>NC_091256.1:40255000-45255000 GCF_042477335.2 Ovis canadensis | reverse complement strand
AGTCCAAGGGATTCTCAAGAGTCTTCTCCAACACCACAGTTCAAAAGCATCAATTCTTTGGTGCTCAGCCTTCTTTACAGTCCAGCTCTCACATCCATACATGATTACTGGAAAAACCGTAGTTTTGACTAGACAGACCTTTGTTGGCAAAGTAATGTCTCTGCTTTTTAATAAGCTATCTAGGTTAGCACAGCTTTTTTTCCAACGAGCAAGCGTCTTTTAATTTCATGGCTGCAGTCACCATTTGCAGTGATTTTGGAGCCTAAGAAAATAAAGTCTCTCACAGTTTCTCCATCTATTTGCCATGAAGTGATGGGGCCAGGGACTGAAATGCAAAAGTAAGTAACGCTGAAGAAGCTGAAGTTGAACGGTTCTATGAAGACCTACAAGACCTTTTAGAGCTAACACCCAAAAAGGATGTCCTTTTCATTATAGTGGACTGGAATGCAAAAGTAGGAAGTCAAGAAACACCTGGAGTAACAGGCAAATTTGGCCTTGGAATATGGAATGAAGCAGGGCAAAGGCTAATAGAGTTCTGCCAAGAGAACGCACTGGTCATAGCAAACACCCTCTTCCAACAACACAAGACAAGACTCTACACATGGACATCACCAGACAGTCAACACCAAAATCAGATTGATTATATTCTTTGCAGCCAAAGATGGAGAAGCTCTATATAGTCAGCAAAAACAAGACCAGGAGCTGACTGTGGCTCAGATCATGAACTCCTTATTGCCAAATTCAGACTGAAATTGAAGAAAGTAGGGAAAACCACTAGACCATTCAGGTAAGACCTAAATCAAAGCCCTTATGATTATACAGTGGAGGTGAAAAATAGATTTAAGGGACTAGATCTGATAGACAGAGTGCCTGATGAACTATGGGCGGAGGTTCGTGACATTGTATAGGAGACAGGGATCAAGACCATCCCCATGGAACGGAAATGCTAAAAAGCAGAACGGCTGTCTGGGGAGGCCTTACAAATAGCTGTGAAAAGAAGAGAAGCGAAAAGCAAAGGAGAAAAGAAAAGATATACCCATCTGAATGCAGAGTTCCAAAGAATAGCAAGGAGAGATAAGAAAGCCTTCCTCAGAGATCAATGCAAAGAAATAGATGAAAACAATAGAATGGGAAAGACTAGAGGTCTCTTCAAGAAAATTAGAGACACCAAAGGAACAATTCATGCAAAAATGGGTTCAAGAAATACAGAAATGGTATGGACCTAACAGAAGCAGGAGATATTAAGAAGAGGTGGCAAGATTACACAGAAGAACTATGCAGAAAAGATCTTCATGACCCAGATAATCATGATGGTGTGATCACTCACCTAGAGCCAAACATCCTGAAATGTGAAGTCAAATGTGCCTTAGGAATCATCACTACAAACAAAGCTACTGGAGGTGATGAACTATTTCAAATCCTAAATGATGATGCTGTTCAAGTACTGCAGTCAATATGCCAGAAAATTTGGAAAACTCAGCAGTGGCCACAGGAATGGAAAAGGTCAGTTTTCTTTCCAATCCCAAAGAAAGGCAATGCCAGAGAATGCTCAGACTACCACACAATTGCACTCATGTCACACGCTAGTAAAGTAATGCTCAAAATTTTCCAAGCCAGGCTTCAGCAATACGTGAACCATGAACTTCCAGATGTTCAAGCTGGTTTTAGAAAAGGCAGAGGAACCAGAGATCAAATTGCTAAAATCCACTGGATCATCAAAAAAGCAAGAGAGTTCCGGAAAAACATCTATTTCTGCTTTATTGACTATGCCATGCCTTTGACTGTGTGGATCACAATAAACTGGAAAATTCTGAAAGAGATGGGAATACAAGACCAGCACCTGCCTCCTGAGAAATCTGTATGCAGGTCAGAAAGCAACAGTTAGAACTGTACATGGACAACAGACTGGTTCCAAATAGGAAAAGGAGTATGTTAAGGCTGTATATTGTCACCCTGCTTATTTAACTTATATGCAGAGTGCATCATGAGAAATGCTTGGCTGGATGAAGCACAAGCTGGAATCAAGGTTGCTGGGAGAAATATCAATAACCTCAGATATGCAGATGAGATCACCCTTATGGTAGAAAGTGAAGAAGAACTAAAGAGCCTCTGGATGAAAGTGAAAGAGGAGAGTGAAAAAGTTAGCTTAAAGCTCAACATTCAGAAAACAAAGATCAAGGCATCTGGTCCCATCACTTTATGGCAAATAGATGGATAAGCAGTGGAAACAGTAGCAGACTATTTTGGGGGGGCTCCAAAATCACTGCAGATGGTGATTGCAGCCATGAAATTAAAAGACTCTTGCTCCTTGGGAGAAAAGTTATGATCAACCTAGACAGCATATTAAAAAGCAGAGACATTACTTTGCCAACAGAGGTCCATCTAGTCAAGGCTATGGTTTTTCCAGTGGTCATGTATGGATGTGAGAATTGTACTATAAAGAAAGCTAAGTGCCGAAGAATCGATGCTTTTGAACTGTGGTGTTGGAGAAGACTCTTGAGAGTCCCTTAGACTGCAAGGAGAGCCAACCAGTCCATCCTAAAGGAATCAGTCCTGAATAGTCATTGGAAGGGCTGTTGCTGAAGGTGAAAGTCGAATACTTTGGCCATCTCATGTGAAAGAACTGATTCACTGGAAAAGACCCTGATGCTGGGAAAGATTGAAGGCAGGGGGAGAAGGGGACAACAGAGGATGAGATAGTCGGATGGCATCACCGAGTCAATGGAGATGAGTTTGAGTAAACTCTGGGAGTTGGTGACGGAGAGGGAGGCCTGCGTGCTGCGGTCCATGGGGTCACAAAGAGTCGGACATGACTGAGTGACTGAACTGGACTGAACTGATGCGACCAGATGCCATGATCTTCGTTTTTTGAATGTTAAGTTTTAAGCCAATTTTTCCACTTTTTTCTTTCACCTTCATCAAGAGGATCTTTAGTTCCTCTTCACTTTCTGCCATAAGAGTGGTGTCATCTGCATATCTGAGATTTCACCCAGCAATCTTGATTCTGGCTTGTGCTTCATCCAACCAGCACTTCATATGATGTACTCTGCATATAAGTTAAATAAGCAGGGTGACAATATACAGCCTTGACGTTCTCCTTTCCCAATCTGGAACCAGTCCATTGTTCAATGTCCGTTTCTAACTGTTGCTTCTTGACCTGCATACAGATTTCTCAGGAGGCAGATCAGGTGGTCTGGTATTCCCATCTCTTTCAGAATTGTCTGCAGTTTGTTGTGAGCCACACAAAGGCTTTAGCATAATCAACGAAGCACAAGTAGATGTTTTTCTGGAATCGTCTTGCTTTTTTGAAGATCAAATCGATGTTGGAAATTTGATCTCTGGTTCCTATGCCTTTTCTAAATCCAGCTTGAACATCTGGAATTTCTCAGTTCACATATTTTTGAAGCCCCACTTGGAGAATTTTGAGCATTACTTTGCTTGTGGGTTAGATGAGTGCCATTGTGTGGTAGTTTGAACATTCTTTGGCATTGCCTTTTGGGATTAGAATTAAAACTGGCCTTTTCCAGTCTTGTGGCCACTGCTGAGTTTTCCAAATTCACTGGCATATTGACTGTAGTACTTGTACAGCATCATCTTTTAGGATCTGAAATAGCTCAACTGGAATTGTATCACCTCCAGTAGCTTTATTCGTAGTGATGCTTCCTAAGCCCCACTTGACTTTACGGTCCAGGATGTCTGGTTCTAGGTGAGTGATCACACCATCGTGACTATCTGGGTCATTAAGATCCCTTTTGTATAGTTCTTCTGTGTATTCTTGCCACCTCTTCTTAGTATCTTCTACTTTTGTTAGGTTCATACCATTTCTGTCTTTTATTGTACCCATCTTTGCATGAAATGTTCCCTTGGTATCTCTAATTTTCTTGAAGAGCTCTCTAGCCTTCCCCTTCTATTGTTTTCCTCTATTCTTTACATTAATCAGTTAGGAAGGCTTTCTTATCTCTTCTTGCCAATCTTTGGAACTCTGCATTCAGATGGTACATCTTTCCTTTACCCCTTTTCCTTTCACTTCTGTTCTTTTCTCAGATATTTGTAAGGCCTCCTCAGACAATCAGTAAATGACAAGTCCAGATTTCTAACACGAGTCTATATGACACCAAAGTATAAGCTCCTAAGTGCTATGCTAATTACTATTCTAATTATCATTAAGGAGCAATGCATTCAAAGAAGCTCCTGCCTTGCTTGTATTCTGTAAAGAAAAGTAGAAGACAGATTCCTTACAATGAATTTTGTCTGATATAAATTAAACAAAGGCACCAGTCTTTATGCACCCAAGCATAAGCAAAACTGGTAACCACTTTGAGAAGGTGTGAAATGAAACATACCTGGGTGACAGCAAGGGCACCTTGACTTTTATCTCAATTATTACCAGATCAGCTTAACTTGCTCTTCTACCGAAAGGAACCCACCCTGAAGTATTCACTAGGACAGTGCTTCACTTTGTCAAGAAAAGACCTTACAAAACTTTGAGGTTTTTCAAAATTGGCAACCTCTCAAAGGGTGGAAATGAAAGCCAGAATAATATAAAGTTTTCTTTGGAGAAGTTAATAAAATACACCTGTTAAGGTTACCTGAAATTAACAGATACAACCATACCTACTTGTACAATTAGGCTTTGGAATAATTATAAACCAGAAAACCTAAGTTAAAAAGTCTCAATAAGCATAAAAATCTCAAATTATTTTTGAGATCTCTAATTAAGGAGCAAGCAGTTAAAAAAATTACTGTGTAAAATTTCCAAGTTGGAATAGGAGCCGCCTGTATTAATTTTAAAATTTACAAATGCCCCTATTCTCATAGTTAGGCATATATATTCCTTTTAAGTTTTGGAAACCTAATCCATGAATGTGAGAATAGAAACATGGATTATCAATGATGAATGAATATAGCTTTCTTGAATTCAAATAACTGTTGGTAAGAATCACACTTTGAATGTGATAAAATGAACACAGCATCCCCTCCTTCTTTTTTAATAATGTGGCTAAAAGAAAATCAGAACATAAAATTAAAAATAGAGGTGTTATCAAAAGAATGAAACTGGACTTCTCTCTTACACCACTCACAAAAATTAACTTAAATGGATTAGAGACTTAAATGCAAGATCTGCAACTGTCAAACTCTCTGGAGGTAACATAGAAAAAATCATCCTGACATTGGTCTGGCCAATGATTTTTTTTTAATATGACACCAAAAGCCAGGCAACAGAAACAAAAATAAACAAGTGGATCAGCACCAAACTAAAAAGCTTCCTTTCAGAAAGAAAACAATCAACAGAATGGAAAGGTAACCTACAGAATGAGAGAGAATATTTGCAAACCATATATCCAATAAAATACATAAATAAGAAACTCACACAACTCAGTGAAAAAAAAAACCAACTAATAACCTGAATAAAAAATAGGCAAAATACCTGAATAGAGATTTCTCCAAAGAAGACATATAAATTGTTAACAGGTACCAATCAAGATTGCTGGGAGAAATATCAATAACCTCAGATATGCAGATGACACAACCCTTATGGCAGGAAGTGAAGAAGAACTAAAGAGCCTCTTGATGAAAGTGAAAGAGGAGAGTGAAAAAGTTGGCTTAAAACTCAACATTCTAAAAACTAAGATCATGGCATCCAGTCCCATCACTTTATGGCAAATAGATGGGGAAACAATGAGAGACTTTTTTTTTTTTTTTGGTTCCAAAATCACTGCAGATGGTGACTGCAGCCAAAAATTAAAAGACACTTGCTCCTTGGAAGAAAAGCTATGGTCAATCTAGACAGCATATTAAAAAGCAGAGACATTATTTTGCCAACAAAGGTCCATCTGGTCAAAGCTATGGTTTTTCCAGTAGTCATGTATGGACGTGAGAGTTGGACTGTGAAGAAAGCTGAGCGCCGAAGAATTGATGCTTTTGAACTGTGGTGTTGGAGAAGACTCTTGAGAGTCCCTTGGACTGCAAGGAGTTCCAACTAGTCCATCCTAAAGGAAATCAGTCCTGAATATTCATTGGAAGGAGTGATGCTGAAGGTGAAACTCCAATCCTTTGGCCACCCAATACAAAGAACTGACTCATTTGAAAAGACCTTGATGCTAGGAAAGGTTGAAGGCAGGAGGAAAAGGGAACAACAGAGGATGAGATGGCTGGATGGCGTCACTGACTCTATGGACATGAGTTTAAGTAAGCTCCAGGAGTTGGTGATGGACAGGGAAGCCTGGCATGCTGCAATCCATGGGGTCACAAAAAGTCAGACATGACTCAGTCACTGAACCGAACTGAAGTGAACCTGAAAAGGTGCTCAACATTGCTAGTCATGAAGGAAATGAAAATCAAAACCACAAGATGTCACTTCATGCATTAAGATGGCTCTTATAAAAAAGCTAAGAGATAGGTGTTGATGAGGATGTAGAGAAAGGGAACTCTTTGTACTGTTTGTTGGACTGTAAATTGGTACAACCACTATGAAAAACAGTATGGAGGTTTCTAAAAATAAACGTAAAATAAAGCCAACATATGATTCAGCAGTCCCACTTCTCGGTACATATCCAACAGAAACAAAAATCAGTATCTTGAAGAGATATCTGCACTTCCATGTTCATTGTTGCATTGTTCACATTAACAAAGATATAGCAAAGCTAAGAGTCTGTTAATGGATGACTGGATAAAGAAGATGGGTGCATGCATACACACACAAACAAACACACAGTGGAATATGTTACTCAGCCATGAGACAGAAGGAAATCCTGCTTGTTGCAACAACACAGATGAAACTAGAGGACATTATTCTGACTGAAATAAGCCAGAGTGAGAAAGACAAATACTGTGTTGTCTCATTGAACTCTGGAACCTAAAATAAATAAATAAATAAATAAATAAGTCAAATTCATAGAAACAGAGAGTAGAACAATAGGTACCAGGGACTGGGGGAGTGTGTTTGGGAGAAATAGGGAGATGGTGGTCAAAGGGTGCAAACTTTCAGTTATAAGAGGCATCCACGTGTGCTAAGTCACTTCAGTTGTGTCTGACTCTCTGTGACCCTACGCACTGTAGCCCTCCAGGCTCCTCTGTCCATGGGATTCTCCAGGCAAGAATATTGGAGTAGGTTGCCATGCCCTCCTCCTGGGGATCTTCTGGACTCAGGGATTGAAACCTTGTTTCTTATGTCTCCTGCAGTGGCATGCAGGTTTTTTACCCCTAGTGCCACCTGGGAAGTTCTCAGTGATGATTAAGTTCTAAAGCAGGATGCAGAACCCTCTCAGGCTTCAGACAATGCTGTTAAATACAAAGATATAGTAATCAAAATGGTGTGGTACTGGCACAAAAACAGAGAACTCAGAAATAAACCCACACACCTATAGTCAATTAATCTTTGACAAAGGAAGTAAGTATATACAATGGGAAAACGTCTCTTCAGCAAGTGATGTTGGGCAAATTGGACAGGTGCTTGTAAATCAATACACAAAAATAACACCATCCACAAAAATAAACTCAAAAAGGCTTAATAACTTAAATATGACATGACACCATTAAAATCCTAGAAGAAATCATAGGCAAAACATTCTCTGAGATAAATTATACCAATGTTTTCTTAGGTCAGTCTCCCAAGGCAGTGGAAATAAAAGCAAAAATTAAAATATGGGATCTAATTAAATTTACAAGCTTTTACACAGTAAAGGAAACCATAAACAAAATGAAAAGAATGAGAGAAAATATTGGCAAATGATGCAACCAACAAGAACTTAATTTCCAAAATATATAAATAGCTCATAAAACTCAATAATGACAGCAATAAAAAAAATTGAAAAATGGGCAGAAGTCCTAGATATACATTTCTCCAAGAAGAAATTCAGATGGCCAATGAAAAGATGCTCAACACCACTAAGAGAGTTCAAATCAAAACTACAATTGAGGTACCACGTCACACCACTCAGAGTGGACATCATTAAAACATCTACAAATAACAAATGCTGGAAAGGGTATGGAGCAAAGGGAATCTTCCTATGCTGTTCGTAAGATGTATGAACTGTAATGTATGAATGTAAGCTGGTGCAGCCACTATGGAAAACAGTATGGAAGTTCCTCAGAAAACTAAAAATAGAATTGCCATATGATCCAGCAATCCCACTCCTGGGCATATATACCCAGACAAAACTATAATTCAAAAAATGGCATGCATTCCTATGCTCATAGCAACACTGTTTACAATAGCCAAAACATGAAAACAACCTAATGCCCACCGATAAAGAAGATGTGGTACGTATATACAGTGGAACAGTACTCAGCCATGAAAAAGAATGGAATAATGTCATTTGCGGCAGCCATGGACGCAACTAGATGTTATCAACTAAGTGAAGTCAGGAAGAAAAAGACAAATACTATACGATATCACTTGTATGTGGAATCTCAAGTGTGACACGAATGATCCTATCTATGAAACAGAAATACACTCACAGTCATACAGAACAGAGTTGTGGTTGCCAAGGTGGAAGTGGGGTTGGGACAGGGATGGAGTGGAAAGCTGGGGTGGGCAGATGTAAGCTGTTATATATAGAATGGATAAACAAGGTTCTACCATATATCACAGGAAACTATATTCAATACCTTTGATAAATCATAATAGAAAAGAATGTAAAAAGAATGTACATATATGTGTGACTGAATCACTTTGTTGTACAGCAGAAATTAACACAACATTGTAGATCAACTGTAATTCAATTTAAAAATATGAGTAAATTCTATAGATCTAATGTACAGCATAGTGACTACAGGTAATAACACTGTATTGCACACTTGAAATTTGGTAAAGACAGTAAATCTTAAGAGTTCTCACCACAAAATAGAAAAAAAAAGGTAACTGTGTAAAGTGATTAATTAACCCTAATGCAGTCATCATTTCAGACCATCAATGTATATTAAATCACCACATTGTAACATTTAAATATATATAATTTTATTTGTTGATTGCATGTGTGTGCATTCATGTTAAGTCACTGCAGTCACATCTGACTCTGTGTGACCTTGTGGACTGCAGCCCGCCAGGCTCCTCTGTCCATGGGATTCTCCAGGAAAGAATATTGTGGGTTGTCATGCCCTCATCCAGGGAACCTTCCTGACCCAAATTTGTTGATTATATCTCAATAAAACTGGAGGAAAAAAAGGAACAGCTTTCACTGACAAATAGAAATTTTTGTATATTTTTCTCTATAGGTCAAGTTTTACATTATGAAGTATTCTGTGAACACTGATTAATAATGAGAAATTGGTACTACTTGTACAATACTTAAAATGTACAGATTGTATTGCCATGAGATAGCTAGCATTTGTGGCACTAGAAAAATAGCATCACCCAGATGTAGCTCTATCAACTATTAAACTATTCTGTGGTAATCTTTTTTCTAAAATTCTGAGCAGATAATTGGAAATTAAAATTAGGAATTAAGGGATAGCAGTCTAATTTCAAAGCTGTTTGCCCCTCTGATATGAAACAACTTTTATATGCTTGTAAACCTGAAATCAAAATATTTTATCCTAGCTAAAGCCATATTTTCTTTTTCAAGTAATATTTTAGAGTTTTATCAGACTAGTTACTATGAAAAGCTTGCTGATCTCCAATTCTGAACTGTTTTGAAAAGTAAAAATGAACTATCTAATACACATAATTGCCAATTTTCATTTCTTGTTTTACCACAAGTTATTAAACAATCATGGAGAAAGAAAATATAATTAATGATTTATTTTTAAAATAGAGTTATTAAGGAAAATGAACGTGTGATATTCTTATTTCAGATATTAAAGTTCTGACTTAGATGAGTAAGATTTAATCACAAGGAAATGCCAATTAAATATTTACTGTTTGGTAAATTCTTTGTGGTGAGGAAGCCAAAATGATCTGAAAATGCCCAAAGAATGCTCATTAGGATTCCTGGATGCAACTAGAGATTATCATATTTAAGTGAAGTGAGTCAGTCAGAAAGAAAAAGACAAATACTACACAATCTCACTCTCATGCAGAATCTGGAATATGACACAAACGACCCTATCTATGAACACCTACCACCACAGAGAACAGGCCTGCGGTTGCCAAGGCGAGGGCAGGGGAGGGGAGGAAGGATGGATTCGATTAACTTCCAACCTCAGGAACTCCTTCACAGCTGAAGTTGCTCATGGCTAGTCTTACATTGACCTGTCTTTTGTGAACTATTCAGGACAAACCTTCCTGGAACTTTACCAAAAGCCTAGGAACTCTCCCTAAAAAAATAAAAGATACCCCAAAGCAAAGTATTCCAACACAGATTTCAAATGGTTCATCAAAAAATTTCTGTTATTTCTGTTAATAATAAATTTCTGACATTTATTATATGTCGTTCACAGGCTTACAGTCTGCATAGCAAATTCAGAGTATATATATATGTATTTTTTTTTTTATAAATCAGTAAAAACTCTTTATAAGTGAGAGTTCAGTTAGTAAAGATACAGCAAAATGAAGAAATTTATTTCATAATTATCCTCAGTGTTCAGAAAGTGTGAAGCAAATTGTAAAGTGACCAAACAAATGACGGTCTCCTGCAGAATTACCTTAAAAGTCGTGAATAAGGCGGTGACTCATAGACTCCTACCTCTGACTATATTATTTCAAACAATATATGTAGCACAAAGAGAATGTCCATCTAACGGTCAAGAGAAAACCAGAAATCCAATGTTTGTTCTGATAGAAGTGGCTCTTCTCTCTAATCACATCACTGAAGTGTTCACAAAGGGAAAGATTCTTCTTTCTAGTTAATTATCATCTAATGGCCAGTAGAGTACTTTGCATAAGCTAATATGCAACAACACTATTTTAAAAATCCCAGTAGAATTGATTAATTAGTTCTCTCATTTAAAGGCTTTAATCAGGCTGTTTTTCAAAGGACAAACAAGAAGTGTACTAAGTCAAGTGTGTTGATTATAAAGAAATTGTGTATAAAGAAATCATGTACTACTCTAAATAGAATTAAATGTACTGGAACAGAACACCCAGAGGTAGAGTACCATGTCAACCTTGGCCTTACCCTTTGATTTCAAGGCTTCTAATACCTTTGAATCAGCTGTTACATCACTCACTAGCTTGATTTCAATACTTTGAGAAGTCAGTTGGAGCAACTTTTCGAAAAGACGTTGACCCTAGAAAAAACATTCAGAACCAAAGTCAGAAAACCTAAAATTATGCTGTTTTAAATAGGAATAAATAAACATTGAAAATTAAAACTATTCATTCAAATTTTAAAAGGCAAGCACTTCAGCACTTGTTATTCATGGAAAAATTTTTCAAAAGAGTTTATAGAAGTGGAGTAGTAGTACAAACACAGATTACATTGTTTTTTTGAGTACTGTGCAACTCAACAATTATTGCAATAATCATTCCAATGCTACAATGCAAATTTACTTTTTTTTTTTTTTTACTTTTTCATGAACTCTTAAGTATCTACACATGAAGAGGCAGAGAACATTAAACAGTTGTGACTGGGCCCAGAAAGACCCAGATTCCAGCTGATTTTCTAATTTACAAATTGTTTCTTAATTCAGTGAAATGAATTTCACTTTCTTCCTCAGTGAAATGCCAATAATATTAATATTTACTTTAAAGGGTTTTTGTGAGGATTAAGGGTTACTAGTAGGTAAGTATCCTTTAAGTGTTAGCTATTATGGGGGGAATCATGACTACTTATCCAGTGTTAGTCGCTCAGTCATGTTCGACTCTTTGTGACTCCATGGACTGGAGCCTGCCAGGTTTCCCTTGTGGCTCAGCTGGTAAAGAATCTGCCTGTAATGTGGGAGACCTGGGTTCAATCCCTGGGTTGGGAAGATTCCCCGGAGAAGGGAAAGGCTACCTACTCCAGTATTCTGGCCTGGAGAATTCCATCGACTATACAGTCCATGGGGTCACAAAAAGTTGGACATAACTGAGTGACTTTCACTTTCACTACTTATGAGGGATTTACCTAAATTCACTTTCTCATTTCAAATTTATGTTTTATGGAATTCAACTAGAAATCTATAATTATTACCCTAGCCTAAAAAAACTGAAAAAAAAAGGTTTTCTTTATTAGATTTCACAAACATAATTTTTATAGTAAAAAATAAATTTTTAAAATCAATCTCAGGGAGACTCTGCATAGTGGTGGGTTCATTACATCATCGCAAGTGAGTAGATTGTAATGTTATCCTGTTTATTTTCTCTTTTCCATAGTGTTTTCATAGACTCCTTCTCCTTATCATAAGAGGGAACTGGTCTTCCTTTATTGGTTTTTCAGGTTTGTGTTATTCAGCCACAAACTCAAAAGCCCTCATAGGCTAAACAGGCAATAAGGCTTTGGTCTTAATGGTCCCCAAGTGGTAAAGTTTTATCTTACTTTGATTAGAATAGAGTATTGATAATGATTATGGAGAAAGAATTTGAAGACTAAGAAAGTAAATGGATGGAATGTAGATGCAGAGCAGTGATTCTTGCAACTGGGTCTTAGAAAAGAAAGAGACCAAAGATCAAAACCCTAAAGCTTTGGAATGTGAAGGAGCAAAGGGCTGGTATGCCTGTGCTAGGGTGCCAGCTGACTGTAGGGAGGAGTGTCTGGCATAATCCAGCCATCTCCTGCCTGGAGCTGGTGCAGTATAGCCTAAGATCCCAAATCCCCACATGTTTGAGGATGGAGGAGTTGCACCCCGTACCAGGCATGGAAGTTTCCTTTTTGTCTAACCATGCTGGTAAAGGTTGCCCCAAAAAGAACTCATCAAAAGTGACCAAATTTGGGCTTCCCTGGTAGCTCAGTGGTAAAGAATCCACCTGCCAATGTAGGAGACACGACTTTGATGCCTGGTCGGGGAAGATCCCATGACTTTGATCCCTGGTCGGGAAAGATCACCACAGAGTGAGCCTTGTTTGAGAGCCTGGGAACCACAACTATTGAACCCACGTGCCACAACTACTGAAGCCTGCATGCCCTAGAGCCCATCCTCTTCAACAGAAGCCTGCAATCAGAAGCGCACACAGCAACTAGAAAGTAGCCTCCATTTTCCCCAAGTAGAGAAAAGCCTGCATGCAGCAATGAAGCACAGCCAAAAACAAACAAATAAATAAAATTATGAGAAACAAGCCTGGAAAAAAGTGACCAAATTACTCCACATGCAGAACCTGGAGGCAGCCTCCCCACAAAATGAACGTGAACGTGAAGTCACTCAGTCGTGTCCGACTCTTTGCGACCCCATGGACTGTAGCCTACCAGGCTCCTCTGTCCATGGGCTTTCCCAGGCAATAGTACTGGAGTGGATTGCCATTTCCTTCTCCAAGGGATCTTCCCAACCCAGGGATCGAACCCAGGTCTCCTGCATTGTAGACAGATGCTTTACCGTCTGAGCCACCATAAGGGATGTCGAATGAGGGCATTAGGTAGTTGCAAATTGCTTTTTAAATAAAGAAGTAAGAGGGGAGAGGGAGAGGGAGAGAGGAGATATAAGGAGGCAGAAGGAGATGGATAGGGAAGAAATGGTTGCTGATTTGCTGATTTCAGGGTCCATATAAATTTCAAATTTACTATGGAGAAGTGAGGGCTTGGCAGTGAGAGGCTCTGACACTGGGTGTAAGGGAAAATGCCCTTGGTGGGACTTTGTGGGACTTTCTGCCAAGCTGTCTGCCACCAGCACGACCTCCTCTCTGTTAGCTTTGTCACTCTGCCAAGTTGCTATACTCTTGTCACACACCCTTGAAGGCTGGCTGATGCCTGCATAGCCCAGATTTCTAGAGCCTAGATGCATGGCCATCTCATAGTCACATAAATGTTTGTATTTCTCACTTTCACACAGGGAAAGGGCACATGTACTTTGCGTGTTCTGTGAGTCCTCATGGTTAGTGAGCCAGTATTTTTAAACAAACTTTTTTTGTTGTTGTTGTTCTTAGTTAACAATATGTTTAGCAAAAACCAAACACAGGAGATCTTCTAACCTATCTGTATTTCTGGCTGTGTGCCTTAAAGTGATTCCCACTGTGTGATTTTTGTTGAGATCTAAAATAAAAACCAGAACTCTCAAACACGAATGAAAATTGAAACTCCAAAAGTTACAGATAGTGGCAGACTATCATTAAGTAAACCTTATTTTTACTTCCCTGATAGCTCAGGGAAGCCCTTTTCCCTCAGCTGCATCTGACTCTTTGCGACCCCATGGACTATGCAGTCCATGGAAGTCTCCAGGCCAGAATACTGGACAGGGTAGCCTTTCCCTTCTCCAGGGGATCTTCCCAACCCAGGGATCGAACCCATCACCATATGAGCCACCAGGGAAGCCCAAGAATACTGGAGTGGGTAGCCTATCATATGTGCTGATTACTTACACCAAGGATTCTTAAAATTTTTAATTATAGTGCTCACTTGTAATAAACTTGTGCTGGGGTAGAATTTCTGTACCTGGGCTTGAAGCAGAATTTCTATTAAATTTCTCCTGTTTTCAGTGTCTTACCTCCCAGTCCACACGTTTTTGCTATGACATTCAAAATATAATTACTTCAAAAGGTATGAAACACTTATTCTATGCTGAGATCTGCAGTTAGGACTATTGCTTTCTGAGTTAAATTTACTCATCATGTTTTCATAAAGAAATAACAAAAGCCCCTTTGGCTTTTAAACATCAGTATTTTAAAGACTCGCTCTTTCTGGTGAGATACATCAGCCAACATTTTAAACTCAACTAAATCATCTTGAAGATAGCTAGTGGCTCAGGCACATTGACCTACTTTAAGCCTTTTTTTTTTTTTTTTAATCTGCTAAAACCTTATGATAGACAGTACTGTCCTGGAGAGGGAGGGAGTGGTACCCCAAGGACAGAGATCCAGTTCAGCCCCTCTGTGGCTCTGAAGAGACTGCTTAACCCAAGAGAATAGAGGTTATAAATCCTGCCAATTTCTGTTGACCCAAAACAACTCATGGACAGGATAAAATTCCACAATAAAATGTGAAGGGGGAAAAACAAAAATACCAAAGAGAAATCAGAATAAAGTCATGCTCTGTAAGATTAATTCTGGAGATGATATAGAATATGGTGATGGTTTTCAAACTTGTTTTAACAGTTAAACTCTTCATTTAAATGAAAACTTCAGCCAAGCATCTCCATCAATCCATCTCTGTCCTCTTGTGCATTTCCCCAGGGCTCCACAGAAAACAGCTGTAAAACCACTGAACCTCACCCCTTTATCATACTGATGCAGAATCATTAGAATACTGAAATTGAGAATGTCAGAGCTGGAAGATAGCTTTGCGATCAATGATCTACCAGTCTCCCCACTTCATAGATAAGGATAATCAGGCCCAAGAAAATTAAGTGATGCTGATTTTCTATATACTGATTTACTATAATTTTCTCTATATGACCACTTTATGTTAAAGGGGTATTCTTTCTTTCATAAGGGGTATCTGAAAGAAAGTTACATTCAAGTCTTTTCCTCTCATTTCCCTCCCAGCTCCAGTATATCTAACTCCTTTGAACTAAGCAGTTCTGGGGCTGGAAGGCATTTAACAACCAGCAGAGTCAGGTTCTGGATACCAACGTACCTGCAGAGTCAGTCCCTGTCTAACATGAATGACCAAGTGCTCCTGTTCTCCAGGAGACTACACAGGAGCTGGGGCAAATCTCAAGGCCTGGGGCTGGGAATGTGAAGTACTATAGGGGGTGGTGGCGGGGAGGGAAGATGTTCTTCAATTGACCTGTGATAGACAGGTTAACCATCTAATACAGCCCCTCCTTCACCTGAAAGAAAGCCATGAATAAGCTGATAAAATAAAACACCAACACACTTAACAGGATCCATCAAGAGAGATGCTTGGACACAATGGGCACTGGCCACTCAAGAAGACAGGAGGTGGAGCTAAGACACAATCTGAGTACTCAAGGACAGTCAGACATGGCTGGACTAACACTCTACAATTTCAGAGCTAAATTAGAAAAGTTATTAAAGAATACTGTTGAGACCCAAATCAGTGGCCCAAAGATGAAATGGAAGAAATATATCAAAGCCCAGACAAGCAGGCACACACACATACATGGAAACATATGGTGACAAGGGGAGAAAAGGGAGATGGATAAATTGAAGATATATAACCATGTGGCTAGGGCTTCCCAGGTGGTGCTAGTGGTAAAGAACCCACTGCCAATGCAGGAGACGTGAGAGGCGTGGGTTCAATCCCTGGGTCGGGAAGATCCCCTGGAGGAAGGCATGGCAACCCACTCCAATATTCTCGCCTGGAGAATCCTATGGACAGAGGAGCCTGGAGGGCTACAGTCCATGGGGTCACAAAGAGTCAAACACAACTGAAGTGACTTAGCTCACACACACGCATCATGTGGCTTATAGGTGTATTGGAAGAGAAAAAGAGACAAAAAGGAGGGGTTTGCAATAAAAGAAGAAAAATGTGTCTAACTTGAGAAAAGAAATAGATTTATGGGTCAAAAAGATAACTGAAGACAGAAGCAAATATAATGTGGAAAGTCACATATAGGCACATTCTGTAAAATTAATCAACACCAAGGAAAGAGAGGAATTCTTACAAATGCCTGGCCAAAAACAAAACAAAACAAAACAAAAAGGTAACTATTAAGCAAAATGGATCACATTAGCATGGAGCACATCTCCTGCATTGGCAGGTGGGTTCTTTACCACTAGCACCACCTGGGAAGCCCTAGCCACATGGTTATATATCTTCAATTTATCCATCTCCCTTTTCTCCCCTTGTCACCATATGTTTCCATGTATGTGTGTGTGCCTGCTTGTCTGGGCTTTGATATATTTCTTCCATTTCATCTTTGGGCCACTGATTTGGGTCTCAACAGTATTCTTTAATAACTTTTCTAATTTAGCTCTGAAATTGTAGAGTGTTAGTCCAGCCATGTCTGACTGTCCTTGAGTACTCAGATTGTGTCTTAGCTCCACCTCCTGTCTTCTTGAGTGTTGGCAACACTAAACCAGCATTTGGTGGTGAGAAACTACGGAAGAAAAAGAGTGACGCCCAGGAGTGTTTTACCTAGTCAAGAATTTTACTGCCAGCATGAAGGAAAAAAATACGTTCAGATATATACAGGTTTAGAGACTGTATTACTATATAACCCATATGAGGAACATATGCAATGAAGGGCTCTAACCAAATAGTAAATAACACTAAAAGCCAAGAAGGAAGATGATGGGAAGAAATAATTGGTTAGCAGTGTGATATGGATATGTGTTTGATGTATTTGCTAATTAAGAATTCTTATAAGAGACACATTTTAGGAGAAGGCCTACTAAGAATCTATTACACGCATTCCCTGTAGGGGTGTTATTACCCTAAAAGGACTAACAAGTGATTCCTTCCTGTGTGAGACTAGAGATGTATGTGAAAATGAAAGTTACACTTGTTTATTAATAAAACACAGGTATACATACAGTAAATATGTAATATATCTGTGGCATTAAATTTCTTGGTGGGAAGGATTAGGAAAAAAAATGTCTAAAAAGAACAAGCCTACATGGCTAGCAAACATAAAGAGATGCTCTATGTCAACAAGCAAAGCACAATGCAAAACAATAATGAGATCTCTCTTTGTACTCAAAGAGATTGAGAAATAATTTATGAGGGGCAGCATATTCTCTTGTCAACAATTTCGGGAAAGAGTACTCTAACATACTGCTTTTCTTCCACTCAGCAATCTCATATCTAGAGGCCCATCCCAAAGAAACAAAGGCACCAAAACGTGTGTGTATACTTACGATTGTATAATTACAAACACACACACGGGATAAAAAGTTTAAATCAGGACTTTCCTGGTGGTCCGGTGCTCAAAAGTCTGCCTGCCAATACAGGGGACACAGGTTTGAGCCCTGGTCCAGGGAGATTCTGTATGCCTTAGAGCAAGGAAGCCCATGCATCACAATGACTGAACCAAGCCCTAGAGCCGTGTTTTGCAACTACTGCAGCCCATGTGCCCTAGAGTCTATGCTCCACAGCAAGAGAAGCCACAAGGAGGAGCCTGTGCACCCCAACTAGAGAGTAGCCCCACTCATTGCAACTAGAAAAAGCCCACCTGCAGTGCAACGAAGACCCGGTGCAATCAAAAATTTGGGGTACTGCATTTACTGAAAAAAAAGCTGTTTACAGTTTAGAACACTTACTAAATTTTCTTATTTATCTATTATGTTTACTGAAATATACAAAGTCTGCCAGAGGTCTGAACACAGATATGTGACTGACATATATTTGTTAGTGTCAACTTTTACTCCCAAATACCGTCAAGACAAAGAAGAGAGTCTTTTGAGCAAATTCATTTACTAGATGTATGCTATGTACCAGGGACCTTAATATGTGTTGGAGATACATGATAAAAAGAAAATACAGCCCGATGTGTCAGGTGGTAGGTGGACAAGGTACAGGCCTAGAGGAAATACAGCAAGAATACCAATAACCCAGTCCGAGATATGCAAGGCAAGTTCCCTCAAAAGGAGGAAGAAAGAAAAAATATTCTGGGTGGAGGTCTGTGGCAGGGACCTAAGTAGGAGCACATCACGAAGGGTCTTGTAAGCCTGGGCAAAGCGTCTACACATCATCTGAAAAGAAGTGTGGACCCCTGAAGGATTTTACCTAGAGAAGGGCATAGTCAAATTTTTGTTCTGAAAGAAAACTCTTGACTATAAACTGGAGAAGGACTGGTACAGGGCAAGCCTGAAGGCTGAAAGAGAAATTAGAAGGTTAGTGTGAGATAATGTGACCTGAGCTACAGCAGAGTCAATCAAAAAAAAGGGGGGGTGGGGAATGATCTCAGGTATTATGAGATAGCACAGCAATGAACTGGATGGTTAGATGTGGGCTGAAGAAAAGAGCAGAGTTGGGGATGGGGGCCAGAGACTTTGGCTACTCTCAGAACATGCCAATGGAATATAGAATTCCTTATGTGAAGCCACAAGATGTTGGCCATTGTATCAGTTCACAGATGTCTTGTGGTCATGGATCAATCATAGCTTTGGGAACTCAGTGTCACAGACCCAACAACTTAGCTGAGAATGCCCACTTTTTGGGTGATGAGCAACAACGATTACCTGCTTGATAACAGCAAAGAGTATCTGCTGTGTAGGCATGCTGGCTGCCAGTCCAGGATCCATCCCATTAAGAGATTTAATTATTCAGAAGAGTTAATCATCAAGACCTTGCCTAATGATGGTTATTCACAATTATGCACCCCTTAGATATGAACAAAGCCATCCCCGTCAGGGACAGATGAAGAGAGATGAATAGGCTCATCACACCAGTAAAGGGCCAGGAAATTGCAAGGAATTAGTATCAGGAGAATAATACTTATTATAGGGACCTGAGCAGCTGGATTCCTACAGTACTAGGGAGTAGCTTTAAGGCTGCTCCAGAGTCCAGTCTGGCTGCAAAAGGTGAGTGGACAACGTGAAATCTTGGCAGAGCATTCAGCAGTATGGGCAAGCGTGCGGATGGCACTGCAGGAGACGGTGGCCTGTGATGTGACTGGGGCGAGGGAGGAATATCAAGATGTGCCCAACACTGCAGCTCTTCCACAATCACTTCTTCTCAGCCAGCAGAGGGCCCTGCAGAGAATGGAAGCAAAATTCCTTCAAGTCCTCTCTCCCAGTGGTCCCAGCTTTCCTAGGTGGCAACCATGAGAGTTTTCTACATGTTCCCTCAAAACCCCATTGTTTTAAGAAACCAGTTCAGACTCTTTAGCCCTCTAACCCTATTTCTAAGAATGGATACTGAGTGAATGAACAAAAAGAAAACAATGGTTTGCACAGAAATATTAACCGCAGGAGAATTCATTTCCAAAAAAGAAATAGCTTAAATGTTCAATAATAGAGAAATAGTTATATATGTTTAATCTGGTATGTACACTATATTTGTATATTAGGCAGCCAATTTAAAATGATGTTTACCAAGGTTTCTAATAGCCTGGAAAGATATTTATGGTATGACATTAAGTTCAAAATGAAAATACAAGTTTCTTTATATGAGCCCATGTATATGATTATGCATAAAATAACTATTACAAAATGTTTGCTGATGATCATGTGGATGATTTTTTTCTCTTTCATTTCTCTGTAATTTCCAGGTTTTTTTTTTATAGTATTTATATAAGTATTCCACAGGGTCACAAAGAGTTGGACACGACTGAGTGACTGAACAACAACAAAATTAATATTCTAATGGGAAAAAAATCCAACCTATTTTTTTAAAGAAATTTCCAAAAACATAAATTGACCTTAGGAAAGTGAAAGTCTAGACAGAAAACAGCATATAGGCAAACAAAACTAAGATAAGACAATTTAAAAGAAAAGTTATTATTTAATGAAAACATTAATAATTGAGAAGAATCTCTTTGGATTCATGATTTATTCATGTCTCTTTGATTGGATTCTAAAAGAATCAAAGAGGTTAAACTCTTGCTAATCATAGTGTTTATGAGTTTATATCTGAATGATGATTTCCCTTGGAAATATACTGGAAAGCAAGCAAGACTATAATTAGAATTATTTAACAGATGGGGAAGCAAAAGCACAGAGAAGCAGCAGGAATTCACTAAGAAACAGAGAGGACCAGAATGAATCCCACATTTGTAGAAATTAAATTCCTCTTTTAATTTTACATGGTAATCATGCTGGAGTCTAGCATAGTATAAAGCACCCAGTGAGAACTCATTCTTTGTTACTATAATTAAACTGACTTGAACCAGATTTGTAGTTTGTACCCAAATAAGTCACTGTGAACAACATTCACGAATTTGGTAATAAACACTAACATAGGCGATAAATGGTCAAAGACTATTCTATGCCCTCTATGAATATTAACTAATTTAACCTACACAATGACCTATGAGGTAGGTTCTGTTATCACCTTGATTTTGCTGATGAGAAAACTGAGGCACAGAGAGTTCAGCATCTAACTCAAAGTCACAGAGCCAATAATTGGATAAAAAGAAATATAAGCTATACTCCTGACTCTACAATCTGTCTACCACTGATAACTGCCTATCACTCATTGTCTAGAGACAGAATTCTGACTTATGCATTTCAAAACAACCTCCTGGATCATTAAACTTTCAAACATGCTACTTCCTAAATTGAGCAAATACTGTTATATTTTTAAAATCATAGTTTTTCAAAATCAAACATCATGGTTCACTGTAGACCAGTAACTAATTGATTTTGTGTAAATACATCTCTTTAAGAAAGCCCAGAGATAAGTCTATGCACCTATAGACACCTTATCTTTGACAAAGGAGACAAAAATATACAATGGAGAAAAGGCAATCTCTTTAACAAGTTGTGCTGGGAAAACTGGTCAACCACCTGTAAGGAATGAAACTAGAATACTTTATAACACCATACACAAAAATAAACTCAAAATGGATTAAAGATCTAAATATAAGACCAGAAACTATAAAACTCCTAGAGGAAAACATAGGCAAAACACTCTCTGACATAAATCCAGCAAGATCCTCTATGACCCACCTCCCAGAGTAATGGAATTAAGAGCAAAAATAAACAAATGGGGCCTAATTAAACTTAAAAACTTTTGCACAATGAAAGAAACTATAAGCAAGGTGAAAAGACAGCCTTGAGAGTGGGATAAAATAATAGCAAATGAAGCAACTGACAAAGAACTAATCTCAAAAATATACAAACAGCTCATGCAGCTCAATACCAAAAAAATAAACGACCCAATCAAAAAATGGGCCAAAGAACTAAACAGACATTTCTCCAAAGAAGACATACACATGGCTAACAAAAATATATAAAGATGTTCAACATTACTCATTACCAGAGAAATGCAAATCAAAGTCACAATGAGGTACCATCTCATGCCGATCAGAATGACTGCTATCATAAAATTTACAAGCAATAAATGCTGGAGAGGGTGCGGAGAAAAGGGAACCCTCTTACATTGTTAGTGGGAATGCAAACTAGTAGAGCCACTATGGAGAACAGTGTGGAGATTCCTTAAAAAACTGGAAATAGAACTACCATACTACCCAGCAATCCCACTGCTGGACATACGGACTGAGGAAACCAGAATTGAAAGAGACAGGTGTACTCCAGTGTTCATCACAGCACTGTTTACAACAGCTAGGACATGGAAGAAACCTAGATGTCCATCAGCAGACAAATGGATAAGAAGGTCGTGGTACATATACAAAATAGAATATTACTGAGCCACTAAAAATACCACATTTGAATCAGTTCTAATTCAGTTCAGTTCAGTTCAGTTCCTCGGTCGTGTCCGACTCTTTGCGATCACATGAACCGCAGCATGCCAGGCCTCCCTGTCCATCACCAATTCCCGGGGTCTACCCAAACCCATGTCCACTGAGTCAGTGATGCCATCCAATCATCTCATCCTCTGTCGTCCCCTTCTCCTCCTGCTCTCAATCTTTCCCAGCATCAGGGTCTTTTCCAAAGAGTCAGCTCTTCGCATCAGGTGGCCAAAGTATTGGAGTTTCAGCTTCAACATCAGTCCTTCCAGTGAACACCCAGGACTGATCTCCTTTAGGATGGACTGGATGGATCTCCTTGCAGTCCAAGGGACTCTCAAGAGTCTTCTCCAACACCACAGTTCAAAAGCATTAATTCTTCGGTTCTCAGCTTTCTTTATAGTCCAACTCTCACATCCATACATGACCACTGGAAAAACTGTAGTCTCGACTAGATGGACCTTTATGGACAATGTAATGTCTCTGCTTTTTAATATGCTGTCTAGGTTGGTCATAACTTTCCCTCCAAGGAGTAAGCGTCTTTTAATTTCATGGCTGCAATCACCATCTGCAGTGATTTTGGAGCCCCCCAAAATAAAGTCTGACACTGTTTCCACTGTTTCCCCATCTATTTGCCCTGAAGTGATGGGACCAGACGCCATGATCTTCGTTTTCTGAATGTTGAGCTTTAAGCCAACTTTTCACTCTTCTCTTTCACTTTCATCAAGAGGCTCTTTAGTTCTTCACTTTCTGCCATAAGTGTGGTGTCATCTGCATATTTGAGCTTATTGATATTTCTCCCAGCAATCTTGATTCCAGTTTGTGCTTCTTCCAGCCCAGCATTTCTCATGATGTACTCTGCATATAAGTTAAATAAGCAGGGTGACAATATACAGCCTTGATGTACTCCTTTGGAGAAGACCCTTGAGAGTCCTTTGGACTGCAAGGAGATCCAGCCAGTCCATCCTAAAGGAAATCAGTCCTGAATATTCATTGGAAGGACTGATGTTGAAGCTGAAACTCCAATCCTTTGGCCACCTGATGCAAAGAAATGACTCATTAGGAAAGACCCTGATGCTGGGAAAGTTTGAAGGCGGGAAGAGAAGGGGATGACAGAGGATGAGATGGTTGGATGGCATCACCCACTCAATGGACATAAGTTTGAGTAAACTCTGGGAGTTGGTGATGGACAGGGAAGCCTGGCATGCTGCAGTTCATGGGGTCACAAAGAGTCAGTCATGACTGAGTGGCTGAACTGAATGGGGCAGATGAAACTGGAGCCTATTATACAGAACGAAGTAAGTCAGAAAGAAAAAAACCAATACAGTATATCAATGCATATATATTGGAATTTAGAAAGATTGTAATGATGACCCTATACGTGAGACAGTAAAAGAGACACAGATATAAAGAACAGACTTTTGGACTCTGTGGGAGAAGGCGAGGGTGGGATGATTTGAGAGAATAGCATTAAAACATGTATATTGTCATATGTAAAATAGATGACCAGTCCAAGTTTGAAGCATGAAATAGGACACTCAAAGCCGGTGCACTGGGACAACCCCAAGGGATGTGATGGGGAGGGAGGGGGGAAGGGTGTTCAGGATCGGGGGGCACATGTACACCCATGGCAGAGTCGTGTCAGTGTACAGCAAAAACCACCACAATATTGTAAAGTAATTAGCCTCCAATTAAAATAAATTAATTAATTTTAAAAAAGAATAAAAAGGTCATAGCTCATTAATTAGTTTTTTGGTTTCCTCCAGCAAACTCATAGAGAATAAGATTTTTTTGATCAATGAATTTGGTAGCTCTACTAATAAGCCATTGCCAAATCATATTTTCCTAAACAGTCTTGATTTCATAAAACATCATTTTATCCCATAAATTAGCAATCAAGTTATCCTAGAAATTCAATACTTCAGTGTCTAAACTCATCATCTAGACAGAAAGAAACAAAACCCTTAGGTCAACCATGTATTTTGATTAAATATGAAAATATAATTTTCATGGAACTGTAGACCACACTAGCCCTTAACATGACTGTGATGCAGAGGGAGGTCACTGCCCAGTTTCTTTTAGCACAGAAGGAAACAACCTCCAAAAGATTAACAATACCCAGTGCAAGGTAGAAAAGACAAAATGAGTTTTTCAGGGTGGGAATTAAACTAGCAACCCTCTGGTGACACAGATTAAAATGTATTTTTAATGAGTGCTTCTGTTTCCAGGCAAATGAAAAAAAAAAAAAAGATAGGCTTTCATCATTCTGTTAGTAATGACCATAGGTCACTCTTGGGCTTCCCAGATGGTGCTAGTGATAAAGAACCTGCCTGCCACTTCAGAAGATGTAACAGACATAGGTTCAATCCCTGGGTCAGGAAGATTCCCTGGAGGAAAGCAGCTCAACCCACTTCAGTATTCTTACCTGGAGAATCCCATGGACAGAGGAGCCTGGGGTGCTACTGTCCATGGGGTCACAAAGAGCTGGACACAACTGAAGCAACTTGGCACACACACATAGCTCACTCTTGTGAAATGGCATCCAGAGAGGACACAGACATCCAGAGAACACACAGATACTGCGTGCCACGTTTATCTGTGTCCATTTTCTGCTGAGCTGGGGCCTGCCTGCCACTGGCTATGCTGTTCCTTGGTGTACTTTGCTTACAACTGCAGGATGATAAGCAGATGGCTGCTTTTCAATTATAGGTCCTACTTATCCAGTTACCATTTAGGTTCCCACTTAGGAATTTTCAGACGCTGTTGCTTTAGAAGTAAACATTGGGTTCCTTGAAATAAGAATATTTTCTTTTAAAAATATATTAATGGAAAAAAGTTTCAAAACTGAGCCAATTTTCATGATACTGGATCACCTGAAAAATTTTAGTTAGTTCACTTGAGTAATTAAGGGGTGGATTTCTTAGTTCAATAAGAAATTGTTTGTCTTCTGTGTGCAGTAAGCCAATCAATAACTATATCCCAGTAATTATGAGGGCATAGTAAAACTAAAAGGCCCAAAGGTTAGTCACCTCAAATTTGAAATGTTGGGTAAAATCTTGAATTTTCTATTTCCATTTGAAAGATAAAATCAGGTAGAATTTAAATCAAATGGTCTTTCAGTCAGTACCTTACTTTGTAGAAATGGTAAAACTTGATGGCCTGGAGAGAACAGGATATGGATCCTTTAAGAACACCTGAAAAGAAAAAGCTGGCAGCAAGGACCTTTCTTTTTTCCATTTCTGATCTCTGTACAATTACCCCTATGGTGTGGTGAGAGGGTAGGAAGGAGTGAGCCAGGCTCTAAAAATAATCTCTGAAAGCCCAAGGCATGTGGTATTTGGACAAGTTCTTCTGGGCCTTTGTATCCTAAGTTCTTCTGTGAACACTACTCTAGGACTTAAGGGTCAGATGAGGGGAGATGGGAAATGGAGCAAACTGGGGAGCAAGCATTCTATTGCAAGCAAGGAAAGCTTGCTCTTTCTTTCAGGACCAGAGTCCATGCCTGGTGTTTGACCAGCGGCAGTCACCAATGGACCAGAGGAAGAGGAGAAAAGCCACTGTCTTGTTGCCGTAGTGAGGCAGGAGATAGATGAAATCCGAGTTAGGCATTTACAATTGGCCCCCTGTTTACATTTCATGGGGCAGGGAAAAGGTGGGCTTCAGGCTGGACACTTAGAACTAGCTTCCTGTCTACATTTTCTGAGACAAGAGATAGGTGGGTTCCAGGTTAGGCATTTACGATCACCCTCCTGTTTATTCCCCAAAACAGAAATAACAACAGAAACAGGGTAAATAGCCAGGCTTTGTCTCCTGTGGACGCCTGAAGATAACAGTCACGGCAGCCACAAAGAGGCACTAAACTCTGTTTAAGAAAAGGATCAGGACATGGTATATTTTTGGTCCTTGGGGCAAGGGAGATACTACACATGTACAGAAGGACTTCTTGGGGGTCAAAAGGCAGGGGATGGCCATCAGGCCATACGTCTTGCAATTTTCCCTCCCAGACACCTTGAGCGGGACTCCAACTTGGCAGAGGGGTACATGCACATCTCGGGGGGGTGGGGTAGTCATAAGACAAATTAATCAGAGGTGCAAAACAAGATGATGGCCAGAGGGTGGACAAAGATCCAGTGAGGGCAGACAAAGACAAAGTGCCCCCTTACAAAGAAATCTTGAGAAAGAAGAATGGAATTGGAGGAATCAACCTGCCTGACTTCAGGCTCTATTACAAAGCCACAGTCATCAAGACAGTATGGTACCAGCACAAAGACAGAAATATAGACCAATGGAACAAGATAGAAAGCCCAGAGATAAATCCACACACCTATGGACAGCTTATCTTTGACAAAGGAGGCAAGAATATACAATGGAGAAAAGACAATCTCTTTAACAAGTGGTGCTGGGAAAACTGGTCAACCACTTGTAAAAGAATGAAACTAGAATACTTTCTAACACCATACACAAAAATAAACTCAAAATGAATTAAAGATCTAAACGTAAAACCAGAAACTATCTAGAGGAGAACATAGGCAAAACACTCTCCGACATAAATCACAGCAGGATCCTCTATGATCCACCTCCCAGAATAGTGGAAATAAAAGCAAAAATCAACAAATGGGACCTAATTAAACTTAAAAGCTTCTGCACAACAAAGGAAACTATAAGCAAGGTAAAAAGACAGCCTTCAGAATGGGAGAAAATAATAGCAAATGAAGCAACTGACAAACAACTAACCTCAAAAATATACAAGCAACTTATGCAGCTCAACTCCAGAAAAAAAAACGACCCAATCAAAAAATGGGCCAAAGAACTAAATAGACATTTCTCCAAAGAAGACATACACATGGCTAACAAACACATGAAAAGATGCTCAACATCACTCATTACCAGAAAAATGCAAATCAAGACCACAATGAGGTGCCACTTCACGCTAGTCAGAATGGCTGTGATCCAAAAGTCTACAAGCAATAAATGCTGGAGAGGGTGTGGAGAAAAGGGAACCCTCTTACACTCTTGGTGGGAATGCAAACTAGTAGAGCCACTATGGAGAACAGTGCAGAGATTCCTTAAAAATCTGGAAATAGAACTGCCTTATGACCCAGCAAGCCCACTGCTGGGCATACACACCAAGGAAACCAGAATTGAAAGAGACACATGTACCCCAATGCTCATTGCAGCACTGTTTATAATAGCCAGGACATGGAAGCAACCTAGATGTCCATCAGCAGACGAATGGATAAGAAAGCTGTGGTACATATACACAATGGAGTATTACCCAGCCGTTAAAAAGAATACATTTGAATCAGTTCTAATGAGGTGGATGAAACTGGAGCCTACTATACAGAGTGAAGTAAGCCAGAAAGAAAAACACCAATACAGTATACTAATGCATATATATGGAATTTAGAAAGATGGTAACAATAACCCTGTATGTGAGACAGCAAAAGAGACACAGATGTATACAACAGTCTTTTGGACTCTGTGGGAGAGGGAGAGGGTGGGATGATTTGGGAGAATGGCATTGAAACGTATAATATTATATATGAAAAGAACCACTAGTCCAGGTTTGATGCATGATACAGGACGCTTGGGGCTGGTGCACTGGGATAAGCCAGAGGGATGGTATGGGGAGGGAGGAGGGAGAGGGGTTCAGGATTGGGAACACGTGTATACCTGTGGCAGATTCATGTTGATGTATGGCGAAACTAATACAATATTGTAAAGTAATTAACCTCCAACTAAAATAAATACATTTATATAAAAAAAAAGAAAAAATCAAATCACCTAAAAAAATTTTTTTTTTCGAAGGTGCAACTCTCTTCCAGAGTTTGCCCATGCTTCCTTCTGTGTTGTACTCTGATTTTCTCTTTTTCCTCCACCTCCTTGTCAGAATTTTCTTTTCAAGACAGGTAAGCACTTGGGATTTAGGCCCTAGCTGCTGGCCTTCGTGGTCCAGTGGACAGGAATTCTGGTTTACACCTGGGTGACCAGGGATCCATTCTTGGTCAGGGAACTATGATCTCACTTCCAGCTACTGCTCACTGCTGCATGCATCTATAGTAGGAACCCTGTGAACACTGCTGTCAACCTCTCGCCTTTCTCCTGTTCACCCCCTCTCACAGGGCACGGTACTCAGGGCCAGGAGCAGGCAGGAGTAGGGAGAGTTGTTTATGCAATCAGTCTCACATTCTGCTTGAATCCATTTAATTTCCAAAGCAGGTAAAGCCCCTCTATTCCTCATGTCTGCAAATGCAGCCTTCTCCTTGTAAAGGGAAAAAGTGAAATTAGCTCAAAACTCTGCAGAAAACCAGCTGATGTTAATCTGTAAAGGAGCCTGGGGCTGTTGGGGGAATGAGAGGCAGTCAAAAGGCATCTCTGGCGGGAGTAGAGTGACTCCACCAGAAGATACTAGTTCACACCCAGGGTCTCTTCCCAAAGGTTTGCTGGGTGAGCTCAATAATAACCAGGTTGTTGTTACTGTTGTTCTCTAGTCGCTCCGTCGTGTCTGACTCTTTGAGACCTCATGGACTGCAGCTGGCCTGGCTCCTCTGTCCATGGAATTCTCCAGGCAAGAATACTGGAGTGGGTTGCCATTTTCTTCTTCAGGGGATCTTTCTGATCTAGGGATCAAACCCGCGTTTGCATCGGCAGGTGGGTTCTTTACCACTGAGCCACTGGGGAAGCCCTTACTTAATATTTACTACTTAACAAATATTTACTGAACACTTAGCATGCATCAAGCACCATGCTAGGCACTGTTAAGCAAAACAGATTGGGAGCCTCACTCATCCATTTCATCACTGCCCTGTGAGCAGTACTGAATACTAACCATAATGTGACTTTACGGGCCATGACGCAGAAAGGCCGTGGCATTCTCTAATGACCCATCTTCTCCCAGAGTCTGAACACTGAAAGGGTTCGCTGGGCTCACAGAACAAGAGGTTGGAATGATGTAGTTCAGCTCTTTTCCAAGGTTTGCAAGTGTACAAACCACCTGGGAATTTGGCTGTCAACAGTTCCTCCCATTCTTGTAACATGCATACTCCTCCTGGAGTCCCTTGTTCTTCCCTGGCCATGTGACTGTTTTAGACTAAGAGAATGTAGTAAAGTTCTAGGAGCCCAAGCATTAAGAGGTCTTATAGTTTTCATTTGCACTTTCCCGGGATCCAACTGCCCTATAAGAACCTTGGTTTAGATTACTGAATGATGAGTGTCCATATGTAGAGAATGAGCCTGTCTGGCCCTCGGTCAGCCCAGGCTCAGCTACCCTCCTACCTCCACACAACTGAATAAGTAATCCCAGCCAGCACTACTGGAGCCAAAGAACTGTCAGCCAACTCACAGAATCATAGGAAACAATAATGAGCAAGTTTTGGAGTTGTTTGTGAAACCACCATAGAAAATTAAACAGAGACTACTGCTGGGAAAATTTACAGCATGTGGCATTGGCTATGGGACTGGGTGGTGAGATGGATTGGAATCTCATTCTGTTACTCAAGGCTGGAAGAACAGGAAAGAAATTGTTTTCAAGTCCTTGAGAAAGTAATGGTAGAAAGTTTGACAAAGCTACTGCCTGCTGTAAAGCAGGAGACAGAAAACGTGATGAATGGGTTGGGAGATCCGGCTAACGTGATTGTTCAGGCAGGTTATCAAAGCTTTGGCGGTACATGATAAGAAGGAATTAGTTCGTTTTCATGCAGAACTTTGAGAGAAATGCAGAAAATCTAGGACAGTCTCTCAGTTTAGTAAAACATTCTCAAAGTGAGAAATGGCTGCAGGGTAAAGAGCAAATCAAAATTGTGGCTGTAACAGTGCACACTGAGTCCTCTGATGGATTAAAAGTGGGAGGTGACAGACCGTCTCAGACAAAAGGACTCCTGGAAGTGAGAACAGTGAGGATCTGAAGAATCTTGACTCACCATCCACGGTGGAAAAAGACCCACCTGTGAGTTATTAGCTTTTTGCTAATAGAGTGGATTATCACTGAATACATAGAAAGTTTTTAAGGGGCTGTTCCATTTTGAACTACTTAAAAAGGGACATTGATGGTTTAAAATAAAAAGAGGTCTCTTGGGCTTAGATTTCTACTGGCAGAAAGTCAACTAAGAAAATAAGTCTGAAGCAAACACAGACTTATTTTCTTATGAAAAAGAAAGAAAAGCATAGGGGGTGGAGCAATGAGTTTCTGAGAACAGTAGATTAGGAAAGTACTCCTGGGAAGCACAACTAGGTCCCAATCTACAAACATTCCCTGTTCTCCAAGTTCGGAAAACTGGTGATGTGTCAGGCTGGCTTTCAAAACTGCTGTGGACTCATGGGGCTTCTCAGGTGGGGCTAGTGTTAAAGAACACAGCTGCCAACGCAGGAGACATAAGAGGTGAGGGTCCGATCCCTGGATTGGGAAGATCCCTTGGAGGAGGGCATGGCAACCCACTTCACTATCGTTGTTTGGAGAATCCAATGGACAGAGGAAACTGACGGGCTACAGTCCATAGGATCGCAAAGATTTGGACATGACTGAATCAGCTTAGCACATACACATGTGGACTCATGACTAATTTAAATTTAGGCCAAAGGTCATACACTTGATAGCTCAGTGCTATCAAGGTTGTACTGACAAAAGGAAAACACATGAACAATTACCTGGATTATTTTCATATCTCCAGGATAGCATTTCATTCAGAAATCATTTCAATCATTTAGTCAGTTTTTTAAAGGTTGTTCCTATAACTAGTAAACTTCTTTCTCCTATTCACCCAAATACGACAGTCAAGAATATACAGCTATACCGGAAAGTGTGACTCCACTATTTAAAAAGTTGGCTCTGTGCCACAAAGACAAATTAAGAAACCAGTGAACCAAATAAATGCCTCAGCAAGCAGTTACAGAATTACAGCTGAAAAAACATGCAGGTTGTGCAAAGTAGAATTCTGCAGTGTGCCATCAACAGACACCACAATGGGACGACATCCCTGAGGTTGTCCGATACAGCATAAAGAGCCTCTTCTTTAAAGGATGAGATGTGATTTTGCCCCTGAAAACCTGGCATTCTAGTAGAAACTGAGCAACCGTTGATTAACAATGGCACATACATATAAATGTAATAATGAACATGAACTATGGGTATAGATAGAAAAAATGAACTTAATCTTGAGGAGCGGAAGCAAGAATATTGCAGGGTATAAAATGCACAAAAGTCAAATCATCACACACATTAGAGGATGCAGCTTACCTGACATGCTGATGGATGACTGTGGTTGAGATCCCAATGGGAAGATACTATGTCAACAGACTTTTTGGCCATGCTGAGTAAATTCATCCAGCCTTGGAAAAGTGATAAGTGAAATGGTGCATTTTCTGAATAGTTAAGGCCTTCAGGAATATTTTCCACCAGGGCAATTCTTAGAAAAGATTTTGAAAAACAAACAAACAAAATCTAGTCAAATTTGAAGCCACAGATCTTTACACATACATACAGAGACATCTGAAAAATATTCTTTACTCTTTCTGAAAGTATATGTTCCTCATAATTTACATTTTTCATCAAAGGATTTTAATATTTCCCCTATACTAATCTACTGTGTTCTGAGTTTATGCTCTGCTTCTCCCCAGTTAGCACTCATATTTCAGAAAATCATGGTATATATCCCTAACGTCTAGTGTCCAACTAGCCTTGGGAAAAAATCCAGAGTATCCTACACAAACATCTTCCTCTAGTAATATTTCTTTTTTCCCCTTACAGTAATGCTATTTTTTAAAAAGATACTACTTCTGTGAGCTACTTAAGACCATAAATTAATTTTGCATATCTCTAGTTTCTAGTATAATGTTGAACATATAATAGAACTAGTTCAGAAACAAAAATGTTGTTAGGTTTATTACTACCAGAAAATAAAAATAGTAAATGCTATTACTATCGCTTAGAACCTCTGTTAACGCTTTGCAGCCTAAGACATAAAATGATACTAAGAAGGAAATTTTAAAACTTGCCTGTTGCAGGGATTTGTTAAAGTTGGAGATAGGGAATGTATAAAATAATAGCAATAACCAAGCCCTAAATAAACTGCAGGGGCTTCCCTGGTGGCTCAGTGGTAAAGAATCTGCTTGCCGATGTAGAAGATCGAGTTCGATCCCTGGTTGGGGAAGATCCCCTGGAGAAGGATATGGCAACCTACTACAGTGTTCTTGCTTGGAAAATTCCATGGACAGAGGAGACTGGTGGCCTACAGTTCATGGGATCACAAAGAGTCACCCACAACTGAGCACTACAACCATGGCAGAATGGGCTTCCAGAGACTAAACTACAACCAGTATTATCCGAATAAACGTGTCTTCTCTTTTTATATCACTACTTCCTCATTTCTTGACAAAGTGTACACTATGGCTTCCCTTGGTATTGTGTGGTTTCACTTCTGAGTTAGCCCAGGTGACACATAACATTTCAATAAAGGGAAAAACAATTTTTTTTTTCCAGTTTAAGAAACATAAATTCTCCTGCAACTCTTGATGGGAAGCTCCAAACTCTTATGAAGATATCTATAAGCCCTTCCAGAACAAAGATCTTTTTTATTCAAAGCTAGGTATCCTTAGAGTTGGATACATAATTAGGGCTTGAGAAATAGAATGAATTTCAGCTTCCAATATAGAATCCAAAACTTCTCAATAAATCTGTTAACTGTGTCTCTTAATAAGACTCGTTCCATTTAGCCAGTTTTGGAAACAAAAACAATACTCATAGTAAAATGTCTATGTATTTGATGAATATCAAGCCCAAATAAGGTTTAGCTATATGTCTTGCAGACATCCACAAATTTAGGGTTCAATCACCCAACCACTACCCACAATTGAATTTAAAATTTTTTGGAGCCCTTAGGAGCAGCAAAAGCAAATCACTCACTGTACACAACACAGAAAGGACTACAACAAAACTCTTTAGTTCTCTGGAATTTATAATCCAGTGAAAGAGCTTGTCTCATATGTAATGACTTAAACAGAAAGTAGACTTTAAGAAGTGGCAAAACAAGAGTAAGGATTAATTAGATGGATAATGCACCATCTAAAGTTCCACTGGAGCATGAGAAGAAAGGAAAAAATAATTAAGTTACGAGCATCTGGAACTGAAGAAAGTGGGACTTGAGTTTGCAAAGATAGAATTATTTTTACAGGTGAGCTGGAAGAGAAAGATATTCTAGGAAGGAGGAGGAATTTTAAAACATGGTGTGTTTGGATACTTGAGAGTCGGGTGGCCAAGGGGAGTGTGAGGTGGAAGAGTTGTGGCAGGGGCTTGCCACGTGGAGAAGAATGGAAACATCTATAGGGATCACACTGTAGAGGTTGTGAATCAAGAAGAGAACCTTGGACTTAATTGTGATGCTTTTGAGAGTGACCAAGTACATTTTAGGGGTCTAACTCTGACAGCATACCTGTATACCATTGAAAGAAGATGACAATCAGTAAAAGGTCCATTGAAACTGACAAGGAGCATGATTGAGAGAGATTATCAAGGCAAAAAAGAAGAGAAAACTAGCTCATGATCTAATGTAGGAGGAATGCCTACATTTTTCTGGTTAGTAGGGTGTGAAGCAGATGAGAAGATTCAGAAGTGACCGAAAGAGTAAGGAAGACAAGAGAGGTCCAGGAGAATGCAGTGTTTGGGAAGCCAAAGCGGCAGAGGGTCAAAAAGGTGGAGATGGGATATTTTTATCCAGGTCAAAGCCTTTGAAGGTAAGATGCTGAAGTTGGATATCTTAATTCTATCCACACTTAAAAGTCCAATTATCTATATTAACAGTAGCTAGACATAGCATGAAGAAATGATTCCAGTTAATCAGCAATTTCAGTCCCCCCTACAACTAAGGAATATATTCTAAAATCAAACAAAAAAAGAATCCCAATAAACAAAATAAAAATAGAACATCATTTAACAAATAGTACTCAGTAGTTTCAATTTTACTTCAATATAAAAGTCATGCTGAGAAAGACAAAGAAAAGAGTCAAGAAGGCCTGATAAACCAAACATACACAGCAATGGATATAGAGTACCTGTACAGTTATAAGTGGTTCTGCACCACCCCTCTCTTCATAGCACACACATGGTTTCTGGTAGGCATACAATACGGATTCCCAATTTCTTTTAGAAATCTTTAGACCAGATATTCTTAATCTTGGATGCATGAATAGAATTTAGGGTGACCTGTGAGCTTGATCTTTATTCTCCTTCATCTCTAACTGAAATTTAACATTCCCCTCAGTTACAGACATAGGCAAAAAATGACAGGAACATTAAAAGAACCTGTGATTCTGCTATCATGAAAAATTTTCATACCATGGTACTATTACTACTACTGACATCTCCAAGTATTAATATTTATCACTACTTTGAAATTATGGGACTCATCAGATCTTCTTATTTCTTGACTATGTAGTATACTATACCACATTTTAAATTTAATTAATTTAATTACCACATTTAATTAGGAATTACTATACCACATTTTACAAAATATTTTGGATAAATTTATTTTAATGTTACTGGTTTTCTTTGGAATCCTATGTATTTCAACTTATGCATTTAAAACATTATTCATGAAAGGAGTCCATTGGCTTCAGCAGACTACTAATAGTGTCTATGGCACAAAAAAGAAGTACTATCAGATACATAATATATCATCTATTCCTTTTTTTTTTCTACTTCAAACACATTCTTAAAAGTTTTTTTTCCCATTATTGAAGTCTTAGAAGTAGATAAGATTATCAAGAGAGATTTTTAAGAGATGGGAACTGGGTCAAAGCCTAATATGAAAAACATCTAATCACATCTAGCTAAGATCATGACATCTAGCTAAGATCATGGCATCTGGTCCCATCAATGCATGGCAAAAAGATGGGGAAAAAATGGAAACAGTGACAGATTTTATTTTCTTGGGCTCCAAAATAGCTGTGGATGGTGACTGGAGCCACAAAATTAAAAGACACTTGCTTCTTGAAAGAAAGCTATAACAAACCTAGACAGTGTATTAAAAAGCAGAGACATCACTTTACCAACAAAGGTCCATATCGTCAAACCTATGATTTAGCCAATAGTCACATTCAGATGTGAGAGTTGGATCATGAAGAAGCACTGAAGAATGGATGCTTCTGAACTGTGGTGCTGGAGAAGACTCTTGAGAATCCCTTAGACAGCAAGAAGATCAAATCAGTCAATCCTAATGGAAATCAGTCCTGAATATTCATTGGAAGGACTGATGCTGAAGCTGAAGCTCCAATACTTTAGCCACCTGATGTGCAGAGCTGACTCATTGGCAAAGACCTTAGTGCTGGGAAAGACTGAAAGGCAGGAGGAGAAGGGGAGAACAGAATATGAGATGTTTGGATGGCATCACTGACTCAATGGACAAGAGTCTGCGCAAACTCCAAGAGATAGTGAAGGACAAGGAAGCCTGGTGTGCTGCAGTCCATGGGATCGCAAAGAGACATGACTGAGCAACTAAAGAACAACAAATCACATCTAGAGAACATCTAGAAAACATCCAGAGAAAGTGGGGCGGGTGAAGAAGACAAGAAATTGTTGGAAAGACTGGAAAAGAAGAGTGAAATTTCCTGGAAGTCGAAGAAGGGCATATTTATCATTATTATTTGGTTTTTACTAAATAGAAAAGTAAATAATGAATTTATACTAAATATAAAAATAGAGACACCACCAAAGGTCTGGAGACCACACCTATGTTTGGTAATGAATTCTGGGGAAACTCTGCTCACCTCACTTTCCTCCTCTCTCATTTTACCTGGAGAACTTGACTGTTGCTTCTGTAACTCACCACTTGTCTCCTATATGCTCCTAGAAAAGGTCTTTGGAAACCAGCCTTGAAATGACTGGACTTACTTTTGTGACCTATCGTTGTATTGTCTTTAACAACCAACAGCTAGCTGCTCTACAGGGGCTCGAATCGAAATAACATACACACAGAGCTCAGTTCCATGGATAGCAGCGCTGTTATACTCTTCTTTCTCAAGCAAGGAAAAAAGTGGGCAGAAATCATCGAAATTCACCTTTGGGCAAATCCCCAGAACTCCTGCATGCCTTTTCTAAGTGAATTATGCCCAAAGGCATAGCACTATTTCTGACACCTAATAACAGGGGAAAAGTTGAATATATAGAGACACAGACAGCAAAAATCTGTTTTATGCCTCTTTTGATGGTACTGAGAGACAACTACAAATGACTGAAATGGTGAGTCCAGGGAATTTAGATGGAATAAATTTATATTGTTAATAGATTTTTACAGTAGAATTATAGCTGCTGTTAGTAATAGTATGCATTTTACTTTCCAAACTTAATGTGATCATCAACATTTCTCTTTCAGTTCAGGAACAATATCTAACCTTCTCAAAGAAATAGTTGTAGTTCTATAAGCTACAAAAAAGGGAACCAACCCTAGCATCTGCTAACTTTATTTAAAATGTGGCACATGTGCTCGTATTGATAAGCACAAGAATCCTTATAAATTATATTTTCACATACATATGACTTTGCTGTTATTATAGAGAAATATTTAAGACAAAAAGATTTTGAATAAGGTAGACAAAACTCAGCTCTGCCAGCTATTACCTATGTAACCTTGGACAGATGACTAACCTCTTAAAATGTATTTCCACTTTTGGAAAAAAAAGTTATTTTTTTTTTAGAGGAGATAATCAATGTAAAGAAAGTGCTCGAACATTGCTTGCTTCATAGTGAGCACTAAATAATAGATAAATTTTTAAAGTAATTTACAGTCTGAAAACATAATTTTAAAAAATTTCTCCAAGTTCTCAAACTGATATAACACAGTTACTAAAAACAGTCTACACATATTGGTTAAAAGAATCTTATATCTGGGACCTACTTGATATTTTCAGAGAGAATGTGAACTTTATTTCATGTGTGAGTATAACAGATTGTTATTATGAGGTGATGACCTACACAGGTGCTTTACAGTTAATTCATTGACATTCATTCTTTAGATCTTGGCTATCTGATAGCATAATCAATGAAGCTGAACAGATGGCCACAAATCATCAATACAATTAGTTTTGCACTCAAAAATAAAATGATACCGGCATTGTACCCTTTCTGTGGGTCATCTGGCTATAATTAAAGCCCAGGATTGACAAGGCAAATGTTAACCTTCCAGAAGTACCTTGGAGTCTCTGAGACTGAGGTAGAAGATGTCCTGCTACTCATATGGAAGATTCAGTGGCCAGTGCTGGATGTGGAAATAGTTGATACAGATCTCTTGAGCTGGCTTAAATATAAGTGAGATATATTTTTCTGTAAACAGAAGGAGTGTTACTCACCATCTGGTTCTACAAGGATGGATTCCCTGCCCTACATTACATCCTGAAAGGAGCTCAAGGTGAAGATCAGGATGAGGCACTTTGTGCCCTGGGGAAATAGGCAAACAGGTCATTAGATAGGCATATTTCAGAAGGTTTTTATGAAGCCAGACTTTTGCATTTTCCAAGACTCTTGCTTTTCCATTTTGGAAAAGCACTAAAATCATTAACTGTGGTATCTGTTCCTCATGACTAGCAGCAACCTTCTATCAAAATGTATGCTGGATGACACACATTTCTTAGCCAAAATCACACATATACTGGCCTCTTCCCTACCTCTTTGGAGCATTTCCTCAGAGCTATCTGAGAGGCTGTCTCCTGGGCTATAGTCCTCAATAAGTCTTTGAAAACAAATGAAACTCACAGCTCTCACGCTGTGCATTTTTTATTTTAGTTGACATTTCATTTTTTCCAAGAATTGGGTCAAGGTGAGTTTACTTGAGAAAGACGGCAGAAAGGATACCAGATAGGCCTGGCTGACTAACAGGATCCAAATCATTCTTAATCTGGCATAGGGAAGAACATAGCTGAATATTAAAGTAATTGGGGATTTGCCATAACAATTTTTAGCCAATTTTGAAACATTTGAAGTCCACAAAAAAGTTGCAAGAATAGTATAGTGAATACTATATTTCAAGAAAGAATATTATATATGCTATACATATACAATTTTTAGTAAACCATTTGAGAGTAATGTTACAGACATTGAGATAATTCTCTCAATCTTGAGTATGCATTTCTAACAAGGAGACCAGGTTTCTAAATAAAATAAAATTATCACACAGTAACCATAACATTGTGTGCATTCTCAGTCACTCAGATGTGTCTGACTCTTTGTGACCACCATGGACTGTAGCCCTCCAGGCTCCTTCCTCCATGGGCCTTTTCTGGCAAGAATATTGAAGCAGGTTGCCATTTCCTACTCCAGAAGACCTTCCTGACCCAGGGATTGAACCCACATTTGCATTGGTAGGCAGATTCTTTAACACTGTGCCACTTTTATAGTCCTATTACCTAATATTTAAAATTCCACAAATGTTCCAATAATGTCTTCTGTTTCTTTTTTTTTTTTGATCCAAGATCCAATCAATGTTTACTCATCACACTTAGTTGTCGTGTCTCTTTAGTTTAAGAGAGTTCCCTAGCCTATTCCTGTTTTGTTTACCACGATGTTGACAATTCAGAAGAGCCCAAGTCAGTTGTTTTGCTAAATACTCCTGGATTTGATTTGCTTGGTTGTTACCACATAAGTATATTTAGGATAAGTATTTTTGGTAGGAATGGTACATACATAATGTGTCCTTCTAAGTGTGTCATATGAGGTAGCACATGATTTTGGGCAGTCCCACTACTGTTGATGTTAAGTTTTATCACTTGATGAAAGGGGTGTCTGTTAGATTTTTCATTTGAGCAGGACCATCCTTCCTCTATAGTTAATAAGTGATTTGTGCAGAGGTGACTTCAGATGGCACAAATACTTTCTTTCCCAACATTTTACTCACTGATTTGGCTTCCATCCATTTATGATTTCTTTCTGAATCTATTTTTATTATCAGTTCAATTTCAGTTAAGTTCAATCACTCAGTGGCGTCTGACTCTTTGCAACCCCATGAATCACAGCACGCCAGGCCTCCCTGTTCATCACCAACTCCCAGAGTTCACTCAAACTCATGTCCATCGAGTTGGTGATCCCATCCAGCCATCTCATCCTCTGTTATCCCCTCCTCCTCCTCCTGCCCCCGATTGCTCCAAGCATCAGGGTCTTTTGCAATGAGTCAACTCTTTGCATGAGGTGGCTGAACTACTGGAGTTTCAGCTTTAGCCTCAGTCCTTCCAATGAACACCCAGGGATGATCTCCTTTAGGATGGACTGGTTGGAGCTCCTTGCAGTCCAAGGGACTTTCGAGAGTCTTCTCCAGTACCACAGTTCACAAGCATCAATTCTTCGGCGCTCAGCCTTCTTCACAGTCCAACTCTCACATCCATACATGACTACTGGAAAAATCATAGCCTTGACTAGACAGACCTTAGTCGGCAAAGTAATATCTCTGCTTTTCAATATACTATCTAGGTTGGTCATAACTTATCTTCCAAGGAGTAAGTGTCTTTCAATTTCATGGCTGCAATCACCATCTGCAGTGATTTCGGAGCCCCAAAAAATAAAGTCTGACACTGTTTCCACTGTTTCCCCATCTATTTCCCATTAAGTGATGGGACCAGATGCCATGATCTTAGCTTTCTGAATGTTGAGCTGCAAGCCAACTTTTTCACTCTCCTCTTTCACCTTCATCAAGAGGCTTTTTAGTTCCTCTTCACTTTCTGCCATAAGGGTGGTGTCATCTGCATATCTGAGCTTATTGACATTTCTCCCAGCAATCTTGATTCCAGCTTGTGTTTCTTCCAGTCTAGCATTTCTCATGATGTACTCTGCATAGAAATTAAATAAGCAGGGCGACAATATACAGCCTTGACGTACTCTTTTTCCTATTTGGAACCAGTCTGTTGTTCCATGTCCAGTTCTAACTGTTGTTTCCTGACCGGCATATAGGTTTCTCAAGAGACAGGTCAGGTGGTCTGGTATTCCCATCTCTTTCAGAATTTTCCAGTTTATTGTGATCCACACAGTCAAAGGCTTTGGCATAGTCAAGAAAGCAGAAATAGATGTTTTTCTGGAACTCTCTTGCTTTTTCGATGATCTTGGAAATGTGGACAATTTGATCTCTGGTTCCTCTGCCTTTTCTAAAGCCAGCTTGAACATCAGGAAGTTCACGGTTCACATATTGCTGAAGCCTGGCTTGGAGAATTTTGAGCATTATTTTACTAACATGTGAGATGAGTGCAATTGTGTGGTAGTTTGAGCAATCTTTGGCATTGCTCTTCTTTGGGATTGGAATGAAAACTGACCTTTTCCAGTCCTGTGGCCACTGCTGAGTTTCCCAAATTTGCTGGCATATTTCGTGCAGCACTTTCACGGCATTATCTTTCAGGATTTGAAATAGCTCAACTGGAATTCCATCACCTCCCCTAGCTTTGTTCGCAGTGATGCTTTCTAAGGCCCACTTGACTTCACATTCCAGGATGCCTGGCTCTAGGTGAATGATCACACCATCATGATTATCTGGGTCTTGAAGCTCTTTTTTGTACAGTTCTTCTGTGTATTCTTGCCACCTCTTCTTAATATCTTCTGCTTCTGTTAGGTCCAGACCATTTCTGTCCTTTATTGAGTCTATCTTTGCATGAAATGTTCCCTTGGTATCTCTAATTTTCTTGTAGAGATCTCTAGTATTTCCCATTCTGTTGTTTTCCTCTGTTTCTTTCAATTGATCACTGATGAAGGCTTTCTTATCTCTTCTTGCTGTTCTTTGGAACTCTGCATTCAGATGCTTATATCTTTCCTTTTCTCCTTTGCTTTTCACTTCTCTTCTTTTCAAGCTATTTGTAAGGCCTCCCCAGACAGCCGTTTTGCTTTTTTGCATTTCTTTTCCATGGGGATGGTCTTGATCCCTGTCTCCTGTACAATGTCATGAACCTCCGTCCATTGTTCATCAGGCACTCTATCAGATCTAGTCCCTTAAATCTATTTGTCACTTCCACTGTATAATCATAAGGGATTTGATTTAGGTCTTACCTGAATGGTCTAGTGGTTTTCCCTACTTTCTTCAATTTCAGTCTGAATTTGGCAATAAGGAGCTCATGATCTGAGCCACAGTCAGCTCACAGTCTTGGTGTTCGCTGACTGTATAGAGCTTCTCCATCTTTGAAAAAAATATAATCAATCTGATTTCGGTGTTGATCATCTGGTGATGTCCATGTGTAGAGTCTTCTCTTGTGTTGTTGGAAGAGAGTGTTTGTTATGACCAGTGCATCCTCTTGGCAAAACTCTATTAGCCTTTGCCCTGCTTCACTCTGTACTTCATGGCCAAATTTGCCTGTTACTCCAGGTATTTCTTGACTTCCTACTTTTGCATTCCAGTCCTCTACAATGAAAAGGACATCTTTTTTGGGTGTTTGTTAGTTCTAAAAGGTCTTGTAGGTCTTCTGTTAATAACTGTCTATCATTTTTATATATGTTTGTTGGAAGTATTTTGTAAGGAAATTTTTTTTCATGTCCCATCACATCTTTTTACATTTAAAAAGATATTCAGAACTATGTTGAATAGTAGCGGTGAAAGTGGACACCCTTGTCTTGTTCCTGACTTTAGGGGAAATGCTTTCAATTTTTCACCATTGAGGATAATGTTTGCTGTGGGTTTGTCATAAATAGCTTTTATTATGTTGAGATATGTTCCTTCTATTTGAATCAGTTCTGATGAGATGGATGAAACTGGAGCCGATTATACAGAGTGAAGTAAGCCAGAAAGAAAAACACCAATACAGTATACTAACACATATATATGGAATTTAGGAAGATGGCAATGACGACCCTGTATGCAAGACAGGGAAAGAGACACAGATGTGTATAACGGACTTTTGGACTCAGAGGGAGAGGGAGAGGGTGGGATGATTTGGGAGAATGACATTCTAACATGTATACTATCATGTGAATTGAATCGCCAGTCTATGTCTGACGCAGGATGCAGCATGCTTGGGGCTGGTGCATGGGGATGACCCAGAAAGATGTTCTGGGGAGGGAGGTGGGAGGGGGGTTCATGTTTGGGAATGCATGTAAGAATTAAAGATTTTAAAATTAAAAAAATAAAAAACTAAAAATTAAAAAAAAAAATAAATAAAAAGATATTCAGTTTATCAGTATGCAATTATGGATTCTTTTCTTTAAATTCAAAGTGTTATAGTCTATTACTGCCCTTACTCATTGAGATGCTCAAATTGTTGTATATATTGCCAATGGAGGCCCCTGGAAGCTGTCTCTTTTGTCTTTTTGATGTTGCTTTCAGTTTTTGAATACTTTCTTATTTTTTGTCACCAGGTGTTTCAATTACACTAATTTTTTAAAAAAAATATTTTAATTATTCATTTATTTAATCTATTTATTTTTGGTTGCACTGGGTCCTCACTGCTGCACACAGGCTTTGTCTCGTTGCGGTGAGTGGGGACTTCTCATTGCAGTGACTTCTCTTGTTGTGGAATATGGCTCTAGCTGTGGGCTTCAGTAGTTGTGGCACATGGGCCCTAGATCATGTGGGCTTCAGTAATGGAGGTGCAAGTGCTTAGTTGCCCCTCAGCATGTGGGATCTTCCTGGACCAGGGATCTAACCTGTGTCCCCTGCACTGGCAGGTGGATTCTTAACCACTGGACCACCAGGAAAGCCCTACATTAACTTTTCAATCAATTTTACAAGACAACAACTGCAGAGACTATAATGATGAGTCTGAGTTGACAATAGCAGATCCCTGTTTGTGTAAATCTAGAAAGTTCAGATTAAAGCCTCATTAATTCCTGGTCTATAATTGTATTAAGCAAAGAACAACTATGCTTTTCTTTATGGAGAGTGGCAGTATAGCATTAGAAAGGTTATTATTGTAGCAATTATCCTTTCTTTGTATATTAAAGTTTAAAAGTACATTCACAGATAATATTATACATCATTATCTCAAAGAGACACTAAGACAGGCATGATCTGAATTTTGGAGATGAAGAGAGCCAGGCTCCTAGTGGCCAGATGTCACGCAGGTGGACAGAATGCTACACAGAAGGGATTTAAACTCAGGTCTGTCTCAGCTCATATGCATTGCACAGCACTAGGTTAGGTCCTGGTCTTATCTGTGAAGGTTCTCCACAGCCTTTGGGTCTATGGGAGCAACAAGTAGAGTGATGCTAAAAAACAGAAGCTGCTGCACTAGAGGGAAGGTCAGCGTGGCTTGAGATCTGAACTTTGCCTGGAGAAGAGGTGAAGATACTCTTCGCTCTATGCTCCACTCTGGCCCTGTCAGCAAGGACACCTACAGTGACAGAAAGGCACACTTGTCCATGGCTCAATACGTCTTGATACTGGCCTAGAGAGGAAGAAACCATCAGAGAAGAAAGGAGCCAGAGTGCATGAAGACAAAAAGGAAAAACATAAGATGTGAACGAAGAAGTAGGGAGCTCATGGATGAAAAGACCCTGACACTGTCCTCAAAAACACACGGTAGGAAGCCAGATGATTGAAAATGAAATGGCTAAGATGCAAAAGGCCTAATGGAAAAATAGATTTGCATTCAAGTCAGTTATTACCCTTTGACATCTGTCAATAGAGTAATTATACTACTACCATTAATACTTTAACTGAACAATGTTCAATTGAGGGCTTATTTTGTGTCAAGCACTAGGTTAAGATTTACTGCATTAATTAATGTTCACAAGAATTTGTAGAAGCAGGTACTGTAATTATTCCCATCTGGGGGATGAAGAAACTGAGACATAAAGAAGTTTAAGTAATGTGTCCAAGGGTTAGTGACTGATGGGGCCTGGGTAGGATGATTGCTGACTATATCCTCTTAACCATTATGTTCCACTTCCAATTTTCAAAGCAAAAAAAAAAAACAAAAAACAAAAAAAACAGGCAGAGGTACAAAATGCAATTTACTTCCCACATTCTCAATGTATCTTCAGTGAATCACATTCATAAATACCCTGGGGGATGAATTCGTGACAGTAAATGCTAGAGAGACAAGCAGAGTCCTTTTCTGTTAGGATTTATTCTCTCACAGTCTGCTTTTTAATTTCTGTGTTTTTGTTTTCTTTTGTTTATTTTACAAAAGACACATTCTTCAACCCTAATTTTTTAAAAAATTTTATTTTATATTGGAGTATAGTTGATATAGTTGGGATCAGCAACTCATAGATATGACTTTGAGCTAACTCCAAGAGATGGTGAAGGACAGGGAAGCCTGGTGTGCTGCAGTACATGGTGTCGCAGAGAGTCAGACATGACTTAGCAACTGAACAAGAACAATAATAATTGACTTACAATGTTGTGTTAGTTTGAAAATGAAACTATTACAGCAAAATGATTCAGTTACACATATTCATATATCTATTATTTTCCAAATTTTTTTCAAGATACTACAGAATATTGAGCAGAGTTCCCTGCACTATACAGCAAGACTTTGTTGGTTATCATTTTTAAAATAGTAGTGTAAATATGTTAATCCTAATTTATCCCTCCCCCACATCTTTTCCCTATGGTAACCATAAGTTTGTTTTCTAAGTCTCTGAGTCTATTTCTGTTCTGTAAATATGTTCCTTTATATCATGTTTTAGATTCCACATCTAAGCAAAATCACATGATATTTATCTTTCTCTGTCTGACTTACTTCAAACTTAGTATGATAATCTCTAGGTATATCCATGTTGCTACAAATGACATTGTTTCATGATTTTAATATCTGAATAATATTCCATTGTATATATGTGCCATATCTTCATTATCCATTCCTCTGTCGATTGGATTTAAGCTGCTTCCATGTCCTGGCTATTGTAAGCAGTGCTGCAATGAACATTGGGGGCATGTATCTTTTTGAATTATGATTTTCTCCATATATATGCCCAGAAGTAGGGTTGTGGGATGAAATGGTAGCTCTATTTTTAGTTTTTTAAGGAACCTCCATACTGTTCTCCATAGTGGTTACACCAATTTACATGCTCACCAACAGTGTAGTTGCTTTGGTGGTAAGGTTAGGTTGTTTGAGATTTTTCTTGTTACCTGAGGTAAGACTGTACTGCTAACAACTCCCCTCTCATAACTGTTGCTGCTGCATCCCAAAGGTTTTGGATCATAATGGTTTCATTTTCATTTATCCCTAGGTTGTTTTTTTTTTAATTTCTTCAGTGATCCATTGGTTATTTAGTAGCATATTGTTTAGCCTACATGTATTTGGGTTTCTTACAGTTTTTTTCTTGTAGTTGATTTCTAGTCTCAGCATTGTGGTTGGAAAAGATGCTTGATGTAATTTCAATTTTAAAAAATTTATTAAGGCTCACTTTGCGGCCCCTCATGTGGTCAATTCTGGAGAATATTCAATGTGCACTCGAAAAGAATGTGTATTCTGCTGCTTTTTGCTCTACAAATCTCAATTAAATCCATCTGTCTAATGTATTATTTAAGGTCCATGTTTCCTTATTGATTTTCTGTCTGGAAGACCTGCCCATTGAAGAAAGTGGGGGTGTTAAAGTCCCCTACTGTTGTCTAACTGTTGATTTTCCTGTTATGGCTGTTAATATTTGCCTTATGTATTAAGGTGCTCCAATGTTGGGTACATAAATATTTACAACTGTTATATCTTCTTCTTGGATTGACCCCGTGATCATTACATACTGTCCTACCTTATTTCTTGTAACAGTCTTTATTTTAAAGTCGATTTTGTCAGATATGAGTATTGCTACTACAGCTTTCTTTTGATTTCCATTTGCATGGAATACCTTTTTCCATTCCCACATTTTCAGTCTGTATGTGTCCCTATATCTGAACTGGGTCTCTTGTAGACAACATATAGATGGGTCTTGTTTTTGTATCCATTCAGCCAATCTATGTCTTTTGTTTGGAGCATTTGATCTGTTTTTGTTTAAGGATTATCGATATGTATGATCTATTTCCATTTTGTTCATTGTTTTGGGTTTGCTTTTGTAGCTTTTCTTCTCTTCCTCTTTTGATCTCTTCTGTTTTTCTTTTGTGTGTGTGTATTTATTGTAGCTTTTGGGGTTGTGGTTACCATGAGGTTTTGATATAGCGGTCAATATACAGACAAGATTGGTTTAAGTTGCTGGTCTCTTAATTTCAAATGCATTTCCAATATTCTGCATTTGCAATCTCCTCTTTTCATGATTGCTGGTTTTGTGATTATGTTTGTGTATGGACAATTTCCTACATTTATTGTATGTTTGCCTTTATCTGTGAGCTATCCCATTTGTAATTTTGTTTCTAGCTGTGACCTTTTCTTTTTCCCCCTGCCTAAAGAAGTTCCCTCAGCATTTGTTGTAAAGCTGGTTTGCTGCTGCTAAGTCACTTCAGTCGTGTTCAACTCTGTGCGACCCCACAGACGGCAGCCCACCAGGCTCCCCCGTCCCTGGGATTCTCTAGGCAAGAACACTGGAGTGGGTTGCCATTTCCTTCTCCAATGCATGAAAGTGAAAAGTCAAAGTGAACTCGCTCAGTCGTGTCTGACTCTTAGCAACACCATGGACTGCAGCCTACCAGGCTCCTCCATCCATGGGATTTTCCAGGCAAGAGTACTGGAGTGGGGTGCCATTGTTTGGTAGTACTGAATTCTCTTAGCTTTTGCTTGTCTGTAAAGCTTTTGATTTCTGCACTGAAGCTGAACAAGAGCCTTGCTGTATTCTTGGTTGAAGGTTTTTCCCTTTCATCATTTAAGATATATCATGTTACTACATTCTGACTGAAAAAAAAATCTGCTGATAATCTTCTGGGAATTCTTAGTATATTATTTGTTGCTTTGCTCTTGTTGCTTTTAATATTTTCTCTGTTTAATTTTTGTCAGTATGATTACTACGTGTCTCAGCATGCTTCTCCTTGGGTTTATCCTGCTTCCCAGATTTGGGTTACTCTTTCCTTTCCGATGTTAGGAAAGTTTTGAGGTATTATCTCCTCAAATAGTTGCTCAGATCTTTTTCTTTTGTCCTTCTTGGACTCCAATAATGTGAAAGTTGGTACATTTAATGTTGTACCAGAGAAATCTGTATGCAGGTCAAGATGCAACAGTCAGAACCAGAACTGGAACAATGGACTAGAAAGGAGTATTGTCAAGGCTGTATATGTCACCTTGCTTATTTAACTTATATGCAGAATACATCATGAGAAATGTCAGGCTGTTTGAAGCACAAGCTGGAATCAAGATTGCTGGGGTAAACACCAATAACCTCAGATATGCAGATGACACCACTCTAATGGCAGAAGATGAAGAGGAACTAAAGAGCCTTTTGATGAAAGTGAAAAGAGAAGAGTAAAAAAGCTGGCTCAAAACTCAACATTCAAAAATCTAAGATCATGGCATCTGGTCCCATCACTTCATGGAAAATAGATGGGAAAAAATGCAAACAGTGGCAGATTTTATTTTCTTGGGCTCCAAATTCACTACAGACAATGACTGTACCCATGAAATTAAAAGATGCTTGCTCCTTGGAAGAAAAGCTATGACAAACCTAGATAACATATTAAAAAGCAGAGACATCACTTTGCTGACAAAGGTCCATATAATCAAAGCTATGGTTTTCCCAGTAGTCATGTATGGTTGTGAGAGTTGGACCATAAAGAAAGCTGAGTGCCAAAGAATTGTTGCTTTTGAACTGTGGTGTTGGAGAAGACTCTTGAGAGTCCCCTGGACAGCAAGGAGATCAAATCAGTCAATCCTAAAGGAAATCAACCCTGAATATTCATTGAAAGGACTGTTGCTGAAGCTGAAGCTGAAGCTCCAATACTTTGGCCATCTGATGCAAAGAGCTGACTCACTGGAAAACACTCTGATGCTGGGAAAGATTGAAGGCATTAGGAGAGGAGGGTGGTAGAATTTGAGATGGTTAGATAGTACCCCCACACAAATGTGGCATTTGATCTTACAACGGACAAGACAGATACTACTATCCTGAACCATGTCCATCCCACAAAGCTTACATTCAAGGAATTCCATGTGGCTCATGTGGAACATCCTTTCACTACAACTGGCTCATTCTGGCAGGGCTCAGGGGCCAAGCTGTGAAACTGCTCTGGAAGCAAGAAGTGGCAGCCTCTATGCAATGTTAGTTTGAATGGAGCCTATGCCTCACTGCCTGCATAAGCAAGCATTTACCCCTCAAAAAGAACATAAAATTAAAATTCAAATATGTTCTATAAAGTCACCCACTATGTAACAAACAGAAAACCTTACTCATACCAAGGGACATACAAGTTTGTTAACATACATAAATTTATGTACACAAACATGAATACCTAAAGGTACAGACTGAAAACATCAAGTTTCAGTAAAACTTAACTCATCCCATGAAATCTTTTTATGACATCTACACATATCCACTCATGGTCAGAAAATGGCATTTTCCATTAATTTTTGATAGAGAAATCATATCAAGCTTTTCAGAGGAGGAATCAAGGAGTTATGAGATGTGGGCTCTTGACTAACTTTCACCATTATCAGTTCATAGGACTGTTAGGGACCAAACGACGGTCTCTAGGACCTGAGTCATGTTTACCAGAAAGAGACAGGATATGCGCTCATCCTGCCTGGCCAATCATGTAACGCCAGCTACTCCTGTAACTGAGACAAAGAACTGCCTGTATATAAGCCGCCATACTCCTTTGTTCGGGGCTCTTGTCAGATTCCCTTGTGTGGGATGAGACTTGGGCCCTAGCGCGCTAGGAATAAACAAACTCCCTTCTTGCGTTTGCAATACTGTGGTGGCCTTGCTCTCTCAGTCGGTTAGGAGATACGGGCTCGGAGCATAACATCTGGGGGCTCGTCCGGGATCTCCGTCCCGCCGGGGAGGACAACTCTCCTGGTAGAAGGGAGTAACCTCGTTAGGAGATAAGAGCTCTGAGCACCAGTGCTAACATTGCAGAAGCCCAGATTAAGTCCGAGGCCTAGTATCTTACTGGGGAGGCATCTGGCTGTAAAGTGCAGAGGTAAGTCAGGGTAAGGCCGGGGCCTAGCTTCGTGCTGGGGAGGCAGCTGGCTCTGATACTGGATTAAGTCAGCGTAAGGCCGGGGCCTAGCTTTGTGCTGGGGAGGCAGCTGGCTCTGTGAACATCCTGCAGGTAAGATTGAGTGCATCGTCGGTGGCCACCTTGTGTTTGTTATCTGTTTGTCTATTTGTGGTGTCTGCGCTGCTCTTTGTGTGCTCTGTTGGCTCCCAGTGTACTTTTCTGTGATCATGGGACAAACAACTTCTACTCCTTTATCTCTTATGATTAACCACTTCTCTGATTTCAAGTCTAGAGCTCAGAATCTTTCGTTACTGGTAAAGAAGAGCAAACTGGTGACTTTCTGTTCTGTCGAGTGGCCCACCTTTGACGTCGGATGGCCACAAGAGGGAACCTTCAATCCCCAAATTATCCAGGCAATTAAAGAGAGGGTGCTTACTCCTAGTCCTGCCGGGCACCCAGATCAGACTCCCTACATTCTGGTCTGGCAGGATCTAGTGAGGAACCCGCCAGAATGGCTTAAACCCTTTGTTCTCACTCCTCCTAAACCTCCCCATCCCTCTTCCCCAACTCCAACCTCACCAAGCCCACAGGTGTTAATAATGAAGGCTTCCGAAGAAAAAGAAGAAAAAAAGGACGAAAATCGACCAAAGCCGGTATTCCAGAAATCTTCTCTGTATCCTAATCTGATAGATCTGGAGACCGAATTGTTCCCACCCCTGTATGCAGATCCACATCCGCCCTTGCTTTCACAGGTTTCATCGGGAGAAGCCAGGAGGAGAACCGAGCCTTCAGCTCATCCCAGAGAAGGGGGCCCCACCCAGGGAACTCGGGGAAAAACAAGAGAAATGGCCAATGTAGCGGAAGAAGACCCGGAAGTCCCCTCCTCCACTGTTCACGCGTTTCCGGTCCGGGCAGGACCAGCCAGAGAGGGTGGAAAGCGGACATATCAGTATTGGCCCTTTTCCACTAGTGATTTGTACAATTGGAAAACCCAGACTCCCTCCTCCTCTGAAAAACCGCAAGGTCTTATTGATCTGTTAGAGTCTATCCTTTTTACTCATAATTCCACTTGGGATGATTGTCAGCAACTGTTACAGGTGCTTTTCACTACAGAAGAGCACGAGCGGATCCTGTCAGAAGCTCGAAAGAACGTGCCAGGGGTGGATGGGAGGCCCACAATACAGCCTAACCTCATTGAGGAGGGGTTCCCCTTGGTGCGACCCAACTGGGACTTCGAATGCGCTGAAGGTAGGGAGCGTCTCTGGGTATACCGTCAGACTCTTATGGCCAGCCTTAGAGCGGCCGCCAGAAAGCCGACTAATTTGGCCAAAATAAATTCAGTGAGGCAGGAACCAAATGAGAGCCCAGCAGCCTTCCTTGAAAGGATAATGGAAGCTTTTAGACAGTATACCCCTATGGACCCACAGGCAGATGAGTCACGAGCGGCAGTTATGTTAGCATTTGTAAATCAAGCAGCCCCCGATATTAGAAAAAAGTTACAAAAGATAGAGAGGTTAAATGAACAATCCTTGCAAGATCTAGTGAGGGCAGCCGAGAGAGTTTTTAATCATAGAGAGACCCCAGAAGAGAGAGAGGACTGCATTAGAAGAGAAAAAAGAAAATTTAGAGCTGAAGAAAACCGTAAAAATCAAAAAGAGCTGGCCCAGATATTTTTTGGTGGGGTTGAAAACAAAAACAGGTTCCAGAAAGGGAAAAAATTGGACTCAAAAACTGAAGAAAAAATGACAAGGCGTAAGCTTGAGAAAAACCAATGTGCGTTTTGTAAAGAGTTTGGACATTGAAAAGATAAATGCCCCAAGAAAAATCTAAAAGAGGAGCCCAGGGACCCCAAAAATGAGACTCCCTTTCCAGACAGTCATATCCTCTACGCGGGTGAGGATAGCGACTAGGGGGGTCAGGGCTCGAAGCCCCTCCCCGAGTCCTGGGTAACTATAAATGTGGAGGGGAAACCGGTTGGCTTCATGGTGGACACGGGAGCCCAATACTCAGTCTTAAACCAAAAAGATGGACCCATGTCTAAGAAAAGTAGCTGGGTGCAGGGAGCAACCGGGACTAAACGATATGGATGGACTACAAAACGGCATGTGAACTTGGGGGCCCACCAGGTGACCCATTCTTTTCTGGTGATACCTGAGTGTCCAGCGCCCTTGTTGGGAAGGGATTTACTGTCTAAAAGTAAATGCCCAAATTCATTTCGACCACGGACAAGTGTCGGTTTTAGATGGGACCGGGCATCCTCTTCAGGTCTTGTCTCTGGCATTAAAAGATGAATACAGACTCTACTTGCCAGAGGCCCCAGCGACAATAAGCCCCGAAGTACAACCATGGGTTCAAAGATACCCTCAGGCCTGGGCTAAAACTGCAGGAATGGGACTAGCCAAACAGAGGCCCCCTATCATTGTGGAACTGAAAGCCAGTGCTTCCCCGGTGAGGGTACGACAGTATCCCATGAGTCAGGAGGCTCGACAAGGAATTACTCCTCATATACAACGCCTCATAGACGCTGGGGTCCTGAAAAGGTACCGGTCCCCATGGAACACTCCCCTGCTGCCTGTGAAAAAGCCTGGGGGAACTGATTTTAGACCGGTTCAAGATCTACGAGAAGTCAACAAATGGGTGAATGATATTCATCCTATGGTTCCTAACCCTTATACATCGCTAAGCAACTTGCCTCCAAACTACATTTGGTACACTGTTGTAGATTTAAAAGATGCCTTTTTTAGTTTGCCTCTTGCCCCTGCAAGCCAAGAGATCTTTGCCTTCGAATGGCAGGAAGACGGTGGTCAGACCCCTGTGCAGCTGACATGGACTCGCTTACCACAGGGTTTCAAAAACTCGCCCACGTTATTTAATGAGGCCCTGGACGAAGACCTCCGTGAGTATCGTGAGTATCGGGTTGAACACCCTACCATTGTTTTATTACAATATGTTGATGACCTTATGCTGGCAGTGGCTACAGAGAAAGAGTGCCAAGAGGCAACAGGTGACCTTCTCCAAACCTTGGGGACTTTAGGTTACCAGGCTAGTGCCAAAAAGGCCCAGATTGCCAAGCAAGAGGTTACATATCTCAGTTATAAGATAAAACAGGGCCAGAGGTGGCTAACACAGGCTATGAAAGAAACCATCCTCCAGATCCCTGAGCCGGCTAACCCTAGACAAGTGAGAGAATTTCTGGGAACGGCGGGATATTGTCGGTTATGGATCTTGGGGTTTGCAGAAAAGGCCAGGCCCCTATATGAGGGGACCAAAGAAAACAAGGACTGGAAATGGACTGAGCCAATGAAAGAGGCCTTCCAAGAGCTCAGGTGAGCCTTGCTAGAGGCTCCTGCCCTTGCCCTCCCTGATCCATCTAAGCCTTTCCAATTATTTGTAGATGAAAAGCGGGGGATAGGAAAAGGGGTACTAACACAGAGATGGGGACCATGGAAGCGACCTGTAGCTTACCTTTCCAAGAGACTGGACCCAGTGGCAGCCGGATGGCCACCTTGCCTCTGTATCATCGCAGCCACCTCGCTCTTAGTCCACGATGCTGATAAACTGACTTATGGACAGAGACTCTTGGTCTACACTCCTCATGCCATAGAGAGAGTTTTAAAGCAACCCCCAGGTAAATGGATTTCTAATGCCCGCTTGACGCACTACCAGGCCTTGCTACTTGACACCCCACGGATTCATTTCCAAACGCCCTGCACTCTAAATCCGGCCACTCTTTTGCCCAATCCGGGGGAAAATAGCCCCCTCCATGATTGTGATGAGATACTGGCCGGTGTAACAGCAATGCGAAAGGACTTAACCGATACTCCACTGGATAACAGTGAGCTAAGATGGTTCACAGATGGCAGCAGTTATGTAAAAGATGGACAGAGACGGGCGGGAGCTGCAGTAGTAGATGACTCTGGACGGACGATATGGGCAGAGGCCCTTCCCCCGGATACCTCAGCACAAAAGGCAGAGTTAATTGCCCTGATTCAAGCATTAGAGAGAGCCAAAGGGAAAAGAATAACTATTTTCACTGACAGTCGCTATGCTTCTGGCACGGTACACATTCAGGGCCCGATATATCGGGAACAGGGGTTTTTGACAGCTGAAGGAAAAAAAAATTAAAAACTTGCCCGAAATCCGTAGACTTTTAGAGACTGTACAGATGCCTCGGGCTGTGTCAATAGTACACGTACCTGGACATCAGAAGGGTGACAGCCCCACGGCACGAGGGAATCGTGCCGCAGACCTGGCAGCTCGAAAAGTAGCTGATGAAGATTTCATCACCCCTGTGTCGGCGATCGGACTTCCACCTCCAGGTATGGGAACTCTGCCCTCAACCCCTGAGTATTCATCCACAGACTTTGCTTGGATCCAAAAACACACCAACCTTCAAAAAGATAAAGATGGATGGTACCGAGACTCAGACGGCTACTTGATACTCCCTGCTCAGTTGGGACGGCAACTATGTGAGCATTTGCACTTGTCTACTCATCTGGGAGAAAAGAAGACTCTGATGCTCTTTCAAACTGCGCGCCTGCTATTTCCCCGGCACCAGACAACTGTAAAGAACATAGTGCATGCTTGTAAGGCGTGTCAACAGATGAGGCCAGGAAAAGGACAACATGCAGGACTGAGGTATCGGGGAGAAGGACCAGGGCAACACTGGGAAATAGATTTCACCGAGGTAAGGCCAGGCAAGTATGGTTACCGGTACTTGTTAGTGTTGGTGGATACCTTCTCAGGGTGGGTAGAAGCTTTTCCTACAAAGGGAGAAACCACGATGATAGTGGCAAAAAAGATTTTAGAAGAAATAGTTCCCAGGTTTGGCCTGCCAGTGACCATCGGCTCTGATAACGGACCTGCCTTTGTGAGTCAAATAGTTCAGAGCCTTGCCCTAGCCCTGGGGACTAAATGGAAGTTACATTGTGAATACAGTCCACAGAGCTCAGGGCAAGTAGAAAAAATGAATCGGACTCTAAAAGAAACTTTAACTAAATTGGCTATAGAGACTGGCGGGGACTGGGTGACCCTCCTTCCCTCCGCCCTCTTCCGTGCGCATAATACTCCTTATCAACTTAATCTGAGCCCATTTGAGATTCTGTATGGGAGACCTCCCCCTGTATGTCCAATATTTGAAGGGAAAAAACTACCACCTCCCACGTTGGGGCAACTCCAAGAGGCCTTGATGGCCTTAAGCAAGGTGCACTCTCGTGTCTGGAAACTGCTCCGGGAAATACATGTGGGTCAAAATAAGGGAACTATTCCCTCACATGACATTGGCCCAGGAGACTGGGTGTGGGTCAAAAGGCACCAAACCAAGGCACTAGAACCCAAATGGAAGGGTCCTTATGTTGTTCTTCTTACCACCCCAACTGCCCTAAAGGTTGACGGTATCGGGCCTTGGGTGCATTGCAACCACGTACACCCAGCTGCTTCAGCAGAGCAAGAAGACGCTAAGAAAGAATGGGAAGCATCTCTGCACCCGTCCAACCCCTTGAGGCTAAAGCTTCGAAGGCGCCAACAGGACCAGGACAACTCGGCTGGGCCTTCTTGTGGATGACCCAGTTACTCTGCTCCGGAGTTGCCAGTGTGAACCCGCATCAACCCATCAAAATCACCTGGAAGCTGCAAAATAGACTAACATGAGAGGTGCTAAACTCCACTACCGCAATACATCCACCAAACACATGGTGGCCAGACTTGTACTTTGACTTCAAGCCGATGGTAAATGTGCCTTGGGCTAGGGGTTATCTCCGAGAACAAGGGTTCTGGGCATGCCCAGGCGCACCCAGGCATGACTGGAAGACCTGTGGGGGGGAACAAGACTCTTATTGTAAAACTTGAGATTGTGTTACTTCTAATGATGGACCTCGGCACTGGGAAGTAGGAAATTGAGATTTACTTAATTTTTCATTCGCCAAGCCCCTCCCTAGGGTCCTCGGAGATCCAACTTTTAGCTGTGAAAGTTGCAATTATGCACAAGTCAGAACAAGGTTCAATCCAGAAAAAAGCAAAAAAGAGGGGACCTGGATCTCTGGCCTATCTTGGGGACTACAGACGAGGGAATCAGGAGGGTTTGGGGTTGATGGGAAAGGGATTATAGTAGTGAGCCAGGTCTTAGAGCCAATTCTTGTACACAGTATCGGGCCCAACAAAGTAGAAGAGCTGGCTGTAACCCCCCGCCTAACGACTTCCATGCCAACATCTTTGGCAGTGAGTCCCGAAGCAGAAGCGCTCGCTGAAATAGATCCCCTATGGAAGCTGATTAGGGCAGCTTATGCCACCCTGAATCAGACCCATCCTGAGGCAACTAAATCTTGCTGGTTATGTTACAACTTAATTCCCCCTTATTACGAAGCAGTAGGCCTCAATGCCTCTTATGACTTGGCCAACAGCACCGATCCTCCTCAATGTCACTGGGGGGACCAAAAGGTGGGTCTGACGATGAAAGAGGTATGGGGAAAGGGCTTATGCATGGGCACGGTGTTACCAGCAAAGTCTCCACTTTGTGTGCATGTCGTCGAGCCTGATGATTTGCCTGTAGCTAAATGGTTAATACCTCAAAAGGGGGAATGGTGGGTCTGTTCACACACGGGGCTAACTCCATGCCTGCATAGTTCAATCTTTGACCCCAGAGAAGAATTCTGTGTTATGGTGGCTGTCATGCCAAAGATTCTGTACCGACCAGAGAAAGCAATATATGATTATTGGGCCCAGAAATTAACTCTAAATCCTCCAAAAAGAACTTATAAAGTTAAGAGGGAACCTCTTACCGTCATAACCATAGCAACTATGTTCGGTCTTGGAATAGCCGGGGCTGGGACTGGAATAACAGCTCTGTCCCTGCAAGGCCAAGGATTTAACTCCCTGAGAGCGGCCATAGATGAAGACATTACCCGTATAGAGCAATCTATTAGTCATTTAGAATCGTCTCTAACTTCTCTATCTGAAGTAGTTCTGCAAAACAGGAGGGGATTAGATCTGCTCTTTCTGCAACGAGGGGGACTCTGTGCTGCCCTAGGAGAAAAGTGCTGTTTCTATGCGGATCATACAGGAATAGTTAGAGAATCTATGGCCAAAGTGAGAGAAGGACTAGCCCAACGTAAACGAGAACGTGAGGCTCAACAGGGATGGTTTGAATCTTGGTTTCAACAATCCCCTTGGCTGACTACCTTAATCTCCACCTTGCTAGGACCCCTGCTAGTACTTTTACTAATGCTTACCTTTGGCCCATGCATTATCAATAGACTTGTAGCCTTTGTAAAGGAACGCATAAATACCGTACAGCTGTTTGTGCTTCAACAACAATATCAAACTGTGTCTCAGGACCGAGAGGAAGATTCCTCTATATGATCTAAGGACAGGGGGGAATGTTAGGGACCAAACGACGGTCTCTAGGACCTGAGTCATGTTTACCAGAAAGGCAGGATATGCGCTCATCCTGCCTGGCCAATCATGTAACGCCAGCTACTCCTGTAACTGAGACAAAGAACTGCCTGTATATAAGCCACCATACTTCTTTGTTCGGGGCTCTTGTCAGATTCCCTTGTGTGGGATGAGACTTGGGCCCTAGCGTGCTAGGAATAAACAAACTCCCTTCTTGCGTTTGCAATACTGTGGTGGCCTTGCTCTCTCGGTCGGTTCAGAGATACGGGCTCGGAGCATAACAAGGACAAAGTTAAGTTCCATGGCTGATTTACTCCTGGTGAGAGATTAAAATGTCACTAAAAGGATACCCCAGGTACTAACAGTGCATGTGCTCTGGAGACAGAATATTAAGCCAAATCTTCCTATGTTTTAATTATTTTAGCAGTACACAGCACCGTGTGGGCCGGAACGAACTTCTTTGTGTAGCGGATCTCTATCTACCAAAAAGATGTGATCAACTCAGAAAAATGTGAAATTAGGAAATGGGCAAAATCACAAACATTAGAAACTCTTCTAATATACACATGAATATCCATATATCTGTTGTAAAATCACAGAAAAAACACAGGTATAGAGAGAGCACTGCCCCCAGTTTTTCACACAGAGCTCCCGAGACCCTTGGAAGGTGACAAGACGAGTGACAGTAGGGTTTTTTGTTCTAGGTGACTCCTGGTGAGTGTCTGGACAAGCCTTGGTCACTAGAAAGACTAAGGTATGAGCAGAAGCTTGGAGTTTTCACCCTTGCCCTCCATTCTCTTGAGAAGGAATAAGGACTGAAAATAGAGCTAATGATTGGTTAAGTCTATGTGATGAAACCTCTAATAAAAATACCGATAGTGTGGAGTTCCAGTTTTCAGGTGGGTGTATGGGGAGAGTAGCCCAACCCAACCACACTTGGACAGAAGCTCCTGTACTTGGGAAACCTCCAGACATCACTCTATGTATCTTTTTACCTGGCTGTTCATCTGAATCCTTACCACATGCTTTAATAAACTGGCAAACATAAGTGTTTCCATGAGTATTGTGGGCTGCTCTAGCAAGTAACAGAATCCAAGGGGAAGAGGTCATGGGAACCTCTGATTTGTAGTCAAGTTGGACAAAAGTGGCTAAGCCTGGGCACCTACTACTTGCTACTGGCACCTTAAATAAGGAGCAGTCTTGCGGGACAGAGTTCTCCACCTGTGGGACCTGATGCCATATCCAGGTAGACAGTGTCAGAATTGAGTTAAATTGTAGGACACTCCCCTGGTGTTGCACAGAATTGCTGGGTGTGGAAAAGCCCCACACAATTGGTGGCCCAAAGTGAAGTGTTCTGTATGATAGGAGATATATTGGAGGGACTGTTTTCTTTCCTAATATATCTGTATGTTGAAAAATGGCAAAAATGACGATGATGATAGTAAAACTTCCATTTATTATGTCCATGTGCTATAAGTACGGTGCAGACTTAATTGTATTACACTGCCTTGTGACACAGGTATTACTATTCCTATATTTTAAGAGGAAGACAATGAGGCTTGGGGAAACAGTGTAAGAAGCCCAAACAGTAGTAGAAGAAGCAGTTTTCAAATCTTGTTTCCTCTGGTGCCAAAATCTGCCCCCCTCAACATGTACCACTTGGAAGCCCCTCTCTTGTGTTATGCATATGACCTTGCAAGGACAAATAGTGTAAATCCAGCCTTGGTGCTGACTGGGTCAGGATAAGAGTGAAGTACTATCACCAATGAACATTGGTGAACTGGGTTTCTCCTCCATTTTCCTTTACTAAATAAACATATATTTACTACTTCTACTGATGATTGTCTATACAACATCAATACTCTGATGGATTCTCATCCTGAAATGGTCACATTAATTAGCCAAATCTATCTTTAGTTTTCTCCAGCAGCTGTTATGAATTCTGTAAGAGTGTTCAATGCTCCAAGGTGTATAATATCTCTACTTGAAATCCTGATGAATTTAGATATATTTTAAAACATATGAGCTCTATTATAAAGTATGATAAAGTTATTAGGTGTTATAGACACAAGGAAAATGAACATCAAAGTGCTATTTTCTTATTAATATGTAAGCATTTAAATAATGAAAAATAAACCTTTCACTAATATCCACATTATAATTAACTTATTAATTTAAGTGGTATCCTAGAAGCTATAAATTTGGGTTCCAATCACCTTATATTTTATATTTGTTCTCATTACAACTAGTCTATGAAAAACTTCAATCTTGAAATTCTCTAATATTGGAAATTTAATTTATAAGGTATAACTAGAATCTGCACAGGAGACATTAGTGTTTCAGGAAAAAAATGCTGAATTAAGAGTCACAGGAACTTGGTTCTAGGCCAGAGTCTGTTTCTACTCAAATTGTTTCTTTGAAAACAACTTCACTCATCAACAAACTGACAAGGATCTTAGAGATACAATGTAAGGTCCCTTTTCCAAGTTAAAATTCTAAATTATACATCTTAAAACTCAGAAAACCATTTAAACTCACTAATCACTTCATGGGAAATAGATGGGGAAACAGTGGAAACAGTGTCAGACTTTATGTTTTTGGGCTCCAAAATCACTGCAGATGGTGACTGAAGCCATGAAATTAAAAGACGCTTACTCCTTGGAAGAAAAGTTATGACCAACCTAGATAGTATATTCAAAAGTAGAGACATTACTTTGCTGACTAAGGTCCGTCTAGTCAAGGCTATGGTTTTTCCAGTGGTCATGTATGGATGCGAGAGTTGGACCGTGAAGAAAGCTGAGCACCGAAGAATTGATGTTTTTGAACTGTGGTGTTGGAGAAGACTCTTGAGAGTCCCTTGGACTGCAAGGAGATCCAACCAGTCCATTCTAAAGGATATTAGTCCTGGTGTTCTTTGGAAGGAATGATGCTCAAGCTGAACCTCCAGTACTTTGGCCACCTGATGTGAAGAGTTGACTCACTGGGAAAGACTCTGATGCTGGGAGGGATTGTGGGCAGGAGGAGAAGGGGACGACTGAGGATGAGACGGCTGGATGGCATCACGGACTCGATGGGTGTGAGTCTGAGTGAGCTCTGGGAGATGGTGATGGACAGGGAGGCCTGGCGTGCTGCGATTCATGGGGTCGCAAAGAGTTGGACACGACTGAGCGACTGAACCGAACTGAACTGAACTGAACTGAATCTTATTACAAGTTGTAGGTATGTATATACATAGATATTATATGTAATGTCAGAAATAATTTGCTATTATAATAAAATCACAGTTAAATGTAAGTAATACACTTTCAGTTTACAGCATGTCAAATGAGAGGGGAAAACATGAAATTCTAAACATCTTAACTTAATGTTTTCAAACTATTATTATTGGAAATAACTTTAGGAATTAGTTATTTTTGAGTATTTAAAACCTTTCAACATACTTCCTAATCTTTATCTTGTAGGAAAATAGTAATAGCCTAATCACTCAAGTTCAGAAAAATAAAAGAAACTTTGACTTTCCTTGAAACTACCTAACATATTTTAGAATAGAGGGCTTGTTATCAAAATAGAGCTATCCCTAGAGAAATCTGCAAAGAATATGGGGTAGGTGTGGTGGGCAAAACTTGCCAGGACCCAGAGATCAGAGTCCACTCTGTTATTCCCTTGTGTCTGCATGGCACAGCAAATATTATTCACCAAACATTTGCTCTTCCATCTCCACGTTTAATGACTTCCTCCATTTTGAAGTTTCAAATCCCAACATCCTCTTTTGTCCTTGGAGTAGAAAATGGCAACCCACTCCAGTATTCTTGCCTGGGAAATCCCGTGGGCAGAGGAGCCTGGTGGGCCACAGTCCATGAGGTCACAAAGGGTTGGACATGACTGAGCATACACACACAGATGGAATTTAAGGGGAAGACTTCAGCCATTTTTGGTGAGTTACTCAGTTTTTCTGGGTTTCTCCTATGTATCCATGTTATTAAACTTTTGTTTGACTTTTCTTGTTAATCTGTATGTCAACTTAATTCTTAGACCAGTCAGAAAAACCTAAAAGGGTAGAGGATAAATTTCTTTCTCTCTGACACTGGTCAAGTTTAAGGATGAAAATGGAAGTTTCCAAGGCTTTTATTATTATTTAATATGGTATTTTAAGCAAGGTCCTCTCTGAGTGGAATAAATAATTTATTGGGGTTCTTTTATTCTTATAGTGTGGAAAAATATTTTACCTGGAGAAGGTCAAAGAGAACATCTTGCTATGCAAAATCTGAATCAGGATAATAGCAGTCTCAACAGTTCTTTTAGTGTTCACACTTAAATGTCAAAGCTTACTTGGTTATAGGATTGATTTTTTTTTCTGCAAAAAGTCACCCTCAGCAGGGGCTCTAAACCCAAAGCATTTGTATGTAGCTGGGGCATAAGTCAGCAGCAATAATGATAGCAAAATGTTGTCAAGTATTAGAGTCTGTATTGCAGCAAGACTGTCAGCCCCATCTCATGTTCCCTAAACATGTGCTGTGAACAGATAGTCCATACTTTGATACTTGTCTCATCCTCTTTTTTTCTACAAGTGGTGCACAGACATACGTGACACCTATCTCTTGAAAACTTCCCAGAGAGATCAATGAGATTCTTTTACTTCTCTTCTAACATACTTAATAAAACCAAATCCTCCTGCATTTAATGGTTGTTAACAGTGCATTGTAATGCTCAAAATTCTCCACCCCAGGCTTCCGCAATACATGAACTGTGACCTTCCAGATGTTCAAGCTGGTTTTAGAAAAGGCAGAGGAACCAGAGATCAAATTGCCAACATCTGCTGGATCATCAAAAAAGCAAGAGAGTTCCAGAAAAACATCTATTTCTGCTTTCTTGACTATGCCAAAGCCTTTGACTGTGTGGATCACAATAAACTGTGGAAAATTCTGAAAGAGATGGGAATACCAGACCACCTGATCTGCTTCTTGAGAAACCTATATGCAGGTCAGGAAGCAACAGTTAGAACTGGACATGGAACAACAGACTGGTTTCAAATAGGAAAAGGAGTACATTAAGGCTGTATATTGTCACCCTGCTTATTTAACTTATATGCAGAATACATCATGCAAAACGCTGGACTGGAAGAAACACAAGCTGGAATCAAGATTGCTGGGAGAAATATCAATAAGCTCAGATATGCAGATGACACCACCCCTATGGCAGAAAGTGAAGAGGAACTAAAAAGCCTCTTGATGAAAGTGAAAAAGAAGAGTGAAAAGTTGGCTTAAAGCTCAACATTCAGAAAACTAAAATCATGGCATCTGGTCCCATCACTTCATGGCAAATAGATGGGGAAACAGTGGAAACAGTGTCAGACTTTATCTTTTTGGGCTCCAAAATCACTGCAAATGGTGACTGCAGCCATGAAATTAAAAGACGCTTACTCCTTGGAAGGAAAGCTATGACCAACCTAGCATATTCAAAAGCAGAGACATTACTTTGCCGACTAAGGTCCATCTAGTCAAGGCTATGGTTTTTCCAGTGGTCATGTATGGATGTGAGAGTTGGACTGTGAAGAAAGCTGAGCGCTGGAGAATTGATGCTTTTGAACTGTGGTGTTGGAGAAGACAAGGGGATCCAACCAGTCCATCCTAAAGGAGATCAGTCCTGGGTGTTCTTTGGAAGGAATGTTGCTAAAGTTCAAACTCCAGTACTTTGGCCACTTCATGCGAAGAGTTGACTCATTGGAAAAGACTCTGATGTTGGGAGGGATTGGGGGCAGGAGGAGAAGGGGACGACAGAGGATGAGATGGCTGGATGGCATCACTGACTCGATGGACATGAGTTTGAGTGAACTCCGGGAGTTGGTGATGTACAGGGAGACCTGGAGTGCTGCAATTCATGGTGTCGCAAAGAGTCGGACCAACTGAGCGACTGAACTGAACAGTGCATTAAAAAAAAAAAAAAAAGTCACATCTGTTTCTTAGCCTTCCTCCCCCATAACATAAACAATGTTGATTGCTTCTCTAGGGAAGCAAAAAGTTTCCTTTTTTCAATTCACACGAATAGATGTGGTCAGAACACTTAGCTTCTGTGAACCAAGAGGCACCTGGCTAGCCTTTTGGTATCAAATAAAGAGTAATTTGCAACTGAAATATCAAGATGAAGAGAACATCACAAATCTGTGTTCAGTGTATATTGCCCCCACGGAGAACTAGTGATGGAAGAGATTGAGATTCACTACTTTGATCCTTAGTTTAAGAGGAAAGAAACAGAGGTAGAGAGAGATCGCATTGCTTTTCAAGGTAGCAGGGCAAGCCTGAGGCAGACCTGGGGCTGGTTTGAACTCAGGCTTCCAGCACTGGTGCCAAGTGCTCTTTATTCACCAAACTGGTCCATAACCTTGATTTCAAACTCTTACATCCAAGTCTGTCTATATTATACTTACTATAAACAAATAGTCAAACACACTCATATCTTTACAGTGAAAATACGAATATTCACTCTAAGCAGGATAAAGACCTTCAGTAGCCAAATGCTAGCTCAGGTAAGATTTTGCTACCACAAGTTATTAAGGAAATTTTATTTTTGTATTTAAGGTTTTTTCCTTTCATATTTTTTTTTGAGATTTTATTTTGTATTTAAAAATTTTTTTTTATTGGGGGCATAGTTGATTTATAACGTTTTGTTAGTTTCAGGTGTATGGCCAAGTGAATCTGTTATACATAAACATACATCCACTCTTCTTTATATTCTTCTCCCATGTAGGCCATTACAGAGTATTTAGAGTTCCCTTACTATATGTTAGGTCATTACTGCAGGCATGCTCAGTCTCCAAGTCACATCTAACTTGGTGACCCCATGGACTGTAGCCCGCCAGGCCCTCTGTCCACAGGACTTTCCAGGCAAGAATATGGAGTGAGGTGCCATTCCCTCCTCCAGGGGATCTTCCCGACCCAGGGATCAAACCCGGGTCTCCTTCATTGCAGGCTGATTCTTTACCACTGAGCCACCAGGGAAGCTCACCCTGACACATACATATTACTATAAATAAAATAGATGACTAATAATGACCTGGGCTACCCAGGTGGCTCAGGGATAAAGAATCTGCCTGCCAATGCAGGAGACCCAGGTTTGATTCCTAGGTTGGAAAGATCCCCTGGAGGAGGGCATGGCAACCCACCTTCAGTACTCTTGCCTGGAGAATTCTATGGACAAAGGAGCCCAGTGGGCTATAGTCCATAGGGTTGCACAGAGTCAGACACAACTGAAGGGACTAAGCAGGAGCAGCATGTATGTGTCAATCCCAATCTTTAATTTATTCTCCCCTATTACTCCCCAGGAACCCTTAATTTTATTTTCTACATCTGCAACTCTATTTCTGTTTTATAGATAAGTTCATTTGTAGCCCTTTTTTCGTTTTCAAATTGCAGATGACATTACATCATACAACTATGCTTCCATTATAAGGAGAGGGAAAATTCTTCAAGCATTTTAAACCAGCACATCGGTTATAACACAATGGTTAACAGCAGTTCAAACATCTAGAGGCCTAATTAAAAGAGAGATTGCTACATTCTACTCCCATAGTTTCTAATTCAGGAAGTCTGGGGTGAGGCAAAGAATTTTCACTTCTAACCAGCTTATAAAGATTTGTTTTGTTCCTTGGGCCTTTTCTGAGTGATGCTGATACTTCTGGCCCAGGATCACACTTTTGAGAACCACTGGTTAAGAGAACAAGACTTCTACTGATGGCCCTGTGTTCAAGTCTACCATCTCGTAGCCACTTATAGATAAATTACATAATGCCTGCTGAGAAATCCACTGATAATCTTACGGAGGATCCTTTGTATGTGATAAGTTACTTTTCTCTTGTTACTTTCAAGATTATGTGTCCTTGGCTTTCAGTTGTTTTTTTAAAAATAATTTAATTTATTTAACTGTTTATTGATTTCTGGTTGTGCTGGGTCTTTGTTTCTGCGTGGGCTTTCTCTAGTTGCAGTGAGTGGGGCTACTCTCCAGTTGCTGAGTTTCTCACTGCCATGGCTTCCCTTGTTGTGGAGCACAGGCTCTAGGGCACGTGGACTTAAGCAGCTGCAGCACATGAGCTCCGTAGTTGTGGCTCACAGGCTCTAGAGAACAGGCTCAATCATTGCGGCACACAAGCTCAGTTTCTCCATGGCATGCAGAATCTTCCCAGATCGGAGAATGAACCTGTGTCTCCTGCACTGGGAGGCAAACTGCTTAACACTGAGCCACCAGGGAAGCCCTCAGCTGTTTTGAGTCTGAGTTTATTTTATCCTGCTTAGAGTTCACTGGGCATCTTGTATCTGTATATCCACATCTTCCCTCGAATTTGGGACATTTTCAGTCACTCTTTCTTCAGATAATCTCAAATAATCTTCAAGTCCCTGTCTTTCTCTCTTCTCCTTCTGAGATGCCCGTAATGCACACACTGGTCCATTTGATGGTGTCCCACAAGTCTTTCCGGTTCTATTCACTTTTCCTCATTCTTATTTTCTGCTCCTCAGACTTGATAATTTGCAATGACCTGCCTTTAAGTTCACTGATTGTTTCTTCTGCCTGATGAAGCCTGCTGCTGAACCCCTCTAGTTAATTTTTCAACTCAGTTATTATATTTTTCAGCTTCAGAATTTCTCTTTTATATTTTTTCTCTTTGTTGATATTCTCAATTTGTTCATGTATCATTTTTCTGATTTCCATTAGTTCTTTGAGCATATTTAATAGAGTTTTGTTAAATGTCTTTGTCTAATGACTATTTTTCTTCAGGGATGGTTTCATCTGATCCTCTAATTGAACAATGTTGTCCTGTTTCTTTGTATGCTTTGAGATATTTTGCTGTGAACTGGATATTTGAAATAACGGTCACCTCTGCCATTCTTTGCAGATTGGCTCCAGGAAGGGAAGGACTTTACAGATGAGTCCAGGATTAAGATACATTTTCTCAGAGCTGTTCTGGAATGCATCTTCTCTGGGCCTGTGTATACACCTTCCCCACCCCCACCACCCCTTTTTTTTTTTATTCTGTTTCCCCTTTATCAATGGCTAGTTTTAAATGTCTCAATTTCCCTAAAGGTCTCTCAACCCTGCTTTTTCTTATTGTATTCCTCAGTCAATAATCTCTTGCCTCAGGCCTCTGCAGTTTCCTTGTGGTTCCCACAAGCCACATCTACTGTTTCCTGTGGTTTTCTCTAACCTGAAATCTGAGTGGTACTGTATTTTAGCTTGCTGAGCTTCTAGTCAAGCAAAACAAACCAGTCCTTCAGGAAGCCCTCAGATAGCTTAGAACACTGCAAATTCAGTCCACTGCACCCTCTCTAGTTTGTGGAAGGGAATGGTAACTGGGCTATTACTCCCCCCAAACTATACCATGTTACACTGGGGGCAGGGTAGGGCAAGGGTGACTTAAAAATACCACAAGCACCCAACTATTCTGCATGTCGGTAATTCTTGATTGAGCATTCACTTGGCTGCTATAGATTTTTGATTTCGAGAATTCCTATAAAATTATTTTATCCAGTCTCTAGTTATTTGATGTTTCCATGAGAGCTTCCTATGCAAACTGGAGGGTGTGGATGAAGTTGCCTAGTCTGCCACTTTGCTGATGTCCTTATTACATAATTCCTTAAGCCCCAGTTTCTTATAGAGACTTATAGGTTGTTAAAATGATTAAATGAGATGATGTACAGAAATATTTAGCACAAAACTCTGCATATAGTAAAAGTTCAATAAATTTTGACCCACTATCATTGTCATAAAAAAAACAGTATAATCACAGATTACATTCCTTATCTACATTGTTGAAAGACTTCAAGGTGAGTGACAATGTTGTGCTTTGTACAACATGAACCTCCCCAGCAGTCCTACAAATATAAGTTGCCTAATCCGTGCCTATCTTCTATAATGCTATTTTGTATCCATTATCCATTGAAGGTAGATGTCAATGAATATCTAAAGCAGATTTTTTTATTCTCATGTTTCAGGTTTTCTACATCTTGCTTATTCATGACTTTTAACAGAAGTTTTCATTCCCATCACCTATCTAGAGAATTTTCTCTAGTGGCAATGTGAGAAAGCCACATGTAGACATACGTTTCATTTTTAATATGGGTCTGGTCGGTTTTATACTTTAAAAATGAAACTTACTATATTCTCAGTGGCAAAGAATCTGCCTGCTAGTGCAAGGACATTATGGGTTCAATCTTTGGGTAAGGAAAATCCCTTGGAGGAGGAAATGCCAACCCATTCCAGTATTCTTGCCTAGAGAATCCCATGGACAGAGGATCCTGGTGGGCTACAGTCCATAGGGTCACAAAGAGTCAGACATGATTGAGCAACTAAGCACTGAACAGTTTTAATTTTAACACATTCATGCATTAAAACAAAAACAAAAATAGCAGAAGTTCTTTCTAGAGAACACCACTTCACACTGGTCTTATACTGTGAAGACATTGCTAAGCGAGTGGATTGCCAATCCACTCTTTGAAAATCACCTTGGGATAATATAACCTTGGGGCAGGACAGGATGGTAAGATGTGTAACTTGGAGAAATTGTCCAAGCTAAATGTCAAAAGCTTATTTCAAAGAATTAGTAATAACCTGGTAGTCAAGAAGCAACCAGCAGGGGAACAAGGAAGATGAGCCTTTTGCCTAAGCTGCTGCAATTGCTCACAGGAGATCCACACTTCAGAGGAAGTCAACTGACTGTTGGAGCAGCCCAACCAGTGTCACAAAAATTACTGAATTCACTACCTCAGGGACTGGTTTTGGGATGTGCATCCCAGAAACCTGATTTGGTCAGCACATTGAAATTTGGATGCTTTCCAATATGGAACTGCATTAGCCAAGCTCAAAGAGATTCAAGTCAGATAACCTTGTGCTAATCTCCCATAGCCTGGAACAAACAGGTAGTTCTGGCAAATTTATATCCTCACTGGTGACAAGCTACAGAGTTCAAAGAGTGAACATCTTTTATAAGAATGTGAAAGTTTGTTAGCTGCTCAGTCATGTCTGACTCTTTGCAACCCCATGGACTGTAGCCCGCCAGGCTCCTCTATCCATGGAATTCTCCAGGCAAGAATACTGGAGTGGATAGCCATTCCCTTCTCCAAGGGATCTTCTTGACTCAAGGATCAAACCCAGGTCTCCTGCTTTGCAGGCAGATTCTTCACCATCTGAGCCACCAGGGAATGGAGTCAATAAAAAGTAAAGATCATTGTTGTTGTTCAATCTCTAAGTCATGTCTGACTCTTTGTGATCCCATAGACTGCAGCACACCAGGCTCCCCTGTCCTTCACTATCTCCTGAAGTTTGCTCAAATTCAGGTCGATTCAGTTGATGATGCTATCAAACCATCTCATCCTCTGCTGCCCCCTTTTTCCTTTGCTCTCAATCTTTCCCAGCATCAGGGTCTTTTCCAGTGCTCTTTGCATCAGGTGGCCAAAGAACTAGAGCTTCAGCTTTAGCATCAGTCCTTCCAATGAATATTCAAGATTAATTTCCTTTACGATCGACTGGCTTGATTTCCTTGCTGTCCAAGGGACTTTCAAGAGTCTTCTCCAGCACCACAATTCGAAAGCCCAATTGGAAAGATCGTTAGTTTTCAGAAATATCTCTCATTTCTTGAATCATCTCACCCAGTACAGGAACTAATTTGACAAATAAGTTTCTAGTTTCCTGGACAAAGAAAGCTGCTCCCTCCTATCCAGGGCTTCCCTTTGTGTCCTTTCTGTTTCCATTGCAGATTGACTTCCTTCCTATTCCTTCTCTTACTTTTCCTTCAAAAAAAATACAATTTCCTACTTGAAATTCTAATCACACAATAGGTCTGCTCTGCTGAAAATACATCCAGATCACCTTGATTGGAGTTTTTGGATGTTTAGTCCTATAGCTATATATAACTTATAACTATTCAGTAATGTAATATTTGCAGATAGGTCTCTTGACACCCTCCAACAGATGGCCCCTAACTTTGATTGCTTTACTAATTTATCTTATCTTCACAAACATTATTTGGAAGTTGAGAGAGTAACTTCATTAAGCCCCTCTTGCATGCCAACAGATACAAAAACCACATTATAAAGTCTAATCATTTAAAAAATTAAAACATTGAGATTTCTCTGCAGAAATACTGCATAATTTCTCTAAATTAAATGCAACCCCAAACAACACATAGACAAGCTGAGAATTCTCCTTATTATGTTATGTGTGATTTGGTCAGGCATTTAGCTACCTACTTGAGGATTTACATATTCTAATATGCAGCTAGCATTGCTATGACTGCTGCGAATGAAAATCCCATGAGATGGTGCTTTTCTCCTGCTCACAGTCAACAACTTTAATCTGGACTCTATGCTGTCATGGCTTTTTCTTAAAGAAAAAATAAAAGACTGTAAGGTAGGCACCAAAGCTTAAATAACTAGTTGAAACCAGTGACTCAAATAAAAATCATATTGGAAAGGATGGCATTTTAAGTTCCTTTTGGAAATAGATGGAACTTAAGAAACAATATTGGAAAAAACAATTGCCTAATAAGTTGCACATTTTTTGGTGACATATTTGTTGAGTCAACAAACATTTAGTAAGTACCTACAATGGGTCAAGAACCATACTAGACTGAGGAAATGTAGATGAAACTGCAGTTCTGCTCTTCGGGCTGACTCACCTACCTAGAATATGGACAGTCTTCAGCACTCCTTGTAGCTCTAGGATTCATACTTCTAACTTGAAATAATGCATTTCTAATGGGTACTGAGGTACTCAGGTACTCAGCTCCAGCTGCACCGACAATTTTTTGCATGTATTATTCAACTTTTCATTCTCTTTGATTCTCTCTGCTGATTTCATGTTGAATTACTCTGGTGTTTTAAAGTGTAAGCTTTAGAATCAGAAGGACCTGCTTTAAAATTCTACTTACCCCGGGAAAATTACTTAGACAAGTGAGCCTCAGTTCTTCTTTGCAAATTGGAATTCAACACATGGCTAATAGGTCTGAAGTGAGAAGTACAACCAACGGCTAAGTCACAGTCACTTTCCACTCGGGTTATTTTGGTAAAGTACTTACCTCCTCCATGTCTATGATTATTTCCTTACGTGTGAAAAGTGGAAAGAATCATCTTCCATAGGACCCATGCAAGGAGTAAATAACATAATGCATGTAAAGTGTTTATACAGTGTCTAGTATATAGGACTCACACAATAAATACCAGTTATAATTATTATTTGATCATTAAATGACTTACTACATTTTCAAGCACTTAGCACATTTATTTTAGGGAAGCAAATTCCAAAGATAGCATTTTGTTTTCAATATGGTTTATAACAGAGGCATCCATCAGTAGAGCTGCCTACCTCAGGAAACTGTGTTCTGTCACTATAAACAGCTAAAAAGGCGTTTATGGTTTTCAGTTAAAGCTGGGAAGAAGGGTCTCTTGTACTGGAAAGATCCTGCACGCGATGAATTTTAAGCTTCTTCTCAACTTTAGTTTTCCTCATTCTATGACTTATATTTGTCTCTGGTTAGAAATGCTATTATTAATAGCACTGAAGTAACATTAAAAACTTTATTTTTACAAAGAACCTCTAATTGGGAAATACTCAACAATTTATCTAATTTTTCTTCCAGAAAAATGTAAGTCCACCCCCCTTTCTGCTTCTCTTAACAGTTAAAAAGAAAAGCTCAAAACGAAGTCAGTTGCCTCATTTCAGGATATACTGTGATTTTTCTTTAAATATTTTTGTGTCTTGTTCATTTTTCAATTTTATGACATAAGAATCATGTTCTTGGTTAACTCTGATTCTGGTGATAATATTATGAACTAGGTCAGAAGTTAGTTAAAAAAAAAAATGTGTCCACAGCTAAGACTCTCATATCAAAAAAAGAAAAAACACTTGGCCATGTTTTGTGTTCAAAATAAACTTTTCCCTCTATTCTGGGGCAATCATGAGATGTTTCTGAGAAAAGTGGCACCATGAATACTAGCCAAGGAAAAGCACCATGGAGACAGTAAGAGTCAGGGCCTGACCACCTGACTGTTATGCCATCCCCTTTGAGAGAGGATAATTGACAGATCACTTTCCACTTGTTTCTCAATGCCTCTGATAAGCTGTTACTGGGAAAGGGGTCCTGGGCACCTGGTCAAGGAAATATTTAAAAGCTTGCTTTGACTGATGCTTTTATCTGTAGCTTGAAAAGGGTGGTTTGGGGATATGGGTTTCAGTATATTCTTGAAGAGTGGCTTAACTAAGAAGAAGAAACACTTAGAAAGGAATAATAATGGCACTGTCTAGGACAAAAGGATGTGCCCTGCAGATATGAAGAAAAGTGTGACAAAGGAAGGCTGGGTCCAAACCCCCTTCTGTGCCAGATAAAGAAGAGGTCAAGGAAGGTGACTCACAAGGAGCGCGTTCACTGCAATACTGGGACCTCGAGTGTTCCTTTGTGGGAAGAAGAGGTTTGCAAGGTGTTTTTCAGATGCCTCGGTTGTCCTGCCAAATGCTGCCAGTGAGCACTGCCAAGACCTGGACAGTCTTGGTCCTGTTCCCAAACAAAGTATGCGGAGGGGCAGAAAAAAAAAACAGCTCAGTGACCAGATGGCCCTTATGCTTTGCTAGGCAAGCTGTTTATTTTTGCATTTAATTTATATGGAACTACTTTTATACACTGAAAATCCCTAAGTAGGATTGTGGGGTACCTGCCCTAGGGAAGTGTTAAATTCATTGGTACAGAAAAAGGAGGTTTTTTTTTTCTCTCTCTCTCTCTTTTTTTTTTTGGTAACAGCGGAAATACTGGTTTTAATTAGAAAATGGGGGAAAAGGTGTCAAAAAGAGAAAAGGGAAGGAAATGATAGAAAAAAGTAATGTTTTCTGCACAGCGTTAAGAGAAATTAAAAAGTAAAATCACCTAGTCTTGGGACATCATTGGGGGTGGACGTGAAAGCAAATGAGTCTATTTTGTTGAGCTGAGTCCCTGGGTAGAGTCGGGGAGAGGCTCCAAAGAAACACTCCTGGAATACAGACATCTTCAGCACTAATTTGGAGTTCTCAAGTTTTAAGAGCATGCACAGTGAACTTAAAGAAAAATAACCCTGGGACAAGACTGAATTGCCCATTTTTATTTTGTCAAGGAAAAAAAAAATCTTACAATTTCAATCTAACATCATTTTTAACATCCCACTTCCCCAATAAAAAACACCATCCCCGGATAAAAATAGTCTTTCTCAAGAAAGCTCAGACTCATTTCTATCTGCAATGATTATATATAATTTCTATAAATATATACTAATGCCAATAAATGCATATATATGTGTGTATGAATATATATGTGTTATATATATGTCTATGTGGTATATATTTATAAACATGTATATGCACACACATTGATATACATGGATATTCTTGAGATGTAAGTACAAAAAATTTAATACACCCTTTATTCATGGTATTATATGGTAGGTGATCATTTTTTCAAGTGGGCCAACTGGGGGGTTCATGTTGAAATAAAGCTCTAATAGGTAACTTGTGGACAATTTTAAAGCATGTTCTAAATGTATACTTATACATAGACTTGCTGAATGAAAATGGAAGCATTACGCCTAACTAATGTGAAGGACGCAGTGAAGGCAGTGAGGTAGGGCTGGCGGAGACTTCAGGAGGGAGACTGCTGACAGACACACTCCTTGCTCAGCGGCCAGTCACACTGACATCTCAAAGGTTGTCTCCCAAGCTGAGAATCGGAGAAAAAGATGCTACAGACAGATGAAAGCTTGGTCATGAACCAGCTCTGGCTCTGAACCAGAAGTCTACAACCCAGTCATAAATTAAGCTGGGATGAGAAGGCTGAGGAGAGTTGTGGGTAGAAAGTTTTCAAGGTCTTCTGACCTTGGGAGGCAGGATAATACAAGGAGGCAAACGCCAGCATATCATAAGACAAAAATAAATATACTTGGTACCTGAGCAAGAGTTCCTGCCCTGAGTAGCCCATGAAAGTCACCTGGGGAGCTTAAAATAAAAACTCTGGGATTTAATTGGCTTGGGGTGGAGTCTAAGTAGTGGTTATTGATTTATGTTTTCCAGATGATTCCAGTGTTGAGAACTAAGCTAAGTTGAGAACCACTGCTTAGAAGGCTGGTAAAAGGCAGCAGGAAAAATTCTCTCTCATTAGAGATTCTCAAACTGATTCATTTTCAGTGCTTGGAGTACGACAAAATATTCCACAATCAGATATTTAGGGGCTCTGCTTTGTCACTATAAAGTCTCACTGTGGTTAACAGGCAGAAGGATACTCTTCTCATCACAATTTCATTGAGATCGCCTGTGCAGTGAAAAGTGACAGAACAAAGGCACTGTCATGAAAAACGCTAGTTTCACAAAGAAGGCAGGAACCACCTAGAAAATCCACAAAGCACCTGGATTACCTTTGGAAATGCCTACACTTTGAGCGGGAGCAGGCTGAGAGCTGGCTGAAGGCACAGTGGTGTTTTCACAGCCCTGGAACCTTGATTATGTGCCAGGGACTGCCACAAGCTTAGCGTAAATGATCTCATTTAACGGACGTGTTTCTTCACCCAGTTCTGGCCACACAATCCCGCTACTCCTCCTCAAACATGTCAGGTGTGTTTCCACCCTCTCCTTCCACCTGGAACTCTCTTCCTCCAGGTATCTACCTTGCAGGTCTTTGTCCAACATTCACCAACTCCATGGGGGCTGCTTGAGAAAAGCTGCCACCAGCACCTCCCTCTCCCTGTTCCCTATTGCTCTTATCCGGCTGTGTTCTTTTCTTGCCACGCATTCATCACTTTCTAACAATTATCTATTCTATCTATCTATCTGTGTAGCTGTCTTCCTTCTAGAATCTAAGCTCCACTAGGGCAAGCCTTTCCCTCTGTCTCTCCCACTGAACAATGCCTAACCATCTATCTATCTATCTATCTATCTATCTATCTATCTATCTATCTGTGTAGCTGTCTTCCTTCTAGAATCTAAGCTCCACTAGGGCAAGCCTTTCCCTCTGTCTCTCCCACTGAACAATGCCTAACCATCCCTGACATTCAATATAGAATTGTTGAATAAGTAAAAGATTAGATATTATAGTAAATTAATATTATTTTGATTAACAAAATATTACTTGTCTGCTAAAAATAACTACTTTATTCTTCATTTAATAAAGAGAAAACTTTTGATAAAGGAGGAAACTGAAAAGAGGAGGAAGGAAAAAACTTTAGTTGGCTGTTGATGACACTGGTACCTTCACAAATTGATGGGTTTTTCAATTCCTTAAAGTATAAAATATATTCAGCTTACAAAGCTGAAGCTGGTTGATTTACACTTTCAGTTATCTCCATTACTCTCCCTTTAATTTCGTGTTCTTTTGCAGTTTTCAAAATTGGCACCTGATAGTCACCTCCCCCAATTTACCCATGGGATCTGACTTCTCAAGGCTAATGACACATCTTAAAACAGAAACCCACTCCAAGGGTTGCTGAACAAACACCAGCAGGGCTTTCTGCTCCCTGGGAGGGTTACAGTGCCTTCCTGATCTCCACCAGAGCTGTTGGATAATGAATGGTAAGGGAACACAGAGTGTTCTTGACCCTTTTGCTGAAAACGCCTGCAGCCTTTCTGGAATTCTTCCTAGGTGTATTGGTGCTGCTATCTCCATTCAGAATTCTCTAAGCAAGTCTGTTAACTCTAAAATCCTAACTCAGCAGGGAAACACTTTAAAACATTTCTCCTTTCTCCTACTGTAATAGTACAAAAAATGTACATTTTTACAAGGTTTCTATTCTTCTAGCACTAAAATATTTAAATGGACTCTACACAAAGGATCAGAGGCTTCCCAGATGTCAGAAACTGATGATGGCAGGTGAGGAGGAGGCACAAAAGCCAGAGGATTTGAAAAGAAGTTGACAAGTGCAGTACTCAAGGCAGGATACTGTGAAATCATTATATTTCAACAAAGAGAGTAAGTACACCCCTGCAGAGTCAGATCTTTGCACTCAAGCATTAAAATCTTTATCTTCACCAGATGCATAAAATGAAAAATAAAATCTGAGAGAGAAGGAATCATGACCAATTTCAATTCCACCCTCTCCTTCTCAACAAAGCAATTCATTGTAGATGCATTTGAAGCAGCAGCCCTCACCATTACTATGAGGCAAATGAGAACCAGTTAAAACATAAAAAGAGCTCTCAGTCCAAAACCAACATGTGGGAATAAATCTAGATAATGTCAGATCAGATGAGTAAAAAACAAGATGGTTTCATTACAATGATCAAATCTAGTACTCAGTTCAGTTCAGTCGCTCAGTCGTGTCCGGCTCTTTGCAACCCCATGAACCACAGCACGCCAGGCCTCCTTGTCCCTCACCAACCCCCGGAGTCCACCCAAACTCCTGTCTATTGATTCGGTGATGCCATCCAACCATCTCATTCTCTGTCGTCCCCTTCTCCTCCTGCCTTCAATCTTTCCCAGCATCAGGGTCTTTTCAAATGAGTCAGCTCTTTGAATATTTCTATTGTTCAGTTCAGTTCAGTCGCTCAGTTGTGTCCGACTCTTTGTGACTCCATGAACTGCAGCTCACCAGGCCTCCCTGTCCATCACCAATTCCCGGAATGGAAATGCAGCTTTTTAATGGAAATGTAGTACCGGATTGTGGTTTCACACACACACACACACACACACACACACACCACAATCCACAATCCAGTACTACATTTCCATTAAAAAGCTAACTTGCATGCTAAGCCAAAAGGAGTCAATGATTCTTTGCTTAAAACAAAGCATAGTCCTTCTAGGTCCTGTCTGGTACCAAAATCTGTGGATGCTCAAGTCTCATATATAAAATGGTGTAGTATGTGCATATAACCTACATACATCCCCCCCATATAGTCTAAATAAACACTTAATACAATAGAAATGTTATGTAAATAGCTATAAATAGTTGTAAATGCTATGTAAATAGTTGCCATTGTGCTGCAAAGTCCAGTTTCAATTTTTGGAACTTTCTGGAGCTTTTTTCCCCTTTATGAATATTTTCAACCCTCCATTGGTTAAATCTGCAGATGCAGAAATCTTGGATATGGAGGGCCGAATTTAAGTGCATTTGTGGAGTACATCCTTAGTGGTAATAAAACATTTATTGAGCATAAAGCTAGAAAACATCTTATACATCTAAAGTTAGGCTCTCCTAAATTCTTCATTAAAACAAGCACAAACTCTATTATTTGCCAACCCCATCTACATTCTGAGTTGACTTCCTTTACATAGCAGCTTGCTCTAACTGGAAGCAGGAATCCAAGGAATGGTCTATGAGGCTGACTCCATACTGAAGAGTAGAATGTGTGTATTTTTTTTTTTTTAATAGCACATTTGAATCCTTTCCTGCTGGCAAGTATGGACTCTGGTTCTACACTAATCCCACCCCTTTCTAGCATTTACACATTTCCTCAGGCCATGACTTGAGGCTCCTATGACCTGGAATGACTGACTAAAATTGCCTGCCCTGGTCAGGCACAGTAGTAACCATTTGCATGAGTTATCTTACAACTCATGAGTTATCCTGCTAAGGAATGTGGAATTAACAAGCTACCGCCAGCAGGAAGAACTTGGAAAAGATCAAAAGGAGAGAGGAGGCTACAGTCCATATGCCCTACCAATCTCCCACAATCCCTCTCGCTGGAATCCATCTTAACTGAGCAATGTGGAAGGATCCAGAGTCAGAATGATTAGCCAAAGACAACCGGGAAACTTACTCCATGACCATAAAACCTGAGATTGCAAGCCATGGGGCAAAACAGTTCTCTGGGTTCCCTTTCTCTGCTGCTCTCTACCTGGGCTCCCTTTTCCAATAAAATGTCTTTCTTTGTCTCCTTGGACAATTAATTTCCAACTCTGTGTTAGACAAAAGTTCACTCTTGGGCCCTGGAGTGGGCCCCCTTCCTGCAACAGAATAACAAGAGTGACACAGAGACCAGCAGGCAGAATACATACACACAACTACACTCTGGGGAGCTGCACCCCTTACCTGTCCACCCTGTAACTCTCAGAACTTGCTGGCAACTCTTTTGAAATCATCTCAAGAGCCAAACGTAACCCAGAAAAGTCATTATAGTCATAAAGCATTTTTGACCAGAAACCAAATTACTTATGTAATTTGAACTAATGTTCACAAACTCACGTTCATACTCTGCTTTTTCAAAAGTGTTTGCTGGAATAGGTTTCACTTGTTTCTGAAATTCAAAACCATCTACTAGGTCTTTGCAGACTAGGCATAAGATTGTGGGAGTTCGAAATTGTTCTTCCCTAGGGTGGAAACATGGGGTGGTGCTGAGGTCAGGGACTGGATTCCTACTTGGCAGCTATCCCCTGTTTGTGTGTGGGTAAGTTACTTGACTTCTCTCAGCCTAATCCAGTCATGAAATATCCTGTTTATATACAGCCCTTGACATATACCAATGTTAATGTTAGATCCTTCCCCATCCCTTATTCTGGCTTGGGGGGAAAATAATAAAAGTAAAAATATGGCTCATCCTCTGCTTAAAATTTCATACAATTAAAAGTGGCATTTACTTATATTCACTTCTGGTTATTACATATCTCTTTCCATCTTTTATATAAGTTTTTTTTAATTGAAAAATTTTCCACATTTAATCTTTTTTTACTGAAATACAGTTGGCTTACAACACTATATTAATTTCAGGTGTATAGCACAGTGATTCAGTTATATATATACATTTCTTTTAAGATTCTTTTCTTGTATAGGTTGTTACAAAATACTGAGTATTACTTCCTGTGTTATATAGTAGGTTCTTGTTGGTTATCTATTTTATATACAGTAATGTATATATGTTAATCCCAACCTCCCCTATTAGTTCATTTGTATCTTTTTTTTTTTTTTAGATTCCACATATAAGCGACATTATATGATATTTGTCTTTTTCTGTCTGGCTTACTTCATTTAGTATGATAATCTGTCAATACATATTGCTGCAAACAGCACTGTTTCTTTTTACAGCTGAGTAATATTCCACTGTGTGTACGTACCAGGTCTCCTTCATCCTTTCCTCTGTCAAGGGACACTAACGTTGCTTCCACGTCTTGGCAATTATAAAGAGTGCTGCAATGAACACTGGGGTGCATGTATCTTTCAAATTATGATTTTTTCCATATATATGCCCAGAAGTGAGATTCCTGGGTTATATGGTAGTTCTACTTTTAGTTTTTAAAGGAACCTCCATACTGTTCTCCATAGTGGCTGCACCAATTTATATTCCCACCAACAGTGTAGGAGGATTCTCTTTTCTCCACACCCTCTCCAGCATTTACTGGTGTAGACATTTTGATGATGGCCATTCTGACCAGCATGAGGTGACACCTCACTGTAGTTCTGGTTTGCCTTTCTCAATTAGCAATGATCAGTATCTTTTCATGTGACTTTTGGCCATCTGTATATCTTCTTTGGAGAAGTGTCCATTTAGGTCCTCTGCCCATTTTTAAAACTGAGGTTGTTTATTGGATATTGAGCTATATGAGCCACCTGTTTCTACATTTTGGAGACAAGTTTTTTGTATGTGTTTTTCAATATAACTGCACATAACTCATTTGCTTTATAAGTAGTTCTTAAGTAAATAAGTGAATGAATCAAATAATCTCTTGACAATATAAGTTAAACTTCTTTAGTACCTACTATTTTAAACCTGAAATATAGTGAGTTATAATTCTTTGTATTAGCACTTGAACAGCATAATGTTCTAACAATCTCTCAATATTTATTAACAGTTTTAAATGTATTAACTTAGAATAATAAAACTCAAGACAAGGAATTTCAAATGTGCTGACTCATTGAAAATCTTCATTAAAACTATGCATTTCAAATTTAATAGGAGTCAAAAGAGCATCATCCTTAAAATTACAAAGTGATGAGTTTTGACATGCATTACAACGGTTATAAACCACTATATGGAATTCAGTATATGCAGGCTTTTAACTTTCCTAATGTGAATTCCTTTATCCCCAAGCATTTTTACTCCATAGAAGGATTCCTTCCCTCAGTAAAAACTCTATCAAGGAATAAAGATTTAAGTGAATAGTCAATGATTAATAACCAACTGAAGAGGATATCATTAGGAGAGAGTCTTGTTTTTGTAGTAAAAACAGTAATTTTGATTCTCCAGAGGACACAGACTTCTCTAAATTACCAATATCAACACTTTGTATACAATAGTTCTTGAGAACAAGAGGTGCTTGGGAGTATTTGTCCCATTCAAGGAGCAATAAACACTTTCTGCCTCTGAAGCTTCATGGGGTATTTCAGGTTCAAGAATAAACTCAAAGACAGCAAGGTTTCTATCCAATCAATGCACTAAGTGACCAACTACCATGACTTGAGCTCCCAGTATTGGTAAGACAAGTTTCTTGCTGTAAAGAAACTTTCAGTGTTACTTGATTTCCCTGTGGGGTGGTCTCTCTTTTGTTTGCTTCTAAAATGAAACCCTCTCCTGTTTCTCTTTATCCTCTCATTTCTTTTCAGTTTTGTTAATGTTATTATCCTGAAAATGGATGTTGACATGGAGGCAATGAGGCCCCTCTTTATTCTCCATCTCATCCCTGGGGGTCATACCTACTTTTTATTACCTTTCCAGGCTTTTCTCTGAAGTCTCTGTCCACTAATGAGCACCAGTTTCTAAAGACCTCCACTTAGATGACCCATAGATAGACCCCACCATATTCAAAACAGAACTACATTCTCCAGCTATGTTTGGGCATACCAACCACACAAACAAAAAACTTTAAAATGACTTAGACAATTCCTGAGTCCTGGATATTGTCTCTTTAAAAAATCTCTTGAATTTTCCCATTTTTATACCTTCACTGTTACCACCTTAGGGAAAGGAGAGCTGATATATTCTGTGCGATTCCTACTAGTTACTAACCAAAATCATCCGTGGAATTTCTTGAATCCTTTATAACCCATTCCAGAACCTTAGGGAGCACAGAGTTTGAACAACTTCTCCAGGTGATTCCATATGCCTTCCAACATATGTTATCTCAACTGAAACCCTATGAGGTAGGTACTTTTAAACCCACTTATGGAAGGAAAAAAATCTCAGCCTTAGAGATGCTAAGTAACTTGGCTGTGATGAGACAGCTACCAAGTGACAAAGCTGAGATTCACGGTTTACCTGACTCCAGAATCTGTGTTCTCCCGAGTTCCCTGCCATTTACTCTCCATTTATTTGGCCAGTGATTTCCATGTAAAAGGGTTTTTTCCTTTAAATGTCAGTTTCCAAGTCAAACCCACAGAAATTCTGATTCTGTAGGATTAGATTCCAACCTAGGAATACACATTTTAACAAGCAACCAAAAGATTCTAAAATAGGCATCTAGAATCATGCTTTGAGTAAAATCTGATTATTCATTAGACATATTAAACATTTTTTCCCCAGGATGCAAATAAAATCATGTCTATCTATTTTCTTATTAACCATTAAATAGATTCCAATTTATTTCATAATAAATCCAAATTTCTAGTCATGGTACTCATGACCTCCACATGGTAGTCACAGTCTTTTTTGTCTCATTCCCACCTCTCCCTTGCTTTCATTCTGTACTCTAGTCATATGGAACCAAATGTTTGTTCTTCAGTGACAAAGTCATGTCTTTTTTAAAAAAATTATTTTTTATTGGAGCATAGCTGATTAACAATGTTGTTAGTTTCAGGTATACAACAGAGTGATTCAGTTATACAAATAATATATCTATTCTTCCTCAAATTCTTTTTCCCACTTAGTTTATTACAGAATATTGAGCAGTACTTCCTGTGCTATACAGTAGGTCCTTGTTGGTTATCTACTTTAAATATAGTAGTGTGTACATGTCAATCTCAGACTCCCAGTCTATCCCTCCTCCCACTCTTCCCCTTTTGTAAACATAAGTTTGCTCTCTGTGAGTTGCTTCTGCTTTTTAAGTTCATTTGTATTATTTTGATTTCACATATAAGTGATATCATATGATATTTGTCTTCGTTTTTCTTACTTCACTTAGTATGATAACCTTCAGGTCCATCCATCTTGCTGCAAATGGCATTGCTTCATTCTTCTTAATGACTAAGCAATATTCCATTATATATATATGTATATATAAGAATGTATATAATATTCCAGTTTATGTGTGTATATATATATATATATATATACACCATATCTTCTTCATTCATTCATCTGTCAATGGGCTCTTAGGTTTTTATCTTCAAATCTTTGCACACGCTATATGTGCACCTTATTTGGAAAGCCTGGGAATTGTTCAAATTCAGTTTTACCTGCTCTGTCATTCCTCCAGTTAGCTGCTCCTTTCTATGACTTCCTAACAGGAAGGGCATCACTCATGTTAGCATTTCACTTATTTCTTAACTTTTGTAATTCTTACCATACTCTTGGTATAAAAACTGACAATTCTTTGTATCTTCAGGGTTAGCACAGTCTACATAAAATAGGACATTCAATATTTGATCAATTTTAAAAAATAACTTTTGGCAGATAATCCAAAAAGCTTAAAAATTTTATAGCTATATTTGGGCAGTTTTTGTACCCAAATTTCATACCCATAATGAAATTTTCATTTCATTAATGAAATATATGGTCAACTATATCAATCTTTTGGCATTTTATAGGCTCATATAATTGCTAGAGGAAGAGGGGATTTTGGAAGTCATGTTAGGTGATATCCCCATTTTTACAGATGGAAAAACAGAAACCTGAAAGAATTAAGTGACTTTCTCAAGTTTATTCAGCAAGCTCAGTAGAGACTGAAAGCTTATCTTTCCCTGATCTAGTTCTCCTTTTGTTCTGCCATATTGCTTGTTTTTTCTCCTTTTCCTTCCATTATTCTACTTACCAGGACTTAGCCCACTCCAGCACTCTTGCCCGGCAAATCCCATGGACGGAGGAGCCTGGTAGGCTGCAGTCCATGGGGTCGCTAGGAGTCGAACACGACTGAGCTACTTCACTTTCACTTTTCACTTTCATGCACTGGAGAAGGAAGTGGCAACCCACTCCAGTGTTCTTGCCTGGAGAATCCCAGGGACGGGGGAGCCTCGTGGGCTGCCATCTATGGGGTCGCACAGAGTCAGACATGACTGAAGCAACTTAGCAGTAGCAGCAACAATGCTTATTTGAGCACCACTCCATCTGTGGCACTGAGTCAGATATGTTATCTCAGCTCTGCATTTTTTTTCTCTCCTTCCATCCCCAGAACTTGAACGTTTGATATGTACCAGCATAGTGCCAGTTGCCAAAAATGTAACTATTCGGGAGACATAGTTCCCACTCCAATAAGCTTACAGTCTAGAAGAGAAGACAGACAAGTATACAGTGACTTAAGACATGGTTCCTGAAGTGGGCGCTCCATGACATGCTTGGGGTTAAACATGGAATGAAAATTTGGTGACTATGTATTCAAAGGACAAATGTTACTGCTCCTTTCTTTACCAGATTTGTAATAAGGACCAAAAACACCAATCAGGAAAAAAAATTAAGCACACATTTGAGAAGTCTCATCCTAACTCACCTATCTATCATAGAATTGCCAAAAAAAGAGAGCATTCTTTGAAGAGGACCTTTTCATATTCCCTAACTCCCAAGAGAGTAAAAATTGAGACCTCTGAGACTATAGTTATCAATGCCTGAATCTGAAAAGAGACATAATAGACATGAAGCAATGTAATTATCTTTTAACATCACACTTTCAGGCTAGATTGATTTACACATAAATTGAAACTGTCTTACATTTTTAAAAACACCCTTTGACTCAACTTTCATTAATTTTCTACCTTGAACCAAAGTCCAAAGTCAACATTCATTCATGTAAGAATAGTTAGAGAGATACATGACACTTGGTGTTAATACTTTTGGAACTCCAAATACTTTCGGAATGTACTGTGTTCCATATTCCCAATATACTTATACCTGGTGGGGCTGGGTGTGAGGGGAGTTAGGGAAACAATCCCTCTCTAAGCTATGGCTCCTAATTTTTAAAAAAACTATAACAATAAAAAAGAAAAGATAAAGTCACAAAAGCCTTTATATAAAATAGCACAACACTACGGATTAACTTAAATTTATACTTATAGTTCACACAGCTAATAGGGATTCGCAATGACTTTGAGATGCCAATTTTGTAAAAAAAAAAAACAAAAAACAAAACCTCTTTTGGAGACTAGATAAATTAATACTTAGTATTCACCAGTAGATAATGAGTATTATATAGGAGCAGTCAGCTCAGGCATTGTAGGTCCACTCAGGATGTAATGTAGCAGACCCAGGAGGCCAGGGCAAACCTGCAGGAGGGGTGGCCTTAGATGAAACCCAAGAAATAAAGACGAGAAAGAAGGCTGTGTCCAAGAAAGGAAGCAAAACATAGAAAGGCCCTGAGGCCCAGGGAAGTGTGGTGCTTTTAGGTCCCAGGTAGACATTTAGACTGACCTCACAGTATGGAAGCTTGTAAAGGATGGATGTCAAGAGATGGGAGCCAGGGGGCTTGAATCTCATGCATATCAGAATTTTATACAGAACTCCCTCAGGTCCTCAAGAGTTAGTTTCTATTTTGTGAGGAAAAACAATCTTCTGATCCAAGCCTGAATTGGGGGCTAAAAATATTCAGTACAAGGATTTATACCTTAAAGTCCCACATAATTCAGAAGCATATTTTTTTTTTTAGGAGTGAAATCAAAGGGGAAGTTTCAGCAGGCAGCAATATGTTCCCTGAAAATGCCCCTCCTCTATGCAAAGTTTACTATGAGTCCTGGAAAGGGCATGCTGAGACCTCAGGACAGGGTCTGCTGGCAGAAAGGAGGCAGGAGGAGGCCAAGACCCACCTAGGGGATAGTTCTGAGGTGGGGAAATCCAGACAGAGAGAAGCCCAGAGCTATGGGCTGGGACAGAGTACGAGGTGGACAAGCTTTGTGAGAGATTGCAGTGATTCAGAATTTACGTGTTCTCTTAGGGTTCATTTCTAGGGCACAAGATACTTTGCCTGTTGTCATAAATCTTTTTTAGTTTGTTTGTTTTAGTGGAAAATAACTTTACTTTTTATTTTTTAAAACCCTTTTTATTTTGTACTGGGGTATAGCCAGTTAATAAATAACGCTGTGATAGTTTCAGGTGGACAGCAAAGGGACTCAGCCATACATATACATGTATCCATCTCCCCTCAAACTTCCTTCCCATCCAGACTGCCACATAACATTGAGCAGAGTTCCCTGTGCTCTATGGTGGTCCTTTTTGGTTATCCATTTTAAATACAGCAGTGTGTACTTGTCCATCCCAAACTTCCTAGCTATCCCTTTCCCCCTTCCTTTGCCCCTGGCAACCATAAATTTGTTCTCTAAGCCTGTGAGTCTCTTTCTGTTTCGTAACTTCATTTGTATCATTTCTTTTTAGATTCCACATATTGTTGTCATAAATCTTAATCTAAACATTTCCACCCCAACCCAGTATGTATAGGAAACAAAGGTAGGTCTGTTTCATCAGCTGAAGTCTTGTGATGGAAGATATTCATGTTATTGTATAAAACAAACATGAAGTATGGAGGCAGAGGCTGAGAGCTAGCTGGAGGAAACAGTTCTACAGCTCACCCATACTGTGGAAAGGCTGGGGCGGTGGACAATATATGTGAATTTCATGGACTACTCCCCACTTGGGTGGGCAGCCCTTACCGTAGCAGCCCCTTGAAGTATAAGAAAAAAACAAAAAACGAGTAAGCAAGACCTGGATTTGCACCCAGCTTGACTCCTTACTAGGTGGGTAGATTATTTAATAACTTTGAACCTGTCATTTCTTTGGTAAAAGAAGGATAATAACATCTGCTTTATTGTAAGAATCAATGAGATAACATTAAGTACCTTACTAGTTGGCATATTTTGATATACAAGAAGTGATAATTGCAATAACAAAGTCAGATAATATCTAAAACTGGTCATTTGTGGAGGGCCACAGACCACTGCCACTTGGGAATGTAGTTTTAGGTCCTTTCTGTGACAAGGACTCTCTACCAGGATAATGGGACACTCAAATGAAAATAGAATAGTTGACTCTACCCTCAGTTACTAGTAAATAGCATTACTGAGAATTGCATGCTAAAGACAAGACCACATCTGCATAACAGCTAGATAACTTAATATCCCAGCCTGCAATATTTCTAAAAGAGTGCTCAGAATAAAGTACTTCATTTATAACAAGGGACAAGTCTGGCTCATCTCATGTAGTAAATGTCACAGTTATTGAAGCAAAGAGATCACAGTGAAAGTTCACCTTATCGATGCACACAGGATCAATTTTCATTGTTCTACAAAAATAAAATACAATAATTTTTTGTAAATATCTCCTACAACTTGTTATTTCTAATTTGAAAGAAAGGATCAGAAAGCTCATTATACCTCTCCAATAAAATATATTTGCTTTATATGTTACATCATTTATTTGTTACTATTACTATTATGATGATGATTATTGTATTGGTCTCAGATATTTTGTTGTGTTCTACTGGGTTCTCTACCAACCCACACTTTTCCATGTCTTCTACCAAACCACATGTTATACAAAAAATCATGAACAGTTGAGTCACAGATGAAGAAACAGACATGGCTCTTAAACATGGGTAAAGATTTTCAACCTAAGGCTATGCAGCCACGGATCCATGGGTGTGTGCTTAATCGCTTCAGTCATGTCCAACTCTTGGTGACCCCATGGCTCCTCTGTCCGTGTGATTTCCTAAGCAAGAATACTGGAGTGGGTTACCGAGCCCTCCTCCAGGGGATCTTCCTGGCCAAGGGATTGAACCTGTGCCTCCTGCATTGCAGGCAGATTCTTTACCACTTGAGCCACTTGAGAAACCATATCTGAATATTTAAAGATGTCCAGAAAAACACTAAGGCGCAAAAACAAGATGCAAACCCATTTCTATCTGCTCCCATATGTGAGAAAAAGGGAGAGTTATACAGATATACATAATATTATAAATATATGTATGTATATAAATATATACAAATACACACAGGCATATATAAAATCATAATTCCAGAAAGATATACGAAATCATGGCAGCAGTGTTTGCCCCTGGGCAGGGAGATCCAGGGTCTGCAATAAGAGGGAGATTATGTTTCATTGTAAGACTGTGTATTTGCATATTTTTGTCATCTGTATATGTTAGTTTTCCAATTGTATAACATTGCTTATAAAAGCAAGACTCTAATGGAATCACTTGGAGATATGGGAGGAATAAAGCAAGCAAAGTTGCCTGAGGCAAATCTAAGATGATGGGTTTTGTAAATTAACCTTGAAAGAAGTAATCTCCAACCCACTATAGAGGTTTCTTCCAGTTAGTCATCCAGGTCACTCATTTTAATTCACTTACTTTTTATAAAACTCTATGGTTCAAGAGGGAGGGGACATATGTATACCTATGGCTGATTCATGTTGATGTTTGACAGAAAACAACAAAATTCTGTAAAGCAATTATCCTTCAACTAAAAAATAAATTAATTAAAAAAACAAAACTATGGTATATGTACCGTCGCCATCATTTTACAGCTGACACAAGCAGGTTAAACGATCAAGTTGGCACAGTGGGTGGCCAAATGGAGATATGTATGCAGGTTTCTTGGATGTCAGACCCACACATGCACGTGGGCATCACACACACACGGACACTGCACCTTGACCTCTGCTACCAGGGGTCTGAAACCTCTCAATGGCTTATATGGCTTTGGCAAACTACAATTTCTATTTTTATAAAAGTCAAAGCCTCACCAGATGTGGTTAATACCAAAAAATGTATTTCTGGATACTATTTGTCTTTGTGAATATGATTCAAAAAAACAAATGAATGATATGATGCTTCACTTGGGTAAAGTAGCTAGACATTTTCTACATATACATTAACTGACTTTCATGTCACAACAGCCTGGAAGAATAGTTATCCTCAATTTATAAATGAGAATACTGTGGCTTCATTTAGGGACCTACTACTCTCTTTGAAGGGGCAGAAATGGGACTGACCTCAGGTCTTCCAAGCTTAAATTTAGTGGTCTAAAAACACAATGCCACATCAAGGGTGAATACCATCTGAAAACTACCTTTTGGTGTGTGAGGTTTAATTGCAGACTCTGACTGTATGCAGTCATGTCTTTTAGACCCACAATTCAAAGTTCCTACTCTAATGTGAGCCCATTCTTCATTGATGCTTTCTAAATATGCAAGCTGTTCTAAATTTCAAGTTTTGCAATTTGGGAAGCTGAGTTCCAGAGAATTCTTCAGCAGATTTTTCTTTTAAAAACTTTGTCTCAACATACTTGTTATAATCATGGCAATTACTTTAATAGAAAGTTCCAATTACAAAGTTTTTCTAATTACAGGTCTATAAACAAAACATAAAAATACCTATTGGGCACACCCAGCTACATTTTCTTTTTGTTTACCTCCCCTCTTCTTTTGTCAGTGCTTCTCTTCCCCAGGTTAGGGGCTGGGCTCTTCACTGTTGCTGTTGAGATTCCCTGGTGGCTCAGTGGTAAAGAATCCACCTGCCAGTGCAGGAGATGTGGGTTGATCTCTGGGTCAGGAAGATTTCCTGGAGAAGGAAATGGCAACCCACTGCAGTATTCCTGCCTGGGAAATCTCATGAACAGGGGAGCCTGGTGGGCTACAGTCCATGTGGTCACAAAAGAGCTGAACAAGACTTAGTACGCATGCACATCCTTTCTGCACAGGCAACTGAAATAGGCCATCCGGGGAAAAGACAGCTGTGCTTTTTGTGCCTGACACCACTCTCGATGATCAGATATGACTGTGCTTATAAGGGTTCAATGAACTTTTTGAAAAATATATACCACATTCAAATAAGCTTTTTTGCAAAACAAACCTGGCAACAGGAAATGTCAAAATCATTAATCATATATTAAGTTTCATTAAAATTAAAACTTTGAAATAATTAGCTTCTGCTGCTTCCCAAGTGGTAATTATAGACCATCAGGAAGTATCACACTCTCTAGAATTTACTCCTCTAAACATTAAAGGCTAAATATAAAACATTATAGTAAAAATAATTTTTGAGATTTTAACTATGGGAATATAAACAATACTTCCTGGGCACTGAGCTAAGCAAATCTCTCACAATTCAGGAAATCCGAATTTTACTTGACTCCGTGGTGAAATTAAAATGTTAATGAGTGACATTTCAAATGAAAACAGGGCTTGGGGCCAGGAAGATCCCCTGGAGAGGGAATGGCTATCCACTCCAGTATTCTTGCCTGGAGAATTCCATGGACAGAGGAGCTTGGTGGGCTACATTCCATGGGGTCACAAAGAGTTGGACACCACTGAGCGACTATCACTTTCACTTTTTTCCCCAAATGAAAGTAGAATACAGAAGCATAAAAAAACCTATATTTAAATATTTGAAGACTTCTCCCTCTTTTCTTTCATTTAAAACTAAGCATTTATCTTCCATTCTCAAATTTAAATGTTATTTATTCCGTGATAGTTATAAAAAAGTATGTGTTAGATTACTCTATTACATATTAGCAATTTCTCAGCAGATTTCTTTTTCTAACCAACTTCCATATGAGAACCTTTAAGTATATAATCTATAATCTTCAATTCCTCCTCTCATAATCCTATTATTTTCCCAAAATTAATTCCACCATGGAGGATAAGAAACTTATCTAGATGATACATATTATCTAAACAAACAGAATATTGTTAAACAATACTAAACAGTATTATAACAGTATTAAAAACAACATTGTTTTTACATGGAAATTATTGCCCATTAAACAAGATTAGCTGCTCGGTCCTGATGTGTGAGACACTCTAAGACACCAAGAGAGAGAAACAGACAGGGACCCTTGTTCTTAGGGAGTTTTGATCTTAGATGATGAGACAATGCAAAAATAGAAATGTTTATAGTACCTATAAAGGCCACATCTGCCATTCCAGAAATGAAATGGCCTTGAATTTGTGGAAAGGGGGCAAAGAAGTGAGATGCAGGTGGAGAACATTGGCCCAGGTCCCTGCTAAGCTGCTAAGTCGCTTCAGTCATGTCCGACTCTGTGCGACCCCTGAGACAGCAGCCCACCAGGCTCTCCCGTCCCCAGGACTCTCCAGGCAAGAACACTGGAGTGGGTTGCCATTTCCTTCTCCCAGGTCCCTGCTGCTGCTGCTGCTAAGTCGGTTCAGTCGTGTCTGACTCTGTGCGACCACATAGACGGCAGCCCACCAGACTCCCCCATCCCTGGGATTCTCCAGGCAAGAATACTGGAGTGGGTTGCCATTTCCTTCTCCAATGCATGAAAGTGAAAAGTGAAAGTGATACCCTCACAAAGTAAAGGCTCCAAACAGAAAGAAAATAACATATAGTGAGTCCCTAACTCAAGCAGGGTTCTAAGTGCTCTATGTTAACATCACGTGGGCCGAAGAGATAGTCTAGTTGGTGCATAAGGAGAGAAGACGACAAGAGAGGAATCATTAGCCTGAGCTAGGGATTTTGGAATTACTTGATAAGAAGTAGAGGTGAAATCACAGGAATGACTCTGCCAAAGCAGAGAATAGGAAATGAGAAAGAACAAGACTTGAATATTGGCTGTGTTTGTCAGTGGGCAATGAAAAGGCTATATGAAATTGAATACACAAATGGACAAAACTCAGATTATATATAAAAACAGAATTCAGACCCACATGTGCAGCAATTTAACCAACATCTTATCCACAATAACTAGCCTAGGAAGCCAGGTCATACAGGTCAGACATGTAGGAAGTCACACTACTATCTCTGGTAACAATCCACAGAGCCAAACAATAATTTTTGCAACCGAAATAACCAGGATTTTCTCATTTGATTAATAACTGATATCTTCTGTAATTTTTGTCCACACTTCCAACTTAGAAACAACCAGAGAGAGAAATATGCTCCCTTACTCCATCTCATAGGATGGCTCATTTTAATTAAGTTAGAACCTAACCTAATGTACCTCCAGCATCCTGAGACCAACAGCTTCCAATAAGCGCACACATGAAGGCTTCCTTTTTCCACTATAAAGTTTTCCCCCTTCTCTGCTTGACTCTGAGTCTCTACCAAATGCAACTGATGGTGACCGACTCCCTTACTATAGCAACCTCTGAATAGTCTTTTAATTTTTTTATTTGCTTGTTCTCAATTTATTTCCACAGGATTATTGGTATAGAGATGGTTATCTTTGGAAAGGGCAAGAAAAATCTCTTCCTTTGAATAAAAATGGGAGGAGGGAAGGATGAGTAAAGACACTTAGGGATTCTAAGGTGGCAAGAAAGCTGAAGTAACAAATTATACCACATAGATGCCACTTCTCAAAGTAATCTCTAAACAGAGATTTAGGAGAGGGAAGGTTGGGGCTGTAGGAAAGTGAAAGGAGTTTAGAACTGGAGAAAGAAAACAGGGAGCCAATAATAAATGGGTAAAATGCCCAGAGCAATCTACAGATTTAATGCAATCCCTATCAAAATAACCATAGTATTTTTCACAGAACAAGAACAAATAACCTTCACATTTACATGGAATCAAGAAAGGCCATGAATAGTCCAGGTAATCTTGAGAACAGAGAACAAAGCTGGAGGTGTAATGCTCCCAGACTTCAGACTAAAGCTATAGTAGTTACAACAGTATGGTATTGGCCAAAAACAGGTACATAGATCAGTGGAACAGAATAGAAAGCCAAGAAATTAACCCATACATTTGTGATTGATTAATCTATGACATTCAGGTATGACCTAAATCAAATCAAATCCCTTAATGTTATATAGTAGAGGTGATGAATAGATTCAAGATATTAAATCTGATAGACAGAGACCCTGAAGATCTATGGATGGAGATTCATAACATTGTACGGGAAGCAATGACCAAAACAATCCCAAAGAAAAATAAATGCAAGACAGCAAAGGGGTTATCTAAGGAGGCTTTACAAATAGTTGAGGAAAGAAGAGAAGTGAAAGGCAAAGGATAAAGGATATACCCAACTTAATGCCAAGTTCCAGAGAACAGCCTTGGAGAGATAGGAAAGCCTTAAGTGAATGATGTAAGAAATAGAGGAAAAAAATAGAATGGCAAAGACTAGACATCTATTCAAGAAAATTGGAGATATCAAGGGAACATTTCATGCAAGGATGGACATGATAGCGGGAAGGAGCTGACAGAAGCAGAAGAGATAAGAAGAGGTGGCAGGAATACATAAAAGAACTACACAAGAAAGGTCTTCATGGCCTGGATAACTATGATGGTGTGGTCACTCATCTAGAGCTGGATATCCTGAAGTCAAATGGGTCTTAGGAAGCATTACTATGAACAAAACCAGTGGAGGTAATGGCATTCCAGCTGAGCTATTTCAAATCCTAAAAGATGATGCTGTAAAATGCTACACTGAATATGTCAGCAAATTTGGAAAACTCAGCAGTGGCCACAAGACTGGAAAAGATTAGTTTTCATTCTAATTCTAAAGCAGGGTAATGCCAAAGAATGTTCAAACTACTGTACAATTGTGCTCATTTCACATGCCAGCAAGGTTATGCTCAAAAGCCTTCAAGTTAGGCTTCAGCAGTATATGAACTGAGAACTTTCAAATGTACAAGCTGGTTTAGAAAAGACAGAGGAACTAGAGATCAAATTGCCAGTATTCACTGGATCATGGAGAAAGCAAGAGAATTCCAGAAAAACACCTAGTTCTGCTTCATTGACTACACTAAAATCTGACTGTGCAGATCACAACAAACCGTGGAAAATTCTTAAAGAGAGGAGAGTACCAGACTGCCTTACCTGTTTCCTAAGAAACCCACATGAAGGTCAAGAAGAAACAGTTAGAGCCAGACAAGGAACAAGGAAAGTGAAAAGTGAAAGTGAAAGTTGTTCAGTCATGTCTGACTCTTTGTGACTCCATGGACTGTAATCCATGAAATTCTCCAGGCCAGATTACTAGAGTGGGTAGCCTTTCCCTTCTCCAGGGGATCTTAGTTCAAAATTGGGAAAGGAGTATGACAAGGCTGTATGTCATCACCCTGTTTATTTAACTTATATGCAGAGTTCATCATGTGAAATGCCAGGCTGGATGAATCACAAGTTGGAATCAAATTGTCAGGGATAAACATCAATAACCTCAGATATGCAGATGATACCACTCTAATGGCAGAAAGTGAAGAGGAACTAAAGAGCTTCTTGATGAAGGTAGAAGAGGAGAGTAAAAAAGCTGGCTTGAAAGTTAATGTTAATAAAATTAAGATCATGGCATCCAGTTCCATCACTTCATGACATACAGAAGGGGAAAAAGTGGAAGCAGTGACAGGCTTTATTTTCTTGGGCTCCAAAATCACTGTTGATGGTGACTGCAGCCATGAAATGAAAAGATACTTGCTCCTTGGAAGAAAAGCTCCGACAAACTAGACAGTGTTTAAAAAAGCAGAGGCATCACTTTGTTGGTAAAGGCGTGTAGTCAAAGCTATGGTTTTTCCAGTAGTCACATACAGAAGTGAGAGGTGGACCATAAAGAAGGCTAAGCATGGAAGAATCGATGCTTTTGAATTATGGAGTTGGAGAAGGCTTTTGAGAGTCTCTTGGACTGCAAGGAGATCAAACCAGTCATTTCCAAAGGAAATCAACTGGAATATTCACTGGAAGAACTGATGCTGAAGCTGAAGCTCCCATACTTTGATCACTTGATGGGAAGAGCTAACTCACTGGAAAAGACCCTGATGCTGGGAAAGACTGAAGGCAACAGGAGAAGGGGGTGGCAGAGGAAGATGCTTAGATAGAATCACCGATTGAATGGACATGAATTTGAGCAAACTCTAGGAAACAGTGAAGGTGTGCTGCAGTCCATGAGGTCACAAAGAGTCAAGACAGAACTAAGCATCTGAACAACAACAACAATCTATGACAAAGGAGGCAAGAATATACAATGAGGAAAAAAGTCTCTTCAGTGGATGGTGCTGGGAAAAGTGGAAAGCTACTTCTAAATGAATGAAATGAGAATATTTTTTATGCAGTACACAAAAATAAACTCAAAATATACTGGAGACCTAAATGTAAGACCAGAGATCATAAAGCTCCTAGAAGAAAGCATAGGCAGAGCACACTTTGGCATAAGTAAGTGTAATAATTTTTTTTGGATCTGTTTCCTAAAGCAAAGGAAACAAAAGCAAATACACATGAACGAGACCTTATTACATGTAAAACCTTTTGTACAGCAAGGAAAAGCATCAACAAAACAACAACAAAGACAGCTATTAAACAGAAGAAAATATTTGAATGTGATATGGCTGATAAGGGGTTAATACCAGAACTATATAAACAACTCATATAACTCTAAATAAAAAAAAATAAACAACTCAATTTAAAAAATGGGCAGAAGTCCTGAATAACTATTTTTCCAAAGATGACATGCAAATCTCCAGCAGGCACATGAAAAGATGCTCAAGATCACCAGTTACTAGGGAAATGCAAATCAAAGCCTCAACGAGACACCTCACACCTGTCAGAATGGCCATTACCAAAAAACTCTACAAACAAGAAAGGCTAGAGAGGATGTGGAAAAAAGGGAACCCTTGTACACTGTTGGCGGAACTGTGAATCGAAGCAGCCACTGTGGGAAATGGTATGGAGGTTTACCTAAAAACAGAACTACCATCTAATCCAGCCATTCTACTCCTGTGTATATAATCCAAAGAAAACACAGTAATTCAAAACATACATGTACCCCAGCGTTCATAGCAGCATATTTAAAATAGCCAAGATATGGAAGCAATCTAAGAAACTATCAACAGACGAATGGATAAAGATGTGATACATATATGTATGGAAGGAAATGGCAGCCCACTCCAGTATTCTTGCCTGGAAAATTTCAGGAACAGAAGAGCTGACAGGCTACAGGCCATAACGTCACCAAGAGCTGGACATGACTTAGCCACTAAACGTAATGTGTGTGTGTGTGTGTGTGTGTGTGTGTGTGTGTGTGTGTGTAATGGAATATTAGGCATAACAAAGAATGGGGTTTTGCCATTTGCAACAATATGGATGATGGATGGCAGAAACAGACTCACAAATACAGAGACCAAACTTGTGGTTACTGGTAAAGAAAGGAAAATGGGGAGGGGTAAGATAGAGTTAAGGCATTAAGAGGTACAGTAAGTTAGAAATAAATAAGTTACAAGAATATATTATTGTACAACATGGGAAATATAGACAATACTTTATAATAACTTTAAATGGAATATAATCTATAAAACTATTGAATCCTTTTTTTGATTCAATAATATTGAATTGGATCATCATATACTCAATCATTGAATCATCACACACTCAGAATGAATATAGTATTGTAAATCAGCTTTGTAAATCAACTATGTTGTTGTTTAGTCGCTAAGTCATGTCTGACTCCTTGCGACCCTGTGGGCTGTAGCCCTCCAGGCTCCTCTGCCCGTGGGTTTCCTAGGCAAGAATACTAGAGTGGCTTGCCAGTTCCATCTCCAGGAGATCTTCCTAACCCAGAGATCGAACCCGAGTCTCCTGCATTGCAGGCCTGTTCCTTTACCTCTAAGCACCGCTATACTTCAATTAAAAAAGAAATAGGTAAAATGGCTCATTTTTGATACTGGCATTATAAAAGGAAAATTACATTAAGAAATTTATAAGGGAAACAGGTTCATGGTGAGCTAAAATGGAGAAACTAGGAGAAAATGTGGAACAAAAGCTCTAGAGCCAGTTTTTGCCTTAGTCCACCTTTCATCATGATTGTTTCACTTCAGTTCAGTCGCTCAGTCATCTCCAACTCTTTGCGACCCCATGAATCACAGCACAGCAGGCCTCCCCTGTCCATCACCAACTCCAGGAGTCCACTCAAACTCATGTCCATCGAGTCAGTGTTGTTTAGTACATTAGAAATCTATTTGTAGTACCAGGTGCTCTAGGCTTTTATATTCTTTCCTGTTCCTTGGGGGTGGGGGGTGTAGATTAATGTTTCTCTTTCTCTTTAGACAGAAAAGCATGCAGATGTCAAATATGAAGCCAAAAACTGAGTCTTCTAAATTTGGGAGCAACACTAATTAAAAAACATGGTTGGGTTTGTCAATATAAACCATGGTAGATCAAAGTTAATCTAAATAGAGGAAAAATTTGTAGCTTAAGAATAGGATTAAAAAAATGGATGTAAAAACTCTTATTTTGGAGCAAAGTTAAATGGAATGTAAAAGGGGACTGCAAAATATTTATAATGAACTTATGTCCCTTAATAAAAGGAACAGTCAACACTGTGCATTTATCATATGACAAATGTTATTGTTTGAAAGGTACTTACATTAACATACTTAGTCTTTACAGAAACTTTTCAAATAGGACATCATAATTGTCTTCATTATAGAGATGAAAAAAAGTGTGGCAATAAAATTGAGAAATTTGCCCCAAATTGCAACTCTCCTAAGTGGTACAGCTAAATTCAAACACAGGGAACTTGGCCCCTATAGTCCATGTTCTTATTTCCATAGTATGAAAGGAAGGAAAGGAAAAAGGTGAAGGAATGCTGCTCAGTCACAAAAGCAATTTTCAAAACCTCTTCTCTGATGTCCTTGTATCCTCATCACTAATATCCTTGGAGGATAATTTAATGACACTCTTAGAACTTAAAGTTTTGATATTTAATAGAATGCTCCACGAAAGGAACCAGGGCTCATTAGATAGCAGACAAACACCACGTCTCAGAATCAGAAAATTCAAAATGGGGCTGGAACAGCTTGCAGCTTCCAGGAGGTAAGGCTGCTCTCAGAGAAATCTAGAATAATGTCCAAATGTACCAAAGACAGCTCCTACTAGCCAAGAATAAAAAGGGCATTAAAAGGGAAAACAATGATTATAGTCTATTGGAGCAAGTTGTATCTGTTAAAATAGCTCTAAGGTCGTGATACAAAGAGAAAGTACAAACTACCAGGAAGTGATTGTCAGTGCACAAAGAGGTCTCTCAATACTATCTTCTAGAAATGTTATATATTGATGATCCAAAGTATATATGTCCTATTTTGGAGATGCAAGTGGGTTATTAATATATAGATACCTCAGTGACTCAGATGGTAAAGAATCTGCCTGCAATGCAGGAGACCCAGGTTCAACCCTTGGGCTGGGAAAATTCCCCTGGAGAAGGAAATGGTAACCCACTCCAGTGTTCTTGCCTGGAGAATCTCATGGACAGAGAAGCCTGGCAGGCTATATAGTCCACGGGGTTGCAAAAAGTCAGACACGACTGAGCAAGTAACATTTTTGCACTTTCATGAATATAGTATATTATTTTAAAGTAAGTAAATAATGGATCAGAGAAAGAAATTCAGAAAACAGAGGTATGGAAAACATAAAATAGGGAAGCCAGCTTTCTAACAGAAAAATTGTAAAATTTATACAATCTATATAAAGTGTGTGTGTGTTGGTGGTGGAGGTGCCCTATTAAAGTGAGTCTGCCCTTACCATACTTTTTTCAGCCAAACCTTGGTGGTCTAGGCCACCCTTTATTAGAGAACAACTATTATAACTTACCCTACTCCCCTGGTGGCTCAGTGGTAAAGAATCCACCTGCAATGCAGGAGATGCAGGTTTGATCCCTTGGTCAGGAAGATCTCCTGGAGTAGAAAAATAGCAACCCACTCCAGTATTTGTGCCAAGGAAAATCCCATGGACAGATGAGCCTTGTGGGCTATAGTCCATATGGTTGCAAAGAGTTGGACATTACTGAGCAACTGAACACACACATAGTAACTTATATGTTAATTACCCAGCCTAAAATATTACATGGGTCCCATTTTATACAGACCCAAGTCCATTCACTTTATGGTAAAAGCAAATTACTGGGTTCAGGAATAGTGGGGATTATATGGAGAGAGAGAAAGAGAGACTGAGTTGGTCCATTCCCTTTATGTTTCAGACCAAATGGGCATAAGCTAAAATGGATATACAGATTTGTGAGTGAGCCCAACCAGGCTAGTAGTCACCCAGACCCAGGACTGATTCACAAGGATGAGAGGCAAGTGTGAGGAAGCCCAGGAGCAGGGGTTGACATAATTAATAATTACCTGGATAGAAATGACGGCAAACATCCATCAATATGTTTAGAAGCGAACAATAGCCCACCTAGAAATTTATGTTTATTTAGCTTGTTTATTGAGAGTTTACATTACTATAGTTTATGGGAATTGGGCTTGAGACAGAAAAGGAGCAAGGTGAAAAGTGATTCTGTGTGCATTTATCCACAAGGTGTGGTAAAGAAAAGTCCATCTTCTAGTAAGTGTCTAATGATGTTTCTAGTGGGGCAATAACAATCCAAAACAACTGATGTAGGATTCGTCCAGGAGAGATAGATGTAACTGCAAAATGAAAAATGGAAGTCTCTCATCCAAATGGGTGAGTTCCACAGGTGAGCAGGCGTTCTGCATGTGAGCAGCAGTGGGAGTAAGTTCCAGCATCTCTGGTCCCTGGGGATGTGACATGTGGGAAACATCATAGTGCATAGTTACATCTTGCAGGAATGGTGTAAAACAATAATTAGGGTCACTAGTGAACCACAAATTAGCCCAAACACAGGATGTACACAATCTCAACTGGCCGTTTAAGTCATTCTTGACTCTCAGTAATGCCCCAGAGCCTACTGAAATATAGTTTCTTGGTAAAACTAGAAAATCTGCCTCTCACCCTCTCAGGTGATCAAGTGACGTGGAGGTTTATATTACTAGGGACTAAATCAGCAATTAAAAACACACAGGAAAATGATGGAAAGTACACATAAATTTAGTATAAAGAGACAGAGAAATAGGTCAAAGTCATTTACCGAGGTCAGAAAACCTTGTTTCTGGGCATGAAAACTGAGGTTGGCTGAAATACACTTTGGAAGATGTGTTTAGAGCAGTTATTTTATTGACTCATATGGAAAACTATAATCAAGGGTATCATTATTCTATTAGAACAGTATTATAGAAGCTAACTAATAAAAAGAAGAAGAGAAATAAAATAAGTCAGGAAATAATAAATCACAAACTGGATATTATTTGCTGGGAGATACATGTTTTAGAGAGACATATAAAAGACTCAACAAAGAAAGACATGTTGAGTGGGCAGTATAACTTAGAGCGGGAATCTTTCAGAGGACAGAAAGGTATCTAGGCTAGCTAGTAGAGATAAAATGAATTAAAGTAATATATATAGAAAAGAGTACACTGGGTGAAGAGACCTTGGAAAGGGGCTGTCAAAACAGTGAGAAGCTGCTGACAGACTGTAGGATGTCTTGTATTCTTTCAACTTTCAGGAGTGAGGAAGCTACAAACACAGAGGGAGCTTAATTACAAAGGTAATGAGATCTCAGCAAAGGTTGCACTGAGCAAGCAGCACTCTTTAGGATAATGACACCATAAGGAGAAGAACATAAAAAGAAAAGTTTGCGAGTGAAAGCATTAGTTGCTCAGTTGTGTCCAACTCTTTGCAACTCCACGGACTATAGCCTGCCAGGCTCCTCCGTCCATGGGATTCTCCAGGCAAGAATACTGGAGTGGGTTGCCATTCCATTCTCCAGTGATCTTCTTGACCAGGAACTGAACCCTGGTCTCCCACATTGCAGGCAGATTCTTTACCATCTGAGCTATCAGGGAAGCCCATATAAGGAGAACATAAAAAGAAAACTATGTGAGTGAGTAAAAGGTAACTGGAAGCTGAGCATCATGTGACTTCCTCAGTATCACCTTGAGGCTGGAAAGGTTAATGACAGGAAAAGGTCATGAGAGGAGGACTAGAACTTTGTAGAGAAGGGCTAAGTTGAGACTGGTATGCTAGGGCTTCTGCAGATTGGCAGTTTTCCCTCCTAGTCTACATCAGCACCAGCAGACTCCGCGGGTGCATCTCCAAACAATGTTACTTCTTTTACCCGGGGCATCCCTGCCTGGAGGAATCTAGGACTGAAGAACAAGGAACTCACTCTCTCTGCACGCTGCTGGCGGGGGTGAGCAATGGCTGAGGATGCCCTGAGAACAGGATGGGTGGGACTAGGAGTCAACCAGTTTAAGAACTAGCAGCATGGTTGAGGCACAAGATCCAAGGAGGCAAGTAAGAGTACAGGATGCTACAGTAAGTATCCAAGACACACTGGTCACGGTCTAAGAAATGGATAAAAACAAAATGAAACCAGAAGGGGCTGGTAGTATAGGAGGAGGTTTAGGGAAATGGGAGATTGAATATGCAAATCAGTAATGGCCAGTCCACATATATATTTATATATATATGTATGTGTGTGTGTGTGTATATATATATATGGAGATATATATAGATATATATATATATGGTAGAACTCTGACCTCATAACCTACAGCAACCTGCCCAGGAAACCAACTTCTTATCTACAATACCCAGCCCAGGAAGTCAGCCTGCTCTAAGTAGGAAAGAGGATTGCTCTTTCTGCAGGAAAGAGGATTGCTATCTCTAATAATAATCCAGGAAACTAAACAATAACTTCTGAAATCAAGATAGCCATAACTTAATTAATAACTGCCATCTTCCCTAATTTTTGTCCCTACTTCCAATTTAGAACCAACCAGAGAAAACAAATATGTACCCCTAACCCATCACGTAGGATGCCTGCTTCTAGCTAGCCTGCCTCCAGCTCTCCCAGGCCCACAGGGCACAGCACTATGAAGCTTTCCCCCTCCGCCGCCTGCCTCTGAGTCTCTGCTGAAACACAAGTGACCGAGGTGAACTGCCTTGCCACAGCAAGCTCTGAATCAATAGCTCGGTTCTCACGTTTACATCACTCATTCTCATATGTTCATTCTCTTTGTTTACCTCCACAGTATCAAAGACTACTAAAATCAAGATGAACAGTAGATTCAGGATGAGTGTGAAGGTGCAGGGGAATAGGAAGCTAGTTGCGAATAGAGAGGGGGGATTCTGTATGCTTAGGAAGGGACAGGGAGGGGGCTTACATTTATATATTGCTTGTTATGAGTTTCCTGTGGCTTGGTTGTAGATTTATACAATTTACTGAAGCCTCATAAAACCTTGTGGGAGAGATTTTGTTTAATCTACCATTTTAAGGGAAATAAAACTAAAACCGTTTTCATAACCCATCAGGAGTAGAGTGGCATCCAAGGCCAGGTTTCCTCTTTCTACTCTGCCAGGCCACTCCCCTAAACCTCCTCTGACTTTCCCACTGCACTTCTGACCACAATCACCATGACTGTCTCATGAACTATGTTGCGACTCCTTGTTCAGTCCTTTGTTGCTATGCAAAAAGGTGAATAACATAAATTACATATCTTGCCCAAGTTTACACAGTCAGTAAGCGGCAGGATGTAAATTTGAATCCAAATCTTTCAAATTTTAAAGTCCATGGTCTTTCAGTACATTAGGCTACTTGGGAGGTCTAGTTTGCTGGCAGGTGCCAAGGCAAAGTGGATACTAAATTTATTGACTTGAAGTGGTTAAATACAGTAAAGCTAGGGTACTGGAAATAAACTTCACAGTTACTAACGATGATGGCACTGGTGAGAGACGAGACTGGTGGTTGGAAGGCCTATTGTTGTTGTTTAGTCACTCGGTCATGTCTGACTATTTTGCGACCCCATGGACTGTAGCCGGACAGGCTCTTCTGTCCATGGGATTTCCCAGGCAAGAATACTGGAGTGGGTTTCCATTTGATTCTTCAGGGGATCTTCCTGATTCAGGGATCAAACCCACATCTCCTGCATTGCAGGCTTATTCTTTACTGCTGAGCCACCATCCCAGCCCAGAAGGTCTATTAGCCAGGTACAAAAGGAGGGAGTCTTGGAAGTTGGAAGGTAATGTTGCCTATAGTGATAAGGAGATAGTGACTGACATAAGAAAAGTTCATCAAATTAAAATGAGAATGACTGATGGTGGGGAAATGGACTGACCCACTGGAGACTGGGATTGGATTGGGGTTTAGGAAATTGCAGTTGCCTTGCCTCCACCCTGTGCTCTGAAGAGAGGAGAAAAAGCAGAAGCTTCTCAGGATGAGGACAGGAGGAAGCCAGATATAACCTAGGCAGATATACAAAAGTGACAAGACTGAGAATGCAGGAGGAAAGAAATGCAAGACACAGGAGAAGCGATTGTAGAAGAAGGAAGATCTGGAGGGACTGCAAGTTCTGGAAAAGAGTTGCAGGGCTTCCCAGGTGCCACCAGTAGTAAAGAACCTGCCTGCCAATGCAGGAGATATAAGAGGCTTGGATTCGACACCTGGGTTGGGAAAATCCCCTAGAAGAGGAAATGGCAACCCACTCCAGTATTCTTGCCTGGAGAATCCCAGGGACAGAGGAGCCTGGTGGGCTATACTCCACAGGGTAGTAAAGAATTGGACATGAATGAAACAACTTAGCACATGCAACCTAGAGATTAAGGTGATAATTGCAGCTACCCAAGGAAAAGAAAGCAGGAAACTGGTTGGTAAATAGAAGATTATATTCTAGATGAAGGGAGAAGCAATACTGAGTCATCAGGATTTAGTTACTGATTAAGATGGAAAAAATAACCAGGTCAAATTCCAGTTGTATGAGTTGAAAATTAAAATTAGATTAAATTTTATAATAGATTTCTCCAAGTGAAAATGCGCATAATTTGAAGGTTTCCCCTTTTTTGTTGTAAAAAAACACATACCTCGTAACGTTTGTTAAAAGGTCCTGGGTATTTTGTCTTAAGGAAGTTATTACAGTTTGACCTTTACAAAGTTTCCTTCTAGATTCTGGAGTTTGCCATTTAAAGTACTCAGCAGTCTTCATTACAAGTGAGGTGAGAGAGAGGGGCGAGCCACCCCAGTGAATAAGTATGAGTCATTGGCCCCCCGCCCACAGTATGCTTATATGTGTCATGTAACAGGATTAGCACAAGGTAGTGACGTAGAGAGAGTTTTCAGGAGGAAGATAATGATGATCTATTGTTTTTCTATTGCTTTCCTGATAACCCCAATATAATTTTCCTCCCAAATTCAGTCTGGGAAGTAGACATATTTAGGAACATCTATCTAGCATGAAGGAATAACCTAAAATGTATACTGATTTCTCTCTTGTACCCTTTGCTCTATACAGTACTGTTGCCTGGTAATTAAACTATAATGTATCATGGGTTAAAAAAAAAAAACAACCCAAATTTCTATTGTCTTATCCAGATGTTTTTTTCCTGTCAGACAGTCAACCCTCAAAGCAAAATATCTAGGATAAAAACTTGCATATACATTTCTAGGCTGTGGCAGATTTTAAGCTAGAAAAGAGGGGCGCTTTGACTAATGCTTTTCAAAGGGAAAAATAATATTCAAAATTCATTATAAGCACTAATTCACAATAACCATGTAATTTTATGGCCTCACTTCGACTCTGCAGCACACAAACCTAAAAATAAACGTCTTGTTTCCCTGCCCCTTCTTGGTACTTTTTTACACCCTCCTACGAACCTCAAAAAACAAAGTAGCACCTAGGGAGGAGTTGGATGAGGAGATTTATGAGGATAAAACCAGGCTGTGATGGCTCTGCAGTCAGAAGTGACCCTAGGGAAATGTTATTTAGTGTACCTGAAGAAAAACAATACAGATATGTAACGCTAAAGCTGTTGTAATTTCTGGATGAAAAAATACTTTGTGCTAAACTGGGACAGACTGAGGAGGCACATGTCTTCTCATAGATACGCTTATTTATTTGATCCCTAATTTTAAGTTGGAATTTTCCCTGAGATGTTGTATTTAACTTCTGATCAACAACAGCTAGCACGGCGTCCTCAGTCTGTTGAGGCTTTCATTACTGCTGAGCTTATTATAGAACAAATCAAAACCTCATACACAGAGGTCTCCAGAAACGCAGGTTGTTGCAAAATTTCATTTTGTCAACCACACTTCTGTACAGAATATGCCCAAACTGTAAAGTGAATTAAAGTATGACTCATTTTTATTCCCTTAGTCTAAATAAACATAAAATCACCAGTGGACAGCGACTCATGCCTCAGCTTAACCCAATAGGCAGTTAGGTGCTCATGTGTGTTTATGATATTTTTCTCTCACTGTCCAAGACCCCCTCTGATTTTCTCACCCACTCCCTAAAAGAGAATTTTTAAATTTCTGTTTGTTACCTCTTACCGACATTTATTTTGACAATTTTTTTCTGACAGTCCATCTTCATCCTCTCCCATGATATCCACAGCTGAAAATATCAATGCAACGAGAATGGCAAAGCAGCACACCAGCGCAAAGATGACGATGCACTTCTGCTGGGACTGCAAGAGAGAAAGACGATAAAGAAAAGTAAGGGGAGCAGCTTTGGCTTAGGAACCTCAGGCTGTGACAGCTTCTTTAAAAGTTCCATGCAAAACCCTCTGGGGAAGAGTTAGTTTTGTTACTGCCAGAGAAGCACTACTCTCTGGGTGAAATGTCTCAGACCTTTATGCTTATTCCTTAACAAAGCTTTCAAACCCTTGCTAAATATGTTAGAATCTATTAAATAATTCAGGTGCTACATCAAGACTTCCAAATGAATGTGCTCTTTTTCTTTCTAATCAAAAGCAGTCCAGAAAAGATGACTGTAAGACCCATTACTGCAAATTAAAAATGAAACACAAGGTGGCTCAATAATTATTTTCTGTTCCCTGTTATCACCACTATGCAAACTGCATTTATAACTTCTAGGGAGTATTTTCAGTAGGAGCAAGAGTGACCTTTGACCAGGCAGCCAGGAGCACTCTCTTACCAACGGGACACATATATGCACAGATACGCATGCACACGCACATAGATTTCAGACTTTTGGTGAAACCAACCGGCTTTGTTTCCTCCTACCACCCTCCCACCCTTCATACCTGCAGCCACATGGTCTCTAAAGAATCATGGAATCTTCTAAATTACAGTGTCCAGTTTGTCCAGGGGCAGCCTCAGGTTACAGATTACACAGAAAGATGCAGTTTGGAAATAATGATGTTTCTGTGACCAGGCACTATCAGTTCAAATGGTTGTTTCTTTCTAGTGTTTTCTAACCCTCCCTCAGGTCTCATCTCACAGAACCTGTTCCAAGTCCATTCGTGCCTGTCATTATTTTCTACTGCACATTCAGGGATAAAATGGGAGAAAGCACAAGTAAGATATACCATTGTTCTTTAACCACACGCTCTGGGTATCTCTAGGGCATGGGTTGTTTTATTCCTTCCATCTACGAGCAAAAAGCGAAGAGCCTAACCAATAGAAGGTGCTCAAGAGGTAGTTACTGTATAAAAAAATACAGAGTGAATGAATGAAATGAAAATCACCATGCAAATGGAGAGCAACATGAGATTTCTTTCAGTGACCTTCCTAAAAGAAAATCAGTTCATTTCCACATTTTGGTGACTGTAAATCTTGCAGCTCGTTCTTTTTCACACTGTTTGGGATCTAGAGGCAAATCTATAGGCCAAGCTTATCAACTCTGCAAAATTCTGCAGAACAGATTATGCATTCATCCTTGCTCCTTTACTTGGCATTCATCCTTGAATCTTCACTAATCTTATTTTTAAGAAGCAGCACTGTAAACTTGTTGAAGGCTCAGACTTAAGAAAAAGATTGCTTGGATTCTGCCACTTAATAGTTGTATGACCTTGGGCAAGTATTTAGTCTTTATGCTTTAGATTCTTTGTCTGTAAAATGGGCATAATAATAATAACAACAACTGCCTTATATGGTTGTTATTAAAAATTGAATTAAATAAGATAAAGGACAGAAATGGTATGGACCTAACAGAAGCAGAAGGTACTAAGAAGAGGTGGCAAGAATACACAGAAGAACTCTACAAAAAAGATCTTCATGACCCGGATAATCACGATGGTGTGATCACTCATCTAGAGCCAGACATCCTGGAATGTGAAGTCAAGTGGGCCTTAGAAAGCATCACTATGAACAAAGCTAGTGGAGGTGACAGCATTCCAGTTGAGCTGTTTCAAATCCTGAAAGATGATGCTGTGAAAGTGCTGTCCTCAATATGCCAGCAAATTTGGAAAACTCAGCAGTGGCCACAGGACTGGAAAAGGTCAGTTTTCATTTCAATCCCAAAGAAAGGCAATGCCAAAGAATGCTCAAACTACTGCACAATTGCACTCATCTCACATGCTAGTAAAGTAATGCTCAAAATTCTCCAAGCCAGGCTTCAACAATATGTGAACCATGAACTTCCTGATGTTCAAGCTGGTTTTAGAAAAGGCAGAGGAACAGAGATCAAATTGCCAACATCTGCTGGAACATGGAAAAAGCAAGAGTGTTCCAGAAAAACATCTATTTCTGCTTTATTGACTATGCCAAAGCCTTTGACTGTGTGGATCACCACAAACTGTGGAAAATTCTGAGAGAGATGGGAATACCAGACCACCTGACCTGCCCCTTGAGAAATCTGTATGCAGGTCAGGAAGCAACAGTTAGAACAGGACATGGAACAACAGACTGGTTTCAAATAGGAAAAGGAGTGCGTCAAAGCTGTATATTGTCACCCTGCTTATTTAACTTCTATGCAGAGTACATCATGAGAAACGCTGGACTGGAAGAAACACAAGCTGGAATCAAGATTGCCGGGAGAAATATCAATAACCTCAGATATGCAGATGACACCACCCTTATGGCAGAAAGTGAACAGGAACTAAAAAGCCTCTTGATGAAAGTGAAAGAGGAGAGTGAAAAAGCTGGCTTAAAGCTCAACATTCAGAAAACGAAGATCACGGCATCCGGTCCCATCACTTCATGGGAAATAGATGGGGAAACAGTGGAAACAGTGTCAGACTTTATGTTTTGGGGCTCCAAAATCACTGCTGATGGTGACTGCACCCATGAAATTAAAAGACGGTTACTCCTTGGAAGAACAGTTATGAGCAACCTAGATAGCATATTCAAAAGCAGAGACATTACTTTGCCGACTAAGGTCCGTCTAGTCAAGGCTATGGTTTTTCCTGTGGTCATGTATGGATGTGAGAGTTGGACTGTGAAGAAGGCTTGTGAAGAGTGTGAAGGACTGTGAAGAGTGCCGAAGAACTGATGCTTTTGAACAGTGGTGTTGGAGAAGACTCTTGAGAGTCCCTTGGACTGCAAGGAGATCCAACCAGTCCATTCTGAAGGAGATCAGCCCTGGGATTTCTTTGGAAGGAAGGATGCTGAAGCTGAAACTCCAGTACTTTGGCCACCTCATGCGAAGAGTTGAGCCATTGGAAAAGACTCTGATGCTGGGAGGGATTGGGGGCAGGAGGAGAAGGGGATGACCGAGGATGAGATGGCTGGATGGCATCACTGACTTGATGGACGTGAGTCTGAGTGAACTCCGGGAGTTGGTGATGGACAGGGAGGCCCGGCATGCTGCGATTCATGGGGTCGCAAAGAGTGGGACACGACTGAGAGACTGAATTGAACTGATGTAAGTACTTGGAACAGTGCCCCCCAAATAAAGAGCACTAAATGAGTGTCATTGTTAGTATATTGTACTAATATGCATCTCTGTAAGCTGCCTCAAATATTTTGGGGAAACAAGGTAAAGATATGAACAAACAAAACATACAACAAAAAATACAACTAGGTCTAGAGAAAGGCCGAGAGATAGAGATAGAAGAGCAGGAAGAAATAAGACAAAAAGAGAGAAAAGAAATGTGAGCTGGAAGTTTTCTAGGATAAAATTAAGAAACTGATCTAGATCAGTACTCAGAATTCAAAGCAGTATTTTTCAAACTTAAGCATGCATCTAAATTACCTAGAGGGCTTATTAAAACATTCATTGATGAGCCCCACTTCCAGAGTTTTTGATTCATTAGGTCTGGGGTGGGGCCCACAAACATGCATTTATAACAAGTTTCCATGCGGATGTTGATGCTCCCAGTCTAGGTGCCATACTTTGATGTATCAAAGTTTCATCTCTACTAAATGCTGCTTAATACATGTTCATCATTCAAATTCACCTGCCTACAGTAGTTTATTTTCAAACATTAAAGGGATCATTATAAATACACCCTACTAATCCAAATGTAAACCTTGTAATTTTTTTTTCCTTTGTGAAGGTTTAAAAAATTATTTAAACTCTTTACTTGATATTTTAATGATACTCATCACTCATATAATAACAAAATGTTTCCTGTTAGTTATTTAATATTAAAAAGAAAATAAATCACCAGGGTCCCACTGAGATATCACTGTCATCAATATTTTCTTCTGGTTCTTTCCTATACCACATCTACCTATATAGATCTGATAATATTTATAGTATTCTTTATACAGTTTTACATCCTGCTTTTTGAACAAAATCATGTTTTACTATATTAAATACTCTTTTAAAGCATAGTTTTAAGTTGTTGTGTCGTGTTTCACTGCATGAAAAATAATTATCTCCTTTGCTCACAAATCTTTCCTTCAAAGCCACTAATTTTACGACAGAAATAAAGATTAAACATTTCGCTCATTTTATTCATTTCTCTATAATTATAAATAGAAGCAAAAAACTTTTAGAGATTTAAAATAATATAATGATACTCACATTAATTTTGTACAGAAGACCCTCTAACCCGAGATAATATAATTAAATATTTTCTCAGAATCCTAGAGACAGCAGCATGTCAGCTATATAGTGGGTACTGTATGCAGGTCAAGAAGCAACAGTCAGGACCAGACATGGAACAGTGAACTGGTTCAAAATTCAGAAAGGAGTAGGTCAAGGCTGTATATCGTCACCCTGCTTATTTAACTTATATGTAGAGTACATCATGTGAAATGCTGGGCTGGATGAATCACAAGCTGGAGTCAAGATTGCTGGGACAAATATCAATAACCTCAGGTATGCAGATGACACCACCCTAATGGCAGAAGGCCAAGAGGAACTAAAGAGCCTTTTGATGAAAGTGAAAGAGTAGAGTGAAAAAGTTGGCTTAAAACTCAACATTCAAAAAACTAAGATCATGGCATCTGGTCCCATCACTTTATGGCAAACAGATGGTGGTGGGGGAAGAAAACAGTGGCAGATTTTATTTTCTTGGGCTCCAAAATCACTACAGATGGTGACTGCAGCCATGAAATTAAAAGATGTTTGCTCCTTGGAAAAAAAAGCCATGACAAACCTAGACAGCATATTCAAAAGCATAGACATTACTTTGCGGACAAAGGTCCATATAATCAAAGCTATGGTTTTTCCAGTGGTCATGTATGGATGTGAGAGTTGGACCATGAAGAAGACTGAGCACTGAAAAACTGATGCTTTTGACCTGTGGTGTTGGAGAAGACTCTTAAGAGTCCCTTGGACAGTAAGGTGATCCAACCAGTCAATCTTGAAGGAAATTAACCCTGAATATTCATTGCAAGGACTAATGCTGAAGCTCCAATACTTTGGCCACCTGATTTGAAGAGCCTACTCATGGCATCACCGACTCAATGGACATGAGTTTGAGCAAACTTTGGGAGATAGTGAAGAACAAGGAAATCAGGTGTGCTGCAGTTCATGGGGTCGCAGAGTTGGACATAACTTAGCAACTGAACAATAGCAACAAAGTCTTAAATAATCTAAACTTCTACTTAAGAATGTAGAATATTTTTTAAAAAGAAGCATGATAAACTCAAAATAGAGAAATGGAAAAAATACAGACCAGAATTCATTTAAAGAAAAAATTGAAAATACCAAGAAGATTTAACAATGAAACAAAAGCCTGGTTCTTTTGGAAGATCAATAAAATTGATAAATTTTCAGCTATACATATATGAAAAAAGAAAGACACAAATTGAAAAAAGCTCTGTCAGTTCTGTTCATTTCAGTTCAGTCGCTCAGTCATGTCCGACTCTTTGCGACCCCATGAATCACAGCACACCAGGCCTCCCTGTCCATCACCAACTCCCACAGTTCACTCAGACTCACATCCATCTAGTCATTGATGCCATCCAACCATCTTATCCTCTGTCGTTCTCTTCTCCTCCTGCCCCCAATCCCTCTCAGCATCAAAGTCTTTTCCAATGAGTCAACTCTTCGCATAAAAATCTCTATAAAGTCACATAAAATGAACCATAAAGAAGGTAATATTATGAATAAGTTGAAATTAATCAGTGCAGATAAAATGGACAACTTTTGCAAAATAAAATTACTAAACCTCACTCAACAAGAAACAGGTAAACTTAATACCCTTATATCAATTAAAGGAAATGAACTTTTAAATTTAAAACGTTAACACAGAGGAAACTCCAAGTTTAGGTGGTATCATTTTAGAAATCAGTTCAGTTCAGTGGCTCAGTTGCGTCTGACTCTTTGCGAACCCATGGACTGCAGTATGCCAGGCTTCCCTGCCCATCACCAATCCTGGAACTTACTCAAACTCATGTCCATTGAGTCTATGATGCCATCCAACCATCTCATCCTCTGTCGTCCTCTTCTCTTCCTGCCTTCAATCTTTCCCAGCATCAGGGCCTTTTCCAGTGAGCCAGTTCTTTGCATCAGGTGGCCAAAGTATGGAGTTTCAGCTTCAGCATCAGTCCTTCCAATGAATATTCAGGACTGATTTCCTTTAGGATAGACTGGTTGGATTTCTTTGCAGTCCAAGGGACTCTCAGGAGTCTTCTCCAACACCATACTTCAAAAACATCAATTCTTTGGCTCTCAGCTTTCCTTATAGTCCAACTCTCACATCCATACATGACTACTGGAAAAACCATAGCCTTGACTAGATGGACATTTGCCAGCAAAGTAATGTCTCTGCTTTTTAATATGCTGTCTAGGTTGGTCATATCTTTTCTTCCAGGGAGCAACTGTCTTTTAATTTCATGGCTGCAGTCACCATCTGCAGTGACTTTGGAGTCCAAGAAAATAAAGTCTCTCACTGTTTCCATTGTTTCCGCATATATTTGCCATGAAGTGATAGGACCAGATGCCATGATCTCAGCTTTCTGAATGTTGAGTTTTAAGCCAACTTTTTCACTCTCTTTCACTTTCATCAGGGGGCTCTTTAGTTCTTCTTTGCTTTCTGCCATAGGGGTGGTATCATCTGCATACCTCAGGTTATTGATATTTGTCCTGGCAATCTTGATTCCAGCTTGTGCTTCATCCAGCCCAGCATTTCTCATGATGTACTCTGCATAGAAGTTAAATAAAGCAGGGTGACAATATACAGCCTTGGCATACTCCTTTCCCCATTTGGAACCAGTCTGTTGTTCCATGTCCAGTTCTAACTGTTGCTTCTTGACCTGCATACAGATTTCTCAGGAGGCAGGTCAGGTGGTCTGGTATTCCATTTCTTTCAGAATTTTCCACAGTTCGTTGTGATCCACACAGTCAAAGGCTTTGGCATAGTCAATAAAGCAGAAGTAGATGTTTTTCTGGAACTCTATTGCTTTTTTGATGACCCGACGGATATTGGCAATTTGATTTCTGGTTCCTCTGTCTCTTCTAAATCCAGATTGAACATATGGAAAGTCATATTTCATGTACTGTTGAAGCCTGGCTTGGAGAACTTTGAGCATTACTGTATAAGCATGTGAGATGAGTGCAATTGTGTGGTAGAATTTGAGCATTCTCTGGCATTGACTTTCTTTGGGATTGGAATGAAAACTGACCTTTTCCAGTCCTGTGGCCACTGCTGAGTTCTCCAAATTTGTGGCATATTGAGTGCAGCACTGTCACAGCATCATCTTTCAGGATTTGAAACAGCTCAACTGGAATTCCATCACCTCCACTAGCTTTGTTCATAGTGATGCTTCCTAAGGCCCCCTTGACTTCACATTCCAGGAAGTCTGGCTCTGGGTGAGTGATCACACCATCATGATTATCCGGGTCATGAAGATCTGTTTTATAGAGTTCTTCTGTGTATTCTTGCCACCTCTTCTTAATATCTTCTGCTTCTGTTAGGTCCATACCATTTCTGTTCTTTATTGAGACCATCTTTGCATGAAATGTGCCCTGGGTATCTCTAATTTTCTTGAAGAGATCTCTAGTCTTTCCCATTCTATTGTTTTCCTCTATTTCTTTGCATTGATCTTAGAAATAAACATTATCAATTCCATAAAAATTTTTCCAGAAAATGGAAGAGATGGAAAATCTTCCCAACACATTCTGAGGTTACTGTTACCCTGATAGAAAAACCAAACACTTAAGAAAAAACTTTTTTCTCTCCTATTGTTTAATGATGCACTGCCTAGAAAACCAAGACAGTACAGTCATATTGCAACATTTATTTAATGTCTACCTCACTCAAAAGGAGCACAGGGAGGGATCTGCAATGGCCATAACCTCAACAAGGAACAGAATTTCTCAATTATCTTCAGAATTCTTACAACAATTGCAGAAGATCTTATCCATCTGAGCACACCTTGAATTGAAAGATAAAACACCAGCTACACAGCTGCCTTTTTTTTTTTTAAAAAAATGCCTACTACAGTTCTCCCAATGGCACTTAAAGGTGTCCCTCTTTTAGGAAATTTTCACTCTTTTTACCGGACCAATAATGAAAATTATTTCTATAGTAACATAAAGGCTTATATTTTTCCCTTTCAAGGACATGCAAATTCATTATTTGAGCATGCATAAATTTTCTACCTTTTGGTCTTTTTCACTAAATTGAGCTCTTTGAGTTCTACAATCTTACCTAAATCTATATGCATGGCAGACATGATCGATAAACATTTGTTAAATAAGTGATGAATAAATAATAAGGGGAAAGGGCTAAAAAATCAAAATGGTGATTGTTGTTTTTCATAACCCTGTTTATTTACTATGGCACCCCACTCCAGTACTCTTGCCTGGAAAATCCTATGGGTGGAGGAGCCCGGTAGGCTGCAGTCCATGGGGTCACTAAGGGTCGGACACGACTGAGCGACTTCACTTCCACTTTTCACTTTCATGCATTGAAGAAAGAAATGGCAACCCTCTCCAGTGTTCTTGCCTGGAGAATCCCAGGGACGGGGGAGCCTGGTGGGCTGCCATCTATGGGGTCGCACAGAGTCGGACACGACTGAAGCGACGCAGAAGAAGAAGAAGAAACACTTTCCTATGGATTCCCATAACAGAAGAACTTTTATTTGTAAAATTGAACAGGAAAAAAATTAAAGAGATCAAAATTAGCTAACACAAAGGATAACAATGTATAGAGAAGGCATCTTTTCCAAAATATCAGGACAGAAAACAAAAACTCAAGTTTGAATCAACATGTGAACTGAGCACAAGAACCTACTCCCAATACTATACTAAATCATTAGAGATGAAGAACAGATATAATAATGATAATGATAATTCTATAACAGCGTTTGACAACTAAAAGTTACCATCCACGGACAAGAAATTTTGAAGATTTATTGTAAATTAGATTGATCAAGGAGATCAAAGCCCAAGACACATATGCATACATACATGGTAAGTCTCTTCAGTCGTGTCTGACTCTGTGTGACCCTAAGGACTGTAATTCCCCTCGTTCCTCCGTCCATGGGATTCTCCAGGCAAGAATACTGGAGTGGGTTGCCATTTCCTACTGCAGGGGATCTTCCTCACCCAGGGATTGAACCCATGTCTGTTACTTCTCCTGTCTTGACAAGTGGGTTCTTTCCCACTAGTGCCACCTGGGAATCCCCAAGACACAACAGGAAAACACAAACAGCTATAAAGGAGAGCTCTAAGTGTAGAGGTGATAGAAGAAACTGGAAGGAACTTTGGAATGACAGACACTATACAGTCACACCTTAGAGATATTGCAGGCTTGGTTCCAGACCACTGCAATAGAGTAAATATCATAATAAAGTGAGCCACAAATATTCGGTTTCCTAGTAGTTATAAATTTATGTTTATACCATAGTGAAGTCTATTAAGTATAAAATAGCAGTATGTCTAAAAAAAACAATGCACATATCTTCAGTAAAAATGCTTTATTACTAAAAGTGCTAACCATAATCTGAGCTTTCAGTGAGTCATCATATTTTTGTTGGTGGAGGGTGTTGCCTTGATGTTGATGGCTGCTGGCTGATTAGGGTGGTGGTTGCTGAAGAATGGGGTGACTGCAGCAACTTCTTAAAATAAGACAACAGTGTAGTTCGCCACATCGAGTGATTCTTCCTTTCATGAGTGATTCTCTGTAACATGCAATGGTAGTGTTGTCTTTTACCCACCATAGAACTTCTTTCAGAATTGTAGTCAATCTTCTCAACCACTGCCATGGCTTTATCAACCAAGTTTATGTAATAATCTCAATCCTCTGGTGTCATTTTAACAGTCTTCACAGTCTCTTCACCAGGAGTAGATTCCATCCCAAGAAACCACTTTCTTTGTTCATTCATAAAAAGCAACTCCCCATCTGTTCAAGTTTGACCATTGCAGTAATTCACTCACACTTTCAGACTCTACTTCTAATTCTAGTTACTTCCTTCAATGAAGTCTTGAAACCCTCAAAGTACACTTAAAATGTTCAGTAAACCATGTTGTAAACAGACTTGATATCATCCAGACTCAGTTGTTCGATTCATAGAGCACAGGCAGAGTAATTTAATGTAATTCTTAAGGGCCCTTGGATTTTTGAAATGATAAATGAGCACTGGCTTCAACTTAACGTCATTGGCTGTCTCTAACAAGTGAGTCAGCCTATCTTCTGAAGTTCTGAAGTCAGGCATTGACTTTCCTCTATAGCTATGAGGGCTTCCCTTATGGCTCATCTGGTGAAGAATCTGCCTGCAATGCAGGAGATCTGGGTTTGATCCCTGGGTTGGGAAGATCCTCAGAAGAAGGGAAAGGCTACTCACTCCAGTATTCTGGCCTGGACTGTAACGTCCATGGAATGGCAAAGAGTCAGACACGACTGAGTGACTTTCACTTTTCACTATAACTATGACAGTCTGGGAGAAGGCAATGGCACCCCACTCCTAGATGGCATCTTCTTCCAATATAAGGTTGTTTTGTCCACACTGATATGTCTTTCAATATATCATAGTAAGCCCAAGTCCTTTCTTCTTACTGCGATTGGAGATTTTTTTCTGAAGTCAGTTGGTTAAGACTGCTTCATGTTTCTTATATAAATTATTTTTTCCCAATCACAGTAAAGGTTGATATATCAACCAATTGGGGGCAAAAGAAAAAAATCTCATTTCATACAGCCACCTTCATTAATTATCTTGGCCAGATCTTCTGTCTAACTTCTTGCAGCTTCTACATCAGCACTTGCTGCTTCATCTTGCACTTCTGTTACAGAGACATCTTCCTTCCTTTAAGTTCATGAACCAACCTCTGATAACTTAAAACGTTTCTTCTGAAATTTCCTCATCTTTCTCAGCATTCACAGAATTGAATACGGAACCTAAAAGTTGCATCTTCCTATATACAGAAAAGTGCTAAATTAATTAACTCTGCACTTAATGACCTCATACTTGCAGTCTGTAGGTCTGTATTGTGCAGGATGGGCAAAGAAGTATAATACAATATGATCTACACCTCTATAAGGCTGAGGAGAGGGATGTGACTGTGATCCATTTCATGGAAGAGTTGTATCAGTTCAGTTCAGTTCAGTCGCTCAGTTGTGTCCAACTCTTTGCAACCCCATGAACCGCAGCAAGCCAGGCCTCCCTGTCCATCTGAGCAGGCCAATTCTGTTGCCTCCCACCTTCTCTTCTATGCACATATAATCTCTGGAATACAGAATTAGGGATTTCCTCTATACTCATCATGAAGAGAAACAAGGTATTTAGAATATTAGTGAATGAACAAGGCTGCTTTATGTAAGTCCATAAGAAGCAGCCAATATTTAATGGCTAAAATGTTATACTTTCATGTTCTCTGTGCCCCCATGTCCATTATAGATAAAATTAAACAAAAAAGTAACAACAAATTGACAGCTGGTCTTTGAAAAGTTGAGGGCTTATTCCTCAAAAGCCTTGTATTCTACACTTTGCTTTTAACAAGCTGAGAAAAAGCTCTGAATCTTTCAATATATCAAAGTAAGTCCAAGTCCTTTCAGCTTATAGTGACAGTCAGTTGGTTAAGACTGTTTTATGTTTCTTACATAAATTACTTCCCGATCACAGTAAAGTTTGATATTTTATCCAGTTGGAGGTAAAAGAAAAAACATTGCTGACAAAACTCAACAATCTTTATTGTAAACTAATTAAAATGTAAAGAAAAGCAAGGGTTGACTTTGGGTATAACAGTAAAGTGAGCAAAAAAAGCAAATTTTATCTTTCATCCCCTGTGTTCAGTTTCCTCTTATTTGAAAAAGGAACACACACACACACACACACCCCCCACAGATATAAAAGGGTGTATTCAGGGAAGCTTGGAGTTGGAGTGGGATGGAACTTAAAGCCTTCTAATCTTAATTTGCCACTCAGTGCAGGGGTCTCATTGGCAACACCATGCTTCTCAGCTAAGACACTTCTAGCTACCAGTCTCCCTACTTAATGAGTCAGCACTAATTTTTGAAAGTCCTTCAGTTCAGTTCAGTTGCTCAGTTGTGTACGACTCTTTGCAAGCCCATGAACCGCAGCACACCAGGCCTCCCTGTCCATCACCAACTCCTGGAGTCCACCCAAACCCATGTCCATTGAGTCAGTGATGCCATCCAACCATCTCATCCTCTATTGTTCCCTTCTCCTCCTGCCCTCAATCTTTCCCAGCATCAGGGTCTTTTTCAATGAGTCAGCTCTTCGCATCAGGTGACCAAAGTATTGGAGTTTCAGCTTCAACATCAGTCCTACCAATGAACACCCAGGACTGATCTCCTTTAGGATGGACTGGTTGGATCTCCTTGCAGTCCAAGGGACTCTCAAGAGTCTTCTCCAACATCACAGTTCAAAAGCATCAATTCTTCATTACTCAGCTTTCTTTATAGTCCAACTCTCATGTCCATACATGACTACTGGAAAAACCATAGCCTTGACTAGATGGACCTTTTTTGGCAAAGTAATGTCTCTGCTTTTTAATATGCTGTCTAGGTTAGTCATAACTTTTCTTCCAAGGAGTAAGTGTCTTTTAATTTCATGGCTGCAGTCACCATCTGCAGTGATTTTAGAGCCCCAAATAATAGAGTCAGCTACTGTTTTCCATCTCTTTCCCATGAAGTGATGGGACCGGATGACATGATCTTTGTTTTCTGAATGTTGAGCTTTAAGCCAACTTTTTCACTCTCCTCTTTCACTTTCATCAAGAGGCTTTTTAGTTCCTCTTCACTTTCTGACATAAGGGTGGTGTCATCTGCATATCTGAGGTTATTGATATTTCTCCTGGCAATCTTGATTCCAGCTTGTGCTTCCTGCAGCCCAGCGTTTCTCATGATTCACTCTGCATATAAGTTAAATAAGCAGGGTGACTATATACAGCCTTGACGCACTCCTTTTCCTATTTGGAACCAGTCTGTTGTTCCATGCCCAGTTCTAACTGTTGCTTCCTGACCTGCATACAGATTTCTTAAGAGGCAGGTCAGGTGGTCTGGTATTCCCATCTCTTTCAGAATTTCCTACAGTTTATTGTGATCCACACAATCAAAGGGTTTGGCATAGTCAATAAAGTAGAAATAGATGTTTTTCTGGAATTCTCTTGCTTTTTCCATGATCCAGAGGATGTTGGCAATTTGATCTCTGGTTCCTCTGCCTTTTCTAAAACCAGCTTGAACATCTGGAAGTTCACAGTTCTTATCGACATGCAAAGGCATTCAGTGAACAGAAGCATATCTTGGATTGCCATGACTAATGCCTACCCAGATGGCCCCTTTCCCTCTTACTTCTTCCTAATTCTCTTTGCCTCTTTTCCTTCTCGTCCCCTCCCCATCCCTTTGTCTCCTTCATTAGTCTCTCTCTTTTCGGACTTCCTTTTCTTCCTTATCTCTTCACTGCTTTCCATCTCTGCCATTGTTCTTACTCCTTTTCAAAACTTCCATTCCCCTGCCCCCACACATCCCAGTCTTCTCCTGTTCCTCTGCTCCCAACTCTCAATCCACTGTGGAGCTTCTGTGGGGTTTTCCCCACAGAATTCACTCTCCTCTCACCCTGATTACCAGGAAGGAGTCCTGAAAAAAATACAAATAATAATATCCTGAGGCAATGGATAAAGAAATGCAATTTTGTAATATAGACAAGTCAAGTCATTTAGAGTAGAAGGGAGAAGGGCAGAGGTAAATATTTTAGTACATACTTTAACAGATTTCAACAGAATTCAAATTTTGTTTAATTAACAGCACTGTAGGAAAAATGTTTTCTACTGCTTTTACATATACCAACCTGTCCCTCTCCCCAAACCATTAATTTATCAACTTTCTTTTTCAAAGACTCAGGCAAAAGTCCATCACAAGCCACACATGCGGGTATAGCTACTTTCATATACCTAACAGGATAATCTATAAGAACGCTGCTTTGTGAAGCCAGGGAGAATATAGCAATATCTGAACAAAGCACCACTTTGAGCCACGGAACAATCACTTTCTGCAAAGAAAGTGTGGTCTCAGGTTGAAAGGAAGCTGAGTTGAGTTGCTGTCAGGCTAGACATAAATCTTCCTTTGGTTTAGCCATTCATAGCAATTGCTCTTCAAGCTTTCATGCCTTCCTACCACAACATATTTATCACTCCCGCAAAAGCAAAACAAAACACCTTACAAATCCTGAAGCCACAAAATAAATTTATTAGAAGATCAGAAGAGAACCTCTACTCAATGTTCTGTGATGACCTAAATGGGAAGGAAATTTAAAAGAAAAAAAAGAGAGAGAGAGAGGATATATGTATACATTGGAGAAGGAAATGGCAATCCCTCTAGTATTCTTGCCTGGAAATTTCCATGGACAGAGGAGCCTGGCAAGCTACAGTCCATGGGGTCGCAAAGAGTCAGCCACGACTGAGCAACTGAGCACATATGTATAAATAGAGCTGATTCATTTCACTCTACAGTAGAAACTAATACAACATTGTAAAGTAACTAAATTTTTAAAAGAAGATCAAGGAACTGGGAAGAGAAAAAGAGTGAGTATGGTTTTGACATACTTTCTTTTCTTCCTTGGAGCAATGCTCCATCAATCTCTCCATTTATCACAAAGGCTGATGTGGGTTCTAATTCCTCATCAAGGTTCCATAAACATGGACAGGGATAACTATCACCAATTATATATGGCTTTAGAGTTTACAAAGCCATTATGTATACAAGTCTGTATACATAACTTGTACGTATACAAGTCTGTATACATAACTTGTACGTATACAAGTCTGTATACATAACTTGTATGTATACCCTGCTTCTCCTTTCCTGATCTTCTTTCTTTGGGTCATGATCCCCGAGCTGCCCACACCTACCTTCAGAGTCCTCAGGCAGTGGAATCAGGTTAGACGTTTGTTAGGGCTGTTTCTGGGCAGAGAATGGTCAGGAGTGATGGATCCAAGCCCTAGGAACTATGCTGTCTAGTTTTCTAAAAGGTCTAAGTAGTGTTTCTTGCACTGCAAGGACATCAAATCAGGGATTTCATATCTGCTTGCCTCACAGAGCAAAGTTTAATTTTTTATAGTAAACACAGCTTCTCCCCACAAAAGTACCTGAGAATGGCTGCCTTGCTATTCATTCTAGGCAATGGAATCTCATATTCTACATTAGGAACTTGACCCAGTCACAGGACAACCTCATATAGGAGGCTTGATATCCTGGGGAAACTGGTAGATGAATAAACAGATAAATAACTCAACAACAACAACAAAATAAACAACTTCATTAAAAAGTGGGCAAAGGACTTGAATAGGCATTTCTCTAAAGAAGATATACAAATGGTGCTAAACATCACTTTGCTGCTGCTGCTGCTGAGTCGCTTCAGTCGTGTCCGACTCTGTGCGACCCCACAGACGGCAGCCCACCAGGCTCCTCCGCCCATGGGATTTTACAGGCAAGATTACTGGAGTGGGTTGCCATTGCCTTCTCCGAAACATCACTTTAGGGAAATGCAAATCAAAATCACAATGACATACTTCTTCATAATCATTAGGATGGCTAGTATCCAAAATAAACAAAGAAAAAACAAAAACCAGTATTCATGAGGATGTGGAGTAATTGGAACCCTTGAGCACTGCTGGTGAGAATGTAAAATGGTGATGACCCTATGGAAAATGATCTAGCAGTTCCTCAAAAAATAACAATAGAAACACTATATGATCCAGCCATTCCATTTCTAAATGGAAAGAATGGAAAGCAGGGACTCCAACAGAGATTTATATACCCATGTTCTTAGCAGCATTATTCACACCAGCCAAAAGGTAGAAACAGTACAAATCAATGGATGAATGGATAAATAAATCATGTCTTTAGCTATATCTGTTCATTTGGATATCTATATCTATATCTATATATCTATATCTATCTATCTATCTATCTATCTATCTATATATATATATATACAATGAAATATTATTCAGCCTTAAAAAGGCTGATACATGTCACAATAGTGGATGAACCCTGAAAACATTATGCTAAGTGAAATAAGCTGAATACAAAAGAATACATACCATATAATTCCACCTATATGAGGTACCTAGAGTATAAAGATGGAGAAGGCAATGGCATCCCACTCCAGCACTCTTGCCTGGAAAATCCCATGGACGGAGGAGACTGGTGGGCTGCAGTCCATGGGGTCGCTAGGAGTTGGACATGACTGAGCGACTTCACTTTCACTTTTCACTTTCATGCATTGGAGTAGAAAATGGAAACCCACTCCAGTGTTCTTGCCTAGAGAGTCCCAGGGACAGGGGAGCCTCATGGGCTGCCGTCTATGGGGTCGCACAGAGTCGGACACAACTGAAGCGACTTAGCAGCAGCAGCAGCAGCAGCAGAGTATAAAGAAAGTAGAACAGTGGTTGCCAGAGGGAGGGAGGGATGGGGAACTATTGTTTAATGAGTACAGAGTTTTATTTTGCAGTATTAAAAGTGTTATATGGATGGATGGTGCTGATGGTTGCACAACAATGTGAACGTACTTACTACCAGTGAATCATACACTTAAAATGGTTAAAACAGTAAACTTTGTGTAATGTATAGTATAAAGAAAAACCCAACAACCAACAACTGCTGAGTTTGGACTTTTTATCAGCTTTTCCTCTCTACCTAGGACTTTTTCTAAATAGTTCAAAGCCTTCCTCTTGGCCCCTGACTCATTCTTGGGTTGTCCACACTTGAGAAACTTTCTTCCACATTCCAGGAAGTCAATACTGGCTGATTTTAGAGGGCACTCTTTGCTTCTCCTGCCGAGGAGATAACTAGCTAAATCCATTAGTCTAGCTGTGGGAGATATGGGGTAAAAATCTTCCACTCCTGGTAAGAATACCAGGCACTTTTTTTTGGGGGGGTGCATTTTGTATATGGTGTTCCTGAGGTCACTTACATGCACAGGGTGAAGTTCTCAGGTGAAATATAACCTACACAGTCACCCTTCAGATGGTGCCTATACCAAATACACTGAAACCCACCAGGGCACTTGACTGCCTATCCTTTGTGAGCACAGCCTATTCCTGTCTGAATGTAGCTGGTTTCAGCTCCCTCTCAAATAAATCTCAGCTTGGTCCCTAATACCCAAGAACTGTGCAGAAAAAACCATGTGTATGTGTTGGGGAAGGGGAGCACAACCAGCCATTGCTAAAAATATCACAGTTGAGTTACAGCTAAGCTACCTTCCTTTCTTTGTTTTCTACTTTTATGAATTTTGTGTGTATATTTTTTCAATGTCTTAGATTAAACAGGAGCACATCTTATATTTCATACTTTTTGCAGCTCCTATTTCTTTTTCTGACAGGTCTACTTTTCAATGGTTATATTATTCTCCCTACAGTAAGTTCAGGGAGATGTATGTGCCCATCCACTTTCTGCTGTCCTCTGCATCCCATGTGCATGCTAAGCTGCTCAGTCAGTCGTGTCGAACTTTTTGCAACCCCAAGGACTGTAGCCCATCAGGCTTCCCTGTCCATGGGATTCTCCAGGCACGGATACTGGAGTGGGTTGCCATCCCCTCCTCCAGGGGATCTTCCCGACCTAGGAATCGAACCTGTGTCTCTTACCACTTCTGCATTGACAGGTAGGTTCTTTACCGCTAGCGCCACCTGGGAAGCTCCTGCCTCCCATATATTGGGGTAAAATGTCATGCTTAAAGGTGAGACCCTTTACTTGTGCCCTGTTTACTGTCTCAAACATCTGCTTTTATTCTGTTACTCAATTTACCTTTTAGCAGATCCATCTTTTCATCAATTCCCAACAAACACACAAATAAAACCACACTAATATGTTAACAGATGTTAGTGAACCTACACAATATACTTCATTTGTCACCTGTGGCTCTCATGAAGATCCTTAAGAACACTAGGGCTTTTCGGTTACTACAGTAAACCAATGGAATGACAAAAGATTAAAAAGAGCTAACATTTATTCAAGGTCTTCACTGCTTCAAATATGCTGCACAATGAAATGTTCATATATATATATATATATATGTAATATATTAAGATGAGACTACTAAGAAATTTCTCACTTATAGTGGGTATGCTCTCAAGCTCTGAGAGAAATATGTGCTCTTTTCCATCTTTGGAATATTTCAGTGGAAAGGTTTATTAATCCTTTCAACAATATTGCTGAGCTGTTGCCATTCTTATTAACTAGGAAACAAGAGATGAGAAATATACCCAGGGACCAGCATTTGCTAAGTGGCAGAAAATGAATGCAAATCCAACACAGAGCTCAACAAACCACAACCAAGCAGCGACAGCCTCGGATAACAAGAAATCTCTTCATCCCAAATACCTGTCCTGAAAACTTTGCTTTGCCCCACCACCCCAGAGCCCCACAGCTGCCTATGCATTTCTTCATCCAAGTTCTAAATTGCTCATTAAAGCTTAACTAAGTGTTGAACAATTTTGATCTATAGCTCTCATGACTGAAGCAGGTTGTTCTTTTTCAAAGTTTACCACTTCTGTATTCAAAATACCCTGAGGAATTCAAAATTTTGAATACCAAAATACCATGCCCTAGGAAATCTTTTAAATCAACTCGCTTCTCCCCTTTTGCTATCTGCTATTCCCCAATGTTTCCCAGTCTAAACCTTTATGATAATCCATTTTGCATCATCATACTCACCCCAGGGCCTCTGTTCCTGCTGCTTTGGGAAAGGAACTGTATTCTGTACATCCATGGCCATGCTTCATTCCCAGCACAAATTACACGCTATGACCTTGTGATGTGAGTCAAACGCTGGCTGTGCGCAAACACCTGTCTTCTTTGTTGAACTCCAGGTATATGTGAATTGAAGAATAACATCCCTTTAGAGGGTACAGTACAACCACACCCTACTTCCAGCCAAAGTTCACTGCTTCACACAAATGCGCACAAAAAGAGGGGGAAAGAAGAACAAAAGAGGCGTCCTTGGTGGCTCAATGGTTAAGACTCCACCTGCCAATGCAGGAGACATGGGTTCAGTACCCGGGCTGGGAAGGTCCCACATGCTGTGGAACAATTAAATGGGCAACAATTACTGAACCTGTTTTAGAGCCTGGGAGCTGCAACTACTGAGCTCATGAGCACTACAGCATGTGCTCCACAACAAGAGAAGCCACAGCAATGAGAAGTCTGTGCACTGCAACTAGAGAGTAGCCCCTGCTCAGTGCAACTAGAGAAAAGCCTGTGCAGCAACAGACTCAGTACAGTCAAAAATAAATTTAAAATTTTTTAAAGAAAAAGAACTGAAAAGAATAAGAGAGAGAAAAAAAGATTTTTATCTGTTGCCAAAGGTGTAGAACAGTAACAGATGATGTTCTTGGGGATCCAAAAGATGAGATGAAAAGTACATTTTCTTCTATACTATATAATTGCTTTAAAATATACCTAGGATTCATTTTACTCAGAAGACAAGGAGATGACTGCCTTCTTAAGAGTTGATCAGTTACAATTTCCAAGGGGAGAAGGGACATGTTACACCATACAGCAGGGGTCTCCAGCCCCTGGGCTATGGACTGGTACCAATCAGTGGCCTGTTAGGAACAGGGCTGCACAGCAGAAGGTGAGCAGTGGGTAAGCAAATGACGCTTCATCTGTATTTACAGCCATTCCCCACTGCTTGCATTACCACCTGAGCTCCGCCTCTTGTCAGATCAGCGGCAGCATGATAAATGTAATGTGCTTGAATTGCCCTGAAACCATCCCTGCTCCCTGGTCAATGGGAAAATTGTCTTCCAGGAAACCGGTCCCTAATGTCCAAAAGGTTGGGGACCACTGCCATATTATAGGGCCACATGGGGACACATCAGCACCAGGGTTGGTCAGGAGGCAATAGAAGTGAGAGGAAAGCTTTTGCCAGAGACTTTGTTGTGGTTTCCAGAGAAAGGAATGGGTGAAGGCAGAAAAGCAAATGTGAGCAAGGATTGGATAATTAGGATTAGGTAGTTTGAATAATTTTGGTGGGCTCTGCGGTATACGCAGTGGTCTCTAGTTGTCTGGTACCTGGCCCTGGGTGATTTAGGGCAAGGCAAATGTTGGCTTGGAAAGCTAGAAAAACAAAGTGACTGGGGATTTGGGCTTTGGACTGGTTGATTTACATATGAAAGGTATGCTCACAGGCAAGCTGCTGGCTATCTCTAGAAATTAGCTACTCCTTGGAAGCGCAGTCTCTCTAAGATGAGCAGGGCTCTAAGATGGCAAAGCATCATAAAATACAGGGAAAAAAGAAACCATATTAACATTATAATGCTTTCCTTGTGGCTCAGCTGGTAAAGAATCTGCCTGCAATGCAGCAGATCTGGGTTTGATCCCTGGGTTGGGAAGGTCCCCTGGAGAAGGGAACAGCTACCCACTTCAGTATTCTGGTCTGGAGAATTCCATGGACTGTACAGTCCATGGGGTTGCAAACAGTCGGACATGACTGAGCGACTTTCACTTCACTTCACTTCAATGCAATAGGCTTTCCATTTCAACCGAGAAACAGAATAAACCAAAATAAGAGCTGGAAACTAATCATTCCCAGTAAGCCCACAGTACCATTGTTGGTGGTCTATAAATTCACAGCATCCACTCTCACTAAAGGATACTACATCTTAATAAAGCCAAACACTGTCTCTTACTAATATGAAAAACCACATTGAAGTTGGAATCCAACTGACATAGAATGATGTCATATTTGGGCTTCCCATGTAGCTCAGCTGGTAAAGAATCTGCCTGCAATGCAGGAGACCACAGTTCGATTCCTGGGTTGGGAAGATCTGCTGGAGAAGGGACAGGCTACCGACTCTAGTATTCTTGGGCTTCCCTGGTGGCTCAGCTGTGAATTAGATATTATCTTGTTTAACTGAATATTTTGCATTATGTTATATGCTATTCTTAGCATTGAGTGATGTACTCATTAATAAAGGATTTTCTGTAATGATACTAAATTGAAAAATAATTATTTAAATGAAAAGCTCTTAGAATTGATAATAAAACTCTTAGTCTACTTTCAGAGTGGAGGCTAGGGTTGTATAAGAGGTAGAAAAGGTCACGAGTAGTGGGATGTTTCTCCTCTGAAGGTCCAGGAAGGATTCCCCACAGTGAAATCAAGACTTTTAATGATCTTACCTATCACTTCATAATAAACACTGAGGTCCTCAGATAAGAACTTCTTAGCAGAGAAGAACAATAAAATAATGAATGAAATACGTTTGGGTATATTATAGTTCCCCACACTAAAAATTAATTAAGTCACATATAATGGAATATTTGACAAAAATATTTTGGTGCATGAAGTTTTCAGTAATCTGACTTTCTAATGATTAGAATTTGGGGTTGAACAAAATTCATTCATGATACAAATAGTTTTTCAGAGCCAATCAGTCTTAACAGTATTCTAGGCTCTGGAGATTTAGCAGTAAACCAGACAGATATGGTCTCTCCTATTGGAGCTTCCATTTTAACAGGAAACGTAAATAATAAATAGGTAATCAAATAAAAAGCAAGTTGATGTCCAATGCTGAAAAATGCTACATAGAAAATGAGTAGGGTGACATGATGGTGACTGAGGGTTAGCACTTTTGGTGGAGTGGTTAAGGAAGGCCTCTTTGAAGAAGTGAAGAAGTGACATTTTATCTAAGAATTGGAGGAGCTAACCAAGTGAAATCAAAGAAGGACTCCAGGGAGTGAGAATAGCACAAGCAAAGAACTTTGGATGGAAATGCTTTAGGTTGGTACCCAGGTAATATGCATTTTATGCTCAGTAAAATAGAAAAACATTGAAGGATTTAAGGCAGGAAACTGGTATGCTATAATCGAACTTGTTTTTACCCTAAACCATTGAAAACAGGTTCTAAGCATGATGTTTCATTGCCTGTGAAATATTTCCACAACACAAAAACATTCTTCTACATAACTATAGTACATAACCAAAGCACAACCATTTAAATCAAGACATTAGCACTTATACAATTTACAGTTCACAGACCCTTTTCAAATTTTATCAATCTATAGCAAGTGGGTTCAGTTCAGGATGATGTACTGGCGCTGGTTGTCATATCTCCCCAGTCTCATTGTTACTGCATTATTGCTTCTCCTGGACCTTCCAGTTCACAGAGTTAAGAAATAAACACATACTCGCATTCTCTCTCTCTCTTTCCCTCCTTCCTTCCCTCCCTCTCTCCTCTATTTATTTTGACATTTATCTTTATATATTAAAAACCATGAGTTCACTCCAACATCTCACATTCCAGTCTACATCCCAGTTCATTTTCACTTTCCCATTTTATATTTGTAACTCCCTTTGTTGTCAATAAGAAACCTTTCCCCATTATGTCCAATATGCATATCTGTTCAATTCTTTCATGTGCAAGTAATCTCCCAACCCTGTTGGACCACCACCTTCCTAACTTAGTGCCAAATGCTGTCTCCAAGAAGCATTAGGGAAGAGAAAAATGGACAGCGCTTTATCACTTCAAAAATATTTCTCTGGCTGCTGGTGGAGGGCAAGAGTAGAATCAGGAAGAACAGTTAGGAGGCCATATATTTATCAACTTAGTCAAGAGAAAAATGATTTAAGAATATAAAAATAAGTGGAAGAATCCAAAACATGTCTTGGAGTTAGACCTGGAGAAGTGGATGTGAGAGTTGGACCATAAGAAAGATGGAGCATCCAAAAATTGATGTTTCTGAATTGAGATGCTGGAGAAGACTCCTAAGAGTCCCTTGGACTGCAAGGAGATCAAACTAGTTAATATTAAAGGAAATCAACCCTGAATATTCATTGGAAGGACTGATGCTGAAGCTGAAGCTCCAATATTTGGCCACCTGAGCTGACTCATTGGAAAAGACTCTGATGCTGGGAAAGACTGAAGGCAGAAGAGGGCAGAAGAGGATGAGATGGTTAGATAACATCACTGACTCAATGGACATGAACCTGAGCAAACTCCGGGAAACAGTGAGGACAGGAAATCCTGGTGTCTTGCAGTCCATGGGGTCAAAAAGAGTCGGACACAACTTAGCGACTGAACAACAACAACAATGCCAACTAAGCAGTTGAATATGAGTCTGGAGATCAGAGGAAGGATTGGGACTAAAGATACACAGACTGACAGCAGCAGCAGCATTGAAAGTGGCATTTAATATTGTGGGGTTAAAAGAGATGTCCAAGGAAAAGAATAAAGATAAAAATGAAAAGGGAGCCTGTGGCCAAGCCCTAAAGTTCTCTAACTGTAAAAATATGTCAGAGGAGAATGAGTCAGCAAGAAAAAGATAGAAGGGGGGGGGCCTGTGAGACAGGAATGTACTCGGAGATGACAGTGTCCTGGAAACCAAGAAAAGAAAGTATTTCAAGTAGGAGGGAACATCTGACTATGTCAAAAGTTGCTGATGTGTTTGCTAAGTGAAGAAAGAGAAGTGCCTAAAGGAATGGAAATTGGGGGATCTGGATAAAAGTATTTTACTATTACAGTAAGGATTGTTGGAGGGGGTTGAAAAGTGAAAGAACACTGTCTTTCCAGCAATAAGGACAACTAGTTATCAGGAGAAACTTTCCTGATAGAAAACATATAAAATGGTTCATAAAATATTTATTTATTACAGATTGATGTATATGGGCTTCCCAGGTGGCGACAGTGGTAAAGAACCTGTCTGCCAGTGCAAGAGACATAAGAGACACGGGTTCAATCCCTGGGTTGGGAAGATCCCCTGGAGAAGGGCATGGCAACCCACTCCAGTATTCTTGCCATGGAGAATGCCATGGAGAGAACAGCCTGGCAGGCTACAGTCCATAGGGTTGCAAAGAGTTGGACACGACTGAAGCGACTTAGCACATAGCACAGTGTCTTTACATTAAAAACAGATACAATTCATTTATAGGAAAAATAATATCTTTAATCATATGTGTTCCATTAAAATAAGTACTGACATTTATTAATTATATTCAAATAGATGTCTATCTTTTCAATTAAATTCCTTCAAAGACTAGTATTTTTATCAAAATAGTCACAGGTGCAAAATTGCTCATAGGTCTGAAGTGACAGATCTTGGGGCAGAACTAGCATCTTCAGGGAAGGTTTGGTTTTCAGTGAAAACAAATGTCAGCTGTCTACCAGACCTGGGTCTAGCACGTCATCCTCTAGCACCTTCCTTTCCTTCATGCAAAGCAGCTGCTGCAGCGGAGTCAGCACTTCGCAGGCTGGAGGGTCTCACATCTTTTCCCTTGAATTTTCTTTTGCCACTTCTTAGTAAGCTCTTCTCAATTATTTTCCTTCACTAATTCTATGTCTCTTTCAAACATTCAAGTCTTTTGTATCTTTAAGAAGTTGCCCTGTGTCCTGATCATTGATGTCACAACCCCTTTTTCTCCCTTACCTCGTTTATTCTTTTCCCCATCTTTTCCTTTTTTGTGGATCTTGCTTTGCCCAAGCTTTATTTTTATATATATTTTTCTACCTTCATTTTCTATATATCTTTTCTTCCCTATACTACTTCAGAAGCTTCTGCCTCGGCTTTTGTTTAGTATTATCTTTCAATAGAAACTGTGCCATTTTCATAAACATAAAACCTGCAGATTACTTTCTTCTTAATTCAAGTGTTCAGTGGCAACCTTAGGAGAGAAAAACCTTGCCAAGTCTAGAAAACTTCAGATTTCTTAATTTGAAGAAGAGGTTATATTCATGCTTTGCATAATCTTAAACATACGATATGTAAAGCTTTCATTCCCCTTTTAAACAGAGCTCTGTCATCTATGGTTATGGGCTGGCAGGGCTATAGAACAGATTCTAATGTGTTTTCCTGAGGTTTCTTTCATGTACCTTTTTTTTTTTTTTTTTGGCTGCTTGCTTGTTAAAGTAGAAGGAACCTGCTGGAAAGGAACCTACTCTTCCTGTAAAGTAAGAATCCCAACATTTTGCCTCTTCGGTCATATTGGGCTGTTCAGCCTCAGGACTATATCACAAAAGCATTTGCATTGCTAGCGGAATGCATTGTAAAACTCGGTTTAACTTAGGAATGGCTATTTCCTGAGCCACCACATCTATGAACTGGAAAATTCCACTTTGCAATTTGCTTGTGTTTCATATTACCTTCAGAGAAGGCAATGGCACCCCACTCCAGGACTCTTGCCTGGAAAATCCCATGGATAGAGAAGCCTGGTGGGCTGCAGTCCATGGGGTCGCTGGGAGTCGGACACGACTGAGCGACTTCATTTTCACTTTTCAGTTTCATGCATTGGAGAAGGAAATGGCAACCCACTCCAATGTTCTTGCCTGGAGAATCCCAGGGACGGGGGAGCCTGTTGGGCTGCCGTCTATGGGGTCGCACAGACCCCACAGACGGAGACGACTGAAGTGACTTAGCAGCGGTAGCAGCATATTACCTTTATAACCTTTTCAGGTTCTCCAGAGTCTTTCCACAATATTCTAACCAACTGCAAGAACGAAATGATAACAAAATGATTTTCCAGGTTCTTAGTTTGAAGAAAATGCACCATTAAATTATGTTCTTTTCTCTCATACATACTGTATAGTAAGAGAGAAACTATAGATGGGTGGGGTTTCCAATGCTTTCAACTGCAGCCCCATTCTCCTCATAGAGATCCAAAGTAGATCCCAGATTTTCCATTCCTGGGTCCCAAGTGGTTGGGAAAGATTTGCTCCCTTTGCCTTGGCAAAATCTTTGAAATGGTATTTATATGCACCTCAAATGCATATCCCAAAGTCTTTCTATTTCATCAAACACCAGGATATCAAAGGATTTCATCCAATGGCTAAATTCAGTTGCTCAGTCTTCCTTTAGAACATGCCCTCTAAGTGGCTTGAAATTACAACTCTGAAGTCTTTAGCCCTCCAGTATCCTTTCTGAGATTCCTGTGTATAGTATAAATAATCTAAGCAAACAATGGCAGCTGCCTTGTTTGTCTGAACAGCCAATTTTGTTGCTACAACCTACTTTTCTTTAACACTTTTTTTTTTCTTAAAAGAATCTTCAAGATAGAAAGAAAAATGTGTTACCTTTTGACTCAGAAATATGCTCCTCAGAATCAACCTTGAAAATACAGCTTCACCAAAAAATAAAAGAAACAAAAAACAAAATCCATGGATTGTTCTCACATTGCTGTTCAGTAACAAAATATCGAGAAAATAATCTAGGAGTAGCAGACTGATGAAATAGATAATGATATATCCATACTAATACTACACAGTGTTAAAAACATTTCTCTGCACTGATTTGGAGAAATCTCCAAAACATGTTATACCATGGGAAAAAGCAATGGGCTGGATACTTCATTTAATATGCTAACTTTTTTTGTATGAGGAGAATAATGGATAGAGGCATAATACTGTTCTATAATTCTGAAACTATCTCATGTATATTATAAGATAAAGCAAATTAGAAAATATGCCACTGTGGAGAGTGTATTCTAATGCCATCTAACCAGCAGGGCTAGTGACAACTCCTGGAAGCTGCATGGCCCAGTGGCACTCAAGCCAAGAGAAAGACAGACAGAGTCAGTGGTATGGAATCTTCGGGTGTGGGTCAGCTTGAGTTAGGACGACAAACAAGGAGCTTTAAGGAGTTTTAGGGCTGATTCTCCTATTGCATCTAGGCAAGGAAGCTATTTCATAACCACCTGCATTACTAAATACAGCCTTCAGCCAGTCCAAACAGGAGACCTAACAAGGGTATACAGGAAGATGCATAGCCCATCCAACAGCCCTACAGCTCAGTTCAGTCGCTCAGTTGTGTCCGACTCTTTGCAACCCCATGAATCGCAGCATGCCAAGCCTCCCTGTCCATCACCAACTCCCAGAGTTCACTCAGACTCATGTCCATCGAGTCCGTGATACCATCCAGCCATCTCATCCTCTGTTGTCCCCTTCTCCTCCTGCCCCCAATCCCTCCCAGCATCAGAGTCTTTTCCAATGGCTCAACTCTGCTCATGAGGTGGCCAAAGTACGGAGTTTCAGCCTTAGCATCATTCCTTCCAAAGAAATCCCAGGGCTGATCTCCTTCAGAATGGACTGGTTGAATCTCCTTGCAGTCCAAGGGACTCTCAAGAGTCTTCTCAAACACCACAGTTCAAAAGCATCAATTCTTCGGTGCTCAGCTTTCTTCACAGTCCAACTCTCACATCCATACATGACCACTGGAAACTACATACAGTGATATTTGAACAAAAAGTAGAGCCCATGGCTTCCCCCATCTGCAGAGCAAAACCAGCGGCCTCACATGACCAGGGAATTCAGTGCACACTGAGGCCTGATTTCAGCTCCCAAACAATGAGCTGTACAAACCCTGAGACACATACTGCTTCCCTGACAGAGAAGGGAAGCTAATATACAACTCGGTCTTCTACTGAATACAGTACCTAGTACACAGTCCCAACCATGTAGTCAGCCTGACCAAAGAATCTGGGAATCACAGAGTCTACCCAGTATCCTCACCTGGGTAGGAAACCAAGCTAGCAACCTTGTCCATCTGTTCCCAGCCAGCAGCATACCCTCTCTCATCTTTGTCCTCAGACTTCAGTTGCCTTGCCCCAACACATAGCATGCCCCTCATGCCCAAAGATACTACCAGCAGACACACTCAGAAACCCAAATACAGCTGACTGGTGAAGAACTGTTTCTGCTGAAGGAAATTTATAGAGTCTGGAAGAGGAGTCCAATTACTCAAACGTGCAGATATCAATATAAGCAATCACAAAATCAGATGAATATGATGTCATCTAATGAAACTAATAAAGCTCCAATAACTGACATTTAAGAAATAGAGATCTATGAACTGTCTGACAAATAATTCAGAAAAATCTTCTAAAGTTTAGCGAACAATAAGAAAACACAAACAGACAACTAACCAAAATTAGGAAAACAATGAATGAAATAGATGAAAAGTTTGACAGGAAAGTAGCAATCATAAATAAAAAACAAAAATCCTGTAGTTGAAAATACAGTCAATACAAGAGTTGAAAAATACAATCACAGAACTGAAGAATACAAAAAGAATCTCAAGAGTCTCAAAACCAAACTCACATGCTGAAGTAAGAATCAGTGACCTGGAGGTTATGACATTGGAAATTGCCCAGTAAGAGGAAAAAGTAAAAGGCAATTAAAAAAAAAAAGAATAGTTATTTAAGCAAACAAAATAGATGTTAAACTAAAAATGTTAAAAAGAGACGAATAAGGTCATCACAATAATAAAGGACTCAATATAGCAAGAAGATATAACAACTGTAAATATTTACATGTACAACATCAGAGCACCTAAATATATGAAGCAAAAACTAATAACTAAAAGGAGAAATCAACAGTAATAAATAGTTGAAGATTTTAATACTCCACTCTCAATAATAAATAGATCATCTAGACAGAGAATCAATAAGGAAACTGCTTATTTGAATGCCACAGACCAAATGAATCTAAAAGATATATAAAGAACATTCTGTCCAACAATGGCAGAGTACACGTTCTTCTCAAGTGCACATGAACTATTTCTAGGATAGACCATTAGGCCACAAAACAAGTCTTAGAAAATTAAGACTGGAAAACATATCAATTATTTTCTCTGACCACAAAGGCATAAGACTAGAAATCAATAAGAAGAAGAAAACTGGAAAATTCACAAATGTGAAAATTAAACACTTTCCTGAAAAATCAATGGATCAAAAAATTAAAAAGAAATTTTCTTGAAACAAGCAGAACTGGAAACACAACATACCAGAACTTGTAGAATGAAGCAAAAGTTCATAGCAATAAATGCCTACTTTAAGAAGAAATGAAAATATCAAGCAAGGAACCTACAAGCAACCTAACTTTATGCCTTAAAGAATTAGAAAAAAAAAGAAACAACTGAGCTCAAAGTTAGCAGACGAAAGGAAATAACAATTAAAGCAGAAATAAATGAAAAAGATAACAGAAAACCAATAGAAAGGATTAACCAAACTAAGAGTTGGTTCTTTGAAAGATGAACAAAATTGGTAAGATCTTATTTAAGGGTTGGTGTACACAGGTGAAAAAGAAAAGATACAAATAAACAAAATTATAAATACAAATTAGACATTGCAACTGACATGCACAAAAATTCGACTATACAATAACTGAATAACCTTGAAGAAACAGAAAACAAAACTTATAAAAACTGAATCAGGAAGAGATAGAAAAACAGGAAAAAAGCATGATGGTGGATGAGTAGGAGAACGTGGAGTCCATCTCTCTCCACAAATGCATCAAGACTACATCTACATATAGAACAATTCTCACAGACCAGCTGAACACTAGCAGACCTTGAACACCATAAGGACAAGAAAGACCCCTGCATAACTGGGTAGGAGGAAATAAAGAAGGGAAAAAGAAGAAGAGAGGAAGTGGAGGGGACCCGTGCCCTTGGAGTAGGGGAGCTGAAGGAGCAGAGAGGTGCCCACATTCAGGGAAACCTCCTCACCACTGGGGAGGTCAGTTGGGACAGAAGGAGAGCATCTGGAGCTGTCAGAGGAGAGCAGATATGCTGGTTGGGACAGAAAGGACAGAGTGAGATCCACACAGATGGTCTGTCACATTCCTGAGCACCCTTGCCTGGGACATGTGCCCAACAGTGGGCATGGAGGCTGGGTGCTGGGACTCGGAGACTGGGGAACAAACGCAGGGAGAACTGCTCCTGGATGCAAGGAGACAGCCTCAGGGGATGGGAGTGAGGAAATTTTGCAACCAGGAATGCTTGCGGAAGAAACCCACACTGACACAGAATCAACATGCCATTTCTAAGTGATATGGGGGGTGGAGCCGCCATTGCAGCCTCTCTTCTTGTGCACTGGCCCCTGCCCCTCAGGCCCTTGGAAAGCCCCCACTGGGGCTGGTCCACACACATCTGCTGCTGGAATTGGAAAGACCCCTACTGGGGCTGGCCATCTTGTGCAGGTGGCCAAGAGCTAGGAAAGGCTCACACCAGGGCTTAGTCTCTCACACCTGTGGCCACTGGCTTTCCTGTGTGTCTCATCATCAGTTGGGTCAGATCTCTCACGGCCACTGATTCCCCGGCACATCTGTCACCATCGGGCTCCCTCCACTCTGGCAGCCAGGCTATATCCACACTGTCCTCACTGAGTGCTCCAAGGCAGCCTCAGAAGCAGACCCCTGTGGGTGGCCCACATGCAGAGGTGGGGCTAAAACCACAGCTGAGCTGCAGCTAAGGGGAAAGAAAAGCTGAAATCTCTCCTCACAGCTGTGCAAACTGTGAATTGACACCCCCACAACTGACTTGGTTAAAAACTCAGCGCCTACAAAACATATGAACAGACGAGTGTTCCCACAGCCAAGAGAGACGTAGCTTTAGCAGCTGCAGACTTTGGGGGCCCATATACATTGGAGTTGGGCCAGGTTAAACTCTGAGCTGCCTCCATAACACTAACACAACAGGTCCAGATCCGTGATTACTGCAATCCTGGGACCTGACTTCAGTGAATGTATTCTGGGGGCCTGGTGAGAGCAATGCCTGAGAGACATCAAGGCCAATTGCCAGCATACACACAGTTAAGATGGGGACAAGAGCAGTGCCAACATCAGCATAATCTGATAGTTCACACAGTCTGTGACACGTGATACAACACAGCACACCCACAGGTGAACAGGTCCAGCAGAGGAATACACTGTAGCTTTCCTACCAGCTGGAGTGCTTCAACCCTACCTCTCTCACACCATAGATCATAATCACAGCTAAGAAGCAGATAGGGGCGGGGCAGCTCTACTCCAACAACTAGGAACACACCACATCCCTGACAGGGAAATGACAGCCACAGAGCAAAGGGGGAGCCCTGTACAATATCTAGGGTGGGCTCTGGTCACAACAGCAGTCAAACCCCCTACCATGCATCTGGCTTTAGTGGCTCTGGGCTCTGTGGGCATGTATACTTTGTTTAGGGCCACTTCAGGGTTGCAACTGCCTACACAGTTCCCATGGCAAGTCCAGGAGCATAATTACTGTGTCACTGGGACCTAACCTCCGTGGACCTGAACCAGTGGCTGGGTGTAACTATGCCTGAGTCACTAGGGCTAACTGCCAGCATAGCCACAGTCAAGGCAGGACCAAGAGCAGTTCCAACAACAGAAGGCTTTGTGAGCCTACACAGTAGGTAAAAGGGGACACAATAGAGCATGATCACAGGTGAATACTTCCAGTGGAGGAAAATTCTGTCTTCACTTCCAGTGGAAGTGCTCCAATCCCACCTACCTCACAGCACAGATCAGAATCTCAGCTAAGAAAGAGATCTACAGACCTCTACTCCAACAAACAGGGAGCATATCCATCCCTGAAAAGGCAGTGATAACCACAGAGCAAAAGGGAAGCCCTGCTCAATATCTAGGGCAGACTCTAAGCAACACAGCACCAATCAAACCTCCTATCGAATAAAGTAACAGCACAAGTCTCTGGATCAAACTGACACACCAGGGGCAGATACCAGAAGCAAGAGGAGCTATGATCCTGCAGTCTGTAGGAAGTGAAAGTGAAAGTGAAGTCACTCAGTCATGTCCAACTCTTTGTGATCCCATAGACTGCAGCCCAGGCTCCTCCGTCCATGGGATTCTCCAGGCAAGAATACTGGAGTGGGTTGCCATTTCCTTCTCCAGGGGATCTTCCCAACCCAGGGATCAAACCCATATCTCCTGTGTTTCCTGCATTGGCAGGCAGTCTGTAGAAAGGAGACCACAAATACAGTAAGTCTGCTAAAGTGAAACAACAAAGGAAACATGTTGCAGACAAAGGAGCCAGATAAAAACCTACAAGAAATACTAACAGAGAATATAAGCAATCTATCTAAAAAAGAATTCAGAGTAATGACAGTAAACATGATCCAAGATCGTGGAAACAGAATGGAGGCTCGAATCAAGAAGATATAAGAAAAGTTTAGCGAAAACCTAGAACTAAAGAACAAGCAGAGATGAACAAGACAAGGACCGAAATAAAAAATACACTAGAAGGAATCAACAGGAGAATAACTGAGGCAGAAGGGATAAGTGACCTGGAAGGCAGAATGGTGGTAGTCTCTGTTGTGGAACAGAATAAAGAAAAATGAATGAAAAGAAAAAAGAACAGTCTCAAGAGACTTTTAGGACAACAGTAAATGTGCCAGCATTTGAATTACAGGGGTTCCAGAAGAGGAAGAAAAAGGTAAAGGGCCTGAGGAAATATCTGAAGACATCATAGTCAAAAAATTCTCTAACATGGGAAAGGAAATGTATACCCAAGTCCAGGAAGGGCAGAGTCTAGTACAGGAAAAACCCAAGTAGAAAACACAAAGACACATATTAATCAAAATAATGAAAATTAAACATAAAGAAAATATTAAAAACAGCAAGGGAAAAGCAACAAATAACATGCAAGGGAAATCCCATAAGGTTATCAGCTGATTTTTTTAGCAAAAATTCTGCAGGCTAGAAGGGAATGGCAGGACATATTTAAGGTGATGAAAGGGAAAATCTTACAAACAAGAATACTCTAACCAGTAAGGCTTTCATTCAGATTTGAAGGAGACATCAAAAGCTTCACAGACAAACAAAAACTAAGAGAATTCAGCACCACCAAATCAGTATTACAACAATCGCTAAAGGCATTTGTCTAGGCAAGAAACGAAAGAGAAAAGGACAAAAGAGGCAGGGAAGAAGAAAAGATAAGAAAACAAACCCCAAACAACTAAGACAATGGCAATAGGAACATACATATCAATGATTACCTTAAATATAAATGGAATAGATGCCCCCAACAAAAAACAAAGTCTGGCTGAATGCATATAAAAACAAGACTCCTGCATACGCTGTCTAACGGAGACCCACTTCATACAGACTGAAAGTGAGGGGACAGAAAAACATATTCCATGAAAAGGGAAATCAAAAGAAAGCTTCAGTAGCAATACTCACATCAGATGAAAAAAAAGACTGTTACAAGAGACAAGGAAGGACACTACATAATGATCAAGGGATCAACCGAAGAAGATGCACTAAATGTAAACATATATGCACCCAACATAGGAGCACTTTAACACATAAGGCAAATGCTGACAGCCATAAAAGGGGAAATCGACAGTAACACAATAGCAGGGAATATTAACACCCCACTTACATCAATGGATAGGTAATCCAGACAGAAAATTAACAAGGAAACACAAACATAACATAAACCATTAGACCAGACAGACTTAATTGATATTTATAGGACATTCTATCCCAAGCAGAAGAATATACTTTCTTCTCAAGTGCACATGGAACATTCTCTAGGATAGACTACATCTTAAGTCAGAAATCAAGCCCCTGTAAATTTAAGAAAACTGAAATCAGGTCAAGCATCTTTGCCACAAGGCTATGACATTAGAAATCAATTACAGGGAAAAAAAACTGTAAAAATCATAAACACGTGGAGGATAAACAATGTTACTAAATAAGCAATAAATAATCACTGAAAAAACACAAAGAAAATTTAAAAATAACCCTGTATGCAAGACAGCAAAAGAGACACAGATGTAAAGAATAGACTATTGGACTCTGTGGGAGAGGGAGAGGGTGGGATGATTTGGGAGAATGGCACTGAAACATGTAGACTATCATGTAAGAAACGAATTGCTAGGTTTGATACAGAATACAGGATGCTTGGGGCTGGTGCATTGGGATGACCCAGAGAGATGATATAGGGAGGGAGGTGGGAGGGGGGTTCAGGGTTGGGAACTCATGTACACCTGTGATGGATTCATGTCAATGTATGGCAAAACCAAAACAGTATTGTAAAGTGAAAAAAAAAAAAAAGAAGTTCAACCTTGGCATAGAAGTAATGTAAGAATGAAAAATGCTCTCTATTAAAACACCAGATTTTAAATGTCAAAAAAAAATATCTAGAAACAAATGACAATTAAAACATGATGCAAAACCTATGACACACAACAAAAGCAGTTTTAAGACAGAAGTTTATAGCAGTACAATCCCACCTCAAGAAACAAGAAAAGTCTCACATAAACAACCTAACTTAAACCTAAAGCAATTAGAGAAAGAACAAACAAAACCCAAAGTTAGCAGAAGGAATGAAATCACAAAGACCAGAGAAGAAATAAATGAGACAGAAATAAAGAAAACAGCAGCAAAGATTGAAGAAACTAACAGCTTGTTTTTGATTAGGTAAACAAAATGGATAAACCTGTAGCCAGACACATCAAGAAAAAAGAGGAAGAGGATTCAAGTCAATAAAGCTATAAATTAAAAAGAAGTTACAACTGACACTGCAGAAATACAAAGAATCATGAGACTACTACAGGCAACTATATGTCAATAAAATGGACAACCTGGAAGAAATAGACAAATATTTAGAAAGGAACAACCTCCCAAGAATGAACCAGGAAGAATAAAAAATATGAATAGACCGATCACAAGTAGAGAAATTGAAACTGCGATTAAAAATCTTCCAGCAAACAAAAGTCCAGGACCAGACGGATTCACAGACAAATTCTGTCAAGCATTTAGGGAAGCACTAACACCTATTCTTTTCAAATTCTTCCAAAAAATTACAAAAGGAGAAACACTCCCAGACTCAGCCTTCAAGGTCACTGTTACCCTAATACCAAAACCAGAAAAAGGTATCACAAAGAAAGAAAACCACTGTCTAATATTTTTGATGAACACAGACACAAAAATCCTCAGTACAGTGCCAGCAAACAGAATTCAACAACACATCAAAAGGTTCATACACTATGATTAAGTGGGATTTATCCCAAGGGTGCAAGGATTCAATATATGCAAATCAACACGTGTGCTTATCATATTAACAAATTAAAGAATAAAACCGATACAATCATCTCAATAGATGAAAAAAATCTTTTGACAAAATTCAACACCCATTTATAATAAAACCTCTCCAGAAAGTGGACACAGAGGAAACCTACCTCAATATAATAAAGGCCATATACAGTAAACTCATAGCAAACGTTACTCTCAATGGTGAAAAGCGGAAAGCCCTTCCTCTAAGATCAGGAACAAGACAAGGGCGTCCACTCTTACCACTGTTATTCAACATAGTTTGGAAGTCCTAGTCGTGGCAATCAGAGAAGAAAAAGAAGTAAAAGAAATTCAAACTGGAAAAGAAGAAGTAAAATTGTCACTGCAGATGACGTGATACTATACATAGAAAATCCTAAAGAAGCCATCAAAAAACTACTAGAGCTTATCAGCGAATTTGGCAAAGTTGAAGGATACAAAATTAACACAGAGAAATCTCTTGCATTTGTATCTACCAACAATAAAGGATCAGAAAGAGAAATTCAGAAAACAATCCCATTTACCATTGCAACAAAAATAATAAAATAGCTAGGACTAAACCTACCTAAGGAGACAAAAGATCTGTATTCAGAAAACTTTAGAATACTGATGAAAGAAATCAAAGACAACATAAACACATGGAGATATGTACTTTAATTCTGGATTGGAAGAATCAATATTGTGACAATGACTATACCACCCAAAGCAATCTACAGATTCAGTGCAATCCCTGTAAAATTACCACCAGCATTTTTCACAAAAAGAGAACAAAAAATTTTACAAATTTGTATGGAAACACAAAAAGTTCCAAATAGCCAAAGCAATCTTGAGAAAGCATAGCGAAGATGGAGGAATCAGGGTTCCAACTTCAGACTTTACTAAAAAGCTGCAGTAATCAAGACAGTATGATACTAGCACAAAACCAGAAATATAGATCAGTGGAACAAGATAGAAAGCCCAGAGCTAAACCCATACACCGACAGTTGCTTAATCTATGACAAAGGAGGCAATACACAATGGAGAAAAGACACCTTCTTCAATAGGTGGAGCTGGGAAAACTGGACAGCTACATGGTAAATAATGAAATTAGAATCCTCCCTAACACTACACACAAAAATAAAACTCAAAATAGATTAAAGACCTAAATGTAAAGCCAGACACTATGAAACCGTTAGAGGAAAACACAGGTAGAACACGCTGTGCCATAAATGGCTGCAAGGTCTTTTTTGACCCCCTTCCTAGAGTAATGAAAATAAAAACAAAAATAAACAAATGAGATCTAATCAAACTTAAATGCTTTTGCACAGCATAGGAAATCATAAACAAAATGAAAAGATAGAATTCTCAGAATGGGAGAAACTATTTGCAAATTAAGCAGCAGACATCAGACATGGGATTAATCTCCAGAATATACAAACAGCTCATGCAGCTCAACACACACACACACACACACACACACACACACACACACACACACACATATATATAAAGCAATCAAAAAATGGGTGGAAGACCTAAATAGACATTTTTTCCAAAGAAGACACGCAGATGGCCCAGAGGCACATGAAAAGAAACTCAGCATCACTAATTATTAGAGAAATGCAGATCAAAACTGCAATGAGGCATGGCATCACATCACTCCAGTAAGAATGGCCATCATCAAAAAGTCTACAAACAATAAATTCAGGAGAGGGTGTGGAGAAAAGGTTATCCTCCTGCAGTGTCTGTGGGAAGGTAAACTGGTACAGGCACTATGGAGAGCAATATGAAGGTTCCTCAAAAAACTAAAAATAGAACTACCATACGAACCAGCAATCAGACTCCTGGGCATATACCCAGAGAAAAACCATAAGGCAAAATGATACATGCACCCCAAAGTTCACTGCAGAACAGAATGTGGGGTATCACAGGTAATGCTGTTACCACTAAGAATAAAATCTAGAGTGTAACCATAGGAATGGCTGACTGAGATGGGATGGAAGAAATTATTCTTAAAAGTCATTAAGGAAGATTTCCTTGGTCACCCAGTGGTTAAGAATCTGCCTTCCAAGGCAGGGATGCAGGTTCTGATTGGGGAACTAAGATTCCACAAGCAGGGGGCGACCAAGTCCAGGTGCCATAACTACCGAGTGCCGCAATTCAAGCCTGTGCTCCACAACCACAGAGAGCCACACGCTGCAGTGAAGCACGCACATGGGGACCCAGCTCAGCCAACATACTGTTTCCTTAAAGTTATTAAGAAGGTATTAGATAGGGTTTCCAAATGATGCTGAGATCACAAAGGATAATAATGTGAATCTGGATAAAAGAAACAGAATTTTCAATTTAATTTCAACAGTTTTTGATTTTTAGTAGTTAACTAATATTCTAACCTTAGAAGCAAATGGATATATTTCAAAGTGTGAAAATATATTTATTCATAAAATTCTCAACTACTGGAATCCATGCTACACTGTAGCTGATTTTCTTTTTTATTTTTTATTAGATTATTTATTTTAGTTGGTGGCTTTAAAATATTGTGGTAGTTTTTGCCATACATTGACATGAATGTGGCTGATTTTCTAATAAATAAAAGAGCATTTGCAATTTAATGCACATCTTATAATTGCTTATACTTTTCACAGGTTTGAATTATCTATACCAACAGTTTTTATAAGCTGAGTCATCAGTATAGTAAGTCTATATATCTCTTCCAAAGGATTGTGTTTAGATATTACTTGTGGTAACATATGACATCTAAAATAATGTCTAATAAAATCCCCAATGAGTGAGAAATACCTCACTGTTCTAGAATTTAAAAAACACTCAAATACTCTTTGAGAAAAAAATATCATCTGTTCAAGATTTTCTATATCTCAACACCAGACTGAGAAATAAATATGCCACTTAGACTTTTAATGCCCTTCTTTGGATAATATAAAATGATGTAAGATTCAGGCTAAACTGGTGTAAGATGATGTAAGACTCAGGGCTTCCCTAGTAGCCCAGACATTAAAGAATCTGCCCACAATGTGGGAGACCTGGGTTCAATCCAAGGGTTGGGAAGATCCCCTGGAGAAGGAACTGGCAACTCACTCCAGTACTCTTGCCTGGAGAAACCCATGGACAGAGAGCCTGGTGGGCTACAGTCCACGGGGTCACAAAGAGTTGGACACAACTAACAACTAACGCACATAGGCTAAACTGGCTTGAATAACAGACATCCATTCCAACGGCCTCTCTGCAGTGTGTTTCATGGGAGGCTAAGATAAACAGTGGCCCTTAATATACACTAGCACCCCCTTCATAGTTCCATGGATTTATGTAGAATTCAGTAACCCTGAATGTAGGTTACCCTTCTATTTTATGAGCTACAGAAGCCATATAATCTCATCTCTGGTACAAGTTTGGGGTTTGGCAGGATGCTATTAGCATCTGCTATATACTATTGCTGGACTGTATAAAAATTTGATGCACTCTACTAGGAATAATGATACAAATTAGTCAAGTCCCCACTTAAATTAACCAGTGCAGATAAGAGATGTAACCTTAGAACCCAGAGAAGGGAGATTAAGTATAGTTTGCACTAGAGGAGGATGGACTGGTTGGGTAAGAGTTATTAAAATAAGTATAACACAGAACATTGCAATGGATGGTGGGGAAGTAGTTGGGTGTACAGTTAATAACAGAGATGTCTACACAGGGTAAATGTTTATAAAAGAAATACCTTCCTGATTCCACTTTCTCTTCCAGCTACCATCTACTTCATTACTCTTTTTCTGTGCATAGAGAGTACTTTAACATCTTTGTAATCACTGTCTCCAGTACTACCACTCCAAAGAAAATTCTCTGATCAAAGTTATTGACAACTTCCATGTTGATAAACCAGCAATCAATCAGTCCTTAACTCAGCTGACCTGCCAACAGCATCGTTTTCCTTTGAAAATTTTTCCTTCACTTTGAAGACAGAACTCTCTCTGTTTCCTTCCTGACTGTCTGACCTCTCCTTCTTAGTCTCTTTTATTAGCTTTTACTCATCTTTCACATTTGTAAATGTTTGGCTTCCCAGGTGACGCTAGGATTATAGATGAAACAGAAAGCTGTAGGACATGCTTGACAAATTAAGAAACTATGGACATCAACACCAGTAAGTGCTAAGACTAGCAGTTCCTTCAGGATGTGCGCTCTGTTGCAACGGGGATAAGAGAATAGTGATAACAGAACTGTTCTAATAACAGTTAGGGACAAGGTTTAGGAGACAGGGAGTCTTTCCACTACAATATATTCCCTTGGTAAAGATCTACACCTAGATCCTTTAAGGCCATCCTAACATCACCTTTTCTATGAATATTCCCCTGACCTTCTTGACATGTCTTTTTTTTTTTTTTTTGTATCCTCAACATCTTTCAGAGTTCTTAGACTAGAGCAGAAATGTATACAAATATTTGCTAAAAGTTAGAATAAACACATTAAGAAGTATATCAGTCAATGCTTCAGATGTTCACTTCAATTCATGGCTTAAAAGAAAAAAGTCCCAATTCTAGATATATTTAAACTTAAGCACCCTTCTTGAGAAAACACTTAGAAAAGTACTTTCCAAAATGAGGACCTCCATATTTATTGCAGACAGCACAGATTGCATGGATTTACCCCTGTTTCTGGAGGCAAATCACAGCCATATGAAGGAAGTTCAAACAAGCTGTGGAGAGAAAAGAGCAGCTGAAAACTTCTTATGTATTTATAGAGGTGCACAGAGGACCCAGCAATATAGCATTTTCATGTTCAACCCTGCAGTATACATTATTATATGTAGGCCAGGGGAAAAATTAACATCCCATTTCCATAGATTTATTAATACAGCTCATATGTACTAAACTCCTAGGGGTTGTGTTTCTCCAGGGAAGCTTTTTATTGCTCAATCAAAAACCAGGAAGTGTCTCAAAATGCAAGCTCTTTCTGCTGAAGATACTCACATCTTGTTGAAAACACCTCCAGGGCGATCACTCAGTCCATGGCAAGAAAGAATGTGCTATTTTCTACAAAACCTCTGCCACCTCTAGCATATACTGATGTCTTGCTCCATATTCTCTTCACACAAATTTTTTAGCGATCTACCACTAAATACTTTCTGGAATTTCTTGTATTGCAATCATGGATGCCATTGGTTGGTGGAAAGAATATGTATTTTTGGAGTTTCAACTTCGTTTTAAACTTATGTTACACAAGCTGTGTGATCTTGAGCTTTTAGTCACTTAACTTTGTAAACTTCCAACACTGTAACAAACTCAAGTTATTAAAAAATAAGGCCACGTAGAGATACTCAAATTTTTGTAGGCATGGCATATGACAGAACGATCAGATGGAAGCCACAGAGAAATCTCTATACAATTTCAGGACATGATTCAAAGTTGCCCAAAATTCCAACAGGGAACTGAGGGAAGTGGTGAGCCCCCTCACTGACAGGCCTCAACCAAAAGAGGCCATACTATTGTGGGAGTTATAGAAGGGGCATGTGCATTGAGTAAGATTTGGAGGGAGAGCATCCTCAGGTTCCTCCCAGTTTGAAGTTTTGGGGAGATTTTTCCATTTTCACATAGCTAACCCTTCTCTCAGTAATTAATTCACAAGGAGAACAACATTGTGCATGATACTTGTTTGTATTCTTCACATGCTTAGCAGGGTTCTACACATAGTAGGGGTTCAATAAATATTTTATGATTGACTGAGAAAAGCTGTAATAAATGCCACTGTTCTGGAAGTTTTTCTCAACATGAGTAGAGAGAATTTATGTGAAAAGAAATAACTAAATTGCATGCACCCAAAATAAACATTATCAAACCCAATTTGTGTTTGAAAAAGATGTTGGCAGTCACTTGTACATGCCTTGGGAATGTTTCCAAATTACATGCATTCTGGACAAAAACACAAGACACAATTAAGAAAATGCTGGGTATAAAAAATCAGCTGAGTCTATTCATTCTTTCCTAGAAGTAAAACTCACACTACTAGGCAATAAAGCCAGATTTTGTTTCAAAAACATTTTTAATGATTATAAAACAGGAAGATTTTTGTATTGATTAGTTAGTTTTAACTGCTGCCTTGGTAGGCTATGCAATGGTGGTTAAGATAATTTTTTTGAATCCACATTGATCATCATGATTTGTCCAATATATACTGAATGCCAAAATATTGAGACTCAAGGTAGGACAAAAATGAAGAAATTCATGGTACCTACCTCTGATGAAAAACAAGCTTGTCAACAGGTCTCAATTGTGGAGTAAAGGTATAATCTCTACACTCTGGATAAGGAGATTAAATTCCGTTTTAACTGCATTTATAAAGCACCTACTATATACTGAGTCGAGGTGGCACTAGGGGTAAATAACCCACCTGTCACCAGTGCAGCAGACATAAGAGACTTGGGTTTGACTCCTGGGTCAGGAAGATCCCCTGGAGGAAGGCAGGGCAACCCACTCCAGTATTCTTTCCTGGAGAATTTCATGGACAGAGAAGACTGGTGGGCTACAGTCTGTAGCGTCATAAACAGTCGGACACAACTGAGCAACTTACCATGCAGTTATACGCAGAAAGTCTCAAGTCATTCCATGAGCTGAATTACCTGTGTTTCTCAGATGAAGTTCAAGGCAAGAATGGCTCATCATGAACCTGAAGCCAAGTCCCAGGATCTCTGATTCCAAGCCCCAGGATCTTTCCCCAGCACCAGGATGCTCTTCCAGCCCTCCCACCCACTGAGAGTCTCCTGTCAAATATGTTTCTGGCACATAAGCCTTTTCTGCATGTAGTACAGGGAAGAAAGTGAAAGTGAAGTTGCTCAGTCGTGTCCGACTCTTTGCGACCCCATGGACTGTAGCCCCCCAGGCTGCTCAGTCCATGGAATTTTCCAGGCAAGATTACTGGAGTGGGTTGCCATTTCCTTCTCCAGCGGATCTTCTCAACCCAGGGATCGAACCTGGGTCTCCCGCACGGCAGGCAGATGCTTTACTGTCTGAGCCACACGGAAGAAAGACCCAGCCAAAACATGAGTTAGTCAGAACCACATTCAGGAGCAGAAGGAAATTCTGGAGTTAGCAGAAGTTACAAAGTAAGAGTAGGGTGAGAAGAACCAATCCTGTATGTGTAACTGGCATCTGTATGTTGATAATGCCTAAATTTTTATTTCTGGTCCTGCTTTCTACTCTGAGTCCAAAACCATTATCTTTAACTGCCCACCCAACATCACCACTTCCATGTCTAATAACCAACACAAATACACAAGCAAAACACAAGTTTTGATAGCCCCACTCTAAAGCCTGTTCCTCTCTTCACTGTTTCCATCTCAGGTCCTGGCATTAGCATTCATCCCACTGGAGCCTCAAACCTGGGGTTCACCTTTGATTCTTCTCTGTCTCTTCCACCCACGCTGACTGCCATCATTGAATCCCATCAGCAATATCACCAACATTTGTTCCAAAACTGTTTCTGCCCCCACCACTGGCAGCCTCATCCAAAGCACCCTCGCCTCTTGCTCAGACAGCTACAACAGCCTCTGAAACCACTCTTGCCCCCTTCAGGCTGTTATCCACCCACAGCAGCCAGAGTGGTCTTCTGCAACCAGAATCAAAATCCTATCGACTGCTCCCTGCCTCTACAGACATTACACTTAGGATAAAACCCAGACTCTTTCACTTTGGTCTGTGAAAGCCCAGCATGATCTGGCCTCTGCAGGATCTTCAACCCCATATCCTGTTAAGTTTTCCCAACAAAGGATTCTCCAGTCACCTGGGTCTTGATATGATGTTACTTCCTCCAGCTATCCACACATCCTATCCTCTCAGTCTGAAAGCTGTTCTTTCAGACCTGGCATATCATCCTTTTCTCAATGTCACCACCTCAGAGAAGGACCCTTGACAGTCCTATTCGAAAAAGACTGCAATCTGTATACCCGACCTGATTCACTCCCTCCAGGGCCGTCACTGACTTGAAAGGTCATTTTTGTCTACCCCATTCCATCCTTCTGCACATTAGGTCTCATTAGGAGCTATGAGATCCTGCCTTTTCTGTTCATCACTGTATCCCCCATGGTAGAGGAGCTCCTACAAGTTCCTAGGGGTGTTTAGTAAACATTTGCTGGCGGAACGAACAATGAATGAGTGAATGAATCAGAGTCATGTTCTAAAGTCTAGGGAAAAAAACCTATTTGTTTTCCACTTAGAGTATTTTCAACATAAGCTATAGGTTGAGAGTCCCTTGGACTGCAAGGAGATCCAACCAGTCCATCCTAAAGCAGATCAGTCCTGGGTCTTCATTGGAAGGACTGATGTTGAAGCTGAAACTCCAGCTGACTCACTGGAAAAGACCCTGATGCTGGGAAAGATTGAGGGCAGGAAGAGAAGGGGACGACAGAGGATGACATGGCTGGATGGCATCACTGACTCGATGGACGTGAGTCTGAGTGAACTCCGGGAGTTGGTGATGGACAGGAAGGACTGGCGTGCTGCAGTTCACGGGGTCACAAAGAGTCAGACACGACTGAGCGACTGAACTGAACTGATGTTGTATTTCTGTTCTTTTCTAATGTTTCAGTGCTTTTCCTGGCATCAAAGTTGCTGAGAAAATGACTAGGAGACTTCAAGTCCACTCACGCTGAGAGAATGGTATAGAATGCATTACAGGAGCAAGATTAGTCAATTATGTTTTGACAGGACAACGACACGACATAATTTATATAAACTTGACATTAAATGGAACAAGTAAGATTATTCATAGTTTTATAACACTTATAATAAAACAAAACAATACATATTTTTTACACAAATTTTCACCACACTGACCTTCACCGAATAAATCTAAAGTTATTTCATGAGCTGTTTATTTTAAAATTTGTGCTGTCTTGTGCATTATAAAAGATGTCATCTGCATTGTAAAAGATGAAAAAAAATCAAATGTTATAAGGAAAACGATTACAGATGTCAGCAATTACGTGCAAGTAAACCTATACGGCACAAAATAAAATAATTTAAAATGTGAATAATTAGATAAATTACACGTGGCCTATTTTATTTAACACTGATTTATTGAAACTTTATAGTATAAATTTATTATATAGCTGGCTATAGAGAAAAACATACATTTCTGGTGATACTATTCTATAAAATATGGATTTAATGTGTCTATTAAAGATATATTTTTATTTACTGTGCCCACACACAAAGCTTCCCTGGTGGTTCAGTGGTAAAGCATCTGCCTGCCAATGCAGGATACCTGGGTTCAGGAAGATTCCCCTGGAGAAGGAAATGACAACCTTCATATCCCATGGACAGAGGACCCTGGCAGGCTGCAGTCCATGGGGTCAAAAAAGAGGTGGACATGACTTAGTGACTAAACGACACTAACAACAATACATGAAATAATCTTTCCCCATAAATCAGTACATTTTGTTATTTAATGTCGAACTTTATTTTTTCCTTCTAATATGAACATTCACAAGAGGAATTTTCCCTTAAAAGTGAAAAAAAGTACTGCATATAGTAAATAGGGGATATGGGGAAGACTGGAAATTGTGAGAATGACTGTAATCCCTGTTGTATGAACTAGCAAAGCTACACTATGATTAGTAAGTGAGGGTAGAGTCCTTTAAGATCCATAAATGATGCTGAAAGATACAAGTACTTTCCAATTGTAATAAATTAGACTGTGATGAACACAAACTCAGGAGAGAACACTGAAGCCTCCTTTTCCCTACCATTTCCACACAGTGTCTTTTTAAACTTATTTATTTGGCTGTGTTGAGTCTTAGTTTTGGCATGCAGGATGTTTTGCATCACATGGGATCTTTCATTGCAGTGCAGGAACTCTCTAGCTATGCCCAGTGGGATCTTAGTTCCCTGGTTAGGGATCAAACCTGCGTCCCCTGCATTGCAAGGCAGATTCTTAACCTCTGGACCACCAGGGAAGCCCATCCACGCAGTGTGTTTTGGAAACCTCCTCTCATCTTATTACTCAACCCTTTAGCACCAGACTAAGGAACAGAAGACACGTAGAAGTAGGTTTTTCCTTCTAAAGTTTAATCTCCCCTTTAGGGTAAGGAACACAATACCTTTGGTTCAGTTCTATACCTGACAGTTTCTGGGTCAGACGGCCATTTGCCAGGCTGGGTTGAAGGTGAGTCCCCTGAACTCCCCCAGAGACCTGACCCACCTGTTGCCATTGTCCAATTGGTGGTGGCTGTTGAGGCCAGGTCTGTGTTTTTTGATTCCCTTCCTAGAGAGAGCATCTCCCCTCAAGTACACCAAATGCCTTCTGCATTCTACACTGAAAGTCTACCTGCAGCACAAAGGCACAAGCCAGAAGCAAGGAGAAGTGATGCCCCAAGGGCAGCTCTGCACCCAAGGAGACAAAGGGCAGTGGGTTCAGGCTTCTCCCCAGGCTTCTTGACAGGCCAGGCAGAGAGGCATCCTATGTGTCTAGAAGCCCATGGGTGGAAATGAGCCCCAGAGGTTCCTCCTTTCTTCTTCTGAGGCCCTCAGTCTCTCATTCAGTGGGAGTCTGTACTGGATGAATGCGAGGTTCCTTCCAATTCTGCGTGTTATTAAAAAAAATCAGAAAGTCACATTCCAGGTGTGAAATGTAGTATTTCCAACTACCCATGGCTTCTGAAAAATACCTGAATTGGGACAGTTGGCCAAATCTCTTTCTCGAATGCCTGTAAATGGCAGGTACTAAGCCAAGTGATGGAGATAGAGTAGGGGCAAGATAAAGACGCTCCTACATGAAATAATAGACTGGTTCCAAATAGGAAAAGGAGTATGTCAAGGCTGTATATTGTCACCCTGCTTACTTAACTTATATGCAGAGTACATCATGAGAAATGCTGGGCTGGAGGAAGCACAAGCTAGAATCAAGATTGCTGGGAGAAATATCAATAACCTCAGATATGCAGATGACATCACCCTTATGGCAGAAAGTGAAGAGAAATTCAAAAGCCTCTTGATGAAAGTGAAAGAGGAGAGTGAAAAAGTTGGCTTAAAGCTCAACATTCAGAAAACTAAGATCATGGCATCTGGTCCCATCACTTCATGGGAAATAGACAGAGAAGGCAATGGCAACCCACTCCAGTACTCTTGCCTGGAAAATCCCATGGACGGAGGAGCCTGGTAGGCTGCAGTCCATGGGGTCACCAAGAATCGGACACGACTGAGCGACTTCACTTTCCCTTTTCACTTTCATGCATTGGAGAAGGAAATGGCAACCCACTCCAGTGTTCTTGCCTGGAGAATCCCAGGGACGGGAGAGCTGCCATCTATGGGGTCGCACAGAGTCGGACATGACTGAAGCGACTTAGCAGCAGCAGCAGCAGCAGATGGAGAAACAGTGGAAACAGTGACAGACTATTTTTTTGGGCTCCAAAATCACTGCAGATGGTGACTGCAGCCATGAAATTAAAAGTCGCTTACTCCTTGGAAGGAAAGTTATGACCAACCTAGATAGCATATTGAAAAGCAGAGACATTACTTTGCCAACAAAGGTCGGTCTAGTCAAGGCTATTGTTTTTCCAGTAGTCATGTATGGTTGTGAGAGTTGGACTGTGAAGAAAGCTGAGCACCGAAGAATTGATGCTTTCGAACTGTGGTGTTGGAGAAGACTCTTGAGACTCCCTTGGACTGCAAGGAGATCAAAAGAGTCAGTCCTAAAGGAAATCAATCTTGAATATTCATTGGAAGGACGAATGCTGAAGCTGAAGCTCCAGTACTTTGGCCACCTGATGGGAAGAGCTGACTCACTGGAAAAGACCCTGATGCTGGGAGGAATTGAGGGCAGGAGGAGAAGGGGACGGCAGAGGATGAGATGGCTGGATGGCATTACCGACTCAATGCACATTAGTTTGAGTGAACTCCGGGAGTTGGTGATGGACAAGGAGGCCTGGCGTGCTGTAATTCATGGGGTCGCAAAGAGTCGGACACGACTGAGCGACTGAACTGAACTGAACTGAACCTTTAGGGAGCATACAGCCTAGAAGGGAAAGGCAGTAAACACATGATTATCAAGAGGTGAATACATACTTAACACTGAAAACTACTGCAGGAAGTACCAGATGTTATAAGGGAATAAGAAGTAAACTATTACTGGGGTGCGCAGAGAGGTCCTGAGGGGGGTGTTCTCTGATGAAATTACTTCTAAGACTTTAAGAAAAAGGGTAGATGAAGAGAGATTGGGAAGAGCTTAGCACCTGGAAGGATTAGTCAGGAGACAACCTTTGATGGAAAGAGCATGGCATGTTCAAGGTACTAGGAAAACGAATTGTTTGATTCTAATCAAATGTGCGATTCAAACCATATCAAAAATTAACTAGAACATACGGAGTTGGTTTCTACATGGTGATAGTTCACACCCCACCAGACGTAGGTGGGGAGAGGTTAGGGCCTTTGAAGCTGGCATTTCTTATTCTCCTAATGAACACTGTATCTGTCACCTCTCCAATCTAACAATTTCCTTAGACCATCAGGTCACTGATTATGCCACTTTTGTCCTCCTAATTACCGCCAGCCATTACTCTTTTTACCCTCTCACTCTCTCACTTTTTGTTTAGGCATCATGATAAAATCCTTCTTTTTACTCACTTCCCCAACACCCACACATTCACATGCACACACTCACATAATTATTTCCAAACCTGTGTGATCTCCATCCCTCTTGATACCTCTGTGTCTCTCCCCTTTTCCCATCATACCTTCATCTGTTTACTGCAACAGCCTGGATGGACCCATGTCTCCTCTCTGTTCCCTGCTTTCTTTCAGAGCAAATCTGATATTCTCAATGAACAGCGTCAATGCTTTCCCACAGTTTGCAAGGTTATGTTCAAATTCCTTATCTCCATATTTCCCAGCTGGGATAGTTTTATCCCCAGAGGATATCTGATTATGTCTGAGGCAATTTTGGTTGTAGAGCCAGGGGAGGAGACTAGTGGCATCTATTGGGAAATAGGCACCAGGGATGCTGCTAAATATGCTACAAGGCACAGCATCATCCTCCAACAAAGAATTATCTGCCACAAAATGTCATTGGAGCTGTGGTTGAAAAACCCTGCCTTTGCCAGGCACAGAAAGCTCTTCCACATCTGGTCCTGCCCATCATTCCCCACCCACCTCCTGCTATTTTATCCCAAACACCTTTGCTCTGGGCATAAAGGACTATTAGATTGCACCAACGCAACTGCCAATATTTGACAATTTTAACTAAAAAACTTCAGCTATTTCACAATTTCACGATTCAACACAATGTCATTCCTTGGGTGCAATTGTGTTCATGCCTAAATGCAACATTCTCATTGCTTTCTCCTACCCATCTTCCCAAACACAGACCAAGTTTTGCATTCCTAAAAGCCCTTCCCTGAGATCTGAGCAGGACATCATGTCTATCTGCTGTGCTCATAGGCAACCTGTCAGTTCCATCACACTCTCCTGGAGATGTCTGATGTCTGGTCAGAACAGTTAGCAACTTATGGCCAGGTGCCGTGTGTCATTTACTCCAGACACCTAGACACACAGGTCTTGGTACATAGGCAATGCTCCATAATAAGGATAACTAAATGAAGAAACTCATCTATCTATTCCAAATGTTTAATCACATCCATGTCTCCACTGGGCTTCCCAGGTGGTGCGAGTGGTAAAGAATCACCTGCCGATGCTAGAGACATGAGACATGAGTTCAATTCCTGGGTTGAGACGATCCCCTGGAGGGTATGGCAACCCACTCCAGTATTCTTGCCTGGAGAATCCCATTGACAGAGGAGCCTGTGGGCTACAGTCCATGGGGGTCGCACAGAGTGGGACATGACTGAGAGACTTAGCACACACACGCATGCACTCACATGTCTCCAATGGGAGAGGCAACAGCAGTACTGAGCTACTAAGAAACGTCCCCCACTGTAATTCAGTTAAGTAACATAACCAACATTTCCCAAAGGCTCGAGGCCTGGCGTGCTGTGGTTCATGGGGTTGCAAAGAGTCAGACATGACTGAGCAACTAAACTGAACTGAATGAAAAATTTACTTCACATACCCAACCAGCGATTTTTTAGTCCCTAACTGCTGATCTAGCCCTAGGTGTATGCTAAGTATCAATATAATAAACTAACTATCTGTGACCCAGGTTTCTTGCTGACTGCCAAGAAAGATTTTGAGAAAATCTTAAATTTTTTAAAGAAAAAGCTGGGAAAGGCTCAGAGAAACCAGCCCTAATGTTAGTTTTAAGAGATATGCTCAGTTACATCAAGATCTTAGACAACGACTTAACTTTCTCCCAGAACAGTGTTCCATATTGTTTCCAAATTGAGAATTTGATACAACTTAAAACTAAGATTTAGTTTATAAAATTTAATGAAAGATATTGAATGGGGATGAGATAAATAAAAAAACTCAGATCTTTCTGGTTGGCTAGAAAATCAAACAGCCTTCAAAACCATTAACAGATTATAACAGAACTTCTAAATTGAAACAGGCATTTAACAGAAGGTATGTGTATTTGCTGGGTTTCTGTTGTTAGTGGATTTAGAGATTTTTTTGCCTACTTTTTAGTTCTACAATGTTTTTAATTTAATTTCTCAAGTAATATATCATACATTTCTATTTTTAAACACTGTACTCAAATATAGACCACTAAAATATAATATATACTAAAATCCTTCCTACTCCATCACTACTCCTTCTCCAGAGATAATCACAGCTGTTTGCTATATTTCTATAGAGATCTCTATGCATATTTCTATACCTAAATACCCATGTAAACATAGTTTTGCTTGTTTTTTTAAAACAAAATGGAATCAAATTATGCATATATTTTGCTACTTTCTTTTTTTAGTTGATAATTCTTTGAGAATCTTCTGCATCAGCTGATGCAGAAGTATCAGTACATCAATACAGCTATTCTTTATTCTTTTAGGAGCTGAAGAGTATTTCAGAGTATAATGGGTCTTCAAAATTTCTTTTAAAGATCAAAACATTTAAAAATAAACATTCTCCATTTACTAACATTTTATAGATTTACTTGAAACCATAAATTGTGTGGAAGTTTAAAACCCTGCTGCTTTTACTAAAAGAGAATTAATGTGTCTTGGGGGACAACCTGGAATTGTCCTCAGCCAGGTTTCAGAGAAGGTGGAGTAAAAGATGAATTAAGTACTGAAGCTGAGAGGATTTTCCAGACAGAGAAAGATTAACTATATGGAGATCAGTCAGGAAAACAGTGGTGCTTTCATCCTTTGAATATTTTAGGAAAAGTAACTTTCGGCCCAGGCTTACATGAAGGGAAGTTCTAGCCAGGGGTTCCAGACCCAGCCTTCTCACTACTAGCTTTTTGCCTTTGGTAGAACCACCTTCTCATGCCCATTTTTTCATCTTTACTTATCTCAGCAGTTTTCTATACATCAAGTACAATAAACACCTGGAAAAAATATGAGTCCTCATAAAAACTCCAATATATTAGCCACCTGATTTGAAGAATCGACTCATTGGAAAAGACCCTGATGCTGGGAGAGACAGAAGGCAGGAGGAGAAGGGGACGACAGAGGATGAGATGGTTGGATGACATCACCAACTCGATGAACGTGAGTGTGAGCAAACTCTAGAAGATGGTGATGAACAGGGAAACCTGGCCTGCTGCAGTCCATGGGGTCGCAAAGAGTCAGACATGACGGAGCGACAGAACAAAAACAACATACAAGTTTAAATTTGGGGGCCAGAAAATTGATCTAGATGATTCATGAGGTCCATTTCCTTTCAGATGATGACAAATTCCACTAGTAAGGTGAAGTTTCATTCTCATTTATCACATTAGGAAAAAACTGTATTGCTTATTGGTGTGAGCAGAGCTGAAAGCATCAGGCAGACAGGCAAAGCTGAAGCACAAAGCACTTTCAGGATACACAGATAGGTACCTAACTGAGGTACCTGATGGAGGAACAGACAGGCAACTGAGGATTATCCAAGGTCTTATAAGAATCGTTCCAAACTAAGCACCCAAGGGGATCTGCAACTCCATCAACAGGTCTGCTGGGACACACCCCAGAAAAAAACCCACTCACTTTCATAAGCATATTGCTTGTAATATCATGTCATCATTTCCAAATCTCTAGAGATACTGCTTTGTGCCTCACACAATATTTCAGAGGAAAAAAGACACAACTAACTGACTTGATGGAAGAAAAGAAGTTTAAAAAACTGTTTGTGCTCAGCCACTTCAGTCGTGTCTGACTCTGCGACCCTGTGGACTGTAGCCCATCAGGCTGCTCTGTCCATGGGATTCTCCAGGCAGGAATCCTGGACTGGGTTGCCATGTCCTTCTGCAGGGGATTTTCCTGACCCAGAGATTGAACCTGCATCTCTTGCATCTCCTGCATTGGCAGGTGGATTCATTACCCCTAGTGCCACCTGGAAAGCACAAGAAAACTGTTTAAAAGAGTTTTAAATTGTTATTAAAATTTTTTTTTCACTCAGGAAATAAAGGAACTGAAATTAATCTTACTAAATATTCATCAGTAAATTATAATCACCTTACTCAGATGCCTGGACTTCCCTGGTGACTCAGATGGTAAAGAATCTGCTGCAAGGTGGGGAGACCTGGGTTTGATCGCTGGGTCGGGAAGATACCCTGGAGAAGGGAATGGCAACCCACTCCAGTATTCGTGTCTGGAGACATCCATGGACAGAGGAGCCTGGCGGGCTACAGTACATGGGGTTGAAAGAGTCGAACATGATTGCGAGTAACACTTTCTTTTCTTCAGATGCTTGGGCTCCCTCAGGTACCTGGTAAGAGGCTGTACCAGGGACTCCTAATACCTCCTTCCATGCTGAGTCAGTGATCCTGTACTCTATGTCTCAGGTGGTCAAACACCACTGACTAGCAGGGAATGGAAATCTGTGGATCACAGTTGGATTATTCAGTGTTTTGTTCTGTGCCCAATGCTACTTTTATCAATAACCTAAAAAAACAAATATTTTTAGAAGGCCATTGAAGAATGCAAATTACCCCAGAGGGAAATGGGGCAGACCAGCAATTTGACAGACAAAATAAAAGTCAAGGTAATTTTGACAAATAAAAGCAATAGATTGCAATTAATAGAAGAATCATAAAATAATAGGTTCTTCAAATGGAAGGACAAGGGAGGGTCACACACTCAATTCTAACCTATCCACCAGGTCTCTCCACAGAATCCCTGAGAAGGGACTACCCAGCTGTGGGTTTTCTTCACCTTTCAGAATCATGATTTAATGAGAGGCTGAATTCCAGCTCTTAATGGGGAGCATAAATTCAGAATAATATATTTTATGAATTACTTTAGGGTTTTTACTAGATAATTCAGACTAATTATAATGTTTTTCTTGACATTTTTACTGAGATAATTTTAGATTTGCATGCAGATATCAGAAATAATACGGAGACTTTCCTTGTACATTTTGCCCAGTCTCCCCCACTGGTAACATCTTACAAAATAACAGTTTAATAATTCTGGGGTGCGGGGAAGAGTTGTCTTTTAAAAGATGGCTGAGCAAGGCTCACTAAGATGTAACACAGGCATAAAGACCTCAAACAAATAAGGAAGTTAGGCATGGTGTTAATCTGGAGGAAGAATATTCAAGGTAGAAGGAAGCATAAGTTATAGATTGTGGGAATATTCCCGGCATTTCTGTGGAAGGAGGAGGCCAGTTGAGGTGAGGGGGTGAGGAATAAGAAGGAGCAAGAGAAGGAGCAATGGGAAAAAGATCAGCAAGGCATACGAGGCCACATCCTGGAGGCCATTATTAAGAACATTAGCTTTACTCTGAGGGATATGGGAAACCACCCACGGAAGAAATGTTGGCAGAAGAGTGATGTGATCTAAACTAGTCTCCACTCAAAAAGACGCTTGGTGAGAACAGCCCTGGGGGACAAGGGTGGACCAGAGAGCTTTTGCCACAATCCAGAAAAGAAACAGGGTGCAGCTTATCAGTGTTGGGATGGAGCACTGGAAGTGGTGAAAACGGTCAGATTCTGAATATATTCTGAAAGAAGGTTCTATAGTATTTGTTTACAGACTTAAATCTATAATTCAAGAGAAATGAACACAGGCAAGATTAACTCTAAACTTTTGACCTGAGAAACTAGAAGGATGGAAATGCAATTAAAGAGACGGGAATTACTACACGAAAACCTAATTTGGGGAAGAAGATTAGGAGTTTTGTCCTGGATGTGTTAGACCTGAGATGCCCATTAGATGTACAAGCATCAAATTAGGCAGTTGGAAATGAGCCTGAAGTTCAGGGTGAGGTCAAGGCTGAAAGAGATAAATGTCAGAGTCATCAGTGTGTGAACAATATTTACAAAGAGGAGTTTGGATATGATCATGGAGGCAGTGAGTACAGACAGAAAAAGAACGTACTCTTTTCTGGGGTACTTCAGTATTTAGCTGTCAGCAACATGAGATGAGTCAGCAAAGGAGACCACAGGAAAGCCAGGAGGGTGAGGTATCTTGATACCTCAGAAAACAAAGCGCTTTTAGGAGGAGGGGGTGATCTACTATATCAAATTGATATATTACATGACGTGTTAACTGAGAATTGTGAGGTCCTTCTTGGTCATTGACAACTGAAGATGGTGCTCTTTGAACAGTTACCCCACATCACACCCTGTAGTCTCCTTTATCCATCAAAACCTGTGCTGTATCTGAGGCTATGGCCACATGCTCTTGACTGAGGATCCAAGGAGGTCTTTCTGATCCCAGAGTCATATGGCAATACCAGCACCAAGCTGGAACTGTCTCTAAGTAAAAAGATTCACTGTGATCTAGCTATTATCTAGCGCTTCTCTAGTGGCTCAGTGGTAAAGAACCTGCCTGCCAGTGCAGGAGATACAGGTTGGTCCCTGGATCAGGAAGAGCCCCTGGGGGAGGAAATGGCAACCTGCTCCAGTATTCTTTGGAAAATCCCATGGACAGAGGAGCCTGGCTGGCTACAGTCCACGGGGTTTTAAAAGAGTCAGAGACAACTTAGTGCCTAAACAACATACATTATCTAAGAACCAGTATTTTAGTTTCCTAGCTAGATATCCTTGATGCGGGTTTAGTTTCCTTGATGTGAGTCCACCTTCCTTTCAATGAGTGAGACTTCATACAAAGATGTGGTAACATAGCAGAGGTAACAGTCAAGCAAGCTTTAATGCCACCACCTATGGTCCTGAGATATAGGGAGAAGAAAGGGAATGGTCTGAAATCAAAGAGACTAATTAGAACCTCACCCCTCCAGGCAGGACACATCTCATGTGTCCTAGAGACATGGGTGGCTATGATGTTCTCAGAGCCCATGGGACTTTCCTCATGCTCTGGATAAGGATCTGGAGGACACAAAAGTCATGGAAAGGATAAGGTACATGAGATGTGGTCTCAAGCTATCTAAGGAACAAGCCATTTCAGATGCAAGTTGAGTGGGTCCTGAATTTTATTACAAGCAGTCAGAAATACAGAGCTCAGGCTGCCCAAATACAAAATATGTCATCATCCCTTTAAAAAGGTAAAGTGAAAAGCTAACCACACTCCTACATTTCAAGTGCAGCACTGGTGCCTCAGTTCATACCACTGTGCTGTGTTGTGCTTAGTCGCTCAGTCTTGTCCAACTTCTTGCGACCACTCCAGGCAAGAATATTGGCGTGGCTTGCCGTGCCCTCCCCCAGGGGATCTTCCCAACCCAGAGATTGAATCCAGCTCTCCCACATTGCAGGCAGATTCTTTACTAGCTATGCTACCAGGGAAGCCCAAGAGTACTGGAGTGGGTAGCCTATCCTTTCTCCAGGAGATCTTCCCGACACAGGAATCAAACTGGGGTCTCCTGCATTGCAGGTGGATTCTTTACCAGCTGAGCTACCAGGGAAGCCCTCATACCACTGTGTCAGAAATAAATTACATCAACCAGATTTTTATACAAGGTTTATAGGCTTCATCAGCTTTGAAAGTTCTCACAACAAAAGAAAGTATCATTAAAATGTGTCATCTGCTCAGGGAGCCCCAACTCAGAAAGAAGACTTTCAAGGACTCTTAAAAACTCTTCACTAAACTTTATTAAATATAGTACTCCTGCAGCAGAAAGATCTTCTAGCATTTCTACAATAGTTGTAAATAGTATATTGATCACTTGCAGTGAGGCAAGCATAATTTCAAATGGGTTATGTACATCAATATCCACAAAAGCTTTATGAGTGGAACACATCATATGGATGAGAAAATTGACACTGAGTAAGACTGAGTTATTTGACCAACTTCTTGCAATTACTAAGTACTAGAGTCAGGATCCAAACATGCACTGAGGCTGCAGTCAACATGCTACATACACCTCCTGGGAGTCTCTCCTGTGGTCAAATTCTTCTGCAGCCCCAAATGCCACAGCCAGTTGTATACTTCCGATGTTATGCAAATTTCTACTCCTATGTTATTACGAAACTTTGTTAGATATTAAAAATATCTTTAAGTATATATATCCTAACTCCCCTAAAGTTTACTTCTGCACCTACTTTTATGATGCAACTGGATGGAAACCTTAACTCCTTTGATAATTTCTTCTCCTATGTGAACATAACTATTCAACATTGGAAAGATTGACAAGTATGTATCAATACATTTGAATTCTCAGTTCAGTCCAGTTCAGTCGCTCAGTCGTGTCTGACTCTTTGCAACCCCATGAATTGCAGCACGCCAGGCGTCCCTGTCCATCACCAACTCCCGGAGTTCACTCAGACTCACGTCCATCAAGTCCATGATGCCATCCAGCCATCTCATCCTCTGTCGTCCCCTTCTCCTCCTGCCCCCAATCCCTCCCAGCATCAGAGTCTTTTCCAATGAGTCAGCTCTTCTCATGAGGTGGCCAAAGTACTGGAGTTTCAGCTTTAGCATCATTCCTTCCAAAGAAATCCCAGGGTTCATCTCCTTCAGAATGGCCTGGTTGGATCTCCTTGCAGTCCAAGGGACTCTCAAAGAGTCTTCTCCAACACCACAGTTCAAAAGCACCAATTCTTCGGCACTCAGCCTTCTTCACAGTCCAACTCTCACATCCATACATGACCACAGGAAAAACCATAGCCTTGACTAGATGGACCTTCGTCGGCAAAGTAATGTCTCTGCTTTTGAATATACTATCTAGGTTGGTCATAACTTTTCTTCCAAGGTCATAACTTTTCTTTTAATTTCATGGCTGCAATCACCATCTGCAGTGATTTTGGAGCCCCAAAAAATAAAGTCTGACACTGTTTCCACTGTTTCCCCATCTATTTCCCATGAAATGATAGGACCGGATGCCATGATCTTCGTTTTTTGAATGTTGAGCTTTAAGCCAACTTTTTCGCTCTCCTCTTTCACTTTCATCAAGTTTCCCTATTTTTCTACTTCTGCTTTCTGGGGCCTCATCTCTCATCTATATCTTCCAATCAGCTTTTCCATGCAAAGTGATCATCATAGTATGTATCTCAGTAGTTTATCTGATGTGGACCATCATAAATTGTGAAAATTCTTAACACTTTAAAAATGCATGTTAATTTTGATCTATAATTTATTCATGGTTATTTTAGTATTAAAATATATTTTAAATGACTTGATTTTAAGCTGAATGTGAGAATGACCATATGCTGGGTTTTTTTTTTTTTTTTTCCTTTCACAGAGTTTGTATTTCCCTTGAGGGAAAGAGAAAGTAAATAAAAGAAGCAAATAAATAAACAAGAAACAATGTTAATTTTAAGCAAACAATAAACAATGTTAGCACTGAGTGCTATGCAGAGAATATAAGTGTGGTACTATTAAAAAAATTTGAGCATCACCTTTAGATTGAACATTTGGCAAAGATGAAGAAAAACATTTTCATTCTCTCTGAAGATTTGAATTTTTTTCAAACTTTTTATTTTTTATTGGAGTATAGCTGATTAACAATGTTATGATAGTTCCAGGTGGACAGCAAATGGACTCAGCCATACATATACATGTATCGATTCTCTCCCAAACTACCCTCCTCCATTCAGGCTGCCACGTAACACTGAGCAGAATCCCATGTGTGATACAGTAGGTCCTTGTTGGTTATCCACTTTAAATATAGCAGTGTGTACATAAAGACCATATGTTTTTGCTTTTTACTGTAATACCAGAGCCAAGGCATGTCCTAAAATTTCACTGAATTAAAAAACCAAAACAGGTGTGTCAGGCTGCAGGTTGGGTGTGGATCAGCTACAAGGATCTTCTGATTCTGGGATCCAGGCTGAAAGAACATATGCTTTTATATGTCCAGATAAGGCTTTTCATAGCAAACAACACAGGAGCACTGGAGGCTGATTGGAACCTGGTAATAACAATGAATGCTTCCATGACACATACCACTGAGGTTCCATTTGTTGAAGCAAGTCATGTGGCCAGGCCTGACCATAGAATGTGAGCAACCACAGGGCAGGGAGTGAGGAAACATGAACAACCGCGCAGCTCCTGGCATACTGTGTAAGTGTAAGTTGGGAGGACTTCTGCAAGCTCTGGAGGGAGCTTCTAGAAGGCAATGATCTGGAGGATTTAGTGTCATTCAATTGCAAGATTCCTCAAAGGTCACTTGTACATAGTTTTGTTGATACTGCTTTTAATAAATATAAATATATTCAGAATGTAGTAAAAAGGTCTCAGCTTTAAAGAAAAGCAAGAGCCATCTTCTGAGAAAATGAAGAATCCTGATGAAATGCAAATATTTTCTTCAGTGAAGGCTTAAACAGTATGGATTTGGGGGGTTCCAACATTTTCCTAAGGTAGGCATATCCTATTCTGTCTCTAAAAATGCAATAAAATTCAACTGAAGAGAGGGGAAGCAAAGTGACTGATTCAAAAGATTCACCATCCACAGATCCTCAACCCTTATTCTTATTCAGGCTGGTTTGAGAAGGTCCTCATTTCTCAGTCAGTTTCCTAAGTGTTCTTAGGGAGCCTGCCCCCTATTTTGCTAGAGGCACTTAGTTTCCATGCAAGGCACTAGTTTTGTTCCAGATAAATGGAAAGCACTAAATATACACATTCTGCTCCCAACATATTTTCCACGGGGAAGAAGACAGGAGAGAAAGAGACACACAGAGAACATCTGCTACAAAGCAAACCGCCAAGTTCATGGCAAGAAGTGCTTGGCGGGTGCAGTCCCAGGCTCATCTTCCTGGGACAGGGAAGAGAAAATACAGCTCACGACTAGACAAAACTTAAAAAAACCCATTTTTATAAATGTGGAGAAGCACTACAAATTATTATAAGGTGAATTAACTAGTAATGCAGGATTTTCACAGGGTACTCCAAATGGAAATATCTGAATATACAATATTATATTGCGCACATATTATATATACTGTACAACATAAATAAACAATATATAGTTGTCTTTAATAGCAACCTCAGTATTGCTCTAGGTGGTTTGGTGCTTTTAGTCACTAAGTCGTGTCTGGCTCTTGCAACCCCATGGTCTGTAACCTGCCAGGCTCCTCTGTCCATGGAATTCTCTGGGCAAGAATACTGGAGTGAGTTGCCATTTCCTTCTCCAGGGGATCTTCCTGACCCAGGGATCAAACCCAGGTCTCCTGCATTGCAGGCAGATTCTTTACCAAGTGAGCTACAGGGAAGCCCCCATTGGCCTAGGTAACAGTGTAATTTATTTAGGGAAACTGAAGTTGGATTTTTCTGAAAATTACCTTACACTCTTGGAAACGTTTCTGCAATGACAGGCAACAGTTGGATATCTGGCATCCACAGAACAGGACTGAAATACCATTTTGGGGGCATAATGTTGGCTATAGACAATATAAGTATAAAAATTACTCCAGTTTCTGCTTTTCTGTACTAAGCACTGTGGTCAAAAGAAGTAAAAGCTAAAGCTTCTGTCCATAATGAAGCGACAATCTAGGAAGGAAAATAAAGCGTATTTCAAAACAATTAGTAACCAAGAGTATCTGTTCAACAACAAATCAGAACTAAGAAAGTAGAAAAACAAGGTGTGGCTATGTATGGCAGACAGTAAATGCAAATGGATCAGAAAAACCAGAGATAAAAAACATGTTCTAGAGGAGAAGCGCCTGTGGTGAGCTTGAAGGTGAGATGAGTATAAGAGATAAAAGTGATGTGGTATTGAAGGGCAGGAAGCAAGGACAGGATAGCATGATAAAATATCTGAGTGACCAGATGTACCCTACAACACTTTACACTCACATACTTGACACTAACTGGGAAACCTGGACAAGTCATTTAGATCATTTGGTCCTCAGTTGCATCATCTATCAAGTGAGAATAAACACTTTATCCATTTTACCAGGTGATTATATCAACAACACATTGTATGTAAACACCTACTGGAAACGGGAATTATTATCCAGTACACTAAGCCATCCATTTGGGGTATCAAAACTAACCCCAGTGAAAACTGAGACTGAAAGCTGCTCAGCTGTGTCTGACTCCTTGCAACCCCATGGACTGTATAGTCCACGGAATTCTCCGGGCCAGATACTAGAGTGGGTACCCTTTCCCTTCTCCAGGGAATCTTCCCAACCCAGGGATGGAACCCAGGTCTCCTGCATTGCAGGTGGATTCTTTACCAGCTGAGGCACAAGGGAAGCCCCTAACTCCAGTGGATATTGTCAACATTAATATTTTTACCACTTAGAAAGTTATTAACAAATAATACTGTCACTTTGGTTTCTTCATACTTTCACCAGTGGGAAGCATCTGTCTTCTACGCTATCGCAACTATCATGTGTCATATGTATTACAAGCATGGAAATCCTGATAAAGCTCATTCTGCTGTGACTAAATAATTACTTTAATACCATGGTAACCACTGCTGTTGTTGTTCAGTGTCTAGATCGTGTCTGAATCTGATCCCACAGACGGCAGCACACCAGGCTCCTCCGTTCTCCACTATCTCCCAGAGTTTGCTCAAATTCATGTCCATTGAGTCAGTGATGCCATACAACCATCTCATCCTTTCCCACCCTCTTCTCCTCTTGCCCTCAATTTTTCCAGGCATCAGGGTCTTTTCCAATTAGTCGGCTCTTCACATTAGGTAACCAGAGGACTGGAGCTTCAGCTTTAGCAACAGTCTTTACAATGAATATTCACGGTTGATTTCCTTTAGGATAGATTGGCTTGATCTCCTTGCAGTCCAAGGGACTCTGAAGACTCTTCTCTAGCACCACAGTTCAAAAGCATCAGTTCTTCAGTGCTCAGCCTTCTTTATGGTCCAACTCTCACATCCATAATTGACTACTGGAAAAACCACTGCTTTGACGATACAGACATTTGTCAACAAAGTGATGTCTCTGCTTTTTAATATGCTGTCTAGGTTTGTCAAAGCTTTTCTTCCAAGAAGCAAGCATCTTTTAATTTCATGGCTGCAGTCACCATCCACAGTGATTCTGGAGTCCAAGAAAATCAAGTCTGTCACTGTTTGCATTATTTCCCCATCTGTTTGCCATAAAGTGATGGAACTGATTGCCATGATCTTAGTTTTTGAATGGTGAGTTTCAAGCCAGCTTTTTCACTTGGCTCTTTCACCTTCATCAAAAGGCTCTTTAGTTCTTCACTTTCTGCCATTATAGTGGTATTTGCATATCTAAGGTTTTTGATATTTCCCAGCAATCTTGATTCCAACTCGTGATTCATCCATCGCAGCATTTCACATGATGTACTCTGCATATAAGTTAAAATAAGCAGGGTGATAATATACGACTTTGTCATATTCCTTTCCCAATGTTGAATCAATCCATTGTTCCATGTCTGGTTCTAACTGTTGCTTGCCAACATGCATACAGGTTTCTCAGGAGACAGGTAAGGTGGTCTGGCATTCTCATCTCTTTAAGAATTTTCCACAGTTTGTTGCGATTCAGTCAAAGGCCTTTAGTATAGTCAATGAAGCAGATGTTTTTTGGAATCCCCTTGCTTTTTCTATGATCCAACAGATGTTGGCAATTTGATCTCTGGTTCCTCTACCTTTCCTAAATCCAGCTTGTACATCTGGAAGTTCTTGGTTCGCATACGGTTGAAGCCTAGCTTGAAGGGTTTTCAGTATAACCTTGCTAGTATGTGAAATGAGCACAACTGCACAGTAGTTTAAACATTCTTTGGCCTTGCCTTTCTTTGGGCTTGGAATTAAAATGGACCTTTTTCAGTCCTGTGACCACTGTTGAGTTTTCCAAATTTGCTGACATATTGAGTGCAGCACTTTCACAGAGTCATCTTTTAGCAGTTTAAATAACTCAGCTGGAATTTCTTCACCTTCACTAGCTTTGTTGGTAGTGATGCTTCCTAAGGCCCACTTGACTTCACACTCCAGGATGTCTGGCTCTAGGTGAGTGATCACACCATAGTGGTTATCCAGGCCATTAAGAACTCTTTTGTATAGTTCTTCTGTGTATTCTTGCCACCTCTTCTTAATCTTTTCTGCTTCTGTTAGGTCCTTACCATTTCTGTCCTTTATTGTGACTATCCTTGCATGAAATGTTCCCTTGATATCTCCAATTTTCTTTAAGAGATTTCTAGTATTTCCCATTCTGTTGTTTCCCTCTGTTTCTTTGCATTGTTCATTTAAGAGAGCCTTCTTATCTCTCTGTTATTCTCTGAACTCTGCATTCAGTTGGGTGTATCTTTCCCTTTATCCTTGGCCTTTCACTTCTCTTCTTTCCTCAGCTATTTGTAAAGCCTCCTCAGACAACCACTTTGCCTTCTTGCATTTCTTTTTCTTTGGGATGGTTTTGTTCTCCGCCTTCTGTACAATGTCATGAACTTCCATCCATAGTTCTTCAGGCACTCTGCCTACCAGATCTAGTCCCTTGAACCTATTTATCACCCCCACTGTATAATCATAAGATATTTGATTAGGTCATACCTGAATGGCCTAGTGGTTTTCTTACTTTCTTTGATTTAAGCCTGAATTTTGCAATAATGAGCTCACAATCTGAGCCACAGTCATCTCCAAAGTGAAAAGCACAATGATGGCAGATGGGAACATGAAAGGCTTTCTACTTCATTTTAATACTTTGGAACCCAGCAGATCTTCCACTCCTGGAAATTTTACAAAGCCAAAACTCTATCATCCCATAAGGAAATTTAATTGCTTTCCTTTTTAACATACTTATTCCTAGACCAGTCTGCACCACTCCAAGCAGACTGATGATTAGTTGACAAATCTGTTTCATCCCGCCTACCAGAATCAACAGACAGCAGAGACTCTGCCTCTCCAAAACAGAAATGGACAGTTGTCCTTTTTTTCCCATTCTTTTCCTCATTTTAATGAGCAGATTCTGATTAGCAGACATTCTTCAATATTCTTACTAAATATTAATAGTTTTTCTCTAGTCTAAATAACAAAAATGTGTTTAAAGATGAGAGGACCAGGGAGGAAAACAATTGCAATAAGACTAAAAACAGACCTAGATCCATATAAACTTCTCTAGAGCTAAAATGGTAGAAGTTTTATCCTAAAAAAAGTTTCACAGACTTTCAAATGCCTTTCTGTGATTTTTTTATCAGTTTATTGTCTCCATTTTAAGCAGACATACTGAATTGCAGCAGACTGTTAGAGAAAAGTAGGATGCTACAAAAACCTTCTCTAAGAAACAACTATTTTAGACTCTTTGATACAGTAAGCATTAAAAAAAAATGAAAATGTACTTTGCTGAAATCTGGGATATGACAAAAATGAAAGCCAAAACCACTTTCTATTTTCCCTTGGCTTATAAACCAATTGCAGAGTATCACAGTTTTGTTCTATACGAGGACATGTTTACTCTCTGGCTAGAAAAGTAGCTCAACTACTCTTCCAATATTTATTCTAAAACAAAAAGTATTTCACTAGGTATAGAGTTATCAGTGAACGGTGGTTAGAAAAAGGAATGGAAATTCCTGCCTTAGCTTCAGTTGTTGTATATCAGTCATGTCTTATTCTTTGCAACCCCATGGACTATAGCCCACCAGGCTACTCTGACCATGGAATTTTCCAGGGAAGAATACTGGAGTGGGGTACCATTTCTTACTCCAGATGATCTTCCCAACCCAGAGATCAAACCTGTGTTTCTTGCATTGGCAGGTGGATTCTTTACAACTGTGCCACCAGGGAACTCCTGCCTTAATTTAGAAACTCCTTAAAATAGTTAATCAGGCAAACCTATCTGTGCAAAATGTCAGATTATCTTTAAAATTCGGAAGCATACCGCATAGCCTCGATGATTTCAGCTGTCAGCTGCAGGTTGTCTGTCCATTAAAAGTCATATTTAACTAAGCAGCTGCTCCCGCAGCCTGGTGGGTTACGGTCCATGGGGTCGCAGAGTCAGACACGACTGAAGCAACTTAAGATGCGTGCACGCACACTGCTCCCATAACCTGAAGCTCCCTACTCCTTATTTCCCCAGTACTTTATAATCTCATATTTTAGTTCTAAGCTGGGGAAACTTTGTGGAATAAACCTTTAACTGTACCAATTTTAACTGTGCTAGCTTTAGAGGAAGTAGGGAGGAAAAGGAACAAAGAAGAAGTTACAATGATAAAAATATGCTGCTACAACCAGCGCAGAATGTTTCAATATGCCGAAGAAGATGACAGAACTGCCAGTTTAGTCAGGGAGGCAGTCATACTCTTACGGGATGGATATCGAGGATTCTAGGCAAAGGTTCTCACTCTGTCTCAGGCAGAGGCAGCCACCTTCCTCTGAAGATGGATATGGTCCTGCCAGGCTGGATGGCATTTCACAGTCCCTTCAAGCCTCATGATGCCATGGCTCTGCACACAGCAAGCTACAGTTCAAAGGTGAATGACCACAAAAAAGTCATCCAGTGAGAAATAAGATGTCACAGTAATATTAAAACAAAAAAGAAAAATTGAACCTCCTTTGGTGCCAATCCAACATTTATATCTGCTAAAAGCAGTTTCATTTCAGTTTGGCAGAAAATGTTGCATATAACTCAGGAGTAAGACCACAAGCTTTCCTGAAATCATTTAACCCACAGGAAAGCAAACAAGTTGCTTAAGTTTAACTGCAGCAACTGTAAACAAGAACGGAAATATTCTTCATCCATTGATCAACATGTCTCTAGATATCAGAAACAACCTCAGAAAACTGTATGAAATATCTTCACAGATTTTCTTACTGATTACCATTTCTAATTATCATGAGTACATTCCCAATAGCATCTAAACTGTTTTTCTCTTTCTATATTGAAGACTAACCACCACTTCTACATGTTTAAATCACCATGAGGATTTGGTCATAGAGTAAAAGCAGAAATATGAATTTACAGATTAAAATGTTCATTGGCCATACTCTTCCACTAACCAAATAAATTTATAGATGCAATAATGAGTGAAAATATTTATGATATGAATGCAAGTTTTCTAATAAAAATTGAGAAATCATTTTTAAGTATTATTTGTAATCAATTTATCCTCCCACCCCAACTTCCCCTCCACCGCCAACACACAAAGACACAGAGAGCTACTGTTCTCCACTCCCCAGCTTGACCATGTGAAGCATCAGGCATGGTTCAGGCCCAGCTGCCTAGACATTATTTAGTGCTCATCGGCTTCATGAGTCTCTGGAGTGTGTGTGTATGTGCTCAGTCATGTCCAGCTCTTTGCGACCCCATGGACTGCAAACTTCCAGGCGCCTCTGTCCATGGGATTTTTTCAGGTAAGAATCCTGGAGTGGTCTGCCATTTCCTTCTTCAGGGGATCTTTCCAACCCTGTGATCAAACCTGGGTCTCCTACACTAGCAGGTAGATTCCTTACCACTGAGCCACCAGGGAAGTCCAATATGAATTCAGAGAGGACACAAACATTCAGTCCATTAAGACCTAGAAATGACCAAAAATCATCCATGCACTTGCCAGACACACCCTACTTATTTCCTACTCCGGGTGCTGGGAGGTTTCTCTGTGTAGACTCGGTCTCTTGCTACAACCAAGTCCCCATCCTAAAATGCCCAGGACCCAAAGCCTGGTGCTAACAGTCACTCACAGGCATGTATCTATCTTGTCCTGAGTTTGCTGCTGGGTTCCCCGTCATTGTTCTCTAATCAACAGCTGGATCTAGATGAACATGGAAGCGGCTGGACCCGTGAGCACTGTACCCTCCTGTCTGCCCCACAAGCAGCTCCACAGTGTGCCTCTGAAGCTGGGTCTCTGTGTTCCTTTCTCATCCTGTGTTCTGCCTCATGGTAGATCTTGTACTTGGATCCCACATCTCCTCTGGCCCTTCCTTCCCTGTGGTGCCCTTAAATGGACTAGAAGCCTCACCTCTAAGCCCTAAGTCATGCTACATGGCTCCAAGAAATGCGGCTTTGATTTAAAAGTTGCTACATAAGTCGGAATCATCCCATAGACAGTGATGAGCACAGACATTGATTAAAAGTTAGTGTAGCCATGATCACTTGGCTACAAGAAGAAGAGAGACCCCTTGGAGAATCTTTTCTAGGGAATTATGATAAGCAGCAAGTCATTCCCACATGGCACTTAAATCTTTCATCCATATCACCTACTTCTACCCAAGGTCTTCATATTTCACTCTTACTTGATCTCAAACAATAAACTGTGTGGTGCACGTGGACTCTGCTCATAGCAAGTCATGCTGTTGCTCTATTTCTCTTTTATGGTTTATTTACACATCTTCTTTCGGTTTAGCTACTTTAAGAGACAACAAACACCAGAAGAACAACAATATTGATCAACACTGGCTGTAACCTAACAGATGGATTTAACTTTGCCAAGGGTAATAGAAATGCAAGTCACATATATCTGAACAGTCAAGCATCTGTTTATTCTGGAGATAACCTTTACCTTTTTAGCTGTGCCAGGTTTCAATAGCACTAGGAATCCAGTAGAAATCAGACTATGAAATCCTAACTGTGTTAAAAGATCATAAAGTCAGAGGAGTTTCAAGTCAGAGGCACAGAGAGACTGTGCACCAGCTGCTGCGTAGGCTCACATCTGACCCTTAGAGGGAAGTCACGGATAGTCACAGGAATCCTACAAGAAAATTTGAGAAACCACCTGCTACACTTAGTCATGTCTGACTCTCTGTGACCCTATGGACTATAGCCTACCAGGCTCCTCTGCCCATTGGATTTTCCAGACTAGAATACTGGAGTGGGTTGCCATTTCCTCCTCCAGAGGATCCTTCCGACCGAGGGATAGAACCCACGTCTCCTGATTGGCAAGCAGATTCTTTACTACTGAGCCACCTGAGAAGCCCACCTGCTATGCTTGCCATGAGCTAAAATGAAATGATCCATGTCACCAGCAACATGAAGGGAGCATACAGAAGTGGAAAGCGGGGATTCACGCGAACAGTGAAAGTAACAAATTCACCATGCTGTAATTATACTACTGATAAACATTTACTGAGCATCACTTATTATGGAGTAATAAACTATGGGGCCAGGACTGGAAAAGGTCAGTTTTCATTCCAATCCCAAAGAAAGGCAATGCCAAAGAATGCTCAAACTATTGCACAATTGCACTCGTCTCACATGCTAGTAAAGTAATGCTCAAAATTCTTCAAGCCAGGCTTCAGCAATACGTGAACCGTGAACTTCCTGATGTTCAAGCTGGTTTTAGAAAAGGCAGAGGATCCAGAGATCAAATTGCCAACATCTGCTGGATCATGGAAAAAGCAAGAGAGTTCCAGAAAAACATCTATTTCTGCTTTCTTGACTATGCCAAAGCCTTTGACTGTGTGGATCACAATAAACTGTGGAAAATTCTGAAAGAGATGGGAATACCAGACCACCTAACCTGCCTCTTGAGAAATCTGTATGCAGGTCAGGAAGCAACAGTTAGAACTGGACATCGAACAACAGACTGGTTCCAAATAGGAAAAGGAGTATGTCAAGGCTGTATATTGTCACCCTGTTTATTTAACTTCTATGCAGAGTACATCATGAGAAACGCTGGACTGGAAGAAACACAAGCTGGAATCAAGATTGCCGGGAGAAATATCAAGAACCTCAGATATGCAGATGACACCACCCTTATGGCAGAAAGTGAAGAGGAGCTAAAAAGCCTCTTGATGAAAGTGAAAGAGGAGAGTAAAAAGTTGGCTTAAAGCTCAACATTCAGAAAATGAAGATCATGGCATCCAGTCCTATCACTCCATGGGAAATAGATAGGGAAACAGTGGAAACAGTGTCAGACTTTATATTTTGGGCTCCAAAATCACTGCAGATGGTGACTGTAGCCATGAAATTAAAAGACACTTACTCCTTGGAAGAAAAGTTATGAGCAACCTAGATAGCATATTCAAAAACAGAGATATTACTTTGCCGACTAAGGTCCGTCTAGTGAAGGCTATGGTTTTTCCTGTGGTCATGTATGGATGTGAGAGTTGGACTGTGAAGAAGGCTGAGTGCCGAAGAATTGATGTGTTTGAACTGTGGTGTTGGAGAAGACTCTTGAGAGTCCCTTGGACTACAAGGAGATCCAACCAGTCCATTCTAAAGGAGATCAACCCGGGGAATTCTTTGGAAGGAATGATGCTAACGCTGAAACTCCAGTACTTTGGCCACCTCATGCGAAGAGTTGACTCACTGGAAAAGACTTTGATGCTGGGAGGGATTGGGGGCAGGAGGAGAAGGGGACGACAGAGAATGAGATGGCTGGATGGCATCACTGACTCAATGGACGCGAGTCTGAGTGAACTCCAGGAGTTGGTGATGGACAGGGAGGCCTGGCGTGCTGCTATTCATGGGGTCGCAAAGAGTCGGACACGACTGAGCGACTGGACTGAACTGAACTGAAACTATGGGGAGCTATGGCAGCAAACTTCTATCATAATATTTGTGTGTGTGTCACATTTTCTCAATTCATCCACCCTATATACAAACCCAAAGACTTCAGTGACCTCAGGGCAAGGTAGGAGGAAGTAAAGGGAATAACATTAGTGGGAAATACTGATATTTCCAAATCTAAGCTACTGATCCCTACTGGAAATTATAGCACAAAATTAGCTTATTATAAGAAAAGGTTGAAAGGAAGCTGCCAATTGAGAGTATCCCTCATTAATTTAAGTGACCATATGCTAATAAAGGAGGAGCCAGCACCCATGCCTCTGTGTGGCTTGTGCCCTGCTCAGCGCTCATAAGTGGAGCTGTATCTTAAGAATCCGTCATCCAAAGCCAAAGCTTAAGACCATGGATAGACCTCTAAGATCTTTTTCCAACAAGACAGGCAGGTTTAAGTATAACCTCACAGGAGCAAATGAAATTTTCCCCTTTTTTCCAAGTTGAGCCTAAGAAAACTCATTCTGGCATAAAGCCTAGAGGACATGGAGTGTTTCAGGTGGGGTCCCCTGAGTAGGCACCACAGACAGCCACAGCAAAGGACAGGGCTGATGGAGGCCACCTTCTTGGGCATTTCTGTTCATTTTTTTTCCAATTAGATTTGTGGTATAGGAACGCCAAATGAAAAACCATAAGGGAACAACCACAGTGGGGAAAAGCCAAAGAGACAAAAGGCAGATTTCAACAGGAAAATGTGGCCTCTTAAAACAACACAGATAACAGCCTTGGAATTTTTCAGATTAAAAAAAAGAAATCACACCCTAAATGCTGCCAGTTTGACTCTGCGCCCATCTCATCCCCATGTCAAAGTTTCTGTGGCAGATGGTAAGGAGCAAAATGACCCAAAAATGTCAGTCCTTTTTTCTTCTAATAAAGAGAAGCTATCAAAAATACACAAAACAGCAGAGAGCAAGGCAAAAAGGAACAATGTGAGTACCCTTGTTCCGTAGAAACGGAGCAACACATATTAGTTCTCTGAATTTTGGAATCTTTCCCCCAAATATGGCTTAGGCTTAATAGAGGGCTTTTAAGTAAATTTTTTTTTAACTTTTTTAGTTGGTTTGCTTTGAGAGAAGATGTTACTTGCAGATTGTATTAAACATACAATATATAGTGAAAAGTGGCTTCCCAGGTGGGTGCAGTGGTAAAGAATCCACCTGCCAATGTAGGAGATGCAAGAGACTTGGGTTTGATTCCTGGGTCAAGAAGACCCCCTGCACAAGGAAATGGCAACCCACTCCAGTCTTCTTGCCTGAAAAATACAATTGACAGAGGAGCCTAGTGAGTTACAATCCAGGAAGTTGCAAAGAATTGGACATGACTGAGGATACACATAACGTGAAAAGTAGGTGCCTCCTCCCCTCACTCCTGATAGAGTTCTCTTTCTCTGAAGGAACCATTCTTACCAGACTTTTCCGCATCCTCATCTTTAATCCTAGGATAGAGGTATATATGTGTTTGTGTTGCTCCCTCTTTTTACACAAATAAAAGTAAGAAAGCAAATGCACAAATAAAACAATCTAAATATATTGCCTGCACCTTGCATTTTCAAGTTAATATTTTAAGGATATTATTCTGTATTTATTCTTTCACTTACTCATTTTGGGGATAAATTAGTTTAGTAGTGAATAAACTAATGTCCTTACTCCAAGAAAGCATAGTAGAAGGGCTCATGTCAAAAAATAAAATCAATGTCTAATAAGTATGTATTACATCAGATGTATTATTTTTAAAAAATAAAGCAGGGTAAGGGGACAGGGTAGCCACGTTGTGATGGGAAAGAGGAAGGCTTGCTCTGTGTGATGACATTTCAGGAGTGACCTCAAGAGAAGATCATGTGGCTATCAGAGGAATAACTGATCAGACAGCAGGAAGAGGATGTGCAAAGGTCCTGGGACAGATGTGTGGTGATCACAACTGAGGATCAGCAAGGAGGTCACCATGGCTTCTGCACATTAAGCAAGGGAGTGATAGGAAATGAGGTCACAGGATGAAGAAGGGAGCCAGATTATGCAGACTCCTGTAGCCCTTGGTCAAATATTTGGCTTTTACTCTGAGTGAGATGGGAAGTCACCAGCAAGTCTGGAGTGACATGCTAGACACACATCTCAGAATGATTATTCTGACTACTGTGCTGAGAAATTTCGGGTGGCAAGGTTGGAAACAAGAACCTAGTCCAGGCAAAAGGTGATGCTGGCAGAGGCCAGGATGGAGCAGTGGAAACGGTGGATGGTGGTTGGATTCTGGATGCCTTGTGAATGTGGAGCTGTCAGAAGCTGCTGATGAATTGGATGTGGAGAATGAAAAGAAAGAGAAGTGCCAAGGAGGACTCTCGAGAGTTCTAGCCTGAGTCCTGAGAGTTACTGCAAAGACAAAGTTGCTGTTTATTGAAATGAGAAGGCTGTGGGAAGAGCAGAGCTCAGGAAAGAGAAGCAGTGAAGACCCTACTGATTTAGTTATTAGCTGCAATGAGTCTTCAGCACTGTGCACTGGCTTTCTCCAGCTGTGGCGAGTGGGGCTACTCTTCATTGCAGTGTGTGAGCTTTTCATTGTGGTGGCTTCTCTTGCTGTGGAGCACAAGCTCCAGAGAGTATGGGCTTCAGTAGTTACAGCACACAGGCTTAGTAATTGTGGCTGGCAGGCCCTAGAGTAGGGGCTTAGTTGCCCCTCAGCTCATGGAATCTCCCCAGACCAGGGATCAAACCCGTGTCTCCCACATCGGCAGGCATGTTTTTAACCACTGAGCCACCTGAGAAGTCCAAGGCATTGATTTTAGACATAGCAGGTTTGATATGTCTATGAAAGAAAGAGAAGTCGCTCAGTCGTGTCTGACTCTTTGCAACCCCATGGACTGTAGCCTACCAGGCTTCTCTGTCCATGGGATTTTCCTGGCAAGAATACTGGAGTGGGTTGTCATTTCCTTCCCCAATGTCTATGAGACCTCCAAGTAGAAATGTCAAGGAGCCCATAGGACATATGAGTCTTAAAGTAAGGCAGAAGCCAGGGATGGGGGGAGAGACGTGGGAGATTTCAGCACACGGCTGACATTCTAAAACATGTATTTCTTACAAACATTTATGTTACATATATTCTACTCAGACTTCACTTGAACTTTTCAAACAGCTGCATAATAGGAAACTTTTTAGATTAAATTCATTTTTATATTAAGTTTAAATGAAGACCACTGTTTTGTGAAAAGTCAGAATATACAGTTGGTCCTCGATATTCATTGAGTCTGTATTTGCAAATTTGCCTACTTGTGAAAATGTATTTGGAACACTAAAATCAATTCTTGCCTTCATGGTAAACCACAGACTGGTGGAAACCTTAACTCACTCAACACACATTTTCCCAGCTGAGCTGTCTTCTTGTTTCTGCTTCCATACCATAAAGAATTGTCCACTTCGTGGTCCACTCCCTGTCACGTGTTTTTTGCTCTTTTTGTGTGTGCTTTTCTATTTTCTGGTGATTTCTCTTTAAAATGTATCCAAGCGAAGCACTGAAGTGCTTTCTGGTGTTCCTAAGTGCAAAAAGGTTGTGATGTGACTTACAGAGAAAATACATGTGTTAGAAAAGCTTGGTTCAGGCAAGGGTTATAGTGTCCAGTGGCTTAGAGTTCAATGTTAAAGAGTCAACAATATATATTAAATAAAGTGTCTTTAGATAGAAACACACATAGCTCAAGGTTATATACTGACTGAAGAAAATGGTATGACCAGAGGTTTGGAATCTAATGCTGCACTTCCTCTAGAAGTAACTGGTTAGTATTTACTAATTAGTGTTATAGTGACTTTTTAGGACGTAACTGCCACGTAATGAGAACTGACTGGTTTGTTTTTTGATCATTTCATAGCTCAGTGGTAAAGAATCCTCCTGCCAAGTAGGAGATGTGGGTTTGATCCCTGGGTTGGGAAGATCCCCTGGAGGAGGGCATGGTAACTCACTCCAGTGTTCTTGCCTGGAAAATCCCATAGACAGACGAGCCTGGAGGGCTACAGTCCATGAGGGTCACAAAAATGTCAGATACAACTTAGAAACTAAACAACAATAACAACCCTTCACATGGGAAGCAAAAGACTGAAATTACTTGGAGAAATCATCTACCACTACTCTGCGTCTTAAGAACCTCATGGAAGCCAACCCATAAAGCTGGGGCTATGACCTATTTTTAAGAAGCAGTAGAGAAGAAAAACCCAAAACAAACAAACGACAACAACAAAAACCCTCCATTAATAAGTGCAATGATCTGTGCACAGCGAACTTTAATAAATGTCACTGACTGACAATTTTCAAAACCAGTTGGAGTATCTAATGGCTTTCCTTGTCGGAAAAGTATCTTTGTATCTTACCCAAATCCCACTGCAGTTTAAAATCCCATCTACTCTTTTGTGTTCACAGGAGAAATGAAAACTTGCTAAGCACCAGCTTCTGCTCTAAGTCCATCATACACTCAAACACATTAAATTGCCCCAGGCTCTTCCATTCTCTAAGTAAAGTAATTCCATTTACTTTAATATTTCTTTCTTAGGGCTTATTTTCCATCCTCTAATCAGTCAAATACAATTCTTCCTGCTTTTAAACACTTACAATCATGTCATCCTTTTTGCCCTGTTAAATGATGAATTGCAATTTCCATCTCGTTGCCTCCAGAGCCCACACTGTCGGTCATAAATGTTTAACTGGTAAGGTCGTTTCCTATCAAGATCTCCATGAGCAACTGCTTTAATATGTAATTGTTCTTCTGATCTTTCTATTTAGGGATTCCCCTTCTTGTATTATAAAAATATTTTTACAATCAAACCATGTTATTAAAGACAACAGGTCAAATGCAAAGACAGAAAAGGCTTTTTATATTTAAAAAAAGTTAATAAAGTAACACTGAAGACAATCAGCCTATAAATGCAAGTTAATTATAAAGAGATTTAATGTTTACTGGACTGCAAGGAGATCCAACCAGTCCACCCTAAAGGAGATCAGTCCTGGGTGTTCATTAGAAGGTCTGATGTTGAAGCTGAAACTCCAATACTTTGGCCACCTGATGCGAAGAGCTGACTCTTTGGAAAAGACTCTGATGCTGGGAAAGATTGAGGGCAGGAGGAGAAAGGGATGACAGAGGATGAGTTGGTTGGATGGCATCACCGACTCAATGGACATGAGTTTGGGTAGGCTCTGGGAGTTGGAGATGGACAGGGAGGCCTGGTGTGCTGCAGCTCATGGGGTCGCAAAGAGTCAGACACAACAGAGAGACTGAACTGAACTGAACTGACCCAAGTTTTAGAACATGTCCACCTTGAAGATTTGGGGATTTGGGTGCAGGTACCATTGGGTTTCCCTGGTAGCTCAGGTAGTAAAGAATCCGCCTGCAAGGCAGGAGACTTGGGTTCGATCCCTGGGTTGGGAAGATACCCTGGAAAAGGGAATGGCAAACCACTCCAGTATTCTTGCCTGGGAAATCCCATGGACAGAGAAGCCTGGTGGGCTACAGCCCATGGGGCTGCAAAGAGTCGGACATGCCTGAGTGACTAACGCACTTCACACACACTTCTGCAGGTACCCTTTCTTTTTGGTCCTCGTTAGCAATGTATCTTGTCATTGAAAGGAGCTCTTAAAAAAGGATTTCTCTCTTTTAAAAGTAATAGTTTTATTCATCCATCTTTAGGCAACAGTGTGCTTTTGAGTCACCTTAGAGGATAGAAATGAAGCTTGGTTGTACCAAGCATCTAGATGCTTGAAAGTGGCTCACCAGTCCCAAGAACTGAGTCCAGCCAATTCTGTTGTGCTGAATGGATGGGAAGAAATGACACCTGAATGTCCTGGGTGGAGTGTGGTTCCTAAATTATCAGTGCTTATGCTTGATGTATCAATAAAATGATTAAAGAGTGAGGATTATTTACCTGAGGCTGATTGTTTAATAAATCTATAAGCACAGACTATACGCCATTTTTCAAAGTTTATACATTTGACCAATTATAAGGGCCAGCTGGACCATATAAAGAGCAAAGGTGAATTGGGAGACCTTTAACTCTCATACTTTAGAATCACAGAGATCTCAGCTCCAAGGGAGCTGAGATATTGCCTTGTGGACTCATCCCCATGCTTCTCTTCCTTTACTTCCAGCTCTCTTTTCAACCCACAAACTAAGCAAAGAACACCATACCTTTCTGAAAACCTTAACTTCTCTTATTTCTTTGATCATTACTTTACTCAACACTCTTAAAATTAGGTCACTTACCCTCTTGATGTTGTACAAGTGAAATAGCAAAAGAAATGGATTGGCAATTGCTTCAACTTGAATGTACAAAAATGCTTAGTCAGTATTATTAAATAACTTTGCAGGAAAATTGGAAATAACAACCATGTCCCCTAAAAAGATGACAGAGTTAAATATATTGGCATGGAATGATGGCTACAATAAATTAAGTAAAAAATTCAAGACCAAACAGTACATTGATAAATAATACTCATAAGTGAGTGTTTACTGATACATATAAATAAAATAATATTATTTTTTTTGTTTTCTCAACAAATATTAAATGTGCCATGAACTCTTCTAAAGATCGAGATTTTGATGGGAGACACAGTTCCTACCCTTGGGTGTTCACAGCCTGTTGGGGAGGTAAACGTCATTGTTCAGTCACTCAGCCATGTCCAACTCTTTGCAACCCCATGGACTTCGGCACATCACCTTCCCTGTCCTTCACCATCTCCTGGAGTTTGCTCAAACTCGTGTCCATTGAGTCGGTGATGCCACCCAAACATCTCATCCTCTGTCGTCCCCTTCTCCTCCTGCCCTCAATCTTTCCCAGCATCAGGGTCTTTTCCAATGAGTCAGCTCTTCCCATCAGGTGGCCAAAGCACTGGAGCTTCAACTTCAGCATCGGTCCTTCCAATAAATATTCAAGATTGATTTCCTTTAGGACTGACTGTTTTGATCTCCTTGCAGTCCAAGGGAGTCTCAAGAATCTTCTCCAACAACACAGTTCAAAAGCATCAGTTCTTTGACGCTCAGCCTTCTTTATGGTCCAGCTCTCACATCCATATATAATTTCTGGAAAAGCCATAACTTTGATTATATGGACTTTGTCAGACCTTAGATAAACATTAATCAGATAATAATATAATAAAAACTGTATGTGTGTGAAGTATATATGCATACAAGTGAGTGTGTATATTTATAAAAGGAAAAGGCTAAAATCACATTTAAAACCAACAGGTATTACCCGTGAATGATCTTTTTTTTTTTTTATTTTCAGCATGCTATAAATTTTCAATTATCATCGCTTTCTTTTGTAATTAGAAAAAAAATTAATTGGATTTACTGTTTCTTATTTAGTTTCCTCAGGTCTACATCAGGCTACCTTTAGATTTAGTGATTAGCTCTCTTCTGTCTTCCCTTAAGATAAAAAACAATGTTGTCTATTTCCTGACTTCAGGAGAAGGCAATGGCACCCCACTCCAGTACTCCTGCCTGGAAAATCCCATGGACGTAGGAGCCTGGTAGGCTGCAGTCCATGGGGTCACTAGGAGTTGGACACAACTAAGTGACTTCACTTTCACTCACTGGAGAAGGAAATGGCAACCCACTCCAGTGTTCTTGCCTGGAGAATCCCAGGGACGGGGGAGCCTGGTGGGCTGCTGTCAATGGGGTTGCACAGAGTCAGACACGACTGAAGCGGCAGCAGCAGAATGCATAAGAGCGTACTGCTTTGACACATGTGAAAGTAACAGCAGTAAGAGGTAACTGAGAAAAAACCAGTCAGACACATCATTTTCTGAGACACATGGATGGTTATCCAAGGCAGGGGAACAGAGACCCATCTTCTCCTCAAGGTCCAAGGGAGCTTACACTTACTTGTACTTGGCAATGCTTTTTTAGCAACCCTCTGCTAAAGCTGAAGCATCAATTACATGGCATTTTTAAAGATTTCTTTATCTGTTTATTTACTTATTTACATTTTGGCTGTGCTGGGTCTTCGTTGCTGCACATGGACTTTGTCCAGCTGCAGCGAGTGGGGTGGGGGGCCGGTACCCTAGTAGCGGTGTGCAGGCTTCTCATTGCAGTGGCTTTTCTTGTTGCGGAGCACAGGCTCTAGGCTGCGGGGGCTTCAGTAGTTGTGGTGCATGGGCTTAGTTGCTCCACGGCATGTGAGATCTTTCTGGACCAGGGATCGAACCCATGTGCCCTGCATTGGCAGGGAGATTCTTAACCACTAGACCACCAGGGAAGCTCCCGTTATATCTTAATATGAAAGTCTGACTATTATTTCTGATGAGACTTCTTACAAAGAATTGCAGATAAATAACTTGCAAAATACTTTATGCTTTGTTATTTATATTTTTGCACTTTACAATTGTTTCCAGTACTTTTAGTAGTTCTTATGAAATGAGAGTAAAGGTTCTGCCATCTCTTCTGACATTCAGAGAACCTCTGATGAGACCACAGAACTCTACCTCACTAAAGGCTCAAAGTAAAGTAATGCTCAAAATTCTCCAAGCCAGACTTCAGCAATACGTGAACCGTGAACTTCCTGATGTTCAAGCTGGTTTTAGAAAAGGCAGAGGATCCAGAGATCAAATTGCCAACATCCGCTGGATCATGGAAAAAGCAAGACAGTTCCAGATAAACATCTATTTCCGCTTTCTTGACTATGCCAAAGCCTTTGACTGTGTGGATCACAAGAAACTGTGGAAAATTCTGAAAGAGATGGGAATACCAGACCACCTAATCTGCCTCTTGAGAAATCTGTATGCAGGTCAGGAAGCAACAGTTAGAACTGGACATGGAACAACAGACTGGTTCCAAATAGGAAAAGGAGTATATTGTTACCCTGCTACTTAACTTCTATGCAGAGTACATCATGAGAAACGCTGGGCTGGAAGAAACACAAGCTGGAATCAAGATTGCCAGGAGAAATATCAGTAACCTCAGATATGCAGATGATACTACCCTTATGGCAGAAAGTGCAGAGGAACTAAAAAGCCTCTTGATGAAAGTGAAAGAGGAGAGTGAAAAAGTTGGCTTAAAGCTCAACATTCAGAAAATGAAGATCATGGCATCTGGTCCCATCACTTCATGGGAAATAGATGGGAAAACAATGGAAACAGTGTCAGACTTTATATTTTGGGCTCCAAAATCACTGCAGATGGTGACTGTAGCCATGAAATTAAAAGACACTTACTCCTTGGAAGAAAAGTTATGAGCAACCTAGATAGCATATTCAAAAGCAGAGACATTACTTTGCCAACTAAGGTCCATCTAGTCAAGGCTATGGTTTTTCCAGTAGTCATGTATGGATGTGAGAGTTGGACTGTGAAGAAGGCTGAGCACCGAAGAATTGATGCTTTTGAACTGTGGTGTTGAAGAAGACTCTTGAGAGTCCCTTGGACTACAAGGAGATCCAACCAGTCCATTCTGAAGATCAACCCTGGGATTTCTTTGGAAGGAATGATGCTAAAGCTGAAACTCCATACTTTGGCCACCTCATGCAAAGAGTTGACTCATTGGGAAAGACTTTGATGCTAGGAGGGATTGGAGGCAGGAGAGGAGAAGGGGACAACAGAGGATGAGATGGCTGGATGGCATCACTGACTCGATGGACGTGAGTCTGAGTGAACTCCGGGAGTTGGTGATGGACAGGGAGGCCTGCGTGCTGCGATTCATGGAGTCACAGAGTCGGACACGACTGAGTGACTGAAGTGAACTGAAAGGCTCAAAAAGTAACAGGGACTCAGCCACCAGATTTGGAAAATGACCTGGCCAATGTCCACCATAAAACATTCCAAAGGCTTACTGTGAAGCATCAAAGTTCATTTAAAAAGTTGCTTACATATATATATTTTTGTAAATGGCACACACTCATGTTTATAAAGAACATGGTCCAAATAAGGAAAAGAATAAAGAAGAAAGTTTCAAAATATCCCCAAATTCCATAAGTGTTAATGTGGTGAACATATTTCTCTATATCTCTATCCACGCACAGGGCTGTATTGATATAGTGCTATATAATACGATCATTCGCTTCTTTTTTTTAAAGCAAAAATGAAAGAGCGCATATAAAGCTTAAAAATAAGGACAACTCAATTTGGGAGGTGAAGATCATGAGATGCCTCATGAAGGGAGCTTTGGGTCCCAGTGATGCCCCACTCTTTGAACTGGGTGCTGATTACAAGACTGTGATCATTTTGCAAAAATGTGATGTACATTTCTGCCTTATATACTTTTTTAGTTTGCATCTTATACTTGAGTGAAAATTTTTTACATAAAACTCCCTGACTAAAGTAAATCAATATGCCAAGCAAATGAAGGAGAAGGTAAAAGAGAGGAAACATATTAAGTCCTAGAACCAATTAAGTCTATTTTCATGCTTTAATTTCAGTCTTTAATTTTTAGTATCTTAAAAATTTATCTGTTATTTGTTAATGTTCTTTCACACAAAGAGTATTAATATTTCTTAACAGCATATTCTAAGTCCTAGAAAGAGTAAATGGTCTTCATGTTTTTCAGCATATTAAACATAAGTTACATAGTTTTATAAAGAATCTTCATGGTAAGTGAACATAAATTGGGGGAATCTTTAGGTGTAGCAACATATTACAATATAGCCTGTGCTGGCTATGACAGAACCCCTCAGCCAATAAGCCACACTTTCTATGAACTGATTAATCAACCAGTGTCAGTCAGAAACATTAAAGTCATATAGATACAGCATAACAGTTAGTTTAAAAGTAAGATTTATTAATTATATACAGGTGTAATTTTCCTTTGCTCTCTATTTTAGCCATTTCTTAAAACATTCCTATACATGTTCTGGGGCTTCCCAGGTGGCACTACTGGTAAAGAACCAGCCTGCCATTGCAGGGCACATAAGAAAAGCAAGTTCAATTCCTGAGTTGGGAAGATCCCCGGGAGGAGGGCATGGCAACCCACTCCAGTATTCTGGCCTGGAGAACCCCATGGACAGAGGAGCCTGGCAGACTACAGTCCATAGAGTCACAAAGAGCTGGACACGACTGAAGCAACTTAGCACAGCACAGCATACATGTTTTATTATATTTTGATGTCACTTTTGAAACCAAATAAACACAGCAATTAAATAAATGAGGAAATTAATCCAAGCACTTTTGTAACACAAGTTATAAATCCAAATAGAGCAAATTTCAGAACGCAAACACCAAATTTCTCCAAGTAGATATATACCTGCCCTGCAAGGGTGGGGCCACAACAAGGGGGTGCTGACTCAGGGTAGTGGGTTTGGGGGGAGTCTGGGATCTTCATAGATCCAATAAGCAGCTGTTTATAGTCAAGTCCTTTAGGAATCCAGGATGTCTGGGAAGATTATCCACACATGGGACTGGTAAACCCAAAGAGTAAGACAGGAAGTAAAAGATGGGTAAGAAGGGACACTTATGAATGAGGAGCACTGGAGCAAGAAACGAAAGGGAGGAGAGAGCAAACTTGGACTATCATAAGCTCCACTGGAAGCTGAGAAGTCTGATGTTATTCCTGTGCTCACACTTACAGCAGGGCATTTAAAGCTGAGTTAAAGGCTAAAAATCTAAACTATACCATTTTTCCTCTGAGCAGCTCCTCAGAGACTTTGTCCATCTTGAACCTATTTAATTTCTAGGTTATGCAGCTAATTGGTGTCTTTATTCTAGGTCTCCCATCTATCACATTGATTTTACAATCAACATTAGGCTAAATCAGCAACAACTTAAATGGTATTCCATCCATCATCCCATACAAACTGGCTCTTGTGTCTTCTCACCAAATGGGACTTATTCAGCATCCATCATGAATTGTCTATACCCAGGGGACTAATCAACAGCATGAAAATTTGAACTGAGCTCACATTTTGCTTATTTTCAGCTTGGCAGTTCCTTTAGCTATCAAGTGTAGCTCACAGAAGACAACAGACAGATGAATGAGAGACAATTCATCTTCATTACACTATTGATACGTGCAGTTTATAATTTTTTAATGCTCTTGACACCATCTTCAAGGAGAAACTCAAAGCTAACCATTGCATTCAATAACCTAAAACTTGTCAGCAAAGAATCCTTTTCCATCAGCATCATACCCACCCTAATTAATAAAATCATTTAGATATTTATTATATGTTTGGGTTTTTTTTTCAAGTTTTATATCCTCTCATCCTCCACATCCTTCCATTAGTTTTATCAAGGTGGCTACCAGTTATCAATCATCAAGAAAAGAACATTGTAGCCATTAGTTATTTATAGTTATATCCAATCTGTTCTCTTCATGTTACTTTCAAACTTCTAGAATCTGTGAACACATGAATGTAGGTGTAGATAATCTCCTCTGATCCTCTGAAGCCAACTTCTCTTAAGGGACATAATCAAAATACCACTTTATATTGTCAGCCTCCACGTTCTTTCCAGAACACAATGCATTGTCGCTCACTTCTAAACACCTTATTGGACTTTGGGTAACAGACTATAGGAATTACCTATTATATATTTGACTCTCATACTTTTTCTTCCTTGATATATGCCTTTATTCATTCAACAAGACACAGAACCTACTATGCACGAAGTACTATGTCAGGCAAAGTAGGAATTGCAGCCAGTGGACTTTTATTCACATTTCTTGAGCCACCTGCTTCAAGTGTGAGGGTCTTTGCTTTTGTTTTTCGTATTTCACATCTAATCAGTGGCCAGGATATATGAAGTTTTCTTTCACATTATCTTCTTTTTTTCCCACTTTCTTCCCACCACCCTATTTTAAATTCTTACCATCCTGTACCTGCTGCTGCTGCTAAGTCGATTCAGTTGTGTCCAACTCTGTGCGACCCCATAGATGGCAGCCCACCAGGCTCCCCTGTCCCTGGCAAGAACAGGAGTGGGTTGCCATTTCCTTCTCCAATGCATGAACGTGAAAAGTGAAAGTGAAGTCATTCAACTGCGTACAACTCTTCACGACCCCATGGACTGCAAACTACCAGGCTCCTCCGTCCATGGGATTTTCCAGGCAAGAGTACTAGAGTGGGGTGCCGTCGCCTTCTCCAATCCTGTACCTAGATAATTTCAAAAGCTTCCTCCCAATCTGTCTCTCTGCAAGGCTCCAACCTAATCAAACACCTTACTTATTCTAGAAACAGTATGTTATAGCAATATATTAATATCATTATTACAATGATACAATAGAGGTTAAGAATCATTATTTGCTTTTTGTAGATAACAACATTAATTGTTAAAGAGTTTTTTTTTTTAAGTCCCAAATCACATAACTAATGCATGACTCACACAGAAATTTAATTCTAGGTCTGAATACATTTAAACCCTCTTTCCGTAACATCAGACTAACTCCCAGTTTAAGGGAATTGTTTAGGGGAAATCAGCCAGAATGGGAAGAAAAGGTATGAATTATGCTGGCATGAAAAGAACAGGAAACCAAACAAGTGACATGGAGAAGGAAGAACAGACCTGTACATGGGACCAGATGGGCTACGAAGAGGAGAGAAATGTCCAAGATTTTTTGGTAGTTTTAGACAGTGGGTCATTGGAGGTTTGGCCTGGCTTTGCTTTCTCTATGTCTTGGAAAGCTGTATGATGAGATGGTTTAAGAAGTAAGGGCCCGAATTTGTTCCCAGTCTGGCACTACCTCTTACTAGCTGTATGTCCTTAGGAATGCACTTAACTTCACTGTGCCTTATGTCAATACAATGGGGATAATAATAAACCTGCTTAAAAGGAAGTTTGAGGATTTTTTATAATTTATTTATTTTTAATTGAAGGATCATTGCTTTACAACATTGGTTTGATTTCTCCCATACATTAACGTGAATCAGCCATAGGTATATCTATGCCCCCTCCCTCCTGAATCTCTCTCCCACCTCTCACCCTTTCCTGCCCCTGTAGGTTGTTATAGAGCCCCAGTGTGAGTTCCCTGAGTCATATGGCAGATTTCCATTGGCTATCTATTTTACACACGGTAGTGTTCAAATTGCTGCCCTGCAAATAGGTTCATCAGTACCAAGGCTGAGGATTATTAAAGTGCTAACAACACTTTGGATCCCAGCACATATGTCCTCAATATTTATAAAATATTATTTACATCCATGCATTTCTTTTTCTTTCAAATAACTTAATATTTATATAGAATGGATTCAGTTATTTGCATTTCCTTTAAGTTTATAAATAAAGCCAAAAAAAGCAACGAGAGGTCACAGCCCAAGCCAGGCTGACTTATTTGGTATAACATCCAGCAAGCCCTGACATGCTCTGGATTCTAATCAGGTCAAGGAGACGGTTTTTCATAGTGTCTTTTCTCTTGGATAAGTGAGAGAACTGATCGTATTTGCATGATGAGAAAAAAGACTGGCTTCCTTTTCATCATGGAAGGGATTTAATGAAAATCCAACCTACAAATTCACTCTCCTTATAGTCAAAGACTGGTTTTTCAACCCACTGTTCTCTGCACAGAGCTCTCACTAAAACGAAAGGTGAAGTATGGTTTCCTTTGCAAAAGCTGGCCAGTTAGGACACCTTCCCTGCAAAATTGTTACCATATCAGTGTTTGCAGTTAAGAGTTCAGTTAGACTCAAGCATTTACTTTAATATACAGTGGGGTAATTTTTCCAACTCTCCAAATAATAACTAATCAAAATAGCCAGAGGGTGGCCTGGATGCAAACATGCCAACAATCTGCAATCACTCTCTTGGTTCCCACCGTCCCTTCCCCCTACTCCATAGGGAAGTTTGCGCCTTCGGAGGTCTTTATATCTTCATCAGGTTGTGCTACTGCCCTTAAGTGATCTCAGCCCCTGACTGGCTCCTTGTTTTCTCCCTAAATACTGTACATAACCATCACTATGCTTATGTGTATGCTCATGCTTAAGACCTGTTGGCAAGGGACTCTTGGCAAGGGACTCTATCTGCATTTCAGCCCCGTTCTTTTTAATCCTTAAAGGAATGTTCCCAGGCTAATTAAAGAGAAAAACAGAATTATTATGCCCCAAGAATTCAGGCAAAACATTCCGAAGCACTAAGAAGCCCTAATGAATCCTCGTGCTGGACATGCTGATTCTCAGCCATCCTGCTGGTTTAGGAGAAATGGGGTGAGTTTCTGCGAAGTTCTCTTCACTGGACAGGAAAACTTCTAAAACTGATGAGATGATAAAAGGTACCAGGTGTTAACTAAGGAAGGGAAAATCTGACCCTCATCTTTGCTGCTTTATTTCTGTGGTCGGTTTGCTTATGAGTAAGTGAGCTAGGACGGATGATAAGGCCAGGAAGAGAAAGGAAATATTCTTACGAATCCAGCTTCCAGTTTCCCCTCTTGTGAATTGTTAGAAAAGCAGACTTACTTCTAAAAATTCCCACATCCCTTTCATCAGCACTTTCTTCATTCATCTGGATTATAAACGGAATAATCATTTCCCACACATCAGCTGTGCAGTCAAATAAGTGTATTTCAGGCATTCTCTCTATATAGTAATAGGTTTTATTTTCTCCCAAATGTTATATAATCGTATTATTACCAATGTCCTTCATCTCGTAATCCCTTAAAGAAAAGTTTAGTGGCTTCTGTGTTACACCAGCTCTTCCCCTGGTATCGAGGGCAATGGAGAAGCAGCAGCTGGAGAAAACACATGGAGAGCAGGGACCTGAATTAAGCACACAGTCATTCCCACGGCGACTTCTAATGCCAAGTCCAAAGACCTCATTTCCATTTCGGTGTCCCTAACCCCAGCAACATTTGCTCTGCTACAGTGAATCAAACAAACTTCTTCCAAACAAAGTCAGAACACTTCCTTTTAAACGTGGGCTCCTGTTGCCGCTGCCTGCATATGCTAGCTTTAAAATGAAAGCAACATCTCTTAGAAGTTTGCTCTAGTAACGTTTAATGTGCAAATGCCTCCAATCAATAGTGAAGCTCACAGAACTGAGACGGCTCACTAGTCAGAGAAGAAAGCTGCTTCAGTACGAATGAGTTTGAGCCTCATATGGAAATATCAAGACAATGGGCAATTATTTCTATGAAGGAGTCTCCTGGAAATTACAACAACATTCAGAAGAAAAGAGTCCACTTCAGACACCGTATTCATCAAGGCTGCATCTCAGGCCACCGCGGGGTCTGTCTTTGCCTGGCAGAGAAGCCCTCATTAATTACAAGGCAGCATTACTCCTGACACAAAAGAAATTATTTTTCAAAAATCAGTGTGCTGGTAGCAAAGGTGTTCCCGCCCTTCCACTGAAAAACCGACAGCTCCCCAAAGCTCAAGGGACTGTCAGTCATTCTCAGGTTACCAACAGCCATTTTCACGAGCACATGCTAAATATTCTTTCCCAGGTAGCAGACCAGGTCTGCCGAAAGCTCCGGAGTTTCTTACCATTGCGATCCGATCTTCCCTCCCTTCGGACTCCGGCTGCCAGGAGCTGTTGCTGGTCCGCTGCTCCTCCAGCCACCGGATCCTCTGGAGGCTGAGAATGTCTCATGTGGTGCGAATGTATCGCCACCGATTATATTTCAGTCCCTCAATTGCTAGCCTTGATGCTTTGGAAATCAGCCAAACCAAGCGCAAAGAGAAAGGGCTGCAGCTTGCAATTTCAGAACTTTCCCTAGAATGTGCTCTTAAAAACGTGGGCCCCTCATTTAGCATTTGAGCAAATACCCAGGGCTTGCTACATTCAATCGCACTTCTCTCGTTTTCCTTTTAAACTGACTTGGGTTTTGTTGCTAGTGGAAGGAAATTACAGCAAGATACTCAAAGCTGACCCAGGGGATGCAGACCTGGTGCAGACTTCCACATGCTTCAGACCTGACAAGAAAAGGCTGCTATTCCAATCAGAGATGAGAATCCTGCTGAGATGGGGAGGAAGGCAGAGGGACAGTGCTGGCAAGCTGTCTAGGGTGACAGCATTTTGATAACTGGCGGGAGTCTGCAAAATGCTCTGAGGAACAACCATGGGACCCAAGTCGGCTCTAAATCGTTTGGTACCAGACTGCTCAATCCAAAGAGGCAAAGTTCTATCAAAGGAATCTATGGAGCACAGCCTTATCTTGAAGGATGAACTAGAAGTTCTTTAAGGGCAGTTTTTCAAAGGGTCTGCTAAGACTCTTTAAGTCTACTGGGTTACTCAATCATATTAAGTTATTTGTTGTTACTTAGTCACAAAGTCGTGTCTGGCTCTTTTGCAACCCCATGGACTGTAGCCCACCAGACTCATCTGTCCATGGGATTTCCCAGGCAAGAATACTGGAGTGGGTTGCCATTTTCCTCTCCAAGGGATCTTCCCAACCCAGGGATCGAACCTGCATCACCTCCACTGGCAGGCAGATTCTGAGCCATCAGAGAAGCCCCATTAAACTATTAGTATCTTGCTTTTCCTACATTTTGACAACATTTTCAATTCTTAAAAATTTTATTTCAGAAGGATTTACTCTGACAACTAGCACACAGCACAGGCAAGACCTCAACTGAAGCTCAGGCCAGAACTCTTTAAAATAACAGCACACACGAGCCAACACATCTATCAACTGCCAGACTGTTTACCTGCCTTTGCTTCCCCCACTGACTGTGAACTCCCGCAGGCAGCGTCCATGTTTGTTTTGTTCACTACTTTATCCCTAGTATGGCCTCTATTCCACTGTAGGATATTAATTGGCTGAATTAATTAACTTTCCACAATCACTGGAAATGTTGGTGGAGCCCCACAAATTGGTAAAATTCCCTTTGCTTGGAGCCTCATGTGTTGGAGGCTTGGGTTGGGTTCTTTCCATGGCTTCTTTTCCTCTCATCAGAAAGGTTCATACACCCTAATATGGTCAGGCTTAGAAAGGGCAGGGAAAAATTCCAGCAGAGTTAAATACTTGTTCTAAGGAAAATGCAACTCAAGGAATATAATTCATGTTGATGGCCAAGGGTTCTGATTTGTTCAAGGAGTCCATGGCCTTTATTAAGCCTGACAGCATCAAGAAGAAGTTGTGCATCAAGCGTTCAAGAGAGCTATTCACAACTTCCTTCCCTGTAGGCAACAGTCATTTAGAACAGAAAAGGAGACACAGTAAGTAGGTGAGGCACCCAGGTGAGACAACAGAGCCCACTCCAGTGGCCAAGATGCAGCTCGATCCCTGTATACAGTAGTTCTAGATACTTACTGAATTCATACAAACCTTTAAAGTACTGCTCTGGAGCTCTGGCATGTCAGACACATCCTCAAACAGAAAGAAGCCAATGCTGCCTAACTGGAGACTCAGCTCATGACTCCATCTCTAGGTCCTCTTCCCAGGACACTCCACCACACTGCTCCAACCATTCCCCGCTCTGTGCCCAATTACACCGTCCTCAGATGGAGTGAGGTGGTGACATCAATGAAGTATCTCCCTTTTCTTCTCCTTGTTCTTCCAGGTGCCGTGTCATTCTTTCCTTCATCAAGAAGACTCCTCTGATGGCTACAACATACAGCAATTTCTCTGCCCCATTCCTGGCATTCACTTTTGTCCCAACCATTTAATATACTGTCGTCTTACACTTCTTGGACATCACTGTTTTTATTTTTAGGTATATCTTATCATTTAACCAGACAGTAAAGATGTATTCCTGTACAAAATTTGTGAATGGCATCCCACTGATTAGAAGATGAAACTAAAACTACTCAGCATGGCATTTGATGCCCTTCATGAATGGGCCCCTTATAAGTTTTCTTCCCCACCACACCCCTGCAAGTATAGTCTGCTTTAGTTACAGGGGAAAAAAAAGTGTAAGTGAAAGTCGCTCAGTTGTATCCGACTTTCTGTGATTCCATGGACTGTAGCCTGCCAGGCTCCTCTATCCATGGAATTCTCCAGGTAAGAATACTAGAATGGGTAAGTTGTTCCCTCTCCAGGGGATCTTCCTGATCCAGGGATCAGAACCCAGGTCTCTCGCATTGCAGGTGAATTCTTTCCCCTCTGAGCCACCAGAGAAGCCCAAGAATACTGGAGTGGGTAGCCTATCCCTTCTCCAGGGGATCTTCCCGAACCAGCAATCGAATCAGGGTCTCCTGCATTGCAGGCAGATTCTTTACCAGCTGAGCCACACTCCATTCACTTCTCTCAAATCTTTATGCTCACTCTTGCTTCCAGCTTTTCCATACACCAGGTCCACACTGGAGCTTCTGCTCCCCTGGGTCTGCACTTTTTGTGCCATCTCTTTCGTTTCTCCTGCAAGAACTCGACAGTCAGGTGAAGGATGAATATCTATTAAACACTGATGTGGACCACACACCCCCCCCCCCGTTATGTTTGTGGCAGAGCCAGGCACAAATCAAACTAGATTAAGAATCAGTGATTTGCCTAAAGTGAGTGTACTGGCATTATTTTCCCCTAAGAAAAATGGATTTTTTTTTCCTCACAAATTACCATTTGGCAGAAACCACAAGAGAATATGAAGAAGGATTTCTGAATAATTGTCTCCCTGTTGACTGAATCAGGTTTTTATTGACATTAAGAGTTGTTTGGACACTTGTGCTAATCGAAGTTGTTAGACTTCTCAGCTTGGTGTTGTCAGAACGAAATGAAACACTGAAATACAGCTACCTCACTGATGCACAGTCCCAGACAACATCAGCAAAAATGTCAAAAATTTCTGGAAAGTTAGAAGAAGAAAGGAATTGACATTTTTCTTTAAAAAAAAAAACCCTGTAATTTGTATATTTTTATTTAAAAGTGTAAACATCCAAAAAGCCAGTCTTTTTGTCTTGAACCACCCCATCCTCCCACAAACGTCCCCTAACAGCTAGAGTCAGGTACAGCAACAAAGAGTTTCAGACCCAGGGGCAAAAGGTCCACCAGAGAGCTGCCCCCACCTTCTTTGACCCTGAAAGAGTTCAAGCAAAGAGAAACTCTTTTCCAAATATGTACAAATAGTGTTTCATGTTTTCTTACAGAGCAAATCCATTTGATCCATCTAGTGTAACATTTATTGCACCTTTAAAAGACATGTAAAATGTATTTGAGAGGCCCAACAAGACATAATTATCTCCTTCCAGACAATGCTCATTTATTCCTTTTCTCAGTGCTTCTAAATGCTGACCCTGCATTGATAAAAAGTTTGCTTGGCATTCCAAGACAGTAGCCAGTAGAGAATGGGAGCATCGTACAGCTGCTGCAACACGCATTCCCTGCCACCGCAACACAGGGCACCCCGGTGGGCAAGAATGCAGAGGGAAGGAAACAGCAGACTCCTAATTATTCCAGAGCAGCAGTTACACCTGCCAACGCTCTCAAAAGAACTGAAGGAAAAGTTTGGAATCTTGTTCGGTATTTTTGCAGTAAGCACCTTCATCACAAGCACTTTTCTGCAGAGTGAACTGGCCTTGGGCAATTTTGCCATGAAAGGTCTACAGTCTTGCTTCAACTGGTTGAGATGTTAGCCTTTCTTCCAGCTATTGATGGCTTCAATGAGCCGAAGGATGATGATGATCTGCCCCAAGAACTGGTTTCTTATTTTGAAACACGCTACACTGGAGGAGAAAGAAGCTGAGAGCCTCGAAGGCATAGAGTTGAACTCACATTTTCCACAGAACTTCAGAATTATCTACCAAAATATATGTGACAATATGCCAAGAACAAACAAATAATGGGAGAGGTATTCACAAAACAATACAAAAACTCAGTTAAAAATATGCATCCTAGTGTTTGGAGACTGATCTCTCTCTTAACAAAGGAAGAAGTTTTAGCACAACAGAAAAAAGTGTGATATGAAGAGACAAATCAACAGGCCAAAAAAAAAAAGTATCATATCTTAGGAACAAAAGACTCCTGAGAAAAGTGCTTAGGTACAAGTCACAAAATAAAATAAATTATTCGCAAAGTACTAGCCTCAATCTACACACATTTTAAATGTATTCAAATATTTTGTATTTTGCAATAGTCTTTAAAATTTTGTTATTCATGTCTCATCTTTCATTAGGTCTTTTTTAATGTCCTTCTTTTTGTTTTCCATTATTTGATTCTTTACTGCAAAACTGCCTTACTGCTGATTAGCTATGTAATGAAAATGTCCATGACAGAGACGATTATTGTGAAAGTGCCTAGAACAGTTGGGAACCACTTGTCTTTTTTTTTTAATATAAATTTATTTAAATTGGAGGTTAATTACTTTACAGTATTGTATTGGTTTTGCCATACATCAACATGAATCCGGCGCAGGTATACACGTGTTCCCCATCCTGAACCCCCCACCCTCCTCCCTCCCCGTACCATCCCTCTGGGTGGAACCACTTACCTTTCGCTGTTTCTTCCATCTCCAGGTTTAACCCCAAGTCCCGTCCTCCTATACTGCCTTGATGTTTTACCCTGTTGCTGAATGAGTTTAGCCTCACCTAGCCAATTTCCCTGGTGGCTCTGTGGTAAAGAAATCTGCCTACCAATGCAGGATATGATGCAGGATATGTGGGTTGGATTCCTGGGTCAGGAAGATCCCCTGGAGGAGGAAATGGCAACCCACTCCAGCATTCGTGCCTGGGAAATCCCATGGAAAGAGGAGTCTGGTGGGCTATAGGCCATGGGGTCACAAAGAGTTGGGCACAACTTGGTGACTGAACAACAAAAACAACCACCCATCCTTGCCTAGCCCCATATCTGCAGCCAATTCAGGCGGTATGCCTAAGGAAGGCTCAACACGGACCAGTGATTATACAATCCTATAGAAATAATTGCATGCACAAGATGATGCTTTCAAATTTAATCTCAAGCAAACCCACTCATCTAAAAACCATACAGCCCTTGGGATGCCTTTCAGTTTCTAATAGTGTTTCAAAGGTTTCTGTTTAAATAGACCAAAATTGATGTTGGCAGAGGAGAATTAGGTCAAGGCACTGAGAAAAAGAAACCATCACATCCTAAAACCACCCAAAGACTGCCAAGTACTTACGTTATGAAAAGAGTTACATAGGAAAAAACATACTTCATCAGTAAAATATTTACATTAATGTTAATTATGGTATTCCTTATGAAATATAAAATCATACAAGATAGTTTCTAACCATGAAAAGTGGATACAGTAAGGAGAAAGTTAAAGGGACAGCAATAAAATGTGAGTGCCCTCGGGGAGGGTACAACAATCATGTATCAGAATCCTTTGCAGGATTTAAACTATCTAGCAGAAGGCATGAAGCCTGTTTCCTAGACAATTCTGAATTATGGAGACAACTGGCTGGAGGCTTTACAGTCCTATTTCTTTTCTTCATCTGTCACAGGTTATATTCCTGTTCTCCTTTTTTACCACAGGAGGGAGCCACAGCATAATAAGGGCAGAGTTCTCCAGTTTTCCCTGAGTGGTAATATAAAATAATTTTTCATTACCACATCAGTTACAACATGGCATAAATCAGCTGTCCCCAGCATTCTGGGGACCAGGGGACCAGTTTCATGGAAGACAATAGTTCCATGGACCAGGAGTGGGTATGGTTTGGGGATGACTCAAGCACACTACATTTATTTCTATTCCCAGGTGGCTCAGTGGTAAAGAATCCCCCTGCCAATGCAGGAGATGTAGGTTCAATCCCTGGGTCAAGAAGATGCCCTAGAGTAGGAAATGGCAACCCACTCCAGTATTCTTGCCTGGGAAATCCCATGGACAGAGGAACCTGGAGGGCTATAGTCAGCAGGGGCATGGAGTCAGATACAACTGAGCACGCATGCACGCACTGACTTATTTCCATTGTTATTACATTGTGATATGTCATGAAATAATTACACAGCTCACCATAATGCACAATCAGTGGGAGCCCTGAGCTTTTTGTCCTGCAACTAGACGAGCCCTTCTGTGGTGATGGGAGACAGTGACACCTGAAGTGGGATGCTTATGTCCAGACTACTCTGTAATTTCGTTTTGGTTGCTGTCGCTGCAGGAAAAAAAAACCCTTCACAAAGGATGTTGGAAGCAGAAGTAGGCTTTTCAGTGCTTTTGTGGTAATCCCAAAATATTCTGCCTTGACTTTAATCCAGAGTGTATGGAAGTTCGAAGTTGTCTCAAACATACTTTGAAGGCCACCATCATTTGCGATCTCAAACAGGTGATCCCCTTCTAGCATGGACAAAGTCAGTTCACCTGGCCTGTTCACAAATGGGTCGTGGATCCATTCCTTTCCACTCTGAGGGTCTTTTGTGGTAGGGGAGTAATGCTCAAACTCTTTTGAATATTGAGACAGGTGATCATGCATCCAGCTGGGAGAGAGGAGTCTCTTTCAAAAATCTCTGCTAATGTTTGAAACATGTCAAAAACCCAATGTTCACTCATCACACCTATAACTGCAGACTGGCTTTGAATGTCAGTCTCTGTTGACTTGAACATATTTTCATTCTCCCCTGAAGTGACAGACTGAGTTCACTGAGCATGTTGAGTATGTCACACAAGTAAGCAAGTTTTGTGATCCATTCTGTGTCACTGATATGTGCTGCCAGTGGTGACTGTTTTTCTAAAAGATATCTCTGGAGTGGTTCTCATAACTCAGACGCTCTGACCAGTGACCTACCTTTAGAAAGCCACCTCACTTCTGTGTATGAGAGAAGATGTGTGTGCTGTGTGTCCATCTCCTCACAGAGTTGTGCAAACAGACATGAATTAAGCGCAAGTACTTTAACATGATCATTTTATTCACATCCTGCAAAACATTGTTAAGTTCAGGGGACAGTTTTTGGTTAGCCAGCATTTCTCTCTGGATGACACAGTGCACAGACTCACATTCAGAAACGATGTCTTTGACTCAAGCAGTGAAACCAGAAAGCCATCCAGTCATGGCAGCCACTCCATCCGTGCATATATCAACTCAAAATGACTAATTCAGTTTTCCTGATATGTAATTGTTCAAAGACTTGAAAAGTTCTGCAGCCGTGGTGTTGGTTGGCACAAAAATGTATATCACATGTCCTCGTGCATATCTTCCTGAAAAATATATACACAAAAACAAGCACTGTTGTCTTGTCAACATCAGTAGACTTGCCAACCTGGATTGTGTACCACGGTGACTCATTAATCCTCTCTAACAGTTACGCCTCAATATCTTCTGCTGTTTCATCAATTCCTCTGGTTATGTTGCTAGCCAAAAGAGGAACATGTGCCACCTTTCGAACTGCAGTCTCTTCTAAAAGTTCAAGACAAGTGTCCTTAGCAGCAAGCAGGATCCACTCTTCACCAATAGTAAAAGGCTTCTTAGCTTTCAAAATGCAGTTAGTCACTGAGAATGATGCTCTTGGTGCAGATAAATTTGATGAAGTGGTGAGCTTCAATAATTGCTTCTGGTTTTTGTGTTCATGTTTTTTTTTCTTTTGAAAAACTCCAAAGGCTTGTCTTTTAATGCATGGTGCTTGGTCTCCAAGTGGCAAAGCAGCTTTGAAAGTTCATGGCTTTGCTGAACAGTTAGCCACCACATATTATACAAAGCAGGCGTGGAGAATGTGAATCACCTGTTGCAACAGATCCATAATTTAAGTAGAACTCTTGGTATTTTCTTTTAAATGCAGTTTTCTTTTTGTTGGCAGTCTTAGAGTCTTCTACATCTTTAGAGTCCTTCATTGGAAGAACTGAAACTCTAATACTTTGGCCACCTGATGCAAAAAACTGACCCACTGGAAAAGACCCTTATGCTGGCAAAGATTGAAGGCAGAAGAAGGGGATGACAGAGGATGACATGGTTAGATGGCATCACCAACTTGATGGACAAGAGTTAGAGCAAGCTGCAGGAGCTGGTGATGAACAGGGAAGTCTGGCGTGCTGCAGCCCATGGGGTTGCAAAGGGTAGGACATGATTGAGCAACTGAATTGAACTTAGAGTCTTCTGCCATCTCATCACTGGGTCTTTTCCCATTTTCAAAGAAGTTCTTCAGCAACATTTTTACTCATTTTAGCTAAGGTTATTAGCTTATGGGGCTTCCCAGGTGGTGCTTTAAGAGATGTGGGTTCAATCCCTGGGTTGTGAAGAACCCCTGGAGGAGGGCATGGTAACCCACTCCAGTATTCTTGCCTGGAGAATCCCACGGGCAGAGGAGCCTGGCAGGCTGCAGTCCATAGAGTCACAAAGAGTCAGACACCACTGAAGCAAGTTAGCATGTACACAGGCATTAGCTTGTGGGCTTATCAAAACTGTAACTGAGACAAGTGTGCAGTGCAAGAAAGAGGCGTGACACAAGCGGTAAATAAAATAATGGGTAGGCCATGCATAGACAAGGCAATGGCACCCACTTCAGTATTCTTGCCTGGAAAATCCCATGGATGGAGGAGCCCAGTAGGCTACAGTCCATGGGGTCACAAAGAGTCAGACACGAGTGACTTCACTTTCTTTCTTTCATGCATAGACTAAAATAAGTGTCAGATTCTGACTTAAAGGCTGCCACCAGATGGAGTTTAACTGTCACTTGCCACTCACTGACAGGGTTTTGATATGTCTGCAAGCAATTATTTGATATGGTCTCTGTACAGTCAAACCTGTCTGCTTACGATATCTGCATCTGTAGCCACTCCCTACCACTGACATCACCGCCTCAGCTCCACCTCAAATCATCAGGCATTAGATTCTTAGAAGGAGCGTGGAATCTGTTATAGATTTCTCACGTGTGCAGTTCACAGTAGGATTCTTGCTTCTATGAGAATCTAATGCCACCACTGATCTGTCAGGAGGCAGAGCTCATACAATAATGCAAACGATGGGGAGCAGCTGTAACTACAGATGAAACTTCATTTAATTAACCTTACTGCTCACCTCCTTCTGTGTGACCCAATTCCTAACAGGTCACAGATTGGTATCAGTCTGTGGCCCAGGGATTGGGGACGCCTGGTATAAATGCCTCCAACAGAAAAGGATGCGACCTTAAAATTTCCAAAGCTGTCCTCCAACCGAACCTGCTCAAGTTTTTCACACACAGACACACACATAGGCATGCACACACACACATGCATAGTGCAACTCTTCTTTTTTACTGATTACCTAAATACCCAAATTTATACATCATTGTAAGATGTTATTTAGGTGAAGATAATCCACACACACATCTTAAGTATTACAATACTTGTTATTTTTTTACTGACTTTAATCACATAGAACTCATTAGATTGATTTATACATGGATTAAAAGCAATCTGCAATTCATCTCCTACTCCCCAACACTTTAGGCATAAATGACTGCCCCAAGAAGTCTTCCGAGGCATACTGCTGAAGATGATTTAGTGATGTAATAGGCAGCCTAATAAAGATGTTAAATAGGCAGTTTAATGAACTCTCCTTATTAACCTTTGGCCAGAGTCACATTTGTACCCATTCCATGTTCCATCTCTTAAGCAATCTTTAAAAGCTGCAGCCAAGTTCAGTTCTATTTCACTATAGCCTTGTTCAGTTCTATTTTACTTCTCAAGAATTCAGGACAAATGTATTTGGAAAAATGATTATTCTTGAATTTGTAGGTGATGAAGTAGGAGCTTACAAGAGATTCCAAAAGGGATTAATCAGATCATGGTGCTTGACTCAGAAGGAAGGTCTATGCCCAAATTAACACAAGATCTTATTTTATACGGCAATTTTACAGAGCTATATACAACGTCTTAACGTCAAACTTAGCTATAGTCAAAATGGAGGAGAGGTGGAACATACCACAGGCATAGCAGAAGTATCCCAAATATGGCCCTTGATCACTGGTTACATAAATTTCCACTCTGCCCAGACTCACTGCTCAGCTCACTTGTGACACAGGGTGGACCTGGACTGGGAACAGAGGAGCTAGCAGAAGCGTAGAGTCCAAGAATTCTATGAGGAGGGACTTCCAGGTCCCGATGAAGGAATATGTAATGAGGTGAGAGGAAGGAATACATTTTACTTAGGAATGTGCCAACTTGATTGATGTTTCATAAACTTAGATGCATGAAATTTTGCCCAGACCCCACCAATGTTGGGGTAGGTTTGCTCCTTTCTCTCCTTACTACACTTTGTCCATCAAGGGTTTATCTGGGCTTGGTTCAATCAATTCAATAACTCTTAGTCAGGTTTCTGTGAGGATAAGAGTTGTACAGAGACCAGGAAGTATGGCTCGATTGCCACTGGACATATTCAGCTATTTCAATTCAATTAAAATTTAAATTAAATTTTAAATTTCTTAGTCCTACTAGCCACAATAGCAGAGAAGGCACTGGCGCCCCACTCCAGCACTCTTGCCTGGGAAGTCCCATGGACGGAGGAGCCTGGTAGGCTGCAGTCCATGGGGTCGCTAAGAGTCAGACACGACTGAGCAACTTCACTTTCACTTTTCACTTTCATGCACTGGAGAAGGAAATGGCAACCCACTCCAGTATTCTTGCCTGGAGAATCCCAGGGATGGGGGAGCCTGGCAGGCTGCCATCTGTGGGGTCACACAGAGTCAGACACAACTGAAGCAACTTAGCAGCAGCAGCAGCAGCAGCCACAAAAGACACTAGTGGTTCCTGTATCAGACAGCACAACATTTCTATTCAGAACATTCTACTGGACAGAGCTGCCCTAGAGGACCCTGAACAGAACAAGTATGAGAAAGATAGGGACATCAGCACCAGAGGGTACAAAGCCACAAGTAAGTCTACACCTTTGAAGATACAGCCTAAAGAGACCATAGCAGTTCAGTTCAGTTCAGCTCAGTTCGGTCGCTCAGTCGTGTCCAACTCTTTGCGACCCCATGGACCGCGTAACGCCAGGCCTCCCTGTCTATCATCAACTCCTGGAGTTCACCCAAATTCATGTCCATTGAGTCAGCGATGCCATCCAACCATCTCATCCTCTGTTGTCCCCTTCTCCTCCCACCTTCAATCTTTCCCAGCATCGGAGTCTTTTCAAATGAATCAGCTCTTCACATCAGGTGGCCAAAGTACTGGAGTTTCAGCTTCAGTATCAGTCCTTCCAATGAACACTCAGGACTGATTTCCTTTATGATGGACTGGATGGCTCTCCTTGCAGTCCAAGGGACTCTCAAGAGTCTTCTCCAACACCACAGTTCAAAAGCATCAATTCTTCGGTGCTCAGCTTTCTCCTCAGTGCAACTCTCACATCCACTGGAAAAACCATAGCCTTGACTAGACGGACCTTTGTTGGCAAAGTAATGTCTCTTCTTTTTAATATGCTGTCTAGGTTGGTCACAACTTTCCTTCCAAGGAAAGTTATGTCATGTCCAACTCCAAGGAGTAAGCATCCTTTAATTTCATGGCTGCAGTCACCATCTGCAGTGATTTTGGAGCCCAGAAAAATAAAGTCTGACACTGTTTTCACTGTTTCCCCATCTATTTCCCATGAAGTGATGGGACTGGATGCCATGATCTTCGTATTCTGAATGTTGAGCTTTAAGCCAACCTTTTCACTCTCCTCTTTCACTTTCATCAAGAGGCTTTTTAGTTCCTCTTCACTTTCTGACATAAGGGTGGTGTCCTCTGCATATCTGAGGTTATTGATATTTCTCCCTGCAATCTTGATTCCAGCTTGTGTTTCTTCCAGTCCAGCATTTCTCATGATGTACTCTGCACATAAGTTAAATAAGCAGGGTGACAATATGCAGCCTTGAAGTACTCCTTTTCCTATTTGGAACCAGTCTGTTGTTCCATGTCCAGTTGTAACTGTTGCTTCCTGACCTTCATATAGGTTTCTCAAGAGCAGGTCAGGTAGTCTGGTATTCCCATCTCTTTCATATTTTCCCACAGTTTATTGTGAGCCACACAGTCAAAGGCTTTGGCACAGTCAATAAAGCAGAAATCGATGTTTATCTGGAACTCTCTTGCTTTTTCCATGATCCAGTGGATGTTGGCAATTTGATCTCTGGTTCCTCTGCCTTTTCTAAGTCCAGCTTGAATATCTGGAAGTTCACAGTTCACATACTGCTGAAGCCTGGCTTGGAGAATTTTGAGCATGGTTCTACTAGCGTGTGAGATGAGTGCAGTTGTGCAGTAGACCATGGCAGTTACTAGACATGATAAATGGCAACACTGGTTTGGTGATAGTCTTCAGAGGTCTCAAATGGCTTACCTGTAGGAATATTTTCTTTTGCTTCCATTACATTGTAAACATGAGTGACTCAGTTTCTAACATTAAAAAGTATGGGAACTCATTAAAAATCTAGTTTTCTAGTTTCATTTGAAAAATGAGAAGGCCTGGCCCCTCTGGGCCTGCATTTCCACCCTGTAACACAGACCTGGAGTCAAGGAGCTACAGTTCCCTAAAAGGAGCCTGTGCCCTTCACTTTACCAATCCTCATCAGCCACTGGATCCAAGGTACTCCCTCTCTAATTTCTGCTGCATATGTATTTGAATGGGAAAAAATAACATCTTTAGCAATGCATAAAAATAAATATCTATAATGAAATGCCATAAAAGATACCTAGAAAACTCCTGCTTATTTTTTCTGTATCTTTAAATAAATATATTCTATTCACTTATTCAGATGGTACTTTTTCATCTGTAGAAACAGGATTAGTAAATTATGGAAGAAGGTTAAGGTCAACGTAATATTTTCAATAATTCTATACTTAACACTCTCAGTTCAGTTCAGTTCAGTCACTCAGTCATGTCCAACTCTTTGTGACCCTATGAACTGCAGCACGCTAGGCCTCCCTGTCCATCACCAACTCCCGGAGTTCACTCAAATTCACGTTCATCGAGTCGGTGATGCCATCCAGCCATCTCATCCTCTGTCGGCCCCTTCTCCTCCTGCCCCCAATCCCTCCCAGCATCAGGGTCTTTTCCAATGAGTCAACTCTTGGCATGAGGTGGCCAAAGTACTGGAGTTTCAGCTTCAGCATCATTCCTTCCAGGACACCCAGGACTGATCTCCTTTAGGATGGACTGGTTGGATCTCCTTGCAGTCCAAGGGACTCTCAAGAATCTTCTCCAAACCACAGTTCAAAAGCATCAATTCTTTGGCGCTCAGCTTTCTTCTCAGTCCAACTCTCACATCCATACATGACTACTGGAAAAACCATAGCCACTCAACACTCTAGGCTTTTAAATTTGATGGAGGTAAGGAGGGTAAGCAGAGGGGAGAGATGATACATATGTGACTCTTTCCTCCTTTGTGTATATACACACACACAGAAACTGTGTCCTTAAGTGTGGTACAGCTGCAAAAGGTCTCATTGTGTGTAAATAAAAACGAGCCAACTTCTGAATTAGATTTTAAATAATCTTTGGGCACCTAATAGAAAAACATCTCAATCATGAATAAGTCTCTTCATTCAAAAATCTAATCTTAGGCTCATGAGTTGTACCCATTTAAACTTAAGCTCTTTATTAAAGATGGGACCGTATCTGTCCTGTACAATACCAGGATGCATCAGGTAATCACTTCTCAATAAATATTTGTTAAATGGAATAATATAACCCTCAGGGCAAAGGGAAAATTCCCTTGGAAATTTTAAGTCTCTGCCATATTCCTTTTGATCTCAACTTGATATGATGATATTTATATTAATTTATTCAACAAAGCCTTTTATGTGCTAAGGTTCTGTTGGAGATTATCTTAGTATGCAGCTGTTGACTCTCTAAGTCACAGGTCATATGTTTAGGGAGGGGACTGCAGGAAGAAAGCAGTCAAGATGGCACAGTAGAAAGACCCTGGGCTCGCCTCCTCTCACAAGCACACCAAAATCACAACTATCTGCAGAATAACCATCAATGAATAAGTCTGTAACACACCAGATAAGATCTCCTACAACCTAGACAAAAGAAGAACCACAATAAAATGAACAGGAAGGACGGAATTAAGATATAACAAATCCCATATGCTGCAGGTGAATAAACAGCAGAACAGTTACAATTATTCTCCATAAGCAGGAGAATAATTATATCACAGAGATTTTCCCACAGGAGTGAGGGTTCTGAGGCCCCTGTCAGGTTCCCCAGCCCTAAGGCTTAGCACTAAAAAAATGAGCCCCCAGAGTATACAACTTTCAATGCCAATGAGGCTTAATTGCAGGAACCCCACAGAACTGAGAGAAATAGAAAATTCACTCTTAAAGGATGAATACAAAATCTCACACGTACCAGGACCCAGGGCAAAAGCAGTAATTTGACAGGAGTCTGGGACAGATCTACCTGCTGATCTTGGAGGGTCTCCTGGGAAAATGGGGCAGCTGTGACTCACTCAGGGGACATAGACACTGGTGGCAGATATATTAGGAAGCATTCATCTGCAGGAGCTCTCCTGGAAGGTGACATCTTGGTGCCAAGACTTGGCCCAAACAGTAGCCTGTGGGCTCCAAGGCTGGGAGGACTCAACCCATACAACAAGCTAGGCAGAAACACAGGCCCAATCAGCAGCAGACAGGTTACATTAAAAACTTCCTGAGCCCAGAGATGCCTCCAGACACCCCCCTAGACATGACCTTGCCCAGCAGAGGACCAAGACTCAGCTCTACTCATCAGTGAACAGGTGGCAGCCCTTCCCAACAGGAAGCCTGTACTAGTGTCCAGACCAGCCTCACCCACCACAGGGCAGAAACCAGAAGAAAGAAAAATACAGCCCCACAACTGAGTCTGCAAGCACAGATCAGAACCTAATCTGGGACCATCTAGCCCCTGGCCCCTGGGTGACGAGATGGGGAGTACACTGCTATGATGAGAGAGAAATGCACAGGGCATCTAATCCAGAGAACCACTTCTCAAAGGTCAAAATACTTAAGTTACACAGACATAAAAATACTTACACAAAATAAGGTTGCAGACAAATATGTTCCAAATGAAGGAACAAGATAAAGCCCCAGAAGAAGAACTAAATGAAGGAGAGCTAGACAAATATGTTCCAAATGAAGGAACAAGATAAAGCCCCAGAAGAAGAACTAAATGAAGGAGAGCTAGACAATCAACCTAAGCAAGAGTTCAGAATAATGATTGCAAAGATGATCAAAGAATTCACAGGGAAAATGGCTGCACTGAGGGAGAAGTCAGAGGTTTTTAACAAAGACTTAGAAAATTATAGAACCAAAGAGAGCTGAAAAATACAAAAAGTGAAATAAATACACTAGAAGGAAACTTCTAACGTATAATGTAGACTAAATGATACAAAAGAATGGGCTGGAAAACAGTAATATAAATCATGGCTGCTGAACAGAAAATAAGAATGAAAAAAAAAAAAAAGAGGACACTTTGAGACCTTTGGGAATTAAACACACTAATATTCCCATTATAGGGGTCCCAGGAGAAGAGAGAAAGGGCCTGAGAAAAAATATTTAAGAAGAAAATAACTGAAAACTTTCCTAACTTAGGAAAGGAACCAGTCACCCAAGTTCAGGAAGCAAAGAGAGTCTCATACAGGAATTTACCCAAAGAGGAACACACCAACACACATTATAATCAAAATGACAATTATTAAAGAGAGAATCTCAAACACAGGAAGTGAAAAGCAACAAATGTACAAGGGAACTCCCACAAGGTTGTTAGCTGATGTTTCAGCAGAAACTCAAGTGATGAAAGGGTAAAACCTACAACCAAGAATACTCTACCCAGCAAGCAATACTCTACTCTTTCAGATCTGATATAGAAATAAAAAGCTTTACAGACAAGTCAAATCTAAAAGAATTTAGCACCACCAAACCAGCTTTACAACAAATGCTAAAGGAACTTCTCTAAGATGAAAAAGAAAAGGCTACAACTGTAACTGGGAAGGGTTAATTTTGACTCCACACTGGATCTGCTCCTGTGACTTTAACTCTTTAGTTTGCCACTTTTGTTGTTATAATTCTACATAATGGCCTGCCTCGGGGAGCCCTGCCTGGCCCCATCCACCTGACCCATGGGCTAGGGTGCCTTTGGCTCACAGGGAGATAAACAGACCCTGCCCACCTATGAAGGACTGTGACATTCTTGCTTTCTTTGTGTGGGAAATGGTACCTCTTGTCTGCTGCTTACCAGCATGGCTCAGAAACTCACATTTGGGGGGCTGGAACTGCAGACAGAGGGGGTACCTTTGTTTATTGATATGACCAGAAATATTCCATTTCATGCCACCCATGAAATGACTGTAAGGAAGTGAAACTAATATCCCCCTCCTTGCCTGAGGCTTGTCATTCTAGGAGATATTTGGAAGAATTAAATGGTCTTTTTTACTTTGTTTCCTCACCTCTCCCAATCTCTGATCCATAAAAGAACCTGGCATCTAGGCCCCAACAAGACAGTTATTTTGAGATATTAGTCTGCCATTTTCTTAGTTAGCCAGCTCTCCGAATAAAGTCACATTCCTTGCCTCAGAACCTCATCTCTCAGATTTATTGGCCTATTGTGCAGCAAGCAGAGCAAGCTTGGACTTGGCAACACAACTAAACACAGGGAAACTATGAAATGAAAAAGCTACTGGTAAAGGCAAACATAAAGGTAGGAAGTGATCCACAAACAAAGCTAGTAGGGAGGTTAAAAGGCAAAAGTAGTAAAATAATCTGTATCTTCAATAAGCAATTAAGAAATACACAAGAGAATTAGATGTAAAATATGATATTCAAAACAGTATTTGTGGGGGAAGGAAAATACAAATGCAAGGTTTTTAAAATATGTTTGCAATGAAATGAGGAGATGTAGAGACACTGAAACCCTCTTTATTTTTATGGGAATGTAAAATGGTGCAGCCACTTTGGAAAAGAGTTTGACAGCTCTTCAAATAGTTAAACATAGAATTATCATATAACCCAGCAGTTTCACTCATAGGGATATACTCAAAAGAAATGAAAATGAATGTTCAAATACCTGTACATTAATATTCATTGCAATACTATCACAATAGTCAAATGGTAGAAACAACCCAAATGGCTATCAATGGATGAATGGAAAAACAAAATGCGGTCTATACAGTCAAGGAAATATTATTCAATCATAAATGAGAATGAATAACTTTTCTAATTTATATGTTATATTGGAGAAGTTGATTAACGACGTTGTTAGTTTGAGATGTACAATAAATTATACAAATACATATATCTATTCCTTGTCAGATTTTTTCCCATGTAGGTTATTATAGAAATTGAGTAGAGTTCCCTATGCTATACAGGAAATAGTTCCTTGTAGATTGCAGATGGTGACTGCAGCCATGAAATTAAAAGACGCTTACTCCTTGGAAGAAAAGTTATGAACAACCTAGATAGTATATTCAAAAGCAGAGACATTACTTTGCCGACTAAGGTCCGTCTAGTCAACACTATGGTTTTTCCTGTGGTCATGTATGGATTTGAGAGCTGGACTGTGAAGAAGGCTGAGCGCCAAAGGATTGATGCTTTTGAACTGTGGTGTTGGAGAAGACTCTTGAGAGTCCCTTGGACTGCAAGGAGATCCAACCAGGCCATTCTGAAGGAGATGAACCCTGGGACTTCTTTGGAAGGAATGATGCTAACGCTGAAACTCCAGTACTTTGGCCACCTCATGTGAAGAGTTGACTCATTGGAAAAGGCTTTGATGCTGGGAGGGATTGAGGGCAGGAGGAGAAGGGAACGACAGAGGATGAGATTGCTGGATGGCATCACGGACTCGAAGGACGTGAATTTGAGTGAACTCCAGGAGTAGGTGATGGACAGGGAGGCCTGGCGTCCTGCGATTCAAGGGGTCGCAAAGAGTTGGACATGACTGAGCGACTGAACTGAACTGAACTGAAGGCTGTATATGTTAATCCTAGCCTCCTAATTTATCTCTCCCCCACCCCTCCATCTTTCTCCTTTGGTAATTATGCTTGTTTTCTATGTCTGTGAGTCTGTTTCTGTTTTGTAATAAATTCATATCATTTTTTAGGCTCTACATATAAGTAATATAATATTTGTCTTTGTCTGACTTACTTCACTTAGTGTGATAATCTCTAGGTCCATCACATTGCTGCAAATGGCATTATTTCACTCATTTCTATGGCTGAGTAATATTCCATTTATAAATGTACTAAATTTTCTTAATCCATTCTTCTGTCAATGGAAATGTGGCTTGTTACCATGTATTGGTTATTGTAAACAGTGCTGCAATGAACACGGGGGTGCATTTATATTTTCAAATTATGGTTTGCTCCAGATAAATGCTCAGGAGTGGAATGCTGGATCATATAGTAGTTCTATTCTTAGTTTTTCAAGGAGTCTCCATACTGTTCTCCATAGTGATTGTATCAATGCTCCATGCGCACTTGAGAAGAATGTATTCTGATGCTTTCAGACAGAATGCTATATAAGTATCAGTTAAGTCCATCTGATCTAATACGTCATTTAATGTCTATCCCCTCATCAATTTTCTGTCTGAATGATCTGTTCATTGATGTAAGTGGGATGTTAAAGTTCCCCATTATTGTTGTTACAGGTGATTTCTCGTTTTATAGCTCCTGCTATTTGTCTTATATGTTGAGGTGCATACATAATTGATATATCTTCTTCCTGGATTGACCCTTGATCATTATGTAGTGTCATTTTTGTCTCTTGTAACAGGCTTTTTAACTTCTATGCAGAGTACATCATGAGAAACGCCAGACTGGAAGAAGCACAAGCTAGAATCAAGATTGCCGGGAGAAATATCAATTATGTCAGATATGCAGATGACATCACCCTTATGGCAGAAAGTGAAGAAAAACTAAACAGCCTCTTGATGAAAGTGAAAGAGGAGAGTGAAAAAGTTGGCTTAAAGATCAACATTCAGAAAACGAAGATCATGGCATCTGGTCCCATCAGTCCATGGCAAATAGATGGGGAAACAGTGGAAACAGTGGCTGACTTTATTTTGAGGGGCTCCAAAATCACTGTGGATGGTGATTGCAGCCATGAAATTAAAAAACGCTTACTCCTTGGAAGGAAAGTTATGACCAACCTAGACAGCATATTAAAAAGCAGAGACATTACTTTGGCAACAAAGGTCCATCTAGTCAAGGCTGTGGTTTTTCAAGTAGTCATGTGTGGATGTTAAGAGTTGGACTAGAAAGAAAGCTCAGTGCCTACCGGAGTCCAGCTCCAGCAGCCAGGGAATCAGCCTGAAGGGGTGAGCGGTGTTGGCGGACAATGAGGTAGCCTCTGACTCGAGGTATGGGACTACGTGTTTATTTCAAGCTTCAGGTTTTCTTTTATACTTTGACAAAAGCATTAGGTCAGAGGTTTGACATTTTTAGTTTCCCCCACCCAGATTTATCATCTCCAGAAATCATTGTTGCCCTACAGAGTTCCTGCTTCAGCTATTCTCTCGGAATCGGCTTTACTATCTATTATGTACTTCCTCTTATGTGTCCTATACTTAACTTGTGATTACATTGTAACTCATGCTACATTCCTCAGTTTATTTCTTATCTTTCTAAAGCCTGTTTGCCCCTAGCATCTTAAGATCACTATCTCCTAAAAAGGCTTCTAGCTATTAATATCTCCAAAATCCCTAATCTCTATAAGCTACAGTAAAATATGCTAATACTACAACATTCCTTAAACTTTTAGCTTCTAACTATTCTTAATTACTCCTAAACCCTAAACTCAGCAAACTTCTTTTGCCATAAATATTTCCCTCACAAACAGGTCTCAGATAACAATCCTTCCCATGGCCTCAAGCTGCGGTCTACATGCTCATCCTGGAACATTCTTTGTAAAGATCCTTGAACAAATGTCAATGGTTACTTTATAGATTATTTTATGGGAACAACTGCAGAAGGCTTTGTGCTTTCTCATGCTTCTCTCAAGAACAATAAGCACCTTAACATTCTTTCCAGCCAACTCAATCGAAGAAAGGAAATAACAAGTCAGAATCACAAAATCTAACTCCTTCATCCTGGGACTGTGCCTGCGAGGTGAGGACAGTGAGTTGGGGCCATGCCTCCATTTTGTCAGTAATGCCTAACGTGGCTCCCGACAACTGCTGAAGAATTGATGCTTTTGAACTGTGGTGTTGGAGAAGACTCTTGAGAGTCCCTTGGATTGCAAGGAGATCCAACCAGTCCATCCTAAAGCAGATCAGTTCTGGGTGTTCATTGGAAGGACTGATGTTGAAGCTGAAACTCCCAATACTTTGGCCACCTGATGCGAAGAGCTGAGTCATTTGAAAAGACCCTGATGCTGGGAGGGACTGGGGACAGGAGGAGCAGGGGACAACAGAGGATGAGATGGCTGGATGGCATCACTGACTCAATGGAAATGAATTTGGGTGGACTCTGGGAGTTGGTGATGGACAGGGAGGCCTGGAATTATGCGGTTCATGGCGTCACAGAGTCAGACACGGCTGAGTGACTGAACTGAACTCAACAGGCTTTAAAGTCTATTTTGTCTGATACACGTACTGTTACTCCAGCTTTCATTTGATTTCCACTTGCATAGAATACCTTTTTACATTCCCTCACTTTTAGTCTGTATGTGTCCCTAGATCTGAATTGGGTCTCACATAGACAGCATATGCAGAGGTCTTCTTCTGGTATCCAAACAGCCAGTCTGCTTTTCGGTTGGTGTATTTAACCTATTTACCTTTATAGTAATTCTCAACATGTATGCTCTTATTGCCGTTTTGTTAATTGGTTTGGATTTGTTTCTGTAGGTCTTATTTTTCTTCTCTTCCTCTTTTGTTCTCTCCTTTTGTGATTTTAATGATTATGATTAGTGTTGTATTTGTATCGGTTTTTTCTTTTTGTGTATCTATTGTAGATTTTTGGTTATTGGTTGTCATGATGCTTTGATATAAAAGTTGATATATGTATATATACATGTATATAATTGTTTCAAGTTGCTGATCTCTTAATTTCAAATGCATTTCCAATATCATGCATTTGTACTCTCTTCTCATGAATGTTTGTTTTCTATCATTTGTGTGTAGATGATTTCCTGCCTTAATTGTATGTTTGCCTTTACTGCTGAGCTTTCCCCTTTGTAATGTTCTTGTTTCTAGCTGTGGTTTTTCCTTTCCCACTTAAAGAAGTTCCTTTAGCATTTGTTATAAAGCTGGTTTGGTGGTGCTGAATTCTCTTAAGGTTTGCTTGTCGGCAAAGCTTTTGTTTCCTTCATAGAATCTGAATGAGAGCTGTGCTGGCTAGTGTTCCTGGATGCAGGTCTTTCCCTTTCAACACCTTAAATACATCATGTCACTCCCTTATGGACCAAAGAGTTTCTATTAAAATCAGCTGAAAACCTTATGATGATTCCCCTGTATGTTATTTGTTGCTTTACCCTTTTGCCTTTAATAATTTCTCTGTCTTTAATTTTTATCAATCTGATTAATATGCACCTTGGTATGTTCCTTCTTGGGTTTATCCTGTATGGGACTCTGAGGTTCCTGGACTTACGTGCGTATATCCTTTCTCATATTATGTAAGTTTTCAGCTATTATCTCTTCATTTATTTTCTCAGAATTTTTTCTCTCTCTTCTCCTTCTGGGACCCCTATAATGTGAATGTTGGTGCATTTAATGTTGTCTCAGAAGTCTCTCAGACTGCCCTTATTTCTTTTTAACCTTTTTTTCTTTATTCTGTTCAATGGCAGTGATTTCCACCAGTTTGTCTTCCAGTTCACTTATTCCTTCTTCTGCCTCACTTATTTGCTATTGATTCCTTCTAGTGTATTTTTCATTTCAGTAACTGTTCATCTCAGTTTGTTCTTTAAATCGTCTAGCTTTTTTATTAAGAATTTCTTGTATCTTCTTGGTCTGTGCCTCTATTCTTTTATTATTATTCATAAAATTTTTGATGACAGCCATTCTGACTGTGATTTACATTTCCCTAATATGTAGTTTTGATTTCCATTTCTCTAATAACTAGCAATGTTGAGCATCTTTTCATGTGCCTCTTGACCATCTGCATGTTTTCTTTGGAGAAAAGTCTGTTTACATCTTCCGCCCATTTTTGATTGGATTTTTTTTTAAATTGAGCTCTATGAGCAGTTTGCATGTTCTGGAAATTATGCTCTTGTCTGTCACATCATTGGCAGACATTCCCTCCCAGTCTGTAGGCTCTCTTTCTTGTGTCTTCCTTTGCTGTGTAAAAGTTTATAAGTTTAATTAGGTCCCATTTGTTTATTTATGCTTGTATTTCTTCTGTCTTCAGAAACTGAGAGAAATATTGCTATGACTTATGCTAGAGAATGTTTTGCCTATATTTTGTTCTAACGGTTTTATAGTGTCATGTCTGATATTTGGGTATTGAAACCATTTTGAATTTATTTTTGTATATAGTATGAGGGAATGTTCTAACTCATTGAGTCACATGAGGCTATCCAGTTTTCCCCAAACCACTTGCTAATAAAACTGTTTTTACACCATTGCATATTCTTGTCTCCTTTGTCAAAGATTAATTCTGGACCTTCTGTTCTGTTCCATTGATCTATATATCTGTCTTTGTGCCAGTACTATATATGGGATGTTTTGTTTCCTTCCATTAAAAATAACAACTATGTTCAGTATTACAAAATGTTAAAAATTTGCAATTCTGCTTATTCTGTGGGCATGATTACAGGATCCTGTGTACCTTTTTTGTACGGCTTAAATTTCTTGAAATTTTAAAGGCAAGTTAAAAAAAAAAAAGCTCTTTACTTTTTTTATAGCAAAGAATTCCTTTGCTCTTTCTAAAAGAAAAAAAGAAATAGTATTAGAATTTTTGTAACAATGTCCTTTCTTGACCAAATACAGCCATCTGGCAACTGCCCCATTCACCTCTTCTCAGTGGATAAAGAAACCAGTAGTTTTGAATACAGAAAAACAATCTTCATTAAGTTGACCTCCTCCACACTGTGTGATGAGGAGACAATCCAAGTTGGAACAGCACTGTATCCTGTGGCCACCCACTGAAGTTACATTGAGGGCCCACAGATGACACCACAAGTAAATACTGACAGCCAGACTCCCAAGCATTTCTAAAGAAAGACCTTCCCAAAACATCCTTGTTCAGCAAATTGTAAAGCTGTTGCTTCAGCATGTCTGTGATTCAGGCACCCATGCTTAAGTCTAGAGATCTCAAGTAGAACCCTCTCCCACACTCACCTACCATCTCCTTTCCAGGTGACATCCTGATATTTCAGCATCCTACAATCTCTAGACAAAATTTAAAGGCATTTCTTTTGTAAAATAAACTCGGTGTGTACACTTATTTACTTTTCAACTGTTCCACAGCAAAACAAAGGTTGTATCGCCAAGGGTTACAAAATTAGAGAGGAAAAGAAAATCTGTTATTTTCATGATAAGGTCTTTTCACTTAGCCAAAGTATTCTTAGTTCCAAAACAACTCACATAGCCAAATGGTTGAGTTTTCACAGTGACTGACTTTAGGCATTGATAGTAGGCTCTAACTTAATTTTAAACATGGCAATTTTTAACCTATGCCTGGGACTAACAGAATGAGAAAGACTAGAGATCTCTTCAAGAAAATTAGAGATACCAAGGGAACATTTCACGCAAAGATGGGCTCAATAAAGGGCAGAAATGGTATGGACCTAACAGAAGCAGAAGATATTAAGAGAGGTGGCAAGAATACACAGAACAACTGTACAAAAAAGATCTTCAAGACCAAGATAATCACGATGGTGTGATCACTCACTTAGAGCCAGACATCCTGGAATATGAAGTCAAGTGGGCCTTAGAAAGCATCACTACGAACAAAGCTAGTGTAGGTGATGGAATTCCAGTTGAGCTATTTCAAATCCTGAAAGATGATGCTATGAAAATACTGCACTCAATATGCCAGCAAATTTGGAAAACTCAGCAGTGGTCACAGGACTGGGAAAAGATCAGTTTTCCACATGAAAAGATGCTCAACATCACTCATTATCAGAGAAATGCAAATCAAAACCATGAAGAGGTAGCATTTCACGCCAGTCAGAATGGCTGCTATCCAAAAGTCTACAAGCAATAAATGCTGGAGAGGGTGTGGAGAAAAGGGAACCCTCTTACACTCTTGGTGGGAATGCAAACTAGTACAGCCACTATGGAGAACAGTGTGGAGATTCCTTAAAAAACTGGAAATAGAACTGCCTTATGACCCAGCAATCCCACTTCTGGGCATACACACCAAGGAAACCAGAATTGAAAGAGATACGTGTACCCCAATGTTCATCGCAGCACTGTTTATAATAGCCAGGACATGGAAGCAACTTAGATGTCCATCAGCAGATGAATGGATAATAAAGCTGGGGTACATATACACAATGGAGTATTACTCAGCCATTAAAAAGAATACATTTGACAGTTCTAATGAGGTGGATGAAACTGGAGTCGATTATACAGAGTGAAGTAAGCCAGAAAGAAAAACACCAATACAGTATACTAACACATATATCTGGAATTTAGAAAGATGGTACAAATAACCCTGTATGCAAGACAGCAAAAGAGACACAGATGTGTAGAACAGTCTTTTGGACTCTGTGGGAGAGGTATAGGGTGGAATTATTTGGGAGAATGGCATTGAAACATGTATAATATCATATAAGAAATGAATTCCAGTCTAGGTTCGATGCAGGGTGCAGGATGCTTGGGGCTGGTGCACTGGGATGACCCAGAGGGATGGTGTGTAGGGGGGAGGTGGGAGAGGAGTTCAGGATTGGGAACACATGTACACCCGTGGCAGATTCATGTTGATGTGTGCCAAAACCAATACAATATTGTGAAGTAAAAAATAATAATAATAAAGGGAAAAAAAAGGAAAGGAAGGAGATGTTGGGGGGGGGCAAGGAATCCTTAAAGAAGTCTAGGAAAATAAAATGATTACCCTAAGACCAGTAGCTGAGAGGAAGAGTAAACTGGATGAATGGTGAGTGTGATGAAAAAGAATTTTGCAGCCAGAGACAAGAGCAAAATGAATGAGGATGAACTTTACTGTTCAAGGAACCAAAAGGAGCATAGTAGTTGTCAGTTGTGTTTGTTTAGCTAGTTTAATAATTTCTCTTTTTAAAGAAAAATATATTTTGATATTAAAAAAGGTCAGTTTTCATTTCAATCCCAAAGAAAGGCAATGCCAAAGAATGCTCAAACTACCACACAATTGCACTCATCTCACGTGCTAGTAAAGTAATGCTCAAAATTCTCCAAGCCAGGCTTCAGCAATACATGAACCATGAACTTCCTGATGTTTAAGCTGGTTTTAGAAAAGGCAGAGGAACCAGAGATAGAAGTGCCAACATCCGCTGGATCATCAAAAAAGCAAGAGAGTTCCAGAAAAACATCTATTTCTGCTTTATTGATTATGCCAAAGCCTTTGACTGTGTGGATCACCACAAACTGTGGAAAATTCTGAGAGAGATGGGAATACCAGAGCACCTGACCTGCCTCTTGAGAAATCTGTATGCAGGTCAGGAAGCAATAGTTAGAACTGGACATGGAATAACAGACTGGTTCCAAATAGGGAAAAAAGTACCTCAAGGCTGTATATTGTCACCCTGCTTATTTAACTTCTGTGCAGAGTACATCATGAGAAACGCTGGACTGGAAGAAAACACAAGCTGGAATCAAGATTGCCGGGAGAAATATCAATAACCTCAGATATGCAGATGACACCACCCTTATGGCAAAAAGTGAACAGGAACTAAAAAGCCTCTTGATGAAAGTGAAAGTGGAGTGAAAAAGTTGGCTTAAAGCTCAACATTCAGAAAATGAACATCATGGCATCTGGTCCCATCACTTCATGGGTAATAGATGGGGAAACAGTGGAAACAGTGTCAGACTTTATGTTTTGGGGCTCCAAAATCACTGCAGATGGTGAGTGCACCCATGAAATTAAAGGACGCTTACTCCTTGGAAGAAAAGTTATGACCAACCTAGATGGCATATTCAAAAGCAGAGACATTACTTTGCCGACTGAGGTTCATCTAGTCAAGGCTATGGTTTTTCCTGTGGTCATGTATGGATGTGAGAGTTGGACTGTGAAGAAAGCTGAGCACCGAAGAATTGATGCTTTTGAACTGTGGTGTTGGAGAAGACTCCTGAGAGTCTCTTGGACTGCAAGGAGATCCAACCAGTCCATTCTGAAGGAGATCAGCCCTGGGATTTCTTTGGAAGGAATGATGCTAAAGCTGAAACTCCAGTACTTTGGCCACCTGGTGAGAAGAGTTGACTCACTGCAAAAGACTCTGATGCTGGGAGGGATTGGGGGCAGGAGAAGAAAGGGATGACAGAGGATGAGATGGCTGGATGGCATCACTGACTCGATGGACGTGAGTCTGAGTGAACTCCAGGAGTTGGTGATGGACAGGGAGGCCTGGCGTGCTGCGATTCATGGGGTTGCAAAGAGTCAGACACGACTGAGTGACTGAACTGAACTGAACTGGGACTAACAGATAACCTTTACAATATTATAATTAATTCAATATCTAATAAACAAACAAGCTCTACATAATATGCTCATAGTATGCTGACAAGGTATTATGATATCTTTTATCACAAAAGTAATACAAGTTTAAATAAAATTCAAATACTTTAGAGGCATATGAAATAAGGCATTTTTATAATGTTTCTGTGTGAAACTTTGAGTGCTTTATCTGTCTGAACTCAATCACTAGTGATACCCCCTGAGATAGGTACTATTTATTATCCCCTTTACAAATGAGAAAACTGAGACTTGGACATGATAGATAAGTTGTTCAAGGTGATGGAGCAAGTAAGAGGTGGTTAAGATTCAAACTCAGACAATCTAATTCCAAAGCCTATGGCCTTCACCATCAGACTGGATTGATTATATCATAAACTGATTAACAGTGTCTCTGGAAATTGATATTTATATTGTTTATTTCCCATATTAAACAATGCTAAGTCATTTCAGTTGTGTCCAACTCTCTGTGACCCTATGGACCATAGCCTGTGAGACTCCTCTGTTCATGGGATTCTCCAGGCAAAAATGCTGGAGTGGGCTGTCATGCCCTCCTCCAGGGGATCTTCCCAACCCAGGGATTGAACCTGAGTCTCTTATGTCGCCTGCACTGGCAGGTGGGTTCTTTACCACTAACAGCACCTGGGACACTCTAAACAATACCACAATAAATATCCTTAAATGCATATCAGTATTTCTTGAAGATTTGTTTCCAGAAGTGAGATTGCTTGCACAGCCATTTAAAACAGTAGGTAACGCCTAGTTGACTTCTAAAGAAGCAAAGTCTACTATATACTCCCAAACAGTGCTGTTTTCTTGCTCCTTACTGACCCCTGGTGGTACCAGTCATTTTTCATTTTTGATAAGCTGATAAACACTAAATTATGATGCTTTTAATTTGCATGGCCCTGAACACTTTAAAGTCTGAACAGCATTTTCAGCATTTATTTGCATCTGTGGGTCTCTGGATTTTGTCTTCTCACATTGTGGCCCATTGTTCTATTGAGTTGCCTTTTCTTTGGGGTTTGTAGAATTCTCTATCCCCACACACTTTGCCCCAGTGAACAGGCACTGATTCTGCAGGAATCCCCAGCCAGCATTTAGAGAAACTGCTTCACAATAACAATGGGCTTCTGTGCCAGGTCCAGAGGCAACGAGCTGAGAACAGAACACATGAAATTTTAGTTTCTTCCTCAAAGCAAAACCGCCAGTATAGTAGAGAGATAACAATGTTTACCTAAAGGTATAGCTCACAATCTGCCCATGAAAGTCATTTTCCTTTGTGGCAAATACTGTATTGATTCAACATGATGCATTAGACAAAGAAAATGGGACAGTTGCCAAGAAAATCCAGGAGATGCTATAGAATTGGGCTGGCTTGGGTTGCAATTTTGGAGCCTTCATTTTATTTAGGTAGGTGGCTTAGATTAATTTCTCCCAGCATCCAAGCCTTCAAAGAATAAGAATCATGGTATCTACCATGCAGAGTTATAAGAATTGAGGAAATCATCTATAAGCATCTATAATAGTCTGGCCACATAATAGGGATAGAATTACTAACACAAAAAATAATATTTATCATTACTATTAATAATACTGATATTATGGATGGTGATTAAAGCAGAGGCAAAAGTTATGACTTGCCAAATGTAACTGACATGATTGGCTGTGCTAACTTAGCTATGGATAAAATTAGGTTATATTCTTTTACTTCCCAATTTAAAACTCACCTCTACCTCCATTTACCCAGTGAGTAGGAAATCTATCTTTTCTGGCTGCCCTTCTCTTCTCTTTCCATGGCCAGGTTGCTCAGGAGACCAAGCCTACTTTCTCCTATGTCACACTGCTAGTGCCAAACTCACGCACTTCCATTGAGGTTAGCAGGCTCCTTTCCCACCAGTCTCTGTCCAAGGCACTGTGACTAAGACCCTGGCAGTCCCCATCCAAGCCACAGCGGTTCTCAGGGTGGTGTGGGAGTCTGGTCGCTATCCCTAATAGGCTTCAACTAATTCAAGGGTTCCCTGGTACCTGATCCGAGTTCTCAACTTTTCATCTCCTTGGGCTCATCTGGATACCCCTTTCCCAGAGGCCTGGCCTTTCTCAGGGGTGCTATCTGCCACCTCACCTACCCAAAAGCATTTACCCTTTATACGTCTCTTCATTCCCTTCCTCAATCTGAAAGTCCCCACAACTCTGTGCCAGCCCATTTCCCTTTTTCTGTTGTAGAATGCAAGCAATTATTTCAGGGGAGAAAATGCCAGTCACTCTAGGATATTCTTTATTCTTCTCATTTTACAAGGGACCTTCCTCAGATCTAGGCAGTTGCAGATGATTCACTCAAGCCTCCAGTTGTTTAAAGGCAGCAGGAGGTAAAGGAGGTGAAGGCCCATAACTGTGATTTAACTTGGAGTTCAGGAAGTTCATTCCTAAACAAAATGGATGTAAAATATATCCCCTACCCTTCTGGAACTTCCAGGTTGTCATTCTTCTATATCTAGCACAATAAATGCTACCCAGACACAATAAACAATGACACTCACTGGATTTCTGAAACAGAGCTGGATATAAACTATGATCGTTTTAGTGGCAACATTCATTAGGGGAAAAAATGTCTTCTGACTTTGAAACCAATCATGTCTGTTGCATAATGGGCTGAAGAAAAACTAAGATGATTATGATTTTTCTTCATATTCCTACCCTGCGCCATCCAAGTTAGCAAATTTTAAAGCAATTTACTTTAATTAAGCTTGAGAAGTGATGGAAACTTGTTGAAATCAGTCACTTAACTGCTTTCACAGATCATACTTTTTAAAATTAAAGGACTTTGACAGACCAGCTTGATGGAATTCAGTAACCCACAAGATTGTGTATTCTCCTTGGTGTTACAAAAATATCTAAGCACACTGAACTTAAAGTCATAGAAAAAAAAATGAGAGAACTGTTTACTTGCTCATGGAAGGGCAGGTGTTCATACTTAAATGAGCAGAAAATGGAATATGGAGTCAGTACCCACTTCAAACTGCTGAACTGCTTGGCACTGAGTGCATCATAGATTTTGATAAACTGAAGATGTCTGGTCTCAATAACCTCACAGTTTCCAAAGATATTCCCAGATACTCACAGGAGTCCATGCTGTTTGCTTAGATGTCTTCGGATGGATCTGAATGACTCGACATCTGATTCAGTGTCAGTGTGGCTGACACAACAGAAGGTAAACCCTGCTCTTCATCCCTGATTTTGGAGATAAATCCTAGAACTATCTGCAATGTACAACTCAGTGGTCAAATTCTGGGCAAGGTGGTCTGGGTACATCTCACTGGGCAAAAGTCCAGTCTTCTTCAAAGGCTGTTGGAATCAGAATGGAGTATGGCTTTCAGCAGTGTAAACCCAGAGCCAAAATATGGAGCTCTCTAATAGATGTTCTCAATTAGAGACTGGTTTAGTCTGTTAAATGCAGCAATATTTTTGGCTTGAATAGAATCTTTCAATGATTTTTACTTGATCAAATGACAAAAAGCTATATTTTTTACAAAATAAAGTTAAATAAACTGTACATATTTTAATGCCTAAAACACTTTATTTTTTCTCATTAACATCTCTATTTTATGAAATTCATACGTTTCATGTATGTATGGATTTCAGATTATGGAGCCCATCAAACAAACAACTTAGATGTACCCAAGATAAAAAGTCACGTTTGACTCATTTTTAAACAAAATAGCAGAATCATTTGAGTTTTCAAAGATACTTTAAAAGAAATACAGAGAAAAGTGAAAGAATGTTTCATTTTTTTAAATCTCCAAATTCCTTGAGATCTTATGTGAAAAGAGAAGAGGATATTTTTTAAAATTAGTAGAAATGTTCAAGTATAAACTAATACATAAGTCTAAAATTGCATATCAGCACTCAGGAATGATGTTTAACAAGAGCCCCCAAATGATATTTCAATTAGCAGTACATCCCCATGTTATCAGAATCTCAAGGTCTAGATTTAAAGAGTAAGATATCATTTTGGGGGGTTAAAAATAAGCAAAAATAATACAGGAATTTAAAACAAGTAGATAAAATAGAATGGAGAAGACAAAGAAACTGTAGTCTGGACTTTGTTTCAACACAAATTTGTACGATGACCTTAAGTAAAACTCAACCAGTGTACTTTGGTTCTATTTCCAAAGAGAAATGGTACTGATTCTCTTATACAGTCCAGTGTGAAGATAAGACAGGGCATAGCACATACACACACACAGGTTACCTATAATACTAATGCTATCAGAAAAAAAATAATGTGGTTTGTAACTCCAGTATTATCAAGTATGAGTACAGGTATGCTCTACAATATAGCATGTGGTATATCAAAAAAGATAAAAATAAAAATCACATAAAAATTTTTCCCCCAGAGGGGGCACAGGTATACCTATGGCTGATTCATGCTGATGTTTGGCAGAAACCAACACAAAACTGTAAAGTAATTATCCTTCAGTTAAAAATATATATTTTTAATAAAAAAATTTTCCTCTCCAAAGGCAAAATAATCTTGCAAAGTATACACATAAAGGGCTGTTACTAAACCCACAGATTGGTCTAGTAATGAGTATACCAGCAAGAATGTCTATAATCTTCCTGGGAACATCAAGGGAAGAATATAAAAGGTTGCTTGTGTACATGAAAAGGATGTATAGGGCTAACCTGAGCTAGTATTTCATCAAAGCACTGAGAAACACTTCCACAAAACAGTTAAAATTTGAAAGGGGCAACTATAGAAACTAATGAATGCTGTTTGGTTTTTAAAAGTAAGTTTCAACTATGGGAGAACATTCCATTTCCCAAGATAGTAATTTTACAGAGTGTAATTACCTTTAAGTATGTTGTCTTTCAAATTCAAATAAAAACTCAGCACCAATCAGACTGTTAAACCATGTAAAAATAGCTTTATTATTTAGGCATTACAGAATTAATTTCAAGAAGATGCTTTCCTAGAATTAGCAACTTTAGGAAAGTAAGTCAGAGCTGAGAAATCAAGAACACAAGTCTCACTCTCTCCTTCCACTGCCACTGGCCATCTCTGCTGGATTCCTGCAGAGACCTATAGTCCACATGTGTGAGAGAATTCATCATCACTAAAGATGCTCTTCCTCTATTTTCCATGCTCACTTCATGTTACCACCACACTTCTCGGACTCATGTCATTAACCCAAATCACTCCCAAACACTGCTCCAAAACCAGTCAACCAAAATTACTTCTTAAACAGTCTGCAAGTATGTACCTATCTCTCAGGCATGCCAGGGCTTTCATTTACCTTCTCATTATTCCTTATCTAAAACACTGCGGTGGAGGGGAGGAAATCAAGATGGTGGAGTAGGATGTAGAGGTCACCTTCTCCACAAATATACTAAAAATAGATCTACATGTGGAACAGTTCTCATAGAATACCTATGGACTGACAGCTGTATGAGATCTTCACACAACCAAAGCTGCAGGAAAGATCACCACTTAACCAGTAGGACAAAAAGGAGTGGGGGGGGTGGAAATCTGGGTAAGTCCTGTGACCCTGGGAGGATGCTGTGCAAAGAAAGCTTTCCTCACCCTGAAAATACCCTTCGCCAGTTGGGAGATCAGCCAGGACAGACAGGGAGCTTCAGTGGCTCAGAGGAGAGCGTAGCAGGAAGAACAGAGAGAGACCAGCGCAGATAGCCCTGGCTACCGTGTTGCACTTCCCAGCCTGAGATGAGCACCTGCTGGTGTGGGCAGCCCTGAGTGCTGAATTTTAGGCTTCAGCCGACAGGCCCCAGGAAGAGGACTTGGCTTGGCTATGCAGGAGACAGCCTGAAGGGCTTGGAATATGGAGCCACATCTCGGGATGTGCAAAGGATGGGGCCTAGATTCTCAACAGAAGCCCCATATAAGCCTTATTCTCAGCATGCAAAGAGTGAGCACAGCTCTGCCACTACAATCTTTAGCAATTGCCTATACACAGCGGTAGGGCAGAAATCTGAGTTGATTCCTGTTGAAGTTGATAACTTCAGTGGATTTACACCAACAGCTTTGAAAGCATAGTGCCTGGTGGGGGTGGGGGTGTGGGGTGGGGGTGGGTACATCTGAGCTGATTACTCACACTCCCAAAGCTGGGGTGGGTTCAATGTCAGCAGCAGCAGTCTTTATGGGCACACACGTGAAAGCGGGGCTGAAATCTGAGCCAGTTACCAGGGTTCCCACAGCAGAGGAATAGACAAGGGCAATGCCAATAGCCCTATTCTTTCTGAGTGCACAAAATGGGTGACAGGTGATGTCATGCAGTGCATATCCTGGTAGACAGCTCCTGGGGAGTAATACATCATGGCTCCTTCCCAGCAGGAGTGCTTCAGTCCCACCTATCTCACATTGCAGCTCGAAAACAGATCAGGGGGCTTCTACTTCAACAACTGGGGAGCAGATCCTGCCCCCAAAAGGGCTGTGACAACCACAGAGCAAATAAGAGGCCTCATCCAACACCCAGTGGAGGTTCAGGTCAGCACAATACCAATCTCACCCTGTGCGTGTGTGTGCGCGTGTGTGCACGCATGCGTGTGTGCACCTGCGCGCATGCACGTGTGCGCATGCGCTTAGTTGCCCTGGCTCCTCTGTCCATGGTATTTTTCAGGTGAGAATACTGCAGTGGGTAGCTATTTCCTCCTGGGTTGTATCCTTCCCAACTCAGGGATCAAACCTGTGTCTCCTGCATCGCAGATGGACTCTTTACCCACTGAGCCATTAGGGAAGCCTCAATCGCACCCCCTGTCAAGGAGATAATGACTAGCACACACTGAGGAAAGACATGGCAGGCATCCATACCAAAAAGATCACTTGCATTAAAAACACTGGACTCGAGAAAAGGCTACAAAGGAATGCCCCTGCATAAAAACAGCCCTTTAGGAACACACTAGATGACCGATGACTGTTTCCCCTAAATTCACAGAGTCAGAGAAATAAAAATAAAATGAAAAAGGAGAGGAACTACTCACAATTAAGAGAACAGGAGATATCCTTTGAAAGAATAGCAGACCCCAAGTTCAAAAATTAAAATTAGACAACTCAATTGCCAAGATGAAAACCACGCTAAAGACCTTAAATAACAAGGCAAACAAATACAAAAGAACAAATAAGTTATTTGGAAGATAGAATCAGAACAGCAGAGAGAAAGACAAAAGAAAGGCAAATGAAAAAAAAAATGAAAGCAATATGAGACCTATGGAGTAACATAAAGTGTGCCAATCTAAGCATGATAGGGATCACAGAAGAAGAAAGAGAAAAGTGGGCTAAAAATTTCCCAAACCTAAAGAAGGAACCAGATAGCCAAGTACAGGAAGTACAGAGGGTCCAAAACAAGAACATAAAGGCATGTCACAATAAAAATGGCAAAAGTTAAAGAGAGGATCCTAAAGGCAGCAAGAGAAAAACAGTTAAATACATGGGAACTCCCATAGGATATTAGCTGGTTTATCTACAGAAACTTTGATAAACAGAAAGATAGATTCTAAGCCCTGATAGGGAAAAACCTGGAACCCAGGATACTCCACCCAGCAAGATTATTACTTAGAATAGAAGGAAAGAAAAAGAATTTCTTAGACAAGCAAAAACTAAAAAGAATATGACAATATTAAACCTCTCTTAAGAGAAATATCCCTTGTGACTCAGCTAGTAAAGAATCCACCTGCAATGCAGGAGACCTGGGTTCGATCCCCTGGGTTAGAAAGATCCCCTGGAAAAGGGGAAGGCTACCCACTCCACTATTCTGGCCTGGAAAGTTCCAGGGACTATATAGTCCAGGGGGTCACAAAGAGTTGAACACAACTGAGCGACTTTCACTTTCAAGAGAAATATTGAAAAGTCTTTGCTAAATAGAAAACACACACACACACACACACACACAAATCTATAAGACAGGGGAAAACACAATAGGAAAAACAAACACAAGAAAGGATTTTAGATTACTTTAACAAGCCCGTACAGGACTTCCCTGGTGGTCCAGTGATTAAGAATCTGCCTGCCAATGCAACGGACACAGGTTCAATCTCTGGTCTGGAGAGATTCCACAAGCAGTGGGGCAACTAAGCCCGTACAGACTATGTACTGCAACTGCTGAAGCCCGTGTGCCCTAGAGCCCATGCTCTGCAACAAGATCAGCCACCTCAATGAGAAGCCCCCACACTACAACTAGAGAGTAGACTCAGCTCACCACACTAGATCTAGTGCAGCCAAAATACTAAGCAAATAACCCCACATACAGATTTTAAAGGTAATCACTATATAGAGAAAACTCTAGAGACTCCACACAAAAATTACTTGAACTGATAAATGAATTCAGCCAGGTAGCAGATACAAGATTAACATACAGAAGTCAGCTGCATTTCTTTACACTAAAAATGAAATACGAGGAAGGGAATGTAAAAAAAAAATCCCTTATAAAATTACATTCAGAAGAATAAAATACTTAGGAATAAAAAAATCACCAAGGAGGTGAAAGACATATGCAGAGAACTACAAAACATTAATAAAGGAAAACTATAAAAAATTAATAAAGTTCAAAAAATGAAAACATATCCTATGGTGGAAGAATTGATATTTCTATTATGGCCACACTACCCAAAGCAATCTACAGATTTCAAGTGATTCTTATCAAATTACCCATGACCTTTTCCACACAACTAGAACAAAGAGTCCTAAAATTTATAGGGAACCATAAAAGACCTAGAATAAAAGCAAGAGGAATAACCCTCCCAGAATTCAAACTATACTACAAACCTATAGTAATCAAAACAGCATGGTATTGGCACAAAAACAGACATATGGATTAACAGAACAGAAAAGGGAGTCCAGAAATAAACCCACATACTGATGGTCAATTAATCCTTGACAAAGGAGGCAAGTATATACAAAGGTTTTGAAAAAGACATTATCTTCAGCGTGTGGTGCTGGGAATATTGGACAGCTGCCTATAAATCAAGGAAATTAAAACAGACCCTCACACCAGCTGCTGCTGCTGCTAAGTCACTTTAGTCATGTCCACCTCTATGCGACCCCATAGATGGCAGCCCACCAGGCTCCTCGGTCCCTGGGATTCTTCAGGCAAGAACACTGTAGTGGGTTGCCATTTCCTTCTCCTCTCACACCAGACACATAGATAAACTCAAAATGGCTTAACAACTTAAACATAAGACACAAGACTACAAAACTCCTACAAAAACACATTTGCAAACAGTCTCTGACATAAATCTTACCAATGATTTCTTAAGTCAGTCTCCTAAGGCAATATAAATAAAAGCACAATGATATCTATTCAAACTTAAAAACTCTGTATGGCACAGGAGAACACAAGAGAAATGGAAAGACAACATACAGACTGACAGAAAATACTTACAAATGATGTGACTGACAAGTGCTTAATTTCCAAAATGTAAAAACAGCTCATACAACTCAACCACAAAAAAGTAAACAACCCAATCAAAAAAATGGGCAGAATACCTAAACAGACGTTTCTCTAAAGAAATATACAGATGGTTAGTGGGCACATAAAAAGGTGCTCATCATTATTAATTATTAGGGAAATATAAATTAGAACCACAATGAGGTACCACCTCACACCAGTCTACAAATAAGAAATGCTGTAGAGGGTGTGGAGAAAAGAGAAACCCTTTTACACTTGTACATGGGTATGTAAGTTGGTGTAGCCACAATGTTAAACAGTACTGAGGTCTCCCAGAAAGCTAAAATTAGAGCTGCCATATGATCCAGCAATATAACTCTTATATACATACCCAGACAAAGCTTCACTCAAAAATTACATGTACCCCAATCTTCATAGCAGCATTATACACAACAGACAAGACATGGAAAGAACCTAAATGTCCCTTGAAAGATGAATGGATAAAAGACGTGATATGTATATACAATGGAATGTTACTAACTCATAAAAACAATGAAATAATGCCACTTGCAGCAACATGGATGGAATTAGAGATTATCATGTTAAGCGAAGAAAGTCAGAAAGAGAAAGACAAACATATGATACCACATGTGTGGAATTTAGATTATGACACAGATGAATCTATCTAGAAAAAAAAAGAAGAAATAGACTCACAGACATAGAGAATAGACTTGTGGTTATCAAGAGAGGCAAATGGTGGATAAATGGATTCGGAGTTTGGGATTACCAGATGCAAGCTATTGTATAGAGACTGGATAAACAATACAGTCCTACTATATAGCACAGGGAATTATACTCCATATCTTGTGACAAATTATAATGGAAAAGAGTGTAAAAAAAAATGTACACATATGTATAACTGAACCACCTTGCTATACAGCAGACACTAACACAACACTGCAAAACAACATTCAATAATAAAAAGGTAATCAAAAAATCCTGTGAAAGGTACTATAATCATAATGAACAGTAAAAGGATAAACATGAAGATCTAAATAGCACATCAAAATCATAAACTATGGGGGAAGAGAATAAGAAAATGTAGATTTTTTTTTAAAAATGTGTTTGAGCTTATATGACTGCCAATCTAAAGAAAGTAGATATAGTAAATGAGTTAACATACTTGAAAACCAGGTTAACCTCAAATCAAAAGCATTCAATAGACTCACAAACTCAAGGAATAAAACTCAAGCATATTATAACAGAAAACCATCTAGCTAGAAAGCGAAAAACACAAATAGAAAGGAACAAAGAAAAAATACAAAATCAACTGGAAAACAAGGTTTAAATACATACCTATCATAATAAATACACATGGCAATAAATACATACCTATCATAATTATCCTAACTGTCAATGGGCTAAATGCTCCATTGAAAAGACACAGAGTGACAGATTAAATAATAAAACAACAACCTGCAATATACTGCCTACAAGATACTCACTTTAGGGCAAAGATAGATTGAAAGTGAGGAGATATTAAAAGATATTTCATACAAATGGAAATGACAAGAAAGCTAGCAATACTCATATCAGACAAAACAGACTTTAAAACATGGCCATAAAGATAAAGAAAGACACTATATAATGATAAAGGATCAACAAAAAAGAGGATATTATACTCATTAATATATATGCACCAAATATGGGAGACCTAAATACATAAAACAAATACTAACAGACATAAAGGAAGAAGTTGATGGGAATATAGTAATAACAGGAGAATTTAATACCTCCATTGACATTATTGGACAGATCTTTCAGAAAGAAAATAATAAGGCAACAGAGATCCTAAATGATAAAATAGAACAGTTAGATTTAATTTATATTTTCAGGGTACTACATCCAAAGAAAACAGAATAGACATTCTGTACCAGCACACATGAAACATTCTCTAGGATAGATGAAACACCAGGACACAAAATAAGCCTCACTAAGTTTAAGAGGACAGAAATTATTTCAAGCATCTTTTCTGACCAAAATGGCATGAAACTTGGAAATCAACCACAGAAAAAGAAAGGAGAAAAAAAGTACATAGAGACTAAACAACATGCTTCTATAAAACCAATGGATCAATTATGAAATTAGAGAGAAAATTTAAAAATACCTTGAGATAAATGACAATGAACACAAAGGTACAAAAATTTATGGGAAGAAGAGAAAACAGTTCTAAGAGGGAAGTTCATAGTGATACAGATCTTCTTTAAGAAACAAGAAAAATCTCAAATAAGCAATCTAACCCACCACCTGAAAGAATTAGAAAAAGAAAAACAAACAAAACCTAAAGTCAGAAGAGGAAGGCAATAATAAAGACAAGAGAGGAAATAAATAAAAGAGATTAAAAAAAAAAACAACAACAACCAAGACCTGGTTTTTCCAAAAGGATAAGCATAAGTGACATAAGCCTCTGTCCAGGCTCACCAAGAGAAAAAGAGAGAGGACCCAAACAAAATCAGAAATGAAAGAGGAGAAATAACAACACATAATACAGAAATTTAAAAAAAAAAACCCATAAGAGAATGCTACGAACAATCCTGCAGACAAACTGGATAACCTAGAATAAATGGACAACTTTCTAGAAATATTAACATATAGACCACCAAAACTAAATCAAGAAGAAATATGTAATTTGAACCTACTAATCACTAGAAGTGAAATAGAATATGTAGAGAGAGAAAAAAAAAAAAACTTATAACAATCCTTCTCAAACAACCAAAATACTAAAGAGGAGGGAATATTCCCCAAATCAGTCTGTGAAGCCACTATCACCCTAAATATCAGGCAAATATACCAGCAAAATATTATAGGTCAAGATCTTTGATGAATATGGATGGAAAAATCCTCAAGAAAAATTAGCAAACTGAATCCAAAAACACATTAAAAAGATGACCACAATGATCAAGTTGAAATCATCCCAGGGTCACAAGGGTGGTTCAGCATTCACAACCAATCAATGTGAAATGCCACATCAACAAAAGAAAAGGCAACCACATGATCACCTAAAGATGCCTAAAAAGCTTTTGATAAAATTTAACACCCATTCATAATAAAAAGTCTTGCCAAAGTGAGTACAGAGTAAACATATCTCAGCAAGATAAAAGTTTTCTATGACAAACCAACACCCAACATAATACTCAATAGTGAAAAGCGGAAAGCCTTCCCGTTAAATTCTGGAACAAGATCTTCATTCTCACTACCTTTTTCCAACACAGTGTTGGAAGTCCTAGCTACAGCAATCAGACAAAGAAAAAGTATATATCAACATTAGAAGGGAAGAGGTTAAACTGTCATTACATACAAATGACATGATAGTCTATACAGAAGCTCCCAAAGACGCCACAAAAAAACATTAGAATTCATAAACAAATTCAGCAAGGTATCAGGAAACAAAACTAACATACATAAATCTGTTTCATTTTTTTACACTAACAATGAAATATCAGAAATTAAAAAAAAAAAACCTTTAAAAATTAAACCCAAAAACATAAACTACTTAGGAATAAACATCACCAGCAAGGTAAAAACTTATATGCTGAGAACTATAAAGCATTAATAAAGGAAACTAAAGATGATTCAAATAAATGGAAAGATATCTCATGCTCTTGGATTGGAAAGATCAATACTGTTAAAACGATTCTATTACCCAAAGCAATTTATAGATTTAGGGTGATCCCTATCATATTACCTGTGATATTTTTCACAGAATGAGACTAAATAATCCTAAAATGGAACCATAAAATTCTGGAATTGCTAAATAAATCTTGAAGAGAAAGAACAAAGTTGGAGGCATAGCACTCCCAGACTTCAGACAATGCTACAAAAAGCTACAATAATACAAAAAAAGACATATGGATCAGTGGAACAAAGAGCCCAGAAATAAACCCACACACCTATGTTCAATTAATCTTCAACAAAGGAGGCACAAAAATACAATGGAAAAAAGACAGTCTCTTCAGCAAGTGGTGTTGGGAAAGCTGGACAGCTTCATGTTAATCAATGAAGTTAGAAAACACCTTCATACCATATACAAAAATAAATTCAAAATGGTTTAAAGACCTAAATATTAGACATGATACAATAAAACTAGAAAAGAATGTAGGCAAAATATTCTCTGACATATCAGAGCAATGTTTTCTTAGGTCATTCTCCCAATGCAAAAAATACAAAGCAAAATAAGCAAATGGGACCTAATTAAAAGCTTTTGCAGAGCAAAGGAAATCATAAATAAAAAAAGAGAATATACTCACTGGGAGATAACATTTGCTAACCATGTGGTTAATTTCCAAAATATACAAACAGTTCATACAGCTCAATATTAAAAAAGACCCAACCAAAAAATGGACAGATCTAAATAGGTATTTCTCCAAAGAAGACATACCAGTGGCTAACAGGCACGTGAAAATAGGCTCAACACTGCTAATTATTAGAGAAATGTAAATCAAAACTACAAAGAGGTATCACCTCACATCAGTCAGAATGGCCATCATCAAAAAGTCGATGAATAGTAACTGCTGGAGAGGAAGTGGAGAAAAAGGAACCCTCCTATGTTGTTGGTGGGAATGTAAATTGGTACAGACACTATGGAAAGTAGTACGGAGGTTCCTTAAAACACTAAAAATCAAGTTACCATATGATCCAGCAGTTCTACTCCAGGACATATATCTGGAAAAGACAAAAACTCTAATTAAAAAAAGATACATGCACCCCAATGTTCATACAGCACTGTTTACAACAGCCAAAACATGGAAACAAATGAAACATCCATCAACAGATAAAGAAGTCATAGTATGCATATATACAATGGACTATTGCTCAGCCATAAGAAAGTGAAATATTTCCATTTGTGGCAACATGAATGAACCTAGAGAAAATCATACTAAGTAAAGTAAGTCAGTCAAAGACGGATAAACACTACCATACATACAACAGGTAGAAAAAACGGACCTACTTTATAACTTAGGATACTACATTCAATATCTCACAATAATTTCTAATGGAAAAGAATTAAGAAAGAATATATTCATACACACACACTTTGCTGTACATGTGAAACTAACCCAAGATTGTAAGTTATACTGTAATAAGAACATAAAAATTAAAAATGATGAGAAGTCTAAAAAATAAAATACTACAATGCAGTCTCAACTGGTCTCCCTGTTTTCCTCTACACTCATGTCCACCTTGTCACAAGAGCTCTCTTCCAAATACAGAACCTGGTTAGGTTATTCCTCTGCTTAAAATTCTTTAATGAAAGCATGGCATACAGTCTGATGTGGCTCCTTCCTTTCTCTCCAATATCATCACTTCTGCTACTCATCTTTGATTTATATCCATATATATTGCTGTTCTTGAAATACATCTCGTAGTTCCCACTGCATTCATTTGACCAGTTCTGAATCATCTTTCAAAATCCAAACCTGAAATCACCTTCTTTGTAAAGTCTTCCCTGACTGACATAGATCCACTGCTACCTTCTTTGTGCTACCTCTGTAATTTTCTCAGAGTTCTATTTTGCACTTAACACACTGCATTATAAATACATATTTATAAGTGCATTGTCCCATAATTTATGAGCTCTCAGAGGGCAGAGCCATTGCTTAGTCATTCCTATGTGTCTCATGCCTAACACAGTGAGTAGAAAAAATAGTGCTCAAGAAAGAGAGGTTGAATTGAAAAGCTAAAGCTCCCAAGTTCTCTCCACTGGAGGTCAAATAAGAGAGACCCATCATTACGCATGTGGGACAGGAAAGCACGTATGCATGCTCAGACACACACTCACACACACACATACACACACACACACACAAAGAAAGAGAAAGAAAAGAGAGTGAAAATGAAGATCAAGACAGGAAGAAAAGGAAAGCTTCACATTGAGGGCAAATGTAAACAGTGGATTGGCCAAAAAGTTCCTTTGGTTTTTAAGTAAAAATAAAAGACACATCTTTCATTTTCACCAAGAACTTTATTGGACAAGGTATTCACCATTTTGTTCTACTACCATCTACCATTTTTCAGGCAACTTCATAATTCCATCTTCCCAATACTTTATGAGCAATACTTTTTGAGCAAAGGACTATTTCAAGTGTTGTTTACAATCTTCCAGGGAATTGAATTTTTTTCCATTAAGAAAATGTTGTAAAGACTGAAGTAAATGGAAATCTGAAGGTGCAAGGTCTGGGAAATACAATGAATGAATGAGAACTTCCCAGTCAAGCTGTAACAGTTTCACCTGGGCATCAAAGATAATGTGGTCTTGCATTATCCTGATGGAAGATTATGCGTTTTCTGTTAACTAATTCTGGATGCTTTTTGTCAAATTCTGTTTTCAGTTGGTCTAACTGGGAGCAGTACTTGTTGGAACTGATCATTTGGTTTTTCAGAAGAAGCTCATAATAGAGGACTCCCTTCCAATCCCATAATATACACATCACCTTCTTTGGATGAAGGCTAGCATTTGGTGTGGTTGACGGTGGTTCATTTTGCATGCCCCATGATATCTTCCATTCCACATTATTGCACAGCATCCACTTTTCAATGCCCATCATAATTTGTTTTTAAAACAGAACATTTTTGTTACATTTAAATAGAGAACTGCATGCAGAAATATGGTCAGAAGGTTTTCTTCACTTATGTAGAATCCAAACATTACAGAGATTAACATAGCCAAGCTGTGAAGATGATTTTTAACACTTGATTTGGATATTTTTGGTATGTCCACTATCTCCTGCATAGTATAACTTTGATTGTTCTCAATCAATGTCCCAGTTTGATCACTATCAACTTCAACTGTTCTACCCAACCGTGAAGCATAATCTAGTGAGAAATCTCCAGCACGAAATTTGACAAACCACTTCTAAAACATTTGATCAGTCATAGCATTTTCTCTGTTCACAAATCTTTTTTTTAATTTCAATTGTGTTTTTACCTTTCTCGAAATAATAAAGTATAATATGCCAAAATGTTGGTTTTTTTCTTCTATCTTCAATGTTAAAATGGCTACACAAAATAAACCAGTTTTGATGCTTTCTTTTTTAAATGCATGCTGATATGACAGCTGTGATGATACAATCTAACAGAGCCTTCAAATGAAGTTAAAGACAAGACAACTAAGCGCTACCAGAGCCATCTTATGGAAAAAAGAAAAAAAAATGAACATTTTGGCCAATCCAATTACCACCAACAATTTTTCAAATAAACCTATAACCAAGATTACCTATCCCTGTTCACCAATGTATCCTGCCAAGAAAGTTCACTGAAGCATCTTCAGAGACTAAAGCAAACAAAGAAACAGCAAGGAGACTATACCCATACTGTTATGAAATTAATTAGGCTCCCCAAATTCATATGTTGAAATCCTAACCCTAGAATCTCGGAATGTTACCCCATTGGAAGATAATGTTTTTAAAGAAGTTATTAAGTCAAAATACCACCATTAGGATGTGGTCCTAATGAATATGACTGGAGTCTTTAAAGGAAGAGGAAGAGACACCAGGGGTCAAGGGCATGCCTGCATGAGATCGTATGGCCTCATCATGTGAAGAGGCCATAAGGGGAGGCCCATCTGCGAGCCAAGGAGAGAGGACTGCTATAAGCCTTCAGAGTAAACCAACACTGCCAGCACCTTGATCTTGAACTTTCAGGCTTCTGAACTGCCAAAAAATAAATTTCTGTTGTTTAAGTGACTCAGTTTCCAGCAATTTGTTATTGCAACACTAAGAAACTAATAACCATATCCTATATGGGGGGGCTTAGTAATGAAAAAAAAAAAAAAATAACCTGAGAATCCTGAGAACTAATCTTTAAGTATCTGAAAAGCTGGCAGGTAGAAAAGAAATCGTAGTCATCTTTCCTAGGATTATTGCATTCCAACTCAGAACAAGGAAGGACTAATACCAGGATTCATTAACTTTAAAGATACCTTCCAACTCTGATATTCTATGGCAATTAAAAAAGACATTCCTCTTAGAAGGACTAAGGACATTCCTCTTAATCAGTCAGGACTAAGAACTACCCTTTAAAAGCTCAAACCATTTCTATAAATAGCTAATATTTCATGTGATACTTCATTTAAAATGACATAGTATGGCAGACATCAAGGCAAGATCAGAACTAGAATTTAGATACTTCTTTAATACCTCCTGCTCTCTCCTGAAGCAGATTTGTTTTCCTCTGCTGAGTGACATGCAGATTGAAGGACTTCCTGGGAAGAGAATTCAAACATATTTATTACTAGTGATGGTTTAGTTGCTAAGTCATGTCTGACTCTTGCAACTCCATGGACTGTAGCCCACCAGGCTACAGGGAAATCCATGGGATTTCCCAGGCAAGAATATAGGAGTGGGTTGCCATTTCCTCCTCTAGAGGATCTTCCCAACCCAGAGATCAAACCTGGGTCTCTTGCATTGCAAGTGGATTCTTTACAGACTGAGCCTCCAGGGAAGCCCATTAGTGAGGTTCACACAAATATAGCCATGTGTGAAAATTTGGTGTACCATATGTGGGAGGAGAAGGAGCAGAAATACTTTAAGAATGAGGAACCCCTGAGAAAGTTATTCTATCCACGGCCACAGAGAGAAAGGCAGTGCTGCAGTGCATATTACTTGGTAGTTGTTGGCTGAACCATATATGAACACGGTACTCCTTACTGATTGCGTGCATGTCAAGGCGAGAGTAGGGAAGTTGCAGGTCAGTAAACCTTCCCTCCTATACTCTGCACAACTTTCGGACCTAAAAACATGTTACAGGACCATTCTAAAGCAAGAAGGAGGAGCAGTGCAGAGGGAAAATGGCCCAGTAACTTTGGGAAAGTATATATGATACACTAATATCCCCCTGGAGCACTGAGTTCTACCCACGGTTGAGCAGAAAAATAAAACGTCATCCTAGAGAGGATCATAGCAGCTCAGGGGTGGGGAGCTTGGCAGCAGGGGTAGAGCTCAAGCAGCAGAGCACTATGGACTGTCCAGGCTGGGCAACAGTACAGGTAGAGCATCAATCAACAGTCACGAAAATGGCAAGTGGCAGGGCTGGCGTGGGGTTTAGGACAAGTAAAGAATTGTGCGGATACAGGTGGGAGCCCAAGTGGAACATTAAGAATAGCCTGGAGCTAGGAAGAAGCAACATGAATTCAATCTTGGAAGGATCTCTAAGAACTGCACCTCAAGTGCCTTTGTTGTTCAGCAGCTTAGTCCTGTCCGACTCTTTGCGACGCTATGGACTGCAGCACACCAGGCTCCCCTGTCCTTCACTATCTTCCAGAGTTTGTTCAAGCTGATGTCCATTGAGTCGGTGATGCCATCCAACCAACTCACCTCACCCCTTTCTCTTCCCACCCTCGATCTTTCCCAGCATCAGGGTCTTTTCCAAAGAGTCAGCTCTTCACATCAGGTGGTCAAGGTATCTACTAAAAGATATGGGGAATGTTAAAACATGGTCTGAGTTCCTTCTGTCATGTAAAGGGAAAGGATAAAGCTCTAGATATTAAGTTTTAAATGTAAAAGTGTCCTTATTGATATCCACAGCTGGTGAGGTCTGGGAATATTTACTATGCAAAAGCTCTCATTAAGAATATATTCCTTAAAGCACATTTCACAGCATATATATATAAAGCAAACCTGTAGCATGCCATTAAATCTGGGCACACTGCCAAATGGAATATGACAGGAATAAGTGGGTCTGGAGATTTTCAAGGGCAATCAGAGCATTTTCTCTGATCGCCATTGATGGGTTCTCAAGAAGGCTCTGACCCCTAAACCCAATTCCCAGATGAAAGCTTTGTCTTAGAAGCTTTGCCATCAGAAGCTCACTGCGCTCTGTTGTTATTTGGAGAAGAACACGCAGAACGAGGGCCCAGAAATTCGAAGACCTCTGGTAGTCTGGCTTAGTTCAGAGAATACAGAGCAAGCTAGTAGAAAAGCTACAGGAAGAGAAGACAGACAGTTGAGACCCTGGTCCCGTTTCTGCCAGTAACAAACTGCTTGGCCTCACTCTCCGAATCTCAATTGCTTCTATCATAGGGCAGAATGTATATCTAACTTATTGACCAAACATGTGAGGACTGAATAAGAGAGCAGATGATTCCTGAAAAGGTACATGTCACATGTCAGCAGAAATAAACGGTATTATTTATCAAGTTCAATCACCTCTCAAGTTTCACTTATGCAAGGGAAACTTACTGTTTATTATGTTCTATGGATGGCTAGGCATTAGGGCACTGGGTAAGCCATTAAAAAAAAAAATTGTAATCCACTGTTTCTTTCAGAGATGCTCTTGAAAAAGATTATATTACAATGAAAAATTACTATAAGAGAAATAAGGTATCAGAAATACCAAAAGAGAAGCTTTACTATAGCAATATTTAAACCAATGTAAACAACCTAATAGTCCAATAATAAAAGTGTATTAAATTACAGAATAATCATATGATAGAATACTAAGTAGCCACTAAATAAAGGTTTTTATGAAGCTTAATAATATAAAGAAATTTTAATGACAGTGTTAAATGAAAAAGTATACAATAGTGGTAGTAGTCTATGTGGAATAAGACATATTCTATTAAAATGAAATCCATGAAACCCTCTCTTCTGGCTCTAATGAATTACTGTACCAGACTACCTCCTCCATTGTTAACAGAATATGGGCAAAAACATAAAACTTATTTTCAGACATTAGACTATAGGCAGCACAGAAAATGAAATAAGAAGTACAGGAGGTCCAATATCAATTATGAACATTAATTATCTTTTCATATACAATCAACACTTGTATACAGACAACAACTATCAGTTGGAATGAAAAACTAATACAATTAAAACCACAACTTGGAGGACCACTGAAACATACACTATTTAGGATGAACTTAACAAGCTATACATAAGACTGGGTCACATAAACTAAAAAAAAAAGAAATCTCTCGAAGAACAAAAATCCAAATAAATGCAGAAATATATTATGCTGACAGATTAGAGTGGATATTGTTAGTATTTCAATTCTCCCTCTATTACTCTATAGATTCAATGCAATTCTTAAAAAAAAATCACAGAAGATTTTTTTTTTGTAGAAATTAACAAACTGATTCTAAAATACATATATAATGAAAGTGATCTAGAATGGCTGAAATAACCTTGAAGATGAGAACACAGATATAAAATTTATGCAACCAGGTGTTAAGACTTATGATAAAACTGCATTAATCAAGACAGTGTGGTATTGGCATAAGGTCAGCATATAGATCAATGAGACAGGATAGAGAGCCCAGAAATAATGTAACATAAAAATGGTCAACTGATTTTTTAAAAAATAGTGCCAAGAGAAATCCATGGAGTATAGATAACTCTTTTACAAGATGGTGTTGGAGTAAATAGATAGCATATTGAAAGAAAAAAAAAAAAACTAGCTTTGACCCCTATTCCACATCATGTACAAAAATTAACTCTAAGTGAACTAAGAACTTATGTCTAAGAGCTAAAATTCCAAAACCTCTAGATGAAAACACTGAAGATAATCCCTAGAACTCTAAGGTATGCAAACATTTCTTAGGAGGCAAACAGCATTAACCACAAAAGGAAAATAAAGACGGTAGGTTGGATGTTATCAAAATAGAGAACTGCTGGTCTACAAAAGGTGTCATTAAGAAAATGAATACAGAAACCATAAATCGGGAAAAAACATCTGCACTGCAGATACGTGGCAAAAGATTTCTAGAAATCTTTAAATATAGAAAGAGGACTTAAAATTAATAAGAAGACACACATAAAATATGTGAGAAAGATCTTAACAGACATTTCAAGAAAGTAAATACAAGACTGGTTGTTAAAAGGTATTTGACATCATTACTAATTAAGAAAATGCAAATTAAAATCACGATGAAATGCAACTATACAGTTATTCAGTTCAGTTCAGTTGCTCAGTTGTGTCCAACTTATTAGGATGTCTTAATAAAGACTGAAAATACTACAATAGGAAGGATGTTCAGTTCAGTTCAGTTCGGTCTCAGTCATGTCCAACACTTTGCAACCCCATGGACTGCAGCACGCCAGGCTTTCCTGTCCACCAAACTCCCAGAACTTGCTAACTTATTTCCACTGAGTCGGTGATGTCATCCAACAATCTCAAGCTCTGTTGTCCCCTTCTCCTTCCGCCTTCAATCTTGCATGAACAGTATGAAAAGGCAAGGATGTGGAGAAAATAAAATCTCCACATTGACAGAGCATAAAATCAGTTGAAAAATAGTTTGGTTTTATTTTTCAGTAAAATAAATGTCCACTTAGCACACAAACCAGCCATTCTAATTCTAGGTATTTACCTAGGAGAAATAAAAATATGTGTTCATATAAAGACTATTACATGAATGTCCACAGCATTTTTAAAAATTAATTATTTTAATAGGAGGCTAATTACTTTACAATATTGTAGTGGTTTTTCCATATATTCACATGAATCAGCCATGGGTGTACATGTGTCCCCCATCCTGAACCCCCCTCCCACCTCCCTCTGCATCCCATCCCTCAGGGCCATCCCAGTGCTCAGGCCCTGAGCACCCTGGCTCATGCATCAAACCTGGACTGGTCATCTATTTTACATATGGTAACATACATGTTTCGATGCTATTCTCTCAAATCATCCCACCCTCGCCTTTTCCCACAGAGTTCAAAAGTCTGTTCTTTACATCTGTATCTCTTTTTCTGTCTTGCATATAGGGTCATTGTTACCAACTATCTAAATTCCATATATATGTGTCAGTATACTGTATTGGTGTTTTTCTTTCTGGCTTACTTCACTCTGTATAATAGGCTCCAGTTTCATCCACCTCATTAGAACTGATTCAAATGTATTCTTTTTAATGGCTGAGTAATACTCCATTGTGCATATTTACCACAGCTTTCTTATCCATTCATCTGCTGATGGACATCTAGGTTGCTTCCATGTCCTGGCTATTATAAACAGTGCTGCGATGAACACTGGGGTACGTGTCTCTTTCTATTCTGGTTTCCTCAGTGTATATGCCCAGCAGTGGGATTGCTAAGTCATATGGCAGTTCTATTTCCAGTTTTCTAAGGAATCTCCAAACTGTTCTCCATAGCGGCTGTACTAGTTTGCATTCCCACCAACAGTGTGTACGTTTTATTCATGATTACCAATAAATAATAGAAATGGGTAAATATAAATAAAACGTAATATACTCATACCACATTATCAGAATACACTGCTTGATAATACTCTTTAGCAATAAAAAGAAACAAATTCCACATGCAAAATAAAAAAAAGAATCTAGAAACAGATTTTATACCTTTAACAAAAATTAACTTAAAATTAATAATAGCCCTAAATGTAAAACACAAAACTGTAAAACTCCTAAAAGGTAACACTGGAAAAAATCTAGGTGATTATGGTTTGGGAATGAATTTTTATATATAACACCAAAGGCACAATCTGTGTTAAGTACACTTTATTAAAAACTCCTGTGGAAAAATTATTTAAGATAACGAAAAGATAATCCATAGACTGCGGGAAAAATCTTTGTAAAAACATACCTGATGAAGAGCCAGTATGCAAAATATACCAAAGAATTCTTAAAACTTAACAATAAGAAAGCAACCAATTTAAAAATGAGAAAAAGAGGAAAGTGTGGTCAAGAAGACTCTGAGCTCACCTTCTCCCATAGGCACACCAAAATCACTAATATTTATAGAGCAGTTATCGATGAGACTCAATGGACGTGAATCTGAGTGAACTCTGGGAGTTGGTGATGGACAGGGAGGTCTGGCGTGCTGCAATTCATGGGGTCGCAAACAGTTGGACGTGACTGAGCGACTGAACTGAACTGAACTGAACTATCGATGAGAATGACCTAAGGACTAGCAGAAAAGATTTCCCACAAGTAAAGATATAAAGAAGGAACCACAGTGAGATGGGTGGGAGTGGTAGTGATGTAGTGCAGGCAAGACCCACCGTATTCCCAGGTGGGCAATCCACAAATGGGAGGATAATGATAACTGCAGAAGTTCTCCCCTCAAAGGGAGGGGTCCAGCCCCACAGTATGCTCTCCAGAGTTGGGCTGCTGCTCTGGGAGGACAGGCCTCCATGATCTGTGGTCCTGAAGGCAGCGAAGCTCGTATATAAAGAGCCAGAGGGCTGCAAGAAACAGAGGCTCTGTCCTCAAAAGATGAACACAAAATCTCACATGCTCCAAGACCCACTGCTTAGCTAGTCATTTAAAATGAGTCCAGGTCACGTTGATCTTGGAGAGCCTCTGGGAGAGGTAGAAGGCAACTGGGAATCTGCCTGAAGATACAGAGATGCTGGTAGCAGCCATTTTACCCAGAGCTTATTCTGCCACAAGGACCCTGGCATGGGAAACATCCCTTTGGAGTCCTCCCTCTAGCCTATTCGTGTTAGGGACTTACCCACCCACCAGTCCATCAGTACCAGCCATCCTGGACCACCCAGCCAGCTGCTCAGGGACTTTACTCCACGGGCAGGCAGCCTCTGCATGAGTGAAGCACAGCCTGGCAGCCCACTGGGTTGACTACCAGCGCCGACTGACTACCAGCACCCCACAGTAGTCACCCCCCACAAAAGAACGGTCCATGCAGCCCACATAAGGGGTATCCCCTACAGTACATGGCCCTGGTAAGCGTGGGAGTTTTCTGAGTGAGAGTGTCAGAAAACAGAGGGCAACATGCTTCTATATACCTGGTATACCTCCCTCACAAGGACTCTACACCAATATCAACAAACACTACCTAATATCCAGAAGTAAAAACAGAGAATTGGACAAAATAAGGTGACAATGGAATATGTACCAAACAAAAGACCAAGATAAAACCACAAAAGAACTAAGTGAAGGTGAGATGAACAGTCTATCCAAAAAATAAGATCATGGTTAAGAACATAGAGGTACTTATTGTACTCTGGGAGCTCCCCTGGTGGCTCAATGGTAAAGAATCTGTCTGTCAATGCAGGAGATGTAGGTTTGATGTCTGGGTCAGGAAGATCCCCTGGAGAAGGAAATGGCAACACACTTCAGTATTCTTGCCTGGGAAATCCCATGGACAGAGGAGCCTGGCAGGCTATAGTCCTCAGGGATCACAAAAGAGTTGGGCATGACTTAGCAACTAAACAACAATATACTCAGAAGACTAGATAAACACACTGACAAGTTTAACAAAGAGAAAGTACAAAGAATTTTTAAAAAAAAAAAAGAGCTGAAGAATTAAATAACAAGAAGAAATCAAGCATAGTTTAGATAACACAGAGGAGCAAATCTCTAAACAAGAAGACAAAGAAGTAGACATCAGTGAAGGAGAACAGAAAAAAAGAAAAATAAAAAAATAAGGATAATTAAAAGACCTCTCAGACAACATCAAGCATACTAACATCTACATTATAGGGGTCTGAGAAGGAGAAGAGAGAGGAAAAGGAGCACAGAACGTATTTAAAGATATAAAAGCTGAAAACTTCCCTAACCTGAGAAAGGAAACCGATATCTAGGTCCAGAAGCAATGAAAGCCCCAAACAAGATGAACCCAAAGAGATACATACCAAGAAACACTGCAATTAAAATGACAGAAATCAAAAACAGATTACCTTAAAAGCAGCAAGAAAAAGCAACCAGTTACATGCAAGGGAACTCCTAGAGTATTATCAGTTTACTTTTTAGCAGAAACTTCTAAGGCCAGAAGGGAATTGCATGGTATATTTAAAGTGATTAAAGGAAAAAAAAAAAGATTATAAGCCTATCATTCTGATTGTAAGAAGAGATAAAATATTTTACTGATACATGAAAGATAAGAGTTTAGCAACTCTAAATTGGCTTTATAAGAAATGTTAAAAGGACTTTCTAAGAGGGAAAGAAAAGTCCACAGCTAAAAATATGAAAACTGTGAAAGAAAAACTCTCATAAGTAAAGGCAAATACACTGCATTTAGAGCAGTAGATCCACCATTTATAAAACAAGTGAGAAGGTTAAAAGACGAAAGTAGTAAAACCATTTGTTTCCACAATAGATAGTTAAGGGATACACAAAGCAAAGAAATGTAAAATATGATGTCAAAATATTAAACAGTAGAGAGGGAGGAAAAATGCAGGACTGTCAGAAATCATTCAAACTTAAAAGATCAGCAAGTACACACTGACACAAACACACTCAGGTATACACTTACTGCCATCTTGTTCATTATTTTTTAGTTGTTTTTGTTCTTTTCTTTCTTTCTTCCTTTGCTCCCTTTTCTTGTGATTTAATGACTGTCTTTATTGATATGGGCTTCCCTTGTGGCTCAGCTGGTAAAGAATCCGCCTGCAATGTGGGACACCTGAGTTCAATCCCTGGGTTAGGAAGGTCCCCTGGAGAAGGGAAAGGCTACCCACTCCAGTATTCTGGCCTGAAGAATTCCATGGACTATACAGTCCATGGGGTCACAAAGAGTTGGACATGACTGAGCAACTTTCACTTTCACTTTTTATTGTCATATTTAGATTCCTTTTTTTAAAATGTGTGTGTATCTAAATTCTTGGTTTGTGGTTACCAGCTCAGTTCAGTTGCTTAGTCGTCTCAGACTCTTTGCGACCCCATGAATCGCAGCACGCCAGGCCTCCCTGTCCAACACCAACTCCCGGAGTTTACTCAAACTCATGTCCATCGAGTCGGTGATGCCATCCAGCCATCTCATCCTCTGTCGTCCCCTTCTCCTCCTGCCCCCAATCCCTCCCAGCATCAGGGTCTTTTCCAATGAGTCAACTCTTCGCATGAGGTGGCCAAAGTATTGGCCATCAAGTCCTTCAGCATCAATCCTTCCAATGAACACCCAGGACTGATATCCTTTAGGATGGACTGGTTGTATCTCCTTGCAGTCCAAGGGACTCTCAAGAGTCTTCTCCAACACTACAGTTCAAAAGCATTAATTTTTTGGTGCTCAGCTTTCTTCACAGTCCAACTCTCACATCCATACATGACCACTGGAAAAACCATAGCCTTGACTGCTGCTGCTGCTGAGTCGCTTCAGTCGTGTCTGACTCTGTGCGACCCCATGGACTGCAGCCTACCAGGCTCCTCCATCCATGGGATTCTCCAGGCAAGAGTATTGGAGTGGGGTGCCATTGCCTTCTCTGATAGCCTTGACTTGACAGACCTTTGTTTGCAAAGAGGTTCATATATAACAACATATATACGAGCAAAGGAAGAAAGGAAAAGAACTACAGAAACAACTCAAAACAATGAACAAAATGGCAGTAAGTATATACCTATGAATAAATACTTTAAATGTAAAGTAATTTAATAAAGAATAAATATTACAATCAAAGGAAATAGGAAGGAGAGAAGGAAGGAGGGAAGAGAGACAGACAGGACTAGATATAAGTTGCAATAAAATATTAGTAATGATCACTTTAGAAAATGAGACTGTATCAATAGGTACTTTTTATTTCCTTCTTAATATGTTTTTGTATTTCCATTCTTTAACACTAAGTATTATTCTATTTATAATAAAAATATTATATTAAAAACAATACACACAACACTGTAAGAAGAAAGAAAGGAAGACTGCTGCTGCTGCTGCTAAGTCGCTTCAGTATCCGACTCTGTGCGACCCCATAGACAGCAGCCCACCAGGCTCCGCCATCCCTGGGATTCTCCAGAAAAGAACACTGGAGTGGGTTGCCATTTCCTTCTCCAATGCATGAAGGTGAAAAGGAAGTCTAGGAAAGAGGGAAAGGAAGGCTAGCTAGAAGTGGAAGTTTGTAGTGAAGAGGAATCAAAGAACTACTTACAAAGGAGGATATATTCATACTGAATCTTAAAAGAATCAACAGAATTTCATAGGACTTTGCCAACCCTAGAAGAGAGAGGAGATCAACTCAAGCAGAAGAAACAGCTTCTGCAGAAGTTTGTGTGGAAAAAGCACTGGTAATATACAGAAATAAACTTTCTCGAGACAGAATATTTAAGTTGTAATTTAGAGGACAAAGCTTCTGACAGCAGATTTTTTTTTTTTAAACAGAGAAAGTGTCCACCCAAGTCTGGTATTTCAGTAGTTGAAACCTCTCATTCAGAATGCTTTCAGGGGTTCACTACAATGACTGAGGTCACCTCTGCAAGAAGACGCATCTGCAGCTTCCTCTGCACAAGGCGAGTGGGACATCAGAGAGTTCTGATGCTCACCACTGACAAAGGAGAGGCATGGCCCCAGAAAAGGTTTCAGGCTAGTCCTGGGTCTTACGATGACTCTGTACCATCTGTTCCCAGAATTTCACTTCTTACCTAAAGGTTTTTATGTATCCATTTGTAATAAACACAGAGTCAAAATCAGTAAGCTCTTTGTTTCATAGCTCTTTAGAGACCACTGTTTTGCTAACATGAACCAAATACCATTTTACTCTTGTACTGCAATTGTGTGTATACATATAAATTCTCTTTCAATCTTTCTTTTAAACATAAAATTTCAAAACTATAACCTGAATACAGGATTAATAATCTATGACCTTCAATTTTGTACAGTTATACTTTCTCTTAATAATATATTTTTCTTCCTTTAATAGCCTAAGTTCCTCCCTGGCCAGATCCAACAGTTCATTTATTGCTTTAACTTTATTACTAAAACATCCAATATTGGGACTACACAGCAATGCTTCAATTGCAGTAACTCTCTGCTTAGAACCCACATCTCCTTTATAAAATCTTTTCACTGCTCACCTCCTCATTAATCTTGAAGTTCTCAATATCTGTCAAAAGCAGTTCACCAAACCTACTGTTCCTAGTGCCCTTAGGAACAGTGCTTCTCAAACTCAATGTGCTCTCAAACTGCAATCCTGGTGACTGCAGAACCTTAGTCAGTAAGCTAGCGTGAGCGCCTTTAAGTACAAGATCCCAGGGGATGTTTGTGTTGCTAGGCTGTGGACCAAACTTTGAGTAACAAGGCTTAATGGAAGCTTCCTGAATACCAAGCTTTGGACTTTCCCTATATACATACCTTTGGGACATGGCAATCTCTTACCTTCAGAAACATTTTATTCCCTTGACCTTGGCTAAGAGATTCTTCAGGCTAAGTGCATCTAAATTATATTGCTAATTCTTACTAGTAGGTAATCGTGCATGCTTAAAATTTCCTAGTAGTTTCCTTATCCTTTGTATTCTTTCATTTTCATGTTTTAGTTCAGGAGGCTTACATATTGCACCTTCTTTCTGTGTATTTGATCTCCAAATTCACACTTATTAATCTTTCCATGTCTCCTAAGATTTAAAATTTTCCTCTCATACTTGTAAATCATGATTCTAAATGAGAAAATTCAAAATACAGTCCCTCCTCTTTTCCATACCATTTATAGGGAGATAGGTAGGTATGTAGATAGGTAGGTAGGTAGGTAGATGGGCTTCCTGGTAGCTCACCAGGTAAAGAATCTGCCTGCAATGCAGAAGACCCCTGGTTGATTCCTGGGTCAGGAAGATCCCCTGGAGAAGGGATAGGCTACCTACTCCAGTATTCATGGGCTTCCCTGGTGGCTCAGACAGTAACGAATCCATCTGTAATGCGAGAGACCTGGGTTTAATCCCTGGGTTGGGAAGGTCCCCTGGAGGAAGGCATAGCAACCCATTCGAGCATTCTTGCCTGAAGAATCCCACGGACAGAGGAGCCTGGTGGGCTACTGTCCATGGGGTTGCAAAGAGTCAGACACAATTGAGCAACTAAGCACAGTACAGTACAGATAGGTAAATATAGGTAGAGATACATAGATATATAATATGTACACACTGACCTACTTAAGAAATAAATAAAACTCAGAGATCATCAAACCTTGAGAAGACAAACACTGGATATGGTCTAACTTCACTGCTCATAAAATAATCTAAAATTTTTTTTAAAGTAGTAATCCTGTATCATATGTAAACACTTCAACTCTTTAAATCATTCCATGAATTGGGTGGATTCCCACAGAAAATTTCCAGATAGCCCATTGTTTTATTTTGCTTTCAACCTCCTCTGGTCTAATTTGCTAGCTTTATGCAGCCTCATTCTTTCTCCTGAAATTCTGCCTTTGAGGTTTTATAAACCCCATTCTGTGGTTTATACCTTGAAGTTACAGGCTTCCCTGGTATCTCAGCCAAAAAATAAACCACCTACAATGCAGGAGACCCGGGTTTGTTCCCTGGGTTGGGAACATTCCCTGGAGAAGGGAGTGGCTACCCACTACAGTATTCTTGCCTGGAGAATCCCATGGACAGAAGAGCCAGGAAGGCTACAGTCCATGGAGTCGCAAAGAGTTGGACAAGACTGACTGACTAAGCACATACATAATTGGAGAGCCAGTGCTTCCCTTGATGGTAACCAGACTCTGTCTCCATGAAACTGTTGGAGTAAATTTCCATGCACATGCTTAGTATCTGGCTTATTTATACCTTCCCTTTCCACTCCATTCATATTGATATGCAATTACCAAAATTTTATGATCTTTGGAGTACACAACTCTAAAGAGTTCTCACAGGCTTGAAAATCACAATCCATCTCTTTGCTAGTCACTATCATTTTTATCTGTGTAAGCAATATATCAGGCTCAATAAGTCTATTTCTTATTATCTCATAGTCTACTGATTTTCAACATACTATACAGTTTCTTATGAGGATATCTACGTCAGGGCATATAGCTGAGAATTCTATGAGTACCGCCCCCCTCCCCATTACTTGGTCTCTTCTGCTAAGCAGGAACATGAACACACAGCATAGTAACAGTATACATAATATAGTAATCCAATCGATCTGATAAATTTGCAAGACGGTCTACATGTTTACCATGTGCCTTAGTCAGTTTGGGTTGCCTTAACAGAATATCAAAGGTTGGATCATCAATCTCATGTTTAGAGAAAAAGTAATTCCATTCATGTGGGTTCTACCCTCATTGACCTAATCAACCCCAAAGGCTCCACCTCCTAATACCATTACCTTTGGGGTTAGGATTTCAGCAGATGAATTTTGGAAGGGAAACAAAGATCCTGCGCATTACACTATATGTATGACAAGAAAAAAACACAAGAAACAAACCTGATCTATACAGATTTCTAGCTCAAGCTCACTAGAAAAACAAGTTATAAATACTTACTTGTATTTCTTCAATTCTTACTGTCTTAGAATACCTCATTTTTATCTTTATGATTCAAAAATGTTAACAATTTTCTGAATTTTATTCAGAACATCCTACCAGTTTATCATTACTGTCATACCTATCTTGACCCTGGTCACACCCCCACACTTCCTGAAATGAGAGAGAAGAACCACCTATGGACTTGATTAGGAAAAAGTTGGGGAACTCAACAGGGATAAAGGGGTTGGGTCTGCCTGTTGGCTGAAGTTCAAGTCCAAAGTCAAAAGTGCAGAGGATATGTAGCAAACCTTCTACTTTGGTTCAAGCATCACCATGCAAAGGTTGGAACAGAAAAAGAGAAGTCAGCATAGGGTCACATTTCTGGACAGTGTCCATTCTATGGGTGAGGGGGAAATTCTCAGATAGTGGGATGGGCAGGTCCAGAACAAAGGAGACACCTTAGGCAGGGAGGACTGACAGAAGACAGGCAAGAGGAGTCAGACTCCCTTCCCCATCTCCAAAGCCTGAGGCTGCCACAGGGGCACCAGAGGTGGCTGGAGAGAGGATGGGCCAGTCTGAGAAAGTTGACCCAGGGAGCTTCCAGGATGGGCCACAGGAGAGACCAGAGCTCACTGCTCTCAGCCCCACACACTCCCTCTGAGGCCTCTAGCACAGGACAGTTACAGACTATCCACTCTCATCCTCCCCATGTGGCAGGGAGGAGATCCTGGCTACAGTGCAAGGCAGGGCATCATCTCCTAGGAGCCAGTTCTTGGAGCATCATTCCAGCAGGAAGGGACCCACAATGCTAAGTATTTTAAAGAATATCCCCCATGACTCCCTTCTTAGCATTCCCAACTGCACAAGTCTCTTCTCATAGTTAAGCTCTGCCAAAAGAGACTCAAGCAATGAGTTATTCTACCAATGGGAACCTGCCGTATAGCAGAGAGCTCAGCTTGATGCTCAGTGATGATACAAATGGGTGGGATGGGGGAGGGGGAGTAGGATGGAGGTCCAAGAGGGAGGGGATATACGTATACATATAGCTGATTCACTTTGTCATACAGCAGAAACTAACACAACACTGTAAAGCAAGTATGCATGTGTGCATGCTTAGTCACTCAATCATGTCCAACTCTTTGCAACCGCATGGACTACAGACCACCAGGCTCCTCTGTCCATGGGATTCTCCAGGCAAGAATACTGAGATGGGTTGCCATGCCTTCTTCCAGGGAATCTTCCCAACCCAGAGATCGAATCCAGGTCTCCCACACTGCAGGCAGATTCTTTACCATCTGAGCCACCAGCGAAGCCCAAGAATACTGGAGTGGGTAACCTATCCCTTCTCCAGGGAATCTTCCTGACCCAGGAAACAACCCCAGGTCTCCTGCATTGCAGGCAGATTCTTTACCAGCTGAGCTACCAAGGAAGCCCAAAGCAATTATACTCCAATAAAAAAAAGATTATTCTCAACATTAAAAAAAAAATGTGGCTCTTAAGAGTAAGCTGAAGTATCTCAGAAAATCTCTTTTATTTCTCATCATATCTAATAATTACATTTGCCTTTGCAAATGTACATCCTCCTGCTTCTTTCTCTTGGTTTTAGAGTTAAAAGTTCTTTTTGACATCTCTTCCTTCCCAATTATATCTCTGGCCAAATGACACTCCCAAACTCTTTCTACAGATTATGAGAAAGGGTATGAGCCCTGTGCCCTGTAGAACCCTGTTGTATACACCAGGCACACTTAGAAATGTGACAGCCCTATTTAAATGCTCCACAGATCTGCCTGAGCTACCAGGCACATGTGGATATGCAGAAGCTTCCTTCTGCTTGCAGGTCACAAGCTTTAAGCAGATGGCTCACCCCCATCTCTGCCGACATCATTTCCCCACACTTTTGCCATCCCCTCTCCCTGCCCCAAGCCTGCCCCCAAAACCAGAATTACTTAATCACTGAGCGAATGCTGGACCACACACTTCCACATCTCTGAACCAGCCTTTATGTAACAGAAATGCTATGATCTGGAGCTGTTCAGTGCATGCTACTTTACCCCTCCGCCAAGGTTTATGTTCCCAAATGACCATAAACTGTCCCAAACTCATTTCTGGCTTTCTCATCCATGGAATCTCAATAGCTGAAAAAGAACATCACCCCGTCATCACCAAATTTATCTTTACAGGGGTTCTTATGTAATAATCTTAGTATATCTCAGGCTTCTATCTTTCTTTCTGTAAACTTTCCTTTCATTGGTCTATCTGAAAATCAGCTAACACAACCATAAACCATAAATTTACTCAGGTTTTTTTTTTTTTTTTGCCCTTATGAGTAAATAAATACAAGTTGCCCTTTCTTGCCTTCCTTATTTTTATTCCTCTGATCTTTTATGTTCAGTCCATTAACTTCTATTGGGCTGTGTTTTAGTTCACAGCTCTGCTAAGCTGGAAGTGAGAAAAGAGCCCCAGGATAAGGTGTCCCTCTCGTCAGCCCTCTTTTTCAGTCCCTTGCCACACTCTTGCTTTCCTGGGTTCCCCAGGAACACTCCTGTTTTGTCCTATGTAGTTTTCTTTCCCCTAATCATATCCTGCGTTTGGTCCCTTAGTGCTGCCTCAAAAGTGAGAGCCTATGTTGCCAGCTAAGTGACCACATTCCTAAAAGGCAGCAGGAACCATCTTATTCAGGGAATGTTAACACAAACCAAGTCACTTCACTGGGTCAAGCAGACAGCTCTGCCTCAGCTAAAACCAGAGGCACGGCAGGAATACTAATTATACAAACTGGATATTGTCTCTTACTCTAGAAGCAGGTACCAGTATCTTGATTATCTAATATGGAAGCCCAACTCCAGCCCCTGACTGTGACCTCAACAGTTGCTCAAAAAAATGCTCGTTCACCTGCATCCAGCACCCACAGGCCCAGTGAGGAGGTCTTAGCTACTAACACCACTTCCTCAGGGAGCAGGGGGTCCACTGAATTTTTTCCAGGCACAGAAAAAGGAAAGTTTTAGAAGAACTGGATTTCAAACAAGTTCATGAATGAAAACAGCAGTGAAGATATAAGCCATAAGCCAGATCCTAGGGAGAAACAAATACAGATACAGCAATCCTAAAATAAGAAGGGAAATAATGCTTTCAGTATTACTGAGATGTTATTTTTACTTTAGCGAGTCGTTAACATAATTTGTTACAGGCATATTAGTGTTCAAGGGAAACTGCTGAATGAATAAATGAGTCAAGAGAAGAAAATGAGATCCTACCCACAGGAGAAGAAGCCTAGAAGACAGAATGTGATTAGCTTGATTCTCAATCTCGAATACTCACTGGTTTAAAATTAAATACATCTGGGGCCTTAATCTCATCGAGGGTTAAGACTTGTGACATATAGAACACTGATCTAAATCAACATTATTTTGATTATTTATTCAATTAGAAACTGTGAAACTACCACATACATTATTTGTAATCAGGCCCCTGTGGTAACTTAATGCGTTATTATAAACTAAAGATGAAACGTTAGCAGGGGGTCCTAAGTTTCCACATTTTGTCATGTTTTATGTTTAATTATATAATCTTAATATCCCCATTAATTTTTTAATCATATTGGTCTAATGTAAAGAAATTATTACCAAAATTCACATTCAAATATTAATTTTGTTTTTGCAGTTATCAGTGAAGAGAAAGCAGTTCTCTTTAACGTGTCTACTGTACAGCCAGGGACACTTCTCAAACCACAATAACAGCTCAAAACACTGATTCCATTCCAACAAAAAATATTTGCAATGGGCAAAACAAGAGAACTAAAATAACCTTGTGTGTGCATGCTCAGTTGCATCTGACTCTTCGCAACCCTATGGACTGTAGCTTATCAGGCTCCTCTGTCCATGGAATTTTCTAGGCAAGAATACTTAAATGGGTTGCCATTTCCTCCTCCAGAGGATCTTCCTGACCCAGAGATCAAACCCACCTCTCCTGCATCTCCTGCATTAGCAGGCAGATTCTTTACCACTGTGCCACTTGGGAAGCCTCCAAAATAAGGTTAATTCTCCTTTAAATTGCAAAAGAGAGATAAAGCCAGAAGAAGAAGAAGAAAACAAAAACCTGTCTGGCTTGAATTTTTGCTCTCCTAAGACGGAAGACTGAAGGCAGCTTTGAAGAAAATAAAGGTCCATACATTACTCTTAAGAAGGGCAGTTCAACTCCAGTAGGCACAGATTGACACTCTTTTCAATTATTTTTTTTAAAATGGAGTTTTTCACTATTTAATGTCATACAAGGTAAAGATTTAATAGCTTCTACTGCTGCCTCATCCAACATCACTTGGTTATGCTCCTATTGGCAGTTCATTTCTGGATATATTCGCTTTCTTTCACTTCATCAGACTTTGACATACTTTTTCTATTAATATAAGAAGAAATGACAGTTTAAGTGAAATGACAGTTTAAACATTATCAACATCATCCCTTAAAATTCTTTTTTCATTTTTTCCCCATATATGCAACACACAGATCAAAATAATTTATAAAAGTGGTGCAGACTTCCCTGGGGGTCCAGTGGCTAAGACTCTGAGCTCCCAATGTAGAGAGCCAGGGTTTGATCCCTAGTCAGGAAAATATATACATATATGGCAACTAAGAGTTCAGCTCAAATGCTGAAACTTAAGATTTTACATGCCGCAACTAAGACCCAGTGCAGCCAAATAAATATTTTTATAAGTGGTATTTTAAGGGATACCTAAAGAATCACGGACAGAATGCTAGAACAGCCTTTAAAAGATTGTGGCACAGATTTCTAAGAATCTTCCAATATCTGTTCTTTCTGAGAACCCCTAAACGTGGTCACGTTGCCCAAACTAAGGCTTACCTGTGTTGGCTTCCCTTGCAGCTAGGTTCAGCATGTGGAAGTGTCCAGCATGTGGAAGTGTGCAGCATGTGGAAATGAGACGGTGCAACTTCTATGTTCTGTCCTTAAAGGGGAGAGGGGATGCCCCTTCTCCCCAGCCTCCATCCCAAGGCCGGCAAAGTGGGTAGGAAGGTAGGTATTCCCCCTTGGACTCTGAGAAGGAGGAAAATCATAGTAGAAAACTGGGAAATGACTGCGTCCCGTGCGGCTACAGCCTTCACATAAGCCCAAGAGCTTCCTACAACTGGATTTTCATGTAAGAGGAAAAGCAAGTTCTACATTTTTAACAATTTGAGAACTCTGTTTAATGCAGCCAAAATTATATCTAATGCATAAAGGTATCACAGATGAAGAAACTGAGCTAGGACCCAGAGCTACCAATTTCACAAAATCCAGGGTTCTTTCATTTCTGCCAAACAAACTTACCTAACACTGTCCCCATATTTTTAGAAACTATTAATAATATCTCAGGGCTTCCCAAGTAGCTCAGCTGGTAAAGAATCTGCCTGCAATGCAGGAGATCTGGGTTCGATCCCTGGTATTTCATTAAATACCAGTTGAATCTCATTTTTCTTGCCTATAATCTTGCTAATAAAGGAGAAAATGATCTTTCACATACAAGTGAAGTGAAAGTTGCTCAGTCGTGTCCAACTCTTCGTGACCCCATGGACTATACAGTCTGTGGAATTCTCCAGGCCAGAATACTGGGGTGGGTAGCCTTTCCCTTCTCCAGGGGATCTTCCCAACCCAGGGATCAAACCCAAGTCTCCTGCATTGCAGATGAATTCTTTACCAACTGAGCCACAAGGGAAGCCCAACATACTTTCAGACACAAAGTACCTACCTAAAATAACCTTTCTCTTCCTCTGAATTTTCTCTATTTATGGGCCAATTCTCTGTGTGGGGAGATGAGGGACAAGGGGACAGAAAGTGGGAGGCAATTAAATGGAGATTCATCTGGGTTTGAATACCAGTTCTCCACAGTCTAGCTGTTCACCTTCTCTAAGACTCTGGTTCTAATCATAAAAAACAGCTCCATTCTTCTCTCGTACCACTGCCATAGAAATTAATTAAGATAACACATTTAAGGTACCTAGTATTATACCTGGCTCATAGGAGGTGCTCAACAAATGTAATTCTCTGCTTTCCTTCATGTCATCATGTATTCACTTATTCATTCAATAATTATTTATAAAGTGCCCGTATATCTGTCAGACATTATGACAGGTACTGGAGCAGGAAAAAGATTTCTGCCCTCATGGGTTTAACCTGGTAGATAGCAAAGAAATAAAACAGGGACAGGGGGGAGGTAGTTGGAAAACAATAGGTTTTTAAACTTTTCTTAATTCCTTTTTATGAGGTAATGCATGTGGAGTATAAAACTTTTAGGAAAAATAGAAAAAAAGAATAAAAATTATTCATAATCACACTATTCAGAAATAATCCCTGTCAATACTGTAGACTATATCCTTTCTTTCATTCTACCTATGTGGTATGCAGTCCTTTTTTATAAATATACAGGTTATACAACATGTATTGCAAATAGTTTTCTTAACTTCTCTCACTTGACATTTATGAAGAAAATTTGAACATTATTACTATTTCAATGGCTGCATGGAATTCCCTCATCTGGATGTACCAGAACTCATTCAAAAGTCTCCATTTGGGATCATTAAGGGTTTTTAGAAAATGCAGGGTTTATTCAGTCAACCATTAAAAATTCATTTCTAATAATCAAGTCTAGCATTGTGTTAATAATAAGCACAGTATCCACAGGCAAGCATAAAATACTATCTCTGTCATCAAATTTATGCTCTAACTTGGCAGTTACAGAAGAACACCTGAAATGATGGGAGTGCAAGTGATCAAAGATACAACAGAAATTTCATAAAAGCAAAAAAGTTGTGAGGGTTGGTGCAGAGACTAAAGCACTATATAATAGGGCTGAGTTGTGTGTGCGGGATTTGGAATCTAACTCCTGTAGTGAGCAGGTCAGGAGAAGGAGGTAGAAAAGAATGAGCAAAGGCTGACAGCCCATAAGTCTTGGACATCTAAAGCTGAGGAAGTCGACTAAGATGTCGTCAGTAATAAGATAGGTCAGGCCGAGGATAAACTATTAATATGAAGAGTTCATGAGCTGGACTTCATTCAAGAGAAGGTTACTGCAGAATCTTTACCTGACAAGACATCTGGAAGGTTAGGGACAGTAACTTAGTGCCACATTCACATACCATTTAATGTTTTTCTTTAAGTCAACTCACTTTTATAATCTAAATATATTTATGTAAAGAATGAAAAGAAAATGTTGTATCAGTACTGAAAATGGAAGAGGAGTATGGCTAGGGGTGTGCGTCCATCCATCTGCCTCTCTTTCTGTCTTACTAAAAAGATTTAGTAGTGGAGGTGCATGCTCAGTTGTGTCCAACTCTTTGCGACCCCATGGACTGTAGCCCACGAGCCTCCTCTGTCCGTGGGATTCTCCAGGCAAGAATACTGGCATGGGTTGCTATTATCTTCTCCAGGATATCTTACTGACCCAGGGATCAAACCCACATCTCTTAAGTCTCCCACGTTGCAGGTAGATTCTTTTTTTGGGGAGGGTATGTGAATTTTTAGTTTTAATTGGAGGCTAATTACTTTACAATATTGTATTGGTTTTGCCAGACATTCACATGAATCCACCATGGGTGTACATGTGTTCCCCATCCTGAACCCCCCTCCCACCTCCCTCCTCATTCCATCCCTCTGGGTCATTCCCAGTGTACCAGCCCTGAGCACCCTGTCTCATGCATTGAACCTGGACTGGTGATTCGTTTCACATGTGATATTATACCTGTTTCAATGCCATTCTCCCAAATCATCCCACCCTCGCCCTCTCCCACAGAGTCCAAAAGACTGTTCTATACATCTGTGTCTCTTCTGCTGTCTTGCATACAGGGTTATCGTTACCATCTTTCTAAATTCCATATATATGCGTTAGGATACTGTACTGGTGTTTTTCTTTCTGGCTTACATCACTCTGTATAATAGGCTCCAGTTTCATCCACCTCATTAGAACTGATTCAAATGTATCCTTTTTAATGGCTGAGTAATACTCCATTGTGTATATGTACCCCAGCTTTCTTATCCATTTGTCTGCTGATGGACATCTAGGTTGCTTCCATGTCCTGGCTATTATAAACAGTGCTGTGGTGAACATTGGGGTACACATATCTCTTTCAATTCTGGTTTCCTCGGTGTGTATGCCCAGCAGTGGGATTGCTGGGTCATAAGGCAGTTCTATTTCCAGTTTTTTAAGGACTCTCCACACTGTTCTCCATAGTGGCTGTACTAGTTTGTATTCCCACCATCAGTGTAAGACCATTCCCTTATCGCCACACCCTCTCCAGAATGTATTGCTTGTAGACTTTTGGAAAGCAGCCATTCTGACTGGTTTGAAATGGTACCTCATTGTGGTTTTGATTTGTATTGCTCTGATGATGAGTGGTGTTGAGCATCTTTTCATGTGTTTGTTAGCCATCTGTACGTCTTCTTTGGAGAAATGTCTGTTTAGTTCTTTGGCCCATGTTTTGATTGGGTTGATTATTTTTCTGGATTTGAGCTGCAGGAGTTGCTTGTATATTTTTGAGATTAATTCTTTGTCAGTTGTTTCATTTGCTATTATTTTCTCCCATTCTGAAGGTTGTCTTTTCACCTTGCTTATAGTTTTCTTTGTTGTGCAGAAGATTTTAATTTTAATTAGGTCCCATTTATTTATTTTTGCTTTTATTAGGTGGGTCATAGAGGATCCTGCTGTGATTTATGTCAAAGAGTTCTCCTCTAGGAGTTTTATAGTTTCTGGTCTTACATTTAGATCTTTAATCCATTTTGAGTTTATTTTTGTGTATGGTGTTAGGAAGTGTTCTAGTTTCATTCTTTTACAAGTGGTTGACCAGTTTTCCCAGCACTGCTTGTTAAAGAGATTGTCTTTTCTCTATTGCATATTCTTGCCTCCTTTGTCAAAGATAAGGCATCCATAGGTGCGTGGATTTATCTCTGGGCTTTCTATTTTGTTCCATTGATCTATATGTCTGTCTTTGTGCCAGTACCATACTGTCCTGATGACTGTGGCTTTGTAGTAGAGCCTGAAGTCAGGCAGGTTGATCCCTCCAGTTCCATTCTTCTTTCTCAAGATTGCTTTGGCTAGTCAAAGCTTTTTGTGTTTCCATACAAATTGTTAAATTATTTGTTCTAGCTCTGTGAAAAATGCCATTGGTAGCTTGATAGGGATTGCACTGAATCTATAGATTGCTTTGGGTAGTATACTCATTTTCACTATATTGATTCTTCTGATCCATGAACATGGTATATTTCTCCATCTATTAGTGTCTTCTTTGATTTCTTTCATCAGTGTTTTATAGTTTTCTATATATAGGCCTTTAGTTTCTTTAGGTAGATATATTCCTAAGTATTTTATTCTTTTCATTGAAATGGTGAATGGAATTGTTTCCTTAATTCCTCTTTCTATTTTCTCATTATTAGTGTATAGGAATGCAAGTGGTTTCTGTGTGTTGATTTTATATCCTGAAACTTTACTACATTCATTGATGAGCTCTAGTAATTTTCTGGTGGAGTCTTTAGGGCTTTCTATGTAGAGGATCATGTCATCTGCAAACAGGGAGAGTTTTACTTCTTCTTTTCCAATTTGGATTCCTTTTATTTCTTTTTCTGCTCTGATTGCTGTGGCCAAACTTCCAAAACTATGTTGAGTAGTAGTGGTGAGAGTGGGCACCCTTATCTTGTTCCTGACTTTAGGGGATATGCTTTCAATTTTCACCACTGAGGATAATGTTTGCTGTGGGTTTGTCATATATGGCTTTTATTATGTTGAGGTATGTTCCTTCTATTCCTGCTTTCTGGAGAGTTTTTATCATAAATGGATGCTGAATTTTGTCAAAGGCTTTCTCTGCATCTTTTGAGATAATCATATGGCTTTTATTTTTCAATTTGTTAAGGTGGTGTATTACATTGATTGACTTGCAGATATTGAAGAATTCTTGCACCCCTGGGATAAAGCCCACTTGGTCATGATGTATGGTCTTTTCAATGTGTTGTTGGATTCTGATCACTAGAATTTTGTTAAGGACGTTTGCATCTATGTTCATCAGTGATATTGGCTTGTAGTTTTCTTTCTTTTTTTTTTTTGTGGCATCTTTGTCAGGTTTTGGTATTAGGGTGATGATGGCCTCATAGAATGAGTTTGGAAGTTTACCTTCCTCTGCAATTTTCTGGAAGAGTTTGAGTAGGATAGGTGTTAGCTCTTCTCTAAATTTTTGGTAGAATTCAGCTGTGAAGCCATCTGGACCTGGGCTTTTGTTTGCTGGAAGATTTCTGATTACAGTTTCAATTTCCGTGCTTGTGATGGGTCTGTTAAGATTTTCTATTTCTTCCTCGTTCTGTTTTGGAAAGTTGTACTTTTCTAAGAATTTGTCCATTACTTCCAAGTTGTCCATTTTATTGGCGTACAGTTGCTAATAGTAGTCTCTTACGATCCTTTGTATTTCTGTGTTGTCTGTTGTGATCTCTCCATTTGCATTTCTAATTTTATTGATTTTTCTCCCTTTGTTTCTTGATGAGTCTGGCTAACAGTTTGTCAATTTTATTTATCTTCTCAAAGAACCAGCTTTTGGCTTTGTTTATTTTTGCTATGGTCTCTTTTGTTTCTTTTGCATTTATTTCTGCCCTAATTTTTAAGATTTCTTTCCTTCTACTAACCCTGGGGTTCTTCATTTCTTCCTTTTCTAGTTCCTTTAGGTGTTGAGTTAGGTTATTTATTTGACTTTTTTCTTGTTTCTTGAGGTATGCCTGTATTGCTATGAACCTTCCCCTTAGCACTGCTTTTACAGTGTCCCACAGGTTTGGGGTTGTTGTGTTTTCATTTTCATTCATTTCTATGCACATTTTTATTTCTTTTCTTATTTCTTCTGTGATTTGTTGGTTATTCAGCAGCATGTTGTTCTGCCTCCATTTGTTGGAATTTTTAATAGTTTTTCTCCTGTAATTGAGATCTAATCTTACTGCATTGTTTTCAGAAAAGATGCTTGGCATGATTTCAATTTTTTTGAATTTACCAAGGCTAGATTTATGGCCCAAGATGTGATCTATCCTGGAGAAGGTTCCGTGTGCACTTGAGAAAAAGGTGAAATTCATTGTTTTGGGGTGAAATGTCCTATAGATATCAATTAGGTCTAACTGGTCTATTGTATCATTTAAAGTTTGTGTTTCCTTGTTAATTTTCTGTTGAGTTGATCTATCCATAGGTGTGAGTGGGGTATTAAAGTCTCCCATTATTATTGTGTTATTGTTAATTTCCCCTTTCATACTTGTTAGCATTTGTCTTACATATTGCGGTGCTCCTATGTTGGGTGCATATGCAGGTAGATTCTTTACCACTGGCACCACCTGGGAAGCTATTTCTTTAAGATTCGTTAGCACTGAATTGAGATTTTCCTGCACTAAATCAGCTGAATTATAAGAGAATTTGAGAATCACTTACTAAAGGATTCAAAATTACACCGTAGCATGTCTGAACCTCCTAAATTCCTTTGTTCATTATCAGCCTACTCAGGAATCTCAAACCAGAAGGCAAAGCAATTGGACTGGATGATGTATTAGTATACTACACACTTCTCCTCTGTACCATATCAGATGTAATAATACTAACCAATATTATTTTATTGTTATTATCATTACTATTATTATAAGCCCAATGGTTTTCATAAGACCTTCATCCTCCTACCTACTTAGTTTGCCATATTTATAGTTCTGTCTACTCTAGGGCAAACATGTATCTGTCTCATTGACATAAACACTGTAAAGTCTTCATTTTCAATGTTAATAAAGAAAATGAATTAAAACCAAACCAATTTGCACATGTCATGGGACGGAGTAATTTTTGATGGAATTCAAAGGTATGAAAGGCTGAGGAATAAAAGGAGGAAAAATCCAAAGAGAATTTCTTTTGAGCTTTGGAATGTATAACATGGCAGGAGGGAAAGAAATAAAAAATACTTACATTCCTAATTCTTATTTGTTTGATTTTAAATTAAGATATATTAACTGATGCGAAGAGCTGATTCATTGGGAAAGACCCTGATGCTGGGAAAGATTGAGGGCAGGAGAAGGGTACGACAGAGGATGAGATGGTTGGATGGCATCACCGACTCAATGGACATGAGTTTCGGTGGACTCTGGAAGTCGGTGATGGACAGGGAAGCCTGGCATGCTGTGGTTCATGGGGTCGCAAAGAGTCAGACACAACTGAGGGACTGAACTGAACTTAACTTCAAAAATAACAAATAAAAGAGGGGCAGAGTAGAAACCTGGAAGTAGTCCAAGATGCTAAGGCACAAGTTACTTGCCAATCTCATCTACTCTCATGATTTTAGCTATTACCAATATACTAATGACTTTAAGTCTATGTCTGCCACCCAGATGTTTTCCTGAGTTCCAGGCATACATCTAACTTTGCATTAGATATCTCCAGTTTCATAAGAACCTCAAATTTAATATATTCAAAACACAACAGAAAGAGGCCCCCAGTTCTGATCAGGTGCAGAGCAGGCACGTGCTTCAGGGATGTCCAGACCACTCAACCCCAGGATGAGAAGATTTCCCATCCAGTGATTGGTTTAGGAGAAACCTCAGGCCAACAACACACGATGTTAAGTTCAATGGGGAATGAACTTTTGAGAAATATTTCATTGCTCTTAAAGAGGACAGAGACATTTCTCTCTTCTGGTCTTTAAATATTTTTTATGAGGTTATGATTCCTGGAATTGTTGATTCTATAGGCATTCTATAACCTGAGACAGAAGTCAGATGTTGGAGATGCAGAGCAAAAAGAGTGATAACAGCCCAGGGACCTTGACCATGCTTTGGGCTGCTAAATTATTCAGGCCTTCAAACTGTTTATGTAAGATAATAAACTTCCTTACTATTTAAGACATTCTGACTTGTGTATTCTCTTACTTAAGGTTGAACTCCTCATAAGTGATCACACTAAGTAAGTGTGTGTTTTCTAGTTTTGTGTTGTTTCTTAAAATATTACATGCTTGCCATTTCTTCTCTTACAATAGGAAACTACAGAAAATAATTTTACATTTGCTTTTCTGATGCAGGATAAACAGGTTTTAAACATATCAATGATGGGAGGGAAAGACAGTCCAATTGACTTAAAGAAGAAGATCAAAGGAACCACATCTTTAGGGTGCCTCTCAGATATATCATTATAATCACTCCAGTCTTTAAAGTTTTGTTAAAAGCAGCTAGTTGATTTGCCTTCAACATAATTTTGAGGGTTTTCTTAGTAAAAAGTAGGCAACCAATATCATTCAAGAGCCTGTTAAACTTCAACAAGCCAAAGAAACCAACCTCTAGTTTTCTGCAATCCATAGGGTCCACTTCGGATTCATCATTCTAAAACACAGCAATTTCTTCAATTAATTTTCAGACTAGACAAACTGAATCTTTAAGTACAGAGCATCATGTTCTTTTGCAATTGCTGCCTCTATCTATTAATATAAAAGTACTTCTCATACTGTAACATCTAAATATAAATTCAAAACTCTCACCCAAAACAAGTTTATAGCTTAAGTTTACTTTTTTAGCATATATGTGTTTATTGTCCTCTACTTTAGAAATTTATATCTCTAAGAAATTCATTAATCAGGGAAAACATATTTTCCCCTAGGTGAAACATGACTTTCCTTATGTTTCGATTTTTCATATAGACTTTTCAAAATCTCATTTTTCTAATTAATACGAATTTTAAAAATTCTCTTACAAACCATACTTCTGCTGAAATGCAGAGTGACTATATATGACATAATTTGGAGAATTAACATTGAATATAAAATTAAACTGATATTTTGAAGCTATTCCCCATTAAGAAAAACTATAGTCAATACTTTTCATTCTGTTCTAAGGATGACAGAACAATGGGGAAATGGGTTTATCTGCAACAAGAAGATTTAATTAGTCATCAGGAGGAGCTTTCTGAATAAAGATGCATTTCTAAGGGAGGCTGTGAGGGCACTTTTTTCCCATACACTTATAGCTGCACTGTATTTCACAGATATCATGGAAAGGTTATGGGGCATCATCTCTTCGCCATATAATGGACAAGAGAAACATGACTTACCAACTAAACTATGAAATTAAAATGGTGTCATCAGACCTCAAAATGAAAGATAAGGTGATGGGTGTGAGGGTATTTTCTTATGGTTATGCAGCACAATCACTTCCACACCACACACAACCAGTTCGCTGAGAAATCACTACCTTTCTCAGCCTTCTGCTACCAGTACACGAAACAGAAAGATGGCATAATAAAGGCTGTACAAACACAAGCGTAGACGTTAAAAATGAAAAGTAAAGAGACTTTAATTTTAAAAAATAAGTGGAAAACATACATCACTTGTTTGAGACAGTATAAAAGTTCCCATTTTTTCCTCAAGAACTCATGAGATGCCGTCACCATTCAAACAAAAATAGGAAAGTTTTTGTGCAGTAGAGTCAACAGAATCAACTGCCAAACAACTAATATGGCATGAGCATTTACGTATAGAATTTTAATGCTGGAAAGAACCTCTGGTGGTTTGAAGCTCTTCTTTGATAAGTTAATAATCCTCTTCCTCTCACTGTATATAGATATTAAATCTAAATTAAATACTACCTGTTCTCTCTTTGGATAACTTTGAGTGTAAAAATGATTTGAATAGGAAATCTCACTTTACTGAGACACTCATGCTTGTTGCCCATGAATATTTAACTCTATGAAAGAAAATAAAATTCTGACAGAGTTCTGTGGGACCTCTAGGATTGAGCCCAGGCAGACTGGAGAATTTGTACGCATTACGGAAGGACTTCCCAGGTAGCTCAAGTGGTAAAGGATCCACCTACCAACGCAGGAGATGCAGATGTGGCTTTGATCCCTGGGGAGGAAAGATCCCCTCGAGATGCGAATGGCAACCCACCCCAGTAATCTTGCCTGGAGAATTCCATGCACAGAGGAGCCTGGTAAGCTAAGTCCATGAGTTTGCAGAGTCAGACACAACTGACCAACTAACACTTTAAATTTCCAGGGCTAGAGCAAGAGGACGAATGAGCTTCCCAGGATGGAATTTATGCTAAAATGAAGAATAAGAAATCAGGATATATCCTGGGCACTGGACAAGAGGGGTAATTATTAGAAAGATACATTTCCTATCCCTTGGTTCTGCCTTAAGACTCTGCTTCCATGAAGTAATAGGGTGCCACAGAGAAAGGGGGCAGTTAGAGCAAAGTTGATGTTTCCACAGAGCATCTCAAAGGCATGAGAAGTGTAAGGCAGCACTACCTTCAAACAACGGCTCAGTGTGTAGCACAATACTGGGATGAGGAGCGTCTTTGCCGTTTACTAGAGTAGCATTGGTGTACTGACAGAAGTTAGCTTAAAGAAAGTTAGTACATTAAGTCAGGCAATGCCAGCCTCAATGTAGCTCCAGCTTCAGCATCTGGAAGTGTCTCTGAGGACAGAAGAGCAGCATCACAATACAAAAATCACCTCAATGGGGGCTGCACCAGGGGTGAGAGGTGGACACCATGGCCTTGCGGGCAGCAGAAAATAGAACCCCTGGCAAGGGCACCATTTCCCAGATATAACAGTCTACCTCTGGAGTTTATTATCTCTTCTCAGACAGTCAAATTACTTACAAGAGTGAGCTTTTAACCATACTAATGTCTAAAGTTCTTTTTATCCCTGGTTGCTACAAATCTTAAAACTCAAAATTTTGTTTCTGGTTAAGAAAAGCTGTAAGAACAGCAAGACTTTGGCATTTAGGGATTTAATATATTTGGTCTAAAAATTTTCACAAGCAACCCTGAAATTCAACTTTTTGTGGTAATTTATAAACTTCTAAGACATGAACGTGGGTGTTTTGTAGAAGTAGGCAAGGCTAGTTGACCATCCAGCCTCTACATTTCAACACAACTTTGCTGTAACCCCCAGCTCTTTTTAGGAAGGCGCTATACTAGAAAAATCCTTCCTTGTTAGAATAATTGTCCTTTCTCTCTAAGATAGTGACAGTGAATAAAATGTGAAATTATCCATGTGACTGTCTATACCCTGTGGATAATGACCCCACACTATACAAATAAATGTTAATGCAAAATGATAAATCCATTTACCTAAATATCCTTCTCAGATTGCACAACTACTTGGAATTATATCTGGCAAAGATTACATTAAGTCTCTTTCTCTTTCAAACAAGTCCACTGTCTAAAATGACAAACTTCTAAATGTAACTAGAAACCTACTTTGCCCACATCAAAAAGGAAATGTCCTTCTAGATGAACAAAACAACTAGCCACCCAATAGTCTTACTCCAAAGCCCATTTATCTTCTTGCATGTTAGTGCAGAAACATGGAAGCAAGAGACCCAGAATAGGTGCTAGGTTAGGTACTGGCCTACTTATTTTAGTGGAAATTAAATTTAATGAATGAATATAAGTAGTCACTATTCTTTCTCCATAAAAGACACTTAACTTTCCTTTTTAGTAATGAAGAATTACTTCATTACTTACCAATGAAGAATTTTTTAATTCACTTCCTTTTACTGTTGACCAGCAATTCTATTCAAATATTTTGTCACCAATAATAGGTTCTAAGCTTCATTCCCACAAACTTTTCATTACATGAACAAGTGAAAATAACTACATGTATCATTTGAAGCCCCCAATCAGAAGCATGGAGGCACTTTAAAAACTGCCACACTGGTGAGCTTTTCACATGCTCTAAAAAAAGAGATAAGAGACAAAACTAAGGTGAGTACGTTTTCCAGCCCCAATAATTCACTTCCATCTGTAAACTTTTTGCCTGACTAACCACTTCACACATGATATCCTACTCAGACCTGCCAACGGTCTTTCCTTGAACTGAATACCAATTCTGTGACAGTTATTCTAAATCCAATATAAAATTAGGTAAAGTGAGGTATCCAAATAGAAAAAAGTTATCCTAATAAAATAAAGCAAACATATATAAAATGCATAGGGAGCAAGTGCTTGTCCATTTTGAATGTCTGTCTGAACACTGCTCATTGTCGATGCTCCATCAGTATTAACGCCAATTCATTTGCATCTGCTCCACACAGCCCCCAAGCAACTACTTTTCTTTCTTTCTCCTTTCCACTCAGAAGATATATGAGCACCCTATTCAACTTTGTTTTTGTTAAAGAAAATGGGCAAAATAATGGTAAAGCACTTCTTTCACAGACCACTTTCAGCAAAGCCCTGGGAACTGCTATCCCAGTAACTGCCATTACTCCATTTTTGTAATACTTCCTAGAATGAAAAAGCTATAGCCATAATGATCATTTCATTTTGGGGTTTCAGGGATACCTTTACAAACAAGCAACCAATATGTCTACATTTGGGCTTCCCTAGTGACTCAGTGGTAAAGAAACCACCTGCAATGCAGGAGATGCAGGGTCAATCCCTGGGTCAGGGAAGATACCGGGAGGAGAAAATGGAAATCCACTCCAGTATTATTGTGTGGGAAGTCCCATGCACACAAGAGCCTGGCCAGCTACAGTCCACAGGGTCTCAAAGAGTCCTATACGACTGACCAACTGCGCGCACGCGCACACACACACACACACACACACACACACACGTCTACTTTCATGGTATAAATAGGAACTTAGGTGGATGAGAAAGCAGAATTACTTGTGGCTTGTCAGGAGCAGCACAGGGACGCAGGCTGACTACAACGAGCAAGAACCACCTTGAAATGAGAGATGGGAGACTCCAAAGACAAACGTACATTCTTCATACTTTTACACTCCTGAAATATCACACCAAGTCTCTACCTTGGAGTGCTTCACTTACGAAGCTTTTCAATGCCTATCACACCATATTTCCTTCTCTTTTTGCCCATTCTTTTCTTGGTTCTGCTTGGAGATGCTATCTAAGTGTGAGTGGGCTGATGCTGAAAAGATTCCAGGTAAACTTTCAAAGGGGATTTAAAATCTCAGGAGACAGTATCCTGGCTCAGAAAACAGGAAACCATGATGGTTGACAATGAAAGGCCCCTTTTCACACACAAATCAAGTATCTAAGCAGGAACAAATAAGCTGGAAAAATAATGGCAAAATGGAAATCAGGGAAAGGATTATTGATGCCCAAACACAAAATTTGGTTCCCCACCAACAGACCACTAACTTTGGGAAAAAAAGAATGAAAATATCTATATACACAAAGAGGTGTGTGTGTGTGTGTGTGTGTGTGTGTGTGTGTGTGTGTGTATGTGAGTGTACATGCATATCACACACAATATTAGAACATAAAATCTATACCACTCAGCATGCCCTATAATTTGCTTAGTATTTCTTTCCATCATCAGAATGAGAATTTATGTATGGGGTTATAAATAAACTATTTCGGGGCTTTGATTTAAAGTACAAATGAAGATGTTGATTTTTACCAAAATATGCGTATTAAACTTTGATATATGAAACTACTAAGCATTTCTCTTATTAGAGTCTTTTAAGAGTAGACCTAGCTGGAACTAAAAATGAAACATCTCTTTTTTAAACATATATGTGAAAATATCTTTAAGAATATATTAGGAAGAGGCAGGAAAAATATAAGATAAGCTTATAGCATTTTTAGTGCCAGTAATAAAGGAAGTATTCAAATAATACAAAGATGGAGGCATTTCCAAGAGAGACAAACAGCTCCTAAGAGCCAAAGCAGAAACAATTTAAGGAATAAAATGAAAGAAAAACCCCATAGAATTGGATTTTACCCACAGTATAAAATAAATATCCAAGAGATCTACTGATATAAATAAGTCATTGAACAACAAATATTGGGGAGGAAGAGATACATCTTCCTTACAGAAGAATTCTGAATAATAAATGCAGCTACTCCATAGTCTAGGAGTTTCTGAGTATGGGGTCCTGGCACTTAATGCCTCACTTACAAACATTAGTATGTGGAAAGGGGAAAACAAAACAAAACAAGGAAATCACTACCTTAACCATATGAACAACTATAATTACAAAAATTTATTAATGGGTACACAATACGAAAAAAGTAAATAGTGGCATCAAAAACACAAAAGTTGTATAAAAATACAAATCTTCAGTATGAGTTCAAACTTCTGTCGAAATCAGTATAAAATAATGTTATAAATATATTTTATATATGCCTCATTATAATCACAAAGCAGAAACATACAATAGGTACACAAAGATCACAAGAAAGAAATCTAAGCATTATCATTACTGAAAATGAATAAATCACAGGAAGTAAAAGAAAGAGAAAGAAATAAAAAACAACCAGAGAACAAGTAACAAAACTGCACCAGTAAATCTATGTCTATCAATTCTTTAACTGCAGAGGCTTTTCAGAATGGGAGAAAATATAGCAAATGAAACAACTGACAAAGAATTACTCTCCAAAATATACAAGCAGCTCATTCAACTCAATACCAGAAAAATGAACAACCCAGTTAAAATGTGGGCAAAAGACCTAAACAGACATTTCTCCAGAAGGTATACAGATAGCTAATAAACTCATGAAAAGACACTCAACATCACTCATTATTAGAGAAATGCAAATCAAAATCACAATGAGGTATCATTTCACACTGGTCAGAATGGCCATCACCAAAAAGTCTACAAACAATAAATGCTGGAGAGGGTGTGGAGAAAAGGGAACCCTCTTATATTGTTGGTGGGAATGCAAACTGGTACAGCCACTAAGGAGAACAGTGTGGAAATTCCTTTAAAAACTAGCAATAGAACTGCCATATGACCCTGCAATCCTATTGCTGGACATATACCCCAAGGAAACCAGAACTGAAAGAGACACACGTACCCCAATGTTCACTGCAGCACTATTTACAATAGCTCAGACATGGAAGCAACCTAGATGTTCATAGGCAGATGAACAAGGAAGCTGTGGTATACATACACAATGGAATATTACTCAGCTATAAAAAGGAACACATTTGAGTCGGTTCTAACGAGGTGGATGAACCTAGAGCCTGTGATACAGGTGAACTAAGTTGAAAAGAGAAAGACTAATACTGTAAATTGACACATGTAATTTAGGAGGATGGTGCTGATGATCCTGCATGCAGGGCAGCAGAGGAGACACAGATGCACGGAACAGACTTTGGGACTCAGCGGGAAAAGAAGTGGGTGGAGCACTGAGAGAACAGCATTGAAACACATACATCACAACGTGTAAAACAGGTGACCAGTGCAAGTCCCATGGCTGACACAGGGCACCCAAAGCAGGTGCTCTGGGACAACCTAGAGGGATAGGATGGGAAGCGAGCTGGGATGGGTGTTCAGGATTGGAAGGACACGTATATGGCCAGTTCATGCTGATGTATGTAAATATGTATACACCCAACATGGGGCTTCCCAGGTGGCGCTACTAGTAAAGAACCCAGCTGCCAATGCATAAAACATAAGAGATGCAGGTTCCATCCCTAGGTTGAGAAGATTCCCTGGAGGAAGGCATGGCAAAACACCCCAGTATTCTTGTCTGGAGAATCCCATGGACAGAGGAGCCTGGTGGCCTATGGTCCATAGGGTTGCAAAGAGTCAGACATGACTGAAGTGACATAGCATGCATGAATGCACACATACACCTAACATAGAAGCACCTCAATATATAAAGAAATATTTACAGACCAAAAGGGAGAAATAGACAGCAGTGTAATGATATTAAGGAATTTCAATATCTCACTTTCAAAAATGGGAAGATCATCCAAACAGAAAAACCAGTAAGGAATTATTGAACTTAAACTACACACCAGAACAGATGGACTTAACAGACATTATAGAACATTCCATCAAATACTGGCATATATATATTCTTCTCGAGTACACAAAGAACACTCTTAGGATAAATCATACACTAGGCCAAAAAACTAGTCTTAATAAACTTAGGAAGACTGAAATCATATCAAGCATCTTTTCCAACTGCAATGGGATGAAACTAGAAGTCAAAACTAGACAGAGGATGAGATGGTTGGATGGCATCACCGACTCAGTGGACACAGATTTGAGTAGACTCTGGGGGCTGGTGAAGGACAGGAAGGCCTGGCATGCTGCAGTCCATGGGGTCGCAAAGAGTCAGACAGGACTGAGTGACTGAACTGAACTGAGAAGTCGATTAAAAGAAAATTGGGACATTCACAAATACATGAAGATTTTTAAAAGGTACTGAATAACCAACAGGTAAAAGAAGAAACCAAAAAGGAAATGAGAGAATATGGTGCACTTTGCAGTCAGCACAACCCATGGCCCAGTGCCTCAGCTGCTGTCCACGGCAGGTTCCACCTGGGAGCCTGATATTTCTGGAAGCTCTAGGTGGAGTTCCAGGAGCTGAGGGGGACTAGTGGCCACTACTGAAGCATAAAGAAGTGATCAGACAAGAGCCCCTTAAGATTTCTCACTTTTCTTAAGATTACTGACATACCCTTTTAGTAAAATGGAAATTCATATAGGCATTGCAGAGGCAGCTGTTTTAAATAGATCCCCAAGAGGCCAGCAAGATAGCAAAGAAGGATGTAAGCTCATCCCTTCTTACAAAAACACCAATATCACAACTAACTCCTGAACAACCACCAACAAAAATAAATCCTGGAATCTACCAAAAAAGATACCTCGCACCCAAAGACAAAGAAGAAGCCATAACAACAAAGTATGGGGGCACAATCACAACCAAATCAAACTGCATTCCCACTGGATGGATGACAAACTGGAAAATAATTCTGACAGGAGTCAAAGTCTTAAGCTCAACATCTGGTTTCCTAGCCTGGGGGTCTGGCAATGGGAGGAGGAGCCCCCAGAAAAGCTGGCTTTCGAGGCCAGCAGGGTTTGATCACAGGAATTCTACAAGATTGTGGGAAACAGGAAATGTACTCTTGGAGGGTACACACCCACTCTTGTGCACAGCAGGGCCCAAGGAAAAAAAGTGGTGACCTCATAAGAACCTGGGCCAGATCTGCATGCTACTATCAGAGCGTCTCCAGCAGAGGTGGGGGTGCTGGCTCTGGCTCACTGCAGGGACAAAGACTCTGGCAGCTATAGCTCTGACGAGTACTCACCGGCATGAACCCTCCTGGAAGCCATCATTTCCCCTCAAAACCCAGCATCATCCCAAAGCCTATATATAGGTACCAATGCTAGGACACCTCAGGCCAAACCACCAAAAAGGAGGAAACACACCCCCCGGCATCAGTGGGCAGGGCCACGGTCAGGAAGACTTTAAGCAGCCTCCCTTCAGATTCCACAGAGAAATCAAAAGCTTTACAGACAAACAAAAGCTAAGAGAATTCAGCACTATCAGGCCAGCTTTCCAACAAACATTAAAGGCAGTTCTCTAAGTGGGAAAGAAAAGGCAACCACCAGAAATAAGAAAATGACAATGAGAGAGTTCATCGGTAGAGGCAGACATAAAGCAAAAGTAGGAAATCATTTGGACAAAAATATAATATCAAAACCAACAACTGTGAGAAAATCAGAGCACAAAAGCAGGATATTGGAGATGCATTTGAACTTAAAAGACCAACAATTTAAAACAATCTTGTTTATATATATACTGTTACATCAAATCCTTATGGTAACCACACACCAAAAATCTACAATAGATACAGACACACAAAAAAAGGAAAAGGAATCCACACACAACACTGAAATTAGACATCAAGTCACAAGAGAACAAAAAAGGAAGGGAAGGAAAAAGACCTATAAAAACAAATCCAAAGCAATTAAGAAAATGGCAGTAGGAAAATACAAACTGACAATTACCTTAAATGCATAAGCATTAAATGCCCCAACCAAAAGACATAGTCTGAAGGAATGAATATAAAAACAAGACCTGTATATATTCTGTCTACAAGAGACCTACTTCAGCTCTAAAGACACATACAGATTGAAAGTGAGGGAGTGAAAAAGATATTCCATGCAAGTGGAAATCAAAAGAAAGCTAGAGTAGCAATACTCCTACAAAATAAGACTTTAAAATACAGACTCTTATAAAAGACAAAGAAGTACACTAAACAATGACCAGGGGATTAAGGAGGTGATATAACAATTGTGAATATGTATGCACCCAACAGAGGAGCATCCCAATACATAAGGCAAATACTAACAGCCATTAAAGAAGAAATGAACAGTAACACAATAATAGTCACAAAAGTGGGGAACTTTAATACCTCACTTTCATCAATGGGCAGATCATCCAGAGAGAAGATTGATAAGGAAACGCTGGCCTAAAATGACACATTAGATCAGACAGTTTAATGGATATTTATAGAGCAATCCAAACAAAAGCAGCAGGATACACATTCTTCTCAAGTGCACAGGGAACATTCTCCAGGAATGAGCACATGCAAACCTTTTACCACAAAGCAAGCCTCAGTAAATTTAAGAAAACTGAAATCATATCAACCATCTTTTCCAATCACAAAGTTATGAGATTAGAAATCAACTACAAGAAAAAAAAACTATATAAAACATGAACATGTGGAGGCTAAACAACATGCTACTAAACAACCAAAGGCTCACTGAAGAAATCACAGAGGAAATCAAGAAACACCTAGAGTCAAATGAAAATGAAAGCATGACAATTTAAAAAATATGGGACTCAGCAAAAGCACTTCTAAGACGAAGTTTACAGCAATGCAGTCTTACCTCGGGAAATAAGGAAAATCTCAAACAACCTAACCTTACAGGTAAAACAACTAGAGAAAAAACAACAAAATCCAAAGATATTAAAAGGAAAGAAGCCATAAAGATCAGAACAGAAAAAAATGAAATAGAGACAAAGAAAACGGAAAAGATCAATGAAACTGAAAGCAGGCTCTTTGAAAAATAAAAGACTCATCAAAAAAAAAAAAAAGGGAGAGGACTCAAATCAATAAAATTAGAAATGAAAAAGGAGGTGTTGCAACAAAAACCACAGAAACACAAAGATCGTAAGAGACTACTACGAGCAATTATATGCCAATAAATTGGACAACCTAGAACAAATGTACAAATTCTTAGAAAGGCACAATCTTCCTAGACTGAATGAGGAAGAAACAGAAAATACGAACAGGCCAATCACAAGTATTAAAATTGAAATTGTGATATAAAAACTCCCAAGAAACAAAAGTCCAGGACCAGATGACATCACAGGTGAATTTTATCTAACATCTAGAGAAGAGTTAATACCTATCCTTCTGAAAGTATTCCAAAAAATTCCAGAGGAAGGAATACTCCCAAATTTGTTCTATGAAGCCACCATCATTCTGATACAAAAACCAGACACAGACACCAAAAATAAATTAATTAATTAAACTACAGGCCAATACCACTGGTGAACATAGACACAAAAATCCTCAAGCAATCCAAATCCAACAATACATTAAAAGAATTATACACCATAATCAAGTAGGACTTACCCCAGGGATGCAAGGATTTTTTCATCTATAAATCAATGTGATACACCACATCAACAAGTTGAAGAATAAAAATTACATGATCATCTCAAAACATGCAAAAAAGGCTTTTGACAAAATTCAACACCCATTTATGACAAAACTTCTCCAGAAAGTGAGCAAAGAGGGAACACACCTCAACATAATAAAGGCCATATATGACAAACCAACAGCAAATATCATATTCAACTACAGAAAACTGAAAGCATTTTCTCTAAGAGCAGGAAAAAAGACAAGGATTCCACTCTTGCCACTATTATTTAACATAGTTTGGAAGTCCTAGCCACAGCAGTCAAAAAAGAAATAGAAATAAAAGAAATTCAAATTGGAAATGAAGTAAAACTGTTACTGTTTGCAGATGACATGATATGGTACATAGAAAATCCAAAGATCCTACCAGAAAACTACTAGAGCTCATCAATGAATTCAGTAAAGATACAGGATACAAAATAAATATACAGTAAAGGTACAGGATACAAAATAAATATACAGGATACAAAATAAATATACAGGATACAAAATAAATATACAGGATACAAAATAAATAAATATACAAAATAAATATACAGGATACAAAATAAATTGTTGGTGTTGCATTTCCATACATGAACAATAATGATCAGAAAGAGAAATGAAAGAAACAATCCCATTTACCACTGCATCAAAAAGAATAAAAGTACCTAGGAATGAGTCTACCTAAGAAGACAAAATATATGTTCTTAGAAAACTTTGAGATGCTAATGATGACACAAATCAAAGAAGACACAAACAGATGGATAGGTATACCACATTCTTGCATTGGAAGAATCAATACTGTCAAAGTGTCTATACTACCCAAGGGAATCTACAGATTCAAGGCAATACCCATCAAATTACCAATGGCATTTTTCACAGAACTAAAACATAAAATCTTAAAATTTGTATGTAGACACAAATGACCATAAATAGCCAAAGCAATCTTGAGAAAGAAAAAGAGAGCTGGAGGAATTAGGTTCCCTGACTTCAGATTATACTGCAAAGCTGCAGTGATTAAAACAGTATTATACTAGCACAAGAACAGAAATATAGATCAATGGAACAGGACAGAAAGCCCAGCAATAAACTCACATGCCTATGGCCATTAATCTTTGACAAAAGAGGCAAGACTGTACAATGGAAGAAAGACAGTCTCTTCAATAAATGATGCTGTGAAAACTGGATAGCTATATGTAAAAAAATGAAATTAGAACATTCTTTAACACCACACACAAAAATAAACTCAAATTGGATTAAAGACCTAAATTTAACACCAGATACTATAAAACTCTCAGAGGAAAACATTGCAGGCCACCCTTTGACATAAACTGGGCAGAATAACATCAGCTCAGTTCAGTTCAGTCACTCAGTCGTGTCCAACTCTTTGTGACTCCATGAACCACGGCACACCAGGCCTCCCTGTCCATCACCAACTCCCAGAGGTCACTCAGACTCTCGTCCATCGAGTCAGTGATGCCATCCAGCTATCTCATCCTCGGTCATCCCCTTCTCCTCCTGCCCTCAATCCTTCCCAGCATCAGGGTCTTTTCCAATGAGTCAACTCTTCACATGAGGTGGCCAAAGTACAGGAGTTTCAGCTTCAGCATCAGTCCTTCCAATGAAGACCCAGGACTGATCTCCTTTAGGATGGACTGGTTGGATCTCCTTGCAGTCCAGGGGACTCTCAAGAGTCTTCTCCAACACCACAGTCCAAAAGCATCAATTCTTTGGCACTCAGCTTTCTTCTCAGTCCAACTCTCACATCCATACATGACCACAGGAAAAACCACAGCCTTGACTAGACGGACCTTAGTCAGCAAAGTAATGTCTCTGCTTTTGAATATGCTATCTAGGTTGGTCATAACTTTCCTTCCAAGGAGTAAGCGTCTTTTAATTTCATGGCTGCAATCACCATCTGCAGTGAGCCCAGAAAAATAAAGTTTGACACTATTTCCACTGTTTCCCCATCTATTTGCCATGAAGTGATGGGACCAGATGCCATGATAACATACAAACTACCAATACTGTACCATGAGGAAAAGGAAATCTACACAATCAATTACTAGTAAGGACACTGAATTACTAATTAAATTTTTTCCCATAAAACAAAAGTCCAGGACAAGATGTTTCCATTGGTGAAATCTACCAAACATTGATATTAGAATTAACACCAATACTTCCCAAACTCTTCCAAAAAACAGAAGAGAATGGGACACTTCCAAAATCATTTTCTGTGGCCAGCATTATGCTGATACCAAAACCAGGCAAAAACACTACAAGAACATAAAATTAGAAGCCAGTACCCCTGATGACTACAGATGCAAAAATATCAGCAAACCAATTTTAACAGTACTTTAAAAATACCATAATCAACTAGGATTTATTCCAGGAATGCAAGTATGGTTCACTGTTCACAAATCAACCAATGTGACCCACTACACTAACAAAATGATAATTAAAAAAAACCATGCGATCATCTTAATATACATAGAAAAATCATTTGACAAAATTCAACATCCATTTATGCTAAAAACTCTCAATACATATAGGTAGAAAGAATGTACCTCAAACATAATGAAAGCCATATATGATAATCTCACAGCTAACATCATACTCAACAGGAAAAGCTCAATGTTTTATCTCTGAGACAAAGAATGGCAACAAAAATAAGGATGCTCAGTCTCAATACTTTTATTCAAAACAGTACTAAAAATCCAAGTCAGAGCAATTAGGTGGGAAAAAGAAATAAAAAGCATCTAAACTGGAAAGGAAGAAGTAAAATTGTCTCTATCTGCAAATGACATGATATAATACATAAAAATCTATAATGACTTCACCAAAGAAATGTTGAGTTGCTCAGCTGTGTCCAACTCTGCGACCCCATGGACTGCAGCACACCAGGTTTCACAATCTCCCAGAGTTTGCTCAAACTGATGTCCATTGAGTCAGTGATCCCATCCAACCATTCTGTCCCCAGAGGGCAGACAGAATGAGAAGTGTTAGATGCAATAAACAAATACAGTTAAGTTGCAAGGCACAAAATCAACAAACAAAATTCTGTTGTGTTTATATACATAAACAATGAGCTAACAGAAAGAAACATTAAGAAAGCAATCCCATGTATAATCACAACCAAAAGAATAAAAAGCCTAAGAATACATTTAACCAAGGAGGTGAAAGACCTGTTTACATAAGACACTGCTGAAAAAAACTGCAGGCAAAAGTAAATGGAAAGCTATTCCATGCTCACAGATTGGAAGAATTAACTAACATTGTGAAAATGTCCACACAACCCAAAGAAATACACAGATTCAATGTGATGCCTATCAAAATTCCAATGGCATTTTTACACAAAGAATTCTAAAATGCATATGGAACTACAGAAGACCTCAAAAATCCAAAACAATTTGAGAAAGAAGACCAAAGCTGGAGGCCTCACACTCCCTGATTTGAAACTATTTTACAAAGCTATACTAACCAAAATGCTATGGTGCTGGCATAAAGATACACAGATGAACAGAACAGAATAGACAGCCTAGAAATAAACCCATGTATATGTTGTCAGTTAATTTAAGACAAAAAGGCCAAGACTATATACTGGGGAAAGGACAGTCTCTTCAATAAATCATGTTAGGGAAACTGTACAGCCACATGCAAAAAATGAAACTGGACCTCTACACACAAAAAATAATGGAAAATGGATTAAAGATTTGAATGTTAAGACCTGAAATCACAAAACTTCTAGAAGAAAACCTAGGCTGTGAGCTCCATGACGTCTGTTTTGGTGATGATGTTTTGTATTTGACATCAAAGGCAAAAGCATCAAAAGCAAAAATAAGTAAGTTAGACTATATCAAATTAAAAAGTTTCTGCACAGCAGGGAAACTACCAACAAAATGAAAAGGCAACCTATCAAATGGGAGAAAATATTTGCAAATCATATATCTGATGAAGAGTTAATAATCAAAGAATTCATACAACTCAACAGCAAAGAACAAACAACTTGATTTTAAAAAGGGACAGAGTATCTGAATAGACTTTTTATTTTCTTAGAAGACACACAGATGGCCAATAAGTAATTGAAGATACGCTCAACATCGCTAATCATCAGGGAAATGCTTCTTAAAACCACAATTAAAAATAAAACACACACACACACACACAATGGGATATCATTTCACACCTGTTAGAATGATTAGAATTTTAAAAAGACAACAAGCAACAAGTGCTAGTGAAGATATTGAAAAAAAAGAAACGCTATAGCACCACTGGTGAGAATATAAACTTGTACAGCCACTATGGGAAACAGTATGGCAATTCTTCAAAAAATTAAAAATGCAACAACTGTACGATCTAGCAATTCTACTTCCGAGTATTTATCCAAAGGAAATGAAAATAGGATATTGAAGAGATATCTGCACTTTCATGCTCACTACAGTATTAATTCCAGTAGCCATGATATGAAAACAACCTAAGTGTCCATAAGCAGGTGAATGAATAGATAAGATGTGATACATGAATGTACAGAATATTACTTAACCATGAATAAAAAGGAAACCCTTTCATTTACAAAAAATATGGAGGAACTTGAATGCATTATGCTAAGTAAGGTAAGCCAGACAAAGACAAATACCACATGGTACCACTTATACATAAAATCTGAAAAAACAAAACAACAACAAAAAATCCCACTCAAACTCGCATACTCAGATAGTGGAAGAGTGGTTGTCAGGGCCTCGGGAGTGTGGAAAATAGGGAAAGGTCAGTAAAAGTGTAAACTTTCAATTATAAGATGAATAAGGTCTGAGGATCAATATAAACAGGGCTCTCCTCATGGTTCAGTGGTAAAGAACCCACCCGCCAATGCAGGAGACACAGGGTTGGGAAGATTCCCCTGGAGAAGGAAATGGCAACCTATTCCAGTATTCTTGCCTTAAGACTCCCATAGACAGAGAAGCCCGGTGGGCTACAGTCCATGGAGTGGGAAAAGAGTCGGACATGACTTAGGGACTAAACAACAACAGTCAATACAAACATAGTGATTACCAATGATAACGCCATGATATAATTTAACTTTGCTTTCAGAGTAAAGCTTTAATGTTCTCACACACACAATAAGTAAGTGAGGTGATGGATGTTTTCATTAACTCAATGGCGGGAATCCTTTAAATATCTTACAATTTTTTGTCAGTTATGCCTCAATAAGGCTGTAAACAAAAACTGTCACAGACCAGAGGTTGACTACGGAAGCATGACAACTAAATGCAATGTATTGCCTTGCATTGGATCTTAGAACAGAAAAAGGTCATTAAAAACTGGTGAAGTTCTAATGAAATCTGGAGTTTGAAATTTATTATAATCCTAAATGAAACTGAAATTGGAGTGAGGGATGTATAAGAAACACCTCTATTATCTGTACAACTTTTCCATAAATCTAGTTATTCCAAAATAAAAGTTTATTTTTTTAAAAAAAGATGTACCTAGAATCTTACAGGACAGATTTTAAGCAATGTGTGCACAAGTCGTGGATTGCAGAAAAAAGATCTTAGAGAACAAAAAAAAATTTGGTAACAGACAAGTCAGGAAGTCATGGTAGGAGATTCTTAACGATCAAGAGTGGTAGGTCTTTAAGGAGATTTTGGCAGTTTTGACACATTCCCTGCCATAGAGTATCTTACAGTCTCTGACTGACTGTACTCTGCCAAAACAGGGCAGAGGCTAAGTAATGAACCAGCAGATTTAGGCATGGCAAAAAGTTAGACCATGGTACTTGTGAAACTTTAAAAGTTAATATTCTCCTTGATTAATAAAAACCAAGATATATAGATATAAAAAACAAAAAATAATCATGTAAACAATAGCATTAGATACTGGAATAGGCCACTAAAGTGGCCATAAAACTCTCACGTCCCAAGTCTTAAAAAGAATGGATAGAATTTCAAATAAACTAAAGATGGTTTAGAGGCAGCCTTGTCTGTTATCTTCTCCTTGTCTGTTATTTAATCATAACACTTCTCAGGAGTTTCTCATGGAGCTTCTGGTATTTCTTCCTACTGAACTCTTCTTGCATTTAACATCTTGCCATTTATCTGTCAAGTAGGACATGCTACTTTATTCTTTCACTTGTGTATAAGTCCCACCTGCCCTGCTAAGGACATGTTAATTCATTCACTCTTTCAATAATCAAGTCAGTCAACACTGGATGTCTACCAGGCATTCTGAAGGGCATTAAGGGTACACCGTTAATGGGACCACATAAAAGGTGTATTTAACTGGACTTTAGGTTTAGAAGTGAAAACATTCAAGCTGAGTTCTGAAAAACTAGATCATAAACAACCTGATGTCAAAGGCCCAATCACAGACATTTGAATTTTCTCAAGCCTTGAGCTCAGCTCCTTGAAGAGAGCAGAAATTGGACTCTGTTAATTATGATCATAATATTGATACTATTAACAATACTGATGCTATTGAATCAAGATAATAACAATGGCTTGGATCCAAGATTCCAAAATGAGGAAGGCAGAATTCCAACTCTCAAGATGTTATTGAGAGTTCATGCTTGAATCCGTTCATGCTTGAATCGATCATGCCAATCACAATTTCTGTGACATGCTGACACTCAGACTCCTCACCTCCAGTCAAGCACCAAGCCCCAGGAACTCTGTTTTTTTAATAAGACTGTTTCACTTTATCATAATTCGAGTGTTTACTGGAGTAGCACTTTTGGTGGGGTGATGTGTGCCGTGGGCTTGTGAGATCTCAGTTCCTCAACCCAGATGGAACCCTGGTCCACTTGATGAAAGCACCAAATCTTAACCACTAGATGACAAGGGATCTCTCCCCGATGAACTCTTATCTTACTTCACAATATTTCTTGCATCTGTTCCCCAATTTTTCTACTTGCCACCACATTCCTTTGTTACTTTTCAGCTCTACCACTAAAAGAGACTTTACACCGGTCCCCTCCTCCAGGCTTTCCTTCTTCAACACTGCAAGCCACCAGCAGGTTTTCTGAATAAGTATCTACTAAAATATCTCCTGTTTGCTTACAGAATAAAGCTGAGCATTATCAGCTTACAATTCCAGTTCTCAAGTCCTCCCTGGTCTTGTCCTTACCTACCACTATGGATGTTTTCACACCCAACACTCCCTTAAACAAACCCTGTCCTCCAGTCATACTTGTCATACTTCCATACAGGCTTTTTCTAGCTCAGATTCCACTTGGTTCAGGCCATTCCTACATCCAGCAGCTCTTGTTCCTAGGCTCCTTTATGCAAAGTAAAGTGAAAGTTGCTCAGTCGTGTCCTTCTTTGAGACCCCATGAACTGTACTGTCCATGGAATTTTCCAGGCCAGAATACTGGAGCGGGTAGGCTTTCCCTTCGCCAGGGGATCTTCCCAACCTAGGGATTAAACCCAGGTCTCCAGCATTGCAGGCGGATTCTTTACTGTATGAGCCACCAAGGAAGCCCTAAGGCCCAATACAAAACTTTGCCTAGAGTGAAGCTTTCTTTACCCACATTTGTGTATAGTGTGAAAAACAAACCACTTTTTTTAAAAATATAGATGTATGACTCAACACCAGTTTTTTAAAAAGACCATCTTTTCACCTCTGTGCTTCTATGCTGGCCACTTTTGTCATAAATCAAGAACCTATCAATAATAAAGTATACACACGTCCGTTTCTGTACTCTGTTGATCTATTCATTTACCCTTGCACCAATACCACACTGCTTAATTAATCTAGATTTGCTATCTGGAACGTTGACTAACTTTGCTCTTCATCAAGATTCTCTTAGCTATTCTTGGCCTTTTGCATTTTCATATAAATTTTAGAATCACTTTCAACAAATACAAACTTGCTGGGATTTTAATTAGAATTACACAGATCCATCTGGGAGAGAATTAAAAAGAGGTCTTATCAGCCTCCTTAAATATTTGATCTTGTTATGCCAGTGTAAACGGTAACAGTTTTTAGTTTTATTTTGTAATGTTTTTCCCTAATTTAATTTGCATAGTAACTTTTTATTCAGTGGCCATGATGAATGCAGTGACATTACTAATTCATTAAGTGTAGCTGTAGTTTATTTTGTTCAGATGTACAGAATAATGTCATCTACTAATAACATCAATTTTACTATTTCCTTCTGAATTCTTACTCTTACTTTATTGCATTGGTTATGACCTTCTGTACAATGCTGAATAGATCTAATGATGGTAGCCATCCAGGCCTCAGTATCCAGGAAGGTATTTTTAAGTATTTCACCATTAACTTGACAGTTAATAAAGTTAACTTCATAGTTTCTTCATCTTTTTAAAGAAGCTCCATATCAGAATAATGAAGTTTCCTTTTATTTCCAGTTTATTGAGAATTTTATCATACCTGTGTATAGAATCTCAACAAACACTTTTACTTCATTTATTAACATACAGGTTTATTTTCATGTTTAATGTGATAAATTAGATTGACTTTCAACTTTTATATCAACTTTGCATTACTAGAATAAATTTAACTTTGTTACAATATGTAATCAGTATATCACAAGATTCATTGCCTATTTTAACCTTGTCTAAACTAAGTCCTTTGAAGATAGTTTTATGCTACTTTGCATTTTTCTGTATTATTCATAACACTGTAATCATATTATAACTGTATTTATAAAAACTGTAAGCATCTTAAGGGAGGGCAAAGACTTGCTTTGGTCTCTGTATACTCTCTACTGTTTGAAACACAGTACATATGCCAGATAAATGCTTGTTGAGTCTAAGTCCTCGTAATCTCCTAACAAGATATCTTTCACATTAAAGTCATTCTCAGTAAATATCTGTTGATGATGAGTATGGCAGTGTTTGTTTTTTTTTTTTTTTATTTCAATGAGTCCCATCTTCTCAACTTAATTCTTCATGTTATTACCTGTTATAGACCTAACAACTTACTGGCAGGAGCACAATTACAGCTCAATGCAGAAAAATAATATATTCACAAGGTTCACTGTCTACTCTAGAGGATATAAACTCATACTTATCACCCAACTGCTACAACATTGAGTCCCATGGTAACCGGCCGGGTAGTCCAGCTTGGGCCCACTTCATATGCTAGACATCAGTGAGATTTTCCAATGGACCTACGTCTACCTGAGAAATTTTGCCATGTTCTTCTTATTCTTCAGAAGCCCTGCTTACCAGTTTGATTTGTGATTTTAGAAATGGAGCTCTTTTGTCTCCGTTTCTAAGGAAAAACTTGGGCTTCCCTGATAGCTCAGTTGGTAAAGAGTCACCTGCAATGGAGGAGACCTCAGTTTGATCCCTGAGTCGGGAAGATCCTCTGCAGAAGGGCTAGGCTACCCACTCCAGTATTCTGGTCTGGAGAATTCCATGGACTGTACAGTCCATGGGGTCGCAAAGAGTCAGACATGACTGAGCGATCTTCACTTTCACTGAGAAAAATTTAAGTGTACATTTTTGGTAAAAAGGTGTCTCTTTCCATCCACTGTGTGGCATTCCAACTGTACCCTGACATTTATGCTGTATTCTAAACTCCTGCAGCACGATATACGTACATATGAATTTGAGGCAATCAGTAACTTTAAAAGTCCCCAATGCATACACATGGAGCAACATCTCTGGGTTTTTACCACAAACTCTCTCTCTGCCTAATTGCGCCATCTATCAATCAATTCAGTACAAGAACATATCATATATACTATGTTAACAAGCTATTGTCTTGTTCCAGAAGTTAAAAAGGTTCATCAGACTTCTTGACCTTCGGAGCTAAAACAGAAGAACTGGAAACTGTTACACAGCTGTAAACCTGAGACAGATATAGAAATCTGTGAAAAGAAGTGAAAACTTTCAGAAAAACTAACCATAGGAAATATGCAGTGGCTCTTACACGGAAGAAGGGAAGTAAAAGGAATCTTAAGCTCCGTGGTCTTAAGCTTCTCAAGTTAAATATATTTAATATGATATATCACTGACTGCAATTATATTAAAATAAGTCAATAAGCCAGAGTTCAAAGAAGTCAACGTTTCTTCAAAATAAACTGAAATATCAACCCACAGTCCATTAGCCCTTTATAAACATACGCCACGTAAAGTAATGACAAATACAGTAGTGGACACAACACTGAGCTGCTTCAGAAGATACTCAAGAGACACCTAGACTTTCATTTCTTGACCATGGGTTAGAGAGGTAGGGAATTCTGCCTCAGTCTAGGCTTTCTGTATTCTGTTTATCTAAAGTTGCAGGAAATAACCCTGGTAAATGTTAATGTTGACAAAATTTACCCAGTCTGGCCAAAAATACTATTAACGTAAAAAAGGATATTTCCTCCTTGGTTGGTTGGTTGGTTGGTTGATTAGCTGGTTGGTTTTTAATGGTATATTTTAAAGATTCATTCCCTTAGGTTGAACTCTGTCTTCTGGTGCTTGACTGATCTGCTCCATGGAGTATAATTACTTGGACGAATTTGTTCTGTGGGACATCAACAGCATTACATAATATGAACCTAGACCATGGTGATCAAGTTTGCTCTAATCCATTTATTCTTTGCTCTTTATGTGAATAATTTACTCCAGGAGGCAAGTGTGCACTTGATATTTATTTACTATTCACTGGTAACATAAATTCTATTTAAGTGTGAAAATTAACACTTGGAGGAGTGTTTTGTTTTGTTTGTTTGTTTTTTAAGCGAGGCACTTATTAAACCTTGCAAGATACTAAGGCTCACTATAATATGAACATTAAGGATTCTGGCTTCTACTCTTTACAGTTTCTTTTCTGCTTTCTCTTTGAATTTTAAAAGGGCTTTCTGAGCACCATGCAGCACAAATTTGCGAAGGAAAGCAGAAATTGGGGATAGGGCAAGGAGTTGATCTCTACTAGCAGAACCCACAGAGACAGTAAGAATAAGAGTCAGCCTCAGAATGGCCAGGCAGGGAGCAAACAGGAGCCCACTGGCCCAGGCCTGCTGGAAGCTCCATCCTGGTCCTTGTTTTCATGATTGTCAAATCAGCTATAGGGAAGCTGGTGGATCCTGTAATGCCCTTCAGTGCTTCTAACCAGAAGTGATACATCTATTTGACTCATAGTTGTTTTTGGCCAAAGAAAGTTTCCCGGCCAAGTCTTGCTTGAAAGAGGGTAAAGAAGACGGATTCAACCAAGACCCAAAAGAAGGAGAAAGAGAACACCCATGACTAGCTCATAGCCATGAGACATAAAGCTCTTAGCACAGCATATGGCCCATGTTCAATGTTCAACACCCAGAACCCATCTGTATAACTGCTACTCAGGTGTTGCCTAGCTGATCACACACACACTCTACCCGAAAAGCTTCCATATTTTATATCTGAGATCAGCCTGCCTGCATTAGGGGCTTCCCTGGTGGCTCAGATGGTAAAGAATCTGCCTATGATGCAGGAGACCCAGGTTCGATCCCAGGGTTGGGAAGATATCCTGCAGGAGGAAGCATCAAAACGGGGTCTCCTGCATTGCAGGTGGATTCTTTACCAGCTGAGCTACCAGGGAAATCCTAAGGAAAAAGTTAGGCCCCCAGAAAATGAACTAGAAGCTGGGCAGAGAGACAACTTAATGGGCCCAGGATAGCGAGCCAGCCTTACTGACAAAGGGAACCATACACTCTGAGTCCACATCTAGAATGCCGGCAAAAGTGTTAGTCGCTCAGTTGTGTCCAACTCTTGCAACCCCATGGACTGTAGTCCACCAGGCTCCTCTGTCCTTGGGATTTCTTCCAGGCAAGAATATTTGAGTGGGTTTGCCATTTCCTCCTCTAGGGGGTCTTCCCAACTCAGGGATCGAACCTGGGTCTCCTGCATTGTAGGCAGATTCTTTACTATCTGAGCCACCAGGGAAGCCCCTAATGCAGACAGGCTGATCTCAGATATAAAATGTGGACGCTTTTTTGGTAATGTGTGTGTGTGTGATCAGCTAGGCAACACCTGAGTAGCAGTTATACCAATAGGTTCTGTGTGTTGAACACTGAACATGGGCCATATGCTGTGCTAAGAGCTTTATGTCTCATGGTTATGAGCTAGTCATGGGTGTTCTCTTTCTCCTTCTTTTGGGTCTTGGCTGAATCCCCCTTCTTCACCCTCTTTCAAGCAAGCCTTGGCCAGGAAACTTTCTTTGGCCAACAACAACCATGAGTCAAATAGATGTATCACTTCTGGGTAGCAGCACTGAAGGGCATTACAGGATCCACCAGCTTCCCTATAGCTGATTTGACAATCATGAAAACAAGGACCAGGATGGAGCTTCCAGCAGTCCAGGGAACTAAGATGTGGAAAATCCCCTTCTGCTATGGATTGGATGTCTGGATGCTTATGTGCCCCCCACTCCACCCCCACCTACTAAATTCATATGCTGAAACCTAATCCTTAATATCCTGGCCTTTAGAGGTGGGGCCTTTGGGAGGTGATTAGATAGTAAGGCCAGAGTCCACAGGAACAGGGGCTTCCCAGGTGGCCCTAATGGTAAAGAATCTGCCTGCCAAAGGAGAGGCAGGAGACATGGGTTTGATCCTGGGATTGAGAAGATTCCCCTGAAGGAGGAACTGGCAACCCACTCCAGTACTCTTCCCTGGAGAATCCCCATGGACAGAGGAGCCTGGCAGGCTATAGTCCATGGAGTCGCAAAGAGTCAGACATCACCAAGCGACTGAGCAGGCAGGCGTGCCACATGAACAGAATAGTCTTCAGAGAGCTCCTCGACCTCCACCACCATCCGAGGACTCAGCAGAAAGATGGCTACCTATGAACCAGAAAGCAGGCCGTATCAGACACCAAATCTGGCTAAGACTTGACCTTGGACTTCCCAGATTCCAGAACTGTGAGAAATAAATGCTTAAAAGGCACCCCGTCTATGGTATTCTGTTATACCAGCCTGAAATAAGACATGTGCCAACCTGCACAAGTGAGAAGTGTAGGGAAAAAATTCTTCTGTAGTACTGAGGCCCTGCCATAAGGGGACTATACCTCACTGGAGTATAGACATGGACTGTCTCCTTAAGTCATCTGGTAAACCTGTGACTTCTTACAGAGGACTGTGAGTATACATCCTGGTGACGGTGAGTCCTTTGCCCAGGACTATCTCACCAGAGCTCTGCTCTTAACCACAATCTGACAAAAGCTAACTGAACAAGCAGGAGAGAAAACAAGACATCCCCATCTCCATAAACAGCATCAAGAAACCTCTACACGCACAACTGGTATAAAGCCAAGCAACTTAGCAGAGTAGCCTCTGCAACTCTCCCTGCTTGTGGAAAAAAAAACAACAAGAAGAAGTCAATCAAGGCATACATTAATACCACCAAAGGACACCAGCCTAACATAATACTGTGCTCTGAGATAACCAGACTGTATTAAATGGTGACTCTCAAAGTGTCACAAAGTGTCTCAAAGTGTCAGGGAGGCCTGACAAAGCAGAGGGGTTACAGTTGGAAAAGTGGCCCCATACTTGCTCTTGTTTGCTAGATCATAACCTTCATTTGTACCTGTGTGTATGCTAAGTCGCTTCAGTTGTGTCTGATTCTCTGCGACCCCATGGACACTAGTCGACCAGGCTTCTCTGTCCATGGGATTCCCCAGGCAAGAATACTAGAGTGGGTTGGCATGCCCTCCTCCAGGGGATCTTTCTGACCCAGGAGTCAAACCTGCGTCTTCTGCATTGCAGGCAAATTCTTTACCATCTGAGCCACGAGGGAACCTCCATTTGTACATTATACCTAAATTAAATACAGGATCCTACAGAGAGTCAGACTTCCATTGTCTCCCAAACCTAATGCCTTTTAAAGCCATAGGAAGTATCAGGCACAACAGGAGGCAAAAGAGTCTAAGAACCAAGAGCACAGACAAGCTCCCAAGATGATAGCTTATGATGAACCATGTTGGATTCTTGATCCCCAGAGAAGATTTAGCTTTGGGACCAAGGACAAGGCTTGATCACTCAACAGCTTTTGTGTTACCACAGTTTTATTAAAGTATGAAAAGGGACACATAAAGCTTCCGACATAGACATTAGAAGGGGGACTGGAAGCACTATTTGAAGCTAATAAGACAACACTCTACACAGGACCCAGAAATTTTACTTTTTCCTAAAATTTACAAGTAGAATTCAAAATCTAGAATTTATAGTATAAACGTAACTTCTTTGTAGCTTCTAATCATGACTATGAACAGAAGAATTCCCTCACATAAATGGGTATTCATCTGAAGTATCAACCAACCAATACCAGGAATCCAGTTGAAAGATGGGTTGAATGTATTCCAATTATTAATCATTCAATTCATGTCACTTTTCTTTTGTCCAACCTGGAGATTAGTCCTGTAGCCTTTAAACTAGAAAATGACAGATAAACCATTCTCATTTTTACCAAAGTGAGTGGTAATATATTCTCCAGCTGTCACTTTACATCGTGTTATTGACTTTCAGATTAAGCAATGCCTCTGAAGTCTGGACAGAGTCCACACACTGACACATTTCATTTCGGGGAATTCCGTTATTGAGAAGACTGAACATGCAATCATTTGAAGCCATAATTTATTTATGCCCTTAATACTAGACTTGATTTTAAAGCATGAGCAAAGGAACAGTAGGCTGTTTTCATGCATATGATCTCCACTACAATTACTCATTTTTAACATAATAAAAATGATGGTCATCCATTTGATTAGACAGATCAAAGAGGTCAAACTAGTGTACATCACCCTTGAATTTCACATGATACACTCATCCTAATCTTTCCAACATCTAAATCTGAAGGTGTCACATATGTTCAGAATGCTGTCTATTATAAAGTCAACATTATATTTTTATGTTTTGCATGGCAATAATATACTTGGATATATTTGTTATAGGTTTTTAGATTTGTAATTAGAAATTAACTTCAAACTACCTGAAACATCATAGTGTATATAATATAAGATAGCTGAGCCTGCATGCAGATAAAATTACATTGTTATACTAATTTACTTTTTCATAGCACTTTCATAAATATTATTTCATTAAAATGTTTATAGATGTTTCAAAGGGGCAAGAGAACATCACCAAAAATTTCAGCAGAAGCAAAGCCCCATTCCTAACTGAAAGCAAGTGTATGTAGAACAAAACATCAGAACAGAATATGTTTCATGAAACGTATTTGAGGAAGCAAACAAAACTGTGACTTTGATTTAAACAACAAATGAGATAATTTTTCAAAAACCAAGTACAAGGCTCTATTTTGGAGCATCTGAGTGAAGAAGAAAGCATAGATCCTTACCTGGAAACAACAAGATCTCACTTTCCTTGGTCTCTAATCCTCAGCAAGTGCTGAGCATTCTATACTCATCCACTAAGGGGAGGCGGCCATGGCCCACTCTGTAAGACTTGGTACTTTCAGTGAAAATCTAAAAGTGAGAAACCATCTAAATATAATATGCGCAATGTCTGCGATTCAAGAAGACAATAGTCATAGAAGGTGGCAGTATTGATTTTCAGTAAGAAAATAAAGGAACTCCATCAGCTAAAAGCACAAGCTGCAAATGAACACACATTCAGAGTGAAACAAATGAAGATATACTCTATCAGCATCCTCAGGGTAGACCATTCTCCCTAGTACTAAAATAATAAACCACCACCAGGAGTCAAGTTACAGGAAGGTGCTATTTGGTCCTTTTTGAACTAATAACCACCGGTTTCTTCACTAATTCTGGAGCTTGCATTTTTAAGCAGACACTGCTGCCTTTCACACAACTTACATCCTAGCAATCTCCTTCAGTTATTTGCATGGTCTTAAGGATTTAAGACATCCATTTGATGTTAGGAAATTGTCTCTACACACAAGACAGCCTGCACCCCAACTCAAATCTTTGAATTTCTCTTTTAGGGACTGGATCAGGACCTCAGAGGAAGGGCAAAGACTTTCTTTTAAGATCGGGTAAGAGAAATACTCTTTTGCCCGGTTTCTCCTGGGATGCTAGTTGCTGCTGAAAAGCCCAGAAGAGAAGCCGGGGGGCGGGGGGAGGGCGGGATGTTTCAGGGTAGGGGGTGGTCCTTGCGGCGGTAGATGTGTGAGTTCCAGAAGTTCTTATTCTTCTCTTTCTACCATAATTGGCGATGTGACCCAAATACAAGGAAACCTTCTCGTTCCATTAACAGACCCAATTTGGATTAAGCAGCTCCGCGGGAAGAAACGACATCCTCCCGGCGGTAGCTAGCTGTTCTGCACTCTTGAGATAATTCTCTTAGTTTCATGATAACATTTGGTTAAGGAGATGCTGGTGGGTCAGATTTGACACTGTGAATCCACTAAACCGTTTTAGAAGGACTTTTTCTCTCCCGAATGGCGAGCCCTAGGAGCTCAGCCCCAGCGCCAACAACCTTTCCGGTGAAACACGTACTCTTGGGGAGGGGGTCCCGCTCGCCGGCCCCCCAGCCTGCAGCGGCGCGCCCGAGAGCTGGGCGACCTTGCAATGTGCAAATTCTTCCCTAGCTGGGCGCAGGTAGACAGGACCGCCACCTGCTCATCCCAGAGGATACGCTGCAGAAAACTCGAATGGATTGTGTGTGGACGCAGGCTAGTCGCCAGCGGCGACAACTTTACAGATTTGTTCATGTTAGTTCTGGACCGGGTAAAATAGCCCCCTAAAGACAGGAAGCAAACGCCCCTCTATAAAGCCCACTACCGTGTCACGCCGGCTCCTTGGAGCCACCCTGGGTTAGTTCCCCGTCTTGCTCACCCCGCACAGGCACCCCAGGAACGCACTGCGAATGACGCCCGCCCCCCTCCCCGCAGTGGCAGCCCGGGGAGGTCGAGGTGTGCAGGGACAAGCAGTGCCGGAAGGGAACATCCCCGCCCCTCCCCTACCCGCAACCCAGTCCTTCCCGGGGCAGGAAAGTGCTGGAGAGGCTCCGGGCTGGCGGAGGACTCGGACGCCCCAGCTCCGAGCGGGGCCGCCGGCGGGGTCCCCGCTACCGGCTCCGGGGTTGGGGTGCGCGTGCGGCAGGTGCAGGGCCGCGGCCCGGGGAGCGAGCCGCGCTTACGTGCTCCAGCTTGTCTTTCCTCCGGAGCCAGACGCTGGCGCTGTAGTCCTGCTGCTTGACGCTGCTGTAGAAGTTCGCGCCCACTCGGGTCAGGCTCGGCGAGGGCTCCTTGGGGCGGCTTTTCAGCCTCATCTGCTCGAAGCCCTCGTGGGGGGAGGCCGAGAGCCACTCATGCTGCCGGATCTCCATCCTGACATGACCAGACGGCTGCCGGCGCGCAGCGGGCTCGGGATGGGCGTGCGGGAGGCCGGCCGGGGCTGAGGGAGGAGCGAGCGAACGCGGGCCGGGCGCGGGGAGCGCGGGGGAGCCGAGCGCGGGCAGGGCGGGGTGGAGCGGGCGGGGAGGGAGGGGGAGGAGAGGGATAAGAGGGGAGGAAGATGGGGCAGGAGGGACGCCGCGAGCGAGGTGGAGGCGCGGGGTGCGGGCGCCTGCGGTCCAGGGCTGGCGCTCAGCACACCGGCCCCCGGCGGCACCGATTGGGCCGGGTCGGCTTCGGGCGGAGTGCGGCGGGAGGGGGCGGAGTGCGGCGGGAGGGGCCGCGCGCGCCTGCAGGTTGGCGCAGTGAGGAGGCCGAGGACTGCGAGTCCGGCCGCCGCCCCTCCCGCCGCGCCCAGGCGGGCGGTGGATCTCCCTTCCGCATCCTTTCTTCCGCAGGGCTCGGTCCCTTCCCCTCGGATTTTTTACTCGAAAGCGAACCACGCCTGGAGAAGTCAGCGTCTCCGCGCCCCCTCCCTCCTTGGCACCACCCTGCCCTTCCCCCATTCGCCACCCCGACCTCTGCCTCCCCTCTTTCTCAAAGTTCAGTAACTTCCAGCCTCAGGAGCCCATTTATCCCACCCCCGGGGACTCCCAACAGAAGGTGTCCAGAAAACGGCCCCAAGGACAAGTGTCTTCTTGAGCCTGGTGCGCTTTCCTGGGAGGGTGTGTAGAGATGCGGACCCTCCGGGTGCGGTAGCCCGGCGGCGGCGCATGGCTCCCCGCAGCCTCGCCCCTCGGATCCTGGGAGGGCAATTCCAGGGGACACTCTGCCTCCGCTTCGTTCTGGAGGCGTCTAGAGTGTTGTGCGGTTCTTTTCTTGGTTCCCGAGCTCCCAGAGCCAGGTTTGCATGCCCAAACCCTTTTACGAGTGCTTTCCCTCCCAGACTGTCTTAAGATAGTGTGGCATGATTTTTTAGACGATTTTTTTTAGAAATAAAGTGGCATATTAAGAATTAAATCTTAATAATCTCTTTATCCTTTTGCTATTTTTAAAGTCAACATTTTTCAAAACATTCTTTGGTTTTTCTGAAAAGCCGAATAACAACTAGTGTTAAGGATTTCTCAGGTCCATTTAAAAGCTTGTTAAGTGTTTGAAAGCTTGAGTGTAATGGAGAGTTTAAAGGGAGCCGCAAAGGATAAACTGATCTCTCTAGCCTTTGGCAGAACAGTTACCCAGAACTATTCACCTTGCTTGATAGCTTCAAAGAATAAAATTATGGGTTGGAATTTGATGAAGTTCTATGAAGGCAAGGATTGTGTATCATGTTTTTTTAAAGTCTCCAAATGAAAAGATGATATTGTAATAGTCGTCGTTGAAATAAAATCCAATGAGCAGTCAGTTTGAGGATGCAGCAACTACATATAAACACACACAATTCTTGGTTATTTTAAATCGATTTTCTTAGGAGCTGAATTGCATTGTGTAATGTGTACGCAGTCTATGGGATATCTCTAAATCTCAACAGTTTGCAAAGACACAGGTTACTCATCCCATTTTCCTGGTGACGGAAAGAACTGAGACTAGTGCATGAATCACACTTCAAGGATTTGAACCACGTTTAAAAGACATCTAATCCTGTACGTACCACTGGCTTGTCTCTCATATTTTGGTATTACAATTTAACTTTCATTGATTTTGCTTTTATTTAAGTATAAACATACAAGTTAAATTATTACAAGTATTTGTGTGTGTGTGTGTGTGTGTGTGCTCACATACCTGCGCACGCACGTTCAGTCACTCAGTTGTGTTGGACTCTTTGCCACCCTATGGACTGTAGCCCACCAGGCTCTATCTGTGGGATTATATACCTGCAAGAATACTGGAGTGGGTTGCCATTTCCTCCTCCAAGTAATCTTCCCAACCCAGGGATTGAACCACATCTCCTGCACTGCAGGCAGATTCTTTACTGCTAAGCCATGGGGGAAGCCCACATGAGTGTGTGTGTGTGTGTGTGTGTGTGTGTGTGTGTGTGTGTATCTTTTGTAATATTGGTGTTAGAAAAACCAGACTGCCCTTTTGCTAAGGCTACCTCTGCTTCTCGTTCTAAATATTACACTGTAGGTCATGTGATTAGCCAAAGCTTGACAAGAGACAGATTTGCAATTCAAAGTAATAATGAAATGTTCCACTGTAGTTGAATTTAAACAAATGGTGTCCATATCAAGTCAAACTTTCATATTGAATAATTTTTTTCTTTACCTTTTTCGAGGAAAACACTATAGATACTACCACCATTTTTTTGAAATAAGTATACTAGTAGCATACGTGTTACAGACAAACTACTAAATTGAACATTAAATCAATTCATAGATAATGTTTTTATGATAAAAATCAATCAAAACATAAATTTGTACGGTTTCATATTTAATCTACTTAGTATACAGTGCCAGATATCAAAATGGATTCAACAAATTTAAATAAACCTGGGTATAATCATATTCACAATATTTTTTTCTTTCTTGGATCCTGTCCAGATTCATTGATCTTGACATTAATGTAGAATTTTCTGGTTGATCTTCAAAAGAACATTGTATATCAAACTGTTGTGGAGAAGATAGTATTTCTAAAGATGGCCAATGAGATTTTAGTATGAGAATCTCACACTAAAATATTATTGAAATATATAAATATTGCTGCTGCTGCTAAGTCACTTCAGTCGTGTCCAACTCTGTGTGACCCCATAGACGGCAGCCTACCAGGCTCCTCCGTCCATGGGATTTTTCCAGGCAAGAGAACTGGAGGGGGTTGCCATTGCCTTCTCCGGAAATATTGTTGAAATTATATTAAGTACTTAGCACCCATAGCGCTTTCTCCTATACATTTTCATAGCTCTTAAAAGTTCTTATTGCAGCATAGACGTTATGATTATCTATCCTATTAGTCCATTGGCTTTTGGGGGAACTGGGACCACACCTGATCCTTTACTGTACTAAATGGTTTTCATGTGATTTCAGTAGGCTTCAAGTTTATCTACTAAATGGAGATTAATCATTACTATCTCAAATAATTGCTACAGGGATTAAATTATATAATACATAAGAAAACACTGTGAACAATAGGCTGCTATGTTATTGTTATCAGAACATTCAGGCACAGGAAAATATATAATTCCAATGATATTGTCATTTTCATTGGCAGTTATATCAATTAATCTTGGTTGCTTGTAATCAGTTACAGAAACTGCACTGATCCACAAATTTGCATCTCATTAATGTTTATATTTATTCTATAAGCACTTTACCCAGTCTTGGTAAAGTCATTACTGGTATTTTACACAATGCTTTCAAACTGTATAGCATTTTCAAGTAAAACATACGTGATCCATCAACATCTGTTGATTTCAAACTTAAGCTTAACCAGATACCATTGGCCAGAAATTGTTAACATTGTCTGAATTAAACATTTTGCATGGGTGTAAAACCTAAGGCTAGAGCAGGCTGAAAGTATTAAGAAGTAACAGGGAGGAGTGTTTTATTAAGCCTTTCATAACAATAATAGTACCTTACATTTCTACAATATTTACATTTGTAGCATGTTTTCATACCCTTTATCACATTTTTACTTCATGGAAATATTATCTGAAAGTTGTCTTGATCACAGAGTCTGGTCTACAAGCTGTGTTCATTGACTCTAAATAAAGGATTTTTTTCTCTAACCTAAGATAAAAAATATCTCAAATGAATACTTCTTAATATTTAGCATTTTACTTTTTAAGTGTTTACTTTTACTAAGTTATTAGCAGGTTTTGTTAAAGGTTTATTAAATAAAATATTTTGATAATTAGACCTTCCTTGGTAGCGTGCATTATGTCCTCCCTAATTACCTTCACAATATTAAAGATCATATTAAAACATTGACCCAAGAAATACTCAAGTCTTTGTTGTCAAGAAGTTGATTCAGCTGCTTAAACTTGCATTACTTGAAAAAAAGAGACTATTTTTTAGAACACTTAAAGGTTCACAGCAAAATTTAGGAGAAAAACAGAAATTTCCTATATCCACCTGCTCTACATATGGATAGCTTCCCTCATCAGCATCACTCACCAGAATGTACATGGGTTACAACTGATGAGCCTATACTGATACATCATAATCACCCCAAGTCCATAGTTTACCTTGGAGTTTGCCCTTGATGTTTTAAGTTCTATGGGTTTGGACAAATGTATAAAGACATTATTCATCCCTATAGTGTCACAGAATACTTTCAGGGCTCTAAAAATCCTCAGTGCTCCACCTACTCTCCTCCCCTGCAACCCACGCCCATGTCTATAGCCATGTAGTTGTTACTGATCAGTTATAAAATGACAATGAGGATTTTTGAAATACTAAATTATTGACAAAGTGTATTTATCTGTACACAAACTTCTTTTGGACTAACAATTCTTTTTTTCAGTGCCTACTTTGCTGGTCACTGAATTGGTCCATCACCAAAGGTATTATATCATTTGTTTCTCACAAAAACCATGCAAAGTAAACATAATCATTCCTGTGTTTCAGATGAGGAAACAAAGACTCAGGAAGATTAGCTTGCTCAGGAGACAGAGCTAACAAAAGCCAACACTATACTGTTTTCACAGCACAAACCTGTCTGGTGTTGTGTGGGTCCCTGGTATCTCTGCTGGGTTAAGAGTGCCACAGTGAGCTGGAAAGAAGCTGGTGAGTAGTGGAAAAAGTTGATTAGCCCCCAGGATGAGACTCTAGTAGAATGAGTTTATACTGTTAGGTGCTCACATCTTACTCACACAAGGAGAACCAAGTGAGATAGCAGTGTGATATTTCTAAGTGTTAAGAACATTGGTTCTAGTGCCAACTCACTTGACAACCAACCACTTGTGGGACCTAATCAAAATACTTTGCCTAATTATATCTGCCAAGTTGCTATGGTTTAATCACAAAGTTGACCTCCGCAGTGAGCACTGGACAGATCTCTCATATCAACACATCTGATTGGCTGTGTCACAAAAAATTAGCCAATGTCTATACTGAGAAAAAAGTAAAGAGGTTAGTTGAAAAGATTAACTGGATGCTTAGTACAACAGAAAGCTTCTGGTAGAAAAAAGAAATCTAAATTATCCTAATTCATAGTGTGGATAGATTAAACCATTCAGACAGTTGCTTAAATTGTCACTTCATGTGGCCTTTATGCCTACAGCCATTGAACTGTGAATTCATACTTGAAAATCACCCTGACAGTCTAAATTCAATTCTGAGTACCTGGGACAATTTTTTATGTGTCTCTTATGGTATCATTGGGCTTCCCTAGTAGCTCAACTGGTGAAGAATCCACTGCAATGCAGCAGACCCTGGTTCAATTCCTGGGTCGGGAAGATCCCCTGGAGAAGGCACAGGCTACCCACTCCAGTGTTTTGGGGCTTCCTTGGTGACTCAGACAGTAACGAATCCACCTGCAACATGGGAGACCTGTGTTCAGTCCTGGGGTTGGGAAGATCCCCTGTAACAGGGCATGGCAACCCACTCCTGGAGAATCCTCATGGACAGAGGAGCCTAGCAGGCTATGGTTTGTGGGATCACAAAGAGTCAGACTCAACAGAGTGACTAAGCACAGCACAGCATGGATGGTATCATTATAAAGTATATTCAACTCAACAGTAAAAAAGGAAATATCTGTTTGGTAACTTATACCATAATTATGGATACACCATTAATATAGTAAGTTACACCATAATTCTCACTCATTCCTAGAATCTTAAAATTGAAATCTAACCTTAAATAGAATGATGTGAGAATGATGTATAGTTACTGAATCTAGGCACCCATGAAGAATGTTCTTTGCATGGTTTCTTATATTTTTACACCACCCTGGTAGTGATCATAGCTTTCTTTTACTTTTTGTTCTTCTTAGGAACCCATTGTTATTGACATCAATAATATGGAACTAGTAAATATCATAAAAACTATTTAGACATCTCTGAAATCTCCTACTTGTGCATCTGTGCTAAAAAGGAATTTACTAACTTCATAGGTATTCATAGGTACCTGACAATTAGAGTAGTTTTTTATTTCTGTAGTAAATCATGTTGATATGTACCATCTCAATGCTTGTCCAAGCTCACTGTTGATAGTTCTGTACGTAACACAATATCTTTTGAAGATAAAATGTATCATATTTAGTACCCAGCAATGAAATTCAGGAAGCTTGGAGCTAAATTTTATGCTCAGTTGCTGGAGCTTATCTTGGTCTTAGGTTTTCTAAGCTACTGATGTCCTTCTCTCACTCCCTATTATGTGATTCTAGTTCCTTGCCCTTGTTTTAATGATATTTTTCCAGTCTTCATTTTTTGCAAATGGCTTTGTTAAATGAAGGCAGAGAATAAATAATAGATGAAGAATTCGTTAATCTGTCATGAGCCAACACTGCCTGTCAGCTTGTCAATCTGATGGATTGGTTTCAAGTTGTAAAGACTGTTAAATTAATATACAAAGATGGATAGTGCCCATTAAACAGATTTCATTTCCCTCTTTGAATATTTCTATTCTAGTTATTCTCAAGATACTCCAGTCCTTTCCAAAAGCATCCATTTTAGCAATTTATGTGTACTAGGCCATGAAGATACAAGATAAATAAAACAAGATTAAAAATTATTTAAGCTTGATCTGGTTGGAGAAGCAGACAGGTGAATGCTGTAACACAGCCACAGGTGCAGCGAAACCAGGAGAAGTATGAGCTGGGGGAAAGTAACAGAGAAAATTACCCAAATGGGGATAAGACTCTAAAAAGAAACTGAGGTTACACATTTAGATGATGATCTCAACAAAGAGAGAGAGCACAGTTTTGCAGAATTCAACTCAAGAGTTTCAACTTGACAAACATGTATTGAGTATCTAGTGTGTCCTTAGTTTGGTGACCACCATGGGCATTCAAAATTCAGAGAAATCATAAACCCTAGTGTAAATGAATTTACAGTCTTAAAAATAGACAAAACCTAACCGGATCACAGATAACATGAGATTATGATCAAATGTTGAAATAACATGAGATTATGATCAAATGTTGAGAAACGACCAAATGTCAAGAAATAAGATACTAAATCAATAGTTCCCAATCCGTCACTGAAAAATACACTTTCGCTGATTTTAGGGTATATAACTTGGTTTGGGAAGGCAGATCTTGCTTTGGGAAAAGTGAGTAGGTGGCAGGTATCACAGTGGTTCTGAGAGTTGTTTAGTAAGCTAAATATAAAATAAAAAGGCCTGCTTAGAAGAGCGATTCTAATTTATTTGATGTACCTGTTAGTGTGGAATAGGTGGATGCTCAAGGTAGCTTCTGAAAGTTCACTCACTGAACCTGACATGCAGCTGGACTGAGGCTTATAATTTGGTTGTAGTCCCAGCTTCAGAATGAAAATGTAAACTCTATAGGCTTCAGTGTCTTTATTGGGAATAGATATGTAAATAACAAGTGCATGTAACTTCCTCCCTTTTAATCTTGTTACTCTGTTGCCCAATTATTTATTTTACAAATACAGATGCAAAAGTTATAATTCTAATATAATAAGTCATTAGTATACTTAGGGCTATTCTAAATGATTGTTCAACTAGAATTTTGCTGACAGGAAAAAAAAGTGAATTATGATAAAGTATTACTAAAATCCTCAGTTACCCTGAATATGTATACTTCTCAAAATCTTGACAGAGAATCTCAAAGCCAGTGTAAACAGTATGAGACAAAGGTAATTAAAGATTTAGATTCTCTAAGAAGAAAGCTCCCTGGCTTACACTTATCAGACATCACAGTGTTTACCTACCTGCAAGTGGTAGATGAAGGAGGCTATAAATTCCAGTAAAGGAATAGGAAGGCGGATGAACCCAATGGGGTAGAAACAAATTATAACTAGAAAACCTAGCCAAGGAGTCCCTTAGTGTGCATGAGACGTAAAAGGACTCATAGTTCGCCAGACCAGGAACTCAGATAGAAAAGGAGGGGATGATAGAAAACAAGTTAAAATCAGGTATCAGCAGCTCGCTAAGAACATGCATAGGAAATGCAGAAACCAGAAAACTGGTTTCGCTGATAAGTGGGCCTAGTAAATTGAATGTAAACTGTCAGGAAACTGTTCAGAAAAAGACAAAACGGCAGCAAGCCAATTGGAATTTCAGAGAATCCTTGCTGGGGGTGGAGTGAAGATGGCAGAGCAGGAGGATGCGGACTTCACGTGTCCTCACAACTAGGGCACAGACCTCGCACTAGTTGGGGGCCTCAGACACCTAAAAGGATGGGAGGAACCTTTGCACAACTGGGTAGGAAGTGGAGGGAGGTGGAAGAGGGGGTAAAAATAGTGGAGGCAGAACAGGACCAGCACCGCCGAGGAGCAGCTGGGCAAGGGGAGGGGTTCCAACGATCAGAGGGCCCCATGTTTTCATTTTTATTTTTCCTAATGCATTTTTAATTTTTCTAAGTCTTTGTTATGGTTCTGTTCACTTTTTGTTTGTTGCCTTTTTATGCCCTTGCACGGTCTGTGGGGCCTTGGTTCCCAGGTCCAGGGGTCAGGCCTGAGTTCCTGCGGTGGGAGCAGAGGGTGGGACAAATTGGGAGAATAGCACTGGTGCTTATACACTACCATGTGTGAAATAGATAGCCGGTGGGAACCTCCTTACACCACAGGGGGCTCAGCTCTGTGATGACCAAGCGTGCTGGCATGGGGGGTGGGAGGGAGGGTCAAGAGGAAGGGGCTTTATATATACACACATACACACTTATAGCTGGTTCGTGTGCTGTAGAGCACAAACTAACAGCATTGTAAAGCAGTTATACTCCCCCCCAAAAAAAGAATCATTTTTTCCATTTGCAACTTTATTATGAGAAATAAAATGGCATATGATTTATATGAACTCTCTTATGACTCACCCTGTCCCACTCTTCATATGTGAGATGAGACAGAGCCCAACCTGAGACATCACTTTCCACACCCTCTCAATCCCAAAAGAATTTTACCTGGATTTTTCTAAAACCACAGAAGCTCTTTATTCAGGAGGAGAGCAAGTTGGTTTTTTTTTTTTTTTTTTTTAAGTATAGTTAAGCATAATGATTCCTGGTTGTTTTTGTTTGTTTTTTTGTAGATTATATTCCATAACAGGGATTACAAAATATTGGGTATAATCCCCTGTGCTGTACAGTAAATCCTTATTGCTTATCTGTTTTATGTATAGTAGTGTGTATTTTTAAATCTCTATACCCACAATTCGTAATCCCATACCCCTAATTTGTCCCTTCCCACCTCCTCTTTGGTAACCATAAATTTGTTTTCTGTCTGTGAGTCCGTTTCTGTTTTTTATAAACATAAATTTGTAGTACTCTTTAGATTCCACCTATAAGTAATATCATGTAGTACTTGTCTTTTTCTGTCTGATTTATTTCGCTAAGCATAATATTCTCTAGGTACATCAAAGTTGCTGCAAATGGCAATATTTCATTCTTTTTATGATTCAGTAGTAGTCCACTATACACATTATATACATACACACACACACACACACACACACACCACATCTTCTCAAGCTATTCATCAACTGACAGACACTTAAGTTGCTTTCATGTCTTAGCAGTTGTAAATAGAGGTACTATCCATGGGGTTGCAAAGAGTTGGACCTGACTGGGTGACTAACAGACACACAGACATGAACATTGGGTGCATGTATCTTTTAGAATTAGTGGTTTTGTTTTGTCTGGATATATAAAGAATGGAGCAACTCTGAATGCTTACTCCATGCCAGGTGCTATGCTAAGAGCTTTGTATACATTGTCATCTAATGCTCAAAGCAATTTACTATTACCCCAATTTCATATTCTAGAAACTGTGGCTTCAAGAGGTTAAGTGAACTGCTCAAGGTCACATAAAAGTAAGTGACAGAACTTGGAGTCCAACCCACTACTGATTTTCAAAACCCAGGTTCCTAATATATATTCTGTTGTAATCAGTTTATTAAATGAATAGGAAGCAGCTGTGCACTTTCACCCTGTTAAACTCAGCCTGTGTAACTTCTCTCCTTGCTCATAAAGGACTCTTCTGGCATATTTCATAGTTTATTTTGTCATTTTTTATTAAATTTTAGGAAATTCAGCCTAGAAATCACAGAACTCCAATTTTGCATGCAACTGACAGACTTTTCCCTCTTCCTGAAAACCTGCAGCTGGGGAAGGAGGCTTCTCCATCTCCTCTACCACTTAATGACCTCTGCTCATGGCCTCTCCAGGTTAGACATTAGAATAAAGAGGGTGGCAGGTTGGGTTCCCCAGGAATTAGACTCTTAAGACCAAGCTTAGTATCCAAGGATGGTCTTAGGGATTAACATATGTGGAAGGAAGGGGGCAAAGGGAGAAGCCGATCAATCCCAAAAAGGCCTCACGTGAACCCATGGAGTGCTCTGGAGCTGGGATGGCTCTTCAACTTAGCCTGAGTTGGAGTAAGGGGTTAGAAATTCATTTGTACCCAGTTTTGATCAGTCCTTGTGTGTGCTACACCCCTGTGACCTTAGGCAGGGCAATTTTCTTCACCTGAGGTAGTCCCCAGACAAAGTTGACAGCTGAAGGCCATCTCGAGGCAGCACTCCAGAAAGTTGCAGGAATAAGCCTCTCTTTTCTAAAGAGGGTCTCCATGGGACACCACAGCATCCACTACAGGGACCAATGGTAAGAGGGAAGGAACATCTTTCTGGCTAGATGGTCCTCTGGTCCTGATGCTCTGTTCATGCAGCATATACCAATGCTGATTCTTTTCCTTCCATGGGGAAACTTTAGAGGGTTCTTTGAAAGCCTTCTTGTTACTAAGGATTTCTCTCCTGCAGTTCTCATGTTGGTAATGTGTACTCAGAGGAGCTGCTTAAAATTTTCCTCTGAGCCCCCTTCCATCCGGGCTTCCTCAGGTCCATGCTCTGCTGGGTCACTTCACTTCTCAAGCAGAGAAGGCAGAGCATTCAAAGATGAGCATTGCCAGAAAAGCCTCCAGGATTAGCTCATAAAATTAGACATCCTTGTCCCTCCACTCCAGACATGTAGAACTTTTAGTGTAGCCCTAGCTTTGTGTTCTTCAAAAAGAAGACATCACCTTCTATCTGTAGACTTTCCCAGGAAGGGATTGGGTACGACGTACATTGTTCCCCAAGCCCCAGGGGGCAAAAATATATATGCTACCATATAAATCTAGTTCTATTCTCCTCCAGTGTCTCCTTTTGGAATAAACCTGGTTATGTTCTCATTTTTCACTTAAATCCACCAAGAAACACTTCCATTTTGTAGCCATGAAGTGCTTGATCCCAGAAATCTTGTCTGACGCCACATGAAAGGTGACAGCCATGCAGGCATCCCACTATGGCAAGGCAGACAAAGACAGCGAGTCCATCTATTCTCCAATAAGATGAACCAGAACATGCATAGGATGGGTACCACATAATCCATATGTTAAGTACTTCTACATTTCTAGCCCTTCTAGATCAGTTAAGTCACTCAGTTGGGTCCAACTCTTTGCAACCCCATGGACGGCAGAATGCCAGGCTTCCCTGTCCATCACCAATGCCCAGAGCTTGCTCAAACTCATGTCCATCAAGTAGGTGATGCCATCCAACCATCTCATCGTCTGTCATCCCCTTCTCTTCCTGCCTTCAATCTTTCCCAGCATCAGAGTCTTTTCCAGTAAGTCAGTTCTTCACATCAGGTGGCCAAAGTATTAGAGTTTCAGCTTCAGCATCAGTCCTTCCAATGAATATTCAGGACTGATTTCCTTTAGGATGGACTGGTTGGATCTCCTTGCAGTCCAAGGGGCTCTCAAGAGTCTTCTCCAACACCATAGTTCAAAAGCATCAATTCTTCAGCACTCAGCTTTCTTTATAGTCTAACTTTCACATCCATACATGACTACTGAAAACCATAACTGACTAGACAGATCTTTGTTGGCAAAGTAACGTCTCTGCTTTTTAATATGTTGTCTAAGTTGGTCATAGCTTTTCTTTCAAGGAGCAAGTGTCTTAATTTCATATCTGCAGTCACCATCTGCAGTGATTTTGGAGTCCCCCCAAAAATAAAGTCTCTCACTGTTTCCATTGTTTTCCCATCTATTTGCCATGAAGTGATGGGACTGGATGCCATGATCTTAGTTTTCTGAATGTTGTGTTTTAAGCCAACTTTTTCACTGTCTTTCACTTTCATCAAGAGGCTCTTTAGTTCTTCGTTTTCTGCCATAAGGGTGGTGTCATCTGCGATTCTGAGGTTCTTGATATTTCTCCTGACCATCTTGATTCCAGCTTGTGCTTCATCCAGCCCAGCATTTCACATGATGTACTCTGCATCTAAGTTAAATAAGCTGGGTGACAATATACAGCCTAGATAACACTCCCTTTATTTTCACATGTCACACTTTGAAGACAAAGGGCCTGAACAATCTCCCTGAGCAAAGAATAATATATTCTTTCTGCTTGATGATTTGCCCCCAACCATCTGGGCCATCCCTGAATTTTGAGAATGGTTGAGGTTTGCGCTCTGCTTTCCCTGGCCGTGATAACTAATTTTCACAAGGTTACACAGTTCATGTGTGTGTGCATGCTGTCACTTCAGTTGTGCCTGACTCTTTGTGACCCTATGGACTGCCAGGCTCCTCTGTCCATAGGAATCTCTAGGCAAGAATACCAGAATGCCCTCTTCCAGGAGATCTTCCCAACCCAGATATAGAACTCACATCTGTTATGTCCCCTGCCTTGGCAGGCAGTTTCTTTACCACTAATGCCACCTGGAAGCCCATACAAGGGAGTATGACCAACACCACAAACTTGTTCAGGTATCAATCTTAAAGTATACTAGCAGGAGTGTCAATCCAATAACTGATTAGGGCTAAAATAGCTTTGAATACCAAGAGTTTATTGCTGTTACCAAGAAGTACTTTTGTTTTTATACTCTTCATTCAATTCTAATAATTACTCTGGGACTTAGCAGAGAATCAGTTCAGTTATCACAGTGTGAATCAGTGTGTTAAAAACTCCTAAGACATTGCCCCCAGTCTTCTGGCTTAAGCAGGTGTAAAGTCAAGAAGGATATTGAGCAACATCGTCTGTATATTAGAAAAGTCCTTAAGGGGGAGAATCAAGATGGCAGAGTACGAGGATGTGGAGCTCACCTCCTCCCACAGACACATCTACAGGTGGAACATTTCTCACAGAACATCTACTGATGTACTGATGTTCACCAGCAGAAGACCTCAAACACCTAAAAGGACAAGACAGATCTCCATGGAACCAGTAGGGTGAAAAAAAAAAAAAAAAAAGAAGAGGAAGCAGGATAAGACCTGTACCGCTGGGAGGGAGGTGAAATAGAAGAAGGGTTCCCGTACCCTGGGAAGCATCCTCACCAGAAGGGAGGTCACCTGGGACAGAAAAGGAGCTTCAGAGGCTAAAGAGGAGAGGGCAACAACTGGTTTATGGCAAGCAGGACAGAGAGAAACCTGCAAAGATGGGAGGTGCCACCTCCCTGTGCATCCCAGCCTGAGGCATGTGTCCACTGGTGAGGGCAGGGTTGGGTGCTAAAACTCGGGGTTTAGAGGACAGCCGTGGGATGAGGACTGTCATTGACTGCATGGGCACAGCCTGAAGGGCCTGGAATGTGGTACCACTGCAACCAGGGCTGTTTGCAGAAGCCAGGGCCAGCAATAGAAGGAAAGTGCTGTTGTTAAGCACCATCGGAAGGGAGGGGTAGAGCTGCCATTACAGCCTCTTTCTCCCACCTCTGCAGTCTCCGGAAGAGTGTGCCCCAGCTGCCTTGCAGGCTGGCTTCAGTGCCAAGCACTGCCTCAGCAGGCACCAGGAGAGCTGGAGAGATGTCAGGAGGTTACCCACATGCAGAGGCAAGGCTGAAAGCACAGCTGAGCCCCCGGGACCAGACAACTAAGAAAGCAGGGCTGAAAACTCTCCCCCTGTGGCTCTATGAGCCATGGATTTTTGCCTCCTGTGCTGGCTTTGTAAATTTAATGCCTGAGGGACATCCCAAGGACAACGGGTGCTCCCAGTGACTGACCTGGCCTTAGCAGCTGTGGGCTTTGTGGGCGTAGGCACATGGGGCTGGCTGGGCTGGGACTGGCTGGACCAGCATCTGAGCTGCCTCCATGGCTCCCACCATAGATCAGGCGCACAGCTTCTGTGACTTCTGGGGCCTGACTTCAGTGGGCCTGTGCTGTGGCCTTGTGAAAACAGTGTCTGAGAGACACCTGGGCCCATTGCCGGCATTCCCATGGTTGAGGCAAGGCCAAGGACAGTGCCAACAAGGGTGTATTTTGTGAACTCACACAATGGCTGAAAGATGACTTAACAGAGCACACTCAGCAGTGAACAGCTTCAGTGGAGGGATACCCAGTGGCTCCTCTCCTAGTGGGAGCACTCCAACCCTGCCTACCTCACACCTCAGCTCAGAAACACAGCTCAGAAACAGACATGGGGCTTCTACTCTAACAATGAAGGCGCCGATCCCTGCCACTAGCAGAGCAGTGACAACCCCAGAGCAAAGAAGAGGCCCTGCTCAACATCCAGTCCAGGTTCTGGTCACCCTAAGACCAGTCACAGCTCTTATCAAGGGGATAATGGCCAAAGACACTGAGGAAAGAGGTGTCAGGCATCTGTACTAAAAATAGCCCTTGCACCGAAAATATTAAACCCATGCAGGCTATTCAGGGACGTTTCCACATAAAACTAGCCCTCCAAGATCACAGTAGATAACTGTTCCTCCTAAACTCATAGAGCAAGAGAAATATAAGTAAAAAGAAGAAGCAGAGAAACCACTTCTAATTAAAAGATCAAGAGGATTACCCTAAAAGAACAATAATGAAACAGACCTCTTCAGTCTAATTGACACCAAGTTCAAAAAGAAGATAACAAAAATATTGAAGGAATTAAGAAAGGCTATCAAGAGAAATACAGATTATTATAAAAAGAAACTAGAAGGAAGAACAAGAAAAATTAGAAAATGTAATTGTAGAGATGAAAGCTGAACTAAAGGCACTGAAATTTTCAATCGTGTGTTGTTTAATTGCTAGGTCATGTCTGACTCTTTTGGGTCCCCATGGACTGTAGCCTGCCATACTCCTCTGTCTGTGGGGTTTCCCAGGCAGGAACACTGGAGTGGGTTGCCGTTTCCTTCCCAGAGGATCTTCCCTACCCAGGGATAAAATCTGCATCTCCTGCATTGGCAAGCGGATTCTTTACCGTGGAGACACTAGGAAAGCCAATGAATAGGCAATGAATAGGAGAATGAATAATGCAGAACGAAGAATTTATCTGGAAGATAGAATAATGGAAATCACCCAGCAGCACTGTAACCTGCCAGGGTCCTCCGTCCTTGGGATTCTCCAGGCAAGAATACTGGAGTGGGTTGCCATTTCCTTCTCTAGGGGATCTTCCCGACCCAGAGATTGAACCCAGGTCTCCCACCTTGCAGGCAGACGCTTTAACCTCTGAGCCACCAGGGAAGCCCCCCAGAACAGAATACAGAAAGCCAAACTGAAAAAAAAAAAAAATTGAAGCACTGTAATAGATACATGGGATAATCTAAAGCATGACATTCTATACATAATGGGGATTCTCAGAAGGAGAAGAAAAAGGGGATTGAAAATGTATTTGAAGAAATTATAACTGAAAAGTTCCCAAACCTAAATAAGAAAACATATCCAGGTACAGTAAGCATGTACGTGCATGCATGCATGCTTGCTCAGTCATGTCTGACTCTTTGCAACCCCATGGACTATAGCCCACCAGGCTTCTCTGTCCATGGGGTTTTCCAGGCAAGAATACTGGAGTGGGCTGCTATTCCCTTCTCCGGGAGATCTTCCCCACCTAAGGATCGAATCTGCATCTTTTGTGTTTCCTGTATTGGCAGGCAGATTCTTTACCCTGAGCCACCAAGAAAGACCTATACAATAAGCACAGAGGGTCCCAAACAAGATAAACCCTAACAGACTACACCAAGACATATTATAATAAAAATTACAAGTTAAAGAGAGGATTCTAAAGGCACCAAGAGAAAAACAAAGAGTTAATTACAAGGGAACTCCCACAAGACATTCAGCTGATTTCTCAATGTTGGAAGCCAGAAAGGAGTGTCAAGAGGTATTCAAGGTCCTGAAAGTGAAATATCTGCAACCTAGGATATTCTTACCCAACAAGATTATCATTTAGAATAGAAGGAAAAATAAAGAATTTCTCAGGAAAACAAAAATTTTAAAAATATGGCAATACTAAAACCTATCATAAGGGAAATATTGAAAGATCTTCTCTAAATATTAATAAGAATTATTTAATTACTTAATTTATTCTAATTATAAAAGAAATAAGGATCTATAGGGAAGGGAAAATTACAACCAAAAAACACCACCAAAAAAAGAAAATTACAGGACACTATCTTTGATGGATGCAGATGCAAAAATTCTCAACATAATATTAGCAAACAGAACCTAGTAGCACATAAAAACAATACACTACAGCCAAGTTGGAGTCATAATCAGGGTCACAAAGATGGTTCAGTATATGCCAGTCAATCAATGTAATACACCATATCAACAAAAGAAAAAAAACACTGCATGATCATCTCAATAGATTCAGAAAAAGCATTTGATAAAATTCAACAACAATTTATGATAAAAATCCTTATGAAAGTGGGTGTAGGGGGACCATGCCATGCCATGCTAAGTCACTTCAGTAATGTTTGACTCTTTGCTACCCAATGGACTGTAGACCCCCAGGCTCCTCTGTCCATGGGATTGAGGACAGACAAGAATCCAGACAAGAATACTGGAATGGGTTGCCATGCTCTCCTCCAGGGCATCTTCCTGCCCCAGGAATGGAACCTGAGTCTCTTACATCTCCTACATTGGCAGGAGGGTTCTTTACCACTGGTGCCACCTGGGATGCCCAGAGGGAACGTATCTCAACATAATAAAAGTTATTTATGACAAACCCATAGCCAATATAATGCTCAATGGTGAAGAAATAATTAGGTGTTTTGCACTTGCCAAATACCCCTAGTTCTCAAAAAATAAAACCAAAGTGCAAAAATAGTCACAAGTACTGACCACATTCTAGTAAAACCACAGAAGTCATAGAAAAATAGATCCCATCTTCTGCCTATTGTCCTAGCACAAACCAGAAGCAAGGAAAATCACTCTGTGTGATAGATGGACAAATGAATCCAGATGGTAAACCTGGAACACTTTCTCACTCAAGTATTCATTTATTCATCTTTTTAGGAAGTAAATTTTTACTGAACAGCTACTATGTGCAAGATTCCAAGGGTCTCAAGGTACTTTAAAGTGTTGCCAAAGAAAGGTTGGTAATTTACTCCTGCCTTCATTTTAAAAATAATCCAGTTCCTGTTTTATTTCTTTAAATTATGACCCTTGCCAAGTTGAGAAAGAATAATGAACATTGTCTTTTGTGCCTTTGAAGGGAAGGACTTTTACTGTTTCTGTGGGGTGCAATACAACAATCCAGATCAGGAATGTCCTCAAAAACTGGTAGATAAAGTGACCATTCTATTTCTATGCCTATAGGAGATGAGAGATGCAGGCTTATGCATCTTCTTCCTCTTCCTTTCTCTCACAAGAGGGAATACAATGAGCCAATTGTTCTCTTTATATCCCACACTGTACCTTGTGTGCTCTTAGATCTAGGAAATGAGAAAACATCATCGTGAGAGCTACCATGCTGAAACAAGGAGGGAAGGGAAAATTCACAGCTGGTGGGACTGGCAGCATTTTCAATACCTCTGTTTTAATAAATTGTGACACAATGTGAAGATGAGTTATGGTGTATATCCTAGTCTCTATGGAAGGTAAAACATGCAGGAGGAGAAGAAAGAGAGAAAATGGTGAGAAGGGCAGACAGAATTTTATGATTGACATCATAGTATGTTTTACATTATGTTATGTTGACCAAAGGAAGTGAAATATTCTGTTTCTTCCTAGAAATAGCACAGGAGATTAGAAAGGCTGCCAAAGAATAAAGGAAAAAGCAACAAAGCCCGTAAGCCTGGTACAAGCTTATCACATGAGAGATGTTTTCTTCTCTTCCTCCCTCCCTTCCTTTTTCTCTCCGTCCCGCCTTCCATCCCTCTTCCTATTCTTTTTTTTTTTTTTGTATTATTAAAATGAATCTAGAATGATGCTGAAACTCCATTACTTTGGCCACCTGATGCAAAGAGTCAACTCATTGGAAAAGACACTGATGCTGGGAAAGATTGAGGGCAGGGAAGAAGGGGGCAACAGAGGATGAGATGGTTGGATGGCATCATTGACTCAAAGGACATGAGTTTGAGCAAGCTCCAAGAGATAATGAAGGGCAGGGAGGCCTGGTTCACTGTAGTTCATAGCCTTGCAAAGAGCCAGACATAACTTGGTGACTGAACAACAACAGGAACCTGTGGATTGTAAGTCTTGATATTTTCATTGTTCCCTTTAGTTTTCATAGTTTAGAACTTGAATAATTTTCAAAGATCTCCTTTACTTTCATTTGTAAGTAATTTCTTTTATTTGCTTCTGCCTATCTTCTCATCTCTCTTTATAGACCTCTTGGTGAAGCAGTTTGAAGTCCATGGATAGACTATCCAGCAAAAAGAGAATGAAGTTATTTCAAGAGACTCAAGAAAAATCCTCTAGTAAAAATACTTCAAAAGGGATTCCCTGCTAGAATATATTACTTCCTTCTCAGAGTCCACCTGGGAATACAAATGACACCTAGGAAATTACCATCATTTTATGACATACCAGGAAAGCCCGGAGCAATGTGTGAATGTAAGCAGTGTGAAGTCAGCTTTAAATTGTAGCACTTATTTTTAGAGTCAGTCTTAGTGTTCCAGTCCGCTTGGACAGGAAACATTTATCAAAAATTCAATACTCGCTATGATGATATCATAGTAAGTCACATTTATCTTTGTTTGAATAGAATAGTTTTCCAGGTCAGGACCCAATCATGAAGAATAATAGAGTTCTAAAACTCCAGGGCTAGATTTTACCCGTAGACCCATACTCACTTGGTTTGTACGTGCAGTGTTGGGCTGGCACCTAAACACTTGAGGGGCAATTGTGTACATCTCTCCCCAAATCCATGGTCAATGACTTCAGGCTGGTAACTTGAAATCAGCAATGATGGGAGTGTTTACACCATGGAAATCAAAATCACTACAGATATGGGCTCCTCCTACCATTGTCTCCCTACTCCAGGGGTCTGTTGTTAAACCTTCTCCAGACATCAACGCACACAGGAAAAGAAAGAGGAGACAAATATGTCTTCTTACCCTACTTCGTTACAATGCAACAGTCCTGTCTCTTGTCAAAATATTAGTTCATGTTTTGCATAGATGTGGCTGAAAACCAGCATGTTTTTTATCTCCCTAGAAGATTTACTTCTGGTGAAAATGAAAAGGAAAAGAAGACATGGGCTATTCTGTTGATAAGGATGTTAAGTAGCTATAGCATTAACCTTGCCTGTCCCTATGCAGGGGAAACAAAGAGAGGAGGGAATGTGACTGTTGTAACCAATGTCATCTTTGCTTCCTGAGAGCTGACCACAGGCACTGTACCCTGGGGTTCTATCCCTGTGTATACACAAGATGCCTTTTTTCAAGACCCTATGTCACTACATCACCCATTTAGCTCTATACCGTTTGCACCTTGTTTTTTTCTTTTTTTATCATTTCTATTTCCTTTGAAAATACAAGAAGCCCCCTACATATGAACAAGTTCTGTTTCAAGACTTTCCTGGTAGGCCAGTGGTTAAGAACCCACTTTGCAATGCAGGGGACATGGATTTGATCCCCGGTCAGGGAACTAAGCTTCCATATGCTGCACAGAAACTAATCCCACACACCACCGCTACTGAGCTTGCGCACTCTGGAGCCTGTGTGCCACAACTAGAGAGCCTGTGCACTGAAGCTAGAGAGTCCATGTGTCCTAATGAAAAATCCCACCTGACGCAACGAAGGTCTTGCATGCCGTAACTAAGACCTGAAGCAGCAAAACAAATAAAAATAAAATAAATATATTTTTTAAATGACTTCATGTGCATGAGTCCAGTTTGTTCGTAAGTCCAACAAAGTTAGCCTAGGTACCCAACTAACCCAATCAGCTATTATAGTGAAAGTGAGAACGTGAGTGTGTTAATCACTCAGTTGTGTGTAACTCTTTGCAACCTCATGGACTGTAGCCCGTCAGGCTCCTCTGTCCATGGAATTTTCCAGGTGAGAATACTGGAGTGGATAGCCATTTCCTACTCCAGGGGATCTTCCAAACCCAGGGATCAAACCCGGGTCTCCTGCATTGCAAGCAGATTCTTTACTGTCTGAGCCACCAGGGAAGCCTTGTACTGTAATAGGTTTACAATGCTTCTCTCACAAATAATATGTATATAAAAAACAAGCACACAAAAGAAGCATGTTTGATCTTACAGTAGAATACCTTGAAAAGTACAATTTTATAGTACAACTGCTGGCATACAGGGGCTGGCAGCTAGTGAGCTGTAAGAAGAGATACTGACTGGAGGACAGAGAGGAGGTACAAGATGGTAGAGCCGAAGGATCGTCAGCAATAGGAGATGATAGGCAAGCTGCAATTTCACTTACAACTAATGTTGATGGAATGCATGTTTGCATCTTTAAAAGTTTGCCGCTTGACGGTTCCTATGTAGAGAAAAGTGAAAATGCTAGTCGTTCAGTCATGTCTGACTCTTTGTGACCCCATGGACTGTAGTCCACCAGGCTCCTCTGTCCATGGGATTCTCTAGGCAAGAATACTGGAGTGGGCTGCCATGCCTTCCTCCAGGGGATCTTCCCGACCTGGGAATCGAACCCAGGTCTCCTGCATTGCAGGCAGATTCTTTACCTTCTGAGCTACCAGGGAAGCCCCATGTAGGGAACATACTGTAAACTCAGACTCACAGATGTGTCCTTATCCTGTTAACATATAATACTTCAACAATCTTCAGCAATGCCACTGGGCTCTAATCTTTCAAGTTTCTTACAAAAAAACCTCGGAAATAGTAGAGACAAAAGATCAGAATCTTGGGATGGCATGGCCAAAACAGATAAATTGGAATTCACCAATGCTTTAAGAATTATCTGTAAGAGAAAAAGGTGAGGAAAATACCATAATTGTATTTGGCTTCCTAGAGTTAAACAAATTGCCCTTGGAGAGAGATACAAGAAAGGTCAAGAGCAAGTGATGGTGTGGAGGCCACAGGGGACCCACAATCGAGGTTTATTTGACCTAGAGGCAGTTATCAGTAAAAGAAAACCTAATGTCACACAATCTCTTTGTCTGAAGCTAACAAGCAGCTCTCCTCCCTGTAAATCCCACTGGAGACAAGTGCAAGAAGTGTGTCTTCACAGATGGCTCCCAAAACACGTCCTCAGCTCAGGCATCATTAGTCATTGTAGTAGGTAGTTTGGGATTTGCTTTATGTGCAAGAACAAAAGAGGTTTTTTTTTTTCCAATTTTGCAAAGCTGAGGCTTGAAATTCAAGGACAGTGAAATAGCTCTCATCTATTCCCCTCCTTTATATAAAACCTGCATTTATTCTTTTTTGCTCACTTGTCTACTCATGTATGATGATCCTTAGAACATGCTGTCTTGTCTTTAGATTGTTGTATATATCTTGTCTGGTGTGCGTGTATGAGGGGAGAATCCCATTTCATATTCATTGTATATCCCTGGCCTCATTAACATAGAATCCTATTGGATGCTCATAACCAGTGCTATTTAAGCTTTTTGTTTACCTTTTTGGGGGGACCTTTATTTATCAGTTATTAATTTAATAAATGTATTAAGCACATGGAATGAGCCAGGTCTGTGCAGCATTAAATTCAATAAAAAATTTTCTGCTATAGTTTCTCTATTTTTAGTTTTAAAAAGACAGTTTATGTATTTTTTAGTTTATTGTATTCATGATGTGGTTTATTATTATCTTAAGCTCATAGCATTCTGCGTGGCATATAGTTGACTCTTCACAAATGTTCATCTCTTTCCATTTCCCTAATGAACTCATAATTTTTAATTGAGTTTCTTCTCTGATTTTAGGTATTCTCTAGGTCATCTTAGTTGCATGTATGCACAGGCAGATTAGACAGAAGCACGCACACATCTACACCTACTACCATCACCTCCCCCAGCACTTAGTTACGGCTATTTGACTCCAGCATAGAGGCAGTGTGTGGGATGTTTGGATTATGGGCTCTGGGGACAAGTGATCTTGTTTGAATCCTGGCCTTGTCACAAATTTGTTTTAGTTTCAACAATTTATTTACCTCTCTCAGCCTCAGTTTCCTCATCTGTAAAATGAAAATAACCAAGAGGGTGCTTCAGGAATTAAAATGGATGATGGAGGTAAAAGACTTGGCACTCCATTATAAATGACAGTTGGAGTTAGCGTTACTTTTATATTTTTTCATTTTATTTATTTACATTTATTAATTTTTGGCTGCTCTGGGTTCATTGCTATGTGTGGGCTTCTCTCTAATTGCAGTGCGTGGGCTTCTCATCTCAGTGGCTTCTCTTGTTGCAGAGCACGGGCTCCAGGGCCTGCAGGCTTCAGTAGCTGTGCCATACGGGCTCAGCTGCCCCATGGCATATGGAATCTTCCAGGACTAGGGATTCAACCTGTGTCCCCTGCATTGGCAGGCAGACTCCTAACCACTGGATCACTGGGGAAGTCCTGCTTAGCCTTATTTTAGAAGGTTTCTCTGGGCAGCCCACTCACTGAGGATGGCTCATTTCCCTGTCCCCTCACCTTGGTGCTCCAAAGGAGTAAGAGGTGAGTAGGGTAATGAGGTTGAGGATGCAGTAAAAAGTCTGGGGTGTCCCAAACTTGAATTCAAAGTCTTTTTCCTGCTCATGTTCTATGCCCCATCTTTGGTTTCCAGAGCCCCTTTGGCTTAGAATTTGCCTCCTTTCCTGTTCTGTAATCCCTTTCCCCACATCCTGAGTACACACAACCCACTTCATCTTACCCCGTTCTCTTCTATTACACCGTTTCAGAGGGTTTTTAAATACTTCTACCATTCTTCCATGCAAAATCTGTTTTCTCTACCTCTGACAATTTCCAAATGTGTGTCTATCTGCCACCCTCTCACCACCCTCTCACTGAGTTCAAGTATCTAAGACTCCTGGGCCAGGCTGAGGCGGGGAGAAAGGTGGTTCTGGAAATGTAGGAAACAGGTCCCACTTCAAGTGCACTTTAATGAGCAATCATAACTCATTAACTTTCTCCCTTAGAAGTAATGTCAATGAGTAGAAAGTACAGAGAAAAGGTCTTCAGAAATTTCCACATTCAAATGTGGATTTTTTTTTTTTGGTGGGGGAGAAGGGTGGGAGGTAGTAAATTCGCCAACACTGAAACCTTTCAATTACGGGCTAAAAGACCACTGCTAACAGATTTAACGACTGGAGGGAGGAATTGATGAAATATCAGAACTCAAGATACCAACATTCTATGAAAACTTTGTGTTATTTTGCGTTATGATTATTATAATATTTTAAAGTTCAAAAGTTTCAGACAAAAGTAGGACAGCTTGTCATACACACACACAGTCACACACAGACACAAACACACTTCATCCACACTTGGAACTCCTTTTGAAGATTAAATAAGGTTGCTATGAAAAACTCCAGTGAAGTTAAGACTTTCACATTTTATTTTTGAAAAGAGCACTCCACAACAATCAGGGCAAGCTCAGAGATTAACTACAGTCCCTCACTTAGTGAATCTTCCTTATCATGCAAAAAGCATTTCCTCCACTTCCTTTGTAGACTAGCAGGTGTGTTTGTTAATAAAAATCTACTTTGCATGTTCCTCTTGCATAAGTGTATTGCTGTAAGCCAATCTGATTTGAAGGACAGGAATCTGCTCAAGTTGTGAATGAACTCAATAAATTGGAATACTCTCACCTGAGAGAAAATGGAAATCCCAACGTTGAGTGCATATTTGAATCTGACTGGTCTCCTGGGAATAGTGTATTTTATTTCTATGTCTTCAAGTTAAGACCATCTGACACTTGAATCTTTATTCCCAGGGCCTCTTAGGTCTCCTACAGTTTTCATGCAAAAAATGATTCAGCAACACTCATTGCATACTTGCTGGGTACAAGGCACTATGGTAGGCCTTGGGCAAAAGAGAAAAGTCAGAAATAGGAAGTTGAATAAGACATGGTTCCTGCTTTAAAGGACTTTAAAATCTCCTGGGGGAAGAACTAATGGTTAATTCTGTCAGTTAGATTATTGAGATATTTTATCGATTTAACACACTTTTACAGAGAAGTGTAAAGAAAAGATTGTTGAAGAGAAAATTTCTTAAGGAAGGAGACTGGGATAAATGAGATCAAAATGTTAATGGTCATTGTGTTACAGCAATGAAATTCAAAGTAATTCATTTTTCATTTGCTGTTTCCACATTTTTTTAATTGATTATAATTCCTTATCATGAATGAAAATACATATAAGTTTAAAACTTCTTCTATTGAATTTTCTTACTCCCTAAAATGTAACTATCATGTCTTTAGTAAGAATTTGCTTTGAGGAATAAGGAAATGTAAACTTAAAATTAATATCACTATGAATCGAATTTACAAAAGTAGTGGCCTCCATGTGGTTCTGCATATATATATGAATATATATATTCACAGATACATATATTCACATATGTATGTTCTGCATATATGTGGTTCTGCATATATATATATATGTGCAAGGAATATATATATGCAATGGATATACAGATGCATATGAAACACACATGTGTTTGCACATACATCTATACGTACATACATATATTCATTGTCAACTCTAGAATGTTCATGAACTAATGATGGGTCTTTTGGGTTCTGTTCCTTGGCTTTTTCAATAGCCTAATGATCAAAAAGACAGAAGGTGACCACCTCCCACCTTCCACTTTTATTTATACAGGCAACCATGGTGGAAAGCAAAGAACACCTGACTGGTAAGGCTTATCTCTGAGTTCAGATCTTGACTCTACCATACATTACTTCTCCTTGAGTGTATAAATATTCTCTGGTATTATGGAGGGTTTAGAAAGATCCCTACTTATACCAGCAAAGGCCAGCCCATTTCCTGATTTAGGGGTGAAAAAAAAATTGAGAAGAAGCAGTTTGACCTTCTTTGCCTTAGAAACAGTCTTTGAAACTCTAGCCCATTCCCTCTTCAAGCTCATTGTAGATGAAGACTGAGATTCTCCAAACTCCAAACACTGTGCTTATTCACCAACTTTTAACCCTTCATTACTTATCAACCTGTTTTACCTACTTTATAGAGGGTGTTTCCATGACACAGTTACACCAAAGATTGGGTAAAGACAATAATAGCTAGTAAGAATAGCTATTTGTTAAAGGTTTATCATGCGCAAAGTTATCACCTCCATCATCTTATTATACTCACGAGAATCTTCCCAGTAAGACACTATTTTCTTTATTTTGCAGATGTGGAAATGAGTTTCCGAGAAACAAGGAAACCACACACAGGGGACTAGTAAATGAGTGAAAGAACTGGTGTATCAATTTGACATTGTTCTGTATCCCAGAAGAACCAAGGGCAGACTGACCCAGTAAAAACAATAAAATGATAAATGATAAAATGATTAAAAAAATAAAGATACCAGAATTGGCTGGTGTTAGGATTCAAGCAGGCCTCTGCAGTGGTATGGTAGGATTTTCTCTTTGCCAAAAAATCTTTTCTTTAAGGAAAAGGGACAAATCCGCCTCTGCAGCAGCTCTGGTCATGTTTATCGCATAGAGAGCAGGGAGGGAGGTGGGGAGGAAGGTGGCAAAATTTTATCTTTCAGATAACTACAACCAAAACTTAAACTGTTAGATACAGATTTTTGCAAAATGTTAGTAAAGTCCATTTTGAGAGCCATACTCAACCATGTGTTTAAATTTTTCTTTTTTTGCTCCAAGGGCTCCAAATACAAATCTTCTGATTTCAGTATACCTTACTACTTCTATTCCACTTGCATTAGAACCCACTGAGATCTGTGGGTTTAAATTTTTCTTTTTTTTTTGCTCCAAGGACTCCAAATACAAGTCTTCTGATTTCAGTATACCCTAGTACTTCTATTCCACTTGCATTAGAACCCACTGAGCTGTGGTGAATGCCAAAATGGAACACTCAGCTCAGTTCAGTCACTCAGTCGTGTACAACTCTTTGCGACCCCATGAATCGCAGCACACCAGGCCTCCCTGTCCATCACCAACTCCTGGAGTTCACTCAGACTCACATCCATCGAGTCAGTGATGCCATCCAGCCATCTCATCCTCTGTCATCCCCTTCTCCTCCTGCCCCCAATCCCTCCCAGCATCACAGTCTTTTCCAATGAGTCAACTCTTCGCGTGAGGCGGCCAAAGTACTGGAGTTTCAGCTTTAGCATCATTCCTTCCAAAGAAATCCCAGGGATGATCTCCTTCAGAATGGACTGGTTGGATCTCCTTGCAGTCCAAGGGACTCTCAAGAGTCTTCTCCAACACCACAGTTCAACAGCATCAATTCTTCGGCACTCAGCTTTCTTCACAGTCCAACTCTCACATCCACACATGACCACTGGAAAAACCATAGCCTTGACTAGACAGACCTTTGTAAAATTACTTTGAAAATTTGAAAGAGTAGAGAAGTGCATAGGAGAATAAAATTTTTGGAATTCTTAAAAGGAAATTGATACCTCCAATCCTATATCTAACATGGGTCTATGAAGTGTCTTGTCCTGTCATCTACTCTCTCTAGGCATTAAAGGAGGCCACTATAAGTGCAGATAGGAACCTGGAATGTTAGGTCCATGAATCAAGGTAAATCAGAAGTGGTCAAACAGGAGATGGCAAGAGTGAACATCAACATTTTAGGAATCAGTGAACTAAAATGGACTGGAATGGGTGAATCTAACTCAGATAACCACTATATCTACTGCTGTGGGCAAGAATCCCTTAGAAGAAATGGAGTAGCCCTCAGAGTCAACAGGAGAGTCCAAAATGAAGTACTTGAGTGCAACCTCAAAAACGACAGAATAATTTCTGTTCATTTCCAAGGCAAACCATGCAATATCACAGTAATCCAAGTCTATGCCCCAACCACTAATGCCTAAGAAGCTGAATGGTTCTATAATGACCGACAAGACCTTCTAGAACCAACACCAATGAAAGATATCTTTTCTTTGCAAAATGCAAAAGTAGGAAGTCAACAGATACCTGGGGTAACAGACAAGTTTGGCCTTGGAGTACAAAATGAAGCAGGGCAAAGGCTAACAGAGTTTTATCAAGAGAACACACTGGTCATAGCAAACATCCTCTTCCAACAACACAAGAGAAGACTCTACACATGGACATCACCAGATGGTCAATACCAAAATCAGGTTGATTATATTCTTTGCAGCCAAAGATGTTGAAGCTCTATACAGTCAGCAAAAGCAAGACCAGGAGCTGACTGTAGCTCAGATCATGAACTCCTTATTGCCAAATTCAGACTTAAATTGAAGAAAGTAGGGAAAACCACTAGACCATTTAGGTATGACCTAAATCAAATCCCCTATGATTATACAGTAGAAGTGACAAATAGATTGATTGAAGAGATTAGATCTGATAGACAGAGTGCCTGAAGAACTATGGACTGAGGTTTTTAGCGTGCTGCGATTCAAGGGCTTGCAAAGAGCCCTCGGACATGACTGAGCGACTGAACTGAACTGAAGTGGGTGGTGATCAAAACCATCCCCAAGAAAAAGAAATGCAAAAAGGCAAGGTGATTGTCTGAGGAGGCCTTACAAATAGCTGAGAAAAGAAGAGAAGCTAAAGGCAAAGGAGCAAAGAAAAGATATATCCATCTGAATGCAAAATTCCAAAGAATAGCAGGGAGAGTTAAGAAAGCATTCTTAAGTGTTCAATGCAAAGAAATAGAGAAAAACAATAAAATGGGAAAGACTAGAGATTTCTTCAAAAATTTAGACATACCAAGGGAACATTTCATGTAAGGAAGGGCACAATAATGGACAGAAATGGTATGGACCTAACAGAGGCAGAAGATATTAAGAAGAGGTGGCAAAAATACACAGGAGAACTATACAAAAGAGATCTTAATGACCCAGATAACCATGATGGTTTGATTACTCACCTAGAGCCAGATATCCTGGAATGTGAAGTCAAATGGGCCCTAGGAAGCATCACTACAAACAAAGTTAGTGGAGGTGACAGACTTCCAGTTGAGCTCTTTCAAATCCTGAAAGATGATGCTGTGAAAGTGCTGCACTCAATATGCCAGCAAATTTTGGTCAACAGTGGCCACAGGACTGGAAAAGGTGTTTTTATTCCAGTCCCAAAGAAAGGCAATGCCAAAGAATGTTCAAATTACTGCACAACTGCACTCAACTCGCATGCTAGCAAAGTAATGCTCAAAATTCTCCAAGTGAGGTTTCAACAGTATATGAACAGAGAACTTGCAGATGTTCAAGCTGGATTTAGAAAAGGCAGAGGAACCAGACATCAAATTGCCAACACTTTTTGGATCGTAGGAAAAGGAAAAGAATTCCATAAAAACATCTACTTCAGCCTCATTGACTAAACTAAAGTCTTTGACTGTGCAGATCACAACAAACAGGAAAATTCTTCAAGAGAAGGGAATACCAGAAAACCTTACCTGCCTCCTGAGAAATTCGTATGCATGTCAAAATGCAGCAGTTAGAACTGGACATGGAACAACAGACTGATTCCAAATTAGGAAAGGAATACTTCAAGGCTGTATACAGTCACCCTGCTTACTTAACTTACATGCAGAGTATATCATATAAAATGCCGGGTTGGAGCACAAGCTGGAATCAAGATTGCCGGGAGAAACATCAATAACCTCAGATATGCAGATGATACCATCCTTATGGCAGAAAGTGAAGAAGAACTAAAGAGCCTCTTGATGAAAGTGAACAGAGGAGAGTGAAAAAGTTGGCTTAAAACTCAATATTCAAACAATGAAGATCATGGCATCTGGTCCCATCACTTCATGGCAAATAGATGGGGAAACAATGGAAACACTGACAGACTTTCTTTTCTTGGGATCCAAAATCACTGCAAATGGTGACTGCAGCCATGAAATTAAAAGACACTTGCTCTTTGGAAGAAAAGTTATGACCAACCTAGATAGCCTATTAAAACCCAGAGACATTACTTTGCCAGCAAAGGTCCGTCTAGTCAAAGCTACGGTTTTTCCAGTAGTCATGTATGGACGTGACAGACTATAAAGAAAGCTGAGTGCCAAAGAATTGATGCTTTAGAACTGTGGTGTTAGAGAAGACTCTTGAGAGTCCCTTGGACTACAAGGAGATCAAGCCAGTCAATCCTAAACAGAATCAGTCTTGAATATTCGCTGGAAGGACTGATGCTGAAGCTGAAACTCCAATCCTTTGGCCACCTGATATGAAGAAGTGACTCATTGGAAAAGACCTCGATGCTGAGAAGGATTGAAGATGGGAGGAGAAGGGAACGACAGAGGATGAGATGGCTGGATGGCATCATCAACTCAATAGACATGAGTGTGAGCAAGCTTTAGGAGTTGGTGAGGGACATGGGAACCTGGTGTGCTGCTGTCCATGGGGTTGCAAAGAGTCAGACACAACTGAGGGACTGAACTGAACTGAACATAAGTACAGAGGCAAAGACTGCATTAAGCTCCACAGGGGAGCTCGGTGGGGGAGCCAGGGGGACTCTGCTATAAACTCTGCCCCTACACCCATGCCAAGGTCAGTGGAGGTTGTATCTCCAGACACTGATCATCATTTGATAACGGACTGGGCTCCTGTGCCTAATCCCTTTGGTAATGTGGAGCCACAGATCTCCAAGAGTACTAGGATCACCTACTCCAGGTTATTGCATTACAGTTTAAGTCATACTGCACTGAGTTCAGGATTCCTCCTCCTGCTAATCAAATCATTTAAGTACTCTAGCTGATTCAGGGCCAGCAGGGCAATTTTCTGTAATATAAACTCAATGATATAAGGGACTGAGATTGAAAACTACATCCCACTGCTATAAAAATGATAGATTGCTAACCTTTTATGGAATATCTCTAGGTTTGTTTCTATTAAAATGAAATTGTTAGTCTGTGAATTGAAATTACCAAAGGTGACTTTTTTCTTTCTCTTATCTTTCCACCCCTTCTTGGGTATATTGGTGGAAATAATGAGGTTATCCAGGCCCTAAATGTCATGGTGAAAAATTTGCAACCTTATCCAACACTCTGATTATCCCCTTTATGCCACAACTGAAGAGAACTGAGGCCTCATTATCTTCCCTGTAGATGACAAGGAGACATAAATAAACTTTTCATTTCTCTTCTTGTCAATTTCATATTGGTCAATGTAAGTTTCATACTGAACCAGGGAGTTAATAGTCAGTAAATATATTTTGCAGAGATGATCATAGTGGAAGACTATAGAAACACTAACTTTTGAAGTTAAATAATTGAATAACCTTTGAAGGAAATAATTGCAATACATACATATATCTGCAAAAGTTATATCTAAGATACATATTTTAAAAAAACTCTTATGTGGTAAAATTCTAATATGTTCCCTAATATTTCCACCTCCAATATATGTGAAGTGAAAGTGTTAGTTGCTTAGTTGTATCTGACTCTTTGCAACCCCACGGGCTGTAATCCACCAGGCTCCTTTGCCCATGGAATTCTCCAGGTGAGAATACTGTCTGAGCCACCTGGGAATGCCCCTCCCCAATGTATATGCCTACTATAATCCCCTCCTCTCACATGTGAGCAAGGTTTATAAATATGATCAATGTCACTGTTGTAACTAGGTTACAATATATGGCAAAGATGAAAGGATTTTGCAGATATAATTAAAGTCAATTAACTGGGAAATTATCTTTGTGGTGAGCTTTTCAAAAGAGACTCGAAACAAAAGAGACCCTTTCCCACAGGCCTTGAAGAAGGAAGCTGTCATGTTGTAGACAGAGGAAGCCCCTAGGAGCTGAGGATTGCAATCATATAACCACAAAGAACTGAATTCTCCCAGTAGTCAGAAGGAACCTGGACACTAAGCTCTAGATGAGAAACTAGCCCCTGCCATTGTTAGGACCAAACTAGAGCCAGGACAGGCTCTAAGGGGCAAGCTAGGCCTGAGGTTTGGTCTCTAGGAACGCTGAGGCACTGGAAACTCCCACAGGCAGTGTAGCTCAACCAATCAGAAAAATCCCCGTAGCCCCCCGCCCACGCCAGACCAAGCCAATCCAGATAGGGATGTGAGGTTTAAAAGTCCCATGCGTGTACAGTTTAAGCAATCAGCTATGCTGTTACAGGAACAAAGAACAGTCTGTATAAAAGTAGATGGGATTCAGAGCTCGGGGCTCTTGTCGCATTCCACTGTGCTGGATGAGACCTGGGCCCTAACTCGAGCTAGCAATAAACCCCTTTATGCTTTTGCATTGCTGTGGACGTCTTATTCTCTTATTCTCAGTTATGGGGACTCAGACTCTGGGCATAACACCATCACCTGGACTGCAGTCCTGTCCTTGGCAGAGGACACAGTTAACCCAGACATGGCCTCCTGATCCACAGAAACTGTGAGATGCTGAACATATGTTGTTTAAGCCAATAAATAAGTTATGTTAATTTTTCATGTAGCATTCAAAAAATAGCACATTATTATTCAATAAGAATGCAATTCAGTTTTTAATAAATCAACAAAAGATTGAACAGATATTTCACAAAAGAAGACCTATAAATGGCCAGTAAGCACATGAGAAGATGCTCAATATCATTAGGCATCAGGGAAATTAAGATTAAAATGACAATTAAATATCATCCTATGCCCACACAACACCATTTTTTTAAAAGTAGATTAACTGGGAATGTATGCAAATAAAATGTTACACCACTTTGGATAATGGTTTCACAGTTTCTGATAAGTTAAACAGGTATTTATGCTATGATCAGCCACTTCCCACTCTTAGGTAAGCATTTCCAAGAGAAATGAAAACATTTGTCCACAAAAATTTGTATGTAAATATTCATAGAAAGTTTATTCATAATAATGAAAACCTGGAAAGAATATCCATCGCTAGGAGAATGGATTTAAAACATTGTGAATACTACTCAGCTATAAAAAAGTCACATACTACTGATACATGGAAATATTTGGATGAATCCCAAAAACATGTATTAGGGAAAGAAAAGAGACACATGACCTGATAAGCCTGTCTACACCAGAGTAAATCTCACTATTCATTATAACATTTGTAGCAAGCTTTACTATTTGTATAGGCACTGTTACATCACAAACTTAGCCTTATTAAATACCTATTAATAAGGGGGTGATGAGAGTAGGGCAGTAATCACTTTATCCATCTACTAAGTGCTAGAGTATTGACTCTAAAACTAGCACCCTGTGCCCCACACCACTCTCTTTCACTCTTTATTATATTCCTTGCCTTCTCCCTTCTTGCTTAGGATGAATTGTGTTTCTGTCTAAATTCAAATTTCCCTTTGGGCATTAGACCTTTTTCTCTCTCATGCCCTCAAGGACATCATTCTAGCTGATCTCCCTTTCTCTCCTGCATTATCGATTTCCCCCCTCTACTGGAGCACGGCAATCAGCATACACATATGCTGCTCTGTTTGTAACCATTTAAAAAGTTCCTCACTAGGCCCCATGTCATGCTCCAGCAACTTCCTACCTTCCTTATTCTCCATTTCAACAAGACTTCGACAGTCACTGCTACTCATTGACTCCAATTCCTTATTATTCTTTTTTCTTTCATAATTTTTAAAACATTTTTAAAAATAAAAGTATAAGGTACTTAAAGACAAATATTTTGTTGAATGTATTTACCTAGGTAGTCAATCAAGATATAGAACTTCTCCATCACTCTTCAAAATTATTTCCAGTTAAACTTTCTTTCCCTAGAGACAACCAGGATTCTGATTTCTATCACCAAAGATTCCTTCCACCTAATATTGAATTTCTTATGCAAGAAGCTACATGGTATGAGCTTTTTTGTGTCTCATTTCTCTCCTTTTGATGTGTAGAGGACTGAACTAGTTGATCTCTAAGGAACCTTTCCCAGGGTGCCTTAGCCATCTCGGTTCCTGTGAGCAGAGCTGAAATACACATTGGAATGCACATATCTCTTAGAGATCCTGATTTCACTTTTTTTGGACATATATCCGGAAGTGGAATTCTGGATCATATGGTAGTTCTATTTCTAACTTTTTGAGGAATCTCCATAATATCCATTATGGCTGAACCAATTTACATTGCTTCCAACAGTGCACAAGGGTTCCTTTTTCTCCACATCTTCACCAACATTTGTTATCTATTATTTTTTTTTGATGATAGACATCCTAAGAGGTATGAGGTGATCTCTCACTATATATATCCTGATGATTTTTATTTCCCTGATGATTGTTGAGGTTAAGAACTTTTTCATATACTTGCTGGCCATTCATGTCTTCTTTGTAAAAATGCCTATTCACTTCCTCTGTCATTTTTTTTAACAGACTGAGCCACCAGGGAAGCCACCTTCTCTGACAATTTTAATTGTTGGTTGTTTTTTGTTTTTTTTTTTTTTGCTGTTGAGTTGTATGAGTTTCTTGTGTTTTTGATATATGGTTGGCAAATATTTTCTCCTATTCCATATGTTGTCTTTTCATTTTGCTGATGGTTTCCTTTGCTGTGCACTGTCTAAGTGTCCACTGATGAATGAATGAATGACAAAACTCTGGTATACATACACAGAATAGAATACTGCTGCTGCTGCTGCTAAGTCGCGTCAGTCGTGTCCGACTCTGTGCGACTCCATAGACGGCAGCCCACCAGGCTCCCCCGTCCCTGGGATTCTCCAGGCAAGAACACTGGAGTGGGTTGCCATTTCCTTCTCCAATGCAGGAAAGTGAAAAGTGAAAGTGAAGTCGCTCAGTCGTGTCCGACTCTGCAACCCAGTGGGCTGTCCGTCATAAAAAGGAAATTGCACCATTTGTGACAAATAGATGAAGCCAGATGACTAAGCTAAGTGAATCAAGCCAGACACAGCAGGACAAATCTTGCATGATCACACTCATATGTGAAATTTAAAAAGTCAGACTAATTTAATCAAAGAGTAGAAGAGTAGTTTCCAGGAGTTGAGGCCGTACGTCTATGGGGAAAGATATTAAGTATAAGATGAATAAGTTCTGGGAATCTAATGAATAGCATGTGATTAGAGTTAATAATACTGTGTTGTTTAGTCACTGAGAGTGGATTTAAAGTGTTCTTACCACATATACACAAAAATGGTAATTATGTGAGGTGATGGATGTATTTTGATTAACTTCACTGTGGTATCATTTCACAGTATGCATATACATTAAATCATCACATTATATACTTTTAAATTAAAAATAAAAATTTTTAAAGGAGAGAATTTTTTTAAATTTTTAATAAGTAAATAAGGTATCTCACTGATCAGAATGAACGAAAGTAAGACCTAAACTGCTAAAATGAAGTACAAGTTTGGTGTGACCACTAACCTTTCTTTGAGGCATCATCTCTAGCAGTCTTGCACATGGGTAGAAGATTACAAGCTGTGTAATGCGTTGAACACCCATTCCTCTTGTGCATTGTGGCTTTGTCATTCACCAGCTCTGTAACTTTTGAGGAACTTTTCTTTTCTTACCTATAACCTAAATAAATAAATGAATAAAACTCTCTCTCTCTCTCCCTCTCTCTCTCTCTCTCTATACACACACACATACATTTATCTATATTAAATATAAATTGCATGTATTATATGTAAAGCAAATAAATCCTAAGTGTTGTCAGGGGTAAGTACTGCAGTGTTCACAAAGTGTCTAGATTAGAGTTCAGCACAACTAGACCTCCGCATGGATTGCGATGTTGGAGAGAACATAGGTGCACCAGGGGCAGGAGAACTGATACTGACATGAAGGAAAGACTAGCAGCTCCCAAGACTTCTTTTTCATTCAGATTCAGCAACTTGTGATAAACAACAGAAAAGCAACTTATTAAGAGATAAAAGCTCAACAGTGGTGGGAAAGATATTCATAAAATTTTATAATCTCCCTTCCTCAGAGAATCTTCTCTATTCACAGCCATACACATCAGAAATTTAATTCCACTGAAGTCTCTATAAGTTCTGGGTTAGAACCAAGTAGTTAAAACTTGCCTCTCTGAGGAAGAAATAAATTCTCCATATTATTTTTGTTATAAATATTGTTCAACACTTTTTATTTATAAAAAGTAGCTATATAAACCTCTTCTGAAAATAGCTCTCACCTTCCTGAGTAAAGAAGAAGGAAAAAAGTAAAACTGACCAATGGATAAACGTCTGTATCTTATACTAAGGATGAGTGTAGGACTGTGTAGGTATAGAGGATAAATACGTTATCAATAACCAAGTTACTAAACCAGGTTCTGATTGGCCCTAGCATAACTCTAAGCCAGGGGTCTGCAAAGTCTTTCTGTAAAGGGCCAGATGGTAAGTAAGGCTCAATGAGCCACAGAACCTGGGGTGCAAGTATTCAACTTTGTCTTGTAGCAAGAGAGCAAGCATAAACAGCAGGAAAGGAATGAGTGTAACTGTGTTCCAATAAAATTTGATTTACAAAAACAGATGGTGAGCCTGGTCTAAGCTTTGGTGATAGACGCTAAGATCAAAGGCCGTTTCTGCAATGTGAAGTTTAGACTACAGAACTCAAATTGGTTTCCAAAGTATAAATTCTTTCCATTATTTTAAAATGAGGAATCATCAAGGACAATTCTTAAAAGTAAGAATGACTACAAAACAACGAAGGAGTTAAAGAATGAAGGTAACTCAAGTCTGATTACAAAGGTGTTTTGTAATAAAACTGACTTTAAGACAATCACATCTTCATAAGGATGTTGTCAGGGTGAAAAAGAAATAATGTGTATGAAAAGTGTAGCTTCATCTTTCTATTCATAAGATTATCCACATGACTTCAGATAAGTGAAAACTCCTCTTCAAACCTCATAATATTTGTTGGTATAAGTAAATACCTCTAAGTTGCAGGAAAGATAAAAAGTGATGATATAAACAAGAGTCATTTTTTGTTAGAGAAAAAATTTTGAAAAGAGAAAATGAATAAACTCCAACATTTATGTGTCCATATGATATCTGTGATGACAGTTTGATAAATATTTCAAAAAGTGGTGATCCATGAAAAAAACTTATTAAAATATAAAATGATATATAAATATTCAGTGTTGTTTATATTGTCACATTCACCATCACTATTCCCAGCATGAAGATGTCAGTGAAAAAGACGATCAGAAAAGGACACAGATAAGATGATCAGGGACAATACTAAAGCTAAATACAAAGGAGGGGAGTTTTAAAAATTTGCAAGTACAACTGATGTTTAAGCAACATGGGTTGAACTGCAGGGATCCACAGATTTTTTTGTTGATAAATATGTGCTACAATACTACAAGATGATCAATTGATTGGTTAAATCTTTGAGTATGGAACCACCTATGTGGGAGGCCAACTGTAAAGTTAGGCGGATTTTCAGATATGTCGAAGTTGGCGCTCCTAAATCCTGTGTTGTTCAAAAGTTAACTCTGTGTGTGTGTGTGTGTGTGTATGTATTTATTTATTTTGGTTTTCAACTAATTTTGTTTTTTAATTTATTTTTTAATTGATGCGTAATTGACTTGCAATGTTGGATTGGGTTAGGGTGTACAACATTTAAATACATTACAAAATGATGACTGTGATAAATCTAGTAACCACCAGCCTTCATACAAAGTGATTACAATAATATCAACCATATTCCTTATGTTATCTTCATTTAATTGTATCAGTCATAATTAGTAATACTAGAAAAAAACAGATTGCATTGTTACAAATGCATTTGTTCATTTATACTACTCTACAGAATGGTCTCTGTTTAAAAAAATTATTCCATATGGCAAAACAGTATTGAAAAAGGAGAGGGAAAAAAAATAGAGGAGGAAATTTAGAATTCTGGGAACAGACTTCTTTCAAATTTTTATTTTAGGAAAATAAAGAGCCGTAGTTTCTTTCAAAAACAAAAATCATATAGAGCAGAGTCCCTCCATTATTCGGGCAATGTTCTACTCAAGGACAAAAATACCTCCTAGAGAGGCTCCACTGATGTATGCCAGTGGAAGGCAAGGGTGAAATAAAGAGGCCTGGGGAGGGTGTTCCATGTTTCCCTAGTAGACATTTCTTTGTGTTTAGGGTCCTGGTTCTTTCCTTACCTGTTTCAATTTCCCCTAGAAAAGAAGCCAGTGTTTGGTATTGGCTGTTTTTTCCTCATCTTTTCAGAGGCCAGCAGCTCCCTTCCACATCATCTTCCTCTGCCAAGACATCCTCAGGGACCTGACATCCGTCAGTCATGGCTGTCGAGATCTGCATCCAAATTCACTTTGAGATCCATGTGAAACCTCCACAGTCACCATCATTTTAAGCTATATTTGTCAAACTGTAGATTTCAACAACCACCTAACAAATATTTGCTATCCCTCATCTAGAAATATCAGTAATCAGTGAACAAGAAAGACTTGAGGGGAGTAGGTGCTAGGGAAAAAATAAGATAGTTACACAGCTAAGAGTCCCCCTAGAGGTAGACAGAGAGAAACTTTAGGACATCACCATAAGCTAGGCACCAACCAGAAAATGTCCAGAACATCTGGCAGCTAAGCAACAATCAGAACATTTTGAAACTAAGCAGAGTTTCTTGGGCTTCCCTGGTGGCCCAGTGGTAAAGAACCCACCTGCCAATGCAGGAGATGCCAGTTGGATCCTTGGGTCAGGAAGATCGCCCAGAGAAGGAAATGGCAACTCACTTCAGTATTCTTGCCTGGGAAATTTCATGGACAGAGGAGCCTGGTGGGCTACAGTCCGTGGGGTTGCAAAAGAGTCGGACACGACTGAGCAACTAGACAACAATCAAGCAGACTCACTTAGGCCACCACAGAAAATGGGTACAAGACCTGCATTTGGCCTTGAGAGATCTAGAAGCCAACAGACCCTGAAAAAACTGCATTTCTCCACGTAGTCAAGACAGAAATATCTGGAAAGGTGACAAAACTAGGTGGAAAGGAGACATTATACTAAAAACCGAGATGAATTACCATATTTTAGTATATGCTATCACCCTTGTGCTAATACATATATGATTTAAATAGTGCTACCATAGTCCCGGTGAGACCATCTAGGGTTAAAGGAGGAGCTAATGATGTAAGCCTTGATATCTACCCAAGACAGAAAGAAGGTATTCTCCCCTCACCACTTTCTCTTTGATTATAAAAATGTAGGCTTCTTTGTTCCTGGGGCTGCACCCCGTTGTTAATCCCCTGGTACCTGTCACAATGCTAATAAAATCACTCTTTACCTGTTACTTTGTCTCACGCTGAATTCTTTTTGCATCAGGACAAACAGATCTGAGCTTTAGTAAGTGCTGGGACCAGGTGAGTGGTTTTAATGAAAAGACAGTGAATTTGAGTCCCCTCTTAAGTCAGGGATTGTGGGTTCATGTCCCAGTGTGAGGAGCAGCTGGGTTGGAGGAGTGTGGTTTCATAGACAGGTCCTTAAATTCACAATGTTGATTTCCTTCAGGCTTTAGAGATGTAAGTGGGAGAGGCAAGGCAGTATTGAAAATGGAGAGGGTGGATTACAAATGAATAATTCTTGACACCTCAGAGCCCAGTTTCCTCAGAGGAGCCTGAGTAGGGAGTGGGACCTGAGCAAACAGAGCCTTGGTTACCTGCAGACATGGAGGGAACACAACCAGTATTGTCCAGAGCTTGAAACTGACAACTGACTTAGGTCTCACCAAAGGCCCCCTGCCTCTGAGACCTTCCATATATCTGAGGAGCTGGATTGGCCCAAACGGTCACTTCCAGGCTTAACACCTTCTGGTCCTATCTAAGGAGAGGATGAGCCACCATCCTGATGTTTCTTCTGCCTCAAGACTCCTCAGACATATAGGAGATAATTTGGCGTACCAGCTGTGTGATGCAGGGAAAACATACCTCCTTTCATTGCCTGGCCCATAACTTCTCATAACCTTCCGACACAGGGCTGTACTGGCTGGAACCTTCCTTCAGGTTTAGAAGTCTCACCTAGGAAATGGAGGAGCGGTGTAAAAAAAAACACAGCACAGGCCAGGAGACAACTTAAATTCCAGACATTGTACTTCTAAGACTTTCTTCTTATGCCTGAAAGAAGAAAGTCCGAAAGTGTTATTAGATGTATCAGAGACATTCCTAGTGATCCTGAATCTGTATTTAGAGGCAGGCATCCATAAATGGGGCTTCTCGGGTAGTGCTAGTGATAAAGAACATACCTGCCAATGCAGGAGACATAAGAGATGCGGGTTGGTGAATCCCCCGGAGAAGGGCATGGCAACCCACTCGAATATTCTTGCCTGGAGAATCCCAGGGACAGAGGAGCCTGGCAGACTATAGTCCAGAGGGTCGCAAAGAGTTGGACATGACTGAAGAGACTGAACACACACACACACACCCATAACTGAGCCCATATAGAGCATATAACTAACTCCTGTCCTGAGCAAAGGTTGAACAAAACTGTCAATTATCATATATGATCCCATAAAGTAATATAAAATATAATTATGATTAATGGAGAATCAGTATCACCTAAAACCATCTGCTCCTAATGAGTAAGGAAGCCCCAAAAGTTCAGACTTCCATTTTTGACAAAGGACTCTCTCACACATAACATAAATGGAATGTCTAGTAAGCTAAAAGTCCTATAATGAGGGCAGGGTAGATAAATGCCCCTTAAAATAATTGATTTGACCACATTATGGTTCTAGCTCAGTTCAGTTCAGTTGCTCAGTTGTGTCCGACTCTTTGCGACCCCATGAATTGCAGCATGCCGGTCCTCCCTGTCCATCACCAACTCCCAGAGGTCACTCAAACTCATGTCCATCGAGTCGGTGATGTCATCCAGCCATCTCATCCTCTGTCGTCCCCTTTTCCTCCTGCCCACAATCCTTCCCAGCATCAGAGTCTTTTCCAATGAGTCAACTCTTCTCATGAGGTGGACAAAGTACTGGAGTTTCAGCTTTAACATCACTCCTTCCAAAGAACACCCAGGACTGATCTCCTTCAGAATGGACTGGTTGGATCTCCTTGCAGTCCAAGGGACTCTCAAGAGTCTTCTCCAACACCACAGTTCAAAAGTATCAATTCTTCAGCGCTTGGCTTTCTTCACAGTCCAACTCTCACATCCATACATGACTACTGGAAAAACCATAGCCTTGACTAGACGGACCTTAGTCGGCAAAGTAATGTCTCTGCTTTTGAATATGCTGTCTAGGTTGGTCATAACTTTTCTTCCAAGGAATAAGCATCTTTTAATTTCATGGCTGCAGTCACCATCTGCAGTGATTTTGGAGCCCAAAAAATTAAAGTCTGACACTGTTTCCACTGTCTTCCCATCTATTTGCCATGAAGTGATGGGACCAGATGCCATAATCTTCGTTTTCTGAATGTTGAGCTTTAAGCCAACTTTTTCACTCTCCTCTTTCACTTTCATCAAGAGGCTTTTTAGTTCCTCATGGTTCTAACCAGTGGCAAATATATCCATAGATAGACTCTAGGGTGATAGCAGTTTGTCAAGGGTTAAAATTTGCACTTAGAATGACATATGTAGGACCTGCTTAGAGGAAGAAACTTTTCTTGGAGTCTTGACTTGGTCTGTACGTCTTGTCAAATGTCCAGTGTGTGGAAGTTTCAACAGAATTTGGCCTTAATGAGGTCTTAGTTCTACAATGTTTAGAATAGGTGACTTTGAAGTCTATATTGAAGAAAAATAAATTCCTTTCAGTATCAAATGCAATCCAGGTTTCTAAGACATTGACTACCAAATTTAAAATTTGTAACCATGTGCCCTGCTTTATCAACATTATGAGATTCTGAGAGCATAATTCAAATTTTCCCTCTAGAAGTGATACCATTGTGAGTTGGAAGGAATAAGGATATTAAAGGATTCAAGGTAGAGATATACACTAAGGTTTTCCAAGATTTATACACTTGCTACTTTCTGCACCACTAGGAATCGCTTGTGTATAAATCCGGTAGAGAAATTTCCATTATTGTTGACAAATATGTCCCTAGAGAAATGGGCCACAGGAAAGCAATACTCCTCCTGCATGACTCCAGGTAGTGCCCATCAATTGTGCTGCCAGTCTTGGAATTTGAGGCCTCAGAAATTAATTCCACTGCCAGAATACACAGAATAAAGGCTAACACGAATCAAACTGATCAGAGTTTCAATCAGGCAGCACAAGACCCGACAAAAGGGATGTAAATGTTACTGCAAAGTCACACCAAACCTATCAGTGAATAAAATCCACATCCAGAGAAACTGATTCCTACCAGAGAAGGAGAAGCTGGAGGAGGGCCACCGAGGCTGATGAAACTCAGAACAGGTAGATTACTCTCACCTCTAAGATGTTTCAGTGAGAAAAAACACTCCAAATCTTTACATGTGTGAGAATTTTTTAAAATCTTAAATATATACAATGTATAAAGTCACAATTTTTCAAGCTTCCCTTTAGAGGGACATATCTTTGGGGTCCCAGTCAATCATATTCTAGGAGGGAAAATGTGGCCAGGACAAGAAGAACAGTACCATGCACATGTTGTCTGTTTTGAGGGCAGGAGCTATAGTGTCTAATTTGCCCTTACACACAGGGGGAACTTGATGCCTGATTGTGAAATAAATGAACCAGTTTAAGCACTCAAAGGAAAATGAAAGTCACACAATTGTGTCTGACTCTTTGTGATCCCATGATCTGTAGCCTACCTGGCTCCTCTAGCCATGGAATTCTCCAGGCAAGGGTACTGGAGTGGGTTGCCATTTCCTTCTCAAGGACTTAATGAATCACCAAAAGTCCTTCAAGCGCAGAACGTTTTGTTAGGTTGGGGCTTCCCTCATAGCTCAGTTGGTAAAGAATCTGCCTGTAAGGTGGGAGACCTGGGTTCAATCCCTGGGTTGGGAAGATCCCGTGGTGAAGGGAAAGGCTACCCACTAAGTCAAGTGGGCCTTAAAAAGCATCACTACGAACAAAGCTAGTGGAGGTGATGGAATTCCAGTTGAGCTGTTTCAAATCCTGAAAGATGATGCTGTGAAAGTGCTGCACTCAATACACCAGCAAATTTGGAAAACTCAGCAGTGGCCACAGGACTGGAAAATGTCAGTTTTCATTCCAATTCCAAAGAAAGGCAATGCAAAAGAATGCTCAAACTACTGCACAATTGCACTCATCTCACATGCTAGTAAAGTAATGCTCAAAATTCTCCAAGCCAGGCTTCAGCAATACGTGAACAGTGAACTCTCTGATGTTCAAGCTGGTTTTAGAAAAGGTAGAGGAACCAGAGATCAAATTGCCAACATCCACTGGATCATGGAAAAAGCAAGAGAGTTCCAGAAAAACATCTATTTCTGCTTTCTTGACTATGCCAAAGCCTTTGACTGTGTGGATCACAATAAACTGTGGAAAATTCTGAGAGAGATGGGAATACCAGACCACCTAACCTGCCTCTTGAGAAATCTGTATGCAGGTCAGGAAGCAACAGTTAGAACTGGACATGGAACAACAGACTGGTTCCAAATAGGAAAAGGAGTACATCAAGGCTGGATATTGTCACCCTCCTTATTTAACTTCTATGCAGAGTACATCATGAGAAACGCTAGACTGGAAGAAACACAAGCTGGAATCAAGATTGTCGGGAGAAATATCAATAACCTCAGATATGCAGACAACACCACCCTTATGGCAGAAAGTGAAGAGGAGCTAAAAAGCCTCTTGATGAAAGTGAAAGAGGAGAGCAAAAAAGCTGGCTTAAAGCTCAACATTCAGAAAACGAAGATCATGGCATCTGGTCCCATCACTTCATGGGAAATAGATGGGAAACGGTAGAAATAGTGTCAGACTTTATTTTGGGGGGCTCCAAAATCACTGCAGATGGTGACTGCAGCCATGAAATTAAAAGACACTTACTCCTTGGAAGAAAAGTTATCACCAACCTAAATAGTATATTCAAAAGCAAAGACATTACTTTGCCGACTAAGGTCCGTCTAGTCAAGGCTATGGTTTTTCCTGTGGTCATGTATGGATGTGAGAGTTGGACTGTGAAGAAGGCTGAGCACCGAAGAATTGATGCTTTTGAACTGTGGTGTTGGAGAAGACTCTTGAGAGTCCCTTGGACTGCAAGGAGATCCAACCAGTCCATTCTAAAGGAGATCAGCCCCGGGATTTCTTTGGAAGGAATGATGCTGAAGCTGAAACTCCAGTACTTTGTCCACCTCATGTGAAGAGTTGACTCATTGGAAAAGATTCTGATGCTGGGAGGGATTGTGGGCAGGAGGAGAAGGGGACGACAGAGGATGAGATGGCTGGATGGCATCACGGACTCGATCGACGTGAGTCTGAGTGAACTCCGGGAGATGGTGATAGACAGGGAGGCCTGGCGTGCTGCGATTCATGGGGTCGCAAAGAGTCGGACACGACTGAGCGACTGAACTGAACTGAACTGATGAGCTATAGTCCATGGGATCTCAAAGAGTCAGACACAACTGAGCGACTTTCACTTTCACTTTCAGAGATCTGCTACCACTTTACTAGAATAACGCCACACAAGCAGATAAAAGGTATTAAGCTTGAGAGTTAAATCTCCTACTTAAAACGAGGATAAACAGGGCTGACAAACTCGGGCGCACAGACGTCCCCCCCACCCACCTTCTCGTGGCAGCCAGGAGAAGCCCCTCAGGGCCTCGCCTCGGTTGACCTAATCCGGGAGCCAACGCCTCACCACCCGCTGCTCCTAGCCAATGCCTGAGCGCTCCAGATCCTGAACTCAGAGCGGGAAAACCCTGGACCAGAGAAAATAACCCCTCCGATGACCAATTTGGCTTCCCAGCTTCCCAGGGCTTTGCTAAGACTTCCTCAAATAGCAAAGCGACAATCAGGGCACTCCTGCCTCCCTGCCTTCCTCCTTCTCTTCACTCAGGATCAGACTGATAATTCTCCCAGGTTCCCTCTCTTCAGATTTTCCTTCCACAGGTATTTCCCTTAATAACACACCTGCACAGTTTAATTCCATCTCGGCATGCAGGCGATCAGGGAAATGAAAGGAAGACTCTTCGGGGTGACGCAGCAGGCATAGCCCAGGAGCCTTTCTCTGGCCCTTAAAATTTAAGACAGATACCAGTCTTCCACTTACCATGCTGTCCCTGTAAAGAGGTTGCTCTAAGGTAACGAAAATTTATTGCCTTTAGGAAAGCCAGTAACAATATAAAAATTAACATATTTTTGTATGTATAATATAGGCCTCCCTGGTGGCTCAGTGGTAAAGAATCTGCCTGCCAATGCAGGAGACACAAGGTCGATGCCTGGGTAGGAAAGATCCTCTGGAGAAGGAAGCGGCAACCTACTCCAGGATGCCTGTCTGGGAAATCCCTTGGGCAGGTAAGCCTAGCGGGCTACAGTCTATGGGGTCTCAAAAGAGTCAGACACGACTGGGCAACTGAAAAAAAAAAAAGCAAAAAACAAGCAATATGTATAATATACATGTATAAGAAATGTAATTAACTTAAAGTGTAAGCACGACCATATAAAAGAAGAGAGAATACATTTTACCTTTAAAAAGGAAAACATCATTAGAGATTAATATTCACTACACTGTGTGTCACTGTGTTCATTCAAGGACGTACTTGAAACCATTTTACTCCGTCCTCTCATCCCTTGGGATTTACTATTGTTATCACCTCAAGTTTACAGATAAAGAAACTGAAACACAGATAGGTTAAGTGACTTGTCCTGGGTCATAACATAGCCTCTAATTTTGGATTCTGCAATTCTGGCTCCAGGAGCTGCACTCTGAACTGCTCTGCTCTCTACCCTTCTGTGTTATTATCTGCATCAAGCCTGGTAAAGGCTTAATGGAGAACCTCTCCAATTCCCAGTCTCAGCTTGCTCATCCGGTTCCAATTTCCTGATTAGCCCTGGCCATTTATGGCTTAGATTCTGCCTCTCATGATTTATTTCAGTAGCTGAATTTGGAAAGAACAAATTGCAGGGGGATTCTGCTTCTAGGGGCACAGTCAATTCTGAAGCAGTGCCACTAGGTAGGTATATGGAGCAGAGGCTTTCTAATACGTTGCTGAACTTATACGATGTGAGGACACATTGCGAGTGCCACATCCCAAATACAAAGGAACCCAAGGAGGGCAGAGTGCACCTTCATTTAAAACATCAACAACCTTGGACTCAATGCCTTTGAAAAATGGGGATTAGAGATTGCTGTCAGGAGGATGGTCATTCAGCGGAAGAAATGGTCTTGAGACTGAGCTGCCTTGCTTATTCACACGCCATTCTCAACAGTGAGCAACGAAGGAGATGCTGTTAGAGTGTCAGTGAGATCATCTCTCACTTCCTCACAACCTTCCCCTGGCTGTGCATCTCATACACAATAAAATTCAAAATCTTTCCTCTGGCCTCTGGTCTTGTAAGACCCTGCAAATCTGCTTCCTGCAACCCCCTCCTCCTCTGTCATTGGCTGTCACTGCCCAGGAGAGCATGTTCTCATGTCCCTAGCATGAAAGTTGCAGTGAATCCCAAAGTCACTGCACTTAGAGGCTGTTAGCACACTGTGATCTTTTCAACAGTTCCTTTCTTGCAGAAGGTCTGAGTGGCTAATTCCCATGGCTGCCAGAATTGGCCAGGCTGAATTAATCAAACTCAAAGAGCAGATAGTTGACCATCTAATTTTTTTAATTTTAGGCATCCTACATATTTGCTCTTCTCCCATAAATTCAACTTAATTGGGATGAAAGATCTTTTAATTATTAAAAATATAGATTATTAACTTTTTTGAGAAATTAATTTGCATCTTTCTCTGGTATTCACATTAAGAAGCCTCAGGATAACATTATGTTGACTAATAGAGGTGATTAAGGAGAGAATTTAAGGAAAAATTATAGTCTTCTACATTTACCACATGTTTGTGAATTCTAGTACTCTTCACTTCCTTCCATTTGAATTTCTATTTGGTGCCATTCCCATTCAGCCTGAAAAACTTCATTTTAACTTCTTTAATCTTAGAATGTTTTACTCCATCATCATCTTGTTTCTAAATTAATAATTTGAATTTTTAGAGCACTTCTAGGTTCATAGAGAAAATGAAAAGGAAGTACTGAGAGTTCCCACATGCCCTCTCCTCTTTCCCCTCGCCTGTTGTTAACATCCTACATTAGTTTAAAGACTTGTCACAGTTGATGAACCAATATTGATACAATATTGCTAACTAAGTTCATAGTTTACATTAGGGATCACTCTTTGTCCTTCATTCTATGGATTTTGACAACTGTATGATGTGCTAGTTGCTTCAGTCATGTCTGACTCTTTGCGACACTATGGATTATAGCCCACCAGGCTCCTCTGTCCATGGGATTCTCCAGGCAAGAATACTGGAGTGGGTTGTCATGCCCTCCTCCAGAGGATCTTCCCGACCCAGGGATGGAACCCACATCTCTTAAGTCGCCTGCGTTGGCAGGCAAGTTCTTTACCACTAACATCACCTGGGAAGCCCCTGTATGATTATATGAACGTTTGTGTCCAAAGTTATGTATCATGTAGAACAGTTTCACTGCTCTAAATATATCCTGTGCTTTACCTATTCATTCCTCTCTCCACTCTCCAAAAACCCCTGACAACGCTGATCTTTTTACTCTGTCTGTACTTTTGCCTTTTCCAGTGTCATCCTGTGGAAATCATATGTGATGGTTAACTTTACGTGTCAACTTGACTGTGCCATGGGTTATCAAGATATTTGATTAAACATTATTCTGCATGTGTTTGTGAGGATGTTTCTGGATAAAAATAATATTTGAATTGATAGATGAAATAAAGCAGATTGCTCTCACCAGTGTGGGTAGGCCTCCTCTAATTCACTGAAGATCTGAATAGAACAAAAAGACTGAGAGATGGAGAATTTTCTTTCTTTGTTTACGGTCTTTGAGCTGGGACTTTGCTCTTCTCTTGCTTTTGGACTTGGATTAGAACTTACATTATCATCTCTCCTGGGTCTTCAGCTTGCTGAATGCAGATCTGGGAATGTGTTAGCCTCCATAATTGCATGAGCCATAATTCCTTATAATAAATCTTTTTATATATGTATATAAATAGGCTTTTCAGATTGGCTTCTTTCACTTAGTAATACATATTTAATATTTCTCTTTGTCTATTTGTGGCTTTTTGACAGCTCATTTCTTTTTATCATTAAATAATATTCCGTGGTCCAAATGTACCATTGTTGTACCATTCACATTTTAGTGGCTTTCAAGTTTTGACAGATATGAGTTATATTTCTATAAATCAGTGTGTAGGTTTTGTGTGGACAAACATTTCCGACTCCTTTGGGTAAATACCAAGGAATGAGATTGCTGGATAATACAGTAAGAGTGTGTTTAGTTTATAGGGAATTGCCAAACTGTTGTCCAAAGTGGCTACATAATTTTTCATTCTCACAGCAATGATCACCTTTGTTTTGAAAAATACTGTTAGTCATAGAATTGGGGGTTGAACTCTTTTTCTTCGCATCAGAAGATGTCATGCCCCTGTCCCTGTCCTCCATTCCTCCTGGTCAGAAGTCACCAGTCATTGTTGTTTCTCTGGATGACTTCAATACATTTTCTTTATGTTTGCTTTTCAGTAATTTAGCTATGATGCAGCAATTTGTAGGTTTCTTATTATTTCCCGAATAAATCTCTTGCCTGGATAAACTCCTCCTACAATTAAATGACTAGATAAGAATGCTTTTAAATAGTCATGTCGATTATTTTTATACAAAGAATTTAGTAGTATGCTAGACACATAGTTCAGTTCAGCTCAGTTCAGTCGCTCAGTCATATCTGACTCTCTGCAACCCCATGAATCACAGCACGCCAGGCCTCCCTGTCCATCACCAACTCCCGGAGTTCACTCAAACTCATGTCCATTGAGTCGGTGATGCCATCCAGCCATCTCATCCTCTGTCGTCCCCTTCTCCTCCTGCCTTCAATCCCTCCCAGCATCAGAGTCTTTTCCAATGAGTCAACTCTTCGCATGAGGTGGCCAAAGTATTGGAGTTTCAGCTTTAGCATCATTCCTTCCAATGAATACCCAGGACTGATCTCCTTTAGAATGGACTGGTTGGATCGCCTTGCAGTCCAAGGGACTCTCAAGAGTCTTCTCCAACACCACAGTTCAAAAGCATCAATTCTTCGGTGCTCAGCCTTCTTCACAATCCAACTCTCACATCCATACATGACCACAGGAAAAACCATAGCCTTGACTAGATGGACCTTTGTTGGCAAAGTAATGTCTCTGCTTTTTAATATGCTATCTAGGTTGGTGATAACTTTTCTTCCAAGGAGTAAGCGTCTTTTAATTGCATGGCTGCAATCACCATCTGCAGTGATTTTGGAGCCCCCCAAAATAAAGTCTGACACTGTTTCCCCATCTGTTTGCCATGAAGTGATGGGATCAGATGCCATGATCTTAGTTTTCTGAATGTTTTATACAAAGAATTTAGTTGTATGCTAGACACATAGTAGCAGCTGTTAATATAGAAATATGTTTTTAGGTTATCTGTGAAAAATATACAATTAATTATTTCATTTAGATATTTTAAACCATAACTAAGGAATATTAATTATGAAATTACTTTTTAAGAAAACATTGTTCCTCATAGATGGAGGAAAGTTTATAAGCAAACTATAAACTGTAAAGGTAAACTAAAGCAGAGGTAAACTAAGCATTACTCATTACAAATTCCAAATTAAGTGAATATAAATTATATGGATTTTTTTGCACACTAGTTCCACAGAGAGATGTACAAATGTTATGATTCAGTAAAGAATCATATGACAACTGATGAATAATCTCAAAAAAGGAGGTGAGTGGAAAGGATTAAAACCCAGGAAGAGGCTGCTTACATTCTTTGAAGTAGAAAATACTGAGGCTTTACTGTGAATTGTAGAACACTTTACAATTAGGTCATGGGAATTACGAGGAAGAGATGTATTTGTTTTGTTTCTTTTTGATGGCTCCTCCTAGAATTGTTTTCTTTTCTCCAAAATAATGGTTTGTTTCAAGACAATAATAACAAAGTTATATATGGTCCTTTCCTAGTTTATAAAGAATTTTTAACACATTTTATCTCCTTTAATTTTTATTAAAGTAAATAAAATCATTGCCTCTCATTTATTTATGGGCTCAACACACCCAATTTGTGACTGATGTGGGCATTGAAACCATAACTTGCAATGCCAAACCCTATGCAGATGAATATTCCACCATTTTACTGTAGCAAATAAATGCTAAATAAATAGCCCCTCATACCGTGAAGTGAATCTGCAATAACTAAAACCCAAATACCAAAATTCAGTCAATTGAGCTTTATCTCTTTTTTTGTATTTTTTTCTCTAACATTGTCTTTTTAAAATTTTTATTATTTTTTTAATATAAATTTATTTATTTTAGTTGGAGGCTAATTACTTTACAATATTGTATTGGTTTTGCCATACATTGACATGAATCCTCCACGGGTGTACATGTGTTCCCAATCTTGAACCCCCCTCCCACATCCCTTCCCATCCCATCCTTCTGGGTCATCCCAGTGCACCAGCCCCAAGCACCCTGTATCATGCATCAAACATGGACTGGCGATTCATTTCACATACGATAATATACATGTTTCAATGCCATTCTCTCAAACCATCCCACCCTTGCCCTCTCCCACAGAGTCCAAAAGTCTGTTCATACATCTGTGTCTCTTTTGCTGTCTCGCATACAGGGTTATCGTTACCATCTTTCTAAATTCCATATATGCATCTTAATATACTGTATTGGTGTTTTTCTTTCTGGCTTACTTCACTCTGTATAATAGGCTCCAGTTTCATCCACCTCATTAGAACTGATTCAAATGTATTCTTTTTAATGGCTGAGTAATATTCCATTGTGTATATGTACCACAGCTTTCTTATCCCTTTGTCTGCTGATGGACATCTAGGTTGCTACCATGTCCTGGCTATTATAAACAGTGCTGTGATGAACACTGGGGTACATGCGTCTCTTTCAATTCTGGTTTCCTCAGTGTATATGCCCAGCAGTGGGATTGCTGGGTCATATGGCAGTTCTATTTCCAGTTTTTTAAGGAATCTCCACACTGTTCTCCATAGTGGCTGTACTAGTTTGCATTCCCACCAACAGTGTAAGAGGGTTCCCTTTTCTCCACACCCTCTCCAGCATTTATTGCTTGTAGACTTTTGGATAGCAGCCATTCTGACTGGCATGAAATGGTACCTCATCGTGGTTTTGCTTTGCATTTCTCTGATAATGAGTGATATTGAGCATCTTTTCATGTGTTTGTTAGCCATCTGTATGTCTTCTTTGGAGAAATGTCTGTTTAGTTCTTTGGCCCATTTTTTGATTGGGTCATTTATTTTTCTGGAATTGAGTGAGCTGAGCTTTATCCGAGATCTGAAGCACTGCCAGGAGTTTCAGAGACATAGGAGAGAGATTTACATGCAGATTTAGATACAGATGTAGAGTAAACAGCAGCAGGGCATACCAAAGAGAAAGAAAGCACAGTTTTTGTGTTGTACCCTAAATGTGAATTTAGAGACGCGAAAGAGTGAATAGGTTGGAGGGAATGTACTGCAGACCAAAGAATGCAGAGCAAGGGGGAGAGAAATTTCAGGAGAAATGACCAAGTATCAGAAAGTCCTCAGGGGAGAGTGTAATGCAAAAAACCAACAAAAAGAATGATCACAAATACTAGCTATACTGGTACCACAACTGCAACAAAGAAACATTTAGACCATGCCTGCAACATGCATTACTTCCTAAACACAGTGGGATTGAGTAACAAGTCTCAGAGCCACAGCTTCTAAGAGATGATGCAAAAGTTAAAGCAGGTGTGACTGACTTCCAGAATCCAGTCTCGTAGCGACTCACAATGCAAAATTGTGCATGACAGTGCTATCATATTAAGATACTGGGGTATTGAATGGGGGCTTCCCTGATGGCTCAGATGGTAAAAAATCTGCCTCCAACACAGGAGATGTGGGTTTGATCCCTGGGTTGGTAAGATCCCCAAAGAAGGGAATGGCAACTCACTCCAGTATTCTTGCCTGGAGAATTCAGTGGACAGAGGAGCCTGGCAGGCTACAACTGAGTGACTAACATTTCACTTCACTTCACTTTCACATCACAGAGCAGGCTGTAAATGCATGAGTGGGTACAAAAAGAGGAAATGAGATCCAGGAGGCCAGAGAGGAAGGCACTAAGGACAGTGGGGTAGCACTGACACATAAGTGCTTCACGCCTAATAAAACCTTTAGGTGGGAGAAGCAGTTTTTAAAAGAGTTATTTCAAATCTGGAATTACTGAAACATCTTCTGTAAAGATGTTCTTAGGTTTGCCCAGAGTGGGACTGCTGCTCTCAAACAACATGGTTTTTATTTAAATTTGCAGTAAAAAACTCAGTCAGGGATTATCTGAGTCAGCAATAACATTTAATATTTGTACATTCCTCTTAAAGTTTTCAAAGAGGTGTTGCACACATAATACTATTTGGTTCTTAAAAATTCTGTGAAGAAGTTATTGATGTTTCAAGTCTTTTTAGAAGAAAAGAAATCATCTCAGTGAGGCCCAGTGGTAGAAAAAGCCTTGGCCAGGCATTAGACAGACTTGGTTTCATATCTGGGCACAGCCTGACAGTTACTAGTTCGTTACACTGGATGAGTTATTAACTTTCCTGGACCCCAAGGCCCTATATGCAAAATAAGGATTATGGTTTATAGTTTGCCATGTTTCTTATTAATATCATGAAAGATAATTGTTTGCTGTTTAGTCACTAAATCATGTCCAACTCTTTGAGACCCCATGGACTGTAGCCTGCCAGACTCACAAAAAGATAAAGCTCAATCTGGCTTGCCACAATTTTAGAGGTTTCATTTTTGGCCAACCAAAATGATTGGGAATCGTGACTGGAAACAAGCAAAATTGTTACACCAAACCTGTCGTGAAGTTTTCTGATTGTAGCCCAATCTTTAGGCTAAGAAAACCTCCTCAAACCCACTCTCACACAGTCCTAATTGAAGCCCATTCCCAACACTTCATAGTAGACCTTGTGCATGTCACAGGGAATGAAGGGAAACTCTTAGGAGAGGTGACTTGCTGCTGCAACCCTCAATCTTTGTGCTGGCACCATTGCACTGAGAAATGTCCTTTTGAGAAGCTGGTGACTGGCTGGCTTGGGTTTTTGGTCACACTGAAGGCACATTCTTTGAGAACCTACTACGTACAAGCTCTGTGCTTTGTTCTCTTCTAAATCCTGCCCAAGGTGCAGAGGGAGGAAGAAACAGACACTACAGGGACTTTCCACATTGAAGGAAGTTCTGTGGAGACTATAAGACAACCAGATCTTGTTAACTGGTGAAATGTGTGTTTCCCTGATTAGAAGACTTAGGCATGAATTCTACCTGGATGCTCTCTTATTATGCTCAAGGGGACCATTTTCTTCAAAGAGATGTGTTGGTGAATCAGCACATACAGATTCACTTTATTTTCAGCTCTTGGGAATTCAAGAAACAGATTTCTTCTAGGAAAATTTCCAAGGCAGTGCTTGGAATTTCTTGAATAAACAAATAGTGGTGGGACACATGTGTGTGTTCTTATTTATAAATCTATTTTATGTATTATCTATTTAATCTATCTCATTTTTAAAAGTAAGCATGAAAATCGATCAGCCAGTTTTTCACCTGTTTGTTTCAGCCAACTTGTCTTTTGATGTCAGGAATTTATAAGAAGTAAAATACATAGAATGAGAATTTTGACATATCTGTCACATATCACTTCAACTTCAATGAAGAAAATGTATTCTTTGCAATAAGCTCTATTTATATATACTGAATATTATTCAGGAGTATTCTTGGTAAGTACTTCCCTGGTGGTTCAGTAGTAAACAATCCACCTGCCAATTCAGGAGACATGGGTTCAATCCCTGGGTCGGGAATATTCCCTGGAGAAGGAAATGGCAACCCACTGTAGTATTCTTCCCTGAGAAATCCCATGGACAGAGGATCCTGGTGGGATATAGTCCATGGGATCGCCAAGAGTCAGACAAGACTTAGCGACTAAACAACATCAACAGCATTCTTGGAAAAATATGTGTTTCCATGTGTTGTTTTCACTTTTGGTAGTATACTTGCACAGCTGGCTCCCACAGGTAGTACTTCCTGAGGAATAATGACAGAACAATAGATGTTGTCCTGGTGGCAGTTACAATGAGAAGCATATTAATTTCTAGTATGGGCTTTAGGCCCACGGGCTTTAGTAGTTGCAGTTCACGGGGGCTAGAGTGCTGGCTCAATAGTTGTGGCACACAGGCTAATTTCCTCCTTATCATGTAGGATCTGCTCAGACCAGGGACTGAACCCATGTCCCTTGCACTGGCAAGCAAATTCTTAACTATTAATCACAGGGAAATCCTCTTGTTAAATTGCAATTGTTTATATGTTCAGGATCATAGCTATTTGATTGGTTATAGATGCTGCAAATGCTTTTTCTCATTCAATAAGCTTGCCATTTCTCTGTCTTGATAATTAAATTTGATTAATAGAAACATCTTATTTTAATGTGTTCGATTAATTTTCCAATTTTGTTCAACAATATCTCTATCATGAGATTCTAAAAATATTCTCCTATATTATTCTTGAAAAATTGTATTATTTTGCTTTTCACCCTGGGTTCTGGAATTGATTTTTTGAGTGAGGTAGAGGTCTGCATGGATGATTGACTATTTCAACACTATTTATTAAAGAGAATTATTGTCTCTCAACTGCCCTGCCATCCCACATTTGTCATAAATTCAGTGTCCATATATTAAGTGACTTTGTACTTGGGCCTTCTGCCCTTTCTATTCTTTTATTTGTCTATCCATACACCAATAATAGATTGGTCCACTTTTAAAGAACACTGCTATCTAGTGGAACAATTTCTCTCATTCTGTTTTTCTTTGTCTCAATTTATTCTTGGCTGTGTATTTCCTCATGTACTTTTCTATTAGTTGGTCAAGATATACAAAGAAACTTGAAATATTAGTTGGGATTGCATTGAAGTTATAGTTAATTTGTTGATAATTTATTAGTCTCACTCAAGTTTCAGATTAACCAGTCCTCCAGAATGCTAAGTCTGGCCAAGATCTCTGACACCCAGTGAGTTTCCCAGAACAAACCACAGGTTTCAAAATTTGGTAGAAGGACTCAGAACTCACTGAAAGCTATTATGTGCATGCTTCATCACTCAGCCACGTCCAACTCTTTGCAACCTTTTGGACTATAGCCCACCAGGCTCCCCTGTCTATGGGATTTCTCAGGCAAAAATACTGGATTGGATTGCCATTTCCTCTTCTAGGGGATCTTTCTGAACCAGGGATTGAACCATGTCTCCTACCTCAGCAGGTGTATTCCCATCGGGGAAGTCCCCCTGAAAGCTACGACACTGATAGTCATATTTATTAAAGTTAGGAATACAAATTAGAACCCTTCAAACGAAAAGACACAATGGGTCAAGGTCTGGGAAGGTGTGGAGCTTCTGGCTGTCCTTTCCCTGTGGAGCCATGAATGACAGTACCTCTTCCTGGCCATGAGTGGTAACACATACAGCATATTCCTGCCAACTAGGGAGCTCACCTGAGCTTCTGTGTCCAAAACTTTTGCTGAGACTTCATTGCCTAGGCATGATTGAACTATTGACCATGTAGTTGAACTCAGTCCTCAGCCTTCTCTCCCCAGAGATTCAGCTGATATTACTTGGCCCAATGAGCCCATCTAGAATCATCTCATTAGCACAAACTATGATGTGGCATCTGGCTCATCATGAATAACAAAGACACTCTAGCACTCAGGAAACTCCTAGTGTATAGAAGTTACCTCCCAAGCATCTGGGCAAAGGCCAGACCTGTCTTTGGAAGACAAACTCTTCTATGTGATTTTTTTCTTTCTTCTTTATCTTTATTCATGTTTATTTCCTTTTCTTGATACATTGCACAGGATTCCAGCATATTCTAAAACAGTAGTGCTAACCGTGGGTACTAGTGTTTTGTTTCTGATCTTCAAGTGGATGTTTTCAATATCACCATTAAGACATCCTATATCATATTAGAAAACTTTTCTTCTATTCCCAGTTTGTTAAAAATGGAGATTTTGTCAACAAAGTGGAGCTTTCTTTACTTTGTTTGCATCTGATATTTGTATAGTTCTCTGCAGTTCAGTCGCTCAGTCATGTCCGACTCTTTGCGACCCCATGAATCGCAGCATGCCAGGATTCCCCGTCCATCACCAACTCCCGGAGTTCACTCAGACTCACGTCGATCAAGTCAGTGATGCCATCCAGCCATCTCATCCTCTGTCGTCCCTTCTCCTCCTGCCCCCAATCACTCCCAGCATCAGAGTCTTTTCCAGTGAGTCAACTCTTCGCATGAGGTGGCCAAAGTACTGGAGTTTCAGCTTTAGCATCATTCCTTCCAAAGAAATCCCAGGGCTGATCCCCTTCAGAATGGACTGGTTGGATCTCCTTGCAGTCCAAGGGACTCTCAAGAGTCTTCTCCAACACCACAGCTCAAAAGCATCAATTCTTTGGCGCTCAGCCTGTAAATGTAGCTAATTACATCAATTTACTAATGTCAAAAACATATGCAATGATGGAACACAGTTTGCTTTTAGTTCTTTGCTAAAATGAATAAGAATATGGTAAGTTATGTTAATGTTAAATAATTTTAACATTATTAAATTTAATAATGTTATTATATTCTATTAGCTGATTTTTCCATTTTACTCATGAATAAAATTTTTATGGGTTTTTTAAAAAAATTCATTTAATGTCCTTGTTGGGTTTTGGAAACAGAGTTCTGCTGGCTTCAAAATGCAAGTTTGGGAGTGCTCCCTTTACAAAAATTTTCTCAGCAAGTCTATGTATTATTAGATGGTTTCCCAGATGGCTCAGCGGTAAAGAATCCTGCCAAGCAGGAGGTTTAATCGCTGGGTTGGGAAGATCCCCTGGAGGAGGAAATGACAACCCACTCCAGTATTCTTGCCTGGGAAATCTCATGGATAGATGAGCCTGGCGAGCTACAGTTCATGGAGTCGCAAAAGAGTTGGACATGACTTAGTGACCAAACAACAAGAATACATCAATAACATGTATTATTGGTACTATACGATCCTGAAATGTTTGGTAGAATTCCCTAGGTGAAATGATTTGGACCAAATTTCAGTTATGACATGCAATGTCTTTAACCACAATAGGAACATGGACTTTCTATTTCCTCTTATATTGCTTCTGTTAAGTTAATGCCTTAATAAACATATTTGTTATGTTTGTGTCTCTAATGCATTCTTATGAAAGTTGTTCACATTGTCCTCTATTTTTCAGTGACTGCATGATCTGCAGTTGTGTCTCTTAGCAGTTATTTTCTCCCACCATTTTGAGAATTTCACTTCATTATCCTTTGACTTCACTTTCTTTTTTTTTTTTCCTTTAGATGGGATAGCTTTATTATTATTATTATTATTATTTTATAATTTTAAAATCTTTAATTCTTACATGCGTTCCCAAACATGAACCCCCCTCCCACCTCCCTCCCCATAACATCTCTCTGGGTCATCCCCATGCACCAGCCCCAAGCATGCTGTATCCTGCATCAGACATAGACTGGCGATTCAATTCTTACATGGTAGTATACATGTTAGAATGCCATTCTCCCAAATCATCCCACCCTCTCCCTCTCCCTCTGAGTCCAAAAGTCCGTTATACACATCTGTGTCTTTTTTGCTGTCTTGCATACAGGGTCGTCATTGCCATCTTTCTAAATTCCATATATATGTGTTAGTATACTGTATTGGTGTTTTTCTTTCTGGCTTACTTCACTCTGTATAATCGGCTCCAGTTTCATCCATCTCATCAGAACTGATTCAAACGAATCCTTTCTAACGGCTGAGTAATACTCCATTGTGTATATGTACCACAGCTTTCTTATCCATTCATCTGCTGATGGACATCTAGGTTGTTTCCATGTCCTGGCTATTATAAACAGTGCTGCGATGAACACTGGGGTACACGTGTCTCTTTCAATTCTGGTTTCCTCGGTGTGTATGCCCAGCAGTGGGATTGCTGGGTCATAAGGTAGTTCTATTTGCAATTTTTTAAGGAATCTCCAAACTGTTCTCCATAGTGGCTGTACTAGTTTGCATTCCCACCAACAGTGTAGGAGGGTTCCCTTTTCTCCACACCCTCTCCAGCATTTATTGCTTGCAGATTTTTGGATCGCAGCCATTCTGACTGGTGTGAAGTGGTACCTCATTGTGGTTTTGATTTGCATTTCTCTAATAATGAGTGATGTTGAGCATCTTTTCATGTGTTTGTTAGCCATCCGTATGTCTTCTTTGGAGAAATGTCTATTTAGTTCTTTGGCCCATTTTTTGATTGGGTCGTTTATTTTTCTGGAATTGAGCTGCATAAGTTGCTTGTATATTTTTGAGATTAGTTGTTTGTCAGTTGCTTCATTTGCTATTATTTTCTCCCATTCAGAAGGCTGTCTTTTCACCTTGCTTATATTTTCCTTTGTTGTGCAGAAGCTTTTAATTTTAATTAGATCCCATTTGTTTATTTTTGCTTTTATTTCCAGAATTCTGGGAGGTGGATCATAGAGGATCCTGCTGTGATTTATGTCTGAGAGTGTTTTGCCTATGTTCTCCTCTAGGAGTTTTATAGTTTCTGGTCTTAGATTTAGATCTTTAATCCAGTTTGAGTTTATTTTTGTGTGCGGTGTTAGAAAGTGATCTAGTTTCATTCTTTTACAAGTGGTTGACCAGTTTTCCCAGCACCACTTGTTAAAGAGATTGTCTTTACTCCATTGTATATTCTTGCCTCCTTTGTCAAAGATAAGGTGTCCATATGTGTGTGGATTTATCTCTGGGCTTTCTATTTTGTTCCATTGATCTATATGTCTGTCTTTGTGCCAGTACCACACTGTCTTGATGACTGTGGCTTTGTAGTAGAGCCTGAAGTCAGGCAAGTTGATTCCTCCAGTTCCATTCTTCTTTCTCAAGATTGCTTTGGCTATTTGAGGTTTTTTGTATTTCCATACAAGTCTTGAAATTATTTGTTCTAGTTCTGTGAAAAATGTGGCTGATAGCTTGATAGGGATTGCATTGAATTTGTAAATTGCTTTGGGTAGTATACTCATTTTCACTATATTGATTCTTCCGATCCATGAACATGGTATATTTCTCCATCTATTAGTGTCCTCTTTGATTTCTTTCATCAGTGTTTTATAGTTTTCTATATATAGGTCTTTAGTTTCTTTAGGTAGATATATTCCTAAGTATTTTATTCTTTTCGTTGCAATGGTGAATGGAATTGTTTCCTTAATTTCTTTTTCTACTTTCTCATCATTAGTGTATAGGAATGCAAGGGATTTCTGTGTGCTGATTTTATATCCTGCAACTTTACTATATTCATTGATGAGCTCTAGTAATTTTCTGGTGGAGTCTTTAGGGTTTTCTATGTAGAGGATCATGTCATCTGCAAACAGTGAGAGTATTACTTCTTCTTTTCCAATTTGGATTCCTTTTATTTCTTTTTCTGCTCTGATTGCTATGGCCAAAACTTCCAGAACTATGTTGAATAGTAGCGGTGAAAGTGGGCACCCTTGTCTTGTTCCTGACTTTAGGGGATATGCTTTCAATTTTTCACCATTGAGGATAATATTTGCTGTGGGTTTGTCATATATAGCTTTTATTATGTTGAGGTATGTTCCTTCTATTCCTGCTTTCTGGAGAGTTTTTATCATAAATGGATGTTGAATTTTGTCAAAGGCCTTCTCTGCATCTATTGAGATAATCATATGGTTTTTATTTTTCAATTTGTTAATGTGGTGAATTACATTGATTGATTTGCGGATATTGAAGAATCCTTGCATCCCTGGGATAAAGCCCACTTGGTCATGGTGTATGATCTTTTTAATGTGTTGTTGGATTCTGATTGCTAGAATTTTGTTGAGGATTTTTGCATCTATGTTCATCAGTGATATTGGCCTGTAGTTTTCTTTTTTTGTGACATCTTTGTCAGGTTTTGGTATTAGGGTGATGGTGGCCTCATAGAATAAGTTTGGAAGTTTACCTTCCTCTGCAATTTTCTGGAAGAGTTTGAGGAGGATAGGTGTTAGCTCTTCTCGAAATTTTTGGTAGAATTCAGCTGTGAAGCCGTCTGGACCTGGGCTTTTGTTTGCTGGAAGATTTCTGATTACAGTTTCAATTTCCGTGCTTGTGATGGGTCTGTTAAGATTTTCTATTTCTTCCTGGTTCAGTTTTGGAAAATTGTACTTTTCTAAGAATTTGTCCATTTCTTCCACGTTGTCCATTTTATTGGCATACAACTGCTGATAGTAGTCTCTTATGATCCTTTGTATTTCTGTGTTGTCTGTTGTGATCTCTCCATTTTCATTTCTAATTTTATTGATTTGATTTTTCTCTCTTTGCTTCTTGATGAGTCTGGCTAATGGTTTGTCAATTTTATTTATCCTTTCAAAGAACCAGCTTTTGGCTTTGTTGATTTTTGCTATGGTCTCTTTTGTTTCTTTTGCATTTATTTCTGCCCTAATTTTTAAGATTTCTTTCCTTCTACTAACTCTGGGGTTCTCCAATTCTTCCTTTTCTAGTTGCTTTAGTTGTAGAGTTAGGTTATTTATTTGACTTTTTTCTTGTTTCTTGAGGTATGCCTGTATTGCTATGAACTTTCCTCTTAGCACTGCTTTTATAGTGTCCCACAGGTGTTGGGTTGTTGTGTTCTCATTTTCATTAGTTTCTGTGCATATTTTGATTTCTTTTTTGATTTCTTCTGTGATTTGTTGGTTATGCAGAAGTGTGTTGTTCAACCTCCATATGTTGGAATTTTTAATAGTTTTTCTCCTGTAGTTGAGATCTAATCTTAATGCATTATGGTCAGAAAAGATGCTTGGAATGATTTCGACTTTTTTGAATTTATCAAGTTTAGATTTATGGCCCAGGATGTGATCTATCCTGGAGAAGGTTCCATGAGCACTTGAAGAAAAGGTGAAATTCATTGTTTTGGGGTGAAATGACCTATAGATATCAATTAGGTTTAACTGGTCTAATGTATCATTTAAAGTTTGTGTTTCTTTGTTAATTTTCTGTTGAGTTGATCTATCCATAGGTATGAGTGGGGTATTAAAGTCTCCCACTATTATTGTGTTATTGTTGATTTCCCCTTTCATACTTGGTAGCATTTGTCTTACATATTGCAGTGCTCCTATATTGGGTGCATATATATTTATAATTGTTATATCTTCTTCTTGGATTGATCCTTTGATCATTATGTAGTGGCCTTCTTTGTCTCTTTTCACAGCCTTTGTTTTAAAGTCTATTTTATCGGATATGAGTATTGCCACTCCTGCTTTCTTTTGGTCTCTATTTGCGTGGTATATCTTTTTCCATCCCTTCACTTTCAGTCTGTATGTGTCCCTTGTTTTGAGGTGGGTCTCTTGTAAGCAGCATATAGAGGGGTCTTGTTTTTGTATCCATTCGGCCAGTCTTTGCCTTTTGGTTGGGGCGTTCAACCCATTTACGTTTAAGGTAATTATTGATAAGTATGATCCCGTTACCATTTACTTTATTGTCTTGGGTTCAGGTTTATACACCCTTTTCGTGTTTCCTGTCTAGAGAATATCCTTTAGCATTTGTTGGAGAGCTGGTTTGGTGGTGCTGAATTCTCTCAGCTTTTGCTTGTCTGTAAAGCTTTTGATTTCTCCTTCGTATTTGAATGAGATCCTTGCTGGGTACAGTAATCTGGGCTGTAGGTTATTGTCTTTCATCACTTTAAGTATGTCTTGCCATTCCATCCTGGCCTGAAGAGTTTCTATTGACAGATCAGCTGTTATCCTTATGGGAATCCCCTTGTGTGTTATTTGTTGTTTTTCCCTTGCTGCTTTTAATATTTGTTCTTTGTGTTTGATCTTTGTTAATTTAATTAATATGTGTCTTGGGGTGTTTCGCCTTGGGTTTATCCTATTTGGAACTCTCTGTGTTTCTTGGACTTGGGTGATTATTTCCTTCCCCATTTTAGGGAAGTTTTCAACTATTATCTCCTCAAGGATTTTCTCATGATCTTTCTTTCTGTCTTCTTTTTCTAGGACTCCTATAATTCGCATGTTGGAGCATTTCATATTGTCCTGGAGGTCTCTGAGATTGTCCTCGTTTCTTTTAATTCATTTTTCTTGTTTCCTCTCTGATTCATTTATTTCTACCATTCTATCTTCTATTTCACTAATCCTATCTTCTGCCTCCGTTATTCTACTATTTGTTGCCTCCAGAGTGTTTCTGATCTCATTTATTGCGTTATTCATTATATTTTGACTCTTTTTTATTTCTTCTAGGTCCTTGTTAAACCTTTCTTGCATCTTCTCAATCCTTGTCTCTAGGCTATTTATCTGTGATTCCATTTTGATTTCAAGATTTTGGATAATTTTCACTATCAATATTCAGAATTCCTTCTCAGGTAGATTCCCTACTTCTTCCTCTTTTGTTTGGTTTGGTGGGCAACTATCCTGTTCCTTCACCTGCTGAGTATTCCTCTATCTCTTCATCTTGGTTATATTGCTGAGTTTGGGGTGGCCTTTTTATATTCTGGTAATTTGTGGAGTTCTCTTTATTATCGAGCTTCCTCACTGTGGTGGGGTTCTATCAGTGGCTTGTCAAGGTTTCCTGGTTAGGGAGGCTTGTGTTGGAGTTCTGGTGGGTGGAGCTGGGTTTCTTCTCTCTGGAGTGCAGTGGAGTGACCAGTAATGGGTTATGAGACATCAAAGGTTTTGGAATAATTTTGAGCTGCCTGTATATTGAAGCTCAGGGGAGTGTTCCTGTGTTGCTGGAGAATTTGAGTGGTATGTCTTGTTTTGGAACTTGTTGGCCCTTGGGTGGAGCTTGGTTTCGGTGTAGGTATGAAGGCATTTGATGAGCTCCTATTGCTTAATGTTCCCTGAATTCAAGAGTTCTCTAATGTTTTCAGGCTTTGGATTTAAGCCTCCTGCTTCTGGTTTTCAGTTTTATTTTTACAGTAGTCTCTAGACTTCTCCATCTATACAGCACCGATGATAAAACATCTAGGTTAAAGATGAAAAGTTTCTCCACATTGAGGGACACTCAGAGAGGTTCACTGAGTTACAAGGAGAAGAGAAGATGGAGGGGGTAGTTAGAGGTAACTGGAATGAGATGCGGTGAGATCAAAAGAGGAGAGAGCAAGCTAGCCAGTAGTCACTTCCTTATGTGCGCTCTATAGTCTGGACCGCTCAGAGGTATTTACGGAGTTATATGGGGAAGAGGAGAGGGAGGAAGTAGACAGAGGTGGCCAGGAGGATAAGAGAGAGGAATGAGAAGGAGAGAGACAAATCCTGCCAATAACCAGTTCCTTAGGTGTTCTCCACTGTCTGGAACACACAGAGATTCACAGAGTTGGATAGAGAAGAGATGGGGGAGAAAAGAGACAGAGGCCACCTGGTGGAGAAAAAGGAGAGTCCAAAGGAGGAGAGAGTGGTCAAGCCAGTAATCTCGCTCTCAGGTAAACTTGGGTAGTGAAGTTTGGGTTTTTAAATGTACAAAATTGACAACAAAAACCTAAGAGCAAAGATTAAAAATCTAGAGTAGAGGTTGGATTTTCAAAACTACAATATTAAAGAAAAGAAGCAGAAGGAAGGAAGAAAAAAAAATAAACAAGAATTATTAAAAAACAACAACAACAAAAAAAAAACCACAAAAAACCACCAACAACCGTCCAAAGACTATATATGGTGTTTGCCTTAAAAAAAAAAAAGAAAAAGTCTTTTTTTTTAATAGTAATAGGTTATAAAATAAAAATTAGAGGAGAAATAGAAGACTTAACAATTAAAAAAAAGTTAGAAAAAAAAAGAAAAAAGAAAAAAACAAAACAAAACAAAAAAGGAATGATTTTAAAAATAGAAAAAATATCTGACCCTTCTCCGATGTTGTGGGCCGTGCGGGATCACTTCCAAGGTGGTTCCCTCTGTTTAACTTCTTCTGTTTGCTGGTTTTTTAGGCTCACTAGTTCAGTCGCGCTGTGGGGAGGGGGGATGCTGCAAACAAATAGCACTGTCGTGTGCACACAGTGTCTCAGCCCCGCTGGACCTGTCCCTTCTCGCGGCGCACAAACCGCTCCAGCTCTACGATGCTCAGCTGGGAACCATCTGGGGCCGGCCCTAGGCTGCGTGCACTTCCCCGGTCCAAGCCGCTCAGGTTCAGCGCTCAGGCAGCCCTCAGAGGCACAGATTCGGCTGGGACTGCGCTTTGTGACCTTCCCAGGTCCGAGTAGCTCAGGAGTTTGGCGAGCGTGATTGCCGCAGCTTGTCGCCTTTTCTGCCGCTGCTGCTCAGCTTTCTGGGTGGACCGCTGATGCCCCTTGTGAGGCAGATGATGACTGTCCAGCACCCCCAGAAGTCTTGGCAAAGAAGCCTGCTTGCAGTTAGGTAAGTAAAGTCTCTCCGGGTCTGCAATTGCCCCTTTCTGGTCCTTACGGCTCTGGCTGCCTGTCCCCGGCGGGGGATGGTCTGCAGCCAGCTTTTTCCGTTCCGTCCTTTGTTCTGTGCTCTGTCCTGGCGGTATCTTATGTTCGAGCTTTTCGTGCAGTAGCTATCCCACAGTCTGGCTTGCTAGCCCAAGTTAGATCGTTCTGGTTGTGCGTGGGGCGTTCCTGCCCGATTCTTACAAAGCACTGCAGCCCGCGCCTCCCGCGCGTCCCTGCCCTGCCCCCACTTCCCAATGGCGGATGCAGGCGTCTGTGCTGCTTTTCCGCTGGGGGAGTTACTGTTGGGCTTGTAATCTCTTGGTTTTAATTATTTCTTTATTTTTCCTTCCTGTTATGTTGCCCTCTGTGTTTCCAAGGCTCGCCACAGACTCGGCAGGGTGAGTGTTTCCTGGTGTTTGGAAACCTCTCTTCTTAAAATTCCCTTCCCGGGACCGGCTTCCCTTCCCGGGACGGAGCTCCCTCCCCACCTCCTTTGTCTCCTTTTTTGTCTTTTATATTTTTTCCTACCTGTTTTTGAAGACAATGGTCTGCTTTTCTGGTTGCCTGATGTCCTCTGCCAGCCTACAGAAGTTGTTTTGTGGAGTTTGCTTGGCGTTGAAATGTTCTTTTGAGGAATTTGTGAGGGAGAAAGTGGTCTTCCCGTCCTATTCCTCCGCCATCTTTACTCTTGGTCTGACTTCACTTTCTTTGCTTGAGATGATGACAGTTCTTATTCTTTTCCATGAAATCTGAATTTTTTTCCTCTGGCTACTTTTTACATTTTATCTTTAACTTTAGTTGTACTTTAGTTTTACTATGATATTTCTAGATTGTCTGTGTGTGTGTGTGTGTGTGTGTGTGTGTGTGTTTATCTTGCCAGGGGTTACTGGGCCTTTTGCCTTCTAATAATTTTGGAAAATACTCTCAAATATTTTTCTCCTCCTGCCTTTGTCTTATTTCTTTTAGTAATTATTATTTTTTATTATTTTGAATTCTACCATTATTAGTACTCTTTCTCTCTCTCTCTCTCTCTTTGCCTCATGTGTGTGTGTGTGTGCACACGTGAATTCTTTTTGTCTCTCTATGAGTCATTCTGGATACTTTCCTCTGACCTGACTTCCAGCCTATTAATTCTCTCTTCAGCCATGTACAGATTGTAACCTGAAGTTAAACTCACCTTTCAAGTTGTATCTTCTATCATATTTTTTAATTTCAAAGTTTCTATTTGATCCTTTTTCAAATATGTATCATTTTTTTATTGCTTTTACTTCTTGGCTAAAATAAATAAGGACATAGTAAATATAGTTTAAATATCTGTGAACTATGGTTCCAAAATCTGGAGCCCCAGTTGTTTTGATTTTTCTGGTGTTTATGTGTGTGTTTTTTAATGTGCCTGGCTCTGTTTTGTTGTGTCCTAGTTATAGTTACTGGAGTTTTATTTGTAAGAAAAATTTAAGGACTAGGATAAATGTGAAGGTTTGGTTAGTTTGTCTAAATTACCTAGCCTACTATTGCTGGAAAAGGAAGAGCTAGAGTAATCTTTTAAAGAGATAAATAAAATTATGCCACTTCCTGACTTAAATCTTTTCAATGACTCCCCATGGAGTGTAGAATGAAATGTAAATTCTGTTCCTAGTTAAGGATTCCTGGGTGGCTCAGTGCTAAAGAATCTGCCTGCCAATGCAGGAGATGCAGATTTCATCCCTAGGTCAGGAAGATTCCCTGGAGCTGGAAATAGCAATCCACTCCCAGCATTCTTGCCTGGAGAATCCCACGGACACAGAATACTTGTGGGCTATAGTCCATGGGATTGCAAAGAGGCAGACATAACTAAGTGACTGAGCCCACAAAAACTGAGCACAAACCATTTCCTGCTTTAAATCTTTTCAATGACTTCCCATGGAGCTTAGAATAAAATCTAAATCTGTTTGTAGTTAAGATAACATCTTCATCGTCATTACATTTTTTAGTTTTTTCTAATTCAAGGAGCTTATTTTTGTTTCCACTCGCCCCTGGCTCTTTGAGTGGCTAACTGATCTTTTAGTTTTCAGTGAAATATGACTTCCTCAAGGGAAAACCTGACCTAACTAAATTGTTCAATTTAATATTTTCTATCACTAGGTTTACTTTCTTGAAAACATTTACCAACATCAGTGGTTACTTGGTTGTTATTATTATTTACTTTTTCATTCTTTTTCCCCTACCACTAGAATATACACTTTGAGAACTGGGACTGCTTCTCTAGTAGCTAGCATGAAGCCTCACTCAAAATTCAGTAAGCAGGATTTTAATGAAGGTTGTATTAAGTGCTGAGAATATATTTAAAAACAGAAGTAATCATTGTTTCTGTCATTTTTGTTGTAGTAGTGGCAGTAGCAATAATAGTTGTATTACAGTTAAAAATAGTAATATGGGCAAAGACCCAGTCCAGGAAGCACCTGGAGAGTGATTCATCAGATTAAAGAACTTGTCTGAAATTAAGGAACTTCTGGAAAGAGAGGCTTAAAATTTGGATGCATACCACTTTTCTTAAGGTTCTAGGAAGCTAAAAGCCCATCATGAGGAAGTTGATGGCAAACTTAATTTCTGAGATCAAACCCTGAGCCTTTGGAATGGGAGAACTGACTCCAAGACCCTAGACCACCAGAGAACCAACCCTGTTACTGCTGCTGCTGCTGCTAAGTTGCTTCAGTCGTGTCTGACTCTCTGTGACCCCATAGATGGCAGCCCACCAGGCTCCCCTGATCCTGGGATTCTCCAGGCAAGAACACAAATGGGTTGCCATTTCCTTCTCTAATGCATGAAAGTGAAAAGTGAAAGTGAAGTCGCTCAGTCATGTTCAACTCTTTGCGATCCCATGGACTGCAGCCTACCAGGCTCCTCCATCCATGGGGTTTTCCAGAAAAGAGTATTGGAGTGGGGTGCCATTGCCTTCTCCAGAGAACCAACCTTAGGGAGTATCAAATAGTGAGAACTCACACAAAGGAAACCACTGTAATGCAAGACCCAGCATCACCCAACCACTACAGCCCCCTATGCAGGATGCCTCAAATAAAACAACAAAGAAAACAAAAGTACAAACCCAATCATCAGCAGACAGGAGTACCACCTCACTCAGCCTTGCCCATCAGAGGAAAAACAAAGAAAAAAACAAAAATGCAGCACAAATCTCACCCTTTACGAAGCTCACACAAACCATTTGACCAAACTTAGGAGGGCAGAAACAAAATGGAAGAAAGAATTCAACCTTCTTCAAGGAAATATCAACTTTGCTTGAAGCCTGGGAAAAGGAGCCCACAAACACAATAACTTTAAAAAAGTGAAAAGGCAGAGAAATACTGCACAAATGAAGGAACAAACTAGAAACACAGAAGTCTAAATAAATGAAGAGGAAATAGGAAAATTTCTTGCAATTTCCTGAAAAACTTGAAAAGGAATTCAGAATAATGATAGTAAAAAAAAAACCTTGAAAACAAAAAGGAGAAAATGCAAGAATCAATTAACAAAGACCTGGAAGAATCAAAGAAAAAGCATACAGAGACAACACAATTACTGAAATTAAAAATACTCTAGAAGGAATCAATAGCAGAATATCTGAAGCAGAACAATGAATCAGTGAGCTGGAAGATAAAATGGTGGAAATAACTTCTGAAAAGCAGAATAAAGTAAAAAGAATGAAAAGAGCTGAGGACAGTCTCAGAGACCTCTGGGACCATATCAAATGCACCAACATTCTAATTATAGGGGTCCCAGAAGAAGAGAAAAAGAAAGGTATGAGAACATTTTTGAAGAGATTGTAGTTGAAAATTTTCCCAACATGGAAAAGGAAATAGCCAATCAATCCAAGAGGCACAAAGAGTCCCATACAGGATAAACCCAAGGAGAAACACACCAAGACACATACTAATGAAACTAACAAAGACTAAGCACAAAGAAAGAATACTGAAAGCAGCAAGGGAAAAGCAACAAGTAACACACAAGGGAAACCCCATATGCTTAACAGCTGATCTTTCAGCAGAAACTCTGCAGAGCAGAAGGGAATGGCAGGATATATTTAAAGTAGTGAAAGGGAAAAATCTACAACCAAGATTATTGTAACTAGCAAGGATCTCATTCAAAATTGATGGAGAAATCAAAAGCTTTTCAGGCAAGCAAAAGTTAAGAGAATTCAATACCACCAAACCAGCTTTACAACAAATGTTAAAGTGATTTATATAGTCAAGAAATACAAGAGAAGAAAAAAGATCTATAAAATCAACCCCAAACTTTTAGAAAATGGCAACAGGAACATATATATCAATAATTCCTTTAAATGTATATGGATTAAATGCTCCAACCAAAAGGCACAAACTGGCTGAATGGATACAAAAACAAGACTCATATATATGCTGTCTACAAGAAACCCACTTCAGGCTTCAAGACATATATAGACTGAAAGTGAGAAAATATATTCCATGCAAATGGGAAGCAAAGAAACCTGAAGTAGCAATCCTCATATCTGACAAAATAGACCTTAAAATAAATAAGATTACAAGAGATAAGGAAGGACACTACATAATGATCAAGGGATCAATCCAAGAGGAAGACAACAATTGTAAATATGTGCCCAACATAGGAGCACCTCAATACATAAGACAAACACTAACAGACATAAAAAGAGAAATTAGCAGTAACACAATAATAGTAGGAGACTTTTAACACCCCACTCATACCAATGGACAGATCATCAAAACAGAAAATCAATAAGGAAACACAAGACTTAAATGATACATTAGATGAGATGGATCTCATTGATATCTTCAGGACATTCCATCCAAATGCAGACGAATACACTTCCTTCTTAAGTGCACATGGAACGTTCTCCAGGATAGACCACATCTTGGGTCACAAATCAAACCTCAGTAAATTTAAGTAAATTGAAATTGTATGAAGCATCTTCTCTGACCACAACGCTGAGACTAGAAATCAATTACAATCTAGACTATAAGAAACACAAACACATGGGGATTAAACAACACTTTTCTAAATAACCAACAGGTTACTGACAAAATCAGAAAATGTCTAGAAACAAATGACAATGAAAACATGACAACTCAAAACCTATGGGATGCAGCAAAAGCAGTTCTAAGAGGAAAGTTTATAGCAGTACATTCCTACCTTAAGAAACAAGAAAAACATCGAATAGACAGCCTAACTTAACACCTAAAACAACTGGAAAAAGAAGAAGAACAACAACAAAAAAACCCAAAATTAGTAGAAGGAAAGAAACCATAAAGATCCAGGCAGAAATAAATAGAAAAGAAAGAAACAATAGTAAAGATTAATAAAACAAAAACTGGCTCATTGATAAGATAAACAAAACTGACAAACCTTTAGCCAGACTCATCAAGAAGTAAAGAGAGAAGAATCAAATCAACAAAATTAGAAATGAAAAAGGAGAGGGTACAACAGACAAAGCAGAAATACAAAGGATTATAAGAGACTATTAGGAACAACTATATGGCAATAAAATAGATAACCTGGAAGACATGGAAAGATTCTTAGAAAAGTTCAATCTTCCAAGACTGAACCAGGAAGAAATAGAAATTATAAACAATGCAATTACAAGCACTGAAATTGAAGCTGCGGTCAAAAATCTCCCAAAAGACAAAAGCTCAGGACCAGATGGCTTCACAGGAGAATTCTATCAAACATTTAGAGAAGAGCTAATGCCTATTCTTCTAAGACTCTTTCAAAAAGCTGCAGAGGAAGGAACATTTCCAAATTCATTCTATGAGGCCACCATCACCCTGATACTAAAACCAGACAAAGACAACATAAAAAAAGAAAACTATAGGCCAATATCACTGATGAACATAGATGCAAAAATCCTCAACAAAATTTTAGCAAACAGAATTCAGCAACACATCAAAAAGCTCATATACCATGATCAAGTTGGGTTTATTCCAGGAATGCAAGGATTCTTCAATATAAACAAATCAATGTGATACACCATATTAACAAATTGAAAGATAAAAACCATGTGATAATCTCAATAGATGCAGAAAAAGCCTTCAACAAAATTCAGCTCCCATTTATGATTGAAACTCTTCAAAAAATGGGCATAGAAGGAACCTACCTCAACATAGTAAAAGCCATTTTGATAAGCCTACAGCAAAGATTATTCTCAATGGTGAAAAACTGAAAGCATTTCCTGTAAGATCAGGAACAAGACAAGGATGTCAACTTTCACCACTATTATTCAACATAGTTCTGGAAGTCCTAGCTACAGCAAATAGAGAAGAAAAAGAAATTAAAGGAATCCAGATTGGAAAAGAATAAATAAAGCTCTCACTGTTTGCAGATGATATGATACTATAAATAGAAAAGCCTAAAGATAGTATCAGAAAATTCCTAGAGCTAATCAGTGAATTTAGCAAAGTTGTAGGATACAAAATCAACACACAGAAATCACTTGCATTTCTATATACTAACAATAAAAAATCAGAAACAGCAATTAAGGAATCAATTCCATTCACCAAGGCAACAAAAATAATTAAATATCTAGCAATAAACTTACCTAAGGAGATGAAAAAACTGTATGCAGAAAATTATAAGACACTAATGAAAGAAATCAAAGATGACATTAACAGATGGAGAGATATTCCATGTTCCTGGGTAGGAAGAATCAATATTGTGAAAATGACTATAGACTACCAAATGCAATTTACAGATTTAATGCAATCCCTATCAAACTACCAATGGCATTCTTCACAGAACTAGAACAAAATATTTTAAAATTCATACGGAAGCACTAAAGACCCAATATAGCCAAAGCAGTCTTGAGAAAGAATAATGGAGCTGGAGGAGACAAGCTTCCTGACTTCAGGTTATACTACAAAGCTAAAGTCATCAAGACAGTATGGTACTGGCACAAAAACAGAAATATAGACCAATGGAACAAGATAGAAAGCTCAGAAATAAACCCACGCACCTATGGGTACCTTATTTTTGACAAAGGAGGAAAGCATATACAATGGGGCAAAGACAGCATCTTCAATAAATGGTGCTGAGAAAACTGGACAGCTACATGTAAATGAATGAAATTAAAACATTTCCTAATATCATACACAAAGATAAACTCAAAATGGATTAAAGACCTAAATGTAAGATCAGAAACTATAAAACTCTTAGAGGAAAATATAGGCAGAACACTGAATGATATAAATCAAAGCAAGATCCTCTATGACTCATCTCCTAGAGTAATGGAAATAAAAACAAAAGTAAACAAGTGAGATCTGATTAAACTTAAAAGCTTTTGCACAGCAAAGGAAACTATAAGCAAGGTGAAAAGACAGCCCTCAGAATGGGAGAAAATAATAGCAAATGAAACAACTGACAAAGGATTAATTTCAAAAATATACAAGTAGCTCATACAACTCAATACCAGAAAAACAACCCAATCAAAAAGTGGGAAAAAGACTCAAAAAGACATTTCTCCAAAGAAGACATACAGATTGCTAACAAACACAGGAAAGATGCTCAATATCACTCATTATTAGAGAAATGCAAATCAAAACTACAATGAGATATCATCCCACATCAGTCAGAATGGCCATCATCAAAAAGTCTACAAACGATAAATGCTGGAAAGGGTGTGGAGAAAAAGCAACACTCTCGCACTGCTGGTGAGTGTAAATTGATACAGCCACTATGGAAGACGGTATGGAGATTCCTTAAAAAACTAGGAATAAAACCACCATATGATGCGGCAATCCCACTCTTAGGCATATACCCTGAGGAAATCAAAATTTAAAGAGACACATGTATCCCATTGTTCATTGCAGCACTATTTATAATAGCTAGAACATGGAAGCAACTTAGATGTCCATCTACAGATAAATGGATAAAGAGGTAATGGCATATATACAAATGGAATATTGCTCAGCCATGAAAAGGAACACATTTGAGTCAGTTCTAATGAAGTGGATGAACCTAGAACCTATTATACAGAGTGAAGTGAGTCAGAAATAGAAAGATAAATACTGTATTCTAACACATATATACGGAATCTAGAAAAGTGGTACTGAAGAATTTATTTACAGGGCAACAATGGAGACACAGACATAGAAAATAGACTTATGGACATGGGGAAAGGGGAGGAGAGGGTGAGATGTATGGAAAGAGTAACATGGAAACTTACATTACTATATGTGAAATGGTGAAATGGATAGCCAATGGGAATTTCCTGTATGGCTCAGAAAAATCAAACAGGGGCTCTGTATCAACCTAGAGGGGTGAGAGAAGGAGATGGGAGGGAGTTTCAATAGGGAGGGGATATATGTATACCAAAGTCTGATTCATGTAGAGGTTTGACAGAAAACAGTAAAATTCTGTAAAGGAATTATCCTTCAATAAAAAATAAATAAATTAAAAAAATAATAACATGGCCATGAAAAGCAGTTAAAGTCAATACTGACTGAGTTTGAATCCTGTTCTGCCACTTATTACCTGTGTGACCTTGGACAAGGTAACTAACATCTCTGCTTTGGTTTCTTCAACGTCAGAAGAGCAGTAATTAAGTCTTAACCTCTTATCCAAATCATGAGGCTGAATATCTTTCAGAATTCAGAATTTTCCTTATTTTAGAAAGGCAATGTGGTACCACAGGACTGGAAAATGTCAGTTTTTCATTCCAATCCCTAAGAAAGGCAATGCCAAAGAATGTTCAAACTAATGCACAGTTGCACTCATCTCACATGCTGGCAAAGTAATGCTCAAAATTCTCCAAGCCCAGCTTCAAAGTATGTGAACTGTGAACTTCCAGCTGTTCAAGCTGGATTTAGAAAAGGCAGAGGAACCAGAGATCAAATTACCAACATCCCTTGGATCATCAAAAAAGCAAGAGAGTTCCAGAAAAACATCTACTTCTGCTTTATTGGCTACACCAAAGCCTTTGACCATGTGGATCACAACAAACTGTGGAAAATGCTTCAAAACATGGGAATACCAGACCACCTGACCTGCCTCTGGAGAAATGTGGGTGCAGGTCAAGAAGCAACAGATAGAACTGGACATGAAACAACAGACTGGTTCCAAACTGGGAAAGGACTAGTCAAGGCTATATATTGTCACTCTGCTTATTTAACTTAGTTGCAGAGTACATCATGTGAAATGCTAGGATGGATGTATCACAAGCTGGAATCAAGATTGCTGGGAGAAATATAAATAACCTGAGATACACCACCCTTATGGTAGAAAGTGAAGAACTAAAGAGCCTCTTGATGAAAGTGAAAGAGGAGAGTGAAAAAGTTGGCTTAAAGCTCAACATCTTTTTTTGCGAGGGAGGGGGGTATTAGTTCTAAAAGGTCTTGTAGGTCTTCATAGAACCATTCAACTTCAGCTTCTTCAACGTTACCGGTTGAGGAATAGACTTGGATTACTGTGATAGTGAATGGTTTGCTTTGGGAACGAACAGAGATCATTCTGTCATTTTTGAGATTGCACCCAAGTACTGCATTTCAGACTCTTTTGTTGACCATGATGGCTACTCCATTTCTTCTGAGGGATTCCTGCCCACAGTGGTAGATATAATGGTCATCTGAGTTAAATTCACCCATTCCAGTCCATTTTAGTTCACTGATTCCTAGAACGTCAACCTTCACTCTTGCCATCTCCTGTTTGACCACTTCCAATTTGCCTTGATTCAGGGACCTAACATTCCAGGTTCCTATGCAATATTGCTCTTTACAGCATCAGATCTTACTTCCATCACCAGTCACATCCACAACTGGGTATTGTTTTTGCTTTGGCTCCATTCCTTCATTCTTTCTGGAGTTATTTCTCCACTGATCTTCAGTAGCATATTGGGCACCTAATGACCTGGGGAGTTCTTCTTTCAGTGTCCTATCATTTTGCCTTTTCATACTGTTCATGGGGTTCTCAAAGCAAGAATACTGAAGTGGTTTGCCATTCCCTTCTCCAGTGGACCACATTCTGTCAGACCTCTCCACCATGACCTGCCCGTCTTGGGTAGCCCCACAGGGCATGGCTTAGTTTCACTGAGTTAGACAAGGCTGTGGTCCGTGTGATTACATTGACTAGTTTTCTGTGATTATGGTTTCAGTGTGTCTGCCCTCTGATGCCCTCTCGCAACACCTACCATCTTACTTGGGTTTTTCTTACCTTGGACATTGGAGTATCTCTTCACAGCTGCTCCAGCAACGTGCAACCGCTGCTCCTCAACACTCCCTCCTTGGATGAGGGATATCTCCTCACCGCTGCCCCTCCTGACCTTGAACATGGATTAGCTCCTCTCGGCACTCCTGTGCCCCACGTAGCCACCACTCCTTGGACATGCGGTTGCTCCTCCCGGCCGCCGCCCCAAACCTCGGACGAGGGGTAGCTCCTCTTGGCCACTCTTCTGCAAGGTCTGTCACAGCCGGCAGGCTTCTGCAGATTATACTAGGATAGACCTACAAGACCTTTTAGAACTAACACCCAAAAAAGATGTCCTTTTCATTATAGGGGACTGGAATGCAAAAGTAGGAAATCAAGAAACACCTGGAGTAACAGGCAAGTTTGGCCTTGGAATACAGAATGAAGCAGGGCAAAGGCTAATAGAGTTTTGCCAAGAGAACGCACTGGTCATAGCAAACACCCTCTTCCAACAACACAAGACAAGACTCTACACATGGACATCACCAGATAGTCAACAACAAAATTAGATTGATTATCTTTTTTGCAGCCAAAGATGGAGGAGCTATATACAGTCAGAGAAAACAAGACAGGGAGCTGACTGTGGCTCAGATCATGAACTCCTTATTAACAAATTCAGACTCAAATTGAAGAAAGTAGGGAAAACCACTAGACCATTCAGGTCTAAATCAAATCAGACCTGAATCAGACCTAAATCAAATCCCTTAAGATTATACAGTGGAAGTGAGAAACAGATTTAAAGGCCTAGATCTGATAGATAGAATGCCTGATGAACTATGGAATGAGGTTCATGACATTGTACAGGAGACAGGAATCAAGACCATCCCCATGGAAAAGAAATGCAAAAAAGCAAAATGGATGTCTGAGGAGGCCTTACAAATAGCTGTGAAAAGAAGAGAAGTGAAAAGCGAAGTAGAAAAGGAAAGTTATAAGCATCTGAATGCAGAGTTTCAAAGAATAGCAAGAAGAGATAAGAAAGCCTTCTTCAGTGACCAATGCAAAGAAATAGAGGAAAACAACAGAATGGGAAAGACTAGAGATCTCTTCAAGAAAATTAGAGATACCAAGGGAACATTTCATGCAAAGACGGGCTCAATAAAGGACAGAAGTGGTATGGACCTAACAGATGCAGAAGATATTAAGAAGAGGTGGCAAGAATACACAAAAGAACTGTAAAAAAAAGATTTTCACGACCCAGATAATCACAATGGTGTGATCACTCACCTAGAGCCAGATATCCTGGAATGTGAAGTAAAGTGGGCCTTAGAAAGCATCACTACAAACAAAGCTAGTGGAGGTGATGGAATTCCAGTTGAGCTATTTCACATCCTGAAAGATGATGCTGTGTAAGTGCTGCACTCAATATGCCAGCAAATTTGGAAAACTCAGCAGTGGCCACAGGACTGGAAAAGGTCAGTTTTCATTCCAATGCCAAAAAATGCTCAAACTACCACACAATTGCACTCATCTCACACGCTAGTAAAGTAATGCTCAAATTTCTCCAAGCCAGGCTTCAGCAATTCGTGAACCGTGAACTTCCTGATGTACAAGCTGGTTTTAGAAAAAGCAGGCAGAGGAACCAGAGATCAAATTGCCAACATCCGCTGGATCATGGAAAAAGCAAGAGAGTTCCAGAAAAACATCTATTTCTGCATTATTGACTATGTCAAAGCCTTTGACTGTGTGGATCCCAATAAACTGTGGAAAATCCTGAAAGAGATGGGAATACCAGACCACCTGACCTGCCTCTTGAGAAACCTATATGCAGGTCAGGAAGCAACAGTTAGAACTGGACATGGAATAACAGACTGGTTCCAAATAGGAAAAGGAGTACGTCAAGGCTGTATATTGTCACCCTGCTTATTTAACTTCTATGCAGAGTACATCATGTGAAACGCTGGACTGGAAGAAGCACAAGCTGGAATCAAGATTGCCAGGAGAAATATCAATAACCTCAGATATGCAGATGACACCACCCTCATGGCAGAAAGTGAAGAGGAACTAAAAAGTCTCTTGATGAAAGTGAAAGAGGAGAGTGAAAAAGTTGACTTAAAGCTCAACAGTCAGAAAACGAAGATCATGACATCTGGTCCCATCACTTCATGGCTAATAGATGGGGAAACAGTGGAAACAGTGGAAACAGTGTCAAGCTTTATTTTGGGGGCTCCCAAATCACTGCAGATGTTGACTGCAGCCATGAAATTAAAAGATGCTTACTCCTTGGAAGGAAAGTTATGACCAACCTAGATAGCATATTGAAAAGCAGAGACATTACTTTGCCAACAAGGTCTGTCTAGTCAAGGCTATGGTTTTTCCAGTGGTCATGTATGGATGTGAGAGTTGGACTGTGAAGAAATCTGAGTGCCAAAGAATTGATGCTTTTGAACTGTGGTGTTGGAGAAGACTCTTGAGAGTCCCTTGGAACTCAAGGAGATCCAACCAGTCCATTCTAAAGGAGATCAGCCCTGGGTGTTCTTTGGAAGGAATTATGCTGAAGCTGAAACTCCAGTCCTTTGTCCACCTCATGTGAAGACTTGACTCATTGGAAAAGACTCTGATGCTGGGAGGGATTGGGGGCAGGAGGAGAAGGGGACGACAGAGGATGAGATGGCTGGATGGCATCACTGACTCGATGGACGTGAGTCTGAGTGAACTCCGAGAGTTGGTGATGGACAGGGAGGCCTGGCGTGCTGCAATTCATGGGGTCACAAGAGTCGGACACGACTGAGCGACTGAACTGAACTGAACTGTAAGCTCAACATTCAGAAAATTAAGATCATGGCCTCCGATCCCATCACTTCATGGCTAATAGAAACAATGTAAAACTTTCTTTTCTTGGGCTCCAAAATCACTGCAAATGGAGACTGCAGACATGAAATTAAAAGATGATTGCTCCTTGGAAGAAAAGCTATGACCAACCTAGATAGCATATTAAAAAGCAGAGACATTACTTTGCCAACAAATGTCCATCCAGTCAAAATTATTATTTTTCCAGTAGTCATGTATGGGTGTGATAGTTGGATCTTAAAGAAAGCTGAGTGCCAAAGAATTGATGCTTTTGAACTGTGGTGTTGGAGAAGACTCTTGAGAGTCCTTTGGACTACAAAGAGATCCAACCAGTCCATCCTAAAGGAGATCAGTCCTGAATATTCATTGGAAGGACTGATGCTGAAGCTTAAACTCCAATCCTTTGGCCACCTGATGTGAAGAACTTTCTCATTAGGAAAGTCCCTGATGCTGGGAAAGATTGAAGGCAGGAGGAGAAGAGGACAACAGAGGATGAGATAGTTGGATGACATCACCAACTTGAAGGACATGAATTTGAGCAAGCTCCAGGAGTTGGTGATGGACAGGGAAGACTAGCTTGCTGCCGTCCATGGGGTTGCAGAGAGTTGGACGCGGCTAAGGGACTGAACTGAAGTGAACATATACCATATATTTTATAACAGTCACAGTAGTGTCTTGATCAGCTGCTATAATTAAATACATTGATATTTTTCCAGTAAAACATATTACCTAGACTATGAGTTGGTTTATATCAATAAAGATAGAATTTTACTACAATAACTTTGGATGCATAGTTTTCAAAGCTGATTACTGAGATCACAAATGCATGGAAAACCATAAAACTCTAAAAAAACTGGATAGATTCCTAGTGACCTTTTGTGTTTTTTTTTACAACTTCTCCAATTTTAATCATGAGAAAACCTAAGATGCACAGATATCAGACAACTTCCCTGAGATAACGTAGGTAATTTCTTAAACAGTGTTGGAGACTGACTTTCTGTTTAGTGTCCTGTGCTACACCATAACATTAAAGAAAAGAAAAAAATTTTATTTCAGACTTGAAAGCTAGAATCAAAAAATAGTTTTCAAGAGTCTTTCCAGTCTTGAAATTATAGAAGGTGGACTGACTTTCTCATGATCCATGGATACTGTTTATGATCACCAAAATTATGTTTCTTTGTGTGTATGTGTGTCTGCTATGCTCAGTCATGTCCGATTCTTTGTCACCCCTTGGACCAGAGCCCGCCAGGCTCCTCTGTCCATGGGCTTTTCAAGGAAAGAATACCGGAGTGGGTTGCCATCTCCTTCTCCAGGGGATCTTCCTGAACCATGGGTAGAATCCACCTCTGCTGCTTTGGTAAGCAGATTCTTTACCACTGCACCACAGGGAAGCCCCCTTAGATTCCTTAGAGGCAGAAATTCTCTGAAGCCAGTACCATACAGTGATGGGAGCTATCTGAAGCAGCTGTTCAGAGAAAACTGTTGGCAGGAAGAAAGGACCATAGAGTTCCAGAATGACAATGCAATTGTTAAAAATATGGATGCAAATCTGCCTTACAAGTACATTTTTTTCCCTTTTGAAATAATCCATGAGGCTTGCCAAAGACCTCTGGGCATAAGCAGTGTGTATTTGGTTGCATGGAAGGCTGATTTCTTAAACACAGATTATCTCATTTTTATAAGTGTAGCTGAAGACATTGTTTCAGTCTCCCCAATGAGCTACAGAAACATGAAACTCTAGGACAAAACTCATAATCATCAAGTGATTTGGCTCATGCTGTGTACCTAATCTAAGTTTGATTGTTACCTTTTCTTGATAAAATTGTATTTTATTTTACAAGAATCCAGAAAAATGTATATTGAAAGTTATCATTGTCTACATTTTGTTGTACCTTCCAGATTTTCCTATACATCTATTTGTGACTTTTAAATAACAAACCTTTATTATATACCAAGCAAAGAGTTTCAAGGTTTCTTTTTCATTGAAAATGATAATGCATATATCCTTCAATATCAGCATATATTTTATGCATGATTTAGTGGTTAAAAAAATAGCAAAATGTGTTTTAGAGCAAGCCATGTGCTAAGTATTTTAAATTGTCTTTTAAAATTTTAATCCTTCTGACAATCTTAAAAGGTCAGTATTCTTATTATCTTCACTATACAGTTGAAGAAATCAAAGTCTAGCTTAAGTAATATAAGTAAGTATACATATCTAGAAAGTAAGAGAGGGAACTTCCCTGTGGTCTAGTGGTTAAGACTTTGCCTTCCAATGCAGATGGTGAAGGTTTGATCCTTGGTTGGAGAGCGAAGATCCCATGTGCCTCTTGGCCGAAAAACCAAAACATAAAACAGAAACCATACTGTAACTAATTCAATCAACACTTTAAAAAAAAAAAAAAAAACTACAAGAAACAAAATGTAAACCTGGGCACTCTAACTCCAAAAGTTTATGCCCTGACTCATATCAACTAGTTTTTCCTTTGCATGCACAATCTGCAACATTCGCCCTTCTCTAATTGTTAGACCTCTAGATCTCCAAATGTTAGACCTCTAGATCATTTCCCTTTTTTCCCGTTTTCTTCTTTCCCTCTCTTTCTCTTCTCCTCCCCTCCTTTCTATCATAAACAGCTCTTTGATGAGCATCTGTATAGCAAAATCTTAGGGACATGACCTCAAAGTTCAAATGTGACTAACAACTGCTCCACAAAGAGCTGGGATCCATTGTCCTCCAAATTCTCACCCTATATTGTTCAACAGGTTCATGTGACAAGGTCTGGTCAATGGGCCGTGAGCCTATATATGTGAGCCGTGTCCCTTCATGGACAAAGCACAGAAGACTGGTTGGGTTCTCCATGGATGCTCTTGCCCATCTGGTGAACTTGAGTGCTGAGATGGCAGTAACACAGAGCACACAGCCCCCATCAGCCTAGGCCCCTGAGTGACAACACAGCTTAGCACACCCACCTCCCACTGAGCTGTTTTGGACCTGAAGCTTGAAGCTCAAAGCAAACATCTTTCTCTTAAGTCACTGAATAATTAGCTTTAAGCTCTTACTGCACACAATGGGAATTAAGCAATATCTAGCAAAAATTATATCCGTTTGCCTTCTGACTCAGCAATCCTATTTCTAAGAATCTTTCCCAGTCATGCTGGCAAAAAAAAAAAAGAAAAAATGTAAGCACAAGGCTATTAATTGCAGAGGAAATTACTTCTGAATATTTTTGAACAAACATACATGAAGAGCATTTACTTCATTTCCTGCCTTTTAGGGATTACTCTGTCCTTTACTTGAATAATGAAAATGCTATCTACTGAATTGGAGTCATGTTCTTGTGATATTTGTGTTGACGTTTGTGTTTATGCTTGTGTGTTTGCTCATTCATGCAGACATGCATGCTTCTTCTTGATTCTGAGAGAGGTCAGAGGTCAGTTTCCCAAAGTTCATACATGGATGTTCAGATGGCACCAAGGTGAGGCGTATAAGAAGTAGATTGGATCATGAATTATCTGTGGGAAAAGTAGGTGTTATCATTAGGAACCTGGGAGTGTAGGACGATTTTAAGATAAAAGGTGAGAGAGAAGCATTTGTCTAGAGTCCTTTCATGTGAATGCTTAGTTTCAAGCAAAAGGAGAATTTTGAGGCAAGTTAAAACACTTAACTGATGAGGCCTTCCTTAAAATGCTTATAGAGACCCTAGAGATTTTATAGGACTGTAAATTTTGGTTGTTAACACAAAGTAAAATCTCTTTGAAAGTGAAGTTAGTCGCTCAGTCATGTCCGACTCTTTTCGACCCCATGGACTATTCAGTCCATGGAATTCTCCAGGCCAGAATACAAGAATACTAGAGTGAGTAGCCATTCCTATCTCCAGGGGATCTTCCTAAACCAAGGATCGAACTAAAACTCCCACATTGCAGGCAGGTTCTTTACCAGCTGAGCTACCAGGGAAGCCCTTGATATCTTTAGGTTTTACATATAGAGCAAATAGTATTTTAATTTCCTCAGGGGATTTAGCTCCATTTGCATTTGAGAGAGTGCAATTTTGCAAGACTTTTTTTCTTTCCCTGTGGGTAAATATTAGGCACAAGTGCATTACTTGCGAACCTTCTGAAAGATAAAGTGCTTTTCATGTTTTCTCTCAAGGTCTCACTAAATGGAGCATGTGAGGAAATGGAAAGCTATAATGACATCTACCTCCTAGCACTCCGTGTGTGTGTGTGTGTGTGTGTGTGTGTGTGTGTGTGTGTGTGTGAGGACAGTTTTTGGTGAACTACTGCTTTCTGTTGGAGCCATTCCCATGTGAGCAGCCATGCCTGGGCCTTGTACCGCATTCAGAAAACGACCCGTGACCAGCACACAGAACTGGAAACGTTGTCAGTGTGATGAGAATGCCTAATGTCCCCAGAGTTGCCATGCAGCAGAAGCCAGGCCTGACAAGTCGTTACTCTGCTGTCCGCAGTGACAGAGGGAATCTCTCTCGTATGCAGTTAGTGGCTGGGGCATGAATGCAATGCAGAAGGAGCCCACAGCCTGGAGCTGAGGTCGTCCATGCCCTGTGCTCGTATTGCTGTCCATCTTTGCCTAGGCAAAACTGGTAGTCAAATTGGTGACCACAGGGCAATCATCAAAATTCAGAAGGTAAACAGTAGCACTGCTACCACACATTTGTAATAAATTATCCAATGCTGTTCACAGAAAGTGTTGTATTCATGGGGCTGAATGAAAGAAGGAGACTGCCACCCCACAGATGGCTGCAGGAGAGCAGTCTGCAGATTGCAGAAGAGATGTTTAATTGGTGGAAAACGCTTGGAACATTTAATCAAGTGGGGAGTCAGCAGAGATAGAAAGGTGCTCGGTGAAACTGTTTCTCTGCCTCTGCCATGTTTCTGGCCAATCTAATGATTTGCAGGGAGAGGAGGAAGACACCAGGCCATGGCAGGTTGACTGTGGGTCCTGGGTCATTCTCAGGTTTGAAGCCCAGCAAGTGAGAGTGTCATCCAGTGATGGGGAAATTAGGAAGGAGGAATTAGTAATGAGCATCATTTTGGATGTATTGGTTTTAAACTTATCAGGGGACATTCTAATGGAGAGACGTGTGTTAAAGGGACTGGATTAAAGAGCAGGGGCAAGATCTGAACTGGAAGATGACTCAAGCGAGCTCCTTAGAATTTAGAACTAGAGCAACGCAGGAGTGAAGAGGACTGGAGTTGGAGGCTTATATCAGGCACGGCTTTGGAGAGTGACCACCTGGAGCACCTCTTCTAATTCTCATCGAGCCTCAGTTTTCTCATTTGCCAACTGAATGGTAATAATACCTCCTTCATAGATTTTGGGAAAATAAATTGAGAAAATATATTAAAAGCACTGGATAAAAAGGAGAACTAAACCTGGTGCTCTGTGATGACCTAGAGGGGTGGAATGGGGGAGGTGGGAGGGAGACTCCAGAAGGAGGGGATATATGTATACGTGTGGCTAATCCACGTTGTCATATGGTGGAAACCAACACAGCATTGTAAATCAACTATCCTCCAATTTAAAAAATCACTTAGCACAGTGCCTGGAATATAGTAAACCCTCAAAAATAGTAGCTGTTTATTTGTTGAAACATAAAAAATAGAAATAAAAAAATAGAAGGCAACTGTATTCTTTTAGAATACCATCTAGAAGAATGGGCAGACTGTGTATGAAAAGAAGAATTCTAGATAAGGATAAATCCATTTTTTGAAGACCATAGGAATACATTAATGGGCTTTGAAAGGAACAGATAAATTTCCATATGGAAATACATTCTATAGTTCTTTATATATGTATAAAGAAATATATCGAGAGAGCGCTGAAGAATTGATGCTTTTGAACTGTGGTGTTGGAGAAGACTCTTGAGAGTCCCTTAGACTGCAAGGAGATCCAACCAGTCCATTCTGAAGGAGATCAGCCCTGGGTGTTCTTTGGAAGGAATGATGCTAAAGCTGAAACTCCAGTACTTTGGCCACCTCATGCGAAGAGTTGACTCATTGGAAAAGACTGATGCTGGGAGGGATTGGGGGCAGGAGGAGAAGGAGACGACAGAGGATGAGATGGCTGGAGGGCATCACTGACTCGATGGACATGAGTCTGAGTGAACTCCAGGAGTTGGTGATGGACAGGGAGGCCTGGCGTGCTGCGATTCATGGGGTCACAAAGAGTCGGACACGACTGAGCGACTGAACTGAACTGAACTGAACTGATATATATATCTTATAAACTCTTCAAAAACTTTGGCTTCTATTAAAGGAAGAAATATTTTTATATGCCTTTTCTATATCCAGGTATTCAACCAAGATTAGTTGGAGGGATTAAACTTTCTTAATCTCCACACTGCACTTTTGCATTTCCAATGACATCTAAACTGCTTTAAGACTGAGGAAGAGGAGTTTTGGAGTATATACATTGCGATCGTATTCCCTGGAAAAAAATTTTTTCATGCCCTTGGATGGACCTTGAGCCCTATTCTATTCTTGATTCTGCCCTAGAAAGGGGTCTTTTACCCACACAGTGCCACTCACTCATGCTCAGGAAATGTCCCCCAACACTTCTGCAGAGATGATGCCCCTTTCTTGATTTACATGGGCTACTCTGAATCATGATTATTTGGGGTTTCTGTCACCTGCTAGAAGAAAATATTAGAACTTACATGTAAAATTGAGTTTGGATGATGGATTTACAGCTTATTAGCTTTGTTATGTTAATTAAACAAGAGGCCATTAAACCAAGGTGGCTTTACAGTGTCAGCACCCTGTGTGTGTGTGTGTGTGTGTGTCGGTGTGTGTCTGCTCAGTCACTCAATCGTGAACAACTCTTTTGTGACTCCATGGACTGTAGCCTGCCAGGTTCCTCTGTCCATGGAATTCTCCTGACAAGAATACTGGAATGGGTTGCCATTTCCTCCTCCAGGAGATCTTCTTGATCCAGGATTGAATGTACGTCTCTTGAACTGGCAGGCAGAATCTTTACCACTGAGTCACCTGGAAAGGAAACTCAAACCTAAGTCTGTAATGCCTCAAGTTGTTGAGAAACCTAAGAACAACCAATCACAGACAACCAATGAGGCTTTTCCAAATAAGTCAACCACTTAGTTAGTTAGAGTCATGTCCGACTCTTTGCGACCCCATGAATCACAGCACGCCAGGACTCCCTGTCCATCACCAACTCCTGGAGTTCACTCAGACTCACATCCATCCAGTCAGTGATGCCATCCAACCATCTCATCCTCTGTCGTCCCCTTCTCCTCCTGCCCACAATCCCTCCCAGCATCAGAGTCTTTTCCAATGAGTCAACTCTTCACATGAGGTGGCCAAAGTACTGGAGTTTCAGCCTCAGCATCATTCCCTCCAAAGAAATCCCAGGGCTGATCTCCTTCAGAACGGACTGGTTGGATCTCCTTGCGGTCCAAGGGACTCTCAAGAGTCTTCTCCAACACCACAGTTCAAAAGCATCAATTCTTCGGCACTCAGCTTTCTTAACAGTCCAACTCTCACGTCCATACATGACCACTGGAAAAACCATAGCCTTGACTAGATGGACCTTTGTTGGCAAAGCAATGTCTCTGCTTTTAATGACTTATGGTATAACTAATCAAATAATTTCCTTGCTTTGTTTCTACCTTTTCTTTATAAAAGTCTTTCCCTGAACTTCCATCAGCTCTGAATCATTTCTGGTTTGGTGATACCCAATTTGAGTCAATTTATGCACCCCTCTCCAGTACTCTTGCCTGGAAAATTCCATGGAGAGAGGAGCCTGATAAGTTGCAGGCCATGGAGTTGCTAAGAGTCCGACAAGACTGAGTGACTTCACTTTCACTTTTCACTTTCATGCATTGGAGAAGGAAATGGCAACCCACTCCAGTATTCTTGCCTGGATAATCCCAGGGACAGTGGAGCCTGGTGGGCTGCCATCTATGGGGTCCCACAGAGTTGGACATGACTAAAGCAACTTAGCAGCAGCAGCAGCAGCATGCCCAAAGAAATTCTTAAAAATTTTAATATGTTTCAACTTATCTTTTAACAGCTTTGTGACCTAAACTTTCACTTCCCCATTATAATATAGGCATAATTCACAGAATTGTAAAAATAAAATTGAAATTAGTGTACATGAGGCTTTTTACAAATTATGGTATAGCGTTCAAGTGCATTGTGATGTTATTAAAATTTTTCTCTTTAATAAGTTAATTCTTTCTTATACTCTGGGTACTCTAGCTACTGAAGAAGTGGCAGCATCTAGCAATCAAGTGAGTACCAAATCCATATTCAACAGCCACTAATTACCAAGCTTATGAAACTGTCTTGCATTCTTCTAGAGGAGAAAATTTTGTATGGCTGAGATAATAAATAGAAAATTTCCTCCCCAAACACACACATGCATTTAACCAACAAATTTTGTTAGACTTGCAGTCAAATAAAGTCTATTCAATAACCAAGTGTTGAAAGTTAAAAATAGGGGACAGAGAAACATAATAAAGTCTGTGATTTTCTTTCTTTATCAATAACCAATATTCCAGTTCTTTGATACCAGCTGGATGTCCATATAAGTGGAACTAGTTTCAGATCCCATGAGTTTAAAGAGCTCAGTCCTACAGAACTACCCCCACTTCAGAGACAAGCTGCAGATGGGTTTCCCAGCCTACCCATCCTTCTGTCCAACAAACTACAAGTATGAGGGGGGTTGTCCCATGCCCCATCCCCCTGCAAGTTTGATAATTTCTATGATAGCTCCCAGAACCTAATCTGAAGTAATCATTTTTTTCTTTCTATATTCTGTCTTTACAAATCTTTTCCTTTCTTTAGCCTTTTAGAGCTCCCAACTACTTGTTAGGGGGCACTGTCCAATCTTGAATTAGTCAATAAAGTCAATTAGATTTTTAAAATTTATTTGATTTTTGTTTTTAACACCAATATTGTAAAGCATACAACTTCAAAATAGCCCAACAGAAGAGATAATAGAGAAGGATATGGAATGGTGGGCATATTGCTATTTCCTACTTCAGGGTATCTTTCCAACCTAGGGAAATCCCACCATTAAAGAAACTCAAATGCTTTAAAATGTTTTTTCTAGTCTCCTCTTGTTGACCTCTTTGGCTTATATTTCATGTATTGTTTCCCTTGATAATAACTTGTTCAGTTCAGTTCAGTCCTTCAGTTGTGTCCAACTCTTTTCAACCCCATGGACTACAGCATGCCAGGCTTCTCTGTCCATTACCAGCTCCCAGAGATTGCTCAAACTCATATCCTTCCAGTCGGTGATGCCATCCAACCATCTCATCCTCTGTCGTCCCCTTCTCCTCCTGCCCTCAATCTTTCCCAACATCAGGGTCTTTTCCAATGAGTCAGTTCCTTGCATCAGGTGGCCAAAGTATTGGAGTTTCAGCTTCAGCATCAATCATTCCAAAGAATATTCAGGACTGATTTCCTTTAGGATGGACTGGTTGGATCTCCTTGCAGTCCAAGGGACTCTCAAGAGTCTTCTCCAACACCACGGTTCAAAAGCATCAGTTCTTCAGCACTCAGCTCTCTTTATAGTCCAACTCTCACAACCATACATGACTACAGGAAAAACCATAGCTTTGACTAGATGGACCTTTGTGGGCAAAGTAATGTTTCTGCTTTTTAATATCCTGTCTAGATTGGTCGTAGCTTTTCTTTCAGGGAGCAAGCATCCTTTAATTTCATGGCTGCAGTCACCATCTGCAGTGATTTGGGAGCCCAAGGATATAAAGTCTCTCACTGTGTCCATTGTTTCTCCATCTATTAGCCATGAAGTGATGGGACCAGATGCCATGATCTTAGTTTTCTGAATGTTGAGTTTTAGGCCAGCTTTTTCACTCTCCTCTTTTACTTTCATCAAGGGACTCTTTAGTTCTTTTTCACTTTCTACCATAAGGGTGGTGTCATCTGTGTATCTGAGGTTATTGATATTTCTCCTGGAAATCTTGATTCCAGCTTGTGTTTCATCCAGCCCAGCATTTTGCGTGATGTATTCTGCATATAAATTAAATAAGCAGGGTGACAATGTACAGCTTTGATGTACTCCTTTCCCAATCTGAAACCAGTCTGTTGTTTCATATCCAGTTCTGACTGTTGCTTCCTGACCTGCATACAGGTTTCTCAATAGGCAGGTCAGGAGGTCTGGTATTCCCATCTCTTGAAGAATTTTCCACAGTTTGTTGTGGTCTACACAGGATAATTGCTTTACGGAATTGTGTTGGTTTCTGCCATACATCAACATGAATCAGCCATAAGTATACATATATCCCTTCCCTCTTGAACCTCCCTCCCACCTCCCACTCCATCCCACCCCTCTAGGTTGTCATTGCTCGTCATTGTTATTGATCATTAACAGGTTTTCCTTGCCAATGACCAAGTATTTAAAGAGAGAGGCACGTGACCCCGAATCTGAGAATAGATATATTTTATTCCATAAAATCTGGCAGATAATGGGGAAAAGCTATTCTGCTACAGGGGGAAGAAAAAAATTGTGCTAAATAATCCGTCTTTCCTCTGTCTCCCAGTGGTTTGCTGTGCCTCTAACTTAACTTTTGTTACTGGCTGTCTTAGTGCTTATTCATGTGTATAGCTGTCACCCTCACTAGATTGTGAGCTCCTTAAGACAAGGGTCCATGTGTCTAGGCCAAAGCAGATGCTGAATTAATATTTTCTGAGTTGAAATTTTAACATTTTCTCTTGATATGTAGGTAGCAAATCAGGATATAGAGAATAGTCTTACCCATGGTTATTCAAAGTGTCAGTGAAACTCCAGCCTGCAATAAAATATTTCATACTTCCTAGTTTGTGGAGCTTTAACCTCACCCAGAGAAGTTGAGTTCAAAGTCATCAGCATTTGGTGGGTTTTTTTAATTCCTTCCTCCTGACTTTAAAATAAGAGCAATATAGGGACAATGTGCCTAGGTTTCCTTTCTCCATTACATACATTTCATATAGGAGGCCATCTGGTGTTTGGGAATTATGACTTCTGCCCTAGATACTTTTTCTATGTTTCTCATGGATATGAATATGACTTGTAGCAGGAAGGTAAAAAGCATGAAATAAAAACCAGTTGTGGTTCTAATATTTTTTTTGCTGATCTGAAAGTTGCATAAGCTTCACTTCATCTTCCACTTCCTCGTTTTATAATCTTTCTCATTTTCAAAATGAAGCAGGTGTCAAGGAGGAGGTGGTCATGGAGTGTCAACCTTGGCACATTTCAGATGTTTCTAGTATGAGTAAGGGGAGAGTTTTTCTGGTCTAACAACCTTATCTTACATATGGACTGCCAAAGGCCAGGGTTTTCACATGACTTGCCCAAGATTATTCTATGGTGAGAATAGGTGGGAGAAGAAAATAAAACCATTGTCTTTCATTCCCAGTTCAGTGCCTTGCTGCTATGGAACACTTTGTTGAGGGAAAGAAAATGAGTGGTAGATATATCAGTTTTATTGCCACTTCAAGATCTACCACAGAGCTTCAGACAAACAGAAATTAATAATACTTTACTTGTATAAAGATAATGTCCCTTGTGCATCTGGAGTTTTAGCAAAGACTAAGGTTTATGACTGAGGATGAGATGGCTGGATGGCATCACTGACTCGATGGACGTGAGTCTGAGTGAACTCCGGGAGATGGTGATGGACAGGGAGGCCTGGCGTGCTGCGATTCATGGGGTCACAAAGAGTCGGACACGACTGAGCGACTGAACTGAACTGAACTGAACTGAACTGAAGGTTTATGTGCCATAATCTGGGGGCAGGGGCATTTACCTGTCAGTATCTTAAAGCGTTGAAAACAGCAGGATTAATTTTCATGCATGATAAGAACTGCTTCGTCTTTCATGTTGTTATTGCTGTCTAGTCACTAAGTCGTCTCTGATTCTTTGGGACCCCATGGACTGAAGCATGCCAGGCTTCCCTGTCCTTCACTATCTCCCTGAGTTTGCTCAAACTCATGTTCATTGAGTTGGTGATGCTATCCAACCATCTTATCTTCTATTGCCCCTTTCTTCTCAGTCTTTTCTAACATCAGGATCTTTTCCAATGAGTTGGTTCTTAGCATTAGGTGGCCCAAATATTGGAGCTTCAGCTTCAGCATCAGTCCTTCTAATGAATATTCAGGGTTGATTTTGTTTATGATTGACTGGTTTGATCTTTCATACACAGAGTTTCATACACAGCTTTCATACAGAGTTAATTGGTCAGTGCTTTCTTCTTGACATTTCACTGTATGACTGTTTCCGTTTTTAGCTTTTTATACCTTGGGTTCAGTAATGACAGTAATCAACCCGTTCCATGACTTTTCAGAGTTACCTGTATATCCCTGGAGATGTACTCTGAGAATTTAGTTACTATACATTCAAGTAATGGACAGCTGAGCAGTAAAAGCAAGTCTCAAGCCATGAACAACATCATCTAGTGAAAAAGACATCATCCAGACATGAACAAGCTTTGGTAAGTTGTGTTAACTTTGATATGTTGCGTAGGTGTTTTATTCACAAGTACTTGGAGTTCTTAGCTATAACAGAATAGTAAAGGTATTTCACTTTCAGGCTTTCTAGGAGTTTAGATTAAGAAGAATTAGAAATTAAATATTAAAGCAAAATTCAAATGCCTTGATTGTTCTCTTCTCATATTCTAAAGTTAGCTCCTGAGCTGAGAGAGTTGCTCTGAGTGATAGTTTTCAAATTAGAGGTCACTTGAATGAGGCTCAAGGTTGGAGGTTAAAAGAAGGGGGTGTGAAGAGATCTGAATGGGCAAGGCTTTGGGGCTCCAACCTGTGCTTTAAGCAGATAAAGCTATTCATTTCTTCCTTCTTTTTTTCCTTCCCCTTTTCCTTCCTACCTCCTTCTCTCCCTCTTTCCTTTCTCTTGTCCCTTCCTTCTTAACTGTTTTCCAAAGTGGCTGACTGTATCTTCTTATGATTTCAATTTTCATTTCCATATTCCATAAGCATCTCTTCATGTGTCTATTTGCTTTTAGGAAGTGTCTACTAACATATTTTGTACCAGCTGAGCTACCAGGGAAGCCTCATATTTAGGTGATCACATATTTTTTCTTTTATTCTTTAACATAGTTTATTGCAGTGATTTTTTTTTTTTTGTAAATGAAATCAACCTCGTATTCCTGGAATTACTTCCTTTGATCACTATGACTATATATATGTGGTATATTTATAATTTTAGTATATATATTTTAATTTTTGCAAATATTTTCATGAGGGGTATTGATCTTTGGTTTCATCTGTTTGTAATATTGTTGTCTGGGTTTTAATATTAGGGTAACACTGGACCAAGAGAATGCACTGGGAATTATTCTCCTTTTTTGTTTTCTGGAAGAATTTTTATTTTATTTGGCATTATATTTACCTTAAATGTGTGACATAATTCACTATTTGAAGACTCCTAGTGCCGGGGTCCAGCCCCGGTGGATCCAGGGTGATTCGAAGGTGGGGGGACGGAGTCGGCCTCTTTGGAAAAATACATATTTAATCACAGATATAGAGAGATTAGAAATGGATAGTGCAGTAGGAAGATCAGTGGAGAAAAAGAGGCTGAATAACTTGGATTACGTGGAATAGCATCCATGCTCCAGATGGGAATTCAGCCAGAAAAACGGGAGCAAGAAAGAAGCGACATGGGGGAATCAGTCTTTTCGGAAACTGATCCGATTTCTTTATTTTGGGGTTTGCTTATATACCTTTTGTTACACATAGGGATGAATACAGAGTCACGCGGGGGTCAGCAGTCCTGACCTTTATCAAAATCAGGTGCTTCACATAAATGTATAAAAAAAGGTACATCATCTTCTGGCCATGAGTGAGACCTGCTGACATTTTATGATGCTTTCTTTCTGATAACCAAAAAACTTATTTCTTCCAAGGGTGTTTTTTCTTAAACCAGGCACCACCCTCCAAATAAAGTTACATTCCTATAGGGTGAGGCTGTAGTGAGTTACAATCAAGAAAGGAATTTATTCAACCCAAGGTTAACATGATTAGTCTTAAAAAGGTTAATACTTATTTCTCCTATATGCTTAAAGGTTAATACTTATTTCTTCCTATATGCTAGTTATATTCATTATAAAGGTAGGGAACATGGAGATTTAGCAGCAAACATCAACCCAACAAATGAAAATCCTTTCACCAATGCTCCCCTTAAGATCTATTTAGTCTTAAGATATGATAAAGTTACATTCTTACACAGCAAGGACACAGTGATATATAACAAAGTACAGCGATCTATTACAAAAGAGAAAATCCATTAACTCAAAAAGTCTAGTATTGCTAACATCAAAAACTACCATATTTCCTTTGCTATATTCCAAATACATTGATTAATATATTCCCAGGTACCTAAGGATATAGAGGCCTGGCGGCGATCATTGACTCAACAAGAAGAAAAAGTCCTACGCTAATTAAGACTCTCAAAATACTCCAAAACTCTCTGTGCTGTTTATGGTTGAGAGGTAGTAAACAATCATGTGCCTAGTGGCAGCAGTAAGGATAATCCTGTCACACAAGCTAGTCTGTCAGCAGAGAGGTTTGACCTGAGACATCCTTGTCCCACCCAGAGCAGGGAATTAGCAGCAATTATTGACACAACAAATGAAGAACCCTTCACCAAATAATTCCTAACCAACACACTATACTAATAATTTTAACTCCCCAAAATAATTTGCCTTTAGTAAGTCTAAAACATCTCGTGCCTCTCAGGTTGGGAGGCTGTAAACAATCACATGTGGCCGGACAAACCTATACAGGTGGGCTAGATAACCTTCAGAGGAGTCCGTAAGCTGAAACACTCTTGTCACGCCCAAGAATTTTTATCACCTTGGAGCTGCACGTTTACTCCTTCTCCGAGAGAAACGGTTATGGGGGAGAGCCCCCCGTAAAGTCAGAGGTGTAGGTGAGAGCATAAAACAGACTCTGGTTTTGGGGTTAGATGCCCGGGAACAGGGGGTTTCCCGAGGCTTGATCACGCCTTTGCGTATGCCAAGCCTCCTTCCTCATGACCTTTGCCATGGGCGGAATTCCTCACGCTGGCCCCCGGCATCCTAGGTCTGAAGTTTTCTATGGGGAAATGTTTTCATTAAAAATTCAATTCTTGAAAAATATAGAGCTATTCAGAAATTGTATATGTGCCATCACCATCTTATTTTCCCATGCAATACTTATAGCATAAACTCTCTCTTCTTGAGTGAGCTTTGGTAGTTTATATCTTTCAAGAAATGTGTCTTTTTCATGTAAGGTGTCAAAGCAATTATAATATAGTTATTTATAATATTTCCTTATTATCCACTTAGTATTTTTGGATTAATATTTATAAATTGACCAAATGTAATGTAGTCATCCTTTCCTCCATTCAGCACATGCTTAACGTAGAGAACCTAACTATGGGGTTCAGAATTACTCATTCTCAGCATGAAGTCCTTAATAATTCCATTTTTTTGTCCATAAAACATATCTGATCGTAAGTCAGGCTAATGACACTATTTGAACTGATAAGGAAGAGGAGAAGGCCAGGCTTCCTGTAAGAAGTAAGGCACTCCTAACCAGGAATTGTTAAGACTTGGCCTGTGGAAGAAACTGAGGACTAGTGGAGCCATGTGTAGTGTGATGGTTGGTGGCAAGGAGGGTGTGCTTCATCCAAACTGCTCATACCAGTGGCAGGTTCCAGGTGGCCAATGATAGTACATCTGAGTGGACATCATTTTATGAGTGAGAGGATCCATCTTTTCAGCAGGGGTTTTCAGACAGAGATTGACAGGTGGGAAGGGTAAGACAAACTCCAGCAAGTTGTCAGGATCCCAGTCAAGTGAGTTTGGATGAGAGAAGGAAACTGGACCCAGCATAAAACTTCTTAGTGGTTAGTAATACCCCAGGACCCATACATACTAGGTTCCAAGGCTCACTTCATGTCAGAGTCCCCTTAATTATTCAATATCTCTCGTCAGTCTCTTTCAGTGGCAGAAATAGAATTAAGTATAAATCCAAGTGATCCTCTATTCTGCAGAAACCTTATCAAAGGCAAGAGACTGCTTAGCTCACATCAGTCTCTCCTACTTTCCAGTGTGTCTGGATTTTTGTTTAAGCCCTTTGTCCAGGACTTCATGTTTGTTGTTCCCCATTTTGTTAGCTCTGTCTCTTTGGAGGGATTGTGAACCTGGTTTGTGTTGTATAACCATAGAATGTCCAGTTTGGGAGCTATTTTAATAGCCAGATAGTCCCTGAATTATTCATCATAATGGATTTTTTTTTCACCCTTTGTTTTCCTACCTTCCCAGTCAGGCAGAAGAGGACATATAACCTTGAGGAGAATCATCATTGTTAAAACTGGAATACAAAAGTAAACTCAGTTATTGTTCTGCTTTTCTGACCTCCAGAACTGATTCTTAAAACTCAAAATGAGAGGTTCTGAAAGAATCATGAAACAAAGTTTATACAGTAAATATCATATGGGAAAATGATGTGGAGATGGCATATATTCTCTGAGGAGGTTGGAAGGGGCAAAGATAAGAGAATCAGATCTGGGGGGACCCCACAGAAAGAAATGAAGACAGTATTGAGTGTCAGCTGAGCACCATGAGAGACAAACTCTGGTTATAGAAAAATTGAGTTAATACTTGAAGTCTGCTCATTGCCATTGGATGAAGCACCCATATGGTAAGGAGCTACTTTTGGTCCCTACAAGGTAAGAATCTCCCACTGACAGATGTGTGTGCATGGCTAGGAGATGCCCCACACCATTGCCCAAATACATTGCTGAGAATCATCTAAACCATCCTATTGTTACTTCCCTCTCAGTGGCCCAGGATATCAATAATTTACTCCTCAGGAGAATATGGCATCTAAAGAAGGTGATATTTGTGTTACCAAACCAAACTTGGGTCCACTTTCCTGGACACAGTAAAGTCAGTCTACTGACAGCGGGTTGTGGTGAAGGAAAGTGCAGTGTTTATTGCAGGGTGCCAAAGTAAGGAACTCAGGGCAGCTAGTGCTCAAAACACCTGAACTCTTGATGAGTTTTAAGAAATAATTTTTAAAGGCAAAGTGAGGGAGGGGAGTCTCAGGGTATAAGACCAGCTCCTGCACAATTCTCTGACTGATTGATGGTGAAGAAACAGGGCAGGGTCACATTATCAACCTTCAGGCTCCAGTAGTCTAGGGGCTATGTGCTTGTGGTCATTAGTTCATTCCTTCTGTTTGATGGGAGTTTTAACATCTGCAAAACAACTCAAGAAATGTACATCTGATACTGTTATCTAGGTATTTCAGTTGTTGTTGTTTAGTTACTAAGCTGTGTCCAACTGTTTTGCAACCCCATGAACTGTAGTCCACCAGGCTCTTCTGTTCATGGGATTTTCCAAGCAAGAATACTGGAGTGGGTAGACATTTCCTTCTCCAGGTGATCTTCTTGACCCAGAGACTGAACTCACTTGTCCTGAGTTGCAGGTGGATTCTTTACCACTGAGCAACCAGGGAAACCCAGGTATTTCAGAGAAGAGTTAAAGCAGAGGTATGCAGAAGTGGTGGAGAAGGCAATGGCACCCCACTCCAGCACTCTTGCCTGGAAAATCCCATGGACAGAGGTGCCTGGTAGGCTGCAGTCCATGGGGTCGCGAAGAGTAGGACACGACTGAACGACTTCACTTTCACTTTTTACTTTCATGCATTGGAGAAGGAAATGGCAACCCACTCCAGTGTTCTTGCCTGGAGAATTCCAGGGAAGGGGGAGCCTGGTGGGCTGCCGTCTGTAGGGCTGCACAAAGTCGAACATGCACGACTGAAGCAACTTAGCAGCAGCAGCAGCAGCAGCAGCAGCAGCAGCAGCAGCATGGGGAAGTGGGGTCTGTCCCAGGTAGGCTCCATAGGACTCTGCTTGGTTACAATTAGATGGGAAAATCTTTCTATTCATTTTCCTTCTCCTGATTAAACTGCTCCACTTCCTTCAGTTATGCTTATGGGGGTTGGGGGGGGCAGATATGAGCATTTATTGAACACTATATAATAGGCACAAAGTGTTTCAAGTGAATCTTCTAATTTAATCCTAGAACAATTCCATGGTATAATAAATTTTTTAAAAACTAATATATATGTACACATACATACGTATATATCCATTCTAGTTAATTACCTATAAATATGTTCCTCTGGGTATTTTCTTTTTAAAATGGGACATTAATACTTTTATTATTATTTTTAACAGCCCAAGTGACTATCAGCATCCTAAGTGTCATGATACTCAAATACATTGTTGTTATTGTTGTTGATGATGGTAATGATGATGAAGACATTAATAAATCTACAGTAGAACCATCAGGATTCTTATGGCATGTACACCCAGTATTATCACCTAATGTTGTGTCTCTAATGAACATTGATCACAGTCAACTCTGAAATTATGTTATAACTCTTTAGAATAATCCTAAATAGCATCAAGAGCTACCATAAGGAGTCTTCTGATCATCTATATAAAAGGCAGAAGGCTGGTTTCTACTTGATCCTTCCCAGTGCTGTCTATCCAAGGTATCTACTGCTTTTTGCAAAGGGTACATGAAAAATTTGCTTGAGGAGCAGATCTTAACTTAAGTTGATGGCTAAATTATGCCTTTGTTTGGTGGCTGTTGCCAACTGGAAAAAAAAAGAAGTACATAACCTAAAAGTTGAGAATGTTTTATATGGTGGACAAAACTGAGGACTTAAGCCTGAGACACAGTCTTTCAGGTAGCTCTGAGATACTGCTCCAAAGAGATATAAGGGAGGAGCCAGGATACACAGGAGTTTTTGCAACAAAGACCAGGTAAGTTAAAACTTCAAAAGATTGCCATTAATTAAAGAAAATGAGATATCTCAAATTATGGAATTAAGTGCTTTTCTGTGTATGGGAAGATGCAAAGAGTCTGGGCTCACTGAAATAATTCCTTTGATATGCACCTCAGCTCTCTGGAGCCAGTATCCTACTTGTGTCCCTCGGGAGTCTCCTAAGGGTGTTCTGTTGGAGGTGTGGCCGAGGGCTTGGCAGCCAGCAGCTGGCTTTTCTCCATCCTGAGTTCCCTCAGGGCTCACCATCAGCAGTGGCTATAGTGGCTTGAGGTCTGTAACATCCTGTATTTACTGATGTGACAGGCAACAGTTTTTCATTGAAAACAAATCTATCCAAACAAGGGAAGCTATTGCTTTAGTCCAGCTAACTCCAATGTAAATAAGACTTCCACTGCAGATGGCATTAAATATTAAGTACATGATTTCAGTGAGTTTCGTTTCATGTTGTGTGTGTTTCCAAGGTATATGCCAAGTGTTCTAACAGTCACCCTATCTAATGAACAGAAAGAGGCTATAAAAGTCCGTATTGCACTTAGCAAGGTCCGCATGGCAATCCACTCCAGTATTCTTTTCTTGCCTGGAGAATCCCATGGACAGAGGAGCCTGGCAGACTACAATCCATAGGGTTACACAGAATTGAACATGACTGAAGTGACTTAGCACTCACATGGCACTTAGCTCTCCTTATTCCAGTCCTTATTTCCTGATGTTTGTTTTTAAGCAGTGTAGTGGGGCAGTTGCTGTTGTTTTCAGGTAGGACTAACTCTGGGCAAAATTGTAAAGCAGGCTAAATGTGAAATTCCTTCAGAGGCCCCAAGCTTCCCTTCAAAGCTCTGAATCCTCTATTATTTTATACCAAATCTTCTGTTATTTTACAACCACAAGCCCTTAGCGTAGAGCTCTATTGGGCTTTACTTACTTAAACTTATGCCAGGCTCAAGAGAGAATGTTGACATTTTTCCCCCCTACCCCATCAAAATCTTCTCCTTCTGACTCACTACATTGCAGCCTAATCAATTTGAGAGAGTAAATAAAAGTATTAATGGCTGGAGATGACCTAAATTAACCTTCTCAGGTAATTTTATGCAATTTAAAGGGAGGCTTATTGCTTTTATCAGTGAGAAAAGTGCACTACTGAAATGTGCTTCTGTAGGGGGTGAATGTTCCTCAGGGAGACCTTCTAACATTCATACTGAGCAGGTGTCCTCATACCAGTCAGGAGAAAGGTATCTTGGAGTAGGTCAGCACCTCAACTTGGCTGTGAGGCCACAGCCCGCAGTTTTACATTCAGCTAGCTTTTTGACAAATGAGACACCAATCCATTACCACCGAGGAAAACATAAAACTGAAGCACAAACTCCACTGTAAACAAGCAACTGGCATGATGTCAATGTCAATGTGTCTCTTCACTTAGTATTTGCAAGAAATAGGAGGAAAATAATAGAAGTGCCAAATTTTAATTCTGAGAAACATGCCAAAATAAGCCATGTTGAAAAGCACATTATCATTGTGCTTGCATTGCTTGGCGGCTATTTCTAAAAAGCAAAATTTGCACAGATATGTGTTACAGTGTCATATATACATTCTGGCTCTCAGGCCTTTTTTTAGGGTGCTGGGAAAAGAATCTAAGAGCCCTGTTGGGAAGAAAAAGAACTTTATTGTCAAGAAAATGAAAAAGAGGCACAGAATTAATATTCAAAAGAGGAAAATTAAGGAGTATCATTCCTTCCTCAAATTTCGTTTGAGCCGCTTACCTAAACTACCAGTGGGAGTTTCAAAATATTTGTGCTTTATATTTCCTTTTACTAGTCTAGAAAAAAAATCATATAACTTTCAAATGTTTTATCTCACTCGTTCAGCAACAATTACCCTAACTTGACAGAGAAGCAGATCCACCTGCATTTATATTCTTAGCTTAGAGATTAAGATTAAGGAATATTAAGTAATCCAGGAATCACCCATTTGATGCCTACTATGTAGAGGACAGTTGGCTGTGTCAGGGGGTTGACTAGAAATATGAAGAAGACAATTCTCACTTTTGAAGATAGTGAGAAGAGAGAGATAGACAAAAACAAACAGTTCTAACACCATGAGGTGAATGTCATGATAAAAACAGGTAGAATATGAATGACAATACAGGGGAGGAACAGGAGATCTCTAGAAAATGACTGGAGTGCTTCAGTGACCAACCAGGATTGATGCACAAGCTCTAAGAGGCATTATGCACCAGTTTGACTGCATTTTGTTCCACTTAAATTTCATTTAGAGCTTTAAGAAGGAAGCTGATGCAAATTGGCAAGACCAAACCAGCACATGCTTGGCAGTATGTTAACCAGGGAAAGGGTTTTTATGTTTAGTCACTAAGTCATGTCTGGCTGTTTTGCAACCCTGTGGACTGTAACCCACCAGGCTCCTCTGTCCATGAGATTTCCCAGGCAAGAATACTGGAGTGGGTTGCCATTTTCTTCTCCAGGGGATCTCCTGATTCAAGGACCAAACCCATATCTCCTACACTGGCAGGCAGGTTCTTTACCACTGAACCACCAGGGAAGTTCAGGGAAAGAGTTAAGTAATCTAAATTATTTTGATTATACCAGCTATATTTATTGTAATAGGCTAGAAAAGGAAAAAACAACTTTTCTTACTTGTATATGTTTTCTTTGAATTAAGAGTAATTTCTCTGTCTCCTTTTTCAGGATTAGTATATTCAAATGAGTAGTTCTGGGATCATGATTTTCTTTAAAGCTTGACACCCAGGTAGAAGTAAACTCTAAAACTAATGGATAGAAGGTACAAAAAACAGCAGATATTTATCCTAATATAAGAAAGACATTTCCATAGGTAGACTGTGTTCTCCGTAATGGAATGGACGGACTCTCCAGGAAATAATCCCTGTATTTAGACATGCCCAAACATGTGAAGGAAAGTCTCCTCTGCTGGAAAGTTCGGGAGTTTGAGCTTGATTGTCTTTAAAGGTCCTCTCAAGTTTAAGTTCTATAAACAGTTGTCTTATCTAAGTTTAAGTCTCTGGCTTCACCTGGGTTCCATAGAAAACAAAGGCTGAGATGAAGCTTCTTTACAAGACTTTATTGGAAGATGTGGGCTTCCCTGGTGGCTCAGCGGTAAACAATCCACCTGCCAATGCTGGAGACTTGGGTTAGATCCCTGGGTTGGGAAGATCCCCTGGAGAAGGAACTGGTAACCCACCCCAGTATTCTTGCCTGGGAAATCCCATGGACAGAGGAGCCTGGAGGACTACAGTCCATGGGGTCACAAAGAGTCGGCCACCACTTAGCGACTAAACAACATTGGAGGGTGCATTTCCGGGGCCATCCGTGAGAGGGAAAAAGGGATGTAATCCAAGAAAGAGGGAACAGCGGATGCAAGGTTTTGCCTACTCAACTGGCCACATCTTCAGAGGAAACACAGATGTCTTCCAGAAATGCTTGACAGAAACACCTTGATTTGCTCTGATGCAGAGTAAGAAGAAGAGACAGGTTTCTTCCCATGTCCTAGATTTTACTGATCAAAGTTTGTCCCATAGAATGTTGATCCTCTTGCACATCTAGGTTGCATTGCCTGGCCCTTCATAATAGTTGCTAGAAAAACTAGTGTGGTTCTTTCTCTGTATCTAGAAGTTGTAAGAGGAGCCATGGTCTGTCTGGTTGGGTGAGGTCAAGTGAGATGGAAACTTTGCCTTTCCTGGCCCTCATCTCCAAGAGAAGCTGAAAGAGCCTGAAGTGTTAGGAGACCAGGCTAGGTAGCCGCAATCAGAGCTCTCCATTGAGCAAATGGTCAACCAATGGAGCTGAGCAAACCTGAGGAGGCACATAACCTGCATTAAGCAGCATATCTTGTGACTCAATACCTGTTTCCAATGCAGACTCTCCCCTGAGTTCGATCTTCTTTCTCTGCATTAAAACTTCGACACAGTGTTGTAGAGATGGGAGCAGAGATGAGAAAAACAGCATGAATTAATCAAATGCAAAGAAAGAAATACTGAATAGAAAGATTTTTATAAAACAGAAACAAACAAAAAAATTTAAAACAAAACAGCCAGTTTGGAAAGTGCAGTTTTATCTGAACCCTTTCTCTTCATTCTTCCCTATCCTCCCGTGACTGTCACAGTTCCACAGGAAATGCATGTTTATATACCAGGATGCCCGTGACCTTTAGTTCCTGGTGCTGGAGTGCAGCACCTCCAGGCGTCCACTAGGATCCCCATGCCGGAAGTAGGCTGGGACTCCGAGGGCTTCTTCAGGGACCCTGTAGGCTGCTGTTGCAGAGCTGTGGGTGCGCAGGACTGGGTGGTCAGTTGGCTGACTGGCTAATATCTTACTTTTATACAGTTTAAAAAAACTTCTGAGCCTCTTGTGCCTCCCAGTTCAGAGATGTTTCTGCTTTCTGACAGTTGAACAATTCTCTTCCATGGCCCAAACAGAAAATTGGCTAGAAGTGAGGAGTAAAAATAACTCCATTTAGTACAGAGAAATGACAGAGTAAATCCCTGCATTGCAAGCTTCTGGCCTCTTTAGCCTCAGTTTTCATTCATCCCTCAACTCGGTGTCACTTAGCTCTGTCCTTATCACACACAGAAATAGTTCTGACAGAATCATCCAGAGCCTCCAGGTTACCAAGTCAGTTGGCTTCTTAGTACTCATCTCCTCCAACTCTTCATGATCCTTAATATCTCTATGCTTTTCAGAAATGTATCCTCTCTTGTTTGGACATTATCTCTTTTTCCAGATTCTCCTCTCTCCCCTTGGAGTCTTTCATTATCTCTTCAGCTGATTTCTCTTCTCCCAATAGCTTCTCAGGTGTTAGTTCTCAGGAATGGTCCATGGCTCACTTTTCTTTAACCATGGTTATAGCTTCAATGACTAAATGAATGTCAGTGACTCCCACATCTGCTTTCCTATCTCAGCCTTTTCTCTTGAGCTCTGGAATCTTGTTCCTCACTATCAACTGGACATTATCTCCTGGCAGCCCCATTCAGTTCAGTTCAGTCACTCAGTCGTGTTCGACTCTTTGTGACCCCATGAATCGCAGCATGCCAGGCCTCCCTGTCCATCACCAACTCCCAGAGGTCACTCAAACTCGTGTCCATCGAGTCGGTGATGCCATCCAGCCATCTCATCCTCTGTCATCCCCTTCTTCTCCCACCCCTAATCCCTCCCAGCATCAGAGTCTTTTCCAATGAGTCAACTCTTCGTATGAGGCGGCCAAAGTACTGGAGTTTCAGCTTCAGCATCATTCCTTCCAAGGAAATCCCAGGGTTGATCTCCTTCAGAATGGACTGGTTGCCAACAAAGGCCCGTCTAGTCAAGGCTATGTTTTTTCTGTTGGTCATGTATGGATGTGAGAGTTGGACTGTGAAGAAAGCTGAGCACTGAAGAATTAATGCTTTTGAACTATGGTGTTGGGAAAGACTCTTGAGAGTCCCTTGGACTGCAAGGAGATCCAACCAGTCCATTCTAAGGGAGATCAGTCTTGGGTGTTCTTTGGAAGGCATGATGCTGAAGCTGAAACTCCAGTACTTTGGCCACCTCATGCGAAGAGTTGACTCATTGGAAAAGACTCTGATGCTGGGAGAAATAGGGGACAGGAGGAAATGGGGACAACAGAGGATGAGATGGCTGGATGGCATCCCTGACTCGATGGACCTGAGTCTGAGTGAACTCTGGGAGTTGGTGATGGACAGGGAGGCCTGGCGTGCTGTGATTCATGGGGTCACAAAGAGTCGGACACGACTGAGTGACTGAACTGAACTGAACTGAACTGAACTAAAGGTCAACTGTGTCTGCATCATGCCTCCCAGATGTGTTGCCTCTCTTTCTTTGTTTGGGGAAGTAAATGATATCAGCATCTGCTTAATTGCTCTCTAAAACTGAGAGTCATCCTCAACTTTTCTTCCTGAGCCAGGAGATAATGGAGTCACTTCCCCCTTTCAATCCCTATGCTGCTGATGCTCTCATGCTGGCCCTCATAATTGCCCAGTTGAAACTTGAACAGTTCCCTCTGCTAAAATTTGTCCAACTTCCACATGCCTGAGATCTCCTTCTAAAACACATATCTTATCACCTTATCCCCTGGTGTCTTTAGTCAGGTTCTCTAGAAGTGGAGCCTGGAACACGAGGTGAGGTGCTTGTGATTTACTGAAGGGTCCTCTCAGGAAAAACCTGTAAGGGAAGGAGTGAAGAAGGTAAGGAAGAGAAAAGGGCTTGTTGTCACAAGAAGTCTAGCCTTGGTCTCATCCACAGGGGAAGGGCTCATGAGCATAAACCTCAGCACAGAGTTGTTCCTTCTTAGGGTAAAGAGGCTGGCCTCTTGTATCCTCCGTTAACTCCATCTTTGGCTGTGGATTGCCTGAGATGTTGGTAGGGAAAGAGGAGTGATTTCCAAGCCAAAGTGACCTGTCAGCTAAGAACAATTATCCAGAGAGGCAGTTGTAAGCGTTCAGCAGTGAACATGTACAGCAGCTGGAGGAAGTGAGTGCTGGTTCAGTAAAGGGAACCCAAAGCAGCTACTCTACAGTGGTTGAAGAACTATTTTAGCTCTCTGTTTAAGTAGAAGGAAAAAAAAAAAAAAAACCACTCAGCATGACCCTTCTCTGCTTAACCTTGCCAGTCTTATATCTTACCATTATTTCCTCTCTGCACTTCTCATTTGAATTTTCCCTGTAGGCTGAATCTATTAATACTATTTGTATTCATACTCTTCTTTTTTTGCCCCTGCTGTTTCCTCTATTTGGAATTCCCTTCTTATTTTTCTGAAAAACCACAGCTCAAATATCACACTTGTGAAGCCATCACTGAAATTCCTAGACAGAATTGATCACTCCTATGTCTTGTTGCAACTGCATTTTATATACAACTTTGTTATAATATCTTTCAATTGTATATATTTGTGAGAGTGCTTGTTTCTTCACTAGGTTTTTGGAAGACAAGGATCATATGTGTTTGAACCCCTAGCTAAACATCTAGTACCTTTGAACTAGCCAAAATCTCCTTTCTGTAAAGACTGTAAATGTTAGTTGAACTGAATTGCATATTTGTACATATTATATAAGTAGCAATTGGTACATCTTTGAGGCATATAATACCTTAAAGGTCTACAACTATAAGATAGTTGTTAATTTGATTGCACTTTTGCTTATTGTTGTGAACTCCTTTGATTTTGTAATGTTTACTGTGGGTCTTCACACTCTTTTATTTCCACCTTTATTTTGTTATTTTTGCTTCACAAATATTAAATAGACAAAGTTCAGATTCCATGAATTAAGCTTGAGTGCTCCATAGAATATAGGCTACATAAATTCAAAAGACAAGTCAATAATGACTGATTAAGTCGAAGAAGTACCTTTCCTGAATGTCATATCAGATAATATTAATACTGAAGGAAAAAAGTTGATAAAACTCTTGATTCTGTGATTTTGGCATAGTCAAGGCCTCCAACAACAGCTTTTTCCTTTATAGTAATTTTCATCTATTCGCTTTTCCCCAGCTTATTCAGGCATAACTTATATACAATAAAATTCATTCTTTTCAAATGTACAGTTTGTCCACAGTCATGTAACCACCATCCTCTTTTACAACCACTCTCCCTAAGCACCCACTAACCTAGTATCTCATATAAATACAACCATACAATGTCCTTTTGGTGTTTCACCTCTTTCACTCACACAAAGTTTTTTCAGGTTAGTTCATGTTGTTGTGTGTTTAACATCTTATTCCTTTGCTGTGTAACTACTCCACAATTTGTTTATCCATTTGACAGTTGATAAACATTTAGGTTATTTTCATTTTCTACCTATGATGAATAATAATACTATGAACACTTGTGTACAAGTCTTTTTTGAGAATATATATGTCCATTTTTCTTGGATAAATTCCAGAGTGAGTGAAATAGCTATATGATTAGTATATACTTAACTTTGTAAAATATTGCCAAATTGTTTTCCAGAGTGTCATATCATATCATTTTACATTCTCAGCAGCAGTGTTAAGAGTTCAGGTTGCTCCACATCTTTGTCAACACTTGGTGCACTCAGAATTTTTGACTTAGGTTATTCTAGTAAGGCTATAGGGGTTTAATTTGTATTTCCCTGATGACTAATAATGTTTCATGTACTTCACACATATATCTTCTTGTGTGAAATGTCTGTTCAAATATTTTATCCATTTCTTGATGAGGTAGAGAGGTTGTTTATCTTTCTGCAATTGAGTGGCTTTTAAAATATATATTGGATAAAAGTCCTTTGTTAGAAACCTGTTTTGCAGAAGTTCTCAATTTCAATGAAGTTCTTCTTGTTGTTTGGTTTGATTTATGCTTTCTGTGTCTTGTTCAAGAAACCTTGCCTAAGCTATATTACAAATATTTTTCCTGAAATATTCTACAAATATTCCTACAAATATTTCTTCTAAAAATATTATGAAAAATTTTAGTCAAACAATAAAATTTTAGTCAAACAATAGTCTTCTTTTAAACGGTTACTTTATCTATCTTCAGTTTTTAAGTATAGTGTCTTTCAGAAGTGCCTATTTTAAATTATCAAAAACCATATTGTTTAGCCATACAGGGAGAGAATTTGTCATTTGTTTTATAATTGTCAAGATTATAAAATAATATATGTGTTAAGGTAAGATTATTGAATAAACAATCCAGAAAAATATACATCAAAATAGAAGTGTTCATCTCTGAGTGGTAGAATTATCAGTGATATTTATTTTTTAATTTTGCTTTTCTACATTTTTCATTCTTCTCATGAAAATATGTATATAAGTTGTATGTTTTAAAATACCATCAGTATGCACAAATAATAAAAAATAATGAAAAAGAGAGGACAAGTTTACAAAGTTAAGATCATTTCTTGTTGCATCTTATTTGTCTGGCAAATTAGAGAAAAATTTGTCTATGGAACTGCAGATTTCTTAGACAAAGCCTAAATGATCTCAGTCTTCTTCTATTCCATACATTTCTTCCAAACTCCCAACAAACCTTCTTCCAATGTCCATCTGGTTAGAACACAGCTCAAAGGATTATTTTCTTCATTTACATGTGGCTTTTCTCTTTATAATACTGGCAGCCTTAAGCCTGGTAACCAACCATGGTGACTCCACAGTTTACCCTCAAAAGGGATGCACAGAGCTCTTCCTTGAGGTCAGTGACTGGGGAGGGGTTATATCCATTCCAAAGAGGCTCAGTGCCTCTCTGATACTGATGATACTACTTTGAAAACGGAAAGAGTGATGGATGGGGGCTTCCACCTTCCCATTATTCATCTTTTCATTCAATGGCAATGAATATCACTTACGGTGAAGGCAATATTTAGCTACCCAAAATGCATATTAAAGTTTACAGCAAGAATGCATCAAATCAAATAAATTACTCTTTCTTCCTGCTCTGTCCTACTTCCTTAAGCATTTGTAAGCAGAGCTCATTAAAACTCTTTGAAGTAGTGTATTGTCTGTCTTTCTCTTCAGTTTGGAATGTATGTTTTGGTTCTATAGATTTGAGCTACATATTTGAAATATATACAAGCCTTCCTCGAGGAAATCCAACTACCCAGGTTAACTTGGTCTTTCTAGACAGTCGTGTATGGCCACCCTGACCATTGAATTAAACACTGCAACACCCATACTATCCCATTCCCTGCATTCCTGATCTCCTTCGCTGGCTCTACTTCTATTTTCCTCTAGAGAATTTATGCCCTTTAAAATGGTATATAATTTAACCCCTTATTGTATCTACTGCCATTGCATCCCCAAAAAGGAAACTTTTAGAAGGGCGCAAATCTTTATCTTGGTCATTGACATAATCTAGGTGCCTAGAGCCGGAGAAGGCGATGGCACCCCACTCCAGTACTTTTGCCTGGAAAATCCCATGGATGGGGGAGCCTGGTGGGCTGCGGTCCATGGGGTCGCGAAGAGTCAGACACAATTGAGCAACTTCTCTTTCACTTTTCACTTTCATGCATTGGAGAAGGAAATGGCAACCCACTCCAGTGTTCTTGCCTGGAGAATCCCAGGGATGGCGGAGCCTGGTGGGCTGCCGTCTATGGGGTCACACAGAGTCGGACAAGACTGAAGCGACTTAGCAGGCAGGCAGGCAGGTGCCTAGAGCAGCACTGGTATGTAGCAAGCTTTCAATAAATATTTGTGGAATGAACAAACTCAAAACACTGGTGGAATGAACAAATTTAAAGACCCTCAGAAAGCCTCCTTTGCCCCCTAGAGTATCTCTGCCTCTCAGGTTGCACAGTGTCTGAATTTCCACCATTAGAGATGTCTGCTTTGGGGTTTCTTTGTGACCTTCTTTAGATTATGAAGCATGCACATACTTCTATGAGAAAAAACATCCATCTATCCATTCAAAGACTATTTGTTGATTATACACTGTGCATAAAACACTGTGTTAGATGTTTGGGGGCACAGAACTGGGTCACAATCCTTCCACCCTAAAGACTGGTTTACACTTGCTATCTATGTGACATGATCCCACTCAAGACAAAGGCACAGGGCACTTCTCTGAGGTCAACAACCATACATGGTGACAGTGTCTCTGCCAACCACAGGAGGCTCAGTGCCTCTCTGACCCTCACGAAAGGGCCATTGTACACATTCTGGGCTGTGCCTTAGAATCGCAAGGGAGATATAAGACCACTGTTTCCCGGAAACCACCCCAAAGTGTTGGAATTCCCATCCATGAAAAACAACCTCCCCTACATCCTCAACTTCCTTGTGGTATTCTTTTTTCACCCCTGGGGCTCAAAATAAAACTTTCCCCACCAGAACTTACTGTTCTCTCTCTCAAGAGGCTGCTGATTATTCTCCCAAGTCCCAAATAAGTTCTTTTTTTACTGAAGTAAAGTTGATGTATAAGTTAGAAGTGTACAGTATAGTGATTCACAGTTTTTAAAGGTTTTACTCCATTTATAGTTATTATAAATATTGTCTATATTCCCCATGTTTTCAACACATCCTCGTAGATTATTTTATATATAATAGCTTGTACCTCCTAATTCCCTATCCTTATCTCCTTCCCCTTCCCTTTTCCCACTGGTAACCACTAGTTTATTCTCTGTATCTGTGAGTCTGCTTCTTTTTTGTTATATTCATGAGTATGTTGTATTTTTTAGATTCTGCATATAAGCAATGCCATACATAGCATTTGTCTTTGTCTTACTTCACTTAGCATAATACCTTCTGTGTTGTCACAAATGGCAACATTTCATTCTTTTTTATGGCTGAGTAGTCTGAACGCCAAAGAATTGATGCGTTTGAACTGTGGTGTTGGAGAAGACTCTTGAGAGTCCCTTGGACTGCAAGGAGATCCAGCCAGTTCATTCTGAAGGAGATCAGCCCTGGGATTTCTTTGGAAGGAATGATGCTAAAGCTGAAGCTCCAGTACTTCGGACACCTCATGTGAAGAGTTGACTCATTGGAAAAGACTGTGATGCTGGGAGGGATTGGGGGCAGGAGGAGAAGGGGACAACCCAGGATGAGATGGCTGGATGGATCACGGACTCGATGGATGTGAGTCTGAACTCCGGGAGATGGTGATGGACAGGGAGGCCTGGCGTGCTGCGATTCATGGGGTCGCAAAGAGTTGGACACGACTGAGCGACTGAACTGAACTGAACTGAGCAGTCCTTTGTGTAGATATAAATATGTAGATATAGACAGCATATTAAAAAGCAGAGACATTGCTTTGCCAACAAAGGTCCATCTAGTCAAAGCTATGGTTTTTCCAGTAGTCATGTATGGATGTGAGAGTTGGACTATAAAGAAAGCTGAGCATTGAAGAATTGATGCTTTTGAACTGTGGTGTTGAAGACTCTTGAGAGTCCCTTGAACTGCAAAGAGATCCAACCAGTCCATCCTAAAGGAAATCAGTGCTGAATATTCATTGAAAGGACTGATGTTGAAGCTGAAGCTCCAATACTTTGGCCACCTGATGCGAAGAGCTGACTCATTGGAAAAGACCCTGATGCTGAGAAAGATTGAGGGCAGGTGGAGAAGGGGACGACAGAGGATGAGATGGCTGGATGGCATCACCAACTCAATGGACATGAGTTTGAGTAAGCTCCGGAAGTTAGTGATGGACAGGGAAGCCTGATACGCTGCAGTCCATGGGGTCACAAAGCATCAGACGTGACTGAGTGACTGAGCTGAACTGAACTGATAGATCTTTGACTTTCCAGGTGGTGCAGAGATAAAGAATCCACCTGCCAATGCAGGAGACTCAAGAGACACAGATTCAATCCATGGGTCAGGAATATCCCCTGGAGTAGGAAATGGCAAGCCACTCAGAATTCCATGGACAGAGGAGCCTGGCAGACTACAGTCCATGGGTCACAAAGAACTGGACACGACTGAGCAACTGAGCGCACACCCACACATGAGGATACCACATCTTCTTTGTCCAGTTCATCTGTGGATGGACCCTTAGGTTGCTTCCACATCTCGGCAATTGTAAATAATGCTTCTATGAACATTGGAGTGCATGTATCTTTTCAAATTAGTGGGCTTTTTTTTTTCAGGTATATGTCCAGGATAGGAATTTCCAGGGCATATGGTAGTTCTATTTTTAGTTTTTTGAGAAACTTCCATACTGTTCTCCACAGTGATTATACCAATTTACTTGATATAGCATTCTTTTTCATTTCTGACATCTTTCAACTTCTTGGAAAACCTCTGAAATTTATAGGCTTTGTCCTAAGTCTTCAAACTTTCATTTATTCAAATAATGTTGACTCATATAAATTAAGTGTCTATAATGTGCCTAGGGATCTTCTGGGTGCTTGAGATACACCAGTCAAAAAAACTGGCCACATTCCTATCTAAAGTAATCCTAGTGTAAGGAGGACAAAATGCAAAATAAATAGATTACATAATAGGTAAGAGTGATCATAGTTTCAAGGAGAAAGTTGAGCAGAGTCAGGAGGACTGGGAGTGCAAGGGGAAGAAGCAGTTTGCATGATAAACAGATGGTCAGCACAGGCCTCATCTAGAGAAGGATATATGAGAAAAGATGCTGTTTTTCTCCAGTATCACTGCCACCCCTCTGGGACAAGCCTTCTTATGTTCTTGTGGATGCTACCTCTAAACGAGTTGGCCTACTTCCAAACTGACCTCCTCAACCCATTCTCCACACTGAAGCGTAAGTAGTGTTTCTAAGCCCCTGTCAGGTCAGGTCACACTGCGCCTCTGCTTACCCCTTCAGTACCTCCCCATTCATGACCCCTGGGCAGTCTAGCCTGCAGCTGCTTTATCCGTATTTTTAGCTCTACTGCTATTGTCTCTGCCACATCTTCACTCAAAACACAGACTACTGTCTCTGGGTTGTACATGAAACCGTGTCTGCCTAAAATGCATGCCCCACAGCTTGTTCCTGCTCCTCTGTCAATACACCACTTAGTAGCCATCTCCCCAGAGGAAAGTCTCCCGGGTCCCTTCCGTCTGGCTCAGGAGCCTTTCCATACGCTCTCCTGACAGCTTGTGCTTCCCTCTGCCGTCACCTGTGTTCAGTGTCCTGAATCATCAGCCTCATCGCAGACCACGCTCCTGGACTTCTATGAGTAGAGACTGTTTTCATTCACCTTTGCGCTCTCAGGACCTAGCATGGTGTCTGATCAATGAATTATTGGAGGAAATGTCCCTCACTGGGGACAATACAGTGCAGGGAGACACATCTGAAGGGGCAGTCTATGAAAGAGAGATTTGACTGTGTGTACCTCCAGAGGGCAGGCACATACCAGTTGTTGCAAGTAACAGATGTAGATTTTGGCTTATCATCCTTGTGTTGGATATAATGGTAATGGTAACTAACATTTTTGTGTGTGCTCAAAAGTGGCAGACTCCTTGTGACCTTATGGACTGTAGCCTGCCAGGCTCCTCTGCCCTTGGAATTTTCCAGGCAAGAATTCCCGCGTGGGTTGCCATTTCCTTCTCCAAGGGATCTTCCTCACTCAGAGATCAAACTGGAATCTCCTGGTGGCTCCTTGCGTTGAAAGGCAGGTTCTTTACCACTGAGCCACCTGGAAAGCGCTGGCTCCTGGTGCACGTGTGCTCAGCTGTGCTCTTTGTGACTCTTTGTGACCCCATGAACTGTAGCCCACCAGGCTCCTCTATCTATGGGATTTTTCAGGCAAGAATACTGGAGTGGGATGCCATTTCTTCCTTCCGATGATCTTCCCAACTCAGTGATTGAATCCTTCTCTCCTGCATTGGAGGGGGATTCTTTGCTACTGATCCACCGAGGAAGGCCTGACTGTTGATAGAAAGCCTCAAATATTTACCAGGCGGCCCTCCCCAAGGAGTTGCTGGAGTATTGTCACATGTTGGCTGGCTTTCTTAGGTGAATAATCCCAAAGAGAGCATGGTGAAAGGTGCAATGCCCCAGAGGTCACACTTCATCATTACTGCAGTATCCTTTGGTTACATAGCTCAACCCTGTTTTTGTAGGAGGAACTTATACAGGGGAGTAAATATCAGAAGAGGGGCATCACTGGGGCTATATTGGAGTCTGGTTACCACAAAAAGAGACATGTGTGAGTGAATGAAAGTCACACAGTCGTATCCAACTCTTTGCAACCCCATGGACTGTAGCTGTCAGTCTCCTTTATCTCTAGAATTCTCCAGGCAAGAACACTGGAGTGGGTGGCCATTTCCTTCTCCAGGTGATCTTCCCAACCCAAGGATCTAATCCCTGTCTCCCGCATTGCAGGCAGATTCTTCACTATCTGAGCCACCAGGACAAAAAACAGAGATACAAAGAGGGATTACAGCTCAGCAACTCATTTACAGGTTTTCTGGATGGAATACAGTATATGAATTTTTGGTAAGCAGTGATCACTCTCTGGCATAAAGCCCTGAACGCTCTCTCCACACTTAAAAAACCCCCAAGAATCCTCTATGCTGTGGCTTCCCAACTGTGCTGTATACACAGGCAACCCCTGAATTAGTTCATTGTGCTTTGAGTTACTGATCTCATCAGCCCATGAGGAAACTGAACAGGGCTTGAGGTAGATGGAAAAAGAGAAACTTGTTTTATTTTATGTATTTCTATTATATATTTTCAAAATGTTGTTTTCTATTTGTTCTGTAACTATATGCAAATTATACATGCCTGCTATATGAAAATATCTACTTTGGACTATTAGGGAAATCAAAATCAGAGTGCCAAAAGAGAGCATTAGTTTCTCACATTGTGTATGTTGCAGTGTTTTACACGTGTGTATTAGACCAGTGTGTTAGTGATGTTGTTCGCCTATTCTCTAAATTAGTGATATGTTTCCTGTCTATGGTATAAAGCACTAGAAGATGTGTACTTTAATCTACCACTGTGGTTGTAGATTTCTTTAATGCTTGCTTTTAGTTCTGCTTATTTTTCTTTTTCTATTTTGAAGGTATAGTTTTAATACTTGGTGTTTATGAATTCAAACCGATTATATCTTCAAAGTAAAAGTAAACTTTACCTTTTGGAAGTGAATCTCTTTATCAGTAGAATACTTTTTGACTTCAAGTTTAGTTTCACTGATTCCTCATTAATGCAATTTCTATGTTTTTACATTTAACCTTTGTGAATGTATCTGTTTTAGAATTGTCTTCTTTTTAATAAATAGTTTGCTGTCAAACTTTATTATCTTGTGCTTTGTTTTAAAATACTGACAAGAATAGTATTTTAGTTAAACATTCTGTTTATATATAATTATTGACCTGTATATTTGAATTTATTTTGCTATTTTATTTCATAATTTCTATTTGTTCCATATGTTTGGTGTTTCCTTAACTATTCTTTCTTGCCATTTTTTTTTCATTAACTAAGCATGATTCATCTTTTGATTTTTGCTTCCATCACCTTGAAAGTCTTACCCTGTTTTTATTTATTTTAGTAGTTACTCTAGGAATAACAATATTCTTACTTATTTATCTCAATCTGAAATTAATCCAGATCTTTACTCTCCTTTGAGGTAATGCAAGTCCTTAGAATATCTTAATTCTTGGGTTCGATCCATGGGTTGGGAAGATCCCCTTTAGAAGGAAATGGCTACCCATTCCAGTTTTCTTGCCTGGAAAATTCCATGGACAGAGGAGACTGGTAGGCTACAGTCTATGGGGTCACAAAGAGTCAGAGACAACTTGGAGACTAAATAACAGCAACAACAAATCAGATATTACTGAAATAAAAGTGTGAGAAAAAAGAAATTAAAAAAGGATATATTAATTCTTTTACCTTCCTCAATTTATTTATGGCTAATATTCATAATCTATCTTATTTTTATTGTTGTCTTTTAATTATTACTGCTTTATACGACTCTGAGAGGACAGAGACCTGAAGACATGCAACTCAAAAATCACCTTTTTTCTTTTCCCTCATCTTTCACTTTGCTCAGCCCCAGCATGGCCTTATCTGCTGTTCTTTGGGACTTGGGGGTGATATATGTATGGTTTTTTCTTACTCTGCGGGGTTCTAGTCCCTTTTCCTTTGGTAATCGCTGGGCCTTGGCCTCTGCCCTTGCCTGCATACTCTAGGAACCAGATCCTATATTTGTTGCATCAGCAAATGAACTCAGGATATGTGCAGTTTTGGAGCTTTGATATCTGCTTGTTTCCCAATTATAGGCTTTTAGTCAAAAATTAATTAGCCTGGGAAATCTCCTCTGTCTTTTAAACTCTCCAAAGCTCATAAGCACTTTAAGATGTTGATGATTGTTTGCTATAAGAAATTATACATAATTATTTTTAGAAGGATTAATTTAAATAATTCATTGTTATTGAGTTGAAGCCTCAATAAGTACTATATTGGACTTCAAAATGCACATGGCAAGGAGAACTTCCAAGATTTTTTCTAATAATATCACTAATAATTTAATATTAATAATATATTGAGTGTTTATACAAGCCAATCAAGGGCCTAAGTGTTTTATATGTATTAATTTATCTACTCCTCATAATTTAGTACAATGTCTAGCATATATTTACATTTAATAAGTATTAGTTAATATACTAATTTTTAATACTCACTTTTTAGTTGAGAAAGTTTTCACTTTCACCGTCCAGGACCATAAAGCCACTGTCTAAGGTCCCAATCTCCCGGTTGCTAGAGTTCTTTGCTATATTACTTAGATCAATAAAATATATTACATTGTTATAGCATAACTGCTTAGCACATTGCCTCCCAAGTAATTTTTCACGTTTAGGGAGTCTTTAACGTCTTAAAGTGTAAAGTGTGATTTTGGAGTTTGTGTGCCCTTGGATTACACGATGTACTACTGGCTCACAAGAAAAGTGTCACCCTTTTTGATGATTCCCCAAAAAGAAAGACTCCATTCTGACTGTCAGTTTTCTCCTTTCTTTCTGTACACACCCCATCAAATGTATTATTAGATTAGAAGTTGCAGTTTCTCATTTCCATTTCTACCACAGGTCTTTGTAAGCATTTTGAAATTTAATTACAGCAGGTACAACCAAGAGCATTAAGAAAAACATGCCCGTGACTTCTATTCTGTTTGTTTAAGCTAAATCTCAGTGTCATTTTAACAGACTTGGACTGTAAATAGTTTAAGTTCTGGTGCAAAGAGCCAATTATCTACAGCAAGCAAAATTCAAATGATTTTATACAGAATGAATCATGCAAGGAGCTTCCAAATTTTCAGCAGGCAAATTGGCTCAGATAAGATGTAATATTGTTCCTTGATTAGAGATAAAGCAGTCAGCTTAAGGTGAATGTTTTTAGGGGCTTCAGGGGATACAAATTAAATAATATTTATGTGGAATTCTCCAAGTTTCATCATGATGCAGGAATCCTATGTACTTTTCTTATTTGGACCTGATTATTATTCTCAAATATACTTATTTTTACTTGCCACACATTTTTTCCTTTCACAGTTTTTCTAATTAGTCATCACTGCTTATGGTGCAGTATAGTAACAGCATTGTCTGTAACTAAAGAGTAAAAATTACATTCCCCCCAAAATAGTAGTCTTTTCTTCTGAATTTATGATTCCATCTGTCTAGTAAGTTGGGAGCCTTCTCTGGTCCTTTGTTTTCATTGACTTTCCATATTTACATACAAAAAACAATCTGTATAATGTGGTTTTTAAACTTATTAGAATAATAATTGTTTTTGAAGCTGATAAAGGCCATGACGCATCTCCTATCTTAGTTTTTTGTACTGTATCTATGCATTTTGACTTTCCAGATGAAACTTGGCTGACAAAACCAGACAACTCTGATGTGACACTTTAAGGGCATATTTACGTGATATATGTTAATAAATTCTGATGGAAAACATTGGTCTCAATGTATTCCTTGAGGGTACAAGAATCTTATTCACAATTAATTAAGATAGCATCTCACTTCCCAGGTGGCTCTAGTGGTAAAGAACCTGCTTGCCAGTACAGGAGACATAAGAGACACAGGCTCAATCTCTAGGTCTGGAAGATCCCCTGGAGAAGGGCATGGCAATCCACTCCAGTATTCTTGCCTGGAGAATCCCATGGACAGAGGAACCTGGTGGGCTACAGTCCATAGGGTTGCAAAGAGTCAGGTATGACTGAAGCAACCTAACATGCAAGCAGAATGGCTGACAGAACTCAGGAAAACATTTTGGCCTTTCCTGGCGGCTCAGATAGTAAAGAATCTGCCTGCAATACAAGAGCTGGGTTCAATCGCTAGGTCAGGAAGATCCCCTGGAGAAGGGAATGGCAACCCACTCCAGCATTCTTGCCTGGAGAATTCCATGGTAGAGGGGCCTGGTCGGCTACAGTCCATGGACTCGAAAAGAGTCAGACATGGCTGAGCTACTAACACTTTCACTTTCAAGATAGTTCAGTTCAGTCGCTCAGTCGTGTCCAACTCTTTGCGACCCCATGAATCGCAGCACGCCAGGCCTCCCTGTCCATCACCAACTCCCAGAGTTCACTCAGACTCACGTCCATCGAGTCCGTGATGCCATCCAGCCATCTCATCTTCGGTCGTCCCCTTCTCCTCCTGCTCCCAATCCCTCCCAGCATCAGAGTCTTTTCCAATGAGTCAACTCTTCACATGAGGTGGCCAAAGTACTGGAGCTTCAGCTTCAGCATCATTCCTTCCAAAGAAATCCCAGGGCTGATCTCCTTCAGAATGGACTGGTTGGATCTCCTTGCAGTCCAAGAGACTCTCAAGAGTCTTCTCCAACACCACAGTTCAAAAGCATCAATTCTTCAGCGCTCAGCCTTCTTCACAGTCCAATTCTCGCATCCATACATGACCACTCGAAAAACCATAGCCTTGACTAGACAGATCTTAGTCAGCAAAGTAATGTCTCTGCTTTTGAATATACTATCTAGGTTGGTGATAACTTTTCTTCCAAGGAGTAAGCATCTTTTAATTTCATGGCTGTAGTCACCATCTGCAGTGATTTTGGAGCCCCCCAAAATAAAGTCTGACACCGTTTCCACTGTTTCCCCATCTATTTCCCATGAAGAGATGGGACCGGGTGCCATGATCTTAGTTTTCTGAATGTTGAGCTTTAAACCAACTTTTTCGCTCTCCTCTTTCACTTTCATCAAGAGGCTTCTTAGCTCCTCTTCACTTTCTGCCATAAGGGTGGTGTCATCTGCATATCTGAGGTTACTGATATTTCTCCTGGCAATCTTGATTCCAGCTTGTGTTTCTTCCAGTCCAGTGTTTCTCATGATGTACTCTGATATAAGTTAAATAAGCAGGGTGACAATATACAGCCTTGATGTACTCCTTTTCCTATAGTAGATTTAGTTAATCAATGCCATGCTATGCTAAGTCACTTCAGTCATGTCCCACTCTGTGCGACCCCACAGACAGGGGCAGCTCACCAGGCTCCCCCGTCCCTGGGATTCTCCAGGCAAGAACACTGGACTGGGTTGCCATTTCCTTCTCCAATGCATGAAAGTGAAAAGTGAAAGTCAAGTTGCTCAGTCATGTCCAACTCTTGGCGACCCCATGGACTGCAGCCTACCAGACTCCTCCACCATGGGATTTTCCAGGCAACAGTAATCAATATATATTATTAAAAAGACATTTTATTTTGATCAACTTGTTAGCTCTACATTTATTTGTCTCAGTTGTTTCAGTTTTATCAATAAACATTATAAAGCACACATTTTCTATGAGGAGTATTTCTGATTTCTGAAATCTCTGTCATGACATTTAGGTTTTCCACTGGAAAAAGAACTTGAACATAGGAAATAAAAGTTTCTGCATTTTGGCCCTTTTGAAGGTCTCTTAAACATTGCCACATTCAACTTTTATGCAGAGCCCTTCTGCTCTGTTGCATTGTCTGTATTTGGTTGTGAACTTACCATAGGGTCATGAATGTTTTCTGCTAAAGTTTTGCTAAGGAACAAAAGGTCGGCACTGGGGGTCTTCTTGTCCACATAACTGCTCTGGCAGTGGGCCAGTCTACATTTCCATGAGAGGAGCTTGATGGGATTTGCTGGGTCTGACTTCAGATTATTTAACTGGACATAGACCTTATTCTAAAAAGCATTTACACTGAGAAAGAAAGCACCTTCCTTTTTCTTTTTAAGCTGACTTAATGGAAAATTCAGTTCAGTTCAGTTCAGTCGCTCAGTTGTGTCTGACTCTTTGCGAGCCCATGAACCACAGCATGCCAGGGCTCCCTGTCGATCACCAACCCCCAGAGTCCATCCAAACCCATGTCCATTGAGTCAGTGATGCCATCCAACCATCTCATCCCCTGTCGTCCCCTTCTCTTCTTGCCCTCAATCATTCCCAGCATTAGGGTCGTTTTAAATGAGTCAGCTCTTTGTATTAGGTGGCCAAAGTATTGGAGTTTCAGCTTCAACATCAGTCCTACCAATGAACACCCAGGACTGATATTTAGGATGGACTGGTTGGATCTCCTTGCAGTCCAAGGGACTCTCAAGAGTCTTCTCCAACACCACAGTTCAAAAGCATCGTTCTTTGGAGCTCAGCTTTCTTCACAGTCCAACTCTCACATCCATACATGACCACTGGAAAAACCATAGCCTTGACTAGATGGACCTTTGTTGACAAAGTAATGACTCTGCTTTTTAATATGCTGTCTAGGCTGGTCATCGGAGAAGGCAATGGCACCCCACTCCAGTACTCTTGCCTGGAAAATCCCATGGGTGGAGGAGCCTGGTAGGCTGCAGTCGATGGGGTTGCTAAGAGTCGGACACGACTGAGTGACTTCACTTTCACTTTTCACTTTCATGCATTGGAGAAGGAAATGGCAACCCACTCCAGTGTTCTTGCCTGGAGAATCCCGGGAATGGTGGAGCCTGATGGCCTGCCATCCATGGGGTCTCACAGAGTTGGACACGACTGAAGCGACTTAGCAATAACAGGCTGGTCATTACTTTCCTTCCAATGAGTTAAGTGTCTTTTAATTTCATGGCTGCAATCACCATCTGCAGCAATCTTGGAGCCCAGAAAAATAAAGTCAGCTACTGTTTCCATTGTTTCCCCATCTATTTCCCATGAAGTGATGGGACCAGATATCATGATCTTAGTTTTCTGAATGTTGAGCTTTAAGCCAACTGTTTCACTCTTCTCTTTCTCTTTCATCAAGAGGCTTTTTAGCTCCTCTTCACTTTCTGCCATTAGGGTGGTATCATCTGCATATCTGAGGTTATTGATATTTCTCCTAGCAATCTTAATTCCGCTTGTGCTTCCTCCAGCCCAGCATTTCTCATGATGTACTCTGCATATAAGTTAAATAAGCAGCGTGACAATATACAGTCTTGATGTACTCCTTTCCCAATTTGGAACCAGTCTGTTCCATGTCCAGTTCTAACTGTTGCTTCCTGACCTGCATACAGATTTCTCAAGAGGCAGGTCAGGTGGTCTGGTATTCCCATCTCTTTCAGAATTGTCCACAGTTTATTGTGATCCACACAGTTAGAGGTTTTGACATAGTCAATAAAGCAGAAATAGATGTTTTTCTGGAACTCTTCCTTTTTCCATGATCCAGCGGATGTTGGCAATTTGATCTCTGGTTCCTCTGCCTTTTCTAAAACCAGCTTGAACATCAGGAAGTTCACAGTTCACATACTGCTAAAGCCTGGCTTGAGAATACTGAGCATTACTTTACTAGCGTGTGAGATGAGTGCAATTGTGTGGTAGTTTGAGGATTCTTTGGCATTGCCTTTCTTTGGGATTGGAATGATAACTGACCTTTTCCAGTCCTGTGGCCACTGCTGAGTTTTCCAAATTTGCAGGCATATTGAGTGCAACACTTTCACAGCATCATCTTTCAGGATTAGAAATAGCTCCACTGGAATTCCATCACCTCTACTAGCTTCGTTCATAGTGATGCTTTCTAAGGCCCACTTGACTTCACATTCCAGGTTGTCTGGTTCTAGGTGAGTGACCACACCATTGTGATTTTCTGGGATGTGAAGATGTTTTTGGTACAGTTCTTCTGTGTATTCTTGCCACCTCTTCTTAATATCTTCTGCTTCTGTTAGGTCCCTACAATTTCTGTCCTTTATCGAGCCCATCTTTGCATGAAATGTTCCCTTGGTATCTCTAATTTTCTTGAAGAGATCTTTAGTCTTTCCCATTCTATTGTTTTCCTCTATTTTTTTGCATTGATCACCGAAGAAGACTTTCTTATCTCTCCTTGCTATTCTTTGGAACTCTGCATTCAAATGCGTGTATCTTTCCTTTTCCCCTTCGCTTTTCCCTTCCCTTCTTTTCACAGCTATTTGTAAGGCTTCCTCAGACATCCATTTTGCTTTTTTGTATTTCTTTTCCATGGGGATGGTCTTGATCCCTGTCTCCTGTACAATGTCACGAACCTCATTCCATAGTTCATCAGGCACTCTATCAGATCTAGTCCCTTAAATCTATTTCTCGCTTCCACTGTATAATCATAAGGGATTTGATTTAGGTCATACCTGAATGGTCTAGTGGTATTCTCCACTTTCTTCAATTTCAGTCTGAATTTGTCAATAAGGAGTTCATGATCTGAGCCACAGTCAATTTCCGGTCTTATTTTTACTGAAAATTGGACAATAACAAGTTGTTATTTTCACTTAAAAAAAAAAACTACCACATTCTGTTACTTGAGAGATATTTGTTCATAAAAGTGGAATGCATTCCCTCTCCATTTTTTAATATTTACAAAGTAGGTTGTGATCTGTGAGTCAGATTAATTGTGATTAGAAGAGACTTCCCACCTGATAAGCTGCCCAACAATATTGCCTGAAGGAAGAAACCTCTAAACTCACAAATGAAAACCTGGGGTCTTGGCAGACAACTAATCATCTTTAATTATCTGGAGCTCTCATTGGCCCTAATGGAGCTAATCTTTTGCTTTTGTTATTAATATTTAATGATTTGAGATTTCCTTAAGGTGGTCCTAGTTTAAGAATCCAAACTAGTATTTAATTAAGCTTATATTAATTGATCATTGCTTTTTATGAAAGAGAAGTACCTTACCAAGCATGTGCTTTGAAGTTGGATGGATCTGGGTTTAACTTCCATCCTCTGTTTATAAGCCTGACTTAGGGCAAATTACTTAACACCTGATCCTCACTTTTCTAAACTGTGAAAATCTACTTATAAGATTTTTGTGAGGGCTTCCATGGTAGCTTGGGCAGTAAAGAATCTGCCTGCCTAATGCAGAAAACACAGGAGACATGAGTTCAAACCCTGGGTCAGGTAGAGCCCCTGGAGGAGGAAAAGGCCACCCACTCCATTATTCTTGCTTGAAAAATCCCATGGAGAGGGGAGCCTGGTGCGCTACAGTCCCTGGGGTCCACAGAATTGGACACAGTGGGTGACAGCATGCATGCACACGGGCTTCCATGGTGGTCAGTGGTAAAGAATCTGCCTGCCAATGCAGGAGACACAGGTTCAGTCCCTGATGTGGGAAGATCCCACATGCCACAGAGCTTCTAAGCCTGTGTGCCACAGCTATTGAGCCTGTGCTCCAGAGCCCAGGAGCCAGAGCTACTGAAGCCTGAGTGCCTAGAGCCTGCGCTCCCCAGAGAAGCCGCTGCAGTGAGAAACCCTCGCACCACAACTAGAGAGTACTCCATTCTCTGTAACTAAAGAAAGCCCACACACAGCAACAAAGACCGGCACGGCCAAAAATAAATACGTAAAAAAATAAAAAATTTTAAAAGGTTTATGTGAGGATAACATAAGATAATTTCTATATACTCCAGACACAATGCCTAGCACATACGGCATTCAGTGATAGGCATCCCAATGGGAAGATTAGACTCTTTTGACCAAGTTATAGATGTGATCAGTGGATGGATCTAGGTTGATAACATCCTGAGAACTCAGAAATTCTGGGAGTTCTTCTCATGCTTGAGTACCTGCCATTTATATCCAAGAAACACTCAAACTTAGTGCAAGCTAATCCATTTTTACACCTGAGAAATATACAATGGTAAAGAGAAAAATTCTTCACTATAGGGCATTAAGATCTTTATTTCATCATTGTTTTCAATTTGCGGTGCTTAAGATGGATCTCTCAGGGCTCCATCTCAGATGCTTGGTGACAAGGGAAGAAACAGAATCTCTTTCTCTTCAGTATCTTGGGGAAGGACAGGGGTTCAGTTAAGTTCAGTTCAGTCGCTCAGTCGTGTCCGACTCTTTGCGACCCCATGAATCACAGCGCGCCAGGCCTCCCTGTCCATCATCATCTCCCGGAGTTCACTCAGATTCACATCCATTGAGTCAGTGATGCCATCCAGCCATCTCATCCTCTGTCATCCCCTTCTCCTCCTGCCCTCAATCCCTCCCAGCATCAGAGTCTTTTCCAATGAGTCAATTCTTCGCATGAGGTGGCCAAAGTACTGGAGTTTCAGCTTCAGCATCATTCCTTGTTAGTAGCAAGTAAATTGAACCCACAGGAATGATTAATCTCATAACCAATTAATATTTTCTGTGCACCCTGTAGTTTGATTACACATGAAAAGTGAACTGGAATCATTAATATAATTCTAATCAAAGTCTTTTTTAGCTCAATTAAAATAGCATTTTTGTTCTGTGATTAACCTAATGTTAAAGGATAAAAAGAGACTGACTTTCACATACCTCCTGTAATTTAATCTGTTTCTTTCCAACACTATTTTAGTTGCTTTGAACATCCTGGCTTTATCCTGGAAGAGCATTAAAGATCCATTAATAAATGTTTACATAATTACACACACAGAGACAGATGTTCATCAAGGCAAATTTTATTTTTAATAAGAATAAATGATCAGGACTTCCCTGGTGGTCTAGTGGTTAGGAATCTGCCTGCCAATGCAGGGGACGTGGGTTTGCTCCCTGGTCTGGAATGATCCCACATACCTTGGGGCAACTGCTCTGCAACAAGAGAAGCCACCGCAATGAGAAGCTCACCTTCAGCAACTAGAGAGTAACCCCCTGTTCACCACAACTAGAGAAAGCCCTCATGCAGCAGTGAAGACCCCCTGTAACAAAAGTAGACAATTAAAATATTTGAAAAAATAAATGATAGTGTATTTAGGCTTTTCCCAATCTTATTTTATGGTAAAAATCCTACAATAAGTAACATTTAGAGATACTGACACTCGTAATTGAGGCAACAGATATGCTGACCTTCTAGGATAAAATACAGTCTAGATGGTAGAGATATCTTCATTTTGTAAGGATACACATAACATTAAAAATAGGAGGCTTAATTCTCCCTGTTGAAAATAAGGAAAGGGATTTCCCCCTCACCTTTTTCTTCAAAAATTCGCCATGGTATAAGTACTTTCTCCTCTCTTTGAAAGTTATATAAACTCTTTTGAAATATGCCCCAGTCTGTCAGTTGTATGACCCAGGAATGTCTTTCTCAAGGACCTAGGAGCCATCTCAGATCTTTGACCCTGGTTCCTGACACAGAGCAGTTAAAACCCCTGGATTTGCCTAGGTGCTGGAAGTGCCTTTTATCCTAATGAGGCAATACTTGAAAAGCTCCTGTATAGCTTCAGGATCAGGTTTGGTCACTGGAAAGATCAAGCCATGATTAGAAGCTTGGAATTTTTAGCCTCAACCCATTCCCCCACCCTCTAGGGAGAGGATAGAATTGAAGATTAATCGTCAATCATGCCAACATGATGAAGCCTGTATAAAAATCCCTAAAGTATGGGGTTTGGAGAATTCTGGGTTGGTGAACACATCTATATGGCAGGAAGGCTGTGCACCCCATACTCCGTGGAGACTGTAGCTTCTACTTCATGGGCCCTTCTTCAACTATGATTCTGTGTATTCATATTTGTGCCCCTTATATCTTTGTAGTCAGTTGGTAATAATAAGTGAAGTGCTTTCTTGAGTTCGTAAGCCATTCTAGCAGTTTCTGAATCTAAGAGGAGTGTCATGGGCACCTCCAATTAGAACAAGTTGGTTAAACTATAGAGGACAACTTGGAACTTGCAATCTGGGTCTGAAGTAAGGTGAGGGTACAGCCTTGTGGGACTGAACCCTTTAGCCTGTGAGATCTGATTCTAACTCTAGGTAGATAGTGTCAGAACTGAATTTAATTGTAGGAAACCCAGCAGCTGTCAGAGAATTGGTTAGTGTGTGTGGGAAAATCCACACAATTGGTATCAGATGTATTCAGTATGCAGAGAAAAAAAAATGGTAGTTTTTCCTTTTAATATTTATTTTAGTAATCCTCTTTAAAACAAAAAAGAAAGCATTAATATAGCTGAAGAAAAACATTTATCATTAGCCATGAAAGCATAATGAATAAGTGAACTGCTATGGGGAAAAGGAGCATTTCTGCATCACAGACATAAATGCCACAGTCATTTGTGCTCCATGCCAGGTAAACTGGGGGTTCAAGGTAATTTAGAAGAATGCTTTGGGCTATTTGATGTGTTTGGTTTGGGTTGCAGTACAGAGAAAAGAATGTTTCAGGAGATGTCAGGAGATTAGAATCTAATTCTGGCTCTGAAAGTGTTTGGCTTTCTGCTCTCAGAATACGTGTGCGGATGTACTTCTTGGTCACCTTGGGGTCAGGTGGGTTCATGTGACTGATCTGGCAAATAAGCTACGGGTGGGAGTGATGACTTGCTTTTACAACAGAGCATTTAACTACCAGTGCAAGGTCCTCTGAAACTCTCTCCCTTTGTCATAGCAACAGTAATATTTGAGATGATGGCTGCTCTGAAAACATCAGGCCTGGATTAAGGAGACAAGGAGCAGAGCTCCCTGCAAATCTGCAGTGCATGTGAAACATGAGAGAAAAATAATCCACCAAAGTTTGGAGGTTGTTTGTTACCACAGCACACAAGCTAGTTTATCCTAACTGATACAACAAGAATCCACCATTCTAGCATACAGTTATGGACCTGGAAGTGAAATTCTGGCATGTGTACAAGCAAATAAACCCAGGCTCTGTTCTGTCTGTATTATAAGCAAAGTTGCGAATCAAAATAAATAAAAAATAAAACCCTTGGGTTTTATACCTTGAGGTTCCAAACTAGAACTTTGAGGTCACCTTCAAGGGTATCTCCTGAGTTTAATCTATCACTGGTTACGAAATTAAAAAAAAAAAAAAAAACACTGGAGGTGATTTGGTGGGTTAAAGAATCTTGTCAGGGTTTCTGTAATATCTTAAACTTTAATTACATTTCAGTTACTTATGGCATTTTACAGGGAAGATTTGAAGCTATGTTTTACTTTATGCATTACCAAATCAGAGGATATTTATACCAAAATGCTTCATATAATTATTGTTATAACTAAGAAATATTTACTAACAGCAACTCTCCAAATTTTCAGAAGGAAATACTATCATTTTTAATGCTTTCCAACTTACTTGTCTATTAAGTAAAGTGAGAATGTATTTATTGAGTCTGGAATTTCAGTTATGGAAATTTCATTTCACTTTATAAGCTTCTGCTAACAAAGTCAGAATATAAAAAGCAATCTTATTTCCCCTTGCTTTCCACACATAAATCTTGAATAAAATGTACTTGTGTATTATAGCTGTGCTTTGTAAAGTCCATTTTCCATAAGCATGAAAATTTTAAGGAATATATTACCTGTGCATGCATGCTAAGTTGCTTCAGTCATGTCCAACTCTTTGCGACCCTGTGGAATGTAGCCCACCAGGCTCCTCTGTCCATGGGATTCTCCAGGTGAGAATACTGGAGTGGATTGCCATGCCTTTCTCCAGGGAATCTTCTCAACTCAGGAATCGAATCTGCGTCTCTTAAGTCCCAGCATTAGCAGGCAGATTCTTTACCACTAGCGCCACTGGGAAAGCCCAATATATTACCCAGTTGCATTTAAATATGTTTTTTTTTCTATAAATTAAGACATTCATTTAAATAGTTAATAAAGGGACTTCCTTGGTGACCCATGGATAAAGAGTCTGCCTGCTGGTGCAGAGGACATGGGTTCCATCCCTGGTCTGGGAAGATAAATATATTCCAAACATGGGGATCGAACCATTCCATAATTCTCTATTTTACAGGTGGAATCTTCATTAAGCCTGTCCATAACTCATGTTTTTCTGCCTAAAAGTTCCTATGGGAAGTATCTTGTATTATTTGCTCTCCTTCTAGAAGAGGTAACTACTGACTTATCTCCTGATTCCAAGAAAGCATTGCCTTTAAAGCACTTCGAATCATTTCTTTAAATAGTCTCTCTGATCACTGTCCCACTCCAGTATTCTTGCCTGGAGAATCCCATGGACGGAGAAGGCTGGTAGGCTACAGTCCATGGGGTCGCAAAGAGTCGGACACGACTGAGCGACGTCACCTCACCTCACCTAACGACTGTATACATCCTGTACCTCTAGCAAGAGGGAGGACAGAAGAAGCTAATTTCAGGGTTGTGCTCCTCATGTGCTCTGGATCTTTAGACAGTTTGGAACCTGCTGGCTGGAGTCATGGAGCCAGGCCTTGCCCCACAGATAGAGATGCAGAGGGTGTTGTGGTTGAAATTGACAATGCTTTCAGTCTCAGCCTGATATCTAATGGTGTTCCATGTGCCCTATGGCAAAGGAGGGGCACAAGATTTCCTTCTCAGCCATTGCTTTCTGCACGGGGCCTCAGAAGACCTTCGTGGGTGTGATGGCCAAGATACTAAGTTTCAGCCTTCACATTCTGTATCTAGCCTCTTGCTTAAGCCGTGTGAATAAAATTGATATTGGTTGTCAAACAACAACCTTTCATTGGACACAGAGGTGCAGACTAGAATAATGATATAGTGTATGGGGTGGAGATAGGTAGGGGCTCTCTTACTGGAATGGCTGGAGGGTCATTGGATAGTCCATCTGCTACAGAGCTTTCATGGTGTCCAATCTGCTTGGTCTCGGTGCATGCCCAAACTGATTAGAGCTGTTTCTAGTAGGAACTTCACTAGCCAATGGTCGTCGGTAGAAGGCTTGCTTTAAATAGCTGAAAGACAGATATTTTATAACTTCCTGAATAGAAATGACCCTAAATGCCCAGAAGTTTGGAAGAGATTGTGCTTGAGTGGCACAGGTGAATGGATTCACACACCTACGTGTCAATCACTGAATATGCCTCCACAATTCCTCCGTGTTTAGAATGTTTAGACATTTTCTGCAAAGAGGGTATGGGAAAATAAAGGGATGAGTTTGCTCATCAGAACAGTTCTGTTACTGTATTTTCCAGTCAGTGATTTCCCTGAGAGTGTTTAAATTGCTTTAGGCAGGTTCTCATCTCCATTTATTTCTAGACCTTAGATGTTTACTGATTAAGTAGTATTTCCTATAATTTGTCATAAGTGTCCTAAACCTAAAAGAAAAACAGATCCTGGGGCTTCTCAAACACTGGTTTAATAATGTGGGACAAGTCATCAGCATACCCTAAGCATTAAGATGATCACCGAAAATGAGAATAATGGGGTAATCAGGGCTGTTGGGCCAATGACACACAATTACTTTATATAAAATACCTTTAAACAGAATGTAATAGACCTTAGCAAGAATATAGAAAACTCTTTTTCTGCAAAACAATAAAAAGTAATTTAAAAAAAGATATTATAGCATAATCAGTCAATTCTTCAACCTTTCATAAATTGGCATTCGTCATTTATGTATTTATTAACAAATATTTAATGAGTGTTCTCCATGTGCCAGATCACGTGTTATATACTAAGAGAGACTGAAGATGTAGGAGACAAGAATTTTAGAATTTACAAAGCAAAATAAAGGGCACTGTGTGAGAATCTTTTCATTCGGAAAGTTGGAAAGAGAGAATACAGATGTCAGAATACTAAGGAATCGTTTAACTTAGCCAAAATATACACACTGACAATCAATTCTTATTAAACCGAAGCATAGGTGGGCAATACCATGGCCACAGCTGCTGTGCCTAATTGAGCTGGGTTTGCATTTCAAAACCAGCACCTGGGGCCACATTCAAATTATTCTGCCGGAGGTTACTCTAAGGAATATGAACTTTGCTAAGCAATTTACAATTTTTTAACATTTCATCCACAGGGAAGATTCAGCTTACAGCAAATTAGGTAATATTATTTAAAATTATATGTAAATGGGTTGTATAGTCATTCTAAATCTAAGCAGACTCTTGCTTCATGAGATATCCTAGAAATAAATTTGGAATATTTGGATTTGGGAAGGATTACAGAATATAAATATCCCATCAAACTTCAAATGAATGTTGTCTTAAAATTAATCTTCAATAAGTGATTTCAGTTCCAAGTAAATTCAGCTACATACACGAAGATGACAAGTGATCTGTGTAAGTGTAAGGACTGATGTAGGTCTAAGTAGTGTCCATGGCATAACCATTAACTGGTAGGCAGCTAACCAGTTGCTTTGTACTAGGGACTTCCAAAACATCCAAAAAAGAAAACTTCAAGGAACACATTCAAGCGGTTATGTTAACTGCGTCACATGCCAGCTCTATTCTGAGCACTTTCTATATATTAACTCAGCTTACAACGACTCCATGAGTGAGTACCATCATCAACCTCCTTTCACAGACAAGGAACTGAGTTTCAGAAAGGTTGAGCTGCGTTAAGTCACCCAGCCAATAAGGAGCAGGACGAGTCTGGCATCAGTCTTACTTTTCAATCACCAAGCTGTAATGTGCTGAGTTAGTAACAAAGCCTGAGTCATCAGAAGAAGGATTTCCTGGGATGGAAAGAAACTTTGTAAAGGGCAATAATTTTATCTGTGGGGTCACATAAAGGATTAACATTTAGGATTAGATTGTCAATTCAGGCTCATGAATCCCAAGAATTTACCCAGTATCAAGAGTTGCAAATTATTTCAAAGACGGAGTCAGTCAAGGAGCACAGACAAAACAAAGGAGATCAGGAACACTCCTGTGACTTCCTAGGTCCTTGTTTTACACATTGGACTTGTGCTCTCTAGCCCAGAATAACAGACTCAGTCTCGACCTGGGGTTTTGCAGGTTCCTACAAACAGTGTGTGTTCAGTCACTCAGTCATGTCCAACTCTTTTCTGAGTTTATGAACTGTAGCCCACCAGGCTCCTCTGTCCATGGGATTCTCCAGGCAAGAATACTGGAGTGGGTTGCCATTTCCTTCTCCAGAGGATCTTTCCAACCTAAGGATCAAATCTTTGTCTCTTGCATTGGCAGGCAGATTCTTTACCACTGAGCCACCAGGGAAACCCACAAACAGTAGTCAGCATTTTAAAGTTATAACCCAGAGAGGTGTACAGCGTGTGGGGCATTCTCTGGGGAGACCTGCTTTGTAAATTCTGGGTCTATATACTGTTAACTAATCCTTTAGCTGAGAATATCCTACTAAAGTTATCCAATAGTTAAGGGTCTCTTTTTCCTAGTAAATGTCATTTGTCTATTAATTCAGATGTTCAACTGACAAAGAGAATAGAAAGAAAACCTGCCTTCTTTTTTCCTTTGGGGATATTCCCATAGTAGTGAAAGTAGTGGATCCCAAACCAGATGTTATAACTTCCTCCCTGGTCATGGATGTAGCCCAGCCCCTAGTGCATTGCCTGGCATGTATCAGGCACTCAGCATAGATTTGTTGAGTGAAATAACACAGCACAAGTCTGTCATTTAGATTTTCTGTACTATAATGCTCATGCTCACCTTGAGGACAACCTAAGGACAGTACAAAAGCTGTGGGTAAAAGTTTAAAAAGCAGTTTTCCCTCAAGATTCACTTAAACCTTTGTAAGACCCTGGGGTGCAAGGTGACACTGCTTTGGTGTAATTCTGATATGTTAGAAGAATAGGAGGAGAAAAGTCACTTCCACCAACTTCACCAAACACTCAAGTTTGGAGTTCACTATGTGAGGGACAGTACTGCCCCTAAAGGTGGCAGAGTTACTGGTGCACGTGTAGCAGAGGAGGCGCTCTCATCCCGGCTACTTGGAGCATCAGGCAGAGAACTGATAGTATAGTTGGTAATTTCTGAGCATTAGGGATATGCCAGACACTGCAATAACTGCTTTTACATGCAATAACGCCTTTGCCCTTCACATCAGTCAGTTCAGTTCAGTAGCTCAGTCGTGTCTGACTGTTTGCGGCCCCATGGGCTGCAGCACGCCAGGCTCCCTTGTCCATCACCAACTCCTGGAGCTTGCTCTAACTCATGTCCATTGAGTCGGTGATGCCATCCAACCATCTCATCCTCTGTCATCCCCTTCTCCTCTTGCCTGCAATCTTTCCCAGCATCAGGGTCTCTTCAAATGAGTCAGTTCTTCATATCAGGTGGCCAAAGTATTGGAATTTCAGCTTCAGCATCAGTTCAGTTTTGTTCAGTCACTCAGTCATGTCCGACTCTGCAACCCCATGAATCGCAGCACACCAGGCCTCCCTGTCCATTACCAACTCTCGGAGTTTACCCAAACTCATGTCCATTGAGTCAGTGATGCCATCCACCCATCTCATCCTCTGTAATCCCCTTCTCCTCCGGCCCCCAATCCCTCCCAGCATCAGAGTCTTTTCCAATGAGTCAACCCTTTGCATCAATCCTTCCAATAAATATTCAGGACTGATTTCCTTTAGGGTGAACTGGTTGATCTCCTTGCATCCAAGAGACTCTCAAGAGTCTTCTCCAACACCACAGTTCAAAAGCATCAATTCTTCAGCACTCAGCTTTCTTTATGGTCCAACTCTCACATCCATACACAACTACTGGAAAAACCGTAGCTTTGACCAGACGGACATTTGTTGGCAAAGTAATGTCTCTGCTTTTTAATATGCTGTTTAGGTTGGTCATAGCTTTTCTTCCAAGGAGTAAGTGTCTTTTAATTTCATGGCTGCAGTCGCCATATGCAGTGATTTTGGAGCCCCCCAAAATAAAGTCTCTCAGTTTCCATTGTTTATCTATTTGCCATGATCTTAGTTTTCTGAATGCTGAGTTTTAAGCCAACTTTTTCACTCTCCTCTTTCACTTTCATCAAGAGGCTCTTTAGTTCTTTGCTTTCTGCCATAAGGGTGGTGTTATCTGCATATCTGAGGTTATTGATATTTCTCTATGCAATCTTGATTCCAGCTTGTGCTTTATCCGACTTGGCATTTCTCATGATGTACTCTGCATATAAGTTAAAGAAGCAGGGTGACAATATACAGCCTTGACATACTCCTTTCCCTATTTGGAGCCAGTCTATTGTTCCATGTCCAGTTCTAACTGTTGCTTCTTAACCTGCATACAGCTTTCTCAGGAGGCAGGTAAGTTGGTCTGATATTTTCATCTCTTGAAGAATTTTTACAATATGTTGTGATCTACACAGTCAAATGCTTTGGTGTAGTTAATAAAGCAGAAGTAGATGTTTTTCTGAAACTCTCTTGCTTTTACAATGATCCAACGGATGTTGGCAATTTGATTTGGTTCCTCGCTTTTTCTAAATCTGGCTTGAATATCTGTAAGCTCACAGTTCACATACTGTTGAAGCCTGGCTTAGAGAATTTTGAGCATTAATTTGCTAGCATGTGAGATCAGTGCAATTGCACAGTAATATGAACATCCTTTGGCATTGCCTTTCTTTGGAAATGGAATGAAAACTGACCTTTTCCAATCCTGTGGCCACTGCTGAGTTTTCCAAATTTGCTGGCATATTGAGTGCAGCACTTTCACAGCATCATCTTTCAGGATGTGAAACAGCTCAACTGGAATTCCATCACCTCCACTAGCTTTGTTCATAGTGATGCTTCCTAAGGCCCATTTGACTTCGCATTCCAGGATGTCTGACTCTAGGTAAGTGATCACACCATTGTGGTTATCTGGGTCTTGAAGATCTTTTTTGTATATTTCTGTGTATTCTTGCCACCTCTTCTTAATATCTTCTGCTTTTGTTAGGCCCATACTATTTCAGTCATTTTTTGTGCCCATCTTTGCATGTAATGTTCCCTTGGTATCTCTAATTTTCTTGAAGAGATCTTAGTCTTTCCCATTCTATTGTTTTCCTCTATTTCTTTGCATAGATCACTGAGGAAGGCTTTCTTATCTCTCCTTTCTATTCTTTGGAACTCTGCATTTAAATGGGTATATCTTTTGTTTGGGGTATATCTTCTTTGCTTTCACTTCTCTTCTTTCCTCAGCTATTTGTAAGGCCTCCTCAGACAGCCATTTTGCCATTTTGCATTTCTTTTTCTTGGGGATGGTCTTGATCACTGCCTCCTGTACAATGTCACAAACCTCCGTCCATAGTTCTTCAGGCACTCTGTCTATCAGATCTAATCCCTTGAATCTATTTGTCACTTCCACAAATAGATTTGTGTAAAAGGGATTTGATTTAGGTCATACCTGAATGGTCTAGTGGTTTTCCCTACTTTCTTCAACTTAAGTCTGAATTTGGCTATAAGGGATTCATGATCTGAGCCACAGTGAACTCCTGGTCTTGTTTTTGCTGACTGTATAGAGCTTCTCCATCTTTGGCTGCAAAGAATATAATCAATCTGATTTCAGTATTGACCATCTGGTGATGACCATGTGTACAGTCTTCTCTTGTGTTGTTGGAAGAAGTTGTTTGCTATGACCCCTCACATGAAAACCTGTCAAATAGGTTTTGTGTGTGTGTGTGTGTGTGTGTGTGCATGGGCTCAGTTGTGTTCAATTCTTTTTGACCCCATGGACTGTAGCCCACCAGGCTCCTCTTTCCATGGGATATCCCAGGTAAGAATACTGAACTAGGTTGCCCTTTCCTCCTCCAGAGATCTTCCCAACCCAGGGATTGAACCTATGTCTCCTGCATCTCCTGCATTGGCAGGCAGGTTCTTTACCACTTGCACCACCTGGGAAGCCTGTAAAAGAAGTTCAAATATGACTATTTCTTCACTTGATCTATGACTCTGTTGCTGAGTAAAGAAACAAATAAAATAGGATAAAGGTGGAGGAGAGTTGAAGGCCACCTGGACATATTTGCTCTCTCCAGTCTAGCCCTCAGACACCCCACTTCACTCTCTGAGTACGGAGGAGGGCAGACGAGATCTGACTCACCCCTACACTGGAGACCTGAAGTTTTCTAAGACCAGATGAATGCTGGGAAAAAGTCCCTGGCAGGGAGGGGACTACAAGGACTTGGGCACCAGGAGGAATGGGAATTAGGGAGCGTAATGAAGGCTGGAGGCTGTGAAGCATGGCCTCGTGTTCTGGGGATGGAAGCTCCAGGCTTCAGGTAGGGCAGAGCTGATAGCTAGGTGGAAGGGTACCTATAGCATATTTTCATCACCCCTCCTACCAAACACACATTTCATACTCTCTTTCTGAGTAGTTTGGAGTCCGTTTATCAGGGTAAAGAATTGTTTGGAGCTTCTTTGTTGGTGGTGGTTTTTTTTAATCTATGTTTAACTGCTTGTTAGCAGGAAAGCAAAGGACAACCCTCAACTCTGAGGGATACATATAAGTGCCACCACCACAATAGCAGATGCCAAAGACAAGCCCAGTGTAAGTGACAGAAGTTTATATGAATTTATTATAGGGACTGATCTTTCTGACTCCCTGTTCCTTATCTCCAAAAGCCATGGTGAGCCCCAGATAAAGTACCTGGTGTGTAAGGTGGTAGTTCACAGTTTGAGTCCACCCAGGCAGACTGAGTGAACAGACATTTTAATTCATCCATCACAAGTTTAGGCCTGACTCAAAGGTTTTCTTAATGAAGGTTTCTGAAGAATTATCCAGCTTTATAATTTCTAGGCAGAATTTCATTTTGTTCTCCCATTGTATTTATTTCTGCTTAGTATTATTTATCTCCAAGCAAAATGATCAACAATAATCCTTTAAAAAGCAGAGAGGAAATGCATCATCTGGTTGGTCTATTTCTATCCAATTTCAATTAGCTTTCTAAAAATAATTGTAGGGAGATATCCAAAATAATAGTCTCAAGTTTTGCAAGTGACAGATAGCAGAGATTTATTGCAGTGATTTATCTCACACTGCCTGAGTAGCCCTATAATCTCAGTGTTAAAGTGATTATACAATAATTTATTTCCTGTGTTTGTTCATTCCCCTAGTCTTGGAGGTTCTTCTTCCTTCCTTTATACCCATTTTCTTCTACCCACGTGATAGCCCAGCAAATAAAGAATCAGCCTTCAATGTAGGAGACACAGGAGACTCAGGTTCCATCCCTGGGTCAAGAAGGTCCCCTGAAGAGGGAAATGGCAACCACTCCAGTATTCTTACCTGAAAAATCCTATGGATAGAGGAGCCTGGTGTGTTATAGTCCAACGGATGGCAGAGAGTCAGACACCTCTGAGAAACTAGCACTTTCACTTTTCACTCTCTTCTCCTACACGCCTTTCCCAGGCAGGACTGGTGCCTGTGTTGTGCCATCAGAGCATTTGTTACCTGCCTCTGAGAATGCATTTCTCAGAACAGCACCTCACTCCCAGGGATGCCCAGGGGTGGGTCAGGTGGTAGCTCTGTGATCACATAGAATACTTTCCTTCAGTGTGTGTTTGACTTGAAAACTTGGGATACCTTTAAAAATCTCTTACAGATTTTTTCCTTTTTCTTTTTTTTTTTTAAGTAAACTTTTAATTTTGTATTGGAGTGTCTCTGGTGCCTCAGCAGTAAAAAAAAAATCTGCCTGCAATGCAGGAAACACAGGAGATGTAGGTTAGATCCCTGGGTCAGGAAGATCCCCTGGAAAAGCAAATGGCAACCCACTCCAGTAATTTTGCCTGGAGAATCCCATGGACAGAGGAGTCTGGTGGGTTACAGGCTTTGATGGGGTTTCCAAGAGTTGGACACGACTAGGTGACTAAACAACAGCAACACAGCCGATTAACAATGTTGCAATAGTTTCAAGTGGACAGCAAAATGACTCAGCCATACATAAATGTGTGTTCATTCTCCCCCAAACTCCCCTCCTATCCAGGCTGCCACATAACATTGAGCAGAGTTCCTTGTGCTATACAATAGGACCCTATTGGTTATCTGTTTTAAATACGGCAGTGTATAATGTTGATCCCAAACTCCCTAGCTATCTCTTTCCCCATCCTTCCCTCAGCAACCCTAAGTTTATTCTCTAAGTCGGTGAGTGTGTTCTGTTTTGTAAATAAGTTTATTTGCATCGTGCCTGTTTAGATTCTCCATATAAGGGATGTTATAGGATGTTTCTGCTTCTCGGTCTTATTTCACTCAGCATGACAGTCTCTGGGTCCATCCATGTTGCTGCAAATGGCATTAGATCTTTCTTTTTAATGGCTGAGCAATATTTTATTGTGCGTACATACCACGTCTTCTTTATCCATTCCTCTGTCAATGGACATTTGGGTTGCTTCCATGTTTTGGCTATTGTAAAAAGTGCTGCAATGAACACTGAGGTAAATGTATCCTTTTGGACCATATTTTTCTCCTAATATATGCCCAGGAGTGGGATTGCTGGATCATAGGGTAGCTATATTTTTAGGCTTTTTTTTTTTTGAAGGAATATGCATACTGCTCTCCATAGTGGCTGTACCAATCTACATTCCCACTAACAGTGTAGGAGGGTTCCCTTTTCTATATACCCTCTCCAGCACTTATTGTTTGTGGATTTTTTGATGATAGTCATTTCAACTGGTGTGAAAAATCTCTTGCGTATTTTTGATGCATCTATACTCAAGCACATATTATTATAACTCCATTTCTCCACATTGACCTACCTCAAATTCTGTGTCAAATATGTTTAGACATGAATGTAAGTGACTATAGTAGATTGCATAGATGGCTATAAATCCTTCCACTCTCTGCATCCACACCTTTGTAATATAACTTTTAACTTCTCCCTTGAAGAAGCAGAGTCTTTTTTCAACTCTTGAGTCAGGGAGGACTATAACATTGTAAAATGTGGTGCTAGCAGAGATTTGAAAAATGCTATGCATTGGGTACACGGCTCTCAGATCACTGCTGCAGGTGAACAAGTCCAGGCTAGCCCCCTGGTGACTGAAAAGTCATGTGAAGAACTGTGGCACCCCAACTGTCAGTCGGTCGGCCCTCAAATAAGTTGTCAACTTCAGGACACATGAATGAGAACCAGAGGAGATCAGCTTGACTCATATCAGAAAAATGGCCCCACTGGACTCAGCCCCCAATTGCTGATTCACAGAATTGTGAGCTAAATCAATGACTGTGGCTTTAAACCTCTACATTTGGGGGTAATTTGTCATGCAGCAAAGATTAACTAATACCGTGAATAAGAATGAGAAGTAAAAGCCCAAGAAATAAGCCATTTTTATTTGAAAGAAATAACTGGAAAGTTTCATTCCTCGGGGTTAACAAAAAATTCAGTCTTATTTATTGCTTGCCCTGCCTGTTCTCCCCCACATTCTCAAACAACCTGAGAAATTACTTCATGAGACTATCACTATTGGGGAGATATTTTCAGATCAACTCTGGGAAGATTTAAAGTTAATCACAAGAATGTCTGCAATGATAAAGAAGCAAGTCTTGGCCAAGAACAATAAGAAAAACACAACCGAATATAAGCGCATTAGAAATTACCTGAGACTTTCTTTGAAGTTAGTTTCAGATACCCATTACAGATCAAGTCATGAAAAAATGGAAAAGATGATGAAGATGTGAAGCTAACTTAAGCTGCTTTAGACTCAGAATGTAGTAACAAGAAGAAAAGTGTCTCCTAGACTACTAAATGACCTATTTTGTTGTTCTCTACTGACATTTGTAAACAGCTGGTTGAAAAGCAAACGTAACCCAGTTGCTTATATAACTTTTCACTTAGGGCATAAATGTAATGAGCTGGCTCACTTATTGGTTTCTTTTTCCCTATGTTTATAAAGATGATGTTTCTGAAGTGTTTCTGTATGTTCAATGAAGTGGTCAAAATGATCAATTTTATAACAGAAGAAAAGTACACTGAATAATCATTTTGTAACCAAACTGCAGTATAATGGGAAGTGACTTGAAGATTATTCCACATTCTATAGTAGTGACTACTTGAGCTGGGCAGCAGGAGCCCTCTGTCCTGGGGACAGGCAATAAACAAATGCATTGTCTGTAGAAAATTAGGTCTGCTATTTATTATCACCATGTGTTCCAGCAATTCTAGGTAATTTCAGTGCTAATATATATATGCCTCCCACAGGTGTGGACAGCTCCCCTGTACGCCTTCCATGCCTGTCCTGCTACACAGCACCACTGTTATATGGATAAATGCTGCCTTAGCTGGAAGAAAATGCTGCTCAGAATTTATGTACTCAAGCTTTCACTGTTATGTTTCTCCCTAAGAAAAAATTAAAACAAAGGAGAATTTGGAAAAGATAAACAAGTCAATTATTAATTATAACAGTAAAGATCAGCTCAGTGATAATGCTAAAAAAAATCCTTTAAAAGTTGCCATTAATAGGTGTTTATCTTGGTGGACCTAGATTTTAGAAATATTCTGACATGAAGCAGAAAAAGGAATTTCCTGACTCCGCGTCCATCCCCTTAAATTGAGTCCTATTTCTGATAATAACAGATTCATTGTAACAATATTTTGTGAGTCAAAATATAAATAACATTAATTTCAAGATGGCAACTTATTTAAAATACATATTAACATATAATTGCGTATGCATATGTGTATATATAGAGAGAGAATTACAAATATGAAAAACACAAAATTCACAGAATTTTAAAGACAAAATATGAGATAGCAAACAATTTCATTCTTTACAAAGGGCCATGGTAAGCAACATCCCTATTCTTTCCTTCTCTGCCAAGAGGTATTTTTTATGATATTTTCATGAAAAAATTGAGGTTGTATTTTTCCAGCATAATATTTATCTTGTTATAGTTATTTGTTCATGAATATCTTCATCTTATATCAATTCCTTCAAGGATGCAGATGAAATTTCTTGTCTTTGTATAGTCAGTACCTTGTACATACCCTGATAAATACCTGTTTATCTCTGCTACTGCTCTAGCCAGTCGTATTTGGTGCCATGTGATTCTCTCTGTATGCATATGTCACTAGACTACTTTGATCTTACAGTTTACCTATCACATTGTGTATGTGATATACATATACATATATAAACACATATACACACACACAAAGATATTAGAGAATAAATATTTTTTAATTTTTTTTATTGAAGGATAATTGCTTTACAGAATTTTGCTGATTTCTGTCAAACCTCAACATGAATCAGCCATAGGTATACATATATCCCTTCCTTTTTGAGCCTCCCTCCCATCTCCCTCCACATCCCACCCCCTAAGTTGATACAGAACCCCTGTTTGAGTTTCCTGAGCCATACAGCAAATTCCCGTTAGCTATCTATTTTACATATGGTAATGAAACTTTCCATGTTACTCTTTCCACACATCTTATCCTCTCCTCCCTTCTCCCCATGTCCATAAGTTTATTCTCCATGTCTGTTTCTCCACTGCTGCCCTGTAAATAAATTCTTCAGCACCATTTTTCTAGATTCCATATATGTGCATTAGAATATGATATGTGTCTTTCTCTTTCTGACTCACTTCACTTTGTATAATAGGTTCTAGGTTCATCCACCTCATCAGAACTGAGTCAAATGCATTCCTTTTTATGGCTGAGTAGTATTCCATTGTGCATATGTACCACAGTTTCTTTATCCATTCATCTGGCAGTGGACATCTAGATTGCTTCCATGTTCTAGCTATTGTAAATAGTACTGCAAAGAACAACAGGATACATCTTTTTCAATTTTAGTTTCCTCAGGGTATATGTCTAGAAGTGGGATTGCTGGGTCATATGGTGGTTTTATTCCTAGTTTTTTAAAGGAATTTCCATACCATCTTCCATAGTGACTGTATCAATTTGCATTCCCACCAACAGTGCAAAAGTGTTCTCCTTTCTCCACACCCTCTCCAGCATTTATTGCTTGTAGACTTTTCGATGATGGCCATTCTGACCAATGTGAGGTGATATCTCATTGTGGTTTTGATTTGCATTTCTCCAATAATGTGCGATGTTGAGCATCTTTTCATGTGTTTATTAGCCATCTGTAGGTCTTCTCTGGAGAAATGTCTGTTTAGGTCTTTCTCCCACTTTTTGATTGGGTTGTTTGTTTTTCTGGCATTGAATTGTATAAGCTGCTTGTACATTTTGGAAATTAATCTTTTGTCAGTTGTTTCATTTGCTATTATTTTCCCCCACTCTGAGGGTTTTCTTTTCACCTTGTTTATAGTTTCGTTTGCTGTGCAAAAGCTTTTAAGTTTAATCAGATCCCACTTGTTTACTTTTGTTTTTATTTCCATTACTCTAGGAGGTGGGTCACAGAGGATCTTGCTTTGATTTATGTCATCGAGTGTTCTGCCTATGTTTTCCTCTAAGAGTTTTTTTTTTTCTAACATCTTTTTTTTTCTAACATCTTTTTTTTTATATAATTTTAAAATCTTTAATTCTTACATGTGTTCCCAAACATGAACCCCCCTCCCACCTCCCTCCCCTTCTAAGAGTTTTATAGTTTCTGCTTTTACAGTTAGGTCTTTAATTCATTTTGAATTTATCTTTGTGTATGGCAGCAGCAGCATGGTGTTAGGAAGTGTTTCAATTTCATTCTTTTACATTTAGCTGTCCAGTTTTCTAAGCACTATTTGTTGAAGAGGAAGTCTTTGCCCCACTGTACATTCTTGCCTCCTTTGTCAAAAATAAGGTACCCATAGGTGCATGGGTTTATTTATGAGCTTTCTACCTTGTTCCATTGGTCTATATTTCTGTTTTTGTGCCAGTACCATACTGTCTTGATGACTGTAGCTTGGTAGTATAATCTGAAGTCAGGAAGCTTGTCTCCTCCAGCTCCATTCTTCTTTCTCAAGACTGCTTTAGCTGTTCAGGGTCTTTTGTGTTTCCATGTGAATTGTGAAATTTTTTGTTCTGGTTCTGTTAAAAATGTCATTGGTAATTTGATAGGGATCACATTGAATCTGGAGATTGTGTTTGGTAGTATAGTCATTTTCACAATGTTGATTCATCCTACCCAGGAACACAGAATATCTCTCCATCTGTTTATGCCATCTTTTATTTCTTTCATCAGTGTCATATAATTTTCTGTGTAGTTCTTTTGTCTCCTTAGGTAAGCTTATTACTACATAATTAATTCTTTTTGCTGCAATGGTGAATGTGATTGATTCTTTAATTTCTCTTTCTGATTTTTCATTGTTAGTATATAGAAATGCAAGTGTATTAATTTTGTATCCTGCAACTTTGTTGAAGTCACTGATTAGCTCTACTAATTTTCTGATACTATCTTAGGATTTTCTATGTACAGTATCAGGTCATCAGTGAGACCTCACTGCAAACAGTGAGAGCTTTACTTCTTTTCCGATCTGAATTTCTTTTATTTCTTTTTCTTCTCTGATTGCTGTAGCTAGGATTTCCAAAACTATGTTAATAGTGGTGAAAGTGGACATCCTTGTCTTGTTCCTGATCTTAAGGGGAATGCTTTCAGTTTTTCACCATTGAGAATAATCTTTGCTGTATGTTTATCATATATGGCCTTTATTATGTTGATGTAGGTTCCTTCTATGCCCATTTTTTTGAAGAGTTTAAATCATAAATGGAAGCTGAATTTTGTCAAAGGCTTTTTCTGCATCTATTGAGATGATCATATGGTTTTTATCTTTCAGTTTGTTAATATGGTGTATCACATTGATTGATTTGCATATTGAACAATCCTTGCATTCCTGGAACAAACCAAACTTGATCATGGCATGTGAGCTTTTTGATGTGTTGCTGAATTCTGTTTGCTAAAATTTTGTTGAGGATTTTTGCCTCTATATTTATCAGTGATATTGGCCTATAGTTTTCTCTTTTTGTGTTGTCTTTGTCTGGTTTTGGTATCAGGGTGATGGTGGCCTCATGGAATGAGTTTGGAAGTGTACCTTCCTCTGTAATATTTGAAAGAGCTTTAGAAGAATAGGCATCAGCTCTTCTCTAAATGTTTGATAGAATTCTCCTGTGAAGGCATCTGGTCCTGGGCTTTTGTTTTGAGGGAGATTTTTGATCATAGCTTCAATTTCAGTGCCTGTAATTGGGTTGTTCATAGTTTCTATTTCTTCCTGGTTCAGTCTTGGAAGATTGAACTTTTCTAAGAATCTTTCCATGTCTTCCAGGTTATCTATTTTATTGCCATATTGTTGTTCCTAATAGTCTCTTATAATCCTTTGTATTTCTGCATTGTCTGTTGTAACCTCTCCTTTTTCATTTCTAATTTTGTTGATTTGATTCTTCTCTCTTTTTTTTCTTGATGAGTCTGGCTAAAGGTTTGTCAATTTTGTTTATCTTCTCAAAGAACCAGATTTTAGTTTTATTAATCTTTACTGTTATTTCCTTCATTTCTTTTTCATTTATTTCTGCCTGGATCTTTGTAATTTCTTTCCTTCTACTGATTTTGGGGGAGTTTTTTATTCTTCTTTTTCCAGTTGTTTTAGGTGTAAAGTTAGGCTGTCTATTTGATGCTTTTCTTGTTTCTTGAGGTAGGATTGTATTGCTATAAACTTCCCTCTTAGACTGCTTTTGCTGCATCCCATAGGTTTTGAGTTGTCATGTTTTCATTGTCATTTGTTTCTAGAAACTTTTTTATTTCCCTTTTGATTTCTTCAGGAACCTGTTGGTTATTTAGAAACATGTTGTTTAGTCTCCATGTGTTTGTGTTTCTTACAGTTTTTTTTCTTGTAATTGATATCTCGTTGTGGTCAGAGAAGATGCCTGATATGATTTCAATTTTCTTAAATTTACTGAGGTTTGATTGTTACCCAAGATGTAGTCTATCCTGGAGAATGTTCCATATGCACTTAAGAGGAAGGTGTATTCTTCTGCATTTGGATGGAATGTCCCGAAGGTATCAGTGAGATCCATCTCATCTAATGTATCATTTAAGACTTGTGTTTCCTTATTAATTTTCTGTTTTGATGATCTGTCCATTGGTGTGTGTGGGGCGTTAAAGTCTCCTACTATTATTGTGTTACTGTCAATTTCTCCTTTTATGTCTGTTAGTGTTGTCTAATGTATTGAGGGCTCCTATGTTGGGTGATTAGATATTTACAGTTGTTATGTCTTCCTCTTGGATTGATCCCTTGATCATTATGTAGTGTCCTTCCTTATCTCTTGTAATCTTTATTTTAAGGACTATTTTGTCTGATATGAGGACTGCTACTCCAGCTTTGTTTTCCTTCCTATTTGCATAGAATATATTTTTCCATCCTCTCACTTTCAGTCTATATGTGTCTTGAGGCCTGAAGTGGGTTTCATGTAGACAGTATATATATGGGTCCTCTTTTTGTATCCATTCAGCCAGTCTGTGCCTTTCGGTTGGAGCATTTAATCCATTTACATTTAAAGGAATTATTGATATATATGTTCTTATTGCCATTTTCTTAATTGTTTGCAGTTAATTTGTAGATCTTTTTTCTTCTCTTGTACTTCTTGACTATATAAGTCCCTTTAACATTTGTTGTAAAGCTGGTTTGGTGGTACTGAATTCTCTTAATTTTTGCTTGTCTGAAAAGCTTTTTATTTCTCCATCAATTTTTAATGAGATCCTTGCTGGGTACAGTAATCTTGGTTGTAGATTTTTTCCCTTTCAATACTTTAAATATATCCTGCCATTCCCTTCTGGAATGCAGTTTCTGCTGAAAGATCAGCTGTTAAGCATATGGGGTTTCCCTGTGTGTTACTTGTTTCTCCCTTGTGCTTTTAGCATTCTTTCTTTGCGTTTAGTCTTTGTTGGTTTGATTAGTATGTGTCTTGGGGTGTTTCTCCTTGGCTTTATCCTGTGTGGGACTCTTTGTGCCTCTTGGACTTGATTGACTATATCCTTTTCCGTGTTGGGGAGATTTTCAACTATAATCTCTTCAAAATTTTTCTCATAACGTTTCTTTTTCTCTTCTTCTTCTGGGACCCCTATAATTTGAATGTTGATGTGTTTGATCTTGTCCTAGAGGTCTCTGAGACTATCCTCAGTTCTTTTCATTCTTTTTACTTTACTCTGCTCTTTAAGTGTTATTTCCACCATTTTATCTTCCAGCTTACTGATTCATTTTGCTTTAGATATTCTGTTATTAATTCCTTCTAGAGTATTTTTAATATCAGTAATTCTGATGTTTGTCTCTGCATGTTTATCCTTTAATTCTTCTATGTCTTTGTTAATTGTTTCTTGTATTTTCTCCATTTTGTTTTCAAGGTTTTTTTTTTATTATCTTTACTATCATTATTCTGCGATGGACCACACAAAAGTGCGGTGGCTATTACGGACCGGGCTTTGAGGCCGAGAAGAGCTACCTCATGCACAGGGTCAGGGGCCACGACCGAGAGTACCAGGCTGCGGCAGCACAGGAGCAGCTGAGAAGAGCTATCCCACGACTGAGGTCAGGGTCAGCAGCCGAGAGGAGCAACACCACATCCAAGGAGCAGCAGCTGCACGGGCACAGGAGGGCCGAGAGGAGTTATTTCACATTCAAGGTCAGGAGAGGATACTTCATCCAAGGTAAGGAGCAGTGGCTGCACTTTGCTGGAGCAGCCATAAAGAGATACCCCACGTCCAAGGTAAGAGAAACCCAGGTAAGATGGTAGGTGTTGCAAGAGGACATCAGAGGGCAGACACACTGAAACCATTATCACAAAAAGCTACCCAGTCTGATCAAAGGGATCACAGCCTTGTCTAACTCAAAGAAACTAAGTCATGCCATGGGGGGGCCACCCAAAATGGATGGGTCATGGTGGAGAGGTCTGACAAAATGTGGTCCACGGGAGAAGAGAATGGCAAACCACTTCAGTATTCTTGCCTTGAGAACCCTGTGAACAGTATGAAAAGGCAAAATGATAGGATACTGAAAGAGGAACTCCCCAGGTCGGTAGGTGCCCAAATGCTACAGGAAATCAGTGGAGAAATAACTCCAGAAAGAATGAAGGGATGGAGCCAAAGCAAAAACAATACCCAGTTGTGGATGTGACTGGTGATAGAAGCAAGGTCCGATGCTGTAATGAGCAATATTGCATAGGAAACTGGAATGTCAGGTCCATGAATCAAGGCAAACTGGAAGTGGTCAAACAGGAGATGGCAAGAGTGAACATCGACATTCTAGGAATCAGCAAACTAAAATGGACTGGAATGGGTGAATTTAACTCAAATGACCATTATATATCTACTACCGTGGGCAAGAATCCCTTAGAAGAAATGGAGTAGCCATCATGGTCAACAAAAGAGTCTGAAATACAGTACTTGGGTGCAATCTCAAGAACGACCAAATGATCTCTGTTCATTTCCAAAGGAAACCATTCAGTATCATGGTAATCCAAGTCTATGCCCCAACCAGTAACGCTGAAGAAGCTGAAGTTGAATGGTTCCAAGAAGACCCACAAGACTAACACCCAAAAAGATGTCCTTTTCATTATAAGGGACTGGAATGCAAAAGTAGGAAGTCAAGAAACACCTGGAGTAAAAGGCAAATTTGGCCTTGGAGCACAAAATGAAGTAGGGCAAAGGCTAATAGAGTTTTGCCAAGAGAACGCACTGGTCATAGCAAACACCCTTTTCCTACCACACAAGAGAGGATTCTACACGTGGACATCACCAGATGGTCAACACTGAAATCAGATTGATTATATTCTTTGCAGCCAAAGATGGAGAAGCTCTATACAGTCAGCAAAAACAAGACCAGGAGCTGACTGTGGCTCAGATCATGAACTCCTTATTGCCAAATTCAGACTAAATTGAAGAAAGTAGGGAAAACCACTAGACCATTCAGGTATGACCTAAGTCAAATCCTTTATGATTATACGGTGGAAGTGAGAAATAGATTTAAGGGACTAGATCCGATAGAGTGCCTGATGAACTATGGAATGAGGTTCATGACATTGTACAGGAGACACGGATCAAGACCATCCGCATGGAAAAGAAATGCAAAAAAGCAACATGGCTGTCTGGGGAGGCCTTACAAATAGCTGTGAAAAGAAAAGAAGTGAAAAGTAAAGGAGAAAAGGAAAGATATAAGCATCTGAATGCAGAGTTCCAAAAAATAGCAAGGAGAGATAAGAAAGGCTTCCTCAGTGATCAATGCAAAGAAATTGAGGAAAAGAACAGAATGGGAAAGACTAGAGATCTCTTCAAGAAAATTAGAGATACCAAGGGAACATTTCATGCAAAGACAGGCTCGATAAAGGACAGATATCGTATGGACCTAACAGAAGTAGAAGATATTAAGAAGAGGTGGCAAGAATACATAGAAAAACTGTATAAAGAAGAGCTTCATAACCCAGATAATCACGATGGTGTGATCACTCACCTGAGCCAGACATCCTGGAATGTGAAGTCAAGTGGGCCTTAGAAAGCATCACTACAAACAAAGCTAGTGAAGGTGATGGAATTCCAGTGGAGCTATTTCAAATCCTGAAAGATGATGCTGTGAAAGTGATGCACTCAATATGCCAGCAAATTTGGAAAATTCAGCAGTGGCCTCAGGACTGGAAAAGGTCAGTTTTCATTCCAGTCCCAAATAAGGGCAATGCCACAGAATGCTCAAAGTATCACACAACTGTACTCATCTCACATGCTAGTAAAGTCATGCTCAAAATTCTCCAAGCCAGGCTTCAGCAATATGTGAACCGTGAACTCCCTGATGTTCAAGCTGGTTTTAGAAAAGGCAGAGGAACCAGAGATCAAATTGCCAACATCTGCTGGATCATCAAAAAAGCAAGAGAGTTCCAGAAAAACATCTATTTCTGCTTTATTGACTATGTCAAAACCTCTAACTGTGTGGATCACAATAAACTGTGGAAAATTCTGAAAGAGATGGGAATACCAGACCACCTAACCTGCCTCTTGAGAAATCTGTATACAGGTCAGGAAGCAACAGTTAGAACTGGACATGGAACAACAGACTGGTTTCAAATAGGAAAAGGAGTGGGTCAAGGCTGTATATTGTCACCTTGCTTATTTAACTTACATGCAGAGTACATCATGAGAAATGCTGGGCTGGAGGAAGCACAAGCTGGAATCAAGATTATTGGGAGAAATATCAATAAGCTCAGATATGCAGATGACACTACCCTTATGGCAGAAAGTGAAGAGGAACTAAAAAGCCTCTTGATGAAAGTGAAAGAGGAGAGTGAAAAAGTTGGCTTAAAGCTCAACATTCAGAAAACAAAGATCATGGCATCTGGTCCCATCACTTCATGGGAAATAGATGGGGAAACAGTGGAAACAGTGTCAGACTTTATTCTTCTGGTCTCAAAGATTGTTACAGATGGTGATTGCAGCCATGAAATTAAAAGACACTTACTCCTTGGAAGAAAAGTTATGACCAACCTAGACAGCATATTCAAAAGCAGAGACATAATTTGCCAAGTAAGGGTCATTTAGTCAGGGCTATGGTTTTTCCTGTGGTCATGTATGGATGTGAGAGTTGGACTGTGAAGAAAGCTGAGTGCTGAAGAATTGATGCTTTTGAACTGTGATGTCTGAGAAGACTCTTGAGAGTCCCTTGGACTGCAAGGAGATCTAACCAGTCCATTCTAAAGGAGATCAGTCCTGGGTGTTCTTTGGAAGGAATGACGCTGAAGCTGAAACTCCAGTACTTTGGCCACCTCATGCTAAGAGTTGATTCATTGGAAAAGACTCTGATGCTGGGTGGGATTGGGGGCAGGAGGAGAAGGGGACGACAGAGGATGAGATGGCTGGATGGCATCACGGACTCGATGGACGTGAGTTTGAGTGAACTCCAGGAGTTGGTGATGGACAGGGAGGCCTGGCTTGCTGCTATTCATGGTGTCGCAAAGAGTCAGACACGACTGAGTGACTGAACTGAACTAGTGTATTATTTTCTGTTTAGACCAGCTAGAGGGCGTTCTGTTCTTTGCAACTGAGCTATGAACAAAAGAGCATAATAGTTTGTTTTTGATTGAGTGTAACTCTGCTGTAAAGTCAAGTTTATAAAATTCTAATAGTACAAACCCATATAATATCTGGAGATCAGGCCTCAAATAACCCTTCCTTAAATGTAGCTTAACATGAAGATAAACGTTAAAAGCTTATGAGCATATGCAATGACAGTCCAATTTTACATGCTAAAGTCTATTAGCTAAAAATGCACACTTTCCAAGTTCCTTTTATATTCATGTCTAAAAACTGGTTTTATTTGGCTTATTTGCCCACAAATTAGAAGCGAATGTGACTATAAAGAAGAGTAGACTAATAGCAAGATGTGTTATCTAACTTCCTGACAGTGAAAAATGAGCCAGGAAATTAAGAGAAAAATGTAAGAACAAAGAAAGCTTAGTAGTCTGGTCCATTAATGTAGGTCAAGGGGAACTACATTTGCAACAGCCTCCCGGACATCTTTTAACAAAACAACAAATGCTGATGCCCATAAAATAACACCAAATCAAAGGGGAGTTTTAAGTTATGGTGCCTTTTCTCTCTTTAATAACAGGGAAGTCTGACAACCAGCAACTACGTGCCTCCCCCAACTTCTTGCTCACCACCCTCTCCAGGTTCAAGGTGAGGACAGCGGCAGAGACCCAGAGAGAATTTCCTTTGTGAAGGAATTTCACTTTCCCTAACCGTGGCTCGCTGTGTCCCACAGCACACAAGGGCATGAAGAGTTGCCTTAGAGACTTATGCAAGGTCACTCTGCTCTTACTGGCAACGTCACATCACTGGACCACTTTGGTTTTACATTTGTCTATTGTATCAGCCTTTTCATCTGGGACAGTGGCATAATGGAGGCCAAGAAAAAGACTAAAAGGAGCAACATGAACAATTTGAACAACTCCATTTGGGGTTCTTACCTTGTGGCCCCATTGATCCTTGCACAAGGATAGAAAGTATAACATGAAAATCAAACTTCTCTGGAAAGCTTTGTCTCTAGCATTTTGCTATTGAGGAAAAATAACTATAAAAAAATTTATTGTTTCTTTTCCAATAAGAAGAGGTTGTTTGATTTCATTCTCCTTCCCTAATGGCAGACCCTCAAGAAAAAGGCAGAATTTACCAATTCTGGAAAGACTTAAGGAGTTTGCAAAAGTCTCTGGCAAGCTAAATACATAAACACATGCATACACACACCTATGAATTTTATGCCCCAAGAGGGTATAAGGCTAAAGAAGAATTCCTAGAGTTTCTCCAAGTGTCTCCTGAAGTCTACCCATGAGAAGCATGTGCTCTCCTTGCTGTAAACAATATCTTCCAGATCACCTGTACCTCACCCAGGAAGTACTACAAGAGATTTTTCCAGAGGCTGTCTCTAAATATCATGGTGACATGTTGATAATTGAAAATTATAATGTAACCATCATCATGGCAGTACCTAAAGCTAAACCTAAAGCTAAATGCAATGAAGTCGTTTCACTGAAGAAGCACAGACACTGCTCTCACTAATATCATAGCTTTTATCAAGAAACTATCCTTTATATCCTTCCATAATCTATGGAAACTTTATTCCAAAACTCCAAAAGATAACACCAGCTCTATGTCCTTAGAAGTGGGAGAGACTGCAAACAAATAGATAGAAACAACTGGAGGTGAAATTGTGTTCAGAATATTTTTTATATGTATAATTGAGTGAATAAAGAACCATGAACTCCTGCTAATGTTCCAGAAGCCTAACGTTCCCTTCCAACACCTCCTCACCTGTCCTTGGTATGCTGTGGCCTATGCAGTGGGTCTGTTTTTGCCACCCAATCATCTTGTCTGGCTCTTTCCTCTTAGATCTTACAGTGCATCAAGACAGCTGTGTAAGAAGTCACAAAAGGAACTACTAGCAACATTTGTTCCTGAGGATGAATTCAAAGTCCTTGGGGTTTTTTAGAAGATTTCTGCTAAAAAAAAAAAAAAAAGAGAGAGAGAGAGTGAGAGAGAGGGAATGATTTACTCTGGCATAGTTTCCATATCCCACTATTAAAAAGCATATTTTAAATGTGACACAACTGTTCCTGAATTAATTGCTACTACTTGCCCATTTTTTTCCATGTCAAGCCAATGAGCTTTGAAGATCACCAGAAAGCCTGGGGAACTTGTTTGAAGAACCCAAAGCACAGAATTCTTTTGGGGAACCATCTTCAAAATTTTCACAACAAGTAGGATAAGGAGGTCACCCATAAGAAAAAAGCATACTAGGTTGGGGTGTTAAAAAAGACAAAGAGGGTGAAAGAGGGCAGAAAAAACCCTGGAACAAGTTGTTAGAACTTAATCAGAGTGATGAAAGCATCAGCATGAGCAAAGGGGTGGTGGTGATGAGAGTTTGATGACATATGAGAGACTGATCAAATAAGTAAAGACGTTACTTTGCCAACTAAGGTCCGTCTAGTCAAGGCTATGGTTTTTCCAGTAGTCATGTATGGATATGAGAGTTGGACTGTGAAGAAAGCTGAGCACCAAAGAATTGATGCTTTTGAACTGTGGTGTTGGAGAAGACTCTTGAGAGTTCCTTGGACTGCAAGGAGATCCAACCCATCCATTCTGAAGGAGATCAACCCTGGGATTTCTTTGGAAGGAATGATGCTAAAGGTGAAACTCCGGTATTTTGGCCACCTCATGCGAAGAGTTGACTCACTGGAAAAGACTCTGATGCTGGGAGGGATTGGGGGCAGGAGGAGAAGGGAACGACCAAGGATGAGATGGCTGGATGACATCACTGACTCAATGGACGTGAGTCTGAGTGAACTCCAGGAGTTGGTGATGGACAGGGAGGCCTGGCATGCTGCAATTCATGGGGTCGCAAAGAGTTGGACACGATTGAGTGACTGAACTGAACTGAACTAAGGATAAAGGAGAGCAGATTTCTCTTCATTAGAGAAAGGAGTTTTAAATATGGACAGGGAGAAAACAAGAATAAACTCTTAGGTGTTAGAGTGAAATTAGAGGTATTGATATGAATCCATGATCTTTCTTGACTTACAGTGAGGTTATGTCCAATAAATCCATTATAAGTTGAAAATGCTACCTAACTGTCCTTCAAAAGACGAATGAATAAAGATGTGGACTATATACCCAATGGAATATTATTCAGCCATGAGAAAAAAAAGGAAATTCTTCCATTGTAATCACATGGATGGACTTTGAGGGCATTAAACTAGATAATGTTTCATTCATAGTTTCATTGAGTTAGACAAGGCTGTGGTTCATGTGATCATTTTGATTAGTTTTCTGTGATTCTGGTTTTCATTCTGTCTGCCCTCTGATGGATAAGGATAAGAAGCTATGGAAACTTCCTAATGGGAGAGACTGACTGTGGGAGAAACTGGGTCTTGTTCTGATGGGCAGGGCCATTCTCAGTAAATCTTTAATCCAGTTTTTTGTTGATGGGCGGGTCTGTGTTCCCTCCCTGTTGTTTGACCTGAGACCAAACTATGGTGGTAATGAAGATAATGACAACTTCCTTCAAAAGGTTGCATGTACACACTGCTGCACTCAGTGCCCCTGACCCTGCAGCAGGCACCCTCAGACCCACATCTCTGCCAGAGACTCCTGGGCACTCACAGCCAAGTCTAGGTCAGTCTCTTGTGGGGTCACTGATCCTTTTTCCTGGGTTCTGGTGCACACAAGGTTTTGTTTGTGCCCTCCATGAGTCCACTTCTCCAGTCCTGTGTAAGATCTGGCAGATCTATGGTGGAGTTAATGGCGACCTCCTCCAAGAGGGCTTATGCCATACCCAGGTCCGCTGCACCCAGAGCCCCTGCCCCTGCATCAGGCCACTGCTGACCCATACCTCCACAGGAGACATAAAAACACTCAAAAGCAGGCTCAGTCTCTGTGGGGTCCCCTGGTGTGTGCACAAGGTTTTGTTTGAGCCCTCCTAGCATCTCTGGTGGGTCTGGGGTTTGATTCTAAATGCAATTTCACCGCTCCTACCACCTTGCTGGGGCTTCTCCTTTGTATTAGTCAACAAAAGAGTCCAAAATGCAGTACTTGGGTGCAATCTTAAAAACAACAGAATGATTTCTGCTCATTTCCAAGGCCAACCATTCAATATCACAGTAATCCAAGTCTATGCCTCAACCAGTACTGCTGAAGAAGCTGAAGTTAACAGTTCTATGAAGACCTACAAGAACTTCTAGAACTAACAACCAAAAAAAAAAAAAAAGTCCCTTTCATTATAGGGGACAGGAATGCAAAAGTAGGAAGTTAAGAGATATGTAGAGTAACAGGCAAATTTAGCCTTGGAGTACAAAATGAAACAGAGAAAAGATAAATATAATTTTCCCAAGAGAACACACTGGTCATAGCAAACACCATCTTCCAACAACACAAGAGAAGACTCTACACATGGACATCACCAGATTGTCTATACTGAAATTAGATTGATTATATTCTTTGCAGCCAAAGATGAAGAAGCTCTAGAGAGTCAGCAGAAACAAGACCAGGATCTGACTGTGGCTCAGATCATGAACTCCTTATTCCCCAATTCAGACTTAAGTTGAAGAAAGTAGGGAAAAGCACTAGACCATTCAGGTATGTCCCAAATCAAATCCCTGACAATTATACAGTGGAAGTGACAAATAGATTCAAGGGGTTAGATCTGATAGACAGAGTGCCTGAAGAACTATGGACAGAGGTTTGTGACATTGTACAGGAGGTGGGGATCAAGACCATCCCCAAGAAAAAGAGAAGCAAAAAGGCAAAATGGTTGTCTGAGGAGGTTGGAAGGTTGTTGGACGAAGGTGTTTACTATGACCAGATGTTCCAAGGAACAACACAAACAGATGGCATTGCTATTTACTGAGAGGATTCACTTTGCAGGGAAACATCAAAAACATATTTTTTTAACCGTTAGTTTTGAGGTTCTTATTAGACATTCAGTTGGAATTCTCCTTCTTTGAATTAGGTGAAGATCAAGGCTGACAGAAACATATGTGGGAACATTTGCCTATGGGAGGTATTCAAAGTCATAGGTCAAGGTTCAATCAGATAGAAGAGAATATACATAAAGAAGAGTGTCCAACACTGAACTCTTGAGCATTGCAATATTTAGAAATCACCCCTAAAGGAAAGCCAGCAAAGGAAACTGCAAAGGGGCTGCACCAAGGTAGGAAGAAATGCAAAAGATTGTGCTGTTTATAAAATCTAACAGAAAATATTTCAAGAAGAGAGGAGATACAACTGTGTCAAATATTATTAAGAGATTAAATAAAATCAGGGGTAAAATTGACTATTGGATTTGGCAGCAAGTGAATCACTAATATTCTTAGTAAGAGCTGTTTCAAGAGACCTGGGGGGATTGATACCAAAGGGTTGAGATGAGAGATGGGAAAATAAAAGCTTGTAGTGTTAGTTGTTTATCAGTCTTTGAATGCTAAAAAGGAGAAAATGATGAAATAACAGAGAAATAAATTGTGAGAGGAAACTTCTTGAGTTGGAAAGAAAGCATTGAATCAGAGCAAAAGTGTAACGATTGAACCTAAGAACAAAGATGCATTTCACATTATTACAAGAAAGGAGGCAGAGCTCCATACAGAGCCAGGCAGGCTATTAGATTGGATAGGCGGAAGATGAAATTATTGATACATATTTGCATTTGTTTTTCTTTAATGAATTATTAGTCAATCAACAATTTACAGTCCAATGAGAGAGAAGTTAGCATTGACTGGGGTGGAGGGATGATAAGGAGGAAGATATGCTCAGGTTTCTAAAAGAGTGAGAAAGGAAAGAATTATAAAGATTAAGTGGAAATATAAGTATCCATGTGAGATTTACAGTAAGAAGAGCAAGGACATTTATGTGATTGTCTCCAGCAATCTTCAGGTACTCAGGTACAAGTGTGTGATTCCGGGACTCAATCAAGATTGGGGTTTTGCCAGGTGAACAGGATGGTACACAGAAGGAAATGAAAGTATTTGCAAGACATTTATAATTATTATTGTGGACCTGGTGAAATCTAAGCCAGTTTATCAAAAGCTGCTAGCTGTTTAACAAAATTCACTGTCTTTCTCAAAAATTCACTAAGAGTTCGCATGCCGCAACTAGAGATCCTGCAGGCAGTGGCAGAGATCAAGGATTCTGCAAGCAGACTCTAAGACCTGGAGCAGCCAAAGAGAGAAAGAAAGAAATATTTTAAAACGAAAAGAAATCTCTACTAGTTCTGGAGATATGTTTCCCTAGACTCAGGAACATCAGTACTAAAAGAAAGTAAAGTCTGATCATATCCATTCATGTACTTTCAAGGAGCTAAGTCATCTTCTGATTTCTGTAATTTCAATGAAAGCAGCAGAGATTCTCTCATCTAATCCTGAATTATTATGATCTTGGAAGACCATTTAGGAGCTTAAATTCAAAACTTCACCTAGAGAGGTTCAAGTCCATCTACAGAGGCCCAAGTCCTCAGGTCAGTACTGAAACTCACACCATGGATAAACAATACCTCCTACTAGCCTTAATGCTCCAATTCCTTAACTTACTGTTTAAGAAAACATTTACATGTACCTGGTATGACTCCTTGCAGCAGAAATCCAATAAATATTTGTTATTTATTTTTTATGCTTCCTAGAAGCATACTTTTTCTGTCAATACAACCAATGGTATCTAATGAAGGCACCCACCTCCATCCCAAAGAATATGATTCTAAACCAAAACAATTTGCTATTGCTGCCATTATTATTATCACACTTTGTTATTGTTATTAACCTCTTTCCTGCCAAAATCTAAGGAAGATTTCAGGTTAACAGCTGTTATAATTCTGTACATTTATATAATTGCAATGCTAGTTTGTAAATACTAAGTGTCATATAAATGGTGAGCAAGATCAATAATAATGGGTTTGATTTTATTTAAATGCCTTGCAGCACAAGAAGCTGATTATTTGGTTTCAAATTTGAGAAAGTAGTTGAGAATATTCAATGAAAGAAGATCATAAATTTCCTATAGTCTTCAAAATATTTCCAGCAAATTAACTTACAATGCAATAAAAAAATATTTGTGTTGAGAATATAGAAGAGCTAGTACAAGCATTCAAGTTAACTATGAGTCATATATCTTTGTTCAGGGAGAGTCAGAAAATAAAGATTCTTAAAGATAAGAATGAACATGAATTTGAGCAAAGTCTGAGAGATAGTGAAGGGCAGAGGAGCCTGGCATGCTGCAATCCATGGGGTCACAGAATTGAACATGACTCAGCAACTGAACTACAACAACTTGAAGATAAAAGAGCCTTTTGGAATATAGTTTAATCTTCTTTACAAATGTAGAAACTCAGACTCACAAATTGTATGCCTTCTACTCCTAAGTAGCATTGAATTTTAAGAGTAGTCTCATGAAACTGATAGCTTTTTGAAAAGCATTGAGATCTCGAGAAACTTCATAGAGCATTAGGGAATGTGCAGGGGGAGCATAAAAGTAAGAATGGTAGACAAGGTGAGAAGGAAATGACCTCATTGGAGACTAGACTTAGGGTGGTTCAGTGACTGGTGAGATAAACACAGGTTGGAGAGAGGAAGCTGAGTACCCATCATCTCCTATAATAAATTTTACTCAACAAAGGAAGAGGACAAGCCCCAAACTTTCCACTGCGTATCATCTTATCAGTAGCAATATCCTGGCTTCCTAAGAGGTAGGGAAAGTTGCATTTTGTCAACTGTTAGAGCAGTGGTTCCGGAGAAGGCAATGGCACCCCACTCCAGTACTCTTGCCAGGAAAATCCCATGGACGGAGGAGCCTGGTAGGCTGCAGTCCCTAAGAGTCAGATATGACTGAGCGACTTCACTTTCACTTTTCACTTTCATGCATTGGAGAAGGAAATGGCAACCCACTCCAGTGTTCTTGCCTGGAGAATCCCAGGGACGGGGGAGCCTGGTGGGCTGCCATCTATGGGGTTGCACAGAGTCGGACACGACTGAAGCGACTTAGCAGCAGAGCAGTGGTTCTAAAGCAGAATGTGCACAACTCTTATGATTCATTAGGGCATAGAAAAAATGGTGAAACTTACTCTCTCTAGAATATAGATGTTATATATATGCAATATCCCCAAATTATATGAAGCTAAGCCTGCTTAGCTTAATTTCATATAATTCATTTTATATATGAATTGACCCTGACAATGAGTTGCACGTTCTTTTTTCTACCAAACACAAGTATTTAAAATGTTTAACTGTTTCATGATGAAATGTTAACAGCATGCTAACAAAAACTCTCAACAAAATAAATGCAGTTAATTTGTCCCTTCATTGTAAAGCTGAGTTTAGGGAAATGAAAGAGGAAAGCTAAGTTTCAAAAGAAAATACTTGTACAATGGTATGAACATCTGAAAAACTGATGTGTAGAAATGTTTGAGTTGTTTCAAAATGTTGCTGCCTAAAACAATGCGTATCATTTACTAGGCCTCTCATTACTGCTCACTTAAACTTAGAATCCATAATTTTCAACTTGTTAAGGATGCTCTTCCAAGTAATTTTAAATGTATTTGTTGGAAATATCATAATGCAGCACTTTCCAGTTATTTTGCTTAACTGGTGATTGACTCCCAAGAAAATGGAAATTTATTAAGTGAATTTCAAGGAAAACACGGACATACTTAGAGAATTGTGTTGAAAATAAATATCATAATAATAAAAATAAAATAAATATTAAATTTAATCCAACAATGCCCAACTTTCATTTGAATCTAGAAATCTGTGGGATATCTTTTCTAGTATTTAATACTGACCAATGGAATAAAGTGAACTAATGATAACATCTTCAGATTACCATATAACAAATTTTAAAATAAGATTTTGTAGTAAATCAAAATCCACATTGTTCTCCTTAAGAGTGTACTTAATAATAAATAAAATTAGTCAATAAACAAATTAAATTTTAAAATATTTTTTTTGTTTCATCTCAAACACTTTGAGATAGATCATTTCATTTTTATTTATGAGAAAGAGATACTGGATATTATTAAGCCCATTTTACAGATGATAATAAGCACACTGAAAAAAAATAAATGCTGGCAATTGTCAGAGTCAGGATTTAAAATCTAATCTCTTGACATATCCTGAAATACTCTTTTCTCTATACTTCTCATCAAACCAAACATATCAAATAGCCCAAATCTTTCTTCTAAATTACCTTGCACCCCCAGTTTACCTTGCATAGAGTACAAATGGCTGTGGCATTTATGTCCATGATGCAGAAATTCTCAAGGTGGTAAAAGACAGTAGAATCACAAGATTAAAGAGACTTCACTTTACTAGAAAAGTGTGTTCTAAAGCCAGCCCAGTATGCACCCTCCTTGCTGTCAACCTCCCAAGCCATCAGCCTCCAGAGGCAATGGGATCAGGAAGGCATCTATCTTAGTAGACTCTTAGCATCTGGTGAGCTTGGTTTGTTGTGCAAGTCTAAGCCTTCTCAGTCCTGTGTGTGCACAGCCTCATTCCTCTGCCTACCTGCTTTTCTTTCAGGTGGCTCTCTTTTTCCAGCCCCAGCTCACAGCTCACATCTTTTGGGAAGCTTTTTTTTTTTTTTTTCAAAGCCGGCTTGGGCTACAGTCTCTTTCTAAACTCCTTGAGGCAGACTCTTTGCTGACCAGTCACAGCACTGGTCACCTCGCTTCATAATCTACCACATCTTTGTTCTCAGCACAGCACAAGAGATTCCCAGAGCACAGAGTCAGGCATGGGGCAGGGCTCAGTGTCCTTGCTGAATGAATGATTAGATTTATTCATTTGCATTGCCAATGCATACACGCTCAGTCACTTCAGTCATGTCGGAATCTTTGCGAACCTACAGACTGTAGCCCGCCAGGCTCCTCAGTTCATGGGATTCTCCAGGCAAGAAAACTGGAGTGGATTGCCATGCCTTCCTCAAAGGGATCTTCCCAATCCAGGTTTAGAACCCACGTCTCCTGCATTGCAGGTGGATTATTTGCCTACTGAGTCATTGGAAAGTGCTTGTATCACTCCTGCAGTACCTAAAGCATTTCAATCTTTTCAAGTCAAATCTAGGAGGTCCTCAGAGACCAGTGTGAGGGGAGGTAATTAGTGGGAGAAAGCTTGTTTGGGAATAATAGCTAAGGGCTCAGTTATATGATTTGCACTCTGTAGGCTCAGCTAAACTCTTTAAAATAGCCTTCAAACTTCTTCCAAGTCTGAGGCAAGCAGAATTTGTTTCCCTTGAGGTACACAAAGCCAGATTCTCTCCTTGTCCTCCTCTATGTCCCAGACAAAGCCCAGCAGGTCAGATCTTGGGAGGTCCAGGCCAGCAGCTGCTGAGTACTCTCAGCACAGTGTCTGACAGAGAGGTCCTGGCATCAAGCATTTGGAGCATAAACAAGCAGGGCTGATTCGAGAGCTGAACTTGGTTCTTTAGAAGCTGCCATCTGGATATGCTCCATCTCAGAGAAAACTGCTGGGCTCAGAAGTTCCTCAGGAAGAAGGGGCTCCAGGTGCACCTTTGAGCATCATTGAACCATTGCTTTATATTCGTTTTGTGTGTATTCAGTCGTTCACTTGTATCTGACTCTTTGCAACCCCATGGACTGTAGCCTGCCAGGCTCTTCTGTCCATGGAATTTTCCAGGTAAGAATAGTGAAGTGGGTTGTCATTTCCTTCTCCAGGGGATCTTCCTGAACAAAGGATAGAACCTGAGTCTCTGTAGTCTCCTGCACTGGCAGGCAGATTCTTTACCACTAGTGCTACCTGGGAAGCCAAATTTTAAAATGAGATTTATAGTCATTGGACCACAGGAATAGTACCTAATGAGAAATGGTCCCTCTGTTATAAAGCCTTACCCAGGCATATAATGACGATGTTTGGCATGTATTAAGCTTCCTTTTTGGCTCAGCTGGTAAAGAATCTGCCTGCAATGCAGGAGACTTGGGTTTGATCCCTGGGTTGGGAAGATCCCCTGGAGAAGGGAAAGGCTACCCACTCCAGTATTCTGGCCTAGAGAATTCCATGGACTATATAGTCGCAAAAAGTCAGACACCACTGAGTGACTTTCACTTTCACTTTCATTGGCATAAATCTGGTGTTTACCTGCAAGAGGCCAAGTGAAAGCAGATGATGTCCTAGGTTGGAGTTGTAGCTCAAGATCAAGTAGAGTCAAAGCAAGTACCATAGACATCAGCTCCCAAACATGCCAACTGAATGCTGGGGGCCTTCTCTTCTCCCTAGTGGGAGGTCCTCTCTGCTCTGCTTACTTGAAAAATAAATAAATAAAACATTTGCAGGCAAAGGATAAGCCCCAAATGAGAGATACAAAGAAGACACTATTGAACTGATGATAAAAATTTTTAAATAGAAAAGTTTCCTTTGCCTCAAGAGATACACACTTAGAATTGTTTGCATTTTGACTTAAATCAATGCATTAATAAATGAGCTGTCATTTTTGGAAAAAAAAAAGTATTTGCTTCTTCTGAATCTAATTGCCAAGATTTGTTGGCTTTCCTACAAAAACTGGATTTTGCCTCAACTGACTTTATTTCAGAATTTAAGTGGTTAGCTCCTGAGTGGGTGCAGTATTAGTAATAACTCCACATGATTCTCATATAGCTTAGTTCCCAAAGTTTTGCTAAATATTATGTTTACTGCACCTCTCTGAAGCCAGGAGATAATTATAGACAACAAGCTGTAGAGAAGTTAAATCCAGCTTACTACTCAGGATCACAGTTTCAAGTAACACCAGGACCTAAGCATGAATTCTCCCAATCCTTGTCTTTCATGGTGTTCTGGGAGAGCTGATTTCAGTCCATTCCCAAATGCTCCCCATTCTTAGCTCCTTCTGTGCCCGTGGTTGTGACCCAGGAGCATGAAAGGAACATGTTCAGATCTTCATCTTTACATTTCCCCCTCCACTTGCTGATGCTTAAAAATCAGCCAGAATATGGTCATTAATTTTTTTTACAAAATGATATGTGTTACTATATTAAGCTGAGTCAATAGAAAGGGGAAAGAAATAGAAGCATGTACTAATAAATAAACTCTGAGGGTAATGCCCTAACAACTAATTGCCTAGGATTTTGCCCCAATTTGTTTATTATACTCATTCATCCCCTCAAATAGGTAAGAGTTTCTCTTAATGTGGGAGGCAGTCTGTATCACCACTCTGCAGTCTCCCTGTACCCACATCTCCTGCCTTATCTCAGGGCTGTGTACAATAATGCCTTTTGTTCAAAACAAAATCTCTCGTAAGTGTTTATTTTCTACCTCCTGCTGGTGAGCCAGGTACACATCTGGTGAATGCAGAGAGAACGGGCAGAGGCAGTCTCCTTTCACAGCCTCCAGAGAGACATTTAAGCTACTGGAACAGCTATTTATTAACAAGTATCATCTTCATCATTCACTTTGAGATGTCTTCTCTCTCTACTCAGTAACATGGAGAGGCAGAAAGAATGCAACGATAATTAAGTTTTATTTATAGCATCTTTCTATGCTGTCAGATTATCCTATCCATGAACAATACAACTACTAAATGAGGATAATTGAACAAAGAAAATCTAAGTAGTGTAGATGGAGAAAACATTTTAAACATGGAAACATTTAATTAAAAAACATTTGAAACGTCTCAAAAGATATAAAGTCACTGAAGTGGTGAAATGAATGAAAGCGTCTTTGGGACAAAAGCTGCAGTTAGAAAAACATACACAGCAGCAGAATGTGGCTGTGATCGCCTAGTAAATGCTTCTGAAAAAATTCAAAGGAGCCTTTGCTGTCTGTGTGGGTGACACATAACAGGAGAAATGAGAAAGAAGCTTAGAGTAAATGTTAACACACCTAGAAATGGAACCAATAGGTACAGCCAAGGTCAGAGGTTCTACATTGATTTATCCCTCGTTCTCTGACCTGAGGCTTTTCTCCCCTTACTTAATCATTATCAAGCCTTTTATTGCTAATCTTTTAAGACCCAGCAATGACTGACTCTTTTCACCAGGCTTCTCAAAATGTCCAACCTTCAACATTACCACCTTCATCTGGACCTCCACGGTATGCATTGTTTTTAACTTCACGTTTGACTCCCCTCTCAGAGTTATGTGTTCTTGATATGTGTGTGTATAATAATATATTTCTTATTCATGCATTTATTGCATCCAAAATAGTTTTGAATATCTGTTACATGCAATGCTAAAGACACAGTAGAAAATAAGAATCAATATCTGACATCTAGAGGAGAGTCAGAAAGGAAATAAGTGATATCGATAGAGTGTGGTAAATAATCTGAAGACATAAAGACAAATTTGTGTGGGATGGGAAACACAAGTTTCTAAAAGGATCTATTCTGAAAGGATCAGAAACTTCTTTTTCCAGGAAAGGTGAAATTGATGCTGAAATGTGCATTACCCAGAGGAAGAGAGTTTCTCCACAATGACTTGATATGTGGTCTGGACTCACTGCAGACTTTCTGATTCCCATGAAACAAGCACCATTTTTTTTTTTCAATATTCATCTCTTCCCTTCCTGAGACCAGCCATCTGTATGGAGTCAAAAGTTTTCTATATAAAGGACAGATTACTGCTAGGAAACCCTAGTAAACTAGCATCTTTAACTATCTGGTGTCAGTTTTTTATATTAAATAGGTTAGTCATAAAATTATCTTTCTCTTCACTTAGCATGTTTTAAAATTATTTATTTTTGCCTCTGTCTATGTTTATTAAGATGAAAGCTCTGGCTATACCTCCATTTATTTGTTTCCTATGGTTTCAAAGTAAAAATCTGATATACATGAAGAGTGAAACAAAATCAATAGGCTCTTGGATTCCAACAAAAAGTTTTCAGCAAGTCCTCTTATTCCAGGAGCTCAGACTGAAAAGACAAGAGAAATCACCAGGATCTTTAGATTTTGTTTCCAGATTCATAAATTTGGACTTGAACCCCAACATAGAATCTCTCATTTTTCAAATGTATTCGTATTTTCCAAAATTCAATTTTTGAATAAAATTTGGCTATAAGTACACAGTGAATTCAAATGGATTAGTCAAGATCATGCTGATGCTTTATTCCCCTTGTTGTTCAGTCACATCATCATGTCCAACTCTTTAGGACCCCATGGACTGCAGCACACCAGGCTTCCTTGTCCTCCACTGTCTCCCGGAGTTTGCTCAAGTTCGTGTCCATTGAGTCAGTGATGCTATCTAACCATCTCATCCTCTGCCACCCCCTTCTCCTGTTGCCTTCAATCTCTCCCAGCATCAGGATCTTTTACAATGCCACTCCCCTTAGAAAAGCCTACATGAGCTGTACAAACCCAAGTGGGAATATCTAACAGCAAATGTCTATATCTCCACACACTCCCATGCCTCAGTCACTTGCTTATCAATCCCTGGCAAGTCCCTAAAGCATGTAGCTAACTTGGAAACTTTCTCTACTGAAACTTTGCCTACCACGAGGCCAAGTTCATTAGTACATATGTGCTACCTCATGAATAGACTGACTCTAGGAATGGATTTTGAGAATCAATAGTCATTTAGAAAGAACAATCAGCAGAGCAACACATAGTGTACAGATCCACCTGATTATACATACCTGAAAAAAGACACGCATTTGATCAGCAGTTTAGTCCACATGAATGAGTCTACATGTCAGCGTTGTGGTCTAAAAAAATCAGAAAACCTCAGTATAGCCGGGTAGCACAACTAAGCAGTCTATGACCTAAGCAAATTGCTTAAGCACTGTGAGCTTCAAATAAGTCATCTAGAATAGAGGCATTGGAATGAGGACTTATGCCTCAATACTTAAAACTAAAAGTCTGGACTAAAACTCAGCTATTGTGTTATGGCAGTTTTCTCTTAGTTACCAACCCTGTTAGCACTTTACTCCATGTCTTTCATAATAGGAGAAACAGGTGAAAAAATTTTGTGAATAGATCAATAATTTTGAAATTTGACAGAAACATTATTCATTATCCAGCCCTTTGCCTTGAGGGTATAAACATGGTGAATTATTATAGTCCTTCACCCTATAGCATACTCAAAAAGAGGAAAAGGGACTTGAGATTGTCACTCAACAAGTATTTATTGCTTGCCTACTCTGTAGTGACTCAGATGGTAAAGAATCTGCCTGCGATGGGGGAAACCTGGGTTTGATTCCTGGGTTGGGAAGATCTCCTGAAGGAGAGCATGGCAACCCATTCCAGTATTCTTGCCTGGAGAATCCCCATGGATAGATGAGCCTGGTAGGCTACATACAGTCCATGGAGTTGCAAAGAGTCAGACACAACTAAGTGACTAAGCACAGCACTATGTATCAGAAGGGAATGAAACAAATCAAAAATTCTTTCATGAAGCTTATGTTCTGATAGAGCAGAAAGAGTCTGCCTACAATGCAGGAGTCCTGGGTTTGATCCCTGGGTTGGGAAGATCCCCTGGAGAAGAGAATGACAACCCACTCCAGTATTCTTGCCTGTGGGGACAAGAAGAGTCAGACATGACTGAGTGACAGACAGACAGACACACACACACACACACACACACACACAGTTTTACCCTAAATCCAAATCAGGTTAAAAGGAATTTGATTATTCAAATTTTTAACTTGAGTATTCAAAATCAAAAGGAATGGGATTATTTTTGCTTTAGCACTCTATTTATAATGCTGAAAAGAAAAGAGAAAGAGCATTAGAGAATATCTTATCTTAAGCAGTTAAGATCTGGATCTATTCCCATCATTACTGTCAACGTTATGAGAGAAAGTGGATTCACTTTTATATTCTGTTAAATTTGTAGGGAGAACTAGATATCATTAAAACTTCTGAAATTGATCTATATCTGCTTTTTGTTCTTGAAGAATTGAGAAAATAAGATCTGTCTTGGCAACAGAGTCAAAGAGATAATGTACGTGAAATTGCAAACGATATACTATGAGTCAAATGTAAATTCTTCTCACTCTTCTAACTGAGCCACATAAGGGTTAAGGGAATTTCCAACATAACACTGCAATGGCATGATATTGCTTCAATTCCCCAAACAGGCTCAATTCAAATTAGAAAGCTAAAAAAAAAAAAAAAAAAAAGAGTGGTGAATAACTCATGAGCTGTGGTTTGAACCCAGGATATCTGGCCCACACCTTGGAGCGTAACCACTATGCTATGCTGTGCTATATTTGTCACCAAAAAAAGGTAAAAAGTTAGCTGTGGAGAAGAGAGGGAGTAATTCTATGGGATTAGCACCAACTGGAAACAGGATAATAGAAGCAGAGAGCACCACACTAGGGAAGGCATGGGGAACTATTCAACTGGAGAACTAGTTTGGAATGAGAATGATTTTCATGATTTAAATACTTTTGAGTGGTTAGACAATTTCAAAATGTTCCCTTGTTTCAGATATTGTGGTGCAGTAATGTTCCTACTTTCTCCTATAAAAGGGAAAACATATCCAGATTAAACTATAGTTGCTCCCGCAATACAGTGACCCATCCCTGAGTGGTAACACACTTACAGGATGTAAAACAATGCCAGGGTCTGCCCCCAGACTTGAGAGGTCAAGGTAACAGCATAGTTCAATGAAGAACAATTAAAGGAAGTTCCGATTCGCCTGACTCCCTAAACTCCTACCAAAGGTGCTGAAAAGACCAATATGATCTTTGTTCTCCTTCTACACTGCTTACACATACAGTCTGCTTCCATGCCTGTGGCATAAGATACTGAAAGCTGACCTCTCCCCCAGGAGTCAGCCAATTGTCAGCCAGCCTTCCCTGGCCCCAGACCATCTTCTGAGAATAAAAGCATCTAGCAGCTTAACTTTCTGTTATGCTCTTAAATATACTTTGCTAAAGTATTTTTAAAATAAAAAGTCTTTTTCCTACTGATGAAGTGAAGCATTGCAGAAAATTGAGAAAATATTTAAAAGCATGTATAATGAACCTGGAATCAACACTATAATATATTTCTTTCATATGCATGTATATATGTGTAATCTAATTTTATACCTAATGTGTATGTATCATGTATATATCATTCACTTCTTAGAAAACAAACTTGTGACACATTTAATATAATGTCTTTTAAAATTAATACTATACTGTGAACACATTCCTATATGATGAAATATTATTTTAAAGGCTCAGATTTTTAGGAATTTCTTCAGGCTATAATGGAGTAGGTTATTCCAATCAATTTTTTTGAAGAAAGCAAATATGAAAGCTGGATAAAATATAAGAAACACATCAGTATGAAAGTATTGGAGAACTACAAGACAATCAGGCCTTGAGGGGCCAGTATTCTTAAGAGAGGGGAAGCGAAATGTTGAAAGATCAGTATTTCCCCTGTATTGCCCCTTGTGGTATTGCTATTTGTAAGCACTTCAGGGCATAGGCCAAATAGAACACTGGGAAGCAAAAATTTACTAGGTTCCAGAGTTTCAGGGACCAGGAAAAAAGAAAGATGAAAAACACTCTGCACTGCTTCCCTCTCAAAGCATATGTCATTTATTAAGTCATAAGTATTGAGAGTAAGTATTAAATTGTAAGTCTGAGGAAACTTCAGGAGGTAGTGAGGGAAGGGGAAGCCTGGCGTGCTGCAGTCCATGGGGTCTCGAAGAGTCAGACACGACTGAGTGACTGAACAGTAAATTGAGAGTAAGCCTTTTCCAAGAAAACAATTCGGAAGTGGCTAATAAAAACATGAAGGGCTAAGTACATTTTTGAGTTTTCATGTTCTCATGGTGTTGATGAAACAAAAATTGGAGAATTCCCAGGAAGAGTTCCCTGTAAACAACTTAGGCCTTGATTTGAGACCTAAGAAGAGCCAGATGTTGGGAGAAAAAGCAAACTAGGAAGAGATCAATCATCACAAACATTATGAGCCAGTCTCAAGCTACCCACATGGCCAAGATAATGGGGCCTGACTCTAACTGCCTGCTAGAAGAAAATTAATTTCTATTTTTAAAAAAAGTATCCAGAATCTCTATAATTGCTCATATGCAATGTTACAACATTTAAAAATTACCAGGTATAGAAGATTGGACCAAGTAATTAGAAACTATGAAGAAAACATGTGAAGTCATTAAGATAGATTTTAAAATAATTTTGATTAATATGTTCAGCAAGTTTAACTGGAAACTATAAAAAATTCAGTGAAAATTGTATAATAGAAAAAATAACAACTGAAATTAAGAATTCAATAGCTCCCATTTATCAGTGATTAGACATAATAGGAGGGGGGTATTAGTCATCTGAAAGATAACAGTAGAAAATATGGAATCTGAACTACACAGAGAAAAGAAAGATGGAAATACAGAAAAGAATATATGAGAAATACGACACAATGTGAGAAGAAACTATGGATGTAATTAGAATTGAGTAGGAAGAGAATGGGTGAAGAAATAGTCCAAAAAATGATAATAGCCAAGAAATCTTAAAAAAGGATGAAATACACCAAACTACAGATTTAGGTAGCATTACAAACACCAAGTACCATAAATAAGAGTAAACAAAGAGTACCATAAATAAGAGTAAACAAAACCAAAGCATTTTATAATAATACTGCTAAAACTAAGGCAAAAAAGAAAATTTAGAATCAGTCATGAAAAAAGCCTATAGTTTTACACAGGACAACAATAATACTGAAACTGAAATCTCAGAAAAAATTATGAAATCAAGAAGAGAACGGAAGAATAACTTTAAACTACTGAAGGAAACACACTGTCTTTCTAAAATTTAACATCCAGAAAAATATTCTGGAAAACTTAAGGTGAAATAAAGATATTTTTAGACAAAAACTAAGAAACTGTATTGTAAGTGAACTTACATTTAAATAAATACTAAAGGAGAACTTTCAGGCAGACATAAAATCTGATCCTATATTGAGATACAGAAATTCAGAAGGAAAGAAAGGTCATAGATGTGGTAAAAAGTAAATAAGTATAATTTAATACTGACTGTAAAACAGAATATTACTAATATTTTGTAGAATTCTATGTACATGTAGAATTAAAATGATGACAAAATAGTAAAAAAAAAAAAAGAAAGAGGAAGATAAAATTAAAATATCCTAAGTTTTTGCATTGTTTGAGAAGTGGTAAATGTGAAAATTTATAGTAGACTAAATTAACAAAGGATGCATGTTTAAATCTTTAGGGCACCACTAAAAGAAAATGGAACGATAAGTTAAAACATTATTAACACAAAGTAACTTAAAAAGAAAATAGAAAACAAATAGTGATTTGGTAGATATAAATATGATTCTGTAAGTAATTACATAAAATGTAAATGGACTATCTATGTTAAGTGGAAGACTATCAGACTGAATAATAAAAGAAAAGTCTATGCTACTTATAAGAAAGGCAACTTAAATATAAGACAGAGAGAACTTAAAAGTCAAAGCCTGTAGAAAGATTTACCATACAAACACTAACCATAAGAACACCAGGGTAGCTACAAGACTGTCATTGTTCAGGCTATTAAGTCGAGAGTATACAAGAGTATTACTAGAATAGCAGGGGCATCTCAAATGATAAAAAGTTAATGCAATAGATAATGAGTCTATATTTTATGCTAATTATGTTGCTTCAAAATACATAACCCCACAACTTCAAAATATAAAACCCCACATATGTAAAAGGAGAAACAAATTCACGATAGAGATTTTAATGAACTACTCTCAGTTACTGATAAGGCAAACAGACAAAACATCAAAAACTATACAGAGGATTTGAACAAAATGATCTTTTTTGTTGGCATAATTTACTCACATGCACACACACAAGAAGCTATCAGTTCAGTTCAGTTCAGTTCAGTCGCTCAGTCGTGTCTGACTCTTTGCGACCCCATGAATCGCAGCACGCCAGGCCTCCCTGTCAATCACCAACTCCCGGAGTTTACTCAGTTCACGTCCATCGAGTCAGTGATGCCATCTCATCCTCTGTCGTCCCCTTCTCCTCCTGCCTCCAATGCCTCCCAGCATCAGAGTCTTTTCCAATGAATCAACTCTTAGCATGAGGTGGCCAAAGTACTGGAGTTTCAGCTTTAACATCACTCCTTCCAAAGAACACCCAGGACTGATCTCCTTTAGAATGGACTGGTTGGATCTCCTTGCAGTCCAAGGGACTCTCAAGAGTCTTCTCCAACACCACAGTTCAAAGCATCAATTCTTTAGCCCTCAGCTTTCTTCACAGTCCAACTCTCACATCCATACATGACTATTGGAAAAACCATAGCGTTGACTAGATGGACCTTTGTTGGCAAAGTAATGTCTCTGCTTTTGAATATGGTGTCTAGGTTGGTCATTTTTTCCTTCCAAGGAGTAAGCATCTTTTACTTTCATGGCTGCAATCACCATCTGCAGTGATTTTGGAGCCCCAAAACATAAAGTCTGACACTATTTCCACTGTTTCCCCATCTATTTGCCATGAAGTGATGGGACCAGATGCCATGATCTTTGTTTTCTGAATGTTGAGCTTTAAGCCAACTTTTTCGCTCTCCTCTTTCAGTCTCATCAAGAGGCTTTTTAGTTCCTCTTCACTTTCTGCCATAAAGGTGGTGTCATCTGCATATCTGAGGCCTATACTCAACAAATAAAGAAAATGTCTTTGCAAGTGGACAGGAAACACTTACCAAAATAGATCCTGTTGTTCTAAAAGCAAACTTCATAGGACCATGGTATACTTAAATTGGAAATCAATAAGCAAGAGAATTCCAGAAAAACATCAACTTATGCTTTATTGATTACGCCAAAGGTTTTGACTGTGTGGATCACAACAAACTGTGGAAAGTTCTTCAAGAGCTGGGAATACCAGACCACCTGACCTGCCTTATGAGAAATCTGTATGCAAGTCAAGAAGCAACAGTTGGAACTGGACATGGAACAACAGACTGATTCCAAATAGGGAAAGGAGTACATCAAGGCTGTATATTGTCAACCTGCTTATTTAACTTATATGCAGAGTACCTCATACAAAATGCTGGGCTGGATGAAGCACAAGTTGGAATCAAGACTGCTGGGAGAAATATCAATAATTTCAGATATGCAGATGATACCACACTTATGGCAGAAAGTGAAGAGGAACTAAACAGCCTCTTGATGAAAGTGAAAGAGGAGAATGAAAAAGCTGGGTTAAAACTCAACATTCAAAAAACTAAAATCATGGTATCCAGTCCCATCACTTCATGGCAAATAGATGGGGAAACAATAGAAACAGAGACAGGCTTTATATTCTTGTGCTCCAAAAATCACTGCAAACGGTGACTGCAGCCACGAAATTAAAAGATGCTTGCTCCTTGAAAGAAAAGCTATGACCAACCTAGACAGCCTATTAAAAAGCAGAGACATTATTTTGCCAACAACGGTCCATCTAGTCAAAGCTATGGTTTTTCCAATAGTCATGTATGGATGTGAGAGTTGGATTATAAAGAAAGTTCAGCTCTGAAGAATTTATGCTTTTGAATTATGTATTGGAGAAGACTCTTGAGAGTCCTTTGGACTGCAAGGATATCCAACCAGTCCATCCTAAAGGAAATCAATCCTGAATATTCATTGGAAGGACTGATGCTGAAGCTGAAACTCCAGTACTTCGGCCACCTGATGCAAAAAAATCTGACTCATTGGAAAAGAGCCTGATGCCTTGAAAGATTGAAGGCAGGAGGAGAATGGGACAACAGAGAATGAGATGGTTAGATGGCATCACTGACTCAATGGACAAGCTCCAGGAGTTGGTGATGGACAGAGAAGCCTGGGGTGCTGCAGTCCATGGGGTCACAAAGAGTCAGACATGACTGAGCAACTGAATTGAACTGAATAATCAGATAACTAGAAAATCTTCAAATGCTTGGAAGATAATAAATTAATAGCCTGTTAGATTAATAATGTGAGCAATAATCAGATTAATGCAGAAGTCGTAATTAAAACTAGAGACTATTGAACTAAATGATTAAGAAAGTACAACACATTAATGCTAGGATGGGAGAATTCTGCATCTGTTTGATATCTGGAAAGTGACAATGAAACATATCTCCCATACTAAGAATAAGGAAACCCCAGATAATCTACAAAATTAAACTTTTAATAAAATCTTTCAGAGAGTTAAGATCTTAAGGCAGCAGAGTATACTGGCTTCCAGAGAATGGTGAGCACTTTCAGAAAGAGACAGGATACATAACTTACTGCATCTTTGGAAGAGCTCAGAAAGTAGTAGGAGGAGGCAAGAAGTTCCCTCCTTTTTATGAAACCAACATTGTCCTAATACTAAAACCATACGAAGACATTGCAAGAAAAGGATAACACACATCAATATTCTTTATCACTATGTATGTAAAAGTCATTAACAAAATATTGCCAAGTCAAAGCTAGCAATATAAACAGAGAGAAAAACCTCCTCTGGTTTATTCCAGGAATCCAGGACTGGTTCAACATTCAAAAACAGTATAATTCGTTTTACCTAAAAAATAAAATATATAAATAAAATAAGACCACATAATCACTTGGTGTAGAAAGAGCATTTGCCATGATCCAACATCTATTCATTAGGAAAACTAAGAGAAAGTTAAAATTAGAAGGGAATGTTGTCAAGATGACATGTACGAAACCCTAAAGCTAACTTCATACTTAATGATGAAAACTGAATACATACCTTCTCCATAATATCAAAAATAAGACAAATTTGTCTGATCTCAAGAACTTCAATATTTCACTCGAGGCCCCAGCATATACAGCAATGTAAGGCATAAAAGGAATATGGTTTGAAAAGAAGCAAATTGTTTTAGATGATATAATTTGTAGATAATTTCACAAGACTCTACAAAAAAATCTATCTATAACTAGTAGGCAAATTTAGCAAAGTTGCATGATGCAAGACCGCTACACTTCAATCAACTATACTTCTATTTACTAGCAATGAACAATTGGAAATGCCAAGGCAGGCAGTATCCTTTTAGTGAACAAAAGCAATGGGAAGCAAAGATAAAGTGAAAGAGACGGATCTGACTTGGAGTCAGTTCTTCTCTGTAACAATACATGCTGACAAGGATATAATACAATTAAAATTCTCAGACACTACTTGAGAAAGTCTAACAGGATAATACAGAGAAGGGAACGGCAACCCACTCCAGTATTCTTACCTGGAGAATCCCATGGACAGAGGAGATTGGTGGTCTATAGTCCATGGGGTCCCAAAGGAGTAGGACACTGCTGCTACTGCTGCTGCTAAGTCTCTTCAGTCGTGTCTGACTCTGTGCAACCCCATAGATGGCAGCCCACCAGGCGGACACTACTGAAACCAGTTAGTATATTTAGTACGTCAACTAAAGCTTAGTGAATACATGCCACACCCCAGCAATTTTACCCATAGCTACACAGTAACAGAAGTAAATATATACGGGCACCACAGACATATTTAAGAATGAATGTTCATAGTAGCTTTATTTGCAATAATTTTAAAACTGGAAACAACCCAAATGTCCATCAGCAATAAAATATATAAATACACTGTGATAGATTTACATAGTAGAATAAAATGCAACAATGACCTGTTATGACACAACATAACTTGAGGAAAAGCTCATAAACAGTTTAAGCAAAAAAGTACACAGTATATACTGAATAATTCTGCATATATAAAGTTTAAAAGTATGTAAAACTATGATGTGTAGGAGTCAGGATGGTGACTGCCTTTGGAGGTGCGATGATCAAGCAGGCACATGAGAGACTTCTAGGGTGCTGACAATGTTCTATTTCTTGAACTGTAGGGTGATTTCATGACTGTGCTCCTTTTGTAAAAAGTCATGCATCAGTACACTTATGGTGTGTGCACCTTTCTGCATGAATGTTTTTGTCTCTATTTTTATAATTTTACTTAAAAATAGTTTTCCCGGACTATATAGTGTTTGACCATATGAATATCCATTGTTTGTTTAACCCACTCTCATTACTCAATTTAGATGTTTGTTATTTTTGCTGCTCTGAAAAATAAACTTTTTATTTTACAATTGTTTTGTTTTACTTTTCTAATTCAAGCCTTTGACTATTTTCTGAACATATATTCCTGAAAGTAGACGTGCTGAGTTAAAGAATCCAAACATTTAAATGATACCAAATACCTGTTGCCAAACTGCCTTCTAGAAAGATCGTTTCACTATTAAAATATCGAAGGTCAATCTTATCAAGACAAACTAAATATTCATAGCCCATATCCTGCTTGACCTTTTTAACGCTTGACAAAGTCAGCCACCTCTGCTTTTGAGAGATTTGTGTTTGCTTTGGCCTTCTTGGCGCCATCCTGCCTAACCCAGTCTTCCCCTCTTCCTTGTGCTCAGTTGTGCACCTACCCTAAAGCTCAATTCTTGGCTCTTTTTTTCCCCTCCTCTCCTTTAGAGGAATTCCTCTCTTGCCTTTTCATTTTCCTCTCTATGCTTATTATTTCCTATTCTCTTTCCAGTTTCATCTCCTATCTTGTTCTGCATTTCCAACAGCTAAGCATTGTCTGTGTTCATTGTCTCAGATGTAATTACAAAGGGTGAACAATAGTTAATGACTTCATAAATGTTTGAAAAAGCAGAAAGAACAAGTGATAATATTGCAAAGCTCAGGCCTCAGGAATTATAGGATGTGTCCTCTAGGAAACTTTCCCTTTAACTCCTATTCCATCTCTCTTTTCCCATTTTCCCTCTCTCCTTCCTCTCTGCCTCTAACTATCTCCCTACACTCTCTCCCTCTGCTTGTAGCATCATCATTTTTCCTCTTTGTTCTCTTATATTTCCTCTCCATACTAAATCATACAGCATGTATCTGCATTTTTTCCATTTAATTTACTTTTTGAATGTTTTATGATGTTATTTTTCCAACTGGAATCGCTAAAATTAAAAACAGGAAAGCTAAATGTTTTGTTTTCTAAGAGAAAATAATTCATTTGCTGTTTTGAACGTGGTCTGTTCTTAACTGGAAAAAACATTCATAGATCATTCTATATTACTAAAAGTGTCACACTTAATGCTATTGGTTATTGTGTGTTTACTAGCTTTTGGGCCTACCATACATCAATTTTCTTATTTTTTTAGAATATTGCTTTGAGATAGCCTTGCATTTTCTCAGATGAAACACAGAGGCTTAGGAATCTTGTCCAGGTCACATATCAGATAAGCTTCAGTACTGGGACTCAAACCCAGGTCTGTAAGATTTCTGAGTTCATGTTCTCAGCAGCTTTATTAGAAGCTCAGTGAATACAGTTACCTTGAATGACAATAATCTCACTGATTACCTCTCTCTGGAGGCAAGGAACAGCTAGCACACCAATCAACAACAGAAGGATTTTTGTGATGTCCCTCTGCTGGCTCCTTCCTCTTCCATGATCTCCTTTGATCATTATGAGAGATATTAATAAAGTTAGTAGTCCTATGGAATTTGGGGCATGAACAGAATAGAGGCCAAGGAATCTGCTCAGAGGCAGATGGACAAATAATACAGCACTCCACAAAAGACCTATTTCAGTTCTCATTATGTTCACCATCAAGTCCACTGGGGAAAAGGGAAAAAAAGAGAGAGAGGAAAAAAAAAAACCATGTCCCAATCCTTTCTTGTTTACTAACTGCATGAATTTAAATGCATATTAGGAAGTGATTGGCTGAAATCATGTGTTAATATTTCAACCAGAAACATCTGATTTATTATTGGCACTTCAACCACTGTGGGTTCCTATCTTATGTTCTCCCAGCTGAATGAAATTTTAAGGGCTGTTTAGGAGCTCCACAAGGTTCTTCTTGGAAATTTTCCTCTCCTTTTTTTGTTTTATTTGTTGTAAAGGTAACAGATCATCAATTTTATTTGCCTACATTCTCCACTGGAGAGAATAGAACAGCCACATTAATTTAGTTATACCTGTTTCCATACAGTACAGAACTCTGTCTCTTTAACACACATACAATCTCTCTTTCATCAAATTTCTTCATTGCCATAATAACACTCAAGAGATGCCTGCTATGAAATTAAACAATAATGAATTGTTCTGAAAAGACAAAGCTTTGTTTGTGGCTGAGAAACCAGAAGCACTAAGAATCTATCCTAACACCAAGTTCTGAGGAACGGATGGTGATGCCACTTCTGTAGAGAATGGGATCTGCTTTTCTCAGGCACAGCACTTGACCTTGACATCTGCAAAGCTCTTATAGATTCTGCAAGATCCAGATCAATCATTGTTCTTTTATGACCTGAAGGATGAGTGAATCACACCCTTCCCTTGACTCACAGGTACTTTTGAATCCAGAATTTTTGAAGGCCCGGTGTCAGCTGGCTGCCAGACCACAGAGACTGTGGTAGGAGTTCTTAGCATAAAACCAGGAGGAGAATTTGTTTGAGATTCTAAACAGGGAGAAAGTCTTCGGGGGTCCACAGGCATAATACTAGGGCTTCCCAGGTGGCATTAGTGGTAAAGAACTCACCTGCCAAGGCAGAAGACACAGGTTTAATCCCTGGGTTGGGAAGATCCCCTGGAGAAGGGAATGGCTACCCACTCACGTATTCTTGCCTGGAGAATCCCATGGACAGAGGAGCCTAGTGAACTACAGTCCATAACGTTGCAAAGAGTCAGCTACAACTAAAGTGACTTAGCATGCACGCACATACATAAAACTAGAGCAAAAGGAAGAGTGGTAAAGCCAATATTCCCTGAGATCACCAGCGGTCAGGACCAGCTAACACCAGACCATAGCTGTATTATTGCACTTAAATGGTCCAACAGACTTTCCTGCTAACAAGTGATACCCGTAAAAAAAAGCAGAGACTTTGTCTTATTGTCACTTTTACACTGTAGACCAAAAGAGAGCTGGAACAGAGAAGACACACAGCAAATGTCTGATGAATGAACACGTAGGTAGAAAATGATACTCAAGCCAGTAAAAACACAGACAATGAGAGTCAAGATCATTATCATCACTTTCCCTACAGAGAACAGGAAACGGAGATCCCTAGCTATTCATGAAGGTCATATCTTTTCCAGTCAGGGCTTGTTTTTAACCCTGTACAAAGAGTATGCAAATTTGTACAAAGTTCCCTGCCCAGGACTGTTTACTGCATACCCCAGCCAGGTGCCTGGGAAATTTATGTGTGGTTGGCACTGTGAAGTCCCTCAACAATATCATCTCCAGGGTAAGGTGACAACTATGTATTAAGTCCAGATCACATTTTCTTAACTGGCTTGTGGACCTAAACATTTTGGAGGTAGTGGAAATTTTCCTTTAAATGTTATAACAAACCAAGGGAGAGCTGAAAGTAAAGCAGCCGTCCATCTCTCTGGGACATGGAGCTGAACTGGAGCCAAGCCTCCTAGCTGGCTGGGCCTCTGTACTTCTGCTATTGATCAAAACCCTTCTTGTAGAAAAGGCAAAAGGAGACAGGGCTGGAATATTTAAACATAATTCCCTTAAGAGTGCTCTTTCATAATCGAAGACTGTAATTGCTTCTCTCTGAGGCCCTTTTCCTGCAGGGAAGCTTTCCTGCTGGTTTTTAAAATTTCTAGCTAAAAAGGCACAGTTTGGGGACTTCAAGGGAAGCTATAAGGAAATGAGGAGGGAAAGCTGAGAATTCTGAACAACATGAAGACTGTAAGCCTAAGAGGGCTTAACTCAGAAAGCATCACACAGCAAGAGGTGGAGCCCTTAGTCTATGGCCTGGCTTGTTCATCCAGGTGAAGATCACTGCAAACAACACTGGGCCTTCCATCCCATCAGAGGACAGGAAGCTGTTTCTTCCTGAGCAGATAAGCTTCTCTTGGAACAAAAATGAAGCCTAATATTAGGGGAGTACTAAAAACTGTGGGAGGGCAAAGGGTGTCAGGACACTGCCATAACCATCTCCTTATTCTTATAATGTTCCTTTCTCTCCACACACCCCTACTTCATCCCCACCGATCTTTAACCTGCTGTCAGAAGAGGCTGTTTCTAGCCAGTTTCTCCTCAGGGCAAACTTAAGCCAAAAGCTCTCCTCTCCGGGGATCAGTTACATTGCAAATCTTTAATTTGATTACAACGTATGACTGACCCCTTCATAAAAGGAATGTCAGGGAGAAGGTGCCACCTTCTCCATTACATCCAGATACCAGGGTAGGTAACAGCTCATTCTCCTTCCACCAGTTCTGATGAAAGACCGTCTTCACAGGCCAACTTCTGCCTTTCTCACGTCTATCCTGATATGTCCTACAGAGCAAGCTCTTTCACTGAATCTCATTAAACTGCTCCATCAAAGAATCTTACTATTAAAATGATAGAAACAAAGTCTTGAATAATTATATGTGAATATTTTGACCATTAAGTTAATCACCAAATGCTATAAGAAAAATGTTTCATTCATTGTTTAATAAGCATTTATCATTCTTGAAATAATAAAGGTTTTCTTCCATCTTCAAAATGAAAATGGTTACCGTAAAAGTCACCAATTTTGATGTTTTTAAAAATTGCATGCTGATATGACAGTTGTCATGATACAATATAACCAAATTGCTTCAAATCAAGTTAAAAAACAATCAAGCCCTACTAAAGCCATCTTACATGAAAAAACTGAATGAATTTATTAGCCAACCTAATACTATCTTGAACCAATGCCGTCACCTCCACCACCATCGCCAGTGCTATCACTTTCACCATCACCACTAGCATCACCATCACCATCACCACTACTATTATATTAACACTTATACTTCCACTAACTTCCAAATGCTAATATCATCACCAACACCTGCACCACTCCTGACATTACAGTTATTGCTAATATTCATCCCAGTGTTTCTCTAAGAATGGCTCATCACCACCTGATTCAGAATCCCCTGGGCCTCTTATTAGACTCACAGCACATTGTTTTTGCTTTTGTTTAGTCGCTAAGTCATGTCCGATTCTTTGTGACCCCAAGGACTGTAGCCTGCCAGGCTCATCTGTCCACAGGATTTCCCAGGCAAGAACACGGGAGTGGTTGCCATTTCCTTTTCCAGGGGATCTTCCTGACACAGGGATTGAACCCATGTCTCCTGCATTGGCAGGCAGATTCTTTGCCACTGAGCCAGCAGGGAAGCCCAATAGCACATGTGACTCACCTCAAACTTATTTGATCTAAATCCTGTACATTTTCTCTGGAAAACTGCATTTAAACAAGCTCCCAGGTGACTTGTAGGGAGCTAAAATAGGAAAAAAATCACTAAATCTGGAGACATGGTTCTCCAGTGTACCCAAGGTACCTCAGCTATAAACTGGGATTCCTTAGGTTTCTGTTGAACCCTCTACTGGGTGTTTGCTAATCATTAGGACCTGTGGAGTGTTAAAAGGAGAGTTCATAGGCATCAATGCATGATGAAAATTAGGGCTAAACAAAATGTATGAATAAAGGCAGAACTGTATCCCAGACCAAGTGCTTTTGCATTCTAGGAAGGTGTACCTGAACTTCATCTCTCTGGCCCTGAGATCCTTCAGCCATAAGATAAGGAAACGCTGAAGTTACACCATTGCTAATGTCAGAGCCAGGACTAGAAACCACGTCTTTTGACTCTCGGACTGATTTGGTTGGTTTTCCAAGGAGCCAGTCCAGGTAAAGGGAGGAGAGGAAGACAACAGCAAAAACAGACTGATTTGGGGCCAGCTGTGACTCAGCTCATGACAAGATTAAATGTGCAACATTTGGGGAGACAGTGATATGTAGCCAGGGACCAGACCTGGATAGAAAAATGTAAGAGGAGAAATTTTCTTTGGACACTTTGATTTCTGTTTTCCATTTCCTGCTTTTCCTTTTAATTTAGCTTCCCATTCAGCCTCTCCCCTCTTCTATCTACTGGTCTCAGACTATCTGCCTCAGGATCTACTCTCTCATCCGGATCTGCTGGTACGTTTCCGTCATGATCATCTCTCTCCCACCTGTCAGGTCCCTGCTGGACCTCTCCACTCCAGCCCTACTGAACTCTTTTGCCATATTCCTGGATCACATTCAAAGCCCCTCCCATCTCAGGGCCTTGACTCTTCCTGATCCTTCTGCCCAGACTGCTGCCAGCTTCTCTCCCTCACTGCTTTTGTTCAAATGCCATCTTATTAAAAAGCTCTTTCCTGATAGCCCTGTGGTCATGCCTGGCTGACTCTCTCCATCCCTCTACTCTGCCTAATTTTTCACTATCTGACACCACTCATAAATATTTGATGGTCTGTTTCTCTTTCTTCTCCCCAAAAGGTAAATTTTTGTCTGTTTTGTTCAATTAGTGTCTGACACATAGTAGGTATTCAATAGATATCCAAACTAAGGAATCACTCATGAATAAATAAATTCTCTCCCACTCTGTTGGAAGGCTAAGCTTTGTCAATATAGGTTCATACATGTTAATATCTTACTCTTTTCCAGGTTATACATTTACATGTGATAAGGACTTTTAAGAGGAAATGTTCTAGTTCAAACAATTGTACCAATGCCAGATAGTGTAGCATTTGTGTCCATGCCCTGAAGATAACATTTTTAAGTACATGTTCAAGCTACTCGGTAATTACCCTGCAATCCCTATTTGTCACTGTAAATTCAGCACCCTGTGTAGGGTCTGGCGCATGGGAGTCGTTCCATAACTGCTTGCTGAACTTGGATGCATGGAAGGCTCTGTTTCGCCCTCATGAAAGGTCTGTTTTATGTCTAATGATTCAACCGTCACTTCCATGAAGTTTTTAGTTGATTACTGCTACCCCTTTGGCTTACAAAACTGTAACCTCATGGTCAGTGTGACCAGCCAGGCACAAATAGGTCTTGCTTCTCTTTTTGCTGAAGACTTTGTGACGTGTTATTGCAGTCTTGCTACATGTCATATATAAGGCATGAAGGATCCATATCGAAGCCAGGCAATATAAGGCGGTTCCATAAAGAAGCCAGACTTTCTTTAGAGAGCAAATAATTGCCTAAGTTTATGAGTATAATTAAGAAATTTGAGATCCAGTTATGCATTTTGCTTCAGGCTTTCCTAAGTGGGAAGGAAATAGTTGTGCTAAGTAATTGTACCTTAACCCATCTTAAAGCTCAAGGATTTAGTTTTTCACCAGTGCTAAATTTATCAGATCTTGCCTGGATTTTCAATAGAACAGCTGCCAAGCAAACTGTGAAGGAACAGAATGCGTCAATGTTCAGCTAAAACGAGCAAGGAAATCCTTCCTAATCAAAGCCAGCAGTCATTGTCAAAATAAGCACACCCTGACTGGTTGCTGATGACAAATGGAATTCCGCATGCCCAAAGCTCCCACAGAACACCCTGGACACATGTCCATGAGCAATCTTTCATCTGTAGTAAAAAATTTCCATTCTCTAGCAAAGATGTTAATATAGTGAGTCCATTTTTAAATGTATCTTAAGGTATATGAATGGATAACTCCTACTGCTTTAAAATTTTATCCACTAGAAAGACTTGTTTTCAAGCTCTTGTTCATTTTACCATTAGCATTATTTAATTAATATCATTTGGTAACTTCTGACTTGACATTACCTATCTTTAGTCTACTCAGGGTTGGGATTTTCAAGTTTAGTTCAAATATCATAGTTATCACTTACTTGGTGAAGAATTCTGACTCTATTTAAAGTTTTAAGCACCCCCTCCACCCAGTATTTTCTACTATGCATTCCCATTCATTTATATCGTTCAGAGCACTTATCGTATATTTTGTCCAACATACTATTTCTCACTTATTTTATTTACTTTCTACATTCATCTTACCTGCTTGTCTCAGCTAAACTGTCAACTCCACAAGGCAGATAATTTTATTATCTTTACTTAGAGCATGCCTGACTTGGAGAAGATGCTCAATATTTGTTGAATGAATGAGTCAGTGAATAAAGGTTAAGAATTTTGGCTCCAGAGTCAGGCTAGCCAAACTAAATGCAGGCTCTATCATCTGAGGAAGATGTTTAAAGTATTTCAAGCCTTGGAAGTGGAAACTTCTGCAGAAAGGGGATGATAATAGTAATATTAATACTGCAACTCCTACTACTACTAAATTTCATGGTGTCATGAACAGCAAAGGAATGATGTATGTAACAAGTGAACAGCATTCTCCATGGAGAGAATTCCCTAAGGAGAGCTGAACACTATTGCTTGCTTGGTGCTCTACTGAATATCCCCAAAGCCCTAAAGAGACAAGGAGATGTGCCTAGAGGTCTTGAGGGTTGGGGATTCAGACTCCACTCACAAATCCTTTCAACTGAAGTAATACATCTGCTTTGTTAAAATTTTTATTTCTTTTTAATTTTTTTTACAATTACAGGTAAGATTTCATTTGGGGTAAAAAAGTATTCTACACTTTTAAATAGTTTGAAATTTATCACCATTAGTATTCCATCAGTAGTAAGAAGAGGAATATTTCACTTTCATTCTTCTGGAATTGAGCATTTGTGCTTCCCTGGTGGCCCAGATAGTAAAGAATCTGCCTGCAATGCAGGAGACCTGGGTTTGATCCCTGGGTTGGGAAGATCATCTGGAGAATCCCATGGCAACTTGCTGCAGTAATCTTGCCTGGAGAATCCCACGGACAGAGGAACCTGATGGGCTACAGTCCATGGGGTGGCAAAGAATCAAACACGACTGAGTGACTAAGCACACAGCACAGCTCTATATTATAGCTTTACATCTATTTAGTGGACACTGTTGCTCATTCCAGTCTAGGAGGGAGAAAGGGACTGAAAAGGTGGATAGAAAGGAGAAAGAAGAAGAGAAAAAAGAAAACCAAGTTATATTGCTTGCCAAGTATAATACCTGGCACGTGGCAAATGCTCAGGAAACAGCAGTTCGCATCTCTCTCATTGTGTATGCATAAGGCAGCCACAAACCCACGTCCAAAAGAACAGCAGACCAGCTCATTCTAGGTTGCAACACTCGTGATGTGAGGGTTACCTGTCATTTTGAATCATAAATCTTATGCATAGGAGGAGCTAGAAGGGCACTTGCAATGTCTTGAAAAGATTTAGCCCTGATCTTCATTTCCAGGTTTTGTTATTTTGCTTTTTTTCTGTATTAACAACCAGAGTACTTGGAATTTGTCTGCAGGCCCCACAGCCAAATCCATCTTAGCCAATGTCCCAGGAAGAGCCCACCTACCAGCATACTCGACCAGTAGTGGGCTGGACCTAAGGGAAACATCCCAGAGTTCTTTCCTAAATGAATGCTTCCAGCACAAAGAAAAGATCAAGACTGTATGTTTGCTGCAGAAAGCCCCTCTCTTGGAATCAGCAGTCATGGCCATTAGTGTGTATCTGTGGCTGCACTCAGCCACCGTAGGAAATCATATTGCCAGACCCCCAGACTGAACCTTCTCCTTCCTTGCCTACTCACTGGCATATTTTGAGATTCCAGTGAAATTTCTCAATAAAAGACAAGGAGGCAGTGAGGGATTGGTGTGGGGCCAGCATATGAAGACAGGGCTTGAAGAGACAAATCTGGGGAAAAACAACAGTAGGCTTTGGAAAATGGGTTCTATGTCTGATTGACAAAGAATGCAAGGAAATAACTACTTCAAGCTCCTGGGCCTAATTCAGGATTGGCTTGGCCACAGAGTAACACTGAGAGGGAGCCTTCAAATGAGAATGAAGAAAAGAGCAGAGGGATGGGAGAGAAAACAGGAGGGAGGGCCAGCCTTGTGATCTCTTGGACAAGGTATGGTTAGGAGTGACAAGGCAGATCCTGAGTCTCAAAACTCAAATCATAGGTTTTTACTTTCTTCAAGGTCTCTTGAATCTCTTGATTCCCTAGCCTTGAATCTCTAGCCCACAACCTGGCCAGAATAACCCCAACTTTGAACACAGTTCAGTCCATCTGCATTCACTGACTCCCATCATGAACTCCACCAACACAATCTCTACACCTGGTCTTGAAGCAGTGCTTATCTGGGCTGGACTAGCACGGCAGGCAGACCGTCTCTTGCTCTGGCCTCCATCCTGTCCATACCACCCCCAATGCCCCCAGCTACTTCAATAGGAATGTATTGTGGTCAGTAGTTGAATTTTGTGTTAGATACTAAAGATGCAACCATGAATCAGCCTCTGACCATACGTCCTAGAAGTTTTAGTCTAGTGCAATGTTTTTAAAACTTTTATTAACCCCAATTAACAAAAAGATACAATTTTATATTATTACTCAATACACGTACATATGTATTTAAGTATGTGTATAAAAATAATCACAATTTCATAAGACAATATCATTAAGGAGTCATAAATACTGCTATTTTCTATTCTATTCTACTCATTTTTCAATAACAGTAGCAACCTACTGGGCTTTCCCAGTGGCTCAGCAGTAAAGAATCCCCCTGCAGTGCAGAAGCTGCAGGAGACATGAGGGTCAGGAAGATTCCCTGGAGAAGGCAAGGATAACCCACTCCAGTATTCTTGCCTGGGAAATCCCATGGGCAGAGGAGCCTGGAGGGCTACAGTCCATGGGGTGGCAGAGTTGGACAGAACTGAGCATACATGCCCTCAACAACCCACTAAGTTGATTTTACGACCAGCAGTTTCAATTCAGTTCAGTTCAGTCGCTCAGTCGTGTCTGAATCTTTGCGAGCCCATGAATCGCAGCACGCCAGGCCCACCTGTCCATCACCATCTCCCGGAGTTCACTCAGACTCACGTCCACCGAGTCCGTGATGCCATCCAGCCATCTCATCCTCAGCCTTCCCCTTCTCCTTCTGCCCCCAATCCCTCCCAGCATCACAGTCTTTTCCAATGAGTCAACTCTTCGCATTAGGTGGCCAAAGTACTGGAGCTTCAGCTTTAGCATCATTCCTTCCAAAGAAATCCCAGGGTTGATTTCCTTCAGAATGGACTGGTTGGATCTTCTTGCAGTCCAAGGGACTCTCAAGAGTCTTCTTCAACACCACAGTTCAAAAGCATCAATTCTTCAGCGCTCAGCCTTCTTCACAGTCCAACTCTCACATCCGTACATGACCACAGGAAAAAACCACAGCCTTGACTAGATGGACCTTAGTCGGCAAAGTAATGTCTCTGCTTTTGAATGTGCTATCTAGGTTGGTCATAACTTTTCTTCCAAGGAGTAAGCGTCTTTTAATTTCATGGCTGCAGTCACCTTCAGCAGTGATTTTGGAGCCCCCTAAAATAGTCTGACACCATTTCCACTGTTTCCCCATCTATTTCCCATGGAGTGATGGGACCGGATGCCATGATCTCCGTATTCTGAATGTTGAGCTTTAAGCCAACTTTTTCACTCTCCTCTTTCACTTTCATCAAGAGGCTTTTTAGTTCCTCTTCATTTTCTGCCATAAGGGTGCTGTCATCTGCATATCTGAGGTTCTTGATATTTCTCCCGGCAATCTTGATTCCAGCTTGTGTTTCTTCCAGTCCAGCGTTTCTCATGATGTACTCTGCATAGAAGTTAAATAAACAGGGTGACAATATACAGCCTTGATGCACTCCTTTTCCTATTTGAAACCAGTCTGTTGTTCCATGTCCAGTTCTAATTGTTGCTTCCTGACCTGCATACAGATTTCTCAAGAGGCAGGTTAGGTGGTCTGGTATTCCCATCTCTTTCAGAATTTTCCACAGTTTATTGTGATCCACACAGTCAAAGGCTTTGGCATAGTCAAGAAAGCAGAAATAGATGTTTTTCTGGAACTCTCTTGCTTTTTCCATGATCCAGTGGATGTTGGCAATTTGATCTCTGGTTTCTCTGCCTTTTCTAAAACCAACTTGAACATCAGGGAGTTCACGGTTCACATATTGCTGGAGCCCAGCTTGGAGAATTTTGAGCATGCCTTTACTAGCACGTGAGATGAGTGCAATTGTGTGGTAGTTTGAGCATTCTTTGGCATTGCCTTTCTTTGGAATTGGAATGAAAACTGATCTTTTCTCTATATTAGTAGGGGATACAGATAAGAAAGCAGATTATTATAATGCAGCTTTGGAGGTGATATGATAAGGCCACAGCCAGAGTACCACTGGAGCACAAAGGAAAAGCACTAGCCTGAAAGCAAATGTCAGTAACATGCTTACAGAAGACTGGACTGCATAATCTGTGCTCTGAACCATTGTGCTCTACTGCCTCCAAGGGCCCCCAGGAAAGGAACAGCTGGTATAGCTTTTACATGGCTAAATCCCTTATGATTATACAGTGGAAGCAAGAAATAGATTTAAGGGCCTAGCTCTGATAGACAGAGTGCCTGATGAACTATGGAATGAGGATCGTGACATTGTACAGGAGATAGGGATCAAGACCAAACCCATGGAAAAGAAATACAAAAAAGCAAAATGGATGTCTGGGGAGGCCTTAATAATAGCTGTGAAAAGAAGAGAGGCAAAAAGCAAAGGAGAAAAGGAAAGATATTCCCATCTGAATGCAGAGTTCCAAAGACTAGCAAGGAGAGATAAGAAAGCCTTCCTCAGTGATCAATGCAAAGAAATAGAGGAAAACAACAGAATGGGAAAGACTAGAGATCTCTTCAGGAAAATTAGAGATACCAAGGGAACATTTCATGCAAAGATGGGCTCAATAAAGGACAGAAATGGTATGGACCTAACAGAAGCAGAAGATATTAAGAAGAGGTGGCAAGAATACACAGGAGAAATGTACCAAAAAGAGCTTAATGACCCAGAAAATCATGATGGTGTGATCACTCATCTAGAGCCAGACATCCTGGAATGTGAAGTCAAGTGGACCTTAGAAAGCTTCACTACGAACAAAGCTAGTAGAGGTGATGGGATTCCAGTTGAGCTATTTCAAATCCTGAAAGATGATGCTATGAAAGTGCTGCACTCAATATGCCAGCAAATTTGGAAAACTCAGCAGTGGCCTCAGGACTGGAAAAGGTCCGTTTTCATTCCAATGCCAAAGAAAGGCAATGCCAAAGAATGCTCAAACTACCACACAATTGCACTCATCTCACATGCTAGTAAAGGCATGCTCAAAATTCTCCAAGCTGGGCTTCAGCAATACGTGAACCATGAACTTCCTGATGTTCAAGCTGGTTTTAGAAAAGGCAGAAGAATCAGAGATCAGATTGCCAACATCCACTGGATCATGGAAAAAGCAAGAGAGTTCCAGAAAAACATCTATTTCTGCTTTATTGATTATGCCAAAGCCTTTGACTGTGTGGATCACAATAAACTGTGGAAAATTCTGAAAGAGATGGGAATACCAGACCACCTAACCTGCCTCTTGAGAAATCTGTATACAGGTCAGGAAGCAACAATTAGAACTGGACATGGAACAACAGACTGGTTTCAAATAGGAAAAGGAGTGCATCAAGGCTGTATATTGTCACCCTGTTTATTTAACTTCTATGCAGAGTACATCATGAGAAACGCTGGACTGGAAGAAACACAAGCTGGAATCAAGATTGCCGGGAGAAATATCAAGAACCTCAGATATGCAGATGACAGCACCCTTATGGCAGAAAATGAAGAGGAACTAAAAAGCCTCTTGATGAAAGTAAAAGTGGAGAGTAGAAAAGTTGGCTTAAAGCTCAACATTCAGAAAACGGAGATCATGGCATCCGGTCCCATCACTCCATGGGAAATAGATGGGAAAACAGTGGAAACAGTGTCAGACTTTATTTTGGGTGCTCCAAAATCACTGCTGAAGGTGATTGCAGCCATGAAATTAAAAGACGCTTACTCCTTGGAAGAAAAGTTTTGACCAACCTAGATAGCATATTCAAAAGCAGAGACATTACTTTGCCGACTAAGGTCTGTCTAGTCAAGGCTATGGTTTTTCCTGTGGTCATGTACGGATGTGAAAGTTGGACTGTGAAGAAGGCTGAGTGCCGAAGAACTGATGCTTTTGAACTGTGGTGTTGGAGAAGACTCTTGAGAGTCCCTTGAACTGCAAGGAGATCCAACCAGTCCATTCTGAAGGAGATCAACCCTGGGATTTCTTTGGAAGGAATGATGCTAAAGCTGAAGCTCCAGTACTTTGGCCACCTCATGCGAAGAGTTGACTCATTGGAAAAGACTGTGATGCTGGGAGGGATTGGGGGCAGGAGGAGAAGGGGACGACCGAGGATGAGATGGCTGGATGACATCACGGACTCGATGGACGTGAGTCTGAGTGAACTCCGGGAGTTGGTGATGGACAGGGAGTTCTGGCATGCTGCAATTCATTGGGTCGCAAAGATTCAGACGTGACTGAGCGACTAAACTGAGCTGAATAGATGAAAGGAGTTGGATCATCAAAGAGGAGAAGGATGAGAGGAACGGGGGAAGACTTGCTGGCCGAGGTGGCCATATATGGAGTAGTCAAAGGCCTGAAAGCTAGCCTCATGTGAGAAGCCAGATAGTTGGGTGTAAATAGAACAACGAATGCTGAGGGGGATGAGCTTTTTCCTGAGAGCTCTGGGAGAATCTGGAAAAGGGTTTTAAGTAGATCAGGGGTTATGTTTTAGGAAAATCTCTTTAGGTGCTAAGTATAAAATAATGCTTCCCTGGTGGCTCAGTGGTAAAGAACCCATCTGCCAATGCAGGAGATGTGGGTTTGATTCCTGGGTTGAGAAGATCCCCCTGGAGAAGGTAGTGGCAACCCACTCCAGTATTCTTGCCTGGGAAATCCCATGCACAGAAAAGCCTGGTGCTACAGTCCCTTGGGGCTACAGTCCAAGGGGGTGGCAAAGAGTCAGACACGACCAAGCGACTAAACAACAAAACACGAAAGAAAATATGTCCTAAGGCCACAAACTATTTGGAGCAGTTCAGAACAAAATGCTCACAATTTACTCTGTGGTAGGCTTTTAATGTGGTTTTAATAGTTGGGGAGAAAAAAAGGAATTAAAAGTCTCAGATACAACAGTCATTTGTCAAGTTTGTCTTCCCAACTTTCTACTCTTACTTAAGTTCTTAAAATAGAATGAATTTTAGACTAGAAGTCCTCTCAGAGTCCACTGGAGAAAGCTGATGGAAGGTAGAAACTGCATAGGTCACCTGGCTAAGTAGCAGGTTTGGGGGGTGTCTGACTGTTTGTGACCCTGTGGACTGTAGCCCCCCAGACTCTTTTGTCTATGGGATTTCTCAGGCAAGAATATGGAGTAGATTGCCATTTCCTTCTCTAGGAGATTTTCCCAACACAGAGATTGAACTTGTGTCTGCTGCATTGCAGGTGGATTCTTTACCTCTGCACCACCAGGGAAGCCACAATAGGGAGGGAATCAAATGGGAAGGCATTTTGTAACTAAATTCATCTGTTTGAATTTGTGCTGTTAAATATAGTAGTCACAAGATCTTTGTGGCCCTTTAGACTTAAATTTAAGTTAATATGAGTTAAATTTGAAATGTTAAGTTCCTCCATCATAGGACCTCAATGGTTTCTCATCAGTTCAGTTCAGTTCAGTTCAGTTCAGTCGCTCAGTCGTGTCTGACTCTTTGCGACCCCATGAATCACAGCACGCCAGGCCTCCCTGTCCATCACCATCTCCCGGAGTTCACTCAGACTCGCGTCCATTGATTCCGTGATGTCATCCAGCCGTCTCATCCTCGGTCGTCCCCTTCTCCTCCTGCCCCCAATCCCTCCCAGCATCACAGTCTTTTCCAATGAGTCAACTCTTCTCATGAGGTGGCCAAAGTACTGGAGCTTCAGCTTTAGCATCATTCCTTCCAAAGAAATCCCAGGGTTGATCTCCTTCAGAATGGACTGGTTGGATCTCCTTGCAGTCCAAGGGACTCTCAAGAGTCTTCTCCAACACCACAGTTCAAAAGCATCAATTCTTCGGCACTCAGCCTTCTTCACAGTCCAACTCTCACATCCATACATGACCACAGGAAAAACCATAGCCTTGACTAGACGGACCTTAGTCGGCAAAGTAATGTCTCTGCTTTTGAATATGCTATCTAGGTTGGTCATAACTTTTCTTCCAAGGAGTTCCTCAATTCAGTAACTATACTTGGCAGAGGGTTACTTTAGAGGACATTCCCATCATCACAGAGAGTTCTATTGGACAATGCTGCTTCAGAGTCTAATTCAGTCATATGTTAAATCACTCTTTGTATCTCACTATTTGTGTATTCTGAGACAAATCAGAAGTATATAGAGCCATCCTTGGAGAACTAGAATGTTTTGCCTAACTCCAAATTGTTTCCAGTTATTTCTAGTGATCTTTTGTGTGAACCCAAGCCAGAGAATGGACACTTAAATCTTATTCATTCAAATCTTTTCCTCTTACTCTTGTTCTCAATCTCTCAAACACACACAGATGTATATACAAACACAGAAAATAATCTTTTATTTTAACCTGAGAACATTTACCTGTGGGGGAAAAACATATTTAGTTATAGCCCAGGTTTTATCTAGTAAAATTTGGGCATCTCTTCCCTTCCCCAACAATTAGTACAGAAAAAAGTCAAGTTACCTCGAAAAAATCAGGGAAACCTCGATCAACTGTACTCTCAGAGAATAAATATTAGGAAGAATAATTATTAGAAAGATATATTGCAACTGGGTAATATCCCATAAAGAACCAGAAGGTATGGAATGCTGCTTCTAATTATGTGTTCCATAACTGTAATTGGCAGTGGTCCCTCAAAGCTTGCTTGGAGAATAGTCTCACTTAGGTCAGCAGGGAAGGCCCATGAGCTTTCAAAGGGTCTCCCCCAAATAGGCCATATCCAGAAAATTCATAGGACTCCCACTCACCATGTACACAACCCCTGCACTTCACCTCGCCTCCTCATCTAATTCTGGCCTAGCCTGGGCTTGCCCTGGATGCCACTTACTTTCCTCATTTTACAGACAAAGAAATTATAGAAGAGGAACTGTTTATTAAATCTCAGTGTTGGGTAATGTGCTCAGAACCTGGGTCTTCAAATACCTGTCATGGAGCTTTATTCAGTGGTTTTCAGAATATTTCATATTTTGTAAAATTCTATACAATTATTAATTTTGGAAAAACTATTTCTTTTCTTTGGAATCAGAGTATGAGTAAAATATAACTTGAAAAATATACATATGAAAAAACTACACACAAGATCACAATGAATATATAATTCTGCCATGCACTGGCAGATTTTAAAAAGAAATTATGTCATCCCCTTCTCCTCCTGCCCCCAATCCCTCCCAGCATCACAGTCTTTTCCAATGAGTCAACTCTTCACATGAGGTGGCCAAAGTATTGGAGCTTCAGCTTTAGCATCATTCCTTCCAAAGAAATCCCAGGGCTGATCTCCTTCAGAATGGACTGGTTGGATCTCCTTGCAGTCCAAGGGACTCTCAAGAGTCTTCTCCAACACCACAGTTCAAAAGCATCAATTCTTCGGCACTCAGCCTTCTTCACAGTCCAACTCTCACATCCATACATGACCACAGGAAAAACCATAGCCTTGACTAGATGGACCTTAGTCAGCAAAGTAATATCTCTGCTTTTGAATATGCTATCTAGGTTGGTCATAACTTTTCTTCCAAGGAGTAAGGGCAGGAGGAGAAGGGGACGACAGAGAATGAGATGGCTGGATGGCATCACTGACTCAATGGACGTGAGTCTGAGTGAACTCTGGGAGTTGGTGATGGACAAGGAGGCCTGGCGTGCTGTGATTCATGGGGTTGCAAAGAGTCGGACACGACTGAGTGACTGAACTGAACTGAACTGAACTGAACTGAAGGCCTCTTGACTTCCCTGCTGGCTCAGATGGTAAAGCATCTGCCTACAATGTGGAAGACTCGGGTTCAATCCCTGGGTCGGAACATCTTTTGGAGAAGGAAATGGCAACCCACTCCAGTATTCTTGCCTGGAAAATCCCATGGATGGAGGAGCCTGGTAGGCTACAGTTCATGGAGTCACAAAGAATCAGACACGACTGAGCGAGTTCACTTCACTAAGATCTCTTACCATGTCTTATGGAGTCTGACAAACTGGCCAGGTAAGTGTAGATCAAAGCCGTTCTTCACGACCATGCAGTGGACTTTATACTCAAACAACCTGTGTTGAAGTTCAAGTCTATCCATTTTATAGCTGGAGACCTTTGAGAAGAACATATTCTACAAAAATATGTGGTGGTATATCAAGCACTCTATCAGATCTTGGCCCTTAAATCTATTTCTCACTTCCACTGTATAATCATAAGGGATTTGATTTTGGTCTTACCTGAATGGTCTAGCAGTTTTCCCTGCTTTCTTCAATTGAAGTCTGAATTTGGTAATAAGGAGTTCATGATCTGAGCCACAGTCAGCTCCCAGTCTTGTTTTTGTTGACTGTATAGAGCTTCTCCATCTTTGGCTGCAAAGAATGTAATCAATCTGATTTCGGTGTTGACCATCTGGTGACGTCCATGTGTAGAGTCTTCTCTTGTGTTGTTGGAAGAGGGTATTTGCTATGACCAGTGCATTTTCTTGGCAAAACTCTATTAGTCTTTGCCTTGCTTCATTCCGCATTCCAAGGCTAAATTTGCCTGTTACTCCAGGTGTTTCTTGACTTCCTACTTTTGCATTCCAGTCCCCTATAATGAAAAGGACATCTTTTTCAGGTGTTAGTTCTAAAACGTCTTGTAGGTCTTCATAGAACTGTTCAACTTCAGCTTCTTCAGCATTACTGGCTGGGGCATAAACTTGGATTACCATGTTATTGAATGGTTTGCCTTAGAGACAAACAGAGATCATTCTGTCATTTTTGAGATTGCATCCAAGTACTGCATTTCAGACTCTTGTTGACCATGATGCCTATTTCATTTCTTCTGAGGGATTCCTGCCCACAGTAGTAGATATAATGGTCATCTGAGTTAAATTCACCCATTCCAGTCCATTTGAGTTTGCTGATTCCTAGAATGTCGACGTTCACTCTTGCCATCTCCTGTTTGACCACTTCCAATTTGCCTTGATTCATGGACCTGACATTCCACTGAAAAGTACTTATGGGCAAAGTTATATTGAATAATGTATGCCTAGAAAATGAGCCATATAGATGAATTGTTTTCCTCAACAATCTACTCATCATTAGCATCTTCAATGATTGATCAAATATGAAAGTATATCTATTCTGCATTTAAAACCTTCACAATCCTTGACATGGGTCTTGACAATGAATTTTTTTTTTTTTTTGGATGTGATATCTAAAGCACAAGACAGCAAAAGTAAATTTGAACAAATGGGGCTACACCAAACTGAAAAGCTTCTGCACAACAAAATAATCGATGAATGAAGACAAGCTACTTAATGGGAGTAAACTAAATATCTGATAAAGATTAATATCAAAATATATAAAAACTCCTACAACTCAATAGCAGAACCCCAAATAATCCATTTAAAAATAGGCAAAAGAACTGAATAGACATTTTTCTAAAGAAGATACACAAAAGACCAACAAGTACATGGAAAGATGCTCAACATCATTAGTTGTTCAGTTCAGTTCAGTTCAGTCGCTCAGTCGTGTCTGACTGCTTGTGACCCCATGAATCGCAGCACTCCAGGCCTCCCTGTCCATCACCATCTTCCGGAGTTCACTCAGTTCACGTCCATGGAGTCAGTGATGCCATCCAGCCATCTCATCCTCTGTCGTCCCCTTCTCCTCCTGCCCACAATCCCTCCCAGCATCACAGTCTTTTCCAATGAGTCAACTCTTCACATGAGGTAGCCAAAGTACTGGAGCTTCAGCTTTAGCATCATTCCTTCCAAAGAAATCCCAGGGTTGATCTCCTTCAGAATGGACGGGTTGGATCTCCTTGCAGTCCAAGGGACTCTCAAGAGTCTTCTCCAACACCACAGTTCAAAAGCATCAATTCTTCGGCACTCAGCTTTCTTCACAGTCCAACTCTCACATCCATACACGACTACTGAAAAAAACCATAGCCTTGACTAGATGGACCTAATGTCTCTGCTTTTGAATATGCTATCTAGGTTGGTCATAACTTTTCTTCCAAGGAATAAGCGTCTTTTAATTTCATGGCTGCAGTCACCATCTGCAGTGATCTTGGAGCCCAAAAAAATAAAGTCTGACACTGTTTCCACTGTTTCCCCATCTATAGTTGTTAGGGTAATGCAAATCAAAACCATGAAGAGATATCACTTCATACCTGTTAGGATCATTAAAAAGATAAGAGATAGCAAAAATGCTAATGAGGATGTAGAGAAAAAGGAACCCTTGTGCACTGTTGATGGGATTATAAACTGGTACAGACACTATGAAAAACAATATGGAGGATCCTTTAAAAATTAGGGGCTTCCCTTGTGGCTCAGACAGTAAAGAATCTGTGTGCAATGCCAGAGACTTGAGTTCAATCCCTGGGTCTGGAAGCTCCCTTGGAGAAAGGAACGGCAATCCACTTCAGTATTCTTGCCTGGAGAACTCCATTGAGTTTCAGCTTCAACATCAGTCCTTCCAATGAACACCCAGGACTATCTCCTTTAAGATCGACTGGTTGGATCTCCTTACAGTTCAAGGGACTCTCAAGAGTCTTCTCCAACACCACAGTTCAAAATCATCAATTCTTCGGCACTCAGTTTTCTTTATAGTCCAACTCACACATCCATGCATGACTACTGGAAAAACCATAGTCTTGACTAGACGGATCTTTGTTGACAAAAGAACTACCATATGATTTAATAATTCTACCTCTGGGAATATATACAAAGGAAATAAAACATTTGCTCAAAAAATATCTGTGGCCCTGTGTTCATGGCAGCATTATTTCTAGTAACAAGGACATGGAAAGAGCTTAAGTATCCATCAATGAATGAATGGATATAAAAGCTGTGATATATATATATATATGTATACACACACACACACACACACAATGGAATGTTATTCAGCCACAGAAAACTAGGAAATCCTGCTATTTGTGACATCAATGGACCTTAAAGGCACTGTGCAAAGTAAAATATGTTAGAGAAAGACAAATGTTGTATGAGCTCACTTGTCCATGGAATCTTAAAAACAAAAGGCCGAAGAGCAAAAAACATTTAAAAAAGAAAAGAGAGAGAGAGAGCAATCAGATTTATAGCTACCAAAGGCAGGGGTTGGGAGTGGGATAGATAGGAGATTGTCAAGCAGTACAAATTTCTAGTTAGAAGGTAAATTAATATAAGGAATGCAATGTCCAACATGATGACCTTAGTCAACAGTACTGTATGATATATATGAAAGTTAATGGAGTATGTCCTAAAAGTTCTTATCACAAGGACAATTTTTTTTGGTGTTTTGTTTGTTTGTTTTTGATGTTACCTATGTGAGATGGTAGCTATTAACTAAGCTCATTGTGGTAATAATTTTACAAGACATGTAAGTCAAACTATTATGCTGTATGCTTTAAATTTATGCAGTGGTGAATGTCAGTTAAACCTCAGTAGACCTGGATAAACTAAATGTAATTTGTTAGATAAAAAGAAGATTCAGGGCAGCATCCTTAATATGCTAGGAGCAGTGCTATTATAAACAATAAATAAAAAGTCTACTGGTCTCTGTTTCTCATTCCTTTCACATTACTTTTATATATTAATATATTTATGAGATTTTTTATCTTGATGATAGCACTGATTTATCTTACTATCTTGCTGTTCTTATAATTAGAAGCATCAAATATATCATGCATTTTGCAAGAGGAGAAGATGTTTACAACCTTTATGTTGTGACTATGATTCTGAAATACATATGAAATAGGAGCTCCTGAATGCATTTCATGTAAGTCATGAAATGAAATTGTATTCTGTTTCTGGACACTCTTTGGACTGTATATGATAGAGCCTTGTGCTTTCTGTTTATACAGAGAGGAAGAACTGCTGGAGAAAATGCAATAAGTGGGCTTTGCCTCTATAGTTTCATGTGCACAAAGCCCTTTGCAGGCATGGTCATAACTTTTTTTCTCCTAAAAAAATGGTATCAGGGTCCATCTAACAGGGTTACAAAAACTGGATGCTGACAGCTTTCAGTGCTTTATAATCCTCTGCAAAACAGGAGAACCCACTTCTGCCAGCCTTAATAAAAGCACCAGATTGCTACTGCTTATAAAATAAAGAAAACAAAATAAAATCTTCTGGTCTTAAAGGGCATGATTCTGAAGAAAGCAAACATTTTGGGTTTGTTTTTTTTTCAATGCACAATTTAAAGTGACAGTGGCCACTTTACAATCACTGTGGATTATATCTTATTTGTTTAATTTTCTGCTTTCTCACTACTATCTCCTTACTCTACTCAAATATTTCCATTTATCAGACAAGTCTTTATCTCCAAAGCATATAGAGTTTCCTGTCACTTCAGAGACATGAAAATTATTTTTGCCTTTTTCCCGTGAAGTTACTGTTTAAAGTAAATGAATAAAACAAATGCATTACTTATCTTCTGGATGAATAGACAGGGGCCAGAGAGCATGTTGGTGCCTATGGCTTCAGCTTGCCCCTGCAAAGAGTGGAAATGAGGGAGGAAACCCAAAGCCCACCACATCCCTTCTTGTCCCCCTGCCACTCCATCCCCTGACACACCCCAGAACTAACTGCAGGAGGACTTCATCCAAGTTTTCCAGAGATTTCCAGCCTCAAGACTTCCTTTTGTTGGGGGAGTCTGTAATTTCCTCAGTTCTGTCTCACCGCAGCAAAAATTTGAAGTGACTGACAAATCAGTGTTACAGCTCAGTTTTATTGGCTAGCAAAGGAAAATACATCTTCAAGGTATGAGGGCAGGCAGACCCAAAAAACGGGAAGAGAAGAGAAGCCTCAATCCTTCTAGGCTTCCTCCTTTTATACTTTTGTCTCCTCCCCACCCCCACCACCCTCTATGTAAATTGGGCTATCCAGGAAGGCTGTTTGTTTTATCTGAGGTCCTCACTCCAGTCCTTGGACCTTCCTTTGTTCTATTTTCCCAGGCTTTTCCCTTCTTTGTCTTTTAGCCACTGCCATTTTGGACTCTGTTTTCCAATTCTAACTACCTAGCTTTCCTCTCTCAAGAGATGGGAGGCCCAATTCTTTGGGAGTAGGGGCATCGAGTTCTCTCTGGCTACTTCCTGCTTAACTAGGATGGTGAGAGGCATTGGGCTAGTCTCAAGCCTCAGAGTCCTTACAGTGGGGAGTGATATTTTCTGTGGTCAGCAGTAGCTTTATACATCCTTGTTGAACTGGCACTGCATGTTGTAGCCTGTTGACCTGGGCAGAGACAAAACAGGCTAGATAATTGATAATACATGGAGCAATCATAAGCAGCATCAATATGGTGAATATAGGGATTAGTAGGGGCATTAGCCAACTCCAAATTCCCCCTTGCCAGGAGAAGGATCCCCCAAAGAGAGATTGTAGCTACCCTGAGAACTCTCCAGCTGGTTCTTTGAGATCCTGTAGGCACTGGAATGCTTTCCTTGAGGACTGTGAGATTTTCTTTAACTTAGCTGGAGGTATTTACCTGGAACCAAAACATCTCATTCAAGATGGCTCAAGTCTCTCCTTGTTCAGGATCAGAACTATCTCTTATCTGTTTTGGAGTACAACCCCTGCCAAGCTGTGTTGGCTCTTTAGAGCTATCTTGAGAAATCTTATCCCCAGAAACTTAATTTTGGGGGTGTTCATTAGAATGGCACTCATCTGTAGTTCTGAATAGGCATCTGAGATCTCCCAGGGGCTCACAGGTGGATTGAGTGTCCTCTTCTGTTTTCTCCCATAGCTTTACTTGTGAGTAGTGAATCCAGGACTCATGTCCTGGAACCTTGACTGCTGTGGGTAGAAAGTATTACAGGGTAGAGGCCCTTCCATGCAGCCTGGAGTTGAGTGTTTAGGGACCCATCTTTCCAGACTTCAATTACGACTTGAGTCCTGGAGCATATAGTGGTGGCTCTTCAGAATCTTTTGGCTCCCGGTTGACACCCCACAAAGATATATCCTGTTGGAAATGCCCAATGGCCATGGTATAAGAACGAAGGGTCTGAGCCTCTGGACCTAGGAAGAGGTCATTGACATAAACAAAAGGTCTTCCATGTAAGATCTCGTAAGGACTAAGACCAACCTGTTTCTTAGGGGCAATACAGGTGCTGCTGCTGCTGCTGCTAAATCGCTTCAGTCATGTCCGACTCTGTGTGACGCCATAGATGGCAGCCCACCAGACTCCCCGTCCCTGGGATTCTCCAGGCAAGAACACTGGAGTGCGTTGCCATTTCCTTCTCCAATGCATGAAAGTGAAAAGTGAAAGTGAAGTCGCTCAGTCATATCCGACTCTTAGTGACCCCATGGAGGAGCCCACCAGGATCCTCCATCTATGGGTTTTTCCAGGCAAGAGTACTGGAGTGGGGTGTCATTGCCTTTTCCCAATATGGATGCAGAGGAGAGCTATTGGTAAAGCCTCCTTCTGTCCCAGGGTGGTCTCCTGGATTATCTTTTTTACCACTGATTTTAAGAATTGGTTGACTCTTTCTACTTTTCCTGAAGACTGAGGCCTCCAGGCACAATGCTTTAGAGACCCCTTGGGTGACCTTAGAAGTAAATGATGTACCATTGTCACTTTGTAATGAACTGCGTAGACCAAATCTCAGAATGACTTCATGGAGCAGTTTTTTGTTGTTTTTTTTTTTTACCACCTCCTCAGCCTTCTCAGTCCTGGTGGGAAAGACTACCATCTATCCTGTGAATGTATCTATCATGACTAATAGATATTCATACCCTTGAGAAACTGGCATCTGGGTGAAGTCATCTGCCAATCCTCTCCTGAGTAGGTCCCATGTCATTGGACGGGTTGAGCCGACTGGGGTCTTTGAGCTCCTTGGGGGTTGTTTAATTGGCAAGGGACAAGAGGAGACCACTTGCCTTATAGTCGTTTGGAGACCTGTTCCTCTGAAGGACCTTTTTAGTAATCTTTGGAAGGCTTTCTTCCTTAAATGAGTAGCGGCATGTAAGGAGTTAATCAACTTCCACTGGAGGTTCCCAGGCAGAAAAGGGAGTCCCTCCTTTTGGAACCACCCCATATGATCTTCTTGAAAGCCCTCACTCTTAGCTTTAATAGTCTCACCTTCAGTATATGAAGGAGTTTCTGACAATTAGTCTGTGGAACTAAGGTGGCAACCCCTGTTAGGTCATTGTTCTGTAATGCTGCTCTCTTAACTGCTTGATCAACTGCCACTTCCATGCTCCCTTTTTGGTGTCCTTTACAATGGGAGACTGGAACCTCAGTGGGCAGATGAACTGCTTCCAAGAGCCTAAGGATTTGATCACCATATGCGATTGGGGACCCTCGGGTGGTTAAGTGGCCTCTTTCTTTCCAAATAGTAACATGTGCATGTAGCACCAGAAAGGCATACAAGGAGTCAGTGTAAATGGCTACTCTTTTCCTTTTCCTAGCTTGAGTCAGGACTATGAGCTCAGCTAATTGGCTGAAGTACCTGGGGGCAGAAGTTTAGCCGCTATGGTCTCAAAATTGGAGACTACAGCAATACCCAGCTCTTCTTTATCCATCAAGACAAAGCTGCTTCCATCAGTGTACCAGATTTACTCAGGATTAGTAAGAGGATCTTCTGACAATCCCTCTCAGGGTTTTGTTCAGTGGTCCAAGGTTTCTAGGCAAGATTGAAAGGGCAAAGAGCCCTCGGAGGTAAACAGGAGGGTAGCTGGGTTAAGAACCTCACAAACGGTTATAGTCAGGCCTGGGTTTTCCATCAGTACTACTTGATATCTGAGGATCCTTTGATCAGACATCCATAAATGGCCTCTTCCATTTAGGAGTTGTTTCATTTGGTCGCTGGTAAAATACGTTTGCCCCTAAGGGAGCGTTTTAAAGCATCTTCTCTTATGACTGCAATAGCTGCAAGATTTCATAGGCAGGGAAAGATCTTTTCCCAATAAGGAAGTAGGACACTCAGGGACCACCTGAAACTGGTGGGAAAATATTTGCCCATCCCAGAAACAAAGAAGTGCTCAGGTGAAAATTTTTGTAGTTCTTCCTGTAGCACCCAAAATAGTACAGGTTTGGGGGGAGAAGGCTCCAGAGGAGAAGGCTCCAGAGGAGAAGGCCACAACAGAGTACATAGCCCCTATGTCAACAAAGAAATTCCTGGCCCTACCTGCCACATCCATTTGCACCCTTGGCTCCAGCCCCTTGATGTTTATCTGTGACAGGTGGGCTGGCATGAGTGGGCCACTTCAGTCCTGTTGAACCATTGTGAGGGAAGGTTTGGTGCTTGACCTTGAGGCTCTTGAGTCCTGAGGGCAGGGTGCCACCCAATGTCCCAATTGATGGCATTTGTAGCAAGCCATTTGAGGAGACTTGTCACAGTTTGAACACTCTTTGGCCCAATATCCCACCTGTCTACAGATTAGGCATTTGGTTTGTGCCTTGTCCTTTAAAGACTTGGGGTTTGCCATAGGGCTTCCCTGGAGGGCGGCCAGCATCTGGACATGACTTGTCTCTTTCCTTTTCTCCCTTTCCTGGGCCTTGGCCTCCCTCTCCTGCTCTCTGCTATGAAAGTTATTGGTAGCTGTCTGGACCATCTCATCTGAAGGGGCAGCAGAGTCTTGCTGCTGTAGCTGTTGTAATTTTATCCTGATGTCTGACGCACACTAGGACAGGAATTTGTCCTTTAAAATCACCTGTCCCTTGTAAGAGTCTAAGTCCAGATTGGTAAACTTTTGGAGGGCCTCTTAGCCTTTCCAGAAAGGCAATGGGGCTCTCATTAGACTCCTGAGTTATTGCTGAGACTGGGCACAGTCCCACAGCTAATAGGCTTCCTTCTATTTCCATGGGTGGACTTCCTTAGGGGTGAGTCTTTCTGAAGCTTATCCTACCCAGTACTGTTGCAACCTGAGAGCTGGGCATCCCCAGGTCAGGGTGAAGATCCCCAGGCAGGCTGAGGTGTGACAGCCTCCTGGAGATGGAATCCCTGGGCAGGTCAAGGCATGTCGACCTCCTGGGACTCCTGGACTGATGGATCCCTGAGCAGACTGAGGTGTGACAACCTGCCAGGGACTGGATCCCTAAAGGCAGGTCGACTTCCTGGCATCCCCAGGCTGGAGTTGGGTGTCCCCCTGGTCTCCAGCATGATCAGTGCTGGGTAGGATTAAGGTATTGTAATCTTAATTCATTGCTGGTTTGTCCACCGTGGATGGGATTAGATACCATGATGTAAAGCAATCCAAATCTGTGCCCTGAGACTGGGAACCTGGTGAAATAGCATAAGCCTTATCCTCTTATTGCTCTGAGGGAATGTAAGTTACTGATTTCCTCCCCAAGTCCTCCATAAGAGCAGTTTAGGGTGTTTCCAATGGTAGACAGCTCATTGTCATAGATCCACTTTAGGTAATAATGGAAGTAATGACAAAGAAGTGGGTTATCTGGTCCTATTAGGGGCTTTAACAGTATTTTAATAATAAGCAGGGTGGAGCGATGTTGCCTACAAGAGAGGAGGGTCCTGGTTGTAGGAGTTAGTAAGTGGCTTAAGAACAAATTGGTAAGAGGCAACAAACCAGATGTTCCATAAAAGTGGAGTGGAGATTTGATCCAGGGGTATGTTCATAACTTTAGGAGAAGGGTGGTAAGGGTTTGGGCCCAAACAGCCTGCAGGGCTAACTCCCAAAGTGGCAAACATTATCCCTGCAAGCCCAATTGCCCTTGAAGGGATGCCAACAGATGGAGTTCTAGCAGGCATTGTGTGCCTGTCACCCGTCCTAGCAGGTTCACTGAGAGATGCTGTTGTTGCACATGTTGTAGGAAACATGGAAAAGGCCTGAATATCTAGAGGGACTGGATATTATACAGCATTTCTCTCCCAAAGGCCAGCTATTTTCTGGTTGTCCCTCCAGAAGATTGTAGAGGCAACATTGTGGACCTGGAAGGGGCTCAGGAGAAGAGCCTGAGCACAACTTTTAAAAGAATGACATAGCCCAAGGGCATAACATGAGCCTATTCAAATCAAATGGGTCCAAGATGACAAGTCAAATTCAATTAAACCTTGATCCTCAATCTTTAAGCTAAACGACACACCCAGAGGTGCCAGGACAGTTCCAAGGCATCAAGGAGTGGGTGGTTCCCCAATTGTTGGGATGATCCTCCCACTCATTAGCATATGAAGTCACCCAGCTCACAAAAACTAACCACATCACATTCCATGGCTGCCAAACTCACCCTCTGCAATGGCCTACACCCGGTGGAATGTGCTTCTCTCTGAATCAGAACAAATCCACCTCTTACCTGTTGCTGTGTCTCTCACTGAATGGTTTTCAATGAGACATCAAGAACCTGAGCTTCATTAGGTCCTGAAGCCAGGCACCAGGGGTTCTGGCCAGGCCCAAGTCCCAGGAGGGAGGAGCTGAAGGATGGGAGGAAAAAGTAGCGGGAAAAACGTGCCAAGGAATCCCCTTCATAACCTGCCAGAAAATCTGCTAAATGCCTGACCTGTGCTCACAGTTTTCATTGACCTGATCCTTACCATAAAGAAGATTAAGGACAGAAGGACCCCCACCCGCTTGGGCAACAGCTACTAGGGCACTGCAGATGGTGGAGCCTTTGGGACACACTAGGTCACCCACTGCTGCTTGCCTGTTCACAGGGGGTTTGGAGTTTGTAAAGAAATTATGATTTTGTTAGCCATAGGAGTGAGGCCTTCCTACCCTAACTGAAGGTCTCCTAGAATCTGAGACTGAGCCACGTGAGCTTTCTGCTGAGTTTCTTTCTGCTGTCCCAGTTTCCAGCACAGTAGGCTTCTTGTCACTTCCACTGCGCTGGGTTTTCTTTGCGTTGTTCTTCCACCATGGGAACTTTCACCGAGTTGGGCTTCTGCTGCACTTGGCCTCTGCCTTGCAGGGCCCAAGCAGAGGTTGTTTCAGCTGGGTTAAATTCGAGAAATGGCACCATATGAGCCATCTTGAATGAGACTTGTTGTTTCTGGGTAAATACCTCTAGCTAAGTTAAAGAAAGTCTAGAAACATTCAGATCCTACAGGATCTCAAAGAACAAGCTAGAGAGTTCTCAGGGTGGCTACAATCTCTCTTTGGGGGATCTTTCTCCTGGCGAGGGGGAGTTTGGAGTTGGTTAATGCCCCTACTAATCCTTGTTATCACCATATTGATGCTGCTTATGATTGCTCCATGTATTATCAATTATCTAACCTGTTTTGTCTCTGCCCAGGTCAACAGGCTACAACATGCAGTGCCAGTTCAACAAGGATATATAAAACTACAGCTGACCACAGAAAATATCACTCCCCTTAGATGGACACCATTGTAAGGACTCTGAGGGAGTCCCTTAGCAAAAAGGGAAGGCCCAATGCCCCTCACCATCCCAGTTCAGCAGGAAGTAGCCAGAGAGAACTCGATGCCCCTACTCCCAAAGAATTGGGCCTCCCATCTCTTGAGAGAGGAATGTTAGGTAGTTAGAATTGGAAAACAGAGTCCAAAATGGCAGTGGCTAAAAGACAAAGAAAGGGAAAGCCTGAGAAAGTAAAACAAAGGAAGGTCCACGGACTGGAGTGAGGACTTCAGGTATAACAAACAGCCTTCCTGGATAGCCCAGTTTACATAGGGCAGGCTTGGGGTTGGGGGAGGAGGAGACAAAAGTATAAAAGGAGGAAGCCTAGAAGGATTGGGGCCTCTCTTCTCTCTGTCTTTTGGGTTGGCCAGCCCTCACACCTCAAGGATGTATTTTCCTTTACTCGCCAATAAAACTGAGTTATAACACCGGTCTGTCCATTGCTTAATTTTTTTGCTGTGGTGAGACAGAACCAAGGAAATTACAAACTCCCCCCAACACTTTGAATATGGAAAGTTAAACCAACAAAAGTAACTTTTGTTGGACTGCTCCTAGGTAGCCTTTTTCAGAATGTTTGAGCTCACGCCTGATGTCAGCAAGTAGATAAAACATTTCCTACTCATTACAATCTTCGGGAAGGCTGGCATGCTGTTGAAGGAGGAATATTTAATACAACAGTCTTCAGGCTCTTCTATGCCCATCTGTTTATGATCTTCAGAGACACAGATCTAAGGCAACTTCCATTTTACGGTGGCCTGAAGTTTCCCCCCACCCTCAACCTCCTGCAATTTAAACTCCTGCCCTAAGGAAGAGAATCAATCATGTCAGTTTTAACAGTGCTGATTTTCTTTGTTTTAAGTGCTCATTGTTCTGCAAAAATATTGTGGTCAGAGGGTCAAAGAAACTAAACTTCTGAAAAGCAAGAAGAGTTACCTCAGTGCTTGCCTTCTCCACCAGGAACCTGTGGCCCTCTGAAATGGTTTATTCAGAACCTTAACACAGATGGTCCTGGTCTTACGAGGGTTTGACTTGCAATTTTTGACTTTACGTGGGTGCAAAAGAGATACACATTCAATAGAAATCCTACTTCAGATTTTGAATTTTGATCTTTTCCTGGGTGAGTGCTATGTCTTTGATCCTTTATCTCAGTTAGCCTTGTGACTACAAGTGTAAACAACTGATACACTTACAACCATTCCATACCCACACAACCATCCTGTGTTTCACTTTCAGTCCAGTATGTTGTAAATTACATGAGATAGTCAGCAGTTTACCACAAAATAGACTCTGCATTAGATGATTTTGCTCAACTGCAGGCTAATGTAAGTGCTCTGAACACAGTTAAGGAATGGTTCGACTGAGCTATGATGTTCAGTAGGTTAGGTGTATTAAATGCAATTTTAACATGGTATTTTTTTTTTTAATTTCAGAGGGTATAATTAGGTTGTAACTGCATCATAAGTTGAGGAAGATCAGTATATGAGATGTGTTGCGTGGAGTTGCTTTGTGGCAGAGGACTGGGCCGTGGCAGGAGGAGGGGGAAGACAGTCATACCTCTGCCTTGAGTGAAAATGAATCTTTCAGGTGCTCAGTGAGGAAGCAGTCACTACACTGGTCAGAAACTCTAATGGCACAGGATTGTTAACCATTCCCTTCTTTAGTTTTTTTAAGCACTGGAACTTTTTCCAAGCAATATATGTTGCTTATTTTTTCAGCACTTAATCCATAATCTAGCATTGGTGACTACTGAAAGACTTCCGATATGTCTCTGCTTTGCTTTTCTATGCTCATTCTTCAGTCCAGCTTCAGTTTTGCTCCTCGACAACTTTTTATTAAAGAACACAAGAAATGACTAGGAGGCACTATGGGATAGAGGCATTCTTGAACTGTGTTTCCCATTGAGGAACACTGCGAATACAGATTTGAGCCTAGAAACCTGCTGAGGTGGTTGTTGTTGTTTAGTCGCTAAGTCATGTCATGTCCAACTCTTTGCCAGGCTCCTCTGTCCATGGGATTTCCCAGGCAAGAATACTGGAGTGGGTTACCATTTCCTTCTCCAGGGGCTCTTCCTGACTTGATCAAATTCGTGTCTACTGTGTTGCAGGCATATTCTTTACCCCTGAGCCACTGGGAAAGCCAGGAGAGAAGCAAGGCCTTGTTCAAACAGGCCTGGGGCTACAAGGAACATTTTAGTAGAGCAGGTAATGAAGAAGGAGGTAGAGAGGGCACAGCTGTGTGTTGTTCTCAACCAGCTTTGCCAGATTTAGCAAAAAGAAAGCAAAAAAGTTAGGAAGGAGGGAAGAAAGATGGTGGGAAAGGAAGGAAAAAGAAAATAATAAAAGGGAAATACAAAGAAAAGGACACCATTGGACATACTTATACTTAAAAAAAATCATTGTTTATCTGAAATTCAAATTTAGCTGGACATCCTTATTTGACCTGGCACCCTAACTTCCGCTTTTCTCTGCCCTCGCACTGGAGCAGCATCCATTATCCATTTCATAAACTGAAGTTCTACATAAAATTGCTTTCAAGGGGGTTTTGAGCCTTTAAAAATATTTAAGTGAGGGAATAGATGAAAATCACCAGTACACTCTGACAAATGAGTTTATCTCTGAGTATTTTTTAAAATTTTATTTTATTTTTTATTTTTTGGCTGCACTAGGTCTTTGTTGCTGGCTGTATCTAGTTGCAGTGAGTCGGGGCTACTCTTCAGTTTGATGCTCGAGCTTCTCTTGTTGCAAAGCACAAGATCTAGAGCTCAGGGGCTTCAGTAGTTCTGGCACATGGACTTAGTTTCTCTGGGCAAGTGGGATCTTCCCAGACCAGGAATCAAACCTGTGCCCCCTGCATTGACAGGTGGACTCTCAAAGACTGGACTGGACCACCAGGGAAGTCCCTATCTCTAGGTATTTAGGAAAAGAAAAGTGTGTACATATGCTATAACTTCATGGTAAGAAAATTTAAATTTTACTTTATTATAATTTGACACACTTTAAGAAAACCTGCATCTGGTAGATTGTACAAACAGCTTAGCTACTTCAGACTTTTCTGTATCCATATCTGTTGCCCTATGTTTTAACAGTTCCTCCCACTAGAGGCAGAATGTTCTTCCCTGCCCATGACTTGGGTTTGGTAGCATGTCTGCTTTGGGCAATGGGATATGACTTGATGTTAGCATGATTAGGCTCATGCTCTGGCCCTTGACATTACCACAAGAAGAACATGGGGTTAGCCTAACTGTCCTAGAAAAATGAGATATTTGTAACAGATCTAAATTGAACCCATGGCCTTGAGTCAAACCCAGCTGAGCCCAGACAAGTTGAGTCATGTATTCATGAGCTAGAAATAGATACTTTTTGCTGTATTTTGTGGTTTGTTATGAAGCATTACCATGTCCAAAACTGACCTATACATTCCACCTCATCACTTTCAGGGTATCTATCAAGGCTGCCAATTCCTCTAGGAGCTGAGATTTACAATAACATGCATGACACAGACTTTCCTACTTAGGTAAGAAATTTTTGAGCAGAAAGTTTAGAAGCAATGAATAATAAAATTGCCAAAGATTCACAGAGAAGTCACCTACTAAAGGGAAATTGCCATCCAGATTGTTAATAAGGTTATCACTAATCTGCTGAGTTTAAAAACTAAATGTTCTTTCCAAGATTTTTAAAAAGTAGTTCAAAGATGGAAATGAGGACGAGTCACCATGAGAAACTGTAAAACTGAACAGCTGTGCAGGCAATTCATTTATTAGAGTAAACATTTAAGCAGGCAGGAGTTGGTGATTGTTATTCCCCCTTCAATGTATTTTAGATTCAGGATGTATAGTTCATTAGACTTGGTATTTGCAAGAGAGCTCCAATGTGTAGCAGATGGGAAAGCTGGAGAATCATTTTTCATTTTAGTTAGTGGATTCCCTGGAGATGCTGGCCACCAAATCTGCTAGCAAACCCTTTAGTTCCCTCCTTGAAAAATATGTCAAAACCCCATTTCAATTTCTATGCTATTTGCCTCCTACAATAATACTTTCAATGTGATAAAGCCAAACACCAGCACTAATATTTCTAAATACTGTTAAAGGAATTGGAGCGCTTCAAAAATCACACTGTAAACTCTATCATGAAAATTTCCCACATTTGAAAACCAAAATGAATTCTTCAATGAGGTCCTTGTGTCAAAGACTGCATTGGGAAAGACACCAAGGAGCCACTGTAAATGAGGAAACAATCATTTTTAAACATTAACTGTAAGAGTATGAAAGATCAAGTTATGTTTATCAAAAGTACAGTGTGTTTCTAAAACTACAGTGTGGTTTTCAGAAGTCAGGGCACAGGAGTTTAGAATCTTGTTTAAACATGATACTACGCACCTTTAAGTAAAGGATGGTAGATAATTAAATTAGAATAATGATTCTCAAACATTTTTACTAAAAATATTCTTTTAGACAGAGTGAAAAGGACTTCAATTAATCTGATATCAGTTTATACTGACCTGGTTGACTGCAAGTTAGGTGCTTTATTGACAGAATTCATAATTTTTGTATTTTATTTCATAATATATCCAAGTGGTTTAATATAAAAATACCATTTTCAATTACCATCAGGGAAAAGAAACAAATTTCTTTAAGGCTCACTGGTTAAATAATGAAAGATATGTAACAGTGGATCTATCAAACTTCAAAAATTGAATTGCATCCAAGAGCCCTAAATCTGCATTATGGTTAAAATAACTCTGATGTGGTGTCACAGATTTTGAGAATTTACAACCATCTAAATACCAAGATCAAATAGTACCTTTCTCCTTTAAAAATCCCTCTGAGCAAAGAGGTAATGACAACCATTTAGGTCCAATTGGCCTCCAGTCACTTTTTCACCTATTCTACCTGAAAGTCCCACAGTTCATGGATTCAAACTAAGGAGATCATTCCTTCCAGTGCATATCTCCCTGGGACTTTGAAGGTAAAGCCCTGACTTTAGGAGTCGCATGGTGTGATGAGAGTGAAAGTGGTGATAATTGTGGGTTCTTTTGGTGTCTAAACAGAGATGAGATACACTCACTAATTATACTTTGTCTTGAGTTCTTCCCCAGTATGCATTACCCTTAAGGAAACATGCATATGCGGGATTGGGCTAAGACTTTAGAAAACAAAAAGATATGTCCATAGAAAATTCCACATTAAATGTCTAGACAATCTATCAAAACCAAGCAAAAGGATGAAAATCAAAGGACATGAGAATATGCCAATATTTAACAGTTGGAAGATATAGATGCCATTTTTTTTCCTCATCCAATTTTTTGGAACTATAACTCACATATATGCAGAGTACATCATGAGAAATGCTGGGCTGAATGAAGCACAAGTTAGAATCAAGAATGCTGGGAGAAATATCAATAACCTCAGATATGCAGATGACACAACACTTATGGCAGAAAGTGAAGAACTTAAAGAGACTTTTGATGAAAGTGAAACAGAAGTGTGAAAAAGTTGACTTAAAACTCAACATACAGAAAACTAAGATCATAGCATCTAGTCCCATCACTTCATGGCAAATGGATGGGGAAGCAATGGAAACAATGAGAGACTTTATTTTTCTGGGCTCCAAAATCACTGCAGATGGTGAATGCAGCCATGAAATTGAAAGACACTTGCTCCTTGTAAGAAAAGCTATGACCAACCTAGACAACATATTAAAAAGCAGAGACATTACTTTGCCAACAAAAGTCCATCTAGTCAAAACTATGGTTTCTCCAGTAGTCTTGTATGGATGTGAGAGTTGTGCCATAAAGAAAGCTGAGCACCAAAGAATTGATGTTTTTAAAGTGTGGTGTTGGAGAAGACTCTTGAGAGTCCCTTGGACTGCAAGGAGATCCAACCAGTCCATCCTAAAGGCGATCAGTCCTGAGTGTTCATTGGAAGGACTGATGTTGAAGCTGAAACTCCAATACTTTGGCCACCTGATGCAAAGAACTGACTCATTTGAAAAAAACCCTAATGCTGGGAAAGATTGAAGGTGGGAGGAGAAGGGGATGACAGATGATGAGATGGCTGGATGGCATCACCAACTCAATGGACATGAGTTTGAGTAAACTCTGGGAGTTGGTGATGGACAGGGAGGCCTGGGGTGCTGCAGCCCATGGGGTTGTAAAGAGTCAGACACAACTGAGCAACTGAACTGAATGGATAACTCACATACAATAAAATCACCCTTTTAAAGTGTACAATTCAGTGGTTTTTAGCATGTTCACAAAGTTGTGCAGCAATTAACTCTATCTTTTTCCAGAATGTTTTCATTATCCCCTCCCCCTACACAGAGAAACTCATCCATTAGCAGTCACTCCTCATCTCCTCCTCCCACAATCCCTGGCACCCAATTCTGTCTCTATGAATTTCTTATTCTGGACATTCCATATGAATGGAATCAAGTAATATGCAGCCTCTTCTGTCTGGCTTCTTTCATTCACTTAACCTTATGTTTTCAAAGTTCATCCATGTTACAGCATGTGTCTGCACTCATCCCTTTTATATGGATGAATGATGTTCCATTGTATGGATATACCACATTATTTACTCATTCAACATTTGAGTTGTCTCCATTTCTTACTATTGTAAAAAATGGCATTGTTAGTATTTGTAAGTTTTTATGTGGATATGTTTTCAGTTTTCTTAGGTATATACTTAAGGAATAGAATTGCTGGAACACATGACAACTTTATCTTTAATTCTTTGAGAAACTGCCAGGCTTTTTCTGAAGTGGATAAACCATTTCAAATTCTCACCAACAATGTATTAGGGCTCCGATTTCTTCATATCTTTGTCAACACTTTTTACTGTCCCTTAGATTACCCGTTCTAGTGGGTGTGAGGTGTATTTCGTTGTGGTTTTAATAATGTTGAGGGTTTTTTTATGTGTTTACTGGTTATTTATATATCTTTCTTGGAAAACGGTCTATTCAGATCTTTTGTCCTTGTTTAAATTGGATGTTTGTCTTTTTATCATTGAATTGTAAATGTCCTTTCAACTCTGTATGCTCAGTCCTTATCAGATTTGATTTTCAAATATTTTCTCCCATTCTGTGCATTGTCTTTTCACCTTACCAGTGGTGTCCTTTGTAGTACAAAAATTTTAAATTTTGATGAAGTCCAGTTTACCCACTTTTTCCCCTTGGTAGCTTATGCCTTTGGTGTCATAACTAAGAAACAATTGCCCAATCCAAGGGATCAAAGATATACACGTATCTTTTCTTCCTAAGATTTATATAATTTTAGTTTTTACATTTAGGTTTATGATCCATTTTGAGTTAGTTTTTGTATATAGTATAAAGTCCAAATTCATTCTATTTGGAGATACAATTGTTCCAGTACTATTTGTTGAAAAAACTATTGTCTCCCCAGGTTGTCTCAGTATCCTTGCTGAAGACCAATTAACCATGGATATATGGGTTTACTTTTTTCTAGTTTTTATAAATAAAGTTTTATTGGTAAACAGCTGTCCCAGTTTGTTTACATATTGTCTATTGCTGCTTTCATGGTGCAAGGACAAGTTTGAGTAGTTGCAACTAACTGCAGACTGTAAAATCTATAACATTTACTATTTGGTACTTTAAAGAAAATATTTGCTGACCCTGATTTCCATAATTATCTGTGGCTCACACTTTTCACTTAACTCTTCTTGGTGTTTTGTCCTCTCATTTTTAAAAAAAATTTTTGTTTTAAAATTTTTTCAATTTTGTCTTGGTTTCTGCCATACAGTAATGTGAATTAGGGATATTTGGGTTTATTTATGAATTCTCAATTCTATTCCATTCAGTAACATGTCTGCTCTTATATCAGTAGCACACAGCCTTTACTACTATAGTTTTGTAATGAATTATGGTATTAAGAAGTGTGAGTCCTTCAGCTTTGTTCTTATTTTCTGAGATTATTTGGCTATTTTTGATGCCTTGCATTTCATTTTACTTTTAGGATCAGCTCATCAATTTCTTTAAAAAAAGGAAAAACAGGATTTTGATAGTCAAAATTTGGGGAATATTGCCATCCTGACAATCTTAAATCTTCCAATTCAGAAAAACAAGAAATAAATATCTTCCCATTTATTACGCATTTTCCTTCAGTGATGTTCAAGTTTTTCACTTCTTTTCTTAAATTTATTCTCATGTATTTTTTAATTTTGATACTTTTATATGGGATTTTCTTCTTATTTAATTTTTGGATTGTTCATTTCTAGTGTATAGAAACACAATCAGTTTATGTATATTGATTTTTATACCCACAACCTTGCTGAACCTGTTTATCACTAGGATTTTCTATGTACATGATCATGTTATCAGCAAATAAAAAGTTTTACTTTCTCCTTTCCAATCTGGAACTCCTTTATTTCATTTTATTGTCACAATGTGCCGGTTAGAACCTCCAATAAAATGTTGAATAAAAATGGTAATAGTTGATGTAAGTGGCAATAATTATCTTGTTCCTGATGTCAAAAGGAAAACTTTTAATCTTTTACCATTAAGTAAGATGCTAGCTCTGAGTTTTTCATTGAGATCCTTTATCAGGTGAGAAAAGTCCTCTTCTATTTCTTATATTTTGAAGAATTTTCTCATAAGAAGGTGTTCAGTTCAGTTCAGTTCAGTTGGTCAGTCGTGTCCGACTCTTTGTGGCCCCACGAATCGCAACACACCATGCCTCCCTGTCCATCACCAACTCCCAGAGTTCACTCAAACTCATGTCCATTGAGTCAGTGATACCATCCAGCCATCTCATCCTTTGTCGTCCCCTTCTCCTCCTGTCCCCAATCCCTCCCAGCATCAGGGTCTTTTCCAATGAGTCAACTCTTCGCATGAGGTGGCCAAAGTATTGGAGTTTCAACTTTAGCATCAGTCCTTCCAATGAACACCCAGAACTGATCTCCTTTAGAATGAACTGGTTGGATCTCCTTGTAGTCCAAGGGATGCTCAAGAGTCTTCTCCAACACCACAGTTTAAAAGCATCAATTCTTCCACACTCAGCTTTCTTCACAGTCCAACTCTCACATCCATACATGACCACTGGAAAAAGCATAGCCTGGACTAGACAGACTTTTGTTGGCAAAGCAATATCTCTGCTTTTTGATATGCTATCTAGGTTGGTCATAACTTTCCTTCCAAGGAGTAAGCATCTTTTAATTTCATGTCTGCAATCACCATCTGCAGTGATTTTGAAGCCCAACAAAACAAAGTGATGGAATTCCAGTTGAGCTATTTCAAATCCAGCAAAGAATGCTCAAACTCAAGAAGATGTTAACATTTTTCAAATGCTTTCTTTGGGTCTATTAAGACTATTACAGAGGTTTGTTTGTTTGTTTCTGTTAATATGGTCTATTATAGTGGTTGATTTTCAGATGTTGAAACAACCTTGTACTGCCAAGATAAATTCATTTGGTCATTCTGTATAATCATTTTTATATATTACTGGTCTTGGTTTGATAGTACTTTATTGAGGACTTTTTCATTTATATTCATAAGGGATAAACTCATCACTAATTTTCTTTGGTTGTGATGTCTTTGCACAGTTTTTGTATTAGGAGAATACTAGAATGAATAAGGGAACATTTCATGCAAAGATGGGCTCTATTTCTGCTTTATTGACTATGCCAAAGCCTTTCACCACATGGATCACAATAAACTGTGGGAAAATTCTGAAAGAGATGGGAATACCAGACCACCTAACCTGCCTCTTGAGAAATCTGTATGCAGGTCAGGAAGCAACAGTTAGAACTGGACATGGAACAACAGACTGGTTCCAAATAGGAAAAGGAGTACGTCAAGCTGTATATTGTCACCCTGCTTATTTAACTTATATGCAGAATATATCACGAGAAACACTGGACTGGAAGAAACACAAGCTGGAATCAAGATTGCCAGGAGAAATATCAATAACCTCAGATATGCAGATGACACCACCCTTATGGCAGAAAGTGAAGAGGAACTAAAAAGCCTCTTGATGAAAGTGAAAGTGGAGAGTGAAATAGTTCCTTAAAGCTCAACATTCAGAAAATGAAAATCATGGCATCCAGTCCCATCACTTCCTGGGAAATAGATGGGGAAACAGTGGAAACAGTGTCAGACTTTATTTTGGGGGGCTCCAAAATTATTGCAGATGATGATTGCAGCCATGAAATTAAAAGACGCTTACTCCTTGGAAGAAAAGTTATGACCAACCTAGATAGCATATTCAAAAGCAGAGACATTACTTTGCCAACTAATGTCCGTCTAGTCAAGGCTATGGTTTTTCCTGTGGTCATGTATGGATGTGAGAGTTGGACTGTGAAGAAGACTGAGCTCCGAAGAACTGATGCTTTTGAACTGTGGTGTTGGAGAAGACTCTTGAGAGTCCCTTGGCCTGCAAGGAGATCCAACCAGTCCATTCTGAAGGAGATCAGCCCTGGGATTTCTTTGGAAGGACTGATGCTGAAGCTGAAACTCCAGTACTTTGGCCACCTCATGCAAAGAGTTGACTCATTGGAAAAGACTGATGCTGGGAGGGACTGGGGACAGAAGGAGAAGGGGACGACAGAGGATGAGATGGCTGGATGGCATCACGGACTCGATGGATGTGAATCTGAGTGAACTCCGGGAGTTGGTGATGGACAGAAGGCGTGGCATGCTGCAATTCATGGGGTCGCAAAGAGTCAGACATGACTGAGCGACTGAAATGAACTGAACTGAACTGAGAATGAATAATACTTATTCTAAGTAATGAATGTATAATAAAGAATAAATGATACTTATAGAATAAAATATGTTCCCTATCATTTTTTTATAAGAATAAAAATAAGTGTTTTAGAGAAGATGGATTTGATGTACTGTTTTTTATTCCTTGTGCTCAGTGCAAATAGAAGCCCTGGATAGTATACTTAAAGCAAACATAAGAAGATTCTGAGACAGACTTGCTAAGACCTCAGTGTCCAAGGAATAACACAGTAGTGAGTTTCCTGGGGTTGTTTTTTTTTTTTTTTTTGCTTCTAATGTCTCATATTTGGAGCTCAGAGATACGCAGAAATATTTTCAAAATCTAACATTTATATCAGTAGTGTCTGAGGAAAGAGAGAATTGGAGCAGGACTGAAAAAGTACTCAAATAAATAAAGACAGTCTACTTCCCAAACATAACATAAATAAATAGATAAATAAATACCCATCAAAATCCCAGCAAGATGTTCTATAGTTATAGAATTCATTGGTACATGTAACACAAGACTATGCATAAATCCATACATAAAACCAAATCCAGTAGTGTATAAAGAAGATAGTACGTCCTGAACATGTTGGATTTAACTCATCTGGTATATTCACTCAATGAAATATTATATTGCAGTGAAAATGAACTACAGCTACCTGAAACAATGCACTTGTATATATTTTTAAAGCAAGGACTGAATAACCCGCAAATTCAAGAAGGAATAGATAAGAGCTCATTGGTATAAGTAGGACATTAATAAGGTTCTGGTTCTTTAAATGGTGATGAGTTTATAGGTGTTCACATTATTTAAAATATTTTATAATAAATCACATAAAAGTGGTTTATGGGTAAATTAAAGATAACAGTATGACATGAAACAGGCGGATGATTCACCAATATCTCACCCTTGAGGTCCATTTAGGAAAAATAAACTCTGACACATACTTTCTCTTGGCTAAGCCAGCTTATGTCTGTGCAGTACAGCCAGCTGTACTGAAAAATTCATTTTTAAAAGATGAGAATTTTAATCAATTTATGACTTTTTAGAAAAGTCATAATTTTATAGCCTCCACCCCCACTGAACACTCTGAGAAAGTGGCAGTTTCTGAGGTCTTGGTAAAAGATCCAGTGGATGCTGATCTTTTCCTGGGTGTACTAACAGTCTTAGTGTGAGGCATTCCTCTTCTCAGCTTTGCCTTTCCAGATTTACTCCATCTGTGCACATGGCCAAGCTTTTATTTTTATTTTTTCATAAATGATACAGTGCCTGCTAAATATCTCATACATCTTGTTGAGAATGTCTTCACCAGTTATTTTGCCAAAAGTCCTTTTTAAATGAACACCTTCAAGGACAACATAACTGTAAATAGGGTAACCTGTGGCAAATAGTGTTCAGTTACTCAGTTGTGTCCAAACTCTGTGAGACCCATAGACTGTAGCCCGCCAGGCTCCACTGTCCATGGAATTTCCCAGGCAAGGAATACTGGAGCTGGTTACTATTTCCTACTCCAGGGGATCCTCCCGACTCAGGGATAGAACCCGCATCTCCTCTGGCAGGCAGAAACCTTTACCACTAGCACACTTGGGAAGCCTATAGAACAAGCATATTATTCATGCCTAAGTCTTCAGATATCTGTAATGGAAGGAACAAGATCAACCGCAATCACCAAATAGCTGTTTCAATATGTCTGTTGAACACATTAAAGTGTATCATATGAAAGTGTTGCTTAATAATTGCCTCCATTAACCTAGGTAGCCATTTCAGACCCAACACAGATTCAAGGTTTCCTCCAATGGTCTCCTTTTAGGTGAGTGGAATCTAGAGATAAGTGCTGCAACTGACTTTATTGGAAGCTTCAAAACACTTTTTAAAATGTTTATTTAATGCTACTTCTTATTGGATTGTCTAACCTACATCTACCATTTTCACTTGCAGGTATTTTATTCTAAATTAACATTATTAAATTTTTGTACTATGGGTTTGATGCCATCAGTGCAATAGGTTCTTACATGGCATCCCCACAAAAATGAAAGTCTTCTGTATCAGCTTCTACCATGACTATTGATTCTCTGGAGCGGTTCAGGGGTGCTCTCATTTGCAGGTGAGCCGTGGGGAGCTCCCCTGATGATACCTGACCAAGTATGATCTTGCACATTCCTCCTGTAGTCAAACTAATGCCTCTAACTTCCTGCTTTTAGCCATAATTGTATACCCCCATCTGAAAACAGAATTTTCAGTTATTTCCCTTTTAGAAGATAAATAGTGCCACCAATTTGTGAAAAAATAAAATTCAGGGGGAGGAGAAGGAGATCTTACAGTATTGGCAAAATCCGTGAATTTTGTCAACTAAATGGCTAATTGTAATCAAGGCAAAACATACTGACTTATGGTAGCTGATGGCTTTGGGATCTAATTGTATGTTAAAAATAATTTCTTGGTATGGTGAAAAGTACATTGAGACAAACAAATAAGCAAAAAGCAAGCCTTACCTTGCCAGCCTCCATTATCTCTGGTAATGCTGGCACTGCAGCACCTGCTCTCTGGCAATACCCAGCATGCTGCGTGAGCATCATTTCTTCTCATAGCTCTTTTGTTACCAGGAGGGCTAAGAGCACCAGGGTTCCTGCAATTTCAAAACAGCCACATTTTCCACCCACTTGCTCCCCTTGAATTGTCCAGCACATGTAAGTTGCAGTCTGATGGATTTACCTGCATTTTGTATTTATTTTACAAAATATTTCAATGTCAGAAGAATTCAAATCTTCATTTCCCCAAATGGTCAGATGAAATGACTTCTCCAGGACTGTATACCATTTCCATCCTTTGTTTTTAGCCACCCTTGATGAAACCAGTATGAGATATGCCAGATTAAAGAACCTGTGCTTATATTCACAAAAGGCTCTTGGGAAATATAAATAAAATAGAAGTTTCCAAAGAAAAATATTTTTTAAAGCTCTGAAAATCCTAATGTTTAGATCTTAAGACAAGTAACCTCACCTTATATTTATCTATCTATTTATATATGTTACTGAATAAATTTTAAATTTAATTTTGATAAAATCTTATTTTGAACATTCAAGAGATATCACCCTTTAACGAATAGGGCTTCCCTGTTGGCTCAGATGGTAAAGAATCTGCCTTCAATGCAGAGACCAGGGATCAATTCCTGGGTCGAAACGATGCCCTGGAGGAAGAAATGGCAACCCACTCCAGCATTCTTGCCTGGTGAATTCCATGGACAGAGGAACCTGGAGGGCTTAGTCAAAACAATGAATACTTAGGAAATCAAACCAATCACAGCACACTATCATGGGATTGATTATCTATGACCGTTAACAATATTACAAAATTTAGTGATTTCAAACAATACCATTTATTATTTTACAGTTTCTGTGAGCCATGAATCTGGGCACAGATTAGGTAGGCCTCCTACTACAGAGACCCACAAAGGCTGCAACCAAGGTGTCACTGGGATCATGATTTAATCAAAGAGTTGGACAGTTATGTATCCCTGAAATAATACAATTGAAATTTAACTGCTCCTCTCCCCTAATCAGCTGCTCTTTCTGCATCTTCCCCATTACAGTTGATTATAATTACTCAGACCAAACATGTTGGAGTTATCTTTGACTCCTCCCTTTCTTTTATACCCTTCATTCAATCTATGACCAAATCCCGATGACTCCACCTTCAAAATGTACCCAGCATCTGACCACCTTTCACCACCTCCCCTACTACTACTCTGATCCAAGCCACGTGCATCTCTCAGGGGAATTATTGCAACAATCTTCTAATTGATCTCCTAGAATATGTCCTTGCCCTTTGCAGTCTATTCTTTATATAGAGGCCCCACCATGATCCTGTTAAAATATTAGTCATTTCTGCTCAAAATCTTCTAATACTTTTCCATCTTACTTAGATTAAAAGCCAGAGTTCTAACATAACTGACAATGTCCTACATTTTCTATTTCTCACTTGTGGGTTACAACTCTGACTTATGTTCTACAACTGCCCCCTTGCCCACTCTCCTTTCTAGAGAACACTGGCCTCCTGGCCATTTATTAACCCCACCACAGATCTATGCCCGCAGCAGGATTCCTGGGTCCTCTTCCCCTCAGACAGTCCATGGGTCTCCCCTCTCCTCTTCTGGACATTTTGCAGAGGCTATTAGTCAAATTAGATACAGAATAAAGGGAAGAACAAAGATTTGACAGTGGAGTCTGTTAAGATGGAACATAATTATTAGATACCTTGTTAGATGAAATTTCAATGAAACGGTGGTTGGGATCAACAGCTCTATTGGGGTGAAATGAGACAGGGCTATGAAAAAGATAAGACAGCTGACAGTCAAATCTCACAAAAAGTTTTACTGTAAAATGAGCAGAAAAAAATGGGTAATAGGTGGAGAAACATATGGATTCAAAGTCTTTTTTTTTAAAAAAAAAGGAAGATATGAAGGTGTATTTATCTAATAACAGAAATGTTCACAAAGAAAGGAAAAACATAATATTGCAGAAGGGGAACTGTGGGGTAAATTGGAGAATAAAATTCTTGAGAATGGAAGGTAAGTAGGATCCAAAGTACAAATGAAGAGGCTGGCTTTCGGTAGAAATAAGATGCATCTTCCAGTGCAACTGATTTAAAAGCAAAGCAAAGGGCACAGATGCTGGTGAGCTGCTGGACTGTTTGGTGGCAAGATGCAGGATTAAAATTTGAGTACTTCTATTTTGAGAACTGAGCGAGAGGCTTAGAGACTCAGAGAAAAAAAATTACAGAAAGTTGAATGAGGAAGGTATGCTAGGATTTTCTGACAGCATTGAACATCTTTATGAAATTTATGACAATAAATTAAAACTTTTTAATTTTCTTCTGAAATCTTTAGCTGTTCAAGTTTCCCTGGTGGCTCAGTGGTAAAGAATCCACCTGTCAACACAGGAGATGTGGATTCAATCCCTGGGCTGGGAAGATCCCCTGGAAGAGGAAATGGGATCTCACACCAGTGTTCTTGGCAGGGAAATCCCATGGAAATCCCATGGATTTCCGGGCTCCCAGAGGAGCCTGGCAGGCTACAGTGCATGATATTACAAAGAGTTGGACATGACTTAGTGACTAAACAACAACAGGTACACCCACTGGGTGGGTGGATAGTTATACAAAATCAGAATTGGAAATTTTCCAAATTCTCATTTTTTTTTTTCACTTGGAGGGAGAAAGAGACAAAGGAATAGAGAACAGATGTCAGAAATTGATGTGGCTAAGCTGTAGTGTCTCACAGGGCAAGATGCGAAGTAAAGATGTGAGGAGAGAGAAGTGGGGGGAAAAGCAGTGGTGTCAATGGACTGGAGGTCCCCATGCTTGAGAGAGGTCTGGGGCAGGGATCCTAGAGAATGTGGGCAGAGTGGTTAAGTGATAGCAGTCAGAGAGCAGGATGCTTTATATCAAAATGACTCACCTGGAGAGTCTATTAAAAATACAAATTATTGAGTCAAACTTAGAGAATCTGATTCCATAGATCTGGGATATGACCTGACAGTCTATAGTTTTCATAAGAGACCAAATTGATTCTGAGAGAGTGTGTCCTAAAAAGGACATGTGGGAACCGTTGAGAGGAATCAAATATCCGAGTGCTCATAAAAGGATACGATCACTTGGGGGCTCAGGTGATCAAGAAAGCATTCCAAGAAGAGGGAAACAAGAGAGTAGGACATACTGACCAGCTTACTTATTCTAGGAAATACAATCTTTGGTTATTGGAGCACACAAATTTCTTCAGGGCTGGAGAGAAAAAAAATCAGTACAATACCAATAAAGGCTAAGAAAGTTGGCCAAATTTCCACAAAGGGGAAAATATGAAATCATTTGCCAATGGTGGAAAGGACAATTACCACTGGAAAACAACTTAAAAGATACTGAACAAGAGTCAAAATATCTAAGGAAAGCACAGAAAATTTGTCCCGTTTGAGATTAAAGACAAATGCTTTCCTCTCTATGAAGCAATTTCCTTCCTCGGTATTCAGAAGTCATGAAACGCTTACCATACCTATGGTTCTTCTGCCTTACTGGGCTTATTGTTAATGGTGAATACCATTGAGAAAACAGAAGATAAGCAGCTTTTCACTCGCTGCCAGTTGAAGTTGGGAAATATTTTTTCTGACTCCAAGTATATACTTCAAACTACCAGGTTATCAGAAGGGCCAGGTCAATTTGAGAAAATGGTGTGGTACAGAGTGCTGACTTAATAGTGTCTAAAAGAGGAAAGCTGCATGCCAGCAGCATTTGAAAAAAATAAACAGGTGTTGTCACTGCAGAGAAAGTATTAACCCTGGAGTTATCAGTATTGGCCACTTCAGGCTATTATGAATGGGTATACACAATTTTAGAGGGATTAAATAATATGAGAAACACACCAGAAAATGAATAAGTCATTTATTTTCCATAACTGTCTAGTACACTAATTTTTCCAGTGACAATAGGGACAGGTTATAACAAGGGAGGTAGTAAAATCTGCTGAAGAACTCAGACTTGGTGAGTTTAATTCAGGCTGTGACTTATTGGCTGTAGAGTATTGGTTAAAAGATCTATTCACTGCATCTCTCAGGTTACTCATCTAAGTCATCATACTTAGTTCACAGGATTGTTTTAAAAAAGAAATGAGTTAATATATAACAGATCTTAGCACAGTTACTGGCTCAGAGTAAATGTTCAATATATGCTAAGTATTTGTTGTTGTCATTCAGTTGCTTAGTTGTGTCCATGTAATGCTAAGTCTAATGAGATTATTATCCAGTTTAGTAACAATCTCACAGAGCAGTTCCAAGCACATCACAGCAAATTGTGACATCCATGTACAGGAGAAGTGTAGACAAATGCTTTATCTAAGATTCGTTAAGGAAAATGTTTGTTTGTGCTAGAAGACATCAAGGCCAAGACAGAAAGGTAAATAACATGCAATACAAGCAAGAGAAAGATTTTTTAAGAAATGAGAACAAAATGTACTGCAGAGTTTTTGATTCAGTAAGTGTCCATATTATCAACTGTATTTCAATGACATAGAGTTCCCTCAAGTCAGGTGCCCTTCTTATCATCTAATTCATGTTTTAGTAGCAATCATATTCCAACTCTCCCTAAGTTGTTGTCTCAAAAACTGTAGAGATCTCAATAAAGAGGGAGATGGGATATAAATGGACTTCCCAGGTAGCTCAATGGTAAAGAATCTACCTGTGATTCAGAAGACTCAGGAGACACCACAGATTCTACCCCTGGGTCGGGAAGATCCCCTGGAGGAGGGCATGGCAACCCACTCCAGTATTCTTGCCTTGGAGAATCCCATGAACGGAGGAGGCTATCAGGCTACAGTCCATAGGGCCACACATAGTCAGATACGACTGAAGTGACTGAGCATGAATGTGGATATAAATAAAAGAAAACAAGAGAATATATTAGCCAGAAGCATATACATATAGTGGATTCTGGGTCATATTGAAATTGGACAACTCAGCTTTTTTAGGTTTCTATTTCCTACATCTATAAAATGGGGATAATAATAGCACTTACCTCTATAAACTTTTTATAATGAATGGATGAGATGATAAATACAATGCACTTGTTACACTGGTGGTTGTTATTGTTAACTGGAGAAGGAAATGGCAACCCACTCCAGTATTCTTGCCTGGAAAATCTCATGGACAGAGGAGCCTGGTGGGCTACAGTCTGTAGGGTCTCAAAGAGTTGGACACAACTGAGCAACTAAACGATTATTGTTAATATTCATAAAAGAACATTCCTTGCCCCAAAGTTAGGGTAAGCGTAATTGGAGGATTGACGGCAAGGAGAACTAGCACACAGATGACTACAGCATTAATTCATCCAATAAACATTATGTTAGGAGCTGATGATATGATGGTATTAATAAATAAATTCTTGAGGTAGGTTTAAGTTTATCAAAAAAGATAAATTAATAAGACAATGCGGTAAGTGCTAAGATAGGGCTGGAATGGGGAATATTTAAGAGAAGCTCCTAACCAGATGTTGTTATTTAGTCACTAAGCCGTGTCCAACCCTTGCAATCCTCTGCACTGTAGCTTGCCAGGCTCCTCTGTCCATGGGATTTCCCAGGCAAGAATACTGGAGTGAGATGCCATTTTCTTCTCCAGGGGATCTTCCCAACCTAAGGATCAAACCAAAATCTCTTGCACTGCAGATATATTCTTTACTACTGAGCCACCAGGGAAGCCCGAACAGATATTAGGTAAGTCTAAATTAAAGTCAAATTTAAGCTGAAAAACATGAGGGAGATAAAGAGAAGTCACCCACTGGGGTTTGAAACACTAACATTAAATCTTTAAAACAAGAAAAGAAAAAGCTTTTATGTAATGATCAGAAACTAATGGACATTCAACAATCAATCGTTTCTACTGAAACATTTTAATACATTGGCTGTAGAATGATATTATTATCTCTTAATAAATAAAATATATTTCTAAACAAGAGATGATATCATAATTGGCAACATAAGATGAAAAGATAATATCTATTAAAATGAGAAGGAAAGCAAAGATGTCCACTATCACCTTAACTCCAGACGTTCTCTCCAAGGTCACAAGTCATGAAACAGAAAAGAGAAAATGGTAAATTGTTATTATTTATCTGGAAAAAAACAGAAGTATAGCTGAATTTGATGAGCTCTATAAAGTGGATGGATAAAAGACAGCCTGCCCAGAGAAACCCACTTCCTCACTACACAAAATGACAGTTCACATGATTTCCTTTCTCTTTAAATCTCCCAGGCCCTTCCCCCACTTCCAACTGATGACTCACCTCACAATCACACCTGAAGAGCCTCACATTCTGAATAACTTGGCAAGCCACCTCATCTGTAGCCACATATTCTGACTTTTCTCCCGTCCCAGAGAAGAAAACCTCCTGTCCTTTCCAGGTCAACTCCCTGATGTGTGCTCAGCACACACACCTCCATCTGCCCCAGGAGGCTGCTCTGACAAACCTCCCACGCTCTCTCCTGCACCATCAGTGTCTTCTTGTCACCAGATCGCTCCTACTGGCATGTAAATATGCCTTCTCCTCACCTATCTTTAAAGAAAAAGCCCTCTGTGGATTGTTTCCCCTTCAAGCTACCACTCTTATTTCTCTGCTCCCTTTGAGAAAAATGTTCCTTGAAATTGTTGATGATGCTTGTGTTCTTCACCTTCTGATTTCTCCTCCGCCCACCCCAGCTCTCTGAATGAATTTTCCTATGTCACCCCACCCAAACAAAGCCCCTGGTCCATCAGTCCTCTGTGGCTAGTCACCGGCTCTTGCCTGGGCATTAGACCCAGTTGACAACTATCTCCTCAGTAAACATTGAACACCTTGAACGTCCTGTGACCTCCTCTCCCTGTTTTCTTTCCAACTCACTGGCCCTGACCCTACCGGCTCCTTTGCTGAGTATTCTCTTTCTGACTTCTCTACCCACCTTCCCTCTGTCATCTAATTTTAAATACTGTCAACATGGTATTGAGTCCCAAAGAGTCAGGACTAGGGTGAGGCAAGTGAAGCACTGGCCTGAAGCTTAAAATATAAGGGATAGTGATAAATAATATTTACTATTAATATTTTATATTCAATATTTTGATGAATAATATTTTTAAAAAAAACAAAATTAACATCCCCTCAAATGCATCTTGAATAAAATATCAACACTTTAAATGAAGACCGATCAGCGTTACTGATTTTTCCTTCTGCCTCAGGCCCCAACATGGCTCAGCACTACACTGCATCTCAAGTCAGATGTCAATCACAAGTGGTAGGTCCCCAGGTTATCCATAACTTCTGTACTCAGTTCAGTCCGGTAGCTCAGGCATGTTCAACTCTTTGCAACCCCATGGGCTGCAGTATGCCAGGCTTCCCCATCCATCACCAACTCCTGGAGCTTCTGTCCTACTTGGCTATAAATTGGGGGACTCCATGATGCCTTTTCTGGTTCTTGAATTTGTTAAAGGAGCTCATAGAACTCAGGGAAACATTTCCTTACATTTACCAGTTTACTATGAAAGGATGTGCTAAAGGCTACAGATGAACATCCAGATGGAAGAGATGTGTAGGACCTGAATGTGAGAAGATGTGTGGGGCTTCCAAGCCCTCTCTGGGCATGTCACGCCCAGCATTTACATTTCTTCACCAACCCGGAAGTTCTGCAAACTTTTAGAATTTTGTGGAGGCTTCATGGCCAAGGCCTGACGCATCGCTGACTCTATTTTCAGCCCTTTTCCCTTCTCAAGAGAAAGGGGGTAGGAAGCCTGAAAATTCCAAGCTTCTAATCATGGCCTGGTCTTTCTGGTGACCAACTCTCACCCAGGAGCCATGCAGCAGCCCACCCAGAGTTGCCTCATTAGAGCAAAGGACACCCTATCATCCAAGAAATTCCAAGGATTTCTAAAGGGTGTCAGGAATCAGTGTCAAAGACAAGATATTAGAACAAAATGCTAATATTAGAACAAGATGCTAACAGTACTCTTGTCACTCAGGAAATTCCAAGAGTCACAGTAGTTCTGTGCCAGGAACTGGTGGCAGAAACCAATACATATTTTCTATTATTTCATAATTTGCATCTCACATGTCTTTATATGTGGTTTAGTTGTAAGTAAATTTTAAATATAAAAGAGGCAGCTGATAATTTGTAACAGCCTTTGAGAGCATTCCTGATCAATTCTTTGGCTAATGCAGACTCAATGGCTGTTTTCTCCTGCCATGTTTCCCAAATTAATCATGTAATATTAGAAGTTGAAGGCAAAAGAAATCAAGTTCCTCCTGTCCTCCCCAAAAGAAATGGTTACATAATTGCTGACAAGTAGAAGACCACAGGAGAAGTAATCTCTGGCTTCTTTATCCTAATGCAGCATTGAAATACTCCATATTCTCTGAGTTCCAGGATAATACCTCTATAAATCGACATGGATAAATTTCAAAGCACAATGTTAAGAGAGAAAAAAAAAAAAGTTGCCGAAGAGCTTGACAATGTCATTTACATGAAGTTCAAAACCAGACAAAAGTAAACCATACCATTTGGTATAATTACATGGTATTAAAATTTTTTAAAATTAAAAGTAAACAATAAAGATAGAATCCAGTAAAGAGACTGGGGAAGGCAGAGAAAAGGATGCATTTATGTAGACCAAGAAAAAGACCCTTCACAGTATTGATAATGTCATAGCTCAAGTTGGGTGTTGAGAATAGAATTTTTTGTTCAATTATAATGCTTAATAGTTGGGATATTTATTATATTCCATGATGCTTACTTTCTAGGTATAATTTACATATAGTAACTGCAGATCTCAAATCTCAAGTTTATAGACTGGCAAATTTTCACGTGTGTATATATTCATACCATATTCTTTTCGCATCAAATATTTCATGATACAATGAAAAGAAAATTGATTCTGAAGTTAATCTATAATTTGGACTTTTTTTTACTATGTTCATTAATGGTAGATCCATTGCCACTTAATTCTTCACTCTAAGGATGTGACTGCTGTAAAAAGAAATCCAAAAATTATGTTAAAATTTCAGTATCATTTGAGAATTATGAGCTCAAAAGTGACTTTCTCTGAAAGGAAAACTTTTTCATCTTAAAATAAAAGTCGTCTACAGTACACATCCTTTTATAAATGATCTTGCTCTGGAATTGATGCAGAGGGAGTTATAACAAGGCTACACTGCAGACCACATAAGGAAAAGCACTCCAGTGGCCGAACCCAGTGGACTCTGCAAGGACTATTGAGTTTCAGTTTCCTCCCGTATGCTTCACATATCCTCTGTGGATGAGCAGGCAGGCTTTCTAAATCTCACACACATTCTTAACCCAGCACATAGCCATTTAAGGAAGATTACCAACCATTTAAAAAGATTACCTACCATTTAAAATACACCAACTTTAGCAAAAGTCTAATTTAAAATATTTTAATCTGTGTATTTCTTGAGGGAAAATTGAGTAAACTTTACCCCAAACCTCCCATCCACATTAAACCTGGATTCCATAATTATTACCATGTTGCCCTTGGCCAGAAAAACAGGCCATAACCCAAGCAACCTTAGAGCCCACAAGACTTGAAGGAAAAAGCAGACCATCCACATAGTTTCTTGGCAGCTATGGAAACCATGCAATGTACAGAATCAGTGGGAGCTAAGAGTAAGTTATTCATTTTTCCAGTGAAATGTTTGTCTCATATGTCAATTGATTCTGCATATATATAAGCCCATCCAATCTTGGACATTTTTGTGTTGGAGAAAAATAGGTTTTTGTCCAAATGTTAAAGAATAAAATATGTCGCCCTAATTTTACCATGTTGAAATGAGGGCAAACCTCCTGGAAGCTTTAAGACCACACACTATTCATATCTTTAATTCAGAGAATTTTTGTAAATATTGTCTTCCTATGAAATTAAGCTATTTAATAAGTTTGCATAGTAATGTGCAAATACATTGAGTTCAAGCCCATATTTCCTTGCATTTCCACATCACATAAAAGACTGCTTTTTACATAATGTGTGCTTAACAAATATCTTGTTAATCCATTGGAAGACGGAAGTTGTAAAAGATGTCTGCTGAGGGATAAAACGCAAATCCCATTTTTGTCTTAACAGAACAAGAGCAGGACAAAAGTGTGAGGAGGAAGAAAAGGAAGCTGATCTGTTTTGTCAGAAACAGGCATCATATGAGGCTTTTTATTTTCTTTGCAATTAATTCACACAAATGCAATATGAAGTTAGTATTATCCCCTTTATGAGCATTGTTATGACTCTCGTTCTTGCTCTACCTGATGAGTAAATAGATATCCAGGGAAGTTAAGTTAATTACTTGAGGTCACATTATCACTAAATTCAAACCATGATTTTCAGGCTCCAAATCTTATGCTTTTGTTTTATTTTTCACACTAAAATATTGCCTATTTTTTTCCATGTATTTCAAATAGTGTGCATCAGACAACTAATCAAACTCTATTTTTCTCTAGTTTTACCTACATTGGTTAAGAGCAGGAGATGGTATGGAATTGTGTTGTTGTTGTTGTTCAGTAGCTAAGTCATGTCTGACTTTGCAACCCCATGGACTGTAGCCTGCCCAGTTCCTCTGTCCATGGGATTTCCCAGGTAAGACTACTGGAGTGGGTTGCTATTTCCTTCTGCAGGAGATCTTCCTGACCCAAGGATCGAATCTGTGTCTCCTGCAATGCAGGCGGATTCTTTACTACTGAGCCACCAAGGAAGCCAGTATGGAATTTGATATTTGACAAATAAATAATCAAATTCTAGAAGCTTATAATTATCCTAAAAGAACAGAGATGAGATTGAATTTCTTAAAAAGATGAAAGCAATTACATCTAACAGCAGTTCTCAAAGTGTGATTGATGGATGCCTAGTGATCCCCACGATCCTTCAGGAGGTCTGTGAGGTCAAAATTATTTTTATGGTATTTTCTATAACATATTCACCTTTTTCACTGTGCCGACATTTGCACTGATGGTAGGCAAAACTGCCGGTACCTTAGGATGAACCAAGGTGATGTCTCCACACCATCCCAGCAGTTACTCTTCTTCCCTCCCAAGCACACACAGAAGAAGAAAGGTCAGTGTCCCTTAGGAATATCTATTTTAAAAAAGCAGTAAAATCATGCTAATTTTGTTAACTCGTGAAAACATATTTCTTTAATATTTCTTGTGATGAAATGGGAACTACACATAGTGTACTTCTGAGGCACAGTGTAATTTCACAGTTGTCTTGCAGAAAAGCACCAGTGCAATTGTTTCATTGTGAGCCAATCTACCCACTTTTCTCACTGAATACTATTTTTACCTGAAAGAACAACTGACAGAAAATAGGCAAACTATATTGTTCAGACTTGGATATTTAAGGACTATTTATTTAAAATCAACAAAGTACACCAGGGCCTTCAAGGAAAACAACTGATAGTATTTGCTGCCAATGATAAAATTCAAGTTCTGAAATTAAACCTGTAATTGTTCATTCTTTAGTTTGTCACTGAAACAGATCTGTGTGTTAAAGAGCAAAAAGATAGTATTAAGGTAATAGCTTAATGTCTGGGACTTTCCAGGTGGCACTAGTGGTAAAAGAACCTACCTGCCAGTGTAGGAGATTTAAGAGACTCAGATTCAATCCCGGGGTCAGGAAGATCCTCTGGAGGAGGGCATGGGAATCCACTTCGGTATTCTTGTCTGGAGAAACCCATGGACAGAGGAGCTGGCAGGTTATAATTCATAGGGTCACAAAGAGTCAACAGGGCTGAAGTGACATAGCACAGATTAACCTCTGAGAAGGTAAAATCAGATATATGAAGTTTTTTTACTAGATATTGAAGACAGGGGAAATGTCACTTGAAAGGATCTGACACCAAGTGTTTTAAAGATATTGATGGCCTGTACCATGCCCTTGAGAAGTTTTTAATCCTCAAAAAAAGTTCAAGGTCAGTTATTTTCTCTCCAGTCTGGCAATAAAAGCATCAGCAAATGAAGAATGTTGGTATTTTGGTTGGCTTCCCACTTAGCATCTATTCTTTTTTACCATCCTTTTTTTGGCTGAGGCAGTAATTTTGGGCAAGCCAACCATGAAAGTTTGCTGATAATGAAAATTACCAAATGGCAGCTCTAGTATATTTTCTGACAAAGGCGTTTCCTAGGACTTGGCTTCATGAGTAAGAGAGAATTGCAGAGAATGCTGTTCCTGGATATCTTCCAGTTTTACAAAGCACCAGCAAGCATCACAGACTTCCAACTGTGTAGGGGAAATGGTACAAGGTGTTTATTTCTCAGATCATTTATTAGTTCAACTTCAGTGGGAATTTGGCAGGACAGAATTGACTGGGATTGAAGAATTTCAGTTTGTCAATAAAAGTAATTACAGTTAAATCAAATGTTATACAACTTTTAGCCCAATTTTCTTCCATATGTGGAGAATGTATACATGTACATACTTGGGGAAAAAAGAGAAATAAGCAATTTAAAACATTTCTGCCTCACCTTCCAAATACAGATCTTTACAGTCTTTACTCTGTCTTAGAAGGAGAAAATTTTCATTTTTATTTCTAACATTTGTAGTTTTTCATATGTGGAAACTTCATTTTTGGAAATCTTCCATCAATTTGCCTAATTTCTAATCCTTCTACAGCATAGATTCTGTGTCTCCTTCCAAGGGGCTTACCAGGTGGCTCAGTTGTGAAGAACCTGCCCACCAGTGCAGGAGACATGTGTTCAATCCCTGGGTTGGGAAGATCCCCTGGGGAAGGGAATGGCAACCCACTCCAGTATTCTTGCCTGGGAAATCCCATAGACTGTGGCCTGGGCTACAGTCCATGGGGTCACAAAAGTCGGACACAATTAAACCGTTAACCAACAACAACAACAATTCATTTCAAGAAAGCCTTTCTTGACTTTTCACTATAAGTCACGTTTGGCCTCTGCACGTTACCTTCGTGGCACTGAGGATATTTGTCATGGAGCAATTAATCCTGTAAGTGTGTTGCTTAATGTCTGGCTCTCTGACAGAATGTAATCCCTGAAAGGCAGAGACATCTCTCTCTTATTTACCACTGAATCCAAATACTTTTCACATAATAGACACCATCAATATTTAGGGCAATCTTGAGTATGAGCCCAAACTTTCAATGAAATTAACTACTGTACATAGAACATTTCAGTCCACAAACTGGAGAATAGTGAATCCTCAAAAAATGTTAACTTACTGCCTTACATAATCCCTGGGAAATACATAAGGAAGGTATCATATAACTTCTCAATTTTCAAGTAAGGAAATACAGTCAGAGGGCATGTTACTTGCCCAAGACACACCACTTGTAACAAGTGGAGGCCAGATGGGAACGAAAACCTTCTCAGTCCCTATTCCACATTCTTTCTAATGAATCAGACTTTAGAGAGAGTACACCTGGGATGCTGAAGGAGCCTGTGCTTTGACAACATCTACTAAACTGAGAGTGCACTGAAAGACCAAGTGCTTTCAGCTCTGGTCCAGAAGTAAGTATTGACGCAACTTTCTTTTTTCAGCATTGCATCAGGGGCTGCTTATTTCCCATTCAACATCTATTCTCCATCTTCTTCAATTTTTATTCACGTAGCAATGCACTCTTGTAGGAAAATATATTAATCGCAGCTTTCCTTATATCAAGGTGAAGATATTTCATTAAGTTCTGATCATGAAATAAGTGTGATGAATGTGTCCCAGGGAAGCTACTTAAAGAGCACCCTGTTGTATCATACCAAGAAGCAGGCCTGGTGACTGGTGCCCCAGCAGCCATTCTGAATGATGCGGTGGCCTTGAGGTTGGAAATGGTGTGCTGAGGATGGTAAAACAGCATGGTGCCTATTGACTGGTCATCCCTGACTGTGAAGCCACCATGGCAGACTAGACGACCTACGTCAGGATTTATTTTGTGTGTGAGAGAAATGCACTTTTCATACATGTAAGCTTCTGTTAATATTTTTATGCAGCTAAATATAACCTTACTGATATAATCATTTACAGAGCTGTAGGGGAAAAGTAGTAGTTCAGCTCGTTGTTATTTTTGATCCTCCAAGTGAGAACCTGAGACAATGTATGGTTCATTATGAAATGTATTTTTTCAGCTTATTGAGTTATAACTGACAAAACAAAGTTGTAAGACATTGAAGGTATACACTGTGATAACATGATACACATGTACATTGTGAGAGGACTCCTCCCGCCCTCCATCTACTTAATTGTCATCACGTCTATCTCATATATTTGTCTTTTTCAGTGGTAACATCTACGTTCTAGTATTTTAGCAAATTTTAGTTATCAACTCTACAACGTTATCAACTATAATCACCATGTTTTACATTAGACTCTCAGGTTTTATCTTATAGCTGAAAGTTTGTGCCCTTAATCAATGAAACCACTGTTCTATTCTCTGTTTCTATGGGTTGATTTAAAAGAATTTTTTTCAGATTCTACATGCAAGTGATACCTTGAAGTATTTGTCTTTCTCTGTCTAGCTTATTTCACTTTGCATAATGTCCTCAAGCTGTAGATACTGTTGCACGTGTGCACACACACACACATATATTTGTGCACCTATATAGTGCTTTCCAGGTGGCGCTAGTGGTAAAGAACCTGCCTGCCAATGCAGGAGGCATAAGAGACATGGGTTTGATCTCTGGGTCGGGAAGATCCCCTGGAAGAGGACATGGCAACCCACTCCGGTATTCTTGTCTGGAGAATCTCATGAACAGAGGAGCCTGGTGGGCCACAGTCCATAGGGTCACAAAGAGCTGGACACAAATGAAGCAACTTAGCATGCACACCTACATATATACACATATATGCAAGTGTGTATACATGTATGCAACACACACACACACATATGTATATATAACAACTTCTTTAACCATTAATTTGTTGATTGATACTTATGTTGCTTCCATATCTTGGCTATTGTGAATAGTCTTGTAATAAATATGCAAGTTCAGATTATCTCTTAAATATCTGTTTTCATTTCCTTTTTTTAATGAACTTAGAAGGGAGGTTGCTAAGTTGTATGGTAGCTCTATTTTTAATTTTTTAATACTGTTTTACAACTGCTGCAGCCACAGTGGAAAACAGTGGTTTTCCTTTGGTCTGTGGTTGTCTAGAATACCTTGCTAAGTGGCTCCCAGTAATTGAAGGTATGCCACGACCTGTCAGTGTCAGGGGCTTCCGTGGTGTCTCAGATGGTAAAGAATTGCCTGCAATAAGGGAGACCTGGGTTTGATCCCTGGGTTGGGAAGATGCCCTGGAGGAGTGTCAGGGGAGGACTGCAGTTAGCATCTAGATGCAAGATGACTGGAAGCAGACCCTCAGGTGACAGCTGAGAGAGTGTGGCTAGGGTCCTTGGGGGTGGGAGGGACTGGGAGGTGGGCCGGACTGGGAGGGACTGGGAGGTGGGCCAGACTGGGAGGTGGGCTTTTTGGCCCGTTCCCTCCGCACTGGATTAGGATGTAAAGCCACAGGGCATGGGGATGCTCCTGTGCCCATTAAGAACTGATTTGTTTTTTTATGTGCTAAAGTCTTGAGGGACTTCTGAACCCAAGCCCCATTTGCTCTCAGAGTCAGATGATCCAGGGACCCATCCTTTGGGTGGCAGCTGCAAAAGTTAAACTACTTGATATGTATAAAAGCTCCTTCTAGAGAGAGATTGGCAATTTGCAGTGGGCTAGTGGGAGACAACTGAGGGGTTGTCTGCTGTCTTCCCTGCCTCTGAAGATCACTGTCAAACCTCTAGTTGCATGCTAAATTAGAAGCTTGACTCAGGCACCAGCTTTTAAAATATGCAAACAGACATCTCTCCAGGAAAGACTGGGAGACTGGCATTTTGTGACTGCTCCCTCTCTGCTAAGTCCTGGGTCCTAGCCACAGTGAGTCCTTGTGAGCCAATTAAGAACTATTTCTTAGACTGAAATAGCTTTATGTGTCTTATAGAGGCTAGTCTTACTGGCTTTCAGAGCTCACCGTTTGAAAGCTCCTCAGGTAAGAGTCTTAAAGGTTGGAGTGCTAGATGTGAGGTTTAAACCCTTTGCTCCTTGGGGAAAAACTGGGAGTGGGAGTTCCCTCCTGATTATATGGCATCTGACCTGGGGTGTGATTTATAGATAGAGTGTGTCTCAGTCCTTCTTACCCATTTCTATGGGGGTATTTTCTCATTTGCCCAATATATAGGAATCCATGTCTAGTTTCTGGATTACTTTCAGAGGAAATGCTCTGTGTGCAGTGTAGATTGTGTGTCCATGGGAGGAGGGGAGTTAAGGAGACTCCAATATTCCCTTCTTGGACTGGAACCATGAAGTGTATTTTAAATCAATAGCTTGAAATTTTGAATTGCAAATATTTCAACATGTAGGCATCACTAAGTCTGTGTGAAGTATGCTATTTCTGAACTCATTAGGGTAAGATTTATGAGATAATTTGGGGTCACATTTGTCTGTTTCAAGCTTTTGATCAGCAGCATTTCTGGAAAAGATTATCAGAACAGTAAGTGATAGAATTTGAGACAGTTTCTTCACTTGTAGAAGTTATGAATATAGAATTTTAAAGTGGGAAGATGCCTTAGAAATCACTTAGTCCATCTTTTTTTACACACCAAAAAAAAAAAAATGGGGAATAATCATTATAAAGAACATTCTACAGCTTTCTCACAGCTTTACTTTGCCATTCTCCAAGTCACTGATATGGCCTCTTCATTAGAGTATAGTGTTATTAACAAGTCATTAATAGCCACTGTGAACTCTGAACCAATAAATTAGGTCAAGAGACTATCTCTTCTGTCTCTTCTTTGAACTTTTTTTTCTGATGAAGCTATGTGTTCATGAACTTGAACATGAACTTGATCATGAACTTGATCATGAACTTGATTTATGAGCTGGTATGACCTGTGTGCCTACCTGACTGCAAGCAGTATAAAGGCTTCCTTTACTATGGGAACCTGAGGATAGTAAGATCTCAGTTTCTGTTCAGCCATAAGGCAAAGAAGGTCACAATTTAAACTTCATTCTGTAACCCAGCTCTTACCAGTCATCACCAGAAGCACTGGGTGCTGACTTAGCACCTTGCACCTTAGCACCTTGCTTCGTACTTGGTTGCTGTTTCTTAAGTATAAGTCCTAAGTCCAGGGAGCTGCAGCAAGTGTGGATGAGGAGAGGCAGAGAGGGGCAGGGAGGGGCAGGGAGGGGCAGTGAGGGGCAGGGGGGTAGAGTAGCAATCACTAGCTAGCCAAGGTTTGAGCTATTTACAGTCCTTAATCACAGTATCACGAAACCTTTTTGGTACTCTGTTATTATCTCCCAAATTGTGGTCAGCATATCTGACTGCATGATATTTCATCATTTGAACAGGTCAGGCTAAGCAGAAATTGACTGAAATAAATGGATATAAGCTGAAATTGACTGAAACAGAAGAATATTTTTAAACACTGCATATTTTCTTCTTGCTTCTTCTAACCTCCCCTTTCATTAATAATGCAGAGATGAGAAAGGAAACTGAGCCAGATTCAATGATTCCCTTCAGTGTTCACTTCTTTTCTTCCTCATCCCATACTTCCTTTTTACAATCCTCTTTTCTTTCTTTTGTTCTTTGTTCTCCCAAAGAGAGAACTTTGGATTGCTAATTGAGCTAATTGCATTGCTACACCTCAATACACACTCTGAAGCTTCAGCACAGACTCTTTGTGACCCCATGGACTGCAGCACACCAGGCTTTCCTGTCCTTCACCATTTCCCAGAGTTTGCTCAAACTCATGTCCATTGCATACTGTACATAAACAGGGCCAGATCTGGCCTGTGAGCCATTGTTTGCTGACCTTGGATATGCATGATATCCTTTGGTAGTCTTTTTAAATACAGTTTCCTTTTTCTTATAAAACAGACTTTTAGAAAGTCACACACATTATTCCTACCCTTTTGCTCATATGATATCATCAGTTCAATAGGCTTATAAGGCAACTCAAATTAGTTCTTGAGCAAAGGGGAATATAAATAAAATACTATAAGTAGATTCATTCTTTGAAGAAGAGTCACTAAATTTAAAGTTCCCATCATGTAAATTTTGTGCACAGATATTCACCTTGAAGATTTCCATCAACAAAACTGAGGCACACATTGGCCATAGCATGCCTCTGTCTTGCTCCCTGCTAGTGTCAAATCAGGTGCTATTCTTTTAGTTTCTTTTAAAAATGCTGTTGAATTTCAACATGTCAAAATCTTTATGGGCTTCAGTATATATCTCCCTTCCCACCTCCTTCCTGGTAGTAAAGAAACACTAAAGTAGTGCTCAGATCTTGGAGAAATGCCCTGTGGAAACAGATTATATGGTAGGCCATTGACATTCACTAGGAATACTTGCCAAGGCCTTCAAAAATCCTAAATACATAAATACCACTAAATCATATATTTCCCTACAAAATTTAATAATGAATTATTGAAAAATTTAAATGATTCTTTTCAATCCTTTAATACTTAATAAAAATAGGGCCGAAGTCATGTATAAGGCTATTTACTCTTTTTATAAGACTTACTGTGAACATAAACAGGAGAAAAAAATCAAGTGAATGCTGACTTTCTGGATATGCCCACTTACTACTTAAGAGAATCAATTCTACAGACCAGCCTAGCGGAAAATATTACTCAAGTTGATGGTCTAATAAAATTATGAGTTCAGTCATTTCATGAACTTTTGAGGACTGTGGCAATAGAAATGGAAATTGCTGATGTTAAATTTATGAATGCTAATGTTCTGCTTTATTTGGGCAGTCAAAAACGAAGTAATGCTTGTAATTGGTTAAGTTATAGAGTGTGTATAAAAAGTCATAGAAAAGTGGAATCCACTGCCTAGAGACTATATAGGCTGCCTTCCAAAACACTGACCATTTGATTGAACAATGAAGAGAGGATCCAGGAACCTTCTCAAATATTCTTAGGATGGAAAAAACCATTCACATAAAATCTTCTCCATGAAATCCTAAGGATAGACTAGGATTTAGAAAATGATAGACTAGATGGTTTATAAGAATCCTTCCAACTTTAAGATTTTGTGATTGGTAATATTTTATGATATGCGATAAAATAGAGGAATTGTATCAAAAGAATTTAACCAATTCTGGAGTGGCTTGAAATGCTCCTAATTTGCTTACTCATTTCCAGACCTTGATCTGGGATATAGGTACTAAGAATGGACAAAGAATGGCTGGTCTTCAGCAAAACTGTGGAGTAGGCAAAGTCTGTGAAGCTCAGAAGTCAGCTCTTGGGAAGCTTGTCCTTTATTTCTAAGGAAAACATGGCTTAAAGTCAGCATCCATTTCAATATCCACAAGATTTGGGAAAGATGGAAGACTGAGTGAGAGATGTTGCTCCCAGATATTTATGCACCACAGGATATCAAAAAGAAGAGAAACATCACAAAGGACTTGGAATTCTCTTTTGGGAAAATGGTTAGTACATTTTCCATTGAATGTAAAATTGTTGTATCAAGTTAGGAGGAAGGATGGTCTTGTTATTGTCTTTATTTGGAGATTAAGTGTAGTTTAAGGAGATATGTATGGATGCCAAAGTGACAAAGGGTGGACTTGTGATGGTTAATTTTATTTGGCTAGGCCATGGTGCCCAAAAGTTGGTCAATACTAGTCTATATGTCTCTGTGAAGGTATTTTCAGATGAGATTAACATTTAAATCAGTAGACTTTGGATAAAGCAGATTATCCACTACCATATGAAAGGGTATCATTAAGCCAATCGAAGGCCTTAAAACTGCCAGGTCCCTTGAAGAAGAGGAAATTCTGCCTCAAGATGGCCCTCAAATTCAAACTGCAACATGAACACGAACATAATAGTCTTCACCCTGCTGGCTGACTGCAGATTTCAGATTCACCAGTCCCAGTCATGTGAGTCTATTACTTAAATCTCTCTACATGTGTCAATATCATATTGGTTCTTTTCTAGAGAACACAGGCTAATAATATACCACCCCACCCAGCTCTCTCTAAAAACTTCACCTCAGCCCCACTCCAGCATGTGCAGTTTCTATTCTGTGCCACACTAATTGCATTCCTGCTCAGTCACTAAGTCATATCTGATTCTTTGCGACCCCATGGACTGCAGCTTGCCAGCCTGCCCTGTCCATGGGGTTTTCCAGGTAAGAATACTGGAGTGGGTCACCATTTCCTTCTCCAGAGTATCTTCCTAACCCAGGGATCAAACCGGAGTCTCCTGCTTGGCAAGTAGATTCTTTACCACTGAGCCACCAAGGAAGCCCACATTGATATACCAGCCACAAACACAGGCTATTGCCCCAGTCACTTCATGGCCCAAACTGCCATCAACCCAAATCTGTGTGTGCACAGTGTACATTTCAAAAGACTTGAGTTAATGGGTTTGAAGAAGAGGTGGCAAGAATACACAGAAGAACTGTACCAAAAAGATCTTCACTACCCAGATATTCATGATGATGTGATCACTAATCTAGAGCTAGACATCTTGGAATGTGAAGTCAAGTGGGCCTTAGAAAGCATCACTACAAACAAAGCTAGTGGAGGTGATAAAATTCCAGTTGAGCTATTTCAAATCCTGAAAGATATGCTGTGAAAGTGCTGCACTCAATACGCCAGCAAATTTGGAAAACTCAGCAGTGGCCACAGGACTGGAAAAGGTCAGTTTTCATTCCAATCCCAAAGAAAGGCAACGCCAAAGAATACTCAAACTACCACACAATTGCACTCATCTCACACGCTAGTAAAGTCATGCTCAAAATTCTCCAAGCCCGGCTTCAGCATTATGTGAACCATGAACTGCCTGATGTTCAAGCTGGTTTTAGAAAAGGCAGAGAAACCAGAGGTCAAATTGCCAACATCCACTGGATCATGGAAAAAGCAAGAGAGTTCCAGAAAAACATCTATTTCTGCTTTATTGACTATGCTAAAGCCTTTGACTGTGTGGATCACAATAAACTGTGGAAAATTCTGAAAGAGATGGGAATACCAGACCACCTAACCTGCCTCTTGAGAAACCTATATGCAGGTCAGGAAGCAAGAGTTAGAACTGGACATGGAACAACAGACTGGTTCCAAATAGGAAAAGGAGTATGTCAAGGCTGTATATTATCACCCTGCTTATTTAACTTATATGCAGAGTACATCATGGGAAACGCTGGACTGGAAGAAACACAAGCTGGAATCAAGATTGCCAGGAGAAATATCAATAACCTCAGATATGCAGATGACACCACCCTTATGGCAGAAAGTGAAGAGGAACTCAAAAGCCTCCTGATGAAAGTGAAAGGGAGAGTGGAAAAGTTGGCTTAAAGCTCAACATTCAGGAAACGAAGATCATGGCATCCGGTCCCATCACTTCATGGGAAATAGATGGAGAAACAGTAGAAACAGTGTCAGACTTTATTTTTGGGGGGGCTCCAAAATCACTGCAGATGGTGATTGCAGACATGAAATTAAAAGACACTTACTCCTTGGAAGAAAAGTTATGACCAACCTAGATAGCATATTCAAAAGCAGAGACATTACTTTGCAGACTAAGGTCCGTCTAGTCAAGGCTATGGTTTTCCCTGTGGTCATGTATGGATGTGAGAGTTGGACTGTGAAGAAGGCTGAGTGCCGAAGAATTGACACTTTTGAACTGTGGTGTTGGAGAAGACTCTTGAGAGTCCCTTGGCCTGCAAGGAGATCCAACCAGTCCATCCTAAAGGAGATCAGCCCTGGGTGTTCTTTGGAAGGAATGATGCTAAAGCTGAAACTCCAGTACTTTGGCCACCTCATGCAAAGAGTTGACTCATTGGAAAAGACCCTGATGCTGGGAGGGATTGGGGGCAGGAGGAGAAGGGGATGACCGAGGATGAGATGGCTGGATGGCATCAGGGACTCAATGGGCGTGAGTCTGAGTGAACTCTGGGAGTTGGTGATGGACAGGGAGGCCTGGTGTGCTGCGATCCATGGTGTCGCAAAGAGTTGGACACAACTGAGCGACTAAACTGAACTGAACTGAAGAGTGAGCAAAATGATACAACCTGGCAAAGCAAAAACATAATGAAAACAAATAACAAACAGTGTTAGATATGCATTTTCTTATAAGTCTTTTAGCCATAATCATAACTGGGGGATTATGTTTTGGCTACCTCTGCCTGTATTATTTGGTTACTCGTTTATCCCAATATACACATCTCAATAAATTTTAAAAAGTAGAACAAAAACAGGCCAGACTCACTGACTGCTGAGCAATGACATTAAAATTCAGTAACAGAAAAGTTTAAGGGAAGAAAGCCATATACTTTGAAATTTTTAAACACTACCAAAACAAGAAATAAAAGTATAAATTATATACCATTTTTTCTTAATATATAATTTATTGAAGTATAGTTGACTTACAATGTTTCAGGTGCACAGCAAGGTGATTCAGTTACTCATATACACACACATTATTTTTTCAGATTATTTTCCATTATAGGTTATTACAAGATACTGACTATACAGTAAACCTTTGTTGCTTGTTTCATATTTATTTTTTTGAATTAGAAATCTAGCATTGTATTCATACTAAGGCAAGCAAGTAGAATCAAAATGTCATAAAATTTTGTTTAGAAAATCCTATGAAAAACAGCCAAAGAAGTATTTGTAGGACTAAATATTATCATAAAATGTTTTTTAAGGAAATGTAATAAAAATGAATGAATTGATATTCAACTCAAGAAGCTAGAAAGTGAACCACAAAATAGCCCTTCAAGAAAGTAGAAGGAAAGGATCAATGAAGATAACAGGGAGATAAATGAACTCATTTAATTAAAAAACACATCATTAAAAGCAAAAGCAGTTTCTTTGTAAAGGCCATAAATAAAAAAACCTTATGACAGATCTGTCTAGGAAGAAAGAAACAAAAACAAAAAAGCAGGGTTTAAAATGGAGAAAATGCATGAACTACAAGTAGGAAGGAATTTTTCAAGTATGGGAAAATATTAAATAAAAATTTATAAAACTACATTTTGACAATCTTCAGGAAATGTATAATTTTTCATAAAAGTATAAGTAGTCAAAACTTACTGAATATGTGAAGAAACCTATAAATATCATTATGTATGGAGTAAATTATAAATTAACCAAAAATAGAAGGAATTTTTTCTCATTTTTAAGTGCATCTGCCAGAAAACATCATAACATGAGGCAAAACATAAAAGAAACTTCATAAAAGTCAGAATAAGGCAAAGCTTCTATCAATCTTATTATTCAAAATTGTTCTAGGAATCCTGGCTAGTGTACTAAGATAAGAAGAATAAATAGAGACAAACTTATTTGCAGTTATTATAAGGACATTTTCAATAGAAGAATGTTTTGAAAATCATTTGGTGCATGATCTTTATCCTAATTGATACGGGGCAGGAAGGGATAGAAATTATATTTTTATCTTGGAAAAAGAATGTAGTGATAGTTAACTTCTAACATGCAAATAGGATTAGTGTTCTTTTGGACAGAAAAAGTAGAATGTTTTCCTATGATTATAAAGCCATGACAAGCAAAAAAAACCAGACAAACAGTAATGGAAGGCAAATGTCAAAGAAATCTTTATCCAAGGAAAGGGATTCAAGGGATCAAAGTCAGCAAACATTGTCCCAGCATTTCCCTCTGGACAAGGAAAGGGAGAGATGTATAATACTTTTGAGGATAAAATTGGTTCTCCTGTCTCTAGCTCCCCATTTGGTACTCAGAGAGGAGTTCCTTTCTTAGGTTGTCCCCATATCATGATAGGATTCAAACACATCAAAGCAAATTGAAGATACATGCCAAGTGAGGAACTGACATTTAACTTTCACAGGCCACCATCAATTCCCATTTCACTGAGAGCCTAGAGCCCTGTGAACTGAGAGCAGAGGCTAGACCATCAAGCCAGATTCAGGACCAAACCAGGGGGACAACGTATGTTCTCTTGGTGTGTCACTGTAGAGTGTCAGTCAGTTAAGTCTCTCAGTCAGGTCCAACTCTTTGTAACCCATGGACTGCAGCACACTAGGCTTCCCTGTCTGTTACCAACTCCTGGAGCTTGCTCAAATGCATGTCCATTGAGTAGGTGATGCCATCCAACCATCTCATCCTCTGTCATCCCCTTCTCCTCCTGCCTTTAATCTTTCCCAGCATCAGGGTCTTTTCTAATGAGTCAGCTCTTTGCATAGGTTTGGTCCCTTAGAATTTGGGAGTTTGATGATACTGATTTTCAGTGCATCCTAACATATTTAGTGGCCTTAAAGGTAACTTTTTGAGGGTAAGAAATAGAAAGGCAGCTCCCAATTTCTGTTTTTCCTAACTCTTGGTCATAGAGTTTATCCAAATCACTTAAGCAGCCATGATAATTTGTCATGTAGAACATCAGAGAGCTTACCTCCAAACACTCAGAGTGAAAATGTTACTTTCTATCCAACTGCCAGCAGATGAGGGGCATTCAAGACCTTAACAGAATAGGAAGAGAAACTTGTCACAGCCAACCTATATTGACCAATTTTCTTAACTCCTTTTCCCCCACAGTTGAGAGAAATATATCTAGCCTCTTCTGACTGTAGCTCGATGAATAACCTATTATCCGCCAAGGTAGAAAATCTATTTCATTCAAAGGTTATCTGAGGATGCCTATATTTCTATATGTATGATAGATAGGGGAGAATAGTGTTACCTGAAGAATCCCATGGACAGAGGAGCCTGGTGAGCTACAGTCCATAGGGTCACAAAGAGTTGGACACAACTGAAGTGACTTAATACACACACACACACACAAAATAAAATTTTCTGTTTATCTGAAATTCAAATTCAACTTAATATTCTGTATTTTTACTTACAAAACATGACAATCCTAAATATGATATCATAGCTGGGAAACTGACTCTGGAACAATGCTGAAAACTAGATTCTATTCCGTTTTCACCATTTACAATATATATTCATTTGTATGTGAACACATAGCTTGCTTTTTTTTTTCCCAAATTTCAAAAACAAGAACCAAAAGAATCTGAGGACTTTGCAAAGCAGAACCCAGCACAGCTGTGACTAGTCACTGCCTGGTTTGCCATGGAGCTGGTGGCTCGCCCAACAGCCTGGCTGAGTTAACAGGCTATGAGCAGCAGAAGTGGAAGAAATCAATGGGTTTGGTTTTGCTCTATTATAGAGGTCTCAATTAGCTCTCCATCTACCTGGGAAAGGTCTTCCGCTTGAATTTCCTTTGTTTCTTATTGTCCCTAGACCATGATTTCCTCTGTGAATAGCCAGTTTCATGCTTTATAACAAGAGAGCCTAATTCCTTCTTTTGGGCTATAATTTGTATTCTGCAACTAGCGATTTGATATTCAATCTTTTGGGTGATTATCTTTATTTTCTTTGTGAACAGCAGTGCTAAAAATAAGAAAGAAAAGTGATGTGGGGGAAACAAATCAAACCCCACACTGCCTGTGCCATGCTAATCATGTGGCTTTCAGGACTACTGGCTGGATCCACACTGGGCATCAGCAGCCAAAACTACCAAATGAAGCCAGGAAATAACTTGTTCCATTTAGAGACTCACATCCCCACTTGTAGGACCTCTATCAGGCTATTTCAGCCTCTTGAAACACTTTCAATGGAAGTAGTATTGCTTGCCTTTCAAAGAGTTAATAAAAGGAAATTTTTATGAAAGATGTATGTGTGTGTGTATGTGTTAGTAGTGCAACTGATCCAACTCTTCATGACCTCATGGCCTGTAACCATCCACGCTCTTGTCTCCATGGAATTCTCCAAGCAAGAATACTGGAGTTGGTAGCCATTCCCCTCTCCAGGGGATCTTCCCAACCCCGGGTCACCTGCATTGCAAGCAGATTCTTTACCATCTGAGCCACCAGGTAAACCATACATAGCTGAGGAGATGAGCTAAGTCTTCTCAGGAACCACGCCTAGACCCTTTTCTTAAGTGAAGACTTTTTCTAGTTATTCCTCAGACTGTCAAAGTCAATGACATTTTCACAGGTACCATTAACGAATGAGGAAAATAAGAAGTCAGCAATTTATTTTCCATAGATTTAAATATTTCAGCTTAAAGAAATGCCCTTTATTATAAAATGTATTTTTTCTGTTTTTAGTAATAAGATGTTATATCTAGTATAAGATGATGATAATAATAACAAGAACTTTGCTGTCCTTGTTTGATAAATAAAAGAAAATGTTGACTAGATCTTTCAGTTGTAAGCACAATAATTCTATGTAACAGGCTATCCCAAAACAGTGACAAGTAGAAATAAGCATTTGTTTCTTGGACACCTGTCTGAAGGGCTTCCCTTATGGCTCAGATGTTAAAGAATCTTCCTGCAGTGTGGAAGACTGGGATTTGATCTGGGTCAAGAAGATCCCCTCAAGAAGGAAACGACAACTCACTCCAATATTCTTGCCTGGAGAATTCCATGGAAAGGAGCCGGGCAGGCTACAGCCCATGAGGTCGCACCCAGTTGGACACAACTGAGCCACTAACATTTTCACTTTCACCTGTCTAAGATTGGCTGGGGTGGCTCTGCTGCAGGTGTCCTTCATTTTCCTGGGGCTACTCTGTTGCAGCCTGCCAGAGCAGAGACCAGAACCTTCCCCATGACTCGAGGGTACAGCAACTGCGCCTTTGTGATTGTCCTAGTAAGCATGCCAAACAGACATACCTGGGGCCGGGCATGCTCTCTGCACTGCTTCACTGCCCACCCCTGCGTCGGTCACCATGGAAACAAAACAAAATGTTCCTAATCAACAGCAGAGCCTTAACTTTACTCCCTCTTTGTGGTTTGCTGATCAAACTCCCCAGTATAGCTATTTCCTACAATCTCACGTGACTTCTGGCGACAAAAGTGCGGGCTGAAAGGAGCCATTTTTTTTCCTGCCATGGAGAGCAGGAGGGCCCCCTGACTCCCCGCTTGCCAAATTATATATGTGTCTGTCTTTTCATTACGTGCTCACACCGGCTCCCCTGCCACCCCGTTTCAGGTCTTTGTTACCCACTGTGCTGCACGTGGCACTACTGGGCTATTGAGATATGATCTTCCCAAGACAATGGCATAGAAGCAAAAAAGCAAATCCAACCATACCTTTCACTAAAGGGTATCATGTGGTTGAGGCCCAAAACAAGGGAACACTCTGCTCTCCGTGGGGCCAGTGTTGTGAAAACAGAACCACACTACAGGGGAGGGGAGAGCTGTGAATTACGGTTCAGTCTGCCAGGCAGTGGTTCTTATGTCAGCCTTCATTTTTTTCCTGATATTTGCTGACCTGGATGTGGAACAAAGGGCTGGTTCAAAATTGCGAAAGGAGTAAGACAAGGCTATATATTCTCACCCTGCTTATTTAACTTATATGCAAGGGTATATATCATGCAAAAATGCTGGGCAGGATGAAACACAAGCTGAAGTCAAGATTGCCAGGAGAAATATCAATAACCTCAGATATGCAGATTACACCACTCTTATAGCAGAAAGCAAAGAGGAATTTTAAAAGCCTCTTGATGAAAGTGAAAGAGGAGAGTGGAAAAGCTGGCTTAAAACTCAACATTCAAAAAACTAAGATCATGGCATTCAGTCCCATCACTTCATGGCAGACAGATGGGGAAACAGTGGCAACAGGGACAGACTTTATTTTCTTGCGCTTCAAAATCACAGCAAATTGTGACTGCAGCCATGAAATTAAAAGATGCTTGCTCCTTGGAAGAAAAGTTATGACCAAACTAGAGAGCATATTAAAAAGCAGAGATATTACTTTGCCAAGAAAGGTCCTTCTAGTCAAAGCTATGGTTTTTCCAGTGGTCATGTATGGATGCGAGAGTTGGGCCATTAGGAAAGCTGAGCATAGAAGAATTGATGGTTTTGAACTGTGGCATTAGAGAAGACTTTTGGGAGTCCCTTGGACTGCAAGGAGATCAAACCATTCAATCCTAAAGGAAATCAATCCTGAATATTCATTGGAAGGACTGATGTTGAAGCTGAAACTCCAATACTTTGGCCACCTGATGCAAATAACTGACTCATTGGGAAAGACCCTGATGCTGGGAAAGATTGAAGCCAAGAGGAGAAGAGGACAAGAGAGGATGAAATGGTTGGATGTAACACCTACTCAATGGACATGCATTTGAGCGAGCTCCAGGAGTTGGTGATGGACAGGGAAGCCTGGCGTGCTGCAGTCCATGGGGCCTGCAGAGAGTCAGACACAGCTGAGCGACTGAACTGACTGACTGGTTGAGAAATGCAACAGTGAGAACTCAGCTTCAAAGAGCATCTTTAATTAGGGGGGAAAAATCATTAAACAGCAGTTTAAAAAAAACCAGAGGTTGGAAGTACATGATTAGAACTTAGCATGATCAAAGCTATCGGTCCTCTTTAGGCCCTGGTTATCCCAGCTCTCATTTTGTAAAATATACTAATCCAAGGCAATTTGCAATGATTTTACTGTGCCTGCCACGTTTTTAAGGCATCTTTGATTGAGTAGTTAGGTGTTTTGTTATGACTACTGGAAAGAAATGTACTAATCAGAATTCTGTGTGAGATCACAGATAATTGATTCATTCACCTTCTACAGCTTTCCCTGTGCACATGCAATGGATCCAATTTCCATCCTAGAGAGTTAATATCCTTTGTTCATTACTAATTCATCATCCAAACTGTCCCTTCATGACAGATTATACTCTAATGATAAAGCCTATGCAGAGTCAGCTTTGCCAATGAAATATTCAGTGCTTTTTTAACTTTAAAAAAATTCATGAACTTTTTAAATAATGTTATTTTTCTCTTTAAAAATTTATAATTTTGTTAATAAAAAAGAAATCCTAGAAGTCTATTACCATGGCCTCCAGTCAGAAAGTTTAATAAAAAAAAAAATCAAAAATGCCAAGAAATGGTTAGGGCATTTTGAAAATTATCTACTCAGTTGCACAGTTTTCCTAGCAAAGTCAGGATCTCTAGGAGAGTCAGCTGAGACAAAGGGCCTAAACACTGTTCCAGAACCCGACCCTGACTTGTGACTTTATAGCTGCTTAAGTCTCTGCTCCTCTGGTTCCGTATTTACAAAGTAGGTTATGGGGTGGGATTTAAATATGTGGAAATTAGTCCTGAATATTCATTGGAAGGACTGATGCTGAAGCTGAAACTCCAATACTTTTGCCACCTGATGCGAAGAATTGACTCATTGGAAAAGACCCTGACACTGGGAAAGATTGGAGGCAGGAGAAAGGGACAACAGAGGATAAGATGGTTGGATGGCATCACCGACCCTATGGACATGAGTTTGAGCAGGCTCCAGGAGTTGGTGATGAGCAGGGAAAACTAGCGTGCTGCAGTCCATGGGGGTTGCAGAGAGTCAGACACAACTGAGCCACTGAACTGAATTGAATTGTGGGTCTGTTTCAGAGCTCTTTGGAGGGAAAATGTTACAAACCTAGAGATCATCTCATAGTCCAAAGGCAGGATGCTGCTAAAGCCTCAGCACAAAGTCAGGGAGGATAGTCTTCCTCTTAGCAGCGACCCCAAATATCCCAGTTTTGCCTTCTCAAAAAAAAAGCATTAAACACATGACCAGCCATTTATTTCTCATCTATCATACTTCCCTGGAGAAGGCAATGGCACCCCACTCCAGTACCCTTGCCTGGAAACTCCCATGGATGGAGGAGCCCTGGTAGGCTGTAGTCCATGGGGTCGCTAAGAGTCGGATGCGACTGAGTGACTTCACTTTCACTTTTCACTTTCATGCATTAGAGAAGGAAATGGCAACCCACTCCAGTGTTCTTGCCTCGAGAATCCCAGGGATGGGGGAGCCTAGTGGGCTGCTGTCTATGCGGTCACACAGAGTTGGACACGACTGACGTGACTTAGCAGCAGCAGCAGCATACTTCCCAGGTGGCTTAGTGGTAAAGAATCTGCCTGCCAATGCAAGAGGCATAAGTCATATCCCTGGGTTGGAAAGATCCTCTGGTAAAGGAAACGGCAACCCATTCCAGTATTCTGGTCTGGAAAATCCCATGAACAGAGGAGCCTGGGAGGCTATAGTCCATGGGGTGGAGGAAGAGACAGACACAACTGAGAGACTGAACGGCAAGGCTCTTGTGCAGTCACATAGCAGGAGACAATGGCCTTTTGTTTTCCAAGCAGCTGCCTTGGCCCACAGGTCTGTGAGAGAGCTCTGCACACCAGTGTGTGCACACATACTGGGCTAAGGTGTGAGTGTGCTGCACAGCCGTGCTTCCTGGGTTCATTATTTTATAGGATCCAGGGATCGTGTCCCTTAAGAACAGGTCGTCTGGACACGATAACATTCTCCACTTTCACCATGGCTCAGTTCTGAAAGAGTTTGCTCAGTTTGCATCAGGCAAAAGCATGTTTGCGGGCCAAGAGGGACACTAAGAGCAGAGGGGCAGAGTGAGAGGGAGTGGGGACTCCTGCCGCTCTGTGGCTATGAGTTCTGTTCTGTTGACCACCACAACCAGGTGAAGTGAGTTCCTCTCATCAGTAGACCTGGCATTTCACACAGGGCTTCCCTAGTAGCTCAGCTGGTAAAGAATCCACCTCCAATGCAAGAGACCTGGGTTCCATTCCTGGGTTAGAAAGATTCCCTGGAGGAGGGCATGGCAACCCACTCCGGTATTCTTGCCTGGAGAATCCCATGGATAGAGGAGCCTGGCAGACTACAGTCCATGGGGTCACAAAGAGTCGGACATGACTGAGTAGCTAAGCACATATACACATTGTGTAGCTCAAGCACTCAGCTGAGCAGCCTAGTGAAGCTTTAGCCCAGACGCCTCATCTCCGAGCAAAGCAAAAATGGCTCTTTCCCAAGAAAGACTGACAGTGGGAAACTGAAATTCTCTGGCCCCATTGAAGGACATAGAAAAGGAGAAGAAACCGTACCAAAATCTGAAAGCTGGGAAACAGATGGATGAATGGTGATGATGTAGAAGTCTTGAGAAAGCTGAAGAGGAGAAAGCAAAGAAGCCACAGGATTTACTGCATGAGCTCTGCAGAGCTCAGGAACTGGCAGCTCTGAGTATGTCGAGTGTGGTGATTGTGAGGCTGAAGCAAGAGGGCCAAGGTCTCTGTAAAAATCTAGAACCTCATGTATTCCCCCAACTCTGGTTAGCCAGGCTAACCTGGGGCCCCTCCTGAATTCAGAAAAACCACCAGACATTTCTTCTCTGATAGTGTAAAACTAAGAGTCTCTGGAATTAGGGACACACAGGCAATGGTATAGGTTGGGGTCCCATAATAAAAACTTATGGGGGCTTATGTGAAAAATTTGCTTATTCTATTTGGAAAACTTCCCTCAACACTTCCCCTGCACTTTTCCTCCCCTTTTCTGAAAGCAAGCAGCTGATTGATATCCTCCAGGCAAGATACTTGAAATGACTTCTTGGGAGAATCTGATTTCCCAAGTGAAGAAATTTTCAGATGCTAACATGGAGCACTACTCAGTGACACAGATCACCAATCATCGTACAGAAGTGAGGTCGCTCAGACATGTCTGACTCTTTGCGACCCCATGGACTATATAGCCTACCATGCTCTCCATCCATGGGATCTTCCAGGCAAGAGTACTGGAGTGGGTTGCCATTTCCTTCTCCGGGGGATCTTCCTGACTCTGGGATCCAACCCATGTCTCTTGCATTGGCAGGTGGGTTCTTTACCACTGAGCCACCTGGGAAGCCCACAAAGTATATACAAGTAGGCAATGCTCCTCCACACACAGAGCCTCCAGTCTTAAAATGTATGAGTACACAGCAGAGACTCACCATATGTTAGAGTAAAAACTTCTAATAGGAAAGGCAGAAGCCAAACACAGTAAAAGTGTGCAGGCAATTTGAGAAAATGACATGCAGGGGGAACACTTGCAAACAGTTGTTTTTCCACCAACTGAAGGGGGAAAGGGTGGATTGTTTAGTACATTATGTTGGAAAAAATCTACTTAGGGTTTTGAGAATTTGAACTTGAATCACTACTTAATGCTACAAATAAAGGAAATGCTAAAAGGATTAAAAGCCTAAAATTGAAAGGGGAAGTTATAATTTTAATATAATAGGAGACTATCTCCATGATCTAGAGGCATGAAAGGACCTTTGTAAACAAAATTCAGAAACAATGCCATATGCAGAACTTTCAAAAAAATAGGAATTCTTCAAGAATGAAGAATGTTAAGGACTGGTAACAGAATGAGAGAAGGTATTTCCAACATGTAGAACCAATGCATTTATGTTCAGAATACAGAAAGCGGTGGTGGCTTGTCTGAGCTCAGTCACATCGACTCTTGGACGTCATGGACTGTGGACTGTAGCCTGCCGGGCTCCTCTGTCGATGGGATTTCCCAGGCAAAGATACTGGAGAGGGTTGCCATTTTCTTCTCCAAGGGCTCTTCTCAGCCCAGGGATCAAACCCACATTTCTTGTGTCTCCTGCATTGGCAGGTGGATTCTTTACCACTGCACTACCTGGAAATAAGAAAGCAACTCCATCAAATCAACAAGCAGCCGGCAGCAACCCCACACATTCTCTCACCTAGTCAAGAGCATCTCTGCGGCATGGATACCTTTTCCCTCTGGTACTATCAATGTTTCCCTCTCAATGGTATCATTCCCATCAGCGTATGCACATCCTTTTTTTCATTATTCAGTTTTAAAAACACCCTTTCTTAACCCCACTTCAGCTATATTTTTCTGTTCCTTTTCATAGAAGCAGCTCCCCAAATTGTTGTCTGGACTACTTGTTTCCAATTCATCTCATTCTCAATTTTTTATCATGTAATATTTCATTAGTGAAAATACATGTAAGTTACAAAACATTAAAAGCTGAACACCAGTGAAACCTCTACTCCTCTTGAAAACCGGAACGTCTCCAGCTTCACTGCATCAGCCTACATGTTCTTCCTCTGTGCTATCACTCTGCCCTTTCTCCCCCAAATGGAGAGGCCACTTCCTTAAATTTTGTGTGCATTATTTTATTTTACTTTATAAACTTTAATCATATATATCTGTATTCTTAAGCAAAACATACTAAAATCTGGGGAAGATCATGTTTCCCTTAGTTTTCCCTCCATATTTTGACACATTCCAAATTTAACAGGTGCAGATGGAAACTCCTGACCTCGCACCTCCCACAGTCTTCACAGTCTCACAGTATCATCCTTCTAGTGGCTCGGACAAAATTATTTCGGTCACTTCTGACTCCTCTCTTTCTCTTGTAGCACCTATCCAATCTATCAGTAAATTCTGTTGGTTCTACCTGCAAAACGCATACAGAATCCAACTGCTTCCCATCTCTACTCCTTTCACCCAGGTGCAAGCCACTGTCATCTTTCATCTTGATGACAGAAAGGTCCACGTATCTGTATCCTTGCTTTTGCCCTTGCCCCCATCTCCACCCACAGTCTATTCACAGCACAGCAGAGTGATTATTTGAAAATCCATGTCAGATCACATTACTCTTCAGCTGAACACTCTGCAGCAGCTTCTATGTCAGGCAGAGTGAGCATCTACAAGGCATGCCATGCTCCGGACAGACCCCCAGACCTCACACTGCACTGTCCATTTCCTTTCCCACAATCTGCCTCGTGTCCACTCCCACCTACTTCCATCAACAAGTCAGAATCCTCCTGTCCCAGGGCCTTTGTCCTCTATCTGGGATGAAGCTCTTTTCTGAGAATATCCCCTCTTCCCAAATGGCAGGCTCTCCCTCACCTCCTTTACTCCTTAAATATCATCTAATCAGTGAGACTGAAACTCCAGCACTTTGGCCACCTCATGCAAAGAGTTGACTCATTGGAAAAAACTCTGATGCTGGGAGGGATTGGGGGCAGGAGGAGAAGGGGACGACCGAGGATGAGATGGCTGGATGGCATCACGGACTCGATGGACGCGAGTCTGAGTGAACTCCGGAAGTTGGTGATGGACAGGGAGGCCTGGCGTGCTGTGATTCATGGTGTCGCAAAGAGTCAGACACGACTGAGCGACTGAACGGAACTGAACTGAATCAGTAAGACTTTCTCTAAGACTCTACTTAAAATAGCATTTGAACCATTAGCACTTTTTATCCTGCTTTCCTGCTTTTTTTTTCTCTACAACTCATCACATTCTGATAGGTATGTCTTTTTTGCTTGCTTGTTTACTCTCTAACTACTTTTCACTAAAATACATGCTCCATGAAGGCAAGAGTTTCTGTCTGTATTGTTCAGTGCTCTGTCCCCAGCAATGCCTAGAACATACTACATCTCAGTAAATATTTATTGAATGACTAAATGGATGGATAAATAAGTGAGTGGATGAATGAATGCAATGATTTTCCCCTTACCTCACTTTCACCAGCTACAACTATCCTACTCCCAACTCCACATCTTACCACCCACTACCTAACCCTAATCAAACTCCAGGCCAAAGCAAATTGGTGGTTAGCCCCCTACCCAGTGACTCCTAGATGGTAATTACAGATTCTCTCTTTTCCTCCTTTCAGAGCCACCAGAGGCATTCCCCACAGCTTTTGCCTATTTCTCCTTTAGCAATCCCAAAGGCTGTCAGAGCACTGAAAGCTTTAAAATGCATTCTTCCACAACTGAAGGTAGAATGCTATTTCTCTGGAAGTCATTACCTATTTGTCTTCTACCACTGACATAAGCCCATTGTCCATTTTAAGGATAGCAAAGCCTAAAGCCTAACAGCCTGTGAGCAAAACATCCAGTTTTTCAGTTTTAAGAGGTGGCATATTTGGGTTTAAATTACACTTAGAAAAATAAAAAGCAATAGACCAGATTTCACTTAGTCTACATCCTTCCTCTTTCTTGGAAAAATCTTAGATCAGATCAGAAAAACCTAAATTACATGAAATTTACAAAATTAGCTGCCTCATGAATAAATGGATTTATTATTCAAGATGTTGGGGAGTACACTTTATTACTCAGTATCCTTGGAACAAAATATTTGAAATGTGAGATGAAATATTTTCAAGCTTCTTCACTAAATTAAGGCAGACGAAAAAGAACACCTGCACATTAACATAAAACATTCATCAGGAGGTCTGTCACAATGTAGAGGAAAATGGCCAATTTTTTTTTCTAATAATTTCCATTAAATGTGTGGCTCGTGACCATTTTTACTCTACTGCATTCTGGAACTTACTTCATGTAATGGAAGCTATATCCAAAGAGCTTGTAAACTATTCACTACAAAGAAATAGAAACTTCCAGAAGTTTCCTTAATGATCAAGAAGATATGAATGACCAAATAACCTAAAAATCAACTGGGTTCGTTTCATGTGTAGCTCAAGAGCTGAAGTTCAATATTTGTAGAACTCATGAACTTTTAACAAACGTAGCCAATGAGGAACAGTGTTTTCAATTTTCAATTAAACTGTTCAATTCAAATTTTCAGGCTTATCTCTGCGTTCCCCTCATCTTCTCCCTCTGAGTCTGTTTCTGATGCACTGTTTCATCAAGGTCAAATCCCAAATGCTATTCACCTGCCTCTTAATATTTTCAATAAATATTGGACCCTTAGGTTCTTAAGGGAAACGCAACATATATTTTTCTAAGTTTACTTTAGAGAAAACTTGCAAGAGTTTCATGTACTACTAATTTTAGAACTAAGTAGGACTTCCCTGGTGGCTCAGACGGTAAAGTGTCTGCCTACAATGCAGGAGACCTGGGTTCAATCCCTGAGTCGGGAAGATCTTCTGGAGAAGGAAATGGCAACCCACTCCATTATTCTTGGCTGGAAAATCCCATGGATGGAGGAGCCTGGTAGGCTACAGTCCATGGGGTCACAAAGGGTCGGACATGACTGGGCAAATTCACTCTCACTCTCAGTATGAAGGGGAATAGCTTAGAATAATAGAATACTCAAGCTGGAAGAAACTTGAAATTTTCTAGTTAATCTTCTCCTTTCATAAGGAAACTAGGGATAAATTATTTTCCTGGAGTCCAGAAGCCAGTTCATTGCAGCACTTAAGTTGGAATGGAAGTCCCTGCTAGGCAGCCAGCCCTGGTTTTCATCACTATCTTCTGAAGTCACTATCTGCATAGTTTACCTATGTCTTCTTTATCCCTGCATCCAGTCAGACACCAAATCCCAGGCTTTGACCTTAGAAATTTCTTCATTTTCTGGTCTCTCCTCTGCATTCACTTGTCCCTGTCTTGATCCGGCCTCTCGCTGTCTCCTGCCTGGACTGCTAGATGGTCCTTCTGTCCAGCTGTTCTGCTACCCTCCCACCAGTTTGCATTGGCTTCCTGTTGTTTCTGAAATCAAACCCAAGCTCTTCACCCTCGGGTACAAAGTTTTTTTGTAATTGTTTGGAGTCCTATCTCCCCACATCCTAATCCCATCAACTCTACTTTAGTCCCAGGGACTATTAGACATCACTTTCTTCTGCCCAAAATGACTTTTAATGTTCCTTATCATCTGGCAAGGGACTTCCCAGGTGGCACTAGGGGTAAAGAACCCGCCTGCCAATGCAGGAGACACAGGAGATGGAGTGTCAATCCCTGGTTCAGGAAGATCCCCTGGAAGAGAGCATGGCAACCCACTTAAGTATTCTTGCTTGGGAAATCCCATGGACAAAGGAGCCTGGTGGGCTACAGTCCATGGGATCGTGAAAGAGTCAAACACAACTGAGTGACTAAGCACGTAAACACGCACATTACCTGACAATAAATCCTGTCTCTTTGATTATTGGGCAACTCCTAGTCATCCTTCAAAAGCAATTCAAACATCACCAAGCATGGACCCACCTTGGTCCTTTAATCACCTCCGTCAGTCTGCAGTCCGCCTCCCCACATATAACCTCATCAGCCTCTTCCACAGTTTAGGCCTTGCCCTTGATTCCAAATTTGGCCTTCCACTTCTCTCATCCTGATCGTGCCCCTCTTCAAAACTCAGACTTTTGATTTCCAGATTTTCACACCTGTCTTTTTTTTCTTTACGTGTGTGTGTGCTCGGTCGTGTCCAACTTTTTGTGACCCCAGGAATTGCAGACTTCCAGGGTCCTCTGTCCAGGGAATTTTCCAGGCAAGAATACTGTAGTGGGTTGCCATTTCCTTCTGCAGAGGATCCTCCTGACTCAGACGTCGAACCCTCATCTCTTGCATCTCCTGCATTATCAAGCAGGTTCTTTATCAATTGAGCCACCAGGGTCTCCAAAGATACGTCTCTCCACAGACTAATGAATTAGATCTTAAGACCCCTCCTCATTTTCCACCTCAGTCCAGGGTCTTAGGTGACCTACACCAGGATTCTGCCCCCAAAGACAGCTCACAGCAGGCATGACCCAGTCCCCCAGGAGGACCAAACACTAGAAAGATTTACATAGAACTTCTCACAGTGAAATGGTGTAAGTAGCTTACATGTTTGACTGCCTCTTTAAATTGTGTATTACTCCAGGTGAGGAATTGTCTTTTTTTCTTTAATTGCTGATGCCTAAGTAAGGCTGATATAGACTTGGCATTTAATAAATATATGCTGCTGATGCTGCTAAGTCGCTTTAGTCGTGTCTGACTCTGTGCAACCCCAGAGACGGCAGCCCACCAGGCTCTGCCATCCCTGGGATTCTCCAGGTAAGAACACCGGAGTGGGTTGCCATTTTCTTCTCCAATGCATGAAAGTGAAAAGTGAAAGTGAAGTCGCTCAGTCATGTCGACTCTGTGCAACCACATCGACTACAGCCTACCAGGCTCCTCCGTCCATGGGGTTTTCCAGGCAAGAACACTAGAGTGAGTTGCCTTTTCCAAATAAATATATGAATGAGCAATAAATATGTGAATGATTCTTTTTAAATTAATTTTTGTTGATCTGTCAGGATCAGCAGGATTATGCTGTGATGACAAATCCCAGACCTCAGTGGCTTAAGTTCAGTTCAGTTCGGTTCAGTCGCTCAGTAGTGTCCGACTCTTTGCAACCCCATGAATCGCAGCACACCAGGCCTCCCTGTCCATCACCATCTCCCGGAGTTCACTCAGACTCACGTCCATTGAGTCTGTGATGGCATCCAGCCATCTCATCCTCGGTTGTCCCCTTCTCCTCCTGCCCCCAATCCCTCCCAGAATCAAAGTCTTTTCCAATGAGTCAACTCTTCACATGAGGTGGCCAAAGTACTGGAGCTTCAGCTTTAGCATCATTCCTTCCAAAGAAATCCCAGGGCTGATCTCCTTCAGAACGGACTGGTTGGATCTCCTTGCAGTCCAAGAGACTCTCAAGAGTCTTCTCCAACACCACAGTTCAAAAGCATCAATTCTTCGGCACTCAGCCTTCTTCACAGTCCAACTCTCACATCCATACATGACCACAGGAAAAACCATAGCCTTGACGAGATGGACCTTAGTCGGCAAAGTAATGTCTCTGCTTTTGAATATACTATCTAGATCGGTCATAACTTTTCTTCCAAGGAGTAAGTGTCTTTTAATTTCACGGCTGCAGTCACCATCTGCAGTGATCCTGGAGCCCCAAAAAATAAAGTCTGACACTGTTTCCACTGTTTCCCCATCTATTTGCCATGAAGTGATGGGACCAGCTGCCATAATCTTCATTTTCTGAATGTTGAGCTTTAAGCCAACTTTTTCACTCTCCACTTTCACTTTCATCAAGAGGCTTTTTAGCTCCTCTTTACTTTCTGCCGTAAGGGTGGTGTCATCTGCATATCTGAGGTTATTGATATTTCTCCCAGCAATCTTGATTCCAGCTTGTGTTTCTTCCAGTCCAGCGTTTCTCATGATGTACTATGCATAGAAGTTAAATAAGCAGGGTGACAATATACAGCCTTGACATACTCCTTTCCCTATTCGGATGCAGTCTGTTGTTCCATGTCCAGTTCTAACTGTTGCTTCCTGACCTGTATACAGATTTCTCAAGAGGCAGGTCAGGTGGTCTGCTATTCCCATCTCTTTCAGAATTTTCCACAGTTTATTGTGATCCACACAGTCAAAGGCTTTGGCAATAGTCAATAAAGCAGAAATAGATGTTTTTCTGAAACTCTCTTGCTTTTTCCATGATCCAGCGGATGTTGTTAATTTGATCTCTGGTTCCTCTGCCTTTTCTAAAACCAGCTTGAACATCAGGGAGTTCACAGTTCACGAATTGCTGAAGCCTGGCTTGGAGAATTTTGAGCATTACTTTACTAGCATGTGAGATGCGTGCAATTGTGTGGTAGTTTGAACATTCTTTTGCATTGCCTTTCTTTGGAATTGGAATGAAAACTGACCTTTTCCAGTCCTGTGGCCACCTCTGAGTTTTCCAAATTTGCTGGCATATTGAGTGCAGCACTTTCACAGCATCATCTTTCAGGATTTGAAACAGCTCAACTGGAATTCCATCACCTCCACTAGCTTTTTTCGTAGTGATGCTTGCTAAGGCCTACTTGACTTCACATTCCAAGATGTCTGGCTCTAGATTAGTGATCACATCATCATTATTATCTTGGTCGTGAAGATCCTTTTTGTACAGTTCTTCCGTGTATTCTTGCCACCTCTTCTTAATATCTTCTGCTTCTGTTAGGTCCAGACCATTTCTGTCCTTTATCGAGCTCATCTTTGCATGAAATGTTCCCTTGGTATCTCTAATTTTCTTGAAGAGATCTCTAGTCTTTCTCATTCTGTTCTTTTCCTCTATTTCTTTGCACTGATCACTGAAGAAGGCTTTCTTATCTCTCCTTGCTATTCTTTGGAACTCTGCATTCAGATGCTTATATCTTTCTTTTACTCCTTTGCTTTTCACCTCTCTTCTTTTCACAGCTATTTGTAAGGCCTCCTCAGACATCCATTTTGCTTTTTTGCATTTCATTTCCATGGGGATGGTCTTGATCCCTGTCTCCTGTACAGTGTCACGAACCTCATTCCATAGTTCATCAGGCACGCTATCTATCAGATCTAGACCCTTAAATCTATTTCTCACTTCCACTGTATAATCATAAGGGATTTGATTTGGGTCATACCTGAATGGTCTAGTGGTTTTCCCTACTTTCTTCAATTTAAGTCTGAATTTGGTAATAAGGAGTTCATGATCTGAGCCACAGTCAGCTCCCAGTCTTGTTTTTGTTGACTGTATAGAGCTTCTCCATCTTTGGCTGCAAAGAATATAATCAGTCTGATTTTGGTGTTGACCATCTGGTGATGTCCATGTGTAGAGTCTTCTCTTGTGGTGTTGGAAGAGGGTGTTTGCTATGACCAGTGCATTTTCTTGGCAAAACTCTATTAGTCTTTGCCCTGCTTCATTCCACATTCCAAGGCCAAATTTGCCTGTTACTCCAGGTGTTTCTTGACTTCCTACTTTTGCATTCTAGTCCCCTATAATGAAAAAGACATCTCTTTTGGGTGTTACTTCTAAAAGACCTTGTAGGTCTTCATAAAACTGTTCAACTTCAGTTTCTTCAGCATTACTGGTTGGGGCATAAACTTGGATAACTGTGATATTGAATGGTTTGCCTTGGAAACGAACAGAGATCATTCTAGCAAGGATTTACTTGCATTTCTAATATGGAGATAAGGGAGCACTGATGTGCTCAAAGCAACAGATGTTTATTGTCTCACAGTTTTGGACAATAGACCGTGAAGTGACAGTGTCAGCAGAGTCCTGTTCTCTCTGAAACCTATAGGGGAGAACCTTTTTTTGCCTCTTCATAGCTTCTGGTGGTTTGCCAGTGATCCAGAACGTTCCTTGGCTTGCAGCAGAGAGCACTTCTGTTGCTGCCTCTGTTTCATGCCATCACATGGCACTCTCCTCTCACATCTGCTTCTTCTCCTTTTCTTAAAGAGACACCAGTCATATTGGTTTCAGGTCCACCTTAATCCAGTGTGGTCTTATCTTAGTTTGATTCTATCTGTAAAGATCCTATTTCCAAGTAAGGTTATATTCACAGGCACCAGAGGTTAGGGCTCCAACACATATTTTTAGGAGAACACAACTCAACCAATAAAACCATTTACCTCTCCAAAACCTTCCTATAGACAGAGTTACCCATTTCCCAGAAGTCATGAATTTTTACCTCACTGCTGTCACTGATTGGTAATTTTATGCTGACTTCCTTGGGAAGGGTATTTATGTATTGTTCAAGGAGGAAAGACAGTGAACCAAATATTTTGATGTCTAGAATCGTGGAATATGGTAGACATTAGAGATCCTAGTATTTAAGCAAAGATACTTCCAGTTATCTTCCAACCAAACAGTTGGATGATACTTCCCTGCTTCCATGAAACTAGCTGTGAAATTATGTAACTTTCTTTAAGCCAGTGAAATGTGAGCAGACTAGATATGTGTTATTTCCAGATACTAAAATTTAATGAGCCAAAGCACAATTTTTCACCTTTCTTTTTATCTTCCAGGTTGAAAGTAACTTTCCAGGTAGTGAAAATTTTGGAATGAAGGCCCTGGTATAAAGGACAGCATGAAGTAAAAACTCCATCACACAGACCTGTAGTTAGTATGTATCATATCCTACGATACATCAATTTATATTATATATACATATGTATTTGTATATACATATGTGAAAAATTCGTGTACCTATTCATCAGAGAAATATATACAAGTATTTTTAATAGAATTGTTGCAGGAAAAAATGGGAGTCAATCTAAATACTTATCAGTTGTAGGTTGAAATAAATAAATAGCTACATCCATAATCTGAATAATATATAAAAATGAAAATGAGTGAATTACAGCTATAAAAATCAATATAACTTTTCAAAACATAATTTTAATCAGTCATAATAGAAGACATAGTTATGACTGCAATTCTATAATACAGTGAGAATTAATCAGTACTTATATAGGGGTATAAAAATGTCTAATAACAGTGAAGAAAAACAAGGGAACAAAATTCAGCTAAATAACTACTTTTAACAGATACTGAATATAATGTGACTGGAGAAGGCACACAGAGCTCCTAGGGTATGAAAATTCTTTTTCTGGCATGACTGTTGGGCACATGCTGTTCATTTTATTATTGGTCTTTAAGCTTTACTTTGTACTCTTTATACAATCTGTATTTCACAACTATTGAAAAAATAAATCTTGGACATATATATGAAGGACACAAGTTATAGAAATAATACCATTTTCCCCCTGTGATTCCTTTTTCTTTTTTAATTAATTTTTGTTGGAGTAGAGTTGCTTTACAATATTCTGTTAATTTCTACTGTACAGCAAAGTGAATCAGCTATGTGTGTGAGATAAGTTGCTTCAGCTGGTCCAACTCTTTACGACATTAGGAACTGCAGCTGGCCAGGCTCCTCTGTCCCTGGGATTCTCCAGGCAAGAGTGGGTTGCCATGCCCTCCTCCAGGAGATCTTCCCATCCCAGGGATCAAACCCAGGTCTCCTATGTCTCCTGCATTGTAAGCGGGTTCTTTGCCACTAGTGCCACCTGGTAATCAACTATACATGTACTATGTGTACATATATCCCCCATTTTTTGGTTTTGCTTCCCATTTAGGTCACCACACAGCACTGAGTAGAGTTTCCTGGGCTATACAGAAGGTTCTCATTAATTGAGTTCTCAGGAGGCCCTAGTGGTAAAAATACACCTGCCAAAGCAGGTAGCCATTTAAGAGATGTGGGTTCGATCCCTGGGTCAGGAAGATCCTCTGGAGAAGGGCATGGCAATCAACTCCAGTATTCTTGCCTGGAGAATCCCATGGACAGAGAAGTTATCTGTCCATTAGTTATCTATTTTATGCATAGCACCAATAGTGTATATATGTCAATCCCAATCTCCCAATTTATTCCATTCCCCTTTTCCCCCTTTGGTATCCATATCTTTGTTCTCTACATCTTTATTTCTATTTTGCAATATACCATTTTTCTAAATTTCTTATATATGCATTAATATATGATAACCAGTTTTCTCTTTCTGACTTACTTCATTCTGTATGACAGCCTCTAGGTCCATCCATGGCTCTGCAAATGATCCAACTTCATTCCTTTTTATGCCTGACTAATAGTCTATTGTGTATATATATGAACCATATCTTCTTTATCCATTCCTCTATTGATGAACATTTAGATTACTTCCATGTCCTAGCTATTGTAAATATTGTTGCAGTGAAAATTTGGGCACAAATGCCTTTTTGAATCATTGCCTTCTCTGGGTACATGCCCAGTAATGGGATTGCTGGGTCATATGTTAGTTCTATTTTTAGTTTTTTAAGGAACTTCCAAACTGTTCTCCATAGTGGCTGTATCAATTTACATTCCTGCCAACAGTGCAAGAGGGTTCCCTTTTCTCCACACTTTCTTCAGCATTTATTGTTTATAGATTTTTTGATGTTGGCTGTCCTGACCTGTGTGAGATAATACCTCATAGTAGTTTTGATTTGCATAAGTGTCAAGCCTTACATTCTTTAATCCATTTTGAGTTTATTTCTGTGTATGGTATCAGGGAACATTCTAATTTAATTATTTTACTGTAGCTGTCCAGTCTTCCCAGCACCCTTATTGAGGAGACTGTCTCTTCTCCACTGTATATTCGTGACTCCTTTGTCATAGATTAGGTGACCATAGGTCCATGCGTTTATCTCTGGGCTTTCTATTCTGTCCCATTGATCTATACTTCTGGTTTTCTGCCAGTAACATACTGCCTTGATTACTGTAGTTTTCCAATGTAGTCTGAGCTCAGGGAGCCTGATTCCTCCAGCTACCTTTTCCTGTCTTAAGATTGCTTTCACTATTTGAGGTCTTTTGTGTTTCTATACAAATTGTAAGATGTTCCATTCTAGTTCTGTGAAAAATGCCATTGGTAATTTGATAGGAATTCCATTTAATCTGTAGATTGTTTTGGATAGTATAGTCTTTTCCACAGTATTGATTCTTTCAATCCAAAAACATGGTAGGTCTCTCCATCTGTTTGTGTCATCTTTGATTTCTTTCATCAGTATCTTATAGTTTTCTGTATACAGATATCTTGCCTCCTTAGGTAGGTTTACTCCTAGGTATTTAATTCTTTTTTTTTTTTTCACAATAGTAAATGAAATTGTTCCTTATTTCGCTTTCTGATCTTTCATTGTGAGGGTATAAAAATGCAAGAGATTTTTGTGTATTAATTTTGTAATATGCAACTTTACCATATTTATCAATTAGCTCTAGTGCTTTTCTAGTGGCATTTTTATGATTTTCTATGTATAGTATGTCATCTGCAAACAGTGATAGTTTTAACTCTTCTTTTCCAAACTGGATTCCTTTTATTTCTTTTTCTTCTCTGATTGCTGTGGCTAGAACTTACAAGACTATGTTGACTAATAGTGGTGAGAGTGGACACCCTTCTCTTGTTCCTGATATTAGAGGAAATGATTTTAGTTTTTCAACATTGAGAATAATGCCTGCTGTGCCTTGTCATATATGGCCTTTATTATGTGGCGGTGATTTCCCTCTATGCCCATTTTCTGGAGAGTTTTCGTCATGAATTGTGTTCAATTTCATCAAAAGTTTTTCTGCATCTATCAAAATGATTATGTGGTTTTTATTATTCAATTTGTTAATATAGTGTATCACATTGATCAATTTGTGTACTTGCTGCCAGACATTCACAAAGCAGGATTTGACCTCATAGACTTGGTACCAGTTCTTAGAGCTGGTCTTAAAGACCATCTTTTAGCCAGTCTGCTGTAAGGATTGTGAGATAGAATCTTTTTAACTGTCAGGGTGGAGAAGCATATACAGGGCAGACGTCTGGGAATTAAAAAGTTGTCATGAAATTTATCATCTGTGGCACTCTTACATATCAGTAAGAAGGATGAGTGATTAAAGGAAAAATTTACTCAGGCAACCAAGGCTTTTGAAAACATCATGATTTGTAATCTACATACATATACTTCTGATTTTTCTAGCTTAGAACTTCTATAGGAGCAGAAAGAGCCCCAATGAATAGTTCTTTGCTTAAAAGGAATTAGTTTCTTTACCTCCATGTCCAAGGTTAATAACAAGCATTATAGGTTTCATTCTTTCATAAAATAACTGTTTAATTGAAATGAAAGAAAATCTGTATAACTCAAGTTTTGTTATTTTTAATGAAAACTTTAAAAGAAAAATGGTGTTGACCCAAAGATTTTTGATAATTCAGTAATGAGGCCGTCATGACTTTTTACATACAGTTCAAGGGGAAAGTTTAGTTCTTCCCAAAGTAAGTTTAGTGAGCAGAAGTTCATCGTCAAGTCAAACAAAGACAAATATCGTATGGTATGCTTATATGTGGAAGCTAAAAAAAAATGGTCTGAATGAACCTATTTATGAAACAGAAACAGAATCACAGGTGTAGAAAACAAACTTATGGTTCCTGGGGGAAACAAGGGCAACAAAGGATGAATTGGGAAGACTGGGATTGACATATACACAATACTACATATAAAATAACTGATAAGAACCTACTCTATAGCATAGGGAACTTTAATCAAAACTCTGTAATGGCTTGCATGAGAAAAGAATCTAAAAATATGTATAACTGACTCACTTTCCTGTACATCTGAAAGTAACACAACATTGTAAATCAACTAACCGCCAATACAAACTAATTAAAACAAGAAAACAACTCAGCATCAACCTAAGAACGAAGCCTCGACTTGGTTACAGCTTTAGGATATGGAGTGCCAGGCAATTTGGGGGCATAGAGCTCTGTTATATCTACCTAGCATCAGCACATTAATTAATTCAAACAAAAAGATTGAAAATAAAAGTCAAATTGATTATTTTATTCCATGTAGATGATAACTAACTTACTATTCTTCATATTAACTAATGGCAGGTATGATGTTCTGTTCTTAGATCAATAGATTTGCTGATGATCATGATGTATGAATGTACCTTCTTTTAGCCCCAGTAATATCTTTCCCAGTGATAAAGACTTTTCTGACATTCAGCACCTGACAGATTGTTTTCTAGTTACCAATTCAGGACACAACACATCCTGCTTTAATCCCACTGTGTATCCAAATGGCCCATTCAGTTTGTGTGCATCTCTCTTCTACTAAAAATTTAATTAATCCAGATGCTCAGGGTCTTTTAGCTAATTTAGTGTTCTGATTAACTCAGGATTAAACAAAGAATTTCTTTTTTTCCAAGCTATGTTATTAAAAACATTACTAAACTGTGTTATCTTGCATTCTTGCTTAAATACTAAGACTTATAAAAACCCTGCCCTGAAAATAATCTTTCTTTTTGGCATTCCAAAAAGAGAAAGTTCCAATTCAGGCTTCAGCAGGGTGACTCCTTTTCTGAAGATCTATTTTTGAGTAGGGGTGCTGTTCAGTGTTGAAAATTTGAATGCTGTTGATCAGTCCTGGGTGTTCATTGGAAGGACTGATGCTGAAGCTGAAACTCCAATACTTTGGCCACCTGATGCAAAGAGCTGACTCATTTGAAAAGACCCTGATGGTGGGAAAGATTGAGGGTGGAAAAAGAAGGGGACAACAGAAGATGAGATGGTTGGATGGCATCACCGACTAAATGGACATGGGTTCGGGTGAACTCCAGGAGTTGGTGATGGACAAGGAGGCCTGGGGTGCTGCGGTTCACGGGGTTGCAAAGAGTCGACGTGACTGAGCAACTGAACTGAACCGAACTGTCCAAGACTTTATTCAGCTTTAAATATATAACTCTAAACTTTATTAATTCATTCTCCCCACTCCTTTCCCAGCATTACACCCTTGCCACCTTTTAGTTCTTGTCTCTTTTGGATCTATTTATGCAGCAACCTTGCCTAAAATACTGTTGATAAGGAAATGTCAAGTCAGACAAATCTGGCCTTTTGAGTTTTTTCCCCTTTGCATCCTGTCCATAAACATAGGCTTAGGTATGTCAAACAATGTATAAATGGGAGAGTGGAGTTTACTGAAGTTCATATAGAGACAGATCTAATTATTTTAAGTGAAGAATACAAAACTATAGGAAAACAATTAGTCTGAAGGTAGGAGACTTAATTTCTTGTCCCAGCTACTTATTAGGTTTAGGATATTGCACAAGTTATTTAACATAAATCTTTAAGTTTCCTGATATAGAAAGGAAGGGGTTTATGATTGCCTTGATGTTCCTTTTTGTCCCCTTCTTCCTTTTTGTGAACCCATGAACTGCTTCAGTGTTCAATCAAATGGGAAAATAGATTTCTGGTTAAGACAAATTTCCAGGAATGATTTTAGTCTTTCCCAAATTAGTGTCTTATCTTAAACACATAACACATTCAAAAATGTATTCCTCTCTTACTTCAACCAGTGGCATCTTGTCAACCAACCACTAGAGTCAGCAACTTCAAAAATCCTAGTGATCAGAGAGACAATTTTTCTAGAAAGTAAAAGTTAGAGCACGTCATCCTTCATGTATAAAACATTCATTAATGTTGACAAAAATGTAATTGGATTTGAACAGAGCCTAAATGGCAGATTTCACTGAGTGCTGTTCTGAGTGGTGAGAATCCGAAATCATGTACACTGCATCTGTCTGGGAGAATCAATAGACAAATAGAAGATCCATTTTTAAGTTACTGAAAAGCAAAGCTCATTAAAAATTATTTTGGAGCATAAACATGAAGTTATTATTTTTCAGTCCAATCCATGAATTTAGAAAATTCATAAATCAGAAGATAATAGCATTTCTATTCACTGGATGGATAATAATGATTCAATGCCATAACCATTACATTCCTTAGAAAAATAATTTTCACCATCATTTTCATCTTGGATCAGAATGTGGTGATTTGTTATTAGTTAACTGGGATGATAAATGCTCCAAAAGAATATCTAGACTATACAGACTATAATGAGTAAATGATAGGAAGCCCAAATGTTTGTTTTCTAATTAGTATTTTGGATCATTTTGGTTTAAATCCTCACATTTAATGACATTTTATGGGATAGTTACATTCACAGTGTCACACAGTGATTTGGTGGCCAGAATTCAACATTATACTCCTCCAAAGGGTGTTAACATTTTTTCAAAAGAAGATTCCTGGTAACAAAATTTAACTCCAGTCCTCAGTCACACACATGAACACAGACACACACAATTGGTGGTGGTGGTGGTTTAGCCACTAAGTCATGTCCAACTCTTGTGACCCCATGGACTGTAGCCCACCAGTGTCCTCTGTCCATGGGACTTCCCAGGCAAGACTACTGGAGTGGATTGCTATTTCCTACTCCAGGGGATCTTCCTGTCCCATAGATCAAACCTGGGTCTTCTGCATTGCAGGTGGATACTTTACCAACTGAACCACCAGGGGAGTCCCCCCCACACACAATTCATCACTCTTATATCCACCTTTCACATCTGCATAAAGATATCACTTAGTTCAACAAAAATGTTACTGGATCATGATTTCAAGTCACTCCACCAAACTGAAGCAAGGACAGAAAATGTATGAAATATCACTCAGGTTAACTTTCATTTATATTCAGCTTTCTTCTTTAGAATACTTCACATTGTTTCATTTTGTTTTGCAATTTTCTTAAGGTATTTTAAATTGAAGAAGTTCAAATCTTCTTTTTCCATTAATAGATATTACTTCCATTATATGTCTGCTTCTTTCTTCATTCTCAAATATGATCTTTTACATAAAAGTGGGTCACAGAAAATTGTTAATGTCAAGTCATTCCAGATCCATTAATCTACCTTTCAGGGCTGAAGAAGCAATATGTGATGTTACCAGGAAACAATTTCAGGTAGACTACACTGCTATTTCTTGTGTTCTTCCCTAAGGAAATATCTTTGTTAGAAGAAAATGGGTAATTTTAAATACTGCATTTGTTTTCAATGACTTAAAACTCTTCAAATTTTAAGCTCAAAGGATTAAGCAAAAATAAAACCTCATTATATTACATGTTATCTGATGAACAATTTTACAAACTACTTTTTAAAAACTTTTCACACCCAGAGCAGTGTGAGGAAGCATAAAGAATACTGAGCTCAGAGTCAGAATATCTAGGTTTGATACTTGATATACCATCAACAAGCTATGATGGGTGCGTAGTTATTGGCTGTACTCTCCTATTTGCAAGAAAGATCTTTTAGCTTCCATATGCTTCCCTTGTAGCTCAGCTTGTAAAGAATCTGCCTGCAAGGCAGGAGACCCTGATTCGATTCCCGGGTTGGGAAGATGCACTAGAAAAGGGGTAGGCTACCCACTCCAGTATTCTTGGGCTTCTCTGGTGGCTCAGTTGGTAAAGAATCCACCTGCCATGCGGGAGACCTAAGTTCAATCCCTGGGTTGGGAAGATCCCTTGAAGAAGGGAACGGCTACCCACTTCCATATGATTCTTTGACATTTCTAAAATTCTCACCACTTCATTCAATCCTTACACATGTACTAAATTCTGAGTTTGTGCCAGGGCCTGTCCCAGGGGCTGGAGAGATCACAGATGACAAGGTACAGCCTTGACCACTCAAGGGCCTGATGGAGCAGAACAGGAGGTGCGTCCATATGAGTATACTCTGGGGTATGGCTGCATCGGCCTAGTATTTTCACCACATCCAGCTCCTATCATTCTCCTCACCTTGCTACACACATATGTACCTTCACACACACATATACCCACTCAAGCAGTTTCCCCATCACAAAAATATAGCTTTTAATCCAATTCAGTGAGTCAACATCCATAGTACTCTAATTTGCATGGTTAAAATGTATCTTTTTGAATGACTGAATTCTTCAGTATGTCCTGGTTGTTAGAAATGTGAATGGGTGACTGAAAATTTTCTAGCATGCCTATAGAAAAGAAAGTAATTTCAAAATTATGTCCAAGTCTATGTTCAAAAGGAGAGATATTCCTGTTGTGACCACTTCTGGAAGAACATAACCAACTTGCACTAAATATTCCTTCTGTTAATTTCTCATATTATCTGAAATTCAAATGTCAAGCATTTACCGCATTGATTTAAGGTGCTTCTTGTTGTTATTCAGTTGCTATGTCATGTCCAGCTCTTTGCAACTCCATGGACTGCAGCACGTCACTCTTTCCAGTCCTTCACCATCTCCTGGAGTTTGCTCAAACTCTTGCCCATTGAATCAGCAATGTCATCCAACCATCTCATCCTTTCATTTCCTTCTTCTCCTGCCTTCGAGCTTTCCCAGCATCAGGGTCTTTTCCAATGAGTCAGCTCTTCACATCAGGTAGTCAAAGTATTGGAGCTTCAGCTTCAGCATCAGTCCTTCTTTAGCTTCTGTTAAAAGGTGATCTCCCTGATGTAGATTATATGCTGTGTCTTTTCCAGTCATGTTGCTTGGTGAGAGTTAGCTTCTCTGTTTCTATTTTATAGTGAATTGAGAGTAAAATACAGGTTAAAATTTCTAAACCATTCTGGTATAAGTGGGAACTGTGAGTACTGACCTTGGCAGAGGTTTTGGCACAGGGCTGAACTTAGGACTCCACTAGGCAGAGGGCTGTGGAGAATGCACCCTAGAGAGAATCAGAGTTGGTATCTAGAAGCAAAGTTATAGCAAGACTCAAGAATAAGAAGCATTAATTCAAAGTGACTGGAAAGGAAAACAGAAACCATGAAACTAGACAAAAGGAGTCTAAAGAAACCATAACACAAATTAAGCTTAGAAAAGAGGTTGAGTGTGGCATTTAAGAAATTTTCTAAGATACCAGAATATAAAGCCACAGGAAACTTTTGTACTTCCCAACCCAGGGACTGAACTTAGGTCTCCTGGATTGCAGGCAGATTCTTTACCAGCTGAACCACCAGGGAAGCCCAAGAATACTGGAGTGAATAACCTATCCCTTCTCCAGTGGATCTTCCCGACCCAGGAATCAAACTGGGGTCTCCTGCATTGCAGGTGGATTCATTCCCAGCTGAGCTACCAGGGAATCCTGTAGAAAGCCATAAAGAGGTCCAAATCCAGAAAGGAGTGTGGCATGGGAGAAACAAATTAAAATCAAAGAAGGGAAGAGAAACTGACCAAAGTTTAAGGTAGTGTCTTGAAAATGAGTTAGAAATGTTTTAATGACTTTGAACTCCCCTGAAGAAGGGGGAAAGGAAGAAATATACCAGCAAACTCTTGCTTTTAGCCAACAGCTGATTTAGTCCAAAATTACATTACTTCATGTTACGTATGGCTACAACTCCAATTTCTGCCAGAGGAGATAGTTAATCCAAAATATCCCCTTTTCAGGGATTTAACTGTCAAATTCAATGAAGTGAATGCAGAGTATGTACTGACAAATCTTTTGCTCAACTGATTAAGAAAAACAGAGAGGAGACATGGGTACCCCTTTATGTCAGGAAAAAATGGTGGTGCCTCTGTTCCACAGGCAACTCTGGCAAAGGCTGTGTGTTTTGAAACTTGGTGCCAAGAGCCAGTGTGTTATCTGTAAACACTGATTTTGTTCTCCGGAAGCCCTAGCAGTTATCTTCAATTTGGTCACTTCTCTTTCATCAAAACATTTCAGTTTCCTTATCTTCGAAATAATCCATTTTGGCTATTTTCTATTTTGGAGGAAGGAACAGGAAAGATGACTTATCTTTATAAATGTGCTTCCAAAAGGACCTGGGCCAGCTCACACATTTGACACATAGCACAAAGGCACAATAGGACAATTAGAGCAAAAAGGAATCCATGAAAGAGAAAGAGTTGGTGTTAGTAAATGAACAGCTGAATAAATTTCTACACTTGGGAAATTATTATGGATCTAACATTTCTAGCTAGTAAGGCAAGAGAGAGGAAGAGAGCAAGATGGTGGAGGAGTGGGTGGACACAGAGTACATCTCTCTCCACGGATACATCAGTTATACACCTTCTGACACAGAAGCGCATGCAGAACACCAGCTGAGAGCGGACAGGAGTACTGACCAGTGGAAAAGAATGTATAGAACCACACAAAACTCAGTAGGACAAAGGAACTAGGGGGAAGAACAGGAGTGTTAGTAGGACTGGACCTGCCCTCGGCTGGTGGGGGAACTGAAGAAAGGTGAGAGGGAAATAATGTTGTGTTTATCTGCTTTGGTTTTATAACATCACACAGTTCGTAAATTTCAGAAATGCAATTATTCAGAGCTTCCCTGGTGGCTCAGTGATGAAGAATGGGCTGCCAGTGCAGGAGATACAGGTTCAATCCCTGGATCAGGAAGATCCAACTAAGCCTGTGTGCCGCAACTACTGAAACGTGTGCACCCAGAGCCTGTGCTCCATAAGAAACCACCACAAGAAGGAGCCTGAGCACCACAGCTAGAGAGTAGCCCATGGAGCAACAGAGACCCAACACAGCCAAAAACAAATAAATAAATAAAACTAATTTTTTAATGCAATTATTCTTGAGACAACAGAGATCCCTTCAGAAAACAGCACTTCCCTCCATCTAAGTTACTTGATACAGAAGATCGCAGATTCTTTGAATCACTTCTGCAGTGAGAACTAAGATAGCGGTGCCCCCTGTAGCTCTCTTTCACTCACTGACTCAGCAGAGCCAGATCTCCCAGGGAAAGGGGAAGAAATGCCAGTTTTCCACAATGAATGGCCACCAAGTCACTGAGGAAGTCACCGTCTCTAGGCTTCCAAAGAGCCAGAGGGCTTGTGGCCCAGGTCACCAAAACCAAAAAGAGAAGAGAAAGATGAGCAGAGCCTCAATAGAGGAGAAACATCAAAAAACACAAGCTAGGCTTCCTAGATTTTTTTTCCAACTCTATTAAGAAAGTACTGACAACCCAATGAGTCACTGAAATGCACCTTCTCTACCTGTTGACTTGCTGTTGTTCAGTCTCAGTCGTGTCCGACTCTTTACGGCTACATCGACTGCAGCATGCTTCTCTTCCCTGTTCCTCAATATCTCCCAGAACTTGCTCAAACTCATGTCCATTGAGTCGATGATGCTATCCAACCATCTCTTCCTTTGTCTCCCCCTTTTTCTGCTGCCTTCAATCTTTCCCAGCATCAGGATCTTTTCCATTGAGTGGGCTCTTCCCATCAGGTGGCTAAAATATAGGAGCTTCAGCATTCGTCCTTCCAATGAATATTCAGGGTTGATTTCCTTTAGGATTGACTAGTTTGATCTCCTTGTTGTTCAAAGGACTCTCAAGAGTCTTCTCCAACACAACATTTTGAAAGCATCAATTCTTTGGTGCTTAGCCATCTTTATCGTCCAACTCTCACACATGTACATGACTACTGGAGAATAGCGTTGACTATATGGGCCTTTGTCTTAATACTTAAAGCAATAAATGCCTCTTGGGATGGCCACCCCAGATTTCCTCTTCTATGGGGGCAGCCCCTTAGCTATCGACCTCCAATAGCTTCTTCTATCTCCCCTATTCTGAAGCAGGCACAGCTGGTTACTCATATTCCCTTTCTTGTGAATCTGAAACTTAGAATGAAGAATCATCAAGCTGGAAATTGTGCTTTAGGGGATAAAGAGGTCTGTGAACTTTTACTCCTGAATACGCTGAAGCTCTCACAGGATCATCTCTTCCCTGGATCCAGCTTGATTATCTTTTTCTTGGATTATGTGGACTGCACAAGTCTTCTAAATTTTCCTTTTTTTCCCCCCCTCTTTTTCCTTTACTTGGCCAGAATTGATTTCTATTTCTTATCTTATAATACACATATGAGTCCCTGCATAAGATTCTTACAAATAACACTAAAAGATACAAGAGGGAAAAAAAAATTAGCCTTCATTATCAGTAAGAAATATAATCATATACAATGAAATTAGAAAGGGAGAACAAGAATGGAGGGTGGTGGTATATGGAATTATCATGGCTCCAAATGAAAATAGGAATTGTCACAAGCCTAGTTATCTAGAAGCAAATGCTGAGAAAGAGTTTGGGTGCAAGATGTTCACAAGGAATCAACACCTGCAAATGGAACAGAGAAGAAAATTGAACTGTGGTGCCCATCCAGAAACTCCTTGCAGTCAGGAGCCCGGGAACCAGACGCTGAAGCAGCCCTTGGGATGAGCAGACCCCTGGAGGCCATCTTCTTGTCACCCCCCACAGCAAGTCGTACCGTAAAGGGAGATGTGAGCAGCACGTCTCTGTGTCTATCAGAGTCCACCCTTGGTGTCATTTGGATCCACTTCTCCATATACAATCAGGGAGCATCTCCTCCCAGTTTCCAGTGGGAAACTTAGAAGAAGAAGGTTAGTTGGTGGGAAGAATTACCTCTCCTCTCCTGCAGTCAATCTCAGGCTGCAACTGATACTCATCGTCTCCCTCCTTCACCAGCTATTTGAGATTACCATCAGCATTAGCTTCATCTCTGCTGGCCTTACATAGCAGTTGTTGAAGGCAAAAGCGCATCGTGCAGAGCCATGAGTCCAGGGGCTGCTGTCACCACACACACAGCTGCTGCAGCTTCACCCTGGGCTTCCTGCAGCAGCTTCGCTGGGCAGCGACCACCCCCCACCGAGATAAAGATGCAAGGTAGAAATAGTGGCTGTGTTTGGAAGCTTCAGCCCCTCCACTTGAAATGGTTGTTCTCCAAGACTTGGCTTAGTTCTTTCTGAGTATAGGTCTTGCCGGGGAAGGAGCAGATGCTTTATATTTACTATAAAACAGAAACTGTGGGAGATAGTCCTCTTAGCAGCGAAATTTTACTCCCAGAAGCTTGGCAACATGGATTGTTAATCTCTATGACTTTCATCCTACTTTCTCTCTCTAAAATAATAATTAAAGAAAAAAAAAAAGAATCTCATTGTGGAAAAAAAAAAAAAGAATTCTCAGGCTGAGATTGTGGGCATTGTTGTGTCTGCCCATTTATAGTCACAATTATAGAAGAGAGTACCAAGAAGGACCCAAGTGGATCATCTGGGTTCAATACATAGTCCTCCTTCTCCCCATTATACAACAGCAGGTTTAACTTCTCTGGACTCAGGGTCAAGGCAATAACACCTCTTCTTTCCTGCCCATGACACAAGTTGCCTAGACCACTCAGGTGGTGGCCACATTTTATAATTCAATAGGAATCTCGCTGTGGCCCTCAGCAAAGTATGCCCAAAGGGAACCTCTCACACAGTGGACTGCAGAGTTACAAGGACAGAAAGAACAAGTCATCCAGCGAATTTCTGGGAGTGATATAACTCTCATTAACAACTACTGAAACTATAGTGACCAGCCCAAAAGCAGCGGGGGCCGTTCACTGGGCATGTGTTAGGAACCAGGTTCTGTGTGTGAGTGATTTCACTTGATCCTCACACAGTCCAGTGAAGTGATTACCCTCATAATCTCTATGTTGCACTTGAAGAGAAGGAGGCTTACAAAAGGGAAATTTCTGGCTCAGGGTCATGTGGCTAATAAATGCAGAGCTAGAACACCTTTGCTCTCATTATTTTGTAGCATCACATGAAATAATTAAAATCTAGCTACAAAGCCAAAGATAAATGAGCAAACTCATGTTAATAGAAGAAATAACTTTGTCATGCTTTGTGTTTGCTTGCTGATTGATAAGCGAAGAACTAGTGTAGCTTTATCATTTTTATTATCAGTTAATTACTCTTCATATGTTCGTGTTTCAGAATGGCCCTGAATCTTTTCTTATTATCAATATTCAATTAGAAACGATGCCCCAGTTTCTATCCTTCAATAAATCCTGGAGTGGTGTCTGTTAAATATATGTATGTGTAAGAGAATGATAAGACAACCCCTTATTCTAAAAATATATTGAAGCAGGAGAAAGAGGCTGCACATTAATTTTTTTTCTAAAGAAGCTCAAAATGGCATCTCTCTCAGCTCATTAACTCTAGAAACATCCCTATGAGGATGGCTACCAAGGAGCTTTCTTGTTTCAGAACGAAGGAGCCCTAAGTAGATGGAAAAAATAGAACTCAAAACTTTAGGAAGAGCCGTTTTATTAGAAACTAAGTGTGTCTGCTATGAAGGAGCTAAAATCAGATCTTAATTCAGAGCTGTAGTCAGGAGATGATGTCTCCCTTTGGGGAGCATGAACGAAAGGGCACTAGGAAGTATTTTTAGAGATGACTTGTTTTGAATCCAGAAAGAATAATTTTTAGATACATGGGTATTTATTATATTATTATTCCTACTTTCCTGTATTTTTTTTCAAACTTTTAAAGCAAAAGAATTTTTTAGAGAAATCCAGAAAGAAAGAAAAGGGGATGGAGGGAAGGAGAAAGAAAAGTAAAGAAAGAGAATTCATTTTCCTACACACAGATTCTCTTGTTCAGAAGCAATTTATAAAAATAGTCATCCCCAGCTTTTCTTTCTGTTCTACCTACCACATTTTAAAACAGCTATGAAGAGCAACATCCTCACCAACCACAGAGTAATAAACTTGAAAAAACCTTGAACTTTAAGAATACTTTGACCTGATAGTCTTATTCTTTAGGAACAATGAAATGACTGACAACAAGCAGTGGGAAATACTGTGCACTGGGGCAGTATGTGAACCTCCATTGGCACCAAAATTATCTCTATTGAATCTGCCACTCTTTCATTTACGAGTGGTGCGGGTTGGGCAGGTTATTCAACCTCTCAGCACCTTACCTTTCTTATCTGCATTATGAGGATAAGAAAACTTAGCTCCTAGCGTTTTCTTAGGACTAAATGAGATGATTTAGATGCCTGGTATAAGATAGCAGCCATTAGTAAACCTTCCTGCCCACCCATCTTTCACAACCAAACCAGTTTAAGAAGGAAGCTTTGTCTGTCTGAGCTGAGCTCTTCAGGTGATTTTCAGGTGCAGCACTTTCCACGTGAGCCCTTCTCTGCAAATGAGCCAAGATGAGTTTATTCCACCAGTGTGATGACCAGTTTTATGGTAGTAACCAGGAGTCTCTCTTCCTTAAGGGTGGCATGCATACACTGTCTCCTGACTCCCTCAGAAGCCTCTAACTTGCTCGGCTCTGGGCCTGTTTGTTTTCTCTGATCTGATGGTCCCTGAAGCAACTCTGAAGACAGGGACACAAAGGGTGGGCTAAGGAGCGGTGAGCAGGCACAGGGACTGGGAGAGGAGAGGTCAGATTCAGAGAAAACAGAAAAAGCAAGGAAGCAATCTGCCAAGGTGATTAGAGGCCGCCTTCCCCAGGGTGTAACTCAACACAAAGTCGATTTTCCTTCTGACAGCAGTTTTCATATCCTGCAAGGTTTGCCATGAGCAGAATTGAAGAGAGTAAGCCCTGCTATCTGAAAGGAGGGAAGAAAGACAAATTTTATATATGCTCAAAAGTCTCAGAAATACTCCTGGAGAAAAGGATAAAAAGCTTTTAAACATGACTGTTTGACCCACTCAGCTGTGCATGGCTCTACTCTCCAGGAAAAGGAGAAAAGCTGCTCTGTCTAAAGCAGGCTCCTTTCTTGGGGCTTCCTTGGTGGTCCAGTAGTTAAGACTCCATGCTGCTTCCACTGCAGGGAGTGAGGGGGGTAGGCACTGGTTTGATCCTGATGGGGAACTCAGATTCCACATGCCTGGAGGCAAGGCTAAAAAAAAAAAATCAGATTCCTCTCAAAGAGCTCTAGGGCTCCAGTCTCTCCTACCTGCTCAGTAAGTTGAGCACAAGTGGCTCCAAGTGGCAGTCAAACCCTTGTCCAATCTGACTCCAATTCCATATTTTCAATTTGGTCTCCCATCAAGATCCTCTTCCCGAGACCAAACTGGGACATTTTATTTACCTCTAAATACCTGTAAATAAAATTTACCTCTAAAGTCCCTTGGACTGCCAGGAGATCCAACCAGTCCATCGTATAGGAAATCGGTCCTGAATATACATTGGAAGGACTGATGCTGAAGCTGAAACTCCAATACTTTGGCCACCTGATTTGAAGAACTGACTTATTGGAAAAGACTCTGATACTGGGAAAGACTGAAGGCGGGAAGAGAAGGGGACGGCAGAGGATGAGATGGTTGAATGGCGTCACTGACTCTATGGACATGAGTTTGAGTGAACTCCGGGAGTTGGTGATGGACAGGGAGGCACTGTGTGCTGCAGTCCATGGGGTCACAAAGAGTCAGACACGACTGAGCAACTGAACTGAACTGAACTGAAAATACCTGTGATTTTCTTTCACAGACATTACACATTCTTTGTGCAATGGTTTGTTTAAAAAGTATTTAACCAAATGCTGATCAGGCAAATTTATTTTCTTTTCTACCCACTTACATTTATTCAGGGCTTCCCAGTTAGCTCAGTGGTAAAGAATCCACCTGCCAATGCAGAAGATGGGGGTTTGTCTCCTGGGTCAGAAAGATCCCCTGGAGGAAGGTATGGCAACCCACTCCAACATTCTTGCCTAAAGAATCCCATAAACAGAGAAGCCTGGTGGTCTACAGTCCATGGGGTCACAAAGAGTCGAACACGACTGAGAGATTAACTCTTTCAGTTTTCATGGCACTTATTCTATGGAGGTCCTTTTCTTCACCCCAAATGAAAATTCAGGCAGTCACATTTTCTTAGCTAATCATTTTGGCAGCAAAAGATCCTCTGAAAAATGCTAGATTAAAAGGATCAGTCTTAAACCCAGGCTGTCTTTCCCCACCTCAGGACTACTGCAAGCAGGAAGGCTGCCACGGAGGAGAGGAAATCTGGTTGGATGATTCTCTTTCTCCTTTTCCTATCCTTCCTCCTCCACATCGATTCCCTGTATTTCCAATGCTTCCAGTGTACGAGATGGAGGACAGAGAAGAGATGAGGGGAACAGAAAAGTTGCTACCTAAACAGTGTTTTCTGGACTTCATCCTTGTATCTTCAGAGACTACCAGTATCAGCCGGAGCCTCTCCATGGAGACAAGAACAATGCTTCTCTGACTGGTTGCTTACTCCTTTCTTGAGCACAGCACTTCTCAAGGCGGGTCCAGGGATCCCAGAGAATTCTTGGGACCCTTTCAGGGAGGCTGCAAGGCGAAAACCACTTTCATCATGATACTAAGATGTGCTGTACCTTTTTCACTTTCTTTCTCCCACGAGTGTACAGTATGTTTTAAAGAGGCTATAGTATGTATTCATAATTATGTGAGAAGGCTATTTGGATATTCCTCCCTTTTCCAACTAGTGCACATCTGCGTGAGGTTGAACTTTCTTCTCTTACTTCAACCAAAACAACGCTAAATGCAGAACCACAGACCAAATGCCAAAGCAGAATCCTGTAGTCTTCCATTAAACCAGACATTAAAGGGATTTGCAAAATTGTAAAACAGCACCACTCTCCTCTCTAAATTGGTTTTCTATTTTAGAAAATATCTTCTATCCATATAAAAATATTATTCATTGTTGTTGTTCAGTCGCTAAGTCATGTCCAACTCTTTTGCAACCCCATGGACTGTAACCCAGCAGGCCCCTCTGTCCATGGCAGTATTTGCCAGGCAAAAATACTGGAGTGAGCTGCCATTTCCTTCTCCAGGGGATCATCCAGAAAAAGGGATCAAATCTGTGTTTCCTGCATTGGCAGGCAGGTTCTTTACCACTGAGCCACCAGGGGGAGGGATTTAAGAACACCATAATCCTCAACCTTCAAATCTGTCTCTTTTGAACTCCTTTATTATATATTGATGTTGATTATCATATATTGATGTCCTATATTATATATATATATATAATATGTTGATGTTGATTATATTCTTATTATGATTTTGTGATATTATTTGCTTACAGTTGTTCATGGCCATATGGTCACATACAAAACCTGACCAACAAGAATGTGAGCTACTTCAAGGTCTGATTTATTCATCTTTTAATCCCCAGTTCTTAGAATAGTAGGAGGAAGTAAACGACAACCCACTCCAGTATTTTTGCTGGAGAATTCTGTGGACAGAGGAGCCTGGCAGGTTATAGTCCATGGGGTCACAAAGAGTCGGACATGACTGAGCGACTAGTACCCACTCACTTAGAAGAGAAATGCTGATTACATATCGGTCAAATTTATAGAGCATCAGAAGGGAGGATCACTCTAAGACTGAATTCTTGCCTCTTTTTTTTTTTTTTTTTTTTGGCATCTGTTCCTTTAGATCTCTTCTATACTGTTGGTAAGGAAATTGAAGCGATATTACAGGAAAGATAAATCAGAGCCTGCCTGGGATGAAAGCCCAATCCTTAAAGACTTCGTGAGGCTCTCAAATGAGGCTCTGGTGATTTAGGAACATCACGAGCCTTTCCAGGGGAGGCAGCTGTTCAAGATAAATTATTGACTCTGCCCATTCCTGTCACCCTTCAAAGCACCCCAGAAACAGTGACACCATTATCTCCAATTTTGCACACAGAAGTGGGCAGTTCATAGAATTGTTGAACGTTTGTACAAGTACGAACCTTCAGACATTTTCTCATTTGCAAATGAGTTATGTAAATTATTCAAGTCCACCAGGGCCAACTAACGGTGGAGTCCTTTATGACATCTTTATGACCCTTTCAACTCCACTGATTATAAATGCACATGGCTATAATACAGGAACACATCATGACAGGAGGAGAGATCAAGTCTTACTAGGCAGAGAAACTTCAAAGGAAGATTTATAGAGGGAGGAAGAGACCGGAGAGAAAGGAAGGGAGAGAGTAGGGGAAAGAGGAACCGAATGCAGACAAGGATGCAAAAAACTAACGCGAAGTTTACTGTTTTAAAGGAACAAAACAAAGCAAACAAAGCCCCTGCCACTTCCCATGATTCTTCCACTAGAAGGCTGTGGAGATTTCGTTTTCTACTACTGCATAGCAAATTAACACAAACAAGAGCTTAAAACAGCTCTCACTGATTATCTCACTGTTCCATAGGTCAGAAATTCTGGTGCTACCCCGACCGACTTCTCAGCTCAGACGTCACAAGGCTGCAGTCTTGTGTCTCAGGGTCGGTCAGGCTGTGTTCTTATCTGGACCTCAGGGCCCTTTCCAAGTTCATTCAGATTATTGAGAGAGTTCAATTCATTGTGGTTGCAGGACTCATGGCAACTTGCCTCTTCAAAGCCAGCGAGAGAATGTCTCTACTACTATGACTCTTTCTGACATCAGCAGATGCCTAGCACCATGCCTTTTAAGGATTCACCTGGTTAGGTCAGGCCCAGCAAAGATAATCTCCTTTTTTTATTAACTCAGTCAACTGATTAGTAACCTAATCACGGGAGTAATGTCCCGTCATATTCTCTAGCTCCAGCTTCACACAAGACAAGAAGACTAGACACTGTGGCACAAAAAGAGGTGGAAGCTTGAGGGACCAGAGTAAAATCCTGCCTCTTATGGCCTATCCTCTGGTCCAGTGATTTATCTTTTACAAAATACAGTCACTTCCTGCCAACGTTCTGGACTCTTATCCCATTATAGCATCAGTTCAAAGCCCCAAATCTAGGTTTACTTTTCATTCAATGATTTTCTAAAGATGAAAGCAACAGTTCTAGCCACCTGTAAGTTAAACAAAAGTCGATTTTACACTTTAAGATAAGAAAACATGTATTATCCAGGAATACGCTATCCATCCTCAAATGATTACTTCTGGTTTGCAGATCAGATATGATTTACTAATTTTGCACAGTCATTAGAGGTTTGGAATTACCCAAAGTACGAAAAAAAAAGAACATAAGAGGTTCTCTGGGCGACACGCACATTAAGTCGATAGCACTGTAATTCTACCAGGTTACTTTGGTTTGGCTTCATAATCTGTGGAACTAAAAAGATGTCACTACTATGGTCTTTTATTCATTGGCTAATCTAAGTTTGAGACATAGTAGTTTCTCCAGTTCCTCCTATCCAAAGGCAGCACTTTTTTTTTTTTTTTAAACTCTGCTGCTGCTGCTGCTGAGTTGCTTCAGTTGTGTCCGACACTGTGCGACCCCACAGAAGGCAGCCCACCAGGCTGCCCCGTCCCTGGGATTCTCCAGGCGAGAACACTGGAGTGGGTTGCCATTTCCTTCTCCAATGCATGAAAGTGAAATGTGAAAGTGAAGATGCTCAGTCCTATCTGACTGTTAGCAACTCCATGGACTGCAGCCTACCAGGCTCCTCCGTCCATGGGATTTTCCAGGCAAGAGTACTGGAGTAGGTTGCCATTTAACTTTTATGGTTGCTCCATTTTGCTCTTAGGATTACGTCTAAAATCTTTGGACTTGTCTGTTTGTTTTTTAATTCATTAATTTCTGCATTTTTCTGTTTTACTTACATTTGTCAGTCTTCAAACAGAGCAAGACTCCTGCCTCCAGGTTCCATGTCCCTGAATGCCAAAGGGCAAATCTGAACAGTTGCTAATCAGGAAAGGGAGGGGACAGGAGGGAAAGAAGGAAGGAGCAGTCAGGAAACAGTAGTGCAGCCTTGGGCAGGATTCTGGTTCTGCCTCAAGGGATACACATATTAATAACAATATCTTTGAACACTTTACAAAACTAAAAAAAAAAAAAAAAACCAACAAATCTTCATTCCAGATTAGGGGAACCAGTGGTGGTTGTGGTTTAGTTGCTAAGTTCTGTCCGACTCTTGCGACTCCGTGGGCTGTAGCCTGCCAGCCTCCTCCGTCCATGGGGATTCTCTAGGCAAGAATACTGGATTGGGTTGCCAGTTCCTCCTCCAGGGGATCTTCCCAACTCAGGAATCGAACCCAGGTCTCCTGCATTGCAGGCAGATTCTTTACCAACTGAGCTATGAGAGAAACTGGAGGAGCTCATAAAGATTAGACCACCTGAAGCCCAATTCTAGGAGTGCAGGTCCTGCACACATCCTATCTTGTCAGCAACCCTGTCCTTCAGTCATTGCTCTAAAAACTCCTCACCAATCCTCCCATGTTGGGACACACAGTTTTCAAGGGAATGAGCCCACTGTGTCCCCCTTCACCTGGTAAAGTAATAAAGCTATTCTTTCTTACTTCACCCAAAACTCTGTCTCTGAGACTCAATTTGGCATCCTCTGAAAAGGGCTTCCCTGGTGGCTCAGATGCTAAAGAATCCAACTGCAATGGGGGAAACCTGGGTTTAATCCCTGGTTTGGGAAGATCCCCTGGAGGAGGGCATGGCAACCCACTCCAGTATGCTTGCCTGGAGAACCCCACAGACAGAGGAGCCTGGCCGGCTACAATCCACAGGGTCGCAAAGCTTCAGACACAACTGAGTGACTAAGCATAGCACAGCACAGAGCTATTTAAAATCCTAAAAGGTGATGCTGATAAAGAACTGCACTCAATTTATCAGTAAATTTGGAAAACTCAGTAATGGCCACAGGACTGGAGATGGTCAGTTTTCATTCCAATTCCAAAGAAAGGCAATGCCAAAGAATGTTAAAAACTACCACACAATTGAACTCATTTCGCATGCTGCTGCTGCTGCTAAGTCATTTCAATCGTGTCCGACTCTGTGCGACCCCATAGACATCAGCCCACCAGACTCCGCAGCCCCTGGGATTCTCCAGGATAGCATCGACTGAAAAAAGATGTACAATTTGAGAGTTGTGAGTTAAGTTTCATTTGGGGCAAAATGAGGACTGCAGCCTGGGAGGCAGCATCTCAGATAGCTCTGAGAGACTGCTCCAAAGCGGCAGTGGTAGAACGGCAATATATAAGGTTTTGGTGAAGGGGGAGTTCAATACCATGAAGCACCCATTTTACAAAAGGTTTTTGTTAGTCATGAGGGTCTGATGTTACCATGAAGGGATTCAGTGCTTCTTTAGATATGAGGAGATGCAAGGATTGAGATCATAAAATCTGTTTCTTAAAGCATTCAACTGTCTAAAGACCTGTCCCACCAGATTCCCTAGAGCACAGCGTGCCTCGCTCCACCCTGAACTCCCTCAGGGATTGTTACAGGTCAGCAGCTATAGCAGCACGGCGTTCAGTCTCCTTAGAGGCAGACGGCAAATGCCTTTGTTGTTCAGGCATTGGTAAGTGCCAATTTGTAGTTGACAATAGTAAGATTATGCTCAAAATCCTTCAAACTGGCCTTCAGCAGTACATGAACCAAGAACTTCCAGAGGTGCAAGCTGAATTTAGGAAGCGCAGAGAAACCAGAGACCAATTTGCCAACAATTCCTGGGATCATAGAGAAAGCGAAGGAAGTCCAGAAAAACAACTACTTCTGCTTTAGTGAGTACTCTAAAGCCTTTGACTGTGTGGATCACAACAAACTGTGGAAAATTCTTAAAGAGATGGGAATACCAGATCACTTTACCTGTCTCCTGAGAAATCTGTATGCAGGTCAAGAAGCAACAGTTAGAACCTTACATGAAACAATTGACTAGTTCAAAATTGGGAAAGGAGTATGACAAAGCTATATATTGTCACCCTGCTTATTTAACTTGGGTTTTACTGGTAGCTCAGATGGTAAAAAATCTGCCTGTAATGCAGGAGACCCAGGTTTGATCCCTGGGTCAGGAAGATTTCCTGGAGAAGGGAATTAGCTATGTCTCTTTTAGACAACATATTGCTAAATGTGTGTTTTTAAATCCATTCTAAGAGCTTTTATCTTTCAACAGTTAAGTTCACTCCCTTCTGCTGTTCAAACAAATATGCTTAGATTTGGTTTTATTTTATAGTTTACATTTATTTATTCTAATGCCTTTTTGTTAGTATTTTATTTTTGTTTATAGTATTTTATATAGTCTTTGATTTTTTATTTAGATTTTGAAGTTATATTCTGCCTTGGATTCTACATGGGTTTAGCTTTACAATTTTAAATTACATGCCTGAAGCTATGTGACTCAGTGCCTCCACTTCTAATAGAAGAAAAGAAACAAGAAATATTAAACACAAAATTCAGGAGAGCAATTGTCTTTGTGAGGTAGGCAATAGGATGGAATCAGAATGGAGAATATAGATACAAAATATGAATATGTGATCAAGATCTAACGTCGGTGGTGTTACCATTGTGTTTTTATGCTTTATGGCTTACATATATTTTTTTATATTGTCATGTATACACCAAATATTATTTTAAAACTAAAGATTCATAAGTATCAACTTTCTCTACCTTTCTTGCTTTTTCTTCTACCAGGACCCTCCCCAGTTCTCAGCATTTTGTGTTTTGTTGCTATCTTTTTGACTTCTTACTCGTTTTGTTTTAAGTAGACTATTATTTTGACAATATGTGGTTTTTAGTTAAAAATTATGAAAAGCAAAATGGCATACATACAATGCTTTCCACAGTACCAAGAAAAATACTTACAGATCACATGAACAAGGACTAAAGAATAAGACACAAAAATGAAAATATTTTACCTTAGTGTTGTGGGATTATGTACAACAATTCCTCCCTAGAATTGTTCTTTGCCACCTCATCGTTTCAATCAAAACACTAAAAAGAAACAACAAACATAGCAATATAGTCTTATATATGTGGTAATAAAAATGTATCAGTTTTTACATTTTGTATATTGTATTGTTTTCTGAAGTGTTTCAAATTTTCAAAATAAAATAGGAAACAATCTCTTTAGATGAAGGCTTTAGTAGATTATAAAAAGCCTAATATGGAGAAGGAAATAGCAATAGTCTCCAGTATTCTTGCCTGGGAAATCTGGTGGACATAGGGGCCTGGTGGGTTACAGTCCATGGGGTCGCAAAGAGTGGGACATGACTGAGGGAAGGAAATAGTCCCAGAAAGTTGAGGTACTCACCAAAGACCCCAGAGATTTTATGGCAGACCTGGAACTGTGGCTGAGGACTCCCAGCTCCCAGGCCTCTTGATCCTGGCCTCTCTCACCAGATACACATGGAGAAAACTAGAATCTAAAATATGCCTGAGGCTGCACCCTAGAGCCCATGCCCTATAAGAGAAGCCACTGAAATCAGAAGCCTGGACACCACAACTAGAGAGTAGCCCCTGCTCGCCTTAGCTAGAGAAAAGCCCATGTAGCGATGAACACCCTACACAGCCAAAATTAAATAAAATCATTTAAAAAAAAAAAAAAAAAGCCTATCACTGCTGGTAAACTTGCACCTCAAAAAGTAATTTGATGCTTCTGTGAAAGTCGCTCAGTCATGTCCGACTCTGCAACCCTATGGACTGTAGGCCGCCAGGCACCTCTGTCCACCGGATTCTCCAGGCAAGAATACTGGAGTGGGTTGCCATTCTCTTCAAGAGATCTTCCCAACCCAGGAATCGAACCTGGGTCTCCTGCATTGCAAGCAGATTCTTTCATCTGAGCCACCAAGAATAACTCCCAGTTTGATGCTAATTTAGCTATTTAAACATGCAGAAGGTGGGTGAAATGGAGGAATAGAAGGGAAATTGGACCTGCCTCAACAGCAACAACACACAGGAATACAGAAACCTCAGAGAGCTGGGGAACTGAAGTATTCCTCCATCTCCTCACAGCAAAAGGGCGAAAATACTCAGGCATCTTCGTACCAATAGTGTCGAAAACCTATGTTTGAAAGAGCTTATCTACGAAGAAACTGTATTTTTAAAATTAGCTCACAGTTTACCAGTCAAGTTCGAATTAGCATAAGTGTTCCTACCTTATGTGGATCTGATTTCAATTTAAAGGAAAAAAACACCTGACATTTTAGTTAGCCTGCACAGTCTGACAAGGGTAAACATGTAAGTTCCTTCAGGACTATTGAGATATGAAAAACAGCCCTGGACCCCAGAGCCCAGGGTTAGAACCAGAGCTTTGCAAATCAAACTTCCATCAGCAATAGCAAACGTTACATAGACCCCAAGCCCCTTGAGAGAGCTGAGTGCATATGGCTGACATTATTTTTACCTGAACCCCCTCTCTAAATACCAATGGCCACCTGGGGAGGTGCCAAAATAACTCCTTATAAAAAAGCTTAGGTCATTTTTGTCACTGTGTTCAGCATCAGAAATGTAAAAGTCCCCTTCTTTCTGAGCGTCTTCATCCTCCTTGAGACTCAGGGTCACCTTCTCTTTCTTCCCAGAATAACTCTGCTCAAGAGTTAACAGGGCAGAACAGAGCAGGACATAGGGATCTGGCTTTGGCTTGCTTTCTCACACCTTTTCCTCCCTCCCAAAGGGCAGGACTATGTCAAAGTTCTGACATTTCTAATGCGCCTTTGACTCAGCGCCTTTTCTTCCATTGTTAGTTGTGGAAACACTGCCTCAGTTTTGACATCACCCATGTTTGTGCTCACACCCTTGGTCCCTGTTGTCTGTCTCCCACAGCCAAGGACTGTGTCCCTTGACGTTGCCACACCTCTGGGACCATGCACATTTGTAGCATTCTTGTCACATTCTCTCATTCAACACCTGCTAGACACAAGGCACTGTGCTAGGAATTTTAAGGTGCAAAATAGGCAAAAAAGGAATAATCTCCACATAAAGTGGATAATGAAGAACTACTCTGGGCTCATAGAAAAAGAAAGAGATCAGCGCATGGGGAAACAGTGAACTTCCATGTAGGAAGCTCTATTTTAGATTAGGAAGGACTCAGAGAAATAGAACATTGATGGATGTTTTCCAAGGAAGTATAAAAGTGAGAATTCTCAGGATGTGACTGAGAAAGGATGAGCAGCCTGGCTTAGCTAAAGTATAGGGAGATCATTGGGAAAAAGAAAAACAATGAAAGGAATATAGCAAAAATTTTGCAGTGGTCTGTTTTCTACACCTTCCAAGGAATACAGTTAGGCAGTTGGTCCCATGGGAATTCTAAGCTACTTTTGCCCTTTATCTAAACAGTGCCACTTTTCCAGGGTCTAATTTTTATATTCTTCATAAGAAATGACAACTGTGGAAATGATCGGTCAGCTTGTAAGGATGCTGTGTGACTCACTCTCACTCAATGGACTTGACTTAATTTAATTTAGCACTCTTCTTTGGTCACTCTCCAACTCTGATGGATTAAATTGACCCCTTTAGAGGAGATAATGCAATATGCAGAGCTGAACTCCAGAATGATTACATTATTAACTGCCCTCACAACAAAAATTAAAAAACAGACCAGTCATAAGGAAGAGTGATGGTGCAGGCTGACCTGTGGAAATATTCATAAAATATTATTCAGTGTGAGCACAAAGTATGCACTTGAAGAACGCTGCTGCTGCTGCTTCTGCTAAGTCGCTTCAGTCATGGGGTCGACTCTGTGCGACCCCAAAGATGGCAGCCCACCAGGCTCCTCTGTCCCTGGGATTCTCCAGGCAAGAATACTGGAATGGGTTACCATTTCCTTCTCTATGAAGAACACTAGTCCCACACAAACAGTGAGGCTTCCCTTAATAGAGGGGGAAATTACTGCTTCAGTAATAGAACTGGGGAGGTAATACGAAAATGGAAAACAGTTTTAAAAAGCTGCTTAGGAAATGATAGCAACTGAGACATGTGAATGGGCTGCATCATGAAAAAGATTCTACTTGTAGTACGTTAATTCTCTTTCTCTTGAAAGACATAAAAATTGGCTGAATTATTTCCATTCATTATTGGGTATTTGTAAAGTATTAATAATAATGAAATTTTAAAATTTTTCTCTAGAGAAAGAGGAATGCTGACAGCTTTTTAAAAATACTTTCCTATGCTAAGGATGGTGGTGACCAATTCATTTATTCATACCACATGGATTTATAGAACCTGCATTTGCTAGGCATTAAAAACATAAAGCTAAGTAAAAAAATGTCCCTTCCTTGCTGTACAGCAGGAAAATACCCAATCAGAAGACTGTACAATACAGAGTGCCAAGTGGCATGATAAAAATATATAACATATAAGATATTCTAAGAGCATGAAAAATATTTAATCTGTGGTGGTGGGAAAACAATGAGATGAGACTTCCAGATAAAGTGTGTCCTAGGCCAAGTGTTAAGGGGTAGGTGGAAGTTATTCATGCAAAGATGAAAAAGAGTACTTTCCAGGTATATCGTTACAAAAGATACCCACAGTGCTCATGAAATCACCAGTAGCTGAGTAAGCCTGAGAAAACTGGGCAAAGAAAGATTGCAGCAGGAGGTCTTCAATGTCATGGCCAGAAGTTTGGACTTAGCCAATGGCCATGAGGAACCAACCAACAACTTGAAAAAGAAACATCATGGTCATAAGTGTCTCAGGTAAAATTTGTAGAACCCAGAGAATGTACCAGAGAAATTCAAAGACACACTTAGAAAAACACAGTAGGAGGCAAATGGTAATCCTAACAAGAGATGAACTATGTTCGTGGCAGTGAAGATAGAGAGAAAAAGAATACATTTAAGAAATATAAAAGTGGTAAGTCTAGAGGACTTAGTTTGCACATGGAGATTAGCAGAAAGGAACTTGGGATCGGGGAATAATTGATGGTGGTGTGACTCATCACCTATGAGTGATCCTCAACACAGCTATCACTGGATTTCTCAGCAGAAACCTTTCAGCAAAACTGATATATTTAAAGCATTGAAAGAAGAAAACTGTCAAACAAGAACTTCATATCTGCAAAACTGCCCTTCAAAAATGAGGGAGAGATTAAGACATTCTCAGTCAAACAAAAACTGAGAGAGCTTGTTAGTGTTATATTAGACCTGCCCTACAAGAAAGGTTATGAGAGTCCTTCAGGTTGAAATGAATGGGGAGTTATATTGTTTATTTCGTATAGTGTTTCTGTTTCAAATGAAAAGGATAGTGGTGATAGTTGCAGATAATTTTAAATATACTTAATGTCACTGACATTGTACAGTTGGCAGTTAAAATGGTGAATTTTATGTATTTTACTAATTTTACTACAAGAAAAAAGAACCCATGGAGTGTTTATTACTTGTACCTAAACCTTGAGTGCTATACAAGTCAACTAGTTGATTATCTTAATTCAGTCAAATGAACCATCATTCATTTCCTCTTTTTAACTCTATCAATGGCCTGAATAACCCATTACTGCTCTTGTATTTCTGGGTACACAAAGTCTGCATGTACCAGTGAGATGCCATCAATATTCAAAAAATTCTTTAATAAGATTACTCTAAATGACCTTATGCCCCTGTAAGGCTTAAATATCCAAATAGGCCACATTCTTTTTTTTTTTTTTTTTTTTAGCAGTTTTCACAGTACCATTGACAAATTACAGCCCAACTCACCCAACTGTAAGAGTTACAAATGCCAGTTCTTTATGTGACATGATTTTAAGGAGTCTCTCTTAAAACTATTGCCTCCTGTCTGCCTCATGGTCAACACTTTGTACCTTTAGAAGTACTCTGGGGTCATGGGCATTTTTAGTTATGTTAGGACCTCATGTTCTCTCACTGTATATAAATTGTTCTATTTAGGCATTAATATCAACTATTGCATGGCACCAGGTAGGGACCTAAGGATTCAGGCAAGTAAAATATGTTTCCTAGAGGTAGGAACATGGAAGAACCAAGAAGCCCCAGGGGAGGGCCCCTATGGGAAAGGCATAAGCTAGAAAGGAAATGGGAAAGTATTAAGACAAAATTTTGCCTGAGATACCGAATAAACAACCAGGACTTAGTGCTGTGAACATGACCAACATCTTCAACTTTTGGAACAAAAAATTTTAGAGGTCTCATGCTTCAACCTCAGATTCACTGTGGATATCTCCTCTCCTGCCTTCCCAAAAGGAATATACACATTCTCAAAAAACACTGGGAGCCTACTGGAGCCACACACTCTTCCAGGGGCTGAGGATTCCACAATGAACAAAAGAAAATCCCTGCCCTCATGGAGCTTACAGTCTAGTTGTTATCTACAGTTGCTCAGTCGAATCTTTTGGGATCCCAGGCTAACCCTCCAGGCTCCTCTGTCCATGGGATTTCCCAGGCAAGAATACTGAGTGGGCTGCCATTTCCTTCTCCAGGAAATCTTTCCCTCCCAGGGATCACATCTGCCTCTCCTGTATTGGCAGGAGGAGTCTTTACCACTGAGCCCCTTACAGTCTAGTAGGGGAGATAATGAGAGTAAGAAAATACATGCATCTCAAGAGATGATGAGTGCAGGGAGGAAAAATATTTTGAATTGACAGAATGATAGGAATCAGTAAGCTGAGCCAAGACAGGAAAAGGAATTGAGCCACAAAGACTTGCTGAAATAGTTATCAAGAGGGTCTAGCTGAATCAGTGAAAGTGAAGTCGCTCAGTCGAGTCCGAGTCTTTGCGACCCCATGGAAGGTAACCTATGAGGCTCCACGATCCGTAGGATTTTCCAGGCAAGACTACTGGAGTGGACTGCCATTTCCTTCTCCAGGGGATCTTTCCAACCCAGGGATCGAACCTGGGCCTCCTGCATTGCAGACAGACGCTTTACCATCTAAGCCACTAGGGAAGCCCAGCTGAATCAGGTACAGTCCTAAATCTTCATGAATATCACATGCTGTAGGAGCTGTCATGATCTTCATTTTGCAGATAAGGAAACAAGTGCTAAATTACAACTACCTTTTAACTAAAAGCTAAATAACTTGCCACTATCTAGCAAGTGGTAGCAGTATGGATAGAACCCAGGCAAGCTCCTCAAGGCCATGTGCTAACACTCCAGACCACACCACTCTGAGGACATGGGATTTCAAGAAGAGGGGACCTTCGTGGAGGCAAAGACTGTGGTGAGGAGAAGGCTGGCCATATTCTAGGAACAGCCGTAGAGTAAGAGAGGGAAGCTTTCCAGAGCTAAAATCAGGGCGATGGCAGGGCCAGGAACTGTAGGGTCCTGAGGACACTATCAGTCTCTGGAGTACTCAGAGTGAGACTGAGGCCATTGAGGGTTTTGTGCAGAAATGCATCATGACCTACCCAAGCTTTGCAAAAGTCCCCTCTGGCTGTCAGGTGGAAAATACTCACAGTGCGTGTGCGTTTTCAGGCGTGTCCAACTTTTTGCAAGTCCATGGACTGTAGCCAACCAGGCTCCTCCATCCAAGGGACTGCTCAGGCAAGAACACTGGAGAGGGTTATCATTTCCTTCTCCAGGGAATCTTTCCGACCCAGGAATTCAACCTGCATTGGCAGGTGGATTCTGTACCATTGTACTATCTGGGAGGCCCTAAGATGAGTGTTTTAGTTTACTGCTGCTCTAACACATTACCCAAAACTTAGTGGCTTAAGACAACAAGAATTCTTCATCTTTTAGTTCTGTCAGCAAAAATTTCAACACAGGTCTCACTGGTTTAAAATCAAGGTGCAGGCAGTACTGCATTCCTTTATGAAGAGTTCTAGGGGGCAATCCATTTTCTTCCTTTACTGGCTTCTACAGGCTACCGAATTTCTTAGCTCCCAGTGCTCCTCCTCCATCTTCAGAGACAGCAATAGTAGGTAGAATCCTGACATCTCATGGTTCCAACCCTTCCTCTGTCTCCCTCTTCCACTTTTAAGGACCCATGTGATTACATGAGACCCACCCAAATAATCCAGAAAAATCTCCCCATCTCAAGATCCTCAACTTGTCACATCTGCTGGATCCCTTTTGCCATAGGTAAAAGGTAACATATTCATAAACTCTAAGGATTATAAGCTATTACATACAATAGTGCAGCTGCTGCTGCTGCTAAGTCACTTCAGTCGTGTCTGACTCTGTGCGACCCCATAGACGGCAGCCCACCAAGCTCCCCTGTCCCTGGGATTCTCCAGGCAAGAACACCGGAGTGGGCTGCCATTTCCTTTTCCAATGCATGAAAGTGAAAAGTGAAAGTGAAGTCGCTCAGTCGTGTCCGACTCTCAGCGACCCCATGGACTGCCGCCCACCAGGCTCCTCCGTCCATTGGATTTTCCAGGCAAGATTGCTGGGGTGGGGTGCCATTGCCTTCCCCGAGTGCAGCTGATAGTACCTGAATAATTATCTTGGACATTTATTCTTCAATAATGCACATTCTGTACTTCCTTATATCATTCAAATCTTATAACAATTCCAAGTCAGAATAACCATCATCTCTACTTTACAGTGGGAAAAACCAAGAGCTTCAGCTTGCCCTAAATCAGGTGGCTTCTATGTCAGATAGCTGGTCTTTGCATGCAGGCCAGCTTACCTCCTTATCCCTGTGCCTTTTCTACTGCACGGTATGACTACAATAATAGAAGCAAGGGCAAAAAGTAATAATTTTTTAAATTTTTTAACTCTTTATTTTGTATTGGGGTAGAGTCGATTGACAATATTGTGATAGTTTCGGGTGGAGAGTGAACGGACACAGCCATACATATACATGTGTGCATTGTCCCCCAAACCCCCCTCCCATCCGGGCTGCCACGTAACATTGAGCAGAGTTCCCTGTGCTGTACAGTAGGTCCTTGTTGGTTATCCATTTTTTAAGTGTGTGTGTGTGTGTGTGTGTGTGTGTGTGCGTGTGTGTGTTTTAACCTATTAGGGTAGTGTGTATGGTGGACAGTGGGACAGCCTGGAAGTCTTCACAGAGGAGCTGACTTTTCAGCAAGATTTGAAGTCAGATGTAAGAATTCCCACATAGATATTAGCCTGATTCCCAGCACACAACACTTCCAAACATTTCTGTCAAGTTGAAAGCCATTATCTACAAACATCAGTGTTATTTGTGTTAATGCTCTAATGGTAATAAATCGCAGAGTTAAAGTTTTCTGGATGACAAGCTGGACACGAAGGAAGGATAGAGAGTGAATATATAAATATATTTTTTCCTTGACCTATTTCTCACAAGCCATTTATAGATAATTTCAATAGAAAACGCATTAAGGATTTTCTTTCCCCACAGACCTTTTCCATTTCCTTCTTTCTGCCTAGGCTCCCCTGTTACTCTAATTCACTGCTGCTTAACATGTGCAGGCTTCAGACTGAAGCAATACACAAATCAGATCAAGCAATGCCTCAATCATTCATTTTCAAAACTTTCCCAATTAGGACACTTATCTCCTCTGCACAGAAATGCACCATTAGCAGACTTGTTTCTTTTCCCATTGAGTAAGCAACACAGGTGAGTCTGTGTGCTAGGGGTCCTGCAGGGCTGGCTCCACATGCGCTTGGTGCAGCAGTGATGTGTGTGTGTGTGTGTGTGTGTGTTGTTGTTGTTGTTGTTTTGGGAGTACTCGGGAACAAGGGCATTTTATCTTCTTCTGTTTTGCTTTGTTGTGTGTTACTGCTTATGCTGTGGGCAGAGAGCACACAGTCCATTTGCAGCCCAGCCTGATGCTGCTCTTCATTTACATCTTTCCACCCCAAAAGAAGGGCTTCCTAAATGGCTCAGTGGTAAAGAATCCACCTGCCAATGCAGGAGACATGGGTTCAATCCCTGGGTCAGGAAAATCCCCTGGAGGAGGAAATGCAACCCCCTCCAGTATTCTTGCCTGAAGAATCCCATGGACAGAGGAGTCTGGTGGGCTACAGTTCATGGGGTCACAAAGAATGGGATCTGACTGAGCGTGCAGGCACCCCAAAAGGAGTTTGGGTGGGAGGGGATGAGGTGCTATCTGCATGTCAGGGGTAGGCCTTCTGTGGTTTGAGAACACCCTGTGAATATGCTAAGCAACCTCCATTTCTACTATAGAGTCCTTATCATTCCTGAAAATTAGATGCCAGCCGGAGGACATTCATGAGGTTGGGCTCTTTTTGGTGTGTGTGTGTGTGTGTGTGTGTGTGTGTGTGTATGATTAATAAAGTTTTATTAAAGCACAAAAGAGATAGAGAAAGCTTCTGACATAGACATCAGAGGAAAGGGCAGAAAGAGTGCCCCCCCGCTCGTCTTTAGCCAAGGTTGGACTCTTTAAGGATTTCTTTGACAGGTGTTGGGTCAATATTAGCCATTCTTTTCTGTTCTCGAGGGCCATTTGCAAAGTCTCCCAGTCACAGCCAGAGAGGAGAACAAAGCTTCCAGAACTAGCACCCACAAAGTGGCCACACAGATTCCACCACTCCTTACCCTGGGCTGCCTCCTTCTTCGGTCACAGAAGATGCCTCTGAAGCTCAAGGTGGGGAGATGCTGAAATTCACTACCTTCCCCCCACAGTAAACCCAATGCTGGGAAGGAGTTTCCAAGTTTAACTCAGACCAAACTATAAACAAAAGATGTCTGCTTTTACGTCGAAGAAAATCAAGAACTGCAACCGAACAGAAAGCTTAGGAGACCAAGGAGCTCCATTCTGTGTGTCTGAGGAGAAACCCTAAGCTCACACTCATTGGAATACAATGGATTGCTTTGGATTCTCCCTTCTCTTGTTCACTGGACTGAAAGAGTGAAAAGAAAGGTAATTGCTTCATGGAGGCCTGTGCTTGAAAGGATGGAACTCTGTCACCTGAGGTCTGGCAGAAGCCAGCAGGAGGCTGCATCTATTAACATATTTTAGGCACAGGAGATTCCTTCCTAGAGGGAGAGCGTGTGGAAAGGTGTTTTAACTTTTCATTTTTTAATATATTACCAGTTTCCATGGAGACCAAGGTAAAGCTGTTGCACAGACTTTTCTTGTAGAAGCCAGAGTGACATTGTCACGCCTGAGGAGGAACTCATGCCTCTGTCTTCCTGCCCCCTTTGCAGCCCACTGCCCTTTGTTACCCCTTCCAGGGAGCAAGTGCTGTGTTAGAAGCTCAAGATTCAGACACCAGGCTAGCCTGACTGTGGATCGCAAAGAAAATACAAAACAATGCTGCTGCTCAAATTAGTCTCTGGCATCAGCAGCATCAGAGCCTGAAAAGTGTGGTGGTGGTGGTGGTTTCATCACTAAGTCGTGTCTGAATCTTATGACCCCATGGACTGTATCCTACCAGGTTTCTCTGTCCCCAGGATTTCGCAGGCAAGAATACTGGAGTGGGTTGCCATTTCCTTTTCCAGGGGATCATCTCCATCCAAGGATCGAAACTGTGCCTCCTGCATTGCAAGCATTCTTTACCACTGAGTCACCAGGGAAGCCCCCAAAGTATATAGTTTCAATCAAAACAATGTTCAAGTGAAGTTTCTTCCAAGTAAACCTGCTACACAATCTAATCACTAAATAAATGTCTTTTCTCCTTTGATTTGCAGTGTGAGCAAAAGTTGCTCGGTCTTAAACCATTAGTTAATTCATGCAAAACTTAAGTTCTTCAGTGGCACTAAGTCAGTAAGGTGGGTTGTTTGGGTCCCTCCTTTCATGACAAAGGCTGATCAACTGCATGGTTCACATTTATACTAATTGTAGAGACCTCATGTAGACACAGCTGAAGATTGTCCTTTGCTAATATCCCTCTTGGCTGGCAATGCCTCCAGAATACTAAAACCTGCTTCTAAGAAATCAGTATTGAAAACTGAAAAGAGCAGAATGCATTCCCCTCACACAGCTCCTGATCAGAGGGAAGGTAGACTTGAAATTTGATCATCATCTTAAAGAGTATCTTTGGCCACTCAGCTTCCCTAGATAATGATTCTTTCTGAAGTCATGTGGGAGAGACCACTGTAAGAATACTTCCTACCAATTTGGCAACAAAGATTGGCAGTTTTATTCTTTAAATGAAAGAGAGATATGCTGTCTGCCAAGTGTGTGCTATGGGAGTTAAAGGTGGGGTGAGCAGGGCATAAGAAAATTTGTGTTTGGCGTGTTCAGAGACTAAGTGGTGTTTGACTCTTCATGACCCTATGGGCTGTAGACCTCCAGGCTCCTCTGTCCATGGAATTTCCCAGACAAGAATATTGGAGTGAGTTGCCATTTCCTTTTCCAAGGGTTCTTCCCCACCTAGGGGTCAGACCCTCCTTGCAGAGGATTCTTTTCCTCTGAGCCACCAGGGAAGCCCAAGGAAGTTTGGAGCTCAGACAGGGGAAGAAAAAAAAAAAAACCTCAGGTAAACTTTTTTTCTTTGCTTTGATGATAAAATTGTGTAGCGGGCCAGAGAAACAATTATTCATGAAATGTTTTTTTATGTTACTATTAGCACAGGTTTACATTTTTAGGTAGAATAGTGACTTCTTTTGCACCTCTGTGCTTGTTCTTGGAGAAGAGGAAATCAGTAGTTGGCTGTCAAAATTCTAGCCATAATTTTGCTCATTATGCTATAAGATTTGACCTTCTTTCACCTATCTACTGACTTAGAACTGAAATTAATGGGAAGCAGAAACTCACCATAAAAAGAGAAGCTTATTTTTTACCGCATGATTTTCCTACACTCCCCCAAAGAATGAAAGTTATTATCTCAGTAAATTTCTGCAGTTTGGTTTTAGTATTAAATATTAAATAAATATTATGAATTTGCAAATACTGATTTTGGCAGAATCTTCCACAGCCTCATTCTTAGCTTGTATTAATCAAATCAGCTGGTTTTGCTATGAATTTGTTCTTTTGGAGCATAATGTTACGTAACTACATTAACTCTATTTCTGGGCTTGTAGTAGCAGCTCAAATTAATTAAGGATTTATTTTATTATCCTGCCAACAGCTGTTAGATTTTTTCACCTACTCAGTGCTTGAATGTTACCCCAAATCCTCTTCCAGTTTCCTAAACTTACTATTGCTTTCTGGGCAATAAAGAGGGCTCATTCTTTTAACAAATATGTATTGGACACCTACTATGTGGCAGGTACTATTTTAGACACTGTAGGATATACAAGGATGAATAGAATATGTTAAAGTCTGCTATATTCTAGTGAAGGAAGATGAGATAAACCAGTAAACAAATTTGTTAATTTCAGATAGTCATAAATGCTTTGGAAAAAATAATACACAGTGATACCAGTAGTGATTCTCCAGTGGGTTCACATGATGATATGTATAAAACTTGATGGCATCTGCAGAATACTGGAAGAGTGAGACACCCATGGCAATCCAGTGGTTGAGACTTTGCCTTCCAGTGTAGGGAGAGTGGGTTAAAATTGTGCTGTCTTCAGCTTGTTCCCATGGCACCTCCTTCTTTCACGTGATGCTGTGTCAATTTGGTAGTTTCAGTCCGTTCCCAGTTGACCATGAGCTTCTGGTGGGCAGAGATGATTCATCTTCATGGTCATGGGAACATGCTGAAGGAGAAATCAATTCAGTGTGGGTAAGTCAAGAAAATCCCCTCAGGGAAGGTGGTAAGAGAGGGTGGCTCTAACTGTGGGACTGAGGAAAGCATAGACGTTTACCAGGTGGAAATACAGAGATGGAAAGGGAACAAGCACTGACTGCTGTCAATATAGGGCCCTAGGCATTCGCACCCCCCTCACTTCCAGCATTAGACCAAGCTCCACGTGCTCCCCATCAAGGGTCTGCACTTGGCTTATTCTCTGTTCATTAAGAATCACACATCTGGCTTTTCAGGAAATCCCTTAGTTAAGCAAAAGAGTCCTGCCTCACCCACAAGGCCACCAGGCTATTTGGTTTTAGTTCTTCCCTCTTCTAGCTCAAAATAAAACAAAGCCGTTCTGAAAGCATCATGTTCTTCACTATAACAGTTTCCCTTGTTGAAAAACAATCACCCAAACACCAAAGATTTATAGGAAACAACAGAAACATCATCTCAGTCAGTGATACGTGTGAGCCATTACTCTCACAGCAGTAATCACACTAGCTCAGGCAAAAATAAGTGACATTTAAATGTAATTAATATGATCCTCTCTTTTTGTTCAGAATCACTAGTACAGGTTCAGTAACCAACTAATATCATACAGGAAACCACCCATGACCAGGGAGTCAAATTCTAAGACAACAGTTCTCAACACTGACTCCACAATAAACTACCCAGGGAGCTCTTCACTGAAAGAACTGACATTGCAGAGCAATGGAAACCAGGGTCTTAAGGTGAGAGAGCTGGTCCTCAGGCAAGTGGGGAACTACTGGCCTCAAAGATTGCTGGCCCTGGGGTGAAAAGACCAGCAACCCATTGCTCATGGACTGAGAATGACTAGATTCTTCCTCTCTGCTACTGAACACCGGTTTCCTGATCTGTAAAATGGGAAAACCCTGATGGTTCACAATATTTTAGTCTGACTCATGGGTGATAGGTTGGGTATAAATCCTTTAACACTGTCAAGAATCCTTTAGAGAAAAGGGAAGGCTGTTCATCAGTAGCAACTCTTTTAATTTGTGTATTGGGTTTGGGGGACATTAATTATCATGTTCCTATTCTAGCAGTTGTTTACTTCAAATATCTTGGAAGGAAATGGTCCACTAATAAAAATGATCAATGCAGAGGAACACGTTCGAGGAGGCAGTTAGACTTCAATTTTCATATATATATAATGTTATTTATTTATTTCTCTGTGGCTCTGCTGGGTCTTTGTTGCTGGGCAGGCTTTTCTTTAGCTGTGCTGTGCGGGTTTCTCATTGTGGTGGCTTCTCTTGTTGCAGGGCGTCGCTCTAGGGTGGGCAGGCGTTAGTTGTGGTGTGTGGTCTCAGTAGTTTCAGCTCCTGGGTTCAAGAGAATGGGGTCAGTAGTTGTGGCACATGGGCTTACTTGCTCAGTGGCATGTAGGACCTTCCAGGATCAGGGATCGAACCCTCATCTCCTGCACTGGCAGGCAGATTCTTTACCACTGAACCACCAGGGAAGCCCAGACTTCAAGTTTCATCTGTTAATTTTGAAGTACAGGAAGAGAGGCTAACCAGGCATTCAGACAGGCAGACTGCAGCTTGCGAGAGATTAAGGATAAAAATATAGGTGTAGGGGTCAATATCTGTGTAGAATTTGGATTAAGACTGTTATTTGTACCCACAAGTCTGCTGTCTAGATGTCTTCTAAATCCACCTGTAACAGTTAAGGAAAATAACCCAAGTTTCCATCTCATATACTGTGGACTCAGGAAGCACTCAGATTTCTGTAGGTTCCCAAGAAATGAGGGTTGGTGGGGTGCAGATTACATTTTTTATTATACCTTTACTTTCCATTGGATTTTCTATGACCCACATAATTAGCTCCTTCTGATTTCCCAAAGCACCACTAACACAATGTTCCATACTTTTACTGCATGTGGCAGTAATGGAGGAAAATAAAGTCAAGACCAGAAGCAACTTCACCTTGTAAATTGTACATTCCACCCCACCTCCATCACAGGGAATTTTCCTGTGGGTGGGTTGTTCTTCAACCTTGTCTGGTTCCCTGTTGCTAGCTTGCTCTTCCACCTCCACCTACAGACTCCAGTCAGAGCTCTGCCATTCTTTGCATATCCTGCTGTTTTTTCACTCCTCTTTTCTGGATTACCCACCGAATCTCAAACGTTTTATTCCTTCACTGTGCAAATAAATTCAGTCTTAACTTGTACTTAATGTTGCCCAAACAGTCTATGGTAAAGGTGGCTTCCTTTTCCACCCATAAAAGTTTCCTCAAGCTCCATCAAGGTATATTCTTACATAGGGAAAAATCTACCCATAAGACAAAGTATGCTATTCTTGTAGATAACAAAAGCAACAACAGCTGTCTTTGAAAAGATATTTTCTCTTCCTACTACATAAAGAAAGAAGAGAAGGCTGGCATTATTAATAATTATGTTAGCCATATTTTTAAAGTGTATTCCATGTGATGAGCTAAGAATTATGATAAGTGGTTTAGATGCATACCACTATTTGATTCCTACAGCAAGCCTATTCTAAAGACAAGGAAACTAAAGTGCAGGGAGATTGGGCATCTCACCCAAGGTGAGATAGTTATTAATCAGAGGCTCAGAGCCTGCCGTATCGTTTTCCTGTGGCTAAACCTATGCTGCTGCTGCTGCTGCTAAGTCGCTTCAGCCGTGTCCAACTCTGTGTGACCCCAAAGATGGCAGCCCACTTAATGAGTGGATCTACAGGAAAAAAATCTCTGCTTTGTACAGCTTACCAATTTCCATGGTGAAAATACTCCCACCAAGGCTGACTTCAAGCTAATATAACATCACTGGATACAGAGTTGGGAAGAGGATACGACTCTATAGTAATTCTACCAATGGACCAATAATTTCAAGAGCACAGATAAGAGTAGTAAAAGGTAATAATTATGAAGTGATGTTTTACATATTTATTACCTGTTTTTAATATACTATTTCATTGTAATTTAAATAATTTAAGTTTTGAAATTAATTAATTAATTTTAATTGAAGAATAATTACAATATTGTAATGGTTTTTGCCATACATTAATATGAATCAACCGTAGGTATACATGTGCCCCCTCCATCCAGACACTCTATAACATAAATCACAGCAAGATCCTCCATGACCCACCTCCCAGAGTAATGGAAATAAAAACAAAAATAAACAAATGGGACCTAGTTAAACTTAACAGCTTTTGCAAAACAAAAGAAACTATAAGCAAGGTGAAAAGACAGCCCTCAGAATGGGAGAAGATAATAGCAAATGAAACAACTGACAAGAATTAATCTCTAAAATATACAAGCAGCTCATGCAGCTCAATAGCAGAGAAACAAACAACCCAATCAAAACATGGGCAAAAGACCTAAACAGACATTTCTCTGAAGAAGACATACAGATGGCTAATAAACACATGAAAAAATGCTCAGATCGCTTATCATTAGAGAAATGTGAATCAAAACTATAATGAAGTATCATCTCACACCAATAATTTAAGTTTTAATAATGATTGATTTAATACCTAGCTTGCAAAATTCTTCAAAATTTAACAGGTGAGTCCAGCAAGCCAGTATGAACTCCCTCTGAGACACATACAATTGCTTCTTAAGTATACCTTAAATATAACCCAGACTTAAAGAAACTAGGGAAAGAAATAGATCAAGATGAAAAGAAAATCAGAAATGTGTTCCATGGTGAAAGTTAAAAAATTCAATAAGCTGAGGTTTCTTATAGTTCTGGAGATTGGGGAAGGCAAGCATTTGCTGTTAAATAATATGATAACCTAGACAGCATATTAAAAAGCAGAGACATTACTTTGCCAACAAAGGTCCATCTAGTCAAGGCTATGGTTTTTCCAGTGGTCATGTATGGATGTGAGAGTTGGACTATAAAGAAAGCTGAGCACCAAAGAATTAATGCTTTTGAAGTGTAGTGTTGGAGAAGACTCTTGAGAGTCCCTTGGACAGCAAGGAGATGCAACCAATCCACCCTAAAGGAGATCGGTCCTGAATATTCATTGGAAGGACTGATGCTGAAGCTGAAATTTCAATACTTTGGCCACCTGATGTGAAGGACTGATTCACTGGAAAAGACCCTGATGCTGGGAAAGACTGAAGGCAGGAGGAGAAGGGGACGACAAGTTGAGATGGTTGGATAGCATCACCAACTCAATGGACATGAGTTTGAGTAAACTCTGGGAGTTGGTGATGGACAGGGAGGCCTGGTGTGCTGCAGTCCATGGGGTCGCAAACAGTCGAACACAACTGAGCAACTGAACTGAACTGAACTAATATGATAATGTTTGGAGTTCAGGCACATTTGTCATGAGTCTCAGACTTGGTTCAATAGATAAAATGATTAGGGGAAACCATGTGTGCTTATTGATTACTGTGAAGTTTTTAGCAAAGTGTGAGCCTGATGACATCTTAAAAAAGGAAAGAAGACAATAATGAATGCTATTAGTCTGGATTTAGGAAACGTTTGGCTTGGTTTTGGGGAATAGAAAGATATCAAGTCAACTCCAGGTATCTTTTAATTCATTATCAATTTTAAAATATTTTCATATTGGAACATTCATACAATGATTTAACAGCAGCTAAAGACAATAATTCTCTGAAACTATTCACATCAGTCCCCATAGGTGTGGGAGTAGGAACAAGCTGCCACAACTGCAGTTCCTGTCCTGTCTTGTAGAATAGGTCAGGTTCAGATACATGAGCTCTGGGTTCCAGCCTCTGCTTTTCACTTACTGGCTTTTTAACTTTAGGTTAGTTGACTTTTTCCTGCCTCAGTTTGTTGTTGTTGCTCAGTTGCTAAGTTGTGTTGACTCTTTGAACCCCATGGACTGCAGCACACCAGGCTTTCCTGTCCTTCACTGTCTCGCAGAGTTTGCTCAAACTCATGTCCATTGAGTTGGTGATGCCATCCAGCAATCTCATCCTTTGACACCTCTTCTCCTCCTACCCTCAATCACATTGATAGTTGTACCTGCCCTATCCGGCCATTTATTTGTAAATAGTGATTACAATGGGAATACAAGCCAAAGTTCTTGGAATCCAACTCACCTTGAGAAATACTGGTTGAGCAGAAAACCTTTTTGCAAGGCACTGGCACTACAATAATGAACAAACAGGCAAGGTCTCTGCCCATAAAGAACATTCAGTCTACTGGTAGAAACAAAGAGTGCTTAGAGAATTAAAATCTATAAAATGTATGCATTTCTGTTGTCCTTTCTTATTCAAGAACATTCATTGGCAAAGCCAAGAATTTTTTTTTTTTTAATCTATGAACATGCAGAACTTGCAGAGTTTTCTACACAGCCTCTTCACATCTATTCAATGCTACACCCTCAGACTGGATGAGCTGTGTTTATTTAATTAAAAGAAAGAGACAAAGTTACACTGAGATAATGATCTTCATAATAAGAAGACTTACAATCAGTAACAGTTCCAAATGCAAGACAACTTCTACTTCCTGACAATTTTTTAAAGATACTAAATAGATAGTTTCCTTACAGATAGAAAGCATCTAGAAGGTAATGATATGGTGAAAAAAGTCAAGATAAATGCCTGATAGACTTTCCATCCTCTCTTGCAAGGCTGATGTTGGTGGTAAGGTTAGCTTTAAGTGCGATGCTTGGTATTTAACCTTGAATGTCTGGTTTTCATTTGCATAGCAATAAGTTCTGGTTATTGTACACTCCGTCCAAAAATCTAAAAATATATTATGTCTTGACTTAATAGCCTGTGTAACCTAATTTAAAATGAGAAAGTGAACTTCAGGTTTTCTCTCTTCAGTTTACTGTGAAGTAAGCATTAGCATATTACTGCCCTTTGCTATCATTTATCACTTATGTTTTCTTCCAATAAGAAGAACCTGCCACATCACGGTGATTGGTTTAAAGGTAGCTGTTTATACATGCTTAGAGGAGCACAAGGGAACACAACAGACTGTAGATGGAGAGATTGTAGGCTTGAAAAGGAACAGAAATTTCTATTTTAATCTAAGTTCTACATCTCACTGATGACTCAATGTGACCTTGAACACATAATCTAATATATCTGAGGTTTACTTAGTTGCCTCGTCTGTAAAACGGGAATACTGACTACAGTAGGCAGCTCCTATGGGGTCTGTCTTCTCTGTCAAGACAGCGATATGGGTTCCATTGTCTGTACCAGATAATCTCACCTCTGCCCCAACCAACTTATCCCAAAGTGACACCCAGCTCAATATAGGCAGCTCAGTTCTCTTCCTTGGAAATCGATGTTTGCACAAAGACATAGAAACCTGGAAGTCTCTGGTAATAATAATGATAAAGCAAACACAGATGGGGTTTACTGTGTACATGACACTGTTCTAAGCTCTCTCTACATATGTTTACATCCTCAGAACCAATCTGTGCACACGTATTATACTATTATCACCTCCATTTAACAGAGGAGGAAACTAAGACGCAGAGAGGTAACCGTATGGGGAGAAGATGGATAAAATTCAGCTTCTCAGGACTTTATAGTTTTATCTCAGCTATCCAGGTCAACCAGCCCCTAGAATATAGATACAATGCTATCACTGCTAATAGTCGTTGAAAGATTGCCCTGTGCCTGGCACTGTGCCATGGGCTTTGTTTACATTATTTCCATCTGATCTTGGGGAATTACCTGTGAGACAAACACTTTCATTGTCTTTATTGTACCTGTGGAAGGATGCAGTTCTAGCTCATTTCATATCCCTCCCCTTTCTTCCTCTTCCTCACCCCTGAGAAGAAGGAAGATCTGACAGTGTAAATAGCCAGAGCTTCTGAATATGTTACTGTCTGAGGAGCTGACCAATGTCAGTGAGAAAAAAGTTGTCTTGTCTTGCAGATGCTACAATTTACAGAATGCGACAACCCCTAGAGCCACGCACACCTAGGGTATCTAAAGCTAGAAACGCTGCTCCAGTGCTCAGACTGGAGGCAACCACCTGAGGCAGAGGGGGCACTGAAATGGATGGAGGGGATGGAGGATAAGAGAAGGGGGTGGGGCAGGTTTCAGGGAGAGAAGGGGCTGCCCAACACTGCGCAAGCCCAACCTGGGGACTCAGTGAGGAAAACAGGGACATTGTCTGGATGCTGGAGTAGCTGCCATCAGCTACAGCCAAAATGGTCATGAATGGGCAGGACCTAGGAGATGATGTGAGCAGTGCTGAGGGTTTCCGTACAAATGAGGACACTTCAGCTGAGAGAAGCAAAGTAATCTGCTCAAAATCACCAAGCAGGAGAGGCAGAGGCAGAAGAGGAACCCTGGCTGTCAGATTCTAGGGACACATGCTCTTAGCCCCTTACTTCATATTGCGTCTTCTCTGGCTGTATAGAATTACAGATTCTTCTAGGTTTTATATGGTTTGGGGTTTTTCTTGGACTGCACTTGTTCATATCCATTCCCAAAGCCTCATTCAGAAACCAGGCTCAGCCTTCAAAGCCCGACATAAATGTCATCTCTTTCCATGCTAAGCTTCTCCTAGCCTCAACAGCCTTGGTATTCTCTCTTCCTGATCACCCAGAGCACTTTACCTATATATACATACAAAATGGATTCTGTCTGGCATGAAAGCTGGGTAGGCATGTCCAATCTCTTCCACTAATTGAGGACCTCAAGGCCAGAGGTATTTTATATGTCATCTGCTTTCCCCTATTCCATCCAATCAGGATATTACCTTGAAGGAGCACTCAAGTAATATGCATCATGAATAAGTTCTGAGGATCCAATGTACAGCGTGATGACTATAAGTTCCACTTTGTTGCTGTTTAGTTGCTAAGTCATATCTGACTCTTTGCCACCCCATGGACTACAGCCCCTTAGTCTCCTCTGTCCATGGGATTTCCCAGGCAAGCTTATTGGGGTGGGTTCCTATTTCCTTCTTCAAGGTAACTTCTCAACTCAGGGATCAAACCCATGTCTTCTGCATTGGCAGGCAGATTCTTTACCATTGAGCCACCAGGGAAGCCCACAGGTACTAATAGCATATTATATACTTGAAATTTGCTAAAGAGAGTAAGTAGATGTTAAGTGTGCTCACCACAAACAAATAAAAGCTTATTGGCTGTGGTAATCATTTCACAGTGTAGACATACATCAAATCATCATGTATATCTGAAATGCAATTTTTATTTACTTTATTTGTTGAAGTCAGTTATACCTCAATAAAGCTGGGGGAAAGAAAGAAATATGTATTGCAGGAGGCAGACATTCAGAGGATTCAAACAACAACAAACACAACAGAGCCTCAGAGAAAATGTCAGCAGTGAGTATTTGCTCTAAGCCCATCCTTCAGGCTGAAAGGCCAGCTTGAGTGTTTGAGTCAATCAGTTTGAGAAAGCTTCTTCCAAAAATGGGGATATGGTGTCATATAAATAAGTCATCTGCTAAATCCATACAGGAAGAGATAATTTGTTATCTAATTTAAATGCAAAAAAGAAAGAAAGAAATTCAAAGGAAAACAGGATCTGTGATCCCCAAGTGGAATCAATAGAATTTACCACATTTACTCCAGTGCCAATTTGGTGCAGGAAATACGTTCAGAATGGGCTTCCCAGGTGGCTTAGCAGTAAAGAATCCTCCTGCCAAAGCAGGAGACACTGGTTTGATCCCTGGGTAGGAAGATCCCCTGGAGAAGAAAATGGCAACCCACTCCAGTATTCTTGCCAGGAGAATCCCGTGGACAGAGGAGCCTGGCAGGCCACAGTCCGTGGAACTGCAAAGAGTCCAACACAGTTTAGCAACTAAACGACAAAAACTAAGCAATAGCAATACTTTAAGAATTTCACATGCCTCCCAGCTCAGGGCCTGCGGTTGTCAGTACCCAGCTCCCCTTCCTGGCCACCCCGGGAAGCAGCTCCATAGCCGCGGCAGGATGTTACTGCAGCTTCTCAGTGTGCCGCACTCTTGAGCGTCAGACGTGAGCAATCTTCCTAGTTTGGAAGTAAAATATCTCACAAAAGGAGTGTGGAGGAAGACTACACCATAAAGCTTAACTCAAACCACCAGAAATTCTCGTTGATGAGCTGCCAATGCCGTGTCTCAGAGAGTCTGTCCCACTAGCCTGAACGACCAGCGTGGGAGCGACCTCAGCCTCAGTTTGCACCTTTACCTGTGCTGCTGTTCGGTTCACATGCCCATTTGTGGGGGGTGATTGCAAAACTGCAAAGCAAGAGGCAGCAAGGAAGTGGTGTGAGCCTTCTCCCTGGTGGCCGGGGCTGGGTTTTTACAAGGGCAACAGTATCCAGGGGAAAGTCAAAATGGTTGGGTGAGCTTATCCTTCCTCCTCTGCAAATCTCCCTAGCCCACAGACTAAACTGAAGTATCTGTTGTTGTTGGGGTTGTTATTTTCTGAGAGCTTTAATGAAACATTTCTGGGCTCAAGGGTCTTCAGACGGATTCTATTATTTCACTTTCCTCCCACTTATTTCATATCTGGTGGAGGCAGGTTTACTGCAGAGATTAAACCCTTGTGCTTTTACGTGCTTAGAGATTTCAGAAGACAAGCTGCCCTCTTCAACTCATGTGACTGCTTGTTGTTGTTTATTCGCTAAGTTGTGTTTGACTCTTTGCGACCCCATGGACTGTGCCCCGCCCCCCCCCCACCCCCGGCTCCTCTGTCTATGGGATTTTCCAGGCAAGAATACTGGAGTGGGTTGCCATTTCCTTCTCCAGGGGATCTACCTGGACCACGTCTTTTGCATCACAGGAACATTCTTTACCTCTGAGCCACCAGGGAAACCCGCATGGTTGTTAATCTATTAATCTATTAATCCACAGATTCCAAATAAAACAACTCTGTATTTCATATCTCTTTTGAGCTCTACCCAAAAAAAAGAAAAATCACCCAAAGGCCCAGTATCTGATCCTTCACTTCTTTGAAAGAGCATTTTTCATAGCCTACTCTCAGCATTATCAAGAAACAATCTCTCAAATTTAAGATTAGCTACAGGCAGACCTCATTTTATTATGCTTCACTGTATTGTACTTTGCAGATACTGTGTTTTATGCAAATTGAGACTTTGTGGCAACACTGCCTCCAACAAGTCTATTGCCACCATTTTTATAACTGTATTTTCTCACTTCAGATTTTTGTGTCACATTTGGTAATTGCAGCAATATTTTGAGCTTTTTCATTATATTTGTTATAGTGATCTGTGATTGTAATTGTTCTCAAGACTATGAAACTCATGCATTAAAGTGATTAACTTGAGATATTGTATGTGTTCCAACTGCTTCAGTGACTGGCTATTCCTGGGACTCTCTCCTGCTCCTCCAGCCTTCCTATCTCCTGAGACACAACAATGTAAGAATTAAGCCACTTTACAAACACGATGGCCTCCAAGTAAAAGAAGAGTCACACGTCTCTCACTTTAAATCAAAAACTAGAAATGATTATGCTTAGTGAAGAAGGCGTACAGAAAGCCAAGATAGTCTGAAAGCTACAGCTTGTGTGCCAAACAGTTAAGTCAAGTTGTGAATGTAAAGGAAAAGTTCTTGAAGGAAATTAAAAGTGCTACTTCAGTGAACACACAAAGGATACAAAAGGAAAACAGCCTTACTTCTGATACAGGGTAAGTTTTAGCGATCTGAACGGAAGATTAGCCAACACCAACATTACCTTAAGACAAAGCCTAATCCAGATCAAGGCTCTAACACTCTTTAATTCTACAAAGGCTAAGAGAGGTAAAGAAGGTGAAGAAGAAAAGTTTGTAGCTAAGAGGTGATTCATGATGTTTAAGGAAATAAGCTGTTTGCATAACAGCAGTTGCTGATGTAGAAACTAGAGCGAGTTAACCAGAAGATCTAGCTAAGGCAATTATAATGAATGTGACCACGCTAAACAACAGATTTTCAGTGTAAAATGAAACAACCTTCTATTGGAAGAAGATGCCCTCTAGGACTTTCATAGCTAGAGAGAAGAAGTCAATGCCTTGGCTTCAAAGCTTCAAAGGGCAGGCTGACTCTCCTGTTAGGGCCTAATGCAGCAGATAACTTTCAGTAGAAGCCAGTGCTTAGTTAGTCAAACCCATAAGAGTTATACAAATTCATATCTGCCTGTGCTCTGTCAGCGGAACAATAAAGGCTGGGTGACAGCACGTCCGTTTACAGTATGGTTTACTAAATATTTTAAGCTCACTTTTTGAGACTTACTGCTCAGAAAAAAAAAAATTGTTTTCAAAGTATTTCACCTCCCTGACAGCACACCTGGCCACCCAGGAGCTCTAATAGAGATGTACAAGATTAAAGATTTTTTCATGCCTACTAACAACAACATCCATTCTGTAGCCCATAGATCAAGGAGTTATTTCAACTTTCAAGTCTTATTATTGAATAAATACATTTCATAAGGCTACAACTGCCTCAGTGATTCCTCTGCTGGATCTGGGAAAAGTTATCTGAAGCTCTTCTGGAAGAGACCCTCCATTCTAGATGCCATTAAAATGTTTGTGATTCATGGGAAGAGGTGAAAATATTAACACTAACAGGAGTTTGAAGGAAACTGATTGCACACTTCATGGATGACTTTGAGAGGTTCAAGACTTCAGCAAGGGAAGTAGCTGTAGATGTGGTGGAAGTTCCAAGAAAATGAGAATTAAAAGTGGAAGCTGAGGCTGTGGTTAAATTGCTGCAATCTCATGGTAAAACTTGAATGAATTAAGAAGTTGCTTTTTATGAATAGGCAAAAAAAGTGGCTTCTTGAGATGGAATCTACTCTTGGTAAAGATGCTATAAAGACTGTTGACACAACAATTTAGAATATCACGTAAACTTAGTTGATACACCAGCAGAAGGGCTTGAGAGCATTGACTCCAATTTTGAAAGAAGTTCGGCTTTGGTAAAATGCAATCAAAGAGCACTGTGTGCTACAGAGAAATCATTCGTTAAAGGAATAGTCAATCGATGTGGCAAACTTCACTGTTGTCTTATTCTAAGAAATTGTCACAGCCACCCCAGCTTCCAGCAACCACCTCTGTGATCAGTCAGCAGCCATCAACACTGAGACAACCCTACACTCTTAGTAAGATTATGACTCATAGAATGCTCAGATGATAGTTGGCATTTTTTAGTGATAAAGCATTTTTAAATTAGGGTATGTACATTTTTTAGATAATGCTATACTTAAGAGACTATAGTATAGTATAAACAGAGCTTCCACATGCACCAGGAAACAAACAAACAAACAAAAAGATGTGACTTGCTTTATTGTGATATCAGCTCTATTGCAGTGGTCTGGAACCAAAGCCACAATATATCCAAGGCCTGCCTGTACTGAGGGGATTTTCCTGCATTTGCAGCAGTCTTGAGTAATCAGTCTAAGATACCAGTATCTACCTTGCGTCAAGTCTTCTACTAAGGAGAAAGAAAGCAAAGCCAGGTGTAATTATGGTATATGGTTCAAATCAGCCATAAGAAGCACTAAGCGGCAGGCTCTAGGGGCTGCAGACTTTAGTCAAGAAAGGGAAATAAATGAAGTCAAGTAGTCAGGCACACGGGTGGAAGAGCGGACTCAAGCTGGAACTGGAAGGATGGATAAGCAATAGACAACAGAACAGCATGTGTGCCTGCGAGCTAAGTGGCTTCAGTCATGTCTGACTCTTTGCAACCCCATGGACTGTAGCCCACCAGGTTCTTCTGTCCATGGGATTCTCCAGGTAAGGCTACTAGAGTGGGTTGCCATTCCCTCCTCCCAGGGATCTCCCCGACCCAGGGATGGAATCCGTGTCTCTTATGTCTCTTGAACTGGCCAGCAGGGCTCTTTACTACCAACACCACCTGGGAAGCAGAACAGCAAGAGAAAAGACCCTGCTAGGAGACAGGGAGACATGAAGACGGAAATGAGCCCAAGGAGTTCATGAGGCTATGAGAACTACTCAGTGAAAGTTGAAGAGAATATTGCTCCATTGTAGAGGACAAATTTTAGAAAAGGAGCAAGATAGCAGAAAGGATTTTTGAAAATGTTGAAAGTGTTCTTGCTGATTTAAAGCTGATGTGTAGAGTTTTCAAAGATTCCTCACCTCTCTGCCCAAGTGGACTAGCTAGCTACTTCTTGCATTTTCAGATACATCTTTTACTTAAGTACCAGATGCCTAACTAAAGCTTTACCAAGCATTTACTGAGTGTCAGCTGTGCCAGGTGCCCTGATGAGGGCTGGAGATTCATAGATGAAAGTTTTCATCACATGCTTAATGTCTTAGGTGTATGCAGGAGACGGCACCCCTCAGGTACAATCAGTGGCTGTCTTTTTGCGGTGGAATTATGGAGGCTTTCATTTTCTTATTTGTAATTTTCTAATTTTTTTCCAACTTTCTCCAAGGAGAAAAGATTACGCTGTGATTAAAATAGCATTAATGTCTATATAAAACATGATATACAAGGTATATGACAGAGGTAAGAAACAAGTGTTTGGGGAAAGAAATTAGATTTCCTTGTGCCAAGAAAAAAATAAAAGCTGAAACATCTAAACCAAACTACTTTGTGGATAACATGACTGTCAAATGTATTCACAGAGAATCACTCCACAGGTGGGTCCTAAAGTCACCCAAGAAAAAATGACTAGGGTGGAAGTTCTAAATAAACAGGCCATTCCTGTTTGACACAGTGCCCCGGGATCAGCCATATGAAACATACAATTCTTCAGGCCTCTTTCTTCGCCCTGAGAACAGCATCTGAAGCCAGAGACTCAGTCTTAGTTCCCTCTCTTCTCTTAGCGGTGGCTCCCTGCATCCATCTGCCCTCTTACAGCAATCTGAGAGCAGAGCTGTATGAATCACATCAGTCACAATAACCCCGTAGGCAACACCTAGAGGGTCAGAAGGTAGAAGCAACCTTCAGAGAGCATCTCATGGGCTCCCTCTTGTCTGTGGCCCACTCCCTTCACTCTTTTCTCTCACTTGCTCTTTTAGAGGCAGCAAAGAGGAGTGATCAGGGGCTCTGGGGTTAGAGTCAGACTGCTTTCTGGCTCCTTTCTCTGCTGGCTTTGTGACCTCGATGGCTTATTAACCTCTCTAAGTCTCCTAAGCCTCATTGTCACCTTCTGTAAAATGGACGTATGAGTAGATGGATAGACTGACAGATAGATAAAAATATATTCCCAACTTACTCCTAGTTAGTCTCCATGCCTCCAACTGCTATCTTTAAGCTCATTTTAAATTTTATCAAAACTATTCTTGCACATTTTCTTGGGCTTCAAAATTACTGTGGGCATTGAGTGCAGCCATGAAATTAAAAAACACTTGCTCCTTAGAAGGAAAGCTATGACAAACCTAGACAATGTATTCAAAAGCAAAGACATAACTTTGCTGACAAAGATCCATATGGTCAAAATATGGTTGGTCCAGTAGTCATATATAGTTGTGAGTTTTGGACCATAAGGAAGGCTGTGTGCCAAATAATTGATGCTTTCAAATTGTGGTGCTGAAGAAGACTCTTGAGAGTCCCTTGGACAGCAAGGAGATCAAACCAGTCAATCCTAAAGGAAATCGACTCTGAATATTCATTTGAAAGACTGATGCTGAAGCTGAAGCTCTAATACTTTGGCCACCTTATGCAAAGAGCTGACTCACTGGAAAAGATCCTGATGCTGGGAAAGATTGAGAGCAGGAGAAGGGGGTGAAAGAAGATAAGAAGGTTGGATGGCATCACCGACTCAATGGCCATGAGTTTGAGCAAACTCAGGGAGACAGTGAAGGACAGAGAAGCCCGGTGTGCTGCAGTCCTTGGGGTCGCAAAGAGCTGGACAGGACTTAGAAACTGAACGACAACAACTATCTTGATCTGTTGTCTTTACCTTCAAATCTCTAAATAGATCATGATTGGTCAGTTTTAGGCATTAACTACTCACTTTCCAAGGTGGAGAATGAAGATGTGGTTCTCATATGCTCCCTTCCTTTGTCTACACATTCTGTAGACACTCAGTCTTTGCAATTAAATTTTCAATTGAATCTGGTTTCAATTTTTGTCTGACTTATAATTAACATTTACATTATTTTACATTTACATCATTACAACTCTGTATTTTAGTGATTTTCAACTGGCTCAGTAATACCCTTTAAAAGGAAATTTGAAATGTGGGACAGCATTTGGTTTGTCAGTGTTCGAGGGTGGGTGGGAGGGGATGGGCCAGTGGCATTTAGTGGATGAGGGCCAGTGGATGCTAGAAGTCCTGCAACGGGCAGGACATTGCTTCACAACAATGCCTAAGGTGTTAAGAAGCCCTCCTGAGAAGCAGTAAACACTGCTAACTACTAAGCCATGAAGTGTACCATAGTTACTTTCTTTCCTGGGCATATTTTAATTTTTATTTTGCCTTGTTGTTTTTCAGTAGCTAAGTCTGATTCTTTGCAACCCTTTTGCAATGGAATGTAGCCTGCCAGGCTCCTCTCTCCATGGAACTTCCCAGAAATATTGGCGTGGTCTCCCTTTTTGTTTCTCCAGGGCATCTTCCTAACTCAGGGATTGAAGTCACACCTCCTGCTTTGGCAGGTAGGTTCCTTATCACTGAGCCACCAAGGAAGCCCACATTCTAGCATTATATTCTCTGATGTGGAAATATTCTTTCCTGATGACCCAGGTATGACCATGTCTGTTTTCTACAGGAGGTTCAAGTTCTTCAAGTCAACCAGGGGTAAAAGGCACAGGGAAGTACCTCCTGTGCCTTCTCCCTTGACCAGCACTCTATCCTCAGAATTTATTCCAGCACTCTGTGGTTAGTTGTCTATTCCTTTGTCTCCCACACTAGACAATGAGCCCCTGAGGACACAGGCTGTGCCTTATTCATTGTCATGTCCCAAGTAAATGTTTCAGAATTCATTAATAATCAACTGCCTAAATGAACCCAGGCACTAATCATCATAAAACTAGGGAAAATAAAACTCTGGGCTATCTGGAAATAAAAAAGCAGTAAATAGAGTCAACTATTTTATTCATTTTTAGCAATAATAGGTAGCTTTTAAGCAATTTTAGCAGTCTTGTGCTAGGCACAGAATGGGAAATTGGAATAACATACAGTGCATTTTATTAAAAATTGCTTTAGAACTTTCAGAACTACTAGTGAACATGAGATTGGAAAAAAATACTGGGACAGCCATGAATTCACTGAGGTTCTGCTCTGCTGTATCAGCCTCCCCAGTGGTAGTCCCACACACATTTGAACCACAGTAAAGAGCAACATGGGTCTCCCTGTTGGTTCAGAGGAATCCACCTGCCAATGGAAGAGACAAGGGTTCCATCCCTGGGTTGTGAAGATTCCCTGGAGAATGAAATGACAACCCACTCCAGTATTCTTACCTGGGAAATCCTGTGGACAGAGGAGCCTGGCGGGCTGCAGTCCATGGGTCGCAAAAGAGTCTGACACGACTTAGCAACTAAACAACAACAAACAGTCACACGTTTGGAAGGCCTGCAATTATTTTGTGATCTCTTCCTAGCTCCCCCTTCCCCACACAACACACAAACTAATTAGAAGAGATAATCCTCACTTTGGCTACATCAAGTGTTGGGCAATCGTTGTGCTGTTCATGGCTCCTGTGCTGCTAGTGTCCCACTTAATGGCAAACGAGTTAATGTGCACCCTTCTCCCTGGTAACTCCTAATTCAGGGCATACTTTCTTCAGTTGCCAGAAGTAAAAATGTTTTCCATTTTAAAAATTTGAGAAGTTTCTCATTTTAGAATCTGCACATTTCACAAAGAAATTGCTGATAGTTATTCAAAAAGAATGCCCTATTTTCCCAACTACTTACTGTTTCTAAGGCACTTTCGCAGACTTGAAGGTTCAATGCCATCCATCATTAGGTGACATGCAATCAAACTGGAAATCCATGGGAATGTTAGAAAAGTACAATTTGGGACATGTCAGCTCCTACCTTGAGCCTGGAGTTTACAAATCTTATCTGGTTCAGGCAGCTGAGAACTTTCAAAGGAATGATTTAATTTGATATCCAGTCTCCAGGTACAGATTCTGTGTGTAAAGACAGTCTCTTCTGTATTGCCGATAAGGCTTTGCCTTCTATTTTGACAGGAAAATAAGATCACTAGACTGGAACCAGAAGAGCAATGGTGTAGACTTCAGAGCACACCTTCCAGCTCATGTGTTTCCTAAAGTCTGTCCAGGCCAAGCCTGGCACATTTCAGCTTACACAGAGTAGAAGTAGAGCCTCTCGGTGTGCAAGTTTCCCTAGGAGAAGTAAGTGAGGCAGCGTGCACACAGCAGCTCACACCCATGTGGGGAGCGAGACTTCTCTAGTCCTGCTGCTCGTTACTGTTCTTCATCCACACACATGAAGCATGGAAGTCAGCAATACTTCTGTCAGAACTCTGGCACGTGTTTCCAGTTCTACTCCCCAGAACATTTCACCTAGCTTGACTAAGCAAGATGTGGCATTCTTTTCCTCTCCCTCAACTTTTCCTCACTGGTGCTAACAAATTCAAAAAGAGTCCAAAGGTGGGCTGGTAGAAGGAAATAGAGGGGGGAAAAGTTCAAATGAGAGTAGCTGGTTTTGGTTCCTCTAAAAATTTACTCTCAATGAATGTAAACACTAAATGACTAGGAGAAGTAAACGAGGCAGAATGCACATAGCAGCCTCCCTGGAGGCTTGATCGATCAAGAATCCGCCTGCAACGCAGGAGATCCAGGTTTGAACCCAGGGGTGGGAAGATCCCCTGGAGAAGGGAATGGCAACCCACTGCATATTCTGGCCTAAAGAATCCCATGGACAGAGGAGCATGGCAGGCTGCAGTCCATGGGGTCACAAAGAGTCAGACATGACTGAGCAACTAACACTTTCACTTTCACTACATGACTTCACACTCATGAACTGACTGCTCCTTCCTTGTCATCTTCCTTAGGAGACCTCAACTGACATTTCAATCTGTGATCTGCACAGATCTATGCCGGATTCCTACTGCTGCTCTTTCTCAGGGAAAGATCCCCAGTCAGAGAAATTTGACCATAAGCAAGAGATGGCAGGTCAGAAAATCATCTTCAATCAAGTGAGCTTTCTAAAATTGGCCTAGGCTCTCCTAATGTGGATTTCAACTTGGACTGAGGTTTTCTTACCCACTTTGAGGAGAATAAGCAGGGAAACTAGGGAGAGCAGTCTGCCTCCTCTGTTTATGTGAAATTAAAGCCCCAACCTCTAATTGCTATGCAGAGGCATCCAGAATGTCACGGAATGCCCAGAAGGAGTTTGTTTGTAGAGAAAGATATATTTACTTTGGCCAAGGGGGAAAAAGAGTTCTCTTCACAGAACTTGCAATTTGAAGGCTAATTTGGTGCTTGAGACACAGAAGACAATCACTCAATAAATAGCATTGACTGGCTGATGGGAAGATAACTTGAAAAACAGTCTGAGATAACAGATATCTTCTGATAGGAAGATAACTTGAAAAACTCATGGAATTGACAGTTTCTTAACCCTTTTTATACTATCTTCAGCTTAGCACTTGAAGCATCATTGTCAGTGTTTCTGTTTTAAAGAATTGAGTCATTATGGATTCTTTTAGATCTTTAATATGCTTTATAATTTTATTGATCTCAAATGCTTGGGGTTAGTCCACTTAAGATGACTAATGTAAATGAAGGAGTCATGCTTTCTAAGACTTAAACAATTCTTCTTCAAATTGCAGTGAAAGTCATCACAAAGTATACAGATAACTAAACTCCCCTTTCCTTACTTCCAACTGATATTCTGGCTGCACTGGTAAGTGGAAGATTCCAGAAAGCACAGAGTGGTGCTCACTTTCTCTTCCCACAAGACTTAACCTGTCACCTCTAATCTTTAAATATATTCTGAAGGCCTTCCCTGGTGACTCAGGGGTAAAGAATCCGCCTGCCAATGCAGGAGACACAGGTTCAATCCCTGAGTCAGGAAGATCTCACATGCCGTGGAGTAGCTAAGCCCATACAATTACTGTGCCCATGCTCTAGAGCCCAGGAGCTGCAACTAGTGAAGCCTGCATGCCCGAGAGCCTGTGCTCCACAACAAGGAAAGCCGCTGCAATGAAAAGCCTGCCCACCACAACTAGAGAGTAGCCCCCACTTGCCTCAACTAGAGGAAAGTCCACACAGCAATGAAGATCCCAGCACAGCCTAAAATAAATAAATACATAAAATTATCTTCTAAATGTTTAAATACGTTGAGCAAGATGACCAGAAAAAATTATAACCTCATACCTTCTTCTGTTGTTAAAGGTAATTATGTTTTTGTGATCTTTCTTGCATAGAAGCAGGGTGATGTGCGAAAAGGAGAATTAAAAGTAATTAAAATGAGCTGAGCTGAATTAAAAGTTATTAAAATGAGTACAGACTACACACAGAAGATGAGACGAGAGGGAAAAAACAGGAGCCACCAGAGGGGATTAGAAAGAGAATTTTAGGAGGTAAGGAGGGATGAGTTCAGATAAGAGAAGAGGGAGTTATTTGGGTAGTTGTCATGTTCTTGAGTTGCTGAGAAAGAGAGGCAAGAGGGAAAGAGATTTTAATAAGCTTGGTTGGTATTAAGAATGCTTTGAGAAATTATTCATAATTTTTAAATTGCTTTTCAACTATTGTTGGATGTCAGCCTAATGTTCCCTTGAACACCACACTGCACTGAGCCTGGGCCACCAGGGAGCTCGGCTTTATATGAATTAAACAGGTTGTTACAGTTTTATCTAAATCTATGCTACCAGTTGGAAATGTATTTAAATGCACCATGCAGTTTTACTTGTCTCAACACTGGCTAAAAAGAAGCTCCTCCTTAAATATTATTTCCACAGAATCCAAGCATTTGGCAACATTTTCAAGGAAATCTAATCTAGTCCTATAGATTTGACTTATTTTTTTAATTGAAGGAGAAAAACGTCTGTGATTTCTAACGGTTTCATTGGTTAATTTAAAACTTGGATATATACTTTATCTATTTATTTATTTATGTAATAGGCTTTATTCTAATCCTCAAGCTCTCAAGTTATCAGTTCATTCTCCCTTTTTGGGTAACAGTTTTATTGAGATAAAATTCACATACCATTAATTTCGAGTGTACAACTGAATCATTTTTAGTTGATTTTCAGAGTTGGGCAACTATCACCCCAGTTTTAGGACATTTTTGTTACTCTAGAAAGAAAACCAGACTCTTAAGTTATCACTCCAAAACTCCCCCATTGCCCTTACCCACAGGCAACCACAAATCTACTTTTTGTCTCTACAAATTTATTAATAGCTATTCTGGACATTTCATATAAAAGCAACCATAATATGTAGTCCTCCATGACTTATATCTTACACTTAGCATGATGTTTCCATTGCTCATTCATGCTATAACACTTATGAGTAATTTGCTCATTCATACATTGGCGAAGGAAATGGCAACCCACTCCAGTGTTCTTGCCTAGAGAATCCCAGGGATGGGGGAGCCTGGTGGGCTGCTTTCTATGGGGTCGCACAGAGTCGGGCATGACTGAAGTGACTTAGCAGCAGCAGCACTCACTCCAGTATTCTTGCCTGGAGAATACCATGGACAGATGAGCCTGGCAGGCTATGGTTGATGGGGTCATAAAGAGTTAGACCCAACTGAGCGACTAACACTTCACTTACAGGAACATATGCAAATTTTGTACTCTGGTTCCTGTGGGCTTGATTTAGCATGTAGTAAAAAATGACCCCCTCACACACACTCATACTTTCTTCTTCTCTCCCTTTCTCTCTCTCTTCTCTTTAAACTATGCCCATGATCCCTTACCCTACTGCCCTATTGATACCTACTCTTTGAATCTAATACAGAATTCTAAAAAATATGGGTACATTTTCTAAAATAATCCCTACTACTGTGTAAACTAGCAAATATGTCTTCTTTAAACTTCTCAGCTTTGAGAAGTGTTGAGAATTGCAGTCTCTGTGGCACAGGGTAAGTATTCTTGGGTCTGTGGAGAGTGTCAAGGGCTTTCCCTATCACTTTAATTACTGCATTTTGACCAGCAAATGACCTAAATCAAATCTTTTATGATTATACAGTGGACGTGACAAATAGATTCAAGGGATTAGATCTGACAGAGTGCCTGAAGAACTATGGACAGAGGTTTATGACATTCTACAGGAGGCAGTGATCAAGACCATCCCCAAGAAAAAGAAAGGTAAAAAGGCAAAATGGTTGTCTCAGGAGGCCTTACAAATAGCTGTGAAAAGAAGAGAAGTGAAAGGCAAAGGAGAAAAGGAAAGATATATCCATTTGAATGCAGAGTTCCAAAGAAGAGCAAGGAGAGATAAGAAAGACTTCCTCAGTAATCTATGCAAAGAAATAGAGGAAAAGAACAGAATTGGAAAGACTAGGTATCTCTTCAAGAAAATTAGAGATACCAAGGAAACATTTCATGTAAAGAAGGGCACAATAAAGGACAGAAATGGTATGGACCTAAGAGAAGCAAAAGATATTAAGAAGAGGTGGCAAGAATAGACAAAAGAACTATACAAAAAAAGATCTTCATGACCCAGATAATCATGATGGTGTGATCATTCACCTAGAGCCAGACATCCTGGAATGCAAAGTCAAGTGGGCCTTAGGAAGCATTGCTACAAATAAAGCTAGTGGAGATGATGGAATTCCAGTTGAACTATTTCAAATCCTAAAAGATGATGCTGTGAAAGTGCTGCATTCATTATGCCAGCAAATTTGGAAAACTCAGCAGTGGCTACAGGACTGGAAAATGTCCATTTTCATTCCAATCCCAAAGAAAGGCAATGCCAAAGAATGCTCAAACTACCGCACAATTGCACTCATCTCACACGCTAGCAAAGTAATGCTCAAAATTCTCCAAGCCAGGCTTCAATAGTATGTGAACTGAGAACTTCCAGATGTACAAGCTGGTTTTAGAAAAGGCAGAGGAACCAGAGATCAAATTGCAAACATCCACTGGATCATCAAAAAAAAAAAAAATGAGAGAGTTCCAGAAAAACATCTACTTCTGCTTTATTGACTATGCCAAACCTTTGATTGTGTGGATCACAACAAACTGTGGAAATTTCTTCAAGAGATGGGAATACCAGACCACTTGACCTGTCTCTTGAGGAATCTGTATGCAGGTCAGGAAGCAACAGTTAGAACTGGACATGGAACAACAAACTGGTTCCAAATTGGAAAAGGAGTACATCAAGGCTGTATATTGTCACCCTGCTTATTTAACTTATATGCAGAATACATCATGAGAAACTCTGGGCTGGATTAAGCACAAGCTGGAATCAAGATTGCCAGGAGAAATATCAATAACCTCAGATATGCAGATGATCCCACCCTTACGGAAGAAAGTGAAGAAAAACTGAAGAGCCTCTTGATGAAAGTGAAAGAGGAGAGTGAAAAAGTTGGCTTACAACTCAACATTCAGAAAACTAAGATCATGGCATCTGGTCCCATCACTTCATGGGAAATGGATCGGGAAACAATGAAAACAGTGAGAGACTTTATTTTGGGGGGCTCTAAAATCACTGCAGATGGTAACTGCAGCCATGAAATTAAAAGATGCTTTCTCCTTGGAAGAAAAGTTATGACCAACCTAGACAGCATATTAAAAAGCAGAGACATGACTTTGCCAACAAAGATCCATCTAGTCAATTTTTCCAGTAGTCATGTATGGGTGTGAGAGTTGGACTATAAAGCTGAGTGCTGAAGAATTGGTGCTTTTGAACTGTGGTGTTGGAGAAGACTCTTGAGAGTCCCTTGGAGAGCAAGGAGATAGAACCAGTCCATCCTAAGGAAATCAGTCCAGAATATTCATTGGATGACTGATGCTGAAGCTGAAAGTCCAATAATTTGTCTACCTGATGCAAAGAACTGACTCATTTGGAAAGACCCTGATGCTAGGAAAGATTGATGGTGGGAGGAGAAGGGGACGACAGAGGATGAGATGGTTGGATGGCATCACTGACTAATGGACATAAGTTTGAGTAATTCTGGGAGTTGGTGATGGACAGGGAAGCCTGGCCTGCTGCAGTCCACGGGGTCACGAAGAGTCGGTTGTGACTGAGTGACTGAACTGAACTGAACTGAACTGACCTGAAAACAGGATAGCTTCCCTGGTGGCTCAGTAGTAAAGAACTTGCCTGTCACTGGAGCAGATGCAGATTCAATCTGGGTCAGGAAGATCCCCTGGATAAGGAAGTGGCAACCCACTCCAGTATTCTTGCCTGGGAAATCCCCTGGAGAGAGAAGCCTGGTGGGCTACAGACCATGGGGTCACAAAGAGTTGGAGACAACTAAACAGTTGAAAACAACAGCAAGAAATAGAAGTGAGTTCAGTCCCCAAATGCCACACGATCCTCTTCAACAGATAGTTAATGCTGCAAGTCAAGTCTATACCAGCTGGTATTATCATCAGTATCTAACAATAGTACTAATAGCTGAATCTTCAGAAGTTAGCTCTGAACAAGGAGCAAATCTTTAAAGCTTTGACTACTCAGGGCTCTAGTGTGTGTGTGTGTTAGTCACTCAGTCATGTCTGACCCTTTGTAAACCCTTGGACTCTAGCCCACAAGGTTCCTCTATTCATAGGACTTTCCAGGCAAGAGTTCTAAAGTAGGTAGCCATTCCCTTCTCCAGGGAATCTTCCCAACCCAGGGATCAAATCTGGATCTCCTGCATTGCAGGCAGATTCTTTACCATCTGAACCACCAGGGAAGCCCAATCCATTTCTTTAGAATGGAATGAATGCAATTCAGTAGCCAAATAAGTAGCCGGTCAAAAGCGATCAACTTCTAAAAGAGCTAAAGAAAACTGTAAACAAAAGCCACGACTGTTATAAAACACTCAAAACCTCATGCAAGGTACAACTTACTAATTAACAGTGTTCTTTAGAGACTCTAGGTCTCTGGCATTCCCCAAACCCAGTGTCAGATGACTCTCTTGATCGATCTGTTTCTTTTTTAACCTAAAGCATGATTAGAAAGACATCTTCTCCAGATCCCTGTAGCACAAGCCATTCAATATTTTATAATAAGGCAGAAAATAATGTAAAATAAATCCCCCTTTGGGCCAAAACATATACTTATTTTTATTGTTGTTGTTTCTCCCCTGACTTAGACCATTTGTCCTAACATTTACCATGTACTTACCCTGTGGTGATGGTGCGGGTTTGGAAATGCTGAGGGTTTGGAAAGACCAAGAAAAACAGCTAAATGAAGAGGTCTCAGTCTTGGGTGATGTGTACGATGATTCAATCCTGAATAGTGACCCTAGGAGCTTACAATCTAGGATGGGAGTGAAGATATAGCCATAATCAAATAGCAGTTTAGGTTGAAAGTCAAGTGCTGAGTAAGCTCTATTAGGGCTGGGAACTAACAAAGGAAGATATAAGAAATGTTGTTGTTGTTGTTCAGTTGCTAAGTCATGTGTGACTCTTTGTGACCCTGTGAACCACAGCAAGTCAGTCTTCTCTGTCTTTCACTATCCCCCTGAATTTCCTCAAACTCATGTCCTTTGGATCAGCCAACTATCTCATCCTTGTCACTCCCTTCTCCTCTTGATGGATTTTCCTTCTCCTAAAAGATGGATTTTCATAGAGTTGCGAATGTGCTCTTATTATTTGAGAATCCCATCTCATATGTGAAAAGGCTATAAGAAAAAAAAAGATGTTAGGATATACAATATTAGCCACTCAGGAATATACACACATATTCTTAGGGATGTTGGAAGAATTGCACCATCTGAAATTCAAGCCAGACACAATCTTTGCAGGGAAGAGGTTCATGAAGGACACCTAGACCAGAAAACATATCCTCTAGAGAGGAATAGGTAGAATTATAGTTTATCAAACAGGAAAAGCATCCTGCAATGTTAATGATAATCTCTTTCTCTTTTTTTTAAGATTTTCTTTTTAGGTATTTTATTTATTTTCTGACTGTGCTGGATCTTCACTGATGCACACAGATTTTCTCTAGCTGTGGTCTGTTCAGCACTCTGTGCCAGTACCTATAATATGCAGTAGGGTGTCAAAAGATATCTGATGATTAAATAATAGGTTTGAAGTCTAAGAGAAATTAAATTATTTTCATATATCAGAGCTAAATCCAGTTGAAAGAATATTATTCCAAAGCTATAAATAAGAAATTTTTATTTCCTTTTTATAATTTTAATCTAAATTATATTCATAAAATGCTAATTATAATGTGCATTTCCTAAATATGTATCATTACACTAAGAAATTATCATGTCTATAAGTAATGAGCTCTCAGTCACCTGACGTGTCTAAAAGGAAGCAAAACAATCACTTTGATTCTAGAAACAAGATTTGTTGAGCATCTTCAACATGTCTTGTACTTCACTAACTGTTGAATAAATGAGAAAATGTTCCTCATCTCAAGAGTACCTTGTTAAAGTACATTCCTAGAGGAAGCATTTAGACTAGAAGATCCATGATAATACAGATGGGAATTTGTTGATAAGTTTATTGTATTTACCTAGCAAACTCCATTTCTTCTCAGGGATTCCTGCCTGCAGTAGTAGATATAATGGTCATCTGAGTTAAATTCACTCATTCCAGTCCATTTGAGTTCGCTGATTCCTAGAATGTCAACCTTCACTCTTGCCATCTCCTGTTTGACCGCTTCCAATTTGCCTTGATTCATGGATTTGACATTCCAGGTTCCTATGCAATATTGCTCTTTACAGCATTGGACCTTGCTTCTATCACCAGTCACATCCACAGCTGGGTATTATTTTTGCTTTGGCTCCATCCCTTCATTCTTTCTGGAGTTATTTCTCCACCGATCTCCAGTAGCAGATTGGGCACCTACCGACCTGGGGAGTTCATCTTTCAGTGTCCTATCATTTTGCCTTTTCATACTGTTCATGGAGTTCTCAAGGCAAGAATACTGAAGTGGTTTGCCATTCCCTTCTCCAGTGGACCACATTCTGTCAGACCTCTCCACCATGACCCGCCCATCTTGGGTTGCCCCACAGGCATGGCTTAGTTTCATTGAGTTAGATAAGGCTGTGGTCCTAGTGTGATTAGATTGACTAATTTTCTGTGAGTATGGTTTCAGTGTGTCTGCCCTCTGATGCCCTCTTGCAACACCTACCATATTACTTGGGTTTCTCTTACCTTGGAAGTGGGGTATCTCTTCATGGCTGCTCAAGCAAAGTGCAAGCGCTGCTCCTTACCTTGGACGAAGGGAATCTCCTCACCACCACCCCTCCTGACCTTGAACGTGGAGTAGCTCCTCTCGGCCCTCTTGCGCGCACGCAGCAAACACTCCCTGGACTGGGGTTGCACCTCCTGGCTGCCACCCCTGGCCTCCCATAGCCAGTAACGCTGAAGAAGCTGAAGCTGGATGGTTCCATGAAGACCTACAAGACCTTTTAGAAATGACACCCCCAAAAGATGTCCTATTCATTATAGGGGATTGGAATGCAAAAGTAGGAAGTTAAGAAACACCTGGAGTAACAGGCAAATTTGGCCTTGGAATATGGAATGAAGCAGGGCAAAGACTAATAGAGTTTTGCCAAGAGAATGCACTGGTCATAGCAAAAACTCTCTTCCAACAACACAAGAGAAGACTCTACACATGGACATCACCAGATGGTCAACACCGAAATCAGATTGATTATATTCTTTGCAGCCAAGGATGGAGAAGCTCTATACAGTCAGCAAAAACAAGACTGGGAGCTGACTGTGGCTCAGATCATGAACTCCTTGTTGCCAACTTCAGACTTAAATTGAAGAAAGCAGGGAAAACCACTAGACCATTCAGGTATGACCTAAATCAAATCCCTTATGATTATACAGTGGAAGTGAGAAATAGATTTAAGGGACTAGATCTGATAGATAGAGTGCCTGATGAACTATGGAATGAGGTTCGTGACATTGTACAGAAGACAGGGATCAAGACCATCCCCATGGAAAAGAAATGCAAAAAAGCAAAATGGATGTCTGAGGAGGCCATACAAATAGCTGTGAAAAGAAGAAAAGCAAAAAACAAAGGAGAAAAGGAAAGATATAAGCATCTGAATGCAGAGTTCCAAAGAATAGCAAGGAGAGATAAGAAAGCCTTCCTCAGTGATCAATGCAAAGAAATAGAGGAAAAGAACAGAATGGGAAAGACTAGAGATCTCTTCAAGAAAATTAGAGATACCAAGGGAACATTTCATGCAAAGATGAGCTCGATAAAGGACAGAAATGGTATGGACCTAACAGAAGCAGAAGATATTAAGAAGAGGTGGCAAGAATACACAGAAGAACTGTACAAAAAAGATCTTCACAACCCAGATAATCACGATGGTGTGATCACTCACCTAGAGTCAGACATCCTGGAATGTGAAGTCAAGTAGGCCTTAGAAAGCATCACTACGAACAAAGCTAGTGGAGGTGATGGAATTCCAGCTGAGCTCCTTCAAATCCTGAAAGATGATGCTGTGAAAGTGCTGCATTCAATATGCCAGCAAATTTGGAAAACTCAGAGGTGGCCACAGGACTGGAAAAGGTCAGTTTTCATTCCAATCCCAAAGAAAGGCAATGCCAAAGAATGTTCAAACTACCACGCAATTGCACTCATCTCACACGCTAGTAAAGTCATGCTCAAAATTCTCCAAGCCACGCTTCAGCGATACGTGAATCATAAAATTCCAGATGTTCAAGCTGGTTTTAGAAAAGGCAGAGGGACAAGAGATCAAGTGCCAACATTCGCTGGATCATGGAAAAACAAAGAGAGTTCCAGAAAAAAGATCTATTTCTGCTTTATTGACTATGCTAAAGCCTTTGACTGTGTGGATCACAATTAACTGTGGGAAAATTCTGAAAGAGATGTGAATACCAGACCACCTGACCTGCCTCTTGAGAAACCTATATGCAGGTCAGGAAGCAACAGTTAGAACTGGACATGGAACAACAGACTGGTTCCAAATAGGAAAAGGAGTATGTCAAGGCTGTATATTGTCACCCTGCTTATTTAACTTCTATGCAGAGTACATCATGGGAAACGCTGGACTGAAAGAAACACAAGCTGGAATCAAGATTGCCAGGAGAAATATCAATCACCTCAGATATGCAGATGACACCAACCTTATGGCAGAAAGTGAAGAGGAACTAAAAAGCCTCTTGATGAAAGTGAAAGTGGAGAGTAAAAAAGTTGGCTTACAGCTCAACATTCAGAAAACAAAGATCATGGCATCCGGTCCCATCACTTCATGGGAAATAGATTGGGAAACCGTGGAAACAGTGTCAGACTTTATTTTGGGGGGCTCCAAAATTACTGCAGATGGTGACTGCAGCCATGAAATTAAAAGACGCTTACTCCTTGGAAGAAAAGTTATGACCAACCTAGACAGTATATTCAAAAGCAGAGACATTACTTTGCCAACTAAGGTCTGTCTAGTCAAGGCTATGGTTTTTCCAGTAGTCATGTATGGATGTGAGAGTTGGACTGTGAAGAAGGCTGAGCGCTGAAGAATTGATGCTTTTGAACTGTGGTGTTGGAAAAGACTCTTGAGAGTCCCTTGGACTGCAAAGAGATCCAACCAGTCCATTCTGAAGGAGATCAGCCCTGGGATTTCTTTGGAAGGAATGATGCTAAAGCTGAAACTCCAGTACTTTGGCCACCTCATGCAGAGTTGACTCAATGGAAAGACTCTGATGCTGGGAGGGATTGGGGGCAGGAGGAGAAGGGGACGATAGAGGATGAGATGGCTGGATGGCATCTCTGTCTCGATGGACGTGAGTTGAGTGAACTCCGGGAGTTGGTGATGGACAGGGAGGCCTGGCGTGCTGCGATTCATGGGGTCGCAAAGAGTCGGACACGACTGAGCAACTGAACTGCACTGAACTGAATCCCAAATTGCCTCTGCTTTGGAACTTGCCTAGTCTCTTGTCTTCCCCTCCACTCCTTGCAATATTGTTTTTCTTGCCTCTTTAACATTGTTGTTGTTCAGTTACTAAGTTGTGTCCACCTGTTTTCAATCCCATGGACTGCAGCATTCCAGGCTTCCCTGCACTTCTCTATCTCCTGGGGCTTGCTCAAATTCGTGTTCACTGATTCAACTCATGTCCATTGAATCAACTATCAGTCAGTTCAGCTGCTCAGTCGTGTCCGACTCTGCATCCCCATGAATCACAGCACGCCAGGCCTCCCTGTTCATCACCATCTCCCGGAGTTGACTCAGACTCACACCCACTGAATCAGTGATGCCATCCAGCCATCTCATCCTCGGTTGTCCCCTTCTCCTCCTGCCCTCAATCCCTCCCAGCATCAGAGTCTTTTCCAATGAGTCAACTCTGCATGAGGTGGCCAAAGTACTGGAGTTTCAGCTTTAGCATCATTCCTTCCAAAGAAATCCCAGGGCTGATCTCCTTCAGAATGGACTGGTTGGATCTCTTTGCAGTCCAAGGGACTCTCAAGAGTCTTCTCCAACACCACAGTTCAAAAGCATCAATTCTTCGGCGCTCAGCCTTCTTCACAGTCCAACTCTCACAACCATACATGACCATGGGAAAAACCATAGCCTTGACTAGACAGACCTTAGTTGGCAAAGTAATGTCTCTGCTTTTGAATATACTATCTAGGTTGGTCATAACTTTTCTTCCAAGGAGTAAGTGTCTTTTAATTTCATGGCTGCAGTCACCATTTGCAGTGATTTTGGAGCCCCCCCCAAAAAAAGTCTGACACTGTTTCCACTGTTTCCCCATCTATTTCCCATGAAGTGATGGGACCAGATGCCATGATCTTCATTTTCTGAATGTTGAGCTGTAAGCCAACTTTTCTACTCTCCTCTTTCACTTTCATCAAGAGGATTTTTAGCTCCTCTTCATTTTCTTCCATAAGGGTGGTGTCATCTGCATATCTGGTTATTGATATTTCTCCTGGCAATCTTGATTCCAGCTTGTGTTTCTTCCAGTCCAGAGTTTCTCATGATGTAGTCTGCATAGAAGTTAAATAAGCAGGGTGACAATATACAGCCTTGACATACTCCTTTTCCTATTTGGAACCAGTCTGTTTTCCCATGTCCAGTTCTAACTGTTGCTTCCTGACCTGCATACAGATTTCTCAAGAGGCAGGTCAGGTGGTCTGCTATTCCCATCTCTTTCAGAATTTTCCACAGTTTCTTGTGATCCACACAGTCAAAGGCTTTAGCATAGTCAATAAAGCAGAAATAGATGTTTTTCTGGAACTCACTTGCTATTTCCATGATCCAGCAGATGTTGGTATTTGATCTCTGGTTCCTCTGCCTTTTCTAAAACCAGATTGAACATCTGGAAGTTCATGGTTCACGTATTGCTGAAGCCTGGCTTGGAGAATTTTGAGCATTACTTTACTAGCATGTGAGATGAGTGCAACTCTGCGGTAGTTTGAGCATTCTTTAGCATTGCCTTTCTTTGGGATTGGAATGAAAACTGATCTTTTCCAGTCCTGTGGCCACCTCTGAGTTTTCCAAATTTGCTGGTATATTGAGTGTCACACTTTCATAGCATCATCATTCAGGATTTGAAAGAGCTCAACTGGAATTCCATCACCTCCACTAGCTTTGTTCATAGTGATGCTTTCTAAGGCCCACTTGACTTCACTTTCCACGATGTCTGGCTTTAGATTAGTGATCACATCATCCTGATTATCTTGGTCGTGAAGATCTTTTTTGTACAGTTCTTCTGTGTATTCTTGCCACCTCTTCTTAATATCTTCTGCTTCTGTTAGGTCCATACCATTTCTGTCCTTTACCAAGCTCATCTTTGCATAAAATGTTCCCCTGGTATCTCTAATTTTCTTGAAGAGATCTCTAGTCTTTCCCACTCTGTTCTTTTCCTCTATTTCTTTGCATTGATCGCTGAGGAAGGCTTTCTTATCTCTTCTTGCTATTCTTTGGAACTCTGCATTCAGATGCTTATATCTCCTTTTCTCCTTGGCTTTTCACCTCTCTTCTTTTCACAGCTACTTGTAAGGCCTCCCCAGACAGCCATTTTGCTTTTTTGCATTTCTTTTCCATGGGGATGGTCTTGATCCCTGTCTCCTGTACAATGTCATGAACCTCATTCCATAGTTCATCAGGCACTCTATCTATCAGATCTAGTCCCTTAAATCTATTTCTCACTTCCACTGTATAATCATAAGGGATTTGATTTAGGTCATACCTGAATGGTCTAGTGGTTTTCCCTACTTTCTTCAATTTAAGTCTGAATTTGTTAATAAGGAGTTCATGATCTGAGCCACAGTCCACTCCTGGTCTTGTTTTTGCTGACTGTATAGAGCTTCTCCATCTTTGGCTGCAAAGAATAATCCATCTGATTTCAGTGTTGACCATCTGGTGATGTCCATGTGTAGAGTCTTCTCTTGTGTTGTTGGAAGAGAGTTTTTGCTATGACCAGTGCATTCTCTTGGCAAAACTCTATTAGTCTTTGCCCTGCTTCATTCCGTATTCCAAGGCCAAATTTGCCTGTTACTCCAGGTGTTTCTTGACTTCCTACTTTTGCATTCTAGTCCCCTATAATGAAAAGGACATCTTTTTGGGGCATTAGTTCTAAAAGGTCTTGTAGGTCTTCATAAAACCGTTCAACTTCAGTTTCTTCAGTTTTACTGGTTGGGACATAGCCTTGGATAACTGTGATATTGAATGGTTTGCCTTGGAGACAAACAGAGATCATTCTGTCGTTTTTGAGATTGCATCCAAGTACTGCATTTCAGACTCTTTTGTTGACCATGATGGCTACTCCTTTTCTTCTGAGGGATTCCTGCCCGCAGTGGTAGATATAATGGTCATCTGAGTTAAATTCACCCATTCCAGTCCATTTGAGTTCGCTGATTCCTAGAATGTTGACGTTCACTCTTGCCTTCTCTTGTTTGACCACTTCCAATTCGCCTTGATTCATGGATCTGACATTCCAGGTTCCTATGCAATATTGCTCTTTACAGCATCGGATCTTGCTTCTATCACTAGTCACATCCACAACTGGTATTGGTTTTGCTTTGGCTCCATCCCTATGCCATCCAACAATCTCATATTCGGTCACCCCCTTCTCCTGCTCTTAATTTTTCCCAGCATGAGGATCCTTTCCAGTAAGTTGGGTCTTCACATCAAGTGGCCAAAGTATTGGAGCTTCAGCTTCAGCACAAATCCTTCCAATGAATATTCAGGGTTGATTTCCTTTAGGATTGACTAGTTTGATCTCCTTTCTGTTCAAGGGACTCTCAAGAGTCTTCTCCAGCACCACAATTTGAAAGCATCAATTCTTTGGCGCTCAGCTTTCTATATGGTCCAAATCTCACATCTCTATACTACTACAGGAGAAACCATAGCTTTGACTATATGGACCCCTTTTACTTATATGACTAAATCCCTTCCCCTCTTAAATCTATGTAACCTTAAACCAATGACTCCAGATGATCAGAAGTAAACAATAGAAATGCTAAGGTCTGTCTGTGCCTTGATCAAGAGTTCTTTGTTTTTGGACCCTCAATGGGCCAGAAAATAGTGGGTTATTAGAGCTTGGAGGAATATGCATGTGATTGTCATTTACTGAAGATCATATCCCACTGTGTTGTCAATGAGAGAGAGGTTCAGTCTCTTTCCAACCCTAATTTAATTCAAATACTTTCATGCTCTAGTTGAGTTGAATGCATGCTACTTTCTCACATCTGGGGGGGAGAATTGGGTCCTTCAGATAAGCCAGGACATTTGCTTTCAATTTATTCCAGCAATCTTTGACAAAAACCTATCATCAGGTACCAACCACTTTAAACTCCTACTTACTCTTTGTAGACCATGACTCTCAACAATGAATTTCAAGAATAAAGAGCTGTCCTCATAAGGTATGAAATGGAGGATTAATAATGTGCAGAACACAATTACTAGTTATAATTATTTATTTTTAACTTAAGTGTTCCTTTCATTATCTGAGTGTTCAGTTCATTCTCTCAGTTGTGTGAGACTCTTTGCAACTTCATGAATGCAGCATGCCAGGCTTCCCTCTCCATCACCAGTTCCCAGAGCTTGCTCAAACTCATGTCCTTCGAGTTGGTGATGCTATCCAACCATCTCATTCTCTGTCATCCCCTTCTCCTCCTGCCTTCAGTCTTTCCCAGCATCAGGGTCTTTTCCAGTGAATCAGTCCTTCACATCAGGCGGCCAAAGTATTGGAGCTTTCAGCTTCAGCATCAGCCCTTCCAATGAAGAGTCAGGACTGATTTTCTTTAGGACTGAGAGTCCAAGTGACTCAAGAGTCTTCTCCAACACCACAGTTCAAAAACATCAATTCTTCAGCACTCAGCTTTCCTTATGGCCCAACTCTCACATCCATACATGACTCCTGGAAAAACCATAGCTTTGACTATATGGATCTTTGTCAGCAAAGTAATGTCTCCGCTTTTTAATATGCTGTCTAGGTTTGTCATAGCCTTTCTTCCAAGGAGCATGTGTCTTTTAATCTCATGGCTGCAGTCCCCATCTGCAATGATTTTGGAGCCCAAGAAAATAAACTGTGGGCTCTATATATCTGAGTGTGGGCTCAGGAAAATAATGGGATTCAAGAGATAGAGAGAATATATGTGGCTAAGATTATACCATACCATCCTAATAAGGAAATGAAACAGTGAAACTCCCTGGTATTTAAAATCTAGAAGGACAATTAGCAATCTCAACTAGTTTGAGAAATTCCCTTTGGAGTCGGTGAACATGTCTATGAACTTGGGCACTCATGTACATTTTATTATGACTAGAATGGTTTACTTATACACTGAGAAAATAGACTGTACATACATGCTGGATGCAGGGTAAAACTGGGAACATAAATCTACTTGTATTTGCCTTTTTGAGTGAAATGGAAGCTCTCAGGAGAGTTGCTGATTAGTTTTCAGGATTTTGTTTTTAGTTTGCATCTTTGTTTTAATCACAAAGAAAAGAGAAAGGAAGTAAAGCAAAGTCCAAGACCCTTTGAGAGATCATAGGACCCTAGGAATGATTTTTTCCCTTGGATAAATATATTTTTATACAAGGAAGTACTCCTGAGTTTGGACTTTATTAGGAAATGTATCCAACAACTTGTTCACTAACCAGAAAGCATAGAATAAATGGTTAAAAACCTGACCCATGTATTTTCAAGGTACATGCATGTTCATTTGCTCTGTCGTGTCTGACTCTTTGTGATCCGTGGACTGTAGCTCACCAGGCTCCTCTGTCCATGGAATTTCGCAGGCAAGAATGCTAGAGTGGTTTGCCATTTCCTGCTCTAGGGGATCTTCCTGACCCAGGGACTGAACCTGTATCTTCTGCCTTGGTAGGCAGATTCTTTACCACTGAGCCACCTGGGAAGCCCCTATTTTCAAGGTACCTTAAAAAAAAAAGTCTCTTGAAAGATACTCAGTTCTAGGTAATGGTCCAATTTAGCTGTTTAATATCTTTTTCCATGAACCATCTTTCAGCGGTGGTCAGAGCAGTAGCATTCAGTGACGTTAAGGGAGCCCTTCAGGGACTTCCCCTCTGATTTGTAAGTGCAAACTCACAAGAGAATGTCACTCCCACTCCAACAACCACAACAGGTCATAGAGTCTACACAAGAATAACATTTTTCAGCCTCTCAGAGAGTAGAGATTGTAAATGAAAATCTTGCTTCTGTAAGGGGAGAAGGGCATACAATTCTTTCACTTCTGGTTGGCAGGCCAGAAGTAGAGACAATCAACAGAGAAGTGAAGAGGATAATCTGGTAGACTTCGTCAAGATATTTTTAATTCTGATCAAGATTTTTAAAATGTCTATAGTCATTTGACATTTGTTCACTGAAAATAGTTAATGTTTGGCAGCTTATGTGCCAAAGTTTGCCTGCTTTTTACCTTTCGATTCTTGAATTAATCAGTAAGCAAAGCTGTTTTATAGACAGGAAATCAAAGCTTGGCAAAAGTGAAATCATTCTTGCGACTTCCCTGATGGCTCAGTGGTAAAGAATCCACCTGCCAATGCAGAGGACACAGGTTCGATCCCTGGTCCAGGAAGATTCCATGTGCTGTGGGATAACTAAACCTATGCCCCATAACTACTGAGCCTGCATGTGAGAGCCCAGGAGCTGCAAGAAGAGGAATGACTGCAGAGAGAAGCCGATGCACTGAAACTAGAGAGCAGCCCCTGAAGAAATGAAGACCCAGAACAGCTAAATAAATCAACATAGTTAAAAATTTGTAAGTGAAATAATTCTCACAGTGGAATCCAGGTCTGCTGTTCTACAATGCCTGAGTCTTTGGATCATAACACTCTCCCCTTGGTGCTTATGAACAGAATGAAAATCAGAGGTGGTTTATATTGCTAAAATTTTCTGAATATCTGTAGCATATATTCTTTTAAGTTCTAAGAAATCATTGTGACAATCTGAGAAGAATGAAAAAAAATGAAGGTTTTTAAAATATGTATTTGGCGATTCGTTTCTTACATGATAGTATCCATGTTTCAATGCCATTCTGAATTGCCAGTCTAGGTTCGATACAGGATACAGGATGCTTGGGGTTGGTGCACTGGGATGACCCAGAGAGATGATATGGGGAGAGAGGTGGGAGGGGGGTTCAGGATTGGGAACTCATGTACACCTGTGGCAGATTCATGTCAATGTATGGCAAAACCAATACAGTATTGTAAAGTAAAATAAAAATAAATAAATTAAAATAAAATAAAATATGTATTTGTTAACTGTCTAAAATCATCTGAACCAATTATTTGAGCTCTTAAAGGAATAGTGCAGGGAAATTAAAGATACATGAAGACTAAACTTTCCTTAAAATGAACATTTGGATGCCTAAGCTGCTTATTGCATCATCGCTTTCATCTTTTTTTCCTGAGGTGATATATTTCTAATTATTATTAAAGTGTGTGTGTGTGTGTGTGTGTGTTCACTCTGTCATGTCTGATTCTTTGCAGCCACATGGACTGTAGCCCACCAGGCTCCTCTGTCCATGGGATTTTCCAGGCAAGAATACTGGAGTGGTTTGCCATTTCCTATTTCAGGGAATCTTCCCAACCCAGGGATCAAACCCAAGTCTCTTTTGTCTCCTGCATTGGCAGGCAGATTCTTTACCACTAGCACCACCTAGGAAGCCCATTATTAAAGTAGGTAGAAGTCAAAATGTAAGTATTCACTCCATGCATGCATTTTTCAGGAATATTACAAATATTTATCACAAGAATAACCTATAATAGCAATGGTACCAGCAACACATCACTGATAAAATTTGAATATTTAGGATTTAACTAAATTTCTGTTTTAGTAAAGATCAGAGCGGTATTTCCTGCCTTTCTCACTTAAACTATTGTAAAACTATTCAAAAAGAGAAAAAATATTTCCTAATGTATATACATAATGCTCATTTTGTGCCTCTTTTGAATTATTGTGATTGCCTAGCAGCTACCTATTTCCATTAGTTTAATAACTATTTCCCATTGTTTATTGGAAATCAAGGACTCATACGACTTGACTGGGAGTTACTCACAATACGAGCATTCCCCACCACTGACAAGAAAGATTATATTGATGGTAATGAACATGATCATTGATAATTATTAACAGAACTTCTGATTTAATAGTCACAATGGCTTTATGAGAGGTATTATTATTATGGCTTCCCTGGTGGTTCAGGGGAGCTTCCCTGATAGCTCAGTTGGTAAAGAATCCGGCTGCAATGCAGGAAACCCTGATTCAATTCCTGGGTCAGGAAGATCCACTGGAGAAGGGGTAGGCTACCCATTCCAGTGTTCTTGGACTTCCCTGGTGATGGTAAAAAAAAAAAAAAGAAAAAAAAATCCACCTGCCAATGCAGGAGACGACAGTTTGATCCTTGGGTAGGGAAGATCCTCTGGAGAAGGCAATGGCATCCCACTGCAGTGTTCTTGCCTGGGAAATCCCATGGACAGATGAGCCTGGCTACAGTCCACAAGGTCTCGAAAGAGTAGGACGTGACTTAGTGACTAAACAACCACAGCATTATTATTGTTACCATTCCAATTTTACAGGTGAAGAAACAGAGCCAAAAGAACCTAAATGATTCGCTTAAGATCTCACAGTTAGAAAGTGATGATCCAGAGAGGCAAACCCAATTCAGGTGCTGAAGCCATGTCTTTCCTTTGCTATGTCTCTGAGCCACCAGAGCTCACCATGATGGATACAATCTCTGGAATTCCTTGTCTTAAGCTGTCAAATGAGATCCTTGGACTGGCTAAAGGTTCTGGAATCCTAGCAAAGTTCCATCATAAAAATAAAGTATATGAATAGGTGAGATGCATTAGAATTGGAATACTCCTGGGTCCTCCACCCAGTCAATCCATTGATTAACAAGTGCTTATTGCATGGTGACAGCCTTGAGCTGGGTCTTGGGGAATGCTCCTGATCCAGGTATTTAGCATCTGCTTAGAAATAACCATCTTACTTTTGTTGTTGTTCTTGTTTAGTCACTAAGTTGTGTCTGACTCTTTTGCAACTTCGTGGACTGTAGGCCTGCCAAGCTCCTCTGTCCATTGGATTTCCCAGGCAAGAACACTGGCGTGGGTTGCCATTTCTTTCTCCAGAGGATCTTCCTGGCCCAGGGATCAAACCCGTGTCTCCTGCATTGACAGGTAGATTCTTTACCACTGAGCCACTTGGGAAGCCAAACCATCTTACTGTTGCTGCTGCTGCTGCTGCTAAGTCGCTTCAGTCGTGTCCGACTCTGTACAACCCCATAGACAGCAGCCCACCAGGCTCCCCCGTCCCTGGGGTTCTCCAGGCAAGAGCACTGGAGTGGGTTGCCATTTCCTTCTCCAGTGCATGAAAGTGAAAAGCTTAAGTGAAGTCGCTCAGTCGTATCCGACTCAGCGACCCCATGGACTGCAGCCTACCAGGCTCCTCTGCCCATGGGATTTTCCAGGCAAGAGTACTGGACTGGGTAACCATCTTACTACTATCTTGCAAATGGGAAGTTACTTGGAGATACTTGCTGAAGAATCTTCATGCCATCAAACAGTAATCAAGTACTCAGATCACCAATGTCAGAAAAGCATTCAAGAAAACATGAAAACGTTCTTTAAAATAAAAAAGTTAAATAGTTACCAACTGATGTCTGATGTCAGTTCATATCCTCACTTACTTTAAGCTGCCCTGGCCTTGATCATTTTGAAGCAAATTTAAGATACTAAATCATTTTACTTGTAAGTCTTTCAGCATGTGATAATGAGTCAAGAAAAAAACCCACAGACTGAATCTCATTATCACACTTAATAATAGCTTATTAATGTCATCAAATATTCAATCAATACTCAATTTTCTCTGATTGACTCCTAATTTTTAATAGTTGGTTTGAATAACATTTTTCTTTGTAGTAATTATAAATCATAATTTTCCAAATTACCTTCCCTGAGACTCTGATGTTATATAGCTTTTAAAAGATATTTTGAGCCAGGAAGAAAAACACCAATATAGTATACTAACACATATATATGGGATTTAGAAAGATGGTAATGATAACCCTGTATGCGAGACAGTAAAAGAGACACAGATGTATAGAACAGACTTTTGGACTCTGTGGGAGAAGGAGAGGGTGGGATGATTTGGGAGAATGGCATTGAAATATGTATACTATCATGTAAGAAACAAATTGCCAGTCTAGGTTCAATACAGGATACAGGAGGCTTGGGGCTGGTGCACTGGGATGACCCAGAGAGATGATATGTGAGAGAGGTGGGAGGGGGGTTCAGGATTGGGAACTCGTGTACACCTGTGGCGGATTCATGTCAATGTATGCCAAAACCAATATAGTATTGTAAAGTAAAATAAAAATAAATTAAGAAAAGAAAAATAAATAAATAAATAAAAGACATTTTGTGGGCCAATAAATTTAGCTAACACTGAATTAAACAAAGTTAAATAGATTTCTTTACTTCAGGGCCTTTCTAAACCTTCAGTATGTTACTGTGCATTGAGGCCTTCAAAAAGAAGGATCTAATGTGTAGTTTTCTCAAATCTGTTGGAATACTGATCTCTTTTCTCTGATACACATCTTAGGAAACACTACCAGAAGTAAGTTACTTAATTTTTTGTGTCAGTATTCTTTCCCCTGTGTCAAATTTAACGGACTTGGTATTGGACTCCCAGAAATCTTAATGAGGATCAACATGGTCCCTTCAAAGCCTAAATTCTGTTAATAAAATGAATTTCAAGACTATGGTTATTAACTATGTCTATTAAGAGAGGTCTCATGTGGGTGCAGTAATGGCCACCACATGTTTGGAAACAAAAATTTAATATGTGCTGGACTGATCAAGGGTCAAAATACAAGGGCTAGCAAAGGTGTATAAAATGTAAACCAACACTCTTCTGGGAACTCAGAGCATGAAGTCAGACTCTGAAAAATCAAAGCTGTTTTATATCAGGAAAGCAATCTATTCCTGCTTTGCAACAGTGTTCATAGTGACAAGACTTTTCAAAAACTAATAGAACCTAGTGTGTAAGAATCTGAGAGTTGGACCATAAAGAAGGCTGAACACCAAAGAACTAACGCCTTTGAATTGTGATGCTGGAGAAAACTCTTGAGAGTCTCTTGGACAGCAAGGAAATTAAATCAGTCAATCCTAAAGGAAATCAACCCTGAATATTCATTGGAAGGACTTAAGCTGAAGCTGAAGCTCCAACATTTTGACCACCTGATGCAAAGAGCCAACTCATTAGAAAAGACCCTGATGCTGGAAAAGATTGAGGGTAAGAGAAGGGGGCAACAGAGGATGAAATGGTAGGATGGCATCAATGACTCAATGGACATGAGTCTGAGCAAACTCTGGAAGACAGTGAAGGACAGGCGTGTTGCAGTCCATGGTATTGCAGAGTCAGACAAAACTTAGCGACTGAACAGTGACAATATCTGAGAAAAACAGATTCAAATTGGAGACAAAAGAAAAACCAGGACATTTAATCAGTTTACAGAAATAATAACACAGTACCTTTGAAATTAGGAGTTTCTAAGAGATTTGAGACATGCCATCTATCTATGAATGAAGGAAGACTGCATAGATTTGTCTAGGCCAAGCACTTACTTTTCTGTTTCTCTTAAGGTGCACATTATATTTCTAGCATTCACTCCATAGTCCTAAAAACAATATCGTACAGAAAAAAACAAGACTCTTGTTTCCAGGTGAAGAAAGCTACACTGACAGAGGGACCATTCTTTTCCTTCTCCTGGCATCAGGTATCAAGAAAAGAATGAAAAATTCAGAATAATATTAGATTAGGGTTGCTCTTAGTTGGCCCAGGTGACCCTGATGTTTTTGTAAAATCCCCAGGAACTCACCCTCCACCTAGGCTAGTGTAAGAAATGCCCCTTATGTATTTGAATGGTGCATATATGCCAAGAAACTTTCCCCCCAAAATCTGTGTCTTTTAGAACGAAAAAAATTCAGCACCCCAGGGGTTATGTTTTGTTTCAGGATGTTACTTAGCTGACATACTTCAGCTTAGGCAGAAGCAGTAATCAACATACTGAGTAATGCTAACAGGGATGCTGGTTGATTCCTGTTTTCTTTTGCACTGAGGACTCTGGGAGCAAAGTTTAAAAAGTTTGTTTTTCTGTTAGTCATCAGGAACATGGCTGCAATTACCACCCACTCATTTTCCAAGCTAGAGCTATAAAGAGTGAAGGATGTCATATTTCCTTCCACTTTAGCAACATTTTCAGAGCTGCTAGTCTGTGTGAATTCCTTTATTGCCTCCTGGTTAATGATTAGACATCTGTATTGAGGCATCACTGCCAGAAACCTTCAAGGTTCTGGGCACTGGGCTTGGTACAGGAGCCTGACAGGTACAAATTAAGCCCTAGACCTTCAGTGTTTGCAGTCTAATTGCAGAGACAAAGTTAGAATTTTAAATCACAGAGCTTTTAATCCCTTTTCTTTCCAAGTTTTTTATAATGAAAAATGTCAACAGTCACAGAAACTGGAATAGTAATATAGATTGAGCATCCGCACACATATTTATCACCTGTATTTAAAAACTAGCATCTTCCATTACATTATTTGTGTTGTCTTTGTGTGTATATATGTGCAAGAAAGAGATTGTTGAACAACTTGAAAGAATTTGGGGGTATCATGAGACTTAAAGTCCCTAAATAATTCAGCTGCAGCTCTTAAAAATGAGAACATTCTCCTCTATTTAACTACAATGTGAATATTATATCTAAGAAATTTTGTAATAATTTCCTAATACTATCTAACATCCAGTGTATATTCAAATATCCCAACTTATTTCAAAAGTGTCTTCTAGAGCTGTTTTGTTTCATTCTAAGTCCAGTCTAATTAAGATTTACCCATTAGATTTGGTGGTTATTTTTTTTAAGTATCTTTTAATCTAAAATATCCTCCATTAACCTTTTCTCAGGACATTGACTCATTGAAGTTTTGAAGAGATCAATTAGAGAATGTCTCACTTTTTGGATTTTTCTGATTGTTTCCTCATGGTATCCATTTACTTTTCTATCTGTCAATGTTTGCTCTAAATTGAAAGTTAAGCCTAAAGTTTGACCGAACATGTTAGACAAAACTTCCTATTTTCATACCTTGTTTGTGGGAATGTAAGATGGTGCAACCACTTAGGAAAACAGTCTAGCTGTTCCTTAAAATATTAAATGTTTTGGGAACAAGACAAGAATGTTCCCTCTCAACATTCCCTTTTTACTGTTGTACTAGAAACCATAGGTAATGAAATAAGGAAAGGGAATAAAAAGTACACAGACTGGGAAGGAAGAAATAAAACTGTTTTTGTTTTCTAATGATGTAGTAATCTATATAGAAAAGCCAAGAGAATTAGCAACAATGACAACAGCAAAAAACCCTCCTGGAACTAATAAGCAATTATAGCAAAGTTGCAGGACATTGAGTTTTAACACACAAAAATCTGTTGCTTTCCTATATATCAGCAATGGGACAAGTGGAATTTGAAATTTAAAAAAAAAAAAACATTATTTACATTATTACTCCCCCAAAAAGAAATACTTAAGTATAAATCTAACAAAACATATATGATGCATATGAGGAAAACTATTAAACTCTGATGAATGAAATCAAAGAACTAAATAAATGGAGACATATTTCATGTTCATAGATAAAAAGACTCAATATTACCAGTTCTTCCTAACTTGATTTATAGATTCAATGAAATCCCAGTTAAAATCATAGCAAGTTATTTTGTGGATGTTAGCAAACCAATTCTAAAATTCATGTGCATGCTAAGTCGCTTCAGTCATGTCTGACTCTCTGTGAGCCCATGAAGAGTAGCCCACCAGTCTCCTCTGTCCATGGGATTCTCCAGGCAAGAGTGGGTTGCCATGCCCTGCTCCAGAGGATCTTTCTGACCAGGGATTGAACTCACGAAGCAAAAGACCAAGAATAATGAACACACTATTGAAGAAGAAGAGCAAAATTGGAGGATTAATTCTACTCAACTTAAATACTTACTATAAAGCTATAGTAATCAAGACAGTGTGGTATTCGTGATAAACCAGACATGTATCAGTGGAATAGAATAGAGAGCCCCAAAGTAGACCCATATAAATATATAGCCAACTGACCTTTGACAAAGGAGCAAAAGCAATACAATGGAGCAAAGATAGTCATTTTAACAAATGGTGCTGGAACAACTGGAGGTACGCACTGTGCGCTTAATCACTCAGTCGTGTCCAATTCTTATGACCCCATAGACTAGCCTGCCATGTTCCTCTGTGCATGGGATTCTCCAGGCAAGAATACTGGAGTGGGTTTCCATTTCCTTCTCCAGGGGATCTTCCCAACCCAGGAATTGAACCCAGATCTCCTGCATTGCAGTCAGACTCTACTGAGTGAGCTATGAGGCTGGATATTTGCATGCAAAAAAATGAATCTAGACACAGACTTTACACGCTTCAAAAAAATTAACTCAAAATCAATTTTAAGCCTAAAAGTAAAACACAAAACTATAAAACTCCTGGAAGATAACAGGAGCAAACTAGATGAACTTTGGCATAGTGATACCTTTTTCGATACAATACCTAAGGTATGATTCGTGAAAGAAATAACTGATAAACTGTACTTCATCAAAATTTAAAATTTCTGCTTCACAAAAAAAAAACAATGTCAAGAGAATGAGAAGACAAGTCAGAGACTGGGAGAAAATATTTGTAAAAGATACCTCTATCAGAAGACTGTTATCCAAAACCTGCAAAGAATTCTTAAAACTTAACAAGCAAAAAACTAAAAACACTCAATTAAAAAGTGGTCCAAAGACCTTTACAGTCACTGCACCAAAGAAGATATGCAAATGACAAATAAGCATATGAAAAGATGTTCCAATTCATGTATCAGGGAAATGGCAGTTAAAATAATAAAGTCTCACTATATACCTATTAGAATGGCCAAAATCCAGAACACTGACACCACCATATATTACCGAGGTTGTGGAACAACAGAAACTTTCACTTATTATGGGTGAGAATGCAAAATTGTATAGCCACTTCTAATGAAAAGAATAAATCAAACATTTAATTTCAGATCATAAAAGAGCCATGCTTCCTCCTCACTCATTTTCCATTGACTCACTCACTCTGGGTGAAATGAGCTGACATGTCATGAGTAGCCCTATGGCAAGAGCCACATGATGAGGAACTGAGGCCTTCAGACAGCAGTCATGTGACTGTGTGATCTTGAAATCAGATCCTCCAGCCACAGTCAAGCCTTCACATGACTGTAGGCCCCAGCCAATATCTTGTCTGCAACCTCATGAGAGACCCTGAGCCAGAATCATTCTGCTAAGCCAGTCCCAGATTCCTGACCTTCAGAAACAGTGAGATAATGAGTGACTGCTGTTGTAAGCCACCAAGTTTTAGAATAATTTGTTACTTAGTATTAGGTAACTAATACAGATGCTTAAATTAAATAAATAACAAGTGTGTTGTATATATCACTTTTCACTTTCATGCACTGGAGAAGGAAATGGCAACCCACTCCAGTGTTCTTGCCTGGAGAATCCCAGGGACGGGGGAGCCTGGTGGGCTGCCGTCTATGGGGGTCTCACAGAGTCGGACACGACTGAAGCGACTTAGCAGCAGCAGCAGCAGCAGCAGTGTTGTATATATATGAATCAGAGACATGTCAATATTCAGACATCTCTCTTTTTTTCTTTTGAATTCTCCAATTTATTCTCCAATTTTTAGAATAATTTGTTATTTAGTATTAGGTAACTAATACAGATGCTTAAATTGAATGAATAGCAAATGTGTTGCATATATATGAACCAGAGACATGTCAATATTCAGACATCTTTCTTTTCCTCTTTTGAATTCTCCAATTTATTCCTTATTTGATTTTGTTTTTCTTTGATTTGACTGAAATCTGTGGGTTATTTTGTGTCAGGAATGTCAAAAGTGACAATAAAATTATAATGAAACATGATGTGATAAAGATCAAGTTAGGGATGTGGAAAGCCAAGCTAACTGGATAAAAAGCCCTGAAAAATCACACTGAACACAGACAAAACACTTTTCCTTCTTTGTCTTTTCCGTACTCATACAGAAGCTTCTAGTCCTCTTTCCCTTCTCTGTGTTAGGAGTAAAGTTGCTTCCTGATCCTCTTTTTGCTTACAAAAAAAGAAAAATCAAGCTGTAGATTTTTAACAGCAGCAACCAGCTGTAGAGTAAGCCATGTTATCTAAGAGAAACAGGAACATTTCAATCAAGGCTAAAATGATTTCTTCAAGGATAAGGAGCCAAATATATTTCAAATGGAATTTTCCAAGAGAGGAACATATTGTGAGTCTAGCTCCCAAGTGATTATCTAGCAGACTAAGAAGCCAGGATTACTGGTTGTACTTTTATCAGTCTGGTTTGGCTAGTTTGGTTGGCATCAACGTACTGTAAATAAATCCCAACTTCTGAGTTCATTGCAGCAGTAGTAAGTCCAACTGATTCAACAACAAAAAATTAACCTCAAAATGTGTAATGGCTTAAACATAATAGAAACTTATCTCTCACATTCATGAAGTCTGAAATACATGTTCCTGAACAACCAGAGGCTTTCTTCTGACCCGGGACCCCGCCTCTTCCATCCTGTGGCTACATCTGCCAACACGTGGCTTCCAGTTCACTGCCTGTGTCTGTATCTAGCCCGCAGATGGAGGAAGCACATGAAGAGTTGCATGTCAGAGCATTAGTGGTCTGGGCCTGAAAGTAACACTCATGACTTCTGTTCATATTTTATTGGCTGAAATTCAGTCATATGGCCTCCTGACCGCAAGTAGGGCTGGTGTGCCCAGGAAGGAGGAGAGACAAGTTCTTGAACAACCAGCCACTGTCTGTCACAGTAACTAATGGTACCACTTACCTTTGCATTGCCGCAGAGCACCTCCTTAGCTGACTCTCTTCCTAGGTCTACACACAACTTTAACTGAACATCCAGTGCAAGATAGCTTAAACCTCCTTCCTCTGTGCCTCTAGAGAACCGAGCATCTGTCTCTACTGTATTAATTATCGCCCAGTTTCCACTGTTCGTGGATCTGTCCTTTCACTTCATTAGCATCTGGAGAGCAGAGAACATGTCTTTTTGTTTGTGCGTCCACAGTATCTGGCAAAGAATAGGGATTCGTTTTGAGCAATAAGTGGGTAGATTGAAGAATGAATAAAATGTTACTCATAATTAGATGGAGTAAAAGCGTAAAGATGGCTGTATGTGGTGACCACTCTTTAACCAAATGTGAAAAGGAAATAGAAATACCTCCATGCCGTGTTTATAAAGGGCAGCATTTCTGGTTCTTTAACCTATCTGTGGAGTACTTAGAAGTGCTAAGAAACAGACAGGAATTCTATTATTTATTAAAGTCTGATAATGGACAATGTGAACTCTCATTTCAACACACATGTTTTTAAAGGATCCAGTATTTATTGCTGAGGCCATGCCAGGGAGAAAGTTAGATTCACAGGGAGGTGGCCTTTGACATGATTAAGAAAGGAAAAAGACCCTGGAATTAATGCCATGTGCTCAGAAGTTCTACTGCGGGTTCTACCCTTGACTACTGGTATATCCTTGGGTAGATCATTTAATCTTTCTGTGCCTTAGATTCCTTGCTGTGTGATAATGAGACTGAACTAACTGTTCTCTTATATTTCAAATTTTTGGATTCCTTGAATTAAAGCTTCCCCTCAAGATGACTTATGAGGTAGTTAGCTCCTCATCACTGCAAGTATTTGAACAAAGATGACAAATAATAACAATAATGTGTGTGTTAGTCACTCAGTTGTGTCTGACTCTTTGTGACCCCATGGACAGTGGCCTGCCAGGCTTTTCTGTCCATGGGACTCTCCAGGCAAGAATACTGGAGTAGGTTGCCATTCTCTTCTCCAGAGGAACTTCCCAACCCAGGGATCGAACCCTGGTCTCTTGCATCGCAGGCAGGCTCTTTACCATTTGAGCTACAGGGAAGTCCAATAACAATAATAGGTGCCTTTATTGAATGCTTACTATGTTCCTGGCAGTGTACTAAGTACCTGTTAACATATTTCCTCTTAAGAATATGAAAAGCTGGTTATCAGAATTTTCCCCATTTTACAGATAAGGAAATCAGTGCTTACAGAAGTTAAATACTTCCTGAAAGTCATCCTGCTGCTGAGTGGTGGTGCCAGTATGTGGGCCCAGGCAAGCACTCTAGCTCTGCAGGCAGGATTTCCATGCTTGGATTAGAAGTATGACTGAATGATCTTGTGGGGATTCCTCCTTCTTAAAGATTTTATACAGTTAGAACTTGAGTAACCAGCCTGGAGATGAGAAAGGGGAAACCCGTTACCAAAATCTACCCTCACATTTCTCATATTTTGTTTAGGATCTCAGAGCTTCCAATTGTGTTTCAGATATCAGGTATGGAGGGCCCAAATGGGTCCAGGAAAGCTGTCTGAGCTTGGAGAAGTTGTTCTGTCTCTCCACCAAAATAAACCACTAGTGCTTTCTAAGGTCCTCTGCTCAGCAACAGTGTGTGAAGCAGCCGAGGTTTAATTTAACTGATGTAAAACAAGTAGAGAACTCTAGGGGCTCTCTCTCAGTGGGCTACTTTCCGATTCTTTTGCTTGTTTGTTCTTGTAATGAATGAAATTGCTGTTTGAAGGAGTTCCAGAAAGGTGATGTAACAACATAATCCATGAAGCATCCTTGACCCAATGCCTCCCCAAGCTTCCAAATCCCCAGCACATATAAGCAACTGTACAAAGGAAGGCAGGGTCTTGTGAGGAGCATAGTTCTGGTAGACACTCGAACTGTTGTCTTGACCATGCACTTTGGGGCATGTGACCTATCCTCTTGGTATCTTACCTCCCCCACATGCAATATAGGAATAGTGACAGGACCTGCCTCATTGGGGTTGCTGTGCAGATGACAAGAATTAAAACATGTAAGGTGCTGGCAACAGTGGTTAGCACAAAATAAATATTAAATATTTATTAATAAACCATTTGTTAATATACCATTTATTTAAGGTACAAGGTGGTCTTGGTTAGTTTATTCTTTTTTTGCAATCAGGGATCAAGGATTCAGGAAATAAATTTATCTCCAAGTCATAAAGAAAAAGAATGACAGAAGTGGGCAGGCAAGAACTAAATCAGCACCATAGATGTGACCCTGAAATCCAGGATTAGTCCATAGTCATCCAAACTTGGTTTCATAGGAATCACGAGACTAGACAGCCCTGTACTTGGCTGAGCCTGGATTCTAGGATAGCCCTCCCAAATAGCCTCTGCCTTATGAAGCAGCTTACAATTCAGCAGAGTCTTTTGTTTTTTAAATCTACCTCCAACTGGATATACAGCATCACTGTTTTCCTTACCTTATGGAAGTACAAGAAAGCCTTGGGACATATTAATAAATACAGAGTTGACAGGCACATAGCTATAAACAAATGTCAGGTATTATCGATATAAAACAATGGAAGCAGAATTCTAGGGACAGACAGAGAATGTTCTCAAAGGGCGCTGACCCACTATAATATTTTTATACAGGTTCAAAAGTTATTTATTTCTCAGATATGGTGTAAAATAATATTTTATTCTTTCAACTATAACCAGACATAAAGTCATCCTATTTCCAAAGCAACACAAACAAATAACCCTGTAAACAACAAACGGGAATATATTCTCTTCTCTCCTGGCCTTCCTTTGTGGATCAGAATTAGAGGATTCTTCCAAGAATAGGCTTTGCTCTCTTGGACCACATCCCAAATCCCTAAGGGAAACATGATGAGACCAACTCTCCCAGGTATTTCAAAATTGGGGGTCTTTTAATTCACAAGATTTAATAAAAGGACTCAATAAAGACTGTGCTAACATGACATTCAACTGCTCAGATCTTTGAAAACTCAATAGAGATGATTATCCTACATGATGCAAACCAAGCATTTTGATGACTGACTTGGTTATGCAAATGTTGATCTGTATGCTTTGATGTCAAAAAAGCTTAAGACAGTTACATTTAAGCTAAGTGCTGCTTCATTTCTAAGCTATACTTTTTGTGTGGGCAAGAGTTTCTGAGGGTATCTGAACTTTTTGTACCCACAACTGAGGAGAAAGTGCAGCAATGACCTGACATTTGTGGAAATATCCCTGTGGCCTGGCCTTACTGGAATTTTTTCAGTTCATTTTATAAAATCCATTCTATTGACTGAACACAAAAGAAGTCAGATGATGTGTTCAAGAAAACAAATTATTTCCCAAATGGGCAAGGTAGGTCAGTGGAAGCAAACATGGAATTTTAATCCCTTGTTCACCTCATCACCCAACCAACCAAACACACACAAGAAATAATATTGATGTCACATGTCATACACTATGCTCACATAGAGATGCAAAGAACTTTAGCATATGCTCCCTACGGGTGCTCTTTTCACTGGATTAGACACTGAGATGTCTGAGTCTGATAGGCATCCTCTGTAATGCACTTTAAGTAACTGAATCAATAATTTGATACATAGCTTTTGATAAGATTCCAATATTCCTTGAAACATCATTGAAAAATTCATACTTTTGGACCCCTGATGTAACCCTATTGTTCACAACCAATACTGGTTCTCTGGCAAGAAGACCAACGGCAGCTCTATAAGCTATTCCTCACTGATATTCTTATATTTTTCAGCATCAGAAAGATTTGAATAAAAAGCAGATCTGTGACCCTACACCCAGAACTAGGTGCTATCACAGGCACTGTCTTTCCTAGGAAAGACTAGGAAAATCTCCAGATCTCAGTGTTGAAGCCTTCTTTCTTCCACTGTTCCTACTGCTCCCATCCCATGTGTCCCTGGGTAAAATCTCCTGGATCTTGAGAGATTCCAGTCCGGGTTCAATCACCTCCCGACTGCCTCCATCCTAGAGAGTAGAAAAACTATCAGCTGGTGATGACAAGTTCCTTTAGGTCCTACTGACAAGGGCTTAATTTCCAAAATATACAAACTGCCCATACAACTCAGTATCAAAAACAAACAGTTCAGTCCAAAAATGGGCAGAAGACCTAAATCAACATTTCTCCAAAGAAGACATACAGATGGCCAACAGGCACATGAAAATATGTTCAACATCGCTAATTATTAGAGAGATGCAAATCAAAACCACGATGAGATACCATCTCACACTGGTCAGGTGGCCATCATCAAAAAGTCTACAAATAATAAATGCCAGAGAGGATGTGGAGAAAAGGGAAATGCTCTACACTGTCGGTGGGAATGCAAATTGGTCCAGCCAGTATAGAAGACAGTATGGAAGTTTCTTACAAAACTAAAAATAGAGTTACCATATGATCCAGCAAGCTCACTCCTCGGCATATATCTGGGAAGGGGATGAAAATTTTTAATTTGAAGAGACACAAGCATCTGTACGCTCATAGCAGCCAAGACATGGGAGCAACCTAAATGTCCATCAACAGATGAATAGATAAAGAAGATGTGATTTTATAGGGAGAGAAAGAATGGAAGATTACTCAGTCACATTCATTATTTCAAGAATGAAATAATGCCATTTGCAGCAACATGTATGGACCTAGAGATTATCGTACTAAGTGAAGCAAGTCAAAGACAAATACTATATGATTTCACTTATATGGGCAATCTAAAAATATTATATCAATGAACTTATTTACAAAAGAGAAATAGACTTACAGACATAGGAAACAAACTTATAGTTACCAAAGGGAAAAAGTAGGAGGGGTAAATTAAAAGTTTGGGATTAACAGATATACACTACTGTACATAAAACAGATAAACAACAAGGACCTACTGTAGAGCACAAGTAACTATATTCAATGTCTTGCGATATCATATAATGGAAAGACTCTGAAAAGAAGATATAGATAGATCTGAATCACTTTGCTTTACACTTGAAACTAACACAATATTGTAAATCAACTACACTTACATAAAAAATGAAAAAAAAAAGTACATTACATAAACCTACTCTCCCCTCCCCAAAATTCCCTTTAGGCCCTAAAGTTTAGGGGGAAGCATCCATATTTTGCCTTCCTCACTGTCATTCCACACGATGGTTATTTGAAACAATCTAGTTTCAAGCACTGACAGACCTTCCTCCGTGGATACACCAAAAACAATTTCCAAAGTGCAGGCTTCACGGCTGCTAAATGGAAGGAGCTTTAAAGCCTCACACGGAATCAGTGGTGTAGCTTTCACTCCCAGCGTTAGCTCTGTCCCAGGCTGTCAAGGACAGCTTCAACCCCCCATTTCCTGGCTGTTTAGATGTATATAAAGTCTGATCACCACTTAGGAGGTTGCCCCTAATTAGGGTTTCAGAGCTTTGTTTTTGTCTCATCTAATTACATTTACCCAGTAGAAACAGCCTCTGTCCTGTAGGTTTACTCTCTCTGGAAATTTGTCTCAGCTCAAATAAAGGTGAGAGAAGGTGAGAGACTAATCTCTCTCTATGCAATGAGATGCAGATGGTTAGACTCCTGTTGGAATCCCCTCCTGAACCGAAAGAGCACACAGCACTGTGGGCTTCGGGCTACTGTGGTCTATTCCAGCTCCAGCATGTGGCCCAGAGAACAAAGGCTCCTCGTGGTCAGGTTACTTCTGCTTAATCCTTTTCATAAAGTCTAACCTCAGTGTCAGCCCCTGGACAGCCAGCTGCATCATCGCCCCTGCAGGACTGGAATGGACTCAACCTGCAGCTCTCTCTCCTGGGAAACAAAGCACAGCCTCTCATCTGCCATCAACCCCTGTGCTTCAGGCTCGCTGGCTATTCGCTTTGTGCAGCCTGGTGGGGGGTGGATTATCTTGAGCTTTTAAGAGTTTGAGTGAAATGACCTCTGACAGAGGGAAAGGGCTTTAATAAAAGAGGCTCCCTTACCCTCGGTTGGGTCTGAATGCAACTGCTCACTTCGACTTTGGATTTCAAAAGAAATTTCTGTTTTGCTCTGGGTTTGGATATAGGTGGTAATTGCAGGTGGTTAGAGGAAACTGGGCCTGTTGCAACAGCTGGGCACTCAGAGGTGCATGGCTGATACGGCTACAGTGAGACAGGGCATGGTGTGGGGAAGCCACAGGGACTGCGCAAACAAGGCACCTTATCACAGCTGCAGGAGCTGACCCACAAGGTCGGAACATCAGACAGAGTATTGTGGGCTTGAGTCATAACAGTTTCGGGGAGAGCCCAAATTTCACAAGAAAAATAAGTGGACATTTGCTGCCTGGGGTCACTGAGCATCCATTTATCTTACTTCTGAGAAAAGCCTACAATTTTCATTTGGAAACGCAAGCGCTCCCTGCCCCATTCCCACCTTAGTCCATGTTCTTGAAAGCTAACCACCACTACACCATTGTCAATCAGAAGCACCCATTCCCCTGAAACTTGAGATTGCCTCAAGGATGCACAGGTGACCCCATTAGAGCCAGAGACAGCCTAATTTCAGCCTTGAGCTTTCTACTGGGTTTCTATCTGATAGGGTATAAGACCTAGAGCCTCTGCAGCCATTCTGTGAACACAGGATCAATCCTTCCTGAGAATGAAACCAACATAGAGTAGACAAGTGAGGAGATAGAGAAAAACAGGACACGTGCCCTGGATCAAGCCATACCTGAAGGCAGTAGATTCCTGAACTTCTACAACTTTGTTTTTGTTTAAATTATTTTGGGTTGAGTTTTTGTTCCTTTGTAAGTAAAAGTGCACTCACTAATCATATAAGAAATACAAGATAAGTTTCAGAGCCTTAGAAATAGGGAGTTCCCAGTACCAGAGTCCAGGCCAGCTAGGGAAGGAAAGAGGCAGCACCTGAGAGGTCTGCATTCAGTATTCAAGCCCTGGATCAGTGGTGCTCAAACGTGAATGTGCAGAAGAATCACTTGGAGAACTTAAAACAGCGTAGATTCCCAAGCATTCCAACAGCCAATTCTCATCCATAAGTAGTTTGACCCAGAGATCTGATTTCTAACCAGGATCCAGGCACACTGGAGGCCAGTGATGCAGGGAACACACTTTGAGAAACATTACTTTACACTTTGGGCTGGGACTGTTGGTGAGAATGTAAATTGATATAGCCACTATGGAGAACAGTATGGAGAGTCCTTTAAAAATTAGGAATAAAACTACCATATGACCCAGAAATCCCACTCCTGGGCATAAACCCTGAGAAAACCATAATTGAAAAAGACACATGTACCCCAGTATTCATTGTAGCACTATTTACAATAACCAGGACATGGAAGCAATCTAAATGTTCATCAACAGATGAATGGATAAAGAAGGGACTGTACATATATACAATAGAATATTATTCAGCCATTAAAAGGAATCCATTTGAGTCAGTTCTAGTGAGGTGGATAAAGCTAGAGCCTGTTATACAGAGTGAAGTAAGTCAGAAAAAGAAAAATGAATATCATACATTAACACACATATATGGGTACATGCTCTGTTTTTCCTCTATCTCCTCACTAGGCTATTCTCCTCACTTGCAATCTAGAAAAAATGGTACCAATGAACCTATTTTCAGGGCAAGAACAGAGACGCAGACATAGAGAACAGATTTGTGGGCACAGCGGAGGAAGAAGAGGGTGGGATGAATGAAGAGAGTAGCGTTGAAACATATACATTACCATACATAAAACAGATAGCTAATGGAAAGCTACTGATAACACAGGGAACTCAACCCAGTACTCTGTGACAACCTAGAGGGGTGGCATGGAGTGGCATGTGAGGGAGGTTCAAAAGAGAACGGACATTTATATACTTATAGCTGGTTCACAGATGGTGTGGCAGAAACCAACACAATATTGTAAAGTAATTGTCTTCCATTTAAAAATAAAATTTTTTTAAAAGGGTTCCGATCCTGGTGTGAGGCAGTGACCGGAGCCACATAGAGGAGAAGAATAGTATTAGGCCACAGCTTAGAACAGGACTGTGGACACAAGTATGGCAGCAGCATCTCAGTGGGTGACTTGTGGCATGCAGTGAGCCACAATTTTGGAGCTGGAACATCAGCACTAGTTAGATAAGCAGGAACAAAGGTTTGATCAGCAGTATCACATGAGCACGTCCAAGTTTGCAAATGCTCCTGTGGGTTCATCCAAGCTCTCTGGCAGCCAGAGATTAGGAAACCAAAACTCAGAGTGTGTAAACTTCATGCACAAAGCGGCACAGCTAATTAGCCTGGTAGCCTAGACCTGAGTTCCACGCCAGCCCCCACACTACTTCAGCTGGTGCTCAAGAAAGGTCAGCCTCCCAGCTGTGAGAACAAAGGGGCGCAGAGGGTGGTGATCAGTGAGAAGATCAGATTGAGAGAACCCAGCTTAAGGAGGGACAGTTTTCATGTTGGAGGTTTCATCGAATCATGCTCAAAATATCCTAGCCCAGCTTGGGGATGAAGAATGGGGGAAGGCAGGATGGCCAGCCTTTCGGAGAAAAGCAGGTGATTATTTTATCACTCTGAGTCAGCCCCTCGCATTGGGCTGAGCCCCCTTGTTCTGACTATTCCCTTGAGATAAGAAAAATGGATTCTGCCCTTGGTAGGGTTGGAGGCCATCCCAGTCCTTAACAACACTGAGTACTTATAGCTTTCTTTTTTGAGATGGAAAATACAACAACAAAAAAATGCAGATTCAACATTAGAAAGAAATAATAATATTTTCAAAAATTTCATCCCCTGAACTACTGTCAATATTTTGGTATAAATCCTTCCAGAATCCTTAAAAATGCAAATATATCATATGAACCATATTTATAAATTGCCTTTCAGATTATTTACTATAAGGATGCTGGGCTTCACAGGTGGCACCAGTGGTGAATTACCTGCCTGCGAATGCAGGACACATAAGAGATGTAGGTTTATATCCTTGGGTTGAGAAGATCCCCTGGAGGAGGGCATAGCAACCCACTCCAGTGTTCCTACCTGGAGAATCCCATGGACAGAGGAGATTTGCAGGCTGCAAGTCCATAGGGTTGCAAAGAGTTGAACATGACTGAAGCAACTTAGCATCCACTATAAGCGTATTTCCATGTTAAATATTGAATGCAAAAGAACATTAATGCTTGAATAATACCTCATTTATCATTAAACAATCCCTTATTGTTAAATATTTAGATTATTTCCAATTTTAGATTGCCCATTATCTTTGTACATTAATTAAATCCTTAAAAAGAAATTAATCCTTAAAAGAAATCCCTAGAAATGTTATCCTGGGGTCAACTGGCTTGGACATTTTTTACAATCCTGATATGTATTGGGAAATTGCTTTCAGAAAGATTGGGAAATTGCTTTCAGAAAGATTGGGAAATTGTTTTCCAGAAAGGTTATGGCAATTTACCTGTTCTCAACAGCAGAAAACTCTGGGAAATAGAGAGTATTTAATATTGAACTTTGATAGATGTGAACTTTTATTTTCTTTTTCACTCAAAATATTGTCTCCTACTCACTGTCTCTTCACACAGATAAGACAGTCGGTAAATGCTAACACTTCACACTTTGCAAAACAAGTTTTTTATTTTTTTGTAAAACACTTACATATTTTTAATTCTCCTAACACCTGTGAGAAATAGGACTTAGTATTATAATCCTCTTTGCAAATGAGGCCCCGAGAAGTTGAGTGATTTCTCTAAGATCTCATGGTCAAGAGACACTGGTAATGAGATAAAAACCAAGTTCACTTATCTTTCAAGCCCAGTTTCTTTGTGAATGGTGGTTTTCCACTTAGGCTACCATTTGGATTTAATATCTGCAGTGACTCCAACTTAATTTACTTGGGGGTGTCTGTGATAAGTGAACACTTTCAGGATGTTTGAGAATCTAACGGAAACGATAGATCCTCTTCCCAGCAAAAAGGCACATATACGCACATGCACAAAAAGTGAAAGTGTTAGCCCCTCAGTCATGTCCAACTCTTTTCAACACCATGGACTGTAGGCAGAGGAACCAGAGATCAAATTTCCAACATCTGCTGGACCATCAAAAAAGCAAAAGTGTTCTAGAATAACATCTACTTTTGCTTTATTGACTACACCAAAGCCTTTGACTGTGTAGATCACAACAAACTGTGGAAAATTCTTCAAGAGATGGGAACACCAGACCACCTGACCTGCCTCTTGAAAAATCTGTATGCAGGTCAAGAAACAACAGTTAGAACTGGACATGGAACAACAGACTGGTTCCAAATTGTGAAAGGCTGTATATTGTTACCCTGCTTCTTTAACTTATATGCAAAGTACATCATGCGAAATGCCAGGCTAGATGAAGTACAAGCTGGAATCAAGATTGTTGGGAGAAATATTAATAACCTCAGACATGCAGATGACACCACCCTTTGGCAGAAAGAGAAGAAGAACTAAAGAGCCTCTTGATGAAAGTGAAAGAGGAGAGTGAAAAAGTTGGCTTAAAGCTCAACATTCAGAAAACGAAGATCATGACATCTGGTCCCATCACTTCATGGCAAATAGATGAGGAAACAATGGACTGTAGCCACGGTTGGATGGCATCACCAACTCGATGGAAATGAATTTGAGTAAGCTCTGGGAGTTGGTGATGAACAGGGAAGCCTGGCATGCTGCAGTCCATGGGGTCACAAAGAGGCAGACACAACTGAGTGACTAAACTGAAATAGCGTATTAACAATTGTGATAGTTTCAGGTGAACAGCAAAATAACTTAGCTATACATATACATGTATTCATTTTCCCCAAAACCCCCCTCCCGTCCAGGCTGGCACGTAACATTGAGTGGAATTCCATCTGCTATACAATATAACCTCCTGTTTTTTGAGTGTGGCAAGAACCTATGTAGGCTTCCCAGGTGGCTCAGTGGGAATCCGCCTGCCAATGCAGGAGACGTGGGTTTCAATCCCTGGGTTGGGAAGATCCCCTGGAGAAGGAAATAGAGACCCACTCCAGTGTTCTTGCCTGGAGAATTCCATGGACAGAGGAGCCTGGAGGGCTACAGTCCATGGGGTCACAAAATATTCAGACACAACTTAGTGACTAAACACCACCAAGAACCTATGGAACAATCACAGGTTTCACTATGGCAAAAGAGATTTTCCTGGATGGGTCTGACCTAATCACGTGAGTCCTTTAAATCTAAGCCTAGATGTGAGAGACCAGAGACATTTGTGCAAACCTGAGAGCAATTCAATTCAAGAGACATTCTCCTGCTGCCTTTGAAGATGGATGGGCTCTTACGGTAAGAATCTGAGAGTGGCCCTTAGGAGCTGTTGACTTAAGTACATTGCCATTTACTTCTCCAGCTGAAAAGGGTTTATTTGGGGAAAGCAGAAAATTGCAATTAGGAGTCTGTAACCACCGTGAGCCACGTGTAAGTGCCTGCATAACAAGGAGAGAATTCTTTTACAGAGAAAAAAGGAAGTTGGGAGAGATACAGTAAACAAAGAGTTCATGGTTTTTCATTGGTTGGGTTCTTACCAGGAAAAAAGAGGAGTCTACTAATGTTACAAGGAATGAAAACTCCCCTTTATCATCTCCCAACTCTATGCAACTGAGGTTTCTGTTTATTAAAATTTTTACATTTCCCCCCTTTTGATCAAGATCTCTCTCTGAAAGTATACCTGATCAAGTCAGGTTTTCTGGTTTCAAAGGCATTTTGTCTCTAAATGTCTCTAAATATCAGATGGATCTGGATGACTACATTGGCCTCTTGCCAAAAGGAAAGTGAACAGGTTGGAAACCTACTGAGGTCATATTCAAGTAACAAGGAGGAGTAAGAGGAACTCTCAGGTGCTTTTAACCTAAAGAAGCCACTAGAAAACTACTAGAGCTTATCAATGTTCATTGCAGCACTATTTACAATAGCCAGGACATGTAAGCAACCTAAATTTCCATCAACAGTGAAATGGATGAAGAAAGTGTGGTACGCATACACAATAGAATATTACTCAGCTATAAAAAAGAACAAAACCGTGCCATTTGCAGAGGTATGGATAGACCTAGAGACTGTCATACAGAGAGAATTGAGTCAGAAAGAGAAAAACAAGGATCAGACAATATCTAGAAAAATGGTACAGATGAACTTACTTGCAAAAAAAATCTCTTGTATGTGGAATCTAGAAAAATGGTACAGATGAACTTATTTTCAGAAATAGAAACACACAAAGTTGTAGAGAACAAATTTATGGATACCAAAGAGGTTATGGGGGGGCAGGATGAATTGGGACACTGGGATTCACATATATACGCTACTATGTATGAAATAGATAACTAATGAGAACCTACCATATAGCAAGGGAACTCTACTCAATGGTCTATGGTGACCTAAAGGAGCACACTCCGGGAGATGGTGAAGGACAGGAAGCCTGGCATGCTGCAATCCATGGGGTCACAAAGATTCGGACATGACTGAGCAACTGAGCAACAAAATGGGAAGGAACTCTAAAAAGGAAGAGATACATGTATATTTATTACATTTAATTTGCTATTTAGCAGAAACTAGCACAATATTGTAAAGCAACTATATTCCAGTAAAATTTTTTTAAATAAAAGTTGAAAAAATGTTCAAATAAAGTTTATATATTATCAAGATCACAGATATTAGAGATCATCTGAAGTGTTATGTCATCATCAACGGTTTGGAAACAGACTTCCAACAGGTCTGGTCCAGATATCCTGGGAAAGCTGTCTCATCAGATGCTGTCTCTTTAATTCAAAAATTGTTCTTTCAGGTTCTCAGATGATTTGTAGATCCAGGCATGTTTCTATGCTTTTTTTAGGTGTGTCATGTGAGTCAAAGAGTCTATTCCTTACAGCCTAGTGGTGCAAGGGTTGGTTAGCAGTATTTGATAGGGGCCTTTCCACTGAGGTTGAAGAGATTCCTTCTGGATGTGTCCTTCCCAACAGACAAAGGTGCAAGGTGTGATGCTTGAGGTCTTCATCTCCTACGCATGCAATGCAAAATGATGGCCCTCCCAAAACATAGTTATTTCAATAGAAGCAATTAAACCTTTTAAATATTAGAATATCTCTCCTTTTATTAATAATGGGTCAAAAGAATCAGGAGTCAAGTGTATTGGGCATCCTGTGACTGTCGCAATGGGTAAGAGTTCATGAGTTCCAAAAGGGCTACCCAGGAAGTTTATAAGGACCAATGACAATGATTTTAAGCAAAAGTGTTTGCAGACCCTCTACAAATTTTGCTAATTGAGTATTAATAATGCCATTACTGAATCTAACTAAATCAGAGGATTGGGATAGTAAGTACAGTGAAAGTGCTATAAAACTGGCAAAAAACACAGACTTGTGAAAGTGCTGGGTTCAATCCCTGGGCTGGGAAGATCCACTGGAGGAGGGCATGGCAACCTACTCTAGTATTCTTGCCTGGACAGAGGAGACTGGTGGGCTACAGTCCATGGGGTTGCAAAGAGTCGGACACGACTGAGCAACTAAGCACACAACAGTACAGTAATGCTTTCCCACCAATATTGATTCATGGAAGCTATCATTTTGTCAATAGATTGATGGTAATACATGTATAGTGGTAAGGAATGGGAATTTTAGGGTCTCTGTTAAGATTGTGTTGTTACTTGGTCCATACCAGATGATTGAGGGTGGTAAGCTTGTTGTTTTTATCAAACCAAAACTTATTGGATTTCCCATCATGTTTTTCCTTTCCTGAGGCCAATTACTGGGTCTATCTAGCCAGCTTTTCTAAATTATCATTTGGAGAAATATCCCTTTGGGCCATGACAGAAGTTTGGCTGCTGTTCATCCTTTAAGGGCAGCATTCCTTGTAGAACTGTCGGCAAGGTGATTTCTTTAATTTTTAGAGAGTCAAGATTATAATGTTCTAGAATCTTAATAATACTTAATTGTCAGGTTAAAGTATTACATTCAATAATTCCTAAACATTGGAGTCATTTTTAATTTTATTTCCAATGGAAGTAAGAAAGCCACATTACTTCAACAACATTCCAAAATTATGAGCTACTCTGAAAGTATATATGCTTATCTAAATATTGGCAGTTTTGTCCTTGGCTAAAGCACAAGCCTGTGTATTATTCAGCATCGTTAGGCTAAAGTAACCATAGGTAAAGATGCTGCCTCAATAACATCAAAAGAAGTTATAATAGCACACCCAGCATAATATCTGTCACTGTTGTCTTTTAGATAAGGACCATGAGAAGTCAATATTACCTAGTGGAATTTCCTGTAGATTGTTATGGGGAATCAGGAGGTGGTCCATCAGCATTCATCAGTTGTGAGGTACTTCATCAGTGATGGAGAGGAGAAGAGTAGTTAGGCTAAGAAAGTGAAAGCGAAAGTTGCTCAGTCATGTCTGACTCTTTGTGACCCCATGGACTATACAGTCCATGGAATTTTCCAGGCCAGAATACTGGAGTGGGTAGCCTTTCCCTTCTCCAGGGGATCTTCCCAATTATTACATAATAAGAGTTATGTGAGGGGCAGTTAATAAAAGGACTTCACAGGAGGTGAGGCCGCTGGGTATGATGAGAATATAGGAGAGCTCCTACTGCATGAGGTATAAAAATGGCTAAAGAGAATCCCACAGTAATTTTCTCAGAGGCCTTAACCAAAAGGGCAGTGGCTGTAATGACTCTTAGGCAATGAGGGTGACCCTGTGCCATAGGGTCCAGTTGCTGGCTGTAATACCCTATGGGTCAGAGGCAATCCCCATATTTGGGAGTAAGTACCCTAAGACCATTCCATCCCTTCCCATATATAAAAAAGAAAAAGGGGATCTGATCATTGGGATCCCAAGAACAAATGGATTCATCAGACTCTCCTTTAAGGCCATGAACCCTATGTTGTCTGGTTCTTCCTATAAAACTGGGTCAAGGTCAGAGGGATGGATAAAACAGATGTGGCATACATACACAATGGGATATTACTCAGTCATTAAACAGAACAAAATAATGCCATTTGCAGCAACACGGATGAACCTAGAGAGTGTCCTACTGAGTAAAGTAAGTCAGACAGAGAAGGAGAAATATTGCATGACATCCTTATTACATGTGGAATCTAAAAAGAAAGAACATAAATTAATTTATGTAAAAAACAGAAAGACTCACAGACTTATAAAACAAACTTATGGTTGCCGGGGGAAGGGATGGTTTGGGAGTTTGGGATGGTCATGCACATACTGCTATATTTTAAATGGATAACCAACAAAGACCTACTGTACAGCACATGGAACTCTACTCAATATTATGTGGCAACCTGATGAGAGGGGGGTTAGGAAGGGAATGGATACATGTATATGTACAACTGAGTCCCTTCACTATTCACCTGAAACTGTCACAACATTGTTAATTGGCTGTACTCCAATACAAAATAAAAATTTTTTTAAAACTGAGGCAAGGTAGTTAATATTGAGTAAAGAATACAGAGGTTTGGCCATAAGAGAAACATTTGGAATCCAGTTTCAGCAGTAACCAACTGGACTTAGTAAAGCTCATAGTCAGCACTTAGCTTTAAGTTTTGAAAAACTCAGGACTCTGAACTCCGTCTGGGCCTAGGTATAGTCCTTTTTCTGTATCAGATACCCTACATATGAAACCTGGGTTTGAGCAAACTGCAATTTTTCTTTGGCAACGCTGTGTCCCTTTATTGCAAAAAGCTTTAGTAAGTGGATTCTGTTTTCCTGTGAGGAAGCTTGAGAAGAGGAGAAAGAAGCAAATAGAATCATCCGCATATTGCAACAAAGTGGAACTCCCAGGGAATCTTACATCATCCAGATCAGCCTTCAGGATTTGTGAGAAACAGGAAGACATCTCAGTAAAACCTTGGGGCATTAATTGCTCAGTTGTCCTGGATGAAACTCAATGTTCTCTCCCTGGTAAAATAGGAGTAATTCAGGAGCTAGCACAAAGGATAATGAGGTATTGAGTCTTGTAACATTCTATTGTGGAGACTTCCCTGGTGGTGCATCATAAGAACAGATAAGAATCTGTCTGCCAAGGCAGGGACATGGGTTTGATCCCTGGTGCAGGAAGAATCCACATGCTGCCAAGTAACTAAGCCCATGTGCCATAACTACTGAGCCTGCACTCTACAGCCTGGGAGCCGCGACCCCTGAGCCCACATGTACTGAAGCCTGGGTGCCTACAGCCCATGCTCAGCAACAAGAGGAGCCACCACACTAAGAAGCCCACACACCACAATGAAGAGTGGCCCCCACTCACCCAACCAGAAAAAGCCCCCACGGCAACAAAGACCCAGCACAACCAAAGATTAGTTAATTAATAAAAAAAAAAATCCTGTTATGGGCTTTATGCCTTGAAGAGTTTCTTTACCTACAGGATATTGATCGACTCTGGGAAGAGGTTTGGGGGTTTCTATTTGAGTCTTGATGGGAAGCATGCTTGACTTTTGCTGGCATCAGTGGGAGATTTATTTAGCCCATAAGGAAAGTGGTAGCTGTTTCAATAGGGACAAATGATTGATGCCAATAACTTAACAAAAGATGTTAGAGGGTCATTTAATTCACCTGATGGGTTACTTGATGACTACTGTCAAACTCTAGAATTATTTGGGAGAAAGAAAGTCTGACATGACACTTTTCTAAGACGTCTCAGCCTAGCAGATGGGTAGAGACAAAGGAACTAAGGGGAAAAGAGTATCTCTCAAAGAGCCTAAACAAAAGGGAAGAGGTTCAGAGGCAGAGATCTCTTCATGTTCATCAGAGATCTCCACTACTTGAACTATTTTAGTACTCCAAGGCAGAGGATGTTTTGTAGTAGTGGGATTGAACACTGAGAAAGTCATTTCCAATCTGGAGAAATGTTTTTCCAAGCCAATTAAGAGGGAGGATTGGAAAGAGCCCATCACTGAGAATTGTGGGGTTGTTGGAAAGGCTGGTTAGAGGGCTGGAGGTACCTAACGTGCTTCAATTCGTATCAGTCTCTTTCCCAATATCCTGGCCATTTGCAATAGTGGCAGAAACCAGGAGGGCTTTGGTTTTGTTTAGGAGCTTTCAATTTAGGAGCTTTGCTGTAGTTGAAAATTAAGAATTTGGGAGGTCTTCCTTTGAGTCACTCATCTAGAGTACAAGAGAGCTGGTTTGCCAAATTAAGTAAATCTAGAGTAGATATAGTTTCTCATTTACCATCCTCTTTGAAAGTGAAAGTCTCTCAGTTGTGTCCGACTCTTTGCAACCCCATAGACTACAGTCCATGGAATTCTCCAGGCCAGAATACTGGAGTGGGTAGCTGTTCCCTTCTCTAGGCGATCAGCAAAACCCAGGGATCAAACCCAGGTCTCCCGCATTGCAGGTGAATTCTTTACCAGCTGAGCCAATTACTAGAATGTAAGGGTCCCAGTTCAGTCCATTAATAAGCATAGAATTAAAGGCTACCCAGACAGAATCAACTTCTGAAGGAAGACCAGAATTTTCTTTAAAGAATAATCAAGTTGCCTTGAGCAATTCATCAGATTTTTGTGTGCAAGTCTGAATTTTGTTCCCATCAACAAGCTTTAAAAAATGCCCTAGGAATTGCTTGATGAATTCTCCAAGCAATTGCCTGAGACTGACCTCCTAATAAATTAGCAGACTGGTCTCCCAGTTTTTAGTCTAGAGACATTTCAAGATTCCAGTTAGTGGTTTTCATCCAACAACATCCCGGCCTTCACCAACAAGAATATAAACTAACTGATATAAGTCAGAGAAACTAGGTTGATAAATTTGATTAACTATACTTAATGCCTCAGCAAATCTGTGAGGATCTTTGATTACTGTGGGAACATCTTTGACAATGGCTTACAGTTCAGTTATGTCTAGAGACTGTAAGAAATTGTTTCACCTCTTGGGTTCTCAGAAGGCTTAACTTTACAGGGACAGGTTCTGATAAGTTCAGAGGAAATGAACTAGAGAGAGGTTCAGAGAAAAAGGAAAGTTTGGTGAGAGCTTTAGGGTGGGAGAACTGAGGGTCGGTATATGGGAGCTATAGGCTGCATAGAAAGCAGGGAGGTGGAGTCTGAGACAAAGAAGCCAAGGAAGAAGAGCCATTTCATCTTTCCTTAATCATGTATTTGCTTCAGTCAATCTTAAAATCTTATTCTGCAAGAAAAAAGTCACTTTAGGCTCTGGATAATGTTTAGAAGCCCCAAATATAAACCAAAATAAGCAGTCCATTTTTTTTTCTGGAAAATTTGGAGCTATTGTAGTCCAATTTAGCTTTCAGAAAATTGAGTTTGGGTGTTTCAAAATTTCCCCATAATGGCAACTGATTATCTAAAAATGCCTTTGGTTGGGTCAGCTCATTTAATTAGAAATACATATGAGGAAGGACAACAGTTTTTAAACATAAAAAAATCTGCTGGGGCCTCTTTTGCAGGAGACAGCAGTCCTCAAACTATTTAGATAACTGAGATCTTGTTTCCCAGAAGATTTTCTGTACAGTAAAAGAACAGTTTTCAAACAGCTCAAGCAGCTGGCAATTCGAACAGTCTAAACAGTTCAAATATCTCAAACGGCTTGCAACTCAATAGCCAGCAGGCCTAATAACAGCCAGTTTTAAGGGAAAAGCTTGATCCTGGAGGAGACAGGCCACAAGTTTCCAACGAGTTCCCATAGAACAGTTGTTATGACAAATGAATGGGCTGATGGCTGAACTGGCACAGTTTTAGTGAAGCAGCCTCTGTTCCCAAAGGAAAGGGCTAGAGGCTTCTCAGCCAATTTCAGTGAAACACTCTAATTCCCAAAATCAAACCAAGTACCAAATGGACACCTGTATACAGAACAAGACCTTAACCAGAAAGACAAAACCTTTAACTAGATCCTGAATAAAGCCTGGAAAGGATTCAGATGCAAAGAGGACATGACCTTGGGGTACCTTCAAACTCCAGGGTCAGTCAAAAAATCAGTGAGCGCACAGGTTCAGCTTGTGGATGCAAGCACCTATTTGCTCACCAGAGTTGTTGAGTCTTCTCATCCCCATACAGGCCACCAAAACATTGACCTAAGTCAAACAGATTTCCAGTTATTCCTCCAGCCCAAAAAAAAAAAAAAAAGACAGATTTATTCAGAATGAGCAGAGAATTGAAATTCAATTTTCTGCAACCATGGTGAACTAACATTCAAGTCCCCACATGGTAAGTGAAGGAGAATGCTTTCATTGAGAAGAAAAAGCACTTGGGAGGGCAAATTAAGCGAAGAGTCCATGACTTTTCATTGGCTGAGTCTTTGCCAGGAAAGAAGAGAAATCTTCTTCCCGTTCAGCTCCACTGCTGTCACAGATGTGAAAGCTCCTCCCCTGGCCCCCTGACTCTATTTAATTGAAGTTTCTGTTTATTAGTTTTTTTGATAGAGCTGAGAGCAATCCTTGGTTGACAGCCAAAAATAAATTTTCTCAGTCCTATAACTACAGGAAATGAACTCTACCAACAAACATAGGAAATGAGCTTGGACAAGGACCACTGGGTCCCCAGGGGAAACCTCCTTGTCATTTTTTAAACTGCTTTGCAACCAGAAGCCCTGCCAACAGGTGAAACAGCAACTGCAGGAGTTCAGAAAGAGCTTTCCCAAAATGTGCCACTTTTGCATGAGAATTATTTTGAACTGAATCTAATCAAGACTCTGCAGTGTCAAGAGAAACTACTGCCCCTGCCTTAACTACCTAGAATAATTTAACTTGGAAGGTTTTCCCAGAAAAGAGTTATTATTGGAAATAAATTTTGTCCAAATGGCCCCATCTATATGGCAAGGCAAGCATCTAATTACCAAATATCCGCTTTTCTCTGTATTGTCCAATAAATGACCCTCCTGTCCTTGGGAACCCCAGGCCCCTGCCCCATTTCTTAGCTCAGGAGGGCATCTACACCTCATTTTACATTTCTGTCTCTGAACCTCTCATGTATATGGGATTAACATTGTATGAAGCTAAATTTTATTTTCTACTGTTAACCTGTCTTATGTCAATTTAAATCCTAGACCAACCAGAAGAACCTAAAAGGGTAGAGGCAAGCTTTTACTTCTCCAACACAACCGTAGCATGGTCTAATCACTCAGGTGTGACACATATTTTAATTACTGTCATGCTGTCTCCATTGAGATTCTCACTTATAAATGCTGATTTCTTAGCATGAATTTTATCTGAACAACAATTATTACTGATTCCTTTCAGAGTTAGTGAATCCTTTCGAGTCTGCAGTCACAGTTCGGAAGCCAAGTAGGTGCCTCTGTGAGAGGCAACGGGCCGCAATGACTTCCTGGGAGTTGCCCTCGGATTCCCTTGCAGGACCACAGTTGTGATGTCACATTCACTGCCTCTGGATGCATGATTAAGCTATTGGCTGCCTCCAGCACCACTTCTTCCAGCAGCTTTGTCTGTCACTGTGTCCTCTGCTCTTTGCCAAAGACCTTGAGACAAAGAGAGTGCAGGTGTTTCTGTGAAGTCCTCCTGATTCTCCAGGACAGAGTTAAGCACTGCATGTGGATGAGTGATGTAGTGTGAGAGATTGCACAGCTGATAGACATCAAACAAAATATGAAAGCTGTGTCTTCTTCATAGCCACTGCTGCCACAGGAGATGTATTTTTTTAATTATTACTTTCTATGTCCCTCCCGCTGGAATGTAAACTCCCTGAAAACAAGGACTTTGTTTCTTTGTGTTCAAAGAGTCTGGCACAGGGTAGGTACTCAATAAATGTTTGAGATAGACAGGGAGAGAGGAGATAGGCAGGAAGGAAAGGGTGAGCATGTAGACCATGGAATTAGATCAACCTAGGTTTAAATCCTTTCTGTAGCAATTCTAACTGTGCAAAAAACACGGGTGGGTTATTTCCTTTCTTCATGTCCCTCTCTTCAACACAATACCAATTAGCAGAATGGGGTTAAAGATCAAGAATACCATGTATAAGCCTGCTGGCACTATTAGGAAACCAAAACATTGGAATCAATTATATACTTAGATTGTTTGTAATATTATTACTACTTTTAAGTAAATTTCTGAACATGAATAAAGATATGACTATAGGCCCCTAGTCAGAGCTTATTGGATAAGGGATATTCCCATTTTTGCCTCTGCTTGTTGTGTTAAGGTCGCCTTTTATCCAGCCATACTCTCTTCTGTTTTCCAAATTTAGTGAAAATTTTCATTTTTTTTAGTCACTCTCATCATTCCTACTTTGTCTCCTCTACTATGGATCCCAACCTTCCTTATAATATGGGTATCTCCCCACCCCCACATCAGGCCCTGGTCAAGGACACTTACATCTGGGAATGAACTTTAAGTCAATCATGATAAACAAAAGCCTGATTCTATCCTTTGTGCTTCTGACCAGGTGACTGATCTGACAGTTCTCATAGAACTTTCTGCAGCCTGTTTGGTTAAGTTGTCAAAGTATAATTTTCATAAAATTAAAACACAATTATCATATAAACACAGACTGAATATGTGTCAAAGATTTATGCTCTTCACAGAAGACAGAATCAAAGAATAGTAAGCTCTTTCAAAGGAGAATTTGAAGAACAGAGATTTATATAGACCATCAGGAATGGAATACTGAAATAAGTTTGCTAATTTAGAGACCAAATTGGTTTAAGTCTTAGAGGGCAATAAAATCATTTTTTAAAAAAGAAATCATTTGCATGTCTACCAGAATAAAATTAAAATGTAAGACTTCCCTGGTGGTCCAGTGGTAAAGAATCCACCTGCCAATGCAGGGGACAGGGGTTTGATCCCTGGTCCAGGAAGATTTCACACGCTGGAGAGCATCTAAGCCCATGCACCAAACTACTGAGCCCATGCATCTAGACCCTGTGCTCGCCAACAAGAGAAGCCACTGCAGTGAGAAGCCCGTGCTGCAACAAAGAGTAGCCACTCGCCCCAACTAGAGAAAGCCTGCCTGGGCCAGGGATACACATCTGAACTGGAGAGGCAGATACCCTCTTCTGGCTGTTAGGAGTTGGGAGACTGGGGAGTTGAGCTGGAAGATTCTGCTGACTCAAGTGATTGGACTGCCATTTTAGAAGAACTTTGAGGGCCCTAAAAAGAAATCAGACTGCAGAAAGAAAAAAAAAAGAGAGAGAGAGAAAAGGAAGCACAGAGAAAAAAGAGATTAAAGATGGATAGTGAGATGGAGGGAGAAGCTGCATGGTGAGATCTTGGGTTCCTGCTCTGCTCGTGATAAAGCAGCTTCTCCAAGAAGATGAACAGACTGGAATAGAGATAGTGCAAAGACAGAGGGAAGAAAACAAGCTATAAAAGAAAGAGAACTGCCTAGTCTCGAGAGAGCCCCGTTTTAAAGACTCCTCCTTCTCAAATTTGCCCAGGAGAGGACATGTGTGAGCTGAGTGGACAGAGAGCCTTGAACAGCCTTCTTTGTGCTTCTTGGCACTCACAGGGGCAGGTTGGCCTCCGTCTGCCCAGTGTGGCAGAGTAAGCGAGCTCACTTAAGTGAGAATCCTTATGTGCCTGATCCTGTAGGCTCATCACCACGACGTCTTATAGACCTGATGTGGAAACCACCATTGAGAGGATTATAAGAAAAAGGATATTTGGGGAAAGAGCAGTGAATACGGTTACATCCATTTGGCTCTGTCCCCTGTGAGCCTCAGTGTCCAGCACTTTACCAGTAGCCTTTTTATTCTAGTATAGCTAATGGATCTATTTTGAGTAAGGATATGTATGAAGCCTTTTGAGAGTCCAAGGAGATGAGAGGTACAAAGCATAATTAAAGAATTATCATTGTCACCATTATCTTCAATCAGCACATCATTCATAGTGACAGTATATGAGCTTTCTGTGAGGAAAGTGTCACTTCTAGTACAAATGAAGAGCCACCAGTACTGTTCCTAGGCCCCCTTCTGGATTACTGATACAAGTCATCATCTAGACCCTGGAGTCCCCTGATGAGGAGGGTGCATCATTTCCAGTTGCTAAATAGAAGAAACGAAGCACTATGAGATGAGACTAGGACAATGACAACCAGTCTCAAGTTCAGTATCAAAGAAAAGCTGAGTAAACTTGAATGCCTTGTGGTCAACACACAAAATAGAACCACAAAAAGAACTCAAAGCAAAAGGAGAAGATGGTTTAATTCCCATGAGAGTTCTTTCTTATTTAGCGAGATATCACTTAATCCATGCAACTCATTTTCAAAGTATCTGCCATTTCTGATATCAATGTATATAAAATGGATGACCACCTCACCCATTCCTCACCTCTATGCTGTTCTGAGATACAAGCTCTTTGCAGGTCAGAAATGGCATGGGAGAGGCAGTAGTAAAGTGGAGAAGACCTGTGTTAGTCAGAGTCCTCCAAAGTAATAGAACCAATATATATAGGGATATGTATAAGAGGGGATTTATTACAGAAATTGGCTCATGAGATTATAAGGGTTGAGAAGTCTCAAGGTATGCCATATGTAAACTAGAGAATCCGAAAATCTAGTGATATAATTCAGTCTGAATCTGAAGGCCTGAGAACCAAGGAAGCCATTGGTGTAAACCCTAGTCTGAGGTCAAAGACCTAAGAACTTCAAGGCCACTGGCATAAGTCCTGGAACCCTAAGGCCCAAGAACAGGAGCTCCCATGTCTGACGGCATGAAAAGATGGGTATCCCAGCTCAAGAAGAGAGAGAGAGAATTTTCCTCCCTTTGCCTTTTTGTTTTATTAGGGCAGTCAGTGGATTGGATAGTGCCCACCCACATTGAGGAGGAAGGATGGCTTTACTCAGCCTACTGAATCAAACGTTAATCTCCTTCAGAAACACCCTCAAGGACCCACATGGAAATGTTTTAGGTAGACAGCCCTTAATCCAGTCAACCTGACAATCCATCCCAAGACCTAAGGGTTTAGGGCCAGTCAAACCTGAGCTCACATACAGATTCTACCATTTACTAGCTGTGGGAGAAACTTGCTCAATTACTTTAAGTCTCCCTATTCCTTATATAAAAAAACATCTGTGTTGAGATGTTACCATAAAGATCCAGTGAAATTAAATGACATAATACACCTAAAGGACTTATCAAGAACCAAGTGGATAATAAACAGTTAATAAATGGCGGCTATCTCTAGAGTCAGCCTCTAAGGGGACAGCAAATGTTCATCCCCAAGAAGAATTTTTGGAAAGGGCTACTCTCAGTCTACCATCTTTCCAAACTCCTTAATTGTGATTTGAGGGAAGGAGGATGCAAGAGACAAGGAAAAAAATGAGAGGGAGCATGAAATAACACAGGTCTTCTAACACTCTGTGTCTGTTTTTTCCCATTTCAATAATTTAAACTTGGACTTGTTGTCCACTTTATACTCCGATCATTCTGTACATACCACTGGCAGTATTTATGAGATACACTATGCTCATGAGGTGTTTACTAAGATATAGGTGGGGGCTTCCCCAGTGGCTCAGTGGTAAAAGAATCCACCTGCCAACGTAGGAGACAAGGTTTGATCCCTGGGTTGGGAAGATCCCCTGGAGAAGGAAATGGAAACCCACTCCAGTATTCTTGCCTGGGACAGAAGAGCCTGGAGGGCTACAGTCCATGAGAAGGACATGACTGACTGACTAAATAACAGCAACAGGGATAGAGATGTGTCCTCCTATTAGATTAAGAGCTCTCAGAGGACAGGATAGTGTTTTATTCATCTTCTCTCCCCAGTTTCCAGCTTAGTATCTGGATAATGTTTATTACTAGGTAGTAAATATTTGTTGAATAAATGAACAAAGAAAGGTAGGGAATGTATGAAGAAGGAGATGCAGGTCCCAACCAGTAGAACTCTTTGCCCACCTGAGTGTAAAATCAAACTCCCAGAGAATGCTACCTTTCCCCTTGGCTCTGCAGACTGGACACAACAAAAGGGTGGACGACTTCTTCAGGCCCTCCTTGAGCTGGCCTGGCTGCAGGCAGAGTAGGGCTGAGCTTGGAGAGAGCAGACCCAGGGGCTGCTGACTCAGCTGGCAATAAACACATCCTTCTTCCAAGACTGATCAGCTCCTGCCCTAAGTTGCCATTTGATTTTCAAACATGAGTTGCTACAGCCATGTTTTCAAATACTGTTCCAAAGAGGCCTAAGTACCTCTGAGGAGCAGCACAGCTTGTGACCAAGCCCCTCTCCACAGCCCAGTCCACTTTTTCAGGCATGACAACTCTTATCTTGCATGTGAGCATGCTAAGTCGATTCAGTCATGCAACCCTGTGGCCTATAGCCCATTAGGCTCCACTATCCATGGCATTCTCCACAAGAATACTGGAGTGGGTTTCCATGTCCTCCTCCAGGGGGATCTTTCCAACCCAGGGATCAAACCAAGTCTCTTACATCTCCTGCATTGGCAGGCAGGTTCTTTTACCATAGCACCATCTGGGGAGCCCCAACTCCTATCTTATAAGCTCCAATGCTTTGGCCACCTGATGTGAAGAGCTGACTCCTTGGAAAGACCCTGATGCTGGGGAAGTTTGAAGGCAGAAGGAGAAGATGGTGACCGAGGATGGCATGGTTGGATGGCTTCACTTATTCAATGGACGTGAACTTGGGCAAGCTCCAGGAGATGATGAGGGACAGGGAAACCTGGTATGCTGCAATCCATGGGGTCATGAAGAATCAGACATGGCTTAGTGACTGAACAACAACACCTATGACTTCATTAAGGAAAGGAGTGCTGATATTTTCATTTGTCTTTTTTAACCACTGCACTAAGAAAGTGGCTCAGACAGGAAAGAATCTGCCCTGCAATGTGGGAGACCTGGGTTCAATCCTGGGGTTGGGAAGATCTCCTGGAAGAGGGCAACCCAATCCAGTATTCTTGCCTGAAGAATCCCCATGAACAGAGGAACTTGGCAGGCTACAGTCCACGGGGTTGCAAAGAGTTGGACATGACTGAGCAACTAAGCACAGCACAGCAAGAAAGGGTCATCTCACATTCTTCAGTAAGCTGAAACCCAAAGCTGCAAAGACACTCAAAATAACAGATGCTATTCGTCGGCCACCAACTGCACTTCCTGTCCCTCCATCCTCATAATAGTTTCTTGAGACAGGCATAAATATCCCTATGTTCAGGTGAGAAAACCAAGGCATAGAGGTTAAGGTTATTTCAAGCTCAAGTGTGCTTCAGTCAATATATGGTCTATAGAGCTGGTATTTGCATGCAGGCCTGAAACAAATAGGACTGAGGGGATGCGAAAGAAGAGGAAAGACATTCTTGTCTACAAAATATGCAGCAGGACTTTTAAGAAATCTGGTTTGTGGCTATGGACGAAATCTTTGAATTCTCTTTACTTCTTAATGAATGACTTAGAAGTCATTCTAAGAAAAGAAGAACTTAAATAAAAACCAAGACATACTTTTTGACTAATAGAGAAAGATTGAAGGCAAAAGAATAGGGCTGCAGAAGATAAAATGGTTAGATAGTATTACCAACTCAATGGACATGAATTTGAGCAAACTCTGGGAGATAGTGAACAACAGGGAAGCTTGGCGTGCTGCAGTTCATGCAGTTGCAAAGAGTCAGACATGACTTAGTAACTGAACAACAACTGTCTGAGCGAAAAACAAATTTTGCAAATAGAACATTACAGAGACTCAGTTCAAGGAAAGTGATAGGCGTTCAAATCTCACCTGTTGTCTAGTAACCTCTACATGATTTTAAGATGGTTTGCAATATTACATTTAAAATCAGTGTGGCCGAGGTATGAAATTGCTTCTACCTAAAGCTTCCCTGCAGCCTAAAGAGTAGCTGTTACCATAGCTGTGACACGGGACGCTTGAATTTAAAGCATACTGCCCATTCACAGGATACATTACAAATCCTCCTCAGGATGTCTTAGCAATAGAAGTGCACTTAATCGTATTGAAGCCAAATATGGCCTCTGTAACACTGACATCAAATTAAATTCCGAGACAGAGTTTTGGGTAAAGTAGAAAAGAAGAGCTTTATTGCTTGGCCAGGCAAAGGGGGCCACAGTGGACTAATGCTCTCAAAACTGTGTCCTGATCTGGAGGGGTTAGTGAGGAGCTGGATAATAATGGTTAAAAAGGGCATGATCAGCTCATGGCATTCTTCTGATGGTCTGGTGATGAGGAAAGTGGGAGTCAGCAACATCAATCTGGTTCTAACCTTCCAGCCTGGGGTCTACATGTTTGTGGGCAGTGTACCATCATTAGCCAGTTAACTGTTAACTTCTCCCACCTGTTGAGGGTTTCAGCATCTGCAAAACAGCTCAGAGATATTGCTGTGTGTATCCCTAGACAGGGAACCAGGACCTTGCCCCCAGGTAACACTATTGTTTCTCTTAACAATTTGTTCCTCCCTTGGCCCTCATCCCCTCCCTTTCTTAATTAACAACTGCTTGAACCTACCCACTGGACCTCAGGGAAGGTCGTTGAAGCTGAGTGAGGACTATTTCCTGTAACCAAAGAAATGCAGGATACAGAAAGGCTTTTGTGCCCAGGAAGCCCACAGGGCCCTGCTGGATATCTATTCTCTTCACTCTTGATTGCCAAACAGGACTTTGGATGCCTGCTGCCCTAAGTATGGAACATTCAAAATGGTGTTTTTTCCTTTAACTCTCTTACCTAAACCAAAATGGACAAAAGTTAAGAATTTTTTCTAGAATGAGACTTGATCGTTTAATACAATAAGGTGACAGATATTTCTGATATAAAACTGAGTCCTTTTTCTTTGAAGGTATTTTCTCTCAAACTGCTTTGCATGGAATGTAAGTTCTACTAAGCACTCCATAAAAAGAAAATTATGTGATCTAATGAATTTGTAAAATTAGAAAATACTTCTCTTAGATATTTGCAATAGTAGCCACTCAGATTATTACAGACTGTATGAACACTGCAATATTGGTCTGTTTTTGTGATATGTACTAACGTGCTGGTAATGGGTAGTTTATATAATGCACTTTGGGAAAACCTGTTGTTAAAGAAAATTCTGAAGCATGAAAGCTATTTGCAATAAACCCATTCACAAAATCCCACTAAATATCTGAAATCCCACCAAAAGCTCATAAGAATATGTTGAAGTGCCCACTTTAGAAATAAGGTGATCCTTTTCTAATAGACTACTGTTCAGTCAGTACTTCTGAGTCCTGAGAACTAGCTCACAAAATAGGCATAGTTCTTTTCATTAAACGGGTGAGAAGAGACTCAGGTTAAGGAACTCATTCAAGGTCATGCTACTCATTCAAGGAAGGGAACAGAATCAAACTTTTTAATGTAAGCTCAAAGCTTAAGCTCTTAAAGGCTATACTGTTGTCCAACTCTCCCTGTTGGATCAGACCCTCCCTTGTCCTAGAGAATAGCTCTTCCTTGGAAAGCCTGGCAGTGCCTTCATCCCAGGAGAGCTGTGGAATACAGACAGACGGGAGCCCTCATGGATATCCAGGCAAAGCGGAGCCTAGGAGCCCCCAAGTCTTCCCACAATTCCCCGTCTCCTGGTCAGTCCACAGTCAGGAACCATGGTCAGCTCCTTGCCAGTGAGAAACAAACAAAAGACTTAAACTGGCCTCTGTGCCGTGATGGGGATCAAATCAACACACCCAAGCTGCAAGTGAGGCCCGGAGATTTCAGTACAAAGCCTGGCTCAGGGCCTTGCTTAGAACTGCTGAATTCTTAAACGCTCATTGTATTTATACCAAAGTCTCTGTTTCCCTGTCCTTCTGATCAGGGGAAGCTGAACTTGCCAGTCTTCATCATGCGCTGCTGAGAGACATTTCCCCCCACCCTTCCTGAGTTCTTGGGCTGGTCTTATAATTAAACCAATGAAAGACAGATTAACAGGAGAAAAAAGCTAATTTAATTGGTACATACAAAGATCTCATAGAAATAGCCAAGGCTGATAGCTTTTATACTTTTTAGACAATACATTTGTGAGCAACTGACAGGATAAAGGAACTTAGGCCTGGGTGCTTGATTAGTGAAGAATCTAAAGAACGGCTGGGCTTAGTGTAATAAATTTGTAAAGAAATAACAAAGTTGGTTGTCAGACTTCTTGGCCCTGAATTCCCTACCTGGGGTGTTAGGAATGCTTTTCTCTCTGTCTCTTGGTGCAGGGAAGTACCTTTCAGACGGGAAACTTTGTTCCTCCTTTCAGGGTGGGCAGTAGGGCAGTGAACAGAGAGAAGGGTCAGACTGCTCTTCTTGCACTGGCTATTTCTCAAGTAAGTTTAATTGAAAATAATCAATATGCCACTTTGGCATATTTGGAGGCAGCCTGCCCTGAGCTCCAGAAGCACTCAATATTTAATGAGCCCCTACTATATGCCAGGCATTATGGTAGTTGTGGGAACTGTAACAGATGCGACAGGAAAAGTCCCTGTCCTCACAGGATTCTTTTCAAGTAGGGGGACACAATTAAAATGAGACTATAATGTCAGGTAGTAATGAAAACTTTAAAAATGGAGCCGGGATTGCTGTAGGGTGCTCAGGGCAAGGTTTTACAGGCAGGCTACTTGTTTGTACTGAGCAACCCGAATGGAGAGAAGGAGAAGCAAGCAGGAGAGGCTGAAGGAAGAAAGCGCGGGCTGCCTGCCTGGTGGACAGCGCGGCACTGCCCTCTGGGGGCGGGCTCGGGCAGGCGCCACGCCTGGGGAAGGAGGCTCGTCTGGGGGAAGTTTTCAAGTACAAGGATACGATTAAAATGAGAATATAAGGCATAATTGCTTCTGGATCTGGCGTTCTGCTTGTTTGGGAGTGAGGCTAAGGTTAGAGGGAAGCTCAGTTTGAACTCAGTTTATCCTTTTTAACTTCCTGCTATGTTGTCAGCATCTATGTTCTTTGGGTTGGGTTGATCCCAGAGCCAGACACTCTCCTTTGAGTTTCAGCCACATCACCTGCTAGGTTAGTAATGCTGAGCAAGTTACTTAACCTCTCTGTACCTTGCTCCCTCATCTGGTGAAGAAAAAGAAATAGTATCTACTTAACAAACTAATATATGTGAACTGTTTAGAGCAGTGCCTGATATATAAAAACTTCTCAAAAAATACTTTTATTAATATTCTTTGTGCCTGAATCTGAGTGTGTGGGGTGGTGTGTGCGTGTGTGAGACAGAGTGAGAGAGTGAAAGTGAGAGGGGGGGATAGGCGAACAACCTCTAAAGTCTCTTCCGGCATTAAAAAAATGTATTACATATACTGTCTGACTCCTCAGAGGAGGCTATCAGAGGCTATCAATAAGGCCTATTCGTAGGTCCTATGCCCATTTTCCTAACCAATCTTGTAGGAAAGAAACTGAGACAAAGTAAGGACTTAGGACTCAATGAAAGTCACTCAGTCGTATCTGATTCTTTGTGACCCCAGGAACTACACAGTCCATGGAATTCTCCAGGCAAGAATACTGGAGTGGGTAGCCATTCCCTTCTCCAGGGGATCTTCCCAACCCAGGGATCAAACTGGGGTCTCCTGCATTGCAGGCAGATTCTTTACCAACTGAGCTATGAAGGAAGCCCCTCAATAATTATCTTAGTAACCACTAGGATTATCTAGATGGCAGCATCAGGACAAATTTGAAGTCACTGGAAATACAGAAGAGTGATTTCCCACAGTTAAAACGAAGCTCTCTTTATTTGCTTCTTCTAATTAAAAAAATCAGAGCTAAAGACCCCTAAACATTACAGTTAAAATGGCATGGCTCTATACTGGCTTAATGAATTCCCTTATGAAATCAACTCTAAAATATCATCCCTCATGAATCATGAAACAGAATCTTTCTTGTTCTCTTATGAGCTTTCCAGTTAATCCTCAAAATTCATGTTTACCTTCTGTTGTATAAGTTGTGTTCTGTTCTGTAGGTTGGCCAGAAAAAAATAAACTTATGGCTCTCTGACTTATATGTGTGCTACCTTCAACCAGAAAATAATATTTATTTAAAACTCAAAATTATTGGTGGTTTCAATTTTAAGTCCACTCCTGACATCTTTAGATGCAGCCCTCTATGCAAAATTGCCCATCAGAATTCTCCATATGAATGCCTCCTGCATGAACATTTAAAGAACCAAACTCATTATCTTTCATTCCAAATTTAATTTCCTCTGCCCCAGAATTCTTCATCCCTAGGACCGACACCACTCTCCACCCAGTTTCCTCATGCAATCAGGTCCTTCCAATTTTGCCTTTTTAATATCTCTAAAATCTTTGAAACTATTTTCTTTTGCCACTTGCCACATTTCTAAGCTTACCTCCAACTTTAAATAATCACTATATTAGCCTTCCAAATGGGTTTCCTGCCTCCAGAATTGCCATTTTTAAATCCATTCTCCACATGGATGCAAATTGTTGTTGTTGAGGAGCTAAGTTGTGTCCCATTCTTTGCAACCCCATGGACTGTATCCCTCCAGGCTGCTCAGTCCATGGGATTTCCAGGTATGAATACTGGAGTGGGTTGCCATTTCCTCCTCCAGGGGATCTTCCTGGCCCATGTTCTTTACCACTGAGCCACCAGGGAAACCCGTATGGATGCTAATATCACTTTATGAAATGAAAATTTGACCAGGTTATGTTCTTGCCTAAATCCTTCTATAGCTGTTCATAGGATTAAGTCTAAACTCTTGACCATGGACCATAAAGGCTTATGTTCTGGTCACTGCCTATTTAGGCTTTACTTTTAACCAATACCAGTTCAACATCTATACTGTACTAACCAAGTACTAACATGAATAGGATTTAGGTGTTTCTGTCTCTAAAAGGCATTAAGCTTTTCAACTATCTATTGCTGTACAATTGATACCCCCAAACTCACCACATTATTTTTTGTCTGGTTTCCCTCATTGTTTTGACTGTGTACAGTGGAAGCATTTACTGGGCCATCAGGTCCAAGATGGCCTCATTCATATTACTGGCAAATGAATGAGAATCTTGATTCTCTTCCAATGACCTCTCATCTTCCAGTAGGTTAGTGGTATCAGAGAAGCATTCAAAGACAGTAAAAGCAGAAGTTCCAAGGCCTCTTATAATCCAACCTTGAAAGTCCCACAATATTGTTTTCTCCATATTTTACTGGCAAAACAAATTGCAGGGTCTGTCCAGATTCCACTAAATAGTCTCCTCTACTAAGTCGCCTCTATTAGGATGGAGTGGTGAAGTCACATTATGTGCCCCTGCAATGGGTCATGCAGACCAGATAAGAGGATTAAGTGACTGTATTTTGCAGTCAGTGACATGTACATAAGTGTACATAAATGTTTTCTTCTGGAGGTACAAGGAGAAACAAAAGGAAACTTGACCTCTTCACTGGCCCTGATGAAACCCCAGGAGGCCTAGGAGCGAAGCTAGCCTGATCAGAGAGAGGGTCAGTTGCTGGAGAAGAGGGAGCTGAATGTTCCACTTATGAGAGGTACACGGTTACCTTTATACCCACCATTCTCAGAACTTTATGAGCCAAGGCAGCTGCTAGGAGTGGTAAAAAGGCAGTAAACAGGACACCCATCCATTCTCTGAACTTGTTTATTTGATCACATGGAATACTTTTGTGTTTAAAATTCCCAAGGGTTAAGAAGTGAGAACACATGTCAAAATTAACTCCATTTTATTTGCCTGAGGTAGTGGGCTTTCCTGGTAGCTCAGACAGTAGAGAATCTGCAATATAGGAGACCTGGGCTGAATCCCTGGGTCAGGAAGATACCCTGGAAAAGGGAATGGCTATCCACTTCAGTATTCTTGCTTGGAGAATTCCATGGAGAGAGAAGCCTGGCTGGCTATAGTCCATGGAGTCCCAAAGAGTTGGACACAACTGAGTGACTAACACTTTCACTACTTTTCACTTTTCCTGGTTGACTCAGTGGTAAAGAATCACCTGCTAACCCAGGAGACTGTCCAAGGGTCTGATATGACTTAGTGACTGAGTAAACACTTTTTGCTTGGAGTGTTCAGCCTAGACTTTTACTCATCAGATACAAAAGCACCCCTAATAACACCAGCAACATGACAAGGAGGGGCAACTTCTGAACAGCATCATGTATTTTATTGATACATGCCCATTGCAGAAAGTGCAGCTGAATCTAAAAAAGAAAATAAATGTCCCTCTTAATCCCATAGTCCAGGGCTAACCACTCTAAAGAGTCTGGCATGATTTTAACTTGTAGTCCAGGTTCATTAGAGGTTCTCAGTCTTCCTGTGTCCCAACAGGAAACATCCAGCATCTCTAGCTTTGCCAGGGCTGTGGGTTTCTTGGCCTATAGTATCTGCCCTAAGTCAACACCAAAGTCAACTTGGAGCCAGTCTCAAGGATGGAGGGTCCAAAACCCAGGGGACAAGGGGTGAGCAACTCTTCCAAGGTGACTCAAGGACATATCAAGCAAGCAAATTCACAGGAGGCATGAACACCAGTCACGGTTCTGTTAGTTGCTCGGTTAATTAATGGGGAGGCATGGTGGGAGAGCATCCCAAATGCCAGAGAGGGCTTGTCTGCAGAGCCTCAGAGCTTCCTACTGCTCAAAAGCTAGCGGGGAGGACAGTGGGAATTAGTCACTTCTCCTGGCTAGACTGTGGCCCCCCTCAGTTTTGAGCACAATGACAGACAGCTTCACAAATAAGCTGACATCAAACCAGAAAGTGTAATAAATGCCAGGAGATTTATAAGCCCCAGGAAAATGCAAACTGCCAGTGAGGAGAAAAAAAAATAACTCACGGTGATCTTTCATGTGCGTCCTTTGCTGACTGGAAATTGAGATTTCCATGGAGACGATATGGTCATCAGATTGATGAAGGTAAAAGGGAGAGAGCCCCTGAAGACAGCGCTGCACTCGCTGGAGAAAGGAGGAGCATGAGGCATGTGTGCCAGGAGATGGGTGCTGGGCTTCAGAGCGTGTCCACTTTGCCCCCACTAGGTAGTAATGAAGAGGTGACTTCCTTAGTCACTGCTAGTATGAGAAATCAATACTTTATATAGAGCAGTTGGAGAAACAAGCAAGGTATAACCACAGTGAGTTATAAAAAATGGCTTTTCAAACTGAGTGATAAATTAGTTCAAGCAGCCATTCTGAAGGGCAGAAAGGGACTTCACACTTCAGGGTGCAGGTCAGCACTCCTGTTCACAATGGGTTGAGCATGACCCACCAAAGTCACCACACTGGGCTCAGAGCATATATTTCAAAAGACTGACATGAAACTACAGACTTAAGGAATAAATGAGTTTGTTTTAGTTATTACCACTTTAATTTTTTAAACATCACAGCAGTTAAAGATTCCAAAGGCTAAGAGGGTAGAGATGAGTTTGCTTTTATTTCATCTCTCTAAAGAGAAAGTAGGTTGGTAGACCAAACCCTGAAGAAAGCAAAGTTGCCAACATGAGTGACACTTCCTGAGCTGGGAGTAGGGCTGGGGAGTGCAGGGTGGTGTGCATATGTGTGTCAGGACAAGGTGATAAGGGGCAATAAAAAAGTAAGAATGCTCAGTCCAAGGCCATCTGCTGAACAGATGGTAAGTTATAAGGAAGACTAGTGTTGGCAGTGAATTCCTGGCAGTCCAGTGGTTAGGCCTCAGCACCTTCATTGCCCTGGCCTGGGGTTCAATCCCTGATTGGGGAACTAAGATCCTACAGGACACATAGCATGGCCAAAATGTGGGGGGAAAGTTATATTTTTCTAATGACCCCTTTGCTTTGTGTCACCTTTTAGGTTCCTCCAGGCTAAAAACCCACAAGTGCTAACTACATGCCACAATTTTCAGGAATAATGCCAACTACAAGTTGTTTTCTGAAGGAACATGACTGTATATAGATGATACTTAAACTACTGCCTTATTTAGTCAATTTAGCAAAAAATTAGACCATATCCTTGTTTAGAGACATATTGATTTCACTAACAACTTGTTTCCAATTTTCCTACAAATTATTTAATACATAATTAAATAGAATTGTGTTGACACCTCAAATGTCTTTGTCTCAGTTATCTAAAATGTAAATAAAATTTTTCCTTTAATCCATCTCTTATTCAAATTTTAACCTTACTTCTCAGCGTTTCATTTTATTTATTGAGGAAATTGAGTTCATCAGTAAGAACTCCACATTCCCATCATGTCATGATTCCAAAGTAAACCTTTTTAAGAAAATTTCTTTCCACTCAAGTGCTTCCTTTCTGAGGTGGGCATATCAGAAAATCACACAAAGGGAATGCAGTGATCTTTATAAGACAAGTGATTAATATAAATGTGTGGCACATGTGATTGTGGAATTGACAGGGCTAGCTCTTCTTCCAGAAACATGGTGGGATTACACTTCTATACCATCCTTGAAGTTAGTCAGGATCATGGGAGTATTCTAGATAGATTTGACAGAAAGGGATTTGTTTTAATGTACGAGTGGGGATGCCCAAAGAAGTGACAAAAAATTGGAGAACAAGTCAAAACAAAAGGATTTCCCCTCAGGGCTGGCTCAGATGGTAAAGCGTCTGTCTCCAATGTGGGAGACCCGGGTTCGAGCCCTGGGTTGGGAAGATTCCCCTGGAGAAGGGAATGGAAATCCACTCCAGTATTCTTGCCTGGAAAATCCCATGGACAGAGGAGCCTGGTAGGCTACAGTCTATGGGGTCACAAAGAGTCGGACACGACTGAGAGACTTCACTTTCACTTTCAGGAACATTCTAGTCTACTTGCACCTGTGGAGCAAGACTGTCCATCTCCCATTCACTGTTCAAAGTCCCATAAAAACTCTCAAAGAAGACAAAACTAAGTCACGTGCTGTCACCCATACCAGTGAAACTGTCTACAGTGAAGAATTCCTAACGAAGGGACACTGTGGTGCTAATAGGAAATGTGTGGATGCTTCACAGCCAAAATGCAACAAATATGCTCTACAGTGGCAGAAGCAGAAGCCCTTGGAGTGCTTTGCATCACTTGCACTAGCATTTAGGCAAGAATTTAGGCAACTAAATCCCCAAGACTGCTGATCTCCTACTATCCCACCCTTCTATGACAGAAGAAACTCCTGAGTTGCTCCCTGAACCAGGGGTTTCCCTCAGAACCCTTATCCTACCAAATGGCTTCTTGAATTGGCCACACTCATTTTCGTTTCCTTCTGTTATTGCTGCTAACTCATTCCAGCTTTCAAAAATTACTCACTATCCAAGAATCTCCTCTCTAGAAAGGTGATACGAGTGCTCTTGGAAAGCTACGTGGCCATCTGTATTCCTCCAGCCACAATCAGGAGACTGACTGCAGCAGAAGAGAGGAATTTCAGTTATTAAGAAGTGGCAGGTTAGGATACTGAGGTGATTGTCTTTGTAAAATGTGATTTTCTGTTGGTATTTACTTCTGCTCTAGTGGCATTTAGTGAATATCATTGACTGAATTTGACTAAATGTAGCTGTGCTCATGGACTGTAGCCCACCGGGCTCCTCTGTCCGTGGGACTCTGCAGGCAAGAGTACTGGAGTCAGTTGTCATACCCTCCTCCAGAGGTTCTTGCCAACCCCAGGATTGAGCCTGGGTCTCCTGCACTGCCGAGAGAGTCTTTACCTTCTGAGCCACCAGGGAAGCCCTCATAAACAAAGGATCTCCAAAGCTGAGAGAGGTTCTATTTCTGGCATCTCTGGCATAAGAAAATACCTTAAGGCAGAGCTGTCTTAATCTCTCTTGATAAAAGTGAAAGAGGAGAGTGAAAAAGCTGTCTTAAAACTCAACATTCAAAAAACTAAGACCATGGCATCCGGTCCCATCACTTCATGGCAAACAGATGGGGAAACAATGGAAACAGTGACAGACTTTGTTTTCTTGGGCTCCAAAATCACTGCAGATGGTGACTGCAGCCATGAAATTCAAAGATGCTCGCTCCTTTGAAGAAAAGCTAGGACCAACCTAGACATATTAAAAAGCAGAGACATTACTTTGCCAACAAAGGTCCATCTAGTCAAGGCTATGGTTTTTCCAGTAGTCACGTATGGAGGTGAGAGTTGGACCATAAAGAAAGTAGAGCGCTGAAGAATTGATGCTTTTGAACTGTGGTGCTGGAGAAGACTCTTGAGAGTCCCTTGGACTGCAAGGAGATCAAACCAGTTAATCCTAAAGTAAATCAGTCCTAAATATTCATTGGAAGGACTGATGCTGAAGCTGAAGCTCCAATACTTTGGCCACCTGATGCGAAAGACTGATTCACTGGAAAAGACCCTGATGCTGGGAAAATTGAAGGCAGGAGGAGAAGTGGACGACAGAGGATGAGATGGTTGGGTAGCATCACCAATCAATGGACATGAGTTTGAACAAGCTCCGGGAGTTGGTGATGGACAGGGAAGCCTGGTGTGCTGCAGTCCATGCGGTCGCAGAGTCGGATACAGCTGAGGAACTGAACTGAATCACTATCAGCATAAGAAAAACACCCTGATGTGCCTTCCTATTAGTATTAATTGATAGTAATAGACTTTCTAAAATTCAAATATAAATGAGCTTCTGTGTATCTGTCTATGTCTTATAATTAAGACTTGTTTATTTTATTTTATTTTACTTTGAGAAAAATGGCCCCAAGGTCCAAACAGAAAAGCTAAGTGCCGCTGTGGCAGCCTCAGTAGCCCCAGGATTGCTTTTATAGCCGTTCCTCAGGCTCCATGTAGGCATTATGTCATTTAGTCTTTGAAATTATTTTCTGTGCAAAATCTGAAAAAATGGCATATCTTCAACACCAGCGTTCTCAGCTGAGATGAGCAGTTAGCAAATTCATAAATTAAGTGCTTGCTTGCTTTTCTTTAGTCATATATAAACAGTTGTTTAAATATACTTTTCTTTAAAATTTTTCTCCCAGGAAATAAACAGATGTTTGAATATCTGCATTGCTGCTTGAATATCACACCATTTTGTCATGTCAGCACCAAGATTCAGTTACAGACTTTCATATGATAGTGAGCATTGGTTAATAAGCCAATATGAATTTGAAGTGGGGAATTTGGTGGAGTGCCACAGGGTTCTCCCCTTGCTTACACATGGTCCATGCTTTTAATGGAATGTGCACAGTAATGAAAAAGAGCAAGTTGGCAGATTACCATCATAAGAGTTGTCTTAGTGAATTCATGGTTTTACATTCTCTCAACCATATATATATATATATATATATATATACACAAAAGCCAATTTACTCACAATTGAGATAGGATGAGTGTTTCTGAAAGTGAATTCATTATGCTAGTTAAGCACACAAAATAATGTATAGAACCAAGGTGCCAAGTTACCAAATTATGTTGCAATGTTTGTAGTGACATGGGTTGAAATGTTTAGCATTGTCATGCCTAATATATTTTCTCCCTGCAGATGGAATTTTATGGGATGTTGAATCATAATCAGAATAATGTTTGGTGAGCAAGAAACCACAACAAAGGAAGTTAATTGGATGCATTTTTAGAAACATGCCTCAGCCAAAATAGCTTGAGGCAGTCTCCCTCACGATGGGAATAATCTAGCCCAGTGAAGTGGTAAGATTGAATACACTAGGAATGGCGTCCCTACTTTGAATGGTTTCTGAATTTGCACAGTCCATTAGCCTTCTCTTAGGTTTCATGGAAGACTAGAAATCAACTTATCATTTTAAGGTGACTTTCTGTATCTCTTCTCTAACTCTGTGACTCACAAAGGTTTAAGACCCTGAAATGAGGAAGATGGTTCCTAGAGGGATAGCTGTCCGTGGTTCTGAACCACTATCAGCAACCCTGAGATCCTTCTGATTCCTAATCAATTTTATCTCTAAAATATTAAACCTGTGAGCTTCCCAGGTGGATCAGTGATTAAGAATCCACCTGCCAATGCAGGAGATGCAGTTTCAATCCCTGGGTCGGGAAGATCCCCTAGAGAAGGAAATGGCAACGCAGTCCAGTATATTTGCCTGGGAAATCCCATGGACAGAGGAGCCTGGACAGAGGAGTCTGGTGGGCCACAGTTCATGGGATCACAAAAGAGTCTACATGACCTAGTGATTAAACAACAACAAAAATGTTAAACCTGTGCCATTAACACCAGGCCAAGCAAAACCAAGGGGGAGAAAAGATCTCTTTATAAAAGGTAAAATCCAAATATTATACACAAAAACTGTATGTGCACTGTTTTATGGATAAAATTTTCATGAAGAGAAAACTTCAGGAAATGCAAAGAGATACAGAAAGAAAAATGGTGGTGAGACTTTAGCTTACCCTCTCATCTCATGATAAAGAAAGAAGACAACAAAGAAAATATATAAAGGCCTTAATACAAGCACATTAAATTGTATTAGCAAATTGTATAGCCTATAACCAGAAAACGTACACGGAATTGTTGAATTGTTATGTGTCAATGATATATTTACAAAAGAGAACATGTTAGGCCATCTGAAAAAAATCTGAGTGAAGTAAAAAGGTATAAATGTGGTACAAATGCTATTACAAATACAGATAATATTCTCTGATTATAATGCAATAAAACTAGAAATCACAACATGGGAACATAAAAGTTTTCTCAAATAATTCTTTTGTCAAAAAAAAAACCTAATAACATTTGTAGACTATCTAGAAAATAGTGATAAATAAAAATAGTAAATATGAAAAATAGAGCAGAATGAAAATAAAAACACTAAGTATTAGAAAAAAATAGTAAAAGAGGAATAATTACTCCTAGGAAAGCAGAAATAATGCATTAGTAAACAAGAAACAAGAAAACAGCATATTAGAAAACAGAAACATAGAACTAATTAATAAAGTATATCTCTTGGTAAGAGGGAGGAAAAATTTTAAATTAGGGGAGGGAGGAGATGGTTGGGACAGAGACTAGAGAAGGCAGAGAGAGCCCAATGAATAAAGACAACAGGAGAAGCAAAGCAGAAACCCAAAGTGAGATGTTCAATTAACCATCTTTTCAGATGACTAATGTTCCCAATGAAATTATTGTCGTCTCTGCAGGAAGTTTGAGGGTCAGTTCATTTGTCTACTATACTGCCCTCCCCTCCCCCTCCCCCTCCCCCACACACATATACATACACACACGATCCATATTCCTCCCATTCTATACTTAGATCTTGAATGGTATTCTTAGTTGGCTTATTTCTTTGGGGGTTAGCTTACCTTTCTCTCCTGCATACAAAGCTATCATTTATTGAAGGCTTATCATGGACCAAGTGAGACATAAGAGCTTTAAAGACTTTTTTAGTTAAATTCACACCAAATTTTTCAGGTGTTATGTTTATCTTATAGATTAAGAAATGAAGTTCACACAGTTAGTAATTCAAGCCTAACTCAACCCCAAAGTTGATTTTTCCTCATGATGCTCTACTGCCTCTCCATGGATAGCAAGAGAGATCACATAGTAATAAAACTTGTACACAATTAGCAAATTGTTGTGGGGAAAGGCTAAGATCACTAACAAAATCAAGATCCAAATGATCTCAATCATCTGAAATGATTGGCTGACCCCAACATAAAGAACTCCTTGAGAGCTAAGTTCAAAATACTATATTTGGGAGCTAAAAAAAAAGTTCTACACAAAACAGAATCAGGAAGATCTGTTTTGGTGCAGTTCATTTGAAAAATGTCCCAGTATTTTAGTGCCTGTATGCTCCTTGCGGGAGAAGAAAATGGCATCCCACTCCAGTATTCTTGCCTAGAGAATTTCGTGGACAGAGGAGCCTGGTGGGCTGCTGTCCATGGGGTCACAAAGAGTCGGACACAACTGAAGCGACTTAGTATGCATGCATGTGTTGGCTTCCCTGGTGGCTCAAATGGTGAAGCATCTGCCCGCAATGCGGGAGACCTGGGTTCAATTCCTGGGTTGGGAAGATCCCCTGGAGAAGGCAATGGCACTCCACTCCAGAACTCTTGCCTGGAAAATCCCATGGATGGAGGAGCCTGGTAGGCTACAGTCCACAACGTCGCAAAGAGTCGGACATGACTGAGCGATTGCACTTCACTTCACTTCATGCATTGAGAAAGAAATGGCAACCCACTCCAGTATTCTTGTCTGGAGAATCCCAGGGACAGAGGAGCCTGGTGGGCTGCCGTCTATGGGGTCACACAGAGTCGGACATGCCTGAAGTGAGTTAGCAGCAGCAGCGTGCTCCTTATACCCTGTGTACTGTGCCAGCATGCTTAGTCATGTCCAACTCTTCGCCACCTTTGGACTGTAGCCTGTCAGGCTCCTCTGTCCATGGGGTTTTCCAGGCAAGAATACTGGAGTGGGTTGCCATTTCCTCCAGGGGATCTTTCCGACCCAGGGAACAAACCCACATCTCCTGTGTCTTCTGCATTCCAGGAAGATTCTTTACCCACTGAGCCATCAGGGAATGTCTGACTCTTTGTGACCCCCATGGACTATACAGTCCACGGAATTCTCCAGGTCAGAGTACTGAAGTGGATAGCCATTCCCTTCTCCAGGGGATCTTCCCAATCCAAGGATCGAACCCAGGTCTCCTGCATTGCAGGTGTATTCTTTACCAGGGAAGCCACCAGGGAAGCCCAAGAATACCTTCCTGACCCAGGAATTGAACTAAGGTCTCCTGCATTGCAGGCAGATTCTTTCCCAGCTGAGCTACTAGGGAAGCCCATACCATCTGTATCCCAGCAGAAAATGGTGGCACTGTCAAAGAGTTTAACTGAGAAGAGTTTAATAAAGGAACTGTTTACAGGATTAAGGCAACTAACTAGTAACAGTGGATCACCCAAGGACTGGCACCGTAATGCCCAGCAGGAGGTGAGGCCATAGGTAAGACACATTCATTGTTCTTTTAAAAAATGGTTCAATACCTTCTTACTCTTACCCTCAAAATTCCTGCTGAGGCCAAGTCCAATCAGAAGCTAGAGAGCTGGGCCAGCTAAGAGGTACATTCAGTAGAGGTCAGACTCTTAGGGAATCTTTCAGGGAGGACCAAGTGGAGAAACTACCTGTTGGGGAAGCAAACAGAATAAGCAGCATATTCACACTTATTCTCATCCCACAGAGTGACACCGATGCCAAAACAACAGAAAAGGGGACTTTAGTCTCAGTCTATATATGCTAGGTCTTGATCATAAGAGTTCCCGGTGCTACTGAGACCTCTGCTACACAGACCAGAACTTGGAGATCACCTTCAATCTGAATGACTCAGAGAGTAGAAATGTACCAGGAGGGCATCCTAAGAAAGCCAGCTGGCATGTCAACCGTTACATCAGGTAGGATGTTCACGTTAGGGTGAAAAAGACTCAGGGGAGACAAGTGTGAAGACTAATGCAGAATAGACCAATTTGTGGTCAAGAGAGTAGATGTTAGATACAGGCAGGAGAGTTATTAAGAAGCAGAAACTTGTTTAACATAAGCAATAAATTCCTCTTCTCTAGAACTATTCATTAATGACTTGGATTGCAACTGGCAGAGTAATCCTTTATGAAATTCAATCCTAGTCTAGGCTGCCATCTGCTGCTGGGGCTGCTGTAGAAGGGATTCTGCACTTGGCAAAATTCTGACTTAAACTTGATGCCAGCACTAAACACTCTAGTTAGTCCTACTGAAATAAATGATTATCCTTCACACTAAGGATAATATAGGTAAATCTGAATTTGTGCTGACGTCTTTCCTGCTACTGAAATGTAGGCATTAAATTATCAGTCCTTCCATAAACAATCTTTTGAGTTTTGTCACTTCTTGGAGAGGCTAAGGGATGATAACGAAATAGTGTATATCTTGAAATATCATGCTTCTAAATCATCTCAAAAGAATAAAATGCCAAAACAGAGCAGTTCTGCACTTAACATTAGGCATCATCTTATATCCCCTTTCTTTGTCATAACTACATTCAAACAGATCTTCCCAACAGAATAAAGGCCTGTTGAAAGTATAGGGTCTCCAGATAGAGCAGAAAAGGCCTGATTCTAAGTCTTCAGGAAAAATCTACAGTAATAACATAGGTAACTGTTCATAATCTATTCAGTGAGGAAAAGGTTATATAACAGTTTATGTAAGTATTAATATATATCTAAATATGTATATATATAAATGTACTCTGCGTGTATATGGTCTTCCCTGGTAGCTCAATGGTTAAGAATTTGTCTGCCAATGCAGGAAACTCTGGTTCAATCCCTGGGTTGGGAAGAGCCTCTGAGAAAGGAAATGGCAACCCACTCCAGTATCCTTGCCTGGGAAATCCCATGGACAGAGGAGCCTGGCGGGCTACAGTCCTTGAGGCTGCAGAGTCAGATACAGCTTAGTGACTCAACAGCAGTAACAACTGTGTGTGTGTATGTGTATAGATGTATGCAGTCTATACAGAGCTGAAAGTATACATACACCTGAAGAAATAATAGCTGTCTCTAAGTAGTGGAATTAAGAGTTGCCTTCTGTTTTCTTCTTTGGGGCTTGCTGTATTTTCCCATAATAAACAGATAAGTCTAGGGAAAAAATACTTTGTGTTGTGCTTTTTTATTTTCTTTGTTTAATAGACGGGAAAGTGAAAGCGAAGTCGCTCAGTCATGTCCAACTCTTTGCGACCCCATGGACTATAGCTCACCAGGCTGCTCCATCCATGGGATTCTCCAGGCAAGAATACTGGAGTGGGTTGCCATTTCCTTCTCCAAGGGATCTTCCCCACCCAGGGATCGAACCCAGATCTCCCACATTGCTGGCAGATGCTTTAACCTCTGAGCCACCAGGGAAGCCCTTTAATGGGGAGGGTGGGGGGGAACTATGTAATTACTTAGCTAGGTAGACTTTTAGAAGACTTGACTAACTTGTAAAGTTGATATATTCCTATTTCTCCCATAGTTTGGATTCTGACCTAGAGGGGACATGAAAATTTGCTTTGAACACTGGATGGGTATGTTGTTTCACTGCTAACATATTTTCATGGATCATGAACTGCAGAAGTGACTTCAGCAATAAACATCCTGAAAAGCAGACTGTACAAGTGATCCAAAACAGATGACACAGATCAAAGAGCAAGTAAGGGAAAGCAGTGGCCTTTAAAAAGCACAGTTAATTGCCTTTGGGAATTAAGCTGCAATCCACTCTGCTCCCCAAAATCCCTTATGTAAGAGTAATTTTAAATGACTTATTTTATAAAACTCCAAGGTCTTCAGTGACATACTAAGGACAGACTGGAGGGAATGGTCAGTCCCTTGGAAGCAAGAAGGCATTGTCTGTAGAGAATGTTCAGCTCAGTTCAGATCAGTCGCTCAGTCGTGTCTGACTCTTTGCGACCCCATGAATCGCAGCATGCCAGGCCTCCCTGTCCATCACCAACTCCCGGAGTTCACTCAGACTCACACCCATCGAGTCCATGATGCCATCCAGCCATCTCATCCTCTGTCATCCCCTTCTCCTCCTGCCCCCAGTCCCTCCCAGCATCACAGTCTTTTCCAATGAGTCAACTCTTTGCATGAGGTGGCCAAAGTACTGGAGCTTCAGCTTTAGCATCATTCCTTCCAAAGAAATCCCAGGGCTGATCTCCTTCAGAATGGACTGGTTGGATCTCCTTGCAGTCCAAGGGACTCTCAAGAGTCTTCTCCAATACCACACTTCAAAAGCATCAATTCTTCGGCGCTCAGCCTTCTTCAGAGCCCAACTCTCACATCCATACATGACCACTGGAAAAACCATAACCCTTGATTAAATGACTTTTGTTGGCAAAGTAATGTCTCTGCTTTTGAATATGCTATCTAAGTTGGTCATAACTTTCCTTCCAAGGAGTAAGCGTTTTTTAATTTCATGGCTGCAATCACCATCTGCAGTGATTTCAGAGCCCCAAAAAGTAGAGAATGTAAAAACATTAGTAAAACTAAGTAAAAAAGTGTCTGCCTATAAAAATCACTGTGCATCAGCATAAAGAATCCACCTGCAATGCAGGAGACCCTAGTTCAATTTCTGGGTCAGGAAGATCCACTGGAGAAGGAATAGGTTACCCACTCCAGTATTCTTGGGCTTCCCTGATAGCTCAGTTGGTAAAGAATCTGCCTGCAATGCGGGAGACCTGGGTTTAACCCCTAGATTGTGAAGATCCCCTGGAGAAGGGAAAGGCTACCCACTCCAGTACTCTGGCCTGGAGAATTCCATGGAATGTATAGTTCATGGGGTCTCAAAGAAGGACACGACTGAGCAACTTTCACTTTCATGGAGATTTATGGTTTTTTCATGCATCAGCAATGCCACCCTACCTTTTGCACTTTGTGGCTCAGTGATTAAGAATTTGTCTATCAATGCAGGAGACACAAGAGACATGGATTCTATCCCTGGGTCAGGAAGATCCCCTGGAGTAGGCAATGGCAACCCGCTCCATTATTCTTGCCTTGAAAATTCCATGGACAGCCTGGCGGGCTATAGTCCGTGGGGCTGCAAATAGTCAGACACGACTGAGCATGCATGCATACATGCTGTATATTGTCTTCCAGGTGTCTTATATTTTTATGGTGTAAAGATTGTCACCTTGATAATGCAGTGCTAAGCACTTGCTCTATAACACCCCCAATTGTGTGAGGTTAATATGCCTACAAATTTCACAAGAATTGAAATACCTTCAAAAGTGTGCACTTTCAGTTTTTATTCATATAATAGTTGTAGTTCTGAAACTCTTTGCAGGTAAGTTTGAATCCCAGGTATAGAGGAAGTAAACTAAAAGAGAAATTATATTACTATAATCTTTTTGTTTTAGTTCAACCAGATTTATTTTATTTTAGTCACAGTGAAATTGAGACAGAAGAGAGTATTTTTGATTTATAGACTTGTATCAACTCTAGAATTCCAACATTACGCAAATAGCAATGGGAAAGACCGAGGCATTAAAAATGCTAGAATCTGAGTTTCACTGGACCTGGTTTTAACTCATTTTAAAAATAAATTTTGGACTTCCCTGGTAGTCCAGTGGTTAAGAATCCACCTACCAAAGCAGGAGACATGGGTTCCATTCCTGGTCCAGGAAGATCCTACATGTCGCAGAGCAACTAAGCCCGTGCTCCACAACTTCTGAGCCCATGCACCCTAGAGCGTGTGCCCTGCAACAAGCGAAGCCCCACAGTAAGAAGCCCGCGCTAGAGAGTGGCCCTCGCTCATTGCAACTGGAGAAAACCCCAGCACAGGCACAAAGGCACAGCACAGTCAGAACTAGATACATTTTTAAAAATCTTTTTAAAAATAAACTGTTATAGTATCTTTTCTTCCAGTATTTTCTGTAGATGATGAGCTGAAATGCCTCGGGATCCAATGTATCACCAGGAAGTAGGGAAAGTGTTGCCAAGAGGTGTGCTAGCAGAGACCTCTAGGGCTCTGTCATGCCTCTCTCAGCTTAGCTTATTTATGAAAACTGCTAGTGGAGTGGGAACTCTAAAATTTTCCTCAAACTATTATGTTTAGTACAGTTTCATTTTTGTGAATTTTTATCCAAGAAGTAAATCAATTAACATTAGTGACGAAAGCCTCATCTCTGTTTTGACACTACTATATCCCTTTACACAGACAAGTACAGATACACTCTAATCATAAAAATGTAACTACTATAAAATTAATAAGTACTACTTATTAGCTACATACTATGGGCCAGACACTGTGATAACCACATTTTATATGCTATCATATTTGTCTCACAATAATTCTGGGAGGTAAAGATCATTGAGTCATTTAATGGATGAGAAAAATGAGGCCCTTCTATCCAAGGGAACACACTTTAACAATAAAAGTTAATATTTCCTTTACGTCCAAAATGTCTACCATTAAACCTATTTTATATAATCTGACAAAGTAGACATAGACTGCTGCTGCTGCTGCTAAGTCGCTTCAGTTGTGTCCGACTCTGTGCGACCCCATAGACGGCAGCCCACCAGGCTCCCCCGTCCCTGGGATTCTCCAGGCAAGAACACTGGAGTGGGTTGCCATTTCCTTCCCCAATGCATGAAAATGAAAAGTGAAAGTGAAGTCATTCAGTTGTGTCGACTCCTAGCAACCCCATGGACTAGAGCCCACCAGGCTCCTCTGCCCATGGGATTCTCCAGGCAAGAATGGAGTGGACTCAGTTCAGTTCAGTTCAGTCGCTCAGTCATGTCCGACTCTTTGCTACCCCATGAATCGCAGCACGCCAGGCCTCCCTGTCCATCACCAACTCCCGGAGTTCTCTCAGACTCACGTCCATCAAGTCAGTGATGCCATCCAGCCATCTCATCCTCTGTCGTCCCCTTCTCCTCCTGCCCACAATCCCTCCCAGCATCAAAGTCTTTTCCAGTGAGTCAACTCTTCACATGAGGTGGCCAAAGTACTGGAGCTTCAGCTTTAGCATCATTCCTTCCAAAGAAATCCCAGGGTTGATCTCCTTCAGAATGGATTGGTTGGATCTCTTTGCAGTCCAAGGGACTCTCAAGAGTCTTCTCCAACACCACAGTTCAAAAGCGTCAATTCTTCGGCACTCAGCCTTCTTCACAGTCCAACTCTCACATCCATACATGACCACAGGAAAAACCATAGCCTTGACTAGACGGACCTTTGTTGGCAAAGTAATGTCTCTGCTTTTGAATATGCTGTCTAGGTTGGTCATAACTTTTCTTCCAAGGAGTAAGCGTCTTTTAATTTCATGGCTGCAGTCACCATCTGCAGTGATTTTGGAGCCCCAAAAAATAAAGTCTGACACTGTTTCCACTGTTAGTACCCCTCAAAAATGATGATGTGTTTATTTGGTTTTTTATCTTTTTGTTTATTTGTTTATCTTTAGTCCTAGAGAGAAATTGTCTTATTCACTTTCTAGACTTAGAAACTCCTCTTAATATAGTCAGTTTTTTTCAATTACCAATAAAGAGACAGTCATATAGACATTTCAAATGACTTTCCCAAATGTTACAAAGCAGATCAACAGCCAAAATTGGAACACAATGCACATTTCTTTACATTTTACCCTGTTTTGCAAGCATTCAAAGGAGTACTATTTATTTGAGAAGTATGCAACTATTAAAAAAGACTTTTGGATATAGTGCCTTAAAACTGTGATTAATAGACATATCTTGTCTAATTCATAAATGTTGCAAAGAAATAATATTCCAGAATGCATCAAGAAATCCTCATGTGAATTTTTACTTTTTAAACCACAGTGGCAAAAGCTGCTACTTGCCTCCCAATATCCATTCTGTCCGTTTTTCCTGCTAACAGAACACTCACCTTAGCTGCGCACACTGACACCTGGAATTAAAGACTTTCCCAAGATCCTTTAGTGGTAGGTGAGGTCATTTGAATAAGTTCTGACTAATGACATGTAAGTAGAAGTGTTGTGAGGGACATCCAGGTAATCTTCTTCTTTAAGGATCTCTCTCATCTAGAGGGTCAGCATTTATTCTTTATTGAAGTACAGTTGATTTACAATGTTGCGTTAATTACTATTATACAGCAAAGTGATTTAGTTATACTTATGTATGTATTCTGTTTAATATTCCTTTCCATTATGGTTCATCATAGGATACTGAATACAGCTCTCTGTGCTATACAGTTGGATCTTGTTTAGGGGGGTCATCGTTAATGACGATAACACATTATGACACCTTGAACAAAGTAGGGATTCATGACACCATGATAACATAAATAATAAACGAATACATTGAAATTTTGAGGGGGAATGAAATATTTACATAGTCTTTGGGTGGTTGTTGTTGTTGTGTCTAAATCTTTTATCACCCTGTGGACTGTAGCCCACCAGACTCCTCTGTCCATGAGATTTTCCAGGCAAGAGTGGGTTGCCATTTCCTTCTCCACAGATTTTCCCGAGTGAGGGATTGAACCCAAGCCTCTGACACTGGCAAGTGACTTATTTACTTCTGTGCCACCAGGGAAGTCTTTTGGTACCCACTGACAAATTATGTACTAACTACTCAGGAGAAAGTGCAGCTTTATAGGTGGGAAGACTGGGAGGATTACCTTAACCAGGAGATCAAGACAGGAGACAATGAGAAAATGAAGGATTGCTCTTGTGACACCCTTACCAAAGATACATACTCTGAATCCAATGAGAAAACATTAGACAAACGCAAACTGAGGGACATTCCACAAAGCAATGCTTGTACTCCTCTGAAGAGTCAAACTTGCGAAAACCAAGGGAAAATTCAATGGATGGAAAGTTGTCCTAGACTAAAGGAGACTCCTGAAAGTCCCCTGGACAGCAAGGAGATCAAGCCCGTCAAACTTAAGGGAAATTAACCCTGAATATTCACTGAAAGGACTCATGCTGAAGCTGAAGTTCCAGTATTTTGGTCATCTGATGTGAACAGACAACTCACTGGAAAAGTCCCTGGTGCTGGGAAAGATTGACAGCAGAAGGATAAGAGGGCGTCAGAGGATGAGATGGCTGGATGGCATCACCGATGCAATGAACACGAACTTGGGCAAGCTCTGGGAGATGGTGAGGGACAGGGGGTCCTGGCATGCTGCAGTCCATGGGATCACAAAGCATTGGACATGACTGGGTGACTGAACAACGAGAGCAGCAAAGGAGACTAAAGACACATGACATTTAAGTGCAGGGTTCTGGACTCGATCTTTTTGATATAGAAGACATGATTGGGACTACTGATGAACTTTGAATGGAATCTGAGGTTTAAATGGTAGTAGTAAGCTACAGTTAATTTCCTGATTGTGATGATTGCACTGTGGTTTCGTAGAATATTCTTGTTCGCAGGTAATACATATTAAACTATCCAAGAGTTATGGAGCATCATGTTGGCAGCTCAATCCTAACAATTCAGAGAAAAAAAATCTTTCTATGATTATTGAAAATTTCTGTAAGTTTGAGTTTGTTTCCCAAAAAGTGAGAATTTTTCAAAACAAATGAAAGATATCATCAAGCCACAGATTTTAAAAAAAGCTATAAAAAGCATGATGAGTACATAGAAAGCACACTTGGATATATCATAATGAAATCTGACCTCAAGTCCCTTCTGAGCTCCCAGAAGTCATTTTCCCCACCCTACCACTAACAGGAATCACCAAATGTTTCTGCACCTTAGAGTGCAGCTCCAATGAAACATTTCACTCTGTCAGTAGAAAAATATACTTCCCTACCCCTTACCAAAGCCTTCTCCCTTAGTTGCTTCAGAGTTTTAATGGACAGCACATCCATTTTATTCAGGGTACCTCCTAGCCTACAGTCCTGAGATCCAGACAACTCAGTCACAGAAGTACGCTGTAGAGGTCCAAAGGCTGGGGGGCAGGTAGGGTCTCCAACATTTCTTCCTTTATGACTCCCAGTATACAGAGCTGCACCAAATTCAATTCCATTCTTTATCACAGGGTTTCCGCCCCTCCTCTCAAGTTAAAGAGAAGATCAGACCTTCTTGCTATGTTTCAACTTGTTGTGCACCATGAGCAAATTTGTAGGTTAGACAAAGGCATGACCCTTAAACTGACACCCAAGTAATACCAACTCAGATACAGGTAAGACAATCATTTATCTCAGTTTGCCCAGGACACTTCTAATTTGCACCTGTGTTATCCCAGCACCACCTTTCATTCTCAAAGTGACCCTGATTTGGACTGTAAATTAGGGACAGTGTAGATTAAAACAAAACTTTGAGGGAAAATTCTGTATGTAGTTCAGTTCAGTTCAGTCGCTCAGTCGTGTCTGACTCTTTGCGACCCCATGAATCACAGCGCACCAGGCCTCCCTGTCCATCACCAACTCCTGGAGTTCACTCAGACTCACGTCCATTGAGTCAGTGATGCCATCCAGCCATCTCATCCTCTGTCGTCCCCTTCTCCTCCTGCCCACAATCCCTCCCAGCATCAGAGTCTTTTCCAATGAGTCAACTCTTCGCATGAGGTGGCCAAAGTACTGGAGCTTCAGCTTCAGCATCATTCTCTGCAAAGAAATCCCAGGGCTGATCTCCTTCAGAATGGACTGGTTGGATCTCCTTGCAGTCCAAGGGACTCTCAAGAGTCTTTTCCAACACCACAGTTCAAAAGCATCAATTCTTCGGCGCTCAGCTTTCTTCACAGTCCAACTCTCAAATACATAGATGACCACTGAAAAAACCATAGCCTTGACTAGACAGACATTTGTTGGCAAAGTAATGTCTCTGCTTCTCAATGTGCTATCTAGGTTGGTCATAACTTTTCTTCCAAGGAGTAAGCGTCTTTTAATTTCATGGCTGCAGTCACCATCTGCAGTGATTTTGGAGCCCCCCAAAATAAAGTCTGAAACTGTTTCCACTGTTTCCCCATCTATTTCCCATGAAGTGATGGGACCAGATGCCATGATCTTAGTTTTCTGAATGTTGAGCTTTAAGCCAACTTTTTCACTCTCCACTTTCACTTTCATCAAGAGGCTTTTTAGTTCTTTTTCATTTTCTGCCATAAGGGTGGTGTCATCTGCATATCTGAGGTTATTGATATTTCTCCCAGCAATCTTGATTCCAGCGTGTGCTTCATCCAGCCCAAAGTTTCTCATGATATACTCTGGATAGAAGTTAAATAAGCAGGGTGACAATATACAGCCTTGACGTACTCCTTTTCCTATTTGGAACCAGTCTGTTATTCCATGTCCAGTTCTAACTGTTGCTTCCTGACCTGCATATAGGTTTCTCAAGAGGCAGGTCAGGTGGTCTGGTATTCCCATCTCTTTCAGAATTTTGCATATGTATGTAGTAGATGCTTGATATTTTAAGTTCATTGGCTGGTTGGTAAGTTGTCATATCTGGGAAAGCCATGATCCTGTGGGTCTTAGAGGAAAACAGGACATAGGCAGTCAACTGTGCTCATGACCTAAACTTGGACATTCTAGAGTCCTTGCCAGAGCTTCGAATCAGAAGCTAATGACAAGGAAGCGTTAGCAGACCTAATTCTGGGGGTGAATGGTGACTTCCAGTGACTACCATCCAGAGTAGTGGGGGCAGAAGTGCTTGGGTTCACTGGGAGCCATGGTTTCCCAGGCAGGGTGTTCTGTGTCATGACCTGTGTCTGTTGTCAACTGTAAAAACTTTCCTTAGCTCTTGGGTATTTATAGCCTGAGTCCAGCTCTCCAATATTTTCATCAATTCCATGAGCCATTTGATGTTCTAATTTCTTTTCTTCTGATGCTCACAAGACTTGGTTTCTACTATTTGTACCAAGAATATGAATATATCCAGCTTAGGATACTAAACAGAACCTATTCTTCAAAAAAAAAAAAAAGCTTTCCCAAAGATGAAGCAAATTCTCCTGTTTTGGTTCAGAACACTGATAGAAACTCCTAAATGGCAGTCACATGAATTTTTTAAAAATCTCATTCTCAACTAAGTACATTATTTCACAAATATAATATCTTGAGAATTGCTAGTGGTCGCCGAAGGCAATGGCACCCCACTCCAGTACTCTTGCCTGGAAAATCCCATGGACGGAGGAGCCTGGTAGGCTGCAGTCCATGGGGTCGCTGGGAGTCAAACACGACTGAGTGACTTCACTTTCACGTTTCACTTTCATGCACTGGAGGAGGAAATGGCAGCCCACTCCAGTATTCTTGCCTGCAGAATCCCAGGGACAGTGGAGCCTGGTGGGCTGCCATCTACGGGGTCGCACAGAGTTGGACACGGCTGACGTGACTTAGCAGCAGCAGCAGCAATATACTAAGCACATATGAAACTGCATCAGGATAGAATTGAGTTGCTTTGCTTTGTCATTTGATTTCATACATTTGATGTTGCTTGTTGAGTCTTTGCTAAAATATCCATTAGAAAAAGGGAACAACTCTTTCACACTAAGGAAATAAATACAGACAATGACCTTCCTCCCCCATATGTTGTATATTCCCAGACACGTATATGCACACAGAAGCACATGCACAACATTTTTAAAAGATACTCTGACTTAGGTATAGTTAGTTAATTTGCCTTAGGCAAGTTCTTACATTTCTTTGAGCTGAAATCATTGTCCCAGGCAACAGTTACACCCTCTCTATGAAACACTGAAATGTCAGAAGTGCAGAGGACTTTGAATTCAAAGCCTGACACCACCCCCCCCAGGAAATCCTCTCCAAGGCCAATAAAAACAGGGTGGATGGGCACTCTTTATGGGCTGGCATTACTCCCATGTCACAGGCTTAACCTGATAATTCTTTCTAAATTAACATTCTGAGATGCATTGGCCATCATAGGCCACTTCATTAATCAAATGTCTCTCAAGCTCTCCACTTGTTCCTGGTCTACTGAAGATACTCTGAGAATTTCTCACTTGCAAATTACTGAGGAAATCTAAGTTCACTTTGAAATATGGAAACTTCTGTTTTGGGGTGTTCATGACATTCAGAGAACTCAAAAGACAATGCTCTTTCTCCACATTTTATTTCATTTTATTTTTCTCTCTGTCCTCATGCTCACATCATTCCCGCTGGCAGCCCATTACAGCTGGAATGCAGTGCTCAGTATCTCTGTGTGCAGTGGAGTCAGACAGTACAGTGAAGTCACATTCTTTCCTCCTTATCATATTGACAGCAGGTATGAGATCTAGATTCTTCTGGGATCCCGATTCCAGAGTGCAAACAGGTCTTCTTCCTTTCTTCAACTCTTCTATCACCTCATACTAGAAAACAAATAGGGCTTCCCTGGTGGCTCAGTGGTAAAGAATCATCCTGCCAATGAAGGAGACATGGGTTTGATCCCTGATCCAGGAAGATCCCATATGCTGCGGAGCAACTAAGCCTGTGCACCACAACTATTGAGCCTGTGCTCTAGAGCCCAGGAACTGCCCAGGAACTGAAGCCCACATGCCCAGGAGCCACTGCTCAGCAACAAGAGAAGCCACCACAATGAGAAGCCTGCATTCTGCAATTAGAAAGTAGCCCCTGCTCGCTGCAATTAAAGAAAAACCTGCATAGCTACAAAGATCTAGCACAGGCATGAATAAATAAATACAATTATTTTTTAAATGATGCCATTTTTTAAAAAGGAAGCATAACACTGAGAAGGAAGGAAAGTAAAAAAAAAGCAGTTCCTATATCAGCATTCACTAGGTGTCATATATCTTTTGGCTATATGATCATACAATAGTATTATATTTATTTAGCAACTATTCTGTGCCAAGCACCCTACAAAGTTCGTTTTATGTGTTATGTCAGTCAGTTCAGTTCAGTTGCTCAGTCATGTACGACTCTTTGCTACCCAATGAACTGCAGCACGCCAGGCTTCCCTGTCCATCACCAACTCCCAGAGCTTACTCAGACTCATGTCTATCGAGTCAGTGATACCATCTGACCATCTCATCCTCTGACATCCCCTTCTCCTCCTCCCTTCAATCTTTCCCAGCATCAGGGGCTTTTCCAATGAGTCAGTTCTTTGCATCAGGTGGCCAAAGTATTGGAGTTTCAGCTTCAGCATCAGTCCTCCCAATGAATATTCAGGACTGATTTCTTTAGGATTGACTGATCAGATCTCCTTGCAGTCCAAGGGACTTTCAAGAGTCTTCTCCAACACCACAGCTCAAAAGCATCAATTCTTCTGTCCTCAGTTTTCTTTAGAGTCCAACTCACATTCATATATGACTACTGGAAAAACAATAGCTTTGACTAGATGGACCTTTGTTGACAAGGTAATATCTCTGCTTTTTAATATGCTGTCTAAGTTGGTCATAACTTTTCTTCCAAGGAGCAAGCGTCTTTTAATTTCATGGCTGCAGTCACTATCTGCAGTGATTTTGGAGCCCAGGAAAATAAAGTCTCTCACTGCTTCGATTGTTTCCCCATCTATTTGCCATGAAGTGATGAGACCGGATGCCATGATCTTCGTTTCCTGAATGTTGAGTTTTAAGCTAAATTTTTCACTCTCCTCTTTCATTTTCATCAAGAGGCTCTTTAGTTTTTCATTGATTTCTGCCATAAGGGTAGTATCATCTGCATATCTGAGGTTATTGATATTTCTCCCGGCAATCTTGATTCCAGCTTGTGCTTCATCCAGCCCAAAGTTTCTCATGATATACTCTGCATATAAGTTAAATAAGCAGGGTGACAATATACAGCCTTGATGTACTCCTTTCCCAATTTGGAACCAGTCTGTTGTTCCATGTCCAGTTCTAACTGTTTCTTCTTGATCTGCATAGAGATTTCTCAGTAGGCAGGTTAGGTGGTCTGGTATTCCCATCTCTTGAAGAATTTTCCACAGTTTCTTGTGATCCACACAGTCAAAGGCTTTGGCATAGTCAATAAAGCAGAAATAGATGTTTTTTTGGAACTCTCTTGCTTTTTCCATGATTCAGAGGATGTTGGCAATTTGATCTCTGGTTCCTCTGCCTTTTCTAAAACCAGCTTGAACATCTGGAAGTTCATGGTTCACGTATTGCTGAAGCCTGGCTTGGAGAATTTTGAGCATTACTTTACTAGCATGTGAGATGAGTGCAATTGTGTGGTAGTTTGAGCATTCTTTGCCTTTGCCTTTCTTTGAGATTGGAATGAAAACGGACATTTTCCAGTCCTGTAGCCACTGCTGAGTTTTCCAAATTTGCTGGCATATTGAGTACAGCACTTTCACAGCATCATCTTTCAGGATTTGAAACAGCTCAACTGGAATTCCATCACCTCCACTAGCTTTGTTTGTAGTGATGCTTCCTAAGGCCCATTTGACTTTGCATTCCAGGATGTCTGGCTCTAAGTGACTGATCACACCATCGTAGTTTTCTGGGTCATGAGATGTTTTTTGTATAGTTCTTTTGTATATTCTTGCCACCTAGTCTTAATATCTTCTGCTTCTGTTAGGTCCATACCATTTCTGCCCTTTATTGTGCCCATCTTGGCATGAAATATTCCATAATTTTGGTATTAGGGAACAGTTGCTATATCTAATTTTCTCAAAGAGATCTCTAATCTTTCCCATTCTATTGTTTTACTCTATTTTTGCATTGATCACTAAGGAAGGCTTTTTTTTAAATCTCTCCTTGCTATTCTTTGGAACTCTGCATTCAAATGGGTATAGCTTTCCTTTTCCCCTTTGCCTTTCATGCCTCTTCTTTTCTCAGTTATTAGTAAGGCCTCCTCAGACAACCATTTTGCCTTTTTGCATTTCTTTTTCTTGGAGATGGTTTTGATTACTGCCTCCTGTACAATGTCACAAACTTCCATCCATAATTCTTCAGGCACTCTTGTCTATCAGATCTAATCCCTTGAATGTTTGTCACTTCCACTGTATAATCATAAGGGATTTTACTTAGGTCATATCTGATTGGTCTAAATTTGGTCTTATTGCCAAATTCAGACTGAAATTGAAGAAAGTAGGGAAAACAACTAGACCATTCAGGTATGACCTAAATCAAATCCCTAATGATTATAGTGTGGAAGTGAGAAATAGATTTAAGGGACTAGATCTGATAGATAGAGTGCCTGATGAACTATGAACGGAGCTTCATGACATTGTACAGGAGACAGGGATCAAGACCATCCCCATGGAAAAAAATGCAAAAAAGCAAAATGGCTGTCTGGGGAATCCTTACAAACAGCTGTGAAAAGAAGAGAAGCGAAAAGCAAAGGAGAAAAGGAGAGATATAAGCATCTGAATGCAGAGTTCCAAAGAATAGCAAGAAGAGATAAGAAAGCCTTCCTCAGCAATCAATGCAAAGAAATAGAGGAAAACAAAAGAATGGGAAAGACTAGAGATCTCTTCAAGAAAATTAGACACACAAAGAGTACATTTCATGCAAAGATGGGCTCGATAAAGGACAGAAATTGTATGGACTTGACAGAAGCAAAAGATATTAAGAAGAGGTGGCAAGAATACACAGAAGAACTGTACAAAAATGATCTTCAAAATCAAGATCACCTAGAGCCAGACATCCTGGAATGTGAAGTCAAGTGGGCCTTAGAAAACATCACTATGAACAAAGCTAGTGGAGGTGATGGAATTCCAGTTGAGCTATTTCAAATCCTGAAAGATGATGCTGTGAAAGTGCTGTACTCAATATGCCAGCAAATTTGGAAAACTCAGCAGTGGCTACAGGACTGGAAAATGTCCGTTTTCATTCCAATCTCAAAGAAAGGCAAAGGCAAAGAATGCTCAAACTACCACACAATTGCACTCATCTCACATGCTAGTAAAGTAATGCTCAAAATTCTCCAAGCCAGGCTTCAGCAATACGTGAACCATGAATTTCCAGATGTTCAAGCTGGTTTTAGAAAAGGCAGAGGAACCAGAGATCAAATTGCCAACATCCTCTGAATCATGGAAAAAGCAAGAGAGTTCCAAAAAAACATCTATTTCTGCTTTATTGACTATGCCAAAGCCTTTGACTGTGTGGATCACAAGAAATTGTGGAAAATTCTTCAAGAGATGGGAATACCAGACCACCTAACCTGCCTACTGAGAAATCTCTATGCAGATCAAGAAGAAACAGTTAGAACTGGACATGGAACAACAGACTGGTTCCAAATTGGGAAAGGAGTACATCAAGGCTGTATATTGTCACCCTGCTTATTTAACTTATATGCAGAGTATATCATGAGAAACTTTGGGCTGGATGAAGCACAAGCTAGAATCAAGATTGCTGGGAGAAATATCAATAACCTCAGATATGCAGATGACACCACCTTTATGGCAGAAAGTGAAGAGGAACTAACAAGCTTCTTGATGAAAGTGAAACAGGAGAGTGAAAAAGTTGGCTTACAGCTCAACATTCAGAAAACTAAGATTATGGCATCTGGTCCCATCACTTCATGGCAAATAGATGGGGAAACAGTGGAAACAGTGTCAGACTTTATTTTGGGGGCTCCAAAATCACTGCAGATGGTGACTGCAGCCATGAAATTAAAAGACGCTTACTCCTTGGAAGAAAAGTTATGACCAACCCAGACAGCATATTCAAAAGCAGAGACATTACTTTGCCAACAAATGTCCATCTAGTCAAGGCTATGGTTTTTCCAGCGGCCATGTATGGATGTGAGAGTTGGACTGTGAAGAAAGCTGAGCACTGAAGAACAGATGCTTTTGAACTGTGGTGTTGGAGAAGACTCTTGAGAGTCCCTTGGACTGCAAGGAGATCCAACCGGTCCATTCTGAAGGAGATCAGTCCTGGGATCTCTTTGGAAGGAATGATGCTGAAGCTGAAACTCCAGTACTTTGGCCACCTCATGCGAAGAGTTGACTCATTGGAAAAGACTCTGATGCTGGGAGGGATTGGGGGCAGGAGGAGAATGGGACGACTGCCGGGAGCCAGTGTGAGGAATCCCGCCCGTGACAAGGTCATGAGGAAGGAAGCTGACATACGCAAGGCGTGCTCAGACTTCAGGGACCCCTCTGGAAATTCCTAAGCATGTACCCCAATAAAAATCTGCCGGCTTTTGTGCTCTGCTTTTCCACTCTTTTGACATTTTCTGGAAAAAGTCAATTCAGGGCTTTAGTCTTCTGCATTTGAAAGAGTGTTTCAATCCAAAAACCCCTCTGATGGCTTTCTAACCGCAGGAGGCACAGGAAGCTTAAAACATCCTAAGAATGTAGGAGCTTCCGAGGCATCAAAATCTTTAGAATAGGACTGATTAAAAGTTTCATTTGTTGAGTCAATGCTTGCTGCCAAATATTCATATCCTTTATTTTTAGATACAGTTGGTATATAGAAATGCAAGTAGTAGACCTGGTATTAGCAACATTAGATCTTTAAGTACCTTCTTTGTTATATCCCACTGCACCTTTGTTCTATAGAGATGTAACTTTAATGCTTTAAGGAGATGTAGATTAAAGAAAAACACTTCAGGGGAAACAAAATTAACATTCATTAAGGAAGAGAGCCAAAAAGTGTTAACAAGCCTCTTGGCCAGAAGATAATGTAAATCACCTGAGACCTTTTGTATACAAAATGATATACGGAAAGAATCTGGGTTGTGAACACTACATAATTTTGTGTTACCCATTGATCTCCATGTTTTATCAAAAGTATAAAAGGCCTTCTGAACAATAAAGGATGGGGCCAGCTTCTCGGACCAGTTTCTTGGGCCAGCTTCTCGGACCAGCTTCTCGGACCAGTTTCTCGAACTAGTCTCTCGGCCTGGTTTCTTGGGAATCTGGCTCCCCCCGTGTCTTTCTCTCTCTCTTCTTCTCTCCCTTTCCCTCTCTCTGCTCTTTACTTTAATTTCAGGCTGAATCTCCACCTGGGGCACGGAGGCTCGCCAGGTCTACTTATTTGCCCTGGCTGTTAAGACTCACGCGAAAGGGAGCTTAAGGCGAGGCACCCTTAGATATTCAAGCGGGCGCCGGTGGCCCAACGTAGATGATGCAAATTCCTTGTCTGGAATTTTATTGGCCTTCCGTGTAAACCAAGCTATTCAGCCCTCTTCCTCCACTTAATCTTCTTACTACACTATAGTTTCTTAATCTGATTTTATATCAATCAATAAACAAGTCTTTCCACGCCAACGCCGTCCACCCTTCGAATGCCCTGGATCCACCGGGGCTGGACCCCGGCAGACGACAGAGGATGAGATGGCTGGATGGCATCACTGACTCGATGGACGTGAGCCTGAGTGAACTTCGGGAGTTGGTGATGGACAGGGAGGCCTGGCGTGCTGCAATTCACAGGGTCGGAAAGAGTTGGACACGACTGAGCGACTGAACTGAACTGAGTGATTGGTCTAGTGGTTTCCCCTACTTTCTTTAATCTAAGTCTGATTTTGGCAATAAGGGGATTATGATCTGAGCCACAGTCAGCTCCTGGTCTTGTTTTTGCTGACTGTATAGTTTCTCCATCTTTGGCTGCAAAGAATATAGTCAATTTTATTTCTATACTGACAGTCTGGTGATGTCCAGAAATTAACTGTAGAAACCTAATAGTAAGCAAATAATTTCTGTCCCAAGGAAGTTCAGTTGGCTTCCCTTCCCTTATTTTGGAAGAAGCCAGTTCATTTTTTTAAATTTGCCTAATGTAAATACATTTCAACATTTTTAATGGTCTATAATTGTGTCTGCTCTTTTGATTCTCTTTTGAATCATTTATAACAACTTTCTTTTTCCCTCATGCATTAATAACTTAAAGAAAGTCTTTGCTGTGTGCTCATTTTATATTTGAATGAGAATCACGACATTATTCTTGCTTAAAACCAATTATTTGCATCCTTGATTATCTCTAGTTTCAAATTGCCCCATTAAAAGAGTTATACCTGACCCACCCACATCATCATTTCTTTCTAGTATCATGGGGAGTAGGCACTCTGCTGTAAAACTTCTGTATCTGGGAAGAAGGACAAGATGAAGTAGAGAAAGTGCTGTGCTTAGTCGTTCAGTCTTGTCTGACTCCTTGTGACCTCATAGACTGCAGCCAGGCTCCTCTGTCCATGGGGATTCTCCAGGCAAGAATACTGGAGTGGGTTGCCATGCCCTTCTCCAGGGGATCTTCCCAACCCAGGGATCGAACCCAGATCTCCTGCCTTGCAGGTGGATTCGTTAATAACTGAGCCACTAGGGAAGCCTAAGAATACTGGAGTGGGTAGCCTATCCCTTCTCCGGGGGACTTTCCTGATCCAGGAATCAAACTGGGGTCTCTTGCATTGCAGCAGAGTCTTTACCCACTGAACTACCAGGAAAAGAGAAAATGAACCTTGCCCTTTTCCCTTGGTGAAAAAGGGAAAAGATAAAGGAGACGGATTAAGCCTAATGAGGGGATGGAGCTGAGAAATAAGTGAGGCAGGTATGAAAGCACTCAAGCATACCAGCTCATAGGGTGGAGAGACCCAAGACTCTCTTGGAAATCCCAAGCTCAGTTTCTCAAAGATGTTAGGGAGTGCTACTGGGAGGGGGAGAATGGTGTTCCATCTGTGCATGGTGAGCAAGGGACCCAGAATTCCCTGTACCCCCACGAGGGTATGTGCAGTGCTGTGGGATTGCCAGCTGAAATACAGGAGGCCTGGTTAAGCTTAAATTTCACATAAATTACAAATAATTTTTACAAAATTTTTTAGTCCCATACTTACATAAAGTCTGGACATGAGAGTGAAAGTGTTAGTTGCTCAGCCGTGTCTGACTCTTTGCAATGCCATGGACTGTAGCCACCAGGCTCCTCTGTCCATGGGATTCTCCAGGCAAGAATATTGGAGTTGAGCAAGAATACTAAAGTGGGTAGCCATTCCCTTCTCCAGGGGATCTTCCCAACCCAGGGATGGAACCCGGTCTCCTGCGTTGCAGGCAGATTCTTAGCATCTGAGCCACTAGGGAAGCCCTGTAATAAGTCTAAATTGTTGTTTACGTGAAATTAAGATCTAACTGGGTGTCCTGTATTTTTGTTTGCTGATTCTGACCACCTCAACCGAGAAGATACCCTCAGTCTTTGAAAGGCCAGAGGGTAAAACAGAGCAACCCCTCAAGGCAGAGATCAATAAGGATCCAAGGCTTCCTTATGCATGGACCCTGATCCTCCTTGTGCTCTTCATCATGGATGTCTCAGAAACACACATCAGACTCCCTCCTGGAGGCAGATGGAGCAGAAACCAAAACGCCAGCGTGACCCAAACAGGACCACCCAAACTGAAAGAGATTTTGTTATCTTCACTTACCAGATTTAAAGTTGTTGTTCCCATCCCTCCTACAGGGAGAGACCTTTGTAAAAGATTAATTAGTTATTAATATTTTAAAATAAGCTATGTTTTTCTTTGCACTTCTAAACAGTGTGAGTGTTAAAGTTTTGACCCTGCTACTCTGTCTGGAGCAGATGTTTGGAATATAGGCAGATGGACAATTTCTAGCACCAAGGGCCAAATTTAGCACCCTGAGAGAAGAGCTTGAAGTGTTGCAGGAAGGGGGACCCCTTCCAGAGCCCAAGAGTGGGCTCTTGTCTAACACTGAGAAATGTTGGAGGAGACACATGTGCTGGCAAAGCAAGAGACTATCGGGAAGGGGTGCCTGGATGGAGAGCAGCAGGGTAAGGGAACCCAGGAGAACTGCTCTGCCAACCTAGAGCTCACAGCCACAGCTTTTATGGTAATGGGATTAGTTTCCCAGTAGTCTTTGGCCAATCATTGTCCAAAGGACCCTAACTCAGGGTTCTTCCTGGGGGCACACACATTGCTCAGCCAAGATGGGTTCCAGGAAGAGGATTCTGGGAGGTTGGTAGGACAACCTCCTCTCTCCTTTTGAATTTTCCTAAATTCCTCCAGTAGATGGTAACTTGTTAGTTCCACATTCCTTACCAGGACCTCCTATTGTAACATGACTCATGAAGTGATTACTATGGGGCCTGGCCAGGGTGGGCAATTTTGGTCAGTGTTTCCTCCAACAAAAATTCAAGTTACACTTCAAGACTGGGGCAAGTGCCACACACTAATTCCTACTTGTACCTGTTAGGGTACTCAGTCACATGCGACTTCCCCACTTTCTATCATAAAATGGTGAGGATTTGGCCTCTGGTTTTGTACACAGAGTGCTTTTGCTGATGGCACATTTAGAGGACCCCAGGGAATTTCACAAATGACTAACTGAGCAATTAAGTTAAATGCAGCAAGTAAAATTTCCCTTACATGAAAACACCAGAGGTCTTCTCCCCAGGAAAGAATCATGCTTAATACTTCACAAAGCTTTTCTGAAAATTAATAAATTGTTGTTTTCAAAGGTGTTAGAGCACTCTGAATAATAGTGTCTATACTGCATGTTTTAGAAATTTATGAAGATTTGCATTAATATTTACTTTTAACAAATAGAGCACCCACTCCCCCCAAAGAAACCAAAACAAAAGAACATAAAGGTAATTTTCTGCCACCTGTGGATACTGAGCACTTAAAATGTAACTAGTATGACTAAAGAATTGAATTTTGAACTGTGCTTAATTTTAACTAATTTAAATTTAAATAACCACATATAGCTGGTGGCCACATATTTCACAGGGCAGCATTACAACAATGATAAAATAGAAACAGTCAACATTTAAAGTAAGACCCTAATTATAGTAACAATCATGGTGCTTATTACATAAACATTTTTCCATCAGAGCTTCCAGAATTGATTTTGCAAATAACATTTTTCTCTCAGGAAATATTGTTTAGTAAAATGCTTAATTAAACAAAAGTAAATAATATTCGTCAGATCCTTTCATGTTAATACATACTGTACATGGCCAGGAATAGGACATTGTATGCAGGCTTTGCACTTCCCTGGTGGCTCAGATGGTAAAGAACATGCCTGCAACGCAGGAGACATGGGTTCGATCCCCGGGTCAGGAGGATCCCCTAGAAGAGGGAATGGCAACGCACTCTAGTATTCTTGCCTGGAGAATTCCACGGACAGAGGAGCTTGGAGGACTACAGTCCATGGGGTCACAGAGAGCCAGAAATGTCTGAGCAGCTAGCACTGACTGACTGACTGATGCAGGCTTTATCAAACTTTCTTCCAAACTTATTTGTTCCCCAAATCAATTTTGCCCAATTAACACCTGAAACACTGTTTAGAAAATCCCACTGTGGAGAAAAGGGACCCAGTAAAATCAAGATCTTGGAGCTACAGAGCCCTGCTTCTGAAACGTGCCTGTGTCCAGACACAGTGTTACAACTTGGTACAACTATTCATTATTTTGAGTTGATGTCCTTGAGCTGTCACTGTGCTTACCTCATTCCTTGTTCCTCAGCTGCCCTACTCTGTACTCTTTAATGACTTTTGCTATGAAACAGTTTCCATGACAGAAACTAAGACAGTTGTTTTTTAACCTCTTTTAAGCATAGGAGCATGCTTTCAAAATGAATTCTTATAGAAAAACACTATAATCTCTCCATATAACAGATAAAAGTAGTATCTCATTAGTGTAAAGTGTGTTTTAGACATATACATCTACATTGATTTGTCAAAATAATTAATATAACTGATAATAAAATCAAATTTCAAACTGGGGGCTAAATGGATATTAATGTCCATCTCACATTATTATAATTCCCGGCATTTAGCTGACTTTTGTGTTTTTTTTTCTGGTTGTAAAAGTATTAATAAGTCATAACTTATCCACATAACTAATTATATTGGTAATAGGGTTTTTTGTGTATTTTAATTTTTTTAGTAGCTGACTTGCTTGACAATATACTCTTAGGCTAAACAGACTTAACAGAAAAAAAAAAATTATTTCAAAATTGGCCTACAAATTTGAGGTTTCCACTTCCAGCCAAGATACGCTAACAGAGACTAGATTTATCCTTCCTAAACAACTTGAAACTAGGTGAAAATTCAGAAATCAGACATCAGGCAGTATAGGAAAAGAATGAGTCCTACAATTGCCCCAACCTACTACCTGCAGCCGTGAAATTAAAAGACACTTGCTTCTTGAAAGGAAAGCTATGACGAACCTAGTTGTTGTTGTTGCTTATTCACTAAGTCTCATCCAACTCTTTGTGACTCCATGGACTATAGCCTGCACTAGCCTGGCAGAGTCCTCTGTTCATGGGATTTCCCAGGCAAGAATACTGAAGTGGGTTACTATTTTCTTCTCCAGGGGATCTTCCCAACCCAGGGATCAAACCTCCGTTGCCTGCATTTGCAGGCAGATTCTTTACCACTGAGCCACAAACCTAGACAGTGAACATATTAGAAAGCAGATATATCACTTTGCCAACAAAGATTCATATAGTCAAAGCTGTGGGTTTTTTCCAGTAGTCATGTATGGATGTGAAAGTTGATCCAAAAAGAAAGCTGAGTGCTGAAGAACTGATGCTGTCTAATTGTATTGCTGGAGAACACTCTTGAGAATTCTTTGGACGGCAAGGAGATCAAACGAGTTAATCCTAAAGGAAATCAACCCTGACTATTCATTGGATGGACTGTTGCTGAAGCTGAAGCTCCAATACTTTGGTTACCTGATGTGAAGAACTCATTGGAAAAGACCCTGATGTTGAGAAAGACTGAAGGCAAAAGTAGAAAGGGGGCAACAGAGGATGAGATGGTTGGATAGCATCTCATGATGGACATGAATCTGAGCAAACTCTGGGAAATAGTGAAGGACAGGGAAGCCCGGCACACTGCAGTCCATGGGGTCATAAAGAGTTGGACACGACTTATTTAACTGAACACATAGTCTCAAAGTTCATTCGTGTTGTTGCAAATGGCAAAATGTCATTCTTTTTTGGCTAAGTATTATTCCATTGTGTATATATATATACATATCTTACACCTTCTTTATCCATTCATTTGTTGATGGACACTTAGCTTGCTTTCATATCTCCATGATTGTAAATAATGCTGCTATGAACAACGGGATACATGTATCTTTTTAAATTTTCTTCAGATACATATGCAGGAGTGAAATTGCTGGATCGCAAGGTAGTTCTCAGCTTCCCAGTGATGCAGTGGTAAAGAATCCACCTGTCAATGTAGGAAACCCAAGAGATGCAGCTTCAGTCCCTGGGTTAGGAAGATCCCTGGAATAGGAAATGGCAACCCGCCCCAGTATCCTTACCTGGGAAATCCCATGAACAGAAGAGTCTGGTGGGCTACAGTCCATGGGGTCACAAAGAGTCAGACACACAACAACTTGGTAGTCCTAATTTAACAATTTACCACCAACAGTGTAGGAAAGTTCCCTTTTCTCCATATCCTCACCAACATTTGTTATTTGTGGTCTTTTTAGATGATAACTCTTTCAGCAGGTGGAGGTGATATCTCATGGCGGTTTTGATATGCATTTCTCTGATGATTAATGATGCTGAACATCTTTTCATATGCCTGTTGCCCATCTGTACATCTTTGGAAAAAGGTTTGTTCAAGTGTTTGACTCATTTTCTAACCAGGTTCTTTGTTTTCTTGATTTTGTATAAGCTATTCCTATATTTTGGTCATTAACCCCTTACTGAGCATAGCATTTGCAAGTCCTTCCTCGCATTCAGTAGACAGTCTTTTCAATTTGTTGACGGCATAATCCTTGCCCTCAAGAAAGGCCCAGTCTCACCTGAGGGCCCTGTTACTTCACAGTGAGATACTTCTGACTGGGAGGAGATTACCGAGTCCCGGCTCTCAGACTCCAGCATCAGTTCCTGACTCATTTCAAGCATCCAGTAGTAATAAATGTAAACAGTGACTGCCATAGTGAAAACAGAGAAATCTAGTGAAAGACTTACAGTAATTCTTACTAAAGTATGAGCTTTAGTTCTAACTTTAGCAATAATGTTTATATATATACATACATACTTTTAATTTTTAAAACTTAACAACAAAAGTTCACCTAAAATATCCCTTTAAATGGGCAGTTCTCAAAAGGTTGCATAAGATTCACAATTAGAAATGTGATTTTTATTTTCTTCTAAAATTCATAATCCTCAAAGATTCTGATTCACTGTATCTGTGACAGGACACCTGGATATATATTTTTCATATCCCCCATTCCTTTGGCCCTTGAAATTGTGTCTGTGTTTGGTGGCTCGGTCATGTCTGACTCTTTGTGACCCAATGGACTGTAGCCCACCAGGCTTCTCTGTCCATGAGATTTCCTGGGTAAGAATATTGGAGTAGGTTGCCATTTCCTTCTCCAGGGACTCTTTCTGATCTAGGGATTGAACCCACGTCTTCTACCTGGCAGGTGGATTCTTTACCACTGAGCCACCAGGGAAGCCCAATTTAGGATGCTGTGAATCTACAAGCCACTATTTGAAAAACCCTGCTCAAACTGCATGCTTCTTGGAGACATTGAAAGGGTAATTTGAGGCTGTGTTGGACTAACATATTGACACTGAGATCCTGCCCTATACCGCTGTGAATATATTTTCACATCCCAAACCAATCTTCAAGTGGAGGACTGGCCAGAGGTGATTAGGTTTGAGGGAAATAGTGGAGTGGGATACAGCCTTGGGTAGGAGAGTGAGGTAAGACCATAAATCATGGTCACAACCTAAGGCACAAACACCCTGAAGCCTGTGGGCCTTAAATTAGTTGTAATCTCTGTAAAGTTCCCCATTTACCTCATGCTCTCCCCTTGGAAGAAACCAAGACAGCCAGTTAACTTTTATTAATTTTATTCAGTAAATACATAGAATTTTTATATACTGGAGATTGAGGAAACCGCAGGGAGACGTGTTTCTCTTCTTGCCCTCACTGCCCTTGCATCAGGGCATCTGAAGGGAAGCATGACATAGGTGTGGGATGTGGCTTGCCACGTGTCCATCCCAGGACCCACGCTGCTGGCCAATGAGTCCACCCTGCTCTCATGTAGGTAGGGAACTCTAGCACAGTGTCACTGTGACAGCCCAATATGGGCGTGAAGGCCCTGGAAGCCAGCTTGGAGCAGGTCTTCCTGAAGCAGATGCTCATATCTTGGTGGTCTAGAAGCCCGGTGCTGTAGGCAGGCTCAGTCCTGTCCATTTTGCTGATGGCCACGATCATCTACTTCACACCCAGGACGGAGGCCAGCAGGCCCGCTCACAGGTCTGCCAGTTCTTGGAGATGCTCACCTCGAACTTACCCACACCAGTGGCCACGAAGAGCACCATGTAGTCAGCCTGCCCTGCAGGGCAGGGACATCAGGGACACAGGCGCTAGTTAGGGGAGGGGATGCCAGATGGGCTGGGCAGCCATCTAGAGCTCTGGGCAGTCCCAGACCCCTTTATAAAGCTCCAGGATGCACCCCAGAAGTTTACAAATTCAGGGACTCCCTGGCTGCTATGCACAGAGGTCTTATCTCCCAGTTAAACTTTCACTTAGTCCCATAAATGAGTTTTTAGTTCCTTCCTTGCAGACCCCAAGTGATCTGCTTTTCTGGGTGCCAGAAATCTAGGTTGCTGTGCCAGTCTGAAAGGATGACAGCATCTGAGCCTCATTAGAGTTTGTCGTCCAATTCTTTCAGAATTGATGATTGGTCTTGGTCTGGGCTTGCCCCATGGTTCAGTGGGCAAAGAATCTGCCTGCAATGCAGGAGACACAGGAGACTCAGGTTTGATCCCTGAGTGGGGAAGATCTCCTGGAGAAGGAATTGGCTACCCACTCCAGTATTCTTCCCTGGACAATTCCATGGACAGAAGAGCTTGGTAGGCTACAGCTCAAAGGGTCACAAAGAGTCAGACATCACTGAGTGATTAAACAAACACGCTGGATAAGGAAAACCTTCTAAGGCTGATAATACCATCCTTCACCAAGTCCTGGAAATAAAGCCTGTTTTTCCTTCCTTCTCCACCTCCCCCAATAGGTCAGCCACTAGCAACATGGGCTGCTTTATCTGGGAGGTGCCCATAATCATGTTTTTAAAAAAAGACAAAATGAATAAGGGGTAATTGGACATGAATCTACATGGACCTTAAGTGTCTTATTGGCAGATCTCCAGCCAGTTCCTAAACTTCTAGGAGCTAACTTGCTCCATGCTTTCTGTCATCCCATCGTGTTTCCTGATCCCTGCCTCATGATCTGAGCAACCTGGACTCTGGACACTGTTTTGCACTTAGTAGATCTTCCATCAATTTTTTTTTTTTTTAATGAACCATGTGCTCGCCATCTGCCTGGATACAGACCCCTGACTGCAGCTCCTTGCTCAGCTGACTCCTGTGGATGGATCTGAGCTCTGGCCTGATGATGTGAGCAACCTACTCTTATCTATCCATATCTAGGCTCTGAATCCTCTTTGCTCCCTCATGCTCCTCCTCTCCCATCATGTGCTCTTCTCTGGTCCATGAACACTCAGGGATGGCACCTTGAACTTTTTGTTAAATAGGATCTAAAGCCAGAGAACGATCAGACCCCAGACCAGACCCTTTCTCTTATGAGACTGGTCTGAACTTTCACAGATTCAACACATCTTCAGTAGGAAGAGGGGTGAAGGAAGCTGAAAACTGATTTATGCCTGTAAATGACTGGCCACCTGTGAATAGGCCAAGACAAAGCAGAATCAAATGTCATTTCAGAAATGTCACCAGTTTCAGTGCTGCAGACATGTTTACAATACAGATCTAAGTCATTTAGAATTACTGAAGAGCAATCCAGAATATGGAGCTGCTGGCTGTTTAATAGAGATCAATAAATAATTCCAGCATCTAGCAAAATTAAAACTGCATTGCCATCTGGAACTTGGTATTCACAGGCTGATGAGAAACCAGCTACCTGAGGTAATTATATTTCTCCCTTGCCTGTTTTAAAATCATTTCACAATATCCCAGAGCATGAAAAAATTAAAAAAAAATACTTAAGGGAGAAAGAGATTCAAGTTCGGCTTGCCTGTTTTTCTCAGACTTAGGAGAGGAATTTGTTTTTTTTTTTTGTTGTTGTTGTTGTTGTTTGTTTGTTTTTATAACTGGAATTCTTTAGTAACCCCCCAGCCCTGGGATTCTGACTTTTTAATGCTGCTGCTGCTGCTGCTAAGTCACTTCAGTCGTGTCCGACTCTGTGCGACCCCACAGATGACAGCCCACTAGGCTCCTCTGTCCCTGGGATTCTCCAGGCAAAAATACTGGAGTGGGTTGCCATTTCCTTCTCTAATGCATGAAAGGGAAAAGTGAAAGTGAAGTCGCTCAGTCATGTCTGGCTCTGTGCAACCCCATGGACTGCAGCCTACCAGGCTCCTCCGTCCATGGGATTTTCCAGGCAAGAGTACTGGAGTAGGGTGCCATTGCCTTCTCCGTTTTTAATGCTACTTAACATTAATTATTAAACTCAGTTTGAGGACAAATTAAAAAAAGTTATAAGGTGATATATTTTACCCAATAAATACACGGCCAAAGAGTTGCTTGTAAATTCAGTTGTAGGAGATCAAATGAAAGTTTTAATTCAATGAAGCACACTACCATGCAGAGGAATCCTATGGCAAATTTTTTGTAAAACCAAAAATCCTTTAATAACATATAAACGATAGTTATTCTTTATATTTTTTGGTAGAATTTCATATGAATGCCCAGAACACTTTTCTATACCTTTCTACAGTTTTCTTTTAATTTTTTTAATTGAAGGATAATTGCTTTACAGAATTTTGTTGTTTTCTGTCAAACCTCAGCATGAATCAGCCATAAGTATACACATATCCCCTCCCTTTTGAACCTCCCTCCCATTTCCTTCTTCATCCCACCCCTCTAGATTGATACAGAGAGCCTGTTTGAGTTTCCTCAGCCATACAGCAAATTCCCGTTGGCTATCTATTTTACATATGATAATATGTTTCCATGTTACTCTTTCCATACATCTCACCCTCTCCTTCCCTCTTCACATGTCTATAAGTCTATTCTCTGTCAGTCATGTCTGACTCTTTGCAACCACATGAACTGTCCATGGAATTCTCCAGGCCAGAATACTGGAGTGGGTAGCCTTTCCCTTCTCCAGGGGATCTTCCCAACCCAGGGATCGAACCCAGGTCTCCCACATTGCAGGAAGATTCTTTACCAGCTGAGCCACAAGGGACACCCTTTTCATCATTGTTATGACTGAGTAGTATTCCATTGTGTATATGTACCACAACTTCTTTATCCATTCATCTGTCAATGGGCATCTAGGCTGCTTCCGTGTTCTAGCTATTGTAAATAGTGCTGCAGTGGGATACATGTGTCTTTTTCAGTTTTGATTTCCTTAGGGTATATGCCTAGGAGTGGGATTGCTGGGTCATATGGTGGTTTTATTCCTAGTTTTTGAAGAAGTCTCCATACAGTCTTCCAAGGTGGCTGTATCAATTTACATTCCCACCAACAGTGCAAGAGCATTCCCTTTTCTTCACACCCCCTCCAGCATTTATTGTTGGTAGACTTTTTATGATTGCCATTCTGACTGGTATGAGGTGATATCTCATTGCAGTATTGATTTGCATTTCTCTAATAATTAGCGCTATTGAGCATCTTTTCATGGGTTTGTTAGCCAACTGTATGTCTTCTTTGGAGAAATGTCTGTTTACATCTTTTCCCCACTTTTTGATTGGGTTGCTTGTTTTTCTGGCATTGAGTTGTATGAGCTGCTTGTATATTTTGGAAATTAATCCTTTGTCAGCCGTTTCATTTGCTACTATTTTCTCCTATTCTGAGATTTGTGTTTTTACCTTGCTTATAGCTTCCTTTGCTGTGCAAATCTTTTAAGTTTAATCAGGTCCCACTTGTTTACTTTGGTTTTTATTTTCTTTATTCTAGGAAGTGGGTCATACAGGATCTTGCTTTGATTTATGTCATCGAGTGTTCTGCCTATGTTTTCTTCTAAGAGTTTTATAGTTTCTGGTCTTACATTTAGGTCTTTAATCCATTTTGAGTTTATCTTTGTGTGTGGTGTTAGGAAGTGTTCTAATTTCATTCATTTACATGTATCTGTCCAGTTTTCCCAGCACTATTTATTGAAGAGATTGTCTTTGCCCCATTGTATATTCTTGCCTCCTTTGTCAAAAATATAGTACCCATAGGGGCATGGGTTTATTTTTCAGTTTTCTGTCTTGTTCCATTGGTCTGTATTTCTGTTTTTGTGCCAGCAGCATACTGTCTTGATGACTGGAGCTTTGTAGGATAATCTGAAGTCAGGAAGGTTGATTCCTTCAGCTCCATTCTTCTTTCTCAGGATTGCTTTGGCTAATTTGGGGTCTTTTGTGTTTCCATATGAATTGTGAAATCTTTTGTTCTAGTTCTGTGAAAAATGTCATTGGTAATTTGATAGGGATTGCATTGAATCTGTAGACTGCATTTGGTAGAATAGTCATCTTCACAATATTGATTCTTCTTACCCAGGAACTTGAAATATCTCTCCATCTGTTTATGTCATCTTTGATTTTTTCATCAGTGTCATAATTTTCTGTGTACAGTTCTTTTGTCTCCTTAGTTAAGTTTATTCCTAGATATTTAATTCTTTTTGTTGCAGTGGGGAATGGGATTGATTCCTTAATTTCTATTTCTGAGTTTTCACTGTTAGTATATAGAAATGCAAGTGATTTCTGGGTATTGATTTTGTATCCTGCAACTTTGCTAAATTCACTGATTAGCTCTAGTAATTTTCTGATACTATCTTTAGGGTTTTCTATGGACAGTATCATGTCATCTGCAAACAGTGAGAGTTTTACTTTTTTTCCGATCTAGATTCCTGTTATTTCTTTTTCTTCTCTGATTGCTACAACTAGGCCTTCCAGAACTATGTTGAGTAATAGTGGTGAAAGTGGACACCCTTGTCTTGTTCCTGATCTTAGGGGGAATGTTTTCAGTTTTTCACCATTGAGAATAAATTGAGAATAATCTTTGCTGTAGGCTTATCATATATGGCCTTTACTATGTTGAGGTAGGTTCTTTCTATTCCCATTTTTTGAAGAGTTTCAATCATAAATGGGTGCTGAATTTTGTCAAAGGCTTTTTCTGCATCTATTGAGATGATCATATGGTTTTTATCTTTCAATTTGCTAATATGGTGTATCACATTGATTGCTGTGTGTATATTGAAGAATCCTTCACATTCCTGGAATAAACCCAACTTGATCATGGTGTATGAGCTTTTTGATGTTTTGCTGAATTCTGTTTGCTAAAATTTTGTTGAGGATTTTTGCGTCTATGTTTATCAGTGATATTGGCCCGTAGTTTTCTTTTTTTGTGTTGTCTTTGTCTGGTGTTGATATCAGGGTGACGTTGGCCTCGTAGAATGAGTTTAGAAGTGTTCCTTCCTCTGCAATATTTTTGAAAGAGTTTTAGAAGGATAGGCATTAGCTCGTCTCTAAATGTTTGACAGAATTCTCCTGTGAAAGGTCCTGGGCTTTTGCTTTTTGGGAGATTTTTGATCACAGCTTCAGTTTCAGTGCTTGTAATTGGGTTGTTCATACTTTCTGTTTCTTCCGGGTTCAGTCTTGGAAGACTGAACTTTTCTAAGAACCTGTCCATTTCTTCCAGGTTATCCCTTTTATTGCCATATAGTTGTTCACAATCGTCTCTTATAATCCTTCGTATTTCTGCATTGTCTGTTGTAACCTCTCCTCTTTTATTTCTAATTTTGTTGATTCTTCTCTTTTTTTCTTGATGAGTTGGGCTAAAGGTTTGTCAATTTTTTTTATCTTCTCGAAGAACCAGCTTTCAGTTTTATTAATCTTTACTATTCTCTCTTTTTCATTTATTTCTGTTCAGATCTTTATGATTTCTTTCTATTAATTTTTTTTTCTTCTTTTTCCAGTTGTTTTAGGTGTAAAGTTAGGCTGTCTATTTGATGCTTTTCTTATTTCTTGAGGTAGGATTGTATTGCTATAAATTTCCCTCTTAGAACTGCTTTTGCTGCATCCCATAGGTTTTGAGTTGTCGTGTTTTCATTGTCACTTGTTTCTAGAAACTTTTTATTTCCCTTTTGACTTCTTCAGGAACCTGTTGGTTATTTAGAAATGTGTGGTTTTGTCTCCATGTGTTTGTGTTTCTTACAGTTTTTTTCTTGTAATTGATATCTCATCTCATGGTGTTGGGGTCAGAGAAGATGCTTGATATGGTTTCAATTTTCTTAAATTTACTGTTTTGATTTGTGACCCAAGATGTGGACTCTCCTGGAGAATGTTCCATGTGCACTTGAGAAGAAAGTGTATTCTTCTGCATTTGAATGGAATGTCCTGAAGATATCAATGAGATCCATCTCATCTAATGGATCATTTAAGGCTTGTTCTTATCAATTTTCTGTTTTGATGATCTGTCCATTGGTGTGAGTGGGGTGTTAATGTCTCCTGCTTTTATTGTGTTACTGTCAATTTCTCCTTTTATGTCTGTCAGTGTTTGTCTTATGTATTGAGGTGCTCCTATGTTGGGTGCATAGATATTTACAATTGTTATGTCTTCCTCTTGGATTGATCCCTTGATCACTATGTAGTGTCCTTCCTTATCTCTTGTAATCTTCTTTAAGGTCTATTTTGGTTCAAAGTTTGTTTTCAAACCATGGTCTGCCACTTCAAGTTGATTGACATTGGTGAAGTGAACTCCTGTCTCTGAGTCTCATTTTCTCATTTATAACAAGGGCTAGCAATCACCATAGCTATCCTACGTGGGAGTTTTTTAATAAGCAGTAACAATTTTTACCTTTCTGTGCCAGCCTAGAAGTGCAGACAAATATAGTGCAATTTTTAGGACAATAAAATATTTATATTATTTGGCATTTTCACAAACATTAAAAACTATGACAGAGGACCCCAGGGATCCATCGGGGATATTCCTGGGGGTCTCAAGTGTGCCCTCTGTGGTTTTTACTTTTCCATAGTAGGAAATGCAGAAGAGGAGAGACAGTGGTCTGACACAGTTAATGGTCTGATCAGGTGGGAGTTGATCATCAGTTTAGTAACCATCTCTGAAGCCAGACTGGAAGTCTCATGGCACCTGATGTTGTTAAACTCCTGGGACCAAGGTGAGAATTAACAGACATGAGTAAAAGTGATTCTGATTGGAGCTGTGTTTCTTAAGTGAACTTATTACTTCTTTGAAAATAAAAATATTTCAAACCTTTTCAAGAATACAAAAACAAAAGAATTAGGAGGGATGTGTCTTGAATTTTGTAATTTAAATAAAGTCGTTAACTTATAAGGGCTTTCCCATGTATTTGAGCACCAACTATGGGCCAGCCCTTATAAGTTAAGCTGGTGTATAAATATAAATTATTCACAATCTCTGCCCTTGCAAAACTCACATCCCAGTCAGGAGAGAATCAAATAAACATATAAGTACAATACAGGGAATAAATCTGTAACATATACATGACAGTGCAAGGGTCTGTTGGGAAAATTAAGTACACTTATTAGAAAAAAAATCACAGGTTTCCTCCTTCTGTTTTGAGCTTTGTAGCAGTGAACCCACACTGATGTAAATAACCTGTGAGTCAAAGTTGTCATTATCCTATGTTGTGGTTTTAGGATACTTAACATATTTACTACATTCAAACATGTGACTAAAAACACACTTTTTCTTTGTCCTGTCAGGTAACTTTTTTTTTTAAGTCAAATTTTTTTTCCACAGGTTAGAGAAAAACTACCTTAATTTTAAACCTCATGCTGCCGTCTATGGGGTCACACAGAGTCGGACATGAATGAAGCGACTTAGCAGCAGCAGCAGCAGCAGCATGCTATTCTTTGAGAAATGTATCCCCTTTACAGGAAAAGTGAGAAGCATTGACTAAACGGGACTTAACAGGCAAGCAAAACTTTCTCACTAATACAGAAAGAATCCACTATTATATAAAATATGTATTTTCTTTGCTAACCTATTATAGTTAAATTTTCATAAGCATTGTTTATAGAATGCTCACCAATATGTGAAATAAGGCTCCACAAGACAGATGGAAATAGGTCATCCATGGCAAGAGCCCAGACTTTCACTAAAACCGAATAAATTGTTGAGAGGCAAGAGAGGGATAGCTTGATGGAGAGTAGAAGTTCTGTCAACATTTTCAAAAATGGATCAGCATGGAAACTGTCAAGGTCATGAAAAAGAAGCAAAGACCAAGGCACTGCTGAAGACCTGAGCCAGCTAAGAGGCTGTGACTCAGGATCAAGATTTCTTCCTGGCCCAGAACAGAAAGAAGTCATGAATGGAAAAGCTGGCGAAATCCAAGTAAACTCTGAAACTTCACTAACAACAGAGGAAACGAAGTGAGGAGGCTAAGAATTATCTGTACTATCTTTGTACCTTTTAAAATAATTCTAAAACTCTTCCAAAATACAGTGTTTTTTTTTTTAATGGATCAGTAACAATCATGAGAGGAAAATAACACTTTCTCCTTCAGCTACTCAGAAACACAAAAACTCAGTTCATTCATTTCTCTCTCTCTGTGCTCTGTGTACATTAACTGCCAATGCACTAATTACTGTTACAGGCACTAGACACACAGCAGTGAATCGAACAAAAATTGTGTTCTCTTGGAGCATGCATTTTAGTTGAGGGAGAGATTATAGACCATATACTGTGCTATGCTTAGTCTCTCAGTCATATCTGACTCTTTGTGACCCCATGGACTGTAACCCACCAGGCTCCTCTGTCCATGGGATTCTCCAGGCATGAATACTGGAGTGGGTTGCCTTGTCCTTCTCCAGGGCATCTTTCCAACCCAGGGATCAAATCCTGGTCTCCCATATTGCAGGTGGATTATTTTCCTAGACACCAGGGAAGCCTAGACAATATATTAGTAAGTAAATAAATAAGTGCATGTCAGGGGATGATAAATACTATAAAGAATGTTAATGTCAATCCCTGAAAAGTAATAGGGCATGAGTGGCTATCTCAGAGGGTGTTCAGAGAAGATCTATCTGAGGAACTGAAATCTGAGCTGAATGTAATGAAAGAAGGCACCAAAGCATGATAACTGGGCAAGAATGGTCTCAGATGAAGAAACAGTGATGCAAAGGCCTGGTACCCAGGGTATGTCTGGAGTCTTAAAAAAGCTGCTAAGAAACATGTTATAATCCACATGATCATAACATGTATTTTTGTTTTAGTTAAGACAAACATTATTTGAGTCTTTTAGGTATTCTCACTACTGTTAGTTGTTTGGAAATAAAAAAGTGAAGAGCCATATTTCCTCTCCAAGTAAAATATTCCAATTCTTTCCACACTTTTAACTTTCTGCCTCCATTTCTTCACCACCACCCAAATAAAGTTGAACCTGAAGCAATGTGGCCTGACTTACATAATGTATCTGAAATAGTTCCAGTTTAAAAAAGGAACTATTCCAACTTTACTATTTTCACTTGATTGTTCTATCAAAGATTACTAATGATCACCTAGGCACTGTTGACTGTAAGCTGTCATAAAATTCTTAGTCCTACTCACTACTCAGTCCTTCTCTTGCTTCTATCTGCTTTGGAGATGTTTCTACCTGCATAATACAGATAGCATAACATGTACTAGTGTGTTAAGGTTTTATGTACATTATAATTTATTCATTAGCCCTATGAACTGGGTGTTACTAGCTGCACCTTAGAGGAATGAAAAACTCAATCTCAGAAAGACTACCCAACTTGCTTAAGATTTCATATGTAGTAACTAGAGATTTTCTTTTTTTTTTTTGGCTTCTCTGAATCTTAGTTGTGGCATGTGGGATCTTTAGTTATGGCATACAAACTCCTAGCGGCAGCATGTGGGATTTAGTTCCCTAACCAGGGATCAAACTTGGGCCTCCTGCACTGGGGGCGTGGAGTCTTCGACACTGAAACACCAGGGAAGTCCCGAGAACAAATTGAGACACACGCCCACCAAATTCTAAAAATCCATTCTTTTTACCATTTCTTCCTACTAGCTCTGACCTGTGCTCACACCTTCCTCCCAGAAATCTTTGTGAATAGACTCCTATCAATGCCTGAACTCTTTCAAGAATTTCCATCTTTTTAGCCAGCACTCACTCACTGTTTAACATTCAAAACTCTAAAAAATATTATATCATCTTCCCACATTTACATGTCTTCAACTAGTCTTAATTCTGTTGATTATTGGGTTGGCCAAAAAGTCCCTTCAGTTTTAAATAAAAATAAGAGACACACTTTTCATCTTCACTGAGAACTTTATTGAACAATGTAATGACTGTTTTGTCCCACTGTCTTCTGACATTTCCCAGGCAACTTCATAATTCCATCTTCCCAAAACTTTTTATCATTTTGAGCAAAGAACTTTTCCAGGTGCCTTTTACAATCTTCCAGGGAATTGAAATTTTTTCCATTAAGAATTCTTGAAGGTCAAAACAAATGCATAACCAAAGGTGCAATGTCTGGTGAACACCACACACACACACACAGATATGTATAGATAATATATAAGATCTAAAATTTTTATATATGCATTATGTCTATGTATACATATATATATTATGTGTATATATTTGTGCATATATATAAAATTAAAACATTTACACATTTCTTCCTTTCAAATTTGGCAGAAATTTTCTTATTCAGAGAAAATCCAACAGCCCCTACCCTCATAGTTGGCATAGGAGGCCCTCTTATAATTGATTATAAGGTTTAGACTGTGTTATCTTTTTCTGGGAGGAAAGAGCAGCTCTTGCTGCACTTCATTCATGTTTTGTCTCTAATAAAGCTCCAGGGTTATTCCCTGTTGGTTCAAAGGGTATTTCCTTCTCACCAGTTTGCCTTGAAGTATTGTAATGAGTAGCTTGAGGCAGCTCTCTAGCCACAGGTCTGATATGGACTCACTAGAGACAGCAATTCCATATTTGCATCCCTGGGTTTTATATCTTTAAAACCAAGAGTAGAGCAAGAGTCATCTCATAACTTGGCATGGTTCTTGAATAGCATTCTTCCTGAAGAACTCAATATCCAGATTTCTAGGAGACAGTTCATAATCTCTTTCAAGGGATGTGTGTTCCAGGTAAGGAAGACATTCAAATGACATTTGGTCATTGCTTGTTACCATTGAAGAAGTTTATTAGGATCCCCAGCTCAATGAATTCTACGCCAAAGTACAGGAAGGACCCAATGACCTCCTCAAACTTGTGGACACTGTCCTGAGACAAAGCACTGAAGAAAAGGGAAGAGGGCACTAGCTTATCCAGGCTGTACAAGTTGTTTGCTGGGTAAAGAGCCAGCAGAGGGTGGTCAAAAAGAATTTGGATTTTCAAGTTAAAGTTGTTGCTGTTGTTCACTCAGTTGTGTCTCTTTGTGACCACATGGACTGCAGCACGCCAGGCTTCCCTGTCCATCACCATCTCCCAGAACCTGCTCAGACTCATGTTCATTGAGTTGGTGATGCCATCCAACCATCTTGTCCTCTGTTTTCAAGTTAAAGAGATCTTGATTACATCCCAACTGGGCTGCTGAATATACTTCTTAACCTCCGGAAGCCTCAGTTCCTTTAACATATGAATAATGTTTTCTTATTATGTGGTTTTTTTTTTTTTGAGGATTAAAAGATATAATACATGTAAGTATTTAATATACTGGCTGGAAACATAATAATCCCTCACTCAGCACGAGTTATTTGTTTCAGCCTCAAACTTCAAATATGGATGAGGTAGTTGAGCTACATAATGTCTAACATTTTGAGATCTAATTATACCATGCCTGAAAATTCAAAGAATTTTCATACTTCAGTTTAAGGTTAGACCTCATAGTAGTAGTAAGAGAAATAAAGTTGTAATAGTAATAACTCTGAAAAGACCACAATCAATTAACAAAAGCTTGTTGAACATTTTAGTGTGTATATGGATACCAAAAAAAGAATGCCAAATATTCAATAAAAATCAGTTCCAGGTAGTGAAATGTGCTAGACAGAGTGAGTGGGGCCAGCATGCAGCTTTTCCTTATGGTGAAGATGCAAGAAAAGGGAGGTATGAAGCTAACACACCACACCAGGAAGAAAGGGAGGGAGTAGGGAACAGAAAGGCCAGAAACATGTTAACCAAGTCTGAATTGAGGACAAGAGAGTTCCGATATTCCTTTACTGGACTGCCAATGTTTTGGTCAATCCAACATCCAAATAAAGCAAACGTGGATTTCTCTAAATTGAGGAAGTGCCTTGAAATAATTTCTTCAAGAACTTGCCTGCAACTTCAGCTAGAATTCATCAGCTGTAAGAAAGCCTTCTTTAGCGATCAATGCAAAGAAACAGAGGAAAACAACAGAATGGGAAAGACTAGAGATCTCTTCAAGAAAATTAGAGATACCAAGGGAACATTTCATGCTAAGATGGGCTCGATAAAGGACAGAAATGGTAAGGACCTAACAGAAGCAGAAGATATTAACAAGAGATGGCAAGAATACATGGAAGAACTGTACAAAAAGATCTTCACGACCCAGATAATCATGATGATGTGATCACTAATCTAGAGCCAGACATCTTGGAAAGTGAAGTCAAGTGGGCCTTAGAAAGCATCACTATGAACAAAGCTAGTGGAGGTGACGGAATTTCAGTTGAGCTGTTTCAAATCCTGAAAGATGATGCTGTGAAAGTGCTGTACTCAATATGCCAGCAAATTTGGAAAACTCAGCAGTGGCTACAGGACTGGGAAAGGTCCGTTTTCATTCCAATCCCAAAGAAAGGCAATGCCAAAGAATGCTCAAACTACCACACAATTGCACTCATCTCACATGCTAGTAAAGTCATGCTCAAAATTCTCCAAGCCAGGCTTCAGCAATACGTGAACCGTGAACTTCCAGATGTTCAAGCTGGTTTTGGAAAAGGCAGAGGAACCAGAGATCAAATTGCCAACATCTGCTGAATCATGGAAAAAGCAAGAGAGTTCCAGAAAAACATCTATTTCTGCTTTATTGACTATGCCAAAGCCTTTGACTGTGTGGATCACAAGAAACTGTGGAAAACTCTGAAAGAGATGGGAATACCAGAACACCTGACCTGCCTCTTGAGAAATCTGTATGCAGGTCAGGAAACAACAGTTAGAACTGGACATGGAACAACAGACTGGCGGAAAAGGAGTACATCAAGGCTGTATATTGTCACCCTGCTGATTTAACTTCTATGCAGAGTACATCATGAGAAACGCTGGGCTGGAAGAAGCACAAGCTGGAATCAAGATTGCCGGGAGAAATATCAATAACCTCAGATATGCAGATGACACCACCCTTATGGCAGAAAGTGAAGAGGAGCTAAAAAGCCTCTTGATGAAAGTGTAAGCAGAGAGCGAAAAAGTTGGCTTAAAGCTCAACATTCAGAAAACGAAGATCATGGCATCTGGTCCCATCACTTCATGGGAAATAGATGGGGAAACAGTGGAAACAGTGTCAGACTTTATTTTTGGGGGGCTCCAAAATCACTGCAGATGGTGACTGCAGCCATGAAATTAAAAGACGCTTACTCCTTGGAAGAAAAGTTATGACAAACCTAGATAGTATATTCAAAACCAGAGACATTACTTTGACGACAAATGTCCATCTGGTCAAGGCTATGGTTTTTCCTGTGGTCATGTATGGATGTGAGAGTTGGACTGTGAAGAAAGCTGAGCACCGAAGAATTGATGCTTTTGAACAGTGGTATTGGAGAAGACTCTTGAGAATCCCTTGAACGGCAAAGAGATCCAACCAGTCCATTCTGAAGGAGATTAACCCTGGGATTTCTTTGGAAGGAATGATGCTAAAGCTGAAGCTCCAGTACTTTGGCCACCTTATGCGAAGAGTTGTCTCATTGGAAAAGACCCTGATGCTGGGAGGGATTGGGGGCAGGAGGAGAAGGGGATGACAGAGGATGAGATGGCTGGATGGCATCAGGGACTTAACGGACTGAGTCTGAGTGAACTCCGGAAGATGGTGATGGACAGGGAGGCCTGGCGTGCTGCGATTCATGGGGTCGCAAAGAGTTGGACACGACTGAGCGACTGAACTGAATTGAACTGAACTGAACTGAATGGGGTCCCTCTGGGATCCAGCAGCAAAAGCACAGCACTGAAGAAGCTGCCTCACACCTATCCAAAATCCAGTGTTAAATTGTGTGATATAATGAAAGTGACTTTCATGTAAATTAAGACTTTCTGGGCCTCTGGGAGCGAGCATTTTTAGGATTTTCTATGTATGATGATGCCACCAGAAAACTACTAGAGCTCATCAATGAATCTGGTAAAGCTGCAGAATACAAAATTAATGGACAGAAATCTCCTGCATTCCTATATACCAGCAATGAAAGGTCAGAAAGAGAAATTATGCAAACTACTTCATTTACCATTGCAACAAACAGAATGAAATACTAAGGAGTAAACCTACCTAAGGAGATAAAAGACCTGTACTCAGAAAATTATAAGATATTGATGAAAGAAATAAAAGATGACACAAACAGAGAAATATACCATGTTATTGGACTGGAAGAACACTGCGAAAATGACTAAACTACCCAAAGCAATCTACAGTTTCAATGCAAACCCTATCAAATTACCAGTGGCATTTTTCATAGAATTAGAACAAAATTTTACAATTTTATGGAAACACAAACGACCATGAACAGCCCAAGCAATCTTCAGAAATAAAAAACGAGCTGGGGGAAAATAAGCTCCTTGGCTTCAGACTATACTACAGAGCTACAGTCATTAAAACAGTATGATACTGGCACAAAATCAGAAATATAGATCAGTGGAACTATATAGAAAGCCAAGAAATAAACCCATTCACCTATGGTCAATTAATCTGTGACAAAGGAGGTGTAACTATACAATGGAGAAAAGATAGTTTCTTTTATGAAAAACTGGACAGCTACATGTAAAATAATGAAATTAGAACACTCCTCAACACCACAAGGAAAAATAAACTCAAAATGGACTAAAGACCTAAATGTAAGATCAGATACATTTTCACAGATCGTCTATAAAACTCTCAGAGGAAAACATGGGTAGAACACTAACATAAACTGCAGCAAGATCTTTTTTTTTTTGATCCACTTCCTAGAATAAAAATTAAAAATAAAATAAACAAATGGGGTCTGCTGCTGCTGCTGCTAAGTCGCTTTAGTCGTGTCCAACTCTGTGCGACCCCATAGACGGCAGCCCAACTGGCTCCATCGTCCCTGGGATTCTCCAGGCAAGAACACTGGAGCGGGTTGCCATTTCCTTCTCCAATGCGTGAAAGTGAAAAGTGAAAGTGAAGTTGCTCAGTCAAGTCCGACTCTTTGCGACTCCATGGACTGCAGCCTACCAGGCTCCTCCACCCATGGGATTTTCCAGGCAAGAGTACTGGAGTGGGTTGACACTGGGTCTAGTTAAACATAAAAGATTTTGCACAGCAAATGAAACCATAACAGAGAAACAACCCTCAAAATGGGAGAAAATATTTGCAAATGAAGCAACTGACAAAGGATTAATCTCCAAAATATACAAACAGCTCATGTAGCTCAATATAGACAAAAAACAACCCAATCAAATAATGGGTGGAACATCTAGATAGATATTTCTCCAAAGAAGACATACTCATACCCCAAAATCACATGAAAAGATACTCCACATTACTATTAGAAAATTATAAATCAAATGAGCTATCACCTCACATTGGTCAGAATGCCATCATCAAAAAGTATCCAAACATTTCACGGCTGTTCCTTTCACTGCATGGAGTCTTAGGTGGTGGTATTACAATCCATCATATATCTAAGCTGACATGTCTTCCCTCAGGGCACCATGAGGATGGTTTGGCTGTTTTGTAGTGCCTTAGGATTTTTGTGGAGTCACACAGTTCAAGAAAAAAAATCTACAAACAATAAATCCTGGAGGGGATATGGAGAAAAGAGAACCCTCCCTACACTGTTGGTGAAAACGTAAATTGCTACAGTCTCTATGCAGAACAGTACAGAGGTTCCTTAAAAAATTAAAAACAGAACTACCATATGATATGACTCAGCAATCCCACTAGTAGGCATATGCCTGGAAAAAACCATAATTCAGAAAGATACATGCATCCCAGTGTTCACTGCTGCATGATTTACAACAGCCAGAACACGGAAGCAAACTAAATGTCCATTGACAGAGGAATGGATAAAGATGTGGTATATACAGACAATGAAATATTACTCAGCCACAAAAAAAGAACAAAATAATGCCATTTGCAGCAACACTGATGGACCCAGAGATAATAAAATTGAGTGAAATCAGACACAGAAAGAAAATATCATACGATATCACTTGTATGTAAAATCCAAAAAAAAGGTACAAAAGAACTTAATTCACAAAACAAGCAGAGTCACAGATGTAGAGAACAAACTTATGGTTACTAGGGGATAAGGAGGGGGACAGAGAAACCGGGAGGCTGGGGAGGACAGACACATTTCTGTACATAACATAGATACCTGAGAACCTACTATATAGCACAGGGATCTCTACTCCATACTCAGTAATGGCCTATATGGGAAAAGAGTCTTAGGAACGCATGTAAGAATTAAAGATTTTAAAATTTAAAAAATAAAAAACTAAAAAAAAATAAATAAAATAAAAAAAATAAAATATTAAAAAAAAAGAAAAACAGTGGGATATGTATGTGTACAACTGATTCACTTTACTGTACACTTGAAAGTAACACAACACTGTAAATCAAATATACTTCAGTAAAAGAGAGACTATGGGTCTTACTACAGCAAAAGGGGAACTAAGGAAAAACATGGAGGGTGAAAGTCATATCACAAAATCTTCCCCAAAACAAAAAGTATTTAACTAAATCATTTGTTGAGCAGCATGCAATTTTAAGAAACTAGGGAGAGAGCAATATAAATAATCCACTGGGAGGATAAAGGAGAATGTGATTACTCCATCTGATATCATTAACTAATTTTTAGTTCCTACTATCTGTTCCCCTACTCCAGAATAGGTCTGTGAAGGCAATCATTTATTTGTTTACCTACAGTAACCTCAGTGCCTAGTACACAGTTGTTGAATAAATATGACCTGGAGTATTTTTCTGAAGAAAAACAGGATGGATAACTATTTTGAAGTCATAGACCACTTGGGTTGGAAGAGATTTCTTGGATATTAAGACGCTTTCCTCCTGCAGATGAGAAGACAGAGGAACACATTTTTAGCTAGTGAGGAAAGGGTCTGGATCCTAAGCTTCTCTTTTCCTTTCAAAAGTCAGGATCCTGTCAGGCAGAGACATAGATGACAAGCAAAACCAAAGACAGACAAAGCAAAACACACAGACATTTTAAAGTACAGTTTATCCAGGAAATAAAGATTATTAATTTAGAAGGAAGAAAACTGTGTGTATATAATGGGAAAGGGAAGGGGAAAATGTAAGTATGACACAACCCTTTACTATGGCCCAGTCAAGTGAGGGAAGCTTTATGAAGAGTTAGTGAAACTCTGAAGAACGGAAGGGAATGTGCCTAAGCAGGAAGGAAGGGGATGAAGCAGCTCCAGACTGTCTCAGGGTGGAGAGTCTGTATTAGCTGTACACAGACACACAAGGAAAGAGCCAGATTATGGAAAGCCTAAAAAAGGTGAGAAACAGAGTAATAGTAACAGGGAGATATTTAAGACTCTTGGGTACAATTGAGTACAAATAGACAGTTCTTAAATTTAAGATGTATTTTAAATTTCTTCTTTGTTCCCCAAATATATCAGTTATAAAGCTTCCTGATGATTCCATGCCAGCAACAAAGAAAGGCTGCGTGTGTATAAATATCTATGTGTGCGTGTGTGCTAAGTTGCTTAAGTCATGTCGGACTCTTTGTGACCCTATGGACTGTAGCCCATCAGACTCCTCTGTCCATAGGATTGTCATGCCCTCCTCCGGGGGATCTTTCTGACCCAGATATCAAACTCATGCCTCATGTCTCCTGTGTTGGCAGACCCGTTCTTCACCGCTAATGTCACCCATCGGGTGCCCTGGGCTACTGTCCATGGGGTCGCAAAGAGTCGACCAGGCTTCTCTGTCGATGGAATTCTCCAGGCAAGAATACTGGAGTTGCCATTCCCTTTCCCAGGGGATCTTCCTGACCCAGGAATCAAATACAAATATAAATATCTTTCTATATATACATTAGATTATTAAGCTAAGAGAATTGTATTTACTATAATTTGCTAAGAAAATATTTTCTTCTTTCGCTCAAAAGAGTATGAGTTTTACAGTTATCACATATTAAGTAAACTGAAGAACTATTTTTGCTTAACCTTGGAAAATGATATAGTTATTTGATAAACTGATGAAGTAGTAGCATAAAATGTACAATCAATTGCATAAAGTTCCAGAAACACTTTATTTAAAAATGGAGTTGTAAATGCATAACAAAATAACATAAGTAATAAAGGTAACAAAAATAAATAAGGAGAATAATGTATTCATACAAAATAAAAATAACATAGTAAAAGGCCAAATGTTTGTAATTGAACAAAACTGTGTAAACACTTAAATGATAATGTAAGTAGAATAGATGCTAATATTTTCCTAAACAACTCCTTACCTTCGACTTCCATATTGATATCATCAGTACCCAAACATTAAACAAAGATGAAACAGTGGTGATTAATTTTTTCTACTCTTTCTTCAAATGGATCAACCATGTTTTAACATTTCATTTATTCCTTCAAAGCATTGGTATCTTTCCATTCATGCTCGTTAAAACCATTTTTGCAGTCTTCCTTTATTAGACAGAATGGGGAATTTAGCTTTACAAGGAGAACAGTTCATTTGCTCTTTTTTTTAAATTTAAAGAAAAATAATGAGATCCATTATACAACAGACTTTTGTTTCTATGTCTCTAAAAACAGGTTTTGGTTTTTCTTTTTTTTTTTTGCATCTTTATTAACTGGCCCAACATTACAGGATTTTAAAAAATCCTGTAAATTTTTGAGTTGAACAGAGTTACTTTCTTAAAATAAATGTAGCAAAGGATTATTGCTGAAATATTAAAGACTATTTCATGAAACTTGCAAAAGTTGCAGCTTTAACCTTTATAAACTGATGGGATCAAGGGTTTCAAAAATCCAGTCTACTAATAATATTTAATTGAATTAAGAATTACCCAAAATTATAGTGTTCTGGAAACATAAAGATAATTACTTTCTTTTTAAACTTATCCAAATGTGAACTTACTGAAAAGAGAAAAAACAAGTTAATAGAAGATACTTTTCATAAGCTTCCTGTTTAGCATAGGCCCAAAGCCTTGGTCGTTATCTTGTAGGGTCCTTATAAATGTATACGACTGAGACAGGATTTACTATTGGGTCCTACAGGGAAACACACAGAAGCAATTCATTGCTTGGGAGTGAAACTATCTACTAATCTTATGACTACTGGTTCTCCAAGTTTCCTAATGCCCCAAATTTTAATCTCATGATCATTTCAAGGGAAAAATTTTTTCAACTGTCACATACAAACTTGGTAACACAGGACCTGTATACATGTTCTTAGTTTTAAAAATAGACTCCACCTATAACCTATCTGTCTAGTTTAATCCTTCTACTTATCATTTGCCCTAAAATGAGACAAAATCTTACTTTCACTAAAAAAAAAAAAAAAAAAAAAGGGAAAAAAGTGCCAAATTGATCTTTTTGAAAGTGGAGTAAAACACTGTGGGGTTAAAACAAATACAATTATCAATCTCCTATATACAAAAACCGATGGTTAGTCCTTATTGATATATAGATATGTCCACCTACCACTCCCAGCAAATCTTAGTGCAAACATAATAGTTCATTTCCATAAACCCTAAGACAATTTACGCAGCAACAAAGTTATATAAATCACATATATGTTGGAAAATTTTAGAACACAAGAAGGACTGTTCTGAAAGGTCAGTTTGACTGTGGAGAGCAATGTCATTGTATCCAATGGTAATGAATACTAATATAAATCCTATTATTAAGAAGCAAATATAAGTGTTTAACAAATCTGTACAGACGAACAGCAAGTCCATTTCAGGGAGCAGCTTGGCACAGGAGACATGGGGGTCAGAAAGGTTGGGTTTTTAGTTTGCTTGTAGGTCACAGCATGGCTTAAAGAAAAAAAAACAAAGATCTATGAAGGGAAAGGATGCAATTATCTAATTCAATTTGAAAATCATAAAAACCACAAAATGTGAAAGTTTCACAATCTAGATTTTCCTCTATGTGCATCAAATGGTCATCTCAATGGTTCGAAAGGATTACTATGGCTCCATGTTATAGATAAAAAATAAATAAATAAAATTAAGAAGACAGAGATAACAAGATTGCAGTTGACCAAGCTGTCTTATTTTCTCTAAAAGTCAACACTATGCTGTTTCCAATAATTCTAGTCATTCCACAGGTAAATATTTTAACAAGCAAGAGAAAGTCATTCCTGTACTGTAACGTCCTCCTCTTCCCCATCGGGGTTGAACCTATTGAAATGTATACTGAAATCAGCCTCAGACTCGGCATTCTCAAATTCGGCTGAGACCGCACCAGCAGCAGGATGAAGAACCCTAGCTTCTGGTTGGCAAAGTGCCGGTGTCTGACCCGGGCTGCTGTGGTCATTCACAGGACTGGACTTCTGTTTTGGTGGAGATGGCAAGATAGCACTGGGAAATCCCATGTTGTTCAGAGCCTCCAAAGTTCCATCTGGGTCAATCATAGCATTGATAGCTGAAAGAAAGGAAAGGAATAGAGGGAAAAAGACATAACTACAGATGCAGCTAAATTTGGATATGAATATTGCTTATGATTTGGATAATATTTCAATTACTAATGCTTATATGAGCTTTAATTTGGTTAATCCTTCCAATTCTGGATTTAAAACCCCACTTTCAGTAATTCTGGGGCTCATCTATATCATAGATTATAAAAACCTCAAAGCTTTCTATGGTCCCTTGAGTAGGCTACTTACAGGCATCTGAACCTGCTGGAAGATGAGGATTTGGAGATGTGGCATTCAGGAAAGGTCTCTTTGAAATATGCTTTAATCATTACAAGAGGATGATGAAAATACTGGTTAGGACTGAAAGAAATTACTCCTGGCTTTATTACTCAGATTGGAGAAGGCGATGGCACCCCACTCCAGTATTCTTGCCTGGAGAATCCCACGGACGGAGGAGCCTGGTAGGCTGCAGTCCATGGGGTCGTGAAGAGTCAGACACAACTGAGCGACTTCACTTTCACTTTTCACTTTCATGCATTGGAGAAGGAAATGGCAACCCACTCCAGTGTTCTTGCCTGGAGAATCCCAGGGACAGGGGAGCCTAGTGGGCTGCCGTCTATGGGGTCGCACAGAGTCAGACACGACTGAAGCAACTTAGCAGTAGTAGTTATTACTCAGATAATTGGGATTAGTTGCTAAGATGGGGTTCAGAGTAACATGAAAGTTGAGGAGGCAAATAGCAAGCACACTCTGAAGCTATCATAGCATGTTGTCATTCATCCTGGTGAGGATGCTAGGGTATCTGCCATGCACAAGTATATATTTGTGGACCACTGAGCCATAAAAATCCTTCACAGTCTAGATATTCATATTCTATGGCAACCCCAGCAGGCCAAATAGACCTTGCATTCTCCATGGCAAGGGCCAGATAAAGACCAGCTTTCAATCCAAAAGATCCTTGAGCGGACAAGGGAAAGTCTTCAGCAGTGATTTTCAACGTGGTATTGGGTAGAGTGGAGAGTTGAGGAAAAGAAGCCTCACAGACAGAAGAATTATTTAAGAGGTCCTTTTAAAAGCATACTCCCTCCTGCCAGCTAACAATCATGTAAACAAGCCACTTTGCCTCATGGGGGTATATGCTTAGGTGTGCTGAGGCTAAGATTCAGAACCCCTGAGCCAGGACCAACACATCATGCCTAGATAATTCAAATACTGAGTAAAATTAGCAACCGACTCTGGAATCGCCTGTTTTACCACTGGGGACTTCTAGGTCAAAACACACATAGGCATAAGTGCATAATTAAAGGTCTGACACAACCAAAAACAATGTCCCTGTTAAAGTTTAGGAGGCCAACAGTCTCTTTTTCTTCCCTACTCCCTCTTCTGGTCCCTGTGTCCAATGTGCACTCATTTCTTGTACATCCAAATGATTATTATGACTTATAAAATCGTTATTAGTTCATATGGGTTGTACCACAAATATAATTTAAGAATTATCAAATCAAGTAAACAAAGCTAATTGTCAACAAGAATTTTCAGTGGCATATACATATTTTAATATATTATTTTACATATTTTTCATATACTATAATTTATGAATATATATAAATAATAGATACTATATTATATAGATATACAATATAATCTATATTGTATCTATTATATAGAAACAAATAATAGATACTATATAATACTATGAATTATATTTTTAATTATTTATGCTTTCTTTTTATGAGTAATTTGAATATGTAGAACTTTATATCTTTATTCATACATCATTACACTTAACCAAATAGTGTTCAAATAATTAACAGTATTTTAGAAATATCACTTAGGATGTACTTGTTCTAAAATTGGTAGCTTTTTATACTTAATCAGTAGTAAATTCACCTTGTAGCTGCTTTTCAACTCTTTTTAGCTCTTGTAAGATAGAAGAAATCTCCTGTAGGGAAAGCAATGACAAGAATTAGCTTACTTTAATTAAAACATTTTCATTTGATAAGCAACAAACCTTATACTAATTTTATTTGATATCCTTAATATTACTGACATGGCCCCAATCTGTAGCAACAGGATATGAAATAATTATGACATTCAGTAAAAAGACTAGAATTTTAAAATCTTTAATACTGAAATAATTCTTTTCAGTGAGATAGTAATAGAAGATGAAAAGTTAGACAATAATACTGTATATGCAAAGATATATTGATCAATCTTGCAACAACTGTAAAAAGCGCTTAAGGGTTTTCTAGGGAAAATGTACAAACTGAAACCTCAATTTTAGGATGATTTCCTGAATAATAAAAACCTGTACAAATTCTGGAGGAGACAAGCTATCTGTTAAGTAAACAGAAATGACTCATGTCAACTTATATTTGAGTTCGCTCTTATTTCAAAATTGCTTATTTATAACATACAATTATTATAAGAACAAGAGTATATTAATAGAGAGAAACATAAAAGGTTCCCCCACACCCTTTACAACTTTGAAGCAGTCAATACTTTAAAACCCTGTGACAGACAAGTGAAACCATAAAGTTTCCCAAATTTGTGCTCTTATATCTTCTTTTACAAATGAACAGTTTAAAAATCAGCATATCATTCCTTGAACATAAAACCTTTTAAAAAATGTTTTAATATTCAAGAAAAATTACCATACCATGCTTGAGGTTTTCACAATAGGGACTTCACTTTCAGCTCTTAACTTGCTTTCTATTTCATCCCAATTCCGATCTTTGTCTTTAAATAATATTCTATAAATAAAAAAATAAGCTCTTTACTTTTCATATTTTAAAAATATCACATTTTTAATGATAATACAAAACAATGTATCTTTTCAAAGCTGAATAAAAATTTAAAATACCATTAAGTGTTACATGAACTGTGAATTAAACAGAGTCAATATTAACAATAAACTCATTTATGTGAGAGATCTGTACTAAAAAAGTAACTGACTAGCTAGCTACAAATAGACACATAGAAACCCTTTAGTATTTATCTCATTCTTTATTGAGAACCAAATATAAAACAAATGTAGATGATAATATAACCCCCAAATGTTATCTAATATTTTTATATAACCACCTTTTATAACAAAAATACAACTTGTTTCATATAGAACATATGCAGTATAAATATAAGATGAAAACAGGTTGAATTAAGTATAAGCAATTGAGTCTGTTAGGACCTCTTTAAACAGGAAAAGGCTTCTTAGAATTGATCAAAGTGTGTATGCAATTTCAAAGGTTGAAAATTATAATAGAGTACTTATGCTGCTTTTCTTTAAAAATACTAATTCATGTTAGTATATTTTATATAATAACCTGTTGAGAATTAAGAAACTATCCTTTGACAAAAACAACTGTCAATAAAAATTCTATGCTTGAAATTAATTTCAGGCATCTTATAAAATAAAGTGTCACAAAATTCTGACTTGTCTTTCAAATGTGGTATCTCTCTCTTCAATCTAGACGACATGATCAGCAGCTTTAGAGAGCTGTAAATACTAGGTACCTTTTTAGTTTCTATTTGAATTTCTTCACTGGGCTGGAAATCTAGCTTAACTGCCTTATACAATAACCAGTACTGTACAAGAAAGTAAAGCATTACTATTAGAAGCTGATCAGCATTTAAGTAGTAAACTAAATTACATTTTTATTTGTATTTCTTCAAAATTCAATAGGTTCAACTTATTTAAAAATATGAAATTCATCAATATCAAGCCAGTATCAAATTCATCAATGTCAAATCCCAAGTCTGGAACACCTACAATTACAAATAATCATGCTTAAAAAGGCAACAATAGATCCAGAATCCTAGAAGAGAATATTCTTCTGATTTACTGTTAAAATTTCTATACCCCGAAGACTAAATATCCTTGCTAGCTATCTAGGAGCTGTTATCCTAATGACTGCGAAATTAAGGCCTGAGAAATTATGGTGTGCTCTCTAAAAGAGTCCTTAGAGCATTAGGATTGGTGAAAGTAAGAAAACAATGACTATTTCATGAGTCTGTGCTTAGCCATCCTGAAAACTCAGTGAATTTTGCCAGAAGATGGTTACTGAGTACAATACAATGTTAGTGTTTTTTCAAACTGTTAAACCATACATATTTCATCTTTGGTAAAAATGGCTTAGAAATGCTACCTGAGATTCGTAATATCTCACACACACACACACATGCACGCACACATGCACGCACGCACGCACACACACACACACACACACACACATGCGCGTCTCTGAAATTCTAAGCCACTAAAGGGATAAAAAACTTAAAGACAATTTGTAAACACTGTGCTGCAGGTTTATAAAGCCAATCATAATTTTGGCTCCATGGAGTGAAGTGTAACACTTAAACACTAAGGAAGCAGAAAACTATATCAAGAAATCAGGCCAGATCATAATGGTTAGAATTTAAATGGTTTTGTGCAAAGGTCATTACAGATCTTTCAGAAACAATCAGGGTTTTAACTGATCTTCATATCACATAATGAATTCAAAAGAGTAGTCACACTAAACAGCAGCATGAAAATATACTGAATTTCAAAGCTAATTTCATTTAATAATTTAACTATGAAGCTAAAACTCCTTTTTGATAAAGTAGTTTAGGTAAAAAAGAGTCTTAGGCACATATTCTAAGGCCCCCACAATCTAATCTCTAGCACTGGCCCTCAATCCATGCAAATCAGGGGCTGGAAACTCGGAGTTGACCAATGCAGGGCCACACGGCACACCCTGAGGGGCACTTTCACATGGAGCCCAGTGAAGACACCACAAAACAGTGGTGTAAGTATTTTTAATTGAGTCTATAGCAAGTATTAGAATAACTTACAGGATAGTTTTAGACAGGTCTGGGTAGGCATTTCAGTTTATAACTCCTGGTACAGACCTAAAGATCAGTTATTGCTCAAACTATTCTAGTACTATCTGTGTAAAAGGCTCAGGCCTCTATCCCTTAGATTTTGCTTACCAAAAATTATATCTAGCTTTGAATATTACTTCCTCCACAAAGCCTTCCCTGACAGTTCAGGGTGAAGGTGATCCTTTCTCTGTTCTTACCTCTAACTGGGCACTAATCTATCCCATGCTGTCTTGTACCATAGTTACCTGTATATACACTGTCCTTCACCAACCAGATTATAAAACCTTAACAGTAGGGAGCATGTTTTATCTTTCTTATTGTCCTCCACAGAGCCTGCCACAGTGCTTTACACACAGCAAAACTCAACACTCAAACTGAAGGCAACAAATTAACATTAAGAAAATATTTATTTTTTATACTTTCTAAATTCTGTCGAATTTCTGAGACAACAACATCAACCAGCCAATTAACCATCAATGTGTTCAATGGTCACAATTTTAATTAAATGTCTAAGCTACAAATTTTTTTTCTAGAGGAAACTAGGGATGAGTTAATTCAGTGCAGACTGAGGAAGATATTCTGTGGTAAGGAATTATCAATAGAAGAGAATGGTATAAGGCAGGTACTCTATGAAGATCTACTGAATGAATACATGAGACTGGATGAGGGCTCAGTTACTGGGGAAAAAAGGCACGTATTTCAGCAGGTAGGATGAAGTAATATGGGATTCCCATTTATAGGTAAGGAGGCCGCAAGCTTTTCCTGTTGCTAGGTCACATGACCACATGAAGAGACTTACATGGTGGCTTTATGGATAATACTGGTGTACTAAACAAACCAATCCCCCCAAACCAATGAAATTGATATAATTTGATAATTAAATCCCAGGCCAAGTACTATTATCAGCCACATCAGGTTTTCTCCTCCTTAATTTTATGTTTTCCTAAGTGGTATATGTATATCCTGAGTGAGAGGCAAGATAATCAGGGAAATGGTAAAATATTAAAACTCTTTATATATATATACACATATATGTATATTTTTTAAAGATATGCATTTGATGTATTAACTTCCTATGGCTTTTTTACAATAAAGTCCAAACTCCTTAAGCAAGTTCTGCCCAAACTGGTCCTTCCTTCTCTCTCCAATGTCATTTCTCATTATCCTCTAGCCCGCTCACTTCACCAACTTTTTGACTACTGCCATGTAAAATTTAGGTATATAGGTCATCCTTCAAAATTTACTAGAAAGGAAAGTAACCTGCTTTTATAGAAGCAAGGATGTCTGAGTAACGACACAGTACCTGATCTTTCCAGCTGTTTTATCTATAGACTGTCTTATCTTCTTAGAGAACTGAAAGACGGATGAGAGCAACAGATTATCTCCCATGACCTGAAACATGGAAAGGGAAGAAAAGACATTAAAATACTACCACTATATCAGATAACCACCAAGAATGGTCACAATTCATTATGTTTAAGGGCATTTCATATTTATGCTGATTTTAATAAAACTCAATAAAGGGTGTAATTAAGAGTACTATGTAACTACATTGAGAACAAGAAATAAAAATTAAGAAAGGAACTCTTTTTTGTTAAATAACTTGTTACATTTCCATATTATTTTCATCATATAACTTTCAAAAGACAATCCATGTTATCTAATTTTTAATTACTATCATAATCCTGTCTCTCATGCTTCCAATTCAAATTATCATAATTGGGAGAATATAAGTAACTTAGAACGATAAATCTGTTATCTATTTTTTCAACAAATAAGATGAACAAAGAGATCAAGATTACAATCCTTGTTCTCCACAGTGGGACAGGTAAGTTTTTTAAATGTATTCAAAATAGTAAGGGGTTTTTTTTATGATTTTTTTTTAATGTGGACCATTTTTTTTAATAGTCTTTATTGAATTTGTTAAGACTACTGCTTCTGTTTTATGCTTTGGTTTTCTGGACATGAGGCATGTGGGATCCTAGCTCCCCAACCAGGGATCAAACGCACACCCCGCCCTGCACTGGAAGGTGAAGTCTTAACCACTAGACCACTAGGGAAGTCCCCAAGAATAAGTTTTTATGTTGGAGGTTGTTATCATTCCAGTTGAACTTTATGGGCAAAAGCAGGGGTTGGCAAACCTCTGTAAAGGGCAAGAGAGTGAAGGCTGGGGCCAATGTGGTCTCTGTTACAACTACTTACCTCTCTCACTATGGCAAGAGAGGCTATATTACAGCAAAAGGAGCTGCAGCTAATAAAACTCTATTTACAAAATCAGGTGGGAGGCTGAATTTAGCCTACATCCTAAGACTAGATACGGGTTCCAAAATCAGTTCCATGATTGTCAGTAACGGTGGTGAAAGTAAAGTCCAATGAGGTAAAGAACAAAACCCCGTAGGAATTTGGAATGTTAGGTCCATGAATCAAGGTAAATTGGACATGGTTAAGCAGGAGATGGCAAGAGTGAATATTTAAATCTTAGCAATCAGTGAACTAAAATGGATGAGAATGGGCATATTTAATTTAGATGATCATTAAATCTACTACTGTGGGCAAGAATCCCTTAGAAGAAATGGAGTAGCCTCAAAGTCAGCAAGAGTCTGAAATGGAGTATTTGGGTGCAATCTCAAAAATGACAGAATAATCTCAGTTTCCAAGGCAAACCATTCAGCATCACAGTAATACAAGTCTACGCCCCAACCACTAATGCTGAAGAAGCTGAAGTTGAATCATTCTATGAAGACCTATAAGATCTTCTAGAACTAACCTCCTTTTTATCATAGCTGACTGGTATGCAAAAGTAGGAAGTTAAAAGATATCTGGAATACAGGCAACTTTGGCCTTGGAGTACAAAATGAAGCAGGGCAAAAGTCAACAGAGTTTTGTCAAAAGAACACACTGGTCACAGCAAACACCCTCTTCTAACAATACAAGAGATGTCTCTACACAAGGACATCACTAAATGGTCAGTACTGAAAATGGACTAATTATATTCTTTGCAGCAAATGATGGAGAAGCTCTATACAGTCAGCAAAAACAAGACTTGGAGCTGACTGCGGCTCAGATCATAAGCTCCTTACTGCAAAATTCAGGCTTAAATTAAAGAAACTAGGGAAAACCATTAGGCCATTCAGGTATTACCTAAATCAAATTTCTTATGATTATACAGTGGAGGTGACAAATAGATTGAAGGGATTAGATTTGGTAAATAGAGTGCCTGAAGAATTATCTACCAGATGGAGGTTAGTAACACTGTACAGGAGGTGGTGACCAAAACCATCACAAAGAAAAAGAAATACAAGGCAAAGTGGTTGTCTGAGGAGGCTTTACAAATAGCAGAGGAAAGAAAAGAAGCAAAAGGTAAGAGAGAAAGGGAAAGATATACCCAACTGAATGCAGAGTTCCAGAGATTAGCAAGGAAAGATAAGAAGGCCTTCGTAAATGAACAATGTAAATAAATAGAGGAAAACAAAAGAATAGGAAATAGTGGAGACGGCTTCAAGAAAACTGGAGATTATCAAGGGAACATTTCATGCAAGGATGGGCATGATAAAGGACAGAAACAGAAAGAATCTAAGAGAAACAGAAGCGATAAAGAAGTGGCAAGGATACACAGAAGAACTATACAAAAAACGCTTATGACTGGAATAACCGGGATGCTGTGGTCACTCACCTAGAAGCCAAACATCCTGGAGTGTGAAGTCGAGTGGGCCTTAGGAAGCATTAATATGAACAAAGCTAGTGGAAAAAATGGAATTTCAGCTGAGCTATTTAAAATCCTAAAAGATGATGCCTTTAAAGTGCTGCACTCAATATGTCAGCAAATTTGTAAAATTCCTCAGTGGCCACAGGACTGGAAGAGGTCAGTTTTCATTCTAATCCCAAAGAAGGGCTATGACAAAGGATGTTCAAATTACTGTACAATTGCACTCATTTCACATGCAGGCAAGGTTATAATTGAAATCCTTCAAGCTAGGCTTCAGCAGTACATGAACCAAGAAGTTCTAGATGGACAAGCTCCATTTAGAAGAGGCAGAGGAAACAGAGATCAAATTGCCAACATCTGCTGGATCATAAAGAAAGCAAGGGGATTTCAGAAAAACATTTACTTTTGCTTCATTAACTATGCTAAAACCTTTGACTGTGTGGATCATAACAAACTGTGGAAAATTCTTAAAGACATGAAATACCAGACCACCTTACCTGTCTCCTGAGAAACCTGTATGCAGGTCAAGAAGCAACAGCTAGAACCAGACATGGAACAACAGACTGGTTCCAAATTGGGAAAAGGAGTACAACAAGGATGGATACTGTCACCCTGCTTATTTAACTTACATGCAGAGTACATCATGAGAAATGATGGGCTGGATGAATCATAAGCTAGAATCGAGAGCGCCAGGAGAAATATCAACAACCTCAGATACGGAGATGACACCACCCTGATGGCAGAAAGCGAAGTGGAACTAAGGAGCCTTTTGATGAAGGTAAAAGAGAAGAGTGAAAAAGCTGACTTAAAACTCAACATTCAAAAAACTAAGCTCATGGCATCGGGTCTCAACACTTCGTGGCAAATAGGTGGGGAAAAATGGAAACTGACATATTTTATTTTCTTGGACTCCAAAGTCAATGCAGCCATAAATTAAAAGACTCTGTTCCTTGGAAGGGAAGCTATGAAAAACTTAAGACGGTGTATTAAAAAGCAGAGACATCACTTTGTTGACAAAGGTGCATACAGTCAAAGTTATGGTTTTTCTAGTAGTCATGTCTGGATGTGAGATTTGGACCATAAAGAAGGCTGCACACCAATGAATTGAAGCTTTCAAACTGTGGTGCTCAAGAAGACCCTTGAGAATCTCTTGGACTGCAATGAGATCAACCCAGTCAATCCTAAAGGAAATCAACCCTGAATAACCACTGGAAGGACTGATGCTGAAGCTAAAGCTCCAATACTTTGGCCACCTGATGCAAACAGCTGACTCACTGGAAAAGACCCTGATGATGGGAAAGACTGAGGACAGGAGAAGAAGGGGGCAACAGAGGATGAGATGGTTGGATGGCTTTATCAACTCAATAGACATGAGTTGAGCAAACTCCAGGAGAGAGTGAAGGACAGGGAGGCCTGGCGTGCTGCAGTCCATGGGGTTGCAAAGAGTCTGACAAAACTGAGCAACTGAACAACAACAGAAAGAAACAGCTGACTAATATAATCTGCCTCTAGTCACGTGTTTTTTTTTCCATCCCATCTCCCTGTCTCCCTCCACCCAAGGTAAACAACATTCTGAATCCCATTCATCATTCCCTTGGTTTTCTTTTTATATAATTTGCTAGATCTATTTCTGTCCTAAGTATATAACATTATTAATTTGTGACAAAACACATTTTATCCGATCTTTTGAGAGTAACTTTCTTCATTTCATGTTCTATTGCTAAAATCCATCCACATTGTGGCATACAGTAGTTCATTTGTTTTGATCCCTTCATTGATTTTTCAATTTGTGCACATACCAGTTTATACATTCATTTTTCTTCAGATACAAACACTTAAAGACTGTTCCCAAGTTTTGTTACTGCCCACAGTGCTACTAGGAATATCTTCATTCATGACTTTTGCTGTCAATGAGAAAGGGTATACACGAGCAGCAAAACTGCTAGATAATGGGCTACATGTATGTTCAATTTTAGGAAATAATATCAAACTGTTTGCCAAAGTGACTCCACCAATTTAACCTTACTAGCAACAATAAGAAAGCCTATGTATTCACATCTTCTCCTATATTTAATGTTTTAAGACTTTTTAATTTGTTGCCAATTGAATGAATATAAAATAATCTCACTGTAGCCTTGAAAACTACTTCTCTGAATATTCATGAAGCTGAACATCTCTTCATAGGCCTTGGATATTTTCAGTGAAATGCTGCAAATGTTTTTTGCAGATTTTTCTTTTGGGCTGTTTGCCTTTTTAAACTGATTGTAGGAGCTCTGATATATTCTGTATTCTAATCTCGTTGCCTGTATGTTTCACATAGTCCTTTAATACACTCAAATTTATCAATCTTTTATTTATAAGTCAAAACTTTTTGTGTCTTTTAAATCATTCCCTGCTGCAGTGCTGAAAGATATTTACCTATATTATACTAAAAACTTTAAAGTTTTGCTTTTGTTCTTTAGGAACTAAATTTAAGTGAATTCGAGTTAATTATTTGTAATTGATGTGATGTCAGGATGAAATTCTATTCTACTCATAAGGACAAGCACTTTTTTCCCAGCCCTATATACTGAACAAAACCATATAAAATTGTCCTTGTTTTACAAATGTAGTCTTTACAGGACCTGCAGTGTGGCTCCAAAAATAATACAAAACTCACCAATCTTCTATCATTCCCCAAATCTTCCCTGTTTATCTTAAGAGACTTGTAAGTATTAAACAAGGGAGTTCTCAGGTGGTGTGAGTGGTAAAGACTCTCCAATGCAGGAGACACAAGTTCAATCCTTGGGTCGGGAAGATCCTCCGGAGGAGGAATGGAAAGTCACTCCAGTATTCTCGACAGGAAAACCCTATGGACAGAGGAGCCTGGCAGGCTACATACAGTTCATGGCATTGCAAAGAGACACGACTCAGCACACACATGTATGGAACAGTTCTCCTCCTCTTTTTCCGACCAATGGGGCATGCATCCTCTGCCATTTGTTGAAGTTTATAGTTTACTCACTTCATCCCTGCTCCAGGTTCTCCGCCTTGTAATTGTTAAGTGATCAGGAGGCTCTGCTGGTTGAGGTCTTGGGTCACTAGACCGACAGTTGTTTCCTTCTGGCGTTTTAGAATGAACTAATGGAGGGATCTTTCGGAAGTTGAGGCTTTCATCAAAAACACGATCAACTAACTAACAGGACAAAAGTAAATCCTCATGAGCATAGAGTAATTTGGAAAAACACAGATACTGGCATTATAGTTTTTATAGTTAGAAGTTATTCCATTCTCAGGTAGTAACAGAAGCATGGTATCTTCAATAAACCAATTACTCTCTCTTTTTATAAGCACTTCAAAGATGTCCATTTTATAAAATAGATGTTCATCTACATAGATTTTATTTTCAAAATCCAATATATATATAATAACTATGTTAAATTTGATTCTCCCATGGATAGTTTCCCCCAATGGAAAACACAGATGGTAAATAGAAAAAGCTGAGCCATGTAGATGGACAAGGCATTCATTTTACTCACATTGCCTTACCAGTGTAAAATAATGTTTCTTTTTCTTTTAGTTTCCTATCTTGTTTTTTCCTTTTTTTCTCCCCAAATCCAGGTGCCAAATTTCTTCACAGATACATAAATTACAAATTATAATTAAGTTTACAAAAGAAAAAAAATGTTTTTAATTCACAAAGTATTCTTATCTTAGATAAACTTTTAGCAGTAATGCTACAGAAATGACATATTCCAGTACGAGTGATATACTGCCATCTGCAGTGCAAATTATGCACATATAGTACAAAGTAACTCAGGTTTACTGAAGAAGGAATAAACTCTAGTATAGTAATAAGAAAGGAAGCCAAAAAGAAAAAATGGAATTCTACTTAATGAAATGTTTGAAAACTTTACTGAGTCTGAGTGAATGTACAATCACGTTAGGTATAATTTAGTTAGACAGCTGAGAAAATAATATCTTCATCATTCAAAATGTATCAGGAAGAATTGTGTATGTCTTGCCACCAAGAAGATCCTTTTGTTTTTCACCAATAAGGATGAATTTTTATACACATTTACAATTGATCAGTGTGGTAACAAAACTACACAGACTGATGAAACATTATATACCAAATTAGAGGACACATAAAGGGGAAAAATACAACGAAATTATGACCATTAAAGAATAAAATTATAACTGTGACAAAAAGCAACTGAAGAAAATTTTAGTAGAAGAGCTTACCAGAATTAAATGTGTTAAAAAGGCTACCCATTTTCGGCTACTATTGAGAACATTACTTTATAAAACTAAGGAAGTAAAATGAATCATCAATATTAGGGGTTGGCAAATTTTTGCTGTAACGGGCCAAATGATATATATTTTAGGCTGTGCAGTCTTACAATCTCTGTTCAACTACTCAATTCTGACATTATAGCATAAAATAGTCAGAGGATAATAAAACAAACCAGTGTGGCTTTGTCCTAATAAAACTGTAACTCATTCTTTCAAAATGTCTTTTTTTGGTATCTCTGCACCAAATCAAGAAACCCAACATGGCCAGAATACCATTATTTTTATATTATATTTTAAAGTTAACTTCTGAAAAAAAAATAAAATAAAGTTAACTTCTGGAGCCATCTATGTTCGTGGTGTCCCCTGGAGGGGGAGAGCAGGAGGCTCTGGTTTGGGGCAATAGTCTGTATATGCTAACTTACATCGCACAGTTCACAAGAATGTTTTAAAACAGTACATATATTTGAATGAGTGTGTATATGTATGTATATTTCAATTTTTGAAGAATCTTCGTGCACATATATATATATGTATATATTCATCAACAGAATTAAAGTAGTAAAAACTATAGACTTTTTCTTGCTACTAGAGATAATTTCTAATTAAGAACCTATGTAAGATTTACAGAAATTTTATATAATGATTTATTATTTATACAATTATTTACCAAATTTGGATGTGCTTTTTAGGTACCATTTATTTTTGTATTTTACAAAGTACTTATTTTAAATAATTTTACAGCTTCATGCTAATAGTAGACCAAATGTTAGCCTTTACTAGTTTTGTTACAAGAAAAGAAATTTGTTAAAGCAAAGTTGGAAAATGCAGAGCTTCATGCAAATAGGGAGGATGGATGTAACCAAAAAAAAAAAAACTAAGCAAAAAGCTAAAAGCAAAAGAAATAAAGAAAAGAAAGAACCTTATGCATCTCTCCATGAAGATCTCCTACCTCTTCTCTAGTGTCTATGGCAGAGCCGGGGGTGGTGGCGGCAGTGCTTACTGTGGTACTAGGGGCAGTGCCTGAGGAGGTCACTGAATCTATCTCTCCTGCTACATCGTTGATTTCCCGAGCAATGAGAGCGAGATCTTGGCTGATCCTGGCGATAATTTTAGAAAAGAAGTTTAATTCTTTCACACAACAGGTCTACAGACAATCATTTCGATAGAATCAGTTTTATAAGTTGTATATTTAAAGATTTGTCCTCAAAACTTCAGATTTTCTACACGTGCCATTAACTATTTTGATATTGGAAGAATTTAAATGTTAATTCCAATATGAATCAAACTAAACCACACATAATTTACAAGTTGTCACTTTCAAATAGATGTGTTAAAGGCCTGAAGTAGTGATATGTATCTTTTAAAAACACACTGTTAATGGTAATTACTAGCATTAATATATTACAGCAGTTCTTAAATTTGGGCACGGTAAACAATTCAAAGGCCTGTGAACTTGAATGAGAAAAGCAATTATAGCTTTATTTTCATTAACCCTCTAAATGAAACTAGCATTTCTTTGAATTACAAAGATAAGCAACAAACAACAGTGGTATTAGCAGTACTGGTGATTTCTGTCAGCAAAACAAATCACATTCTAGTTTCTGTGAGTATATCAAAACATTTAGTCATCACTACTTCAAAACTAGTCCATCCTAAAGGAGATCAGTCCTGGGTGTTCACTGGAGGGACTGATGCTAAAGCTGAAACTCCAACACTTTGGCCACCTCACGTGAAGAGCTGACTCACTGGAAAAGACCCTGATGCTGGGAGGGACTGGGGGCAGGAGAAGGAGACGACAGAGGATGAGATGGCTGGATGGCATCACTGACTCGATGGACGTGAGTCTGAGTGAACTCCGGGAGATGGTGATGGACAGGGAGGCCTGGTGTGCTGCAATTCATGGTGTCGCAAAGAGTGGGACATGACTGAGCGACTGGACTGACTTCAAAACGACTTCATTATACCCACAGCAATAACATTACACTTACTATGTTAACGAAGAATCATATACTACTATATCATTTTAAAAATATTTTAAAAACTGTATTTCAATATAATTGTTTCTAATGTTTATACATTTCTGACAGGAGCTCCCTAAGCTTCTCCAGATGGCCCAAGGGGTGTATGGTACCAAAGAAGTGAGGGGCTCTGACACAGAATAGCATTTTATGCTATCTACCATACTTTATAGTACATCACATGTCATTTCAGGGTCACAAGGTAGAAGTAGACTTATCTAACTGATTGATTATGAAGAGAGATGCATTTTAAGAGAAAATTACTGGCTTGCTCATGACCACACAACTTAAAAGTAGCTGAGACAGGGCCAGATTCCATGTTTTCAGTTCATGTCCCTAAAGTCATTTATTTGTATTTTCAGCCACATGGACTGAAGAACTAAGTAACTGTTATCAGTGATAACTGAACATTTGCTAAGTTATGCAGCCACTGCACAGGATCTCAATTTGGTTACTTCTACAGTAAACAAAAGCTTTGGCATGACAGAATATTTGTAAAGTACCTGAATAGGCTTTCCAACTCTAAAATCCAAAGAGCAAAGTAACAGCAACTTTTTAACTTATGCAAAATGTGAGCTTGAAAGGCTTTCACAGAATGGAGTAATTGCATAGAAACTTAACCACAGATTTAAAAAGAGAAGCTAACTTGAAGCTTATGGCCCAACAGAAGCAATCTACGGTCAATTTCTTTTTATTTACCAGTAAATACTTAATGATCTGATCACTGTGCTAGGTCCTAAGGGCTGCAATGGTGAAGCAGCAGAAACTATCACAACATTAACAGGCTATTTCAGTTCAGTCGCTCAGTCGTGTCCGACGCTTTGTGACCCAATGAACTGCAACACGTCCATCATCAACTCCCACAGTTTACGCAAACTCATGTCCATCAGGTTGGTGATACCATCCAACCATCTCATCCTCTGTCGCCCCTTCTCTTCCCACCTTCAATCTTTCCCAGCATCAGGGTCTTTTCCAAGGAGTCAGTTCTTTGTATCAGGTGGCCAAAGTACTGGAGTTTCAGTTTCAGCATCAGTCCTTCCAATGAATATTCAGAACTGATTTCCTTTAGGATTGACTGCTTGGAACTCCTTTCAGTCCAAGGGACTCTCAAGAGTCTTCTCCAACACCACAGTTCAAAAGTATCAATTCTTTGGTGCTCAGCTTTCTTTATAGTTCAACTCTCACATCCATACATGACTACTGGAAACACCATAGCTTTGACTAGACAGACCTTTGTTGGCAAAGTAATGTCTCTGCTTTTTAATATGCTGTCTAGGTTGGTAATAGGTTTCCTTCCAAGGAGCAAATCTTTTACATGGCTCCAGGTCACCATCTGCAGTGATTTTGGAGCCTAAGAAAATGAAGTCTTAAACTGCTTCCATTTTTCCCCCATGTATTTGCCATGAAGTGATGCCCCAATCATCATTTTCTGAATGTTGAGTTTTAAGCCAACTTTTTCACTCTGCTCTTTCACTTTCTTCAAGAGTTTAGCTCCTGTTTTCACTTTCTGCCATAAGGGTTGGGTCATCTGTATATCTGAGGTTATTGATATTTCTCCCAGCAGTCTTGATTCCAACTTGTGCTTCACCCAGCCTGGCATTTTGCATGATATACTCTGCATATAAGTTAAAGAAGCAGGGTGACAATATATAGCCTTGATGTACTCCTTTCCCGATTTGGAACCAGTCTATTGTTCCATGTCCAGTTCTAACTGTTGCTTCTTGACCTGTGTACAGATTTCTCAGTAGGCAGGTCAGTGGTTTGTATTCCCATCTCTTAAAGAATTTGCACAGTTTATTGTGATTCACACAGTCAAAGGCTTTGGCATAATCAACAAAGCAGAAGTAGAGGTTTTTCTGGAACTCTCTTGCTTTTTCTATGATTCAACAGATGTTGGAAATTTGATCTCTGGTTCCTCTGCCTTTCCTAAATCCAGTTTGAACATCTGGAAGTTCAAGATTTACATACTGTTGAAGCCTAGCTTGGAGAACTTTGAGCATTACTTTGCTAGCATGTGAGATGAGTGCAATTGGGCGGTAGTTTGAACATTCTTTGGCATTGCCTTTCTTTGGGACTGGAATGAAAACGGACCTTTTCCAGTCCTGTGGCCACTGCTGAGTTTTCCAAATTTGCTGGCATATTGAGTGCAGCACTTTCACAGCATCATCTTTTAGGATTTGAAATAGCTCAACTGGAATTCCATCGCCTCCACTAGCTTTGTTTGCAGTGATGTTTCCTAAGGTCCACTTGACTTTGCATTAAGGTCTCCTCTGACAACCATTTTGCTTTCTTGCATTTCTTTTCCATGGGGACGGTCTTGATCACTGCCTCCTACACAATGTCACAAACCTCCGTCCATAGTTCTTCAGCCATTCTGTTTATCAGATTTAATGCCTTGAATCTATTTCTCACTTTCACTGTATGATCATAAGGGATTTGATTTAGGTACATCTGAATGGTCTAGTGGTTTCCCCTACTTTCTTCAATTTAAGTCTGAACTTGACAATAAGGAGTTCATGATCTGAACCACAGTCAGCTCCTGGTCTTGTTATTGCTGCCTGTATAGAGCTTCTCCACCTTTGGCTGCAAAGAATATAATCAATCTGATTTCAGTGTTGACCATCTGGTGATGTCCATGTGCAGAGTCTTCTCTTGTGTTGTTGGAAGAAGGTGTTTGTTATAACCAGTGCATTGTCATGGCAAAACTCTGGTAGCTTTTGACCTGCTTTGTTTTGTACTCCAAGGCCAAATTTGCCTGTTACTCTAGGTATCTCTTGACTTCCTACTTTTGCAATGATTCATTACATTGCTTTATATATTATAAGGACCTCCCCAGTTGCTCAGGGGTAAAGAATCCACCTTCAATGCTGGAGACATGCATTCAGTTCCTGGATAGGGAAGATTAGGGCATGGCAACCTACTCCAGTATTCTTGCTTGGAAAATCCCATGGACAGAGAAGCCTGGCAGGCTATAGACCATAGTGTGTATGGACAGACTTCAGTTTTGTCTGCAAAGAGCCAGACATGAGTGAAAAAACTAAGCGTGCATATTAAAAGGAAACCCATATCACTTAATTCTGGCCACTAAATTAAATTGGCTCTTCCTCAAAATATAAAAAAAGTTGTAATAAAATGTACTAAAATTACAATTTGTTTTTTTGCCATTAAGATTACTATGCATTTGTAATTTTAATCACAAATATTGAGCCTTGAAAAATATAAACCATCATTGTATTTTAAAATATTAAAAAAATACAGGTATACTTATTTGAATTTCTCTAATTAAAAATACTATATGTAAAAGATTCAGTAATAAAGCCTCTTTCCTCTTGACCCCAAGTGTCAGATGACTACTTTGCTGCTGCTGCTGCTGCTGCTGCTGCTGCTAAGTCGCTTCAGTCATGTCTGACTCTGTGTGATCCCACAGATGGCAGCCCACCAGGCTCCCCCATCCCTGGGATTCTCCAGGCAAGAATACTGGAGTGGGTTGCCATTGGGGTCAATCAAATCAGGGAATAAGACTCATTAGGTAGGTGTTCTATGACACATTTATTTAATAATCATTTCAATATTAAAAATAGACTACTTATATATCAGAATTATTATTCTTAGGAAAAAAGAACATTTTAAAACAATGTTTGAAATGAAAATCTGAATGAAACTTTGGTTGAGATTCTTAGGTTTCCTATTAGTATAGGATAAGCCTTAATAAAATATTTTAGCATTACTTTGCCAACAAAGGTCCGTCTAGTCAAGGCTATGCTTTTTCCAATGGTCATGTATGGATATGAGAGTTGGACTATAAAGAAAGCTGAGTGCCGAAGAATTGATGCTTTTGAACTGTGGTGTTGGAGAAGACTCTTGAGAGTCCACTGGACTGCAAGGAGATCCAACCAGTCCATCCTAAAGGAGATCAGTCCCGGGTGTTCATTGGAAGGACTGATGTTGAAGCTGAAACTCCAATAGTTTGGCCACCTGATGCGAAGAGCTGACTCACTGGAAAAGACCCTGATGCTAGGAAAGATTGAGGGCAGGAGGAGAAGGGGACAAGAGATGATGAGATGGTTGGATGGCATCACTGACTCAAAGGACATGAGTTTGGGTAAACTCCCGGAGCTGATAATGGACAGGGAGGCCTGGCATGCTGCAGTTCATGGGGTCGCAAAGAGTCAGACACGACTGAGCGACTGAACTGAACTGAAGAATATAACACTGATTCTGAAACTCCAATTATATCTGGAGTCTCATAAATTTAATATTATCAAATATACAGAAAACTGAATGCTCACAATTAAGTTATAAATACAATCATGTTTGAGTATATACACACACCACTGTTTTCTCTGCACTCCATTTAAATATAACTAACATTTGATAGCTTACTATATGTCAAGTCCTAGGTTATGCACATGCCTTGGTGTGTCAACTCTTTCAAGGTGACACTATTGTTTTGTCCATTTTATACATAAAACTAGTGCACAGTTACTTACTTAACTTGTCTAGGGTCTTACAGACCACATGGCAGAATTGGGTTTGAATTGAGAAGGTCTGATCCCAGAGTCCATGATTTTGATCATTCAGCTATACTGAATCCTTATAATTTAGGTTATCCCTCAGAGTTCAATACTTCCTGGCAATGTCTATGATCACAGCTTCAGTTATTTTCTTTTTGTCTGACTTCCAAAACGATGATTCTAACTCTCATGAGCTTCCTATGCTGCAGAGCTATACTCCTTCACATGTCTGTTCCAAAAGTACCTACCGATACCTAAGTCAGCATGCCTAAACAGAGCTTATCTTTCTTTTTGTCTTTTGTTTCTGAAGACATCCATTTGTAAGTCACCTTTACCAGTCACTCATGCTAAAAACTATATTCTGCTCATGGGAATTCTTAACAATATTCATTTGAACAACCATGGAGTTATTCTGGCAATCGTCAGACTCTGTCAAATGGTACACGTCCATATCTCCATTTATACCGTCACTAACACTATCTAACTTAGGCCTTCAATGCCTTGCACATTAACTTCTAGAACAGATCACTAGTTAATCTCTAGGTTCTCTGCTCTCTCAAACAATTCTACAAATTGCCCTTAAGGGTAATCTTCTTTTAATATAGATCTTATCCTTTTCAAAAATCTAAAACATAAGTCTTATATATAAAATAATATGTACACTTCTTAGCTGGCATTCAACGTCTCCTATTTTTTAGCTGGCTTAGGATTATCTTCAATTTGGTCATCCATTAACTATATACTTTTATATCTTAGACTCAGACAAACTTAACCCACCCCTTTTTTTTTCCATGCTATTTCTTTTCTCTTTTCAACCTCCAGTAAATTCCTGTTGCAGACACCCTTTTAAAAATTATTTATTTATTTATTTGGCTGTGTCAGGCCTTAGGTACAGTAAGCAGGTTCTTCCAGTTGCAGTGTTGGGATCTAGTTCCCTGACCAAGGATCAAACCCAGGCCCCCTGCACTGGAAGTATGGAGTCCTAGTCACTGGACTACCAGGGAAGTTCAAACTTCACCCTTTCTACAACCCTTCTACCACTCTGCCTGATAGCAGCTCATGCAACACCTTTGCTTCTTTCCTCTGACTCTGAACTCTCTGAGGACACTCATGTCTAAGTCGTCTTTACACTTCACTCATGCTAAATACTACGTTCTACTCATACGAGTAGCTTAGGAGTTCTTTGTTGAGTGGATGGGAATTACATGTGGAGGGGGATTATACAATACATGAAAAAAACGTATGCAAACATAAACTTGATCCAAAACAAAACTGCAGAGGTGTAAAGGTGCTGGTTTAGTAATATAGCTCTAAAATCTAAGCAAAAAGAGTATGACAAAGCATAAAACATTTTGTAATCAACTAAAACCACTATTATGCTTTTCAAATTTCTTAAGTGAAAGTGGTAGCCAATTTACAGAAATAAAACATGTACTTCTCACATTCTATTTAGTTATTTGAAAATAAACTTCTGTACATTAAGAAAAGGTCAGTATTCTATAGGAACATTAAACATCAACATTAACTTTCTTTCCTCCTATACTTCCTATCCTTCCCTCTTACTTTTTTTAATATCTTAATAAACAAAAATAAAAATACTTTCTCTTCCTGTGAGATGTATGGGTGGAAAATATACCTTGAAAAATTAAATCCCAACAGCAAGTTTTATTAACATAATGCTACTAACAAACTGGAGGAAAAAGGCATAGAATCATTAGGTGTTAAATAGGCTAGCCTGAGAATACTACTATCGATAATAAAATATATACAGACAATATACACATTACAAGGGTAATAAAATACACATACTAACAAAATAAAACCAAGTGAAAACATAACAGACAGTTCTTAGTCACTTTCCCCTTTGTATCATAATTTTTTTCTGTTTAGGGACAGGGAAGTGGGTTTGGCCCAGAGAAGGTGTTCAGTGTTCTAGTTTAGGGTAGAGAGCTTAAGAGGCAAAGCCTCCTAAGAAAAAGCAGAACACTCTAGTTCCCTCGTGTACCCCTTGTGTTCATGTGGTGAGACTTCTCCATGGGGAAGAAAAAAAATGAGACAAGAGCAAGGCCTGTTGTTGCCAGCTGTGCCCACAAGAAAAAAATGTAGTATCAAGATTGTCTCATTGCAGGAGTTTTGTGGGCCCATAATAATACGTGGAGTGGCTTCCCAGGTGAGGCTAGTGGTAAAGAATCTGCCCGCCAATGCAGGACACATAAGAGATGCAGGTTTGATCCCTAGGTAGGGAAAGCCCCCTGGATGAGGGGATGGCAATGCACTCCAGTATTCTTGCCTGGAGAATCCCATGGACAGAGAAGCCTGGTGGGCTACAGTCCATGCGGTTGCACAGAGTCAGACATGACTGAAGCGACTTAGCACAATGCACAATAATGCATGGATCCCAAAGCACATACATGCCCATACTCTAATCAGAACTGGCTTACAATGCTTCAACAATTATTGTCATTTACATGGCCAAAAAGTAATGTTTAAGCAACACAATGAGATTAGAAGGGCATGTTCTGCAAGAACTAAAAGCAACCACAAGTGCATAGTCATTGAACAACAACAAAAAACTAAACAATAAACTAATGATCCAGGAAAAAAAGAAACAATTCACAGAAGTCCACAAAGTAAAAAAAGATAAACATCATAAAATCATCATAAAAAATTTTTAAGGAATTTATGAATTAACTTCTTTAATAAATGTTGTCAAGTATAAGAAAATTAGAACCTCTACCTAAAGGCAGAAATAATTTTAGCCTATACACAGTGAAAATGTTTAGGTAACATGTGGCATACTGCAGTAAAATTTAATAACTTACAAACTTACCAAAAAACCCTTAACTACTATAGCATATATTTGAATAGAGCCTCTATTTAATGGTCAACTGCAATGTTAGGGGTTAAAACTCACATCTGCAGCATGAATTATACTTTTAATTATGTAATCTTAAGTTTATTATAAACATATTTAATATTTAAAATAATATTCTCATTTAATTATTAAAGGATTGTACTAACTCAATCTAATGAACTCATAAAAGTACAAGTAATAATCTGCCTACTCTAATTCTCCCTAGAGAACATTAGCAACATCTCTAGCAAGTACATCTCTTTGGAAGGTAAAAAAATAAAAAATGTATCTGCACAATTCTCAATTATGTAGAGCTGATACTGACTACCTTTCAAAATTATATTAATTCATCAGCGTTTCTACCGGAAATAAGAAAGGGGAGTTTACCAAAATAAATTCTTTAATATGTAAGTAACACTTGCATAAAAAAAAAAAAAGGGTAATGAGTAATACTATCAACAAAACTAAAGTTCTTAGTTCTCTGTGGATTTCATTTCTTGGTACAAACAAAGTAAAAGCTAAATTTATTATCAAGTTGAAACAGTAACAAATAATTTCAACTCTTAGAGATAACAGATTAAAACCAACCTGGCTATTTCTTCTCGATGGGCAGTCCAATCTCGGATGTAGTCTTCCTGTTCTTTTATCCGGTGTTTGAATGAAGAACTAGTAGGCATTGCTGACCCAGAGCTCTGCAATCGAGTCGTTTTCAGGGCTGGAGAAGTACGTAGACGGGTATGTTTAGGGGAATTACGGTTTGATCCAAATTCATCTTCTGAGGTGGAAGCATAATCAGTAGGAAAGCGCCTCCATCTTGAATTTACTAAATTAGTTTAATTATTAAAAAAAGAATTATTATGTTATCTTTTAAAAGAGAGAAAATAAAAATCATGATTTCAAAAACACCATGAGACCACACACAGCACAATTTTCAAAAACTGACATACACATAGTTTACAAAACCATTAAGTCTACTACTCCTTAAAGATAGAAACATCATACTTTGGTGAATTAAAAACAATGAAGAATTAAGAACAATAGAAAGATCACATTTTCTGTAGCATGGTGAGTAAACAAACATTCAGATGAAAAACTGACTAATGACAAACAACTAAGCAAGCTCTATTCATAAATGTTTAACTCAGGTACTATTTAATTGCAAATATTTCTCATTTAAGTGACGTTATGGATTTTTTTTTAATGACAGCAACAACAACAAAAAAAAACAAAATAAGGGAAAAGATTTCCTCATGCCACATGGACTTTTTAACATGGAGATGGTAAAAACCCTCTTTTCCCAACAAACAAATATGCATAATTCCTACTGTGGAAATTATGCCTTTATGGCAGAAAAAAAAAACATTACCTCTGTCATTCAACATCCTGTTATGCTATGATTGGAAAAAATCTTTTTACACGGTAAAAACACAACAAAGCATCTTCAGTACAACTCTGCTGCTTTGACATTGAAAGCATACAGGTGAAAATAGACAATGGCAATAAAACCTACAAGGAGTGAAAACCTACAAAGGTATTCTCACAACCATTAACATTTATGGCACAGGAGATACTGACAATAGTCACATTAAAGAAAGTGGTAATCACTTTCTTATTTAAGGTTAGTAAAAGATTTTTAAAATGGTTTTGCAGACACATTTGAAAATTAGAAGACAAATTAATGTAGACAGATCACTACTACTGTTAATAATTAAACATGCAAATAAAGTGTGAAGCATAAAGAGGTAAAAAATAGGGGAAAAATGGCTAATCTATGGAAAACTTCACAAGGGCAGGAATTATGCCTGCTTAATCCATTAACAGGTTCCTAGCACTTAGCAGTATGTGGCTAACAAATGTTTAATAAATATGTTTAAATAAATGAATTAATTCCTAGATACTGACCATTTCCTTCCTCAAAATAGGAAAACCTAATAAAAAGGTATGAGACATTTTTGGTGGCTAAACCTTAGCTTCTGTTATAAGTTCCAACTGCTGTTACTATCAAGAGCTTTCTTTATCTTTCTCTTTTATAAAACAGAAGCTGACTCTAGGCTGGGTATTGGTGAAGTCTAGAATTCCCTTATCCTCCTCCACTTGAATTTTATGCCTTTCTTGTTTTTCTTTTCTTTCATAAACTTCATTTCTACGTAAGGCTCTGTAAGGCTGAGCTGGCATTCAAATAAGATTGATAATCATTGTTCCCAGAACTGCTTTAAGAACAGAAAAATCTATAATCAGGACTATATCATAAATCAGTGCCTACCCATTTGTCTGGATTTAAACTCTTATTTGAGAGAATGAAAAAACAGGCCAAAACTTCATGGCTTTCTGTAAAAGTATACACAAACACATATATGGAACTCCAGGTAATTAATCAGTTTTTTTTGAAGGGGTTATTAAAAATAATTTCTGATTTTAACATTAGAAGATAATTTATTAACACAAATAATACTTTTACCATGGTGGAAATTTACTAATTTCTAGACATTTGAACTGACCTTGAGACTTGAAAACAGCTTTAGGAAAAGTTAAGGAACAAGAGTAAATAAGTTTTTGTTTTTTTTTTAAAGAAACACAGCAAGGCAATTAGATATACAGCAAACAAATCAGTACCTTTTAATAAAGGTATTTCATTAAATGCTAAATGTTTTTATTTTGCTACCCTAGAATATGATTCATAAAAGGAAATCCATAAATAAAAAAGATCTTTTGTTAGATTAAATTTCCTGATTTTTGACTTGAAAACTATGTAACCATACCTATAACTGAAAATTGGAGAGGAGACAAAACCAGTAACAAAGAGTTTTAACAAACTGCAGAAGGTATGAAAACAGGTATTATAGAACTCAGGTTGTTAATATGGAGGTAATTTAGAGAGAATGGCATCAATAACTGAGAGATTCCTTGAATGGCAGAGCACATGAAAGCAGAATGAGAAAGTGAGAAACAAGGGCTAAATGTCAGGTGACGTAAGTTACCAGGTGACAATATATTAGCTGAGCCCCGTTAGAATTTAAATTGTGCAATCTAAGTCTCCAGGTCAGAAAATCATTACCTTTTGGAGAAAAGGATAAAAGAAAAACTTCTTTTTCAAATGAAATTCATAAACTTTCCACCTGTTTTTTATAAGTCTATCTAGAATCCAACAAAAACACTGAAGTTTCTAAGAGTAACTTTTAAAAGAGGAGAAGCAATATTGGAGCCAGGTGGGAGGTACACTATCACGGGTGTAAGATGAGCTCAAGGATCGGGGAGACAGCCAATATTTTGGAATAACTATAACTAAAAAGTAACCTTTAAAATTGCATAAAAAATGAAAAATATAAGGAAGGAGAGAAGGAAAATATAAAATAGATAGGACATGGCAGAAAATAAAAATATGATTACTAAGTCTTCAAATAACTAAAGGTTATCTCTACCAGTGGGAAGTATATCATACATGGTGTGCTATGAAGCAAAGCTTAATTTAATCTCTGAATGAAAAATGAGACAGGAAATGATGACTATTGGTGAAAAAGGGACTGTGAATGGGAGTTAAAGCCAGGACCTCTAACCTATTATTTGTCGAAGAAGTTCTCTCAATACCTTTGCGTTTTTAATCTTTGCTTCCAAACTATAGCAGCAATATATTTTATCTGAAGAAAAAAATCCCTGTAATCTAACTAGCTTTTGTAGAGGAAACCTCAAGTAAAAATGTTTTTAACTTTCCCCAGTGCCTACTTATTTCATAGAATTTTAGAATAAAATGACTTTGGACATGAGCTAGTTTAAATTCTTCAATCTATACATAAAAATTGGGCCCAGAAAGGTCCTGTGACTTGCTTAAATCAAAGTTTAAGACAGATCTACAGACTCTCAGAGTGCAAAGCTCATTCCAATTGTTTTAAAATTAAATAAATATTTTACTTAAAAAAATTTCAAGTTAGACTAATTTAAAAAAAAAAAGACATCCTAGAATTCTCATAGAATGATTGTTTTATGATTTTTACAGGGCTGAAAAATTTTTTTACTTTCTTCTTGAATTTTACCCTGCTTAGATAAAATTATTTAGAGAATCAAATGTAACTTTATATTATTAGGCTCATTTGATATACTGGTACTAATAAGGCATTTCAGATAAATGTTTAAATTGAAAATCTGTGTTGAAGGTATCTAAACTGCCAATCTTTAAGAAGCTTCTTGGGTTGATGAGGTGCTGGACAGCACATATAATAAAACGAGAAAAAGTTCTAAGATGGGCTTAATTATTTTGTAGCTAACTTGAAAATTATTCTAGTTATGTTAGTTAAACAGGCTCATTTTAGCTATAAAATTATACAACACTCCCTCTTGTGGAAGTAATAAACTACTACATTCATCAAGAAAATATAATATTCATGATGTCTAAATAATTTAAAAGGGGAAAAAGAGTTATTAGGATCACTTATCTGGGAGTGCTTTGATTTCTTTTACTGTTAACCAAAACTTTGCTGACATCAAAACACATCATTATCTACAGATGTAACAAATTTCAGAAGACAAAACACTACATTTTTATACCTAGATAAAAATATTTTTGTGGGAAATTAAGCCACAAACACGTTTAATATGTATGAGCATGTAACAATAAGATCGTGGTGTTCTGTACTGGTCTTTGACTTGAGAAGAAATTAACTCAACCCATGCATGTCCAAGAGTTAACATCATCATCTATAAATTTTGAGGATTAGAATAAAAATGGGAAAGCAAAGAGTCTAAAAAATTTTTAAGGACATTAACATGATTTTTGAAAATTTTAGAATGTATACTTAAAACATAATGAAAACCAACTGCCTTACTTTGACAGTTCAGGGTGAAAGTGAAAATCAGTCACACAGTTGTGTTCAACTATTTGCAACCCCATGGACTGTAGCCTGCCCAGCTCCTCTGTCCATGAAATTCTCCAGTCAAGAATACTGCAGTGGGTTGTCATTTGCTTCTCCAGTGGATCTTCCTGACCAAGGGATCAATACAGGTCTCCTGTACTGCAGGCAGATTCTTTACCTACTGAGCCATTGGGGAAGCCTTACTTTGGTAATTCAAGGTACTTAGTTTTAAATATATCTTATTAAAATAAATCTGGATATTTTAATATAACTTCATATTGAAGGATCATTGAAAAAAATTTTGAAGGGTTGGGTGGAGGGGTGGACTAAACTCCTAAAAGCATATTACATCAGAATTAAAGAAGCATAGAAGAAATCTTAATATTAATTTTGCCAAATACGAGATTTCCATTCTATTTTTATCATATTCATTTCTTGGAAAAGCTTTTCCTAACACAGACTAAAATATATAATTTGAAGCTCTACAGAATTATTTTTATGTATTATAGTTTGGATAGTTTCACAGGTTCCAGGGTCAGGCATTTTTAAGATTTTTAAAAGTTTAAAGTATGCTTAGCAACACTGACAAGGATGGTTTCACATTCTTTTAAATATTTCAAAAGCTAGGAATTTTTATTTCCTTTCTCCATTTAAGATTTATAATTGTATTATGTAGAAATGTTGTATGTAATTACTATTTACCACATGTAACTATTTTAGTATGTTACCACTGACTGAAAGATCCATGTCATTGTCCTAGAATATAAAACTGGAAATAGGCATCTTAAAGGAATCTGAATATATAATCCAGGACCACAATGTGGCTTTAGGCTCAAAAAGGTGGGCGAGAGAACATGAACTTGGTAAAACGTCATAATTAAAAGATTATAGTGAATAATACCAAAATATTTATATTGTATATTGGTTGTATATATACTCCTGATAATAATCCAATAGTTTAGCTGTCCTCTGGAAGTCTGCATGTAAGTGGAGTCTGTTTCTCAGAGTCAGACTGATTGTGGTAGAAAAAGCAATAGGCTGGGAATTAAATGCCTTGGATTCACAACCTGTTCTTGATATATCTATGTGACCAGGCAGGTTATTCCATCTCTTGGCTTTAGTTCTCTAAACTGAATAACCCTTCAAACTATTAAATTCAATGATGTTAATTATTTAATATACTGCTAGTAAGTTTGAAGAAGGCCAAAGTCACATACCTCAATTTGCCCTAGGAAATTTCATTAAGTAATTCAAGGTACTTTTTGGACACAGAAAGATGCATGTTTATCAAGTTCTGTATTCAAAGAAGAAGAAAACAAAATATAGGCTAAAATATAGAATTTGAAGACATATTTAAAGACATACATACACATATATATAAGGACATATATATTATATATATATATAGCATCTTATAGCTGTTTCTTAGACTTACTAGAAATAATCATTTGGTTTGCATCTCAAATAAGTCCCTCTGTTAAACATTGAGAATAAAATCAGATTACTCATGTGTTAAGAGCTAGACAACTAGTATAGAAGGAAAAGTTATCAAGAGTTTCATGCTACATGGTAATGTGCAACTTATGTTAAGACAGGAGAGCACGTAGACATTTTCATGTACTTAAATAGACTTGCGGTGAGGAAACAAGCACTGTGGCAGAAGACACCGAATCAGAGTACACACGGCAGAATACAGCACAAAGGAAATGTGAACTGAATAAGCAGAGCCACGTGGAACAGCAGGTAACAGTGGGTTAGCATAAATCAAGTGAGAGTAGTTTTAAATACTTGGCAACAGACCCATTATCCACCAACCAAAGTCTGAAGTGTAGAAACAAGGAGAACAGGAGTAATAAAATCTAGACTTTATGTTATCTATCCTCAGCTACACCCATGATGATTACCATCACCTCACCCACAGACCAGGAGATGGGAATGTGAATGGAGTGGAGGAAAGCAGCCGTGAAGAGAGTAGGAACAGAAAATGAAAAAAATAACACATCCAAAGTACCACTGGTTTGGGGTTTTGTAGGCTGAATTGTGACCGAAGTAAAAAGTTTAAAAGAAAAGACTGCATACCAGCTTTCCCTTTACTCTCCACTCAAGACTTAGGGCTCACTTAGGTAACCGACAAAAATGAATCTTTAAGTCCTTTGACAGCTGGTTTCCCCTCAACTGTCCTTTTTCAGCCACACCCACATGAGGCTGATTATGAAGCAACAAGACCACGTTTACAGGATACACACAAATATCTGTCTTGCTACTCTTTGGTCACACACGTATTCTCACAGGCTACAACTCTGAAAATGAAGTATATACACAGACGAATATGACTGAGGCAGTTAATTCTGGTGGGAAGAAAGTAGCTCTTGTAATGATCACAATCAGTGACAGCTAATTACTACAGTTAAATGACAGGATGGCACATTATGAGGTAATGCCCATAACCAGTTAAATTTCTATAGCCCAATTTTGCCCATGTGCTTAGTGACTGTCTCACAAATCCATCTTCTTCCACTGAAATAAATTCAAGTATTAGTTTCCGCCCACCCCAATCATAAATCGATTTAACTTAATAAAAATTAGACGTTTCAAAATAAACAGGAAAAGAGTAAAACTCATTTTTCATTTAGTTCTGAAAGGAGCAACAAAAAGTATACTACTGTTCTTCAGATTCATAAGAACTTAGAATTATGTTAGGATATTTAAAAGTTGAACATGTTTTCAGAAGCACAATATTCATTTTTATTATATAGACCAGATAATTCCTAATCTAATTCTGACACACAAAACAAAATATCTCACCAAGTAGACAATTAAAATTCTCAAATTGGTTCAATATACTTCAAATTTTGAATTCACCATTTTGTACCAGGACTTTAAATGGAAGTGTATATAACTTCTGAATTTTCCTCCTGGTGGCCCAGAAGGTAAAGAATCTACCTGTATTGCAGGAGACCCGAGTTTGATCCCTGGGTCAGGAAATCCCCTGGAGAAGGGAACGGCAACCCACTCCAGTATTCTTGCCTGGAGAATTCTATGGATAGAGGAGCCTGGTGGGCTACAGTCCATGGGATCGCAGAGAGTTGGACACAACTGAGCAACTGACACTTTCACTTCACCTTCAAGCTAACTAAGGTGACTTTTTAAGGAACAAAACCCTCTACAGTATGATCTTTCTGCTGAAAATTTTGGGAATCGACACTAACAATTTTTCAAAGAAGAAGTCCCAAAACATAAAAGAAATACACTAATATAAAAAGTCTGGATCCAATTTACCTGAAGGAGAGCCATGTGCTGAGGTCATACTTTTGACCTTGGAGTCGGATAGTCGAGAGATACTGTTAGCTCTAATTCTAGGAGAAAATTTATCTGAAGGTACTAATCTGGCTCCACTTCTAATGATGGCTTCTGCAGTCCGTGAAGAGGCACTACTTCTAGAGATCGTTGCTTCAGAGTCACTGCGAGCCGATAATGAGCCAAGCCTTGTTCTACGAGGCTGAGCCAACAAATCAATCCTAGAAATGTTACGCCTTCCTGTGGGAGGTTTGGATGTCGAACTTGTTGTGGACACTTCAGAAGCAACAGATGCTTTGTCAGCATCAGCAAGTTCACTGTCCGAAGCTTCACCGAGTCGGGCTCTGCGCAAGAGGGAAGTCCTGGTAGGTCGTGGCCTTGGTAGAGTGGTGGATTTACTGGACGAACCAGGTGCTCCAGGAGAAGTCTTGGATTTAGTTACTTTACTTCCTTCTAGTTTGGAATGTGCGTGCTCATCAGTTGAGGTAAGTGGAGTCCTTCCATGAGATTTACAAGAGTAAGTTTCCTGGTCAGATGACATAACATCAGAGATGGCCGAGTGAGGTACACTAGAGGTTTGGTCATCATCTGTTAAATCTACTGAAGGCTGCCTTATTCTTCCACTGGACTGCACAAATTTACGACCCTCTGCCCGAGAACCTATATCTGCAGAACGACTTTTTGTTTTTTTTTCAATTTTCTCCCTAGCACCCGACGATGATGACTTTGTAACATCTTTGGAAGGAGAACCTGTGGAACACCTATCTTTATAGAGACTAGTGAAACTCTTTCGCTTTTGGGTTGACTTTCTTTCAGTCTCTCCAGTAACCAGACTGATGGTACTAGCTGTGTCCACATCAGATTCGGGTGAAATGGAGTTGTCTCTGTTATAACTGGGAGTATCTGGGCCTTCATCAGTTTTAGTATCTTCACGCAGTTTAGCTTCTAGAAAAGCCATTACTGCTTCTGTGTCTTTTAGAATAAGGGTTGTGTCCATACTAGAATCAGTATCCATAGAATCACTTCTTTCTCTTATTCTGCTGGCTGTTGTTAATGCTAAGGAAGGGGGTGTTGATAAAGGCTGTTTATTTATATGGGGGATAAGTTCTATGGGTATGTTGGGGCTAGGTTTTTCTATAGTGAAGCTTCCTTGTCGCACTAACGACTTGGAGGATTCCTTCTTGTCTCCTCCCTTTGAGGTCTGACTTTTCAGAATTTCCTCAGCTTTTCTTCTCTTACCCTCATTTTGTATTGCTCTTTCTCCTTTGCCTGCAGAAAGTCCTGGAATTTTTTCTTGAGGCTGTGACTCCTGCTTAAAAGACTCCTCCCTACATCTATCTATCTGACCCGCAATGGTTTTTGAAGAAGATAATTTAGTAGGTGTCCACTGTGCCTGTTCCTTTTGTTCTTGTTGCTGGATTTTAGCTAATGTTTGCTTTACCAAAGAAGCTTCCTTATCAGTTTCACTTTTCTCCTTCCCAGAGTAAGAGCTGCCTAAGTGAAGCAGGGCTTTACTATCTCCACCATTTTTAAGAGTCTCACCATTTACTGCCCTGTTCATTTTACTCAAGGCTCTGTCAGTGTCTTGTTTATCTTTCTGGTATACCTGGGCAGGTGCTTCTTTCTCCTGAAGCTCCGTGTCTTGCTTTTCTCCTATCTCTGACCTCTGTGCTATAACCTTTGTTCTGGAGCTCTCAAGAGACTTTTCTTCACTTGGAAGCTGGGGAAGGGTTCGTCTCCTTCTCTCTCCCTGACTAGCCAAGGAAGCTGCTGAGCCAGTACTTCTCAGTGAAATGCCAGATTCACTGATGTCTGTATCTATAAAAGAAAACAACAAAAAAGGAACTTACTGGGGCAAAAATGTGAAAATAAAACAAATGTCATATTACCTTAGATTTTGAAGTTAAGAAATGGCTTAAGCATAAAATAAAACTTTGAAGAAATAAGCCAACATTTTGACAGTATAATTGAAAAAGAAAATGCAACACTGAGATGCACAAATAGGAGAGCAAATTTTATGAGATGAAAATTAGGGTCATCTTATCTTAAACCTACATCTGTTGCTCTCTTTTTCTTTTAATGTCATTAATGGAAGAGAAGTTCACATTCTTGCTTTTGTGACTTGTCCCATCTGTGAATTTCACTCACAAAAAATGGACTCTGCATAGTATATACAGAAGTGTAAAAATAATGTCTAATAAACAGTTTATATGCTATACTTTGAATTACATAGTAAAGAATAATAATATACCTAAATTTTAATAAGCATATTATCTACTGAAACAATGACAAGTCTGGATTTCCTAATAAAACAGAAAACGTAGAACTTTGACAGTGTTTTCTCTTTATTTAATTTTTTTTAAACAATGTTTTCTAAAAGAAAAAATTCAAAGTTAATTAAAAGATTTTTAATAATTGTAAGAAAGGAAAAAGGTGACAGGACTTGTCATAATTTCACAAACTGAGTTATTTTTAAATTATGATCTTCTGGTATATTAAAGCCTCAAACTGAGAAGTTGATGGGAAAATATAAAACTTCAACGTTTTCATGTGAGAGACTTTGAGAATATTACTTAAGGAGTACTTTCCTGTTTATAAATGAAATGTATTTCTGAGAAAAGGGATCTTTTTAGGGAAATATAAATTGACATATAAAGCATTTAAACCTTTTGGGTATAAGTGGAAAAAAGATACTAGATATAGCTTCTGTGGTCATCCCTTTATAATTCTAAAATTTTAGCATCTAAATTTCATAGCTATACTACGGCTATAATGTAGAAAAATACTTAATAACTTACTAATGTAACTTTAATTTAGCAAATGATCATGTTATTTGGTTATGTCTTATCTCCACAGTACTACTTGAAGCACTAAACTTATTTAGTTATAGCTATTTTATCTTTTTGTACTTTTCTAGCATTTCTCACACTGTCCTGGCTCGTAACACACACTCAATGAATATTTGACAAGAACATTTTAAGTAGATTTATCAGCTTATCTAAGTAAGCTCATTTAGAACATGATGAAACAGGAATAAAATAATGAAAGCCAAGTATTATTAATTTTTATAACAAGGGTAGAATTTTGCTTTCCACAGCTAATAATACTTTTATAATGATTCTTTATAAATTTCTCTAGCCTGACTTGCTTTTTTGTTCCCCAAACAGTAATCAGTTTATGTGAACCAATCTGAAAATTATGCTATCTTTCCAAAGATTTTTGGTAATATTAAAAATTACTTCTAATTTTTATGACAAATTATACAGCTTTTCTAGTACACTGCTGTGTACCTTGCTCAAATACTTGCTGACTAATGTTTCCAAAATTCCTAAAAAGATTTTTGGTTGCCACAATAAACACAAAATAAATTTCGATTTCAACTTCCAGCGATAACACATCTAAGAAAATAGATTAAAAAACCACATACAAATTCTCCTGAGGGTTTTATTCTTTAATGAAGAATGTAATGAACTGAATCTAATAATAAAATCATTAAGAGGCATCATAATTTTTGTTTTTTCAAAGAGATTCTATATTTCAGTTCACAGAAATATAGTAAAAAGGTAGTAATAAAAATCATATTATACATTTGCAAAAGATGTATTTAGTAAATTAAGTTGTATTACATAAATTTTCTTCATTGAACATATGGAAAAAAGTGGCATTTAAATATTTGATGTGTTAGTGAATGGGAGAGTTTGGAACTATATTAGTCTTATTTTTAAATTTTCACATGTATATATGTTATATACATATAGTCATATATAAGTTTTTGTGAGTACACACACACACACATGCTTCATCTACAAATTACCTCTATTTCCAGTTAGGGTTACATTAATGACATCTGCAGTTTTAGTGAAAATAAAATCTATATATAGTAGCTTGAGACTATGTGAATATATTTATTTAGGTTTAATTCACTTCTCACTACACAGACTTAGCTTATAGTATTTTTAAAACTGATGTATGGTTCACAAAAGAAAAAAAAAAAGAAGGAAAGAAAATACCATGCTCTAAAGGAACAGGTACAGACAACTCCATTATTCTTTCTTCTTGATCATGCCTTGTATGATTGGCAGCCAAACTAGCCCATTGTGAAACCCAACGCTTGTTTCCAGACGAAGATGTACCTTCCTAAAGGAGAGAAATAAAAGAATGAAATGCTAGTCTGTCAAGTCTGTTCTCATGTTCAGAGAATTTCATTTAGTCATTAAATTCCCTTTAACATATCATATAAAGCAGTATTTAAACCTCACATTGATATATTATCATTTGTTATATTTCCTTATATATAAAGATTTTCTAGGGCATCTCTTTTAACTATAAGATTATTACTGTGAATGTAGTAAAATTTTCTGTACTTATTAAGTATTAACAATGGTACTAAAATAAACTCTTAGAGCTTAAAATTTACTGCTGCTAAATAAACTCATGTGTACCACAATAGCTTCATGCCTACCACAGAAAAGTTAGTCCTACTCCATTCTATAGAACAGAGAGTCTAAGACCTATTTCTAAGTTGTTCTTCGGTCCTTTAAATGATTCCATAAATCAGACTGGTTCTACACTCTCAGGGCATATTAAAATCTACCAGGTCATGTCTTCAGGGATTTCAAATACAAGCCCAAAGCTTTAGGCTTCTTTCTACAATACTTAGTGTTTTCAGAAGAAGCTAGAAATCACTCAAATCTTTAAGAACTTTTGTATAACCAGTCTGAACATAGACCTCTCCCATCTAAATCTGTCTTTAAGGCAAATGATTAGTCAAGGTGTGAAACAGAATTTAATTCGTGATATGGTTCCATATATATGGATTATTTATCGGTAATCCTTAAGCCCGGGTCAGTCTATGTATTTAAGATGGAAGATCTAGGTGTACAGAAAAAAATGTTTCCTCACTAGAAACTTAAGTCAATGCTCAGTACTGAATCTGTAATAATAACTAAGAATTGGAAAGCTCTGATCAAATTTTATTCTGAATTATTTCAGAAAGCATTTTATTAAAAGTGTCAAATGACAGTCTAAAAACTGATAAATATTTCATAAGACTACATACTATATGATTTCAAAAACAATGGATTAAAATAGTAAGTTGCATACAAGTGACGTACATACAATAAAGCCTAAAAATACCAAAGCCTGCTGAATCTCTGAATTCTTGCCAAGATTTTGTGGGAGTTGTTCACAGTTCTGAGACTGAAGGAGGTACCAGAGCCATTCACATCATTCTAGGAATACCCACAACAGAAGGGGTTTCAAAGACACACATTTATGTAGACCCATTCTGTGAAGACTGTTCTAATGGCTAGTTTAGGTAGTTCCTTCAAAGGCAGGTACATACTTGGGCTATATATAAATTTACTTGGCATGGGCTGAGGGGATAAAGAGGAGAAGAGGGAGTCCAACAAGTTCACAGTCACCAGCACCCTTTCTAAATTAATCAGAATACCAAAACACTGCTTTGAGTAAGTATCACTTGTTTTCAATAAGTAAATTAAGCATCTTGACAAATATCAAAATAAAATTGTTTTGAGTTTTCAGGAAATAGCAGACCATAAAGGGAAAAATTTTATATTAATAAGCAAATATATATCTGAATTTGGTTGACTATAAAGAATACATTTCACACAAATACTTCATTTATATTTTTTTATTTATACCTTAGGATTTAATTTATATTTAATATATATTTACTATTTGTATATTTTAAATTAACTCATTTTTTGGTAATATAATAAATTACCTGAATGATAATGAATGGTAATATAATGAATAAGAGAAAGGGTTAACACATCAAAGCTCTTTAAGGTTCAAATTCTGGCCTTACAAGGTATGAGTTTCAAGACCTTGACCAAGTTAATTTCTACAGACTTCAGTTTCATTATTTGTAAAATGGTATGCAGAAAGCTTCTACTGAATGTTAGATCTTGTTAGTTGAATAAATTATAATACTTCTCAGTCATATATATATATATTTTTACATTTCTTCCAATATATTAGTGTACAATGAAATTCTAAGAACATTTCTAGAAAAGGGATAAACATTTGTTGACTACAGAAATCTAAGACAATTACTCTGCTGGGTACTTTCTATCCTTCATATCCTTCCCTGTAAATAGGTTTTAGAAAAATACCACTTGCATAGATAAGAAAACTGAAGATGAGAAGAGAGGAAACGATTGATTCAAGGTACCCTGTTAGATGTGGCAGTTCTAGGATTTGCACTCAGGTCTTAGAAGCTCTACTATGCTACACTGACTCTGTAACTATCAACCAAGCCACCCTTTCTAGTTGCATCCTGGGATGCACTACCAGGGCACTTATTTAGGTTTTTAAGCTGTATGTATCAGGCACAACCTTGCATGATAGATCTTTTCATTCCGAATACATGACCTTCTAGAAAGTGTATGCAGTGTGTATATATATATATATATACACACACATACACACACTTTATCTCAATGTCAGAGATAGTGAGCATATAGCTCATTAACTGCTAACTGAAATTTAACATTTTCACTGACTGCCAAAAGAAATATTACAGTGTTTTACAAGAGGATATATTAACTGCTTAAAATACTATACAGCTGACCCTTGAAAAAAGTGAAGGCCGAGGGGGGAATGAAAGCTCCAACCCACTGTGAAGTCAAAACTCCATATATAATTTTGCAGGTGGCCCTCGGTATCCATGGTTCCCAATCCTTGGATTCAACCATGGATCGTGTACTACTGTAGTATGTATTTAGTGAAAAATCAAATCTGTGTGACAGTGGAACTGCGCAGTTCAAACCCGTGTGGTTCAGGGGTCAGCTGTAATCAACAAATGATAAAAATTTATATTTTGCGCATGTAAAAAATGTGAGGAAGATGTGTATACCTCTGAGATGTGAAATCCAGGTGTACTCAGTGGTTTTCTTTCTTCCATGACAACTGCAGCAGAACTGAGAGCCCAATCTTTTATCAGATCTTTATGTTTTTCATTGATAATAGGCCTATTATAATCTTGATTGTCATCTACTCCAAATACCTAGGAGAACATTATTTTATAAATGAGATTCTGAGTAGCAGATTAATATGTGAGCACTGTCAGTAACTTCAGAGGCAAAAAACAGGATTTTAATTTCATAGGTAAGTTCAACAATGAGGGAAACCTGTTTAATGACAGGGTAACATCCAATAGGAGTAACAGCTGGAGATGAAAACAGAGCAGTGGTAGCTCATGTAAATGTAACTAACCTTTTTAAACATTTAGCAAATGCACCATTTGATAAATAAGAGATATTCAGGATATTACATTTGCTTTGTTAGAAGATGTTAATAATGTCAAGCATTTTAAGATGCCAAGTGTTAGGATGGAGTACCACACCGCTTCAGCTTGTCTCTGCTTTTGAGAAGCATGCTGGAAGCTTAAAGTTTATGGTTGACTTTATCTGTTCCTTCCCTAACAAGTGCTTAATATTTACATACATGATTTAAATTTATACACATAATTTTCTCAGGTACTAAATAACAGACTTTATTGTATGATCTTTATATAAAATATACTATAATTCTTAAACTTTGTGTAGAGTAGAACATAATTTTTAAACTTAAAGGCCTTTGTTTGAAATGCAGATTCCTGAGTCTGTTCACACAGGTTAGCATTTTCAATAAGAAGGCTGTCTGTAGTCAACACTTCTGAAATATTCTAAACATAGAGACCAACAATCAATCATGAACCTTTAAGGGCAGTTACCTGAGTCTTACTCATTTATTGGCATAACTAAGGCTTTGAATTGACTGGGAAAAGTTTATATAAACTTTAACACTGTTTTACTCTTAAGTCTACTTGGTTGCCAATGGTTATTATTTATAGGTATTAGTTGTGGTTCTAATTATTAAAATGAAGAATGGTAACATGTGCTTGAATTAGCACTTTGTAGAAGAGAGCTTTAGAATAAAATCAAAGAGCCTTCATTTTCTACAAAAATGGAAAAAATCTTTAAGTTAAACTATTTTCTAGAAAACTTTTTAATGATATGGTACTTTTTAATGATAGCTGATAAACTCTGAAGTCTACATTTAGTAAAGCAAATATCAAATTTTCAAAATTCACTGAACTTGGAAATGTTACCACTAGATGTCATTACTTAATATTTAATTCAAATATGACTGTACAGTTCTCAAGAATTATGATTTAATATTCTGTTGAACCACTCAGTATTCAAATATTCAAATATTCTTTGCTTTAAGAGAAAGCTGGGTATTATTGTTTGACTATTAAATCAAATATGATTTTTTTTTTAGTATACAGAAGGGAAAAACAAACCCATTTCATTTTGCCAAAGAGTAGAATTAGCAAGTTTAACAAGAATAGCAGTAAGACATACTAAATATATCTTTCCATGTGCTCTGCCTTCAACTTCACTTGTAAAGAAAGAAATCAGAACTACTAAGTTATGCGTGACTACCTTAAAATTTTAAAATTATCTCTAACTCAAGTCACTGAACTCCACATTTACTGAAGCTTATTTCCTTATGTGCATAATCACAAAAAAAATTACAACTCAAGTTTTTGAGAAAAAGATAAAAATAATCACATGTGATTACTTGTATGTTGTATCTCTCTGGCACGTTAATATAAAATTTACCTTCAGTTAATTTCTGATTTGATGATATTTAATTCTATTCCATACTCGAAATGGACTTCCAAAACTTTGATTTCCTTAAATATCTAAGCATCAGCAGTTCTGAATCTATTAAATCTCTTGAAATTGCTTCTGACGCTATTTTGAAATAATAATGAAAGACACACACAGACACAGAGAACTAATGTTTTTAGGGAAGGGGACTGAAACTGTACAGAAAGTGTAGTCACATGACTTCCTACAGATTCCTCTTAAAACATCAGAGCTATTAACAGCTATACACATATCTGTCAGAGAAGTAGCAATGTATTGATGAAGTAGTGCTTGCCATATGAGCAAGGAAGCCTTCAAAGTTCATACCTACATTTTTGATACTTTTGAAAAATTAATGATACGAATAACTAGTTCAGCTTGAAATCTAAATTGTCATTTTCATGTCTCAGTATAAAAAATCTACAACTTTCATGTGAAAACAAAGCAGACAGAAACAGCTATACTCTGTGTACTTTAAAGCTATAGTACTTTGCACATCTAAAAAAGTACATACAATCTGACATGCATACAATAAGTTAAACACAATTTGAAGGCTCTTCAAAGCAGAGACCAAGCTTGCTAGATTTTCTCATCTTTTCATTCTAGATTTTGTCCCCAAGTGATCGTCACTGAAATCACTAACTGCAAACAGTTATTCAACCTATCTGTACTTCCTCCTCCTAGATGGCTCAGTGATATTACACACATACTATGCTAACCTAGGCTCATGAATCTTTTCTCTTCCCCACTATGCAGGGCTCAATTAAACCCCCAAACTTGATAAAGTACAAAATCAGGGTGCCTCTCATTCAGCTAGAAACTTTTTTAGATTAGAAGCTTAAAGTGAGAAAGAAAGAGCAGATATCTGTCCAACTTGTATATTTCCTAAGTAGAATCCTCCTCCTAAGTTTGTCAGTTTTTAATTTTTCCAAAGGGCATGCGGAAGGAGCAGGAGTGGTATGGGAACAGAAATTTTCTTTTTGAACTTGTACTCTCTGTGCTCTCTGGTACTGGCAGTTTAAAAATTATTTATTTACCTTAGGGGCTGGGAGTGTTTTCATGTATTCTTCCCTATAATTCCCTTGATCCAGACAGATGCATCTCTATATGGGGGAGTGACCTGTGACTCCTCTAGGAGCCTCTAGGTTTAGGGTAGGAAGATAGAATTAGGGAACATGTTCTCAATCTTTTCCTTTGAATACATATATGTGATATGTAGCATCTCACTTTGGGATTTCACAGCTATATCTCATTGGTTACTTTAAATAGTCTTAACAACCTGCTACTGAGGTATGGTAACATTATTTGTAGGTTGTGGGTTCACCATAGGGCATTTAAGAAATAAACAAACAAACTGTATATAAGCTCAGTTGCTCAGTTGTGTCCAACTCTTTGCGACCCCCTGGACTTTAGCCCACCAGGTCCCTCTTCCATGGTGTTATCCTGGCAAGAATATTGGAGTGGGTTGCCACCTCCTACTCATATATATATATATATATTTTGTTGTTGTTGTTGTTGTTGTTGTTGTTGTCCTTGCTCTCAAGGAGCTGAGGTCTAAATCAGGAGCTTAGGGGAAAAGAAAAACAAAAAAACAGAATGCCATTTGAACGAAGCAGAGGTATTCTGTAATTAAAACAAAAAAGAACTAGGCAATATTTTTAGATTTTAGTTTTAAATTTAAATAAACTAAACATTCTTCGGGATGATAAAAGACTAGCATGTATAACACAAAGTGAGCCTGTGAAAAGTTTGACCTTGATTTTTCACCACCATATTATCACTATAGTCATAATTAGTTAAAGGTTCAGACTATATTGAGAATGTCCAGTGTCTAATTCTGAAATTGGAAGTTGGAGAAGGGGGAATAATGGTATATCAAACCCAAGATTAACTTTCATGGGGGTAAATATTACACCTACTGAATACTTGAAAGAGGGATCAAATTACATTTGGTAACCTCAGACATAGGTTGCTCACTTCTTGTGACAGAAAGCTGAGAGAAGAGTGAAAAAGGGTAGAGGAAAGGAGAAGACTTAGGCATACAAACGTGATAATACTAATACAGAGCAAAATAGCAATAGTCCTCAATGTATTAGTTTAAAATTTTTCCAAATCAGTTGAAATTCGTAATTTATTCTCCCACAGAAATGGAAATGAGGCTTCCCTAGTGGCTCAGATGGTAAAGAATCTGCCAGTCTCTACTAGTTCAAATCAACAGCAGTTTCGCATGGGTTATGGAAATCACTTGACACATAATAGTTCAAGAATTATGCAGAATGCTCGCCACTAACATCAGGGAACAAAATCAGGAAAATTTAATAGAAGGTGAACTTGCAGTTTTCCAAGAAAATCTAATTTCATTTTTAAAATGCAAAAGCCGACAAATTCAGTGGAATAAACGGTTCTGAACATTTAACACTGTTATTTCTATAACATATTTTTAACCAATTTTAAAATTTAAAATCAGACAAAGTTATAAAGGAAGAGCTCAGAATGGGGGTACGAGATATATATTATAATTCAGCATGATATACAAATAAACACAAGTACATGCATGTTCATGGAGCGTTATTCACAATAGCCGAAAGGTAGAAACAACCCAAATGTCCATTAATGAGTGAACAGATTAAAAAATTTGGCATAGCCACACATCATTATTATTTTTTTATTATTCAGTCAAAAAAAGGAATGAAGTATTGATGCATGCTACAGCATGGACAAACACTGAAAAGACTATACAAAGAGAAAAGTAGCAAGTCATAGAAGGCCACATGCTATGAGATCCCATTTATATGACATGGCCAGAAGCAGCAAAGCCACAGATGCAGAAATCAGACTGGTGGCTGCCAGGAGCCTGAGGACAGAGTGACTGCTTAATAGGCATGGGATTTCTGTATCAGGTGATGAAAATGTCCTGGAGCTACAGAGTGTTGATGGTTGCACAACAACGTGAATTTACTAAAAATCAATAAACTGTACACTTCAAATGGCTAATACAGTAAATGTTACGTGAACTTTGTTGTTTAGTCACTAAGTCATGTCTGCCTCTTTTGTGACTCAATGAACTGTAGCCCATCAGGCTCCTCTGTCCATGGGATTTTCCAGGCAAGAATACTGGAGTGGGTTGCCACTTCCTTCTCCAGGGAACCTTCCCAACCCAGGGATCGAACCCACATCTCCTGCATTGGCAGGTGAATTCTTTACCACTGAGCCACCTACCTGTTTATTTTTAAAGGCACCATCTAGAGTTCCAGAAAAACATCTATTTCTGCTTTACTGACTATGTCAAAGTCTTTGACTGTGTAGATCACAACAAACTTGGACAATTCTGAAAGAGATGGAATACCAGACCACATGACCTGCTTCTTGAGAAACCTGTATGCAGGCCAGGAAGCAACAGTCACAACCGGACATGGAACAACAGACTGGTTCCAAATAGGAAAAGGAGTAGATCAAGGCTGTATATTGTCACCCTGCTTATTTAACTTCTATGCAGAGTACAGCATGAGAAATGCTGGACTGGAAGAAGTACAAGCTGGAATCAAGATTGCAGGGAGAAATATCAATAACCTCAGACATGCAGATGATACCACCCTTATGGCAGAAAGTGAAGAAGAACTAAAAAGCTTCTTGATGAAAGTGAAAGAGGAGAGTGAAAAAGTTGGCTTAAAGCTCAACATTCAGAAAACGAAGATCATGGCATCTGGTCCCATCACTTCATGGGAAGTAGATGGGGAAACAGTGGAAGTAGTGGCTGACTTTATTTTTCTGGGCTCCTAAATCACTGCAGATGGTGACTGCAGCCATGAAATTAAAAGACGCTCAATCCTTGGAAGGAAAAGTTGTGACCAACCTAGACAGCATATTAAAAAGCACAGACATTACTTTGTCAACAAAGGTCTGTCTAGTCAAGGCTATGGTTTTTCCAGTGGTCATGTATGGATGTGAGAGTTGGACTATAAAGAAAGCCGAGCACTGAAAAATTGATGCTTTTGAACTGTGGTGTTGGAGAAGACTCTTGAGAGTCCCTTGGACTGCAAGGAGATCCAACCAGTCCATCCTAAAGGAGATCAGTCCTGGGTGTTCATTGGAAGCACCGATGTTGAAGCTGAAACTCCAGTATTTTGGCCACCTGATGCAAAGAGCTGACTCCTTTGAAAAGACCCTGATGCTGGGAAAGACTGAGGGCAGGAGGAGAAGGGGACGACAGAGGATGAGATGGCTGGATGGCATCAGACTCAACGGACATGGGTTTGGGTGGACTCTGGCAGTTGGTGATAGACAGGGAAGCCTGGCATGCTTGGTTCATGGGGTCACAAAGAGTCGGACATGACCGAGTGACTGAACTGAACTCAAAGGAACCATCTGACCTTACCTTCTTCCTTTTCATCTGTCTGGGTAAATCTCTGTCCTTTCCCAGAACCTATCCTACATCCTTGATTCTTCCTATTCTTTTGGACTCTTATAGCCACCTTCTTTTCCTTTTTCATCACTGTTTAGCATTCTCTCTTTATTAGTTCCTCTTTTTGTATATTCAAATCACACTCAGTTCTTATCTAATGCTTCTATAGTTAAAATATCCAGTTTCTCTCCTTTTAATAGCTTAATTCATTGTCATGCATTCTTTTCTTTCATACCTAAAATCTGGCTGCTCATCAATTACTATCTTATGCTTTCTTTGCCAAACAGATTTTTAAGCATTAAGTGCCTAAGTGGGTATTAATAGAAACTGAAAAGTATTTCTAGATTTCTATTAATCAAAGCAATCCCCCTGAAACTCACACATTTCTTCTGATGCAACCAAGTCTTTTGCAGCTTTCATATTTCTCATTACAAAGAAAAACTTACAAAACACAGATTTTAAATTATACATTTTAACAAGTTATTTTGGAATCAAGATATAAACAAATTTAAGCACATAAAATATAGGAATATCTGTTTGTGGAGGCCTTACTGCATTTAATCAATCTATAAGTTCACTGAAATAAATTAGCTAACATATAACTAACCACATATAAATATTGATAAACATAAAAATCAAGTCAATATTTTTTCTTTCTCATTTATCCATTCACAAGATAATTACTGAGTGTCTACTACATACCAGGCACTGTTCTAGTCACAAGAAATACAAACATGATGAATACAAATGAGATCATTCTAGAAAGGACAGAGAGAAAATAAACTAGCTAGAGGTAAGTTCTATAAAGAAATCACGGTAGTATTACAGGAGGGTAATGCTGGGGCTATTTTATAGATCGAGTGGTTAAAGAAAGCCTCTGAAAGTAAATTATAAGGAGGTGGTAGGCATGCAAAACTAAACCAAAAAACCACACAGGGAAGAGCTTATTAGACTAGGGCACAGTAAGTGAAAATCCCCTAAAAACCAGGAAAATAAGTAAGATCTCTTACAGTGGTAGAAAAAGGAAAATCGGGGCAAACCTAATAAGTCTTAAGCTTTTAACTGAAAAAAAGGTGAGGGTTTCCTTATGAAGCTTTGGGGGTTAATACAGCAGTAAAGAGTTTCTTGTACCTAAGAAGGACATGGAGTGTTAAAAGGGGGAGAGGAGCATCAACAGAGTGACCAAAACTGAATTCTCCTGATACAAAATTGTTTTTTAAATTGTTCAGTGAAGAGACAGCAGGAAAGAAGATTAACATAAAAGAAAAAAAAAATCAAGCTGTCAGAATTTACCTGTTAAGAACCACTATTTGCTTCAGCCCTTTTATTAACTCAGATTATTTCTGGATTAATAGCAATTAGAAAAAAAAATATTAAGTCAAATTCCAAATGCAGCCTCTATTATCAAGGTCCTCTTCTACTACTCAAGGCTCTTGTCTGATCTCTTTTCCTTTAGTTCCCAGACACCTGACTGGGTATATGAATGGACTCTGCACATACCTCCCTCCTCTGTTCTAACAGGCTCTCTTTACCTAGATTTTGACTCCACTTTATCACAGTTCCCTGGCTCTGACTTGAACCTAGTCTAGAATCTTGCTGTGAATGTCATAGAGTTTGGAATATCTTCATTCAAAATTGCTTATACCTGGATCCAAGTTCTCAGCACTGACTTCCTTTGGGATGTCTCACTGCTGTCGATGTTCCTCATTTTGTGTTTCCAGTCCTGTATAGTTCTCCTGGTTCTGGATTCTTCCCTACCACCTGTTGCCTACAGAATCAGCACTGATAGATACAAAGCCCCATGAAGGGAGAGGATATGCTAACAAGAAGCATTGGGGGAATCAAAACTCAGGAAAGAAGTATCTGGTAGAACTGGTCCATGGTATGAAATTTATGGAGAAGAAAAATACTTTTTTCAAAAGAAACTTCAGCCCTCTACAAAGGCCAATATTTTTTCTTTTCATTTAATATTTGGCTTTCTGTTTTCACTACAAGTCTTTCTCATTTAGCCTAAAAGTCTATAAAGTAGCCCTGACAGTATCCTCCTCTTCCCTTAGCAGTGTTTTGGACGAAGGAGTGGGGAAAAGAAACTGGTACTATGATGGGTTCTCTAGGTTATTATAGGGAAGTCAAAGGAGGGAGGTCTAGGGGAGGCTATCATTGCAGCGGAAGATAATTACCTTTAATCCAGGCAGTTACCAGCACTTTCTTATTATAGCACATCTCCATGTAAGCTTAGATGTAAAACTTAAGAGTTCTTCATGAATAACAGACATGTGCGTTAATATTATAAAAAGTAAATTTGGGGACAAAGCATACAATAAGTTTTATCTACTGACAAACACACGACACAGAAGTATAAACCAAAATGCTGTCATCCCGTAACTTGGAGGTTGGGGCAGAGATATCTCAGTGCCCTTGAACTACGTAACAGTACAACTGACACAGAAAAAGATAATGGCATTATAGCTTGATCATCTCTTTAAAGAGATCCTACTTTGACAGTATGCAACTTCTCCTGAGTTGCCAGGCAAGTATACGTTCTGCTTTATCGTCTCTAGACACAGAAATACAATGTACTTTGGGGAAAAACTGAAAAGGCATTCTAGCGCTTATCATATTTAATGCCAGTGTATCATATGAAACTGCTGCTTACTCACTTTTATTATTCTGTCTTTGATTCCAAGGTGCTATTGTTCTTTTGGTTTTCTCTTACTCTTACGTTTGATCCTCCTTTACTCACTTTTCTTCCTTTGTCCACCTATACTGGTGTTGCTAAGAATTTCGTACTTTGCCTCTTCTCACTTTTATACACTCTTTCCAGATGATCTCATCTGTATTTTGCATTCACAGCTACCCTCTCATAATCCCCAAAATGTTATTTTAGCCCAGATCTCTTACCTAAGATCCAGACATTTATATTTAACTGACTACTGGACATGTCAGTAGCTTTTTAATCACCTTTTCTGCTTCCAGCCTTTCCAAGTTTCAATGCATTCTTCACACTTACTACAGTTGATTTGCATGTCACTGCCAGATTTAAAAGTGTTCAATGATTCACAACTGCATTCAGCATTAAAAGAATAACAAAAATACTAAAGTCCTTAATACGATATGGAGAGGCCGTCAATGTCTAGTCCAACCTCATCTCTCTGAAAGTAACTGTGGTCCTCTGAACAAGGCCTCTACCCTCCTGGGCTTTTGAAAAGATTGCTCCATATTTTTGAAAAACTCTCCTTGACCATGCCTATTATGGGAGTAATCCCATATGTTTCAAAACGAGCTCGGTTGGCAATTAAGTTCGGTATTTACTAAGGACATTTTATATGCCAGGCACTAAGTTCCTACAGTCATGGAGTTTATATTCTTGCACATGTGTGTATTTGTGTGTGTATTATAGGGGAGCGGAGAGGCAAATAAATAAATAGCAAACTATCAAATGGTGAAAAAGCTTATGATTAAAATGAAACAAGCTGATTTGACAGTACGGGGGTGGAGAAGGGGTGTTTCCTTAGATTGGACAGCTAAAGACTTCTCTGACGAAAAGATATTTAACCTGAGATCTCCTCATGGAAGCTATTGGTACCCTTACTTGAATAGTTTGCTCATCAAAACATCCACCATACTATTTTTAATGCATATGTTTTCACTTGTGTATTTCCATGCCTCCATATACTTAGTTCCTGAGGGGAAGAATGCTCTCTTTTCCATTTCAATCTCTCTCCTAACACAAAGCTGGGCACATGGCAGATGCTGAATAAAGGTTGAGAAAAAAATTAATGAAATAAACCAGCTCTCAAATGAGGGAGTAAAAAAGGAAAGAGACCACACTGAAGTTTTCAGGCCCAAATAACAATTATATTCAGATGGACAACAGCTGATGGTCCCCACTTCCATCCCACACACCCCAACTTTAAAAGGGAGAAAACGGATGACAAAGCTTACCCAAACAACTTGATATGATGTCTGAATCTCCTCCCATCCGCCCAAAGTCCTTCTTACGCCCTGATTCTGACTATTTGGGGTCTTTGTTTTCTTCATGCTCACAGGTTACTTCATTTTCTTCAGACATTTGTTTCCCCAGAGCCTGACTTTAGTCAGCCTGAATCTGACCTCTAGCTTTAACCACAGCCAGTAGAATCTCAGCACTTTTTCTTTGGCATTCACAACATAATGTAGTGACTCCTGTTTTTCCCTACAGTTATGGCCTTAGCTTTGTTTTCTGGTTTATACAAACTACGAATGACTGAATTATCTACTCAGTCACATTCTGACATTATTCCCTTAAATGAATCCTGGTTTAGATTCTTGGTTTTCTTTATCCATAGTGTGACCAAATAATTTGTCACTGAAATTGGGACTCTTTTTGAAAATGAAAAAAAGGATGCTTATTATGGACAGCAGGTATACACGAGGTTTTATGGTCCTTCTCTTCATCCAGCAGTTTACTTTTCAAGAGTCTCAACTGCCAACAATGACTTCCTTCTTGACTTTCTGTTGTTGTGGCCAGGCTATTTCCTTGCACTTTAACTTCCATTTGAGTTTCAGATTTGACCTTTTCAATGCTGAAGAACTTTTCAGGATTTATCAAAACCTAGTGTAGAGATTCATACACGGAAACTACTCACAAGGTTAATAACACAGCTAATATTTATAGACCTTTTATCATAAGATAGCATTATAATAATAAGCCTCATATATTTTATTGAATTCTTTTTGCAATCTAGTGTTCACTCAGTGTACTTATATCTGGTACATCTAGTACAGATCTGTCTGTCTACAAGTGTTCATGTTTTTAAACTATTACAATATAATCTCCCACTGAAAGATCTTTTAATAGAGAAACACCAATAAACTATAAATGAAATATACATAAATCAAACAAAACTACACTAGAATAAAATTAATCTGAATTTTAACACTTAATAGCTTTTTTTTCCCCAAAATCTATCCTTTTATTTTCTACTTGACAGTATCTTAAATAGCAATATACTAACTTTAATCTGAAAGTAATGTCATTATTGATTCAGTGATGAAAATAATTAGAAATGACTGAGTCATTTTCTATTGCTACAACTGTGTTCTTAGCTTTCCTTTACTATTATTAGAAATATTACTTTATCTGTTTGTTAATTTTTAAAAACTTCTCTTTTTTTTTATTTACTTCTCTTATTAACAACTATCATAATATCTATTTCCTAAATTAATGGGTTTCCGAAAGTCTGGAGTGCTATACCCCAACACTGAAAAATTCTGAGCATTTGCTCCTCAACTGACGGATGTTAGAAATTTTATATATATATACATACACACACTGTATACACTATAGAACACACTCTTAAACAGAAATAAAAACTATGAAATTAAAAATAAATATAAGTCCTAATAATCTCCTGCTTCCCAAAGGGTTACCTTGTCTATTCTCTAAAAGACCACTGTTTAAGCTCATCATCTGAACTAGTGTATCTCAAATGTTAATCTGCATATGAGCCCTACTTTTAAGGCAGATTCCTTTTCACTATATTTAAGGTGGACTGGAGATTTTGTATTTCTAACAGGCTCTCTAGTGATGCTAATGCTGCTCACATGCTAAGTAACAAGAACTGAAACAAGAGATTAATGCTTAGCCAAATTTATGTTTCTGTCTTCCAGGGGATAAAATATACAGCAGATTCTAAAGTCAATCTTTCATTACTGGGGGCAAAACTACTTTTTAAACCATACAACAATCATTATACACATTAATCAAAAACATCAAAAATAAAATCTGTAATGTAAATAACTATCATAACTAGGTATACCCTTGCTTAAACTCAGAGTATCATAAACACACTGATTTTGTTTTTATACATTTCTTTTCTATCACCACAGACAGCAGTGAATAGAAATTAAGAGAAGAAACTAAGGAGAAAGAATAAAATGGATTAAAACATGTCTTTTCATCTGCTTCAAAAATAAAATTAAAAAAATAAAAACTCTGTTTAACTATTTTTAACTGAAGCTCATGTTTATATTAATGGAGTCAACAGTAATCTGGTTTTCTTTGATTTTTAGTTTTTAAATGCAAAGTGAGCATGGTCAAGATGTAGCATTTAAAAAGTCAAACTTAAATTATTACAACTTTAACAGGTCCAAACAGCTTATATGTATAGAACTTTACATATGAAACTCAGGCAAATTCAGAATATAGCAGAACAAAATCAGAAAGCATTTTGGTCTTATTGTTAGGTTTCCAGTTCCCTAATAAAATCCTAAAGTTTTAATACACTACCTACATGAAAACATTTGATATCCTCTAATAATTTCCAACAGTTAAATATACCACGAGAAAACTAATACCAATTATTTACCTTGTCAATCATTTTTCTTGCTTCCACTTCCTCACTGTTGGGATTCTCTAACTCAATGGTATAAGTACCCTTGTCACTTTGGTCATCATCATTATCCTTTTCAGAAGCAGCGGAAGTAGCTTGATTTTTTAACATTTTATCCATCTCCTGGCTTGGTCTGTGCCCAAGACTCCCTGAACTTCTTAATAATGCAGTTTGTAGGAAGGGAATTGACACCGATGGCTCCTCTGATTTCTGTTTTAACAATTTCCCATGTGGAACACCATGCCCCCCTCTGTGGTGCGCAGAGCTAGTCTGTAAAGACAAAGAAACCACTTTGGCATCTGCTGTTGGAGATTTTGTTTTTTCAAGTTTTGTATGTGGTGCTGAATAAGTAGTTTCCTGACACAAGATTCCCGTACTCTGAGTGAAAGAATATGACCTTCTTTTTCTGGGATTGTCTTCATCAAAGAATGCAATCATAAAAGCAGTTTGACTTACAACAGCTTGGTCTTGATGCTTTTCAGTAGCCTGGGCCTTCTGTAGTTTTTTCTGTTCTGAATGGTGGCGCCTTAAGTGTTCCTCAAGAGTTGCACGCTTGCTACAGCGCCTGTGAGCCCCAGCATTTTCTGAGTCGCTTTGTGTACCATCATCATGTTTGTTTCCTGGACACAGAAAAGAAACCGCATAATAGAGACGGGAAAAAATCCTATGTAGAAAATCAAAGCATATACAAAAGTGCTGCTTGTTCTGCCCCTCCCCCCTTTCAATCCAAAGTCATATGTTCTTTTCAGTAACAGGCTCTGCAAACTTCCCTCAATTGCAATGCTTACATTCAAATTTCATCAACCAACAATGAGTCCTTTATAAACACTTGAATAGGATTACTTTTCTTTCTCCAAATTTTGACTTTATAATGGTTCATCAGTGCCTTAAAAGATAAGCAGTGCTACATCTATGATAGTCTGTATTTGTAACATTAAATATTAATCCTGCCTTTAAACCTTATACCTTATTTAAACAATCAAAAACTTATCTTTAGCATTAGAAGGGAAAAGACAGAAAAAAGTGTGATCCCACCAAAATGCTTATCATTACACAGGAGAAGAGAATGCAAATGCAATAAAAAAGTGTAATGAATCGTTAATTTCAGTGATGTTCAAAACTTTCAAAAGTACCCCATTCCTTTCCTTTTTAATATATGAAAATGCAAATTTGCAGTTTCCACCAATTACTATACAATTCTTTACAAACATCTTTCTAGCTATAATTTCTGCAATTTTGTATGTGTGCTCAGTTAAACTCTGGTGGCTTCAAGTTAAATAAAGCATGCTAAAAGGTCTAGCATGGAAAAAGCATAGACTATGAAATCCTATATAAACCTACCAGACAAATGGCATGTTGCTAAATATAACGAGATAAAAATATATTTTCTCCATTAAGCATATAGAGTCAAGACAGAATACTGCAGTTGAATTTTGAAAACATCAGCTTCCTAACAGAGGCTTTTTGTTACTCTTCATGGCTCTATTAAGGACTAAGTGTGAAACTTTATTAAAACTACTTGATTTTTCACTGATTTAGAATTCTTATCATGTAAACATTAAGTACATTAGAGGAAATAATCAAATGGCAATTATTATATTCTTATAGCATGAATTTAATGGGAAGTTGAGTTATTCTATGTGTGTTTTAGACTGAGTCACAAATGAAGGCTTAAAAGATAGTTATTTAGAAGAAAGCTTAAATGAATCTAGTCAACCAGGTGTATGTCAATACTTCCAAAACTAAATCTGAAAATCTTCCTTCAAATTAGCAACTACTGAAAATACAATACGAAAAGAAAAAAAAAATAAAATGGTGTTTAGTTTAATTAATGGAATTCCTGCCTGGGTAATTAATCTAGGGATAAAGGATAGGCAGATGGAATGCAGAAGCAAACAAAACCACTAATTCAAATACAAAACTCAGGAAAATTGGACATTGTACAACCTATTTCATATTGCACTGGATATACTGCAAAGAAATCCAGTTTGTAAGAGCTGTAAATAACTAAACTCCCATATTTCACGTGTAATGGGACCAGATAACCCATATTACAAACATACACAATATGACGGACTTCCCTGGTGGCTCAGATGGTAAAGCGTCTGTCTATGATGCGGGAGACCCAGGTTCGATCCCTGGGTTGGGAAGATCCCTTGGAGAAGGAAATGGCAATCCACTCCAGTACTATTGCCTGGAAAATCTCATGGACAGAAGAGCCTGGTAGGCTACAGTCCACGGGGACTCGCAAAGAGTCGGACATGACTGAGTGACTTCATGAAAACACCACCTTTACAGACTTCAGTTCTTGTTCAGTTCAGTGGCTCAGTTGTGCCTGACTCTGCCACCCCATGGACTGCAACATGCCAGGCTTCCCTGTCCATCACCAACTCCCGGAACTTTCTCAAACTCATGTCCATAGAGTCAGTGTTAGTTATATTATTTCTTATAACAAGTTATATAACATAGTTATATATGTTAGAACACATATATAACATATAGTCATATGTTATGACATACTTATACAATAATTCTTGTAACAACATATAAAAATTTGGTGCTTATCTGGTGTCAGGTCTTTTCAGTATCTTTTAAGTTACAGGTTAAAAGAGTATAGATTAGCTATTTTCTTTGTAGAAAATTATTCTTCTTTTTCATTTCCCAGTGTTATACAAGATAACATATCTGATCAGATGAAAAAACTGCAATTTTTGTTTTTAGTTAACAGAAACAACATTAGGAACTGTTAAGATTTTTTCTGTTTTGTCTATCATTAATCATGCATTAATATATTGAAGTTCTTCTAGTTATTTTTTAGGATAGATATGACTATAACTAATCAGTAGCTGTGGCCAAAAGAAGCTTCAACTCTCCTAATGAGTAAAGTGTATGGACTTTGTGAACATTATTATCTTCACTGTCCCAAAGCACATGCATTTCACTCTTGCAGGAGCAAAGTTGTTTTGTTTTGCCTACTTTCAAGTTTTTTACTGATCTAAGCAGTTGCTGAATGTCTAATTATTGTAAAATAATTTCTATTTGCTATACTGACATTTATTTAGAGACTGGGTATATACTTTTGATCTCTTAAATTGTGGAAAATCTTTATCTAATGATGGCAGCTCTAACTTTGGGGGAAAGTAAAATGTCATTTGTAAATACATCTGAAAAAATAAAATGGATAAATATTGGATCAAAAATGAGGCATATTCACAAAGACATTTTCTTAGATGGTTTGTAAAATGTCTTGAAGGCAAATTTAAAAGTAGGGTTCTATGCAATGGCAACATACCAGAATATATATCTACCTATAAATCAACTCTGATGGATAATAATAATTTGCATAATTTCTGGTAAGGATTTTCAAAATCTAACATAATATATGAATACAGTCTGAATGTGAACATTAATGCCTCTAACAGGAATCAAAATAACAGCTAAAACAGAAAATAGTCATTATAAGTAAAATTATAGTTACAATAAAAGGGTGTAGTAAAGTTTGTTTTTTCTTTTTTTTTTTTTGGCCATACCACATGGTATGGAGGATCTTAGTTCCCTAATTAGAGGTGAAACCTGTGCCTCTTGCAGTGGAAGCAGAGTCTTAATCACTGGAATGTCAGGAAAGTTCCATAAAGGTATTTTTTAATGGTGATTTATATGTTAGCTCATTTGTGTACATTTATTAAGGATGGTCTAAAGAACATGTTATTTCTAAATTTTCAAAGTTTATACTACTTTTTACATTATACTAGGATATCAGTCTTATTTTACCCAATCCATAAAAAATGATCAGTTTACAAATGGGTAGCTTTTATATGTAAGCTTTAACCTATATATATATATATATCAATATACATATAGGTCTCAATTTATGTTATTATCTAGTAGGAGTAAAGTTAACAATTATATGTCAAAAGTTCATATGCCAGGTAACTGCTTATGATAATTAAATATGGTAATAGGCCCTGACAAAGAATTAGGTAATCACACCATCTCACAATCTTGAAATGCCTTAGAAGCAAATAGGAAATAGGTATTTTTTCCATTAGGTGAAGAGAATCCCAAACCATAAAAGTACAGGTTAAACCAGGGTCAGTTTTGTCAATGATAATGAAGTCATTCATTGATTATTCAAATTACTGAGTACCTATCACATACTCAAGTCCCAGGAAAGGGCTAGAGATATAAGGTAATATACACTCTCACCTCAACAAGTATTCTTTTAAAGCTCTTTAACTTTTTGTATAGTAACAGAATGATCAGATTAACATGTAATCATTTCCCTTATAGTAAGCTTGTTATATAAAATCAAGATATAGTAACATAAATCTGTATTCAGCAAATTCTAAATTAAAATTTAACTAGCAAAACCAATGGGGGGAAAATGATTAGTTGATACTCTGATGTATTTGGTCAAGTATTTTTAATAAAACATTGAAAATTATTTCAAAAATAAACATTTAACTGCAATTTTCACTAGTGAAAAAATTCTTAATTCAATGAATTCCTAGTATCTCTAAATAAAATTTGTTTCATGATATGAGTATCTTGAGAACAGTCTGAAACACTCCACCAATAATGTGACTACATTGCCAAAGTAGAACTCTAAGCCCATAATTCAGTAACTTAAAACGTTTAAAATCTACATGTTGACATTTTACAGGAAGCACACAGTAGAGAATAGAATTAAACATGTATTTTCCTTAAATCAGGAAAATGATGAGAACTGTCTTCTAAGGAATTCCACTGGTGAAATGAATGAATATTTCCACAGGAAAAAGAAACATATGTAATGGCACACATTTTCCAGGCAAGAATACTGGAGTGGGTTGTCATTTCCTTCTCCAGAGGTTCTTCTTGACCCAGGGATCGAACTTGGCTCTCCCGCATTGTAGGCAGACACTTTACCGTCTGAGCCACCAGGAAGTCTCAATGGCATACATATAAATTTACAAAACCAATTTGGTTTTGGCAAGAAAATGAAGGCAGACTGTTTTGAATGAGTAAGCTGGATATGGGCAGAATGGCTGGCTTTTGAACTTTAAGATCAAATAAACCTTCAAAAAAGCAGAAGCAGCAGCTTTATATCATATAATTATTTTTCTAATCATAGTTTGGTAACTGAAGACTGAAATTAACCATAAAAAAGGAAGTTCTGAAAAGTTACCTTTCAACCTTTTCAAGTAAACTGGAACATCACTTTTAATACTTTTGGAATCCTCTTCTGTTCTTTCCCATACCATCTGAGGAGGGTTGTTCTGTGCTAGCCAGTCAGCTACTTTGTTTTCAGGTGCCATCATTCCAGTTTGAATCCCTGGCAGGTCTTGAGTTCCAGGAGAAGACTTCTTTGACTTGTGGCGCTGATCAGAAGTAAATTTTGTCACGTGATCTCTAATAGTTACTTTCCCTGGGGTACTGTCATCAAATTCAATGGTAAATGAAGCATGCCCTGCACCTGTTGTATGAGAACTTGGTGTGTCTTTTGTTGGGATTTCATGAATAGTGCTCTCTGTTATTTGTGATGGTTGCTGAAATTCTTTTGTAGGGATTTCAAAATAACTTGGTTCCCTACAGAAAGGAAAAAGTACTTCTTCACTTGCAGCTGCAGATTGTTCTTCAACTTGCTTGGCATCTATGCTGCACCCTAATAAGAAAAATAAGAGAAAATTCAAAATATTTGGGAGCTTCTAGAACTTGAAGGAGTATAGTAATGGCCACTTCCATTACTCCATGGGAATCAGAAGGCAGATCGCTGCTTAGATGAAAAAGAATGACAAATGTCTTAAAAGAGAAATAATTTTGATTATAAACATGGCATTCCTGTTACCAATAGGAGATGCAAGAGAAGCAGCAGTGCAAAGGATAGCAAAGCAGTTAAGAGATGGGATTTTGCATGACTAGGTCTACATTGTTTCCAATGTGGATTCAGAAATCATCAAAAGTACAAAGAAATGAAATCAAATGTAGATGGAGATGCATGTTCAATGTACATATCTAGAGAGACAGAAAAAATATGAATTTCCTTATCAAGTAAGGAGGATGAAATATTGCAAAAACAAGCAAATTCCTAAAGGAGAACAAGTGTTCAAATGAAGAAAGAAACATGAGGTTAATACATAAGCAACATTCTGGACAGGATGATTTTACTTACCATTCTTCACCATCACAATTCAGAGTCATTACTTTCAGAATGACAAAAATAATATTACTAATGTGTGATCCTTACAAGAAGACAGATAACATTTTATAAAGAAAAGAATGAGTAAAGACATGTGGTTTGCTTGTAAAATGCAATCCAAGCAGCAGTGTGAAAGAAGTAAGTTAAAAATAGAAAATTCAGTTGCCAGCCAATTAATTCCAAAAGAAAATTCATGTACATTTCTATACAGCAGAATATGCCCAACTGTCAAAAATCCTTAGAGGAAAGGTGAATTATAAATCTCAGATCACCAACAAGAGTTGGCATAAGCAAGTAACTCTGGAACACTATTCCTCTGCTGCCTCAGAGACAAATAAGAAGGTATGAAAATAAATGCATCTCTATATAAAATATGTGAAAGCATATAAATGAAAATGATAACTGAAATGTTTTAAATCTGTTATCAGATATTATAAATGCAAAAAAAATTAAGATTAAACTGCTTTGGTTTTCAGGAAGCAAAAGAACTATTATAAAGATGGTAAAGAATGAATTCAAATAAAAACTCTTTCCCTAAAGCTCAAAAGAGCATTCCTTTTAAAAACACACTGATAGAAAAATCATTTACAGATAATTTATTAGGAAAGAATATATGAGGGACAAAGTTGTTTATAGTAATTTTCTAATTAAGTAAAGCATTTTGTCTCTTGAAACATTTTTCCAAATATTAAATACTGATGGAATTCTTCAGGTGCTATAATCAGTTTCTTAGCAACACTCTGAATATGAAACAGTCATAAAACTGTTTGCTTTTAGATTATACAAGAACGGAATAGCAACATCTCTACAGTCCAGTGTATGGCACAAGGTATTGCATGCGTGCTAAGTCACTTCAGTCATGTCTGACTTTTTGTGATCCAAGAGAGGGTTGCCTTTCCCTTCTCTAGGGGATCTTCCCGACACAGGAATCAAACTCACGTCTCTTATGTCTCCTGCATTGGCAGGCGGGTTCTTTACCATTAGCGCCACCTGAGAAGTTCTAAATTAAGAATCACCTCCAGTGTAAAACACAACCAACAAGGAGGGCAAAGAATTCACCTGCAATGCAGGTGAACCCGGTTTGATTCCTGGGTTGGGAAGATCCCCTGGAGAAGTGATAGGCTACCCACTCCAGTATTTAGGGCTTTCCTGGTGGCTCAGATGGTAAAGAGTCCACCTGCAATGTGGGAGACCTGGGTTCGATCCCTGGGTTGTGAAGATCCCTGGAGGAGGGCACAGCGCATTAAAGACCCCAAGCTCCACTTCCAGAAATTTTAAAAAAAAGTGAAAAATATTATACAGACAGTAAACAGAATATATAACAAAAACAATTTTTAACAGAAAAATTATCCTTGTCAAGTCTACTTAGTTTTTCCTCACCAATGAAAATTTAAAAACTGTATCAGAAAAACTCTATACTGTCAAAGCAGTAATTCTACACACTACCTAGAAGAGGATATACAAGATTCTTAATAACCTAAGTAATGTTCCAAAAACTTCTTTATTAAAGAGCTTATTTATTTTTTTCCTTAATATTAAAATGTCCACTTGAATGTTTACTTTGAAGGCCTGTCAATAAGAATTACTATGAGTAAAACGCATTGTCTGCTCTCTATATATTGATAAAATCACTGATGTTTTTATTTTTCCATACACTGGTTTATTTACTAATGTAATAATGTACTGTGCCTGATCAATTTCATATAGAACTATCCTTCCTATCTACCTGACCTCATTCATTCGTTTTCTGCATCCTCACAGGTAACAGAGAAACACTGAAGACAGAAAGCGGCAGTCTCCTACCCCCACTACCTGAATGTTCAAAGACGTGACTAAACTATAAAGCAATAACTGCAACAAGCTGGCCCAGGGGTATAGCATTTACCATCTACTTGTCACTAATGATTCAAATGAATATGTTCTCAATTTTCCTCCCTTGAGAAGAAAAACTTTACATACTTTTAACATGCTTTCACTTTTTAACACATTAAAAAGCAGAGGTCACCAACTGCACGTAACTATTTTTAAGGTTATTATTTCCTAAGTTATTCCTACTTCAAAACTGAGTTTCCTCTAAAGATTAGAATCTGAGACTTCTATAGGCTAACACCCAATTTATCTAGTAATCAGTTATCTAACAATGTCAAGTAGCACAACAGAGTAGAAAGACAGACAGCATTTATGATCCGATGATTACAGTCAAACAGCCTGGTTCAGCAGAAAGCAGGAAGAAGATTTCAAATCAGCTAAGTCCTACCTCTATCACAGTTCTTAATTCTCATTTTTCTCATTGTAAAATGAGAAAATAATACCCATCCATAAGATTGTTGTGAAGATTCAGTGAGGTATGTATTAACTGAGATAGCGTAAGTCACCCAGAAAAAGTCGGCCACAAAGTAGGCACACAAATAAATGTTTCTCTTACTTTTTCTCCCCCAACTCTCCAACACAGCTAACTAGGAAAACAAGAAACTAAAACCAAACATCTAACTCTAAAAAACCCAAGACAGATATGGCAATACCCATATCCTCATATCTGTGATCTTTACTACGAGCAAAGTCCCTCATTGAGAACCTTTTTTTTTTTTTTGACTATTTACTCAGCTTACATGTGACAAATCTGGAGGGTATGTAAAAGCAAGGATTAATGTCAGATATACTACACTAAGAAAACGAGTCAACTGGTTGAGATAAGTCAAAAAACAATAAAGAGCAGACATATGGCTCAAAAACACAGCAGTTCAGAACCATTCAGTATACAGGGAAACAGTCTTACATTACGTCTCCCAAGGACATTACTGTAACATATAGTTCAATTACTGATATTCATAATGAGGCTTCTGAGTCATAAAGTAAACATTTTAATTATATTCAGCCTTCTTTGCTTAAGGAAATAACATGAGTAAATAGAAATTTAGGGAAGGGTTAAACTTAAAAAAAAAACAAAATTGCAATTGTAAAAGTGAAGTTCGGTCATCTGGAAAATTCATTAGTAGAGGAAATCATTTTGCCAAAGATGATAAAACCAGATCAAGGGTGGGCCTACTATACTTGGGATTGTAGGCCCACTAGAGAAATTATTAAGGGTCTTCTAAATTAATATAGAAAAATAAAGGAGCTTTCCTTTCTCAGTACTGGTAAAAATCATTCTGAAATTTATGAATTTAACATGAATTTGCCTTCAAAACCTGTTTTATTTATACTAAAGTAAACTCAGTCATGCCCAACTCTTTGTGACCCCTAAGGACTGTAGCCCTCCAGGCTCCTCCGACCATGGAATTCCCCAGACAAGAATACTGGAGTGGGTAGCCATTCCCTTCTCCAGGGACCCTCCCAACCCAGGGATTGAACCCAGGTCTCCTGCATTGCTGGCAGGTTCTTTTCCCATTTCAGCTATAAGGGAAACCCTAAATACTCTTAATGAGATTAATAATGAAACATTGGTATGAATAAAATATTATTAAAATAATTTTAATTCATACTAATACTTAATTATTAATCTCAACTAAGAGTATTTAATAAATGATCATGGTCGAATCAATTATGGTTATCTAAACCAGAAGAGCAATATCCTTAAGTTCTTAAGGCATTTTATGATTGTGTCACTTTCCAGGGAATCTCATGATATACATAATCTAGAAAAAAATGTTCCCTTCCTTTTTCTGTACTAAATTAATTACATGAAATATTAAGCTATTTCAAGGTGCTTACAAAGACTGTAATTATGAAGGCAAATTCTACTTAAGATATCCATCCAACCTAGTACATTCAAGTACTTCAAATTACAAAGACTGGGAAACTCCTTTTACCAAAAAGGAATTACAACTCTAAAGTTTTTAAATTTAGTTCAATTAGATTAAAAAATCAGTGAAAAAGAGCCAAAAATCTACTCTTCACAGTTGTATGCAACCTTTTCAAAATGTATGCAACACTTTAAAGCCTTTAATTGTAACTTAAAAAATGTTTAAACCATGTTAGCAGGTTGGAGAACACATCTGAACTAAATAGAGAACAAGTTCTCTTTTAACAGGACTCAAAATATTCACACTACTTCAGGAGAACTTGACTGCTCTAATATTTGCTTCCAGGGTTTTGGGGAATTTAAGGTAAATCGGTAGGAGATTCTGGATACACATGGACCCACAGAAAGGGACATAAGTTACTAGGGAGCAAATACTCTAGTCTCCTTTCTGGAATGCTCACTTTTCAAAATAAGTACTGGACTCTTGAGAGTCCCTTGGACAGTAAGGAGATCAGACAAGGCAATTTTAAAGAAAATCAACCTTAAATATTTGGATGGACTGATGTTGAAGCTGAAACCCCAATACTTTGGCCACCTGATATAGAGAGCGAACTCACTGGAAAAGAAAGACCCTAATGCTGGCAAAGATTGAGGGCAGGAGGGCAGAAGGAGAAGGGGGTGACAGAGGATGAGATGGTTGGATGGAATCACTGATTCAGTGGACGTGAGTTTGAGCAAACTCTGGGAGACAATGAAGGACAGGGGAGTCTGGTGCGCTGCAGTCCATGGGGTTACAAAGAGTCGGACATGACTTAGGAACTAAAGGACAATAACGAAGATTCTACATTCTAAAAACTGGTAATGAAGAAGCAAATCACTTTCTGTTTTTACCAGAAAAGCATACTTAGAGCACAAATAAACTAATCATTTATATTTCACAATTTTAAACATTAAAAAAGAAAACTTAATTTCACAATGACCGAATGAAATAGCATTTAATTTTCAAACTTCACTCTACTATACGTGCTGGCATCATAAATTATATCAGACTTGTAAACTGTTTCCCTCATTCTATAGTAGTTTAAAAAACTACAAATGATGAATCTGAAACAATCACATCCTGATGCTAATATATGAAAGTAAATGAGACTCTCATTAAAGCTTTTAATCAGCTGAATCTGACAGAGTGCTTTAAGCTTCTTAACAAAAGATGTAAATCACTAAATTCCTTCCAACTCAAAAATAATCCCACGATTATGAAGCAGCTTTTGTCATCTGGCAGAAAAGATACGCAATGAGATAGGCCACACAAGCTGGTAATCATTTAAGAATTTACTTTCATTCACATAGATGAAATTACTACCGGACACTTCACAGCTTGAAATTCATTTTATTATGCTGAGGCATGAGGGATTGATTTTTATGTCAATTTGTTTTTGGGGTGTTTGTTTTAGACTTTATACTCTACAAAGTATATTCTTTTGGAATGATTTTGAATGTGTGTGGGTGGGTGTGTAATGACTGCTGAAAAGTTAACTGTGGGTAACAGCATGGACTCTATAAGTTAGGTCACCTGGCTTAGAATCGCAGCTACACTTTTTGCTAGCTGAGTGACCTTGTGAATAAAACTCACATCACTGCGCTGCCACTTCCTTATCTATAAAATGGGTATGATAACAGTAACTACTTTCAGGTACAGCTGTGAGGATTAAATGATTAAATATACACAGGGCACTCAGAAGAGTGTCTGGATAAAGTAAGCACCACTGAAGTATTATCTACTGTTAATAAATCATAGTTCTGTCTCCAGTACAAAAATTACAATTATACTTCACTGTGTTCCACAAGATATTTATTTCAGATTTCAGACATTGTTTTGGGTAGAAGGATCTTTAATGGCTAGATAAACTCACTATCACAATTATTTTCAGAATCTGGGAACATTAAATTATGCTATATTTCATTTAGCTCCCTAATAATTAGTACATTTTTTTCTCACTCTTCTCTCTCTTCCTTCCTCCTTTTCTCCCTCCCTCTCTCTCTCCTAGGTTGCTCTAGTACACATGATAATATAACATGTGATCCTTGAAGTAAGAAATGTGCAGTTAAGATAAGGAATACACACAAAATACTAAATAAAAGTGTTACGATACACATACACAGATATATCCTTTAGAATTTTATACTACTGGATTTATGTGTATATACTCCTGTGGGAGAAGAGAAGGCAGTAATTAGTCTAATTTTTGTGGGAATGAACTGGGAGAGCACTAAACAACTGTAGTGGGATACAAGGCCAAGGAAAGTGGGATACAGTTAGAAACTCTGACATAAAATCTATGTGAAAATATAAAATCTTCACATAAAGTCTTTGTTAAGCAAAGGAAATAAAGGACAGCTTAGATTTATTGCACAAATTGAACTGCAGAAAGGTTGAAACTGGAAATAGTTCAGTTATGATTCAATGGGGGAAAAAAGGACAAGAGAAGTAGGCAATATAACAGATGAAGTGAAAGGAAGGGAAGACACAAAAATTTCAAATAAAGCAGACATTCTTGACTGTCTTCCAAAATCCATTTCCTATTTCTCCCTCCAAAAAGAACTCCAACGTTCCCAGGTATCTGCTCATCCCTGATACAACTCATGTGCCTTGAGGGAAAATTAACCCCACATTCAGCTTCAGGATGGGGAAGACTGGCTTAAGGATAATCTCAAAACCCTTGCCAGGGATTGGTTCAGAAATAAGCATGTGATCTACTCCTGAACCCATGAGAGATCAATGAAATGACAGATGCATTAAAAACTTTGGGGAAAGTTTCCAGGGGGTCTTTTAGAAGCAACCTTTGCTACTTCTGACTGGATGTAATCAAAGCAGCATGCACCCCAACTGCTACTGGCAAACAGCCTCTGAGTATTAGGGGAAACTTCCTTAGTATGCAGCCACTGAACAGAAGGGCTGAGAGTCCGAGAGAAAACACTAGCTGATGATGCCACTGAGATGCTGCATTAACCAATTCTAAAGAGGTTCATTATTTAAGCTGGTACATTTCCGTCCTGTTTGGTTATCAGGTGGCATTTCTGTTATTTGCATCTGAGGGTATGATAAATAATATTAAGCTTCTGAGCTTGAACATGAAGAAAAAGTTGTGCTGGCCACAGAAATAAGAAAACTGAGATGGGACTTCATTTGCAGAGTTGACAACTTTAGTTTGGGGCACTTTAAGAGCAAGTTGATAAGGCCAGCTTTCTTAGACCTGTATCCTGGTAAAATTAGAGTATATTTATGAATAAGAACCAGTGTTCTTATTCTCCAGCTAAGAAAAATGTCTTATTTATCTTGCAGAATTATAGTGAAAGGTAGAAAGTTGACATGAGTGCTGATGAAATCTATCCTTGGCTCAGAGTCACAGTTGGCTTTACATACTGCTCCCTGGTGCCTCTATTTAATTCCTTCAGTTCTGATCCTTATCTGCCATTATCAAGGAAACCGGCTGCTCCATCCACCAGTGTTGATGTCCATGCCAAGTCCTTATGTAACAGGCAACTGATACCTCCATTTATTTCCTGGAAATCTTGATTTTCTGGCTTTTGACTTAGTTTATTACTAAATTTCTCCAGCAACAAAAGAATATGTTCCTTGACTATTAATCTGAATATGTGATTCAGAATTATTTCTTCACTCTCGCTGCTTAACAGCTAATCTTGTTGCTATCATACCCCCCAAAATTAGGCACACTGAGATTCTAAAGAAGTTTTAACCTCATACATTTTGAACATAATAAAAATTTTTCATTTAAAAATATGATTATATGCTTGTCAATCTAGTAAAAACACACAAAGTTAGTCTGCATTTACTATTTTGGTCTAGTTAGAACATTTTAATAATTATTTCAAAATGCCCAACCATATTATTAAACTACATCATTTAAATAATAGGAGATACCACTTTTAAGAATAAATAGATTTTTGCTTTGATAGCATGTTCTTCCTTAAAACCATTTAATGTCATAGTCTGAGATTTTTTTACCTGATGTTCCAGTTTCGTGATTTTTCTCTTCGGGTTTGCCATTTGACTTGAAAGGTCTTTGTTCATCTGCCTCATCATCCCCCCACCATGAAGGCTGCCCATATAATGGAGTACCACGGGGCATGGCAGAAGTATCTGTAAAGAAGTGGGGAAAATCTGTCTAAAGCACATGAAACAGGAAAACAAACAAACAAACATGCTTTTGGAGAATGCTAGAATTGTCCAGTTGATTTAATGAGAAAACAAAGTACAGGTGACCCTTGAACAACGCAGAGTTTAGGAGCCTCCACCTTCTCTTCTCACCTCAAGCACAGTGTAACTTATAGTCAGCCTGCTCCCCTGGTGGCTCAAATGGTAGAGAATCTGCCTGCAATGCGGAAGACCCAGGTTCGATCCCTAGAGCAGAACACTTATTCAACAACTTTCACTTCCAAATCCACGGTTCCTGTGTGTTAATCACTCAGTCATGTCCAACTCTTTGTGACTCCATGGACTCTAGCCCACCAGGGTCATCTGTCCATGGGATTCTTCAGGCAAGAATACTGGAGTGGGTTGCCAGTTGCTTTTCCAGGGGATCTTTCCGACCCAGGGATCGAACCTGGGTCTCCCACATTGCAGGCAGACTCTTTACCATTTGAATCACAAGGGAAGCAGTTTTGTATTCATGGATTCAACTAATGTGGTAGTATTAACTATTGAAAAAAATCTGCATTTTTAAAAAAATAGTGCTGCTCAACACGGAGAAGGCAATGGCAACCCACTCCAGTACTCTTGCCTGGAAAATCCCATGGATGGAGGAGCCTGGTAGCCTGTAGTCCATGGGGTTGGTAAGAGTCAGATGCGACTGCAACTTCACTTTCACTTTTCACTTCATGCACTGGAGAAGGAAATGGCAACCCACTCGGGTGTTCTTGCCTGGAAGAATCCTGGGGATGGGGGAGCCTGGTGGGCTGCCATCTATGGGGTGGCACAGAGTCGGACACGACTGAAGCGACTTAGCAGCAGCAGCAGCAGCTGCTCAACGGTTCAAACCAGTTTGTTCAAGGGTTAACTGCATAGTCTAGATAGCAGAAAATACTCTAAGTTGAATAGTATTTGTGGATCTCATTCAATATTGAACACGAGAAACGAATTTTGCACTGGCTAATATCTAAGTAATATAAACTGCTAGAGTCCAGTAGCTTTTAGTTAAAGCGCAACTTGTTCGCTGGCACACAGAAATGTCTCATAAGCCTAAACATCAAAGACAAAACTAAATTTTGGTGTAAGTGACTGTTTTAAAAAAATTTCAAAGCCTAAGGACACTGCACAGTAACTAAATTTAAACTAGTTGTTAACTGGACTAAAAAGCTTATATCTGAGCAATTTGGTAATTTCTAGCAGTTTTAAAAATTGCTTTTGTATGACTGGGATTATGTATATAAAATATTCTTAAAGCTCCTACTATAATATGATACATATCAGAATAATTATGATAATGTAGCCATTATTGGACATTTCCTTTTCATTCATTTCAGTTATAATCTAGGTGGAAAAAAGCAGACAAACATGAAATAATAAAAATACTATAAGGTAAATTATATTTACTTTCCTCAAATAAATATACTAAATACACCTACATACAACTGCCATACAATTATGTTCTACACTGCTTTCTAAGAAGCACTGGCTGCATTAAAACCCACTCTGAAATTGTCATTATCATTAACTATTTTTATAAGGACATGGACAATTTTCTGAGAACAAAGCATGCAATTTCTTCCTAATCAAGAATAAACATGGTATTTTCAAAGAAGTTAACTTACCAACAACTTTCTCCTCAGATTTTAGTGCTTCTGTAGGTTTGTGCTGCACTTCTGTTGCAGAATCTGCTACCTTTGAATCTATGCTTTTGGCACATGCAGATTTTGATAATTCTGATTCTGAAGATTTTTGGGACAACTGAAGCTGAATGGTAAATTTCTCATGCTACAAAACAGTTTAAAATGGAAGTGAAATATCCATGAGTGAAATCAACCCTACTAAATGGCAGGTTTACAAAAGAAGTAAGTAAAAATGTTTACCTTGAGAGCTTCTTCAGGGACCCTCATTTCTCCTCGTACTACAGTGAAAAGATTTGTATGTAAACAGGGCTAAGGAAGAATATAATTTCAAAACTCTGATAAGCTTAAAATAACCAAAGATAATACATAAATTGTCCTATTTTCAAGAAGCAATTATAATAAGAGAATGACCATATTTCCCTTAAGAGTTAAATGTTAAAAAAAGTTTAAATGTTAAATTATGTTCACAAATATAAAACTTTTTAATACTAAACAAAATCTTAAAAAGTCTAGCAAGTAATTCCAAACTTAGATAATAATCATGGCCTTCAAGAAGCAAACAACTGTGTGATTAACCTAAGCACAAAAGACATTTTCAGTTCTAACAGTAACATGACCATAAAGAAGAAAAGCACCTGGGTCAAATGATATTGACAGCTAATCACAAAAATCTAAAAAGAAGTGTCATCAGGGATTGCTGCTGCTAAGTTGCTTCAGTTGTGTCTGACTCTGTGCGATCCCATAGACGGCAGCCCACCAGGCTCCCCCGTCCCTGGGATTCTCCAGGCAAGAACACTGGAGTGGGTTGCCATTTCCTTCTCCAATGCAGGAAAGTGAAAAGTGAAAGTGAAGTCGCTCAGTCATGTCTGACTCTTCGCGACCCCATGGACTGCAGCCTACCAGGCTCCTCCATCCATGGGATTTTCCAGGCAAGAGTACTGGAGTGGGGTGCCATTGCCTTCTCCATCAGGGATTACCAAACAGTAAATCCTGAAGAAATTCAATTATTCCTACTTCACAAGCACTGATAAAAATGAAATTCATCTTGAAAGTGCAAAAGAAATGCTATAATTAGGGTCTTTACAGCAACTGCAACCACTCCTTCCCCCATGAATTGCAATCAGGGTCAAATTACATTATCAAACAACTGATTCTATACAGATTAGAACCAAGTGCTAGATATAATGAATGCTTTCATTATTATGCCTAAAAGAACAATGGCTCTGTATGTTAAAAAGATCTTTCACTAAACAACAGAGGTCACATTTCTCACCATTACTTAACCCCTTAATGAAAGGACTTTTGTAACCACATAGTAAATTCTAGTCTTCTTTATCAGTTCAGAGCACCCATGACTTCAAGGGTAAAAAGCTATAATTATCATGACCACTTGGGAGAAAAATAGACTTCCCATGCATAACAAGCAGTAAACTTGTTTACAAGTATTTGATCTACAGTTCTACTCATTAAAATAATAAAAACTCAGAATTTTCTAGAATTGTAAAGTGCTTTGGGAATACCTATTCAATTCCATTAAACCACCTTCCCATTCTATCCACGTGGAACTTGAGGACTAGAGAGGCAGAACCCAAGATAATAATCTAGTCAACTGAATATTAGTCCAGGGCTTTCTTATCACTTTACATTGCTTCCAGTAACTGTGAAATAATAAAAAATTTCCTTTTTTATTATGTATATATGCTGATTACTGGTATATATGACTATATATAGTTCACAGTTAAGTACTTAATTAAGTAAAAATTCTAGTAAGCTTTTGTTTTACTCCCAAAAAACTCATTAACAGCTGCAGAAGATTCACTGCATTCCTACATTTACAGTGGAAAACACCATCTTAAAAATACTGAAAGTCATTTCTATTTTTCAATGGGAAACAATGATTTTAGCCTGCTGTGAGTGCTTTCTGCTGCTTCAAGTTTCTCCTGGGAGTGCTTTAATTAAGTCTATTCCTCAAAGTTAGTCTAGGGCATCCTCTTACACTTTTTTAGGATCAAGGAAAACTTATAAAGAGGGTATAACTCAAGATTCACATACTTTGCCTTACCAAAAACCTTTTGTGTGGGAGACCAAAGAATTCAAGATTTCTCTTGTTTAAGTTATGAATTTACCTGAGAATTCTAGTATGACTATGAGATTTTTGAGACTGCTCTGACTCCAGCTTTCACCTTCAAAGCTACTATCTTGCTGGTGGTACAGACCCAGGTAACTGTTTTTAGCTTGCTTAATTCAGAAAAGTGACAATCTAAGGTACAATTACTTATGATGTCAAGTTACAAAATACACAATACAGTCATATTAACTACAGCTGTATGTCAATTATATCTCAAAAAAGTTTAGAAAAAGTTATATGCTTACTTAAATCTTATTTACTAAAAATCATTAATATTTATAAATTATTTCCACACTTCTTTGAATAAGAAACAACTGAAAAACAGAAAAAAATAGGTGAAACAATGGTTTGCAAAGACAATCAATACCACGTAGCAAAAGACAGTGATTCCTGAGCGAAGAGGAACAAATCAAGGGGAGTGTAATCACTGCCCTAACTCAGTATATTTAGAGAGCTTCCAAGTCACACTGGAGGGAGGGGTAAGCAAGGCCAAACCTGCCAGACTCTAAGCTGTGAGGAAAAGAGGGTTGAGTCTGGGCAGACCAAGATGACCACAGTTCAGAAAGCTGCACAGAAATAGTATTCCGGAGATTGTTACAGGGGCTGGCTCAAGTATTCAGCTGGGTACTGATCAGTACATTAATTTGAGAAAACTTATACCTATGGCTGGGACAAGACCCACCTGAAAGAATTCGAGGTAATAGTGCCCCTTACTCAGAGAGGGCCAGGAATAGTGTCTAATCACAACAGCCAAGCTGGAAAACCTCATGTATAACGGGCCACTGGATAAAGCAGGGGTCGGCAAATTGTTTATCTATTGAGGGCCAGACAGTAAACTTTTTAGGTTTTAGAAGCCATATGATTTCTGTTTAAACCACTCAGCTCTGCTATGATAGTGCAAAAGCAGCTAAAGAAAGATGTAAATGAGTGGATATGCCTGTGTACGAATAAAACTTTATTTATAAACACAGGCTGACAGCCAGGTTTATCAGGGGGCTTGCTGACCCCTAAAGCAGAGTATACAGAAAGGTCTTGCTTCTGTAATGGGGAATTAATTAGCCCCAGACTAATCTTAGAAGTTCAAAAAATTTTAGGAAAGCAAGACTCAACATGATAAAACTATTTCAAAGTAACCTGTGTCCCAGAACCAAGCTCAAAAATATTTATAGGAATCCAAAAGTATGCATACAATACTCAACAAGGTAAAAAAATTCACAATGTCTGTCATTCAGTCAAAACAATGAATGTAAAAATCAATCAAAACTCACCCAGAACTGACACAAATGTCAACAAACATTTTAACACAATTAATATCACTGTATTTCATATGTTTAAAAAATATGTAAAGACTTGAAAGATATAAAAGACAAAATCCAAATTTTAGAGCTGAAAACTCTACTGGATAGGGAAATTGCATCTTAGACACAGCCAAAGAAAAGTTTTGTAAACCTGAAGACAATGCAACAATAACAACAACCCAAAGTGAAACCCACAGAGAACAGATACTCATTAAAAAAATGATAAATAGAGCCTCAGTAAGCTAGGAGATGACTTCAAGTAGCCTAATATACATTTAAATGAAGTCCTTGGATAAAAAGTGGGGAAAACAGAAAAAAGAATTTAAAAAAATAATGGCTGAATTTTTTTCTAAATCTGATTAAAAGTATAAACCCACAGATCCAACATGCTCAAAAACCCCCAAGCAAAAGAGACATGAAGAAAACTGCATAAAGGCACATTAAAATCAAACTGCTCAAAACCAGAGGAAAAGGGAACCAATGCAAGTGAGAACAACAAATTTAAAGTACTTAAAAGAAACGTCATCTAGAATTCTATGTCCAGCAACAATAACTTCTAATAACTAACCTGAAATGCTTTTCCAGACACACAAAAGCTGAAAGAATTATCATTAGCAGAGCTGTACTATAAGAAATATTAAAAGAAATTCTTTACACAATAAGAAAATGAAACTAGATGAAAATGTAGATCTATCAATATAAAAAAGGATGAAAAGTACAAGACATGGTAATTACAGTGGTTTAAGATATGAATACAATGGCCATAAAAATCTATTTTTCTTATTATTTAAACCTCTTTAAAAGATAACTGATGCTTTACTGATATCAATGTAGAATGCAATTTGTAACATATATAGAAATAAAATGTATGACAATCACAACACAATGATCAGGACAGAAAAAAATGAAAGTATACCACTGTAACATTCTTATACTGTATGTGAAGTAGCATAATTTGAAGATATAGCTTAAAATTAAAGATAAAATTATAAAATCTTAACCACTATTTTTATAAAAAGGGTAACAGTAATAAAATAACAAAGAAGACAAAATGAAATCATAAAAAAGCTCAATAATCCAAAATAAATTAGGAGAAAAAGAGAAAAAACTGATGGGGCAAATAGAGCATGAATATCAATACGACAGATTTAATAACCACATCATCAAATGAATGCTCTAAATCCCTAGTTGAAGGCAGAAATGATCAAACTGAATAAAAACTAAGACCAACTATGTGCTGCCTACTTCAAATGTAAAGACAATAATAAGCTAAAAGTAAAAGAATGCAAGTGATATACCATGCTAACACCAATCCAAAACTAATGTCCAGACAAACCAGATTTCAGCATAAAAAATGTTATCACAGATAAAGCAAAGCATTTTATAACTATAAAGGGGGTCAATTCATCAAGAAGACACAATAATCCTAAATGTTTACACTTCTAGAAACAGTGTTTCAAATTACATGAAGCCAATACTTCTGCAAGGAGAAACCAACCCAGAGTCTGAAATTTTGATACTGCTTTCTCAATAATTGACACAACAACTAGACAACAAATCAGTAAAATACAGAAAATGTGAACACTACAACTAAGTTGACCTAATAGAATACTCCACCCAAAACCAGAAGAATGCACATTCTTTTCAAGTACACAGAGCATATTTACCAAGACAGAGTAGATACACCATGCGTGACAGGACAGGATTTGAAATACACGAAGTATGCTTCTGACCACTATGGATAAATTGGAAAGTAATAACAGAAAGTCCCTTGGAAAAATTCCAAATATTTAGAAACTAAGTAACAAAGACAACTCAAACAAAGATCAAAAGAGAAACTAGAAAGTATCTTGCATGTTAAAGCAGCACAGGCATACTGATTGTACTTCCCTTTACTGTACTCTGCAGACACTGTGTTTCATACAAATTGAAGGTTTGTGGCAACCCTGCACCTAGCAAGTCTATCGGAGCCAGTTTTCCAATGTCATTTGCTCACTTTGTGTCTCTGTACGGTAATTTGCACATTTCAAACGTTTTCATTATTTTTATATTTGTTATGGGGATCTGTGATCAGTGATCTTTTTAAAAAGTTATTTTTGGCTGTGTTGGGTCTTAGCTGCAGCACGCGGGGTCTTTGCTACTGTATGTGGGATCTTTTGTTGTGGTCCGTGGGTTTGTGGCACATGGGCTCTCTATTGAGGTGCCCAGACTCAGTAGCTGTGATGCACGGTTTCCAGCCAGGGATCGACTCTCTGAGTCCCCTGCATTGGAAGGTGAACTCTTAACCACCGGGCCACCAGGGAAGTCCCTGATCGGTGATCTCTGATGTTACTATTGTAATTGTTCTGGGTCACCATGAACTTCACCCATGTATGTCGGTGAACTTAATTGATAGATGTTGTGCACGTTCTGACTGGCCTACCAACTGGCCGTTCTTTCTTTCTCTCCCCTCTGGCCTACCTATTCCCTAAAACATGACGACGTTAATGTTAGGCCAATTAATAACCCCACAACAGCCTCTAAACATTTAAGTGAGATGAGGAGTCACACATCTTGTACTTTAAGTTAAAAGATAGACATGACTAAACTTAGTGAGGAAGGCATGTCAAAAGCCAAGACGGCAAAATATTTTTGGTGTTAAAAAAAGAGAGAGAGAGAGAGATGGAGGAACATTTGAGGAAAAAAAAAGCCAAGACGGGACCAAAGATAGGCCTTATTTGACAGCCAAATTGTGAATGGAAAGAAAAAGTTCTTGAGGGAAATTAAAAGTGCTATTTTAGTGACACATGCATGGTAAGAAAGCTAAACAGATTTAATGTAAACGCAGAGCTAGTTTAGTGATCTGAATAGAAGACCAAACCAGCCGCAACATTCCCTTAAGCCAAAGCCTAATGCAGAGCAAGGCCCTCTCTTCAATGAAGGCTGAGAGAGCTGAGGAAGCTGCAAAAGAAACGCCTGAAGCTTACAGAGAATGGTTTATGAAGCTCAGGAAAGGAAGCCATTTCCATAACATAAAAGTGCGAAGTGAAGCAGCAATTGCTGATGCAGAAGCTATAGCAAATTATCCAGAAGACCTAGCTAAGATAATTATAATGAAGGTGACTACACTAAACAACAGATTTTCAATGTAGAAAAAACAGTCTTCTTTGGAAGAAGACACCCTTTCATAGCTAGAGAAGAGAAGTCAATGACCTCACTTTAAAGGGCAAGCTGAATCTTTTGTTAGGGGGGATAATACAGGTAGTGACTTTTAAGTTGAAGCCAATGCTTACTTACCATTCTGAATATCTTAGGGCCCTTAGGAATTACGCTAAATCTACTCTGCCTGTACTCTGCCAATGAAATAATAAAGCCTGAGTGACTGGACATCTGTTCACAACACTGTTTTTACTAAATATTTTAAGCCCATTGTTTGAGACCTACTGCCTGGCACGTTACAGTCCATGAGGTCGCAAAGAGTGGGACACGACTGAAGAGACTTAGCATGCACGTATGCTCAGAAAAAAAGATTCTTTTCAAAGTATTTCTGCTCACTGACCATGCACCTTGTCACCCATGAGCTCTGATGGAGATGTACAAAATTAATGCCTGCTAACAACAACAACATCCATTCTGCAACCCATGAATTGAGGAGACATTTTGACTTTAAAGACTTATTATTTAAAAAAAAAACAAAACGTTTTATTTATTTGGCTGTGCCAGGACTTCGTTGCAGCATGTGGGATCTATTTCCCTGACCAAAGATTGAGTCTGCACCCCCAATATTGGGAGTGTGAAGGCCTAGCCACTGGACCACCAGGGAAGTACCTCAAGTCTTATTACTGAACAAATACATTTCATAAGATTACAGCTGCCACAGTGATTCTTCAGCTGGATCTGGGAAGTTATTTGAAAACCTTCTGGAAAAGATTCACCACTCTAGTTGCCATTAGAACATTCAAGATTTACGGAAAGGTCAACTATCAATAGTAACAGGAGTTTGGAAAAAGTTGATTCCAAACCTCATGAATGACATTGAGGGGTTCAAGACTTCAGTGCGGGAAGTAACTGCTGAGATAGTAGAAATAGCAAGAGAACTAGAATTAAAAGCGGAGCCTGAAGATGTGGTTAAACTGCTGCAATCTCATGATAAAACTATAATGAATAAGAAGTTTCTTACAAATGAGCAAAGAAAGCAGTTTCTTGAAATGGAATCTACTCCTGGTAAAGATGCTGTGAAGACTGTTGGCATGACAACAAAGGATCTAGAGCATTGCATAAACTTAGCTGATAAAGCAGCAGTAAGGTTTGAGAGACTGACTCTAGTACTGAAAGAAGTTCTGCTTTGGATAAGATGCAATCAAAGAGCACTGTGTGTTACAGAGAAATCACTCATGAAAGGAAGAGTCAATTGATGTGGCAAACTTCACTGCTGTGTTATTTTAAGAAACAGCCACAGCCATGCCAACTTCCAGCAACCACCTCCCTGGTCAGTCAGCAGCCATCAACACTGAGGCAAGATCCTGCATCTTTAATAAGATTATGACTCATAGAATGCTCAGATGATAGCTAGCAGTTTTTAGTAATAAAGCATTTTTTTGATCAAGGTATATACAAATTTTTTTAGACATAATGCTATCACACACCTAATAGACTACAATGTCATTTAAACATTAACTTTCGTATGCACTGGGAAACCAAAAAATTTGTGTGGCTGGCTTCTTACAATGCTACAGTGGTCTGGAACTGAATGCACAATATCTGTAAGGTATGTTTGTACTGGGCGGGGGCGGGGGGCAGGGGTATGGATTTTATAGCACTAAATGCCTATATTAGAAAAGAAAGGTCTCAAATGATCTCAGCTTTCACTGGAAGAAGTTAATAATGACAGTAGAAGTCAAACAGAAAACATTAACAATTGAAAAATTCAATTAAACCAAATTCAATTATATCAAATTTTAATGGATCTGGGGGGAAGATTCTTCCCATTTTCTCCACAGTATCTGCTCTACCTACAGAATATGCTGTCAGTTAATGGCGACTCCATTTTTCTAATTGTTTACATCAACTGTACAATTTTGGATTCATCCCTGACTCTTTTCTCTCTCTTAGTCCATATCCAGTCTAATCAGGAATATTACTGGCTCCATCTACAAGACATGTACAGATCCTATCATTTCTCACTACCTCTGCTATCACCCTGGTCCAAACCTCCATTATTTCTCACCTGGAGCTATTGCAACTACCATAACAACCTTCTAACTGGTCTCCCTCTTACCACTCCTGCCCACTCCCATCCTTAAGTCTTTGAACAAGAGTAACCAGAGGATTCTTTTAAACACGTAAGTCATTATCACCTCACTCCTCTGATCAAACCCCCTAAATCACTCCCTGTTTCACTTAAAAGCCAAAATTCTTACAGTGGCCTATTAAAGGTGATACATTCTGGTTCCCCATATGCTCTGACCTTTCACTGGCTCCAGCCACACTGACTTTTTTTCAAGGCTGTTCCTCAAATATGGCAAACAGGTTTTTGGTTTAAATCTTGCATTTAACTCTCTATCTGCCTGAAGAGCAATTTCTCCAGATATATCCATAAGGTCAGCATCTTCACCTTCTCCCTATCTTTGCTCCAATGTTGGCTTCTCAGTGAAGACTTCAGGAACAGCCTTTTTAAAGTGCCTTTCTCATGCACCACCACTAGCTCTCTGTATCCCATTCACATTTTTTCTCGTTAGAATTTATCACCCTCTATCGTTCTTTTTGTGTGTGCTGTCAGCTACCTCCAACCCCATTAAAGTGTAAGCTCTAGGAGGACAGAGACTGTGGTCTGTTTTATTAGTACTGTATCCCTAGACTGGGGCTCTCTGGTGGCTCAGTGGTAAAGAACTCACCTATAATGCAGGAGACGTGGGTTCGATACTTGGGTCGGGAAAAACCGTTGGAGAGGGAATGGCTACTCATTCCAGTATTCTTGTCCAGGAAATCCTATGGAAGGAGCCTGGCAGAAGGAGCCTGGCAGGCTACAGTCCATGGGGTTACAAAAGAGTTGAATACAACTTCATGACTAAACAACAATAAAACATCCCCATACTGTGGGGACTGTGTCTGGCACATGGGAGACATTCAATAAATAATTATAAAATAAATAAACTTAGGCTTACTTATCTGCTACATAGCTAGCCACCTGGAGATACAGTACCTGTTTCTAAAGTGTAGCATTTCACTATACTTTCTGAGTTTACAGTCATTTCTTAAACTTGGATATTTCACTACTTGCTTTTCCAAATCACTTAATTACTCTGATTAGGGGAAAAAAATACTTTTGGCAGATAAATTGTATTCCAGTTTCAACTCATGGTAAATGTTCTTTCCAGTCTTAATTCACAGTAAATGTTCTTTCTGTTGCTGTGGCATATTAATTAAACAATTTTCAACTACAAGGTATAACAATCTGCAGACTAGTTAACTATTAAACTTAATTTTACTATGAATAAGGCACAATAATGGCTTCAGTCTGGTATATGTAATACGCAAAAATTTGTTTTAAAAATTTCATCCTATATAATACAATTTCTGCCACTGTAACAGCACAGTGCTCATTCATAGATTGTGCTCCAAAATCATGAGCAATATGAGATGTTATTTTTAAATAATGAAATCAACTGAGTTTAACCTGAGGGACTGGATAGTCTGGCTTAACACTGATTTACAACAATGAAAAAGTCCTTTGGAACAAAACATTTGTCCCAGAAATTTTTGACAGACATACTGTGAGCAAGTATATAAGGAAATATTAGCTCACTATTAAGAAACGATTATACAATCTATAAAAGCATGAGTAGCTTCTCAATAGTTTCTTAATTTAAAATTCAAAGTAAACTTTATAGAGTTTTATTGAAACCCATTTCCTACTGTTTTCTCATGTTTTCAAACAGCTAATGTCAAATGAATGAAGGAGCTATTTAAATTCAAAATATATTTGTATTTATTTTTGGATGAAACTTATGTTGGTGGAAAACAAACCATCAATCAAGGCTTTAATGTTAATTCCTAATCATTGTGCTCAATATATATGTATATATTTTTAAGGATTTAAAACATACAACTCAAAAGTATTAATGATTAATGCTGGTTTGGCTACACAAGTATAAAGATTATATATGATATGCTATAGAATTATTTTTTTCATAAATTTTAAGTTAAATTTAAAAAACTAATTATGCTCTAGGAACAATTTTAAAGTGTTAGTACATTTAAGTATCAACTCTCCTTAGCTGAAACATTTTCTCTGCTAGAGTGATAAAAGTCCATCCAGTTGCCAGTACATTTGATATAGTCCTTAATATCAATGTGCAGATTAAAAAAAATTCAGTATAATATGTAATATCTGTATTTTAATTAAATAAATCAAATTCTTTAATTAATTCTAAATTAATTAAATTACTTTTACAAAGCTTTCCACCCTGTATTAATATAATTGATTTTATTCTTGTTCATCCAGTTAGGTCCCTTCTCTTCACTAGTGATTCTTTACTGGGAGAAGACCATCATGTCCTTATTCAGTTCTTAGAATCCTATTTTCAAACAAAAGAATTTTACATATATGCTAAATGCATACTGTACTTAATCACGGAGCATAGGTCTCAAAAGACATAGGATATGGAAAAATTTGAATTAAACAGGCAACAGAGATGGAATGCATAAAATGGAGTAAAAATGGAGACAGAAGGAAAGACAGCATTAATTTCTTTCCATGCCTCCTGGAGGTTGACCTGGCCATTATCATGTAACCAGGAAAAATAAATCCCTAGACTTGGCTATTATTACACACTCTGTCTTCTACCCAGTTACATTCTTTCATACCCAAAGTGCATATGTAATGGCACTGCAGGAATATTTCTGCTGAAAGTATAATACAGAGTGAGGAGGAAAAAAAAAGAGTCCATCAACTTTTCCAGCATTGTTTTTAGGAACAGGCATAATAAGCAGAAAGAAAATGTATTACTTTTAAACATGTATTTTAATTTGGAAGGGCAAAGAGACTTCCAGCATGCTTATATTATGAATTCTTATGTCTGAAGAAATGTTTAATTTATACCAGAATAAAGATTTTTGAATAAATTTAATAAATGCACAAAATCATATAAGGATATCATATCCAAATCTCAACTTATCTTCAAGTTTCAAGGTGATGTAAGTCTGTTCTGGAATTCTAACATCATTCACAAAAGTCTACAAGAGAAAAAAAAGATGTTAATATTTGAAGAATTATTGTATTTTAGACAAGCAAATATTCAAACCTTATACTGTATAGATCGAAAGGTGGCTAATAGAGCTTGTGTACCATCATAAAATGCATCTTGTAATAAATGATTTCATACTAAGCCCTTTATTACTATTACAAGTAACACACAAAGAACCAACTTGCAGTTCCTCTAAGTCTACTATGCTGCCAAGGCAAATTCAGGCATCTAAAAATGGTGCCAAGAAAAGATCCTACTTGAAGTTAGAAATTGTAAAGGGTCAAATATTTAGCTCTAGATATAATATCAGGGTCCACTGGACTCAATTTTAACTTTTCTGGACAGTTTTAATTATTGGTAAAGGGTTGAGGTTCTTCCTAGAAGTCTTTTAAAGAAGAAAAAGAAAATTTACTTAAAAAACTGAGTAAAACTCATTCTATTTTACAATTGCCATATGAGTCCTTTGGATGCTTTTAAGAACTTAAGATACATAACAAGACCCTTACATGAATCTAAGATACATTATAGAAGCATTATTTTTCCTGTATCTCAAAATACTGTTTCATCAACATCATCATCCCATAATTATTTCATTTTACCAATTATTTCTTACTGTGGAAATGACCAAAATAGTAACAGAAGAATAGAATTACCTAGAACACATACTAGGTATACTATTAAATTTTCTAGCAGGTGAGAAGAGGTGAAATTAATTTTCATAAAATATTTTAGTTAACATACACATCCAAAATAGTACATTTTAACAAATAATGAATATAAAAATTAAGAAGGAATTTTACATTCTTTCTTTTGTACCTGGTTTTTTAGACTAGTCACATTTCAAGTGCTCAATAGCCACACATGGATAGTGGGGTGAATATCAAACAGAGCTAGATGGATGATGCAATCATGAAATATTGTACAACCTTTCGGTTTCTTACTACATTATCCAAAATATTGCATCATTTTCCCAGGAAGATGTAAAAGACATCTGAAGACAGCACCTCTGCCCTTTTACAAAAAGCTATTAAACAGCAAAATTGAGAATTCAGCATTTTTTATTTAACATCCATAAAGGCAAAGAAGAAAATTTTAAACTGTTAAAAATCTTATAAATAATGCATTTTGATAATTCAAGAGCAAGAAAAAGCAGAAATAACAGTAAACTAGAACTAGCGAAAGATGTACTTGAAATCTGAGTCAGCATCTATAAAATGGATATATATCCCACAGAATGCATGACAACTGACGCATTCCTGGCTCTCAAAGAACAATACTCATTCTGTGTGTTACATATCTTTCAAAACCAGGAAAATATGGAATAAAAATTGTAGTTTGTCAGGTGGCACTAGGGGTAAAGAACTCACCTGCCAACGCAGGAGACAAAAGACATGTGGGTTTGATCCCTGAGTCGAGAAGATCCCCTGGAGAAGGAAATGGCAACCCACTCCAGTATTCTTGCCTGGAGAATCCCATGGACAGAGGAGCCTGACGGGTTACAGTCCATGGGCCACAAGAGTTGGACACGACTGAAGCGACTTACAACGCACACACACGTCTCATTTTTTAATAAAAGTTCTAGTTGTTCTCTCATCTTTTAATTCTTACTTGTGTAAACTATTTGTAAAAAGACTCAAAGGGTCCACTGGACACAAGATGGTAAATGGTGATGATTATTTTTCCTGACAAACTAGAAGTTAGTTAAAGACCTAGAATCCACTTGATTTATAAAACACAGAACAATATTATACTTAACTGCCTGGAATGCGGACATCGTATAAGTGCCCAATGCTTTCCTTTGATAAGCTGAAACTAAAACTTACTCTTTCTGTTTGAATCTTATTTTTCCTGTTCTTTATTTTATTGGATTTGAGATGGCCATCATACCTTGCTTGTGAAGGTTCCCTCCATAATGAATAAGTTTAGAATGTTAGAAAGTAAAATACATAAAGGGGTTGTGTTATTATGATCATATTCTCAAATTCCTTTCCATAGCTGGCACTTTGTAGTATGTCACAGAATACCAGTTTCTAAGTCTACCAAAAACAAACAAACAAAAATAGAAGCTGCAATCTTATTCCTGATATAAGGAGACAGCAGAATACTGCTAAACTCAAGATCACATATTAGTATGACTTATGAATAATCCTAAACAGTAAGCTTCTAACATGTTTCACGGAAAGGAGGAAAATTTAATTCAAAGAAAATTCAAAGGTTCAGGCATTTATAAACTCTAATTTCAGGCTCATTTCCAATATGCACATTTTAGAGTGTCTTAAGAATTATATTTTGAGTTTACCAACATATTCTATATTAATTACAAAAGAGAAAAGCTGAGGAGCATGATGAAGGAGAAAAGAATAAAAGAAAATATTAATTAACAGATGTCTGATATGCAGAAGATACACAGTATAAGAGAAATGCCTCAGCTCTAAACCAATTTTATTTAAAACCATCTCATCCTAAAATACCATATTTACTTAAAAGACCTAAGATGACCTATAAGATCTGCTCAAAGCTCACTGCTTAACTCTCTTAAATATTAAACCCTTATTGTTTTTGACAAATGTACTAGGAACTTTCCGAGATTAAAAAACATAATTTTAACATGCTAGCATTTATGACAGAAATATTCCCTAAGGTCTAAAAACAGGCTGAGGAAATATGAGCCAGACACAAAGTTTCATCTCACAAAATGTAATTGAGAACACCTGGGGAGCAAAAAGTCTTCTGATGGCTTAAAATTATAAAAGGGGAGAAAAATTTCAAAGAGCAAAAGGAAAAAAAATCATTTATATAAATCAACTATGAAGCATTTTAACAAATTAGATATGGAAAGAAAAACAGGTTTTTTTTCTTATGCCAACATCATTTGATCATACCTCTACCTGGTAGGCAGGACAGGTGAGGACAACGAGGCACACAGCATGAAGTAACAATCAAGATTTGAGTTCAGAAGTAGAACTACTGGGATTCAAAATCAGGTCTCTGAACTACAAATCCCACATTCACTGCACATCAAGAAAGCTTGGGTGATCAAGCCAAGTCAGCTCCCCAAACTCTGCCATCCAAACCACTACCCTTAGAGAAGCCAACTGATCCAGATAAACATCTGTTTAATTTAAATGTGAATATATTACATAACTGACAGTATGAAATCATATAATGACCAGGTACTGCAGTAATGCTCTGGGAAATCTGAAGGAAGTGGCCAGCAGCACAACACCTCAATCATGTTGCCAGCGAGTAAGGTGTCCTCTTCCTCCCTAACTACTTTCCTACTTGCTCATTCTGTGCTATACTGGTCTGATGCTGCAACATATACAGGGTGAAAGAGGACACAGCAAGGGCTGGGACACAGGGAGCTGAGGCAGAATGGGATGGGAGTGGTATGGCAAAAGCCAATGGTGGCTATCAGAGGTGCAGGTGCTCCAGAGCACTGAGGAAGCAGCAAGAACTGGAGGCAAACAAGGGCTCTCACAGAAAAGAGAAGCCTCAAGGAGCTTGCAGGGAAACAGCTCACTATCAAATTGCCAACATCCACTGGATCATGGAAAAAGCAAGAGAGTTCCAGAAAAACATCTATTTCTGCTTTATTGACTATGCTAAAGCCTTTGACTGTGTGGATCACAATAAACTGTGGAAAATTCTGAAAGAGATGGGAACACCAGACCACCTGACCTGCCTCTTGAGAAATCTGTATGCAGGCCAGGAAGCAACAGTTAGAACTGGACTTGGAACAACAGACTGGTTCCAAATAGGGAAAGGGGTATGTCAAGGCTGTATATTGTCACCCTGCTGATTTAACTTCTATGCAGAGTACATCATGAGAAACGCTGGGCTGGAAGAAACACAAGCTGGAATCAAGATTGCCAGGAGAAATATCAATAACCTCAGATATGCAGATGGTGATATGCACTTTCCCTTATGGCAGAAAGTGAAGAGGAACTAAAAAGCCTCTTGATGAAAGTAAAAGAGGAGAGTGAAAAAGTTGGCTTAAGGCTCAACATTCAGAAAACGAAGATCATGGCATCTGGTCCCATCACTTCATGGGAAATAGATGGAGAAACAGTGGAGACAGTGTCAGACTTTATTTTTGGGGGGCTCCAAAATCACTGCAGATGGTGACTGTAGCCATGAAATTAAAAGACACTTACTCCTTGGAAGAAAAGTTATGACCAACTTAGATAGCACATTCAAAAGCAGAGACATTACTTTGCCGACTAAGGTCCCTCTAGTCAAGGCTATGGTTTTTCCTGCGGTCGTGTATGGATGTGAGAGTTGGACTGTGAAGAAGGCAGAGCGCCAAAGAATTGATGCTTTTGAACTGTGGTGTTGGAGAAGACTCTTGAGTCCCTTGGACAGCAAGGAGGTCCAACCAGTCCATTCTGAAGGAGATCAACCCTGGGATTTCTTTGGAAGGAATGATGCTAAAGCTGAAACTCCAGTACTTTGGCCACCTCATGCGAGGAGTTGACTCACTGGAAAAGACTCTGATGCTGGGAGGGATTGTGGGCAAGAGGAGAAGGGGACGACAGAGGATGAGATGGCTGGATGGCATCACTGACTCGATGGACGTGAGCCTGAGTGAACTCCGGGAGTTGGTGATGGACAGGGAGGCCTGGCGTGCTGTGATTCATGGGGTCGCAAAGAGTCGGACATGACTGAGTGAGTGACTGAACTGAACTGAACTGAACATAAGCTACAGAAGCAGTTCCAGCTTCCTCAAGTGGAACAGCCTCATTTCTGGTAGTAATAACATTAAGTGTGGACCTAGGTAACTTGGAAGTGTATTTTAGGGTCGGGTGAAAGGAAGTAGAAGTGAAAGTAGTCACAGGTAGTTATTTATGAATTAAGTTGATAGTGCTTTAAAAAAAATTTAACTACATATGTATTCACTAACAAGTAGGTAGCCTACAGGATGCCAAACTTGTTTTAACTGCTTTTCTTATCATAACAACAGTAACTAACACTTGTGTATGTGTGTGTGTGTGTGCTCAGTCATGTCCAACTCTTTGTGACCCCATGGACTGGAGCCTACCAGGCTCCTCTGTCCATGGGATTCTGCAGGCAAGAATACTGGAGTGGGTTGCTGTTTTCTCCTCCAGAGGATCGTCCTAACTCAGGGATAGAATTTGCCGTCTCCTGCATTGGCAGGCAGATTCTTTACCACTGAATCACTGGGGAACTCCAGTAACTAACACTTACTGAATGCTTATTACATACTGTTCTAGGTGTTTAAAACTATTAACTTATTCACAGCAAACTGAGAGGAGTACTACTTTACTACTTCTATTTTTTAAAAATTGAGGAACAGAAAAATTAAGCGACGTGTCCAGCATCACACCACTAGTGAGAATTCAAGCTGGGCTCATACCACTACACTGCGCCTTCTCTGAAATTACTACTTTTAACCTGATGCTCACATTTCTAGAATTCTATGAATGTTAAGTTACCTAGGTCCATACTTAACGTTATTACTACCATAAATGAAGCTGTTCTGCTTAGGAAGCTGGAACTGTTTCTGTAGCTTATGTTAGTGGGCTGTTTCCCTGCAAGCTCCTTGAGGCTTCTCTTTTCTATGAGAGCCCTTGTTTGCCTCTAGTTCTTCCTGCTTCCTCCGTGCTCTGGAGCACCTGCACCTCTGATAGCCAAGTTTCTATGAATCAAATGCAGCATGACAGCTGGTAGCTCACAGACTTTGGCTACCTGAGTCCATTCTGGCATATTTCCTAGGCTATTCATCAGGGTAACAGTGCACTTATTATTTGTGTAATGTCTTAAAGTTCTCTAACAGACACATGCTCACATATATCGTCACACTTAATCTTCACAACACTACTATAAAGCAAGAACTATGGTGTCACTATCCTAAAAATGAAGGCAGGTAACTAAATTTTGTGTTGAGTCTTCACATTCATAAACTTCAACTCATTCAGTTCCTTTGCCCAGTCGTGTCTGACTCTTTGTGACCTCATGAACCACAACTCACTGCATTGGTACAACTCTGAATATATATGAGGAAATGGAATTTCAGAGGGTTTAAGTAATTTGTTCAATGTTATAATGCTCATAAGCTACAGATTGAGATTCAAATCTAGGTCCTGATTTCAAGTTCAAAATGAAGATGTAACTCTCTATGAGTTACTGTATTTCAGAAAATTACTGAATACAATCAAATTACAAGAAAGGTCAGCCTTGGTAAACTTAGAAGTTAATATTTCACCTGATTTTTTATAACCTACATCAATAATTTTTATATTTGGTCACAATGTTTTAAAAGACTAAAACACGAATGTAATTCTCACTTACTATTTTCCAAGATATATTGTAAAGACACCTAAGGTGAGTGCTGTGGTCAAGATGAAATTTTCTAGTTTTAAAAGCAGAATATAACATTTTAAAAACATTCCACATATGGAAGTGGATTAAACATTTCTCTATAAAGTCTTTCATATAGAAAATTCATTCAATTCCATTCAAAAAGATTTACTGGGTTCAGGCACTGTACAGAGCCTTGTGCGAGGCACTGTGGTGTGTTTACCGAAGCAAAAGGCCCATGAACTGTTCAGAAGAACACAAAGTCTAGCACGGTGGCAGATATTCACAAGTAGATTATTAAACCTTGCATAAGCAAGGCTGATAAAGCACCTAAGACAGAGATTAAAACAGAAGTCTGCAGCTGTGGACAAGGAAGAGAATAACTGTAAACAGCACCTCAGAATCCAAATTGCGTACTTACATGCCCTGTGTTAGAACAATTTCTACCTCATCTGCCTATTTCCTCTGTCTTAATCATTCAACATGTTAACTACATCAATGACTTAATATTCTTCAATACCTTTTTTTGCTGCCTTCAGGAGGATGTGGAATGTATGGTAAAAACCACCACAATATTGTAAAGTAATCTGCCTCCAATTAAAATTTAAAAAGAAAGAAAGAAAATACGACATATGACAAGGCACATGCAAGAATGACTAGGCTGCAGAAAATCTAACAAATTATTTGCAGAAGGAGACAGCATCGTAGGAAAACTACTATTTTGGAGGCATGGTAAGGAAAACGTGATGGACCATAAATCTGGAAAAGTGGGTGACGCCGAATATGAGGTGTTTCAGTTCAAACATGAGGAATTAACACTTAATTATTTATGTGTCATAGGAAACAAAGAAAGGTGTGAATAAAACTAAGAGAAAAATATGCTTCCAAAAATGTATCTCAATGAATAAACATAAAAGTCCTTCAGGAGCAGGCCAATTCAGAAAAGAAAAAAAAGTACCATATTTGCCAAATTTCTGCATATTTTTCCACATAATGTTTAATGGTATATTTTGAAAAGCAGTACCAATTAGAAGAAGTATAGACACATTTAATTCTGTGAAATTCTTTCAAAGAATTTCAAAGCACAGATCTCAACAAAATTATATTTTTGTTACTAAAGCCATGAGAAAACTGAGAAGAAATAAGATAAATTATTCAACATCTCAGCATTCTCTTACTCTGTAGCTACTTACATTCTGCCAATGTGGAAAAATCAATTGAAGAATTAGGGGAAAAAATTCACTGTAATAACACAAAAATGTTCAATGTAGGAGTGCAAAGAAGCAGCAACAGACACTAGAGTCTAGACAACACACCACACTTGTTAAGGTGAACGAATGTGTTTCACTTCTTTTTACTCTAACATAGAAGATTCTTCAACGACCTAACACTGAACCATATTTGCATCTTTCTTCTTTCGCCTAAAGTTAACCCACAACACGCATGACGATTATGTCTCTCAAAGACTGCTTTTCTGAATTCTTACTATCATGACTTACCACTCTTTTCTCACACATAAATTCAAGTTATTCAGTAAAGACAAGCCTTCCTCTTACTTCCTTCAAGAAGCCTTTTTTTTTTTTAACCATTAGATAATAACAACCAACAACCATCTGAATTCCTTTAAGTATTAACCACCAAGAGGGTTTCTTGGGAACACAAGTCACATTCATATTCTAGCATAAGGTCCTCAAAGTGCTATGTACCTAGTAAGCACTTAAAAGCAGGTGCATACTAAAGAAGAGGAAATAAAACACAAACAGGATTTTGTGTTTTTATCTGACTTCTTACATTATTAAACAAAAATTCAAATAAGACAAAAAGCAAACTCTTAACTTACCCCATTTAGACTGCCCAAATCTTTCACCAAATGTTCATCAGTAGAGGCATCATAATTGATTACAGCATGTTGCTTATCCACACTACGAGACTGAAAGAAAAAATTTTAAGTTAAAAAAAGAAACGCAAGAAAATGCCAGAATAAATAACCAAAACAATGATTTTTGGCTAAATACTTTAATAAGATTGTAAATATAGGAAAATACCAAAGTAAAACTAGATTAAATGAGATTTAAACTGTTACTATCCAATAGAAATTTGGCATCACTTTTCAAAGAGGAAAGCTGCCACAATTTTAAGACATTCTTTTCTACCAAACTCACACGTTCTACTTTTGAGAATTTAAATCAGCTGACTGTGTTGAATGTATCAAATGACCATACTTTTTAAAAAATAATATGAAACTCTTAAATGGAAATCATGTACAACTTCATAAGTTATGTACCTCACTGCAAGAAAAACCACCATACAGGATTTTCATCTTTCATGTGATATGTTCCTGAATATAAAAGTATCCTCCCTTAGAATATGGGATCTAAACTCATGGGAGGGTTCTAAGAAAGAGAAAGTTAAAAAAAATGAAAGGAATTAGAATGGCAAACAGATTTATGAAAATTGCTCTTGAGTCTCTTTTAAAGTACACACACACACTCTTTCTCTTAGAGCTTAGTGAGTTATCTATAGATGAAAGTAACTCAGAGATGAACTATAAGCCTTTGGAAATTTGCACCCAAAGGAAATAACAGTACACCCACATGAAGAAATAATCTGAGAACCACTGAATATGAACTCAACAACCATTTACTACTGGGTTATTATGTTATCCTTGGAATATTGAAAGCAAAGGAACCATCCAAAATGGGGAGGAGGTATCATTTTCAGTTTTCAGTCCAGCATGTGCAAGTCACTGACATAACGGACATAGGTTTGAGTGGGCTCCGGGAGTTGTGATGGACAGGGAAGCCTGGCATGCTGCAGTCCATGGGGTTGCAAAGAGTCAGACACAACTGAGCAACTGAACTGATGCACACAGTTTGGAAGTCATTAAGTCTAACTGCTTATATCAATTCTGATCTCTAATCCTAGTGGTTTAAAGCAGCAGTCCCCAACTTTTCTGGCACCAGGAACTGGTTTTGAGAAAGATAGTTTTTCCATGACCAGAGGGAGAGTGTGGTTTCAGGACGATTCAAGGGCACTCATTTCTTGTGTTAATGTTAATCTGTATTTGCAGCCACTCCCCACTGGAGCTAGAGCTAGCATCACTGCCTGGGTTCCACCCCAGATCATCAGGCATTAGATTCTCAAAAGGAGAACACACTCTATTACAGATCCCTCACACGCACAGTTCATAGTAGGGTTCCAGCTCCTATAAGAATCTAATGCTGCTACTGATTTGACAGGAGGTGGAGCTCAGGTAGTAACACCAGCGATAGGAAGCATCTGTAAATACGGATAAAGGTTCGCTGGCCTGCCACTCACCTCCTCCAATGTGGCCAGGTTCCTAGAAGGCCATGGACTGGTAGCAGTCTGTGGTCTGGGAGTTGAGGACCCCTGGTTTAAAGTACAGATTCTGGAGTCAAAAAGAACTGGTTGCCAACTGCCTATTGTGGAACCTTGGTAAAATTACTCATCTTCGTATTAATCATTCTATCAAAAAGTTCACCTAGCTCATATTTTTGTGTGTGTGTGATGACTAAACACATGGGAGACATTTGTAAAGGTAATACTGCCCTGCTTGAGAAGTCCTCAATCCTCTTACTGGCTAAGTTAAAAGACACCAAATCTTTAATACAGTACACAGGGTCTGCCAAGATCTGGTGTCTTCTAATGCCTAAGGCTTTCTCTCTCTAAATGCTTGTGTTCACATCCTATATACAAACTACAAGGAACTATTAAAAACAGACACCGAATGCCATTCTATCTTCAATGCCACACACTCAACCACATTCTAACTTTCCAGAAACCACTTATTCATCTTTTAAGATAATTCAGCTCAAGCCATCTCCTCTAAGAAGTCTTTCCAGATTCCTCATCCCCACATTTTCTCACAGGCAGAAGTGACCAATCTCTTTTTTGTGTACCCCACACCAACTCCCAACACTGTCTTGTGTTATACTTACTTATTTACATACACATCTCCTTCTACTAGAGCTACACCCTAAGGACAGAGGAACCCCATCTGTACACACAATGATACCTCAGCACTCAGCATGTGTGCTAAGTCGGCTTCAGTCATGTCCGACTATGTGCAGCCCCAAGGATTGTAGCCTTCCAGGCTCCTCTGTCTATGGGATTCTTCAGGCAAGAATACTAGAGTAGGTTGCCATTCTCTTCTCCAAGGGATCTTTCTGACTCAGGGATTGAACCCAGGTCACCTGATTCCTTACTGTCTGAACCACCAGGGAAACACCAGCATGCAGCGTAGGGCCTACCTAGAATATGTTTTAAAAGGTTTGATGGAAAGAAAATCCACGCTATTTGGCCAATCTCATTTCATAAATGATGGAGGTAGAGAAGTTTTCTTATATATAAAATTTATAAAGTATAGAAGTTACAGGTGCTTCCCTGGTGGCTCAGAGACCTTGGTTCGATCCCTGGGTCAGAAAGATCCCCTGGAGAAGGAAATAGCAATCCACTCCAGTATTCTTGCCTGGAGAATCCCATGGACGGAGGAGCCTGGTGGGCTACAGTCCATGGGGTCGCAAAGAGTCGGACATGACTGAGCGACTTCACTTCAACTTCATAGAAGTTACAAAGTTCAGGCCAAATTTTAAGAAGCCGACAAACAAGATGGCTTGAAACAACACAACACACCAAAACAAAACAATTCTGGCTCTCAGATAATTATAAAACTAGAAAATTTTGGAAAATAAGAGTATCAAGATGAAGCAATAATACTTTTCTTAAAAAGAAATACTTCCTTTCATGCAATAAACAAATAAGAAAAAGCCTGCCATTGAATAAAGTCAAAACATAAAAAACAATTTCAGGCCAGGCACAACAAAAAAGCATCAGAGACTCACACTGACTAATCTGTAACTAAAAACCAACATATGAAATGGTACAAATGACTACTCGATATATGTCATACATGCTTTGGGTACGAAACAGCTATTGATCCACATTATTATTTTTCTCACTAAAATCTAAGACAGCAAAAAAGACAGAGAAATACATGGAAAACATGCTAAGAAAAAACTAAAAAGAGAAAAGACTGACACTGTATGTCACCATCACTTAAAAAATTTAAAACATATTGTAGTTGAAAGGTTCTTTAAACATCCAGTTGCATTTTTTAAATCACAGTAATAGTGATTTATCCTTTGCTATCCTTTGCTCCAAAGAATAGATGAAAATTAGTAAACTATGAGCTTCAAAATATATTTCATCATTAATACATCATATAAAATTATTAAATAGTGAATCAAATATAATTTTATTATATTTACTATTATGCATTGGAAAAAATGTTTAATTAATATGATGATGATTCTCCAAACAGAGAAAACTTCATGCATTTGGGGCAATTAAAAAATTTTATGAAGATAAAAATCAGAATTTTGAAAACTCTTTTCAAAAGGCAACTCATTTGCATACAGAGGAATCTAATACATTATAATAAAACCCAGTCACTAAATCTTTCTAAATCTTAATTTTATCATTTGCAAAGTGCAGGTAATTACATCTTTCAAAAATTGTTGAGGAACAACTGAAACAACATAAATGAATAATGATAACAAGAGAAAGTGTTATTCAACGGCATAGTGCTTTTAATAGTAATACTGTCTGTCACTCAAAGCAAAGCAAATATAATCTTTATCCTTAATTATACTTTATACCTTGCATTCATGGCTCTTTAAGATTTGTTTTACATAACATGTCTTAGGGAACATAGTATAATCATCCTTCAAGACAAGCACAGCAAATTAATTTGTTAAAGGCTTCCAAGATTAAGTGGTAGAAACAGAATTGTTCATTTCAAAATCACCTACTCATTAACATCCAAGCACACTTTCTTCTTAAGGACCACATGTTTTATACTACCTTTTTTGGAGTGAGATGAACCCCCCTCAAAAAAAAAACCAACCAAACATTTTTTTGGTCATAATTAACAACAACAACAACAACAAAATTAACTGTAACCAAACAGATCATATAACCTCATGGGATCATTTGGTCCCTTTTTGCAGTAGGTTTTAAGCTACGTTGTCATCAAAGTATTGTTGCGAGTAAATCTAATTACAGGTAAGAAACTGTTGCAACTATCTAGCAGAGATTCTAAAACCTAGCAACTAACCAGTTATTTCCTGTAGGTTAAAAATGAAGGGTTTTTAAACCATAGATGCTAATTAGGCTAACAAAATCTGAAAAGATCTTTTACTCATTAAAAAGCAATCAAATAGTACTACTTTTATTTCTAATAATTTCAATTAAGAAACCAACTGATCTAACCAATGCAGAAACATTTATGTAATATCTTAAGATGAAAACATAACTTCATAAACTCAAGAGCTCTCATTTTCCAATACAAATATAGCTCATATTTATATACTTGCAAGTATTCACTTTTCAAAAGTATAAGCCATATATGAGCTTAGTTCACTTTTCAGAAATAATACAAAAAAAGTTTTAAATAATCCATTTATTTTACTAATATACTATGAAAGATTAAATCACTTAAAAACTAAACACAATTTGTAAAAATACTTGTTCTTAGTTTCATACACAAGATGTGTCTCTCTGTACTAAGAAGTTCCATTAATTTATAGCACTGATTCTGATTACCAGATAAGCATTATGCTGATCAACTCATGGGCTTTTTTCAGAGAATACACTGTGTCTAGCCCAGTGCTAAAAAGAGTATGCTCCCATTAGATAAATGGCATAAGTATGTATCTTTAGAGGTGGAGTCTGAGGAATAGGTAAAAACTTGGTTTTTTCTCACTTGATCACTGAGTTTTCTCATCAACTTTATAGTTTTAAAATAAAGCATACATTTACAAAATAGCCATGAGTAGAAGAGGTGTCCACATTAGACACGTTGCTGCTGCTGCTGCTGCTAAGTTGCTTCAGTTGTATCCGACTCTGTGCGACCCTAGAGACGGCAACCCACCAGGCTCCCCTGTCCCTGGGATTCTTCAGGCAAGAACACTGGAGTGGGTTGCCATTTCCTTCTCCAATGCATGAAAATGAAAAGTGAAAGTGAAGTTGCTCAGTCATGTCCGAGTCTTAGCAACCCCATGGACTGAAGCCTACCAGACTCCTCCATCCATGGGATTTTCCAGGCAAGAGTACTGGAGTGGGGTGCCATTGCCTTCTCCATTAGACACGGTGATGAACTTTAAATACATCTGTTGATTTTTGACTTCTTACACTGGTAAAATTGCTTTCAGCTCTTTAAAAATTATTGATTTTGTTTTAAATTTGTTATAGAGGCATTGTTTCAATTATAATACCTGAATCAAAGATATTTTAAAATTTTGTTGCCACTTATTTATTTACTGTGGTAAAATATATGTAACGTATCATCTATCATTTTAAACTTTTTAAGAGTATGATTCAGTGGCATTAATTAAATTTACAATGTTGTGCAAACATCACTGTTGCACGATACTGGATTCTAAAACCTCTTCGTCACCCCAAACAGAACTCTGTTACTGTAAAGCAGTAACTCCCAAGTCTCCTTCCCCCAGCCACTGGTAATCACCAATCTACTCTGCATCTCTGTGAATTTGCCTGTTTTAAATATTTCATGTCCAGAATATATACTTATAGATGTGCATTTTTTTCCTTTTATTTTGGCTACACTGGGTCTTTGTTGCTGTACTCAGGCCTTCTCTAGTTGCAGAAAGCGGGGCTACTCTCTAGCCCTGGGGCATGGGGTTCTCTTGGCGGTGGCTCCTCTTGTGAACACAGGCTATAGGGAACATGGGCTTCAGTAGTTCTGGTGCATGTGCTCGACAGTTGTGGGTGAGGACTCCAGGGCACAGACTCAGTCACTGTAGCACACGGGCTTAGCTGCCCCATGGCATGTGGAATCATCCTGGATTAGGGATCAAACTCCTGTTTCAGGCATCACAAGGTGGGCTCTTAACCACTGACCACCACAGAGAAGCCCCTTGATTTGCTTTTTTAAATGACAAATGATGTTAAGCATCTTTCACATGCTTATCAGCCATATTTATATCTTCTTTGGAGAAATGTGTCTTTTGTCCACTTTTTTAAAGGGGGTTATTTGTGTATCTGCTGTGGAGTTGTAGGAGTTCTTTACATATGTTGGATATTAAATTCTTATAAGATATACAAGGTTTTATAAATATTTTCTCCCATTCTATGAGTTGTCCTTTCACTCTCTTGATAGTATCCTTAGATGCACAAGGTTTTCATCTTGATGAAGTCCAATTTATCTACTTTCTGCTTTCTCTGTTTGTACTACTGGTATCACGAATCTACTGCCAAATCCAAGGTCAGAAAGATTTATCCCTATGATTTATTCTAAAGGTTTTATGGCTTTAGCTTTTATATTCAGGTCATTGATCCATTTTGAGTTAATTTTTATGTATGTTGTGAAGTAGGGGACCAAACTCACTGTTTTTTTCTTAATGTGGAAGTACAGTTGTCCCAGTTTTATCTGCTGGAAAGACCATTCTTTACTGAACGGACTCGGCTCCCTTCTCAAACACCCAGTGTCCTCGGGCTGCCACAACAAAGCACCATAAGCCGGTTGGTAGAATCAGTTAAAAATAATACAAGTTTCTTCTCTCAAAGTTCTAGACTCCAGAAGTCCAAATTCAAGGAGTTGGTAGGACTCTGTTTACTCTAAAACTTTTAGGGAAAAATCTTCCCTTGTCTCTTCCAGTTTCTCATAACCCATGTTTCCTGAGCTCTGGCAGCGTATCTCCAATCTCTGCTTCTATTTTTACATGGCTGTCTTCTCTCTGGGTCTGTCTTTTCCTCATCTGATGACATCAGTTATACTGGCTTAGAATCCGCCCTATAACTCCATCTTGAAAGACCCTATTTCCAAATAGGGTCACATTCGTAAGTATGGGGTATTAAGACTTTTATACATCTTTTGGGGGAACACAATTCAAAACATAACAGCCATAGGTATATGGGCTTATTTCTGAACTCTCCATTCTGTTCCATTTGTCTGTATGTCTACCCTTATTCCAGTATTGCTAGCTTTATAATAAATTTGAAACTTGAGAAGCGTGAGTCATTCAACTTTATTCTTCTTTTTGAAGGTTGCTTTGCCATTTTTAAATTTTGCCAACTTTGCCAAACTATTTAGAAACAAATACTCTTTAATCAATCTTTTTTATGGGTTCCATTTTCCTGATTCTTTACAGGCCTAGTAATTTTTTACTGGTTACCAGACACTGGGAATTTTACCTTTTTGGATGATGGATATTTCTATATTCCTATAAATATTCTTGAACTTTGCTCTGAGACACAGCTAAATTACTTCTTTTAAAAAGTGACCCTTTTGTTTTTAATATTTTTATTTTTTTATTTTTTTTTAGTTTTTTATTTTTTAAATTTTAAAATCTTTAATTCTTACATGCGTTCCCAAACATGAACCCCCCTCCCACATCCCTCCCCATAACATCTCTCTGGGTCATCCCCATGCACCAGCCCCAAGCATGCTGCATCCTGCGTCAGACATAGACTGGCGATTCAATTCTTACATGATAGTATACATGTCAGAATGTCATTCTCCCAAATCATCCCACCCTCTCCCTCTCCCTCTGAGTCTAAAAGTCCGTTATACACATCTGTGTCTCTTTCCCTGTCTTGCATACAGGGTCGTCATTGCCATCTTCCTAAATTCCATATATATGTGTTAGTATACTGTATTGGTGTTTTTCTTTCTGGCTTACTTCACTCTGTATAATCGGCTCCAGTTTCATCCATCTCATCAGAACTGATTCAAATGAATTCTTTTTTAACGGCTGAGTAATACTCCATTGTGTATATGTACCACAGCTTTCTTATCCATTCATCTGCTGATGGACATCTAGGTTGTTTCCATGTCCTGGCTATTATAAACAGTGCTGCGATGAACATTGGGGTACATGCGTCTCTTTCAATTCTGGTTTCCTCGGTGTGTATGCCCAGAAGTGGGATTGCTGGGTCATAAGGCAGCTCTATTTGCAATTTTTTAAGGAATCTCCACACTGTTCTCCATACTGGCTGTACTAGTTTGCATTCCCACCAACAGTGTAGGAGGGTTCCCTTTTCTCCACACCCTCTCCAGCATTTATTGCTTGCAGATTTTTGGATCGCAGCCATTCTGACTGGTGTGAAGTGGTACCTCATTGTGGTTTTGATTTGCATTTCTCTAATAATGAGTGATGTTGAGCATCTTTTCATGTGTTTGTTAGCCATCCGTATGTCTTCTTTGGAGAAATGTCTATTTAGTTCTTTGGCCCATTTTTTGATTGGGTCGTTTATTTTTCTGGAATTGAGCTGCATAAGTTGCTTGTATATTTTTGAGATTAGTTGTTTTTAATATTTTTAGATAAGAGTAGAACTCAGACTAACATTAATTATTTCCCCAATACAGAGGGGTAGAGACCAATGCCCTGTGAATTATGAGGATCTCCAATCTGGCTGTTAGAAATAGGAATCATTTCTAACCCTGTTAGTGCCAACTACTGTTAACTCTAAACTTTTTGAGTTTTGTTTCCCCTGCCCTTGGGGAGTTTCTTCACACATGTGTGCTGATCAGTACTCAATCACATGTGTGTGCGTTTAGTCGCTCAGTCCTGTCTGATTTGTGACCCTTTGGACTGCAGTCTACCAGGCTCCTCTATCCATGGAATTTCTCAGGCAAGAATACTGGAGTGGGTTGCCATTTCTTCCTCCAGGGGATCTTCCTGACCCAGGGAATGAACCTATGTCTCCTGTGTCTCCTGTACTGCAGGCGGATTCTTCACCCAGTGAGCCATCAGAGAAGTCCCACTCAATCACACACTCAAGGGTAATTCTCTGCAGAGTTCTTTCTCTGTGTGGCTCTTTCCTCTCTGATACTGGATTGTGCCTTGGTCTCCTTGGACTCTCAGTTTCCTCCCTCCACCTGACTAATTGTCAGATAACCTACATTTGTTACATGTAAACCAAGACACAGACACCTCACCAGTCATGTCTTTTAATCTTATCTCCATGTAAGTGTAAGAAGAGATTTATCCTGTAAGTTCCTAAACAGCGATTCCCATATTTCTTAAGATATTGCTATGCTGGTTCAAGACAAATGCCACACAGAAACAACCTCTTCCACTCTCTAAAGAATGAGTTCTACCCAATTTGAACCTTAAGTATGTTTCAGTTACAAGTGGCCTATATCCAAACAGAATCATTACTGCCTTCTTCTTAGTTGCTAGTCTCACCACTCCATCGCACTGAGAAGCCCAGAAAATCTTTGTACTGTTCTATTTCTCTCACTAAATTTGTTTAATTAAGGTATCATTAAACATGTGATTCATATAGCTCTATAGTGCCTTTACTTTTACTGTCTCAAAACTATAAAATAAATTCTTAAAGTAAAAATGTATACATAAAAATGTATATAAATATATGCAAATCTGACTTTTCTGGGGATAATGAAGGTTTTCTCAGTCTCAGCACTACTGATATTTTTGAGCAAATAATTTTTTGTTGTGTGTGTTCAGTGGTAACAGAGGAGGTATGAAGAAGTACTTCATATACTGTAGGATGTTTAGCAAACCCCCTTGACCTTTGCCTACTGAATGTCAGCAGCAATCACTTCCAATCCTCCACCATGGATGACAATCAAAATGTCTCCAAATATTGCGAATATCTTTTGGAAAAGTTAGGAGAGGCAGGATCATCCCAATTGAGAACCACTGGGTTAACACAATAAACATCTCTATTCTAAGCACTTGTTTACAGTTTTTAATCCATAAAAGCAGGGAGAGCAATTGGATAAGACTTTATTCTAGACTGTCAGGATCTATTAAATTAACAAAGTTCTCAAAAACTTGGGGATCATTTTTGCTAATTACTTTGCTCAAAAATATCTTAAAAATGTGTTTGAAAAGTAACTGCTTTAAAATGGGGCTCCCCAAGTGTCACAGTGGTAAAGAATCTGTCTGCCAATGCAGGAGACCTAAGAGACATGTTTTTGATTCCTGCGTCGGGAAGATCCCTTGGAAAAGGAAATGGCAACCCACTCCAGTATTCTTGCCCGGAAAATTTCCATGGACAGAGGAGTCTGGTGGGCTATAGTCTATGGGGTTGCAGAGTTGGGACATGACTGAGCATGCGCACACCTTTAAACATAATTCAGTTTTAAATACCAACAACCTGCATGCTCAAACTACTAGAAGATATAATGAATAAACATGAATATCTCTAAAAGAAACAGATTACTTCCAGTATCAATCAACTACCCAGGAATAAAATTCAGTTTTACTTCACGCTATGCTAATTTTATGAATTAGTACACTTACATGGAGATAAAATTATCACTTGCGTGTTAAGAGTGCATAATGTGAAACTTCTTAAAAATAAAAGTTCTCATTTTTTAATATATAATCTCCAAGACTTAGAACTTATTTTTAAATGGTACAAGAGGGAGAAAATTAAACTAGTAGCTAGAGTTTAAAGAGGGAGAGTTGGAAAGTTCGAAGTTCAAAGTAGGAAAGTAGTGTTGCTGTTCAAAGGAGTAGAAAAATACTTCATAACAATTTCAGGTTTTGAGTAGACATAGAAGGTGGATGCAATTACCTGCAACATGAGCTCACAGTCATCTCTTCCAACAAAAATCATTTCTCGTGGCAGCCTGTGGCGAGTGCCTCCACTGCTCACCAAAAACCAGGATGTTAAGCTCATTTTCTGTTTAGCTTCTAAGTCTTTGGGAAAGCTACGTCATCCTGAAGAGAGAGATTTAGAAAAGCACACATTCAGATATTTTTGATTTCGGTATCTATTCACCAAACCCTGTAAGTAGGCCTTGGAATAGAACTGCACTCAACATTTACACCTGACTAAATAAATAGACAGTCCACAGTTCCCAGGAAGAAAACATATCTAATATATTCTCTAAAGTCCACAAACTCCAATAAGAGGTCAGTTAAAAAAAACAACAACAACAGTCAATTAGGCAGTAAACTAGTAACATTTATCATACGTCTGAAAGGCTTTGAGCATAGCTTATAAAGGTCTACAATTCTCAAGTAAATGATCACATTTGTATAATGTTAACCTCAGTAAATGCTAGCAATATTACAATATTATACAAATAAGTGTCTAAACTACAAATGATTTGAGAAAGACAGACTCAATTCAAATGAATATATTTGATAACTAAGAGCTAACAAGGGACAACAAAGAAACTGCTTCACTATCAGTGTAGACCATTCAATGCTCTTTCAAAAGTATGCAATTTATGTACTGTATTTTTACCACTCTAATGGCAGAAAGTGAAGAGGAACCAAAAAGCCTCTTGATGAGGGTGAAAGAAGAGAGTGAAAAAGCTGGCTTGAAGCTTAACATTAAAAAACTAAGATGATGGCATCTGGTCCAATCACTTCATAGCAAACAGAAGAGGAAAAAGTAGAAACAATGACAGATTTTATTTTCTTGGGCTCTGAAATCACTGTGGACAGTGGCTACATCCATGAAATTCAAAGATGTTTGCTCCTTGGAATGAAAGCTATGACAAACCTGTGCTGTGCTTAGTCGCTCCAACTCTTTGCAACCCCATGGACTGCAGGCCGCCAGGCTCCTCTGTCCATGGGATTCTCCAAGCAAGAATACTGGAGGGGGCTGCCCTCCTCCAGAGGATCTTCCCCCAAAGGGATAAAACCCAGGTCTCCTGTACTGCAGGCAGATTTTTTTACCATCTGAGCCACCAAAGAAGCCCTAGATAGCATACTAAAAAGCAGAGACATCACTTTGCCAACAAAGGTCCATATAGTAAAAACTATGGTTTATTCCAGTAGTCATGTACAGATGTGAAAGCTGGACCATAAAGAGAAGGTTGAACATTAAAGAATTGATGGTTTTGAATTGTAGTGCTGGAGAAGACTCTTGAGAGTCCCTTGGACTGCAAGATCAAACCAGTCAATCTTAAAGGAAATCAACTCTGAATATTCATTGGAAGGACTGATGCTGAGACTGAAACTCCAATACTTTGGCCACCTGACGCAAAGAGCTGACTCTTTGGAAAAGAACCTGATGCTGGGAAAGACTAAAGGCAACAGGAGAAGGGGGTGGCGGAGGATGAGATGATTAGACAGCATCACCTACTCAAAGGACATGAGTTTGAGCAAACTCTAAGAGACAGTGGAGGACAAAGCAGCTTGGTATGCTTCAGTCCATGGTGACTGAAAAACAACTTTCTAAACATTTTTCCTAGAGCAGCAGTTCCTAAACTTTTTGTCCTTGAGATTCTTCTACACTCAGGAAAAAAAAAGGCCCTAAAGAACATTTTGTTTACATGGATTAGATATATTAATATTCATCATATTAGAAATAAAAATGGAGAAACTGGTATGAATTAATTCATTTTAAAATTACTGATAAATCAATTTTACAGAACAATAGCTAATATTTTATGAAGACTAATTATACTTCCCCGCAAATTAGTGAGAATAATACCATTATACATTTTTTAAAATCAAATCTTTAAGGTCTGATTTAATAGAAGATTTTCATATCTGCTCTGAATTCAATCTGTTTAACTTAAAATATTTAAAAACTTAACTTCATACTTAATCCCAGATAACTAGTGGGAAATGGTAAATTTAATAGTCTTTCTAAATAACTGAAGACGGTTTTCTTCAATACTACAACAAAACTTCCCAGGTGGTAATTTCTTGAATGTTATTTACAATATGGAATCTGAAACTGCCCCTACATTTTAACATGAGAATCCATTTTCTGCTTTGAAGGGATTTTGTAACTTCATGCATTGATCACTTGAAAAACACTGGTTCCCTAAGTTACACAGATCTTCCAAGTGATGATACATTTTACTATACTATTTAAAAATATCACATTCATTTAATATCATCATTCATCTCATCAGAAAAGTCCCTAAGTTCTGGGCAGTTGTGAAGCAGCAGAATCAAGTTCCTAAAAATCTAATTTTCTCTTGAAAGCCTAATTTTCCTGTCAAAAACCACTTAATTCTTCTCCTTGAAGTGACAGGTTTATACTGTCTACCAAATACTCAAGTCTGCAAAACCGTAATTTGTCTGCCAGTCATTATTTCAAGTAAAACTAGTGTTCTGTGAAACAACTGGCTAGTTCAGCTCACAACTCAGACAATAACACAAATGCTTTTCTTGGGACAACCATGGCACTTGGTACACAGAAAAAAAGTGCTTTACGTGTAGTTCCATTTAGTCACACAGAACATTAAAAAGATGATGATTCAAAGGTCAAGATTTATTAGACTTGATATTTTTTAACACTTTATCCAGGACTTTCTTTAGTGGAACTGGCTTTTTTTTCTTACTTTCCAGTGCATGGCAGTGAAGAATATGACTGCTATTAGCACAGTAGGATGCCAATGCCTTCACTAAGGAAGTAGCAGCCTTAGCCAGCATTGTTTTTCATATCAATTCAAAGGTCCATACAATAAAAAAGGCAAATAATGCTTTGATAATATTAAGAAAACAGTTTTGACTTCACGACCCTTGAAATGGTTTCAGGGACTCCCAGAGGCCTATTGACTGAGCTTCAGTAACTACTGTCTTGGAGGATGTGACTATGTCATTAAGAGCATAAATTTCAGAGTCAGACACTCCTGGTTCTACAGTTATTTCTGCATGACCTTGGGCAAGTTACTTACTCCGTGTCCCTTAGTTTCCTCTTGCGTAAAATTGAAACAAGGATAGTGTCTACATGACAGCTTTTTTCTTATAGATCAAAGACTACTACTTATAAATATTTTTCCTGTGAAATGATACATTCTCGTATAATTTCAGTTCAGTTCAGTCGCTCAGTCGTGTCCGACTCTTTGTGACCCCATGAATCGCAGCACACCAGGCCTCCCTGTCCAACACCAACTCCCGGAGTTCACTCAGATTCACGATTTAATGAGCAGCAAACCTTGTGGCTCAGCTGGTAAAGAATCAGCCTACAATGAGGGAGACCTGGTTCGATCCCTGGGTTGGGAAGATTCCCTGCAGAAGGGAAAGGCTACCCACTCTAGTATTCTGACCTGTACAGTTTATGGGGTAGCAAAGAGTTGGACCCAACTGAGTGACTTTCACTTTCACTTTATACCACAAAACAATGAAATGAAACATTCTGCAATAAGAAACGCATCTATATATTAAAAGAAAATCCTTTAAAATGTGGACTTTTATGTTAAAGTAAAAACCTTGTTATGTTATGAATTTGTCTACACATACATGAAACCATGCGTTTCATCAAAATAAGCAAATAATTTTCTGCAAAGTGAAAACTATTAAGTCCTATTCTCCTTTGAGTTTATTAAATTAATATGGTCAATTTATGTGGATTCTTAAACCTTCCATTCCCCTAACTCCTTGATGCAGATGTTGCTGGTAGTCTTCTATTCATCTGTCTGCATGCGTGCAAGCTCAGCTGTCAAGTTGTGGCCAACTCTTTGTGATTCTATGAACTGTAGCCCTCAGGACCCTCTGTCCATGGAATTTCCCAGGCAAGAATACCAGAGTGGGCTGCCATTTCCTTCTCCAAGAGATCCTGCTGATCCAGGTATCACACCTGCATCTCCTGCATTGGCAGGCAGGTTCTTTACCACTGAGCCAGCAGGAAGCATTCATCTGTGTACTTTCTCTCAAAATGGTTTTTAGCATTTCATATGTCAAGTGTTAGTCACTAGTCATGTCCAACTCTTGCGACTTCATAGACTGTAGCCCACCAGGCTCCTTGGTCCATGGGATTTCCCAGGCAAGAACACTGGAGTGGGTTGCCATTCCCTTCTCAAGGGGATGTTCCCAACCCAAGGACTGAACCTCGGTCTCCTGAATTGAAGGCAGATTCTCTACTGCCTGAGCCACTGGGGAAGCCCAGGTAAGTACATAACTATATAAAATAAAATTTTATATAAATCTGAAAAACTCAGCAGTGGCCACAGGATTGCAAAAGGTCAGTTTTCATTTCAATCCCAAAGAAGAGTAATGCCAAAGAATGTCCAAACTACCGCACAATCACGTTCATTTCACATGCTAGCAAGGTAACACCCAAAATCCTTCAAGCCAGGCTTCAACAGAATGTGAAAAAGAACTTCCAGATGTACAAGCTGGATTTAGAAAAGGCAGAGGAACTAGAGATCAAATTGCCAGCATCCACTGGGTCATAGAAAAAGCAAGGGAATTCCAGAAAAACATCTACTTCTGCTTCATTGACTATGCAAAAGACTTTGGCTGTGTGGATCACAACAAACTACAGAAAATTCTTAAAGAGATGGGACTACCAGGCCATCTAACCTGCCTCCTGAGAAAAATGTATGCAGGTCAAGAAGCAACAGTTAGAAATGGACATGGAACAATGGACTGGTTCAAAATTGGGAACAAGTACTTCAAGCAAGGTGTATATTGTTACCCTGCTTTATTTAACTTATATGCAGAGTACATCATGCATAATGCCAGGCTGAAAAGAGCACAAGCTGGAAATAAGATTGCCAGGAGAAATATCAATAACCTCAGATATGCAGATGATACCACCCTTATGGCAGAAAGCGAAGAGGAACTAAAGAGCCTCTTGGTAAAGGTGAAAGGAGAGAGTGAAAAAGCTGGTTTAAACAGTGACATTCAAAAAAAGAAGATTATGGCATCTGGTCCCATCAATTCATGGCAAATAGGTGGGGAACCAATGGCAACAGGGACAGACTTCTTTCTTGGGCTCCAAAATCACTGTACACAGTGACTGCAGCCATGAAACTAAAAGATGCTTACTTCTTGGAAGAAAAGCTACGACAACCCTAGATAGTGTATTAAAAAGCAGAAACACTACTTTGCTGACAAAAGTCCGTATAATCAAATCTATGGTTTTTCCAGTAGTCGTGTATAGATGTGATCAGTTCAGTTCGGTTCAGTTGCTCAGTCATGTCCGACTCTTTGTGACCTCATGGACGGCAGCACGCCAGGCTTTCCTGTCCATCACCAACTCCTGAAGCTTACTCAAACTCATGTCCATCAAGTTGGTGATGCCATAAACCATCTTATCCTCTGTCATCCCCTTCTCTTCCTGCCTTCAATCCTTTCCAGCAGCAAGGTCTTTTTCAACGAGTCAGTTCTTCTCATCAGCTGGCCAAAGTATAGGAGTTTCAGCTTCACATTCAGTCCTTTCAATGAATATTCAGGATTGATTTCCTTTAGGATGGACTAACTGGATCTCCTTGCAGTCCAAGGGACTCTCAAGAGTCTTCTCCAACACCACAGTTCAAAACGATCAATTCTTCAGTGCTCTCTTCTTTATGATCCAACTCTCACATCCATACATGACTACTGGGAAAACCGTAGCTTTGACTAGACAGACCTTCGTCAGCAAAGTAATGTCTCTGCTTTTTAAATATGCTGTTTACATTGATCATACTTCTTCTCCCAAGGAGCAAGCGTCTTTTCATTTCATAGCTGCAGTCACCATGTGCAGTGATTTTGGAGCCCAATAAAATAAAGTCTCTCCTATTTCCATTGTTTCTCCATCTATTTGCCATGAAGTGATGGGACCAGATACCATGATCTTTGTTTTTTGAATGTTGAGCTTTAAGGCAGCTTTGTCACTCTCCTCTTTCACTTTCATCAAGAGGCTCTTTAGTTCCTCTTCACGTTCTACCATAAGGGTGGTGTCATCTGCATATCTGAGGTTATTGATATTTCTCCCAGCAATCTTGATTCCATCTTGTGCCTCTCATACACCATAGCATTTCTCATTATATACTCTGCATATAAGTTAAATAAGCGGAGTTACAATATACAGCCTTGACATACTCCTTTACCAATTTTGAACTAGTCCATTGTTCCATGTCTGGTTTTAACTGTTGATGCTTGACCTGCATACATATTTCTCAGGAGGCAGGTATGGTGGTCTGGTATCAGCCAGACCCATCATCAGATCCACCCATTATCAAAATACATCAACTAAACAATAATCATACATTGCATATCTTTCATGTCAATGCTCTAAAATTACTCACTTAAAGAAACATTTTAGGGAAAAATTATGGCAATATAAAATGCCTTGTAACTTATTCATAAAATCAAAAATACTACAACCTTTAATTCATACATATTTCAATTCTGAAGAGTCCATTTAATGGATCACTGATTAAACTTCCTGAAACACTTTCTCAAAGCACAGTCTTTAGGTCATACTGGAAATCTAAAGACTCAATAGTATGGAGGACCACTGACCTTCACAAAGATTATATGACCTTCTTACATACTCAAGTCCAACCATAAACTATAACCTTTGCTCTATGACTTTGTAATTCCTCCAGTTAAAGGTGGTGATAAGGATAGAATAGGATAGATACACAGGTACTTACTGAAGTCCCAGCAAAGGACTACAGACAGAGAGGGAAACCTAGGAAACTTTGGGAGACCACTGTACATTAATGATCACTCAAGAAAGCTACTGGAACATCATGGGAGGAAGCAGCCTTACTTAACTATAAAGCCATAAATAAAAGCACAAGATGTGCCCCAGGCCATCAGGTGAGAGAAAAATGTCACCACTCTTCTACTGATCCGAATAAATGCTGTGATAATCCTAGCTGAGCTCACAGGGTCAGACCCTCTCCTGCCCAAAATGAAGGAGGCGCTGGTGATGTGAGCCTGATATCTTCTTGAAGAAGGTGGTCTTTGTCCTCTCTTTAACTTTCCTTTGATTATAAAATTTTAGTCTTCTTGATCCTCGGGACAGAGCTTCCTCACCTGCCCACTTGTATCTCTCACAAGTGCTTTATGTTAATAAAACTACTTCTTGCCTATCACTTGTGTGCTGAGACACAATGAACCTGAGCCTCAGTAAGTCCAGATGCAAGGTGACTGATTCTGATTAACTGACCATGGGTTCAAGTTTTTATTAGGGTTTTGCCTGGGAATTTGAGTCCCAGCATGTGGGTTCAAGGCCTAATCTGAGGTGCACTGTTTCAGTTATAATTTCCCTCTCTATAACTCTGGGCTATGCTTCATAACTTGTTTTGGCCAATGGGGTGATGTTAACAGCTGTGATGCAAATGAAGACTAAAATATGCGTGGGCAACTGGATTTGATCTCTTGTACCTCTGCCTTCACCAGAAAAAGAACATGCCCTGGCTAGCCCATTGGTTCAGGAAGAATGAAAGACATGTAGAACAGATACAGATCCAACACGGAACTTGAAGCACGCCCTCAAGTGTATCATTCAACCACCAAGAGCAGATACATGAACAATACTAAAATTACTGTCGTTTTGAGTCATTGAGACATTTGCAGATTGACTATAATGCACAAAAGATGAGTATAATTTACTGAAATAAAAGGTCTTTCAACAGTAGAATGACAACCCAATACATTTATTTCTAAAAATACGCAAATGAAATTTTTGTTGAAGTTGTTCCCTTTTCCCCAGTTTCTTCATCTCAGAATGGTAACATCTATTTGTATAATTAAACCTAAGGCTGTGATGTATTATAGAACTACAAACTGTAGGTAAAGGGAGCTTATTTTAACAAAAATACAAAAATGAGAGAATCCAGAAATAGAAGAAGAAAGACGCTTACTCCTTGGGAGAAAAGCTATGACCAACCTAGATAGCATATTCAAAAGCAGAGACATTACTTTGCCAACTAAGGTCCGTCTAGTCAAGGCTATGGTTTTTCCTGTGGTCGTGTATGGATGTGAGAGCTGGACTGTGAAGAAGGCTGAGCACTGAAGAACTGATGCTTTTGAACCGTGGTGTTGGAGAAGACTCTTGAGAGTCCCTTGGACTGCAAGGAGATCCAACCAGTCCATTCTGAAGGAGATCAGCCCTGGGATTTCTTTGGAAAGAATGATGCTGAAGCTGAAGCTCCAGTACTTTGGCCACCTCATGCGAAGAGTTGACTCATTGGGAAAGACTGATGCTGGAAGGGATTGGAGGCAGGAGGAGAAGGGGACGACAGAGGATGAGATGGCTGGATGGCATCACTGACTCGATGGACGTGAGTCTGAGTGAACTCCGGGAGATGGTGATGGACAGGGAGGCCTGGCGTGCTGCGATTCATGGGGTCACAAAGAGTCAGACACGACTGAGCAACTGAACTGAACTGAACTGAACTGAAGCTCACTTTTTTGGGTGGAAAGGGTCAACATCTACAGTTTACTTTTCCACCATCTGGAACAGTTCGGTTTACCCACAGGAGAATCATCCAATCTCCTCTCATAGTGGGCAAAAACACACTGATGATGTTGCAGAAGTCAAGTTGACAGAAATGAGGGGGAAGAATCTCACCATTCTGTGTGAAGAGTGTCTGTGTTATCTGCCTGTTTAAGCACAGCACTTTACCCTACCCTTGAATAAGCCTGATGGTCACATGTTTGGAGTCTCTCTGATACAGTATCTTGAGATAATAAACCTCTCAACTTCTAAGGGAATGGGGGTTTGGGCAATAAGCCCTGATAGTTTTTTATATGAACTTTCAACAAATTTCCTTGTTTTCAGTCCACCCTGCCTACTAAGATACAAGGCAGGTCACATTCCCCAGCCTTTCCAAGATTCTAAAAGAATTCATTTGTTTATTTAGTTCTTCCTCCCACAGTTCCCCTTCTTCCAAAACTTTCTCAACTTCTCTTCCTCTCCTCTTTGTATTAGTGAGACTGGGAAGTGAGAAAATTTCAGGGGTCCTATTCAAAATACTTCTTGAAAACTGTTTCTTTTAGCATACAATTTTGAAATAACACTCAACTGCAGATTGACTCGAGAAATTTAGCTACTCTTAAGTGAATTTCCCATGAAAATATCTGTTCTCCATATCTGTAGTTTGGTTATTTCATTCTAATTGCACTGAGTTCAGATTTCAAGTTAGGTACTATTACTATTACAAGTAATAGCTGTGATTCAATAGAAGCTAAAAAGTAAGAGGGAAAAGTCTCCACGACTAAGTTAATTTAACTGTGGATATGCCTCCAGACAATCCCTAGACAAATGAGGATAATAGTTCATCAAACAACATATAATCAGTTCAGTTCAGTTCAATCGCTCATTTGTGTCCGACTCTTTGCGACCCCATGAATCGCAGCACACCAGGCCTCCCTATCCATCACCAACTCCCAGAGTTCACTCAGACTCGCGTCCATTGAGTCAGTGATGCCATCCAGCCATCTCATTCTCAGTCGTCTCCTTCTTCTCCTGCCCCCAATCCCTCCCAACAACATATGATATGCTAATATATTTCCGTACTCTTAAACGAAATGGCTAAAAAAATATTCTTTGTAACTTTATGAATTTGGAAAGAAGCTACTACAAGGAAAACTTCAAACACATATGTATTTCAAAGTGTTTCCTAATAAAACCTATGTATTAAATTCTCCTACAAAAATGAAGAAAATAGTAGACTGGATAAAATAAAAGGGTCCATCTTCATGCCTTCTATGAGAGAATCTGCCAGTGTAAGGAACACACAATAAAGAAATTACATGTAAATAGTAATCAAAACAAAGCTGAGAGGACTATGTCAATGTCAGATAAGAACATTATATATTGATAAAAGGTTCAATATATCAATAGGATATAAAAACTGGAAGCATACACACCTAACAACAGAACACTGAAATAGATGAAGCAAAAACAGATAAAATTAAAAGAAAAAATAGACAGTAGAACAATAACAGCTGAAGACTACAATACTCCACTTTCAACCATGGAAAACAACTAGACAGAAGAAAGGATTTTACAACACCAGAAACCAATCTGATGCAGCACTTCACTCAGATTCACATTTTTCTCAAGTGCACGAAGAACATTTTCAGGACACAATGTTAGGAGTACAACAAGTCTTAATGAATTTAAAGAGATGGAAAACGTATGAAACAACTTGTCTAATCACAGTCGAATGGAATCATTCATCAGTAGTGGAAGTAAAACTGGAAAATTCTCAATAGGCAAAAATTAAATGACACACTTTGACAATGCGTAGTAAAGCAGCAATCATAAAAGAATTAAAAAGAAAAAGCAAATGAAAACACCACAGAATAAAAAGCGAATAAGATTTGTTGAAAACTAGTCCTAATAAGGAAGGTTACAATTACAGTTATAGCTGTAACCACTGTAAAAAGCAAAAAAAAAAAGGTCTCAAATCAATAATCTAAGTGCACACTTTAAGGAAACGAAAACCAAAGCTAATTGAAGAGAAGAAGACAATAAAGATTACTATTTCCAACTGTGGCCTTTTCTTTTTTGCTTAAAGGAATCACTTAACGTTCTTGTAAAGCTGGTTTGGTGGTGCTCAATTCTTTTAGCTTTTGCTTGTTTGTAAAATTTTGATCTATCAAATCTCAATTAGAATCTTGTCTGGTAGATTTTTCTGAGTTGTAGATTTTTCCCTTTCATCCCTTTAAATGTACTGTGTCACTTTCTTCTCACCTGCAGAAGCTCAGTTCCTTGTATGTAACTGTTGTTGATCCCCTTGCTGCTTTTAATAGTCTCTTTATTTTTAAATTTTTGCTGTTTTAATTACAATATATATTGATGTAGGCCACTTTGGGTGATCCTCTTTGGAAACACTGTATGTCCTGGACCTAGATGTCTGCTTCCTTTCCCAGGTTAGGGAAGTTTTCTGCTACAGTATCTTCAAATATGTTCTTTGTCCCTTTCTCTCTTCTCCTTTTAAGAAGCCTATAATGTGAATGTCTTTACACCTGACTTTGTGCCAGTGGTCTCTTAATCTATCCTCAATTTAAATTTAAATTATTTTCTGTTAATCTTGTGTGACTGCCACTACTCTGTCTGCCAGTATGCTGACTATTCCTCTGTATCATATAACCTGCTGCCAAGTCGTTCTAATGGATTTTAAATTTTCAGTTATACATACTTCAGCTGTATTTCTTTTTTTATATTTTCTAATTTTTTACTAATCACTCCACTTAAATCAATGAACAGTCATTCACTCAACAAATCAATAAGGAGATATTAACCTTAAACGATATATTAGACTGGGTGAACTTAATAGCAACATATGAAACACTCCATCCAAAAGCAACAGAATACAGATTCTTTTCAAGTATATCTGGAATATACTTCAGGATAGATCACATGCTAGGCCACAAAACAAGATTCAGTAATTCTGAGGAAATGGAAACCATACGAAGCCACTTTTCCACCAAAACAATATCGTATTAGAGATCAACTACAAGGGGGAAAAAATATACAGAACCCAAATTAATGGAGGTTTCACAAAGTGCTACTGAACAACCAACGGATCACTGAAAAAATTAAAGAAGAAACCCCCAAATACCTGCAGACAGTGAGAATGAAAACACAATGATCCAAAATGTTTCAGTTGCAGCAAAAGCAGTTCAAAGATGGGAATTTATAGTGACACAAGTTTATCTCAGGAAACACAAAAGATCTCAAACAACCTAACGTTATGCCTAAAGCAACTATCAAAAAAAAAATCCAGCAAAACAAAACCCAAAGTTAGGAGAAGAAAAGAAATCATAAAGATCACAGCAGAAACAAAAGGAGACTTTAAAAAAAAAAAAGAAAAGAAAAGATTAATGAAACTAAAAGCTAGTTCTTTGAAAAGATAAACAAAATTGATAAACCTATAACCAAACTCATCAAGAAAAAAAGAGGGCATGAATTATAAAATCAGAAATGAAAAAGAAGTTACAGTCAATAATGCAGAAACTCAAAGAATTATAAGAGATTACTGTGAACAATTCAGACTTAAATTGAAGAAAGTAGGGAAAACAACTAGACCATTCAGGTATGACATATATCAAATCCGTTATGATTATACAGTGGAAGTGAGAAATAGATTTAAGGGACTAGATTGGATAGAGTGCCTGATGAACTATGGATGGAGGTTCGTGACATTGTACAGGGGACAGGGATCAAGACCATCCCCAAGAAAAAGAAATGCAAAAAAGGAAAATGACTGTCTGAGGAGGCCTTACAAATGGCTGTGTAAAGAAGAGAAGCGAAAAGCAAAGGAGAAAAGGAAAAAGATGTAAGCATCTGAATCCAGAGTTCCAAAAAATAGCAAGAAGAGATAAGACAGCCTTCCTCAGCGATCAATGCAAAGAAATAGAAGAAAACAACAGAATGGGAAAGACAAGAGATCTCTTCAAGAAAATTAGAGATACCAAGGGAACATTTCATGCAAAATGGGCTCAATAAAGGACAGAAATGGTATGGACCTAACAGAAGCAGAAGATATTAAGAAGAGGTGGCAAGAATACACAGAACTGTACAAAAAAGATCTTCACAACCTGGATAATCACCATGGTGTGATCACTCACCTAGAGCCAGACATCCTGGAATGTGAAGTCAAGTGGGCCTTAGAAAACATCACTATGAACAAAGCTAGTGGAGGTGATGGAATTCCAGTGGAGCTATTTCAAATCCTGGAAGATGATGCTATGAAAGTGCTGCACTCAATATGCCAGCAAATTTGGAAAACTCAGCAGTGGCCACAGGACTGGAAAAGGTCCATTTTCATTCAAATCCCAAAGAAAGGCAATGCCAAAGAATGCTCAAACTACCACACAATTGCACTCACCTCACACGCTAGTAAAGTAATGCTCAAAATTCTCCAAACCAGGCTTCAGCAATACGTGAAACGTGAGCTTCCAGATGTTCAAGATGGTTTTAGAAAAGGCAGAGGAACCAGAGATCAAATTGCCAGTATCCGCTGGATCATGGAAAAAGCAAGAGAGTTCCAGAAAAACATCTACTTCTGCTTTCTTGACTATGCCAAAGCCTTTGACTGTGTGGATCACAATAAACTGTGGAAAATTCTGAAAGAGATGGGAATACCAGACCACCTGACTGACCTCTTGAGAAACCAACAAAGGTCCGTCTAATCAAGGCTAAGGTTTTTCCAGTGGTCATGTATGGATGTGAAAGTTGGACTGTGAAGAAAGCTGAGCACCAAAGAATTGATGCTTTTGAACTGTGGTGTTGGAGAAGACTCTTGAGAGTCCCTTGGACTGCAAGGAGATCCAACCAGTCCATTCTGAAGGAGATCAGCCCTGGGATTTCTTTGCAGAGAATGATGCTGAAGCTGAAGCTCCAGTACTTTGGCCACCTCATGCAAAGAGTTGACTCATCAGAAAAGACTCTGATGCTGGGAGGGATTGAGGGCAGGAGGAGAAGGGGACAACAGAGGGTGAGATGGCTGGATGGCATCACTGACTCGATGGACATGAGTTTGAGTGAACTCCAGATGGTGATGGACAGGGAGGTCTGGCGTGCTGCGATTCATGGGGTCGCAAAAGTTGGACACGACTGAGCGATTTAACTGCACTGAATGGTAGTTCTATTTTGAGTTTTTAGAGGAACTTCCATACTGTTTTACCAAGTAAAACAGTTCCCTTTTCTCAATGTCTGTGCTGAGTTCCCTTTTCTTAACATCTTTGCCATCATTTGCTATTTTTGGTCTTTTTGATAAGAGCCATTCTTTTGTGTGTGTGTGTGGCTTGGAATCTTAGTTCCCAACCAGGGATCAAACCTGTGTGCACTGCACTGGGAGCATGGAGTCTTCACCAGTGGACCACCAGGAAGGTCCCCTGAGGATAGTCTGGTGTGAGGCTGACAGGTGTGAGGTATCTTATTGTGGTTTCACTTTCCCTTTTTTTTTTTTTGGTGGTTAGCAGCGTTCAGCATCTTTCATGTTCCTGTTGATGTCGAATTGCATGAAATCTTAGAGTGTTTTTGCCTATTATCACATACATAATTTGGATATTAAACCTTTATCATGTACATAATTTGCAAATATCTTGTCCCATTCAGCAGGCTGCCTTTTCTTTTTGTTGATAGCTTTCTTCATAGTGCAACAACATTTTAGTTTGATATAATCACACTTGTTTATTTTTTTGTTTTGCTTCCCTTACTTGAGGAGAGATATCCAAAAAGACATTGCTAAGTCCATGTCACAGTGTAATACGTATGTTTTCCAGGGATTTTATGGCTTCAGTCTTTACAATTAAGTCTTTAATCCATTTGCAGTTTATTTTTGTATATGATGTGAGAGAGTAATCCAATTTGAATGCTTTGCATGTAGCCATCCAGGTTATCAACATTTATTGAAGAGGGAATTTTTCTCTCGTGTACATTGTTGCCTACTTTGTCATAGATTAATTCACCATATAAACGTGGGCTAATTTCTGGACTCTTTATCGTTTTCCATTGATGTATGTGTCTCTCTTTAGGCCAGTGCCATACTGTTTTGATTACTGCAGCCTTATAGTATGATCTGAAAATGAGGACTGCCCGCTTTGTTCTTTACCAGTATTTTTTTTGGGCTATTGAGTGTCCTTTGTGTTTCCACACAATTTTTAGATTTGTTCTAGTTATTATTTTCTTTTGGTGTTATGGACACTTTAATAGTATTAATTCTTACAATCCATGAACACAGCATGTATTTCCATTTTCAATTTCTTTCTTCCATATTTTATAGTTTTCTGATTATCAGTCTTTCACCTCCTTAAATTTATTCCAAAGTACTTAATTCTTTTTGATACAATGAAAAATAAGCTTGTTTTCTTAACTTGTCTTTCTGATCGTTCATCATTAGTATATAGAAATGTTGCAGATTTCTGTATACTGATTTTGTATACTGCAGTTTCACCAAATTCAGTAATAAACTTCAGTAGTTTTCTGGTGACATCTTTAGGATTTTCTGTGTGTACTATCACTTTATCTACAAACAGTGACAGTTTTACTTCTCCCTTTCTGGTTTGTGTTCCCTGTATTTCTTTTTCTTCCCTGATGGCTGTGGCTAAGACTTTCAATACTATGTTAGGTAAAAGTGTTGAGAGTGGGAACCTTTGTATTATTCCTGATCTTAACAGAAATGCATTCTGCTTTTCTCCATTGAGTATGATGTTAGCTGTAGGTTTATCGTATATGGCCTTCATTATGATGAGGTATTTTCCTTCTGTGCCCACCTCCTGAAGGGCCTTTATCATAAACAACTGATTGTCAGATATTGAAAAGTCTTGCATCCCTTGGGGTGAATCCCATTTAATCATTGAAAATCTTTTTGATATATTGTTGAGTTTGGTTTGCTACTAACTTGTTTAAAAGTTTTGCATCCCGGTTCATCAGTGATACTGGCCTGCAGTTTTCTTTATTTTGGATTGTCTTTGTCTAGTTTTGCTATTGCGGTGTTGTGGCTTCATAAAATGGGTTTGAAGAGCTCCTTCCTCTGCACTTTTTTGGAATACTTTAAGAATATGTTAACTCTCCTCTAAATATTTGTTAGAATTCACCTGTGAAGCCATCTGGGCCTGAACTTTTGTTTGTTTGGAGTTTGTTTGTTTGTTTAAATTACTGATTCAGTTTCATCTAGTAATTGGTCCGATACTGTTTTCTGTTTCTTCCCAGTTCAGTATTGAGACGACTGTGTATTTCTGGGAATTTGTCCATTTCTTCTGGGTTGTCCATTTTATTTGCATAATATTGTTCACACTTAGTTCAGTTCAGTCGCTGAGTTGTGTCTGACGCTTTGCGACCCCATGAATCGCAGCACGCCAGGCCTCCCTGTCCATCACCAACTCCTGGAGTTCACTCAGACTCACGTCCATCGAGTCAGTGATGCCATCCAGCCATCTCATCCTCTGTCGTCCCCTTCTCCTCCTGCGCCCAATCCCTCCAACATCAGAGTCTTTTCCAATGAGTCAACTCTTTGCATGAGGTGGCCAAAGTACTGGAGCTTCAGCTTTAGCATCCTTCCTTCCAAAGAAATCCCAGAGCTGATCTCCTTTAGAACGGACTGGTTGGATCTCCTTGCAGTCCAAGGGACTCTCAAGAGTCTTCTCCAACACCACAGTTCAAAAGCATCAATTCTTCGGTGCTCAGCTTTCTTCACACTCCAACTCTCACATCCATACATGACCACTAGCCTCGAAAACCCTAGCCTCGACTAGATGGACCTTTGTCGTCAAAGTAATGTCTCTGCTTTTGAATATGCTGTCTAGGTTGGTCATAACTTTTCTTCCAAAGAGTAAGCGTCTTTTAATTTCATGGCTGCAGTCACCATCTGCAGTGATTTTGGAGCCCCAAAAAATAAAGTCTGACACTGTTTCCACTGTTTCCCCATCTATTTCCCATGAAGCGATGGGACCAGATGCCATGATCTTCGTTTTCTGAATGTTGAGCTTTAAGTCAACTTTTTCACTCTCCTCTTTTACTTTCATCAAGAGGCTTTTTAGTTTCTCTTCACTTTCTGCCATAAGGGTGGTGTCATCTGCATATCTGAGGTTATTGATATTTCTCCTGGCAATCTTGATTCCAGTTCATGCTTCTTCCAGCCCAGCGTTTCTCATGATGTACTCTGCATATAAGTTAAATCAGCAGGGTGACAATATACAGCCTTGACGTACTCCTTTTCCTATTTGGAACCAGTCTGTTGTTCCAAGTCCAGTTCTAACTGTTGCTTCCTGACCTGCATATAGGTTTCTCAAGAGGCATCTTCACGACCAAGATAATCATGATGGCATGATCACTCACCTAGAGCCAGACATCCTGGAATGTGAAGTCAAGTGGGCCTTAGAAAACATCACTACGAACAAAGCTAGTGGAGGTGATGGGATTCCAGTGGAGCTGTTTCAAATTCTAAAAGATGATGCTGTGAAAGTGCTGCACTCAATATGCCAGCAAATTTGGAAAACTCAGCAGTGGCCACAGGACTGGAAAAGGTCAGTTTTCATTCAAATCCCAAAGAAAGGCAAAGGCAAAGAATGCTCAAACTACCGCACAATTGCACTCATCTCACACGCTAGTAAAGTAATGCTCAAAATTCTCCAAGCCAGGCTTCAGCAATACATGAACTGTGAGCTTCCAGATGTTCAAGCTGGTTTTAGAAAAGGCAGAGGAAGCAGAGATGAAATTGCCAACATTCGCTGGATCATCGAAAAAGCAAGAGAGTTCTAAAAAAACTTCTATTTCTGCTTTATTGACTATGCCAAAGCCTTTGATTGTGTGGATCACAATAAACTGTGGAGAACTACCATAGGCTCCAGCAATCCCATTCCTGAGTATATATCAGAAGGAAATAAAAACACTAATTCCAAAAGATACATTAAATATATACCTCAATGTTCAGAGCAGCATTACTTATAGTGCTTCAGATATGGAAGTAATCTAAGAGTCCATCCATCAATAGATGAACGAATAAAAGATGTGGGATATATACTTATATAGAATGAAATATTACTTGAGCCATTACAAAGAATAAAATTTTGCCATTTTCACCAGCATGGATGGACCTGGAAGATATTATGCGAAGTGAAATAAGTCAGTGAAAGACATCTGCATACTGTATGATATCACATATATATATAATCTAAATACAAAACAAACTAGTGAATATAACAGAAAAGAGACTCACAGATATAGTAGTTACCAGTGAGAGGGAAGAAAGAGGGAAGGGTAGGAAATGGGGAGGGGATTAAGAAGCATGAACTACTATGTATAATATAAACACGTCTCAAGGATATACTGTACACATCAGGAATATTATACAAAATAATGTATAATCTATAAAAATTCTGAATCATTATGTTGTACAGCTGAAACTAACTGTAAATCAACTACTCCAGGATGATCCCCTGGAGGAGGGCACGGTGACCCATGCCAGCATTCTTGTTTGGAGAATGCCATGGACATAGGAATCTGGCGGGCTACAGTCCATGGGGTCACACAGAGTCGGACACAACCGAAGCAACTTACCACAAATCAACTATACCTCAATTTACAAAAAAGAATTAACACTAATTCTTTACAGACTCTTACAAAAATTGAAGAGGGAAGACATCCTAATCCATTCCATGTGGGCAGCATTATGATGCCAAAGGTAGACAAAGTAACTACAAGAAAACAAAACTAATATATTATTTGATGTAACTATCTTCAACAAAATACTGGCAAACTGAATTCACCAGCATATCAAAAAGATTATATACCAAGGCTACACAGGATTTATTCCTGGAATTAAAAGATGGGTCGACATATAAGGATGTATCACTGTAATAGAGTTTAATACTAAAATGAAAGAAAAAGTCATCAGAAAGGCATCAGTTAACTAATTATGCAGATTGATGCAAAAAAACTATTTGACAACACGCAAAATCCTCTCGTGATAAGTTCTTTGAGTTAAAAAGAAAGGAATCTGATCCATCCAGGGCATTAATACATATTATCTGATAAACTGGAAGAATTTTATTTTATCTAAAGAGGAATTTATCCAGAAATATAAATGACTCAATCAAAAATGGGCCAAAGAACTAAACAGACATTTCTCCAAAGAAGACATACAGATGGTTAACAAACACATGAAAAGATGCTCAACATCACTCATTATCAGAGAAATGCAAATCAAAACCACAGTGAGGTACCATTTCACGCCAGTTAGAATAGTGGCTATGCAAAAATGTACAAGCAATAAATGCTAGAGAGGGTGTGGACAAAAGGGAACCCTCTTACACTGTTGGTGGGAATGCAAACTAGTACAGCCACTATGGAGAATAGTGTGGAGATTCCTTAAAAAACTGGAAATAGAACTGCCTTATGACCCAGCAATCCCACTGCTGGGCATACACACCAAGGAAACCAGAACTGAGAGACACGTGTACCCCAATGTTCATCACAGCACTGTTTATAATAGCCAGGACATGGAAGCAACCTAGATGTCCATCAGCAGACGAATGGATAAGAAAGCTGTGGAACGTATACACAATGGAGTATTACTCAGTCATTAAAAAGAATACATTTGAATCAGTTCTAATGAGGTGGATGAAACTGGAGCCGATTATACAGAGTGAAGTAAGCCAGAAAGAAAAACACCAATACAGTATACTAATGCAATATATGTAATTTAGAAAGATGGTGACGATAACCCTGTATGCGAGACAGCAAAAGAGACACAGATGTATAGAACAGTCTTTTGGACTCTGTGGGAGAGGGTGAGGATGGGATGATTTGGGAGAATGGCATTGAAACATGTATATTATCATACGTAAAATGAATCACCAGTCCAGATTAGATGCATGATACAGGATGCTTGGGGCTGGTGCACTGGGATGAACCAGAGGGATGGTACGGGGAGGGAGGTGGGAGGGTGGTTCAGGATGGGGAACACATGTACACCCGTGGCAGATTCATGTCAATGTATGGCAAAACCAATACAATATTGTAGAATATTTAGCCTCTAATTAAAATAAATAAATTTAAATTAAAAATAAATAAAGAGGAATTTAACAGATTAAAATATTAGCTCAGAAACTTACTAATATAGTTTCAGAGATTAGACCATATGGAATATGCTCACCCATTAGTCACGAACATATAATTAACATGTGTATGGCTTAAGTTTAAATTTAACAAGCTATACAGATTCCGGGTCCCTAGAGTTTTATACATCATTCTTAAAAAGAAAAATGAAAAAAACTCTTAAATATATATGTGTGTGTGTGTGTGTGTGTGTGTGTGTTTTGGGTATGAGAAGAGGTAAGGGCTTTAACCACAAAATGTAAAAAAAAAAAAAAAAGTAACTCAAGAATTACAAATATTAAAGCCTATTATTGAGAAATGAACACGTTTTCTTGCTTCATTTAAAGTGATTAACAATATAACTAAAATACAACCCCAAACTTCCATTTCCCATAGCATCAATTTCTAACACTGGAATAACTTAGTTAAAGAAGTTTATTAAGAAGTTAAGAAGCCTGCAATCTTAGATATGTTGCAGACTGACTTCCCTGGTGGCTCAGATGGTTAAGCGTCTGTCTACAATGTGGGAGACCTGGGTTCAATCCCTGGGTCAGCAAGATCCCCTGGAGAAGGAAATGGCAATCCACTCCAGCACTCTTGCCTGGAAAATCCCATGGACAGAGGAGCCTGGTAGGCTACAGTCCATGGGGTCGCAAGAGTCAGACACGACTGAGCAACTTCACTTCACACATAATACAAAACTGTATTAGTCTCTACTTTCTGTGCTTCTTAATTTCAGCATTTAAGATATACCACAGCATGATAAAGAGTGGTATTAACAGATGCTGCCTGTCTATAAGTCTTTCCCCATGGCGGAATAATACACTGTACTCTACAGCCCTACAAAACTTAGTTCAAACATCTATCATGCTATCATTTAAACTATAACTTACAGCGTTACTGATATCTGCGATATTATTATATGATTATGTTCTCTATATTGCAATGTTACCGTATGTTTCTAGTTGGTGACCTCTTTGAAGGTAGGCAAAGTCTATACTCCTCCACACGCCTTCTTTCAGGAAATGCTCATAAGAAACCTACCAAATTCAGGCACTCTGAGAATTCAAGGTGCACAAAGAAAAAAACAAAAAGAAAAACCTGCCCCAGGAACTCAATCCATAGGGAATGCTGGTCAGTAGATGCCAATACAGAGATAAGCCTAAGGTGATACTAGAACAAACAAGACATTACCCCAGGCTGGGATGGGAACACTGAAGGGAGTAGGACTGCAGTCAGTACGGAGCTGAGAGGCTTTCCGTCATCTCTGTATTCCCAGAGCCGAGTACAGTATTTTGCCTCTAGTGTGAGTGCCAAGATATTTCTAATGAATGAATGAGTAGCTCTATAGAGCTGCTACAACTCTTCTTGAGTTGAGAATAATCTGGAAATCTGCAAGCATAATGGGTGAGAAATTAATCATTTAACCTTTGCTACAATTAAATCTAGCCTTTAAATCCTGGTTAACTGCCCCCATCTCCACCACCTCCCTGCCTTCAATTGTCTCCCTCTTATTCTCTGTCTTGTCAGATAAGGTGTTTTGGCACCAGCTGCCAAAGTTTAAAGCTCTGACATTTGGAGGTCACAGGGAGGAGGTAAACACTGACCTAGCCACAGTCCCATTTCCAAGTTCCTGGTAGCTACAGTCAGCTTTAAAAACTGACTCTCCTATTAGATCAGAGCTCATTTCAGGATCTAATGGGTTACAAATGTGGTATACAGCTTTAAATATTAAAAAAAAAAAAAAAAACAGAAACTCTGCAAATGTTCACCACAGAACACATTCTCATTACACTTTTAAGTTTCAACATTATATACATTTTACTGCTTTTGTTTATATATTTTTTTAAAAAAAGTTGCCTGTCACAGTTCAAATTGAGGACCGACAGCAAGAAGAGAATGTGATTTTTAAGTACTGTAACGATAGAGCCTTGTGATAGGTAAAAACAGTATACCTGATATACAATAACATTACGAAAGAAATTTGAAACAATGCATCACATAACCCACAGCGAAGAACTAGTTTAGTTGGATTATTAGGTTTGAGCGGAAAAATAAAACTATTACACAAATGATCATCAGTGTATTCAACTACTTGAGCTAAAAAAACATGTTCAGGAAAGTCTATCCTTATGCTCTGGCAATCACTTGGTTGATTATCACCAGATGGCTTTATAGAGAATGAACTTCCTCTCATAACCCTCAATTCCTACAGTAAGAAATAACTGCTGTAGGAAACATCAGCACTATCAATCTACACAGCTGAAAATGCTTTCCTCAACTGATATAATCCTTATTTTAATAAAACCCTATCACCCATGTGACAACTTTTCTTCTGGTATTAGCAGGCATGAAAGGGTGACAATGGTCTCCATGGGCTTGGTCCAGTATCCAGCTGTTTCCTGAATGAATAAACAGTAGGAGAAAGGAAAAAGAAAACTTACAACAAAAAAACGTGATTAAGTTCACCTCCTGAAACTGTCATCTGAATGAGCAGTAAAGCCTGTAAATTAAATGAACTAAATCGATGCATCAGCTGCTCAACTAGGCCTTTATAACTTGTACTATGTCTTTAAAAATTACTTTTAATTAAGACACTATTTTAGAACACTTTAAGGTTCACAATGAAACTGAGTGGGGAAGGTACAGAGATTTCCCAATACTCCCAACCACCAAACATGTAGAGCTTCCCCCATTATCAGCATCCCCCACCAAGAGTGATACTTTTTTTTTTTTTTTAACAATTCTTGAACCTACACTGACACATCAGTATCAAAGTACCTAGCTTATATTAGGGTTCACCCTTGGTATTCCACATTCTGTGGGTTTTGACATATATACGACTGCATGTATCCTCTGGGCTCCTCTTACTCAACCCTCTTGCACCAAACCTGGCAACCACTGCTCTTTTTACTGTGTCTACACTTTCCTACAATGTCATAGAATTAGAAGTCTTTCAGACTGGCTTCCTTCATTTAGTGATAGGCATTTAAGTTCCTCCACATCTTTTCACAGCTTGATAGCTCATTTCTTTTTAACGCTGAATAATATTCCGTTCTCTGGATGAGTGACAGTTTATTCATTCACTTGTGAAAGGACATCTTAATTGTTTCCAAGTTTTGGAAGTTATGAATAAAGCTGCTATAAATATCATGTCTTTTTATTCTATCATATCAAGTACCTAAAAGATAAGCGGCTAAATTTTAAATAAATGTATAAATTCAGGACTACTACTTCACATTTCCCCCCTACTAAAACCCTAATTGAAAATATCCTCAATACTGCAAGCTCTGCCTCTGCCTCTGCCACCTTATATTTCTGAAAATGAGGAAAACATTAGGGCTGCATTTCAGCTAAGGACCCAGGATCAAATAAGGGGCAGACATGATTGACCATTTGTTACAAAGGCAAACACATACTTTTCTATAATCTTTTACTTACAATAATAGATGTGCTATGTATGCTGTGCTGTGCTTAGCTGCTCAGTCATGTCTGACTTTTTGCGACCCCATGGACTGTAGCCTGCCAGAGCACCTCTGTCCATGGAGATTCTCCCGGCAAGGATACTGGAGTGGGTTGCCATGCCCTCCTCCTCTTTCCCAACCTGGGATTGAACCCAGGTCTCCCGCATTGCGGGTGGATTCTTTATTGTCTGAGTCACCAGGAAAGCACATGCCAGACAGTTTTAAGAACTTCATACACACACATTCACATAGTTGTTTTTAACAACAAAAATGACGGAAGGTTTAGGAAGTGTACAAACATACAACAGTTACACTGGAGAACTCCCATTTTACCGAGTACTATAAAATGAATTAATCTATTTTTCTTCATTCATAAAGTTACTTAAGTATGACCCACTAATAAGAGGGAGAGAGTGTTAAGACAGAAAGAGTTCACAACCTCACAGAAGCAAAAATAGACAAACAAAAGCTAAGTAAAAGAATAAGACAATTTCAGTGACAGTGGGAAGATAGGAACGTGAAAAACAAGACTAGCATAATGTGTTAGGGTGGTGCTGTTTAGGCTGGGTGGTCTGGGAAACATCTCTGAAAAAGTGATATATTCAAGAAAGAACATATTCAAAAATTCAGCTTTGCTGTATAATTAACTTGAGATGAGGGAGATAATGAAATACACTCCTGGGAAAAATGTATTCCTTTTAAAATCCCCAACCTCATTTGAAATAGTACAGTTAATCCAAAAAATTAAATCCACAGCTGTGCTTATTTTGGATACCTACCAAGATACTTGTTCCATGATCATGTGAACAAAATCTGTACTGGAAAAACTTTTGCTTTCATATACTCTTGATTATTTTGGAACAACTGCTCCAAATTTTACTTTATAATCTGCCATATACACTATTAATTAAACCTTGAAAAACAACAAGCAAATACATGTTGGAAAAAACCCCAATTTATAATACAACTTTTGCCTAAAACAGCATTAAAGAGTAAAAAACTTTTTCATTAAGAAAAATGGAGATGACATTTCAAATATCAATAGTCATATATTCTATATCTGAGTTTACTATATATCTTCAAAAGACTTAGATTTGATGACAGACTTTTCTATACATTGTCTCGGCAGTAAAGGTTACTGCTAAGTTTTCTCTGCCAGTTTATGAAAAATGTAAAGGCTGATTTGCTTGCTTTTGTAGAACTGTACGACTTTGTTAAAACATAATTTTGTTTCACACCAACAAATCAATTAAGACTCAGATTCAAAGATTTATCAGGTATGTCCTTTGTTCCAGTAACTGTTCTAGGTGCTTATGCTTTCACACCAGCATGAGTGAAACAAAACAAGCACGCGAGAAACATGTTTCCCTGGAAGAAAGTTGAAGCTAAGTGACTTAAGCAAGGTCACAAATCTAACAGTAGCAGACAGAAGCTATCTGAATTCAAACCTGGACTTTCATATACCAAGTTTCTTCCACAACTACTCTCTTTGTATTTTTCTCAAGTATTCCTTAAAATGATGCTAGTGATGTCAATTCCTACAGCTTAAGATTTGGCTGAAGAGTTTGAATATGACTGAAAGAATGTATTTTTACCTACTAACATGTTTTGTGACACTGTTTTTGCACAATAAACACTGACAGGTCATGCAAAATTCAATCTATTTTTAATCTACCTCTTACCTTCCTGCTGGCTACCAGTAGGTTCCAACCTTTTCTCCCTAAGAAGTCCATAGACAAGAAAGAATCAGTCAATTTATCTTAAAATCAGAGACCAGAAATCAACTGACCCATCTAGAGGAATGGTATAAATTCAATAAACTAACACAGATCAGAAATCCAGAATTAGAAAGGACAGTAAACTATTCTAGTGCTCAATGCATAACTGTGAATCTGAAAACCTTTGTCAAATATCACTAGAAGCAGAAAAAGGTGCACCAAGTTGTCTCAGAGAACTGAAAACAGAACCTACAGGACGGAGTGATGAAGAAAGCAGCTTGAGTTAAGGCTTTATAAGAGCCTGGAGCCCAAATGTTTTTGATTCATCTTTTTTAGTTCACTCTATGACAACAACTTCTCTTGTTTCTGTCATTCTTCTGTAATGAATTTCAGCATGTAACCGCCTAACTGTAATATGCCCTTTAAAAATGACTTCTACTCTAATTCAAAAAAACACAAAAACCCTAATGTTCATTCACAGCAGCACTATTTACAACAGCCAAGACATGGAACCAACCTAAATGCCCATCAACAGAGGAATGGATAAAGATGTGGTGTATATAGATATTACACACACACACACACACACACACACACACACGAATACTACTCAGTCATAAAAAAGAATGAAATAATGCTATCTGCAGCAACATGGATGGATTTAAGGATTAGCATAGTGAGTGAAGTCAGTCAGAATGACAAATACCATATGATATCCATTATATGTATAATCTAAAATATGATACAAATAAACATTTATTAAACAGAAACAGACTCACAAACAGAAGAGAAATGTATGGTTACCAAAGGGGAAAGGTGGTGGAGGAGGGATAAATTAGGAAGCTGGAGTTAGCAGATTCATACTATTATGTATAAAGCAGATAAACAACAAGGTCTATTATACAACACAGAGCACTATATTCAATATTCTGTGATAAATCATGATGAAAAAGAATATGAAAAACAGTATATATATGTATAACTGAATTACTTTTCTATACACCAGAAACTAACACAACATTGTAAATCAACTATACTTCAATTAAAAAAACAAACAAACAACTTTTTCTGCTTATCATCACTACCTTTTCTCCTCTAATTCACTATAAATAAACTGTTTGGGAGGTGGTATAATAGTATCAGTACAACAGATGAAAACTGAAATCAAAAAAATTATTTAAAAGTTTCAAAATAGGTTTTAGACAAGGATACATTTTGTGAATGCATCAGAGAGACACTCACTATTTAGTAAGTTGCTAATTACTAGCCTGAATTATGCACTATTTCTTTTTACCTTCATGTTAAATTATAATGCTAATAAATATACCAGTACTGTGCAAAAGAACTATGATGATAGAAGAGTTCTGTATTAACGTCTACACTGTCCAATACCTGAGCCACAGGCCACAATGGGAACTACTAAGCACTTGAAATATGGCAAATGTATTTGAGAAGATTTTTTGTTTAATTTTTATTAATTTAAATGCAAATATTCACCTACTGCTAGTGGGTACCCTAGCTAGATCAGCTTTATATACACAGGAATCACAGATTATTTACATTAAGGATGACTTCACTTAAATACTTCATACCTTTAGAATAGAAGCACACAGAATGGGAGGAGGAAAATAATTTATGTTGGAAAGAGAAAATTCTGGTCTGATCAAATGAGCATGGTATTTTCAATGATAAAGATATATAGAATTCATTCATACAAATTGGTAAATTATATAAGCAATGAAGCCTATCTTTGACCAAAAACTGTCAATAGTTGCTTCAACTGTTACTATGTCCATAAGTTTGTTCTTTCACATATTATAATTCATTAAACAATTGATGCTTACAAAATTAGGTTTTTATTATCAGAATATCATTTCAAAGAATACATTTAATACATTTTAAAGAGTGATTTTGATCATTATATTTGAATACTATCAAATGGTAAACTTACTTTGTAAGAGCATATGGTATATATACATATCAAAAAAAAAAGATAGAAAGCAGTTTTATAGCAGAACTCAGTATGTATATTAGTAAATTTGGATTTCCAAGGCCAAAGTAACTTTTGGATTTTGAGCATGATACCCTTAGACAGCAGCTTATTTTAAAAATCTAGTTCTGACAACTAGCTTCTTATATACTAGCAAAGCTGGAATATAAGTGAATCTAAGAATATCTTACCTTTCAGAACCTATGTCCTAAAATTAACTTTCAAATAAAGGGATAAATATATTATCATATGTCCTAAGAGCTTATTCTTTTTTAAATGTAAGTTTTTACATCTTGAAAATTTGTTGTACAAAAAAATTGTTTAAAAATGATTAGAAAGTATGAAAAAAAAATTTAAAAACCTTGAAAAAGAAAATAAAGTACAAACAGTATATAGTTCACCTAAGAGTGCTTTCCTTCCTTGTTTTTGGCGCTAGGCTTTAAAAAACAGTCTGTTTTAGCTAACCAACTTCCTTACCTTTCAAACATTCTTGAATATCTTCTGACAGTTTACTGAATTTCTGTCCTCTCTCTTCCTCTCAAGTGCCTTACTGAATCATGGTCAAAAATATCCTTATAACTCTAAACCCAATGATCTTTAACGTCCCTATTACATCACCTCGTAATATCTCTGACCATTCTTACCTTCTGGAAACATTACTTGGCTTCTCGGACTTCTGTGGTCAGTCTCTACTTTCTCTTTAAATCTTTATTTTTTAGGAGGTTAGTTCCCAGTATATGTTCTGTTTGAGACTTCAGTGAAGCCACTGGAACCCCAGGATCCCAAACCCCTGGCCAATGGACAGGTACTGTCTGTAGCATGTTAGGAACCGGGCAGCGCAGCAGGAAGTGAGCAGTGCAGGAATGATGACGCTTCATCTGTATTTACAGCCGCTCCCCACTGCTCACATTACTGCCTCCTGTCAGGTCAGCAGAAGCACTAGATTCTCACAGGATGGGAAACCCCACTGTGAGGGATCTAGGTTGCCACACAAAAATTGTCTAAAATTGCCTTTCATGAAAACAGTCCTTGGTGCCAAAAAGATTGGGGACAGATGCACTGGACTTCAAATACAGTTTATTAAGTGACACATCTAAATTTCAAGCCAAAACCTCTCTTATAAGATATAGACCTGATCTCTAAGTACTTGTAAATCATTTTCATTTCCATTTCCAAGTCCCCATCCACCTGTCAGAATTAATCTGGAAAAAAAAAACAAACCTGTCATCTTTCCATCCTCTGACAAAATCTGCCTTTCCTTCTGTTCTATCTTGATAAATGGCAGTATCAACCACCCAGGTACTCTCTCTCCCAATCTTCCTTTATTTAGATAAATCATATGTGTACATGAAATGTGTACACGAAAACATGTATTTTCTAGTACTTCAAAAAGACCCCTTCAACTTGGATTGACTGGACTGACAACATGGCAGAGAAGGGAATGGGCTGTAATTTAATAAAGAGAAAGAAATTTACAAAGTACTAGTGCATAGGAATTTTTTAAGAATAGATGCCTTTTGAACTGCGGTGTTGGAGAAGACTTTGGAGAGTCCCTTGGACTGCAAGGACTTCAAACCAGTCCATCCTAAAAGAAATCAGTCCTGAATATTCACTGGAAGGACTGATGTTGAAGCTGAAACTCCAATACTTTGGCCACCCGATGTGAAGAACTGACTCACTGGAAAAGACTCTGATGATGGGAAAGACTGAAGGCAGGAGAAGAAGGGGACAACAGAGGATGAGATGGATGGTATCACCAACTGGATGGACATGAGTTTGAGCAAGCTCCTGGAGTTGGTGATGGACAGGGAAGCCTGGCGTGCTGCATTCCATGGGGTTGCAAAGAGACACGACTGAGTGACTGAACTGAAACTTAGCACACAGGAAATACACCATGTTTTGATTTAGAATGCTGAGACTGGAGGAAAAAACTACAAATTGCACCCAGGAAAAAGAGAGAACAGGAAGAGCAAGTCAGAGATTAGAAATCCTAGTGACAAAACTAGACACTTGAAAATTTAAAAAAAGAAATGGTCGTCGGATAGTATCCTTTGATGAAACATCCATCTTATACAAACTGCATCATATCTTTGGTGAACAACACTTATGAACTTGTAATTAACCTAAAATCCATTAGCAAAACAGTGCCAGATTCTATTAATGAATTATGTTCTGAATGTTATTAACAATAAACTTAAAAGCCCATTCTCTTGTCCTCAGGCCACCCTCCCCAAATAAATGTCTAAATTTTACTTTGTTTACTGTTCATTTAATTGCATTCTATTTGTTCCCACCTCTCCAATTTACAAATTTTAAATTCTTTATTCCATATAGTAGATCCTTAACATTCTGGAATCTGTTACAGGAACCACTTAAAATCTTAATGTGGAACCGTGCTCTTTCACCACAAGCAAAGGCTCTTATATTTAGTGAATGGCCCAACACAGAATTTTTCACATAAAAGAAGGGTAGGGGAATAGTGGAAGTGCAAGGTAGTAAGGTACTGAACTGAGAAGAAATATTTCATTTCATTTCTGGATTTGTGACTGAAGGAAATAGCAGAATCACTGGATTAGAGAATCAGTGTATTCTACGGCCATAGCACCCTGAATATGCCCAATCTCATCTGATCTCAGAAGCTAAGCAGGGTCGGACATTGTTAGTACTTGGATGGGAGAAACAGTATATGTTTCCTTCAATAGCTCTTCAGCTTAAACAAAAACCAAAACCAAACTATCTACCATTCCTCTTCAAAAGCACACACACACATGAACATACAAACAATGAATATCTTGTCTTCCTGTATGACTGGTGTCAATTTTGTCAGCTAGCTATTTATAGAAAAACTGAATTCAGTAACACTCTGCTTAGTCGCTCAGTCGTATCCGACTGTTTGAGACCCCATGCACTGTACCCCGCCAGGCTCCTCTGTCCATGGGGATTCTCCAGGCTAGAATACTGGAATGGGTTGCCATGCCCTCCTCCAGGGGATCTTCCCAACCCAGGGATTGAACCCAGGTCTCCCGTACTGCAGGTGGATTCTTTACAGTCTGAGCCACCAGGGAAGCACAAGAATACTAGAGTGGGTAGCCTATCCCTTCTCCAGGGAGACCTCTCAACCTAGGAATCAAACTGGGATCTCCAGCACTGTAGGCAGATTCTTTACCAGCTGAGCTACCCAGGAAGCCCTAAGACTGGAGTGGGCTGCCATGCCCTCCTCCAGGGGACCTTTCTAGCCCAGGGATAGAACCCAGGTCTCCCATATTGCAGGCAGATTCTTTACCATTTGAGCCACCAGGGAATACTGTGTATCCCCATGGATACTGGAGTGGGTAGCCTATCCCTTCTCCAGGGATCTTCCCGACCCAGGAATCAAACGGGGGTCTCCTGCATTACAGGTGGATTTTTACCAGCTGAGCCACCAGGGAAGCCCTCAGTAATACCACTGGAATAGAAAACAGTGTACTTCATTTTTAAACTGTTTAATATGACAGTGGTTACTACAAGATATTTCAAAAGTATATTCAGAAAACTTAAATCTGAAACAATTTCAAATTATTTAAGAACGCTTTTGTGAAAAACATACCTCTACAGTTTACTCTGAAATGGATCAATGTAAGAGGGACTGGTGAACAGACAAAGGTTTATGGCCAGATACGTGATAAAACTAACTAATTCTGCCATAATGTCGATGGCAGAATCAAGATGGTAGGTATGTGAGTAGTCACTATGAAACTATTTCAGTTCCCTTGTATATCTTTAATAATTTCCATTAAAAATAATAGGAAAAAATCCAGAAGAATGATAATAAATCACATACACACAGGCTCTGTATTTTACAACAAAAACTTATCTCATGAATTTATTCTGGTGAAAATGAATAAAATGAATAATTTAAAAAGTAGAAACTCTGAGACCAGTATATATAAAATCTAAGGAATGTAACCAAAGGTGTACTGATAAAAATATTTATAGGCTTGTGTTTTCTCTGAACTAAAAAATAAACAGATCATTCAATAATTAGTAGAGATAAATATTAAAGATTTTTTTAAAATAATAAATTTAAAACATTAAAATAAAAAAAAGTACTAAAACCCTTGGCAGATTTTTTTTTTTCATTCATTACAGATATTTTGGGCTTGATGGAACTTGAACCGAAACATTTCTTCAAATCTAATATTATCAAATGATACCACACTGGTGGCGCTGGGAAGAGGATCACTAAATGTAATTACAGCTTTCATGTCTTTTATATCTAATGAGTTTTTCAAAATAAACCTCTGAGGTAGCTGGACTATTTGCCAGCTTTATTTTATAAACAAAGAAACTGAACTTCTGAAATTAAGTGACATACCTTGTTCCTGTGGCTGTTTAGTCACTAAGTCGTGACAAGCTCAAGATCACGCAAGTAATGCCTCTGAGCCAATTCCTGATAACAAATTCTTCTCACTGCAACTGTCTCTCCTGTTCAAACCTCAGTAGCAGCAGTGGTCACATCCATCCACCTAGGAAAGATCTTGCTGTTGTTCAGTCTCTAAGTCGTGTCTGGCTCTTTGCAACCCCATGGACAGCAGCAAGCCGAGACTACACTCTCTCGGAGTTTGCTCAAATTCATGTCCATTGAGTTGATGACGCTATCTAACCATCTCATCCTCTGCTATTTCCTTCTCCTTTTTCCTTCAATCTTTTCCAGCATCAGGGTCTTTTGCAGTGAGTCAGCTCTTCGCATCAGGAGGCCTAGTATTGGAGTTTTAGCTTCAGCAACAGTCCTTTTAATGAATATTCAGGGTTGATTTCCTCTACGATTGACTGGTTTGAACTCCTTGCAGTCCAAAGGACTCTCAAGAGTCTAGTCCAGTACCACAATTCAAAAGCATCAATTCTTCGGCTTAGCCTTCTTTATGGTCCAACTCTCACATCTATACATGACTACTGGAAAACCACTTTGCTATATGGACCTTTGTTGGCAAAGTGATGCCTCTGCTTTTTAATACACTGTCTAGTTTTGACAGGGGCTTCCCAGGTGGCACTAATGGTAAAGATCCACAAATGCAAGAGACATAAGAGAGCCAGGTTCTGTCCCTAAGTAGGGAAGATCCCCTGCAGGAGGGCGTGGCAACCCTCGCCAATATTTTTGCCTGGGGAATCCCATGGACAGAGGAGCCTAGTGGGCTACAGTCCACAGAGTCACAGAGAGACATGACTGAAATGACTTAGGACAGGTTTGTCATTGCTTTCCTTCCAAGGAGCAAGCATCTTTTAACTTCATGGCTGCAGTTACTTTCTCAAAGAATGATATTACCTAAACAGTCTCTAAAATAGTAGCTCTCAAGATGCAGAATATTGTATAAAGACACTATCTTTGTGTAAAAGAGGGTAAATAGTATAAAAACATATACAGTATTTACTTAAATTGAAAAAAATTCACTGCAAGGATACATTAAAAAGTTACCTATTAGATTGGCAGAAGTGGTTAAGTCAGCAGATAAGGTGGATGGGTGAGAGGATTTTTCACATTATTTTTCTAATAGTTTGACTTTTTTGGACCATTTTAATGTGCCATGTGAATGACTACTTAAGAATAAATTAAAAATAGCAGTCCATCAGTCTCTATCCTTTTACTCTGATTTACTTTTATTCACAGCATCTATGCTTAACTTTATATAATTATATAATTATCCATATCCATACCAGACAGTAAGCTTCAACCAACTCCCTTAGTATTAGAGGATATAATGATTTTCTCTTTAATTAAAAACAAACAAACAAAACATTCAAATGGTTTTCATAATCCTTGTTGACACACAGACAAAGGTGACCTTCTTCCTCCAGCACACTTTATGTAACTTTTTTTCTATTTATAAATTTGCATGGTACGTCCTTGGCTATATCCAATACATGCGCAGGATAAAGATATAAGAGGGCTTGCTTGTTAAATTTATTAATGTCAAAAAGCCAGGAAGAGAAGCTAATCCCTTGGATGACAGAATCATTATTCAAGAAGATCTCAAGTTTTAACTACCTTCAATTAGATGATATTTAAAAGGGCTAAAGGTAAACATTGTTTAAAAACATTATCTACATGTATATTCAGAATGGGAAAGATCCTAACATAAAAAAGGTGCATGTTTATATTGCACTGATGTGGATGAGTGATTTCCAGACAAATTTTTCTAAGAAACAGAATGGGAAATAACAGAAGGCCAACTTTTTATTGTTTATTTAAGAACACGAAAACAAAACCGAAAGATTAATATCAAAAGAAACTTACTACCTATCAACATTATCATTTCATAAAAAAAGGTCATTTTAACACCAGAAAAATAGAAATACAGAATATAAAAAAGAAAATAATCCCTTGAATTGGATAAATATAACTTGAAAAGCCACATAGCATTTTTCTGCTTAGAACTGGTAAGATATTACTGTTGCTGGAGTTAACACAATTTTAGACTGTAAACACAACTGAATGGCTGGAATTAAGGAAAGGGATAATTTCACTACACTGCGTTCAGACCACAACTGCAGAACTAAATGTGGAAGCAGAATCAGAACAGAAAAGAACAGCACTGACGAAACTGACTGACAGATATCTAGTGATAGAGATGAGGAAGGTAAAGGAAACTGCATCATGTGAAGTTGCAGAGGTTGCAGATTTAACTTAGAAAAGGGAAAACCTGGCAGAGAACCACTATATTGAGAAAAACCTTACTGTATCTCACAAAAGAACTATACCCAATAGAATAACTTACATAGGAAAGCAGATGCTAGCTCAGTTTAAATAAGGGCTTTCTATTATAATTTTCAAAAGCCAAATTAGCCATCCTATGGCCGTTTGTTCTTGGAAGTGTTGCTCATGGAGAAGGTGGGCTCAGTAAGATCTCAGGGATTAGTAATAAATGGCACATCGTTTGAGATGACTTCTAAAATCTCCTCTGATTCTAAAATAATGTGAATTAGGAGGAAATGAATGTTATTTTTTTTAACTTACTGAAAAAAGATGAATGAAAACAATTTTGGCTTCAGTCAAAAAGACAAAGGTTCAGTTAACAGGCTTTACCACTGAGTAATGAATCACACAGAGGCAAAATTATTCACTAACTCAGGACCTCAAGTATTTTCACCTTTAAGTATAAAATAATACCTTACTTATACAAGGTTGCATGAATTACACAGAGACACACAAAATGCCTGGCACTTCGTAGGTACTCAATACACAGAAAGTATTACTCATTGCCTGGAGAATCCCATGAAAAGAGGAGCCTGGCAGGCTATAGTCCACGGGTTGCAGAGTCAGGACACAACTGAACAGCTAAGCACACACATACGTTACTCATGTATTCAGTAAATATTATGTTCCAAAGGGTAGTATTTTCTATATTATTTGTTAGCCACCAATACACTAATAATAACTTGTTCTCTGCTGTGTTTTGTTTTCTGTTTTTCAAACCTATGCAATGCATGCTTGGAATTCAATTCTATGTCTATGCCTCGCATAACCTCTATTGGATGAAAGAAATTTCTATAACCTTGGTTTTGTTGGTTTCCTTTCTACCTCTGAATAGGAGTGGGGTTTACTTTAGTACATACCAGGTATGTCATTCATTTTGCCCAAGAAATATAATATACTGTTGCACAATCATTTCAACTAAACTGGACTATATATCCAATTTAATCAAGCATACTAGAGGGCAAGGAGATCAAACCAGTCAATCCTAAAGGAAATCAGTCCTGAATATTCACTAGAAGGACTGATGCTGAAATTGAAGCTCCAATACTCTGGATACCTGATTCGAAAAGCTAAATCATTGGAAAAGACCCTGATGCTGGGAAAGATTGAGGGCAGGAGGAGAAGAGGCCGACAGAGGATGAGATGGTTGGATGGCATCACCAACTCAATGGACATGAGTTTGAACAAACTCCGGGAGATAGTGAAGGACAGGGAAGCCTGGCATGCTGCAGTCCATACAGTCTCAAAGAGTCAGACATGACTTAGCAACCAAACAACTACCGACAGATGTTTTCTTACTCTTTTAGACGGCCTACACTGGCTACTCATTGCTGAGCACTTCCCTGGAGAAATATCTGAGTAAATAAAGACCCATTTCACCAAGGGTAGTTATTAGAAATCTTAGTTATTAACAAAAGTTTATGAAATATAAATAGTCTGAGGTTTCTCCCCATTAGAGGAAACTCATTTTTTACTGAAACACATAACACTTAATGCTTCAGTCAATAATATTTATCCACCAAATTTTTTTCAGACAGTATGCAATTCTTTTTTATATACTTGCAGAATAATTCACAACTATACAGATATTTCAGTTGGCAGTTTAATATCATGCTGTCTGTTAAGATATTTATAAGGACAGTATACTGCTTATCCCCCCAATGTTCATGATAAAGAAGAAAAGAAAATCACTACACATTAATTAAAATACCAAGTTATTTTTCAGGGACAGAATTTTGTTGAGCAAAATCATACTGACAACAAGTTTAAACATTTACAGTATTTAGTACTAGATGAGTGATAGCTGATCACTATCAGATGCAACAATAAAACTAGTTTCGGGAGGCTTTTGGGTTTTTTTAAAGAGATAAAAGGAAACAAGAAACTGATACTTGGAACAAATAAATCCTTAAGCAATAGGGTTTTTTAAATCACCTAGATATTCATACTAATTGACACAATGTATGATAATTTTATAGCGTAAATTTGAAAAGCATGCAGATAGTTATTTACTTCCACAATAAAGTAATTTTAGCACATCATTAAATTTAAAAGTAGAATACATTTCAAGTTTGATTTAATTCCACATGATGAATTTAATTACAGATTATTTTTAAGTAAGATGAAATTTAAGAGACATACTAATTCTCTTTTAAAAGTCTATCAAAATACAATGTAGAACTAAAGGATTAAAAAGTATAAGACAATAAAACCACTTTCTGGCAAAATCAACTGAATAAAAGAGCATAATTTTAATTAAAAAGTTCAATGTGAATTTTCTTCCCTCAAACAGTAAGCTCTTGTTTAACTTGAATATAACAAAATTCACTGAATTTAAGAACGATGAACTTCATGAGCTCCTATAACAGTTTATAGAGTTGATCATACTATAAAATAGTATTGAATAGCAGAAGATAACATTAAAATATGGTTACTAATATGAAGTAGGGGGAAAATTCCAACAGTTTGTTTTTATGAAAAGCCCACTTTAAGGCATCTTTTCCTGTATCAGAAAGTTAACTTATGAAACTAAAGTTCCTCTTCATTAGTATTGCTTTTACATCAAAAGAAAAAGACTAGATAATACAACTATGAGGTATTAATAAACTTGACTGTCACAGACAAAGAGCATGCAGAAAAGCATTCCACAATTTTGACAGGGTAGGGGGACTAAGGGACACAGATGAAATAGCACATTGGAAAAAAGACCTTGGTTTTATCTGACTCTGCCTTTCATTAGCAGTTGGGCTTGGACAGACAAATCAGTTGACTTTCCAAGTTTTAATATCTTCCTCTATCTCTGTCAAGTGCATTTAGATTTTTCAGTTTTAAAACAAAAAAAAAATTCTACAAAATTTATAAAGTTAGGAAAAAGTAAAAGCAGCACTGGTTTTACTATTTAAAGAAACTGCAGAAAAATACAAAATGGTTTGTAACGTGCAATGTAGTATTTCCAGAGTAGAATTCCTATATCATTGCACATGCCCCGCTAAGGTTATATTAGTGAAGATCTGGATACTGTATTCATAATGTAACTCTCTCCTTTCACATCATTCCTCCACCGGGTCCTCCCCTTCCTGCTTCAATCTCTTTTGCTGGTTTTAATGCCAGCAAACGACTGTATGCACTGTAAGCTTAACAATAAAATCATTTTAAGCAATGCATTTTCAATCAAGTGCATCATCTACTTCACTAAATTTCTCCCAAGCGGGTAAATTTTCATTAAGAGAATAAAAACATGCATTTAAACATTCAGAAACAGAAATGTACCATTTTTAATTTTAATTTTAATTCTGAGTGCTTAAAAAACAAAACGGAAAGATGTATCCTACCCTATTCCCTTAGGAACGTGAATGCGTTACCCACCCAATGAAAAAACATTCTGCTTGTTCATCTTCCTGCTACACAAACAGCTTTGTCGTCAGGCCCTTCCTAGTCCTTTCTTCATCGTGATCTAGTAATTTTACATGGATCACCTTGGCAATGCTTGGACAGGCACTGTCCCTGTCTTCCTGGAGCTTACATTAAAAAAAAAACAAAACAAAACTCCGCTAAACACTAAAAAAAAAAAAAAAAAGCCCAGAGATTTTATGACTTAGGATCCAAATCCCACATCTTCCCGCCCCTGGTTAGGCAGCTGCTAATTCTTCTTCCCCTGGCAATGAGGGGACCCATACCAAAGCCCACATTTGAATCTCAGGACAATGAAGTCGACAGGAAGCCACTCTCTCCTCCCCCGGGTTACTACGGAGCCACAGCCTGCGCGGGTGCTGTGGCCCGGCGGGCTGAGTGACACCACATCTTCCACGCCCTCCCACCACGTCCAAAACGCTCTTCGCCAGACCTCTCCATACCGCCCCACACCCCAAAACCAACCACACAAAAAGGGTAGACACCGGGAGCTGCTCAGACCGGGAAAAACCCCTTCTCCAGCTGCAGCGCAGCCATTCCCTCCACTGCTCCGCCCGCACCCCTGCAAACAGCTCGGGCGGAGGGGGCTGCACAAAGCCAGGACAGCCAAAGACGACTCAATACGTGGACACTAGCAGGGGAAGCCGGGCCGCTGGACCAGGGGACGCGGGGTTGGGGTGGGGGGTGGGGGGGGGACTCTGGGGGGATGGGCGTCCCCGCCGAGTCCCAGGTCCGGGGGAGGGGGCGGCGCGCGGAGCCTCGGGGAAGCGCCCCTCGCCGCTGGCCCTCACCCTCGCCCGCTGCGGGCCGCGCCCGAGCCCCCGCTGCAAACCCGAGGAGCAGGGTGTGGAAAGGCGGCGGCGACGGCATCAGAGCGCATCACTTACCCCTCACTGCTGAGAGGCACCGGACGGGGGTGCGGGGCGCGCCGCGTCCCGTGAGTCTTTCGCAAGCGTCCTCCCCCACCCTGTCGTCGTCGCCGCCGCCGCCGCTGTCGAGCTCTGGGCCCCTCGGCGCTGCTGGGCAATAACGTTATTCCACACACGCTCCGCACATAGCGGTAACGGCAAGGAGCGGCCGCTCAGTGCGCAGGCGCCTGGGGAAAGGGCGAGGAGCCCGGCCCTACCCCTTCTCCGGCCCAGTCCCGGCGAACTCCTACTGCGCAGGCGCCGAGCACAGACAATGAAAAGGAGTTGTGCGGAGGGTCTCAACCACAGGCCTTTCCAGCTGCTGACTGCGCAGGCGTACGCCGAAGACCTGCTTCAACAATGAACAGGACACGGGCTTTAGCTGGGACCGCAACGGGCTGGGACTACAGTTCCCAGCGGGCAGTGCGCCAACACTAAGCTGCTGTCGGGTCGCTGGGCTTGATAAGATTGCGTGTCAGCCGCTTTCACGATCTACGCCGTTTGGGAAATTCAGAGCTTCTTTTTCCTGAAAATTTATTTAGCAGTGTTGAGAGATGTTGAGGCTGAAGGGTGTAGGAGCTCGTTATTTGCGTTCTTGAGAATCCTCAAGAATCAACTGCATATTAGTGAATTTAGAAGAATAAATAAAGCCTTTCAACGAGCCCTTTCTGTCAGTTAGGTGGTCCAGACAGTAGGATGGGATGAAGGCAGGACTAAGCCTGACTAGGCTACAGAAATGGGCGGAGCCTCCAAGCAGTCTCTTGGCAACCGGATCTGGTCGCCAAACTGCCAGAGCGTGAGCTTCGAGCGCGTTGCCCTCTGGGAATTGTAGTCTTTGGGCGGGTTCGTAGGAACTTCGAGACTGTAGACTTAGACACTGAGGACTACAGCTTCCGACGTCCACCACGAGGCCCCGAGGGTGGAAAAAGGCCCGAAATCTCCGGGATTCCTTGATCCCCTGTGACAGCAGCTGCAGGAAGCAGGCGGGCGCATCCTCGGGGCTGAGGCCTCTTATTCTTGGAGGGGAGGACACTGGACACTTCCGCACGCAACTCCCATCTCTGGCCCCCGAGTGTGTGCATGGCGAAGTCCCCGGAGAACTCTACCCTGGAGGAGATTCTGGGGCAGTGTCAACGTAGTCTCCGGGGTGAGTTTCTCCGAACCTCTGTGCCCTAGCTCCTTGATACCGGGACCTCGTGGCTGGGAGTTGACCTGGTGCGATTCTTGACACCTTGGTCCAGCCTTTGCCAGACTGCAGAGAAAGAAGATGGATGTTGCTGTGGAAGGATTAAATAGTTGTGTTTGTTTTTACGTTTAAGCAGCGTTGTTTCCCTTGATTCCCATAGTGACCTGAACCAACTCCCTGATTGTCTTGGGCATCTTTTTTACCCGAGGCCCGCAGAAACTCTTGGATGGCTATATGCCTGTTCTGTCCAGTTCTCATACCTCTCTTTATAATCCAGTAAATTCCTGATGCTCTCTTTACACATTCAAATTATGTGTAAAATTGAATGTGGTTTATTGGACCCGGGGCAGGGGAGGGGGGTCGGGTGACCACTAATAATTATTTTAATCGCAACAGCTTCTATTTAGTGGTCTAGGCTATTTACATATATTAAATCACTTAAAACTTACAACCTTATGACTGTCCTTCTACACATGGGGAAATAGAGGTCGAAAAGGTTAAGTTAGGCCAAAGCCAACATAGCTGGTTAGTGGAAGAGCCAGGTATTAAATTCAGTTAGACTTATCTGCCTTGAAAACCTGTTTGTCTTTATTAATCATGTCTCAGTTACTATTACTGAAACTTTATTTAGTTAATTCAGATTTTCTTACTATAGTACCCAATGAGTAGCATAAGAAAATCTGAATTAACTAAAGTTTCACTAATAGTAATCGTGATATCATTAATAAAAGTGACGTAGATAGTCTATCATCTTGAACATCCCATATAACATCTAGAAAACCTCATTTCTCTTATTTTAAGGTAGAAGTTATGATATTATCTACATGGTTCTTGTGAGGAGCAAATGAAATAATTCAAATAAAGCAGTGATTCTTCAGACTTTTTGTTAACTCTTAGCCGTAAGTAAAAATATATTTTATATGAGTCATATATATAGGCTAGGGGCTTCCCAGGTGACTTAGTGGTAAAGAACTTGCCTGCCAATGCATAATACACAGGAGACAGGAGTTCAATACCTGGGTGGGAATGGTTCCCTGGAGGAGGAAATGGCAACCCAGTTTTCTTGCCTGGGAAATCTCAAGGACAGAGGAGTTTGGCGGGCTACAATCCATACAGTCGCAAAGAGTTGGCCACGACTTAACCACTGAGCATGCGCGCATGCATACAGACTAAAACAAAAGTTTCATTAAAGAATATTTATTCTACTAGAAGTAATTCACTCCACTTTCTGTTCCTTTGCCTTTTCTTAACCCTTTAGGTCATGACCAACAGCTTTACAAATATTTAAAGCATTTAAAACGCTGACTCATTCATTAATTTAGTGCCTACTATACATTAGACATACCACATGCTGAGAATATCATAAGGAACTACACAAAGTGACTGTCCTCAGGAAGATTTTGGATTAACGCAGTGAAGGACAGTAAAATAGCTACAGATTATCACGATTAAAAAAAGAAGAAGGGTAAAGATCAGTACTTGACACATAAGCCCTTGTTAAATGTTAGCTGTAATTTATAATTGGTACTTGTGGCAAAGTGAAGATTTTTTGAGGGGATAAGAGACTTGAATCTAGTGAGTCTAGACTTTGAAAGGTTATTACCTATTGTTTCCATCTGTCAGCAGTGTTATAAACTGTCAACATTCTCAGTATTCTAACTGCAAGAGTAAAATCACTAGTCTGGATGAACATCTTCATCAGCCTACTGATGTTTCAAGAGGTGTTAGATACAGAAATAACCACTTCTAACTTTTCATTTGAAAATAAGAAAATACTGTGCAGAATGATAGTACCAGTGGCATTTAATTTTTGAGGTTGGTTAAAAAAAAATTCTGTTTTCCATTATGTTCCTCCTAGTTCTTCTCCTTTAACCTTAGTATGAACCTTTATTTAAACATTTGAGACTATTTAATATTAGGCATTTTGATGCAGTTAATTTCAAACTGTTGTAGTCGTGTCCGACTATTTGCGACCCCGTGGGCTGTAGTCTACCAGGCTCCTCTGTCCATGAGATTTTCCAGGCAATAGTACTGGAGTAGATTGCCATTTCCTTCTCCAGGGGATTGAACCCGGCTCTCCTGCATTGTAGACAGACACTTTACCGTCTGAGCCACCAGGGAATTCATGTATTTAATACCCACAATACTGCTTTCAGTAATTATAGAGTGAAGAGTTCTTATTCAAAGATAAGATATTTTAAAATGAAATAAAAATTTAGTGTTATAACAATATAAGATAGTAAAAACATAATCAAGAGCAAACAAAGCAGAGAAAAGTTTGTTATTAATTTTTAGTGATAGTTTTAACAATAAATTGAGAAATGCAACTAGGAAATTTTCATCGGTTTTCAGCACTTATCATTTATTTAGTAGCATTTTAATTTTTATGTTTATTTATGAAATAGTTTATATAACAGCTTATGGAAGGAAACAAAACAGAACTAATACTGAAGAGAAGCACAATCAGAAGTTCTTCACTTCACACATTATCAATGACCATTTTTAGATAGAATAATTCCCGTTTAAAGTTAAAATGTGTTTTTCTGAATAAACACAGTATGATGGCATTATTTTGTATATGAAACTTCGTTATTTTAAGCATTTGTGTCTGACAACTCTAGAATTGTGTTGCTATACAATCAGATAAAATGCAAAATGTAAAGTTCTTTTGTTTTTTCCTACTCACCATTACTTTCCCAAAATGTCTTGTCTAGTTCATTCTTAAAGAAAAGGTCATAGATATTCTTGATCTTTCCTCACAAGTTATTTCTCTGGTTAACTCAATAACTATACATGTAATCATTACTAATTCTTTCCTTTGTATCTAGCCAGGAAGTAGACAAGTAAAAATGCAAAATGGTTTTACAATTTCCCCATGATAGTTTCTTGTTTTTATAGCTTTCCCTCATTTCTTTACTTTAAATATAATTTTTTGAATTATTGTTAATAGTATATGAAGAATCTGAAGTTCTGATATAAAAAGCAGAGTCAGTGTTGCTTTCTTGCTTTTGAAACTTCAGTGAATTCTTGCCTCTCTTGAGTCTAATGACCCCATGGCAGCCGTGGAAATAGAGCCATCTACAGACTCCATACTCACCACTCATTCTTTCCCTGACGCCTTTCACATGGGGTCACCCTCTGGGCGTAACTCTTGCTTTGGATTGTCTGTGCCCTCACTGAGAATTGGAATGGTATAAAGACTCTTCTTCAACGTAACAGTTCTGGCAGACAAGCTAGAAAGCTTCATTGCCCTGCAGATCTGTAATGTGCGCCTACATAGGAGATGATCTCAAAGTTTGTTTTCAGTGGTGAGCATATCCTAGGTATCCTGGGAATCACAGTTTAATCTAGAGCGAAAAGTGACTTGCCCAAGTATGGTTAGGTGTTCATTCACTCTTCAGGCATCTAAAATTCGAGACCCACAGAATTATATTGCTAATTGTGAAGTATAGCAAATACCCCTCCTCTAAATTTAACACATCATAGTACAAGGTCATGAGGTGTAAAATAAACTAGTTCTGTTATAGTATAACAGAAGACTCAGGCTGTTTAAATTCTGTACGCTTGAATGTAGGAATATGATGTTAGAAAGAAGGCAAGAACTTGTCAGAAATTCAGTGTCCCAGCCTTAACAACTGAATCATGTTTCGAATGTTGCTGCAGTGTTAGCTGTGATTCAGTTTTATGCCTGTATACATTACTCACCTACTCTCCAACTTCCTGGCCACCTTTGATTGAGTGGGCATAAAGAAATGGAACAAACGTACTGAAACAGAAATGCATCATTTACTTTCTGTATGCGTTTTATATGGTAATTCCTCCTTTTTCTTTCAACGTTTTGTTATTTTAGGCTCTAGATTGAATTTATGGAAGAATATGATAGAGTCAGAGAAAAGAATGGGAAACTAGGATCCAAGTTCCAATTCTAACTGTTGCTTTTCTAATAACCATCTGTGTTACCTTAGGCAAGTTAATAAACTGTTCTTGGATTCTTGTTTCCTCATCTGGAATATGAAAAGTTTGGACTAGGAGGTAGGATTATTGCCAGTAGGAACCAAGGAGATGACAAAATGTGTGATGAAGTCAGTGGAAGACACTAGGGAATAGTGAGGCTATGGCCAAACTGGGCAGTTTATGCTTTTTCTGAAAACATTGCAATTACTTTCTTGCTCTTTCCCTCTTTTCTTCCTTCCCTTTCTTTTATTCTTTTCCCTTCATCCTATTCTATGTGGGTCAAGCACATAGAAAGCTTGGTTCCCCTTCAGCCACTATCTCAGATCTCTAGATCTGTAATGTCCCTTTTATCAACACTGGATTGGACCACATGAATGATAAAAAGTTGTGTTTCCTTATGAGATTAAGGAACTAGGTTCATGGAAAGTGAGAAGTTGAATATGGGAAGAAAATATAAAATCTGGGGGGGATGATCTTTTCCTTGTAAGTTGATTTAGTTTGATAAAACTGAAAATAATACTGATGTGCCAATTTTACATAAGTAAAATATAAACAAGTGTTTTTTTTTTTTTCATTCCAAAGAAGGATACATATGTAGAAGGCTGATGTTAATCTTATTAGTCCATAATTTGGTCACTGAATTAACCAGTAGTGATGTCATCTGGACCTTTGGCATACTTAAGGAAACATGTATATAACTTAAGTAAAAGTTCCTCTTTTTCTGTTTTACTCATCAAACTTGTATTTCTTCTTCTTTTTTGTTTTTGCTGTTCTTAAATGTGTTCTAAAATTTTAAAATAGTGTGACTACTATAAGCCAGCAGTTATCAATCAGGGTTACTTTTTTTTCCATCCTTTAGGCACACACTCACACACATTGTCTATGGCTAATGTTTGCTTATTTAACTATCAGCTTCACTGAGACCAAGACAGGCAACAATGTAAGAAAGGCCCTGGAAGCATTCATTATGAAAATAAAGAAATACAATGATTTGGCTATTAATAAGTAAGGATTGGTAATGCAAATGAAAATTTTCAAACATTTAAATTGACATTTTTGCTAATAAAATTTAAATTACGTATATTCATTTTTTGTTTTATATACTTATATGGCTGTTCTTAGTAGTTTTAACTTTTATGACTCTTTCTTTTACCAGAATACCAAAAAGTAGTAGCATTTCCATTTTCTCCTCCCTAAAACTAATGAGGTAAAATAAACAAAACACAAGATTTCGCAGCCCCCAAAGCATGTTTTATAAGTAAATAATCATCCATGAAATAATGCAGAACCAAAACAGTGGTTTGGTGCTACAAGATTATAAGGGCATTTTCACTTCTTAGACATGTTTGTGCAGAAAAGAAGAGACCAGTTTGTTTCTCAAGCTTTTGAGATTTTTTTTTAAGAGACTTAACCTCTGATCATTTCACCAGTTTATGCTAAGGTTTTCCAAGTTTTCACTTAGTGATACTCCTCTGAGAGACAAAAGGGAGGAAAGGTAGCTTGAAACATGCTTGTGTGCTTGCTAAAGCAGCCTTTTTTTGGAGAGCTTCATCAAAGCCCACTGCAACATTTAAAGACATGATTACTAAAGAAGCTCTAAAAAATAGCCTTAGAGTATGACTATTGCTTCATGTATTAGGCCTGGAAACAAAATGGAACTAAAGATGAATTTCAAGTTCTTGATCACAGTAGGTATAACAGCTCCTGACACCTGGATCAGAAGTGCCTCATGTTGGTGGTGATGGCAATGGGTTGTGTGTGCTGCCTACCACAGTGGTAGAATAGCTCAATGTCCTGACCTCTTTTCATCAAGTTGTGCCTGTGGTTCCGGTGTAGCAGTGTGGGTAGTCTCTCCTCAAAACTAAGCACTGCCTATCTTGTTTTCTTACTATCAGCCAGCAGTTAGCAATCAGGGTTACTTTTTTTTTCCATCCAGAAGACATTTGGTAATGTCTGGAGGCACTTTAGATTGTCATAACTGGCAGGGAGAGTTTTACCAGTATCTAGTAGGTAGAGGCCCGGGATGCTGCTGTACAAACGCAACATATCCCCTTACAGTTAAGAATTAGCAAGTCCAAATATCAATAGTGCTGAGACTGAGAACCATAATCTAGAAGTAGAAAGGTTATTACTCACAGCATTTGCTTTGTGAGAACCGTGCTTGAGACTAATTACAATTAAGGATACAGATTGTTTTGGCTGATAATTGTACCTAAGTTCTGCCAGTCTGGCTAGGATAACTTCTTTAATAGGAAAGTGACAGGTGCATAAGTCTTCTCAGTTGGTACAAAAAAGAAAAGAACCAGGTGTATCCCTCGTAATGCGTATAGTCAATCTTCTTGATTTCCCAACATCCATTCATCATTAATGATCTTCCAGACACTGCTCGTAAAGATGTTTACATTCTTATTTGGATTTATCTTTCACTTCTGATACCAACCAGTTTTAACACATTTTTTCAGCTATTAGAGTCTTGCGATAGTAATTTTTTTTGTGATTTTGTAGTTTCTGCATACAACTTTTAGTCTCTTTAATCATTGTAACTGCCAATTACAAAACTGGTTTTTCTAATTTTGGATTAATGCTGTTTTCATCTTGGTCACACTAATTGTCAGTCCCCCAATAGACAGTGACAGCAGTCCCATGAACTAGCTGAGGCCCCATCAAGTGTGGATGGACACACGCATCTCTTATCTGGCTGTGGTTTCATTTTCTGCTTGTCTGCCCCGATCTAAGCTTGTTTTGAGAATTGTAGCTCGCTTCATGCTTAGCCTGGGGAAGTATGGTTCATTGCATGTCTTCTCAGAGACAGCTGGGCACTTCATTGGGTGTGGTTCTGCCTCCATGTCACCAGGATAACTCTCATTCACATCTCCCAGTACAGATGGAGAATGTAGACATTAATAATTCACAGTATGTATGTAAGTGATGATCCTTGGTACAGAGGGACGTATTTTCCTTATTGTTCAATGATAACATCTTGAAGAGAGGCTCGGTGTTGAACTAGGAGTTGGCAAGTAGAGCAACTAGATTATAAAAATGAATGAAACAGACAAATTTGTTGGCAGTCAGCAGCTTAAAAACCTTTTCAGTGCTCATTGTATTGACTGATATTTGGATAGTGGACTAGCAGAAATATTATTTACTTGCATTTATATTCATGCGATTTTGTAGGACTCAGAGGTTGTATTTCTGTTTGTATTTGTAATTAAGTTGGTATTCAGCCTGTGGTTGATGCTGGGAAGAAGAAATCAGGATGTATTGTGAAATCTGTTACTATCGTCCCAGGAGAAAAGAGGAACTGAGTATTCTTCCCCACTCTTGGTTATAGATAGATAAAGCTATGCCTATTAACAGTGGGATAGGAAACCCTAACTGGAACCTCCTATCTAATCTGGTTTCCTTACATGTAAGCAGAATGGGGTTAGGGCTTCCCTGGTGGCTCAGTGGTAAAGAATGCGCCTGCCAATGCAGGAGATGCAGGTTCTATTTTGGGTCAGGAAGATCCCCCGGTGAAGGACATGGCAACCCACTCCACTATTCTTCCCTGGGAAATCCCATCCTTGGAAGGCTACTGTCCATGGGGTCACAAAAGAGTTAGAAATGACTCGGCAACTAAACAACAACAAGAAGCAGCAGTTAATGGCATCTGGGGAGTAGTGTTCTTAATAAGGGTTGTGAGACCAGTTGCAATGGCTCCAGTTGAAAAGCAGTGGGGTTTCGTCTGTCTTGAAAGATCTGAGTGTTGTTATTCCAAGGGATTAATTCTGTTTGTCTGTTGCAGTGTATATAATTACATTAGTATGTATGTATTTGAAAAGCATTTAGTATGTTTTAAAATGTACTCTTGAAATGACTTTAAAATATCCCTTACCTCCTTAGTTTGTTTCAGGATACATTTCTTGAAAATTCCTTCTCTTCGTCTCTGATCCTAGCAACTGAAGTCATTCATTGCAAAAAAACCCAGACCTTGTATAATCACTAAGAAAAGTGGGATAGTTGTTGAGCTCAATGTATTAGTATTTCACATAATGCTATTTTCATAGTACGGTTTAACACATAGTCTTTAAATGATAAAAATTCTAAAAGATTAAACAGGAATATCAGGAAAGGGATTAAATGGTCTCATAAAACTCTCCCATTATTGTAAGCTAATGAAAGAACTCTACCTGTAGGAATTTTCAAGTACACATCTTTTTTTTCAGCTTTCCTTTTCCTAATATAGCTTGTTAGCTTTTAGTTAGATTAAGTATAAATAAGTAATTATCCTTTGTCTTATAGATGAAGTCATTTGATGGCTCCACAGAGCCTACTTTTAGAGTAATTCAAACCCTCTGTTTCCTTTTAATGGATGCAGTAAAGATAAGTGCTTTATTCATAGGTATCAGTGCAGAAGTCTAAAACTGTAACACTTGGATATTTCCTTTTCCTTTAACGAGTCTCTTTAGAAAATACTGAGTTATTTAAAAAAAAACTATTGCTGCTTCTCATTTTACTGGAACCAGGAATACATCTTATCTAGACGTTTTAAAACTCATGAGGAATAAATGGAGGCCAGGCTTGGTTAGTTATCAATACCAAATTCCTGTCAGAGAAAGGTCTGTGTGGAAATAGGATTGGTGTGGAGAAAATTGCAGTGATAAATTTATTGGGTCTCTTGTGTAAATTATCGAACCCTGACCTAAAAGACCTATTTTTGTTAGTTTACTCAAGGGGAAAATGAGTTGCTGTAAGTGAAGGACCTATATTAGAGATTTTGTAAGACAGAGAGTATTTTTTTCTATTAAGGTATGGTTATTTTTGTCTGTTTCACACATTCAAATTAATGAGCTTGAAGGAAATAGAATCTATTATTCAAGGTCCTGCAGAATACATATTTATAAATATATTTTCATCCATGATTGGTAATGGAAAGATTTTTCATTTTTATAGGTTTCTTAGGATTCTCTTATAGGTATTAAAGAAGAGGAGTTTTTCTCCTGAATACAGAAGAAGTAGGTCTAACTTGTCAAGAAAGGGCCTAGATCAGAACAAAGAACTTCATTGGTGTTATTGTTATGCATTGCTCTGAATTAAGAAAAGATTTTACTTAGAAAAAGGTCTCCTCTGAAGATGTTAAGAATTATTTTGATGGAATCCATTTGAGATAGATAATAGCAGTACATGAACTTGCATGAGAATTCACCTTTTTCTAACATAAATTTCTATGTTAGCTATATATAAATATTTAATAAATACATGAATTAACAATAACTTTCAAATACAGATGGCAACATTTAAAAATGATGACTGAAACCTGGGTCTCAGCTCTAATGTAAAAGGAACATTTTTTGTTACAGTTAATGTTTCTAGATTGGAACTGGAGACTTAATTATAAGAGATTAGCAGAAGTAACAAGTTTAAACCTGAAAAAGTGTCTGGTCTTTAACGAATGAAATTACCTATATTGCCTGATTCTCCAGTTGTCATACATGTAAAAAAATTCCATGAAACAGGATAGAGTTATTAGTAATGTCATGTCTAGTGTCGTTAGTATATTATAGTATTAACATATAATGCAGTATCATTACTGGGGTTTCCCCAGCGGCTCAGCTGTAAGAATCTGCCTGCAATGCAGTAGATGCAAGTTTGGTCTTGGATGGGGAAGATCCCCTGGAGGAGGGCATGGCAACCCACTCCAGTATTCTTGCCTGGAGAATTCCATGGACAGAGGAGCCTGGAGGGCTATGGTCCATAGGGTCACGGAAGAGACACGACTGTAGCGGTGAGCACGCATGCACAGTATCATTACTATATTAGTATTAATGTAAGACTTGGATCCTTTGCTAAAGATGTGTTTGGGTGAGTATTTCACTGAATAGTTATTTCAGTTACCTTTTGTTGCTTATCAAGCACAACCCACTCCAGTATTCTTGCCCAGAGAATTTCCATGGACAGAGGAGCCTGGAGGCTACAGTCCATGGGATCGCAAAGAGTTGGACATGACTGAGCGATTAAGCACACACACACACACACACACACACACAAGTCACTCTAAAGCTTGATGGCAGAAACCAACAACCAAAAGCATTTTTAGTGTCTCTCACAGATCTGTGGTTTTACCAGACTCCAGCTGGGCAGTTTTCAAGTCTCTTTCATGCATTGTGGGTAGATGACCTCTGGCACTGGAGTCATCAGGAAACTCTGCCAGACTTTTAGTGGGGTTGGGCTCCTTTCCTTCTCCTTGTGGTCATCTCAGGGGCTCTCCTTTCCATATGGCCTCTTAGTCTCTCTAGCAGGGTAGCCAGACTTCCTACTTAGTGGCTTGAGGCTCACAAAAGCCAACACTCCAAGAGGGTAGAAGCAGCAGCTACCAAACATTTTAAGGATGTGACGGGTCAGGCATTGTGTTCCTTCCAGTGCATTCTCTTGGTGAGTGTAGGTTACAGATCCACTAAGTTTCAACCTGGGAGAGTACAAGGATGTAAGGGTGGGTTCTTTGGGGGCTGTTTTTAGAGATGAACTACTAGAGTAATAGACCTTAAAATACTTAATTTAAGACTTATTATGTTAAGTCTGTGGTAGTGAGTTTAAACTTCAATTCTAAGGGTAATTAAGCATAGTAACCAAGAATTTCTACGTAAGATGTAGTCAGCCAGCAGTATATAAGTACAACTATACTAAGTACAGTATATAAGTACAACTATACTGCTCTAAGCACATCAGCTATTCAAATCTTGATCAGAACTAGGCCAGGTGGTCAGCTGTCTCTTAATGCTAGAGGGCCATGTGGCCCACAGGGACAAGGAGGCTTCTTTGGGTAGGAACTTGATGTGGTGGAATCCCTTTTGCCAGTCTTGCCTATCTACACCGTGCCAAAAGTTGTAGGGGAGTCTTTAGGCATTGAGGAGTCAGGATAGTGCCTCCTCTGTGAGATTATTGTTTGGGAATGTGAAGAGGGGAAAAGCTCTCCCATTCAGTCCTCCTTGGCAGTAGAGCTATGTACAGTGAATGTCAATCACAGTGGTGTCAGGGAGCTTAGAGATCATTAAGTCTAACCTCTACCCCATGAACTTAATCTCACGTTTCCTCTGGCATGTTCCTCACCAAGCTAGAAGTAAAGCTGTGCTTTTTTTTCTCCCACAAAGTATCAGAAATGCTTGCTTTTCCTTTAGAAATTGCCTTCTCAAGTCCATGTTCATTTGGTCACCCAGATTTCACTGGCTCTGATTTTCATCATGCTATTGCAGAATGTGCGAATAGAAGCATTCACCAGTTGAAATGTGCCCTGAGAGAAGGTGACGTCACTGTTGGAGAAGATATGCCAGATCCTTCTTTTAATACCAGTGTAGGAAATGAGGATGCTGGAAATGCCTGGTGTGGACTACAACACAGCCGCGCCGGTGAGTGTGAATGTCAGTCCTAACCCGGATGACACACAGTGAATTCTTAAAACTCCATCTAGTAACAACACCAGTCTGTCCTCTGCTGCTAGGATTTTAGCCAAGAAACACAAAGCAGCTAATCTAGTTCCATTTCTTTTTTTTTTTTTTTAACCCCCTTTGACTTTCCTATGCCTATAGGATGTCAAAGCAGTGATTTCTTAAGGTAATTCCAAGCTGCCTCTCCAGCCTCATTCTTCTATCTTCCTCAAGCCATGTTCTACTCATGCCACCCTATGGCCGTGCTTCTCTGCTTTGCACGAGCCATGTGTTCCAACTGGTGTTTTCTCACCCTTTTCTGCATGGTGATCTCCTATACATCCTTCACACTCTCTTCTCTGTGAAAACAGGCACAGTTACGTGCTTCCTCTTCTTAGAGCATTATAGGCAGACCTAGAGCTTCTTTAGGTAGACTTAGAGCTTATAGTCTTGTTTTATATCTGTTAGTTCTATAGCTCTTGCTCAGTGGATTCTTACCTCTTAAATGATAGAGATTTTCTCATGTTTGTTTTTGTGTCTATCAATAGCACATTTTGTGATGCATAATACACAAATATTTCTTGGACTGATGCAAGGATAGATGAGTGATGATAAACTATGGATTTAAAATAAGGTGAATAAACCCATTGCTTTTGCTCCATAGTTAATCAACTCAAAGCTTTGTTGTGCCAACAAGCAGCTAAGGAAAGTGAGGTATCTCTAAGAAGACAAGAAACATCCCCTTCGGTAAGTATTGCCATTTACAACCCGACAAAAGCATTATTTTTCTATGTTTTAATTTTGTGTATCATTTTAGTAGTACATGTGTTAAACAGATTCTGAGCTGGGCATGCTAATAGTGGAAAGCATTAAAAGAAATGGTCTTCCCTCTGATAATTATTTTGGCCGAAGAAGAGACTTCCATAGCAGAGGGGATTCTGAGTTTTTTTAATTTATTATTCACTTGAAAAATGTGAGTGAGTAACTAGTTTGGAGAATTTACTTTGCAACTGTTAGCAAATATTTTTTTAAAAAGGAACAATATGTGGAAAAGATTAACCATTGCCTTTTTTTAGAATTTATTATTATTATTTATTTTTGGCCGCTTCGGGTCTTAGCTGTGGCATGCAGGGTCTTTGCTGAAGTAAGCAGGATCTTTCATTCGGTGTGCAGGCTTCTTTCTAGTTGTGGCGTGTGAGGGCTCAGTATTTGTGGCATGTGGGCTTAGCTGCCCAGGGCCATGTGGGATCTTAGTTCCCCTTCCAGGGATCGAACTAGCATCCTTTGTATTGAAAGGCAGATTCTCCTAGAATCTGGTACCAATGATCCTGCATACAGGAGCAAAGGAGACACAGACATAAAAAGCAGATTTCTGGACTCAGTGAGAGAAGAGGAGGGCGGGAGGGTTTGAGAGAACAGCACTGAGACGTGTGCATTACCGAATGCCATATGCAGAATGGATGACCAGTGTGAGTTCGACGCATGAAGCAGGTCACCCATGCCCGGGGTTCTGTGACGACCTGGAGGAGTGGGCTGGTGAGGTAGGTGGGAGGGGGTTTCAGGATGAGGGGAACATATGTATAGCTATGGCTAATTCAGGTTGATGTATGGCAAAAGCCATCACAGTATTGTCAAGTAATTATCCTTCAATTAAAATAAATAAATACATTTTTAAATAAATAATTAAAGAAAGAAAGAAGGATGGATTCTTAACCACTGGACCACCAAGTCCCTAACCATTGCTTTTATAGAGGGGCATATCTGTATTTTTGTTATTTTTAGAATTTACTTTCTAATTCTAGCTGTCTTTCATTTATGTTAGATGTTAAATTTGAAGTATGTAATCTTTTTCTACATTTAAAAATATATAGTTATAAAATTGTATGAGAAACTGTACTCTGTTTCTTCTGCAGCTGTTTTCTACTGCTGTTGCTTTAATGGAGCATATTATTTCTGAATGAAGCAGTGTGATATAAAGCCTGAGATAGGTGTGAAGGAAGGGTGGAAGTGAGGGAGCGTACTGTGAGGGAAGCGTATATGTGAGGAGAAGATGGGTTGGAGGAAAGAGTGCTATAGAGAAAGGGTACTGTGAAGCAAGGACTGGGCCAGGTTTAAATGGTCAAAATGATAGTCTATGCTTTAGGGTGATCTAGGGCCTATCATGTACTCTCTCACCAGGTTTTTATAGTAATAAGGTAAGATCACATATTCAAAATTCTTTGGAAACCTATGAAGTATGACACAAATAGAAAATGTCATGGCAACAATAACCACCTTGCATTTTCAATGTCTGTGACTGTTGGATACCCAGGCTACATGCTGAAAACTTGAAGACATGTCAGTTTCCTTTACTCACAGCTGAAATGTCCTAAGAGTACCCCCATATTAACACTTCATTCCAGCCTGACACAGACTTTCATGCTTAATTTCCACTTTAGAGAAATGGACTACATGTTCCTATTCAAAGTTTATAGATATAAACTATAATTTTGATAAAATATTTCATCATTCAGTGAATTTATTACTGTTTACACCTAGTTTCTAGAATGCTCTTAAGCATATATGGGTGGAGTACTTTTAAGTCTAGTAGATTAAGTTGCTATATCTGTTGAATGCTCTGACATGCTTCTTAGCATTTTTAAGTTAATACTGAGCAGTGATATTGCAAAACTGATTAACTTTAGATGAGCAAGAAGACTCATCATGATGATCAGTTCAATATATACAGTATATACCAATACATAGGTCTATTTATATTGGCTCTCTGTGAAAGAATGGATCTTAGTCCCTAAATGTATACAACCTACATATGATGATTATAAGCCATAATAATAAGTAGCTTTTGAAGACTGTACCCTTAGAATGCAGTTTCATAGCCAGTATGACATATGAGAAATATGTGGCTGTATTAAGAGTGAAATGAGGCAGTGTTGAGGTAGAAAATATGTCTAAACATTATTACTTGTTATTTTAAAATATGAACATTCAAACTATGATAAACATACAAGTGATTGTATATGAACATTTTCCACATGATACTAGCTTGTTTTTAATTTCCACATTGATTTTGCCCTATGTATACACATAGTAATAATTTATATTTCTCTATGCACCGAACCCCTTTCCATTAATGTTAATTATTATAATTAGTTGCTTTCTACTTACCACAGATAATTCATTTAATTAACATGTCTTTTGGTTTTAAATTTATTAAATGTGGCCAGAAGCAAAGCTCTACTTAATTATTCTGCCATGAGAGCTGGTACTTCACCATTTGTAGGAATTTCTATTAAATTGAAAAACAAAATGATTGTGTGTCTCATCTCAAACTTTCCTCTGGATTCATCTAACTGGTAGACCCTCATTCTCCCTTTCCCTAACTCTCTCTCTTCTTTAAATAATACCATGGTAATAGTAATAGTTGTAGTAGTAGCGTTAGTTGCTCAGTCATGTCTGACTGTTTGCGACCCCATGGACTGTGGCCCACCAGGCTGTACTGTCCATGGGATTCTCCAGGCAAGAATACTGGAATGGATGATATATGATTTATAAACCATTTTATAATCATTTTAGGATAAGGTCAGATGGATATTAAAAATCAATTATAGGACTGCTGCAATAGTAAAGAGAATTAACATTTGTTTTCTAAAGTCCTCAGTGCAATGTCTCACTTCCATGTATATCTGCTTTAGCACTCTAGTACTAGAGGCTCCAGAACAGCATAGCCTCCAATTGCCTTAAGTATTAGGGTCAAAAATGAAAAACCAGGTTTTGCTAATGTACTTCTTTTAGATAAAATTTTACCTCAGTGACACACATTTGGCATCAGACACTTGTCTAAAGAATCCTTTCTTCAGGCAGCTGTTCTGCAGTTTTAGCTAGCAGCCCTCTTCTATGGTGATTTCTTAAAAAGCTGTCCTTTCATCTCAAAATTACTGAATAGCACGTCACATTTCCAGATGGCTCAAATGGGTGGTTCATCCTAAGCCAAGTTATACTACTTGAGCATTTTTCCATTGCTGTGTGCTTTTTACAACCATTTTCCTTTTCCCTCTTTAAAAAATAGTTTTCATATTCCTGAATCTTATCTATTTATAGAATTTATAAGATGAAATAATACTGTTAGCCGCACTGTGATTTAGTCTATTTTTATTCTGTGTTTATATGACATAAGTGCTAAATTGAGTATGGAGATAGTATTAACTGATTCTTTGCTAAATCCAAACATGCTTCATTTGTTTTCATTTTTGCCTTAGAGGTCATCAGAATGTGAGGAAACCAATATGCCTACTGTCCACAATCTTGTTCCTATCATCAATGACCAGTCTCAGTACATTTATCATTTAGAGGCAGAAGTCAAGTTCTGGAAGGTAAGTATCCCATTAAAAATTTAAGCCAGACTACATTGTTATTAATAATAATATCTTGTTGAAAAATTGCTATTAATTAGTCTTCATGTTTATAGCAACACCTTGATGGTTGCCATCTTTCTGTGATTGAAAAGTCTGATGTGTAATCAGAGCTTCTCAAGCTCGGGAATGGTACTCCTGACCATGCCATTTCTGAGTACTTAATTTCCCAGTAGTTTACAGTTATATAGTAGTCTATTATATTTTGATAATATTCTCTTATGTTTTGGAATTTTTCCTTTCTACTCTGTTTGCTTTAGCCCAGCTGCTGCTGCTGCTAAGTCGCTTCAGTTGTGTCCAACTCTGTGACCCCATAGATGGCAGCCCACCGGGCTCTGCCATCCCTGGGATTCTCTAGACAAGAACACTGGAGTGGGTTGCCATTTCCTTCTCCAATGCATGAAAGTGAAAGTGAAGTCACTGAGTCGTGTCCAACTCTCAGCGACCCCATGGACTGCAGCCTACCAGGCTCTTCCGTCCATAGGAGTTTCCAGGCAAGAGTACTGGAGTGGGGTGCCATTGCCTTCTCTGTGCTTTAGCCCAGCTTATGGCAAATGCTTTGGAATAGTAATACCAGTCATTCTCCCACTCTTGGCAACCTGTTGAAACTGTAGTGCAGCAAACAGGGATTCTAAGCTGGTAGACTATATCTACCCCTTGTCAGTATAAAGATTCTTACTGTAACTTTGAATGAAGATAACTCATGGGAGTACTGATACTTAAAATCAAGAAACCAAATGTTGTCACTTATGGCTTATAACACTAGATGTTATATATTGCATGACTGTATGAGGTTTAGTAATGTTTTTAATGCCTTCCCAAAGTATGTTAGTGTCTTCGTTTTTTTTTTTTAATATTAATACATCAGATTATGTGATATTTTTATAGAACTTAGTGATATCTTTTGTATCATGTATTATCTTTTCAACTTATGGTTCCCAAAGTGTAAGTCTGATATGTAGCTTAAGAAACCTTTAAATATTTCATTGTCAGCTTTTCAAGGGAGTTTCCTGATCTTAGCATGTCATTGCTCCTTGTTCTTAGAGGATACATTCATTATTATACAGGTGTTCTTGGATTACTAGAAAAGCTGAAATAGTATCCTAGGACTCATTCCATTAATAAGCTTCTATTAATCGCTAAAATGCTGTGAGTAAAACCTGAAAGATATTGTAGGGGAGATAAAACATTGACTCTGCCCTTTTAGTGTCTTTGTTTGGGCCTTTGAATTAAACTGACATAAGATAGATTAACAGGATAAAAGGATACACATTTATTTAATGTAAGATTTATGTGACATGGGAGCCTTCGTAAGGAAATGAAGACCTGAAGAAGTGGTGAAACCTAAGTGCTTTTGTACTTGGTTGAACAAAGAGAAGCAGCTGTGGAAATGTACCGAATATGTGGGGAGGCTAAAGAAGATGAGTTCTTTTAACAGGGTCTGTTTGTACAGATTTCTCTCAGTCTCTACTCCCTGTCTCTGGTGATAAGACTGTTCTTTCTTCCTGGTGTAGGGAGGACATCGTTCACATGGGAGTTTTAGTCCTGCTTTCTGGAAGAAAAGGGGAAGTCAGAGCAGACTTGTGCCTGCTGTTTTTCACGAGCCCTTAGCTCAAGATAATTCTTCCAGAGTGGCATATTTTGAGATGGCAGGTTCTTCCACTGTGTAATAAAAATCGTAATAAACTTACCATCTAGTTGAGAGCACTATTACCTGTGAGAATCACAGCAACACGATAGTAAAGATACAGTGTGTTCCTTTATTTTGTGGTATAAACTATAGTCATAATAAGAGAAGAAGGTTACTAAAAGCTCACTGTCTTTGAGGATGTTTTCATGGGAGAGAAAAATCTTAAGGTGTAGGATGGTTAGATCAGCAGAAGGGAGATGAAAGAATTTAAAGGAAAAACAGCAACAGTGGAAGAAAATATTCAGGATGAATTTGATTTATTTATGGGGGTCATGAGGCATCTAGTCTACATTCCTTCAATGGAAGATATCTCTTAGAAATTTTTAAAATAACGCTGAACTGGTTAAATAGAAGATTACAAAATCCTTGAAAGTCAGACAGAGTATACATTTGATACATGTTAACAAGGAAGCAGGATATTGAAAGTAATGTTTGAGGGTTTAGAAACCTGAACAGTTTGCTTAATTAACAGATTTTGTTTTTTAGATCAGCTTTAGGTTTACAGAAAAAGTGGATGGAAAATACATAGAATTATCCTGTATTCCCATGTACTTTATAGTTCCCCAGCAGCTTCCCCTGCTGTTTACATCATGCATCACTGTAGTATGTTTGTTACAGTTTTTGAGCTAACACTGTTACATTATTATTTAGTAAATTCCTCAGTTTACATTAGCCTTCACTCTGTTTTACATTCTGTAAGTTTTTTAAAATGTGAAATGGTATATATCTACCATTACAGTATCATAGAGAATAGTTTCACTGCTTTAAAAATCTTCTGTGCTCTGCTTATTTATCCTTCTTTTCCTATCCGCTAAACCCCTGGCAACCACTGATCTTTTTACTGTCTCTGTAGTTTTGCCTTTTCCAGAGTGTTGTATAGTTAGAGTCATACTGTTTGTAGCCTTTTCAGATTAGCTTTATTGCCTTAACAATATACATTTAAGCCTCCTTAATGTTTTTTCATGGCTCAATAGCTTATTTCTATCATTGAGTAATATTCCATTGTCTGGATATAGGATTTTTTTTTTAACTACTCACCAATTGAAGGAAATCCCACTTGCCTCCAAGTTGTGGCAACTAGAAATAAATCTACTGGGTTTTTTTTTCACTCATTTGGGTAAATACCATGAAGCAAAATTGCTGGATCACCTGTAAGAGTATGTTTATTTTTATAACTGGCATACTGTCTTCCAGAATGGCTGTGCCATTTTACTTTCCCTCCAGCAGTGAATGAAAGCTTATGACGTGGAACAGTCCTTGTGAGAATTTGGTATTGTCAGTGTTTTGAATTTTAGTGTATTAGAAATATGTGATGCTATCTTGTTTTAATTTCAATTCCCCGATGACATACAATGTTGAGTATTTTTTCATATGCTTATTTTCCACTTATATACTGTCTTTAATGAGGTGTCTGTTCGGGTCTCTTGCCCATTTTTTAATTGAGTTGTACATTTTCTAATTGTTTAACTTAAAAATTTCTTTATATATTTTGGATACCAGTCATTTATCACATATATGTTTTGCAATTCTTTTTTCTCAATTTTGGCTTGTCTTAACAGCATCATAGAGCAGAAGCTTCTAATTTTAATCAAGTCCAGCTTATCAAATTTTTTCTTCCATGGACTGTGCCTTTGGCATTAAATCTAAAAATATTACCCAACCCAAGCTCACCAATATTTTCTCCAATTCTTTTTCTAGCTTTTTGATAGTTTTGTGTTTTGCATTTAGGTCTGTGCTCCATTTTTAGTTAATATTTTTGAAGGTATAGGATCTGTATCTAGACATTAAAATTTTTTTTTGCATATCGATATCCATTTGTTCAACACCACTTGTTGAAAAGACTATCAACATTGAGTTACCCTTATTCCATTTTTTAATTAATTTTATTGGAGTATAGCTCCTTTAAAATGTTGTGTTAGTTTCTACTGTACAGCAAAGTGAATCAGCTATATGTATATATATATCCCCTCTCTTTTATTTCCTTTCCATTTAGGTCACCACAAAGCATTGAATAGAGTTTGCTGAGCTATACAGTAGACTCCCATTAGTTGTCTATTTTATACATAGTATCAGTAGTGTGCATTTGTCAATCCCAATCTCTCAATTTATCCCCCTCCTCCTTCCATCCTTGGTATCCATATGTTTGTTCTCTATCCATTGTTAAAGATCCGTTGACTGTACTTGTGTGCGTCTGTTTCTGGGTTCACTATTCTGTTTCATTGATATGTTGGTCAGTTCTGTCACAAACATCACGCTGTCTTGATTATTGGAGCTTTATAGTAGGTCTTAAAGTCTGTCATTGTCGATCTTCCAATTTTGGTCTTTTCCTTCAGTATCATATTGATGATTTTAGATCTTTTGCCTATTTATATAAGCTCCAAAGCAGTTTGTAAATATCTACAAGGTAACATGCTGGAATTTTGACTGAGGTTGTGTTGAATCTCTCAAGTTAGGAGAAACTGATATTTTGACAATATTGAATCTTCCTATCCATGTACATGGAATATCTCTCCATTTATTTAGATATTCCTTGATGTCTTCATCAGCGTTTTGCAATTTTGTTCTTACAGATCTGATGCATATTTTATGTAATTTATACCTGAGTATTTAATTTTGTTGGTGTTAATGTAAATGGTACTGTGTTCTTAATTTCAAATACCAATTACTTATTGCTAATATATAGGAAAATAATTGACTTTTGTATATTAACCTTGTAATGTGCAACCTTGCTTAATGATTTATTTTAGCAGCTTTTTTTGATTCTTTGAGGTTTTCTTCATAGACAATCATGTCATCTATGACAAATATAGCTATCTTTTAAAGAATTTCTTCTTTTATAGCTTTTATTTCTGTTTCTTGCCTTATTGTTTTAGTTAGGACTTTTAATATAATGTTGAATAGAAGCGATAAGAGGTGACCTCCTTGTCTTAATCTTAGTGGGAAACTACCTGTTGTCTCACAGTGAAGTACAGTGTTAGCTATAGGTTATTTGTAGATTTTTTTTTTACTAAACTGAAGATTTTTTTCTTTATTCCTAGTTCATTGAGGTTTTTACCTTGAATGGCTCCTGGATTTTGTCTCTTGCTTTTTTTTACATCTATTGATAGGATCATTTGATTTTTTTCTAGCATGTTGAATTATTTTGATTTTGAAATATTGAGCCAGACTTGCATAGGTAGATTAAATTCCATTTGGTCCTGTTGTATGATTCTTTTTATACATTGTGGGATTTGATTCACTAATGTTTTGATTTTTCATCTATATTCATGGGATATATTGATCTGCCATTTTTCAGCCCTGTAGTCGCTTCATCTAGTTAGGTTAGGATAAAGCGGACTTCCTAGAATGAGCTATAAAGTATTCTCTCTGGTATTTTATAAAATATATTTTAGAGAATTGATCTAATTTCTTCTTAAGATGTTTATCAAAATTCACCAGTGAACCAATATTAGGACTGGTACTTCCTGTTTTAAAAGAGGATCAATTATTTATTCAATTTCTTTAATACAAGTAGGCCTATTCAGGGCTTCCCTAATGGCTCAGACAGTAAAGAGTCTGCCTGCAATACTGGAGACCTGGGTTCAGTCTCTGGGTTGGGAAGATCCCCTGAAGAAGGAAATGGCAACTCACTCTAGTATTCTTACCTGGAAAGTCGCATGGACAGAGGAGCCTGGCAGGCTACAGTCCCTGGGGTCTCAGAGTCGGACACAACTAAGTGACTTCACTAGGCCTATTCAGATTAACTGCCTTTCCCTTAAGGGGTTTTGGTAGATTGTGTCTTTCAAGGGACTGGTTCATTTCCTCTAGGGTGATCAAATTATGGGCTTTGCTCATAGTATTCCTTTATTATCCTTTTAATGTCCATAGAGTCTGTGCATGTGTGCTAAGCTGCTTCAGTCATGTCTGTTTTTGTGCAACCCTATGAACTCCTCTGTCCATGATTCTCCAGGTAAGAATACTGGAGTGGGTTGCCATGCCCTTCTCCAGGGGAATCTTCCTGACCTAGGGATCAAGCCTGCATCTCTTGTGTCTCCTACACTGGCAGGCGAGTTCTTTACCACTAGCGCCACCTGGAAAGCCCCATAGAATCTGTAGTGGTATCATTTCTGAGATTAGTCATCTGTGTCTACTCTCTTTTTGTCTTGATTAGCCTGGCTAGACTCTAATCAATTTCATTGATCATTTCAAAGACCAATCTTTTGGTTTTGTTGCTTTTCTGTCTTGATTTTCTGTTTTTAATTTCATGTGTTTCTACCCTACTTTTTATCATCTTTTCTTTTACTTACTATTGATTTAATTTCTTTTGTTGTTTGTTTTAGTTTCCTGAAATTATTGTCTTGAAATCTGTGTTCTTTTTAATGTTTCCCCTGATTTAGTTGCATCTCACAAATTTTGATGTGGTATTTTCATTTTTGTTTAGTTCAAAATAATTTAAATTCTTTTCTTAAAACTTATCCTTGACCTGTATATATTTAGAAGAGTATTATTTAATCACCACATATTTTAGAAGTATTCCAGCTATCTTTCTGTTATTGATTTATAGTTTAATTCCATTGTGGTCTGACTTGATGGATGTGAGTTTGAGTGAACTCCGGGAGATGGTGATAGACAAGGACGCCTGGCGAGCTGCGATTCATGGGGTCGCAAATAGTCAGACATGACTGAGCAACTGAACTGAACATACTTTTTGTGATTTTCATTCTTTTTAATTTGTTGATATATGGTTTTAGACCACAGAATATGATGTGTTTTGGTGAATGTTATGTGTTAGCTTGAGAAGAGTGTATATTTTGTTGTTGTTGGATGAAGTAGTATATAATGTCAATTAGACCCAAGTGATTAACGGTGGTGTTCAGTTCAACTATGTGCATACTGATATTTTGCCAGTCTGCGAGATCAGTCAATGACTGATAGAGGGATGTTGAAATCTCTAACTGAAGTAGTAGATACATCTATTTCTCCTTGCAGTTCTATCAGTTTTTACTTCATGTATTTTAATGCTCTGTTTTTAGGCACATATACATTAGGATTATTATGTCTTCTTGGAAAGTTGAACTTTTTATCATGTCATGCCTCTTTATTATGCCTGATATTTTTTTCCTTACTATGAAATCTGAAATTAATATAGCTACTCTAGTTTTCTTTTTTTAATTGTTCTTATGTCTTTCTTTTTAAAAATATCTATATTTTATTGAAGTATGGTTGACTTACAGTGTTTCAGGTGCATAGCAGGGTAATTTAGTTATACAAATACACATATATTATTTTTGAAATTATTTTCCATCATAGATTATTACAAGATATTGACTATAGTTCCCTATGCTATACAGTAAACCTTTGTTGCTTATTGCATATCTATTTGTTTAATTAGAAATCTAGCATTCTATTCATATTAAATCAAACAAGTGAAATAATACTGTCATAATTTTTAGTTATGCATAAATTCATAAGCTTTCTAAAATGTATATATTGCACATATTTATATATATGTATACAAAAGCTTTTCTGCTACACTTGATAAAGGCTGAGAAAGAACATCAAAAAAAAAGAGATGAAGAAATTGAAGAACATAAACTAAATGAAATGAGCACTGAATATGAGATAGAAAAAGTGAAACAAACTAGATAAAAGTAAAAGATCATCATATAATCCAGTTGTTTTTAAACATGATTGATTGCTCATTAGAAACATATCTGGAGCTCTGGAGAAAAGAATATACAAATGCTCAGTAGCTTTCTTTTGATTTATGTTAGCATGGTATATGTTTCTCCATTACTTTGTGTGTCTTTAGATTTAAAGAAGGCTTCTTGTAGACAATGTGTACTTGGGTCTTGTCTTTTATTTACTCTGGCAGTCTGTCTTTTAATTGATATAGTCAGAGCATGGATGTTTAAAGTGGTTATTGACACAGTTGGCTATCTATGATACCTGCCATATTTTTTACTGTTTTCTATTCATTGCCCTTGTTCTTTCTGCTTTTTTTTTTATTTTTTTGTACCATCTCCGGTTTTGAGTTAGCATGTTATTTGATTGTAATTTTCTCCTCTCTTAGCATATCAATTGAATTTCTTTAAAAAAAAAAAACTTGTAAGTGGTTGTCCTTGAGTTTACAGTTACCTTTACAACTAACCTAAGTGTATTTTCAATAAACACTTCAGGGGTTGGAAAAATTCCTTTAAGCAGAGTGTTCCCAGTTCCTTCCTCCTGATCCTGATGCATTTTTGTCATTCATTTCAGTTATCCACAACCTATGATCACTATATCAGTTAAGTTCAGTCGCTCAGTCGTGTCCGACTCTGTGACCCCATGGACTGCAGCACGCCAGACCTCCCTGTCCATCACCAACTCCTGGAGTTTACTCAAACTCATGTCCATTGGATGCCTTCCAACCATCTCTTCCTCTGTTGTCCCCTCCTCCTGCCTTCAATCTTTCCCAGCATCAGGGTCTTTTCAAATGAGTCAGCTTTTTGTATTAGGTGGCCAAAGTATTGGAGTTTCAGCTTCAGCATCTGTCCTTCCAATGAATATTCAGGACTGATTTCCTTTAGGATATACTTGTTGAATCTATATACACTATTGCTAATATGATACTGAGCAAATTGTTATCTGTTATATCAGCTAACATTAAGAAAAATAAAAGATTATACTCATCTCTATATGCCTCCTTAGACTGCTTTTTCTTTCTTTATGTAGATCTGAGTTTATAACCTAAATAAATTTCCTACTTCTTGAAGAACTTCCTTTTAACATTTCTCGTAAGGCAGGTCTACCAGAAACAGATTTTCTAATTTTGGTTATCTGAAAAAGTCTTTGTTTTTCCCTCACTTTTGAAGGTTGGTATCACTGACTACAGAATTCTAGCTTGTTGAGGCTCTTTTCATTCAAAACTTTAAATATTCTGTTATACTTTGTCCATGCCTGCATGATTTCTAAAGAGTACCTCATGTAATTCTTATCATTGCTTCTCTATAGGTAAGGTTTTTTCCTTCGACATCTTAAAAAAAATTTTTTTTTCTCTTTGTCTTTGATTTTCTGCAGTCTGAATATGCTATACCTGGGTGTAGATTTTTTCAGTTTTATCTTGCCTGGTGTTCTCTGAGCTTCTTGGATCTGTGGTTTGGCACTTATAATTAATTTAGGGCAATTCTCAATCATTATTCTTTTAAATATTTCTTCTCCTCCTTTCTGTCTTTCTTCACCTTTATTATTGTTCCACAATTCTTGGATATTCTGTTCCGTCTGTATCATTCTTTTTGTTCTTTGCATTTCAGTTAGAGAAGTTTCTGTTAACACTTATTCAAGCTTACTAATTCTTTGTATGTGTCCAGTCTATTAATGACCCCTTCAAAGGCAACCTTCGTTTCCTCTGCAGTGTTTTTGATTTCCAGCATTTTGCTTTTTTTCTTAGTTTCCATCACTGCTTATATTATCCATCTGTTCTTGCATGTGAACCACTTTTTCCCATTTGACCCTTTAACATGCTAATCATAATTATTTTAAACTCTCCATCTGATAATTCCAGCATCTTTGCTATATCTAAGTCTGGTTCTGTGTTTGCTTAGTTTCTTGCAACTGTGTTTTAAGTTTTTTAGGATGCCTTCTAATTTTTTGTTGAATTCTGGACATGATGGATTGAATAAAAGGAACTGAGGGAAATATACATTTAGTGTAAGGTTTTTTTATTTGTTGTAGAAGTTAGACTGTTTATTATTTGCTGTTACTGTATGTGTCAGAGGCTAAAATTTCCTCTAGAGTTCTGGTTTTGTCTCTATTGTTGTCTTTGGATTTCCCTCAAGAATTCTTAAATATATACTGAGATGTGCAGTTATTTCAGTGTCTTCCCTTGTTATGATACAAGAGTACTTTTGATGTGGTGGTAGGGTATGGGAGTAGGGGGAGCATTTAGCAATCCTATGATCATGTCGCAGTCTTCTAGTGACTCTGTATATCCTTCAGAAGTGTTTCTCAGTCTCCCTCTCCCCTTAAGTGAGACGAGAAGGCTAGGAAGCTGGAGTTGGGTTTCTGCTCGCTTTCCCCAGGTCACTTAGGTTCTGGGGAAAAAAGCAAACAGCAGTTTCTTAGGCTCTGGTAAAATAGTTTCTCTTGAGGCAGCCCTGGTTAAAAAGAACAGAATGCTTTTGGGTTACTTTTCCTCTCCTACTGGAGGAAACAGGAGTGGGCTTTCCTCTAGTCTTTGCTATTAGAATCTGCTCGTGTCCTGGAGATAAAGCTCATAAAAGTGTAGGAGACACCTTCCCCTCCAGAGACTGGGTTCTTCTGGAGTTTTTAACTCAAACTGGTCTATACTAAGCTTCCAGCATTTCATCAATTATTTTTATCTTTTTCTACCACACCACTGGGTCCTCCAGAAGTTTCTGCTCTGCTGGGTTGAGGTTCTCAGGAGTACTTGTCTTTCTTTCCATTCTTAGGGATAATAGTTCTCCCTGTGACCTTAATTCTCTGATGGGTCTAAGAAGAGTAGTTTATTTTTAAGCTTGTTCAGCTCTTTTTCTAGTTATGAAGATGGGAGTGATGTCTTCCAAGCTTCTTATATGTCAGACCAGAAATTGGAAGTCTGCAATATTTGTTTAATTATGGTTTTCAATTATAGCTTTGATTTTTTTTCTGAATAAAATGAATGGGGTGGAATTTTTATACGCTGTGCAATAGTTGTTTATTATAACAGTAATGAAGATTAAGTATTATACCCTCAATATATCAGTATTTTTTATATTTTTTCAGGGTGAGATGCTACTTAATAGCTATACAAATTGTTATATACCTATAATTCTTTATATTACTCCCTGCGCAGCCAAGGAAACACTCTTTAAGAACTATCCATCAGACTTTTTTCACTCATAATTTCCTTCCATCTGGCTACCAGTTCATAGATAGTCATTGTAACTTTCCTCACCTTTCTGCCTCAGTGTCCTTTATTATCTATATAGACCTCTGTCAGTTTTCAATGTTATTGGCATTTGAGCATGAATAATAATATATCTTACTTTATTTGTTTAGGGGTGTATCTACCTCATGTTTAAAAGTCTTTTAGATAAGCCCTTTAATTAAAGAATTTATATAAGTCTGTTGAATAAAATTGTCAGAAACCACACAGTCCTGTGGTATGGCCATTAGCAGGCCATCTACTGTCTTCCCCCAGCCTTCTCTTTGTTAGCTAATGCTTGAGTTTCTTGTTTGTCAAAATATGATTATAATATTTCAGAAAATGGATAGAGAGCATCAATCTCCATGCTTCATATCATGTTGGATCGTCTAGTAATCAACAAAATAAAAGCACTACTTAAGATTGCTTAATGTATGCAGTCTGCAAGTGGCATTTCTTAAAAAGAAAAAAAAAGGAAAGAAAAAATGCTTAATGTATTTGGTGTTTGTTTCTGCTTTTTATAGGAGGAACTCTCTGGAATGAAAAATAGGGTACAAGTAGTTGTGCTTGAAAATGAAAGGCTCCAACAAGAGCTGAAATCTCGAGGACAAGAAGAAATGAGGGAGCAAACACTTCTGGATGCATCTGTGAGCATTTATTTAAATCATTAAACTAAAATATATATAGTCTGAATGTTGCTTCCTACCCTCTCCCTCAGCCTTCTCAACTGCTTCAATTTTTTTCTTAAAGTTTGGCAGAAGTGCTGTTCTGGTATTTACTTGGGGCTGCAGAAATTAAAATTTGCTGTGGTGGTATGAATCCTCAAATTAAACGATGTAGTGGTGCCTAGCAGCCACTCCAGTTTCCTCTCTGAGCATTACCATTTGTGTTTTTTCCATACGAAAGAGCAAGCCTGAAAGCAGGAAGTATGTCATATAGGAAGTATGTTAACAGAGCTGGACTTTGTTAAATCCAGCAACTGTTCAGAATTGTAGTTTAGATTTCTGTTGTATTTCTCTAAATCGTCTTTGAACTTTGAGTTCCAATAAGTCTAATTAGCATGGTGTAGGAGTAGGCTGCAGTCCATGGGGTCGCTAAGAGTCGGACACGACTGAGCACGCTGAGCGACTTCCCTTTCACTTTTCACTTTCATGCATTGGAGAAGGAAATGGCAACCCACTCCAGTGTTCTTGCCTGGAGAATCCCAGGGACGGGGGAGCCTGGTGGGCTGCCGTCTATGGGGTCACACAGAGTCGGACACAACTGAAGTGACTTAGCAGCAGCAGCAGTAGCAGGAGAAAGAACACTGACATGTGTGTCCAAGATTCAACATGTTAATCTTCCCATTGTCCCTAACAAGCTGGATGTTTGGCAAGTAATTTTATAGGACTTTCAGGCTTGGCTTCACCTTGTAGGTCCTCTGTTTATTGGAAATTTGAGAAATTCACCAATATTAGCTGTCCTTAGTCTTTAATGTGAATGGGGTTTGGGATACTTACTGACAGTGCAGATCCTGGGCTTTATCCCTGAGAACTGGTCTGGGTTAGTCTTTGAGCAAGTTGCCAGAGTGAATCTAATATCGGTGGAATACATTTTGAGGAACAGAGAATTGTATGATCTCTATAATTCTGTGACATAAAATTTTTATGATGATATTTAAATAGTTTAAATTTAATTTCTCCTTATGAGTTGTCAGAGATACTTTTGCCTTCAAAATAGTTTTTACTCTTTTGCTATGGGGTAGTTGATAATAGTTGTTCTGCTTTTCGAGACAAAACTCAATTTTCTGTGGGAAAGTTTTGGTACTTGCCTGTTTTGGCTTTACTTTGCAGTGTATTTTGGTGCTTTTGACTTAGTCATTATTAGTAAGTTCTGTTTAGGAAAAAACACAGCTGTTTTAATGTTTTACCTAGGTGTCCTCTAATTTTTGAAGTTTTTTTCTTAACCTGACCTGATGTTTCATTTGTAATCCTAGAGTTCTGTGTGTTAGAATTTGCTATTGTATCTAGATATGTTAAGTCTGAATAATAAAGTGAGCTGATTAGCATTTTAGTTTATTTTTCTGCAATTACACATCACTTTGTGATCAGCTATTTTCTTCATTATATAACTTTTTCTGAATGTTTATAGTATTGTATTATTAATATTAGTGTTTAAAATTTTTTGTCTTAGTTCCTATTATTTTGGGTCAATTTGAAAATGATTCATAAAAAGTACTTACAAGTAAGCTCATTTTTAAAATATTCTTTTGATTTTCCTCCAAATATGTAGTGAACAGTGACTCAGTTATTCATAGTCTTTGATATTTATACAATGCAAAGAAGTGGAAGATGGGGAAGTGAAATGAGAAAGGAAATAAGGCAGACAAGTGAATCAGGGGGCAAGAGAAGTGAGTAATGCAAAAGGGGAAGGAAATGATGGTAAAAGCACACATGCTTTGCCTTATGAACAAAGGAAACTTGCTTAAGAAAACTGCAGATAGACAGATTATAGAAAGGATAGAGTTGTAGAGAGCTTTTTTAAAAAAAAAAATTCACATGAGCTAAAACATAATGCAGATATTAAAATGGTTGTTGGGTATGTCAGGTGACCTTGATACCTGTTTTAATGTTAGTCTTCTGTGTTATTTTGTTGTTACAGAGTTACTTCTCCCACTTGCTACTTGTGGAGGTGAATTGAGGCATTTTGGCAAACCTATGAATAGTGTTGTATTGAGAGTTTTGATGTAAATAAAGCTATTTAGAATATCTTAAATATAAACAGATCGAGAGATATCATCTTCCTTTTTTCCTAAACTCTTTTTAATGAGCCTATTACCATGTTGATGGTAAATCTTGCCAAAGCTATTGGCAGATTTGACTATATATTTTCAGTGTTTCTCAATGCCTTCTTTGGAAAAACAACTGAAATATGTATATAGTAATAATTAATAGTTATTGATGACTGCATGGTTATGATCCAGGTATTGTATCAAATACTTTGTTTACATTATATCATTTCAGTCTTATGATAGCTGCATAAGGCAGGTGTTGTTACATCAACTTTCAGATGATTAAATTAAGATATACAGCAATTAAGTAACCTACAAAGCTAGAACTCAAACACAGCACTGTCTGACTCCCTTGATCCATCCACCTGGCCTTGAATTATGCTGCCTTTCTGAGTAGATTAGGAATAGCTTATCAATATTGAACCAAACCATCTTTGCCATGGACTGGAACTTTGATGGTAGCCTACACAACTTATAGCTTTTAGCTTAGTTTTTGACTTAACAGTTGAAGAAGCAAGCAGATTATTTTTAAATAACTAAAACCATTTAAAGAATATTTCATTTGCATCTTCATTTTTTATCATATTCCTTCTCAGGGGGCTTTTCTTGAGAGTTCAAAAATTGTATTAAAATACTCTTTTTATTAGGATTTTTTTTTTAGGTGGAAAATTTCTGAGCTATTTCTTTCCATGTCTGTTCATCCCTTCCATTCCAACCCCTCCCCTCAATTAAGAAATCAGAGGTCTTCAGTGATTTTCAGGGATATAAATGTAATTTGACTTTTTATATCTTGATCAAATATCATTCAAGTTTTTTGCAAGCTATCTGTGAAAGAACATGTCAATTAGAGTAGCACTTATTTCCAAACAATATATCATAAATCAATGATCTATAGTCTACATACATCCTCCAATTTCTCCATAGGAAATTTGTACCATTTTCCTTCGTTGCTCTGCAAGACTGTTTGTAATACAATCAAATCTTAGAAGATTTTTCCCTACTTACAGAATCAAGTTCAAGCTTATTAGCATGGCATACTTTACTTTCCAGATCCTTATTTAATTCTCTGGCTTCTCCTTGGTTTTTTTCCCCCACTTTCCCTGGTGGCTCAGACAATAAAGAATCTGCCTGAAGTGTGGGAGATCTGGGTTCCATTCCTGAGTCAGGAAGATCCCCTGAAGAAGGGAATGGCTACCCACTCCAGTATTCTTGCCTGGAGAATTCCATAGACAGAGGAGGCTGGCGGGCTACAGTCCATGGGGGTCACATAGAATTAGACACGACTAAGCAACTAACCGGAGAAGGCAATGGCACCCCACTCCAGTACTCTTGCCTGGAAAATCCCATGGACGGAGGAGCCTGGTAGGCTGCAGTCCATGAGGTCGCTAAGAGTGGGACACGACTGAGCAACTTCACTTTCACTTTTCCTTTTCATGCATTGGAGAAGGAAATGGCAACCCACTCCAGTGTTCTTGCCTGGAGAATCCCAGGGACGGGGAAGCCTGGTGGGCTGCCGTCTATGGGGTTGCACAGAGTCGGACACGACTGAAGCGACTTAGCAGCAGCAGCAGCAAGCAACTAACACACACACCTTCATAACTGATTTACAATGCCATGCCAATCTCTGCTGTACAGCAAAATAGCTCAGTTATACACATATTTGCGTTCTTTTTTTATATTCTTTTCCCTTATGGTTTATCACAAGATATTGAATATATCAAATAGTTCCCTGTGTTATACATTAAGACCTGGTTTATTGATTCTAAATGTAACAGTTTACATCTACCAACAGCAAGCTCCCAGTCTATCCTTCTCTCTTCTCCCTTACCCCTTGCCAACTGCAAATCTGTTCTTTATGTCTATGAGCCAGTTTCTGTTTTGTATGTAGATTAATTTCTGCCAGATTTTAGGTACAAATATGGCACATGAAAAGTGATATCCTATGGTATTTGTCTTTCTCTTTCTGACCTACTTCACTTAGTATGATCTTCTTTAGTTGCATCCATGTTGCTGCAAATGGCATTATTTCATTTTTCATGACTGAGTAGTATTCCATTGTGTATGTGTACCACGTCTTCTTTATTTATTCATCTGTAAGTGGACGTTTAGGTTGTTTCCATGCTTTGGCTATCATAAACAGTTCTACTTTCATCTTCTGACATTATTGCCTTGTACGTCAACCTTTAATAATACTGAATTTCCTAAAAGCCTCTGGGAAGCACCATGTTATTTCTCATCTCTGTGAGTTTTCTCATGGTGTGGTGTTCTCTCTTCTTGGCATCTAACTTATTTTTTTTCATCCTTCAAGATATCACACCAGTGTCAAAACTTCTCCAGAAACTTTCCTTGAATCTCCAGTTGCTCTTAGTATACCTCTTCTGTCTGGCCTTGTCCTGACACGCACACTTATGGCTTTACTAAATGGAAATTACCTGCTTAGGTTTTTCTCTTCTTCATTAGCCTATACACTCCTCAACGTTAAGATTGGTCTTGGTCATTTTTACCACCTACCACTGGCCACCAAGCTTTTAGCACAATGCTTGAACATAGTCAGTATTATACAAGTTCTTTGAACGTCCCAAAGAATATGGAATAGAATCTCAGAATACTACTTTGAATGAATACAATTTACCACATTCTAACATGATATGACACCACAGTATAGTTCTGTGTTTGGGGACATATCCTTGCTTATGAATACTACTGTGTCCCTTGGCCCTTAATACGAGTTCATTAATTACTTGTGGATAAATTAAATAAGTAATTTAGTTCTTGATTCACACATAAATCACCCAGATTTTGAGCTGCTTATTACACTGAATGCTGAGAGAATGCCAAAGTTTGCCAACTGTCAGTGGGTGCCCCAAATTCAGTCTATAGACATGTTTTGTCTGTTTGAAAAACTGACTCGGTATTTAACAGTGTTTCAGTTGAAGAGCCAGATATCTGCCTGATCTTTTTAAAAATCTAAAGATTTTTGGGGGTAATATGAGATGGCATTCACACATGGCAGCAGTTGACTGGAACTGAGTAGTGGCTTCTTTCTTGGGTTGCTCTGTCTTGATCCCTATGACTACTTTTTGGATCCTTGACAGGCAAGCTGCATGTCAGTTCTGTTTATCACCGTGCACTGTTTTTCACATTGAAGATAAATAATTTTCAGAAAAGGCATAGTGGTTTAGGACTCTGAAGCTAGATTGCCTGGGTTCAGATCCTAGCTTTGCCACTCATTAGTCACTTTCTACCTCTGTGACTTTTTGCAGTTACTCTCCGTAACGCAGTTTCCTCATCTATAAAATGGAGGTAACAGTGAAACTTGTCCCATAGGATTATTGTAATGATTAGCTAAGTTAATATATGTGGAGGATGTAAAAGAGTGTCTGGCACATAGTAAACCTTATATGTAGTAATTCTTATTATTAGTCATATCTTTATGAAATGTGGAAAATGGAAAACAAACCAAGAGAGGTTTATGTGCTTCAAGAGTATATGTCTCCAAAGAGGTAAAGAGAGAATTTCATTTGTTCAATACACTGATATACAGCCCTCTTTGTTCATTTACATTATTGCCTGTACCTGTAGGAATTCAACTTTGTAACACGTGTTTGGAATATGCCCCTAACAGCTTGAAAATGCAAAATAATTGTTGATTTGTATATAGAAGCATCTGCTATTTTTCTTATTCCTTTCATCACAGATAATCAGTATTCCATTTGTAAAATCTGTATATTGATTTAGAAGTTAAAAGTCGATTGCAAGTACTTTCACATTTTATTTTAGGGAAACATGCAGAATTCTTGGATTACAACAGGTGAAGACTCTAGGGTGGATGAAGCTGCAAAGAGATCATTTTCATGTGGCAATGCCGATACTGTCAAAGTTGCTTCTGCTGGTGAGGCTGAAAAATGGAAACTAGAACTGGTGAGTATTTGGGTACTTATATGCATCTACATTTTTGGTACTTTTTTATTGTGGTAAATATATATAGCACAAAATTTTCTATTTTAACTATTTAAAATTTTAAGTGTACAATTATTTACACTAAGTACATTCACAGTGTTGTTCAACCATAAACAGTACTCATTTCCAGAACATTTTCATCGTCCCAAACAAAAACTCTACCAATTAAATAATAACTTCCATTCCCCTCTTCCCACAACCCTTGGTAACATTTTCTGCTTTATGTCTTTATATGAGTTTGTCTATTCCAGATATTTCACTTAAGTGTTTCTCATTTTGTCTGGCTTATTTCATTGAGCATAGAGTTTTCAAGTTTCATCCATGTTGTAATGTGTATCATAATTTCATGTCTTTATAAGGGTGAATAATATTCCCCTGTACATATATGCCACACTTTGGTTTTCCTTTTATCTGTTAATAGATTTTGGGGGAGTTTCAACCTATTGGCTGTTGTGAGTAAGGCTGATATGAATATTGATGTACAAGTATCTGTTTGAGGTCCTACTTTCAAATATAATTAGAAAAGCAATTGTTGGATCATTTGGTAATTCTTCATTTTTTTTTTTCTGCTTCTCAGATTCAATTATTTCAATTGTTCTATCTTCAAATTTTCAGATTCTTTCTTCTGCTGCCCAAATCTCTAAAATCTCTTTAGTGAATTTTTTATTTCAGTTTTTGTCGTTTTCAGCTCCAGAATTTGTTTGGTTCTTTTCTATAATTTGTTTTCCTGACTCCCTTTTTTTCTTTGTTCATATTTTCTCTTAGCATTCTGAGTGTTCTTAGGCAGTCCTTTTAAAGTTTTTGTCTAGGAAGTCTGATGTCTGCAGTTTCATAGGCATGGTTCCTGTCAGTTTATTCTGTTTAATTGAGTGAGCCATGTTTTCCTCTTTCTTTGTATGCCTACTGATTTTTTGTTGTTGAAAACTGGGCATTAAACTGTTATATATGATAACTCTGGAAATCAGATACCCTATTTTTTTAAGGTTTGATATCTTTTTTATTGTTGAAGGCTGTCATAGTCCTTTAAAGAATTTTCCAAACGATTTCTGTAAAAACTATTCCTTGTGTGTGATCACTGAGATCTCTGTTCCATTAGCTCATTTACAGCTGATGTTTGAGACATTTCCTTGACTGCCAGCAGCTGAAACAAAGAACAAGAACAGCAAAAAGCCCCCAGAATATAGAACAACCAACTCTCCAAGTCTTTGCACTTTGACTGTGCTGAACTTTACCTTACAGTTAGGCCTGCTCTGAGCCTAGAGATCAGCCTGAAGTGAAAGCTTCAGGTCTTCTTAGGACTTTTCTGAGAATGCATTTTCCCTGGGCATGTTTGTGGCTTTCTAAACTCCCCATATACAGAGATGCGTCTGAATGTCCCAATTTCCTGAGGAGTCTAAAATAATTATATTTTAAGATCAAATGATACTTTTAAATACTTTGATCTGGGTGAAAATAATGGAATGATGGAACCAAAAATGGAATGTTCCAGGGGAAGATATAATGAATCATAGTTCCACTCTCATTATTATCCACAGGTTTTGTTGTTAAATTTTTCTAAAGGCTCTTTCTGGCCCAAATTTCCTTGCTCCTTCTCATTCTCTAATCCAAGCTTTTTTCTAATATTTAGGAAAGAGTTCCTTTCTTTTAAAAAAAAATCAGAAAGACTAAGTAAATTATACGGTTTTTTCCAATTGAATAAGCTATGGTAGCTGCTTAATACCCATAGGATTAAGACCAGTCTCCCAAGCCATCTGCTATTTTCTTCAAACTACATTTCCAGACTCGCTTCTCATTCTTCTGTCTTTCTCACAAGTATTGGCTATAAGCACGCACACCACTCACTTCTTGCTACTTCATAAGCTTATTTCCCAGTTCCATTTCTCTTTGAAGAATTGACTTTGGCTTATGCAATAATCCCTGCCTAAAATGCTTCCTTCTTATCCTCTACCTATTGAAATGTTTACCTACCAAACTTAGTTCAAATGTCCCGTCCCATCCTACCTTCCCTAATTACATGCTTCCATTCCTCCTTTTCCCACATTAGAATTAGTTTCCCTCTTATGTCTTCTCTTAGTATTCCATTTATAACTGTTATAGATTCACTTGTTTATCCTGTTTATGTCAAAGGTCAGTCTCTGCTTCTGTGAGCTTTATGTTCCAAGTCTTCCTCACTTCTTTCAAGGATTTCACTCTTGTACATATCTCCTCTTGCTCTTGTACCTTTTATCCCTCTTAACTGGGTTTTTAGCAAAATATGTACTATACTAGCTACTGTCTTAAAGCAAATAAACACAAAATATATTGTCTTCATCTTACATTCCCTTTGAACTATCACCCAGCTACTCCCCTTCATACCAAAGGCTTTCAAAGCAGTTGTCTACACTCACGCCTCTGCTCCTCACCGCCCATTCTCTCTTCAGCATACTTTATTTGAGCTTCCCCCCGCCATATCCCCCTAAACCATTTCTTTTCAAGGTCATTAATAATCTCCACGTATCAGTCTTCATCTTCCTTCCTCATCTCAGAGCAGCATTCTATAATATGTACATTAGTTGGTCATGTCATCCTTTGATATTTCTAATGACACAATTTAACATAAATTCAGAAAAGTATGCAAAACAAAAATGTACAGCTTTAGGATTTATCTCCAAAGGAACAACTATGTAACTGTCCCTGTAAGATGTCTAACATTACCATATCCCACGAGCCCTCTCCATGCCCACTCCCAATCACCACCTCTCATTCTCTTAAAGCTAAACACTAGCTTGACTTTTATGAAAATTGATCCCTAAGCATGATCCCCAAACACTCAAATTGATTTCTGCCTGGTTTTTAAAATATTACATAAATTGAATCACATAGTACTTATTCTTTTTTGTGTAGCTATTTTTCAGTATTATATTTGATAGATTCATATAGATTTTTAGTTGCATGTGTTAGAAATTTATTCATTTTCATTGATAGAACTACTATATGAGTATAACATAATTATGTATTTATGTATTGTTGACAGATATTTGTATTTTTCCAGTTTGGGGATATTGTGATTCTTGCTGCTATGAGCATTCTTTTACATGTCTGTTGGTGTGCATTGTACACGTTTATGTTGGGTATGTACCTTGGAGTGTCATTGTTGGTCATAGTGTATGTATATGCTCAATGTGAGTACATAAGGGCAAACTTTTCCAAGGTGATTTTTTTATTAGTTGACACTTCTGTCAGCAGCATGAGTGATACCATAGCTCCATTTCCTTGCCAGCACTTGATATTCTGTTTTTCTGGTGGTCTTGGAGTGTTCTCATTGTGATTTTTATTTTCATTTCTCTGATTTCTCATGTGATTGAGTATTTTCTCATATATCTATTGGCCATTTGATGTCCTTTTTTGTGACATGCCTGTTCAAATGTCCTACTTATTTTTTTGAATTATCTGACTGTTTTTTTAAAGCTCTTAATATGAGTATAAGCCCATTATTGGTAACCTCTGTTGGAACATATTTTCCTATATTTTGTGGTTTGTCTTGGAACTCTCTTGATAGTTTCTTTTTTCTCTTTCTTTCTTGATTAGAATTTCTTAATTTTAATGTGGTCCAATTTACCAGTGTTTTCCCTTTATTTTTTAGTATCTTTTGTGTCCTATATAAAAAAGCGTTTCCCTACCCCCAAGGCCATTAGATACTCTGAAGATATTCTCCTATGTTATCTTTCAGAAACCTTATAATCTTTCTTTTTACATTTAGAACTACAGTGTACATGGAATTTGTTTTTGTATCTGATGGGAAGTGTAGGGGGTTACTTTTCTTATCAGGTTATTTATATATCCCAGCATCATCTGTTGAGAAGACAATCATTTGCCTGACACCTTTGTTATAAATCAAGTGTACATATATGTATGAGTCTGTTTCTGGGCTTTGTGTTTTAATTCCTTGGTGTCTGTGTTACTACTTCTTTGTGCTATCACCATTCTGTCTTGATTCTTATAACCTTGTATCTGGTAGACCAAGTCTTCCAACATTTTTCTTAGAGCTAAAGCATGTCCTATTTCTTGCCTTTTGTATTTCCAAATACATTTATAATTAGTTAGCTTTCAAAAAGCCATTAAGTAGTTTTGATTGAGATTACATTAAAGGTATAGGTCATTTGTGAGGGGAAGAATTGATATCTTATGATAATATATTGTCTAATAGTAAAATTACATATCACTCTATTTTGTTGCTGAGTCACTTCAGTCATGTCTGACTCTGTGTGACCCCATAGATGGCAGCCCACCAGGCTTCCCCATCCCTGGGATCCTCCAGGCAAGAACACTGGAGTGGGTTGCCATTTCCTTCTCCAGTGCATGAAGATGAAAAGCGAAAGTGAAGCCGCTCAGTCATATCCAACTTAGCAACCCCATGGACTGCAGCCTACCAGGCTCCTCCATCCATGGGACTTTCCAGGCAAGAGTACTGGAGTGCGTTCGCATTGCCTTCTCCAATCACTTTATTTAGGTCATCTTTAATTTTTGTCAGTTTTTTATAGTTTCTGAATAAAGGCCTTACACATCGTTCTTTAGAATTAACCTCTAGATTTTTTATGGTATTATCATAAGCAATATACATATTTAAAATTTTCATTTTCTTATTCTTCAGTGCTAGTACAGAGAAAAGCCCATGGTTTTTGTATTTTGCCTGACTCCTACTTGCTTTTGATTAGTGTTATCATTGTATTTTTTCCCTATTGTTTTACTTTTAACATACTTATGTCTTCATATTTAATATGGGTTTCTTGTGGACAGCATATAGTTGAGTTTTGCTTTCTTTATCCAATCTGACAATATCTGTCCTTTAAACGTGATTATGTGTATACTTGGCTTTAAATCTACTATCTTGTTATGTCTTTTTTTTCCCTTCTGCTATTTCTTCACCTTTTCTTTTTTTTCCTTTCCTGCCTTCTTTTGAATTAGTTGAACATTTTAATGGTTCCATTTTATTTCCTTTTCTCACTCTGGAAAAATCTTTAGCACCAGCATTCACCTGGTTTTATTCAAGCCAACAACCCAGGGTTATTTTTAATGTCTTTTTCTTCCCCACATCTATTCAGTCATAAAATTCAGTCAGTTTTACATGAGTAGATAGAACTCCTATAGAGGAACATAAGCAAATCATTCTCTGACATAAATCTTAGCAATATTTTCTTAGATGGGTATCGCAAGGCAAAAGAAATAAAAGTGAAAATAAATAAGTGGGACCTAAAAACTTTTGCTATGCAAAGGAAACCAACAACAAAACCTATAGCATAGTAGAAAATATCAGCAAACTATGTGACCAACAAAGGGTTAATATCCAAAGATAGAAATATCCCATAACTCAATACCAGACAAAAACAGACAACCCAATAAAAAATGGACAGAGTACCCAGATAGACACTTTTCCAAAGAAGATATATAGATGACCAACAGGCACATAAAAAGAGATTATTAGAGAAATGCAAATCAAAGCCTTAGTGAGGTATCAGTTCACACTAGTCAGAATGGCTATCATCAAAAACTATACAAATAATAAATGCTGGAGAGATGTGGAGAGATGGGAACCCTTGTGCCCTGTTAGTGGGAATGTACATAGGTGCAGCCTCTATGGGAAATAATATGGAGGTTCCCTGAAAAACTCAAAATAGAGCTACCATATGATACCCACTCCTGAGTATTTATCCTCCCAAAACATGAAACCTCCTATTTGAGAAGACTCATGCCCCCCCAGTGTCCATAGCATCATTATTTACAATAGCCAAGACATGGAAGCAACTCGTGTCCATCAGCAGACAATTGCCTTAAAATATATTGTTTATATATATATGATGGAATATTACTCTGCCATAAAAAGAAGGAAATATTGTCATTTGTAGCAACGTGGATGGGCCAATAAAATATAATACTTAGTGAAGAAAGAAAAATACAAATTCTATATGCTATCACTTTTACATGAAATCTAAAAAATAATACAAATAAATCTATATACAAAACAGAAACAGACTCACAGACATAGAAAACAAATTATGGTTGACAAAGGAGAGAGGGAGTGAAGGAGGGACAAATTAGGAGTATGGGATTAACAGATACAAGCTACTATGCATAAAATAGGCAACAAGGATTTACTGTGTAACACAGGGAATTATATTCAGTATCTAATAATAACCTATAATGGAACATATTTGGAAAACTCAGCAGTGGTCACAGGAATGGAAAAAGTCAGTTTTCATTCCAATCCCAAAAGAGGGCAATGCCAAAAAGTGTTCAAACTACTGCACAATTGCACTCGTTTCATATGCTAGCAAAGTAATGCTCAAAATTCTCCAAGCACGGCTTCAACAGTGCGTGAACCATGAACTTCCAGATGTTCAAGCTGGATTTAGAAAAGGCAGAGGAACCAGCGATCAAATTGCCAACATATGCTGGATCACTGAAAAAGCAAGAGAATTCCAGAAAAACATTTATTTCTGCTTTATTGATTAAACCAAAGCTTTTGACTGTGTAGATCACAACAATCTGGAGAATTCTTCAAGAGATGGGAATACCAGACCACCTTACCTGCCTCCTGAGAAATCTGTATGCAGGTCAAGAAGCAACAGTTAGAACTGGACATGGAACAACAGACTGGTTCCAAATCAGGAAAGGAGTACATCAAGGCTGTATATTGTCACCCTGATTATTTAACTTATATACAGAGTACATCATCGGAATGCTGGGCTGGAAGAAGCACAAGCTGGAATCAAGACTGCCGGGAGAAATATCAATAACCTCAGATATGCAGATGACACCACTTTCATGGCAGAAAGTGAAGAGGAACTAAAGAGCCTCTGATGAAATTGCAAGGGAAGAGTGAAAAAGCTGGCTTAAAACTCAGCATTCAAAAAAAGAAGATCATGGCATCTGGTCCCACCACTTCATGACAAATAGATGGGGAAACAATGGAAACAGTGACAGACTTTATTTTCTTGGACTCCAAAATCACTGCAGATGGTGACCTCAGCCATGAAATTCAAAAACGTTTGCTCCTTGGAAGAAAAGCTATGACCAACCTAGACAGTATATATATATATAAGCAGTATATACATATTAAAAAGCAGAGCTAGGGTTTTTCCAGTAGTCATGAATGGATGTAGAGTTGTACTATAAAGAAATCCGAGCAGCAAAGAATTGATGCTTTTGAACTGTGATGTTGGAGAAGGCTCTTGAGAGTCTTCATCCAGGTGGCCGCATAATGTTGAGCAGAGTTCCCTGTGCTACACAGTAGGTCCTTGTAGGTTATCCATTTTAAATATAACAGTGTGTACATGTCAATCCAAGCTCTATAACCATCTCTTGAGAGTCCCTTGGACTGCAAGGAGATGCATCCTAAAGGAAATCAGTCCTAAATATTCATTGGAAGGACTGATACTGAAGCTGAAGTTCCAATTCTTTGGTCACCTAATGCGAAGAACTGACTCATTGGAAAAGACACTGATGCTGGGAAAGATTGAAGACAGGAGGAGTAGGGGATAACAGAGAATGAGATGGTTGAATGGCATCACCAACTTGATGGGCATGAGTTTGAGCAAGCTCCGGGAGTTGGTGATGGACAGGGAAGCCTGGTGTGCTGCAGTTGATGCGGACGTAAAGAGTTGGACACAACTGAGCAACTGAACTGAACTGAAATCACTTGGCTATACACCTGAAACACTTAATATTGTAAGTCAACTATACTTAATAAAAATAAATAAAATTTAACACTAAAGAGAAACAAATTCTATGAATTATGCTTGTTTACAACTTTGTACTAAGTATTTTCTATCTTTGCTGCTTGATTACTCTTTTTTTTTAACTTTTTATATTGGAGTATCACCAATTAACAATGTTATAATAGTTTCAGGTGTACAGCAAAGGGACTCAGACATACATATACATGTATCCATTCTCCCTTAAATTCCCCTCCCATCCAGGTGGCCACATGATGTTGCGCAGAGTTCCCTGTGCTACGCAGTAGGTCCTTGTAGGTTATCCATTTTAAATATAACAGTGTGCACATGTCGATCCAAGCTCTATATCTTTCCCCCCATTCTTCCCCCTAATGGCAAACATTAGTTCATTCTCTAAGTCTGTGAGTCTGTTTCTGTTTTGTAAGTAGCTACTTCATGACTCTTGTTCATCAGCTTATCTGCTATTTATTTGCAATGTCTTCATTTGTGATGATCTCTTTTACATATCCTTCAGTGTAATATAAGATTCAGTGCTGATAAAAAGATTTCAATATTCATCCAGTGCTTCAGCTATGTAGAGGCTTTTATTTAGTTGTAGGTACTAAATAAAAGTCTTCATATATTCATTCTTCTCGCTGACCACTTACCTAATCAGCTCATCTCTATCTACTCTCCCATGTAGCATTCTACATTCTAGTGATACTGAACTACTTATTGACCAGATATATATCACACTTTCTCCAGTCACTGATCCTTTTGCTCTATTGGAAATTATCCAAGTCTTAGCATCTCTTCTAATGAAGCCTTCTCTACGTCTCTTCAGCTAAATTATAAGTTCCTGCCTTTTCTATTTCATTTTACCTTCTGTATTTTCACTAGTGTAAACTGTATATAATTATATTTGTTCATCTGTCTTGCTATTTCTGCTTAGAATATAAGCTCTTGGAGGTAGCAGTGTTTTTATCTTAGAATTAAAGAAAAACTGGATATCAGCTGAGGCTTGTGGATTATATATCACTTTGGTCTATCATACTGTGATTTATAACTTTTATCATTCATCCAACACATATTAATATTTTTTGGTGCTTCAGCTATGCAGCAATCACAATGGGAGATTCCAGGAAGATTTGATCCTTGCCCTCATGGACTTTTTGGGCTATAATTGGTTTTGCCCAGAGTCATACTTTTAAAAATAAGAACTGGTTTATGCAGTTTGGAAAAAAAAACTTTTTTATTAGTAATCACCATTTTATGACTCAGTAGTTCTTTGCAGGCTTTCACTCAATAAAAATAAAGTGTTTGGAGTGGATAAAGGAAAGTGATTCCAGAGAGAGCACATTGATTTTCCTCCTGGATAAAAAGAAATAACTGATTTTAATATTAATAACTAAAACACAGGACATGGAAAAAATGCACATTTTTTTTTTCTTTTCTAAAGGAGAGACTAAAACTTACTTATGAGGAAAAGAGTGAAATCCTGGAATCTCAATTGACGTTTTTGAGGTAAAGTATTATCATCTACTTAAAGTCATTGGCAAAATCATAATGATCTTAAAAATATGTTTGAATGTTTACTGAAATTTCAGTTTTAGTCAATATAGAAATTGCTTGATATTATTTTATATACACTACATGAAATTTCCTCAGATTAGTGAAGGCTAAAGGGATTTGTGAGCTCCTTTTTCAAATCCTGTGTCAAAGAAATGTGAGCTAAATTATAAAATTTATCCCTTCATCAGTTGTAAAATATTATGTTTTCGTATAGAAAAAGGAATTAGTAGCTCATCTTATAGAAATTATACTTTTAAAATAAAATAATATAAATAAAGCACTGTAATTTTCAAATTACAAGCAAGTATTTTTTTTTCTTCTGTAGGAGGTCTTCATCTAATTTTAAAATTGCAACAGTAGTATAATAGTTTGAGTTTTTATATCCTTGGCAGATTTGAGTATATACAAATTTTCATGTACTTTTTGATATGTTTTCAAAAATCCCAATAAACCCTATATATTATAGATTAACCATTAGTGATTTGTTCTATATTACGAGTAGGAAAAGATACAGGAATTAATTTTTTAAGTTAAGGGTTAATTGAAATAGTGGTAATGAAATCTTTTCTAACAAAATAATGTTTAAAATATTTTTTGAATTTTATTTTAGTAAATTTTATTTTTGAAATAAAATTTAACATTAAATTTTTCAGGCCATGTATTGTCTAGAGCTGTAACTAAAGTACTACCAGAACCAGAACTCATGGCTTTTTGCTACAAATGTAGTTATTCATTTATTTTAATATATTCTTAGGCCTTTCATGCCTTATAAGGTTGAGGATTTCTGTAGAGACTCTTGATTTTTCATGAAGAAACCTAAACTTTTATAAAATGGTCTATTTTTTGCTTTCTTGCTTTGCTGTAGTTTGATTTCTATTGTGTTTTGGTTCTTCAGTATTTAGTGATATATTTCTAGCTCACTATTTTATGGGAATATGACTTATTTTGTTCCATTCACAATTCAACTCTGCAGTCTTGCATTGCACTAAAATATCACCTTGCAATGGACCAGACTTTGTTCCCTGCATTCTTCTGTTTCTTCATTTTTTTTAGCATAATTTAAGATTATTTAAAGAAGCATTTTCTTAAAGAAAGAAATAAAATCACTGCTCTTGGAAACTCTAGTTTTATGTTACCTATTTTTTAAATTTTCTGTTTGCCTCTTCATGTAACTGAATCTACTTGAGTGTTTTGATTTTGAAGCTGACAGAAATAGTAGTGGAGACTCTGACTTTGGAATCTACTTCTGAAGTTCTTTTTATAAAGCTTTCGAAAGTCAGACTGTGTTGTTGTCAGTCACTAAGTCGTGTCCAGCTCTTGGTGACCCCTTGGACTGCAGTGTGCCAGGCTTCTCTGTCCTTCACCATGTCCCATAGTTGGCTCTGACTCGCGTCCATTGAGTTGGTGATGCCATCCAACCATCAGACTTTTTCTACATGATACTTAAAAGGAAACATTATATTGTAGATATTATCTTGGGAAAAAGATATAAACAGCTCCTTTTTTTCTGCTTCAGAGTGTCATTAGATTTGCTTTTTTTTTTTAACTTTTAGATGGCCCGTAGATCTTTCCACCTCTTCCAGGCTGTCTGAAAGCCCCCCAAATCCCAAGAGTCGACGAAGTGTGTAACAGCCAGATGTTTGACTGTTGGCTTCTCCTTTGTGACAGGGAGCAAATTAGGATGGCTATAGATCCCTGAATTTATCTATAGAGAGTAGCCTGAGCCAGAGATAAAGTGCCTGCCTTCTGCAGTCTTAAGAATTTAAGAACAATTTCTTTAAGTTAGGACTTAAAAAAAAAATACAATATGAAAGGGATATGTGTGCAAGGAAGCTCAGTTACCTAAGTTGACTTTACCAAAGCATTTTAGGGATGGGGAAGGAAAATACAATCCATATACTGGTCATTTAATCCTTAACAGATCAACATAGAGAAAAACCTTATCCAGGAACTAACCCATTAAAACAAACAAACAAACGAAGAACACAAACATACAGTTCCTCTGCCCTTTCATTATCAAGCTGTATATTTCCAGCCAATAGCTGCTGCTTGTGAAATCTTATGTCTGTCAAATTCTGACTTCTTTCTGTAGCCCACTCTCAGTCCTTTGTAGAACTTTGTGGTTAGTTGATTTTTTTTACTGAAGAAAAATGGGCAGCAATAAATTACTCATGCATAAAATCCATATCCTTTTTGCAATCTTTTAAGGTTCTCTTTATAAATTTTAAAAAGTTAACACTTGAAATAGGATATTTCCCTCAATTTAAGGATATTGTGTTATCCCTTTATTGAGAAAAATTATTTAGGATTTGTATTTTGGGAAGAGATGGGATCCCTTGAAAAGAGAGCCAGTATCGGAGGCACACTAGTCTGTGTTAAAATCTTAAAACAACTTTAATATTTTCAAGTCTCACTTTATTCAAAGGGTCAATTCAGATAATCACATCTACATCTCTGGGTTGTGGTAAGAATTAATAAGGTATTGTATAAAAAGCACCTAAATAAGGTAAACACCAGTAAATGATAGTAGTTATCACTGTGATGATACCTTTACAAGTAGTATACTTTTACCGGGACATTTTTAAAAAATTTTAATCAGATGATAATTGCTTTACTATGTTATATTGGTTTCTGCCTCACAACAATGTGAATCATTCACATCGAGTCTCCCCTTCCTTCCTCTTGAGTCTCCCTGTCCCCAATCCCACCCCTCTAGGTTGTCACAGAGCTCTAGGTTGGGCTCCCTGTGTTAGATAGCAGCTTTCCACTATCTATCTATTTTCTGTTTTACACATGATAGTATATATATGTCGGGCTTCCCTGGTGGCTCAGAGGTTAAAGTGTCTGCCTCCAATGAGGGAGACCCAGGTTCAATCCCTGGGTCGGGAAGATCCCCTGGAGAAGGAAATGGTAAACCACTCCAGTACTCTTGCCATCATAGTATATATATGTCAGTGCTACTTTTTCAGTTTATGCTAACTTCTTCCCCTGCTATGTCCACTTGCTAAAGCTTTTTTCCCTTCTTTTTAGGAAAGACTTAGCTGAATATCAGAAAAACTGTGAAGATCTTAAAGAGCGACTAAAGCATAAAGAGTCTCTTCTTGCTGCTAATATTTCTAACCGTGTTGGTGGTCTTTGTTTGAAATGTGCTCAGCATGAAGCTGTTCTTTCCCAAACCCATAATAACGTTCACGTACAAACCATTGAAAGACTGACTAAGTAAGTATGCTTCTGTATGTGGGGTTGTTGGTAACAGGGAAACCCACATCTTTAAATGGGCATTATAGTTTTTTTTTATCTCCATGCTAAATCACATGTGATTAATGTTAAGCTTCAAATAAAATGAATTTTCTAAGGTCCCTTCATTGTAGCTATATTAAAGAGAGAATATGTAGGTTCTGCCAACTGTGTATAATCTAGTCATTTTAGACAAATAATTTTATCTTTGTTGGTTTCAGTCTCATCTTTAAATGAGAGGATTGAAGTAGATAGCCTTTATAATTCTGTTCATTTCTATGACTCTGTAATTGAAGATCCAGCACTATTCATAACAGCACTGAGTTTGAGAGAAATTCTCTTGATTTTGGCCGATTTCAGATTTCCCTGCTGTAGTATAAAGTGAGCTTTTTTTTCCCAAGTCTTTAATATGTGCTTATCATGAAGAATATTATGAGTACACTGGAAGAAGGATCCACTGTATCCCATTTGTTAATATTTGAGGATTGATCAGGGACAAATTACAAGTGAGTTTTTATGGAGCCAAAGTTTTCATCTAGGCTGAAATACTACAGTTTTCTGGGTACATCTTTTTTGTTTTGTTTTCACAATTCCAGAGGAAGCCTTTTCCTATGAAAATTTTATTCTGTAGAAGTTTAGGATTATTATTTAATACAGTATCCAGTGATGATTTATAGTTGGTATTCTCTCTCACATGCCCTCTGCTTTTTTCTGTGCTCAGGGTCACCTTTTTCTGTCTTCTTGGGTTCATTTAAATAGCCCAAACATCACTTCCTCATAGAAGTATTCTCTCACCAGCCTTACCCCATTTTGTCCTCAATTGACTTAGCCTCCTTCCTTCTGTAACTTTATAATATATTGTGTATACTTGCAGGTAGCAACTGTTTTATTTCTATATCCCTGACTTCTAGAAGAGTACCTGGGCTGTAGCAGACACTCAGTAAATTGCTGTTTATATGGGCGTTTATTGTTAATATCAGTTCAGTTCAGTCGCTCAATCGTGTCTAACTCTTTGTGATCCCATGGACTGCAGCACACCAGGCCTCCCTGTCCATCATCAGCTCCCAGAGTTTGCTCAAACTCATGTCCATTGAGTTGGTGATACCATCCAACCATCTCATCCTCTGTCATCCCCTCCTCCTCCCACCTTCAATCTTTCCCAGCATCAGGGTCTTTTCAAATGAGTCAGTTCTTTGAATCAGGTGGCCAAAGTTTTGGAGTTTCAGCTTCAGCATCAGTCCTTCCAATGAATATTCTGGACTGATTTCCCTTAGGATGGACTGGTTGGATCTCCTTGCAGTCCGAGGGATTCTCAAGAGTCTTCTCCATCACCACAGTTCAAAAGCATCAATTCTTCGGAGCTCAGCTTTCTTAATAGTCCAACTCTCACATCCATACATGACTACTGGAAAAACCATAGCCTTGACTAGACAGACCTTTGTTGGCAAAGTAATGTCTCTGCTTTTTAATACGTTGTCTAGGTTGGTCATAACTTTGTTAACATCAGAGATCCTCTAATTGGAACTGGTGTCAAGAATGAAAAGACTTGGTCATTAAAGTCAGTTTTGACCTTTGGATGAAAGAATTTACTTCCCTGAGTTTGAAGTCTTCCTTTGTTTTGGTGAATGATATTCAATACCACCTCTTGGAATATTATGGATGCAGCTTAGCCTTGTGACTCGAGTGTTAGCTTTTGAGTCAAACTGCCTGGATCCGTACTTTGGTTCTACTAACAGCTTACTTTGTTTAAGGCTTTCCTGGTGGCTCAGTTGGTAAAGAATCTGCCTGTAGTACAGGAGACCACCTGCAATGCAGGAGACCTGGGTTCAATCCTCTCATGCCTCAATTCCCTGACTTAAAAATGGAGGTAAAAGTGCCTAATAGTATTATTTTTGAGGGAACATCGAATGCATACCTACATATTGCTTCAAACCTTTCCTGCCGTATTATAAATGCTCTATAAATATTAAAACCCATCTGTACCTCCTATACTTGGAAGTAGTAAAAATGTCCCACAGCTATGGTTTCTACATGTGACTAATTTATTGGTTGTTATATAAAAACTAAATTTCTCCACTGGTACTTTTCATGATCTGCACTGATGGCCTTGCTTTTTGTTAAATATTATACTAATTATTAAATATAGTATTAACTTATTCCTATTTATTACATATCGGCTTCCCAGGTGGCTTAGTGATAAAGAATCCACCTGCCAATGCAGGAGATGCAGGTTGGGTCAGAAAGATCCCCTAGAGGAGGAAATGGCAACCCACTCCAGTATTCTTGCCTGGAAAATTCCATGGACAAAGGAGCCTGGCAGGCTACAGTCCATGGGGTTGCAAAGGATCAGATGTGACTGAGCATGCACACTAGTATTTCATATAGTGACAATTTATTAAATGTATGTTAAATATATTTTCAGATACAACTAATATGTAAAAACATTTCTAATATACCTAGGATTGTACCAGGAAATTTAAAATGTAATGTCTTTTAATCTTAGTAAAACATTGATGAGGTAAGTAGATTGCCATCATTCTACAACTAAGGAAACTGAGACTCAGAGAAGTTAAAAATTTGCTTGTTTATATTTGAAAAAAGAATGGAATCATACTTCACAAAAGTAAATTCAAGATGGTTTAAAGACCTAGATATGACTTCTAGACTGCAAAAGTATTGGGAGAAAATATAGAAAAACCTCTTTATGGACTTGGGCTAATTAAAGTTCTGAGCATGATGAGGAAAGTAAGCCAAAAGGGGAAATAAAATGTTACATTTGACTCCACTAACACAAAAACTTACTTATGATACAATATTGCAAACTAAACTAAAAGATAGGAAAATATTTATATTTTATAAAAATAAATTTTTGGTACAATGTATAAATAATTTCTTTGAAAAGAAACAGAAAAGAGAAACTTCCCAGTTGCAAAGTAGGTATAGGTTAGGAATTGGTAAGCAATAAAAGAGGATGATAATGCACAAGTTAAGTGTTCATTCATTTTTTTTTTATTGAAGTGTACTTGACCCACAATACCATGTTAGTCCCAGGTGTACAACATAGTGATTTGATAATTCTATACATTACGAAATGATCACCACAATAAGTCTAGTTATACCTGTCACCATGTAAAATTATTACAGTATTATTAACTGTATTTCCCACGCTCTACATTTCATCCTTTTGACTTGTTTTAAGTGACAAAATAAATAATCTTAATCTCATTTACCTATTTTACTCATCTTCCCAAAACCCTCCCCTCTGGCAACCCCTTGTTTGTATCTGATTCTGTTTCTGTTCTGTTACATTAGTTCATTTGTTTTGTTATTCAGATTCTCCAAACATAAATGAAATCATATTTTATTGTCTGACTAATTTTACTTAGCATAATACCTTCTAAGTCCATCCATATTGTTGCATATGGCAAGATTTCATTTCATTTCATTCAGCCATTGTATTGCTGAGTGATATTTCATTGTTTATGCATGTGTATTTATACACATATACCTCATCCTCTTTAATCCGTTCTTTGATGGACATGTATGTTGCTTCTGTATAATGGCTATTCGAAATAAGGCTGCAGTGAACATAGGGGCGTCTACATCCTTCTGGATTTCTGTTTCTGTTTTCTTCTGAAAACTACCCAGAAGTGGATTTTCTGGATTGTATGGTAGTTCTTTTGATACTTTTTAATTTTTTGAGGAACTTTCATACTGTTTTACCTAACAGCTTACTAATTTACATTTCTCCCAACAGTGCTCTAGAGTTGCCTTTTCTTCCATCTTTGCCAGCATTTGTTATTTGTTGTCATTTTGCCATTTAAGCTATTCATTCTGTTATTATTCAAGAAAATGGTGGTGGTGTTATTAGTTAAGAAAATGGTGGTCGCTAAGTTGTGTCCAACTTTTGCAACCCCATGGACTATAATCCACCAGGCTCCTCTGTCCATGGGATTTTTCAGGCAAGAATACTAGAATCTGTTGCCATCTCCTTCTCCAGAGGATCTTCCTGACACAGGGATCAAACCTGCATCTCCTGTATTACACGTGAATTCTTTACTGCTGAGTCACCAACAAAGCCTCATTCAAATACTGAAAATACAAGTTTAAAAATACCAGTTTAAAAATGCCAACTATCAAACTGGTGAAAATTTTAAAAAGACTAGTGGTCTCGAGAATTGATGAGGCTATGAATAAGTCTGTATTTTCATACACTGCTAGTGGAACTATAGATTGACACTGCTTTTGAGGGTGATTTAGTACTGTTCATTAATATTTAAATTGTGTATTACATGTTTCAAAATGTACACTAGAGAATGTTTGTGTATAATAATAGGGCATTTATAGGAAACTCTATTTGCAGCATTATTTGTAATGCTGTTGTGATACTGTCATTTGATAAGAAATACATATTTTTGTCTTCATTTCCCATTCTTTGCATAGAACTCCTGAAACTTCTGTATTTTTCTAAGTGGTAAAAGCAATAAGTATGTATTTTGTACTAACATTTGTGTTTTGTCCTCTGCTTCTGCAATAGGTTGTTATTGTTAAGCCCATGAGTTTATATTAAGTAGATGACTTTTAACTAAGGATGAGAATGCTGATTGCCACAGACACCGTACATGTAATTAGAAGACTGGAATTTTCAGTCTCTATTTCCCAACCTTTAGGAAGGGAAAGAGCTGGAGATGGAGTCCAGGCATCAGTGGCCAATGATTTAATCAATCATGCCTATGGAACTTCTATACAAACTCTAAACAATGGAGTTTAGGGAGCTTCTGGATTGGTCAACACATTGAGTACTAGAATGTGACACCAGACAGGATGTGGAAGCTCCACACACCTTCCCACATACCTTTGTCTAGTGATCTCTTCTATTATCTGTTCATGAGTTGAATTTTTTATAATAAGTGAGCAATATTTAAGGAAAACACTTTCCTGAGTTCTGTGAGCTGTTCTAGTAAATCATTTTGTACTGGAAAGGATCATGGAAATCTATGGTTTTGGGTCAGAAGAGATACAAGGTACCTGGGACTTACAATTGGAACCTAAAGTTGAGATTGTTTTGTGGGACTGAGCCGTAACCTGCAGGGTTTGTGTCAATTCCAGGCAGTTAGTATCAGAATGGAGTTAGTAGCCACTCAGAATTAGAGAATTGCTATGTGTGGAAAATCTACAAATGTGGTAGCAGAAGTATTGTGAGTATAGAAACTATAGAAGAAAACGATAGGTTTTCCTTTTAGATGTAAACAACCTAAATATCCCTCAAAGAAGAATAAGGGGACTTCAGTTTAGATAAAGTATGAAATTTTATGTACAAAAAAGAAAAAAAAGAATGAAGTAGATCTGTATGTACTGATGTTCAACTAAGCTCTAAAATATGTTATTGAAGAAAAAAATGAAAAAAGATGAGAAAGACATACCTGGCAGGAAACTATTTGTATTTTTTTAGAGGCTCACTCACAACCAGGTGAATACATGTGCATAGAAAAAGATGCAAAAGAATAATCACAATATTTAACAGTGTACCACTGGAGAAGTAGAAGAAGGCATTGAAACTGACAATGTTTGTTAAGCAGTCTCTAACCACTGTTGTTGTTCAGTTGCTAAGTTGTGTCTGACTATTTGTGACCCCATGGACTGCAGCACGCCAGGCTCTCCCGTCCTTCACTATCTCCCACAGTGTGCTCAGATTCCTGCCCATTGAGTCTGTAATGCTTTCTAACCATCTCGTCCTCTGCTGCCCTCTTCTCCTCCTGCACTCAGTCTTTCCCAGCATCAGGGTCTTTTCCACTGAGTCAGCTCTCCACATCAGGTGGCCAAATTTTTGGAGCTTCAGCGTCAGTCCTTCCAATGAATACTCAGGATTGATTTCCTTTAGGATTGACTGGTTTGATCTCTTTGCAGTCCAAGAGACTCTTAAGAGTATTCCCTAGCACCACAATTCGAAGCATCAATTCTTTGGCACTCAGCCTTCTTTATGGTCCAGCTCTCACATCTGTACATAACTCCTGGAAAAGCCATAGCTTTACTATATGGACTTTGTTGGCAAAGTGATGTCTCTGCTTTTTAATACATTGAAATTTTAATTACCAATTTTAACCATATTGGTAATTAATTTATTATGAGAAGAATGTAATGAAAGATTAATTTTAAAATGGAAAAAGCATATTCAAAGTCATGCAGATGAAGCGGATATTCTAAGATAAACTAGTCAGACAAAACAAGTCAGCAAATAAAAAGCAGTGTTTCTTTTTCCTATTATACTGATTTCATATTATCCTTCTGGGTTATAAGTAAAATGTCTTAAAAGGAAGCTACAATGTTTACATTGATTCCAAGCCTGGCAGTCATTTAGAAATTATATTCTTGCCCAGTTACATATTCCTTTGTCTCTATCCTCTATTTCAGCTCTTAGTCTCTTAGAATAAATGTCAACCTTTTCAGTTCAATTTTCAGCTTTGTCAGCATGTCATTGACTCATATTCTACTTTAATAACAGTATACTGTGGAAGGCTTCTACTTTTACTGTCAATGAAAATCATTGTCTGTATTATTCCCATGGCCTAAGCTGGTATTCAGTTTCTTTCAATTTACTAATGCAGAAAGCTAAATATTGAATGTTATGCTGACTTTGAAGAGTGGCCAAAACTTTTTAGGTTTGATTTCTAGTTTTAAGCATAATTAAGAAGCCTGAACCCTCAATGAACTGTACTGTAGTATTTCTTGCATGACTCTAGTGTGAAATTTTTGAAGTTGTATCCCAAATATGATAAATTAAAAGTGTGTCTTGGTCTCTATTGAAAACTGTAGTATTGTGGTACCAATTTCAAGCTACTTTGTTGATTTTTTAGCTTGTAATATATGATATATATATATATGTAGTATATGATATATATGTGTAATATATGATATATATATGTAATATATGATATATATATGTAATATATGATATATATGACACAACACTAGTGAAAGTAGTGAAAGTGTTAGTTGCTCAGTCGTGTCTGACTCTTTGTGACCCCATGGACTGTAGCCCACCAGGCTTCTCTGTCCATGAAGTTTTCTAGGCAAGAATACTGGAATGTATTGCCATTCCCTTCTCCAGGGGATCTTCCAAACCCAGGAATCAAACCCAGGTCTCCTGCATTGCAGGCAGATTCTTTACTATCTGAGCCACCAGGGAGGCCCCCATGATACAACATTGGATAGCTGAAAAGGAGAGGATCAGGCACAACTTGAAGACCAGACTGCCCGTGTTTGCAGTGTTTTATTAGGACCCTTGAAACTTTTTGGAGAGAAAATTTAACAGCTTTTGAGTTCATTGGATATATTTTAAAAGATAGCTTGAAGTCCTTATACTATTTCTTAATTTCTGCCTTTCACTTAGTCCTCAGTATGTCATGAAGTAGGTAAGAACAACAATAACCTTTCTTTCTTAATGATCAAAGTATTTACAAATGGGAATCAAGATGGAACTGCTTTGTATTAAATTCCTGTCTGTAGCTCACAGTGCCTTGAAGGAACCTCAGTGTATTTTTCAGAAATGATTACTACTGTACTGATCCCGGGACTTCAGTCCAGCTTGTGATTTGGGAATGGGTGATTGGCAATCTTCTGTATAGCTTGCTTTGTAACTATATTTCAGTTTTTAAAAAAGAAAATTAAAAAACTAAGACTAACTGCTTAAGAATAAAAGAGAATTCATTATCTCTCTTACACACATACACAGAAAACCAAAAGAAAAAGAAAGACTGTAGTGGGAACTTCCCAGAAATGAGGAACAAGGAAATGTTGTAGTCAGCCTTCTAGACTTTCTTTTAAAAACAGTGATGTTTAATAAATCTTAAAACTGCTAATAACTGTGGAATAGCTTAGGAATTGAAGGAATTAAATATGGAGTACGCCATATTTCAAGATGAAGCTCATGTATATATCAGAGCAACTTGTCTCTTTTCCTTATTATAAACATTGGCCAAGATTAGTCAGAGACTTTCTCAGTCCTTTTTGCACTGATTGTTGCTCTAGGTTCCTTAAATACTAGTTTCCTTAAATACTACATGATTGTTAGTTCATCCTAGAACGACACCCCTGCTTCTTACTTCATTTTCTGCCTCAGCTGCTCTATCATCTGCATCGTGGCATGTTGCAGGATTAATGCTGTATTGCTTGCTTTGTTTGAAAAACTCCTTGATCACACTCATCAAAACATTCCCATGGTGTTTTTAAGCAGTTAAAGAACTTTTGCCACGGGAGATGGCCCTCTCACTCTCACATTGATGTATCATGTGAGTTTGTATGACTTCCCATTGTAAGACGCTTGCTCAGGCCTGGCTTTGGGCTGGCACTGTGGACTAGGAGCTGCACTGCAGCTGACTGAGTAGTTAATCTGGGTAGCCAGAATTGACCATTTCTGAAGGACAGATAATGAGTAGTAGCATGGGGCTGAAGTAGAGGAGAAAAAAACTCAAGAAGATGTCAGCCAGAATATAGAAATATAGACATATAGAAATGGGACAGGAAGCAGGGCCTTATGTTGCCCACATGTTCATTCACTTCAGTCAGGTCCAGCTCTCTGCAACCCCATGGACTGTAGCCTGCTAGTCTTCTCTGTCCATGGAATTCTCCAGGCAAGAATACTGGATTTAGTTGCCATGCTCTTCTCCAGGGGATCTTCCCACCCCAGGGATCAAATCTTCCTCTCCTGCATCTTGTATGTTACAGGCAGATTCTTTACCTAGTGAGCCCCATGGGAAGCCTTATATTGAGGATAGGGCTAATATACCCAGAGTTGTTTTTTCAAGCGCTTGCTATTTGATATGTGGGCTGGCTAAGTTGAAACAAAACAAATAAAAAATGCAGTGACTGAGTAGATGGTCCTGTGTGTTAGTCTCTCAGTCATGTCCCACTCTTTTGCAACCCCATGGACTATATAGCGTGCCAGGCTCCTCCTCCATGGAATTATCCAGGCAAGAATACTGTGAGCAGGTAGGCATTCCCTTCTCCAGGGGAATCTTCCAGATCCAGGGATTGAACCCAGGTCTCCCACATTGCAGGCAGATTCTTTACCATCTGAGCCACCAGGGAAGCCCTAAGTTGCCAAATTTAGATAGTCCTAAATTGCCAAAATTGCTAGTGGCACCTGTAAGCATATGTGTAATTTAAGTATCTCTCCTGAACTTTTCAGATGGTCTGAGGGCCATCTTGAAGCATATATTACATTTCTTTTACAGAAAATTGGAATGTGTCAGTCCAGTGGTTGCACAAATTTTTAGTACAGTTCTTTTACAGATTCACTGTTGAATGGTGACCTTAACAAAACATCAGTGTGTGTGTGTGTGTGTGTGTGTGTGTGTGTGTGTATTAGTTGCTCAGTCGTGTCTGACTCTTTGTGACCCCATGGAGTGCAGCCCTTCAGGTGCCTCTGTCCATGGAATTTCCCAGGCAAGAATACTGGAGTGGGTTACCATTTCCTTCTCCAGGAGATCTTCCTGACCCAGTGATTGAACCTGGTTCTCCTGCATTGCAAGCAGATTGTTTGTCTGAGTCACCACAGTCTTTGAGGGTTTATCTCTGATGATTTTTTGTCATTCAGTAGTCTGAAATTGGTGAGCTTATGTTCTGAAAATTTTTTGATCCAGAGCAATTAAACTCTTTTGTTTCCAGTTCTAAATATAGTCTGTGAAGCTGTGAAGCTCGCTCAGTCGTGTCCGACTCTTTGCAACTCCATGGACTGTAGCCTACCATGCTCCTCCATCCGTGGGATTCTCCAGGCAAGAATACTGGAGTGGGTTGCCATTTCCTTCTCCAGGAGATCTTCCCAACCCAGGGATCGAACCCAGGTCTCCCACATTGCAGGCAGATGCTTTACCATCTGAGCCACCAGGGAAGCTCTCTAAATAGTCTAGTGACTTTTTAAATTTAGACATAGGAGACTTTCCTGGTAGTCCTGTGGTTAAGACTCCACACGTTCCCCAAAGGGGACATGGGTTCGATCCCTGGTGGGGGAACTATAAAAATTTTAACTGTAAAATATTAGAACTGGGACAGAATTTTGCTTAACCTCTTTGAGGCCCTTCTGTAGCAAAGTCATTATTCATTCATTTGTTCTTTTGTCATTTGTTTCATTGAGTATATACTGTGTGACAGACTACTCTTAGCAAGAGGATATACTAGAAATGGTTTAAATATATTAAGTGTAAGTCTCCTGTAAGAAGCAAATTTGTTAGAAACTTGATCCTATTGTGGCCTGTTTGTTACTATATATTCTGAGGTTTTTTGTTAATCTTTTTATTTGTAACTTCAGGTTTGATGGTGGTATAGTATTAGGAACAGGTAAGAGTATCATTGAATAGAGACTTTGGTTTCTTAGTAGGTCTAGAACTTTAGGAAAGGTAACTATATGATGTTGACCTGTTATCCTTAAGAGTGAAATTTTATTTTCTACTTGGAGACATAGGTTCTAGTTGGGTTGCATATTCTCAATGAAGCTAGTCCCTTTTATGTTAGAGCCTTTTCTGAAATGCAAATAAATATGAATTTGATTTTGTTTGCATTTTACTTAATATTTTTTACTCAACCAGAATAATCTTGCTTTGTTTCTTCCACGTTTTCACATAATTATTGTGTTTGATTATATTTGATCAAAATAATTCATTCCTTTTTCATTTCCTTTAGACAAAAAAAATTATTTTTCTCAATTGAAAATAAGTGAATCAAGAAATTCTAAAATGAAGATCACTATGCTCCCACAAGTTTTATGATACTTCCAGCAATTTATTTTTTTAACAAAAAGAGCTTTTATGAAACTGTTAATAATGTAACTTTGCTCAGTATTACATATTTTTAAAAATATGACTATTTTCCAAATGCCACAAATAGTTTAAATTACTTTAAGAAAATTTTTTAATCAAGACACTGGTCAATTTTGAAAGTAATTCAAACTCAGAGATTTAATCTTTTAAGTTAGGACTCCTTAAAATTTACTCTTTATTAATAGTTTACACAGTTGACTAGCAATAGTTCAGAACTTGGCAATGAAAAGGAAGCTACAGCAGTTACTTCAACTGACTTTGAAATCACAGTTTAAAACTTGAGCTTTTTAACAAAGTATGGAATAGCATAAGTAACAGTCCAACTTACTTTTTTTGTTGTTTTGTGTTAATAGAAAGTTTCCCACCTCACTTTTGGGGGGATCTATTGATCATTTTTATCCAGTGGATGAGTTCCAGATATCCTGAAATCTTTTATGTGGAATTTGCTTAAATTAATCCATGAGATTGGAACCTTGGTGCTGTTTTACATGCCAAAGCATTTTGGCATTCAGTTCAGTTCTGTCCCCAAGAAATAGCTTAGCTTTATGAGAATTGCTGAGAAGGGGGTAGAGCTAGGCAATGATCAAACCTAGAGGGGTAAGATTTTGTAAAATAACGAGTATTATGTGTAATCAAGGCATTTGAGTAATCCAACAGTACTACACATTGAAAGAAGAAATACTTTCACAAGTAGGTGAAAGTTTTTCATTTGTAAGTGAAGCCGCTTAGTCATGTCCGACTCTGAGAATCCATGGGCTGAACCTACCAGGCTCCTCTGACCATGGGATTTTCCAGGCAAGAATACTGGAGTGGGTTGCTATTTCCTTTTCCAGGGAATCTTCCTGACCCAGGGATCAGACCCGAGTCTCCTGAATTGCAGGCAAACGCTTTACCATCTGAGCCACCAGGGAAGCCAAGAAGTATCAAAAAGAGGGTTGTGAAGGAAGACGAAAAGAAAAAAAAACAAGTTCGTTCTAGTAGAGCAGAGAGCCAATAGTGCAAACAAAACCTCAGTAGTCCCTTCTTACCATGGTTACTTCTACTTTGAGGTACGATTCCCACCTTCCCTGACAGCTCAGTTGGTAGAGAATCTACCTGCAATGCAGGAGACCCCAGTTCAATTCCTGAGTGGGGAAGATCCACTTGAGAGGGGATAGGCTACCCACTGCAGTATTCTGGCCCGGAGAATTCCATGGATGGTATCATCCATAGGGTCACAGTCTGACACAACTGAGTGACCTTCATTCACACTTCCACAACTTTATCAGTTTTTTCTCCTTTTCTGCCACCTACACTTAGCTTTTTAACTTAATTTCCTCTTTTCTGGGCTTTCCTCTGCAGCCCTAGTGTGCCAGTCCTCTCCACAGTAGGTTGTTATCCCACGCAGATGCAGTCCTGCCATGAATGCTCCCTGCTCTCTGGCCGTTCTGCCTGCCCCTCGCCAAGTGAGAACAGAGAGTCTTTCTCTGGGGTGTGCTTGCACATGTGCTGGGCTGGGCCGGCCTGCCCTGGCTCTTCTTCTAATACGTATCAATGCTTTTTCCTCCCTGACTTATGAATACTTGACCATTTGATCATATCTTGTTTTCAATGTTCTTTTTGTGCTGACAGAGAAAGAGATGACTTAATGTCTGCACTAGTTTCCGTGAGGAACAGCTTGACAGAGGTGCAGCAAAGAGAAGCAAGTGCTTATAAGCAGGTGAAACAAGCTGTAAAAATGACTGAAGAAGCCAGTTTTGAAAAAACCAAGGCAAGTCTAATAAGATTAAAATGAAAGCATGCCTTAATTCCTTTTTTTTTTCTTTTCTGAATACTTATTTGGTTATTCTCCATAACTAAACTTTTTTTCCAAACACACAAAGTGGAAACCAATTTGTTAGTATTGAATTTCTAAATTAAACAAATTTGCTCTTTGGAGAATTCTTATTCCTCTGCAAATTCTCTTGCTATATCACTATTGAAAGAACAGTACGATGTAATATGGTACTTTGAGAGAGCTGTATGCTTAACCTTTTCATTTGCCGATAGTTTTTAATGCTAAGTGAAACTATTAACACCCATAGTGACCCATTTTTGTATGTTCATATATGACTGAAGACAGATATTTTTCTTTGTCCCTGGGAAATTTTGAGAACGTTCAAATATACCACAATAATAATATATGTGTATTTAATAGCATCTTTAGCTGTGAATTGGTATCCTTTGTGTGCTTAAGTCAAACACATTTAATGGTAATGATAATGTCAGTAATAGTTAACACAGTGATTAGGCAGTGTTCTAAGCACTTTGAATAGTAGGAGGTTACTGTTGATTCATTGCTTTTGGGGGCCACACCTTAAACCATTCAAGTTGCTGTGTGTTTTCTGTAGACACACTAGCCACACTTGAAGTACCTAGTAGCCACATGTAGCTGGTGATTACTATATTAGTCAGTGCAATATAGGACATTTCCATTATCACAAAAAATGCTCTTAGATGGCATTGGTCTAAGCCATATAGTAGCATCACTATTTTATTGGGCTAACCAACTTCATATTAAACTCCTCCTCAGTCATTGCTTTATCCATTTTTCTCTGTCCAGTTCATCTTTAACTCTTCCTAGACCATTTGACCTTCATAGTGCCCCTGTACCTTTTGGAAGTAATGTTCATTCTGACCAAATGCCCTAATATATTTTATTGTTTCTTCAAACACTCTTACTTCTTCATTTGTAATGAACTCTTGCTGCCCCTTGCTGGTATTATCACCCTCAAAACCCCCAGTGAAGCCCTTTGCTATTCATCTCATCTCATTTGGCTATGATGGAGGAGGTTGGCATTCATATCACTCCCTATTGCCATTTCCAGGCCCCTGTTATGGTTCAGTTCAGTTCAGTCGCTCAGTCGTGTCCAACTCTTTGCGACCCCATGAATCGCAGCACACCAGGCCTCCCTGTCCATCACCAACTCCCGGAGTTCACCTAAACTCATGTCCATCGAGTCAGTGATGCCATCCAGCCATCTCATCCTCTGTCGTCCCCTTCTCCTCCTGCCCCCAACCCCTCCCAGCATCAGAGTCTCTTCCAATGAGTCAACTCTTCGCATGAGGTGGCCAAAGTATTGCAGTTTCAGCTTCAGCATCAGTCCTACCAGTGAACACCCAGGAGTGATCTCCTTTAGAATGGACTGGTTGGATCTCCTTGCAGTCCAAGGGACTCTCAAGAGTCTTCCAACACCACAGTTCAAAAGCATCAATTCTTTGGTGCTCAGCTTTCTTTACAGTCCAACTTTGATATCCATACATGACCACTGGAAAAACCATAGCCTTGACTAGATGGACCTTTGTTGGCAAAGTAACGTCTCTGCTTTTGAATATGCTATCTAGGTTGGTCATAACTTTCCTTCCAAGGAGTTCAGTTCAATTCAGTTCAGTCACTCAGTCGTGTCCAACTCTTTGCAACCCCATGAATCGCAGCACACCAGGCCTCCCTGTCCATCACCAACTCCTGGAGTTCACTCAGACTCACATCCATCGAGTCAGTGATGCCATCCAGCCATCTCATCCTCTGTCATCCCCTTCTCCTTCTGCCCCCAATCCCTCCCAGCATCAGAGTCTTTTCCAATGAGTCAACTCTTCTCATGAGGTGGCCAAAGTACTGGAGCTTCAGCTTCAGCATCATTCCTTCCAAAGAAATCCCAGGGCTTATCTCCTTCAGAATGGACTGGTTGGATCTCCTTGCAGTCCAAGGGACTCTCAAAGAGTCTTCTCCAACACCGCAGTTCAAAAGCTTCAATTCTTCAGTGCTCAGCTTTCTTCACAGTCCAACTCTCACATCCATATATGACCACTGGGAAAACCATAGCCTTGTAAGCGTCTTTTAATCTCATGGCTGCAGTCACCATCTGCAGTGATTTTGGGGCCCCCAAAATTAAAGTCTGACACTGTTTCCGCTGTTTCCCTATGTATTTCCGAGGAAGTGATGGGACCAGATGCACCTACACCTTATTCCTCTTTTTTAAAAAAATAGTTTTTTTTCTACTTTTATTATATATATATATATCTTCATATATATATATATATGTGTATATATATATATGTATATATATAACTTCTTTTGCCTGTGCTTACTGTGGTACACACACTCTTTACTGTGGCTCATGGTCTTCTCTAGTGGTGGTGTGTGTGCTCTAGACTGGGTGGGCTTGGTAGTTGCAGCAGACAGGCTTAATTGCAGTATGTGGGAATCTTAGTTCCCTGGCCAGGGATCAAACCTAGGCCCCCTGTATTGGGAGTGTGGAGTATTATCTACTAAACTACCGGGAAGTCCTGCTTACTTCTTTTGAAATTAGGTTACCACTTCTCTTTGAATCACCATTGATTCTCCCCTCTCTAATTTTATTGTTTTTTTTTATACAAATCTTTTATTGCATATATGATTTACAAACATTTTCTTACTGTCTCTTCATTTTCCTGTCTTTTTTTTTAATTTTTATTTTTACTTTATTTTACTTTACAATACTGTATTGGTTTTGCCATACATTGACGTGAATCCACCATGGGTGTACATGTGATCCCAAACATGAACCCCCCCTCCCACCACCCTCCCCACAACATCCCTCTGGGTCATCCCCGTGCACCAACCTCAAGCATGCTGTATCCTGCATTGGACATAGACTGGCGATTCGATTCTTACATGATAGTATACATGTTTCAATGCCCTTCTCCCAAATCATCCCACCCTCTCCCTCTCCCTCAGAGTCCAAAAGTCCGCTATACACATCTGTATCTTTTTTGCTGTCTTGCATACAGGGTCATCATTGCCATCTTTCTAAATTCCATATATATGTGTTAGTATACTGTATTGGTGTTTTTCTTTTTAATTGACTCAGTATAGAAGACACTATTTGACACTTTTTAAAAAAATCATCCATTTTATACTTGGATTTATAAAATAGTTGTAAGATCTTTGACACTTTTTAACAGCTTTAACCTCTGACCCTTTTTGTCTCTTGTCCAAGTCTTTTCAGGCTGCCATAAAGAAAATACCATAGACACGGTGGCTAAAACAACAAACATTTACTTCTCACAGTTCTGGAAGTTCAAGATCGTGGCACCAGCAGGTTCGGTGTTTGGTCAGCGCTCACTGTCTTCTCACTGTGTCTTCACATGGTGGAAGGGGCAAGAGAACTCTTTCGCATCTATTTTCTAAGGGCACTAATCCCATTCATGAGGACTCTGCTTTCATGAGAGAAAGTCCTTTCATCACCTCCCATGGGGCCCACTATCTAAGTCCATCATATTAGGGTTAGGTTTCAACATATGAATTTTGGAAAAGCACAAACATTCAGTTCATAGCATCCTTCACTCTCTCTTTTCATCATTCTGAAAGGTTTCAACATTCATGCTGTTAACATATGCAACATCTTTGTCCAACGCACTTTGTCTTCCTTAACTCTAAGATTTTTTTCTATTCTGCTGTAACTCCCACAGGAACTGAAGTGTCCATGAAATCTCAAACTCTAAAACTGATCTCTCTGACCAGAGCCTTTTCTCTTCTTCCCTATCTCAGTTAAATCTATTCAGTGTTCTCTTCTACCTCCTCGCATACTTCATTTTCTCTATTATCTCCAGGCTCTCCCTCTTCCCTTTCCATTTAGATGTGAATTTTACAATTTCAAGCTAAACTCATTATATTCACTCCATCAAGATAGCTGTGTTCTTTACCTACTGAATGGCACTTTTGTCCACTGCCTTGTCCTAATTGGAAACCTGGATGTCATCCTCTCTTTTATACCTGGCTTCCAATCAATCACTAATTGCAAGTTTTTTTATTAAAGATTTATTTGTTGACTTAACAAACAATTTCTACTTTCTTCATTTTCCCAGCTTAGCACCTCACTTTCATAGCTGACCTCCTATACTGAGATCACAACCAACAGACAAGAGGCTCTTCAAACCTTAGCATCTCTCAAACGTGTCTTCTCATTTTTTTCTTGCTTATCTGGTCCTCTTACTTTCCAAGATGAATCTCTCCAAGTTCTTGATATCTCCTACTCCCAAGGTTTCAGGGACCCTAATCCATTTGTTATCATATCTTTCTTATATCTTCCATCCTTCCTTCTCCATTGTTTTTACCTTTGTAGCTTTCAATTCACTTCTGAACACATTGCAGTCAAGCTTTTAACAAATTGTAGTCTGATTTCATACTACTGAATTGGTCACTTTATGGTCACCAGCCACATCCTGTTTACTAAACCCAGTGAAACATCTTAGTCCTCATGTGACTCAACTCAGGAAGCCATTAATTGTCCTAGTATAACATTATATTTTCTCCTTGATTAGTTTGGTATTTCACTCTGTGGGTCATCTTTGCATTGCTCTTCTCTACTCTTCCACATGCCTTTTAACTTGTTTTCCACAAGCCTAGAATGCATCTTTCTTTCTAGACTTCCACCCATGTTGCCCTAATTTCCAGGCCTTTGTGTCTTCCTCTCACTGAACACTTCTACATTGTGTCTTTAGCTCTAACAGCTCTGCTGTGCCCCAGACCTACATTTGTAGCTGCTGCTAGATCTCTTTATATGGATGATATGCCATTAGCATCTGAAACTCCACACTACCAAAATGTTAATTCTCTCCTCCTTACTGTCTGTCACTCCTTTTCCTTCTACAATTTTCCATATTATCTTCTTTCAGATAATGGTATTATCATCTTACCAACAGTTCTGGCCTAGATCCTTTAAGATACTTTGGTTCCTCCCCATTCGTCACTCTCAACATCCAATCAGTTACCAAACTTGCACCTTCTCCTCAAAGACCCTAAGTTATCCCGGCAACTTCCATTGGTGTAACTTTGCCCTGGTTCAAGTCTTCACATACTCTTATGCAACCTTTGTGGCCTTTTGGAATAGCCTTGCCTCAGGTCTCTTTCAGTTCAGTTCAGTCTCTCAGTCGTGTCCGACTCTTTGCGACCCCATGAATCCCAGCACACCAGGCCTCCCTGTCCATCACCAACTCCCAGAGTTCACCCAAACTCATGTCCATCGAGTTGGTGATGCCATCCAGCCATCTCATCCTCTGTCATCCCCTTCTCCTCCTGCCCCCAATCCCTCCCAGCATCAGAGTCTTATCCAATGAATCGACTCTTTGCATGAGGTGGCCAAAGTACTGGGGTTTCAGCTTTAGCATCAGTCCTTCCAAAGAAATCCCAGGGTTGATCTCTTTTAGAATGGACTGGTTGGATCTCCTTGCAGTCCAAGGGACTCTCAAGAGTCTTCTCCAACACCACAGTTCAAAAGCATCAATTCTTCGGTGCTCAGCCTTCTTCACAGTCCAACTTTCACATCCATACATGACAACTGGAAAACCATAGCCTTGATCAGACAGACCTTTGTTGGCAAAGTAATGTCTCTACTTTTGAATATGCTATCTAGGTTGGTCATAACTTTCCTTCCAAGGAGTAAGCGTCTTTTAATTTCATGGCTGCAATCACCATCTTCAGTGATTTTGGAGCCCCAAAAAATAAAGTCTGATACTGTTCCCACTGTTTCCCCATGTATTTCCCATGAAGTGATGGGACCAGATGCCATGATCTTCATTTTCTGAATGTTGAGCTTTAAGCCAACTTTTTCCCTCTCCTCTTTCACTTTTATCAAGAGGCTTTAAGTTCCCTCTTCACTTTCTGCCATAAGGGTGGTATCATCTGCATATCTGAGGTTATTGACATTTCTTCCGGCAATCTTGATTCCAGCTTGTGTTTCTTCCAGCCCAGCGTTTCTCACGATGTACTCTGCATATAAGTTAAATAAGCAGGGTGACAATATACAGCCTTGACATACTCCTTTTTCTATTAGGAACCAGTCTGTTGTTCCATGTCCAGTTCTAACTGTTGCTTCCTGACCTGCATATAAGTTTCTCAAGAGGCAGGTCAGGTGGTCTGGTATTCCCATCTCTTTCAGAATTTTCCACAGTTGATTATGATCCACAAAGTCAAAGGCTTTGGCATAGTCAATAAAGCAGAAATAGATATGCAGATGATATCACCCTTATGGCAGAAAGTGAAGAGGAACTAAAAAGCCTCTTGATGAAAGTGAAAGTGGAGAGTGAAAAAATTAGCTTAAAGCTCAACATTCAGAAAATGAAGATCATGGCATCTGGTCCCATCAATTCATGGGAAATAGATGGGGAAACAGTGGGAACAGTATCAGACTTTATTTTTTTGGGCTCCAAAATCACTGCAGATGGTGACTGCAGCCATGAAATTAAAAGACGCTTACTCCTTGGAAGAAAAGTTATGACCAACCTAGATAGCATATTCAAAAGCAGAGACATTACTTTGCCAACAAACGTCCATCTAGTCAAGGCTATGGTTTTTCCAGTGGTCATGTATGGATGTGAGAGTTGGACTGTGAAGAAAGCTGAGCACCAAAGAATCGATGCTTTTGAACTGTGGTGTTGGAGAAGACTCTTGAGAGTCCCTTGGACTGCAAGGAGATCCAACCAGTCCATTCTAAAGGAGATCAGCCTTGGGATTTCTTTGGAAGGACTGATGCTAAAGCTGAAACTCCAGTACTTTGGCTACCTCATGCAAAGAGTTGACTCATTGGAAAAGACTCTGATGCTGGGAAGGATTGGGGGCAGGAGGAGAAGGGGACGGCAGAGGATGAGATGGCTGGATGGCATCACTGACTCGATGGACATGAGTCTGAGTGAACTCCGGGAGTTGGTGATAAACAGGGAGGCCTGGTGTGCTGTGATTCATGGGGTCACAAAGAGTCGGACACGACTGAGTGACTGACCTGAACTGAACTGAACTGAACTAAATGGTCTAGTGGTTTTCCCTACTTTCTTCAATTTAAGTCTGAATTTGGCAATAAGGAGTTCATGATTCCCCAGTATATCTTTCACTTTGCTGCCAAAGTCTTCCTAAATTGTAAATCTGCCTGTTTGGGCAGCTCTCCCCTTGCAGTAGAATAAAAGACAAATCCTTAGCATAACCTTCCAGATCTTTCACAATGTGGTCCCACTCTAACTTTTCTAGCCTTATCTTTTACTACACATTTCATATAACTTGTGCTGTTTCTGTAATGTGACCTATATCAACTCTTTCCATGAATTTGCTCATGTTGTACTTTTCTGCACTGTATTCATCTGTGAAATACCTATTCAATCTATGAGAGTCAGCTCAGGTGGCAGTCTTCCCCAGGGTTTTTTCCAACCCCTTCTTGTTTCAATTAATCTCTTCCTTTTCTGTATTCCTAATGAGCTGTGTATAATTTTTGTGGATATGTACATAGTTCTCTCCATGAAAAGACCTTAAAAACCAGGCCTGTGACATCTATCACTGTATTCTTCACAATGGCTATTTACATATTAATTGTACATAAATGTTTGTTGAGTTGAAATAAAGTTAGCTATTAACTTTAAATATTAGTATGAATTTTTATAAATAATTTTTATGATGTAATATTTCAGTAGTTAAGAACTGGAAAGGCTATTGTGTATCGTGAATCTATTTTTCACTGAGTTAGTATTTATGCCAGGATTGATTTCTAAGCAGTTTACAAAATGCAGTGCAAGTATAATCGTTATTATTTTCAAGATATAGTGAAACATATTAGGAAATTTGCTTTTTGAGAGTAAAAATCAAAACAGCATATATACTTTAATTTTAAAATCAACTACTTTATTACTGCATTACGAAATGGTTACTTTGTTCTTATAGTTTCTTAACATTTGTTGCCATCTAGTGTTATATTTTGCATATTGCATGCTAAATAAGTGGAAGCAATTACATTTCATAAATACTATGTCAGTGTTCGACGGAACTTTCCTCAGTGTTATGTGGTAGCCTAGATGGGAAGGGAGTTGGAGGGAGAATGGGTATGTGTATATATATGGCTGAGTCCCTTCACTGTTCACCTGAAACTATTACAGCATTGTTAATCGGCTATACCTCAATACAAAATAATAAGTTTTAAGAAAAAAGGCAAATACCATATGATATCACTTGTATGTGGAATCTAAAATGACACAAATGAACTTATCTACGAAACAGAAATAGACTCGCAGACATAGAGAACAGACTTTGTGATTGCCCGAAAAGAATGTGAATAAAGGATGTATGTGTATCTATATAGTTGTTGTTGTTGTTGTTGTTGTTCAGTCACTAAGTTGTGTCAGACTCTTTTCAACCCCATGGACTGCAGCACACCAGACTTCCTTGTCCTTCACTATCTCCCAGAGTTTCTGTGTGTATATATATATGTATATAAAGGGTTTCCCCCAGTAGGAAGTGACTCAGTTGTAAAGAATCCACCTGCAATGCAGGAGCCTCAGGAGATGGAGGTTTGATCCCTGAGTCAGAAGATCCTCTGGAGGAGGGCATGGCACCCACTCCAGTATTCTTGCCTGGAGACTCCCCATTGACAGAGGAGCCTGGCAGGCTACAGTCTATGGGGTTGCAGAGTCAGACACGACTGAAGTGACTTAGCATGCACACAGGTTTCCCATCTAGGTCACTGCATTTTAGGTCATTTTTAACAAAAACTGAAATAAGATGCATTAGCCTTTATTTGAATTTTGAATACCTCAAACCAAGGGTGCAAAAGGAAGAGGGTTGTCTAAAGTCCCCAGCTCCCCAAGACCTACAGCCATTTCCACCAAGAAAGGGGTTGTGCTCAGGGGAAAGAAGGAGCCATGACCTTGGGAACTACTAAGAGAAATGGCAGCTGCAGATCCTAAATTAACATGGTCACCTGTGAAGATCTATCAGTTAATTGTAGCTGGCCATTCCTTGACCTAGTCATTGAGGATTCAGTTATATGCCTTTACTAAATGGTTATATAAAGTATAATCAAGGAGTACTGAATCATCTAGGATTCTGAAAACTAGCACAGGAGTCTTAGAATTTAAAGACAAAGCTTTACTCTTTGCAACCCCGTGAACCATACAGTCCATGGAATTCTTCAGGCCAGAATACTGGAGTGGGTAGCCTTTCCCTTCTCCAGGGGATCTTCCCAACCCAGAGATCGTACCCAGGTCTCCCTCATTGCAGGCAGATTCTTTACCAGCTGAGCCACAAGGGAAGCCCAAGAATACTGGAGTGGGTAGCCTATCCCTTCTCCAAGGGATCTTCCCGACCCAGGAATCAATCCAGGGTCTCCTGCATTGCAGGCAGATTCTTAACCAACTGAGCTATGAGGGAAGCCCTAATGGAAAGAATGTATACATTTATTTAGTAGAACCAAATCTTGTATATGAGGTCTGTTGCAGGATTAAATGACTTTTCTAGTTCCAAGTGTTAGTTAATATATCCTTCACTGTGACCAGGAATATATATTAAAATGAAAACAATAAAACTAAAAGCTATTTTTATATGGGATCACTGGTTACAAACCAAGAGTGATCAATAGCCAGTTTTTAACCTACTATTTTTATTTCATTACTGCTTTCATACTCATCATCACCTTTCAGTGGTAGCTACTTCTCATAGAAGGCTATCCACAAAACCAAGTCTCCAGCAACATATTTTGTTTATGTGATTTACAGCTTCCCACTTGTGTTTATATCATTCTGGCTCTAGGCCTTTTACCTGTCAGGATCATTTACTGTTCCTTGTTGCTGAACTGATTAAATTCTCTGAATTGACTCTTTCTTTGTTCTTCATGTTAGCCTAATCTTCAGCAGTTCCTTCCACTGTTCCTGTACCTACTAAGATTGATTCCTGAGTTCTTATTCAATGAAAAACCTTCTAATTAGATACACTAGTTTATATTCCATAATCATTTTATTCTTTCATGATAGTCATGTGCCAGTGAACATTATGAATGTTTTGATTAGGTTCTTAAAAAATACTTTACACCAGAGCAATTGTGTTCCAAAGCACACAAATCTCTAATTAGTAATATTTCAAGCTCCAATGGTTTAAATTATAGAAAAAATATGCTTTTCCATTTCCTTGAAAATCTAATGTAAAATTTCATCTTCCAAACATTTTCAGCTAGAATTGGATTTGGGACTAATGCCCTAGGAGAATCTTTTTTTAGGCATTGTATTTGCTTATCAATTAATCTGAGACAATTGCATTTTATCCTCATATTTTATGCCTAGGAGTATTGAACATTTCCAGAAGAGTTTGAAAGAAGTTAGAGTTTAATGAGTTCATGATACAAGGAAGAAAATTCACATATCCTAGGTATTTATTGTCTGTATTTACTATAGCTTTCACCAGAGGGAAGCATAACAATGCATAAAACTGCAGTGCTTACTGAGACTACTTCCATCTCCATTAATAACTGTAACTATCAAATTATAAGCATACAGTATATAAGTCATATAAGGCTTCAGTTTCTTTCTCTCAATTCAAGGGACAACATAGAGGTTGAGAGAGGAGGATAGTGTGAGGAGACATGAGGTAAGACTAAGAAACCATAGTATGACTTAGGTTTTTCTCTTAATAAGTCAAGCACCGTAATTGTATTTTTTTTTAATTGAGAGTTTGAACTCAATTTATTATTGAGTGTTATACATAAACATATTCTGAATATAGCCAAAAGGAAATTAGAGAGTTTTTATTTCTGTAAACACAGAATTTAGTATAAATTCTGGAAATTTAGTCTAAAGGACAATTACCAACTTTTAAATTGGCAAAATGAAATATGAGACTTCTCATTTTGTAAAACTAGGTAGTAACTGCTGTTTTGAGTCTTTCCTTACCGAAATTTGATTATTACCTAATTTTTACTTTAGCTATTTGTGTAAGGAGAGTGAACCAAATCTTATCTTACGTATATTTAAGGAAACTTGAATACTATATATTAAATAATAGATGCCTTTATGTAATGACAAACACATCTCATCTTAAAATTTTGATGTTATCATTTAAAGTACAAATAATTTTTAACCATGTCCAAATGAAAAATCAGTTAAATTAGATACTTATATATTTTTAGAGTATAAACATGATATATAATTGAAAATACTAGAACATTTTCTGATCCCCTTTTATAAAATTCAAACTCCTCTGTGGCCTTTATCATGGTTTGTTGCTTGGATTTTCTTAGTTGATTAGTTAATATAGCCTTAATTGTGAAAACAAATATGTGAATAACCGTAACTTTTGAATATATGTAATATTTGCATCACCAAGTGGTATTGACAAACAAATATAAAAATATTCTTTTCTCTGACTTTGCATTAAGTTGTAACTATTTTAAGTATTATTAAAGCTTAATTGTCTCATTTCCCCCATATTTCTTCTAAATTCGATGGTTCCATTTCACTGTCTTATTCTGGCAGGCTTTGATCCAATGCAAACAGTTGAAGAATGAGCTGGAGAGGCAGACAGACCGACTTGAGAAAGAACTTGCATCTCAGCAAGAAAAAAGAGCCTTTGAGAAAGAGATGCTGAAAAAAGAAATAACAAAAGAAAGAGAAGAGATGGGCTCAAAGGTACTTAAGAGTTCAATTTGTTATCCACATTGCAGAGGAAATGTTTTTGTGATGTAAGTGATGAGTCTGCAGTCTGCAATTCTTGAATGATCTTTAAATATTTAAATCTTTTAAGTATTCAAGTTGCTTATTAATTCGAGTTCATAAAATTTATCTATTCTCAATGTATTTCTAAATAAAAGTTGTATTCTCTGACCTTTCCAAAGAAAATAATTAGATGTCATGATAGGAAATTGTGAAATATACTCTAATGCTGTCATTCTGTTTGAGTCCCTCTCTGTTTGTCAGAGGAGAGCAGGTGCCCTGCAGATATCCATATTTTAGTTCAACCTTGGTTAAATTAAGGAGAGATTACCCTTTCATTTCATCCCCCCACTCCCAAATTAGACATTGAGAAGATAAACTGCTTGTAAGAAATCAAGTAGCCAAAAAAGTGATGATATGCTTTGTATAAAATAGGTTCTAACAAATTACAAAAAAATGAGATGGTTGGATATCATCACCAACTCGATGGACATGAATTTGAGCAAGCTCCAGGAGTTTGCAATGGACAGGGAAGTCTGGCGTGCTGCAGTCCACGGGGTCGCAAAGAGTCAGACATGATTGAGTGACTGAACTGAACTGAACTGAACTGAACAAATTACATGATGAATAAGTGGAAGAGGGAAATTAGAGGCAAAAGGAACAGATAATATGAGATGGGCAGTGTTTGAAAAACAGTAACAAACTGGAATATAGAGTTTAGTGGAATCTAGTTTTAAAATTGCTATAGTAGAGCAAAACTGAACAAGATGTGGCCCTTGAAGTAACCCAAACAGTGGTTACATGTTCTGTTTGTTCAAAGCAACCTCACAGCTTATACTGTAAGTTCTGTCTTATAATATTCCAAGATTTGAAAATTAACTCATTCAGCAAATATCTACTGATTATCTGCTGTGTGCACGGCAACATGTAAGCCTGAGGCTATATAAAGAGAAAAATCACAAATTCTGCCCAGTGAGTTTTAAGTCATACAGGTATGTGAGGCAATGTAAACTCCCTTGTTTTCTTACCTGTTTTTAAAAGAATTGTACCTGTCAAAACTTAACTTAAAGGTCAGTCTAACTGTCTCCGTTCTATGACTTGGATTGATGATCTCAGCTGGTGAAGAAAAATGCTACAATCTTGCAGATGACACCACCATACCCTTATGGTCTTTGGTGTCCATGGTTCTTTCGGTGCTTTCTAGCAGTCCTCCTATACATTCCTCTCTCTCCTGTTCATTCAGGGATTCAGCAGGTACTAACTGGAGGCCCTGGGAATGTCATCATCACAGGACCAGTGCACTCCCCCCATGGAGTTTATAGGCTAGTGGGAGAGGTAGACATTAAGCACATACTTCCACAAATGAGTTTTTACCACTGCGATAAAAGCATGAAGGTACAGTATAGAGCTACCATGAAAATGCATAACAGGCAAGTATGACTTAGTCTACACAGTCATGAAAGATTTTCCTAAGCATGAGATTTTACAAGTGAGACTCAAAGCAGTTGAGTAGGAAGTGGTCAGGGGAAGAGTTGAGGGGAAGTTTCAGACCCAGAAAAACAATACTCCCAAGGCTCGGAAGCTACAAAGCATAACCCTTTTTGGGAATTTAGAGAGAGTTTAAGTGACTGGAGCATAGGCAGTAAGAGACAGAGTAATGGAAGATGAGTTTGAAGAAATATGCAGGGACCAAATCATGAATGGTCTTAAAATCCATGTGAAAGATTTTAAATGTTATCCAAAAAGTGATGGTAAACCATTAAAGAATTGGTGCTTCCAAATTGTGGTGCTGAAGAAGACTCTCGAGAGTCCCGTGGACAGAAAGGAGATCATACCAGTCATTCCTAAAGGAAATCAACCCTGAGTATTCATTGGAAGGGCTGATGCTAAAGCTGAAGCTCCAATACTCTGGCCACCTGATGCAAAGAGCTGACTCATTGGAAAAGACTCCGATGCTGGGAAAGATTGAGGGCAGGGGGAGAAGTGGGGGACAGAGGATGAGATGGCTGGATGGCATCACCAACTCAATGGACATGAGCTTGAGCAAACTTTGGGAGATAGTGAATGACAAGGAAACCTGGCATGCTGCAGCCATGGAGTCGCAAAATGTCCGACATAACTTAGCAACTGAGCAACAACAATAACAAACCATTGAATGGCTTTAAATTGGGCAGGTCATGATGCCATTTATATTTGAGAAAAATCATCTGTCCATAGATTTGAAGGGGGACCAGAATAAACCTCTTAGACCAAGTGGGAACTAATTACAGTAGTCCAGGTGTGAAATGATGGTATCTAAGACCCATTTTTCAAGGACTATTTCAAATCACTTTAATTCTTCTCAGGTTCTCTACCATACTACCCTTCCCCTCATTCTCAGCGGAGAGCCTCTACTTACCTAACTGACAAAGAAAGTTGGCACCATTAGATGGGAACCACTTCAACTTATTTATTTTTCCCCTCACTACAGCCTAAAGTAAAATTTCACCTGCACTGCAACCCTGCCAGATGGGAGTGACTTCATCCTTTCCTCTTGCTCTGGATCCCAGGCCCCTCAACCACCTCAGGGACCTACTTCCATTTGTTCCCCACTCTCTTCTGAATCTTCAGCCTTTACTTCACTATAGCCTTTTCCTTATCATCAGGAAAATAGTCTCTTTCTTCTAATCCAGTCATTCTCAATCTTAGCTACGTAGAAGTTCCAAAACTCTCATTCACCCAGGCTGAATCTCAGATGAATTATGGGAGAATAGTTGAGGGTGCTCTCAGGTGTCGGTATTTTAAAAAATTGTCCAGGTGGTTCCAGTGTGCAGCCAAGGCTGGAAACCACCTTAGTAATTCCATATCCCTCCTTACTCTTTCCTTTAACAGTCAAATTTCTTGAAAGATTTGTCCATACATATTGTCTTTTGGGGGCTTCCTCTATGGCTTAGTGGTAAAGAACCCACCTGCCAGTGCAGGAGACACAGGAGATGCAGGTTTGATCCCTGGGTCAGGAAGATCTCCTGGAGTAAGAAATGGCAACCCACTCCAGTATTCTTGCCTGGAAAATCCCATGGACAGAGGATCCTGGTGGACTACAGTCCAGGGGGATGCAAAGAGTCAGACACGACTAAGCATGCATTGCCTTTTTCTCACCACTCATCAGTCCACTGCATTTCAGCTTCTGTGCCCATAGTCAGTGAAATTACCATTTCTATGTTCACTGGAGACCTCCTAATGCTATTTTTCATGAATTATTTTTTTATTCTTATTCTCTTTAAAAGTTTCTCTTTCTGTGATTTCTCTGACTCAATATTCTTGATTTGGTAAAATGATGATGTGTGCCTTTTAGGTTAGTCTGAGTTTAAGGTGCCTTTGAGGTAATGAAAGAGACACATCCAGAAAGCACCTTAATAGGAGGTTCTAGAGTTTAGCAGAGAGGTTTAGACTTAGATGTCTCTAGCACTACTGTGGCTTAAAATTTTTTAAAATTTATCTACTTATTATTTTGGTTGTGCTGGATCTTCGTTACTGTACTGTAGCACTGGTGGGCTGTTGTCTCTGGGGTCGCACAGAGTCGGACACGACTGAAGCGACTTAGCAGCAGCAACAGCAGCACTACTGTGGCTTTAATTTCATATACATTGTGCATGAGTGCACGCTCAGTCATGTCCAACTCTTTGCAACCCCATGGACTGTAGTCCACCAGGCTCCTCTGTCCATAAGATTTTCCAAGCATGAATACTGGAATGGGCTGCCATTTCCTTCTTCAGGGGATCTTCCTGACTCGAGGCTTGAACCTGTCTCTCCTGTATCGGCAGATGGATTCTTTTACCACTGAGCCACCTGGGAAGCCCCATATATATGGTATTGATTCCTAAATCTTTAGCTCTCTAGTGAGCTCCCAAACCAGCTTCACTTCCTACCTTCCCTTTCATAGTAGAACTACTGTTCATTCATCCAGCTGCCCAACTCAGAAATCTTGCTGTCATCCTTGTCTCCTCCTTCTCCCTCACCCTGTAGATCATTAAGTTACCCAGTTCCAGAGATTCAGATCCCTACCAATGTTGCCCTGTCTCTCCATCCCACTGCTCTCCATATCTTACCCTTGGATGATTCCTACAGCCCCACGTGGTCTCCTTGCTTCCAGTCTCACCTCCTTCTCATTTGTTCTCTTACCCAAAGATCCAAGGATGCTATTTCTAAAATGAATCCATCAATAAATCAGTCTCTTTCTTTAAAATCCTTTTATGTCTCTCGTTAACCCCATGGATAAAAGTTAAGCTCTCTCTCTTTTTTTAAGATTAATTTATGTATTTTAATTGGAGGCTAATTACTTTACAATATTGTAGTGGTTTTTGCCATACACTGACATGAATCAGCCATGGGTGTACATGTGTTCCCCATCCTGAACCCCCCTCCCCCTTCCCTCCCCATCCCATCTCTCAGGGTCATTCCAGTGCACCAGCCCTGAGCACGCTGTCACATGCATTGAACCTGGACTGGAGATCTGTTTTACATATGATAATGTACATGTTTCAATGCTATTCTCTCACAGAATAGCATTTGCTGTCTCGCATATAGGGTCATCATTACCATCTTTCTAAATTCCATATATATGCATTAGTATACTGTATTGGTGTTTTTCTTTCTGACTTACTTCACTCTGTATAATAGGCTCTAGTTTCATCCACCTCATTAGAACTGATTCAAATACATTCTATTTAATGGCTGAGTAATATTCCATTGTGTATATGTACCACAGCTTTCTTATCTATTCATCTGCCGATGGACATCTAGATTGCTTCCTTGTCCTGGCTATTGTAAACAGTGCTACAATGAACATTGGGGTACATGTGTCTCTTTCAGTTCTGGTTTCCTTGGTGTGTATGCCTAGCAGTGGGATTGCTGGGTCATAAGGCAGTTCTATTTACATTTTTTAAAGGAATTTCCACACTGTTCTCCATAGTGGCTGTACTAGTTTGCATTCCCACCAACAGTGTAACAGGACTCCCCTTTCTCCCCACCCTCTCCAGTATTTATTGTTTGTAGACTTTTTGATAGCAGCCATTCTGACCAGCGTGAGATGGTACCTCATTGTGGTTTTGATTTGCATTTCTCTGATAATGAGTGATGTTGAGCATCTTTTAATGTGTTTGTTAGCCATGTGTGTGTCTTCTTTGGAGAAATGTCTGTTTAGTTCTTTGGCCCATATTTTGATTGGGTCATTTATTTTTCTGAAATTGAGCTGCAAGAGCTGCTTATATATTTTTGAGATTAGTTGTTTGTCAGTTGCTTCATTTGCTATTATTTTCTCCCATTCTGAAGGCTGTCTTTTCATCTTGCTTATAGTTTCCTTCATTGTGCAAAAGCTTTTAAGTGTAATTAGGTTCCATTTGTTTATTTTTGCTTTTATTTCCACTACTCTGGGAGGTGGGTCATAGAGGATCCTGCTGTGATTTATGTCAGAGTGTTTTGCCTATGTTTTCCTCTAGGAGTTTTATAGTTTCTGGTCTTATGTTTAGATCTTTAATCCATTTTGAGTTTATTTTTATGTATGGTGTTAAAAAGTATTCTAGTTTCATTCTTTACAGGTGATTGACCAGTTTTCCCAGCACCACTTGTTAAAGAGATTGTCTTTTTTCCATTGTGTATTCTTGCCTCCTTTGTCAAAGATAAGATGTCAGTAGGTGTGTGGATTTATCTCTGGGCTTTCTAGTTTGTTCCATTGATCTATATTTCTGTCTTTGTGCCAGTACCATCCTGCCTTGATGACTGTAGCTTTGTAGAATAGCCTGAAGTCAGTGGGTTGATTCCTCCAGTTCCATTCTTCTTTCTCGAGATTGGGTTGGCTGTTCAAGGTTTTTTTATATTTCCATACAAATTGTGAAATTATTTATTTATTGCTTTGGGTAGTATACTTATTTTCACTATATTGATTCTTCCATTCCATGAACATAGTATATTTCTCCATCTATCTGTGTCATCTTTGATTTCTTTTATCAGTGTTTTATAGTTTTCTATATATAGGTCTTTTGTTTCTTTAGGTAGATTTATTCCTAAGTATTTTATTCTTTTCATTGCAATGATGAATGGAATTGTTTCCTTAATTTCTCTTTCTGTTTTCTCATTGTTAGTGTGTAGGAATGCAAGGGATTTCTATGTGTTAATTTTATATCCTGCAACTTTACTATATTCACTGATTAGCTCTAGTAATTTTCTGGTGGAGTCTATAGGGTTTTCTATGTAGAGGATCATGTTAGCTGCAAACAGTGAGAGTTTTACTTCTTTTCCAATCTGGATTCCTTTTATTTCTTTTTCTTCTCTGATTGCTGTGGCTAAAACTTCCAAAATTATGTTGACTAGTAGTGGTGAGAGTGGTCACCCCTGTCCTGTTCCTGATTTTAGGGGAAATGCTTTCAATTTTTCACCATTGAGGATAATGTTTGCTATGGTTTATCATATATGGCTTTTATTATGTTGAGGTATGTTTCTTCTACGGAGAAGGCAATGGCAACCCACTCCAGTACTCTTGCCTGAAAAATCCCATGGATGGAGGAGCCTAGTAGGCTGCAGTCCATAGGGTCGCTAAGAGTTGGACATGACTGAGCAACTTCACTTTCACTTTTCACTTTCCGGCATTGGAGAAGGAAATGGCAACCCACTCCAGTGTTCTTGCCTGGAGAATCCTTCTATGGCTGCTTTCTGGAGGGTTTTTATCGTAAATGGATGTTAAATTTCATCAAAGGCTTTCTCTGCATCTACTGAGATAATCATATGGTTTTAATCTTTCAACTTGTTAGTGTGGTGTATCACATTGATTGATTTGTGGGTATTAAAGAATCCTGGCATCCCTGGGATAAAGCCCACTTGGTCATGATGTATGATCTTTTTAATATGTTGTTGTAGTATTCTGTTTGTTAGAATTTTGTTAAAAATTTTTGCATCTGTGTTCATCAGTGATATTTGCCTGTAGTTTTTTTTCTGTGGCATCTTTTTAAGCTCTTTCACTATAATGTAAAGATTGTACATTTTTTCCCCCTCTCTGTTTCTTCAGTCTCATCTCCCTTCTTTTTTCTGTCTTACATTACCGCCATACTAACCTACTTGCACCTTCTCAAATGTGCAGACTTGCTAGTCTGCCGTACCAATTCTTCATTTCAGAATTTTGCAGGGCTTTGCCCCTCCTCTCCCATCCCTGCACCCCTTACCCACCATTGCCTAGAGGACTCTTCTTCCAGCCTCTCTGACTGATGGTTTAGAGTTCTTGACACCATATCTTCTCATAGTCTCCCAATGATGAATTTTTGGGAGCCCCTCCTATGGGCTTCTATATCTCAATTTATTGCAAAATCTTATTGAATTATCTCCCCTAATTTACTGTGATTCCCCTGCATGTATGGTTTGTTAACATCCTAATTGCTTGACACATTCCTCCCACATAAAATGTGCTCAATATATATTTATTGAATGAATACAAGGGGAATACAAGTGGAAGAAAGAAGGCCCCAGGCCATTGGAAAGGCATGCGTGCATGCCTGCTCAGTTGTGTCCAACTCTAGTGACCCTATGGACAGTAGCCCTCCAGGCTTCTCTGTCCATAGGATTCCCCAGGCAAGAAGAACACTGGAGTGGGTTGCCATTTCCCTCTCCGGGAAAGGTATAACTAAAATGCTAAGAGTTCAGAGAATCAGAACAGATTTCTGTCTGCAAGAGATCATGGAAAACTTTGTGGAGAAGATGGCATTTTAACTGAGCATAAAAAAGAAAAAAAAAGGCAGGAAAACTTTATGGAGAAGATGGCATTTTAACTGAGCGTGAAAAAAAAAGGCAGGATTTAGAAATGCAGTATGAGGGGCAGATATACCAATGTGAGTAAGGTGTGGAGGAAGGTAAAGTTGTGAGCTGAGCTTATGTGAGAGAGAGAATGGCATCAAGAACAAAGATCAGCCACTAATTATGCCTAGGAAACTTTTTTCCTGGGTTGTTTAGTGGCAACTTTTGCCTTGCTGAGTACTTTTACTATGTAAAAATATGTTGATGAGAATTCCTGAAAAGAAGAAATGAAGTCTGAAATGTGCCAGGCAATATTCCAGGTGCTTTTATGTATAACTTTCTTAAACTGGTAATTATTTTATAAACAAAAGTGGCCACAGAAATACAGTGCATTTCTGATTTTTTTTGTCCCCATTAAGCCTTATTTGACACTTAATCTCAAGATCCTGCCCCCAAATAAAGATGTATGAGTAAAGAGTTGAAAGCAATCCTAGCAGTGAAGGCAGTACTCTCACAGGAAATGGCAGAATCTTTGAAGTAAAAGGCTTTAGTGTTGAATCCAATTCGACCTTTTTGTGACCTTGAATAATTCATTTACCCTCCAAATTTCAGAGTAGTAAATGACAGATTTGATCTACTTGAAGAATTGATAGAATTAAATAAAATAACGTTTTGAAGTACCTAACAAACTACCTGGCTTAGGGTGGACATTACAAAAATTTTAGTTTGTGGCTATTATCCTTCTCTAGTGAAAGAGTTAGGTCTATTGGGTAGCTTTCTTGGACCTTTGTGTTAGTAAAAGCTGACACATTTTATTATAAAATCCAGCTCTATTTTTTTATTTATTAGCTTAAATGAATTTGGGAAAATTCTTAGTTTTCATTTTTTTCAATAGAAAGTTAATCCAATACATTCCTTTTCCAAGGGGATTAAAAAAGAATATTATCACACTGCCTAGCACGAGAAGTTACTTTAGTAGGAAGTCTCAACAACCACAACATTTTAAGTTCTCATGGTTAGTGTTGGAGCAAGTGTCCCTGCTTTCCTTGTGGTGGGCTTGCTTCTGAGACTTGTATATTCTTTCTCTCTTTTTATTGTTTTTCTTCTTCCCTGTCTTCCTACTGCTTTAAAAATTTCATTTATGTGGGAAGCTCTAGAAGAGCAGATGCCTTCCACCTAGACAGATTTTGAATCATTCCTCCATGAACAGTTCTTGCTGTGAGTTTGCCTGTTGGCATCAGTAATGGTCTTTGGTTGCCCTAAGACACCAAGTTTATTAGTTCAATCAGTTCTTCAGTCTTCTATTTATTGAATGCCCCTGTGGTTTGTGACTTTTCTCAGTTGGTTTCTTGATAATAGCCCGTTGCTAGAGTCCCTAATGCTTGTGCCTTTTTTTATGAGGAATGCCATTTTATACTGTGTTCAATTCACCAGGGACTGCTTCATTGTAGAAATTTCTATCAAGCTCTCCCGTCCTGGGTGTCCTTGTCTCTTGCTTGCCCCTGTCAAAGTTTAAAGGACTTTCCTGATGTCAACACCCTGGCCCTCCAACAGTGTTGCAGCTGTCTGTGTTACTTCTGCCTCTGCAACAGATGTGGGTGGAGAAGTTCCTGCAGTGTAATGTTGACTTCCAGATGGTGGGCATGGGGAAAAAGAAGGTGTGTCAATAGGAGGGGAGGCTCCGGGAAGTGGGTGACAGAAGGGAGCAGACAGGTAGTGGGTAGAGGAAACAAGTGATGGGTGGCAGAGGGAGGGAATCATGTGGAACGTGCACGATTTGTCACATGCTATAGAAACTGACTCGGAATTTTCCACTAGCAAAATAAATGTCTGCACATTTACTTCAAAAAAGCCACACAATGTTAATACATTTGCCATAAGATTCACATAAATAATACATGAATTTTTTAGTAGCTGGTAATTAAAGTTTGTTGTTATTGTAAGGTTCCAGAAAAGCTATAATTACATATTCATAATATGCTTCCTCATGCACTTGAATTTTTAAATTAAGGAAATTTTGTTAGTATTTTTGATTTGTTACAGTTAACTTCTTTTGACCTTTAATTTTTGTTTCAGATTGTAATCTGCATAAGGATAGTTCATAGCTTGGTATTAATAAAAGAAATTTTACGTGCAATTTAGATTTGTAGCCAATTTCTTGATGATAAATGTACAATTCCCCACAATCCTGAGACAAGTTAAATAATACCTCTACTGTCTAAATTAGAAAATAGCTACCTGAGCTCATTATTTTGATATTTTCAATTTTAGTTAGTTGCCAAACGCAATCTTGACTTTTATTACAAACTTTATAGGTACTGATTTCTGTTGTAAAACTGAATTCACACCCATGTTAGTGTACAGTGGTAGATTTTAAATATTATATCAAATATTATGTCAAAATTGTTATCAGTTTTTGTTTTGGCTGATTAAAAACGAATAACTATGTTTTGATCTGGGGGCAAGGTAGCATTTCTTCATCACTTTAAAAGTGCTAATACAAATGAGAAACTGATTGCCTAGAAAAGTTTGACTCACCAGAGCAGAAGTTAAAATGTAATTGCAAACTGAAAACTATAAAGGTTAAATCTAAGGTCTGGAAGGCATTTCTAACCCTTAGAAGAAAAACTAAGCACCTGCTATCATAGAGTCCCTCAGAAAAGCCATTTATTCTAATGATTCAAATTCATCAAACATTAATCATATGCCTCTTAAGGAATATGTTGTTGAGGAACTTCTAGACTAATGAAGAAACAGACAGCAAAAAATGTGACGTCTTAAGCACTGTGCATGTAAATAATTTTAGTTGATAAAGAATATATCAATAAAATTTTAAATATAGTTTAACATGGAGGATAAATTCAGCACCTTTATTCTTGTGTCTGCCTTAATACAAAATTACTAAAATACTTAGTGTTTTTAAAAAATACTAATTCTTATTGAATTTTTCGGATATTAGATATGTCTTTCTAAAGTGCTTAGAAATTCATAAACTCTGGTATTAGAGACTTAGTGTAGCATATGGAAGTTTCTCAAAAAATGTCTGCTCACTGATTCTATTTTTAATATTTAAAAAGCATGGTGGGGCTTCCCTGGTGATCCAATGGCTAAGACTCTGGTGTTCCCAATACAGGAGGACAGGGTTCCATTCCTGATCAGGTAAATAGATGCCACATGCTGTAACCAAAGATCCAGCATGCTGTAACTAAGACCTGGTACAACCACATAAATACGTACATACATATCTTTTAAAAGTAAAAAACATGGTGACTCTAAGTAACAATACTGCATTGTATATTTGAAAGCTGCTAAGAGAGTAAATCTTAAAAGTTTAGGGGAAAAAAGTAATTATGTGAGGTGATAGTCAAGGGAGATTGATGAATTGAGAATGCAGAGTCATGGAGATACCCTATCCACAGGGAAATGACTTGAGTCCAGTGGCCATGCTGAGACTGTTAACTCAAGATGTTTTAAATATTTATTTTGTCAAATGACATTATCATTCCTAAATGATAAAATAAAATAAAAGTCCTACTTTTATTTCCTATTATAGATGTTGACCCTATCTCAGAATATTGCCCAACTGGAGGCTGAGGTGGAAAAGATTACAAGAGAGAAGATATCAGCTGTTCATCAACTTGAGGAAATTCAAAACCAGCTTGCTTCCCGGGAAATGGATGTCACAGAGGTACAAAGAGAGATTTTAGTTTACTAATTATGTAAATCTTTTCTCTGAAAATTTTTTCCTAGTCTGTAAATCTCAGGAAGAAGTCTGGAGTAGAAAATTTTTTTTGTTGTTTTGAGACAGTAAAGATCCACATAATGGTCATTCGGCAAGCATTTATTTATTAGCATCAGGCCCTTTGCTAGGTGCTGCAAATATGAAGATGGGTTAGACACAAACAATGTCCTCAAAGAACTTAAGGGTTAAGTTGTTGAGACAAACTTGTAAATAGGCAAATTTTATTACTTTAATTATTAAGTATTTGATAAAACTTGTATTTCTAAATTAGTCAGTTAGGGGTAATTTTTTCCCCAGAGATGGTATAAGTTTGGTCTTCTCAATAATACTAAAAGACATACATTTATTTACAACATAAAGGTGTGTTTAACATAAAAAAATTCTCTACCTCTCATTCGTTTCAGACCTGTTCTTTAAAATCAAGATTCTAATACTACAACTTCTTATTCTATTGGTCCTTAAATTTATGCTTTACACTATGCTATCACAATGTCTGCGCTGTGGGCATCCACACACTTGTGAACCAGGAACTGAAATGTTTAATGGTCATTAAGTGGCTAAGGTACCTGTTTAAGAAACACTAGAGGTCTGTGTAGACTTCAGTAATCATTGGTTTAAGATGAAGTAACTCAATAGGGAAATGCATGGTGTAATAAATTAAATCAATTTGTTTTTCATCAACACATACCAGATAATTTTGTTAAAATGCACACTCATTTCATATTGTATTTTATTTCTCAACATATTTTCCCAAATTCTGACACATTTTTAATGCCATTATTGCTTTATAACTCAGTAATTTGAATTATCTTTAATATATATTAGGAAAGGAAGCCTAATTTTTCTTTTTTTCCCTTGAATTTATATAGTTCTTCATTTGCTTTCTAAAATTCCAGATAGTTCATGCAAAGCTTAAAATATCATATTTGCCAGTATGATTGATGTGTTTGTGTGGAAGTGGGGGGTAGAAGTAAGAGAATTGGTGCAGAGGGATAGAAATGGTTGACCTGGATGATAGGTGAGAGCTACATGAGGATTTGTAGTTCATTATAAGGAGAGAACTTTCTGTTGAAATATGGACAGTAAAGAATGATTACTCTGTCTTTAGAACTGTTCAAAAGGACTCAAACATCAGGGGAGTGCCTTGTGATTGCTTCCAACTCTGCGATAATATAATCCTAGTTAAATTTAATTTGCTGATTTATTTTAGATGAAACTGAAGTGTTACAAATAAATTTAACAAATGCATTTTAAACCAAAATTAGTGAGGCAGGGAAACTTTAAAAATAAACTTAAGGGATACAATTATTTTAAATAGGACTTAATGCTTAGATAGTTATTATATATAATAATTTTGTACTGATACTGAGTTTTAAGCACCATGGCTGTGTAGTTGTTATGTGTTGGTATTATAATTTGGATTTTTAAATTATATTCTTATATGTAAATCAAATAGATTGAAATAGTGAAGGAAGACAATTAGGGCTCCTCTCATGTTTTTCTGTAGTTCTTGATTTCTAAATTGTACTTAGCTTTGACTAGTAATTTTTGTGCATCATTAATATTTTTTACATTGAAAGGATCAGCTCTCACATATTGAAGATATCTGAATTTCAAATACAGTTTTTAGTAATTTTATTCATTTTTTAAAAACTCTTTGAGGGTCACTGGGTAGAAACTTAGTTTTTCTTCTATCTTGTCACTATAATTTTCAAACACAGACTAGTTTAGTCTTAAGGTATTTTTTATTTAAACATAGGAAATGCATATAGATTTTACAAGATTCTAAAGCTTCAATAATGATGAAACTAATCTCTAAAATTCTAATAATCACTTTGGAGAACTACCAAAATTAAAAAGTTTCAGGTAGAATAGTCATTGGATGATACCTAATTTTAAAAATCTCATATTTGTAACTTAGAAACTGACTTAGCAGACATGTATTATTTGATCTCCCTACAAGTTCTCAGTTGTCTCAGAAGTTTGTAACTTCTTTATTTAGATTTGTCTGCTAGTTGCATTTTCTAAATGTATTTATCTATATGGAGATACCCTGGATTGAAAGAATATGTAAAGGATGATACATAATTTTTAGATACTACATGTGTTTATTATTTAATACTGTATTAAAATCATTTCACTTACATGTATATTTTCCTTTAATGTTAAATGCCATAGTTATTTTAAAAGCAGAGTGGACTTAGTTGCAGTCTGTGATTTTTAATTTTCTTAACTTGAATACATAGTATTCTGCATGGTAAGACTGACACTATCTACAAAGCCTACAGTAAATACTGGCTGGGTTCTACTCTAAACATAAATATTAATAATATAGTCTATTAACAGAGAGAAGAATTCCTTTATTAATTTCCTTAAATAAGAGCCTAACTGAGAAATAGTTTCAAGGTAAGTTTTAATATAGAAAAAACTATATTAATTTTTAATATAGTTTTTAAAATAACATAGCTTAATATTTTAATTAATAATTTTACCTATTCACAGTGAGATGATAGTGCATTTTAGAAGATCATATGCAATTGAAGCTCTTATTTTACGTGAAAAATTCTTGTGTATATTACCAGAGTTCCCTGGTTATGCTTTGCTTTATCTGTAATTTGAAGTTGCAAGACTCAATAATAGCTGATATTGCCTCCACATCTTAACAATATATTGAATACGCAAATAGAAAATACCATTCCTAGAAAACTTGTTTTATTTATTCATATGACCTCTAGGGGGCACCAAAAGATCTAATTGCAGGCATTGAATAGTAGATTCCAGTAGCTATTGATCTAGTTTTTGTAATCTAACAGGTGTGTGGAGAAATGCGCTATCAATTGAATAAAACCAAAATGGAGAAGGATGAGGCCGAAAAGGAGCACAGAGAGTACAGAACAAAAACTAAAAGGGATCTTGAAATTAAAGATCAGGTAAGATTTGATACAAATGTAGTACCTGCAGCAATTAAAGATATAACTAATGTTTTTTTCCTGAAATCTTTGTCATTTTATTCCTAAGTCATTTATTTCTGTTATATTCTTTCTAATTAATGGAATGATCCAATTTATACTATTAAAAGAATTTCATATACAGTTGCCTAAAATTATTCACATGAAGTTGTAAGAATACAACTGCATGCATATGAAATTCCACTCTGACGGGTCATAAATATACATTTGGATATATGTATCTATTACTTAAAAAAGTTAAAAAAAATGTTCTAATGCACATTTTGAACCTAAAATATATGTAAATAAAGTTCTTGAAATATGCCAACTTGAATCCAATTTTAAGTGAAAAAGTTTAAAATTTGTGAGATGAGATGAGTTGATATGTAAACATGTCAATCAAATTGATTGTTGGCAGAGTGGAACCAGTTTTAACTAAGACTATCATGAATACGTTTGTTCAGGAAACCTAAATACAGTAAAACTGGAAATGTTAGGGAAAAAAATGTTACTTACTTCAATTTAAGTTTGAACAGATGTTTTACATTATATCTTTGTTGAGATCATGTAGATACTTCAATTTTAATTGACAACATGGATAAAGTTTTTAGTGAGGCAGTTCCAAATATACTGACTTTTGATTTTCTTAGTTTTGTGTGACAGAACATTGAAAGCTTTCATTCTTTATATTCAGTGAAAGCAGGTTGATAAATCTATTCAATTAAAATAAAACTGAATTCTCAGTGTCATTATTTTAAAGAAATCACTATGGTTTAAAAGGGGGTAGCCCAAAGTAAATTTTTTGAAATATGTTTTAGTTCAACATTTTTTACCAAATTTTCCAACATATTTGTTTTTCAGCCCAATCAGCTCTCTATGCAAATAATGCAAAGACAATCGGGAAAAGTATTGAAAATGAAAGTGATAATGAAATTTAGTACAAAAAGTTTTTCAGGTGGTGGCTGAAATTCCTAGTACTGAAATAAAATCCAAACAGCCAAAATCAAATTCTGCTTTTGCACCACTACATTCATAGTGTTATAATGAGTTTTACATTTTCAGAAGAATTTTCATTATTAACAAATAACATACATTTCATTATGTTCAAATAATGACGCTATTTTATTCTATCCAGTTGGGGGCGTGCCTGATAGTGGAATTAAAAATCCTTTATATCAGAAACTGAAGGTCTAGTATTACCAACCAACATGGAACTTTCCTTTTCTGATGTATCATAGCTTTTTAAAAAAGGTATCATATTGTCATGTTCCCTAGCATTATTATATGCCTTTCCTATTATTCTGTAGCATCTGCTAGCATAACATTTTAGACTAACTGGAATAAGGTAGAATCTCCAAGCTATTTAAAAATTACATTTTAATGTTCTAGAGAGAAAAAAATACTATAGGAGCAATAAGATTATAATATATCTTAAAAATGAATAACATGCAGAAGTATTTGTAATATTTTTCTTTTCTCACTATATCTCAGTTTAATTAACTACTAATGATGTGGAGGCTAAATTCTGCAGGATTTTTAAAAGGAGCAGTTTTCATTTGTAAATATTACCTGCTAAATAGTAAAACATGAATAGTTTTTATAATGATTTCAATGTTGTTTTTAGATAGAGGTATGCCTTTTTAGGATGTCAGAGTTAGGAATAAACTCTCCTAATAGTTTTCCAAGATGTTTCTAATGTGATGTGCATACTGTTTTTTTCTCAGACAGAATTTGAGGGCATCTTCTAGGTACTCTGTGTAACTATTCTGAATTGAACAGACAGTTGCCAAACAAGAAAGTAGTGGTGTCTCATTCCATGGATGGTCTGGAGTAGCAAGGCAGCAATTGTTCTTTGGTCTTTCAGCCATGACCTGACCTTCTGTCTTTAGGACTGAAGAAGCTACTTTGCTTGGCCACCATCTGCACTCAGGAGAGAAATTTACATTTAACTTTTAAAAGCTGGGCTGTTGAACATATATCTAAAATACCTATAAAATAATATACAACGATTTAACTTTTAAAGTGTTACATATCATGCAATTCGGAAAAACAGGAAGGCTATCTCTATGTTTACAAACAAGATGTTCCTTGTAATATGGTCCTTTTATTTATATTTTTGTTCATCTGGCCTCTTGATACATTTTTAAAGTAGGTGGGAAACTGTCAGATTGGAATGTGGTGAGAACAAGAGCTTTTTTGATGTATACAAAACAGGGCAAATGGTTGAGCACCAAAGTCATTTTCCTTGTGACCCAAGCCTTGACTCTGGCATAATTAGAAGGGAAGGTTAGGAGAAAAACAATGACCATCTCTTCCTCCCATTTTCTCCTTTTCTCTTTTTTTATTGTGTCAGGAACTGATGGGCAGATTATCCTTCCCATCAACTAACTCGTTTGTATCTCTTCAGTTAGAGCTCCTGCCAGCCTCAGAGGATGCTTCTAGCACCAAAAAAAAAAAAAAAAAAACAGGACATTTGGTATGTAGAAGAATGAAAAATCTGTGCCCTAATTTTTTATTAGAAAATTTTTATAGGCAACAGTTAGACACATACACACACTCCACTATGGGGATTTTAAAATATTTGTGAAGGTAAAGAGACTATTACAATGAAATCCCACGTCTCCATCACACAGGTTCCTCATTTTGCAATTCTGTTCCTTCAACTTCACATTTTATCTTCCCGTCTTCATTGTCATCTTCACCTTCCTTGTCACCTTTATCATCCTTTTCTTCTTCACCTTCTCTTCCTCTCCTGTCGTTTTCCTTCTCTTCTGCTTTTGAAATATATAAAGTCATGTCATTTTACCCATAATAAATGCAGATGTACACAGATGTAAACTCTGTATACATCTATGAAGAATTTTTTCACAGTCACTATGTCATCACACCTAACAATATTAACAGTAATTCTTTAATATCCTATAATGAACAACCCATATTCGATTTTTTCTGACCATCTCTACAATGACTGTAGTCAGCTTATTCGAATCAGGAAGATAGTTATATTTTTGTATGTTAGAATGTTGTGGTGTTATCTTCTTTAATAGAAAATAAAGGGAAATCTTAGAAAAATTTTGCCTTTCCCTGTCTGTTGTTATCAGTAAGTTTCAAGCATAATGTCTTGATAGTGCTTTATATTTGTAAGGTACTTCGAAGGAAATATGAATTAATCCTGTAGCAAACTATCTGAAGGAAATGGCTACCTTGCAGCAACCCCCATCATCATATTCTGAAAGGAGCCTGTTAGTCTGACATTCAAAATATATAATTAATTTCAGAGCCTTACATTTAGGATTTAGGAAGGTGGCAGGAAGCCCTGGCAGCACGAAGGGTAGCTGACTCTGAAATGAGCGATACATAGTGAAGTTTTCTGTATTAGCTTCCATTTTGGGGGATGAGTCTCAGAGGTGATTCTTTACAGCCCCTAATCTTTGATTAGGGCCTAATACAAAATGAAAAATACAAAGTTCTTTGTTCCTCAGAACAGGAAAAAAGTGATGTTAAAGGGAATAAATTATGAAACATTTTCCTTTCTCCTGCAGTCGGCTTCTCTCCTCTCTCTCCCCTTTCTCCTTTCCCTCTTCCTCCATCCTCCCGCATGTCATTTATTTGCTATTTAGTGTTGGACCCCCTCCAGCATGGGAGACTCATGGTGGGAGCTGCAGACCCCCATAGGTGCCCCATGACTGGTTATACAGATGGGTCCAGTTTCCAGGTTTCCCATGCCACCAGCTAAAAAACCTGTAATACCACGCCCCATTGGGGAAGAGAGACAGTCAGTCTTCATCCCAGGGTGGGTCAGCTGGGCAGCCCCCATGTGCTGGGATCAGGGTGGGCAGAGGCTCCACGCTGAGTCCGCTGAGTGTGCTGTAGTGCCGTCAGGCAGGAGCAGGGGTCGTCAACTCCATGTCCCACCCTCAGATGTCAGGGATGTACATACTCAACCCAGCCTTTCTCAGACTCAAATCCAGGCTCCCACCAGATGTAAAGGATAATAGCAGAACTCGGGTGCATGCCTGCATGCTCAGTTGCTTCAGTTGTGTCCAACACTTTGCGACACTATGGACTGTAGCCTGCCAGGCTCCTCAGTCCATGGGATTCTCCAGGCAAGAATGCTGGAGTGGATTGTCATGCCCTCCTCCAGGAGATCTTCCTGACCCAGGGATCGAAACTGGGTCTCCTGCATTACAGGTGGATTCTCAGCCACCAGTGAAGCCCAGCAGAACATGTTCCTCCCCCTAACACTGCTGTGACCTGGTCCCATCCATGGTGGAGGGCAGCACGGTCCCAAGGCAGGGGCCAGGAAGAGGAAACTAAAAGGGAACAAGTGTCCAAGCCGTGAGGCAGTAGACAGACAAGACCACAGATGTAAGTGGGGCTTCCATTGGTGCCATCAGACTTCACCAGTAAAACCCAGATTCCAACATAAAATCATTGAGAAGAATTTTAAAACGTTGACCACAGAGCATTAAACTGCAAGTGCAGAGCCCTTCTAAACACACGTCCCTATGTGAGCACACTGATCACACGCCCATGAAGCCACCATAGCTATGGGGATAAGCAGACAGAGATTTGGTATGCTAATGCAGGGGTCCCCAATCCCTGGGACTGGTAGTGGTCCCAGGCCTTCGGGAACTGGCCACACAGCAAGAGGTGAGCAGCGGGCGAGTGTGGGAAGCTTCATCTGCCACTCCCTATTGGCTGCATTATCTCCGGAACCATCGCCCCACCACTTCCTTCCGTGGAAAAACTGTCTGCCACCAGCACAACACTGTAAAGCAATTTTCCTCCAATTAAAAAATAAAAAATAAATTTAAAAATCGTCTTCCACAAAACTGTCCATGGTGCCAAAAAGGTTTGGGGCCACCGTGCTAATGCACATAGATACATGCCTACTTATAGAGATATGAGCATATGTTTACGCACAGGTGCCCTGTAGCTGTAGAAGAGGGCTAGCAAACGACAGCCCACGGGCAGCTCTGACCTGCAGGCAGTTGTTAGAAATCAGATTGTCACAGAGCACGGTGACACTCGCTTGTTACTGTACTGCCTATGACTGCTTTCCTGCCACGAGGCAGAGTTGAGAAGCTGTGGCATAGCCCACCACAACTGAAATACTTGCTCTCTGAGCCTCTACTGAAAATGCTTGCCAACCCCTGCCCTGAGGAAAAGATAAAACTTTTGTTTCCCCTGCCCTCTAGAATGTGGAGCTTTGAGATTGAAGACTCACCAATCTTGAAGTATAACGTAACAGCTTTAGAGCATTTCGCAGTATAGGAAATGTGCCTGATGCCTGAGCTCTTAGTCATCTAGCAGCATCAGCAGATGGGTATAGGACTGGTCACTGTGTTAGGGTCTGATTAGAGGCATGTGACTTAATAATGGCTTGGATGGGGGTACAAATATAAATACATAAATTGTTTTGTAATAATAGTACAAAATGTTTAGGTTAGTTTAATTTCTGTCAAAGATAAGACTTTCTTATCAGTATGGTGTAAGTTAGAATTCTGGAGTTGTGGCTAACATTGCATAGGAAGTGTTGAAGTTCAAAATTACCTGAGTGGGGTAATCAAAGAAAATATTTAAGGATAAAGCACATATACAAAAGAAGTAAATCTGCAAATTTTTACTAGAAAATTAGGGCCAAAAAAAGGATTTGAGGGTTGTTTATATCTACAGCAGCATGACTCCACACTTTAATGCTGACATTAAAAAACGTAGACTGTGTCAACACAAGAGTTATAAGTTCAGTTGAATTCATTAGATTGTTGGGAGTAGTACATCTGTTTTGTATGGCTGTGTAGAGAGGAAGCCCTATGTGTCCTAAAGTACGACCTACTTAAGGCCTGAGAAATAAAAGCAATAAAGGAAAGTTGAAGAATTGTACCTTTCTACTTAGAGAAGACTAAAACTGCTTCACTTGTCTTTCTGGACTTGACATAATTTTAAGGAGAAAGCTAAACACTTGTTCTTGATCTTTAGTAAGGAAAGAATAAGAACAAAGAGATTTAATCACAGCAACTGGAAATTATAGTAGCCCAAAATAAGAATTTTCTGACAGCAAGATGATTGAAATAGATTGCTGTAACAGATCATGAAACTTTTAGCTTTAAACAGACACTAAAGGATCTCTGAGGTCCATTGTCTCTTATTTGATTCTGGAAACATCCTAGGAACATTTCATTGTCTGTATTAATGTGGCTACTAAGGGTATTAATATTTGTCTTTTCTATAATTTAGGGCTTCCCTAGTGGCTCAGATGGTAAAGAATCTGCCTGCAATGCAGGAGACCCAGGTTTGATCCCTGGGTGATGAAGATCCCCTGGAGAAGGAAATGGCAACCCACTCCAGTATTCTTGCCTGGAGAGTTCCATGGACAGAGGAACCTGAGGGGCTACTGTTCCTGGGGTCACAAAGGGTCAGACATGACTGAGTGACTAACACACTATCATTCATAATTTAGCACTTTCAGATTAAAATAAAATCCTGTTTGGTTCTATTCTCTCTTATGTGTCTGTAATGCTATATAGTCTCTTTAGGGGGCTTTTGGGGAATATACTGAGATAATGGATGGCTTCTGAGAGCTAGGCTTCAGAGACTATCCACCTACCACCTGCAGCCTCACTTCTAGCTCTGAAAAGTGACTGGGAGGGGCCACTTGGGCACGCCGTTCGTGCATGTAATCACTTGGTCCTGGTGATGACAGAGTTGCTCTCCAGTGTTCTTCACACCCTCTTTCAGTGATGGAGGTTTAGCACATTCCCCTCCCTGCTCCTCACTTAGACTGTAGCCATTCCAGAGGGCTTGGCCTGCCCACACCAGCTACACCAGACACTGTGGGGTGATAACTGGAAGACCCAGGTCCTGCCCTTAGGGGGTTTATATTCTAGTTTAAGAGCCAGAGTACACATTTGAACATGCCTAAAAAATACTTGTAAAGTAGCATATCGACAAGTGCAAATTAATGTAGTGTGAACTTCATGCTGGCTACAGCCCATGAGAGGAGAATCTGGTTCCATGTGTGTGATGCAATAAAGCTTTCTTATTTTTTTAAATAGCATCTTCCCTAAGTATGCCCTAAAGCATTGTTCAATATACTTAGATAAATTTGTGTTCTTATCACAGCCCAACCAAGAATTCTGAGGAAAATTTTCACCCTGGTGTATGTCTAATAAATCAGCTTCTTTTGTTCTTGTGCTGTGGGATGCTTGAATGGGACAAATAGGATTAATGTGAATAATTTAAAATATCTCCATTTAATAAAATATTACCAATTTGTTATTTTTCTGAAATACCAGATAAAATTAATTTCTTCATTTAAAATCGTAATTACATTCATAAGATCAGAAAATTAGCAATAAAAAAAGTAAGTTTGAATTTTGAACAAAGAAACAGTTCGACATCAATCCAGGGAAGAATATCAAGTTGCAGGTCCTTGGGGCATTTAGCATGAATAACTTTAATAATGATTTGGGCAGTGGTTTTACGTGGCAATATATGTATATCTCATTCATAAAAACACTATAGAAATTCATACAGTCATAAAAGTCATTTGATTTTCTAGACAAGATGATAATGCTATTCACCATAATAATACATCTTTAAAAAAATCAAATGTGTAAGCAGAAACAATGTATATGAAAGTAACAATTCAGGGCTATTTAGCAGTAATGGTACAAATAAGAAACAAAACAAGCCCTTTTAGAAATAATCTGTGTTAAGGGATAAACATTTAGATAAATGCTTACCTCTGGAAAGGAATATAAAACTGTAAAGAGAAGTCAAAAAACATTTTTGTGTTTAAGGAAGTCATAAGATTGATTCATCAAAATATTGATTCTAAAGAAATGTAATTTTTGCGGTATTTCAGTTTCAGTGAATGATACATATTTTGGTCCTTAAAAATTTGGGGCATACTTATTTTGACTTTAAAAGTTGATCCAACCTTCTAACATTATAGATTATCTGCTCTAGCTACAAAGTCAAAAATTCTGGTGACTACCAGGTGCAGCAACTCTTTGAATATGTTTGCATGTGTGCTGGCAAACTGGATGATATTAGACATAGGACAGCTACAGCTGCTTTATTTATAGTCCAGAAATATTAGTACCAATATCCAGTATAAATATTACTAATTACTACATATGTATACATTTAAAAACAATATTTACTGTATAAACAGAAGCACATTCACAGAAGCCAATGATTCTATCACTCAATAGAGCAAATTGTTTTCATTTTTCTGTTTTACCTTCCGCTTTTTGTCCATATGCATATATATTATTTTCAAGTAGTAAATACAGCCTAGATATAATTTTGTTTTTTACTTTTTTCACTTAACAGTGTCTTAAGCTTTTTATGTTTTGCTGCCTTCTCTTCATAGATCACTTTACTGTGGTCATTTACATGGATTGGATTAGCCAGAAAGTTCATTTGGATTCAAAACCCAAATGAACTTTCTGGTCAACCCAGTGCTTTCAAAAGAAAAGTGATACGTCATATTTTGAAGAGAACAGATGCTGTTATAAATTTAGAATCCTTTTGCCCTAGACTTCACTTGTTTCTTTAATTCAGCAACCATATATTGCATGCACTATCCTGACCTAGAATAACCTTCTGTTCTTTTTTGTTGTTTTTTGGGGTGTAGTAGCATTACAATGTTATGTTAGTTTCTGCTACACAAGGAAGTGAACCAGCTCTATGCATATATCCCCTTCCTCCTACTCTCTCACCCCACCCCTCTAGGTCACCTCTAGAGCACCAAGCTGAGCTCCCTATTCAGCAGTGAACTTCTGTTCTTAAAAAGGGGAGTATGTATCAATAAGATAGGTTTCCAAATAAGTATATGTCAAAGACCATAATAACTGTCATTAGCAAACCACAAAAGGGTATGCAGACTTAGAAGGAGAGAGGACAGAGTTGAAGGATGGTAAGGATGTTGCCCACCATGGGCAGAAGATGAAGGCATGTAGGTTGAAATAAGGCAGATTGAACAAAGAAATGGAGATGGGCCTGTAGGGGAAAGAGGAAGTAAGTATTCAAGGAATATATGTATCTTTTGATTCCATAGCATACTTGTATCACTGACCTCAGTATTTCAAGTGCCACGTCCCTGTTCTAAAAGATTGCCCATAGAAAAAAAGGCTTATATCAGTCTCAGAATCCCCGTGTAATTGCCTGCTTACAATATTCTGCATGTCCTACTACCAGGCACAGAAGTCATGTTTTATTTTGGGAATATTTGTATGAGTTTTTCATTTCTTTTTCAGTGTTTTCTATGTAATGAGACAATTTTATGATTTTCAAACTTCAGAGGACCTACAACAAAATGACATTTTATTTAAGTGTTTGGGCACTTCCCTGGTGGTTCAATGGCTAAGATTCCATGCTCCCAATGCCAGTGGCCTGGGTTCCATCCCTGGTCAGGGAACTAGAGCCCACATGCTGATTAAACACTAGTTAATGATCCGAATAATTGATACTTTTGAACTGTGGTGTTGGAGAAGACTCTTAAGAGTCCCTTGGACAGCAAGGAGATCCAACCAGTCAATTGTAAAGGAAATCAGTCCTGAACATTCATTGGAAGGACTAATTCTAAAGCTGAAACTCCAATACCTTGGCCACCTGATGCAAAGAACTGACTCATTTGGAAAGACTCTGATGCTGGGAAAGATTGAAGGTGGAAGGAGAGGGGGACAACAGAGGATGAGATGACTGGATGGTATCATCGACTCAATGGATGTGGGTTGAGCAGGCTCCGGGAGTTGGTGATGGACAGGGAAGCCTGGTGTGCTACAGTCCATGGGGTCATAGAGTCAGACACTACTGAGCGACTGAACTGAACTGAATCTGCAATGAGGACTAAAGTCCTACTCTGAATTAAGAATGAAGTTCTATTGGAAAGATTTTAGGCCACAGCAAACTTCTCAAGATAGTGTTTTGGATAATAGAATTTGTATGCTGTAACTAAATATCCTGCATGCTGCAATTAATACCTGGCACAGCCAAATATTGGAGAAGGAAACGGCAATCCACTCCAGTATTCTGACCTGGAGAATTCCATGGACTCTGTAGTCCATGGGGTTGCAAAGGGTCAGACATGACTGAGCGACTTTCAGTTCACTTTACTACAGCCAAATATAAATAAATAAAAAGTATTTTTTAAAACCAAAGTATATTCCTACTTTAAAAATAAAGTGTTAGACATGAGTAGGATGAGTTGTCTAGAAATAAGAGAACTGACAGTTACCTTAATGATTTGTAGAACATTTCCACATGACTGATAATGGAAGGCGAAACACAGAGTGTGCAGCACATTACTTTAGCTATGGAGTGTGAGTCCAAAGACTTGATTGACTTCTTGATTTAACTTTTCAGCTAGCTTCCTGAGCAAACCTCTGAGAGACGCGTTTTCTTTCCCAGTAAAGTAAGAAGCTTGGCTAAGTGAAAGTTAAATTTTCTTTGTGTCTTGAATGCCCATGTTTCCAGAAACATAAATATATTTCTGCTATTCTTAATTATGAATTAAGTATTAATAAAATCAATAAAATTATGTGCAGTCTCAAGTGTTATTCCAAACTTGCCATTCTCTCTGATTTATAAAAATGACATTTCTGTTACAATAAGAATGAACTTTTACTACTATCGGCCTCAGGTTATATTCTTTTCATTATGGTGAATGCTAGAGCAATAAAATGTCTAGCCTTTAAACAGTTGAATTAAGTTACAAGATAGACATCAGTTAACCTGCGATAAGAATTAAAGATCTACTCTGAATTAAGAATGAAGTTCTATAGGAAAGATATTAGGCAATAGCAAACTTCTCAACAGTCTTTTGGCAGAGAAGTCACTCTTCAGGAAGCCCGCAGAATTAAATACTCTCAGCCAGGGTTTTGTATCTATGTGAACCCCTGATCCTCAGAAATGAATTGGTGACTCCTTGAGACACAGCAGTAATAGTTGATGCCTTAAGTTTCAGTTTTTCCTTGGTGCTGTCTCGTAAACAGAGCCCTGGAATGAAATGTGGTATCACTGGATCTTGATGACCTAGAATATGATATTTTTTGTACTTTGATTTTTTAATCATCAGAACAAGAACAGATTTTTAATTCTGTTAGAGAATTCACATATCCCTAGCATGTTTCCCTGACCCTTATTAGAGTCCAGCCTGAGAGACTGCCCTAGACAGAGATCCTAAATGTAACTAACTGCAGAGTGCTCATGACTATTTATACACTGCAAGGTGTTTAGATTTTCATGTTGCTATTCTTAGGAGATGGTCAAGGTAATTTAACCTTTTTTTGTTGTTATGATCTGTATTTAAGTGGATCACTTACACTGACATTCAGATTTTAGGGAATAGACAAGAAAACAGAAGTGTCCTAATTTCTAGCCTGCTTTATACTTCCCTGGGAATTTTTGGCATTCCCTGTGGGAAATAGAAAATTCTTTTGTGTAAGACTGTCTCCACTCACAACTGAAGTTCTGATATTCATTCATACTCATCCTCTCTCTCTTGCTCTCTTCTTCCCCCATCCGGTGGTAATAAAAATGCAAGTAATAGCATTAACCTGGCTTCAGAAATCATGAGTCAAGTTGTGGTTGAAAGGTCCCCATAAAATGCAAGGCAATGCTCCTATCTTAGAGAGAGTGGCAACCAAGGAAGACAGGGATGTAGAAGCTTTTAGCGAAATTTTAAGAAGATGGAGGAGAAAGAATTACTGAATTGCTTGACATGAAAGTTTGTCCCATCATTGCAAGTACTGCCTTTTCTTTTGGGCCCTTCTTTCACTTGCTCAGAATTTTCTGCATAGAAATCTGAAAATACCCATTTTTAAAAAATTATTGAAATTAGTTGATTTACAATGTTAACGTTAGTTTCAGGTCCCTAGCAAGGTGATTCAGTTATATCTATATATAGATATGTATAGAGTCTTTCCATTATAGGTTATTATACAAGATATTGTGTATAGTTTCCTATGCATCACAGTGATTTTTGTCGGTCATCTGTTTTATATGTAGTAGTATCTACATTTTTATTCCAAATGCCAAATTTATCCCTATGTCATTTCCCATTGGGGCTTCCCTGATGGCTTAGCAGGTAAAGAATCTACTTGCAATGCAGGAGATATAAGAGACATGGGTTCGAAGTCTGCTTTGAACCCACTGAAGTATTCTTACCTGAAAAATCCCATGGACGGAGGAGCTTGGCGGGCTACAGTCCGGAAGGTCACAAAGAGTCGGATACAACTAAACCAGTGAGCACACACTCACCTTTCCCCTTTGGCAATTATAAATTTGTTTTCTATGTCCATGAATCTATTTTGTAAATAAGTTCACTTGTATCATGTTTTTAAATTCCATGTTTAAATGGTATAATATTTATCTTTCTCTGTCTGACTTACTTAATGTAGTAATCTCATACTGAGAGGTAACTGTCATATCCTAATTTGAATGAGAAAATTCAGGCTGTCATTTTCAACTTATCTCTATGCTTAAGTTTATCACAGAAAAATCGGGCTGGGTCAGTATTTCTTCCCTAAATAACTGAAAGTCCACTATGTACATAGTAATTGAAGCTGTTTAAGGGTTTATATATCAATAGCCAGATATGTTTTGATTTAAAAGGGGAGTTAAGGTAAATGAATGGATCAAATATCTATTTATGTATTAAAAATCTATAAATATATATCTTTGTGTGTGTGTATAGGTACATGTATGAGTATATGTGTCTATTATATATATATACTATATATATATATTTATCACTAATATGTAATACAGGAAGTATGACTTGCTGATAAACAGGGTTTTCTTGTGTGTGTGTATAGGTACATGTACGAGTATATGTGTCTATTATATATATACATTATATATATATTTATCACTAATATGTAATACAGGAAGTATGACTTGCTGATAAACAGGGTTTTCTTGAGCAGAGCCTGAAGTCTCTAAATGCTGAATTCAGGATATCTTTGACTTACCTCATCAGCCAGGAAAGAACAAAGGAACCTTGAGTTGTTCCAGTTATAAAAACAAGAAGAAAAGAGGAAAAGAAAAACTAAGCAGGAAGAGAAAATGAGAAGGATTTTACAAGGCATTCTAAAGTCATACTAAGAGTAACTGGGCTTCACCTCTACTTACTTACCTCTACTTAGTTTCACATTCAATTACAACTCAGAAGGGGCCAACATGAGCACAGATCCATCATTATATTCCATCAGTATTTTCAGGAGGGATCCAAATCATGGATTTTTTAAAACTGTAACTGCTATAGTTCTTCTTCTCCACCCGCATCTCCCTCAACCATTGCTGATTGTTGAGAGTAAGTTCATATAGATTGGCATTTTTCAGACCATGCTTTCTAACCACATAGCAATAAAATTCATGAAGGTATTTTTTATCTTTTGTCTCCCTTGTTTCAGTGGCTACATATGAAGGATCAAAGGGAGGACATCAGATAATAAAGGGCAATAGTTTGATGAGCACTGAGAATCAATGACTTAGTCTGGCCCCTTCATTTCATAAATGATTAGGCTGTGAGTGAGCTGAGAGCGAATGCCTCATTTTAATGAATCCATTTATTTAACTATTAGTTACTGGTAACCTATTAGGTGTCACTAACAAATAGGCACTGGGGTTGAATTGAAAAACAAAATATATTTATTATTCACACAACTCTTATAGTCTGGTGAGACCATTAAATGTGATGAGATAAGGGCCGAGTGGAAGGGTAGCTTACTGTGGTGGGAGAGGGTTCAAAAATATTTTACACAATAGTCAGTCAGTTTTCAACATGGATAATACAAAAATTCAATGGATGAAACAATAAATGATGCTGGGAAAACTGGATATCCAGATGTAAAAGAAAACATTTGGGCCCCTACCTTTTATTATAGTCGTGTCTGACTCTTTGCGACCCCATGGACTGTAGCCTACCAGGCTCCTCAGTCCACGGAATTTTCCAGGCAAGAGTAATGGAGTGGGTTGTCATTTCCTTCTCCAGGGGATCTTCCCAACCCAGGGATCAAACCTGGGTCTCTCGCACTGCAGGCAGATGCTTTACCGTCTGAGCCACCAGGGAAGCCTTACCTTTTATTATATGTAAAAGCAAATTCAAAGTAGATGAAAAACCTGAATGTAAGAGCTAAACTTATAAAATTCTTGCAAGAAGACATTGACGTAAATCTTTGTGAACTTGGACTAGGCAATGACTTTTTGGATAGGACACTAAAAACATAAGCAACAGCAGAAAAAAATAGATAAACTGTATATCATCAAAATTAAAAGCTTCTGTGCTTCAGAGGACATCATCAAGATAGTGGCAAGAAAACCCACAGAATGGGAGAAAATTTTTACAAATCACCTAATCTGATAAGAGACTTGTTTCTAGAATGTATAAAGCAGGCTTACAATTTAATAATAAAAACCCAATTCAAAATCAGGCAAAGCATCTTAATAGATATTTTTCCAAAGAAGATGGACAAATGGCAAATAAACACATGAAAAGATGCTCATCATCATTAGCTGTCAGAGAAATGCAAATCAAACCAAAAGTGAGATACTACTTCACACTTGCTAGGATGGCCATAATCAAAAAGATAGATAATAACAAGTGTCGACAAGGATGTGGACAAATTGGAGCATCGTATATTACTGGCAGGACTATAAGCTATGCAGGTGCTTTGGGAAATAGTCTGATGGTTTCTCAAAAGTTTCAACTTAAAGTTTCCATATGACCAGTAATTCTGCTACTACGTATATACCCCATAGAAATGAAACATGTCCAGACAAAACATATTCATGAGTGTTCATAGTAGCATTACTCATAATAGCCACAAACTAATAACCCAAATGTTTTTCAACTAATAAAGGGATAAATAAAATATGATTATCTATATCTATACAGCTATATGTTGGCAATAAAAAAGAATGAGGTGCTGATACATTCTATAACATGGTTGAACCCTGAAAATATTCCACTTAGTGGAAGAAGTTAGTCACAAAAGACAGCATATTGTATGATTCCATTTCCCCAAAATGTTCAGAATAGGCACATCTATAGAGAAAGATTAGTAGATGCTTGGATTGAGGGCAGATGGGGAGTACTGTTAATGGGTATGGACTTTCTTTTGGCGTGAAAAAATGTTCTAAAATTGGTCAAGGTGATGGTTGCCCACCTCTATGAATATACTAAAACACATTCAATGATAAACTTTAATGGAGGAATTATATGTGAATTATGTCAATAAACTTGTTATAATAGAGATTCTACCATAAAATTCATATTTTAACATAGTCTGGAGGAGAAAAAAAGAGGGTGGGAATGGAAGGCCATTCAGCAAAATGGATAGAACATGCAAAGACACTGTTTGTCCTATATATACCTGAGGGCAAACGGGGCCATAAGAGATGAGGAGAGAACATTGAGTCCTGGAAAACTATCAATTGCCAGAAATGTCTGTAAACTACAAAGTCAGAGTCCATGTCTTATTCATCATTGTATCTCTAGTATCCAGCACAAAGAGGGCCTACTACAAGTTTTATCTGTTAGTTGAATGATTGAATAAATTAATGCCTAAATGAGCTAAAGAATTTTAAATAATTAATGTGTGCATGCTAAATCACTTCAGTCGTGTCTGAGTCTTTGCCACCCTATGGTCTGTAGCCCACCAGGCTCCTCTGTCCATGGGCTACTCCATGCAAAAATACTCAAGTGGGTTGCCATGCCCGCCTCCAGGGGATCTTCCTGACCCAGGTATCAAACCCACGTTTCATGTCTCGTGCATTGGCAGGCAGTTTCTTTACGACCAGCGCCACCTGGGAAGCCCAAATAATTAATAATTGTCCCTAAACTAGTTGACAGATCCTCTAACTCCTAGTTCATCTTTGTTGTGCTATATCAGGCAGAAAGTTTTTTTAATACAATTTCAAAAGGTTGCTTCCCATTTACAGTTATCACAAAATACTGGCTTTATTTCCCATGTTGTACAACACTTCCTTGAGCCTATCTTACATTCAGTAGTTTGTACCTCCCACTCCCCTATTCCTGTGTTGCTCCCCACTACTGGCAACCACTTTTTTATTCTCTAGTGGTGTATTGTCTGTGAGTCTGATCCTTTTATGTTATACTCGTTAGTTATATTTTTCAGATTCCACATATAAGTGATATCATACAGTACTTGTCTTCTCTATGTTATTTTACTTAGCATAGTGCTCTATAGAGAGAGTCCATCAAATTTCATTCTTTTTTATGACTGAGTAGTATTCCATTGTATATGTACACCACATCTTCTCTATCTTTTCATCTATTAATGGACACTTAAGTTGTTCTCATGTCTTGGCAGTTGTAAATAATGCTTCTGTGGATGTTGGGGTACATATATCTTTTCAAGTTAGTGTGTTTCTATTCTTGTTTTTTGGATATATACCCAGGAGTGGAGTTGCTGAATCATATGGTAGTTCCAGCTTAAGCTTTTTGAGAAACCTCCATACTGTTTTCCTTAGTGCCTCCGCCAACTTACACTCCCACCATCCAGTATACAAGGGTTCCCTTTGCTCCACATGATTGGTAGTATTTGCTATTTGTAGACTTTTTGATTATAGCCATTCTGACAGGTGTAAGGTGATATCTCATGGTGGTTTTGATTTGCATTTCCATGATGATTAGCAATGTTGAGCATCTTTTCATGTGCTTCTTGGCCATCTGCATTTCCTCTCTGGAAAATGTCTATTAGGTTCTGCCCATTTTTTAATTCTGTTGTCTGTTTGTTTTGACGTTGAGTTGTGTGAACTATTTGTATATGTTGGATATTAATGTCATATTTGTCATACCATTTCCAAATATTCAGTAGCTTGTCTTTTCATTTTGTCAATGATTTCTTTTGCTTTTCAAAAGCTTTTAAGTTTAATTGTGTTCAGTTGCTCAGTCGTGTCCAACTCTTTGCAACCCCATGACTGCAGCACACCAGGCTTCCCTGTCCATCACCGACTCCCAGAGCTTGCTCATTCATGTCCATCGAGTCGGTGATGCCATCCAACCATCTTGTCCTCTGTCATCCCCTTCTCCTTCCTTCAATCTTTCCCAGCGTCAGGGTCTTTTCTAATGAGCTGGCTCTTTGTATCTGGTGAACAAAGTATTAGAGCTTCAGCATCAGTCCTTCTGATGATATTCAAGATTGATTACCTTTAAGACTGACAGGTTTGATCTGCTTGCAGTCCAAGGGACTCTCAAGAGTCTTCTCAACACTGCAGTTCAAAACCATCAATTTTTTGGCACTCAGCTTTCTTTATGGTCCAACTCTCACATCCATACATGACTACTGGAAAAACCATAGCTTTGACTATATGGACTTTTGTCAGCAAAGTAATGTCTCTACTTTTTAATAAACTGTCTACATTGTCATACCTTTTCTTCCAAGGAACAAGCATCTTTTAATTTCATGGCTGCAATCACTGTCTGCAGTGATTTTGGAGCCCAAGAAAATAAAGTCTCTCAATGTTTCCTTTGTTTCCCCATCTATTTGCTATGAAGTGATGGGACCAGGTGCCATGATCTAAGTGTTTTGAATGTTGAGTTTTAAGCCAGCTTTTTCATGCTCCTCTTTCACTTTCACCAAGAGGTCCTTCAGTTCCTCTTTGCTTTCTATCATAAGGGTGATATCATCTTCATACCTGAGGTTATTGATATTTCTCCTGGAAATCTTGATTCTAGCTTGTGCTTTATCCCGCCCGGCATTTTCCCATGACGCAATCTGCATATAAGTTAAATAAGCAGGGAGATAATATGCAGCCTTAACGTATTCCTTTCCCAATTTGAAGCCAGTCCGTGGTTCCATGTCTGGTTCTAACTGTTTCTTCTTGAGCTGCATACAGGTTTCTCAGGAGGCTGGTAAGGTGGTCTGGTATTCCCATCTCTTGAAGAATTTTCCACAGTTTGTTGTGATCCACACAGTCAAAGTCATACTCAATGAAACAAGTAGATGTTTTTCTGAAATTCTCTTGCTTTTTCTATGATCCAACGGATGTTGGCAATTTGATCTCTGGTTCCTCAGCCTTTTCTAAATCCAGCTTGAACATCTGGAAGTTCTTACTTCATGTAGGTACTATTGAAGCCTGGCTTGGAGAATTTTGAGCTTTACTTTGCTGGCATGTAAAATGAGTACTACTGTATAGTAGTTGGAACATTCTTTGGCATTTTCTTTCTTTGGGATTGGAATGAAAACTGACCATTGTAGTCTTGTGGCCACTGCTAAGTTTTCCAAATTTGCTGGCATATCAAATGCAGCACTTTTCCAGCATCACCTTTTAGGATTTGAAATAGCTCCACTGGAATTCCATCACCTCCACTAGTTTTGTTTGTAGTGATGCTTCCTAAGGCCCATTTGAATTTGCACTCCAGAATGTCTAGCTCTAGGTGAGTGATCACACCAGCGTGATTAGTGGTGGTTTAGTCGCTAAGTCATGTACAAGTCTTGTGACCTCATGGATTGTAGCCTGCCAGGCTCCTCTGTCCATGATATTCTCCAGGCAAGAATACTGTGGTTATCTGGGTCATTGAGATCTTTTTTGTATTGTTCTTCTGTGTATTCTTGCCATCTCTTCTTAATATATCTTCTGCTTCTGGTAGTTCCATACTGTTTCTGTCCTGTATTGTGCCCATCTTTGCATGATATGTTCCCTTGGTATCTCTAATTTTCTTGAAGAGATAAGTTTAATTCAGTTCAGTTCAGTTCAGTTGCTCAGTAGTGTCCAACTCTTTGCAACCCCATGAATTGGAGCATGCCAGGCCTCCCTGTCCATCACCAACTCCCAGAGTTCAACTCAAACTCACGTCCATCGAGACAGTGATGCCATCCAGCCATCTCATCCTCCATCATCCCCTTCTCCTCCTGCCCCCAATCCCTCCCAGCATCAGTCTTTTCCAGTGAGTCAACTCTTCGCATGAGGTGGCCAAAGTACTGGAGTTTCAACTTTAGCATCATTCCTTCCAAAGAACACCCAGGACTGATCTTCTTTAGAATGGACTGGTTGGATCTCCTTGCAGTCCAAGGAACTCTCAAGAGGCTTCTCCAATACCACAGTTCAAAAGCATCAGTTCTTCGGCACTCAGCTTTCTTCACAGTCCAATTCTCACATCCATACATGACTACTGGAAAAACCATAGCCTTGACTAGATGGACCTTTGTTGGCAAAGTAATGTCTCTGCTTTTGAATATGCTATCTAGGTTGGTCATAACTTTTGCTAAGTCATGTCCAAGTCTTGTGACCTCATGAATTGTAGCCTGCCAGGCTCCTCTGTCCATGATATTCTCCAGGCAAGAATACTGTGGTTATCTGGGTCATCGAGATCTTTTTTGTATTGTATTTGTATTACTCCAAGGAGTAAGCGTCTTTTAATTTCATGGCTACAATCACCATCTGCAGTGATTTTGGAGCCCCAAAAAATAAAGTCTGACACTGTTTCCACTGTTTCCCCATCTATTTCCCATGATGTGATGGGACCAGGTGCTCTGATCTTAGTTTTCTGAATGTTGAGCTTTAAGCCAGCTTTTTCACTCTCCTCTTTCACTTTCATCAAGAGGCTTTTTAGTTCCTCATCACTTTCTGCCATAACGGTGGTATCATCTGCATATCTGAGGTTATTGATATTTCTCCTGGCAGTCTTGATTCCAACTTGTGCTTCATCCAGCCTGGCATTTCACATGATATGCTCTGCATATAAGTTAAATAAGCAGGGTGACAATATACACCCTTGACGTACTCCTTTCCCGATTTGTAACCAGTTTGTTGTTCCATGTCCATCTTTACAGGTGTTATTGAAGTAATGTCCTAATCGGCTTCCTTTTTTTCCTGCTTCAACTCATTGTAGTCCCTTTATGGACAGAGAGATCTGTTAAAATCTGTGTCAAATATTGTCCCTCTTCTGATTGCAACTACCAGTGATTCCCTACCTCAGATATGGAAAGGCAAAGTTTCCACATTTGATCTATAAGATGCTGCAAGTCCATCCCTCCAGTTAACCCCTCTGCCCCTCATCTCCTATTTTTCTCCTCCATTGCTCTGCTCTAGTCACACTGGCTTCCTTGCTGTTCCTCAGACACATCAGATACACAATCCCATTCAGGGCCTTTGTCTTCCTATTCCCTTTGCCTGGACCACTGTTCTGCCTGATGACCTTATGGATCACTAGCTTAATCACTGCCCAGCAAATAATTGCTCTGATATCATCTCCTCTGTAAGCCCATCCCTGACCACCTTATTTTAAATTGTATACCATTCCCCCAGTACTCTCTTTCCCCTTTTTGCTTTATTGTACTCTATATCTTACTCATTTATTGTGTTTGTTATCTGTTTTTTCCTTGCCACATTATTAGTTTTATGAAGTCATTCCCTTTCAATATATATATAACACATTAGCAAAGACAAACTGTGAATTAAATCAGTGTTCTTCCATTTAACAGATTGAGATATTTTCCCATTTGCATTTAGAAACATAATTCCAAACTCTTTTTTTTAATAGTTTACCAGACCCTGTGTAATCTGATCACCAACTGTCTTAATACCTACCCTTATCTATTCTTCCTGTCTCCATTCACTTGAGCCTCATAGTTTTCCTTTAGTTTCTCAAAGATGTCAAGGCCTTTGGACAAATGTTGACCTTTTCTGTTCTTTTTCACTCTTTCTGTGCTTAACCAACTCTTTCTCTTTCTTTGGTTCCCACTTAAATGTCTTCACTTCTCTATTAACATATATCCTGTTGCACACCACCCCATTATTCTCTCATAGTACCTTGTTTGTTTCCTTCATGAAACTTACAACTTTTATGATTTTTTTTTTCTACTTAAAAAAATCTTTCTCTTTCATTGGAATGTAAGTTTGAAGTCAGATTCTCTTACTTGTCACATCCTCTTTTGTATTCTGGTGGGTCAGTGCCTAGCATGCAGTTAGGGTCACTGTAACTGGATAGGTGGGTGGTTAGGTAGCCAGAAGTTCAGACCCTGAAAGTAGATAGCCTAAAGTCAAAGTCTTACTTTAATATCTATAATACTATCTGGTGAACTTGGTCAAATTATTAATACTTACTCTGTCCAAGCCTTTTTGTCTTATCTGTAAAATGAGGATAGATAAAATTACCACTTTGGGGGGTTTTGTAAAACCCTTGAGGTAATCTCATAGCCCAGGACATGACATTAGTAAATGATCTATGGTTGTTGTTTAGTTGCTAAGTTGTGTCCGACTCTTTGCGACCCCATGGATTGTAGGCTGCCAGCCTCCTCTGTCCATGGGATTCTCCTGGCAAGAATACTGGAGTGGGTTGCCATTTCCTTCTCCAGGGGATCTTCCTGACCAAGGGATTGAACCCAAGTGTCCTTTGTCTCCTGTATTGGCCGGCAGATGTACCACTGAGCCACCAGGGAAGCTCTTAAAGTGATCTCTAGATATTAATAATTATTATTTTTATACTGATGTTACTATTATTATTCACATTCTCTATTGTCAGTTCTGCCTCCTGACTGTGTATTCTATTTTATTTATATTTTTAAAAATCATGTCTTTTTTTTTTTTAACTTTTTATTTTATATTGGAGTATAGCCAATTAAGTTGGAGGACATGGCAACCCACTCCAGTATTCTTGCCTGGAGAATCCCCATGGACAAAGATACCTGGAGGGCTACAGCCCATAGGGTCACACAGAGCCAGAAACGACTGAAGCAACTTAGCACGTCCATAGCCAACTAATAATGCTGTGATAGTTTCAGGTGGACAGCAAATGGATACATGCATCCATTCTTCCCCACATTCCCCTCCCATCCAGGCTGCCACATAACATTAAGCAGAGTTTTCTGTGCTATGCAGTAGGCCCTTGTTATTCTTTTTTATCTAGTTGCTTTACAGAGCCATGATGGTAACTAAATATGATACTTAGAGTATGACCTCAGCAGTACATAGAATTGGAGCTATCATCTAAGCTTATATTAATCTAGCTTCAGAGCCAGTTATCATTTGGGTTATGTGTTTATCAAATGTGTCTCATAGTGAACTTTTGTGAGTTTAAATTCAATTAAAACCCCTAATAGCATAAGTGTCCTGCACTACAATTGGGCAGTAAGTACAGATTATTTGCATTTGTCTCTTTGGAATTTGATCATTTTAGTTTGGATGAATGGTGTCAGCTTGTCTGAACCCTTTTGGATTCTGGTTTTCACATTTCACTGTAATAAATTAGTCCTCTCAGATTTATGCCACAGGCAGATTTGATCATCATATCATTGGTGCCTTCATTAAAATCAGTGGTTTAAACAGTATAACATGAATGGCAGGGCACAGCCCTGCAGGCTGTAGCTGACGACCTCCTTGTAGATTGATATTTTCCATTCTGTCTTCTGTATGATGTGTTTGTTTTCCTGTTTAAGAACCAAACCATTTACCTTCTTCAAAGTAACTCTAGTCAACCAAAAGATATTTACTTTCATACCTACTATTTACAGTTGGTCTGCTTAGGTACCGCTGAACTATTAGGTACCATTAGGTGCCATTGACAGAAGAATATAATAATGGCTAATAGAGAAAAATTAGGCATGGGTAGCTAAGAAATCAAAGTTTTTTTTTATAAATATGGAGCAGATTTCTAGTTGGCAGGATTCAAACCTATGTTAGGACTCTCCCAATGGAAGAGGAATGGAATTCTAATTTCTTCATTTAAATAATCTGGATAAATGGATTAAATTGGAAATTTGAGGAGTTAGAGTCTACAAAAACACTTTTTTTGAGATCTTATTGATTCTATTGATCTACTCTCATTTTATAAGGCTTATTATGTCCATACACATATATCAAATCATTATGTTGTATACCTGAAAGTAATACAATGTTATGTGTCAATTATATCTCAATAAAAAAAGTGTTCTGTCTTAATCATTACCCTATATTTATCTGTTCTATACCTGTTTCATCTTTCTCTATGAAAAGGAATAAAAGCAAGAATTGTGCATTTTCTAATTGTCATAGCATATAAATTCATATAAATTGGTGGTGGTTTAGTCACTAAGTCTATTCTAACTCTCGAGACCCCAAAGGACTGTGGCCTGCCAGGCTCCTCTGTCCATGGGATTTCCCAGGAAAGAATACTGGAGTGGGTTGCCATTTCCTTCTACAGGAGATCTTCCTAACCCAGGGATTGAACCCTTGTCTTCTGCGTTACAGGCTGATTCTTTACCACTGAGCCATCAGGGAGGCCCATATAAATTCAGTACTGCATATAAATGTGTTTCATAAACTATGAAAAGCTGTGTAGAATGGAGCTTTTATGATGGAATAGACGGTCAATAAATTGAATAGATGAATTTACTCCTTTGTATGCGGATGGTGTTAATTTGAAAGAAGCATACTGAAAACATTTATTCACAAAGGCGTCTACTTTACATCAAAAGCTTCTTGCCAAAATTAGTTAGAAAATATAGGTGATTTTATAGTTAAAGCTAAGAACAACACATTCTTAAGTTCCCCAAATAGTATTTTACAGAAACATTTATATAATTCACAGCTAAAGTGAGTTTTCTAAAAACTCCCCATAAGGTGAGATCACGTATGCCATGTCTCAGTACAGAAGGATTTTTTTTTTTCAATCAGTTGTGTCTCTAAAAATAAACCTAGTTTTGTTGTTAAAAATTGCTGTTTCCTCTTCACATAAGAACATCTCATTAATTTTGGTGAAACTCCTCCAACAAGATAAGGTTAAATTGTCCAGTTTTCCAGTGGAAGAGGATCCATTTTGTGTCACGAGCAGAGTAGCAGCAAAGAGGTGAGTTGAAGATAAACATGGAATATTTTGTATCCAAGCAGAAGTGTTCAGGGAAGAACCTGTAGGTCTGAATTTCTAGGTATGCTTTCAGTAATATGCCACTTCTCTTTCTTTCTTCAGAATTTTAGAGCCAGAGTATCGATAGCGACATTCTCTGTAATCAGATACACTAAGGAGTAGTAGAAACTGGGTGGGTAGAAAAGAGGGGACCTCACAGAGGTCCAGTGTACTTACATGAGAAAGAAGAGGAGTGTATTCTAGCATCCATACTGCTAAGTGTCCAGACTCCTTACACTGAAACTGATTTATTAGCACAGAATCAAAATATGATTTCCTGTAACATAAAATTATTCCACTTGAAGTGAAAGGCGGGGAGATCTTGAACAGGTTTGAGCTTTTCTTTGTTTGAGAGAAGAGAAATATTTTGTACTAAACAATAATGTTGATAAAAATAAAATCTAATAAAATATATTTTTCCCTCAATTGAGAAATGGCATATTTGGTCTTATACAACTTAGCTTTTTACAAAAGGGGGCTGAGTCTTAAATTTGTTCTGATTGCCAGAGATAGACAGGATTTAACTCATCAGAGATTCACAGAACAAAAAGAAAAGCTTCTTGTTGAATGGTAGTTGTCAGAAAGGAAACAGATGATGTGTTTTCTTTATTACATTTAAAAATTAATTATTGCAATAGAAGCTTGTTTGTACTCATAACTGACTTAGCTTTGTGGTTTGGCATTATTCCACATTTGAAGGGAACTAGGTATTGGTAGAGAGCATGAAGCCTGGATTCTAGTCCAGTTTAGTGAGCCTCAGTGGGTCATTTAACTTCACTGGACCCCAGTGTTCTTATCTGTAAAGAGAGGGAATAGATGAAGATGATAGCCGTGGTGGATTCATGTTGATGTATGGCAAAACCAATACAATATTGTAATTAACCTCCAATTAAAATAAATAAATTTATATTTTTTTAAAAAAGATGATAAGTAAGACTTCTATCTTTAACTGTGTCCATTTTTAAAGGCCTGTGTTTTTATGAAAGAAAATCATGGTGTAAACAGAGGAGTTAAACTTCCCAAATGTTTTAGGGTCCTTTTGGTGGGAACACATTTTTTTAGAAGAAATATAGCCAGTATAATATTTAAGAAAAAGGAATTATATTTAATAAATTAAAAATGTACACTGAAGTCTTGATAGTTAGGAGAAAATAACCCAAAACTTTTCTTGTATTTTCCCTTTAGGAAGCAGAATATTTAACCAATATTCTTCTGACAGCTCCTATAAAAGCTACATTGAGTATAAGAATTTTAATTTGTTCTTGTTGTAAAATAATAAAAATGTGTACATTATCTAAAAGACAAAACAATTATGCTAGCATTCCCTGTTTTTCTAGATAAGACTAAATGGGATAATTTATTCTTGTATAGTTTTTAATAGCTGAAAAAAATAACTGGATAATCATGCTACTATTAGAATAGGAGCTGCTTTATTAAGTAGTTGTTTTTGGAAATTGTAGTTTTATAGTTCCCAGTACTTTTATATCTGTTCTAAAAGGTATGGGGCTTTGAAAGCATACTTGAATATTATATTGCTATTCCTATAACTATAGTATCCAAAAAAAAACATTACATTTGATGCATTAATGGGAAATATAGGATATTATTGAAATTTCACAATGCACTGAACTTTATGCTACAGTTCATTTAAAGTAACAGTCTCAATTTTGAAGGGAAAAAAAACTCAAAAACTAATTTGGTTATAAATGACATCTTTGATGTCATTTAAATATTTTTAATCTCATAATGAGAAGCTGACATCATTGTAAATACATTTAGTAATAAAAATATTTTTTATAAATAATGAATACATAATTAACTTCACATACTTAAATTTATGTATAATGTCCTATGGCAAAATCAAATATAACTTTAGGATTAGTAGTATTTTCAGTTCACTTAAATTTATTTATCTTTATAGACAGATAAGCATAATAAAGATATAAGAATGTCTTACTGATATCCTGAATTGCATATCCTACATTGCTGGCAGATTCTTTACCCTCTGAGCCATGAGGGACGCCCTTAGGACACTGGAGTGGGTAGCCATTCCCTTCTGCAGGGGATTTTCCTGACCCAGAGATCAAACCTGGGTCTCCTGCATAGAAGGCAGATTTTCTACCATCTGAACCACCACGGAAGCCCAGTAGATAGATAAATATAATAAAGATATAAAGAATCTTACTTGAAAATGCCTTTCATTCTCTTGTTTATTATAATTGTTTTAGTCTTATTTTTTGTTTGTGTTTAGCCATATTTCTACACATAAAGAATGCTGCAGTAACAAGAACTCTGTAATTAGTATTGGGCAATATAACCAGTTATTATAGTCATATATTCTAATGTATTTTAAATCAAATTATTCTATTGGAAAATGTTCATAACTTTAATATACAGAGCTGTAAGGAACAAATTATAGCCAAAATGTAGTAATATAATCTGAAAATTATGGTTAGACTTCATTTAATGTGAATCCTGGAGCCTTAATATTAATGCTTATAAAACATTTTCTGCTATAAAGTTTTGTAAGAACTAAGCAAGAATATGGCAGTAATTTCTCTTATTTACCATAGCTGAGATTATTATAAATTTGAGGAGAAAATGATATAATAGTTTAGATGTATCATTGGGTTTGCCTTTTTATCAAAATGATAGGAAAATTTTATTTTAATAGTAATGGAAGTACAAGAAAGACAGTGAGATGAAGAGTAGACAGATTGGATATATGTTTGTAATTTTCTGGTCATCTGGATTATATATATATACATATATAAAATCTGTGTTATATATGTAATATAAAATACACATACTATAAATATCTGGCACATGGTAGGCACATAGGTACTCAGAAATATTTATTGTATTGAACTGAGGAGTTAGGGAGAAATTGTTTAAGGGGGAATAAAGTAACAGTTTTCCTAAACTGGAATTATTTTATTTTATTTTTACTGTGGGTGATTTTCCAAACTGGCAATAAAACAATTTTCAAATGGTGATTAAAGTCAACTGCGTGAACATTTGAGTTTGGAGTAACTATCTGTAGATATTTCTCCTTTAGTCATTTTTTATATATCTTCCAGATTTTGTACTTATTAGATCGTTCCTGTTTTGTCAGAGAGAAAAGCATACCAAATAATTCTTTGGTCCTTGAAAACACCAATCTTTTTATATAAAGATGGTCCATCAGAAAAGAGACCTTCCTGTTTTTATTACAGTTTATTTTGAGAGAAAACTCCAGGCTTATTATCTTTTGAATGTACTGACTATAGCAAGCAAAATACTTTTGAAGTACCTTCAAAAGGATTGGGTTAGAGTTAGGTCTAGCTTTTTTCACATAAATTATGACTGTGAAAAAGAACTATGTGAATTTGTTAGGAAGTTCAAGTGAAACTTGCATTGGTGCATTGGTGACTCTTACCTCGGATTATCTTCACTGACCGCCCTCTTATTCCTCAGCCAAAGAATCATGGCCCCAGTTCTCAGGGAAGAATGGAAGGGATCATGGTTCATAGTTTATTATTGGCCTTTAAAAAGTTAATGTCTTATTTATCTTATAACTGGAAGTTTTTACCTTTTGCCCACCTTCACCCATTTTGCCCACCTCCCTGTTCCCCAGCTCTAGCAACAACCCAACTTTTATGTGTCTGAGTTCACTTTTTTTAGGTTCCACATAAAAATGAGATCATCCAGTATTTGTCTTTCTCTGGCTGACTTATTTTACTTAGGATAATGGTCTCAGATCCATCCATATTGTCACAAAAGGCAGAATTTCCTTTCTTACTGCTGTGTAATATTTCATTGTGTGTGTGTGTGTCTCTGTGTGTGTGTGTGTGTGTGTGCACGCGCGCGCGACATTCTCTTTGTCCATTCATCTGTCAGTGGATTCTTAGGTTGTTTTTGTATTTTGGCTGTTGTAAATAATGCTGTGACAAACATAAGAATGCAGATATTTTTTCAAGATAGTAGTTCATTACCTTCAGATAAATACTCAGATGTGAAATTGCTCAGTTGTATGATAGTTCTATTTTTAATTTTTTGAGGACACTCCATACTGTTTTCCATAGTGGTTGCACCAATTCATTAATAATGTTCCCCTAAAGTCAGTTTTATATATTAACATTTTAAATGTAAAATGGTTTCTCTTTTTATCAAATTAGAATGTTAAGTACATTGCTGACAAAATTTCCTTCTAGAAAATAAGAAGCCAAACCATTATTTTTTGAGCTTTACTTTGTTTTAAAAGTTAAAGCAAAAAACGTTCTAACAAGGATGGTTGCTGCTGCTGTTGCTGCTGCTGCTAAGTCACTTCAGTCGTGTCCGACTCTGTGCGACCCCATAGACAGCAGCCCACCAGGCTCCCTCATCCCTGGGATTCTCCAGGCAAGAACACTGGAGTGGGTTGCCATTTCCTTCTCCAGTGCATGAAAGTGAAAAGTGAAAGTGAAGTCGCTCAGTCGTGTCTGACTCTTCATGACCCCATGGACTGCAGCCTACCTGGCTCCTCTGTCCATGGGATTTTCCAGGCAAGAGTACTGGAGTGGGGTGCCATTGCCTTTTCTGAACAAGGATGGTTACAGCATATTAAAGGATTTCCTTCATGTGTACACAGAATTTAGACCTGCATTGGTCTTTTTAGTTATATTCTCTCAACAAAAACATTATAAGACTGTTTAAATGTTCCAATGTAACATTTTAATTCTTCAAAGAAGACATAAAAATGGCCAGTAAACACATAAAAATGTGCTCAACATTGCTCATTATTATAAAAATGCAAATCAAAACTACAATGAGGTATCATCTCACACCAGTCAGAATGGCCATCATCAAAAAGTCTATAAACAGTAAATGCTGGAGAGGATGTGAGGGAAAAGGAACCCTCTTGCACTATTGATGGAAATGTAAATTGATACAGCCTATGGAAAACAGTATGAAAAAACTTAAATCTTAAAAAACTAGGAATAAATCTATCACGTAACCCACTAATCCCACTACTGGGCATATACCTTGAGAAAACCATACTTCAAAAAGGCACAGGTACCCCAGTGTTCATTGCAGCACTATTCACAGTAGCCAGGACATGGAAGCAGCATAGCTGTCCATCAACAGGTGGATAGAGAAGCTGTGGTACATATACACAATGGAGTATTACTCAGCCATGTAAAGGAAGACTTTTGACTCAGTTCTAATAAGGTGGATGAACCTAGAGCCTATTTTACAGAGTGAAGTAAGTCAGAAAGAGGAAAGCAAATATCATATATTAATGCATATATATGGAATATAGAATTATGATACTGATGAATCTATCTGCAGGGCAGCAATGGAGATGCATACATAGAAAACAGACTTGTAGACACAGTGGAGGAAGGGAAGAGTGGGATGAATTGAGAGAGTAGCATTGAGACATATACATATATTGAGGTGAAGTGAAGTCGCTCAGTCATGTCCAACTCTTTGCGACCCCATGGACTGTAGCCCAGGTTCCTCCATCCATGGGATTTTCCAGGCAAGAATACTGGAGTGGGTTGTCATTTCCTTCTCCAGGACATCTTCCCGACCCAGGGGTTGAACGAACCTGGGTCTCCCGCATTGTAGGCAGAAGCATTGTGCTCAGACCGTCTGAGCCACCGTATGTAAAATTAGATAGCTGGTGGGAATTTGCAGTATGATTCAGGGAGCTCAAATCCAGTGCTTGTGACAGCCTCTAGGGGTGGGATAGTATGGGAGGTGGGAGGGAAGTTCAAGAGGAAGGGGGCATACATATACCTACAACTGATTTCCATAAGCAGAAACCAATACAGTACTGTAAACCAATTGTCCTCCAAATAAAAATAAATATGTTTAAATTTTTTAAAAAGACACATGTGCCCCAGTGTTCATTGCAGCATTATTTTCAATAGCCAGGACGTGGAAGCAACCTAGATGTCCATCGACAGAAGAAATAAAGAAGTTGTGGTGTATATATACAATGGAATGTTACTCAGCCACAAAAAGGAATGAATATGAATCAGTTGAACTAAGGTGGATGAACCTAGAGCCTGTTACACAGAGTGAAGTTAAGTCAAAAAGAGAAAAACAAATGTCAACGCATATATCTGGTTCCATAATCTAGAAAAATGGAACTGATGAACCTATTTAGAGAGCAATAGAGACACAGTTGCAGAGAATGGCCTTGTGGGCAGAGCAGGGGAAGGAGAGGGCAGGCTGAATTGAGAAAGTAGCACCGACGTAGGTACACTGCCACGTGTCAAATACATAGCTCTTAGAAGCTGCTGTCCTGCATTAGGAAGCGCCCCTGGAGGAGGGCATGGCATCGCACTCCAGTGTTCCTGCCTGGAGAATCCCATGGACAGAGGAGCCTGGCGGGCTACAGTCCATAGGCTCACGGAGCGTTGGACACGACTGAAGCGACTTAGTACACACGCACACAGAAGCTGCTGTATAACACAGGGAGCCCAGCCTGGCACTCTGTGACGACCTAGAGGGGTGAAATGAGGGGGAGAGGGGGAAGGAGGCTCAAGATGGAGGGCATATATATTTCCTTATAGCTGATTCACGTTGTTGTACAGCAGAAACCAACACCAACATTGTAAGCAATTATCCTCCAATTAAAAAATAAACATTTTAAGACATGTGCAGTAGAATAGATAGATACCATAGGATTACCAGCTTTGTAAAGCAAGAAACTGCCAAAGATTTAACATGTTTTGCGTTTATCAACTCCATTAATATAGCTCTTAAGGTACTGCTATGAGTAAAACAGAAATATTCTCTTGGATGATAATTCAATTAGGTGAATTTGTAAATAATTAAGCAGTCATTCCAAGGAAGTTTTTATTAGATTGGAGAAAATTTTCACTGGGGTTTTTCCATAGCATCTTGTGGAAAAACCCAAGCAAACTTTTTGGCCAGCCCAGTACTTATAGATACATTAAACTTTATAGTTATCCAGTAGTCAGGCATTACTGATTCAATCAACTTGCAACTGGGAGTGGGGGGGTGGGGGTGGGGAGGAGATTAGGAGACAGTGTTAGGAAGCTGTTTTCAAGTCTTTGAAGTTACAGTCCCTTGACATTTATAGGGACAAATCCCAGGGTCTTTGCTAATGATAGCAAAGGCAATTAATTCCTGCTATTAAATATATTAATGTATTTAACTGACCCATTCACCCTCTAGAATGTTTGTAAATATAGAACTAAAATTATTTGTGAGCCCACTGAAATAAATCCTACTACTGAAATAAACTATATTTCACTATAACATAATGACATTTCAGGAGAGGGTTATGTTCTGAATTTAATTTGTAAGGTAAAATATTCCATATGGTCAAACTTAATTTTGAAAACCTTTTGAAGCATTCAAATGTACATAGTCTACATGGATTTCTATATATATTGATTTATATGTGTTTAGAACCATGTATTCCTACTACAGTTTCTCAAAAACTTTTTTTTTTTTTTTGGCCATGTTGCAGGTCTTATGGGAACTTAGTTCTCCAACTAACAATCAAACCTGGGCCCTTGGCAGTGAGACTGCAGAGATCTAACCATTGGACCACCAGGGCATTCCCTTAAAAACTTTAATTCATATCATTTACTTCTGATGTTGGGATAGATTACTATTTACTCAGACAGTGACCAGATATGAATGAAGACAAGGAGGAAACCAGCCCGCAAAAGTAATACTATCTTCACCTGAGCTCTTTTTTGTAAACTGACCACAGGGCTGTGATGATTCTTATTCTTGCCCATGAATTTTCTGGCATCGCCTAACAGCAGTGTGAGCTTTGCTTGACAAAAAAGGCTGCTGTATTGTCACAGTGTAACAGAATCAGCTTTGTACCAGATGTCTTAAATTCTTCTCTTGAGATCCGCTCTTGTAGAAAGTTTTTTTTTTTTTGCCATAGATCCATCTCATCTGTTTTGAAAACTTGTTTTGAGAGCTCCTTTAGCTCCAAGGAAGTGCTCCTGAGTATAAGTGATCCATTGATACCACTTCTTTTATCATTATGGAAAGAGAAAAAAAAAACTTTTAATAAAACTATTTATAGAATATTTGCTTAGAGTAAGAATTGATTTAGGAGTCAGAAATGATTAGAAAACTGAAAAGTTTTACCAACTGTTACATATTATACTGGGAAGGCTGAAAGGTCAAATGCCACTTTGACTCTCCTGCTATGTGGAGTCTTTGTGTCATAAAAGATATAAACTTTGGGACCTAAGGCTAAGCACATTCAAACTCCGCACCCTCAAGGCTACCCCTAAAATCTCTTGGGGAAATGCTTCTTCAAAGTGAATCTCAGCCAGGGCTTTGCAAATTGAGAGCCTTGTGTTAGCTAGTGTGACATTTGATCCCAGACATCTCAAGTTAATCTTCTCTCAGTGTCTGTCATTGTCTTTTACCCATGCCAAGTTGTAGTTCAAGAGGTTTTAGAATGCACATTTTGTCATTTTTCTTTTTATTTTCTGAAGTTTGTTTAGGAAGACGATATACAGTATAGTATAAAGAGTATAGGACTTGAAATCAGATTAATCCCATTTTGAATCCCATTTCTGCCACTATATCATTTTGTATAAGTCACTAAATATCTGTGTCTGTCTTCTCATCATAAAACAAGGATAGGATATTTATGTTTACAAGATTGCCATGAACACAAAATAAGATTAAAAGTAAAAAATCTAATAGTATAAAATACTAACACAGTGCCTGACACATGAGAAATGATGGCTGGTGTCAGTGTTACTGTTAGGCCTGAAGTAAAAGCATGTTAAATCGATATTGTGTGCCCTCAATGATGATAAGCATGAACAGAACTTCTAGGATGGTATCAGCAACGTTCGGTTATCGAACTCAGGTTTGTTCAGTTTGCTTGCCACTCGAAGCCAATAAATTCAGGGGCAAGTGTCAGTAGAAAGGAAAGTGAAAGTGAAGTCGCCCAGTTGTATCTGACTCTTTGCCACCCCGTGGACTGTAGCCTACCAGGCTTCTCCGTCCATTGGATTCTCCAGGCAAGAATACTGGAGTGGGTTACCATTTCCTTCTCCAGGGGATCTTCCCGACCCAGGGATTGAACCTGGGTCTCCCACATTGGAGGCAGATGCTTTAACCTCTGAGCCACCAGGGAAGAAAGGAAAGCTGCTTTATTCAGAAAAGCCAGCAACCTGGGAGAAGGTGCACTTCTGTCCAGGGACCAACTCTGAAGATTCTGCTTAGCTATGAGTTTTTAAAGGGAAAAAAATCATAGTTAATCATTAAAATAGGAGGTAAGATTCTTCATCATTCTTCCATTTCATGCAAACCTTCTGACTTCTAATCTTCCTTAGGATGCTGTCTTGCTCGTGCGATCTGCCTGTGCAATTGGATGTTGTCTTACCCACATAGTGCAACTGCACCTGTGGGCTCTGCCTGCAGATTTACTAAGGGGAACCTAGGGGCAGAGAACCAATCATTCTTTAGCTACTTAATTCTTCATTCTTACACCTTCTAATGCAGGAAAGGCATCAATAGATGAGGCAAGGCATTGTGTACATTCATTAAAGCAGAAATCAGAAGTTAGGTTAAATGCTGTGTCATGATCTCGTCTTTATGGTTAAGACCAGAAGAAAAGAGGAATGAACAGAAAAGGGGCAAAGGAGCTGCTTACACTTCCACATCTACTACAGTAAAGACAACCATTTTTGTCCATTTCTAAAATGACTTTGATATTGCTTATAATATCTTTTTATTTACATAGGCAAGAGTCTAGTTTGGAGGGTGAGTCTTGGTAATACATTTGGCTATTTTCTAGACCAGTGCTATCAAGTAGAATTTTCTGTGATGATGAGATATTTTATACCTGCACTGTTCACTATGGGAGCCATGATCTATCTGTGGCTACTGAGTACTATGTGATTAATGCAGTTGAGGAGCTATGTTCTCTATTTTAATTAAATTAATTTTATATACCCATAGGTAGCTAGTGCAGCTACAGACAACCTTATTAATGGTTTGGTAAAGTCATTCTTAACATCAACAAGTTAATAAAAGTGTCAGTGGGTGAATACTCAATTTCAGATGAGTACATTCTTTTTATCCACACAGAACTTGATAGAAACAATTGTTTTCTTTCAAATGATATATTGTTATGTTTTATTTTTCAATATCATGTGCCACTTTATTTTTCTAAATATATTCTATGAATTCATCCATTGGGCTCTGAGTGATAAATTCACATTTTCAAATTTTGACCACTTCAAAACCACAGGTTCTTCTTTCTCATTGTGCAAGAGTTCCAGTCTTCCTAGTGTTCTGTAGTATTTTTTTTCTCCTCATTTTCTTATGTGTATAAATAAATTACCCTAGATTAATGATTATTAAATAATTTTTAATTCACATATTTATTAGTAGGGATAAATCACTACCATTGGATTAAAATTGTTCCTATATGCTACTTTTTCATTCCAAGTAAAGTTATTCTTTGGAACTAAGATGACATAATTTTTAAAATGGGTTTTACATTCATTTCTTAAGTCTTTTTTTACTCAGGAAGTCAGGAGAAGTATATATTGAACTTATCTTAATGAAATTCTTTATTTCATTCTATTTAATTTGTATTTAAAATATAGTTTTTAATAATCATAAATATACCCTAATTTTTAAAATTAATTTTTATTGGAGTATAGCTGACTTACAATGTTGTATTAGTTTCTGTTCAGCAGCACAGTGAATCAGTTATACATATACATACATCCACTCTTTTTTAGATTCTTTTCCCATATAGGACATTACAGAATACTGACTAGAGTAACCTAGGCTATACAGTAGATTCTTATTAGTTATATATTTTATATATAGTAGTGTATTTATTTCAATCTCAAGCTCCCAATTTATCCCTCCCCCTCTTACCCTCTGGTAACCATAAGTGTTTCTACACCTGTGATTCTAGCGATGGCAACCCACTCCAGTACTCTTGCCTGGAAAATCCCATGGACGGAGGAGCCTGGTAGGCTGTAGTCCACGGGATCACTAAGAGTCAGATATGACTGAGCGACTTCACTTTCATGCACTGGAGAAGGAAATGGCAACCCACTCCAGTGTTCTTGCCTGGAGAACCTCAGGGACGGGGGGAGCCTGGCGGGCTGCCGTCTATGGGGTCGCACAGTCAGACGTGACTGAAGAGACTTAGCAGCAGCAGCAGCAGCAGCAGCAGAGTATAATTGACTTACAATATTGTATTAGTCTCAGGTAGGTCCACTGAAGTCAGGTCCCAGGACTGTAGTAATCCTGGATCTGGACCCCCTGTAGGCACTATGGAGGCAGCTCAAACTCTGGCCTGGCCCAACCCTGACATGTGTGTGCTCACAAAGTTTCCAGCTGTTAAAGCTAGATCTGTCTTACCTGGGGAGCTTGTCCATTCAGGGGTTTTGTAGGCACTGAGTTTACAAAGCCAATCATGGCAATGTCAATTCATGGTTTGTGTAGCTGCAAGGAGAGATTTTACCTTTTCTTCCTTAGTTGCATGGCCTCTGGAGTTTAGCTGTGGTTTCAGCCCCACAGGGATCTGCTCTCAAGATTGCCGCAGATCACACGAGTCTGCCCCAGCAAGAAAAGGGTACAGAAGTGGTGGTGGCTGTGGTTGCAAGAGTGCCTACTATTGAGGAGATAGAGTGAGGAGGATGAGATGCCAGCCACTGGGGCTGCAGGGGTGGGGACAGGTGCTTGGGGAAGTCTGCAGCTGCATTCACAAGAGAGCCAGCCTAGACTGGAATGAGGTGCTTTGGCCAGTGGCCATGGGCATGTGAAAGTCAGCCCTGATGGGAGTCTCCCTAATGCGCAATGAGGCAGAGGCCAGTGCATGGTGACAGGCTGCAAATTTGGCCCTTGGACATCGCAGCAATGGCGCTTTGCGTCTGTGGAGTCCAGGTTTGCTCCACAAGCATTCAGGGTTATGGGTTTCCTTACTCCTGTCCGCTCAGGCTGTCTCTTCACAGCTAACAGCAGTCCCCTTTCCGGATATGTTTCCAAACCCATGTTGCAGAACCTAGCCCCCATCTGTACCAGTGGGCACACATCTTAGGCTGGGGCACAGACCAGCTGTAAAGGTCTCACTCTGTTCTGCCCCATTGACCAGTTGTTGTGCTCTCCTCTGATAGTCCCCACTGCTCACACTCTGTCCCAACTGATCTCCCCTCTGTTGAGGAGGCTGCCTCCCTTGTAAAACCTCTTCTGTCCTTCAGCTCCCCCGCCATTGATGCCGTTCCCATCCCTCTTCCTCTCCTTTTCTTTCTCCCTTCTTCTTTCTTTCATCCCATCTGGTTAGGCCTGGGCCTTTCTTGTCCTTTTAGGGGCCTGAGACCTCTGCTAATGTTCAGCCAGTGCCCTTTGAGAACTGTTCCATTTGTAGATGCATTCTTGATGCATTTGTGGGGAGAGGTGAACTTCACTTCCTCCTTCTCCGCCATCTTGACTTCTTCACTACTTTTTAAGTTGTACTATCATAAAATCAGTTTTATGGGGTGAAACCAAAAGTTTTTCTTTTTTTTAAGGGGAATAGAATTAGAAGGAATAGGAAATATCTGAGTGCTTCAAATATAATTAGGGTTAGTATTGTTTTATGATATAATAGTTACATTTATACATATGTGTGGGAGAGTGTATATGTTTCTAAACTGTGGTATAAAATGTATTTCTTACTATGGATCTTGGTTAAAAAGAAATTAAAAGCTGTTGGCTAATTTATGGTATAGTATAGAAGAGCAAAATCAGAAGATCTGGTTCAAGACTTAGATTTACTCTTTGGACAATTATTCAATGTTTTTGACCCTTAGTTTCTTTAGAATCCTTTAGAGTTTTCCTTTTGTTCCTTTAGAATGGTTTGTCAGTTATTTTATGTTGAAAAAACTCATGGCTTACAATAGCAATCATTTATGCTCATGTTTATGAATCTTCAGGTCATCTGGAATTTGACTGATTTGTGCTGCATTTGACTGGTGGTTCTGCTTCAGGTTGTGATTGTTTGAGCTATGGTTTGGGTTTGGTTCTGATCCACATGTATTTATTATGTGGTCCAGGCAAAAGAGACAGCAGCTATTCAAGGCATGCTTTTCTCATGGAGAATCACCAGAAACAAAGTCAAACTACAAAAACATGTTTATGACTTCTGCTTTATCAACATGAAAATTCTATTGGCTAATTGAAATGAGATGACAAAGCCCAAAGTCACTGGGGAGACATAGTGTATCTCACTACCAGTGGAAGGAGATAGAAGTGAATATTTGCTGAAGAATAATATAAACTTTTTACATTACCTAAAAACCGTTACACCAAATCTTTGCTAAATACTTCATTCTCAAATATAAAAAGACAGCTGAGTATCACTACATATTGGAGGAGAGCCTCTTAATAACAGAGTGTCTAAAACAAATAGTAAAAAAGGAAACTGATGCAGTATTGCAGAGGAGAACATCTAAAATACTTTAATATTTTAATGGAGGCATACAATATTATATTCATATGATAAAAACAGCATGCTATATAAAAACAATGAAAAAAGAAATATCTACTGGAATGAAAGATGTGCTAAAAATTTTTTTTAATTCAGTAGAAGTTTTGGAACATGATGTCAAGGTTCTTTCTTGGAAGTTAGAATCAGAAGACAAATAGATAAAATTAGGTGATCAGTGCAACAGAGCCAAAAACCAATGTCCATGAGTGCCAGGAAAAGGAATTATTAAAATATATGGCATCAGAATATTTTAAAATAAGAATGTAAGAAAAATTATTCAAACAAAAGAAAACCTCCGGATTAAAAAGGGCCTACTGAAAACCCAGCACAATGTATGAAAAAAGACCCATTCCAAGGTCTAGCATTGTAAAGTTGCAAAATTCCAGAGGAAAATTATTATAAAGGCTTTTAGCAACAAAAAAGAAATCACAGACTATTAGGAATCATAATAGCATAGGGCTTTTTAATTGTAATATTACAATCTTGAAGACAGTGTTACTGTCCCTTAAAAATCCTGAATGAAAAAAAAAAAAAAAATCCTTAATGAAAGTTAATTTCAGCATAGGTATTATACCTAGCCAAACTATCAAGTGGGCTTCCCTGATAACTCAGTTGGTAAAGAATCTGCCTATAATGCAGGAGACCCCAGTTCGATTCCTGGGTCAGGAAGATCTGCTGGAGAAGGGATAGGCTACCCACTCCAGTATTCTTGGACTTCCCTTGTGGCTCAGCTGCTAAAGAATCCACCTGCAATGCGTGAGACCTGGGTTTGATCCCTGGGTTGGGAAGATCCCCTGGAGAAGGGAAAGGCTACCCACTCCAGTATTCTGGCCTGGAGAATTCCATGGACTGTACAATCCATGGGGTTGCAAAGAGTCAGACACAACTGAGTGACTTTCACTTTAAACTGTCAAGGATATGCATGGAATAACAACATACTCAGGCATACAGATACTTTTTGAAAATGCATTATTTGTGTACCCTTTCTTGTGAAAGTTACCTGGAGAATGTAATTCAACTACAGAAGAGGGTAAACTGAGAAACAGGATGATTTAAAACACATAAAACAAGAAACTCTAATAGGAGCATGTGTAAGAAAATCAACCAAATCAGAGATCAACCAGGCTAGACATGTCACCAAGCAGCATATATCTAGGAAAATAATTTAAAGGAACTAATGATTTACTGATATGTTTCACTGTTGAAAAAATATTATTAATGGGTATTTGACAGAACTGTTTGAACATTTGGGGGAAAAAATGTTACTTACCTAGAAAAATAAACTATTAAAAAGCAAGCAATTAATTTTATAAATAATAAAAGATTTTTACAAGAAAATTAATTTAAGCAGAATGATGCTTGTCTCAGTAATGAACAGTATTTCTATAATCATTATAATGTAAATGAACTATCGACTAATGATTTAACCAAAATTGTTACAGAGGAGGATGAGGTGGGTATATTGGGTGGTGTAAGAGAGATAAATCACTACCTTTTTTAATATAGGAAATCAACACGGTTGAGTTCTTAATCACTCAGTCGTGTCCAACTCTTTGCAATCCCATGGACTGTAGCCCGTCAGGCTCTTCTATTCATGAGATTTCCCAGGCAAGAATACTGGAGCTGGTTGCCATTTCCTTCTCCAGGGGATCTTCCCCACCCACAGATGAAATCCTCGTCTCTTCCATCTCCTGCATTGGCAGGTGGATTCTTTACCAATAGTGCCACATAGGAAATCAATAGATTAAGTTTATGTAGGAAAATCAAAGGATAGCATGATAAAAGTGAAAGTCGCCCAGTTGTATCTGACTCTTTGTGACCGCATGGACTGTAGCCCACCAGGCTCCTCTGTCCATGGAATTCTCCAGGCCAGAATACTGCAGTGGGTAACCGTTCCCTTCTCCAGGGTATCTTCCCAACCCGGGGACTGAACCCAGGTCTCCCACATTGCAGGTAGATTCTTTACCATGTGAACCACCAGGGAAGCAAGTATGTTATTTTAAAGTAGGAATATAAGTATCAGGGATGGATACTATGTGCCATTGAGGATTTGGCTTAGAGATGGGGGAGGGGAAGAGCACAGGCACTACCTTTCCTTGTTAGGAGCCACTGAGTACTATTTGACTTAAATTAGGCACATTGCTTTGATAAGAAAATCTAATAAATAATGAAAAGAAATGATTAATAAGAAAATTCTGTGCATTATAGATTATAAATGAACAGTAGTCTCTGTTTCTCCATGTCCCTCCTTGGTAGTGTTCTCCTGAGGTAGCCACTTTTAACCATTTCTACTTTTAGTTATTCAGATTTTTGGATGACATCACTGATTCAATGAACATGCACTTCGTCAAACTCCTGGAGATAGTGAGGGACAGGGAGGGCTGGTGTACTGCAGTCCATGGGGTCACAAAGAGTCAGACATGACTTGACAATTGAACAACTTCTAGTTCTTCTGGCGGTTACATTCATGACTTGAAATATACCTTTTGATAAAGCATAAAGCTATCCAGACTCGTCTTTGCGCAGTTAGCCAGCAGATGTCCATATCAAACTGCACTGTACATTGCAGGTTGATAGAGTACTTTGAGAGTAGTGTACAATTGGCCTATGACTGTTGTGGCCTTTCATCCCTGAGCTACTGTATACAGCCAAGGAATCAGCCCTGACCTAGTTGGGCAAAGCAAAGGGTTATCCTGCCAATGGGAGTATGGCATTTCTGGCAAGAGATTCCTCTTCTAACTGTTGGAGTTGGTGCCATGGCAGATTTTCCTGACTCGGGGAGTAAGTGTTGAGCCCTGGTCCAGCTGGTTCGATTATTTGTTGATTTTGATTATCTGCACCAATAAGCTGTTTCTCTGGCACAGATAATCAAAGTCAGGCAGTAACTTTCCATCTTCCTAACAAAAATGCTTTTTGCATTTTGAAGTTATAATAAAGTTTTATTCAGTGTCCTCCAAAAGAGTGCTTATCCAGAAATTTTATTGAATTAAATTAAGAACTCTTTAGTGCTCAGGGATAACCATGAATCCTTAGGCAGGTCTTTTTCCTTTACTTATATTTTTGCTCTTCTTGAAAGGTAGAGAAAAATCAGCAGTAATGATACCACCTGTTTTTTATTCAGCTCTTGCTATATCCTGGGCACTCTGGTAAGTATTTGCCATCTCATTTTTGTCTTCCCAATAGTTTTAGAGCTTTCTAGAGTTAGCACTTCCATTTTATTTTATTTATTTATTTTTTTAATCTATTTGGCTGCTCTGGGTCTTAGTTGCAGCATGTGGGATCCAGCTCCCTGACCAGGGATCGAATCTGGGCCCCCTGCACTGGGAGCTCAGAGTCCTAGCCACTGGACTACCAGGGAAGTGCCAGCACTCCCATTTTAGACTGAAGAAGCTGGTAAGGGTTGAGTGACTTGTCCAAGGTGACAGAGCTGGAGAGTGCCAGAGCTGTGTCTGAGCCCTGATTTCTGTTGATTCTTGGGCCCATGTTCTTTATCTCTATGTTTGACTGGAATTCAGCACAGCGTCTGACTTTTTATTATATGAGACTAAGAAAGCAGCTACTTTATACATAAAACCTGATTACCAATATAAGGTTACATACATTATTGTTGTTGGATGGTGCTTATAAAAATTGTTACACCTTTTCTTTTGGAAGAAGTTTAGAATTTTATACATCTTCTATTTCTGTCACTGTGTAGTGTCCTCTCAACTCAAAATTCTGGAGTCATCTTTGTTATCTTCCGATATCTATCCTTTTATTTACATGTACTCATCGTGTTCTCTTTATGTTTCTGTTTTATCACTACTTCTTATATTTGGAGTATTGCAACCATCTTTTTGTGGCCTACTATTACTGCCAGTCTCAACTGTCTTAATGAGCATACACATTAATCCAGTATTTTGAAGCTCAGCTTCTCTCATGTTGCATACCTGTTTAAATCATTATTTCCTCATTATCTATAAGGAAAAATACAGCTTTATAAATCTAGAATTTAAAATGTTTGATAATTGGTCTAATCTATCATTCCATGAGTTTATGTGGCCTTACCTTCTTTCCCACTTTTCTTGCCCATGCTAGTATATCCTTAATCTGGCCTATTGAAGCACAGATTTTCTCTAAGACTCATTTGTTGTTTTTTACATGCTTGATATTTTGGTTGTTTGTGTGTGTGTGTTTGTCTCATTTATTCAACTGAATTGCTAAGTCCTGAGTGTGGATGTGAAAACTCTGAGTCCATCATAATATTTAGCATAGTTTCTTGCACATAGCACTGTGTAAAAATATTAATGGATAAATTTTTGTAATTTCCTGGTGGTTCAGTGGTAAAGAATTCGCCTGCAACACAGGAGATGTAGGAGACGTAGGTTCGATCCTTGGGTCAAGAAGATCCCCTGGAGGAGGGCATGGCAATTCACTCCAGTATTCTCGCCTGGAGAATCCCATGGACAGGGGAGCCTGGTGGGCTGTAGTCCATAGGGTTGCAAAGAGTCAGACTCAACTGAAGTGACTGAGCATGAGCAGGAGCAAAAAGAAAATTAATGGATACATTTTTATAATTTTAAAATTAACATATAATTCCAGTTCTACTTTGCTTTTTTGTTAATTTTGTAAATGTTAGACCGAACTTAGTAGGCTAGGCTTTTCTCTTATGTTTTTCTATCTTTTTAATTATATTGCATAATGAGATAGGAATGTACTGATAAAACTTTAACAATTTAAAGTATTTTAAACAAATCAGTTTCACTTAGTAATCTAATCTGAAAGATATAGAAAATCTGAATGAAAGCAATATGCTCATTATTACATAATTTTTTAAAAATAGCTTATATGTTGTTTTATTATATGGTAATGTACAGTTTTGATGGAGATAAACTGAATATTTGTAGTGCAATAAATGTAGAAAAGTAAACAATTTATCCTGCCTGATATATTCAGTGTAGTTGTAGATTGTTCAGAATACTGAGTAATAACATGAGAAAATTTGAAATGTACTTAAATACTAAGTTTAAAGCTCACTTAGACATGGTTTTGTTTTCTAAGAGTGGACTGTATTTTTGTTTATAAAAATTGCTTCTTGCTTTCTTCTGAATTGAAAATATTTCACTCTTTACTTCCCCTATTTTGTTTTTCTTGTTTTAATGGCCTGAATATTTATCTCTATTTTCTTTTTTTTAAATTTATGGATGTTCTATAATAAATAAATATTTGTACTTTAATGTGTAAATTATTTAAACCATGTTCTGTGTAAAGTATTTTTCCTTTGAAATATTTGAGTTTCAATAGGAAAGTATAATTTCATACTGAAACCAAAGAATAAGCTATTATAGATTTTTATATATTTTGATGTTTATATTTGTTAATCTCAGAGTGGTTTTATTGCCATTTTAATGCAATATTATTTTAGCTCAGCAATGTCATACATTCAAAATGCTTGAAATTTCTCATTTTCTTTTTTCCTAAAGTATTTTTTTCCAAATAATACTGTGCATCATAGTGATGTCTTCTTTTACACCTCATATTTTTCTAAAAGATATCTTAAATTATTTTACCATTTAATTTGATTTTCAAAACATCCAAATTAAACCATACATGTCTTTTAAAATCAAGTCTCACATTTGATGTAAATCACTGCACATGTCTGATCTTATCTCACAAACAAAACTGTTATATTTTAAAAGTAGTGACTTTTTAAGTTCGTATTATTTTTTAAAGAGACTGAGCCTTAGATTCAAGGCACAGATTATCCATTTTGTCTATCCTCATTTAATCATTTCATTTTTAAAATTAGACTGCATCTTACGATCCAAAAAATCCTCACTAATGTGCATTTCTGGCTGGGTTAATTCCCTTTGTCATAAAGTGGAAGCTAGCCTAAATTTTCTAATAATTTTTCATCATATTGAAATTCATGGCAAAAATAAAAATGAGGTAATTTTGAATTCAAGTGCATATATTTTATAGTGATACTCTTCACCCTCTTCTCTCTGCCTAAGGAAATAGAGAAATTGAGTTTAGAACTGAGTGAAAGCAAGCAGCGCTTGGAACAGCAGCAGGAGAAGGCAACCCGGGCCAGAGAGGAGTGCCTGAAACTGACAGAACTGCTGGGCGAATCCGAGCACCAACTGCACCTCACCAGGTACTGCCTAATCCCATTATGCACCATAGCACCAATTTCATTCCTCGGATTTTTGCCACAGGCTTCCAAACAGTTGTTAGAGTTAAGTCTTAGTCATTCAATTCACACACAGTTTTTAGGCATATTAAGAAAAGTGGAGATGTGGTAAGCAAAACACCCAGACATGTGAATGATAAGTGTGGCAGGGAATTACTGATAGATTACAAAACCTTTCATCTACAATGCTCAAATATTTAGGTGACTCTCTATCAATATAAGCAAAATGACATATTTCTTCTACCACAGCCACTACCTCTCCTGTTAATTTTATGTCTAATAAAAATGTTGAACTGAAGTATCTGAGGAATATATTTAGGGAAATAGTGAGATACTGTCAGTGGTGAAAGAGACAAAACAAAGATATCCTAAGATGCAAACTGAGGTGGAAGTGCTACAAAATAAGCAACCTGAGTCCTAAGGAGGTGTAAAAGTTAGAGATGAAACTGATTGACGCTGTTCATGTTTAAACCATTACTATAACCCTGCTTATACCATCGTGGTTTCAAATTACATCACTTCCATCATGAGATATTTTGATGTGAGAGCATCATTGTCATAAAACTTTAGTGAATACATAGCTCAGCCCTAAATTAAAAAATACATTTTAGGTTGTAAACATTGAGAAATTTGTTATATTGAAAACACATACAATATGCATAAATATACAGACACAGAGAAAAATTCAAACTGAGATTGTAGGTGTTTCACAGTACCATATAGATGGTTTCTTTTCCTTTCAAGTTTTAGTACAATTTTTCAGTTTTCAGATCAAGCCTTTGGGTTTGTTCAATTCTTAGAGTTTTTCAGTTTTTAGAGAGAAGTTTGTCTAAATACCTACATAAGTTTATAAAATTTGGTTTATTCATAAATTAGAAAAACACTGGTCTTCTAATCATAGTAAAATGTTGAATTTAAACTATGAAAGGGGACTGATCCCTTTTACATTAAATATGACAATGTAATTCTGAGCACGGTATGATAACAGATGGAGAAAAGCACCACTTGAACAGCCTGCATTTGGAGAAAAAAAATATTCTAGAGGTTGTTGAACCTCCCAAAGTTTTTGGTTAGTGTTAAGATGCCTCTAGTTCTGTTAAAATCAAACTTTGTTAAAAAACATTTTGTTATGATAATATTCCAAATGGTTTGCCAACTTCCCTTTTAAACAATGAAAGAAAAGAGAAGAAAGGAGGAAAAAGAGAGAAAGGAAAAAAATGAAAGGAAGAGAATACATTATTTATACACGTGTGCTATCTGGAAAAATCCCAATAGTTGAAACACTTTATTGAGAAAAAAAAATTGCTTAATACTGCAGAATAATAGCCATTCTTTTAATGCCCATTTAAATTATTTCACTATAGAAGTGAGAACATAATGTTAACATAGTTCCTATGGTTATTTAATCTTAGAAGTTTCAGAATTTAGCTTGATCATGATATTTAATAGTTTTTCTTCTCTGTCAGACTTTCACTGAGAACTGACCATTTGTGTGCTAAGTACTACTAACCCACAGAAATAGGACAGCTTTTAATGTGTCAGTGTGGCTGAACTTCAATAAATAAATATTAATGCTGGTTTTGCCCACTTTGCCGTTCTGTCTTATTCAGAGAGTGAATTTCTGAAGTCAAAGTCCATAGTTTTCCTGTGCTGTATCAGTTTGTGCTGTCTGACAAGATCCATTTCTTGCAAGTAGAGCATATTAAGATGCAGCAACTGCTGAAAATGGACTGGTGGTAACTAATTCCTTTGTTCTTGAGAAAAACGGTTTTGCTTGGTTCCATAGAAAGCTTTTTCTATTGAGCTTTATTTACTACAAGTCTACAGAAATTTAACTTAATTTTATAGAAAATAAAGCTTAATTATCCATTTTCTAAATGCAGTACTCTTTCGTAAGCATTTTACACTAAGTTTATGTTCATGTTTTATGAAATCCACCTTCATAAATTTAAAGATGACAATAAAAATGAAAGGAACTGTACATATCTCTGTTTTGCACAGAAAATGACTTGCTTGTTGGACTAAATATTTCTGATACACAATTTGGGTTTTTTTTTAGCATTTGCTTCCCTTCACCATTCTTTATTGATTTATATACTCAAGTGTGTGGCTGAGAAATTTCATCTATTTCTTTTTAGCTGGAATGAAAAAAATCTAACACAGGTAACAGTTCATTTAGCCTTAATTTAAATATTTTGAATGTCATATTCTAAACAAAGTTTAAGATTAAATATGAAAAAGATGCTATAAAATAGTGATAAAATAAGGATTTCAAATTTTCTAGGGCAAATAACATTTTAAAAATGAGTAGAAATTTATAGGTCAATCTGTCACTTCTTTTGGAATTTCCCTTTTTTATCTAATTAGACTTAAAAACAGAAAATAGAAATTCAACATTTTTTGAAGGACTCAATTAGTAAATATACCATCCCCTTATTTAATGAGTATTTATTGAGCACCTACTATCTTTTACGTGCATCGGTTGGCCCCGGACATCGAGAGAAAAAAATCTCAGGTCCTGTCCTTAGGTTGTTCACATTCTACAAAGGAGCCAGATCTATATATGCAATTAGAGTAGAGTGTGACAACAGTGTGATGAGAGAAATTAAGACTGCCGCAGAAGCACACAGGAAAGAGAACTGTCTCATTCTATTAATTGGAGGTGAAGGGGATAGGGAAAGCTTTCTGAGTTCATGACTAGGAGTCCTCAAAGTAGAGAAAGGTGGGGCAAACACCCCAAGTAGAGGGAACAATGTATGCAAAGATGTAAGGTTGGGAGAGAATGTAGACTCTACAGTTACTTTAGGTGTTTGGACCAGAGGAAGGGTGTTGTGGGCCATATTCTGGAATTTTGGCCATTCTGAGAATAAGGGATTACTCTTAATGTAATATTAAGGGCTTCTAACATGGTCAGCTTTTGGGGTTAGGATCCCGACTCAGACAGCTGTAGGGTGAACCTGGAGAGCTGATGCAGGAGACGAGAAAACCAGTTAGGACAGAGTTGGTAACTACAGCCCATAGGCCAAATCTGGTGCATCATCTGTTTCTAAAGTGATCCCTGAGCTAAGAATTTTTTTTTATATATATATTTTTAAATGACTGGGAGGAAAAAAGAAAAATAATATTTTATGACACACAAATATCATAAATAAAATTGTACTGGACACAGCCGTGATTATCCTTTGTGTATTATGTGTAGCATTTCCATGGCAGAATTGAGTATGATCCTCAAAGCCTAAAATATTTATTATCTGGCCCTTCATAGAAAAAGTTTACAGCCCCTCAGTTGGGAGGCTTGTTTAACTCAAGAAGTCAAGAGAGCTTGAACTATGCTAGGATCAAATGTATATTTAAGGAAGGTAATTGAAAGGCACTGTGAAAACAGATTGTGGAAGAGATGATTGGCAGGGGCTTCAATCAGAATGTAAGTACAGTAGTAGTCCTCAGCTGTGTGTGCACCAGGAAAATGGGAAGGATACAGTGTCTTCAGGAGGCATTTAGGGCAATGATAAGAGAATTAGAGATGATTCCTGACCTAGAAGACTGGGATGGGGAGGGGGGAGGAGGGAAGGGATATGTGTATAATTATGACTGATTTGTGGTTTTGTACTGTAGAAACCAACATAAAATTGCAAAGCAATTTTCCAATTAAAAAAGTTTAAAAAGATGATCCCAAAGCTTCCAGCCTGTGTTAAGTGGATGATCCATTAATTCAACTAGGGAATGTTAAAGGAGTAGCAGAGGAAAGACTATGCTTTATTTTGGAGCTGTGATGGAGATGTCCAGTGTAGATCCAGTGTGAGGAGAAAGATCAGGACAGAGGTTTAGACCTGGATGCTTTTACATAAAGACATTGTAGCCAAAGGAGTAGGTAGAAGCACATAGAGGGGACCATGTTTTCAAGAACTGTGGAAGAATAGCCAAGGAAATGAAATGGGGCCTTCAGTGTGTAAGAAAAGAATAAAGTGTGGTTCAGGTATACTTTTGGTGAAGAAATGATTAAAACCATACACCAGCTAACAAGGGTTGGGGGGCAGGTATCCTAGGATTGAGGAAACTGAGTTTTGGTATCTTCTCACTGTCTTTGCAACTTTTGACAAATTACTTAATTACTTAATTCTTTGAACGTGCATAATCACCTGTAAAGTTAGGTTAGACAAAATGATTTCTAGGTTATCTTCCAACTCTGATAGTCAAACAACATGAGTTAAGACAATGCATTATTAAATTCCTGTTTCTGGGCATTAGGTGCTTAAATTGCTTGGAGTATCCTTTGCTCAAAATGTTTCCTTAGTTTGTGAAGTTCAGAGAGATTTCATAGAAATGCCCTTCCTACCCCCATTTACATTCATCATAATTTAGGCTCTGGTGACTTCTCTTAAGGGTTATGAAAATGCTCTCCTAACATCCTTCCAGTCTCTTTTGCCAGCCACTGCTGTGTATATTCATAAGCACTGTCTTGACTCAGTCACGGAATCCCATGAACAGAGGAGCCTGGAGGGCTACAGTCCATGCGGTCGCAAAAAGTCAGGCCTGACTGAGCGACTGAGCGCGCATGCACACATGACCGGCTCCCAGCCTTCTAATCTTATTTCCCTGCTACCAGTTCCATCCTCTCACAGGCTGCTTCCCAGCGTGTGATTTAAGCAGATGCAGACCTCCTTTGACTTTTGGTCTCTCCTCTCCATTTACTACTCTGTAAACCCAGAATACCCCTTTGAGCTTCTTCAGCCCTGTTATAATCTTATTTACCAGGTTTCCCTGAAATCTTAATTTTTCCACTGTAGTCCTCCCTGAGGACCCATGCTAGAGGGAGCACATCTCCCTCTGAATCCTCCTTCCCGCTTAGAGCTGAAGGCACTTGCTACTACTACACAAATTCCTCAAAACAGGGAAAATGAACATCAGAAAAAATAAATTCATACTCTAAAGATTTATATGTATCTGCTTGTCTTCTCTTCTGTGATGTATTGTTCTTCAAGTGGGAGGAGAGATCTTATAATATTATAGTTCTCAGGCACCTAGCTTAGCTCTTTGCAAAGAGTTGGAGTTCAGTAAGTCATTATTATAAGAATGCTTAATACAAGTTTGTGACTGTTTATTCAAGCCCAGTATTGATGTGTGTGAATATATGTATATCTATGTATTCTCAGATATATCAGGTAAAAAATATGAGATGGAACAAAGATGAAAAATTTTCTTGGGAATTTTTTTCTTGTACATATTATACTATGTTATGATTTTATAACTTTTTTTCATTTTTAACTTAGTATGCACATATATGTTTAAGTATAGTCAAATCAAATGATAACCCTTCTAACAACTCAGTAGGTTTGGTAAAGTACCTCTCACCTTACTTGAAAACCTCACATACACACAGAATTTCAAACTGGAGATCTCTATAATTAAAAGATAGTCTCTCTGAGAGTGTTTGAAACCAGTGCCTGATAAACATGATCATTAAACATACATAGCCTAGTATACATGAAAACAAAAGCAAGGGTACTCCCTTCCCACTTATGTCTTTGCTAATAGTAATCAAATAACTTCTTTCTTTTCCATAACAAACCTCCAGCTATGTTTAAAAATATATGTTCATGTATTTGCTCACTCTCCATGGAACATTTCCTGTTACAAGACACTATCCTAGGGATGGTGGGAGACATAAATATAAAATAGCTTCAGATGCTGCCCTTCAGAAGCTTATAGACTAATGGGGGCAAAAAGAAAATACACAAAGAGTTGGTAAGATAAATGATAAGATCCAGAAAGGATTTTTCAGATTTTATGCAGAGGGACAGATAATTTCTTATTATCCTTGGTAGCATTTGAATATAGGAAAATGGAAATGAAGGACATTTCATGGGAAATTCCAGGGGCCAAACTGGCATTTGGAAGGTACATGTATACATGAGAAAGTTAAATACATACAAGTAGCAGTCGGCTTCCATGATAGCTCAGTTGGTAAAGAATCTGCCTGCAATGCAGGAGACCCCAGTTTGATTCCTGGGTCAGGAAGATCCCTTGGAGAAGGGATAGGCTACCCACTCCAGTATTCTTGGGCTTCCCTTGTGGCTCAGCTGGTAAAGAATTCACCTGCAATGCGGGAAACCTGGGTTCAATCCCTGGGTTGGGACGATCCCCTGGAGAAGGGAAAGGCTACCCACTCCAGTATTCTGGCTAGAGAATTCTGTGTATGGGTTGTATAGTCCATGGGGTCACAAAGAGTCAGACATGACTGAGTGACTTTCACTTCACTTTCACTTTCATTTTCATCAGTCTCTGAGGTTAAGAATACGTTCATTTTGGGTCTGCGTGGTACCATGCCACATGCAGTGGCTTTTTAAAAAATAATAACAGAGGTGTTAGCTAAAGACAAGTGGCCATCACTTACTGAACCTCTACTGTGTTCTGGGAACTGAGCTGAATGCTTTTCATTGAGCTCTCACAATAACCGTTTAAGGTGAAGGCTATTATTTCCTTGTTTTACAGTGGATGCAACTAAGGCACAAAGAAGTAAAATGATTCATCTAAGGTCACACAACTGGTATATCTTTGAAACCCAGAAATTTGCCTGCAAAGCCTATATAGTTATCCATCAGGCTGTAGTTCTCTGTGAGTAGGTTTTCTATGTGAGTTAGTAGGGAAATGGATTAATGCGATCGTTTCCAAAAGACAACCAAGAAAACCAATAACATAAATTTATAATAGAGATAAGTGTTAGCTGCTCTCTTATCAGTTCAGCTCAGTCGCTCAGTCATGTCTGACTCTTTGCGACCCCATGGACTGCAGCACACCAGGCCTCCCTGTCCATTGCCAACTCCCAGAGCTTACTCAAACTCATGTCCATTGAGTCGGTGATGCCATCCAACCATCTCATCCTCTGTCATCCCCTTCTGCTGCCTTCAGTCTTTCCCAGCATCAGGGTCTTTTCAAATGAGTCAGTTCTTCACATCAGGTGGCCAAAGTATTGGAGTTTCAGCTTCATCATCAGTCCTTCCAATGAATATTCAGGGGTGATTTCATTTAGAATTGACTGGTTGGATCTCCTTGCAGTCTAAGAGACTCTCAAGAGTCTTCTCCAACACCACAGTTCAAAAGCATCAATTCTTTGGCACTCAGCTTTTTTTATAATCCAACTCTCACATCCATACATGACTACTGGAAAAACTATAGCTTTGACTAGATGGACCTTTGTTGGCAAAGTAATGTCTCTGCTTTTTAATATGCTCCCTTATACACTGATAAAAATACCAGTTGATGAATTGTCATCTTAGCTTGTGATTTTCCTAAGAAACAGTGTCCTTTGGTGCATCATTCACCTTAGTCATTTAATGTATTATAATAAAGCTATCACGCTACTTTTTCATTTCTTTTGTACCCAAGAGAAAAGAGAGGCTTTTATTAAAAAGTGGAAATTCCTTCACATATTTGTTTTTGACATGTCTAAACATCTTTAAAAAGCTATAGAATTTAAGTCCCTCTCACAAGACTACCACTTACATACATAGTGGGCAGATTATATAAAGTGATATTACATATTAAAACAACCATTTCTGAATGCTTGTGTAATTGTTATTGAATTCTGATTGAGGCAACCACTCTTCTCCATAACTATCATGCATGTATTGAAACACATTCTTTTGAATCCTGTGTCTTTTTCTCAGATCTAATCTGGAGGGAAATTACTACAGGAAGTCTTCCCTGTTTATTTTCCATAGAACTTAGAAACTGAATTGCAAGAAATGCAAAAGGGGGGCCAAACTGCCAGTAATCCTGCAGGTTCCAGCTTATATCAGCAGAGCTTCCTTTAAAATGTATATTTCCCCTTTTACATAAATAATGTTTTCAAGGATATGTACTTCGAAGAACTTCTCAGAGCAGGAATCTAAGGGCAATTCATGATGTGGGTAATTATGCGATGACATACTTTTGTGATCTAGATGGGACAGTTTAACCTTATGACCGTGAGATGTAGAAACTTGAACTTTAGAATTTGTGTCTTTTTGAGTGTGAAAAAGAGTGTAAGAGAGGAGTCACCAGGTTATCCAGTTATGATGGGTGCTTTAACTTTGGGAGGATGATTAAGTCTTCCATTCCAGAGCCTTTAGCTTCCAGGTAGTAACCGTTGGTTGGGCTTTCCCCAGTGGCTCAGTGGTAAGGAATCCGCCTGCAATCCAAGAGACACAGGAGATGTGAGTTCGATCCTTGGGTCAAGAAGATTCCCCTGGAGGAGGGCATAGCAACTCACTCCAATACTCTTGCCTGGAAAATTCCACGGACAGAGGACCCTGGAGGGCTACAGTCCCTAGGGTCTCAAAGAGTCGGACACAACTGAGCACAAGTACCTTCCTGAATTTAGTGGTTTGACTTCTCAGATTGCCAGTATGAGTGAGGACTCTTTGGTTGAGGTAAACAGAAACCCCAAAAGGGGGAATTGATTAGTTTGATGACCAGACCGTGTAAAACCCAGGTGTGGCTGGGGCCTCAGGCTTTCTTGGACCAGGGACTCAGCAGCACCGGAATGCAGTCATTTCCTGTCAGTCGCAGGGCTCGACTCCTGTCTGAATGCTGGTTCATTCTTTCAGGTGCTTCCATACTATGGGGCCACATCCCTCAATCTGAACTAAAGATAAAGGAGATGCCTTGTTTTCAAACTGTAAGGACATGATTTCTTGGCTCCTCCACTTCCAATTTGAAACCTTCAGTTCAAATTTCAAAACTGAGTCATGTGCACACACACCATTTTGGGTCCTGGGGCTGGCAGCCTCAGCAAAACCCCAAGAGTAAGGGAAGAGAGTTGCACTAAGCAAGGGGGAGGTTGTCAGAGATCTTGACTAAATGTAAGAACAGAGGTCCCTTCTATGTCCTCTACTGTCTTTTTAGCAGTCTCGACTTTTTCCTTTGGCTAAGGGATGATTGGGAGTGGAAAGAAGAGAAAGAAGAGTACCTCTCTGTCATGTTGGCTTGAGAATGATATTCTCCACTTTCAACATAAGTCTAAGGAGGCATGATCAGTTCTCCACAGGGATGCTCTGTGATTCTATTTAGAGAACTCTTAGAATATAAAAAGAGAGATGAAAAGGATGCATAGATGAATGTCTAGCACGTGCCAAGCACTGTGCCTGGCTTCAGATAACAGTGGTTTAGTAAATGTGGTCCATGGTGGGCTGTGTGTTACTACTCTGTGGCAAGATAAATCCAAGATGAGAGTGTTTGGAAATATTTTTATAATTTTAAATTGCCACTACATCCACGTGCAAGATCAGTATGCTCTCTCCCTCTTTTTTTTTTTTTGTATCTTTATTTTTTTCCTAGTGTTTCTTTTTTTTCATTTTACAAAGTTAATGCTTTGCGAAAGATTAGGTATTATTTATAAAAATGATATTTTACATAAGAAGTTTGAAACACCCTGCTTTCTCAGTGAGAACAACAAGCCTGAAGAAGCTGAGTCTTGGAAAAGGGAACCAAAAAGTCACACAGCGGGAAGAGGGAGTGAGAATAAAGGAGGCAGAGTTTTCATTGGATCCATCAAACTCTAGAACCTGAGATCTGGAATTTGTATTCACAAATAAGTGTAAAAACATATTTGAGAGCTAAATAGGAATACTTTGGGGACTGTAAAGTGTCAGTTCATGGGCCAGGAAGCAGGCCTTTTTCCTCTCTCTGTCTTTAGCACCCAGTTGGGCAGTAGGTTGTTTGACAAGATCTCTGTAAATGCTGGATTAACATACCTTTCCTCTCTATTGTTAGTGAAAATTTGGAAGGACTAGCACTCTTTTTCAGGTGACAACAAGCTTAGGTCAAAAGACCAGGCTTTCAATATCTCTTCTTTTGAAGGGAATGGTATAACATTGACATGTATTCTTGCTATTCCATAGTGAACTGTATCTTTTTTTCCCAGATTATTGAGGAATTTTTAGCCTAAAGTTTCCATTTAAAAGTTAAGCTCATTTTTTTCTTATACTCCTTTCATGAATAAATTAAGCAGAGAACGTGTCAAAAATAATTTTAAATGGATATATGTGCAACCAACATCTTTAAGTCTTGAAATAGACGGCCTTGGTACTGTTTTAAATTGCGTCCTCCTTTCCTTCCCTCCTCCCCACCCCCCATCACCCCCCTCCCCAGTATCAGAGGGAGCAGGCTGTCAGGGAGCCTGGAAAGACACTGCATTTCATTGTGCTGGATGCCACATTGCCTGAGTCCACTCTGCTCCACCTGTCTGACCGGCTAAGAACCCTTGTCTAGGTGTAGCCCAGGGCAAGAGAGGTTAGAGTCCGAGGCTACCAGAGAATGGTCTCTGCAGGTTCTGCTTAACGTTTGTGAAGCCCAAATGTGCGTGCAATGAACATCCACACTGGGGATGTACTCTTCTCCCTGCCACACAGGCCCACAGCCTGGAGCATGGTGGCGGTGGCTGCCAATTCATTTTCTGAGGAAGCCCAGAGGAAACCGAGAAAGTATTACCCACACCACTCGCCTGACTCAAAACACTGAACATCAACCTCAGTGAAAATAGGAGGAAAAAAAAGCAAGAGCAGAATTGTTATCCTAGTAGCCCTCAGTCTAAATATGTCTCTGCAGGAAAGATCTGCTGTCTAAAACTAAGTTAAGGTAAAAGAAATATTTAAAAAATCACGAACTTAATATTAGCCATAAGCCACTTGTTATTTAACATCTCCCTGATACCCACAGAGTGGGTGAATGTATACCCACTATACCCCAGGTAAGGGTGAATATTGGTTGGTAAATCCTGGAATCAAAGCCCATTTTAAGGATCCTGAGGAAAGACGAGGCTTGGAGTACAATCAGTCTCCCCAGTGCCTGTCTTGGGCCTTGTCTCATGGAGGACAAGGGCCCAGTTCAAGTAAGAAAAGAAAGAAAGTCAAGTCGCTCAGTTGTGTCCGACTCTGCATCCCCATGGACTGTAGCCTGCCAGGCTCCTCCGTCCATAAGGTTTTCTGGACAAGTATTTCAAGTATTTCCAGACAAGAATACTGAAGTGGGTTGTCATTTCCTTCTCCAGAGGATCTTCCTGACCCAGGGATTGAACCCGGGTCTCCCACACTGCACACAGACTTTTTACCATTTGAGCCACCGGGAAGCCCAGTTTCAGTAAACAAACTTTTATTAAACTACCACTCCATTAGACAGGCCAAGCAGAGGAGACAGTGCCCTGAACTCAGGGACTCAGCATGGGAACCAGAGAGGTCAGAAAATGTGTAGAAGCAGCATGTAGAGCAGATGTCCGGCTGAGCAAAGACTGCTTCACCTTGGCTCTGTGTGACCGCTCTCCACCCAGCAAGCTCAGGTCACCTGTGGGAGGGCTGAGCGTGCCCCTCCCTGACCAGGTGGTGGAGAGGTGGAGCACAGGGAAGGCACCAGTGTCTTTTAAACTCATTCCTTTGAAACCAATGTGTGACTACCTCCAAGGAGCATATTGTAGACCAGGGGACTTAGCAAAACAAGGCACCCTGTGTTGAGAGAGTAGTTATAAATATAACTGTACCCACAAAAGAATTATATAAAATAAAGTAACAATTCACTTTTGGAATATATGCAAGAGAGAGAGTTAGGGAGCTGTTCAGGACAGGACTTTAAAAGTGGGTTTTAGCAGCGTTCAAGATTTTCTGGTGTTTCAATAGCAGATCTGAAGTGTGGTTCACCTGCCTGGACATAGTTCTGTTTCTGATTATCTTCCAACACCCTTGGGAAGTCTCTTACCACACTTTATTTCCTACAGATCTTAACTGTGATTTTATGAGGATATATATGAGTATGAAAATCATCTAAACTAATACAGGTTTCTGTAAATCTGAGGCGTTGCTTATCCATTCAGGGACTCAAGTGCTGTAAGTATGAATTCATGTAAAATAAATGAATTATCAGTCACAGTGTGTTGCTCAATCTAGAAAATATTAGGGCAATGATCTCATTACTCAAGTCCTTTGTTGCAAGGTGGTGGTGTTGACAAATTAGGGATACAAAGAGAGTACATTGTTAAATAATACGACTACCTATTTTCTGAATTTTAGGTAGCCCTCTTCGTCTTTAGAGGAAAAACCATCTTGCCATTCCTGATATTAACTGTTTGTTAAACAAGATCTAGTGGAAACAGTCTCTCAACCTAGGGGATCTTCAAGCTCTGCTTTTTTGCACTGATGGTAGTTCTCTATTCTTAGCCTATTTCTGAAATAAGGCATTTATTCACAATCATTCGCAATTGACATAATCATCAATGTTTGGGTTGAGGAGAGATGATAATTATATTAAGGAATAAAATTCATCTACAGTGAAAATAGAGCTCATAGTGGAACGGTAGGTGAACCCAGACTCAGATCCTGTACTCCGGCTAATTCGCACAAAGAATTATCTGAAGAATTATCTGTTAAAAGTGGAAGAAAGAATGACAGCATGAGGCAACTCATGTAACTAATAAACTTTTTAAATGCTGTTTCATATGTTTGCTTTTCATTAAATTCAGGGACGATTGCAACTCTGTTGTTGTGATTCAGTCAACATTTATTCCTATCTGTTTTTCATATACAAAGGCTTAGGGATGCCAGAAAATAAACTGTTAACGGAGAATTAACTTCTTTGGCATGCTTTCATACTTATCTTCCAAATTAAAGAAAATGAAATGGGCAGAAACAGAGTGTAGATTACCTCCTTTTTGTCAAAAATGGTGGGAATTTGAAAATTAATAATAAAAAAGGGAACAGATGCAGTAACATGCCAGAGGGAGATTAATGTGGAGAGTAAAATCTGTGAGCAACAAAACTGAAGCAAACTGAATCAGTGGGAGGTTGTTGTACAATCAAAATCAGGATAAAAGAGAAATTACAAACAACCCTGCACTTGTCAAAGTAGTAGTAATGAAATCCTGACTCTGCCAGCAGTGAGAACCTGTGTTAGCACTTTGGGGTAAGGATGGTAGCCGGGTGCCAGGTAGGAGGGCAGTGTTAGGTTGCTGGGCAGCAGCCATCTTGTGTAGAACAGATGGCACCGAAAGCTGGCAGGGGAGGGGCTCCTTAGCAGAACTAATCAGACAGTAACAGATAGGGCAGCTGGGAAGACTGACCACAGAGAGAGAATCTGCGGGGTAGCCGAGTGCCATGATGTTTGCAGTGGTGTGCCCATTGGTCTGAGATAAGACCTTGCAATGTCTTTCCCATCTAAGGAAGAACTGAAACTTTTGTACAAAAAGAAAAATTGAATTGAATTGCATCACAATTGGGGGTGGGGTGAGTATTGGGCAGAGATTGAGAAAGGAAGAATTGTCCATCTCAGAATGGTTGTGTGAGTTTTCAATCCCAGGTTTCACAGAACTTTAATTTTTGCAGTTTGTATGGTTCTGCCATCCTCGTGTGTATAGTGTGGCACATGGAACAATCACCATATATATTTTATATACCAAAGAGTTTACAGTATCAAGGCTATAGTTAAAATTAGAAAAGACTTTTTGATGATTTCTATTACATGTCTTTCACTAATGCAAACCAAAAACAACCGTAAGATCCATGCCCTTGTGCTTAATAATTTCTTATAACCTGATTTAAGCCATGTTTGACTCAGAGCCACTTGCCCTTCTTTTTTCCCCTGTGTAATTGTGGATTGAACCTTAAAATGTAAGCATCATTCAAAACCTAAAACCTTAAAACAAAAATCAAAGTAAGTCATTCTGAAAGAAATGAAAGAGAAAACTGACCTGGTAAATTTCATAACTGACTAAGGAGCCCATTATTTTTTAAATATAGAAGTGGGACATTCATGTTAAAACTATTACTTTAACAAAGAAATCCAGATCGCCTACATCTGTTTTTGAGCTAGTATATTTCTTTCTTTGCAGAAGGTTTGTAGCTTGGCTCAATTTATTCATTTTGAAGGGGGAGGGGGAAACATTACCAGGATTTGAAATAGGTGGTATAACATAGCCATATGCTATTTATGCAGCAGTTTCTGCAATAAATCTAATTTGGTGCTGTCAAAAAATTAGACTTATTTGATATAGCAGCACATTAGTAAATGATTGTGGCAGATTTAAAGTTGTCATTTAGTCTCTTCTTACTTAACAGAATCTTGCAAATCCGTTTCTCCCCCTTAATCAACTCTATGAAAATGTCTCAGTTCTTTGTCCTGCAGTCCTGCAAATATTTCCACATCTGAAAGAAGGTCTTGCCTTAAGGTAATTGAGGAAGGGGGTGGCAGAATGGATATCCTCCGGTGTTAAAAGACTTCGTGAATATAAAGGTAGAAAAATCAACAAACCAGAGAAAAATAATAGTATTTTAATCACTTTCAATTCTTAGAAAAACAGAACTACATCTCCTTCAGAATGTAGGTAAATTAAGGTCAGTTCTTCGTTAAGGAGTTTAAATATTTTACCTTCCATCCTATGTCCATATGCTGCTTTAGGAAAACTGACGTTAAGGAACGTGAACGACATCAGCTCTTGGTCTTTACCTGGCAGTGCCCTTAGAAACGGCTTTCCTGTTCTCTAATGCAACCCGGCAGCATGCTTCAAAGTCTCTTTATTTTTTCTGTGACATTTGTGTTTCAGGTGTTGGTAGCAAACTATCTGAAACTTTTTCCTAAGTGTTTTCTATTTAGAAGATAAAATAAGCATGTTATGTATTAGGCATATTAACATTGACAGTAGTCTTTGAATTTCTTAAAGTAGCCCATTTGTAGAAGTAATCATAGCATTCTTTCCCTGTTCTTTTTCTTACGTGTTTGTGGAGGGGAATAGTGTGTGTATTTGTGTGTATGCACATTCATACATCTGTGTGTGACTATAAGTGATGTTAAACTGAGTGGTTTTGTTTATGTTCTTATACAAATTTTCCAAAAGAGCCCTACTAGTGTGTTTTTCAAATGCAATTTGCTAAAAATGAAGAGTTTCTTCACGGTAATTTAAGCAACCTCTATTAAACTAACATTTTGCTAATACTTATTTCTATCACATAGCAAATCAGACCACAGAAGTGATTAAATTGCCAGTATTCTTTCCATGTGATTCAGAAGCAGGGACCCAGGGAACCAAACTACCATAAAGCACAGATTACACTCAAGGGAAAAAGTAGCCAAAATAATGTTAGCAAATTTGCTGGGTAAATTAGATACTATTTTTGAAATTTTTTCCACATGAAAAGGAATTATTTAGAAATTATCTTTTAGGAAGATGAAAGAGAAAGCACCTCTAAGAATTCATATTTTGTGTTCAAAATCCATATGTTAAATTATATTATATATATATATCACAGAAGAGTGATTTATAGATATGGAGTATTTTGGATATTAGTAATAAAATTGAAATAAGAGCTAAAAAGAATGGCTCTGCACTTGGATTTTAAGCTATCATTTTTGGTTTTCATTTTTACTTTAATGTTTGGTATTAAAATAATTTTCTTAAAAGACATATAAAAATTGCTCTGATAAAGTCTTTTGAAGTAAATTACATTTAATCAGTCAAAACCTTAAGATTCCAAATTTTAATTACATTTTTTAGAATGTTTTTATTAATAAAACCTGCTTTCAATTATATAGCAATGAAAAGAATTTAATTTTTATCTTTTCTAAAAATAATTTAGTGAATTTTATAGGTTTGATTAATTTTACTTCATAAAAGCACACGTAATAAGATTAAATCTTGGAATAATTCTCCCAAATTGTAAAAGCAACATTATGCACAAGGTGTCATTTAGCATTATATTTGTAAAAATGCTTTGGTTAAAATATATTTTCTCCTAAAAAGTGATCTCTCTTTTTCTTATAAGAAATTTGAGTCAAGTCATTGATTTGTCTTTTGCTAAAGACTATGGTTGTCTAAAATACTGGTGAATAATTCAACATAAAGTGATTTCATATTCAATTTGTGAAGGTAGGATAAGTCTTTGATAGCTGTAGATGACACAGAATAAATTTAATTGAGAGTATCATTTTCATCTAATCACCTAATTTCCATGGGTTTATTTCTTTCACAAAACCTGCCTATTGATACAACTTACATTCTTTAGATAGATGATATGTTTGGCAGCATGTATTTGAGTATTATTTAAGCAGAGTTGTTTATTTTTTTACATGATGGAGTTTAAAATATCCATGAATTGATTTGTATATCATAGGTTAAAGTTTTCAAAGCAGTAATGGAGCTGTGTGTTAATATATAGCTTATAATTGAAATGGTACATATTTGTACATTTTAAGCATTTTAGTGTAAAATTTCTTAATTGGAATACTCTTTCCCTTGGCTAATTCATTAGTGAAAATATTTATTCCTCAAGTTAATGCTATATAGTATGAAGCAATTTTTACATAGTGTAAACTTGTTTATGATATTTTGATTTCACTTTAAAACTTTTATTTTGCTTCTTATACATATAGTTCATACTCGATATAATAAGAAGTGCAGACACACATGAAGGAGATACATATCAGCTGTCTGGTTTTACAAATGATCATTAAAACACTATGTCTTACTACTTTGACTCCAAATTATTGTCTTTCCGAACCCAAAAGTAATTTTCACAAGTACATTACACAACAGAACTTCATCTTCTGCTGGTTAGCAGTAGAGGATTTAAATCCATGCCGACAGTTCATTTGACAATGACCTTGAGGGGCTTTGCTTCTTGAAGAAGAAAGCAGAAGCTTGCGGTAAACAAAGTTCACTTCTGACAGATGGATTGAATGACAGAAAGGTTGCGAGTGCCAGAATAGCCCTGGCAGAGGAGGAAATGTTCAGTGGAATCCAACAGGAGAGGAGGTGTGAACAGGTGCAGGGTTGCTGACGGAAGGGGAACCAGATGGAAGGAGCCAGAGCCAGTTTATTTAAAGGAAAAGGCAGAAAACATTGCAAGGCTGTGCGATCAGTGGCTAAAAGTGTTCATAGAGGAAGGTAAAAATTCACAAAGCAAAACTGCACAGTGGGGTAGCTAACACTTAGCATAATGGTAGTAATTTGTGAGTTTAGTTTGGAAGTTGCAATTGAAATACATTCATCTTGGCTCTTGACACCATCAAGTATAGATATCTGAAAGTTGTTTATTTTTTTTAAGTTTCTAAGCTTTTTTTATCCATCCATTAATTTAATTTCTTCCAGCCAGAAGCTCCGTTATGATAATACTAAAATTGTGTCGTCAGCTAGGAAAAGAAAAAAAAAATTCAAAGTGAAGATTAACATTCCATTCAAATTTATCTTGTGATGCCTCAGTTTTGTTCACATATGGGAAGCGAATGCACGCACTGTTGGGTGGCATCTGTAATATCTAAGAAATTTGCAATGTTAAAATAGATGCCGTTGCTTTTGTTGTTGTAAGTCTCTGTTCATTTTGTGAAGTCCGGTTTGATTGTTTCAGTCAGAATAATGCTCTCTGAAATATATGTTTGCCTGCCACAATCTGCAGGTTAATTTCTGTTGCTGAGATTGTCCTGATTTTCATTGACTTTCAGTGACCTGCCTTCAGGCAGACACCTGCAAACTAAGTATCATTTACAATCGGAACAGTTTACAGTGGAGCTAAGAGACTTTTAAACAATTTTTCTTAGACCTGTGAAAACGAAACCTTCTCTCTGCAAACTAAAGACATCTTGCTGATCATCTGTCTGGTCACATCATGCCTTCCATTTATGTGGGCCCATGTCTTCCACTCTTGTCCTTGAAAAGTTCCTATGTTACATTATTGATAAAAAGATGCCAATAGAAGAGCAGCCTTGAGAAAGCAATCACCAGGAAAAACAGTGAAAATGCACAATTATTTGGGGATCTTAAAGATCTAATAATTTACCCACAAAAGTTTCTGCATTCTTCTCACAAAGATTAAATACTCAGAGTAAATTCAGTGAGCACTGTGTTCACATTCCCTATCTCAGAGCCACCTGGATCAGATAGATTACATCTGATTAGCTCAGGGTATTTTGGGACACTGGTTTTAGAGAAATTGTCTATAATCTATGACATGCTTTTGTCAGTGAAGAGAAATGAAATTTGATTAGCAGTTATAGAAGATGTTTACTTACGTTTATATTGTTTGTAGAGATCAACACTTTTTGTCACTTTTGAGACTGGATGAGGCTATATACAACTATCCATTTGAAGGGAAAATAGTGATTTCTTCTAATAAAAGGGAATTGATAACCTCTGTGATTTTTTAAAACCAACTCTAAAATGTACTTCTTTCTTCCAACTCATCAAGAAGTTTTCATCCAATAGATATTCTTATTAATCTAAAATTTTACATAAAATCAATTAGAAGCTACTTGCTTTCATTATAACATACTGATTTTGCCAACTCTTCTATCATAGTGACTAAATACCTTTTGATAGTAATGTTACTAGCATGGTGCTGCTGTGTAAAATAATACCATAAAACTCACTTGAATTACGGAATTCAAATTGAAAAATAGTGAACAAAAACTGCAACAATTAGTGTCATCATTTGATATGCATACTGCAAATCAATTTGCAAGCTCTTTATAGGTAGAACTAATAACTTTCCAGAAATATGTGAACTTAGTTGTACCTAGCAGAGTGTTTTACATCATAGGGGTCTTGAAATTTTTTTTGAATGAAGGGTAAAGGGTTGATTGCTGTTAAAGAGTCATTCATTCAACATTTATTCATTTTAAAATATTTGTGTATTTATTTGGCTGCACTGGGTCTTAGTTGCAGCACATGGGATCTTCAGTTGTGGCATGCAAACTCTTAATGGAGGCATGTGAGCTCTAGTTCCCTGCCCAGGGATCGAACTCAGGCCCCCTGCACTGGGAGAGCAGAGTCTTAGATCCCGGACCACCAGGGAAGGCCCTCATTGAAAACTTATTGAGTGCATATTCTATTACAGCTATAGAGGGAACATTTAAGCACTGTAAAATTTTTAAATGAAAAGAACGTGATTCTTCTTTACAGATATCCTACAACCTAGTGGACAAGGTTTATCTAACTACATACCGTGTGTGTGTGTGTGTGTGTGTGTGTGTGTGTGTGTGTGTAAAAGCTAGAAAACAGCATATTTAGATTTATGAACTGTCCTGAACTCAAGATCATCTTGAATGAATGAATTAATGAAACTACCCATGTAGGCCAATACTCATTATGTGAAACCTGAGATGCACAGAAGTTCAGTGACATGTCCAAGGTCAACAGTCATTTAGTGGAAGCTAGAAGTAGAATCTCCATTTCTTTGCTTCTAATCTAGTGTTTTCCCCTGCTTTCCACATACTGCTCTTTTGTATTAATTGATAATATAGCTTGTTTGAATAAACACATTAAAATCTTTCTGTAGAAATCTCAGATGACCTGTGGCTGAAAGGGAAACTAATTTTCTTTGGGGGCTCAGGCATATGATTATTGGTTCTTGAAACAAAAAAGCAAGGAGTTTTAGCTTACAAACAAAAATTACAGCTTCTTGGAACTCCTCCTAGGAGTGGTGGTAAAGATAGCTCCCTGGACACACTGCTTAGATGAGCACATTACTCACATGAACTCAATCTCCATGCAACCCTTCCAGGTTGATTCTGCCATGAGTCCCATTTTACAGATAAGAAAGCTGAGGTGTCTGCAGGTTAATACCTTGACCAAGGTCACAGTACCACCAAGTGGTGGAGGTGGGATTCAAGCTTAGGCAATTAGGCTCCAGAATAAGATTTTATCCATCATGCTATTTGCCTCTGATGGTAGTGGGTGGTATGAAAATATTCCTTTTGGAAAGTTGAATTAAATAGGATTCCTGACAGTAGGGCTTCTCAGAGCTTTTAATATGCTAACACATAGTATGACTCTCTTTAGAAAGGAATTTTGTTTTCCCTATTTCCCAAATTTATATGACTTAGGGAAACTTTTCTTTTAAATCTCCACATATCTCCCAGAAAACAGGTTTGGGGAAATACACAAAATAATCTAAATCACTTTGTAGCAGGACATCTGAGAATTATCACGTGGGAATTGTTTTCTTATCTCATCCGTGCCTCTGGAACTTCCCTCTCTGTCCCCACCTCCCACTCTCGTTCATGAAGAGAGCAGGGCGGTGGGTAACTTTCCCGTCAGGTGTAATCAGTGCTCTGAAATGGAGGTGAGAGAGGGGAGACGTCTTTGACCGTCACTTGAACAGTTAGCTGTGCCGGAGTCACATTATAGCAAGTCCTTCCATATTTGCTCTTCCAACTTTGCCTTTATATATGTCAACGGTTCTAGAAAATAAAATAAATTTGACAAATAATTTGATGCCAGTCAGCTAATTGAGTTGATGTACCTTTCAAAGCTTGACTCTTAGAATAAGATTTCATAGAGTAAAACATGATGGGTTCTTTTGGGTATAAATTATTTTAAGCAATTTTCTTCTGGGAATTATTGGCATGTATTTAAAGTCTGGGACCCTAAGTCAAACTCTGCAATAGATTTCATTCCCCCTCAGTTCTTGGCATACTGATATTCCTCCTTTCTGTGTGTATGCTTTCCCGTATTCAGAAGAAAGGCAGCAAACTCATGGGCAGTACGCTCTAAGAGTTGAGAAGCTTAGCACTCATAATGTGTTAACGTTTCTATAAATACACTTGAAAGTGCCTAGAATTCATAAATATTTCAAGTGAGATTTTCTATAAATAATGATCTTGTAATGATATTGATGATTGGAATTATGATTCTCATGAGGGCTTATATGTGGTCCTGGCGTTCCCACTCACTCTGCTTTCCGGGTTCTCAAATAGTATTTCTTCCAACAAATAAACCCCACCAGTGTCGGTAGAGATTTGAAGCCATTCAGCGGCTTATTTGTATTTCACAAAATGGAGATAATGTTTTGCAATAAGTAAAAACTTTAAGGCAACGGATAAACTCACCAGGCAGAAGGACAGTATTACACGGGCTGATAGATGACTGACTGACTAACACTCTTGATAGACTTTGAAACTGTTAGTTTCTTACTATGGGCAAGTAAAGAATGAATGATATGAGGATGATTGCCGAAGATTCAGTAAAAAAAATCTGTGAGAGAGCTGATCTTAGAGAATCTGCTATTTCCCATTTAACAATTATACAAAGGCTATTAAATGATAAAGATTTTCCAATTATACACACATTAACTTATGAGGAGCTTGTAATCCATGTATATAACTGGACATTTTTCTATGATTTGCCAACTTGGCTGTATGGAATAATTTTTAATATGCTTCATAATTTAATTTTAAATATGAATATGTATTTTGGGAGTTGCCTCAAACCAAATCTGATTTACAAAAAAAAAAATTTAGAAAGCTTATATTGCTTACATTTGTATAATACAGTGACTACTTCAGCTTTAGCTCTTAGTTTTCTATCAGAGTTCTTCTTTGTTTCTCCTTTCAAGCAATGATGACTGGATGACACAGATCAATTTATCAAGATAAGAAAATGTTATTTTAATAATTTTTTATTTTTATAAAAATGAGATTTTATATCTGCATGATGTGCTTAAGTTAGTATGTGGTAACATGGTTCGTTTGATTTATGGAACATCAAGATTAAATATGATGCTTTGCTTTAGGGGAGAAGGAAAGGAGTTTTGTTCAAATCAGCACACTTCAGTAGAAATAAGGGAGCCACAAAATGCAAACCACATATTTGAACTTTTCAAATAGTCATATTTTAAAAGAAACAGGGAAAGCTAGTTTTAATAACATAGTTTACTTAACCCAATGTACAAAATAGTATCAACGTGTAACCAATATAAACTAATTAGATATATCTTACTCTTTTTTATCCTTAATTCTTCACAGAGGTCCAGACTTCCAGCAGGTCTCTCTTCAAACTAGCCACCGTTCAAGCGCTCAGTAGCCACGTGTGGCCAGCGGCTGTCGTCCTAACCACTGTAGCCCTTGACCTGTTGTTCCTCGCTTCTCCTGGCTTCCCCACAATGCCCGCTGTAGGTGCAGCCGTGAACCCTAGAGTCTGTGGCTACAATAGTTGGAATCATTCTGTAAAGTGAGAAAATCATGTCAGCTTTTCAAAAACACAGTTGAAACCAGTAGCTAAGACTAACTTTGGTTAATTTTTCTCTGAAGAACTGTCACTTTGAGGGGAGGAGGAAGAGAGGGAAAGCAGCTGAACAACAGCTGCAGCAGCAGCACGTTTCAATAATTTCTTCCATATCTTACCTTTACATGTGAAGAGCTGTGGAAGTTAAACTTGACAAATAATTCGATGCCAGCCAGTTATGTGAATTTAGGCGTCTTTCAAATGGTGATCTGGGCTGGACATTGCTGGTCATTTTATGTAGACTACCTCACATATTCTGATACTGTCATTTTATTAAATGATGGAATGAAACTTAGGCTGAAACTCCACTCTGTTGTCACACAGCTAGTGCGTGGTAGAGCCAGGGTTCAGATCTAGACACTATATGTCCAAAGTCCAAGCTCATATCCACTGTACCACCTCCCTCCGTGTGGGTTTTATCAGTAAATTGAGGAATTTTTTTATTCTTTCCCCAATGTTTTTTGTCTTTGAGGTAATCGTATTGATTGTTACACTGAGGAATCATCTTTTAGGAAATAATAATGATAATAAGACTTCCCTGGTGGCTCAGATTAGTAAAGAATCTGCCTGCCAATGCAGGAGAGCTGGGTTCATCCCTGGGTTGGGAAGATCCTGTGGAGAAGGGAATGGCAATCCACTCCAGTATTCTTGCCTGAAGAATCCCATGAACAGAGGAGCCTGGCGGGCTACAGTCCCTGGGGTCACAAGGAGTCAGATAATAATAATGGCACTAATTGATATTTTTGAACATTTAACAATGTGTAGGTGCTCTGCTAACTTTCCTAGTCTTATAAGGAGAGGTGCTGTTACTAACCCCATTTCACATTCAAGAAAACTGAATGTCAGCGTAAGTAACTCATTCACTTAGGGTACAGGCTAGTAAGTGAAGGTACTGAGACTCTGATGCCAATTGGGCGGACACCAAAGTCTGCTCCCTCATCCCTACTTCCTTGCGCAAAAAGAATAACAGCCAACCCAGCCCTGCTGGCAGTGAAGTTTATGTACTAAGGGGTAAAGGTCAAAAGTGAAACATTGTTTTTAGATATATTTTAGGATTTTAGCTGCTTATGTTCCTTTTCTCAGGGTACAAATTCTGCTGGTTTGGGTATGCTCAAAAGAGGCTGCCTCCTAGAAATGAATTTGAATATAGATTTAGAATAAAGATAAAAGCAGGTTTACAGAAATAGAAAAGGCAGTTCTGTTACTATAGGAATGATGAAGATGATGGCTTAGAGATGGCTTGAGGAAGAAGAAAACCCAACAAACACTTTATGTTACTGAAGCAGAGAAAACCATTCAGGATGTAGATAAGAACAGTTGTAAGCAAGTGTTATGAACCAAATAGAAATAAGGTTAAATCACAAAATCACTGAAAAGAAAAATGTTTTGATGAGGAAAATGACCTAATTGCTATGACAAGAACAATGGTTTTCTTATCGAGAAGAGTGAGAATTATACTGGAGTAAGAATCTGAAAACTTGGCCTTGGGTCAGTTTCTTTCTTCTATAAGTGCAGTATTTTTCAGCTCCAGAGCTTTGTGCAACAATGGAGAGGTTTTAGAGCTCTCAGTCCAACTTTAAAAATGAACTGCGTTTTTGTTACCAAGCCAAGGTCAGTCAGTAGATCACAATCCTTATTTCTGTGTACAAACATACTGGGTGTTTGACCAAAGGCCACCGTGTTAGAAAAATGAAAATCCTGCTATTTTTATTACAGAACTCCCCCACTTCCTCAAGTGTAGACTTCTGGTAAATTCAGCCATTTGATACAGAGCCATGAACTGAGATATAAATTTTAAAGTACTTCTAAGAAGCAAGTAACTATCACAAAGCCCTCGTAGTTTTCTGCGTAGGATCAGTGGAACTATCTTAAACATCAGTTTTAATGTTAAAAGAATTTTGAAACATAACAAAACAAAAAGCATGGCAGCATTCATAGCAAACCAACCAATAAAAAAAATTATAAGAAGCAGATCAGTCCTTCCGTATACTTTCTGCTTCCTTAGAATAGCATCTGAGACCTTCCATGCAACAAATAGTATCGAGTGCCTGCTATTTCCAGTCACTATGTTAGACACCTGAAGATTCAGCACCAAACAGTGGTTCCTAGGAGCTTCCGAGCAGAGGGAACGTTGCAGCAAGCAGGCATGGTTGATTACGGAGACTTTGTTATATTTGGTGTAGTTTTCTTAAGGAAGCAGAGATGTAATATATTTTAGACATATTTCTACTGCAATGGTCAGAATTCTGTGGGTCTAATACCTGGAAAAGTCTCTCTTGTGTAACTCTCCCAATATTCTAGATAAATGAAGTATTACTCTATTAGGCTTGAGAAATGACATTATGAAACATATTTAATATTTCTGACCCTTGCTATTATACTTCTGAGTAAATTTAATAGACACAGAGTAACCAGTATGCTCCCCATTTAAAAATGTTTCCTGAAAATTAATTCAAAAACATTTTCACAATAGAATAGAAACTATTTTCCGTCAGTTGTTCTAGAATTTGACAGTGATGCATATCCATTGACAGGTTACATAAATGCAATTATAATATAGATTGATCCTTCTGATATCTAATTTGAAGTTACTCATCAGAAGAGTTAATTATTGGGAATATGTAGATAAACTGATACTTTTCAAGGAGGAAAGGCAAGAGTGGGCCAATACAATCATTTACACAGAAAAGCCAGAGATAGAAATGTGAACATTTTAACAGTATGAAAATGCCAAGGGAAAATCATGGTCTAAATTCTTCCATGCAAGCATGTATTTGTTCTTATTCTTTAGTCTTTAGAACTGGGCCCCTGGTATTGTAAAACAGAGCATAGGAGGGCCTGACATTTTCCCAGGAACTCTGATCAGTGCAAGCACTTAATGCATTTGAGACCTCTGTGCTACTAAAAAAATGTCAAGGCTGAAAATCCCACAGTGTGCATTTGAGGGCTGTTCAGTCTCTTTATCCACCTGTGATATCTACTATATCTAAGAAACCATTACAGGAATTGCTCTTGCTATTGCTGTAGTAATAAGTGCTCTCCCTGCTTCTAATGTTGTCCCTTCCCCATCTGTTCCCCACACTGCCGCCAGAGTGATCTTTCTAAAGCTTGAGTGTGATCACAACACTCCCCTGCTTAAAACCCTACATTGGCTCCCTATTTCCCTGAGGATGGAGTCCTTAAAAATAGCTTCATGTTCTGGCTCCTGCCTACATCTCCAGTCTCATCTTCCTTCAGTCTCCCCTCCACCAACTGCTCGCTTCTACCCCACAGCCCATATATTCCACCCTCCACTTGTGCCAGGACTGCTTGCAGTTTTCCAAAGGCACCTGATCCTCTCTCTTATCCCTGGGCCTTTGCACCAGTTGTCCACTTCACTTGTAACAAGATCCCTGTTTTTCTTTATATGGCTAATTGTTACCCATTTTAAGCCTCTAATATTTTAAGCTGCCTGAAATCTGTCCTCACTGTGCCTAGCCACTCCCCAACTCTAGTCCTATCCACTGTAGGATAGCAGGAATTTAGCCCCCTTTTATTATTTACCGTACTATTTTAGTTGGTAAAGAATCTGCCTGAAAGGCAGGAGACCCAGGTTCGATTCCTGAGTCGGGAAGATCTCTTGGAGAAAAAAATGGCAACCCGCTCCAGTATTCTTGCCTGAAGAATCCCATGGACAGAGGAGCCTGGCAGGCTACAGTTCATGGGGTCGCACGTGACTTGGCAACTAAACCACCACCACCACCACCATTTTAGTTGCTGTTTCTTGTTTGTGTTCATCACTAGACCATGATCTCTTTGAAGGGATGGTCGTGGTCTCTATCTTGTATAGCGATGCACCCCCACACTTTTGTGCCTGGCACGAAGTAGTTATTTAAGTATTTGTTGAATATTCCTCATGTAGGGCAATGCCATGGAATGGAAAGGACACCAAACTTACTGCTAGCTGTGTGATGTTGAGCAAATCTCTCAATTATCTGAGCTTGAGATGCTTCATCTGTCAAACAAGGATATCTGCTCCATCACCTTGCCTTAGAAAATTATTATGAAGAATAAAGAAGTCAATGCATCAGACTCTGCTTTGTAAAACAGAAAGCACAGACACTGTAAGATGATGAGATGGGAAGAGTCTGTGGTTTTGTCTTAAGTAAATGTGAATGATACGGAAGGTGTAATAGAAGCAGGCAATATCGAGTCTACCATACCCTCCTTGGCCTTGAAGGTTAGAGTTTTCAAATTATTTTGGAGAGACTAAAAGAGAATATTTTTGGAGGCAAAAATATTTTAAGGAAAGTTTCTGTTAATTATTTCCTCCCTCTTGTGTTTCTTCCTTTGAAAGAAATTGACCTCTTTTGTTTCTGCTTCCTTTCCTAGAAGTAACTCATGCTCTGATCTGATAATTGATCTTTCAGTGTTGTACTGAAAATTGTGATATACTTTGCAGTGAAGAAAATATAAATAATTTTCTCTCAGAAATATGCCTGATGCATATTTGAGGAAGTAGGGATTGGGGCTTCCCAGGTGGTGCAAGTGGTAAAGAACACACCTGCCGATGCAGGAGATAAAAGAGATACAGGTTCAATCCCTGGGTTGGGAAGATCCCCTGAAGGAGGGCCTGGCAACCCACTCCAGTATTCTTGCCTGGAGAATCCATGGGCAGAGGAGCCTGGTGGGCTACAGTCCATAGAGTCGCAATGAGTCAGACACAACTGAAATGACTGAGCACAGCATAGGAAATAGGGATTACTGAATCCTAGTCCTTTTGCATCAGAGAAGGCAGTGGCACCCCACTCCAGTACTCTTGCCTGGAAAATCCCATGGACGGAGGAGCCTGGTAGGCTGTGGTCCATGGGGTCACTAAGAGTCGGACACGACTGAGCAACTTCACTTTCACTTTTCACTTTCATGCATTGGAGAAGGAAATGGCAACCCACTCCAGTGTTCTTGCCTGGAGAATCCCAGGGACGGGGGAGCCTGGTAGGCTGCCATCCATGGGGTTGCACAGAGTCGGACACGACTGAAGCGACTTAGCAGCAGTAGCAGCAGCAGCAGCAATGGTCCTTTTGCATTTTCCTTTCCCTATTTGTTCTACACCAGGATTTCTCCATTTGCTCCAGTATGAGAACATAGTCCTTGTTAGTGGTAAACTAACAAGGTAAAGGATTTTGGTTCTTCACAAAAATGGAAGATAACAGGCTGTCTACTAATTTTATTATTGTTTTTATTGTTATTGTCAATAACAATAACAAAACCAAATTAAATGATTGGCTAAAATAGGGATTATTTTATCCCATTTTCTTCTTCTGATCAATAGACAGGAGGATCCTTAAACCCTTGAGGATACTTAGTATTTTATGCTCCTTAACAGTTGTTCATTCATTCATTCACTCATTAATCATTCATCAAATGTTTGTTCTACACAACTGTATTCCACGCACTATTCTAGGCTCTTGGTATAAGTGAGTGAGCAAAACAGAGGTCTCTATTCTTCAGGTACTTACATTCCAATTAAGATGTGCATGTCTTATCTATCCTAGAGGTCTGTGACCAACTTGAGGCAAGAGATGTATTTATGTGCCTTTTAATGTTTTTGCACAGGTCCATTTATTTCTTTAAGAAGGATACAACTAATTGATGGTGTCATTGTAGGAAGAAGTGATCCAGTCGCATATGGGCAAATGGGAAAGAAGGAGAACTAGCTTGGAACTGGGCTATCAAGGTGGATGTACTGTGGGTATTAAATGACACACACACATATATGGATAATTGAAGTAAGACTCTTGTCTGTCACCCTTCATCTCATTTCTCTGCATTGCTGACAGAGTCAGATACTGAAACTTAGAGATTCATATGTGCACTCTAGATGTAGGTAGGCCTGAGTTTCCTGGCTGTGTCCCTTAATAACTAGGTGACTCTGAAAAAATTGTACACCCTCTCCAGGCCTCAATTTCCTCATTTATAAAGTGAGGCTAATAAGAGAACCTACCTCTTAGAGTTGTGTGAGATTAATAAAAGAATGCATAAAGAACTTAGCTTATGCTAAATATTAATAAATAACATGTTGCTAAAACTATTATTAACCTTTAAAGACAGAATTTTTCCTGTCCTATTTCCATGAAGAATCTTCAGATTTAAAGAATTAGGTTACTTGTTCATGGTCACATAGGTAATAAGGAGGCAATAAAATCCTCTAGCTCTGTGAGTTTTCTGCTGTATTCCATTGCCTCTTAAGATGTGCTTTACAGAGAATCAATTGAAAAATGGTGTGTATGCTTTTTTTTTTTTAAAGAAGCATCAGTAGGTAGATACCACTGTATATAAAATAAAAAACAATGACTCACTGTATCACACGGGAAACTATATTCAATATATTATAGTGACTTATAATGGAAAAGAATCTAAATCACTTAGCTGTACCCCTGAAACTAACACAATATCATAAATCAATTATTATTCAACTTTTTGGATAAAGCAAAACTATAAGGAAATATTTAATTTTAGTTACTCATAGATTTGCTTTCTATAGTAGATTTGCAACTTTGAAAGCACTTTCTGTGTATACAAAGTTCAAGGAAATGAATATGTTGAAGATAACGGATTCCAAGCCTCTCACTATTGAGAAGAATGTTACACTTAAAGAAAGAGGGAAAACTAGGTTCTATCTATGTTACTGGATTGGAATTAGAGACATCAGTTTGAATGTGTTATGTTTATATTCATATAAAGACCCGTAGACAAATATTCATATCTATACTTTCATATGTACTTTCATATTCACATACCGGCTCTGTCTACTAAGGTGACCTAGAAGCCAAGAGTCAGTAGCAATGATCACCACCTAGTGACACCTCTTGGATTCTCCACTAAAAGACACAAGAGCTCCTTGAGCAAATGCTGATTCCAAGCCTGGTAAAGGACAGTACAAGATTAACCTGGAACATCTTATGGAATAGAAAGCCAACAAGTGCCCAAGAATAAGATAATATCATATTATTAAAATAGGCCCCGGTAGAAGTATTTACACTGAAAATTGGTAAGCATTGCAAATGAGAGATGTCCCCACCCCGAATCAATTATTAAACATTTTCCAGGACCCAACAACATCAACCAAGTGATCAAAGATGTTATCACCATTATTGGGACAAAAGGACATCATGTATCTTAGCTCCCTGCTACTTCTCTCTCTAAGTCCATCAAGAATGGCTCTCATCTAATAGGCATGTTGTAAACGGTCTCATACATTTTATTATACCAATATGCTACTGTTACGAAGCTATGTTTTACTCTAAAAGGAAAAAACACCTTTTAACCAAAAAGGGTTATATGTCTGATACTAGAATTTCAGTCACTCATAGAAAGATGAGAATAGACATGGCAGACAGGATTGGGGCCCCAAATCACTGCCACCAGCACATCCTTCTCCTCAGGTTATACTCAAGGCTTTCATGATTTGTGACCCACACTCACCGGTGAACTGTAGGATCATCAGAAGCTTTTAGTCCTTTAATGTAACTAGTGAAATTTTTTAAAAAATCTATCTAGTAAATCATCTTTGTTCTGTAACATGGATTTTTTTTAAATAGCAACATTTAAAATAAACAACATGGAAAAGCTGTGGATTAGAAACATATAGTTAGTCCTTCAGTTCCATTTGATTCAATCTATTTTTTAAAATGGGATAGCAAATGACATTTTGAGAAGATATAATCAACCAGAATTATCATTGCATAGAAGGAGTGCCTAAACCTCTGTGTGTACTTAGTCATATCTGAGACTCCAGAGTACTGCTCCCTCCTTTTACTAATAACTCTCACTTCTTATCAAGTAAGCATCGACATGACCCGCACGGGCACGTGCTGCCACGGGTGATGTGGGTAACTTGGAGAAAATGTGGATGTTCCAATTCTAGTACATTCGCTCCTTTTTAAAGTCAGCTCTATTGAGGTTAATTTAAATATAATCAAAATCACCAATTTTAAGTTTGAAATTAAATGTGTTTTGATAAATGTGCACAGTTACGGAACTATCATAACCATGATTGAGAACGTTTCTATCAACCCCCAAGATTCCCTTATGCCCATCCCCTACCTCCAGGTCCTTGAAACACTCATCAGTCACACTGTAGATTAATTTTCTGGAATTTCATGTGAATGAAATCATAGTATATGCTTTTTGTGCCTCTTTAAGCATACTGTCTTTGAGATTCACCCAGGTGTTCTATGTAACAGTTCCCTTTTATTGCTTTTTTGTTACTACCACTCCTAGCATTCCATTGTAAAGCTATAACACAGTTTATCTATTAAGCAGTTCATGGACATTTAGGTTATTTCTAGGTTTTAGTTATTGTGAATAAATCTTTCAGTATTATTTTAATAACAACCAAGAAATTCTTCTCTACTGCCGTTACTTTTATTCCAATTTGTAAAATATGTCTAACTATAAGTTTGGTTAAATGAGATTATCAGTATTTTGAGTAAGGACTGAATGAAAACCAGTAGGGAAGGACTGGCCTAGCTATCTTTCCTGAGGCTCTCACACCCAGCTGGAATTGATGTCTTGCTATGCTTTGATAGTTTTATTCCCTTTTTTATAATGTATTTCAGCTTTTATTCTGGCCGTTTTGAATTTCTTATTAGTGTAAGGACTATGCTATATTTACCTATCTTCATTTGACCTGTGCCTAGCAGAATGTCTTTCACATAACAGAGTCATGTTAAATATTAAATGAATTGTTTTGGATTCTTCTCTGATCACGTCCTTGAATGCCCAGATAACTTTTAAAAATTCTTTCAAGCCACTATTGCATTATCTAAATCAAAATATATCAAATCCCACCTCTGCCTTTATAGCATTTACAGTAACCTTTGAGCAGATTTCTAACGCTTTATGGCCCTCTTCTTTTCCCCAGCTATAATGTGAAAGGGTTTGATTAAACAAATTTGAGATTCCTTCACATTTCTAACATTTTAAAGTTGTGTTTAAAAAAGAAGAAAGAAAGAACCTCCAGGGGAAAGGGGCAACATAGAAAGAGAGGAGTATATAAAGGAGGTAAGAAAGCAAGAATATGCCTTTTTTTAAAAAATGTAATTGAAAGTAAAATGTGTAGTTTCTTAAAAAGAGTAAAAGTTGGAGAAGGAGTCAAGAAACAAAAATTGATGTGTAACAACATTGTTGGTAGAGCATCCTTTTAAATTGTTCTGTGAGGAGAACTGCAATAAGAAAGTGATTCTTTTCTCTAGGAGATCAATAATCAGGTAATTCCTCATTCTGAAAATGACTGGTGAGATTGACAACTCCTTTGTGTAAGTGAACCATAAGCCCCAGTCTACAAACAGTAGTCCCAGTTATGACTGCTTTAGTATAATTTAGTATTAATTACTAATTAATAATAATTAATACTTTTTTTTACTGCCCGTTTTTGCTCTCCAGTGGGTATTGGTTTTAAACACTGCATTTTTTGGTCACCCAGTATTGGGAGTCTCAGAATCCTAAGTCTCTGTCTTGGGGATGGTTGCTCAATGAAAGAATCCAAGGTACCCTTTTTAAGCTGACTCTTTGGGCAGCAGCAGCTCCAGCTGGCAACACCATTAGAACCATCCTTTTCTGTGCTCTTCTCTCTCTCTCTCTTTTAACATGTTTGGAAAGTTTTTGCCTCCTCATGTAAGACCTGAGCAGATTCTGCAGCTTCACTTAAAGACTGCAGCCTTCTTTCCCCCATGGCAAGTATGTAAGAACATCCATTCATTAATTGTTCACTGGCCACTTCCTATATGCCACATACTGAACTGGGCTCAGAGTATGTATAGACAAATAGGCCAAGAAGAGACAGACAAGTAAACCAACACCGAACTGTGAGAAATGTTATCTTAGTGGGATGCATGTGTACACAGGGCTTCCCAGGTGGCTCAGCAGTCAAGAAGTCACCTGCCACGGCAGGAGACACGGGTTCTATCCCTGGGGCAGCAAGCTCCCCTAGAGGAGGAAATGCCAAACCACTCCTATATCCCTGCCTGGGAAACCCCATGGACAGAGGAGCCTGGCAGGCTACAGTCCACGGGGTCGCAAAGAGTTGGATGTGACACTGAGTGAATAACACTTTCCCTTTCTTTCATGCTGATGTCACCTTGGGGAAAGAATAGCCAATTTAGGAGAAGGGGGAGAAGAGGAGGGGAATATTGAGCAGGTCCTAAAGGAGGAGCATACCTTGGGCAAGGGTGACAGGGGTTGGTGGAGGGCAGAGAAGGGTGAGGAGGGTGTGGAGACATCCCAGCAAAACACAGAGACATGCAGTTTTCCACGGCCAAAAAATATGTGGTATGACTGGAGAGGCAAAAAGTGGCCTAGCCCGACTCCGCTTGCTGCAATATGCCAGTTTGGAACTGAGTATGAGGCAAGACCTTGGAGCCGGTCCAAGGGATGTTGTTACTAAAAGTACCAGAAGGGACCTTATTTCACATTTAGCGTGGCCCCCTGATGATCCATTTGAGTGAGGTGTGGGTGTATTTTCATTCTGGAATTTTATACTACAACATTACCAACATGCATTGACCGATTTCAATACAGACTTTCCTTATGTTGCTTTATAATTAGAAGCCAGTGATTCGAAGTTCCACAGCGGTACATAGACTAGTAGTGATAGGTTTATGGGATTGTTTATTTTTAGTTTGGCAAGGACAAGACAGTAAATCTCTCAATTAGTAAACTAAAGCAGCATGGATGAGAAATGCCCACAAGGAGATTAGGAGTTAGAAATAACTAAGCCAGTTAATGGAAGAAAACTTTCATATCACCTACCCGTATTTAGAGTATAAAGAACCCACCTAATGTGTGTGTTTGCATGAGCGTGTGTGGTGTGTGTGTGTGTGCGTGCGTGTGCTTGCACTCAGCGTCAGTATCCACAGTGGTGCCCGAGATGAGATCCTTTGCATTCTTCAGGTTCTGTTTAGGAAGTTTATCTCTTTAGGAGTCACTGTGATTGGATAGGAGAAGGCAATGGCACCCCACTCCAGTACTCTTGCCTGGAAAATCCCATGGACAGAGGAGCCTGGTGGGCTGCAGTCCATGGGGTCGCGAAGAGTTGGACACAACTGAGCGACTTCACTTTCACTTTTCCTTTTCATGCATTGGAGAAGGAAATGGCAACCCACTCCAGTGTTCTTGCCTGGAGAATCCCAGGGACGGGGGAGCCTGATGGGCTGCCGTCCATGGGGTCGCACAGAGTCGGACACGACTGAAGCGACTTAGCAGCAGCAGTGATTGGATATAGACCTATCCACTGGTCAATATCCAATCACAGTGGGATGAGCTCTCGTCTTTGACTACAGAAGCTTCTCATCCTGCAATTCTTTCAGTGTGACCCAAAAGGGATTTTATTATGAAGTTCTAGGAGACATTTTTCATTTTCATATTTATATTCACATTACATGGCCTAATGTATGAAAATATTTAATGAAAGCATGCATTTCTGCCTCTAGATAGAACCTCCTACATTATATTTGAGACTCCATATTAAGTTTGGGAGGAAAAGCAAGAGGTGATCCACAAAACTTAGTTTTAAGAATTTAAGTTTTGGGGTGTATTGAGTCACTCTGTATTGATCCTATAACTTCAGGATCTTTAGGAAAGATTGACCATTCAGGAGAAAAAAGATGAATTGACAGCCGGCAAAAATGAGAATGTTATAAAAAATGATGTTTGTGTTTTAAAGTTACAAAACACCATTAATTCAGTTGTCATGGTATTTTGATTTTTAAAGTTGCTTACCTTAGTCCATTTGGATTTATGGCAGGTATTAAACCTTGCTTGAAAGGTCCTTTGAATTCTCCCCTGAAAATTGAGAGTCTGTGGAAAGATTGTTGTCTGCTTATGCTGAACAGTTTACTCCATATCAGCTCTCTGAGGTCTGTAGGGGAAATGATGGGGGTTAGTGCATCTGTAGATTAAATTTCTCTCTCCTCTCTGCCTTGTAGACTGGAAAAAGATAGCATTCAGCAGAGCTTTAGCAATGAAGCAAAGGCCCAAGCCCTTCAGGCCCAGCAAAGAGAGCAGGAGCTGACACAGAAGATACAGCAAATGGAAGCCCAGCATGACAAAACTGGTAGGTGGTAGGGAAAGATTAGAGCCTGGGCACTTGCTCACAAGCCAGGCCCACGCCTTACTGTGAAATGACATCAGGAACACCTGTAACCTTTGGCTGGCCGAAGGGAGCAGATGCTAACTACACCGGAGATTCCGAATTACATATTAGTTAGCGTTTAAAAGAGAAAATGGAAAGTATTGCCCACTGTCTGTTGATTTCAGAGTGCTGCTCTCACATCTGTTGCACCATCTGGATTATGAGTTTATTTACCTGTGTTCAAGAAACGTAAAGCTGAGAGAGACCACAACAAAGTAGAAAAACAAAGGGCTTGTTTTTGGCTGGGTTTTCAGGCACACATGTTATATAAAGAAAATAGCATCAGAAGCTCTGCGGGAAATGCTCTGAGCTTACAGTTAGAGTCTCCTGAATAGCACTGAACAGTTCCCACAGTACACACATTATAGCTACTCTAAAAGCCTAATGAGTTTGCTTCAGCATCCAAACTGGAGAAAAGCTTTAGCCATTAATCGGTTCTTAATTCACTGTCGCAGCTGGATGTAATTCAGTGGCTCCAAATTGATATGTTCCTTTATTTAATCTTTGCAGCTTCGAACATTTTTAGCATTTGTATTATTATCCCACCTCCCCCAACCCAGTCTAAAGTGATGTTTAATCCTTTGCATTCTTCAAGTTCTCACAACTGCTGTTAAAATTCGCTAATACAAGGCATTGACCACAGCTGGCAGCTTGGCTAAAAATTGCCATCTTTCATCACATTGGCGCTATTCTGCAGGCTGAGTTGGCCAGTAACTCTTTACCTTTAATTTGAAAGTAAAATGCACTTTGAAAATAGGCAGTTTGGTTTGTTCAGTCAGAGCATTCTGTAGTTCCTTTCACTTTTGAGTTGTGTGTTCACAGACAGTGTTAGTCAAAACAAGACAGTGTCAGTCATTATAATTCCACACCACATATTCCAAGCTGATCGTACTATTAAAACGAAAGTTTAATTGATCCTGTCTCTTCCAGAAAAATGTTGCTTAATTTTTAGTGTCTTGATTTATTTTGCTTTGTATGCTATATGCTTTTTTGCCAGTCACTATCGAAAACTGAAGAGAAAGAAAGGGCCTGTTAAACCTTTCACCTAAAGATAATTTTCATGTAATTTAATGTATACTGTATTTGATAACCTGGTTAAAAAAAAAAAGTGTTGCTTATCTTATAAGTGAAAAATTGCTAACATAAAATTCATTAAATTATTTATTTGCTAATAGGCAAATGTCATATTGATCTGCATAATTCACTTTCAGGAGAGATTTTCTTCTCACAGCGTTTGGCCAGAAGAAATGGAAATTTACAAGGCTTACTAGTTGTTTTTCCACTAAAAACAAAAGGAGGAAATTATAGGATAAATTATTGTTTGTCCCCACTACTAGGAGGATCCTAGTGATCAAGGAGTCTTTGGCAGTATCTCTGAATACTAGATAAGAGTATTAACTGAGCCACCATAAGAATACTTCCTTGTATTTTGCACAAAAATACAGACTCTCTTCAGTTTCTTTGGTCAGATCTGTACTGAAGCTCACGCTGTTGATGGAAATATAAGGAAAATTATGTGTTTTTCTTTTATAAACAGAGAAGTATATGCAAGGTGGGGGTAGTGAAATATATGAGCAAATATGAAACATAAAGCATGAATTACAGTATAGAAAGAGTTCCTCAATTATTTTAGTTTTGAATTATCTGATTGTGATAAATTTGACATTCTGTTTAGAATAAAATTTTCAAAAGAAGAGTACATTGAAAATTACAAAGATTAAAAAAATCTATGACTCCACTTGAGGTACTTGACAGTTATTAACATGTTAAAATTTACACAAAGCTGGTATGAACAGAAATGTTTCTGGTGTGTAATTATTAGGGAAGTAAATGTCTCACAAGATTCAGTGTCTTGCCAGATGAGCATTCCTTTGACCTAGGACCCTAAAAGTGATCTACAGGAAACGTGGTAGTCAGTCTTATTGCTTTTACCACTGTGCATTGCCCTGCAGAGTTACAGCCATAAACATCTGATGTTTACAGAAGGGTTTATTGTTATTTCTAGAAAATGAACAGTATTCATTGCTGACCTCCCAGAATTCATTTTTGACAAAGTTGAAGGAAGAGTGCTGCATGTTAGCCAAGAAACTGGAACAAATCTCTCAGAAAAGCAGGTGGGTAATATTATTTATGCAGTACTTTCAGAGCACTGTTTATGTGAATGCTGTAATTTTTTTCCTAAGACAGCATTTCCACTATTTTATAGTCTAATGTCAAAATTAGATAGGTATTGACAAATTCCCTGTAAAAAATATTTTCTCTCTATGAAAATCTTCTTAATTGTCCATATAGACACCTCAGTGTTTTTTTATAGTTAGGTATACATACTATTATTTGACCTTATTAATGTTCAGAATTGAAAACTATAAAATGTTAGAACACAAGGGTCAAAATGGCAATTATTCTAATAAAACATACAGGTGGGTCAAGCATTTCTAAAGTCTTATTTTAATATAGTCAACATGTTTTAGTCTATTATAGTTCTCCATGAACACATAAAAGCTATCTTTAAGTCAAATGATAATAAATAAAATATGTATGTATAAAAATTAAATAGATGACACTTTGAAATAAACCAAAACCATCTTTTCTCCTAAAATCGTTTTATTTTAATAGAACAGCCATCATTCATTTTATAGGTATATGCTCTTTTATCAACCCATTGATTGAGATCTTACTGAATTTTTTCTGTACATTGTTCAATCATATTATCACAATAAATGAATTATTTCTATTCTAAATTCTAAGAAGTCTGAGTTCTCATCTTAGCTCTGACAGTAACTGTAATCTTAGACAAATTTATTTGGCCTGTTTGAACTGTGGTTTCCTCTTGCAAATGAATGATGTTGCACAGAATCGCTTTGACTTGAACTCGAAAGAAATCATTCAGTTAACTAGCTAAAGTATCAGTTACAATATAACCTAATGGGAAAATAGTGTATCTTCTCTTTTATACTGTTTTGAAACTTGCTTATATTATCAAACAGCAAGCAGTAGGGCTCAGCAAACCAACTACTGGCTTAGGTATGTCATTCAGAATGAATTTCTAGGAGGATCAGAGCGTATCTAATCACTCTGAGCCCCATCTTGGGTTCCTGCATCAATAATCTGGCCTAGCTTGTGGAATCCCCATCCCTGAATCTTTTGGAAAATCAGAGCACTTATGAATCCAATTCATTCTGCTCACAGGAAGGCAGAAACTCCTATAACCACCCAGAAGGTGCTCTGAGCATGCACCTTCTTAGCGAATACTAATTAGATATCTTATTTGGGAAGGGAAAAGGCTCAGAGTGCCAAAACACCCAATATTTCCAGGAAATTTGACAAGGAAACCCAAATAATTTTGCCCTGAAGGAGATCCTCGTATCAACAGAAAGTATTCTAACTAGAAATATTTGACTTACTTCACATAAATACAAACACATTAATAATTTAAGAAAAAATTGGACCTTAAAAGATTGTGTTAGCTTAAGATTGCTTCGGGATTGATTACTGATTAATTATCTTGCTGTCTAATTCAGGTATAATTCAGGAAATTGAAGTATATAAAAGAGAAAGAGAAGCTATATGCTTGCTTTATATTATTTAATTCTCACAACAGCTTGAGGCGTGAATTATCTTCTTTTATGGATGAGGAAACCAATACTCAGAGCATTTAAATAGCTGATAAGTAGGCACACTAGAATTCTAACTTAGATATTTCTGGTTCCAAAGCCTACATATGACCTTTCATAAGAATAATATCTTACATCCACCACAAAAGAAAATCCAGACCAAAGTAATTAGGAGGGAAAAATTAATCTTTAAATTTCCGTGGAGCATACTTGCATATGTGAGGGTTGACTGTGAGCCTGGGTTAACCTGTGCCGTGTGTGTTAAGGCCTTCTTTTCCCTGCTCTAGGTCTAGCAGTTTACCCCGCTCTAGTGAACCTGAACCTCAGCCTCTCTTCTCTTCAACTCCTCTCACTTCTGATTCTAGGTCCTGACCACTACTTTGTAAATTGAATGTATTCCTTTATGTCTGATACAGAGCTGGTGCTGTGCTGTGCTTAGTCGCTCAGTCATGTCTGACTCTTTGCGACGCTATGGACTGTAGCCTGCCAGGCTCCTCTGTCCATGGGGATTCTCCAGGCAAGAGTGCTGGATTGAGTTGCTGTGTCCTCCTCCAGGGGATATTCCCAGCCCAGGGATCAAACCCAGGTCTCCTGCATTGCAGGTGGATTCTTTACCATCTGATCTGGTACCCAATATATATTGAATGAATGAATGAATGAAACAAACAAGCATGGTGTTACCCTTTGTATCATGATCTGACTCTGGTTCCATACTATTTCTTTATTGATGATGGGCAGTGTGCAGTAAAAAAAAACACTTGGGAATTCAGAAAGAATAAGGTTTGAATCTTCCGTTGCCACTTAGCTTCATAACCTTGGGTCTTTCGCTTAATTTCTCCAAACCTCAGCTTCTCCATTTGTAAAAACCTTTTAAAAACTATGATGCAGGATTTTGGTGGGAATTAGAAATTTAGAGAGGGAGATATAGGTATACACATAGCACCTAACATCATGCTTGACACATAAAAATATACATTAGGTGTCACTGATGGCATCATTTTAAGGGTCTTGACTGGCAATGAGGATATCCCTTCACTAACAATTATTGCCTTTGCCAGGGTCTGAGTGCCATAATTTGCTGACAGACATAAAGTCTATACCACAACGGAAAACCTTTTTGAAGGCAATGCAGGATCAGGAAATTGTAGATCTGGTTGTGTTTCAGGTCCTGCTCTGAACTTTGTCTTGTAAGTCTGAAGAGTTAAAATACGCATCTATTGTAACTTTATAAGTTGATTCCAAACTAAAACCTACCTAATAATAAAGGCTAAACAAGTTGTAACTTATTATCATTACAACGTTTTAAGGCCCCTAAAATTTACAAAATATATGTTTTGTGTGTCTCACAAGAAATTAGTAGATAGGATCAGTTGTGTTTGGAGGTTTCTTGTTTGTTTGTTTACTCTTAATTTCTCATCTCACTCTGGCTTCCTACATGAAAGACACTCCATCTTTTGATACTATCTTTGTTTTGAAAACATCTATAAAACTTGTAGGGCTCCGAGTATTTCTTTTAAAATAAAACTATGAATTTATGAAGCCCTGTAGAAGCTCTTCAGGAGTGAGCCTCTACTTACCTTCTCCTAAACTTTTGGGATAAATAATCCCCGCCCTGTGCTTTGAGATGAGGAAATCTTGAAGTTTTTTGACTTTTCTAAGCTGTTGTCCTTGTGAAAGTGCCATCTCCAAAATCATTATTTAAACCATAGGGTAATTTAAATCCAGGTTTTCCTCAGAGTACCATAGTAAAACTTTTTCCTGAAAGTAAGTGTATTTATTTCATGTTGATGAACAATTTAAACATTTTTTTTTGGTCTGAGAATTTTATGTTATTCAAAATCCCATACTAAATATATGGATTCATGCCATTTATTTAAGCCTTTAAAAAAAAAAAATCATAGATCTAGTCCTTTGACTAGAGCCCCTGTAGAATCACTGTTAGCTGAAAACGCAGGGGAACCACTCCCAGACACTCCTACTCTTTACCCCGTCCACATGCTAAGCTGCTTTGTGAAAGCGTTTAGAAATGGTTCCTCCGCCTGTGTGTATGTTAAATGTGTTTTTTCCGAAGTAGACGTAAGTCGCATTATGGCTGTGCTTATTGCTTCTGCTGTCTGCAAGCCCTCCACAGTGACAAGCCAGTACTTCCTACACACTATGCCTTCCGCACTGCTCTAGTGGTGTCTGTAACCCCAGGTTTTGTGAATGGCACATCTCATTTTAAAGCTAAAAGTGAACCGCCAATTTCAGCATTTTATGTAGCTTGTTTTTGACTATCAGACAAGAACACTAATTCCTTTTTGCTTTTAATTGGCACCAGGCAGACATTCTGGCTGATTTTAGATGAAACTCACATAAACTTTAGCTCCCTTTGTCTTTATTACCTAGGACTCTGAGAGCTTATTACAGTGATAGGCTTGTTTTCAAAGTTGGTACATGGATATATTTAAATATCTTTGGTGCAACTGTGATTTTTTTTTTTCTATTAAAGAGAAGGATGTGTTCCCTCTCCCAAAGCGCTTGGATGAATCAGCACTAAAATGTTTGCAGTGCAGTTTGCAGTGAAATCTACAACATGCCTTGGGAAGAGCTCAGAAAGGTTGGGCACCGGCTAGACGGGACCCTCTGCCAGCTGCAGACTGGGGATCCAGCATGTGCTAGGTTTTCACCTCTCAGCACTTTGGCCCCACTGAAAAGAATAAGACATAGAGCATAGAACTGTCTACGTGGTTTTGCTTCTCTTTCTTTTCTATCATTGTCACTTTCTGGGTTGCTAGGCTTGTGGATTGATGTCTAACAGTACCCACTGTGTATTTGTGATTTGCGTTTTGTAATTAAGAGGAACAATGGGAGTCCACTGGGTCTCGTTATATATAATGGTTGGTTTAATTTGTTTCACTTCTATCTTGTTAATTGTAAATTGATCATTAAGATTTGAATTCTAATCTGTCACCAGGGTTGTGGGTTTTGAGGCTAAAGCAATGATCCTGGTTTTAATCACTGATGATGAGAAACAAATTTTACAATTTTGGTACATATTGCAGTTCATATATTTTAACACTGTATTTTATGGTGTTATAAATATTGTTAAATGACTTTTAGTGTAGTTTTACTGTGTGGACTATAATGTATAAATTATATTACTGTTTTGGCAACAGTAGGTATCCAACTGTGTGAGTTTAATTGAAGTAAAGAACACACACCCGGTTGAACTATTTTTTTTTTCCGTGCATGTTTAGATGATGTTAGTTTGGGATGCTACAAAATTATATTATACAGGAAGAAACTGATATTGGCCTCTGTTAATTATTACCAAAAGTTGAATGAGTCTCTAAAAGAATAAAAAATTAAGGGGTCATGTTTTTCCTTAAAAAGCAATCACTGTAATACTAATTATAGTAGTAAAATATTATACTTCATGCAAATGTAATTACACAATATAACTGCTATATAAAAATGCAGAGAGAAGTTCATGCTTCCGTAAAGCCAGAAATTACCTAAATTTTCTATGAAAATGGATTAGAGTCAATTTTCTTTTTATATGACGCTAGGATAGTCATGCCACAAATGTAATCTCAAGCTAACATAGAAGCTCATAAGTTTACTCTAAACTTTGCAAATGGTTAGTTCTTTCAATATGTCATGGACTAAAGACAGATAAAAGATAATGAGCATATACATGTACCAAATTTTTATTGAACATTGGAAGTTGGTAGGCAAATTACTACTATAAACAAACAAGAAAACATACACATAAAATATGCAAAGCAGAAAAATACTGTAGAAATAAAATACCTGATAGTAATATGTACTTTACAATTAACATCTATATTTTTGAAATTATATACATAAGATAAACTCAATATCAGGCATTTATTTTCCTGTGACATTACCATCCAGCTAAGTATTATTAACTTTGGACGTATTTCTTTTCAGTCCTTTTCCATGTGTAGGTATATGTGTATGTTACCATACATTTTTATTATGACATCATAGTGTGTGTGTGTGTGTGTATAGTTGCATCTTGCTTTTTTATTTGATATTATCTAATGTATACTTTTCTACATCAGTAAATACTGTGGAAACATAGTTTCAACTGAATCATTTGTGTGCGTAGTAATTTATCATAATTTTAAAGTATTTTTAAATGTAATGAATAATCTAATAATAATTTTATACCTAAATCTGAATTTTTTCATGCTCTTTTTAGTTGAGATGTCTGAAAGGATTGCTGGTCCAAGACTATGCACCCTTTTAAGGCTGATAATGTGCATGACCTTGCTTAAGTACTACACTACATTCTGCTCGGTATATCTATGTGCATACCAGTATGTGACAAAAAGAAGTCAGAGATTTTTATAAAAAGAAGTGAGAGGCAGTGTTGCACAGTGGGTGGGGCGACCCCTTTAGAGTTGGCCAGAACAGTGTCTGTGTCTGGGCTTGGCTAATAACCATTTGGGTGACCTTAGGCAAATCATTAAATTTCATATTTACCCCACAGAGAAAAGGGAATAAACAGTTACCTTGTAGGATTAATTGAGATCATAATGTGAAGGATGAATTCCACAACCTGGTATAGTATAGGCATAGAATAAATGTTTGACTTTTATGAAAGCCAAATTTATCTGCTTTTATTAGGCATTTCTTTGAATAATAGGGAAATTGAATATTTTCTAAATGTTTATAGACCATTTATGTTTATTCTTCTGTGAGTATTTTTCATATCCCTTGTACTTTTTTAATTGGAATTTTGATGAAGAGTGGGGAATAGTGATTTATTATATAATGCTTCTAATATTCATTCATCTCATTGTTTATATCCCCCTTTTTTTTTTTACTTTAGAAAATTTGTCCCCACTTCTTTTTGTTTCTTAACAACCTTTTCAGAATCAAAGTGACTTCATTTTTTGTCTTAAATACATGTTCATTGTAAAAATTCAGAAAATAAAGAAAAAGGAAAAAAGAAATTTCTAATCAGGACACCAAGAGATATTATTTTTTATTTTATAAGATAGAATTACTTTATGCTGATTTTTAATATTTTCCTTTTTTACCAGTATGTCATGTTTTAGCTCAATATATAACACCAGTAGATAGCCATATTATCAGAACAGCATCTTGATAGTTCTTTTTTCATGTAATATAACTAATCATCTGCTGATACATTTCTGGATTAAGTTTTATTATATTAGGTTGCAGAACAAGGTTGCATCTAGAAACAGGGTTACAAGGAACATTCTCATGAAAACATGTTATTTGTGTATAAAAGCTTTATATTTTTATATTGTAAAATCTATGCTTCCTTCCTGATTTTTCTTTTAGTGACTGTTTTTTTTTTTTTTTCCCCCTGGGAAAGTACCTGAGAATAGATAAACATTCTTCCACATTTTTTTCTAATCTGGTTTAAGGGTATTTTTGGTCCTTTAGGAATTTTAGTGCATAGTGCATATTGTGATAGAAAATGCTAACCTTGGAAGAATACTAAATTAACAGCTTTATATAACTGCTTCTAAATTCTTTTATATTATATGTGATTTTGAAAGGAAAAGGAGAGACAAGTGATTATTTACTTATTTAGACATTTCAAATATAAGTAAATTGTTATTAGAAAAAGTAAATGTAGATTGAGTTCCTGATCTGAGCTTGAAAATGAGATAATCCTTGCCCTCATGCGTAATCTAGCAAGAAGGATAAGGCAGAGAGCACAGTTCACAGGAATAAATTATAAGTTAATGTATGCATAAAAGCTAGAGGTTTCAAAAAACATGCTGACATATTGAGAACTACACGTATTAATCAGAACAAGCTTCCTTTGCGATGAAACTTGAACCAAAGTAAAAACAAAATGAGGAATAGGTTGAACTCAAGTGAGAAATTGCTTTTTTCCATGTGAAGCAGTTTGGTCCTTGAAGTAAACTCCCTTAGCAAATCCCAGTCTTTTCCAGGAAAAAAAAAAAAAGGAAGAAAATTAGAAAGGCTATTGCTCCTAATGGAGGAATTCTTTCTTTGGAGGGAAGTAATTTTACATCAAGTGTCTTATGGGTTGGCCAAAAAGTTTGTTTGGGTTTTTCCAAACGAGCCTTTTGGCCAACTCTATATTTAAACTTCAAGAAACAAACCAGTTGTTAACTACTCATATTTTAATATGCAAGAGTTTTAAGCTTTCAGTTCTAACCTATGAGGCAGTGCAGTATGAGGAAACGGTGTAGCGAGAAGTAATGTTTAATTAAAGCAAAAGCAAGGATATAATTTTTCTTGGATAGATGTCTTTCTTATCTTCAGATTTTGAGACTTGAAATAGCCATCCAAGGCACAGAAGAGGTAGCCTATCTCCTGACAGACATCAACCATCATCAAAGTAGATATCTGTAATCCCAAATGAAATTGGTGAAGACTAAAAGAAAATTGCGGGAATGGTACCTGACTTAGCAAATGGAGGAAGAGGAACCTTAAATGTCTGCAGACAAGGTTACTTGTACGTGAGGCAAGCTGATCTGCTCTGAGGATCCCAGAAAACCTTAGAAGGCAGGAGTGGAACATAGGACTGAAACCGAAGTTGAAAATTCTGCCTCCCACCCCATGCAGCCAGGGGACCATCACTCCTCCACCCAGAAAATTATGGGCTTCCTCTCTAAAGAGATTAAACCAGCAAGCACTGGTTTAAATAGCTGTACTAAAGTTAGAATAGAGGAATTAATTGAAAGTCTATATTCTGAAGGAAACTTGAGTTTGATCTCTGAGTGGGGACGATCTCCTGGAGTAGGAAATGGCAACCCACTCCAGTATTCTTACCTGGAGAATCCCAGGGACAGAGGAGCCTGGAGGCCCACAGTCCACATGGTCTCAAAGCATCTGACAAGACTGAGTGACTGAGTGCATAGAAGCATGCTTGTATTCTGAAAGGTGAGAACACCAGCCGTCTATTTCCAATCAGCTCCTAGACCACTGATGGTTAGTGTTGTACACAACAGGTAGAAAACTGGAGAATCCTTCCTTTGAGAAACAGAATGGCCACGGGGGAAAGAATTACAGATACAGATACTATTGGGAATCTCCCATCAGAAAAGATGGCTCACCGCTCAATCACTCCACACTAATGCCCATTCATTTAGGGAAAATATGTATGTATATACATGCTCAATCGTGTTCAACTCTTTGCAACCCCTTAGACTGTAGCCCATTAGGCACCTTTGTCCATGGAATTTTCCAGGTAAGAATACTGGAGTGGGTTGCCATTTCCTTCTCCAGGAGATCTTCCCAACCCAGAGATCGAACTCATGTCTTTTGTGTCTCCTGCATTGGCAGGCAGATTCTTTACCACTCATGCCACTTGCTGCTGCTACTGCTGCTAAGTTGCTTCAGTCGTGTCTGACTCTGTGTGACCCCAGAGATGGCAGCCTACCAGGCTCTTCTGTCCCTGGGATTCTCCAGGCAAGAACACTGGAGTCAGTTGCCATTTCCTTCTCCAGTGCATGAAAGTGAAAAGTGAAAGTGAAGTCGCCTTGTTAGCGACCCCATGGACTGCAGCCTACCAGGCTCCTCCGTCCATGGGATTTTCCAGGCAAGAGTACTGGAGTGGGCTGCATTGCATGTACACATGTATAGTATACTTCTTAGATAACAAGGACCGATATTTAAGTAGTTGTTATAACAGAAAACTGGTACTGCTTTAACTACAATTGAAATAGTAATTACATTGACAATCTAGACATAGGGTCAGGGAGCAGAGAACCATCATTTAAAAAAACTACATTATTTTAATCTTGTGCCATTAAATTAGTTATGTCAGTTAAAAGAAACAACTCTTTTTCATAGAAACTAGGCCCAGGGTTGTTCCTATAACAGCATGATAGCTTGCCTGTAATAGGTACTCAGTAAATATTTGGTAACTTAATATAGTCTTTTTTAAAAATGGGATTTGATTATTATTTTTGCCTTGTACCTTGAAAAATCTCTCTATTAGAGCAAGTTGTTATTCTTTCATGTGCTACCACTTGAGTCTCTGCAGCGTGTATATCTGTCTACTAGACATTCTGTAATCTCTGCAATATTTTATTTTACATAAAATAATTTTATTGACCCATGTTTAAGTGTAGAGTTCAAGGAAATGATGAGGTTATACAATAAAAACATGCTATGGTAATAAAAACCTTTAACATCTGTTATTTCTGTTTGAAAGGGGACTTCCCTCATGGCTTAGACGGTAGAGCATCTGCCTACAATGCGGGAGACCTGGGTTCAATCCCTGGGTCGGAACGATCCCCTGGAGAAGGAAATGGCAACCCACTCCAGTATTCTTGCTTAACATCTATTATTTCTGTTTACATCTCTTTAGATCTGAAATAGCTCAGCTCAGTCAAGAAAAGAGGTATACATATGACAAACTGGAAAAGTTACAGAGAAGAAATGATGAATTAGAGGAGCAGTGTGTCCAGCATGGGAGACTACATGAGATAATGAAGCAAAGGTAATAAATACTTTATCATCAACTAATGTGCCACATAGTGAATGTGTTTGGTTCAGAAACAGAATGGGAATTGTTCTGGAATAAATAAATAGAATTCATGGTTACGGTGGTGCTCAAGGAGCATGCTCAAAATCTAATACTTTATATATTTATATTTTCTCAATTTAGGTTGTTCTTATTATACACACAGAGGAGAGCACATTCCCTCTCTACTATTCTCTAAAGACACAGAAGTATATTTAATATAGAATACTGTAGGAAAACTGTCTACCTTTAAGGTGGACTTGGTAAAGTAATATGCAGAAATTTCAAAACTTCTCTTCTAGAAATTAGGTTTTGCATGTTTTTTGTAAGATAAAGCATGTAATAACCTAAGAAAATAAGGTGTCTTAATCAGAGATAGTTGTTATTGTTGTTTAGTCGCTAAGTTGTGTCCAACTCTTTTGCGACCCCATGGACTTAGCCCACCAGGCTCCTCTGTACATGGAATTTCCCAGGTAAGAACACTGGAGCAGATTGCCTTTTCATTCTCCAGGGGATCTTCCTGACCTCAGGATCAAACCCACATCTTCTCCATTGGCAGGCAGATTCTTTACTACTGAGCTACCAGGAAAGCAATTATATATTTATTTCAAATTAAATGCTTTTAGTTAAAATTCCCCTTTTAATCATATTATATAGAATAATGAAATAATTTTAAAATTTCTAAGGGGTTTCAAAAAACTCCGTACTTCTGTGAAGGGGATTTTTAGAATCAAAATAAATCTGGAGATACTAAAGCAGACACAGAGGCAGTGTAGGTGTCCTGAGTGTAGAGGAAGGTTGGGACATCAAGCATTGATTAGGAATTAATTTTGGACAGGAAAGAGTTACTTCCTACACTGCTGTATGTGTGGTTGAAAAGAGCATGTGAACTGTTGAGTGCAGGTTTATGGACATGGTGCTGGTAAAGTAAGCTGAAGCCAGAATTTGTTTGTTGTGTATTTATTCGTCAACTATTTTGTACCAAGTCACTATAGTTGGCCAGGTGATAGAAAAAGAAAAAGGGTCTTCACCTCTGCCTCTTTCCCACAGTTGCAGACTCCCCCTCTATTTGAGCTGGTCAAGGATGTATGAGCCCAGAGTCCAGGGCAGCTGTGATGCCACCTGCCATCTGGGGGAGGTGACTTGTGGCTGCCCTGTGCCTCCTGAAACCCCAGAAGCAGAAAGGAGGGATGTTCTGGAGGACAGCCACCCTTGGCAGCCTGAGCAGGAGTTGGTGGCCTGGAGGGTTGTTTTCATTTGTTTGTTTTGATCTCCTGTTTTCTTGGTTTTGCATAAACTAAAAGTTTGTTGATATTAAATCTGGGATGTATAGTGATCAAACTTTCCCCATTCCCAAGGTAATTTCTTGACTTGATCTTTCCTCATTAAGAAGAGTAATCAAAATATACACCAAAGTTCCCGGGGTAGTGATGGTCAGGAAAACTGACGGAAAATTATAGGTCATTTCTGCAGTTCTTATGGACAATGTCAAAATCTATTAAGTGAATGTTTTAGAAGTAGTGCAGGGTGGGTTTTAGAAGTCAAAACAGCTTCCTGAGAATGCCGATGCATATTTCACGGGCCTCCACGCCTCGCAGAGCTCCTATGATGCTGCACAAGCACCAGTAGTTTGGCTTCCCGTGATCTGGGGGAAGGACATTTAGTCCATATTGCATTACCAGTGTTGCACTTGACTTCATCTTGCTCTTCAAATACTGCTCTTCTTAATTTTGGCTATAAAATAATCTCAGTTTAGTTTCAGGAGAATTGATTTCACTTGTTGTTTGCTAACCTCTTATAATGCAATACTTCATATTTGCAACAGCAGTGTATTATTTTCTCAAGAAATAAGCTTCACGTCCTGTATGAGTTGTAATTCAGAAGTGAATCATCCGTCATCTCTTTTGCTAAAGCAAATGTGTATATAATCCCCACCTCCTATCTGTCCATCACCACCACCAGTTTTCTTTAGAGAAGTACTCCTTTGGTGATGAACTGCTTGGGAATCTGGGTGTTTAAATAACTGACAACATACTTTTAAAAGTAAATTAGCATAATTGCTGTGTTATTTTAGATGTATATGCCGTTATTTTATAATATCAAATTGTAATCACTGGTATGTAGTCCATATGTTGCTAGGAAAGAAGCTCATTTCAACTCTGTTTTGAAATGTTACTTTGTTATCACTAGCTTTCATTTTGCTAGACCATGGATTAGGTAGCCTGCCTCCCCTAAGGGGTCTAAAGACAAACAATCTGAGAATATTGTGTAGAGGGAAAAAGGAAGCTACACAAACCAGAAACAGCTTAGAAAGTGTGACCCTTCCCCGCCCCCCAGATTGTACCAAATTTATGTCAGTTGGGGTCAGCAAGCAATTTCTTTAAAATCCAATTATTCTGTGCATTCTTGGCAAATCCCTAAGCGGACTGGAAGGCATTTTCAGTTACATTTTGTTGGGAACACCTGAAATCAGATGCTTTCCCTCAGTAACAGAGGAAGTTCTAGCTATAGGAGTTAGATTTTGATCTGAGGGTGAATAAATTATATAAAGCAGGCTGTGCAGTTGCTATAGCTAGAACAAAACAGACAGTATCATAACTGATCACCTGGGAGAAAATTAAATGAGAAATATACCCAACAAAAGAGAAGGAGGGAAACGTCAGACTTTCTGGTATAACTGATGCTTAGAATAGGCCCAATATCCAAGGAAAGGGAAAATAACTCTTCCACTTATTTGTGTGTGCAGGCATGTTCAGTCATGTCTCACTCTTTGCAACCCTTTGGACTGTAACCTGCCAGGCTCCTCTGTCCATGGGATTTTTCAGGCAAAAATAGAGTGGGGCTCAGTCATTTCCAGCTTTTTGTGACCTGTGGACTATAGCCTGCCAAGCTCCCCTGTCCATGGAATTCTCCTGGCAGGAACACTGGAGTAGGTTGTCAAATATTTATTGAGCGCTTATTATATAGCACTGATGTGCTTGGATAAATCTGCTTGTCCTGAGGGCATCCTGCCCTTATGGAGCTTCCATTCGTTTAACAACATTCTGGTTCTAGTCCTATGCTTTTTAAGACCTAAAACTGAAAGTAGAGAAACAGTATTGTCGACCTAAAACAATAAAACAGCCAGTTTTTTTACTAACAAAATAGGTTAAGTTGAGAACAGCAAGGATATACAATTCAGAACATGTAATCGGTAGCACACCACAGGCAAGTCCAAATAACAAAGGAGAAGAATGTTCTTTTCTAGAAAAGGAGTTGGTGGAGCTGTTATTAAACAAAGAGTTCATTAGAGGAAACTGGGAATTTGAACTAGTGGCTTTTCATTGGCTGAGTTGTGATAGTCTCTAAAGGGCCAGGTTGTTGCCTGGCAAGGAGTCTTTTTTTTTTTTTTTTTTTTTCTTTCTTTCTTTCTTTCTTTCTCTTGCTCGGTTAAAGTAGTAACCTTATACTGGAGTGGTGGGGCTTGAGAGTTCCCCCTACTGGCCTCCCAACTCCATTTTAAATAAGATTTCTATTTACTAATTTTCACAGTATGTACAGTGGTTAAGAGCATGCACCCTAGAAGAAGGCTTTCTTCCTAGATGTGAGGTCAAAAGCAAATCCCTTAAATCATAAATTTAATCTTTATTTCCTCACTTTATCACTTTCATTATCTGAGAAACACTACCTTATAAGGCTGTGATAATGGCCTAAAACAACCCCTGAAAACTCTTTAGAACAGGGTCTGTGTCCACAACAAATGTTTCCCATTATTAATCATTCAGCATCCTTACCAACACCTTAACATATACACCAGGTTCTGTTCTAGATTTTGGACATCCAACAGAAACTTGAGAGGCAAAAGTTCTAGAAGGTAGTTTATTTATATTATGGGTTAAATAGGCTATTGTGAAAGCAGTCTGTAAAACAAAATACCATGTTTACATGATGTTATTTCTAAGGATAAATGCCTTCTGAGTTTTCAACAGCTGGTTTACAGAACAACATTTCAGACCATACTTGTGATATACCTATGATATTCCAAGTGTTTGTGAGCATATGAATGTATGTGTGTGTTTGTTTAGAAAAAAAGAATGTATCTCCATGCTTAAGATCCCCAAAAATGTCTTCCATGTATCCAGTGTAAGCCTCCCTGAGTCAATTCCTTCATTAAAGACAAATTTATCATTTTGGTTTTATCTTTTAGGTAGATTGAGAACTTTTGATTAGCATTTTTGTTATCCTAACTCTTATGATTTAAATTGTGATTTATGCTTTCAAGTTAAATACGATTCATTTTTCTCGTCTGTGATCCCATTTGTTGTATTGCTATTTAAATTTCCAGTAATTTTGAACTTTGCATGTTCAATGTGAAAACTTAAACTAGATTGCTTGGTTTGTGCAATATTTTGTATTTTCTAGCTTATTACTATATCCCTGTATTTATTAACATTTATTAAGCATTGAGTGTACAAAGGCTTTGGCATAGTCAATCAAGCAGAAATAGATGTTTTTTTCTGGAACTCTTGCTTCTTCAATGATCCAATGGATGTTGGCAATTTGATCTCTGGTTCCTCTGCCTTTTCTAAAACCAGCTTGAACATCTGGAAGTTCATGGTTCACATATTGCTGAAGCCTGGCTTGGAGAATTTTAAGCATTACTTTACTACCGTGTGAGATGAGTGCAATTGTGTGGTAGTTTGAGCATTCTTTGGCATTACCTTTCTTTGAGATTGGAATGAAAACTGACCTTTTCCAGTCCTGTGGCCACTGCTGAGTTTTCCAAATTTGCTGGCATATTGAGTGCAGCACTTTCACAGCATCATCTTCCAGGATTTGAAATAGCTCAACTGGAATCCCATCACCTCCACTAGCTTTGTTTGTAGTGATGCTTCCTAAGGCCCACTTGACTTCACATTCCAGGATGTCTGGCTCTAGGTTTGTGATCACACCATCGTGATTATCTTGGTTGTGAAGATCTTTTTTGTACAGTTCTTCCGTGTATTCTTGCCACCTCTTCTTAATATCTTCTGCTTCTGTTAGGCCCATACCATTTCTGTCCTTTATTGAGCCCATCTTTGCATGAAATGTTACCTTGGTATCTCTAATTTTCTTGAAGAGATTTCTAATCTTTCCCATTCTATTGTTTCCCTCTATTTCTTTGCACTGATCACTGAGATCACTTATCTCTCCTTGCTATTCTTTGGAACTCTGCATTCAAATGGGTATACCTTTCCTTTCTCCTTTGCTTTTCACTTCTCCTCTTTGCCCAGCTATTTGTAAGGCCTCCTCAGACAGCCATTTTGCTTTTTTTGCATTTCTTTTTCTTGGGGATGGTCTTGATCCCTGTCTCCTGTACAATGTCATGAACCTCCATCCATAGTTCATCAAGTACTCTGTGTATCACATCTAGTCCCTTAAATCTATTTCTCATTTCCACTGTATAGTCATAGGGGATTTGATTTAGGTCGTACCTGAATGGTCTAGTGGTTTTCTCCACTTTATTCAATTTCAGTCTGAATTTGGCAATAAGGAGTTCATGATCTGAGCCAATCAGCTCCCAGTCTTATTTTTGCTGACTGTATAGAGCTTATCCATCTTTGGCTGCAAAGAATATAATCAATCTGATTTCGGTGTTGACCATCTGGTGATGTCCATGTGTAGAGTCTTCTCTTGTGGAAAATTCTGAAAGAGATGGGCATACCACACCACCTGACCTGCCTTTTGAGAAACCTGTATGCAGGTCAGAAGCAACTGTTAGAACTGGACATGGAACAGCAGACTGGTTCCAAATAGAAAAAGGAGTATATCAAGGCTGTATATTGTCACCTTGCTTATTTAACTTATATGCAGAGTACATCATGAGAAACTCTGGGCTGGAGGAAGCACAAGCTGAAATCAAGATTGCTTGGAAACATCAATAACCTCAGATATACAGATGACACCACCCTTATGGCAGAAAGTGAAGAATAAAGAGCCTTTGATGAAAGTGAAAGAGGAGAGTGAAAAAGTTGGCTTAAAGCTCAACATTTAGAAAACTAAGATCATGGCATCCGGTCCCATCACTTCATGGGAAATAGATGGGGAAACAGTGGAAACAGTGGCTGACTTTATTTTTCTGGGCTCCAAAATCACTGCAGATTGTGATTGCAGCAATGAAATTAAAAGACGCTTACTCCTTGGAAGGAAACTTATGACCAACCTAGACAGCATATTAAAAAGCACAGACATTACTTTGCCCACAAAGGTCCCTCAAGTCAAGGCTATGGCTTTTCCAGTGGTCATATATGGATGTGAGAGTTGGAGTATAAAGAAAGCTGAGCACTGAAGAATTGATGCTTTTGAACTGTGGTGTTGCAGAAGACTCTTGAGAATCCCTTGGACTGCAAGGAGATCCTACCAGTCCATCCTAAAGGAGATCAGTCCTGGGTGTTCATTGGAAGGACTGATGTTGAAGCTGAAACTCCAATACTTTGGCCACCTGATGTGAATAGCTGACTCATTTGAAAAGACCCTGATGCTGGGAAAGTTTGAGGGCAACAGGAGAAGGGGACGACAGAGGATGAGATGGTTGGATGGCATCACTGACTCGATGGACATGGGTTTGGGTAGACTCCGGGAGTTGATGATGAACAGGGAGGGCTGACGTGCTGTGGTTGATGGGGTCACAAAGAGTTGGATACGACTGAGCAAATGAACTGAACTGAACTGAGCATACAAAAGAAAAAAGGCATGATCTCTACCCTTAAGGAGTTTTCAATTCTGCCAGGAGCACAAGGTAATCACAGGGGTGTAACATACTATGATGAGAGTGAATCAGATGTTCTGGGTCCCACCAGACTGGCAGCCAATTCAGGTTTAGAGACCCCACTGTACAATTCCTTAGAGAAATAATACCTAACTGAATCCTGAGAAGTAGAAGTAATCTTAACAGAGAAAAAGGAATAACTGTTTGAAGGTCCTGAGAGTCAACGAAGACACGGCCTCTTCAATAGCTTCACGGTGGCTTTAAAAAGGGAGATTGACAGTAGACAAGGCGAGGCAGTGCGCGGGAGTTAGATCTTCCCATCCCACTTTCTCTCTCTCCCTCTTCTGGGATTCCAGTTGTACATTGCTCAGATCATCTGATGTCCCGTAGCTCTTAGATGCACCATTCGAGTCTCTTCTCTGCCCATACTACCCCCTGCCTCCCCGCCAGCTCCTTTCTCTCTTCTTTGTGTTTAGTTTGGATAATGTCCATTGGCCAATCTCAGACTTCATGATTTTCCTTCCCTGTGTTGAATCCATTCTGTTCATAGGCCCATCAAAGAAATTCTGTAGTGTTGATGCTGGGTTTCTGTTTGTTTTTTATTTCTGGTCTTTTCCATTTGACTCTCATTGTGGTTTTGTAATGGGCACTAGGATGAGGATGGGGTTTTCTGATGCTTCCTTGGGTCGGGGAAGGGGGTGTTGGTCACTAAGTTGTGTCCAACTCTTATGACACCATGGACTATAGCCTGCCAGGCTCCTCTGTCCATGGGATTCTCTAGGCAAGAATACTGGAGTGGGTTGCCATTTCCTTCTCCAGGGGATCTTCCTGACCCAGGAATCGAGCCTGGGTCTCCTGCACAGCAGGCAGAGTCTTTACCAGCTGAGCTACAAGGGAAGCCCGATGCCTCCTCAGGGTCAGATGCAACTGTGTGCTTGAGCTGATTGTTAAATTTTTATAAATGTGTGAGTCATCTAACATCATGCTGGTAGTTTTAAATTGGCCAAGGTAGAAATATTTACCTGGTGGCTCAGCAGTAAAGAATCCTCCTGCAATGTAGGAGATGCAGGAGACACAGGCTCTATCCCTGGGTTGGAAGATCCCCTGGAGAAGGAAATGGCAACCCGTTCCAGTATTCTTGCCTGGGAAAATCTCATGGATAGAGGACCCAGGCAGGCTACAGTCCACAGAATTGCAAAAGAGTCAGACACAACTTAGCACATACATAGATACACCCAGAGAAGGAGTCACATCACAGAGATGAGCAGACACCACAAATCAGGACTTTGTTTTCCCCCTGAGAGCTGGATTTCAAACATCTACCATCATATTGATGATGGATTTTGCTTTGGCCTGTTCCTCAGTGAAAGCTTAGCTATTCCTAGGGCCAGGTAAAGAGGCTTCCACCCCTCCCAGGAGAAGATGGCTTTTGCTTCTAATATTTCCCCGGAGGCACTGAACCCTCTCCTGGGAAGGTTTCTTTTCACTTCCCCAGAGGCTTGAGGCTTTTGCTTCATATGAAAAACTGGGGTCCAGTATGTGGGCAGAGGGCAGGGTTTTTTCTTGTGCCCTGCATGGTATGGGTACATGTCTCCTCTCCTGCTCCCAGTTTTTCTTGTGAGCATCCAGTGGAAAGAAGCCTCTGGAAAAGTGCTAAAGAATGAACGTGAGCTCTTCTTGTCCTCTTGTGTCTGGGGCTCCCAGGAGTTCTAGACAATCACACTAGATGACCACCCTCTTAAAAACTGGTTAAAATGTTGCCTGCTTTCACCTTCCCTCCTTTTATAGTGGTGGTTTCTCTTCCCATGCTCTGTCAAAGGTAAAACAATTCAAGTGTTTCTGCCTCTTCTCAGAGAGGCACACTGCTTTTTGGAATTTAGTTCACCTACTTATTGTCCAACCTCAGCTCTCTGACTGGCTCGAGAATAAATATGCCTTTGTTGATTATCTGACTTTTTTCTCTCATTGTTAGGGTGGGAGTAACATTTTTATGTGTGTCACTTTCTGCGTATTAAGAGGGCTGGTAGAGAATCCACCTGCCAATGCAGGAGACACAGGCTCAATCCCTGGGTCAGGAAGATCTCCTGGAAGAGGAAATGGCAGCCCACTTCAGTATACTTGCCCAGAAAATCCCAAGAACAGAGGAACCTGGTGGGCTACAGTCCATGGGGTCACAAATAGTCAGACACGACTCAGCGACTAAACAACGTATTTAGAGAAAGTGAGACTCTCAGAAATTAGACCTGGAAGGGCCTTTCTCTTGAGTTATGTACAAATGTTTGAAACTTATCCTGGGCACCATGAGGAGCCGCTGAAGGATTTTAAGCAGGTAGGAGAGTGAGGATTGGAATTTCTGTGATGTTAGCCTTTTAAACATCGTGATATTTATCTCTTTTTTGGTGAGCTAGAATGGCTCCTTCAAAGCTTTCTGCTTATCAGTTCCCATCTGATTTCTGAGTTTATTGACTTTTTCACCAGTCATTTTTCTTACATAATCAGACTACTTACATTTCCATGACTTAGTATATCTTTTCATACCTGTTTTTGGATGTTTTAATTAACTGGGTAATTTCAACTATGACTTTGCCAATACCTTCACTTCTGCTGTCCCAGAACTTGAGCAAGGATTAAATGCTAATGTATATTTTAGTTGAAACCTAGGACAGTGAGAGTGAGGGAAAGGAAGGAAGGTGAGGCATGGAAGAATGCAAAATCATGTAAGGCGATGCTACTATACCGGCAACTGCCTTATAATAAGCCACAGAGTCACAGCCACACAGGCTGTTTCTGGGAAGGCTGTACAGAGAAACTGTTCCTCCAAATAGCTCACTGGAAGGAGGAAAGGAGAGGGAATTTATCTGTCCCACTTTCATCTCATGTTTCCCATGGGTCCAGAATTTTCCTCATGGGAGGCAAGTCCCCTGTACTTCATATTACATTCATCAGTCCTTTTAGCTGTTGCTTCAGAAGTCAAATCCTAAATTCTAGAAGTTGGCATGTCATTGGACTCTCAAGTGACAGGAGGAACCTGAGACTTGAGTTATATGCAGGGAGCCTTGGGTGGCAGAACCAAGAGGGTTCCAGGAACTCAAATAACTCAGTAGCCGTAGCAAGGGATTGAGCCCAGGAAAGGATGGCCCTGAGCGAATCTGATATATCTGTCATGGAGAACATTAATAACATCAAATAATGTCAACCTCAAGGCCAGCCCTTGAGAAAACCTTCTTTATGTGCATCTCCAATCACTTCAACTGCGTCACTTCTATTCCCTTCCAGAGCCATCAGTTACCATTCTCTGGTTATGAGCATTCTTGCAACTGTGTCTGCGTTAAACGTCTCTCATTTCCTTTGCTTCATTCTCCTCATGGAAACTCTGCCTTGGCTTCTGCTCTCCAAGCAAGCCTGGGCTTCACATTTCCACTGGATGCGTAAGAGGCCCCTCAGTACATGCTAACTGACACACAAACCAGAGACAGCTGCTCCATCCTCTCCAGGATCTTGGAGCAATTAGTATTCATTTCTACTTCTTCAGGTTCTTTTATTTTCCCCATTTGTGCTACTTATTGCAAGCAGGCCTCGTGTCTTCTGTGGAAACCCAGCAAATTGTAAGGAAAAGAACCCTTACAAGGATAAGGAGCGAAAACTCACGGTTTGTGGGCCAGCCACGTCACCTGACAATGTATGATCATGGCCAAGCCAAATAAATTCTCTCAGCTTCAATTTCTTCATCCATAAAATGAGGGTTGAATACTATGCAGATTAGTAATGAGGATCTAATCAGAACGTAGATGTGAAAATATTTGGAAATCATAAGCACTATGCATAGTACAGTATTAGTACAGTCAACTGTCATACCTGTGTACATATGCTCTTTGTGCCCAACTTTTTGCAACCCCATGGACTTTAGCCTGTCAGGCTCCTTGGTCCTTGGAATTTTCCAGGCAACAATATTGGAGTGGGTTGCCATTTCCTCCTCTAGGGGATCTTCCTGCCCCAGGGATCAAACCCACATCTCTTGTGTCTCCTGCATTGGCAGGCAGATTCTTTACCACTGTGCCACCTGCAAAGCCCAGTCAACTGTCTTGTAATCACGGTATTATGAAATCACAGTATTTTTTAGGTAGATGGGACTGTGATCTCTAACACAGCACTGCATTTTTATAATAAAAGAATCTGTAGCAGAGAGGCATTGAGTAATTGAAGCATCAGATCAATTCTATTAAGATAATGTTGTTCAGTCACTAACTCATATCTGACTCTTTGCAACCCCATGGACTCCAGGGTTCCCTGTTCTTCACTATCTCCCAGAGTTTGCTCAGACTCACATCTACTGAGTCAGTGATACCATCCAACCATCTCATCCATCTCATTGAGATAATACTCATCTCCTATATTTTTAGAGGGGGAGACTGAGTCTCCAAGAGATTATGTGACTTATCCACAGACACTTCACTAATATGTTGCATCTCCAGTCTAAAAATGCAAGGTTATCTAATGCTGGAGCCCGTGTTCCCATCAGTGTGCTTCAGTACCTCTCCAAGTTTCCCCGGGAAGCCAGCATCTGAGCCGGCCCTGGGCTCCAGGTCTCCAGAGTCCCAGGTCACAGAAGCCCCCCAGCAGATTTTCCCATTCTAAGTCATGAGAGACAGTGTGGCGTCTAAGAGTCAACGTCTCCACTAGTGGCTTTTCAGGCTCATGTGCTTTAGAAATCTCCCCAGGTTATGGCAAGACTAAATGAGCTTTTAAGAAGATTCTTAAATTACTAATAGAGCATGTGGTACATAGTGGTTAAAAACATGCAGTTTCTGGAGCTTCTTGCCTGGATTCTAAGCCCAGCCCCACCAACGAACAGGCTGTGGATGTTAGGCAGGTCTCCTCATTTCTTGGTGATTCAGTCTCCTCAGCTATAAAAGGAGGGAAAATAGTTCCCATTGCCTAGGGTTATTCTGAGATTGAAGTGAGTTTAGTGTCTGCTAGTCACATAGGAAACAACGTATACTTTTGTTAAATAATAAGCTCTTGGATTTTATTTTGCAATTCAGACTTAATAGGGTATCATCATTAAATAAAACAAAACAGAAACACAATATTCATAGCAGGTCTTCCTTTAAAACAAAATAAGCTGCACTGATAGCTAGGACTGCAAAAATAGCTCACTCTTCTCCGAGAAAACTCTCTGTTTTAGGCTGCTTTAGTGGAATTTTGTTCGGAGGCAGACGTTTTCCATGTGACCTGGGAGGGGCCGTCCCTACAGAGCCCATGACCTCTCAACTCAAAGAAGAGCTGCCGGGTTTTCAGCTCTGACCAGCTGGGCACTTGGAGCTGAGGCTGCATTTGCAGCCCTGTAGGTAGTATTCCTCTTCGTGTTCTTTTAGTTCTTTCATGTTGCTCTGAAGATCAACATCTAGAATCAATAGCACCCTAACTGTGGGAGTCCATGTTGTTTTTGACATTTCTTTGATCATTTTGAACAAAATAACTTCTAAGGTGATTACATAAGGAATATAATGCCTTCAGTCCTTTTTAAAGTGTTTTCCTTTGTTTAGTTAAACATTTCAAGAGTGGGGCTGAGGAGGGCAATTTCATGCATTTTTTTGTTTGTTTGTTTTTTGCCATGTATAACATGCAGACTGCTGGGGATGGAAATTTAGTAAGACTAGAGAGAAAATTTGGTTTTATAGTATCTTGATGATAGTGATATTTTCTGGGTTTTTGTTTTCTGTAGAGTAATTGGTTTTAAAAATTACTAGTACATGAAATTGTATGTGTGTGTGTCTGTGGATGTCTGTGTGTGTCTGTATGTGTCAATAGGGGCAGAACCATTTTCTCAATATTGCCTATGGAAAATATGCAGCAATTTAAAGAGCATATATTTTTAAAGTATTTTGTAGAAATACAGAAAAGCAGCATTAAAAGGTCTTTTGAATCACTCATTTCCTTTTAATGCAAATTTTAATGTATATATGTTAGGCAAATGTCATTGAAAGAAAGGTGACATCCATGTAGCTGATGCATTGCTGACTCTGACTGCTAAGTGAAGCTTGACCAATCCCCTGCAAATGTGGGGCCAGGGCGGTGGAGGGGTATTGAGGCTCCAAACGTGCAGGTCATGCTGAGCTGTTCTCTAACGTGCAAGTGCTGCTTATCTGCTGCTTCTTCATCATCTCTTCTGTGCCTGATACTGAGCTATAGCTTTGGCTGTGTAGTAAGAAGTTCATCATATTATACCCAGGGGTGATATTTATACCTAGCAACAGTGCTTCTTAAGGCTGAGGGTGTAAGAAAAAAGATCTTATAAAGCTGACAGTTTTGGGCAGATATGTATTTATACCTCCAGCACAACTGGTTATAATTTAACTGTGAAAATGTTGCAGCTATCTAGGTAGCAAACTGGATGAGGTCTGCCTATGATTTTAAGTGTGGAGTGTACATATTTGGCCACATAGACACTAAATTTATAAATGGAGAAATGTCAAGAAGTGACTATGTGGCATACTGCTGAGATGTGTCTGCCTACAGCCAGCTTCCTGGGGCGGCCTTCTCTCAGACGCCCAAGGTTCACGTTCCAGTGTGTCGTAGTGCCCGGTGACCCAGTACGGCTAGGTCCTCTGTTGGTGCTACCTTCAGGACAAAGCCTTGATTTTTCATGGATAGTCTAATCTGTAGAAGGAAAACCATTAAAAAAAAAAAAGTATATCCATAAAAGTCCTTTCTACTAATAGGGCAATGAGTCCTTTCTACTCATCTTTTTTTCAGAGAGAGAGACCAAATTATAGCCTCGCTATCCAGCATCTTCTAACACTGAAAATCAACAGCTGATTTCCTCTTCATGGCGAATAGCTTACTAACTGTTCTGGACCACTTTAGGATTAATTCTTGCAACCAAGCAGTCCCTCCTGATTTATATAAATGTTTGGCTGTGTACCTCCACAGTTAGAGCTATTAGAGTTTTTTGATGATTTGTTTGGCACATGTCCAGCAAAGTAGTCCATTAAAATTCAAATGCTTTCCTAATAATTGAGACAATCAATTTACATTAAACAAGACACAATTATAATTTCATGTACAATTTAAATTCTATAGAAAATAATCTGTGTGCAATAAAGAAGGACACTTATTTTGATGCAAAGGGATGTTTTTATAGTCGGCATAAACAGATCATTCAAATTTTCAAAATAGTTCCCTCATTATCTGTGGAGTAGAGGAACTCTATTGTGTTTTATTTTGATGTAGAGACAAGCTAGCTGCATGTTTAGTGGGCACTGTGACTTTCTCTCAGTGGCAGTGGAATTTAAAGGGTTGAGGTAGATAGGTACTTGCTTGAGCTATTAGTGTGTCTTGAAATTGCTCTCATAAAGAGAGCATACAAAGAGCAGGCATGTTGAGTGAGTCCATTGCCCTTGTGCCAGCAGTAGCGGAATGCGCATCATGCATCTCTCTTTACCTTTCTGCAGCAGACCAGGTATCTATTGCTCTGCCAGGATTGAATATTAGATCCTAAGAAAATCATTCAGTGAAATTTGGGAAGGATGTATATGATGGGCGATGAATGTTCCCATGATTGTGTACCTTTGTGCTGAAAAGTTCCTGGAAAACCTGTAAACCCTAAGCGAGTAGGCTCACAGACAGCCAGACTCCATGAACATGCCCAAATCCTCCGAGACTCATTTTTAAGCTCTCAGTAAGACTGGTATTATTGGTCTGGAAATCTAGAACACTGGAGAAATCTTATTAGGAAGAATACAGTAAAAATAATGACAAGATAGGAAACAAATCCTGTCAGAGCCCGAGAATATATTTGGCTTCTGCTGCTGTGTCTGTCTGTTTCTATAAACGGTCCAGAATAGAAACCGGATGTTTAAAATCTCTCTCCCTTTCACATGCTCTCCTCCCCCTCCTGTCTTCCTTCCTCTTCAGCATTAGTAGACTTACTATTTTTATTATTTTCTTATTTACATTCCTATTTTCAATATTTGCCATTTGTGTGGATAACACATTAATTCTTAATAAAATATTTTATATTCTTAGAATAGCTGAATCATAAAAGAAAACTTGAAATTGATATAGACTCCAAAGGAACATATAAACTGAATATTACAGTTTCTTTTCCCACTCACAAATGGCAAATGGTTATTTTAAAAGATGATGTGTACACAGATTTAAATCTCTTATCTTTGTATATGAGTCTAGTTTGTATTATTTTTGTTGCACAAAAATTGATTCAGGCATCATTCTAATTAAAATGAAAGAAATACTAAAACAATATGTTAGGCAGAACTCTCTAGCAATTTTCTTTTTATCTAGAAACACATTTTTGACAAGACTCACTGCTGTTAAAGAAATTCAGTTTTGATATAAATTGAGTCTTGAGCTTAATTTTTCATTTTAGTTCTGTTGCAGAACTAATGAGTTTAAAGAAGGCAGCATTTGTTTCTTTCAGTGTTTTATTTTTTTCCAGTCAGTGATTGTGGTTTTGCATTTGTCAAATTAAAATTAACACTGGGAATTACTGAAACAAGTTTACAGTACATGCTATTCCCAGAACTATAGCTTTGTAGTCCACTTTGGAAATATCAATTAATAAGGATAGTTTCTGCTAAAGTTTTTTATTATAGAGAGCATGGATACTTGAAGTATAACATCTTAAAGGCATTTCCCCCATTCTCAAATTATAAGGACGTTAATTATTAATTTTATATTGGCAACTTAGATCTTATTTGAATAAATTTGTATTTTCTTTTTTGTAATTAAAACTTCTAAAAATTCTAAATAATATTTGTTTTCTCAAGTAACTTTATTTACTTACTCGTGACATTAACAAAGAATTTATGTATTTTTTCCCAAATATTAGTTATATTCCAAATAAAGATTAGCAGATGTTTTGAAGAACTCTGCTTGTTCTTCAAAATTTGGGCTGACTTGCATAGAATGGCATTTTAAATAAGCAGAAGAGACCTGAAAGATTATCCAGTCCAACTCCTTCTCTTATAACCTACCTCTCATCCTCCATCCCTACAAGGACGGAGGACACTTTATAGATGAGGAAGGTGGCCCAGAGAGATAGTGATTTCTAAGACTACAGTTCAGGTAATGACTAGAATCTATGTTTTCTGCTTCTGTGTGTTCTGCTGTACTCTCTCAATAATTCATGTGTTCCCAGAAGTAAGGCAACGGCTTAGTACTAAAAATCAAAAGGAAAATATTAAGTGCAGATAAACAGATGTTGGCAGAAAGTGGCTCATCCAGTAAGCTGGAGACCAGAAGTTGGATGATTAATTGAAAAGTCAGGAAGTCATAGCAAGTGACACTATGTTTAGGCCAAGACATCTTCTTCGTGTATGAACTGCCCTATTTGGAGTTCCATATCATTTCCCTGGATAAATCATACCAAAATTGCCTCTTTTGATTCACCCAATTTTGACTTCACTGAAACAACTGAGGACATAAAGATACTTGAGAAGCAACTTTCATGCAGAATTTGCTATTTTAATGACCCTCTTGCTCCCCTACCTTGTCTTTTACATTTATTTCGTGCACACTGAATTTGACCGGCTTCTTTTAAACTCAGCTTTGTTGATTCTTTCTAAATCATTCTACTTTGTTTTCATAGAATCAGCAAACTCGTTTTTTAATAATCATATTTCTGAGTTCATTAGACGTCAAGTTATACCTATGTTAGCAGCATGTACAGACTTGGGAAGAAACACAACAGACTTTGGGGAATATAACACAACTGGTGAGAACACAAACACCCAGTTGTACAGTAGGGTAGGAGCCAATGGCTGTGAGTACTGAGGGAGCCCTGGACATCATTCAGTACATTTAATAGAGAGGAAGGGAGAGTGTTGGTTCATCAGGTGGTCAGGGTAAGTGGCCTTCCATTCAGAGAGTTTCTGCTATACTTTGGAAGGAACAACTAGAGTCAGACAAGTGAAGATATACACCAGACTAGTCTTATAGGAGAAGCTGCATTGCATTCTTCATGCACAGTTTTCCCCTTTGTATTAATACTAAAGAAGAGGCAACCAACCTGGAGGCAGAAGAAAGTTAACTTTCTCCGCTCTCTTTTTGCTTTCTCTTCCCCCTGAGTCTTAGGCCAGCTTCACATTGCCCAAAAGATGGGCAAATGGAGCACTCTTATACTCAGTGAATGTTCCACAACTTCTTGGTAGTAAAAGCAGTGGCCACTGTTTAGCCTAGAGAATTACCCCTCATGTACAGATTTTCAAGTGATTTGCTGCTCACTTGGGGATCCTTGGGGATGTAGCCCTGCTTTCTTTAGGGAACTGATCTACTCTCTCTGTATAAAATCCTGGAAGAATTACTCTCCTAGGAAGTTGCACAGCTGAAAATAACAAGTGATTTCAAAAGTGGTTTCAATAAATTTTATTATTAAGAACCTATGTCTGGATTTTAAAGGGTACTATGAATGCAGTAAGTCTCATTCCTAAATAATGAATGAACAAATCAACAAGTAATTAACAACTATCCTTTTTCTAAATTGGGTTATGAATGTAATCCGTCAGCTTCTCCTTTTGTCGATTTTTTTTGGTTTGTGCATCCATTCCACTTTCCTTTCCTAATTAAATCAGTCTTTATCAAGATGATGATTATATTACACACCCACTTCACAAAACACACAGATGTGCTATGTAACTGCCTCTGCACTCCCTTGCTACATTTGTTGCAGCACAGAGGGATAGGGCAGCATTTTTCAATATGTTTTCTATGGACAATCAGTTGTACAAAATGGTTTTTGAAAAAAGGAATGCTGTATGTTTTAGTCTGGGATATATTGCAAGGACTCTTTTTTCTCTGAAAAGTCAAAATACATATTAGTGTATTAAAAAGTCTTCATAAATCTGAGAAATTATTAATCATTTTTAAAGTTTAAGTTGGTTTAAAATAATATTATAAATTAAAATACTTTGCCAAAATTTAAAACTTTGCAGATGGGGGTTTGAGGGTGTGGCATAAACTGCTCTGTAGGGCTGTTTTTGGAGACATGTTAATCTACAGTTGAAAATGACCCACTGTAGCATTTCATGGAGGACCTGTGTAACTTTTTCATGGCCCTTTAATCATCTTTTGTCCCTTACTTTTCCTACTCCAGACACGGGTTTTATTTTCACTTTTCCCTTCTAGACTCTAGTGTGCGGCGTGAATACCACGTCCATGCTTTCCAACCCCTAGGTAGGAAGAGCTGTGTGTCGCTGTTGCACACAGCCACACTGCCGCACAGTGGGAGTCTGTTATCCACAGGTGAAAGTTGAGGTGTGGTTATTCCAGGTTACAGAGGCCATATCAAGGAATGGATTTGGAAAAGGATAGTTCCTGGAAGTCTTGATTATCTCTATTACCACGTATCCCTGAATGTCTAACTCATGAGAAGGAGTTCCTTAAGAACAGGAACAATGTCCTAGTTATCGCTGTTTCTCTAGTACATAGCCAAGGGCCAGGCCCTCAGAAGTCACTCACTAAATGAATCCACAGTCATTTTTGTCTTCTAACTCACCTTTTTCAGTCTCCCAAAACTATAGGAGGGGAAAAAAAAAAAGAGACAAAAGCAGAGTTTGATGTGTATGTACAACTTAAAAATAATTTATAACCTCTTATCCACATCCCCACATGTGGAAAAACTGCTCAAGCTATGTGCATCTAATTACTATCATTAGGTAATATTAAAGGCCAAAGGCCTTGGAGATATGTAAGATATATTGAGTAATCACTGACCTCTCTCTTGTTCTCTGGAGAAGGAGGTGCAAAGTCCTCACAAGCCCCGTATGGTAAAATTAAGTCTAAATTTTTACTGCATAGTGATGCACAACCAGTGAGCACTCAGTAAATATTAATCACAACTATTAAGTATGCTTTGATCTCATTAAAACAAATGGAGCTCTCACTCTGTTTAGGCCATTTAACTACATTGTGTTATTAGTTGGTCCTTATTTTGCAAGGTTTATAGGTCATGCTTAATGAAGCTACTTGTTAAGGTTGTTAGCAGTTAAACAAATGACTTTGACTTTATAAATTTTATGACAGTTATTTGGAATGGGTTATATACATTTTCCAAGCTTTTGTTTTCCACAAATGGCCTGATACATTACAGAATGATTATTAAGATGCAACTTTTGTGACAGTTTTTTTTAATAAGCTAAAAAGAATTAACATTTCACATAACGCTAGTGATTTCTGTATCATAGATGAAGGTGACAATGTAGAGTTGAGGCTGAGAAACACTTTTCTTCTTTTTACATGGCCAGGCAGAAGGGCCCTTAGAAGCTGATCCTTGGAAAGAAGTGATCATTTCTGGCTCATACCAAATATACTTAACTTCTCTATCTGTCCTACATTTAAATAATCATTTTTGTGACCTATATCTTGCAGTGCTCCAGTTTTCCCACATGGCTCTTAGAACATAGTTTTGCATTTCACAATGTCACAATACTTATTCACTCAGTCATGTCTGACTCTTTGTGACCCTCAACTGTAGCCCACTAGGCTTCTCTGTCCATGGATTTTCAGGCAAGAATACTGGAGTGGGTTGGCATTCCCTTCTCCAGGGGATCTTCCCAACCCAGGGATCGAACTGTGGTCTCCCGCATTGCAGGCAGAATCTTTACCATCTGAACTGCCTGGGAAGCCCACAGTTCTCATTTAGAATTATGCCACTGTGTTTACCTGCAAGGTTAACTCCTGCTAGGCCTGGCTGGGTCATAGCAGCCTGAACTCCTTTTGGCTTTTTGCCTAGAACAGAGAGGCTTGAATGACTGCAAATGAAGTGGCCCAGACAGCCTCCCTTCGCTCATGTCTGCATTCCCATCTTGGGGTCCTGGATCTCCCACTCTTCAATGTGGAGACTAAATGACCACAAGGATAGGCTGAAAAATATGTCTGGGCCTGATCTGCGGATATCTCATATAAAACAGCTTTCAGGGAAGAATTTGGGGGTGGCTAGGGGCAGGACGAATAGAAAGTTGAGCTCTCCCTAGAAGCCAGCCAGCATTTCTCAGTTCTAGGCAGTCACTCCCTCTTATGTCCGCAGTAACTGTTTCTATTTCCTAGCTCTGAGAGCACTGTTTCATGGTGTTTTATGTTCTTCTGTCTTACTAGATTGTGAAGTCTTCAGTGTGAATCATGAGTTGGTCTCTGAAGTCTTGGTGTATAAAGCTATGTTGAATTAATGAATAATTATCTAGAAACTGATCTTTTTTGTTGTTTAAAGGCTGTTAGCCTAATGGTTAGGGTTAACCTATGCTGAGTCCATTTGTGTCCTCTTTTTTTCCCACCAGTCCATTAGGATTTGAACACACCTGGCTTTATTAGGGACCTTCCCTGGGGATTCAGAAAGTAAAGAATCTGCCTGCAGTGCCAGAGACCCTGGTTCAATCCCTGGATTGGGAGATCCCCTGGAGAAGGAAATGGCTTAATTAGCTATTTTAAACCTAGGGCTTCCCAGGTGACTGAGTGGTAAAGAATCTGCCTGCAATGCAGGAGACCTGGGTTTGATCCCTGAGTCGGGAAGATCCCCTGGAGAAGAGAATGGCAACCCACTCCAGTATTCTTGCCTGGAGAATTCTATGGACAGAGAAGCCTGGTGGGCTCCTGGTGTGTCCACAGGGTCACAAAGAGTCAGACACAACTGAGCAACTAACATACGCACATAACCTTTTAAAACTACAGAATGGTTTGGTCCATTCAAAACAAAAATAAACCAACACAAACAAACATGATTCCGTGATAGGAGCCACAGGCCTTGGAGATATGTAAGATATATTGAGTAATCACTGACCTCTCTCTTGTTCTCTGGAGAAGGAGGTGCAAAGTCCTCACAAGCCCCGTATGGTAAAGACTATAGTAGAGATAGGCATGGAACAGTACAGGATCACTGAAGAAAGGCGCAAGTCCAGTCTGGAAAATGTTGGGAAACTCTTTATAGGGATGGAATGCCAAGACTTCACTTTAGAGGGTGTACAAAGCTACAGGGGCTTCCCAGGTGGCTTAGTGGTAAAGAATCTGCCTGCAGTTCAGAAGACCCAGATTCAATCCCTGGGTCAAGAAAATCCCCTGGAGGAGGAAGTGGCAACCCACTCCAGTACTCTTGCCTGGGAAATCCCATGGACAGAGGAGCCCGGCGGGCTACAGTCCACAGGGTCTCAAGGAGCTGGACACGACTCAGTGACTAAGCATCACAGCAGAACAGTGTTTAGAAGACAGCAGACACTCAAAAAGTGCAACGTTTTGAATGATTAGGCGTTATGAGGTAGAAAAGACATTTATTTTATTATCCCCACTCTTCAGAGTTGATTAAATATCATAATGTGACTTGAGAAAGTGGGAAATAATTGAAAGCATTCTGAGACTGAGGTTTATGCTGTCTTGTCACAAGAATGGTCTTGAAGCAGGGGTGGTCTTGGCACCTCACTGGACGTCCATCTCCTTGTCTCTCCAGCTGGACTAGTAGTCACTTAAGCTGTTTCTGACTCGAAATTTCACTCTTGGCTGGCTCAAGGCCCCAGCCCAAGTCAGCAGGGCTCCCAAGGGTCTCCCAAGAATGTGCAGCATTCCTGAGTTTGACCTTCTCTGGGCTTCAACTTAATCTAGTTCATTTTGTTTTTGAAGATAATTCATTCCATGGAAACCAGACAAGGTGCTGTTTAAATAGTAGGCTGATGTCTCAATGTAACATATTGGCCCACTGAGATCTACAAGAGTGTGAATCACAAACCCGCCTCTGTACTTTTCTGATATAGTGTGAATGTTTTGGATGTAAGAAAATCCTGTTAAGAATGATCAGGTTATCTCATTTTGCCATCAGTTGTATCTTGTCATGTTAAGTTGGTAGGATAACTAGTGTTATTGGCTAAGTAGATTCTCTCTACTATTGCAGAATATTTTTTAAAATCAGGTAATTCAGCCTCTAATCCAAATTGTATTGAGTTTATTTTCCTCAGACTATATATATGCCTGGGACTGTGTATTTAAAGTTCAGCTCTGTGTGTGGTATTCCTGTGATAATTTCAGTACCTAAAATAAGATGCTTTCAAAAACCAACCTGAGACCAATACTATACAGCAGTTTAACAGCAAATTTCTGCTCTGGGTATTTAACAATAATTGGGATCTTTCTATTGGCTTTATATAAACTCAGATTAGTAGTAAAATCTAAGTACCAGCCCATTTGGCAAACTCTTACACTTCAAGCAGTCACAAATTTGCTTCTGATTGTGCTTTTCATTCGCACCTAGCTCAGATTTGTGCCTGATGCTTTTTTAAATCCTCTAATTTACATACTGTGGTAAATTTAAAATGAGAACAGATGAATGCTGCTAAACTTTTCTATTTCACTGATGAATATGGTATTTTGCTTTAACTATCTAGCTGTTATATATTCAGTGACCTTTAAAACATGAAATAGATTTTTTTTTTCATATATACCGTGCAATATGGATCATTAGTATTGTCTTCCCTTTGAGACAATGAGTCTGAGACATAGAGGCCAAGTTGAGCATCTGGGAACTAATTGTAACTCGGCTAAAATTCATAGTTTCCTCTTCATGGGCTCACACATAGTCATAGTCATCTGGGCAGAGAGACCTCTTTCATGTTTGGTTTTCTTGGAGCTGTAGGAGACAACGCATCCACCCTGAATGTACTTCTTCTTGCCCTGCAGTCCCAGTATACCACAGACTATGTTATTTTATGTGTTCGGGGGTGTTAGAACATATATTTTAACTGTAAGTAAGAAACAAAGTCCACTTCCCTGGTGGTTTAGACAGTAAAGAATCAGCTTGCAATGCAGGAGACCCAGGTTCAATCCCTGGGTCGGGAAGATCCCCTGGAGAAGGGAATGGCCACCCACTCCAGTATTCTTGCCTAGAGAATTCCATAGACAGAGGAGTCTGGCAGGCTAGAGTCCACGGGGTCACAAGAGGTCGGACACGACTGAGTGACTAACACACAGACACACATACACAAGAAAAGAAATAGTATTTTCTGAATGACTAAGAGGGATTTTGCCTCAACTAAAGCAATATTTTATTTCATTTTTAATATTGATAATAGTAATATTACTCTCCAAAGGAGCAAAATAAGTCCTAGAGAGGTATCAAAGAAACCAGAGCCTTGCAGGACCTAGAGGGGCAAGAATAGATTTTATGGAGGCACCATTGTAATGGGGGGGAGAGCTTAGTATAGAACTTGACTCAGTTTCATATACAAGGGAGAGCAGGGGCTCATAGCCAAGGGGCAGGATGCTGGTGGGGGTGGGATTGTGGAGTCGGTTGACAGAAAATACTCAGAAGAAACACCAGAGACAAGGGAGGACTCTGGCTAAATGGATCTGACAGGATTCTTCCTGAAGGCAGGCCAAGGTGACCAGACATCACGCTGTGGGTGGTGAAGGGTAAGGAAATTTGATCAGATATTTAGGTTGATTAGTTATCAAGGGTCGGAGAGTCTCTCTAAACTGATAATATTCTTGCTAAAACTGGCAGTGCAGGCCTGGCAAGGGCAGACAGTGAAGCCCAAGATCAAAGCCTAATTGAAAAGAGGACTTAGAGCAACCTGACTAAAGTTTGGTCAAGGAGAGACTCTTCATTTGGTGTTTAATTATTCAGTAACTGGGATTTCTAAAACCCATGCTCTTTCTGTGACCTGCACTATCTTCCTGGTTACATAGATTTCTGTTCCCCACCGGATGGTGAACTCCTTGAGAGAAATATTCTTTTTTTTTTTTTTAATTGAAGCATAGTTGATTTAAAATATTGGGTTACTTTTAGATATATAGCAAATTTTTACAAAATATTGGCTATGGATCCCTATGCTGTACAGTAAGTCCTGGTTAGTTACCTATTTTATATATAGTAGTTTGTTTATGTTAATCCCCAAACTCCTAATTTATTCCTCCGCCTCATTTTTCCTTTGATCACCAGTAAGTTTGTTTTCTATGCCTCTGGGTCTATTTCTATTTTGTATATAAGTTCATTTATATCATTTTTTTTATTCCACATATAAGTGATATCACAGAAGTGGGATTGCTGGGTCATATGGTAGTTCTATTTTTAGTTTTTAAAGGAACCGTCATACTGTTCTCCACAGTAATTATACCAATTTCTCTTTCTACCAGCTGTGAGGGTTCCTTTTTCTCCAAACCTTCTCCAGCATTTTTTATTTGTAGACTTTTTGGTGATGGTCATTATGAGGTGATACCTCATTATAGTTTTGATTTGCATTTGAGAAAGTGTTATATGTTTTTCCATCTTGTGTAGTGAGCAACATAGCACTTCCTACTGGATGGGCCATTGATCTGGTCGAGATTTCAATAAACCTGACAAGTGTACCATCCACCCTGCTGGGCATCTCGGTTGGTCAGAGAAAACTTGCCAAAGGGTGTGGAGATAACAAATAGAATCCACCACATATTTGTAACACTGTTTATTTTAGTTTCAATAACCAAAATAAATATTAGTTTTAAAGTTATGTACACTACTTAGAATAAAAATTTCATAATTTCTCAGACAAGAAAAATCTGGGGCACATTTCTAAAAAAATAGTACAACAATTTTTTTAAAAAAGGGAATCTATTTCAGAATGAAGAAATGAAAAGTTTTTTAAATTATAGCAAAAAAAATTCCTAGGGAATTTTGAGGTTCTGTTTTATCCTGACATAAAAAAAGTAGGCCAATTGCTAAACACTTAATTGGTTTACTTCTATCTGTCTTGAAAATGAAGTAAGCAAAAGTGTCAGTCACTCAGTCATGTACGACTCTTTGTGACCCCATGGACTGTAGCCCACCAGGCTCCTCTGTCCATGGAATTCTCCAGGCAAGAATACTGGAGTGGGTTGCCATTTCCTTCTCCAGGGGATCTTCCCTACCAGGGATCGAACCTGGCTCTCCTGCTTTGCAAGCTGATTCTTTACTGTCTGAGCCACCAGGGAAGCCCTCTATCTATCTTGGTCACACTCAATTATGAAAAGAGACTGGAGGCTCTGAAACTCAATAAATGACCCTAATTCAAAATATCTTCCTCCAAATTCAGCTTGATAGAAAACCAAGCTATTGTCATTATATCTCTCTTTAGGCACACCCAATATATTACATTTAATTTTGCAAAATTGATTACTTAAGTGGACATTCTTCACTTAACGTAGTTCGTTGTAGTAAGTTCTGCTTGTAATGTTTGTAAATGTGATTCAGTTTTTTAGACCCCTCCATTTCTGCAACATATCAAGGGCAGAGTATATTTGATAATGTTACCCAAAACATTAGCAGTTTCAAATTTGTCAGAGTATTTGGTTCGGCATTGTCCTGGGTCCTGAGGAAACAAACAAAAATGAGGCAGAATGGTCTCTGCATTCCAGGCATGTGTGTTCCGGGAGCAAGGACCAGTAGAGTGGGCTGATGGCCATGCTAGGGTGTTGGGGGTCTCAGAGCACTGCTCCTATTTTTGGTCTTCATCATCTTAGATTCAGAGAATGCAATGGCACCCCACTCCAGTACTCTTGCCTGGAAAATCCCATGGACGGAGGAGCCTGGTAGGCTGCAGTCCATGGGGTCGTTATGAGTCAGAAACGACGCAGTGACTTCACTTTCACTTTTTACTTTCATGCATTGGAGAAGGAAATGGCAACCCACTCCAGTGTTCTTGCCTGGAGAATCCCAGGGATGGGGGGAGCCTGGTGGGCTGCCGTCTATGGGGTCGCACAGAGTCGGACACAACTGAAGCGACTTAGCAGCAGCAGCAGCAGCATCTTAGATTTCTATCTCCTCCAACCACTTCTCCATTGAGTAAACCAGGAGCACACAGTTTATCTTGATTGAAAGCCCTGCTCCTCTGCTTCCCCTGTTGGTTTGGTTCACTGAAAGGGAAAGCCTGATGTAATTAGGTCAGAAGAGTGGTCAGATTCTGTTTTTATCCTTGATGCTTCCCTGGCCAGTGGGGAAATTCTCTTATTAACTCTGTGGCTGGCCTGGGTGACCCAAGGCCACTGAGCCATTCATGTTATTCAAAGTTAAAAGATATGAGGCATTTCAGGGGATTAGTTTAATGAACCTGCAGAAATAGTCACATGACAAATTTGGGACTATAGTGGCAAAATAATATTCATCTTAAAAAATGGATGCCTCCATGTCTAATGAAACTAGAACGGAGAATCTACTTTAAAAAAGCAATAAAGGAAATTCAAATGAGCTGTCAGCTGTGTCTTTAATTATTTTATTGAAAATACATAAGGAAAACCAGTCTTTTAGCTTCTTTTTTTACACTAATAGGCGTAGGTCAAAGTGGCTCATTCCCAGCATTTAAAAGAATGTAGGGGAAGCAGTTTACTTGTTTGTTTCTTTTTATTTGGGGAGGCAGTCTTCTGTCTTTATCCCTTCTTTTTTAGTGCTTTTCCTAAACCCTTTGTTCTGATCTTACTTAACTCTCTCTTGCAAAATTGGGCTGGAAGAGCTAGAGTTCAGTTTCAAAGTCTTTTGGTAGATGTTGTATTTTTAATAAATATTAAATGTACTCATCATGCCTTATTTTAAACAACACTTGTTTTTTAAGGGTCTTTGTGTATTCATCTAAGGAAAAAAAAAAACAACCAAATATGCTTTATTCAAACTCCATACTCTAGGGGAGCAGATTGTCTCAGAATATATAGTGATGAACCTCCCAAAAGGAAAATAGATGGAAGAATCATAGGTATTTATCACACATGTTAGAAAACATTAATGCTTTGTGAGTAACAAATGGATCTTCTATTCTTTTTTGGCTAATTCTGCTTTGTAAAACTTAGTTTATTGATTATTTCATAATGTTCCTTTCTGGAAAGAATCTTATAAATATTTAAATTCAGCATGTGTTTATTCTGTTTGTCCTGAACACCAAAGACATGAAAGAAATTTTATTCTCAGTGTCACATCAATGGTGAAAGTTATCATAAAGCTAAAAATAATTTATTTACATGCCTACATTATTTTATAGTTGGTTTTGGACCCATGACATAGTTCTTTCCTTTAAAATTGATCATTTATAGCTGATCATTTTAAATGTAATATAGGAGACCTATAGAAAATATAGAGACGGAATCCACCCTTTTAGATAAAACTATATTTGCTGTAGTTGGCCTCTCAGTATCCTTATTTGTGACAGCTTCCCGTTGTTGAGTGGCTTCACTACATGAAGAAACAGTTTTTCAAATACAGTGTATTTATTTAACTGTCTGCTGGTAGCAGTCCTTGTGCAAACCTGAAATTTGAAATGTTGATGCTTGATGTCAAAGTACAGTGTGTAAGTCCAATTTTTCATTAGTTTTATAAAGCTTTTGTCCTTAACACATGGATCTGAAGTCATTCAAAACTGATTCTTAAAAGAGAGATCATCCCTGTGTTCACATAATTGCAACAGCAAAGTGTCCCTTTTGGATTTCAGCTGGCACTCTCGAACCCTGTTAAGTGGTTACCATGGGTGGTTATTATCATTTACAATACAAGGAAACCAAGAGACAGCGATTTTTTTTTACTTACACTGTAAGACAGCATTGGTGCTAGACTGTTGCAGTGTGTGCTCTTCTCTTGCCCTCTACAGTATCCAACGTATCTCTCTGTGTCAGAAATAAAATTGGCAAGTACAGTATTCTGGTATGGATAGACAGCTCCCTGTAGGATCCTTCAGGATCCATCCCAGAGTGAACACTCGGGATACACAAAACACAGTTCTATTTGATCTTGACTTTTGTGTGGGTCTGAGCAGGTTGCTAATTTTAGGACCTTACTCCTTATAAAGAAGTTTGATTATTCACCAAGGACAATATGAAGACCATTGCTTATATAAGATAAATTCATCCACATCTTTCATCTCCCTGCTCCAGGGCCCTGTATCTACTCTCGTTTTGTGCTTCATGACCCTCTCCTTGATTCCCTAGTTTCTACAGTTTGATAGCCATTGAACATGGTATTAAGCCACTTGCTATGATGTACAGATTTCCTGACACCCCTTACAATAATGATTATTATACAGTGTATAATTCATAATAGGTAATAAATACATAATATCTGTCATATTTGTCATAATTGTTATCATTGCAGCAACTAATGTAAATAGTCCTTACTGTGTACCAGCCATTATTCTTACTCTAAGCCCTTCCCTTCATTAACATGCTAAATTTTTATAACAATCCTGAGAGGCAAATACTAGCATTGTCCCCATTTTACCAGTGAGGAAATTGAGGCATAATGAGGTTAAGTAACTGACTCAAGGTCACCCAGCTCCTACATGACAGAGTCTGAAGTTGATCCCAGGCAGTATTGCTCCCAAGCCTGTGAAGAAGGGATGCTGACGAGTCTTAGAAATACTTTAGCTCCCATAACAATTTTTAAGAAATTCCTCCTGTTATTCAAAAAAATTCAGTATTGTTTTATGTTCCCTTTCTCTGCTTTATGAGCTGCTTCCCCATTAAACTACTACAATTGTCCCATACGGAGCATCTGACCAGTTTCTGCATTGAGTGCCAACATACCTGTCTTAAGCTATTGCATATATATCTTAAGCATGAGTGTCCTCTTCTATATGTGAAAACTTATGTTCTGATACATGGAAGAAAGTGTGGTAGAGAGAGAGAGTAAAACGTTAACAATTGCAAATACGTTTATGTTACCTTTAAGGCAAATCGATGAATAGTGAGCAAAAAGAGAGGAGAAGCAATAGTTTGAAATAAGACGATGGCAGAAGGGCAGTTCAGTAAAATATTTTCTTTCCATAATGTCATTCCTACTTGCTGACGGTTGACTCTGCCATTACACTAGGTGCTCTGCAACAACCCTGCAAGGTTTACTGTCAGTTCACAGGTCAAGAAGCTGAGGCTCAGAAGAAGGAAATGTGACCATAGTTGCATAGCCCATAAAAGGAGAAGCTAGAATTTAAACAGGCTTGTGTGTGTGTGTGTGTGTGTGTTAGTCACTCAGTCGTGTCTGACTCTCTGTGACCCCATGGACTGCAGCCCGTCAGGTGCCTCTGCCCATGGGATTCTCCAGGCAAGAATACTGGAGTGGGTTGCCATTTCCTTCTCCAATGTGAATTTCAGTAGTAGTAGTTCAGTCGCCAAGTCATGTCTGACTCTTGCTATCCCACAGACTGTAGCCTGCCAGATTTGCCGGACTCCAAAGCCTATGCTTGTCACACAGTAACCCGCTGTCTTTTTGCTGCTAAACAGACCCAGAAAATCAGTGGCTGTTGGGGGGTTGTCAAGATGAGGTGGATAGAGGTCTGAAAAGTGTTGCCGGGAGTAGAAGTCACTGAAAAGGCAGAGGAGCTTTACAGTAAGCTTACAGTGGGCTGGGGGATGGGAGAGAGTTTCACATAAAAGGAAATAAAACATACCACCTTTTGAAAGAATGGGAGTGGAAAGTGATGGTAAAATACTGAGGAAGTTATTAAGTGTCTAAAACAGTGAACATGCTTTTTTGAGTATGTGAATGCTTTTCATTTATTGCCATTCAGTGGTGATGTGATAATTCCAGCTTTTTCGGAAAAGTTTGTGCCACCAAATAGTAGTCACACAATGCAGCATGTGGGATCTTAGTTTCCTGACCAGGGTTTGAACCCATACCCCTTGCACTGGAAACATGGAGTCTTAACCACTGGACCACCAGAGAAGTGCTGCATTTTGTAGGTTTCTTTTTAAGGCTTTCTCTGATTTTCTCCTGTCTGTTACCATGACAATGATAATGTTATTAATCTGGGTGGAATATGATGTTACTTACCACTGTGACATAAATTAGATTTATTAGAAGAAAACTATTCCATAAAACAGTTTATCAGAGGTTAATAAAATACACTTTATCAGAGGTTAGTAAAATACAGTTTATCAGAGGTTAATAAAGTGCACATTATATATAATTTGGGGGGGCTCCCAATATAGTCTTCTACTTAAGGTAATTAATATTGACTTCCCTAGTGGCTCAGATGGTAAAGCATCTGCCTACAATGCGGGAGACCCAGATTCAATCCCTCGGTCAGGAAGATCTCATGGAGAAGGAAATGGCAACCCAGTATTCTTGCCTGGAAAATCCCATGGCTGGAGGAACCTGGTAGGCTATAGTCCATGGGGTCGCAAAGAGTCGGACACCACTGAGCAACTTCACTTTCACTTTCTTTCACTTAAGGTAATTAACACAGGGGTAAAATTTTTTCACAGAAGGCATGGTTTATTATTGTAAACACAAAGTTTGTGCAGGGTGCAGTACATTGTATAGAAGGACCTATAGGATTTTCAGTAGCGCACGTGTTAGTTTTTCCTGAGGCTGCTGGAGAGGATGGGATTGGTGTCCACAGAAATGGTCTCTCTGCACAGGCTTAACTCACAAAGTAATTGATCACCCCCTCAACAGTGTAAAAACTGGAGATTTCCTGTTTTCAGAAGTTGAAGCATATTAGTCTTGAAGAACATCTAACTGGACATTTAAAAATAGGCAAAGATGATCTGGAAAATAAATAGCCCAAGCTCTCCCATTTCAAGGTCCAGTTGATTGCCACAAAGTATGAATGATGCACAGTCATCACTAAGAGGCGGGTGGAGAGGTTAGAGGTGGGAGCTTACCTAACTTCCTTTAGCTGTGTCCTTGCCGCACAATTAAGCTCCCAACTGCCAGTCTCCATGGATGGCTTTCCCCCCTTTTTCCTGTTTGTGTGCACTCCCACCAGCAAATCCTTGGGCTCGCTGCATTGCTCTCTAGCTTCTACCTCCCAACACACTTAAGAGGAACCATGATTCCCAGCAAGGTACTGCCTGTTGTATCTTACTGCTTAATTACTCTACCTATTTAATGCCACTTAGAACATTGTCAGCTGTTGAGAAAAGGTAATTATCACTAGTCAGATGAAAAACACTTTTTTGGCTGCCTTACGGATACACATTTTACTGGTACCTTGATACATAATGAAGCCTGATAGCAAAACTTTTGCTTGTCTCTTCTTCAAGCCACAGCTGTTTCCCTGCTAAATTCATCCCATCTGTCTTCCCTTCCGTAAAGCTGTAGGCAGTATAGCATAAGTACAGAAGCAGTTCAGTGCTATTTTGGATAAACATAGCTGAAATTTGAATCTTTGCCATTTGCGATGCACACATTTTGTTTTACTGCTGTAAAGAGAGCTGTCAAAATACAACTACATGGATAATTTACTAAAATACAGTCAAATATAAGGTTGATCAAAGAGAAAGTGTGTTGGGTCAGCCTGACTGTTCTAGTGTGTGCTCTGTAAGGCATCCCTGACCTCGGGAGGCCATGAATTCTGGCTGGAGTGAGTGGCATCCTAAGTCTTAGCAATCTGCAGAATGGCTTTCAGGAGTCACCTGTTCCTTCTAACCGTCTGTGGCATGACTTGCAGTCTTTGAGAAGCTTTACAAGTCCACTTTCTTAGCCTCCAAAAAAGTTTGCATTTGTGGGAAACATTTTTTTCTTTCTGGCACATCCAGTCGGATTCGAGCTACATTACCATTCTACTTTATTTTGAAATTTATTGCCCTGAAGCCTTTGTTACCAGCAAGACTGTCTATTTCATTTCCATCCCCATGCTTATTTCTGGGTTATTGATATATATAAATGCACTCTTTTAAAATCAGTAATACACAGTCCTTAGAATCGATGGAGAAGCTTTCTTGAATGAATTCCTCTTCTGAATTCTAAGACCACTCACTGACGCTTGGACCATTCCCTCCTCACACGTTTACTGCTTTCTTTTTCCGACATATAAAGGTCTCTTCTAGGTCCAAATAGATTGTGACCTCTTCGAGAGGAGGGGCCAGTATCACATATTTTGGTAGGCACTAAGGCCAGAGCTCAGAAAATGTATTTGGACTTCTGTTTAGACAAAAGTAACTGAAACCCTTCATCTCTGGGATGAGACCATTAAGGAATTCCTTAATCTTAAGTTTAGATTCAACTAGCCTGCTTTCCACCAGTGAGGTTTCTCCCCTAGCACTTTCCTTGAAGCACTTTGCAAAATTCCCACAAATGTGCCATCCTGTTAACAACTACACAACCTCCTTGGGATGAAATCTTGTCTGTCTTGTTTTCCACTATTTCCAAATATCCAGGAGAGAAGACATTATAGGAGATCACTAAATAGTTGTTGAACAAATGAACGAGTGAATAATAGAACAAATGAGTATTGTGATGTTTTCTTCACGTTGCCTTAAAGCCCCTGCCTTTTAGTCGGCTAGAAAACACCAGCATCTATCATTTGTGGTCCATGAGGTCGCAAAGAGTCAGACATGTCTGAGCAACTGAACAGCAACAATAATAATAGTGTGTATGGCATTTAAACAGCCTTAGAAAAAGCATAGGACTGCTGCCAATGAAATTGTTTTCCTAGAAAGTCCCCAAGGCTTTCTCTACACCAAGACATTGCCCTCTTTCATCTAGTTTTCTTTTAGGAAAATAGAAGTCTGGGCTCTTTAGAAGGCAAAAGTAATGTGACTGCCACAAATGCCACCAGCTCTCTACTTCAGCCAAAGGTAGACATGGCGGTTTTGCCAGTGGTTCTTTGAAAACATCTATATTAAAAGGATAAACAAAGCTTTACATTTACAGCATGATATCATCTGATCCCGGGCCAACTGGGGCTTTGGAAGCAGACTCAGGTCCTCTATGGCGCTGTCGTTACAATTCATTCTTTTATTCGACACTCACATGCGTCAGGTACTGGGCTGGATGCAGTCGGCACCAGTAAGATTCAATCCCTGCTCGCAAGGAGCTAACGTTTCAGTGCTGGAGACAGGCAGTTGTGATGCACTGTGATAAGAGCCATCGTGGGGAACACAGAAGAAGGGAAAGGTATGAGGAAACCAGAAAATGCTCCACAGTAGAGTGATACTTGACTCCTAAGGGGATGCAGGGCATATACAGAGAAGAGAGTAAGGTACCTGCTCTAATGACGTTCTTGGGCAGAGAAGAGAGTAAGGTACCTGCTCTAATGACGTTCTTGGATTATGATCTTCTGTGGACGATCATTTGAGACTCAAGGCCCAAGATGAGAAGCAGCACATCGCTTCTGGCTGACTGCCCTTCTGTCCCCAGTACCGTGGCATGGTTCTTCACCTTCCTGGACCACCTGGTGACTCAGCCAGCGAAGCAGGAATGTTCCTGTGGCTTTTCAACCCCAAGACCGTCCTGACTCAGACCAATTCCTATAATGCCTATAATCCAATTACAGTATGAATTTATAGGCAAATTTTTATTTTGGGAGGAAAAATAATCTACGTTACAAAAAAGTTATCTACAGTCATGTCACTCATTAAACTCACCATTTTATGAGTTTTGTGCACTTTTCAGCAATCTGTTGACACTTTCTCCCCATCTTTATGATTATTCTAGAGCTTATACTTTTGACTCCCTTTGTGTGGGAGGCACTGTTTGTCATCTGTGATAGGGCCTATAACGAGACTATTCTGCCGAAAGGGCACATGCCTACACAGGCTATGTATGTAAATAGTGCTCACTCCTGGAAAGACTTGTAATTGACGTGAATTCTCAGTGTCCCCATGACAGCCAGCAGTCTGTAGGGGGGCTGTTGTCTAGAGAAAAGTTTGGAAATAGTCGTCTATTCAGAACCTCATGGAAGAAGGTTAGGCTGCCACTGTCCGGTCCCCTTGACCCTAGATTGCTGACATGGTTAACTGAAACGATGCTCACAAGGGCAACAGAAGTGGGCATCAAGAGCTAACATGGCCCTGATGACACTTGATCCTCAGAATGATATTTATTTTTGAAAATTCCAACTTGAAACGTGGTGGCATTGGTACTTTGAAATACTTTTCTGAATGTTGTACGCTTAGGCTCTTCAGTTATGCTAATTGTTTACAATTAAGAGAGTTTACATACTTGTTCCCATCTTCTGGAGTGGGCTACTTGCTGTGTTGTGAACTTTAACCTTTGCATCTGCCTCTATTTATTTTCATAAGAAGTCACAACGTAGTGATTCTGTCTAGTATTCAAGCAAATAATGCATCATGCTTGGTGGATTCATCTAGCTAGAATTTGATTTGAAAGGCACAAAGAATTATGAATAGTTGTCTGAGCCTATACTTAATATTTCATTGTGAAAGTAAGCTTGCTTCCACTTAGTAACTGGGATGCCAGGGAATTGCTAAAAAAAAAATCCAATTAATACACATTATTCAACATATTTACACACACTGAACTATTTCGAACCAGGCAGTGCTGGAATAAAGACAAAATAATACTGTGTATTTACATAACACCATAACACCTTTCACTAGGAAAATTGCAAGCCTTTGCTAACTTACTAAGCTGCACAACACCCCGTGAGGTGTGTAGGAAGTAAGGTAGAACAATAAACAAGAAATGGATGAAGGGAGGAAGGCAAGTGCTCTTGCACAGAGTGATAAAGATTCCTATTGGCCACCCCTGGCATTCAAGGTCAGGTCACCCCCATGGGCAAGGAAACATAGATTGAAAGTACCTGTAAATAACAAGCGATAATGGATTTCAGTTTAATTCTTTACGCTGTTGTTTTGGTTGTCTTTCCGATCTGGACTGAAGTCCGTATTTTACTTGGATCAGCTGGAACGATGAACTGAAAAGATTCAGAGTTAGCGTCTACAGTAGACTGTGGCAGTGACTCCCAGTGTGGTCGCTTGATCCACCGTTTAACTTTTCCTGCTGCTGCTGCTGCTGCTGAGTCGCTTCAGTCGTGTCCGACTCTGTGCGACCCCATAGATAGCAGCCCACCAGGCTCCCCCGTCCCTGGGATTCTCCAGGCAAGAACACTGGAGTGGGTTGCCATTTCCTTCTCCAGTGCATGAAAGTGAAAAGTGAAAGTGAAGTTGCTCAGTCGTGTCCGACTCCTAGCGACCCCATGGACTGCAGCCCACCAGGCTTCTCCATCCACGGGATTTTCCAGGCAAGAGTACTGGAGTGGGGTGCCATTAACTTTTCCTAGATGCAACTAAGTAAGATTTCCTTTATTTTTCCTTAGCCAGTGTGTGACAGTCGATTCTCTGGAAATGTCTAGAGGCAGTCAGACACATGCTAGTCAGTGGGAGAGGCATTGGTAAGCCCTGGTTTCTTCTGGGAGGATCAGGGTTGATGGTGACAAGTCTGAGCCCAAGGCCCCTCAGTGGCCGCCGTGCCCAGCATCTCCTCTGCAGGCCTGGCCCAGGACAGTCAGCGCAGAGAACATCCAGGACTCCTGTGGAGCACCTGGGTCAGGCCTGGAGCTTCAGGCAATGAAGTGCCCAGAGAACCACTGTGAACAAGAAGATCACAGACCATGGGAACAGTGAATTTTGCATTTAGATTTTAAAATAGCACATATTAACATCTCTGAATGAATTTTGAGTTGCATATGCTATTGGATTTCCAAAAGGTTTAGTCCTGGAGCTTAGTACTCATCAGGTTATGCTACACAGCAGATTTACTCACCTGATCCTTTGAGACAAAAAGAACTTTTTCTAAGTCTTTCTCACTTAGAATCTTTACTATGGCTTAACCTTTCAGATTTTTGGATAATTTAGGTGTCACAGATACCCATGACAAGATAGCTTTCAGACACTATAATTTAAGTGTCTCTGAAATGTAATAAATAGAGCTTTGTCTGGGTTTTGGAAATAATGTTTTCTTCCCAAACAGCTGTTCATTTGTATTAACAATTTTCTCTGTCTCCAGAAAGGCAGTGTTTCTTTTTAGGTATATAATCTCATCATCCTTCTCATCATGTTAGCTGTGTTCAATCAATTGTTGTGGTATTGTTTTTAATATCCATGTGGACCATGGCAAGTGACAAACTGACCTCAGGGGCTTCCGGAAAGGAAGCTCTCCCTTAGTCCAGGTCATACCATCACTTCGTGTCTTAGTGGGGCTGGCTAATTTCACTGCTTGTCAGTTCACCTGAGACTGTTTTGGAAAAGGCATTTAAATACCACATGCAGTATGAACAAGTCTTTGCCCCTATCTTTAGCAAAGCAAGGGATTCTTGGTTTTTCATTTTGGGGGGCCCAGTTATTAATAGCAGCCAACGTGGCAACTTATGAGGCTAAGATGAAGATGGTGTTGACTAAATTTGGGTTCTGGTCATGGTAGTTATCAAAATATATTAGATACTGGCCTCTCCCCTCAAGGTGGTCACAACTGATTTGGGCCTAGAAAAGACCTCTAGATATAGGGTTAAAAAAAAGCAGTAAACATGGGAAAGAATATAATACATATCCTTGTGACATAGATAGGTAGGACAAGTATTGTTTAAATTATGTTTTACTTTGAAGAAACTCAGAGTCAAAAGAGGCTAAATGTCACCAAATTCCCATGACTGGTAGGCTAGGTAGGCATCATACCGTTTCCTACATAATGTCTTTGAGAGTCACTTTGAGCGAAGGGTAGTTAAGATTGTGTATCCTGAACGCAGGTGGCTTAGCATCAAATACAGGCTCTACTACTGTGCTGTGTGATCTGGGGCATGGTACTTAATGTGATGGCTTCCCAGGTGGCTCAGTGGTTAAGAATCTGCCTGCCAAGCAGGAGATTCGGGTTCAATCCCTGGGTTGGGAAGATCCCCTAGAGAAGGAAATGGAAACCCACTCTAGCATTCTTGCCTGGGAAATCCCATGGACAGAGGAACCTGGCAGGCAACAGCCCGTGGGTTGCAAAGAGTCGGATATGACTGAGTGACTAAACGACAGCAGCACTTAATGTGAGGCTATTAAATTATGAGAATTGGTTAAGAGAATTGAATGAGTTATTATGCAGAAATGTTCAGAACAGTGCGTGGAGTATAGGACGTTTTCAGCAAACACGAGGTATGTGAGTTGCTAAAGTGTTCAGCACAAGGAACAAGCTGTAACGGGAAATTGAGCTTATGTTGTGCACCAGGGGATGCAAGTTCTATTGTTCCTGTTCAGAGTGGGTAAGTGGCTCAGGAAATCACACTGACGTATGACAGGGGAAGTCCATCCTACCCATATCTTTAGCAAAGTTAGAATAAAATGATATTTTTGTTCTCATGCTACAATCCAGGGCTACTGGAGCCTATGGAATTATATGAAATTAATGAAGGACATATTATTTAAAATGTCTGCTTCTGGGGCCCCTGGTCTCACTCTTGTGGGACAGTTAATATGCAGGTCTCTGTTCTTGGCAGACTCGAGTGCTGCCTCATAATAATGCATTCGAGAACACTCTTGAGAAGCCTTTGAGATTTATAACCTGTGGGGCACCTTGTACTTGCTGCTGCTGCTGCTGCTGCTAAGTCGCTTCAGTCGTGTCCAACTCTGTGCGACCCCATAGATAGCAGCCCACCAGGCTCCTCCGTCCCTGGGATTCTCCAGGCAAGAACACTGGAGTGGGTTGCCATTTCCTTCTCCAATGCATGAGAGTGAAAAGTGAAAGTGAAGTCGCTCAGCCGTGTCTGACTCTTTGCGACCCCATGGACTGCAGCCTACCAGGCTCCTCCGTCCATGAGATTTTCCAGGCAAGAGTACGGGAGTGGGTTGCCATTGCCTTCTCTGACATTGTACTTAGAGGACTCTAAATTCCAAGTAACACATCTCCGTTTACAACCCATGTGCTGGAACCCTCCCGGAAACTGCCACCGACCATCAACTAAAAATGTGATCAAATAATTTGTGTTTTGTTTTTTTTTTTTTAAATCCTGTTCCACTTTGAACCGAGTTGAAGTCAGTCTTGAAATTAGGAGCCTGGGAGCTCTGGTAACAGAGGAGAGAACCAGTGGGGAAACTTGACTTACAGAAATCAGTTCATGTCCAGTGAGATAAAGGGGACACAAGGAGGAAGAGGGCAGAGGGATCAAGATGAGCCTACGTGAGGTGGCAGCCCCTTTCTCACTCCATCAGAAACAAGGAGGGGCTTCACGAGAGCAGCTCCATGGCTTTATTTGAAGAGGGTTGTCTGGTAAAGCACATACGGGAACCGTAAATCCAGATTTTAGTTGCATCAGTTCCCGTTTCTTCATGTAAGTATCTGGTCAGAAACCTCAGAATATCCAGTACCCCTAGCACGTAATTTTGATTTGGAAGGCTTCTGTTGATAGCTTATTTTTATTGAAAGACTATTATCTTGATAAAAAATTTTCTGACAATTTCAGTGATATTAAATTAGTTTCCAAATATATAATGACAGCTTTGTTGGCGTGTGTTTATGTGTGTGATGCATTCAAATGCACATGTCATGTCCTGCCATCTTATAAAAGAACACTGCTTTAATGTTTCACGGTGCTGTAGGGAGCCCCAGCCTTCAGGCTCTGTGTGAGTGTGCATTGTTTATGACCCTTGAACCATGGACCGTATAGAATTTGTTAGCGTACAGGGAAATTTGGTAAGGACAAGGAATTTGGTACTAGGGAATTTCCTTGTCACATGTGCAGTGGCTTTAGGTAAGCCCCACCCAAGGACAATATGATTACAGACAAAAGGGCCACTGGGTTTTAAACAGAGAAATCTGGTTTTTAGTCATGCCTTCAGTGTTTTACAGCTATTGTTAGTATCATGGGTTTAGAAGACAGACCTGGGATTGTGTTCCAGCTCTGCCACTTACCAGGCAAGATATTGGCAGCATCTCTTAGCCTCACTTTCTTGTCTATAAAATGAGAATTATAAAAGTACCAGTAATATCTTCCTCAAAGCATTGCTGTTATGATTGAAAATGGCTAGAAAAGCACTTATCACGGTAACTGCATACAGAAAGGGCTCAACAAATAATTAATAATAGCTCACTTTATTGCTTTAGTTATTTTATTTTCAAATTTCGGCTATCTCATTCACTGACAGAAGAAAAACTTCTTACATTCCAGGGGTGTTTTCAGAGTTGGATGAACTAATGTATGTGAAAGCAGTTTCTATATGCTCTGAAACAATAACAATAATGATTGTATTTTCATTTCTTGAGAATCTACAAAGTACCAGACACTTTACAGGCTATCTCTAATTCTCACCACAATCCTGTGAGGTAGGCAGTATCAGTGTATATTAGACATGAAACAGGCTTAGAAGAATTCACCTTGGATCGTGTTCAGATTTCAACATATATTTTTAAAAAATTTAAACCCATCTTTCTACATAGCCATATCTCAATGATAGTAATTGAATTGTAATGATAGTTTGCTGTCCCTGTTGATAGTAGAATTAGGCTCACTATCTTCTCTGAGCTGTTGTGTCATCATTAATTAGTACAGCATGTTGTTTAGTCGAGAAGTCATGTCTGATTCTTTGTGACCCTGTGGACTGCAGCATGCCAAGCTTCATAGACTGCATGTATTTTATTAAAACAAATGATTTTGATGAAATGTACTTAATATGCACTCACTTACAATCACTTTGTAGATTCTCAAGAAATGAAAATACAATCATTATTGTTATTGTTTCAGCGCATATAGAAACTGCTTTCACATACATTAGTTCATCCAATATGGACTCACCTACATGTGTATCCACTAAGCCCTAGGCCTTAGTGACACGTACCTATGAAGGAACATAGCAGCAGGTCCTAGATGATGGCAGTGCTGAAATGTATGTGCTGTCCTCAAGGTGAATAATTTAAAAAGCATACTTTTTGACTAGATAAATTCTAATATTTTTATTAAAATGTTCGAATTTTTTTTTTAGTAATGTCATATGTTTTTGCATTTCCGTTACATGAATCTATATTCATGTTGTAAATTACAAGTAAATGGAATTTACTGTTTGGTCCCCCTGCCTGAATACTAATTGCCTGAATAACTAACTGGCGTTTTGCTCACCAGCTAAGAATGATCTGCTTAGACTGGCATACTTGACCGTGGGCATATCCATGAGGTAATGCTTGGGTGTATAACTGTATTTGCACACGTGGGCCCTACTGGTCTGTAAGTGAGACAGGCATGGTCTTTTGAGTTTGGCAATTCCTAGCTGCATAGCTTTGCTGAAGTTTTGGGATCTTTTGCTTCTTTTTGTGTAATTCTAAGTGTTAGTCTCCTTATCTAGCTAAACTGCAATAATAATACCTACCCCTGAGAGTTTCTTGGCAGGCAAAGGGCTATTTCATGCTCAGCAATCAAAAGATGTAGTTACCCCACTCTTCCTTGACTTAAAAAAAAAGTTGTACTTTTGCAACAATGGAATATCTGCTTTGCTTTTTTCCTGCCTTATATTTACACAGACTTGGAAAACAATGTATGGGCAACTGACAAATGGGTCAGAGAGATTTACAAGAAAAACAGACCCTTAGCTTTTCTCCTGTAACTGAGATGGCGCCCTTAGCAGTGTGGTCTCAAATGCAGAGTGCCCTCCGCCCAGTGTGGTGGGAATGTCCCAGCCACCCCGTGCGGCCAAGGCTACAGTAACAGCCCCTCACCCTCACTTTTCAGGGGTTTGCTCCTGAAGCCAGCACCCTGGCCTTGATCACTCAACATGTGTCTACAAGGTTTCACTTTTAGTTGAAAAGAAACCCATAAATTTCACCTGTGTCTTTGTGATTCCCAGCTTGATAGAATCTTTTAGAATGTTTTTCTAACATCCCCTCCCCCCTGCCCAACTGCTCTAAGTTGCAAATGGCCAGATTTCAGTCATCAGGAGAGTAGAAAATGTATTATTTTTTTGCAGCCTGTCTTACTGGGGGCCAGATTCCAAGGAGGCAGCCCGTGTGCTCACAGGCCAGGAGAGCCAGGATTTCAACAGTGTCAACAATCTTTGCTCATCATACCAAAAAAGCAGCGTGTGTCGGTGCCGACTCATTAGCATACAGCCGCGCGTGCTTGCTAACAAAGCAGGCTCCGGGTATCTGCTAGTTTCTCAGCTTGTCTGTCTTCCTTGACCGAAAAGAAGAGGAGAAATTGCTTCAGGCAAGGGTGCTGTCCCTCTCTTTCGACAAGAAAGCTTCGCAAGGATTCCAGGAGGGAGAGCTTTGAAGTGGTTTTTCCAATAATCACTCTTTTGGAGAAAGTGGATCATCCCTCCTTTGTTTTTCTAATCTCGATTTAAATCATTGACAAGCAAAGAGATCGCCATGTTGTCTAGTAAAACCTGATTCAGCCCTGAATAACTGCAGTCATCCCCATGATAGTTTTATTTAGTTAGAGTCCATAAAAGGAAATAAGGACACAGGCAGAGGTACACACGCATGCCCTCCTCTTGGTCTGCCTCTCTATCCTTCTTTTGTTGGGGGGATGGAGGGAAGAAGAAACGCGCAAGCAGATGTGCTGTTGATCTACAGGCTTCTGCCAACCATATGGCATCTTAAAGAAAGATGGTTGGAGCGTCTGGATTAGCAAAGAGTCGGGATGGGAAGCCATGTGTCGTGTTGGTACAGGCAGTTGTTTGAGCTCTCTCTAAATGGCTTCAGGAGATTGTGTAATGGAACAAATGGTCCTGCGAGCCCAGGAACAGCCTTGCCGCTGCTGGAGAGGCAATTGGCCCTCGGGCGCGTACTGCTTCCCTATCTCCAGCCCTCCCCCACCCCCACCCCAGTATTGTGTATTCTTCTTTTAATGTGCTCTAAACTCTGAGAATTGACTCAGAACTTTTCAGTGTCTAATTACACTCGTGAGTTCTCCCCGCCTCTGTGTCCTGCCTGAACTTTCTTCTCGCTCTCTGATCTGGTGATTAACGATGCTCGATGCTCAGGGGCTGCTCAGCGCAGCGTCCTCCGCCGCCGCCCTCCGCAGGAGTCCGGGCGCCGCACACCAGCCTCCAGTGCTGCCCGACAAAGGCCTCTCTGGGAAGGTTGCCCAGCTACTGGGGGGAATGTTTTCGACCACCAGAATTTCCAGAAACCCCCAAAGATGGAAAATGTTTCATTTCTTGGTCAGGCAGCTGCAGGTGTTGAACACACCAGAGATGCGTCCTTCACTATTTTGGCCTTCCTGTGAGACAAGAAAAAAAAATTATATTAATTCCATAGCATTGAAGACTCAATGAAATTTGAGGTCACACATGCCATTTACCCTGCACTTTGGGACCTTAGGGTTCTATTCTGTCATACAAAGAGTAAAGGAAAGTTTAAGAATTGAGACACTCGGAATGGCAGCCTGTTGGCAGGATTTCAGCCATGGACAAGTGCTCTGACCATGCTTGTTCTGAGAGCCTGAGGCACAAGGAGCCGTGAGACCTCCCAGTGAGAGCAGAGCTTTCCAGTTGGTTCTCTTCCCCAAGCTCTTTGGACATTTCAGCTACGTTTTAGGGCAAACAGATCTTATTTGATTCTCATTCCAGGGCCATTGCACACAGCGTGCAGTATCTTTAGCTGCTAGAAAAGTTAGGCCCGCCTCCTCCAAGGGGGCTCTGAACCCTGAGGCTCTAGGTGTATCATGGTTAATGGAAGGTGAAATGAATAGTTGATTCAGTCAAAGAACTGGTCAGTTTGTCTGACCAAATCATCAGACCGGTTTGAATGAAGTAGCTGGGTCAGTGGAGGTTGCTGGTCTGGTTGGTGCTGGTTGGTGCTGCACCCTGGGAACCAGAGGGCACTGAACAGCAATACCTTCCCTTAGGCTTTGAGACCCCGCTCCCCTTCTCAGGGGCAGTGAGCTCAACTGCACAGGTCCCAGAAAATGGGGTCAAGCAAGAAACATTAACATCCAGGTTAAAAATGAGTTGGCCGTGGTATACTGTAGGAAATGGAAGGCTACCTTCCTTCTACGACTTCTATCACGGGAACACTGAGCAAGGAAGACACATTCTAATTTATTTTGCTTTGTGATGATGTAGTCTTCCCCCCACTCCAAAAGAAATGAAGCCTAGAGCTTGTGTGACTGGGCTGCAGTAGAAGAAAAGGACGCAGCGATCCGACATCTGAATGTTTTCAAACTGTCATTATGTTTACGTACTTGTGGCTGAGGCATTTGATTTTTAATGTCTCGAGGTCATCAGGGAATAATTTGAAGATAGTTACCAACTTTTTCCTAAATAGCTGTTTTGCATAGGGATAATAATGTTACCCAGAAATTTCAGATGAAGTGCTATTTCATTTTTTGTGTGAATTTTTTTCATTTATACTAAAAAATTATTCCTATCTCATATACATAGATTAAAAACATTCTTTTTTTTTTCATAACTCATTTCATACTGAACACAGTATTAGGCTATTCTTACTCTGTCATCTGAATTTAGGATCAAGGGCATGGGGGTTGTCTGTGGAAAGCATAATTTTGATTATCTACCAATTGGAAGAAACTGCCACTTCAGTTCCTTTTACCATCCAAGTGTACCCTGGTCCCAAATTTGTCAGCATTAGAATTTCTTGAAACAATGCAATTAAACTGCAACATATTTCCTAACATTCTTAATCAAGACAGTAACTGGAAAATGTAGATTAACAGAAGTTACTGTTTTTATCAACATATTTTCTTTCTTTCCCTCCACCATCACATCCCCCTCCCCCCACTCTTTTTTGCTTTTAAATGTCTGATGTCAGTTTCGTCCACATGTACATTATGCACATGGCACCAAAGAAACAAAGTAAAAAATTCTCTTTTAATTCTGAGCTGCACGCCCAGCGCCACATGCACTGTCTGTTACATGTCGCTTCTTATGAGGTTCATGCTGGGAGTTTCTTTTTAAAGGCAAAGTGTTTCTGAAGGAAAGAGTTCAGGTTGGGCAGATTGTGTTAGAAAAATCTCACTGTCTCTGAGTGGAATTAATATACTGATTATTCTGTGCAGGCTCAAACTGGCAGCGTGTGCAAAGTTCAAGAGTGTCTGGGAACTGAAATATGGAGGAGAATTCGGGAGAGTGAGCAGAGACAAAGAATTGGAAGTAAGGTTTTAGAAGTGAAACTAGTGGTAACTTTGCAAGAAGGGAGAGGGAATTCAGGCATGAACAACTGTGTCATCAAGCAGGACATTTTAGGGTTGATCATAAAAGTCAGTTTAGTTATTGGATGAGAACAGGGGAAAATTAAAGACATATCATACCCAGCACCTTTTAAATTTCCATTTCTTTAAGATATTTGCCAGTTTCAGTTAAGTCACGTGAGAAGCTTAATCACTAACATAGATATTAAAATGGGTTGTAATATTTCTTCAGCGTCTCTATTAGCAAGTGTTTTTTTTTGTTTGTTCAATTAAAATTTGAGTCCCCCATGATCAGCAAACTGATTAATTTTTGTTATTGTTTACAAATAAGGAATTGAATGTAAGAAAAGCAAACAATCACTCAGCACTTTCCCATCACAAGGAAACTTTTTCCACATTGCTTCTCAAGGGAAATAAATTGGGACGTGAGCTTGGAGTTAATGAAGCTTTCATCCGTTTCCCTCCTTCAACTGCCATCTCAGCTTAATCCTCTCCTTCTGCCAAAGTCCAGAGGCCTTGCGAGCCCCCGCGGAGCCTCCGGAGCCAGATGCCGGCCAGTGGGTCTCCCCCGCCCCGCCCCGCCCCGCCCGCGGCCGGCCCGCCCGAGCACGCGGCCCCCCACCGCCGGACCCGGCCGAGCCGCAGGGAGGGCGAGCCGCTAGGCTGCGCGGGGCCCACTGCGGCGGCGGCGGCGGGAGCCAGAGCGGCAGGCCGCCCTGCCCTCTGCGGGCGCCTGAGCGCAGGTGTGGGGCGCCAGAGGCGCTCGTGGAGCCCGGCCGACCCTTCAACCCGCAGAGATATCATTGCCCGGCACTGGGTGGGACCCGAGCAGACGGCTCCCTGAAGCGCCGTGGCCCCGGAAGGCTTTGCCTGGTGGGCTCTTGGGACGGGCGAGGCAGGGGAAAAGACTCGTCCTGGGCATGCACAGCCGCTCCTGAAGCCATCTACAGAATCTCACTAAAACTCTCTAAGATGAAGCCTTTTATTGGTGGCATCTAGGATGGGAGGGGGGGTAGGGGAACCTACCTTCTCTTTGGCAGTTGCTCTTTTCTAAAGGAGGAAATTATCTCTGGGGTTCACGACTTGGGATACAGAGTCCTCCCATCACTCTGGGGGTTAGGGTTTGGAAAGATGTCAGTATCCTGCCCACTTAGGGGTGGGATACAGCCTGAGCAGAGCAGCAGAGTAAGGCTGCAGGACCACCCCCACCTGCACCCCCCAGCACACAGCCCTGCTATCTCTGTGTCCTGGAGCCCTTCATCCCCTCTGGTCACTGGCTGTCAGGGCAGTGATGTCTACTGCCCTTAACCTTGCTTCCCCCACCGCAACCACTAAGGAACTGCCATCTAAAGATTAAATGCTGGATGGACGATTTAGCATGTCTGGGGTTTTCTCTTAAAATCTGGGTACTGTGGGGTGTAGAGATTCCTCGTGGGACTCAGGTACAACTCTGTGCCCACTGCAAGGGGCCTGCAGTGTGCTGCCTTTTGTCACGCAGAGTACTTCTCCCCCCCACCCCCACCCCAAGGCCTCTCCTTTCCCTTTTCTTCCGCCCATCTTATTCAGGGCCCCCACCCTCTCTGAGACCATCCTGTGGTGATACCCTCAACCCTCTGAGTTGAATCCCATCTCCCTTGCTATTTCAAAGACTGCATGTTTTGTTCACACAGATGACTTCTGCTTGGAGCACCTAAAAGTTGATTGATGACAAAGAGATGGTGCTAGACATTTTTATTCCAAAGCAATCTCAGTGTCTGTTCTCTCTGCCATCTTCCTCAAGGCCACACGAGCTACATGGGGCATTTTGTTTACTTGTGCTACTTAAAAAAAAAAAAAAAAGAGTATGGAGTGTTAGAAGCCTGGACTGGTTCTCTTGCCACTTCTTAAAATTCAGAATTTTGCAGCCTGAACACGAAACAGTTGATGTAGTTGGTTCCTTCTCTCCCACGATGGTGCATAAATGGGCAGGATCTGACTTCTGTGCTGTTTGAGCCCACTAGCAACCACATGAACCCTCCGGCAAGCCTAATCACTCTGATCTGCCATGGACCTTCTAGCTGGAAGAGTTATGCCATCATATTATCCCAACACTCTTCACTGTATGGAGGATCCCCTTTTACTAAATGATTTATTACTCTTAGCAGAATTCCTTTGGCCGCACATTTTATTTCTGAGTCACTCTGTTCAGCTCAATTGGTCGCCTTCAGTTACCGTGGCAACCAGCAGATGGGGTTCTTTGACAAGGGTCAGCGGGGAGGCTGCCTCAGTATAGATGGGAGAGATGCTAAATAAAAAAGCTCTTAGCATTGACAGTTCTGTAGTGGATGGCCAGGAGTAGTTATCGAATTACTTGCATTAAAACCTAATTAAACGTGTGCCACTAAGTGGTGACTGAATCCGGTTACTTACCCGCCAGGGGCTCACTCTCATTTCATCATACCTCTGTGACCAGTCTGACTACCTCAAGGGTGGGGCTCTCCAGCGGAAGGGATCAGAAGGATCCTCACTGCAGTGTGGAATCTAACACTCCAGGACCACTCGGCCCCAGGAGGATCCCCTCAGAACAGACTCTTCCTGAAAATGCCATAAAGTGCAAGTTTTCATAAGTATGGAATGATTTCTAAATAACTAGTTTTTGAAGAGAGTGCTCAGGCTTGGGTTTAGGCCAGGTGTGGCAGGACAGGTGGTGTGGGCTTTTCTGCTGTTACTTTTAAGTGGCCCGCCTGGATTCTACTCTGCAAAGATTGTGATTTTCAACAGTTTTCAATCCCCTGTCCTGTTTTTCTTTGCACAGTGGGGTGATGCTTACCATGACCCTGCTCTTGCTTTATAAAGAACTGATTAAGGATATCTGAGACTTAAGGCAAACGGTGTTGGTTCATCAGAGTCTGAGATTCTTGCCATGTCAGCTCCTATGCCCGCTGTTTCTCTGATGTGGATTCCTTATGAGGCTCAGTCCTCCAAGGGAATTACAAGCTTAGCTGGTCAGATAGCACATGCACTTTAAGACTGCAGGGTAGCCACCCAGCAGATATTCCTAGCTGACCTGAGGGGAAACGCTGCCTCCTTTGCAGAGGCAACTGTGTTCTCAGCAGTTGGTGCAGTAGAGAGCTGGCAACACTGTCAGGGGCTCCAGGGCAATGCCAGGGCCCTTCGAGTGCTCTTCTCCGGCTTGCCCAGGGTCCTGTGGCACCAGAGCGGCCTCCAAGGAGTTTTCCAGGCTGGTTTTGGGGCCTTCAGCCTCTGGTTCCTGCCCCCTTCATGCCAGTGCCAGGCTGTGGACTAGGTCAGTGTGGGTCCCAGACCAAGGATTAAAGAACAGAGGTTGAGAGTGTTTAGAAACTGTAATCACAATTAGGTAGTACACCGGCGTTTTATTTGTCTTTCACAGAACTATCAGTCTGCAATCGAGGGGAAGTGAAAAAACAACTGCAAACCCCAACGTTCTCAGTTCTCTTCACTGAGCTAGTTAAGGAAGCACTAAGCTAGAGAATGCCTTCTTTTCCCACCCCGGTGTTAAAAAATGGTTGTGGCAGCCGTTTCTCAGTACATTGTCCAGTGTGTCACCTTCCTAAGGTCCTTGCCTAAAATCCTTATTTTTCAGTATGGAATAGAAGTCGGGCCTTTCAGAAAATGCTGAAATGGGTTTTGAAATGCTGCCGAGCACTAGATCTGGAGTCAAGAGATATGGGTTTCAGTCCCAGATTGGCTCTGGACAGTCCGTGTGACCTTGGATAAGTCACCTGTACTCTCTGGGCCCCAGATTCACCGTAATGGGCAGGACTGAATGGCCTCTAAGGCGCCTCTCAAGTCTAACACGACCTGACCCTTTTGAAGAGAAGAGCAGGGGTCTTTTCCTCACTGCTCTCCTAAGCCACCACCTGCTTTACTCCACAGGCACCGAAGGCTCACTGGAAATTAGAGAGAATGAAAAATTAAAGTGCCTGTTGTTGTTCAGTTGCTAAGTCATGCCTGACTCTTTCGAGGCTCCATGGACAGTATTCCGCTAGGTTCCTCTGTCCATGGGATTCTCCACCCCATGGAGTGCGTTGCCATTTCCTATTCTAGGGGAACTTCTCAACCTAGGGATCCAACTCGTGTCTCCTGCCCTGGCAGGCAGGTTCTTTACCACAGAGCCACCAACAAAACCAATAAGTGGGGGTCCTCACAGGAATGTAAATTGTCTTTATCAGAAATGTAAACTCTCTCCAGAATTGCATGACCATTAGAATGAATTTCTCCATTGAAACCGTTATTGAAAAGGGTAGATTTGAGCAAAGGATATTTAAACAGCAAACCAGCCATAGAAACTGCCTGAATTTTCTAAGTGAGGATAACTGGCTAGAGTGTGTTCCAGCTTGCTGAGCACACGGCTTATTCTCACTGATTCTGTACGGCCACAGTAATGAAAGAGAATTTCATAAAATGTGGCAGCAATTTTTAAGCACTGGAACAAAGTGTACAACTTTAAATTAATATGGTTTATTCACCAAATTAATTACCTAGAGCAGTAATTAGGGTAATTGGGTTTTCAAAACTTTGACTTGGGCAACCTAGGTGTACTGTTCCAACTACATAGCTGGCAGTATTTGAAGACAGGAACACAGTAAAATTCTGTAAAGTCATAGGATCGTAGAAGTTTGGGAGTTCAAAGAGAACTTAGTCCTCTTCTAGCCCAGGGGCTGGCAAACTTTTTTTCTAGAGGGTCAAGTGATAAATATTTTAGGCTCTGTGGCCATATGGCTTCTGTCGCAAGTCCCCAGCTCTGCTGCTCCTGTGCAGAAGCAGCTGTAGACAGTACGCGAGTGGAGCGTGGCTGTGGTTCAGCGAAAGTTTATTTAGGGGAACTGGAAGTTGAATTTCATTGGATGTTCATGTCACAAAACATTGTTTTTCTTTTTATTTTTTCAGTCATTTAAAAAATATATATTAAAAATATTCTTAACGTACGGGTTGTACAAAAACAGTGGACCAGGCTGGACTTGGCCTGTGGTGTGAAGTTTGCTGATCTATTTCTAGCTTATGCTGTCATTGCATATGCGAGGAAATTGAGATCCAAAGTGATCACACGATTTCCCTAAGTTTGTATGACTGGCAGCAAAACTTAGGAGTAGACTAGGATAGTTTTCATGGGCTGGTTTGATGATTAAAATTGGAGCCTCACAAAAAAAATTATTCTCCAGAAGTCATTTTGTATGTGATTGATACTGTGAATTATAGCATACCTGTGGTTCTTAAACTTGAGAATTGATCAGAATCACCCAGAAGGCTTATTGAAACATATATTGCTTGGCTGCATCCCCAGTGTTTGTGATTCAGGAGATCAGGAGGTATTCTTTGCTCAGTTTTGAAAGTGGAGAACCTGAGGTTGAGAGAGGACAAGCCTCGTGCCCAAGTAAAATCGGTAGTTTGTGATGGGATTTTGAACCTCTGCCTCCTGTTTCCAAGTCAAGTCCTCATTCATCTCTTCTAGGATTCCTTTAAGTGACAAATTTCAATAGCATGCCTAAAATTATTTGATTGACATGTGATGTTCTTACGGCAACAAAGTTATTAAATATTAAAGTGTACTCACACTGTAGATGACATTACAGTTATTACATTTGGCATAAACATTTTCTACTGGTAAGTGGTTTGCTTCTGACACATGTATCCAGCACCTTGCTAAGTGCTGGAGTTAGAGAGCTGAATAAGATCCCGTTCCTGTCCTTGAAGATATTCATTGTTCAGTGGGAGAGGCAGACCAGCAATGACTGTAGTAAGTGGGGATAAGCTGCATGGGATAGAACAAGTTGTGGAGGGATTTAGAAGGTTAGGGACTGATCAGAATCAATGTGGGCAGAGAGGAAGGAGGCAAGGAAGACTCAGAGACAGGTGAGGAGGGGTGGTCCCATCCATGTGAGGGAGCGCAGAGGGAAGAGCATGTCATTTGTGGCTCATTAATCCTGACTCTGCCCGCTTCTGGTTGTCTAGTGGTGGTGGTTTAGTCACTAAGTCATGTCCAGCTCTTGTGACCCCCATGGACAGTAGCCTTCCACTGTCCATGGGGTTCTCCAGGCAAGAATACTGGAGTCGGTTGCCATTTCCTTCTCCAGGGGATCTTCCCAACCCAGGAATCAAACCCTGGTCTCCTGCACTGCAGGCAGATTCTTTACCAACTGAGCTATGAGGGAAGCACTCTGGTTGTCTGAACTTGGGCAAATGACTAACTTCACTGTGCCTTGCTTTTCTCATGCACAAAATACAGACAACAATAATGCGTACTGTATAGGATTGTTATGAGAATTAATTTAGCTAATGAGTACAGTACTCCTTGAGTACAGTAAATATTAGAGCACTCTACTGGGGCTTCCCAGGTGGTTCAGTTGTAAAGATTCCTCCTGCCAATGCAGGAGACATGAGTTCAGTCCCTGGGTTGGGAAGATCGCCTGGAGAAGGAAATGGCAACCCACTCCAGTGTTCCTGCCTGAAAAAATCCCATTTACAGAGAAGCCTGGCGGGCTACAGTCCATGGGGTCACAAAGAGCCAGACAAGATAATGCCTAAACAACAACTGGGATGAGTAGAGAACCGAGTCACATTTTACAGTCACAGTACGTGCACCTTTGAAATTCATCTGTTAGTTGAAAAATTGCTCTTCATTTACATGAGGAAGCCCCTCTCCCAGGGAAACTGTGGGTCTGAGCCTTTTGAAAACACTCATCTCTGGTCTGAAAACATTTCAGGACAAAAGACATTTTACCATGACCACCACCGAAAACAAACAAAAAACTACCCACTGTAGTTTGGAGGGAGCTCCCAGGTTAAATGTTGAGTGAAACTCAAACCTCTGATCAAAAAACATGCATGCATGAAGTTACTGGCCACCTCTGGGGTAAGTAGGGAGCTGGGCTGGAGAAAAACATGTAGAGAGTGGCCCCATAGCACTGGCACCACGCTCACAAGTGTTCATTTGATTATTATGCCTCATAACTTATTTAGACACTGCATATATTTTGTATGTATCACATACAACATACAAAAATTTAAATATATGTATTCACTTGCTTTCACAGTATTCATAGCAAATGAGTGTCTGAAGCATAGGACCAGAGCTGGCAGCTTGCACTGCTTCTGTTTTGCATAAGATATTTTTCCCAGCCCACTCAGCTCCATAAAGTTGTTTTGTATTTCACCACTTGCTCCATCTTATCTTAAAGTCGTGCATATTTTTCTTTTAAATGTTCGTTCTGGTCATGCCTGCAGGGTGTGGCAGAGAGCACCACTGTTGGACCAACAGAAGCGTGCTTGGGCCTAGCTCATGTCCCAGGCTCCTTTCATCGTATCTGCATCCTGGGCCTTCTTGTTCCCATCGTAACTATTGCCCCTGCAATATGCAGGCTACGTCTCTTAGTCGTGTCTGACTTTTTGCGACCCTACAGACAGTAGCCTACCAGGCTTCTCTGTCCATGGGATTCTCCAGGCAAGAATACTGGATCTTCCCTGCCGAGGGATCAAATCCTCATCTCTTATGTCCCCTGCATTGGCAGGCAGGTTCTTTACCACTAACGCCACCTGGGAAGCCCAACTGTGGCCCCTTTCCCTCCTCCCCAGTAATTCCCGGGGAGCCTTTGCCCAGGCAGGTGCATGCTGAGCACTCTACCCCAGCATGCGCACAACTGCTCTTCTCCTCCGAGAGGCCCCAGTCTACCCAGCGGTGGCAGGTCCTTAAGGAAATGGACCCTGTGCCCGAGATTAGGATGGTGACCCTGGCCTGGGTGCAGAGTAGCCTGGAAGTGTCCTGCCTTGTGGTCACCCTGCCCTCTGAGGCAAGGGAAGCTCCAGGGCTTCGAGGGAAGGGATAGCTTGGCCTGGCTGCAGCTCCACTGGGCACTGGGTCAGTACTGCACAGACATGGGCACATCCTGGAGGTCTCTGGGAGAGGAGGGGATTCCTGCCTGTCCTGGAGATGAGGTATAGGCAATGGGAATTGTTTACTTGATCAGTCGTGTCCTACCCTTTGTGACCCTATGGACTGTAGCCTGCCAGGTTTCTCTGTCCATGGAATTTCCCAGGCAAGAATATTGGAGTGGGTTGCCATTTCCTTCTTCAGGGGATCTTCCCTACCCAGGGGTTGAACCCATGTCTCCTGAATTGCAGGTGGATTCCTTATCACTGAGGTACCTGGAAAGGCCAAGCCTTGAGAAAGGAGCATCCAACTTAGGGGTTGAGCTTGGAAAGCTGAAGGTGCCGCTCTCTTTCCTACTGTGTGAAACTTCTGCGTGGTTGGCAAGCTGTTGGCTTCTCCTTGGAGGAGGGGGCTTCTGGCTGAAAGGCTCCTCTGCAGGTCCCTGAGGGCAGCCCCCCTCTCTCCTTTAATTACGCCTGGTAGAGGGAATAGCTCAAAACAAGGGGCCTAAACAGAACATGAAATTGCAAACTCTCAGGACAATCATGCTGAGACTTGAACATTGAAAACCAGGCATTTCCAGCCCTTTGAGATCGAAGTCCTCTGACGACTTTGAGGAGCCATAGTCCAGGCAGAGGGGCCCCCAGCTCGTGGGTGGAAGGAGCAGAGGGTGCCTGGGGGCCGCTGACCGCAGAGGCTAGAGAGGGGGTGGGACCACCCAGAGGGTAGGCCAGCGTGCCTGTGTCCACCTGAGGAGGCACCCCTTCAGGCGGCCCCGCCCCAACCAGCTCCCCCACCCTGCAGAGCATCTCCCATTGAGCTGCCTCTTCTCTCAGCACTTTACCTGGGGTGGAATAAGGAGGCCACTGAGCCGGTCTCTCAGGCTCAGGCTCACCTTGCCTGTTTCCTCTGCCTCCAGGAGGAGGGCTGCCTGCTTCACTGGGTGCCTTCCTGCCTCCAAAAGCCCAGCTTCTTTTGTGCTGAAGACGTCTTTTCTCTCCTCCAGCACATCCTGCCCACTGGCTCAGGTCTCTCCATCCCCAGCTCACACTCTTGCTACCTTATGCTCAGCCTAGCTCCTGTCTAGGATAATCACCACTCTCCCGTGCCTGTAACCGGCTTCTGCCACAGCCTCCTTCTGAAGGGAGGGGACACTTACCAGCTGCCCTGCCCCTCCTGGGAGATGAGCCTCTCCCATCTCCCAGCCTTCATCCTCTCTCCCAGCACCCATCAGAGTCCTCTGGCTCCCTGCCCTCAGCCTTGACAGGAGGCTGTTCCCCAAGACCTGGGCCTGGCCATGTTTCCTCTCTCTGCAGCAGAGGTTCTCGGCCAGTAGGCAGTAGGGGCCCAACCCACTGAAACTATTGACATCATGAGAACTGCATCCCAAGGGTTGGTTGGTTTGCTGAGTCAACTCACTGAATTAACCAACCACTAACGGTGGTTAGGAACACCTGTACTCGGCCAAACTTTGCCTCCATGCCCTACCACTTATTCCCTGGTGACTTTGTGCAGGTCAGTTGAACCTGCCATTTTCAGTTTTCTCATCTGTAAAATGGGATGATGATCCTTTAACAAACTTGAACACCAGGCTTTCCCAGCACATTTATGGCCTCACCTCTCGGTGGGTTTGATTGGCACGGCTAAACATCCAGCCAGACCCTTTCTCAGACCCCAAGCTGAATCACTGCTGGGTGGGTGAGTGGGTGTCTCACAGGACCTCACCCTGACCCTGCGCCTCCTTGCCTCCTTCTCTTTTGGTAAATGGCAATGCCGTTGTCTGGAGCACAGCATCAGTATTTGTTAGTTTAGGTCAGAGTGTTACTAGGTCCAGCATTCCCTCCCTCCGAGCAGACCACAGCCTGTGGTCAAGCCACACTGCCCACCCTTGTCTTGGCAGCACCACCTCCCATGTGGAAGGCCCTGCCCTGGCCTCTGCCAGACCAACACTGTTCATCTTTGCACATCCCAGCTTGCCAGCCGAGTGACCTTGGACCGGTCCTATTTCTTGTCCTATATCCAGGACTATATCCTGATAGAGTCCTATATCCTATTTCCTATCCAAGTGACCTTGGACTAGTCCTATATAACTCAGTTTCCTCATCCTTAAAGTGGAGATAACAACGGTTCCTGTTTCATGAAGTTGTCACGAGCACTAAGAAGTTAATAAATAATAACCGCTTAGCAGGCAGTAAGCACTCAGTAGACGATGGTGATGATGGTGATCTTTCTCCTAAGTGGACACAAGCCTTCCTGGGTCTCACCCTTGCCTCTGCTGACCCTGTGCTTTTATGCCTTGGTGGTCCCCTCAGTGCAGCACCTGTTCTGTCTCCAAAATTAGTGGGGAAACTGCTAAGGCAAGGAATATTTTGAAACTCTTGATGTGTCATGAGAACTGTTTACCAAGGGTTGGTTGGTTTGCTGAATTTAACTCACTGAATTAACCAACCTTTAGTGGTGGTTCCGAACACCTACACTAGGCCTCGCTTTGCCTCCGCAGTCTGCCGTTTATTCATTGTGTGACTTCGTGCCAGTTAACTGAACCTGTCAGTTTCAGTTTTCTCACCTGTAAAATAGGATAATAATCCTGGCCGTACCTCTTAGGACTGTAGTGAGTTTTAACGGAGGGATGGGCTCAGAGGCTCAGCACATGTTAGCTGTTGTTAGTGGTGGTGGCTGCAGCTGGGATTTTGGATGAAGACGTGAACTTCGAAGGACAACAAAAATGAGAGCAGCAACCACCACAGAAAATAAAAGACAGTGTATGATGCCAGTAGGACACCCCCTAAAATCTCTTCTAACTGACAGTAATAAAGCATTTGTGAATAGTGTAGGCTGGCTTATACAGTGTTTGGGGAAAGCAGTTGCAAAAAAGAACTATTTAACTTAAAAAAAAAATCTGTTTTCCCAATATTCAAAATAGGCCTTGAGAGGGCTACCATTGAAATATTAATATATTTCCTTAACAAAGTCCTTTTTATGTAAAATCTGGATTGTGGCTTTTTTTTTTTTTTTCAACAAATGTGAGTTTGGGTTTGTTGTTGTTTTTACTTTTTCTGAGCTTGTGATTGACTTTATTGCTGTAGTAAAGTGGCATGATAGAGGCTGACTCTGAAAAAAGAGGGAGCATATTTTTTAAAGGGCTTCCTTAGAGGAGTTCGAGTTGAGTCACAGTGAATCCATCTTTGGCTCTTTAGCTGTGAGACTAGTGAAGCTTCAGCTTCCCGGAGGGAAGGCAGGACTTCCCCGTGGGTCTTACTCCTTTTATCAATTGTGCTTCTGCAGGAAGGAAGGTCTTCCCTGGTGGTTCATTCACTCACGAGTCTGCCTGCAGTGCAGGAGACCCACATTCAATCCCTGGGTTGGGAAGATCCCCTGGAGAAGGAAATAGCAACCCACTCCTGTATTCTTGACTGGAGAATTCCACAGACAGAGGAGCCTGGTGGGCTACAGTCCTTGGGGTCACAAAGAGTCGGACATGACTGAGTCAGTAACACTTTCACTTCCCTGCAGGAAAACCCTGGGCAGCTGGTTTCGTGCTGATGAAAGGCTCACTCCTGGGACTTGATTGATCTGGTCTGGGTGGGGCCTGGGCTCCTGCATAACTGCTGCAAGGATCCAAGGCCCACAGTTTGCAGAACACGGCCAGCTGAGCCTCATCTAGGTTCTTCTGGGGCTCCTTTGGAGGAGGGTCTAGGCAGGAACCAATCCCATTTCTGGCTGTGAGTGGTATGGCCAGCCCATGGCTGGCTGTTTGTGCTGTGAAAACAGGCTTTGGCTCAGCCCAGAGCCCTGGATCAGGTAGCCACTCTTTTCAGGAGCCCAAAACTACACACCAAACCCATCTATTAGCCCGAATATTATCTCATTGATCAATTCACAGAGCAAGGACCTCATGGAGGGTGACCACTCCTGGAACCTTCTTGACTTTAAGCCTTGATGGTATCATCTCTTTATCACATGTTTCTGTTTCATTTGTTCTAAGCAAACATGAAGCCATGGGCTACTACCTCAGTAACTCTTAATCTGTGGCTCTCTCTACACCCAAGACTTGATTGGAAGGGGAAAGTCACCTACACCTGGTGGTTTACAGAGCTTCCCTGCAAATGAGGAGGTTTTTTGCTTGTCTGAGTTAAATCTCAAAGCATTAGATTGTTTGCTTCTCAAGGCAAAGGCTGTTCTCAACATCTCTGTATCTTCAATGGTGCCCACTTCAGTGCTGGAGAGCAGAGTCACCACTCAGATCAGCTGCTGGATGAGCCTGGGCATAGTGCCCCCCTTTCCCAGGCTCCCCACCCACTGAAGCCAGCTGGCCTGGCTTCTCTGCTTCCTGAATGTTCTTGCTTCTCCCAGCCTCCCCATGCTGAGGATGCTGTAGAGGAAAACTTCTGTTTGGTCTGATGCCAATGGGGTAGTTTTGAGACTGTGTTCTCAGGAAAAAATGCTCCACATAAGAGCATGGTCGGTGGCAGTAGGGGCAGACTGGGCTTCCCAAAGTTGCAATGCCATGGGAACTTATTTTTCTCTCCTCCCATATTAGAGGGAGAGTAATGGATGCAAGGGAGGTGGGCATTTTAATCTATATAGTACAGATGCAAGAAAGTGCTCATACATGGATGGACAGGACCAGACCGTAGCCCAGGCTCTGGGAGAGGGAGACCCTGAATCTGGTCCTAAAGTAAAAGTGAAAGTGTTAGTCGCTCAGTCGTGTCTTACCCTTTTCAACCCCACAGGCTATAGCCTGCCAGGCTCCTCTGTCCATGGAATTCTCCAGGCAAGAATACCGGAGTGGGTTGCCATGCCTGCTCCAGGGGATCTTCCCGACCCGGAGATCGAACCCACATCTCTTGCATCTCCTGCATGGGCAGGTGGGTTCTTTACCACTAGCGCCACCTGGGAAGCCCCTTTTAAGTATTTTGTGTGTTCCTTGCTCAGTCGTATCTGGCTCTTTGTGACCCTATAGACTGCAGCCTGCCAGGCTCCTCTGTCCATGGGATTCTCCAGGCAAGAATACTGGAATGGGTTGTCATTCCCTTCTCCAAAGGATCTTCATGACCCAGGGATCAAACCCAGGTCTCCTCCATTGCAGGCAGATTCTTTACCATCCGAGCCATCAGGGGAACCTGGTCCTAGGCAGCTACAAACACAGGAAGGAGTAACTAAGCCTTGTCCTTGGTCCTTGCTCTCTCCAGAAGCAGCCGTGGGCAGGGGGTGGGGCATAGGCTTGTGGGCATAGCCAGAGCTGGCTCCTACCAGAAGAGCATGTGCGGTGCCTGCTAGATGCCTGCCCCAGTATCTTCAGTTCAGACCTCTCATCCTTGCAACGTGGAATTCAGAGGAGCGGCACGGAGAGTTCTTAGGAGAGTGCAGGGATGTGGCCTGGGTTGCAGTAAGTGTGCCTGGAGGGGCAGCTTGAACAACCACCCGGAGCTCGAGAAGGGGGCGGGTCAGGCAGTAGGCGCCACCTGGGAAGTGGGGAGGGTTGCAGGCAGCAGAGGAATCTGAGGCCAGTGTGAGTCAAGTGCTAGACCACTGTTAGGTTGCCCAGGGTGCAGTTTTAGGTTTACCTGTCTCCAGATGCTGAATCACTTTTAGCAAACAAGTCTACCCATTGCTCCCTGAGTCCTAAATGTCTGTCCTCGCAGATATTCAGTTGTGCTCAAAGCACCACACCCCCCAAAACGCAGCCATCAGAGAGCTTGAACTGAGGGTGGGTTGAGCCCAGTGTCTGCAGAACAGACTTCGAATTTCTTGACTCACTGTGGGATATGTAGCCTGGAGTTTTCCTGTGAAAATAGAACTTAATTTCACTGCTGGTGCTTAATTTCACTGCTGCATGGTCCATGAGGACCATGAGGAAGGGCATATGACCTACCCAACTTCTTCACAGACCAGTTCTCGGTAGTTGTTCAAGTCTAAATTTAATCCAAGGCCTGCATTTCCACGGGTGAGTGTGCTACTGGTTGTAGGAAGCCGTCTTTGGACAAATGTGGATAATAGTTTGAGTGAATTAGCAAGTCTGGAGGGGAGAGTCCATCAGCAGAATGACAAATATAGGATCTTTAAAGACATCTGGTCAGCGATGCCGGAGCTCGTGATTGACTGAGTGATTAATAATGGAAAACCCTTAGTTCAGTGTTTCCGCCTTCCCTCGCCCACATCCCCAGCCGGGGCCGGCCGTCTGCTCCAGCCTGCCAGAGACGTTTCCCACTGAACAATGGAGGCACTCAGGCCCCCTCATCTTTGAGCTCTGTGAGTTTAAGGTTTGAGTTTTTCTTCAGTTTTATCTGTGTGCTCCCTAAATAACAACTCACTGAAAAGACTCGCAATTCCCTTCCACATTTGATAAAATTCCATTCCCCTGCAGGAGGGCGTCCAGGTGCCTCTGACCTCCAGCTTCTAGTTCACTGTCAGGAGCTTCCCTCCCACACCCAGATCAGGGGAATACAGGGAGCCAGTGAATGTCTTTGTCCCCTAGTTCTCAGAACCCGTCTCTAATTCTGTGCTGGATTTTTCTCCAGGCTGAAGCAGCTAGACAAGCACAGCCAGGCCACGGCCCAGCAGCTGGTGCAGCTCCTCAACAAGCAGAACCAGCTTCTGCTGGAGAGACAGAGCCTATCGGAAGAGGTGGGACATCTGAGATCCCAGGTACCGTGCATGGCACCTCACCCACCGGAGGACTCACTGGGGTGCACGTGGTCTTTTCCTTATCCTTTTTTAAGATTTTTATTTTTAATGGGAGGATAATTGTTTTACAATATTGCTTTGGTTTCTGCCATAATTCGGCATGAATTAACCATAAGTATACATATGTATACTGGGCTTCCCTGGTGGCTCAGATGGTAAAAAAAAAAAAATCTGTCTGCAACGTAAGAGACCTGGGTTCAATCCCTGGGTTGGGAAGCTCCCCTGGAGAAGAGAATGGCTACCCACTCCAGTATTCTTGCCTGGAGAACTCCGTGGACGGAGGAGCCTGACAGGCTACAGTCCATGGGGTTGCAAAAGAGCTGGACACGATTGAGCGACTAACACTAACTAACTACACGTATATCCCTTCCCTCTTGAACCTCCCACCTCCCACCCTTTCCCACACCTCTAGGTTGTTACAGAACCTCGGTTTGAGTTCCCCAAGTCACCCAGCTAATTTCCACTGGCGATCTCTTTTACATATGGTAGTGGTGGAGGAAAGGCATGCTCCCAATTAGGGGAGTCCTTGTGAACAGAATGTAGGAGTCTTGTTTTAAAACAGCTGATTGGTAATTGAGCTAATGCCTGGAGTGCTTGCAGAGGGTGTGGAAATGTTACGTAGATAACACACATTAACTCCCTCTATCCTTGAACACGCCTGCAAGATTGATTATTGTCTCTGTCTTACAGGTAGGGAAACTGAGACTCAAACAAACGCATACAGCTAGCAAGTAGGGACACTGAAAACGGAGCTGAAGTCTGACTCCATGATCCAGACTTTCCCTGTTCAGGTTAGGTCTGTGGCCAGCGGCAGGGGCAATGGAGTTGGAGGATGGAATGAAACCATCTTTTCCCACATTGCTTCTCTTCCTGTCTAAGAGGCTGGGCTTTTTACCCCATTGAGTAGTCAGTTAGGATGAGGAGGTGGTCCACGGGCTGGCCAAGGCCTCAGCCTCTAATCAGGAGTGCGCCGGGGTGCTCCACGAGTGCCTGTGGGATGCCATGCAGCAAGTGCTCGGAATGATCAATGGGGAAAATGCATCTGGAAGTGAAAATGATGAGAAGTCGTCTCATTCTATTTCCAAAATGACCATGAGCCCAAATACCCTTTCTGGGTATTACCTTACCCTTACCGTACCCTTTCTGGGCAGGGTATTGAGGAGCCACTGTCCTCTGAGTGATTTTTCCCACTCAGCTCACCAGACCCCACCTGCAAAGTCCTCAGTGGTTCCACAGAGTGAGTGAGCACCTCCAGGAACCAGTCACTGAGCTCAGGCCCTGGGCTGGAGACACACCTGCACTGTCTGCTCCCAAGAGGCTGTTCTACACGCCCTACAGTCACACGGTCATCCAGGAACATGGGTCCCAGGGCCTCTCCCCACACACACCAGACAGCATCTCTGGGAGCAGGGCCCAGGAATCTGCATTGTAACAAGCTGTTTGGAGAATTCTGGAAGACACTAGGGACTGAGAGCCTCTGAAAGTGTTGGGAGGCAGAAAGAACAGAGAACGAGTCCAGAGTGCATCCCTGTCACTAGGGCCTGGACAAGTTGAAGTCTCTTCTAAGCCTCAGTGTCCACCTCTGCCTACCAGCCTAACTCAAAGGGACACTGGAAAGCCAACGAGGGCGGCTGTGAGGTGCGTGGCAGGCTCTCTGGCGGATTGCAGGCGAAGAAATGTCAGGGGTTTTCTTTTCCTCTCTCTTTCTCAAACTGGAGAAGGTCCCGGGAGAAGCACAGGTCGGACAGAGGTCCTGTGGGGCGGCGGCCATGGAATGATGTGCACTCCTGTCACCCTGCCCCTCCGACGTGCCCAGGTACCTCGTCCTGCACTTGTGTGGCCCGACCACGACCAGAACTCAGCTTTCTGGGCAGGTCCTCATGGTGGGGTCGGGGAGTGCTGGCTGGCCCTCAAAGGAGGGGGGGCCTGGGTGGTGCCAGCCACAGGTTGGGGCCATCAGGCCTCCAGGCAGCTGGAGAAACTCAGGGCATGAGTGGAGCTCCTGGCCTCTGAGAGCCGAGAAGGACTTCAGAATGTGGGCTGTGGAGAGTCTTGCACACAAGCTCCAAGCATGTGGCAGCCTCCTCTCCACTCTGGGCCAGGTCGTTATCCTCTGGGGTTTGCCTTTTTAACTCCCCATCTGCCTACCTTACAGTCCACTTAGAACTTAACATGGATCATCGATGCTTAGAAATCTCATCCAGGGCTTTAAAAAAACCCAATAATTGCCAAATGGATTGTGAAATTTCTGTAAAATGCATTTTAAAAAAGAAAAAAAGATAAATTCTTCAAAATTCTTCAGAAAAATCAGCAAAGCTTTTTTTTCTCCCTTTGCCTGAAGCAACAGAAATGATTTGACATCCTATGCTATCTGATACTGGCCCATCTGGCTCGTCTGTAAAGGGATCTTTCAGATTCAGATATTACATTTGGAGTCATTTTAACGTGGGCATGACAAAGGAAATTTGGTCAAGAAAATCCTGGCTTTCAGTAGCAAGTCCTAGTGTTCAAAGACGAGGCAGAAGCCCAGGCAGGCTTCTACTCTCTAAATCAAAGCCTACCCTTTGTACCCGAGTGTGGTGTTTGGACCTATTTTTGCCCCAAAATGAACTTGAACTGTTGTATTTAGCTTCCGATGAGGCCTTGAGGATGCTGTTTGTCCACAGCAGGTATTCAGAGGGTGCCTGCTGCCTCCTGAGGGTTCTGGAGTGACCAGACACGCCACGTCCACACTCACCTTTCTCCCAGAGAAAGTCCTCTGGTTTATCTCTGGTTCCAGGGTGGTTTAGCTAAAGGCTTCCATTTTCCCAGCCTGGATGAATTAAGCACGATAACTTAATTTTGCACGTCAGCCTCTAAAAATCTCTATCCATTGAATTCTCACAAGAGAATGGATATTTTCTGGCCTGGGCAGCTGCTCTAAAGCTGAGTCACATCCCTCCAATTTGCTCCTATGCCTCGGTCCTGTGCCGAGGCAGATGACAAGTTCGGGTTGGCCTGTGGCCTCCGACAGGAAACATCTAGCCTGTTCAGAAGGCTTTATTATTCTGAATTGTTTCTGCTGAACTTCTGGAAGATGCACAACAACACGCCTGGCCAATGGTCACAGTCCTAACTGCGGCTGTGACGTCTTCTGGCCGTGAGAGCTCCTGTCTCCTCTGAAGCACTGCTGGCCTGTGGTGGCCGGTCCAGCGAGAGCTAGGACCAGTGGACATGGCTCAGTCTGCTGACCACCAAGTTCAAGGCTGCTTTTCTGACTTGTTCTCAGTTTAGGACTGATGAAAAACAAGGGCTTTATGAATCTCCTGCTTCCCTCTTGGAGAAAAAATTTCTGGAAAAGTAGCTTTTAAAACATCATGAAATGCTCTGTTAGTTCTTCGGGAGAAATAAGAGACGTGAAAGCACTAACCCAGCTTTACACTGCAAACACGATTCTCCTCTGTTCTTTTCAGGGACCAGTAGAGGACTGGCTCTGTGGTAGTGCCTGTGGTCGGTGGGGGTTGTAGGGGTGTCTAGTATGTGGAACTTGGGTCCCAGAGGAGTTTTGGTAAGGGCTGACAGCTGGGAGCCGGGTCAGAGGTCTGTGACCCAGGGCCTGGGGCTCTAACATCTGGCCAGGAAGGGTGGCTCCAGCTGGTAAGGAAATTAGAGTCTTTTCTTGGGGAGAATGGCATCTGAGAGATGGGAGAGGATGGAAATTATCTGTCCACTTAGACGATGTCATTTATACCAAGATTATTTTATTTGTATATTTCTCTGGTGGTGGATATGGTTTCAGCTGATTTGCATTCTCTGATAGCTCTGTCCCAACAGACTGCTTGACTCCATCCTCAGTGTTCAGTCTGGGAGGGATGTCTTTGTAGTCCCTTTAGATGCGTCACTTACACAGTTTAGAAAACAGCATCTGAAGCTGACTGATGGGTGATTAATCAGTTGGCCCTATGACTTTTGAGCATTTTTGGCAGTGAATTTACTTTCTAATTTGATTTAAACTTGTGTATGGATCCAGCAGACATATGTGATTATATTCAAAATCACGGACATTATCTCGCTACACCAAAGGATTCATAAAGAGAGCTGAAAACAAGCACAAGAAACAAAGACAACAGATGACAAAGGAAGGAAAGGCCCGTTTGTGACCTGAAGGAAAGGGAGGGGGGAGCCTTCAGAAACGTGAGCTCCAGGGAGCTCGGCTCAGCTCCCTCGAGTGCCTGCAAAGCAAGCTGTAGGGTCACCCGGCAGAGACTTGGAGGTGTCCACAGAGTCTGTGGTGGGCCTTCCTTGAGCCCGGGGGGGCTTCACCCAGTTAAGTCGGCACTTTCATGAAGCTAGCTACCTGCAGGACAGATGGTGCTTGATAGAACAGCAAATACACTGAATAAAATAAATTAAAAAGCCTCCTCCTGAACCAAGATTTTTTTGGAAAGAATTCTAAATAGATGAAAACAAACAATTTGATTTCAACCAAATTGTTGTTTTTTTGTTTTTATCCTGATTTTCACCCGAATTGTCAGTCTCAAAAATAAACACTGATACATTCCCAGAAAATATTTTTCAAATAAAAACTGACTCTGTTAAAGTTTGCCCTGATTCTTTCAAAACTGTGTACAAGACACTGTCAACCGAAGTGACTTGCATATTTTTTTAAATAAACTTGAACATATGCAGCTAAAATGTCATTAACTCCCTGCTGCCTGAGTGTTGTAAAAGAATGACGTAAGACCCCCTGGTGCCACATTTCTAACATAGGGGTCTTGTGACCCTCAGGGAAGCTTCCTCAAGCAACTCAGATAGCATAGTTTAACTTTTTCTTTTTTTCAACTGAAGGCCCTGTGTGTAATTAATATTGAAAAGTGCATACAGCTTTATTGAAGCCAAACTTGCTCTTCTGCTAACAGTTCACTTTGTCCAAGAGTGAATAATTTCAGAATAAGACTTATGGAAGAAAAATACATTGAATTTAACATTGCTTCAGATACATTTGCTCCACTTATTGCTTCCCGAGTCAGACATTACATTTTGCAATATAAATTCACAATCAAGATTTTAAAGGGAGCTAAATATTTTAATCCAATTAGACAAGTGAACAAAACACTGAATATTACATGTAGTGTAGATAAGTGGTTCTTGCCTTTAAAAGACTGTAATTCCGTCACATTACAACCCCAAATGTCAATGTTGTCTTTATTTTTAACGCTTTCAAACATGAGGCAGCCAGAGGCTCCACTCTCTGCTGTTGGTGACACTGTCTGTCCTTTGGGAAATTCTTAAAAATCTATTTACCATGGAAACACGGTTCGTACAAAACACAGACCCCTGCCCATGTGCAGGGGAAGTTTCTCGTGACTCATGGGATTCAAGAAAGCTGGAAGATGACAAAGTCGGGATCCCATGGACTGTGGCAGGATCCGTCGCACGTGTTCGAGTGTGCTCTGGGGAAGAGATGGCGAGCAGATGCTAGCCATTGGCCAGTGGGTCCTCCCACCTGACCACTCCTGTCTGCGCATGGGGTCCCCTGCCTTCCCCTCACGTCTCAAGTCCCAAGTCCACATCGAGGTGCTGTTTTCCAGGAAGCTAAGGAATCAGTCTTCACCTTCTTTCTGCAAGAAAGTCTGTCCTGCCTCTACTGGTGCCATCTTCTAGCTTCTCTAGTTCTTTTCCTATGTTGGAGCCCACAGGCAGCAAACCCAGGCCCCAGAGTTCAGGGAAAATGGAGCTTGAACTCTGACTGCCACAGAGCTTTCATTGTCTGGGGCCCAGCCGGGCAGCCATGGGGGAAGAATAAAATGAGGGTCTGCGGCGACCTTGCTGTGAACTCCTGCCCATCTGGCAGCTGCGCCAGCCGGAGGGGAAGGCAGTTCAGCCAGAGCTTCGGTGACTTGTGCAGGGCAGAGGCAGGCCCCTCTTAACCTGGAGTCTGCAACCGTGAGCCCTGTGTTGGCAGAGAACTGCCTTCTAACAGGTCAGTGGTCACGTCTGAGCTGCGTGTCCACAGAGTTCCACAGAAGGACCAGGAAGGACAAGTTAATGACCATCCATAGGTCACGTGGCTTATATAGTCCAGGTTGCCTGATATATTTGACTGCTGCTTAATCCCACAAACACCAAACTTGGTGGCTCTTTCATTAAGTTGGTTGGAATAACATTAAAAAGAGCCTGGACTTTGAGGTCAAACTGCCTGCGTTCAAATCTCAGTTCTGGACCACTTCAGTTAAGTTTTTAGCTTCCACATCAGTCCATCAGTCAATTTCTGGTTAAAAAAAAAATCAGTAATAGAACCAGCTTCCTTTAAAAAGGGAGCTCTCTGCATTACCAGAGCCCAGAAGAGAGCACCTACCAGGGTGGCACTGAGGTCACTGTACGCTTGAAGATGCCACTTAGAGAAATCATTTAACATCTTTCTGCACAGGTGGAAAAATCAGGCCCAGAGAGGTGGAGTGAGTAGAGCTGGGAAATGAATGGGCAGGAGAACAAACTTCCAGAGACTGGTGTTCATTCCCTGGGCCTTGGGCTGCATGCAAGAGGGAGATGGGGGTCTTCTCTCCCAGGCAGCGCCCTGGAGCTCAACCCCAGCTGAGCAGCTACAGAGCTGTAGCCTGGCTCCCAAAGTGGGGGCAGCACGAGGCAGGTACTGGAGGCTTCCCTGGAGCTCTGTCAACTGAGGCCGAGCTCTGAAATACCCAACATGGAGGCTGGGGGAGGGAGGGGTTCTGTCCTCTTGAGTTAAAAATAGATGCTTTTCCGCCCAGAGGCTTGAGGAACAGGTTTTTTTTTTTTTTTTTTTTTTTTTTAATCCTGGTCAAACAGAGACAGAAGATGTACACATGAGCAAAGGAGGGAGCCTGAAGGGGAGATATTCCACTTGGAGGGGCTGCTAAGAGGCCACATGGAGACGCGTAGAGAAGAGACAGATGGAAACACGGGGCAGGCCGAGCTCTGAGCATCCCTGTGAGGCCTCGCTGGTGCTGCAGCATCCCTGAGCCACAGGCTTGGGAGGAAAACAGAGAAGGCTGGGTTGGACCCCAGGGGTGGGTGTTGATTGGGAAACAGTTCAGATCACCCAGAGAGACTCATTTTTTAAACTCTGATTTAAGTTAAACTTCAGTAAAAAATTAGACACACAAGTCAGGGTTTGTGGAGAGAAGGCTCCATTAGTGTTTAAAAAGAAAAATGAGTCAGTGATACTGGGCTTGCGGTTGGGGGGCATTTATGTCATCTGTGGACAACCCTTCAGAGGAGCAGCTGCCAGGGGGCTGTCAGCCCTCTGCCCTCTAGGGGGCAGCCATCAACAACTGCAGGTGTGGCCGCAGCACCCCGGGGCCACGGCAAGGGGCCCTGGCGACAAGTCTGAAGGCACCGTGATGGGAAGAGGGTGGCTGAGGGCCCCAGCCACAGTTCGCGCTGGCTGTGTCCCACTGGAACACACAGCCAGACCATGACCACTGTGGTGTGGACGATGAGCCCCCTTTCTGGAACTAGGCATGGCTGACATCCTAAGTGATGGCAGATGAGTGGCTGTTGGTAGTGCAGTGTTAGCTGCTCAGTCGTATCCAACTCTTTGTGACCCCACGGACTGTAGGGCTCTTCCGTCCACAGGAATTCTCCAGGCAAGAATACTGGAGTGGGTTGCCATTTCCTTCTCCAGGGTATATTCCCAACCCAGGGATCGAACCTGGGTCTCTTGCACTGCAGGCAGATTCTTTACCACCTGAGCCAAGCAGGGAGGAGCCAGATGTTGGCAGTAACTAAAGCTTCTCTCTCTCTGGACATGGTCACGGTTAGGGGGAAGAACCAAGAAACATTCTTTGCTAAAGATCCAGCCATCCAGCCATCTGAGGGTGACACCAAGAGCCGGTTAGCAGGAAGACAATGACATTACAGGGTAAATTATTCATTCAGTCACATTTGCCGAGTGCTCGTGATGCATCAGGCAGTGAACAGGAAGTTCTGTGATATGAAAGTGGGGAGGAATACAGGGCTTTGCAAAACCAAATGAAAGAGAAAACTTTTGATTGCTCCCAGGAATCTCAGGTTGACCCCTGCAGGAGCACTAGCAGGAATGGGCCAGGTGGCGGTCAGTTCCTGGCGGGAACTGAAGAGACTCATGTGAGAAACACCTGTTTCCTGGAACCTGGGTTTGAAAAAATTCTGCAGCATGGTTGCCTTCTACTTAAGGTCTTTACTGTCCTGTGTTGTTCCCATTATAGGTGTTGTGTTTTCTACCTCAAGTTTGAAATTTTTTTTTTAAAATGTGTCTGTTGTGGTTTATACTTACCCTTGTAGTCAACGATGTCCTTGAATCTCTAAAGTTAGAAAGTAAGCCACCCTCTCCAGAGCACATGGTGGGCAGGCAGTCTGCCTAGCTAGGGGACAGGTGAGCCATTCAAGCCCATCATTCACTGATCATTTCTGTCAGGACTAGAAGGCCAGTTGGCTCATGGAGATCATGTGTTTGATGCAAATGGGCACTCTTTCTGCAGTGGCAGGGCTTTGGGGCTCCCTGGCCTCCCTGTGGCCCTCCAGGAGCCCTGTGTGCACCACAGAAGAGGGCCCATCCACTTCCCCAGCCCCCAGAGAGCCACATACAGACCCCACACACTTCCCCACCATGCCTGGGGCCTGCCGCTGTGTGTGGCTGGGGGTGCACACCTGACGCTCTAATCACCGTGTCAAAATTTATAAACTTGAGCATTAGACCTGCTCGTTAAAAAATCACGAGTGTCTCACCCTGGGAAATCTACTTGACAAGTGAACATTTTCTCTTTTTTTTTTTAAAAAGGCAACTGATTATTTTTCGTATTTTTCTTGCGCAAACTAATCTTGGTTTCACTCACTGTCCTATCTTGGAAATCCTCCACAAGTAATAGTGGCTTAAGCTGGGTAGGCAGGAACCCTGTCCAGCGCAGGCAATCTTTGTTGGGGAGTGTAGAGCCCACTTGCTTCTCTTGGAGATGACTCTCACGCAGCCACACAGAGACCAGATGGGCCCAGATCCCTGCATTACCTTCCCATTTGTCTCTTGAAGTGAAAACTGGGATTCGGTAGTTATCATCTTAGCCCTCTATCTAGTCCCCATCATCCTGGTGACTTCACGCTCCTAGAGGGCAAGTCATCTTCCCACACAAGGCATACATGTCTTGTGTGATGTTAATTATTTCCAGTGGTTTCTGACATGGTTTAAACTTATCTGAACAGCCAAGTCAGCCATGACAGGCAGCAGTGTTCAGTACTTCACTAACCTGCGACTCCCTCAACCCAACCCTCATGAGCTAGTTTTGAAACATTTATTCCTGTTTAAAACCAAGAGACCACATCTACCGAGTTCCTTCTTCCAGCATGTGGGAGGTGGTTTCCATATGAAAATGCCTTTATATGTGATAAAACACACTGCATTTAAACATTTGGAGGTGTTAGCTTGTATCATTTCACCAGGAATTTCTTTGGGACACTTAGTCTACACCCTGGGATTTTTTTGGTCTAGTTTTCCTCTAATTCTGAGCAGTTTTCAGTAAACAGTTCCTGGCACAAATCCGTGTCTCCTTTCTCCTGTTCACAGGGGAAGAGATGGATCTTTGCCTATTTCCTGTCTTCAGACACACAATTGTCTGGAATATAGCTTGTTTTCACATTTAGAACATTAAAATAAGGGTCCACCTTACACACCTATAGACTTTTCATACGACTGGTTACATATAACTGTATTTTTTTGCAAAAGGATTTTCTCCAAAAACTTGGAAAGAGGTCACTAAATCAGCAAGAAGACAAATCACATTGAAGAACATAATCTATTTAAACTTACTTTTTATTATCATTTTTTTCCAGTTACCCAGCATGCCACAATCTGATTGCTGACCTGGATGAAACAGAGTGAAATAAATGATTTACAAAGAGATATTTACATTCATCTGATTTGTACGTAATATGCCACAATGCACCGCGACCTTCCCAGTGGACCCCACCTCAGACTGTGGTGGGCTGCGTCGTCGCCGCCACATTCGTTGCCAAGTGGTCCCTGCAGGATGGACGGGCTGGAGCTGAAGTCTGACACTAGATGAGGAGACCTCCCGGTGTATGTTTTCAGAAAAGGCTTGAAGTTACTATGTTTTTATATCTGCTCATTTGTATGCTCTGTTACACATACGAATTTCAATAAATGAATTTTTTGAAGACTCGAATTGAAATGTTTCCTTTATATGGAAAAAACACACCAAAAAAAGGCACATATTTTTAACTAGGCTAAAGGGTATTAAGGACCAAACCTTTTTCCTACCATACATGTTTCTTTCCCTCTTGGTGATCTATACATATTATCCTTCAACTTTATTTCCTCTTGATCAACATCTCATAAGACTCCACTGTTTATCATCGTGCTCATTTGTGCACAATCAGAAGACACCAGGAAGCACTAAGCATTATCCTCTCCACTCTGTTAACAACAAAAACAGACAAAAAGCATCTTTGGCTTGGTGGTGTCATGTTTTTCCTTCAATATGAGTAACTGAGAGGAGCCTAAAAACGTACTCAGTGAAATTACAAAATTTACTTAAGTTCTATCAAACATCTGTACACAGATCATTATTTTAGTTTAAAATAGTATTTCTACTATACACAATTAAGCCCTCGAATGCTTCAAAGTAATAAAAATGGGCACTGAAAGTGTTATGTTGTCCTTGAGGATGACAAGGCTGCAGTCGGGACAAGTCCCTAACCTCGGGCCGTTCTCCCTGGCACAGATCTATCATCACCGTCATCACATCACCATCATGGCCTCTCAGATGGATGTGGACTAGGCTCCGGAGGCGGTGGGATGATACACCCGCAAAGACCATCCGAGTCTGTTGAGCATGGACAAGGTTCAAGCCTGAAAGAACAGAACTTCTATTCAGATTCAGAAGTTTTCTTGATTTCATCAACTGTGCTAGACATAAAGGTTGTCATGTAAGATATATTAATTGTCCCTAATTCTGTTTCAGGGACAGTAAATAAATTATACAATATTCTAAAAATATAGCACCTTTAAAGAATTATAGAGGTCACTTTATGTAAGCCTCCTGGATCTGTCAACCCCAGTGGTTTTGAGAGAAGAGCACATGTTAGAATGCCCTCCAGTTTGGCTGTGTGACACACACATACATGCTTGACCAACTTTGGTCCCAAAGCCGTTCCTCTATCTGGCTTAGTCACAGGAGCAAAGCCAAGTTTCATCAATAGTAGGTTTATGAGGTAAAATCAGAAAAAGGCCCCATCCAAAATGACCCTAGGTAAATCAGACTGTAGTCCAACCATCCTACCCATCTATTATCCATTTCTATGTTGGTTAATCTGCCATGAAGTTTTAAAAATATACTCTTAAGAAAGGAAGTATGCAGAGCAACACATTATTAGGAAGACACTGCTGATGAGCTACACTCCTTAAGAATTCTGGGGTCAAACCACCTGATGTGAGGACTATTAGGGGCTTAACAAATCTCCACAAAGATCAACCTCCAGCTTCACAGATCTCTTCTAGACCCACTGCTGAGAAGTCAGCATCCCCCCTTTGGAAGCAGCCTTTTTGTACAGTTGCACTATTGCCATTTTATTGAAGTAGTAAAATAATCCTGTGTGTTTTCTGACCTACAAGAAATTTACATACTTTCCTGTTTCCTAGAATGCGGTAATACCAGGTGGACCTACTACATCTTTTCAGAAAAGAAGGATATTTAATTTTCTGAGATTACAGAACCACATCCAACGACAAGAAACAGAGAAGTAGCAGATTGACATAGTGCTTTATTTAAGCTGTCTGTACGAAGGAAAATAATGTGCGTCCCTATCATATACGTGTAAAAATACTAAGGATGTACAGTGTACAAAAACAGTTTCTTGTAGTTATTTCACATCCTTGTGGGTCATATACTTAAGGAAAGAAACAGTTTTAGTATGACCAACAGTAAGAGTAAATACAGTTTCTTGGGTTCGTAGTTGCGTCTGCTTAAAATCCTTACCCAGATGACTAGATCTTGTGCGGATCTAATGAAAGAACTAGCAAGGTCGAGAAATGTCACAAACTGTAAAGCTACAGGGAGGTAATTCCATTACCAATTTAGAGGCTTTTCTTTTTATTTAAATAAATACTTTACATTTCATGCTTGCCTGTAATGCACTACCAGGAGCAAGATAAGGAAATTCTACTGTAGACAGTACAAACAGTAGCAGCAAAGTGTGTACACTGACGTGTAATAGAAAGACCCTGCAGTTAGTAAGGAAGGCCCTTACTATGGACTCTAAGAGAAGCAAGTGGCCCCTGCAAGAACAGTCAGCTTTGAGAAGCTGGAGATCGGGTATGGGAAATGGGAAACACTGGAATAATGCTATGAAGTTAGTGTGGAAAGCAAAGCTCTGAGCAGCCCTGCCAGAAATCCACGCAGAAACAGCCAATTTTTCTCCAAGATGGCTGCATTACGGCCAAGAGGCAGACTTCGTGAGAGTCGGTACAGGAATGAGTCTGCAAAGCCTGAACTCCCGCTATTCCAACAGAGTGACTCCAGGTTCAGGCCTTTCCATCTGCCAGAATCCAAAACTTCAGCTATGGGCAGATGAGGGAAGTTTTAGAATCTCCTATATGCAGTTTCTATTTGTCTCTTGTATTTCCATGTCAGCTGACTGAGATCAGGGAATGAAAGTAAGGGATTCTCAAAATCGAAGCCAAGAAAACACCTTGTGTGACACTAACGGAATCTCACAGGGGATACGAGACTAAGCCCCAGACACCAGCTGGGCCCGGAGAGCCGGCTGTACAGAGTGCCCACCCTGGAGCACAGTCGACGCTGTCATTAGTCCGTAGGAAGTGTCCTTGGCCAAGGTCACGGCAATCACCTTACGATTTGGGGGGAAAAAAAACAAAACAACCAAAAACCAGAACCATCTGTGTGCTTAGTGTATGGTATTATACATTCCCTCTGAAGAAATGAATGCTCTGAATGCCAGCCAGTCTCAGCTTTCCTCTCTTCCTCTCGTCTGTTTCTTTTTTATATACTGGATGCAAGACAACTTACAGGACATACCTTCTAGTCTACTTCCTTGTCAAAGTGAAACATTCAACATAATTCCAAGTGGAAAAAAAAAAAAGTTGAGCTATATGTGTAAGTAAGAGTGAACTATCATTGACTGTAACTTCCTACTCAGTACTAAGGATGAACTTTACTCAGATAAGAGATATGAAAAATTAGGATAAAATCTATGTTTGAATATGTCTTAGCTGCCTTAGTAAAATGCCCTTTAACCCCCTGTCAGTCCCAGTGGTCCACCCACCGCCAGCAGTGGTTTCATGTCTATAAACCCACACTTCCAGCATCAAGAGGCTAAGACATCTGCATATGAATATGATTCATCCCACTTAGAAAGTCACTTGCTCTTTCATACAATGCAATCATAACACTACGGCACGCTGTAGTCTTCCATTTGGGAGCTGTCAGATAGTTTAACTAAAATACATCTCCACGATGGCTCCATGGAGTCAGGAGGCCTCCAGCTTGCCACAAGGGCCCCCTGCCCCCTGGACTTCATAGGCTGCTTTGGAAAATGTCAGCTCCTAGCACCAAAGGGTTTAATCTGAAGATCATCATTAATGTAAGAGAAAGATGAGGTTTGCATACATGTCCCCTTTCAGTGAGAAGTGTTGGAATTTGAGGACATGAGTATATACAGAAAAAGAAAAGTCAGAGGTGTTCTTTTTTGTTTTGTTTTTCTCCCTGATGGCTTAATTCAGTGATAAATGTACCATGATCAGAATAAACACACCAGGTCCTTATCCTTTACTACCCACTTTGTAAATACTTGAGATGTGTTCATTTTGCAAAATAAAGTCCACTTCTCATCATCCAGGTCTCAATTTTCTTCATTATATTATGTTGCCAGGCCATCATAACCTTTCAGTTCTCAAAATAGCAAATATAACATCCATTTGTTTCCACCCCTTGGCATAGATAGTTGAAGGTTTCTCATTTTTAGCACCAAGGGGTTGAATGACAGCATCTCTTCTCCCAAAGCCAAATTCTAATCTATATGTACAATTTCAGAGCCTCATCAAAAATTTTTTTACACAGGAGAAAAAGTGCATGAGTCTCACCAGCGTGTACATTCCTTGCACATGGGTCAAAAGAAACTGCAGTAAGTCTATTTTATGTAAGTTGGAGCTGCATTTGCTAACATGACATACAGTTCTCATCACTACAAAATAAATACTACTGCAATATAAACAAAATCATAAAAGGACATTCGAAGTTTTAACATCTGAGAAAAAGCTATTTCACGTAAAACTGAAAGTAAAACAAATCGAAACAAATGAGGTGAACACCTGTTCACCTCGGTATACAGATTTTGGTGAAAAACAGGATCGTTACACCTGTCTACATTCTTCAGCCATCAGAGGTGATAATATCAGGAAGGGGAAGAGGTTTCCAAGCACAGGGGAAATAAAATGCTCTCTGGTGCAAATCATATCGGAGACCCTTAAGTCATCTACTCTGCTGTGCACATGCCTCCTTCCTTGGCAGAACAATGTTCCTTTGCCAATAAGAGCCTGTGAAATCTGGACATCCACGTGGAACACCAGGCTTCCTCTGCAGTACTGAACAGGAATTTAAATTTATAAATGTATCTGCCTATCTTAACAGTTGTTCAGTCCTTCTCTCAAATGCTTCCTAATGAATTCCAGCCGGATCTTACTGATACATACCTAGTTTATGCACTCAGCTGAAATGCTTTACTAAGATTCTGCATATGCACATCACCACGCTTCCACAGTTGCTTGTTCTGAATTAAAAACTAAATCTTCTTAGTCTAATTAGTTTTTGATTTATCGTCTAGAAAGTTAAAAAATGTACCTAGAATCATTTAGCCTTCACTGTTAGGGAAAAACAAAAATTAAAAGATCAAAAGATGACAGTTGGTGCACAAATGAACAATGGTGGGCTCATGACTTTCAAAGATTGTAAAATTACCTCTTAAAGTTGCTATAATAGTAAGACAGTAGCAGCAACAGCATGAGACCTTAAGACTGAGATACAATTTCATGCAAAAACAAAAATGTCGAGGGTGTCTGCGTATATGTGTATTCTCATGTGGGTGAAAGGCGGCGAGGGGTGAAGACCTTGGACTGGTCTGGGATGTCTGAAGGTGCTCCTGCATTTGTAAGAGTTAGGACTGCTGTGATGTCCAGGAATCATTTTCAGTAATAAACCTAAGATGACAGTGAAGTAGCAGAAGTAAAGAGACTTATTCTCGTCCACTTGCAGAGTAGGAAAATTGAGGGAAGTGCGGCCGCCTCTCATTGTCCATGCAGTCCATACCGTCCTCATCATCTGTGGGCAGGAAATAGCTATTTTAATTTTATGTTAATTTTTTGCAACATAATCTCTGGTCTATGTAGCTCTAACTCCAAATATAATAAAGATTAACAGAGGCTAATGCTCCCAGAAACTTGTGTCTCTCAATAGAACATACAATGGATACACTTACCTCAAAAACCATCTCATTTTCAAACATATAATCTATGAAGAAATAATACTATCAAATCATTTCCTTCGTGACACTAACATTTCAAGACTCAAAACCGTGAAAAACTATGGAAGAAAAGATTCATGTCAATGTATGGCAAAAACTACCACAATAGTGTAATTAGCCTCCAATTAAATAAATGGAAAAAATTTTTTTAAATAAAAAGGAACAGACGATCTTCAGTTACCTTTAATTTCATGATATCATGCTGGTCAAAATTATAAAGTCAAAGAATCCAATGGCACTCAAAGTTATCTGCTAATATTTTCAATATCAGTGTCTGGAAATGCTTGTATTTCTTCTTCATGGCACTTTCGGTGTGATTGCAAAATTAAGTTTATTTGTGATTCCATTTCATCTGAGCCCCTGATTACATGGTTAAGATTTTACATTCTTTACATCTAATACCTGCTCTAACTCACCGGTCCTAATTTTTCTATGATAAAACCTTAGACTAGACAGAATAAAGAGAGTGGGTCAAGGAAAGAGAGGAAAAGATGTCAGCATCGTAGGCACTAGTTCGTCAGGAAACAGACTGGAAGATTTGAAAGGCATGGAGAGACTGTTTTCATTTAAGCAGTTCCTCCCTCTGCTCCTCTCTTTTTCTTGCATTTGCAGATTACAAAGGCTCACCCAACCTTTTCCCATAACTATCTGATGATTAAAATCTTGCAGTGTCAGAATGCTCTTCCTTCTCTGGGTCATGAATTCAGTCACTTGGCCCACAACGTTCCCTGTGATCTGCTCTGGGCTCTGAACAAAGTCCCTCCTGTCCTCGGGGCTCACTGTCTGTAGGGGAGGTGCCCCATTAAATCCCTCTGTCCACTCAAAATGCCTTTGGTCATATGCTATCCTATATAAAATAAGTGAGAGTCTTTCAAATACCCAACCTTCTTTCCTTTGAGCAAAATAATTCCCTTTCCTCAAATATATATAGGAAATACGTGTTACCAATTCTTTTAATTTTCTGGCCTCTCCACAGAACGGGAGAAGGAACCCAGGCCAGACCCTGCTGTATCGTGGGCACTGACCCTGTCACACAAGAAGGATGTTGCTCTGCACTCCTCTCAAGAGTAACGAACACTGCTGCCCTTTCCTTTCCTCACCGTTCTTTTCAGAATCCTATTTTTTTTAACTAAAAGATTCTTTAAAATTCTATTTACTTATTCTTGGCTGTCCTGGGTCTCGGCTGCTGAGCAAGCTTCATTCTAGTTGCGGCGAGTGGGGGCTGCTTGTCAGCTACAGTGTAGCGGCTTCTCTTGTTGCAGAGCGTGGGCTCCGGGGGTTGTGGGCTCAGCAGTGGTGGCCCCCAGGCTCAGCAGTTGTGGCGCACGGGCTTAGTTGCTCCGAGGCATGGGGATCCTCCTGGACCAGGGATTGAACCCATCTCCTCCACTGGCAGGCAGATTCTTCACTTCTGAGCCACCAGGGAAAACCCAGCACTCTATTTTTAACAGAAGATTCTGGAGCTGGGTTCGATCCCTGGGTTGGGACGATCCCCTGGAGAAGGGAACAACTACCCACTCCAGTATTCTGACCTCAGGGTCACAAAGAGTTGGACACAACTGAGTGACTTTCACATCATCAGAAATGGGATCAAGTTGCTAACCAAAATTTGTAGCCTTGAATATCCCAGAAAATATAATTTTATTAGGTAGGACACAATCCATCAAGAAGCAGTTATGGTTTCCTGCTCCTTGTAAACCCTCCTCCTGCAAACAGACCTTTTAAACTCAGCATTTCCAGATAGCACTGTGATTTAAGGAAATCTCTGCATCCTTATAAAATAACTGGTTAGGTACCAAGCAAACCACAGGCATCTTTTAGATCAAATACCTTCCACAGTATTTTCAGATATACTAAAGACGGAAGACACGGGATGGCATATCTGTTTTGAGTCATGAACTATAAAAACTCTCTAAAGCAGTGGTCCCCAACCTCTTTGGCACCAGGGGCCAGTTTCGTGGAAGATAATTTTTCCATGGACCAGGCAGTGGGGGATGGTTTCGAGATGATTCAAGTGCATTTACTATGCACCTTATTTCTAATCTTATGACGCCACTGATCCGACAGGAGGTCCTGGTCTGTAGCCTGGAGGTTGGGGATCCCCTGCTCTAGCAGAAAGGCAGCTGAAATCTTAACATTCAGACTCTGCCAATCACATTGCAAAGAACAGTTCTCCCCACTAGCAGCTTTGTTTTGCTGGGTGTGTTTTGGCACAGTGAACAGACAGCATGTGTGGGAAGCCTGATGCTGTCTGGCCTCGGACTCAGAAGGACTTGCCCGGCTCCCTGGGTTGCAACCAGGATTTGCACCAAGGTGGGAAGGACTGGAGACCAGGGCAGTCAGGCTCCTGACAGGAGGAGGGGTTGGATTTCCTTTTCGAGGATTATTATTGCTATGAGGCAGCAAAGTTAAGAGAAACTTTTCATTCTGACACTTTAGGAACAAGTTAATCCCATTTCTGAACATTAGCATAAATCTCATGGATAACCTTGCGAGGGCCCCACATTTGGATCTTCTTTAAAGTCAGTTACATCACCTTCTCCATTTCCCTCCTTTTCTTTTGAACGTGGCATTAGTGAGAGGCAAGTCTCTGATCATGGCCCCAAGAGGAACCGTGAGTCAGGGAAGTGCTGGGACAGGAATGAGGGGTTCCCCTGAGCCCTTGGTACTGTGCACGCTAGTGGGGGGCTGAGGAAGAAGAAGCGCTCCAGGGAAGTGCCAGCTGACAGGGCAGCCAGCTGCCCCAGCCAGGCCTTCACACCCAGTCAACGCATATAAATGCATTCACACTCAGGAAGCAGGTTCAGAGGGAACAGTGATGATAATGGACATGAACTGTGCAAAAAATCCAAATAGCACACCCCTGGGAAAAAGAAACAGTGTGATCAACCCTATATTATGCAACCGAATCCCTGGATCCAGGCAGCATTAGTTGCCTGATTTCCTTAGAACATTAACTAAAGTAATTATATGGCAGCAAAAGCTCAAAGAAATCCCCTTTTTCTCTAAGAGGAAGGCAGAGGACCATTAATGGATGTAAAGCAAGAAGACACATTCTAAAATCTGCTCAATTAATTAACACCAGCGAGGACAATCTGGCATATTACTGCAGCTGTTTGTAAAAAAGGAACATTTGCCTCTCTAACTGCTGATTTGTTCTAAAAAATAACTCCATTCTGTTCTACAAAAGCAAGGTGGCAAGTGGGGAGACAATCGCTAACTTAATGGTCCTACTGTGGCCTTTTGTGAACAAAACCTCTGTGCTTTTAGCAGCTTCAGAGCTGCATTGGTCTCTCACCAGCAACACTATTCAAAGCTGCAAGAAGAAAAGATTATGTTAAATGTAATCACAGTTCTCGGCTTCACAGATTTTCCTTTGATCCGCCTCTTAAGGGGATTTAGGATACACCCACGGATCACCCAAGTGAAAACACTGCCCTTGTGCCCAGTAGAAGCCAGCTGCTGCAGACTGCAAGCACTGAGGCCACGCCCTGAGGCAGGGATCCAGCCCCACGGCCTGGCCCTGGGAGCCACGCTGGGCTGAGCCGCAGAGGACAGCCTGGCTGGTGCCCACCCCTTGGCCACAGCCCACCCCACTGAACTCTCTCATCTGACTTCTCTCTCTAGAAACCTTGAATCAGAAACTAAGACAAGCAGGTGCATGGGGCCGTCCTGCCCCTAGACTGGGGTACACTCTTGTCAGTCCAGATGCTGCTGGAGGCATGTTCTGGGGCCACCTAGGGCTCAGCGTCAGGGAAGGGTCCTGCCTCACAGCCAGCATCACAGTTCAGCAGCCCCTTCCCCATGCCCCTCCACTCATGCTTGCTCTTTTTTGCTAGGGTTTTACCTATCATCACTCTTCACATAGTGGGTCACGTATCAAAGGACACTATGGTTGTGGTTAACCTGATGCTTCAATAAAATGAAAAATATGGTTATTTAAACCTATAGAACTCGGGGTGCCTTTCCTAAAGAGATGGCTTCTCAGGCACACACAGTGAGTGACCTGCCACATTCCAGAACTAGTGTGGGGTGCTGGGAGACAAAGCAGGGCCCAAGTCCAGGGCTTTTTCAACCCACCTTTCTCTTCCACACTGATATTTTCCTTGCTTTCTGGAATAAAATTTGCACTCATAGTTTTGCATTTACATGGCCTACCTATCTCTATGACTCTCAAAATAGCAAGGTCTATTTAACCTCACCAAGCTCCATGTAAAATTGCATGAGGATGTCAGCCAAACACAAATTCTGGGCTGGGATAGGCAGCAGCACTGTCTGGAGCGAGCCAGGCCTCCTCCCGGCCCAGGCCTCACTAGAGTCTGTTTCTTTACTCACTTAACACGTATTCATTGAATAGGTATGCTGAGCCAGGTACCTAACTCAGAGCTGGGGCTAGCAGCGAATAAGACAAACCAAATTCTTCTCAGAGCTACCGTTGTTCAAGCTGGAGAAAGAGACAGTAAAATAAACTAACAAATTAACCAGAAGGATTCCAGCAAGTAAAGGTGTCAATGTACAGAATTAGGGGGTGGGGTGATGGGGTCTGAGGGGCTGCACTGTTTTTAAGGTAAGGAGGCTAAAGAAAGTGCTCTGATACAGTGACACGTAGAGGTCTGAAGGACAAGTGAGAATCATTCGTGCGTGTATCTGGGAAAAGAGAATTCCAGGCCGAGCACGGTAAACACACAGCCCTGAGGCACACTGTGTGTTCACAGTGGGGCTGGAACCCAGGGACTGCAGGGAAGACAGACAGGATGAGGCCAGAGAGGGGGCAGGGCCAGATCTGACAGCTGTGCAGCCAGTGTCGGCGGCTGGGTTTACAGTGCAGCTGGGAGGCTCCTGCAGGGCTTGAAGCAGGAGGATGCAGTCTGACTACAACTTATATATAAGGTTATATACAAACGAGGAGGCCCCCAAAATGCTCTCTGGTGGGAAGCACTTCTAGGCTAGTCCAACAACTCAGCGGTGTTGCCCAGAATTTCAGACAATTAAATTGTACCACCAACAGCCTACACTGGGCCAGGGAAAACCTTGCCGTGGCTGTGCCCACTGCTCCCCTTCAGCTGGTCCTTAGCTGACCGCCCACCACTCCACAGGCCTTCTAACATCTTCAGCTCTCAGAGATTCTGATTCTAGCAACGAAGCCCTTCACCCACCATTGGTGACAAACTACGAGCAGGGCCTCAATATACTGCCATTTCACACTTTGACCAACTTTACCACTGGCTAAGCTGTGACTGTGGGACTTGGAAAAGCTCCTCTTCTCTCTGGGTTTTAATTTTTTCCCTTATAAAATGAAACTTAAGAGGCTCTTAAATTCTTGGAAGTCTAAAGAAAGAAAAGTATATATGCACACATAATTACATTTTTCATTTCATAGTATTTATGATCCCGCTTTTTTGTCAGCCATAGGTCTCAGATTAAAAACCCAGCCTAGACTACTCCTATTTTGCCTTTCAAAGCTGCAATCAATTGACCACATCCACCGTGGCAACAGTACTTCAATCTTCCCTCTCATGGACGCTCAGTGTAAATCAGCACTATCAGCTAGTTTGCTTTTTAAAAAGGAAAAGAGAGGAGAGGACATGTAGAGAAGGATATAAAAGAAAAAAAAAAGGAGGAAAAACTAATATGATGTTATTGTGTGAGCCACAAGATGTGTGATTTGAGGAAATCTTCTAGCTATCCAAATTTGTCCCTGAAACTCAATTTTGTCCTCACTCCTAAACTAATGATGACAGATACAGGCCTTTGTCAACAGGCAAGAATGCTTATAAATTACATTTTATAAACTTTTCTTCCCATTAAGGGAAAGGTATTCATTAAAATGTGGGGTACACACTAGTACCTGTGGAATCATTTTAAGTGGTGCATGAACGTATAGTTTCAATAAATTTGTAATTTAACTTATCAAAAACTATTAGCAAACTAAATGATTTCTTCACAGATATTAATGCTTAAGACAAAGCTAAGCAAAAAAGGGTGATTCAGTTTAAAGTGGATTTTAAAAAACCGCTAAGTAAGCACAAGACCAGAATCACCAAAATCCTGAAGGCAGTGTCTGAATGAGCAGTGGGAAATAAGGGGGGTCTTCATTTCAGCATCCTTTTAGTTGAGGTCAAAATAATTTATTGGAGAATGGTAGGGAAGAATTAGCTTCCCTGGTTGCTCACTGGTAAAGAATCCACCTGCCAATGCAGCAGATGCAAGTTCGATCCCTGGGTCTGGAAGATCTCCTAGAGAAGGAAATGGCAGCCTCCTCCAGTATTCTTGCCCAGGAAATCCCATGGACAGAGGAGCCTGGCGGGCCAGTCCTTAGGGTTGCAAAGAGTGGGACACAACTTAGCGACTCAGCACACGTGCACGCAGAAAAGAGCTAGCTAGTCTAAAATTTAGCCTATAATTCTCAAGTCTACAATTTTTCCATATATAATTTTTACTCAAAAAAACTTCTCTCTTAGCTACCTGTCTTTAAGTATTTCCACTGAGAGCCCATGTTCTTAAAAGGAATAGAGTTACATCACTATGGAATTTGAATGAGAAAATTATCAGTTTTAAATGGCTGTTTTCTTCAATTATATTGGAACATTATCAACTGCCTTCTAGATTTACTTACATTTTTCAGGTGGTGTTATTGTAATAGTCTGAGCTGTAAATTCTTCATCAAAATATCTGGTGTCTGTCTCAGATGTTACTTGAGGCTTAAAAGGAGGTACAAGCTGTAAGAAGCAAAAGGGTACTATTAAGAGACTTTAATTTAGGGAAATACATTTCTAAGGTAAAATTAGAGAGCGAGTACTGAATGAATAGCGTATGAGGTTAGACTTCTCAGTCACTGTACAAGGCAGATGTGTCTTTGCCTTCATGGTCAGAGGTATTTGGCTTCATGGTTAAGTCTAAACAGAACAGTAGATACTTGGTTGTTCTATGTAACATTTGAAGGGTCATGTGAAATAGAACAAATGAAAGTCAAAGAAAAAAATGGGAAGAGGATATTGAAAAGTCTGTCCCAATATTTTTCCCTAGGAAAGTACATACAAAACCAATGGATCTGGACTGCTGTCACAGAACATAGGGTCTTCCTGCTACAGGAAAAGCACTTGCTGGCTTTCTCTAGCTCTTCCAGGTGCCTGGCTGAACAGGTTATTATTAAAAATGCAACTTAATAACACAGTTATTACCTAGGTCACAAATAGCACACCACCTCTGGACCTGGCAAAGGGGCTTGTGGCAGCCCCTGAAGTGATGTGCAAACATTTCATAGATTTGATCAGCTCCTCAAAGGGAACCATGACCCAAAAGATTAGGAGGAACTACTCTAAGGGTTGAAAGAACTGACTCATTTGCCTCCAACCTGCAGCAGGCACGCAGTGGGGGAAAAGTCCTGGGCTGCTGAAGGTTACAGAATCCCGAGCCCTGTAAATCTCTGCGTCAGTAGCCTCCACTGGCCAGTGGGACTGGAGCCAGGAGGGGGCTCCTGCTTCTCAGGGCTCCCAGCCTCACAGGCGAGAGTCTACAGGTTTCTTCAACACAGGGAGCCCAGCCCCAGAGCATACTCTTTGACGAATACCACTCTGATGAATGGTGGTATTCATTCTGATGCTCTGATTCATACCATGAAGACAGAAAGATGAAAAACAGAATGACAGAAATTACTATGTTTTATAAAAATTTTACAGAAACAAATACCCAACTGGCATCACTCAATGCACTTTCCACACTTACTGTCACCAAATTTATGTTAAAGTAAGACAAAGATCTTTAAATTATTCTCTAGATGGACTATGCTTTAATAAACCAAGGGGTAAGCAAAGTTAAAAGCATGTTTTCAAAATAAAGGACCGCATTTCAGTTTATAGCACATGTTATAAAGCATTTGAAATTTCTTTTCTTTCGAACATTCTTTCTCTATGCCCCCAATACAGAGATATTCTAAAGTTTCTATCACTAGCAAGCACTCTTTCTTGGGGGGACTGAATCAAATTCAGGTTGCACTGATCAGCTGTTGCTAAGATGTTGCTAAGATAACAACACATTTCCAGCTGCTCTGTTAGGATGACTGGACACAAGCAAGCAGTTCACACCACTGATGGAAATCGTCCCTCCTCTATTCATTCAAAAGTGCAATCTCACACTGCTTTATCCTCCTTCAAAAGACTTTTCAACATCTCACACATACACACGTGCATCACCATTACACCTCCTCCTCAATAAAATAAAAGTTCCCCGAGAACATGATTCTACAAATCCCTCAACGGCATCACAGACATACATACAAGAACACCAGTGGTGACAGTGACTGCAGAATTGGGGGTTTTCCTTCAAGAAAACAGAGGGGATATCTGCCTTTCTTGCAGGCAACTAGAAGACAGGGATTTTGGCTGTAACTTTCTTTCTGATTCACCATTCTACAAATGTTCCAAAAATAGGTCTCACCCTTCTAATAAGAAATTAAGCACAAGAAATTCTTAGAGCAGAAACGGCTTCTACTGAGAAAGCAGACTAGGTTTTGCTTATCTCTGCCCACCCTTCCCATCTGTTTCCTTCTGATGGCAGAAACTTAAATCTGCCTTCACGTTAAGGGAAACATGTTATCTTTTTAGATGAGAGAGAGAATGGCCACCTGAGACTTTAAAAAAAAACTGAAACGAACTTTATGCAGTTTTCACACTACTACAGGGAGCTCAAACTAGTCTTCATTCAAATATCGTGATACCGCATTACCTGACCACCTCTCTCAAACACCTGCCCTCCCCTGCCCATCACTTTCTATCCTCACACTGCTTTCTCTTCAAAAAACTTTTCAACATCCGATGCATATCTACCTATATATACACACAGAAAAAATACAGGCTTATTGTCATCATAATTGTGTCTCCTCCCCAATAAAATACAAGTTCCATGAGAGCAAGTCCTTATAAAAAAGATTTACTGAGGTATGGTTGACATAAATTGTAAATATATCTTAATATAAGACTATACAAAAAAGTATACAATTTCATGTTTTGACATATGTCTACACCCATGCAATAAAGATAATGAACTTACTCATCACTTGTACATGTTTTCTTATAACCCTGTGTAATCCCCTCCTCTTTTCTATTCACCTGCAGACAATAGCTGATTTGCTTTCTGTCATGAATGATTTGTGTATATTTTCTCGACATCTAAGTATCTGGAATCGAATAGTATGTATTCTTCATCTGGTTGTTTTCACTTAGCATGATTATTTTGACACTCATCCACGTCACTGCATGTATTGACAGCTCATCCATTTTACTGCTGGGTAATTATTGTTGTTGTTCAGTCTCTCAGTCATGTCCTACTCTTTGCAATCCCATGGACTGCAGCAGGCCAGGCTTCCCTGTCCTTCACTATATTCTTGAATCTGCTCAAACTAACATCCATTGAGTCGATGATGCCTTGCAACCATCTCATTCTCTGTCGACCCCTTCTCCTCCTGCCCTCAATCTTTCCTAGCATCAGGGTTTTTCCAATGAGTCAGTTCTTCACATTAAGTAAGCAAAGTACTGGAGTTTCAGCTTTAGCATCAGTGAGTGCTTCCAATGAATATTCAGGACTGATTTCCTTTAGGACTGACTGGTTTGATCTCCTTGCAGTCCAAGTGACTCTCAAGAGTCTTCTCCAGCACCACAGTTCAAAAGCATCAATTCTTCGGTGCTCAGCATTCTTTATACTCCCAACTCTCACATCCATACACGACTACTGGAAAAACCATAGCTTTGACCAGACGGATCTTTGTTGGCAAAGTACCGGCTCTGCTTTTTAATACGCTGTTTAGGTTGGTCACTGTTTTTCTTTCAAGGAGCAAGCGTCTTTTAATTTCACGGCTGCAGTCACCATCTGCAGTGATTTTGGAGCCTAAGAAAATAAAATCTGTCACTGTTTCCATTTTCCCCCCATCTATTTGCCATGAAGTGATAGGACTGGATGCCATGATCTTCGTTTTGTGAATGTTGAGTTTCAAGCCAGCTTTTTCACTCTCCTTTTTCACCTTCATGAAGAGACTCTTTAGCTCCTCTTCGCTTTCGGCAGATAGCGAAGATATGATAGAATGATATCAATTGCGTATCTAAGTTACTGATATTTTTCCAAGCAATCTTGATTCCAGTTTGTGATTCATCCAGCCCGGCATTTCACATGATATACTCTGCATATAAATTAAACAAGCAGGGTGACAATATATAGCCTTGATGTACTCCTTTCGCAATTTGGAACCAGTCTGTTGTTCCATGTCCGGTTCTAACTGTTGCTTCTTGATCTGCATACAGGTTTCTCAGGAGGCAGGTAAGATGTATTCCCATTTCTTGAAGAATTTTCCACAGTTTGTTGTGATCCACACAGTCAAAGGCTTTAAGGTAGTCAATGAAGCAGAAATAGATGTTTTTCTGGAATTCGCTTATTTCTTCTATGATCCAACTGATGTTGGCAATTTGATCTCTGGTTCCTCAGCCTTTTCTAAATCCAGTGTATGAAGCCTCCTCAGACAATCATTTTGCCTTGTTGCATTTCTTTTTCTTGGGGATGGGTTCGGTCACCACTTCCTGTATAATGTTACAAACCTTCGTCCATAGTTCTTCAGGCACACTGTCTATCAGATCTAATCCCTTGAATCTAGAATGGCCTAAGGGTTTTCCCTACTTTCTTCAATTTAAATCTGAATTTTGCAATAAGGAATTCATGATCTTGAGCCACAATCAGCTCCTAGTCTTATTTTTGCCGACTTAAAGGTGACATAGATTATGGAACTTTAATTGCCATTTTAATTAAATAAATGTGGTTATCTCATACAGCATTCTGTAATGACATACATGGATCAAAAGTACTGGGAACACAGACCCTGATAGTAAAAACTGTCACCTACTAAATGCTTAGATTTGCCATAGGTACTAATCTGGTGCTATAGCTCTGCCTCTTTAAAATAACTCGAGAGTAACTAAAATTGGGCCAAGATCCTGATTTATTTAATCTCTAATTCTTCTGAAAAGCTGATTTTATGGTTTGTGAGTGTGTGCGTGCACACCTGTGTATTCCAATATACACAGGTATTGGAAAAGTGGGAATATGGAAAGAGGATTTATTTCAGACAAAACTAACAGATCTATGACAAACAAGATTTAATTATATTATCTGCCAAGCTTCTCCATGCCAATTATCCTTACAGATGACCAGAAACTCAATAACTATTTTTTCATTTTTGCAAAATTACTATACAATAGTAATTCATGTCCATAATGTTTACTTTGATTTCATAAAAAAATGCACCAAGGGATCCAAGGTATATATCACACTAATATACAATTATTATATCATAAATTGACCCCAACAAAATGACTATTTTAGCTATGACTCTTTGCGAGTCATATTATATTTTAGCTATAACACACGTTAAATATTTAATCAATACATCTGGAACTTAGAAGGGCTTTTAACTGTGGGTCTGTGGACAGGTGATACTATTCACAAGCATCCACAAGTACAAGGTATATTTGAAGATTTCAGTAATACTTGGAGAAGAGCTGCTTATAAAGGTAAAAGTGTTCTCATTAGTGAAATGAAGAGGGCCTTACTGAATGCTTCTGTGATAGTGAGGACAGGCAAACTGCACGCATTATAAATTCAGGGTTCACCAAGAGCCTGCTGAAACAATGTATTCTTTATCCCTCCTCCAGGAGATTTCATAGGTATTGTCCGGCAGCAGCAGTGTGGCAGCCACTCATTACTATTTCTGATTAGAAATGTTCAAGAACATGGGCAAAAGTTAAATGAATATGTAAACTGGGAAGAAATTTTATATATATAGGCAATTTTCAACTTATAAACCAGCCTATATGGACACTGGAGAAAACCTAAGACTTATTTCAACAGACAGAAAAGAAAAGCAAATTAAAAAATCCTATACAATGTGGCTCCCAGGCAGTAATATTAAAGTCTATTCAACCTAAAATACAAGAAAGCAATGTTAATAAGGCTACCAACCATTAATCATAATATGTTCATAGAAAAATTCATTTATATTTCTATGAAGATGACCAAGAACTTAGCTCCTTTGCTCAAGTTCCTGTAATGACAACCACACTCTCTCATTATCACACCAGATCAACTCCTTAGAAAAGAGGCAGTGATAAGAGAACTCCTAGGTTGAGGGGGACAAGGTTTTGGTGAGAAATGAAGAAAGATAAGTAGCGGATTTAAAAGTTGAGCATGAAAAGATGAAGTCTTTAATTTGTGGAAGAGAGGCAGAGAGGGCAGCACCTATGAGAGAGGTCACAGGTGGACACATACTTGTCTTTCCTAAGTTATATATTCAAGCTTCTCCTTGTAGATGTACACTAGCAGTTGAACAGCAGAATGGTAAAATTAAAAGAAATAAGAAGCAGCAGTACCACCTAACCTGGGAAGCTTTTAGTTAAACAGGACTTTAAATGATCTGAATGACTCCACAGGCATACTGTGGAGATACTACTGACTCTGGAACAGACCACCGCAATAAAGCTAAAAGAGCGGTAAGGAGAGCCACGAGAACTTTTTGGTTCCCCAGGGTGTATAAAAGTTATGTTTTCACTGTACTGTAGTCTCTAATGTGTGCAATAACATCATGTCTAAATAACACTCCTAAAAAAATATTAAGTATCATCTGAACCATCAGCGAGTTCTAATCTTTTTGCTGGTAGAGGCTTTTGTGTCCATGTGGGCTTATGTCTGCTGCTGACTGATCAGTGTGGTGGTTGCTGAAGGGTGGGGTGGCTGTGGCCATTTCTTAAAATAATTATGAAGTTTGTTGCATCAATTGACTCTTCTTTTCACAAATGACTTCTCTGTAGCATGCAATGCTGTTTAATAGCATTTTACCCACAGTAGACCATCTTTCAAAATTGGAAACAATCCTCTCAAATCTTACTGCTGCTTTATCAATCATGTTTATGCCCACAGTAGACCGTCTTTCAAAATTGGAAACAATCCTCTCAAATCTTACTGCTGCTTTATCAATCACATTTATGCAATATTCTAAACACTATGTTTTCATTTCAACAATCTTTATAGCATCTTCCTGAGATGGAGTAAACGCCATCTCAAGAAACGACTTTCTTTGTTCATCCACAAGAAGTAACTCCTCACGTGTTCAAGTTTTAAAATGAGGTTACAGCAATTCAGTCCTATCTTCAGGTTCCACTTCTAATTCTAGGTCTCCTTCTATTTTCACCACATCTGCAGTTACTTCTTCCATGGAAGTCTTGAACTTCTCAAAGTCATCCATGAAGGCTGGAATTAACTTCTTCCAAATTCCTATTAATGATGAACTTTTAACTTCTTCATGATATGTTGTTAATAGCATCTACAATGGTGTATCTTTTCCAGAAGGCTTTCAACTTACTTTGCCAGGTCCAACAGAGAAATCTGTACAGCAGCTGCACTCTTAAAAAAAATGAATTTAACTAATAAAACTTGAAAATTGAAATGATTCCTTAATTCAAGGGCTTCACAATGGATGTGTCTTCAGTTCATTCGCTCAGTTGTGTCCGACTCTTCGCAACCCCATGGTCTGCAGCATGTCAGGCCTTCCTGTCCATCACCAACTCCTGGAGTTTACTCAAACTCATGTCCATTGAGCTGGTGATGCCATCCAACCATCTCATCCTCTGTTGTTCCCTTCTCCTCCTGTCTTCAATCTTTCCCAGCATCAGGGTCTTTTCAAATGAGTCAGTTCTTTGCATCAGGTGGCCAAAGTATTGGGAGTTTCAGCCTCAGCATCAGTCCCTCGAATGAATATTCAGGACTGATTTCCTTTAGGATAGACCGGTTGGATCTCCTTGTTGTCCAAGGGACTCTCAGGAATCTTTTCCAACACCACAGTTCAAAAGCATCAATTATTTGGCACTCAGCTTTCTTTATAGTCCAACTCTCAGATCTATACATGACTACCAGAAAAACCACAGCTTTGACTACATGGACCTTTGTTGGTAAAATTATGTCTCTGCTTTTTAATATGCTGTCTAGGTTGGTCATAACTTTTCTTCCAAGGAGCAAGCATCTTTTAATTTCATGGCTGCAGTCACCATCTGCAGTGATTTTGGAGCATCCCAAAATAAAGTCTGTCACTGTTTCCATTGTTTCCCCATCTATTTGCCATGAAGTGATGGGACCAGATGCTATGATTTTAGTTTTCTAAATGTTGAGTTTTAAGCCAAGTTTTTCACTCTCCTCTTTCACTTTCATCAAGAGGCTGTTTAGTTCTTCTTTGCTTTCTGCCGTAAGTGTTGTATCATCTGCATATCTGAGGTTATTGATATTTCTCCCAGCAATCTTGATTCCAGCTTGTGCTTCATCCAGTCCAGCATTTAAAGGCAAAAAGATAGGACACTGAAAGATGAACTCCCCAGGTCAGTAGGTGCCCAATATGCTACTGGAGATCAGTGGAGAAATAACTCCAGAAAGAATGAAGAGATGCAGCCAAAGCAAAAACAATACCCAGTTGTGTATGTAACTGGTGATGGAAGTAAAGTCCGATGCTGTAAAGAGCAATATTGCATAGGAACCTGGAATGTTAGGTCCATGAATCAAGGCAAATTGGAAGTGGTCAAACAGGAGATGTCAAGAGTGAACATCAACATTTTAGGAATCTGTGAACTAAAATGGACTGCAATGGATGTGTCTTAGCAGGCAGGAAAACATTAACTTTGCTGTACATTCCCACCAGATGACTAGGTGCATGGCAATGAGCAATAGTAATATTCTGAAAGGAATCTTTTTATCTGAGCAGTAGGTCTCAACAGTAGGCTTAGAATATTCAGTAAACCATGTTGTGAACAGATGTGCTGTCATCCAGGCTTTGTTGCTCCATTTTTAAAGCACAGGCAGAGTAGACAGTATAATTCTTAAGAGCCTCAGGATGTTTGGAATGATAAAATGAATACTGGCTTCAATTTAAAATCACCAGTTGCACTGTGCATGCATGCTCAGTTGCTCAATTGTGTCTACTTCTTTGTGACCCCATGGACTACAGCCCATCAAGCTCCTCCGTCCATGGGATTCTCCAGGCAAGAATACTGGAGTGGGTTACCAATTTCCTCTTACAGGGGATCTCTCTGGCCCAGGGATCAAACCCACGACTCCTGTGTCTCCTGCACTGGCAGGCAGATTTTTTACCACCAAGCCACCTGGGAAGCCTCACTAGCTGCATTAGCCCCTAACTCAAAAGAGTCAGTCTGTTCTTTGAAGCTTTGAAGCCAGGCACTGACTTCTCCTCTCTAGCTATGGAAGTCCTTGATGGCATCTTCTTCCAAAAGAAGGCTGTTTTAACTTCATTGAAAATCTGTTGTTTACTATAGCCACCTTTATTAATGATCTTAGCTGGATAATTTGCTGCAGCTTCTTACACAACACTTGCTCTTTCACTTTGAACTTTTATGTTATGTACGGAGACAGTTTCTTTCCTTAAACCTTGTGAAGCAACATCTAGTTTCGAGATTTTCTTCAGAACCTTCCTTACCTCTCTTGGCCTTCAAAGAATGCAAGTGTCAGGGTGTGGCGCCAGATCAGGCTGTGGCCTATGGGAATGCTGTGGCTGCTTTGATCTTCTATCCAGACAATTCAAACTTTCTCTACATTAGCAATACTGCTGTTTTGCATTCTTACCATTTGTGTGTTCATTGAGTAGCACTTTTAATTTCCTTCAAGAACTTTTCCTTTGCATTCACAACTTGGCTAAATGGAGAAGAAGCCTCGTTTTGGGCTTATCTTGGCTTGCAACATATCTTCTCCACTAAGCTTAATCATTTCTAGCTTTTGATTTAAACTGGGGGACATGCAATTCTTCCTTTCCCTTGAACACTGGTAGGCCACTGTAGGGTTGTCAATCAGCCTTCTTTCAATAATGCTGTGTCTCAGGGAACAAGGAGACTCGAGGAGAAGGAGAAAAACGGTGGAACGCCCAGTCTGTGAAGCAGTCAGAACACACAGCATCTACTGTGCATCCATTAAGTGTGGCTCATGGAGCCTCCAGACAATTAAAGTAGTAATGCTAAAAATCACTGACCACAGATCACCATAATAAATACAAAAAGAAAGAGTCTGAAATGTTTTTAAGAATTATCAAAATGTGATAGATACATGAGGTGAGTAAACGTTTTTGGAAAAGCTGCACTGATAAGACTTGATAGGCACAGGGTTGCCACAAACCTTCAATTTGCAAAAACATGCATTATCTGTGAAGAAAAATAAAGTGAAGTGCAATAAAACAAGATCTGCATGTATTCCTTAAGAAGGACAAAGAAGTATGTTTGGAGGATCACTTATTAATGCATTTTAATTGAACTATAAAATATCTGCATTGAAAAACCAAAAATGAACTTTTTGGCCAACCCAACAGAGTAAAGAAAGGATAATGTCCATGTACAAAGCTAGTGGAAAAATTAAAAGACAAAAGTGGTAAAGCCATCTATATCCACCATAAGCAGGTAATAGGTATATACAACATTTAGATGTAAAATATGGTATCAAACACAGTAGTCACGAGAGGAGGAGAGTACAAATGCAGGATTATTAAAGTACATTTGAAAGTCAGAGATCAGCAACTCAAAACAACTATATATGTATATGTATGATAGTAATCTCCTGATAACCACAAATAATCTGTAAGAGATACACATACAAAAAATAAATCCAGACTTAACACTATAGTCATCAAACCATGAGAACAAAACAAGAAGGGGGGGAAGAAAAGACCTACACAAACACCCCCAAAACAATTCTTAAAAATAGCAAAAAGAATATACTTATTGATAATTATCTTAAATGTAAATAGACTAAATCCTCAATTCAAAAGACAGAGAGTGGCTGACAGATACAAAAACAAGACCCATATATATATGCAGCCTACAGACTCACCTCAGATGTAATGACATAGAAAATGATGGGAATGGAAAACGTACTGCATGAACATGAAAATCAACAGAAAGCTGGAGTACAAATACCTAGACAAAACAGACTTTAAAGACCAATGCCAGAGACAAAGGACACTGCACAATGATCAAGGAATCAACCCAAGAAGATATCGTAACTATAATATATACGTATGCACCCAACATACGAGGCCTTCAATATATAGTGAATACATACATAGTGAAAGTCACTCAGTCGTGTCCGACTCTTTGTGACCCCATGGACTACACAGTCCATGGAATTCTCCAGGTCAGAATACTGGAGTGGGTAGCCTTTCCCTTCTCTAGGGATCTTCCCAACCCAGGGATGGAACCCAGGTCTCCCACATTGCAGGCAGATTCTTTACCAGCTGAGCCACAAGGGAAGCCCAAGAATACTGGAGTGGATAGCCTATTTCTTCTCCAGCGGATCTTCCTGAGCCAGGAATCAAACTGGGATCTCCTGCACTGCAGGCAGATTCTTTATCAACTGAGCTATCAGGGAAGCCCAATATATAAGGCAAATAGAAGTAGAAATTGCCAGGAACACAATAATAGAGGTGGATTTTAACACACCACTTACATCAATGGACAGATCATCCAGAGAGAAGATCAGTAAGGCTTAAAATGATGCATTAGACCAGATGGACTTATTCATTTATATATGCATGTATGTATATGTACATAACTTTATAAAATTTTATATTATATATATAACTCAAGTCCATCTGGTCTAATAAATTATTACACATAATAATAATTCTTATGTAGTTATATATAATAATATACATTATTATATAATAACTAAATTTATCCCTATTTTCTTATTTATAATGTTATTTAACATGGAATTTTCTTAAATTGCTTTTCATATTGTTTTTATCTAATGTATAGAAATATATTTTGTGTGTGATTTTATTAGCTTTAAGAGGTTTTTTGGTGTATTCCTTAGTGTTTCCCACATATAAGATCATGTCATCTGTTAACAGAAGTAGTTTTACTACTTCCTTTTCCATCTGATTGCATTTTATTGCCTATTCTTTCTAAATACTCTGACAACAATTTCTAGTATTATGTTGAAGAGAAGAGCATCTTTTTTGTTGATATGTTGATATGCTGAAAGTAGGCATGCTTATCTTCTTCCTTATCTTTGGGGAAAAGCTTTCCAAGTTTCATCATTTGAGTGTGTGACAAATGGTGGGTTCACAAATGGTTTATATTATGATGAGGAAGTTTCTTTCTATTTCTAGTTTTCTAAGTATAATTTTGTTTGTTTGTTTTGGTTCTTTTGCCATGAAAAGAGTGTTGAACTTTGTCAAAAGTTTTTTCTGTACCAATTGAGATCACTTTTTTTTTTCTTTATTCTATTAAAGTAGGGTATTACTTTGATTGATTTTAGTATGCTGAATTTTTGCATTCCTGGAATAAAACTCACTTCATCAGGATGTATAAGCCCTTTAATATGCCACTGATTGGTTTGCTAGTACTTTCGTGGGAATTAACTGGGGATACGGCTGTGTAGTTTTGTTGCTGTGTGTCTGCATAACTTTGGAATCAGGGTAATGCTATCCTAACAGAGTCAGCAAGCATTCACTACTCTTCAATTTCTTTGAAGAATCTGAGAAGGGGTGGCATCATTTCTCCTTTCAACGCTTGAATAATTCTCTAGTGATGCCATCTGACCTTGTGTGGGCTTTTCTTTATTGGAGTTTTCGGTTTACTTTGTCCCCACCAGTCCTTATTAGTGTTGATGTCTATTCAAATTTTCTGCTGCTACTTGGGGGGGCTTCCCATGTAGCTCAGCTGGTAAAGAATATGCCTGCAATGCAGGAGACCCAGGGTCAATCCCTGGGTTGGGAAGATCCCCTGGAGAACGGCATGGCAACCCACTCCAGTACTCTGGCCTGGACAATTCAATGGACAGAGCAGAGGAGCCTAGTGGGCTGAAGTCCGTGGAGTCGCAGAGTTGAACATGACGGAGTGACTAACACACACACTTCTACTTGAGTCATTTTGGCAGTTTGTGTGTTTCCAGGAATTTTTCCACTGCATACAGGTTTATCCACTTTATTAGTATATAGCTGTTCACATTATCCTCTTAACAATCCTTTTTATTTCTGTAAAATCAATATTAATGTTTTTCTACCTGTGATTTTAATATTTTTTCTCATTTTCTTAGCCAATCTAGATAAAAATTTGTCAATTATGATCTTTTCAAACAATCAACTATTTTTGGTTTTATTGACTTTCTCTATTCTAATATTTTCATGTACAGCCACTGCAATCTTTATGCATAAAGCTGGCTAACTTAGATGAGGTGATGAAATTCACTGAAAGAAGTTATAACAGTCTTAAAACCGGGTACACCTAAGAACAGAACAGCAAGTTTAAAGCAAAAGTGACAGAACTAAAAGAGAATTAGTCAACACCACAATTATAGGTCAGGACTTTACTTATCCTCTCTTATTAACTGATAAAAGCAAGCAGTCAATCAGTAAGGATGAAGAATACTTTAAACTATTAGCCCACTTGATCTAATTGACATTTATAGAACACTGTATATAACAAAGATACACATTATTTTCAATGTATATAAAACACTCATCAACATAAATCATTTTTCATAAAATAAACCTCAAAATTTAAAGTATTTAGAATTATAAAAGTATGTTCCTTAACAACAGAATTAGACTAGAAACCTAAACAGAAAAATAGTTAATAAATCTCCAAATATTATAAATCAAACAACATACTTCAATAATCTATAGAGTAAAAGAAGATATCATAGGGAAAACTAAAAAGCATCTTGAAGTAAAAATTAAATCATAATATGACCAAAAAAACTTACATGATGCAGCTATAGCAACGCTTAGAGGTAGTAAAAATACTACACTACAAGATAATATTATAAAAGAGGAAAGGATTCAAATGTATTAACTTTTCAATGTAACTAGCTGAAAGAAATGGCTAATTTATAAAACAAGGTAAGAGGAATAGAAAAATAAAGCAAATAATCCATCAACTCAAGTGTCAATGAATTCAATAATAAGATAAAGTATTAAAATTCCTTGAAACACATATGAACTACAAAATCTTTTTGAAAAAAAAAACAGATAATTAGAAATGCTGAACATACACTGAATAAATTGAATTACTTTAGTCTAGGCTCAGATGACTTCACAGGACATTCTATCAACACTGAGAGAGGAAATACAGTAACTCTATGCAAACTTTTCCATAAAATAAAAAAGGTAACACCATTTATTTTCAGTGTCTAGTATTATTATCCTGATTCTAAAACCAGATAGTACATGAAAAGAAAAGTATAGCCCAATGCTTCCTATGAATATCAATGCAAAATCCTAAAATAAAAATACTAACAAAAATCTAGCAATATATAAAAAAGATAATATACCATGATTGTTTAGAAGTTTATTCTAGGCATGCAATATAGGTGTAATATTTGAAAATCTATGTGATTCACTATATTAATAAACTAAAGTAGAAACATTACACAATTATCTCTATGAATGCAGAAAAACGTATCTGACAAAATCCAGCATCTGTTTATAACAAAAGTGCTCAGGAAATAACAGCAGATAATTTTAACCTGAGAGATGGCAAGCGTAAAAAAACCTATACCTAATATCATAATCAGAAGGGGAAATGTAAATACCATCTCCCCCAAATCAGTAATAATTAAATGTCTATTCTCACCATCTCTATACAACATTGTTCTGGCAAGCTTAGTCAATGCAAGGAGGCAAGAAAAAAAGAGATAAAAGGCATACAAGTTGGAAACAGATGACACAATCATCTATATTATATAGACTATCACCTTAAAAAAAATGGCACTAAAACTAATAAGTATGTTCAAACCTGGTAAACTAGTGAGATAGATACATGTAACACCTCCACTAAAGACCTATTTACCCCACTTTCCTCAATTTCTTTTACTCAGTACAATGTCTGACTTTCAACAAAAAAATTGCAAGACATAAAGGGATAAAAATGTGTATTTTCAAGATATAAAGCAAGCCTCAGATATGACAGAGAGAGATAGATGTTGGAATTATGAGACCAGGAATTTGAAGCAGCTATGATTATTATACTACAGGCTTTAGTAGAAAAAGTGAACTACGAGCAAGAATAGGTGAGTATTATAAGTAGATAAATGGAATCTCTAAGAAAGCATCAAAGGAAATGCTAGCAATCAAAAACACCACCACAAAATGCCTTTGACAGGTTCACCAATAGTCAGAACACAGTCAAGGAAATAACTGGTGAGCTTGAAGAAACTTTCCAAACTGAAACACAAAGAGAAACAAGAATAAAAGAGAGCAGAACATCCAAGCATTCTGAGACAACTGCAAAAGATGCAATGTACATGTAACGGGACCAAGAGAAGAGAAGGGACAGGAAGGCGCAGAGGAACGCTTGAGGCAAGAGCGGCACCCCAAAGCCGGCGCTAGACGCCGTATTACAGACCACTTGGCCTTGCAGTTAGGCCTCTAACACATTTTGAATTTGTTTTCGTGTATAGAGTTAGAGAATGTTCTAATTTCATTCCATTACATGTAACTGTCCAAGGAAGACATACAAATGGCCGAAAGGCACATGAAGAGATGCTCAACATCGCTAATTATTAGAGAAATCTGACTCAAAACCACAATGAGGTATCACCTCACATTGATCAGAATGGCCAGCATTAAAAGTCTACAAGTGATAAATGCTAGAGAGGATGTGGGGTTGCGGGGAAGGAACCCTCCCTCACTGTTGGCAGGGATGTAAAATGGTACAACCACTGTGCAGAACAGTATGGAGGTTTCTTGAAATACTAAAAATAGAACTACATATGATTCTGCAATCCCACTCCTGGGCATGTATCTGGGGAAAATCACAGTCTAAAAAGGTACACGCACTCCACTTTTCAGAGCATCACCATTTACAATATCCAAGATATGGAAGCAACCTGAATGTCCAATGACAGAGGAATGGAGAAAAAAGATGTAGCATACATATATACGGCAGAATATTGCTCAGACATAAAACAACGCCATTCGCAGCAACATAGACGGACCTAGAGATTATCACACTAAGTGAAACAAGCCGGACAGTGAAAGATAAATATCAAATGGTATCGCTTATATGAAAAACCTAAAAGAAGATACAAATGAACTTATTTCCAAACAGAAAGAAGACTCGCAGGCACAGAAAACAAACTTATAGTTACCAAATGAGAGAAGCAGTAGGAGAGAGATAAATTATGAGGTTGGTATTAACATACACACTGCTATATATAAAATAGATAACCAAGAAGGATCTACTGTAGAACACAGGGAACTATACACCGTATCTTGTAATAACCTATAAGGGAAGAGAATCTGAATACAAAGAAAAATATACATGTACGTACAACTGAATCGCTGTGCTATACACCCAATACTAACAGGATATTGTAAATCCACTATACTCCGATTAAAAAAAAATCTAATGTGATCTAAGACTGTATTAATTGTAGGTTAAAAAAAAAATTAGGTGAAACCATGGTAACACCTTATGAAAAGAAACTTGGAATAGCCATATTAACTTCAGACAGAGCCAACTTTAGAGGATTGAAAGTTATCATACAGAAAGAAACATTACATAATGATAAAGGGGTTAATTCTCCAGAAAGACATAACAATGCTTAATGCGTATGCATCTAACGAGAGTTTCGAAATACAATAGCCAAAAACTGATAGAACTGTAAGGAGAAATAGATTTAATTCACTATGATAGCTGGAGACTTTTAACATCCTTTTATCAGTAATTGACAGATTTAGAAGGTGGAAAATTAGAAGGACTGAAAAGCACCATCAGCCAACTGGATCGAGTTGATATTTATAGACTACCTCCTCCAACAATGGCAGAATACATATTCTACTTAAGCTCACAGAACATTTACCAAGAGAAACCATATTCCAGGTCATGAAACACATCTTAAATTTAAAAGAACAGAAATCATACAAAGGTATGCTCTCAGACCACAAAAAAATTAAACTGGCAATCAGTAAGATAAATATATCTGGAAAAATTCCAAACAGAGATCAAATTGGAGAAGGCAATGGCACCCCACTCCAGTACTCTTGCCTGGAAAATCCTATGGATGGAGGAGCCTGGTAGGCTGCAGTTCATGGGGTCGCGAAGAGTTGGACACGACTGAGCGACTTCACTTTCATGCATTGGAGAAGGAAATGGCAGCCCACTCCAGTGTTCTTGCCTGGAGAATCCCAGGGACAGAGGAGCCTGGTGGGCTGCCGTCTACGGGGTTGCACAGAGTCGGACATGACTTAAGTGACTTAGCAGCAGCAGCAGCGGCAAATATAAAATAATATAGTTCCAAATAACACATGGGTCAAATAAGACATTTCAAGAAAATTTTAAATATATTTTACAGTAAATAAAAATAAATACAACTCATCAAAGTTTGTGGGATGCAGTAAAAATAGCCTACATAGGACAACTTACAGCACTGAATCACACATTCAAAAAGAAAGTTCTAAAAGCAATCATCTATGCTTCCAGTTTAGGAAGTCAGAAATAGAAGAGCAAATAAAATCTGAAATAATAAGAAAATAAATGAGTAGAAATCCATAAATTTTAAAATTGAAAACTGATAGAGAAAATCACCAAAATCACAAGCTGCCTTTTTGAAAAGATCAAGAAAATTGATGAACCTCTGCCACATTAAAAAGAAATTGTGTTCTATCAGGCCTTCTGGCATTTATAAGAGTGTTTTGTGTATACAAAACCTATTTGGTGCAAAAATTTTAATTTTTATATTGAAGATTATATTATTGCTCATCATGCCAAAAATGACTTCTCACATTTAGTATTTATATGTTGAACTCTACTGAGCTCAAAATTACTACTGTCTGTTCACTTTTTGTGACATTTGACTGTTACACCTCTGTTTATCCTCTTATTTTATCCATTTATTCTGCGTAATTTTGTTTTATGTGTGATTCTTATACAGAACATCTAGTTACATTTTGTTTTTAACCTACTTGAGGGTTTTAAAGCTTAAACCATTTGCATTTCATATCGTAACTAACATGGTTTTGACAGCTGTCTGTGTTCTTTTATATCCTCAGTGCAATGCCTCACAATCAACAGAAGAGAGTAATTTTAAAGTTAAACTGTCAGAACATTTGGTAGATATTTGTGGCTCGTTTTTCTCTGATCTGAAGTCTTAGACTGGACTACCATTTGAGTACGATAAGGAAAACGTCAATATGAAGCTACCTAGATGCATCTGTTTAGCCTCTTTCTTTTCTCTGTTGAGTATTCATGTTGTACTTGTCTAACCTTACTTTACTTAAGAAAACAACAATCACTAACGGTGGCATAACTGCCATGAATCACCAAAGTCTTCATGCTGAATTTTTCAATCGGAAAATAGGAAGTCATGATTCAGTCATGAAAAGTGCCAGTGTAACTTTAATACTATTTCACCACACAAAGAAAAAGATACCAGATGGAAGCATGGATCTCCATAAGGCAATGGGGAATGCTACTAGTAGTAAATATAAAGCATTGTTAGCACATTAAAATATAATTGTCTAAAGCTAAACAGAATTACGATATATTGTGATGGCTTATAATATGTGAAAGTAGAATATATGAAAGTGAAGAATGGAAGAGGAAACAGAAATATGCTTTTCAAAGTGATATATAATATTAACTGAAGGCACAGTGTGGTAAGTGGTATACACAGAAAACTCTAAAACAACTTCACGACAAAAAAACAAAGGAGAATAGCTAATGAGACAATAGCTAAGATAAAATCAAAACAAAAATATTCACAAGAAGGTAGATAAAAAAGGAATAAAACTGCAAGATGGCAGATTTAAACCCAACTATGTTAATTGAATTAAATTAAAATGGGCTGCACATTCCATTAGAAGACATATATTATCTAATGAATAAGGAAAAAGTCAAAGTATGGTGCAGTGAGTAAGCTTGTGTGTTCCTCTTTCTCCTCCTACCATGGAGAGAGACCCCATGATGTGCTGGCTGGTGCCAGCTCTCTCCATAATCCACCTTCCGCCTCCCCCAAACCTGCTAAGACTTAGAGAAGCCAAAAGGTGGAGTAGAAAAAGATTACTGGATGACAAGCAGTAAGAATTATAAGAGCTAAATGAGCTATTCAAACCTGTAGTTGCTGCTCAAAAACTAAGTAAAGGTACAGACTGCGAATCTGTGGTACACGCATGGGTGGAGCACTAAGGGAGCTAAGTGTGAGCTCTCTCTTGACTAGACTGCAGTGAGAAAATAGGACGTAAGCAGTGAAGAACTTGAAAAATATGCTATAGTGAATAAACCACAAGCAGTGAGAAGCACAATAAGGCCGAAAAGAAAAACTCCAAAACTGAGACTGTGCAAATACTTTCTTGAACTACTAGAAACAACAAACATGGCTGGCTGTGGGTATGCCATGGAGGGGTAGATATCTGCATGCATCATGACACATCTCCTTCTGGATTTGTACTGTGTTGTTTCTTTTAAAGAAAGAAAAGAATGAACAGAAAATGTCCTTAAAAGATCTAATAGAGTGTTTTGCCCTAGGTCCAAATACTGCCAAAATAAGTCCAGAATCTTTCCTTATATGGAAGGAAAAAATAAGAAAAGATGGATAAGCTTGAGCAAGAAATGGAAAGAAAGACTTCAAAACAGGGTAGGCACTAGTTTTCAGTGGTTGTGAAATGTATAAATTTTGTCCTGAGCTGGCTGATGATAACAAGGAGGAAGCAGACAATACCTGTTACACCCAGGGAACAGGTGGAGATGAGGGAGACGATTCAGTGAGGGATGTAGATGAGACAGGTATTACTGTAGCCACTCTTCAAAGATTGTAGCACATATACTTCAGAAAGAGATAAAAATAAATTAAGCAAAACTTCCCTGGAGCCTCAGACACTGAAGAATCTGCCTGTAATGCAGGAGACTCAAGGTTCGACCCTGGATAGGGAGGATGCCTTGGAGAAGGAAATGGTAACCCACTCCAGTATTCTTGCTTGGAGAATTCCATGAACAGAGGAGCCTGGCAGGCTACAGTCCATGGGGTCGCATAGGGTTAGACATGACTTAGCAACTAACACTTTCACTTTTCCTCAGCTACCAACTTTAATTAGATTTCACCAGTTTTGCCACTTAGGGCCCTTTCCTATTCCAAGATCCAATCTAGAATTCCATACGACATTTAGTCATGCCACCTTAGTCTCTTCAGTTTGTGAAAGCTCCACAGTCATTCTTTGTGTTTCATGAAGCTGACACCTTTAAACCTATCTGACCAATTATTCTGAGGTACACATCTCTCCATGCAGGCTTCTTCAGGTTTTCTCACGATCATACTGAGGTTATTCATTTTGAAGAATACTACAAAAGTGATACAGCCTTCTCATGTTATCATATCATGGGTTACAAGGATTTTGCAACGTTTGCCAAGGTTTGTGTTTTTTTTTAACTCTAAAATTACTCTTTTAAATCTTTGTAAATATATATTTTAAGAGAGATATGTAGACATGCAAATATTGTTTCTTTACTTTTACCCACTAATTTTAGCATTCACTGGTGAACTGCATACAGCAATTTTTATTCTGGGGTTTTAATGATAATTTTCTATTTCCCTGATTCCTTCTACCTTTATTAATTCGAATTCACCTATAATGAAGATGGGCTTCCCTGGTGTCTCAGGTGACAAAGTATCTGCCTGCAACGTGGGAGACCTGGGTACAATCCCTGAGTCAGGAAGATCCCCTGGAGAAGGGAATGGCAACCCACTCCGGTATTCTTGCCTGGAGAATCCCATGGATAGAGGAGCTTGGCAGGATATAGTCCACGAGGTCTCAAAGAGTCAGACATGACTGAGCAACAATACTGCTACTATTTTAATGAAGACCTGTCTCTTCTCAATATTTTATCTATTTGTTCAATAACTAATTTTGCAGTATAGACTAACGGACATGTATCTCATTCTTTGGGTCACATACAATATTTGTTTTGCTACTAAAATTGTTCCAGCTTTCTCCACTGGAAATTACTTAAGGTTGGTTCCTGTGTTCTATTAACATGAACCTTTCCATCTACCTTCCTTGTTGTTGTTTTTTTTTACTTTCTGGCACCACAAAATTCCTTGGGCTCTTCTTTTACCTTCCCCATCCCAGCTGTGAGATCAACTACTTCTCCAAATAACTTTGATTCTTTTTACTGGAGAACGGTATTTAGTAATGAATATTTCAGTGTTAGATGTGATTAATGTCATATTTAATGGTAAACAGTGTTTTCTCCCTAGAAACAATGTTTTCTCTCCTTAGAAACAAAACCAGGATGTTAACTCTCATCATTTCTATTCCACATTGTAGAAAGGTCCCAGGCAATATAATAAAGGAAAAGAAATAAAATACATACAGATTGAAAATGAAGTAAAGCTTTTTATTTATATAAAATATGGTCATCTATTTAGATAACCCTACATCATGTACAAAAAAACTACTAAAACTAATAGCTTGTAGGATACAAGATCCCCATACAAAAATCAATCCTATTTCTACTGGTAGCAAACAATATGAAAATAAAATTTTAAAGTATCATTCACATCAGAAGACATGAAATACTAATGGATAAATTTAACAAAATATGAATAAGAACTAAACACTGAAAATTATGAAACATTACTGAGAGTAATTAAAGAAGGCCTAAATAAATGCCAATCCTCCCCAAATTCTTCTATAAATTGAACACAGTCTCACAGAAAACTCCCAGCAGACTTTTTTGTATAAAGTTGACAAACTGAGTATAAAGCATATAGAAATTTACCTAGATAAATTCATATAAAACATCCTACCAGAGAATCTGAAAGCCTGAAGACACTTCAAAGATCATAATTTCCTGTGGGTGTAAAACAACTTGTCCATTTCCACACAGGAGAGAAGCAGCAGACCTAGGATGAGCACCTCCACCTTCCAGCACTGAGTTATCTACAGTGGTACATGATGATACTCACAGGTAAGATCAATTCATTTTTAACTTTCCCTAGGAAGAGGTTTCACTTTCCCCTAAAGGTGCTCATGCTCAGGCGCTCAGTCCTGTCTGACTCTTCTGTGACCCCCTGGACTGTAGCCTGCCAGGCTCCCCTGGTCATGGGATTTTCCAGGCAAGAATGCTGGCATGGAGCGCCATTTCTTCCTCCAGAGGATCTTCCCAACCCAGAGCTCAAACCCGTGTCTCCTGCATCTTCTGCACTGGCGGGCGGATTCTTTACCACTGAGCCACTGGGGAAGCCCTTCCGCTAAACATACCAGCATCTTCACATGCACCTTCATCTGGAGAGTTTCCCATGATACACAGCAATAGGAAGATAGCCAGCAATCATGTCATAAATGCATAGAAACAGCAATTCTCCCAAAGCACATTAGTAAAACTGAAAAGCACCTGACCTTAGAGATGAAGAATAAGTTATGCATTTTAAAGATATAAGGCCCCTCAAAAATGTTTGAAAACACAGGTAAATTCATGAAAATAGCTACTGTATTAGCATTCCTATAATTAATTCCTTGTTTGTTGTAATACAATACAAACCCAAATAAACCCAATCTTATTTCCACCACCTTTTAGAAAGAGTGTCAAAATTTACGCATGCTGCTATGACACTGCTCTCCTTTGGGCGTATGAAGGTGGCTGAAAACATCAGGGCCATGCGACAGCCCGGATACCACCCCAGCCTCCAGCAAACCTGCAGCAAGTGTCGACGAGCAGAAACTTGCGATTTTTGCAGCTGTGCTTCTTTATGCAGGATACTTAACATTTTTGCTCAAGTTAAGCAGCAACTATTTTAATGTAAACTCTAACAATTTAAATTCATTTCTTCACACGCATCATCTAAAGCTATGTTTTGGCAGCTCCTTATACTGCCCTTCTTGCTGGCTTCTCCAGTTTCATTCACCACAAGGGAGCTGCCTGGGTATCTTAACAGTACCTTCACTCTGGGCATGCTGAGCCCATGGGGCAGAGACAGGATAAGCCTCGTTTCTTCACTGTGTGCTGGCTGGGTTCTCAGTGCATTCCTTTTAGTTTAGTTCAGTTCAGTCGCTCGTCGTGTCCGACTCTTAGCGACCCCATGAATCGCAGCATGCCAGGCCTCCCTGTCCATCACCAACTCCTGGAGTTCACCCTTAGGTGATGCCAAACTCCAATCTTATTAGCCTATCTGACTCTCTGAATAGGACTGAAGAAAATCCATATTTTACCCCTTCTTTAAAGTTAGCAGTGCCATACCAATGCCCCACATTTAGTCTCTTAAGGAAATTTTTCTTTCTGTTTGGTTGTTGTTAGTGGTGGTGGAGTCCTCTTTGGACAGAGTATATACCAAAGGAATATTTAGTTGTGGCTTATAACTTTGTGTGCCAAAGGAAACCTTTGATCATATATTATTTCTAGGTTCTTTTGCAGTGCACTCACATGATAAACAGCAAGTGGTACTTTACAGGCTATATATGGATGCCACTCATGAAGAATTTCATCAGTATTATAAAGTAGATATATAACTGTCTACCTGAAGTTAATAAACATTGAGATACTTAAGAATGATCACAAACTTCTCACAAGGTTTGAGAAGGATCCATACCTTAGTGCTTTATACATGGTAGGAACTCAAGAAATGTAAGTTTAATTGAAGTTTGAATAGAGGTACCGTAACATGGTGCCTCTATTTTAAACACCTAGTTATAAGAAATGCTTAAAATCATCACATTCTCTATTACTGTAACATAATACAAAAATGATGCACTTGTCTTACTTCCTCATAACTCTATGATATCACTCTATCTTTGCTTTGGGGATTAACAGAGAAGAGTATTTGGCAAAAATTAAGACACTGCATAAATGTTGCTGATAAATACATTTTAGAGAAAAACATGAAAACCTAGAATAAACTGAAATGGAAGGACTGAGTACATAAACTGACTAGGTAAGAATTACAAGCAAATGCTGAATAACATAAAAATTTCATAGTAAAATTTTCATGTGAGCATTTGAAAATCAAAATATCAAAATCATTGACTGTACTAACAGTATCTAAAGTAGTAAAACTAAAATTAAAAAGATTTAAAAGATAAGACAGACACAGTAATTTCCTATTTCTAAACTTAAGTAAACACTGCAGTATTAGAAACAAGTATAGATTAGAGTAAAAATAAAATTATATGATTTGTAGCATCCATCTTGTAAGTCTTGAAGTTCTATTTCAAGTAAAAGAGAAGCCCCAAAGAAGACAAATAAATGTATTATTTTGTTAAATATTAAAACTAAACTGCTTTAAATTCCTTTTAAAAATCAGGAACTGTATAAATAAATATGAAGCATTCACTTTAAAATGAAAGGTATAGAGACAAAGTTTCAAAATTGTGATTGCTTTGCTAGTTTTCCTGAAGAATCATAACATTGGTGCCTTTATTTTTTCTGAATCAATGAAATGATGAGAAGTAAACTAACAAATTATTGTGATAATAAAGAGAAAACATCACATTGAATAAAATTTCAAAATGCATTTCAGATGTAGAAACTACCAATAATGGTTTGTGCTAAGACGTTCAATATTCAATTAAATAATAGAGTAAAAATACAATACCATGAAGATAACTGACCTTTTTATCATACACATCTTGCCAGTTTACTCCAGAAAAGAAACTGTGTCTCATAATTTCTTTTGCATCATCTGGTCCTCCACCAAGGCTGTGAGAACATAAATAAAATTAAATGATTATAGAACATTTGCATAAGCTGAATGCATAACTACAAAGCTTTTGTGAAATGTAACTTTCTGTGTGTAAATAGTTTTTGCGATAAATAGCAATAAAAATAAAAAGCTTTTGTTGTAAGATCTAGTTTTCCTAATACACTATTAATAAGAATTTGGCTTGGGACAGTACGGTATTTGAAAAAAGCACAAGTTTTGGAGACAAACCAGAGCTAGCAAGCAGCTCTAGAACTTATGAGGTGTATGACAATGAAAACTTACTTAATCTCAGTTTTCTCATCTGTATTGTGGGAATAATAATACCAGCATGGAAGATTACTGTTAAGTAATCTTAATTACAGTAAGATTAATCTTACTGCTTACAGTAGCTTACTGCTAAGCATTTAGAAATAACAAGTACCTAGCACAATAAATAACAGCTATTGTCAATTCTCAAACCAAAATTATTTTAGAATGACTTTAGTCAAAATGCACCCTTGTCAACATAAATTCTGAAAAAACTACATAACTGGTTAGAAAAAACAATTTAGAGAGCATTGCTAATAGAAGCCAATAAATCGCTTTCACATCTCAAATGAATTCTCAGGGAAGTGAGAAAGTTAATATATGAACTACCACTGTAATGGAATCTGCTACACAGGCTTCAATATAAATTAGGAATTTATGTCCCCTTCTTTGAAGATGCTCTTATTCAACTGATACCTGACACAATCTGAAATTCAGGTGTTTTCTAGATTTCTCAGTTTCACACAGTACATACTAGCCACTCTGAAGAAAGGATGAGGGAAACAGAAAACAACAGAGGAGGAAGTAAGACGGGGGGAAAAGAGGGAAAAGAGAGAAAGAAAGAAAGGACAGGGAAACAAGGAGGAAAATAAAACAAAGGAAATCTATTTTTAAATCTGAATTTGATAGAGCAAGTTTTATTTGATTTTACTCATTGTTAGGAATGATACATGCTGGTAAATGCTTAATAATCAGCTATCTTGGGAAATTATAAATATATAATACATACATGTATTATTAGATTTACCAACAGAAGATGTGCAGAAGCAAAACATTATACAGTGTTTCCAACCTCAAAATATATAAGTATCCTCAAAAGTACAGAGAAGAGTAACATTTAACAACATTATCAAAGAGTGAAGAGTTTTGAGTATTTTCTATCCTTGATTTTAATGTTCCTGGTTTAATTTTAAGTTCATATAATTTAATTTTTAATAATGGTTGTTTTCAACAACCAGCTCACAAAATTCTTGATATTTAACAACTGGCTATTCTAAACTGGTACATGTCAACTCCCAACACACCACTGGGTAGGAAGAAAAGCAATTATGTCATAGAAAATAAGCAATTCTACAATTTTTATGAATTCTGGTTATTATTAGGTATAAGGAATATATCACTAGGAAGAATCCAGGATCCTCTGACACACTGTCAGAATGGAAAAACAAAACAATTAGCAGATTTCTGAATATCTGTAGTGATGATCCTATAGTTCCCAGTATCCAGGTCTTTTTTTTTTTTGTATCCAGGTCTTTTATATCCTAAGATCCATACAGAATAAATCACACCTCTGACTGGAACTTTTAGATTGGATCAGATCATAATAGTTATGTTCATATTTGGAACTCTCAGACTGGCAACTCTATATTTAGTTAACACTCAGCACTGGACTTCTGGCCTCATTCTTTTTCATTCTATTTCAAGTTATGTATGCCTCTCCCCTGGTAGAATGCAAATTCGTTTCAGGGGAGAGTTCAGTACTAGATTATCCAAAAAGTGTTTTAAGCCTGTGCTTAGGAAGCCAGAAAAGCAGAAACACCAAAATACTTGCTTCTGAAAGAACTATTTAACATTTCAAAGTATGCATCAAAGTAGTATGCATAAGAAAAATCAGAAGTTCATTGTATTTCCTTCTATCTATGGTATTATTTAGTTCAATACTGTTTTCAACCTAAAATATAGACAAGATGGTGAGTGAAGTAGCAGTTAAAATGGAAAACTAAAATCATTTTTAGAAATAAAAGGTTTTAATTCAGCTTCAGTCATTCATTTTTATGTCACTCCTTAGTTCTCAAGCAATATTTGGCTTTGGACATAGCCAGCATTTAATCTACATTTATCCAATACATATATAACTAAAGTATCAGCCATGAATACTATACAAAGACTAAGAATATAATCTTAGACTGCCGTTTTAGAAGTTGGTAGAGATTCTCTAACACAAGCTTCTTCAAAGTGTGAAACTGTCAAAAATTTCAATGTCAATGACTCCCTAATATACAATTTAAGACTTCAAAATAATATCAAAATATGACTTACATTAAGATATTTTTGTCTAAGAATACCAAATTCCCATATCAGAAAGCCAATCTAAAATCCTCAGCCATTATGGATTCTTCATAACTAGAAGCAACATGGGATTTACATTTTCCTTGTGTTACTGAATGCAACATGAGGTTATGTTGTTCCTACAAAATTTGCATAGGACCTTACGAGAGATACTAACAGAATAATCACTAAGTAATGAAGAATAAGAAATAAAAGCAAACTGAGAGCTGACTCTTTGATAGAACTGAGAGCAATTCAGCAAGGAGTATCAGAAAAACTGAAGCACTATTTAAACAACTGAATAGGAACAATAAAGAGGTATACTATCTCTGATCATGTTTCCAAAGACTTTTCAGGTCCTTTGTTGGCTCTTTCTCTTCCTTCTACCTCCTAAACTTTTGGCACTCCCCAAGTCTCTGCCCTGGGGTGTCTTCTCTTTATATTCGACTCTTCTCGCTGTTGGCATGGCTCCAGCCATTAGATACGTACAGACCCAAAATCCACATATTCAGCTCCTGTGTTTCTGGTTTTTAGAATTAATTTTTACTGGAGTATAGTTGCTTTGCAATGCTGTGTTAGTTTCTACTGTTCAGAAGAATCAATCAGTTATATATATGCATAGCAGTTCAGTTCAGTTCAGTCGCTCAGTTGTGTCTGACTCTTTGTGACCCCATGAACCACAGTACGCCAGGCCTCCCTGTCCATCACCAAATCCCAGAGTCCACCCAAATCCATGTCCGTTGGGTCGGTGATGCCATCCTAACCATCTCATCCTCTGTTGTCCCCTTCTCCTCCTGCCCTCAATCTTTCCCAGCATCAGGGTCTTTTCAAATGAGTCAGCTCTTCACATCAGGTGGCCAAAGTATTAAGAGTTTCAGCTTCAACATCAGTCCTTCCAATGAACACCCAGGACTGATCTCCTTTAGGATGGACTGGTTGGAACTCCTTGCAGTCCAAGGGACACTCAAGAGAATTCTCCAACACCCCAGTTCAAAAGCATCAATTCTTCGGCGCTCAGCTTTCTTTATAGTCCAACTTTCACATCCGTACATGACTAATGGAAAAACCATAGCCTTGACTTGATGGACCTTTGTTGGCAAAGTAATGCCTCTGCTTTTTCTTACGTTGTCTAGGTTGGTCATAACTTTCCTTCCAAGGAGGAAGTGTCTTTTAATTTCATGGCTGCAATCACCATCTGCAGTGATTTTGGAGCCCAGAAAAATAAAGTCAGCCACTGTTTCCACTGTTTCCCCATCTATTTGCCAAGAAGTGATGGGACCAGATGCCATGATCTTCGTTTTCTCTTTTTTGATTTCTTTCCCATTTAGGTCACACAGAGCACTGACTAGGGTTCTCTGTGCTATACAGCACGTTCTCATTAGTTACCCATTTCATACATACCATTGCATATATGTCATTCCCCATCTCCCAGTTCATCTTACCTCCCTACCCTGCCTTGGTATCCATAAGTTTGTTCCCTACATCTGTGTCTTTATTTCTGCTTTGCAAATAAGCTCACCTTAGATAGGACAACTGGACAGCTACATGTAAAAGGAGGAAATTAGAACACTCTCTAACACCATAGACAAAAATAAACTCAAAATGGATTAAAGACCTAAATGTAAGCACAGACACTATAAAACTCTTAGAGGAAAACATAGGCAGAACATTCTCTGACATAAATTGCAGCAAGATCTTTTCTGACCCACCTCAGAATAACAAAAATAAAAGAAAAAATGAACAAATGGGATTTAGTTAAACTTCAAAGCTTTTGCACAGCAAAGGAAACCATAAACAAAACAAAAAGACCCTCAGAATGGAGAAAATATTTGCAAAGGAAGCAACTGACAAGGGATTAATCTCCAAAATATACAAACAACTCACGCAGCTAATAAAAAAACAAACAATGAACCAACCAACTCAGTGAAAAAATTAGCAGAAGACCTAAACAGACTTCTCTCCAGACATACGGATGGCCAACAAACAGATGAAAGGGTGCTCAACATAACTTATTAGAGAAACGCAAATTAAAAACTACAATGATGTATCACCTCACACTGACCAGAATGTCCATCATCAAAAAATCTAAAAACAATAAATACTGGAGAGGATGCAGAGAAAAGGGAACCCCCCTACACTGTTGGAAGGAGTGTAAATTGGGAGGTTCCCTATGAAGAGTATGGAGGTTCCTTAAAAAACTAAAACTAGAACTATCGTATGACCCAGCAATCCCATTCCTGGCTATATACCTGGAGGAAATCAGCTATTGTGTTTCTATAGTAAGCACTGGTACTCTTTTCAGCTGCCTGCTTGACATCTAGGTTTTCTACAGAAACCTCAGACTCAGTACAGCAAAACTAGTATCAGCATCTACCCCATCAAGCCTCCTCCTTTGCCTATACTCCCACTCTGTCAGTAATAACTCCATTCTCCAGACTAGTCATCCCAGTTGGAAACCTCAGAGGCATCCCAAAGTCCTTCCACTTTCTCATCATTTCTATTTAATCATTCACAAAGTCTACTTAGCCCTATTTACCAGTTTTGGGATGGATTCCATCTCTTGATGTGGACAATTCCATATGTATTCTTCATTACTCTGCCTACTTGCCCCTAGCCCTTCACTGTTCTAATCTATCCATGACAAAGCTGCCTGAGTTATCTTTTCATAACACAAATCTGATTACACCATCCCTTACTATTAATAATTCAGTGGCTTCTCATCTCCTTCTGAATGAAGATTAAATATTTTCTAAGAAGCATAACGTCCTTAGAATCTAACACATGAGCATCTCCCAATGTCACCCAACTCATACTCTACGCTCCAGCTGATGGAACTTCTCAAATGCTATGTTCACCTGTAATTCGAGCTGTTCTTTACATGTAAAATTCTCTGCATGAAAATCACTGCAAATTCCAACCCCTTCATAAGCCAGCTCAAGTTTTCCAATCCCCTAGATAGCTAATAATTTCAATAGCATTTGTCTGTAGTTTAGCCTGAGCATCTGTGAATATGTTTTGTACCCCACGTTATTCTATGAATCCCTAGAGCAGAGATTATCCATCTTATTCATCCTTGCATTCCTAATGTTTTAACGTAGCAGGGGAGGGGCTTGACTTATGTACCTTAAAAAGGAAAAAACAGATAGTTTAAAATAGCACATCTTCTCTTTAGACAGTGTCAACCTCTGGGTAGACAAAACTTTAAGAGCTGTCCTACATACCAGGCCACTAACATTCTAGAAATTCCCCTCACATGTATTCAACAATTACCAAGGGCTGTTCTCAGAGGGTGGGGTGAGGGTGGATGGTAGGGAAATGACAATAAAAAAATAAAGGAGACATGAAAACCAGAAGGAGAAGTCAAAAAAGATGGGTTAAAAATTCACTGCCCTAAGGCAAATATTAGACCCAAAACTCAAGTAGATAAAATAGAAATCCTAGCTCCGTTTATAAGATTACCTATAGCCAAGTACCTCTTTGTTACAACAGCTGTGAAACAATCACATCAAATGGAATACATTTTAAAACCTAAACCAAGAACATGGTGCACTGTAAAGAAGATACAAGATAAATATCAAATAGGTACATAAAAACTTGATCTCTATTCTTGTTCTACATGAATTTTCTGTGAGAACTAGGATAAATCACTTAAACCTCCCTGGGCCTCATTTTCTCCCAGTCAAATGGAAATGAGAATTATATCTATCCTTTCTATTCCACAGGCTACTAAAAAGCAAAGGAAATAAGAGATGTGTGAATGTCCCAGCAAAGAACACAAAATTACTTTATAAATACAAGGTAAAGTCTCAGTTACAGGATTCAGAAACATTTTTGAATGGTTCTTCACTAAGCAAAAAGATGGTACCTCTTTTATCATGTTTGCTTATTTCTGCCGAAGGGAAAATCATGTTCCTCACAAATTTAAAAGCTGTAAGTGTGTGATGGAAACCTTCTCCAAGGTAAACAAAGCCCACATTTTAGAACTCACTTATTCCTTCACTCATTAATTCAGTCTGTCACAAATACACACTGAGCATCAACCACTAACATAACATTTTGAAAATTATGTGAGGTGTTATAGAAAATTAAATATATGAAATGGTCTACCCTTAAGACACTTGAGGCCTGAGAGATTTTCAAAGAGTGTGTGTGTGTGTGTGTGTGTGTGTGTGTATATATCTAATGGAACAATGAATTTACATGTATACACAAACACATAGATTCAGAGACATTTTATAATTAGTAGTCATTTCATGTGTGACTTATAAAATGTATGTATAAATAAATATATAAGCATGAACAAAGAATACTATAGCTCATTAAGCAAAGAACTATAGGATTTTTCAGGTCATAGCTGTAGCTATAAAAATAGAAATACAAAGTGTATAAAGACATTTTTCCCACTAGTCCTTTCAGCCATGCATGAAAAAGAATTAGCTTCAAACGACAAACAAAAAAAGTAGCTGGATATGTTAACATAGGTTAGTGTGGGAGCAGAGTATAGAGACAGTTCTATCCGTTTTACAATGTAAATCAGCAGAAATATAAAGCCCAGAGATTGAAAGGGAAAAAAAGGGATCCTCCTATCCCCACAATAGCAAGCACCATGCAAATTAGGAAATTGTTTGCTCGTAACACTCTCAAAATCCTTATTTGGTAAAATCTGTATAAAATTTCCAAGTTAGGGAAGAGTTGAGAAAAAATTTTAAATGTTCTATATTATGCAGTTAAAAATAAGTCAGTGTCTCAGTGGGAAGATGTCTGCATCAAATACATTGCTTCTTGGAGTTAGTTATACGTGAATTAATTTCCATATCACAATTTCTAACCACATTCATCAGTAACTCACTGCGTGTTATTTGTGGCTTACCGTTTATTTGGATCCTTTATCAAGAGCCCTGAAAGCAATGATTTTGCATCTGAAGAGAGTGTTCGAGGAAATTTAATATCTTCCATTAGAATTAGTTCAAAAAGTTTCTCATGATCCTGGTTATAGAAAGGTAATCTCCCACACATCATTTCATACATGACAACCCCAAGGCCCCACCAATCCACAGCTCGGCCATAGTCATTATCTTCTAACACCTAAAAGTGAAACCAGTAAAGATTAATTTTTACATGTTAACCTTTAAAGCATTATTTATAAAACATAAGATTTTTACACAAAAGTGAATCATAACTTTCAAAACCTAAGTAGGTGATTCTGAGATCTTGACATTTAAACTATGAAGAATCTTACAAAAGATATAAATCTTACAAAAGATATAAATCACATCAAATATGTGAAATGTTCAATATATAGCCAGATATAAGGGGTGAAAAAAAAAGAGGTATTGCAACCTTTTTTGCAGCCTACTGCAAGATTCTAAGTAAATGAATTAAGTGGAGAACAGAGGAGCCTAGCATGCATGCTGCAGTCCACAAGGTCAGGTCGCAAAGTGTCGGACATAACGTAGCCACTGAACAGCAAAGCAAAGTAAAGGAATACATGAGTGCCCTAAGGATACTTACACATTTTCATTTAGGCCTACTTAATTTTTCATTTTGGCCCCACTAAGGTGGTCAGTAAGTAACAACTAAGAGCTAAACTGTGTTGATTATAGAGAACATAATGTGTCTAATACCTTCTTGCACTGAGAAGAACTAACTAATACAAATCAGTGACAGATAGGAATAAACAGATGCATTGTATTAAAGAAGCATCCAGGGCATGACAATCATGAAAATATATATGAAACCTTTTGGAGGACCCTACACATTGAAACTCTTGCAGGAAATATTTAGGCAACAGAGTGAATATAAAGATTGATTGACTGAGTTGTAATAAACTTTAGTATCCAAAGTTTTAGAACCTCACAACAATTTCTATTAAACACAAACAATAAAAATCATGGACTCAATATCTGTCTGGTATATGCCCTTAGATTTATTTCTGGAAACACATTACATGCAAAATATATTTAGTAAGAAACAATATGCAAGTATCAGTTTTGCTGTGCTAGAGCAACCTGTTCAAACTGAAACATCACTTGCCGTTTGTACCAGGAAAAATATGATTACCTTTCCACAAGGTATGTTCTTCAATCAGTGGAAATTAATCATTTGAATCTTTCAGTATTTTATTTCAAGATACTGTATTTGTATAGCAGTGTAATTTTTAAACACCAGTGACTTTTTAATCTATCCCATGGCCAATTAGCAGAATGTGCTGTCTGTAGGCCTTTATCTAATAGATGCTGGATTTTACCTAATAACAAAAATTTTAAAGTCTAAGTAAACTCTTACTGCACTCCTACAACACCAACAAAACAGTGGTACACACAAAAAAGAGCCAAATGTGGTTTTTTACCTCTTTTTTCATAAAACCATAAAAAGCATAAAAGCTGGATTAACTGCCTCCTGAACCCACATTTCACCAGCCGGGTTCTCATCCCCAGCTGGCAAAACTGGCAATCCTTTATTTTTGTTTAAATACCTGGTTTGCAGCCAGAAGGGAAAGAGAGTACATAAAAAAAGGTTTTATTTTTGAAGAGAAATAAGCAACTGAAAAATAAAACTGTATTGTAAAAAAATCTGTTTGATAAAGTATATTTTATTTAGCTTCGTAAAAATGAACACTGATTCTCAAGATAAGTGGTTTTGCTTCTGAACATATGAGCTTTAATTGAAACATACATCCATAATGCTACAATCAGAACTGTTTGCTGTATTACTCTGTACTGAACAAATGTGATGTAACTAACATATTATCTCAGTGACATGTAAAACTTAGGCAATGTTGAGGAGAAAATATCCGAACAACTCAGCCAGTCCTCTTTATCTGGGAGGCTTTGTCATCAATTAAAAAGAAAGATTTCTGTTCAACTCCTACCTCAAGACAGCTGGAAGATGAAATACACAGAAAATAAAACTAAAACTGATTATAATATTCTACATGTGGATATACTATAAAATACATTACCACTGTTCATACAGTATCCTTTCTCCTTACATCTAAATCAAAATATAATACTTTGAAATAACGTAGAAATTCTAACTGAAATTAACACCCACAGCCTATAATATATAAAATTTACATTCTTTAGCCTGAGAGTTGCAATTCCTTCTGATTACCTCTGATGATTTTTTCCCCTCCTAGCAAAAAGGCTAATTAACTTCATGGTTAGCACCAGGACTGATCCAAAGAGTAACATATATGGTAATGTAGAGGTACAACAATGTTAATACATTTCAAACTCATTACAATGCAATTTATGATATAATCTGAATATATATGCAGATCAAAATCTGCTTCTAAAGAAATAATTCACTGAAAGACTTATCTTGAAGAACCAAACTAAAGACAGTGTTTTTTTTCCATGAAATCAATGTCATTAATGCTTAAACTAAAATCAAGTTAAAATATGAAGGAAGATATCTGGTATTTCCTTCTACACCTATTGTCTTCTGTAAACCTAGATGTAGCTTCATGTTTTATGAGAACATTTAACACAAATGCCCAGAGACGAAGAACAAGTGGGGATCTGAAACATAAAAGAATGTAAATGTTAAAAAATGGTGAGAGGTCACATCGATAAACCCCAAGCAGAGCCCAAGCTCTAGGAAACAAGGTGTAGTTTCAATTTTTCCACTAGGACCCAGAGACTGCTTCACTTTCTAATATAATAAAATCCAAGATTCAAGGAAGTCACTGCAGGTTATCAATTACTTTTAAATGATCTGGTAATACCTGATTAATATTTGGTTACATTTGATATACACACTTTCACTTATCAAAAACCAGCTGAGTTTTAAAAAGTCACTATGAACAGCTCTTGAATGGTTACTAATTTCAAAGAATGATATTAAATAATAAATTTTCTATTTTAAAATGATACCATCAATTAAAGTTCCCAAAGTAAATATTTAGTTCATTTTGGTACTTTCAAAAGGCATATTCATTTCAATATTCTTTTACCAATTAAGATTTACTGGGAGGCTGAAGGAATACCTTTCTCAGCTTGTTTGCCAGGCCACACAAAGCACTCAAGGCAAGTAGCTATGAGGAGGTTATGTATACCCTGGAGTGGCTTACTGCTCAATCAATAATCCTGACAGAACAGATGGGGGAAAAAATTAAACATCTAAACAAACTGTCTGCACACCTATGTTGTGAAAGTAAACTGCGAACTTGGATGAACCAATTTACCGCTAATTCAAAAATTTTTTTCCTCTGGTAACCTTATATTTCAGGTAACTGATAATGTGTGTTTTATATATAAACACATAGTTATATGTTATATAATCTACAGAAATCCTTTAATATTCCTAACATCAAGGAAATGTTGGTAAAAGATAACCTATAAATCTTCTAATTCAGATTCTAAAATGTATTGCAGCTACAGAACTATTACATCCATTTCACAAGAATAATGAATTCCATGGTTTACTACTATTTTCTTCATAGATATATACTTTATATCCAGTTTTCAACTGCTCTAATGATTCTAAAGAGACTGACACTGTGCCATTTGCTCTGAATTAAGATGCTGCAAGTTTTACAGCTACCTCCTAGCATGCAAATACAAGTACTTGCATGCAGTTAATATCCTACTTTCAGAAGCATTCTCTGGCTAGAACAGGCAAAGCTAAATGGATACAATAGTGGTGATTCAATCATACTCACAGGTATCTTCCCAGAGATTCCTATACTTCCTTTTTATCCTGAAGCAACAGACATTATGGGGTTCTAAGAAACTGGGTCTTTGTAACCAAAGTAAAAATGGCCATTATAAAACACTATAGGCAATCACTAGTGTTCCCAGTTAGGGTTGGTTTTGTATATGTTATGTCTCAGAGAATTTAAAATTAAACTCTGCTTAAATTAGAATCATTCCAAAGTACTGAATGCAAATATTCTGATTGTTAAAATCAAAAGACTATATAACACTCAAAAGAACTTTAGTTGAAAAATAGCTACAAAAAAACCTGACAGAACTCTAGGGAAGTAAAAGCTGCTACTTATAAATGTTGAGAGACATTAACATTGAACTAAAAATATCATTTTTGTTTATATTTAAACAATATCTAATTTGGGGACCAAGTGGGAATTTTTTTAACTAAGCAGTTTTTTATTGAACTATAGTTGATTTACAATATTGTGTTAGTTTCAGATGTACAGCAAAATGGGATGGTTTTAATATTATCCAGGAACAGTATAAATAGCCAACTCATGACAGACGTGCTTAAATTAAAATTCTAACAATAAAACAGACAACTTCTGTATGAACTAATCACTGTGCTCATTCACTTAATTTTCCCCTTAATATTGGTGGTGAGACCGTTTTAGAACCATCAAGAAGTGAAGGCTTTCAAAAGTACTTCAAGAGGACAAGTGCTACATGCATCATTAAGAATTAAATAAAATATCAGGGATGTATACAGTTTGGGAAAAGCTACTAAAATGACTTTTAAGTTTTACAAAAGCTTTGAAGTTTTAAGATTTAGTTTCATAATCTGTTAGAACTAGTAGAATTTTGTTCAAGGGTAGGCAAAATGTAACTATGTATGCTACTATTTTTATCTACAGATTAAATGTACAAATATATACATATATATATATATATATATATATACACACACACAACTTTGATTGCATTCATTTTTAAGATCTCAAGATAATACTGCTAAGGCCTATAAAATGATGTCTTTTTTATTTATTCTTTGTTGTATTTAAAATAAACAAAATTCCACTTAGTACACTTAAAATCAAGTTTGGTTCTACCTACTTCACCTATGTACACTATACTCCAGGCTACCAATATCTTCACCCTTAATTAATACGGTTCTCTCCACCCTTCTGAAGAAGTTAATGTATACTTTTGGCCTTTCATTTGTGCTATTATCTATAAAGAATCACAATGACTTTAAGCAAATCTTTGTATTAAAATAGTTATCAAAATATTTTCATCTATTTCAGATACTATAAAAATACATATTATAAAAGATATTGAAGCTAGTAGGCTTCAAAAGAAAAGTGAATAAAATGATACGCAGTGACTATTTTCTAAAAATGAGTTTCCAAAAACTAGAAATACATTAAAAATGCATCTTTAGCCACTGAGAAACATAGCATTTTACACATATGAAACGAAATTATACACATTTTTTTTCTGAATAGCAACCACAACTAGATACTATGTATTTTCCAACAATCAAGTCATTTTTTGCAATCGTTTTGTTAGTTCTAACTTGATTATCAAATAATTTTTATTTTTACACTATTACAGAAGTGCATTTCTCTAGGTTTCCAAAACCACCTTATTCAACCTTCCCCATCTGTCACCATCTGCTTCTTTTTAGCATGTACTTTTTGTGTGATCACATAAGCATGTGAAAAATAACTAACATTCAGATGATTATCTGCTGGTACATTTGAGGACTGGGCATAATAAAAGTGAACTGCCAAAACGTACTTAACACTTTTAATTTTGTTGGGTCTTGCATGTAAGCTACATTTGATTTTCAAACTGTTTTACAGTTGGAAAGTTGATCAGGTACTGCTAACTCAAGAGCAAAGCTGAGACTCTAAATAATTAGCACTGCATAAAAGGATGGTTTGGATTCAATGAGAGCCAAATCAAATAATAAAATTTAACAGTAAGATTTTATATATGATTTCTAATTTCTTTATATTTCTAGGCATGAGAATACAGTAGAGATGATGAAAACAAAATCCCCTCAAAACACCATAGTCCATAATATATGGCAGGTCAAATTTATTTCTTTCTAATAAAAGAAAGAGCAAAACCAGTTTAAAACTATCTATACTAATGCAGCTTTAGAGATGCAGCACACTAAACATATAGTTTATATGGCCATTAGGACTGTATCTCTGCAACATCTTTTTAAAAAGATACTTTTTCCCCCTTTAATAAAAAAGGTACACAGTTCTTCATCAAAAGAAGAGAAAAAATACTTAAAAAAATATCCTTTTTTTAACAAATGGCATTTTCATATTATAATTTTTTTTTCCTGGTGATCTTTAAGAAGAAATCTAAGTTCATTTAAAACTTCAGTTCATTTAAAAATCAGGTGTAAGTCTGAGATACAGTACAGTTAATACATCGGTTTTGAACTGATTTCTAACAGTATTTTTGGAGTATTTTTTAAAATATCCTGCAACCATCTTTAAGTAGCAAAGCATTCTGACCAAGTTAAAACAGTTAAGAGAATTCCCTGGAGGCCCAGTGATTAGGACTCCCAGCTTCTACTGTAAGGGGCACAAGTTCAATCCCTCGTCAGGGAACCAAGATCCTACATCTCTTGTGGCATGGCCAAAAAAACAGAACAAACAAGCAAACAAAACCCCTTCAAAACTAGCTGAAAAGGTAAAGAATGGCCACTGCTAGACGAATGAGAGGCTGCAGAAAGATGTCTCCATAATGTGTAAACAGGTTTCCCATGTGAGGAAAAGGTAATATACTAACAAGCAGCCCTTCAAAAGAGAAGCAGTACTCAGGCACATACTCCAGGTCTGATAAACAGCTACTACTGACAAACTACCAAAAAAAGTCTGGCATCAATAATGGTATGTACCAGAAATGTCAAGGTTCAAAGAAAGTGAGAGATACCATCTGCAGTGAAGGGAAGAGGCGAGTTTAAGCTCTTGCCAATCCCTCTCTAATTCTGACCATGCATATCTGGATCATATTATTGCCCTGCTCTCAGCTCACGTGATTTTCCCTTGTCCATGAGGTCAAATTTAAACTCTTTCCCATTCTGATCCTGATCTACACATCCAGGCTCCTCTCAGTCTGCTCCCTCTTTACTGCCACCAGACCCTCCCACCACCTTTCCTTTCACTGTACTGTACATAACTCTAGTAAAGCAATTATTTTCTTGGACAGTAATGATTATTCTCCACATCCTATCACCTTAGTAAATACAGCAGGCTGCTGCTGCTAAGTCGCTTCAGTCGTGTCCGACTCTGTGCAACCCCATAGACGGCAGCCCACCAGGCTCCCCCATCCCTGGGATTCGGACGACAAAAAACATTTCTATGATCTTTGTATTCCCAGCACCTAACAGAATGCATGGCACCTAATACTCAACAAATATTTCTTTAATGAATGAATCAGTGTTCTTCAGTGAAATGGTCTATACCAGAGACCAGAAGAAAGAACTTAAATTCCTGTTTTTAAAAGTAAGCATATAAAACAGTTACCCTGATTTAACAAAATGCAGTTTGACACAAATGCTTAAAATATAAAAATTGAAACTGCATGAGAAGTTTAGTTGTTTCAAGTTTTGTCATCCTCAAATAGTAACCACAATGATCACTCTCCCCTGTGAAAATAAGGTCAAGATGTTAATTATGAACTGACATCTCTCAGCCATCGGGTATATAAACTGCTTTTAAACCCTTCTGCAACATTTTTTTAAAAGGTATACAGAAAGGGTTTACCTGTATTTAAGAAGAAATTGATAATTCCCTGTGAACTATAAACTTTCTATTTAGAAACAACTGGACTCTTCTTGGATTAAAGTCCTGGTTTTGTTCTTCAGTTGATGACATTTGCATATAAAAACAGTATCTTTGTTTCTTAGGAGATCATCTGCTTCTGAAATGAGATGTATTTATCTTCTACAGAAATAATTTCCCCTAATTGTGAAACAACTAATTTTGTTATTCTAAATATGGGATATCATCATCCATGGCAAATGTATAGCAGGGGCAATTGGAACTCCAGAGAAACAAAGATTTTGTTTTTCATGACATTGACAAAAATAATCCTATTCTAGAAAATGTGATCTTGTATTTGAATAAATAAGAAACATTATTCTAAACTTTTACCAAATTCAGCTACAAAAATGGAAATTTTTAAACTCCAGATTTTATAACAGAAAAAAATGTTACTTTTGGCAGACCTTGATAAAATAATATTTGGAAATTTACTGTGAAAAATACTGCTAATATTTCAAATTACTAGCATTTATTTACAAAAACTTAAAATTCTTGAAATGTAATTTTAATCTTTAATTGAAAAGAGCTATTGTAGTAATAAACTGGCATTAATTACTATACATATAAGGAATGCTAGTATCATTCTGAATATATTCCCATTTCCTAATTTTTTTGATTACTTTTCCTGTTGAGCATTTACAAAGCATCCATTTTAAAAATGGCATTACTTACATCTATAGTGGCCTTGAAACAGTGACTTTTTTTGGCTACCATGTTATGTGATTTAAAAAGTAAAAATAGTCTTTATAAGATGAACCTTGTTAGAATCCTGTTTCTATCTCTACCACCTCCTACCTGTGTACAGATTACATTAAAAAATTCTGATCCTCAGTTCCCTTACCTTTAAAAAATAAACAGGTTTGCTATCTCAAAAGGTTATTCCAAATTTGCAATGTACATATATAGCATGCGGTACATAATACATGTTCAATAAATAGTTATCATCATCCATCAAACATAAATGCCTCCCTCCTTTGCTCTAGTCACACTAACCCTGTTAAGAGTTTGAGGGAAGAACTGAACTTGTGCCTCACAGGTTTTATACTAGCTGCTCCCTGTGTTTGGAAAACTCCTCCCCTGTATTTTTGCAATAGTTGCCTCTTAGCATTCAGGTCCCTGGTTAAACATCACTTTCCCTGAACATCCTATCTGTAGAAGATTATATTTTCCAAAGAGGGCGGCAACAGTATCTCCCATGTCACACGTTTTTACCATGGAGAGGTGGGATCTATGTCACTGAGGAATGTTTCAGCATATGCAGATATGTATCAGCATATGCAGATATGCAGATATGCAGATATGCAGCAATGATGTGCAATTCCTGACACAAAGTCAGAAAAGGGGATTCACAGAGAAATGTTTATAGCAGCATTATTGGCCAAAACCTGAAAGCAATCCAAATGTCCATCAGCTGCTGAATGGATAGACAAAATGTATTATATTCATACAACAGAATATTATTTCGGCCATAAAAAGGAATGAAGTACCAAAAACATGCTAAAGCATGGATAAACCTTGAAAATAAACTAAGTAAAAGAGGCCAGACACAAGAGGCCATGTATTGCATGATTCCATTTGTATGAAATGTTTAGGATAGACACACCTATAGTGACAAAGTAGATTAGTAGTTGTCTAGCAGGAGGGGAGGTTAGGCAGGAGCTAATATGTATGGAATTTCTTTGTTGGAGTGATGAAAATATTCTGGAATTAGATAGTGGTGATGGTTGCATTGCACAACTCTGAACATACTACAAACCACTACTACACACTTGAGAAGGCTGAATTTTATGGTAAATAATCATAAAGTTTAAAAAATATACTATGAAGAGAAATTTTTTAAAAATTAATAATACATTTCTTCATGGTTTGCTACATAAAAAAAAAAACATTGAAGCAGTTTCTAAACTGTTTCCTAGGACATTTTAGAACCCAAAGCCAAACAGTCTGGCTACTCTGAAGCCACAAGGTTATGAGGAAGCCAGGCCATATGGGGAAGCTGAGGCTTTTGAGAGCTCTGTAAGGCACCAGTTCACAGTCAGCATCAACTGTCAGACGCCTAAAGTGGGGAGTTTCCAGATTCCGGCCTCCAGCCACACAGTCACCCACCGCCGTGCCCCATGTATCACAGAGTGGTCATTCCTGCTATCCTGACTCAGAACCTTCGATCACATGAAATGGTTAGGTTTTGCAGTGGTCTGTTTTGCAGTGATAATAATGAGGACACTATGTAACACAGCCACCACAACCTCCTTGTATCTAGCTTCTTTCCCTTCATGACACATATTCATTGCATGTCTTTATGCTACATATTTATTTTTATTCTGTCTCCCTCTACCAGAAGTGAGTTCCCTGAGAGCAGGGTCCTTTGTGTCTTGTTTCTATAACCACACACCCAGAAAAATATCCAATATATAGAAGATGAATAATGTATATTTGTTGAGCAAACAAATCAATGAATCACTATGGAATTCTCAGCATGGGAGGGCACTGGCTGAAGCTTGTTTTGGTTTAGCATGATTTCCAAAATGTAGCCGCTGTCATTTCATTAAGTTTTCCAGTGAAATCCTTTCTAATAATTAACTATGAAAACCCACAAAATTACAAATACAAATTATTATTGTTTGTTTCTAAGGAAAATCCAAAATGGTTTATAAAACTGTTAACATTCTTGCTGAAGTCACTGAAATATTTAATTTTAATAAGTGAATAAAAATAGGCACAGTCAAAGAAAAAAAAAAAACACATGGCCAACAAGTAAAAACTGACTTAATTTGATTGTAGTTACCTGTATCTTTGTGCTGATTTATATATATTTTTGCCCTAGAATACCATGGTAAACAAGTGGGAGTAAAATAGATTTGATTCATGTTGAAATCCAGGTCAGAGTAGTAGACACTGCAGTTTTTTAAATGCTTAAATGGTTTACTTTGCAAAACGTCAGGGTTATTTTTATTTTTCTGCAGATGGAAACATAGCCTACCTCTGGTGCCAGATACTCTGGTGTACCACAGAAAGTCTTCATGGTGGCTGCATCAGTGATCCCTTCTTTGCAAAGTCCAAAATCTGTGATTTTTATGTGGCCATCTTTATCCAGCATCAAATTCTCCAACTGCATAATAAGAAAATAGTCTTCAAAAATAGGAAAATACTGTTCTGAAAAATAACTGAATGCTGAGTAAGATATTCTGGAAAGAGGACATAATTAGTCAAAGAACTTTTGATACTTACAAACCCTATAGCTGCCTAATTCATGTGTAAAAAGAAACATTTTATCAAAGACTACAATAATAAACTGATTTTTAAACCCATGGGAGTAAGAACCATTATTGTCTATGTGCTAAGAACTAAAGCCTAAATTAACTTTCAAAAGCAAACATCAATCTTCTTTTTCCCTTTTTAAAATAAAGTTTGATCTAAACAATTTCAAAGAGACAAGTGTCTTCTTCTAGATATGTACAGATGGTTTTCAACAATTTCTCTTGGGAGTCTATTGCTATTATAAAATATTTATTTACAGAAATCTTTCTTTGGTGGTGGCTGTAAATCAAACCTAAATCTTATTTTGTAAGGTAAGGCAATATTGCAGTTATTTGTAATAAAGAAATACCAACCCTTTTAAAGTTGGAACCTCTTTAAACCCATTAATACAAAAACAACAATCTTAAAAGAGATAACCAAATAGCCTCAAGTGAAAAGTTAAGCAATATAAGGGGGAAAAGAGCTGTGCAAAGCTAATGCAATTTAAAATAGTAACAATAACTGATCTTATTCTTCTAATTTGAACCTAAACTTGATTATCACCATACAGAGATACACGTGAGTTCTGAATTGCCACTTTATAGTCATGTATATTGATGGGGCCCCTACCCCTGCTCAGTCATGTACATATACCTAAGGGAATACATAAGAAATGCATTCACAAAAAAACACATGTGAAAAAATTATATTAGCAGGATGAATGATAATTAACTTATTTAAAGAGTAGGTAATTATTCTACTCCTTAACATGATAATGTATGAAAGTGCCTACTCAAACTCTGAAGTCAATATCAAATTCAAAATAGAACTCCATATAAGAACATAAATACCAATTTTATAAAATGTTATACTGTTATATATTATCCAGTGTCTTATAAACCAGAAACTAAATACAGTTAAGCAAGCTATCCTCAGTATAGTACTTAAATATGCTGCCCAACTGAACTCAATGCTCAATACATGTTTCATGCACTGCATAGACTTTAGAGAAGTGAGTCTGTTTTGACTTGGCTACAAAGAACTGAATGAACCCTAAATACACTGTTAAATCTTTTAAAAATGAATATTCTCTTATTTTATCTAAATTTAGCTAGACTGATTCTCTACTAACTGGAACCTGAAAATCAAACCCAATGTGCACAAATGGCAATATGTCCTAAATAGTAAAACTGATCAGAAATGTCAAAAAATAATTTGTCTACTTCTCTTTCCTCTTTTCTTTTCTTCTTCATGCTTCTGATTTTCTCCCTTTTCCCTTTCTCTTGCAAACAACACTCTCTTCTTCCTCCTACTTCTATCTTGCCATAATGAGAAAGAGAAGTATATAATGGAATGTCTGCTGTGTTAAATATATGCTCTGTTCTTAATTTTTAAAAATATGCTTATTGTTCTAACATAGAAATACATTACAATATAAAAACAAAACCTTAAAATGCTATAAAGATCTTTTATAATACATAAGAATTCTTATAGAGACTTCAAATAATATATAAAAATATTGAATAAAATATGCAGTTTAATTTGTATCACGCCAATTCACTTTATATGCTTCCTATGCACTGCAAAATAAAACTCAGCATGCACTAATGTGCTAACCATCCACATTTTGACAAGACTATCTTGAAAAGCATAGATACAAAATATCAGAATATATACTGTTTTTAAAAAGAAGTATTATATATATATATTTTAAAATCTTGATCCATACCTAATTAGCTAATCTCATCTCCAAGATACCAAGGGTAGAGGGATGAGGAATGAAATAAGATTCAGGGGTAGGATTTGAGTGAAGAACAGGAATAGGATGAAAGTGACCAAGAATTCTCAGTCTGCCTATAACTGAGGAGGTTTACCCAGGATGAAGGATTTTTAATAAAAGTTCTATAACTGGGGAAGTTCCAGGCAAACCATGACAGCTAATCATTCCTTTGTTTTATTAATCGGCTTTACTACAATGATACAGTCAGAAATAAGGTCAGCCTACAGGAGGACTGTGAGAGATGGGGTAAAGGTCACGATAATGGGGACAAGGTAGCATACTGTATAGGGGGCAGTTGAGAGCAATGTGGGTAAGATTATGGAATCAAGTCAGAGAACTTAAGTGTAAATTCAAGTTCTATCCCTCACTGTGTAAGCTCGTGTATGCTATTGATATCTATGCATCTCAACTTGATCTATGACACACAGGTACAACCCACACAGTAACAATCCAATGCGGCTGTTTTGAGAATTAAATGATACTGAATGGAGAATTTAATCAACAAATGTACTGATCATTTATTAAACATGGAGAGTTTAATGGCTGATTTATACTTTATCAACATGGTATGTGTTCTTCTAGACAACACTCTATGTTAAAGGAAAGAACAAAGTTCAGAAATGGAACCCTATAAAACACTTTTATCAGCTCTAATGACCTCATTAAAAACAGTTTTTAATATGCATCAATTTCTTTTGAATAAACAACAAAACAAATATTTTACAATTTTTGAGCCAGTTACTTTATAATGGTGTCCACTTTCTTCCATCAATTACTGTTCTTCTCTCACTATCCTGAAATGTCATTTTGCTGAGCATGTCATTTTCTATCCGTATGAAAAAAATAGTCAGAAATGCATCACCTTAAAAAAATTATATCCCCAAATCTAATCTTATATAGAGATAAATCAGGGGTAATTAAATACCCTGTCTGGTTAAAAACATAAGTAATTTTATGAAGATGCATAACAAAGATTTCATTAAATATAAGAACCATTAGTGCTGCGATTCACAAAGGTGAAGGAATCACAGAATTACCTGGAAATCTTTCAAAAGCAGATCAATTGCTTAGAGATATCAAAAAACACCTGGAAATCACTTCCTTAGTGCACGTGATATTAACATAAGATTTAAGTCAAGTTATTTTTAGGAATCTCTCCACTGCGTAGAGGAGGAATAAAAATGTTTACAAATGGTCCTTCTTTGGTTCGCGCTCCTAAATCAAATGCTTTCCTTCCTCCTTTTTTTTAAACCATAAAAAGGAAAATGTACACCATAACTGCCTGTTCAGGTACTCTCTATTATAAAACATCAAATGCATCTGTTTTTTCTCCACTGTCAGTCTTAGCGTCTAGGATTGAGGTTAGGGCATTTATGATGACACTTATTGGATACATCCACTGGCAAAAGCAATGTATGAAGTTAAATACGAAGTGTGAAAGAAAAGATTATACATTCAAAATCTGGGTATTGCTTACTACTTGTATCAGAGGGTTGTCTGTTATCTAATAGTTCATACTTTGAGGAAACAAATATATTAGACATATACATCCCAGAGTTTCCATTTTAAAAAGGCAACATTTTTTATCGAGTTAAACTGGACAAGAATTATTTGACAGAGGATCTTGATTCAGTAGGTTTTGAAATCTTTCCTCTGTGCTTCGTGAACAAGAAATGACGGCAAGAAAATACTATGCTCTTTCTGCTCTTGCTGGTGCCTAGAATAAAATTAAACTCTTGCTATTAGAGAGTTTACAAGTTTTTAACTTCTACGTTTTTAAAATCTAATATACAATTCATATATCATATATTCTAATATCTAGCTATGTAAAATACACACACATATTTATCTGTATTTTAGGTCTCATTTTAATTAAATGGCTGACATTTTGTGATTAAGCAAAGGAATTATAATAGCAATTCCTAAGGGCTCTGACGGGGCTTCCATGGTGGCTCATACAGTAAAGTGTCTGCCTACAATGCAGGAGACCTGGGTTCGATCCCTGGGTCAGGAAGATCCCCTGGAAAAGGAAATGGCAATCCACTCCAGCACTCTTGCCTGGAAAATGCCATGGATGGAGGAGCCTGGTAGGCTACAGTCCATGGGGTCGCAAAGAGTCAGACATGTCTGAGCGACTTCACTTCACTTCACTTCAAGGGCTTGGACAACTATTGTAGCAACACAAACATGTCCCTTCACTCACTCTTACAATCCCACTTTAGCACAGCTACATCAGTACCAAGACTGCCTCAGACCCAAGAATACAGTGAAAAATTCCTCCCCCGCACCCTGCATATTCAGGTTTACAGGCATCAAAGTGCCAAATGTTCATATGGGTCTTATGAACTTAATGATCATGGATTAGGACAGTGCATTAAAATGCCAAAAGGAAATCTTTGAACCTTCCTAAACTGGAAAAAGAATTCACAATATACAACAGCAGAGATCACACCTAGACTGGGGTTTCAGAGTTACTACATTTAAGAATTTCCTACACTTTAGGAATATAGCCCAATAGCACATGTGAATGTTAGAGGTGGAAGGGATTCATTGCAGCAGTGGCTGAACATTTTTATAAAAGAGGGAATCCAGAGTAGTTAGAAGTGGGAGTTAGGGGATGTGTCTTGAATATACTTAAAATATTCCTTATTTTTGGCAGCTTTATTCAAATTTTAGATTTACAAAGATCGCTTAGAGTTAATCCAATGCATACCCCCACCTAAAGTTCATCTCATTTCTAGAAAGGCCGACTTGTGTAATAAAAAGAACATTATACCTGGAGCTAGGAATCATGGAATCCAACAATCTTGACTATGTCACCAATTCAGTCCATTACTTCAAGTAAATCACTTACTACGTTTCTAATCTTCAGTGACCTCAGCTGTAAATTATGGGTCAGCTCTAAATTTGTACAACTGTACCTAAAGATCTCATTCTAGCATGAAACAATATGGACATAAATAACACTTGTATAAATTTTGAATGTCTGACTTTTTATGTTATCCATTTTTCTTGGTGTAAATTCCATGGATCCTGTCCAATGCTACACATTTACTTAGACCTTTACGTTAAGGCTATATTAAAATAGAAATAAATTAAGAGAGGAGAGGTCACTTAATTGTCTAGTAGTTTATGGCCTATTTATATGCTAACTACATGATTGGTATTCATATTGCAGGTTAATAAATTTAGTCTAATTTCATTATCAGAAAGGACAGAGCAACAAAACTCATTAAATGAGTGTCAATATACTGATAAGTTGATTAATGAGAAATGATCAATGGAGATACTGACCAAAATCATCCCAATTATATCATTCCTTTTCAATGCTATCAATCAAGTGAGCATTCTTTTCTTTGTTTCTTTAGACTAACTCTTTGAGCTTTAAGCATTTTGGATATATTACTAAGTACTTCAATATTATTCTCCTTTTCTTAAATCCAGGAAGTCTTCCCCCTTATCTGCATAATAGGATTCATAAAATATAAAGTGGCGGGGAGGAGGGGGAAGATCAGGCAGAAAAGAGCTAACTACTTCTAAGTAAATATGGAAATAACATACAACATAAGTTCTGTCATACCATATAATTAAATTAGTTTTTAAAAATTCAGATTCAAGACATTTAAACATTATAGGATTATTTGGTCATGCAGACATCAGATACAGGGATGCTGAATTCTACCGCTCCTGGCTATAAAAGCTGCAGGCTAAAGACAATCATACTGTTGATTTATATTCATCTCTGATCTATTTTGGCACTTAGCTGATCATCTCTGATATAGATACAGTATCATAATTTTTTCTAAAAATAGAATTTCATAGCTTGTTTCATAAATAACATGTTAAAATGAGAAAATAATATAAAAACTGTATGATGTTATATAGACATACACACTGTATTTCACTGTCATCATGTAAAGTAATATTTTTTGAGATAGTTACTTCTTAGGGATCATTCATAATACAGAGGTATATGATAGCAACATCTTGAAATAACTTAGACAATTGGTTAATTAGATAATTTAAGAATCACAGGTATTTGAAAGCAAGTGAATGGGAGTGAGGAGTAAGTGTGACTTCTCTCATGTGCTGTAATATGTAGCCATGCGGGAGACCCGGGTTTGATCCCTGGGTTGGGAAGATCCGCTGGAGAAGGAAATGGCAACCCACTCCAGGGTTGTAATCTTGCCTGGAAAATTCCATGGACTGAGGAGCCTGGTGGGCTACAGTCCTTGGGGTCACAAAGAGTCAGACACGACTGAGCAACTTCACTTTCACCTCATTCCCTGGTGGTTCAGATGGTAAAAGAATCTGCCTGCAATGTGGGAGACCCGGGTTCGATCTCCGGGTTGGAAAGATCCCCTGGAGAAGGAAACGGCTACCCACTCCAGTATTCTTGCCTGGAGAATTCCGTGGACAGAGGAGTCTGGCAGACTACAGTCCACGGGGTCACAAAGAGTTGGATGCGTGAGCAACTAACGCACACACTTCATTTCACACAAACAGCAGTTCATAAAAGACTAATGTAACTTCTATTTCTGCAAGGAGAATTATACTTTAAATAAACTCATATTTGATAAATAAAGCAATTCTGTGTCAGACTTTAATAAGTCAAAATTATCATATGATTTACTTTTTAAGAAAGTAAGATGGTCACGTTTAGAACCTGTTCAGAGTGTGTCAGGGTACAAATCTCCTTAATGTGGCCAATTTAAATGAAAACAGTGTCATGAGAATTACTACTATCTTTTATGAGCTACTCCAAGGGTCAGCAAAATATGGCGTGGGGGCGAAATCTTGGCTACTGCCTGTTTTTGTAATTAAGGTTTTACTGGAACACAGCCAGACATGCTCCTTTACATACTGTCCCTGGCTGCTTTCAGCCTACAACAGTAGCACTGAGGAGCTGCAAGAGCAGCAAGGCCTAGAACAGTTACTACCTGGCCTTCACGAAAGTTTGCTCCTCCTGAGCTATTCTGAGGGTCTTGTCAGAAAGAAACTTAACAGACATAAAGTCACTATCACTGATAAGACAAACACAGTGCTTTTTAGAATGGAAACTAAATAAATTGATAAAAGGCCATATTAAAGTGCTTCAGCTCTTTAAGCCCACTAAAAATTTAAAGTGAAAATCAAATATTTTCCTCACCCTAAATAATCTTATCTACTATAAAAGTTTATCATAATATATCACAGGATGCTAGAATATAATAATGAAATTGATTTTAAAATATCATTTGCAAAGTGACTAGACATTGAATCAAATGTTTAACATTACTCGTTACACTAACAGAGGAGTGGAACTATTAATGGTAGGTCGTTTTGATTAGAGCAGTCAAACAGAACTCATTCTGCATGTCAAAGACTTGGACATAAAAAGAACTACACATTTACCACTGAATGAAATTTCCTGTCAGATACAGTGAACCACATTCTTAAACTCTTGGTTTTTTTTTCCCCAACTAGATCTTCTTTTCTTCAAACTGTGTAACTCTGTAATTACTTTGTGTTTGTCCCTATAGCCTCTGCAGAAACAAACTCTGATTACTTTTCTTTTTTACCTTGAGATCACGGTACACAATCTTTCCGGAATGTAGATAGTCCAAGGCAGAGACAATTTCTGCACCATAGAAACGTGTGCGGTCCTCGGAGAACACCCGCTCTCTCGACAAATGGAAAAACAGCTGCAGGGTAAACAGCAGGGACAGGACTGTAATAATTACTGATTTAGTGGGGGAAATTAACACAAACATAAAACACCTCTCATCACCATATTGTGATGATAGATAGTGTACTCTCAGTGGACACTGAGCACTCTTAGACAGCAGCTGGCTTATCTTTTCCAGGTTTCCGAGGGGAGACTGAGAGCTGTTAAATCACCGCTTTAATCAATATACCAATCTTGTTTAAGGCATTCTGTTTGCTACCCATTTAACCTTCAGTTACCAGAGGAAAAAGTATGCATCATCAGAGTACATCTCCTCCTCCATATACTGTTGCTTCAACTCTTTCAAGGATTAGGTACTGAGACTTTATTAAAATGAATGAACATAAGCAGAGATGCAACATTTCTACTTAATTATCTGATTCACACTTGATTTCAAAGAAAGGACTGCAGGTTTGTGGAACCTTATTTATATGAATTTGTTAAATTCTACAACTCGATTCACCATGATATCTCTAGGAATGATTTCAATGTTTAAATCAATGCTTTCTACAATGAGAAATTGTGAGGCTTTACATTTTCAACTTATTTTAGTAATGCCCAAAATGTACTGAGAAGTTCCCATTATTCCCTTAATAATTCTCAATGTATAGTCTTCCAATTTCAACAATAATTACCTATGACACCAATCTTTTCACATGTAATCACTTAAAACGATAAGCCCATCCATTTCCTGTCAATCATCTAAAAAGATACTTCCAGTCATCAGTCAACAAGTATTTACTGAGTTCTCATTGTGGTCAAGCATCCAGCTCTCCATTTAGACAAGCTGTTTGTTTAAGGAACTGCCTGTCTCATCTCTCAGTTCAACCATGTATATGAGAAAGGAGCCAGTCCCATGCACTATGAATTGATTACCAACCTTTTTGTTGTACTGTTTCACTGTAATAAGAAATCCGTCATGAACAAGCAAAGAGTGTTTGCAGAGCTGAGTATACTGTCAGTATCACAACAGGTACTTAATACATGTCTTTGATTAAAAGTGATGAACTGGTCAGTGTATCCTTGATTGCAAGATCAGAAATGAACTATAACTTCACAGGGATTACTTCTACAAACTGCTTCTACAAATTTACAATAATTATGGTTAACTAAGATTTTTTTCTCAAACACCAAATCATAATTTAGGTAACAGAAAGTAGGTTCCTTATAGATTCCTTCTTCCCTTTGCCCAGAGAAGAAAATGGCAACCCACTCCAGTACTTTTGCCTGGAAAATCCCATGGACAGAGGATCCTGGTAGGCTACAGGCCATGGGATCACAAAGAGTCAGACACGACTGAGCAACTTCACTTTCTTTTCACTTTCCCCTTTCCCACTATCACTAAGATCAAAATTAATGCATAACCCATTCTCCCAATAAAGAGAAGTTAATATCATATAACTATTGCCAAAAAAGACTCGTTCAATGTTAATTACAGTAAAACTAAAATATCTGGCAGATAGTCTCTAAACTTTAATGTTCTCTACTATACTGTCATATTTCATCAAATTTAACATGCCGCTGATTGTAACTTCACTCACATTTTCTGTAAAGATCAACAAAGAAAAAAAATGATGTGAATTAAAACTATAACATATCACCAAATATAAAAGGCCTTCTGATTGAAGAAATTATTCAATGTGTCTTATAAATGACCAAATATACTATGCCCAAAATCATACCAATCTATAATTGATATGTTTATAAGGGTATGCATATAAGGGATATGCTTCAAAATTGATTCACCTTATATATGCTATTAACGGGGTTTCCCTAGTGGCTCAGATGATAATGAATCTGCCTGCAATGCTGAAGACCCGGATTTGATCCCTGGGTCAGGAAGATCCTCTGGAGAAGAGAATGGATACCCACTCCAGTACTTGGGCCTGGAGGATTCCATGGACAGAGAAGCCTAGCAGGCTACAGTCCAGGGGGTCACAAAGAGTCAGACATGACTGAGCCACTAACACTTGCACTTTTCACTTCACGCTATTAATACACTACTATTCAAACAAAGACAGGAAGCAGAAAGCAGCATGGATCATCAGTAAAACCATTCTGAAATCCTTCTAGGGCAAAATAATTTCTTTCATCCTTTAATACAAAATATGACTAATTTTGATGAAGAAACCCCTGTGATCTCTACGGTGATTTATGGCAGTCTTCTAATGAGATTAAAATAGTGGTTAGATTTCTAAACTTCCTTCATATAATGTCAAGCCTAGTACCCACTCATCTTCTATACAAAATATATAGATCCTCCCTAAATCAACATAATATATGCAGGCTTCTAGATCTTTATTTAGATCATAAATCTTCAATTTGTCTCCTAGCCAATTTCTGTAAAAATATCAGCTAAAAAAAAGCTACTTAAGGAGAAGAATCCTATTTATTTCTCAATCTGCTGTCCTCGGATGTCCATCCTTGTTACTTTATGGACCTTACTCTTTTCCAGTAGTCATGTACGGATGTGAGAGTTAGACCATAAAGAAAGATGAGTACTGAAGAATTGGTGCTTTTGTACTGTGGTGTTAGAGAATTCTCTTGAGAGTCCTTTGGGCTGCAAGGAGATCCAACCAGTCCATCCTAAAGGAAATCAGTCCTGAATATTCATTGGAAGGACTGATGCTTAAGCTGAAACGCCAATATTTTGGCCACTTGATGCGAATAATTGACTCACTGGAAAAGACCCTGATGATAGGAAAGAATGAAGGTGGGAGGAGAAGGGGACAACAGAGGATGAAATGGTTAGATGGCATCACCGATGTGATGGACATGAGTTTGAGTAAGCTCCAGGAGTTGGTGATAGACAGGGCAGCCTGGCATGCTGCAGTCCATGGGGTAACAAAGAGTACGATATTGCTGAGCGACTGAACTGAACTTGTTAACATAACCAAAGACCTTTTATTCTGGAGCTTAGAATGTCAATTATTATCCCCTTCTTCTTATAAACATTCCTTAGGTTTGGTACTGCAACTTTCCTGATTTTCCTTGAATATTCCTTCTAAGTTTCTACCTTGGCTTTGAACCAACTTTCCATTTAATGAGCATCAATTACTTTAAGGTCACTGAGACGAGAAAAAGAGGGCATACAATGGTGATTAAGACATAATTAGATGTATAGATAACAAATGAGAGAGCTATGAGAAATTTTGTAATTCTGATATTAAAAATACTTTGGAGGCAAAGGATGATCAATCTTTACTGGAATGATCTGAGAAGAATTCATGGACAAGGAAGTATCTCACTTATATTTTGAAGGATGGGATTTTTTCACAAATGGAGAATATAAGGGAAGCATACAAAAGGGTGCCATGCAAGTTATACCCATCTTAATGTTCTGACCACAACCTAGTATAGTAAGCACACATAGTAAGGAATTAATAAATGCATATAGAAGGAATTAACTCCATAGAAAAAAACAGTAATGGCAAAGAAACAGCATGCAGGGAGTGCACAGAGCTGAAGAACAAAGATACCCATTCATGATAATGACAGAGCTTACGCAAAAAAAAAAAAGAGGTCAGACTGTTTAGGACCTGGACTTCCATGATACGGTTTAGAGATTAATTCTGTAGATAGAGTGTCAAAGACATTTGGGTCAAAAATTAGCATAATTTTAAACAGACAACTCTGGCAGCAAGGAGAGAATCCATTTAAAATCTGAGGGACTTCCCTCGGGGTTCAGTGGCTAAGGCTGTGCACTCCCAATGCAGGGAGACTGAGTTCATTCTCTGGCCAGGGAACTAGATGCCACACATCACAACAAAAGACCCAAACACTGCAACTAAGACCCAGCACAGCCAAACAAATAAACAAATATTTTAAAAAGAAAGAAAAAAAAAAAAAACAGACTAGAGTAATCAGGTAAACAATTCACAAAGTGCAACAAAAATTACTAAACACCAATTCAGTGTTGTAAAAAGCTGCAGACACAATGGAGGAAATTGTATCAATCTGAAAGAATGTAACTATTTGGTTGAAAAACCAGACATATGCAATTACATTAAAAATACATAGTTTTAAAATAGCACACTTTAAGAAGTGAGTAAGTATCTTTGGTAGTATAAGAAGTTACCTTTGAGCCAGTAAGAGCTTCTGAGGAACCTTAACTAGAGCAGCAGTAACAGACATTTCAACAAAGTCAATATCCCAGGGGGGATTAGCATGCACCCTTTGGGCAAAGGCAGGAAGTGTTTCGAGGTTCCAGCCGTGTGTTGCGGTGTGTTGCGTTGTTGCCCGTAGTGTAAAGGAAAAGAATGGGGTTGGGAACAGAGGAGCAACGGATTTTATCTTGACCTGTTGACATTTAAACAAGAACTATAGCACAGTTCAGTACTATGGGACCAAATGGTATAGAGATAAATAAGAGTCAGGATACTGTTAACATCAAGGAAGCAAAATTGTTCAGTCGCCAAGTCATGTTGGACTCTTTGCAACCCCATGGACTGCAGCATGCCAGGCCTCCCTGTTTCTCAGGATCTCCTAGAGTTTGCCCAAGTTCATGTCCATTGAATTGCTGATGACAGTCTGATGCTGGGAAGCAAGATATAGCCTAGAAATTTAGTAGGCACTGAAACAGAGTTAAGGTCAGAATTTTAGGGTATCACTACAGGGATAAGGACAGGGAAAAGAGGCAGAATAGGATATTAAGATAGAGTCCTAAAAGAAATATAAAAGAAAAAAATATATGATACTTGAAGAATAAAGGATACAAAAGTTTCACCAAGAAAATTAACATTTACCAGACAAAGGAATTGGGTCATCTGTTATCTTTCAGGAAAGGGATGTCACACTTAGGTGGGCCAAGAAGAGAACATAAACTAGAAATGGTACATGACTCCTCTAGAAAAAATGAATGAGATGAGCCAAGGTGTAACTGGAACAGATTTTTTCTCAATACATATAAATGCTTTCAAGAAAACTTTTGCCTGAAGAAATGACAGATGCTATAAGGCTACAATTCATATGGAACAGGCACTTATCTGGAGAAAAGCGGGATCTGAAAGGATGCACGCACCCCTATGCTCACCGCAGCACTGCTGACAGCAGCCAAGACGCGGGAGCAACCTCAGCGTCCACTGACTGAGGAGTGGGTAACGAAGACGTGGAGCACGGCCCAGCCATTAAAGAGGGTGAAACAACGCCATTCGCGGCAACACAGACAGACCTAGGGGCCGTCATACCAAGTGAAGCCAGTCAGTCAGTGAAGAACAGGCACTGCATGACACCCCACATATGCGGAATCTAAAAGGAAATGGTACAGGTGCATTCACTCACACAACAAGAAGACTCACAGACTTAGCAAATGAACTGTAGATTGCTGGGGGGAAGGGATAGTTAGGGACTTTGGGAAGGTCATGTACACACTGCTATATTTAAAATGGATAACCAACAAGGACCTATTGTATACACATGTCTGCCCAATGTTATGTGCCAGACTGGATGGGAGTCAGGTTTGGGGGAGAATGAGTACATGTATATGTGTGGCTGAGTCCCTCTGCTGTTCACCTGAAACTATCACAACATTGTTAATGGGCTCCACCTCAATATAAATAAGAGGTTAAGGTTTGGGGGAAAAAAGAAATACCAATGATATCAGGCAGCCAGAACAGGTTACTTCATAAAAAGTTAAAATATGGTGAAGTTGATAATTATATATGATAAAGTATATGGGAAAAATGACCATTTAATAAATGGTGCCCACAATAGTCACTTAACTTTGTAGAAAAGTAACATTTGATTTTCACTTCACTTCACATCATAACAAAATTAATTTCATGTAATTTATAAACTAGAATATGAACCAATAGTTTCCTGATCTCAGGACACAAGAGCAAACAGAATCATAAAAGGAGGAACTGGTAGAATTAACTACATGAAATAGCAAAAAATGTAAACTGAGTATTTATGACAAATATTACAGTATATATGCATAACATAGAGAGAAATCATATTAAACAGCACTAAAACACAAGGGGAAAAAAGAGAAAGGGCAAAGACAACATAAGAGGAATACACATTATTACAGTATGTGAAAATATACCACCTTATAATAATCAATGAAGTAGAGATAAAACATATGTGAAACAATGTAACACTTCGAGAAATATTATCAGTGAAAGTGTGAAGAGATACACACTGGTAGCTAGAATGTAAACATAAACCCTTTGTAGGACAACTGGCAATAGATATCAAACTAATTTTTAAAATACAGTTGTTCCTCTTTAAAATTTCCTTAAAAAAAAAGGGCAATGTAGAAATCTCCTACACAAGGATATTCTTGCACAGTATATATGACAAAATGTGAAAACAGACTTTGAATCATGTTGAACATTTTTTAAATTAGATTTTTTTTATCTAACACCACAACAAAATAAATTTTAGATGTAACTGACAGCTAAATTTAAAATATGAAACTAACTGTAAAAAGCAGAAAACAAAAATAAAAAGTTCATGGGACTAGACTTACCCTTCTGCCTGAAGCAACTAAACACAAATATTAGAAGGAATAAATGAAAACTGAGAAGAATATACAACAGAACTCTTTTTAGATAGTGGACAACAGGCAGTGTAAGACGATGATCCCTGTGAAAACAAACGAGGTGAGTCCTAAAATCTCCTGCTTTCTGTCTGAAGGCATTTTCTAGAATGTTATACAGTAAAAAACATACCAAGCATAATACAGATGTCTCACTGTTGCAGGAATAAATATCAGATTTTGAGGTGGGTGAGATGGGTGAGGTGGGTAGCATTAGTAGGACAGAATGCCAGTGAGGAAGAAGCTGCACAATTTACATAGTTGTCTGCATCTGAAACCAAGTTACACACGTACAAGAATAAGCAGAGGAGTAGGGATCTGTATGCCAAATAATTTCCAGACCCGAGAGACATTCCATTTCTAATCAGTCATTAGAATGTCTTTATTGAACACAGAGGCATTCAGTAGATTTCAAAGAAGTCAGAGTAAAAGCTAAACCTACATTAACAAAACTAACAAACAAGACTGTAGAACATCATATTTGTAAAAAACTACTCTCCAGAGTAAGATATAATACTCTTTGAAGGAAGACAGCATGATCTAAACACTTAATGTAAAATTCAAAGTATCTAGTATCCAATCAACAGTTACTAGACATGAGAAGATGCAGGAAAATATGATGCATCACCAACAAAAAACTAGTCACTAGACACAGACTAAAAAATAACAAGAGATGATGGAATTAACATACAGCAACTTTAAAGAAGCATATGAACATTATAAGAGATAATGGGAAATAGAAATAAATAGGACTTTTAAAGATGAAACATGTAATACCTGAATAAAAATGTTATTAGATGGGATAAACAACATATTAGACACTGCAAGAGAAAAGACCAATGAACATGAAATTATAGCAGAAGAAAACTATATGAACTGTACCTAAAAAAAAAAAAAAAAAAGAATTGTAGTGACCTGTTGGTCAAGCAGTCTAACATGTGAATAACACCAGATCCTGAAAGAGAGAGGGAGACATCTGCAAAATAAAGCCTGAATTTTTCTAAACTAGGGGAAAAAAAGATAAATGTACAGACTAAGTATTCCAATGAAACCCAGTGAGATGAAAACTCACAATCATGCATGAAAACTAATAACATAACCAACATAACCAGTCAGATCACAGTAAAATTGCTGAAAAACTAGTGATAAACAGAAAATCTTTAAAAAATTCTGAAGGGGAAACAAACAATACACACAGCAAATAGGAGACTTCTCCTCAGAAACTATATAAACAGAAGAACAATGGAAAAACATGTTCAAATTGCTAAAAGAAAAAAAAAAATCCCATATCCTAAAATCCTGCATCCAGTGGAAATATCTATAAAGTATAAAGGTTGGAGAGTTTGTTTTGACCATGACTGAGTAACAGATAACAGACTTATACTCCCTTCTTCAACAATTAGGAAAATATATTAAAAAAAATAGAACAAGGATATCCATACATTAAGTATCACACTTCAAGGTACACTGACCCCAAAGAAAAAGGAAACAATTAATGCTTGTTTGAGAGACCATATAGAATGTAACACAGGGAGGGAAAATCAAAAAGAACTTGTGGTATCCTTGAATCATGAATAGAGAGTTCAGAGACTGGGGAGACCAAAGGAGCTATGATTCATGAGACAGAGAACCACAGAAAGGAGAGCTCCAGAGACCTGCAATGAATTGCCTTGAGTCTTACTAATCAGCACATGTATATAAGGAAAATTCCGAGGTCAGGGAAAGAGCCATTGGAAAGAATCAGGTGAAAAAAAATCATAGCTCACAGAGCTAAAAATACTTTTTGTTTTCACCAGGCAAAATGGAAAAACTGCTTAAGAAATGTGGCACCCAGTGGAGTCCTTGAACACACTGCCTCTGTAGTGCAGCAGTGTTAGTGTTAGAGGAAAGGCCACACACATGTGTCAAACTGATTTTTGACAAAGGTGTCAAGATCATTCAATGGGACTTTTCAACAAAAGATGCTGGAATAAGTAGATATCCACAGGAGATTAAAAAAAAAAAAAAGAACCTCAATTCTTAGCTTACAGCATTCATAAAAATAAAACAGATCATAAAACTAAATGTGGTAGGTACAACTATAAAAGTTATAAAAGGAAATACAGGAGAAAATATTTGTGATCCAGGATAGACAAAGATTTCTTAAACAATATTAAAAAAAAAAACAAATTGATAAACTGGATTTCAAAATTTAAAACTCGTATTGCTCAACAATATCACTGAAACAATGAAAAGGCAAGGTACAGTCTATGATTTCCTTAAATGTGACACTGTTTATCTTCTTCATGCCATTTACTAATTACATAGCACAGTAGCTTGTAGCATGCAGTCAGTAAATAGCAATAAATAAATAAATAAAACATTTTATCAATTGAATTGAAATAACTTTCTGACTTTTCTACAATGAATATGCATTATTGTTACTTTCATAATGGGGAAAATTATATAGATTACAATTAAAATTCTATTGATTCTTTTAGCAATTTAGGCTTTTGACAATTTTTTGTTGGCAGAAGCTTAGGACAAAGATGAAGACTATACAAGTACTATATAGTTTTGCATCTTCAGCAACAAGCCTAGTATGTGGGCACATTATATGCTTAATAAATGTACTGCAGAGAATAAAGTTAAATTCAAAAATCCTTTCCAAAGAATTATTTGTAAGAAAAATAAGGCTTAAAGTCTTAAAGGTAAAGTGTTTTTCATTAGAAACATTAAAAAGACCACAACTAAATAATCTTTTTTCTGTTTTTTAAAAAAAATGAATTGTTTGCTCTTCAAGCAAGGAACACATCTTCAGAAGTTTGCTTTCCTTAGCAATGACCACATGTTTTTTTTTTTGTGTTTTGTGCTTAATAATGCTGTGAAAATACAATAATGCAAATAGACTGTTTTAATGATTTAAATAAACAAGTCAAGATTTCATAACAAACCCAAAATGCTTATCTTGAAAACAAATTACTATATTTTGAAAACTATGCAAAAAACTTTCAAAAAATAAACATCTGAACTTAAACAATATTCTAAGAATTATCAATGCAATCTAAGACTTTAAACCAAACTATATTTTTCTTGCAACTCTTATCTGTATATACAAACTTTAGTCATTCTTTTGTAATGGCAAATGTTGGTTAATAGAGAAAATATGTTCAATACAAGTCAATAATTTCAATTATTACATTCATTAATCATAATATTGATGAGCTCAGAACCCGAATACTCTAAAGACAATTAATTAATTAGCAACAAGATGTGGCAGTCTGTGCAATAATGCTGATTAACACATCCCTTGAGTTTACAAAAAACCTCAGATGAAAAGAATGTCTCAAGCTCACATACAGGACAACTCATCAACAATACTGTCCTAGTCCATTTGGGCTGCCATAACAGATTACCATAGACTGGGTGGATTATAAAAGTGAAAGTTAAAGTCACTCAGTATGTCCGACTCTTTGAGACCCCATGGACTATACAGTCCATGGAATTCTCCAGGCCAGAACACTGGGCCACACAAATTTATTTCTCATAATTCTGGAGGCTGAGAAATATAAGATCAATGCAATGGCAGATTGAGTGTTTATTTCCTGGTTCATAGACAGCTGTCTTTTCACTGTGTCCTCAGACTGGGGAAGGAGCAACTGAACTCTCTGAGCTGTCCTTTATGAAAGTGAAAGTGAAAGTTGCTCAGTCGTGTCCGACTCTTTGCAACCCCAAGGACGTATAGTCTATGGAATTCTTCAGGCCAGAATACTGGAGTGGGTAGCCTTTCTGTTCTCCAGGGGATCTTCCCAACCCAGGGATCGAACCCAGGTTTCCTGCGTTGCAGGCAGATTCTTTACCAGCTGAGCCACAAGGAAAGCCCAAGAATACTGAAGTGGGTAGTCTACCCCTTCTCCAGCAGATCTTCCTGACCCAGGCATCAAACCAGGGTCTCCTGCATTGCACGTGGATTCTTTACCAGCTGAGCTATCAGGGTATCCCTGAGCTGTCCATTACAGGAGCACTAATTCCATTCATGAGGGTTCCACCTTCATGACCTAATCAGTCCAAAGACTTGTTTCAAGTGCCATCACAAAGAGGATTAGGTTTTCACTTATTAGTTTGGGAGGGAAAGATTCAGTCTGTAGTAAATACTACAATCACAACTAGAATGGTATTAGTTATACAATAAGACATTTAAACATCTACTTTTATAGGATCAAATATAAGTACACCTACATTTAATAGGTAATAGATTTGTTTTCTAGATCATGTCTATTCTTTTCACAAGCTAAACTCCATAGTTTCTATGTATTTTGCATAGAAAATTTAATGTATTGCCCTCGGGGCATTCAGGCCCGGTCCTTACTATGTATGACAAACCCACAGCAAACATTATCCTCAATGGTGAAAATGTGAAAGCATTTCCCCTAAAGTTAGGAACAAGACAAGGGTGCCCACTTTCACCACTACTATTCAACATAGTTTTGGAAGTTTTGGCCACAGCAATCAGAGCAGAAAAAGAAATAAAAGGAATCCAAATTGGAAAAGAAGAAGTAAAACTCTCACCATTTGCAGATGACATGATCCTCTACATAGAAAACCCTAAAGACTCCACCAGAAAATTACTAGAGCTAATCAATGAATATACTAAAGTTGCAGGATATAAAATCAACACACAGAAACCCCTTGCATTCCTATATACTAACAATGAGAAAACAGAAAGAGAAATTAAGGAAACAATTCCATTCATCATTGCACCAAAAAGAATAAAATACTTAGGAATGTATCTACCTAAAGAAACTAAAGACCTATACATAGAAAACTATAAAACACTGGTGAAAGAAATCAAAAAGGACACTAAGAGATGGAGAAATATACCATGTTCATGGATCAGAAGAATCAATATAGTGAAAATGAGTATACTGCCCAAAGCAATCTATAGATTCAATGCAATCCCTATCAAACTACCAATGGTATTTATCACAAAGCTAGAACAAATAATTTCACAATTTGTATGGAAATACAAAAAACCTTGAATAGCCAAAGCAATCTTGAGAAAGAAGATTGGAACTGGAGGAATCAACCTGCCTGAATTCAGGCTCTACTACAAAGCCACAGTCATCAAGACAGTATGGTACTGGCACAAAGACAGAAATATAGATCAATGGAACAAAACAGAAAGCCCAGAGATAAACCCATGCATCAATGGACACCTTATCTTTGACAAAGGAGGCAAGAATATACAATGGAGAAAAGACAATCTCTTTAACATGTGGTGCTGGGAAAACTGGTCAACGACTTGTAAAAGAATGAAACTAGAACACTTTCTAACAATACCATACACAAAAATAAACTCAAAATGGATTAAAGATCTAAACTTAAGACCAGAAACTATAAAACTCCTACAAGAGAACATAGGCAAAACACTCTCCGACATAAATCACAGCAGGATCCTCTATGACCCACCTCCCAGAATATTGGAAATAAAAACAAACATAAACAAATGGGACCTAATTAAACTTAAAAACTTCTGCACAACAAAGGAAACTATAAGCAAGGTGAAAAGACAGCCTTCAGAATGGGAGAAAATAATAGCAAGTGAAGCAACTGACTAACAACTAATCTCAAAAATATACAAGCAACTCCTACAGCTCAATTCCAGAAAAATAAACAACCCACTCAAAAAATGGGCCAAAGAACTCAGACATTTCTCCAAAGAAGACACACAGATGGCTAACAAACACATGAAAAAATGCTCAACATCACTCATTATTAGAGAAATGCAAGTCAAAGCCACAATGAGGTACCATTTCATGCCAGTCAGAATGGCTGTGATCCAAAAGTCTATAAGCCATAAATGCTGGAGAGGATGTGGAGAAAAGGGAACCCTCTTACACTGTTGGTGGGAATGCAAACTAGTACAGCCACTATGGAGAACAGTGTGGAGATTCCTTAAAAAACTGGAAATAGAACTGCCTTTCGACCCAGCAATCCCACTGCTGGAGAAACCAGAATTGAAAGACACACGTGTACACCAATGTTCACTGTAGCACTGTTTATAATAGCTAGGACATGGAAGCAACCTAGATGTCCATCAGCAGATGAATGGATAAGAAAGCTGTGGTACATATACACGATGGAGTATTACTCAGCCATTAGAAAGAATACATTTGAATCAGTTCTAATGAAGTGGATGAAACTGGAGCCTATTATACAGAGTGAAGTAAGCCAGGAAAAAAAACACCAATACAGTATGCTGCTGCTGCTGCCAGGTCACTTCAGTCGTGTTCGACTCTGTGCAACCCCATAGACGGCAGCCCATTCCGCATACATATGGAATTTAGAAAGATGGTAACAATAATCCTGTATGCGAGACAGCAAAAGAGACATAGATGTACAGAACAGTCTTTTGGACTCTGTGGGAGAGGGAGAGGGTGGGATGATTTGGGAGAATGGCACTGAAACATGTATATCATATAAGAAATGAATCGCCAGTCCAGGTTCGATGCAGGATACAGGATGCTTGGGGCTGGTGCACTGGGGTGACCCAGAGGGATGGTACAGGGAGGGAGGTGGGAGGGGGGTTCAGGATGGGGAACACGTGTACACCCATGGCGGATTCATGCTAATGTATGGCAAAACCAATACAATATTGTAAAGTCATTAGCCTCCAATTAAAATAAATAAATTTAAATTTTTAAAAAATTTTTTAAAAAAGAAAAGAAAATTTAATGTAATGTAAATTCATATTTAGTGCTTGAAGAGTTTTTTTCAGAAAAGATAGTGATATAGACAAAAATATAAAATGTCATTTTAATAAATAGTTCAGTATTACATTTCTTAAAATTTACATTAAGCACTTAGGATGCTACAAGAGAACTAAAAGCGATCTAAGGTCAGATGGCTGGACTCTGAAATAGTTATTTGGTTAAAAATTTCCAGCTAAATTACCTCAAGCCCTAAGAAATGCAATGTTAACATTAAAAAGCAAACAAACAAAAAAAGAAATTCAAGATATTACCAGAATACAGAAGAAAAACCACATGATCATTCCAACAGATGTAGAAAAATAATCTGGCAAAACTTTACATTCTATCATTAAAAAAAAAAACCCTCAGGAAAACAGGAATAAAAAGGAACTTGTTCAACTATTCATAATACTTTAATATAAAGTCTTAACAGTGAGGGTATAAATGTATTTGCCTTAAGATCTGGTATAAGGTAAAGATGATTGCTCTTACTTTCCTATTTAACACTGTTCTGTAGGTCTTAGCTTAATAAGATAAGAAAAAGAGAGAAAACCTACTGAGGTTGAAAAAAGAGGAAGTAAAACTGTCTTTGTTTTCATATGATGTGATTATCCCAAAGAGAATCTCAACATATTTATGAACAAGCAACTAAACTTTGAGAAAGGATTTAGGATTCAAGGCTATAAGTAAATATCAACTGTATTTCTAAATGCAACAAACAACTCATTTCTGAGACTTCAAACAAATCATTTATAGTATAAGAGAACACATAAGATAAATAAGGATAAATATAACAAGAAATGTAGGGGTCCTGTTCACTAAAAACTACATAATATTGTTGAAAAATTAAAGAAGATCTAAATAATTGGAACGATATACCATGTTCATGGATCAGAAGACAATACTGTTAACATGTCAATTCTCCCTAAATTGATCAACAGATTACAATATTAATTAAAGTCTAGTAGACCTTCATGACGGAGAATGCAATGCACCCCATTCCAGTACTCTTGCCTGGAAAATCCCATGGACAGAGGAGCCTGGTAGGCTGCAGTCCATGGGGTCGCTAAGAGTCAGACGAGAGGGAGTGACTTCACTTTCACTTTTCACTTTCATGCATTGGAAAAGGAAATGGCAACCCACTCCAGTGTTCTTGCCTGGAGAATCCCAGGGACGGGGGAGCCTGGTGGGCTGCCGTCTATGGGGTCACACAGAGTCGGACACGATTGAAGCGACTTAGCAGCAGACCTTCATGTAGAAATCACCACTCTACAATTAATATAAAATGTTAAGCAAATACAGTTGCCAAGATAATTTTTAAAAAGAAGGGTAAAATTGGAAGACTCAAAACTGCCTCATTCCAATACTCTAAGGCAAAAGTACTAAAGACAGTGAGATAAATGGATTGATGGACATAGATCAGAGGTGTCAGGGTAATTCAATGAGAGAAAAATAGTTTTTTCAACAAATACTTTTAAAAAAATTTTTGTTGTTGTTTTAGTCGCTAAGTCTTATCAGACTTTTTGAGACCCCATGAACTATAGTCCACCAGGCTCCTCAGTCCCTGAGATTTCCCAGGCAAGAATACTGGAGTGGGTTGCCATTTCCTTCTCCAGGGGATCTTCCCTACTCAGGGATCCAACCTATGACTCTTGCACTGGCAGGCAGGTTCTTTACCACTGGACCACCAGGGAAGCAAACTTTTTCGTTTACTCTATCCCTAAACCAAGGTTTATTGTAGACTTATAGAAGTCTTTCAAGACCTAAAGTTCTTGCCAATACGTAACAACATACCAAGAAAGGCCAGAACACCTGAGTTGATGCACTAAGTCACCCATCTGCACCAGCAGAAAGGATCAGTCCCTGAAGTCTTTTCTCTTTTGCCTCTTTACTGAGAATTATGAAAAAGTTAATCAGGAAAAATATTAGGCAGGCAAGATACTGCTACAAGTAAAAAGAATTTCTAGACTCACTAAATTTTTTTAAATGAATTTTAACCATGAGAGAAAAACTACAAGTCAACAGCCCCAATTTATTTTAAAGGGCAGATAGTTAGTACTTTAAATTTTGAGTTTAGGAATAAAACTGTAGTAAATATCTGGGGGTCAAGTCATGAGAAGTCACTTCATGCTCAAGTATTTGAAATCATGATGCTACTGAATGAAACTGTGTCTGATTTGTTTACATGTAATTTTATTGGACTTTGCAAACTGTCCAGAATATTTATATACTCTTAACTTTAAAAGGACAAAAAAAAAAAATCTGTGCTTATCTGTTTATATGTCTGAAATCACCCATCCTAATCCGATACAGGCTTATTTACTGGATAAACTACAAGGTTATATTTTGCCCCACAAGATCTGTTCCTGTAAAATCACATACTGCCTTAATGCTGTCGTATTTTCAACAAATATTTTTTCAGTTAAATATCCAATTCCAAAAAAAAATGAACCTTGATTCTTTAATACCATAAAGAAAATTAACTTGAAGTGGATTACAGACTAAATATAATTCTAAAAACTATTAACATTTCTAGAAGAAACATAGGAGTAAATCTTAACAACGTTGGGTTAGGAAAAGATGTTTTAAATTAAATCCCATATCTGTAAACTACAAAAGAAAAACACTGATAAATTGTATTTCATCTAATTTAAAAGTTTTGTGCTTCAAAACAGAGGATGAGATGGCTGAATGGCATCACCGACTCGATGGACATGAGTTTGAGTGAACTCCGAGAGTTGGCGATGGACAGGGAGGCCTGGTGTGCTGCGATTCATGGGGTCACAAAGAGTTGGACACGACTGAGCGATGAACTGAACTGAACTGAACTGAAGTAAGAAAGCACACCAGTGGTTAGAAGGATAGGAGGTGATGGTGGAAACTGTAAAGGAGTATGAAAGACTTGTTACAATGTCAGACCTGTTCTATATCGTGATTGTGGTATTGGTAAACAACACATTTGTCAAAACTCACTAATTTGTACACTTAAAAGTGGTAAATTTTACTGAATATAAATTACATATAAACAATATGACTTCTAAACAATGGATTTAAGCAAAAATAAACACAGGGAAAAAATTCCCCACTAAAAAATGAAATGGCAGAACACAGACTGGGAGAAACTATTTGCAAAACATATATACGATAAGTACTTGCAAACTGTATAAAGAAGTCTGACTACTCAATATTAAGAAAACAAACAACCCAATCAAAACATGGACCAAAGATTTTAACAGATACTTCAATAAAGAAGACACAACATGGCAAATCAGCACAGGAAAGCATGTTCAATACCATTAATAATTCAGGAAATTCAAATTAAAACTGTAAGATGCCATTACACATCCAAAAGACGAGGTAAATAAGAAAGACTAACCACGCCAAGTGAGGCAATGATGTTAAATAATATCCTAGAAATGCAAAATGGTACAATTCGGCAGTTTCTTATGAAGCTGAACATACCAAATGACACAGAAATTGTATTCCTAGATATTCACCGAAGGCAACTAAAACTATACATCCACACAAAGATGTGTACTGGAATATTCACATGAAATTTTTTCATAATAGCCCCAAACTGCAAGAAAATCAAATATCTACTAAAGATTATATAGATATGTTATAATATATCCACATAAGACCATAAGAAGAATAAACTCCTGATGTATGCAACAATATTGATGACTTTTTAAACTATTAAGTGTAAGATACGGAACACAAATGACTATATACTGTGTTTTGATATTATAGTTTTAAATATTTAAATATTATTTTGCTACACTATCCTTTTTTTTTCCCTCCTTCAAAGTTTCCAATTTATACACATATTGTGCCTTCCGTTTTTACTCTCTTGAAATGTTCACTCTGGGGTAATCCAGTCTTTGTGCAAAAAGTGTGACTACTCTGAAATTGCCATCCTGTGCCATAACCACAAGGAAAAAAATTGTGAGAACAGATAAATGCCCAGTCAGCTCCTCAAGCTTCAGCTACTTCATCTGATGTTCTAGATATAAAAGTAAGCAACTTAGATGTTGAGTCTAGATGAGTCTTTGGATTATTACTTCACAAGCAGAGATATATTGGTTTAATGAAGTTGGGGAATTTAGCATTGAAATATGGGCTTCCCTGGTGGTTCAGATGGTAAAGAATCCTCCTGCAATGCGGGAGACCTAGGTTCGATCCCTGGGTTGGGAAGATCCCCTGGAGGCGGCCATGGCAACCTACTCCAGTATTCTTGCCTGGAGAGTTTCATGGACAGAGGAGCCTGGTGGGCTACAATTCATTGGGCCACAAAGAGTCAGACACGACTGAGCAACTAAGCACAGCACAGCAGCCTTGAAATATAAAATTACATAGTAAAGACATTCCCAAATGTATTTTGCCTTGAACTGTATGTATTAATGTGAATATTATAATGCATCCTTCTTGGCTTGACACTTTGTAGAAAAGCTCTGGGTGAAGACAACAGAACTCTGCTAAAACCTATGTAATATCCTAATAACTAAAATTGTTAGCAAAGAAGTCACTTGTCAGACTTCTGACAATAAAGATAGTTGTACATCTGTAAACTTAGTAAAATTTTAAAAATCACTATGAATATGAAATGATACTTTTAATTTAAAAGTCACCCAAATCACACCTCCATAAATTAGTAAGTGGATCTAGAATGCTGACTGCCGGCACTTCTGTCTCATGTGAATTTAAAATGAGATCATTGAAGACAAAACGCCAGCAAGATAATGAGAATCTAAAATAAGTATGAGAGACTCTCAAGATTGGCATGAAACTAGAAGTCATATGCAAAAACTAAAATGAATTTTATCAAAGGACTTACTATAGAGTGTACAATGAACTAAAATATGGACAAAAATAGTAAACAACTGAAAATGTTAGCCTTATTTGTACCCAGATATATATAGAATATAGAAGAATGTGAAAAATTTATCAGATGACTAACACTTCTATGTAATCATTTTCCTTTCCCCACTAATCAATCTCTTATCAATCTCCAAGAGATTACAGCCTGGAGAAGGATTTATAGAGGTTTGATATATTATAGAGGTTTGTTTTACAGACCTGAAAGAAATAAGGTCATGAGTAAGGATTTTGGTAAAGAGTCTTAAGTAAAGACATTCTAAATCGAACTATACAGTTTTCAGTTTACTCCCCTCCTTGCCTCCCACCCCACCCCTCCCCCGCCAATATTTTTCTGCTTCTCGAGGGAGGTGGCAACCCACTCCAGTGTTCTTGCCTGGAGAATCCCAGGGATGGGGGAGCCTGGCGGGCTGCCGTCTATGGGGTCGCACAGAGTCGGACACAACTGAAGCGACTTAGCAGCATATAAATTTGAGACTCTGAGAGTTGGTGATGGACAGACAGGCCTGGCATGCTGTCATTCATGGTGTCGCAGAGTCGGACATGACTGGACTGAACTGAAGTTACAGCTGGTAAAGAACCCATCTGGCAGTGCAGGAGATGCAAGAGATGTGGGTTTGATCTCTGGGTCGGGAAGATCCCCTGGAGAAGGAAATGGCAACCCACCCCAGTATTCTTGCCTGGAGAAGCCCATGGACAGAGGAGCCTGGTGGGCTATGGCCCATGGGTTTGCAGAGAGTCAGACATGATTGAGTGCATGTACACACACACATCCACACAATCTACAAAAAGAGAGTGGTTTGGATATGCTAGCAGCAGGGGGATGGGTCACATTATTAGAGCGCTTTTATAATCAGTTCTCCATGTGCTGATTTACTGTCTACCAAAGGTTCTACTGAACCTTCACAACCTTGTTCTACTGAGCTCCAAACCAACCCTTGTGTAGTCAAGGTACGTATCATTCATCAAGCCATAAGAAAAGAAGAATTCATGGTATTCTGCTTACGAACTAGTGAAAGTGAAAGTCCCTCAGTCGTGTCCGACTCTTTGTGACCCCATAACTATACAGTCCATGCAATTCTCTAGGCCAGAATACTTGAGTGGGTAGCCTTTCTCTTCTCTAGGGGATCTTCCCAACCCAGAGATCAAACCCAGGTCTCCTGCTTTGCAGGCAGATTCTTTACCAGCTAAGCCGCAAGGGAAGCCCAAGAATACTAGAGTGGGCAGCCTATCCCTTCTCCAGCAGAACTAGTAGTAGATGTCAAATCCAATGAATTCAATTGCTATCTTTCAGTTGTGTATCTTTACTCTTACACTCAATATACTTCCCTTAACTTCTAAGGCTTTATATAAAGACAGCTGAACACCGAAGAATTGATGCTTTTGAACGGTGCTGTTCAAAACTGTAATGCTTTTGAACTGTGGGGACTGTGGTGTTGGAGAAGACTCTTGAGAGTCTCTTAGACTGCAGGGAGATCCAACCAGTCTATCTTCAAGGAAATCAGTCCTGAATATTCACTGTAAAGACTGATGCTAAAGCTGAAACTCCAATACTTTGGCCACCTGATTCAAAGAACCAACTCACTGGGAAGACCCTGATGCTGGGAAAGATTTTAGGTGGGAGGAGAAAAGGACGACAGAGGACGAGATGGTTGGATGGCATCACAGACTTGATGAACGTAAGTTTGAGTAAGCTGCAGGAGTTGGTGATGGACAGGGAAGCCTGACGTGCTGCAGTCCAAGTCCATGGAGTTGCAAAGAGTCGGACATGACCGAGCAACTGAACTGAACCGAACTTCTAAGGCTTCTCTTGTCTGGCTGCTTCTACCCAGTATTCTCCTTAGGCTTCTCTTATCACCAATGTGTCCAATGTTGGTACCTTCAAGCACCATTCTTAGCCACTTATCTTTTGAACTACACACTATTCTCACACCGGACACCTTCCCTTCCTTGGTTTCAGCATTGCTGCTGAACTCTATTTGTATCTCTAACCTAACTCTCCCACCTCCTTCAGGTTCCCTTGCGGCACCTCACATACAGGATGATAAACTCAGAAATCATTCCTTTTACTGTTCCCTGATTTTACAAATAGCCCAGTACCCATACAAATTCTCCAAGTAGCAAATAGGAAACTGTGTGATGTTTTCCTTTCTCTCCTTTCAGTCATTAAATCCCAGAAAACCTATACCTGAACAGCATTTAGAATGTGATTCCTTCTCACTAATATTGCCTCAATTAACTACTTATCATTTTTTGAACAAGTTACCTAAACCTTCCACCTGCAGTAGCTTCTAAGCCATTTCTCTGCATCCAATTTTATCTTTTCCAATACAAGTCTCATACCGTTACCAAAGTCTCCCTTCTAAAACATTTCATACAGAAATCCTTCCATGTTGCTTCACTGCATCCAGGATACAATCTAAACTGCTTGGGAGAGATCTGGCCTAACACGACCCTAACTACCTGGTCGCATGCTTCTGGCTTCTCTCTGCAGGACTCTGTGCGTCATTCATACCATGCTACATCCGGGGAGGTAGAGGAGAGCTTGCATGAGCTCCCACATTCTAAGCATTCTATTTTCTCTGCGTAGGAATGCTCTCCCTCTCATCCTTACTTATGTAACTTACAGTCAGCGTTAATACTTAGCTCAGCCAACTACTTGAAGAAGTGTTTCTGACCATGCCATTCTCCCCCTTCCTTTCTCTTCCTTTTGGACTGATTCAAATCTACATTCTCTGTATCCCACAACAACTAGTGTTTTCATAGCAATAATGACACCGAATATGCATATTTTCTTGTCTGCAATTTGATACTCATCTTCTCAAGGAAAGTACCATATTTCCCTTATTTCTACATCCTCTGGTGTCCAACTCATTGTAATTGCTCATGAAATATTTAATAGGCAAATGGATTATACTGGAGTGGGTTCTGAACTTAACATATAAACCATCAAGTAAACCAAAACCACCCTTGGAAATTCCTTAGGAAGGCATTACACTGAAGACCAATTTGCTGTCTCAACATAGTTAAGCTAGCACAGTTTTTCCTTTAGCACTGAAATACTAGTTTCTTTGGAGGACTATCCGTACTTACAACAAGATAGGTTCTCCTGAAAACACATTTTTAGCATTTCTTCTAAAGAACCTATGTACCACATTACTTTCTGTTTTTCTTCCTAATTCTCAGTAGTTCCTATTTTACCAGTTTTTTAAAAAAATTCATTTATTTGGCTGCTTCAAGTCTCAGTTGGTGCATATGGGTTTAGTTGCCCTATGGTATGTGGGATCTTAGTTCCCCAAGAAGGAACTGAACCTGTGTCCCTTAATTGGAAGACAGAGTCTTAACCACTGGGCTACCAGGGATGTCCTCTAATTCACCACTTTTGCTAACTTATTTTACCCCTGTTCCTGGAGGGAAACTTTTCATCTATTCGCTTATTTGCTCATTCAAAACATCCAATAAGTGTCAAGTTCCTACTATGTGTCAGGTAGTGTGCTAGGTGCCAGGGTTACACCAGTGGGTAAGTCTTTAGGGAGCTTTGAGCCTAGCAGGAAGAACAGATAAGTAAATAATTATAAAGATAAGTAAATAATTATAAAGCTATGTGCTAATTTTTATGATAGATACAAACACATGATGCTGTTTAAGAGTACTTCTATAATTTAAGAGTGCTTCTCCAACTTTCTGCCTGCAGTTTATCATTTCTCTATATAATATTCCCTCCACTGGTCATCCATCCATCCGCCTACCTATCTTTCTTCCTTCAACTTTAATATACACCTTTGATACAAAATACAAAAGATGCCCAAGAATAAAGTGAAAAATCAGACTTACTCCCATCTTTTCCCCAGTGATTGATTCAGTTTGCCTTCCTGAAGGTAAGCACTAATGTCCAGTACATAATTCAGAGACAGTCAATGTAGACACAGATATATGGTCTTACTTTAACATGATAGTAGCATACTTTATATTCTGTCTACATCTTGCTTTTCTTATTTCATAACATATCTTAGAAAATGCATTGTCTCAGCCCATATTGGGTGACATCATTCTTTTTAATGAATATAAAGTATTTCACTGCATGAATATCTAAGTAGACCTCCTGGAAGTGAAATTGCTGGGTCCCAGAATATGTGCTTTTTTAATTTTGATAGATACTAACAGAGAGATTTCACCAATTTAAATTTCCTATAAAATAGGAAATATTCACCTCCATAACTTAAATTACAACCTTTATGGGAATGGCTCCCAAATCTGTATCCATATTCTGACCCATATTTATTCTCTGTGGTATTTCCATATACATATTTCTTGGAACCTTAGGAAAAAGCTTTTTAAAGCCAACTTTATAATTTTACTCTTGACACACTCTTCTAAGTTCACTACACATATTAATTCTCCATGATCCCAACCAAACGCTTTTCTACCCACATTCAATTAATGAACTCAATTAAGACAGATCAATCCTATATAATTCTATGACACCCATCTTCTTTTTCTCAGACAACATCTGACTGACAAGGGTTCAGTTCAGAATGCCTGGATTACTAAATTCTAACTACCCAACTTGTTCCTCTCTGCTTGTCTACCAGTGATTTTGCTCACATCATCCTCTCTGCCTGAAATAGCCTCTCAAATCAGTTCCCCTGTTGGAATTTCATTAAGCCTAATCTAAACACTAGATCCATTCATAACAAATTTTCTTTTATTAATTTATTAACACTTAGGTCTTTCACTATATTCTAATTTATAATAGTTATAAGATAAATTATAAACTCTTAACACATTTTGATAAACTCACACTGCCAAGGCACTCAAAATGTGTTTACCAAATGAATAAATGAATTTTTTGCAATGCACTAATTCCTGTAAGTCAGATAATTCAATAGGAGGAAACATGCTATAGAGGATAATTGCTTCCTCTTTCCTTACCTCTTTCCCTCTTTCCTTCCTTCCTCTCTTTCCCTCCTTCCCTCTTTTCCTCCTTTCTTCCTTCCCTCTCCCTCCTTCTTTTCTTTCAGGGAATAAGATTATTTTAAAGTCTGTGAGATACAGGACCCTATTTAAGAATTAAATTTCAGAATACTCACAATATGAAATATGTCCAGTAAACTACATTTTCCCCTTGCATTGACTTTGATGAAAAATGGGGAAAAGGATAAAAAATAAAGGAAAAGGTGAAATATACTACTAAAATGATTGAATTTGTCTTCAAAACTAGAAAAACCATCTAAATTCAGTCAAGGTTACTCTTAACTACTATGTAGAAGAGACAACTCAACTGTAATGTACCTGTGGCCTACTGTTAAACCGAGTTTAGAATGGGTGACACAATTTTTCACAAGTTTCACAAAAACTTGCAGAAGAACTATGTAAAGCATTGCCAACCCTGTATGTCTCGTTTTCAAAATTATAACCCGTGATTTTAAAAATCACTATCTGTAGTAAAATGTACATTTAAACAATTTAGAAAAGAGTTGATTATGCGTCCCTATACATAAAGTATTGCTAGTTAAAAAAATAAATGATCATTATATTTCATTAAAAATTATTCAGCTCTCATTTACTAAAATAGTAGAGAGCTATCAAATCTCTATCAAAAAGTAGAGAATTACTACATTATAACTTGTAAATAATTTAGAAAAACAACAATACTACCATGCAAATGCAAGTGTTGGTTATACTTGACTCACCTCTCCCCCATTAACATATTCCATCACAAAACACAAACGGTCTTTTGTCTGGAAGGAATATTTCAGGGACTTGAAATGAAAAAGAAAACATGTTATATTATAATCCTACATTTTTACAACAGTATCAAAAATAGAACACTTAGAAACAGCAAGTGTGATTGATAAATTGTTCATGTTCCTTAAGAGTCTATTTATTCCTTTAAGAACACTTAAATAAAAATTTATGAGAACTATAAAACACATTTTGTGAAGATCAGCAGTGGGCATAATTTCAGGAAAAAGTAAAATTATAATTATTAGTAAACAATCCTAACTCTTAAAAGTTTCTTCCTTTTGAAAGTCTATCTGTTGTTCTTAATCTTAAAACACTTCATTGGGACCAGGAACATACAAGAACTTTGCAAATCAAAGAAAATGGCATACCTAAATAAATGTGACTGAAAATGTTATTTTTCATACTTAATTGCTACAATAAAACTCCCTTAAATATAAAATGTTATGATTATAACATCTTTCCCCTAGTCACTTACTGTTAAAAAGGGATGTCTAGTGTTCTTTAATACTCTGCTTTCAGTTAAAGTGTGTGCCACTTCATCCTACGAAAGAAAAAGGCAAATAAACTTTTAATATATGTTCTGAGCACAAATAATATAAAAATTTCGCTATTTCTCTAAGACCAGAAGAGATTAAACCCAGACACATAAAAAGATTTTAAACACATGCTCCTTTATTGCTTAGCTTCTCGTCTACCAAACAAAAAAAAATCAAATTAGTGATTTAAATCAGATGGCTATCATGTATAAATGCAGTCATACTTTATCAAAGTATATCAATAATGATATAATAATAAGCAAAAATTACCAGGGATACAGAAAATGAAATAGTAAGCCTTTCCCCTTGAAGAGAATGTCCTGTAAGTTAACAGCTAGGCATGGAGTAGTTAATATTTCCATGTTTGTGTTACATTGTATTCAGGGGATACAAAGAATATATTTCAGTAAAGATCATAGAATTGGTAAATCTTCTACCTAAAAGAAAAATAAGTTATTGAAAAGAGGAACACAGTACACATTAAGAGGTTTAATTCTAAATTATACATTTCAGAAATAAAAATAGTATAAAACTGTATATTTTTGTTTTGTGGCTTTTTAGCATGCTTTTCTTAAAAAAAAAAAAAGATCATAGCTTATTCTAGGACACTTTCTAGATCTGGATATATCTAAAGCCAAAAATATACTAAGACTGTATTTCCCCAATTTTGTACATAAATTTCATCTTGACATCAAAAGTGAACTAGGGAAGATTTTCTTCAACATGGAGAACTGGAAAAATGTTTCATATCTCAAAAATGACACTATTTTAAAGAATAAACGAAAGGAAGATAAATGCTGAAACTAACACAACATCTCTGGTCTCTGCTTCTGCCAAGATCCTAAACGAAGCCCTTGCTGGATCAATTTATTAACACTGCCAGCAAATCAAGATTATAAGTAAGAAGTGGAAACTTTAGGACACTGTATTAATCTTTACAAAAGCATCTGACCTTATTTAGACTTAGAAGATAAACAAGCAACAGAATGATCAAAGATGCTAAAATCCAAAAGCCATTCCAAGAGAGTGAGACCAATTCTTTTTTTTTTTTAATTAATTAATTTTACTTGGAGGATAATTACTTTACAATATTGTCATGGTTTCTGTCACACATCAGTATGAATTGGCCATAGGTATACATGCGTCCCCTCCATCCTGAACTCCCCTCCTCTCTCTCTCCCCACCCTATCTCCTCCAGGTTGTCAAAGAGCACCAGCTTTAGATGCCCTGCTTCATATGTCAAACTTGCATTGACATATGGTAATGTATATGTTTCAATGCTATTCTCTCAAATCATCCCATCCTCTCCTTCTCCCATTGAGTCCAAAAGTCTGTTCTTTACGTCTATGTCTCTTTTGCTGCTCTGTACATAAGATCATCGGTACCATCTTTCTTGGTTCCATATGTATGCATTAATATACGGTGTTTGTCTTTCTCTTTCTGACTTACTTCACTCTGTATAATAGGCTCTAGGTACATGTGTCTTTTTCAATTAAATAAAGTGTAATGACATAGTATTTAAAACCAGTGAAATAAAGTATGGGTAAGAAAACATTCAAGTCTTATTTGGTTAATAAGAACCAGGTTTAAATGCTCAAACAACATGAAAACCACGATCATATCATACCATAAATTTTAAGTTAATTAGAACACCAAACATCTTAATAAAAAATAATAAATATAAATGATATCAGAACTAATTTCTATACCCACAATGCTTACCATAATGATTAGTATACAGTAGGTAGTTGTTAAATGTTTTGTTGAACTTAACAGTTTATCATAGGAATTAATTACAAAATGTCACATATGTGGGACTTTCATTCAATCATTTATTCTTTCAATAAATATGAAACAAATACACTCTGGGTATTGTTCTATCCACTGAAGACAGGATACTGAACACCACAGACAAAAGTCCTGTCCTCCTAGAGCTATCATTCCAGTTGGTCAGCATTAATGGAAAAAACCAAGAAGACAAGGGAAGGCTAAAGTTTATAAGAATCATACAATGGAGACAAAATACATGATTAAGGATTATACAAGTGGCTATTTTATGGGCTATAAACCTGAATTCATTGATTAAAAGATGAAATCCTTGACATGCATTTACTAAATAATAACAGTGTAAGTATAAAATCATTTTTTTTAAAGACATATGATTCTTTTGCTTATGGAGCTGACATGCTAGTGGAGAAGACACTGGTGCATATCAAATTGGTACAAATCCAATTTAAGAAATAATTACGAATTCTGATAAGTGATCTTATGAGAAAATGGGGTAAAGAAGGAAAATTAATGCTACTGCAAGATCACAGGTTGAGTAATATGATAGTGTAGGATTGGGGGATTGGGGCACACAACTGATTTCTGTTTTTAAATTTGCTCAGGTTCCTCTCAGAAGGACAACAAAAACAGGAGTGATCAATTAGGAGACAACTGCAGTGTAAGAGTGAAAATAGGATGGCTAGGATGACTGCAGTGGCACCAGAGCTAGATAAAGCATTTGAAATATTTTTGAGATATAAAATTAACAGTGAAAAACTAACAGCTATATGCTTTCAACAGAGGATTAAGTGGAAGTATTACTTTATATGCAGTCAGAGAAGGCAATATTTACCAGTTATGCTTTAGGATTTTAAGTGATCTGAGGCAGTAAACTAGGAAAAGACTAAAAAAAGAGAAGTATGAAACCTATTTGGAAAAGATATCCTAGCACTTCAGTTAATATTTCTGGCAGCTCTTTCATTGTATTTTGTTGAAACAAGCTCATTATATGTAATAGTTATTTTTCTGAATCACTTCGTAAGTTCCATGAAAGATTATTTTTTTTCCTATATTCTGTGATCTGCCTAACCACATTAAAGGAGTCAAGTAAAGATGTAGGTAGGCAAAAGCTACAACAGTATTTCTTTGTTATAAGAATGAAACCAGAATTAATACCATGTACATACATTTTATGTATTAAAATGTATTTTCTACCACACTTTACATCTGATCAAATTAAAATTTTCTCCTTAATGCAAATTTAATGGTACAGTATTTCACATACTAATTAGTATCTGCTATGAAGATAAGGTATGCACAAGCTAAAAAGTAAACACAGATGTCAATAATTTTTAATTACAGTTAAAAACAACATGTCAAAACAAAAAGTTATAAATAACAGTGATAAAACTTAGGGGCTAAAACAATATGATGCTTTTCTAAAAATCCATTTGTTGATCGTGATTACAAATAAAGAGTGCTTGGGTATATAAGTAAAATGTTTTCGTGAAAAAGCTTTCAAAATTTAGTTTCATATATATTCATCCATGGCAAAAGACTAATGAATTTTAAAATCTAATTTCTTTCATAGAAAGCAGCTTAGGGAGAATGGAATTTTTCACGGTTTTTTGCAAACATGACGCAGAATAGTCTTCCTCATACTCATTTTTCCAGTCCTCTCTAATTTATCACTACCCTTCACCAAACATGGTCTAAACTTCTCCTTTTCATGCCCCCCACTTATTGCTTTTTGGTAGTTGTTCTTGGCGGGAGGTGGACAAGGAGCAAATGAAGACTGAGAAATGGAAGAGAACATCTCTATCACTGTGGACACCACAGGTGTCACCTCCTTCAATCCTTGTAGTAACTGAGCACGTGTCTTTGATGATTCCCATTTTATATGAGGTAACTGAGGTTCACAGAAGTTAAACTGCTCGGATTGCAGGTGAAAAGGTCAAGACTGATCTCATCTAAGTCCAACATCAACGGTCATCTCCAACAACTCAGTAGCAACTTAACCAGGTACACTTTAACTCTGTTCACATTATTTTCTCCATTTTGACTACAAGACTCTAAAATCTGACTTCAGGAAGCTGGTTGAAATCAAGATACATGACATCTAAAGCATTTAAACAAAAATAATCCAGAGCTATAAATGAGGCCTAGAGGAGGAGATGACGGAGGTGGGGAAGGAGGGAGAAGAGGGAAGAAAAGATTTTACCTTGGTATCTTTCCTCTTAATCAACCACAATGACTACAAGTGATCATTATGTACTTGCTCTGTTTTGACAAGCCATATGTCAGAAATCTATATATTTTTCCCCATAGAAAGGATGTCGGACTTGGTGTTGTTTGGTCGTTAAGTTGTATCTGATGCTTGCAACCCCGTGGACTGTAGCCCGCCAGGCTCCTCTGTCCATGGGATTTCCCAGGCAAAAATAATGGAGTGGGTTACCATTTCCTTCTGCAGGAGATCTTCCCAACCCAGGGATTGAATCTATGTCTCCTGCATTGCAGGTGAATTCTTTACCAACTGAGCCACCATACTATCATTCAATCTGTCATGCAATCCTGATGGCTTTTCATCAAAATATGCCCCAGACTGAATACGTCTTACCACCTCCACTGCTAATACCCTGATGCAAGCCACTATAATCAATTATCTGGATTATTGCAGTTAACTCCTAACAAGCTCCCTGCTTCCACAGTCTATTCTCAACACTACAGCCAAGGTGATGATATTAAAATGAAAACGATATCATGATATAGTAAACTATACATGATATAGTAAAAAAAAAAAAAAAAAAGTATAAAAACTTCCAAAGGCTGACCAGCACAATGAGTAAAAGCAATATCCTTGCAGCATCTACCACTTTCAAAAACAACTCTCCACTGTTTCACTCTATGCAGGCCATGCTAGACTAGATTCCTAGCTATTTTTAAAATATGCTGCTTCCTCAGTGCTTTTTTTGGTTGTGATTTCCTCTATCAGGAATATTCTTCCTCCCAAATACCTGAATGGTTTGCTTCCTCATTTCCTTCAAATGTTCACTGAAATTTCACTTTCTCAATGAGTTCTTCTGTGATCATTTAAGACAGCAAAACCCACAAAAATCACTAACACTACACAAAAACTAGTGGAACTACTAAATGAATTCAGCAAGATAGCAGGATAAAACACCAACATACACAAATCTCTTTCACTACACTAACAATGACATATCAACAAGAGGAAGTTAAAAAAAGTCCTGTTTGAAATCGCATCAAGAAAATAAAATACCAAGGAGGTGAAAAATCTATACATTGAAAACTATAAAACACTGATAAAGGAAACTGAAGACAATTCAAAAATGAAAGGGAAAGATCCCATGCCCTTGGAGAGGAACAATTAATATCATTAAAATGGCCATACTACCCAAAGCAATTTACAGATTTAATGCAATTTTTATCCAAATACCTATGACTTTATTCATAGAACTGGAACAAATATTCTTAAAATTCATATGGAACCACAAAAGACCCTGAATTGCCAAAGCAATCTTGAGACGGAAGAACAGAGCTGGAAATATGCTCCCTGACATCAGACTATATTACAGAGCTACAGTAATCAAAACAGCATGGTACTGGCACAAAAACAGATTTATAGCCCAATGGTACAGAATAGAGAGCCCATAAATAAACCCATGCACCTATAGTCAATCCATGACAAAGGAGGCAAGTATATAAAATGGAGAAAAGACAGCTTCTTCAACAAGTGGTGATGGGAGAGTTAAACAGCTGCATGTAGATGGATAAAATTAGAACACTCCCTAACACCATATACAAAAATAAACTCAAAATGCTTTAAAGACCTAAATATAAGACCTGACACAACAAAACTCCTTGAACAGAACACAGGCAAAATATTCTTGGACATAAATTAATGCAATATTTTCTTAGGTCAGTCTCTGAAAACAAAAGACGTATAAGCAAAAATAAAACAAAAAATGGGACTTAAACAAACTTAAAACATTTTTTTGCACAGCAAAGGAAACCATCAACAAAACAAAACAAAAAACCTATGGAGTGGGAGAAAAATATTTTCAAATGATGCTACTGACAAGGAATTAATATCTAAAATATACAAGAAGCTCATAGAACTCAATTTAAAAAAAACACCTTAAAAAATGGGCAGAAGCACTAAACAGACATTCCTCCAAAGAAGATGCTCAGCATCACTAATTATTTTTGCCGTTGTTTAGCTGCTAAGTCATATCCAACTCTTTTGCAACCCCATGGACTATAGCCCACCAGACTCCTCTGTCCACAGGAGTTTCCAGGCAAGAATACTGGAGTGGATTGCCATGGCCTCCTCCAGGGGATCTTTGTGACGCAGGGATTGAACCTGGGTCTCCTGCATTGGTATACAGATTCTTTACCGCTGAAGAAGCCCTCACTAATTATTAGAGAAAAGGAAATAAAAATCACAGCAAAGCACACTGTCACTTCAGTACCATTTCACACTTGTCAAAATGACTATCATCAAAAAGGCTACAAATAATAAATGCTAGAGAAGATACGGAGAAAAGGGAACTCTCCTATACTGTTGGTGAGAATGTAAATTGGTGTAGCCACTATGGCAAACAGTATGGAGGTTCCTTAAAAAACTAAAAGCAGAACTACCATATGATCCACCAATCCCACTCCTGGGCATATATTCAGAAAAACCAAAAACTACATTTAACTATGGCTGGTTCATATTGATACATGGCAGAAACTAACATAATACGATAAAGCAATTGTTCTCCAGTTTAAAAAAAAAAATACATGAACCTCAATGTTCACAGCGGTAGTATTCACAACAGGCAAGACATGGAAACAAGTCAAGTACCCATCAGTAGATGATTAATGTAACAAGATGCAGCACACGTATATGTATATAAAGACATATACACAATGAAATATTACTCAGCCATAGAGAGAATGAGACGATGCCATTTGCAGGAACACGAAAGGACCTAGAGATCATTATAGCTAGTGACGTAAGTCAGACACAGAAACACAAATACTGTATCACTTTTTATGAGGGATCTAAAAAAAATTAAATGAATTCTATAAACAAAACAGAAAGACTCACAAACACAGGAAATAAACTTATTACCAGAAGTGATGGGCTAATTAGGCATATGGGATTAACAGATTCAAACTACTATACATAAAATAGATAAGTAACAAGGATTTTTTGTGTATCTCAGAGAATTATACTTAACATGGAATATAATCTTAATATGATATATAATCACAAAAAATAACTGAATCACTAAGCTATACACCTGAAACTAAGACAATTTAGTAAACACTTTTAAAAACACTGCAAAATTCTAGTTGTGAAATAAAGAATTCCTGGGGATTTAATGTACAGAATGATAAATAGTTAATAATACTATAATGTGTATTGGAAAGATGCTAAGAAAATAAATCTTAAAAGTTCTCATGACAAGAAATAAAGTTTGTACCCATGGGTAGTGATAAATTTTAAGCAGACATACAGTAGTCATCATTTTAGTTTCAAATCTACTAAGGATGCTTTTCCATTCAACAGTTATATAAAATTTATCAGTACAAATAATCTATGTTAATAATCTATACTATTCACGACTTTAATAAAAAATTCAAACTGTTAGGGGAATATCCAAAAAATCACTAGTATAATTAGTGACACAGGTCCCAAATGTATAGTGAAAACATTCTCCCAAATGAACGCAGACTAAAATTTCCTCTGAGAAGAATAAAAGACTGTACGTAATAGACAATATTATAAACTTTTGAAAAATTTAATACTATAAATATCAATATACAGATATTATGCAGCTATAGCCTATAATCAACATTTTGCTCATTTAATGGAATTTCTATAGTCTAGTCATGTGAGTGCATGAGCACACACACATGTAGACAACATAAACAAAAACTTAATAATCAACTCTTGTATTATTACCTTGGCAATAATAACTTCTTTCTTCAGAATCTTCATAGCATAATATTTTCCACTTGCCTTCTCTCGAACCAAAATAACTTTCCCAAAAGTGCCTTTACCTAGTAGTTTCAAATAGTCAAAATCATTCATTGTCTGAAAAATACAAATTAAAATATATAATATGAAACATCTGATGAAATTTATTTCTAAACATCTATGTATATATTTGGCATTATATACTCAAAAATCAAATTTTATCCATTTCTAAGAACGCTTAAGTTAATCAGAATCAGCCTGGCATCAGCTTTCCCATCCATAACCATGGATGCTGGAAATAATTTAAACAATTTTCAGATAGTGGAGATAATAATTTTGAGCAGAGAATGTCTCAACTATTAATTATTAGTAAAGTATAAGGGCAAAGGGAAAAATAAAACCGACTTTACTCACTTCCAAGTATTCAAGTTTCTAAGGATTTAGTAGTGCCACTCCCCTACATGATGAGTCAATCAAAAATGTCCTCCACAAACATTTCCAAATATATCCAAAAGAAAAGTACTTTTGAATGGAGTTTTTGAGAATGTACTCTATCAAAATAAGGATGGACTCCAAGAAAAAGAAAGATACGTGTATAAGAAACACTGAAAAGAATTCTGCAGCTCAGTTCAAAGAACAGCAGTACATCTGCTGAGAACACAAGTGGTCCAATTCAACATACGAAGTCATGAAACTCTAAAAACGTCTCTAATCTGCCCGTTTTCAATTTCATTTCTCATTCCCATCTCTAAGTAAGGTGATTACCAGGATTTTACTAAGGAGAATTACTACTTGCTCTCTACAGCTTCCTCTATGAATGCATATCCTGCTCTGCTTTATTTATCAATAAACTTCCAAAAATTTGATGATGTTTGTTCACTAAGGCCTTTCCCCCATCCAGCTTGTTCTTTCTGTGAACTTTTCCCTTTTAAAAATTCCTTTACTACCATTTTAATAGGCTTTAGATGAAAGAGGAGGTATGCTTAGTTTACAATCTTAAATTTAAATTCCATTTCAGTTCAGTTCAGTCGCTCAGTCGTGTCCGACTCTTTGCGACCCCATGAATCGCAGCACGCCAGGCCTCCCTGTCCATCACCAACTCCCAGAGTTCACTCAGACTCACATCCATCGAGTCAGTGATGCCATCCAGCCATCTCATCCTCTGTTGTCCCCTTCTCCTCCTGCCCCCAATCCCTCCCAGCATCAAAGTCTTTTCCAATGAGTCAACTCTTCACATGAGGTGGCCAAAGTACTGGAGCTTAAGCTTTAGCGTTATTCTTTACAAAGAAATCCCAGGGCTGATCTCCTTCAGAATGGACTGGTTGGATCTCCTTGCAGTCCAAGGGATTCTCAAGAGTCTTCTCCAACACCACAGTTCAAAAGCATCAATTCTTCGGCACTCAGCCTTCTTCACAGTCCAACTCTCACATCCATATATGACCACAGGAAAAACCATAGCCTTGACTAGACAGACCTTAGTCGGCAAAGTAATGTCTCTGCTTTTGAATATACTATCTAGGTTGGTCATAACTTTTCTTCCAAGGAGTAAGCGTCTTGTAATTTCATAGCTGCAGTCACCATCCACAGTGATTTTGGAGCCCCCAAAAATAAAGTCTGACACTGTTTCCACTCTTTCCCCATCTATTTCCCATGAAGTGATGGGACCAGATGCCATGATCTTTGTTTTCTGAATGCTGAGCTTTAAGCCAACTTTTTCACTCTCCTCTTTCACTTTCATCAAGAGGCTTTTTAGTTCCTCTTCACTTTCTGCCATAAGGGTGGTGTCATCTGCATATCTGAGGTAATTGATATTTCTCCCGGCAATCTTGATTCCAGCTTGTGTTTCTTCCAGTCCAGCGTTTCTCAGGATGTACTCTGCATATAAGTTAAATAAGCAGGGTGACAATATACAGCCTTGACGTACTCCTTTTCCTATTTGGAACCAGTCTGTTGTTCCATGTCCAGTTCTAACTGTTGCTTCCTGACCTGCATATAAGTTTCTCAAGAGGCAGGTTAGGTGGTCTGGTATTCCCATCTCTCTCAGAATTTTCCACATATTAAAATAACAAATTGGACTTCCCTGGCAGCCCAGTGGTTAAGACTCCACACCCCACTGCAGGTGCCGGTTTGCTCTCTGGTCTGGGAACTAAGATCCTGCATGTCACACAGCATGACCAGAACAATAACAAAAACAATTTAGGAAGGTAGGGTTTTATCCTACTAACAATCAAAGGTTATTGAAAATTTTTGTGTCTTTTTAGAAGTATTTCTTTCCTCTTTACCACCCGTTTGAAGTAAATGTCAGAAATGTCTCAAAGCAATAACTTCAGCTTCTACCTTAAGAAACTACAAAAAGACCAAATTAAACTCAAAAGAACTAGGAAAAAAAAAGATCAGGGCAGAAATCAATTAGGGATGTCCCTGGCAGTCTCTCCAGTGGTTAAGAATCTGCACTTCCACTGCAGGGAGCATGGGTTCAATCCCTGATCAAGGAACTGGAATTCCACTTGCTATATAGCATGGCATGGTGTGGCGAAAAAAAAAAATCAATTAAATTTTAAAAAGAAAGAAAGGCAGGGAGGTCAAGATGGTGGAGGAGTTAGGAGGATGTGGGTTCACCACTCCCTACAAGAGCATCAAGAATACATTCACAAAAGAACAATTCTCAGAGAAAAGGCTGAATGCTAGCAGAGGACCTTGGACACACAGAAGGACAAGAAAGATCCCTGCAAAACCGGCTATAATGAAAGAAAGAAGAGAGAAAAGAAGAGGAGAGGTCCCACATCTCAGGAAGCCCCTCACCAGTGGAGAGATCAGTTGGCAGAGCTGGGGAGTTAGGAGGCTATCACAAAAGGACCACAACAGGTCTGTGGTAGGCAGGACAAAGTGAGGCCTACACAGATAGTCCATGCCACAGCCCTGGGGCTCCAGCTTGAGACTTGTGTTCCTGGTGCAGACGGGGGCTGCAGGCAAGAACATGGGGTCTGGGGAGCAAACTGGGGAGAGGTCTGCTGTCGGCTGCTGCAAGGAGACAGCCTGAGGGGTCGGAAGTGAGGAAATCCACAAGTAGGAGTGTGTGCGGAGGAAACTCTACTGCCATAGAAGGGTCATTGTTATGTGTCAGAAGTGGAGCTGCCACTGCATCCTCTCTCCACTGCTGCCCTCACCTCCCTAGCAACCAGGAAGAGACCCCACTGGGGCTGGCTCTCCCACGCCCAGGCACTAGGAAGGGTCCCTGCTGGGTGGCTCTCTCACACCAGTTGTAAGGCGCTGGTGGGGCTGGCTCTTTCACACCTGCGGCCGGGCGCTGGGAGGAACCTCTGCAGGGGCAGACTCTGTCACACTCGCAGCTGTTGCTACCCTGGGCACTAGGTAGAGCCAGCTTCCCCACACACCTCATCAACGCCTCAGCATGCACTCTCCTGCATGAAGCAAGGTGCTGGGAAGGGCCCCCAGCACTCTGACTCTTCCGTGCCTGTGGCTGCCAGAGCCCCCACACGTCCTTGCCACCAGAGCTCCACGACCCCAGCTGCCTTGCAGCTCTGTACCCCCTTCTCATCCAGGCCAACTCGTGTGTTCCAGGGCCACCTCGGGAGTAGACCCCTTCGGATGGTCCACAAGAAGAGGCTGAGGCCAAAGCCATAGCTAAGCCCGAGGGGACATGCAACTAAGGAAGAAAAGCTAGAATCTCTCCTCTCAGGTGCCCAAAAGGCGAACTGACTCTCTCGAGGCCAACCTTATAAACCCTGCACCTATAGAACATCTGAACAGACAAACAGTGAGTGCTCCCGCAGCCAAGCTTTTGCAGCTGTAGACTTTCTCAGCACATACATGTGGGGACCGGGCCAGGCTGGAGTCGGAGCTGCCTCCATAGTGCCCACAATGGGTCCATACCCATGATTACTGCATTCCTGCGACCTGACGTCAGTGGACCTATGCTGGTGGCCTGGTGAAAACAATCTTAGAGACACCAGGGCCAACAGATGGCATACCCACAGTTGAGGCGGGGTCAAGAGCAGTGCCGCCGACAGTGTAATCTGACAGTGTAAGCTGGCACAAGGGGTGACAGGTGACACAACAGAGCACACTCACAGGTGAACAGCTACAGTGTCTTCCCTTCCAGCAGGAGTGCTCCAATCCCTCCTACCTTGCACTGCAGATCATAAGCACAAAAGCTAAGGAACAGACCTGGGGCCCTCTACACCAACAGTTAGAAAGCAGATCCCATCTGTGACAGGGCAGTGACAATCACAGAGCAATGAGGAGGCCCTGCTCAATACCCAGTGTAGGCTCTGGTCACCAAAACATCAGTCAGACTCCTATCAATGTGATAATGGCCAACAGAGAAAAGAAGTGGCAGCTGTCTACTCTAAATACAACCCTCACACAAAAAAACATTAAACCCACACAGGCTACTCAGAGATGTTACCACGCAACACAGCCCTCCAAGACAATCTGAGGGTATGGTGTCGGACAGAAGAACACCCAGGGCAGCGCTTGAGTGCAGGAGCTCCACTGGGCTGGGGGAAACATCTTGGAGGATGTACACAGGTCTCATGCATGCTGGCACCCAGCACAAAGTGACAGCTCCGTGGAAACCTGGATTAAACCCACCTATGAGTCTTAGAGTAGGTGAAGGTCAACCATCGCTCACTGTGAGGGAAAGAACACTGGTAACAGCAGTCTCAGGGAGTATCAACCAATGTGAGATCTCCTGGAGGTCCGTATTTTGGCACCAAGACTTGACCCCATCCAACAACCTGCGAGCGCCAGAGCTGCAAAGCCTCAGGACACACAACCACCAGGACAGACGGCCTAATGCATACTGAGCTCACAGCCACATCAAAACACACCCCTTGACACGACCCTGTCCATCAGAGGGACAAAGCCCAGCTTCACCTACGAGAGGGAAGGCACCAATCCCACTCGCCAAGAAGCCTACACAAGCCCGTGGACCTACATTCTCACCAGGAAGCGGACGTCAGAAAGAGGAGGAACCATGGTCCTGTGGCCTATGGGAACGGAGGCCACAAACACAGAAAGACAAAAGGAGACAACAGAAATGTGCTTCAAACAAAGAAACAAGACAAAAACCCACAAGAACAGCTAACTGAACAGGAGACAGAAAATCGCCATGAAAAAGACATCAGATTAACGATAGGAAAGATGATCCAAAATCTCAAAACAGAGTTGGGGGCACAAACTGAGAAGACACAAGAAATGTTTAATAAGGAGCTAGACGATTTAAAGAGTGAGTAAATGGAGGTGAACAAGACAATAACTAAAACAAAAAAGACGCTAGAAGGAATCAACAGCAGAATATCTGAGGCTGAAGAACAAAAGTGAGGTGGAAGACACAGTGGTGGAAATCACTACCACAGAACAGAATAAAAACGAATGAAAAGAAATGACAGTATCAGAGACCTCTAGGACAGTTAAATGCACTAACATTCAATTATAGGAGTCCCAGTGGGACAAGAAACAGAGAAAGGGCCTGAGAAAATATTTGAAGAATTCAAAGAGATTATAGCTAAAAACTTCCCTAACATGAAAAAAGAAACAGTCACTTGGCTAGGAATCACAGACAGTTCTGCACAAGGTGAACCCAAGGAGGAACATTAATCAAACTGACAAAAATTAAAGGCAAATAAACATTAAAAGCCATAAGGGGAACACAACAAACAGCATATATGAGAATCCTCAAAAAGTTCTCAGCCGATTTTCCAGCAGAAACTCTGCAGGCCAGAATTAAGTGTTATGATACACTTAAAGTGATGAAAGAAAAAAGAATATTTAGCAAGGCTCTCATTTACATTTGACAGAGAAAAGCTTTATAGAAAAGCAAAAATAAGAGAATTCAGTATCACCAAATCAGAAAAAAACAACAAATCCAAAACAAACAATAAAATGGCTATAGGAACCCACATATCTATAATTACCTTAAATGTAAATGGATTAAATGCTCCAACCAAAAGTCACAGACAGGCTAAATGGATACAAAACCAAGACCCAAATTTATGCTGTCTAGAAGAGACCCACTTCAGACCTAGAGACACATACAGACTGAAAGTAAGGGGTATTTATTATTATGCAACTTTATTTTTCACAGAAGTAGAACAAAAAAATTTTAATTCGTATGGAAACACAAAAGACCCTGAATGGCCAAAAACAATCCAGAGAAAGACAATGACACTAGAGGAATCGGAAGCCGAGACCTCAGACCATATTACAATGCTACAGGCATTAAAACAGCAGGGTGCTGTCACAAAAACAGAAACACAGATCAATGGAACTGGATAAACAGTTTTCAGCGATAAAGCCATGTACCTATGGTCACTTAATCTATTATAAAGGAGGCAAGACTACACAATGGGGAAAAGACACTCTCTTCAGTAAGTGGTGCTGGGAAAACTGGACAGCTACAGGTAAACAACAAAATTAGAACATTCACTAAAACTACACACAACAATATAGTCAAAATAGATTAAAGACCTAAATGTAAGACTGCATACTATTAAACTCTTGGGAGGAAAACAGGCAGAACATTCTCTGACATAAACTGCAGCAATCAAATTGTGGTTTTTGATCCACGTCTTGTAACTAAGCCATATGTTACGTTATTGCTCAAAGCTTCATCTGAACAGTACCTTCTCTCACTTTATATAAAAATACTGGAAAATGATACCATGTTCCATTATTAAATACTAAACATCATATAAACGGAAACTGAATTCTGGGGATAAAGATTAGAAAAGAATTTATAAACTGCTTTATGACATTTTCACCCGAAAAGCAATATATAATAATGAAATAGCACTATCTTCTTTAAGGACTGTAATTCCTAGGGACAAGGAGGTTAAAAAAAGGGATGACAGCTTTAACACCAAACTTCACAGCTTCTGTCAGTTTGTCAATCTTTTTTAAAAGAAGAATTTACATGGAAATTTATGTTACTAACAAAGCATTCTACATGATTAAATCAGAAACATTTATCATATCTATTTTCAGGGGGGATTTTTTTTTTATTCTTAGGGTTTTTTAAATTTCTTTTTAATTGGAGGATAATTGCTTTACAGTAATGTGTTGGTCCCTGCCAGACATCAACATGAATCAGTCATAGGTATGCATATGTCCCTTCCCTCTTGAAACTCTTTCCCCTCTCCTACCCCCTCCGACCCCTATAGGTTGTCATAGAGCACCTGATTTGAGCTCCCTGCCTGCATCACACAGCAAATTTCCACTGGTTATCTAATTTGCATATGGTAATATATGCATTTCCAGGCTACCCTCTCAATTCTCCCCACCCTCTCCTTCCCCCGCTGTGTCCACAATTCTGTTCTCTATGTCTGCATCTCTACTACTGCCCTACCAATAGTTCATCATACCATCTTTCCAGATTCCATATATATGCGTTAATATATGAAATCTGTTTTTCTCTTTCTGACTTACTTCATTCTGTATAAAAGACTCTAGGTTCATCCACCTCATTAGGACTGATTCAAATGTGTTCCTTTTTACGGCTGAAAATATTCCACAACTTCTTTATCTACTCATCTCTCAAAGATATCTAGGTTGTATCAGATCCAGTTTGATAAAACTTTAGAAAAATTAAAAAGTATCCATGATAGCAAATGCTCATCTTCAGTGGAGTATACACAGTGATTATCTATTCTTTACAAAAAAAAAATGCAACTTATTTTCCTTTCTTTGGATAGTGTTAAGGGCAAAGATACAATAAGATTTTATTTAAAATTAAGAGCATGACATACTATTTACAACAGCCAAAATATGGAAGAAATCTAACTCTCCATCAACAGATGAATGGATAAATATGTGGTATGTATTAATATCTGGTCTTCCCAGGTAGCTCAGTGGTAAAGAATCTGCCTCCCAATGCAGGAGACACCAGAGACGTGGGTTTGATCTCTGGGTTGGGAAGATCCCCTGGAGTAGGAAATGGCAACCCATTCCAGTGGTGGCTCAGAGGTTAAAGTGTCTGCCTCCAATGCGGGAGACCCAGGTTCGATCCCTGGGTCGAGAAGATCCCCTGGAGAAGGAAATGGTAACCCACTCCAATATTCTTGCCTGGAAAATCCCATGGACGGAGAAGCCTGGAAGGCTATAGTCCATGGGGTCGCAAAGAGTCGGACACAACTGAGCGACTTCACTGTCTTTCACTTTCCTTTCCAGTATTCCTGCTTGGAAAATTCAATGGACAGAGGAGCCTAGCAGGCTATATAATCCATGAGGTCACAAGAGTTGGACACAATTTAGCAAGTAAAACAATATGTGTTTATGTATATATGTGTATATGTACATATGTGTGTGTATATGTATACATATACACACACACATGCATACAATGAAATATTACTCAGCCATAGAAAAGAATGAAATAAAACCATTTGCAGCAACATGAATGGACCTAGAGAAGTGAAGTGAAGTAATTCAGATAGAGAAAGATAATAAATATCATTTATATGTGGAAATTTAAAAACCAGCACAAATGAATTCTTTACAGACAGAAAACAAACTATGGTTTACCAAAGGAGAAATCAACACAATATTGTAAATCAACTAACATAATTTCGTATATCAACTATATTTCAATAAAAAAATTTTAATAGCTGAAACTTCTATAAAAATACTTCAATAAAATTTTTTTTTAAATAAGGGCATTAGATACTCTATAGAAAAGTAATCCTCCAAAACCCAAACCTAAGAATTTATTAGAAAATATTTTTATAGAATTATACTCTTTCCTGTACATAATCTCTGTAACATATCAATGTGGCTGTTTCAGGCTAAAAGATGCATGTGCATACACTAAGCGAGCGTGGGATGACTTGAGAGAATAGCATTGAAACATGTATATTACCATACGTGAAATACATCACCTGTCCAAGTTTGATGCATGAAACAGGGAGCTCAAAGTTGGTGCACTGGGACAACCCTGAGGGATGGCATGGGAGGGAAGTGGGATGGGGGTTCAGGATGGGGACACATGTACACCCATGGCTGATTAATGTCAATGTATGGCAAAAACCACTACAATATTATAATTAGCCTCTAATTAAAATAAATAAATAAATAAATTTTTAAAGTATATTCAAATCACACACTAGATTATAAGAAAAATAACTGTCCCCCAAACCCCTAAATTAGGTTACAAATATATATAAATGAAGAGGAATACAAGGAAAAGGATACAGTGGTTTTAGCAAGTTTGGCCCGAAAGATCAATTCCACATAGATTTACAATGTAAGAGATACACCAAATAAGGTCCAAGGAGTGAAAAGGAGTCTTTCAAGAAGTAAACCTCTCTACCCACATCTCTCCTCCATTCCTCCAGTGCTTTTTCCCCAACATAAGGAGAAGCTCTAATCTTATCGAGTCAGTTTCTACAACACTGATTATGCTGCTCCTCCCTCTAGGTAGGAAGTGAGAAATCACTTGATTTCAGGTCTGTTCTTTTCTTTCTCTCCTTCTCTGTATGCTAGTGACTGCTGTGAGTTATGGTAGTCAGGGATTAAATAATAAAATTCCAAGAACTGGAATCAGACATAATGGGAATATAGGAGGTACTAACTACCACACAACTGCACTCATCTCACATGCTAGTAAAGTAATGCTCAAAATTCTCCAAGCCAGGCTTCAGCAGTACATGAACTGTGAACTTCCAGATGTTCAAGCTGGTTTTAGAAAAGGCAGAGGAACCAGAGATCAAATTGCCAACATCCGCTGGATTATCAAAAAATGAAGAGAGTTCCAGAAAAACATCTATTTCTGCTTTATTGACTATGCCAAAGCCTTTGACTGTGTGGATCACAATAAACTGTGGAAAATTCTGAAAGAGATGGGAATACCAGACCATCTAACCTGCCTCTTGAGAAATCTGTATGCAGTTCAGGAAGCAACAGTTAGAACTAGACATGGAACAACAGACTGGTTCCAAATAGGAAAAGGAGTACGTCAAGGCTGTATATTGTCACCCTGCTTATTTAACTTATATGCAGAGTACATCATAAGAAACTCTGGACTGGAAGAAACACAAGCTGGAATCAAGATTGCCGGGAGAAATATCAATAACCTCAGATACGCAGATGACACCACCCTTATGGCAGAAAGTGAAGAGGAGTTAAAAACTCTTGATGAAAGTGAAAGAAGAGAGTGAAAAAGTTGGCTTAAAGCTCAACATTCAGAAAACGAAGAACATGGCATCCGGTCCCATCACTTCATGGGAAATAGATGGGGAAACAGTAGCAACAGTGTCAGACTTTATTTTTTTGGGCTCCAAAATCACTGTAGATGGTGACTGCAGCTATGAAATTAAAAGATGCTTACTCCTTGGAAGGAAAGTTATGACCAACCTAGATAGTATATTCAAAAGCAGAGATATTACTTTGCCGACTAAGGTCTGTCTAGCCAAGGCTATGGTTTTTCCAGTGGTCGTGTATGGATGTGAGAGTCGGACTGTGAAGAAGGCTGAGCACTGAAGAATTGATGCGTTTGAATTGTGGTGCTGGAGAAGACTCTTGAGGGTCCCTTGGACTGCAAGGAGATCCAACCAGTCCATTCTGAAGGAGATCAACCCTGGGATTTCTCTGGAAGGAATGATGCTAAAGCTTAAGCTCCAGTACTTTGGACACCTCATGCAAAGAGTTGACTCATTGGAAAAGACTCTGATGCTGGGAGAGATTGGGGGCAGGAGGAGAAGGGGACGACCCACGATGAGATGACTGGATGGCATCATGGACTCGATGGACCTGAGTCTGAGTGAACTCCGGGAGATGGTGATGGACAGGGAGGCCTGGCGTGCTGCAATTCATGGGGTCGCAAAGAGTCGGACACGACTGAGCGACTGAACTGAACTGAACTGAAAATCATTGCAGATGGTAATTGCAGCCATGAAATTAAAAGACGCTTACTTCTTGGAAGGAAAGTTATGACCAACCTAGATAGTATATTGAAAAGCAGACATATTACTTTGCCAACAAAGGTCCGTCTAGTCAAGGCTATAGTTTTTCCAGTGGTCATGTATGGATGTGAGAGTTGGACTGTGAAGAAAGCTGAGCACCGAAGAATTGATGCTTTTGAACTGTGGTGTTGGAGAAGATTCTTGAGAGTCCCTTGGACTGCAAGGAGATCCAATCAGTCCATTCTAAAGGAGATCAGTCCTGGGTGTTCTTTAGAAGGACTGATGCTGAGCCTGAAACTCCAATACTTTGGCCACCTCATGCGAAGAGCTGACTCACTGGAAAAGACCCTGATGCTGGAAGGGATTGGGGGCAGGAGGAAAAGGGGATGACAGAGGATGAGATGGTTGGATGGCATCACCGACTCAATGGACGTGAGTCTGAGTGAACTCCGGGAGATGGTGATGGACAGGGAGGCCTGGCGTGCTGCAATTCATGGGGTCGCAAAGAGTCAGACACGACTGAGCAACTGAACTAACTAACTATACTTTAGTACTGTAGTCCATAGGGTCACAAGGAATCGCAGACCACTGAGTAACTGAACTACTTATACTTTACTGATTATACTTCCTAAGTCATGAGATGATAACCAAGTATGTCCAGAGAAGTCTATATTGATCACTTAAAAACTAAGCAAAAATTTTTTTTCCATTTGGCTATTTACTATGGCCCTTTACCTACATAACAGGGTCCAGAAAGTGGCAGTTGGGCAGACCAAGGTTAGACATTTCCGAGTCTTCTAATCAAATTCCTTTGAAACATCATCTTTTAATTTAAACAAGGATCAGCACTTGAATCTGGTTGCAAGGCTGCTGCCTCTTCTCTCTACTACCATTATCTTTCCCTCTCCAAAAATTTCAATCTGAAGAGCAGACACTGGGGCAATATTCTACCACTAAGGAAAATAACCATCTGTCTGACCCAAACAAGAGAGAACAGTCAGGACAGTTCTCAGCACAGCTATCATTATCAGTAGCTATTCTCTTCCTCCTAGTATCCATTTGTCAAAAAGTGAACAAAGAAACTGTATTCCATAAATCATGAGAAGGATATTCTTATCACAGAATATTTGGGTTTACAATCTAAAATTAAAAATAATCTGAATTTATACAATTCTTCTTATAAGTAACATTCACAAAAGATATACAGTTGCCTCTTGACCAACATGGGTTTGGGCTGCATGGGTCCACTTATTTGTGGGTTTTTTTCAATTGATTTTTTTTTTTTTTTGGATCCACTATTGATTGAATCTTCAGATGGCACTGCCACAGATAGATACAAAGCAACTGTGGATATGGAGGTACTGCTGCTTCAGAGGAACCACAGATAGAGAAGAATCCAGACACAGAGAGTCAACTATAAATTAAAGGCAGATTGTTAACTGTACAGAGGGTGGGCTCACCAAGCCTCTGTATTGTTCAAGTGTCAACTATAGTTTTAGAGTCATTTATCTTAAGGAAGTGATAGTAATATTTCACCCTTTTGAAGCAAGTTATTAGGATTGTTCTGGCACAGTTAGTCGGAGAAGGCAATGGCACCCCACTCCAGTACTCCTGCCTGGAAAATCCCATGGACAGAGGAGCCTGGTAGGCTGCAATCCATGGGGTTGCAAAGAGTTGGACACGACTGAGCAACTTCACTTTCACTCTTCACTTTGATGCACTGGAGAAGGATATGGCAAGCCACTCCAGTGTTCTTGCCTGGAGAATCCCAAGGACGGCACAGCCTGGTGGGCTGCTGTCTACGGGGTTGCACAGAGTCGGACACGACTGAAGCAACTTAGCAGCAGCAGCAGCAGCACAGTTAGTGATACAAATGTTCTTTTCTGTACTCTGTTATTTCAAACTATTTTATATAATTTCATTTTAAATGAAGTATTAAAATTACAAGGAAATAAGATACAGGCCAAGTAAGAAAATGGACCCCATTCCAAAATTCAAAATAATACTTCTGACTATCAATTTTTCATTTTGGAGACTTAAGTTTCAACAAGAGAATTCTAAGAGACTCTGTTTCAAAAATATGTGAATGTTTAATTATCTTTAAGTGGATAAAGTAAAATACTATCTAATACTAGCTAATATCCACTGAGCACTTAGTATATAAACAATTTACATATACTCCCAACTATATTTTAATCCTCACAACTCTATGACGTAAATACCACTGTTTAGAAACTTCCCCCACCATAATATACATGGTAGATCCAGGACTTGAATACAAGCAGGACAACAAAAGTTTCCCTTTCCACCAGTATTCTATAATACTGAAATTCGACTGATTTTTCCAAAAGTGCTCTAATACAAAATGAAATTAACTAATATCCAACCACTGTGTAGAAGCAACAGTACAACATACTATTTTGAGAAACAAAGTACAAAATGAGAGTCTGTCTGTATAATTTTCTTTCTAATATAGCTTGACTAGGTTATAACAACACAGAGGTTGCGGAAGCTCAAGACATGGGAATCAATAAAAAGCAGACGGCAAACTGAAGCTGCACAGTGTGTAAAGTCACTCCATTCTTGAACAAGACATTTAACTTCTCTAAATATCAGACGACTCAAGTGTGAAACGGAATAATAACGTGCCTATCCCTGTATGATTCCTATAAGGATCAAATGAGATAATACATACGAAAGTACAGCTCAGAGCCTGGCATGAAATAAGCATATAATAAATGCTTACAAGTGATAACTAGTAAAGGTGAGAAACTCTAAGACAACTGACACTGGTAACTGAAAACAGGAAAATGTATTATGCTTTAAAAATCATTTACAACCAGCCTTAACAGAAAAAGTAGTATTTTCCGTTTTTGTATCAAAGTGTTTGTCTCTCTTCACTCAAAAGTTCTGTAAATTTCCATTTTCATTTCCAAAATTTTTACACCAGTAACAGTATTTCTAGTTCAGTCAGTTCAGTTCAGTCACTCAGTCATGTCCAACCCTTTGCGACCCCATGAATCGCAACACACCAGGCCATCACCACGCCAGGACACCTCCCTGTCCATCACCATCTCCCGGAGTTCACTCAAAGTTAAGAATGTTATAAACTTCCCAATTTCAACCTCTAGCTATTTATACAACATCTTATTATTAATCTCTGTTACTCAGAAATTCTACAGCTGGTATAGTTTGCTATTGAATGAAGTAGTTTATTACTCAAAGGATGAGACTAATCAGGATATGACTTTAAAGTTATGAGCACAGTCAAATTTCAAATTAATTGTGTACATGTGAACATACACGAGCAAAATGACTTCTTTCTCTCTGAGAAGGAGGTAAAGCTAGACTGTGTTTTTCTCTTGGCAATAACTAAGGAACAAGGGCACAGGGTAGATAAGGTGACTCAAAAGAAAAGAGGGATACAGTACAGCTAACAAGCAGAGGATAAGTCTTCAAGGAAGTTACACAGGGTTCTCAGACATTTGGTTAAGATCAAGCATAGAATGTAATTCTAATTAGAACAGAAATTTCAGATAAGGAAAGGATAATTAACTAAATCTAAATTGTAATTGCAAAGCTTACCTTCACATCTTTAGCACATAGGAAAAAGAGATTTGAACTCAGGCAGTCTAACACCAAAGAGTTCTTAATCACTGTGCTAATACAAAATTACATGGATAATTACCTTAAGAATTAGCATTTTTCAACCTGAAGATTAATTTAAAATCTAATATAATAAATATATTCTAAACATAAAAAAATGGCATGTTCATCTATTTTGAACACTTATACCCTTAATCTTAAAATACCCCTTTTTCCATAGGAAGATGCTTTTCAATATTCTATAGTAATGAAAAACATAATTTACAGTTCCCATAAATACATAAATTGGTGTTTATTATTCTAGAGCACTGAGGGTAGGAAAAGTCTGTTTCCCTCACTGGCTTAGAAGCAGCCATTAAAATAAAAAGCTATAATTTCCAAGATTGCTCACTTCCCTGCTGATATTAGTGAGGCTGGGGCACCAAGCAGGAAGTTCACAGAGCCATTTAAGCTTCTGCTTTCAGGAGAACAGAGAATGCCAAATGGAAAAAGACCAAATCATTAGGGAAAACATTTTATTTCCAAGTTTCTGAAATAGTATTAAAAACAGTAAGGGAAAAATGCAAATTATAAAGTAGTATGACGGTACATCAGTCACCGCATCCTAATCAGCCCTTTCAGCATTCAGTGCTAATTGCTGAAACACTGAAATAAAGTGATGTTTCAATTATGTGGTTTTAAACAATGACAGGTTTAAGATCCACCTGATTAAAAACCATTCACACCAATGTAATGGCATATCATAAGATAACTGGCTAACAATTTTTGCAAATGGCAACTGTTGACATATTTCTTCCACACACATAAATGCTGTGCTGAAGAGGGGAATACATGTTCTTTTCTACCTTTCTCTTATGATGGGTTGTAGAAGCATCCATCTCTTCCTCTCCTATATTATCAATTTGTGAAGTTGGACTACAATTCATTCTCTCTTCTTCTTGCCTCTGGAGTCTGTCTGCTACAGCCTGGATAGCTTCTGTCCATTCTTCCCTATAAAAACGAGAAAAAAATCCCTATTAATGAAGAATCATAAATAATGCAAATATTTCTCTTCTATAAAGTATAAAGTCAACACAAAGTCTATTTCAAAATAATACATATCTCCCACCATAACTCCAAGATGAAGTTGATCCTAGAAGTATTTTACATTACAGGCCTAAAGTTTTTATCAATACTAGCATTTATTTGGAGGTAAAAAGAAGAAGAGGAAGAGGAGGAGAAGATGATGATTGTAAGAAAACTGAGTAAAAATTATTTAAAAGTATGATTAAATCTTAATTATCTGTACACATCTGTAAGTCCATCACTGACATACTCAGTTTCTCTATTAAGGTCCAATAGAGGGAAGTGATAGATGTATAATTATGGCTACTGTGTATTGTTGGACAGCAGAAACCAATACAACATTATAAAGGAATTTTCCCCCCAATTAAAATAAATTTTTAAAAAAGTTCGAAAAACTAAGGCAAAATCTATTCCCAGATCATAGGTAAGTTTCATTTTAAAAAACTGATAGGCAGTTTGTAGCTTAAATAATAGGATTTAGTAGCAGTAACATGACGCTTTTACTTTTTGACAGTTGTGCTATCAGATAAAGGATCATTCACTTCCATATACAATTTGTATAAAATCAGTCTATAGATTTCACAACAAATTTTGCTAGAATTCTAAGTGGAACAACATTAAATCTATAGATCAATCTGGAGGAAACTGGTAGCTTAATAAATTAAGTCTTCTAATCCATGAACATGGTATAGCTCTCCATTTATTTAGATCTTTAATTATCCAATGCAGTGTTTGTAAATTTCTGTGAAAATGTCTTGCAAACCATGAACTAAATTTATTTCTAAGTATTATTTTATGCTATTGTGGAGGTTTTAAGTTTTTTTATTTTCAAACTGTTTGGTTAGTATTTAGAAATACAATTGCTTTTGGTATGGTGACCATATATTCTATAGCCTTAATAAATTCATTTACTAGTTCTAATAGCTTTTATTTTTTTGGATATTCCACACATGCAACCACATAGTCTACAAAGAAGAGCAATTTACTTTCTCCTTTCCAATGTGTTTCCCTTTTCTTTCTTTTTCTTGCCCTGTAATGGTCTAGAGCAGACCATCAATAAGTACAACATTAGATAAAAGTGGAGAGAGCAGACATTCTTATTTTGTTCCAGATCTTAAGGGAGAAAGTATCAAGTCTTTTACCTCTGAATATTACATAAGTTGTAGTTTGTTTGTAGATACACTTAATCAAGTTGATTAAGTTCCCTTCCATTCCTAACCAGTTGAGTGTTTTTGTTATGAAAGGGTGTTGGGAGTTTTCAAACGCTTTTTCTGCACCTGTTGAAATGACCATGTCGTTTCTCTTTTCTAATATAGTGAATTTAGTTGATTTTCAGATTTAATACAACTGAATTATACGATAAACTCCATTTAGTCATAACGTATGACCTTTTTTACATATTTTCTTGAATCTGGTTTGTCAAAATTTTGCTAAGAAATTTTGCTTTCACTATTGACAAGTATACTGGGCTATAGCCTTTTCTTCATTTTTGATCAATATTTTTATTGAAGTATAGCTGATTTACAATACTAATTATTACCATACAGCAAAGTTGCTTCAGTTTTATATATATATATATATATATATATATATGTATTTATTTACACACATTCTTTTTTAATATATTCTTTTCCATCATGGTTTATCATAGGATATTGAACCCACTTCTCTACATTGTACAGTAAGGCCATTATATATATATAAGCTGACATCTGCTACCTCTAACCTCCCATCCTATCCCTTCCCCAACTTCGTCCCCTTTGGCAACCAACAGGCTGTTCTCTAGGTTCACGATTCTGTTTTTGTTTCACAGACAGGTTCATTTGTGTCCTATTTTAGATTTCACACATAAGTGACATCATACAGCATTCGTCTTTCTCTTTCTGACTTACTTCACTTAGTATGACAACCTCTAGTTATACCCATGCTGCTGCAAATGGCATTATTTCATTCTTTTTCATGGGTGAGTTATATTCCATTGCAAAACCACACCACATCTTCTTTATGCATTCATATGTCAATGGACATTTAGTTGTTTCTGTTTTAGCTGCTTTGAATAGAGCTGTTATGAACATAGAGGTGTATGTATCTTTTTGAATTATAGTTTTGTTATGTATATATGCCCAGGAGTGAGATTGCTATATCATATGCTAATTCTATTTTTAGACTTCTGAGGAATCTCCATACTGTTTTCCACAGAGGCTGCAACAACTTACATTCCTACTAATAGTAGAGGAGGGCTCCCTTTTCTCCACACTCTCTCCAGCATTTGTTATTTGTACACTTTTAATGATAGCTGTTCTGACTTGAGGGAGGTAACTCGCTGTAGTTTTGATTCGTTGTTTCTCTAGTGATATTGAGCATCTTCTCAAGTGCCAATTGGTCATCTGTATTTCTTCTTTGGAGAAATGTCTATTTATGTCTTCTGCTCATTCTCCAATTGGACAGTTGTTTCTCTGTTGTTGAGCTATATGAGTTGTTTCTTTATTTTGGAAATTAAGCCCTTATTGATTACATTGTTTGCAAATATTTTCTACCTGGCCTGGAGTTTGGTTTGTTGGAAAGGTTTTGTTTTTGTTACTTTAACTGATTCAATTTCAATTACTGGTAACTGGTCTGTTGAGTCCCAACCAGAAACTCCTTTCTGGTTGGTTCAGTCTTGGAAGAGTGCACATTTTTATTAATTGATCCATTTCTTCTGGGTTATTCATTTTACTGGTGTAAAATTGCTCATAGTAGCTCTTATGATCCTTTCTTTTACTTTGGATTTGGTTGTAATGTCTCCCCTTTCATTTCAAGTTTTATTTTGGCCTTTTCTCTTTTTTTCTTGATGAGTCTGTCTAAAGGACTTTCAATTTTGTTTACCTTTTCAAGGAACCAGCTTTTAGTTTCATTGATATTTTCTAGTTTTTTTTTTAGTCTCCAATTTATTCATTTATACTCCAGTTTTTATTGTCTCTTTCTACTAACTTCAGGTTCTGTTTATTCTTTATTCTTCTATTCCTAGTTTTGTAAAAAGCAGCGTGATATTATTGGAAGAATGGCAAACTAGATATTCTAAAGCATTAAGATATGGCTTAAGTCCAGCTTTGCCAACATAAACGTCGTCAAAATCAATCACTGTTTCAATGGGATGTTACAATCCACTAAGAATAATATTTCCAAAGACTATGTGTTGACATGGGAAAAGTTCCATTCATTCAGCCAGTCAACAAACATTGTATCAGATCTTTGACTACATGCTAAAGATAAAACAATGAGCAAGGAAGATATGTTACTTGCTAGCCAAGAATCTTATAATCAAGAGAGAAAAAGGCAATCAAAGATTACAATGGAGACAAACTTGATACAGAGGATACAAGGAGATATGTAAGCATGCAGCAGGGAGGGTTTTGTAAGAAATGTGACATTTTAAGCTCAGATCTGAAAGGTACAAGGTAATGGGCTCAACCATGGTTATGAGTAGAGATAAAAGAAAAACTGAGGATCCAACATATAGCAATGCACAGGGAAGACAGGGGTATGTGGAAAGGGAGGGCATATCAAATTTTATGTATACCAAAGACCTCTGCACATATGCAATGGGTCAGATGGAAAGTATATTAAAGAAAATATTATCAGACTCTGAGTCTGGTTATTGAATTAGAATTCTGAGTAATTTTTCATTCTTTTCTATATTTCCTAAAGTAATCACTCATACTTTATTACTATTTATCGACAAAAAAGTGTTACTAAAATAATACTTCACCACATCTGAGGAAGAGTTTTGTTTCAAATTTTAAACAAATCTCTTAGGACCTAATTTGTTCACTTGAAAAATAAGGCTAATAACATTTAACTTCACAAAGTTTCTGATTTGGATCAAATATGGTAATGCGTAGAAAAATTATTTTGTGGTTGTTGGACTTAACTCAGTATCAAAGCTACAAGATAAAAGAATATTAAGATAGAATTCAAGGATAGTAGATCGGGAGGATGACAAGCAACCCTGGTGTTGGTATGCTAGTTACTAATATCCCTCTCTTTAGCAATGATGACATTTAATATCAATCACACCTGATGTTTTCCCTCACAGAGCTTAGCCCCAGTCTCAGAATCCTTCTCAGCATAACATTCTGGGAAGCCACTTGCATAATGGCACATTATTTGAAACCTTTTGCCATCACCAGCTCTAGAATTCCAAATATAACCACAATCAATGACATAATTTTTAAAATGTAGTTTGGTGACCTCTTTAATTTATATTTTAAGTGTTTGGTCTTCTGTTTAAAAGTATATCTTACAGCACTTCTATAGGTTTTGATTTAATATCTTTGTAACCCTGTCATTTATTTATTATACCAGAAACAGAATAATTAATGGACTACAGACTCTGTGGATCACAATAAACTGGAAAATTCTCAGAGAGATGGGAATACCAGACCACCTGATCTGCCTCTTGAGAAACGTATATGCAGGTCAGGAAGCAACAGTTAGAACTGGATGTGGAACAACAGACTGGTTCCAAATAGGAAAAGGAGTACGTCAAGGCTGTATATTGTCACCCTACTTATTGAACTTATATGCAGAGTATATCATGAGAAATGCTAGGCTGGAGGAAGCACAAACTGGAATCAAGATTGCTGGGAGAAGTATCAATAACCTCAGATATGCAGATGACACCCCCTTATGGCAGGAAGTGAAGAAGAACTAAAGCGCCTCTTGTTGAAAGTGAAAGAGGAGAGTGAAAAAGTTGACTTAAAGCTCAACATTCAGAAAATGAAGATCATGGCATCTGGTCCCATCACTTCATGGCAAAGAGATGGGGAAACAGTGTCAGACTTTATTTTGGGGGGCTCAAAAATCACTGCAGATGGTGACTGCAGCCATGAAATCAAAAGACGCTTTACTCCTTGGAAGGAAAGTTATGACCAACCTAGATAGCATATTCAAAAGCAGAGACATTCCTTTGTCAACAAAGGTCTGTCTAGTCAAGGCTATGGTTTTTCCAGTGGTCATGTATGGATGTGAGAGTTGGGACTATAAAGAAAGCTGAGCACTGAAGAATTGATGGTTTTGAACTGTGGTGTTGCAGAAGACTCTTGAGAGTCCCTTGGACTGCAAGGAGATCCAACCAGTCCATCCTAAAGGAGATCAGTCCTGGGTGTTCACTGGAAGGACTGATGCTGAAGCTGAAACTCCAATACTTTGGCCACCAGATGCGAAGAGCTGACTCATTTGAGAAGACCGTGATGCTGGAAAGATTGAGGGCAGGAGGAGAAGGGAACAACAGAGTATGAGATGGCTGGATGGCATCACCGACTCAATGGACATGAGTTTGGGTAAACTCCGTGAGTCGGTGATGGACAGGGAGGCCTGGTGTGCTGTGGTTCATGGGGTCGCAAAGAGTCAGACACGACTGAACAACTGAATTGAAAACCATCTTACCAATATATTTACAAGTGGTGAAGTCAGATACGCATACATCTTTAGACTGACTGCTGCTGTTTCACAAAATAGAAAAAATGAGTTTCTTACCTTTCCTCTGGAGTATCTACATGAAATGTTCTCTCTATGACAGTGGTCCACTGGAGACATCTGATAATAAATGTGTTTGGCTTTGGTCGTTCTGTTTTCATTAACTGGCATTCTAGAAATAAAATAAAATGTCTCTTTGAATATACTTATATTTAAACAAGTAAACAGTTGAGAACTACAGAGTTCCATTCTAAACAAACCATTGCAACTTCACAGATTTCTATGAATCTCACTCTAATGAATCTCACTCACTCACTCAAGGTTGTTCAAAACCTGACTTCAGTATTTCTTTCTAATCCTTTGCCCATTCTGGTCACATGCCCAGCTAAACTGGACTATTAAACTCTCCCTAAATACATCTTGCTCTTTCCTGTATCTACACTATTGCTCCAGCTAATACTATTATTTGGAATGTTTCCTATTTATTTTACCCCTAGGTATATCCAACTGTCTAAAGAATACTTGTCCTCTAAGGTATCAAATTATACTCCTTCCATGAAGCCTTTTAGAAAAACCTAGTCTAGACTGACCACTCCCCACCCTATATTCTTATAACATTATCACTACATTCCCCACCCTATATTCTCATTACTTATTACTGTACCTCTCATTTTCACTTAGCATAGAGTATCTAATATTATAATTTTTAAGATGATATCCTTATGCCTACCTAGATTATAAGCCTTTGACAGTAAAACTCTAAAGTCATCCTGGGTCAGTCAGTCAAAGAGTGATAAGTTCTGTCAAGGATTATCTATGAAGACTACAAAGAAAAGGAGCATAGTGTAGGGGCTAAAAGCATGGATTTTTAACACTACAGAGCCTGGATATGATCTTTTTTTCCTACCCTTAACTATGCAACTTTAGACAAGTTGATTAATTTGTCTGGTCTTTAAGTATTAAATGGGGAAACAATAAGAGTACCTACATCATAAAAGTGATGTGGGGATTAATAATGAAAATGTTGGTTGCTCCGTCATGTCCAACTGTTTGTGACTCCATGGATTATAACCCATGGAGTTATAATCTCTATCTATGGAATTCTTCAGGTAACAATACTGGAGTGGGCAGCCATTCCCTTCTCCAGGGGATCTTCCCACGCCAGGGATCAAACTAGGGTCTCCTGCATTGGCAGGTTGGTTCTTTACCGTCTGGGGCATCAGGGGATTAATAGTGAGTATATATAATAGTGTAGTGTATGACACATACTAAGTTTTCAATGAATGTTAGCCGCTATTATTATGTATACACCTGAACTTCTCTGGTGACTCATACAGTAAAAAATCTGTCTGCAGTGAAGGACACCCAGGTTCGACCCTTGGTTCGGGAAGATCCCCTAATGGCTACCCACTCCAGTATTCTGCCTAAAGAATCCCATGGACAGAGAAGTCTGGTGGGCTACCATCTGGTATTGGACAACACAAGTGAATAGGATAGGGTTGTCTACTGACATTTTTCTCTTAAAAGAAACTAATTCAGCCCTAGTTGACAAACTCAACAGTGTTTTCTCAGTGCTTATCTGTTTTGCGCTAGTTTCATCATTAGCAACTATCAACTACACGGGTCTTTATAGGATAAAGTCATTAATCACACTGGACAATTCTTTACTCTTCACACTAAAAGAGCTAATTCATCGAGGGTCTCTGCTTCCTTTTTTTTTTTCCTCTCTTTTCTAACAAGTTTTTATGATCTCAGCCAAATTTCTTTCCATCTTGAATCTCTATTTTATGATATACATGTCTAACTATACCATGGTTATTTCTACATGGTTGAATTATTGGAACCACACCTAAAACCCAACCTACTATCTTTCCCTCTAAATCTGTTCTTAGACCTGGCTTTCCTAATTTTTCCATCATTCAAACTGAAAACACGGGTGACCTTCCTTTTTGATACTGGGAGCATATGCCATTACTTTTCCACTGATGCTACTGTGCTTCAGGCTCTCACCACCCAATGCCTAAACCTCCTCAGGTGCCATAAAACTGGATCTTCCTACTGAGAGATGTGGAAAGGTCAGATAAGTCACTTAAATATAGAAACTGTATTCTGAGAGACATCTGAACTCATTCAAAATTAAACTCCTGATCTCTCGCACTCTTGCTCCCCTTGCCAACCTCCTCACTGTAGCTTTCTCTATCTCAGACGATGGCACTTCCAGCCTTACAGCTGCTCAAGTCAAAAACCTTGGGATCATCTTTAAGTCCCTTCTTCTCTCACATCTCTCTCTGGAAATCCTGTTGACTCTGCTTTCAAGATATATTAGTATCACTTCACACTTCCTCCACTACCTTGGAACAAGCCATCATTGTCTCTGACATGAATATTCCCAAAACCCTAGAACAGTTCTTCTCTGCCCTTCTCTGCAGAGACCTACAGTCAGAAACCTTAAAATGAACAACTGCAAAAAAAATAAAAATAAAAACTGCAATGTTTTCAATTCACTGAAAACAGAAGACAAAGGCCCTTAGATGATCAGCAAGGGTCCTACACGATCTGGACCTCCAAACCATCTAACCAAAGTTTCTAACCTCTTCCCCTAGTACTCTCTTTCCGGTCACTCTGCCAACTACGCTGCCACCCTGCAATCCTCCACAATGCACTGCAGGCTCTGTCTTTAGGGTTTTTCATTTAGTCATGCCTCTGCTGGGTATTCTTTCCCTCACACAACCCCCTAGCCTACTCCCCCATTTCCTTCAAGTCTTAAATCTAAAAACCTTCACAGGGAAGCCTGCCTCAACCATGATGTTCAATGCTGAAATACGTATCCTTTTCCCAGGATTCTCCAACCCCTCTCACCTGCTCTACTTTTTCTTTTTCATAGCATGTTTCCATCTTTGTTCATGTGAGATGACTAACTTATTTTTTATGTTTGTTTCTTCAACTAGAATGTATTCTTAGTACCTAGAACTGTGCCTAACATATAGCAGACAGTAAATATTTTCCAAGTTAGTGAATTCTGACAGTAATAATCCAACAAGAAGGTAATTTTGATGATACAGGAAAGAGGAGAAAATTTCTGGTGCAACTTCCTTATATAGTCAAGAAGGGAAAGGATTCCCTGGACAAGTATGGGGCTGGCTGTAGTCAGGAGCACAGAGAATTTAGTGGTGGAATTGGAGAGAAGATTGGGTAAAGGAGTCCAAATGCAGTTAGGGGTATAGATGAAAGTAGGAGCTAGTAGAAATTACCTGCTCCTTGCTTCCATTTTTTCCAATGAATCAGGATGTAAAGCCATCCTTAAGAATTAGGTTGGGTGAGGATACACTGGATCTTTGAGAAAAGCGAAGATATGTAATAGCCTTCTAGAAGCAAATAGACAGGTAAATAAATACCCATGACTGCTAAATGGCATTAAGGGTCCAATGGAACCTAATGGGGCTTCCCAGATGGTGCTAGTGATAAAGAACCCACCTGGCAATGTAGGAGATGCAGGTTCCATTTCTTGGTCAGGAAGATCTCTTGGAATTTAAAGTATCACCGGGGATCATATTTTTCCCCGGATACATTCAACTCCACGGGTATGGGGAACACAGAGGATCGGATGTAAGCAAAGCCATAATTTAAGTAAGTTTGAGAATGCCGGAAAGTGAAACAGAATACAGGATGCAAGACAAGGGAATGGTTGCAAGTATCAACTAAGGAACTAAAAGGAGGGAAGTGAAAACTTGGTGGTGTGTAAAACAATAAAAAGGCAGCAGAATCAACAGATCATAAAATCTATTATCTCACAGTTAAATAATTAATAACAATGTTAAATACTTTCTGAAATAAGAATGTTAAAATATCAGTGTGCTAATTTATTTTTTTGTCTGAAATACAAAAGTTTTAAAACACCAAAGATATCATACAATTTATAACAATAAAGAACCACACAATTTCGCCCAATTTACTCTGCCTATAAGGTATAGACTCAATTTGATTCTCTTTGCTCCTTCCTCTTTCCTTCTTTATAAAATTTCTTTCAGTCTTCCAGCCAATGATTTACTGTACTATCTTAGAGATGTTTAAGTAATGTTAACTTGATGTTCCAGTTGGATGGATTAAATAAAAGGTTGGAATTGAGTGCACAACTCTTCCTTGCAGCATCTACAACAGTGACAGCACATAAGGGTACATAGTAAATACCTGGTGATTTTGACCAACTGGCTTTTAATGTAAAGAATGCAGAACAGACTCCTAAAAAGAGGGACAGTCCTGATGGAAAACTCAAGAGTGAACTAAGGAGTAAAGGGAGAGAGGAAGAACAGAAAAGAAAGAATGTCCAGTCTAAGGGTTACCTATTTCAGTTTCTGTTTTGTTTTCCATTGTAGTGATGTCAAGGTAACTAAGATAACAGACCTGAAAATTAGAATGCCAGATTCAAATCCAGGCTCATCACCCACTATCAGCAGTGTTATCCTAGGCAAAGTATATTATTTCTCTCAGTCCCAAGGTTTTCTATCTTTAAAAGCACTATGAGGAATTAAACTTTAGAGGAAGCATATTTTCAACACTACACCTAAATGAAGTTTAAATGCTACAATCTAAAGAACTTTTTAAGGCTATATATGTAAATGCTATTTAAAATACTACATATGACATTCTAAGTGGTTACAAACTACTGCAATTTATGAAAAGGATAAGAGAAGTGATTAAATACCATTCCCAAGCAGACCAGTAAAAAATAATTGTTTAGGAAAGACTGAAACATTTGTATTTATGTATAGGATGGTTTTGGAAAAATATTAAAATAATAATATAATGACATAAGTAGTTATACACAAGTTGTTTTGGCTAAATATGCTAAGTATTTATGGACTCACCAATATATATGAAATGCCAATTATGGGCCAATCGCTATGCAAGATTCTGGGCACAGTAAGTAGAAAAATGAGTAAGAAACTCTACAAGCTTACAGCACATACCAAGCTCTATTTTTAATCATTCTGTGCAACTGTAAAGTAATATTTCACTAATAGTAAAAAGGTTTTATTCAGGTCTTCTTGAGACCTCTAGTTCAACAAAAATGTTACATGTAGTTATGGAGTTATAGAAATAAATCTATGTTATAGGTCTCAGTATTAAATACTCTACAAATGAATCAAGCTTCTAAATATTATCCATTAGACTGAAACTATAAAAGAAGTGGCTACCAAGAACCAGTCCACAATATTCAAGTGACAGGTCAACATCTGGAGAGGAGAATATTTTACCACACTTCAGGGTTTGTAGAAAATTTTGAAAGAGATGGGAATACCAGACCACCTAACCTGCCTCTTGAGAAACCTATATGCAGGTCAGGAAGCAACAGTTAGAACTGGACATGGAACAACAGACTGGTTCCAAATAGGAAAAGGAGTACGTCAAGGCTGTATATTGTCACCCTACTTATTTAACTTATATGCAGAGTACATCATGAGAAACGCTGGGCTGGAAGAAGCACAAGCTGGAATCAAGATTGCTGGGAGAAATAGCAGTAACCTCAGATATGCAGATGACACCACCCTTATGGCAGAAAGTGAAGAGGAACTAAAAAGCCTCTTGATGAAAGTGAAAGAGGAGAGTGAAAAAGTTGGCTTAAAGCTCAACATTCAGAAAATGAAGATCATGGCATCTGGTCCCATCACTTTATGGGAAATGGATGGGGAAACAGTGGAAACAGCGTCACTCTTTATTTTTTGGGCTCCAAAATCACTGCAGATGGCAACTGCAGCTATGAAATTAAAAGACGCTTACTCCTTGGAAGGAAAGTTATGACCAACCTAGATAGCATATTGAAAAGCAGAGACATTACTTTGCCAACAAAGGTCCGTCTAGTCAAGGCTATGGTTGTTCCTGTGGTCATGTATGGATGTGAGAGTTGGACTGTGAAGAAAGCTGAGCGCCGAAGAATTGATGCTTTTGAACTGTGGTGTTGGAGAAGACTCTTGAGAGTCCCTTGGACTGCAAGGAGATCCAACCAGTCCATTCTGAAGGAGATCAGTCCTGGGTGTTCTTTGGAAGGACTGATGCTGAGGCTGAAACTCCAGTACTTTGGCCACCTCATGCGAAGAGTCGACTCATTGGAAAAGACTCTGATGCTGGGAGGGATTGGGGGCAGGAGGAGAAGGGGACAACAGAGGATGAGATGGCTGGATGGCATCACAGACTCGATGGACATGCGTTTGAGTGAGCTCTGGGAGTTGGTGATGGACAGGGAAGCCTGACGTGCTGCAATTCATGGGGTCGCAAAGAGTTGGACACGACTGAGCGACTGAACTGAACTGAAAAATAAATGTAATTAAACAACTGACTCCAAACTTAAAACACTTGAAGCTTTAAATTACCATACCAAAACAAGTGAGCCAGTAAGTAGAAACACTTTGGGTTCTCTTATGTTAGCTGTAATATGGAAACATGAACACATCACACGATTCTCTCTACAATGAAGAAAAACAAGCCATGAAAGTTTTCAGAACACAGTGCATGTCTGAAAACACTTACTCTTTTAAAGAGGATTCTTAAAAGGGAAAGGGCTAACAAGTAAACTGGTTAATTAATACTTAGAAGAATATTTTCCTTTTAGTAAAGATTCTTAACTCAAGGTAGAACAATTCTTTTTTTTTTTTTTTGAGGAAGAAATTTCGGATAGAGAGTATAAAAAGGTATTAACCAAATGATTATCTGTGACTGCTGAACAATTTAATACAGAGAAATAGACAAGCATTCTTAGATAAAATGTCAGGTAGCTAACTTTTATTATATCATAACCTATGACATTTTTCTTTTTTTCAAAAAATGTTTATATTAGAGTTGATTAACAATGATGTGTTAGTTGCAGGCATACAGCAAAGTGATTCAGTTAGACCCATAAGTATCCATTCTTTTTCAAATTCTTTTCCCATTTAGATTATTAAGGAACATTGAGCCAAGTTCCCTGTGCTACACAGTAGGTCCTTATTGGTTTGTTGTTGCTCAGTCCCTTGGTTGTGTCCAACTCTTCATGAAGCCATGAACTGCAGCACACAAGGCTTCCCTGTCCTTCATTATCTCCAGGAGTTTGCTCAAACTCACATCCATTGAGTTGGTGATGTTATCCAACCATCTCATCTATTGTCGTCCCCATCTCCTCTCAATCTTTCCCAGCATTAGGATCTAGTCCTTATTGGTTCAGTTCAGTGCAGTCGCTCAGTCGTGTCCAACTCCATGAATCACAGCACGCCAGGCCTCCCTGTCCATCACCAACTCCTGGAGTTCACTCAAACTCATGTCCATTGAGTTAGTGGTGCCATCCAGCCATCTCATCCTCGGTCGTCCCCTTCTCCTCCTACCCCCAATCCCTCCCAGCATCAGGGTCTTTTCCAATGAGGCAACTCTTCACATGAAGTGGCCAAAGTATTGGAGTTTCAGCTTCAGCATCAGTCCTTCCAATGAACACCCAGGACTGATCTCCTTTAGAATGGACTGGTTGGATCTTGCAGTCCAAGGGACTCTCAAGAGTCTTCTCCAACACCACAGTTCAAAAGCATCAATTCTTCAGTGCTCAGCTTTCTTCACAGTCCAACTCTCATATCCATACATGACCACAGGAAAAACCATAGGCTTGACTGGACGGACCTTTGTTAGCAAAGTAATGTCTCTGCTTTTCAATATGCTATCTAGGTTGGTCAAAACGTTTCTTCCAAGGAGTAAGCGTCTTTTAATTTCATGGGTGCAATCACCATCTGCAGTGACTTTGGAGCCCCCCAAAATGGTTACCTATTTTAAATTCACTGTATAGAAATGCTACAGATTTCTGAGTATTGATTTTATATCCTGAAACTTTACTGAATTGATGAGCTCTAGTAAAATATATTCCTGGTAGCATCTTTAGGATATTCTATGTATAGTATCATGTTACATGTAAACAGTGACAGTTTTACTTCTTCTTCTCCAAGTTGGATTCCCTTAAATCTTTTTCTTCTCTTACTGCTGTGGCTAAAACTTCCAAAAATATGTTAATAAAAGCAGCAAAAGTGAACTTGTCTTGTTCTTGATCACAGACAAAATGCTTTTAGCTTTTCACTGCTTAGTATGATGTGAGGTATGGGTTTGTCATATATTGTCTTTTTTATGTTGAGGTATGTTCCCTCTATGCCCACTTTCCAGAGTTATCATAAATGGATGATTTTGTCAAAAGCTTTTCTGCATCTACTGAGATAATCATATGAATTTATTCCTCAGTTTACTGATGTAGTGTATCAGACTAATTGATTTGTGGATACTGAAATACCTTTGCATCCATGGGATAAATTCCATTTGATCATGATGTATGACCCTTTTAATGCACCATTGGACTCAGATTGCTAGTATTTTGCTGAGGACTTCTGTGTCTATGTTCATCAGTGATACTGGCCTCCAATTTTCTTTTTTTGTTGTCTATCTGGTTTTCATATCAAGATGACAGTGGCCTCGTAGAATGAGTTTGAGAGTGTGCCTTCCTCTGCAAGTTTTTGGTCTGTAATTTTTTGGAAGTTTCAGAAAGATAAGTATTAACTCTTCCGATAGAGTTCGTCTGTGAGGCCATCTAGTTCTGGACTTTTGTTGGGAGTTTTCTAATCGCACTTTCAATTTCCCTATTTACGATTGGTTTGTTTACATTTTTTATTTTTTCCTGGTTCAGTCTTAGGATATTGTACATTCCAAGAATTTGTCTTTTTCTTCTAGGTTCTCCATTCTACTGGCATATAGTTGCTTAGTCTCTCGTGATCCTGTGTCTTATATTTTTGTGGTGTCTGCTGTAACTTCTTCATTTCTAATTTTATTGATTTTAGCCCTCTCCGTTCTTTTCCCAAAGAGTCTGGCTAAGGCTTTATTAATTTTGCTTACCTTTTCAAAGAACCAGCTTGACCAAGTTAAACTAAGCTGAACCTCAAATGTTCTATCTACTTTTAGAACCACTCTGAACCACAGGTGACCAAGTTTAAATTCAAAGCTGTAATTATTCTGTAAGCTTGAAAGCCAAATAAATAGAGGAACTACAAGATCCCATATAAAAAATATACATACCAAAAAAAAGTTTTTGGATATCACCTGTTCAGATTTTATTTCAAAGATTAGGTCTTATTTCAAGGGTTTTAACCATTTAAATGCTAACTATCTTCTTTTAAAAATAATTATACTAACATATGGTGTGGAAAACAAAGGAGTAATAATATATTCTATTTAATTATTAAATCACAAAATTAAATAATGCTAACTATGAGTTATAATGACCATAAAGAGAGTTTATTTTTAAAGCCCCATTTTATAATACTATTACAGATATTCTTTATAAGAGGGAAAAGAATATTTCTTTCTTTTATGTAAAGCTTTTACTGTCCAGGGAGCAGAAAATCATAGCACCCAATTAAGATTCAACTCATCAACCTTAAAGAGATTTATTCATTCCACTAAGAAGAAAATAGCTTAGGTGTGGCAGGTACCATTGTAGACAGCAAGATCAGTAGAGGATATATATACTGAGATCACTATGTGCCAAGCACTGTACTCATTAGAGGTTTCTAAATATTAATTTCACCTGAAGGCCAAACCTAAGAGCTGTTTTTATCCTCCAGGTTATAAATGAGCAGACCGAGACTGAAACTAGCTAAATAACTTGCTCACAAACACACAGCTGGTTTAGCTTGTTTTAAGTAGCTATATAAGGCTTTACCCCCAGGTCTGTCTGAAACCACATTCCATTCTTATTTGGAAAGAATATACTGTTAGGAAAACTGCCTGTAAAAAGGTTACTAATCATCTGCAGAAGGAAGGCCTGGCTGTTCCCTCCTCTGCGCCTTCCCCATACCTTGCTAAGCTTGACTGCTCTCCCTTGTGTGACATCTTTTCTCCTAAAAAGAAAACCAGGATAATGTTCACTGGTAACAATGTCTAGAGAGGGAGGTAGGCCCCAATGTGTCTGCTCGTGAATCTGAGCACACCATGGGCATGAGATGGTCAGGGATGATAACTACTCTTAGTAGGACACTGGTCCTGGCATTGTTTGTTTCCCCAAGCAGGCATGTAGGGGAAAGGTGGATTCAGATGAGAAGCAGAAGGGAAAGAACGTAGCCAAGAAGGCAGCAGAGCCTCTGGATCTTTTCACTGATGGATTTTACACATTACAATACCAATAACGCTAGCTATCTAAATTTTTCAACTACTTATGATAAAAAGTGATTCCCAAACTTGCACTGGTCCAGTTGCCTGGTTCTAGCTGTTTGGGTCTGAATCATTTACCTATCACCCAGAATCAACAAACCTTTCTCCACATAAGGAAACAAAAGAGGGGAAAAAAAAGTTGTTCTCACATTTTATTTTATAACATACAAAATTCTATAAAAGACAGGAATAAGACTAGGTTACTAACATTATATTCTACTCTATAAGAGGTTTTCACTTTATGATACATATATCAAATCCTGACATTTTCATTATCATAAACTTCACTGCTTTGTAACATGGAACACTGGCTGTAACATGGAATACTACTTGTGAAGTTAAATTGTATTTGAAATCACAACATGTTACAGTGGACCTCTCCCAATTCATTGTTCTTTAATGAATATGGTCGCCATAGACACCACCATTTACCAATAATACATTTTAGAGTCAATATTTTCCCCATCAACATATTTCAATTTTGTTGGTCCACCATATCCTGCTTCTAATTAAACAAATAAACAAACACTTCAAGAGTCTTCTAGAACAACTGTTCTCTGCACACCCTGTGCATACTGGAAATTTCAGATAAAAACACATTGTGGTCACTGTGGGACAATGATTAAGATAATGAAAATAACAAGAGGCATTTCCTAAAAGAGTTGTAATAGTCATGCAAACATCTAATATACCATTAGGCAAGCTAGTTTTGTTTTTGTTTTTTTTTGGTTCTGTTGTTTGTTAGGCATACAATAGTCATAAGAGTTCAATAAGCTATTTTCTCTACTTATCTGTATATCTGAAAATGTTTATGATAAAAAGTCAAAAATAGAAACTCCTTCCAAAATAATATTAGATTCTTTTCACAAATATGTATCCAAATGTCCAAGGAAATTATTTTTTTAAACAAAATGTGCATTTTAATATATAAAACAAAGACTAGTAAATGAAACTCACTGAACATAAATTAAACTTCAAAATATTTCACTTCAGCATTGAAGTTTAAGTGAAGTGAAAGTTGCTCAGTCACGTTCGACTCTCTGCGAGCCCATGGACTGTAGCCCACCAGATTCCTCTGTTCGTGGAATTCTCCAGGCCAGAATACTACAGTGGGTAGCCATTCCCTTCTCCAAGGGATCTTCCCAACCCAGGAAGTGAACCTAGGTCTCCCACACTGCAGGCAGATTCTTTACCATCTGAGCCACCAGGGAAAGGTATCACTATTAGAAAAATCAATTTACATTCTATTAACTCTAATTTACAACTTAAATACCTCAAGCTTCCATGTATCAATGTGACCATTTCTACTCATTTTCTTAGTTGCTTATCAATGCATACCAGGGTGAACAAATAATAAATATACATATAGAGCAAGATGCGTATGTACTAAATGCTCCTTTCCCTCCCTTTAAAAACCATTATTTACAAAAATGGCCTTTGTTACATATTCCTTAACCATTTACCTAAGCTGTGGTTCCTACTGGTCTCCTGAAATCTCTTCTCATCAGATATATTTTTGTTTTTCTCATTTTCATTTCTTTGCTGCCATCTGATGCGCTTGGCTCCCTATCCATGAGGCACTCCCCCAGGGTCCTGTGACACAGACTTCTGATTTTACCTGCAACTCTGACCATTCATTAATCTTTCTTAGGGCCTCTTCCTTAGAACTGAGCTGCTCCCTTATGCTGAGAACTTTGTGCTACACTTTTCTTTTATGATAGTTTTATCCTTAGTAAATTTAGACATTCATTAAACAAATATTTATTGTGCGCTTACAGTATGCCTGACAACAACCCAGGCACTGAAGATAGAGCAGTGAACAAAACAAAGTCCCTATTTTTCATAAAGCTTATATTTTACTGAGAAGATAAGTGATCAAACAATAAACATGAAAAACAATTAGTTTATAACACAATAGGTGCTAATTAGTACTGTGAAGAAAAACTACATAGGGCAACAAGTTAGAAAAACAGGGAAAGTAGTACTATTTTAGAAAGACTAGTTAGAAAGGGTATCTCTTAGTCAAATGGACAACCAATGCAGACATCTGTGGGAAGAGTGATCTGGGCTGAAGGAACAGTAAGAACAAAGACCCACAGCTGGAGAGAGCTCAGACATGTCAGAAACTGCAAGTGCAGTGTGACTAAAGTAAGCATGTTAGGAGAAGAGATCTAAAAGACGTTCAGTGACCTGATAAGGACTCTGGATGTCACTCTGGAGAGTCTCTCACATGACTCTGCCAAAATTAAGACGTGACATTCAATGACAAACCTGCACCTCTAGTGTTAGCCTTTCCATCAAGCTCCATTTCTTTACAGCAAAACTGGCAGCTCTTTTGAGGACCTATTATTTCTTCACTCTCAACGTATCTAAATGGGTGTTTTTCCCTAATCTTCCAAACTGAAAATTAGCACATCAACACAATGTTTCTATTCCTTTTAAAACTATATAATCTTTTATTATTATTATTTTTACTTTATAATATTGTATTGGTTTTGCCATACATCAACATGAATCCGCCACGGGTGTACAGGTGTCCCCCATCTTGAACCCCCCTCCAACCTCCCTCCCCATACCATCCCTCTGGGTCATCCCAGTGGACCAGCCCCAAGCATCCTGTATCCTGCATCAAACCTGGACTGGCGATTCGTTTCTTATATGATATTATACATGTTTCAATGTCATTCTCCGAAATCATCCCACCCTCTCCCTCTCCCACAGAGTCCAAAAGACTGTTCTATACATCTGTGTCTCTTTTGCTGGCTCGCATACAGGGTTATCGTTACCATCTTTCTAAATTCCATATATGTGTGTTAGTATACTGTATTGGTGTTTTTCTTTCTGGCTTACTTCACTCTGTATAATCAGCTCCAGTTTCCTCCACCTCATTAGAACTGATTCAAATGTATTCTTTTTAATGGCTATGTAATACTCCATTGTGTATATGTACCACAGCTTTCTTATCCATTCATCTGCTGATGGACATCTAAAACTATATAATCTTCTTAATCATCCAAGAAATTCATCCTCAGTCATCTTTGACTGTCTTTCAACCCATGGCTAAGCCTACAACACACACTGAAACAGTTCTTTTGTACTGTCTTTTGAACCGTCCCTTCTTTTCACTGCTATATCCAACCAGAAAATTTACCAAAATCTGGACCCTAATGCGGTTTCCCAGATGGTCTCCCTTTCTCCAGTCTTCTCTCCTGTCTGAGTTGTCCTACATACTATCAGCCTGATTAGTCTTACTCAAACTTTTATTTAAAAAGCTTAAACCACAACTACAAACAAGTCTCTGAGTATTTGCAGCAGTATAGTAAAGTCACTCTGTAGTGTCCAACTCTTTGCAACCCCATGGACTGTAGCCTGGCAGGCTCCTCCATCCATGGAATTCTCCATGCAAGAATACTGGAGTGAGTTGCCATTTCCTTCTCCATGGGATCTTCCCGACCCAGGGATCAAACCTGGGTCTCCCGCATTGGAGGCAGATGCTTTACCGTCAGAGCCACCAGGGAAGTCCTTGCAGCAGTATAAAAATACTTAATTTATAATCTAGTTTAACTGGTAAGCCAAAGGAACAGCATATGTTGGAAGAATCAGCTCATTCATCTCTAGCAGAATTGAAAAAACTTTTATCTTTGCCAATTTAAGTCAATAGGAAAACTGTTTTCCATTATATATTTCTCCAAAATTCATTCTTTTTCAATAATTAACTACTAAGTCTTTATTTTAACATGTTATTAGCAGCTTAACCGTAAGATTAAGATATCACATTATGATTTCTCACTTAATTCTCCTGATAAAGTTCTAAACTATTTTCATCATTTCCATTTCACAAATAAGAAAATGAAGATTGTCTGATTTCTCAAATAAGAAAATGAAGATTGTTCAAAATCATCAAGTCATTAAGGTTGTAGAGCCGAGTCTCTAAATCCAGATTTCTAGCTCTAAATTTTTGGATTTTCTTGTATGTCACATACTGCTTTAGGAATGTTAGCTTCTTACAAGAGAGGAAGAAATGTTTTATTTTTTATTTATAACCAGATTTATTTATATTTTATTTTCAAGTTTTCTGCAATACTAAAGTGACAGAAACAGGTGACATGCAGAATACTGACACAGTTTTAGAGAAAACTGACCAAACTTTCATTGGAAAAAGTGTCTTTCTGTCAATATTAGATTGCTGATACAAAGCTGAGAGCACATTTGAAATACTTATTGGCCCAAATATTAAAACTAACACAAATTAACATGTAACTAGAGTTGCTGGAATGGGAACTTGTTCAGGTTTGTCAATCTAAGTCAATCTTGTTGATTCCTTAATGATAAGATAATCTATCTATTAGAGTACAGAGCCATTAGAAGGAATACAACAGAAATATAAGTTCCTAAAGGCACAGAAATCCCAAAGAATTTAGGAGGTAACAGCAGAACTGTAAATAATATAGTTTAACAAAAATATTTTAACAAAATATCCTATTTCCATAGCACAACTGTAAAGCTCAAAGGAAACAATTCATATGAAATAGTGCTATGAAGAAAGTCATATATTTTAATTACTTTATAAGAATATCATATAGAGAAAGAAACTTTATCAGTGTGCTTTTGGAAGCAATAACTGTTGCTGGATGGATGATTCAATTAGCATGAACTATTCTGGCATGTTTCAAAAGCATTGCCATTTTAAAACATAAAAAATGTCTAAAAATGCAACCATAGTAATAGTGCACGGGTTGGGGGTGAGGGAGAAAGACAATGACAAATTGGTCCAAAAGGACACTGAGACTTCATAGCTGGAAGACCATTGTGCTGACAATTAGTAACAGGAAGCAGAGCACAAAACAAATGAATGAAAAAAGCTGAACTTGCAATGAAAGACCTTATTATAGTGCAGAAACATTATTGTAATAAAGGGGCAATGTACTCTCCTCCATAAAACTTTCAAACAGGCACCCTTGCCTCTTTTTTCATTCTCTGCATTTCATTTTTTCATTAGCATCTGCTTGATTATGTATTATTTCCAACCCGAAAGAATGCTTCTCTATCCTTCCTAAATTCCAAGGCTTAAAGGTCCTTCCCCTCACTGTGGCCTTGAGCCTCATTTAATTTTACTCAAAATATAACAAAAGGTTTAAAATAACAAAAATATAGGGGAAAAAAACAGAAAGGCAGTGATTCAGTACATAGTTGCTGCAAGATTAAAAAAAAAATGTGTCCCTCAAGCCTAACTTATTAAAAACACAATGATCATATAATTCATACTAATATCCAGATGATTCTGTCTCTAAAACTCTTATACCTTCTTTGATAGAAGAGAAAGGTTGAAATCTTCACTTATTAAAGTAAATTTTCTGCATTTAGCTTCAGTTTCCCTAAATGGGAACATCCAAAAGCTCTGAAACATATTTTCACATACTAGTTGAAAATGACAAGACTTGATCCATGACACTGACATATAATCTAGAGGCAAGGAAAGCCCACACCTTCTGCCTATGTTTCCTATGCTAGAAAACGTTTTACCTCAAGACCCTACAGCAGCCAGAGATACTTTAGTTAAGCAGTGATGTGTAAAAAGCATTGGCCTTGACCCCTGAAAGCTGTGGGGTTTGCTTTAAGTCCCAAAGTTCATCAAATGCATGACCATGGGCCATTCTATGGGCCCAGTTTCCCCAGCTATAAAAGAGACATTACGTATCCTGCAAAAATATCAGCGTGACTAATAATACACATACAAAATGCATAGCTCACAGATGCTCAATGAGTGGTAAATTATTATTTGCATTAATTCTCAAAAGACTGAATGTTCCAAGAAATTATTGTCTGTGGCTCATAGGCAAATCACTGACTTCTAGAAGACTTTGGAGATTCTTCATGCCAACTCCTTCATATCACAGATAATAAAACACCAGGGATGGTGAAGTGACTGGCCCAATATTACATAATAAATTTCTATCAAATAAATTTCTATCAAATAGCCAGCCACCTGGCTACCACCTCCATGCTTGTCCCTCTGCTAAAGCATAAATAAGTATCAAGGTTACATACAATATACCTCTCAAAAACAAGAGTCTGCTACTAACCTACTGTTAATAATACTTGACATACCACAAAGTTTCTGTGGTGCTGAATAAGCATTACTTGAAGAAGAGTTATCTCTGAACTCCATTTATGATTAAATACACTCAAGCCAGGTGTGAGAAATGCATGCTTGTTCAGTTGCTTCAGATGTGTCCGATTCTTGGCAAGCCTATGGACTGTGACCTGCTAGGCTCCTCTGTCCATGGGAATTTCCAGGCAACAATACTGGAGTGGTTAGCCATTTCCTTCTCCAGGGGATCTTCCTGACCCAGGGATCAAACCCACGTTGCAGCCGGATTCTTTACCACTGAGCCACTGTGGAAGCCCCAGATATTAGACAGTCTGGTCCAAATCATTGTTAGTTTTCCCAAGTACTTGCTTTGAGAGTCTAGGAAAATTTCTTAATCTCTCAAGGCCCCAGCTTTACTATTTTTTTTTTTAAAGGTAATATTTATCTCATGTTTTTCTTGTCATATTGCTGTAAATAAGGCACCATATACATAGGCGCTTAAACAATGTTACTTCTCTTCCTCTTACTTCCTTAAGTCTCTATTAATTTCACATGTATTAATTATAAGTAGGGAAGTAGATTCTTTACCAGTGAGCCACCTGGGAAGCCCAATTATAAGTAAGATGGGATTAAAGGAGCAAGTAATGGGCATATAATCATTTTTTAATTCACAATTTGGGGGGATTTTTTTTTTTTTGGGGGGCTGCCGTGCATGGCTGGTGGGATCTTAGTTCCCTGACTAGGGATTTGACTTGAGCCCTCAGCAGTGAAAGAACAGAGTCCTAACCACTGGACTGCCAGGGTATTCCCTAATTTAAATTTTAGAAAGTAATTACAAATAAGCCTCTACTTTCTAGAAAAGAAACGAAGTTTAAAAATAAATATTAAACATGTAAATCAGGTAGGTTTTATCTATATTTAACTTAACCAAAAACAATCTATAGATTTGATTAGGCCATAAATGAGTATACACAGAAAAGTGTATAAAGAGGATTACTGTCACTCTTCAGATATGGAACAGTATCACAGAGGAAAATTCCAGGATCAGTAATAAGAGAAACCAACAGTACAAGGATCCTTAGCACCGAAGGCTACCTGAGTGTTACGCACTTAGCAAAACTATAGCTGAAAAACGGAAGTATACTGACCTAACAGTAATTAACTTAATATTAAAAACTACGCAAAACCCCGTCGTAGCTGCTTATCATACACAGGCTGCAGGTGGTGGTCCTCATACCCCACACCCACTATTCACTCCCCAGTCACACCACCTCGGCTCTCCTACCTAAAGTCAGTCAGGTTAAACAACAGTAAACAGATGGTGTGCCCCTTTCCGAGCTAAAACCTGCAGTTCAAAATATTTTCGGCTAAAGAAAAAATATTGACTTTAAGATGGTATTTTAAAATAGAATTATTTATTTGCATCAGTAAAATAATTTTATGTTCTACTAGGAGAGAAGATGAATAGCAATGTGACGACAGAAACTCCATGTAAAAGCCAAGGCGGCGAACGGGACATGACGCCTAACCCTGGCACTGAGAAACCACACAGAGCGTCTGGTACGGTGACGGCAGTCTGCTAGATATTTCAGGTGCCGTGTTTATTCCTATCACTTGTGTTTCTTTCTCCTTCGATATCTTTCAGTCTATACAGGGACAAAGAAATAACACACCATCTGGAGGTTTCATCCATATTCTGAGGATTTCAAACCCATTTAAATTAACAATAAGAGATGCAACCAAAGTTTCTCAGAAATAATTTTTTCAAATTATGGTGATCTGTTACCTGGAATATCTGTCATCTTTTGAAATCTTACTATTTTTCCAAACAATCTCAATTTCCAACAAAGCTTTTCTTGATGATCTACTCCTCAATGATACCTCCTTTTCCTAAAACTCTTACTGAATATATTAATTATAAACCTACTTCAGAACTGAACCGTCAAAATACCAATCTCAAAAAATACTAATTCCAAGGGTTTGTGGCATATTTTGCTAGCAGATTATAAATTCTTCAAATCCAAGGGCTATATCTGTGGATGAGTGAAAGGAACGCAGACTTCAAGGTTAGCATTCTGTTAGGCATGGGCTGAAATTCTGGCTCTGCCACTTGCCAGTTAGGTCACATAATCTCTCAGTCTCTTTAAAATGGAGAACATGATACTTACCTCAGAATGTTGTTGTGAAGATTAAATGAGATAACATATGTGAAAGGGCCTGGCACATAGTAAGGCTCAAAGAAAGGTTGGTTTCCTTCCTTTTTTCCTTCTCTTTTCCCTCAGTACCTGGTACAATGTTGAGAACACAATAAACCCTCAATAAAAACTTTCTAAATATTCATTTGAACTTAGATTTCCTAAAAATATGTTTAAATATTAAGTGATAACGCCTATGTATCCGAGTTGTGTTACTTTAAATCATATGCAAACAAAGTAGGAAATCACAAAACAGAACACGTGTGTGACGCTGCTACGTAAAAAGATGAGAAAAGGAAGTAAAGAAAGGAGACAGAGGAAATAGTACATAAGAACAATTCAGTGAAAATTATTGCACACATGGTATTTTTCACACAAGTATCTCTGGATAAGCAAGAGTTGACTGCTGACCTAAGAGGAAGTTGAATGAGAGAAGGAAGGAGGGAAGGAGGAAAAGAGCAAGGCAGAGAGAAAGAGGAAGAAGAGAAGGGAGGAGGGGGAAAAGAAAAGGATGCAGGAAGGGAGGAAGGAAACTTGGTTCCCCTGGGACCTCTTTGATGTCCTCACATTGATACAGGCTATTGAAGGTGACCACTCCTTGACTACCTTCCATTAAAAACAAGTGCCACTGCACACTCCATCTTACAAAAAAGTAATTATCTAACGGAAGAACCAAATTAATGTGAAAATTTCCCCCACTGAATAGTAACCAAAGGATCCTCTTAGAACAGTCAGAAAGACATTTGGGGATGTTACTATCTTTATTAAAGAAACAAAACAATTCTGACTAGACCTTCTAATTAAAGAATTTGGTCTGCAGCCAGGTCCTCTGAGGTCAGTCCAGTGGTGCTGCCTTTTCAGCTGCAGTGATGTTCTTCTTCATTTTCCAGAAGGAGACCATGTGCATGGTTCAGGGGTCTAGCACATGTTATTTAGTTATAAGACAGACCAATCTCTACAGACAAACTCCTTGGCATTAAATACAATTGAGACTTTTCCCCAAAACCAAATAAGAGGAGTAATTCTCAATTTCAATCTTGTTGTAGATGTGTATGTTCAGTTGCTAAGCCATGTTCAACTCTTTGAGACCGCATGGACTGCAGCATGCCAGGCTTCCCTGTCCTTCACTATCTCCTGGAGTTTGCTCAGATTCATGTCCATTGAGTCAGTGATGCTAGTTGTACATAGGTTCTACTTAAAACTTGCAACATCTTTAAAGAAAACCCAATAGAGTAGTTTCCACCTTACTCCAATATAATTTAACTGGAAAGGGGGGAATGGCTGCCATTTAACTCAATTAAGCAAATCACTGCAGATGGTGATTGCAGCCATGAAATTAAAAGACGCTTACTCTTTGGAAGGAAAGCTATGACCAACCTAGACAGCATACTAAAAAACAGAGACATCACTTTGTCAACAAAGGTCTGTCTAGTCAAGGCTATGGTTTTTCCAGTGGTCTTGTATGGATGTGAGAGTTGGACTATAAAGAAAGCTGATGGCCGAAGAATTGATGCTTTTGAACTGTGGTGTTGGAGAAGATTCTTGAGAGTCCCTTGGACTGCAAGGAGATCCAACCAGTCCATCCTAAAGGAGATCAGTCCTGGGTGTTCACTGGAAGGACTGACGTTGAAGCTGAAACTCCAATCCTTTGGCCACCTGATGAGAAGAGTTGACTCATTTGAAAAGACCCTGATGCTGGGAGGGATTAAGGGCAGGAGGAGAAAGGGACGACAGAGGATGAGATGGTTGGATGGCATCACTGACTCAACGGACATGGGTTTGGGTGGACTCCGGGAATTGGTGATGGACAGGGAGGCCTGGTGTGCTGCGGTTCATGAGGTCACAAAGAGTCGGACATGACTGAGCGACTGAATTGAAGCAAATATTACTGAGCATATTCTTTCTATCTTATGTTATTACTTTTATTTTTATTTTAGCATTTATAATTTACAAAGTGTTGTCACATATATCATCTCATTTAACCCCACCCTAATCCTGAACAGCATATAACCTCATGTTTAAAGCTGAGAAAAATGAACATCAGGAGAGTTTTGTGATGTGCCCAAGGTCACAGAGTTAGTAAAACAGCAGAATCAAGACTCAAACTTAGGTCTTCTGATTCCAAGTCCTGTGATCTTCTAACATATCAGATCTTATAATAAACACTGGAGGACATTTTTTAAATGAGTATACACAGTGATTATGCTGTGGAAGTTTATCATTTCCCTCGATTCTACATAAGACCCCATACTAAGTTATATTCTGATGAATGAAACTGAGAAGGTAAAGACTACAACTAAATAGATTAGCTCTCAAAGTGAAGTCGCTCAGTCGTGTCCAACTGTTTGTGACCCTTACACCAGTCTCCTCCATCCATGGGATTCTCCAAGCAAGAATACTGGAGTGGGTTGCCATTTCCTTCTCCAGGGGATCTTCCTGACCCAGGGATCAAACCCAGGTCTCCTTCATTGCAGGCAGACACTTTACCCTCTGAGCCACCAGAGAAGCCCCAGATTAAATCAGAAAAGAGGAGTGAGAAATCATGAGAGCTGCTACCAGGAAAAACACATGCTCTAAGCAAACTCTGAGCAGTTCACCTGCAGTATTATAATGAAGGAAGTAGTAAAATCATGAGATTATTTAACAGGAAGCTCAAATGATACACAAATTTACATTTATAAAGGACATATAACTGATGAGACATTTCAGTGATACAGACAGTTCTCATATGTCAGGAGCTGGATTTGACATTCTAAACTGCCACAATCACATCCATTAAAATGGAATTACACATTTTCTTTTGTGCACATTTGTTGTACAGTGTAGAAAAAAGAATGAAAGAGTAGAAATTCTGTGGAAAATTTTTTAAAATCAGATTGAAGTGTGATTTCAATGAGGAGGAGGAAATATGTGACTAAATATGGCATTATTATTCTTCAAATTTTTCTAAAAACTATATCCTTTTAAAGTGATTTTTTAAAAAGGTTCTTGACATTCCTAATTCTAAACTTGGTTTACGGGTTAATGTTTGTAAATATATGAATACAGTATTCATAAAAATGAAAGACAGGAAGAAATTTTTATTAAATTTACAGTAATTAATTAATTTTTAAGTAAGTCATACCAGGTTTCCCTGGTAGCTCAGCTGGTAAAAGAATCTGCCTGCAATGCAGGAGACCCTGGTTCAAGTCCTGGGTCAGGAAGATCTGCTGGAGAAGGGATAGGCTACACACTCCAACATTCTTGGGCTTCCCTGATGTCTCAGACAGTAAAGAATCCACTTGCAATACAGGAGACCTAGGTTCAATCACCGGGTTGGGAAGGTCCCCTGGAGAAGGAAACAGATACTAGCTCCAGTAGTCTTGTCTGGAGAATTCCATGGACTATATAGTCCATGAGGTCCCAAAGAGCTGGACACGACTGAGTGACTTTCACTTTCTTTCAAGGCATTCCTCATAGAGAGATAGATAATCCAAGTACCAGATATAACTTTCTATTTTCTTAAAAATCTGAACACAATCAGAGAAAACAAGTCTTCCAGTGATCAAGAACACAAAATAGTCTAAAAAATCACTCAAAACAAAAACAGGATTAGGAATTTCACATCCAGTTGAACTTAATAAAATCTACTAATTTGTTTCCAAAAAACATGTGGAACATTGAGGAGTAAGAGAAGAAAAACAGGAATACTTACATATACACGTATAAACATAAATAAGAAAAAAATTCATCTTCCTCTTGTGAAAATGGAGAGAACTTAAGATTCTCCTGAGCAAAATGGCATTTGCCAAAGAAGATTCTTTTTGAAGATCCTATGTATTGCTTCCAAATACTCCAGAGAATACTTGAAGGCAAGAGATAATCATTATGATCATAATAATCCAACTGGACTAGGAAGGCAGCAGTTACGACTGAAAAGTACGGAAAACATGTAAGTGCCTTGCTGACTGGCTCACGTATGGTGGGAAGAGGAAGAGGACTATGCAGAAGAGGAAGAGAACTGTAACCATACAGGTTCTTTTTTTTTTTTTTTTTAATCAGGTAGTTTATTCTTTTATTGTTGAGTGTTCTCTAACAGTTCTATACCAGGTAATATCTTTGGCAAATATTTTCTCCCTGTCTGTGACTTGTCTTCTCATTTTCTTGACTAGAATTTTTTTTTTTAATTTTACCTTATTTTACTTTACAATACTGTATTGGTTTTGCCATACATCAACATGAATCTGCCACGGGTGTACATGAGTTCCCAATCCTGAACCCCATATAGGTTCTTTTTAACTCAAATACTGATATGGATACCTAATGCTCAATGCTCAAGCCTCCAATGGTTTCCAATGGGTTTCCATTAAAAAATCAAACAGGTATTCAAGATCTTTCACAGTCTGATTATAGTTTATCCAACCTTAAGAGTTTTTTCCTTCAATAAAAACTTTCTATCCATCTAGCATATTGTTTACACTATTTACAAACAAGCTACTCTTTAATTCCAGACTCCACTTTTCTTAGGTTGTTAACCTCACTGAGAAAGCCTTCTTCCTTCCAAAAACCTAAATATCACCTGTCCTTCTAGGCGCATGTTAACTTTGCCTTATGCATAAGCTCTTTTCTAGTCATCCTCCCTTACTTCTATCTAGTCTCTCAACTTCTACAGCATTAATTTTCTTATCTCCAATAATCCTTGTGTATTTATATATTATAGGGTTAGAGTTGCTTTCTACAGACAATTTTTTATCATATATAAGACTAAGAATCAAGTCATAAGCTAAGTCTTTATCCCCATGAACAAACACAATGAAAGCATTAGTAGGAATCAATTGATTTTTCTACACATTTATTTAAAATCTCAGAGTCTGTAAGTCCCCTAACACCCTTACTTTCTTTCAAGCAGCAGAAATAGATTAGGTTAGTGAGTAAACAGGTCATTGCACTTCTAAAATTGGCCTAAGAAATGCTGACCAATTTCTTTTTCTAAAAGAGACAGAAGAAAAGTTTCAGAGAGGAAAGGGATATTGTCAGAGTGGGCCAGTATCTGCATCACAGAATAAGGCAGAATTCTAGTAGAAACTCCTAGGGACACAGGCTGGCACTTTTCCCTTCCCACCATGGTGAGGAGGAAGGACTAGGTCAAAAGTATGATCAGTCTCAAGACATGGGCAATGTTCAAGTTCTCCACTAAGCAACTGCATCCACTTTTGAGTTGAGCTAATAACTGTCAACATGTCAGGAATCACGACTACTATCTGGGTAGACAAGCTATTGTGCTCAATGTACTTTGAAAAGAGCTTTGCAACAAGTCTTGTATGTATCCTATATTATTTTTCAGTCAAAATGCAATGTTTCCTATGCAAAGATAAATTTCAATCTATAATTAGTAATTTGCTACTGTTGTTCAGTTGCTAAGTAGTGTCTGACTCTTGTGCAACTCCGTGGACTGCAGCAGGCCAGGCTTCCCTGTCCTCCACTATCTCCCAGAGTTTGTTCAGATTCAGGTCCATTGAGTCAGTGATGCTATGTAACCATCTCATCCTCTGCTACCCCTTCTTTTGCTTTCAATTGTTCCCAGCATTAGAGTCTTTTCCAATGAGTCAGCTCATCGCATCAGATGGCAAAAGTATTGGAGCTTCAGCTTCAGCAACCGTCCTTCCAGTGAATACTGAGGGTTATTTTCTTTTAGGGTTGACTGGTTTGATCTCCTTGCTTTCCAAGGACTCTCAGAGTCTTCTCCAACACCACAAGTTGAAAGCATCAATTCTTTGGCACTCAGCCTTCTTTATGGTCCAGCTCTCACATCTGTGCATGACTATTGGAAAAACAGCTTTGACTATACGGACCTTTGTTGGCAAAGTGATGTCTCTGCTTTTGAATATGCTGTCTAGGTTTGTCATAGCTTTCCTTCCAAGGAGCAAGTGTTTTTTAATTTCATGGCTGCAGTCACTGTATGTAATGATTTGATTTTGGAGCCCCCCAAAATAAAATCTGTTACTGCTTCCACTTTTTCCCCTTCTGTTTACCATAAAGTGATGGGACCAGGTGCCATGATCTTGGTGTTTTGAATACTGGGAGTTAGTAATTTACCTAACCATATTTCTGATAGGATACAGTTTTCTTGGAGAAAATATTATTTTACTTACATTTCTACAGTATTATATTTAGAAGAAAATTTCCAATATAGTTCATATTTGATCCATCCAAAAAGGGATAAAGGTCAAATACTGTTATCCACATTTTATAGGCCTTGGAGAAGTTACATTATGCATGCCAAAGGATATCTAGCAATTTAACAGTTGGAATTCTGACCCAAAATCAGATCTCAAAGCTCTAGGTAGGGAAAATGTCACAGAACGGAGGTGGGAAATGGAAGAGGGGTTGGAGGAACAACCCATGGCCAGGAAAGCCTGGTGTGCTGCAGTCCATGGGGTTGCAAAGAGTCGGACATGACTGAGCGACTGAACTGAACTGGGGGAGCACGGAGTGGGAGATAACACTTAAGTGACAGCAGAGAAATATGAATTTTAATCTTGATGCTGAGTGACTGACACACACTTAATTACCACCACCTAGTAAAGCAACCTTAAAAAGATCACTGAATTTTCTAGAAAACCCAGAGATAAATCCACGCACCTATGGACACCTTATCTTTGACAAAGGAGGCAAGAATATACAATGGAGAAAAGACAATCTCTTTAACAAGTGGTGCTGGGGAAACTGGTCAACCACTTATAAAAGAATGAAACTAGAATACTTTCTAATACCATACACAAAAATAAACTCAAAATGGATCAAAGATCTAAAGTAAGACCAGAAACTATAAAACTCCTAGAGGAAAACATAGGCAAAACACTCTCTGACATAAATCACAGCAGGATCCTCTATGACCCACCTCCCAGAGTAATGGAAATAAAAGCAAAAATAAGCAAATGGGACCTAATTAAACTTAAAAGCTTTTGCACAACAAAGGAAACTATAAGCAAGGTGAAAAAACAGCCTTCAGAATGGAAGAAAATAATAGCAAATGAAGCAACTGACACAGAATTAATCTCAAAAATATACAAGCAGCTCCTGCAGCTCAATTCCAGAAAAATAAACAACCCAATCAAAAAATGGGCCAAAGAACTAAACAGACATTTCTGCAAAGAAGACACACAGATGGCTAACAAGCACATGAAAAAATGCTCAACATCACTCATTATCAGAGAAATGCAAATCAAAACCACAATGAGGTGCCATCTCACACCAGTCAGAATGGCTGCTATCAAAAAGTCTACAAACAATAAATGCTGGAGAGGGTGCGGAGGAAAAGGAACCCTCTTACACTGTTGGTGGGAATGCAAACTAATACAGCCACTATGGAGAACTGTGTGGAAATTCCTTAAAAAACTGGAAACAGACTGCCATACAGCCCAGCAATCCCACTGCTGGGCATACACACCGAGGAAACCAGAATTGAAAGAGACACATGTACCCCAATGTTCATCGCAGCACTGTTTACAACAGCCAGGACATGGAAGCAACCTAGATGTCCATCAGCAGATGAATGGATAAGAAAGCTGTGGTACATATACACAATGGAGTATTACTCAGCCATTAAAAAGAATGCATTTGAATCCGTTCTAATGAGGTGGATGAAACTGGACCCCATTATACAGAGTGAAGAAGTCAGAAAGAAAAACACCCATACAGTATACTATGCATATATATGGAATTTAGAAAGAAGGTAACAATGACCCTGTATGCAAGACAGCAAAAGAGACACAGACGTAAAGAACAGTCTTTTGGACTCTGTGGGAGAAGGCGAGAATAGGATGATTTGAGAGTGCAGCGTTGAAACGTGTATATTATCATATGTGAAGCAGATCGCCAGTCCAGGTTCGATGCATGAGACAGGGTGCTCAGGGCTGGTGCACTGGGATGACCCTGGGGGATGGGATGGGGAGGGAGGTGGAAGGGGGGTTCTGGATGAGGAAACACATGTGCACCTGTGGCTGATTCATGTCGATGTTTGGCAAAAACCACTACAATACTGTAAAGTAATTAGCCTCCAATTAAAATCAATTAATTTTTTTAAAAATCACTGAATTTTCAAAGGCTTCATTTTTTTCTCATCTCAAAAGGAAAAATCTGGACTAGATATTTTCAGAAATGCATTCAAAACCCATTATTAGTGCCTAAGATATTAGTGCCTAAGATATGTGAGATATAAAGATCTTATAATACTAGGCTGTTTCCCCTAAAATAACTCACAGTTTACTGGATAAGACATACACATGAACAAGACAACCAAGAAACATGATTAACAACAAAAGATAACAGCTTTGTGAAGAATAGAAAGGAAGAATTTAGCAAGGAATGAGGCTGGGGACTTAAATCTGAATTGTCTTAAAGGACAAAAAAAAAAAAAAAAAATTATTCCAGCAAATAGAAGACAGAGGGAACAGCATAAAGGCTCAGAGTAGAAATGCTATAATAGTTTATACAGGAAATTACAAACAGTTCAGTACTGCCAAAGTGTAAATGGACAGCAGAAGAGAGACAAGGAGAGAGCTGAAAGCAGAGGCCAGGATGAGATCTTTGCGTGATATATTAAGGAATCTGGACTTTATCCAGCAGGATAAAATGAAGATCTAGGGCCAGGCTTTCACAGGTTAGCAGCATAGTTAGGATTTAATTTTAGAAAGATCATTTTGACATTCATGGGAAGGAAGAACATGAGTGGTAGAAACTACAGGCAGAGATCTATAGGTAAAAATGTACAGCAGAGATGATGAGGGCCTATTCTAGAGATGAGAGAAAAGGAAATACTTTCAAGGAATAAGAAGCAAGACCAGAAACATTAGAAATAAATTGGGAGTAAGATGAAGACACGAGGGGGAAAAAGGCATGAAATACACCCAGGTTTCTGCTCAAGACAGAACTGAGGCAGTGAATACGGGGGGGAAAGTTAATCAAATTATCTTTGGTTCAGCTTAAGATTTGTTGCCTCCAAAAACATCTAGGTAGAGATGTCTACAGTCAGTTGAATATAGTAAAGATAGCAATCTAATGCTCAGAAAAGAGGCTTGCCCTGAAGATACGTAAGTGTGAGAGCAAGCTGTATACTAGGAGTAACTGAAACCCTAATGTGAATGTGGCCATCCAGGAAGAGAGTACCAAGTGAGAATGAACCCAGTCCGATAACCAAATGCATGCAATAAGTCAACCAAGAAAACCAGGAAAGAAAAGCATCTTAGAAAACAATGAGAGATCATCCCAAGATCAAAACTATAAAATGTTCCCCAAATGTAAAGCCAGGGAAAGAACTAAAAAAAAAAAATGTCTCCTAGTCTGAGCAATTAAGGGGTCACTGGAGAACTTACTAAAAGTGGTTTTATCACGCAAATAAAAAAGTTAGACTGTGGTGGACTGAAAAGTAGAAACAACTAGTATAAAGACATCTTTGGGGAAATTTTAAACTAGAAGAAAAGGAATCTGAAACTTAATGAAGAATGGAAAGATCAATATCAAGTCCCATCTAGTTCTCTTACTTTATTATTTTCATACAAATAAAAAGCCTATTTTAGTAAAGTTCCATTAAAACTCACAAAGATTAATCTTGAAGTACCATATTTTAATTATCTAGAAAGATAGGGGGCACAAGGTAGCCATGAGTGGAACACGTATGTACATATCACATCTCCCAACAAACCTGAGCGTGCGGCACCCGGTTCTCCTGGCACCTTTCTGTCGTATGTCGAAGACAGCTAGAACCAGTGGGAGACTACTCGGTATCTCTCTCTGCTCTTACTGTTCCTTAACACCTCACGAAAGCATTCCTCGTTACCCTCTGCCTGAAGTATTCTTGTCCTCTATTTTATACTAATTTCACTACCATTCACTCTTCAATGGCCTGCTCAAACTTCCCTCACAGAATCACAGAAAGCTAGAGACAAAGGGGACCTTACAAATTCATTCAGGGGTCCTCACCATGCTGATGAAGGGACTAAAGACCAGAGAGTGTGAGAACGACCTGCCCAAGGTCATACTCATGGTTTTGGGTAGAGCTTAAATTTGAACTACTTCTTCAACTAGGGCCCTTTTCACTACACATTACTATCTCAGGTAATTATTGCAAGGAGGCTTCCCTGATAGCTCAGTTGGTAAAGAATCCGCCTGCAACGCAGGAGACCCCGGTTAGATTCCTGGGTCGGGAAGATCCGCTGGAGAAGGGATAGGCTACCCACTCTAGTATTCTTGGTCTTCCCTTGTGGCTCAGCTGCTAAAGAATCTGCCTGCAGTGCAGGAGACCTGGGTTCGATCCCTGGATTGGGAAGATCCCCTGGAGAAGGGAAAAGCTACCCACTCCAGTATTCTGGCCTGGAGAATTCCATGAACTTTACAGTCCATGGGGTTGCAAAGAGTCAGACACGACTTTGACAAAAACAAATTATTGCAAACTTATGACTGCAATAAGTCAGGCGTTAAAACCAATCAGTTTAAAACAGTTGTTTGTTTTAAGATCTATGTTATTCATATGTTTCCCAAAATTAAGGAGCTGGTCTATAACTTCACTTATTAATTTAACTATCCACAACTACTTGATTATTCAAGATTACAGATGCCAACTAATATTGATTTCATGGATAAGCTGACTGTCAGTCACTAAATAGGCTCTCTCCTCAAGAGTGTAGCATTTATTTCAGCCTCTGCCAGTGGAAGTGTCGGAGCAGATGTTGGCAGACTGTGACATACAGTATGTCTTTAAAACTTGTTGGGGTGTGAAATTTCATAAGGTCAAAAAATGCTGCATTTTGATCAGCATATACAGGAGTTCTGTACTTTATAAATTATTTCAGACAAACCAATAATAGCATTTGCTAGTAAAATAGACAAACTAAGAAACCACATTGGCTTTAGGTCAGATATGATAATGTACACTGCTAGTGTTTTAAAAGCCAATTTCTACCACTTTAAAGTAAATGCTTGCCCAAAATGTCTTTAGAAAGAAAATGTATTCGTAAGTCAATACAAAATATAAGGTATTATTTCAATTGACAACAGGATTTTTAAAATAATTTTCTACTGAGAGAAAGCCGTGTCTAATGAGCCATTTGGTAGAGACAAAAGTATTTTCTTAATACACAAATATAACAGTATCCTCACTTTAAAAAAAATGACACTCCCTATGGAAAAATCCACTTACATAAACAAGAGATTTTTTTTTTTTTTTTAGTTAAAATGATTTCACAAACTTTTTGGTTTATTGTCCTATCGTATTGTTTAAAAAAAACTGAAAGTATCCCCCCCCAAAAGACTGTGGCGCTATATAATGATAAAATCACACGTATAGCATTTGAGGATTTTTATCATTTTCAATTTTCTGATGCTGCTATATTTTTTAACTGATTTTTGCTTCAATTTTCCCTCATATCTTTCCAAATCGTGACTAACAGATAACTGCATACAATCAATGGAGAAGGCAATGGCACCCCACTCCAGTACTCTTGCCTGGAAAATCCCATGGACAGAGGAGCCTGGTAGGCTGCAGTCCATGGGGTCGCGAAGAGTCGGACACAACGGAGCGACTGCACTTTCATTTTTCACTTTTATGCACTGGAGAAGGAAATGGCAACCCACTCCAGTGTTCTTGCCTGGAGAATCCCAGGAACAGGTGAGCCTGGTGGGCTGCCGTCTATGGGGTCGCACAGAGTCCGACACGACTGAAGCGACTTAGCAGTAGCAGCAGCATACAATCAAAATAAAAATTAAGAATGGTGTGTCTAGTTAAAGATTTTATCACAAACTCTATCTCTTATGCAAGGTTATTTTAACTTAATATTATGCTTTAAAATGTTTTACTCCTGAATTAACACAGAAAACCCCTTTCATTGATTAATCAGCAGTTAAAACAATCTGAAAGCCTTGTTATAACAATTATAATCACCATTATCATCATCATCATCTTTCAGTTTATTTTTGGCTATTTTCAAGAAAATATATAATTCCTAAATAAGTTTAAATTACAAACTTATTTAGAAATTTGTAAGGAAGAAATAGTGTTAGATATTTGTAAGGAAGAAAAATTTACCACAAACAAAATCTTCTCAGAAAATAATGTTTAAGGTAAATCACTTGTTTCTTATCATACAATCAATCAAAACGGTTAAGATTATGACAGGAAACTTCGATTAGAGGTGCACTAAGGACTGCAATATCTTACAACCAGTTCAATCCAGCAGCCAAGTTCAAAGGTCTCTGTTTTCATTTTAAAGAAAAACTTGAGGTATGTACCTGGGGAACAGTTTTTATCACAAAGTTCTAACTATGAAAAAATTATACTATTTTGGATTATATAAGACCACACATTATAATAATCCATGGAATCTTTCAGTTCCAATGCTAAGGAACTGAAATTCTATATAAACTGAAAATTTATCTGCAATTAAGAACAAACCTAAACTTTTTCATAGGCTTTTCACATATCTCAAAGTATCTGACACATACAGCCATACAAATAAATAAATACAAGGTGAATCAACAATTGTAATTAACTTACTTGCTACTGAAAAGTTGTTGAGGGGATAAGGTAAATCCACATCTTGGGGTTTCTCTTTATATCCTATGAATGAGCCATCTGTCTTCAAAAGGAAATATCTTGGCCTCCAGTTTTTTATATATTCTCCTACATGAGGAAAGCATGCATGTTAATGCTGGGGGAAAAATGAACAGCAGCTTTTATGTGAAAAAATAAATTATGGTACAATATACGTCCTACAACACTGGCCTCCAAAAATTTAGATAGGCAATTTTCTTTTAACTTAGCTTACAAAAGGAAATACATAAGCCTGCAATTAAGATTCAATAAAAACCCAAACATGTTTTGTTTCTAATGATTTCACACTTTGATAATTCATTTGCACCATTATTTCTTCAGAGAATCATTCAACTGAGTACACATTTTGTTCAGTTTTTCATATCAGATGGTTGTTAGAGCATATTTTCAGTCATCTTAAAAAGCCTTGGTAAATAAATCATACACACAGTATCAAGGAATTTCGATGAAAAACACTTATCATAAGAGAGACACGAAATAGATGTTTCTCTTCCATGTACCACAACTAATCGTGTCATTTTTTAAAAAGAAAGGGAAAACGTCTATTTTCATTGTTAAACCTTGAGCATAACTTGTTTAAACAACATTCTATTATTAAAAGGAAAATAACTGCACAAATGCTGTAAACAAGTCAAGGAAATGAAAGAACATGGGTTAATAGAGCTTAAAAACCACACACACATTCATACACATAAATGTAAGAACTAAGAACATGTGGTTAGTCCCAAGCACACAATAGTCAATAAATGTATATTCTATCAGATTTTGATACAAGCTATCAACTAGCTACCAAAATATAAATTTTTAGCATCAAGATCACCATTTGCTTACTTTACACTTCTTTTTAATTTTAAGCAACAGACGCGCTCCATGATACATTAAGAGCTGGAAGGCTCCCTGGTCTCAATTTTCACTTCTCTACTAAATATTTCTATCTGGCTTTTCAATCTCAAGTGGTTAATCACAGTACTACAAAACTCTGAAAGCAGTTCAGCTTTCCCTTCAAATCAGTTTCTCCTGACATCAGCTATCTAAGCTCAAACCTAACATTTGACTGTTCCCTCTCATCAGTAGCTAAGTCAGTACTGACTTCACAAGTCTCTCTTATTTAGACAACCTAAGATGCCCTAACACTTTACATCTGCCCTTCTGCTAATGCACTGTGACTTTCTCCCATTCTACTCACCCCTCTTCCATCATAATGCATCTATCATCTCCAGATAATTCTAATGTCCTTATGTACTGCTTTGATGATATCACGTTTATGCTCAAAAATATTTTCCTTACTGTTTAGTATCAGTCTATTTGTATAAAATATGAGTTTTCCCATAATCTCACCCCTGACATGTATTTCAGATGTGGAATCATTCCTCTGGGTCGGCAATTCTCCAAATTCTCACCTCAGACCTCTTTACACCCTTAAATATTTTTCATACTTAAATATAGCCAATGAATTTTTCTGTATGTAGATTACAACTATAATATTTACTGTAAGAAACTGAAAAGGAGAAAATTTAGATTTTTATTACCTCCTTTAACAGTAAAAAAATAAACTCATTGCATGCAACATTAATATTTTTATGACAATAGTTTTATTTTCTAAAACAAAAAAAATAAGGTGAAGAGCTGAATTGCTTTACATCTTTGCAAATCTTTTTAATGTTTGCCTTTAAAGAAGACAGAGTTTCATTATCTGTTCCTACATCTAAACTGTTAAAGTAATATATTTTTGATTGAAATATTTTTTAAAAATCTAGCCCAAACAGACAGGTAGTTGGAAAAGGGATGAGTATTCAGATAGTTATGGATGTCTTTCTTTGATACTACACCAGCATTTGACAAGCAGTCATTTTCTAAAAGGTTGCCTGCAATGTGGAATTTGAAACCACTATCAATGAACTTTCTGTACTTTGCTATATGAAATCCCTGGGTCTGTATTTCACACTGAATGAATCTTTTACACACTGCATGATTTTCTAACAGCACACACTGTTCATTTAGGAAACACTGGTCCACCAAGTTATATTGATCTTGCAAATACTGACACAATTCACTACACAATCACATTCAGTACCACTACAAATCCTATCAGGAAAGTAAGCAGTGGGAAGCTCTGCAGCTCATGACAGCAGATATGTTCTCCAAAATTGTACTCTTTGCTTTAAAATTCAGTTTTAACCAATGGAAATAAATACTGTCACTTCATTTTTCTTAAAGTGATACACTCCAAGGGCCCAATCGAGTGCCTGTCACTTGATGATGCTCAGAAATAACTTACTAAATGAATAAGTGTATATACAAACATCTTCCCCCCCAAGTGTATAAGCATACGAGAAAAAATTAAGGAAAAGAAAAGGGAAACCTGATACCACTCATAACTTTAACTTACTCAAAAATATGGCCCTAATGTGAATAAATACAGGCCAGATTTATAAAACCAGAATGATAAACCCACAGTTCTCATTAAAAAAAGCAAACAGATCCTTTCTTAATTGTACTTATTGTTTTATTTTTCTATTCATATTTAAGTATTCCTATATAAAAATTAAAATCATGAGATGTTTTCTAATCAGTGATGTTATATTTATATTTCAAATGTTATTTTAAAACAATAGCTTGTATTGGTACAAAATGCTATAACTTTGATAAGCTAAATAGTAACAGTTTAATAACTATACCAAAGATAAAATGAAATAAATCCATTTTGTAAATTTTAAAGAAGAAAAAAATCAGGAAAACATCATTTTTTCTTACACAACATTTCTCCTTATCTTTTAAGAGTACTAAATACATTCTTTTAAAAATGTGTAATTAAAAGAAATGTCAAGTTTTCAATTCTAAGAATAATTTCCTATCAACCACTAAGAATTTCCATGTGTAGATGAAAGACACAAAATATCACCACAAAAATTTTTGTCACCTTGTTAAATGAATCTTAAGAAATTAAAAATATTTATGTGGCTTATAGCAGGGCTTTTTAAGGAGAAAAGGAAAGATAGAAGCATCTGAATGCAGAGTTCCAAAGAATAGCAAGAAGAGATAAGAAAGCCTTCTTCAGCAATCAATGCAAAGAAATAGAGGAAACAACAGATTGGGAAAGACTAGAGATCTCTTCAAGAAAATTAGAGATACCAAGGGAATATTTCATGCAAAGATGGGCTCGATAAAGGACAGAAATGGTATGGACCTAACAGAAGCAGAAGATATTAAGAAGAGGTGGCAAGAATACACAGAAGAACTGTACAAAAAAGAGTTTTAGGACCCAGATAATCACAATGGTGTGATCACCCACCTAGAGCCAGACATCCTGGAATGTGAAGTCAAGTGGGCCTTAGACAGCCTCACTATGAACAAAGCTAGTGGAGGTGATGGAATTCCAGTTGAGCTATGTCAAATCCTGAAACATGATGCTGTGAAAGTGCTGCACTCAATATGCCAGCAAATTTGGAAAACGCAGCAGTGGCCACAGGACTGGAAAAGGTCAGTTTTCATTCCAATCCCAAAGAAAGGCAATGCCAAAGAATGCTCAAACTACCACACAATTGCACTCATCTCACATGCTAGTAAAGTAATGCTCAAAATTCTCCAAGCCAGGCTTCAGCAGTACATGAACCGTGAAGTTCCTGATGTTCAAGCTGGTTTTAGAAAAGGCAGAGGAACCACAGATCAAATTGCTCACATCCGCTGGATCATGGAAAAAGCAAGAGAGTTCCAGAAAAACATCTATTTCTGCTTTACTGACTATGCCAAAGCCTTTTACTGTGAGGATCACAATAAACTGTGGAAAATTCTGAGAGAGATGAGAATACCAGACCACCTGACCTGCCTCTTGGGAAATGTGTATGCAGGTCAGGAAGCAACAGTTAGAACTGGACATGGAACACCAGACTGGTTCCAAATAGGAAAAGGAGTACGTCAAGGCTGTATATTGTCACCCTGCTTATTTAACTTATATGCAGAGTACATCATGAGAAACTCTGGACTGGAAGAAACACAAGCTGGAATCAAGATCGCCAGGAGAAATATCAATAACCTCAGATATGCAGATGACACCACCCTTATGGCAGAAAGTGAAGAGGAACTAAAAAGCCTCTTGATGAAAGTGAAAGAGGAGAGTGAAAAAGTTGGCTTAAAGCTCAACATTCAGAAAACGAAGATCATGGCATCTGGTCCCATCACTTCACGGCAAAGAGATGGGGAAAGAGTGGAAACAGTGTCAGACTTTATTTTTGGGGCTCCAAAATCACTGCAGATGGTGACTGCAGCCATGAAATTAAAAGATGCTTACTCCTTGGAAGAAAAGTTATGACCAACCGAGATAGCATATTGAAAAGCAGAGACATTACTTTGCCGACTAAGGTCCGTCTAGTCAAGGCTATGGTTTTTCCAGTAGTCATGTACGGATGTGAGAATTGGACTGTGAAGAAGGCTGAGCACCAAAGAACTGATGCTTTTGAACTGTGGTGTTGAAGACTCTTGAGAGTCCCTTGGACTGCAAGGAGATCCAACCAGTCCATTCTGAAGGAGATCAACCCTGGGATTTCTTTGGAAGGAATGATGCTAAAGCTGAAACTCCAGTACTTTGGCCACCTCATGTGAAGAGTTGACTCATTGGAAAAGACTCTGATGCTGGGAAGGATTGGGGGCAGGAGAAGAAGGGGACGACAGAGGATGAGATGGCTGGATAGCATCACGGACTCAGATGCGAGTCTGAGTGAACTCCAGAAGTTGGTGAGGGACAGGGAGGCCTGGCGTGCTGCAATTCATGGGGTCGCAAAGAGTCGGACACGACTGAGCAACTGAACTGAACTTGATTAACAAAAATTTCTTAACAATAAGTCTATTATGCATCCCTGACACTTATTACTCGAAGAGTGTGATAGTCATTTACCCAGAAGAAAAACTGAAGTCAAAATTTCCCTTCTTCATTAGATAAACATTAAGTATTTCTGACAAAACTTTATTACTAATTTTAAATTGATTCCGTTAACCAACAACTGTACTGTCACGCTAAGCTAACAGTGTTTCCCAAACTTTCAATTAAGACTCCTGAATGTAGTTTTCATTTTATCATTTTCTATCTATAATATGAATCGACTTTCTGAGAAATTACCCTAGGTGCTAGGAACACAGTAGCAGACCAGAAATAATGGCCTCTAACTCATAAAGCTTATGTTCCAGTATTATATCAGATTTCTGGTGCCCACTAAAATCTGGAGAAGGGTTATAAGTATTTCCTGAAAGTGAATCCTTTATTATAGGCTCCTATAAACATTCTTAACTAAAGCTCATGTAATAGCATGATGTGTTGGTCTAATTAAATATTCATTTTTGAGAAATGGGCCTTACAGAGGACACAAACTCATAAGGTATCAATAAAACAAAAAAGTAAGCTTATTGCTATGTACTAAACCCAGTACAAAAGAAGGATAATATTCCTAGCTTAAAAGAATTGTTAAAAGTTACAGTTACTTTTCCCAATAGTTTGGAAAGACACTGTGCACACTGACAGCGAAGCAGAATTCTTCCTGCAGCCTTGGGACTCCCAAGAAAACCAGCTGCTCATGGAACACCTTCTTAACTGACTCAGCTTAGGCAGTTCAAATAAGGCACAACTAAGTCTGCTCTAAAAATATGGCCAAAAAGTCCTGGCTTTCATAGCGGCTAAGTTCCTAGAACGAAGTTACCCTCTCTGCCACCATTCTTTTTTAGACAGACTAAGATAAAAGGCTTCTCTGGTGGCTCAGTGGTAAAGCATCCACCTGCCAATGCAGGAGACGGGGGCTCCATCCTTGAGTCAGGAAGATCCCCTGGAGAAAGAAATGGCTGCCCATTTCAGTATTCTTGCCTGGGAAATTGCATGGACAGAGGAACCTGGTGGGGTACAATCCATGCGATCACAAAAGAGTTGGACACATCTTGGTGACTAAACAACAACAAAAGTTAATCACATATTATCTTTTAAGCATAGCATTTACACCTAAGTTTGTACCTCCTGCATTAGAATGAAGTAGCATCATACTTTTTAAATTCATAGCCCATAGATTTCAACTAATTTAAAAGACAGCCTGGTTATAATGGGGAGAAAGTCTTATTAAATAAAGCAGCAGCATTTATGGAGTACCAAGTTTTCTGAAGAGACTGTTCAACAGATAGATACCCATCAATATAGATTCAAAATGTGTATGCACTGTCATGATTAACCTTTTAGCAAGCACCACAGTCACACCTAGACAAGATGTCTATCATAACTTTCTATCTGCCTTAATGGGTGTTTCCAATTCATTCATACTCATTGGCTGGAGGCTTTGTATATTTTGAAGTATGCTGTTACCAATACCAAAACATATTTTCTAACGAAGTTTCTGATATTTTGACTTCTGTAGTAGACTGAATGGTGACCCCAAAATATATGTATACACCCTAATCCCCGGAAAAACAGCTATCTGTTTCATTAACTACACCAAAGCCTTTGACTGTATTGATCATGACACACAGTGCAAAGCTCTTATCTGGGAATACCAGACCATCTTACCTGTCTCCTGAGAAACCTGTATGTGGGTCAAGAAGCAACAGTTAGAACCCTGTATGAACAACTGATTGGTTCAAGACTGAGAAAGGAGTACAACAGGGCTGACTACTGTCACTGTGTTTGCTTAATTTATACTCTGGATACATCATGAGAAACACCGGGCTGGATGAGTTAAAAGCCAGAATCACGATAGGCGAGAGAAACATCAACAACTTCAGATATGTTGATGATACCACTCCAATGGCAGAAAGCAAAGAGGAACCAAAGAGCCTCTTGAGGGTGAAGGAGAGTGAAAGAGCCGGCTTAAAACTCAATATTTTAAAAAAAGGTGGAAGTAGTGACAGATTTCCTCTTGTTGGGCTCCAAAATCACTGCAGACGGTGAGTAGCCATAAAATCAGAAGATGACTGCTTCTTGGAAGGGAAGTGATGACAAACCTAGACCATGTGTCTAAAAGCAGAGACATTACTCTGCTGACAAAGAGTCAAGGCTATGGTCTTCCCAATGGTCACATATATGGTTTTGAGAGCTGGCGAGTAAAGAAGGCAGAATGCCAAAGACTGATGCCTTCAAACTGTGGTGCTGGAGAAGACTCCTGAAAGTCCCTTGGAGAGCAAGGAGATCAAACCAGTCAATCTTAAGGGAGATGAACCCTGAATATTCACTGGAAGGACTGATGCTGAGGCTGAAGTTCCAGCTCTACTATTTTGGTCATTTGATGAGAACAGACAACTCAACGGAAAAGCCCCTGATGCTGGGAAAGATCAAGGGCAGAAGGAGAAGAAGGCATCAGAGGGTGAGATGGCTGGATGGCATCACTGATGCAATGAACATGAACTTGGGCAAACTCCAGAGATGGTGAGGGACAGAGAGGCCTGGCGTGCTGCAGTCCATGGCATCGCAGAGTCAGACACAACTGTGACTGATCAACAACAACAATCCCTGGAAACTGGGAATATTACTTTCTTTGGCAAAAGAGGTTATGAAGGTAAGGATGTGAGAAGAGGGGCTTTTCAAAAGAGAAACTCATCCTGGACAATCTGTGCATGCGTGGTCAATCACGTCCAACTTTTCCGCCAGCCAGGCTCCTCTGTCCATGGAATTCCCTAGGCAAGAATACTGGAGTGCATTTCCATTTCCTCCTCAAGGAGATCTTCCTGGCCAAGGGATCAAACCTGCATCTCCCATATCTCCTGCATTGGCAGGCAGATTCTTTACCACTGAACCACCTGGGAAGGTCCATCCTAGACTATCCAGGTGAGCCCTAAATCCAATTACAATTATCTCTCACAGTGAAGCAGAAGAAGGTTTGACACACAGAGAAGCGGAAGAGGCAGTGTGAAAAAAAGAGACAGAGATTGGAAAGATGCACCACAAGTAAAGGACTAACTGAAGACACAGAAGCTAGAAGAGGCAAGAAATGGACTCTCCTCTAAAGCCTTTGCAGGAAGGTTTACACCTAGATTCTAACTTATAACCACTGCTTACACCTGCCGATATAGTAATTCTAACTTCTGGCCTCCAGAACAGTCAGAAAATAAATGTCTGTTGTTTAAAGCCACCCAACTTTCTGTAATTTGTTACAGCACACCTAAAAAACAAATGAAGCTTCTCAACACTACAACCAAAGGCTTGTTTACAGAAACAAACAAAAAAACGAAAACTGAAACAACAACAAAAACCCTACTGATTAAGTTATTGGCATAAGTGTTACAGAGACTCAAAGTTAGTAATACTTTACACATACAGAGGGGAAAATCCACACCACTCTGATAAAAACAGAATCCTACTTATGAAATGCAGGGTTGGAAGATGCTGTTTACTGGAGTTTAGTTTTACTTAGCTATGATTTTAGATTCTGGACTTTTGCCAACGTTCTTATCTTACTTAATAATTTACTTCTTGTAATCGCTTAAAAAAAATTGAAATTCTGGTTTCTGTAATAGATATAGGTGATAGAGGTTTTAAAAATACCAATGGTCACTAGTGCTTGTTATAACAGAAGCTTCAAAAGCTAGTCATTTGCTACTAATAACAAAGAGGCTCAAGGCATTCTCACATGAATATCAGGAAGGAGGCATTACTGTTTTGACTCATCATAAAGCTTAGTTTCCTAACCTGAAAAATGAGAATCAGTGCCTACCTAAAGGGTTTGGAAGGACATAAGAAGGACTTATAACATTCCCTGATATATGGCAAGTGTTAGATTATTATTGTTATTATTAAATGAAGCCACAATCATTTATTGTAGTATCATTTACAATTCAGCTACAACGTCACATTAAATAGTCTACTAATCAATATAGCGCTTATCCAGGAGTATTTACATAACCGAGGCAGCAGGCAGCAATCGGCAATAAATTTACTTCATCAACAGAAAAAAGTCTCCTTAGTTTCAGGTATATAAAACAAATCCTAGCAAGAAATAAAAAAGTTTATCCAGTGTCAAAACACAACACTGATTTAATACTTTCACTTCTTTTTTAAGATAGGGATAGGATATCACAGAAGTAACTACTCTTCCAAAGAAAAAAGCCAAAGTCTTAGGTCTCTCTGAATTATTTTTATTAAATGACAAACATAGGGCAGAGTACCATGAAAATACAAATAGTTTAAGAATTTCAAAGAAGTGCTTTAAGCCAAAAAATGATAGCTTTCAATAAAAATAAATGTACATAACTTTAAGAAACTATTAGTCTTAGATAAAAGTCTTCATGAGTCAGTTTTTACCTAAGACCAAAAGAAGTTTAATGTTTATTTCAGAATAAAATTTATTTAATTTTATGGTTCACAATATTATAAATATTCTGCTGCTTGTTGACAGATGCCAACCAAATTTACACATATGAACTACCTAAAAGAAAACACAGCAGAATTTTTTCCACTAGTGGATTTTCATAAATAAATATTAGCACTATAAACAAACAAATACTTAATATATAATTCATAATAGTGTGCTATATTATAAATATAACTAAATATAGTTACTGAAGAAACGCATGATGATAAACATAATACAATGTTTGCAGTTCTTAAAATTGCCTGTTACGTTTTTACATAGCAGATCCAAGTATCACATTCCAATTAGTTCTAAGAAAAAGCCCTATTTCTATCCCTGAGGGAGTAGAAGAAATATTTCCCTCACTGAAATTATCACCATCCCATTTCATAGATGTCTTGAAAATAATCTTAAAGAATTTTTAATATTACCTACACTGCAATGAGCTAGCATAACAATTTTTCAACAAGGGATAATCTGAAATGTTAATAAATGAAAACGCTCTTGCACTTATATATGTTGACTTATTTCCTTCTCCTGCAAACCTAAATTTTTAGGTTATCTTTCCCCTTTTCATTAAGTCCTTTCCAAGGATGTTCTTTCTTTTTGCCCTTGAGCAAATTAAAACTTAAGATTCTATGGTGTCTCTATGCACTCTCTTCAAAACACAGCCATTAACCAGCTCTGGATGTTATCAGACTCTGGAAATTAGGTGATATCTGCAAAATGTGCCTCTGTCTGCATCTGTCTGTGCTCAGTCGCATCAGACTCTTTGTGAACCCATGGCCTGTAGCCCGTCAGGCTCCTCTGTCCATGAGATTATCCTGGCAAAAATAATGGAGTGGGTTTGCCACTTCCTCCTCCAGGGGAATCTTCCCGACCCAGGGATCAAACCCCTGTCTCCTATGGCTCCTGCTTGGCAGGCAGATTCTTTACCACTGGGCCATTTGGGAAGAAACTGACAACTCCTGCCCAGCTCAGTTGTTCTGAGTTTAAAGCTACTGGCCAATGAGCATCCCAAATCAAAGAATAAGGTTCTTTAAACATTTTTATTTAACACTGGGGGAAATGGGCTTCTAATAGATCAACTCATTTAGAAATACTTAGTGTCAAAATACTTACTAAAAACAAAAGCACTGAGAATGCAGCAATGAATGATACAGGCACAGTGCCTGCCTGCATGTGGCTTTTAGTAGGCAGCTGTGGGAAGAGCTAGAGAAAAGCAGATGATTGAGCAATTAAAATTCAAAATGAAAACTTCTTCCATTTCTATAATTATTTTTAAGACTCCAGCAGGTCATAGTGAGGGATGGTAATACCTGCTATGTCTTGGTTATTTCCAAATAGAAACCTAAGTGCCCATTCAAAAAAGTGCTCAGTATTTGCTGTTTGAAGCATTACTATGGGGAAGAGACTGGGAGCAGCATATGGTCCCTGAACATTTCGCAAAAGAACTGTGCTAATCCAGGTTTGCAGCTGTGTTAATTCAAAATGAGGCCCCTTCCTCTTTGAAGCCTCATGACAATACAAGCAGAGAAGCACAGTTATATAGTTATTGATACAACCTCCATCCAGCATAACCTATAACAACACCTTAGTCTTGCACATTTCAAGGCTTGTCTTTTTCTCTCATTATTTTCTGTATAGTATTGATCGATGCAGTATCTTTTTCTCTCATAATTTTCTGTATGGTATTGACTAATGAGGTCGTATTGCAAAGCATTCATATCTTTATGATCATCTCACCCAGGCTGCCTGACTATCTCACGAGGTCACATGAGAGATTTGTCTGCTCTGGTACCGGTCAACATCACCACTGTAACTGGCCAGATGGAGGATGTTTACAATTTTGGTGATTCTGCATCCTGCTTCCAAGATGCCTTAAATGCTTTCCAGATGTACCCACATTCCTGTTTTACCACATATGCTCCTTCATGATTATTTTCAAAGTATATTATAGTCAAGAAATTTTTCTTCCACTGCATAATGCATGAACTTGTCATTTTTATATTAAGCGTAGTTTTCATATCTACTTCCTAAAGAAGGCTGGGGTCCATGTTTTGCTTTGAAGCTGAAGCAATCATGAGGAAAGTCCCTAAGCACTGAATGCCGCAAGATGTTGGAATGCAAGCTTCTCTCAGATCTCAGAATGCCAAGTCTGCCACTACTTCGTCTACTTTATAATTTTCTTTTGTTATCCAGAAAATTGCACAATTACCATCTACCTTTAACAGTCTGGTACTTGTTTCATAGTATTCTATAAATTAGTTAATCAAATCCTGGCTCCCTTTGTTTTTAGGAAACATTACACTGTAAGCCAAAAATGTGATGCTTATTATTCTTATAAATGTAAGAATATCTTAATAGAGTTATAGTATAAAGATTTAATGTGAGATAAAAGCAAGGAAAATGGGGAGGAGAGAGAAAACAAACCACATATACGAACTAGCCAACAGAAAAACAGCATCTTGGCAATTTAATGAAGAATAAACCGTGAGATTAGTTTACATAGCAGTAGATATGTTGTAGAGAATTACTCAATCTGTACTCAGCTTCCTGCTGGGTTAAATGTGAGCTAAATTATTATTTTGCTTACATTTACGCCCGTGTAGATTGCAAAAGCAAAAAAAAGCTTTCTTTTTAATCTGCTTTCTGCATTATAGGAAAAAGACTCCAACTCCACACACTACATTAAACATACAGTCATTCCTGCAGTATTTTAACAGAGTAATGAGGGCCAACAGAATTTTTAACTATTTCAAAGAAAGGAACCAATTTAAAAAAGGCTTCATTGGAAATTTTTACAATTTTCTTACTGTATGTATTTTCTATTTCACCACATCATATTTTCTCTGTATTAAAATCAATGTAATATCTTGCACTGCAGTGAATAACTGTAATGAATTTCAAACATGGAAGGACTGAGCCTATTTGCAAACCTACTTACATGTACCACTGGCACCTACCACGGAGAAGGCTGGCGTTTTCCACTAACTGAATGGATGAATAAACCTACCACTATGCAGAACAGGGACTACATTCATGTCACAAGAGCTCGTTCAAATGGAAATCCCACTATAACACAACCCTGCATAGCTCAATCCATTTTTCTGTGGTAATACACCTGATGGATAGAACAGACAACAATAACAGTGTCTCACTGTGGCAGGGATAGGGAGCTGGCAGAGAAGGTGGTCATGCTTGCTCATCAGGAGGAGGGCTGTATCATCTGAAAAAACCCTCATGTGATTCAACTTTCCCACCCCTGTATTAAAATCACTGCCTTATAGAACAAAACTCAACAAAATGGAATCAGGTTTTATCTTAGACTCTCGGCAATGGAGAGACTGCTACAGGAACTTTCCAATAGCATAGCATGTAACCTAAAACCTACACACATGTGAGCTCAGTCACTCAGTTGGATCTGACTCTTTGCAACCCCATGGACTGTAGCCTGGCAGGCTCCTCTGCCCATGGAATTTTCCAGGCAAGCAAACTGGAGTGGGTTGTCCTTTCCTTCTCCAGGGAATCTTCCTGACCCAAGAATTGAACCTGCATCTCTTACGTCTCTGGCACTGGCAGGCAGATTCTTTACCACTGAGCCACCTTAAGAGCCTACTTCCAATAGCATGGGACCCAAAAACTGCACTGCATCAAATCACAAACTATTATTCTGAGGGTGAATCCATGGGCTTTTTAAAGTTCTCTCTTCTCTCCTTTGCTTTCCCTAGGCGATATACTTACTAAGACTCATATCACAGTTCTAAGTGGTGAGTGTAAGGTAGGCAAGGACACTTGAATATCCTGGGCCAAGCACTGTGCTCAGGTTGAATATCCTGAGCCAACCACTGTGCTCAGGTATTAGGCACAAGAGACCTGTTCCTATAGGCAAGCACAGACTGTTGTGACGGCATCCTAACCTGACACAGATAGCCATGCTGAGGCTCTGTGACACTAGTAACAAGTACAGGACAAAGTTGAGATTTGAATAAATATCTAATGCAATCAACAAAATTCTACTCTGCCCTGCTACTCAAGCTTTCAAAACTGAGGCCAACACTCTACAGAGTACACACAGGAGTTCAAATGCCAACTCTGTCACTCTAGTTGTGTGCCTTTGGGCATGCTGTTTAATCTCTCTGTGTCTCAGCTTCCTCTTTAGGAAAGTGGGGACAACAGTAGTGAAGAAGAAATAAATTGCTATTTGTAATGCACACAGAACATCTGGCTCATTGTAGGGCTTTCCTGGGGGCCTCCTCAGTGGCTCAGTAGTAAAGAATCCACCTACAATCAGGAGACACGTGAGTCGCTGGTTCGATCCCTGGGTTGGGAAGATCCCCTGGAGGAGGGCATGGCAACGCACTCCAGTATTCTTGCCTGGAGAATCCCACAGACAGAGGAGCCTGGTGGGCTATGGTCCATGGGGTCACAAAGAATCAGACATGACTGAAGCGACAGAGCACGCACGCACGCACAGGGCATCCCTGATGGCTCAGTGGTAAGGAATCTGCCGGCCAATGCAGGAGACCCAGGTTTGATCCCCGGGTTGGGAAGAGCCCCTGGAGAAGGGAGTGGCACCCATTTCAGTATTCTTGCCTGGAGAATCCCATGGACAAAGGAGCCGGACAGGCTATGGTCCATGGGGTCACAAAGAGTTGGACACAACTGAAGCAACTTAGCAAGCAGGCATGTGTGTGTATCACAATATCTACAATGGAATAATGCTCAGTCGCTCAACCTTTCTGACCCAGGGATCAAATCTGCATCTCTTATGTCTCCTGCATTGGCAGGTGGATTCGTTACCACTGTGCCACCAAGGAAGCCCACAGTGGAACGATTTGTTGTTGTTGTTCAGTTGCCAAGTTGTATCTGACTCTTTGCAACCCCATGGACTGCAAAATGCCAGGCCTCCCTATCCCTAACTCTCCCAGAATTTACCCAAGTTCATGTCCATTGAGTCACGATGCTATCCACCTATCTCATCCTCTGCCACCCTCTTCTCCTTTTGCCTTCAATCTAATACTCAGCCATAAATAAAAAATGAAATCCTGCTATTATCAACAACATGGATAGACCTTGAAGGTATGACGTTGAAGTGCAATAAGTGCAATAAGAAAGGCAAATACCATACGATTTCATTCATATGTGGAATGTAAAAAACAAACTATAAAGAGAAACAAACAAACAAAATAAAACAAAAATAAACTTATACATAAACAGAACAGATTGGCCATTACCGGAGGGGAAGTGGGGGCTTGGGGAGTGGACAAAATGGTATAGTGTATTCAGATACTGAATTATAATGCTATACAACTGGAAATGATTTTAAAAAGCCAAATGTAGGGTTTTTTCCCTGTATGGGCCACCAACATCCCCTCCCTCAAAAAACAAAACAGATAAAAAACAAACAAATTTCAATGCAATTTGTTAATTTCATTTACATACTATCACTGTTCCACAACTGAGAAAAGCAGGTGCTGTTTTTTAGTGGATAAAGTTTCAATTTTTGTTTTTCACCTTGCTTATATCTTATTTTCATCCCCTATTGTTATTGATAATAATGAATTACATGTCATTTATTCTTTACCAACTGAAATCTCCCGTTAAAACCCAATAATTCTGTTATAGAAATAGTCTTTCTTAATTTAGTATCAAGTTAATTCTAGGGGGAAAAAAATCAAGCAGTTCATTGGATTTACTACTAAACATCTCAATGTTTCTTTCAAATTATCACCTAAGAAAGTTAAGACATACAAAAAAAAAGCAAAAGGCAAAAGCATGCAACTCAGTATTTTGACATCAGGCCTTTCCCACTTCACCTTTTTATTGCATGAGTTAATTATCACTTAACCTTAAACATTCTGAATTCAGAGACATGTTAAAACATACATCAGTGTTAGGCTTTTATAAATGGAATAATAGTATATTTCAACTTTTGGTATATTTATATTTACATATAACAATTGCATTTCTAGTAAAGTGTATTATTTTTGATTTACTATATTTTAAAGTTGTGATTATGCTTCAATTTATAAAACTGAGGGGAATATAATGCTTCCATTTCAATGAATGCTACTATACAGTCAAAAGTGTGGTTCACATAATTTTGAATACCAGAATATTCACTATTAAAGAAACAAAAAGTAAAACACACCCACATACCCAGGAAAATCATCTTAACTTTCTTTTCTAGGTAATTTTCTAATCCCCATTGTAAACCAATCTAATTCGGCAGTATGTGGCCAGTCGTCTGTCACAATCTTCTGAGAAAAGAACTGAACATGCTTAGAAGCTGCCATCAAAGTGAAGTACACAGATACAGCTAGCACATTTAACGAACAGAACAAATCCAAGAGACACAACCATAAATCAAACACTATTCCATGATTCAAAGAAGTCCATTGCTCCTCCCCGAGCAAGTTTAAAGATCAGATAAACAGCCGTAAAGCTGTTTCTCAATGTTAAAAATGAATTTACTTACCTTGGCCCTCTGAGGGCAGTATTACCTAACACATAGGCAGAAAATTCAAAAACAATCTTTACCTACCATTCAAAAATAAATAAATTTTAATGAAACAACCTGTGTATCTGCTCACTGTACGTAAGGGTTTCTTTTATTGTCATTATGCATACTTCTATAAGCACAATAACATTTCCAAACGTTTCCAGTAAGTTTGAGAGGAATGGTTTTCTTAAAACTAAGGCATCATGAAGGAAAATAACTTGAAGACTCAATATCATGGAAGTTATTCAAAATATAGTAAAATGAAAAATTACATAAATGATTGTGCACTGTTTATTAAATCTATATTATAATGATCTCTGTAGAATAATTTGTTTCTTAAACACTGCAGGACATGAGAACATATAAATCTTTCAGTGAAGCACTTCAAATCAATTAACATTCAGCCCCAAACTATATAGGGGTTCCATTTTCTTCCTATAAGCAGTTAATAGCCAATAGGTTCAACTGTTATGAACCATTCATTTATTAATAAAATACAATTCAAATGACAAACTGGCACTAAAAGGTCAAAGCACCCACTTAATTTTCATACTGATTTTTAAGGTTAAAAAAAATTTTTTTAACTAAATTCCATGTCTTATTTTACTAAAACAGAAAGTACAAACAGCTATCTTCAAAGAGTGAATTGAAAACAATGCAAATGAAGAGTTGGGAAAGAAGGTCATTTTATAAAATTTTTTTCTATAATAAATATATATATATACTTAAGTTTAAATATCTCCTCAGAAAGATGCCAGGAAACAACAGCTGCTGTTCTATGTGCTTTCACTTAAAAGTATAAAATTATGAACTTTGATGCTGTGTTCCAGTCTAAAAGCAAATAAGTGACTTGTCTAGCCAAAAAGCACATGAACTTCACGGTTTATGCCTTTGCCTTTGTATCTTAATCATCTTCTGTTCTAAAAAGTGCTACCAAGTTTACCAACATCTTTAATCAGATTTTCTTAAAACTAAACACATTAAAAATTTTAAGCCAAAACATTTAGCAAGATGCCTTAAAGAATGTCAGACTAAAATATTCTTCTGTTTTCAACAGACTGGCCAATGTTTTTAAAAATTACTATTCATGCAGGATTTTTCTGAGGCACAATTCAAATACATCTATATACCATTAAAGTTCCTAACGTTTTCTTAAAGTTATCCTGAAGACCACCAAGTACAGTTTGACTCATATGTGAAATAAATTCATCCTAATCTGTGATACATTTCATAGACTAGGAGATATTTCCACTTCTTTAGCATTATAAGTTGTTCTTGGTAAACATCATTTTTTAAAAAAAATTAGAGTATAATACTTAATTACCTGTATCTGAATTCCAAGTCTTATTTTACTAAAGCAGAAAGTACAAACAGCTATCTTAAAAGAGTGAATAGAGGCGTCATTCTTTAACGCATCTTGCTAATTCACACCCAGGTGCTATTTAATATTAAAATAGCATAGTACGAAGCTAGTATTGCTCAAACTGCAGTTCATTTAAAAACTATAACCAATTTATTCTTCAAAACTAAAGTAGAAGAGCTTACTGACCATGTGCTTAGTCACTCAGTTGTGTCCAACTCTCTGTGACGCCATGAACAGTAGCCCACCAGGCTCCTCTGTCCATAGGATTCTCCAGGCAAGGAATGAGTTGCCATTTCCTTCTCCATTAGTGACTATACCCAGTCCTATTAACCACTCTTAGAAACAGGATCAGGCAGCTGTCCCAACATCCCTTGCCTTTCATCCAAAATTACTTAGTAATATTTAGTGAAGAGAGAAAACATGACAGAAACAATTAAAAAAAAAAAAAACACCTTAAAGAACCATCAACATCTGAGTGATAACCATCCTATACTGAATTTATTGATTCCTGAAGGTCAATGAAAGCCATTTCCTCTTTACTCCTCTTAAAAAAAACACTTCTGCTTATCCCAGAACTTTCATCACTATATTCACTATATGAGCCTATTCAGTTTCTTTGTCTGCAAAATAGAATTAGAACAATCAAATAATGCTTTATAATGCCCTGAGGAGATAAAATATTCTTTTTAATGTTGTTTGTTCACTACAGTTATTACATTTATTAACTGTAAAGTGTTCAAACACCTTTATCTTAAAAATAATTATAACCCCATTATAGCTTAAGTACTGACTATAGCAGAGAAAAGGCTTCCCAAGTGGCACTAGTGGTAAAGAGCCCGCCTGCCAATGCAGGAGACGTAAGAGATGCAGGTTTGATCCCAGGTTGGGAAGATCCCCTGGAGAAGGAAATGGCAACCCAGCCCAGTACTCTTACCTGGAGAATCCCATGGGCAAAGGAGCCTGGCAGACTACAGTCTATGGGGTGGCAAAGAGTCAGCTACGACTGAGACAACTGAACATGCACCCATAGCAGAGAAAAATATGGTTCCAAAATAATGTGATTAATCTTGAATTAAGGGAATGCATACAATTTTCTGCAACCCTGTGCTAAATTTTTGAAGAAGGAAAATAATTTTATAGGATACAACATAAAATCATCATTACTAAATGACCACTGACCTCACACCCCCAAAATAGGTACAACATTCAACAACTTTATTGATATTCTCTTGAAATAACTGATTTCCCTTCAGATTTATGAAGCAATCATATAAATCACCAAATAAATGTTAGGTTATAAAAAAACAACCTTATATATCTTAGATGGTTCCCTAGAACTTTGAGCTCATTTTGCAGCAAGTAGGCATTATAAAAGCACTTCAATTACAAGTTTCAGGTCTTTAGACTTACACATCAACAAAAATAAAATATGAGTAACAGCTACTATTGCACATGTTCCAGACATTCCAAAGATACTACTATCTCATTTAGTTCTTACAAGATCCTTAAATATCAGTGGTCGTTTCCTTCTTTCAACACATAAAGAAATTCAGACATGTTAAAGGAACTTTCATAAAGTCACTCATTTAAGTTAACTGATGTTTACATCTGGTGTGAGTAACTTCAAAGACACTCTGCCTTGAATATTTCAAACACCTTGGTAAGTATATTTGCCTGCCTAAAGATTTTACAAACGGTTCTGGGGTAACACGATATGAAGAATAAAGCACGGAACTGCAAGTCCGCTTTTATACAAGCTTGCTTTTGCTCAGCCTCTCACTAACATCCCGGCCACTGTCAAACCACACTCTCAGTTTAACACCTCTACCTGGAAAATGATTTGCTGCTTCCTCCCAAGCTTAGCACGGATATCAAGACTGACTATATAAAACTATAAACATATGTACATAATTCTACATACAAAAATATGGACATATGTGTGGCTTTCCAAATCAAAGAAAAAACTAAATATACAAGACAAAGGAGAGGTCCTCTAGCCTTTTCAGCAAATACGGATTAGTCACTTGGGGAAAAACTGACATTCAAGATAAAAAGTTTTTCTAAATAGACCTGACCTCTATTTCTTTCTGAAGAGTAGAAAATAACAGATAATCTCCCTTTAGTCCTTTCAGAAAGACATTACTGTGGACATAAAGCTCTGTCAGTCTGTTTGCCTTTCAACCACATTTAAGGCTTTTTTCTTAATAATTAGGCAATAAAACCCTAAATGTTTTAGGAAAGCATGAGTTTACCAAAAGCCAAAATAAAAACCCTCTAATTCCCCACACTTTTTTTTTTTTTTTTTTTTTGGTGATAGAAATAGAGAAAAAACGAAATAGAGAAGTCAGAGCTTCTCTTTCCATTTTCTAATAAACTCATATATGATTGGTCTTAAAGTTTTGCAAAACTTTGAGGTGTTCTACAACATAAACACCTTTCGGAAATTTTACCTAGCATCACTATTCCTTTTCAATTATTTAAAGTCAAAGTAATGAAAAAAAGTTAACTAAACATACTTAGTGCACCCTAAAGTGTTACCATAGTATTGAAAAAGATTTCAGACATATCAAATCTCTAATATCTAATGACAAGAATGAATCAGAAGGAAACAGACAACCAATGCATTACTCCATAAAGAAAATGCGTTAACTGTCATTTCCAGAATCAAAGACAACCAAGAGAAAGGGTAACCAAGAAGACCAGACTGTTATACAACTTTGTTTCACAACTTGTATCCTAAGTATGATGGAATCACTTACTTAGTAAAGTGAATTTGGTAGTATCTCACCCCTAGTGGTAGGCTATAAAATCAATTCAGTGAATAGTGTCAAACTTAATATATGTGCGCATTAAGAGCAAGGTGATTCACCTGACTTATTTCCTAATCAAAATCTCCTGTTATCAGTTAGCAGCTCACACCTAATCCTAACCAAACAGATTAGCTATCATCTGTATGGAGAAATAAGGAGGGTTTTATTGCCATTTTAAGAGAAGCTGTTTTCTAAAACTAGACGTGAATAACAGAAGGAAGAGGAAGTACTAAGCCCCTAAACTAATTAACGAACTAAGGGGAAGGGGCATGCAGGAAAACAATGATAATTAGTATGTAGCCTTGGTTAACCAAATCCACACATACATTCATTCTGTATATGCACAAACATCAGCAGCATCATAAACCGTCTCAAGTTCTAGCCATTATTCAGTTCGACATCTGCACATGTTTATGCGTCTCTCCAAACAACCTCTTGAACACCCTGCTGGAGCTGTCATTTTTTTCTTCTCCCTATCTGGCAGATGGCAAGTCAACAATCGGCATCAACAGCAGCCGAATATCCCCCCCTCCATTCCACCCCCCTAAACAGACACAATAATAACTTCTTTGTGCTTCCCTACAATGCAGCTGCTTAAACCATTTCGCTACAAGGCTGCTTTGCCTTAAAAAAAAAAAAAAAAAAAATCCCTTCTGTCAAGTCTAAAAAGCAGCATAATGTTAAGCAAGCTAAAGCCACAGCACAGCTGCAAACGGGCAGACACATTGACAGCTCCTCCCTTAACAAAGCCCTGTGAATTGAAGGGGGTTCATCTGAGGCTCACACAGTAATTAGTATAAAAAAGTCCGACAGCCTCTATTATGCTAAAGGAAAAAAAAACTGGACAGAACTGGGCTGCTGTTTTGCGTCAAGAGTTCTGCTGCAGAGTAGATAAATCATGTTGGGTTTTTTCCTCTCTTTTTAAAGACAGTAATAAGGAGGATGAGAGAAGCTAATTTGAAAACTTGGACACAGTAATTGTACCATATGGTGAGCATTTATCCTTTCTGAAATGCACGCTAACAGTCACTTACATGCACACTGCTTTGTTTTACAGTTGTTATTCTCTCCACCATATTCATAAAATGGATTTGAATATCTGATACTCAAGAGAAGTTGTGTGTAATTAGCAACAGAACTGCCTGGGCTTAATTTATTGGCCTTGCACTCCAATCTAGAAAATGCAAAACAAAATTAAACAATGTGTCCACTTTGTAAAATGTTTTTTAACTGAAAAAAAAAAAAAGAATGAATACAGGTTCACAGGAGTGTTGCTGTTAAGGTACAGTATATTTTTGAAAATTCCAAAAGAATAAGCTATGGCTGTTAGAAAGATTTGAACAGACACATTTCAATACAGCAAATCACTAAATGACCTTCCATTAAGATCATGTCATTCAAGTCTGTATTTCATTGATGCAGATATAACTCTTCTCCATATGTATCAGTAAATCTAGACAACAGAATTTCCTTGTATGTGTCCTAAAATTTTCTTCCAGAAAATCTGTCAATTAAATAGCTTAAGTACTGTGTGCCAAGGACTATGAAAGGCACAAGAAGGATATATCCACAAGTTTTCAAAATTAAAGTTTTCTAAATTAAAATTTGAACATAAATTTTTGTTTGTCCACTTTGAAATCTATAAAAACCTACCTACCATTTTTTTTTAAAGTGTTTAATCACATTAGGACATTGCTTATAAATCCAATATATGACAGCAACATTTTTCTGACAAAGAAATATGAGTAGAAAAAAAACATAAATTAGTTTTTCCCTAATTGGAAGTAAATTCATTTTAATAACAGCTGTGTGTCTCGCTAGATAAAAAACGTAAAGTGTTTATCTTCCATGAACTATATTTTAAACACTGAACTATTCAACTAGAACTCATATGAATCACTGAAATTTCCAGTAAAGTGAAATGAAATCACAGGTCTGAATTTCTACCATTTACATGTACCCACAAGTACTGTTCCAATCAGTATTCTGGGGACACAAAAAAATAATATATTTTTAGAAACTTTCAGTTCAACGTAGAACTCAGGAGTCCCTACTAAAGCTTTAAACTGGTGTCTTACATGATAGTAAATAATGTTGATATCAGTGGTAATGATATCCCAACATTATCCTAGAAGACTGTGCTCCCACCAAGGCAGACAGGCCTAATTACATTCAGAAGGACCAGTCCATCCAAAAGTTGCACCAGTAAATTCCTACAATAAATCTCTACCTTGGAAGATATAAACTTAGAAAATAAAATCTTTATCACTAACTACTGATACTGTGGCTTCCCTTTATGCTACTAGCATTGGGCCACAAAACCAATTTACCCTAAAATTAAAATGTTTCATTTTTATATTTTGCTTTATAGTTTTCTAAACATTCTCAAATATTAAAGATTGGCCTGACTTCAAAAAAATGTGCTACAGTATTTCATCATCAATTTTCCTTAGCTAACTCTACCAACAACTTCTAATCTATCTGAAACCATTTTTGCACTATGCAATGCTAATGCAAAAAATCTGATTGTCCAAGGGGTAAATTAAGACTATTTTAAAAGTCTCTTTTAATAAGAAGTATTTGTTGAGTAAAAACAATAATTTAAGAAGAATGCTTTGTGTAGTCACAATTTTGAAGACTTTTTACCTAAGGGGGGAATGGATGGCAGTGGGAAGAATAAAATTCAGTCTGAACTAAACTGTCAAGAAAATGTTTAAAAATTAGAATTACAGAACCAAATGTCATTACAGACTTGAATGACATGATCTTAATGGAAGGTCATTTAGTGATTTGCTGTATTGAAATGTGTCTGTTCAAATCTTTCTAACAGCCATAGCTTATTCTTTTGGAATTTTCAAAAATATACTGTACCTTAACAGCAACACTCCTGTGAACCTGTATTCATTCTTTTTTTTTTTTTTCAGTTAAAAAACATTTTACAAAGTGGACACATTGTTTAATTTTGTTTTGCATTTTCTAGATTGGAGTGCAAGGCCAATAAGCATTTTCATTTTGGTTTACCTAACATATATCTTTTTAAGAGCTCGTGTATGCCACAGAAGTAAAAAGCTGATGTTTTCTTATTAAATGTGAATAACCAAAATCCCTATAACAGGTACCAAATACAATCTGTATTATATAGGATACCCTTAAATACCTGCATGTATTTGGCCAAAGTCAGTGACACACCACTAGGGGTCTGCTGACTCCCTAACAATGATGGCAAAACCACTCCAAGACTTAAAAAGATTCAAGACTAACGTTCATACAGACTTCTTCAGCAGAAACAAAAGCAATGCATCAGTTTACAACAAACTTCTCACGTCTATAATAAAAAGCAAATCAAGCACTGAGAATGCCTACCACAGAATTTCAAATCAAGAGGGCCTAGAAGTTAAAAAGCAATGATTCCTTAATACTTTCTTACAATTACGTAGAGAAAGAATTGGAAAAAAAAAAAAAGAGGGTACTTCTACAGTAGCAGTCAGAAGCAGGCAGGCCTCGGCCAAACACCCCTTGATATTTTGTCTCTACACTGAGCGCTCTTTTAAGGTTCTTTCAGTGGCAAGGAACAAAAACACACTTAAGCTAATACAAGTAAAGGGTTATTTGTTTTAAGAATACAAAAATATCATCCAAGGAAAAGAGCTGTAAAGGCAGAACTTAAGGCAAATTAGATCCGGAAAATGACAAACATCACTCTCCTTTGTCTTGTTCGGGGATTGTGGGTGGTCTGGTTCTGTTTCCATTTCTGGTCTTTCTTCTTTCTTGCTCCCATTTCCCCCAGGACTCCACTGCCTCCCTCTCCAAATGTCTACTACCTTCTCTCTACCCACTAGCTCTTCACCTTGCTTAGAGTTAGAGGGTCAGCTCCCTTCTAAGTTACTAGCAATTCTGCTGCTGCTGCTGCTGCTGCTGCTGAGTCGCTTCAGTTGTGTCCGACTCTGTGCGACCCCACAGACGGCAGCTTACTAGGCTCCGCCGTCCCTGGGATTCTCCAGGCAAGAACACTGGAGTGGGTTGCCATTTCCTTCACCAATGTATGAAAGTGAAAAGCGAAAGTGAAGTCGCTCAGTCGTACCGGACTCTTAGCGACCCCATGGACTGCAGCCTACCAGGCTCCTCCGTCCATGGGATTTTCCAGGCAAGAGTGCTGGAGTGGGGTGCCACTGCCTTGTCCGACTAGCAATTCTAACCCCAACATAATGTTATGGCTTCATCTCTCCATCTCTTAACTATTTCAGTCTTTCACCTCTCCAACTCCTTGAAGGAGTTCTTGGGTCAGATGTCCACTAATCAGCTTGACTGGGGCAGGAGTGTCTATCCCAAATAACGGGAAGTGAAGGTAGAGCAGCTTTCCTTACAAAGGACTAGAGAGAGCAGTAAATCATCAGCCTCTCTAGGACATTTAGCCATTCGAGCTATGTGTACGTGTGTACCTCAAAAAACATATTTCTAACTTACTGGATTAGTTTTAGTAACTGGAAAAATTAGTTAATTATAAGCTTTCAGGAATTAGTCAATGAACACAGTAAAAAACAGTAACCTACCCCAAGCCGCTTAATGTTTTGAATGACTACTAGCTGGAACTATTAACACACCCAGGCAGAACTCACTTGAGTCTGTCATCTGCTGTTAGTACATGAAACAGTCATGTTTTTATGCAAGTGGTTTTTACCCAGTGTATTCAAGAATAATACCAATCATGTGGCGAAAGTGTATGTGACTCCACATGACTACAGCTTCAGTTTGTATTATAATCTTTAGGTTACTACTACTGTGCACTGGGAATCTAAACCCCTCCCAAAGATTCTCATCCAATAGTTTTTAAATTGTGGGCCAAGATTCTTAATTTTCAGAGGTTAGGCAGCATCAAAAACATGACGGCACTAACAGACTCCATCTGACAGACAGGGTTCCAAAAGCTTACTTAATTTTTCAGACTGAAAACTTCGCTTATCATAGAAATAATTTTACTACTACAAATGACAGTTAATTCCTATACGTCATTAGTTGAAAAAGCACTATACAGTATGAATCACAAGACTTGAGATTTTTGCAGTGCTTTACTTTGCCTTCACTCCCATTATTTCATGTGATCCTCCCCTTACCTTGTGAGATAGACAGGTCCTGTATTAATATTCCAATCAGTATTTTCTGCTCCTATGAATGGCCCACAAAGAATGAGGAGACATTTTGCTCAAGAGTTTGAAAACTGTTTGACAGGAGAAGAGAATGATGTTGAGGCTTCCTATCATTGGATGGCCATGTACCAAAAATATAATAAAAGAAACCTGAGTGAAAGGTTGCTCCTTCGGTCGTTTATAACATTAAAATTTGAGGATATTATTATTTTACAGATTAGGAAACCGAGATTTAGAGCTGTGAAGAGACTTGTCCATTGACCAGTTCTTCTGAAAACAAGTCCAATGCGGTTCCAGCTAACTGTCAGATTATACAGCATACGTTCACATTATACTTATAAGAAATTTTGGAAACTCAAATCACCTTTGATAGCATTTCTATTTTACAAACATTATAATGAATTCAGGACACTGAATATACAACGCGTCTATGATCTTCAACTTGCATGGGACTACGTGTAGGGTGGAAGAACAGAGCTCCATTCTTTTCTTGCTGGATGCTACGCTCAGGAAGAGAGAGGATTCCTTCAGTCAAAGGTTGCCACTGCTTCCTCAACACCACCCAAAGAGGTTAGATACTCTCCTACCACATGGATAAAAGGTAATTTCATCTGCAGCTGAGCTGCTGTGAACAGTGGGCAAGAAAATCCTCACATCTTACAGCCACAAACACAAGACTTGGGATGTTGGTATTCATAAGCCAATGAAGGCACATATTCTCCTTGTTATTTACACAGGAGATAAAAACTGGAAACATCAGGTCAGTTATGAAGTATACTTTTAACTTGTATGTGTTATTAACTCTACAATTTTAAAGCTTTTTAAAAAAAGCTATCTAAGTCACAATATTCAACCAATCTGCTTTTTTTAATTGAGTGATAAAAACCTAGTTTTGTGGCACAAAAAGGTTACATGGTATCAAATTAAAATACAAAAAATGTAAATGTTAACTGAATTGATAAATGTTCCACTTTTCAAACGTTCTGTGCAGGATCTTACATGCCTAAAACACAGAGTAAATTTCACCTACATTTAGGCATAGTAAAAATATGACATACTGTATTTTATATATGCCTAAAACATAGCCATAATTCAATTCTTTTCTTTTCATGTACCTAAGAGAATGAATGACTCATTTCAGACATGACGACTCATTTCAAAAGTAATCTAACTAATGAATCTAAATTGTAGCATACACATGTAGGTTTGCAACTCTGTTCACTTAATCATTACACTTTTCTGTGAATATCGTATTTTGTCAAGATATTCATAAACTAAATTTGCAATAAGCAAAGAAACACATTTGCAAACTGCGTACAGAATGAGACAAAATTCTCATTTTTAAAACCAATAAGTGTTTAAAATCCCATCCAACTCTGAGATTTGGTTTTCTTTTTTCACAATGTCCCCTACCCCTCCAGCTCCCAGGACTGCTCTCCTAATGTGCTCACACTATAACTTCCTGCTCTCTCCGTTTTCATCAGGTCCCTAACACATCATTCTAAATTCTTCTCACTATCCTTTATTCATCTCTCATCTCTGAGTTAGTTCCACATTGACTCCTCCTCCAACTGGAGACAAACTCAATTTCTCACTCACAGTTCCACTTTATTTTCTCGACTCCCACTTCCAATTCCTGACAAAGTGAATTAAATTGAGTAAACTAAATTATTCACTTTAACAAGTGTGTTATAAGCTACTTAAAGAGATAAACCATGGGATCTTATGGGCTTAACACAACCAAAATTTTATTTGGGGCTATGTAAAGTCAAACAAATATTCCTGATCCGTGTGTGGCTCTCCTCCAGGCAGTAATGCAAGGGCCCAGACTTCTTCCTTCTAGAGTCTCACCCATCTCATCTCCTTGGCTTCTTGATTGCCAATAGAAGAGACAAGAGAAAGAGGGGCGTTGTCAAACCGGGACGTTTACAAGCTATGCCTGGAAGCAACAAAACTTAACGCTGCCCATATTTTAGGAACCAGTACTTAAGACTATGGCCACACCTAGTATCAGACAGACAAAAAGAGAGTCTGGCTGTGTAGGGTGGGGATGAGAGTGATATCCAAATGAATTTAGTGAACAAGCCCATCTCTGCTATACTGAACATCTAGTATATATTCTCAATAAATTCTTAACTACTTCATATTACAAGGGATACACAAAAAAAGGAAGCAAATGTACAACTAAAAATTAAAGTGGTATTAAAAGAAATAAGAGGGATGAAAGCAGTCTGTGCCACTAAGGAGCTTAAAATTTTTTTCTGTTCACACACATACACACACACACAAAACAGTTAAAAACATGTTTTAATACAAAAAGCATTAAGTCAAATATGAGCAAGTGTCAACTACAGTCTTCAATTGCTTTACCACACATACTACATAGAGCTCTATGATTTTTATCCAAATAGAGTCTCAACCTGACTGACCCTAGTTAATCATCTGGTCTAAAAGATGTGAGGAGAAAAAAGCAGACTTGGTAATACCACAATATTGCCTTAATTCAAGAGTTTAACCAGTTAAAGAGGTGCTCTCTTGAAACAGAATTATCTTTCAGAATTTTAAACGCAATAAACATTGTGGATTAACGCAATTTGCATCAAATCAAAATGTAAAACACCATTTTCTTTTAAACGTCTTCCAAGCTCACAGTATATCTCTCAGAAAAAAATCAGGTAAACCATTCTTTTAAAATAGCTACTGCAACACATTCCATTGGCAAACAGAGTTATAAAAATAAGTTGTTGTTGCTTAGTCACTAAGTCAGATCAGACTCTCGTGACCCCATGGACTGTAGCCTGCCAGGTTTCTCTGTCTGTGGGATTTCCCAGGCAAGAATACTGGAGTGGATTGCCATTTCCTTTTCCAGGGGATCTTCCCAACCCAGGGATCAAACCCATATCTCAAGTACTCTTACAATTGTTATGTTTTCTTACTATTTTTTATATCATGGAGAGAAAGGGGAATTAATAACTGGAACATTTATTATTCCAGTATAATCCTATCTATTTGGTACTTTAACAAGGTATTGATATAGCCATAGATCCCAACATGGTTAGTGCTAAAAGGAAACAGCTATTAGTGTAGTTATTAGATAACACTTTCTGTTGCTCCTGGATAACATCCTACTGATAACTTTTTTAAAAAGACTTTTAAGACTAGGAATTATGATATGTTTCAGTTTTCATATCAAATTTGAATGTCTTCATACTACATAATAAAATCTCTAAAAGAGCCAAGCTTAAAACATTCTAAATAATTTCCTAACACATTTTGGAAAGGAATAAATTCTAATTTTACAGTCACTAAAATTTACATAGCTTAAAAGGTCACAGCAGGTGTTATGTTATTCTCACAAACAAAATGTTTCACATTAAAAACAATTCATACATTTTGACACATCTGCTAAATTCATACTGCAAGTACTAGATTGCTGGCTTAAGTTTTTATTGTTTTATTAGGCTTACATTTGAACTTGTTACCATAAAAGAGAAATATGCTATAATGTAAAACTTTAGAGAAAGAGATCTGAAATAGAAATTATCTAAATTTATCATACACAATCATAATTCTATCACAAAACAAAAACTAAAAACAACAGAAAATATCAATGAAACAAAAAGCTGTTTTTTTAGTAAAGATAAACAAAACTGATAATCAACCCTTTATCCAGGCTCAGTAAGAAAAAAAAGAGAGACCCAAATAAACAAAAGTAAAAATAAGAGAAATTCTAACCAATATTACAGAAAAATAATCTTAAAAGGATACTAAAAAAAAATATGTAACAAACTGTACAAAACAGAAAAATGGATGAATTTCTAGAAACATACAATCCTCCAAGACTGAATTAGGAAGAAAAAGATAATCTGAACAAATACATTAGTAGTACTAAAATTAAATCAGTAATCAAAAAACTCCCAGCAAACAAAAGTCCATGACTGGTCAGCTTCACTGGGAAATTCAAGCAAATATATTAAAAAAAAAAAAAGTTAATACCTATCCTTCTCAAACTATTCCAAAGAATGAAGAGGAAGGAATATTCCCATATTCATCTATGAGGCCACCATTATCCTAATACCAAAACCAGGTTAAGTGTCTGACAAAAAAAGAAAATTACAAGCCATTACCTCTGAAAAATATAGATGCAAAAATCCTCAACAGAACATTAGCAAATGTAATTCAACAATATATAAAAAGGATCATATATCATGATCAAGTGGGATTTACTTCAGGGATGCAAGGACAGTTAAATATCCACAAATCAATCAATGTAACACAATATATTAACAAAACAAAATCCCCACATGATCAACAGATGCAGAAAAATCATTTGATAAAAATGTATACTCACTCATGATTAAAAATTTAACAAAACTGGTATATAGGAAACATGTCTCAACAAGAAAAAGTCATTTGTGACAAACCCACAGCTAACATCATGCTCAACTCTGAAAAAAAATGAAAGCTTTTCCTCCAAAATCAGAAATAAGACAAGGATGCCCACACTTGCCATTTCTATTTAACATTGTAAGTCCTAGCCACAGAAATAAGACAAGAAAAAGAAATAAAAGACATCTAAATCAGATGTGACAATTAAACTGTCACTACTTGCAGGATACATGATACTGTTAATAGAAAACTCTAAAGTCTCCACCAAAATACTCTTATAACTAACAAATGAATTCAGTAAAGTTGCAGGATACAAGATGTACAGAAATCTGTTGCTTTTCTATACACTAATAATAAACTAGCAAAATGAGAAAACATGAAAGCAACCCCAGTAACAATCACGTCAAGAAGAATAAAAAACCTAGGAATAAGCTTAACCAAGGAGGTGAAAGACCTATACTCCAAACACTATAAGACACCAATGAAGGAAGCTATAGATGACACAAGTTATGAAAAGATAACTTTTTAAAATATGTCTCCTCAGGCAAGGGAAAAAAACAAAAATAAATGGGAAATAATGAAACTTTAAATTTTTTCACAGTTAGGGAAAGAACCAACAAAATGAAAAGGCAACTTGCTAAGTGGGAGAAAATATTTGCAAATAGTATATCTGATAAAAGGTTAATATCCAAAATATATAAATAGCTCATATAACTCAATATCCAAAAACCAAATAACAATTAAAAAATGGGCAGAAGACTGGAATAGATATTTTTCCAAACAAGACATACAGATGGCCAACTGGCACACGAAAAGATGTTCAACATCACTAATCATTAGGAAAATGCAAGTCAAAACAAAATGAGATAACCAGTTTAAATGGCTATAGTAAAAAAGACAAGAAATAATGAGCACTGGTGGAAGATGTGGATCCCAGTACACTGTTAGTGGGAATGTAAACAGGTACAGCCAGTATGGAAAACAGTATGGAGGTTCCTCAAAAGGTTCCTCAAAAAGTTAAAAATAGAACTACTGCATGATCCCAAAATCCCCACTCTTGGGCATTCATTAGAAGAAAACAACAACACTAATTCAGTAAGTATGTTCACAATAGCATTACTTACAGCTGCCAAGATACAAAAGCAACCTAAGTGTCCGTAAATAGATAAAGAACATATGGTGTTACTACACATTCAGTGGAATACCACTCAGCTATACAAAGAGAATGAAATGTTGCTATTTGCCTTAACACAGAGGGGTCTGGAGAGTATTATCCTTAGTGAAATAATTCAGACAGAAAAAGGTAGATACTAAACATTTTCACTTATATATGTCAAATCTAAAAAATAAAACAAAGGGATGAACATAACAGAAACAAACTCACAGATACGGAGGACAAATCAGCGGCTACTAGTTGGGAGAAGAATGGGGGAAGGGGCAACATAGGGGAAGAGGAAGAGGAGGTACAAACAACAAGGTATAAAAGAAATAAGACACAAGGATGATTACATACAACACAGGCAATATAGTCAATATTTTATAATAACTTTAAATGAAGTGGAACCTATAAAATATCAAATCACTATGCTGTACACCTGAAACTAATACTGTAAATCAACTGTACTTCAATTTTTAAAAAATTGTTTTTCTGTGCCATTGTACAAATGCTGTGTGAGACTGCTGGAGAAGACAGTACCCTTGTCCCTGAGGTCTTCCAAAGAAAAAGTCTATACCCAGGAAACAACTGAGAAAGTGGACAAGAATCAAGACAGAAGGGGAAAAAACACCAAGAATTCAGAGAAAGGTAAGACTAGTATTTTCTACTTTCAGTTCAGTTCAGTCGCTCAGTCGTGTCTGACTCTTTGCGACCCCATGAATCTCAGCACACCAGGCCTCCCTGTCCATCACCAACTCCCGCAGTTCACTCAGACTCATGTCCATCAAGTCAGTGATGCCATCCAGCCATCTCATCCTCAGTCGTCCCCTTCTCTTCCTGCCTCCAATCCCTCCCAGCATCAGAGTCTTTTCCAATGATTCAACTCTTCGCATGAGGTGGCCAAAGTACTGGAGTTTCAGCTTTAGCATCATTCCTTCCAAAGAAATCCCAGGGCTGATCTCCTTCAGAATGGACTGGTTGGATCTCCTTGCAGTCCAAGGGACTCTCAAGAGTCTTCTCCAACACCACAGTTCAAAAGCATCAATTCTTCAGTGCTCAGCCTTCTTCACAGTCCAACTCTCACATCCATACATGACTACTGGAAAAACCATAGCCTTGACTAACCAGACCTTTGTTGGCAAAGTAATATCTCTGCTTTTTTAATATTTACATAGCAACAAAACAGGTTGATTATACATCTGGTTTTAAGGTTTTTAAGCCTAAATACTTTTAAGCCTAATTAGAGAACTATTAAGTGAACAAATCAGTAGTCAATATGAAAAACTGAGAATCAACAAGGAAGTTAGTTTCCAAAGACAATTTCTTCAAATACAAAAACATGGAAAAATGTTCTACATTATGAAACTTACTATATCTTAAAAATTAGTTATATTTTTGACAAAATTATGTATTAAATAAACATCTACAATCTGAAATATATTTTTCTTATTGATTTTCATCATAATTTAAGACAAAGAATCCTTAATTTTAGTGAAAATATGAACTAGCAGGGGTACTTAGTATAAATATACCTATCAAGCAGGATCCCAAAACCAGACATTCTAATTACAGTTTCTGGAAAACTGCACTTTAAATAAGCATCCCAAGGATTCTAATACACAGGGACTATAACCCATACTTTAAGGAATACTAACTTACTGCTACATTTCTACTGGGAGAAGACAGTTGGCCTTTCCTAGTCTGTTCTGATTACTCTGTCGCTGGGCATTGTAACAGATCTTTAGTTTGCTGAATCTGGAGTTCAAACTGGGGGATAACCTATTTGTTTGCTAAACCTACTTCATATATTCATGAAAAGTATATGAAAAAATGAGTAGGATTTTATATGTATTAGAGTATGCTTAAATAAATTCTAGTAGTAACATCTGGAAAAATTCCCTGGATGAAAAAGTTTAGTTTTTCTAATCTATCAAAAACAGTTGTGTTAATATCATTTGACCTACCAACTAGATAGAAAAATATTTTACACATAAAGTGAATTCAACTAAAGCAGATAATGACCTAAAACTATAGCAAATATTTAATACAGTCTTTTAGTAATACCTAAATTCAGTCTCTATAACTTACAAAAGTAACTTCTCAAAATACCAGAAAACAATTTTCCTGGAAAAGTTTGTATTTGCTCAACTTAGCAACCACAGTAGTCTCTTTCTCAACCCAAGAGAAAGTTCTTTCTCCGTGGAAAAGTCACCAGTCCCACAGCCCTAACAGAGTTGTCAAAACAACATGAAAAAAGCATGGACCAAAGACAAGAGGTTCCAAGCAGGTCAAAATGCTCCAGCTGAGAATCAAGCTTGTCCTCTCTTACGGTTCTCACAGCCCTTAAAAGCCAATGTGTCCTCATGAAAAAGCAGGTAATTTGGCAATGACAGGGGTACAGCGCAAAGAGGAATTCATTTTACCCAAACACCTAGCATCCTTCCACAAATACAGCCACATTAAATCAAAGCAATGCAGGTAAGGTTCTGCCAGCCCTACCCTGTCTAGGTGACTGCACAGGTGGCCTGAGCAAGGCCCCTGGCTGAGCTGAGGAGAAAACGCCAATGCTGTGCTAAAACCTGCCCCAGTGTGGGCCCACTCGGTCTTCTACAGATGACTTCCACACCCCCAGGTCATGACAGAAAATGAGCAATTCACACAGTATAGATTTTTTTGGTTAATGTGAATGAATTACCATTCAAAAGGAGCCCAATCTAGATAATATACGCAGGCTGAATATACATACTACTGGTCAAAACTGGGACAAGGCAGGCCAACCTGACATTTGCTAAAGGAATAAAAAGAAAGGGCAGACAACAGACAACATTTAACCATAGGGTCAGTCTTCATAGATCAACCTACAATACCAAAGGTTTATTATTATAAGGATTCTTGCCGTTAACTGCAATTTATAGGTTGAAACATGGAAAGTTGAAGCCCTATTCTTGAAACAATGCCTTTAGGGGAATTTAGAACTCAAGAAATGAAGTTTCACATCCTCAGTCTACAGAAGAGGAACCTCCACCCTCATATTTCAAAGTATTTCTAGTAAAGAAAAAAAATTAAAGCCAAGAAAATGAAGCATCATAAATATTTTAGAGACCCTCAAAAATTTAATAGATCTGATGCTGACATGAATTTTATAATAGAATTGTAATACTGATTTGATAATTACCCATAGTAGAATGTGGATATTTTGTAAGAATTGATCTAACCATAAGGACTTCGGCTGTATCTCTTTAACGTAAGTGAAAAATCACCATTTCGACAGCTTAAAGTACAATGTTGCAGTCCTATGACATTAAGTTATTTAACAGAAAGTACCAACAGAGAGTTTGTTAAGATTCTTTGAATCCCTGATTGTTGTATCACGGCTCTTATACAATTCTAATCAAACCACATGCACGCGCATGCACACATACAGACACCCCCTATACTGGCCCACCTTAAACCAAACTTCGGTCCTCAATATGTAACAACCTGGCCTTTTCCCCTCTAAGACACTGCCAAAGCTGACCAGGTGGTATTCTCACTGCAGCAAGCGATAAACTTAGCTCTCCTATCAGCACTTCAGGAGGGAGATATCTGTGAAGTAAGCATTTGACACGATTATAAATTTTAATAATTATCAGGAAAAAGTTTAGAGAGAGTTCTTGGGAACTTTCAGCTTCTTAATGCATCATACTAGCAATTGTGAATTTTGATTATAAAGTTTACTTTACCTAAAACCTTATGAAACAAAGATAGAGAGGCAATCACAACGTTCTTAAAAACTTCTGTCATATACTTTCAATTCTTCAAGGTTTCAAAGGATAACCAGTTGAAAGAAAACTTCAAAACACTAAAATCTTAAAGCTTTCTAACATTAATGAGTTGAAGGTACATATCCTTAAAATTACAAGAATATATTTTTCCTTAATACATTTGGTCTCACCAATACTACCTACTAAGAGGCTGAACTGAAAACAGACAATGACCAGACAATATATGACAAGAACTCTGACCTCTGCAACCAGCCCAGAAAGCCAAACCACAACCTCTACAGCCCGGAACAGTCAGAACCTGGACAATGACTAGCCTTGTTAATTTTGCCCCTGCTTCTAACTTGTGACTAACCAGAGAAAGCTAAATATGCTCCCCAAACCAATCACATAAGATCCCCGCCTCTAGATTCCCCATGCCAGTAATCTCCAATCAGGGCACACCTGGAGCCTCCCTGCTTTTACTGTAAAGCTTTCCCACTCCTGTCTGCCTTGGAATATCAGGCAAAGTGAAAGTCGCTGACTCTCTTGCTGTTCAAATTCTGAGTAAATAGCCTCTACTCAGTTTCAGGAGAAGTCTGTGTTGATTTCCACACCAAAAGTTTACGCAGCTGATAAGCCAACCATAGTCTTCAATATATAAAATAAATACTTCAGTAACCAAATGTAAAATGCTCCCCCATGTACCACCTAAACAGCTCATTGTACCGGGGTCCTGGGCAGGAGACACTGTAGGAATCTCCCGAATAGGCCAACACTGTAACCTCCTCATAATCGTGTAAGAAGACAATAAACAAGCTTCTTTTCTGCGCTCCTATATGAACAAGCTTCTCCTCTATGCGACTTCTCTTTATTAACACTTCTGTATCAGAACTGGTGAAGTCCGAGGGTACTATCAGAATTTTTACGCAGGGAGGAAAAGCACACTGAGACCTATAGAACGCTAAGTTAGTGAGTGACCATCTGTCTACAACTTTATAGGAATCAGAAATGGAAGACAGAATGGATGTCAGTGTAAAAGAGAATGGGAAAGGAAAACAATTACCACAGCGTTACAGGTTTCATGGAAGGCTACCTGAAATGCCTATGACCCTTTGAATTTCAAGATATAAAATTTGAGGTCTAAATATTCCCACAACAAAGCTATTCAACAAAATGATACAAAGCTATAACATTAAGAAATAAGAGAATATATTTTGTTTCCCTGCATATAGATCTAGTCATCTTAAACTTTGTTTTGTTTTTTTTAATTGGTCTAAAAATCCTCCACTGTGGATTGAGTTTAGCTGCCCAATAAGCTTAAACGTTTTGCAATCTCTGGAATTATTAAGTATGTCTAATGTGTTAAATAATAACCTCAGACTCTCGTTGGTCTTTTCAGAAGTAGAAATTTGCTATTTAGGGTTGACTTTAAAGAGCTGCTACATAACTGGCACTAGTTCATTAAAAAGAACACGAATTTGTATACTTTTAAGTAAAACTTAAGTTCTAAAAAATGAGAACTAAATACCAATGAATAAACAAGTACCCTCAAAAACTATGTGGTAACACATCTATTGTTATGAGCTTTTTCCAATCAGTATTGTTATGGTTCTACAAAGAATCCAGTGCAGCAGACTGTAGCTAATTATGTATATTCAAGTGATTAGCAAGCACTTGTTGCCTCTTTCACACCACCCTCCAAACAGCAGCCTTTGAGAGGAGAATAGACTGCAAATTTATTGAGAGAACACTGTTAATCCTTTGGGGAGAATGTAAATGTAAACAGGACTACTCTACATCAAGGTGCTTTGACAACAACAATCATCTGCATAAACACAGGCTCAACAACAAACAGGTGTTCTATTTCACAACTAGCACCCATTTGATGCTTTCAAGTAAGCATTATGCACAAACTGTCAGAAGTACTTTGAAACCAGCTGCAATTACTATAATTAGCTGCTTTCCTACACTTTGTTTCCTTTTACCTGTTCAGTACCATGCAATGCCAACTCATATGCTCTAAGTAAAATGACCAATTTGAGGCTTTCACTCTTAAGGTATAGACAGAGGACACACTACAGGCAATTTAAGCTAATTTAACTGGAACCTTTGGCAAAACGACCAGTCAAAAATACCAAAGGCAAAATTCAAAACTTCTGTTTTCAAGCACACGTTAATGACACAAAGGATGGTTCTTTTTCAAAAGCTATCTAAAGTTTTGACTGGAAAGAGACCCAAATTATTATAGCATTGATTAAATAGAAGTGGAAAGATGGAAATATTCTAAAAGTTTGTCAGTTAAAGAACAAGCAAACTATAGTGCTAATTATTCAACTGGAGTACTATACAGTAGTTAAAAGACCTACCAACAGCTATACTACATAGGTATGGATACAGCACAAAAATACAAATACTGAGTGAAAAAAAGAAAATTTCAGAATGCAAAGAAGTAAAAGCTAACCATCATAAAAATATCCAGTAACCAAATCATTATATATATATATATATAAAACCAATCAATAACTATAACTAAAAGTTATAGTCTAACGTCAAGATTTTCAAATATATTAACACAAAGCCTAATATCCACACAAGTCAAATATAGCAGGACCTCTGAACAAGAAAAATATATAACTAGTCTGCTCCTCCTAAAATCCAATTCAGTATAGATATACTTGAAGTCTATGACAGCAGAGACTGCATCAGCCCTGTGGTCACTCTATCTCCTGTACCTAGCTAGCACTTCCAGTAAAAGCTAAGTACCTGACCACAAACAGAACTCATAAATGAAAGAATATGAGTGAGTGAACACATGTATAATGTTCACATATAAACTAAAATGTTAGAATATTGTTTTTAAAAACTGAGCTTTGAAAAGCAAAAGTAGATCATACTATTACATTATTTTAAAGTATTTTTTAAATGCCACTTTTGTAAGATATTTAAATCTTTAACTACAGGCTAATCATACTGAAAATAATTAGTAATATGATTTTACAGCAAGAAAAGATTATTCTATATCCCCTCATAACATGTTCCTTCATTATTAGACACAATTATAGCATGCCCAGAAACAAACTTTAGCATCTGAGTGGCTAAGTCTTTCTATCATCATCTTATTTGTGGTCATCACTGTCATTATTACTAGTTTTTCCAGCTATTTCTATCCTTTTTAATTAGACTGAGCTGAAGTAAACACGCTTGACACAGTCATATGTAGAAAACAAAATTCAGTCCAATAAAAGGGTCACATTTCAGAAGCACCAGAAAGGAAGAAAATGATGGGTATGTGAGATAGTGCCATGGGAAATTAAGTAGAATGGCAGAAGGAATTTGAAGTTGAAAATTAATAATTCAAATTGAAATTACTTCCCTTTGCTAGTGGTAAATGCAAAATATGTCCTAGGTAAATATTAAGTATAATGGTAATTTAGGGGGAAACACATTTAGCTGTGGTTATATTTAGTCTAAACCATCTGCCAAATATTTATTCTTTAAAATACAAATCTGTAAACAAAGGAAAATGTAAATACCAGACAGAAAGCTTCAGATAGGTAAAAAGTGTCCAGATATTTGGGTTCAAATCCTGGCTCTCCAACTTACTATCAGTGTATCATAAAAAAAAAAAATTAATCTCTCTGAAGATCTATTTCTTTCAGTATTGTGCTGGACAATAACAGTGCCTACCAAATAAAGTTGTTCCAAGGCTTAAATTACATACTATATATAAAGCATTCCAGGACTTGGACTGCAAGGAGATCCAACCAGTCAATCCTAAAGGAAATCAATCAATCCTAAAGGAAATCAGTCCTGAATATTCATTGGAAGGACTGATGCTGAAGCTGAAACTCCAATACTTAGGCCACCTAATGCAAAGAACTGACTCACTGGTGAAGACCCCGATACTGGGAAAGATCAAAGGCAGGAGGGAAAGGGGACAACAGAGGATGAGATGGTTGGATGGCATCACTGACATGATGGACATGAGTTTGAGTAGGCTCCAGGAGTTGGTAATGGACAGAGAAGCCTGGCGTGCTGCAGTCCATGGGGTCGCAAAGAGTAGGACACGACTGAGCGACTTAACTGATATATAAAGCAATCAGCATAGTGCCTGGTATATACTATACTGTGACTGATAAATGTCAGAAATTACAATCACTAACCATTATTAGATACAATAATCAGCATTCAAATTTAAAAAACAAAAAAACTGAGGTCAAGCAAAAAAGGTCTCAAATGGCTAAGCTTGATGCCCAATGTTAATGAAATTTACTAGGAAAGAAAGGTATTAGAGGAGGCTGAATGAAGTATAGTCATGAAAGAAAACAAAAAAAAGCATTCAGAAGAAAATGACTCTACAGATAAGAGGTTTAAAAGTCAGGAAAACACCAGGTGTAGAGCAATTTTGTTCTTATATTTCAAAACAAAAACAAAACAAGAATGGAGAAGACAGTAATAGAATCTTAAAGAAACTAGGAAACTTGCAAAGTGCTAAGATTAAAAAAAAAATGGAAGCCTAACTACAAAATGAGAAAGTCAAAGCATATACCAGTTTACAACAAAACAGAGCGGTACAAAGACTTTGCTCAAGATTTGTCTCCTTTAAAAACCTCAAAGACCATCTGATTTCATTCAGATGGATACTACCCATATTTTTTAACTTTCTTTCCAATTTCCCATGGATGGATAGTACCCATGTAACTGGCAACTTTGTGAATTCTTATGTGTTGAATAAATGAACTGTGGCATACTTAAACAGCATGTGAAAAATGTTATCCAAATGCAGAGTGACTCATTCTCACCAGTCCCTCCCTTATAGACCACCCTGCCCCACAGACCTACTTTCACTTCCAGCAAAGTGCCAGGTTCCATTCTGTCAGCCTTTTCCTTGGTCTGCTTCCAGTAACCTGACTCCCCTCACACTGCACAGGCAACATACTCTTCCTTCCCATCTCAATTTTACCTTCACCACCTCTAGAAAACCCTTCTCGACCTATCATGCACAAGATGTATAAGCATGCACAAGTCATTTTCCCAGCACTTACCAGGGTGTGGATTCAGTCATATTTAACTGAAGAAGATGACAGGAGAAAGAGAAAAATTAAAATAAGAAAGAAGTAGAAAGCAAAAGGAAAAATGGGCACTCGAGGCAGGGATGAACGGAGTGAAGGGCAAGAGAAACAGCAGATTCCCTTAAGAGGACATTAGTAAAACAAAACTGAACTCCTGTTTTAAGACTTTACATACCTTTGCTCTTGTACCTATGAAGGCTTTACATTAAATTAACAGTTTAAGAGTCAAGTATGGGAAGTAATTTGGTGTCAATTATGAGAATAATATTTTGCTATAAACCAGATGAAATAAAGGTCAAAAAGATTCCTCATCAAAAACCTGGGAATTAAAATCACACATAAAAACTAATCAATGCTGAAGCAGAACATAGTTGAAAATTATGAAAAGATTTCAAAATACTGTAGTACTTTAGTCTTTTAATACAAATTAGCTGTTTACTTAAAAACAATATAGAGTAGCATTCTGACCAGAGATTAAGATAAACTAATATACTCAAATTGCACCAACTACATCTATAGCCCAGCAAAGTTAAACAGAAGAAAGCAACAGTGAATAGACTCTTCACCAAAAAAGAAATGTTTGTTTTTGCAGGTTAGCTTCACCATTTTTTTCACATTTGCATCCTAATGGTTCTACTTGGTCTCCCCATTATGCAACAGTTCTTTACAATACAGCCAGCTTCCCTGACAACTGGGTTCCTCTGCCAGACTGGCTTTGTCTAAATCCTAAAGCTGTGCTTGGCTTTGCACTGAGCCCAGTGGCTGCCTGTGACCTGAATGCCAATGACGACTACAGACCCGGCTGTCTAACAAGTCAGAGACTGAAAGGTCTCTCTGGGGTCAACAAACTGTCTCGACTACTTTCATAAGCTTAAGAGACTGGAAAATGAAGCTAAAAATGCATCTTTTTCCTTAGAAGGTCAATAGGAAAAAGCATTAAATGTTTAACATTCATCAGATACTTTAGGGCTTCAACTTTAAAGACGGATCTCGGTAACCTTCACATGTAATTAAAGTGTTTAGTCTTTTAAATAGAAATAAGTTTAATCTTAAAGAAAACATGCAAATAAATGACATCAAACTGGAGGGTGTTAAGAAACATTACACACTCAAAATTATGTAAAAACCTGTGCCTCACTTGCCACGTAGTATTACTATACCATTTCCTATATCTTAAGTACTTGGAGGCTCCCTTTTTCTCTTTACAACTAGTTTGCCACCTCTCTTACTCAAATGCCAAATCCTATCAGTTTTATCTCCTAGAGAGTTCTCAGATTTATCCACCCTATCCTGATTCAGGATCATCATGATGTCTCACCTGAATTTTCCTAAGAAGTCTCCTAACTGATCTCAGGACAAAATAATTCAACAGATACATAATGCAAGCCACATATCCAATTTTAATATTTCTAAAACCACATTTTAAAAAGTAAACAGGTAAAATTATTTAAAATAATATATTTTAATCAACTAAATATTATCCAAGACACTATCATTTCAATAAGCAATCAGTAAAAACATCAAGATATTTTAATTCTTTTTTTTTCCAAAGCATGAATTAAAAATCCAGTATGTGTTTTACACGTACAACACAATTCAGTTCAGATGCTCTATTTTCAACAGTTTAAGTAAAATGTAAATTCCACCAAAACAATCACACAATCCAGTAACAAAGTTAAATACTTTTACTGCTCCCATTTTTAATTAAATTAAATTTAATTTAAAATTCAGTTCCACAGCCAAAGGAGCCACATTTCAAGTGCCTCAACAAGTACCTCCTGCCTACAGTGTGGGGCAGCGCAGCAATAGGGTTTCAGCCTTCGTCTCTTCTGATCCAAACCCAGTGTACGCATAAGTGCAAACTTTTAAGACCTGTCTTAAAGCCCTTTGACAACTTCTCAGTGATCTTCGGATAAACCCAACTCTTACAGAGGCCCTGCAACAGTGGCTTCCTCTTCCTTTTCCAACCTCATCCATCTCTACTCAATGCTTCTTTCCTCTGGGCTGAAGTTGTTAGTAGTTCTACTGAACACTCTTTTCCTTCCCATGCCTATCAATGAGCATGGCCACCTCCAGCTCAAAGTTTAGGTTTCAACTTAGAGGTCATTTTCTCTCCTCAGATCCCTCCCGGCTACCTAACACAAACTCTTGTCGAGGCAGGAACCATGTCACTCGTGTTCACTGTTACATCCCTAGCATCTATCAAAATGCCTGGCACTTTCTAAGCACTCAATAAATATGAATCAGTCAACAGAGTAATCTGAGCTATCTTAAAGAATGCCCTCGTGTCAACACATGTGGCAGGAAGATAAGAGTCCTCCTGTGAGTTCATTAACACGGTTTTACTATCACTAGCCAGAAATAGACTGACTGTGAGAAACTATGCCAAAATTAACACTGACTAAGCAGCAAGACTCTCAGAGCTGAAATATTCAGTATGAAGTAACGCTTTGTGCCAAACAGATTCTTGTGTGTTCACTGGAAGGGTAGTAGCCTGAAGATCCAAGGAGCACGTGCCCTTCATTCCTATCAGAGATGCTCCTTAACATAATTCCAGAATTCTTTCTCTCCCTTTACTCACTAATTCTGGAGTAATTTATCTGGTGGATAAACTGGTATGCAAAATTTAAGCTCAGTCCTTTTTCTTCCTTTTGAAGCTAGTCTGCTGTCTCTGTTCCTATGTATAAGAAGAGATCAGCGCACTGACTACACAAGGCCTGCAGTCTTTTTCTCTAAATAAATAAAGTTTTACAGAACACAGCCGTGCCCAATAGTTTGGTATTGTGTCTGGCTGCTTTCCTGCACTACAATCAGAGTTGAGTAGCTACAGGTGTGACAGAAACCATGCGACTTGCAAAGGTATTTACTCTTTGATCCTTTATAAAAAGAAAAAGAAAAAGAAAAAGATCCAAGTTCTACGGTGCTGTCTCATTTATACTGCCTTAAAATGTGCTTGGAAACTCTGCTTAATTCTGTAATTCAGTCAGCAAGCCATTTGGCCCTCATGATAAATCTCCAATTTAATCTTCATCAGTAGTATATTTTGACCTCCATCTTTACACTTCATTTTATATCTAATAGTGTACAGAGAGCCAAATAGGAAAGAGTAATTCTTTATATTGTGCCCTCTAAAAACAGTGAAAACTTCACTGATGTAAATTTCCTAAGCATATTTATTATATTCAAATACGAAAGTGGAGGGGAAGGACTCAGACAAGTACTTATTCAAGCTATGAAGTACCTGGAAACCTGCTTCTCAAAGGAAATAATGGTTTTACATCTGGGAAACTTATGTTAGGTCTTTCATTTTATAGAAATTTATACTTGTATTTTCTGTAAAAAGTTTGTTAGTCTTTGGACATTATTGATTCTTGTTTCTTTGAATGTTTCTGTCTCTCAAAACAAATCAATATTACACAGAAAGTAGCAGTAGATCACCTATTTCCAGTTAACATTAGTGAAAAAACTACTCCAATAATTTACTGAGGAGCATTTATCTTTTTTTCTCGTACTGATGCTAGTTAAAACCTTATGGCTAGTGACAATTCTATTATACTTCCTTGCGAAACTTTACCTGTAAGAATATTAAACTTGACAATATTGCTAAGAGGTTAAACAGAGGGAATTAATATTTTCCTAAGTTTGGGCTTCCCTTGTGGCTCAGCAGGTAAAGAATCTGCCTGCAATGCAGGAGACCTGGGTTTGACTCCTGGGTTGGGAAGATCCCCTGGAGAAGGGAAAGGCTACCCACCCCAGTATTCTGGTATGGAGAATTCCATGGACTGTATAGTCCACAGGGTCACAAAGAGCTGGACACAGCAACTTTCACTTTTACTTTCTTGCACGTTTACAGAACACTGTGCTGTTGCTGTTTACTCACTCAGTCATGTCCGACCCTTTGCAACCCCATGGACCATAGCCTGCCAGGGTCCTCTGTCCGTGAGATTTTCCGGGCAGGAATACTGGAGTGGGTTGTCAGTTTTTTCTCCAGGGGATCTTCCCAACCCAGCAACTGAAGTCACATCTCCTGTTTGGCAGGTGGATTCTTTACCACTGGGCCACCAGCAACAGTTCAGTCGCTCAGTCGTGTCCAACTCTTTGTGACTCCATGGACAGCAGCACACCAGGCTTCCCTGTCCATCACCAACTTCTGGAGCTTGCTCAAACTCATGTCCATCGAATTGGTGATGTCATTCAACCATCGCATCCTCTGTCGTTCCCTTCTCCCGCCTTCAATCTTTCCCAGCATCAGGGGCTTTTCCAATGAGTCAGTTCTTCGCATCAGGTGGCCAAAGCATTGGGAGTTTCAGCCTCAGCATCAGTCCTTCCAGTGAATATTCAGGTCTGATTTCCTTTAGGATGGACTGGTTGGATTTCCTTGCAGTCCAACACTCAACAGTCTTCTCCAGCACCACAGTTCAAAAGCATCTATTCTTCAGCACTCAGCTTTCTTTATAGTTCAACTCTCACATCCACATATGACTACTGGAAAAACCATAGCTTTGACTAGATGGGCTTTTGTTGGCAAAGTAATGTCTCTGCTATTTAATATGCTGTCTAGGTTGATCATAGCTTTTATTCCAAGGAGCAAGCGTCTTTTAATTTCATGGCTGCAGTCACCATCTGCAGTGATCTTGGAGCCCAAAAATATAAAGTCTGTCACTGTTTCCATTGTTTCCCCATCTATTTGCCATGAAGTGATGGGACTGGATGCCATGATTTTAGTTTTCTGAATGTTGAGTTTTAAGCAAACTTCTTCACTTTTCTCTTTCACTTTCATCAAGAGGTTCTTTAGTTCTTCACTTTCTGCCATGAGGATGAGCCATCAACACAGTCCAACAATAATCACAAATAAGATATTTAAATAGCCCAATATGAGTGCTACATATTTTTATCACATGCTCCTTATTCATTTCAATTTCTTAACCAATTTTGTCCAATTTAAGATCATTTCTCTGGTACTACACATCTCACATTCCCAAAGTTTTCTACTAAAGTTGCTTAAGTAATTTAATACAAGAATATTAGCAAACACATTATGGTATATAAAATACTTCTTTACCTATTACTAAGGCTTATTTTGGGTTGTTGGAAATTCTTGTTAAAACAAAAGAGTAAGAAATAAATCAGAGCTCTTCAAGGAAATCACTTTTGTGTAAAAAAGTTTTAAATAACAGAAGCTAAAAAGGATTTATTTTCCTAAATAATGTATTTTATAATCTCAATTAGGATGCTTCTTTGCATTCCCAATGTTCAGCAAAAGACTACAATATTTTTTTCATAATCCTTCAATATACTCTGACCTTTTATGAGAGCTGTCACCTTCCTAAATTGGAAAAAAAAACAACCCAGAACTAGATAAAAATCACACAGAAAGAATGAGATTCCATGTAAATGATAAATATGACTCTGACAATCAGAAACAAACATCTGTCTTTATGTTTCCTTCTTATTTGGTGGGACAGAGAAACAAAAACAAACTTTTCAGTCTTTTTTATTTTTCCATCAGAAATCTACTCCTCTGCATAAACATATTCTCAGTACTATTTAAGGAAGAGAGCATTCTGTTGACAAAAACCATGGACGTAAAAACACTTCAGGGGCTTCTAAGCATATTTATTCAATGCATCGCTTACTGAATTGAAACTGCATTAGGTTACTTAACACTGACTGCTACAACAAACAAGAGCTGGTTGGCTTATGACAGAGACTCTGGAGTAGGCAGCCTTCTAAGTCACCAGAGCGTGAGAGAAAGGATCAAGGGAGGAGGTACACTGCCTCAGCCCAGAAGTGACACAGAATATTTTTCCACACAGTCTACTGACCAGAAAGGAATTATAAGTGTCCAATACAATCACACAGAAAGGTAGGAAATGCAGAAGCACATGGAAAAGTTGGTCTCTACCTCAGACACATAACTCTAAAGTACTGCTCAGAGAAATTCCAAACTTTCTGTGTTAGAACATCAGGTTGTGACTGGCCACTAAAACTAAAATTAGTTAGACAGATCAACTTTAAATTACACTCTCTACAAAGTCTAGTATTTTTCTTCTGGTGTTTAAAAAAAAAAAAAAAAGGTCTATACTGCTTGTTTAAACTACTTCATTTTGACAGTTTTTTCCAAAAAATACTATCAATAATTAGTCTTAAGAACACTTAAAAGATAAGCCTTTGAAATTAGTTTTATGGTTTGAAATACAGACAATGTTTTATTAAGTTAGAAAAGATTTTTAAAGCACCTCACAATTTATCAACTAGAGATAGAAAAAGGGATTATGCCAAACGTTTTACATAATACCTAATTTACAATGTCTCTTCTTAATGTAAAGAAGTGTATTTTATGATACAGTGTCAAAAAATTATTTTAGTACTCCACATGAATAGCAAACACATAAGAAAAGCGTTTAACTTCAGTAGTCATCAGGGGAAAACAAATTAAAAACACAATGCCATGTCACTATACATCTAGCAGAATGACTAAAATTAAAAAGGCAATTTCAAGTGCTGGTGAAGATATAGAATAAATGAACTCATAAACTGCTGATGCAAATGTAAAAAACAAACAAGCAAACAAAAAAACTTCAGGCAAGTAACTAACAAAATCTACGGTGCAGAAGCCATCCTTCTAGCTTACTGGAGGACAGTGACTCGAGCGATAGGAGGCGAAAACGCAGAAGGAACTGGTAATGATCTGTGTTTTTACACAGATGACAGTTACATGATATGCTCACTCTGTGAAAATTCATAGGGGGTGCTCTTAATCATTCTTTTGCTTTTCTGTATGTATCTCATACCCTAATAAAAAACTTACCTTTAAATTAAAAAAGAATTTAGTAAAGAATTTAGAAAATTGTTACCGGTAAAGAAACAGAATCTCTTAACTTACTATATTTTACACCATTATGTATTAGTTCCAGTATTCCTTACTATGTTTAATGGTAATTTTTGAAATGGCTATTCTTGTTGCCATGTGAGCATCTCATTTTTGATAACTATATATATTAGTCCTTATGAATTAAAATATATGTTTGTTATTCTCTCAAAAAAAATGTTTCCTTGCAAGTAATGGGAGAGCTTTTTCAATTTCTTGTGATAATCCTATTAAAGATTTCAGTTCTAAAACAGAAGTTTGGCACATGAAAAGATGCTCAACAGCACTCATTATCAGAGAAATGCAAGTTAAAACCACAATGACGTACCATTTCACGCCAGTCAGAATGGCTACTATCCAAAAGTCTTCAAGCAATAAATGCTGGAGAGGGTGTGGACAAAAGGGAACCCTCTTACACTGTTGGTGGGAATGCAAACTAGTACAGCCACTATGGAGAACAGTGTGGAGATTCCTTTAAAAACTGGAAATAGAACTGCCTTTTGACCCAGCAATCCTACTGCTGGGCATACAAACCGAGGAAACCAGAATTGAAAGAGACACGTGTACCCCAATGTTCACTGCAGCACTGTTTATAATAGCCAGGACATGGAAGCAACCTAGATGTCCATCAGCAGACGAATGGATAAGAAAGCTGTGGTACATATACACAATGGAATATTACTCAGCCATTAAAAAGAATATATTTGAATCAGTTCTAATGAGGTGGATGAAACTGGAGCTGATTATACAGAGTGAAGTAAGCCAGAAAGAAAAACACTAATACAGTATACTAACGCATATATACATGGAATTTAGAAAGATAGTGATGATAACCCTGTATGCGAGACAGCAAAAGAGACACGGATGTATAGAACAGTCTTTTGGACTCTGTGGGAGAGGGCGAGGAAGGGATGATTTGGGAGAATGGCATTGAAACATGTAAATTATCATATGTGAAACAAACCACCAGTCCCGGTTCGATGCATGATACAGGGCGCTCAGGGCTGGTGCACTGGAATGACCCTGAGGGATGGGATGGGAAGGGAGGTGGGAGGGGAGTTCAGGAAGGGGAACACATGTACACCCATGGCAGATTCATGTCGACGTATGGCAAAACCAATACATTGGCAAAACCAATACTTTACTTTATTGTAAAGTAAAAATAAATAAATAAAATTTTTTAAATTTAATTTGATTCAGAAAAAAAGTAAAAAATAAATAAAACAGAAGTTTAGGGCATATCTATACCATAAAATAAGACACCAAAAACACTGATTTTAAAATATTACACTATGGTAACACATGTAGGAATTTTCGAGATGACCTAGGTCAATTCCTATTATATAAAAAAAAACAAAAACAGGCAATTTGCTCAAGGTTGAAAACCAGGTGGCAACAGATACTAGCAGTCAGCTCTCCAGGATGAGAGATTGCTCATTTTACTGCTGCACTGTTTTCCTGCCCATCTCACTGGTACGAGGAATGGAGACTTTACTATTTAACACTTCCAGGGATTTCCTAAATGATGCCTTTCAAGTTGGATTCAGTGAGTTCAAGGCATATAATAATTATATAAAATGAGTATCAACAGTACTTATTTATCTTGAAAACAACTTTCAAAAAGCAATGCATTAAACTTACTGTGTGATCATTTCACAATATATACAAATATTAAATCATTATGTCCTACACCTGACATTAATACAATGTTATGTCAATTATATCTCAATTTAAAAACCCATTATGTAGGCCTGCAAAAAACTAACTTAGCAAAATCTGCACCAACTCTGGAATATAACTTTAATACATGTTATCAACAAACTGCAAAAGCACAAATTCCCAATGTGGAACCAAACTGAAAAGATCTTTCACTGAACAATTTTTCACTTTGCTTTACTTCTATTTTCCTAGTTCAACATTTATTTTATTAAATTCAAACACAGGTAGTACTTTATATTCAAACATATTTCTCTCTGTATCTTTTTTCCCATATTTTAACATTCATCAGTTGAATGTTAAATTACTACTACTCGCCTATCAGTTCCATGTCTTTTTAGAGCTTCCCAATTACAGCTGGACAGAGAAGCCTGGCAGGCTACCGTCTGTGGGGTGGCAAAGAGTCAGACATGACTGAGAGACTAACACACACAATTATAGCTATGTTATGTATTTTCAAAATATTTTCATAATATGTGAATCATATCCTATTTAATCAATTAAATATATTCTATCTTTGTATTTCAATGGATAAACATGATTTATCTTGAGTGATTTTTTTTTTTCTGGTCTAAAAATTACCAATACAAGCCTATAGATGATAAGCTAGTTAAAGCAAAGCAAAAAAAAAAAAACTTTTAGAGACAATTTCTTGTCAACCAGTTTATCAGGGCGTTAAGTCATTAACTGCCACTTGCTTGGGTTACCTGTACTTACTTTTTTAAATAGAGAACATAATAAGAGCTGAAGAAACTTCAAGGTTTGATAACTAGACCATAGTTAGACCTGCAGATTCAATCTCTGATTCCGAACACTTTACTGAGAAGCAAAGGAATCCCATAAGTAACCTCTGGATACTTACTGCCTGTTGATATAGACATTTTTAAATTTAATAAATGAGTTAAAGCGAGTAAGGCATCACAGAAGACAGAGAGAGTAAGAGAGATCGAGAGTGAGAGAGGTCACAGTATCTCTCCTTTGATAATCTCCATTAAACTTTATGGATATGTTTAGAACGAAAAAGAATTAGGAGGAACAGAGGATGAAAAAGGCACCAGAAATTTTCAGCCCTGTATTTTACCACTGGAGAATTCTTACTGTCTAGAAGACCATGAGCATAGGGGTGGGATGAGGTGGGGTACCAGGACAGGAAAGGCACAACTGCAAGCTGCCATGCTGAGCTTACAAACAATCATCAAAAGGGGCTTTGGGAGCTCACCAGCTGCAAAGTTTTTGTATTAGGCTGTGATTCCACTGGGAGGATGGGAGCCCCTAAATAATGATGTCAAAAGAGTTTTTACATGCCCAAGAAGCTATTTTAAGCAAACAAAAATCTACATTTGTTTCTAATGGAGGTTAAGGCCTTTAGGGATTAGAGCTAGAGAGTGTAGATGGCCATTATCTAAATAAACTTATTATTCCCAGTACAACAGAGGAGTATATTCCTAAAAAGGAATATATAGCATTTTCACTGTAAAGCTTCAAAGAAATGAAATGTCAGAAAAAAGTTTCATTTTGACAATTATTATGAAAGTGAATTTAAGAATTAAAAAGTGACTACTGGAAAATTCCCAGAATTTCATTAATGGAACATTGCTGCATCACAGTTGAATGCTTTTTTTACTACAGAGGTTATAACCATGACTAGTTCCATACAATTTTGAGAAAGTGAAATTATGATGCAACTGCTGGGAAGTTTTTACAGACCTCCTTTCCTGTTTACCATCCTACCTAGTACACCTCAGTAAGTGCAATGTTCATGTTTACCTGTCTAAAAAGCAAAATAATTTTTTTTCAAGAAAAGGAAGATATCTTCAATTAATAGACCAAAATATTACCTAAAAACATCTGGTCTTAAGAATCCATGAAAAAAATAAGTATTTTTCCAATCAAGGAAAAATCTTTTGTAAAATCTCAAAGCAAACTGCATTTGCATCTTCAGCCTATTTCCAGTTATTCCAAATAATGTGCTTGTTTCCTTATTTGCAGCTTACCAACTCTATGCCAGAGGTTCTGTTCCTAGCATCTTGATGCAAAGGGCTCTCCTGATTACTACTTGTTTATAGATTATGATGATGCTAGCAAACAGGTGCCTTTCCAAAGGAAAGTATTAATATTACAAGGGGAAGGACCACAGAAAATCACCTTAAAATATAAACTGACTTTGTCCATAAACACAATGAAATTCAAGAGATAAATTTAAAATAGTGTATAGATTTTTGCAAACATGGCTAAAAATCATTTAAGATCATAACAGATCACAAGCTAACTTAAGGGTCAGCAATAAAAAGTTATATAAAAAGCATTGTGTTATATTGTTAGGCATTATCACATGCAGAAAGCATGACTACACTTTTTCTACTATAATGGTTTTCAAATTGTTTATATTAAGCACTCCTCAGGCTCCTCAGTCTAATGAAGAAAAACTAACATAAATGAAAACATAAGATTATAAACAGATCCTGAAACATATATAGTGTGCCTGGGTATTGTTTACATGTTTCTGAGAAAGTCAACATGGTTTGTCAGTTTGTCTGTTTTCCCGCATGCTTGTTAAATAATTATATTGCAAAGTTGCTCAAAATTGTTCAGAGGTTTTGAAAGAACCAAGTTGAAAAGCCCTGTGGGAAGGCAGAAGTCTGATAAGCTTCCTGAACATGACTCCTTTCTTTGAACAAGAAGATAAAGAAGCAGAACTACTTGGTGATCCTATCTGGGATAGGGAACAAGAATGAGATTTTTTTTTTAAAAAAGCTGAATAGATACTAACCATTCCTTAGAGTTGAGAACAGAAAGGCCACACAAGCAAAACTTCAAGTCACAGTATGGTATAGACATGCACAATCTTGAGCACTTAGTAACAAGCAGCTTCGTTAGTCCTCTTGAAAACTCATTAGTCCCTATAAAACCACAACCAATCTGGCAAACAACTAATATAGTATTAAGAAAAGAAAATGCCTGCAAAAATCCAATATAGGATTTCAGAAAAACTTAAAGCTCACTAGAGAAATACTTCCTGGTGGCTCAGACAGTAAAGAACCTGCCTGCAATGCCGGAAATCCCAGTTTCATTCCTGGGTCGGGAAAATCCCCTGGAGAAGGGCTAAGCTACCCACTCCAGTGTTCTTGGGCTTCCCTGGTGGCTCAGACAGTAAAGAATCAGCCTGCAATGAGGGAAACCTGGGTTTGATCCCTGGGTTGGAGAGATCCCCTGGCAGAGGGTATAGCAACCCACTCCAGTGTTCTTGCCTGGAGAATCCCAGGGACAGGGGAGCCTGGTGGGCTGCCGTCTATCGGGTCACACAGAGTCGGACACGACTGAAGTGACTTAGCAGCAGCAACGTAGTAAAAATGAATCAATAATGCAAAGACAGTATTAATCACATGGAATTTTCAGGGTTTGCTTTTGTCCTAAAAGAGGTTTTCTCTGGACGTAGCTGTACAGATAAGATACCTGGATTAGAACTAATTAATCTGTGTAAACTCTGTAAAGACTGCCTATTTATTTATGCACATCTGACTTTCAAAGCTCTGTATCTTGAGGAGAGTAGTTTAAATTTGCCATGTGAATCACAGTGACATCTAGTGGCAACTCTGTTGAACAGTACCCATTTGGTAGTTCATTTTCTAAGAAACAGCAAAGAGCAGTGCCCAGCAAAATGGGGTGGGGTGGGGGGGGGGGGGGGCGCGCTGCACTCAAATACTGCTGAAGGAATGAACTACTCTGTCGTTAGTATTTTAAGCGAATATTTCAATTTTCCTACTCCCACTGAACTTCCTCCTTCCTTTTACTTACCATTTCCAGTCCTGCAATCTCCAGTTTTCTGTCTGCAAGTTCCCTTCTATCCTTATTCACGTGTCTCCTTCTCTATAGAATCCTTGGTCAGTCTCTATTTTTCTCATCTAGTTTTTCTTTCACTGCACACATTATATCACTCTCAGTGTGCTATTCAATCTATTTTCCATGTAACTGTTCTGAGCAATGATATATTAAATCATGAAACTAAGCCAAAAAAAAAAAAAAACTACACTATAATTCATGTAACCCTGGGAAATTAACTCATCTCTTTCTGACTGGACCATCTATCAAGTCAAATAGATAATGATTATTTACAAAAAAGCAGACATCTTCTTTACCCTATTCAAAACTGTCTCCTCTAAATGCCAACTCTCTCATCCTGTAATGACCTTACTTCCTAGAAAATATGGAAACTGCTGAATGCAAATAATCTCAGGGCTTCCCTGGTGGCTCAGTTGGTAAAGATCTGCCTGCAATGCGGAATACCTGGGTTCGATCCCTAGTCTGGGAAGATGCCTTGGAGGAGGGCATGGCAAACCACTCAAGTAGGCCTTTTGGAGAAACCCCATGGACAGAGGAGCCAGGTGGGCTGCAGTCCATAGGGTCTCAACTTTCCATTTGAAAGAGTCTCTTTATTTGGAATGCTGTATTTCAAAGGAGGATGTATATATTCTCCTTTTCAAGGGCTATCCTCTGTTCTTCTGTTACCTATAAAAATCTTATATCAATGATTATATCTCCCTTGAATCGTCAGAATTTCCCTCTGTATTCTGACTCTTTCCCTAACCTATGAACATGCTCACCCCATTCAAGCATCATCTTTCTTGACCTGCTACAATGTTTTCTTTACTTATATCAAAAATAACTCAAAAGTAACAATGTATAATGACTTTCTCCATTTCTTCAATATCCACCTTCAACTCTCTGTAATTTATCATCACTATTCTACTGAAACTGGTCTCTACAAGGTCATTATTGAAACTGTCATTAATGACCTCTTTTCAGGCCTCATTCATAAATCCATACATGTGGATAACTGCTGTTGCTTAGCTTCTATGGCACAGCAATCTTTCTAGCTTTTCCAACCTCCTTCATAACTCTCCCTGCCTACACTCCTCAGATTGTCTAAATGCAATATGGACTTCCATTTATTTCAATAGAAAGAGGCAAAGAAGTATTTCTATGAATAAAGCGGTTCAGTTACTAAACGGAAATTAACCTGCCTACGAACTCAGCCCAAATTTACACTCTGCTGATCTGCCCCACTTCTTCAAAATACTACTTTAAACCTCTTTCATTTAAATTTATCCCAATAACTTCCAATCATAATTTCATTATCTCTAATAATCCAAACTTTACACGCTATTGATACTAACATATATTTTATGTCATCTTTAGATGTGTCCTAAGTCTTCCTTATTTCACACAAGTTACTTGCAACTACTATATGCACCCCTATCCTGCCACTCTCCTTTCTTCCACCCCTCCCTTTCTTACCCTCTCTCCTGATCACACAGATACACACAATATTTTACAAGAATAGCGAGCTTAATGCCCTTATCCTCCAATTGAGGTTATTTCTAAATATATTGTATTTTTCATGCACACACTAGGTTCTTAATACATATTATTAATTAAGGCTAGACAGCCTTAACAGTCAATTTACTACTAGGAAATAATAAAATCATATTTTTAGATAATTTTTTTTAAAAAGAAAACTTCCTTTTGTCTTAGTTGCTGGTTATAAATTAGGTACTCACAATATTAGGTTATAAACACACATAGGAAATGAGTTAATATTTTGGGGGAAAAAATTATTAATTTGGAATTCTCTGACCCAATTTACCTGTGAAAATTACATGTCATAACTCTAAATTACATCAAGCGAGACATATTTTTTTAAATGCTTCTCAAAGATAGCCTACTAAAGGGAAAAAAGAAATTCTAGAAAATTATTACTACAGAATCACAAAGAACAACACATTTTAAGTATCTATGCAACTTCTATAATGTGAAGATACTTTCCACAAGGCAAGTACAAAGACCACTCATGTTACAGAATTTTTAAAGTGCATCTAAGGCAGTGATAAGTCTGACTTGTCTACCAAATGTTTGGATTTAAGTATAAAGAAAGCTTAAATGAGTAATAGTCTAAGAAATATACCTGCTGCTGCTGCTAAGTCGCTTCAGTCGTGTCCAACTCTGTGCGACCCCATAGACAGCAGCCCAAGGGCTCCTCCGTCCCTGGGATTCTCCAGGCAAGAACACTAGAGTGGGTTGCCATTTCCTTCTCCAATGCATGAAAGTGAAAAGTGAAAGCGAAGTCGCTCAGTCATGTCCGACTCCTCGCTACCCCATGGACTGTAGCCTACCAGGCTCCTCCGTCCATGGGATTTTCCAGGCAAGAGTACTGGAGTGGGTTGCCATTGCCTTCTCTAAATTTTACATATATAATACATTCTTAATTGCTTTTGGAGAGGACAGTGCTGTATTCATCTTTTAAAATGATACAGTCCTTGTTTTTGTTTTGCTGTTTTCCGCCTTAGCCTAATGAAGACAAAGACGGGATATTCTGCTATGCGCTTCACTGTCAAAGGGTGAGTGGTGCCCTAATCTGAGAGGTATATCAGGGCTCCAACTCAGAAATGCCAAACGGAGAAAGCAGGAACATTCACTGCAGAATGAACTTTTGTCTACAGGAACAGGCTTGAGATACACACGGAACAACTGAAACAGGATCCAGCCCACAGGGAACGGGGCTGGGAAGAAAAGGATATGGGAGACAGAAAAGCAGGACTGAGACGGGCAGTATGGGCTAAGCTCCTAGGTGTCAAGGAGGTCGCCTAGCCTCTAGAAACTTCAGCCAAGGGGATCTTCAACTGCCAAGCCAATCTGCTATCCACAATGATATTCCACCCAACCAAAACTCCACTGGCTCCAGGAAAAAGGGAAAGAACTTACTTATAGAAGCCTGGTTCACTAATCACAATGAGCTGCTGAGCAAGGGCTAACACTGTTTTGGGGTCTTGTAACTGCTTGCCGGTGACCTCTTTTTAATCTAATAACTATGAGCTTCTTTACTTTTGGTACAAAGCCAGAAGTCAGCATACGAACGAACATTTTCAACTAAGAAAAAAATCTACTCAATATCAGAAGGTACAAAAAAAGGTGATATTTATCCAAAATGAAGCATATAAGCACCTAAAAGGTATATCTAGTAAAGTGATATGGTATGGCATTTTAAACAGCCCTGTAATGTTGAATTAATTATAGTGACCATGAGCCGTGCTTTACAAATAGCTTTGATTCTGAAACGAATGTTCTTTGCAATTGATAATACTAATTCAGCCTTTTCTTGTAGTTGATGCTATAAATATTACAGAAATTATGTACTGCCCATGTTCATTACACGAATTTCACATAATAGGTTTGTTAATTTTTCCCTAAAATAGATAAAATAATTAATCCTTAGTAAGGATTAATTATTTGCCAAATGTAATTTTCTAAAAAACCTCATTCCAATTATACACAATATTAGATTTGGTGTTTTCAACTTTTATTTTTTCAAACTCAATAGATTTTAAACTTTAAAATAATAAAAACACTTTGCAGGTTTCTAACTGGTCTTTTACACTTTAACTTCAGGGGTAGCCTTTGGGTACCCTGACTGCTTTGTTCCAGAGAATAATGCTGTTATTAAATTTAAGGGTGTCATCACAAAGGTATATTTAACGTTGTTAAATAATCCTAATCAGACCCAGGGATCGAAACTGGGCCTTCCACGTTGCAGGCAGATTCTTTACCACCTGAGTCACCAGGGAAGTCCCAAGAGTTTTATTCTTGTGTTTCAGCCCCTCTTGAGATACTGTGCTGTGCTGTGCTTAGTAGCTCAGTCTTGTCCGACTCTTTGAGACCCCATGGACTGTAGCCCACCAGGCTCCTCTGTCCATGGGGGTTCTCCAGGCAAAACTACTGGCATGGGTAGCCTATGCCTTCTCCAGGGGATCTTCCCAACCCATGAATAGAACTAAAGTCTCCCACACTGCAGATTCTTTACCAGTACATTACCAGGGAAGCCCTGTACCAACTAAAGCAGCCTTAAATAAAGATCCTTGGAACCAATGATGGGAAAAAGGAAGTTAAAGTTTCCATCCCTCTTCTCAGGCACAAAATTGGCAGAAAGCAAATATCTGAAATGGTTAAGTGTACCTTTGGCATATTTTCCTGCAATCTTTTCCAATACATATTTTTTCTCCGACATTCAGATATTTTTTCTATCAGTTTCAAAAAATTCCTGCCTCTTCCATCACGTTGTACCATCTCGATCTGCTGTAATTTCCCCAAATGCTCCATATTTCAAAGTTGATGATCTTCCCTTTACCAGCACCTGATGTCAGCAAGGCAAGAAGCATACAAACAGTCAAAGGAATAAGTGAAAAGCTATGCCTAAACCTTTTAAATTTTTACTGAGTTGTCCAGAAATTTGGGGTTTTTTCCCACAAAATGGCTCTAGTAGCATTCAGTTCAGTTTAGTTCAGTCGATCAGTCGTGTCCGACTATTTGCAACCCATGAATCGCAGCACGCCAGGCCTCCCTGTCCATCACCAACTCCCAGACCTCACTCAGACTCACGTCCATCGAGTCAGTGATGCCATCCAGCCATCTCATCCTCTGTCGTCCCCTTCTCCTCCTGCCCCCAATCCCTCCCAGCATCAGGGTCTTTTCCAATGAGTCAACTCTTTGCATGAGGTGGCCAAAGGATTGGAGTTTCAGCTTTAGCATCAGTCCTTCCAATGAACACCCAGGGCTGATCTTCTACAGAATGGACTGGTTGGATCTCCTTGCAGTCCGAAGGGCTCTCAAGAGTCTTCTCCAACACCACAGTTCAAAAGCATCAATTCTTCGGCACTCAGCTTTCTTCACAGTCCAACTCTCACATCCATACAAGACCACTGGAAAAACCATAGCCTTGACTAGACGGACCTTTGTTGGCAAAGTAATGTCTCTGCTTTTCAATATGCTATCTAGGTTGGTCATAACTTTCCTTCCAAGGAGTAAGCATCTTTTAATTTCATGGCTGCAATCACCATCTGCAGTGATTTTGGAGCCCCCCAAAATAACGTTTGACACTGTTTCCACTGTTTCCCCATCTATTTGCCATGAAGTGATGGGACCAGATGCCATGATCTTCGTTTTCTGAATGTTGAGCTTTAAGCCAACTTTTTCACTCTCCTCTTTCACTTTCATCAAGAGGCTTTTTAGCTCCTCTTCACTTTCTGCCATAAGGGTGGTGTCATCTGCATATCTGAGGTTATTGATATTTCTCCCAGCAATCTTGATTCCAGCTTGTGCTTCCTCCAGCCCAACGTTTCTCGTGATATACTCTGCATATAAGTTGAATAAGCTGGGTGACAATATACAGCCTTGACGTACTCCTTTTCCTATCTGGAACCAGTCTGTTGTTCCATGTCCAGTTCTAACTGTTGCTTCCTGACCTGCATATAGGTTTCTCAAGAGGCAGGTCAGGTGGTCTGGTATTCCCATCTCTTTCAGAATTTTCCAGTTTATGGTGATCCACACAGTCAAAGTTCAGGTGTCTTTAATTTCAGTCAACACAATTTTGTTAGATTGTATTGTGATAGCTGTCATCTCACTGTACATCTGTTTAAAAATCAAAATTAGTGAATTTTTGAGAGCCATTTTAATATTAAAGATAGAAGAATAAAGCAACATTTTGGCATATTATGCTTTATTATCTCAAGAAAGGTAAAAATGCAACTGAAAAGCAAAAAAAAAAAAAAAAAAAAGATTTGTGCAGTGTATAGAGAAGGTGCTGCCACTGATCAAAGTGTCAAAACTGGTTTGTGAAGTTTTGTGTGGGAGATTCCTAGTCGGACAATGCTCCATAGTCAGGCTGTGGACCAGTTGAAGTTGACAGTGATCAAATTGATACTTTAATTGAAAACAATCCACATTATACCACATAGGAGGTAATCAATATACTCAAAATATTCAAATCAAGCATTGAAAATCACCTTCCTCAAGCTTTGTTGTGTTAATTGCTTGGATGTTTGGGTTCCACGTAAGTGAAAAAAAAAAACCTTGACCGTATTTCTGCGTGAGATTCTCTACTTACAGCAACAAAAACATTCCGTTTTTAACACAAATTATGACAGGCAATGAGAAGTGGATACTGTATAATAACACAAAATGGAAGAGATCACGGGACAAGGGAAATGAACCACCGCCAACCACAACAAAGGTCAGTGTTCGGCCAAAGAAGATGATGCTGTGTTTATAGTAGGACTGGAAGGGAGTCCTCTATTATGAGCTCCTTCTGGAAAACCAAACGATCAGTTCCAAGTACTGCTCCCAGTTAGACCAGTTGAAGGCAGCACAGGACAAAAAGTGTCCAGAATTAGTCAACAGAAAACGCATACTCTTCCAACAGGATAATGCAAGATCACATGTTTCTTTGGTGGCCAAGCAAAAACTCTTCCAGCTTGGCTGGGAAGTTCTGATTCATCTGCCATATTCATCAGACATTAAACCTTCATATTTCCACTTATCTTGGTCTTTACAAAATTCCCTTAACTGAAAAAATTTCAACTCCTTCGAAGACTGTAAAAGGCACTTGGAATAATTCTTAGCTCAAAAAGATAAACTGTTTTGGGAGGATGGAATTACGAAGTTGCCTGAAAAATACCAGAAGGCAGTGAAACAAAATGGTCAATACATTATTCAATGGTGGTCCTGGTGAAAATGAAAAAAATGTATCTTTTATTTTCACTTAAAAACCAAAGAAACTTTTTGGCCAACACAGTAAATATCTTGGCTACTAGCTTAAAGTTATAGTAATAACTTATAGGGCCTTAAGTAGTATATGAAATTAAAATATAAGCAATGTTTAATTAAAAAAACAGGGAATATGAAGATAAGCTGATATAAGAATAATCCTTGGAGATTTGCTTTTTGTAAAGAGACTTACATATTGGCTTAAGAAAAATTTTTTCTTTCAGTATATATACTTGGTAGTTCACATAATATTGTTCTCTTAAAACCCAATTTTGATCCTGTGAAGGCTGGTATACAAAGGAATGGTTTCTACCAGAACAGATAACCATTTCATCATGTTACATTCCTCATCAAGACTCCCCAGCAGGTCTCTTTTTGCTACATCAAATTCAAACTTCAACAGATTAGAAAATTATGTAGCAGAGCTGAACAGGAACAGTTGAGACATATTAGAGAGGACAGCAAGAACTTTACACCTAGAATCCCATCTTTCTTCATGAAGCCTTCTATAAAGTCAAATGGAGAAATAACAACAAACCACTTCTTATACTAATATAAAACAAGGTGGTGTTAGTCACTCAGTCATGTCCAACTCTGCAACCCTGTGGACTATAGCCCACCAGGTTCCTCTTTCCATGGAATTCTCCAGGCAAGAATACTGGAGTGGGTAGCCATTCTCTTCTCCAGATGTTCCCAACCCAGGGACTGAACCCAGGTCTCCTGCATTGCAAGCAGGTTCTTAACCATCTGAGCCACCAGGAAAGTCCAATATCTGAAAAAGGTTAGTGCTTATTTCCTATTTCCTTGAATTATTCTCTACATGTTTCATATATTGGTCTCTTTCCTGAGTAGATTACAGAAGCTTGGAAGTAGATTATGAAGTTCTTATGTAGGATTTGCCTCATTTCTACTTATTGTTTCATCCTGGTTACTAACAGTATACTCTGATACTCCTAAAATCCTATTTTGTATAATACATTGTAGAGTCATCCTACATCTAAAGACCATGTCTAAAATTTACTTACTTACATCGAGTACCTAATATATAATGTATAAAAACTTTCACTAGTTTTCAATATGGAGTTTTCATTTTTCTTGGCTCTTTGTACTTATCGTAATTAGCATTTATCACAATGGATAACTGTATATATAAACTGAATATATTTATCATAAATAAGTATATTTACATGACTAGCTGTTTAATACCTGTGTCTATATTTGATTTTAAGTTCCGTGATCAGCAGCACTCAACCAGGAGTGGCGATTTTGCTCCTCATCCCTGGTGGATATTTGACAACAGCTAGAGAACTTCCCCGGTGGCTCAGACCATAAAGGATCTGCCTGCAATGCAGGAGATCTGGGTTTGATCCCTGGGTCAGGAAGATCCCCTGGAAAAGGGAATGGCAGGCAACCCACTCCAATATTTTTGCCTGGGAAATTCCACAGACAGAGGCACTATAGTCCATGGGGTCACAAACAGTCAGACATGACTGAAATGACAGTACACCACGCACACACACACAAATATACATATAAATGTATACATACACATACATATACATATATATATACACACACAGACACAGATACTTCCTAACTATGTACTTAAAGGGCTTGAGAACAGTGGCACCCAATACAATGAACAAAAACAACTAGTACAAAACATTTTCAGCTCTAAATACACACAAATATGACTCCTTGGAGCATAATGATTCCAGAGCTATGGTGGGGATACAGCAAGATGATCTTAGAGTATCTTGTGCAGACAGTAAGCATGTGCTCAAAGAACAATGGAGACAATGTGAGGATTAGATGGTAGTGACTGATGTATCAATATTAATTTCTTAATAGTTCAACTCTTTTATGTATGAGAATGTCCTTGATTCTAAGAAAAATTCATCAAAGTATGCAGAGATAATAAGGTATCCTATACTCAAATGGATCAGGAAAGAAATATTCTTCTGAATTATTCTAACTCTCTGAAATATTCTTACAACTTTTCTGTGTAAAATTACTTCAAAATGTAAATTAAAAAATAAATTAAATGTGAAGGTTTTTATATTTGTATTCCCTATTTGCATTTTGATACAGATTTATTGGACAACTAAAGCTCTTAATAGTTCTAGTGATAAATTGTATTCATTTGCTAAAACTCAATAAATACTGAGTACTCCATTCTATGACAGGCACTGGGAATATAATAGGAAAGAAAAATGAACAAAAATCACTGCTCATGAGCTCTATATTTTAATGGAGGAGAAAAGAATACATAAAATGTTAAGTACTGATAAGTGCTAAGAAGAAAAACACAAAACAGTCAAGGAAGGAATATAAAGAGTTTGGAGAGGATAGGGGAGCTAAAGTTTTAGATAAGGTAAATCAGGATGGCTGCCATTGCGAAGGTGATTTTTAAGGAAAATTGAAAAGATATGAGGAAGCTAGATGGAGATATATAGGGGAACAGTTTTCTTGACATAGAGAACAATAAGCCTTCGAGATGGGAACACAGTTAAATTAAGGTGCTCCTTGAACTGCTAAGGCCTCTGAAACAACTGGCAGATACAAAATCAATTCATAATCTTCCATCTTTCTGTAAATTCATGTTTTAAGCACTGCTCTGATTGAAATATTACATTTTTAAACACAACATGGGCTTCCCTGATAGCTCAGTTGGTAAAGAATCTGCCTGCAATGCAGGAGACCCTGGTTCAGTTCCTGAGTCCAGAAAATATGCTGGAGAAAGTACAGGCTACCCACTCTAGTATTCTTGGGCTTCCCTTGTGGCTCAGCTGGTAAAGAATCTGCCTGTAATGCAGGAGACCTGGATTTGATCCCTGGGTTGGGAAAATCCCCTGGAGAGGCTGCCCACTCAAGTATTCTGGCCTGGAGAATGCCATGGACTGTATAGTCCATGGGGTCACAAAGAGTTGGACACAACTGGGTGACTTTCACTTCACTTCACTTCACACACAATATATTTTTAAATGAGGAAAAGCATGTTAAGAGATGAGGGGGAAATGAAGTAAACGTTAACCAATAACCATAAGTCTCTATATAAAGATGCTCAATTTTATGTGTATCTTAAGAGAATCAGTTGCTATTTTATAATCACACCTATCAGCAAGGTAGCTAGACTTCTAAGATATTAAGGAACAAACCTCTATGGATTAAATATTATTTCTTTAGACAATAAATAGTGTGGTTAGAATGCATCTCCTACATTAATGAAGGCACCTCACGTTTATATCATGATACTTCTAAATAATTTACCCTGATACTCCCAAACTGCACTGTAGCTACATGATGTGGTTTTACACTTAAGGAGGCCCATCCTGTTAGTTGAGAAAACACCTGATTAATAGAGGCAATGGCTTCTAACCTAGCAATATGCATCCTCAGATATGAAGGCTCATGGTTAAACTTGATTTTTCTCTATTGTCTAACATATCACATGTTTTATGTATTTATCTTCTTTATTGGTTATTTCCCTCACTTGTATATGAGCTCCATGAACATACAGGTACTCAATAAATATTTGACTGAATTTAAAAAATGAACAGATGGAGAACAGCTGACTGAGGCAAGCCTCAGCTCCCACTTTGGTAAGCACTTCCCCTTTACTTACTCTAAGTACTTACTGAATCCCAAACATCAAAACTCAGAATTGACAAAAAAATCTTCCCTGGCTACTGAAAATTCAGTCAAGCAAGGAACGAAAGTTTGGAAAGATTTCCTAAAACCCTGGGGATCATGTGTCAGTCAGCTGCACTATCAATATGTACCTATGAAGGAACAGTCCCAGTTACCTACATAGGCCTAAATAACACAGATCACCCCGTGACTTTAGTCAGAGGTCTAATGATCTTGCTCCACTTGATCCTTAACATTTAAACACATAAAATGGCTTACTGCATGCAAGGTACACCTCACCATGCCTGACACACAGGAAGGATTTAACGGTAGCCACAGAGATACCATCTAATCTAGAGACAGTTTTTTCAAGGCAAATAATATGAATGCATCTTAAGGAATGGAGTAATATATATTCATTTAAGAAACATGGTATTTTATTATTGAAGACAAAGCGCACAAAATTTTAGTTCCTTTATCTCAGAATCTTTCCTGCTGCCTGAATTGGTCCAATTCAACGTCTCATAAGAAATTATGATGTTAAGATAATTTCTTAAAGTCAAAATAATAGATGTTTGTCAGTACACCTGATAACTGGAAGTGAATAAAGCATCTACAGTTTCTCCCAACTTTCAAAAGAGTTAAGTGTAGTAGCTTCATAGTAATTCTGAGTTTCTAAAATGTTCTGGCACATATTGTGAAATGGATAGATTTTAAATGTTTATTAAAATTAGTCTTTCATTCCAGAGGCAAAAGAAAATCATTTATTCTCAGGCTAGATTGATGATCATCTGTTCTTAAAATTTTTCATGTCAACAGAAAATACTAAAAACCATAAACAATGAATTTACTATGCATACTTTTAATTGCTGACTATGAAACTCCTTTGTAATGATGTGATCAAGCTAACACACTATTTCACAGAAGCAAGGTATTTCAGGATGGAAAGACAATGTCAAAATTATCTTTTTTATCTGACTTATGTACAATCAAAGATTCACCTCTACAGATGGCTATCAAAGCATCCAAAAAAATATTTCCATGTTAACAGAGCATATTATGCTCCACAAAATGGACTATTTTCCACACTATTAATAAGGTTCTTAATGTATTTTCCTCCAAAAATGTCTTTTTGATTGTAAGTCTTCTCAACAGTTACTTAGTAATTTCAGAAAATAAGTAAGACAGGAATGGCTAAAACGCTGACCTCAGCACATCTGGCAACAAAAATTATGCATGGCAAGGTAAAGACTGTTAACACTGTATTTAAAATGTAAATCTCATCTTCCAAAATCATTCACTTACTGTTCCAGAAATATTTCTAGAATGAACCATAGCTTTCAGGTTTGGAGCCAAGATTTACAGTGAAATTCAATGTTGGCTTACAGATATCTGTCATTTACTTTCTTTATGACATAGAGACAGACTTATCTGAATAGAAAATATTTTAACAACTTATGAAAGCAAAAAAATTATTCAATTATGAAATGAATTAAATATCAAATTTTCCTACTGAATGAAAAACTATCATCTTTCCATCTGTCATTTAATACTGCCTATTGTTTACTAGAATTATATGGATTATAACTACGTATTTTTTAAATTATCCAACTTAATGTTTATTTTATTATGTTGATAATTAACAAAACAAACAGTTAATTTCTATATCATCATTTTACTGCTAGTTCTCAAAAGTGAAGCGTTTATTCACTAGGATTTTGTTTCTGGAGATTCTAATCACCATTAACAATCCTGCCAATTAAATTATTTAAAGTTCACAGGCCCAAAATAAACCTCTAAATTCATTTTTCAAACTGGTAAGCTATACACAGAAAATCCTGCTATCTTTAAGACTCAGTATTCACAGGTAACTAAATAATAATCCAAATTTTACAAAAATTTAATTAAATTAATGAGAAAGTAAGAAGTTTACTGTAAGTCACTTGAAAGTTCACCTTATTAACTTAAGGCTTAAGTTCAGAGCCCAGCTGGAGCAAAATTCTCCAGCAGTCCCCTCATGAGTATCTGTCTTTGTCACCATGGGCTAAAAAGCAAGTCAACTGACAAGGAAAACTGCAATAGATTCAGCACAGAGTTGGACACAACTGAAGCGACTTAGCAGCAGCAGCAGCAGAATAAGGAAGAATTCATAGAACAGATGTCCATACCAAAATTCTTTGTAGAATATTCAAATTTAAATAAAAACAACTGTGGTAATATAAAAAATGTTCAGTAAATCAAGTTGGGAGGCTTCTAGAAATGCTAGATCCTCTAACTCTATGCAAATTTTAAAGTAAGATTATTAAAAGAAGAATTAAAGGGAAAGTTTCCTATATACATGAAATGACAAACTGCCAACTGCGTATCATACAATTTTCAACATATTTCAAAGACTTTTTCAGCTTTACTGAGCTATAAGTTGTATGATATTAAACTGACTTGGCATGCACAAATATATATATATATATATATAAAGTAATATTCTGAATAATTTCTAGATGAGAATCCTAAGGAATATTATATTTACCTCCTTTATAATTCTAGAATTTACACATCACCATAGCTCAGTTGGTAGAGAATCCGCCTGCAATGAGGAGACCCCAGATCGATTCCTGGGTAAGGAAGATCCGCTGGAGAAGGAATAGGCTACCCACTCCAGTATTCTTGGGCTTCCCTTGTGGCTCAGCTGGTAAAGAACCGCCTGCAATGCAGGAGACCTGGGTTTGATCCCTGGGTTGGAAAGACCCCCTGCAGAAGGGGAAGGATACTCACTCCAATATTCTGGCCTAGAGAATTCCACGGACTGTATAGTCCATGGTGGTCACAAAGAGTCAGACAGGACTAAGCGACTTTCAATTCACTTTCCTTTAAGGTTTAAAATCATATTCCCTCTCAATTTGTTTCATTTTAGATGCAAATACCACTTTTCATTTAGTATCAGATGACATAAAAAAGCAGAGCCTTGGAGCAGCGTCTCAGAGCTATCTGAGGTGCTATCTCCCAGGCTGCAGCCTCAGTTCAGTTCAGTTCAGTCGCTCAGTGGTGTCTGACTCTTTGCGACCCCATGAATCACAGCACGCCAGGCCTCCCTGTCCATCACCAACTCCCGGAGTTTACTCAGACTCACGTCCATTGAGTCGGTGATGCCATCCAGCCATCTCATCCTCTGTCGTCCCCTTCTCCTCCTGCCCCCAATCCCTCCCAGCATCAGAGTCTTTTGCAATGAGTCAACTCTTGCAGCCTCATTTTGCCCCAAATAAAACTTTTGCAACTCTCACATCGTGCATCTTTTCTTAGTTGACAACTGCCAAGGAACTCGCTTGGGAAATAGATTTTAATGCATACAGTTTTGTCTCCGAAGTACCATAGTGTTTTAGGAACCCAGTTATTAGTTGTCTCTTAAAATTGTGTGTGACTGCTATATTTAAAATGGATAACCACAAGGACTTATTGTATAGCACATGGAACTTTGTTCAATGTTATATCACCATCTGATGGGAAGGGAGTTTGGGGGAATATGGCTGAGTACCTTCTCTATTCTTCTGAAACTATCATAACATTGTTAATCGACTATACCCCAGTAAAAAATAAAAAGTTTAAAAAGAGTGCACAGCCTTCACATTTATATTTCATTCCATTAACCTAACAAATCAGCAGAATACTGAGACCAAGAGAAATTAATTTGAACACTCTCCAGCGGCTGGCTCTGCAGCACAACAGAAGCATTTCCATCCTGAATTTGTTTTACTCTGCAGATTTCTGAATGATAGAAAATTTTAGATTTAGACATTAGATTATAATCATACAAATGTTGGGAAAAATCCAACTTTTAAAAGAGGGAAAACAAAAATCTCTAAGTCATTACTTGTCTCTATTTGCAAAATTCTTAACTCAAAATTTCCTCTACCAAGGTGTAAGACACTATTTTAGTAACAGAATGGTTAGTTCTTTTTTTAATCTGCTATCATAATCAAGCAGTATTCAGAGAGTAAGACTGGAAGGAAGGAAATTAGTCAAAATGCAAACACTGAATCCTTATGAGAGAAAAACACAGCTAAAGTAAAAAAACACATATCTATATGTGCTGTGCTGTGCTTAGTCATTCAGTCGTCTCCAACTCTTTGCGACCCCATGGACTGTAGTCCACCGGGCTCCTCTGTCTATGGAGATTCCCCAGGCAAGAATACTGGAATGGGTTACCATGCCCTCCTCCAGATATGTGCTGTTTATATTAATATATCAAAAGTAACCATAAAATATTTGGGGGAAATCTTCATTCAAGGGTAATCTGAGTTAAACAATGTGTACTGAGAGTATAATCTCCTAAACTCTGGATTACTTTAATCATGTTAAATATAATACATACATATGCTGAGGGGAAAAAAATGGCTGTACTTTTAAGGAAAATTTTTACTAAATATATGTCAATTTAGAAAAAAGTATTCATGATAATATTTTAAATATAAATCATTAAATCCTGAGTACTGACTTCCAGAAAGCAAACTTACTTTAAAAATACACATTAACAAAGAATGATAATAAAAGAAAAACAACCCAAAAAGTCTATATTTAACTGGCTGCTCAATCATTAGAAAGGTGCCCCATAACTACCATATGTTACCCAAATATGTTATCACACCTACAATTCCATCATATGTCTCCCAAGAAATTAATTAGCTCTAACTTTTTCAACTTTGACAAAAACGTCTGCATCAGTCAGATTACTAGCTGTTACAAACATTTCAAAATTCAAAGCTTTCTTCAGCTTATATTTAACCTTTTAATTACTATTAATTATTTAGCAACATGCAGAACCACATTCATTAGACAGATGTCTAATTTTACAATTCTGAATAATGTAAAGTCATTTATATACATATTTACTTTTGGTACACATTTGCTTAGTTAACTTTAAAAAATAAAATTAATCTAAGTTCTAAAACTATTTACCGATACATCACTTCACATCTATGTTTAGGTTAAAGAAGAAAATACCTAAAATTTTCATTTTTTTCAAAAATCTAAAAAGTCTTAACAAGTTGAGGGCATATGACTTATGGTAATAAATGAATTAAGTGATTAGAAAGTTTATATATAAATTACAAAAAAAATCTAATAGAACATGTTAATTTTATAGATTTTATAATCTATCAGTAGTAAAAAGAAAGTGGCTAAGAAGGGAATTTTCATAAATATTCTTTATCAACTGTTTTAAAAGGAGAAAAAAAATCTATTCCTGTTTGATTTTTAGATCACTATCAGTTCACGCTATCCTCAACCATATAAACCAGTTTCCATCCCCACTATTTTATTTAAACTACTCCATTAAGGCTACCAATGGATTTCATAAGTACCCATTCCACAAATATTTATAGAGCAATGAACACCACAGACAAAAATTCTGTTCTCACAGAGCTTACCTTCTAACGGGAATGAAAGAGAAAACAAAAATAAGTAAATCAGTCGTATAAATAAGTCAAAAAAATGGTGTATTAATAGTGGCAAGGGCAAGTAATTTCCTAATTCCTTTGTTAACCAAACAAAAATCAAACCAACCACAAATAAGGAAAGCTTGCACTGGGTTCAGTAAAGCTACATACAACAATGCTGAATTCTCCTTTTAGTTATCTCAGCTAGCAAAATAATGGATAACCTAAAAATCATCTCTATCTAGTAAGGAACTACATTTAAATTCCAAAGTCACTACTTCTAGGTCGAAATAAATATTCAAGTCAATCAGAATGAGGGCAGCCATAGGAACAGCCAACAATTTCCTGCTGGTAGCAATAAGTCTTTTCTTAGTGATTACTGAAATTTTTTGCTACTGCCAGGGAAAATGACTCCTATGAATTATACAATTTTTGAGCTTAAAAAACCTTAGAGATATCAGAAGTCCTCTAGGGAGCTTTCCTTGACCTCAAGAGGATTTAAGCATTTCTTTCTCTTTATTCCAAAATCCCATAAAAGTAAGGAACAAAGTTCTTAATTATCTTTGTATTCCCAGAACCTATCTCAGATCTGGCAAAAGAGTTTGAATAGACATTTCAATGGCACCCCACTCCAGTATTCTTGCTTGGAAAATCCCATGGATGCAGGAGCCTGGTGGGCTGCAGTCCATGGGATCACGAAGTCGGACACGATTGAGCAACTTCACTTTTCACTCTCATGCGCTGGAGAAGGAAATGGCAACCCACTCCGATGTTCTTGCCTGGAGAATCCCAGGGACAGAAGAGCTTGGTAGGCTGCCATCTCTGGGGTCGCACAGAGTCGGACACAACTGAAGCGACTTAGCAGCAGCAGCAGCAGACATTTCACCAGTGAAAGTACTGTTTAGTCTGGGAATCCCCTGGCAACCTAGTGGTTAGGATCCGGTGCTCTCACTACTGGGTTCAATCCCTAGTCAAGGAGCTAAGATCCTACAAGCAACACAGTTGTCGTTCAAGACTTGTCCAACTGTTTCTGACTCCATGGACTGCAGCATGCCAGGCTTCCCAATCCTTCACAGCACAGAGGGGCAAAAAAAAAAAAAAAGAAAAAGAAAATCAGTCCAATAACAATAAAACAGAGATTCAAGTCGAAGGTTTATAATTGTTGTGAAATTACTTGTATTATGGATAAGTACACTGCTCTCAACCAAGGAGGAAGCACATTCATTTGTATTCGCTAAGTATTTATTAAGGTCCTACCATGTGCAATGTTATGTCAAAATACATACATAAAATGTATGAAACTGTCATGGTCCCTACTATCACAGGAAATACATTCAAAGGGGGAGAAAAGTAATAAAAAAGAAAATAAACAATAATTTTAGATTTCAATAAGTTCTATGACAGATATTTACAGGGCACGTTGATAGAGACTGTACCACTTTTACTGGATTCTCAAGGAGTACTTTACATAGGATGTACTAAGACTAGACCTTAGGTAGATATTGCTAGAATACAGTAGGTAAACAGATTAGAATTCAATTAACAATGAATATTTCTGTGTCTCATGTACTATGGTCCTAGCATAAATAAAATCCAATCTCAGCCCCAAAGAGCCTGAGCTCTAATAAAGGAGCAACATACACTGCTCTGCCTATGGAGAACACACAAGGTTTATGGAATCACAGAGAGGAGCACTCAGATGACCTAAAAGTAGTTCAGCATAGAATAGGTAATAATGAAAATACAAAAAAACATACATTTTGAAGAGCCAACAGAACAAGATAATAGGTGCACAGAAGACTGAAAGAGGAGGAAGATATATATCCATGGGAACATTTTAAATAATTAACTAAAATATTAAAGATAGGTGTTTTCATTCACTAGTAGCAAATATTTGTGATTCACTAATATATACGTTTTCTGAATGTTGAGCTTTAAGCCAAATGTTTCACTCTCCTCTTTCACTTTCATCAAGAGGCTTTTTAGTTCCTCTTCACTTTCTGCCATAAGGGTGGTGTCATCTGCATATCTGAGGTTATTGATATTTCTCCCGGCAATTTTGATTCCAGCTTGTGCTTCTTCAAGCCCAGTGTTTCTCATGATATACTCTGCATATAAGTTAAATAAGCAGGGTGCCAATATACGGCCTTGATGTACTCCTTTTCCTATTTGGAACCAGTCTGTTGTTCCATGTCCAGTTCTAACTGTTGCTTCCTGACCTGCATATATGTTTCTCAAGAGAAGAGTGAAAAGGTTGGCTTAAAGCTCAACATTCAGAAAACGAAGATCATGGCATCTGGTCCCAGCACTTCCTGGGAAATAGATGGGGAAACAGTGGAAACACTGTCAGACATTATTTTTGGGGCTCCAAATCACTGCAGATGGTGACTGCAGCCATGAAATTAAAAGACACTTACTCCTTGGAAGGAAAGTTATGACCAACCTAGATAGCATATTGAAAAGCAGAGACATTACTTTGCCAACAAAGGTCCGTCTAGTCAAGGCTATGGTTTTTCCAGTGGTCATGTATGGATGTGAGAGTTGGACTGTGAAGAAAGCTGAGAGCCAAAAAATTGATGCTTTTGAACTGTGGTGTTGCAAAAGACTCTTGAGAGTCCCTTGGACTGCAAGGAGATCCAACCAGTCCATTCTAAAGGAAATCAGCCCTGGGATTTCTTTGGAAGGAATAATACTAAAGCTGAAACTCCAGTACTGTGGCCACCTCATGCGAAGAGTTGACTCATTGGAAAAGACTCTGATGCTGGGAGGGATTGGGGGCAGGAGGAGAAAGGGATGACAGAGGATGAGATGGCTGGATGGCATCACCGACTCAATGGACGTGAGTTTGGGTGAACTCCGGGAGATGGTGATGGACAGGGAGGCCTGTCATGCTGCGATTCATGGGGTCGCAAAGAGTCGGACACGACTGAGCAACTGAACTGAACACATACGTAATGTAAGTAATAATGTCACGTTAACCTGACAGCCACGGACGGGCCTCCTTGATGGCTCAGCAGGTACAAAATTCACCTGCAGTGCAGGAGACACAGGAGATGGGGGTTCAATCCCTCGGTCAGGAAGATCCCCTGGAGAAGGAAATGGCAACCTGCTCCAATATTCCTGCCTGGAAAACCCCACTGACAGAAGAGCCTGGCGGGCTACAGTCCAAAGGGTCACAAAGAGTCGGACACAACTAAGCACGTAGGCACGGCACAGCATGACAGCAGAACTGAGAGTCTGCAGAGAGAATAAAAGAGGGTTAAGAACAGAGTAGGGATGAGATACAGTCACATGCGGTGGAAATCAAAAGACAATGTGCCAGTAAAAGAACACTCCAATACAGGCATGAACCAAGAAAGTCAAACGTCAAGCAGGCCTAAAGATGTGCATTCCTCAAGGGCTGGTAGCTCATCATGTTAAATGATACACACTTCTATGCAAAGTAGTAAAGCCCACTGAATATGGAAAAAGGACATCATCAGCTGTAGAGAAAAGTTTTATCATTTCTAAGCCCTAGTTAATCATAAATAATCACCACAAGGAACATAAAGACTATGAACCACATTCTCATACCATCAATTTTATGATTTTGGAACCATGCCTACTATTTATTAGAAGAAATGAACACTGTATATAAGTGAATAAAGCACTGTATAAAAGAGTAAAAATTAACTATTCATTTTCAGCAACAGATAACTTTCAAATAATTTATTTTCATATGAAAACATTCCAAGTTAAAAATGTCTCAATAATACATATTAAAAAGAAAAGAGTTCTTTTCATTAAGAGATGCATGAACATGCATAAAGAATGATGTGACTTCTGAGATCGGCTCCCAAATAATTTAGAAAGTAAAGGAATAGGTGAGTGTATAATAAAATAAAATTGGCTATGAGTTGCAAATTTTTAAAGCTGGTATTGATTGCATGGGTGTGACTATTACTACTTTTGTACATGCTTAAAATTTCTTCTTAATAAAAATATTTTACTACCTAAGAGCAAACAAAAACAAACATTTGTATTCATCCCAACCGCACAACAAATAATTTTTACAAGGTTCTGAAATTAACCTCAGACTGTCAAAAGGAATGAAAATACAATTTTTTATGGAGGAAGGTTGGAAACTTGGCTTATAAAATATATAAAAGGGAAAGCGGAGACAAAATCCAGCTTGAACAACTTACAGAATCTAGCTCTGATTTCATGAAAATTTAAATTTTAAAATGCTATACACTGAAATTTTAAAATATTTAGAATTAAATCATGAAAAATAAATCCTGTTTCCTCCAGAAGGTTAAGATATTTTTTTTTCACAATACATATTACAGGATAATTAAATTACTTAAGGTAAAAGATCTGTGACAATCTTACATAGTGACAGAGGGAGGAGACTATACCTAAATTTGCTTCAAGTCATTAATTCTGATATATTCTTTCCTGTTTCCTAATTTCCACTGTACCAGTTTTTCCACCCAAATAGTTTCAATTCATTTCAATGTTACTTATTCCAGGAGTCTGACCCCAACTCCACACAGCAGGACAGAATGTCATACTGTAGCCTCCCACAGAACCTTTTGTTATCCCTATCATATTAAGCAGTTCATTTTAGCACCATGAAGGAAAGGATCGTGTCTTTAAAAAAAAAAATTATTGAGATACAATTCATATACCATAAAAATTACCATTTTAAAGAATACATGTTTTGTTTTTAGTATATTCACAAGGTTGTATAACCATCAGCACTAACTTCAGAACTTTTTCATCTTCCAAAAGGGAAAGCCTGAACCCATTAGCAGCCTTTAGCTCTCAATTCCCTCTTCCTCCTCGCCCTAACAATCTGCTTTCTGTCTTTTATGGATTTGCCCATTCTGGACATCTCATATAAATGGAATCATATAATACATGGCCTTTTGTATCTGACTTTTTTCACTTAGCAGAAGGTTTTCAAGGTATATCCATGGTAATAGCATGTGTATTTCATTACTTTTCCAACTAAATAATATTCCATTTTATGGATTATCCCACATTTTATTTATTCATGTAAGTTACTGGACTTTGGGTTATTTCCACTTTGGGGGCTTCTATGAATAAAGCTACCATGAACATTCATAGACAAGTTTTGTATAAACATATGATTTCAATTTTCTGGGGTATATACCTAGATATGAAACTGCTGGGTCACACAGTAACTCGGTTTAAGTTTTCAAGGAACTGCCAAACTGTTTTCCAGAACAGCTGCACCATTTTACAAACCCACAAGCAGGGTATGAGGGTTAACATGTCTTCACATTCTCACCAACACTTTTCACTGTCCATATTTTTGACTAGTGTCATCCTAATGGGTGTGAAGTGGTATCTCCCATGATTTTGCATTTCTCTGCTGGCTACTGACGTTGAGCATTTCGTCATGTATTACCGGCCATTTGTGTATCTTCTTTGAAAAAAATGTCAATTTCTATCTTTGGGCCACTTTTAATTTGGGCTATAGATGATTTATAAAAATTCTTGATATACTCTGGGTACTTTATCAGGTATATGATTTTCAAATATTTTCCCCCATCCTGTGGATCATCTTTTCACTTTCTTAAGACAGTCATTTGACACGTTTTTAATTTTGATGAGTTCCAGTTTTTCAGTTTTTCACTGGTTGCTTGTGAATTTGATACCAATTCTAAAAAACTATTGCCCAGCTCAGGATCACAAAGATGTACTCATTTCCTTCTAAGAGATGTATGGTTTAGTTGCTAAGTTGTGTCCAACTCTTTTGACTTCATGGACTGTAGCCTGCCGAGCTCCTCTGTCCATGGAATTCTCCAGAGAGAAATACTGGAATGGGTTGCCAGTTCCTTCTTCAGGGGATTTTCCCAACCCAGGAATTGAACCCGGGTCTCCTGCATTGCAGGCAGATTCTTTACCAACTGAGCTATGAGGGAAGCCCAAGAGATATATAGTTGTAGCTTTCATGTTTATGTCTTTAATCAATTTTGAGTTATTTTTTGTATACAGTATGAAGTGGGGATCTAAACTGATTCTTCTGCATGTGAAAGTCCAGTTCTCCCAGCATCATTTGTTGAAGACTATCTTCCCGCAGTGAATGGTCTTGCTACCATTGTCAAAAATTTACCATAGTTGTATAAGTTTACTTCTCAACTCTCAATTCCCTCTCATTGACCATACATCTATCCTCCATGTGTCTTTGACTGCACCTAACACAGAACCTGAAATATGGAAGCATGCAATAAAGATTTAGTAGGTGAATAAATAGCCTTTTGTCAACAATAAAGTAATTAAAGTGTGAGCTGAACAGTACCTTAAGGAGCATTATCCTACCCCAGTATTTAAAAAGCAAGAAACTGAGACCTAAGAGAGGTTACCTGATGAGATTAAAGGAGAAAAAAAATTACTTAAGAGGCAGGGGCAGGATCAGAATTTAGTTTTTCTAACTTTTGGTGCAGGGCTGTTTCCATAATGCCATGGGAAGTGGCTTCTCAACTAAACTGAACTGCCTAAACATATGCCAATGTGTCAGCCTATAAAAACCAGCATATATTAGAGACAGAGATAGGCATGTATCCTAATCCTTAATCATAGGGGAATGCTTCATAAGCATAATTCACCAAAAAGCCTTGCAATCAAAATGGGGCAGGAAATAATTAATATACCACTGAATGCAGTGTTTCCCTCTAGGCGACTGTCCTCTATTTCACTCTCAGCTCAAGAACACAGCTAGTCACACTTTCAGTCCTTAGATTATTTTAGGCAGAAGAAAACTGTTTGTGTGACAGTAAAAATTATTAAGCAATCAGGTGACTAGTTCCAATACCCTGCTCTCTTTACCATTTCCACCATCACTGTGATGCTTCACTCACTACTAAGTGCTGTAAAGAATGCAGAAAGAGAATGATCATCATAAAGTTAACTTTCCGTTACTATCCAGAAATTAGTCTGCCTCTTTCCAAAAAAAACAGAGAAATTTTCGGAGCTGTAGAACAGAAAAATAAAGAAAAACAAAGAAACCATTACAGGAGAAGCCTTCTGAAAGATATATGCGGGGATGTATGATTTGAGGTAAAAGGAAAACACTTAAGTGTTCAAGTCTAACACTACATGTACATGTACAAGGAAGGAAAATGCTGTCTGTCCAAATGCTGTGTATGGAGTATGTATAAGCAGACCACGAATTGTCTTGCAGTCAAGAATACATTTGGCCTTCAGTTTAAACTACAGTTAACCTGACCTTTCATGGTATGCCCACTCCTTGTCCTACACATATCCATCATGATAATGACTACAGTGTATCTTAATAGTTACCTCATACCTTTGTCTCCCTTGTAAACTATCATTGCATTGAGGGTTGAAACCATGTGTTTTTCGTGTTGTGTTCAGTATAGAATCTAGCACTTTATAAAGCTTTGTTGAATGAACATTTTTAAAATGTTTTATAATCCTGATATACCTGTTCAAAAGCATCAGTAACAAGAAATTTACTCATTCTTGCTGTGATAATTCCCAAACATTACAGTTCACACATACACGTCACACATATACTCAGTTCTCATGTATACATCCCTATACAAATGTCACAGCTGGCCAATCTGCTAGAAAACAAACAAACCTAACTTGATACGTTTACCGCTGAATGCTGCAGTTGCTAGCTATCTCTACTAGTAAGGCAATTTTATACTCCTAGCAAGAAACACACAAAAAGTTCAAGACTCGTCCACTACAAGCAGCATGATCTAGTATGGTGACATACAGAGGAGATGGGAACCATCCCTATAGAAGCATGTAAAGGAAATTCTTGAGTGCATGATATCTTACATTCACCAAAAAGAACTACAGGTTAAGCAATAAGATAAAATGATCATCAAATACTGGTGTTCTAGTAAATGTGGAAGGTTTGGAGTCTGAGAGCCCTAAGATGTGATTCTAAGATGCACCTCCACTGCGACCTCTTTAGGAAGGTGACTTCACGTCTCTGTGCCTCTTTCAGTACCTCTACTATAAAATGTGAGTCAGAATGCCTGTCTCACAAGCTCCCTGTGAGGATCAAACGAATATTTAAGAGACCTAGCACGGATGCTCAGACACTAGCATGTTTGAGATCTGTTAACAGTGTCCATTCCATTCCTACCTGGCAACAGGGTGTGACTCAAGAAGCAGAGTCAAAAAACTCTATTTACTAAAAATCTTTCTCCTAATAGATGTCAATGTTTCTAGTTTCATCATAAGGAAATTCTGTTTGGATTTTCAAAAGCCTCATTTAAACATAAAATAATCTGCTATTCAATCTTTCAAAGATGACCTGTCAAAAAATAAAAGGAAAGAAAACAAAAACAAAAGAAACAAAGACAGCCTGTGTAGGCCCCGTGGAGAACTCCTGCAACTAAACACAGAGGCTGAAGGAGTAAGGAAATAGCGGTGAAAGGGTCCTGGAAACAAACTTTTTCTCCTTTGTAAATTGTGCAGTCAGCCTCACCTAGCTACATACCACTACATACACTCACAGAAAATTCATATATTCATCAGTGAACCAGTATGCCAACTCAAGGTTATATTATTAAGAGGTGAAATGTCTGTTTTTAAAACAAAAAAGATAAGCCCCAAACCACAATTTAATGATGTATTTTTAACCACTACTACCACAAAAAAAGATGTAGTCTGGGATAAATATTTCTATGTTCCCTCAAACTGCTGACTATGTGTTGAGTCGCAGAGTGAAGTTTGATAAAATCATACAATACGGCACGATAGCTATGCTATATAAAGCATTAATAAACTTTGTATTGAAAAAGTAAACCTTAAAACCATTCCATTCTTTACAGACCTGACCAAGACAATGTAATGTCCCAACTCAGACTTCAAACTCATTCCTGTCATTAAGGTGCAACCACTGCCACTTTTTTTTTCCCAATTTCAGCCCAAATTCTCAGTCACTCACCCGCCCGCCATCTTATGAATCCTGTGCTTCCTCTCCACCTGAGGGCTCCACCAAAGGGGACTCTATAAAGTAAATGTGGAGACAATTATTGCCAAAGGTGAAAGATTGAGAGATTCTTAATAGTTCTAGAAAGGCTAATAAGCCCTTGATTCATTGACTTAGAGAGGAAAAAGTTAATCCCACAAGCTAGAGGATAGGAGTAGATTATAGCCCAATTCTAAACTGTCAAAATATGTCAAAGATTCAAAATGTTTGAAACAGAACTTTGGAAAATCCAGCAAAACAAATTTAGTGGTATTTGTGGATAAAGATAAAAAGGATACTTCTGCCTTCTTGGGCTCACACAAAAATTTATCCTTATCAATGAAATCAGAGAAAAGAAACAAAGATTTGAATAAAAACAATTAAGAACTGTATTTAAAGGTCATACACATACAAAGAATTTTAAAGGCTCTCTTTTCTTCTACGCTTGGTATTCTGTGCTACATCTATAAACCTGCCTCTCCTCCTCTTCTCCTTGCCTCTTGATAGAGTGAATAAAGCACCTCTCATCAGCAAGCCTGCAACCCTATCCTTCTTCCTACATTTCTCTTCATGACTAATACCATCACATATTCTCCATCAATGAAGAGCAAAATCACCATTTCTAGTTTTCCTCCATTACATAATACGTAAAATTAGGCCAAGTCAAAATGATACTGATGACAACAGAATGAACAGACACATCACCTTTTATGCTAGAAGCACAGTGCTAAACGCTCTCCATTAATTATTTAATGTTCAAAACCACTGCATAAGATAGACTACCCCCCCAAAAAATTCATGTTGAAAACCTAACCCCAAATGTGATGGGGTCTTTGGGAATAAACTGAGTTTAGACAGGGTCACAAGGGTGGAGACCTCATGATGGAATTAGTTCCCTTATAAGAGACATCAGAGAGTTTGTCCTGTCTCTTTCCACCTGTGAGACACAAGGAGAAGGTAGGTATTGCCTGCAAGCCAGGAAGAGTTCTCACCAGAACCCAAAAATGGTGACACTATACTCATACTTCATAGCCTCCAGAACTGTGAGAAATAGATTTCTGCCATTGAAGCTGCCCAGTCTATGATATTTTTTCATGGCAGCCCAAGACAATTTCCCATTTTACTTTGCGACCCCATGGACTATATAGTCCATGGAATTATCCAGGCCAGAATACTGGAGTGGGTAGGCATTCCCTTCTCCAGGGGATCTTTCCAACCCAGGGATCAACCCAGGTCTCCCACACTGCAGGCAGATTCTTTACCAGCTGAGCCACAAGTAAAGTCCAAGAATACTGGAGTGTATAGCCTATCCCTTCTCCAGCAGATCTTCCCAACCAGGAATTGAATTGGGGTCTGAATTGCATTGCAGGTGGATTCTTTACCAACTGAGCTATCCGAGAAGCCTAAGTTGAGAAAACTATGGCTTAAATAGGCTAAATAACTTCTCTACAGAGGACTCAGGCTACAGTGGTAGAACCAGGATGTAAATTGGGCTTTTAACTAACACTGTTCCTCTGATATCTCCATAATACTGAGTTCATAATATGTATCATCAAATATGTTATGTGCAAGAAATAAAAATAAAGTGGCCCTAAAAAACTCATACATCTAATCATATATTATAACATATGGACTGCCAAAAGTATGAATTCTTCCAGGTTTGATACCCAAGAAATGTTTACTGAAACAAACAACAATAATACAATATGACAAGTGTTAGATGAATAAAGTCAAATAAAGTAACCCAAAGGTTTCCAGAAGGAAACAATTTCAGGGGTGAGTAAGACAACTACTACGAGACAGAGTATGGATAAAAAGTCATAAATAAGTGAAATGCAGTCAGAACAGGGTACAGTTAATACATTTGGAGGGAATTTCTCAGAGGTTACTAGTAGATATTACATATAACCTGTCTCTCCAAAGATTAATAGAATCTCACTTTTGAAATAAAAGACTGTTCTAAGTTGAATGGACTAGATGGACAGAAAAACAGAGTTTGAAAATATAGCTGGGACTGTTGCTTTTCAATTCCATATTCAACACTGTAGTTTACAGTATAAAATATCCTAACAGATGCCCCTGTCTCTCATTGCTTCCTTTTTCAAACCACTCTACAGAAAGTATAAAAGTAATAATCCTAAAACATATATCAGATTGGCTCCTTGTTCAAAAACATTCGATAGTCCTACTCTGCCTACAAGATACTATTTAAATTCCTCAGACTAGAATGTTAGGCCTCTCACAATCTGTCCCTGTTTTTTTTTTTTTAACTTTCCTTCCCAATTCACCTTGAGTCATGATTCCTCTACACTGAAGCTATACTTGATTATCTGCTGCTCTTGAACAGGCCCTATTACAAGGTCTCCATCCGGACTGTGGTGCATCTTAAGACCCCTGTAAAAGAACTTCTCTGGAAGTACAATCTTGCCTGTTGTCTCATTCATTACCCTCTGTCATATGTCAGTTACATTCCTGCATGAAGGTCTCCACTGACGACTACAAGCCATCTGAGAGATGGCCTCTACCCTACATGCAGAGTTATCAGGAAAAAAAAAATCGAAGCAAATCTTTGTGTCTCTGTGTGTGGGTACTATATAAGGAGCTAGTTGTTAAAAGGCAATATGGTTAGGGTAATACTAGACAAACACAAAGAGTATTACACAACTACCTAACTCAGCCTGCAAAGGTGCACAACAGCTTTCCAGAGAAGAAAACAAACTGATTCTCCAACGATAAATATGAGGAGACATACGTAAAACAGACACAGTTATGAAACAGTGCCACTTGTAAGAACTACAGGACATTCAATGTTGCCAGGGTGTAAAATATGGAGCCAGAAGTGGCAAAGTATAAAGCTACAGAGGAAAAAGGCTTTACAGTGTGCTGAAAAACATTTTATGCTGTGGGCCAGTGGTTTAGTAAAAACTCTGAATTTGTACTGCACCAAAACCAGGTTTAAGTTACATTGGAAGACAGCTGAATTCAACAGGTAGTATTTTCACATGTCAAAAATCAAACAGATAAAAAGATATATAGTAAAGAGTCTCTTCATACCTCTGGGACCTGCCTGGGTCATATCCTTCTTCTTGGGGAAAACTGTTAGCTTCTTATTTTTCCTTCCAGAGTTCCTTTATACCAACAGAGCAAATAAAACTGCGCAATCTATTTCCCCCCTTTACACAGAAAGTACTCTATACAAGTTCTGCATCTTACTCTTTTTCTTTTTAACTGCAGTGATTTTCCCATGATTTCCCATGTAAATATTATTCTTCCTATTCCTTTTCAACTGCATAATGTTCCACTGTACTACGGCATCATCATTAACCTATCCACTATTTATGGACATTTGAGCTTTTGTTCCACTCTATTACAATATATTGTTTTGGTTGACACATACGAAAAAAAATCAAACCTTACACATATATGAGCAGAAAAGGGAAGAAAAACAATAACAAGATTTTCTTTCAGATTATTGTGGATAATCTCCAAATCTTTTGCTATTACATACAACATCTGTATGAACAACCCTGTATATATATCATCACAAAATGTGAAAATATACCTGAAGGATACTCTCTCTGAAATGGGAATATAAATTTGTAACTTTGATATATATTATCAAACTGTCCCTAGAGAGAAGGAACTAGTATAGATTTCCTACCAGCAAAGATGACCAATGACACTGACTGGTTCCTCAGGGGAAGGAAGGATCCTAGGGAAATCTACCCTTTAAAATTACAATCAAGGAAGAAGAATCCAGATGAAGCATGAGATAAATAATCAAACAGGTCAAAAGAAAAAACAAGAATTATGAGGTTCTGGAGGACAAGTAAAAACAGATGATTCTTCTCTAGGGTGAAATATATACCAGGGAGATCTAATAACTAAATAAAGAACTAAACTACAAAACTTAATTAAAGCAGTATGATAAGTCATGGAGAAATAGAAGAAATCAAGAAAGTATAAAAACAAACAGTAATGAAGAATAAAAGAAAGACAATACTATTTCCCATGAAAAGGAATCAGAACTCCTTGGGAAAATGGTTGATTCCAGACCTGGGAAACTATATGGTAAGCCTGGAATATTTTATTGTGACTTCACAAATTGATGGGAACATGTCAAAATAATATAGACCTAGCTTTTCGGGGGCTTACATGGGCCAAATCTAGGATAATTTGAGAATTCAGAATTAATAATGACAGTAAAAGACTATAATCCATTGAGTAAAATCGCACCCATAATAGAAAAGTTTTCTGAAATAAAGTCAATTAAAATGAAAAAGGAACAGTAAATTCGAAAATCACCATATATCATAAATAGCTGACCCAAACAAGAGCCATAATTGAATTCTGAAACTGGTGGGCCAAAGTTTGAGGAATACCTAGATATTTATACTGTCACAAAGTATCACACCACAAGATTCTTTTTAATTACAGAGGGAAAAATAAAAACCTTACAATGGAGAACAGTCTTGGTAGACACCATTGTAACCAGTGATCAAAGTTAACATCACCAGGATTGGGACAAATCAGTACCATGTGCTTCCCCTGCATGACTAAACATCATGAAGTCACATGACTCTTACATAATGATCCAAGAATTTTTTGGAGACGGAGGGCTATGAATATTATCACTGGCAATATTTGGATGATAATAGCATTGTGTCAATCTTAGTTTCTTCATTTTGGTAACTGCACTTTAATTATGTAAGATCGTGTTCTAGTTTTAGAAAATAAAAGGGTCATCATGTCTCAAATGGTTCAGAAAATAAACATGTATTTGAACCTAAGTATCTTTAAAATATTTTAAGTATTTCTAATAAATATATCAACGTGGAATGAGGGACAAAGCACTGGGACAGAGAGGAAATGAGACGGAGGAGGAGAGAAAAAAGGAAAACAATGCAAATGCGGAAAAACATTAACATTTGAGCAAAGAGTGTATGGATTTCTCTGTACATCCACCTCTGTCAAACACCTGTTCATATTCTTTGTCCATTTTTCTATTTATATTTTTCTTAATGTTGTATGGACACACACTACAATAACAGCGTTAATCCTTATTTTTCCCAATATATGATGTCTTTTGTTACAGATTTAATTTTTTAGTTAATTTATTCATTTTAATTGGAGGCTAATTACCTTTCAATATTGTGATGCTTTTTGCCGTACACCGACATGTATACTTAAGAAATTCTTAATGCTACAATAATGGCCATGTTTGGAGGATGGGGTTATGGACACTTTATTTTTTTGAAGTTTTTCAGCTTACCTTTATTTTACAAATATTCACTAAGCAACTATTATTTTTATAATGAAAAAAGGATTATATGTTTATATTCCTTAAAATAAGTAAAATCCCAAAAGATATGTTCATAGAATCTGATTCTAAAAGTCAAACGGATTTACTCAACAGTTTCTCTCTTAACAGCCTTTGGAGACAAGAACTAAGCCAATCAGAAGAGTAAAGAGTTTGAGACTTGCCTTAGATCAGGCGGTATTGATCTATGGTACTGTAAAGTGGTATTGGCATAGGAATTATAAAACACAAGCTGAAAGAGAATACAGAGCCCTGAACAAACCCACATATAAAAAGAACAATATGATGGATTATTCAACAAATGAGACAATTACTATACTTTTAGAAGAATAATAAGATTAGGTCCCCTTCTAAACACACACACATACACCACAACATCCTCAAGGTAGACTTAAAAAAAGCCTAAATGTGAAATAACTATTAGGTATTTTATTTTAAAGCATAAGACACTCTGAGCTTCCCTGATAGCTCAGACGGTAAAGAATCCGCCTGCAATGAGAAAGACCTGGGTTGGGAAGACCCCCTGGAGGAGAACATGGAAACCCACCCCAGTATTCTTTCCTGGAGAATCCCCATGGAGAAAGGAGCCTGGTGGGTCACAGTCCGTGGGGTTGCGAAGAGTCGGACACAACTAAGTGACTAAACACACACACAAGACACTCTGCTAGCAAGGCTCCAGGATAGCCTTTGGTGATACTCTCCCCTTGGTGTTCCAATCTCAGTATAGTCTCCTCCCACAGAGTACAAGCTGAGTGATGTCTGTGACTACAAAGGATAGATCATAAAAGACTTAAGTCCCACTGTTATCTCCTGGCTCACTCATGCAGGGAAAGTCAGCCTCCAAATTATAACTCTCAAGTGACCCTGGTAAAGGATCACATCAAGAGGAACTGAGGCCTCCCACCAAAAGCCTACACCAACTCACTGGCCATCTGAGTAGGCTATCTTTAAAAGCAAGTCCTCCAGGTGTAATTAAGCCTTCAGATGACTGAAACCCTGACCGATACCTTGACTACAATCTCACAGGAGACCAAGATCAGAATCACCCAGACACACTGCTTCAGAAGTGAAAAGGAATAATAAATATTTATTCTTTTTGGCAAATAGGTTTTGCTGGTGATTTGTTATAGTATGTGTATGTATATGTGTGCTCAGTCATTCAGTCGTGCCCAACTCTCTGCAGCCTGATGGACTGTAACCTGCCAGGCTCCTCTGCCCACGGAATTTTCCAGGGAAGAATACTGGAGTGGGGTGGCATTTCCTATTCACGGGGATATTCCCAACCCAGGAATCGAACCTGCATCTTTTCTGTCTCCTGCATTGGCAGGCAGATTCTTTACCAGTAGCACCACCTAGGGAACCCCAATTTGTTATAGAGCAACAGTTTATTAATAAAAAGACTATTATTATAACCTCAGTGTAGGAAAAGAACTTCCTAAATATGATACTAGGAGCAAATTATAAAGTAAAAGATTGTCAAATATATCTGTATTGAAAACGAAAATTTTTGGTACAAAAAAATTTTACTACACAACAACTAGAAGGACAAGCCACAAACCAAAAGGAACAAGGGGGATGGAGCAAAGAGTAGAAAAGGCAATTCAAAAGAAAAACAGGAATTAACATATAAAAAGAACTCGGACTGCCATTAATAACCAGAAAAAATCAAATTTAAAATACCAAATACCATTTCTCATACATCAGAATGACAAAAATTATGTTTGACAAGATGACTAGTCTTGGTGGAAACTGCTGGTGGAAATAAAATGCTAACTTTACAAAGTATAGAAAATCTAGTAAAGGTGAAGGCTGAGCATACCCTGTGCTGTGCTGTGCTTAGTCACTCAGTCGTGTGTGACTCTCTGCAACCCCATGGACTATAGCCCACCAGGGACAGAGAATCCCTCTGTCCATAGGGATTCTCCAGTAAAGAATACTGGAGTGAATTGCCATGCCCTCCTCCAGAGGATCTTCCCAACCCAAGGATCAAACCCAGGTCTCCCACACTGCAGGTGGATTCTTTGCCATCTGAGTCACCAGGGAAGCCTATTAATACTGGAGTGAGTAGCCTATTTCTTCTCCAGGGGATCTATCCTAAGATCTAGCAATTTTCTACTTGCAATAAAAATTTCACATATACACAGGGCATGTACAAAAACATTTGTTACTGCTTGTAATAGGGAAAAAATTGGCAACCACTTAAAGCTCTTCAACAGAACAGTTTTTTAAAGGGTGGTTTATTCATGCAAAACCACATAGCAGTGAAAATGAAAAAAATCACAACTCCATGTATCAATATAAATACACCTTAAAAACGTAACACTAAAAAAATAAACCAGGCTGTAAAGGCTACCAACTGATTTTTCAGCAGAAACTGCAGGCCAGAAAAAAAGTGGTACAATATATTTAGAATGATTCCAGGAGAATACCAACAACCAAGTGCTCTACTCAGCAAGGCTCTCATTCAGATTCGATGAAGAAATCAAAACCTTTGAAGACAAGTAAGCTGTAGGAATTTAGCACCACCAAACCAGCTTAACAGCAAAATGTTAAAGGAACTTCTCTAGGCAAAAAAGAAAAGGCCACAACTAGAAATGAGAAAATTATGACATGAAATATGTCACTACTAAAAGGAAATATGAGGCTTCCGGGGTGGCTCAGACAGTAAAGCATCTGCCTACAATGTGGGAGACCTGGGTTCGATCCTTGGGTTGGGAAGATTCTCTGGAGAAGGAAATGGCAACCCTCTCCAGTAGTCCTGCCTGGGGTCACAAAGAGTCAGACACGACTGAGTGACTTCACTTTCACTTTCAAAGGGAAACACGCAGTAAAGGTAGGAAGTCAAGGATACACACAAAGCTAGTAGGGAAGTTAAAAGAGAAAAAGTATTAAAATCATCTCTGTCCATAATAAGGGACACACAGAACAATTAGATGTAAATATAATGTCAAAAACAACAACTGTTAGGGGAGAAGAGTACAAATGCAGGGTTGTTAAAATACATTTGGAAGCGAGAGATGAGTAACTTAAGATAACCATGTATATACACAGACTGCTATACAAAAACCTCATGCAAACTGCAAACCAAAAGTCTATCACAGATATATATATATATATATATAAGAAAAGGGAATCCAAACATAACACTACAGATAGTCATCAAATCACAAGAGAACAAAAAAGAAAGGGGGGGGCCTATAAAAACAAATTCAAAACAACTAACGAGTCAGTTGAACTGAGGAAGGTGAACCTAGCTCCGCTTCCCTGGTGGCTCAGACGGTAAAGCGTCTGCCTACAATGCGGGAGACCTGGGTTCGATTCCTGGGTCGGGAAGATCCCCTAGAGAAGGAAATGGCAGCCCACTCCAGTACTCTTGCCTGGAAAATCCCATGGATGGAGGAGCCTGGTAGGCTACAGTCCATGTGGTCGCAAAGAGTCGGACACGACTGAGCAACTTCACTTCAGATGAACCTAGAGCCTGTTATACAGACTGAAGCAAGTAAGAAAGAGAAGAACAAACACCATATAGTAACTCATAAATGTGGAATCTAGAAAAACGGTTCCGATGAACCTATCTGCAGGGCAGGAACAGAGATGCAGACAGAGAAAACAGACCTGTGGACACAGCAGGGGAAGGAGAGAACGGGATGAATCCGGACTAGCACTGAAATATATACGTTACTCTATGTAAAACAGCTAGCTAGTGGAAGTTACTATATAACACACGGAGGTCAACCTTGTGCTCTGTGACAACAAAGAGAGGTGGGAAGGGGGCAGGGTGGGAGAATGGCTCAAGAGGAAGGGTACATATGTATACTCATGGATGAGTCACGTTGTTGTATGGCAGAAACCAACACAACATTGATAACTACCTTAAATGTAAATGAACTAAATGCTCTAGCCAAAAGATTCAGATTGGCTGAATGGATACAAAATTAAGACCCATATATGTGCTCCCTACAAAAGACTCACTTCAGATCTAGAAACACGGAGACTAAAAGTGAGAGGATGGAGAAAGGTATTCCAGGCAAAGAGAAATCAAAAGAAAGCTGGAGCAGCAGCACTCATATGAGACAAAATAGACTCTCAAACAAACACTATTATTTTAAAGAGACAAAGACTATTAAAGATTATTATTATAAACAAAATGGACACTTTGATGACCAAGGGATAATCCAAGAAGATATAATAATTATAAATATACATGCACCCAACATAGGAGTATCTCAATATATGAGGGAAATATTAACAGACATAAAAGGAGAAATCAACAATAATACAATAATAGTAAAAGACTTTAACACCCCCACTTATATCAGTAGACAGATCATCCAGACAGAAAAACGGTAAGGAACCACCTATTTAGATAACACAGTAAACCAAATGGACTTAACTGATATCCAGAAACACCATACAACCCAAAAGCGGCAGAATACACATTCTTTTAAATTGCACATGAACTTTTTCTAGGATGGATCACATGCTAGGCCACAAAACAAGCTGTAGTGGCTTTAAAGAAACAGTAATCAAATCAAGCACCTTTCCTGACCACAACACTATAAGACTAGAAATCAACAAGAAAAAACTGCAAAAAAACCCACAAATGCATGGAGGCTAAACAGTACGTTACTACACAACCAATGAGTCATTGGAGAAATCAAAGAGGAAATCAAAACACCTAGATACAAATACAAACACAACAACCCAAAACCAATGGGACACAGAAAAAGCAGTTTTAAGAACATTCATAGTAATACAAGTTTACCTCAGGAAACAAGAGAAGTCACAAATAAACAACCTAACCTGAAGCAACTAGAGAAAGGAAAACAAAACCCAAAGGGAGGGAAAAAAATCATAAAGAGCAGAAATAAATGAAATGGAGACTGCAAAAACAGAAAAAAATCAACAAAACCAAAAGCCAATTCTCTGAAAGGACAAACAGTACCAATAAACCTTCAGCCAGAGTCATTAAGAAAAAATGAGAGTGAGCCCACATCAAACAAGGCAGAAATGAAAAAGGAGAAGCTACAAACGACACCACAGAAACACAAAGGACCATTAAGAGACGACTACAAGCAACTATACACCAATAAAATGGACAATCTAGAAGAAATGGACAAATTATTAGAAAGGTGTACTCTCCCAAGAATGAATCGGAAGGAACAGAAAATATGAACAGATCAATTACCAGTAATACAGTTCAATCAGTAATCTAAAAACACCTAACAAAAGTCCAGAACCAGATGGCTTCACAAGTAAATGCTACCAAACACTGAGAGAAGCATTAACACTTATCCTTCTGAAACTATTCCAAAAATTCACAGAAAAAGGAAAACTTTTACCCCCATTCCATGAAGCTATCATAACCCTGATACTAAAACCAGATATCACATAAAAAGAAAATTACAGGTCAGCATCACTAATGAACACAGATGCAAAAATTCTCAACAAAATACTGGCAAACATAATCCAACAAGACAGCAAATCCACTGCACACAAATGAGTTCAGTTCTGAGAGCACATAGTTAAGGAAGTCCAATTTGTTCCTAAGTCCAACAAAGCTGGCCTAGGTACCCAACGAACACAATGTGTTATCCCGTACTGTACTATAATAGATTTACAATGGTTTTCAACCAAATAGTATATAAAAACAAAACCAAAAAATATAGAAAGCATTTTTAATCTTACAGTACAATACCTCGAAAAGTACAGTAGCACAGTACAACAGCTGGCATACAGGGGCTGGTATCGAGTGAACAGGCAAGAAGAATTACTGACTAGAGGAAATAGAGGAGGTGGGAAATGGTAGAGGTGAAGGGTCATCAGCATTAGAAAATGGAGAGCTAGCTGCAATTTCACTCACACTTGATGTTGATGGAACACAGGTTCACAATTTTGAAAGTTCTCAACTTGAAGTTTCGCATGCACAGAATTTATTGTACCTTTAAAACATTACACACCATGATCAAGTTGCATTTGTCCCAGGGATGCAAGAATTTTTCAATATCAGCAAATCAGTCAATGTAATATACCACATTAACAAAACTGAAGAAGGAAGCAACCTAAATATCCATCAACGGAGGAATGGAAAAAGATGTGGTACGTATATGTAATGGAATGTTAATCAGCTATTAAAAAGAAAGAAAGAATGCCATCTGTAGCAACATGGATGAACCTGGGGATTATCATCTTAAGTAAAGTAAGTCAAACAGAAAAATAAGTATCGTATGATATTGCTTACATGCAGTATCTTTAAAAAATGATAAAGATTATCTTATCTACAATACAGAAACAAATTCACAGATTTAGAGAATGAACTTATGCTTACCAGGGAGGGGAAGAAGGGGTAAAAGGAATTGGGGGTTGACATGTACACACTGTTCTTGCCATTTTTATTCAACACAGTCCTGGAATTCCTAGCCACAGCAATCAGATGAGTATAAAAACATAATCAATCAAACTGGAAAAGAAGTAAGACTGTCACTGTTTACAGATGACATAATACTATGCATATCAATAGAAAATCCTCAAGAAGCAACCCACTACAACATATCAATAAATTAGGTAAAGTTGCAAGATACAAATTAATATACAGAAATCTGTTGCATTTCTATACCCTAACAATGAAATATCAGAATGAGAAATGAAAGAAACAATCCCATTTACCATCACATCCAAAAGAAAAAAATAGCTAGGAATAAATCTTCCTAAGGAGCCAAAAGACCCATGCCCCCATTATAGACACTAGTGAAAGAAACTGAAGATGACACAAACATAGGGAAAGATAACATGTTTTCAGATTGGAAGAATCAATAATTGTTAAAAAGATTACATTATCCAAGGAAATCTACAGATTCAATGTAATCCCTATCAAATTACCAATGGCAATTTTCAAAGAATTAGAACAAATGATGTTCAATTTTGTATGGAAACACAAAAGACCCTAAATAGCCAAAACAATCTTGAGAAAGAAGAACTGAGCTGGAGGAATCAGGCTCCCTGACTTCAGACTACACTATAAAGCCACACTCATCAAAACAGTACGGTACTGACACAAAAACAGACATAGAGATCAAATGAAAAGGATAGAGAAACAAAAGAAAAGCTCAGCAATGAATCCCTGCACTAAGTGAAGAGGAACTAAACAGCCTCTTGATGAAAGTGAAAGAGGAGAGTGAAACAGTTGGCTTAAAGCTCAACATTCAGAAAACGAAGATCATGGCATCTGGTCCCATCAGTTCATGGCAAATAGATGGGGAAACAGTGGAAACAGTGTCAGACTTTATTTTTTGGAGCTCCAAAATCACCGCAGATGGTGACTGCAGCCAGGAAATTAAAAGACGCTTACTCCTTAGAAGGAAAGTTATGACCAACCTAGATAGCATATTCAAAAGCAGAAACATTACTTTGCCAACAAAGGTCCGTCTAGTCAAAGCTATGGTTTTTCCAGTGGTCATGTATGGATGTGAGAGTTGGACTGTGAAGAAAGCTGAGTGCCGAAGAATTGATGCTTTTGAACTGTGGTGTTGGAGAAGACTCTTAAGAGTCCCTTGGACTGCAAGGAGATCCTACCAGTCCACTCTAAAGGAGATCAGTGCTGGGTGTTCATTGGAAGGACTGATGCTAAAGCTGAAACTCCAATACTTTGGCCACCTCATGCGAAGAGTTGACTCATTGGAAAAAGACTCTGATGCTGGGAGGGATTGGGGGCAGAAGAAGGGGACGACAGAGGATGAGCTGGCTGGACGACATCATCGACTCAATGGACATGAGTTTGGGTGAACTCCAGGAGTTGGTGATGGACAGAGAGGCCTGGCATGCTGTGATTCATGGGGTCACAAAGAGTTGGACACGACTGAGCGACTGAACTGAATTGAAAGTGATATGAAACACACAGAAAACAATGTATGCTGAAATACACAACTACGTAGAGGATTTATATAAAAGTCACATACATTGGTCGTTTTCTAAAATATATTCAAAAATATGAAGGATCATCCTATGTTTCTTATAAAATTTCTTCATACAGTTCATAAAATCTCTACCATAAATTAATCATGAGTATATTATCCCAATACCACTGGATAAAAGTATACTTTGCTTCCAAATTTAAGTCCATCCTCAACACACCTGAAGACACCTTTGACTCATAACAATAAAGTATTCAAAACAGAGCATCAAGTAAAAGGGCTTTGTAAAAACTGTGAAATAATATACAACAGCAAACTATTATTCCACATACTCAGTAAAGTATGTGCACCGGATGAAAAGCATATGCTTTATGCAAATAGAAGGGGAAAAAGTGGAAACAGTGACAGATTTTATTTTCTTGGGCTCCAAACCCACTGTGGACTGTGACTGTAGCCATGAAATTAAAAGATGCCTGCTCCTTGGAAGGAAAGCCATGACAAACCTACACAGCATATTAAAAAGCAGAGATCATTTTGCCAACAAAAGTTCACACAGACAAAGCTACGGTTTTTCCAGTAGTTAAGTATGTGAGAGTTAGACCATAAAGATGGCTGAGCGGAGAACTAAGGCTTTTGAACTGTGGTGCTGGAGAAGACTCCTGAGAGTCCCTTGGACAGCAAGGAGATCAAACCAGTCAATCCTAAAGAAAATCAACCATAAATATTCATTCATGTAAGGACTGATGCTAAAGCTGAAGCTCCAATACTTTGGCCATTTGATGCCAAGAGCCAACTCAGTAGAAAAGACCCAGATGCTAGTAAAGATTGAAGCCAAAAGGAGATGTGGGCAACAGAGGACGAGATGGTTAGATAGCATCACTGACTCAATGGACAGGAATCTGAGCAAATTCCAGGAGGTGGTGAAGGACGGGGAAGCCAGGTATGCCGCAGTCCATGGGGTCACAAAAAGTCAGATATGACTTAGGAGACTGAGGAGTACAGCATAGCATGCTAATGATGAAGAAAAAGAAGTGATCAGTGAAATCTTTCCCCTTACCTCTTAATCAAATCAGGTAAAGCTAAATATAAATAGTCCCTTATTCCAGTCCCCTTCCCACAATAAGAAGAGGAAGAAAAACATTATGCCACTGGGTGGGGGAAAGAACAAAACGGCCCCTCCAGGCTTCACTAGGTAGCTCAGGGCCAAATGAATCACCATGTTTATCTACTAACACAGCTGCCCTCCCTTTACAGTATTATGCACTCGAAAGGAAAAGAACTTTTTAAAAATGAAACTAATACAAATTAGAAAGTTTTTGCTTTTTGTTTCTGCAAATTTAGTTAACCTCTTTGTTTATAAAGACCAGAATTACAGAATAAATCTTTCATTGTGTCAAAATGTTTATTCCAAACTGACAAAGATTTACGAAACTTGGGCTCTAAAACATTTGATCTAAGGGTCAAGGACAGTCTGACTTCTTAGTTCTGCCAACAGTTTTTAAAAGTTGCTTCCTGTACTAGGGAATGTTCACTGTTCTTGCACAAACAATAACAAGTCATTTATACAATCACCTTGATTTTTTCCTTTCCTTTTAGATTCACTGCTTTGTAAGAGCAAAGGCTGCAGTTAATTCTATTAAGTATTTTGAGTTTTTATTTACCACTATATTTCTACTCATTTAATATTTGTTGAGAAACATGAATTTATTCATTTCCTCAAAAAATACATCCTGAATGTCAATTATGTGCCAGACATTAGAGATGAAAGTCAGCAAAAAAAATGTGGTCACTACCCTTAAAGAGCTTTCAATCCAATTGGGAAAAAAGATATAAAGTCAGAAGTATATATATATATATATATATATATATATTTATATATATATAAATTCAGACTATGAAAAAAACACCATGGAAACAAGATCTAACCTCGGGTGGGAGCCGAACTAAAATTAGCATAACAAACATTAAATACAATTTAAAACACACACATACACACACATCTCCCAAATCATGCTAGGAATAAGAATGTCCACAACTGTCAGGAGGAAAGGGTTTACAAGAGCAATGGTAAAATCCATATGACTTTGAAAAACATAAGGGCGATAGCTTCATGTAAACAGCACTAAGAGAGATCACTTATCTCTGTAGGAAGAAAAACAGTGGCTACTCCTGGTACATTTCCAATCAAAAATAGGTTTCATAGCCAGAACTATTTTCCAAAGAAAAAGCCAAACATCAGCTATAAGTCTGGTTACTTTCAAATAATCTCAAGTCTTCCAAACACATTATATTGAGTTTACAACAACACGTTTCCCAAGCCTTAACACCCCATAAAACACAGGTGGCAAAAAAGATAACTTCAGCCTCACAGATCACAAGATCATATAATGTTAGAGCAGAAACAGATTTCTAGATGTCATCTTATAATAAAACACTTTCACTTTTCAAATCAGACATGAGACCCAAAGCAGGGAAGTAACATACACAGCCATCATTCATCTAGTCCGTAAGGAAGCAGACTAGACCTTGGATTTCCTGAGTCCCATTCCTATGCTCTTTCTACAGTATTAAAATAACAAGTATATCAGGTGACAAGGAAAACATGTGTAGCAAATAAATAAGGCAAAATTTTAAAAACATAGGAATTCTTTTTAAAAAATGTTAATATACCTTCACTCGACACACACTTCCCTTAAGTCCCTCCTTAATGTTCCATCTACTACATAGCACAGAAGGGGAAAAGTGAAGGAAACTACTAATATTCACTGACTCTATAGGGTCCAGGAACTAGGTTGAGTGAGTTATCTATTTTAATTTCATTGAATCATTACAACTACCCTCTGAGCAGTATATTATTAATCTCATTTTACTGATTTAGATTCTACTTAGATTAGGAAATGGCAACCCACTCCAGTATTCTTGCCTGGAGAATCCCATGGACGGAGGAGCCTGGCAGGTTACAGCCCATGGGGTCACAAAGAGTCAGACAGGACTGAGCCACTTCACTTTCACTTTCACTTTTTAGATTAGGAAACAATAACTTATTCAAGGTTACAAAGCATAAAAATGGCAGAGGCAGGATTTGAATTCAAGTCTTCATGATTCCAAATCCATATAGCCACCTTAGCCACAAAAAAATAATTTTTTGTAGGAAAATATTACACAAAGCAGTTCAGTCTCCTGGAGCACTCACCAATGCCCATTTAATTGTTGATTAAAGTTTAGTCTGAGAACCTGACCATTTATTACATCATTTTAAAAGATAGTACCAAGTTTTAAATAACTACTTTATGAGCAAACTTTAGAACACATTCTTAGCTGAATATTGTTTGTATTTTCTTTTGAGCATCCTTTTCAATCCCATGTCAATGGCACCCAAAAAAGCATCAGCTATCCATTCCTATAAAATTATGATTCACAAACAATAGGGAGAAGGGTGCAATGCATGACCACTTAAGAGAACCACATGAAAACAAAAACTATACTTTGAGAATTCTGATTTTTCCCCTGGTGGTTAACCCATGAACAGCTTCCATCAAGAGACAGTATCCTACTCAAAAAATAAGAACCAGTAGTGCAAATAAAGCAAGGACATAACTGAAAGACTGATTTCTAATTGCACAACTATCCATACCACAGCACTAAGTTTCTGCTTTCCCAATTCTGCTAAATCTGCATCAGGTTCTCAGCTTCCAACAGCGGATATCCTCTGTCTGCTGTCATCTTTCATCCAGTTCTCTTCACCCTCATTACCCTCTCTTTATTCTCATGGATTTTTCTTTCGTTTTCTCCATCATTTTAGTGGGAAGAGAGATGCATATCTTCTCTGATAATACTATTAGAGGATTTTTTTTTTAAGGTTTTCTTTTGATCCCTATGGTGTCTGTTTTCTCCCAATACTCCAAGTATCATTTCCCTCCTCCACTTCTTAACTTCTGTTTGCTTATTTTGACCTTTTTTTTTAATAGAGGTTTTCCCCAAATGTCCGATGGTCTTGGATTATTAGTTCATAGTTAAGAATAAGGTTCTGAAAAAACAAAACTGAAAGATCTATGTGAGGGAACAGGGCTTGTCAACAGATGGAATTTATTGTGGGTGAGGCTACCAGTACCTGAAGACAGCTGCAGAATATGAGCTGGATAGACAAAGGGAAGCCAAGTTTAAGAGTTTCAGAGTTTGGATTCAGATTTCCCTTAACGGTCCTGTTTTAAATAATCAGCCATCCACTGCCCCTGGTTTTAAAATGCAAGTACTTCTTCAATGTTATAAACAATATATCTTGGTCTACTGAGACCAGGATTAGTGGTGAAGGGAGTCACTTACCAACAGGATACAAAGGGAGAGAACCTAAGGATTCCACCTATAAGCGTACATATTTTCTGACCAATCTCCCTGTTTTCTTCTCCACTTCTGATCTCGATTTTCTTAATGTCTGGAGCTTCGCAAGGCTGAGCCTTTTGGGAGCTTCAGAGAGATACCGTACAGATGACCCTTGAATCACATGAGCTGAACTGCATAGATCCATTTTGTACTACATGATCCATAGTTGGTAGACTATGTGGATATAGAACACCAGATATGGAGGGCAAGATTGTAAACTTACATGTGAAACTGTGACTGCCGGGGGGTCCCCCGTGCTGTTAAAGGGTCAACTGCATTACACCTCTTACAGGTATTGTGCATTTGCGGGTACTGTAAAGCTTTCCTTTCTGCTAATCAGTTACTGCCTGTCCATCTGCTTTCTGATTTCAAAAAGTCAGCTACTTCTGATTCCTGCTGTATCTGTCATTCAGGGGGAAATGGAGTTACTGTTTTAAAGAGTACAGTCCTCCCTTGGTATCCACAGGGTTCCAGGACCCTCACAGATACCAAAGTTTGCGGATGTTCAACCCCTTATATAAAATGACAAAGTACTTGCATGCAACCTATACACACCCTCCCGTTTATTTAAAATCATCTGCATATTACTTACAATATTTAAAACAACATACATGCTACGCAAACAGCTGGACCACAAGGCAAATTCAAGCTTTACTTTTAGGAACCTTCTGAAATCTTTTTTTTTCCAAAAATTTTCAGCCTGCAATTGGGCAAATACATGGACCTCTGGATACGGAAGGGGCCAACTGTACAAAGTTTCAGTTTCATAAAAGTTCTGGAGAGAGAGAGTGGTTATAGTTGTACAGCAATGTGAATGCACTTAATGCCACTCAACTGTATGCTTATAATGGTCAATTTTATCTTATGTAGATTTTGCCACTGTTTTAAAATATAATTTTTTAAAAGCAAGGTTTTAAAAGTTACTTCCTGAAAGATCCCTTCCAAGATCATGATCTGCAGTCATCTCTCTCCCCTATCAGGGTAACTCTCTAGTACATACCATAATTTACTTTCTTTGTAGCACTTACTGCTGATTAAATTATTCTATTTATTTACTTATTTATTATCTCTGTCCTTCAATTAGAGAGTAGGCAACAGAATCACCTTTTGACATCACTGACACACTGTGGTCATAAGAAAATGTTAGGAAAGCAGTCAATAAGCATTTGATGGATAATTAAACTAATTGGTTTCTGGGTCCCAACACAAGACCTCTTGAATGAGAATCCTGAGATTCTCAGACTAGTACTTTGGTGTACTTACTAAACAATGAAAAGGAACATATCTCTTTCTGGTTAAAAGGGGATGAGGATAATTAGAGGAAATAAATCAAATTCACCAAATTGTATTTTGTATGACTTAAAGTTACTTCCTTTCAGTCTCTTATCTGCCATACCTCCAAGCTTCTATTCCTTTTCTTGCTTTTAACTGGCAGTATTCTCCAGAGCTCTGCCCTCCCCTCTCTTCCCTTAAGCATCTTCACAGAGCATGCTTGTGTCACAACAAAGCATAATGGCTGGTGCTTAGGACCAGGGTGCCTGCATCTGAATTCTGAGCCCATCACTTACTAGGTGTGTAATCTTAAAATCCTCTGTACCTCATCTTATTCATCTTTAAAAAAGAAAGATAATACAGTACCAACCTCACAGGGTTGTCGTGAGGACTGAGTTAATATATATCAAATGATTAGAATGCTGTCTAGCATTTAAGTGGTTCAAAAGTGTCAGCTAGAGGGGCACCATATAATTTATCATCCAAACCAGGGCACTTCTGAGAGACTATAAATAACACCACTGGAGCAACAGGGCATAAACCAGAAACTGTCCTAGCCGAACCAGGACACAGCAGTCCAATTAGTATAAGATGAACTATAAAATGCTGATATGCGTTTCTGCCCTACAAACATCACACGGTTAACCTAATATTGTTCACTTCCAATTAAACAAACCTACTAATATACTATTATCTCCAAAACTGGGTTCAGTAAGGGAGAAAAAGGGATAAAATAGGTAACAAGTTTCAGAAACACCAAATTAAACAAAGTTGAAGAAGCTTCTTTACTATCTAGACTACTTAAAAGTCACTGGTGTACTAACACCTTAATTGATCTTATAGTTGCAATTAATTTTATTTTGCAACTAGAAAGCTATTATAAAATAAAATTTAAATAAGCCACTCTTTTCTTAATAAAGTATGTTATCTATGCTCACTGTTCTTTTCTTCAGTATCTAGCCCATGTGTGTGCATGCTAAGTCGCTCCAGTCATATAGGACTCTTTGTGACCCCATGAACTGTGACCCCACCAGGCTCCTCTGTCCACAGGATTTCCCAGGCAGGAATACTGGAGTGGATAGCCATTCCCTTCTCCAGGGGATCTTCCCAACCCAGGGATTGAACCTGTGTCGCTTACATCTCCTGTATCAGCAGGCAGGTTCTTTACCACTAGTGCCACCTGGGAAGCCCCTACCTAGCTCATAATGAGTACTAAATAAATATCTGTTGAATGAAGATTATTAAAAATTTTCTCATGAAAAATTATTTCAGGAATCTAAAGCAAAATCAGAAAAAAATAAAATCCTAGTTTGGGATTTTGGATGCACTTCTTCAGTTTTGTGGGTTTGTTTTTTTCTATTGAAGGTTCCAGTAGAATTCTTAGATAAAAATGGCACTGGATTTTTGCATTGCTTTTGCTCTCAACTAAATATGGCTTGCTGATCATGAGGAAAAAGTACTCCTAGAAGCTAAAAACAACAATAGTAGTAACTAATGTATATGAAAAATACTATGCATAAAGGACTTACGAACTTTAGTTCCTTGGCTGTTTACAACAAGCTTCAGTTCAGTTCAGTTCAGTCTTGAGTGATATCTATTTAGCTTGATTTCGGGAATCTTAGATCTCAAGTCCACAGCTCATTTCCAACTGCCTAATCAGAATTTTCTTTTTTTTAAATGTGTATGTCCCATTTTTGCTATCATAATTTGCCCTTTACCAGGTATATTCCAATACAATCTACTACTAAGCCTAACTCTTGGCAAGATAACTAAATTAAGTGTTCAAATTCTGTTATGAAAGGGTCCATGTGAGTTCTCTACACTACATGGCTCAAAGGGAAGCATGTCACAGGCATAACGTAACTGTTATAAACATACATTTATAACCATACATTTGCAATTTACATTATTTTCCTAGATAAAGTTATTAAAGTTATAATGGGAGAAATGAATATTCATGTAGCAAAAAATAATTCCAAATATCAAATTTTGGAGCTGTAAGCAACTTTACAGAAACTAATCAAAATTTTATTGGGCATAAATAAAATGGATTTCTATCCTTAAACTTCAAATCAGGTATTATTATTATTATTATTGCCATTCTTTACATGAGGAGACAAGGTTTAGCAATTTGTCCAAGTTTACATAGCTGGTGAGTAGAAGAGTTTGAATTCAAACCCAAATCTGTCTAAAGTGAAAACTAGAATCATTAATTTTCTTTACAGTATACTAAGATTCCTATTTTACATTTTTGTATAACCTGAATTATTCCATTAAAAGCAGAAGAAATTTAGAGCTTCACAAGATCTCCAATTCACCTATTTTTACAGGCTCAGTGGCGTCAAGTAGTTTTGTGTGTTATTTACACAGAATTGATTACTGAAAGTGTTAAGACTAAAACTCGGGACTTCTGTGAGACTCACATCCAGTTCTTTTCAGCATCACAAGATGTTTATTTCCACTACTACTGAAGTCAACTCATGGACGGCTGCCCCATTTTTGTGAAGGCCTGAAAATATTGTGATACACACCACAGAAAACACTTTTACTTGTAAAAAAAAGAAAAGGCTTCTACAGTATCTCTTATGAAATCGTAAACTAAAAAAGCTGTTAAGACTTATTTATATAATCAAAGGCTGATTCTTTCCTAAGAAATTTGACACAAGGCATTCACTAAACTACTTGGTTTGTTACAGAGCCAACAGGCAGATACACACATACATACAAATAGAAGGAAATGTGCCAATTTTTGAGCCACCATCCCTCTAACTCATAGTTACTGTGACCTCCTTCAAGAGGTGATTACACAACCCAAGCTCAGAGTACATATATCCCTGGCTTCGGTGATAATTAGGGATGGAAAAATGACACAATCTAGATGAACTCTGGTATCTGCTATATGGGTGATGGGAAAAGGCCTACCTTACTTTTGAATAGTGAGCCATGATATTGCCCTGAGGCTTCCAGTAACCACATGCTCACTACAGAGCAGAATCCTGCTTGGAAATGAGAACATTACAGATGAAAACAGCAGAATGGAGCAGAAGAACGTTTGACATCATCACTAGGGTTCCTGGATTCAGGTATCACTGAAATAGGCCCATTCTGGATTCCTCATTTACATAATCTAATAAATCCATCCCTTCTTCTAAATTTATCCTTCACTGCTTAAGCTTGTGTTGAGTTGCTGTTGCTTAAAATCTGCGAAGTCCTAATTATTCTCATAGAGAAAAGTCCTCCTTTTTTAAAAAATGCAGCAAAATTTTAAACAATTAAAAATGATTAATAGTTTTATCAATATAAAACATACTTTGAAATTTATATACCAAAGCTTTTTTTAACACAATAATATTTAATGTTCCTAAACAAGGTTTAAACAATGATTGCATTTTTAAACAATATTAGAGCATTCTGATGTTCAGTATTTTCTTTGTACTAAAATTTTTCTAATGATAGAAAACTCAGGTGTCTACTCCTTGCCCTTTAGTTTTCTGCCATGCCACTCTCCAACTTTAGGTTATGTTGGATGGGTACTTTATCCATCAATGCTCCTGGAATACATAAATCACAGAGAAAGTTCAAAAACCAAAATGTTTGCTCTACCCAAATTCACAGAGAATGTAGTAGCATCACCTCAGTTCCTTTCCACAATCCTCTTCCTTAATAGCCTTCCCTTTCTGTTCTTCCTTCATGATCACTTCATTCCCTCTGGATCAGCTGGAGGCTCGCCTCTCCTCCTTTCCAAAGCTAATCCTCTCTCCTGTGTTTCATCCCTTCCCAACCCTTTGCTCCATCAATTATGCTCTGACAACCTGTAGCATCTCCTGTCCCACTAGCATGTTCCACTCGGCCATCATGTATGTACAAGGCTTTCTCTAACTTTTAAAAACAGTTTCTCTTGACCAAATTGTATGCGTGCTGTTGCTACTCTACTTTTCACTGTCAGATTTTCCAAATAGTTTAAACCCAGTATTTAAGCATTAATCACTCTCCTTTGTCCCCAAGAAAAGTGGCTTCCAATCCCCTTCCCCAAATCACTGATACCGAATTCACAAAATGATTGTCAAATCCAACAGCCTTTTTAAAAATTGTCACTTCCTTTGTACACTCTGTTGTATGTGATACTAACCATCCTCTTGTAAAATCTCATCTGTTCTAATGACATTACTATTGTAGCTTTCTTCCTTTCTAATAAATGCTTTTAGTACATTCCTAAGGAAGACTCCTTTTCCTCTCATTCCTCAACTGTTGGTAGAGTAAGTGTTTCCTGGATTCATCCTTCAATCTACTGCTTGCCATATACTTTTCTGAAAAAGTACATGTAACATTAAAATTCAACTGTGTTGTTCTCCTGTATGTGAAAAAATTAAACTCAAAAAAGGCTGAATAATCACTTCTATCAATCTCTTCCAAATCAGAACCATTTCTGAATTTCCTGAAATGGTATCACCAGGCTCTAAAATATGCCACACACAATCACGCCTCTGGGTATTTGGGCCCATCTTCTACTGCCTAGAATACTCTTCCATTCTCAGTCGAAAAACTTCCTCCCAGACTCAAAGGCCATTTACTCTGGGAAAGACTTTCCTGTCACACATCCATCTCTGGAGCAATGTGAACTCCCTAGTTCTCTCTCCTATACAACCTTGGCACTAAGTAGATACCTTTATTATAGCATTTTTTATGATCTTATGTAGCATTGGTCCCTGTGTTTTTCATCTCACGCAACAGAATTTCAAGGACAATGGATATGTTTTATTCTTTTTGTTTCTTTGGTTGCTATTATACCGTAGGCACTAGATTATTATTGCAAAGCATGTTTCAAAAATCCAGGTTCAGAATGTCAACAACATCCTAAGACATTTCATATACCTGCACGGCTTGTACACATGTCAAAGTTCAAAGTGACAGTTTCCTGAACACAAAAATCATCTACTGACTATTGCAGTGATTCAGCATATATGCTTTCTTGCTGTAAATAGTCTTCTACATGCATGTGTATCTTATCTTTTCAATTTTCTGGTAAGTACTTGAGGGCTACATTTTTAATGTTAAATACATTATACTATCTGGTGTGATTCCTAATACTGTACCTGGTATTCAAAAAGTATCACACAACTGTTCAATAAGCCTCACTGTTAGGAATTCTAAAACTATCCTAAGAGATCTGTTATTAACTTATTGTTTTAAGGTAAAGCTTTTCAAAATTATTCATTATGGAAAATAAACACACATGGAACTCAGACAATAAATGCATTCAAATCCACAGTCCAAATAATATATTTATTTTTAACAAGAAAAACAGTGGATTCTTTCAGTGGTGACAAGGCATTTCTTTCTTTTTTTTTTTTTTTTTTTTTGCAGGGAACTGAAAACATGGATCAATTATATATGGCCATTTCAAAGGAATTTTCCTACAATTCACAAGGTTAAAATTGATTCAGGCTCAATGGAAGTTTAAAACCAAAGTGAAAGGTTGTTAACCACACAGGTTTGTAAATGGAAAAAAAATATTTATAGTGAAGAGTTCCAGAAGTCACTTTTTTGATCAAGTATACGTCATCTATATAGTATTTTCACCAAAAAAGGATCAACCTGGATCTACTAATAAACAAAAATTTAGACAAATCCAGAATGTGGAACATTCTACAGAGGCAACTGGAGGCATAAAATCCTCAAAGAAAATCAGATTCAATATCACAGAAAGCAATATAATGTCACATTTTTATTATTCCAGAATAAAATGGGCTAGTCATTCAGTCAGTTCAGTCGCTCAGTCGTGTCCAACTCTTTGCGACCCCATGAATCGCAGCATGCCAGGCCTCCCTGTCCATCACCATCTCCCGGAGTTCACTCAGACTCACGTCCATCGAGTCAGTGATGCCATCCAGCCATCTCATCCTCTGTCCTCCCCTTCTCTTCCTGCCCTCAATCCCTCCCAGCATCAGAGTCTTTTCCAATGATTCAACTCTTCGCATGAGGTGGCCAAAGTACTGGAGTTTCAGCTTTAGCATCATTCCTTCCAAAGAAATCCCAGGGCTGATCTCCTTCAGAATGGACTGGTTGGATCTCCTTGCAGTCCAAGGGACTCTCCAGAGTCTTCTCCAACACCACAGTTCAAAAGCATTAATTCTTCGGCGCTCAGCCTTCTTCACAGTCCAACTCTCATATCCATACATGACCACAGGAAAAACCATAGCCTTGACTAGACGGACCTTAGTCGGCAAAGTAATGTCTCTGCTTTTGAATATGCTATCTAGGTTGGTCATAACTTTTCTTCCAAAGAATAAGCGTCTTTTAATTTCATGGCTGCATGGGCTAGAGACATAACCAAATATACCATATAGATTCTAGATTTTTTAAAATTATAAAAGCTTTTCTGGGCTGCCATATTAGATGTGATTATTCAATGTATTACTTTTCTTGGTTGGATTAATGGTAACCATAAAAACCTTACTCTTGGAGATTTGGACTAACAGAACTACCAAAATCTGCATCTTGCTTTCAAATGATACAACAACAACAACAACAAAAATAACCCCAAAGTAACATTGTAACTATGAGTGTTAATGACAATATTAAATCAGCTTAATTGTGGCAATCATTTCACAATGTATGCCCGCATGCTACGTCATTTCAGTCGTGTCTGACTCTTTCAGACCCACTGGACTGCAGCCTGCCAGGCTCCTCTGTCCATGGGATTCTCCAGGCAAGAATACTGGAGTGGGATGCCATGCCCTCCTCCAGGGGATCTTCCCAACCCAGGGATTGGCCCTCATCTCTTATGTCTCCTGCACTGGCAAGGCAGGTTCTTTACCACTAGAGCCACATGGGAAGCCCATAATGTATACATACACCAAAACACTGTATTGTACACGTCAAATATATACACGTTTCAGCAAGTGTACCTCAAAGCTGGGGGTGGTGGTGGAATACATAAAGAAAATATGGTGAAACACTAAAGATTTATGTGCTTATTAGCTCTGTATTAAAACTTTTAGCTTTTGTACATAATGAAAATTTTCAAAATCTTCAAGTGAAGAGTCAAAGTAATTTCCTCTTCTTTTCAGTCATTTTAAAGTAAACTGACAAGAGCTGAGTTTAGAGCCCAACTCTATCTTACATTTATTTATCTTAAATACTTTTACACCAAATAATTCTGACCTCTGAGACCTCTGAGAATATACACTATATAATCAACCTTGCTTACTAAGAAACAGGGCCAAACGGTGAAACTACACATAAAATAAGCAGAGTTCTTCCCCATTTTACACGTAAAGTTCAAGTTCTTAGCAATAATTAGAATTTCTTTCTCCAATATTTAACAGAACACACATTAATGAATATTCTTGACTTTACATCTTTTCCAATGACAAGCAGTCAGTCCATGGTTCTAACCGATGAAGACCTTTGAAATCAGAGGTCTTATTCTCCCTCTGTGTTCCTGTTTTCCTCACTCCCACTGCCTGAAATGCTGGTGGGGTTCTCTCCTCAGCCTTCCAATTTCAACCTGTCACTGCATTAGTTACCTATCACTGAGTAACAGATTACCACAAAACTTAAAGCTTTCAAATAACAATAAACCTTTCACATCTTTCAGCTTCTGTGGGTCAGGAACTCAGGACCAAAGGCACAAAAGGCACAGGGAAACTACTAAAGCACTGGTGCTCGAAACAGATAAAGCAGGAGGTAAAGGGGAGTCTGAAATCCAGGGCAATACAGTCAATTTCTGATCAGAATCCAAGGCCTGTTTTTGTCCTCCAGGCTCTTGGTCCTGCTTTCCAAATCATGCTTTCTTTTCCTTAAAGGGTAGCCCATGTTGACAGCCGTGCAGTTTTCTCAAACATGCTTCCTACATGCAGAGGTTCAGAGACTCAAAGCCTGCTTTTCATGGGCACTATCTCTGTCCCAAGTCCAGTCCATGCTGACAGTGCCGACTCATTCTCATTAGAAGAGAAAGAGGTCAAAGGGAAGAAGAGCGGAGAGAAGAAACTTCATGGGCCTCCTGACAATCTTCTTCTGGTTTACTCCATTGTGAGACCAAGGCCATACCCATAAATCTCTTCAAGACAAGCCCTTCTTTCGTTTCTTGAGCCCCTGCTGAAGACTGCTGGAGGACAACTCTCTAAATGTTCTTAGAAACCCTATTGTTTGATTCAAGAGGTCTTCGAGGCAACACCTTGGATCTTTCTGAGGTTTTATAGGATTTTAAAGTCACATCCTCAGCTTCATTTGTAGAAGATATTTTCCTGAGAGTGTTTTGGATTTGCTGTTTTCCAGAATGTTCCTCATTTTAGCAACACCGGTCAAATGAAGAGGCTAGGAATTTTCAGACTCACACATGCTTTCTGTTTAACAGTACTTTCTTTGATTGGTCTCTCTCCTTTTACATTTTATATACAAGCAGCAAGAAGAAACCAAGAGTATCCTTAATGTTCTGCTTACAAAATCTCCTTAGCTAGATCACCTAGTTTACTGTACATATTTTTCTACTTCCTATTTTACTGCAGCTGACAGAGTTCCTAAACTTCTGCCACTAGAGAACAAGAATCTCTTCCTCAATTTGCTGATGACATTTTTCTCATTTTTCTCTAAGCTCTCACCCACAGTCTTCTCAAAGGCCATCAAACTTCTACTAACAGTCTAATCTGGCTTTTCAGGCTTTCACTGATGCCTCAAAATCTTTCTAGCTTGTGTCCACCACTGAGTTCCAATGACAGACCTCCATTTTAAGTTGTTATGGCAAAATAAAACCACTGTGATACCAAAATCTGTACAATTTTTATGTAACAAATTACCCCAAATGCTAGCTTTTCCAGTACAGTAAACTTCAGTCCCATGTCAATGGGGCAGGATGGGCTTAGCTCAGTTCTGGACCAGGATCACTCCTGAGATTGCAGGCAACATGCTGACCACAGCTGTAGTTGTCAAAAGGCTCCACTTGACTCTGGAACACTTCACTGTCCAATATGCTATCCAGTGCTCACACATGGCTAGTGAGCACTTGAACTGTGACCAGAATTAACTGAGAGGTTCTCCAAGTACAAAATACACACCTCATTCTGAAGACTTCAGATTGAAAAAGAATATAAAATACACTATTAATAACTTTTCATATTGACACACATTGAAATGTCACATTGTACATGTAGGCTAAATAAAATGTATTACTAAAAAAATTTTTTAAAGGCTTTGAGTTTACTTAAGTTATGCACAGGTTGAACTGCTTTCTGAACTAGCATATCAACAGCTTATCTTACCTATTTGAAATCACAAAACTTAAGAAATCTGTAATTTCACTACAATTTTATGGGTAACCAGTTGAAACCATATTTACAACATATAAAAACTCAGTAGTAATTATCAAAAGCTGAAAGTTGTCTCAATCAATAGCGGCTATCTCATCTTTCACCAGATCCCTAAACCAAAGATTCAGTGTCTTACTGTCAATAAAATAACCTGGTGGACACCACCCCCGTGTCCACCCCGTGTTTTTCTAACACTTCCTCTAACACAAATACCACACCTATGCCTCACAGTGGGAATAAAGATTTAAGTTCCATAAAATTAAAGATAAAAGACAAAGAAAAGTGAGAAGGTTAAAACATAGGATATATTAAAAGAAAACTAGAAAAGAAATACATATAGGCAAAGTAAAAACAAAGGCAGAACTTAAATCCACACCATCAAAAGAACAGAAATCTAAATCAGTAAAGCAGAAAAAGGTAAAACATAAAGAAAGAAACGTAAGGGATAACTAGGGAGGGCAGAAAGCAAACACCCAATGAAAATAAAGGCACGACGCTATCTATTGTAGATTAAGGGGCCACAAACCCTTTGCCACTCTTTCCATCAAGAGTGGGACTCTGTTTCCTCTTGAATCCAAGCTAGTCTTCTGACTTGTCTGACCAAAAATATTAATTATAAGAAATGCTGTGCCAGCTCTGGTTCTAGCCTTTAGGAGGGCCGGCAGTATTCACTCTCAGTAGCCAGTCACATGCTCTGAAGTTCAGGCTGTCCTGCTGAAAAAAGGCAACAGGAAGGAGAACTGAGGTACTCCCATTCAACATTCAGCACCAAGGAACCAAATACGGGAGCAAGTCCTTCTGGGATTTTCCAGCTTTGCCTCGTTACACTCTAAGTCTAGCCAAATGAGTAACCCCAGTTGAGATCACCAGAAGAACCACTGAGTCAAACCACAGAATCATGACAAATAATAAATCACTGTTTTAAGCCACCAAGTGTTGGGTAATCTGTTATACAGCAGCAGATAAAAATCAATGTTGTTATACTGACCTAAAACAACACAGCACTGTCAAAAGCCACAGCTATGAGTCTAGTCTGAAGTATATGATTCTTGCATCTCAAGTCCTTGCTAGAAAGCATTATCTTAAATTATTTGAAAACCCAGATTGTTTCAAAAGCCTGGTTGAAAATAATAGCTTTTCTATTTCTAAAATTATCCTCTATTACTTACTTACTTGCAAAAATACTCTAAAGTCTATGCCAGGACTAAGTCAGGCATAGAAGATTGGGTGACAAATTTTAACACTACATTTTCCAATTTATGGTAAAGCATCTGCCTACAATGTGGAAGACCAGGGTTCCATCCCTGGGTTGGGAAGATCCCCTGGAGAAGGAAATGGCAACCCACTCCAGTATTCTTGTCTGGAAAATTCCATGGACTGAGGAGCCTGGTAGGCTACAGTTCATGGGTTTGCAAAGAGTCGGACACGACTGAGCAACTTCGCGTTTAAAATTGTGCAGTAGTTTGAGCATTCTTTTGCGTTGCCTCTCTTTGGAATTGGAATGAAAACTGACCTTTTCCAGTCTTGTGGCCACTGCTGAGTTTTCCAAATTTGCTGGCATATTGAGTGCAGCACTTTCACAGCATCATCTTTCAGGATTTGAAACAGCTCAACTGAAATTCCATCACCTCCACTAGCTTTGTTTGTAGTGATGCTTTCTAAGGCCCACTTGACTTCATATTCCAGGATGTCTGGCTCTAGATTAGTGATCACATAATCATGATTATCTGGGTCGTGAAGATCTTTTTTGTACAGTTCTTCCGTGTATTCTTGCCACCTCTTCTTAACATCTTCTGCTTCTGTTAGATCCATACCATTTCTGTCCTTTATTGAGCCCATCTTTGCATGAAATGTTCCCTTGGTACCTCTAATTTTCTTAAAGAGATCTCGTCTTTCCCATTCTGTTGTTTTCCTCTATTTCTTTGCATTGATCGCTGAAGAAGGCTTTCTTATCTCTCCTTGCTATTCTTTGGAACTCTGCATTCAGATGCTTATATCTTTCCTTTTCTCCTTTGCTTTTCACCTCTCTTCTTTTCACAGATATTTATAAGGCCTTCCCAGACAGCCATTTTGCTTTTTTGCATTTTTTTCCATAGGGATGGTCTTGATCCCTGTCTCCTGTACAATGTCACGAACCTCATTCCATAGTTCACCAGGCACTCTATCTATCAGATCTAGGCCCTTAAATCTATTTCTCACTTCCACTGTAAAATCATAAGGGACCTGATTTAGGTCATACCTGAATGGTCCATCGGTTTTCTCTATTTTCTTCAATTTGAGTCTGAATTTGGTAATAAGGAGTTCATGATCTGAGCCACAGTCAGCTCCTGGTCTTGTTTTTGTTGACTGTATAGAGCTTCTCCATCTTTGGCTGCAAAGAATATAATCAATCTGATTTCGGTGTTGACCATCTGGTGATGTCCATGTGTAGAGTTCTCTTGTGTTTGCTATGACCAGTGCATTTTCTTGGCAAAACTCTATTAGTCTTTGCCCTGCTTCATTCCGCATTCCAAGGCCAAATTTGCCTGCCTTTACTGCTAATAAAGTAATGCTCAAAATTCTCCAAGCCAGGCTTCAGCAATACGTGAACCATGAATTCCCTGATGTTCAAGCTGGTTTTAGAAAAGGCAGAGGAACCAGAGATCAAATTGCCAACATCCGCTGGATTATGGAAAAAGCAAGAGAGTTCCAGAAAAACATCTACTTCTGCTTTATTGACTATGGCAAAGCCTTTGACTGTGTGGCTCACAATAAACTGTGGAAAATTCTGAAAGAGATGGGAATACCAGACCACCTCACCTGCCTCTTGAGAAATCTGTATGCAGCTCAGGAAGCAACAGTTAGAACTGGACATGGAACAACAGACTGGTTCCAAATAGGAAAACGAGTACGTCAAGGCTGTATATTGTCACCCTGCTTATTTAACTTCTATGCAGAGTACATCATGAGAAACGCTGGACTGGAAGAAACACAAGCTGGAATCAAGATTGCCGGGAGAACTATCAATAACCTCAGATATGTAGATGACACCACCCTTATGAAAGAAACTGAAGAGGAACTAAAAAGCCTCTTGATGAAAGTGAAAGAGGAGAGTGAAGAAGTTGGCTTAAAGCTCAACATTCAGAAAACGAAGATCATGGCATCCAGTCCCATCACTTCATGGGAAACAGATGGGGAAACAGTGGAAACAGTGTCAGACTTTATTTTGGGGGGCTCCAAAATCACTGCAGATGGTGACTGCAGCCATGAAATTAAAAGACGCTTACTCCTTGGAAGAAAAGTTATGACCAACCTAGATAGTATATTCAAAAGCAGAGATATTACTTTGCCGACTAAGGTCCATCTAGTCAAGGCTACGGTTTTTCCTGTGGTCATGTATGGATGTGAAAGTTGGACTGTGAAGAAGGCTGAGCGCCGAAGAATTGATGCTTTTGAACTGTGGTGTTGGAGAAGACTCTGGAGAGTCCCTTGGACTGCAAGGAGATCCAACCAGTCCATTCTGAAGGAGATCAGCCCTGGGATTTCTTTGGAGGGAATGATGCTGAAGCTGAAGCTCCAGTACTTTGGCCACCTCATGCGAAGAGTTGACTCACTAGAAAAGACTCAGATGCTGGGAGGGATTGGGGGCAGGAGGAGAAGGGGAGGACAGAGAATGAGATGGCTGGATGGCATCACTGACTCGATGGACGTGAGTCTGAGTGAACTCCGGGAGATGGTGATGACAGGGAGGCCTGGCGTGCTGCGATTCATGGGGTCACAAAGAGTCGGACACGACTGAGCAACTGAACTGAACTGGACGTTTAAAATGTTTTAAGAAAAGTTCACCTTTGCAACTTCTCTGAGTTCTTCCTTTGAGGACTGACTATGCCACTAGGCACTCAAATGGCAATGATAAACAAGGAAACTATGAAGCAGAACTGACCTCAGGTACAAATTTTATCACTTCCTCCCTTTTCCGGAAGTCAATCTTGCCTACCTAGTCTGTGCTCCCAAAGCACTTTGTGCAAATCTCTATTTGTTAATAACAATGGTAACAGCAGCTAACATTTAGGAAGCACTTACTATGTCCCTGAGGATAAATAAGTATCTGTGGGTAACTGCTAAGAAAAATTAACCAAAAAAATAAGTTTATCAATTCATTGATAAACACAACTATAAAGATCTAAACTTTTACAAACGAGTCTAATTTGATAGTAATGTATTTTTATTCAGCACCATTTTAATGCTGAAAGCCATAAATATAACACTGAAAGCTATATAAACATGCATTTTAAAAAATTTTTTAAGAAGTCAGTCACAAGAGGAGTAAGAAAATAAGGAGTAATATTCATTAAAATATATGGATGAAAAAATCCAAGTAAATATAACCCCTAACATTTTGAAGGATGTAATCTGGATCTTTTCAGCTGATCCAGATGGTAGAGTTGGAAATCGGCTTCCCAGGTGGCTCAGTGGTAAAGAATTCACCTGCAATGCAGGAGACTCAGGCTCAATCCCTGGGTCTGGAAGATCCCTTGGAGAAGGAAATGGCAACTCACTCACTTATTTTTGCCTAGAAAATCCCACAGACAGAGGAACCTGGCGGGCTACAGTCCATGGAGTCTCAAAAGTGTTGGACACAACTGAGCAACTAAACAACAAAAGAGCTGGAATCATCAGCTATAAAACCTGTGACTACCAATTTCACTGCATACTCTGACTCAAAAACAAAAATGAAAACCTTTATATAATTCATTTGATACACTAAAAACTCACAATCCTCAGAAAACTGGCTGGAAACTAAAATTTGGATTCTATAAGGAAAGTCAAATCAAACTGAGGATCATTAAAAAAAAAATTGAGGATCATTTTACAAACATACTTCCTAAGTCACTATCACCTCAGAATAACAAACTATCTTCTTTTAAGAAGGGAGCACAAGCCTAGAAGTCCTACAAACAGACAGATTAGCTATCCTTTAGAATAATAACAGGGATAAATTTTAGAGAATGCTACGTGCCAAACTTTCAATCTGACCTGTACAAAGGTTGGAAATTGTTTCTGCCGGAAATCTAAGAACTTCAGTACCGACATTATAACTACACACAAACACACACACATAAAAGAAAACATTTTGTGTCACACACTGTTGGTTCTTTAAAGCAGTATCTTTTCCCAGTCCCCTTAACCCTGGCCACCTCCCACTAGAGACTGAAAGATATCTTGAAAGCTTGAATCAACAAGTGTAGGAATGAAAAGCCAGTAAGCTAAAGGTGCACAAGCAGAGAGAGCTGGAATCTTTGGTGATTTTATCCTTATCTGATAAACAACCAGTCCCTGCCGACCTTTATCCGTCTTACGGGAAAAAATAAACATGTCTTTGTTTGTTACTCTTGGCTATCTATTCTGTTATTTTTAGCAGAATACTTGTCTTACTAATACATTTAAAACATGGAGAAAATGAAAGTGAAAACTGAAAGTGAAAGTCGCGCGTCTGACTCTTTGTGACTCCATGGACTATACTGTCCATGGAATTCTCCAGGCCAGAATACTGGAGTGGGGAGCCTTTCCCTTTTCCAGGGGATCTTCCCAAATGGTTCTCTAACTTCTTTAATTTAAAAAAGTTATAGTACTTATATAAATAAAAATGTCATTCTGATGCCAGATATGACAAATTAAATGCAGACAGTCCTATGTATTTTCCCTTAATATTTTTCTGATTATAAAAGTAATAAACTCACTTTAGAAATTTTATAAAATATAGAAAAATATAATGATGGGAAAAAAAACACTACCCAGGGATAACCACTTTTAACACTGTGGTATATATTTCCTTCCAATCAATTTTTATACCTATATCAATATATAAAACTGCTTTTTATCTTCATAAACTAGGATCATGTGGGATACAGTTTACTATTAATACCTGCAGAATGTAATAATAATTCAGTAACATATGAAAGAACTTAAGATTTAAAAAACAGTAGTGTCTCTTCTCCCATTCATACATACACCTCACACCCTCACCACTCTACTTGTGAAATACAGCCGCTTTTAACACTTCTGGCATTATGGCTCTCTTTCTTGATTTCAACTGACTTCCCACTATGAAGGAGAAAAACTGTTCCCCTTCACCTTCTTTCCCAACTTTTACTTTCTTTTTTCATTTTCATTTATCAATTGTTGCTATCACAACATTAAAAAATATAATTATGCCTCTCTTGACACATGAATTTTAGATAGAATGTTTTAGTTTGCAAATGTGGACAAAAAGGAAATTAGTGTTCTTAAATAACAAACATTTTTTGTCAACCACAAGATTAAAATGCACCTATCATTTGGCCTTACCCACTCCTGAGTACAGAAGGAAAAAAATGTTTATACTTGTTGCTGTAGCACTATTTAGAAAAAGTGAAAAGACAGCAGTATCATAACAGAATAAATACAGAAAAACAAATTTTTAAAAATGGTTACAAATAAACAGAAACTTTAAAGTGATAAAAGATAAAGATGGAGGAAGAGAGCAGCACAACATTCAGGTCAAACAACAGAAAAGGTATACTGAGGAACTCCTCTTTCACACTTCTATAATGCCCAAAGGTGCTGAGAAGATAGTTATCACTGAGTTCCAGGTAGCATCAATAATTTTTGAGAAATACAGAGCATCAGAAAGGTATTAAAAACAAAACAAAGCCTTGTACAGGCAAAGATCCTTATTGTTTTTATAGAAGAAAACAGTGGGTGAGGCTTAATATTAAATATCAGTAAAACTGATGTCAAATTTAGCAATGTCATATAACAAATTACTAATAATAGCAGCTATTCTATAATAGTAATAATATATAATAATAATAGCAGCTATTGCTTATTAACTACTTAGAATATCCCATGTACTGTGATAAAAACTAATCAGACATTATGATGTTTTATATGGTCTTCCCTGTGGCTCAGACGGTAAAGAATCTGCCTGCAATGCAGGAGACCTGGGTTCAATCCCTGGGTTGGGAAGATCCCCTGGCGGAAGACATGGCAACCCACTCCAGTATTCTTGCCTGGAGAATCCCATGGACAGAGGAGCCTGGTGGGCTACAGTCCATGGGGTTGCAAAGAGTCAGACATGAGGACACAACAGAGAGACTAAGCACAGAGTTCCTCTGGAAGCTCAGCAGTAAGGAACCTGCCTGCAGTGCAGCAGACGCAGGCTCGACTCCTGGGTCGGGAAGATTCCATGGAGAAGGAAATAGCAACCCACTCCAGTATTCTTCCCCACAAAATCCTACAGATAGCGGAGCCTGGTGGACTATACAATCCACTGGGTCACAAAGATTCAGACGTGACTTAGTGACAAAACCACCACCACCGTATGAGAGAAATTATTGTCATCTCCATCTTACAGATGCTAAATTTAGGCATGCTATTTTACCCACAGCCACTAGCAAAAGGCAAGGCAAAGACTTGAAGCTCCACTCTCTTAACCACTGGACTAAGCTGACAGTATGAGAGTACTTGACAGTGAGACAAGCAGACGAATGAGAATAGGTTCACTAAAAGCAAGTTCTGTCAGAGGAGTCATTCTTTTCTGACTACATGTTGCAACAACATAAACAAATCTCTAAGACATGCTGTTAAGTGACTATGACACCATTTATGTAAAATGAGACAAAACAGTAAGATTCAAATATTTATACAGAATAAAGCACAGAAGTCTCATTTTTTTCATTATCCCTATTCCTGTGCCCTGCTCAATTCCTTGAATCCAAACCTTTTGACGAGACAAATATTACTTATAGTTTGGCATGTATCTTTCTGGTTCTTAAATATTTGAGGAAAAATCTGACTTTATATTGGCACAACATACTTGATAGCAATATTTCTGAGAAGAAAAATAATAGTGCAACTCTATCTGTTGCTTTAGCCTTCTTACAAAAAGAACTCATATATTACTTCTATAACACAATTTTTTAAAATCATAATGATGCTCAAAGAAAACAAGCAAAAGTTTCCAAGTATGACCTCAATGGCATCCTTAAAAAAAGCTTGATACAGTATTAATAGAATACATAGCAGTTAAAAACCTTTACATGACAAAACTAAAGTTAAAAGGCATAAACGAATCAGGAAAAGATCTGCAGCAGCAACAAAAAGATCACCAAAATAATACTATTCGGAATATATAAAATGTCCTTACAAACAAATAATATACACCATTTACGAACTTGACTAAAGATGCAAGTTTCATATATAAAAACTGACTAAGGATAAGAACAAGCAATTTATTGGGGGAGGGGGGAGGAACAGCTAAAAGAAATAACAACAAAGTTAAACCTCAGTAACAAAGAGATGTAAAATAAGACAGCAATAAAATGGCAAAAACTAAAAAAGAGGAATGTTGGTGGAGGAGGGATAAACGGAGAGACTGGGATTGACATATACACACTAGTATATATAAAACAAATAACCAATAAAAAGGTTAAAAATCAAAATAATACCCAATGATGGCCATGGCATGAGGCAACACAAACGTTTACAAACTAGCAATGGGAAAAAAAATACATTCTCTCTCTTTTGTTGTTTGTTTTTAATTGGAGTATAGCTGTTTACACTGCTGTGTCAGTTTCTGCTGTACATAAAGTGAATCAGCCATACGTATACATATTTCCCGTTTGGTGGATCGTCTTTCCATTTAGGTTACCACAGAGTACTGAGTAAGAGTTCCCTGTGCTATACAGCAGGGTCCCATTACTTATCTACTTTGTATATACTAGTGTGTGTGTGTGTGTGCGTGCGTGTATATACTCGTGTCAATCTCCCAATTCGTCTCACCCTCTGCTTCCTCCTTGGTATCCATACATCTGTTCTCCACATCTGTGTCTCTGTTTCTGCTTTGCAAATAAGATCATCTATAACACCACATTTCAGGACAAACATATCTCCGTAAGAGGACACCGAAGATCATGCACGAGAGAGCTAGAAGCCACGTCGTACAATAAACAAACTAAAGAGAACAGAACTTTTTGCTTAGAAAGAAGATTTTAGGGAAGACATTACAGTGATCTTGAATATCTGAAGGCCTTATTTGTTGCCTTAAGTTCTTTTGCCAACACCATGGACAGTAGCCCGCCAAGCTCCTGTTTACAGGATTTCCCAGACAAGAATACTTGAGTGGGTTGCCATTTCCTTCTCCAATCTGAAGGCCTATCACAGGGAAAACAGAACTTTGTGTTTTTTTTACTGCTCAGGAAGGCAAAATAAAGACTACTAGTGCTCAGAGCTATTACATAATGAAACAGCTATGCCTTATACAATGAGATTTTAGTTTCAATAAATGATCCATCAGAAACATATCAGAAAAGATTCTCCTCATAGGCTTGAAAAGTTAAGTTTCATGAATGTGGAAGCACTTCTCAGTTCTATGAGTAGAGCAAAAATTATACCTTAATATGAACAAATCTTTCAGAACTGTGATCACTACTGCATTTTTCACTACAGTGTCTCACTTACCTGGTTAAGATAACTTATATACTCACCTATTCTGGGACTATGAGGGATCTTCCCAGCCACCTCTGCCAGAAATAACCATTCAGTCAGTTCTAATTTCTACTCCATTAGTCCCTATACTGGAGAAGGCACTGGCGACCCACTCCAGTACTCTTGCCTGGAAAACCCCATGGATGGAGGAAGCTGGTGGGCTGCAGTCCACGGGGTCGCTACGAGTCAGACACAGCTGAGCTACTTCACTTTCACTTTTCACTTTCATGCATTGGAGAAGGAAATGGCAACCCACTCCAGTGTTCTTGCCTGGAGAATCCCAGGGACTGGGGAGCCTGGTGGGCTGCCATCATCTACGGGGTCACACAGAGTTAGACACGACTAAAGTGACTTAGCAGCAGCAGCAGTCCCTATACACAAAAGCACAATACAATGATAAATGTATGACCTGATCTGGAATCCCAAAATCCTATTCTAGGAGTGTGTGTCTGTGTGTGGGGGGGACGTGTTTGTGTAGGGTGCGTGCGTGTGAGGGGTGGGGGGGCGGGGGGAGCAGCTCCTCTGTCCACGGAATTTTCCAGGCAAGACACTGGAGCAGGTTCCGTTTCCTACTCCAGGGGCCCCACGTGACCCAGGGATCGACTCCTCACCTCTTGTGTCTCCTGCACTGGCAGGCAGACTCTACCACTGTGCCGCCTGGGAAGCACATCCTAGGCACAGGCTACTTCCGTAACTGTGACTGTCTATTCTGTATTCCCTGCCCTGCCTCAGCTGTCCCAAATTGAGTTCTAAGCCCTGGTATCTGTGACATACTGATATTTGAACATCTAGAATTGTTTTTTCCTCTTCCTTATTCATTTGTCAAAGAAAGATTAAGAGCTATGTTCAAGGTACTGGTAGACCCTACGGGGGAAGAAATGTAGTTGTACTGGACAAGGGTCCTGCCCTCAGGGAATTTATTTTGGAGAAGGTAAAATAGTGTATCTATGTAGTAACTAGTCAATCAGAAGCCTAAAGCAAGACAAGGCAGGAATGTGTTAGAGACAAGAGAAGTCATTCTCACTCTCTAAGACTGTGATCGGGCAAAACATCAGGACGATATTAGAATCAAAATATCTAACAAAGACAGAAGGGAAGAAAACGCCAAGCAGAAAAACCAGCATAAGTAAAAACATATCTTTAAGAAGATACAGTAGTCGGTGCACGGCCATCACATCAGTGCCAAGTTCCCCAAGGCAGCTAACATAGGTGAGTTCAACAGAGACAGCGTCCCTGCGCTCCCCACAGGGACATGAGGTTTCCAACAGATGGAAGCTACTCCCTTTTCCATTCTTAGAGATTTTTAAAGCCTCCTGTTCTACAGTTCTTACCTACTCCCTCACCGAGTACTAATAATAGCTTTTTTAAAAAGAACTCCAGTATATTCCTAAGTGACAGGAAAGGAACAAAATATGAAGTATCATAAAACTGGCAATACAGTGGTTCCACTACTGGCCCTGCTCTGCCTCAACTCCAAAACTGACCTGTTCTTGAAACTGCAAGATAAACAGGTGTTAAGACTAGACAACTTCCAAAGACTCCTCTAGTTTAAAATTCTACAAATTTACTGGAGAAAAGGTTTAGCTATGTTTCCAGGTGACTGGAGCTCAGATGGTTTAAACCATTAGTTTCCTCGGTTATACAGATAGATGAAGTTTCTACTCCTCTTAATTTGTTATGAGTAATTAAATTAACAAATAACAAAACTTAGTGACTTACAAAGCTTAAACTTTACATCTATAAATTAAAACATACGTCTAACAGAGTTCCACTTTCATTGACTGTAGGGTGACTTATATTAAGCTAACTTTCCCATACTTAAAAGTTATAAATCCTGTACAAAATACTAAAATAAAAACTATCTGAAGGCAGTGGAAAGCACCAAAAGCAAGCAGAAACTGGGGACAGTTACCCCTGAAAGAAGAGAATTGACTGCACTGGATGAGATTTACATTTTTATATGACTTGTTGCTTGAGAGGCTCCTCCATTTCTTGAGATTAGTGTAGATAAAACTTCGACAAAAAATCACAGTCATGTTGCTTAAAGGAGTCAGATTGGAGCTCAGAGCTGCCAAAAACTTTTCATGACTAGAAAATGAGAATACCCCACAAGACAGGAAGACACAGAGGAGGAGCCCCAACACCTACATGTAAACTCTGCCCAAATTCTAGCTAACCCCTGAATAATACATGCATTTAAAAAAAAAAAAGAGCCAAAACACAGAAAGCAAAATATTGAGGCAAAAAGCAGAGATTTTAACTGCTTTTCACAACAGAGAAAATGAAGTAAAGAAACAATAAAATTGAGGTAAGTATCAATTAAAACAAAAAGCAGCAGTCTTCAGTAGGAAATAAGAGATCAAGAGTCTGTATAACACATCAACACAATGAACTATATATCAGACATGTGAAGTAACAAGAAAATACAATCACAGACAAAGAAGAAGAGCTGTCAACAGAAATCAACTCCAGGAAAATCCTAAAGTCAGGTTAACAGACAATAAATCAATTTAGAGAAAATGAACAAATTCCTTAAAATACACAATTTAGTCAAACTTCACAAGATGAAACAAAATCTGAATATTCCTGTATCTATTAAATAAACTGAATGTATTATTTTAAAAAGCTCCAACCCAGACGGCTTCACTGACTGCAGTTTAGCAAACATATAAGGAAGAAATAAAACTCATCTTTTGCAAATTCCTTCAAATATCAAGGAGGGGATTCTCAACCTATTTTATTAGTCTAGCATAACTATTATGCAAAACTTTTATAGATCAATATTTTGATAAATGTATAAAAGGATCCTTAACAAAATATTAGTGAATCAAAATTGTTAATATATTAAAGACAGTACATCACGACCAAAAGGGTTTATTCCAGCAATCAAAGTAGTATGCCATATTAACATATTAAAACAGTAATGAGAAAAGTTAAATGGTCATTTCAACAGGTGCTGGAAAATCTCTTGAAAAAACTGAATACCCACTCATGATAAAAGTTCTCAGCAAACTAGGAATAGAAGGGAACTTTCTCAACTCAATAAAAGACAGCAGTGAAATCCTAAGGCTAATATGAAATTTAAGAATTAAGGCAAAAATGTCCACTCTCACCAATTACACTCAACAGTGTACTAAAGGTCCTAACCAGTGAAATAAGACTAGAAAAATTAATTAAAGGCATAAAGCCTGGAAAGGGAGAAACAGAACTGTAGCTCTTTGCAGATGACTTGACTAACAACACAAAACCTTTAAAGTCAACTAATATTAAAAAGTGAATTTAATGAGACTGTAGAATACAAAGTCAATATACAAACTCAATTGTGGATTGGGAAGGCAGGTAACAGCAATTTTACACTCTAGAATGTGTATGAACTATCCAATCGTTCTCTCCATTTGGTTTCTCTCCATTTGGTTGACGTGGTTAACACTTTCAAAACAAACACACTGAAACAAGAGGAAGAACAAATCTCACATCACTGTAGATACATTAAATCTCCAAGTTTAATGCAATTAGAAAATAAATTTAACTTGTCCACGTTTCTGCTCCTCCTGTAATGTCAATAGTCAAAGTGAGCTTCTCTAATCTACCATGTGGTTTATGTAGTCACTACCACAGCTCTTCACTCTCTATGGAAAATGCTTGCTACTGACTAGTAAACAGGAAATCATGCTGTCGTCTTCTCTTTTCTTAATCACTTCATAATTTATTTCAAAAGTCACTTTGTGAATAAGATATGAACAAAATGTACATAAGTATATACAAATTAAAAGAGAAGGAAAGGCCCCTGGACTTAGAAAAGCACCCCCAAAAAGGCACTTTTGTTTTCTCTGTAATAACTTAAAATTAACTAGATCACAGCACACATTAAACCATAACCTATCTTACAATCTTTGCTACAGAGGTATACTTTGCACAGTGGGGATTAAGCTGTTTTGTAAAAAAACTCATAAACATATAAAGTTTTAGCTAAGAATCACCAAATACTAACATTCTAGTTCATCTACGCAAACCATTTCATACAGTGTAAGACAAATATCATTCAAAGGACCCAGTTTATGGACAATGGGCATCCCTGAATGGAAACTATAATAATCACAAGGCAACTAGGGAAAAAGTTCTTTGAAAACACAAGCTGGTTACACACACAGAACATAACATGAAGTTCAATTTGTTAGATACTAAAACAACAAAAAGTGTAAGGAATTAACACATCATGCAGCATTTTCATCAATCAAAATGCTTTAAAACGACCTCTTATATTTGTACTAATTTCAGAACAGTAAGATGATGAATTGACTAAAAACACATTACAAATTTTAACTTGCTATCAAAGGAACTGGCTCTCCACATTAATAGACTATTTAAGTTTTTAAGAAACAGTACTATTAACCAAACAAAATTTTATAAACTACAATAAGCCCTTATGCAACATTATTAAAATATACATATTTCTAGAATTTAAACCTTTTAAGCAGGTTAAAATTTCCCATTTTATTAATACAGTTAAGTTTCTTCAGAGCCAATATTACTACTAGCTGTAATGGAAACTAAGAAAGCAAAACTTTTGACACCTAGTTTAAAGATTTTAAGTTACCCAGAGTATACCCACAGGCTGATCTTTGAAAAAGTAATTTAAGAAGTGTCTGATATATATGCAAATACCTCTTATTCTGATGTGCAGCCAAACTGCTAGGTACTCTCCTAGGACCACTAAGAAGGAAAATGCAGGTAATACTCCAGTTTGCAACTGATGTTTCTTTTATTGTAATTTCTAACACCAACAATACTAAATTAATGTGTTATCTCAATACTCATGATTTTGGATAAGTAGAGGAAAAAAGTTTTCACTACTGATATATCACTTATAGCCACAGTCAGAAAAGCATTTATCCTACATAATATCAATAATTACCTTTAAGTCTTTCTTTCCCTATTCTAAGATATTAGCTAAAGAGCAATATTAGCTTATTAGCTTGTTCACATTAAAAAGTACAAATACAATGAGACTATACATGGACAGGAGCTAATAACTGATTCATAAATACAAACTTAAGAAAAGGGACTGACAAAGTAAGAACTATATTACAACTTTTTCTATATCTATTTATAGTTTAAGAGTCTGAAACCACTCCTCTAAATAAATTATTTTGCAATGCCTACAATCACACTGTAAGGTAAAGAAGGCAGATCATATTTATTTTCAAATGAGTACACCGAAGTTCAGGTGATAATAATCTACCCAGGGTAATAAGCAAGCAGCAAATCCTAACAATCCTTTAGAATAAATTCTCTGAACCAAAATATAGCCAAACAACAACAGACTACATGACATTTGCCTGACTAAAACAAAACATTATTATTAAGATAACACTGAAAATGTCTAAATGAATAAATTAAGGGTAGAAGAAAAATATGCCTAATTTGGTTTTTTCTAATGTTTCAACTAAACCTTTTAAGAGCACAGTTAAACACCAACATCACTAATCCCCACTGTGTAAAAAGAGAGGGCACTATCTGTAATTCTGGTCTTCAATTCAGAAGTATATACAGACAAATAAGGATGACCAGACACCTGAAGAAACAACTACCACCATCAAAAAGAACCAGAATAAACAAATTGGAAGAGTTATTCGATGAGGAGAAAAAATTTACAACCTACTTAGTGTCCTAAGATTAAAATTTGCATTATATTTATATATAAAATAAGAGCAAGTGACCATGAATGAGACAAAATTCCCAGAAATATAAAGTAATAGCTGACTTGGACTATAAAGCAAGCTGAGCGCTGAAGAATTGATACTTTTGAACTGTGGTGTTGGAGAAGACTCTTGAGAGTCCCTTGGATTGCAAGGAGAGCCAACCAGTCCATCCTAAAGGAAATCAGTCCTGAATATTCATCGGAAGGACTGATGCTAAAGCTGAAACTCCAGTACTTTGACCACCTGATGCAAAGAACTGACTCATCTGAAAAGACCCTGACGCTGGGAAAGATTGAAGGTGGGAGGAGAAGGGGATGACAGAGGATGAGATGGGTGGATGGCATCACCGACTCAATGGACAGGAGTTTGAGCAACATTTGGTGATGGACAGGAAGGCCTGATGTACTGTAGTCCATGGGGTCGCAAAGAGTTGGAGGGATAAGCTGAACTTCAACTTGAGTTGAGATAAGTAATTCAATAAAGAGTTATAGAACAGTCAAGAAAATCTCTCAGAACAAATAGACAAAAAGAAACAAAGAGATGTAAAACAAAATAAACTTTAAAACAGACTTTGGTATGGAAGTTCTAGGGGAAACAATGTGGAAAGAACACAAAGAACATAGAAAGGAAAAATAATGAAAGAAATACAGAAGATTTCTCAGAACTAAAGACACAGCTCATTTTCAAAGGGTCTAACAAATGCTTTATGGAAAAAATTTAAAAGGACTATACTCATCCTCTTCAAATTTTATAATGCCAAGGATAAAAAGGCATCAACACAAAAAGCTTCCAAAATACAAATCAGGTTACCTACAAAAATACTGTTCTATAATAGCATCAAATCTCTTATCAGTAAAACATTACTAAAAGGTAATGAAACACAACCTTCAAAATGCTGAAGGACAATTATTTTAAACCTAATTTTACACCCAGCCAAGGCATGTACAGGTGCAAAAATGAAAAGGACATTTCAAACATGGTGTTGGCAAGTACCCACACACATTCTTTCTGAAAAAGTGACTTCAGGAAATACTCCAGAAAGCTGAAAATAAATCCAAAACAAAAAGAAGACAGACACGAGAGCTAAGAAAGCAAAGAATTTATCCAGGAATGCAATTAAATAATGTGACACTAGCTAAGCATCATTCCCAGAAAAGTCAGTTTATCTTAGAACTTCCACAAATAGCATGATTAAAAAGCTTGATAACCAAGTGATATGATGAAGACGGCTCTTCTACCAACAGGGGGGAAATGTGGTCACTGGAAAATCCAGAAAAAAGTGATATGCCATACTAGAAGCCAAACTAAAGTATGGGATGATCCTGAATATCAATAGAGTACAAAAATCCACCTCTTCTCTAAGGATCCCATCATACTACTTTGTTTAGCAGTAATATATACATAATCATAATATAGATTACTGCTTTTTAGAAGCAGCAACTATTATAAACCTTAAAAATATAAAATCAATGTTACAGTTGACATAAAATGGGAAGGGAATATGGAATTCAAAGGAAAAGATTGGGAGGGGTATCACTTGTTCTCAACTTATAAAGTGGCAAGTTTAGAGTCAACGTCTAAAAACTTTCTAGAATTAGTAGTGCAAAAGCTAGAAGTTTAACCACAAACACCAAAAAATTAAAAAAACGGATGGGAGAAAATAAGTATTAAAAGTTAAAATTTTTTATTTTTCTCAATGAAGATATAGTAGATTACTTAAGATTTACCAAAAATAAGGTTTAGCATATTATATATAAAACTGGGATAATAATCAGCAGAATTAAAAATAAAAAAGTTCTCTCTAAAGCGAGAAACTAGTTGGAAGAGTCAGAGTTACTTTTCATTCTATACCTTGTGTACCTCAAATTCTTATGTTTCTATGACCATTATTTCCCAAAATAAACACACACACACACACACACACACACACACACACACACTCGTTACAATCGTATTCACTAAACAATACAGGAAAAACACTGAGAATTCACTTTCATTTTTTCTTTATTCTGTACACCATGCACAACATACCAAACTTCTATTTTAGTATTTCAGACAAGACACAATTAAATAAGACTCAAGAACCACTCCTAATACCTTGATAAAATGCGGTGATAGTAATACCTTAAGAATTGTCAGAACACATCCACATCCACTAACTCACTTAACCCTCACAACTATCTTGTGAGAGCAGATATTTGAGATTAATAAAATAAAACTCCAAAAGGTCTAAGTGATTTGCCATCCCCCCATCCAAAAAAAGGAAAAAATATATAAATGTAACAGACAAGTTAAAAAAATTTTAAATAATTTTCATACAGCACTGAAATATGAAAATGCTTTCCAAATTTATACTATGAGAATAACATGGGAAAAATTAAACTTTAACAATACAAATAGCCACTTTGGGAAACAGTTTTTATAAAGTTAAACATATACTTACCATATGACTCTGCAATCTCATTCTTAAGTTAATACTCAAGAAAAATGAAAACACATCACACAAAGATATGTACTCAAATGATCACAGCAGCTTTATTCATAACAGCCAAAGACTCGAAACAACCCACCAACCGGTAAACAGAAAAACTGTGTTATGTCTAGATGGTGATATACTACTCAACAATAAAAAGGAATAAACTAATGATATATACAACAACACAGATGGATCTGTAAAGTATTATACTATGTAAAAGTAACCAGACCCAAAGGACTACATATTGTTATGATTCTACCTATATGAATTTCCAGAAAAGCAGAATTACAGTAACAGCAAATCAGTGGTTGCCACGGTTCAAGGACGAAGACTGACTGCATAGGGGAATGAGGGAACTTTCTGGTATAACAGGAATGTTCCACATCATGGTTGTAGCATTTGTTACACTAGTGTACAAATTTAGCAGAATTTATCACTTAAAACAGGTGAAGTTTATTATACGTAAATTACAACTCAGTAAGGCTTATTTTTAAAAAACTCATTAATATGTAATCATATTTAACTACTGACAACATCTTTTAAGCCTAAATAGTAACTACAAAGCTTCAAAGAATATTAAAAATTACAAAATTATTAAGAGGAAACCTTTAACTAGAAAACAGATATACAAGAAGTTAAAGCTCTGAAAATGGAGCCATCTTCATCCTACTGAATTTGGCCATGTGGATAAACAGTAGTTGCCTGGCAACCAGTCTAAACTCTAGTCTAGATTTCAAAATAAGCACATTAACCTCATTAGTAGGTGATCTCATGGAGGATAAACTAAGCTTTACATTCAAGAGGCTTTTTTTAGTATTAAAAAGCAATAATAATGCATTTGAATTATTTATCTAAAATACGAGTGAATAAAAAATAATAAAAGTGGGTCATGAAAAATTAAAATACAAAATTAAACATACATGGGCGGGCACAATGGTCTTTTACTTTAGGACTTTACTTATCTAACTATAGGGTTACTGAATCCATGAGTTTGTGAGAGAATACTGCCTCTACTACTTTAATCCTTTTCCCTGCCACCACCCAAAAATGGCTTAATGTAACTGAGTACTTTTATTTACTTGTCTTTAATACAAGTTAGACATTTTTCTAGACATCTAAAGACATCTCTCTGGATTGTAGAATCTGTGGACAATACAGAAAAATACAACACAAACTTTCTGTAACATATGTGCACACAACATACCAGATAAACCAAACCTTCTTAATTTGATTATAAATGATCAAAATCAAGTATTACAAAGAATTCCGAAATAACAAGCAAACTCGTAACACATGTTAAATATGGTTTCTAGATCTTAGTGGACATAGTATGCCACAGTTTACTTTGTTTCCAACATTAGAAAAAAAGATACTGACTTCCAGGACACAACTAAGTGTTAGCACACTTACCAACCATACTGTTTTCAGTTTTGTTGAACACTTACCCCTCTTCTGAACCCAACCTTCTTTCACAATGGTAACATCGCTCATGATGGCTCCCCTCTGAGCCCCCAACTTGGAGAAACGGTACTTTGTGATACCAGCTTTGGGGTTTGGATTCTCTGCTGCTGCTGCTGCCCTTCCCACTCTCTAGTGATGACTCAGCCTGGAAGGAAGTATTGAAGAAAGAATTTCTTTTTTTTCCATTCTTGCAACTCACATAGCAATAACAAACAACTAATTCTTTGTAAATGTCTTCAACTGACCTGACCTCACATAAAAGTCTAGCTCTTCAAACTGCGGAACCTATTTATTAAGTAGTTTTACAATGAATGCACTTCTCTGGTCTTGTGACAGATTTCAAATGATAGCGAAACTTTTAACCTAAGAGGTTTCAACAAAAAAAAATGTATCTTAACCACTGTCATATCTACTCAAAGAGTACAGAAAATTGACTTGATGATGGGTGTTTGAGGTGAAAGGGGAAGAAAATGAAAGTGAGACAGACTAAAAGTAAATCTTCACCTATGTTTAGTTTCAAAATCTCAGTAAATTTTGAAATAGTTATGGCAAAGCAATTGTGAAAGTTTTTAATTGCTAGATTTTATGTAAAAAACAATGTGCTAAGAAACCAACACTTCTGTATGCTTACTCTGCCTTGTTCCAAGAAATATCTTAGGTAGATTACAATACATAAAATATTATAAATAATATAAAATCATTTTTTTTTAAAGTAGGTGAATTGAAACACAGGGAATATGAAAGTGGGAAAAAGTATGGAGTATTAAAGACATGTCAAGAACTGCAACATCAATTATTCCCTGGTAATCTTCACAGCAACACTATGAGGGCACGATTACATTTCGAAGATGGGGAAATTGATGCTTACAAGGATTAAGCTGATTCCCAGATTTAAAAACAACTAATGAATGGTGGCACCAAGATCTGAACGCAATCTGATTCTGAAGCCCACATTCTTTGACTTTCGCAAAGATAAAAAGCCACCAGGGTAAAAATCTACATATTTGTGAAAGATGGACCACAAATTTAACATGAAGCTTTTAGGAAGCAATGCAAATAAGGAAATAAAATCAGTTTCATCATTTACAGTATCCATAAATATTTTTTAGAAGAAAAAATGTTGTTCAGAAGAAAATTTTTCCTGGGACAAAAATCTGAAATTTAACCCGTGGATCTTTATAAGAGACCTTGTAGTATAATAAACAAAAGTCCTCAAAAATATCCTCACATACATATAGCAATGAGTTTTACAGGCTAGTTCTTGTCTCTCTCAATCTAAAAGGGAAAATGTCAAGATATAATTGAGTTAAAGCAGCTCCACAAAAAGGGACCAAGAAACATGATACAGGAACCAAGGTATACATTTTAGATAACCGGAAAAAATGGATGGAGTATAGAATTATACTATTGGATTGGCCAAAAAGTTTGAGTTTTTCTGTAACATCTTAGGGAAAAACCCAAACAAATTTTCTGGTCAACCCAATATTTTCTCAAATATGACTTTGATGAATAGTGCATAGGAATAAGTTCAAGGTTAGACTTCCTAGCTAGTACTGAAATGAATTATAGTTCTTTTTCCAATGCACATTAAGTACAGAGCCTAATCATTTAGCAGTCAGGAATTAAGACTACCATTCTCTCAAGAGAGCCTGACAAAGTTTGTGTGGCTGAACAGAAGACCACTCCTGTCATGTCAGGCTGGACCAAGACTGTCCTCAAAATCATTCCCGTCTAACTACCGCACAAAGTCAAAAGGAATATCAGAATCTTGGTGTATTTTTCCAAAACATGTCTGACAGAATAAAAGGGAAATTCCAGAAAAATAAGAAGAAAAAGAGGGTTAAAAGAAGAAAAAAAAAAATTATTTGGTCAAACAAGTTTGGGAAATTCTATAAACCATGTCATTCTCTTGAAACATCACTATTACCATATTAAAGGTATAAAATATATCATGTATAATCTTATTTATCTCAGCAAATCCTAAACTTATTTGAACACACAAGGCTTTTTTTTTTCCTTTAGTAACATTCATTGAAATCCAAGGGAACACAGTGTGACAAATAGCCATAGGAAATGACCACATAATTCAAGACAAGACAGATTTCACCATTAAAAACAGGCAAAAAAAAAAAAAAAAGCTTTTGGTAAAGAATCAAAACATCATTTTAATTTGATTTCCATAACTTCCTTAAGAACTCAACATGACCAGCTGGCTACTTAATATGGAGCTAGATAACTGAAAGGGTTAACTCCTTATACAACATAAATAATTACGATTAACCCTTGAACAACATGGGTTTGAACTGTGCAGGTCCACTTATATGTACATTTTTTTCAAAAAATATACTACTTCCATCTCCATTTTACAGATCTTCAAGTTACCCAACTGTGAAGAAAAGTTTGTGTTCAATTAGAGATCACAATATGTGGAATTAAAACAACTAGAGTCCTTATTTTATCCAAACTGTCAGCTTCCTGCCCCTGGATGAGTCATTTATCAATTCCTTTGTTTCTGAGGCAGAGATAGCAGTACGCAGATTTTTGACACTGGGGTTGGGGTGGGGCGCTTCAGGGTGGGGCGCTTCCCCCACCCCAGCACTGGTCAAGGGTCAACTGTATAAGGAAGTTAAATATTAGGGACACTAATGCAAAATGATGTCTTTAGAAGAACCGCACTTAGACCTTATTTGGTCATACTTATAACAAGGGGCATCACATCTATTAATGATCCTTGGTTTCTAACTATTAAACTACATACTCTGGGTAAACGAAAATTCATATCTTAATATCCTTGGGATTGGAAAAGAAGAGATCTATGACCAACACTTAGCAATAAACAAATAAGACACATCAATAAACATAAATATTTTCCTATTAGAATAATCTGCATTGTCATACCCTTACATAAAACACTAGAAAAACAAAAGTAAATTCAAAATTGATTCTGTTTTCTTAGGTGTACATTTCATTGTTAGACTCTAAGCTAGAAGGCACCTTCATTTCACAGCTAAGAAAAAAGAAGTCAAGACAAATGAAGCATCTTGCCTAACATCACACAGCTACTTTATGAGAATCAAGACGACAGAAACAGGCACACACTTTCCACTAGCACAACCTCATCAGGACAAAAAAATAGACTGAAATACTCAGATCAAGCCCAAATTAATGAATTTAGTTTTATACAGAAATTGCTTCCCAAAACGAGTTTTCTAAATAAAGATGTTTACCACTGCCTATATATTTAAACTTTTTAAATGTACATTAAATTAATAGGACAAAATTTATCATCTTCAACAGGGCCAGTCAACCCAGGCAATACACACATGGCTTCATCCATACTACATCTTAAAATATTACCACCAGCTTCTACCCAAAATCATAATTTTCAGCTTTAACACAGCTCTTGGGTCTCTCCTGGCTATAATGACACATACTTCAAAAACAATTTAAAACTCTTTAAAGGTATATTACTCTAGAATTATGATCAATAAGATATAAACAAACCCTGTCTTTAATACAGAACCAGTGCTACTGACTCTCATGCACTTCACCATATTCTTTGATTTACTTTCCCTGCACTGGCAACACTCTTGCACCAAGTCCAAAATGCTCTCCCACTCAAGTCTTACATGTTATTAAAAATACTAATCTGCTAAATGCTGGGCTGTACTTTAGGTTTGTAATCTGTTTCCTAAGGTAGAGTGAACTTCACCTCCTCTTACAGTAACTACCTCTCTAGCAATCTGTTCTATCCAATGAGCTATTGCAACAAAATTTGGCTTATTTTTCTTTTAAACATACTGCATATCTAATTTTTCCCATTCTTATGAAAAATTTCATTCAAAATTCTTGGTAGATTCAATTCAGAAGTTACACATATAGTTATACTAAAAGCATTTTCATAAAAAATTATCTGAGATTTTGATAATGATATTTTAAATTCATTCTACAATTTACAAAACATTTTCACATCTTTTATCTCATTCAATAGCATTATTATTTAGTAAAGCAATTTGATGCTTCCTGGCACATAAGAGATGCTTAACAAATATGGAATAAATGAATGAATGGATGGATGAGTGAAAGAAAAAAGATGCAGCTTTAGATAACAAATTAACATGAAGCAAGCTAAAATTCTAAGCTGACAAACAGAATGGTATGAAGCCACCATAAAAACAAACCTGAACTTAAACATTATAGAAGAACCTACATAAAAATGATTAAAGTTATAATAAATTTCTTCCCTCTTCATTAATAATCATTGGAAGGATTGATGCTGACGGTGAAACTCCAGTATTTTGGCCACCTGATGCAAAGAACTGACTCACTGGAAAAGACCCTAATGCTGGGAAAGACTCAAGAAATTTTATGTGTGTGTGTGTGTGTGTGTGTATAACACATAATAAACACACACCCCTATGTTTATTCAGCCAATAAATATGTATTGATTATCTACTCTGTGACAAGAACGAAGCTGAGTATACAAGGGCCAAGCTAAACAGAATATTAACAGAATATTTTAAAAATGTTTTCCAAACCTATAATAATTTGTTATCAAAGTGCTTTCACATACATTTTCTCAATTAACTCTAAAAACGAATATGTGCAGTAGTTACCACATCTACAATTTTGAACTTAAGACCATAACCAACCAATAATGATAACATTATTTCTTCACAGTTACCATAACAAATTAATGACAAGTAACAAGAAGCAATTCAAGTCTTCTATCAGTTTGGTATACTTTCTATAAAGTAACAAAATATGAACTCTCAAAAATATGTGCAATGTTTGTGAATAGTTCTGAACATTTTTTCTATAACTATTTCAGAAGTCCAATAAAGCATGATGTTTTCAAATAAATTAAAAATTAAATATAACTACTGCATCACAGATTATAACAGAAGACTAAGAGTAGGTTAACATAAAGTTAAAAAGCACCCCTAGCAATTCTTCTTTATAAAGAATAAAATTCACAGGTTAATAGGTTGTAACACAACCTTCTACAAACTACTATATCATTGTGCTTGGGCATGCTCAGTCATGTCGACTCTCTGTGACCCCATGGACCGTAGCCCGCATGGGATTCTCCAGGCAAGAATGCTGGAGTGGGTTCCCATTCCCTTCTGCAGAGGATCTTCCTGATCCAGGGATCGAACCCGCATCTCCTGTGTCTCCTGCATCGCAGGTGGATTCTTCACTCACTGAGCCATCAGAGAAGCCCTAAAGCTACTATACATTTGGATATAATTAATACTATCCAGAATATACTTGCTCTGTACCCACATTTTAATATACTTTAGATATGCTAGCCAAATTAAACTAATTAAGAATTGATGTCCAAACACAATAGAAAGTTTCTACTTTGAAAAACAAATGATGGTCAAGGGTAACCACAATATATTTCTATAGTATTTACTGATTCTAAGAAATAGGTGAAACTAATATATGCTGTAATAAATACATAAGACTACATGAAATATTCATAAGGATTAGAGGGAAAGGAAAAATACTGGAGTAGAAAGGAAATTCAAGGTAACCTGATGTCCTTTTCAAAAAACTCTAAACCAGTCTGTCCTTTTATGAGTTGCTATCCTGCTAAAAATATATCATATAGGGAAATGAACAATACAAACTATATACTTTGGATACCTTTCTTCTTTTCAGATTATAATATACTCTGTGGATTTTCTTTAAACTCTTTCTATATAGATATCTTCACTGTTTCACACTATGGGGAAATATCTGAATAAGCATAGGCAAGATTTCTAACTTTCACACAAAATATCAGTTATTTTAAATTGCCAATTCTTAATAATCAACTTTATAAACTTTGAAATATGTATACAAAACCATAAACCATTTCTGCCCTCTTCCTCATCCCTGTTCAGGGCATTTGAGTGTCATTTCAACCAACATATCCATTATTAATCAAATTAAAAACAGCAACCTGTACTGGGTAAACAGTCAATATTTTAATTTTAAACAACTAAGAAAATGCTTATTGAATTCCTTTGGTTCTCCTAAACCACTGAACAAGCTACTGACAAAGTCACCCCTACATTTTTAATATAAAATGTGGCTTGTCTCTATATGAAAGCACTTATATAATGACCAATGGACAGGATGAAGGTTGTTACTAAAAGAATCGCAGTTGCATGGTTGGCCATATTTTTTTAATATACATGTAAAATCCTTCTAAATTCTGACTTGGGAACCTTCCTGATTATAAAACAAAAAGCACCCACCCAAACACACACACAAAAATGCCATTAATCAGCCTGACAGATTTTACTCCTGATTAAACTGAGAATTAACCAGTAGGTATGGAATCCTGTAACAAAGTTCATCTCAGCGGTGCATTAGAAAGAGCACAGGGCAGGGTAGCAAACTTGGGTCCCTGTTCCCAACTCTGCCCTGCTCAGAGTATAAGGTCCTTTAATTCTCTGTGCCTCAGTTTCCTTAGCCATAAAAACAAAAGTGTAGCACTAGATGTAAACAGCTCTTATTTATAGTTCTTCAGGTTCAAAGCTACTGAGTACCTATTTCACTTATAGATGCCATCTCAGGTGACAGTATCCTGATTATACACAGTTCCAGTCCTCAAAAGGTTAATAAAACATTCAAACATCAATTTCACTCAGACAAAATTTGGACTAAATGCCAATACTGGCAAAAATATCTTTCTCCCTCTCTCATCCCCTAGACTCCCAAATATAGTCAGAGACTTTTTCAATTAATATATAGAAAAATTCTCATTTGAAAATCTCTAAGTTATTTCTTCCAGTATTTTTTTTTTTACTTTTCTCTCTGAATATTAGAAACATATACCCATATAAAAATGTGCAATATCTGTAACTGGTGATAAACAAATATAACCAGAGAATTGAAAAGAAAAAGAACTAAGAAATCTACAGGTCAAGGAGCATACATTTATTTACCTACTGACTATTATTTGAAGATTTTCTGGTAAAGGAAATGTTTACATGTTCAAAGACTATAGTGCTTAGACTGAAACATGTAAACATCTGAGGCATTTAATTTGGCATTTGAAAAAAATGAAAAAAAATGTTGTGGATCAGTCAATATGTCTTTTTTACATATGACATGATATAAGATGATAATCAAATCATATTATCTTGATTTCTGTGTAAATTTTATTGTAATACATTAGTGAAATTTATCATTGTCACTATGAACTCTAATAATAGGTATAAACAGGTTAGGAAAACACTAAAAGAAGTGTTTCAAAACTAAGAAAGTTCAAATGAAACAAAAATTTTACAATGCAAGGAAAAGTGTTTTCTCCTGTGAAAATCTCTTTCAGAAGTGTAACCAGCTATTAGATGATTAAATGCATTTATACATGTTAAGCACATAAAACAGTGCCTGGAACATGTAAGCACTCATGAGGCACTGGCTCCTATTAACTCTCAATTGAATCCAGCTCTTATCACACATAAAAGACCATGATGAAATATTTAAGTTATCATAAAATGATTCAGGAAACTACAGAAAAGTACATGCTGCATGAAACCGAGACTTAGAACACTGATGCACACTCTAAAACCCAGACGGGAAAACAGAAATTTTAAGTAATTTAAATAAATACAAATCTACAAAAATTAATCATGTGCATTAATTATATTTTATATTAAAAATAAAAATCAAGTCAAACTACAGGACAGATTTGGTCTAAATTAAATGCCCTGCATTTTACGTTATTCAAAGCTAATGGTTCTAAATTAAGTATTTTTTAGTGCTTGAAACTTAATCACAGTATAAAGACTAGATCCTATCAAATCATGCTAAAAAATCCAATTAACACATCATTAACAATAACTGCCTTATCTTCACAAGGGTGAAGTCTAGTACTGAAAGCTGTAACAACAAAGTCTAACCATCTTTTCATAAACTATGCAAAGTTTAAGTAAATTCTAAACTTCCACAAAATCAATTTGTAAAACCAGTTCCTCTTTCTAAAGAAACCTAAATAGTTGAAATTTTCCATTGAGTTTTTTTGTAAGAAGGTCTCATGTTTAGAGAGCTAGAATTTAAAAAACCTTAAATCCTTACTTTTCACAAGACTCTATACTAAGTACATTTGCTCCATATGTTTAACCAAAACATGTTTAGATTTGCAGTGATTCTGAAAACAAATTCACTAATAGTAGTGATCTTCTGGATGAAATGTAAGTAGTAAAAGTTTTCGATCAAATCAGTCCCTACTACACAGTCAACACTCCAGTACTTGTTCAATGAATGAATGAAAATCTTATTTAAAATACTTTACAGCCATTAGAATCACATAAACAAAAACACCCAAAGTAATATTTTTAAACACACAACTTCAAGAGTCAAAGTAAAAATTAATTTTAGGTTGGAAAACAATTCACTAAAGTAATCATTACAGAAAGGCTAGGAGTATGGGACAAGATGAATACAAGTAATAGTTTCGTAAATTTTTTTCCAGAATGACTTTAGACACGATATTATTTTTAAAACACTCTAAGAAAACATACTACATACTGCAAATACACAATACAAACACAAAGCCAAAACTCTTTATTGGTCTCTAACTTCCAATGTTGTCTCAATCATGTGATATATACACTTTCCTCACTACAAAATTAAAAGCTCAAACTAACCAAAGATAGTGGGGTAAACTTTAGTGAGAAAAACATAAAGCAGACCGTCAAATACAGTCTCACTGGTAAACTTTCGAAGTCTAGATTATGCATGGGCGGAAGAAAAAAAACACCTACAGTCCCGACATATACCTTACAAATAATTGTGCATTGTCGTATACTTTGGAAAACTAGTAATACTAGTAAGTAGATACGCCAATAAAAGTTGTCTTCACGTTATAGACAACTACCTCCTGGAATATTCTTATTCATTTTTACATATTTCACAATAACAAGTTCTGAAGACAGGAGTTTCCTAGACCATCTTTATAGGATTCTTTCTCCTTCGGCTTTTTCAACTGTTTTCCAACAATCTATAACCTAATTTAATGACTTTTCACCAAAACCAAAGTCCAACAGTTGTTTAATGATTTATAGTGCACTAAAAGATATTAATTATAAGACCATACTTTACCAAAGATGAAACATACATCTAAATTGATGTCAGACAGCTGACAACGTATTAACTACAAAAAAAAGTCATTATTTCACATTCTTTCGCGTCACGATGAACTAAAAAAGTGAACGTTTTATCAACACTAGTAATTATTACAGATACATAGGTTTCACTGTTGAATTTCTATTTGGAAACGTTATCAATTACAAACTACTGGGCTTTCGATCAATTACCACACTGGTGGAACGTGTTGGTGTCACTTTCATAACATTATTTTGATGCAAGTAACATGAGTATCCCAGCCTTGACTTATGGGTAAGCATTTCCTTTACTTTCAGAAGATAAACAGTAAATACCGGTATCGAAACCCTGGCCCCAAAGAAATTCAATCGAGCCTAACTGCAGATTCCCGGGAAATCCCAAACAAGGGGTGACCCCGCCTAGGAGTCTGGGTGCACACAGCAACCGGCTCCGCTTCAACTCTGGGCTCAAAACGGCCCCACCAGCATCATGGCTGATGCAAACCGATGCGCAGGAGGAGGAGGTGGACGAGGAAGAGGCTGGTTTGTTTACTTGCAGCCAGAGCCGCCGCCGCCGCCAGCAGCGACAGCATCACTGGATCCGCCAAAGCCAGCATCTTCCGCACATTTCTATTCTTAGTACACAACTCCCGAGCGGATCAAAACCCACTACTATTAAAAACACAGACAAGCACGTTCCCCACCTCCCACACACCCCCCACCCCACCAGCGCCGTCTCTTCCTGTGCGCCGGCGGCAGCGGCGGCGGGGGGATGGGGTGGCGAACAAGACCCCGGGGAGCCGTCGCATCCCTGCCTTCCCCCACCCACGCGCAGACAGCCCCCTCCCCCCACCCAAACGCCCTGACACCGGCGCTCCCCGCGTTACATAACCCCGCCGCCACCCCAGGCCGAGCCGGGCCCCCTCCCCACGCCGCCGGCCGGCGGGGAGGGTGAGGGGCGGGAGCGAGAGTGGCGCAGAGCGAGCGAGACCGGAGGCGCCGGGCCAGGGCGGCCCAGACCCGGACCGCACCGATAGGCCGGGAACACCCTCCCCGGCCCCCGCGCAACGCCGCCCCGGCTTCCCCCTCAAAGTGAGGGGTGCGGTCCGCCCGCGCCGGGCATCCCCGGCCTCCGCACCCGCATCCCTCACCCCAGCCCCCGGCGATCCAGCCCCACGCCCACGCCCCCGGCGCGGTGACAAGCCGGACGCCCCCACCTCATTCACCCACCGCCATCCCCGCCCGGAGGGGGCCCCGGAGGGAGTGCAGGCGCGGCGGGGAGAGGGCGAGAGTGGGGTGGGGGTGGGGGGGCGGTGGCTGTTACCTGCAAAGGCGGCGGCGGCGGCCCCGCAGCTGCTCGGGCGGCGGCGGAGGATGGAGCCGGGGGGCGGGGGGAGGAGAGGGGGCGACTCGGGGGTCCCCCTCCCTCCTCCTCCCCTCCTGTCCTCCCCCCACCCCGCAGAGCCTCTGGCCCCCCTGGAGCCCGGTGTGGCCGGCGGGAGGGCAGGCGGCGGGCTGCAGGGGAGGGAGGGAGGGAGCCGGCCGGGCCGCGGAGCTGGAGCGGGAGGCGGCGGCGGCGGCGGCGGCGGCGGCGGGAGGAGGGAGGCGGCGGGGGGGAGGGGGCGGAGACTCTACGTGGGAATCGGATCTCGGCTACAAATTCAATTCATCACCAGAAAACTCCGCTCGGGCGGGGGCCGGGTCGCGCCGGCGAGGCGAGGCGGCGGCGGGGGGAGGCTCTGAGAGGCCCTGGCGGCCAGGCGCGGGTCGGGGGTCTGCGGCCTCCTCTAGGGCCGCGCCCCGCTGGGGGGTGGGGGGGCCGCCGCCGCCTCCCCGCCCCCTCCTCCCGCTGGGGCGGCCGCGATCAGCTCTCGCCGCCGCCGCGGGCTTGTTGTTGACTTTGAGGAAAACTCCTGACGTCAGGGGCTGGCGCACGGCGACTGGCGGGAGCGGCTTCCCCGCGTCCCCAGCCGGCCCGCCGCCTCTGCCCCCTCCCCGCGGGCCCCCGTCCGCGGGCTTCCCCGAGCCCCCGAGCCCGCGGCGGCCAGCGCCCCCTCTCCTCTCGCGAGAACACCCCCCAGCCGGAGCCAGTAGCGGGGCGTCGTTCCTGGGCGGGAAGTTGTGGGTTTCCCCCGCGCCCTCGTGGCGTGCGGCAGGCACCCGAGGCCCGGGAGTGGAGGCTCTTCTGCCCTCCGCGAGCAGCCGAGCCCGGGGCTTCTCCTCCCGCCCGCCGCAGCTCGGGGGAGGTCGGGCCGGGAGCTAGAGGGCCGGGACCTGAGGCCCCCGAGATGGGCCGTTCCCTGTAGGGGCGCGCCCCCGAAAACTAGCAGCGGGGCGAGAAGCGACCCCACCCCTCTGCACCTCTGGGGTCAGTACAGAGGGGAGACCTTACTGTCCAGTCCTAGAACCTCTCTCGGAAGAGCCATCCCAGCGCTTCCTGTAAGCAGTAACCGCCACATAATAGTGTACACCTTACAGTAGCATCGTAATTCAACCTTAAAATTTCACATTTTTTAGAGATAGTATACAGTTTTCATTGACTTTGAGGAGGCCATGATGTATTGCATTCACTACGAAGACAGCATTGCTTTCTTTTGAAGTTCATGGCTCCTGAGAATGTTTATAAAGGAGATGGTTTTGTTTTGGGTTTTTTTGTTTGTTTTTTCGCAAAATGGCCTTTTTTTTTTTTACCCATACATCATACTCCAGAAAGTTATGAAAGTTTACTTTTTCTGACACCACGTATTGTTGCTTCTGGAACACTTTGAAAAAATCATATCATTTCACCATGTGATTCTAGCCTTGTTGATGTACCTGCTATTTCTTCCAATGCAAGGTTCTTGGTAGTGCTTTTGGGCTCTTTCTGTAGAAGACTTACTGCTTCTGAAGGGCACTTCCTACTGTGCTTTTTCCATTTCCTGACAACACTGGGTTGGTAATCATTCTTTTACACTATACCCCTGGTATTTACATAGGGAGTTGTATTTATACATCTGTGTCGACATCTGTTGTGAAAGGCACATCTATTGGGATTGTGGACAGGAAGGAGTATGGAACCTAACCTAATAAGAAAAGAAAGGGCTTTTAAAATCAATTTTCTCCATTTGCAAAGGAAACACTACACTTGACAGTTTCAGAATAAAATATGCTTTTTTAAGATGTACAGTCCACCCAAAAGTAAAAGTCCCCAATTGCTTCCTTTCTCCTTTTCCCATATTTCCCAGCACATGGTGAACTGATAATAAATATACACTCTATCCTTTAGGCTCTTCTGTCCATAAAATTTTCCAGGGAAAAATACTGGGTTGTCATTTTCTTCTCCAGAGGAGCTTCCTGACTCAGGGATGGAACCTGAATCTCTCAATTGCATCTCCGTCCTTGGCAGGCAGATTCTTTACCACTGAGCCACCTGGGAAGCCTCTCTATTCAGCTTATCTGTGTATTAAAAGTATATAATTTATTGCCGTAATTATCAGACCTCTAACAGTCCCTACTGGTAAAGTGATTTCATTAAAAATTTCTTGCTTAAGAGTAACAAAAATGAGTCAGATTTTTATTCTATAATAACCCAAGTCACTTTATAAGAAAATAGTCCCTATGACACCAGTGTTAAAAAGAGTATTTTGAAAGCTCTGTTAAATACTTAACTCTGAGACTTGTGATATTCTGAATTACCAGATATCTCTGATCAACTGCAATTTTATTTCCAGTTTTAACGTCAACATATTTCTGAGAATCAAATTTGTCTTATGAGCCATGGTGGTGGTTTAGTCGCTAAGTGGTTTAGTCGCTGAGTTGTGTCCGACTCTTGCAACCCGGTGGACTGTAGCCTGCCAGCCTCCTCTGTCCATGGGGATTCTCTAGGCAAGAATACTGCAGTGGGTTGCCAGTTCCTTCTCCAGGGGACCTTCCTGACCCAGGAATCAAACTCAGGTCTCCTGCATTGCAGGCAGATTCTTTAACAACTGAGCTATGAGGAAAGCTAGCCATATTGCCTCAAATTTTTTCTCAGTCTCTTCAGATTGGATTAAATCTTAACCGGATTACAACATACAAGTAAATATTGTATAAACTGCCATGGATTATGTACCCTAGGCTTCATGTATTTGAAAAGCTGTAGTTTTATTTCTTCTGTGTTTTGTTCTTCTACTATGGTAGTTTCATCCATTTCTGTAATAAAAGCATGTCAGCTTTTATTACATAGGAATTGATTATAGCACTGTCATTTAACTAGCATTGTTCTTTCTCTTAGACTGTGCCATCATGAGTTTTGGAGAATCTGCTGATTGTGAGATGATGGTACTCCATATAGACTGTTTTCTAGATTTCTCCTCTTCACTGTCATCACTTTCCAATAATATGGGCAACAGGAGTATGTTTATCTATGGGAATATCCCTCCTAAATTTTAGAGACATACCCTCATTCTTTACTAAGCCAGAAATTCTTAAAACTAACATCTCTCAATACTAGTTATTTATATATCTTAAGAAAAATATTTACTCTTCTTGACTGTCAATGAGTAAATAAGATACTGAGAGCTATTTGTTAGTACTTCTACCGTTGCTTGTGCTTAGTCGCTCAGTCTTGTCCGACTCTTTGCAATCCCATGGATTGCAGCCCGCCAGGCTCCTCTGCCCATGGGGATTCTCCAGGCAAGAATAGTGGAGTGGATTGCCATGCCTTCCTCCAAGCATTGCTTGGGAGTAACTTAAACTAGAAGGCACATAGAGAATTACAGGACATCAGGTAACAAAAGTTAAGTTACTGTTTCTGTGCTTTAATAACAAAGATATCTTGTCTCCAGTATCTAGAATATAACATGACACACAGTATGCACAAAATATGTTTGATGGACAAATAAATCTGTGTCCTGTGTGCAGTTTATGCTGTACTCTTCTCTTGGGATGGCTTGTTGGAAAGATCATGAACACACATTGCATACTTGGAAATCTGAGTTCAAATCCTCTCTCTGCAGAGTTTAGGTCTCAGGCAAGTTTCTGAACTCTTCTAAGCCTTAATTTCTTCGTTGGTGCAAGGATGGTTACAACTACTTCAACAGCGTATTATGAGAATTCAATGTGACGAAATATTAGATGGTATCTAAAACATAGTGACTGATCAGCAAGCTAAAATTCCTTTACCATAAACATAAATATATCTGTTAACACTAACTGGTAAAACAAACAAATGTGAAAATCTGTCCTGCATACAACAGTAGAAATGTATTTCTCATCCACGTAAAGTTCAGAATGGCGGGCAAGCATTTATAAGAATAAAGTTTCTTCCATGTTTGAGTTATGACATGTTCAACACGTAATCATGACAGCAAGCTGGCTGAAAGGGGCAAAACATGGAGGATCACTCAAGAGAAGTTTTGTGCATTTCAATTCTATTCACATTCCGCTGGCTAGAACACTCCAAAGCCAGCAAACTACAAGGCAACCCATGAAAAGGAGTCTAGCCCATAAAGAAAAAGAAATTGGTTTGATGAACAGCCAGCCAGTCTCTGCCACAGTTGGTTTCTGAAATAACCATGCTAAGTCTATAACTATAACTAATGAATATCCTAGATGATAATAGAGCAATTTTCAGAAGAGCATAGTTTAAGTCCAGGTATAAGTAGCAGAAGAGTAAGTTACAATAGTTATCAATACTAATTGTCTTTTCTCTTTTTCACAGATACTGTCTTTATAAGACATGGGGCTAGATTAGTAACACACGAGAATACCCGAGGGTTAAGTATGTCACTAATCTGATGCCACGTGCAAAGGGGATACTCAAAGTTCTCTGGAAACCTCCCCCTTGTTTTATTAGCAGACTTTTTTTCCCTACTATGTTACTAGAGGGTGAATGAAAATTTTTGCATTGATATTATCATGCTCTCTCTTAGACAGCTAAGTCTGTTAGCAACCTAATACTTATATTTAAGAACCCTTGGGTCTGAACACAAAGTTTTTAATTTTTTGTATATGTGTCATGGTGTGTGTGTGGACTTGGTCGCTCAGTCGTGTCTGACTCCCTGTGACCCCATGGATTGTAACCCGCCATGCTCCTCTGTCCATGGTATTTTTCAGGCGGGAATACTGAAGTGGGTTACCATTTCCCCCTTCAGGGATCTTCCTGACCCAAGGATGGAACCCAAATCTCCTGTCTCACCTGCATTACAGGAAGATTCTTTACCCACTGAGCCATCAAGAGAGCCCACAGAAAGTTATTGACCACAATCAAATAACTGCTTGTGGGGCATTGACCTAGAATCCAGGTTCTGATTCCAAAGCAAGAGCATACATATTATTATTCGGATGGCAGCTAAATAAAGGTATGCAGTAATACCAATAATGCCATATTTTAATCCCACAACCTCATTTTAGGATATAATTTTGACTTCCTGAGATGATGCGCCTTTTTAGCTGTTTCAGAACCTGCTTTGAGAGGACTGAACTTTTTAACACAACAGCTAGCAGTGAAATAATGACAGTAAATTCCCAACCTTCACCTAGGTAATCACCTCAACCCCTTCCTCAGTTATCTCATGTAAATACAGTTCTGTTCCAGAAAGTTTCCCCATCTATTTTAAAACACAACTTCTGCTAATGAAAATACTTTCTGGATCAACTGGAATGATTCAAATCTATACCCACTACAAAGCCCTTCAATTGCTGTATTTGCACTATTTCATTAAATAATCCTAGTTTGCTTTTTTTATGGTAAGAGGTAATTCAGTATCAGAATTTTTCTATTCACCTTTAGTTCCTAAGTAAAACTATGGCCACTCTCAGTTGCAAATACTTCTCAGTCAAAAATTAGATTTTAATCAAAACCCTGAATTTAATTTAGAATTCAAGCCTTTTTTTAGGTTGAAAGCCTGTATGGGAAAAACAGTTCTGCTTCTCTATTTCTCCATCTCGTTTTCCTCTTGCACCCCACAAGGCAGTCTCAGGGTGAAGAGCAAAACAGTTCTTATCTAGCTTGTCTGTTGTAATCCAGTTTTGCACTCTCTTGGCCTGACATACATAACCCCCCTACCCACTAGGACTTGCAGGACCCAGTGCAAAACGGAAATGCTGGCGCCACTGTGGAACAAGAATGAAGAATTTTAAAAGGGCAAAGAAGAGCATTAAACCAAGCATAGTCTGTGTGCACAGGACTACGAAGATCACCGGCCCATGACCTGTTTGTGTTTCAGGTTGGCTCTCCAGGGGCTCTTTGGAGAGTTTCTTCCAGACTTCTCTAACTGCAACCCCTACAATGTGGGCAATGCACCTTTTCTTTTAGCTGCCTATTCCTACTCACTCTTCAGCTTCAGTTTCTTCAGCCCTATTGAAGTCTCCCTGTTGGGGTCCTCCCAGCCTCTGCGGAGGTCTCCTAGGCAGACTCAAGATGGCTCCAGCCCACTCCTTCTCTCCTGTGGTGCTTCATCTGGGCCTTGGGAAATACTCACCTGTTGACCATTCTCTCCCTTGTGGTTCTGCCATAGAAACAGTTGGGCAACCTGATTCCCAGTTTCGATGGATCCCCTCAATGCAGGGAACGAACATATCCCAAGCTCTACACTTGATCCCACGGAAGCCCATGGCTGCCCCTCTGGCATGAGCTGAAGAAGCATTCTCCATCCCTTCCCCACTGGAGATGGTGAGTTCAACCTTCCCCAGTATAGTCCATACACAGATCACCTCTGTCTCAACTATTTGATATTCTTAAAGTGAACAAGAATATCTGAGTTATAAAATAGGTTTTGAATTATTTTCTTCTTAATAGTTACCTAACTTGAAATCTCACTTCTCTTTTTTTTGTATTTGGGGCTCTCAGTTAAAATTTCAGTTTTAAATGCCTATTGAAAAGCATATTCTCTTTGTAGGATAAATATCTGCTGTTTCCTACTTACATGTGTGTTAGCCATTCAGTTGTGTCCAACTCTTTGCGACCCCACAGACTGTAGCCCACCAGGCTTCTCTGTCCATGGAATTCTCCAGGCAAGAATACCGGAGTGGATTGCCATCCCCTTCTCCAAAGGAACTTCCCAACCCAGGGACTGAACCCTGATCTCCTGCCTAGCAGGCAGATTCTTTACCATTCGAGCTATAGGGGTGTATAAAAAATTATCAGCTGTTACCAAAAAAAAAAAATGTATTGAGGTTAATAGGTGTTCAAGGCATGAAAGTGAAAAATGAAAGTGAAGTCGCTCAGTCATGTCTGACTCCTAGCGACCCCATGGACTGCAGCCCACCAGGCTCCTCCATCCATGGGATTCTCCAGGCAAGAGTACTGAAGTGGGGTGCCATTGCCTTCTCCTAAAGAGAGGTTAATGACATTTTAATTGAGCTTTAAGATGAGGTTAGGGATTCCTTGGCAGACCAGTGGATAGGACTGGACTGCATTTCTTTGCCAAAGGCCCAGGTTTGATCCCTGGTCAGAAAATTAAGTTCCCACAAGCCACATAGCCTGACCAAAACAATAAAAAATAAGTAAAATAAAATGAGGTCCAGAAATTGACAAGGCAGAAGGAAACATTCCAGGCAGTGAAAGGAACACAAAAGCAATAGAGGGTACCATCAGGAACTCCAAGGGGGAAAAAAATGGTGCAGGGAAGATTTCAGTGACATGAAAACATTTGAGCTGGGCTTGAAGAATAATCATGAGAAAACGTGAGTCTATATTTATGTAAGAGCACTGGAGAGGTAGAAGAAAGAAGAATCTCCTGATTAATTTCTGATGTAGAACCATCAGGGCAGAGTGATTAGATGGTGGGCAAAGGGATAGTATAAAAAAGAGGAATGAAGGATGATGTCCAGAATTCTGCCCTCCTGGCCCTGGGATGAGGAGTGTGTGTGTGTGTGTGTGTGTGTGTTTGTGTGTGTGTGAGCATGTACACACTATGGTTGTTAGTGCTTATTTTGGGGAGGAGGGTTGTTAAGAGGCAAGGTTGTGAGAGAGAGAAGAGAAAATGGACCATTTTTAATATTAAATTTAATGTACACTTTTCAGACTTTCAGTTAGATGTGGTAATAAATACAGTGGCTAACATGATTGTGTTAAGCACTCTGTAGGAATTAGCTAATTTAATATTAGAGGCATTTGAGAATATGAAAATATGGTGGTCAGACTAGAAGACTTGGTCTGAAGCTATGGGTCTGCATCAGAGCATGGGGTAAATGACAGCAGGCAGCAGTGTGATCCTAAAAAGTGAACCTTGGCAAACGCTAATTCTTGAGGGCAGAAAAAAAAAAAAAAAAAAAACGGAGGGAAAAATAAATAGCCAAATGAGTAAGGAGAGAAACAGAAGTTGTAAAAGCCAAGGTTGAGAAAGTTTCGACAAGGGGGAGGGAGATGTATTTGCCAGTGGAAATGCTGTCAAGGAAGGGCAAATAAAAGAGAAAATTTGATAAGTCTCTATTGAATTTTACAACTGCGACATCATTGGTTATTTTTATGGAAGCAATTTCATGGTATAATGGGAATGATAGCTTCAAAGAGTTAATGAGGAAATGGCCAATTGAGGAAGAGGGGATAGTGGAGTAGTGGAAATAGATACTAATATTTATTGAAACCTACTATGAGCTGGGCTTCCCTGGTGGCTCAGTGGTAAAGAATCTGCCTGCCAGTGCAGGAGGTGAGGGTTCAATTCCTGGGTTGGGAAGATCCCCTGGAGAAGGAACTGACAATCCACTCCAGTGCTCTGTGCCTGGAAAATTCCATGGACAGAGAGAAGCCCAGCGGGCTACAATCCCTGGGGTTGCAAAAGAATCGGACACAACTTAGCAACTAAACAACAACAACAACTGAGAACTGAGTAAGTTCCCCTCTGGCATTTTGCTTAAGTGTAGCAGGACGCTGTTTTGAAATATTCACCTTTGTTTTCTGGGTTATGACTCCCCTAGCTCTTTCTCAACATTTACAGTGCTAGATCATTGCCTCAGGAAAGAGACGGTAGAACAGATTGACAAGGAAAGGCATCCTTTCCTGGCTTTTTAGTTTCTGTGGAGAAGGAAATGGCAACCCACTCCAGTACTCTTGCCTGGAAAATCCCACGAACAGAGGAGCCTGGTAGGCTGCAGTCCATGGGGTCCCTATGAGTCGGACACGACTGAGTGACTTCACTTTCACTTTTCACTTTCATGCCTTGGAGAGGGAAATGGCAACCCACTCCAGTGTTCTTTCCTGGAGAATCCCAGGGACAGAGGAGCCTGGTGGGCTGCTGTCTATGGGGTTGCACAGAGCCGGACACAACTGAAGTGACTTAGCAGCAGCAACAGCAGCAGCAGCAGCAGCAGCAACAGCAGCAGCAGCAGCCTTTCGGCAGAAATGTAAACTCTAGGGCTTTAAACAGCAGGCTTGGGAGACTATGCAATGCCTAGAACAAGGCCTCACTCACTGTGCCACCTCTAAAATGCTCCTCAGGCTAGCAGGAGGAGATGGGTGGGTTTCTGGGGAAGGGCCAGCCCAAGTGGGAAAATGAGTAAATAACCTGACAGTCTTCAGGACTCCAAAGACAGGAGTTGTGTTTCTTTCCTTGTGAGATTGTAGATGGATGGAAAGGCCAGGGGTTGTCTCGTCCCTATGATTAATGTACGCGATCAGTCCCCACAGAGCTTCCAGGTGCGCAGCTTAACTTGGGCAGCAACACAATTCCTGTGTGACTGGGATTTCTGAGGTTTAAGAGGACATACGAGATCCCCACGCTCAACTATGAGGTAAGATTAGCACTGCAGTTCCCGCACATCAGCAAATGACACTGAGGGGACTAAGGGATAGCTCAGCAGCAAAGGGCAATTGAGATAACTGACATCTCAGAAGATGCCAGTGTGTACAGCCAAGACCAATAGCCCTTTCTCTTCTCGTGAACTGATACCATGGAAGCCAGTCTCCCCAGTGCCTTTCCTCCAGGACTTCTTGACAACCCCAGGCAGAAAGGAAGTTTCTAATTACTCACCCTAATGGAGACCCAAAATTGAAATATAGTTCGTTCTAGAAACCCTTGAATTTGGGAAATTAAATTCACACCCACCATTTCTATTCTACCGTACTCTAATCTTAACCTTCATTACAACTTCATTAAGTAGGAATTGCCATTCCCACATTACAAGTGATGAAGTAAATTCAGAGATAAATGACAAATTTCAAAACAAAATTAAGAAATTCTTCTAGCCTAGCAAGGGGCAGAACGGGGGCTCACACTGAGGTCTGCTTTACACTGAAGCCAGTGATCCGTCAGATCATTTCATGTTTTTCAAAAAGTTGGACAGAGAAGTGAAATAATAGCCAGAAGGGGATCCAGGGTGATGAGAGTTCCTTTTTTTAAGAAGGAGAGAAATCAGACAATATAAATGGGAAAAGGAAAAAAGAGCTAATTGAGAGAGAGAGATTGAAAATGAAGGAAAGAGGGGATTATTGAAGAATGTTTCAAAAGGATATGGGAGGTGAATAAAGATAATAGTACCTACCTTGAATGGAAGGTAGATACTTCTCCAAGATGAGAGTGAACATGGAAAGTATTTGCATGGATAGAAAAAGTTTTGTAGACAGGTGGGGAAATTTTGCTGGCATCAGTGCTCCATGACATAGAGGAGGAAAGGCCAAGCGCAATACTTGTAGGATGCATGTAGGACGAAAACTGAATCATAACTTGCATTTTAGTGCCTTGAACAGAAGGCGGTATATGTCATGCATTTGATTGAGTTCCTTCAACACTGTAGTGGCACCATGCCCAGATCTGCAACCCCTCCTTTGAGGACTGAAGCAGACATTTCTCCAGCTGCTCAGAATGTTGGTCATTGACACTTCTTAATTAAGTCCCCTTCCTAGGAATTGTCCTCTACTGAGAGCAGCTTTATCCTAGATCACACTCCCTTCCCAATGACTACCGTCTGGGATGTAAGGGCTAGCCCCTTGCCTCAATTTAGAACAAGCCTATAGGCCCATCCATATCCCCAGATCTCTCTACTGCTCCCGCAGCACAGCACTACCCACCCCCTGCCCCCCGCAACACACACACACACACACACACACACACACGCGGAGGATTAGCTGAAGTCTGCATTGTGGTCGTGCTGTGCTTCACTATGCCAAATCCTGCTTCCTTCATGCCCGCATAGGAATTCCCCCCAGACTTCCTACAGGCACTTAACCCATTCTCAGGTCCTTGTGTTTGGGGTGCATGCCTGCTCCCCTTGTGCCAACAGAGAACTACTCTGCCGATGTAGCCTGTGGTTTTCTGGTTCTGGTGTGAATTATGAGCAAGCTCACTTGTCTGCAGGCTTAAATGCACATTTCTGACTTGTGCTAATGTAAAGTTGCTGTTTTCTTCTCCAATACCTACCTTTTGTATGCATTCTTCAGTTGGGATCCAAACTCAGGAGGAGAAAAAGGAGTTATTTTACTCTCTGAAACCGGTGATAAAGAAACTTTATTTTTTTTCTAGTGTTCAGGTGGCTTTGCAGGGTAAGGAACAGCAAGAATGACAAGGAATGGGAAAAATAAACATCATGTGGAACATAGGATAGAAAATGTCCATGAACTCCAAACCTGTTTGCAAAGTAGTTCCTACCTAAGAGAAGAAATGACTCACAAAGGATATCTATCCAGGCTCCCAGTCATTAGATTTAAATCATCGTTTTTTTATCCTCTAAATTTTGGGCTTAATTCAAAAGGTTCATGAAGAACCAAGAATGTTGGCGCTGTTACAAAGTAGAACTGCATCCGCTTTTTGCTAAAATCAGTTTTATCTTTAACTTAATTGCATTCTATTACCAAAAGATAAGTATGCTAAATGGATACACATATCAAAACATCTATTATAGGTTTGCCAAAGTGATGGTAAGGATGACATTATTTTTATTAATGCCTATTCTAAAATTACTTTAATTTGACCTCATTTTACCCCAAATTACCTTTTGAGATAATTTTTCAGGCTTAGTCCCAAGTTAAGGATGGCTCTGAAACTTTCTTCATAGCAAGGAATTAAATTAGGTAAGATTTTGTTTGTTTTGAGCATGAGTAAGATTAACAAGGGGTTTCCTGGGTGGCTCAGCAGTAAAGAATCTGCCTACAATGCAGGAAACATGGGTTTGATCGTAGGTGGGGAAGATCCCCTCGAGGAAGGCATGGCCACCCACTTCAGTATTCTTGCCAGAAAAATCCAAGATTAACAAACCTTTACATTTTAGACTGTTTCAGGAGTCACATGTGATAGATTTCGTATTTGATATAATTGTACTTTTGATATTCGTTTTTGTTACTCTACAAACTAACCAGGAGTAACAAGGTTTTCAGAAAAGTATGTATTTGGCTTTTCTTCTCTGTTTGGGTCAATGTTAGGATTTCCAAGATACCTTTAGTCATGGAGTTAGTCATTGGTGAAGTGAATCCACAAGCTGTTTGTTGCTTGCCAGTTGTATTGCTTATCAATAATGCTATTACCAGTTCCCTCTAAAGCATGATGATTTTTTACCAAAATGGAAGCTATGCAGTTGTAATTTTTCACCCTTTATAATAGGATTGTGGAGTGCGGGAAATGGAGCAGAGAGGTCTTCAGCTTTTCTGTCTTACTGTAATATTCCTTCACCTGTGAGGTGAAGAACATGTAAGATAACAGAATGGCTCTGCTCTCAGAGGTGATGATGGGTTTGCTCTGAGCTATTGACACTCATACCTGGGCCTCTCGTGATCAATGACACACAATTTGGAGACGGCTGACTGGGGTTAATGGTGCAATCTGTGGCTTTGGAACAGAGTTCTTCTCTATGTGAAACTAATTGGCCCATATGGGGATTAAACTGGTAACAGTGTCCTCATTTGTCAACCCATCTATTCAGCATTTGAATCTGGTTACGTCTGAGTACTTTTCCCAATTCAACCAATGTGTTTTCAAATGATGATATAACCTCAGAAATAGGAAGAGGTAATTGCTTAAAATATACAAGCTACTTATCAACCCAAATCACCATAAGAAAGTCATTAAAAATTAAATAATTATCCTATTGCCAATTATTCTTAATTGAATATCCCAAGCTGTGGGAAACAGAACAGGAGGTAAGTCTGCTTCTCATTAAGTACCTTGTGTGTGTGTGTTCAGTCGCTCAGTCATGTCTAACTCTCTGCAGCCCCACCAGCTATAGCTAGCCAGTGTCCTCTTTCCATGGGACTTTCCAGACAAGAATTCTGGAGTGGGTAAGCCATTCCTTTCTCCAAGGGATCTTTCCAATCCAGGGATTGAACCTGAACCTCCTGCATTGCAGGTGGATTCTTTACCATCTGAGCCACCAAGGAAGCCACACTTTTCACATGAAAACAGGTCTCAAGTTGTCGAATTATGCTATGGTAGAGCCTGCAGCACAGTGGAAATAAAAAAGTTAAACCTGAAAAAAAAAAATTAGAGTAAATGTTTATTCCTAGGGGTTAGAGGATGGGGGGATAAGACAAATATTATTTAAGGGTACAAACTTGCAGAAAAGTCCTAAAGATCTAGTGCACAGTGTAATGAATATAGACAACAATATTGTACTATCTTTATGTAATGCGGTAAATATTACTACAAGGGCGAGCATATTACAGCATATAAATGTATCAAAGTAACACATTATATGCCTTAAATTCACACGGTGTAATAAGTCAAGTTTATAAAATTTAAAAAACATAAAAAGGGAAAAAATAAAAGAAATTGAAAAAAAAAAAAAAAAGGTTACGTAGGAGGCCCAGAGGGGGTGGATAACAATGAGCCAGGGTGTCAAAGTGACCACATTTACATGCAATAGAAAACCATTTCTAACCCTCAGTTAGTAGTTATCTTTTCCTGCCAAAAAAGATTTTTAAAATAAGTGAACTTTAAGCAGTTACAAAAATAGCAAGCCTTTCCCACAGAGAGTCATAAAGACCCAAACCTAAGCAAGTAACAGAGCAGTGGTGTCCAACAAGAGTGTGAGAAATAGAAGAGCATTCTCAGAACTTTGACAAAGAGAGAAGAGTTATGTGGATTGTACTTAAAAACTAACTTAGTTTAGCACTATTGACTAAGAGTTTTCCCTGGCTCCTTAGTGAGGAAAAATCCAAATTTAACCTCAAAACTCTGTCTATATTGGATAGGCCAAAAGGTTCCTTCAATTTTTAAGTAAAATAAAAGACACATTTTTCAGCAAGAACTTTACTGAACAATGTGTTCACTGTTTTGTTCCACTACCTTCTGCCATTTTTTTCAGGCAACTTCATAATTCCGTCTTCTCAAAACTTTTTGTCTTTTTGAGCAAAGAACTGTTCCAGGTGCCTTTTACAGTCTTTGAGGGAATTGAAATTTTTTCCACTAAAATAATATTGTAAGACTGAAATAAATGGAAATCCGAAGGTGCAATGTCTGGTGAGTATAGCAGATGAATCAGAATCTTCCAGCCAAGCTGTAACAGTTTTTGCCTGGTCATCAAAGAAATATGCATCTGGTAGTATCCTGATGGAAGATTATGCATTTTCTTTTGAGTAATTCTGGATGATTTTCATTGAGTGCTGCCTTCAGTTGGGCTCATTGGGAGCAGTACTTGTTGGAATTAATTATCTGGTTTTCCAGAAGAAGGTCATAATAGAGGACTCCCTTCCGATCCCACCATAAACACAACATCATCACCTTCTTTGGATGAAGATTGGCCTTTGGTGTGGTTGGTGGGGCTTCTTTTAGCTTGTCCCACAATCTGTTGCATTCCACTTTATTGTACAGTATCCACTTTTCATCTCCCATCACAATTTGTTTTTTAAAAAGGGAACATTTTTGTTATGTTTAAGTTGAGAATCACATGCAGAAGTATGATCAGAAAAAGAAGATTTTTCCCACTTAATTTATGTGCAACCCAAACATCCAAGCAATTAACATAACTAAGCTGGTGCAAATGATTTTCAAAGCTTAATTTGGATATTTAGAGTTTGTTGGCTATCTCCCACATTGATTTTTCGCAATTAATATCTCAATTTGATAGCTATCAACTTCAACTGGGACTACCAGACCGTTGACCATGGATTCAGCAAGAAATCTCCACCACAAAACTTCGCAAACCACTTTGGACACCTTGGGTCCATCACAGCAACTACACTGCACAAATCCTTTTTTGCATTTCAGTTGTATTTTTTACCTTTCTTGAAATAATAAAACATACCATGCCAAAAATATTGCTTTTTTCTTCCGTCTTCTATATTAAAATGTCTACACAAAAATTCACCAATTTTGACAAGTTTTTTTTTTTAAGCACTCTTTTATGACAGTTGTCACAATACAATTGTTTTGAATGAAGTTAAAGGCAACTGAACACTACTAGAGCCAGCTTATGGAAAACACCAAACAAACTTTTTTGCCAACCCAATATTTATAGGACTATTTAAATCTGCTTAAGTCAACATTTGAATCTATTACTGTTTTCAAAAATTCTTAACTAAAAAGACTGCTGAGATAAATATACACATAGGATATATGCAGCCTTGTTACAGGGTTTCCCCGGCAGTAAAGAATTCACCTGCAATGCAGGAGATGCAGGAGTCATGGGTTCAATCTCTGGGTCAGGAAGATTCCTTGGAGGAGGACATGCCAACCCACTCCAGTATCCATGGGGTCACAAAGAGTCAGAGGCAAATAAGCAGCAGCAGCAACCTTGTTATAGCAATCAAAATTTTAGTTCCAAGAGGAGACAAAATCAGCTCAGTGCTTCACTCAGAAAAGAATGTATTTTTTTTAATAGTCAGTGTACAACATACTATATTTTCTTGAGAAGTAGAGAAAGAGATTGAACTAATATGTGCAAAATGAAGAGTATTCATGGCACTTTCTTTTTCATTATGTATTAATTTAATTTTTAAAATTGTGAAACACTGTTTTTGCAGAAGGTACTTAAAGCATATGTATAGATTCCATGAGCAGCAACCTTAAATCCAGTGTGCGCTTCCCCAGCTGGAGCCTCCTCCCTCAAGAATAAACACTATCCTGTCTTTCTGAGTAATCATTTCCTTGGTTTTCATTATTTCCTCCAATTTGTCAATCCACAACTAAGATTGTTTTGTTTGAGTTTCTCCTTATTCTCAGTATTATGTGTTTAAAATCCATACATATTGTTGTGAGTAGCTGTATTTTTCATTCTTATAGATTCCACTATATGAATATATCATGATTTTTTAAGGAGTTTTTTTTCATCTAAACTTTCCAAATTTAATGACATGAGGTTTTTAAAGACAATACCGTCTTACTTTCTTTTTAATGTCTGAAGAATCTCTAATGTCACCTTTTTCATTTCTGGGTTTTTTTTTTTTTTTCTGTTTCTTTCTTGATTGATTCTTACCAGAAGTTTGTCAATTTTACCAACATTTTAAATTCATTAGATGCTGCTCTCTTTCTAATTTTCTATCTCCTAGTGTTTTGCAAGTTTTATTTCGTGGTTCTTATTCTAACTTCTTGAGATCGATGATGAAGTAATTCATTTCTAACCTTTCTTTTTTTCTAGTTATGTGTATAAGGCTATACACTTTTCTCTAAAGACTTCTTTAGTGGTATATCGTGTTTGAGATGTGATCTTTTCATAATCTTTTAGTTCAAAATAATTTTTATTTGTGTTCTGGTTTTTCTTAGACGTTTGTTTCTTAATTCTCCAAAATATGGGAACATACTTTGTATGATTTCAATTCTTTAAAAGTTATTGAGACTTGTTTTGTGTCCTGGCTTTTTTTATATCAAGATTTTTTTTTACTTCTTCTAGGTTGATTAATACTTCTAGCTGAGAAATATATTCAGAACTTTAATATAATCTTTTAGTGAGTTCCAAGTTTGTTTTCAGTTCAGTAAATCTGCAGCACATATGTGTATGCATATTTATGAGCATAACAATTTACAGATAAATTGTTATATTTGTCTTATTAATGAGTATAATTTTGCATTATTTTGCCATTTTATAAGTAACTCCTTTTCCAGTGACCCACCTTCCAATGGATAGTACGGAAAAGGAGAGTTTGTTCTGAAGATAAACTATTAATTAACTGTATAACATTTGATTCTTCTTTATCCTTTAGTTACATATGGAGGTTAGAACCTTGGCTGCGGTGTTACGCTTGTTAATAGTATGTGATATAAAGTGTAAAAGACTAATCCTGGGAGTGCAAAGCGAGGGAAATCATTAAGAAATACCTAGACAGAAACTTGGATTGAGGAGAGGCTTTAATGCAAGGAACCATTACAAAGACAGTAAATACAAAGAACTCAAGGGGAGAACGCTGACCATGTACAATTCTAAGACTGCTCTTGTCCAACAAAGGAAACAAATATATGCAGTTTGAGATCACTTGCTTATTAATTTCTTCAGAGCATTAAGGAAGGAGAGGCTTAGGATTATTAGTAAGTCTTCTAGAAAAGCCTGCAAATAAATGTATGTATATATATTAATATATATGGACAAAGGATTGAAGACTTGGAATTTTGGTTTGAGTTGCAGTTTTACTATGTACCAGCCATGTAAAATTGGGCAAATATGTAATGAGACTTCCATTTTGCAATCTGTAAAATGAAGATGATAGTAACACGTGTGAATTGGGCAAGTCCACTTATACACAGATTTTTTTTCACTGAATACATACTGCAGTACTACATGATCTGTGGTTGGTTGAATTCTGGAATGCAGGACCACGGATTAGGAGGACCAACTATAAAGTTACATGTGGATTTTTGACTGTGAGGAAGGTGGATGCCCCTAAGCTCTGAGCTATTCAAAACTCAACGATACTTAACGTCAATGGTTGACAAGAGGGACTTGTCAGTCTGTACTTGGTAAATTACAGGGCAGAATTCTGGGTTACAGATGTATCGCCTTACTTTCATATACGTACTATTCTAAAAGTTTTAACTAGCTGTCGTATTTTAAATTTTTAATTTCTAGCTTTTTTTTATCAAGTTTATTCAAGTATGATTTACATAAAATACAATTCTCTGTTTTAAGTTTGCAGTTTCAAGAGACTTACACCCCGGTGGCTCAGATGGTAAAGCGTCTGCCTACAATGCAGGAGACCCCGGTTTGATCTCTGGGTCACGAAGATCCCCTGGAGAAGGAAATGGCTACCCACTCCAGTACTCTTGCCTGGAAAATCCCATGGATGGAGGAGCATGGTAGGCTACAGCCCATGGGGTCGCAAAGAGTTGGACCCCACTGAGCAACTTCATTTCAAGCACTATAGTCAAAATAAAGATTATTTCCATCACTGTGCAAGTTTCCTTTGTGCCTCTTGGCGGTCAGCCTCCCCACCACATTTCCGCCGTCTCAGGTAACTATCTACTTTCGGTAATTACTGCTTTGTTATGCTCTTTTCTAGAATTTCACATAAATGGAATGATACAATATGCACTCTTTTGTATCCAGCTTCTTATGCTCACCATATTGCTTTTGAATCACCTATGTTGAGTATATTGATTGTTTGTCCTGAAATACGGCTAGATGATTACCCATTGTACGGCTATAGCATGATTTGTTTATTCATCTGTTGACTGATATTGTAGTTGTTTCCAGATTTTGACTGTTATGAATGTGTACATTCCTATATAAATCTTTGGATGGACATATGTTTTCATTTCTTTCTGGTAAATATCTAGGAATGGAATAGCTGGGTCGTGTGCATAAGATGTTTAACTTTATTTAAAAAAAAAAAAAAAAAAACTCCAAACTTTTCCAAAGCAATTGTACCATCTTTATACTTCCACTAGCAATGTATGAGAATTCCAATTCCTCCACATGCACACCAATAAAGAATATATTATCAGTCATATTAATTTTTACCATTCTAGGGAGTGTATTGTGTGATCTCATGGAGGTTTTAGTTTAAATTTAATGATGTTGATCATCTTTTCATGTATTTGTTGGCTATGAATGTATCTGCCTTTGTGAAATGTCTTCTTATATCATTTCTCTGTTTTGATTAGAATGTTTGTCTTCTTGTTATTAAGTTGTAAAGTTCATTACATATTCTGGGTATAAATCCTCTGTTAGACATATGAAATTCCACTACTGTTTTCCAGCTGGTGGCCTTCCTTTTATTTTCTTAATGTGTTCTTTATTTTTATTTTTTATTGAATTATAGTTGGTTTACAATATTATATTAGTTTTAAGTGTACAGCAAAATGATTCAGTTATATATATTTATAATGTATATATTTTTCAGATTCTTTTCAACTATACATTATTATAAGATGTTGAATATTGTTCCCTGTGCTATACAGTAAATACTTGTTGTTTATCTATTTTATATAATCTTCTGGACCCAGGGATAGAACCTGCATCTCCTACGTTTCCTGCATTACAGGCAGATCCTCTGCCTGATGAGCCTCAGGGAAGCCCCATTTTTATATATTGTAGCAATATTTTTTGAAGAGGAGAATTTCTTAATTTTGATGAAATCCAATTTATCAATATTTTTATGCATCTCATGTAGGATATTTAACAAATCTTTGCAAAAATTTCTTCCTGTTTTCTTCTAAACATTTTATAATTTTGTCAATTGCAACTAGGTCTATGAGCTATTTGGGGAAAATTTTTGTGTATGATGTGAGGCAAGGATTGAGGCTCATTCTTTTCCTAGTATTGATATCTAGTTATTCCAGTATCTTTTGCTGAAAAGTCTATTATCTTTTCAACAGCAAAATCATGTCCATATACATGTGCATTTAGTTCTGAATTCTCTATTCTATACCATTGACTTACATTCTTTAATTATGTCAACATCATACTCTATTGATCATAGTAGTTTACTGCTGCTGCTGCTGCTAAGTCACTTCAGTTGTGTCCGACTTTGTGCGACCCCAGAGACGGCAGCCCACCAGGCTCCCCCGTCCCTGCGATTCTCCAGGCAAGAACACTGGAGTGGGTTGCCATTTCCTTCTCTAATGCATGAAAGTGAAAAGTGAAAGTGAAGTCGCTCAGTCGTACCGGACTCTTAGCGACCCCATGGACTGCAGCCTGCCAGGCTCCTCTGTCCATGGGATTTTCCAGGCGAGAGTACTGGAGCGGGGTGCCATTGCCTTCTCCAAAGTTTACTAGTAAGTTTCAAAAACAAGTAGTTTGAAGGAACATTGCTCCTCTTTTTAAAAACTATCTTGTCTATTCTAGGTTATTTCTTACATAAAAATTTTAGAGTCAGCTTGTCAATTCCTGCCAATAAAGTAATACTTTGGATTCTTGATTGGAATTTTGTTGAACCTCTAGATGAAGTTGTGGAGAATTAACATCTTAAAAACACTGAATTTCCATTCACAAACCTGGCATATCTCACCACTGATTTAGGTATTTAAATTTTTTCTCAACAATTTTTAAAAATTTCAATGTACAAATCTTGCATATATTTGTTAATTTTATCCTTACATGTTTCATGGTCGTCAAAATTATTATAAATGGTTCTTTTTCATAAATTTGATTATTTGTTGCTAGCATGCAGAGATATGATTGATATTTACATATTGACCTTGTATCTTAGGACTTTGCTAAATTAGCCTATTGATTTCTAACAACTTTTGTGTAAGCTCCATATGTGTATGATGATGTCATCTATACATAAAGATTACTTTTTAATTCAAACCTGTATACTTTTTATTTCTTTTTATTGCTTTATTATACTGGTTAGGACTTTCACTGTAATATCAAATATAAGTAGTAAAAGGATGTGGGTTGTGGGGAAACTTTAGTATTTCTCTATTAAGGAAAATGTTAGGTACAAGTTTTTAATTGCTGCCCTTTATAAGACTGAGAAAATTCCTTTCTATTCTTAGTTTGTTCAGAATTTTTATCATAAATTTCTGTGAACTTTGTTAAAAGCTTTTTCTGCATCTATTGATGTACTTGTTTGCCTTTTCACCTTTGCTCTATTAATATGGTGAATTACATTTGTTTATTTTATTTTTTTTAATGTTAAACTCACCTTGTATTTCTTGGACAAATCCCACTTGGTCATATTGTGTCAACCTTTTTACATATAGCTGAAATTAATTTCTAAATTTTTAGGAAAAACTTTGAATCTCTGTTCATAAGGATATTGGTCTGTAGTATTTTTGTAATCTTTTTTAAATTGAAGTAGAGTTGATGTATATTATATATTACAGGTACAATATAAAGATTCACAATTCTTAAAGGTTTTACTCCATTTATAGTTATTATAAAATATTGGCTGTATTCCCTGTGTTGTTCAACATATCCTAGTAGCTTACTTTATTGATAGTAGTTTGTACTTTTTAATCCCCTCCCCCTATACTGCCCCTCCCCCTTATCTCTGCCCACTGGTAACCGCTAGTTTGTTCTCTTTTATCTGTGAGCCCACTTCCTTTTTGTTATATTCACTAGATTGTTGCAATTTTTAGATTCTACATATAAGTGATATGCAGGATTTGTCTTTCTTTGTCTGACTTATTTCACTTCATTTAATACCCTCCAAGTCCATTCACGGTGTTGCAAATGACACAATTGTTTTCTTTCATGGCTGAGTAGTATCCCACTGTGTGTGTGTGTGTGTCTGTGTACCCCATCTGCTTTACCTGTTGAGGGACCCTTGGGCTGCTTTCATGTCTTGACAGTTATAAATAATGCTTGTGTGAAAACTGAGATGCATGTATCTTTTCAAATCAGTTTTTGTTTATTGGTTTTTTAGAAATACACCCACGTGTGGAATTGTTGGGTCATACGATAGTTTTCTTAAAGGTTTTTTGAGAAATCCATGCTATTTTCCACAGTCCGCACCAATTTACATTCCCACCAACAGTGTATGAGCATTTGCTTTTCTCCACATCCTTGCCACAGTTGTTGTGTTCCTTTTGATGACAACCATTCTGACACATGTGAGGTGATATCTCATTGTGGTTTTGATTTGCATTTCCCTCATAACTAGAATGCTGAGCATCTTTTCACATGCTTGTCGGTCATCTGCATTTCTTCTTGGGAAAATTGTCTATTCAGTTCTGCCTGTCATTTAAGGCTTGTTTTCTTGATATTGAGTTGGATGAGCTGTTTATATGTGTTGACTATTGGTCATATCATTTGTAAACATTTTCTCCCATTCAGCAGGTTGTCTTTTCATTTTGTAAATGATTTCCTTTCCAGTGCAAAAGCTATTTCCATTTATTTCCTTTTTGCCTTTGTTTCTTTTGTTTTAGAAGACAGACCCCCCAAAAAAATATTCCTATGATTTATGTCAGAGTGTTCTGCCTGTGTTTTCCTCCTAGAAGCTTTATGCTTTTCAGTCTTAGATTTAGGTCTTTAATACATCTTGAGTTTATCTTCATATGAAGTGGGTTGCCATTGCCTTCTCCAATATGGTGTTATAAAAAGTTCTAAATGCACTTTTGTATGTAACTGTCTAGTTTTCCCAGCACCACTTATTGAAGAGACTGTCTTTTCTCCACTGTATATTCATGTCTCCTTAGTAGTAGGTTAATTGACCATAAGTGCATAGGCTTATTTCTGGCCTCTCTATTCTGTCCTGTTGATCTATGTGCCAGTACCATTCTGTTTTGATTATTGTAGCTTTGCAGGATGGTCTGAAGTCAGGGCGCATAGCACCTTCAGCTCTTCTATCTTGAGATTCTTTTGGCTTTTCAGGGTCTTATATGGTTCCATACAAATTTTAGAATTATTTGTTCTAGTTCTTGGAGAAGTGGCATTACTTATTTTGGTTGTCAGGGTTATATTATACTACTCATAAAATGAATTAGAAAATATTTTCTTTTCCTCTGTTTCCTTCTGTAGAATTGGTATTATTTCTGTCTTAACTGTTCGATTAAAATTCAGCAGTGAAGCTATTTGGGCCTGGAGTTTTCTCTGTGAGGTTTTTTTAAAAATTCAATATGTTTAATGGATATGGGAGTATTCGTATTTTCTCTTTCATCTTGTGTAAGTTTCAGCTTATATAATTTTAATGAATTTTTCTATTTCATATAAATTATTGGCATAAATTTAATCATAATATTCTTTTATATCTGTAGGTTTATAGACATAGCTTTTCCTTTGTTCTTGATATTGATAATTTGAGTCTTGTTTTTTCATCAATAAAGCTAGAAATTTATTAACTTTATTGATCTTTTCATAAAAGTAATTTTTTATCTTAATAGTTCTCTGATGCTTACATGTTTCCTATTTTATTGATTTCTGGTATTATAATTTCCTTCTAATTACTATAGTTCTTAAAATGTAAGTGTAAATTATTGATTTAGACCTTTCTTTTTGTAAAACAAGTGTTTACATTTCTCTGCAAGCACTGCTTTAGAGGCGTCACAAAGATTTTCATTATCATCAAAATATTTTATAATTCTGTATAGTTTTCTTTTTGACCATGGTTTCTTTAGATGTATATTGTTTAATTTCCACATATTTGGGGATTTTCTAGACATCTTTTCATTGATTTGCAATTTAAATCCATTACGAGTAGAGATCACACTTTGTATGCTTATAGTCCTTATAAAAGTATTGACAATTGGTTGCTCAAACAGGAAAGAGTCTACCTGCAATGCGGGAGACCTGTGTTCAATCTGGGGTTGGGAAGATTCCCTGGATGAGGAAATGGCAACTCACCTCAGTGTTCTTGCCTGGGAAGTCTCATGGATAGAAGAGCTTGTCAGGCTGCAGTCCATGGAATTACAATGAGTCAGACACAACTGAGTGACTAATAGTGACTTTTGATTCAGTATATTAATCTATCTTGTTGAATGTTCCATAATAATTTGAGAAGAATGCATATTTTGCTGTTGCTGGATATAGTGCTTTATAAATGTCAATTAAATCAGTGTTATTGCTAATGTTCAAGTCTTACATCTTTACAGATTTTCCATCTACTTGTTTTATTGATATTCTCAAGCTCAGATTCTTTCCTCAGTTATGTCTAATCTACTAATAAGCCCATCAAAAGCATTGTTTATTTCTATTACAGTGTTTATCTCCAGCATTGCTTTTTGATTCTTTCTTAGAATTTCTATGTTTCTGCTTACATTGCCCATCTGTTCTTGCGTCCTGTCTACTTTATCTATTAGAGCCCTAACATATTAACATATTAATCACAGTTGTTTTAAATTTCTGATTGACTAATTTTAAGATCCCTGTCATGTATGATTCTGATGATTGCTCTGTTTCTTTAAATTGTATTTTTGGCCTTTTAGTATGCTTTGTAATTTTTTCATTCGTATTTGGAACATGATGTACTGGTGAAAGGAATTGTGAAGTGGCAGCTTGGTAATGTGCTGATGAATTATGAGGAGAAGGGAAGCGTTTTATAGTCCTATAAGTAGATATCGGTCTTTTAGTGAGTCTGCAACTCTGGACTGTGAACTTCACAAGTGTTTCGCAGCTTTTCTTTCTCTCTGGGTTGGATAGAATGTCTAAACATGGGCTGGAGTTGGGTATTTCCCTTCCCAACTCAGGTTGGCTCTGATAATGTGTTTGTGTTAGTTGCTCAGTTGTGTCCGAGTCTTTGCAACCCTATGGGGTACAGCCCACCAGGCTCCTCTGTCCATGGGATTTTCCAGGTAAGCATACTGGAGTAGGTTGTCATTTCCTTCTCCAGGGGATCTTCCTGACCCAGAGATCAAACCGGGGTCTCCTGCATTGCAGGCAGACTCTTGAAAGTGAAAGTGAAGTCACTCAGTCGTGTCTGACTCTTTGTGACCCGCGGACTGTAGCCCACCAACCTCCTCCATCCATGGGCTTCTCCAGGCAAGAATACTGGAGTGGGTTTCCATTTCCTTCTCCAGGGGACCTTCCCGACCCAGGGATCGAACCCAGGTCTCCCACATTGCAGGCAGATGCTTTAACCTCTGCGCCACCAGGGAAGCCTCTTAAGCCCTGATAAAACCCTAGCAGATTAGGCTCTGGTTAACTAGTTTCCCCTGAGGGCAAACCGTGTTGAGAACGGAGTGTTTGATGTATTTCAAAATGGTTCCTTTTCTCCTCCCGCGGCTAGAAGCCCAAGAGGATTTTCCCTGATATTGACTGTGGGAACTAGGTCAAGCTCCTGGAGGTTGATTTCATGATGTTTTACAATGTGACTGGGTCTTCCTAAAGTTTTTAAGCCCCAGATTTGCGCACACTGAGGATCTGGCAACTTGTCAGTTACAGTTCTGCTTTCCCTATCCGTAAGCCAGTTTCTGCTCCTTCGTCTCTGCTCCAGTAACTGTGACTGTCTCCCGAATTTTGGGAACAGCGGCTTGCTCTAAATCCTTACCACTCTTATAGATCTAATAAAAGCTGTTGATTTTTCAGTCTCCTCAGTGTTTTTTCTTGTTAAAATGGAGTGGTGACGTCAAGTTCCTTGCACACAGAACTGGAAACTAGAAGTCTATTTGTTTTATCAATTGATGAGGGGGAGTGCTGAAATTTCTAAATATAATTGTGGATTTGTTCATTTCTTCTCTTAGTTCTGCCACTTTTTCTGGACATTTTTAGTATCTTTGTGTATATTTAGGACTATAATGTCTTCTTGACAAATTGATACCATGATAAAATGTCCCTTTTATTCATGCTTTTTCATGATGTCTGATGGTGGTTTAGTCATTAAGTCATGTCCAACTCTTGCGATCCCGTGGACTGTAGCCTGCCAGGCTCCTCTGTCCATGGGATTCTCCAGGCAAGAATACCCACTCCAGCTGTCTTAGGATCAGTGTTTGAGTGTTAGTTTTTTTTTAGATACCATATTGTTTGGTCTTGCTTTTTTACCCATTCTGAAAACTGTCTGACTTTTCATTGGAGAATTTAGACCAACGTATAGTCTATGGACCCCTGGAGGTACTTAAGGCCTTTCAGGGTGTGTCTGTAGGATCAAAATGGTTTTCATAATAATACTAGGATGATGTTTTGTTCACTATGGGACATTTGTATTGATTATGCAAAAACCATAGTGGGTAGAACTGCCTTAGCATGAATCAAGGCAGTGGCATCAAATGCAGTACAGTCATTGATATTCAGCATGTACTTGAAAAAAAAAAGTTTCACTTAGAAACTCCTTTATCAAGGACTACAAAGTATCAATTTTATTAAGTATATATTGTTTAAAAGTACATATAAGGTACTTCATCTACATATTGAAATATGATGCCCTGAGTAAAAGCACTTGTGGGATTGAGTTGCAAAGTGAACAAACAGCACTTTTTAAATAAAGCACTGTTTTTACTTGAAAGAACAACTCTCAAAATATGGTAATTCAAACTTGAATATATGGCAGCAATTCTCCCCAAAATAAGTCTAGCTATCCAATCACGTTAAGGAAGACTACTGAAGTTTTTTTGCCTTTTTTTTTTTTTAAACCGATAATAACATTTATGCTTTCAAGTAAAAGTTAGAATTTGGAAAACTTGTACTTGCCGCTGTGAACTTAATAGTTTACCAGTAGATGAGATCAGTAATGATATGAACAACTGTAAGTTTTGCAATGTTGTATATTGAAATGTGCCAACATTTGCAAAGCTCAGTGAACCAATATGTTCCAAATGATTAACACATGATTGTATGTGGGTAAAGAACTATTCAAGGTGCTAGATAGACAAAGGGATTTTAATGTACTTGACAGTGAAAGTTTATTGAAATGACTTCATTTTCCATAACTTTTAAGCAACTACCACTTTTCGAGTTTTGATGTAGGATCAAAGATGAATGTCTACAATTATATGCAAAAGATATTAACATAACTTTTCCATCTACATATCCATGTGAGGCCAGATTTTCTTCATATACATCAACCAAAAGAACCTATTACAGAAGAGTGAATGTAAAAACAAGAGTATCCAACTGCCTTCTGTCAAGCCAAGCATTAAAGATGTTTCCAAAAATGTAAAACAGTGTTACTCTTCTTATTGTCTTTGTTTTAGAAAATACAGTTATCTATCATAAAAGCACATTATGCTATTTTAGATGAGTTAATATGTAAATATGTTAAACATTTCTCAATTTTAGCAACTAATATGGCATTTTTACATGGTATATGTATTATATATAAATATAATATTTTTTGATTTTTTATATATATAATGTGTGTGTATGTGTGTATCGCACATGGATAAAAGCTCTCTGGAGTCCTCAATAATCTTTTATTAGGGCAAAGTTTCTTAAGGCTACAAGTTTGGTAATTGCTAGTTTTGACTTAAGTTTGTATGATTATCCATATGGTTGGGTTTAAGATTACCACCATACTTTTTCTTTTTTTTTTTTTGTACTTTTTCTTATTGTCAGTTTTTTGGTTCCTCTGTTCATTCTGTCTTTTTTAAAATTGTTACCTGTGAATTTTTAGTATCTTCTTTCTTCTCCACTGTCGCTTTATTATTTATACCTCATTGTTTTCGAATGATGTTTACCCCTTGGAATAGGGCAAATGGCTGTCTGCATCAGAAGGGGCATGGTTCCTCCTTCATGATACAGTCCTTCACTCATGTATGTTACTTGATATCTCCTGTAGGTAACGTAATTTGGATACTCTGCTGTAGAGTCTTATACCAATGTTGGTTTAGAAATGAGAATAATAATGGTGGTATTAAATCACCAATATATTTGTCCTATTTCTCTGCTAAATTGCAGCCATGACAGGTGGAATCTCTATTGCCTGAATTCTTCTTTAGGGTTTAGAAATGACTTTTACAGTTTTAATACAAGGTAGATTTAGTATATGGGCTTCCCTGGTGGTTCAGTGGTTAAAGAACCCGCCTGCAATGCAGGAGACACAGGAGACGCAGGTTTGATCCTTGGGTCAGGAAGATCCCTTGCAGGAGGGCATGGCAACCAACTCCAGTATTCTTGCCTGGCCAGTTCCATGGACTGAGGCTGCCGTCCATAGCATCTCACAGAGTCAGACAAGCCTGGAGCAACCGAGTACATACGCACGTATGCAGATTTAGTTCAGTTGCTCAGTCGTGTCTGACTCTGAGATCCCCTGAACGGCAGCATGCCAGGCTTCCCTGTCCTTCATCATCTGGAGTTTGCTCAAACTCATATCCATTGAGTCGATGATGCCATCCAACCGTCTTATTCTCTGTTGCCCCCTTCTCCTCTTGCCGTCAATCTTTCCCAGCATTGGGGTCTTTTCCAGTGAGTCAGCTCTTTGCATAAGGTGGCCAAAGTATTGGAGCTTCATTCAACATCAATCCTTCCAATGAACATTAAAATTTCCTTTAGGACTGACTGATTTGATCTCCTTGCAGTCTGAGGGACTCTCAAGAGTCTTCTTCAACACCACAGTTCAAAAGCATCAATTCTTTGGCACTCAGCTTTCTTAATGGTCCAACTCTCACATCCATAATAAATGACTACTAGAAAAACCATAGTTTTGACTAGACAGACCTTTGTCAGCCAAGTGATATCTCTGCTTTTTAATATGCTGTCTAGGTTGGTCATAGCTTTTCTTCCAAGGAACAATTGTCTTTTAATTTCATGCCTTCAGTCACCATCCACAGTGATTTTGGAGTCCAAGAAAATAAAGTCTGTCACTGTTTCCATTGTTTCCCCATATATTTGCCATGAAGTGATGGCACTGGATGCCATAATCTTAGTTTTTTGAATGCTGGGTTTTAAGCCAGTTTTTTCACTCCCTTCTTTCACCTTCATCCAGAGGCTCTTTAGTTCCTCTTCGTTTCCTGTCATTAGGGTGGTGTCACCTGTATATCTGAGGTTATTGATATTTCTTCCAGCAATCTTGATTCCACCCTATGCTTTATCCAACCCAGCATTTTGCATGATGTACTCTGCATGGAAATTAAATAAGCAGGGTGACAATATACAGCCTTGATGTACTCCTTTCCCAGTTTGGAACCAGTCTGTTGTTCCATGTCCAGTTCTAACTGTTGCTTCTTGACTTGCATTCAGGTTTCTCAGGAGGCAGGTAAAGTGGTCTGATATTCCCCTCTCTTTAAGTATTTTCCGTCATTTGTCGTGATCCACACAGTCAAAAGCTTTAGCATAGTCAGTGAAGCAGATGTTTTTCTGGAATTCCCTTGCTTTTTCTATGATCCAATGGATGTTGGCAATTTGATCTCTGGTCCCTCTGCCTTTTCTAAATCCAACTTGTACATCTGGAAGTTCTTGGTTCATATACTGTTGAAGCCTAGCTTGAAGGATTTTGAGCATTACCTTGCTAGCATGCGAAATGAGCACAATTGTACGGTAGTTTGAATATTCTTTGGCATTGTCCTTCTTTGGGATTGGAATAAAACTGACCTTTTCCAGTCCTGTGGCCACTGCTGAGTTTTCCAAATTTGCTGGCATATTGAGTGCAGCACTTTCACAGCATAGTCTTTTAAGGTTGTTATAGTATATTATAATGTTACAAGTTGTAACATTTGTTCTCTTTCACTGCTTTGGTTTCCTGTCATTTGTATGTCGGCATTTTGGGTCTATCTTCTATATCTGTTTCTTTCAAGTCTTCATGATTCTTTTCTTAATTTGTTTTTTATTTTTCAAAGCTTTCTATTTTTCATACTCTACTTTTCTTAAAGCATTATCTATTGTGTGTTATTCTAGCTTTGTTTTGGAAAATATATATATTTTTAAATTCTTTCTTGAGTTCCCTCACCTGTCTTTTTAAATATTTGTTTTCAACAATCACTTGATTCCTGAATTTTTCTAATTCTGATAGATGTTTTTTCACATAATTTCTATCATTTTAATTTTTTAGTTTTTAAGTATAAAATTATAGTTTTCAATTTTATACTCTTCATGTCATGACTCTTTTGGTCTGTAAGAATCTTATTCTACTCATTCTGTTTTTTCTTATAATTTCTTATAATAATTACTTGTATGACAGTCAGCTATAATCTTTTTTCTGATGCTCACTTTTAAATGAAATGACCTTTCCTGTCCATTCAGGAGAGGGGCAGAAGATTTTTTCTTGCTTTATAGTTCTAGATTTCTTGCTTCTGTATTTTTTTTTCCCCAAAGTGACTAAAAGTAATTTCTGCTGTTTGTTTCCTAACTTGCTTTCTCCCCCTCCTAACTTTTAACTGGCTTTTTTCTTTATTTGCCCTTTTAGTTCACTCCATTTGAATTCTCCTTTCAGCAGCTTGTCCTCAGGTGGGGCTATGTCTTGTAGAGGAGATCTGTTTTAATAATTTTGAGAGCTTATTGGACCCAGGCTGCTCCATCAGACTTTATTACAGCACAATCCTCTTGAATTTACCAATGAATTTTTCTCCTCCTAGTTTCAGCTGTTGCTCTCAGATTGGCTAATGCTTTGTTGTGAACACCACATGGTGATTTGGGGGTTCTTGGTCCCAGAGCCATTAGAAGCTCATTTGTCCATGCTCTTTTTCTCCAGCACAAATGCTGATATTGCTCAAGCCTTGTAGCTGAAGGTGTTGAGTACTTGAGGGATCATAGGAATACCTGGTCATTTGGACTTATTGTAGATACTATCCATTGGTCTTTTGTTTTGCTATTATAGTTGCCCTTTATGTTTTTAGAGGAATTTAGGGAGATTAAAACTATGTTGCCTCTGCTGCTATCATCTTAGTCTATCTTTTTTCCTTCACAATCGGTGCCATTTTAAGCCAGTGAAAGTGCTTTCAATTAGGCTTCCGTGTTGTTTTTTTTTTTTCTTTTTTGAGACGATCCTATTAGTCCTTGAGAGTTCTCTTACTTTATGGTACAAAAAGATATTCCAGTCATTTCTTGTCTCGGACTTGGAATCATTGTTTCTACAAAGGTCTTTAATTTCTTTTATCCATATTTTTTATTTTAAATATATCCATCTATTGGAGTAAGAATAGTAATTGAAACCCCCTTGGAAATAAAAACTTAAAAAGTAGTGGAATAAGTGAAAGGAAAGCAAGAAGGAAGGAAAGAAGTTGCTTCTTGAGTGTCTGTCATTTATCAGATAGAGGGTTCAGTGGTTTTGCATATGTAACCTTATTTGACCCTTGGAAAAATCCTGTAGGCATGTGAAGTAAGTATGATTATCCCAATTTTACAACTAAAAAAAAGTTCAGGGAGTTTACTCAAGATCATGCCACCAGTACATAGATTCGGTATTTTAACAGCAATATGTAAATATTCTTATCCTAAGTTAATGGCTTTAAAATTTGCTAAAAAAAGAAACAAACTAAACAGAGTACCTGATAGATGCAGCTATTTTACCAGGAAGTAGACACACACAGGGGCGGATTCCCAGGTGGCTCAGCTGTGAAGAATCCGCCTGCCGATGCAGGAGACACGGGTTTGATCCCTGTGTTGGGAAGATCCCCTGGAGAAGGGGAGGGCAACCACTCCAATATTTTTGCCTAGAAAATCCCATGGACAGAGGAGCCTGGTGGGCTGCTATCCATGGGGCTGCAAAGAGTCAGACACGACTGAGCATGCACACATGCAGACACCCACAGATACACAAACACACACACATCTATATTCAGTTTTTAAAATTTTTATCTGGGGCCTTCCCTGGTGGTCCAGTGGTTGAGAATCTGCCTGCCAATGCAGGTTACTCAAGTTCAGTCCCTAAAATCCCAAATACCATGGAGTAACTATCTTGCAAGCCACAGCTACTGAGCCATGTGCAACTGAAGCCTGCACACCCCAGAGCCTGGGCTGTGAAACCAGAGAAGCCACCACAATGAGAAAGCTGGGCACCACACTGGAGAGTAGCCCCTGCTCTCCACAACTAGGGCAAAGCCTGCATGCAGCAACAAAGATCTAGCACAGCCAAAAATAAATAATCTTAAAAAAACAAAAAACTTTTTATTTCGAAAAATTGCAGGGTCACAGCAAATTGCTAGCAAGGAGTCTATACATACACAATATAGTAAGTTTATATGTATATGTACAGTATAATAACAATACATGGAGCTCTACTATATCCTTTACCCAATTTTCCCCACTGGTTATCTCTTATATAATTATAGTACAATATCGAAACCAGGAAACTGACACTATCATAATATGCTTATATATTTGTATGTCATTTTATCCCATGTATAGATCTGTATAGCCACCATCACAATCAAGATAACAGAGATATTCCATCACCACCAAGATCTCCTTTGTGCTGTTTATAGTCACACACATCCCATCCCACCATTCATAACCCCTGTCAGTCATTAACCTGTTCTCCATCTTGACAATTTTTTTTCATTTTGAGAATGCTATATAAATGGAATTATGCAGTATGTGACCTTTTGAGATTAGCTTCATCTGACTTATTTCACTTAGCATGAGAACCTCAAGGTCTATCCAGGTTATTGCAAATGAATTCCATTTTGATTTATCTGTAGTATTTTTTAGTGACGCTTTGCCTGCTAGGTTACTTTAGTCATGTCCAGCTGGAGTGATTTGCCATGCCCGCCTCCAGGGGATCTTCCCCACCAGGGATTGAACTTGTGACTCTTACATCTCCTGCATTGACATGCAGGTTCTTTACCACTAGCGTCACCTGGGAAAAAAAATGTATCTTTACGTGTAGCTTTTTCAGTGATTGCTCTATGGGCTTCCCTGGTGGCTCAGACCATAAAGAATCCACCAATGAGGGAGACCTGGGTTCAGTCCCTGGGTTGGGAAGATCCCCTGGAAGAGGGCATGGTAACCCACTCCAGTGTTCTTACCTGGAGAATCCCCATGGACAAAGGAGCCTGGCAGGCTCCTTGGGGTCACAAAGAGTCAAACACAACTGAGTGACTAAGCACATCACAGCACTATGTATTACATTATATATACATTCACCCTCATCATCCATAAGATATCAGTCCCAGAACCTCACAGGCATCAAAATTTGTGGATGCTCAAGTCCCTAATATAAAATGGAGGACATAGATGTATAACCTGTGAAATAGGAAGTCGGACTGTATATACATAATTTATCATGGCCTATTGGTCTTGACGTTGTACTAGTTTGAATGAAGTGTAGAAATCTTACTTTCCCTTTACATTTCTTATTCCTTATACGGTAACTTTTTAAAATATTTCCTCTGCATACACTGAGAAACAAGTCAGGCAGTGTTATAAGTTTAGCTTCTTCCATCAGCTATAATTTAGAAGACCCAAAAGGAGAAGGAAAATCTATTATATTTACCATATCTTTACTCTTTCCATGATTCCTCCTTTCTGAAGTTCTAATATTCTTTCTTTTACCATTTCTTTTGTTTAAAGAGCTTCCTTCAGCCATTTATTAGAGCAAATCTTCCTGTGACAAGTTCTTTTATTTTCCTTATTCTGAAAATGTTTTGATTTTCCCTTCATTTCTTGTATTTTTCTTTTTTTGGCTGTGATGGGTATTTATTGTGGCGTGCAGACTTCTCTAGTTGTGGCACACGGGTTTTGTTGCCCTGTGGCTTGTGGGATCTTAGTTCCTAAGCCAGGGATCGAACCATGTCCGCTACATTGGAAGGCAGATTCTTAACCCCTGGGCCACAAAGGAAGTCCCTTTCCCTTCTTTCCAGAAGAAAATTTTTGCTAAGCATAGCATTTTGGTTTCACAGCTTGAAAAATATTAGGCCACTTTTTATGCCTTCGTGGTTTCTCGTGAGAATTCTCTGTCTTTTAAAATGCTTTTTTTCCTATGCATAACGTTGTCTCATTGCTTTCAAGAGTTTTTATTTCCTTTTAGTTTTCAAAAGCTTGACTATCAAGTGTCTTTACACCGATTTTTTTTTGGGGGGGGTTCTGTTTGTTTGTTTGGGGGTTGTTCAGCTTCCTGTAAGTTTAAGTATTTTGCCAAAATTTGGAAATGTTTCAGCATTATTGTTGGAAATCCTCATTTTCTTTCCTTCTTCAGAACTTGAATAATATGAATACTAAATATTTTTTTAGTGTCTCACAGATCTTTGAGGCTCTGTTCACTTGAAAAATTTTCAGTATAGTCTTCTAGCAGTTCAGATTGATTATTTATATGACTCTACATTCAAGTTCACTGATTCTTTTCTCTGTCCTCTCTGATTTACTGTTGACTCCATCTCTGGAGTCTTTTTTCCCACTTGTTGTAATATTCTTTGGCTTGATAATCTCCATTTGTTTCTTACTTACCTATTTTTTGCCAAGATTTTTAACTCCTTTGTTGAAACTTTCTATTTTCTTTTTTTCACTTTATGGTGGAAGGATTTCTCATTACCGCTGAGTGGGATTGGGAGTTCTGGCTTCCTATGAGTCCTCTTCTGATGCCCCAGGACTAGATGGAACAGCTGTGCCTCAATATTGCTCCCCACCTGCCTCCACTGCCACTGAGGTGGGGGGAGGTTGGCCCTGTTACTGACACATTTTAGTTTGCTCAGGCGGCCATAATAAGAATACCATAGATTAGTTGGCCTAAACAACAAACATTTATTTTCTCCCAGTTCTAGAGCCCGTAAGTTCAAGCTTCCTGCAGGACTTGTTCCTGGTGGGAGCTCTTTTTCCAGCTTGCAGATGGCTACTTCCTTGCTGTGTCCTCACATGGGAAAGAGAGAAGGGGGAGGGACTGAGAGAGGACATGTTCTCTGGGTCCGTTCTCATAAGGAGGCTAGTTATGTTATATCAGGGCCCCACACTTACGACCTCATCCCTATCCCCAAGTATGGTCACATTTAGGGATGAGGGCTTTGACATAGGATTTTAGGGGGATACAGTTCAGTCCAAAGAATGACGATGGTTATGGAAGTCTTGTATCTCTTGTAGGCCTCTTGTGACCCAACCCAGAGGGGAGAGGGAGAAGCCGCACGTTACTACTGAAAGGAATAGTTCTTACTGACACAGAGAAAGTGATGTGTCGCAAAGGGGATGGGGATAGCCACTCTTGTGATTACCTTAGGTTGTGTAAGACTCTGCCTTATCAGAATGGAGCGAGGCTCTCCTGCTGCCCTGGAACAGGTGAAAGTTGTCATGCGAGAGGGACACGTGGCAAAGAACTATACATGAAGCAGCCCTGCTAACAGCCAGTAAAGGTGTGGATGTTAGTCCTATAGCTGCAAGAGATGGAATTCTGCCAGGAACCACAAGAGCTTGGAGAAGGGCCTTGAGCTCCAGAAAGGAAGAAGCCTGGGCGACACCTTGATTGCAGCTTAGTGAGACCCTGAGGAGAAGGCCCAGCTAAACTGGATCCAGACTCCTAACCCGCCGAAACTGTGAGATAATGAATATATGCCATTTAAAGCTGCTAAATTTGGGGTAATTTGTTATAGTTCAGTAGATAACTCCCCCATCCTACCCACTGCATCAGTGACATAAACAAATGGTAAATCTAAACATTTGGGGGCATGCTTAATGATTCGTCTACATTGAAAGCTGATAAAAAACTTGATACATTTCTTGTCATATGCGATAAGTGGGCTTATTGGAAAACAGTCTCTTCTGCCAAAAGTTGGAGGAAACAACAAAGGGTAATACAATTTAATATCAGAGGAGATGGTAACAGATGGACTGTAGGCTTAAAAAAAAAAAAAAAAGCATGTTGGAATCTCTAAGGTGAACAAATCCTTTATGACTAAAAACGGAAGACAGGTTTTCTGTAAGTATACAGCAAAAAGAATAACCAAGCAAAGTTGAACTATCATAGAAAAGATTGAAAATAAAAAGTTAAAAGGAACAAATCTATGATTAGCATCAAAAAGTACATCTGTGCCAAAAAGTTTATCAAAGCAGAAAATAAAATAATTTTAATAAGGAAGATAGTAGTAACAAAACATCTCACATTAAGAAACACGAACCTCAAGACAAAATCGCTATGGAGCAAATAACAATGATGCTGGCATGGATGCTAAAATATCACCAAAGAAAGACGTTTTCAGTCCAGAAGCACAAACATGTCAGTCATTTCTTGCCCACTTCAAAATTCCAAAAGAACTTGGGTCCAAGATACAGCATGAGTCTCATGCTAGCCAAACATCATATTATTTTCTCCTCAATTAAGTCTTCTTGGTGAGCTACAAATGTCTTTTTTGTCGCTAACCGCTCCAGGTGGGCCTTGTTAGCTCCCTGTTCACTGCCAGATTGTTAAGCCCACTGTTCAGCTAAGTGCTGTCATTTCCTCCTCTTCCCACATTTGCTACCTCCACTCTCAAATCACACTGCTCACCACTCCCACTCTCCCTGAATACCACCACCTCCTCATGAGCCTCCACATGGCCCTGTATGGTGGAAGTGAAATCCTCTTCTGCATTTGATATCACCTTTCTCCTACATACTCTTCCAACAAAACTTACCTCTTCAAAGAAGGCAACTCTAAAGTGACTTTCATGACAAATTTAAGTAGCACAGAATCTACTAATCAAAAAAATCCATCTTTGATCTCAAGGAGATCCATACATCTCCCCTTTAACATGATCCCCTCCTCCCCTCCTTTCCATGTGTCCTTGAGTCTTCACCGCTGAGCAAGTAAGAATTAACTGGCCAAAGGGCAGAAACAAAGACTATGCTCCAAGTAATGTCTCTCTTGTTAGAGAAGAGCAGACATAATTCTTAGCTGATGGGGGAAAATCCTACTGGTAGCTTAGCCTCCAATTCTGAAAATTATGACTTAATGGATTGATTTAATGAATTCAATAAGTGATTCTTGCTCACTGATTATGTGCTGGGCAGTGCTTTGTGCTGTATGTACATTATGGGAAAACAGACCTTCTAGTGTGGGAGTTAATCAAGATTAAAAATGAAGGAAAACTACAGATTGCAGTAAACGTTTTGAAGCGAGTTTGGTTGTGGGATAAGGTAATTGTCAAACCTGGGTCTCTTGCATTGCAGGCAGATTCTTTACTGTTTGAGTCACCAGGGAAGCCCTACAATTACTTCAGTGACAACATTTTTTGCTTTGTTCCTTTATTTGGCCTCTGCTCTTTGTCTGTCTGCTCTTTATGACTTTCCTTCCTCTTCCATTTTCACGCTCCTACCCACTATCAATTTTCTCTCTTTTTTACTCAGAGGCAGGTACCTACCTGCTGCTTATACCTTAAAAAAGGACTTGCATTTGCCCTTTGGGTTTTGGAGTCCAATCTACTCTGGCCTGGAATTCTTCTTTCTCCACTTACCAACTGTGTGAACATGCAAATTTCTTCTCAATTTCCTTATGTGTAAGATGGTAGTGATTTTGATTCCTATGTCCTAAAGTAGTTGAGAGGATTAACTAAAATACCACATTCAAAATAATTAATAGAGTACTTGGCATATAGCAAAAATCAGCAACATTAGCTGTTTCAATCACTTTAAACCAGGTTGTCATTACAGGGTTTCCAGGCTACAGTCCTCAGCTGCCCTATTTAAAAAGTGACTTTATTATTCTGATTTCACTATTCATCTGCTTAGATTTGTATTAAACCTACCTGGGCTTCTTACATAGCTCCTGAACTTTGGTGTTAAGTCCCTGAAGACTCCTTCATAGAACACACTATAATGCTCTCAGTCTCTGCTTTGCTACTAAAATGAATCCCTATGGATTCTTAGCATCTTTCCCTTCAGACCTCAACTTTTCAAGAAAGATTGAGGCCACATTGTTGCTATTAATCTCCATATGTTGGTTATAATATTTTTTTGCTACCTGTTTTTTTATTTTTACTATAAAGGACATTTATCTTCAGCCCAGTTCCTTCTCTTGATCTTAGCTCTTTGAAACTAAAGTTTTATAATTTCTAATTTGTGCACAGTTCACTCAGCAGCCATTTTTTATGCTTTTACAAACCGTGTCATGATGCTTCTGTATTATATCTGTCTTCATGGTCAGTTCATACTAGATGGGCCTCCCTGAACACAGAGACTGTGCCTTTTTCTTTAGTCATCATAGCACCTAGAATAGTGCCAGCACATAGTAGGTGCTTCAGGATGTTTGCTGAATAAACAAACAATGCTTAAATATGTCAAACACTTGCTGCAGTCTGCAATACGATTATTTATTTTACATAGAGCAAGACCTGGTTACACAAATCTAATTATGTGTAAAATTTGACAAGGTCTAAGAAAATAGACATATAAACGATTTCATCACTGTTTTAGTAGTTTCAGTTTAGTTCAGTCGCTCAGTCGTGTCCGACTCTTTGCGACCCCATGAATCGCAGCACTCCAGGCCTTCCTGTCCATCACCGACTCCTGAAGTTCACTCAGACTCACGTCCATCGAGTCAGTGATGCCATCCAGCCATCTCATCCTCTGTCATCCCCTTCTCCTCATGCCCTCAATCCCTCCCAGCATCAGAGTCTTTTCTAATGAGTCAACTCTTTGCATGAGGTGGCCAAAGTACTGGAGTTTCAGCTTCAGCATCATTCCCTCCAAAGAAATCCCAGGGTTGATCTCCTTCAGAATGGACTGGTTGGATCTCCTTGCAGTCCAAGGGACTCTCAAGAGCCTTCTCCAATACCACAGTTCAAAAGCATTAATTCTTTGGTGCTCAGCTTTCTTCACAGTCCAACTCTCACATCCATACATGACCACTGGAAAAACCCTAGCCTTGACTAGATGGACCTTTGTTGGCAAAGTAATGTCTCTGCTTTTCTTTTTTTTTTTTTAATTTTTTTTTTAATGTCTCTGCTTTTCAATATGCTATCTAGGTTGGTCATAACTTTCCTTCCAAGGAGTAAGTGTCTTTCAATTTCATGGCTGCAGTCACCATCTGCAGTGATTTTGGAGCCCCCAAAAATAAAGTCTGACACTGTTTCCACTGTTTCCCCATCTATTTCCCATGAAGTAATGGGACCAGATGCCATGATCTTCGTTTTCTGAATGTTGAGCTTTAAGCCAACTTTTTCACTCTCCTCTTTCACTTTCATCAAGAGGCTTTTTAGCTCCTCTTCACTTTCTGCCGTAAGGGTAGTGTCATCTACATATCTGAGGTTATTGATATTTCTCCCGGCAATCTTGATTCCAGCTCGTGTTTCTTCCAGTCCAGCGTTTCTCATGATGTACTCTGCATATAAGTTAAATAAGCAGGATGACAATATACAGCGTTGACGTACTCCTTTTCCTATTTGGAACCAGTCTGTTGTTCCATGTCCAGTTCTAACTGTTGCTTCCTGACCTGCGTATAGGTTTCTCAAGAGGCAGGTCAGGTGGTCTGGTATTCCCATCTCTTTCAGAATTTTCCACAGTTTCTTGTGATCCACACAATCAAAGGCTTTGGCATAGTCAATAAAGCAGAAATAGATGTTTTTCTGGAACTCTCTTGCTTTTTCCATGATCCAGCAGATGTTGGCAATTTGATCTCTGGTTCCCCTGCCTTTTCTAAAACCAGCTTGAACATCTGGAAGTTCACGGTTCACGTATTGTTGAAGCCTAGGTGGTAATTAGGCTTCCCTGTTGGCTCACTGGTAAAGAATTCGCCTGCCAAAGCAGGAGACAGGGGTTCGATCCATGGACTAGGATGATCCCCTGGAGAAGGAAATGGCAACCTACTCCAGTATTCTTGCTTGGAAAATCCCATGGACAGAGGAGCCTGGTGGGCTACAGTCCGTAGTGTCACAAAGAGCTGCACACGACTTAGCAACTGAACAACCACATTGGTAATTAGATTAGGAGTGCAGAACTATTTTTCTGCCTTGAAGGTTTTGTTAAATATTGAAATGGTTCTCAAGGCTCGTGAACTACCTGTACTACTGAGTGGATCAGAATATACTGTACTGTTTGCATATCGTTATGATCTGTTAAGGTCCATTTCTTCTCTGACTCAATATTAGATTGTGCGTGTAGAAACACTATAACATACTGAATAGTTGAAACACATATGGGGAATAACTATTAACAAAATTTAGCACAAAACTAATAAATCTTAATAAATATTTTTAAAATAAAATACAGCCCATCTGGGAGAAGCATAAATTTTATTTTCATTCATTAGGGTGATCCACTCACTGACTCACAGTTCTAACTTCCTTTACTAATTTGAAAAATTAGTCACTGTATGTGGTGATATGAACATTGCAACTAAAGGTCTATTATATTTTTGATTTGCATAATTCATGAATGCTATCTATAAATACTATTATTTTCCTCAAAGTTGGAAATTATATAATGACAAAAGGAAACTCAAACCAACTATTCGTGGGATATGTATAGTTGACTTTCAAAGCTTTTAAACCGAGAGCTTTATTTGAAATGAATTCAAGAAGCAGCAGCAGCTTTTTGACTAAGCAATGCTTTCTTTAAGAACATTTTGTATCAACATCTTTTAGTAAAACTTTTACCTTTCCCCATCTCTTACTTACCCTCCTCAAAATATACTTAGTAGGGAAAAGGCTGTTCTGGAAAAGCCCTGACCTTTTCAAACTTTCCAGGGGTTTCTGTCTCCTTCTGGTAGCTCTGTGTGTGTGTGTTCCTGCTAAGTCGCTTCAGTCGTGTTCAACTCTTTTTGACCCTATGGACTGTATCCCACCAGGTTCCTCTGTCCATAGTCTTGTTCAAATAGCCCGTGATTACTCTGAAGCAGAAGAAGTAGTTTCTCATACACTTATTTTACCTCTGAATAGCTATTTCTCTTTAAGTAGCCTTACTTGGAGCAGGCGGAGTGGGATGTAGTTAGCTCTTCATATAAGACGTTCCAAAGGTTGAAATAGTTGTTCCTAAACTTTCTATCACAAATATTCCAGAATACATTTCTTGGAAATTTTAGTAAAGCTGCCAATGCTCTTGCCTCTCAGAAGCACGTCCCCTCCAGAATATGACTGTGAAATGGAACAGTGGGAGAAATGACAGGGGGCAAGTTTCACTGAGCCGCTGGGCACCAGGAGACAGTTTCCTGCCGAAAAAGGAACAGATGGAAATCATAGGCTCATCATTGCATTGCATCTTGAGGATTTGGTTCAACACAAAAGACACTGCCTGACACATGCTCATTTCTCTGCATCAAGCCTGACAGAATAATGCTTTTTCGACTCTTCTCTCAGTGGTAAAGAATCTGCCTGCCAATGCAGGAGACACAGGAGACAAGGGTTCCATTCCTAGGTTGGGAAGATCCCCTTGCGGGCGGAAATGACGACCCACTCCAGTATATCTTGCCTGGAGAATCCCATGGGCAGAGGAGCGTGACCGGCTACAACCCATGGGGTTGCAAAAGAGTCGGACACTACTTAGCAGCTAAACAACAACAACAACAATGTGTGAAGTGGTGGTACTTCAGAATCTGGAGCAAAGGACTTGTTTGCAAATCTTTTGAAAAAGCTCCGTGTTTGTAATGAGTGGCACTGGAGAGACTTTTAAGAATGTGGAACTGAACTCCAGAGCTAATTCTTTAATGCTAGCTACTTTTCTCTGCGAGGAGAGAAAATATATTGCAGAGCCATGATATGAGTTACAGTAGCTGAAAAGTCAGTTTCCAAAAAGCAACCTGCTCCAAAATTTCCTGGTCTCACTTGAGGACAGAAAGGGGTGCTTAAGATTGTATGAGTCATGAAGTGCGCTCGGTAATTTTGCCAGAACATCAGGGGTGAGGTGCTGGTGCTGCATACTGCTTGCATCTGGATGGAATTAGAGCTTTTAGTGTTTCCTCAAGAAGTCTTATTAATAGCAAAGGACGAAAGCAATAAGTGTGTGCCATGTATAGCCTTTGAGGAAATGAGCAATGCCAGAGAAGCTTTATCAGGACTTGCTGTTTGTTCTTTCTCTACCCCTGGGGAAACAGATGTATTGATCAGATTTTTAGAGAAAAACAGCCTGCAATGGGCTTACTGTGCTGAGATATGATAGACTAGGAGTGTTTTTTCATGATAGCCCAGGAAATATCCTGCCAGAAAGACTCAAAGAGCTGTTAACTTGATTGGCAAAGGGAAGGCCATAACACAGAGGGAAGATAAAAGATGTCAGGCTGATTTCTGGTTTAAATTTTCTTAGCATCTGATGGTAACATTGCTGACTTGGATATATCTTCATGATTACCTACCTTTTCCTCCCTACCCCTACCACTGAGTCTCCAGTTTTGTAAAGTAGACCTGAAATTAAAAATACTTTATGTAGCTATGAAATTGAAAAATGAAATATACACGATTAAAGATGTCAAACTAAAACTAATGACATAAGTGGGCAGAACAGAAGTCACATGTTTATGTATGTATAAGATGTTACATTTCTTATTTCTTTTTTTTTTTTCTTGACTGAATCCATTACATAAGGAGACACACTTAAGTGGGTTTAAAAAAAGAAAAAAGAATTAATGGCTCATATAACTGAAAACTCCAGGAGCCTGGCTTTGGGTGGAGCTGGATCTAGCTGCTCAAAGGTCATCAGGATTCTTTCTCCATCTTTCAGCTCTGCCTTACTCTGCACTGACTTCATACTCAGGAAGATCTCCCCATATAATGGTTCCTAGCAGTTACAGATTTATGATTTTAACTTAATAACCCTTTAAAAAAAAAAAGCAGTTTCAGCTGAAGTCCTGGAATTGAGTCTCAGACTTGAGTCTGGGGCCCATCCCTGAACCAATTTTTTTAACTCCAATTTTGAGCCTCCTGAGTCAATTTACAAACTATAAAACTATAAAATAGACTTTGGTTTATAATTATATAACTTTTACTGGAAATGTCTAACAATATTGAAGAGATTAGCATTCTTTCCCACTGTTTGAAGTGAAGTGAAGTCACTCAGTCGTGTCAGACTCTTTGCGACCCCGTGGATTGTAGCCTACCAGGCTCCTCCCTCCATGGGATTCTCCAGGCAAGAGTACTGGAGTGGGTTGCCATTTCCTTCTCCAGGGGATCTTCCCGACCCAGGGATCGAACCCCGGTCTCCCACATTGCAGGCAGACACTTTAACCTCTGAGCCACCAGGGAAGCCCCTTCCCACTGTTTGGGGATATGCAAAACAAAATTCCAAAAAATGGAATTTAAAAAGTGATCTGAATGGAAGAATCATTGGATTAAGACTAGAACTTCCTACAGTACCTGTTTTGAAAGGAACATTACTGATTGAGTATTGAAGTCATTTTTAACCAGTTCCTTACCCTTAAAGAAACGTTGGCCTTCCTGATGCTCTGAAGAAGTGAAAGTGAAAGTGTTAGCCACTCAGTCGTGTCCAGCTCTCTGCGACCCCACGGGCTCCTCTGTCCATGGAATTCTCCATGCAAAATACTGGAGTGGGTAGCCATTCCCTTCTTCAGGAAATCTTCCCGACCCAAGAATTGAATCTGGATCTCCTGCATTGCAGGCAGATTCTTTACTGTCTGAGCCACCGGAGAAGCCCCTGACATTCTGAGCATAAGTGCAAAAGGAGGCAGAACTTTTAAGAGCTTATTCCTGAGATGGGTTTGTTCGTGATTATTTGGAAGATGGATGGTTAAGTACTGAGGAGCAACTTGTCTACCACCATAAGCACTGAGAGTTCTGCGTTCCCCCATTCTCTGTAATGCCAAGATTTGAGAAGGGTGCTCCTGAGCAGATGGTTGGACAGACTAAAGCATTAGTTTGCTGAGCCTCAGTGCTTGCTAATTAATTCTTCAGTTTACTAGGATTTAAAATGATTGTTCAAAACAAGACGCTCCTTAAAATAAATGCTAGGTGAAAGTCTCAACATGGTATTGATTATTAAGATGGTTATTTTAAACAGCTGAGGATTGTTATTAAATAACAGAATTGCCTTACCTGCCCTGTTGGTTTGATTAAGCTGTTTGCAGTTTGTAAAAAGATTATCTACAGTTCTGATATTCATGTCCTCCCGGATTGTGGTTTCCAATTTTCCAGTTAAAATGGTTAATGGAATTCTATAGCAGATTTCATTTTACACTTCAGATATATAGTAAAGTTGACATTTATTACTGGGAAAGAATAATTTTCAGGACTATGACTTGACTACTCTGGGTATTAGAATTAAAAATTATAAATTCTAGTTTTGACTCAGCCATTTTCTGTGTTACCTCATGTCACTTAACTTCTGAGTATTTCTTTCTCCCTGGAAAACATGAGAATTGAATACTGAGCTACTCAGGCAGAACAGGGAGTGTGAACTAAGTGTCTATTATAAAGGATATTGAGACCGTATAGCATTTTCACTAACAAAAGATTATGGGGGAAAAAAATCTAAGGCTTAAGATTTTTATTATACAGAATTCTTCAAATTTATTAAAAGAGCTTTGGGGTGGGTTCTTTTTATATTGGAATTCTGATATTGAAAGTGGGTATGTACAAATGTAAACCATGCAACTATTTATTCAGTAAAGGAAATCTCAAAAGCATTGTTGTAATAAGACAGAAACTCCAAGTATATACTACCCCCTCAGAATACCAACACATTTTGAAAGAGATAACAATTTGGACAGGTTGCTAGGCTTATTGCTCTCATTTGAAAAATGGAGAACTGTAGTCCAAAAACCTGAGATTTAAAATAATTCAGGACACAATTTTAAAAAATTTAATATCAGACACATGATGAAAATAGGTTAATGGATGTAATGAAATTAAGACACATATTTTCCTTCTTTTCATATTCCATTTGTTTATTTTCATGAGCACATCTCTTTAGGAGGGATCTTTAGTGGACATTTGTAAAAGCAGATTCTTATGTTCTCTTAATCTGGTGACATGGAGAGAGGATGCGCCAAGAATATCAAATGCCTAATTGGGACTAGATAGAAGAATATTATCTTTATAAAACATAAAAGTTCATATAATTTTTGTAGGCTCAATAAAACTTATATGTTCTAGTAAATTATGAAAATTGTTAGAAAGCTGGGTTATCAATAAACTAGCAAAGTAAGTGCTATTGTTGTGATCTGAAACACTAAATTAGCTTCTCAAATATTCAATGTTTTAAAATATAACTGTATACTAAGAATAAAAATTATATAATAATTATTATATTATAGTCTATATTATAGAATTTTTTATTGAAGTAAATACATGTTGCCTTAGATTCTAGTGTATAGTAAAGGGATTCAGTTATATATTTATATATATATGTCTATAGTTGTTCAGATTCTTTTCCATTATAGGTTATTATAAGATACTGAATATAGTTCCCTGTGCTGTACTGTTGGACCTTGTTGTTTAACCATCTTATATATACTAGTTTGTATCCACTAATCCCAAACTCCCAATCCATCTTTCCCCCACTCCCTCCCTATTTTGGCAACTACAAGCATGTTCTCTGTGACTATGAGTCTGTTTCTGTTCTATAAATAAGTTCAGTTGTATAATTTTTTTAGATTCCACGTATAAGTGATATCATGTATTTGTCTCTGTCTGACTTAGTATGATAATCATGAGGTCCGTCCGTATTGCTGCAAATGGCATTATTTCATTCTTTTTTGTGGCTGAGTAATATTCCATTATGCATATATTCTATGGGCTTCCCTGGTGGCTCAGGTGGTAAAAAATATGCCTGCAATGTGAAAGACCTGGGTTCAGTCTCTGGGTTTGGGAAAATCCCTTGGAGGAGGGCATGGCAACTCACTCCAGTATTCTTGCCTGGAGAATCCCCATGGACAGAGCAGCCTGGCAGGCTACACTCCACTGGGTTGCAAGAGTCAGACACGACTGAGCATCTTAGCACAGCACATAGCCTCAGTCTCTCTTTGAAAGGCTATATTCTTTTTGCTTCTGATGTTGGAGCTTAGTGTTTCTGAAGTGGGCAGCCAAGAAGGAGATATGAATGTAAAGGAAGAATAAGAGCAACCTGGAGCTCAGAAGGACGAGATGGAGCCCCTCAGGACATACTGAAACCCATATCAGATTTCATCACCTCTGACCTTGTTGGTATGGGTATCTGCCCAAGCCAGCATGCTGCCACCCATAGCTGGACCAGGAGTGGGAGGAGCTGAAGGGTGTCCAGGGGAGGGTGGAGCAGTCACTGCCTCACACAATGAGGTGATGAGCCTGCAGGTAAACGACAAGGTGTGTGATCTACAAAACGGTTGTTGCTTCACTTTGCTAAAAGATAAAGTGAGGCATACCGAATATGTTGAGAGTATATTTGAGCATGTATCAGTTCTAACCAGGCAGTGATTAGGAACACTTTGCCAACAGGAGCCCAGGGAAAGATATTAAAAAACACTGAAAGCAAAGAAAGGACAATTTTTTGGTTGGCTATGGCTCATGGCCTATTTGGCTGTTTGTGATTGGCTGTCCTTAGTGTCTTGATTTCATAACCTTGAGGCATTTACAGGCTTAGATTTGGGTTTGCTTATATCGATCATGAAAGCATTAGAGCCACCTCAGTCTAATGGCCTCCTTGTTTAATCAGTTTCACACCTTCCCTCTTCCAGCTCTCGCACAAGGATGTCTCTTACAGCTCACAGGACAGGACACATACAAGAAAAGGAATTCTAGGAAAGGTAGTTCAGGCTGACACATTACAAAGCCACCACCCCTACAATGAATCAGTCACCAAGTCCTCATCATTCACCACCCTCCACCCCCCTTTTTTAAAAGATTTTGTAATGTGGACCATTTTTGAAGTCTTTATTGGATTTGGTACAATATTGCTTCTGTTTTACGTTATATGTGTTTTTTTGGTCCTAAAGCCTATGTGATCTTAGCTCCCTGACCAGGGATCAAACCTGTATCCCCTGCATTGGAAGGCAGAGTCTTAATCACTGGACCACCAGTAAAGTCCCATTCACCCTCTTAATCTCCCAGTTATATTCGCTTCTTTCACCTCCACTGTCACCATAGCTCACCCAAGCTATTCTAATGGCCCTCCAACTTACCTTGTTGCTTCTCTTCTGTAACTGATGCTCAGGCTAATTGGTTATTAAAAATAGAATCTGATGTCCTGCTTAAAAGCCTTCCCTGCACTTAGGATAAAATGCTGCATTAATATCACGACTGAGACAGGCCGCAGTGAGTTGACACTGCGGCCACTCCCACCTGGTTACAGCCCCGGCTGTGGGCCCTCTGACCTCCAGCGAACTTCCTTTTTCTATGAATGCACCAAGATTCCTCTTACCTTACTGGTTTATATACGCTGCCTCCTTTTCCTCTAACATTTTCCTTTATCTTTCCCTCTTTTCTGCTTCCTGCAAAACTCTTTCCACGGAGCTCTGCTCCCTACTGGGGTCTCCTGTGAATATCACCAGGTCGAGAAGTCTTTCTCACCAGTGCTGTCGCCTCCCATGGTGCCCTGTTGCACTCTCGACACAACACCACCGCCTTTTGCTACTTAATGCTGATCTTCCTGCCAAACTCTGAGATGATGAAGTCTGCCCCTGTTTGGTTTGGTGTATATTTTCAGAGTCTGCATAGGGGGCTCAATAAGTATTTGCTTAGTAAGGGACATAATTAAAGACTGTTAGGAATTACAAATGGGCTTCCCTGGTGGCTCAGACAGTAAAGAATATGACTGCAATGCAGGAGGCCTGTGTTTGACTCCTGGGTTGGGAAAATCCCCTGGAGAAGGGAATGGCAACCCACTAGAGTATTCTTTCCTGGAGAATCCCATGGGCAGAGGAGCCTGGTGGGCTACAGTCCATGGGGTCGCAAAGAGTAGGACATGACTGAGCAACTAACACCTTCAGAAATTACAAAATAAAACCCTACCTGCCCACCCCGCCCCCCTATCCTAGCTGGGGCCAGAGTAGATACAGATTTGTTCATGGTAACAGTGCACCTCATGATTGCTTTCATGGAGCTTTTATAGAAGGCACTGTCTGGGAGGAAGGAAAAGAGTTCCTGAGGAAAGGTGTGGAAGCTGAGACTTGACAAATGAGTAAATCTACCTGCTGGGATCAAGACAGAGGGAAGAGGGTCTGTGACATCATGCGCATGAGAGACCACAGTGTAGGTGAGAATTCATCTGCGCTTGGAGGCAGAGCTGAGATCCAGGTAGAAAAGGCAGGACTGGATGTCCTGATGTGCTCAGGATTTGAACTATTTTTCCTGCATGGAAGGAGAAGCTATAAGGAGGTGTGAGGCAGGACTGCGCCCTCACATTTCATTTTGGAGAATCATTGCAGCCACGTAGAAGATGCAAATGAGCAGTTTTAGGCTCTTCAAAGTTCTAAGTGATAGAACTTCACTTAGTTCGTGGGGGACTACTGAGGGATTTGTGGAGAAAGTAGGGAAGACGTAACCATGTCAACCATTGCACAGCGAGACCTTGTGAAAATCAGAACAACATTGTGTGCTTGGGTGCCTGTGCTCTCCTGTTGCCCATCTGGCTTTAGGCTCGTTCTGGTGCTTCCCTGTACATCTGTGTGTCCGCAGCCTCTCTGTGAGTCTCCTGTCTCCAAGAGGGAGGATGTGAATAGCAGCCAATTGTAATCCAGTGTGGACCACTCCCACCTCTCACCCCCTTTCCCAGTTTGGGCAAGACTCTGATGCTGGACCTCCTCCTAGACTTGCAATTGGCTGCCTTTGGGTCAACTTCTTTCTTCAGCTGTGGAGATGTGGTATAACACATAAACAGTTTGATTAAAGAAAAGCATGGAAGTCACTCTAAGACTACTTAGAGAAGAGAGTGATGCTAAGAAGTCCCTCTCCTGGGCCTGTGCTACAGGGCCTGGGCCAGAGATAGGAGATCAGCTTAAAAACTTTTGTACCAGTGAGAGATGGTGAGGACCAACACAAAGATAGAGGCAATGTGTATGAGGAAAGGGTGAATTAAAATATACATTGAGGAGGAAGACCTGGCAGAACTTGGTGACTTGAATGATTGGGTTAGGGGCATGAGAAAACAAGACTCCTAGTAGAAATGGGTGGCTTCCAACTAGCACTATTTAGTGTATTGGAAAGCATAGGAGAAGAAACTGACTTGCCACGAGGGAGGAAGGGAGTTGGGCTTTAGATATGTCTGCTTTTTAAGCATCTATTGGACTCCTGGATTGATTGACCCAATAGGCAGCTGACTGTGTCTGGGGAACGTCTGGGGTAACTATCCAGTCAGTGCATTCGGGAAGGTTCAAAGCAAGAAAACGGATGGATCACTTGAGGAGAGCACTGAGAATGAAAGAAAAGCAATCTGAGGAGCACCCTCAGACAGGTAAGCTGATGCAGACTGAGATAAGTAACCAGGCAGTTCCATGCCGAGAAGCATATGACGCAAGCAAAGCACTAGTATTTTAGACATTTGTCAGCTAATTTATCAATGAGTCTCCCAAGTGTACTTAATAAAAATTATATTTACATCTCATTTTTCTTTCTTCTGCTTCTAGCAAGATTGGGCTGAATGTCTGAAAGCTACCACTGTATCAGATATTTACATCACCTTCATCTTCTTTTTAGGCTGCTAAAGATATAGCTTGTGGTGTGCAAGTGTAAGCAGATGTAGAACAAGAGATTAAATTCAAGTAGTGTTTAGCTGTTCATTTTTTTTTCTATATTTACTACCACTTGCAGTGTAATCAAGGTGTTTGGTTTACTGCCCTTGAGTTAATGCCCTTTGTGAAATGATACTTCACTAGATATAAGCTTATCACTTCCAGGGCAAAGACTGTTTCACGTGCTTCTGTGGTTAATATCTTTGTTAAGGTACATCAGCCTAAACACTCTAATATTATTTTAGTACTTTCTCTTGTTTTGATTTCCAATATACTTCTTGACAACTTCTTTTGGTATTATTAGCTGCATACTGACTTATCCCAGACCACTATTTTTCGAAATGCAGGTTGTAGCAAGTGAGCTGTGAAATCAGTTTAGTGAGTCATATCAGTCTTTAAAAAAATTAAAGGAAATGGAACAGAAAATATTATAGTGTGTCACATGTAGAAAGGATAAGTTTGACTTAACCGAAAATTTCATTTCAGTTGAGTATTGATTGTACGTGTGTGCACGAAGGTGTGTCTATGTGTGTTTATGAGTACAGGATCGGGATAAAAAGTTGACTTCTTACAGTGGATTGTAGTTAAAAAAAAAAAAAGCTTTTCTTTTGAGAAACATTGTCCTGACCCCTTTTGGGTTGATATGTGCTAACTTAGACCTCATCATACTAACTTAGACCCCTGTGAACTCTTTTTACATTTTGGTAATCCTAGAATTTAGCACAGTGCTTTGCATGGGGTACACATCAAGCAAATAGTAAATGTGTGTGTGAGCATTAATGTAGTATGGGTTAATTTTCCATGAACTCATTATCCTACATTTTCTGATGTTCAGGATAGGCTGATATGGGGAGAAAATAAGGACAGGAAATCAACTTGGTCCCTTCAGGAGCTTTAAAAAAGGAAACTTGATTTGGACAGAAACAATTATTCTCTGAGGCAGAGAATATCTGAAACACTAAATGAAAAATGCTATATATCATGTGATTGCAAATATTCTTGCACAGTCACAATCTTTTTCATTCAATTTATGGGAAATACATCAGTTGTTTTTAAAAAAAGTCTTTGTTCTGTTAAAAAACAATTTATCCTGATTCTTGAGCTTCCATGTAAAATAGTCCAGTCTAGTAAATATCTGATTATGGCTAAGAAAAATAAAGACAGATATCTTAACATATTTTTCTCTTTTATGATGAATAAAATGCCGAGCTTTGTATTTCTCGGGTACCTGGGTCATGAGGCTTTAGCCAGTGACACCTTCCCAATGGGAGTTGTTCTCCTTGAAATGAGCCAAGTTTAGTAGTCTTCTCAGATGGAACTTGAATGCAGAGAAACTCACAGCTAATAGAAATAGAAAACGGCAGATGAATCCCACACTCCTGGCAAAGAGCAACTGAAATCACTGGTGCAACGTCCTGAGAAATTGAACCTTCCACCTGAGGGAAAATGTCAAATGTCCTCCTTTACAATATCTGAACAGCTTGTGCAACTTTATAATAGAAAAATCTGCAATAGATTTTTGTCTAGTTTATTTTTCTTTTCCTCTTTTCCTGTTAGCTATTTAAGTGAATTCATTGTATAAGGAGGAGTAACCAGAATTAAATGATCAAAGTATCAAACCATTTTTCATCAAAACTAAATGATAGCAGAGGCTCTCAAAATTTGAAATTATCCATAGCATAACAAATAGCTGCTCACACACTCTGACCAAAAAGTATCATTTTGTGCTTGAGGAATAATAAGTAATTTTGTTTTAGTATGTTTTTGTGATCATAATATTTCAAGATTGAACAGATTCCTAAAGCACTACCAAAACTTGGCCCAACAACTGGTGCTAGGTGCAGGGGAAGTTTTTTCGGTTTGCAATAAAAGGAAAATCTAAGGACAGTAGAATAATGTTTTTCAATAAAAGAAATGCAGGATTGTTCTTTATTCTGTAATTATAACTATCTTACTTTTTTGTGTGAAGATAATCCCTTTTTAAAGAAAGTAAAATTATGGTAATAATTGACTTTTTCCCCCTAAATATTAGGAAAAGGGTAGTGACCCTAAACTAGGAACTACTGATCTAGTCTAGACTCCAGCTAGCATTCAAATCTCTTCCTCAGTTCTTCCCTGGTAATTTTACTAAGCCTTTGCTAGATCACTGCCAGAAAGAGGGAAGGTACTGTCTCCTGAAGAACATGCGTCTGAAAACAATGTTCTTAGAATGCTCTCTAATGCCTCTCAGATCTCTCTTCATTGAGGATGCGTCTGTCTAAAAGTTGCCCTAATGGTCTCATTTGACATCCGTTGCCTGGGGGGAGGCAACTAATCAGAAACTGTCTAGAACTGCTTCATTTCTTGGTGAGACACTTTCAGATATATTCAAAATGATTTTAATGGTTCCCTTCACCATACATTATAAAGAATATTGTTAAAATGAAAAGAGCTTTGTTGAACCAAATTACTTCCATTCCCTACTAGTGAAGTTTCCAGTTTTAATTCATCCAATGGAATGAAACCCTAGAAGGAGAAAATTGAAGCATATTTTGAAGTTATTATAATAATAGTATTAACTTGTACATGGGGGGATAGGTTGACAATATAGAGTGGCTATCCTCTGAAATGTGATCTTTAATCCTGACAACTTGTACATTTCATAGTCACTGTGTTAGATTATCAGAGTTTCTAATCCCTTATGTGGTAAGGTTTTTTTTTTACAGTTTACAAAGCTGGTTCATATCACAGTCTCACTTATTCCTTATGATAATCCTGTGAGATGGGAAACTAGGGAACAAAAATAGTAAGTCACTTGCCCAAGTTCAAGGACCTTGTAAATAATAGGGCCAGGTTTTGATCCTAGGTCCTCTGATCCCAAATCCATAAATTTCCCACCAAACCAGGAAAACCTGTATCTGAGTCCATGGATTAATACTCTTCCTCTTATTTTCAAGTTTTCAACACAGCGTCTGATGCTAAATCCACAAAAAGAAGGCACATCAAAGAATACATGATCAATGGTGAATCTCAGGTAAACAGACTTTTAGATCAATTTGTTCTATCTAAATAGACTCAAACAAACAGTAAGACTAGTCTTCTACTATTCTGTGTACATACGAGCCCTCAGTAAATATTGTTGACAGACTGCTGTGACAAAGTTAGCACAAAAAATTAAATGAGAGCTAAAAAGTCATGATACTTCTGACTTGGTACAAGCCCAATGGCATTTCAGTAAAAAGTCCTGGAGATATATATATATATATACATTTTTTTTCTGTGTACATACAATGTATGTGTGTATATATATTTTCTATGCACAGTATATCTATTGTACAATGTATATATATAAAACATAGAATATATATCTATATATATTTGGTACATAGAATTTCTCCCAACTCAGCTTATGATTTTGAGTGACCAACCCAAACTAAGCTTTTCTCTCGTATTTTTTTCTTCCACAAGAGAGATTGGTTCAGAATAGTAATAGCAATTAGTATTCTGTAAGCAGCAACCCATCTTCAGCTGCAATGGCAGGGTTCAAACTGTCCAAGCCAGAACCATATGACAGGAGCTCAGTTCTTTTTATTTATTTATTCTAAACACACGTGGTCTCTGCATCTCAGTGGCTTGGGATCATGATTATAAGGGCAGGATGACAATATCGGCGAAGGAGAATGGTTATTTGCTTAGCTAAAGTTTTACGCTGCTAAGCAGACAACTATGAAATGTTGAATTAGCTTAGGCTTTTACCTGCTGGTTGTAGCAAGTCAGTTATGTTGAACCAATTCTCAAGGACAAGCGAGAATTTGTACTGGCTTTATATCAAAAAGCTAAACTCCAAATAGACAAGAGAAACAAAAGCAAGAGCAGGACCAATAGATAAATGAGCCCTTGTTAGTGGACTAAAGCGGCTGCTACAAATAGGACAGCGGAAGGAGGGGTGGGAGGGGCAGAGTGAAGCAAGGTCAATGAAGGATGATATCAATAGAGTATCTCCAAATAGCACAGAATGCAGCAAGAAGTAGCAGCAGATGTCAGTCCAGCCCAATGTCAACCCCCGTGGAGCTGTGTAGAAAGACTTGGAAAGAAACAGCATCACTGCAGTTGGTATTAGGAGTAAAGAGAGAGCAGATGATACCTTTCTCCCCATGAATTGAAAGCCACGACTTGCCACTGGCCACAGCCTCAGCTTCTTTCTGTCTGGCCCCATTCAAGCTTTCAGATTTTTTTCTCTCTTTATTTCAGATCTTTACTCCCCTCCTTTCCTTTTGATTTCCTTTCTTCTTCCAGACTCTCTTGCTGCCAATTCTGACTCTGATCCTCACCCCACTGGCTGTTTCTTGCCTATGCCACCAGGTACTCCAGTTCCAGATGCTTACCCTGGCCTCAGCAACGTTCCAGGACTGATGATGCATAACCAAGAGAATATATTTACTGCAGCACTCAGAAAATTCCCATCGTGATTTTCGACATTGCTGGCATGGATTGACTTTCATAACTGTGGAGGAAAGCCAAAAATGTATAAAGGAAGTCTGTTTTCAGAGTTCATATCCCTTAATTTTAGTGAATGGATGTGGGTGTGTTGAAAACTTTAGTTTCTTAAGAACTGCCTAAATTTCATAATTATTTCATTTTCCTCCGCTCACAGATGGCTTTGCCCTGGGTGTAAAAATTGAAGAGCCAATATAAAATGATGCTACCTTTACTCTGGCAGTTACATTTTAAATTTCAAACACTGGGTTTCAGAACCTTGGAGAGCACCGAGCTCAGCCCTCTATTTCCCTCTCTGGAGCCAGCTCAAGTGTAGGCTGATTTCTTCTGTAAAAATGTGAAATAAGAAATAATGGTACAAGTTGACACTGAAATGAGTAAATTTTGTAGCAGAAATGCCTTCCACCATAACCTGTTTTTACAGTTTAAGTTTCTGTTGTATCCTGTTGCATAGTTATCAAGGGGGTAGGTTTGGAATCAATAAGACGGGTTCTGCCAGTTCCTGGTTATGCACCCTTAGGCAATTCCCCTAAGCCTTACCTCTTGTCTTCTGTAAAATGGAACTACAAGCAGTAGCTATTTCACAGGGCGTTCTCAGGACTACACAAGATAATGCATGTAAAGCCTGTAGCACACACCAAGCACTGACTGCTTTCTCCATACTTTTAAGTGAATTGTTTCTGACCTAGTTGACAACAGCTATAGTGACAAGTGGGGTCCCCTGGTAGTTCAGCTGGTAAAGAATCTGCCTGCCATGCAGGAGACCCCAGTTCGATTCCTGGGTTGGGAAGATCCCCTGGAGGCGAGCATGACAACCCACTCCAGTATTCTTGCCTGGAAAATCCCCATGGACAGAGGAGACTGGGAGGCTACAGTCAATGGGGTTGCAAAGGGTCAGACACGACTGACCAACTAAGCACAGCACATAGTGACCAGTACTGAGGATTTGGGGGCTGTTTCAGGCATTCTTTTCCAGGAAAATTTCTTACCTAGGAAGTACAGAAGCACCCCAGTCCCAGCTTCATCAGTTTCAGTTTTATGTTCTGAAGTAGGGCCTCCAGTTTTCCTCATTCACTGCCCAGAGCTTCAGTTGAGTGAGGATTACCTGTTTGGTCATTTCAATACTGTTTTCAGCTACTGATTGTGCTTCCTTGAGCCTCTCTCAGAGACAGCTGGATTATACTTTTGTTTCTTCATTTCACACATGTTTATTGAACATCTATCTGCTTAGTGTCAGTGCTGTGTTAAATGCTTGACTAATGAGAAAAAGGAAATGACCCTTTTACTCTTTGGAGGAAATTTCTCACCGGAGGAATCTGGGTGCAGGTTGTAGCCTCCCATTATTGGTGCTAAAAGGGCCAGACTACTCACATTTCAATCTTTCTTGCAGTTGAGGCCAAGGCACATGACCTAGACTCAGTCAATTAGATTAACCTGCCCCAGACTTTTGATTGCATCTGGTGATCCAAAAAAAGTATATATCTTTCTGGTGATAGTAGTGGTAGCTGAAGCGTACAGTTTCCGGAGTTCTAAGAATGGTGGTGGTGACATCAATGTATAGTGCCCAGTGCTGGCCCTGTTGGGGCTGCAAGTTACTATGACTCATACATAATGAGACAGCACAGCAGAATTGGCCAGATGCATAACTTCCCTTGTTCTTGTCCATTTTCCTATGGTTATTTCTGTAGCCCTCCTGGAAGTTCTATAAGGAATCTATTATTCATTTAATAAACCTTTCTTTTTGCTAAAACCAGCTACGTGTGCTCAGTTGCTTAGTCACTCAGTCATTTCTGACTCTTTGGACCCCACGGACTGTAGCCCACCAGGCTCCTCTGCCCATGGGGTTTCTCCAGGCAAGAATACTGGAGTGGGTTGCCATGCTCTCCTCCAGGGGTTCTTCACAACCCAGGGATGGAACCCAGGTCTCCTGCATTGCAGGCGGATTCTTTATTGTCTGAACCACCAGGGAAGCCCATGAATACTGGAGTGGGTAGCTAGTCAGTTTCTATTTCTGTAGTTACATACCTTGATGGCCTCACCAGAGACTCAAATCCAAATCCATACTTGAAACCTGGGTGATTTTGGGCAAGTGAGGCTTCTCCATAAGCCTCAAGCTTTTTAAGTTTAACATGAAAATTATAGCAGGTGAAAGAATATACATAAAGGGTTTATTGTCCAATATCTAGAACACAGTAGATGTTAACACAATATATGTTAGCTCCTATTAACTCATAAAAAAAATTAAATGATGGCATGAGGCGAAACTTGTGAGTGAAGCTCTGGACTACACCATATGCTATTCAAACATGAAAGACAATGGCCTAATTCAAATTATTCTCAGCTATTGAGAATATGATTGAGCTATAAGGAGGTAGGTAAGCTTTAAATTTAAAGAAATTTTAATTTCTTTTTGTGTTCAGAGCATTAAATGAGGTTTTTAGATTATTTATGTTTTTAAAAATATCTCCAAAAGAGAATACATCAGAATAATTGAATTTTTAATTTCAGCTTAATATTTAAACAACACATACATACAGATTCTTATCTCTATTTATTTGAAGTTATAAGTTTCATTAAATTTACTAAAGGAAAACCACCTACAAAGACTTGTGTCTGTGTATTCATTCTAGCAAGTGGTACTCAGTATCCTAAATTCTAAAAGAAAAAAAAAGACAGTTTTTCAAAAGGTGAAGTCACTGGTTTGAAATATCTCTTTTCCTTTTCACCTACATTGCCATGGCATTTAAAACTCACAACTGGATAAGAAAACAGTTTCATTTTCTACTTTCACTTTCTACTTTTAACAATGTTTAGATTCCTAGTTTCCTTTTTGTATTATCTCTTGATCTTTTCCATTCTTTTTATCTTGAGATTTCTTTTATTCAGCTGCTATCTCTTTTACTCCAAGGCTCATTTCCCCCCCTTTATTCCTGTTATTTGACATTTTTAGAAGTGTGGTTTGAAAATATTCTCTTCCTTTAGACAAATTACTTTCCTTAAACACAAAAACTTTTTCAGGGTGGTGATCTGTCAAAATAGTATGCAGGTGGTAAAAGTATGGAGGCTATTATTTATCAATGGGAAATATATGTCAACTTGTGTAGAAATATTTGAAAATTACCCTTAAAGAACAGTGGGAGTCTAAGCTGAATAGAGACATGAATCCTTGTCAGCATGATTACTGGGGAAAAGATGCATTCAAATGCAATGCTGGCAAGAAAGAAAAAATTATGGCTTTAAAAAATACTTGGTAAGTTCTCCTTGCTTGCAATAGCCTATTGAAGTGTGGGTTAGGGAAAAAAACAAGTAACTTCATTATTCGTGTGTGTGTGCCTGTGTACTAAGTCGGTTCATTCATGTCCAACTCTTTGGGACCCCATGAACTATAGCCCGCCAGGCTCCTCTGTCCGTGGGATTCTGCAGGCAAGAATACTGGAGTGGGTTTCCATGGCCTCCTCCAGGGGATTTTCTGGATTCAGGGATTGAATCCGAGTCTCCGACAGCTCCTGCATTAAAGGAGGATTCTTTATCATTATGCTTGACATTAAATCTCAAAAATGAGGCAAAAGAGGAGCTCTATTAGGTTACTTGCTACTCTAAGTGCTTGCTTTTTAAATGGGACTTGCTTCTTTGGCAAATGAAAATGATACTGTGGAGGGCTCTGCTGTGAGTGTCAGTCTGCCAGGTCACTTGGCTTTCACAACCTATAATATAGATATTGTTATCCTTGGGTACAGCTAAGAACACTGAGGCTTGAAGACCTTGGAGAAATTGCCATCCTGCAAATCTGGGAAAGAAAAGAACAAGGACTTGAATGCAGGACAACCTCCCTCCAAAATCCGTACTGTTTCTGGCCTACATTTATTTTAATAAATTGATCCTGCATTTATTTTACTTTGGCCCAAAGGGATTTTCATCTGTGCCTACAGTGTCTTTTCCCATGATTGAAACTGAATTCCAACTTTAAGTTTGTTCCATCAGGGGAATGCATTTGTCAAACCAATCTTAGGTGAGAAAGTGAAGAAGTCTCACTGCGGAAAAGTGATGGAGCACTCTCCATGTGATGAGACAGTGCTGAGGGAAGAATTTGCACTACTTCAATTAATCTTCAGAATAGCCACATATTAATTCATTGATGGAATATTCATTCTTTCAATACACTGCTATTGATCTATTGTGTGGTCCATATCCAGGCTCTGGGGATTCAACAGTAAATGGAACAGATGAGATCCTTGCCCTCAAGGAGCTCATGATCTAAAGAGGAGACAGACAAGAAACAAGCAAGATACATGGAAACACAAGTCGTGAAGTCGCTCAGTCGTGTCCGACTCTTTGTGACCCCATGGACTGTAGCCCACCAGGCTTCTCCATCCATGGAATTTTCTAGGCAAGAGTACTGGAGTGGGTTGCCATTTCCTTCTCCAGGGGATCTTCCCAACCCAGGGATCGAACCCAGGTCTCCTGCAGGAAACACAAGTTACAAGTGGTCAAATACGCTGTCGAAGATATTTGAGCTTCAACCTGAAGGATGTGAAAATGAAAGCTGTGTGAGCATCTGGAGGTGCAAATGAAGGCAACAACCACTGAATCCTAAAGATTAATAGTTTGGGGCACCAAGGATTGTTTACCAAAAATCCCTCATTTAACTGTCCCTTCTTTTCATAATCTCTTATTATTTCTCTCTTATTGTCCCAAATGCATTACTTTCTCCACTTCTAAACAGAATTAATGGCAATTTTCTTTCTTTTTAATTGAGATAGAATGGACTTAAAACATTACATTAGTTTTAGGTATACATCATAACGATTCAATATCTGTATGTATTGAACACATTGTTTAGTTAACATGCATCACCATACATAGTTATAGAATTTCTATATGGAATTCTATGTGGTTATAGAATCTTTTTCTTACATAAAAACTTTCAAAGTTTCTCTCATAGCAACGTTCAAGTATGCAATATAATATTATTAAATATAGTCACCATGATGTATATTACATCCCTATGACTTACTTTATACCTGGGAGTTCCTAACTTTTGACGCCTTCACCCATTTGGCCTATACTGCCCATCCCTGGCAACCACAAATATGTTCTCTGTTTAATATCAGTGTATATTAGGGTTCCCCAGAAAACAGAACCAATAGGTTGTAGTTCAGATGGTAAAGAATACACCTGCAATGCGGGAGACCTAGGTTTGATACCTGGGTCAGGAAGATCCCCAGGAGAGAAGTGAATGGTCACCCAATCGAATACTCTTGCCTGGAGAATCCCATCGACAGAGGAGCCTGGTGGGCTACAGATCATGGGGTTACAAATAGTAGGACATGACTGAGTGGCTAACATTTTCACTGACTTTCACTGGAACTTTATCTCAAGACACAAATATAATTTACATAACACTAGATAGTTTTTTTTTTAATTTGTTCTGTAGGTATATATTGTGGGTTAAATTGAGTCTCCCCAAAAGACAGGTTGATGTTCTAACCATTAGTGCCTCAGAATGTGACTTTATTCAGTAAAGGGTCCTTGTTGATGTAATTAGTTAAGATGCGGTCACATTGGAATAAAATATGCCCTCGATCCGATATCCAAGGAGAACAGGGGAGAAACACAAAAGGAAAAGATAGCCATGTGGCTATGGGGGCAGAGGTCAGACGGCTGCATGTGTAAGCCAGGAAGAAACCAAAACCTGCCAGCAAATGCCAGAAACTAGCAGAGGCGGGGCAGGGTCCCCCTACGGCTTCAGGTGAAGCGTGGCCCACCAACACCCTAGTTTCAGATTTCTAGCCTCCAGAAGAGTGAGCAATTTCTATTTAAGTCACCAGTTTGTGACACTTTGTTACAACAGTCCTAGGAAACAAATGTAGTATGTATTTGTGATCTTACAACACAATCACTTTTTTTTTTCTTTTTAACAAATGATCTTTAAAAGGCTGATTTCAGTGACATCCATAAACTTTTAAGTGTGAGGTCATACATCCAGAAATAGCTACTTAAATCTGTTTTACATTTTTTTGTCTTTCCTAAATAATACTTTACCGCTAAAAATAATTGGTTCATACCCGGTAATAGGAGAGTTTTTAAGGGCACATATGTAAGAGGAATTCCTCTTTTCTGAAGGTTAATTTTGGGAGGAGGTGACACTGCCTTATATTTGGCATCTGTGGCAGAGTAAGGAAAAGCAGAGTCCCAAAGTGGTAGAGATGTGTGGTCCCTCAGCCGCTCAGTATCTCCTGGGAGCCAGTTTAAGCACTACTACTCTGAAGGAATTTGATCAGGAGAGTCAATACACAGAGCTATTCGGAGACATGAAAAACATCCGCAGTGTAGGATTGAAAAAAAAAGAATCCATCAAATGACCATTTCATTTTAAACCCAGATAGAAGCCTGGGGTGTAATATGATAACATAAAGCCAAGAGTGTAACATGATAGTGTAACTCAGCAAAGGCTTTTCTGCAGAGTACTAATTTAATGAGGTCTGTGTGCAGAGCTAATGGTCTTACTGGTGTGGAGTAGTACTGTGCTGATACCTACAGCAGCAGTGGACAGTAGGCTCCTTAGATGATCTTTTCTGAATTTCGCTGCTCCTGGATGCGCATTTGTCAAGCATCAGACAACAATCACTTTCCACTTAAATTCCCTGATGAGAGTCTAAGATCCATGTCTGAACTTTGTGTTGCTGATTGAAGGACATCCTTATGCCTGGGTACCAGACACCCATGTGGCAAGATATATGTTCCATTATGAAAGTCATAGAGCCTGAAGAGTATACTCACCCAAATTGAAGACTATCCCACTTTGAACTCAAAGGTTGCTCTCATCTAATCATTATGGGGGAAACAGAGAGATTTGGTTTTTCTTTCTTAAAAATAAACATTTTGTTTTTCTTTCTTATTCAAAATGCATAGTAGCTAAAGATATATTAGAAACAGGGACTTCTCTGGTGGTCCAACAGTTAAGACTTTGCTTTCCAATGCTGGGGGTGCAGGTTCAATCCCTGGCCGAGAAGTAGGATCCCACATGCCTTGTGGCCAAAAAATAGAAAACAGAAACAATAATGTAACAAATTCAATAAAGACTTTAAAAATGGTCCACTTAAAAAAATCTTTTAAAAAAAAGATATATTAGAAACAGAAAGCAGAAAGTAAAATTCACAATCATTGGGCACTAATGTTTTGCATGCCCTCCCAGATATATTTCTAAAGAAATTTTTTCCCAAAAAAAGGCTTTGTGATATGCAGACTCTTAACATCTGCTTTTTTGCTTTTAGCAATACCTCATAAGCAGTATTCCTTTGTATGGATTATGCAACATATTTAAACAGTCCCCTACTAATGGACATCTAAATCTGTTTCCATTCTTTCAGTATTTTGAAGAGTGCTGTATTGAGTCTTCCTCTATTAAAATTATTTGGCATATTTAAATTTATTACCTTAGGATTAAACTCTTGTTACTAGAACTGCTAGATCAAAAATACATACATTTAAAGGCTTCTGCTAAGCATTTCCACATTATCTCTTAAAAGCTTACTCCAATTTTCTCTCCCACCACCAGTACATAAGATGGCACATTCTATCTCATTAGGTATTTTTTGGAAGGAGGGGCAGGTTAAAATTCAGTATCTCTTTGCTGTTTAATTTCATTTCTCTTATTACTAGTGAAGTTGAAACTTTCTCCCCACCCATGCGGCACAATTTTCTGATTAATATGTCCCCAAACCTTAATAAATCTGCTTGGACTTTGTAAACTTGATTCATCGCCTTTTTGTTTTCTGAATTATTCAATGATTCCCAGGAACATAGCTAACTATCGCGGGCATTTTCCTGAATGACAAACAGATCACTTGTCAGCAAACAAGAAACCTCTGTAGACTACCCTCCTTTCATCCATCTCACTGAACATGGCTGGGACAGAGGGTTCATGTTTTTACAGCTTGGTTTTTAAGCCGCCTTCCTAGAGGGACAGACTTTTCCCATTCCCTTTAGTGCGGAAGCTGGAGCAGCTGGAAGTGGACGCTTTCATTGAACCTGCGCCTTTACAGAAACCAGGCAGCTCCCATCACGGTCGCGCTGTGCTCGTGAAAACTGTGAGCCGTCTTTCCCGCTTCTCCCACCTCATCTTCTCCACTTGACTGGCGTGTGAACTCCTCGCTCTCTCCAAATGAGACAGTTGATATGGAAACATAGATGTGTTTATGTCAAGGTGACTCTCAGTTGCAGGTTACAGAAAGTTCTGCGCTAGTGACAGCCGCCGCAGCGTGTAACTTAAGTGATGAAGAACATGTATACTGAAAATTCGACTTCGCTTGCAGCGCCCCCAAGGGTTACCCTGTGCCTCAGTTTCCTCATCGGTAAAACAGATCAGCCTCGCAGTGGTGTTTGACGATTATGATTGTTAGATCAGTCACTTCCTGTAGGGCTCTGAGAGCCTGGAGCTTTGAAAGTGCTCAGTGAACCAAGAGGATGGAAAAGCAGAGGGGAACAGAGGGTGGAGGGTTTAAAAAGTGGGGGTAAATCCCAGATGGAACAAGGAAAAAGACCAGCGTGATCAAGTCTTTTCCTCTTTCCGCCGAAGCCTCACTGCGGAGGACGTGGAGAGGCAGCCCTTTCCTGCAGCGCTTTCCCGGGCCTCCCCCTTCCGCGTGGGGGCGCGGGGGCGCGGGGGCGGCGGCGCGGAGCGGGCTCGGGCGCTTTGTGAGCCGCTCTGAATGGGCGCTGTGCGAGCGCGCGGGGCCGCTCGGATTAGCCGTTCTTTCCCATGAACCACAAAAGAACGCCCGCATCCGGGATGTTTGTCATCCAGGGGCAGGCTGCTCGGGACGCGAGGTAACCAGAGCCTTTTCCCGGACTGCTGCAGTCTTTCGGGACGCGGGGTCACTCTAATCCTTCCTGTTTATATTGTGAGCGCGTACGCAGCCCGGCTTAAATCCTGCAGTGTTAAATAAAGAATCACGATGCGGGCATTCTTGAACAGCTACGTCCTCGGGGTGCTTTTACATTTTTCTTTTTTTTTCCGGAAGGGACACTGTCCTCTCACAGACAACCTTGCAGCAGCCGCTGCCCTTCTGCCCACCGAAACCCCGTTTCGTTCTGGGAAAGAGTAATGCTCTTGTTTACGCCGTCCTCTCTCTCTCTCTCTCTATTTCTTCTTTCTTCAGGCAGCCCCTTTGCTTCCCTGTTATTGGATTTCAGAAGATTTTTAGTACCTAACTGTCCATACAAGTCTCATTTAACAGTGAATTCTCAGAAAATGACAACTGTATTATGGTGTTTATGGAAATCAGGAGATAAATTGATTGGTATAACACTATCAAAATTTACTCAGAATCTCCACCCAAATTACACGTGTTTCTCTTTCATTCAAATGTGATACGTTTCAGGACCTGGAATCTCAAGTCTGCCATTTCAGGCATTTTTGGTGAAGTTTAAGTGTTGCAACCCCACTCCTGGTCAAAAGGAGATAAGATCAACCTGGGAATTGAGCCCAAAGCCAGGGCTTCTAGAAGAAGGGCCATTTCTGTGGGGCTGCGGGGCAGGAATGCAAGGTCATCTGTGATGAGGAACATGGAGGCTCCCAGCAGATACCTGAGTGCCCCAAGGACCAAACCCGTTTTAGCCTTTCATCTTCACAGATAGTGAACCAGTTTTCCTGATCGGCAGGTTTGATTCATTTCACAAACATAAACGAAGGATTACAATATTCTGAGTCTTATGTTAAGACTGGGAAGAGTAATGTGATGGAGATCCTGCTTTAGGGTGTTGGGATGGTTCCCCAATTTGTCTACTTTGGAATGCCTTGGGGAGGGGTGACCAAAAATTCATATTCCCTTCCCTACTGAATTAGAATTTCTGAAGGTGGGGTGTGCAGGGAACCTGTATAAAATTTAGCAAGTGCTTAGCTGACTCTGTGCGGGTCAGCTGAGCCTTCCATCTCATTTAAAGCAGAGTGACTTCGGGGTGGGGATGGGGGTGAGGGGTGGGCAGATTGTGGTTTGAAGCTGATGTGATAGCAAGTGTAAGTAGAGTAGAGGTGAGAAAGACCTTATTTGGTCAGTGATGTGTAGCTAAACCATTTGTTTCTGTAACAACTCTGTGGAAAGCTTTTATTTCTATTTGTTCCTTTAGCCTGATATTTTTATTACCCTAGTAGAGATCAGTGGGGGAAAAACACATAGTACTTGATTTAGGGCCCCACTCCAACAGCAACAGCAACAGCAGTAACGCAGCAACAACAACCTGCACACAGGGCTGGAATGTATCTAGTTAGTATAATGAGAGATACCTGTTTTTGTGGGGCTTGTGAAGCACCTATACAAAGTATATACAAAGTGTCATTTTTTATTTTTTTATTGAAGGATGATTGCTTTACAGAATTTTTTCTGTCAAACCTCAACCTGAATCAGCCATAGGTATAACATATATCCCCTCCCTTTTGAACTTCCTTCCCATCTCCCTTTATAAACTTAGATAATAGGTAATTTCTTATTTAAAAAAAAAATAGACTAATATGTGAATGTTTGTTTATAAATAAATTTATTTTGCATCTACAACACTTAAAATGTATTCATAAAGGCTTTTCGTACACTAGCGGTCATAGAAAAAGCTTCCAAGATGCTTCTGGGGAAAACTTATTTTACAGAGCTGAATTATAAGCAACTGACCCTCTAAGCCTTGTAGGTAGCCAATGATATAGAGTGTTGAAATAAAAGAATGAAAGGATTTATTAATGTTCTCAACTAAGGAGATATTCGAGGTTGATTTTCTGCTTCATAATTAAAACTTCAAGCCTGATGCTGGGAAAGGTTGAAGGTGGGAAGAGAAGGGGATGACAGAGGATGAGATGGTTGGCTGGCATCACCGATGCAATGGACAGGAGTTTGAGCAAGCTCTGGGGGTTGCTGATGGACAGGGAAGCCTGATGTGCTGCAGTCCATGGATGGGGTCGCAAAGAGTCGGAACTGAGCAACTTTACTGAACTGAAAATGCTCTAAGCTACTACAGCTTTCTTAAGACCCCAGAACCATAAACCTGAGAACAAAAGCCACAGGGCTGGGAATGGGAGAGTAGAAAGATTCTTGGTTGCATATATCAGGTTGCAGATTAACCCTAGAATTCTTCCACCTATATAGTCTTGTTATGTGAGATACTAAATGCTGTTTGGTTTAAGGTACATTTAGTTTGGTTTCTGTACTTGTAACTGAAAGCATCCTAGTAGATCCATGTAGCCCTGGGAAGCACAGTGACATGTACATTAGTTTGGCAACAGGAACAGAGTCTCATAATTTTTTCCTACAATAAAAGCCCAGGCAGAGTTAATGCAAAGTTCTATGTTTTGCGGTTCCCTGGGCTCCATTTTAGGCCACACCAACATGCACAGAAGTCTGCCGTTTATTGAACACTTATTCTATGCAAAGTGCTTATCAACCCATATAACAACTGTAGAACTCTTTTACCAATAAATAATCTGAAATAACAAGGGCAAGGCCCTGTCAGTAAGTGGCAGAGCCAGGATTTGAATACATGTCAAAGCTCTCTTCAAGAGATGATACTGGTTCTCAAGTGTCAGATTATTAATATTTGTTGTAAAGTATATATCTACATTTATTACCAATAGCCAAGCACCCAATTAAAATGGAATGCACAAGAGCAGATTCAAGGCTGTCTCTGCTTTTATGAATCTGTGTTCCACTGTGTTCACTTTCTGCTGGGGGAGAGAAAGTGGTGGCTCTCTCTTCAGCCCCAGGGAATTGTGCCCATCCTACCATTTACCTTTTGTGTGCCATATCCCCTGGGATTCTAGCAGTTTACCCCTGTGCTAGAGGAAGAGGACAGGAGGTTGTTGTCAGCAGGATCTTTTTTTTTCAGACAACCCCAGGCTGGTCTTCTTTGCTGTTGGTAGAAGTGTAACTTGCTCTCAGTGCAGCTGGTCCTCTCTTTGCCCTGCTGCCAGCCTGAGTCAGTCTCTTCTGTTTAGATTTTCTTTTTTTTTTTTTTTTTACTCTAGAAAAGCCAGATGCCAGGTCCCGTTACCCCTAAATTTCAGAGGACCCACATCAGGCTGGTGGGATAGGTTTCTTGAAATCTCCTCTTCCTCAGGCTTCAAGTGAAGGGAAGGCACTCCCTTCCTCGCCCATGAGCTGCAGTAATCACCAATGACTTTCTAATACAGTCTTTGCACCTCCTCTGCCTCCCTGATAAGCCTGCAGGGAGATGAGGAGCTAATGTGGCAGAACCAGGGCCACAGTCTCCCAGGCTTTCCTGCGAAGGTGGGCTAGTGTCTGTCTCTAGGGTAGGTTTTCTCAGCCTCAGCACTGTTGCCATTTGGGGCCAGATGGTTCTCTGCTGTGAGGCCTGTCCTGTGCATGGCAGGGTCTGAGTAGCATCCCTGGCCTCTGCTTATGAGATGTCAGTAGCACCACTCCAGCTGTAATGACCAAAAATGGCTCTAGTATTGCCAAATGTCCCTGGGGACGGGGTGGTGGTGGTGTAAAACCACCCTCAGCTGAGAAGCACTTCTTTAGAGTCTTGTGTTGCTCTTGGCCTATGGCCCCCCAGAGAGCCCTCATCTTGCATTTGGTAGCAGATGGCTTCTGATATCAAAAGTGATCCTAGAGCCAGGCTGAAAGTGGACCCCCGAAAAGCAACAAATAACCACATGTGTAGTAAGCTAAGTCATCTGTTGTAATCCTTTCTGTTTATTTCCCCTTTTTCTGCCTCTTTAGAAAAGCCTTACTGATATCTTGCAGCCTCACTGTGGCAGTGGACACCCAGAGGAAACTGAGAGAGGTGTCATTTGGGCCTTGGGGAGGGAGTACAGCTGCCTCCCCTGATCTTCCCCAGCAAAGCCAGGGTGGGCTGTGGTGAGGCTGGTCCTCAGAGCATTCACAGAGAACAGAACTCTAGGCTTCAAGATCCTGCTGTTCTCCCTACAAGGAAAGTCTCCCTTTGACAGACATGACTTCCTTCCTGTCTTTTTTTTCTCCCCCCAAAGTGACAGTTTTCTGATAATGTTCTATGAGGATTGGAGAAGCAACAAGAGCCACAGAGTGTGAAGCAGAGCTGACTGAGTTTGTCCTGCCTTAGGTCAGGTTTGTCCTGGAGACCTGGTGGAGAGCTGGGTCCTGCCATGGGGTGGCAGAAAGCAGCTGTTGGTGGCTACACAGTCAGACAGGAACCATTCTTTCAAAGAAGACTTGTTTTCTTCCCCAACTACACACATCTAATAGTTGGTCATGGAAGATAAAACAAGCAAGGGACACTTGTAACCAGGTCTGTACAGCCCAGTAGCAAAACCGCTCAGTGAATCCTGAACTCTGCCTTTGGTCTTCATGTCTGTTGCCATTGAGGGAAGCTGCCTTGCTGTTGTCAGCCCTGATCCTGGAGACTGCAGTCACAGCTTCAACAGTATAAACCCGAACAAAGGAACTACAAGTAGCCATACCTGTGTCTTTTTTTTTTTTTTAGTGAAATAGAGGTGGATCAGTAGATGTACAAGGGGAAGGCTATTCAGACATGGGAAGTGATAGGAGAGAAGGCTCAGAGACAAACAGAAGAGGGACAGATAGATGCTGGCAGAGAAAAGAAATTATATAGCTATACTAATAGAAGAATAGAAAACAGTAGGAAAATGCTTGGAAATACAGGAAAGGAACAGATTTTCTGCAGCTATTTTACATGGGCCATTCTTTTTTTTTTTAAAGATTTTTTTGATGTGGACCATTTTTTAAAAAGTCTTTATTCAATTTGTTACAATGCTTCTTCTATTTTATGGTTTGGTTTTTTGACTCTGAGACATGTGGGATCTTAGCTTCCTGATCAGGGATCGAACCCCCTACACTGGAAGATGAAGGCTTAACCATTGGATCACCTGGGAAGTCTCAAAGGCCATTCTTGATGAGATCTAAGGCCTTCTTGATGGAGGTTTTGGAGAATGGGGAGGAAGCTGGGATCTGGCCCACTGGAGCAGACTGTATTCCTTGCTTTCCCAGTAGCCATTTGCCTAGCTCTCCCCTCTACCTCGTCCCCCACCTGTCCATCGCAAGTATTGATCATAGATTTCATTCAAGGCATGAATCACGATTGGCCTGTTTTCATTTTCACTAGTGATTGATCTACAAATAGACAAGAGACCCAGTTCTACCAGTAAGATCCAATGGGAAATCTATCGAGGGCTTCCCTTCCTGAGTAAAGACAAAGGACCAAACTTGTGCCTCTGCCTTTTCTTCTTTGCTGGGATGCCAGTGAGGGAACATGATACCTGAAGTTTTGCTAGCCAACTTTGGACTTTAGCTGACAAATACCAGAATGAAAAGCCGATACATAGAGGATAACTGGAACAGAAGAATGGAAAGAGCTTGGGTCCTTGAGGGCACCTTTGAGCTGCTGAACTTCCTTGAAACCACCCACCCATCGGACTCTTGTGAGACCAACAATTGAGCCATGGCTGATTGCTTTTTTCCTCATGCTCTAACCCATGCTGAGGAATACACCAACAATTCTCATGTGTTTCCTATTCCTTTAAGTGATCTATTAAGCCAAATTCTTAGGAAATGACTTACATTAAAAAAAAACAACCAACAACTTTTTTTTTTTTTAATCCTGAGAGTTAAGCAAAAGGTTATGGAAAGATGGAATTCTTTACAAAAATAACACACTGCACACATATTTGCTTGATATTGTGAGAACCACTCAGGCTTAAAGAAACATTTTATAATATCTGGTTTTGTTGATCTTGGACATGGTTATCTTACTCTCTGTCAACTGATGGATTCCCACTGAGAAGCAGCCGCTTACTTTTTTCCCCTCTCTCTTTTTGTTCTGATGATGCTAACGAACCCTTGGATGACAGACACAGAAAAGAATGCTGGAGACAAATGGGGGAATGCATTCAATTCACATAAGGATTTAATGAGTCAATCTAGATTACAAACCCCTCTCTGGCAAGGTTATATCTTTGTAGTGATTTGTTCTCACCTATCTCGATTATTGTTTACTTTCTCCAGCAACAACAGTCACAGTTTAGAGTGACTTATTGTTTGTCATAGAGATTTAGTGGCCTGAAGTTTTGAGCTGTGATTTTTGTTCCAGCTAGATATTTTCGTGTAGTTTAGATTAATAAAACATGAGGGAATTTCTGATAGAATGCATGTGCTCTGCTTTGCTCTTTGGTTGCATATTAATTATATGCATACATCTTCCTTCTAAGAAAAGAGAACCACATATCTCTAAGCTTTAACTTACTGTCCAGGTTCCTTTTGATTCTTTATTTTTTTTTTATTTTTTTAGTAGAAAATATGTAATAAAAATAGGAATGCACTTTGTTTGTCATTGTTACTACTAACAGAAGATTAGTAAAGCAGCTCTTTTTCTCATCCTTCATCATGGGAAAGAGCTCTGCTAGCAACGCCTGCCACTGAAGGTCACGCAGCCTGGCTTTGTGGGGACAGATGGTCATTGCTCATCATGTTAGCAAGAAGCTTGATGCTGACTTCTGGACATCAGCTGCTCACTATGTATATTAAGTGATAATTTAGCTTCAGGTGGCACTAGCCTCGTGCTGTCTGATCTCCTGCCATCTTAATGGAAAATGTTTGGACAGCCATACCTTACTTTCTTGTATTCCATTGTGAGACAAAAGCAGACTCTTCAGTGCATCTAATAATGATCGTTGCTTCTGACCATTTGGATTTTGCTTTGCCAACTAGCTATTCTGGATTTAAAGTCCCGGGGGTAAATTTGTCAGTTATGGGGTGGGGTGGGGGAACAAACAACAAAAACCTTGTGAAAATAAAGCCACAGGAGCACTTGGGCTGAGGTGGGAGGAAGGAGCAGAGTAGGGCAGGAGTTGAGGGAAGACATCAAGAGCTAGACAGTTTCTTGATGTCAGAAAAATATTATCTATTTTGGTTGCTGTGGTTTTACTGATAAATTCTCTGCTTCAGAAGTAGCTTAAACTTCTCTGTTGTTGTTCAGTTGCTCAGTCTTATCTGACTCTCTGTGACTTCATGGACTGCAGCATGCCAGGCTTTCCTGTTCTTCACTATCTCCCGGAGTTAGCTCAAACTCATGTCCACTGAGTCGATGATGCCATCCAACCATCTCATCCTCTGTCATCCCCTTCTCCTGCCCTTAATCTTCCCCAGGATCAGAGTCTTTTCTAAAGACCCTTCCATCAGGTGGTCTCCAGAGCAGCTATATTATTAATTCTTATTGCATACTTGTAAGTCAGTGTTTCACAGGCGAATAAAACAACCAGGCACACAGCACAAGCAGCGCTTCTTGGGTGATGTTTATTATTGATTCCAGTTAGACAGTTATGGAAACATTAATTCGTTAATCATTCCTTTATATTCCTTACCCCATTCCACAATGGGTTGGATTGAGCATCTATACTATATATTGTATAATAAGAGAGAAAAAATAAATAGAGAAATCAGTGCTAGAGAAAACATGGATAGGATTGGAAGACCATAATCCAAGATAGCATGGAGATATACAGGTCATAAAATCTGACACTGCTAGCAAGACTGACAAATTTGAAAGCAAGTTTCCTCATTCAGATCCAAAAGGAGATAGGTAAAATATTCTCCTTTTCAGAATTCACATGTTTGTGGTAAACAGCATGTTACTTTTAAAAAAGATAGTTTCCTCCTAACTTTCAGGTCTTAAACGTTCTGAAGTAAATGAATAAAAACAAATTTCTGTTGTTGAAACCACTCAGTCTAGGGTCCATTGTTATGGCCACCCTAGCAACCTGTGGCCAAGATGGAACTCTGGAAATTACAGTTCCAGCCATGTACAGAATTGTGTTAGCTCCCTTTTTCCTTTTCTGAAGGATCTCTGCTGAGCTCTCCTGACTTTTTCTCAGACACTGCCTCATAGAGCATTTTAAAAAGCAAGGGTGACTGAGGAAACCATAATTGAAAAAGACACATGTACCCCAATGTTCATCGAAGCACTTCTTACAATAGCTAAGACATGGAAGCAACCTGGATGTCCATCGACAGATGAATGGATAAAGAAGTTGTGGTACATGTACACAATGGAATATTACTCGGCCATAAAAGGGAACACATTTGAGCCAGTTCTAATGAGGTGGATAAACCTGGAACCTATTATACAGAGTGAAATAAGTCTGAAAGAGAAGAACAAATATCATATATTAAGGCATATATATGGAATTTAGAAAGATGGTTCTGATGCACCTATCTGCAGGGCAGCAATGGAGATGCAGACATGGAGAACTGACTTGTGGACTCAGTGGGGAAGGAGAGGGTGGGACGAATTGAGAGAGCAGCACTGAAACATATATATTATCATATGTAAAACAGATAGCCTGTGGGAATTTTCTGTATGAGGCAAGGAGCTCAAACCTGGTGCTCTGTGACAACCGAAAGGGGTGGGACAGGTGGGAGGAAGGTTCAGGAGGGAGGGGATATGTGTATACTTATGGCTGATTCATGTTAATGTATGGCAGACACCAACACAATTGTAAGCAATTATCTTCCAACTAAAAATAAATTAAAATTTTTTAAAAAGCAGGGGTGAGCCTGAGAATCCCACCCCCTCTCACAGTAGCTGTGGAAGTGAGACCAAGGCAGTGAATAAAGAGGTAGTTGGTGGCTTCCTAAATTCAGGCCCAACCCTTAAAAAAAAAACCAGATTTCTCCCCACTCCCAACCAGGATATTAACCATGGAGTCCATATGTGCTATGCTTAGTCGCTCAGTCATGTCTGACTCTTTTCGACCCTGTGGTCTGTAGCCAACCAGGCTCCTCTGTCCATGGGGATTCTCTAGGCAAGAATACTGGAGTGGGTTGCCATGCTCTCCTCCAGAGGCTCTTTCCTACCCAAGGATTTAACCTAGGTCTCCCACATTGCAGGCAGATTCTTTACCGTCTGAGCCACCAGAGAAGCCCTGCAGTCCATATGATGTTTAGTAGTTCGTTTCTAAGTTACAAGGGAAAACCTGGGGGTGGGGGGGACCAACCTAAATTCAGTAGTATAGTCAACACACTGAACCAAGAAGTGGGTTAGAGGGGAAGGAGGGCTTCCCAGGTAGCGTTAGTGGTAAAGAACCCACTTGCCAATGCAGGAGACTTAAGAGACTTGGGTTTGATTTCTGGATCAGGAAGATACCCTGAAGAAAGAAATGGCAACCCACTCCAGTATTCTTGCCTGGAGAATCCCCATGGACAGAGGAGCCCTAACAAGCCACAGTCCATGGGGCTGCAAAGAGTCGGACACAACTGAACCGACTTAGTACAGCACAGAGGGGAAGGAGGCCTACTTGAAAGAGGGGCATTTTCAATGTGTAACAAATTGTGGATGTGGAAGTTCCTCGGAGAGCTAATGAATGCGCTCGGGTACCCTTCTCAGGAGATATTTTTAAGGCCTCCACTCCAGGGATGGGCTAGGACTATATGAAATTATTTTACATTTTCTAACTGCCTTCTGTACTTCCCTGGTGGCTCAGACAGTAAAGAACTTGCCTGCCAATGCAGGAGACATAAGAGACTTGGGTTCCATCCCTAGGTGGGGAAGATCTCCTGGAGGAAGGCACAGCTACCCACTTCAGTATTCTTGCCTAGAGAATTCCACGGACAGAGGAGCTCAGTATAGTCCAGGGAGTCATCCAGTCCATGGCGTGGCAAAGAGTGGGACACGACTGAGTGACCAACACTTTCAGTTTCAAGTACCTTCTATTTTGCAAGAGCTTCCCTTGTGACTCAGCTGGTAAAGAATCCACCTGCAGTGGGGGAGACCTGGGTTTGACCCCTGGGTTGGGAAGATCCCCTGGAGAAGGGAAAGGCTACCCACTCCAGTATTCTGGCCTGGAGAAGCCCATGGACTATACAGTCCATGGGGTGGCAAAAAGTCGGACATGACTGAGAGACTTTCACTTCACTTTCACTATTTTGCATGTATATGCAAACACATGATCTCATTTGAGTTTCACAAGATTCCTGAAAAGTCACCATTCCTGAGAAAAATACTAGGACTCAGAGATTAAGTGATTTGTCTATCTGGAGTCACAGTTTGCCTAAAACCAGGTAAATTCTCCAGGCCCTGCCCACTAGCCTGTTTTTGCAAAATAGAAAAGGAACAATGCTAAGGGAAGGTCATTTCAGCTCTGGAGCCAGACTCAGGCTCAAATCTCCTTTCAGTCAAAAGTGTGTTTAACGCCCCTTTGCTTTGGTGTCTTCATGTGCAAAATGGGAATAAGGACATTATCTATGTTAGGCAGGTGGAGTTCCGGTGAGAATAAATAATGGACCGAGCTTGAGCACTTTATATGGGGAGTGTTCCTTGATGGTTTATCATTTTTACTCCCTGGTTGTTTTTCTCTACCCTCCTGTGGATTTCTACTTTTCCTTTCTCTCCTACAGGCCTTTTTTTTTTTTTTTTTTAAGCCCAAATTTTACCCTGCAGCACCCCATAGAACGTCACAGACCGACAGTCATCTCGGGGCAGAAAGTTCAATCATACCTCCCCTATTCTACTCCTGTCCCCGGATTTTGGGACCAATTCTTTTCATCTTGAGCAATCAGTAAAAATGAAAAGGAGAGCTAATGGTATGATGAACAGGGAGGCCCGGCGTGCTGCGATTCATGGGGTCGCAAAGTGTCGGACACTGCTGAGCGACCTAACTGAACTGAACTGAATGGTAACCCTCCTGCCCCTCCCACCTCCCTCCCCCCGCGCCGGGGCCCTCTCAGCACGGATTTAGGTGTGGGTTTTGGTTGTTTGTTTTGAAAAGCAGAGCCACTTTCACTTTCAAGGGGCCCCCAAGGTGTTTTCCTGTCCGGGGTCGGGCCCCAGCCCCCTTCTCCATCAGGCCCGGGATGCTGCCAGCCCACTTCCTCCGTCTCCTGGGAGCCCGTCGCCCCCCCGGGCGGGGAGGGTGGACCAGGGGCGCGCCGGCCTCTCCGCCGCCCGCCCAGCCACTGGCGCCCGAAGGGGCTTCAGGAGCGGGGCTGGGACCCACAAAGGGACAGAGTCACAGACGGCTCAGTGCCCGGCGGCGAGGGCACAAAGCGGGGATCACACGGCCCCGCTGGTGCAAGGGGGGCGGGAGATTGATAACGGGGGGCTGTCACCCGGGGCTCTTTCCTCTCGTTCCTGCCGCGATCGCCACGGTGCGAGCGGGGGAAGCCGTGGGGCAGCCCGGACTCCGGGCGCCCTCCCTGCGCCCGCAGCGCGGGCGGGACGGAGCGCGGCGCTCACTTTGAACTCGCCTTACGCCCTCTGGTTACACAGCACCTGGGTTGAGAAGCTGGAGGTTTAAAGGAAACTATGTGAAAAAGGTGGATGAAGGCGTGCAAAAGAGAAAATTCCAAGCGCATGCTTCAGTTCTCTGAACATGCAGATTCTGATCTGAGGGGATTGGTTTCTTCTGCAGTCGTTTCAATGGCTCATCTTAGCAGGAACGCAGGCTTATCTATAATTTTACAGATGGGAGGATGAGAAGTTACAAACAGGAGTGGGATTAGAACTGGGTCTCTGACTTTCTATTTGTTGTTGTTCAGTCGCTCAGTGCTGTCCGACTCTTTGGAACCCCGTGGATGCAGCACGCCAGGCCTCCTTGTCCTCTCTCTCCCGGAGCTTGCTCACACTCATGTCCGTTCAGTCGATGATGCCGCCTACTAAAATACTGAAGGTGAAAGTTGGTTGCTGGGAGCTGTGTGAGTTCAGGTCACATTTGGTTCAGTGCAGATTTTGGCTATTCAGAATGCTGGAATGGACTATTGTGTTTGGGTGGGTGGGAGAGAGAGAAGGGATGTGCATGTGTAAGGAATGAAGTTCTTCGCTTAACAGTTTCAAGGCCTGTGAGTGGTGTGATTCTTCACATCACAATTAGATAAGTCGGTAATGTCCAACCTTTGCTGTGTTTCAGTGGATCCTTTTACTTTAAAATTCCCTTGAGCTGGACATAAAGGGTAGGGCAGGAGATTGTAGGCTGTGGGCAGTAGGGAGTAGCTCCAACGGTATGGCCGAGCCAGGCTGAGACAGAACGGTGTGTGGCTGGGCAGGTGGCCTCCCCCACCCCATGCTGTGGGTGTTCACAACCCCTCCTACTGGCTCACCCCACCCAAACATTTCTGCTCTAAGCTTACAGGTAATGTGTAGAGCACTCCTACTAAAAGTAGTTGGGGTTCTAACCTCGATTTGACATCTGACCAATCAGGTGAGTAAGAATCTTTGCAGTGTCTTACTGTGGTTGCACATTACCTGCCAAATGTGTCTTTACTAATGACTGCTTGCGTGCTAAGTCGCTTCAGTCACGTCCAGCTTTTTGTGGCCCCATGGACTAGCCTGCCAGGCTCCTCTGTCCATGGGATTCTCCAGGCAAGAATACTGGAGCAGGTTGCCATGCCCTCCTCCAGGGGATCTTCCTGACTCAGGGATCAAACCTATGTCTCTTAGGTCTGCCTGCACTGGCAGGTGGGTTCTTTACCATGAGCCCCACCTGGGAAGCACACTGATGACTGCAGTGGAAGGGTAAATCAGCTAACCTGGTTGTGTATATTTGTGTGTGTATATGTGTTAACGGCTCAGAAATGTTGACACTTCCGACCCCACGGACTGTAGCTCTCCAGGCTTCTCTGTCCATTCAAAGAAAGCATGTGTGGATTACCTAGTCTCTGCCAGACAATTCCTCTTGTAGCCTTTCTGTGGAAGACATTTTGGAAGACTTGAGCTTTGTTTTGTGCTTTGGGATTAGAAGAGGCAAAACTCTAATATGCTTGTCACTTTCATACTTTCCTTACTATACCCTCTTGCTTTATTTATTAAATGTCTTTTTAAGGCTGTTCCTAAGGAATGCCATGTTTGGGAATGAGTTGAAACATCTCAGTCTTTGGTGCTGCTGGAGGAAGGAAGCATTTTGCTGTCAATTAACATCAGTATGCAAAAAAAAAAAAAAAATTTAGACCACCAGGCAGAAGACTCATGGACCACTTACCTGTATCAGTTCAGTTCAGTCGCTCAGTCATGTCCGACTCTTTGAGACCCCATGGACTATAGCCCACCAGGCTCCTTTGTCCATGGAATTCTCCAGGCAAGAGTGGGTAACCATTCCTTTCTCCAGGGGATCTTCCCTACTGAGGGACTGAACCTCTGTTCCTGCACTGTAGGCACATTCTTTACTGTCTGAACCACAAGGTAAGCCCAATAGTTATGGAGTTTGGGCTTAGATGCCTCGAGGCAGGTGGGATCCTCCTGACCCAGGGATTGAACCAGGGTCTCCTGCACTGGCAGGTGGATTCTTTACCACTGATCCACCAGGGATGGTGCCAGGATGATTTTTTTTTTTTTTTTTTTTGCTGTAAAGGAGGAGTATGCTCTGAGAATTGTAAGATTTTCACTGGAAATGAGAAATTGTCCCAAACCTAGTCCAGATTGAACTTCTCACATGATGTGTTTCTCAAGTTCCTTCTGGGAGGAAATTAATATACCTGATAAAATACTTAAGTAATTTAAAAATAAACTTTAATGAGCTTAAAGAGAGCCTGCCTCTGGGAGATTAGTTTCCTCCCAGCTCAGCTGACTGTCAGTCAAGAATCTAATGATCTTTAACCAGGGCTTCTGCTCTAGTCCCTCATTTTCTCCCTATTAATGTGTCTTTGCATGGGCGCTCAGTCATTTAGTTGTGTCCACCTCTTTGCGACCCTATGGACTATAGCCTGCCAGGCTCCTCTGTCCATGGGATTTCCCAGACAAGGATACTAGAGTGAGTAGCCATTTCCTCCTCCAGGGGATCTTCCTGACCCAAGGATTGAACCTGGGTTTCCTGCCTTACAGGCAGATTCTTTACCATCTGAGCCACCAGAGAAGCCAAGAAAGGAATCTCTGAACTGGTCTGTTTCTGAACTCTTCTTTTGAAGCAAGTGCTCACAACTCAGTTTCTGAATTTTTTTTATTTTTAATTTTCATTTTTGGAGTTCAGACTTGGTTTAGTGTAAAGAGACACTGCTGTTGATGATCGCAAGGAAAAGAAGGCATGAGAAAGTCATTAATTTGTCCCAGATTTTTAACCTGCAAGTAAGTGGGGGAACCACTGAGGTTCTGGAGGAGAGTGCTTTGGGAAGGTGGTGGTGTGTATGCCAAAAGCACACATTTATACTGTAAAAAGCACCCCACAACTGCTCATCAAAACCCTGTGGACTGGGAATCCCCTGTGGTCCAGTGGTTAAGAATCCACCTTCCAATGCAGGGGACCTAGGTTTGATCCCTGGTCTGGGGCTTCCCCTGGTGGCTAGATGCGAAAGAGTCTGCCTGCCGTGTGGAATCCCAGGTTTGATCTCCAGGTTGGGAAGTTCCCCTGGAAAAGGAAATGGCAATCCGCTCTAGTTTTCTTGCCTGAAGAATCTTACAGAAGAGGGGCATCTGGTGGGCTGCAGTCCATGGTCTGTATGCCCAGCAGAGGGATTGCTGGGTCATAAGGCAGTTCTATTTCCAGTTTTTTAAGGAATCTCCACACTGTTCTCCATAGTGGCTGTACTAGTTTGCATTCCCACCAACAGTGTAAGAGGGTTCCCTTTTCTCATGACTGTTACTTTTCAATGTCTGCAGGTGCAATCAGGGTTGATGACCACTAATGTAGACACTTTTCTGCTACACTGGTCGCCTATCCATTTTTCTTTCTGGGTACAATTCCAACTGCTCCTCCCTTTGTTCAATTTCTCCTGTACTTTGTTGCTGTAAAGTTTCTTCATTGACTTGGTTGTAATATTACTCCTTTTAATTATCAATGCAATAAATATTCGTGGAACTTTTTATGCCAGGACCGAGCTAAATGAGGGCTTCTCTAGTAGCTCAGATGGTAAAGAATCTGCCTACAATGTGGGAGACCTGAGTTTGATCTCTGGGTCAGGAAGATCCCCTGGAAAAGGGAATGGGAACCCACTCCAGTATTCTGGAGAGTTAGCCTGGACACCCTGGAGAATTCCATGGACAGAGGAGCCTGCTGGGCTACAGTCCATGGGATCACAAACAGTTGGACACAACTGAGCGATTAACACACATATACGTGCTAAATGGTGGCATGTCTGCACTGATGGGGTTCAATAACAGTGTAAATAGTGTCCTCTTCCTTTCCTGACTTGGATTCCAAAGGCATTGCTCCCAGGATGTCACCACCATCACTCCCTGGAACATAGAATGCCTCGCTTGTCCCTGGAACCTTAAGCATAGTATTGTCCTGCTCTTACTCACAAATAGTCTGCTACCCAATTACGTGTGTTCCTTTAACCTTCACTGCATCTCTGTCTTGCTGGAGGCGATGGGTTAATAGGGGCAGCAAGCCTTCCCAAACAGCCCTTTACTGGGGCAAATCTCCTCTGAACTGAAACAGTCTTTGGTCCATGCAGTATACAGTAACTGGAGACTCAAAATGAACGAAACACCCACGTGAATATAGAAGGAAAACAATGCTGTAGAGACTGACTCTCAGAGCCTCTTGGCCTATATAAAATTCCTTCTTTCTCCAATCATTCCAGCGCTTTCTGCTGTCCTTCTCATGAATGAGGCACTGAGTCCCTTTCTCCTTCTCTTCTTGGGGTTGTCAGAGCCAGGAGGCACAAGAGAGTGACTGGGAATATAGAATATATTTGGCTGAGTATAAAAGGGAACATACAATTTTGTGGTCAATTTATTTTCACCTCGTTCGTTCTCAGGGGTACATGGTGTTCGCCTCATTGATCTTCTGTGTTCATTGACTTGAAGCCTGCTGTGTACGGGAGGTTCCTTCATGTCTTCTCAAGCCATCTTTTTTTTTATTGTCTTGGCAACTCTCTGCCTTAAGCTTAAACTGGTTTGAACTGAACTCAGTGGTTTACCTACTTGATATGACATGTCTTTTTAGTGGAGGTATTATACTGTTTAATGTTTGTACTATAATATTAGAGTTTGAAGGGATCTTACAGATCCTTCTAGCCAACTCCTTCATTAAATATGAGGACCCTGAAGACCAGGGAGAGTGAAGAATTTGGCTAAGTAAAGCCACACAACCAGAAGAGCAGGAGAGCTAGACTGCCTCCTTAGAATGGAAGGAAGGAAAGAAAAAAAAAAAAGAGAGAGGCAGGATGGGAGCAAAAGAAATGAAACAATTTTATTTCAGATATATCAGTTAGGATGTTTTTGGCTGCAAGGAACAGAATATTTGAGTCAAGTTAACTTAAATAATAAAGGCATTTATCGTGTCACACAGCAAGAAGTCCTGAGGTGGGAAGGCTCCAGGACTTCTAAGATTAGAGTTCTGGCTCCATTTCTCAGTGATTCCTGACCTAACCTGTCTCCCTGTGTTGGCTTTGTTCTCAGAATGGTTTCCTAGCAGCAACAGGGGCAATGCGCTTCCATATTCACACCCAGAGGGAAAGACAGAGAGAGAGGGAGAATGACGGAGGGAGAGGGAAAGGGACAGAGTATAAATCGGAAGACCTTGCCGTCATGCTGGTTGTGCCAACTTAGGTCACACGTGCACCCTTAGACTACTAATAGTTGCTAGAAGAAGGCTGTGAGTTTCTGTCTGTGTTCCTGAGCCATTCTCCGGCAAGGTGAATGGGCTCGCCATGATTCATTTCGACCCTACATACATCAGCATCTACCTCTGGAGATAGTGTCGGGGTCAATGTCTCATGTATTGCTTAAGCATCTTGGGGGAGAGCTTAATCAGGTTTCCCTTAGAAGGAAAGGAGGGAGGAGTTGTGTAGACAACTGGAAGCATCTCTTATGCAGGAAAACTTTAGGCAGTGACTGCCACATGGGTAGCACAGGGCATGGAGCTCACAATCGGGAGACAGTAAATGACCAGCTCTTGATGCGGCTCTTCTTACTGTTTATTACAGCCTGTGACATGGGGGATGAACTATATCTGTGTTGCGGAGGGAGATGATTAAGTTGGAAGAGAAGAAGGCATGCCTGTTTCTGCCCATGGAAACTGTGTCCTGTTATGTGAATGGCTAGAGGACAGAAAACAGGCTTTCCTTCATGCTTTGAGGAGGCTACCCCATCTGGTTTGTAGAGGGGGTGCTTGGGTCAGGGTCCTACCTTAAGATACATGAGCCAAGTGGAAACTTCAGTCCACGTAGGAATCCTTGCTGCCTCCAAAGGATTTGAACTAGCATAAAACAGAAAGAAAATTTAAGGCTTCCTATGAAAATTTCCTCTTGAATTTACTATAATCATCTCGTGCTAAAAAATGATCCTTTTGAGGTGGGGTTGGTATTGGGTGTCACCCAACAGCCTTACGGGGCTCCCAACCATCCCTGTGCTTGCCCTGTTCCTATGTTGGGCTCTTTCCTTCTTTCTGAAGTTTCTATTTATTACCATCCATGAATGTTAGTCACAGGGTAGAATTCCCTCCCCACCACGATGCATTGTTTTGACTTTAGGCCATTCCTGGAACTTTTTACTATTCTGAGTACTACTCATCTCAATTTATTGTCCTGGCCATTCGTGGCTGCTCCGTTGGCTGTGTTTGATGGAGAGTGCTTTGTGGCTTGTGAAAAGCATTTTTGAGACACTTGCAGTTAGATAACATCCCTGGGTCTCAGGAATCCTTTTTTAAGCATCACCACCATCTACATTAATCATCCTGTTTTTGATGCCTAGACAAAAGATGTGAAACAGTTTCTGTAGGGCTTGGGGACTGTTTCTAGGAGCTGTTTCTTCCAGTCTGGAGAGGCAGCTTCAGTCTGAGCTGTGGGGGCGGTGTGGAAAAGCTTTTGGCTCCTGAATCACAATAAGGATTTGAATCGAGGGAGCCCACAAAGATTCTGCCCATAAAGCTGTTTCACTCTTGTTTTTCTCTTTTTAGAAGTGAGGCCCTAAGTATTAATGTTTTCCCCCACCGAATGCAATTATGCATGTGGAGTGCAAAAAAGAGGGGAGACTCAGAAATTATTCCACCTCTCTCTGTTTTTCCTAAATAACTTACTTGAGTTCTCAGAATCTTGGGGAGAGTGTGCTGATGTGTTCTGAGTCTGGCAATACTGGTTTACGAGGCTGGGAGTTTCTGTCATTCTCTCAGGCTTGTCAGCAGAGAATTGTGGCTCCTGAAGCCATTTCCTTTGGTCTGTCCAGCTGAATGTTCTGTTGTCTTAACTGGCGGGCTCAGTCCAGCCCCAAGTCCTGAGCCAGTGCTGACAGTAGGAATGTATCTGCAATTTCAGCCCTATCTACTATGCAATACCTCTGAGAACTGAAGTAAGCGCCCTGCAGACAGAGGACACCATTGCTATGCCACATGTGCTAACTTTCACACTTGCCAATGTCCTTTGCTGGCAACCAGCCCCAAGGGTAGGTCCTGACCTCTTGTATGCCCCCAGAGTTGTTGCACGCCCCAATATCCTGTGATGTTCCACCTGTCAGATGTCTGCCTTGTTCTAGCAGCCCCTATCTCCAATAGTCTCTACCAAGCAGAGTCCTGCCCTGAGCCTTAGTTTGCAGGATGGAGTTCTTCATGTCATATGAGGCTCCTTCCTCCCTGGTTCTGATCCATGCCTCCCTGCATTTGGTCAGCAGTCTCAGAATCTACCTAGTTACTGATTCTGAAGGGTATGACTACTGCCTGGGTTTGTCATTTGTTAAACAAACCCTGTTGATTCCTGTCTGGGTCATTTGACACTGTGTCTTGACTGACAGTCGAAAGATGAGCATTGTAAAGCCTAGAGGGCGGGAGATGTTCCGAGGGTTCAGGAGTCCATGTATCCATCGTGGACTGAATGTAGATTGAATGTAAACTGAATGTGGAGTGTCTTAGGTGAATACATACATTATGTTTTTAAAGTGTGTGCAGGTCCTTCTATGTCTGATTTTGTTAGACATAAATCCATTTAAAAATGCCACTGAATTCATAGCATCTTTTGTCATTATGTATCTTCTAAAATCATTGGATACCAGCAATACAACACAGTAAGATGCTGAAGTCAAAGAAAGCCCTCTTTTGCAGTTGCAAAAGCCCTCTCTGCTGCACTCACCTGCTCTCTCCGCTCTGCTAACTCCTCTGGGTTGCAGTACTCTGACTGCAGGACAGAACTCCCCACAGCACTTCATTCTGCCTCAAATGTGAGCTCTAGCTGGTGGCTTTTCCTGTCAGATACTTTGGGTAGGGGGCGTCAGGGTGGAGGCGTGCTGAGCTAGCTCCATTGTTATCTTCAGGCATGTTGACTACAGAGTTGTGCTGACCCCTGAACCTCTAAATATGATGCAGTTGCCACAAAGTTTCTGAGATATTCACAGTCAGCATCCACATAACTGTCCCATTCTGTAGAAAGAAACAGAAGTAAAGGGCGGAACAGACAATTTCTAAGTTAATATTTGCCAAAACTAACTCAGATTTGACCAGACTATAAATTCTTGATGGAAGAAGCTGATATTCTGAACCTGTTCCTACCCACCCCCATCCCACTACATTCCCAACATACCCAGGTGTAAATCTGAGATACTGGATTCCAAGGGAAAATCCCTGAGCTCTGGGTCTAAGTGAAGCCTTGCCTTGAATTCAATATAACTTTCTGATGACTCTCTGAACCTCCGAAGTTATTGCAGAGGAAGAGTGGCTCAAAGCTGTAACAAAGCGCAGGAGGGGCAGGGGGCTGAATCCCAGAAAGCTTGTTTAGCACCAGAGCCCACCCTCAGGCCCAGGGCAGCTATCCTTGTTTTTGAAACAGACCATTGGCAACCATCTCTGCTGTGGGGGAGCCTTATATAAATAATGCCTGCCTCTCCTGAAACTCCATGGTCCTAAGTGGAGGGAAGTCCTAGCTGGAATTTGGTGAGGCCATTCAGTTGTGATATGGAGTTCATTACTCCTGAAAGAGAACGTGTTAGTAACTCAGTCGTGTCTGACTCCTTGTCACCCCCCATGGACTGTAGCCCACCAGGCTCCTCTGTCCATGGCATTCTCCAGGCAAGAATACTGTAGTGGATTGCTGTTTCCTTTCCCAGGGGATCTTCCCAACCTAGGGATTGAACCCTGGTCTCCCTCATTGCGGGCAGACTGATCCACCAGGGAAGCCCTTTCATTGCTCCTGGGCCACCCTTTCTGAGTCAGCGAGTGAGCACAGGAGAGCCAGCTGACTGGGGGAGTCACGGACAGGAGAGAAGAGAGACCCAGGGTATACCATCCCATCACAGTAACACCTCAGAGGACAACGCCTGAGCTCCAAGAGAGGCAGTAACAGTAACAGATTTCCCTGGTTCCTGCCATTTTGGAAGAATTCTCCCAGGAGATTGGGACAATGTTCTATAGCTCTCTTGTCTGGACCGTGAGAAAGGCCAGGACAAGCTAGATGATCTAACCTGCTGTAACAATGGCATCTGTCTTCAGACAGGGTTTTGTGCTACAAATGCAGCAGAGACAACGCTGACGTGGTGTTTACCTTCATGGAGCTTATAGCTTGAAGGAAGGTACAGGGAAAAAAAGAGAGAGAGAGAAGTAAACAAACACAGAATTCCATTTTCTGATAAGGAAGCAAAATGTGCTAGGAGAGAGGGACCGTGGACTTGCGGAAGATATAGTCATCTTTATTACTGAGTTATGAAGGATGAGAAGCAATTAGCCTACTCATGAGTGTGGGGTAAGAGTGCTTTGAGCTGAGGCGAAAAGTGGGTTCAGATATTTTGTGGCAGGAAAGAGTTTGCTCCTTTGATGAATTTAAAGAAGGCTTTTTAAGGAGATGAGGTTGTGAGAGCTGCTTCTCTAACATCACGCAAGGGCAGGGAGAAATGCCTAAGTGAAGCTGAACTAACCGAATAGCTGGAGTTAACTAGTAATCTGGAATTTAATTCCAGTTATTATTTCAAAGGGCGGTAAACATGCTCAGGAAATCTGTCTGACCTTGAATTCTGCTCCTAGTTTTATATGAAGACTTTCAGTAGGGTGATTTTTACTGCCAAATAGAATTCTATTTTATACCATGACATGTGCCTTTACAAGCAGGAGAGAACTGTATTCTCAGTAGCGGAAAAATGACCAGAAAGGGAAAGTCTTAGGAAAAACAAAAACGAAGAATTAAGCTAAGGCAGAGACAAAGCTCTTATCTGTACAACCCCAGATTCTGGTCAAGAAAAGCTCAGAGAGATCAGAGACAAGTCGTAATCTGTGATGAACAGATGGGGAGACATGGAGGACTGTGGTTGGTGAAGAGACCTAGGAAGAGCCTAAGGGATTGCATTTGGGGCATGGGATTTTCTGGGCCAAGTCAGGCTGCCTGAGAGTGTAGTCGTCTGAGAAGGGCTGTGCTTGTGCACAAGGGCTTTCATGTGAAACCAGGGAAGGATCCTGGTATGGCGCCCGAAGTTTAAGGAACATAAGTCTCTGTATGTATGGGTGTGTACGTGTGCACACATACAGACATCTGACAAAGACAAATGCAAAATTTCTGACAACCCTCCAAGAGCCTCAGAAGAAACATGGGTAAGAGAAAGGCCCTGAATTTTAAGCCTTATTCACTTCATGGCACCTTTGCCTGTGTGCACATCCCCTCATGCAAGTTAGGGTCTGACTTAACAAAGGAAAGGGACACCAGACTTGTCTCCTACGTTGAGTCCCTGCTGTGGGAGAGGGAGAGGGAGGAGACAGAAGCAGGTGAGTCAGGGTCAGCTGTCAGAAAAGCTACAGGATGAAACCGCAATAGGCTTCTGCACAGGGACAGGTTGAAGTTGTTGTTTTGTCGCTTACTCGTGACCCCAGGGACTGCAGCACACCAGGCTTCCCTGTCCTTCACCATCTCCCGGAGTTTGCTCAAACTCAAGTCCATTGAGCTGATGATGCCATCCAAACGTCTCATCCTCTGTCGCCCCTCTTCTTCTCCTGCCTTCAATCTTTCCCAGCATTAGGGTCTTTTCCAGTGAGTGAGCTCTTTGCATCAGGTGACCCAAGTATTGCAGCTTCAGCTTTGGCATCAGTCCTTCCAATGAATATTCAGTGTTGAATTCATTTATTATTGACTGGTTGAATCTCCTTGCTATACAAGGGACTCTCAGGAGTCTTTACCAGCACCACAGTTTCAAAACATCAATTCTTTGGCACTCAGCCTTCTTTAGGTCCAGCTCTCACATCTATACATGACTGCTGGAAAAATCACGGCTGATGTTCATGAAGAGAGAATACCAACCGTATAAGCAGTGGGTCTTCTGTCTCCTCTACTGTAGACAGCAGGATACTCTCTTGACTCAGGGCCTTGGCTTAAAATTAACTTCAACCATAGAAGGGGCTTGTTATCACTGTTGGGAATTAGTATGTGACAGGTATACCTTAGACTCCACAAAGTACAATGCATGTTGAATCCCTTCATGCTTGAACCAGACTGACCTGCTTGAAAGAACAATAGTAGGAACAGCCTTAAGTCAGTTTGGAAAGTGGAGAAATGCTTATGTCCAGGCCCTCGCTTCCTTAGCCTTGAATTCTCTGCCTACCTTCTAAAGTCCTCAGTGCTCTCAGGCAGCCCTAGCTCTTAGTTACCCCATCCCAGTCCTTCATCCTACCCTGTTGACAATTGGAATTTGCTGTTAAAACTTTACTTTTCCTAAATAGGTCCCTGAAGTCTAACTCCAATCATCCTGCTGTCCCTATGCAAACATAAGCACCCAAATCACATCTCCTGCCTTTAGTAACTTATGAAATAACTACTTTGATAAACTTCAATTCAATGAATTTATACTCAGATAGTAAGGGCAGGCCTCATGTACTTGTCTTTCTAGAAATATTTTCTCATTGAGGAAAAACTCTTCGAGTATTTACTATGTGCCAGACACTGAGTTAGACCCTGGGGGGCAAGGATGGCTAAGAGAGGACCCCTGCCTGGAAGAGACCCCTCACCCAGTGGGAAAAGACACTTAGTACAATTAGTACTAGTCAGTGCACAGAGTATTTGGAAGAAGGAGCTGGGAGAAAGCAAGGAGTGGCTTAAAAGTTGAGAATCTTACATGCTGGCTCCAGCTGGCACAGGAAATCCAATAGGATAAAGAAATCTTAGCATATCCATTAGAAGACTGAAACAGCAATACAGTATACTAACGCATATATATGGAATTTAGAAAGATGGTGACGATAACCCTGTATGCGAGACAGCAAAAGAGACACAGATGTATAGAACAGTCCTTTGGACTCTGTGGGAGAGGGAGAGGGTGGGATGATTTGGGAAAATGGCATTGAAACATGTATAATATCATATAAGAAACGAATCGCCAGTCCAGGTTCGATGCATGATACAGGATGCTTGGGGCTGGTCCACTGGTCTGACCCAGAGGGATGGTATGGGGAGGGAGGTAGGAGGGGGGTTCAGGATGGGGAACCTGTGAGGGATTCATGTTGATGTATGGCAAAACCGATACAATATTGTAAAGTAATTAACCTCCAATTAAAATAAATAAATTTAACTTAAAAAATAATAGTAAAAAAATTAAAAAAAAAGAAGGCAACCTGTAAAAATCTACCTGACCAATCAAGGTGATGACCAATGTCTTGGGAGGCTTGGCTCACAAGTCTTTAGTATTTTCTGCCTGGGACCAGGTGATTGCTGGTCTCTTCCTGCTCCCAGCTGGGTATAAGCTAGATTGGAAATATTTCACAGGATCCTAGATGAATGGCAGAAAAAGTGACCGTCAATTTAAACTTGAACCCTACCTTGCTGGAAAACTGCATGGTGAGGCTGGATTTGAGAAAGCCAAAGACAGACTTGACTTGATACTGACAAAGATTCACTTTCTGACAATCCTGTTTCCCTTTAGACCTGCAGTAATATGTGTATTAGCGGGAGCTGGTGATGGACAGGGCGGCCTGGCGTGCTGCGATTCACGGTATTGCCAAGAGTGGACACGACTGAGCGACTGGACTGAACTGAACTGAACTGAGCATGCGTGTGTGTTCAGGTGTGTACGACTCTGCGACCCTATGGACTATAGCCCACCAGGTTCCTCTGTCCATGGGATTCTCCAGGCAAGAAAACTGGAGTGGGTTGCCATGCCCTTCTGTGGGGGATGTTCCTGACCCAGGGATTGAACTCACATCTCCAGTGTCTCCTGCACTGCAGGTGGGTTCTTTACCCCTGAGTCACTGGGGAAGTCTGAAGGCTAGCAATACCTGCAATTTTAGAGGGGCTATAAGGATTTGATCCCTGGGTTGGGAAGATCCTTTAGAGGAGGGCATGGCAACCCACTCAAGTATTCTTGCCTGGAAAATCACATGGACGGAGGAGCCTGGTGGGCTACAGTCCATGGGGTTGCAAAGAGTAGGATGTGACTGAAGCAATGACATACACACACACACACACACACACACACACACACACACACACAAATCCATTTGTTCAAGATCCCAGTATCCTGGGGCTAATCCTCACCCTTTCAGCTCTGTGAGAAAATGATGGTTGTAAAAGTGACTATCCAGGCAGGGTGCGGTCTCAAGATGCAAAACACTGCAAATTGCTTTGAAAGCATTTTACCATGATGATCCAGATTGAAAGGTGATAGAGCAATTTGGTTTTGCTGAAAGACGTGATTGTGTGAAAGCTAACACCTATGGTAATTCTTTTCAAAGCAGCTCGGAGTGCTGTCTTTGCTCATGTAGATCACAGATCTGGTCTGGGCATCCAGAACGAATGTCTGGTTACATGAGGCACTTCTCAGGCTTGACATGAGGACAGTTCACAAGATTGCAAATATCTGTATAACCTTGGGTTTCTGACTCTAGGTGCTGTGTTTCTGCAATGGGAGTCTCACATGTTGGAAATGACTGATAATCTCTGGAGGTGCTAAAAGCATTACTGCCAATATCTAATCTTGGGGGGCCCAAAGAATTGTTTTCACTCCCACTTTCGTGTCTGCACAGTTATCTACCTAAGTGTCACCATATGGTGTTTCTGTCTCTGCAAGTCTTCATCAATCTGATTAACACGTTTGACTTGTGTTAAAAGTTCAAAATAAAATCAAATACTGCTAATAACATTTTTAGATTTTTATATATTTTAATTTTAGGGTGTATCTTAAAATTATAATAAAATCTCTGTTACATATAACTTAAAATTTTTTTTCTTAAGAAAATTTGTAGCATTCTGAGTTTATGAAAAACCATTTCTGTCTTCTTTTACTATAAAGAAGTAAAAAAGCTGCAGTTTCCTTCTGTCATGAATTATGTTTTCCAAAAAAAATGTTTTTGAGTCCTTGTTACCTGTGAATGTGACCTTATTTAGAAAGTGGGTCTTGGCAAATGTAATCAAGTTAAGATGAGGTCATACTAGATTAGGGGCAGACTCTAGACCAATGACTAGTATTCTTTTCTTTGTTTTTTGCTGCACTGGGTCTTTGGGCTTCTATTTTTGTGAAGCATGGGCTTAGTTGCCCCACAGCCTGTGGGATTTAGTTCCCCGACCAGGGATCGAACCCACGTCCCCTGCATTGGAAGGGAGATTCTTAACCACTAGACCACCAGGGAAGTCTCATGGTGTTCTTATAAGAAGAAGGACGTGTGGATAGACACACAGACTCACAAGAAGAACCACCTGAGACAACGAAGACAGGATTGGTGGTGTGCTGCCACAAATCAAGGGATGTCAAAGTCGCTGGCAACCCCTGGAAGCTACAAAGGCAAGGAAAGATCCTCCTCTAGAAACTTCTAAGGGAGCATAACTGTACAGACACCTTGAATTGGAACTGCAAGCCTCCAGAACTGTAAGAGAACACATTTATATTGTTTCAAGCCATCCAGCTTGTGGTACTTTATTGTGGCAGCCCTAGGACTTGATACATCTTCCTTGTCTGACACTCGTATATTAGGTGTTGGGTCTCTAATACAGTGTTTGCCTTCGAAGGGCTTGTGAATACCTATGCTTATTTCTGAGTCAGGTAAGTTGAATTGTATAAGTAACATCTTATCACATGGGATGCACAGAATTCCAGAGATCAGCAGCCAGAAGTCTCAGTTTTGGGGCTTCAGTGAAACAGCCTAAAGAGTGGGCTAGAGAGGAGTGCAATGTTGTTTATTATAACAGATTCAGAACTCAGTCTCCCAGACTTGTGCTGCTGTGTTGTTAATAACTTGGGGATTTCCACTACAAGGAATCTGATCAGTGTGAGAAATCTGTGAAGGATGCAAGTTCAAGTAAGTGACACCAACAAATGTGTCTCCTTGATTTGACCACGGTTTCATATGTTCTGTAAAGAAGATGGTGACATTTGATATGGTTTTATTGTTTATAATTTGTGGTTTGTAAGTTTCATCAGGTGGGAAGTTAGGGCAGGCTATCACTAGATTGCAGGTGGTTCCTTGTCTCACAGTTGAAATAATAAACCATGTGTTTTGTTCAAGGTTTATATTATAACCATATTTTATTTTAATTTTCCCCAAGTTAGTCATTATTAAAACAGATACAAATGCTGATTATAAAATAGCAGAGTGGACAATCTTACAGTAGGATCTGAGAAAATAAGCTCCCCTAAATTTGACCTTTTCGTATAATGAATTCCCAAGAATTATCCACTTATTTAAGTCTCAATCTTGACTCTATTTTTTTAACCTGTAAAAGGTAAAGTGAAAGATAGGTGAATAACTGGCTCATCTGCCCCATCCCAAACCTAATCTCTCAGAACTCTTTATTATTTAATAGCAGCAACCGTTAGTTCGAGTTGCCAAGCTAGAAACTTTTAGAGCAACTGATTCTCCCCTCTGACACTGTTCCCGTCTAAATGATCACCATATCAAGCCTACCTACCACATCTACCAACCCTTCCCTGGAAAAGGCACACACCATCTGATCTGCCTCAAGAGTGATGGCTCTGTGGTTCCCAAGTCGAGGTAATGTGGAAGAAGCGAATTCTAGAATGGCCCGAAACAGATGCTGGAGCAGTCAGCCTGAAGCGGAGTAACTGAGGAAAGAAGAGTTTGTTATTTTAAGTCATGGGCAAATCCTTTTTAGAAGCAGATGAGTGTCCATTTAAAGTAAGCTGGTCATGGAGAATGAAATGGTAACCCACTCCAGAATTCTTGCCTGGGAAATCCCATGGACAGAAGAGCCTGGTAGATTACACTCTGTGGGGTCGCTAAGTCAGCTAAGACTTAGCAACTAGACAAAACAACAACATTCAAAATGTGAGATATTTTTCAAAATGTAAAATGTTCATGGACTTTAAGTCAGCAATTTAGCTTCCAGGAATATCCTATGACTATTACAACTAGTGCTTGTAAGAAATGACACACATAAAAAGTTTTTCATGGCAGAATTGTCTGTGATAGCAAAAGATTAAAGCAACCTGAACACACATTGGCTTGACATTGATAGAAGAAGGATGATGCAAGCATACGAAAGAATATTATACAGCCACGGAAAATAATTGGCAGATCCAAATGCACAGATGTGGCAGAATCTCCAAAATCTAGTGTGAAGCGAAAAGATGTAAGGCCGTGTCTATGCTGTTCTACCAAAACATGTATACATGCAAACACGCACATGTTTACAAGTGGTATTTACAGGCACACACACAAATGTTCCAACCTGTGTATTTTATAGCATGTATCTAGACAGATAGATATTTGAAATAATCATCATCTTCTGAAAAAAAAATTGGGTATCGAAGGGGCAGGCCCATAGAGAACTTGCTTTTTACCGTGTACCCATGGCTCAGTGGTAAAGAACCCGCCTGCTGATGCAGGAGACATGGGTTCAGTCCCTGGGTTGGGAAGATCCCCTGGAGGAGGAAATGGCAGCCCACTCCAGGATTCTTGTCTGGGAAATCCCATGGACAGAGGAGCCTGATGGACTACAGTTCATGGGGTCACAAAAGAGTCAGATATGACTTAGTGACTAAACAACAACAACAACTATTTTTTAACCTTTTAAATTTGGATGTTGTGCATGTGACTACTTGAAAATAAGTTGATTAAAGAAACTACAGAAAGCAGAAAGAAAAAGAAAGCAAGTTGGCATCGGCCTTGTGACACTGTGTGCACAGTGCTCTTGCGTCTGTTCTATGCCCCTGGGCCCAGGTGGAGGGGAGGGCTAGACTTGGAGGACTCGGGAGGGGAGTGGACCACCCAGCCACAAAGAGAGGAGCAAGTGCAGCTCCCTGCTCCCATGCTCAATGCACCTTGTATGGTGGAGGGGGAACACCCGATGGAGTGAAAGATGGCTCCCCTGCGAGGAGAGCCCCACAAGGCCTGGTAAGTAGAGGCATTCTCTGCCCCCAGGAGGAAACAGTGGCCCTGCCTGGGGTCTGGCCTGGACTCTGTGGTCACACAGTATAATCCTAGTCAGCATAACTAGGGGAAGCCTTGATAAAAGTCGAGGTGCCCACTGTAGCCCTTTTTGCTCAAACTTGTTTGTTGTTCCATCACTAAGCTGTGTCCCCGTCTTTGTGACCCCACGGACTGCAGTACCCAGGCTTCCCTGTCCTTCACCATCTCCTGCAGTTTGCTCAAACTCATGTCCATTGAGTTGGTGATGCTCAAGCTTGAGTGAGCTTCTATTGTATCATCCATGACTGAAAAGTTATGTAACAGATGGGGCACAGCAGACTTGGGACATTCCTGGCACCAAGCGAGTTCACCAAGCTAGCTCAGGGAGCAGGCAGATGGGTGAGGCCAGCCTGGCTCCAACCCTACCTTAGGTGGTCTGGAACATCAGTACGGTGTGGGGCGCCTCTGCAGGTCAGTAGGTGCTGAATTCATCTCTTTTTATTAACTGTTCAATAGACGTTGGGCTGCAGCATATTTCGCAGAGAATATCCGGGCTGAGATAAGACCATTTCAGCCTAACACTTTTATTGGAATGAGCAACTGCTCTAAAGCCTATAAGTGAACCTCAGTGGACCCTTAAGCCACTCTTTTGAAGACACAGCATCTCTTCCCAGTGGTACCATATGTTGGCAGATGGCCTATAGTGGAATCATTTTTATTCTATAGGATAATGGTTACCTAATGCTGGCCTGTGGAAAGTCCCATCCTGCAACTAAGTTACTGACACTCCATGGAGACTAAAATAGAGACTGTGAAGAGGGTTTCTCCTTTAAGGTCAATGTATTCACTTAGTCTAGGTTATATCTTTTGTATATGTTCAGGAGTTTGAAAATGCCCTTTCTAACTGAATCTAAGTGTGAGTAAACAGACAAATCCAGAATATGGAACATTCTACAAGACAACCTGCCTGGATTCTTCAAAAGAGTCAACATAGTGAAAAACAAATAACTTTTTAAAAACACATCGTGGGGGGGATTGTTCCAGATTTAAAAAATACCAGAGAGATGTAACAATTAGACGCAATGTATGGGATAGGATTGAATCTTGGATAGGGGGAAAAAAAAGTCTTTTTATATAAAGGAGATTTTGGAAACAACTGGGAAAATTTGAATATGAATTGCTTATTAGATGATATTGAACTCAGGCTAATTTTCTTAGGTGGAACAATGGTATCAAGCCTACCTACCATATCTACCAATCGTACTCTGAAAAAGGCATGCACCATCTGGTCTGCCTCAAGCGTGAAGTTTCCATGGTTCTTAAGCTGAGGTTGTGGAGAAAGTGTGGTTGTTTTGGAAAATTTCTTCTTAGAGGAGCATAACAGAGTATTTAGGGGTGAAGTGTCATGGCATCTGCAACTTTCAAATGGTTCCACAGGAAGAAAAGTTAGCATGCATGCCAAGTCACTTCAGTCATGTCCAACTCTTTGCAACCCTGTGGACCATAACCAGCCAGGTTTCTCTGTCCATGGGATTCTCCAGGCAAGAATACAGGAGAAGGTTGTCATGCCCTCCTCCAGGGGTCTTTCCGACGCAGGGATTGGATCTATGTCTCTTTTGTCTCCTGCATTGGGAGATGGGTTCTTTATCACCAGCGCCAACTGGGAAGTCCAGAAACCAAGCAAATGTGGCCAAATGTAAACAATTTGTGAAAATGGGTAAAGGGAATATGGATATTCACTGTGATATTATTTCAGTTTTTTAATAGGACTGAAATATTTCAAACTAAAAATCAGAAAGTAAGGTTCAATTTTTCTTTTTTTTTTTGACTTTTTTTTCTAGTCATTTTATTTATTTATTTATTTATTTTTACTTTACAATATTGTATTGGTTTTGCCATACATCAACATGAATCTGCCATGGGTATACACATGTTCCCCATCCTGAACCCCTCTCCTACCTCCCTCCCCGTATCATCCCTCTGGGTCATCCCAGTGCACCAGCCCCAAGCATCCTGTATCCTGATATTTTATTGGTACCATAAGTTTGGACTGTACTCCCTTGCATGATGTAAATACTTTAATATGAAAGTATGTTAGAAACACGCAGCTCAACAATCCCCTTCCTTTACGAAATGATAGTCACAGGTGATAGCTGCTTTGTATTAATTTCCAAAATAAAAAATTGGGATATTAAAGAAAATAAATAAAAAAAAATTTATCTAGAGAGTGCCCCAGTGCATGGTTTGTGCTATTCAGAGGTCTCCAGCATTCTTCATGTATGACACATGCAGAAAATGGTAATATTCACATGGCCAATGGGATGAGGCTGCCAATGTCTGAAGACGACAAGTGTAGAAACTCTGGCTACCCCCAGGATAAAGGGGCCACTGTCTTGGCACACCCATGAGCCATCTGGGCACACAAGTGTACCATTGCCCACAGATTGGGAAACTCTGCTTTGATGCACAAAAGTTCTATGGACTGTTTTAGACATGACTTGAAAAGTTTGCTTGAGAAACGCTGGCTAGTGCATGTCCCACACACTGTGGATTCGTACTTATGATACTATGAATGAGGTTGAGGTTTCACTGCATATTTGTGATAGCACTAAATACCGGCGCTGTGACCTATCTCTCTAACACGCTTCCATCTGTATCATCACTCATTGCAACACTTGTTATGATGGATCTTGAGTTGTAACAAGGTTAACAACGAGGCAAACTCCTACAGGAGCATATGGAGCAAACTCAGGGGCTAATGTTCTGTCTCCGGCTTTGTGATTCAGTCCAGCTTAAATGGATTGAGATAGGCAAGAAATGAATCTGAAAACAGAAGCCCAGAAAGGAAAAGTTAGCCCAGCTTAATTCAAACCTTGCTGCTAAGTCGCTTCAGTCGTGTCCGACTCTGTGCGACCCCACAGACGGCAGCCTACCAGGCTCCCCCATCCCTGGGATTCTCCAGGCAAGAACCCTGGAGTGGGTTGCCATTTCCTTCTCCAATGCATGAAAGTGAAAAGTCAAAGTGAAGCCGCTCATTCGTGTCTGACTCTTGGCAACCCCATGGACTGCAGCCTACCAAGCTCCTCCCATGGGATTTTCCAGGGAAGAGTACTGGAGTGGGGTGCCATTGCCTTCTCCCTCAAACCTTGCTAATGAAGTAATATTTTGTGTTTAAAGTTTAATGAAGGGGGATGTGTACTAACTAACTTTATAAAACTAGTTTCTTAACCATCCTGGTGCCTGATGACTCAGAAAAAGATGCATGATTTTCATCCTCAAGAGATTCTATTTCGATTGGTCTGGCAGCCTATTTTTCAAACCCTTTTCACCCAGGTGATTCTAATGTGCCACCAAATACTGATGCCTAGAATCAAGATGATGGTAAAAAAACTGAGTGGGCTTCCCCGGTGGCTCAGTGGTAAAGAATCTGCCTGCCAGTTCAGGAGACATGGGTTTGATCCCTGGGTTGGGAAGATCCCCTGGAGAAGGAAATGGCAACCCACTCCAGTATTCTTGTATGGGAAATCCCCTGGACAGAGGAGCCTGGTGGGCTATAGTCCACAGAGTTGCAAAGAGTTGGACATGACTTAGCCACTGAACAGCAACAAAAAACTGAGAAAGGTAAAGTATTTTACAAATATGAGACATTAGCTTTATTATGTAACTACAATACTTTCCTTTCTGTCTTCTCCCAATTTCCCAACATGGTTAATGCAGTGTATTTGGAGTAGATTTGCTCTATTTTTTTCTGGAATCCCTGTGGCCTTATTCTTTCTAGTGCCCGGCAAAGACCCACATGCCCTTGGTTGGCACAAAAGAGGTGACGAGAGAGTAACACCATGAGTATATGTGAGCGTGCTACTGATTAAAAGTGTGCTTTCTCTCACAAGCCAAATAATGTTGTTTTGTGTCATTTATTGGTCTCGATTAATCATAGATTTTCTTCCTTCCATTAACGTGGGCATCTCAGTCTTCTTTGCATTGACTGAGTGTCTGCACTGAGTACAAGGTAGATATAGAAATCAAGTAGTTGGGCCATTGTTTAATTCCAGACTCATTTACAACTGTTTATTTCTTAAGACAAACTTGTTAGCCAATAAAAACATGGGAATAAGATGATTTGTAGCCAAGGATAAAAGTGTGACTTGCTGAGATTTGCAAGATTGGTTAGTATGATCCTGCTAAGACACGTCAGTCATGTACGACTCTGTTGGACCCCATAGACAGCAGCCCACCAGGCTCCCCCGTCCCTGGGATTCTCCAGGCAAGAACACTGGAGTGGGTTGCCATTTCCCTCTCCAACGCATGAAAGTGAAAAGTGAAAGTGAAGCCGCTCAGTCGTGTCCGACTCGTAACGACCCCATGGACTGCAGCCCACCAGGCTCCTCCATCCATGGGATTCTCCAGGCAAGAGTACTGGAGTGGGGTGCCACTGTCTTCTACAAGTATGATCCTAGAGAAGTAAAAATCATACAGGCTCAAACATTCTAGTGAAGATAATGATGATGTTTACTATCTCTCAGACCCTGTTCTAAGTGCTTTTTACCCATTAACGCATTTAACCTTCACAGCACCTCTATGGGTTAGACGCTATCATTTACATCTCCATTTTACAGGTGAGGAACTTGGGAATAGGTTTGTTCTAGACTTGACTTCACCACTAATTAGCTGTGTGAGTCTGGTTATGTTACTTCATCTATGAGGTTCTGTTTTCTGATTGGATTAGTGAATCTCTACGGCTCCTTTCTGCTTGATGGTTCAGTAACTTCGTGAGTTATAAATTCCTAATTTGGTGCAGTGATTTATTCTTTCTACCCTTGCATAGTGTAGAAATGAGTGAGAAAATGATGAAAATGCCGGTAGTAGTATCAGTTGAGCCATGGCACCTCAGGGTACATAATTGCTATCTTTTGTAATATTTCATAAATACTGATCACACAACTGCTAGTATACTTATGATTCAAAGAACGATATTTATGCTAATACATCTGACAATGACACAGCTCCATAGTTAAGACTTTCCATTCTCCTTTCAAACTTGCAAGTGTGGACAGTGAGATTGAGATGTAGGTAGTTAAAATACCCAAGGAACTTAAGAGGACTGAAGTACACTCTTTTACTCCAAATGGCTAGAGGATTAACGGGCAGTATTCTCTGGGTGACTTACTCATTCCAGAGAAACAACATCCTAAAGGGGAGGCTATATGCAATGAAAGCCAATTTTAAAATCATTCAGGTCTTTTTTCTGCTTTACCATTGGAACCTTGAAATGTATGATTTTCTATTCTCTATCTGCAAATCTGGGTGTTCTCATGGCCATGTATTAAAAATTTATGAAAAAGAGGACAGATAGATACTGGAAAATATTCTCAGCTGTGTATGTCTATCTGGCACTTCTAACATTCTGTTCTCCATGAAACTATGAAGTTTAAGGATTCCTCCAAGTATTCCAATGACTCACATCAATGAAGGTGGTAAACATGTTGGGCCAAAACATCGGAAACATCTTTGTCAGCAGGGAAGAAGTTATATTAATTAAAATGTTCTGAGAAGGTACAGGGTACACTCCCAACGAGTCATGAAACTATTTTAATCCTAATTAAGGATGTTCCCTGCTGGCGTCTAGTAACATGGGAAATTAGAATAAAAAAGTCTACGGCATATCTGGAAGTAGAGTCAGTGGATTTAAGCTGAATCCCCCCAGGCTAGGAACAGGGCATATTTTGATAGAAAACCACTATCTTATTAATTGATGTTTATTTAACCTTCTTTCCATGTTCAGAGATGATTAGGGAAAGGTAGAGAGTAGGCTGCAGTCCATGGGGTTCCTAGGAGTCGGACACGACTAAGCGACTTCACTTTCACTTTCATGCACTGGAGAAGGAAATGGCAACCCACTCCAGTGTTCTTGCCTAGAGAATCTCAGGGACGAGGGAGCCCGGTGGGCTACTGTCTATGGGGTCACACAGAGCTGGACACGACTGAAGTGACTTAGCAGCAGCAGCAGCAGAGAGTGAAAAGGTCAGAAACAGGTGAAATTTGGGTAGAAGTGTGAAGGGCTTGAGCTACTGAGAAACAATCAGTGACCTTAGGAGGGAGAAATGTTATGGAATGGAGGGTGTCTCCCACTATAGGATCACTGGCCTACTCTGACACCATTGTCCATGTGGGTCTAAGAGCCTTAGTATCCAGACCTTTGGGAAGAAATGATGTCACCAGGATTTTCAGCCTATGACCTAGATAAATTCTTCTATTTTAGGATGATTTGGTGATTCACCATGAAAGCTTAGTATTTTTCTGCAGGGATTCTGAAAACCTAATAAAGCTATTGGGACATTTCCTCACTGCACCTCATCATGTGTATACATATTTGGAGGTAATCATGAACTGACATCTCCATTGTCGAGAACATCATCATTAATTCTTTCAAGCATTAGTGCATAGATGGAACTTTCATCGCTGCAAAGTGTGAGTTAAATAATCCAGGCTGAAAAAAGAGGAGGTAGCATCGTGTTATCTGGACCTCACATTTCTGGTAAAGCACCAGTTTTCAAATGACAACATCTAGGCTCATCCTTCTCGCTCGAAAATGATTTGAGAGGCACGAACGTGGGTTAACATTCAGAGATAGAGCGTTTGTGCTCCTTAAAAAAGGCTTTCCTGAATGGGAAAAGAGAAAAACATTACTTTTTGATTTGTGGTGATACAGAATAATGATTTTGTGAATTTGAAGACACTTCTTTTTTCAACTTTAAAGCTGAAAGAGCATTCTTATTCATTGAATGGTTTCTGTTGGTACTGGTAGAACTGACCTTCGAGAGAGGGAGGAGAAACTAGCTTCTGGTCAGAGGACAAGCTCCTGAGCTGGCTTAGTTCTACCAGGAAGGAGTAAGCGCAGTATTTCTGGCCCTACCACCCATGTGTACCCTTGGTTAGTAGTCTGCAGAGCAGAACCCACAGACTGGGAGTGTATGACATTCACATTAATCCGCACGTGTAACTGTCAGTTATAAGACCACTAACAGGCAGCCTGATAGAACACTATGCCGCAGATGACTCTAATCGGCACAACATATTGGTTTTCGAGCATTCTCAATTTGTTTCTCAGAACGAAGTTGATTCTTTTTTAATGACTTTGCCAGTTTACTGTTGTTTTCCATGGCTTTTGCAACATTTTCTTCTACACGGCTTTACCATGTGTGGGAAAGGCCCTACCACAATTAATGCTGAACTGGTTATCACAAACTGGTTTAATAGGATCGAGACGACATGGACCGACTTGAATGCTGTCAGATAAAAAAGTTGTGGCAGCAAAAGATGGATAGATAGATGTAAAAATCATTGTAAGGGCGATTTTTGCCTGGATTCAGTCTAAATACATATCAAAAAATTGTAAAATAGAATCTACCAGCTAAAACTAATGAGCACAAAACTGCATTGATTTGGCCCAGGGTGGACAAATAGAACATCTGGCATATTTGGCACCAATGACACAGCTGGCATTGTTGGAAACGTTTCTGCAGAAGGTACAGATGCAGAAATGGGAGAATTGGTACAAACAGTGCAGATGGAACAGTTGGAACAGATGACAGTGGGCAGAGCTGGCGATGCTGGCACAGGTGTCATAACCTCAACAGCTGGCACAAGTTGTGACAATCCTGGGATTTCTTAGTACAAGGCACATGTTCATTTTGGCTTTGGCTGCAGAGAGATAAGAGCATTTTATAATTAGTAAATGTGCCATTTAAAAAAGAACTTTTCCCCCCCATCCTTAAGGACATCCGCCTCCAACTGTTAAAGCGTGGAATGTGCAGCTTTTTTTTTCAAATTAGAATTTCCCTGAGAAAGCCATAATTGATAAATACAGATTTCAAAGAAGAGCCAATTAGAAAATGTTGTTCTGATATAGATAAAATTTATGAATGGAATTTCTTCATAGGAGCTTTGTGAGAAATAAAGGTCAAATTCTTGGAGATAAAAATGCACTTTGCATTTAAACCAAAATTTGTTATCAAATTGGAGGGTTATTTGTTTCTGAAATATAATGACTATTTCCCAATGATATGAAATTTCCTGCAGAATCACACTTGAAGACATGGTATAGAATTGGAAAACTGTCTACAGAACAGGTTGGGAAAGGAGAAAAAAAAATGCTGGAATACATAATACGGAGAAATCATGATATTGCCACTTTCAAATACCAATGGGACTTGGCTCTAATCTCATCTAAAATGCTATAATTTGGACTCAAATTAAAAATACAATATAGTCGAATCTTTTGGGTAATGACATTTAATATCAGCTAAAAAGTTGAGAGAACAAAACAACTTGTTTGTTGGTAGCTAGAAATCACTGTTCTCTTGTAATATTTTTATTGTAACAAAGGTCTGTTCCTATTATGGGAAAGCCACAAACTGTTACCTACTTATAAAATAATAACAAAGGGTTAAGAAATGGGTTCTTAAATCTATATGAACAGTTTCTTGAACATAGTATAAGTTCTTATAGAATGTTCTTGTTGAGAACATCTAAATTCATGTTGAATAAATGAAATAGCAATGTTCAGAATTTTTTAAGAAATCAATGATTGCCTTCCAATTAACCACTAATTTTCTACTAGGAAGAAACAAAGAGCATCAGGTCTCAGTTCTCCCTAAAGCCTCAAACTTGACACGTAGATTTTAATCAACTTCCTTCCCACAAAGTGAACCATTGATGAAAAAGTTTAGTTGGATGGCATCCACTCTGTGTCCTCAAATAAATCCAAAATCCTTTCGGTTCCCAGTTTACCTTGAACTAAAAATCAGTGTCATCAGCTTCTATTGATAATCAATATAATGCAGTGACTGCTTTATATGCGTTTTGAGACTTTTGAAAACTACAATGAGGGTTATTTACTTCTCATTGGATGTCAAGTTCTTGACCATTAAAACATAATGTTGTTGTTTCCAGATGGTTCTGCACATTGCAGCTATATTTAATAAAGAAACTGTTTAAACTTGTTTAAATGTTTGATTTCAATTTCTCTTTTACTTCTACTTCGTTATAACCTCATTTTGAACCCAACTCAACTATTCTTATTATTCAGAACTTTAATTCTATCACTTACGTTTAGTTCATTTTTTCAACTGAGATGACAAAAAATGTTTCTGATTAAAACTGATGAAGTACCTTAATTTGTTAACTGTGCTTTTGTGACAGTGCAATGAAGAGATAGAAGAGGAGGTAAGAGGGCTTACTCTTCTTTCAAGACACAAAAAAGATGGTTTTTGTGGCTGAAACTCACATGAACATTGTTTTTAGTCAGTAAATGCTTTATGAAAAGTGATCAACTTATTTTTGAATTCAAAAGCCTGGGTATTTCCAGGCTTTGGCATTTGAGGGGTCGGCAAAAGTTTTTCTGAAAGATGAAGATGAGGATGAGTCATTCTTTTGAGCCTCTGCCTTTCCCAGGAATTAAATGAAAATGAAACATGAAAAATGCAATCTGCTGCAGCAATGTGATTCCTCTATCATTGTCCCAGCCACTATCTATTTCTAAGCACATTGAACTTTCCAATTCACTGGCGTCTCCTCTTATGTAAATATCCCTTTCCTTCTCTAACTCCAAGACATCAGCACTTGCTTTCATTCCATCCTTCAAACAGTTGCTCTACATTATGCCTCTCTTCTGTCCCTGGGGCAGCTTCTTGTTTCTGCACATGGCAACCTGGGATATATATTTTTTCCTAGGCTTAAAAAAATTCATTATGTTGGAGCAGTGGTGAACAAAAATAAAGCAAATCATCTAAAATAAAAAACCATTTAGGATGTTAAACAGAAATTCCAGAGAAAATTATATATTAATGTCAAGAATTGAGAAATTTTTATATTAAACCATCACCTTCTTCCACTTTCCCTGCATTCATTTTCCTCTTGCATCAGCTACATGTCCCCAACCAGACCTCAGCCCCAGCTGCTCCCTGGGGTCATGAGCATCAACTGCTGCCCTAAGTACACTACCAAGGTTTTTTTGTGAGAAGACAGTGTTTTCTCTCCCTAGCCCCATCACAGAAGGCTGTATTCTACTGATCAAGATGCAATGACACGTCTGTATAATGACCCACTCTGCTCAGTCTGTTGGAAGTGGGAAAGGAGAGAAGGACAGACAGATAAAAATTAAGTGGAATTTTTTTTTGAGGGGAACACAAGAGTAGGTCTGTATGGAGACTGTTGGGCTATTTTTTCATTGCAGTTTAGAAATGAGCTTATTTTTAGTGATTTGTGATCTAGAACTTTCAGACCAGCCAAGAAGCTACAGTCTAGTCCCCAAAACTATTGTGCTGGTATCTATCATTGTGTTATGTCTATTGTGCTGGTATCTATCATTGTGTTATGCGGAATAATTCACTGAAGTGTGGATCACTTCCTTTTAAAAAATGTTTTAATATGAGAAACATAACCCATACAAAAGAAGTAAATAGTCTAGAATACTGAGATCTCAGGTACCCATTACCCGGACTTAACAATTACTAATATTGTCAATTTTAACACAATGACCCTCATGTAATAGCTATTTCTTCAGTATCGTCTAATTTCTAGTCTCTTTAAGGTCTCCTGCTTATGCCAAGGATATGTTCATGCGGTTAGTTTATTCCAGTAAGGACCCAAACAAGGTTCTGATTATGTCTCTTAAGTTTGTTTTATTCTCTCCTCTTCATTCCATTGATTAGTGAGATAAACGAGATCAATCGTCTTTAGAATGTTCTGAGCCTGAATTTGTATCCTCTATCTTTGTATTTCCTGTAAACTAGTGTTTAGAGCTCTAAGCTTGATTGGACTCAGGTTCAGGTTTTTGGAACATTTCATAATTTGTGTTTCCCCCACAATATCTCCCATCAGGACGCTCCCATAACCCTCTTATCCTTATCTGTCAGAGGGCAGACAGAATGAAAACCACAATCACAGAAAACTAATCAAACTGATAACACGGAACACAGCTTTGTCTAACTCAGTGAAACTATGAGCCATGCCGTGTAGGGCCACCCAAAATGGATGGGTCATGGTGGAGAGTTCTGACAAAATGTGGTCCACTGGAGAAGGGAATGGCAAACCACTTCAGTATTCTTGCCTTGAGAACCCCATGAACAGTATGAAAAGGCCAAAAGCTATGACACTGAAAGATGAACTCCCCAGGTCTGTAGGTGCCCAATATGTTACTGGAGAAGAATCGAGAAATAACTCCAGAAAGAATGAAGAGACAGAGCCCAGTTGTGGGTGTGACTGGTGATGGAAATAAAGTTCAATGCTGTAAAGAACAATATTGCATAAGAACCTGGAATGTTAGGTCCATGAATCAAGGTAAATTGCAAGTGGTCAAACAATAGATGGCAAGAGTGAACATAGACATTTTAAGAATCAGTGAACTAAAATGGACTGGAATGGGCGAATTTAATTCAAATGACCATTATATCTACTACTGTGGGAAAGAATCCCTTAGAAGAAATGGAGTAGCCCTCATAGTCACCAAAAGATTCTGAAATGCAGTGCACCCAATTGCAATTGAGTGCAATCTCAAAGATGACAGAATGATCTGTGTTCGTTTCCAAGGCAAACCATTCAACCACAGTAATCTAAGTCTATGAAGGAAATGGCAACCCACACCAGTATTCTTGCCTGGAGAATCCCATGGACAGAGGAGCCTGACAGGCTACAGTCCATGGGATCGCAAGAGTCAGACACCACTTAGCAACTAAAGAGAGAGAGATGCCCCAACCAGTAGTTCTGAAGAAGCTGAAGTTGAACAGTTCTATGAAGACCTACAAGACTTTCTAGAGCTAACACCCCCCAAAAAGATGTCCTTTTCATTATAGGGGACTGGAATGCAAAAGTAGGAAGTCAAGAGATACCTGGAGTAACAGGCAAGTTTAGCCCTGGAGTGCAAATGAAGCAGGGCAAAGGCTAATGGAGTTTTGCCAAGAGAATCCGCTGGTCATAGCAAACATCCTCTTCCAATAACACAGGAGAAGACTCTACACATGGACATCACCAGATGGTCAACACCAAAATCAGATTGATTATATTCTTTGCAGCCAAAGATGGAGAAGCTCTATATAGTCAACAAAAACAAGACCGGGAGTGACTGTGGCTGAGATCATGAACTCCTTATTGCCAAATTCAGACTTAAATTGAAGAAAGTAGGGAAAACCACTGCACCATTCAGTTATGACCTAAATCAAATCCCTTAAGATTGTACAGTGGAAGTGACAAACAGATTCAAGGGATTAGATCTGATAGACAGAGCCCCTGAAGAACTAAAGATGGAGGTTCATGACATTGTACAGGAGGCAGTGATCAAGAACATCCCCAAGAAAAAGAAGTGCAAAATGGCAAAATGTCAGAGGAGGCCTTACAAATAGTGGAGAAAAGAAGAGAAGCTAAAGGCAAAGGAGAAAAGGAAAGATATACCCATTTTAATGTAGAGTTCCAAAGAATATCAAGGAGAGATAAGAAAGCCTTCCTCAGCAATCAATGCAAAGAAATAGAGGGAAACAACAGAATGGGAAAGACTAGAGATCTCTTTAAGAAAATTAGAGTTACCAAGGGAACATTTCATGCAAAGATGGGCTCAGTTAAGGACAGAAATGGTAGGGACCTAACAGAAGCAGAAGATATTAAGAAGAGGTGGCAAGAATACACAGAAGAACTATACAAAAAAGATCCTCACGACCCAGATAGTCATAATGATGTGATCACTCACCTAGAGCCAGGCATCCTGGAATGTGAAGTCAAGCAGGCCTTAGGAAGCATCACTACAAAGCTAATGGAGGTGGTGGAATATCAGTTGAGCTATTTCAAATCCTAAAAGATGATTCTGTGAAAGTGCTGCACTGAATATGCCAGAAAATTTGGAAAACTCAGCAGTGGCCACAGGACTGGAAAAGGTCAGTTTTCATTCCAATCCCAAAGAAAGGCCATGCCAAAGAATGTTAAAACTACTGCACAATTGGACTCATCACACATGCTAGCAAAGTGATGCTCAAAATTCTCCAAGCCAGGCTTTAACCGTACATGAACTGTAAACTTCCAGATGTTCAAGGTGGATTTAGAAAAGGCAGAGGAACCAGAGATCAAAATGCCAACATCTGTTGGATCATCAAAACAGCAAGAAAGTGCCAGCAAAACATCTACTTCCTCTTTATTGACCATGCCAAAGCCTTTGACTGTGTAGATCACAACAACTGTGCAAAATTCTTCAGGAGATGAGAATACCAAACCATCTTACTTGCCTCTTGAGAAATCTGTATGCAGGTCAAGAAGCAACAGTTAGAACTGAGTATGGAACAACAGACTGGTTCCAAATCGGGAAAGGAGTACATCAAGGCTGTATTTTGTCACCCTGCTTATTTAACTTATATGCAGAGTACATCAGGTGATACGCTGGGCTGGATGAAGCACAAGCTGGGGTCAAGACTGCCGGGAGAAATATCAATAACCTCAGATATGCAGATGACACCACCCTTATGGCAGAAAGCAAAGAAGAACTAATGAGCCTCTTGATGAAAGTGAAAGAGGAGAGTGAAAAAGTTGGCTTAAAGCTCAACATTCAGAAAACTAAGACCATGGCATCCAGTCCCATCACTTCATGGCAAATAGATGGGGAAAAAAATGGAAACAGTGACAGACTATTATTTTGGGCTCCAAAATCACTGCAGATGGTGATTGCAGCCGTGAAATTAAAAGACGTTTGCTCCTTGGAAGAAAAGCTATGACCAGCCTAAATAGCATACTAAAAAGCAGACATATTACTTTGCCAACAAAGATTCGTCTAGTCAAAGCTATGGTTTCTCCAGTAGTCATGTATGGATGTGAAAGTTGAACTATAAAGAAAAGCTGAGTGCCGAAGAATTGATGCCTTTGAACTGTGGTGGTGGACAAAACTCTTGACAGTCCCTCGGACTGCAAGGAGATCCAACCAGTTCATCCTAAAGGAAATAAGTCCTGAATATTCATTGGAAGGACTGATGTGAATCTGAAACTCCAGTACTTTGGCCACCTGATGTGAAGAACTGACTCACTGGAAAAGACCCTGATGCTAGGAAAGACTAAAGGTCGGAAGAGAAGGGGTTGACAGACAATGGGATGGTTGGATGGCATCACTGACTCAATGGACATGAGTTTGAGTAAGCTCCAGGAGTTGGTGATGGACTGGGAATCCTGGAGTGCTGCAGTCCATGGGTTCACAAATAGTCAGACATGACTGAATGACTGAACTAAACTGATATGGAATATATATTATATACGTATTAATATAAGAGATTTATTTTTCTCTGACTCCACTTTGTATAACAGGCTCTAGGTTCATCCACCTCACTAGAACCGACTCAAACGCATTACTTTTTATGGCTGAGTAATATTGCATTGAATATATGTACCACAACTTCTTTATCCGTTCATTTGTCGATGGACGTCTAGGTTGCTTTCAAGTCCTAGCTATTGTAAATAGTGCTGCAATGAAGATAGTGTATATACTCTTGATCCTTTAGACTGTATTCATCTATTCTCAAGCTTCTTTTCATTTATCAATATATCTTTATCTTTGTACAATCTCCAGAGAGTCCTTCAATTGTTAGCAAAAATTCTTTGATATTCATTTATTGTGCATGCTCAGTCCCTTCAGTTGCATCCAACCCTTTGTGACCCCATGGACTGTAGCCCACCAAGCTCCTCTGTTCATGAGATTCTCCAGGCAAAAAGACTGGAGTGGATTGCCATGCCCTCCTCCAGTGTATCTTCCCAACCCAGGGATCAAACCCACATCTCCTGGATCTCCAGCATTGACAGGCAGATTCTTTACCACTGAGCCACCAGTGAAGCCCCTAAAATTTTAAATTCTTATCTAGTTTTTTGGTCCGCTTGAAAACAAAAAGTTTTGATATCACCGGTCTAAGACTAGTGAATATAAAATGGAATGTTTTCCAGGAGCAGTTAACAGTAAATATAAACACCCTTAGTAACAATAAAACATTCCAGTTTTTATGAAACCTTAAGAAAAACATCTAATTTCCGTGTAAAGTTTGATGTTTCACTTCCATGATTTCATTTGATCATTACTAAAACCCTGTGGGGGAGGATATTTGAACAGAGGAGAAAGCTGATACAGGGAGAGATCAAATGACTTAAGCAGGGCTGCACAACCAGAAAAGGACAAAGCCAGCAATCAGGATCCCTGCTACATCCAGTTTAGAGTTATTGCACTCTGCTTTAGACAGAAAATATTTAACTTCCTTCTGCCTGTGAAATTGCAGCCCTGTGCAAGGTGTTATGGAAACTTCCAGTTTGAGCATGCTCCTTCAGGGGTCCAGTAAGATTCACAATCTATTTTCTGTTTGCCTGACAGAGCACGTTTGACTGCCTTCCTAATTCTCATCTCTCTCTTGGACATCTCCCATCTGAAAACCTTTTCCTCCTTTTTGTATTTGCTGAGAGAGAGCTGGACTTTTATGTGGTCCCCTCTTCCTTTTCCTTCTTTTACAAGGACAGAAAAAAAGTTGGAGAGGAATAAGGTATAAGACTTTTGTCAAATATTCATCAGATCCTCTAATGAGATTTTTCTCCCTTCTGCCCCCAAATATGAAAAAGTTTTCCCCGGTAGCCATTCTTTTAGATCATTTTTTTTCTCCTTTCTGGTGAATGTCCAACCTGCACTGGGAAGAATTTCTTTATTAAACTCTTCTAGTTTTTGACATGATTTCTTCCATCGACACGTTTTAAAAAATTGCCTTTCTTGTTCTCTGGCTCTTATAATAAAAAATACATTAAATTGTATATCAATCTAATTAAATTCAAATGTAAATAAAGATGCATATTATTTTTCTTATGATGTTTTTATGATAACACTGTAACCATTCAAGTTGAGACACAGTACTCACTCATTGATTAGCGTCTTATTTTTAGGTCTTTTCACCGGTAACGAAGAAGGTATATGGTGCTTTTGAGATAATTGCCAAAATTATATTAGGGAAATTTCAAGAACTTAGAATTACTGAGCCCAAAGAAGACACCACGACGGACCATCTCTTCAAAGTTCTACAGTTTGTGATCATTGTAAAAAAGATCCAGTCAGTCATTGTATTCACTTTAAAAATCCAAGTGAAATACATTTAAATGACAAAAAAAATAGTTAAAGACATAAGGAAGTAACTTAAGAGTAATTGTTTAAATATCAGAGCATCATTGTAAGGAACTCTTGTAATCTGTAAGAACAACAACAGAAAGCAATCATGATATTCAGCAATCATGACTAGACCACAAAATGAACTGGATACTTGCTGAAAAAGCAGGTCTGCACTTTTGCCTCCTCAAACCTAGGAGTCTCTTTGCTTTTCAGAGTTCCCCTGAATATGCCCACTCCCACAGTAGGGCTGAGGTCTCTTTTTTTTATCATCTGACTCTAGCTTTGGGCCATTTCTTCTTTTTCCTTCTCTCAACCTCCATCTTCACAATGACACACTGCGTTCGGTAATTGCTGTCTTTTGCAATTGTTCTAGCTCCAAACTGGCTGATGAGTGGAGAGACCCAGCAGTCCGTCAAAATGGTGCAGAGTGCCTGAAGCAGCCGTGCCCTGAGCTGGAGAAAGTGAACTGCACTTTCTGGGGCTGTTCCAGTAGGAGAGGTGCTAGTAGAGGAAATCTACAAACACTATGTGTTTTTTTTTTTTTCCCCTAAGCAGGTCCATTCATAAGCCAGAAAAAAATGTAAACAGCATGCTAATTATATTTACAGTTGAAATTAAATCAAGAAGCCCTGGAAACACTCGAGTGAATAAAGTGAAATGCTCCTCAAGGTTTCAGAGGTTAAAGTATGAGAAAGGATCACATAAAATGAGAATTAAGGCAGACAGGTATAACCCCAGTGCTTTGGAGGGAAAAAAAAACAAGCTATAGAAGTAAGCAGCAAGAGAGGAAAAATCCAGAAAACAGTAATTCCAGAGAGATCAAGAGAGAGTGGACAACAAATGAGATATGTTTGCAATATGCCATGGAAGCTAATGTGATTTGGGGCTGTGTGTGTGGAGACGTCACATCACGAGGGAGAGGTGGTGTAATTTAGTGCGTTTGACAGAAACACACCTGGAATATTGTGTTCCTGGGAGCAGACAGCTATAGAGGAACTAGAGGGAAATCAGCATAGAGCAACAACAGTGATTCACAAGTGATCCGCTGATTTATGAGAAAAACGGGCTGTGTGATCTGGCTTACAAGAGTAGCAACAGTGGAGCATTTAACTTACTTTAAGGGTGTTTTCCTGGGCCTTTTACCTATGAGTCAAGAATGATTAAATTGTAATTAGCATAAAAGTATATACTACAGTTCAAAATGGAGGACTGCCATTTACAAGAAGGAAAAATTCTTGGGAAGAACAGCTATGAGATTATTTAAGTAACTTTTTAGGAGAGTAGAAGGAGGGCACGGCTGGAAAAATATGAGTTACATTGTGATCATACTTTTCATTCCCAAGCGGCTAGATTTACCCTGGCCGTGACCCTTCAGTACTGAAGACTTGAGTGGACCTGCTCATCTGTCAGAACCTAGAAAATTCCCTGGATGTCTGTTCTTCTGCCAAGTTCCACTCAGAGGTGATCGTTTTTAAATCTGGTTTTAGTGTACTCCCTACATAAGTGCTTATGGCAGATGGCTTATCTTTTCCATCCTTTTGGGTGCTCCTAGTTATCTGCAAAGGCAGTGACTGAAAGCGACAATTGATCTGCCATATTCTGTATGTAAGGCTGGAGGTTGTCCCTTCATCTGAAGATTGGGTTCTAAAGGCAAAGGAGAGATTAATCTGATTTTTAAAAAAATATCTCGAAATGATTGCTGGAGGAGCAGCATTTTGTACTAGCTAATGAGGCTAATTTGTTCTTTAAATACAAGTTACTGTGCTTCCTAAATTAAAATTCACTTCTGATGTAAATAAAGAAGATATAAATATGGAGAAGAGATGTATGCTGTATTTTTTATTTTGCACTTTGGAGCCCATTCTAAGAGGAACTGTTAGAAAAGAGATTTTATTCTCTAAATCTGGGGAGATCTTTGCTTCCTGGCTTCAAATACATGGAAGGACAATGAATAGCATTCGTTTTACAAAAAAGAGAGGAAGGTGTGATGACTTTCTCTCAGCTAGAGATTGTAAAGTGCATGGTTCTGGATATTATTTCCTAAACTGTTGTAAGTCTTAACATTCTCATCCAGAAAATGAATGTGGGGAGTATATTGCTTTCAAAGTAATCACATAGTCCACTGACAAATGCTTTATTACCATTTAGCTATTTAATTAAATCTGTCATTTAAGAGGAAGTTCTTATTCCTAAATCAAGGGGTTTTCCTTCTGTTCACTGTGGTGAGGAGAGTGCTAGTTCTCATGTGACCTTGCTATAGAAGGTTTTCTTATTCTTTGTATTTTGAGTGTTACAGAGAGCAGAGCAGAGCTTTAGATAAATTAAAGCAAACAATACAAGGAAAGGCCTTAAAAGTAAATGACATTAATTTTATAAATATTGTTTGGTTAGCTCTCTAAAATAAGAGTTTGGACAACATTCTATAAGAAATAGATATTGTCTTAATGGTGCAACAACTTTTAATGCTTAAACTAACAAATTTTACAGAGCAATTATCTGAAGCATCATTTAATATGTAGTTTATCTGAGGGATTTACATTACACTTGTATGCTAGGTTTTCTTCCTGAACACTGGATTCTGACTTTTTGGCTCATAACTAAGAATTTGGCTGCCCTTTTCTTATCTCATTTTAAGTTCAGATTCAGGAACCAGGAGAAAGCTATGTTATTTATCTGATTTAATTGATGACTTATGTCTGGGATTTTGAATGGGTTTATAACATAAACGTTGCCCTTTCTGATACCAGTGATTTACTTTAAAACAATTGAAACTGTTACCTAATGGAACTTAAATTGCTGTTCACTGGCCAGGCTATGCAACAGACCAGATGAGAGCCACTGCAGCTTTAAACACAGGCACACCCAGACTAAAGATTTATTTTCTTCCCTTTCCATGCCAGATTTGGCAAAGTTTCTCTGAAACTTGCTTCCTTCCTATGCTTTTTCTTCTTTACTTTAGCACTGCTGAAAAATTTGGTGTAACAAATGGCTGTTAAAGTTGGAGGAAGAGTATGCCCGATCAAAGGAAAGATCTCTGTGTGGGGCCTAGTGTGCGGTACGAGCCCCTAGCATGCCAGAGGTACTTTCACCGTCAAATGCAAACTCTTTATCATGGTCCCCAAGGCCCTGCGGCTCTGGTTCCTGTCTACACCTGCACTCTTAGGCTGACCCGCTCTCTTCCTGCTTTATGGCATGCTTTCTGTGGCTTGAGGAGCATGTCCTTTTCTGTCATGGGGACTTTGCACTTGCTACTCCTTCTTCTTAGAAGACCCTTCCTCTGAGTCTAAGTAGCTAGCTCTCCTCTTTTAGGTCTCAACTTAAGTGTCACCACTTTAGAAAGGACTTTCTCTCATCCTCAACCTCAGATAGCCCTGGCGCTATCACCTTTTCTACAACTTGCTGTTGCTGCTCAGCCCTAAGTTGTGTCTGACTCTTTGCGGTCCCAGGGTCTGGAGCCCTGGGATCCTGCAGGCTCCTCTGTCCATGGGATTTCCCAGGCAAGAATACTGGAGTGGATTGCCATTTCCTTTTTCCAGGGGATCTTCCTGACCCAGGGATTGAACCCACATCTCCTGCATTGGCAGGTGGATTCTTAACCACTTAGTAACTTACTCTCTGTTGTATTACCTGGTCCTCTTTGCCCCTCTCCTTTCTCCTCCTCTGCCCCTTCTTCCTTTTTCTTCATAGTACCTTACTGACATTGTCCCGATTGTTTAGTGCCTGTTTATTGACTGTTTACTTCCCTAGAAAGCATGTTTCATGAGAACAGAGGACTTGTATTTTCTCTGGTGCTGAGAACAACACTTGGCCCATCAGGGTGGGTCAATATTTCTTAAATATTGGGCAAGATATTACAGAAATATTTCATTACATATTTTCAAATCTTTTCACTAGTATAAATGGAGAAAAAAAGAAACATTAAAAATGATTGTCTTAACATATGCTCAGGCATGCTTCTTAACTACAGCTATCAGGATATAATAAATGTTGCCAACATCAGCAAACTCTTCTAATATATACACAGATGCTAGGGTACCACCATCAGAAAGGCATTCTTGTAGATGTAAAGGAAACTGGAAGACTGATGAAAGGATCAGGCTGAAAGGTTCTTGAAGTCAAGCTCCTTCATTTCAGTGATTCGTTTGGATCCTCTGAAACTATTGTGGGACATAGGACACAACCACAGCCTGAAATGGGCTGAAATAAAATGGAATGTTATAATAGATGCCAGGAAAAGGCCAGTGCAAAGGAAGTGAGAGAGTCCATTCCTAGGCAGGTTGATAAGAAGTCCAGGGCCCCCGAGGAGAAAGGGGTCTGGGGCCCTCAAGGAGGAGATAGGGGTCTGGAATTCTCAAGGAGGAGGAAAGGACAAACTTTTTTTTTTTCTCTACATTCCTTAGTCTTAGTCACATAAAACATTTTTTTCTTTAAGCCTGGAACTGATGATTACACAACAAACAACTCAGTTTAAACTCTGTGCTAAGGATTATATGGAGAACTCCTTGGAGAAGGAAATGGCAACCCACTCCAATACTCTTGCCTGGAAAATCCCATGGATGGAGAAGCCTGGTAGGCGACAGTCCACGTGGTCTCAGAGTTGGACACAACTGAGCAACTGAGGACTCTGCAAAGGATTATATAACAACAATGTATCTTGCTTGAGGACAGTTTCTCCTTCCTGAAAACCTTCAGGCTAATCCTGTGATCTTAAAATGTAAATTATGGGAGTGGGTCTGGTAAGATCTTTACAACCTTGAGACATTCTTTTGATTTATTGTAATAACCGATTAAGAAAGTATTTAACTCCCTTGCTTAGACTAGCAATGGGGGCACTCTCTGTCCCCCTTCTCATGTCTGCGTCAGAAGCTTTCTCTGCCCCTTTTTCACTTTAATGAAACTCTGCTATGCATGAGACAAGGTGCTCAGGGCTGGAGCACTGGGATGACCCTGAGGATGGGATGGGAGGGAAGTGGGAGGGGGGTTCAGGATGGGGAACACGTGTACACCTATGGCTGATTCATCCCGATGTATGGCAAAAACCACTACAATATTGTAAAGTAATTAGCCTCCAATTAAAATAAATAAATTAAAACAAACAAACAAACTCTACTATACAAAAGCTCTTGAGTGACCAAGTCTGGTCCCTGGTCCCAAACCTAAATCTTCTTCTTTGGAGATAACTGACACCATTACTCGTAAGCAATCAGAAGTGAGGTAGGTTACATTCCCAAACTAAAGATCATTACCGGCATAAGGCATCTAGCACTGCCCTTTGCCTTTCCCAACAAGCAGAAGTCTGAAATGAGGAATAAATCTATGGGTACAAAAGAAGGAACCCAGGCCTCCTTCCAAGGTGTATCAAGCAGAAAATAAGAACTGCATCTCTTAGGTTCTCATAAAGGCTCCCAGTCAGCCAAGCCGTGGTTCTAGGGGAAGCAAGGAAATCTCTCCCAGGATCATTGTCACAGGCAAAGCAAAAATCTGCCTACGTGGCAGCAGTAGCTAGAAGCCCTTTCTAAGGGTCAGGTATCACCTAAATGCTGTGTGTCTATTACCTCATTAAATCTGCACCACGACCCTGTGTAATGTGTACTGTTATTATTTTCAGTTTTACATATGAAGAGACCAAGACACAGAAAAGGGAAATAATTTGCCCCCAATTAATCAGCTAGTAAGTGGCAGAGCCATATTTGAACTTGGACAGGCTGGCTCCGCTGCCTGTGGAGACTAAGAGCTCTGAAGCTCTTCAATCTGTGATCTTGGTTTTGGGTAGGGAGGATTTTTACAGCCCTCTTGTCTCTGGAAACAGGAAACCCAGGGCCAGATATTAAGGAGTAACTGAAGGCTAGCTAATGGTACATTATGATGACTGAGAAACATGATGGAAAGAATGTGTTGTGATCCTGCTGTACTCAGCAAGCTCCTAAGCGGTTTGATGGAAGGGAGGCTTGCTTCTTCCTGCAAGTGCCCCTGCGTTATGTGCAGAGAAGAGAGCAGAGCATTTATGACTGTCTGAACAGGGTCCCCTTGGCTTTCTCCTTTGCTGCATCCAAATGGTGCCTGATGGCCTCGCACGTCCCACTGGACCTGCGCTAACTCAGAAAGACAGCACAGCAGAGCAGAAAGGACTTGGACCCTGGGAAGAGGCCACCCTGGACTTAAATCCTGGCTCTGTCACTTGTTAGCTGCATGACTGCTGGCAAGTTTCCGAACCTCTCTTTGCCTCAGCTTTCTCATCCACAAGATGAGGCTAATATTAGTCACTTTTCAGAGCTATTGTGAGCATAATCAATGAAATAAGACCTGTGAAAATGTCTAGCACATAGAAGGCACTCAGTAAACATTACCTCCCTCTTCCCCTCCCATATTCTTACCTAGAGAATTTCATGGACAAAGGAGCCTAGCAGGCTATAGTCCATGGGATCACAAAAAGTCAGACATGACTGAGCAACTGACATTTTTCACTCTTTCAAAGCCAGAACAAATCCTCACCTGTGGACTCTCAGAACTACATTTCAGATCGTGTGTGGTGCCAGAGTGAGTATGTCAGCAAGGGATACGCGATACAGCAAATTAGTTTACATTTTCTGTTTATGTTCTGGGAATGGAGAGCATTGAGCACAACTTGAATTATAAGTCACTGGTTTTCTTGTTGAAGGTTTAGACCTAGGCTGCATGGTAGAGGCAGGTGATGAGGGGTGATGGAGAGTAACGTTTACCCTGATCTCGACGGGTGAGTTAAGGCAATCAACTGGATTTTACTCTGCCAGAGTCTAACACCTGTTTCTCCAAGTACAGTGAGTTACAGAGATAGCACGTCTTGTAAAAATAATGAAAATAACTCTGTGAACAGCACGGAAGTAAGTTGGGGCTACTTCCACCCACACAGAGATGAATTTTATGTGCAGAAACCCAGTGGAATATAAATGAACTGCTGTATATGAGAAAGAAGAAAGAAAAGGCTGGGACTTTAAGATGTATCTCAGGAAGAAACCTGCATGGTCTTTCCTCTGTCTCTGCAAAGTAGGATCATGGACACAGAATCCCCTTCTTGCAGGAGTATAGCTGGTTGTAATAAAATGTCATGCACAGTATGATGGAAAGCTTGTGTTTGGAGGCACTCAGTCTCAGGAGCCCCTGGCTGTTATCACAAACTCTCTAGATGCTCTTTTTCTATGTGCCCTTATTCAGGGCACGATTTACTGGCAGCAGGTATTTGTTCATTCTGACAAATGTCAGCTTCTTAACTTTCACTTTGGAGAGGGAAGGGTGACAGGCACCATCCTGCCTGTGTTGAACTGAAGGCCTTCCCACAGTGCTTGCTGGAGGGCAAGCAGTGTGTACACGTTAGAGCCTCATGGCTGGAGCTGGCCCAGTCTCCTCTCCCCTTGTCAGGTAGGGTGACTCAGCATCAGCAGACTTGCTCCAGATGTCTTGCCAGCATCTGATTGATGTACAACCTGGGGAGCCCCCAGTCTCCCATGATGTACAAGGAGACAGGAAGCCCACAGCCTCCAAGTGGTGCCCTGGGGGTTTCTAAAGTGCACTAATGCACTAATTGAGCATCACTGTTCTGCTGTCTGCCATGCTGCTTCCATCCCTGTCCATTTCTCATTTTTCAGTTATTTGCTTTCTAGAGGCTCACTTAATCAAATAGCCCACTCAGTTCATCAAATGACTGTTGAAGCATACAACTTGCCAAGGCGCTGTCCAAGGTACCACACCCTACGGTTAGTTAAAGGAAATGGCAACCCACTCCAGTATTCTTGCCTGGGAAATCCCACGGACAGAGGAGCCTGGTGGGCTGCAGTCCTTGGGGTTGCAAAGAGTCGGACACGACTGAGGGACTGAGCTCACAAGCTTCCCAATATTTACTTAAACTTTGAGAGAACATCAAATTGAGATGTATCCAACAAAATCCTCCTTAATAAATCATTAGTTATTGACTTACTATCCTCTCTGTCACAATATGCTTGTTAGTCTTGAGAAGAACTTAGAAATGTTTGGACATGACTCGAGCTTTCAGGAAGCTTACCATAAGTCAAGTTAGGAAGATATAATAAATAATGCATACATGGTAAATAATCTAAGAAGTATACAATTAAGAGGTAAATTTTTAAGGAAACAATAACTAAAAATGCTTTATTTTTCAAGCTCTTTAGACTTAAACATGATCTTGGTTAAAATAAAATTGTATTTTTCCCTGAACTTTTTCTTGAGATAAATTTACACATAACATTTATCATAAAAATTTACCATTTTTAAGGGTACAATTCTGTGACATCCTGGTAAAATTTGTAGCACAAACTAAAATGACAGAGGAATTGAAAAAGATGAAAGATTACAAAAATCTGATGCTTTTAAAGTAAATGTGACTTGAGCTCTTATTCAAAAAAGATAGATAGGACTGGAATAGATAGGGGGGAACAATGAAAATATGTCTGTGGCACACCAACAAGATTTACCCGAATGTCTCCATATAAATTAGAGTTTATGTAAAATGTTTATTCTTGTCTTTTGTGGCCATTTGAAAGTGAAACTACAAGTTTATAACTTCATAGTTCTGATAAGTGTGGAAGTTTAGAATTAAGAAATCTTATTTTAAACAAATTAAGAACTTGAGGGTCATTTTGCAATCTGATTACAGCTTTTGTTTGAACACCTTCAATAAAAATATTTCCCCAGAGGCTAAGTCTCAAGAAAAAGCTGTCAGTGAAAAATGGTTTCAATCTTTTAATTTCTCTAAGTAATAAATGTCCTACTTCTGTAAAGGTGACAGTCGCTGTATCATCTATATGCAATTGGCATGGCCCTGGAAACTTCTGATTTTTTTCAAAACTAAAATTTTCTAATGAATTTGTCTTTCTAACAGCAGAGATGACCCACTGACAAATATGCCATGATACTTCAAAGGATACCAGACATCACCACACCTGGGAAAATGCAGAGCAAACAAAATAGAGCAGAAATAAAAACAAATTCCATGACCACATCCAGAACTTATAATCAGAGTTTATTTTAAAACACATCAGACTAAAGCATAAACAAAGAGTCAAACACCTAGATTCTAGTTCAAGCACTTAATCAGCTTGGCAAAGAAATGCTAGCGAGCTTCAGTCCACTTATCTAGGCTATCATCTGAGCAATACACCCATCTCTCTTTTAAATGTGTGATGAACTTATATATAAAGAAGAGATACCTGTTCCTCCTAATTTGTATGATTTTGTTAAGTATCAAAATGGATCATGATATGATAATAAGATGGAAGATGTAATTAATATAGAAGCCATTCTGAGTAATGGCACAGATGGATCCAATCAGGAGTGTGGGAGTCATTCTCGAGGCACATTTGGATCACAGAGGTGAAGACCAGACTCTCAGTGTTAATTCTGGGCACTATTTAAAACCTTCCATCCATATGACTTTGGACTTGTTTTGTATCTACTAGAAAGCTTGTTTATATGTGTGTTTTAACCGCGGCACTCCCGTTATCTTTCTCCATGCAAGGCCCCTTAGGTGGTGTTTGCATTTAGTGGAGTGATTTTTGTTTTCAAAGAGGGAAATTTTATAAATTGTGCTTCACTTTTATTTCAGCTTGAGCTGTTTTCTCCTGGGAAAACAGCTTTTTGCTTGGCAAAAATGGATGTGAAGCATTGGCGAAAACGAAAGGCCGTTTTTATTGCAAAGAAAACTGCCTTTTGCTTTTGCCAAAAAAAGCAAAACATATGAGACAAAACTACAAATATTTCCCTGTTTGCCAACCCTGTGAAAACGTGATTTTTCACCAGTGGTGAGAATATTTTCCCACACCACTCTTTCCATTTCTAAAAATTATTATTTCAATGGTAAAAGTCATAGTTTATACCTGCAACACCTCATGACTGTAACAGAATATCATGAATATTATTATTAAATATGTTGAATATATTTTATCTTCAAGGTAGTATTGGAAGACATACAGCCCTCACCCAGCAAGATTAAGATCGCAACAAAGTATAACGGAAAAGTCACCAAGGAATGTTTCACTGATGCAGACCAAGAACACTTGAAAAGGAAATGTATTCGGGTTGAACTTGGATGTAATGTGGAGTATGCTGCTGCTGCTGCTGCTAAGTTGCTTCAGTCGATGTCACTGAATAAATAAAGACTTGGGGAAACATCGGTGAAAGAGAAGAAAAGCGTAGTAATAATATCATATGGTTGTGCCACCTTTGAAAAATCAGCTCCACTTCCTGGGGTCTCAGATTCCATTTATGAAAATGATAAGTTTTGATGAAATGACCAGAATCCTTTCATATCTACAAATTTGCAATAACCAGATAGGAAGTAACTCTGTAAAATATAGAAATTGTCAATATCAAGGGATCTCCACTAACTGACTTGATTCCAAAATAGACCACTGAAGTCAGAAGTCTACGTGGTGCCTTTAATGATTTATGTGAAGGTATTCACATAACAAAGTCAACTGAGAATTTCTTTGTGGTCCTGGTTGCCCTCAATATGCTTTTCCTCATGCCTACACTAAGCCCCTGGGCTTCCCAGGTGGCGCTAGTGGTATTAAGCACTCGCCTGCCAATGCTGGAGATGTAAGAGACATGGGTTCAATCCCCTAGTGGGGAAGATCCCCTGGAGGAGAGCATAGCAACCTACTCCAGTATTCTTGACTGGAGAGTCCCCATGGACAGAGGAACCTGGCGCGCTACATTCCAGAGTCACAAAGAGTTGGACATGACTAAAGCGACTAAACCCACGGGCACACAAGCCCCTTATGGTGATTAAGCCAATTTCTCCTCACTTTTCGCCAGTGAAGTAGCAAGCACTCATTCACCTTTTCAATACTATTAAAATATTCAAAATATTAATACAGATGTGACCCAGTAAAAGCAATTGATTTGCTCAGGAAAGTGGGGTGTAAACAAATTTGTGATATGGGAATGCTGTTTTGAAAGATATTTAATTTTTAAAAGCAAATCTATGGATTCATTTATCTGCAAGGAAATGATAATGACTTAGTCACTCAGTTGTGTCTGACTCTTTGCAACCCCATGGACTGTAGCCCATCAGGCTCCTCTGTCCATGGGTTTCTCCAGGCAAGAATACTGGAGCGTGTTGCTATGTCTTTCTCCAGGGAATCTTCCCAACCCGGGGTTCAAACCCAGGTCTCCTACATAGCAAGCAGATTTTTTACTGTCTGAGCCACCAGGGAAGACCCATTTATCAGCAAGGAATCATTTGATTAAATAAAGATGTTTATCTCAAAGGATTTATTTTAACAAGGGTATTTCATGGATATTGTAGAAAACCTTCAGAAGTTCCTTGCACTCCTTGCTACTCTTCCTTCAAACCCGGGTCTTCTGTTTTTCTCCCCCTCTAAGGGCTGCCTTTATTGAATGGTGGTCATGGGCCAGACACGGGGCTGGACACACTCATTCTCCATCCCTGTTTCAGTTGCTCATTGGTTGTAACAGTGCACCAGGCGCCGATAGGCCTTTGAGCATGCTTTCCCGTTCATCCCATTTGGCAAGCCCTAGGGATGAGTTATTATTGTCCTCTGTAACCAAAGCGGCCTTCTACAGGCCTTGGGTTGCTGATAAAGTTCTGTTACTCAGCACCCCAGAGACTGGGCTTGATCTGAGAACCTCCCCCTCCATGTGTCCATCTATTTTTCTTCTCAGTAGGATTTTCGTGGAACTTTGGCATGGATGGTGTGGGGGTGAGGGATCTTGATATCCCTTTTGCTACAGAAGGACCAGGCTTACTGGGAAGAAGCTTTTCTGGAAATCCTATCCAAAGTGAAAAGCTGGCAAGGTCCACAGCTCCTGAAGCAGCCTCTTGTTCCAAAACTGTTCCCTCTATATTGGTAAATTTGTAGAGGGGGCTGTGCTTTCCTTGTTATAGTTGATAGAAGGACTCTAGCTAACATGCCAGGCATCTTAGAATTAGAGCACTTTCAATCCCCTTATTCTTACTTTGTGTGGGCTCTGGATTGAACCTCCTCGCTTTGCAAAGAAGCTTTTTTAGCCCCTGTATCCATAGGGGGAGAATGTGGTGGGACAAATGTTATCCACAAAATCTCCCATGTGCCCAGGCATGGTGATGCCTACTTTGTAGAGGTAGGAAACAAATAAAAAGTAAACAGAAAAACATCAGTTAATAAAGTGATACCCAAGGATGTTTAGAGCAATTGACCTTCAACTCCATCAAACACAATGCTCTTAAAACAAGTTTGTAATGCTCCAATAACCTTGCTGTGAAATTCATAGAAAATATATCTATCGATATAATTTTAAAGTGCACATTATAATGCACTTTAAATAGAAGTATGAACTGATTTTATAAATATATTTTATGTAGAAACATAAACACGCTTCTCAGATAGCTCAAACAGTAAAGAAACTGCCCACAATGCGGGAGACCTGGGTTCGATCCCTGGGTCGGAAAGACTCCCTGGAGAAGGAAGTGGCAATCCACTCCAGTATTTTCGCCAGGAAAATCTCATCGGACAGAGGAGCTTGATGGGCTGCAGTCCACGGCGTCACAAAGACTTGGACATGACTGAGAAACTAACACTTTCAAAACGGAGGAAATGAGTATAAAATGACTTAGTCTACAGATGATAAAAAAGTTTTAATTATGTAAAATATATTTATTAAATATAAAAAGGAGATATAAGAGGAAAATAATTTATCAAAAAAGAATATGTATTGCAAATGCATGAACTCAACGACACTAGATACTGTTATTTCTCTGGCAGTTGCTCCAAGCTTTAGTTATATTTCCTCTAATGTGCATTTTTCCCTATCAGTGCTTCACACATGCATATTTATGTCTTTCCCTCAAATAAGGAAAAAACTTCCTCTACCCTCTTCTCCTGGCACATTACTATTGTCTGAAGTTTTAAGTCTGAAATGGTGCAGATATTTTTTGGCGAGGGAGGTGGATCATTGTTTGTTAAATCAAAACTTTCCTAGTATCATTTTTTTATTTCAAAATTATCTTTAAAGTGTACAATTCAGTGTTTTTTTTGTTTATTCACAAGATTGTGCAACTATCACCACTACATATCCAAAATATTTTCATTGCCCCCCAAAGAAACCCTATATCCCTTAGTAGCCACTCCTCACCTCCTGCCTCAGCCCTTGGAAATCACTAATTTGCCTTCTGTTTCTGTGAGTTTTCCTTTTCTGACTGTGTGGATCACAATAAACTGTGGAAAACTCTGAGAGAGACGGGAATACCAGACTACCTGACCTGCCTCTTGAGAAACCTATATGCAGGTCAGGAAGCAACAGTTAAAACTAGACATGGAACAACAGACTGGTTCCAAATAGGAAAAGGAGTACGTCAAGGCTGTATATTGTCACTCTGCTTATTTAACTTATATGCTGAGTACATCATGAGAAACGCTGGGCTGGAAGAAACACAAGCTGGAATCAAGATTGCCGGGAGAAATATCAACAACCTCAGATATACAGATGACACCACCCTTATGGCAGAAAGTGAAGAGGAGCTAAAAAGCCTCTTGATGAAAGTAAAAGAGGAGAGTGAAAAAGTTGGCTTAAAGCTCAACATTCAGAAAACGAAGATCATGGCATCCGGTCCCATCACTTCATGGGAAATAGATGGGGAAACAGTGGAAACAGTGTCAGACTTTATTTTTTGGAGCTCCAAAGCACTGCAGATGGTGACTGCAGCCATGAAATTAAAAGACGCTTACTCCTTGGAAGAAAAGGTAGGACCAACCTAGATAGCATATTCAAAAGCAGAGACATTACTCTGCCGATGAAGGTCCGTCTAGTCAAGGATATGGTTTTTCCAGTAGTCATGTATGGATGTGAGAGTTGGACTATGAAGAAGGCTGAGTGCCGAAAAATCGATGCTTTTGAACTGTGGTGTTGGAGAAGACTCTTGAGAGTCCCTTGGACTGCAAGGAGATCTAACCAGTCCATTCTGAAGGAGACCAGCCTTGGGATTTCTTTGGAAGGAATGATGCTAAAGCTGAAGCTCCAGTACTTTGGCCACCTCATGCAAAGAGTTGACTCATTGGAAAAGACCCTGATGCTGGGAGGGATTGCGGGCAGGAGGAGAAGGGGAGGACAGAGGATGAGATGGCTGGATGGCATCACGGACTCGATGGACGTGAGTCTGAGTGAGGTCTGGGAGTTGGTGATGGACAGGGAGGCCTGGCCTGCTGCGATTCATGGGGTCGCAAAGAGTCAGACACGACTGAGCGACTGAACTGAACTGAACATTCTGTATAAATGGATATAATATGTGGCCTTCTAAACTAACGTCTTTCACTTAGCATGTTTTCGAGGCTCAATCCTGTCATATCATATATCAATACTTCATTTCTTTTTATTTCCTACTGTGTTGTTGCTTCTTTTTGGAGCAGTTTTCCTTTTTCTTTTTTTTTCCTTTATTTATTTATTTAAGCTGGAGGATAATTGCTTTACAATGTTGTGTTGGTTTCTGCTGTACAACAACATGAATCAGTCATAATTAAATATATATCCCCTCCCTCTTGAGCTCTCCTCCCATCCCACCCCTCTAGGTCATCATGGAGTACCAGGCTGGGCTCCCTATGTTACACAGCAGCTTCCCTGTAGTTATCTGTTTTACACATGGTAGTTACATAAGTCAATGCTACTTTCTCAATTCATCCTATTGTCTCCTTCTCCCGCTGTGTCTACAAGTCTGTTCTCTATGTCTGTGTCTCTATTCCTGCCCTGCAAATAGGTTCGTCAGCACCATTTTTTTAGATTCCATATATATGCATTCAGTCAGTCAGTCAGTTCAGTCGCTCAGTCGTGTCTGACTCCTTGTGACCCCATGAATCGCAGGACACCAGGCCTCCCTGTCCATCACCAACTCCCAGAGTTCACTCAGACTCATGTCCATCGAGTTGGTGATGCCATCCTGCCATCTCATCCTGGGTCGTCCCCTTCTCCTCCTGCCCCCAATCCCTCCCAGCATCAGAGTCTTTTCCAATGAGTCAACTCTTTGTATGAAATGGCCAAAGTATTGGAGTTTCAGCTTCAGCATCAGTCCTTCCAATGAACACCCAGGACTGATCTCCTTTAGGATGGACTGGTTGGATCTCCTTGTAGTCCAAGGGACTCTCAAGAGTCTTCTCCAACACCACAGTTCAAAAGCATCAATTCTTTGGCACTCAGCTTTCTTCACAGTCCAACTCTCACATTCACACATGACCACTAGAAAAATCATATTCTTGACTAGATGGACCTTTGTTGGCTAACTAATATCTCTGCTTTTCAATATGCTATCTGGGTTGGTCATAACTTTTCTTCCAAGGAGTAAGCGTCTTTTAATTTCATGGCTGCAGTCACCATCTGCAGTGCTTTTGGAGCCCCAAAAAATAAAGTCTGACACTGTTTCCACTGTTTCCCATCTATTTCCCATGAAGTGATGGGACCAGATGCCATGATCTTCGTTTTCTGAATGTTGAGCTTTAAGCCAACTTTTTCGCTCTCTTCTTTCACTTTCACCAAGAGGCTCTTTAGTTCCTCTTCACTTTCTGCCATAAGGGTGGTGTCATCTGCATATCTGAGGTTATTGATATTTCTCCAGCAATCTTGATTCCAGCTTGTGTTTCTTCCAGCCCAGCGTTTCTCATGATGTACTCTGCATATAAGTTAAATAAGCAGAGTGACAATATACAGCCTTGACGTACTCCTTTTCCTATTTGGAACCAGTGTGTTGTTCCATGTCTAGTTTTAACTGTTGCTTCCTGACCTGCATATAGGTTTCTCAAGAGGCAGGTCAGGTGGTCTGGTATTCTCATCTCTCTCAGAATTTTCCACAGTTTGTTGTAAATATATGTTTGTTTTCCTGTTTCTGATTTACTTCACTCCGTATAACAAGCTCTAGGTTCATCCACTTCAGTTCAACTGACTCACTTAATTTCCCTTCTTAAAGTTTATCTCCTAAAAAGTCTTGTAGAGAGGCATATATCTGGGGTATAAATTTTCCTTAGACCAAGTATGCTTCAGAATAGCTTCATTTTATACTCATGTTTAAATAAAAATTGACTGAATAGAAATGTTTAGGTTCAAAGTATTTCTCCAAATATTTTTCTCCTTGTTTACTTCTCTCCCTTAGAGGTCAATGGTACAGTCTTGCTTTTGTCTTCCATGCCTTTTAACTTTTCTCTTATTCTTTCTTTTCTTAATGCTTTCTTTGAGAGTTCTTTGACCTGTATTTTCCAGTTCATTAAATCTTTCTTCATCTGCATCCCTTCTGATATTTAATCTACCCATTGAATATTTTACTTGGAGAATTATATTTTTCTGTACACAACATTCCTCGTACACAATAGTCACTTGTTCCTCTTGCAGGTGTACAATACCCTCCTTAATTCTGAGGGTTCTCAATTTTGCTCATTTTAAGTTCTTGTTCTGTCTCTCCCATTAAATTTGTCTTCCCTGGGAAAGAGTTGTTTTGTGTTTCTCTGTGAGTTTATCTTTTCTTCTATGGAGATTTTCAACTGCATTGATTGCCAGGGTTTGCCTTGGAGGAGGGGAGGAAACCTTGCTGTGCTTTCCAGGCTAGTCTAGGTTTGAGGGTTGGGGCTGCTCCCGAAGGTGAGCAGACCCTTGTATCGCATCCCTGCTCATCCACTCCCTGTTTTCCCTACTTGAGATATCATCTGTTCCCCAGGGAGCTCCAAGGACTTCCGTCCCAGGAAAAGTGGTTGTGAGTGGGCGACAGGGGAAGAGGCGTGGGCTCCTGCCAGTCAGCCTGCCTGCCTTTATTCCGTCTCCTGTTCTGGCAGGCACTGACACTGCCCTCCTGTTCCCTCTCCAGTTCTACCTTTCCTAGGTGCTGTCTTAATATTGCTGCACAAAATGATCTTCGCAGGCAAATGCAAACAAGGGAAGGGGAATAAGAGAAAGGAAGGTATCTGGTGGCTCTGGCCTTTACCTCCAGACCACACTTCTCCCTTAGTACTTCTTGAGCTCAGCTTTGTAGCCCTCCAATCTCAGCCTCTTCATCTCTTCTGTGGTGTCTTCATACAGGATTAGATTCAGGGGAGAGAGTCAGCATCTCATGCTACTTTGCCATTTTTCAGCCTTAAAGTATTATCTCTTGTCTTTAAAATATGAAAGAAACATTAATTTGACTTCAAATCAAGGCTATTCTGACATTTGATTGGTAGAGCATTCAGAATAAAATGTGCAAGCCCTTGGATTTAAGTGTGTTTTAATAGCCTTTGTTTACAAAAGAGAGATCATTTAAAAACTCAATGGTCTGATTAATATTTCATCTTAATAGAAGCCCAGATACTGAGTTCAACCAACAACTCCACTCTGAGAGGGTTCAGTTGGTTGGTGTTTGGCTCTCAATTTCTAAATATAGAAAGTGGGAAGATGCTTGTAAGGACATCTGTCTGGGCAATTGCCAGCCCTGCTTTCAAAGGCAATCCATTAATACAACTATTGGAGAGGGTGGGTTTTGGAGGGGGAGTATACATTTGAATCATTTCTTCATTCAAAACATATTTATTGAAATGGCAACCCACTCCAGTATTCTTGCCTGGGAAATCCCATGGACAGGGGAGCCTGGGGGGCTCTTGCGTCCATGGGGTTGAAAGAGTCGGACATGACTGAGCAACTGAACAACAGCAATACTGTGTGCCAGACTTGATGCTAATATCTTCACAAGATAGTCTTTTATGTGAGTGATAACCAGAGTTTTAAAGTGTAAACTGATCATATAGTTCATAACATTGAACATAGAGTCTGAAGAAAGAGTTCTATTCTTGTTCTATAAAAAGTCTGGTCTGTGCTAAAGTTAGACTATGTTACTCAAGAAACTTTGTTCAATGACACTTTGACGGTTCAAGAAATACTATATCAGAGAGATGGCTCTTTCTGTAGACTATCCCTTTAGACTCTGGTGTGGAAAGTTTGGCATCCTGGTCTGCAGACATGGAGCCAAGAGCAGGGAATCAGCAGAGGGACTCCTAGGCAGATACTGGGGTTGTTTTGGCCCAGATGTAGCACAATAAATTATCTGGAAACTAGTTAAAATGTGGGTTCTAGGATCTTTCCAAGAGATATTGAACTAGTATCTCTAGGGTTGCTGGCCCTGACATCTGAAAAATTTAGGGCCTTGTCTATGTGTGGATCTCTTCTCCGTGTGTGATCCTAGGGCAGACCAGATGGGAACTGCTCACATGGAAAGAAGAAAAGGGTGGCCCCAAGGGACAGGCAACTATAGAGAGACACTGGAGTCATAGTGAAAATGAATTAATACTAGTTAGTTAAAATGCATTCATAAGAGCTGAGTTAATAAGTTCTGAGAAATAATATTATGTTCAAGATAAACATATGTGATGATAGAATTGTTCACAGTTCATTGTGTTGTGAAAGGGGAGCCTAGAGTTAGGTATAGGATGAGTAAAGCAAATTAAGATCCAGAGCACCAAAACATAGTAGAACTTAACTTTTAATTAGAGCCTTGTGTCTGTTGTGATGCATGAAGGCCCTGTCAAGATTCCACTGGTGGAGAGAGAGATTATTTCTCAAAGTCCTAAAGGGCTTCCCTGGTGGCTCAGATGGTAAAAAGAAAATCTGCCTGCAAAAATGTAAGAGACCTGGATTCAATCCCTGGGTGGAGAAGATCCCCTGGAGGAGAAATAGCAACCCACTCCAATCTTCTTGCCTGGAGAATCCCCAAAGGCAGAGGAGCCTGAGGGGCTGCAGTCTTCGGGGGCACAAAGAATTGGATACAACTGCGTGCGCACGCACACATACACACACACACACACACACACACATACACAGAGGTGTCGCTAGAAATAAGAGATGTAGTTTGATCACTGGATTGGGAAGATCCCCTGGAGAAGGAAATGGCAACCCACTCCAGTATTCTTGCCTGGAGAATCCCATGGACAGAGGAACCTGGAGGGTTAAAGTCCACAGGGTCGAAAAGAGTCGAGAACAACTGAAGCAACTAAGCACGCAGGCAAGGGGAAGATGCCATACTCATTTGTCCATTCACTCACTGATTTATTCATTTGATCAAGCAGCTAGACGTGACATATTCATTACATAACAAATGTTGAGGGCCTCTTATATGGCAGGCATTGTATAAATGTAAGACTGGAAAGGTAGGCAGGGACTAAACCACCCACGGCCAGGTATAGTTTTGTTTTTATCCTAAAAGCAAATGGAAGTCACTGAGTGATTCTAAGAATTGAAGTAACATACTATCTGAGCATGTTGAAAGTCCATTCCCCTGCAGCGTAAGGAGAGATTGGAGGGGACAGGCATGGCTGCAGACAGGCCAGATGGGAGACCATCAGTTTCCAGATGAGAAGCAATGGTTTGGACTGGGTGCACAGAAGTAACGAGAAATGGACAGATAGATAGTTAAGAGAAAAAATTACGTTGATAGGACATGATACTAGATTGAATATGGGGAGTTGGGTCTTCCTTGCTGTACTTGGGCTTTCTCTAGTTGCGGTGACTGGGAGCTACTGTCCAGGTGTGGTGCACAGGCTTCTCATTGCAGTGGCTTCTCTTGTTATGAAGCACGGGCTCTAGAGCACAGGCTCAGTAGTCATGGCACTTGGGCTTAGTTGCCCTGCGGCATGTGGAATCTTCCTGGACCAGGTATTGAACCTGAGTCCCCTGAGTTGGCAGGGAGATTCTTAACCACTGGACCACCAGGGAAGTCCCGTGGGGAGCTTTTTAGGGAGAGGGAGATGCCAAAATCACTCCCAGACTTCTAGCTTCATTGGCTAAATGAATGATGGTGCCATTATTCACTGAGAGAGAAAACAGTGGAAGAAGTTAAGCCTGAATTACGATGCTTAGAGTCAAGCCATGTGCTCTGGCTACTTCTGCTCCCCTCATGCCGCTAACAGACCCTTTGATTCCCCCCATAGTCCCTTCATTGACCCCTTTGGTTGCCTCCACAGAGGACTGACTCATCATTATCAGGGTCATGCTCTGGAGAAAACTGTTTGCTAAACTAGTTGATGACCACTAAAGGAAGGCATTAGGTAAAATAATTGGGAGGGGACATGAAATTACCAAGCCCCACCCCAGCAATGGTGGGAAGGGAAGAACCTGGATGGTTTAGTTTGGGAAATTCTTTGATATGGTTACCAAGCCACTGGCATTCGCCTTTCTGGCTTTTGTAGGTAAACCCTTCCCCTACACATTCATCTGAGTTGGTTAACAACCATGGCCTGTTTTGAGTGTCCTTTGTCGCCTTTTTTTTTTTTCCTGACTGCTCTGGAGCTTATGAATAGGAAAATGTTGAAAAGGCAGGCAGAAAACCTTATTCAGCCAGACAATATTTTATTGGTCCCACCATGTACAAAACACTCTATTAGTTTTTGAAGAGGTAAGAAAGAAACGGCTCCCAATAAAAGAAAAAGAAGAAGCAAAACAACCAGGTAATCCATAAATTGTACAATCAACTCTTAAGAAACTAAGGGAAGTGTGATAATTACCAGGAGACCCTCGGGACAAGAGCTCAGCAGAGGCAGGAGACCAAGTTTTAGTGGTTTATTTGAGGGTGGGGTGGATGCTGGCAAGCTGCTTGGAGCTATGCAGGAGTATTGAGGCTAGAATTTTATAGACTTTGGCTGTTTCTTGTCCTCTCAGTTTATTGCTGGAAAGGATCACTAAAACTCCCAACCAGGAGTAAATGAAAAGTTATAAGCCCATCTTTCTGGAAAACATACCCTCTGTATGTAATTTTCGAGAAAATGGAATTAATTCTCCCTGTTTAGTGTGTGAGGCGACCACCTAAAACTATCAAAGTGGAAAATAATATTTAGAGAATGTTACAGGGTAAAAGAAGAAAGGGTAAGCATTTCCCTGCATTTTGAGACTCAGAAATAAGAAGGGAGTCCATCCACACATGGCGGGGTGTAGGGCCTCAGGAGTTTCTGAAAAATGTCATGAAACTGTTTAGGGAACAGTGTGGGAAACTGAAGGAGTGGCTTAAATATAATTTTCTGGCTGCCTGTTGAGTACCTGAATCAGGCCCTGCAGACAGTCCTCTCAACAATCCTATCAATGGATTTTGTATCTCCACTTTTACAGAAAAGAATATGAAGGTTTGGTGATACTGTCACACAGCTAATACAGGATGGATGGATATGCATATACGCTCAGTCGTGTCCGACTCTTTGCAACTCCATGGATCATAGCCCACCAGGATCCTCTGTTCATGGAATTTTCCAGGCAAGAATACTAGAATGGGGTGCCATTTCCTTGTCCAGGGTATCTTCCCGACCCAGGGGTTGAACCCATGTCTTCTGCATTGCAGGCAGATTTTTCACTACTGCGCCACTCAGTCAGACCCAGAAGAGTTCTGCTGGATTCCATAGTCTATGACATGGTGTTGTTTTTTGTTGTGGGTGCCCTTCCCACTCCTTTGGTGTTTTCTCCAACGCTGTAGAGAATTACTCAGGCTATGAGCTGCATAAAAGGTTCCCACAGCTGCCTTGTCCCCAGGGCACCGGGCACTTAGAGCAGCGGTTCTTTCTGAGTGTGGTCCCTGGACCAGCAGCCTCGGCATCACCTGGAACTTGTCAGATGTAAACATTCTCAAGCTCCACCCCTGAACTAATGAACAGGAAACTCTGGGGTGGGACCCAGCCATCTGTGTTGTAACAAGCCCTCCAGGGGATTCTGAGGAAACCAGTGACTTGGAGGGATTCCCTGGGGAACTTTGCCAGGGCCTCTCCAAGAAGTACTCTAGAGCAACTCAAGGAAGTAACTAAGAGTGCTCCAGGGCTCAGCTTTCCATGGGTGACAGCTCCTTTCCTAAGGGTCTACACGGGGGCCTCTGCCATCTGTAGCATGTGCCTGGCACTGTGGGAAAAGCTCCTGGAGGCTTCCTTCTCCAGCCATCTGGCCTTGACTCTCTGGGACTTATAAACCAGGCCAGCTGGTTCTCCCTTGCCATTGCAGAACAGAAAGCCACCCAGCCAGGTGGAGGCTCTCGTCACATTCCCCTCCGTGTTCACATCCTCTCCCTGGTGGAGAAGCTGGCAGCTTGGAGGAGAACAAGATGCTTTGGCCAGAGCTCCTGCAGGCTGAGGCTGGTGGGAGGAGGGCCTCATATTTGAAGGGGTTGTGATCCCACACCTGGGAAAGGTGTGTACTTCCCCAGAGAAGCAGATAGGGAGTCAAAGACGGTGTGCCAGAACAAAAAAGACTTCCAGCTGGTGCTAACTCAGAGGAGAAGGGGAGATGTGGGTGTTAAAGGGCAGCCTGTGGCAAAAGGAGTTGAACACAGAAAGCGACACATACCTGAGACCAGGAGTCACACATGGAGACCGTCCAGATTAAATGATAGGTGTTAGACGTTAGAGCCCTTCCAAGTTTCTAAAATATCCTTCGCTGGCTGATACTGATGCAGCTAGTCCATAGACCATCATCTGGAGACCATTGCTGCCTTTCACAATATGATGAGTGCCTGCTCCAGATAAAGACCAGATAAGGATTTGTGTGAATTTTCATTAAAGTCACTTGAAACTTTGTTTTTAATTAGTTGGTACATTGGCTTGACTGTTTTTGCAGAGATGAAAAACAGAGGGCTAAATCAGGTAGAAGATTTATTTCTCTTTTACATGAAAAAGTCTGAGCTGGCTGGGCAACCAGCGTGGTGTGCTGACCAGATGTACCCACAGTGTTACCCCAGTGACCCAGGACACTTCTCTCTTGTTGTCTGCCCCCATCCACATGACCAGAACTGGCTCATCAGTGCCACAACAGTGCTCCAACCCTTGGGAAGAGGCAAAAGCGGAGGCAGAGTGCAGAGTCAGCTTGGTCTGCTGTGGCAATGTACTACAGACTGGGCAGCTTAAACAATAGATATTCATCTCTCTCAGTCAGGAGGTGGCACTTTTGAGATCAGAATGCTAGTGGGATCAGGTTCTGAGGAAGGCTCTCTTCCTGGCTTGTGAAGGGCCATCTTGCTCAATCCTCACATCGCAGAGAGAGCAAGCTTTTGGTCTCTCTCTCTCTCTTTGTCCTATACGGGCTATAATGGGCCTCCCTGGGTGGCTCAGAGAGCAAAGAGTCCACCTGCAATGCAGGAGACCTGGATTTGATCCCTGGGTCAGGAAGATCCCCTGGAGGAGGGAATGGCTACCGACTCCAGTATTCCTGCCTGGAAAATTCCATGGACAGAGGAGCCTGGTGGGCTACAGTCCATGCGGTCACAAAGAGTTGGACACGACTGGGCAACTAACACACACACACACACACACACACACACACACACACAAGGACTGTAATCTTATCATGGGTCCCTACCTTCCTGACCTTATTTAAATGTAATTACCTCCCAAAGGTCCTACCTCCAAATATCATTACACGAGGGTTAAGACTTTCGCAGAGAAACTTTGAGGGGAAACAAACATTGAATCCACAACACAGGGCAAACAGCTTCTTGTTAATTATGTAACCCCAAAGTTACAGGCATTACTTTCACTCACATCTTATTGGTCAAAATCTGTTCGTATGACCACATCTGTTGTGAGGGAAGTGGGGGAAATAAAATCTCTGTCTGACTAGCCATTGCTCAGCTAAAATTTGGAGAGTTTTGTTATTAAGAGGAAAAGGAGAAAATGGATACTGAGAGTTAATTAATTTCTTCCCAAAGGGCTTTATCACTATACCTCTCTTTCCCAAGCCACACTTTTTATCCTTATGCTCTGTCTCTTGTCCTGTCTGCGTATGTGTGATGCCCTCCTTTGTTCATACATGAGGCCCTAGACATTGTGAAGATCTCTCAGAGGCTGTGACCAGGTCTGGACCTGCCACACAGGATGTCATATTTTAAACTGCCTAGAGAAAGGCAATGCCAAAGAATACTCAAACTACTGCACAATTGCACTCATCTCACATGCTAGTAAAGTAATGCTCAAAATTCTCCAAGCCAGGCTTCAGCAATACGTGAACTGTGAACTTCCAGATGTTCAAGCTGGTTTTAGGAAAGGCAGAGGAACCAGAGATCAAATTGTCAACATCTGCTTGATCATGGAAAAAGCAAGAGAGTTCCAGAAAAACATCTATTTCTGCTTTATTGACTATGCCAAAGCCTTTGACTGTGTGGATCACAATAAACTGTGGAAAATTCTGAAAGAGATGGGAATACCAGACCACCTGACGTGCCTCTTGAGAAACCTATATGCAGGTCAGGAAGCAACAGTTAGAACTGGACATGGAACAACAGACTGATTCCAAATAGGAAAAGGAGTACATCAAGGCTGTATATTGTCACCCTGTTTATTTAACTTCTGTGCAGAGTACATCATGAGAAATGCTGGGCTGGAAAAAGCAGAAGCTGGAATCAAGATTGCCGGGAGAAATATCAATAACCTCGGATATGCAGATGACACCACCCTTATGGCAGAGAGTGAAGAGGAACTAAAGAGCCTCTTGGTGAAAGTGAAAGAGGAGAGCGAAAAAGTTGGCTTAAAGCTCAGCATTCAGAAAACGAAGATCATGGCCTATGGTCCCATCACTTCATGGGAAATAGATGGGGAAACAGTGGAAACAGTGTCAGACTTTTTTTTTGGGGGGGGGTGGTTTCCAAAATCATTGCAGATGGTGATTGCAGCCATGAAATTAAAAGATGCTTACTCCTTGGAAAGAAAGTTATGACCAACCTAGATAGCATATTAAAAAGCAGAGATATTAGTTAGCCAACAAAGGTCCATCTAGTCAAGGATATGGTTTTTCTAGTGGTCATGTGTGAATGTTAGAGTTGGACTGTGAAGAAAGCTGAGTGCCAAAGAATTGATGCTTTTGAACTGTGGTGTTGGAGAAGACTCTTGAGAGTCCCTTGGACTGCAAGGAGATCCAACCAGTCCATTCTGAAGGAGACCAGTCCTGGGTGTTCATTGGAAGGACTGATGCTGAGGCTGAAACTCCAATACTTTGGCCGTTTCATGCAAAGAGTTGACTCATTGGAAAAGACCCTGATGCTGGGAGGGATTGCGGGCAGGAGGAGAAGGGGACGACAGAGGATGAGATGGCTGGATGGCATCACGGACTCGATGGACATGAGTCTGAGTGAACTCCGGGAGTTGGTGATGGACAGGGAGGCGTGGTGTGCTGCAATTCATGGGGTCACAAAGAGTCGGACATGACTGAACAACTGAACTGAACTGAGATCTATGTTTCCTACAGTGAGGATTGGTGACTGAAGGTGAAGGTAAGGACTCAATAAATGACAGAGGTCTAGCAGTCCTGGACTCACTCCCTATTGTCTCACTTAATGGAGACAAAAGTGCCCTCCACTGAGAAAGATTACAGTAAAGATATCAGACATCGCTTCTGCAAGGTGCCTTGCAGATGCTGACCAAGAACCTGTGAAGTGCTTGAGGATGAATCTGTGCTTTTCACTCAGGGACACTGGCTCTTCCCAAGGTTTCCAGCTTGTGCAGGAGGTTGGACTTCTCCCTTGGTGAAAATATACATCTTATTCCCAAACTTTCTCAAGAGAAAGACAAGTCTGGCTCCCTCGTGTCTGGTTTTAAAGCATATAGTTCTCACTCTAACCAAAAGTCCCAAATCTTTGCCCTAAGGCTGTGGTCAGAAATCTATTCAAGTATTAATGAAAACCAGGGCTGCCAAGATTCACTGTAGGCTTCAGATCTTTGAGAGGCAGATTAATAACCATGTTTATGTCCTTGGGGGCATTGTTGTGCACAAACTTTACAGCACATTAGAGTCATCTGGGGAATCTGTTTAAATACATGTTTTGGCCCCATTTCCAGAGATTCTGACTCAGTAGTTTTGGGGTACAACTTGGGAAGCTACATTTCCTAAAAATCCCTTCCAGGGAATCCACAGGCTACACTTTGAGAAATGGTATTTATTTCTCCGAGCACCATTTCTGTGTGAAATTAGACAATCATAAAGAAAAGCTCTACTATTGTAATATCTCCATCCCCTTAAAGAATGCCTTTGATATGTCAACACTTAATGCTCTATGTTCAGACTTTATGAATAAACTTGGTCTAAAGCTTTTTTGTATTCGGAATCCTGGGCTTTATTGAAGGTATCACTTGATGCTCATGCATAAAGACACACATGATGAATTTCTTCTGGGATTTAGTAAAGATGGTATTTTCTCCACAAAAGATGTGTCTCTATGTTTATATTTATACATTTAGTGGGAGATGGGGAAGGAAATGCAGCTCAAATATTGTCATCTAATGCAGGTCCCTTTTTGCTTCAGTGTCTATCAGTCCCCTCCTGTCCTCTGGTCCTCCACTGCCCCTTACTCCCAGATTCTCTGATGCATCCAAACCCAGAACTGTGTAACCCCAGCTTGGCAGGATATTAGAAACTGCTCTCTGTACTGAGGAAATCTGATGTTGCCATAACTGTGCTCCCTTGTGAGCTTTTAATTCGACCGCAAGCCTTTGCCATAGTTGGCGTTGCCATCTCCTGCCCAGGTCCTGGCTTTCCCTCCAGGGCTGGCCAGGATCAGGCCTGTCCCTGTCCTCGTCCCCAGGTCTTATCACTTGCTTCCTGCTGGCTCCTTACCCTACGCCTTGGGAGCTGGATCCTGCTCTTATTATCATTCCAATTGACTGCATTCTTAGCTCCAAAGTGAAATACAGTGATTATCTTTCCTTATAGCTGCTGCTGCTACTGCTGCTAAGTCGCTTCAGTCGTGTCTGACTCCATGCGACCCCATGGACTGCAGCCTACCAGGCTCCTCCGTCCATGGGATTTTCCAGGCAAGAATACTGGAGTGGGTTGCCATTGTCTTCTCCTGCTACCAACACCAAAATTCATGATGGCCTGAAAGTCCCAACAGAAAGCAAGAGCAGCACCTTTGCCCTCATGAATGGAAAATTTATGGGAAAATTCCACAGTCACTGCAATTTATGAGGTAACAGGCTTCCTCTGTGTCTTCAAGTTCTCTGGAGGTTATCTATCTATCTATTTATTATCTGTCTATCTGGGCTTTCCAGGTGGTGCTAGTGGTAAAGAACCTGCCTGCCTACGCAGGAGATGTGCATTCAGTTCCTGGGTTGGGAAGATCCCTGGAGTAGGAAGTGGCAACCCACTCCAGTATTCTGGCCTGGAGAATCCCATGGAGAGAGGAGCCTGGCGGGCTACAGTCCATGGCGTCACTAGAGTTGGAAAGGAGTGAGCACACACATACATGCATCTATCTATCTTATCATTGACCTAGCTGCTATTAGGAACTGGCTCATGCTGTTATGAATGCTGAGAGGTTCCACCATCTGCAGTTAGTGAGCTGATCACCCAGGAGAGCTGATGGTGTAATTCAGGCCTTCAGCAGATTGGATGAGGCCCACCCGTATAAGGGAGAGCAATCTGCTTTACTCAGTCTACAAACAACGTAAGTACAGTCCTGCCCTTGGGGATTTTTACAGACTGTAGAGAAAGGCGACATTGAAAAAGCAATTTAAAGTTCCTTAAGTGCGGCCACAGTAGGGAGAGAAAAGGGATTCACAGGGACCGTTTATCTTGTCTGAGAATCAGAAAGGGAGAACTAAGTTAAGATTTGTGATATCTAGGAAAACGGGAAGAACGCGAGACATGCAAGGCGTGAAGGTGAGTCAGTTCCAGCCTGGTAGCAGAAGAGGATGAGCCTAGAGAGGCAGGCAGGAGCCGGGGGTGGGGAGCGCTGCAGACTTTGGCAATTAGAGACAATCAGAAGTACTGAAGGGATTTAAGAATAAGAGTGACACGGTCAAGTCACTCTGGAGTCAGTGTGTAATAGTCTTAAATAAAAAATGAAGAGATACTAAACATGTTCTTTCTTTCTTTTTAGTTTTTTGTTTTATATTGAAGCATAGTTGATTAACAATGTTGTGTTAGCTTCAGGTATACAGTAAAGTGATTCAGTTATACATATACTTGCATCTATTTTTCAAGTTCTTTTCCCATTTAGGTTGTTACTAACACTGAGCAGAATTCCCTGTGCTGTACAGTAGGTCCTTATTGGTTATTCATTTTGAATACAGCAATATGTGTATGTCAATTCCGTATTCCCTAAGTATTCCTTATTACACAGCCATTAAAAACAATGAAATAGTGCCGTTTGCAGCAATGTGGATGGAACTAGAAATTGTCATACTGAGTGAAGTAAGTCAGATGGAGAAAATGGAATATCATATGATATCATTTATATGCAAAATCTAAAAAAATGATACAAAGAGATACTATTTCTGAAGTCCAATTCAAGTGTTTTTTATGATATGGTAACTTTTTAGTTTCTTTTACTTATGAGTTTGTTTGGCTGCACTGAATCTTGGTTGCAGCACTTGAGATCTTTAATTGTGGCATGTGGTGGGGACTCAGTTGCAGCACGTGGGATCTAGTTCCCTGACCAGGGATGGAACCCTGCCTGCTCCTCTGCCTTGGAAGCATGGAATCTTGGCCACTGAACGAGCAGGGAAGTCCCTGACAACTTTTAAATTTTTATTAATCATTGTATTTTATTAGTTACAATGTCAAACTGGTTACTTACATAGTTTCTAAGAATGAGAAATAATCCATGGCTAAGTGGTGAATATGTTATATTCTATTACGGCTGTTTCTAATTAACCTTTGTAACATGCAAGTCTGTTACTAAAACTCATGGGTTTTAGGTTTGAAGGGGAGTGGATACATGTACATGGATGGTTGACTCCCTTTGCCGTTTACCTGAAACTACCACAGCATTGTTAATTGGGTATCAGCTCAGTTTCAGTTCAGTTGCTCAGTCGTGTCTGACTCTTTGCGACCCCTTGAATTGCAGCATGCCAGAGGAGAAGGCAATGGCACCCCACTCCAGTGCTTTTGCCTAGAAAATCCCATGGACAGAGGAGCCTGGTAGGCCGTGGTCCATGGGGTCATGAAGAGTCGGACACGACTGAGCGACTTCCCTTTCACTTTTCACTTTCATGCATTGGAGAAGGAAATGGCAACCCACTCCAGTGTTGTTGCCTGGAGAATCCCAGGGATGGGGAAGCCTGGTGGGCTGCTGTCTATGGGGTCACAGAGTCGGACATGACTGAAGTGACTTAGCAGCAGCAGCAGGCCTCCCTGTCCATCATGAACTCCCGGAGTTCACCCAAACCCACGTCCACTGAGTCGGTGATGCCATCCAGCCATCTCATCCTCGGTCGTCCCCTTCTCCTCCTGCCCCCAATCCCTCCCAGCATCAGAGTCTTTTCCAATGAGTCAACTCTTCGCATGAGGTGGCCAAAGTACTGGAGTTTCAGCTTTAGCATCATTCCTTCCAAAGAACACCCAGGACTGATCTCCTTTAGAATGGACTGGTTGGATCTCCTTGCAGTCCAAGGGACTCTCAAGAGTCTTCTCCAACACCACAGTTCAAACGCATCAATTCTTCGGTGCTCAGCTTTCTTCACAGTCCAACTGTCACATCCATACATGACCACAGGAAAAACCATAGCCTTGACTAGACGGACCTTTGTTGGCAAAGTAATGTCTCTGCTTTTCAATATGCTGTCTAGATTGGTCATAACTTTTCTTCCAAGGAGTAAGCATCTTTTAATTTCATGGCTGCAATCACCATCTGCAGTGATTTTGGAGCCCCCCAAAATAAAGTCTGACACTGTTTCCACTGTCTACCCATCTATTTCCCATGAAGTGATGGGACCAGATGCCATGATTTTATTTGGGTATACCTCAATACAAAATAAAAGGTTTAAAGTTTGGGGAAAAAAAACCCTGATGGGTTTAAAGTGATTTTATCAACGTAATAAAATCCAGAGCAAGGGTTTTATAAAGGACTAGGTCATGAAGATTACATCTGACAGAGAGCGATGCAGACTCATTGAGATGTCAGTTTTGCACCTGTGACGTGTGTTTCCATCTTTCTCCCAAGCTCTCTACTAATTTCCCTCCTTTTATCCAGCCCTGCTTCCTGAATCACTGCTAGGTCTCCACAGCTTCAAGATAAACCATGTTGGGCTTCCCTGGTGGCTTAGATGGTAAAGAATCTGCCTGTAATGCAGGGGACTCGGGTTCGATCCCTGGGTCAGGAAGATCCCCCGGAGAAGGGAATGGCAATCCACTCCAGTATTCTTGCCTAGAGAATCCCATGGACAGAGGAGCCTGGCAGGCTAAGGTCCATGGGGTCTCAAAGAGTTGGGCAAGACTGAGTGCCCAACACTTTCAGGACTCTTAGTTGCAAATGAGTGAAATTCCAACTCAAAATGACAGGAGCAGAGATGGGAATTCGGGCTTGTTGTTGGGTATGATGGCTGTAGGGCTCCGCTGGTCTCTTAGGAGCTCCCTCTGACCTTTCCTGTGCATCAGTTTGCTTGTAGGGAAGCACCCGCTTATGGTGGCAAATGACTGTCAGTAGGTTTGGCCTTACCTTGTCTCACCTTCTCAGGACATCCAGCAGAATTTCCCTTCTCCCACAGTTTCAGTTAAAGTCTTAGAATTGAGCCCCATGTGTTCCCATTGGCCTGGCTCACAAACCACTTCAGGAGTTTGGGCTGGGACCAGTCCCACAAAACTCGGATGGACTGAGAGTGGGGAGAGGAATTGCTACAGGAAAGGAAAAACCACTAATGTCCACATGAGCACTAAGTAAGGGCCAGGTTTGCAGCCTTCCCAAGGCTGCAAATCTGAGAGGATGCTCACAGGGGGTCTGCTCAGAGCCGTGCCCACACTGAGCTCTGGCTCACTCGAGCTCTCGGGAACTCCTGGCTGGGCAGCTTGGTTGACGGTTGCCATCCCAGCTCCAAACCTTTGCTTGTGATGGTTCTTTGGTTCTATTTGATGGCCCTGCTGGGGCTCTCAGGTGCCCTCCTGTTCTTCTCCACAGCTCCGGCTCCAGCAGTCACCCTTCTTCTCCCTTGACGTCTCCCAAGTTTTCACCCGCTGTCCCTGACCTGTGCACTAGAGTTTCAAATGTGGCCACTGATCACTGTGCTACATCTGTAGAATGTGTGAACGCTGCTGGTATCCAAATGCCATCCAGTGGATTCATTAAATGCCTCCATTCATCTCCATGGAGAGAAAACAAGAACAAGGCAGGGTCTTGGAGATCTGAGGGGCGCCTCACCCCACGCGCCCCTTCTCCTGGGCTCAGTGTAAGCACATCCTGCCGCTGGAGGGCCACAATGGCAAGTGTTGTCTCAGCCGCCATGACCTTCCATTATTTTTAAGTAGCTGTAGCAGAACAAAAGACAAATGAAAACTTTCTCTGCTTGATATTGAAAAAAAAAAATCACTGGCATGTCATATGGTAATTCATTAAAGACTCCTCATTCATCAGAACAATTCATTTTTGTTTGAAGAGGCTGAATAAGCAGTTTCTTGCTGATTTCACTGTCAGCCTCTCTGGCCACATGTGGCTCCAGTTCATTTGCAGTGATTTTATTCCTAAATATTAAGAGTTTTCAGGGAATATGTGGAATATTTTAAATCAAATTGGGCTATTTTACTTAGATACCTCTTTTACATTCTTTCTTTTACAATTCTAATATCCAGGACTGGAATTTAATTTTTTTTTTTCCCCTTCGAATGAAGAGATACACAACAAGTAGATTCTTTCTTTTTTCAGAAATTAAAATCTACCCAGTTGGCTTGAATCTACTGCTGAACTGAGCACAGGAAACTGATTTCTGGCTAATTTTAAAAGTTTTTTTTAAAAAAATATATAAAATAATATCTCAAACTAGGGGGAGTTGTTGTTTTGGAGTCTGTTGCATTCCTGTTGTCGATCAGTTGCTCAGTCATGCCTGACCACAGGGACTGTAACCCACCAGGCTCCTCTGTCCATGGGATTCTCTGGGCAAGAATACTGGAGTGGGTTATAGTCTTGAACCCGAATTAAACTTCGTAAATGTGTGCTTTACTAAATCCTCCTTTATCAAGCACGTCTAATTCATTTTCTATGTAGCTATGCTTTAACACCACAGAAATGCAGTTTTTGGATTTCCCCAAAATTCTTTCTCAAAAATCTTTAATCAATATCTGTAAACCTGGTTCCCTTAGTCAAGTCTCTCAGTATCTCTTTTTCTTACCTCTCATCACTGTTTCTTTTCCCCTCTGTGGTAGAACAGGGTTTGTCAGCTCAAAATACTACCTGAAGTCATGCAGCTATTTGAAATGGGTGAATAGGTTGGGAACAATAGCAGTTGTATGGGGACCCTGGGAAAGCAGAGACACCTGACTGCGGGTAGGCTGACAACATTCAGCTCCAAGAGTCCCCATGAGAGAATTCAGCATGAGATTTGCCAGGTCTTACACTTTCAAGGGAAGCCAGAAACCTAGATTTTAGTGTGAAATATTCCAATTTTTGAAATGGTCAATTATTAAAAATTTTTAAGATCATTTCTCCCCCAAACCTATAAATGTCCCATAAGCTATTAGAAATTTGTTATATCCACCCTTTAACCAATTTGTTTTCATCAACATCTGATTATACTACACTGGGTTTGCTTCTCCCCTCTCTCCCTCTGTACTCAGATCAGACTTGTGCAGTAAACTGGTGAATTATCTAGGGGCAGAGCACGTCCCCAACCTGTGGCCACTTCAGGCCCTGGGACCAGAGCTGTTTCCAGGAGCCAGAGATGCACCTGGACTCTGAACTTTGCCACAAGCCTCCCGACAATCACTGGTTAGGAGAGCGGTGCTCTGCCTGCTGAGGCTGGAAAGGAAAAAAGCAGCTGAACTCTAGTCTCCATCTGTCCAATTCTCCCTTCTTTTCACTTGTTGCTGTCCTTTCAGCCTCTATTAGTCCAGCACTTTTGCTGCCACTACCAACACCAGGGGGCTTCCCTGATAGCTCCGCAGGCGGTAAAGAATCCGCTGCAATGTGGGAGGCCTGAGTTCGGTCCCTGGGTTGGGAAGATACCCTGAAGATGGGAAGAGCTATCCACTCCAGTATTCTGGCCTGGAGAATTCCATGGACTGTATGGTCCATGGGGTCGAAGAGAGTTGGACACAACTGAACGACTTTCACTCTCACCAACACCAGGTAAGGCTGGATATAGGTTCATCTCTGTTTCTACCCATGGACACAGACACGCACAGACACACACACATCGCTGCTGTTTCCTGACTTGTTTCTTCTCGCCTGTTCTTGATATTCATTTATTTGACCTCCACTGTAAAAAATGCACAGTGTGTATGAGGTTTCCAGTGCTGTGAATGGACTAAAGAAGTGGTATATTCTTAACTATACCATCCCCCTAGTCAGTCCACTAACTTGAATAACTGGATGTTACCTGTATCAGAATAACTGCAGGTTGAATTTATTTAGTATTTAAGGTTTTAAAAGCATCTTTGGAATTGTCATTTTATTTTTATCTTTATAAATAAACCCTGTGGCTTCAGTAGTGAGATATTGTCCTCCACTTTTAATACACTGGGAAACTCTTGTCAGGCTCGTGGATCAGAAATAGGAAGGTCTGCAAAGAAATTCTGATGTCAGATATTAAAATATTAGCTGACCTGTATTTTCAGTGAATTATATCTCTTTTCCTGTGATTTCACTCTTTTCAACAAAAGTAGTTCATTACCGCTGGTATCTACCCACCTGGCTGAGTCCAATAGCATTGTTAATTTTGGGTATGACTCATCTGACAGCTGTTTGTATGATGTCTCTCAGCCAGTTAGTAGAAGGTCAGTATTTTTTTCCTGAGCAGTATGATTTTTAAAAAATAATTAAATCAAGCCAAGAAATACAGAAAGAAAAGTAAATTTGAAGTTTTTCGGCAATGTTCCTATCTGCATACTTTGTTAACATTTTAAGAAAACTATGCAGCTAACTTACGATCTAGCAAGACCTTCTTTTGAGAAGTTATATCAGTTATGACTTTTTTGGATACAACCCCCTTCCTCTGGAAACTCTACTTGAATATAGATAGAAAAACTGTATTATCTCCTGTAATGGCCAAAGTTGGAACAATTTGAGCAACAAAATAGTGTTGGATTATAGCACAAAGTATAATATAAGTATCATGAGTCCATACTGATAAAAAATAACTAATTAAATAAATAGACGATGAGGGAGAAGAGACAAATCTCCTGTGCATAAGAATTCCAAATAATTTATGTAATTACTCCACCCTCGATGGGAACATTAACTCCTCACTTCTTAAGTGTGGGCTGCTCATAGTATGTCTTTCCAAAGAGGACAGTGTGGAAAGGGGTGGGGGAATACATTTATAGTAGAGAAACTTGAGACCCTAGACAGGAGTCAAGGTTAGTATCAACAGTGTTAAGTCCTATTGATGTGATGAAAATAGCGCTTTACCCATGTGGTCTTCCTCCCCTCAAAATTTATAAGTGTAGTATAATCATGAGAACAGAAAAATCCCTATAGAGCGGCATCCTGCAAGATACTTGACCAGCACTCCTCAAAACTGTCAAGATCCTTAAAACCCAAAACCCAGGAAAATCTGAGAAACGTCAAAGCCAGGAGGAACTTAAGGAGACATGACAACAAAATGTAATGTGGTAACTCCGCTCAATATTATATGGCAGCCTGGATGGGAGCAGGGCTTGGAGGAGAATGGATACATGTATATGTATGGCTAAATCCCTTTGCTGTCCACCTGAAACTATCACAACATCATTAATAGGTTATATTCCAATACAAAATGAAAAGCTTTAAAAAAAATGTAATGTGGTGACTTGGATGGGATCCTGGGATACAACACAGACAATAGGTAAAAACTAAAGAAATCTGAATAAACTACGGACTTCAGTTAGTAACCTTATATCAGTGTCGGTTCTTAATTGTAACATAGGTATTACACTGATACAAGCTATTAAAACCAGAGAAAACGGGGATATATAGGATATATAGGAATTCTTTGCCATCTTCCCAACTGTTCCACAAATCTAGAACTGTTCTAAAAAATAGAGTGTATTTTTTTTTTTAATGTCATTTCACCTGCAAAAGAGGACAGGTAGGATGGTGCAGAGTTGGCTAATTCAGCAGGTCAGACACGTCAGCAACTCAGGTTTGTTGTGTCTTTCTGCTCTGCTTCCCTGACATACGCTGACTTCCATGAGGCTGTCTCACAGCTGTGAGATGGCTGTGATGCAGGCAGACACAATAGCCGACAGAAGGAAGGAACTGGCTTTCAGTATGCTTCTTTGTAAGTGTGGAGAGTGGAGGCCTCTGGCCAGAACTGGGTGACATGTCTGCTCCTGAGCCACTCACTGAGAAAGCCGCAAAATGATCAGTGAGGCCACAGGAACCCATACTCCCCCTAGACCTCCTAGTGGGAGCACTTAACTAGCTGGGCTCTTCCCGCCCCTAAGAAGAGGCTGAGAAATAGACTACGCTCCTTCACAAGAGAAAGCAAAGCTAATGACCATATCTGTTTCCCCAGGCTGGATACACCACTCTGGTCCCTCTTAATCCCATTCTCGTTGTATGCCCATTTCTCCAACTTGCGCAAGTAATTTGAAGAGTAGTCTATAAGGATTCTATATTAAACAGCAAGTATATCGTTTTCCTCTTTTCTTTTCAGTGGCTATTGAATGGCTTTACCACTCAACTACAACTCTATTCATCCATTAGACAGAACAGGGAAAACGGCTTGGCTCTGTTTCCTGCACTGGACTAGTTTGGAGGCGCTAATATGCAGTGCTTTCCTGATAAGCTGTGATAAGGCAAAAATATTCCCCACCCTGGTTTTCATCAGAAATGTAAATGACATTGTAAATGACCTGTTTGTAACAGGTCCTCCATCAAAATCCCTAGATATCTTTCCAGTGTCTCAGTCCTGTTACTAACACATCCTGTCAAGATCAGTGTCTCCGAATGGTGTAAATGTGACTAAGATGCTCTATTTTCTAAATGGTGTCTAATAGGTTATAAAATAATTATCTGTAAATAATTATAATTATATCTGGGTCCTACAGTCTTTTTTTCAAATGTGAGTTGGGGAAAAATCCTTAAAAATAAAATATATAAATGTCTCATGTATTCAAGGGAGAACAAACATTGACAGAAACCACAGCTACTATCTCTCCTAAAACCAAGAAAAGGTAGGAAATCAGAGTGAGAATAAGAGTGGCTTGAAGATATAGGTCCTACAAGAACACTTGTAGAGAGTCATGAGTTCCAGGGTGACGTGCACTCAGCAAGGCTTGAAGGTTATACTCCTCAGAAAGAGCATTTCATTCATAGGAGACTTTATTCAAGAGGAGAAAAAACCCCCAAAAAACAAAACAGAGAAAGACATTGAAAACCATACTATTGTCTGCCAAACAGTGTAAGCTAAATTTGGTGAATGAATATGGACTTCAGGAAGCCACTGGGGTAAAACTGCTTCTTCCATTCAGCCCCCCACCTCTTATTTCTCCCCTTTATCTCAATGTAGACAAAGAATAAAACAAACACATAACAAAGATTGTCTAATGATCGTTTCTGAGACTTCTGTGCTTCTCTCGCTTACCCAAATCCCTAGAGAGGCAATGGTGTGGACATGAATCTTATGATACCTGAAGGGATTCGTTCTGGGAGAGGTGTGTGTGTGCGTGCATGTGTGTGTGTGTGTGTGTGTGTGTGTGTGTGTGTGTGTGTCTGTATGTATTTGAAGATGGGAATGAGAAGCTGTAGGGACACCTGTACCCTGTCTGATTTGAAAGGAGAATGTTTTGAACAAAACACTGATGGTGGGAGTGACCTGATCCCTACCTCAACTAGAATCCACTTCAAGACCACAGGAGCCTGGGTCATCTCCACCAAGGATATGAGATGAAGACCCTTTTTTAAGGATTACTTAAAATAGTGAGAAATGCTGAGAATCAGTAGGTGCTTGATTGCCAAGGAACAGGTGAGACTAAGAATTCTGCTTCCCTCTCACCCTTTCCAGGCATCATTCCTCGGTTCTCTAATAAACCATGCACATCAATCCCTGTCTCAGAATGCATTATGTCTCAGAATGCATTATGTGACCTAAGACAGTTAAGAACAGGATGCAGGTGTAAGTGTGAGTGCATGCTCCGTCACTTAGTAATGTCCAACTCTTTGTGACCCTATGGATGGTAGTCAGCCCTTCAGGTTCCTCTGTCCATGGAATTTGCCAGGCAAGAATACTGGAGCAGGTTGCCATTTCCTCCTCCAGGGTATCTTCCCAACCCAGGGACTGAACCTGTATCTCCGGCGCCTTCTGCACTGGCAGGCGAATTCTTTACTGCTGAGTCATTGGAGGAGCTCAGGTATAAGTGCACCTACTCCGAAATGGGATTTGTGAATTAAATCACCCAGAATCCCCTGGTATGCCTAGTGGAGTTACTAGTGGTGAGTTAGGATGTTCTCAGGTGTCTGAGAAGTTTACGGTGTCGGGGAAAGTAGTAATTAAAAGCTCGATGACATCAAACAGCTCTTGCTGAGTGCTACCAGTATACTGCAGAAACACAGCGAAAGGCTATGAGTGAATAATCCCAAATTTAAGGCAAAGTGTGGGAGTTAGAGGACCTTCTTGACAACATGTAAAGAGTTCTTATCTCTGTGTGTCAGAACAGAAGCAAAAAAAAAAAAAAATCTGAGGATCTTATCCAGGAATTAATTATAAGGTTAATGAAGCTTCAGAGAAGATGGGATTTTCAATCCTATTCAGTTTGCTAGGCTCAAATCATGGCCCTGATTGAGAGGAAGTGGGAACTTGAGACTTAAGATTTGGACATCTGGGTTGCTCACTCAAGCACCCTGAAAGCACCTGGATTGTCCTGAGTCCCGGGTCCCGCAGAAGTGACCCCTGCTTCCCTGTTAAAAGACAGGATTCCTATTTCCATGAGGATGGTGCAAAGGTCCTCACCTTGCAGGGCAAGTTACGCCCCACTCCCTACCTCAGGATCTACCCCCATATCAGCTCCCTAGCAGGTCAACAGCTGTGACCAAGTCAGAACATAGCTTGACCAGGGAAGTGTTCGGCCTGGTGAGTGAGAAAGGGGACTCTATGCTGAAGAGGCTGCAGGAACCAACATGTGCTCGGAGGGTGGGGCATATGAGGATTCCAAAGCCCATCATACCGTGACTATTTAGTAAAGGACGAGAGATTGCATTGTGTACCTCCCTCCACCAAAAGGAAGTCTGTCACTTGGTAAGCCTCTTTGGTTTCTGAAGGCAGTATTTCCCCCATTGAACATGCTATTCTGACATATTTACCAACTCATGTGGAAGGCTCATAAGCTTAGAGTGGGACCCATGTCAGGAAAGAGCTCTATGTCAGGTCTAGGTTGTGATGCTGCTTGGATCATATAACTAGCAGACCCTCTGCTACTAGAGATATCTGTGGTGGAAAAAGATGCCATGTGGAGTTTATGACAAGCCCAGTAGGAGATTCACAATGTAGAACCCTAGGGTTCTGGAGCCAGGCCATGCCATCTGCAGCAGAGAATCATATACCATTTGAAAAAAGAGCTCCTGGCATGGTAATGGGCCCCAGGTGAGATGGAGTGCCTAACCATCGGATATTGAGTGACCATGTGGCCAAAACTACCCATGAGAATCTGGGTTCTGTCGGACCCACCAAGTCATAAGACCCAGCAAACCTCAGAGCAATTCATCACAAGATAGAAGTAGAGCATCCAGGATGAGACATGAGCAAGGCAAGTGGGCAGGAGGAAGAATCACAGGCAGGTGGCCCAGACATTCATGTCACCCACCACTGTCGCACCAGCTTTTCTCCCTCAGCTCACATCTGGGATGATCACTGATATGTCCATGAAAATTTCTTGGGCCCTGGGCCCTTAGTAGTGAACTGAGAAAGGAAGAGGCAGGTTAGGCTTAGTGTATGGAAGAGTCAGGTTAGCTTGTGGATGCAAGCCAAAAACAGACAGTGGTTGCATAATCGCTTCTCTTGGGAATGGCCTTGAAAGGCAGAGAGAAGGGGAAATTCTCCATCATAAGAAGAGCTTTGGATACAGTCATCTGGATTATCTACTTTTGAAGAAAAAGAAGTAGCCCCTGCAGAGACTCATAGCAATGATAAAGGCTAGACAGGGGGCGTGACAGAAACAAGACAGGAAACATCAGGGGCAAGGACTCTGGGAAAGATGTGTGCATGGGAATAGGACAAACAGTGAAGTTCTTTGTATCGCCTTTTAATGCCCATCCGAACACACCTATCAGCTCACTGCAGAGGAGGGCCTAAATGACTAAAAGAAGATGAGTCACTGGTCAATGCTAGCTACCTGCATCAATGGCTGGCACAGCTGGTGCATAAACACAGTAGCTACCACCTCAGGGATGGAGGCGATGTATGGGCTCAGCAGCATGGGCATCTCACTCATCAAGGCTGGCTCAGTCACTGCCACTGCCAAGCGTCCAACCTGTGAGCCACAGAGACAAATGCTGAGCCCTAGACGGAGCACCATCCCTCAGAGAGACAAAACTGCCACTTACTGGGAGCTTAGTTACATGGTACTTTTTCCACCCAGAAGGGGAAGTGATTTATCTTCATTAGAATTGACACATAATCCAAGTATGGGTTAGTTTTTCTGCCTACAAGGCCTAAGCCACTGCCTGAAGGTCTACAGAGTGTTTGTTCCACTGACACGGGTGTCCATAGGTTATTGCATTTGACCAAACAATCCACTTTACAGCAAAGGAGAGGCAGCAGGAAGCATCTGACCGTGTGTCCACAGGGGCTTCCAGGTGGCCCAGTGGTTAAGAATCCACCTGCCAATGTAGGAGACATAAGAGATGCAGGCTTGATCCCTGGGTCGGGAAGATCCCCTGGAGGAGGAAATGGCAACCCACTCCAGTATTCTTGCCTGGGAAATCCCATGGACAGAGGGGTCTGGCGGGCAACAGTCTATGCGGTTGCAAAGAGTCAGACATCACTGAGTCATCATCATCAAAGTGCCCACCTAGAGTGGGAGAGAGATGGCACTGGCAGGTAAAAAAGAGCAGTCACTGGCTTGGAGATAATTTCTTTTAAATACAGACACCATCCTTTAGAGCCTTAAGTCGAAGACCGTTATATGGTATCTTGTCCCCTGCAGGTAGGATATGCAGGTCTAGGAACCATAAAGAGAAAGGAAATAGCTCCCAGTGGCCCAGTTGGGAAATGGATACCTCAAATCCCTTCTGTGCTGGGTTCTTCAGGGTTAGAGGTTTTGGTTCGAAGGAAGGGAATGCTTCCACCAGGGGGCACAGCAAGAGTCTCACTAAACGTTAAGGTACAGCTGCCACGGGTTTTTCCAGGATCTTCATGCCTGGAGACTATCAGGCAAGGAAAAGGGTCGAAAGTAACCCCGTCATCGAGGGGAGGAAGGGTTGCTGTCACACAGGACAGCGGGGGAGAATTTGCTTACCATTCAGGTGACCTATGGTGGCGTGAGTGCTCCCCTGGCAAATACCGACGGTAGGCACGCACAGCACGCACAGCCTGAGAAGTGCAGGGCGAGCAGGGGGTAAAACATGGGCGCAGGTGGTTGTCACCAGTTAGCCGTCTGCACTGGCAGAGGTGCCGGCTGACAGTGAGGGGAACACAGGGTGGGTAGCGAGGGCAGGTGGAGACCAACTACAGTTATTGTCCCTCACACTCACCTTCCTCTTGAAGTTTCTGCAGAGAAAGAGACCAATAGGACTGCTGGAGGCCTGGTTCCCAGAGGGAGTGAAGATATTACAGAATGCAGATCCGAGGGTGTGAGGAGTGCACGTGCTGATTCACCACCAAGGTCCCTGCTCAGGGCCTAGGCACTCATCTCTCCAGCCGCCAGGAGCAGTGACTGCAATCAGTGCCTGGAAACCACCGCCCTCTTCCCCTCCACCCCCCCAACCCCTCAGCTCCCTCCCCCACCCCCAACACCCCCACCTCCCTCCTCCCACTCCCCAAACCCCATGCCGCCAAAGGGAGTTGCCTCACCCAGGCCTGTGCCTCCCGCCAGGGGCAGCCCACACCTGATCCTGATGCCTGCCTGAGATGGGGATGGAAACTGAGGTCTCCTGCCTCAATTCAGTCAACTAAAGGGACACCCCAGCTTCCAAGCACCCCAAGCAGTTGGCTGAGGCCTCTGTTGTGACTGCACCCAAAGTCAGCCCCTCTGCCCAGTCTCATTCCTCCCCCACTCCCTGAGGTATGGGCCCCCCACCTTCCACGCACCCCCACAAACTCCTTGCAGGCACATCTCTGCCTCCTGGGAGTCTGTTTCCCGAGGAACCCTAAGCTAAGACAGCCTGAGACTGGCTACAAGTGATAACCAACAAAAACATCATTAACATAGCTGGCTCAATCAGAACATTGTAAGATTTTCAGGGCTGTCCCTCCTTAAGTTGGAACATTCAGGTGAATGACATTTGTAGTTTGACACTGGACAAAATTCTTCTAACTCAGGCCCAGACATCTCTCGCCTGCCCTTTCCCCAGCTTTGCCATCCCGTACCCACCCCCCTGTGTATAAGAGTCATTTAATATTAACAGAATAAACAGCTTTGGTTTGGCAGTTCACTTATGCTGCACCAAAGCAACAGAAATAAAACAAGCAATCAAAACCTCAGAAACCAAACATATGAAACCCAAAAACACCCGCATACGGCAGTGTTACCTGTCCAGCCAGTCACGTAAACATCCATGACTAACTCATCTCTTTTTGTAGATGTTAGAGCAAACTCTCTGAAAACTTAAAGGAAAGGCCCAAATTCCACTTTCATCAAACTTGTGTCCAATTTAATCTTCTGTGATTTTGACAGAAATTAAATGTCGGGGAGAAGAGAGAAAAGAAATATTATTCAGCTTATATGATAGGCTCAATGTGAGCAGGTGTTTAAAATTCACTGTTAGGTAAACTAGGCTCCGACGCAAAACTGCACTTTTGTTGGGTGATGCATGTTTCAAACTTTAACCCCCTTTTTTTTTTTTTTTTGCTGACAGAACCTTGTTTTTTTCCCTTCTTTTTTTTCCCCCAGCAGGAAGGCACAATCATTTACAATACTGCCAAATATAACAAACATCTACAGATGGGTTGGTCTGCAGCTGGAGGCTTTAACTTCATAGTATTTATTTGAAATACCCAAGCCAGCAGAGCAGGGCTTAAGCACAGTGGGCACAATTCACAATGTTTTGGCTCTGGAGCAAATAGCAGTTCAACTTAGTTTTTTCAGCGAAAATGGAATTTATGCAGATGTGCTTTGCACTAAATTCATTAAACAATTACATCCTGGTGCAGTTTTCACATTTTTGTAAAGGATCCACATAAGCACTAATTAGATCTAAAACAATGTTACTTGGCAAATTACAGTGCCGATTGTCTGCCTCGTCTTGCGATCCGCATCTGCTTGGCAATGATGATGATAATTTAGGTGCAAGCGATACAAATGTTGGTTTTTGTTACATTTAATAGAAATATTTATTTAAAACACACTATGGATTAATTGATAATGTAACCAGCGTTAAAGAGCCTCCAAATGTTTTCTCACGGACTTTTAGTGGTAAAACTGAATATGTGAAAATACAGTAGCTGAAACTTCTCACCATCGCTAACTGGCATTTCCTCAGTGAGGTTCGCTATTGAAAGGCAAGTTTGCATTTCATTTGGCTTCAAGTGCAAGCTGGGTAGCTGAATTACAGCAGTGCCTTTCAGAGTGCCGCATTTGAGCATTCGACGCAAAGGCAGAAACGCTTTCCTCCACAGCTCCCAGCCATGACTCCCCACGCTGCCTCTTCTTCGGTCCTTGGTTTAAAAGGACAGCTCAGTGTTAGAGAGGTATTCCATTCTTAAGTATTTCAGACATCAGGGTATGTTTTCTTTTGTCCATATTCATCTGTTTTCTATTTCATATATCATTCAATGTAAGAAGGCTTATTAACATTTAACCATCAAATCAGTTCTGCAGAAGTGAGGACATTCAGACGGGGTTTCTATGGCAACTTTGAATGTACCAACTTAATTCAGGGCTTGCTCTAGGCTGGTCACCTCCATTATTGCTCTCATCCTAGACATTCTTTAACTCGCTTGACCAGCCATGCAGTCGAGAATCCTGAGTGTTACCATTCTGCTCTCACCCAGGACAACCGCCACCACAACTACCTAGCCTTGCTTTATCCCTGGGAAGGAGGCCAATGTGGTGAATCAGTTTGGCTGCTGGTTTCCTAAAAACCACTCCTGTCGTTTGACTTCTCAAATGGTTACTTTATTGTTCAGAGCTAGTCATAAAAGAGCAAGCTCAGTGCCACCGCCAACAAAGATTAAGGGGCAAAATTAAACTCCAAATGTAATCATTGCCAAAGTCCATGTTTGGAAATATCTCCTCTCCAGGCAGGAATACTAATTATTAATGCAAAGCACAGCAAATAATAATGATGCTCTCAACATTCAGCATCCAGTTTCCTTTTCTTTCCTGGCTTGCTTCCCTAACGTTTGTGTGGGCCTTGCTGTTTGATTCTGCAGTTTTGCTAGGTAAGACACTGTAACTAGAAGGGTGATAATTCATTCAACAGACCTAATTGATAGGCCTGAAAATGCTGTGCTGGTTAAATATGAAATTATATCCTCCTTGAAAGAAAACACAACTTAGCACTAGTTTAGAGCTTGGAATAGTTCAGAGAGAAAATGTTGTTAGGTCTGTGTCAAAAGGCAAAGTAAAATTTGTAACAGAAAATGTATTTTTGAAGATTCTGAAAAAGTGAATCATTAATATTTCATAACTTGAAACTCAAATTCTTGTTGTTTCACCTTGGGAAGATATTTGATTCTATAATTTACTCCTATTTAGAATTTTAAAGGGGAAATATGATTTAATTTTTATTAGATTAAAAATAACAGAAGAGTTATTCTCAAATTTTCAAAAGTTGCCTTTGGATTGATAGCAAATGGAGAAAATGCTAAACAAAGGGCTGTAATTTTAGAAAGTTATGAACAACTGGAAAAGGGTTGTTATGACAACCTTTTTAATTATAAGTGTTAATTGCTTCTATAGCCAATAAAATGTACTATAGTCTATGCAACTTCTGAAGAGATAATTAAAAGTAACAATGGAGCTTTTGGTAAAACCAATTTAATTCAACTATTGTACCTTTTTACCCTGGAGGTGAGTGAGTAAGTGAAAGTCACTTCTCCAGGCTCCTTGAACCAGGGAATGAATCCAGGTCTCCTGCACTGTAGGCAGATTCTTTACCGTCTGAGCCAAGAAGGAGGAGGAGGAGGAAATGGCAGCCCACTCCAGTAGAAAAGTCCATGGACAGAGAAGCCTGGTGGGCTACAGTCCATGGGGTCGCAAGGAGTTGGATGTGACTTAGCAACTGAGCACGCATGCACCTTTTACCAATCAGATTCCATTTGTATTTGGTTGGCATGGATGATACCACTTACTGTTTCTAACTTTATAAGTCCTTGGGTAGTGAATATCTTTGGCCCTGAGACAATTCTTGGTTCTATTGTATCATTCTTCCTTCCTGGGCTTTTTCCTTCTCCTATTCAACAAGTTCTGGATTCTTCCTCTGGGTGAAGAAACATGTTAGGCATCATAGGTCCAGAGAGGGCTGAGGCCCAGGCCCTTCACAGTGCGGTGGGGAAGAGCTGTGCATCTTTATCCAACATGGCACACACTTGCTGCTCCTGATTATCTGAGGCTGTGTACTAGAAAACAAATAAACAAACAACCCAGAAGTTGGTATCAGGTGGCTACAGTCATTAGGAAGCAACCTAACTATCTCCATACAGCCTTGTCTCTCTATACAGCTGAACATTTTTATTGCCAGCATTAAAATTTCCTCTTGAATCCTCTTCAAGAAGCTTTTGTCTTTAACCAGTTTCACTTTACAGTGACCAGATTAAGTCATCAGGACTCTCGAATACTTCTGCTAGAAATTTGTTATCGTCTAGATTTTGCTTCTGTACTGAGCAAGGGGGTAATTCACTAGCTGAGGTAGCATCATCCATGTATCCCAGACAGCAAGAGCTCTTTATTTGTATATGAGAGGAAATTTTTACATTTGAACTTCTGTAGCAGGAAGGATGATGCTATGGAAAAAGGAACATGGGCTACATTTTAGGATATAAAATGTTAAATTAATTTTTGCTTAATCAGAAAGGAATTAACTTATTAATAAAATCATTTCAACAGAAAGGAGAAGATATTGTGATGGAGAGGGAGCCAGGAGCCCTTGGGTAGCTAGAACGATGCTAAGTATCTGAAGACTGGAGGCCTCACAAAGTGCTAGAGAAAACTGAAAGGGTGGAGCATGCCTGAGGGACACTAGCTAACATCTTCCCTTTGCTCCTTAGCTCCAATTCCTCCTTTAAAATGCGCACCAGAACACGAGGTAAGAAGTTTGGTACTGGGCTAGGCTGTTGTTTCTCTATGTGTTAGAATCTGGCTGGTTTGGCATTTTTAATCACAGGGATTAAGGACAGGGAAACCTGGTGTGCTATAGTCCATGGGGTCATAAAAAGTTGGACAGGACTGAATAACAATTTGTTAAGAATGTGCTGTTTTGAAGTGAAAGAGACACTGCTGCTGCTGCTGCTGCTGCTGCTGCTGCTGCTGCGTCGCTTCAGTCGTGTCCAACTCTGTGCGACCCCATAGACGGCAGCCCACCAGGCTCCTCCTTCCCTGGGATTCTCCAGACAAGAACACTGGAGTGGGTTGCCATTTCCTTCTCCAATGCATGATAGTGAAAAGTGAAGCTGAAGTCGCTCAGTCATGTCCGACTCTCCGTGACCCCATGGACTGCAGCCTACCTGGCTCCTCCGTCCATGGGATTTTCACTAGAGATATAATTACTCCCTGTTTTCAAATTCTTCTTAATTGGGGGCAGGGACTATTATTTTGTCATTTCTCCTTATGCCCTCAAAGCATAACATGGTATCACACACATCATGTTTTCTCCTTATCAGTGGAGACAGACCCCTAAACAGATAATTTCAATCAAAACAGTAGGTACAGAAGAAACGAAAGGCCATAGGAGAAGGCTCTAGCCCAACCCCTTTGAGTACTAAAAGATTAGTACATGTTGACCTGCCAAGAAAACTGGAGAGGGCTCCCAACAGAAGAAAAGGCATGCATTCGTGCATGCTCACTCGCTTCAGGGGTGTCTGACTCTTTGCGACCCTATGGACTGTAGCCAGTGAGGCTCCTCCGTCCTTGGGGTTCTTTAGGCAAGAATATTCGAGTGGGTTGCCATTTCCTTCTCCAGGGGATTTTCCTGACTCAGGGATAGAACTCACGCCTCTTATATCGCCTGCATTGGCCGGCAGGTTCTTTACCACTAGTACCAAATGTGAAGCCCAGAAAGGCACGAGCAAGTTGTAGAAAAACAAAACAACATGGTGTTTGGAAAACTACATACACACCGCATGGGTTAATGAAGCTGATGCTTAGGGGGATCACAGAGAGAGAAAACTTGAGCATTAAATACAGACAAGACTTATGCCCTGTGGCCCACACTGAGGACATTGGGTTGGGCAAAGTCTGGGAGATGGTGAAGGACAGGGACACCTGGTGTGCTATAGTCCATGGGGTCATAAAAAGTTGGACAGGACTGAATAACAACAGTGACTGAATAACAACAATGAGAAGCCGTTTCAAGAGTTTTAAGCATAAATCATACTTATGTACAGTATCTCACCCTCTATACATTAATGTTATTGTGTACTGGATGCTTACTATCTGTCAGAGGCACATCTAAGTACTTTTCTCATTTTACAGAAGAGAGAACCTCAACTCAGAGAGATTAGGTAACTTACCAAAATCACGCTTGTAAATGCAGAATTTGTACTTGAACCTAGGTCTTAGACACTGCAGTGAGAGTCTGCAGGATTTCACAAAGATGTATTATAACACTATGGATTTTGACTTTTCTCTTTTCCTTGAAGCTAACACTAGATTTTCAACCTCATGTTTCTCTAGAATTTACAACTCTTTTTACTCTCTCATTCACATTTCTATCTTTCTTAGAGAGTACAGAGGGACCATTAAACTGTGAATTCCTTTTTTTCAACATCTCTGTGATGATTATGGAAATAGACATTAATTGGGTCATCTCATATGCTGAATTTGCTCTTTTTATGAATCATTTAAAACTGGGAAAAAATAAAAGTGGAAAAAAAAGTGGAAATATCTTTTTTTCCTGTCTTATTTCCCTCCAGTCCACAACTGTAAATACCTAGTGGTTGCTTTACTGAGAAATCTAGAGCAACTCTGTCCAGTAGAACTTTCTGTGTTGCTGGAAATATTCTATACTTGTGGTATCTAGTATTAGACATAAATGGCTAATGAGCATTTGAAATGTGGCTAGTGTGACTGAGGAACTGAAATTCAAGTTTCATTTAATTATTTTAAATTTAAACATTCACATATGACCAGGGCCTACTATTTTGGAAAAGACAGATATAAAACATTTCCACCTATCATAGGACATTGTATTGAATAGTGTTGCTTTGAAGCATAATTTTACCTTTTCTAAATGGCAGTCAGCACCTTCAATCCTAATATTACTCAAAAGGAGAGCACCTTCCATCATGACATATCAGTTTTTATCTTAGAGTTTGCATTGTTGGTTTTCAGATTTTCGTCACCTTTTCAATAGATTTTGGGTCTCATGTCTACAAAGGCAGTCAATTATTTTCTGAAGCAAATTTCATGAAGTAAATGATTCTTCTATAAAATCAAGAAGCTTTAAAGTTCTTATCCAAAAATATCCACGAAAAGATAAACAAAAAACCTCCCCTAATCCAAAGAAAGGCAACGCCAAAGAATGTTCAAAATACTGCAGTTGCACTCATCTCACACACTATCGAAGTAATGCTCAAAATTCTCCAAGCTAGGCATCAACAGCATGTGAACCGTGACCTTCCAGATGTTCAAGCTGGATTTAGAAAAGGCAGAAGAACCAGAAATCAAATTGCCAACATCCATTGGATCATAGAAAAAGCAAAAGAATTCCAGAAAAGCATCTACTTCTGCTTTATTGACTACGACAAAGCCTTTGACTGTGTGGATCACAACAAACTGTGGAAAATTCTTAAAAAGATGGGAATATCAGACCACCTTACCTGCCTCCTGAGAAATCTGTATGCAGGTCAAGAAGCAATGGTTAGAACCAGACATGGAACAACAGACTGGTTCCAAATTAGGAAAGTAGTACATCAAGGCTGTATATTGTCACTCTGCTTATTTGTCTTATATGCAGAGTACATCATGCAAAGTACCAGACTGGATGAAGCACAAGCTGGAATCAAGACTGCTGGGAGAAATATCAGTAAACTCAGATATGCAGATGACACTACCCTTATGGCAAAAAGCGAAGAGGAACTAAAGAGCCTCTTGATGAAAGTGAAAGAGGAGAGTGAAAAGCTGGCTTAAAGCTCAACATTCAAAAAACTAAGATCATGACATCTAGTCCCATCAGTTCATGGGCAATAGATGGAAAAATAGTGGAAACAGTGACAGACTTTATTTTGGGGGGCTCCAAAATCACTGCAGATGATGACTGCAGCCATGAAATTAAAAGATGCTTGCTCCTTGGAAGAAAAGCTATGACCAGCTGAGACCGTATACTAAAAAGCAGAGACATTACTTTGCCAGCAAAGGCCCATCTAGTCAAAGCTATGGTTTTTCCAATAGTCATGTATGGATGCGAGAATTGGACCATAAAGAAATCTGAGCACCAAAGAATTGATGCTTTTGAACTGTGGTGTTGGAGAAGACTCTTGAGAGTCTCTTGGACTGAAACGAGATCAAACCAATCAATCCTAAAGGAAATCAGTCCTGAATATTCACTGGAAGGACTGATGCTGAAGCTGAAACTCCAATACTTTGGCCACATGATGTGAAGAACTGACTTACTGGAAAAGATGCTGATGCTGGCAAAGATTGAAGGCAGGAGGAGAAGGGGATGACAGAGGATGGGATGGTTGGATGGCATCACCAACACTATGGACATGAGTTTTAGCAAGCTCTGGGAGTTGGTGATGGACAGGGAAGCCTGGCATGCTTCAGTCCATGGGGTTGCAAAGAGTCAGACATGACTAAGTAACTGAACTGAGTAAACAGTAGTTCAGTTCAGTTCAGTCGCTCAGTCATGTCCGACTGAACCCCCATGAACAGTATGAAAAGGCAAAAAGATAGGACACTGAAATATGAACTCCCCAGGTAGGGAGGTGCCCAATATGCTACTGGAGATCAGTGGAGAAATAACTCCAGAAAGAAAGAAGAGACACAGCCAAAGCCAAAACAACACCCAGTTGTGGGTGTGACTGGTGATGGAAGTACAGTCTGATGTTGTAAAAAGCAATGTTGCATAGGAACCTGGAATGTTAGGTCCATGAATCAAGGCAAATTGGAGGTGGTCAAACAGGAGATGGTGAGAGTGAACATCAACATTTTAGGAATCAGCAAACTAAAATGGACTGGAATGGGTGAATTTAACTCAGATGACCATTATATCTACTACTGTGGGCAAGAATCCCTTAGAAGAAATGGAGTAGCCATCATGGTCAACAAAAGAGTCCAAAATGCAGTACTTGGATGCAATCTCAAAAATGACAGAATGATCTCTGTTCGTCTCCAAGGCAAACCATTCAATATTACAGTAATCCAAGTCTATGCCCTGACTAGTAATGCTGAAGAAGCTGAAGTTGAATGGTTCTATGAAGACCTACAAGACCTTCTAGAACTAACACCCAGAAAAGATGTCCTTTTCATTATAAGGGATTGGAATCAAAAGTAGGAAGTCAAGAAAAACCTGGAGTAACAGGCAAATTTGGCCTTGGAGTACAGAATGAAGCAGGGCAAAGGCCAATAGAATTTTTCCAAGAGAACCCACTGGTCATAGCAAACATCCTCTTCCAACAACACAAGAGAAGACTCTACACATGGACATCACCAGACAGTCAATACCAAAATCAGATTGATTATATTCTTTGCAGCCAAAGGTGGAGAAGTTCTACACAGTCAGCAAAACCCAGACAAGGAGCAGACCATGAATTCCCTATTGCCAAATTCAGACTTGAATTTAAGAAAGTAGGGAAAACCACTAGACCATTCAGGTATGATCTCAATCAAATCCCCTATGATTTTATAGTGAAAGTGACAGATTTAAGGGATTAGATCTGATAGACCGAGTCCCTGCAGAACTATGGACAGAGGTTCGTGACATTGTACAGGAGACAGGGATCAAGACCATCCCCAAGGAAAAGAAATGCAAAAAGGCAAAACGGTTGTCTGAGAAGGCCTTACAAATAGCTGTGAATAGAAGAGAAGCAAAAGGCAAAGGAGAAAAGGAAAGATATACCCATTTGAATGCAGAGTTCCAAAGAACAGCAAGGAGAGATAAGAAAGCCTTCCTCAGCGATCAATGCTTAGAAATAGAGGAAAACAATAGAATGGGAAAGTCTAGAGATCTCTTCAAGAAAATTAGAGATACCAAGGGAACATTTCACGCAAAGATGGGCTCAATAAAGGACAGAAATGGTATGGACCTAACAGAAGATATTAGATATAACAGTAGATATTAAGAAGAGGTGGCAAGAATACACAGAAGAACTATACAAAAAAGATCTTCACATTCCAGATAATCACGATGGTGTGATCATCAGCCTAGAGCCAGATGTCCTGGAATGTGAAGTCAAGGGGGCCTTAGGAAGCATCACTATAAACAAAGCTAGTGGAGGTGATAGAATTCCAGTTGAGCTATTTCAATTCCTAAAAGATGATGCTGTGAAAGCGCTACATTCAATAAGCTAGCAAATTTGGAAACCTCAGCAGTGGCCGCAGGACTGGAAAAGGTCAGTTTTCATTCCAATCCCAAAGAAAGGCAATGCCAAAAAATGGTCAAACTACCACACAATTGCACTCACCTCACATGCTAGTAAAGTAATGCTCAAAATTCTCCAAGCTAGGGTTCAACAGTACATGAACCATGAACTTCCAGATGTCCAAGCTGGTTTTAGAAAAGGCAGAGGAATGAGAGATCAAATTGCCAACATCCATTGGATCATTGAAAAGCAGAGAGTTACAGAAAAACATCTACTTCTGCTTTATTGACTATGCCAAAGCCTTTGACAGTGTGGACCACAATAAGAATAAATTGTAAGAACTAACAAATAAACTGAGCAAGGTTGTAGGATACAAGATCAATACACAAAAATCAATTGTATATCTATATACTTGCAACAGACAAAAAAATCCAAAAATGCAATTAAGAAAATTATTTAATTCACAATAGTGTTTAAGAGAATAAATATACTTAGGAATAGATTTGACAAAAAGTGCAAAATTCATACTCTGAAAATTACAAAACATATCTGAAAGAAATTAAAGATCTAAATTAATGGGGAAAATCCCCCATATTCAAGAATCAGAGGACTTAATATTAAAATGACAATATCCTTCAAAATAATCTGTAGATTCAAAGAAATCTTTATCAACATCTTGCTGAATTCTTTGTCAAAAATGACAAATTAATTCTGAATTTATGTGGAATTGCAAGAGACTTAGAATACTTAAAACAATTCTGATACAGAGAAAGTAGAAAGACTCACATTTCCTGATTTTAAAACTTATTACAAAGCAACAGTAATCAAGACAGTGTAGTACTGGCTCAAGGATAGACATATAGATCAATGGAAGAGAACTGAAAGTCCATAAATAATCCATACATCTCTGGTCAACTGATTTTAAACAAGTATGTCAAGGCTCTTCAATGAGGAAAAAACAGTCTTTTCAACAAATGGTGCTGGAAAAACTGAATAGGCACATGAAAAAGAATGAAATTGGACATTTTCTTCACATCAGGTAACAAAAATTAACTAGAACTAGATCCAAGACCTAAATGTAAGCACTAAACTATAAAACTCTTAGAAGAAATCTTCATGACTCTGGATTTGGCAAATGATTCTTAGATATAACACCAAAAGCACAAGTAACAACAACAAAAAATAGATAAGTTGGACTTTATCAAAATTTAAAACTTTTATGCCTCAAAGGACCTCATCAAGAAAATGAGAAGAAAATCTACAGATGGAAAAAAATATTAAAATCACATATTTGATTTGTATCAAGTGATCTGTATCTAGAGTATATAAATAACTCATATAGTTTAATAATAAAAAGGCTAACAATCCAATTTCAAAATGGGCAAAGGATTGAATAGACATTTCTCCAAGGAGGATATAAAAATAGTCAATATACACTTGAAAAGATGCTCTACAACATTAGTCATCAGGGAAGTGCAAATCATGACCCTGAGATACTACTTCATACCCATAAAGATGGCTAGAATAAAAAGTCAGACAATAACAAGTGTTGGAAAGATGTAGAAAAATCAGAACTTTATATACTGCTAGTGGGAATATAAAATGGTTCAGCTGCTTTGGAAAGCTGCCTGGCATTTCTTCACGTGACTGAAATATAGAGTTACTATTAGTTCAGTTCAGTCACTCAGTCATTCCGATTCTCTGCGACCCCATGAATCGCAGCACACCAGGCCTCCCTGTCCATCACCAATTCCCGGAGTTCACTCAAACTCATGTACATCGAGTCGGTGATGCCATCCAGCCAGCTCATCCTCTGTCATCCCCTTCTCCTCCTGCCCCCAATCCCTCCCAGCATCAGAGTCTTTTCCAATGAGTCAACTCTTCACATGAAATAGCTAAAGTACTGGAGTTTCAGCTTTAGCATCAGTCCTTCCAAAGAACATCCAGGACTGATCTCCTTTAGAATGGACTGGTTGGATCTCCTTGCAGTCCAAGGGACTCTCAAGAGTCTTCTCCAACACCACAGTTCAAAAGCATCAATTTTTTGGTGCTCAGCTTTCTTCACAGTCCAACTGTCACATCCATACATGACCACAGGAAAAACCATAGCCTTGACTAGACGGACCTTTGTTGGCAAAGTAACGTCTCTGCTTTTCAATATGCTATCTAGAATGGTCACAACTTTCCTTCCAAGGAGTAAGCGTCATTTAATTTCATGGCTGCAGTCACCATCTGCAGCGCTTTTGGAGCCCCCCCCCCCCCCCCCCCCGCCAAATAAAGTCTGACTGTTTCTGCTGTTTCTCCATCTATTTCCCATGAAGTGATGGGACCAGATGCCATGATCTTCGTTTTCTGAATGTTGAGCTTTAAGCCAACTCTTTCACTGTCCTCTTTCACTTTCATCAAGAGGCTTTTTAGTTCCTCTTCACTTTCTGCCATAAGGGTGGTATCATCTGCATATCTGAGCTTATTGATATTTCTCCCGGCAATCTTGATTCCAGCTTGTGCTTCTTCCAGCCCAGCATTTCTCATGATGTACTCTGCATATAAGTTAAACAAGCAGGGTGACAATATACAGCCTTGATGTACTCCTTTTCCTATTTGGAACCAGTCTGTTGTTCCATGTTGTTCTATGCTTCCTGACCTACATATAGGTTTCTCAAGAGGCAGGTCAGGTGGTCTGGTATTCCCATCTCTTTCAGAATTTTCCACAGTTTGTTGTGATCCACACAGTCAAAGGCTTTGGCATAGTCAATAAAGCAGAAATAGACGTTTTTCTGGAACTCTCTTGCTTTTTTGATGATCCAGTGGATGTTGGCAATTTAATCTCTGACCCAGCAATTCTACTCCTTGGTATATAACCAAGAGAAACAAAAACATGTCCCCACAAAAATTTGTGTCTGAATGTTTATAACAGCATTATTCATAATAATCAAAAGGTGGGTGCCCATCAATGGACAAATGAATAAACAAAATGTGGTATACTTATACAATGGAATTTTAACATGGCCATAAAAAGGAATGAAGCGTTGATACATGCTACAACATGAATAAACCTCAAGAACATTTTATGCTAAATGAAAGCAACTATGGACAAAAGACCACATACTGCATGATCCCATTTACTTGAAGGTCCATAATAGGGAAATTAATCAAGACAGAGTGAGATTAGAGGTTTCTTTGGGCTGGGAGGGAATGGAGGATACAGAGTGATGGTTAAAAAGTATAAAATTTCTTTACAAGATTATAAAAATACTCTAAAACTGACTATGATGATGGTAACACAGATATGTGAATGTCCTAAAATGAGTTGTACACTTTAAATGGGTGAATTTTATGAAAGGTAAATTATATCTCAATAAAGCTATTTTTTTAAAAAGAAGCTTTAAAGGTCTCTGAAAGGAGTCATATTAGAAAGATCCCATTAGTCAACAATTTTTTAATCCTCCTCAAATGTGTCAACTTGATTTGGAAGGTGTTTTTCTTAGCAAGATCCACCAAAAGGTAGGCTCAAGTAGGAGTCAGATTGTTGTTGTTATTTAGTCACTTTTGTGACCCCATGGACTCTAGCGTGCCAGGTTCCTCTGCTCATGGGATTTCCCAGGCAAGAATACTGCAGTGGGTTGCCATTTCCTACTCCAAAGCATCTCCTCCACCCAGGGGTTGAAATCCAGTCTCCTGCACTGCGGGTGTATTCTTTACCATCTGAAGCCCTAGGAGTCAGATTACTTGGCTTTAAATTTTAGCTTTACGGCTTTATAACACTGAGCAAGATATTTAACCTCTTTAAGCATCCTTTTCCTTAACTGTCTAATGGAAATGACAACATTGAGTATCCACCTGGCAGGGTTGCTGTGAGGCATGAATGGTTGTGTGGCACTCAACACAATGCCTGACCTCCAGTCGGGGCTCAGTGCATTAGTTGTTATTATTTATAGTAGCTGATGATACCATAGATTATAGTATCAAATACAACCAATAACTCAGTAAGATAGTCCCTGCAGATTCCAACAAAATAAATAGTTAAATCAGCTTTTAGAAAATCAAACTATATGGTTTGCATTTGACTTTTTTTCATGGACACAAAAAACAGTGGTTCCTCAGATCCATTATGATGGCTGCTGTAAAAAGCAAGCAAACAAACAAACTACTACTACTGCTACTAAGTCGCTTCAGTCATGTCCAACTCTGTGCGATCCCATAGACGGCAGCCCACCAGACTCCCCCGTCCCTAGGATTCTCCAGGCAAGAACCCTGGAGTGGGTTACCATTTCCTTCTCCAGTGCATGAAAGTGAAAAGTGAAAGTGAAGTCACTCAGTCGTGTTCGACTCTTAGTGACCCCATGGACTGCAGCCCACCAGGCTCCTCCGCCCATGGGATTTTCCAGGCAAGAGTACTGGAGTGGGGTGCCATTGCCTCAAAACCCCCAGAAAATAGCAAGTGATGATGAGGATGTGGAGAAAGTGGAACTCTTGTACACTTTTGATGAGAATATAAAATGGTGCAGCCATTGTGGAACACACTGTGGCAGTTCCTCAAAAAATTAAAATAGAATTAACATGTGATTCAGCAGCTTCACTTCTGAATAAAAGAGAATTGAAAGCAGGGATTCAAAGAGATATTTGTACACTCATGTTCATAGGAGTATTATTTGCAATAGAGGAAAGGTAGAAGCAATCCAACTGTCCAGTGACAGATGAATAGATAAGAGAAATGTGATATAAACATGCAATGGGATATTATACAGCCTTAAAAAGGAAGAAAATTCTCACACATGCTACAACATGGATGAATTCTGGGGACATGATGTTAAGTGAAATAAGGCAAATACTATTACGATTCCATTTACAGGAAAGACTTAGAATAAGAAAATTTATAGAGACAGAAAGGGGAACTGTGGTTGCCAGGGGAAGGGGGAGAGAGAAATGAGGTATTGTTTACTGGGTACAGAGTTTTATTTTTGTAAGATGAGAAGAGTTCTGAAGATTGCACACCAGTGTGAATGTACTCAGCACAACTGAACTATATACTTAAAAAGTAAAGTAAATTTTTTATTATATATATTTTATCAGAATTTTAAAAATGATTTCCTATATTATTAATTCGGCATCTGACAAGTAATGAAGAGTCGTGGTGAAGTGCAGACTTTGGACTACTGCAGACCTGGGTCTGGATCTTAGCTTCACTGCATATTGACAGGGTAACCCTGGTTCTCCATACTCTGTTTCCCTAAGATGGGAACTCCATAAGGTTAAGAAGGATCTTTGCACCTGGCTGTGCAATGAGAACTAAAGAAGACTGCCTGTGCTCTCTTTCTTTCTTTTTCTATGAATGCTAATTCAAAAAAATGTATATATGGCATATACAACCCAATGACTACACAATCAGGATTGCCAGATAAAATACAGGATACACAGTTAAAATTGAATTTAACACAAACAATAAAAATTGTTAAAGACTTTTTAGTATACTATGTTCTGATATTACATTACATTCCATGCAATAATTTGGATATACTTTAACTGAAAAAGTCATTTATTATCTGTAATTCAAATTTAACTGAATGTCCTGTATTTTATTTGCTAACTCTAACAACCCTACATCTAACATTGTTTTTTAATCATTCAGATAAGTGACAAAGTTTAGCTCTATGGGGTAGAAAAAACTTTTCCCAGAATCCCAATTCATCTCTCTTGTTCCAGTTCTTGTGTTTAACTATTATCAAAGAGGCACAATGGACACATGACTTAATGAATACAATGACAACCGATAATGAGTCTAACTTATTACATTTCTATTTTGTCTCCTAATTACAACTGATTTGAGACAAACAAAAATATGAATAGACTAAATGTTTTCCTGCTTTATTTTCTTTTCTGCCTCTTATTTCATGAAGCATCAGGAATATCCTTTACTCTGTGCTGTGCGCCCCCATTTCCCTCAAAAAGAATTTTGTCTGAGAAACTGGTGGCCCTTAATCATGCTACAGAAGCCTGGCTTTGATAAAAATTAATAATGGTTAAGACAGCCATCTAACAAAATTTTAATTAGGGAATTCTCTTTCCGTCTTGTAGTGTCTATGATGTCTAATGTGATTTAAATACTGTTGGCCCTACTTGCACTCACCAGACAGTCTCCTGCTGGGGACAGTGCTGTGTCATTAAAATGGAATCCAGTGAGAGAGACAATAGTCACATTCACTGAATAGAAGCACTAAAGCTATGACAAGTACTTTTCAGGCCTTATTTCAGGATACCAATGTAATATGTGCTCAGGAATTTATTCAGTTTGCTAGTTTGGACCCTTCTGCTTTTCCATTAAAGTCTGTGTTTGATTCTACAGACCATGGAATGTGCTGGTGACATTAGAACAAGGAATCAGGAGGCCCAGAACTTAGTTCAGGTTCTGTTGCCCCATCCTGGGATTTGGGTGTATGCTATAGACTGAACGCTCTGTTCCCCCAAAATTCTTAGGTTAAAACCTAATCCCCAATGTGATGGGGGCCTTGAGATGAAGCCTTTCAGATATGTTTAGATCATGAGTGTGGAAACGCCATAAGTGGGATTAGTGAATGCCCTTTAAAACAGACTCCAAAGAGCTCCCTTGTCTCTTTCGCCATGTGAGGATGCAGTGAGTAGAAGGCCATTCATGAGTCAGAAAATGGGCTCTTACCAGACACCAAAGCTGCCATTGCCAGGACCTGAGACGTCCTAGCTTCCAAAACTATGAGACATAAGTGCTTGTTGGTTAAACCACCAGGCTATGATGTTTTTGTTGCTATTGTTTAGTCACCAAGTAGTGTCCAAATTTTTGCAACCCCATGGACTGTAGCCTGCCAGGTTCCTCTGTCTATGGGATTTCCCAGGCAAGAGTACTGAAGTGGGTTGCCATTTCCTTCTCCAGGGGATCTTCCCAACACAGGGATCGAACCTGCATCTCCTGCCTTGCAGGCGGATTCTTTAGTACTGAGCCACCAGGGAAGCCTGTGATATTTTTGTTACAGCAGGTCAAGTGGACAAAAATGGCATGTTCTGAGCCTCACAGAGCTTCAGTGGCCACAGCTGTGAGGTTGGAGCTAATAAGTGCTTGAGCGCAGATGAGACAGTGCCCACAGAAGAGCTCTGAGGGCAATGCCATGCCTCCGTGTGTGTGGAAAGGGCACTTTTGATAAAGCTCATTTCAGTTTTCTGGACTCCAGCCCCCTTTAAGTTTGAGGAGAGTTGGGCTTGGGTAGCCAACCTTCCTCCACTCCCCACTCCTCCCTGCCCCACTGGCCCCCTGCCTTTCCTCCCTGTGGCATCACCAAGCCATCATTCACGCTGGAAACTTCCTGACCAAGGCCTTCTTTGATTAACTCAGCCATGTGGAGGCCCAGTGGGGAACTGTCATAGATACTTAGAGCGCTGAGAAGCTGCCTAGCCAGTCCTCTTCAAGGAGCACAATAGACCTGGGGGGTTAAATTAGCATTCAGCTTACTAAAATTACACATTTAAAAGCCCAGTTTCCTAAAGCCTTTAAGTTTATGGTACAAATCTAGTTCTTCTGTTTATAGATTTAGTACCTCTTGTATAAAATAAAAAGAGACATCTTTAATTAGTTTTTGGCTGGCTCAAGTTGAAAGGACTATTCCCCATAATCTATTAGTGCCATTTACATTAACTATTAGTTGGCCTTAAAATGCAGCAATCAATTTAGCATTTAATTTTTCTTTCTAAGCAACTTTAAACACCTGACCTAGCAAGTTACTGACTTTGACAAGCAAAACCTTCCAATGATTTTAAAGTTTTTTCCACTTAGTAAGTTGGGAGTTTTAATATTATGACCTTTAAGTTCTATCAGACATTTGAATAGTGTTTACAAACATAAACACAAAATTTCCAGTATAAGTCTTGAAATTACTTTTAAACTTATAGTTGGCAGGGCATGGTGACTGGCAGGATGTGGGCCTGGGAGGCCCAAGACCAAAGAAGATCGGGGTTCTGCGTTAATAGAGACCATGGCCCCAGAGCAGCAGGTGAGGGCACCTAGCAAGGTGGGCAGGGCTGGGAGGGGAAGGTGAGCCCCAGCAGACAGCTGGGGAGGCAGGCTGAAGGTTGGAGAAAAGATTCGATTGCTAGAAGAGAGAGTAGGGAGAGAAAAGCACAAAAGCCCCACTGAACCCACTGAAACATTGGAGACCCAACAGAAGCCAAGGACAGACCCAGAGGAGGAAAAAGGAGGATGAATCTGCTAGTCTGTGGTTTTCTGCTCTTAGCTTCTAAAGCTGAAAGGCAGTCTTTCAGGAGTTGTGGGCTCCCCTGCATTGCCATGGTCTTACAGTGCATCTGTGATGAATCTCTAGCTTTGTGACTTAAATTTCCCTATCTCTCAGATTGTGATATAATAATAGTTCCTATAATGTAAGAGGGGAAAAGAAATTACTATTGAATGCCCAAATGACTTCTAAGGAAAGTGGCTTTTTGGAAATAGAAGTTGATGATTCACTTTTTGCTGTACAGCAGAAACTTAGCAGCAGCAGAAACTAACACAGCATTACAACTATCAGTCAGTTCAGCTCATTTCAGTCCCTCAGTTGAGTCCAACTCTTTGACCCCACGGACTGCAGCACGCCAGGCTTCCGGGTCCATCACCAACTCCTGGAGTTTGCTAAAACTCATGTCCATGGAGTCGGTGATGCCATCCAACCATCTCATCCTCTGTCATCCCCTTCTCCTCCTGCTTGCAATCTTTCCCTGCATCAGAGTCTTCCAGTGAGTCAGTTCTTCGCATCAGGTGGCCAAAGTATTGGAGTTTCAGCTTCAGCATCAGTCCTCCCAATGAATATTCATGACTGATGTCCCTTAGGATTGACTGGTTTGATCTCCTTGCAGTCCAAGGGACTATCAAGAGTCTCCTCCAACACCATAGTTCAAAAGCATCAATTCTTCGGTGCTCGGCTTTCTTTATAGCCCAACTATTACATCCATACATGACTACTGGAAAAACCATAGCTTTGACTAGACGGACCTTTGCCGGCAAAGTCATGTCTCTGCATTTTAGTATGCTATCTCGGCTGTCATAGCTTTTCTTCCAAGGAGCAAGCATCTTTTATTTTCATGGCTGCAGTCATCATCTGCAGTGATTTTGGAGCCCCAAAGAATAAAGTCTGAGCACTTGAAATGTAGTGATCTTGAATTGAGATGCGCCCTTGATACTGACTGTGGTTCTTGACCTTCCTCCACCAATAGAAATTGATAACAGGCCAGTCAAGGAATTCAGGCAAAGCTTTATTGGGACCCCTGCTGTAGCAGGAGGGAGCAAAAACAAGTAACAGATTCCCTTGCTTTGTCCCCAAGCGGGGGTGAGTTGGTTCCTTATATGGGATGAGGGTGGGGTGTGTCCAGGACTCAGGCTGGAGGTGTGGCTAGGGTGGTTTGCCCATCCCTTTGGTGCTGTTGAGTGCAGGGGGCATGCACTTCTGCTCTGGATACTGTTTTTGCTCCCAGCTCTTCAGAAGTGGCAGTTGGGCTTTTTTGGTCTTTTTGTATCTTATTGCCATTAATTTGCCTCAATTGTGCATGAACACAGTTATTTTTAGTCTCTTATAGTTTCTTTGTGTTTTGTTGCTTGAGGAGTTATTTGTCCAGGTGTAAGCACTGCAGCAAAGGGTCCAGGTCCCAGGTCGCAGCCTGTCTCAAGACTGGAGAACTGAGTGATTGGATGGGAACACAAAGGAGGCTTGGGTTGCAGCGGAGCCTTTCTGTTAGTCCTCCGTGTGGTCTTTGTCTTGCTGATATTCCCCTCAAACGCATCCCTGGAGTGGCCCTTTTACTCCTTTGGGCAGACTCACTGCTCATGGCCTCCTAAGGAGGGTATAGTGCTGCTGCTGCTGAGTGTCTTGGGTCTGATATCTGTGCTTTCTATGTCCTGATCCTTATCCTGCCACTCCTTGTAAACCTCTACAGCAGAACTCCCTGCATCAGTTCCAGGAGACAAGACTTCCAGGGTGAGTTTAATAATTTGTCAAAGACTCTCTCTCATTGTTTTTCCCACCTTCTGGCTTTAAGGAAGCAAGAGAAAAGATCCCACGGTGCTCACATCTCAGCACTGGAGAGAGCCTATAGTAGTATGGGAATGGCCCATTTCAAACTGAGAGCATCACCAGTGAGAAGGTCTGGGTCCATATCCCTTACCTGAGATCCTTGGAACTCAGGACTTTTCAGATTTTAGGAAGATAACAGAGTGCATAAGTAATATAACATCTCAGCAAGGTCTGGGGAAATACCCATAAAAAGATGTGTTACTGTTTCTGTGGTGAAACATGTGAAGATTCACACTAAGGGATATACAAAGACTCCAAAGGGCCTCATCTTCATTCAGAATGAGTTCTGATGCTAAGTGACTCTGCATTTCGCTTATTAAACACAAACAGGACTTCCCTGGGGTCCAGTGGTTGAGAATCCACCTGCCAGTGTAAGGGACATGGGTTCGATCCTTGATCTGGAAGGAACATGCCTATGTGCCACAGCTACTGAGCCTGTGCTCTAGAGTCTGAGAGCCACAACACTGAAGCCCTTGTGCCTAGGGCCTGTGCTCCACTACAAGAGAAGCCACAGCAGTGAGAAGCCCACGCTCTGCAACCAGAGAGAAGCTCCCGTAACCGCAACTAGAGAAAGCCCGTGCGCGGTACGAAGAGCCCAGTGCAGCCAAAAGTCAATCAATTAATTTAAAAAGCAAATAGACAAGGTTTGGTTGTCAGAGCTTTCTGGACTCTGTAACTGCAGGTATGTGAGTGTGGACCTCCACTCCCAACGCCAGGACCCACGAGCCCACGTGCTGGGCTTAGAGTTCACCTCCACCAGTGTCCCAGTAGCCCCTGTTAGCCCTGGGAAGTCTTGAGTCCAACTTTGGCATATTTGAGGGAATAATTCACCCTTATATAATTACCCAAAGTCTGAGAGTCCTCTGAATTTGAATTCTCCAAACAGCCAGTTGCTATCCGTTTTGCTTTTTGATGGCCATTACGGATGTTAGCATGAGAAACTTCTCTGCATTCAAATTTGGATTATTATAGAGAACCAAGGATTGGTAATTTTCACCATTTTTCTACTTCACAGCTAGTTTATGAATTCGCTTTTATTCAATAAACCCTGTAATTACGTGTACTATATCAGGTACCATTTTAAAGTAGGGACAATTATAACCTGCATTTTACAATTAGGATGAGGCGCTGGAGGGTTAAAGAACTTGGTCAGAGTCACACAGATAGTTAAGTGGCAAAAGAGGAATTAAAACCTACTTTAACTTCAGAGTCTATGGTCTTAACCACTATACCACAGTCCCCTTTAAATATTGGGCTTTAGTGGGTTAAAACATATTACACACAGGAAGAAAGGCATTTAATTTTTTTAACAAGAAATACATGTGATTTGCTTCTTCCAGGGTGTTAAACCATGCCCTGAAAGTATTAATTTTCCATCTGTGGTCACTTTTCTCTCACCCAAAGTAAGATTCAATATTGTTTTATTCTGAAAGAATTATCAATTAAATATAGAGCTTGTTGCCCCAACAATTATATATCTCAATGGAAGAATTTCAAATTAAGTAATGTTTATAAGGGTAAACTGAATTTTGAGCGCTTAGGAATAATTTACATTATAAAGAACTTCCTTACTCTCCTCTGTGCATGAATAGGCTTAAAATATGGTGATGACTATTATTGTTCCCAATACTATAGTCATTACTTGGAACATACAAAATGCTTTAAAACCACAAATTAATTATTAAGGAGACTATTGCTCTTGAAATTATATTTTTTATAAGGAATATGATTGTTCCATAGAAAGGAGCGTGTCTTATGTTGTCACAATTTGGGGTGAATAAATAAAACTAGCATCTGGCCAAGTCATGAGGCCTTTCAGATCTGCCCTTTTCTGTTTCAGGTTGGTTTCATCTAAATGGATTCAGGATACAGGATCAAAAACTGTCTCACCAATGCTTTGGAGGATCAAATACACTTTGATTAAGAACCTATACTCAAGGCCTTCCCCGGTGGCTCAGTGGTAAAGAATCCATGGGCCACTACAGGAGACACAGATTTGATCCCTGGTCTAGGAAGATCCCACATGCTGCAGAGAAACTAAGCCTGTGTGCCACAGCTATTGAGCTGAAACTACAACTATCGAAGCCCCACATGCCTGGAGTCCATGCTATGCAACAAGAGAAGCCACCACGAGAAGCCTAAGCACCAAGCTGGAGAGTAGCCTCTGCTCACTGCAACTAGAGAAAAGCCCTCACAGCAACAAAGACCCAGCACAGCCAAAAATAAGTAAAATTATATTAAAAAATAAATAGCAAATCCATCTAATTCTATATATTTTAACTTAATTTATCTTCATTCCTTAGCAACAAATTTTCACTTACCAAAACCCATTACAGGCTTCCTTAGTGGCTCAGATGGTCAAGAATCTGCCTGTAATGCTGGAGACCCAAGTTTGATCCCTTTGTTGGGACGATACCCTGGAGAAGGGAATGGCTAACCACTCCAGTATTCTTGCCTGGAGAATTCCATGCATGAGGAGCCTGGTGAACTACAGTCCGTGGGGTGGCAAAGAGTCAAACACACACATAAAGCCCACTATTACCTCTACTAAATTTAGATGAAAAGAGATACGAAGACACTGAGGCTAGAATACCTGGAGGTATCTGGGTGCCCAAGACACCAGGCATGAGGGAGACAACAGTTGTCACAATCTAGCATCTTGGGAAGTGTCAGTGTGACTGAGATTGATTAAGGTAGGAAAAACACATAGGGAGAAATTGTTATTTTTCCTTTGGGAGATCTATCTGCCCTAGGTGAGTCTATTATTAATCCATAAAGTTCCTTTCATTTCTACAGAGTCAGTGATTTCTTGTCTCATCTAAATTTAAATCTTAGGCAAAACATTTATTAGAGGGTTATACTGCAGGGAAAAACAGCCCCCAAGTCACACAGAGTTAATATCAAAAAGGTCTGTTTCTCACTCAGGACGTCCACTGTGGGCTGGATGACCCTCTCAGGCGTTTGTTCACATGCTATAGCTTGACAATTAAGGCTGCTCTGGCATCTCTGTCATCCCCTTGTGAGTCCTCCTTGACTGTCTGAGTAAGAGAAAAGACAGCTGGAGGACTGAGCATGGCTGCTTCTGAGTTTCAACCTGTAAGAGTGACCTAAAGGAAATCAACCCTGAATACTCATTGGAAGGACTGATGCTGAAGCTGAAGCTCCAATACTCTGGCCACTTGATGCGAAGAGCTGACTCACTGGAAAAGACCCTGGTGCTGAGAAAGATTGAGGGCAGGAGGAGAAGGGCACGACAGAGGATGAGACGGTTGGATGGCATCAGAGACTCAGTGGACATGAGTTTGAGCAAACTCCGGGAGATAGTGAAGAACAGGAAAGCCTGGCATGCTGCAGTCCATGGGGTCACAAGGAGTCAGAAATGACTGAGTGATTGAACAACAGCAACAAAAAAGTGACATATTCACAGCCGATCAGACAGAACTGGTCACACGGTTCCACCTAAGAACAGCCATCAACCCTGTTTCTGCTACACTCGCTGAAATAAGAATCATTATCCAAAAATAACTAGCAATGACAAGTATAAGGAGATATTTCTCCCTTCCCCTTTCAGGGGACTCAAGGAACGGTAGTCGTTGTGTGCACTATTTGTTTACATCACGACGACAATGATGATGGTGATTTGTCAATGACAGTATGAATAAATAGGCTAAAAGGCAGGGTGTGTACACATCTTGTGGAGAGAGGTCAACAAAGCTTTATTGAACAATAAATGCATGAATGAGGCACTCCACATAACTTCACACGGCATTTCTTATTGCTACTCTTTCCCAGCAGTCCCAAGTTACATCACATTGAAAAGGCATGCTATAGAATGTCTTATAAGCCTGAAATAGCTTCTGACTTGCCATAATTCATCTTGATGAGAACTGGATGCTATGGTCTTGCTGCTCTGGTAGCAGTTATGAAACAATAGGAACTCAGTAAATTGCATTTCAGTTTTAGATGTAATGGCTGCTGTTGTGTGCCCCTTACCTAAATCTCTTTCCTAAGAAACAAATTAGTCTTCAGATAAATTTTGCAGGTTAGCCCCCTTAGCCAAGTCTTAGCCAAACCAATCTGTGAGCCATTCTCTGAATATAAAAATGCTCTGACCACCACCGGCCTTTACGCTTGTGGTTGTTTTTCTCCTCCTAGTAATGGGCCTGTGTTAACCACACATTGTCTTTCATCTAGTTTCCCATGCAGTCGACGGCACTCGCCTTGTGAGGTGGTTTGGCCCAGCAACCACTACCCAGATAAAGGCCTGTCTTGCTATTTTGGCTCTGGCCTTCTTAGAACCCACTCATGAATGAGCAAATGGCCCTTGGCTAGACTCCTAAAATTCACTTGTTTTGTGCTGCCTCGACATCTGACTGCAAAGTTGGTGATATGTATTATTAAGTAAATGTGAATTTAGCAAAAATGTGCTGTGGTTTACGCACAGTTAATCTTACGCTGTGGTTTGAAACAATGTCTGGATTTCTACCGACTTTTTTGAGTTTACATATGAGCTTAGATATACCCAAGTACAGGGTTCTTTTACTTCTCCAACTGAAATCTTTTATGCAGGTTTTAGTTTTCTCCTTGAAGCCTAGTGCCATGCAACAAAAACTGTACACATGCCTGGTCATATTTTCATCTGTGTGCAGGCTGCCCCCTTGGGGTTTGAACATTAGTATTTACTGATTTTTCCTGCCATATATATTTAAATGAAAGAGTTTTCTTTAGATGCAAAAAAGCCTGGAGGTTTGAGGGGGTGTAATTTTTCAATAACGAGCTTAGTATGTATAAGAAGGTAATGGGCCCTTTTCTATGGACTATTTATAAACTATTGAAGGGGAAAAAAAGCACACTCCATTCTTGTCATTAGGATAAGGCAAACTACACAAGAAGACTCTGTTCATTCAAGTTTAACTGATTTATATCAAAAGACTCAAAATAGATGGCAATCAGTGTTTCAAAAAGACAGCAAGCTAAATAAAAAATGCCCTACAACATAATCCCAGGTAGTCCTTTCCCTTTTCTTTCTGCAATTTATTATAGTGCTGGCAATAATAAAAGGATCCTGGAAAATGGTGATGGAGATTCCCCCTCCCCCCGCCTTTTTTTTAGTTATTTGATACTCTCATAATCAAAATCCACTATTTAGACTTTGGCTTCTTGTTTGAAAGTATCTTTGGTTATAGAGCAGATTGCTCTTAACTAGATATAATCTACTTTCTTGATTTTCTAAATGAAGAAAATCATATTTCATCGTACTCTAGTATCTTATTTACATATGATGAAGTGCATTAATTATTTTAATAGTATTAAATTTGAGTATCCAGACTGTCAGTTATGGTTTTATAATTGTTAATAGTTCACCTACATGTATTCAATCTTTCTTTTTTCTAGTGCTCATATGTCCATAAGAACGCAGTCCAAATGGTTAGGAGTTAGATAGGTAAGTGGTAAGTGTTTCACACATGGTACAACAAGAAGATGCCCCTGATAGGTGGAGGTAGAGAGTGCAACAAGGTTCGCATTTTGCTCATGATCACAACCACTGATGAGTAAGAAAATGGATTTAGTCCTTTTATATCAAGCTGGTGCCCAAAAGCTGTGACAATTGCATTCAAACCCCCAATTAATGCTGAGTTTCATGTAACTACAGAGGTGAGGCAGACCAGGGTTTTGCAGTCTTTGACAAGTAACAGACTCAACAGGGAAGGCTTTTTTAAGGCATACACACCCAAATCTCATGTCCAGACCCTCTTGGAGATTTGGACTAAGTAAGTCTGAGGTAGAACCCTGGTGACAGTATTTTGGGAAAAGCCCCCAGATAGTTTAATGAGTACTAAACATTGTGAATTAGTGACCTATGCCTGTAGCCAGATTTTTAAACCTGAATATGTGGGAAAGGATTTGAGAGAAAAAGGATTAGTTCAGTTCTGGCTCCACACCAAAAAGAACCGGAAGGCTGAAGAATTCCTGATGGTTTTCCTAAACCTCAGAGGTTTAGAGCCGAGAAATCTCTCCTTCCATAAGCCACAAAACCTTGGCAAATGCTTGGTGATTTCCTTGTGGTAGATAAGAGTGGAATGTTCACTCTATTCACACCAGAAACTTGACTCACCGCATCATGTTAGAGACGCTGGAGTCCCATTTATCTGGGAGTGCTTCCTGCTGGGCTTGCAGGACTGGGTATCCTTGGAGGTCCTCTCATTTCTCACTGAAGGCGGAGACTACCCCAACTCTTGTTTCTCTGTTCTCCTAGAACTCTGGGGACCGAGGCATTCATACATTGTACATTCATTCAAAATCTATTTGCATGCCTACTATGTGCCGGGCTTGTTAGATGTGTTATTCTAAATCCAACAGTCCTAAATTGGGGCTTCCCTGAAACATGCAGAAATCGATAAAAAGTCTTTTCATTTTTAACTTAAAGTTAACTTCCTGGTTTTACAGAAGCATTTTTATACCAATTTCCTGTCTTATTCTCTATGAACATCAATGCTTCAGATTTCTTCTGTTAACACAAAAATTCAAAATTCACCCTGATGCTTCCAGAAAACAAACCATTAAAATTTCTTTATATGTCACCTGGGAAATAGACAGATACTCTAAAATTTACTTTCTGCCTATCAAATGCCTCAACCCCTGGAAGAGAGCTGAACTACAAAATCAAACCATGAAAGGAAGTAATGATTAATAGTAATAACATCTTGAGGGCAGTTCTAGAAAAGGAAGTTTCAAACTTCGAATAAATTTTTTAAAGGATTTTCAAAATAAAGTGTAATAAAATAACTTTTCCTATTAATCAGGCTTTGCAAGTTAAGTCACTTCCGTTGTGTCTGACCCTGTGAGACCCCGTGGACTGTAGCCCACCAGGCTCCTCTGTCCATGGGATTCTCCAGGCAAGAATACTGGAGTGGGTTGCTATGTCCCCCTCCAGGGGCTCTTCCGGACCCAGGGATCGAACCCAGGCAGGTTCTTTATCACTAGCGCCACCTTTGGAAGCCCATTATGCAGGCCACGACTAGTAATTCTGAAGAAAGGGAATCTTGGATGTTATTCCTCTCGAATCTATTATTCTTTATCCCAACCATTTCCCTCAAATGGGTTATCATAAATAATTATTACCCAGAATTTGAGGAAAATGTTGGTTCAGTAAAACCATCTTGATTAATCTTCCAAGGAAAAAGATTTTTTTTTCTTTACTGTATATCTATTCATCTGTCCACATACTCATCTGTCTACTCATCTGCCCACCCACTCACCTAGCCCTGTCGATCTACCTATTTCTCTTATCTATCATCTCTCTCAGTATGTTTTTGGAGGGTCTAATCATATTAAAAGTATTCTAAATGATCTTCTTTTACACAAGTTAGCACATAACCACAAAGCCGACAAAATATACAACAGCAGTGTAAGAGGAAATGAAGAGGCTCTGCCTTAATGATCCATTGTTATCTCCAGCATCATATTCCCAGACCATCACTTAAAATGCATGTTTAACTGTTTTGCCCAGCAATACAAAGGCTATGGAGACTTTCCTTAACGTCTTCCGTAGATGTTAAAGAATTACCCCGTCATCAGAAGAAAAGCACTTGAACAAGGAAGGAGAAAGAGCCATCAGTTCAGTTCAGTTCAATAAAAGGAGTCAAAAGAGCAGTAGTGGCCAGGGCTTGTGAATGAAGCTTCACTGTTTGCGGACCTCATCTTCCATAATAAGACATCTTTGACTGTTAGATGTTTCAGCATCAAAGTGACCTCTGAAGGATATTTTGCTACACAAGCAACTGTGCAGTCCTTGTTTAATTTGGTCTCTAGAATGTAAGTCCAAAGTGGGGATATTATTTTCTGTGTATGTTTTAGGTAAAGGCAGAGCTAGTGCCCTTGTTTCTTCTCTTCTTCCTGGGAACACAGATAAATTACATTTCTGGCTCTCTTGTAGTTAGTTTCGGACCATTTGAGTTCTGGCTAATGGAATGTGAGCGTGCCAAATGCCACTCCAAGCTTATACCATTAAAAATTTCCTATGTCTGATCCTACACACTCTCTTTCTATCTGTTGAGTCAAGGGAGATCATGTATAGACAATGGCACAGGCTTTGGTGGTTAAGATAGAAAAAGCCTTGGCGTCAGAATACCTGCATGGAACAGGGGTTCCATGTCTGTCCTCCAACCCCTCCAGTCAACAGTACCCTAGTATGTCAGAAATTAACTTTTAAAAAATTAAGCCAATGTAGTTGGGGAATTGGTTCTTTCAATATACATCCTACCTTCCATGGTGCCTCAGGAAAAGGCATATACATAAAGCATCAGTGAGAATAAGATCCAGCTACATGCGAAGACACTCTCAATAACCAGACCTTAGACAAGATAAACATGATTTCTCTCTTATAGAAACAAAGTTGAGAAGTAAGCAGTCATGGGCTGATATGCTTACTTTAACAAATCATTAAATTCAGAAGATTCTCCAGCTCACCTCTACACCCTCCCTGTAGTGTGGCTCTCAGTTTCATGGCCCGTTATATCAACCTGAGTGCCAGCCATCACATCCACTTTCCAAGCAATAGAAAGGGACAAAGAAGAAAGAGGTCAGAAGAGAGAATGACTATTTTTATAAGGGGCTTCTTATAAACTGCCACAAAACACTTCCTATATTTCATTGTCCCAAACTTATCACATAGATGGATTTAGCTGCAAAGGATGCTGGAAAGTGTAGTTTTCATTTTGAGCTGCCATGTACCTAGTAAAAGTTGAGAGTTTTATTGCTAAAGAAAAAAGGAAGAACAGCTATTGGGATAGACCTCAAAAAATCTTTACTACCTTTAATAAGTACAAGCTTCTTACTGGGAAGGAGGAATTGACTTGCACAAAATGCAATTCTAGATATACATCTGTGGACATATGCATAATTTTTCAATATATTTTAAGAATACGAGGTTCATATAGTTTATCATTTCCACCCTAATCTCAGCACATCAGAATTCCTCTGGAGTCAGTGAGTTAACTATTCTCCAACATTTTGGACAGAAACATAACTGCATCAGACAACAACGGAGGAATGAGGATTCTTTACATTTGTGTATAAAGATGCATTGGAATGAGTAATTACATGCACATAAAAGTAACAAGCTCTGCAATTGTTTCGGTTGTTTCAATACCAGCAGTGCTATTGTTGTGATACTGATTTATGGGTAGAAACTCTCTCTTCTGAGTCTATGTCTGTACATGTGTTTGAGGGAACAACAAGAGCTTGCTGGCCTCCATTTCTAGATTGCCCACTGCTGCTGCTGCTGCTGCTGCTAAGTCGCTTCAGTCGTGCCCAACTCTGTGCGACCCCATAGATGGCAGCCCACCAGGCTCCCCTGTTCCTGGGATTCTCAAGGCAAGAACACTGGAGTGGGTTGCCATTTCCTTCTCCAATGCATGAAAGTGAAAAGTGAAAGTGAAGTCACTCAGTCACGTCCGACTCTTAGCGACCCATGGACTGCAGCCTACCAGGCTCCTCCGCCAATGGGATTTTCCAGGCAAGAGTACTGGAGAGGGATACTGTATTAAATCGTGGAGAAAGTCTGGCAGAACAAATACATATAAAATAGATAACTCTTTAAATTCGATATGCAGTAGACACCTTTTGTCATCACATTTCCTTTCTGTGTACTCTATTTTACAGGCATATGACACGCACACCAGATTTCCCCCGGATTTCCTGACATTGGTGACACTCTTCCCCCATGTAACACTGTGTATTTGTGTTTTTTTTTTTAAGATTTTTTTTTAATGCGTACCATTTTTAAGTTTTTATTGACTTTGTTACAATACTGCTTCTGTTCTGTGTTTTGGTTTTTTGGCTACATGGTATGTGGGATTTTAGCGTCCTGACCAGGAATCAAACCTGCACCCCCTGCACTGAAAGGTGAAGTCTTAACTATACAGGACCGCCAGGGAAGTCCCTGTGTATTTGGTTTTCAAATTGTATCCACTTCTTCCTCATTCCCCATGCACCCATGTATATTCCAAAATTCTATTTCCTCCCTACTACCTCCTGATGAAACAGAGGAAGAAATGTTTCACACCAAAGATTTGAAGTTTTGTGTGCTGGGAAAGTCCAAAAAGGGACTCCTAGGAAATGAGGACTAATTAACTGCCTGCCAGGTACTGTCCAGACGCTTTACAAAGATCTCTTTAATCCCCTCACTAGCTCTATAGTGAAGGTACATGGTATTATTATTATTATCTCTGTTCTTATTACATGTTTTTAAAACACACTAAGGCTTGGACACATTAAAGTAACTTAGTTACAGTTACATAGCTAGGGGCAGCCAGCCATCTGGTGCAAATGGTCTGCCCCCAAACCCCACACTAGTAACCACTCTGTCATGCTGCCTCCACTGTGGCCCCTCCCCATATCCCTGGCCCCATAGCGCTAACTGCACTAACTGAAGTGCACTTGTGGAGGGCTGTCTGATGTGGAGGAATCTCTCTGAGAAAGCTTGCAGTTGAATTATGAAAATAACATAATACTATAAAATGACACGAATATCAGTATCCTACCCATCAGCATACATTAATCTCAAGTCTGAAGCAGCCTCATGACTGCAGAAGAATGACACATTCCACTCCATGGCTGCTAACCTTTTGTGGACCATTTTGCCTTCCTCTGACAGAAGCACTAGTTTGAGGGAAAGGTTTTGTGAACATTTTCCTTCAGGCAAATTTCGTCTTACCGTGAATTAACCACCAACCATGTTCATTTTGCGCTCCCTTATTTACTCCCCCGTCTTTTAATTGCAATCAGATTCACATATTCTGGGCATTGCAAGTCGGTTCAGTTAACAAGGAAGAAGGAAACTGATAAAGATATTGTTAATGGATCTCTTTGTGCATAAAAAGAACTCACATCTTCCCTCCCACATGCTGTCCTGAATTCCCCTTTTCCTCCTTCTCAAAGTTTTACTTTTTCTCAGAATGTCTGTGTGTGCCATATGACAGTGATTTTCTGTGGTAATTGCTTTATTCTTCGATAAGAACCTTTACAATAGTGAACTCCTACAACACTTATGTGTAAATTAGGGCTGTTCCAAGATAAAAATCAGAACTTTGAATATAAATGTGCACAGTTTTTCCCTCCCCTTGAATGTAATTGTGTGTGAGTGTAAATTTTAGACTGGGACCAAAAAAAAAAAAAAAACCAACCAAAACACATTTTCTCCTTAAAAGAAAAAATCGTTCTTTTTCTAAATCTATAGTTTCATGTGTTTGGGTTTACAATACAGGCTCTCAGAGAAGACAGATCATTAACTCATTTCAAAACAGTCAGCTCACCAAGAAAGAGTGTATTTCATTTTGTTGTATACCAAAGTGCCCTGGAATTCTATATAAATGCAATTTTAAAATTCCAGGGCTCTCAGGCTGACTAACAATGGTCATGAGCAGGCTGATTACAGGGTAGAGAGTGGCTGAGTCCCCACGTGGCAGGCCTGGACATGAAGAAAAGCAACACACCTTATCAGAGGGTCTTCCAAGAAATGATCGTGGTGGCGGTAGCTGTATTTTGCTCACTTGCAATAGCAACAACAAAATGATGCCACAGACGAACACTGTCACGTCCCACCCACGCCATCTGTCCTGTGCTGTGCACCCACAGATCCCCTCATTCTACAAATTAATCTTTCACACATTTTTTAACAAAAAAAGTGTTAATGTTATAAAAGAAAAAAACAAGGAAAACAGAAAAGGCTGTGTAGAAAATAAATTAAATTTAGATTTGATAGCAGTTATGACTTTTTTTATTGACTATAAGAGCAAACAGTCACATCAAATTGGTGCCACTGGCATATTATTAAAACTACAGGGCACCCTTAATGATCTCTGACAATGACCGCGTGTGTGTTTTTTTAAATATAGCACGCACATTTTGTCCAATTTGGGCTCTTTTTTCCTGTTGCTTTTGTCCTCTTTCTGAGTGGATATTATTCATGAACTGAGTCTTTATTATCTGTTTGGCCATCTGTGTAGCATTGGCCATAGTCCCCTGTATTGTAATTTTGAGTGAAAATAAGGACTATTGGAGATTGCAATACTAAAAATAATAATAATAATATGCTCTAAGAATTCAGAAATAAAAGACTGAAAAGAAAAATATTTGTGATGAGGTGAAGTTTGAAGGCATATAGCATGAAGATGGGAGAAAAGCACAAATCAATCCTTTCACCCACCTAGGATAACAAAATCTGGACCAAACTAACATCTAGTTGCCTTGATAACAGGCAGTTCAGAAAGTGATGCTTCTTCATGCTGGAATGCCTTTCAATGGAAAACTTTGTTTTGTGTTCTTACTCGTTTCTCTCCTGTTTCAGAAGTCCACACACCTCTCAGTGGAGTGGCAATCCAGAGCAGCAGAGCCCTTTTAGCTGTCAAGATTTTAGAATTTGACTACGCTAGTGTACCAAGCATTAAGTGATTGTTTTTAGTTTAGTAAAGGGAGGTTTTCTTTTAGATTAAAATAATAAAGGATAACTTTTCAAATAAAAATTATATATTGGGAAAAATGAATTAACCACAAACTTGCATAATTGTCTTATTCCTAAAACTTTCCCCAATTTTATTTGGTTTTCTCCATTCTCCTTTGTTTTTCTCCCCTTTGGATCTTTTCTTTCTTTTTGAAATTCTCTTAATCAGGGTTAGCTTACCACTTATTTTCCTTTCTACTTGTCAGATTTTCCCTGTAGCCACTAGAAGGCCATGAAAATCCACTGATTGAAAGGTGAATGTAGATTAGTGATGAAACATCTCCCCAACAAGAGTAAATACACAAGGTTATAATACATTTATGACAATGACATTTTAACTTCAAATGAAAATGTATAATATCTTACTTGTTTTTAATGTTTCTTTTTTTCCTTGTAGTTGTTTCCTATTAAACTTGAAGAATATGCAATTAAATCTATGCTTGTGCATATGTGTGTGCGTGCATGCACACATACACACACACACACACACAAACTGCGTGGGCTTATACCAAAGCAAGATTAAGTCTATCAATTATCTTATTACATAGAAGATGAATTATTTACTTGCATTTAGTAGTGTTTTAGAATAACTTAAAAAAATTCATCTTTCCCCTCCAGATTGGTGCATGTATATATGTCGTGACATCCTAAATGGCATAAAATTTTCAAATCTGGAAAGTGAGACCTGATCACTTTTAATAATCATATTAATTTATTTAAAAATAACAAATAATTTTTTAAATCAAGAGGAGTAACCCAGTTTCAAAAATAGCTACTTGCTCATGGTGGATAAAATTTAGGCCACATGTTTTTATTTATTTTCATACTTTTGCAGCTTACATGGAGAAGGTGAACTATTTGCTTAAAATGATTGTTAATTCTTTTATTTTCAAGAATTACAAATACAAATTACAAATATTTTAATAACCCAGAAATATTAATCATTTCTATCTAATTGGATGGCATGTAATTATAATGAACACTATAAGATGTATGTGTACATATCAGTATTTATATATACTACCTCTACGAGATCTGCAGAGAACAAAGCTATAATGTTATTTTACACAGCTGTTCTAAGACATATAGCTCCATTTTCACTCAATTGGTATGATAATCATTGATATTTTAAAATTTTATCTAAAATACATTTGATAATATAGTGAAAATTTCTCTTTAACAAACTATATTTCAGATCCTATTTAAAAAAAGAACAAATCCAAACATCATTCCCCAAAACAGAAAAATCTGCAGTCTTTTGCAATGAGCAGTCACAACTGAGAGCCAAAGTTTTCATTCCTACAACAAAACATGAGTAAAGTGATTAAAAATCCTGAATTTAAAAATCTTATTTTAGAAATGTAATCTAATAGAGATACTTTTAATAATATCAAACAACACATGCCTCAACCTTGCTTTTATATTGCCCTCCTTTTGCTGGGCCCCCTCCCCCACAAAGTATTATCTTGCACTAAACATCATCTGAAAGCTAAATATTATTTCTTATGGCTTACAATTGCTCTGAGGCTTCCCTGAGTCTAACTAGGAGTTCTGAGTCAGGATAAAGAACAGGGCCTCTCTCTCCACTCACTTTCATTCTGTGGGAGTTTTAGAGTTGTTAAGAGAAGCGGGATCGGAGACATGAAGTACTAATGTGCTTAGGTAACCTATTGCTTATTCTTGGATATTTCTCTAGATGTTTTTAAGTGTTGATGATTGATTGTCTCAGAAGCTGTGAAAGGAGAAAGGATCTCAACCCAGTTTCTAACCAGATCCCTCCTTATGGCCATGAGAGCTTGATTTTCATTTAAACAACAGTAAATATAGACATAAGGGTTTGAGATGAATTATGTAAGCCCTTTAGCCATAACTATTACGTTCTGCCACCAAATGAGCTGCTGTTCTCACTTTGTTTTATGGGCTCTGCGTAGCCTGTGTTATTGTATCTGCCAAATAAAACCCAGCAAACCATGCAAATGAAAATATAATCTTGTATCTTTCATAGTCACAGGATGCACCCATATAAACAGTTTTATAGATATCTCTGCACCAGATTTACTGTTATTAGGACCCTACCATCTTAATAGGATGTCCAGAAGGGAAAATATCTCTTCCTTGGAAGCATCTTCATTTATATCCACCAATGGCATGTGTCTTTAGTTGAAGTTACCCTTGAAAAGTCAGAAATAACTTTGTTCCTTATATTTTTAGCTTGTCTGTATGGTTCAATTGGGATCATGGACTTTTTCATTAAGGAGAAAGACCTGATAGGTTGTATTTTTTCAAAGCTAGTAGATTTAAATTTGTTTAAAAACAGGGGAGGTTTTTCTTTTAGTTTCAATGAAGAGAAGTGACCTAAGGAATTGATGACTAGCCCTGCAATGTGTCCATCTTGATTTGAGGCCTTCGATAAGCCATTCTGTATCAATATTCTCCTTCAAGTAACAAAAATTTCAACACATCCCACGTCTGGAAGAGATGTGTTGAGGAGTAACTCACTTCTAAAATGCCTTACAGAGGGAATAGTCTTTACATGTGCTGGATGATTCTACCAAGAGTAAGGTCTACCATATCCACCTGGGTTATTTCTATACTGGGTTAGTGTACTTCTAAGAAAGTAAATGGACATTTTCCCAGTAGTCCATGGAACAAGCTTTTCCTGACATTGAAGGGAACAGTTGAACACTATTATTTCCTCCAGCCTCTGGAAAAATGCAGTTATAAGCCATTTCTTTCCATCTCTCCCTTCCTCCTTTCTTTGTCCCCTCCATCCCTCCTTTCCTGCCTATAAATCTTTCTTGAACTCTTATTATGTGCCAACTACCATTCCAGGTGCTTTGAAGGTACAGTTATTAATGTCATAGAAGAAGTTCTCATCCTGGAGGTGTTCTCGTCAAGGAAGATAGTAAACAAAAATAGAGTCAGTATCTTAGATCATGAGAATTTTTTTCTTTATTGAAGTCATTCAACCCTCTTTTTTTCCATTGCTAATTTCTGCACCTGGTTATGATGCAGGTCAGATGTCTTATATGGGCTGTATCTGGGCTTATATGCCCAGTACCAGGCCCCATGTATGTTATGACTGTTGAATGAATGAAATATGATTAGTTAGGTTAATGAATAGGTTGCATTTCTCAATGAAATGTCTGTGCACTCCCACAATTTTTTTTTATAAGATCAACCTAAATTTATGTAATGAGAGTGCTGTGAAGTTCTAACCCTGTATTAAGAAAACTTTGTTTATACCAAGCAGGTATCTCATCAGAAAAACAGGCCAAACCAATGATCTAGATGCACATGAGGGTGCATGAGCATGCGTGCACACATACACACACACACACATGCAGCTGCCTTGATTGTGGCAGCTCAATGTCTGGGCTTCCCTGGTGGCTCAGATGGTAAAGAATCTGCCTGCAACACAGGAGACCTGGGTTCGATCCCTGGCTCAAGAAAATCCCATGGAGAAGGAAATAGCAACCCACTCCAGTATTCACGCCTGGGAAATCCCATGGACAGAGGACACTGGTGGGCTACAGTCCAAAGGGGTCGCACAGAGTCAGACATGACTGAGTGACTAATACTTTCTTTCAACATCTGTAGAGTTAAATGCCAAGTGTATTCTATCCTCTTTATTTGGGGGGCTAGATATTTCATAAAGCATTATTTAAGGAAAATGGGCAAGATATGATTTAACAAATAATAGTGGCATAGGATCAGCAGAGCCCAGGAAGAAATATTGACCTCTTGATTGTATTCACATTTCTGCTGCCCCCACCTCCACCGGCACCATCTCCACTGCCCAGGCCTGTATCACACACTTCCTGTGGGGACTGCTCCTTCTCTCCACCTCTCTTCAATCATGCTTCTCCACCACCACAGCTTCTCACTTTCCTTTTACATCCTGCCTCTCCTTTCTAAGGTTATTGTTCCTTAGATTGCTTGTCTGTCATTTGTCTATGTCAAAAACGCTCTCCTGTGCATGTGTCTTCGTTACAAAGACTTTTATTGCTGTTCTTCTTTAGTCGAAGCCTCTGTTCCTGCATCTGTTCCACGTTCCAAGTGCTAAGGCATGGTTTGGCAAGTAGATCAGCTGTCAGGTTTTCACCCTCTTTTTTTCTTTTGCCCTGATCTTACTGAACTGCCTTAGTTTTCTAAAACAATTTCAGAGCAATGGGTTCTCAGTTAAACAGGCACCAAAACATTAAGGTATGGAGTCAGAGGAACAAAGAAATCTTTAAGACACCTTGAAGGAATTTGAAATCTGTTTCTGAGTTCATATTCAAGAACTGCTTTTCCTATTGTCTCCCATAAAGTCATTACTGCAGCTTCAACTCAAAATGCTTTTTTTTTTTTTCTGCTGAGTTTAATTTAGATACACATTTGCATTGTAAAATGGGTACTTTAAAAATAATCATTTTAGTCTTAAGCATAAATGCTAGTTCTTTGTAAGGGAAGTAACTTCCTGAGTTGCATGTTATCGCTAAGGGCGAAGTAAATTTCTGGAGTGAGATTTAACCTTCTGTCTGCTCTTATTACCAGGAATAGTTTGAATTCGGTATGTATCAAGACTTTTGTGTTAAGTTCATAAGAATTCTTTTATAAGGAAGGGTTTTATTAGGACAATTTTATATTATTCTGATAGGGTTTGTATGCACTTATTAGCCATGAATGAAAAATGAGATGCTATCTTTGTCCGGGGGCTTCAGAATGACTTTTATGTATAATGAAGTCCTAAATAGGAAGGGGGAAGCTCCATATTTCTCCTATGCATTTGTCAGTTCTCAGTAAGTAATATTTGGATATATCATTTTCTTTCTGCCAATTTCAAGTCCAAGAATGTTCTGCTTTTGAGGGTGGAGCAGGCCTAAAAAGAAGGAAAAATTGATCCTTGTTTTGGGATGCAGACAGAAATTTCTGTCTTTTGGTCAGAAACACAACACTTGTCATCTAGTAGGCATATGGTGCCAATTCTGGTAATCTCTCTTACTTCACTTTTTCTGAGTTCATTTGCACCCAAATTTGAGCAACTGAATATAATCAAGAACATTTAAACATCTGGAAGTTTTATTCTTTAATTTTGACAAAAACAAATTACCTCACTTTATACATATTTTACAGAATTTGAGAACAATCACTACTCAAAGATTTATGTTATTTTAAAAATGGGGCCTGAATATCATGGGTTCACATTCAATCTTTCTTTAACAGAATCTGTTCATCTGGAAATGTCGTTTCTTCAGATTATTTTTTAAAATTAAATCTAAAAAATCCACAGATAAAATGAATGCATCTTTTAATTAATATAACTTCCAAAACAATAAAACAATTCTAACATTTGGATTCTGGAGGAATTGTGTGATTTTCTTAAGGGTGGTAGACTTGTCTATACAAATTTATTTTGTTTAGGATAGTATTTAAGTACTTTTTAACTGACTGAGCTCACATCAGTGGATGGCAGGAAGGCATTCTGTGTAGGAAGGAAGACAGCCAACCTGGGGTTGGAACACTACCTGGGATCATATACCAATAGAATAATGAATGCATTTTAGCACTAAGTGAACTACAAAAAGTGTCACTACAGGTCTTTTCCCTCCCATATATGCATAAGGCATAATGTATTTAATGGAGGGATGGAGGGAGAGAGAGAGAAAGAGGGAAAGAGGTGTGGTTTGGGTGACTCTGCTTGCTTTCTAAGTTCTCTGAAGTGGCCAGTCTTGGTCTCAACCAAGCCAGAGCTATCAGCCTCCTTCAGCCATTATGCTGTCTGGATTTATGGTGGTCATGTAAAAGCCCTGATTTACAGTAAGCAACTGAAAACTGGCTATACAGGAAAAACAGTTCTGGGAAGGCTGTATCTTTTGTTCCTCTCTGCCATTTAACAGACCTCAAACAGGTTTGAATTACTGGTGTAAGTTCACTCTGCTTCCAGTATAGGGGGTCTATTCCCAACGCCCTGTGTAAATCTGCTAAGGATGTTTTCTCAAGTGTTTTTGATAACATTTCTGTTATTAGGGCTAAGAATCAGGATGTATTCTCTCCTATTTATGACTTATCATAGTTCAGGAATTTAATAGATTCAAGTACTGTAGAATCTGTAGCCCAAGAAATGATTTGGTATATAATGTGCTAGGGATTATTTTATCTATGTGTATGTATATAAACTATGCTTTAGGAAATATGCTCCTTCATTTCATTATAGTGGTGAGTATTGCAGTTTGCTCATCTCCTTTTTTTTTTTTTTTACCATTGTCTCAGGTGTGCCTGTGTCTTCTCTTCTCTTTATGCCATTTCAACCTGTTCATTTTTAAAGGCAAGAAGAGAAAAGAGAGACAGGAGAGAGAGGTTCGAAATAAGTTACCAGAGTTTAACATGTACTATGATATTGAAAGTGGGCTTAACAGAAGCTTCAACAGCTTCTTCATTGTAGTGTATTTTTTCTCTAGATTCCAAACCAGGTTAATTTCTACCCACATTTTGTCACACTTTATAGTTCTGATATTTAAAACATTACATGTTGGAGTACCTGTTCTTTTATTATTAATGCTTGCTTCCCTATTTTTTTTAAGAAAAAATTCCAATTATACATGAAGCTTATAAAAAGTCAATATTCAAAAATTAACTTCACAGATAACCTTTTCAACATGGCCTATTGCACAAAGTGTAATAAGAACACACCCCCGCCCCCACCCCCCGCCCAGAGATTTGACCTGTGGTTCACATTTAAAAATCAGACATTCACTTTATGGAGTTGCTCGTCAAATTAAATTTTATTTGGTATGTTAATGTTTGAGAGTGTTAAATTGTTATCAGTCAAGATGCACGTTAGTAAAACATAACATCTTTTTCTCTGACAAGAAGTCTAACCATAAGTGGTTAGCTTGACTGGTATTACTTTGAATTTCAGGACTCCCAGAAAAGTGTGGATTAACTGGAATTGTACAGGACTAGGATTCCCCCAGAGGGAAGCAATTTTATATTTTTCTAATAGTTTAGAGACTGTATATACTTTCTGCTTTTTTTTCCATTGTGGGAGAGAGAAAAAAAAAAGATTATTGGCTCTCTAACTCTGTCAAGTAGTTCTGTATCTTGCTAATTTGCTAAGCCTGTTGTATAGAAGTAAACAGTCCCTTACTTTGAGGGGCTTACTTGAAAGGGTGCTTTATAGTGTGACTTACCTTCTATGGTTTCAATTGGTGGCCAATAAAAATAGCTATCACTCTGTATTATGATACCTCTGAAATCAGTCCTATTTATTTACAGTTGATATGCTGATGACTTTCCAAACATGATTACAAGTATCATTTTTACAGTGTTAAAGACATTTCAAAAAATGTCACCTAAAATTTTTTTTTTAACATAAAAAAGGGCAGAGAAAATGCAACAGCAATCAGAGACCAGGGACAAGACAGTTATAAAAATTTAATATCACATTTAGCTCTGACATTCACATCTTATTATATTGTTATTTAGTTTTTCCATTGGTTCTGATTTTTACACATGTATGCCATTTTTTCCCCAACTAATTTTAAACCTTAAGGAGAGAAAGTGTCACATGCTTTTTTGTTGTCTTCTGTATCCCATCAGAGTATCTTTCTTGAACACAATAAATACTTCAGAAATGCTTTAATTGAGTGTATGAATATTTCATGCATTTCATGAATTTAGAAAATATTTTAAATAACTGAGGGTCTATAAACTTGCTTCCTTAAATCTCTATTTAATCTACACATCCTCAGCCCTCAAAATGGATCCTAGTGACGATTCTTATATCTAAAAAACAATGTTCATAACTTTTCATGCATCATTGTCCACCCCTGCACATCTCCGGGGCTATTATTCTCCTTGTAGGTGGCTTTTGTAAAGGCTTTTGTTAAGAGTTGTGACTTTACATGCTACAGAGCTGAGTTTCCAAACTTTTTGTGGATAATTTTAATGTTCTAATTTCTCATGAACTTATTATTTAATATGTTGACACTATTAATTACTTTGTCTTTTTATCCAGAGATGTTACTTTCCTTAAAGTTTCAGTAGGTGAGAAACAACTCTGAGAACGCAAATATTTCTTTCCAATTTTTTCCCAAGTTTGTTGGCAAAGCACGTACTTCTTTCCACCTGTTTTTTCTTGAGTGTATTTCCTTTATCAAGAATATTTATAAACTCCCTAACTTTTAACAAGTCAACTGAAATTTGGCCTTTTGTCAACAGACTAAAAGATCCAGAAGTCAGCAAAAGCACAAATAGAATACATTTCATGGAATAAAAAACTCTGGTTGTCACAGAATGGCCTTGACCTCAGTTATCAATCTCATGGGCACATGAAAGGTTGAGGAAAGAGTAGAGAATATCACCATTGTTTCTAATAGGATATTCCAATAGCATTTCAGCTTCAGGAATCCCGAGTGCTCCTGTTTTTTACTTCATTAGTAATTCAATGGCTGATTGCCTAAACAATACTTTCAACTTGGTTTACCCATCTGACCTGGAACAAAGTGAGAGCACATTTTGCCCAGTTGAAAGGTCTCCTGGCAAGTTGGTTAGCAACAGGCTTGCCAGTCTCAGTTCAGTTAGCAAAGAATAAACACATTTCCTTGACAATTACAAGGGTACTAACTTCCTCACTCTGCAGTTTTCTACATTCGTAAACCATTTTCTGCCCTGTTACTCAACTTTTTACTTGTAAGTCTTGCCTCAAGAAGATTTTCAACTTCTTGAAGTTTCTACTTTTCTTGGTGGCCGTGAAGAACAGATTGCAAAGAATTGCAAAGAATGGGAATCAAATAAAAATTTATTTGAAGGAAGGGAGTAAACGATCCAACAGTCTTACATCTTCCCTCCGTACTTTGATTTTGTGGCTTGAAGACGTACAAATTAAGAAATCAGGGTATGGCTTCTACAAGTATTACTTTCACTGTAGTTCTCTAGAATTTGGTCACTTGGGAATGGCTACTTGTAACAGTACAATACACGTGACATGAGGGTTCTGCGAGAAATACAGGCGCTCTGCCGTGCCTGTGACAAGATGCCCTGAGAATGACGCTCAGAAACTGCACGTCGGAGCCAGTGGCGTCCGCTGAGCCTGGCGCGCACCTGCACCTGCTGACGGGGCAGCGCCAGACGGAGCGAGGACGTCCCTTAGTTCTACCCTCTGCGCTCTTGGACACGAGGGCCTGGGCGTCGCCACCCACAGCAGCCAGAGTAGAGGAAGCCACCTAATGCCGGACTTAGGTCCTGTGTGTCCCGGGCGCCCTGCCTCCGCGGATACCTCCGTAACTTCAAGCAGCCCAGCCCCACTTCGCTTAAAAGTGTATTTACGGTTGTCAAGGCGCACACCGAAAAGCTAGCTCCGCTTGCCCAGAGCGCGCGAGGCCTCCTAGCCTGGAAACAAGCCCCTCCCAGCGCAGCTGTCGCCGCCGCCCGCGGGCTCCTTTCACTTTCTCACGGCCAAGTCCCCCAGAGGGGCGCCGCTGCCGCCACCGGCGCTGCGCCCGCCCGACGACTCCGCCTGCACCGCCTTGCTACCAGCCCCGCCCGGACCCGCCCATCCCAACAGTTTCTGTCTGCGATTGGCACGCGCGAGCGGCAGCTTCAGTTCGCCTTTCCCATTGGCTGGGCCCTCTTGCCAGTCTGACGATTGCCCGCCACTGCCTCCGCCCTCCTGAAAAGCCGCCCTCCTATTGGAGGAGACTGCGTGCTGGAGGCGGGCGGGGAACCCGGTCCGGCCGCTTTCGGTCAATCGCAGCAGCCCAGCGCCGGGAGGGAGGGAGGCGCGCGGGTGGTTGGGGGGAACATCTGGCCGGCGCCGCCGCGTGCGTGCGTGGTGCGTCCCCCGCCCCTCCCCCTTGGCCCCCCCCCCCCGCCCGCCCCCCGGCCCGGGCTCCGCGCTCGCTCCGCGCTCGCTCGCTCCCTCGCTGTGTCTGGCAGGCTGCGGCCGCCGCTGGGCTGCTGCCATGGGGAGCCGTTGAGAGTGGGGCCTCTTCGCTCCGCCGCGCTCCTCCGACTGCCAGAGGGGGTGGGCGGGAGGGAGGGAGGGGGCAGGGGGAGCGGGCGACGGAGCCGGGATTGGGGGGCGGGGGGGCCGGGAGGGAGGGAGGGGGGGCCCGCGGAGGAGGAAGCCCACCAAGTCCGGCAGCGGCGGCAGCGGCGGCCGGGAGGCGGAGGACACGGCGGCGGCGGGGACGCGGTGACTTAGGGCCGCTCCGTGTGAGTCCCGGCGCCGGCCCCCGGCCCCGACCCGGCGCCCCCTCCGCGCCCGGGGCCCTGGCGGGCGGGGCGCCGGCTGTGCGGCCCCGGCCGGCGGGGCAGTGCGGGCAGGCGGGAGGGCGACCGGGCCCCGCGAGTGGAGTTAGTTTGTGCGGGTGGAGCTAGGGGTGGCGGGGGGCACCGCCGCAGCAGGGGCCGGGTGCGGGGCCGGGCCGCCGCAGCTGCGGGTCGGGCGGGGTGCGGCCGGTGCAGCTGCGGCGCGGGGCGCGCTCCGGCCGGTGCAGCTGCGGCGGCGCCTCTCGGGGGCGGGGGGCGCGGGGCGGGGGCTTGGGAGCGGTGCAGCTGCACGGCGCCGGGACGGCCGCGGCTCCGGGGACCCTTGCAGCTGCGGCGGCGCCCGCGGGGAGGCCCCTCCCGGGCCGGGGCAGTTGCCGGGGGCTCTCGCCGTGGCGGCAGGGAAGCGGTAGCAGCCACCCTCCCCCGGCTTCTTACGACTTTTCTTTTGTTGTTGCCGTGACCCGGGTCTGTTTTCTCGTCTGTTGTTTAAGGTGTTTTCCTGCTGCACCGGCTCTACGCCCTCCACCTCCTTCCCTGTGGTTTAACCTTCCTCTTTCCCCTAGTGTTTTATGCACAGCCAACTACGTAAAAATTTGCATTGCTTCCCACCCCCACCCCCGCCGCCTCCCTGCTCCGCACCCCTGCCCCCACCTCCTTGAAAAACAAAACCCGGCCTCACAAAACCCTCTCCGGACCTGCGGCTGCGAGGCGCAAAGAGGTTGATTTGTGGAGTGGGAGTCGCTGGACCATTGCGGTGCTCGGGACTCATTAAACTGTCACTCTCCGCCCCCCCACCCCACTGGGTAAATGGGGTGATTAATGTCTGATATATGGGAATGAGGCGAGGGCATTTGTGCAGAATAGGTGGTGTGGCTGAGGAATTTTATCTCCAAAGAGTGCCTCCTGAAATAAGCATTCATAATTATGTCATTCATCGCGAAGTTAGAGAAAGTTGGGCTTGTGACTTTGGGAAAGCAAGAAGCACGGGAGAGAGAAACTTGGCCTTTGTTACTCTTTCTTTAACTCTTGGCCATGGTTTTTCTAATGAGAACAGAGTGGTTATCACCAGGACTGTGACACTTGGCGCCTCAGGCCCCAGAGCCTTTTCTGTTCCTCACCCCCACAGGAGCCTGTGCAGACGTATTTGACATTCACAGATGTCGCAGCCCCTTTCAGGGCACCGGTCTGGCCAGCCCATGTTGCTTTCCAATTTCATCAGCCATTCGAAAAGACCCGCACATGTAGCTAAAAAACTTAACTAACTTGCTAGACCTAGGTTCCCCCACCCCTTCCCCCTTTCTCCCTGAAAGGTTTTCTTGTGATCATGAATGTTACAGAGTGACCCAAAAAAAGATTGTTATGGGACACAGATCAAGGGGAAGACAAAGTTCTGCTCTGAGGGGAAAGTCGGATCAGATACCCAGATGCAGCATTCATTTTAGGTGGCTGTAGCAGGTTATCAGTTCATTAATTTGTCTCATTGAAGTACTTTCCAGGATTTCAGAAAGTGCAGTTTCAGCTTGTTGATACTGAGAGTTGAAATTTGCATTAACTGGCAGTGTGAGAAATTTTACAGAGAAGGTAGTTTTAGATAAGTAGTTATGTAAGGGTGAAATAATGAGAACCAGGTTGAAGTCATAGTTCTGAATAGTCTTCCAACATCCTGAGACATGTATACCATTCTCTCCGCAGAGAAAAAGAAATTAAAGTGCCGTAATAATGTTGAAATGGGACTGGAGATGTCAAATGGGTTGGTTTAAAAATATCCCTAAGCTGCCTTTGAAACTAAATGTTGGAGTTGAATAAAAGTGAATCTGGATTTCCTGAATAGCACCGTGGCAAGAGTGTGCTGTCAGTATGTAAGCCAGTCCACCAACTTAAGACAGAAGTGTTGCTATTCCATAAATACAGTAGAACTCCATATGCTGAGTTTTTCAATTTCTTCTGTTAGAAAGTTTGGGGGGAAAAAAGGGAGACTTTGAAGTATTTTGTTTATACTAACAGAAGAGAAAAGTTCTCCTAAGAAAAAGCTGGTGGCAGGAGTGTAGAGGAGTAGCATATGGCATTAAAAGGAGCACAGCTGGAGGTAGCATTTCCATCTGAACATGATGTCAGAGCAGCTGACAGCCTGCCATCCCTCAGCCTTTTATTCTAACACACAGACAGGGAGTTAGTGTGTGCGGATCTGTGGTGGAGAAGGTATCTCATTCCTCTCTAACATCATCTCCACTTTGCATCTGTCTCTCTTAGTCTGCTTTTTTTCCACCGATGTAACAGACCTGGAGCCAGCGAGACTCAGAGGAAAAGACTTAATCAGGTTTATGTGTCCTAAAGGTAGGAGTAGCAAGAGATTAGATTGAGCATATTTCTGTTTTGGTGTTTTGTATATTTAATTTTTAAAAAAAATCACATTACTTTTCTAATCCAGTTTAGGAGTAAAATGTGGAATTGAGTATTAAATGAACATCTTATTGGCATTGAAAGTCTTGGGCTTGTCTAGTTTTAATTTTTATCCCATTTTGCTTGAGCGGTAAAGAACTTTACAGAATATTTCAAGTTTTGAGATGTTAAGAAAGGCTTTGAAATACTTCTTTTTGAGATCACTTCGGATTAAAATGCTTTTTTGTTGTTGTTCACTGCTATTTAGATTCCTTTTGCTTTTGGAGTCGGGGTGGGGGGGGAGAGAAACAGTAAACTGTTTGGAATCCAGCATTCAAACTTATATGAGAAGATTATTCTAGTTAAGAAGCTAGATTGTTGTGTAATTAATTCCACTGTGAAACTTTATTCTTCAAAACATTCAGCAGCACTACTCACTGAAACATACAGCTGTAGTGCTTTTGAAACCAAAGGTTTTTTTTAAAAGAAAAAAAAAAAAAAACTTTTGTCCCCAAGAGAATAGTTTGACTGGTTTCCTCATTTCTCTCTCAAATATATACTTAAGAGATCTTTTATTTCAGCATAACGATAATTATTTGCAGGAGTTTTTGTGTTAGCGACTAATTTAGAACTTGTAGATTTGAGCTGCCTGAATTGGCCAGACAGCTGTAATCGCACTCCTCTATTCTTAATCTCTTTATCTGGGCAGCAGCTGCCATATGGCCACAGTCAGCTGGATCAGATGTTTATAAGCTTCCTTCTTCGTCCCTCTCTGTCCTCTCAGCCTCCTAATTTGATCACGGCTACCTTGTGAGCTGCCCTCCAATCTTTATTTTTAGCCCTCTCAAGGATTAGGATTGATGTTAGCTGTGGGGCACTTAAAGTGATTGTATTGTAAATCTTGGTTTATTCTAGCAGTGGCATCTTGCAGAATGTATTGGGTTAGGCTGAAAGTTTTAGTCCATCTTGGGCAAAGTGTAGAAGCAGCAGGGGAGTAATTTTTAAATACTAAATTAATATGTATCCATTCCCCAAATGCACTTTTTGAGCTGGATGATGTGGAACCTTGGTTCTAGTCATAGGAAAGGGGAAGTCGGGCTTTCTTTATTTTTAGGGAGTTGAATTTTGCAGTTGAATTTTGACCCTTTGTACATCTGCGTCTCCCCACCCTCCATTTTACCCTTTTTCACCAGAAACTAAGGGCAGCGATGCACATTTGAAAGAATAAAGGCTATTTCAGAATATATCAAGTTATGTTGAAACAAAGTATTTTCTGTTGACTGAGGTATGGCAGAGTAAAAAAAAAAAATAGTTTCTCTTTTACTAGCAAGGCTTTTTTTGGTATGTCGAACCTGTACAGCTTTTGAGTTTCATTTAAATGTAATATGCCTTTACTTAAAAGTTTGTATTAATTTTAATATAGAACTCATTTTGGTATGCAACAGATCAAAGTTAAGATGAGAATTTTCAGAGTTAAGTAAAGCCCTTCTGGTTTTTAATATTCTAAATGTACAGATTTTACAAAGAAATACAATCATTTCTTTTCTTAATTCATAAAAAAAAATTTTGGATTTGTTCATAGTAAGGATGATCTTTTCCATCTGTTCGTGTAGTTCCTTCTGATCTCGTACATGTGTGCTATACCTGCAAATCTTAAGGCATTAACATCTGTTTTTATACACAAGGCTTTTGTTGTTTTAACACTCTGACTTTAAAAGTAAGTTGTTTGCTGATTTCTGGACTAATTATGCGATTTCTTTTTTTTTTCCTTGATTCAGCCAAATGTGTGTGTTTAAATCGTGCTTTCTAAGTGCAGTCAGGTATCAAAAGTAATAAAAAAGGATGGTTGAACAAGTTTTCTGAATCTTCCAGAATGTGTTTGCGACTTTTCTTTGTTCATTATTTGAGTTGTTCCCTTTGAGAATAAAACTATTTTGTAGGTTTTGTAGGACATAATTTGATGATTAGAGTTAGTTAAATTTCTTCTGAAAGAGACCTAAATTCGTACTCTCAGTAAGACTGTATTGAAATGAAGACTTTTAAAACTTGACTAAAAGTTCAGGGAAGGTGGAGACGCATCAGAGACTGTTTGGCTGGAGTAAGAAGTTTCGAAAGCGTACATTTTTCTTCTCACACTTGGTTTTGTGTGTGTGTGTGTGATTTGGTAGTGCTTGGGTCATAAGCCTGATTAAAATTCAGGGACATGTACCTCCGAGGCCCAAGCTGATTTTTTTTTTTAAGTGGGGACTAGAGCATTGAAAAGTTGTTCCTAACCAGACTCTCATGAGAAATTTCTCTCTTCCCAGGTTATGAAGACAGTATGGAGTTTCCAGACCATAGTAGACATTTGCTGCAGTGTCTGAGCGAGCAGAGACATCAGGGTTTTCTTTGTGACTGCACTGTTCTGGTGGGAGATGCCCAGTTCCGAGCGCACCGAGCTGTACTGGCTTCATGCAGCATGTATTTCCACCTCTTTTACAAGGACCAGCTGGACAAAAGAGACATTGTTCATCTGAACAGCGACATTGTTACAGCCCCAGCCTTCGCTCTCCTGCTTGAATTCATGTATGAAGGGAAACTCCAGTTCAAAGACTTGCCCATTGAAGACGTGCTAGCAGCTGCCAGTTATCTCCACATGTATGACATTGTCAAAGTCTGCAAAAAGAAGCTGAAAGAGAAAGCCACCACGGAGGCAGACAGCACCAAAAAGGAAGAAGATGCTTCAAGTTGTTCGGACAAAGTCGAGAGCCTCTCGGATGGCAGCAGCCACATGGCAGGCGATTTGCCCAGTGATGAAGATGAAGGGGAAGATGAGAAACTGAACATCTTGCCCAGCAAAAGGGACTTGGCGGCCGAGCCTGGGAACATGTGGATGCGATTGCCCTCGGACTCAGCAGGCATCCCCCAGGCTGGCGGAGAGGCAGAGCCACACGCCACAGCAGCTGGAAAAACAGTAGCCAGCCCCTGCAGCTCAACAGAGTCTTTGTCCCAGAGGTCTGTCACCTCCGTGAGGGATTCGGCAGATGTTGACTGTGTGCTGGACCTGTCTGTCAAGTCCAGCCTTTCAGGAGTTGAAAATCTGAACAGCTCTTATTTCTCTTCACAGGACGTGCTGAGAAGCAACCTGGTGCAGGTGAAGGTGGAGAAAGAGGCTTCCTGTGATGAGAGTGATGTTGGCACTAATGACTATGACATGGAACATAGCACTGTGAAAGAGAGTGTGAGCACTAATAACAGGGTACAGTATGAGCCGGCCCATCTGGCTCCTCTGAGGGAGGACTCGGTCCTGAGGGAGCTGGAGCGGGAGGACAAAGCCAGCGACGACGAGATGATGACCCCCGAGAGCGAGCGGGTCCAGGTGGAGGGCGGCATGGAGAGCAGCCTGCTGCCCTACGTCTCCAACATCCTGAGCCCGGCCGGCCAGATCTTCATGTGCCCCCTGTGCAACAAGGTCTTCCCCAGCCCGCACATCCTGCAGATCCACCTGAGCACGCACTTCCGCGAGCAGGACGGCCTGCGCAGCAAGCCGGCCGCCGACGTCAACGTGCCCACCTGCTCGCTGTGCGGGAAGACATTCTCCTGCATGTACACCCTGAAGCGCCACGAGAGGACTCACTCGGGCGAGAAGCCCTACACGTGCACGCAGTGCGGCAAGAGCTTCCAGTACTCGCACAACCTGAGCCGCCACGCCGTGGTGCACACGCGCGAGAAGCCGCACGCCTGCAAGTGGTGTGAGCGCAGGTTCACGCAGTCCGGGGACCTGTACCGGCACATCCGCAAGTTCCACTGTGAGTTGGTGAACTCCTTGTCGGTCAAAAGCGAGGCGCTGAGCCTGCCCGCGGTCAGAGACTGGACCTTAGAAGATAGCTCTCAAGAACTCTGGAAATAATTTTATATATATATATATAAATAATATATATATACCTATATATAAATAGATCTCTATATAGTTGTGGTACGGTCTAAAAGCAGTCTCGTTTCCTGGAACTGAAAGGTTGGGATATTAACTTGTTTTTGCACTTTAGAATAGCATGAGAATCTCACTAATTTAGCATCCTGATTAAAGGAACTTTAGAGCAAGTCGGAGAATAGAGAGGTGTTTTTTTCTTCCTTTCTTTCGAGGGGGTAGGGGAAGTAAGCCAATAAGAACCTTTGAAACAAATCGTCCTATCACAAAATGCTTTCATAGGGTCTGTTTTGTCAGCACTGCGGTGTCTTTTGAGCTCTCTCCTTTTTCCCACTTTTTCTTTTTTTTAAAAGGAGAAATTCCCTCCAGTTTTATTAGCCTCTTTATATGTCTCAAATTGCATGAATCTTTTCTGGCTGTTGGAAACCTGAATGCTTTTAGACCCAAATGGAAAATTTCTGAAATGCTGGATTATCTATTTTTAAACAAGCAGTTGACTTAAAACTTTCTGTGGCAACTTCTGGTTTTCTGACGGTTCCCAATGAGAGAAATTCTGAAAGTACACTGGGATCACTGGGACGCTGTCTTTGTGAAGGTTTGCTTGGGATGAAAAAGGATATTGCAGCTTCAGCAGTGTTGAACTGTGTGTTGAAAAATGTGAATTACTGTTATTGTATACTGTAATTGATTACATGGGCTGGGGGGGGTGTCAAAGGACTTGACAGGTTGTGTTGATGCTCTTAGTTGAGTCTTGAAAAGTAAATATTAACGCTACAGAAATGCATGAGTTTCAATATATTTTTTGTCTTTGTTTGCATTGTATAACTTTAACGAGTGAGTTTAAAATTATTTAATTTCCTTAGAGAAATAGCACCATTTGAAAAAAAAAAACCTGGTGTTATGAAGAACGTTAATGCACTGTTTTTATTTTTATTTTATATAATTTAAATTGACTTTCCCACTGTCTTTAAGTTGAAACTGTTAAGCTGAATAAAAACTTAAGCTGCAAATTGATAACTTCGCTACATAACAAGGAAAATATAAATGTTTACAAATGGCTTAAAGATCTGCATGTGCAGTGTGCATTTATAACAAAACTTCTGATTGCACAAAACCCAGGCCAGCTCAAAGTTTAGATGTACACATTTACCCAGTTGAGCGTTTTTAGAGTAACTACTGCACAAATTGACAATAGGTCATTTTTTTTTTCCTCCCCTTTTCTTTTTCTTTCCTTCCTTTCCCCTCCCTTCCTCCCTCCATCCCTTACCCCCCATCCCCTCCCCCATCCCCCCCACACCCCCAACTCATGAAAAGATTCTATGGACTGAAAAAGCCCCAGGCTGAATGGACTGGACTGCCTTGATTGACACGGGGAAGGGGGTTAGTAGACTATGTGTATCGCGGCAGCAGAGGCTGCAGCCCAACGTGTGGTTTAATGACCTGCACGCAGGGCAAAAGCATTTTGCACAGTGTTTGTTTTCCTGTCTTGCACTTACAAATAAGGTCTATGGGAGTAGCATGGAAAACGTTTGCTGTTTTTCCCTTTTTTTTTTTTAAAATTGCTTTTGTTTAAAATTTGATCGCCTTAACTACTGTAAACATAGCCTATTTTTGTGCTTAAGATACTGAATGGAAAACTCCATTGTGTGTTGCTGGACTGTTTCGGAAATATTTGGTCAAATGTGTGTTAATTTGGCTGTAATGGCATTTAAAGCAAACAAACAAACAAAAAAAGCTGTGAAAATGGCCTTGGAGCATTATCTTTAGTTACTTGAAGAGTTTCTAGTTTTTTTAAAGTACAGTTTATGTTAAGATAATTTTTATTAATTTAGAGAAGACAATCAATGTCTGTGAGAAAACGGACTTTCTTTTGGATTTTCTTTTTGTGGTCATTGTGAGTGATTGCTTTTTCCTTTTATTAGTTTCACATTCTTCCTTTGTTCTAAAACTTAGACTGACATCTAGCTTTGACAATCATAGTATGTTTTATTTTCCTGAGGGGGGAATAACTTATAATGCTGTTTAGTTTTGTACTATTGGTGTGTTGGTGAATTTTTAAACTGTGTGCTAACTGCAATAAATTATATGAACTGAGAATTTTTGTGTGTTTTCAAAATTATGATTATGTACTATATAGATCCTAAATATGTATCATACATGGCATCTTTATTTTTAATATTAATTCTATTCCGAGTTTATGAATTATTAGATTACTTTAAATCACTCAGATAGAAGTATTCAGACATTTTGCTTCTAGTCATTTAAGAAGATACTAAATGCACATTTAAAAAAATGTGACCCAATTTCTACAACCTGGATCAGGAACGTGAAGATGGCAGCATAGATTTTTCATAATACACTGTACAACTACTAATCCATACCCCATAAGTCATATTTTCATGGGTAATCTTAAGTTGATTGGTCAAATCTATTTTTCTATGTTCTGGCTTAAGTGGAAAATTGTAGGAGACCGGATGTCTTAATTTGGAAAACTGCTTGGCTAATGACTGGAATTTTAGGCAATTGAATTAGCAGGCATTTGATTGTTCAAGAATAGCTGTATACATCCTCTTTGTTGCTGGGAGAAGTCAAAAGTTCTCAGGTTTTAATTCTTAAGGTTTAACTTTAAAATGTGATTAAGTACATGCAACCATTTAAAAAACTGTTCCCTAATTTTTGTGATCGTCCCAGCTTCATGCTTGCCTGATGGGTCTTGTCAGGGTGAGAAACATTTGCTGGCTGACCTAAAGAATCGACAGAACACTAACTCACACATGCTGAGGGTCCAGTTGTCTTTAAGTGTGAGCAAGGCTGGCACCAACCTGAGAGTTTTTACAAATTCTGGAATCTATAATTGTCCATACTCTTCCAGGATATCCTTAAAGGTACCTATGAAAATACAGTTTTACATGATTACTGTCAAAATTAAATACATTTATATTAAATGACCCATAGTAAGGTTAATATTCTTAATTTCAATAGAAATAATATATAAGGTCTGGAGCTTGAAAGTGTACCATATGTAAGTTCCCTGTTGTCTTTGGATGGGAATCCCAAAAGATTATAAAGCACCATCGGTAATTTATTATTCTACTTGGGATCCTACCTTTCCCTTTTTTTTTGGTTGACACAGGATTTCAGTTACATGAAACTCACTTGGTTTTAACCAACCAAACATTGTTTGACATGAAAGGAGAATATACATTTGAATTTCTTGGGCAGTTAGTTACGGGGTGGGAGGGTGAGTAGGACCTGTGTCTTCAGTTCCTATGCTATCTGGTCAGAGTGTCTCGAAGCTTTCAGAAGATGTTGAGAGTTATAATTTAGTTCCACAGACTAGCATCTAATTTTAAATGAGCATTATTTTAAACTTAGCTGGATGCACTTACAAAAAGTATTTTGACATGAAATTTGGAAGAAGTAACTCCTTAAAACACTTCTTGCAACATGGACAAATTACACAAATCACCATGTTTGATAAGTGAAGGAATCAGTTGTTCATTCACTACATTTTTAAAAAAGGAAATTAATTGGTCATGTAATCACATTGGAAACTATTCAAATTGATCTCACCTTTGACATTGGGCTGACATATAAGTATACTTTAAATATGGGGTTTCATTTACTTTTGAAAACATCTGTTTCGTTCAGATAATTATTCCCTAGATTAATGTGGGCCCAGCTTTGTGTGTAAGGTGTACCCTAGGGAATATCCCAGAGCTATCCAGTGTTAAGGATACTGGTTTTGGATTTCCTTTCTAGTTAATTATGCTATCAGATTAATAGGTAAATCAAATAGAGTTTTTTTTTTTTCCAATAGACATGATCTACAAACAAGTATTGGAAGATTAGGAAAAGGTGAACATTTTATTAAAATTATATAATAGCTCACATTAAAATGGCTGAAATACTCCTTTTCTTCCAGGTAAAACAAAAATTTTGAACTGTTATTAAAGAAATAATCGGTTTTCTTAACCTCAGAAGTAATACAACTTAAAGAATCTTGAATCTCCCAAGTTTGATCAATAGAACACAAAACATAAAAACTTGACTTTAAAAGTCCTATTGTACCAGATAAAGAATTTTTTAAAAGAATCTTACCATCTCAAAATTTATTGTATGACTACATTTTATTCTTATAAAAGCTTAAAACATTCTTTCATTTCTAATATGAGGGAAACTCACATACATCTGGATAGGAAACTCAAATTTTAGTTTTAATTTGTAGATATTGATCTAACTTTTCATTGTAATTATTTAAATGTTTGAAACTTACTAATAAGGCGCAGTGATCGAGGAAGTGTGAATTTTGAAATGCTGGACTGGAAGACTCGATCCTTTTATTTAATGTCATTTGACATGAAAACACTAGAAATAATACCATTTTTATTTTAAAAAGAAAGCAATTATTTTTTAAAAGCAAATAAAGTTTTAGGAGTTTCATTGTGGCTAATTGCCCAAATTTATTACACTGATAGGATTTTGTCCCTTTTGTTAAACACGTCCTACTCTGACCTGCTGAAACATGGCAAAATATCTTTGTAGGTGATCCTTTGGTCCAAAATGTAGAACCACTTATCTTTTGACTGTCAGTGTAGTTACGTAGACAGAAGCATTGTATGTTTCTAGCCTTCCCAACTCAGATTTTTTTTAATATAAAAGGAGGGCTAAAGCAATCAGATCATACTGACACCGGAGGTTTTTAGAAATATTAGTTTATTTACAGAGACATTTTAGAAGTGAAACTGTCAACATTTTGCAAACTGATCGGTTAAAAATCTTAGTGTTTGTAATTCCTTGTGAAAAACTGAACTCCATATATAAAACATTGTAACAAGGAACTGTGAGGTCATAGAAATGAAACTTGAAAAGTTGCTCCTTTAAGCCCAATTAAAAGTGTCTGCGTACACTAAATAATTTGTTGATTTAATTGTCTAGATAATTCAGGCTCATAGAAGCCTAAATATTCAAGCACCTGAAAGAAAGCTGACTTTTTTGAGAGAAATAAACTAGTTGACTTTCCTGGTTCTATTCGAACATTTACTGTTAATCACGATCCCTGGGTTTATGTGAAGGGTAGTTTGCAAAATGATTCTGTCAAAACTAAAATTTTCTTGAATTTCAGGTTCTTGTCCCTGCCCCCTACCCTTTCTAATTGTCTTCAGAAATGGGTTTGCAGTTGAGCTCGAATTTTGCTATAGGAGGCAATTCTCTCTAGTTCGTTTGGCATGAGAGGAGCAAAAACCCAATTTGGCTTTAAAATGTAGCACATTAGTCAGTAACAGTTTCAGTGAGGATATTTAGAGTGGCTTTGAGAGGCCGTGTGACACAGATAGAGAGTCCATTCACGGAAGTGATTTATTTACACTTTATTATAATCTCTGTAGTTAATCATTAAATCAAGTAGCTTTTACTCAATGTCAACATGCATGCTTAACATGACTATATAGGAATTTTTAAAAAGACATATTGGCCTAAATATTCACATTTGTAGAAAGTTTATTTGTAGTTAATATGAAGTGGTACGTGAAAAATGTATTTGAATATTTGTAAACTCTTATAGGCTATAGTAACTCGTTGCTTGAATACATAATCATGTAAGTACAATGGTACTGAGCTTGAAAGAATAGTGTAACCTTATTTATGTGTGCTGTGACAAATCAGAGCTAACTTTTGATGTGAAAGAGCTTAAGAGAATAAAACTTAACCATGTAGAATTTTAAAAGAGATTACTTGAAACTATGTGTAAATAAGGGCATATTCACCTCATTAAAAAAAAATCATTCCCTGGTTCAGTGTACACTTCACCTTTGAGGGGATTACAAAACACCCTGACATTTAGTTATATATGTCTATTGCTCTGAAATGATCTGTGATCAAAGTAGGAGCATTTAAGCTTTTAATCTAAATCTCTTAAACACAGAAAAATTATATGCATATTATATGTATGTACATATGTACCTTTTTTTGTGGATCATTTATTTGGAACTGTGTCGTGCAAACGAGCTCTTTGGTAATGCTGAAATGCCTATTGCATGTTTACTAGACAGGCAACAAGGCTTCCTAGAGTATCTATTTGGGTAAGTTTTAGAAAAGCACAATGATACAATAATAGACAATTAAAAACATTTAAGAAAAACATTTATTGTTTGTGAACCATAGCCACAGTTTATGCCATCTATTCATTTTTAGGGGGAAAAAAATCCATTTCTTCTCATTTATAGCTGTTTCTCTGTGTACTTAAAATCCTCATTGACTAGAAGAAATTTGAGCATAAAGCCGTATTCCAAGAAAATAATTTATAAGGTTATTTCTATAACTAACTGCCTTTGAGAAAGAGGGTCTCTTAAGTGTGACAGGAGGGAGAAATGGTACAGGTTTATATTCAAAGCATAGACATTATACACATGCTTTTATTGCAGAATTTAAGGTCTCTTCAGTATCCCCAAGATCTTGCAATTGAATAAATGAAAAAGAAACTAAAGGCTGGCAGATGGACTACCCTTTAGGTTTTTATTTTTGTTGAGATACAAACTAAAATTCATATTTTATAGTCTGCTCTGTTTTTGTCAGTGTCCTTTATTCATTATAAGAGGGCAAATTTTATGCATTGAGTAATTTTGGACACCGTTGCCATGGACCTTTTTCAACCAAGTTGTTTTTGTGTGTGAATTTCTACCATTTTGAAAAAATTGAAGTACATTTGAATGAAAACTACATATGAGGTTGGCCCTATTTACCTCTCTGCACCAGCAACCCACAGACATATATCCAAGGTCAGAGCCTGTTCACCCAGGGGCTGAGGCATTTTCAGTTGCTCAGTGTAATAAACCACGCTGAACTCTATGAAATCCTTAGGTTAAGAGAAAAAAATGAGAGGATATGTTGAGGCACAATGAAGTTTTGTTTTTCATACTAAGTGTGAAGTCTAGAAAACGTAATTTCTCACATTCTATTTATGTTATTTGACTTGAGGGATGCCTCAAAGCAGTACTGGAGTCACTTATGTGCAAAATGGGGAGGGAGGGTGGGTTTGTCATCTATTTAATTTGCTTTGTAAAGGTGCTTATCTTGCAGTAAAAATAATACTTTAGTCAAAATACAGGCGGTTTGTAGGCTTGACCAGCATGGAAGAATTTTAAATGATTGAAGTGTTTCTGTTTAAAAGTCAGTCAAACAATGCCCTCAAAGTATGAGGCAATCAATCCTCATATTGTTATTCTTATTTAATGATACATGTATAATTTTTTCTCTCTCCTAAAATAACATAACTCTTAAGTCGTATAAACAAAAACATTTCCCAGCTTACATCTGTATCCTAAATTTTAAAATTTGCATTCTGGGCTGGTTGCTTTTAAAATAATGAATTAATTTGGTTATTCAAATTGCAAAAATCTAATGGCCAGAATGGCCCAATTATTGCCCATTATTTGAAGACCTGCGTTATGTGTCTGATATTCTCCCCTTACAAACTGCTGTATCACATGTCCTTCCTAAAAATCACAGAAACTTAGAGCTGGACAGGGCAAAAGTGATTTCCAGTTTGTTTATCCTAAAAGTGGAAGAGCAGGTACCAGGTGAGGCCATAAGAGAAGGGAAGAGGGTCCAGACTACTTTGCAAACATTTCATACATTCCTCATACATTTCATACATTCTAAAACGATAGTTATCTATCGTTTTAGACATGAGGGTTTTTAAAATTTTTTTCCTCGTTAGAGGCACATGGAGGCTGAATTCCTTGTTTAGGGCACATCTTTGATCAAGTCTGAATCTGATCTCAACATTCTGGTTATGTCCAAATGGTAATTGCAATATGTTAATAGATATTTACCATGATTGCACTTACCATTGTCTGCTATATATAGTTACTAGTTGAACCTAAGATTGGAATTATGCTATTTCTCTTCCTGACTTAGATCCTATCAACCATTCAGAAAATTATCACAGTAGAGCACTCTCTCCTGAGAGTGCGGAGGACATGTCTTGGCGCCTCTACCTTGGGCTCCCCAAGAACTGAGACCCTGGCAGGATTCTTCCCACTGACACACCCTCCCTCTCTACTCCCAGTCATGAAAGGGGTTGCTTAGGTTCCCAAACATGTTACCAGTTCAACCGCGGCACTGCTACTTGCAGGCTAGTAAGTGCAGGGCTGACAGAACTGTTGCTGGATGTGCAAGAGGAAGAGAAGAAACCTGGATGCGCGACAGAGGGTGGCAGCCAGACAGGAACCTCAAAACTTGTTTGTTGCTGAAAGGGGAAAATTGAATAATTTCCCACGTATCTGAAAACTGGCCTTGGTTACTTGGAATGTTTTTCACCCCTGTCTCCCAGTATCATCTGCTTTAGAGAAAGAAGGCTTAAGAGAAAGTTAATGAAGTTATACTGGCCCCACCCTGATTTCTCCATGTGTAAGAAAGACCAGAAAAATAATACCCTTATCATCTCCTTCCTTAGAATAGTGCGCAAATGAATTTGCAAAAGTATTAAGCTCTCAAAAAACATATGCTATATGCATTTGCAGTGACTTCACTATTATAATGATTATAATTTTTTATGCCAAGGTGAAGTTTCCTTATCATAAAGCCTTCTTATCAATGTGGGTTTTTAAAATGTGAATTTTTATGATTTAAGTTCATTGGTCACTAACAGTCTCAACTTTGTTCTGGTTTTAAGCAGGCCCTGAGGAAAGCAAGTTCTACATGATATGTGAAAGTCCAAGCACCATAGGAATGAAAAAGATCCTACAGTCTCAGGTAGGTAGGTATGCCCTAACCCTCGTAGAACTTACATCATACTTTTGGTTCCTTTGGACGAATGTCCCAAGCCCTTTCAACTCTCTGTCTGATTAATCTAAAAACCTAAGCTGAAGATGTATTTTTCTCTTAAGGCTGGAAAGACCAAGACTGAAAGCTTCAGCTTATATTTAATCTTGCATCATAAAATGTTAAAAAAGCATGATTAATATATATAATGATAAGGAACAAGTGCAACTCCCCAGGGAGTCACACATATTAAAATGATTTCCCCAGAGAGTTGAATGATTTACTGATCTCACCAGGAGAAGATGGCACACGCCAGATCAGAGCTCAGAGCATCTCAGTCTCAGGCCTCACATCCCTGATGTGCTATTTTCTGTGTTGCTAGAGCCACATCGTGGTACACTGCAAATCTGTGGCCAAACTGCCTCCTTGCGATTACTTCCGTTAGGAGGAAGATGCACCTGGTGAAAATCCACGACTTGCTGGCATGCAGTGCTCTGTGCCTTATAAGGAGACTTTGAGTAAATATTGCCCAGATCAAGCTTACAATCCAACTTTTCCACGTAATAGGCTTCAAAACCCCCATTCAGAGAGTCCACTTCGCTCTTTGATGCAGTGCCACTCACAAAAGCATTCGTGCCACGGTCATCTGCTTCTCTTTCCCTTCTTGCTCTCCCAGATACAATGACACAGATCTCCCTGTTTATTTTATAATTTTCGTAGATTTTTTTTTACAAGGCGATGACTTTAACAGTACGTGTTTGGTAAAAACAGTCCTTTGGGTTGCACTATTGAAGAGTTTGGTTTTAAAAAAGTTAAAAAAAACAACAACAAGAACCAAAAACAAACAACCCCCCCCCCCAAACTCTCTCTGCTTGGTGCCATAGACTTGAGTCCAAAGGACATTAGCTGCTCCATTGCACACATTGGAAGGGAGAGTTTGCTGTGAGCTCAGTCCTTCTAATAGACTGGCAATTTTGTAAAAGGTTTAGAGGATTTTGTTTAACCATTTCTGCATGTGTTTTTAATGAGCTTGAGACGGTCGATAGCAAAGGCCAAGTTGTGTGTTCAGAGGCATTTTCAGACCCGATCCCTCCCTGCTGACCTGAGGAATGGGCACCTGTGCTCCTCGGCTGGCTCACCTATGGGAATCAAGGTGGTGGGGCCATCTCCGGCCTGTCTTCATGCCAGGGATGAATCATGCAGTAGGCAGAGCGGAAGGAGTCTCTTTGTTGACAGCTTTCCATCTGGACTTTGGATACGGCTGATGGTTCACGTAGCGCGTGGGTTAGCTGGAAGGGACTATGAGAGTCAGCACCTCCATAAGGGCATGGGAGTGTATAAAACATCAGCAAAAGAACGGCCCAACAAAACTCAGAGGAGCATGCCTGTCCCTGAGTTTCAGGTCCCTGGGTTTGTGAGTATGGATGACTGCAGCTTGGACCAGCCGGCATTTCATAGTCAATAGGGTCCTTTGGAGCCTCATTCAGATAATCCAACTGGAGCACACCTGAATAAATACATCAAGCTCAGGTGGCTGAAAGTAACCCCCTTTGAGTTTAATAATTAAAATAAGCAGAGCTATTAAGATGAATTTCAGATTGTCATGTATAAATGTAAGAGGCTCCATAAAGCATGGTGTTTTGTGATTCATATAGGAATATGATGGATATATGATACGTTTTCCACAGCTATTTAAGAAAAAAAGATTATCTTAGTCATGGGGTAAAGTTATGTGATGCATTGCACCATCCAGGCTGTGTCTGGGCCAGTAGAGATTCTTTTTTTTTTTTTTTTGTCAAAGATTACTTCTTGGCAAACAAGATATGCAAACGCCAGAATACAGTAAAACCACATTTAATTGGACCTACTTGCCAACTTCTTGAACACAGCTTGGATTATTCCACTGGAGGCTGCTTCTGTTAAAAGCTGGGGGAGGAGGAAGTGGCATATTGACAAGGCTTCAGATAATTTTTTTTTTCACTCGAAGTACAATTATGCAATGAGCCAAGTTTGGAAGTATTTTACTATGTTTAATAATTATTATTAAAGATATTGTAAAACATATGCATTTGTTAAGTGGAATGTAATGGGAGCAAAATCATGTCATAAATTTTACTTTGGATTTATTTTCCTATTTTGTTTTTTATTTGACAGCCTTCCAAATTGATTCTAGCCAAAACCATGCACTCTAATACATATCGTACTTGATATTAAAGTGAGAATATGAGTAATTTATAGAACCCGAGTGAGAACAGTTTTCTTCTCTAAGCCAACCTATATAGAACTGCCACCTCTGTTCAGGTAGCAGCTGACACACAAACCATACACAGAGAGGGGAATAATAGGGATGGAGAAATACTATAAGTTCTTCTACCAAAAGAAGCACCAAACCCCACATTGTCCTGGGAACATATCTATTGTTCAATAGGAGATCAGGGCCAAGGAAACTGGTAACTATTTCTGTGTGTGTGTGTGTGTGTGTGTGTGTGTGTGTGTGTGTGTGTGTGTCTAGAAGAATCAGACTCATCTCTAGAAGTGTGGTTGGGGATTCACTGACAATTCCTAATTCTACTCAGGTGAATTTTGGCTTCAGGTGATGCTAAATTACACTACACCGTCATCACTAACTCAGAAAGCTGAGAAAGCATGGCATCCGGTTTGTTTCACGTCTTGAGCTTAAACAAATTAATATTGTTTTTACAGTCTCTTTTACAGGGGGGAAAAAAAGTGCCCCTGGAATTGCACTTCTGAGAACCGAACAAAGGTGCCATCTCCAGTGATGGGCAAGACCCTATACATTTGCAGTGAACTCCACCTGCTCTGTGAAAACCCCACGGTTTTCTCACGACCCCACTCGAGCTGCTTAGCCATTGGACCCTCTCTTCCGAGTGTGTAGATGCGTCAGTCTGTCTTCTGTCTGCCCCGCAGGTTCATTGTTTTCTCCGCCGCCACAGGGAGCGACCAGGAAAGGAAGGCGGCCAGCAGGGGAGACGACTGACCTTCGCAGCCATCCTGCCGCCCCTGCATCATCCACCCGCCCGCCCGGCGGGATCCCTAGGTGTGTTCCGAAGCTGCTCGGGGGCTTGCGGGAGCAGAGGCGGCCGTGCGCCCGCGCGGGGTGGACTGCAGCAGGCAGCCCCAGCGTCTGCAGAGGGGACGTGAGGACATCTGGCCCGTGTCCCTGCGAGCAGGGCTCCGCCGCAGGCCTTTGAAAATCCTCCGCACCGGCCCCCAGCGCCTTGGAACTTTCTCCCTGGAGAATTTAGAAGAGGCGGTGCCCTTGATTTCTTGGCCATCTAGGCCTCGGGCGCGTGCAGAGCGGTCCGCGAGCAGCGCGATGCGGAAGGCGTTCGGTTCTCAGAGCCTGGAGCCGGCGGGGCTGATGCGCTGCTGCTCTCCAGCCCTCTGCTCCCTGGCTGTGCTTCTTGAAAAACAAGTGACTGTATCTCTCTGGGCTTCTTTTTCTTCATCTTTAAAATAAACTATTGGCCAAATGACCCTGAGGTTCTTTCCAGCTCTGAATTCCTCGGGCATTTTTAACCTGTTTAACTGAAATGCTGATTAAACTTGGACGGATAACAAGGAAATATTTCCCAATGAGAGTAGAGACGTGACTAATTTGCCACTCAGGTTTCTGAAGCTTATGGTGGTCCAAGGAACACCCACTTAGACAAGGGAGGGCATGGGCAAGGCTGGTGAGCACTTCCACCTGCCTTTGGATTTTGAATATCAGGTTATGCTTTCCCACGCGCATGCCAGACACATGCCTCTTGTCTTTGGTCAAGCCCAGTGGGTTTGGGACTAATTTTTTTTTTTTTTCCATAGGGGAACCCTGAGAGAGCCTAGTTAGATATCAGGCAAGAGCTTCTTTAGTTCTACACACACCTTTGGGAAAGTGAATGGGGATGGTATCACATTCGTTGTTGACATTTGTTATTTTAACTAGCAGTGCACAAGCGTTGAGGGCTCCGGGCTAAGGCAACATTGCTGTTAGTCCTGGAGAGGTTTTGTGCTTGTTCAGCTTCTCTACAGAGTCTTGGTTGGACAGCTCCCTGCCACCTTCTTAGGACAGGCCTTGTAAAGGCTAATTCTGCCTTCCATAGGAAGGACCCCACCACAGACCATTGCTGTGGGCATGGTTCACCAAATTTGGAGTGTCCAAGGGGACTGATGATAGGTCTACAGATCAGAGGTCATTTGAGTTAGGAAGATCATCAGAAGAGAACACACAGTACTCACAAATGGACTCAAATTAGGAAAGACCAAATTCTTAGTGACTGTCATAAAAATCCCATGTTTTGTCATTGACAGCTAGACCATTGACCTACTCATTCCCCTGTGTGTCTAGCTTGTAATTAATCCATTCCAGTACAGAGGAAAACACTACCAGACTGTTGTGTGGAAAAAAAAAAAAGTCCAAGAGAATGATGGCGGACTAATTTGTACCAGAGTCTAACTCAAATATTTTCACTTTTATTTTTTTCATCCTTGAAGTCACAAAGTAAAACAGTTAAGGAATTCAAGATTAGCATGTAAGTGAGACTGAAATAGGACTGCATTCTTATATTAGTTAAAACTCTTTGGTTGCAAGGAACAGAAATCCAACTTAAGCTAGTTTAAGCCAAGCAAGAATTTTATTATAAGGCTACATGGATTCAATGAAATCCAAAAGAGGAATATGGACAGGCCTTGGGAGCAGCAAGAAGTGGGAGCTCAGAGGCTGTCAGGATTTGTTCTCCTTTTCTTGCCTCTGAACTCTTTCTGCTGATTGGCATTTTCTATTCCTCAGTCCACATGGTGGGACAAGACTGCCAACTGCTTCTGCATTTACATGTCTTCATTTTCAGACACCCAGGGAAAGGCTGACTTCTTTTGTCAGTTGCAGTTCCCAGATCCTGGGGGAGAATTCTGATTGGCCTATTTAGGTTGGGCACCCACTGCTGGACCAATGGGCTATGCCAAGGCCACGCCCATTGCACCAATCTGCAGTCTCTTGTGGTGGCCGTATGCACATGGGGAGCACAGAGTGTGGGAAGGACAAGGGCATGGGGGACGGGGAGATAGTTCCCTGAAATGAGGCTGCTGCTGAACTGACAAAATCACAGGGCCCATTACATTTCTCTACTGAAATTAGAGGGAAACTATGAAAACATGTTATTTATCTGCAAGTGAGAACAATATATTCTTTCTCATGGTCTAACATCAGTTTCTGTCTAACCCATGGTCAAGTAGTTAAAGGAAATAATCTATGCTTTTTACAGTACTATAAAACACAAGTTAATTTTCATTTAACTTAATTCACCTAATGTCCCTCCAGTTATTTACCATTTGTAATCTTGGAGCATGTTCATACATATTTTAATGAAATCCTTACCTGACTCATTCTGGTGAGGCCGCAAAACTTAATTGCTGGCCTTTGTTGTGGTTTAGTCACTAAGTTGTGTCTGATTCTTTTTGACCCCAAGGACTGCAGCAGGCCAGGCTCCTCTGTCCACCACTATCTCAGGGAGTTTGCTCAAACTCATGTCCATTGAGTCAGTGATGTTATCTAACCATCCCATCTTCTGCTGCCTCCTTCTCCTAGCTGGCCTTGCCTCTCAGCTATTGATATTTAACAGTGATCCAGGTGTTCCATGGGGGGTGGGGGGGTGGGATTGGGGAACAGAGCCCAATGGAAAGAGAAGATGCTTCTCCCTTTCTCCTTGCTCAGGATGTAGGAAAGAGGTGGAGCAACAAAGAGCTCTACAGTAGGCAAGAGTCATGTGTTCTCAGTCAGGGACACAGGAATCCATGGGTGCAGAGCATAGAGGGGCCGGGGGAAGTGGGGGGCAATATTGGCCACTGTGAATGAGGCCCTCTGGGCCTGGGTGTTGTCTTCTAGCAAAGCTTCAGGGCTTCACCTGTCACAGTGTCACAGCTGGGAGGTCCATCTGCCTGTTGGAAGGAAAGAGTGAGCCCCAGGGAGACATGACTCCTCGTCCTGAGGTAGCAGAAACATTCAGATTGTTTTAAGTGGCAGACCTAGGTTGGACATATGGCTCGTCACTCTGTCCATGGGGATTCTCCAGGCAAGAATACTGGAGTGGGTTGCCATGCCCTCCTCCAGGGGATCTTCCCAATCCAGGGTCAAACCCAGATCTCTCGCATTGCAGGTGGATTCTTTACCATCTGAGCCACCAGGGAAGCCCCGAGTACTCAATACCTCCTCCCTAAAGATGCGAAACAATCAGAGTTTGAATTAGGTCCTCTGGTTAGAGTTAGGTCCTCAAGATCAAGGTGGAGAGGCATAAGGCTAATTAACTCAGGGTGTCATAGACTCGTTCGTGTGTCATATGAGTGTTTTAGAGCACCTTGGGTTATGTTGTCGCTCTTTTTGCTCAAATTATTGTGACTTGCATTGGGGGAACTTTGGGGATGGACAAAGATATATCTTATTTCCAGCCTTTCCTGACCTTGTCCTCCTGCCTGCCTGTGAAGGCACCTGGGAAGAAAGGATAGGAGAAGGGTTTGTACTTTGAAGGCAGGCAGAGCCGTGTTGTGGCTGTACACTTGGGCAGGCATTCACTCTCCCGAACAGAAGTTTCTGCCTCTCCCCCTGGACTGGTGGTATGGAACCTTTCAGGCGGCAGGGACATTGCAACTGGCAGGACCACTTCCGTCTTAGGTGACAGGAAGGGAACTCAGACCAGCTTGACAAAAGAAGGGAATTCACTAACATTTGAGGATGTCTGGGGGTGGCCTCGGGAATGACCAGGCACAAGGACTCAGATGCCAATGACATTCAGCTCTCTTTCCTTCCCCACCCACTCCTGCGTTTACTTCCGTTTTTATACCTGAAAATGGGCTTTCTTCACATGGAGGGCATCGGACATGAACAAAGATGGTAGCTGGCCTTGTCCCAGCCAGTGACCCCAAAAGGAAGAGGATGGCATCCTCTGAACATCTGTGTTTAACTTTCTAGAAAAGAACTCAAACCTTACCCAGACTATGTGCTTATCTACAAGCTAATCACCGTGACCCAAGGAAGGGGGTACTATGCTTGGGCACGCTTGGGGCCAGATAAGGGCTTTCTTTGCCATGCCCCACAGCTTGTGGGATCTCAGTTCCCCAACCAGGGACTGGCAGTGAAAGCCCAGAATTGTAACCACTAGGCCACCAAGGAACTCCCAGTGACTCTGTATAGCCACTTTATGAGCATTAGTTTAAGCATTAATTCTTCATTCCCAGAGCTGGAAGTAGAACTGTAGAAAGTCTTGAGGGGCCCAGACACAGGAGAGGAAGACTGTACCAGGGAGCCAAGGATAGAGATAATTTCTATTCATGGGTCCCTGCCTAGGAAGGCTAATTTGAGTTGGGTGAGGGAGGGAAGGAAAAAGTGATACGGGACAGGGCAAATATTTACGAAGTGACAACTATGTATGGGAGGGTACACCTGCCTTCATGGAACTTACTGGTTAATGGAACAACTAAACAAAAAATTATGGTGCAGTTATCACACATGCTATGAAAAGAGGAGTGTATGGTGAGTAGAAACCCACAGTAAGGGCCATCCAGCCCGGCTGACATGTCGCAGAAGAGTTTTCGGCAGAAGTGAGTTAGTCACGCGATAAGTGGGTGGAAGAGTGTTTGGAGCAGAGGGATCAGCATGTAAAAATGCCAAAAAAGAGAACCAGGTGGCTTTCAGGAGCCTTAGTTAGTTCTTTCTCAGGACAGTGAGTAAATGACTAGAGCACCACGGAGGAAGGTACATGACTTTCCCAGGGCAGCCAAAGCAAGTTACCATGAACTAGGCGGCTTTACTCTGGCCTCCGAATGCAAAGAGCTGACTCACTGGAAAAGACCCTGATGCTGGGAGGGATTGGGGGCAGGAGGAGAAGGGGATGACAGGATGAGATGGCTAGATGGCATCACCGACTCGATGGACATGAGTTTGAGTGAACTCCGGGAGTTGGTGATGGACAGGGAGGCCTGGCGTGCTGTGATTCATGGGGTCGCAAAGAGTCAGACACGACTGAGCGGCTGAACTGAACTGAACTGAAGTGGCTTCAAACCACAGAAATTTATTCTCCCATAGTTCTGAAGGTTGGAAGTCCAAAGTCAAGATGTCAACGAGGCCTCACTCCTTCCTTCAGTCTTAAAGTCCAGCTTCTGGTGGCTCCAGGCATTCCCTGTGGCTATCTCCAGTCTCTGCCTCTATTTGCACATGGCTTTCTACCCCACCTCTGTGTCTTCGTCTCTTGTGCTTCTTATAAGGACACTTGGCCTTGAGTTTATGGCCCACCTAGGTAATCCAGGCTGATCTCCTCATCTCAGGATCCTTAACTTGATTACATCTGTCAAGATGTTAATATTTACATGATCAGGGTGTTAGGATGCGGGGGTATCTTTTTTTGGCGGGGGTGCCATCCAGTCCAGTACAGAGCGGGGAGTAGGGAGGGATACTCTGGACTGACTGGCAAAGCCAGGTCCTAGATTCATCTAGGGATGAATCTAGATTCATCCTAGAGCAGACTAGTGATATTTCCATTTGTTTTCTGGAAAAGCCACTGCTTGTTCCTTGGGAGTGGGCTGTGGGTGCACAGTGTGTTTGAAGCTGGTGGCCATTCTTCAGGAGACTTGCTGTGGTTCAGGTGAGAGTGAGGGAAGCTGGGCTAAGGCAGTGGCTGAGCAAGGGATGACAATGGATCTTAGATCCACTCAAGAGAGCAGGTCAAGAGGACTGATTGGCTGTAGGATGGAGGCCGAGGGATCCTCACGGACAATGTGCACGGTTATGCTCTGTCTTCTCCAGGAGACAGCACTGGAAGAGGGAAGGAATGTTGACTTTGGAATTGGCTAATCAGTGGGCTTTCCCAGGTGGCTCAGTGGTAAAGAACCTGCCTGCCAGTACAGGAGATACAGGAGACTTGAATTGAATCCCTGGGTTGGGAAGATTGGGAAGATCCCCTGGAGAAGGAAATGGCAACCCATTCCAGTATTCTTGCCTGAAAAATCCCACGAACAGGGGGGCCTGGTCGGCGTCAGTCCATGGGGTGATAAAGAAGTGAGACAGGACTGAGCAACCAGCCCACATGCACAAACCTGGGTTCAAATCCCAACACTTCCACTCCCCAGCTTCTTCGCCTTTGTTATGTTTCTTATTTTCTCTGAGCTTAAGTTTTCTCCTCAATAAAAACAGAGATGATATACTGACTTCACAGGGCTCTGGTGGTGGTGGGGTGACTAGATGACAACATACACCATGTGGATGCCCCAAATGTTCGGATTCCCCCCTCTCCCCCTGCTTGACCACCCCTTCCTGCTGGGACTTCCCCCAGGCTTTAGCTGCACCCCCTTCTCCCCCATCTACTTCCTGGGCAGCTGGGCCCCCACCTGCAACTCTTCTCCCCAGGGACCAGCCCATGACCACCCTCTCCACTGTCCCAGAACCTTCAACCTTCTCTTGCTTGCCCTTCCTAAGCAGCACAAGGTATGAAATGGTGGTCTTAGCCCCCTTGAAAAGGGACCTGAAATACTTGCTTAGTATTAGCAGTATTAGTATTAGAAGATCCCCTGAAGGAAATGGCAACCCACTTCAGTATTCTTGCCTGGGAAATCCCATGGGCTGGGGAGTCTGGTGAGCTACAGTCCACGGGGTTGCAGAAGAGTCGGACATGACTTAGCGACTGAACAATGACAACTCTAAGACTTGCAAATATTATGAGAAACCTTAAGTCTGCCATCTCAAAGAGGAAGGGAGAAATGAATTCTGGGAAAGAAGGCCAAATCTTAGGGAAGAACCAAAGAGTAATTTCATTAACTGATTAATTCATTTATGTTGCTCAGCGTCATGCAAAACACTGTGGGCTTTACCAAGGAGGAGAAGAAATTTGCCCCTATCCTGAAAAACCTAAAAGAGATTTGGGAGGAAAACAAAAAAACGAATACACATACATGTGTCTTGCTTTAGGATTGGCACAATAATGAATTTAATGGACACCTCATGTTTAACAGATTCTGTATCACCAATATAAATCCCTGCTAATCTCTCTAACAGTGTTTCCAGAAAAGTATAAACACTCGTTTTACAGACAAGGAAACTGAAGTTCAGAGAGTAACCCCTTCAGGAACCAGGGTTCCACCCCAGTTCTGGTGACTTCAAATTCCATTAAATCCTTTCTTAAAAATTCAAGTTAAAAGACAAATGAAAGGGAATTTGGGGCATTATAGAAATGTTCTATCTTTTGTAGATGAATTTAGTTCTTTAGTCTTTTTAATTTTGAGTGCTTCTAGAACTTTCATGATACAGCTTTCATTCATCTGACTTACCACCACAGTTTTAGGAACACCCTAAGTGGGTTGCATGAGGCCTTGCTGACAGAGGTGTTTGTTGCTCAGTCTGGAAGTGTTATGTAGCCACAGAGTCTTTATTTTATTTTAATGGAGTATGATTGCTTTACACTGCTGTGTCACTTTCTGCTGTACAGAAAAGTGAATCAGCTACGTGTATACATATATCCAGTCTTTTTTGGATTTCCTTCCCCTTTAGGTCATCACAGAGCATCAGGTAGAGTTCCTTGTGCCATACAGTAGGTTCTCAATAGTCATCTACTCTATACATAGTGTATATATCAATCCCAGTCTCCCGGTTCATCTCCCGTACCCTCCCCCCTGGTATCCATACATTTGTTCTCTATGTTGCCACAGCTTCTTTAGGTGGCATTTGCTGATTTCAAAAGTCAATATGAGAAGGCCTAAAAAAGAGAATTTAGAGCCAGAAGGGAACTTTGATTCTTTCAGTCAAATCCCTCTCTCTCAAGTATGGAAATTGAGACCCAGAGAGGTTAAGTGACTGGCCCAAGGCCACACAGCTGGTTCGCAGTGTGGAGATGAAACTTGGTTTTGCCTGGTGTTCCTTCTGCCATCTGAGCTACTCGACACAGTAAAGGAGACGGCTTTACCCAAATCGTCTGTGGCTGATAGAAGTGCTGCGAATGAGCGCAGTCGTCTATCCATAGATGGAGCAAACTGCAGGGCAATTATTATAACAGCTTACATGCTCTGGAACGCCCACGGTCAATCTATATGTACCCTCTGCCAGGAGCTAGGGTTCCCTGGTGCCACATGGGTGAAACCCAGTGAGCAACCTTGGCCCTGTTTCAAGTTGGCTTTGCATTAAAGGATTAGTTTACGTTTAATTGAAGTTTGGCACATTCTGAGCAGGAGTGGCCTTGCTCTGGCTTTCTGAAAAAAGCAAATGACTTTGGCCCAGCACTTGAAGTTTCATATGGCAGGTTCTAGTACCTGAGGGAACTGGCCCATTACTTTCTAGGGTCTTGTCTGAGTTGAACATAAGTCTGTGCATTTGCCTTCTTCTTTGTTCCCTTCTCAGAAGCTTTACTTCCTTAGATTTCAAGGAGGTGTGGCTGGGAGAGACAAGGTCTGTGGGGACTGGGTGCTTCCACTTGAGCACTTTGACAGCCCCTTTGCTGTCTCTGTCTCCGTGCTCAGGGTCTGTTAGAGCAGCAGCGCCCTCATCCCGCCCTCCCTTGGAGTACAGGAGGATGTGGGAAAGGGCAGTGGGCTGGGTGTCTGGCCCACGGCAGCTCCCCCTATGAACCCAGCCCTTACTACTGCTGCAGTCCCTGCCACTCATGACTTCTGCATCCTCTGCGCTAAACCAGTGCCCGCTCTCCTGGGACCACAGGGGCCCGCCGCTGAGTGAACAGGAGGGAGGGATACAAGTGATGAGTGTGAAGGTTAGCGAGGGAATGAAACAGCCCCCAGCCCTGCAGTGCTCAGCACCGCCTCCTGCCTGCATTCTACAATCCTTCCTCACGTCTCTGCTTCTGCAGATTCTGACCGCCCCTCTGGCCGCCCCCCCCCCCACGCCCCCAGATCTACACCACCGACCGATGCGTGGAGTGCCTGTAACTGAGTCCTCTCCTCACTTGCTGCCTCCTCTGGGGCCACACCATGCCCTTGGCTGCTGAAGCCCTCCTATGAGTCAGGCCCTTGGCACTGAACATCTCTTTTGCTTCTCACATCGGCCGCCTGCAGTGGAGGTTTCCTCATTGTGACAGATGAGGAAATTGGGTTCACAGGAGCTAAGTGACTTGTCCAAGGTCACCCATGTTATGACAGTGCAGAGAAGCAGGCTCAGGTCCACTTACCCCAGCATCTGCTATTGGGGCGGCCACTGCCCACACTAAGGTAAGATGTAGCCACTGAACTTCAACTGCTGGGGGGGGGCGGGATGTGGATGGTTTTAAAAGCAGAAACATCACTTTGCTAACAAAAGTCTGTATAGGCAAAGCTATGGTTTTTCCAATAGTCAAGTATGGTTTTGAGAGTTGAAACTGTAGAGAAGGCTGAGTGCCGAAGAATTGGTGCTTTCAAACTGTGGTGCTGGAGAAGACTCTGGAGAGTCCCTAGGACAGCAAGGAGATCAAACCAGTCCATCCTAAAGGAAATCAGTCCTGAATATTCATTTGAAGGAGTGATGCTGAAGCTGAAGTTCTAGTACTCTGGCCACCTGATGGGAAGAGCCAACTCATTGGAAAAGACCCTGATGCTGGGAAAGATTGAAGGCAGGAGGAGAAGGGGATGACAGAGGATGAGATGGTTGGATGGCATCATTGACTTGATGGACATGGATTTGAGCAAGCTCCAGGAGATGGTGATGTACAGGGAAGTGTGCTGTGCTTCCAGTCTATGGGGCTGCAAAGAGTCGGACATGACTTAGAGACTAAACAACAACAGCAACACCTCTCTCTTTTCCAATTTCTTTCAAAAGAGCCTGCATTTCTTGTGCGATTAAAAATAGCATTAGTGAGGGAAGAACAAGATGGCGGAGGAGTAGGTGGATGCGGAGAACATCTCTCTCCACGGATACATTAAGAATACACCTTCAGACCCAGACGTGCACGCAGAACACCAGCTGAGAGAGGACAGGAGTACCTCACTAGAAGAAACGAATGCACAGAGCCACGCAAAACTCTACAGGACAAAGGAACTAGGGGGAAAGACAGGAGGATTAGTAGGACTGGACCTGCCCTCCGCAGGTGGGGGCACTGAGGCAGGGGTCCAGTCCCCGCATCGGGGCAACTGTCTGAGTCAAATGTGAAACATTTAAGACTGAGAGTGAAACAGCTGAGCTGTGGCAGCCTAAATGGAATGAGAATCAGACGGTCCTTGCCACAGCTGTACATACTCCAGACAGGGACGAGGGTCCCCTGGTAGGCCCAGTGGCTGGGAGCTGGAGTTTGGGGAGTGTGGAGCAATCCCAGGGCGAGGGATGCTGTTGACTGTGGAGAGACAGATGGAGGAGAGGTGATGGGAAATGCCCGCGAAAGAAAGCTGGGCAGACTTGGAAGCAAGGTGATACTGCTGAGTCACGTGTAGCAGGTGGAGCCATCACCATAGCCTCTCTCTCCCCACATGTCAGCATTGGCAGCTGAACAATAGAGGGGCTGGCCCATGAAACTCCTGCAGGACCCCACCTAGGGTGTTCCTTTAAGTGACTGATGCACCCATCTACAGAGTAGGACCCCAGCCAGGGGGGCCCCTCTATGTCCATGACACACCAAACAACAGAGAAGGACCCCAGGCAAGGGAGCCTTCTAAGTGCCTGAATGGGCAGAGCTGTGGAGAAAGACTGGCCAAAGAGGCCTTCTGATGGGCAGCTATTAGGAGGCTCAAAGAAAGATTCTGATAAGGCCATAACTCCTGCAGCAGAGGCAGTCTGTGTCCCTGCACACTTGGTGCCACCAGCGTCCCCACAAGCCAACTGGCTGCACCGCTTTCACACTCAACTCTCACTGGGGCAAAGCTGCCATAGGCAAAAAAGTCTTGCGTCTATGTGCTCAAGGTTGTGTCCGACTCTTTATGACCCTGTAGACTGTGGCCTGCCAGGTTCTCTGTCAGAGATGGGGGTTCTCCACACAAGAATACTGGAGTGTATTGTCAAATACTGGTTGCCATACCCTTCTAGAGCACTATAGTTCCTGCTGCCCTAGCCGCCAACCCCCCTGAGTACCTGATGCTGCCAGAACCCCTGCAACCCAAGCAGCTGCACCACCTCCATACCTGGCCCCCACAGGGGCAAACCCAAGCCCTCCAGGGCAGACTCAGGAGCAAACCCCAATAGACGACCCACATGCAGAAGTGGAAATAAAACCACAGTTGAAACCCAGGGGCAGTGTGGCTAAGGAAGAAGACCCAAAACCTTCCCACCAGCTGTACAAGCTGCAGATTCAATCCACACAATCAACTAGACAGACTCTGTGTCTAGGGAATACATAAAAAGTCAGTGAGAGCTCGCACAGAAGAAAACACATAAGTTCTGATAGCTGCGGACATTGGAGGCAAGAACACACAGGAGTAGGACCAGATTAGAATCTGAGCTGCCCCCACAGCAGGTCCAGAGATGAGCACAGTTTTGGAGGGCATCCTAGGGAGGTGAGGAGGACTGTGACTCCCAGTGAGGGAAAGGACTCTGACAGCAAAACACAACAGTCAAAACACAAACATTTATTATTCTTATGTTTTGACTTGCTCTCAGTACTCTTGGCTGGAAAAATCCCATGGACACAGGAGCCTGGTAGACTGCAGTCCATGGGGTCGCCAAGAATTGGACATGACTGAGCGACTTCACTTTCACTTTTCACTTTCATACATTGGAGAAGGAAATGGCAGCCCACTCCAGCGTTCTTGTCTGGAGAATCCCAGGGACGGGGGAGCCTGGTGGGCTGCTGTCTAGGGGGTTGCACAGAGTCGGACATGACTGAAGTGACTTAGCAGAGATTCTTTTGCATTATTTTTTCTTTTCTTTTTTCTTCCCCCATCACCCTGTTGTAGTTGTCAATTTTTTTGACACTATGAAATCCAATTAAGGTTTTGAGCTTTTTTTCCCCCTCAGTCACATTTTTTATTGCTGTTGTAAACCTCTGCTTCTACGTTGGGCTTGCGCACATCTGTGGAGTTTTCCTTATTTTTCTTTTCTCTTAAAAATTTTTTTAAACCTATTGTTATTTTTTTCTACATTTATTCCTTTGTTTGCTTTTCCTACTGTTCTTTCCCCCTTGCAGTTAATCTTGAATGTATATAAATCTTCTTTATCTACTTCTATTTAACTTTGCATATCTATTCTTTCTTTCCTTTCCTTTCAACATATTTGCTGGTTTTATTTTCTTTACTTTATCCCCCAATTGCCACCTTGCTTTCGTTTTGTTTTCCAGCTTGTGCTTTAGTTTAGTTTTGTTCTGGTAGATATAATTTTTGGTTTCCTTTGTTTGCTGGGTCGATCTATTGTACTTTATTTTTGTTGGACTGTTCTGGTTTTGCTTATGGGTGTATATGTATATGTGTATATTTAGTCACACTTTTTATTGTTGTTACAAACCTCTGCCTCTACTCTGGGCTTTTGCAGTTCTGTGAAGTTTTCATTTTTTCCCTTTTTTATTTCTTCTTTTTTTTTATAATTTTAATTTAAAATTTTTTCAAAAACCTATTATATCTTTTCTACAGTTATTCCTTTCTTTGCTTTTCCTAATGTTCTTTTCCCTTTGCACAGTGAATAGATGTTTAAACAATTGGCACCTTGCTTCAGTTTTGTTTTCCAGTTTATGCTTTAGTTAGTTTTGCTCTTAACTGGTAAATATAATTTTTGATTTACTTTGTTCACTGGATCAATCTACTGTAATTTATTTTTGTTGAACTATTTTCACTTTGCTCATGGGTGTATATGTATATGTGTATTTCTATTGTTTTAATTATTATTTGCCTAATTTTGTAACTACCATTTGTCTGGGGTTCATCTTTGGTTTGGGGTATTTGTTTTAATCTCACTTAATGCCATAACAAACCACTTGTGGAATCTTCGTTCCTGACCAGAGATCAAGCCCTGAGCCTTTGGAGTGGGAGCACTGACTCCAGGACCCTAGACTACTAACCCTCAGTTCAGTCCAGTTCAGTCACTCAGTCGTGTCCCACTCTTTGCGACCCCATGAATCACAGCACACTAGGCCTCCCTGTCCATCACCAACTCCCGGAGTTCACTCAGACTCACATCCATTGAGTCTGTGATGACATCCAGCCATCTCATTCTCGGTCATCCCCTTCTCCTCCTGCCCCCAATCCCTCCCAGCATCAGAGTCTTTTCCAATGAGTCAACTCTTCGCATGAGGTGACCAAAGTACTGGAGTTTCAGCTTTAGCATCATTCCTTCCAAAGAAATCCCAGGGCTGATCTCCTTCAGAATGGACTGGTTGGATCTCCTTGCAGTCCAAGGGACTCTCAAGAGTCTTCTCCAACACCACAGTTCAAACGCATCAATTCTTCGGCGCTCAGCCTTCTTCACAGTCCAACTCTCACATCCATACATGACCACAGGAAAAACCACAGCCTTGACTAGACGGACCTTAGTTGGCAAAGTAATGTCTGTGCTTTTGAATATGCTATCTAGGTTGGTCCTACCTTTTCTTCCAAGGAGTAAGCGTCTTTTAATTTCATGGCTGCAGTCACCATCTGCAGTGATTTTGGAGCCCCCCAAAATAAAGTCTGACACTGTTTCCACTGTTTCCCATCTATTTCCCATGAAGTGATGGGACCAGATGCCGTGATCTTCGTTTTCTGAATGTTGAGCTTTAGACTAACTTTTTCACTCTCCTCTTTCCCTTTCATCAAGAGGCTTTTTAGTTCCTCTTCACTTTCTGCCATAAGGGTGGTGTCATCTGCATATCTGAGGTTATTGATATTTCTCCAGGCAATCTTGATTCCAGCTTGTGTTTCTTCCAGCCCAGCATTTCTCATGGTGTGCTCTGCATAGAAGTTAAATAAGCAGGGTGACAATATACAGCCTTGATGTACTCGTTTTCCTATTTGGAACCAGTGTGTTGTTCCAAGTCCAGTTCTAACTGTTGCTTCCTGACCTGCATACAGATTTCTCAAGAGGCAGGTCAGGTGGTCTGGTATTCCCATCTCTCTCAGAGTTTTCCACAGTTTGGGAGTATCAAATGGTGAGAACTCACACCCACTTGAATACAAGACCACCAGTGGCACCCTGTGCAGGATGACTCATATAAACAACAAACAAAACAAAAATACAAACCCAGTCATCAGCAGACAGGATTACCACCTCACTCAGCCTTGCTCATCAGAGGGAAAACAAACAAACAAACAAAAGCTCAGCACAAATATCACCCTATATGAAGCTTACACAAACCACTGGACCAACTTAGGAGAGCAGAAACCAAAAGGAGGAAAGAATTCAACCTTGAAGCCTGGGAGAAGGAGACCTCAATCACAATAAGTTAAAAAAAAAATTATGAAAAGGCAGAGAAATACTACACAAATGAAGGAACAAACTAGAAACACAGAAGTCCAAATAAATGAAGAAGAAATAAGAAAACTACCTGGAAAAGAATTCAGAATGATGATAGTAAAATGATCAAAAACCTTGAAAACAAAATGGACAAAATGCAAGAATCAATTAACAAAGACCTAGGATAATTAAAGAATTAAAGAATAAACATACAGAGACAAACAACACAATTACTGAAATTAAAAATACTCTAGAAGGAATCAATAGCAGAATATCTGAAGCAGAAGAATGAGTCAGTGAGCTGCAAGATAAAATATTGGAAATAACTTCTGAAGTGCAGAATAAAGTTAAAAGAATAAAAAGAATTGAGGATAGTCTCAGAGACTTCTGGGACAATAACAAATGCACCAACATTCAAATTATAGGAGTCCCAGAAGAAGAAGAGAAAAAGAAAGGGTATGAGAAAATTTTTGAAGAGATTACATTTGAAAATTTTCCCAACATGGAAAAGGAAATAGTCAATCGAGTCCAAGAGGCAGGAAGAGTCCCATATAAGATAAACCCAAGAAGAAACACATCACGACACATACTAATCAAGCTAGCAAAGACTAAACACAAAGAAAGAATATTAAAAGCAACAAGGGAGAAGCAACAAGTAACATACAACGTTACGTTATGTTACAGCAAGTTACAACAAGTAACATACATACAACATATGCTTAACAACTGATCTTTCAGCAGAAACTCTGCAGGCCGGAAGGGAATGGCAGGATACATTTAAAGTATTGAAAGGGAAAAATCTATAACCAAGATTACAGTACCCAGCAAGGATCTCATTCAAAACAGATGGAGAAATAAGCTTTTCAGACAAGCAAAAGTTAAGAGAATTCAGTACCACCAAACCAGCTTTACAACAAATGTTAAAGGGACTAATATAGTCAAGAAATAAAGAGAAGAAAACAGATCTACAAAATCAACCTCAAACAATTAAGAAAATGGCAATAGGAACAGATACATCAATAATTACTTTAAATGTAAATGGATTAAATGCTCCAACCAAAAGACACAAAGTAGCTGAATGGATACAAAAACAAGACCCATATATTTGCTGTCTACAAGAAACCCACTTCAGACCTAATGACACAGAGAGACTGAAAGTGAGAGGATGGAAAAATATATTTCATGCAAATGGGAAGCAAAAGAAGGCTGGAGTAGCAATCCTCATATCAGACAAAATGAAAGTGAAAGTAAAGTTGCTCAGTCGTGTCCGACTCTTTGCGACCCCGTGAACTGTAGCCCTCCGGGCTCCTCTGTCCATGGGATTCTCCAGGCAAGGATACTGGAGTCGGTTGCCATTTCCTTCTCCAGGGGATCTTCCAGAAATAGACCTTAAAATAAAGATGATTACAAGAGATAAGGAATAACGCTACATAATGATCAAGGGATCAATCCAAGAGGAAGACATAACAATTGTAAATATCTATGCACCCAACATAGGAGCCCTCAATACATTAGACAACACTAACAGACATAAAAGGAGAAATTGACAGTAACACAATAATAGTAGGAGACTTTAACACCCCACTCACACCAATGGACAGATCATCAAAACAGAAAATTAATAAGGAAACACAAGTCTTAAATGATACATTAGATGAGATGGATCTCACTGATATCTTCAGAACATTCCATCCAAATGCAGAAGAATGCACTTCTCAAGTGCACGTGGAACATTCTCCAGGATAGGCCATATCTTGGGTCACAGATCACACCTCAATAAATTTAACAAAATTGAAATCGTATGAAGCATCTTCTCTGACCACAATGTTATGAGATGAGACATTAATTACAAGGAAAAAAAAACTGTAAGAAGCAGAAACACACGGAGATTAAACAACACATTTCTAAATAACTAATGGGTTACTGAAGAAATCAAAAGGGAAATAAAAAAGATTCTAGAAACAAATGACAATGAAAACACCACAACTCAAAACCTATGGGATGCAGCAAAAGCAGTTCTAAGAGGGAAGTTTATAGCAGTACAATCCTACCACAAGAAAGAAGAAAAACATTGAATAGACAACCTAACTTTACATCTAAAACAACTGGAAAAAGAAGAACAAAAAATCCCAGAAATAGTAGAAGGAAAGAGATCATAAAGAGCTGAGCAGAAATAAATGAAAAAGAAATGAAAGAAACAATAGTGAAGACTAATAAAACTAAAAGCTGGTTCTTTGAGATGATAAACAAAATTGACAAAACTTTCACCAGACTCATCAAGAAAAAAAAGAGAAGAATCAAATCAACAAAATTAGAAAAGAAAAAGAAGAGATTACAACAGACAATGCAGAAATATGAAGGATTATAAGAGACTATTATGAACAACTATATGGCAATAAAAGGGATAACCTGGAAGAAATGGACAGATTCTTAGAAAAGTTCAATCTTCCAAGACTGAACCAGGAAGAAACAGAAATTATGAACAACCCAATTACAAGCACTTAAATTGAAGCTGTGACAAAAAATCTCCCAAAAAACAAAATCCCAGGACCAGATGGCTTCACAGGAGAATTCTGTCAAACATTTAGAGAAGAGTTAATGCCTATCCTTCTAAACTCTTTTAAAAAGTTGCAGAGGAAGGAACACTTACAAACTCATTCTACGAGGCCAGAATCACCCTGATATGAAAACCAGACAAAGACAACACAAAAAAGAAAACCACAGGCCAATATCACTGATGAACATAGATGCAAAATCCTCAACAAAACTTTAGCAAATAGAATTCAGCAACACATCAAAAACTCATACACTATGATCAAGTTGGGTTTATTCTAGGAATGCAAGGATTATTCAATATATGCAAATCAATCAATGTGATACACTATATTAGCAAATTGAAAGATAAAAACCAAACCATATGATCATCTCAATAGATGCAGAAAAAGCCTTTGACAAAATTCAGCATCCATTTATGATTAAAACTCTTCAAAAAATGGTCATAGAAGGAACCTACCTCAACATAGTAAAGGCCATATGTGATAAGCCTACAGCAAACATTATTCTCAATGGTGAAAAACTGAAAGCATTCTCCCTAAGGTCAGGAACAAGACAAGGGTGTCCACTTTCACCATTATTATTCAACATAGTTCTGGAAGTCCTAGCTACAGCAATCAGAGAAGAAAAAGAAATAAAAGGAATCTAGATCAGAAAAGAAGTAAAGCTCTCACTGTTTGCAGATGACATGATACTGTTGATGGAAAACCCTAAAGATAGTATCAGAAAATCACTAGAGCTAATCAGTGAATTTATCAAAGTTGCAGGATACGAAATCAATACACAGAAATAACTTGCATTTCTATATACTAATAATGAAAAATCAGAAAGAGGAATTAAGAAACCAATTCCATTCACCATTGTAACAAAAAGAATTAAATATCTAGGAATAAACTTACCTAAGGAGACAAAAGGACTGTACACAGAAAATTGTAAGACACTAATGAACTAAATCAAAGACAACATAAACAGATGGAGAGATATTCTGTGTTCCTGGGTAGGAAGAATCCATATTGTGAAAATGACTATACTGCCAAATGCAATCTACAGATTCAATGCGATCCCTATCAAATTACCAATGACATTTGTAACAGAACTAGAACAAAAAATTTCACAATTCATATGGAAACACAAAAGACCCTGAACAGCCAAAGCAGTCTTGAGAAAGAAGAATGGAGCTGGAGGAATCAACCTTCCTAACTTCAGATTATACTACAAAGTTACAGTCATCAAGACAGTACGATACTGGCACAAAAACAGAAATATAGACCAATGGAACAAGGTAGAAAGCCCAGAAATAAATCATGCACCTATGGGTACCTTAGTTTTCACAAAGGAGGCAAGAATATACAATGGGGCAAAGACAGCCTCTTCAATAAATGGTGCTGGGAAAACTGGACACCTACATGTAAAAGAATGAAATTAGAACACTTCTTAACACCATACACAATGATAAACTCAAAATGGATTAAAGACCTAAATGTAGGCCAGAAACTATAAAACTGTTAGTGGAAAACATAGGCAGAACACTTGATGACATAAATCAAAGCAAGATCTTCTATGACCCACTTCCTAGAGTAACAGAAATAAAAACAAAAGTATACAGGTGGGTCCTGATTAAACTTAAAAGCTTTTGCACAGCAAAGGAAACTACAAGCAAGGTGAAAAGACAATCCTCAGAGTGGGAGAAAATAATAGCAAATGAAACAACTGACAAAAGATTAATTTCCAAAACATACAAGCAGCTCATACAACTCAATGCCAGAAAAACAAACAACCCAATCAAAAAGTGGGAAAAAGACTTAAGCAGACATTTCTCCAAAGAAGACATACAGATGGCTAAAAAACACATAAAAAGATGCTCAACATTGCTCATTATTAGAGAAATGCAAATCAAAACTACAAAGAGATATCACCTCACACTGGTCAGAATAGCCATCATTGGAAAGTCTACAAACAATAAATGCTGGAGAGGATGTGGGGAAAAGGGAACACTCTTTCACTGTTGGTGGGAATGTAAATTGATACAGCTACTATGGAAGACGGTATGGAGATTCCTTAAAAAACTAGCAATAAAACCACCATATGACCCAGCAATCCCACTCCTAGGCAAATACCCTGAGGAACCAAAATTGAAAAAGACACATATATCCCGTTGTACATTGCAGCATTATTTACAATAGCTAGAACATGGAAGCAACCTAGATGTTCATCAACAGATCAATGAATGAAGAAGTTGTGGTACATGTATACAATTGAATATTCACTTCAGTTCAGTCGCTCAGTCATGTCCGACTCTTTGCAACCCCATGAATCACACCACACCAGGCCTCCCTGTCCATCACCAACTCCCGGAGTTCACTCAGATTCATGTCCATCGAGTCAGTGATACCATCCAGCCACCTCATCCTCTGTCCTCCCCTTCTCCTCCTGCCCCCAATCCCTCCCAGCATCAGAGTCTTTTCCAATGAGTCAACTCTTTGCATGAGGTGGCCAAAGTACTGCAGTTTCAGCTTTAGCATCATTCCTTCCAAAGAAATCCCAGGGCTGATCTCCTTCAGAATGGACTGGTTGGATCTCCTTGCAGTCCAAGGGACTCTCAAGAGTCTTCTCCAACACCACAGTTCAAACACATCAATTCTTCGGCGCTCAGCCTTCTTCACAGTCCAACTCTCACATCCATACACGACTACTGGAAAAACCATAGCCTTGACTAGACGGACCTTAGTCGGCAAAGTAATGTCTCTGCTTTTGAATATGCTGTCTAGGTTGGTCATAACTTTTCTTCCAAGGAGTAAGCGTCTTTTAATTTCATGGCTGCAGTCACCATCTGCAGTGATTTTGGAGCCCCCCAAAATAAAGTCTGACACTGTTTCCACTGTTTCCCCATCTATTTCTCATGAAGTGATGGGACCGGATGCCATGATCTTCGTTTTCTGAATGTTGAGCTTTAAGCCAACTTCTTCACTCTCCTCTTTCACTTTCATCGAGAGGCTTTTTAGTTCCTCTTCACTTTCTGCCATAAGGGTGGTGTCATCTGCATATCTGAGGTTATTGATATTTCTCCTGGCAATCTTGATTCCAGCTTATGTTTCTTCCAGTCCAGCATTTCTCATGATGTACTCTGCATAGAAGTTAAATAAGCAGGGTGACAATATACAGCCTTGACGTACTCGTTTTCCTATTTGGAACCAGTGTGTTGTTCCATGTCCAGTTCTAACTGTTGCTTCCTGACCTGCATACAGATTTCTCAAGAGGCAGGTCAGGTGGTCTGGTATTCCCATCTCTTTCAGAATTTTCCACAGTTTATTGTGATCCACACAGTCAAAGGCTTTGGCATAGTCAATAAAGCAGAAATAGATGTTTTTCTGGAACTCTCTTGCTTTTTCCATGATCCAGCGGATGTTGGCAATTTGATCTCTGGTTCCTCCGTCTTTTCTAAAAACAGCTTGAATATCAGGAATTTCACAGTTCACATATTGCTGAAGCCTGGTTTGGAGAATTTTGAGCATGACTTTACTAGCATGTGAGATGAGTGCAATTATGCGGTAGTCTGAGCATTCTTTTGCATTGCCTTTCTTTGGGATTGGAATGAAAACTGACCTTTTCCAGTCCTGTGGCCACTGCTGAGGTTTCCAAATTTGCTGGCATATTGAGTGCAGCACCTTCACAGCATCATCTTTCAGGATTTGAAATAGCTCTACTGGAATTCCATCACCTCCACTAGCTTTGTTCATAGTGATGCTTTCTAAGGCCCACTTGACTTCACATTCCAGCATGTCTGGCTCTAGATGAGTGATCACACCATCATGAATTGAATATTACTCAGCCATAAAAAGGAATGCCTTTGAGTCAGTTCTGATAAGGTGGATGAACCTGGAGCCTATTATACAGAGTGAAGTGAGTCAGAAAGAAAAAGATAAATATTGTATTCTAACATATGTATATATATGGAATCTAGAAAAATGGTACTGGAGAATTTATTTATAGGGCAGCAATGGAGAAGCAGACTTAGAGAACAGACTTATGGACATGGGGAGGGGGAGGAGAGGGTGAGATGTATAGAAAGAGTAACATGGAAACTTACATTACCATATATAAAATCGACAGCCAATGGGAATTTGTTGTATGGCTCAGGGAACTCAAACAGGGGCCCTGTATCTCTCTAGAGGGGTAGGATGGGATGGGAGATGGGAGGGAGGTTTAAAAGGAGGGGATATACGTATAGCTATGGTTGATTCATTTGAGGTTTGACAGAAAGCAACAAAATTCTGTAAAGCAATAATCCTTCAATAAAAATAAATGAAAAATAGCATTAGTGATTGCTGGCAGTGCACAAGTTCATGTGCTGTCTCATTTATTCTTCACACGGCCCTGGGGTAGGGGGGTCCAGTGATTGTCATTCTTGCTTTCTAGGGGAGGAAACCAAGATGTAGGAATGTTCGGTAACTTGTCCACAGACTCGCAGTCAAAAGTCCCTGCCTGAAGGAGCTTACTTACTGCTTCCAAGGGGAAATTGAAACTTTGTCTTAGGAATAAAAGAAGCATTCCATTTAATATGAAATGCCCAGAATAAGTGAATCCATAGAAACGGAGAGCAGATTAGTGGTTACCAGGCGCTGGAGTGGGGGTGATGAATGGCTAATGTGTATGGGCTTTCCTTCTGGGTGATGAAATGTTCTGGGGCTTGAGAGTGGTGACCGTTGAAAATACTGTAAATGTACTAAAAGTCACTAGTGGTAAATTTTATATTTGTAATTTTACCACAATTTTTCCAAACATAAAAAAAGACTAGAAAAGAAATATTATTACTAATCACTTCTAGGAGCAATTACATTTTGGAAGCTCTTTTTAAGAAGGAATATAAATTCATGAATTAAAAAAAAAAGAATAAGAAGAAGCCCTTGTGGATGGGGAACCAAAAAGACCCAGAAAGGGAATCCAATGGCCAATAGGATTATTTATTCTACTGAAGGGGTCAGCATGTTGACAAATGTCACTGTCTAAGTGCTGAATGCTACGTGCTTTATGTAGATAGTATCATCTATTGTTTGCAATAGCCCTGGACATTGTTACTTTTTTCCCTTCCATTTCACAGATGGGAAAACTGAGGTGTAGGAGAATGACTTACCAAGGTCCAGATACCAGTAAATCCAAGCTGGGCTTTGATTCCAGGTGGTCTGACCTCCAGGTCCACAGTCTCCACTGTCAACATCATAGACCCGCATGTCCTGGGCTGTGATCAGTAAGTACACACAGGGCAGTGGAACTCAGTGAAAACATTGCTGTCTTTAGCCTTCCTGCTTTCATCAGTAATAGCCTTGTCCAGCAGGAATAAGTGCTTCAGGAATACTGAGCTTGGTGAATCTGTTGAACATGGAAACCTCAGCAAGGCTGTGCTGGATGATGACAATTCATGTTCAAATTAACCTATGCCTTGAAGTTTGCATTTGGTGGGAAACAGAGGAGAAGACATGAGCTCCTTGCCAATTCCACCTGATGGAAAGCCTGCTGTGGGGCTTCCTGACTGCCGTCCAGTTGCTGGGAGGCATGGTGGTGTCTGTCCTAGCTCTGGCTGTGGCTTAGGGCCTACATGCTGATGGCCACTGCCACTGCCTAGAAAAGGTAAACAGGGAGACAGCTCCACTGAGGTGGGCTGAGCAGAGCATTGAAAGATCGAAAAGCAAAATAAAATGCCAAACCCATAATCCTCTGCCATAGACAATCTTTACAGCCCAGGCAGGGCTGAGGGCATGCTGAGGGCATGCTCTCTGACATCAGTACAAGCCATTGTCTATTTCACAATTCAAGTTCAGTTTGGATAAATAACAAGAAAAACAGCAATGAAACCCCATGCATGCATGCTAAGTCACTTCAGTCGTGTCTGACTCTTGTGACTCTTTGGACTGTAACCCACCAGGCTCCTCTGTCCATGGGATTCTCCAAGCAAGAATACTGGAGTGGGCTGCTATGCCCTCCTCCAGGGGACCTTCCCAACCTAGGGAGCAAACTCATGTTTCTTAAGTCTTCTGCACTGGCAGGTGAATTCTTCACCAGTAGCACCACCTGGGAATCCCCACAATAAAACCCCAATGCTGTGCAAATGTCTGCTCTACATATAAGAGTTTAGGGCAGAAACATGAAGTCTCAGACCCTGAAACTTCAGAGGACAAAGAGAATAGGTCTCAGGTCACCTGGTCACCCGGATTCCCTCAGCCCCAGGCTGATCAGTTGATGGAGTCCATTAATGTGATCTTTGCATGGTTTCTCCTCTTTGTTGCCCTCTCCCTGTCTGTGCGCATGCTTGGCTACTTCCTGCCTGGACCTTCTCAAGGCCTTGGGAACTGGGCTTCTTGCTTTGGGAGTCGTCTGTTGTTATGAAGCCTCCAACCACTAACCCATCAGAGTGAACTTCCTAAAGCACAGGTCAGGTCATCAATCTCCCTTGTTCCAAACCCTGCACTGGCCCCAGGTGCCTCACAATATAAAACCCAAACTCCCCCACCTGGCACTCAGTGCGCATGGGCACCTAGCTCCCTCCACCATTTCATTCATTACCTCCTCAACACATATTTATTTCACCATGTGCCAGGCACTGGGCTCACCACGGTGGATACAAAAGAACAAAGTCCTGGAGCCTTCTCCCAAGGATTTGAGAGTGTGATGGTGTCCACCAGCCAGGTGCTGTGGAACTCCGTAGCTAATCCAGTCCCAGGAGGTCAGTGAAGGTTTCCTGTCCAAAGTCATTTGCCATCACCGGAAGAAGGCATGTGAGAGAGTCAGGTAACCCCCAGGCTGGGGAGTGTGTGGAGCAGGAAAATGGAGGGAGCATAGGGAGTGCAAAGCCAGAGGTAAGAGAATATGAGCAGTGCAGTCGGGCTGTAGTCCATGAGAGGAACGTGGCGACAGGAGATGGCATCCCCACTGTGAAAGGTCTGAATACCCTGGTGGAGTTCAGATTCAGTCCTGAGAGCAGCAGGAGGCTGCTGAGGGATGTAAGCAAAAGAGTAATGTGAATAGATCTGCGTTCTACGAAGTCTATTCTGTCTGTGGTTTGGAGAAATGGTTGTGAGGAAGGGGATGGTGGTCTAGTGGGATGAGGAGAGCCAGGAATTCAGGCAAGAATCATGGTATTGGGGTAGATGGAAGGGGATCGAAGGTGAGAGTGATCTGAGATGCCAAGGGCCAGTCTGCACAATGATCTGAGGTGGAGGGTCAGAGAGAGGTAGACGACAAGCCCCTTCCATGGCTTTCTGGCCTGGGCAGCTTATAGACAATGGTGCCTTGCCTGGGCCAGAGTATCAGACGGGCAGCTCTCAGGTCTCGGCAGGGCTGGATGGGGATGTGAGATGCTGAGTTCAGCTTCAGAGAGTCAAGGCCTGTGACACAGAGGAGAGATATTTATCATGACTGGAGGCAAGCAGAAGAGCACTGTTCAAGGCTGGACTCGGGAAAGAGAACCTGCCATAGAGGTGGAGAGGGAGGGGACCCAGAGGCAGAAAGAAAGCCTGGGAGCTGGTCCTCAGAGTCAGAATGCCAAGGAAAATGAGGACCAAAGAGCGCACGCTTGTTGTTGTCTCAGCAAGGAGGTTGTTGATGAGCTTGGCAGGAGCACTTTCCACCGAGGAGGAGTTGGTGCTGGTGGGGGAGAAGCCAGACTGCAGTGGGCCGAGACGTCATCTGAGCTGAGACAATGGAAACAGTAGGTGAAGATGATTTCTGTCAAGAACGTTGGCCAAGGATGGGGAGAAAAAGAAAGGACTGAGTTTGGAGAGGAAAAGTCTTTTAAAGAGGTATTTCTTTCCTTCCTCCGTTCTCTCTCCCTCCCTCGGTAGGAACCATGAGCACATTCTACTGGGAAGGGACCAGTGGAGCAGGGGCCGGTGAAGACCCTGGAGGGAGGGGAATGCTCCACAGAGAAAGTTGTCCGGGAGGGACTCTGAGCCTGGGTGTGGAGACTGGCCCTGGGGAAGAGAGGTCCCTCTTTCATTGTTGTCAAGAGGAGGGCAGGAGGGGGCAGATGCAGGGCTGGGTGGAGCCATCATTTCTTCCTTTCTAGACTTGCCTGGAATTGCCCCTGCCCAGAAGGGGCCCCACACACTCCTCCCACGTGTGCCTGGCCTTTCTCCACCTCACTGCATTTGTCAACAGTTTCCTTTTTTTTTTTTCCACATGCCCTTCATACTGTTTTTAAATGCTGTGGTGTGTCCAGATTTTGTGGGACCTGAAGGGCACACATTTGAGACACCCTCTTTAGGAATAATGCTAAATTACATTGGCAAATCTTCCAAAAACGTGAACACTTGTCTATGGCTCCTCCTAGGAGTCTGTGAAAAGATCTCATGAAAACTTGGGTCCTTGAAGGTCAAGCTTCTTCAGCTTTCTGTTAAATTCTCCTAGATTCAAATGTTAAAATCATGAGTAAACCTCCAACTTGAACAACAGCACCAACAATAAACAAAACAAGCAAAAACAAACAAACAAAAAGCCAAAACAAACCCAGAGAAAAAGAAAACTCCTTCCATGAAGCCCTTCCATGGAAGGAAGGAAGGAGAGCCTGGTTTCCTCATCTATAAAATGGAGCTAAAAGCATCTATCTCCCTATTGTGAAGATTAAATAAGGTAACATGTGGGAGAGAACCTGTCATAGTTCTTTACTCGTATCTGGGAATCAGTAAGTGATTGCTGAAGAAATGAAAGAACATGATCCCAGCTCCGTCTTCTCACTTATCTCACTTGGACTTGCACATTAGTTATTTACTTGTATGCTCACCCTATTCTTCTCAACAGACTCCAAATATATGTCTTGTTGTTTGAGTCCTTTACAAGGTCCATCAGTGTAACTCGGGCATTCCATACATTTGTTGAATGAATGGATGAATGTATAAACTGTGGTGTATGAATCACTTCCTTAAGAAGGAAGTTCATCATTAGGAGATTTGCCTAGAACTCCACCTAAATGAGTTTTCCAGTTGAAGTTGTCAATTCTTGGTGCTCACGCTGGTGATCAGTTAACAAAGACCAGGAAGGACTGCAGCTATGTCTTGGAAGATAACTCATGTTTGACTGAGGAAGCAGAAAGTGGAGAAGGCAAGGGTCTGAGGCTTCCACCGACTTTCAAAGCTTAGCTGGCAGAATCGAGAACCTCTAAGAAAAAATAGTGTGGAGCACTGCCTGGGCTAAACATAATAAGTTAGAACCCCTCAAATTAAGCAATACCTGTCAAATGAAACTCAGAAAGACAAGTCTAATGAATTTGTAGTATAATATGGGAAGATTTCTTTACTCATTTTGAATATATTGCTGTTTAGAGAGCTCATTTCCCAGAGCTACCTGCGTGGGGAGAAAGAGCGTTACTGTTTACTTCTCAAAGGGTTGCTGTGAAGATTAAATTTAAAAATTATTTAAAAGTGTTTAGTAAACTGCAATGCCTCTCAAGTGTATTTTATTGTTGTTATTATTACTGTCCCCCTGGTCTGATCTCTTGGTGCCCACTCTCCTCCTTCCCTCTATTCTGGTAAATTTATATCCTACCAACTTCATTGAAATATCACCTTTCTTCAAATGCTGGAGTGTATTTCTAGGGCTCACTGCTCCTCATGACCAGGGTAGCCTGCCCACATACATGCCTGCCTATTCCCTGGATTCTGAGGTCTTTGAGAACAGAGATGATACCCAAGTCATTTTTATCCCTTAGTCCCTAGAACAAATGGACTGGTTCAAAATTGGGCAAGGAGTACATCGAGGCTGCATATTGTCACCCTGCTTATTTAACTTATATGCAGAGTATATTATGGGAAATGCCAGGTTGGATGAAGCACAAGATGGAATCAAGATTTCCTGGAGAAATATCAATATCCTCAGATATGCAGATGATACCACCGTTATGGCAGAAAGTGAAGAGGAACTAAAGAGCCTCTTGATGAAGGTGAAAGAGGAGAGTGGAAAAGCTGGCTTAAAGCTCAACATTGAGAAAATGAAGATCATGGCATCTGGTCCCATCACTTCATGGCAAATAGGGAGACAATGGAAACAGTGAGAGACTTTATTTGGGGGGGGGGCCCTCCAAAATCACTGCAGATGGTGACTGCAGCCATGAAATTAAGACACTTGCTCCTTGAAGAAAAGCTATGACTAATCTAGACAGCGTATTAAAAAGCAGAGGCATTACTTTGCCAACAAAGGCCTGTATAGTCAAAACTATGGTTTTTCCAGTAGTCGTGTATGGATGTGAGAGTTGGACCATAAAGGTTGAGCACTGAAGAATTGATGCTTTTTAAAAATTATTATTATTTTCTTACTTTTTTTACTTTACAATACTGTATTGGTTTTGCCATACATTGACATGAGTCCGCCACGGGTGTACATGAGTTCCCAATTCTGAACCCCCCTCCCACCACCCTCCCCATATCATCTTGAACTGTGGTGTTGGAGAAGACTCGAGAGTCCCTTGGAGAGCAAACCATTCAATCCTAAAGTAAATCAACCCTGAATATTCATTGGAAGCACTGATGCTAAAGCTGAAGTTGCAATACTTTGGCCACCTGATGTGAAGAGATGACTCATTAGAAAAGACCCTGATGCTAGGAAAGATTGAAGGCAGGAGAAGGGGACGACAGAGGACGAGATGGTTGGATGGCATCACCGACTCAATGGACATGAGTTTGAGCAAACTCTGGGAGATGGTAAAGGACAGGGAAGCGTGGCATGTTGCAGTCCATGGAGTCACAAAGAGTCGGACATGATTGAGCAACTGAACAGCAACAACCTCCCTAGAACAATCCATGGCACATAGTAGGAGCTCAGTTAATGGTCACTGGAGAGATGATGCTTTAAGATGATGGGAAAATAGTTCTTGTGTATTTTCATCTGAGTCATTTGGGTGTATGACCTTCTCAAGGAAGGCAAATTTATTTCCCAAGACAACAGCTTGCTTCATTATTCCTAAGAAAACAAGGCTGTAAATATTTCCTGTTACTCTACAAATCTTGGAGAAAAGAAATGTTCCGTTTCCTTCTGGAAGCTATAATATTCCTGTTCTCATATAATTTCTAAACCACTATTGATGTCACTTGGAGGGAGGCAGCTCTTTGCAGTGGAAAATTCTCCAACAAGATGCCTAAGGATGAAGGGTTTAAATCCATGTGAACTTTTCTAAAATCCTTGACTTTTCAGAGTTAAGTTTCCTCTTGTGTAAAGTGAAGATGATGATGCTGTCCTGCCTTCCTATTGAGGCTGTTTTCAAGATGGATAAACAATGCGTGCATCTACCAAAGCCCCACACCCTTATGCTCTCTCCTTTCAGGATAATCCTTTTAGATGGAGCCTGGGCATCCCTGGTGGCCCAGACAGTAAAGAATCTGCCTGTAATGCAGGAGACCTGGGCTCAATCCCTGGGTCAGTAAGATCCGCTGGAAAAGGAAATGGCAACCCACTCCAGTATTCTTGCCTGGAGAATTCCATGGACAGAGGAGCTGGCAGGCTAGAGTCCACAGGCTCACAAAGAGTTGGATATGACTAAGTGACTAACTCTTTCACTTTGTGTAGACACAAAAGACAGTTATTGATGAACATTGACAAAGGATCACAAATGGAAGGGAAATACTAGGAAAATGTGGAACCGCAGATCTCCCTGGGGCAGATTGGTGGTAGTGGCTCCCAAGTGGCTGTCCTGAGACTGGCAAATGGGACCATTCAGTGGAAGAACAAGGGCACAGAGCACAGAGGAATCACTGTGGGACCTGCTGTCGTCTGCTTGTCCTTCCTGCCTCTTACAACAGAGAAGCTCATCCAAGGAAGCAGTTCCTTTCTGTCTCCTCAGGATCCTGCATTTTGCTGGTCACTTGGGTTTCCTTGGTAGCTCAGTTGGTAAAGAATCCACCTGCAATGCAGGAGACCCTGGTTGGATTCCTGAGTTGGGAAGATCGCCTGGAGAAGGGAAACGCTACCCACTCCAGTACTGGCCTGGAGAATTCCTTGGACTACAATCCATGGGCTTTCAAAGAGTCACATGTAACTGAACATCTTTCACTTAACTCCACATTCAACACCTCCCTCAAAACCAAGTCTTTCCCAACTCTGCCATCTTAAAAAAATATCCTCTCTCAACCCCATAAACCTTTGCTTCTCTCTCTTTCTTCCCTTTCACTGTCCAGCGTCTTGACAGAGTTGAATGCTCACTAGTTCCATTTCCTCGTCTCATATTCACTGCTGTTATGCTTCTATTTCTGCACAGAATCGCTTCTTGGTGAGAACCACATTGTCCACGTTTCTAAATCCAACTCATGGTCTTTATTTCATTTATGATGATCACTTCCTCCTCCTCAGAGTGCTGCTTTGAGGGACTTCCCTGGTGGTCTAGTGGTTAGGATTCCCTGCTCCTGATACAGGGGGCTTGGGTTCCATCCCTTGCTGTGAAACTAGATCCCACGTGCTACAGCTAAGAGTTCACATACCACAACTAAAGCTTGGCACAACCAAATAAATAAATAAATACATATTTTTTTACTAACAGCACCACTCTGAGTGGAAGGTAGGTGTCCATGACAATGCTGTCTTCAGGTTTTCTTATCTATGGCTGTTTTTTTTTTTTTTCAGTCTCTATTGAGGTTGAATTATGTCCCCTGAGAAGATATGTTCAAGTCTTAACTTCCACAGAATGTGAGCTTATTGGGAAATAAGTTCTTTACACAAGTAATCAAATTAGTGAAGTCATTAGGGTGGCTTCTAATCCAAAGACTGATTCCCTGTACGAAGAGGGAAATTTGGACCCAAACACGAACAGAGGGAAGATAGCCATGTGATGATGGAGGCAGAGAGATGTTAGTGATGCCTTCACAAAACAAGGAAACCCAAGGATTGCCAGGAGTCACCAGAAGCTAGGAAAAGGCAAGGAGAGACCCTCCTCTAGAGCCTTCAGAGAAAGTATGCCCCTGTTGACACCTTGACTTTGGACTTTTGGCCTACAGAACTAAGAGAGAGCACATTTCTACTGTTTAAAGCCACTAAGTTTGTAGTACTTTGTTACAACAGCCTGAGAAACTAATGTCTTCTTTTAGGCTCTTCCTTGGTTTGATGTAGGTTTTCCTAACCACTTAGTTCTAGGCTTCTTTTTATTTCTCTATGTAGCCACCTCCCTGGGTGACCTTCCTTGCATCTACACTTCAGCTGTGGCATCTCTGTCTGTAATTCCTACCTATCTTTCAGCATTCAGCTCAGACCTGACTCCCACAAGAAGCCTTCTGCAGTAGTTGCTCTCGGAGCACCCCAACAGCCCTTGGCATGCCTCGAGATCAGGTCAGACTCTTAACTGTGAACTGCTGCTCTCTGCCTACATGCTCTTCTCGCAGGGCAGAACATAGGAGAGTGAAGCCCTCCAGGAACCATCCTCCAACACTGATGGATGGGAGCTGGAGAAGAGGCAGCTCAGCTTCCTCACTCTGCAGTGAGCTAAGGCATCTCCCAGAGGCCCCAGCAGACTAAACCTCACTGGCCAATGGAGTAACTTGTCCATTAACTGGCTTTCTAATGGTTTTTTTCTTTGTCATGTGTCTCTACTCTCCTACCATGCTCCCTGGGGTAACCTCCCAAATAGACTGTTACACTCAAATCCTTTCTCAGGGTTTGCTTCTAGGGAAATCTATCCAAGACCCTGTAAATGAATGACCAGCTTGGGACAGGTTCTTATCCTTTCTAATAGCATCATGAGCATTGGCTGCGCATTAACTATCACAGTTTATATGCACATATTTCATTTTTTGGTTATTTGAATAATGTTTCTTATGCTAGAGCTGCTGCTGCTGCTGCTAAGTCGCTTCAGTTGTGTCCGACTCTGTGCAACCCCATGGACGGCAGCCCACCAGGCTCCCCTGTCCCTGGGATTCTCCAGGCAAGAACACTGGAGTGGGTTGCCGTTTCCTTCTCCAATGCAGGGGACAGCAAACAACAGCCCTCAGGCCAAATCAGGCGTGACTACTTATTTACATATTGTTTGTAGCTTGTTTTGCGTTATAATAGTGGAGCTCAGTAGTTTCCATCATGACCTATGGCTTGCAAAGCCAAAATATTGACCATTTAACCCTCTGCAGAAGGAGTCTGGTGAGCCCTGCACTAGGCTCTAAACTTGTATCAGTTAGCTCTGGCTCTACAAGAGGCCAACCTAAAACTTAACTGTTTAAAACAGCTGCCACTGGGAATTCTCTGGCAGTCCAGTGGTTGAGACTTTGCCTTCCAGTGTGGGGGAGCTGGGATACCCCATGCCTCTCAGGAAAAAAACAACAAAAACTAGAAATATAAAGCAGAGGTGGTGGTATGGCAGATTCAGTGTGTGTGTACGCCTAGTTGCTCAGTCATATCTGACTCTATGCAACCTCATGGACTACAGCCCTCCAGGTTCCTCTGTCCATGGGGATTCTCTAGGCAAGAACATTGGAATGGGTTGCCATGCCCTCCTCCAGGGGATCGTCCCAACCCAGGGATTGAACCCAGGTCTCCCACACTGCAGGCGGATTCTTTACCATCTGAACCACCAGGGCAGACTCAATGGAGACTTAAAAAATGGCCCATGTTAAAAAAAAAAAAAAAACTTAAACAAAAAATGAAACAACTGCCATTTATTTAGCTCACAAATCTATGAGCTGGCTGGGTGGCTTTTCTGGTCTGCTCCTGATCAGCTGACTTCTGCCTGCACTCCTGTTTCCCTGTGGTTGGTTGGTGGGTCAATGGGAGGCAAAGATCCTAGGATGGCCTCACTCACACTTTAGAAGCTGGCAGCTGTTATACAAGGAGATAGCAGCAATTGGCCTATGTCTCTCAACATCCAGCAGACTAGCTTGGGCTTCTTTACATGGTGGTGATCACAGGGGTTCTAAGAGCAGCTAGATAGGATGAAGCACAAGCGTTTTTACAAGATTCTGCTTGTATCATGTTGGCTAACATTTCATTGGCCAAAACAAGTCATATGGCCAAGTTTAGCATCAAAGAGGGAAGGTACTCAAAGGGCACGGTGGGAGTGTGGATACAAGGAGGGAAAGTGTGGCTACTTTTACAATTCTCCATGAAGCTCTGTGAGAGCCCACACCCTATATGTATTTACTCACCATTCTATGTTGATGGGTAAAGCATCGTGCCTGGCATGCTCTAGGTGCTAAATAGATATTTATTGAGTAAATAAATGAGTTTTAACTGCTTGAATAACAATTATCTTTTATTGGACCTTTGCTATATAATAGGTACTGATTTAAATATTTCACATATATAATCTAATGCGTATCATATAAGGTAGCCTTTAGTGGTACCACTTTACAGGGCTTCCCAGGTGGTGCTACTGATAAAGAACCGGCCTGCCAATACAGGGGACATTAGAGACACCCATGGTTCAATCCCTGGGTTGAGAAGATCCCCTGGAGGAGGACATGGCAACCCACTCCAGTATTCTTGCCTGGAGAATCCCATGGACAGAGGAACCTGGCAAGCTACAGTCCATAGGGTTGCAAAGAGTTGGACACCACAGAAGCAACTTCGCACACACGCACAGACAAGAACACTGAGGCTCAGGATTGTAACTTGCCCTATATAACCCAGGTAGTGAGTGAGGAACTAGAATTGGAAACAAGCTTGTTTAACTCCAAAGCCCATGTTGTCTAACCACTACTCTCAGATGCTCTTATTATCATTGTTGTTGTTTAGTTGCTAAGTCATGTCTGACTCTTTGAGACCCCATGGACTGTAGCCTGCCAGACTCCTCTGTCCATGGAATTTCCCAGGCAAGAATACTGGAGTGGGTTGCCATTTCCTTCTCCAGGGGATCTTCCTGACCCAGGGATCAAAACCACGTCTCCTGAACTGGCAGGTGGATTCTTCACCATTGAGCCACCAGGGAAGCCCATTATTACTGCTGATTTTTTACTGAAAGTTTTACATTTTTTATAGCTTAAAATTTCTTCCTTTATTTTACTACTGTAATTTTTAAAGCTGGGAACAGGGTAGCCTGTTTCTGATGGCCTCCCTGCCCCTCCTTCTTGGAGGTCCAGAGGGCCTGTGAACTCCTCATGACAGGTTTCCCATTCCACTGCCAGATGGCACTTTTGAGTTAAAAAGTAAGTTTGTGGGGGCAATTGACAGCCCTACACCTAAAATCACTGCTCTTGACATCTCAGCAAAGTTGAGAGCTAACATTTCAACCAAGAAGGCAATAAATCCAGGCCCAAAGAAAGCTGCTGAGAGGTGCTGAAACAGCCTTGTATGTCTTATCTCTTAACCTTTCAGTCCCTCCATGAGGAAATCCATGGATCAAAATCAAAATGGTTTCTAGTAAACATAGACTTCTAATCACCATCATTAATTCAGAAGTCAATAGCTATTTAACTCCATAAACATTTATTTAACACTTACTGTATTCCAGGTGTTATGCTATTTACCATAGGGGAACATAAGTGTTTCTCTATCAAGATGGCCATCTAAACACAACTATTTGACAATGTATTGGGTATAGTGGTGGAGACTTGCCCCCAAAATACAGAGCTCAGTTTGAGTAGTGGAGGTTGAAGGGAAAAACAGGGGATTATTCACCTTTTAGAATCCAATTCAAGGTAAAACAAAAGTGGGGTTCCATAACAATATAATTGAGTGATCAAGTTCATGGACTGAGGTGTCAAACAGACTTGGGTTAGTATGCTGTTTCTGCCATTTGTTAGGTATGCAGTTTTGGAAAAAATAACTTCTCTAATGGGTTAAGAATAGTATCTGCCTTATAAGGTTTTATAAGAATTAAAAAATACATATGTCAAGTACTTAGCACAATTTTTAGCAGATAGCAAATGTCCCAAAAGTGATGGGTGTTATTACTGGTTGAGGTAGTGGTGCTGGTAGTACATCATTAACTCTGTTCTTCATTCCTTAATTCATTCAACAAATACTTGCTAAGTGTCTGCCATATGTCAGACTCTATGGGAGATACAAAAATGACAAGATACGCATCGTATCATGCTATCAGAAGGCTGACAGCTCAGTGTAGAGAAGACATATGTTAAAATAGCTACTCTCTTGTCCAGATCTAGGCTAGCACCCAATAAGAATAAGACCAGAATTCCCCTGCATGTGAAAAATAGTTTCTCCATAGCACACCATTCTCTTGAACCATTCTGAATCTTTTTTATTTCAGATTTCTCTCCCCTTTTTCATTTGTAGTCTCCCCATTGTCTCTTTCCCTTGGTAGTTGGTACAACTCTTTTTGTACTGACCTCCGGCTTTCATTTTTGGCTAGGGTTGATGTTCTCTCTTTGGATTATGTGGGCTGGGGGCCACTTCGGGCAAATATTTTACTTAATTTGGCCTGAGCAGGAGACTGACTCAAGCTTAGTCATCAGAGGTTGACCAGATGGCAAATGTAAGGTAGAGCTTGAAAAGAATCTTAAGGGAGGAATGTAAAAGTGCCACAGAGAGCCCAAGTGAAAGTCAGCATAGCTTGGACTTCTTCACATCAGCTTCATGGGCAAGAAGCAGCCAACCCCTATGATGTGGTTCATTTTGTGCAACACAGAGCTCATCCTTGCAGCCTCATAACTGACCTTGTGTGCCTCTGTGTGTGTGTGTATATATATAATGTATATGCATATGTATATGTACATATAAGTATGTGTCAGTCATTCAGTCGTGTCTGACTCTTTTTGACCGCATGGACTGTAGCCTGCCAGGCTCCTCTGTCCATGGAATTCTCCAGACAAGAATACTGGAGTTGCCATTTCCTTCTCCAGGGGATACTCCTGCCTCAGGAATCAAACCTGGGTCTCCTGCATTGCAAGCAGATTCTTTGCCATCTGAGCTACCAGGGAAGCCCACATATATGGGTATGTATACGTACAAACATAAATACATGTGTATATATAAATATATTGTTAGCATTCATACAGGGCCTTCAGACACTTGATTGTAACTTGACATTTTCTAAAATTCATCAATTTATTAATTTTAGCAAACTAGTTATACCCTTAGGAATATAAGAGTTAATTTTTCAATAAACCATGTCTCCAGGGATAGTTCATGAAATCAAAGAGGAATATACCTGGTCAATCTAATTCATTATCACAATCAAATGATGTTAAAAGGTTATTTGCGGAATAACCTTGAATTAGGAAATTATACTAACAGATATAATCATTATTGATTATTGCATTATCAGCCACTTAAAACTTGTCTTCAGTTTCAAGGTTTTAAATCGTGTTGAGATTTATACCATCCTTCTTTAATTCACTCTACCGTGTAACAAGATGCATCGCAATATTGTTGAATGAGCAGTGGACTTACCTGGATTCATGCCCTAACTCTTTCATTTAATGGCAGCCTGGGGCGAGTCAGCTATTCTTCCTGAGTATTGAGGTCCTTATTCATGAATAGGAAAAATAATACAAGTTTTGTAGAGCTAACATAGGGATTAAATGAGATTGTATTTATGAAAGCACTGTCTAACAATAATAGCTAAGGTTTATTGAGTGTTCATCATGTGCTAGGAACATGTATGAGCTCTTAACACATAATGGTATATTATATTTATTGACTTATTTCATCTTCATACAACCCTGTGAAGGAATTATTCCCATTTTACAATAGGGAAACAGAGGTACTGGGATGGTTAAGACTTTGGTTGATGTTCTCACGATGCATAGACACTGCAGCAGGACTTTGAGTCCCGCTAACGGGGTCAGGAAGACCCCCCTGGTGGAGGGCATGGTAACCCTCTCCAATATTCTTGCCTGGAGAATCCCATGGATAGAGGAGCCTTGTGGGCTATGGTCCATAGTGTCGCAAAGAGTCAGACACAACTGAAGTGACTTAACACGCAAGCAAGGAGGCTCCAGGGCCTACACATTAGCTACCACAATCCATGCTTAACCATTAGGCAGCATTGCCTCTTAGCGCCTTCCAAACCTGGTATTCAGGGCATAGTGGTACTCAGTAACCATCAATGTAGCCAACTACTGGAGTCTTCACCAGACCATAAGCTCCTCTGAAGACAGCTCAGCATCTTATTCACCTCTGTATCTGTCTTTTGCAATGTTAGCACTGGACTTGGAATAATAGAAACTCAATTGTGTGTGTGTGTGTGTGTGTATGTGTGTGTTTGTATTATTTAATTTGAAGGACTGGGGGAAGGGGTACAAAAGACCAAGATTTTGCTAATTCTATAAGCAACCTGAGTTTAAAGATGTTACATTCTCCACTAGGAGTCTTTTGGGGAAAGATCATCTTTAATGCACACCAGTGTGTGTTATCAGAGCCAGGCTAAACTCTGCCTGTTGTTGGTGTTGTACAGTCGCTGTCATGCCCGACATTTTTGTAATCCCATGGACTGTAGCCCACCAGGCTCCTCTCTCCATGGGATTATCCAGGGAAGAAAACTGGAGTGAGAAGCCATTCTCTTCTACAGGGGACCTTCCCGACCCAGGGAACAAACCCAGGTCTCCTGCATTGCAGGTGGATACTTTACTGCTGAGCCACCTGGGAAGACCAAACTCTGCCTAGATTACTTCAGGTCTGAGAAATCAAGCCTGGACACACTTTCTTGGAGAAATACTGGTGGGTAACAGAGAAATAAAGTCAGAACAGTTGGTGCATTAATATCTGAAATGTAATTCAGATGAAGTCATATCTAGACTCTGCCAATTTTCAATTGCTTCCAGCATCTTAAACACACATGCCAAAACCTTCTATCCACCTCACTCACCAAATACCTCTGTTTCCCAGTCACTGGGGCTCACAATCTCCATCTTTCAATCCCCCTTCTCTCTGTTTACCCTCACCTCCATGGGCCCCCTTCTCCAGGGCCACAGACTCAAACTCTGCCATGTCATTTCTCCAGAGCTACGTTCCTCATTGCTCCCTGCTGTTGCCAAAGCCTCCTCTCTGGTCTCGCTCCCTGTTCTTGTGTTTCTCCAAGCATCTATGCATCATTGTTGCACTTATTTTCTAGTTGCACTTCTAAGTACCTTATTCCCCTGCTGGAATATGCTCAGTGGATCCCCACTGCCTGATGGAGTGCATACTCTTCCTTGAATTCTTGGGCCTTTATCATATGATTCAATCGAGTAACTTGGGGCTGTTTTTTCTTATTGAAGGATAATTGCTTTACAGAATTTTTTTGTTTTCTGTCAAACCTCAACATGAATCAGCCATAGGTATACATGTATCTCCTCCCTTTTGAACCTCCCTCTCATCTCCCTCTCCATCCCACCCCTCTAGGTTGATACAGAGACCCCTTTGAGTTTCCTGAGCCATACAGCCAATTCCCGTTGGCTGTCTATTTCACATATGGTAATATAAGTTTCCATGTTACTCTTTTAGTCCATCTCACCCTCGCCTCCCCTCCCCCCATGTCCGTAAGTCTACTTTCTATGTCTGTTCTCCATTGCTGCCCTGTAAATAGATTCTTCAGTACCATTTTTCTAGATTCTGTATATATGCATTAGAATCCAATATTTATCTTTCTCTTTCTGACTTACTTCACTCTGTATGATAGGTTCTAGGTTAATCTATCTCATTAGAACTGACTCAAAAGTGTTCCTTTTTATGGCTAAGTATGGCTAAATAATATTCCATTGTGCGCATTTACTGCAAATTTTCTCTCTGTTGATGGGCATCTAGGTTGCTTCCATGTTCTAGCTATTGTGTATGGTGCTGCAATGAACAATGGGATACATGTGTCTTTTTCAATTTTGGTTTCCTCGGGGTATATGCCTAGGAGTGGGATTGCTGGGTTGTATGGTGGGTGGCTCTGGTTTTATTCCCTCCTCTCCTCTCACAGTTAACTTCACTCTCTGCACTCTGACCCAAGTGTGCTATTTATAGTTTCACATCTTCCTTCCAGGCCTTTCGGACTACTCTTCTCTTCAGCTGGAACCTCCTCTTTCTCACCTTACTTTCATTTCAAGTAACCTTGTTGCTGTTTACTAAAGAGACATGTCATAAAGGTGGTGAAGATCTTTTAATTCCTCTTTTCAAAAGGCACATTGTCTAACACCTTATGCTCACCAACTGTCAGGACACATCAATAATTTCTTCATGACCTGCTGTGCTTCTATGCTTGTTCCACTGGTGGTTTATCAATCAAATCTGAACCTCATCTTTCTTGTGGACAGGGCTGTCTCAGCCATACTTGTTTACTTAGTGGTCGGTGCTGATTATTTCTGAAGCAGCCTATCAAACTATGGACATACTTCTGAAGAAGGAAAGGCTGATTTAAGTGAGGAGCCAGATCTAGCAGCCAGGGTCAAGAGCCCAGAACCCAGAGCGCATGGGAGGGGGTGCGTGGGAGCAGTAACTGGGTCCCGGGACCAGGTGTTGACTTATTTTGACTGCTTTAGATACACATTATTCTTCAAACACAAAGAATAAAATGGTTAAGTCAAATCGTTTTCCTCCCAAGGAAAATCAGGATAGATATCAGAAGATTTTGGCCTCAGCCAATTGAAAATGCATGTTTTTCAGATTTGGAGATGGGCTCATCTATGATAAAACAGGCATTATTACCATTATGCTATTGATAGTGGCTTCCCTTGTGGCTCAGGCATCAAAGCATCTGCCTACAATGCGGGAGACCTGGGTTCGATCCCTGGGTCGGGAAGATCCCCTGGAGAAGGAAATGGCAACCCACTCCAGTATTTTTGCCTGGAAAATCCCATGGACAGAGGAGCCCAGGAGGCTACAGTCCATGGGGTCGCAAAGAGTTGGACATGACTGAGCCACTTCACTTTATACTTCATTGACAAATAAGCAAATTATTTCATCCACTTCTGCATTCTGCAGACTCTAGGGCACTCCCAACACAGAATCCAGTAGCCTTATCTTCTTTAAACAGTTGATAAATATATCAGTTCAGTTCAGTCACTCAGTCGTGTCCGACTCTTTGCGACCCCATGAATCGCAGCACGCCAGGCCTCCCTGTCCATCACCATCTCCTGGAGTTCACTCAGACTCACGTCCATCGAGTCTGTGATGCCATCCAGCCATCTCATCCTCGGTCATCCCCTTCTCCTCCTGCCCCCAATCCCTCCTGGCATCAAAGTCTTTTCCAATGAGTCAACTCTTCGCATGAGGTGGCCAAAGTACTGGAGTTTCAGCTTTAGCATCATTCCTTCCAAAGAACACCCAGGGCTGATCTCCTTCAGAATGGACTGGTTGGATCTCCTTGCAGTCCAAGGGACTCTCAAGAGTCTTCTCCAACACCACAGTTCAAATGCATCAATTCTTCGGCGCTCAGCCTTCTTCACAGTCCAACTCTCACATCCATACACGACTATGGAAAAACCATAGCCTTGACTAGACGGACCTTAGTCGGCAAAGTAATGTCTCTGCTTTTGAATATGCTGTCTAGGTTGGTCATAACTTTTCTTTCAAGGAGTAAGTGTCTTTTAATTTCACGGCTGCAGTCACCATCTGCAGTGATTTTGGAGCCCCCAAAAATAAAGTCTGACACTGTTTCCACTGTTTCCCTATCTATTTTCCATGAAGTGATGGGACCGGATGCCATGATCTTCGTTTTCTGAATGTTGAGCTTTAAGCCAACTTTTTCACTCTCCTCTTTCCCTTTCATCGAGAGGCTTTTTAGTTCCTCTTCACTTTCTGCCATAAGGGTGATGTCATCTGCATATCTGAGGTTATTGATATTTCTCCTGGCAATCTTGATTCCAGCTTGTGCTTCTTCCCGTCCAGCATTTCTCATGATGTACTCTGCATAGAAGTTGAATAAGCAGGGTGACAATATACAGCCTTGACATACTCCTTTTCCTATTTGGAACCAGTCTGTTGTTCCATGGCCAGTTCTAACTGTTGCTTCCTGAGCTGCATACAGATTTCTCAAGAGGCAGGTCAGGTGGTCTGGTATTCCCATCTCTTTCAGAATTTTCCACAGTTTATTGTGATCCACACAGTCAAAGGCTTTGGCATAGTCAATAAAGCAGAAATAGATGTTTTTCTGGAACTCTCTTGCTTTTTCCATGATCCAGCGGATGTTGGCAATTTGATCTCTGGTTCCTCTGCCTTTTCTAAAACCAGCTTGAACATCAGGGAATTCACGGTTCACGTATTGCTGAAGCCTGGTTTGGAGAATTTTGAGCATGACTTTACTAGCATGTGAGATGAGTGCAATTATGCGGTAGTCTGAGCATTCTTTTGCATTGCCTTTCTTTGGGATTGGAATGAAAACTGACCTTTTCCAGTCCTGTGGCCACTGCTGAGGTTTCCAAATTTGCTGGCATATTGAGTGCAGCACTTTCACAGCATCATCTTTCAGGATTTGAAACAGCTCAACTGGAATTCCATCACCTCCACTGGCTTTGTTTGTAGTGATGCTTTCTAAGGCCCACTTGACTTCACATTCCAAGATGTCTGGCTCGAGATTAGTGATCACATCATCATGATTATCTGGGTCATGAAGATCTTTTTTGTACAGTTCTTCCATGTATTCTTGCCACCCCTTCTTAATATCTTCTGCTTCTGTTAGGTCCATACCATTTCTGTCCTTTATCGAGCCCATCTTTGCATGAAATGTTCCCTTGGTATCTCTGATTTTCTTGAAGAGAGCTCTAGTCTTTCCCATTCTGTTGCTTTCCTCTATTTCTTTGCATTGATTGCTGAAGAAGGCTTTCTTATCTCTTCTTGCTATTCTTTGGAACTCTGCATTCAGATGCTTATATCTTTCCTTTTCTCCTTGGCTTTTCACCTCTCTTCTTTTCACAGCTATTTGTAAGGCCTCCCCAGACAGCCATTTTGCTTTTTTGCATTTCTTTTCCATGGGGATGGTCTTATATCACTTATTCTAGAAGTCTTTAACCAAATAGTGTGTGCCATTCTTGCCAGTCTGTTTCGGCTATGTACGTGAGCTTAAATCTCATTCATGTATGACTCTTTGCAACCCCATGGACTGTAGCCCACCAGGCTCATCTGTCCATGAGATTCTATAAGCAAGAATACTGGAGTGGGTAGCCACTCCCTTCTCCAGGGTAATCTTCCCAACCCAGGGATTGAACCTGGTTCTCCTGCATTGCAGGCAGATTCTTTGCCATCTGGACCACCAGGAAAGCCCTTTATTTATTTCAGCTAATCTCTTATAAACAGTTCACTATATCCAAAATTGTTTTTCTGAGAATAGAAACTCCTTACTTTGTTATGCATCCCTTTAGAACTCTATGACAACTTCTTTCTTGACAAATTTCAAGTTTATGTCCTCAATATTCTGTCTGAAGATTATGAAGAATTTAGGTGTTTTCATCGATGATCATTCACTGCTGTACTCTTTCATTTCACCAAGGAAAAAAATTGAGAGTAATTGATAACTTTCACTGCGTGGGATAGTCTTTCATGTAACCACAATATCCCAAGGAGAATTTGATTTCACAGGGGACCAGCAGTAAAACCTCAGAGTTGACAATTGGCTGTTAATGTTTCTTCAAAGTCAAGACCATAACTTAATTCAGTTCGCTTTTTTGAATACCACTGTACGAGGCGCTGGTGGGGGAAGGGCAAACATGACAATGGAAAATGAGAAAATGAATAAAATAGGGTCACTTACATTAAAGGGTGATGTTGTTCTGTTGTTCAGTGTGTCCTATTCTTTGCAACCCCATGGACTTCAGCACGCCAGGCCTCCCTGCCCTTCACTATCTCCTGGAGTTTGCTCAAACTTGTGTCCATTGAGTCAACGATGCTATCCAACCATCTCATCCTATGTCGTCCCCTTCTCCTCCTGCCCTTAATCTTTCCCAGCATGAAGGTATTTTCCAATAAGTCAGCTCTTTGCATCAGGCGGCCAAAGTATTGGAGCTTCAGCTTCAGTATCAGTCCTCCCAATGAATATTCAGGATTGATTTCCTGTAGGATTGACTGGTTTGATCTCTTTGCAGTTCAAGGGACTCTCAAGAGTCTTCTACAGCACCACAATTCAAAAGCATCAGTTAGAGACAATTCTCTTTATTAGCAGTACTTATATTCTACAAAGCCACAGCAAAAACTGAATTAAGCGAATACTGAACCATTTCTCCAAAGGGAATAGAGGGTCAGGTTCTTGTGAGCCTTTGGTCACAACATTTTTGTCCATCAGCCAATACAAAAATCATGTTTTATGTGTGTTTTTGTTTAAAGACACCATTAAACATTATAAGCCGCTTCAATAGTGTCCGACTCTTTGCGACCCTAGGGACTGTAGCCTGACAGGCTCCTCTGTCCATGGGATTCCCTAGGCAAGAGTACTGGAGTGGGTCGCCATTTCCTTCCCCAGGGGGCTCTTCCCGACCCAGGGATCAAAGCTTGGTCTCCTGCAGCTCCTGCATTATAAGTGGATTTTTTTTTTTTTAAACCACTGAGACACTGGGGAAGCCTCAAAGACACCTAATTTAATAGCTATTGTTGAGTTATTAACACTGAACTCATGGCCAACAACACTGTAACTTACACCTAAATGATGCTGGTCTGACGCACATTTTTCCTCCACAAAGGCACATCACAGCATTCTTGCTCTTAGGACACTAGACAGCACTCTAGTACCACCTTTTGGGCCATTTTAAACAGTGGAATCACCAACAAAAATCAGAAAAATTAGACAAACATGTCACCAAATAGGCTGTGAGAAAAGGGTGCTTGCTTACAGTGTGAGCTGAAACAAGAAGTCAGGGAGTCCCCTGTCCCACTTCAGCTGGAAATGTGTTATGTTGGGCCACTTCATGCATGTCTGTGAATGGCTGGGCCAGTACTATGAGTATGGATTTGGGATTACAAATAAATTCATCGAGTAGGCAAATTTGCAGTTATGGAATCCATGAATAATAAGGATCGACTGTGTTTCTTAAAGGCATGTTAACAGCAAATTACAAAATTTTCAAGGCAGAATTAAGGCAAAAGCAAAATATAACCAGGGCCAGCTGTATAACTTCTAAGGCCCAATTCAGGAAGAAAATACAGGATTCCTTGCTCAAAAAGACAGCAGCAACATTAGACCAAGCATTAAGCCAAGTGAGGGGCCTTTGTGAGCATGGGGCCCTTTCCAGTTGTACAGGTCCTATGCCCACGAAGCTGGCCCTGAACGTAACACGGAGATTACTACAGGCTGGGGAGCAGGGCTTGGGAATGGACCAAGAGGAGCTTTACGATGGTGGTAGCACTTGAGATGAGCCTTGGATGGCTTGTAAAAGTGGCTCAGTAAATAACCGAATACTACCAGTTCACCTAATGCCTACTGTATTTACAAACAGAGCAGTCAGACTCCACAGGACAAAGACTGGGTAACATTTATTGACTGTGACCCTGTGCCAGGTGTGTGCCCCATGACCAACAGGCATTCCCTCATTTAATCATCACCATGACTCCATGAGGGGCAATGTCTTTATCATCCCTCATCTTACAGTTGAGGAAAGGGAGGCTTGAAAGTGAAAGTGAAAGTGACTCAGTTATGTCCAACTCTTTGTAACCCCATGGGCTGTACAGTCCATGGAATTCTCCAGGTCAGAATATGGGAGTGGGTAGCCTTTCCCTTCTGCAGCGGCTCTTCCCCACCCAGGAATCGAACCAGGGTCTCCTGCACTATAGGCAGATTCCTTACCAACTGAGCTATCAGGGAAGCCCTCGGGGGAGGCTAAATGAATTTAAATAAATTGCCCAGCATTGCATGGAAGGAGCCGAGAAAGATTTTGAACCCAGTCTCTCTGGTTCCCAAACTCCTACACCTAATCTGAACCATAACATTTCCTCATTTACTGTGAAATATCCATCACTCCGGGAGATGGAAGGGCACAGGGAGGCCTGGCATGCTGCAGTTCACGGGGTCTCAATGAGTCAGACCTGACTTAGTGACTGAATAATGACAACAACAATCCATTGCCCTGTTTTTCACAGACTTCCTTGACAATCTCAGCCCCGGAGGGACGCAGTAAGCAGACACCAATTATAGAAGGGATGACGGAGCCTGAGAGGGTACCTCTTTCCCGGACTTCCTACATCCTGTAGGTTTTCACTCCAAGGATGAAGACCTAGCTGTGCGCAGCCCCTTAGAGTTTACAAGGTGTTTCACCTTTGTTATCTCCTGTGTTCTCATACCAGTCTCGTGAATTCCTTCCTCAAACTTGACAGTCAGGGAAACAGTGAAGAGAGACGACTGACCTGCCCCCGGCGCGCAGGTGAGGAGGGCGGGCAGAGGCTGGAATCCAGGTCTTCTGGTCCCCAGCTCAGCCCCATCGTCCTTGCCCAGGACTTTCAGGTGGTGAGCAGTTTAAAGCTCAGCGGCTCTCCATCTTTCCCACTGGCAGCCCCTCTCTGACAGGGCGCCTGAGTTCAGGTTTTGCAGCAAATGCATTCTTTCGATTCAGTTCTTTAATAGTGAGGCAGAATGTTAGTAGTATAATTAATACTCCGAATAGTCTGCCTGACAGGAATCTGCTGGCAATTCAGGCTCAATTTGTGGACTGCTCGACTAAGGGAGTTCTCTAGATTCTCAGAAGAACCGGGTAATTAAGCAGAGTTGCTGGAGGGCACTCCCCTTGGTCTGGGAGAAGGAACGCAGAGCAGTGTCTGCAGACTCAGATGCAGACTGGCATCCTTGCCCAGCTCTGGAAGGCTCTTCGGATGGAAAGAGGAGCGAGCCCTTCTCGCATCTTGCCGCCTGGGCTGCCGTCCCTCTGTCTCAAAGCTGGTTCTCTGGGGCCTTCTGGGCCTTCTGTCCTTTCTCTTTCCAGCAGTGGCAGAAGGAGGAGGGCCCAGGTCCTTCCTATCCCATGCTGAGCCAGGTCGTGCAGGGAGGGAAGGAATAGAAAAAGACTCTGGCTCCGCTTTCCAGAATTAATGGTTAGCGTCTGCTGAGGCTATTTGCATTGAAAACAACAGCAAACAGCAAAAAGCAGGGATGAAGCAAAAAAGCCCAAATGATCAAGAAACATTCTGGTGATGGGTGTAAAACTCACTTTCTGTCAGCAGCAGAGGTCCACGTTGTGCAGACCCACTGGGAAGATGAATTGCTGAAGAGAAGCCCCATGTAGTCACTTTTTGTCAGGGACACACAGGCGAAGGGAGGCATTTCCAAAGGTGCACAGCGGCCTGCTGCCCTCAGAAGTAGCACACGCCTGCCTCGTAAGTCACTGGAAATTTTGTGAAAATTATCAAAAGGGGTGGGTAGAAATTCAGCAGTTTTATTTTGTGAAGTAAGGAATCATTCTGTGTAAGCTAACCATCCTTCTGTCTCATCAAGAGATTTTGTGGAAGACTCGTTCTATGGAAGGTTTTCTCTACAGTTTTCCATCTGTTGTGATAATCGTTATTAATCAAGCTGCTGTCATACCATCTTGGGCTGTGATTTTTGTCAACTTTCTGGTGCGAGGTAGGGTCGCTCCTGGGGAAGAAAGATGTACCTGAAGGACGCAGAGGGAGCATGCTCCCGCATCATGAGTGAAATCTCTGGGCCATTACATGCCATTTTCTAAAAGAAACGTAAGACGGAGACTGCAAACCTGTTTCCTAAGACTCACCCAGCAGATTTGCTCAAGATCGTATTTAACCTGGGAAGTCAGCTTCCTATCCCACAGGTGTTTACACTTAGTTTACCCCAGTCTTGGGCTTCCCCGGTGCCTCAGATGGTGAAGAATCCGCCTGCAGTGCAGGAGACCCGGGTTCAGTCACTGAGTGGGGAAGATCCCCTGGAGAAGGGAATGGGTACCCACTCCAGTATTCTGGCCTGGGAAATTGTAGCCTGGTGGGCTGCAGTACAAGCTGTTGCGGAGTCGGACACGACTGAGCAACTAAAAACACTTGCACTTTGCCCAAGTCCCTGATTCCACAGAAAACTTCCTTTCCACTGTTAACTCCATGACGCTGCTTCCCTGGCCCTACTGAGCACGAACATGCTCACCTCCATTCTCAGGGGGCAGTCAGCTGATCTGGAGCTGCCCTGAGATGGTGGCCCACAAAAGTTAGGCTGTGTGCTTTACAACTTTCTTTGTCTACCTTGTTTTTGTATTATTTTTTAGAAAGTAATATGGGCTAAACAATATTTTAAAAATAATTTGAAAATTTCATACTTTGTTTGAGTTAACAGGCCACATGTGGAATTATTTTAAAAACTAGAACCTCAGTGTTGAGAGACAGACATAAAATAGAAAGTGGTCATGGATTTCCATTTTATGTTAGGATAATTACAAAAGATGTTCAAATATAAGTACATATAAAGTCATATAAAGCATATATGACTTTGTGCCTAAATATGCTCTATTTGGTCATGTTGGAAATATCAAAGAAAATTAACCTATCTTTCTCTAATCCTGAACTGGTCAAATTCTCCCTCCCCTTCTGTCTCATCTAACCCATCACCCTATACTTTCCATTTTAAAGGCAGAGACTATTGAGCTTTCTAGGAAAATAAGTTTATAATAGCAATAAATGACATGGAAACATACTTGGACTAATGGATAGATCTTATATACCCTCATATAGAGTGGAAATTATAATCATAAAACAGCTAAGATTTATTAAGTGCTTATTGTATTAATTATCCATTATCTTAGTTCATCCTCATGACAATCTTATAAATAAGTTACTGTCATGGTCTCCGTTATAAGACAAATTTTAAGCAACTTGTCTCTGACTAGTTATATAACCATAACTAGTTAGATAACCATAACTCCTACAACTAGGAAGCACAGAGGTAGCATCTGAACTCAAATGTGTATGACTCCAGAGTCCAAACTCTTAAATACTACACCCAACTAAAGGAAATGGGATTTTACAAAAAAATAAGGATTGAAGTTCATGCTAACTTGAAGTCAACAAGAATTCTTCCTTCTTTAAAGAGATTATTAACTGCATTAATAACTGCATTATTAAATAGTTGTGCTTATGCAGACAGTTGAGGGTTTCCAGGTTGTGCTTATCCAGTTCAGGTAACTGAAAGATGACATTGCCAAATAATTTAGAGTAAGATTTAAATTCCTTTTGAATGCTTAAAAAAAAAATTGTTCCTTGACTTCCAAATTTACACATCTAGGTATCTAGATGTCACTTCCGGTGGTGTTTCCCATGGTACTTCAAATTTTTTGACTTTTGTGTACCTCACACTTTTATCTTAGTGCCAAAGTCATTCTTGTCTTCGCTTGGAAGATTTTCTTCTTTCTACATCTTGACTTCCCTTTTACATATTTTTCTCTGCATGAGCCAAGAAGCTCTCTGGAAGAAGGCAGGTGCAATTCTTATTGCCTATTCTCTGTTTCCTTGCTCTGCACTAGACTAACTGTATTGTTTTAAACCCTCTCTCGCTTTGCATCCCACTGCCATTATTACTTCCATTAATTCCTTTTCCCTTTTCCTCTCTTTTTCTCTAAACCAGCTCTCTTCACTGAGGAAAGCAGTCCCTCCAAGAAAGGGGAGATTCGGGGGGCTTTCCAAACTGCCAATTCAGCATGGCAGTGGAGGAGGCAACAGAGAAGCATACATTTAAAATTGCTGATAGGCATAGAAAAACCTTGTGGGGTGGTTGGAAACGGTGGAATCCATAAATTTTCTGGGGCCGCGTTCATTACTCATCGAACTTTGGCAGGTTGAAGCCTGCTCGCCCCTCCCGGAGGATGACTGCTCCGGCTAATGGAATTCTTCTGTTTTCCTATGGCTCTGTTTTGTTATCTTTAGGCACTGAGTCAAGTGGCATGTGCCAGTGGGGGCGGCAGCTGCCCCTGCTGTCGCTGTCCTGGCATGGCTATGACCCTTCTTTCTGTATCAGCATCAAGAGGAAGCCGTCATGCCACGGCGCCCAGCAGAGTCCTCCGCCCCACCTCGCAAAGCACCAGGTTGCCTCCAAATCCTCCCCTTTTGCCATTAACTGTGAAATATCCAGCACAGGAGAGGAAGGTGAAAAGACCAATAAATGGACACATTTCTGCATCCTGATGGTGAATTTTTTTAAATTTGGGGATGTCTCTTTTGCTGACTACAGTTTCAAATTCTAATGTTACTGTAACTAATTGCTGGCAGATGATAGATTTTTAAAGTATAATTAAATTAAAGCAGACTTGGCTTTTGGTAAACTATTTTTAGTAAAAATGTATAGGATAAAAAAAATCAACCTCACACTAAAAACATGCTCAATCTGGATGTGAAAGCATGTTGTTCACTGAAAACCCTTATACATATTTCATTATCATTTAAGAAATGAACTGGCTTATTGGTCTAATAGAAATTTAACCTTGGATAAATAAGTATGAATACATGGCAGGGCATCTGAAAAATCTAATTTATATATACTCGAATGAAAGATTTTAAACTATTACAAATGCTAATATGCTTGTAGACAAGCCATTTGATTTGCATAAAATAGGATACAGGGAGCCACTGTATAAAAGATGCTAAGATGTGGAATCTAAAGCATATAGGCTCAGAAAACATCTAAGCACTCATTGAGTGAGCATCTCCAATTTTAAAGTTAACTTTAAGTCATATAAACACTGTACACCCATTTTCTGGCAAATGTAGCGTGGTTGGGAATTCAAATGCTTAGCAAAGACTGAAATGGCAGAAGGCCTTTCATCAGAGGTCGACTTTAAAATGAGCAGTGTTTACCCCCAATTGGTTCATGATATAAATGATCCTAAAGTTTCTCTCTCTTTTTTTCCCCTCTTTTCCACTGAAGAGAATTATTAGTGAGAAAATGCAACCCACTGAGAAGCAAATCCTCACTGCAAACCCAATGGTTGGAATCCCTGACTTGATTTATTGCCCTGACACACTCCTTTCTCCCTGGCAGGAGCATCCTCGCCCTTGCTCAGGACCACAGAGCCATCTCCTCTGCACTGCTCACAGGCCCCACCATCCATTATCCCCTCCACTCAACAGCTGTTTCCTGCTTGCTCTTCATGCAACACGAAACGCTTTGAAATCTTTCTTTTTTAAAGATGTCTATACACGTTCCGTGAGTTCCTTTTTTGGGGATCTAACTAAATGTTCTTCTTTCTTTCTCCCCAGCTACTTTACTTGACACCATAAAAACCAAGAATCTGGACATCACAAGCTTAATATCTCCATGAAGTGGACAGGTGGATGGGAGTTCCAGGGGCCACGGGCCTAGCAGCTCGTCCCGCGGAGTCAGCTCCATGGCGCCGCTGCCGCTGGAGGCTCAGTGGAGGGTGGGAGTCAAAGAGTCTGTGCCTGGCTCCTGGGGCTCTGAGTACCTGAGAACCCAGACAGCGTCAGGCTCCCACTGCAAAACAGGCTGCTGCCTTCTTTTCCTTCCAAGCAATAACGTAATGGGAGCTAGAAGATTCTTAAAAGGAAAACGAACAGCAGAAAGGTTGATACCTTTGCTATTTCCAGCAGGCTGAACAGCCTACACAGAGAATCCTCAGGATGGGCAAACTTGCAGAGCCAAAATGCAAAGTCTTTTACATCAACAATAAAGTTTCCCTTATAATCAAAAGCAAATCTCATTATCTTGTAGCAGGCCTTTGTATTTCAGCAAGAGGCGATTCGTTTTTTTAAATTATTCTTGTCACAGTTTACCTGAAAGGTAAATAGTTGGCTATTGTAATTCCCATCTTATTTCCAGCAAAATTAGAACACAGAGGAATAAAATAACTTCTGTCAGCCACACAATTAGTCAGGGGTACAATCTAAATTAGAACTCAATGCCTTTTCGGTTCTCCACTTTCATTTTGTCCATTGAGCCACAAAACAATAGCATCCAATAGCCTAGGCAACACGCACTGCCACACTGCACATTCTACCGTCTTATAAATCTTTCAGGAAATTCTTGAAACATCATAAACCATAAAGTCATATTTTGAGTAGTTTGTCACCAGATCTTCCTGGTCAAGATATTTTCTGAATTTCCTTGTGGGCTCTTTTTCATATTTTATAACCCCAAGTCATTATTTTTTATTGTACTTTGGGAAATAATCATTAATTTGTATTTGCCACAAAACTAGAATTACAGCGTATGCATACAATATGTATGCCTTTGGGATTGTGTACCTTTTGCTTCAGATGGGACCTGTCAAAAATCACCTCCTAACCCTGCCTCGTCTACAAATAAATTTTATAGCTGTCTGAAGGTTTGAAGCAATACAGATTGTCTGAGCCAATAAGTTGGTTTGGTGAGAGCAATGCTAATGAGTCTTTGATCCGTGCAGAGGCCAGTGAGCTCTAGCACAGCCTCAGCCTGCACCCCTCACCCTGCCAGCTGTCTCGCGAATGCCTGCCATTGGTCACAGGGGGGACCAGGCAAGCTGGGAGTGGGATGGAGCAGCGCAAATCCATCATCTTTCCAAAGGCATCACTCAAGTGCCGGTCCTCCAAAAGACGAGCCAGCAGTGGTCTCTTTCTGCACAGAGCTGGGCACGTTGCAATACAGAAATGTTCTTTAACACTATCAGTGTTGTTTTTAAGGGAGTCTTTTCTGTGTGTGCTGAAAATAAATGCAGGCTGGCATTTAGCTGCATGACTTGAGTTTTTAATGGTATCGTGGATGGTGTTGTTGCGGGTAGGGAGAAGTACAGGCTGGGACTTAGAGACTGATGGCCCTGGCGAGTGAGGTCGGGCACACCACGAAGGCAGTGTGAAGCAGCTGGGCTCCAGCGGGGAGGCCGAAACAACCTGTGGCAGCTGGACAAACGCACGGGGTCAGGCAGTGTTTGTGGATGCTAACTTCTCCCAGAGCCTCCCTGGATGGTAGGAGACATCAAAGCCCATCACTCAGGAATAAGACCTGGTCGCTTTTCTGTATGTAAACCCCTCCCAAGATGCTGACCCAGGAGACACAGATCTTCTGTTAGCTCCAGGCCCTTAGAGATGGTGTCACATTCCTCCTGCGCAAGCTATTTCTGGAAGTAGGTTGGACGATGGAGGAGAAAATAACTCACGGTACAGTTGTTTTGGGGAGGTAAAGTGAAAAATAGTTTTCCTTTGCTATCCACTTTCTTTATTGATGAAAATGCTTTAACCTTCAGCAAATTTGTACTAAGCACGTATAGTACTCCAGGCATCCAGGACAAGGGTAATAACACAGATTCTTACTTGGGCTGAGCTATCATGGATCTCCATATGAGCTCCATGTTATGCCCTGTTTCTTCTTACTTTTAAGGTTTGGGTATATGTGATATGGTAGAATAGGCTTCCCAGGTGGCTCAGTGGTAAAGAATTTGTCTGCCAATGCAGGAGATGCACAGTTCTATCCCTGGGTTGGGAAGATGCCCTGGGAAAGGAAATGGCAACCCACTCTAGTACTCTTGTCTGGGAAATCCCATGGACAGAGGAGCCTGGTGGACTACAGTCCATGGTGTTGCAAAAGAGCCAGACTAAACAACAATAACATGAATATGGAAAAATGTAAGAAATTCTTTTATTAGCCAAAAGCTAATTAGTGTAAAAACTAGTGAAAAAAAAAAAAAGACAAGAAAGCATAGCCTTTCAGATCTAGGAGTGAGGATCACTATGCTTTTATACTGTTGATATTGAAATGGGTGGAAATGTCTAGAGAACACATCCTTCCCCGGTAAGAGAAGGAGGCTTGGTAAGCTGGCAGATATCATGCAAAGGTTTAAAAGAGCCATTTTGTACAAGAGAATGTTCCAGGTTTGGAGCATTTGTACAGAAAGTGCTTAAACCCAAGATGGGACAGAGTTGTTTCCAGCCCATTTTGTATGAGCTCTAATGGCAAGCTCCCATTTGAAAGTGATCTGGGCTCCAAAAACTCATTTGGAAGTCTCTCATATGGAATTTGCAATGCTCTCCTTCATAAGAACATACAGAATTTTCACCATGGCGAGGTTCCTATGTTGCTGTGTGCTAAGTCGCTCAGTAGTGTCTGATTCTTTGTGAACCCATGAACTGTAGCCAGTCAGGCTCCTCTGTCCTTGGGATTCCCCAGGCAAGAATACTGGAATGGGTTGCCATGCCCTCCTCCAGGGGATCTTCCTGACCCTGGGATCAAACCGGTTTCTCTATGTCTCCTGCATCGACAGCCAGGTTCTTTACCACTAGTGCCACCTGAAAAGACTGTGAGGGTCCTAAAACCCTGGAAATGTTCTTTTTCTCAACAGTGGCCTCAAGACACATTACCCACCCACCCACCACCCCCCCCCCCCCCCGCCTCCGCCACCAGCATCTCTTGGGCAGCCTGGACACTGTTCTCCCCAAGCTGTTCCGGCCATATCGGTGGCATGGCTGCTCTTAGATCTTGCAGGAGCTCCTCTCTCCTCAGGATTTACACTGGTTCTTTCTGCCTGGAAAGTTGGCCCCCATCTCTGTGGGGCTCCAACCCCTCTTCCTCAAAGGTGCCTTCCTGGGCCACAGTCATCTCACCTGTCACATTCTGAATCACCCTTGTCCGCTTCACTTTCCTTGAGTCCTTTCAGCTTCTTAAATATGACATAAGACACTTCTTCACCTTGTCCCTCCCACTGGAAGGTAGACTGACCCGGGCAGGGACGTTTGTCAGTTTTTTTCACTGCACCTACAAAAGCGCCTGGCCTGAAGTTGGTGCCCAATGACCATTGGTTGAAAGCCTGTTATTATGATAAAGACGTTTACCTCTTTAAGAATAGTCCGCCTCTACTTTGCAGAGGTGGACTCGGAGTATAGAAGTGACCGTGAATAAGCAGCTCACCCCAAGGCTGCTTTCTCACCTGGGATGTTTGCTCCTTCAGCTCACCTCACAGCACCGCTGGGATGAACAAACGAAGCACTGCTTGTGAAATGATTTGATTTCTCTAAGTCACTTTTTTTTTTTTAATCTTTAAAATCAGACTGTCATATTAGCTTTTCTTTAAGATGGTTTGTAGCTTTAACGTCAGTAATGATGGAGACAAAATCCTCTTTCATGTTGCTTAGTGCTTCCTGGGGTGACTTCTCACACCTGACAATGTGAGAAAACAGACTTGGGGAGAGCTGTGAATAACATTCTGACCAAGGTTTCTCTGGGGGCCTCCTCCTCAGCTTCCCTGGTGTCCTATATGGGCAGTGGGAACCACCTTGAGTAACTGCTCTGATGCTGAGGTCTACCTTCTATCCCTGCTAGAACGTAACTGAGGGGCTTCTCGGATCCTAACATAGAAAGATGAAGGCATTCTCCCACCAACATCTACTGCAAAGCATTTCCACAGGCAGAAGTGTGGCTATTTATAGTGGGGACGGATGGGGCTTCTCAGGTGGTACAGTGGTAAACAATCTGCCTGCAGTGCAGGAGACCTGGGTTTGATCCCTGGGTTGGAAAGATCTGGAGAAGGAAACAGCAATCCACTCCAGTATTCTTGCCTGGAGAATTCCATGGACAGAGGAGCCTGGGGGGCTACAGTCCATGGGGTCACGAAGAGCCGGACACGACTGAGCATGCACGCACGTGCCCGCACACATTCTCCAAGGACTGGGGGAGAGAATGCATTGGTGAGTGGCAGAGACATCCTCATTTTCTACCATAGTTTCTAAGCAGTGTCATCCCCACAAGCCTGAACACAAATATCTGCCTTTGAATGCCACGACAGAAAAAGAGAGCCCCCCCCCCCCAAACTGGCCCCCGCTGCACCATTACCTGGAGTTCCCTTTAGAGGCCATCTAGTTTTGCTCTCTAACTTTTCGGTGTCTATCTCTGATTTCAAAACTGTATCATAGCCTTAAGCATACACCAAAATGTAAATTTCTAAGATTTATTTTAAATTTCCTTTACGTATATCAAGCAGACTTTTCCTTTACAAATCCTGAAATCACCTTTGAAATTTTAGACAAGGGCAGATGTCACTAAATGTGACTGGCAAGTGTTCCACACGCCATTTGTTGCGTGTGGTCGTTGTTTTCCCTTTCGCTTCTTTTTTTCCTCCTTTAAGAAAAAAAAATCACCATCAGACTGTAAACCCAATTAGAGCAAACTTTTCAAAGACTCTTTTTCCGTGGCTGAGCTATTCCAACCTCTGACTTTTTCTGCAGCACAAGATAAGACTTTCTGATTAACTGGGGGTGGGATGTTTATTCAATCTGTTCATTTTATACATTATGGATACTGCTTTTTAATTTTTATGCCATGTCAGTGACATACACTTTCTGAAATTAATAAATACAATACATACCATCAATGTGTGAAAGTAAAAAAAAACATATTTCCATAGTTTGACATACAAAAATGTACTCACACACTTTTGAAATCTACTGTCAAATCATTTCACATCTGTACCTAAAGCAAACAGACATAATGCTAACAGCTTGTTAGAATTCAGAAATGCCACCCGCTAATCAGCCCACCTGTGGCATTCTCAGTCCATCTTGCAAGCTGCATAGCCTGCTGCCAAGAAGCTTGACAAGAAAATGTATATTAAATTATTGAATAAGATTGGAAATATTGTACAGTGTGGGATACAGAGAATGCACAACGTGTGGCCAATGACATACTGTACCTTTTCATTCTAATGCCTGCCTGGAGGTGACCTAGCTTCATTCCCATTTGCCATAAATTAGAAGCTACTGCTAAATCTCTGGATGTAAAATCAGCAGCGAGGGTTTCATTGTTTCTGTCGGGTTTTGCTGTATGTGTAGTCAGCATTGGCTAAAACAAAAACCAAGGAAGCAAAGCAGAAAGCAAATTTTGAACCAAATTTGAAGGAAACAACCCCATTTTCACACAGTCCCATCCTGTGGTACAGAGTAAAACAAAGGAAATTTTCTGACATTCCTGATACTCTTTAGAAACCATATCAGCAAGGATGTTAACCAAATCTTCGCATTAAGTATTATTTAAAATCCTAGGAAAATGATCTTTTGATCACTCTCAGCAAAAAGTCAAGTAAAATGCAAAAGTGAAATAAAGCTATTTAAGATCCTGGAGCAAAAATGGGGCAGCAGATCATGGAACAAACCATGGGCTCTGCCCATGCCTGGAAGCTCGAGAAACTGGGGTAAGCGTGACATTGTACACCACAATTACATTCTACTAATTATTAATTTCTATAGAACAGAAACTAACGTGCTCACAGAACTATCTTCTCTGGGGGTCTGTGAGGAAGAAATGTGATTTTAGCATCTGTTCTTTTAAGGCTATTTGCTCTGGGAAGGCAGTGTGTTTTGCCATAAATCTAGGTCATTAATTTGTATCTGTTCTTTGTTTATTTAAGAAACAGGACAAAAGGGCAGCTGCTGAAACATTTGGCTGTGCCGAGGGGTAGTGGGCTCAACATGCTGGAGTTCTGCACATGACCAGCTTGAGTTTGTATCCACAGCTACAGGACAGGACTTTATGGAGACACTTTGCCAAGCCATGTGGTGTTCGGCTTCCCTTTGCATCAATACCCTTTTAATTACCTGATCCTGAGGGGGGAAAAGTTAGAGAAAAGTGTCAGTGCAAAAGCCTAGTAACCTGTGGAGAATCAGATTTAAAAAAAAAACCAACAAAACACCATGACACAATGCCTGGCAATTATTCTACAGAATATCAGTGTAAATCCTGCAACTGGCCTGCATAAGTAACGCTGCAACCTATATAATTTGATATAATTTGGTATTTATAAACTGAAGCACAATAATATCCAGGAAATCGATTGTTAGCATCATTTAATGCTCTGAAATTGGCCATTAAGTAGAGAATCATTTGAAAGGCATTATTGTTATTATGGAGCATTACAGAGGTTTTATTTATTATCATAAACCTAATGGACTCAGTAAATTAGGTGTATTTACAAAGGTCATTGGCTGCTTGTTGATACTGAATCCTAAGCGCTTCAGTTCAAAGGAACCACAAAACGCAGAAGTGTTTTGAAGGATGATCTAGCTGTAGCTATTCCAAACAACATGGAAGCATAGTTCCTTGGATTTGGAAATAATAATAATAACAACAATAACAGTAAAATTGATCACTGTTAGAACTGCTTACAAGGTTATATTTGAAAAAAAAAAAAACATGAGTTCTCTGCTCATGGCTACTTATTAGAAGTAAAAGAAAAAAGTTAAATTCATCAAAAGTGAATTTTAAGACACAAAGAAAAAGTTTTGCTATAGAATAGTACCTTCTTTTGAATGAGACATAATGTCACCTTGGCATTTTTCTAGAAACCCCTCAATGTGAGAGAGTGTGACCACTGAATATATCTCAGGAGTTTGTTTGTCTCAACCTAGGGTCTGTTGGATGAGGCATAAATGACTTAGGTTCCAAAAAGACACCTGTGATGGTGATGAGTTTGTCGAATGTGTAGTGGAAATTTATACTTGTCTGGATAGAAATTTAAATTTTTAAATCTGCTAAATGTATCTTCCTGTGAATAGAGATGGTTTTGCTTTTTCAAAGTCTCTCTTTTGAGAACGTCTTAACTGAGAATCCAGTCAGACCAGGGAATGCTCTTTCAAAGCAAGATCATGCCCTTTCCTGGGTCACTCTGGAAACCTGAGGAATGTGGTAGGCACTTGTGTTTGCCGAACTCTCCTGTCGGCAGCGGGCAGTTGTCCTAGAGGGGACCCCGACAGCCTGCCTTTAGAGACAAGGATCTAAGACACTTAAGAAGGGACAAGACCTGTCTTTTATTTCATCTTAGACTATCTATGCAGTCCTCATTAGGGTACCCTGGAAGCTTCTGCAGTCTCACTCTCAGGATACATTTGAACTTGGTCCCAAGAACAACTATGCTCTTTCCCATCATTGCATTGTTTTGTGATCAGGTGATGCAGAGAGAAACTAGCTGAAAGACTCTTCTCTCAACATCAGTGAAAAAAAGAAAAGCAAAATCAGTTAGGTATTAGATCTGATAGATTTCTTTTACTTAGACTGCATTTAGGGAAGAAAACAAATGAAGGATTCATCGTGAATATGCACATGCCAGCAACTTGGGTTCACACAGGTGCTACTGCTTTCAGTTCATTAACAAACCATTAAATTGTTAATAAACCAATATCTATTCAGCCCCTATTACAGGTGAAGAAATATCTCTAAAAAGGCTTATCTGGAATTTTGGTGTACTATGTAGAATACCTAGACTTATTCTGCAGGCTTAGATTAATTTAAAGATGCATTTTTGATAAAATAAAGGAAATTGAATTGAGATAATTCTAAAACAAAGGGGGGAAGTCCTCAGTTTTGTTTTGTTTTGTTTTGTTTTGTTTTTTAAAGAAAACTGATCACCGGTTCACTGCTGAGCCAGGCACAAAACACTTTGCACTTGTCCCATCCGGCCATTATGTTTCAGCTCCATTCATGTCTTGATGTTTTTTCTTTTTGTCTGACCCCATTCAGACTCCTTTATTCTCCCACACTGTCCCCCACTCCCCAAGGGTTTAATGGATGAAAAATGCACACATGGAAAAATGCTGCATTCCCAACCCTCTAGGATAGCCCAGAGATATCTGTTTAGTTCTCTATTGGGCTCTCAGTGAATATAAAGAATAAATATTTTGTATCTGTTAGAGAGAATATTATATTTATATCAGATAGAGGTGATTTGAGCTTCTCTTCTGCTACCCATAGCACTTCCATTCTCAAGTCTTGTTCACTTTTCAATTCTATTCCATCGTCCCTAGGCTGCTAAATTCCTCAACTTTTCCCTGTGTCTTTCTCCTGAACCCAATTCAGATGCTCTCCATCTGATCATCTTCCCCAGGGTGGTGGTGGCCTTTGGGATGCAGTCTAGGTGTTAAATGAGTGATTATTCATTGTGATCTCCAAGCATGAACACTCTCTTCTCCTTATAGAGGCTCTATTCCCTAGAGAACGCTTTGGCAGCATTTTTCTCAAAGTGGAATTAAAAAAATGCATCACACTTATATAAAAAAAGACCCACATGGCATCTCCCAGGAGGCTCTCAATGCAGGTTCCATTTCTGTCAAAAGAAGATGCATGTTGTAGTGGAAAAAGCATTGAACTGGGATTCAAGAGATCCCTGTACCTACAGTCCTGGCTCTGCTAATTACTAACTATGGGATCTTGTACAAGTCACTTACCTCTCTGGAGGTCTTAGATTCCAGTGTGAAACTAAAAGCTGGAACCAGGGAACAACCAAGTTCTTCCCAGCTCTGGTACTCCCTGAATCCAGGAAATAGGATCCTGGGACATTAAAAGAAGACTTTCTCAAAATTAGGATTTGATACCTCTCGACTATGTAACTCAAGCTTCTCCCATTTTGAAATTTTACTTTCTAATCAAAGTAACTTCACCCCCTTAGCCAAGGTTTCTCTAGGAAGAACATCTAATAATTATTGAAAGTACAATTTATCTTCAGAAATGAATTTTTTTGAAAGTTTGAAACCAACATTCTTTCCTTCTGGCAACAACTGTAGAGTAGATGAAAGAGATTTTTAAAATGATCAGCTTCATAATTTTGTCTAATTTATTGTTGAATACTACAAAGTATAAGGCTTATTCTGAGAAATTGCTTTAAAAAAGAAAAGGTTTCTTTCTGATTTGAGAGTTACAGCTAGGTCAACCCATAATTCTATCTACCTACCTATCCATATACACGCAGATTATACCATTTTAAAAACAAAGTTAGGAAACCTTCCTTTCATCAACTGTATTTGTATATATCTGAGCAGGATCCATGATCCCTGTTTTGGGGTCTGACTCTGTTACTACTCCTGAACTCAGATACTGCACATTAAAAGTATTGTGCTCTAGAGATTTACAGCAAATTCCCATTGGCTATATATTTTACATATGGTAATGTAAGTTTCCATGTTATTCTTTCCATACATCTCACTCTCTCCTCCCCATCCCCATGTCCATAAGTCTATTCTTTATGTATGTTTCTCCATTTTTGCCCTGTAAATAAATTCTTTAGTACTATTTTTCTAGATTCCATATATATATGTCTCTTTCTGACTCACTTCGCTCTGTATAATAGGTTCTAGATTCATCCACCTCATTAGAACTGACTCAAATGTGTTCCTTTTTATGGCTGAGTAATATTCTGTTGTGTATATATACCATACCTTCTTTATCCATTCATCTGTCGATGGACATCTAGGTTGCTTCCAAACTCAAACAGGGGCACTGTATCAACCTAGAAGAGTGGGATGGGGAGGGAGATGGGAGGGAGGTTCAAAAGGGAGGGGATATATGTATACCTATGGCTGATTCATGTTGAGATTTGACAGAAAACAACAAAATTAAGTAAAGCAATTATCCTTTAATAAAAAATAATTTTTAAAAAGTTCAGTTCAGTTCAGTTCAGTCACTCAGTTGTGTCCGACTCTTTGCGACCCCATGAATCACAGCACGCCAGGCCTCCCTGTCCATCACCAACTCCCGGAGTTCACTCAGACTCATGTCCATCGAGTCGGTGATGCCATCCAGCCACCTCATCCTCTGTCGTCCCCTTCTCCTCCTGCCCCCAATCCCTCCCAGCATCAGAGTCTTTTCCAATGAGTCAACTCTTCGCATGAGGTGGCCAAAGTACTGGAGCTTCAGCTTTAGCATCATTCCTTCCAAAGAAATCCCAGGGCTGATCTCCTTCAGAATGGACTGGTTGGATCTCCTTGCAGTCCAAGGGACTCTCAAGAGTCTTCTCCAACACCACAGTTCAAAAGCATCAATTCTTTTTAAAAAGTGCTGTGCTCCAATTACATGAAGTACTCTAAAACACCTTTTGAAAAGTATCATTTAGGACTTCCCTGGTGGTCCAGTGGTTGGGAGGCCACCTGCCAATGCAGGGGACACGGGTTCGCTACCTGGTCTGGAATGATTCCTCGTGCCACAGGCGACTGAGTCTACGAGCTACAACCACTGAGCCCATGCACCACGACTGCTGAAGCCTGAGCACCCTTGACCTGTGCTCTGCAGCAAGAGAAGCCACAGCAGTAAGAAGCCCATGCACCCCATTTAGAGAGTAGCTCCTAGGACTTGCTGCAACTAGAGAAAGCCCATGCACAGCAGTGAAGACCCAGCATAGCCAAATAAATAAATACTTTAAAAGCATCATTTGATAGTAAATGCTTTGGAACGTTCATTTAGTCCAGTGTTTTCCTTATCTCCACCTCCATACACATTAGTCTTCTCTGAGATATGAGTATAAGCCAAGATTTTCCCAACCCAAAGGAAGCCTGCAACCATGTTTCCGAGGCTTTCTCATATTCCATCTGTTGGTCAAACCACCTTTCTGACTGCCCTCCCTGGGTTCGATCTCTGGGTTGGGATGATTCCCTAGAGAAGGGAATGGCTGCTACCCACTCCGGTATTCTTGCCTGGAGAATTCCATGGACAGAGGAGCCTGGTGAGCTACAGTCCATGGTGTCTCAAAGAGTCAGACATGACTGAGTGACTTTCACTCCCCCCTCCCCCACAATCAAGACTCAGCTCACAGTCAGGCTGCTTGTAGCAGTCAATCTTACCTTCTTCTTGGACCCCATCTCACTATAACCACACTCCCTGCCACATCAATCCCTTCTTCACACTTCACATTTAACTACATCTTGGAAGTCTCTTTTCTTTCCCTTCTTTGCCACTTGATTTGGTCAGGGACTCTCTCTCATCTTACCTTCCCCTAGATTAGATGAAAGAAAATGTTAGCATCTGTCAGTAAATAAAATAAACATTTGCAAAGTGCTTGGCTGGTCTCAAGAGCCCCAAAACTGCCTGCAAGTTAAGTTAAATTCAATATAGATGGGCCATGTCTTAGATCTCTTAGATCATGTCTGCTCAAAACTTTCCAAAGTACTAGGATACTGTTGGTGCTTATTTGCTATTATGATGTTATTATGGAGCAATTTAGAATCACTTGATGTGGACCAATAGTAAATCTCAAGCTGGATATCATTTGGGTCTTGAATATACATAAGGAGGCTGACTTTTCAGCCCATGATAATTTCTTACATTTGCAAAAACTCAACATCTAAATCTATACATTTGACAGCCAAGCATATTAATTATTGAAGTGATATTAATGATCAGTCACTGAGTACTTATTGTGTTCTGGGCAGTGTTCTAAGCATTTTCTGTGTGTTATCTCACTGCGTTTTCTCAACAAACTTCCATGGAAAGTGCTATTAGTCCCACTGTAATAAGCAATTTGCCCAAGATCACACAGCTAATAAAATCACAGTCAGAATAGGAACTATGTCCTGACACCTAGAACAGTACTTTCAATCATTATGTTAAACTTGAAAACCCTCTCCAGCATTTATCCTTAGTAGATTCGATTTCTTAACGTGTTAACCATGGAATATAGACTTTGAAGCACAGCACTCATAATGGGAGCATTTGAGTAGGACTTTGAGGGGAGATCCCACTGCAGCCTCTTTGATCCTTGTCTTCCTGGCAGGATAATCTCACATGGAGGATGGTAACATGTTATTCTTAAATTGGAGAGAAATAAATGAACACTTGCTGAAATACAAAGGATTCAGATTAGATGTATAAAATATTTTCCCACAGTAGAGAGCTGTGAGAAGTATGAATGTGTCTTTTTAAAATTAATTTTTATTGGAGTATAGGTGCCTTATAATGTTGTTAGTTTCTGCTGTATAGCAAACTGAATCAGATATACGTATACATATAACCCCTCTTTCTTGGATTTCCTTTCCATTTAGGTCACCGCAGAGTGTGGAGTAGAGTTTCCTGTGCTATACTCTAGGTTCTCATTAGTTATCTGTTGTATATATAGTAGTATATATGTGTCAATCCATCCTATCGGCCCCTCTCCCCCGCAACTTGGTGTCCATACATTTGTTCTCTGTGTCTGTGTCTCTGTTTCTGCTTTGCAAACAGGTTCATCTGTATCATTTTTCTAGATTCCACATATAAGTGCTATAAGACAGTATTTGCTTTTCTCTTTCTGGCTTACTTCACTCTGTATGATAGTCCCTAGGTGCATTCACAGCTTTGCAGAATGGCACGATGTCATTCCTTTTTATGGCTGAGTAGTATTCCATTGTGTATACATTCCACACCTTCTTTATCCATTCCTCTGTTAATGGACATTTAGATTGCTTCCGTGTCCTGGCTATTGTGAATAGTACTATGAGCAGGGGGCAGGGGGCGCATGCACCTTTTTGAATTATGGTTTCCTCTAGTATATGCCCAGGAGTGGGATTGCTGGATCATACAGTAGTTCTATTTTGAGTTTTTAAGGAATCTCCATATTGCTCTCTGTAGTGGCTGTATCAATATACATTCCCATCAACAGTGGAAGGGGATGTACACCCTCTCCAGCATTTATCTTTAGTAGATGTGTTTGATGGTGGCCATTCTGACTGGTATGAGGTAATACCTCATCATAGTTTTGATTTTGCATTTTTCTCCAAAATCACTGAGGACAGTGACTGCAGCCATGAAATTACTAAAAGATGCTTGCTCCTTGGAAGGAAAGCTATGACAAACCTAGACAGTGTTTTAAAAAACAAAGAAATCATTAGGCCAACTAAGGGCTATATAGTCAAAGCTATGGTTTTTCCATTAGTCATGTTTGGATGTGAGAGTTGGACCATCAGGAAGGCTGAGCATCGAAGAATTGATGCTTTTGAACTATGGTGCTGAAGAAGACTCTTGAGAGTCCCTTGTACAACAAGGAGATCAAACCAGTCAATCCTAAAGAAAATCAACCCTGAATATTCATTGGAAGGACTGATACTGAAGCTGAAGCTCTAATACTTTGCCACCTGATGGGGAAGAGCCAATTCACTGGAAAAAAATCCTAATGCTAGGAAAGATTGAAGGCAGAAGGAGAAGGGGGCAGCAGAGAATAAAATGATTACATAGTAATACCACCACTGACTCAATGGACATGAAATTGAGCAAACTTTGGGAAGCAGTGGAGGACAGAGGAGGCTGGCATGCTGCAGTCTATGGGGTCACAAAGAGTCAGATATGGCTTAGCAACTGAACAACAACAAACAACAACAATAATTAGCGATGCTGAGCATCTTTTCATGGGCCTCTTGTCCATCTGTATGGCTCCTTTGGAGAAATGTCTATTTAGGTCTTTTTCCCATTTTTGGACTGGGTTGTTTGGTTTTTTGATGCTGAGTTGCAAAGGTTGTTTGTGTATTTTGGAGATTAATCTCTTGTCAGTTGTGTCATTTGCAAATATTTTCTCCCATTGTGAGGGCTGTCTTTTCATCTTGTTTATGATTTCCTGTGCTGTGCAAAAGCCTTTAAGTTTAATTAAGTCTCATTTGTTTATTTTTGTTTTTATTTTCATTACTCTAAGAGGTGGGTCAAAAAAGATCTTGCTGCATTTCATATCAAAGAGTGTTCTGCCTATGCTGTTCTCTAGGAGTTTTATAGTGTCTGGCCTCACAGTTCTTTAATGCATTTTGAGTTTATTCTTTTGTATGGAGTTAAGGAGTGTTTTAATTTCATCCTTTTTCAGTTTTCTCAGAACAACTTATTGAAAAACCTGTCTTTTCTCCGTTGTATATTCTTGCCTCCTTTGTCATAGATTAGGTAACCATAAGTGCATGGGTTTATCTCTGGGCTTTCTATCATGTTCCATTGATCTATAATTTCTGTTTTTGTTCCAGTACCATACTGTTTTGATTACCATAGCTTAATAGCATAGTCTGAAGTCAGGGAGCCTGATTCTTCCAGCTCTGTTTAGGAATATGTCTTAAAGGAAAGTGACAGAATCTACTTCACTGTAGGATAGACTTTCCTTTGAACAGAAGTAGAGACAATTCAAAGGCATGGTCCACCTTTCTTTTGCTTTACAAATCTGAAATCATCACACAATTCTAAATAGTCTCCTGACTTAACATTTTTTAGTAACAAGTGACTTGAGATCATGGTAACCAAATGTATGAAGACCTCATAAAAGTCAAAATTGGATGAGATTCCATCATTCTGAATCTTAAAATGACAGTTTAGATGGGATATGAGTCACTGCTGAAGGAAGGGCATTAATTCAGTAAGAGGATTTTTTCCTGATTTAATATTTGTTAATTAAATACAATTAGATCAGCCTCTTTCCTGTTCTTCAGCTACAAGATTCAATCCTATATTGCCATTTAAAACAGAAAAATCCTTCCTTTTCATTGCTCCTATAAGGGAGGCAAATTTTTAAATCTTTGATTGGCCCTTAAATTTGTAGGTCACTTCTACTCTGAAAGTTTAAGAAATAAAATGATAGCTTTTTGAAACAATAAAGGCTTTAAGTTTTCTCTTCTTAAAGTAGCTGATCATTAATAAAGAAAAAGTTTCTATGCATGTGATAGTTGAACCAGGAATTTGAGATCTACTCAACAAACATCTGTAGAAGCTCTGTTAGTCCGCTTGAGCAAACGATCTACTATAATTTGTAAGCTTCATAGGTGTGGGTATTCTTGGAGACATGAGAGAACATGTCAGAGACAAATCAGTCTGTAGGAAGTAAGAATTTTAACAGAATTTCGAACTCTGATCCAAAGAATTGTTTCTTGGTGATATCTCAAGGCTCTGATGGCTTACTCTTATCAGATGTGTCATTATTTTGACACTAACAAATGTGGGAAAACCTGGGGAAATTTAGTGGGCTGGAAATTGCCTGAGGACTAGGTCTAGCTTTTAAAACTAATTTACTGGAAAAGATAATCACTGTCTTTTTTCTTTCAATCATAGAAAATATTATTTCCTTTGTGCTATTAAGTGTGCTAGTCTAATCTTTTAAGGAAGTAACAACAGTAAAATTTCCTAATGCCCAAACACACTTCAATGCATTATTTTAAGAGAAATATACATGAGCTATGGATTTGAGCAAAATCCATATTTAATCCAGATTATGAATTCCATAGCGGTTTAAGAGTGTTTATTTTCATTACTCAACTCTCCATTATGTCACTTGGACTCTCTTCAGAGGTTCTGATTTGCATGTACCTTTTCAATTGTTTTCTTTATTGATTTAATCTTATAATTTGAGGTTTGTTCCTGATTATCCAGCTTTTTATACAGCAGTACAATTTTTTTTTTTCTCTGCTTAACACATCGCAGAGAACTGAGTGTCAGGTTTCCATCTCATATGTTCCATAATTCTGTGTTCTGGTGTGATGCCGGCATAACTGGTATAATTTGAGACAAATAGTGATCCTTCCAAGTTTCATAAAATAAATGCTTGTAATTTATAGGAATTAGAAATGCAAATATTGAATTGCTTTAGAATAGCACATGGTTACATTTTTTTTTTAATTTCAAAGGCACAGAGAACTAGATACACTGACCTGCTCCCCCCTGCAAGCTACAGCTAGCATTCTAGATTGTTCAAGAATAAGTAGAATGAGTCCTTTAGAAGGAGGATGGAGTAAAAGAAAACAACTGTCACCCTGTCATGTTGTCTATTTCTCATTTAGGAAGATGAGCACAGTGCCCACATGGCCAGGCACGCTTGTTCATATGTCCATTCAATACTGGAAAATACAGCAACATTTAGGTGGATGTTAAGCATCATTCTGTCAGTTGTTGAAGTCTCCACTGTTATGCCAATTGTGTTTTCCCAAATGTCTTAAAAATCTGTTTAAATAAAAATGTCAAACACTCACATGATTTCTAAAGTTGTGGGGGCATTTAAGGTGATCTACATAGTCGAGGACAACGTCTTAATTATCTGTCTCCCGCAATGCCTAGCACAGGGCTTTGCTCAATAATTACATAAATAACAATGGAGTAATTGAATGGATCTAGTTCAACCAATATCCCAACACAGACGCTGCTGCTTTGCATCCCTGAATACCTCCCTCATCAACTTTCATCTATTGTTTTATACCTCTAAGTTTTCAAAAATTCCCGTGATGCTGAGCCAAAGTTTGTCTGGCTGTACTACCCACCACCAATCCTGATCTGTACTTTGTGGGGAGTCTTTTCTATTTCCTTTACTACAGGAAAATCTCCCTAATATTTTAAGGCAGTTATCGTGTCTTTCTGCAGACATTGCCAGAGTATTTCCCAGTTCCTTCTACTGCTTGTTAAGTGAGGCAGTGTAATGAAGAGGCAATTGGCATGAGTGCATAGCGAACTTGCATTTATGTCCCATTGATTTGACATTTGGTAGGCCACTTAATCTCTCTGGGCATTCATAGATTCATGTATAAAACACAAACTATATTAATTACAAATTAATATTTGTCAGGGCTTCCCAGGTGGTGCTAGTGGTAAAGAACACATCTGCCAGTGCAGGAGACTTAAGAGATGTGGGTTCCATCCCTGGGTCAGGAAGATCCCTGGAGGAGGGCATGGCAACCCACTCCAGTATTCTTGCCTGGAGAATCCCATGGACAGAGGAGCCTGGAAGGCTGTAGTCAGACACGACTGAAGCGACTTAACACACACCCCCAGTATTTGTCAGCTGACCTCAAAGTATTGTTTTAGAGATCAAATCCTCTGAAAATTACAAGCTGTTAAAGGAATGTAAGATAGTATTATTACAATAAGACATTGTTTCCTGTTACTTCACAAATCTGGTATCCATTCTCTGGCTAAACCTATAGTTTGTCACTGTGTCCCTTAAAATGTAGTGACAAACATTAAATCCATTGTTCCACCCATGACTGGCCTTGCGCAAAGTACAACAGAAATTAAAGGAGGAGAAAGAAGTCAACTCACATTATTTATAGCTTATCATGGCCCAAGTCCTCATTCTTAACTTATTTTTTCATAATAACCCTTTCAGGTATATATTGTAGAGGTAAATAAATAAGATCTTAGGGGGAGGTGGGAGGGAGGTTTGAAAGGGAGGGAATATATATGTATACTTATGGCTGATTCACATTGTATGGCAGAACCAGCACAACATTGTAAAGTAATTATCCTCCAACTAAAAATAAATTAAAAAAAAAACAGAAATTTTCAATAATTTGCTCATGTCACCTAGGTCAACTTGACTCATGGGTTTTTGTTCTCTGCCCTGTTGCCTATCATTTCCATTACCCCCATAACTGGGACAGTGCTACTGTGACCGGCGCACTAGACATTAGCATTAGCTGAGGACATGTTCATCTGGCTGGAATGTGATGCTCCCCTGTGTTAAGCTTGCAGTAGGCTCAGGGCCTCAAAACTGTGAGAGAGAGACATTTCAGTTGTTTGGCGCCAACAAGTTGGTGACTGTAGCAGCCACAGGAAACTAATATACTCCCTTACGTCATTCTTATGTGTTCCTGAAACTCTTGTAATCTCCTTGGGGCATATGCTCCATCTTCCATTTTTTTCTGTATATGTTCTATTCATGTTTAGATGCACCATTCTCCATGTGTTTTCTTCTAACATCTGAACTTGCCAAACTGCTCTCCATGCTCCACGCTGGCTTCTTTAAATGTCATCATTTAGAGGGCAGAAGATATAAAACATTGTTTGGACATACACGTGATGATTTTCAAATGTCTTTCTTCTTGGCTCTTCAAAACATTGATGGAGCAAGAATGTTTACCATTTATTTTTAAAATAGAACTTTTGTTCAGTAAATTAAGAATTTTGTGCTAGAAGCTCTACTGATGCCAGTATACCCAGTGAGCTAATGCTACCTGTGGGGAGAGACCCTACTGGGAAGAGAAAGGGGTCACACAGATCACGGAGAGACCTTTCTGCAGTCAGCCCTGCCCTCCAGCATCCTGAGGGAACTTGCCTAAATCTGCTGCCTCTTACACAGGACAGACAGCTTAACCAGTCTTAATAACCCCATCAGAACTTGGTAGTGCAGTGGGTCCCAATGAAGCAGCAACAGAGAATTCTTGTTTACTTATCTCTCTTTCCCTATTCGTTTTTAGTTGGAATACGGTGGCACTGGTGGGAAAGAGCCCAGGCAGGAGACGCAAGAGAAGCGGGTTTGATCCCTGGATTGGGAAGATGCCCTGAAGGAGGCCATGGCTATCCATTCCAGCATTCTTGCCTGGAGAATCCCATGGACCGAGAATTGGACATGACTAAGCATATTCTTTTTTTAGTTGAAATATATATATATTTATATATATATACATATTTGCTACTTGTCTGATGTTCAAAATAATCAAATCCTAGAGAAGTTACTGTATTTTACAAGTGCCTGGAATAGCCTTATATATAATCTATGTGTTTGCTCTGCATGAAAATCTACATCAAAATTATTTAGAAAGGGAGAAATAATTCATTGCCACCAAATTTACTCCATTTAGCTAAAGCTAGTAACCATATCTGGCTATGTGACGGGTGATTTGGGAGGGAGAGGAGAGGAAAGCAAGTGGAAAGGGAAACAAGTGAGGAGGAGGTGGGCCAGAAAGGGAAGGAGGCCCAGAGAAAGGAAGCAGGTTTGACCTAGATTCCCAGCTGCCCATTCTTTGAATATCAGAACTCAATTAAATGCTGTTTGGGGGGAAGGGCAAAGCACAGAACTTTCAGAAGTATGAAGTTAAAGAGCCCAAATATCTAATTTTTTTCATTTTCAAAACAGTGTCACTCAAGGCCTGTCCAAAGTTGAAAGCCTCACTCTTGGATTTCCGGTCTTGTCTTCCAATGTGGTATGTCTTCTTTCTTTAGTGAGATGAAACTAATTTATTCTGCCACATGCCTCAGAAATACTTAAGCTTGTTATTTGATAGTGGTGTGTTTTCCAGCTGAGGTGGGAGGAGCTGTTCTGACTCCTTTTCACCATAAAAGAGATGGACTGAATTGCAAGTGTCTCTGGCAGTTGGGAGGAGCAGTTTGGGAACGGACTAACCGGAGGGGTCCCTGAACAATCCAGGGGCAGCTCAGACTCACCCTCAAGCAACCACACCATAAGTATGGTGCCAAGGCCCGTTTTGTTTTTCTATTTATGGAAAAGAATTCTTCCAGAATTCTTGATGAGATAAACCTAACCTATTCACAGATAACAGTGGAGAATGTGAGGATTTTTTTGTTTGTTTCTCTGATGTTCCCTGAAACCAACATTCCTATTATTGCATCTTGCTATCTTAGCTGGAGTTTCAATCACAGCCCAGCTCTTACATTCTGTGATGTTCATGGATCTTTATTAACCATCCACTGGATGAAGGGGAGGGTATTTAGTCCTGTGAAAAGCACAGCATAGGAGCCTTGGTCCTAGAAGGGTACCAAGTACCCCAAACCTGCAAATGACAAGCGCTCCGGCATGGCAACATATAACCACAATGCATTTGACAGCAGGCAAGTGTTCCATCAAGGGGACTCCCAGCATGGAAAGTCTGTGTCAGGTTTGCCCTGCCTGAGGACCAGCGTGGGGGACAAGGAAACCGCCCTGCAGGGCTGGGACAAGGGCAAGATGAGTGAGGAATCTGCCGCTGGTGCCAAATGTAAAGGAGTGCCAAAAACTTGGTAATCAAGATAAAGAATATTTTAATGCAATATTTTTTAAAAAATCACAATTGATATTAAAATTAAACTTGGGTAATATATAATGAATAGTGAACAAGAGACACAGGATCAATATTACTGATTTTTCCTTTTCTCTTGGATTCTGATGTGACTCTTCACAGTGCGATCACTGAGCCTGTAAGTGAGGAAGGAGAGTAGATGGGGGCAGCATTAGTCATAGGTGCAAAGGTTCTGAAAAGGTGAAAGTTGATCATTCAGTCCTGTCTGACTCTTTGCAACTCCATGGACTGTAGCCTACCAGGCTCCTCTGGCATGGAATTCTCCAGGCAAGAGGACTGAAGTGGGTTGTCATTTCCTTCTCCAGGGGATCTTCCCCACCCAGGGATTAAACCCAGCCACCAGGAAAGCCCTGCAAAGGTTCTGAGGAAGGAGTAAAAAACTCACACGGTACTCTTAAGCAAATAAGCTTAACTGGGACAGAGGGTCTAAACAAGGCGACAGTAAAAGATACAGGGTGAAAAGGAGAAAGATATACGACAGTCACTGAGTGTGGGATGAAGAGGCGCAGTGAGAACTAAGGGGCAGGATTTGTCTTGTAGATTATCAAAACAGGTGGGGAGTGGTCCATAAAAATAACTGTAGCAATAGGTTATAGGTTGGATGGTAAAGGACAAGGGTTGCCTTAGGGAAGGCAATTAGGATAGATGTGGGGTAAATACAGGTGTCTGCTAAGGGATTGCTGTGGCAATGGAAAAGAAACATTTCCAAAAGACATTATAGATAAAAAGAACTGGCAGACTCAATTATTTGGATGTGAGAAGAAAGAAGAAGTAAAGACTAGCCATCTGCAAGGCTGCTGTGTGGATCTTTGTTGGAACTGCCCTTGAGGACATCTTCAGCGGCAACTGTGTGAAGGGCTGGGGGAGCCCCGAGGCACAAAGTGGAAGAGACAGTCTTGAGGGTCTTATGTGTATGTGGGAGATCTGATCCCAGTTGAAGCAAAGTGCTCAAGGGTAGGGGCTCAGAAATAATAATTGAAAGTCAAGAACTTGGTTTTTATACTGTTTCCTCAAAGTGGAAGCACTATTTGCATAACACCTTTGTCCTGTGGACCTGTTCTGTGTATACCAGAGAATTAGCATTCTTGCTTCTCTCCCCTCCCAACCTCCCTCCCAATAAAGGCCAGTAGCACTTCACTGGACAATAGGAAGGGCCTCTACATATATCCCAGTTCTCCCGAGGATAGGGTTCCTGACCCTGCAATCCATTGAGAACCCCTCCGGAATAGAAGATCTAAATTCAGAGACAGTGTTGTCCAAGAGATACCAAGAGATAATAGTGTGGGAGAAAGTCCAAAGGCAAAAAGGTTCCCAAAAGGAGGGTAATTAGTAGTGTCAAACGTAACAGAAAGACCAATGAAAATGGACACCTTGAAAAACAAAAGACAAATGGGGTGTTGATTCTTGTAACACTGTTAGCTATTCCAAAACAGTTACGTGTTGTCCTACATGATAAGTAATCGGACAACTGCATTTTTTCAGGCATGGTTCAATTTTTATGCTTCATTGTTACAATCACCTTCATAGAGTTAAACAATCTGAAAATCTAACTCTGTTAAAATATATATATATGTTTGTATATGTACATGTTAAATGGCCTGATTCATAGGAACAGTATGGCTTTTATAATAAAAAATCTTATCTCATTGTTGTTATATATCCATTAATGCCATCTGGGTAGCTATCTATAGGATGACAATATGCAAATATCAGGAAACTTTGCTAAAATTTTCCTTTTAGTTCTTTCTAAATGTAAAAAAAATTTTGTGAGTGTGTGTGGAAACAAAATGTCAATACCACCGTTTGAAAATGAGCTTTTCCAACTACAATGATTTTTTAAAATTGAAACCGTGTACATTTTAAAAACTTTATTTTATTGAAGTATAGTTTCTTTACAACATTGTGTTAATTTTTGCTGTACAGCAAAGTAATTCACTTATATGCACACACACACGTGCATTTTTTTACATGGTCATGATAATTTTTGTAATTAAATGCAGCTAAGAAGCTGATAATGGCATCTTTCTTATCGATCATGCACCTTCAAAGATGCTTGAGCTCTTGACCTGCATTTTTTTTGTATATATAGTTTATCCTTGAAGTTGCACAAAGGTTTTGTCATTGTTTTATCTTTTGGAATATTCTCTCTTGGAAGTAAAATGGAGAAGGTCATTTTTATGTATTATTTTTCTTTCTCTTTATTCAACTCCTGCGTTTGAATACTTTGTTTGGCATATGGTCTTTGAAATGATTACGGTTGTCCATTTCCACTGAGTTTTGTTGGTTATACTGAATCACATCAGATAAAATTTGTGAATATCTCCTTAGTGTTCTATCAAAGTCATCTCTAAATTGTTGGTTCAGGAGAGCTGTATTCCTCCTTCAGTTCTAGCCACCTTGTTCCCCCAAGATTGGAAAAGGAACTAGGGAATAATATTTCTAAACATAAAATACTACTATTTTAAAGGTTTTAAATTCCTTTTTCCAAATCTCGTATTGTCAACAAAGGTCTTTTTTCCTCCTCATAATGTTCACAGTGATCTGCCCTTTTATGAATGCCTTGAGACTATCACACAAAGCTAACGGTGAGGGAGCAGATGCCTCATTCAATTCCAAATAGAAGGAAATCTGTTGTCTCAAATAATCCCTAAATTCAGACACTTTCAGACAGCTATTATCAAGAGACCACATTCTAAGAGCAGATGTGTTATTAAGGCTGAGAAATGTTATGAGGACTTCGTGATCTGACAAGTGATTTCAATCTATCCAACATTCCAACATTTCATCTTTTAATAAATTAGAGATTAAAATATCCATCTTGGGGAGACAAGTTGTATAAGGTAGTTGGGAACTGGAATTGTGACTGATAGTTCATTTCCATGCAAAACCTTCTTTAAATTATGCTTATAGATGCCTCTTTTATATAAAATCTGTTCATTTGACTAAAACAATTATGATGTATTCTAATCTCCACATTCAATCCTGTGGATCCTTCCCACAGCTATGAAACACAACTCCTGCCTTTCAGTGAGGTAGGAAAAACAAATACCTCCAGGCTTCAGTTGTCCCACCTAAATGTGCTCAATCATTCCTCTATCCCATTAAGTTTACTGCTATGTGATTACTCTGTTTAGAGCCTTTTCAGTGAGGCAATTACTGGAAATTCAGCTGAGGGCTAGTACTCTCCTTTTCTTGTCTGCTACTACACCTCTTTTCTCTCCCTCTCTCTCTCTCTCTTAAAGTACAGTAGAGTTCTTACACTCCTTGGATAATAGACTCTTCTTTTTGCATTCAAGTGAATGTTTTTCAACCAGCCCTATTCAGAATCACAAAGTGTACTATCCATAACAAAATGTACATTCCTCAGCATTTGCAAACTGCTTTATATCCAGGGGCTGTACTTTGATCTCCCCAAAATACCAGTGGTGCTGTGAAATTTTTACATAATCCTATCATTGTCAAATATAATAAAACTTAGATCCAGGTGAGTATCTATCACTGTGAATAACCTGAAGAGCAGCAAAGATGCCCAAATTCTCTTCAGCTAAGATATCTCCAACTGTATCCTGTTTGAAATTTATGTTCTACCTGGATTTACAGAAAGTGGATAATGAAATGGTCTTGACTGGTTTTCTTTCACTGTCTGGAATTGCTCTCCTGGCTCCACATCTGAAGGTGCTTCTTCAGTAGGAAATTTGGGAGCAGAAAGTAAATCATTTCCTAATATTGTCCTTTGGCAGGTAATAATTTTATCTTAGATCTTAAGGGTCAGAATTTGGCAACCAAATTCAGTAAATAGACGTTACACTGTAATTTTAAAATACATTAAGTTGTCAAAATTTTCAGTATGGAAATGTGGTACAACCTAAAGAATGGAACCTGACAGCTGGGCAGATGGGCAGCTCTTCTCTTTCTCAACAGGCTTGTAGCCTCATCTTGGTCTCCTGTGGGATTCCCTCTACCAAAACACTTCTGATTTTTCTGCATTTAACAAATTTAAGTTTTATGATTGTTGTTATCCAAAACTTGTTGTTTATTCATTCATTGGTTCAATGTTTATCTAGTTCTTACTAAGTGAGACATAAAATAAACATGTTTGAAAAGTCTTTGGAAAATAGACATTAAATAAAGCTTGCTACAGACCACAAAAGTGATATAATTTTGAACTCGTTGCAGTGAATTTTCTAAGAATACAGATTTCCACAAGAAGTTGAATGAGAACAAAAATTAGTGACAACTTTGCAATTTATCAGCTCTGTATCTAAGAGCATCCTACCTCAGAGTCCTAATCTCTCTAAAGTGGCAGTGACTAAGTAAGCACTGACTGTATACAGGCATGTTTAGGGCACTTTGGGGAATACAAAGATAAGTCAGACACAGATTCTGACCTTGTTTAGCTTCCAGTAGTTATGAGAACAGACAGGCATGTAATTACAGGACAGAGAAGAGATGCTTGTGGCGAGAGAGGCACAAGTCTACAGGCAAATTCAAGAAAACAAGTCACTGTTTGCATCTGGGGATATGGGGAAGGAAAAGGTATTTGGTTTGGGTCTTAAGGAATGCGCGAAATTTGGATGTACAGAAATAGGTAGGATTTTATGCCAGGCGGATGGAGCATGAAGAGAAAACCCAGAGGTGGGATGAAGCACAAGCCCCAGGCTCAAGTTCAAAGGCAGTGCCTTGTTTGCTTCCTTGCTTGTTTGTTTTTGGTGAAGAACACTCTTGATTTTATTTCTAGGCTCAGGGGCATTTGTCCAAGAAAATATTGTAAAGGTGGTTTGGGGGAGGGGTGGGAAAACAATGGCATAGAGTCCTGGATCAGGTGTGGGGCACAGGGCCAAGGGGAGGGACACCGGAGAGAAAGAAGGTGAGGTGGAGCCAAGAACGAGTGTGTGCAGAGGTTCAGGCAGGGCTCGGGGGAGCTGGGAGGCCATACCTAATGGCATCTGTGTTCTCTATGACAGGTTGGCATCTGTTGAGTCGAAGGAGCCAGGGGTGGAGGCTGAGAAGACTGATGAAGATTTAGAAGCTCTGATGAAATGGATAGGGAAAGGGGCCAACTATGGTTATATAGAAGAATTGCTGAGCAGTCCTGAGGGCCCGACTGAAATCGGAACCACACGCTCGCAGTGGAACCAGACAGGATGTGTTTTCCTCTAAACACCCGAGTGTGGGAAGATCCAGGAAAAGGAAACATGAAAGATAGAAGGCACAAAGAGGAAACACAAGAAACATGATGAAGCCAGGTCACAGGGTGAGCAGGAGGATCAGGGATCAGTAGCGCAGCGCAGTAAGTAGCAGGATGGAGGCCAGTGTTGGTTTTGAGGGAGGTCTTGGAGAACCTATTTTCTCTGATTAACAGGCAGGGAGGAGTTTCAGCAAATTTTCTTTTTCTGAGGGTTGACTTTGTCAGGTCCCATTAAAACTGACAAATAAGTAAAATTTCAGGACATATATTGTGAACATTCAAAAATAACAGCAAGGAAGCATGCAAGTGAAGCTCTGTGCTCCCTTAATGTGAATTCATTCCTAGCGTAGGCACTATATGGGAAACCATCTAACTCGAGAAAGGCAAGTAGGCTTAAACTGATAGACCAGCTCCGCCTGCTTGATGGTGGCTGCTTGGGGTGTTGTGTTAACAGTTCTGAGGATCAGTGTGCAACAGCATTGTGATCAATTTATGACGGCCAGCAAGGTCACAGTAAAGGAGAGTGGGGAATATACACCACAAACTTGCCATTCATGCAGTGGATAGAACACAAAAGGTTTTTATTTTCTCATGTATTGTTACTAAAGCAGTACAAAATTGTGCTCAAGTCACTTAATTTGCTATTATCGGTTAACCTAAAATGAAAGATAATGTTTACGTGTATCTAAATGCATTGCAAGTATTTTTATTTGCAAAGCCCTCTGAGCATAGGAGATGACACATAATTACAAATTATGATAATGTGAGCAATGTACTTTGTCAAATACAGGCTTATCTTTTATCTGAACTACATTACTAATAGGAGACATGTTTGGTTTAAGTGAACTTCGTCCATGGATATATGATTCTAATATCTTTCCATCGCTGGAAACTTTAAAGACATTTGTACTTTAACAGGCTGACAAAAATAAGAGAAATGCAATGGTTGTTTTATTTATTGAGGACAAGAAGAGAACTGTGCTCACAGTGACCTCTTTAAGGTTCTGCATGTGTGTCCTCGTTTGGCTAACCCGCCAAGCTGGGGAACTGGAGGAATACTGAGGGGGGCGGTAATCTGCAGGAGGCAAATAGCTCACCAGGCGAAGGCAGAGATCAGACCTAGTCTTGAGACTTCTAGTCCGTGGTCTTCCCATCACCAGGAAGGAAGCAGGGTGTTACCTTCTCTGCACATGGATAACATATTTGAGCTAAAAATAAATGTTAAAAATGCTATCAATTTTGCACATCATATGAGTTAGAAATCATGATCACTGCAATGCTGGAAATGTACATTTTAAATGGCTTCTACCTTTTTTATCAGCAGAAAGAGATATTTTCCAAATGCATCTATCGAGTTTTGCTTTAGAAACCAATGAGAAAGGAAGGCAAAATTGTACTAGTGGAGGTTGTCAACTGAAACTTACTGAACTTCCGAGAGTGTGAACCAGAGTCGAGTGACCTTTGATAACACTCATCTCACCCTGCTTGGTTCCTTTTCTCTTGTGTTATTAGAGCCTAAGTATGGATTATGTTGTTTGCTCATAACCTTTTTGGTCAAAGCTTGGTGCCCGTCCAGGAGAGCCAGGGCCACACTAGCCAGCTGAGCACTGTAGAGGTATTGATGAAGTAATAGACAAAAGTAGCAAGTGAAGCTGGTCCTCTGAAAATCCAAAGGCAATGCCAGCTTGCATTCCTACAAAGGGGCTTCTGGGGTTCAAATAAAAATAGTTTTTCTAACTAAAAAACAAATCTAACATATTAAGTGTTTCATTGAAGGCCCAATTATGTCTAGAGTTTTGCACTGAGTTTATTTTAAAATGTATCTGGAAAAGCTGGTGTCCAAATTTTCCCATAGACTTACACATGATGAGAATCTGTCTCCTTATATTTAGCTGCAGGCCACCTAACAAGTTCTTAGGCGAAACACATTATTTTGCTGGTACAAGAAGAATAAATACTGTATTTGGAAAGTTCCAGTGTTCTTTAAAATGTTACTGTTTCCATAGCAATAACATAATGTACTAAAGAGTAGAATAGTGTTTCTTTAGAAACCACGTGTGTATGGATGCATGTTTCCACGAACGGTTTTGAAGCTTCTCACCTGCTTGAGGTCCCAAAATGGAACAACAAGGGTTAATGGAATCAATTGTCATCTTATGAAATGGAACTGGGGCAGTATTTTACTGCCTGGTTGTATGTCAGCCTTCTGCTTTTGGTCATGTGTACACATATGTAATTTCTTAGGCTCTGTGCTCTTAGATGGTGAGAATAGACTTATATTCATTCATCACACTGAGTCAACAAATATTTATGAGGCATCTAAATGCCACGTATATTTCTAGGCACTGAGAACTCAGAGATATTATGAAGTGTATATGTGTGTATATATATATATATATATATATATATATATATAAAATACATATATATATTTAGAGAAACCTTACAGTTTTTGTCTGGAAACAGAAGGCTTCGTGGGGCAAATGGAGAATTACACAGGAATGGAGCTTACATTCTAATGGAGAAAACAAGGAAATTCTCTTTAAACAAAAAATGTCACATCATGTACAAATGTGCATATGAAAGTGCTCCTTGATGATATTCGTGATGTTTTCAATGCTTTGCAAGAACACAACATCAAAGAATAGAATATTAATAAGGTAAGGAATAAGGGAAAAGAAGAGAGAAGGAGAGAGTGTGCTTAGTCACTCAGTCGTGTCTGACTCTTTGTGATCCTTTGGACTGTAGCCTGCTAGGCTCTTCTTTCCATGGGATTTTCAGGCAAGAATACTGGAGTGGCTTGTCATCTCCTCCTCCAGGCAATCTTCCCAGCCCACAGAGTGAACCCACATCTCCCGTGTCTCCCGTACTGCAGGCGGATTCTTTACCCCCTGAGCCATCAGGGAACCCAACATCAAAGAATAGCATATTAGTAAGGCAAGGAATAAGAGGAAATAAGAGAAAAGGAGACAGGGCTGGGAAGAACTGTAATTGATACAGTGACTCCCAGGTTGTTCTTCCAGGGAACACACCTAGGATGAGCCTCAGTGTATTTAAGGTAGCACAGGTGTTTTAGGATGGGCACAGTTAAGGCGTTACAAAGACATGTAAAGACTGGGGAGTGAGGGAATGCTCTTGGAGAAGATGCAGCAGGGAGGAGTGTTCCTTAGGATGTGACTGTGATCTTTACACCTCACAGTAACTCGGAAGACTCTTTCTGAATATCTGCCTCCTCTTTATTCTGGCTTCAAGTCCAGTGCCTCTGCCTTCGCACAACCCTCCAAATTTGTCTCCTGTGCTCATTTGTGCCCTGATGAGCCCCACTTTGCTCTTTACTCCTGGCTTCAACTCCCAAAGCTGAGAGAATGGACCGGTGGAAGAAATGTCACTGGTTAACTAATGGCCCTCCGGCATCTGGCAAGGAGGATGCGGGTCACAAATGTCTCCATGCTGGGTCATCACTATTCAGAGAGAGAACAGAAAAGGAGCAGGGTGTCCACACGCCCTCCCCGAGGCCACACATCTTTGTCTCTTACACAAGGCTCTGCTTGTGCTTTCAGTAGCCAGACCTCGAAATAGTTAACATCTTAAGAAGCCTGTGTCTATCTGCCATGTGCATGGTCCTTTTGTGCTGCAGTCTTGCGGGTGCCCTGGTCAGAAGCAAGCAGCAACCTCTCTGCTCTCCCAGACTTTAAGGTTTGGCTAACTGTCTGCATTGCTCCACACAGCTCTTGGGTACAGACACGTCTCAAGCCGCCATGGGAGGAGAAAGAGCTTCGTGGGCCAGATGCAGGGTCACGGAGTCAAAAAGGCTCCCAGGGTGGCCACCCTTTCTTCAGAAATAGACAAGTTGACCAGCTACCCCAGATCCCTTCTTAGACCCTGCTAATAAATCAGTAAGCAGCCAGGTCACAAAAAAAGAGTGCTGAAATGTAAGCACATATTTTCCAGTGAAGCATTTCAACGTTTTCCTTTTGCTCCCAGCAGGGTCAGAAGTCCCAAAGGAAGGCGGTGGGGGCAGAGGGGGGAAAGGAATCTAACTCTATCAAGAAAGAGAATTTTTGGTTGCCAACCACTCAGTTCTTTCAACCACGGTGATTCTACCCAGATGTTCATTCTTAAATGCAAAGGCATCATTTTCTTGCCAAGAGGTGGAATGATTGATCAAACCTTCTTTAAATCATTTCATCTTATCCATTCCCATCTGAAAGAGCAGATATTGCATTAATATTAATATTCTTATTGTCTCCTTTGAGAGAAAAATGCCCCTGTAACCCCCCTCCCAATTACTGCCAGCACCATGGGGATATGAAGTTCGAGAAGGAAGCTACCAATGCAGGGACTGCAGTTGTTTTATTAGCAACAGCTGGTGGCAGTCTCCTGCCCACTTTTTTTTTAATGCTATGCTTGTCAGATCCAGCTTCTTGAGACTGGATGGCAAAGGGTAAAACAAGAACATGGCATAATTCAGCTTTACTTGCAGAAAAAGGGATTTATGCTAAAGAGGATGCAGGCAATATTCAGAAGCTGATTAAGAAATGTAACAAAAAAATATCTGAACTCAATATTGTGGAGGTAAATTTTGAGCAATTAGACAAACATACTGAGTAGCTGAAACCACCTGCAGGATTTGAAAAAACGCTCTTTCCTTCTCGTTTGTCCAAGGTCCCTTTATAGGAATGAAAATGTGGGCTGCATATGTCTTACATTTATCCTCATTGTAACTTTATGTTTGTGATCAAGGGTGGAGTTTGCAACACCAAGGCTCCTTCTAACTGTGTTGGAAACAGTTGACCATCAAAAGGAAATCTGTGCCATTTGCCCAGCAGAGAAATAAATCTTCCATTACTCACTTTTGCCCTGATTTTTATCTGAGAAGCCCAAATGGACACTGTTTCATCTTATTTCATGTTTGGAATTCAAGGTAGCATTTTCAAGTATATTAAATTCACATATGGAACGTATATTTAACAAAAACTTTGGCTGGTTAAATGAGTCCTTTGTAATGGTAGCTTTTTCATTTGTCTTTCCTAATCTGATCAAATCACATGAATGTCATATATATTTCAAATATAAAATTATATATATATATAATTTCATATGTGTATATATATGTATGTATGTGCGACATGGTGGTGAAGAATCTGCTGCTAATATGGGAGACATAAGAGATGTGGGTTTGATCCCTGGGTCAGGAAGATCACCCGGAGTAGAAAATGGCAACCCACTCCAGCATTCTTGCCTGGAAAACTCTGGAAAATTCCACAGGCAGGGGAGCCTGGTGGGCTATAGTCCCTGTGGTTGCAAAGAGCTGGACATGACTGAGGCACTAAGCACAGCACATCTATAATTAATGAACAAAGACCATACTGTCAGACTTATGCCACCACTCTAATTTTATAAAATACTAATTACATATCACACAAATAAGAACACTTATGAATTCACATGTGAAAACACATGACAAGTATTTGTAGAAAAGGGGCATGGTTAAGAAATGCACTTCTTGGTCAAGTCCATAAATAATGACTGTTGGGGGGAAAATGGTTAACATAAACCAGAATGCGGATCTATGATGTGCCTGCCTCTGGGGGAGAGAGACTAGAATAATGCCAAATGGAAAGAAATATTGGCCACCCTCCCAATCTCTTTCATGTGTAACAAATTTAAGACATACATTTCTTCCCTATGGATCAAATATTCTTGAAAATAAAAAATTCCAAAAATAACATTCAGAAAACTAAGATCATGGCACCTGGTCCCATCACTTCATGAGAAATAGATGGGGAAACAGTGGACGCAGTGGTTGACTTTATATTTTTGGGCTCCAAAATCACTGAAGATGGTGATTGCAGCCATGGAATTAAAAGATGGTTGCTCCTTGGAAGGAAAGTTATGACCAACCTAGACAGCATAATAAAAAGCAGAGATGTTACTTTGCCAACAAAGGTCCTTCTAGTCAAGGCTATGGTTTTTCCAGTGGTCATATACGGATGAGAGAGTTGGACGATAAAAAAGGCTGAGTGCCGAAGAACTGATGCTTTTGAACTGTGGTGTTGGAGCAGACTCTTGAGAGTCCCTTGAACTGCAAGGAGATCCAACCAGTCCATCCTAAAGGAGATCAGTCCTGTGTGTTCATTGGAGGGACTGATGTTGAAGCTGAAACTCCAATACTTTGGCCACCTGATGAGAAGAGCTGACTCATTGGAAAAGACCCTGATGCTGGGAAAGATTGAGGGCAGGAGGAGAAGGGGACGACAGAGGATGAGATGGTTGGATGGCATCACCGACTTGATGGACATGGGTTTGGGTGGACTCCGGGAGTTGGTGATGGACAGGGAGGCCTGGTGTGCTGCAGTTCATGGGGTCACAAAGAATCAGACGTGACTGAGCGACTGAACTGAAATATAACAATGAACACTTACAGGACTAGTGCTTGATCCTGTGATGGGATCTTACAGGCAGCCACACTAATACTACTATGACATGCACAGTCCCCCTCTCGATAGTGCTGCTTCATGGGCTGTGCACTCCTTGCTCTTGTTTTTATGGTCAGAGCAGAGAAAAGTTCACTGCAAAGAAAGCACTCCTGACATTGGAACCATGGTCTGTTTTAAGTATAGTTTACCTGTATATGATAGTTCAGTGGGTACAATCCTGGGGATTCATTTGCTTCTTAAAACTTATAAAACACATTTTTTTTTTCAGGAGGAAGAAGACACTGCATGCTAAATGAATGTTGGAACATTATTTTTAGACACTCTAAAAATTGTTGTGGTAGGCAGAATTATGGTCCCCAAAGATGCCCACTTCCTAATGCCTAAAACTGTGACAATGTTACCTTACATGGCAAAAAGAGATTTTGCAGATGTAAGTCAAGGGTTTTGAGATGGGGAGGTTATCCTGGATTGTTCAGGTGACCCAAAGTAATACCAAGAGTCCTTAAAGATGGAAGAGGGAGGCAGAGGAATAATCAGTGGGAGATGTGACCCGAGAAAAAGGGCCAGAGAGGTTGTGATATGAGGATTTGACCGCCGTTACTGGCTTTGAAAAAGGATAAAGGGGGTAATTATTCCAGGAATGCAGCAGCCATCAGAAACTGAAAAATGAAAGGAAGTGGACTGTCCACTAAAGCACCCATAAGTGATAGAACCCCGTGGGCACCACGATTTTCGCTCACTAAGACCTGGGTGAGCTTCCCTCCTGGCTCAATGGTAAGGAATATGCACGCAGTGCAGAGGATGCAGGTTCCATCCCTGGGTTGGGAAGGGCCACTGGAGAAGGGAATGGCAACCCACCCCAGTACTCTTGCCTGGGAAATCCCATGGGCGGAGGAGCCTGGCGAGCTAGAATCCATGGGGTCACTAAAGAGTCGGATACGACTTAGCAACTAAACAACAACAAGAAGACCTGGGTGAAACTTCAGTTCTCCAGAACAGCGAGGAGATAGTTGTTTTAAAGCCCTGAGTTTGTGGTAACTTATGCCAGCAGCAATAAGAAACTGTCAATAATATACTTGTGATACCTGCTTTTTTGTGCATTTGTTTCTGAGGATTCTATTTGGAATTAACGACTCACTGGCTCCAGAATGTAGTACCAGAACAAGCCACCAAGACAAACCCAGAAAGAGAAGGAAATGGATGTGGAAGGATGAGATTGCCCCCAAAGAGTAAATGTAACAAAACTATTTATCATTTCAATTATATTTTCTGGCAGCCCCTTAGAGGAAGCTGTGATTTTAGTTTCAAGAAATGATACACCTTGGGTTGGCATTACTGACATAGGGCTTTATTTAGAATTTAAAAAGAATGAAAACATGCTCTCATGTTAATGATTTAGCCAGTAGCAATACAAAATCTGAATTTTAATGCCTCCGTTTTTTGTTAATATGTTTATCTCACAACAAACTAAAGTGACAACAGCAAAATCAATATCTTTGATGTTATTCAAGGGTTATCTTTTAAATCTGTGGGAGAAGTCTTGATCAAACAGTTCCTCTTCGTTTCATTCTCTTTCATCAAGGAAGTTAGAGGTAGAAAACATTCAATAGATCATAAATTAATGAACCTGTGTTAGTGCAGGTGTCCTTGCTAATTAATAAAGGAAAATAAAATGTGAAGCTTGAATACATCTAAATTCATTTCAGTCTTGGAAAAAGATTAAAAATTCTTTTCCTTATACCTAGACAAAATTTGCTCGTTTTACACTAAAAGTAGATTTATAAAACCCTGACCCTAAAGCTTAATCTCACTGATTCTTTTTAAACAGATTTTCTCCTAAAGAGAGAAACAGGCAGAATTGGGCAGTCAGGAAATTCCCACAATGCCGTGTCGCTAGGCAGCATCCCCAAGCCTAGTCACTTGCTGAAGCTACCTTTTGTCTTTCCCAAGCCCCTTTACTTGTTACTGACTTCCTTCTAGTGGATTGCAGGTATCTAATACATTAGAGCTATAAACCTCAGAAAAGATGTGCCTCCTAAATGGGTGTGTAATGTTACGAAATAGCACACCTAGCTTCCCTGGTAGCTCAGTTGGTAAAGAATCTGCCTGCAATGCAGGAGACCCTGGTTTGATTCCTGAGTTGGGAAGATCTGCTGAAGAAGGGATAGGCTACCCACTCCAGTATTCTGGCCTGGAGAATTCCAAGGACTGTATAGACTGTGGGGTCACAAAGAGTCGGACACGACTTAGTGCCTCTCACTTTCACTTTCACACTTAGACATGGAAGTGGATAAGAATCAACATCAATAAATAAGAAAGCTGAATTTCTTTCATCACTTAGCCTCAGAAATTACACACCAACATATCTGTAATGTATTGATTTCACGGATCACCTTTTCTTATTGTAGGAAGTGGCTACACAAAGGCGTGAAAACTAGGAGGTGACCCTTAAGGAGAACCACGTTTTTAAGTTTTTATTTTGTATTGGTGTGTAACCAGTTAACAAACAATGTTGTGATAGATTCAGGTGAACAGTGAAGGGACTCAGTCATGCATGTACGTGTATCCATTTTCCCGGAAATTCCCCTCTCATCCAGGCTGCCACCATAACGCTGAGCAGAGTTCCCCGTGCTTGTTGTACAGTAGGTCCTTGTTGGTTATCCATTTTAAATATAGCAGCATGTACATGTCAATCCCAAACTCCCCACCTAACCCTCCCCCTCATCCTGTCCCTGCCCAGCAACTATAAGTTTGTTCAAGAGGGCCATTTTGGAGGCTAACCACTACACAACAGATTATCTTCCTTCAAACACATTAGTTACTTTTGGCCCTTTTAACTCCAACCTACAGAGAAGCACATCCCCCAGAACTGGAAGTTTACCTAATTGTCTGCCTTTATCCCCTTCTTCCAGAGTAGTAGCACCCGTATGATGACTACAGGGCTTTGACTCCAAACACTGATGCAGTTACTAAGAAAAAAAATTATCTGCCAAGTAAGTCAAGCCCATGAATAATGTTTTCTATGCTCTGAGAGAAAGCTTTTCTTTCTTCTCAGTGCAAACAAGCAAACAACAAAAAAATAGCTTCTGCCTGAGTATCAACCAAATACTTCAAGACTTGACTTTTGGGGAGTCACTGAATTCACATGGATGAAGGAAGAACATCATACTTTTTTACTTCCATGGCAAAATATCTTGAATACTAACTCTTCTCCATTATCCATAGTTAATGGAAAATTCAAGACTCTGAATCTGATAGAAGTGACAAATTCTACACAGCAGTGGACGTCATTTCAAAATTGTTGGCCAAGTATTAGATGTGAGTACATGCCAAGGTCAAACGCAATGAGACACGATGGTATGTTGTGCTTTTCTAGGTTGCTATAGCAAAGTACCACAGACTGTGTGGGCTGACCACAGAAATTTCTCTCTCACATTTCTGAAGGCTGGAAGTCTTGAGATCAGTGCATCAATATGGTCAGGCGTCAGTTGGTCAGGTTTTGGGGAGAGGCTTAGCAAGTAGGTGGTGCTAGTGGTGAAGAACCTGCCTGCTACTACAGGAGACATAAGAGACTCAAGTTCAGTCCCTGGGTCAGGAAGAGCCCATGGAGGAGGGTATGGCAACCTACTCCAGTATTCTTGCTTGGAGAATCCCATGGATAGAGGAGCCTGGTGGGCTCTGTCCCCAGGGTTGTGAAGAGTCAGACACAACTAAAGCAACGTAGCACACATGCACACAATACAAAATCTGAATTTTAACCCAGTCAGGTCTGGGTGAGACTTAAGAATTTGTCTGAGAATTGGATCTAGTTTTTTAAATCCGGTTACCATCTAGGTCACCACTTTGAGTGTGCATGGGTGTAAAATTTTTCTAAGTCAATTTGTTACTACCTAATTTAAGCAGCATTTCTGAAAATGTGCATAAGAATAACAAATGAGGTTGGGTGTGTTTTTTTTTTGTTTTTGTTTTTTGTCCTAATAGTATTAATGGAGAGTTCTCCAGACTGGAGTTAGCTTGCTGCTGACCTTTCGGGTTTATCTTAAAGATTGTTCTTAGCTTCACAGCTTCCTTCTTGTGACTTTCTTGATTGACAAGAGAAGAGTACCACAGGGTCCTATTAGTGGCGGTGGGCAGGTGATTTATCTTCCTCTCCAACCTAGGAAACACAAAGCTGCTATAGTGCAATTGAAAGATATTTATATTTATCAATGGCCTATTCTCATTTTCCTCTTTGTTTTCTCTTATTTATTTAACTCTTGCTAAAAGCCCGGCAGGTCCTTTGTCAAGAACCTACGTGCAAATCTACTGAAAATATTCTTCTATGTAACTTACTTTCATTTTCAGTCTGTTACTAGCCTTCTCAATGCCCAGGATTCTGATGGACATTGACCTCTAATAGGCACTCAGCACAGTAGCAAATGTGTTGTTCTGAGAGGGAGAAGGAAAGAAGCCCTTCAAGTGTAGCTTCCTAATGGAGTCATTCTGGGAGACACTGACCTAGCTAATGGCCCCAGTGTATTCACTGTCAATGTCCATCTCTAAACAGCCACACACAAATTCTATAAATTCACAGAAGTGCAAGATGTTTAAAGGACATAAGGGAGTAGGAAGACAGTGGTTGAATATTCAAGAGAATCCAGCTGACAAAGCCTGCAGTTCAAGAAGCAAGCTCCAGGTGGTGGTGGGTGGAGCTCAGATCTGTTGAGCTTGAAAGTCACATCCAAGATTGTCTGCTCACTGCTTCCATTGTTAGTGTTATTTTTGCCAGCTCAGTGTTAGATGCAGCACCAAAACTTGGAACTGACATTCCACATTCTCCATCACTAGTCCATCTTTGGCTCTCCATCATAACATTGGCATCAATCCCTTTAGAACTTTACCTCTTAGAGGCAAGACTTTGAGACAATTGCAAGGTCCACAGAGTTATTTCTTTTTAATTTTACTTATTTATTTGGCCATGTCATGGCCTGTGGAATCTGACTTCCCCAACCAGGGGAAGCATGTACCCTGAAGCATGTACCCTGAAGCATGGAGCCTCAACCACAGGACCACATGGAAGTCTCCACAGAGTTATTTCTGACTCTCTTCTCCCCTTTTCCTACTCAGTGATACTCTTTCTTATTATTCATAAGGAGGTGACCCATAAAAATGCTATCATGCAAGAGTGCTAATAAATCAAGCTGCACTTCCAGAATATTAGTTCATATTTTGTTGCTTCCATCTGGTTCCAGCTGGTTTTCCCATTTTGCCAACGAGGTGAATGGAAGGGGAGCAGATCATAGGGAGCTCAGGGGCAGATTCAGAAGCACCTTGTCTTATCACTTGCTTTCGTTGGGATGATTACCATCCCAACAGAAGACCTGCCCATCTTCCTTAGTTGCCATGGCAATGACTAACAGGGTCTCCAGTTAGACACAAGGGCTTTCACCAGTTCAAACAAAGCAATGGGAAAATATGTTTTCTTGACCCTTCACAAGAAATCCTGCCCAACACATGCAAGAATGTGCCATTTCCTGGACCATCAGTTGCTCAGGTCCAGCCATCAAGGATAGCCATGCATAAACCTGGAAAAAGATGCTCAAATTCTCATTGAATGAGAAAATCCAAAGTCGACCCAAAGTTTTTTCCCAAGTTTAAACAAGCCAACATGCAGCAAAATCCAAGCATGAATTAGCTGGGCCTCTGGGATAAAAATTGGCATGTATGTTTCAAAATTGACTAAAAGAAGGGGAAAGATAGACATTTGATCCTGATATTGCCGATTTTCTCTGCTTAGTTTTTGACTTCTTACAAAGTTTCTACCCACTAAGAGGAACAGGGAAAGGTATTGGTCTGAAAGAAAAGAAATTGTCTCATGATAATAGAAACAAACAATGACTTAGTTTCTTTATTATAAAAACCATGGCCTCATGTGAAATAGATGACCAGCGTGTTTGATGCATGAAGCACGGTACTCAAAGCTCTGGGACAAGCCGGAGGGATGGGGTGGGGAGGGAGGTGGGAGGGGGTTCAAGATGGGGGGACTCACGTGCACTTGTGGCTGATTCATGTCAATGTATGGCAAAAACCATCACAATATTGTAAACTAGTTATCCTCCAATTAAAATTAATTAATTTAAAAAACAAAAAAACAAAAACTGTGGCCTCGAAATTAAGGGGCAAGCTGCAGTTTCCTTCCCTGTGTCCTGGGGAAGTCACAAGAATAGTTAATGCACAGCTGTCTTGCTCTGCACTGGCCTTCTCAGATGGTGACATATCAGACCAGCAGTGGTGTCTGCAAATAAAATAATGAGAGAAACATCTGTCTTACTGTTCCTCTCTTACCCAGGCAAATGACATTTAAGATTCTCATCTTGGACTTGCAACTGCCCTCATTACCACCCCACCCTGTGAAAGGCTGCTTCTGTGTTAACCATATCTCCTTTCGTTGAATCACTTTTTCCTTTAGTAGTATTTTAAGATAGTTTAAAAACGAAGAAGGCAACAGCAAACTGCATATATATCACTGACACTACCAGCTTAAGAAAAAAGAGATGAAGAATCCAAAGAAGGGGTTACTGAGGTGCAGATAGATTTTTCTTCCTTCCTAAGAAATTAGGAGAGGTGGTTCTTTGGAAAAGTTTGCACCTAAAATACTATAGAGGTCTGCAAGTTACAGTCAATGGGATGACAAATGGCATGGTGTTGGGAGGGCTGCCCTCTTATGGTCAGGATAATAGTCCAACTGTGAATCTCTCTCTTTCTGTCTCTCCCATACTTACACACTCTGGCCCATCCACAGCTAGACTCCCTGACACAAGGTGTGCAGACAATGTATCTCACAGTAAAGGATAGGGGAATTGGTGTCTAAGGCAGCAAGCTGGAAACACAGGCCTTGTGCTTTCCTGCTGGGTTATCTAGAACATATGCAGAAGTGAAAGTGAAGTCGCTCAGTCGTGTCCGACTCTTGGCGACCCCATGGACTGTAGCCTACCAGGCTCCTCTCCCCATGGGATTTTCCAGGCAAGAGTACTGGAGTGGGATGCCATTTCCTTCTCCAGGGATCTTCCCAACCCAGGGATCGAACTCAGGTCTCCCGCATTGCAGGCAGACACTTTAAGGAGATACCATTTTTCCTTTGTTTTGGCTTCACACAGAATCAAGATAATTTAGAGCTGGAAGGAATTTCAAAAACTAAGCAATTCAGCACCTAAATGTTTCTCATGAAGGAGCCAAGGCTCAGCACAATGCTCTGGCTCGGCAGAGGGGTGGCAGGACCCCGGGCCCTCAGCCTCTCCTTCTAGACTCTCCTCTCCACCTCCTCAGCCATCTCAGATCCACCTTCTCCTCCAAGCAGCCCGCTGCCTCTTCCCAAAGTACTCTGCTGCTGTTATTTAGAAGGAAAAGAGCACAGAGGCAACATATTTCTGCTGGTATTTTGGTGCATAGACTTGCTGCTTACGACTAAGAAGAGGGCCACTCCTGGCTCACCAAGGGCAATGCCAGCTCCGTCTTATTTAGGCCAAAGGAGCCCCACCCTGCCCTTTTTTCATTTGTAAACTAAAACATTTCTGAAAAGGTTCATAGCTGTTTTTTAAAAGTTAATTACATGGATTAGTTAATTAAAATAGATTTAATGATTATGAGGTAATGAATCAGATTAAAGACTGCCTACAAGGAAGGCAGGCTTCCCTGGCAGCTCGGTGGTAAAGAATCTGCCTGCCAATGCAGGAGATGTAGGTTTGATCCCTGGATCAGGAGGATCCCCTGGAGTAGGAAAGGGCAACCCACTCCAGTATTGTTGCCTGGAAAATTCCATGGGCAGAGGAACTTGGAGGGCTACAGTCCACGGGGTCTCAAAGAGTGGGACACGACTTAGTGACTGAATAATAGCAACAACAAAAAGGAAGGCAGAAGAATAGACCAGTGTAAATTCAAATTTATTCTGGATTTGGTTAGTATCACAAGTTGATGTTCCATCCATCCATCCAACCAACAAAAGTTTATTCAACCAACATTTCATTCAGAATACCTTTTTGCACATGTTCTAAGTGCTAGTTGAGTATACAAAGTCACATGAAGCACAGTCTAGTTAGGGAGAAAGAAAAGTGTAAGTCGTGATTACACTATGGTATAATAGATATACAATGTACCCATATATTTAACATCATGTACTGTTGACAAAGGTTTATGCACGGCTGTTTTTAAAATATTTATTTATTTATTTGGCTGCACTGAGTCTTAGCTGCAGCAAGTGGGATTTTCGTTGCATCACACGGGGTCTTTTATTGTTCCTGGGCTTAGTTGCTCTGCAGCATGTGGGATCTTAGTTTCCTGATCAGGGATCAAACCAATGTCCTCTACGTTGGAAGGCAGATTTCTTAACCACTGGACCACCAGGGAGAGCTTCCCTAGTAGCTCAGACTAAAGCATCTGCTTGCAATGCAGGAGACCAGGGTTCAATCCCTACATTGGGAAGATCCCCTGGAGAAGAGGATGGCAGCCTACTCAAGTATTCTTTCCTGAAGAATTCCAAGAACAGAGGAGCCTGGTAGGCTTACAATCCATGGGGTCACAGAGAGTCGGACACGACTGAGGGACTAACACACACACACGACAGGAAGGTCCCCTATGCAAGGCTCTTGGTTGAATGCTATAAAAGACACAATAATAATAGTTCCTGCCCATTAGGAACTTTAATTAGATAGAAATCATAAGACATAAAAAATTCTAATGCAAAGTAGAATGTAGTATCATTTACTCTAATTACTCTATAATTTACAGCATTTTAAAAATTAGGGACAGAAGCTCCCTATAAATACAAAAAAGATGTAGAGTGGCTATTATTATTTTGGAGTAGAATAGAAAAAGATCTTGAGGGTCAGAGTATCTCCTGGGTTAAAGATAATAGTCAGCAAAGAGCCCAGCAGCTTATACAAAGAACTTGACTTTTGGATGCCCAAATAAAATGAGTTCAGCAAATATAAATCATAAGGGAATCAGTGCTCTCTAAACTAGGATTGGTCTTCATGACTTAAGGAAAAATTGGAAGAAATAGAGACATTTCATTTCACAAAGGAAAATAAAGAGAGGGTTTCTAATAAAGGCTAAAGTAACACACTACTTCACAGACTGAAGGAAAGACAGATGCATGCTTTTTAAAATGCATCTATTTTTATTGGACTGTAATTGCTTTACAATGTTGTATTAGTTTCTGCTGTACAACAGTGTGTATCAGCTATATGTGCACATATATCCCTTCCCTCTTGAGCCTTTATCCCACCGGCCTTATCCTACTCCTCTAGGTCATCACAGCACTGAGCTGAGCTGCCTGTGTTTTACGACAGCTTTCCACTCTATTTTACGCATGGTAGTGTATATAAGTCAATGCTACTCTCTTAATTTGTCCCATCCTCTGCTTTCCCTCCATGTCTACAAGTCTGTTCTCTACATCTGCATCTCTATTCCTGTCCTACAAATAGATTAATCAGTACCATTTTCCTAGATTCCATATATATGCCTTGATATACTATATTTGATGTTCTCTTTCTGACTTTCTTCACTCTATAAGACAAACTCTAGGTCCATCTGCATTACTACAAAAGACTCGATTTCATCTCTTTTTATGGCCAAGTAATACTCCACTGGGCTTCCCAGGTGGCGCTAGTAGTAAAGAATCTGCCTGCCCGTCCAGGAGATGCAAGAGATGTGGACTCAATCCCTGGGTTGGGAAGACCCTCTGGAGAAGAAAATGGTGACCTTCTCCAGTATTCTCGCCTGGAGAATCCCACAGACAGAAGAGCCTGGTGGGCTACAGTCCATGAGGCTGCAGGAAGTCAGACACAGCTGAGTGAGTGAACAAGCAATGTGCCATTGTATATATGTACTATATTTTCTTTATCCGTTCATCAAGACAGATACATTCTTATTACTAAGTCATAGAGGAGACTTCAATGAGGAACTTAAGAGTCCCTTCCTGATACCAACTCTTCTTGTCCTTCTTGTAGATTTTTAAAAGGAGGAAGGCATCATCAGCTGAGTGAACTGAGTTTGGATGTGGTCCTTCCTGGTCATTAGGAGACTGACTTCTTAGGTGATTTTCTCCTTCCATTTTTATTTCAGTGTTATTAAACACTCTAACTGATCCTCCTGTAATTGTTTTTCATTTCACCATGTGAAGAAGAGGACAACAATTATCACCAGGTTTTCCCTTGTCCTTCTTTTGAAATTAGCCTTTCCAATGCCTACATTGTAGTTCCTTGAAGGAGACTCACTACTCTGGGCTTACTTACCAATGAAACCAAATCGCTGGGTATCAGCCTTTCTCTGTCCCCATGTACTGTCTTAAAAAGAGTCATCAAGAATTCTCAATTTTCACCTGACCATCAGTTAAGAGACTGAATGCTCTCTCTACCAACTTCTTCAAACCCTTTCCTTTTTGAAATAAACTAATAAAAATAAAGGCAACAATAAAGTGGGAAATAAAAATTCTTCAAGTTAGAAACATAGTAAAGCTTTGGTTATAATCCTGTTTTCCATTTTTCCACATTCCACAGAACCTAATTTTAATAATATCTCAATTGATTGATTTTGAAATGTTTGTTTATTTCTGTTCTTAATTTTGGCCCACAATCAGTTCTCTAAGTGAATACTTTTCTCCAAATTGTGTTAAGAAAGCGGCTTGACAGGAAGATGAAAATAAAATTTCAAATTTGAACTTAAAATAATTTTGAATTATTTTAAATAATTTAACACTACTTAAGGCATTAAAGATCACATAGGGAGTCATAAAAGTTTTTAAAATGTATAATTTAAAAAACATGTACATTGCCATGATGAAGCAGTGAAAGCCGGATGATAGAAACAGCACTTAAAAAGCGGAAACTGACTTCCACATGTGGAAGCATCTGAACTGAGCGAAACTACCCTTCTCAAACTGTGCTCTTAGCATTTTTTTTGTTTTCCTTGACTCATCCCCATAGCTCATAGGATCTTTGTTCCTAGACCAGGGATTGAACCCAGCCCCTTGGCAGTGAAAGTAGGGAGTCTTAAGCACTGGACCTCCACTGGAAATTCCCTGGACTTCCGCTGGGAATTCCCTGATCTCATCAGTTATCTAAGGGGTCATGAATAGATCATGAAGAAAATACACTTGTGGTGGTTTTAAAACATGGGGGCCAATACCTTGGTACTCCTCCCATTGAGAGATGGAGCTTAATTCTCTTCCCTTTGGGTTGTCCTTATTGATTGGGGCTTCCCTTGTGGCTCAGCTAGTTAAGAACCTGCTTGCCATGCAGGAGACCCAGGTTTGATCCCTGGGTCAGGAAGATGCCCTGGAGAAGGAAATGGCTACCCATTCTAGTATTCTTGACTGGGAAATCCCACGGACAGAACAGCCTGGAGGGCTACAGTCTGTGGGCTCGCTCACCGATTAGCTTCCAACAAAGGAAGTGTGACAGAAGGATTGCTGAGAGGCTTCTGAGACTCAGTAAGAGGGGTGGTGCTGCTGCCACCATCTACCTCTCTCCCGGGAGTTGCATCCTCACACCGGAACTGCCATTATGTAAGGAAGCCCAAGCTACATGGAGATGACCCGGGTAGCCAATCTGGCTAATGGCTAGGGTCTGATTTTAAATGCCTAGAATTTATTTTAACCAGCTGTGGTAAGACTTGCAGACACAAAAACGAGTCACTTCATGACTTCACAGCTCCTTGTAAACAGAAGACATGACATATCTCACAGGATAGCATGGAAGTCCCAGGAGGCGGAAGGAGTGAGGGGATCATGTGGGCAATAGTGCAGTGGCCTCCACAAGAAGGAGCAGATGAGATGGGGCAAACAGGCTTAGTGGGGCAAACTGGCTAGTTTGAGGACTTTGACGGGTTCTGAGATGTAGGACTTGCCTCTAGTTGTCTAATACTTGCCCCTGGGTGACTAAGGCATGTAGCTCGGGGCCCAGGGTATGAGAGCCCATAAAGGAGGTGGTTGGCTTGCATATGAAAGTCATTTACTCTCTAGGAACCAGCTGACTCTGGGAGGGGCAGTCCCTCTAGAGGCAGCAAGGCTCTGGATGTCAAAGCATCAGAATAAGAGATCTGCTTAACATGTCAGCTGACAGCCAACATCAACTACCAGACCTGTGAGTGAGGAAGACTTTGAGATGCTCCAGTCACCATTGTCTGATCACAGTCACAGGAGAGACCTTGAGTGAGCACTGTCTTCCTGAGCCTGGAAGGATCTTTGTTCCTAGACCAGGGATTGAACCCAGGCCCTTGGCAGTGAAAGTAGGGAGTCTTAAGCACTGGACTGCCACTGGAAATTCCCTGGACTTCCACTGGGGATTCCCTGATCTCATTAGTTATTTAAGGAGTCATGAATAGATCATGAAGAAAATACACTTGTGGTGGTTTTAAAACATGGGGGCCAATACCTTGGTACTCCTCCCATTGAGAGATGGAGCTTAATTCTCTTCTTGACGCTTTATGTCACTAACGGGTGGTTTGTTAGGTAGCCGTGGATAACCAGAATGTCCTGTTTAAGAAACTGATATATATGTGAAATAGATCGCCAGTTGAGGTTTAATGCATGAGACAGGGTGCTCAGGGCTGGTGCACTGGAATGACCCTGAGGGCTGGGATGGGGAGGGAGGTGGGAGGGGGTTCAGGATGGGAACACGTGTATACCCATGGCTGATTCATGTCAATGTATGGCAAAACCCTCTAAAATATTGTAAAGTCATTAGCCTCCAACTAAAATAAATACATTAACTAAAAAAAAAAAAGAAATTGATATTATTGCAAAAGGGTTTCCCAGGTGGTACTAGTGGTAAAGAATGCACCTGCCAATGCAGAAGACACAAGAGATGCAGGTCTGATTCCTGGGTTGGGAAGATCCCCTGCAGAAGGGCTCAGGAACCCACCCTAGTGTTCCTGTCTGGAGACTCCCATGGACAGAGGAGCCTTGCAGGGTTCAGTCCATAGGGTCACACAGAGTCAGACATGACTGAAGCGACTTAGTACGCATGCATGAATTAGTGCATAAATCACTTTTAGAGGCTATTACTTATACTTGAGACATTGGAAAGAAATGTATATACATGACTAATGTTATATATTCTCATATATAAGACAATCTCCCATGCAAGACATTTTTAAAGCATAATTATGACACTTCGAGAATGATTTAAGCACATATATTGTCCTATCAATCAAAACTTCCATTTTGAAGCAAATCACTCTCATCAGTTAGTACACACAAATAAAAACATTCCTTTCAGTGATGTTCACTTTAACTAAGGACCAGTGAATATGAGAACACGTCCACTTGAAGATACTAAAATTCTAGAGCGAAAGCTTTGTTTGGGCTCCTACTTTCAGGTTTAGAAGAGGTTATTGTAGTACCCTTGGGAGAGCAGCACAGATTGCAACTTTCTTACCTGGGCTTGCTGAGAGATAAGCGAAGCTAAAGTCTGTCTGTAATCAGATACTTACTTATTCACTATTACAAAGAGCAGTCTCTGTGGCTTTGGGACCCATTCATCAGTCTGTTTCTGCTCTTAGCTATTCTGCTAGCAGCACAGAGAGGCCTGATCCTGGAAACAAAATTCTTCAGCTCACCCTCAATAAGAAAGTGCACTCTTTGAGTTGATGGTGCTGAAGTGTGCAATGGTTACAAAACAGCAGGTCTTCAGAGGGTCAGGTTGCTAACAACCATCAAACACTTCACCAGAATCAAGAAGGATAGCTGCTCTCTTACAAAAAAGAAAAAGGAGAGGGAACTACCTATTTTCCTCCTGTCTTCCTCTTTAAACATCTCTGGATGACAAGTTCCGAGACAAACCAGGTGTGGATGCTACAGAGTACCCCGGTCCTCCTTCCAGCTCTTCAGTTTCCCCTCTTTCCAGGTTCCTTCCCCCATCCCCATCACTGGGCACCCCTCACCCAGTCTTACTGTTCTGTGGATATCTTTTTAAAGATTTATTTATTTATTCATTTATTCATTTTGGTTGTGGTAGATCTCTGTTGCTGTGCAAGGGTTTTCTCTAATTGTGGCGAGCAGGGACTACTCTTTGTTGTGGTGTGTGGGATTCTCACTGTGGTGGCTTCTCTTGTTGCAGAGCAGAGGCTCTAGGGCGCTTGGGCTTCAGTGGTTATCGTGCACAGGCTTAGCTGCCTGGTGGCATGAGGGATCCTCCCCAACCAGGGATGGAACTGGTGTTTCTTGCATTGCAAGGCAGATTCTTAACCACTGGACCACCAGAGAAGTCCTAGATTTCTTATTTAAAAGGGAACTCGTGATATCATCTCAGGCTCTGACACCCAAACTTGTGATGTTCCAGGGATGAAAAGACAGATGAGAGTTGAGGGTTTAGAGACTAGAATCTCTTCAAATCAGACCAGACTGGCTCTCAGCAGCCCCGAGCTCTATGAGGCTGGCCTGCGTTGTGGGAGTACCTCAAGAGAAATCCCAGTTCCATTTCTACGATGTCAAAAGACTACCTAGGGAAATGTAACTCAAAGCATTTCAGGGAACATAATTTTAAATGCCACAAGCCAGAGGGTAAACAGGGGTTTTTCAAATCCTGTGACTCTGAAATTAACATTTTAATAAGTTGTTATGCATACATTTTCAAAATAAGATCTGGAATTAACAGTGAAGGCATAAAGGAAATCTCTTTGGAGGCAACACATGGAGATTTCCTTTGAGTCTGTCTAAATGGCCTTGACTGTCTAGCTTTTAAGTGTCTGCATCATCTTGTATCCCCAATTCCTAGCTACACTGTCGTTCTTTAGTTGCTAACTCATGCATAACTCCTTTGCCTCCCTGTGCACTGTAACTCTCTCGGCTCCTCTGTCCATGGGATTTCCCGGGCAAGAATACTTGAGTGGGATGCCATGTCCTCCTCCAGGGGATCTTCCCGACCCAGGAATCAAACCAATATCTCCTATCTATACAGTGGTGCTTATTGTTGAGTGAGTGAGTGAATGAATAGAAGGGAAAAGGAAAGCAGAGAAGTAACTTATGTACTTAACCAAACAGACCAAGAATGATTGATACTTCTTTTAACACCAAATACTGGAATGAAGAACTATTTGAGACAGGATCTATACTACTAATTAAATTGACAGCAGTAGCCAATTGCGCCTGAATCTGGCTGCTCTGTGATCAACAACTTCCACCCCCACCACACACACACAACGTCCTGCCAAGTGAATAATCTTCTCATTAATTCAATTAAGCTGTTTAGAAATTGGTGTCTTGTTAGATGCAGGGTCTGATTTTCTAGGAAGCTTCATTACTTGGCTATATATACTCTTTATTCCAATACAGGTTAGGATTTCAGTCGAAGGCAAGCCAAACATTTGGATGGCTACCTTGATTGCATCTTATCTTTAAATTTATGAATTCAGCATTTGCTACTTGTATGTAAATTTGGAAATTTTTCTTTGATGCTCTTACTGCTATTCTTTATGAGTCTATAACTTACCACAGACTAAAATATTGTCCTTTGAACAATTTGCATCTATATTAAGTGAAAATACTAGGATATATAAATGTATTTATAAATAATTCACTCAAACAAAATAATTTATTCAGTCAGTAACACTACTGAAGAATCTGGACTATAAAATCAGGAAAAAACGAGTGTATGTAAATGTGTCCAGTCAGCTAAAAAAATGCACAGTAAAGTATGGGTACTGCATATATGTCCTAAAAACCAACACTTTCAAAAAAAGGAAGAAAGGAAATAAGTCAATACAGAGGCCTGACCTATACAATGTCTTCTAGGCTCATCTGTATTAGGTTTTGAAAAGGCTACTTAATTGCTTATATATCATGGGCATCATTAAAAAGAGAGTAGAGGATTTCAGCAATTTTTAATAAAAGTAGAGGTACGATATTACCTCAAACCATTAACAGAAATCAGAGAGAAAAATAGCAATAACGAAGAAGAGGGAGAAGCTTAGGTCAAGAAATCCTGTCAAGAAAAGCCATACCATCTAAGCACAGAGGTTGGTTCTGAATTTGCTAGCAGTTTCCATGTATGCCTGTATACATGGTCATTTAACAGTGGTGAGATATCTCAGGTGGCCAAAAGAAAGGAACAGGCTTCCCTGGGGGCTCAGATGGTAAAGAGTCTGCTTGCCAATTCAGGAGATGTGGGTTCGATCCCTGGGTCAGGAAGTTCCCCTGGAGAAGAAAATGGCAAACCACACCAGTATTCTTGGCTGGAAAATCCCATGGACAGAGGAGCCTGGTGGGCTACAGTCCACGGGGTCACAAAGAGTTGGACACAACTGAGTGACTAACACCCACACACAGGAAAGGAAGAATGGTACACTGATCTTTCACCATATATGTATTGAACACCCAAAACAGTGGAGAGCAACTCATTCAAAGTGTCCTTCATCACAGTCACAGAATTTTAAAACTTCCATGAGACGTTGCAATCAAGTGTCAGAAAACTTCTCTCCGAGGCACCTGAAGTACATAGATAACATGAGGAACTTAGTGGTTCCTCGGATGGTGAGAATTAGTTTCCTACTTTGAAGGGTAGAAAATCCACAGCTGAGGAACTTAAGATCTGTAGGAAAAAAATAGGATTACTGGGACAGAGGTCACAGATAGAATTTATAAAAGCTTTGGACATATTTTTATATCCTCTAAAATAGCACAACGAATGATAAGCATTATTGGTATTTTTCTTTGCTCAAACCAGTAATAATGAACACTATACAATTAGTTTTTGGATATAATGCTTTGTTTGCTAGGATTTCCTTCTCAAACATTTAATCAGATGGCTTTATTTTCATATCTCCTTACAAGTAATGATGATACTCATTCTATAGTTAATTCTCCATTCAAATACTCAAAATACTTTAAATTGTATAATTTTTATTCCCACGTTCCAGATTTTGCAGTGTTTCTAGAAATTAGGATTTTTGAACTAGAAAAGGCCTTATGCAAGTTGCAGTAACACATCTGGTAATAGGGTCATAACACTGACTATGAAATCCTCCCAACCTCATTGACACAGCTTGTTTCTCTCCTCTCCCACAAAGAAGTCAAATTTTAAGAACCTGGTTTCCTTTCTCTTAGCTGATTTTATTTCCTAAAGTTTGGTTGCAAAATCTCTACTCTTGTATCTTTGTTTTCAATTTCTAAACTTTCCTTCTTTTCCAGTTATCCTCTAACAAATGACTCATAATTTTAATGTATTAGAATCAAACTCTTACAAACGTTAAAAAGACATTCAGAGAAAAAAAAAGAAAAAGACTCATATGCTGGAATCATTTAAGAGGAATTTGCTCTGAGCATGGTGGACTCTATTGTTTGCCAATATTAAGAGCTCTGGAAGTTGGTGGGGATGGAATAAGCATGTATTTTTAATTACCAACCACGAACCAGACACTGTTCTAAGCACTTATACATGTTATTTCCTATCATCATTGCAAGTCTTTCAGTTATTTGACATCCACTATACAGAAGAAAAGGGCTTCCCAGATTGCTCAGATGTTAAAGAATACACCTGCAATGCAGGAGACCCAGGTTTGATCACTGCCATTCCCTGGAGAAGGGAATGGTAATCCACTCTAGTATTCTTGCCTGGAGAATCCCATGGATAGAGGAGCCTGGCGGGCTATAGTCCATGAGATCACAAGTAGTTGGATATGACTGAGCAATTAATACTTTCACACACTTTCACATACAGAAGAAAAATGAAGGCTCGAAAGTTCAAGTACGTTTGTTATTGAGTCCAAGCTTGTACTGTTCACTGCACAACAGTGTAATAAATTGAGAGATGTGTTGTTGGACAAAGCCAGCAGACCAAGAAGATGGTGGACTTGTGTCTCAAAGAAACATCTTGCCTGAGTTAGAATTCAGCCTTCTTTTATACTGAAAGAGGAGGGAAAGTCAAATAGTTCCTGGTTCCCGTCAGCCTCTGGAGGGGATGCATTAATTTCTTCCTTGCTGCAGGCATTCACACAAAGTAGGCCTGGTCAGGATGTTTCCTGTGAGCCAAAAAAAGATAGTTCAGCTTAACACTCATTACCTGGGAGGCAGAGTTCCCAGAGAAGGGCCATTATGTATAATTTCAGCATGATAGGCAACATACCTTTAGTGATTAACTTGTATTAGAATACAAAGGTTCTTCTCTATTACCCGTGCTCCAACGTCTTGCTGCTGGTTAGGAGAGCGGCAATTCAGCAGTACTTTTCTCTGGTCCCAAGTTTCCTGAGATTTCTATGGAATCTTTTTCTTTAATACACATTAAGTTTTGTCTTAAAGTATTTGCTGCATCAAAATGGGCACATGTGCCAACAAAACCACTCTTAAATGCTTTTCTCAGCTATTTACCTTAATTAATTAAACTATATAGACTAGTCAACCAAATTTATGACCATTTGGAAAAGGTAAAAATATAGAATTGACAGTTTTTTCATAGACATGAAAAATTCAGTGCCATTCCACCTGAGTGTTTCATTAGTCACTATTTTAGTGCCCGTCTTTGGCATGAAGGAACAGGACAGCATTGAGAAGTGTAGCTTGCCGGGATTATTTACTAGCTGTGTGACCTTGGCCACATTTCTTTAACCTCTTTTGCCTAAGTTCCTTTTCATAAAACATGGATAATAATAGTACCTATGTTACAGAAGTGTTAAGAAAACAAATAAGTTAATATATTCCAAATGCTTAGAACAGTGTATGACACATAATAAGTTCTGTCTGGGTCTCTCCTAAATTAGAAAAAAAAACATTGTTCAATGATCATGTAAATTCCCACAGTAATCCTTAGAAAAAAAAGAATCATAAAACTAGACTAAAATCTTTTTAAACATGTATCCAGGTTGTTGTTAAGAAAGGGAAAATGTAGATCATTTTGGTCACAAGAATGTAGAATGGTACTCTTACAAAGTTCTCATTTGACAAAGCATGTTGAAATCCATCTATATTAGGAACCAAGTTCTTGTTTTATTTCAATGCAGTAAACGTTTGGGAAAGTCACCTTCATTGTTATGATGCCAATATTTGACCTACAAAAACTGGATGATTGAAATGGTTCCACATAATATTAGTGGATAAGAAAGAACAGTGCTCATTAGAAACTAAACAACTTTTCAGCTTGCACTTTGCTGAGAATGAAAGCATCTGGATGCTTTAGACACTGGATGACTTAGGGGAAGTTGTGAGAATTTTCCTCTGTGTCTTTCAATCTTGAATAATGGGAAACTCCCCCCTCCCCACTAGATTTAGCCACAGTGTTTCCTGGTGTTTCAGACAAAATAGAATTTTTTCCACTGGTCTTTACTTTGTAGGCTCAAGAATGTCAAACCAGCTAGTCAGTACAGGAATAGACTCCATAAATGATAACCACAGAATTTTAAATAAGTTTGACAAGGGAGGTGGTGGAGGAATGGACTGGGAGTTTGGGGTTAGCAAATAGGTGCAAACAATTATATAGAGCATGGATAAACAACAAGGTCCTACTGTGTAGCACAGGGAACTATATTCAACATACTGTAATAAACCATAATAGAAAAGAATATGAGAAAGAATGTATGTGTATATATATATATATATGTCTGTATAACTGAACTGCTTTGCTGGGCAGCAGAAATTAGCATAACATTGTAAATTAACTATACTTGAATAAAATAAATTTTTAGAAGAGTTCAACAAACATTTTTTGATTGCTTCCTATAAACCAAAGCCTAAGAATATAAACATCGAAGCCTTGCAAACATCAGCAGCATTTGACCAGGGACATTCCGTGAGAGCTACATGCCAATCACTGTGTTCAGTACTTTTGCATAAATACCTCTTAAAAAACCTTGGGAAGTGGGAAGGAACTTGGCAACCCAGAGAGGGAACCAGACAATCAACCATAAAGTCACATGATGGGCTGTCTCCCTGTAAGATTCTTCCAGATCCTCCCTTCAGAACCCATCTGAACCTAAGCCCAGCTACTTCTAGACGTTGCTTAGGCCACTCTGTGTGTCTTCTCCAGAGGAAATCAGCTCCCACAGAAGAGCAGGAGTTGGTGCTTTATTATGAACAAGGCCTCACTGAAATCCTGAGAGGTAAATTCCCAAGGTGCATTAAGAATGCACAGTAAACCCAGGGACTTTCCTGACAGTCAGTGGGCTTCTGAGGTGGTATTAGTGGTAAAGATCCCACCTGCCAATACAGGAAACATAAGAGATCCCTGGGTCAGGAAGATTCCCCAGAGGAGGCCATGGCAATCCACCCCAGTATCCTTGCCTGGAGAATTCCATGGACAGAGGAGCTTGGCAGGCTACAAGGACACAGGGTCCCACAGAGTTGGATACAACTGAGTGACTTAGCATGCATGCACGCACCAGTGCTTAAGATTCCTCACTCCCAATACAGAGTATATGGGTTTGATCCCTATACTGGGAGCTGAGATCCCATACGCTACATGGTGTGGTCAAAAAGGAAAAAAAGAATGTATAGTAAATCCAGATCTTCCTATCCTAGCTAGATCTTGATTCCCAGTTTAGGCCACAAGATATATACAGACAAATGTCAGATGACAAATAAGAAATTAAAACCCCTCTACATTTCAACTGCAGCATTGGGTGAGCACAGTCATAATCCTAATTAGCTATCCCTTATCAAATGGGCTTCCCTGGTGCCTCAGATGGTAAAGCGTCTGCCCTCAGTGAGGGAGACCTGGGTTCGATCCCTGGGTTGGGAAGATCCCCTGGAGAAGGAAATGGTAACCCACTCCAGTATTCTTGCCTGGAAAATCCCATGGATGGAGGAGCCTGGCAGGCTACAGTCCATGGAATCTCAAAGAGTCAGACATGACTGAGCAACTTCACTATCAAATGCCAACAGTGTACTAGGGCCTCTGCCTCTATGGGGCTTCATCTAAATAACAATACTCTGATATGGGCACCATTGTCATTTTTACTCTATCAATAGAGAAAACGAGGGGTAGCGCAGTCAAGTCAGTGCCGCATGGGAGTTTGAAACTAAGTCTGTCTCATCCTAAAGCCCATGGTGTCCATAAGACATTGAGTCCCTCTAGCTTGGGTACAGGGCTTTCCAGGTAGCTCAGTGGTAAGAAAACTCCTGCCAGTGCAGGAGATGCGGGTTGAGTCCCTGGGTTGGGAAGATACCCTGGAGAAGGAAATGGTAACCCACTCCAGTATTCTTGCCTGGAAAATCCCATGGACAGAGGAGCCTGGCGGGCTACAGCCCACTAGGTCGCAAAGGGTCAGACACGACTGAGAACACATGCCCCCAGCTGGGAACAGTTATGTTTTCTGCCTCTCTTGGTCTGAAATCTTCCCATTTTCTCTACTGTTTCAGCCTCTCCTTTGCTGTCATTTCAGCCTGTCACTGGCTTCCAAAGGCAGTTGCAGCAAGGGCCCTGTCTGGCCAGAGAGGCCCAAGAATGGAGTAGTAAGATGAGGTTTTATCCAGAAGTGGGATGAGGCATTTATGCGGAGGAACTAAGAGAACACAAGGAGGTTTCATGTCCTGGAGCCCTTCCACATCCTCTCAGGGGCAGGCGACAGAGCACTGAGCCCTCCCATCCATCAGTTCAACAGCAACACGTTTCTAATATCTACCAGCTGTGCAGCCCTTCCTCCCCTTTTACAGATGTGGACACTGAAGCAGAAGGAATGGCAAGAGGCTGACCTAGGGTCACAGGCAGCCCAGCAGGGATTAAAACCCGCAAACTTTGAATTTCTAGCCTATGACTTCGCCTGTCAATCTACCACACATGCTAACATGCACGGTCGGCATCGTATCTTGCTTGATGGAGTGTGACTGTACTCAATCTGCTCTGAGTCACCCTTCAGAGAGGCAGCAGTGGAGAGAGCTTGGGCTCTGCCTTTACCTCCAAAGCGCCTGGGAAAGCCTCGCAGGGGGCAGATGTAACCAAATGTAAATTCAGGAGTCACCCCGCCCTCAAGACCCAGCAGGCTGTGTGGGTTTTCTGTGCCTTGTTTCATTATCCAAGTATCCACAGACACGCTGATTTCCTCCAGAGAGTCAGAGACTCAGGTGGAGATTCTAGCTGAACACATTCATCTCAGAACCAGCTCTGCTTATCCAAAGTCTGTGCTGCACGAATGAGAACCACACCCACTCCACTGAGGCCATGTTCTGACATTTCAAAACCCAACTCCTCTTCAGTATGACTAAAGAAAGATACATGCATGACAGTGACTCGAACGCCTTATCTTTGGAAAGCCCACACATCTAAGGAAATGGCAAATAGGTCTCCCTTCTCCTTAGGCTGTGAATGCCATGAGTAGGGAACATCACATATTCTGAACTCCGTCTGCTTTTCCACATGGCATGTGGGGATGGCCATGGGTTTTCGTTCGCATCTTGGGCTGAATTAATAATGACCTCTGTGTAGCGTACATGCAAGCCACAACTTTCACATTTGGAGGTGCTTTTCCCACTGGGCCCCTCACCCAGCTGGAAAGGGAATAATGCACAACAAGCCCCAGACTAAAGGAGACACTTTCTGTCCCTGGCCCTACTTGCTCACCATCTTACTTCCTGCCACTCCAGCGAGGCTCTACAATACTGGGGACTCAATATGTGATCTGTGGATGGCCACTGACTCCAGGTTTTGGTTTGCTCAGTGTTTGTAATAATATAGGAATATGATTTATGGAATTAGTCATTTTCTTATATCTACTTAATTAAAAGACATGGCCCCTCATTATTGTCTCATATGAAGTAATAGTACTGTATCAATAAATTCTGATGATATCAGTTGCTTTGAAAGGTCAGTGATTATTGGTGAAGCAGATGTCCCATGGATTCTTTGCTCATGGGTCATAAAATTTTCAGAAGCACAGAAATAAATACTAAAGCACAATATTAATGTGATCATAAGTAAACAAGATGATTATGATAAAAACCAGAATGTTGTATATAACTTCCAGTTACTATAAATCAGAGCACCATAAAAATCATAAATCTGGCAATAAACTTCAGAGGACATGTTCAGACTAAAGTTAAGAATTTGGAGTCCCTGGTGATATCAACCATGTTTATACAATTTGTATTTTTTTAAGTGTTACTAAAAACCAGAGTATAATAACCTGGTAATAAATTTGAGAAGCTACTTTTCATGTAAGTCTTGGAATCAGAATTCCCCGGTGATAAAAAAATTTTTTTTCCTACAATTTGTGTTTTTTTAAATATGATGCAAAAGTAGTTATGCTGAATGTGACAAGTGTTTACATGAACCATTGGGGTTAAATTACTCATAGGCCCTACATTATATTATCATTTAAAATGTTTCCAACTAGTATTATTTTTAATCATTTTGATAACATAATTCACAAAGGAATTACTTTTCTTCTGACTGTTTTGAGAGCTGCACGTAATGTTCTAAGAGCTGCCTAGGCTCTCAGGTCTAAAGGCTGCCCTCTCCAGTCTCCTTCTTCATATTTATTTTAACTTTTAAACTGATGCCTTTGCTTTTATTCAGGAGGTTCTATATACATTTTTGTGTATAAGACAAAGTAAGATAAAGGAGAATACTGAACTGCTGATTTTGAGGTACATGCTTAGCCTAAAATTATTTCATATACAATCCTCTATAAAACTGAATGCACACATACCGTACCGTAATTATTCCCATTTTTACAAATGAGAAAGCTAAAGTGTAAGATTAAATGAGTTATTTGAGATCTCCCAGTTTATTCATGGTAAAATGTGGCTCAGTGCATGATCTGTCTGATGCTGAAGTCAAGGCTTTTAACCACTTCCATGCCCTCCTTTTTTCAAGCTCTACACATGCTTGCGAAAACTCCAGAGCATCTCCACCTTCAGGGACCTATGCTGCCTGTTACTTTAACTTGTTAATTCATTCAGTCATTCCTATAGTCTTATACTCATTCATCGATTCAACAAATAGTTACTGAGCATGTTTTCAATGGTGGACACTGTGCTAGGAGCTGGGGAAAAGAAGAAAGATAGGCACAGTCTGGTTCTCATAGAGTGAGAGAGACATTTTCCAAGCAATCACAGGAATGTGTGCAAACACGCATGCTTCTCATTTGTGATTCATATGATTCAAGGAAGACACGAAGAGTGTGCGAAAGTGTGTGAAAAGGACCCTCAGCGAGTGTGAAAAAAATAGGAAAGCCCTTGTTGAAGAAGTGGCCTTTAAGCTAAAGGAGATGACCTTCAGAAGGAGTGAGAGTACAAGTCTGACTCTTGAATGTTTGTAACAAAATGACAGCTTCATCCTCCTACCCACCCCAATACAGCTGTCATTCAGAAATTTTTGTTCTCACTTCAAACAACAACATAGAACATCATACTTGTAAAATTCAGCCCAAAGTCAACAGTTTTTGAAGCTTGCTTAAAAGATTGGCAACTGAATACCTTCGATTGTTCTTGTTTACCCTCCAATCCATCACCAACTTGTGAATTTTACTTCTTGAATCTAGGTATTTACCTCCTCATTTGTGTATAACTTCTCGTAGCCTGGTATCATCTCTCACCAGGAGTTTTGCGATCACCTCCCTGCCTTTCGTCTTGTATAAATTGTCCCCATTGCTGCCAGAGTGTTCTCTCTAAAACCTGACTTTCCCAAGGATGTTTCCATTCTGACTGTGCTAGCTCCTGTCTGTCAGTCTGAGTTAGTAGACCTCAGCCATCGCTCGACCAGTGCCTTGGTTGTGTCCCTTTGCTGCCATTAGCATGGTGGTGGCTGCACACACAGAGTCATGCAGGCAAAGACTTAGAAGATTCAAGATCCATTAAGATGATTTCCACATACCTAAAAAGGGTCCAAGAAACACATACAATGGAGGTAGTGGAGGAAATCAGTTATATCTTGGTGGAAGTTGCAGATTTTCCAAAGTAGACAGAAAACTAAGTAGTGGTAGAATTTGAGTCTTGGGACATGGGCAGGAGACCAATCCCTTTACCAAGTTTTGAGGTACCTTTTATAGTGACAACAAAGAGATCTCAACGAGTTGCCTCAGGACTGGAGCAAGAATCAAGCCCATGATCTGACAAAGGGCATCTCTAGGTCTTTAGGATACCTGAATATATTTGCTTGGGTTGGGAATGATAAAGCTGTTACTTTAGTTAGTTGTTCTGCTTTGTTTTTTTAATCCTGAGAAGATATAGAATTAAATATTTAAATGTTGAAATAAATAAAATATAATAAGATTTTAGCTAAATTTGGAAATAATTATGTATATTTGCTGTATTGAATATTTGGAATGTTTAAGAGCAATAGGCACATTTCAATATGTAACAGAATGTCATTCTAATTTCACACTTCATTTTAAAACATGAAATTTTGCTAATTAATTTGAATTATGATTTTTAAGTTGAAAAGTATAACAGAATATTACCAAAGTTCTAAACAATATGGGTAATAGTTTATAAGAACTTAAGATTTATCATGGGATTTATCATATGTATAAGCTTTATTTTTACTAGATTTCAAAGAGCAATGTAGGTACTTGGGAAATTTTTGTTCATTAATCAGATAATTGAGCACTAACTGAATATATAATTTTAATAAATACTGTTTAGAATATTTAAGAGCATTCAGTTAAATAGTAAAAGTTTTCTTAAAAGTGGTTGTAAAATGTGGTTGATGTATAAAAAGATTTTAGCTGAGCCTAAAAGCTTAAAATTAGGTTTTAGAATTTGTGAATTTTTAATTTTAACAAATCAAATATTAATTGTCCCTGCAAGGGCAGGAAAATTCAAATTGAGAACTGTAATTATCAATGATTTATCATATTTTTCTTTTTGCTGTGAGTACCTTGAAGATAAGGGTCAACAGTGACTAAATGATAATTTTTTATTAATTTTTTTCATCAATTTTTTCACCTTTTTATAACTGGATAACCTTTCTAATATGCATGTATACAGTTCAGGATTGAATATTAAGTTAACATTAGTTTTTTTATTTTATTCAGGCAGGTTTTTATGACACAAATGGTCTTGAATTTAGCTTGTTTTAAAAGCTTGTATCCCAAACTTTAGGAAAATATTTTAGTTTTCTTTTTTTCAGCTTTACTGAGATGCAGTTGATATATGTGTAAGTTTAAGGTGTAAAATGTGATGATTTGATATGTGTATATATTGTGAAATGATTACCACAATAGGTTAACTTGAATGTTGTTACACTTTTTTAGTTGTGCTGAAGACTTTTAAGACCTACTCTCTTGAGAGAGCAACTTTCAAATATACCATACAGTGTTTTTAACTATAGTCACCATTTTGTACATATGTACCTTATTCATCTTACAACTAAGATTTTCATCCCTGCCCTGATCTGCCCCTGGCAGCAACTACCAATCTTCTCTCTGTTTCTATGAGTCTGGGTTTTTGTTTTGTTTTGTTTTTAAGATTCCACATACAAGTGAGATAATACAATGTCTTTCTCTGTCAAATTTATTTCACTTAACAAAATGCCCTCAAGATTCATCCATTTTAATATTTTGAAGACTTCTTTTCCCCAAGTATTCTTGGCTCCCTTGTTAAATATTAGTTGAACAGATACACATGGGTTTGTTTCTGGTTGTCGATTCAATTTTCATTTGTCTATATGTCTGTTTTTATGCTGAAATGATACTGTTTTGATTACTATAGCTTTGTAATACTGTTTAAAATAAGGAAATGTGTTGCCTCCAGCTTTGTTCTTCTTTCTCAGGATTGCCTTATCTATTTGGGGTCTTTTGTGGTTTCATATAAACTTGATTTTTTTATGTTTCTTTTTAAAAATGCTATTGGAATCATGGTAGGGATTACATTGACTCCATAGACGGCTTTGGGTAGTATGAATGTTTTTACAATATTAATTCTTCATTTATCTTCAAATTTTTTCATCAAACTCTTATAGTTTTCAGTGTGCAGATCTTTAATCTTGTTTAAATTCATTTCTAAGTATTTTCTTATTTTTGATGCTATTATGAATGAGATTTTTAAAAAATTTATTTATCAAATATTCCATTGTTAATGTATAGAAACACAACTGATTTCTAGATATTGATTTTGTATCCTGTAACTTTAATGAATTTGTTGATTATTTCTCACAGTATTTTTTTGGTGGAATCTTTAGAATCATCTGCAAAGTCAATTTTACATCTTCCCTTCTGTTTTGGATCACTTTATTTTTTGGCTGATTGCTCTGGCTAGGATTTCTGGTACTATGTTGAATAGGAATGGTGAGAGTAGGCACCCTTGTCTTGTTCTTGATCACAAAACAATTTTTTTCGGTGTTTCACCACTGAATATTATGTTAGCTGTGTGCTTGCCATGTATATATATATATGACTTTTACAATTTTGAGTTATCTTCCTTCTATACCCAATTTGTTAAGAATTTTTATCATGAACCTATATTGAATTTTGTCAAATGCTTTTTTTGCATCTATTGAGATGATCATGTGATTTTTACCTTTTTTTTTTTTTAGGTAACATATTAATTGGTTTGCATATGTTGAAACATTCTTATATCCAAATGATGAATTCCATTTGATCCTGGTGTATGATCCTTTTACCTTTTAATGTGTTACTGAATTTAGTTTGCCCTGGTGGGCAGGACCATGTCAAGGAGTATGTCTAGAGGAGGTGATGGGTTCAGGAAGTCCTTAGGCAGACTGTCTGCTGATGGACTATGTTCTTGCCCTGTTGTTTGGCCTGAGGTGTCCAAGTACTGAAGCCTACAGGCTGTTGGGCAGGACTAGGTTTTGGTATTGATGATCCAAGTAAGATGTCTGCCTCTTCAACAATCATATAGCTGAACACTTCCCCATATTTTCACCACAGTGTCCATATCCCCAGGGAGAGCCATAGCCACACCCTGCCTCCCCAGGAGTCCCTCCAAGACCAGCATGTAGGTTTGGCCCAGGCTTTTATGAAGACAGCACCTTTGGCCTGGGTCCTGGTATGTGTGAGAACTTGTGTGTGTCCTGCAAGACTGGAGTCTCTATTTCCCCTAGTCCCATGGAGCTCCTGCAATGGAGACCTGCTGGCCTTCAAAGCCAAATGCTATGGGGGCTCCTCCCCTGATGCCAGAACCCCAGCTGGGGAGCCTGGCATAGGGCTCAGGACTCATTCCTGTGGGAGAATGCCTGTGATAGAATTAGTCTCCCGTTTGTGGGTTGCCCACTCAGAAGGTATGGGATTTGATTATATTGTGAGTGTACCTCTCCTATCATCTTGTTTTCATTTCTTCTTTATATCCTTGAATGTAGAATATCTTTTTTGGTAGGTTCCAATCTTTTTACTGATGGCTGCTCAGTAGTCGTGCTTTTGGTGTGCTCATGAGAGGAGGTGAGTCTAAGGTCCTTCTACTCTGCCATCTTGGTTTTTGCCTCTTGGGGCTTCACAGTTGGATGGAACCTCAGGTTGTGTTCTGCATTTAATTGGGGTTTCAGGCTGTATCTTGAAGTTGAGCAGGACTGCAGGCTGGGCTCTGTGGTTGAGAGGGGGCTCCAGTTTTACCCCTCAATTGGGAGGGGCTAGAGACCATGCTCCACAGTTGGGCAAGGTCACTCTCCAGGCTCCCTGCCTGAGCCAGGCCACAGGTTGTGTTCAGTAATTCAACATGGCCATAGGCTATGTTCTATGCCTGGATGCTTCCAAAGGCCATATTGCAAGGCTGCCCAGGGTCACTGTTCAGGCTCCCTGGCTATGCAGGGCCAGACCAGAAATCATATTAACAGTTGGGCAGGGCTGCTGGCTTTGATTCCTGCCAAAGCACGGCTGTAGAATGGGCTACACAGCTCTCTGGATTCTTTGACAAGGATTCTTGGTCAAGCAGTGCTGGAAGCTACATTCAACAATTGAGTGGTGCTTCAAATTTGATTCCCTATCTGGCTGGAACCATAGAACAGGCTCCATGGCCAGCACATCTCATTAGCTAGGGACCCAAATCAGAGTCCAAGTTCTTTGGCTGCATGGAGCCACTGGTTGGGATCTTTGTTTAGGGGTCACTGCAAGCAGGAATGTGATCTGCCAAGATCTGAGTGCTGGTTTCTATAAGCTCTGTCTCTGTCTCTATCTGACCCCTCATAGTCAAGCTTTTCAGGCTTCCCTAGTAATCCCCAATAGGAAAGATCTAAGAGGGCTTCCTTGGAAGCATCCTGTAATGATCAGTTCAGTTCAGTTCAGTTCAATTCAGTCACTTAGTTGTGTCCAACTCTTTGTAACCCCAAGGACTGCAGCACGCCAGGCTTCCCTGTCCATCACCAACTCCTGGCACTCACTCAAACTCATGTCCATTGAGTCAGTGATGCCATCCAACCATCTCATCCTCTGTGTCCTCCCACCTTCAATCTTTCCCAGCATCAAGGTCTTTTCCAATGAGTCAGTTCTTTGCCTCAGGTGGCCAAAGGATTGGAGTTTCAGCTTCAGCATCATTCCCTCCAAAGAAATCCCAGGGCTGATCTCCTTCAGAATTGACTGGTTGGATCTCCTTGCAGTCCAAGGGACTCTCAAGAGTCTTCTCCAACACCACAGTTCAAAAGCATCAATTCTTCGGCACTCAGCTTTCTTCATAGTCCAACTCTCACATCCATTCATGACTACTGGAAAAACCATAGCTTTGACTAGACGGACCTTTGTGGGCAAGGTAATGTCTCTGCTTTTCAATATGCTATCTAGGTTGGTCATAACTTTTCTTCCAAGGAGCAAGCATCTTTTAATTTCATGGCTGCAATCACCAACAGCAGTGATTTTGGAGCCCCAAAATATAAAGTCTCTCACTTTAAACATAAAGTGAATATAAAGTCTTAAAGAAATATAAAGTCTTTCCCCATCTATTTGCCATGAAGTGACGGGACTGGATGCCATGGTCTTAGTTTTCTGAATGTTGAGCTTTAAGTCAACTTTTTCACTCTCTTTTTCTTCTTTCACTTTCATCAACAGGCTCTTTAGTTCTTCTGCGCTTTCTGCCATAAGAGTGGTATCATCTGCATATCTGAGGTTATTGATACTTCTCCCAGCAATCTTTATTCCAGCTTGTGCTTCATCCAGCCCAGCGTATCTCATGATGTACTCTACATACAAGTTAAATAAGCAGGGTGACAATATGGAGCCTTGACATACTCCTTTCCTGATTTGGATCCAGTCCAGTTCTAACTGTTGCTTCCTGACCTGCATATAGATTTCTCAAGAGGCAGGTCAGGTGGTCTGGTACTCCCATCTCTTTAAGAATTTTCCACAGTTGGTTGTGATCCACACAAAGGCTTTGGCATAGCCAATAAAGCAGAAGCAGATCTTTTTCTGGAGCTCTCTTGCTTTTTCTATGATCCAATGAATGTTGGCAATTTGATCTCTGGTTCCTCTGCCTTTTCTAAATCCAGCTTGAACATCTGGAAGTTCACGGTTCACATACTGTTGAAGCCTGGCTTGGAGAATTTTGATCAGGGAGCTGGATGTCTACTCTAAGAGGCTCTGTATTTCACATGGGAGAAAGTGAGGCCCAGGCAATCCCTCTTGTTGCAGCACTGTGCTGCCCTGGGGAAGGGGCAATGCAGTCAGGGTGTAGTTGACCCTCTTACCCAATGTGGTCCAGTCTCTGTGGTCCAGGGGAGGTGCTTCTGCCTCACTTGTGAGTTCTGGCATTTTCACAATGCTGCCTTGCCTAAGGATAGTGGATAAGTTGGTCCTTCTTCAAGGGGAACTGATGCCAGAATGACCTATGTTGTCATCTTGATAGTGTCACACTCTCTGAGGAAATATTTTTAATTAAATATACCAGAAATGTACTTCTTAATCCTTGAGACAACCCTGTAGGAACAGTATATATCCTGAGGTCCATAAGAGATATAGAGTTCATGGAGATTATTTTTACCTAATTCATCACTTCAGTCCATTATTCTAAATCAGTTAAAAATTGAGCACCACCAAAGATCAACAGGGAGGTGGTGAGGCCAACATGCTCCTTAGTGGGATTCCTACCAGCCCATTGCTCACAGGAGGAACATTTTGAGTTGTTTTTGCAGCAGGAGTGGCACCTTCATCGGCTTGACCATATTCTCTTGACCAATCTCTGCAATCAGGAACTTACAATCATGAGGTTCCTGGTGAGTTGAACCTTATGGAGTTACAGCAAGTATGGGCAGCTAACCAGCTCACATAGACATCAGACTCATGGCCTGGGCCTAGGCAATGCTAAACAACAGGCAGAAAGGTAGCTGCAAGTGCTGGACATTAGGCATGGTCACAGTGGGCAGCAGGGTGCGGCTTAGGCAGCCTCCCAGAACTGAAGGGTACTCAGCCCAGGCTGGGTTCTGTGGGCAGGATGTGTGCAGGGGCTCAGCAGCTGCTCTGTGCCAGCACAGGTGGCACAGCTGCAATGAATGGGCCAAAGAGCCACCTCAAAGGCACACTGTGCCCAACTTCAAACACATGGCCTTGCTCTGGACAGCTGAGAAACAGCAGCAGCAGTGGCAGCAGCAGTAGCAACAAACGGACCGCCTGACCCAGGCCGTGGTGGGGAGGGACAGAATGACTCCCTATTGTGCAGAGCAGGCCAGCAGGCAGAATCTCATAAAGCTCTGTCAATAGCAGCTGCAGCCACGAGCCAAGAATTATCTTTTCATGTGAATAATTTGGACAGGGCTGTGGGTCATGCAAGAGTTCTTTCTCAGCTCGGTCATAAAAACTTCATCTGCCAATGTAGGAGACACAGGTTCGATCCCTGGGTCAGGCAGATCCCCTGGAGGAGGGCATGGCAACCCACTCTAGTATTCTTGCCTGGAGAATCCCCATGGACAGAGGAGCCTGGTGGGATATAGCCCATGGGGTCACAAGAGAGTTGGACACGACTTAGCAACTAAACAACAACCACAGACTCTGTGCCCAAACCCAGGACCACTACTGTCTGTATTCCTGGCTCTGGATCCATATAGTAGAATCATATACTGACTAGAATTTTATAACTATTAATACAATAATTAACATTATTGAGCTATAATGTCCCAGGCACTATTTTATAGCACTTCACAGTAATTCCACTGGAAATCTATATTATTTGCATAGCTAATTTTATTGGTGAGGAAACCGAGGCTAGACGAGATTGAGATATTGGTGGCTACACAGCGCATGAAAGGCAAAGGTAAAATCCAAGCCAGACATGTCTCCCTCCAGAGCATGCTACCCCAGCCCATGTGCTTCACTGTGGTGGGGGAACCAACTCCGTGGCTTTGTCTAGTCTGAGGGCCATGGGTCCATGGATGTCTCGAAAGCTGCCTCTTCCCGATACCCTCTCTCCTCATGTTGAGGTCCCCGAACTCCTAGTGAAATGATGAACCTACTCACCAGAGAGTGTTCATTCTTGTTTTACACCAACACATTTCTGGCCTCGATTCTTGTCAGATGAATGCCAATCTTTCCAAGTTTTCTTGATCCTGAGGGCTTCCTCTTGGTCCATTAGCTCTAACAGAATTCCTACTATGCAGAGCAACCCTACTAGGTGCTGTGAAGGGAACCCACACTGTGACAGTCCTCACTCACTTTAGTGCCTGGCATGTAGCATTTCCTGAATGAACATATCCCTCATTCTAGAAATCACCTTAAAAAAAACTGGATGTGCAGCTGAATGGAACCCTTGGGTCGAGAGAAACCACACTTCTTCATAAACTTTCTTGATCCCCAAAGTCCCTTTCCTCAGCCTGCCCCCAAAACTTTGCTGAAATCCAAAATGACCACTTATGTCTCATTCTCTGCCTCCCTCTCTGTCCATCTATTTGGAGCATCAGGTTAAGAAACCCATGCATATGCTCACTCATTTCAGTCATATCTGACTGTTTGTGACCCTATGGACTGTAACCCACCAGGCTCCTCCGTCCATGGGCTTCTCCAGGCAAGGATACTGGAGTGGGCTGCCTTCTCTAGGGGATCTTCCCAATCCAGGGATCAAACCCACGTCTCTTACGTCTTCTGAATTGGCAGATGGGTTCTTTACCCCTAGTGCCACCTGGGAAGCCCCGAAAAGCCCATAGAAAGGACTTACAAACTGCTGAAGTTTCGCCACACTCTTCATGCATTGAATATTTTTAACTATGAAATAACAAAAAGACAGGCACAAAATCAGTTTCCCTGCACTCATAGAGCCTAGGTTGTGGGAGCAGTTTCTGCCTTGTGTATGCATGCCCATGAGTGTGACTAAAGCAGGGGCAGTGAAGTTATTACCTAGCATTTGCACTCCACATACATTTGCAGGCGAATTTTGTCTCCACCTGGAGTTGGAGGGAGAACCTCGTATCAGGGATAAGGTAGTTGCTTTGATCTACAGCCCGGTGGGTGGCTTGAGTGGGGACCAGGACGGGGAATAAAGAGGTAGGTAGGAACCTAGACTGAACTTAAGCTCAAGGTCCTCCAGAAAGGGCCCCCTGAAGCGTATTTCTTCCTCGGGTAATTAAGCATGGACAAGGAATATGGGAAAATGTGTGGCAATTGAGCGGCCATTTTCCATTTTTTCTTACCTATGGCCATGGCTCAAGAATGTGGTGGGAGCAAGGAGTCCATAAATAGTCTGGCTCTAGTTTAACAGGGACAGCTCCTTTCACCATCACAGCTTTAGCATGTGTTAAAAATGACAATGCCATCCCGTGTCAACAGTTCCAGAGAGACCCTTCACTCCTAGTTACCGCAATGAAATCGCTGGTGGGTGGTCCCGCTATTGGCCGTCTTCATTACCATCTCATTGTGTGAGGCCCAGGGCACTTTGGAATGCTCAGGCATTTTAAAAGCCTTTCATGCATCAGAATGGCTTGACATTCATATTTATATATGTCACTTGCAGGGCAGCAGAATCCCCTTTCTTGAGATCCTCATCCTTTGTGCATTCAACGTCACACCCTATTTAAGTGGGAATTGTAATATACCCTGAGCCATACCCAAGCCACCATAACTCAACTCTGCAAGCCAGAGTCCTCTTGGGTACTCAGAGCTCCCTGCCTCTTGATTAAAAGTCAAAGTGAAACCTAGAATAAGCTTGTCCAATCAAAGTATTTGGGTTTACCTTAGAAACTTTATAATGTTTGGGAACTTTGTGAACTTTTATTTATTTTATTTTATTTTTTTAATTTTTATTTTTACTTTATTTTACTTTACAATACTGTATTGTTTTTGGCATACATTGACATGAATCCGCCATGGGTGTACATGAGCTCCCAAACATGAACTCCCCTCCCACCTCCCACCCCACATCATCCCTCTGGATCATCCCTGTGACTGTCTCCTTTAAAAAATATCCCTCAAAGGTACATTTCTAAGCAAAGTGGGCTTCTCTAAATCAGAAACCTGGGCATCAAAGCCAATTCCTCTTCCCTCTTTCTACTGTAAGTAATCAGTTGCAGCACTTCTAGTCATGAAGTATCTTCCAATCTCACATTTTCATCTTCATCCTAAATCTCTAGTGTTGTTTCTCTCTATTCTGTCCCTATACGCTACCAGGATAAATTTTCTAAAATATAAGCCCAATCATACCAGGTTCCTCACAGGTTTCAAATTTAACAACAACTTTCTTAGTACAGCTTAGGTGGCTCCGTGGTAAAGAATAAACCCACCAATGCAGGAGACGTGGGTTCGATCCCTGGGTTGGGAAGATCTCCTGGAAAAGGAAATGGCAACCCACTCCAGTATTCTTGCCTGGGAAATCCCTTGGACAGAGGAGCCTGGAGGGCTATAGTCCATGGGGTCGCAAAAGACTCAGATACGACTTAGTGACTAAACAACAACAACAACCTCAGCTTCTCCAGGTGCTGCCACACCATCTTCCCCTCCAACCGGATCTCTGAAAGGGCTTTGCTCCCTCACGTTCCCAAACCCCAGCACTGGCTCTTCCTGGGCATGGGGATAACTTCTATTTCTCGTTGAAACCTCAGCTTAAGCACCCTTACCTTTACCCTGACCTGTGCCCCCATGACATACTGTGTGCATCACAAGACAGTATGGCCCATGGAATGATTTGCTAGGCTGTGATGACCATGAGCTCCTTGAGAGCCAGAACTGTATCTCTTCTTTCTTTGCATCCCAGGGATTCCATAAGGCTGGCCCGTAGAGAGTGGACAAGTGATTGTTGAATCAAATCAGTTTTGCTAAATCACACTGGAAATAATGTTTCAAGCTGACAGCCTATGTTAAGAGTCTGAACATATAGCTTCTTAGCACTCCTTGACATTAAATGAGGAACAACTGAACTTCTGAACCAGAGGCTGTGAGGAGTGGACATAGGAAGAACCTTGAAAGGCCAGGTGAGGTGGGGCACGAGACACGTGCTGCTTCTCCTCCACATCCCCCTGCTGCCCCACCCCGGTGCTATTTGCCCAAGCTCACGGGAGCTGGTTTGCTTGCTTTCATGGTCAGTTTGCCATTTCCTCCTAAGGAGATAAGGGTGGCATTGGGAACCTTCTGTCCTCCAAGGCCACCAACAGTTTACAAGAGAATTTCATACCAAATGGCAGAATGAGTCACCAGAACCCCAGGGCCAGGAGGAAATGAGATATTCAGGATTTATTCATTAAATAGCACTCCCCAGCATTCACGGAGGTATTTTAGTTGATAACTTTGTGAAATGAAAAGGGGTTCTTCCTCTGTTTCTGAGAGCCACTTTGAGATGAGGTTGGAGCAAACATTCTGCGAATAGAGACTTGAGTAGAATGTGCTGAAAGCCGGTTGGGCGATCTCACAGGAGAGTTCCCCACTCTGCTTGTGGCCTCCCAGGCACACAGCTGGCAGCTTCCAGGCTGCCCTTTCTCATCTTTGAGTGGCCTTTGTTTAAGCTTTAGATGGATGTGTGCAAGGTCATTTAAGTGATCTCCCACAGTTTATTTCAAGCATTTACAGGAGGGTGGCTTCAGGAATTTAAGTACACTGTAGACCACAGATCACTTCCCTAGATGCGCTGTGTCCAGCATTAGTTCTACATTTTAAAAGATGGAATAAGGCATAGCTCTTGAACCACTGCCAATGTCCCAGAAAGGTCCTGGGTACACGGGAAATGCCTTCAAGGGCCCCTCCTAGGGCTGTTCAGAAGGTTGTCACTCAGTGTGGCCCCCAACTTTCTCTCCCCTCCACAACCGGATTCTCCTTAAAACCCTTCCCAAGGCCTCTTTTCGAGAATTCAATGACAGAATCTGAAAAAAATCTGAGAATTTCTTAAAGCCCAAGGATATAAACTAAGCCTCTTACAAAGTACGATTGTCCTCCTTCTCCAGCACTGTAAGCAAGCTCTGACTCACTTCCCCTCCTAGATAGGATTTCCTCCCGTATGTACTCCTGGTGCAAAGGGATTCTTTGAATGCCTTTGCCATTACCCTTGCTTCTACAGTTTGTTTCTAGGTCCAGCCACAGGACAGCATCTCCAAAGTTTTTGGCAGTATCCAAACTGGCCTTGCTTCTGGGTTAGTCCCTGGGGATTAGTCACCCAGCACCTTCCGTAGGCATCACTGGGTGCAGATTGAGTTGTCCCACGCCTACAGAACCTCCGTCATTAGGACTCAGGCTCCCCCTGGTCTAGCCAGATAGGTCTGCAGCAACTCCCACTGTGTTTTCAGGAAGTATCAGTTACAATCGACCATACATGTGCTTAATTGCTCAGTCATGTCCAACTCTTTGTAACTCCATGGACTATAGCCCACCAGGCTCCTCTGTCCATGGGATTCTCCAGGCAAGAATACTGGAGTAGGTAGCCATTCCCTTCTCCAGGTGTCTTCCCGACTCAGGGATTGGAACCAGGTCTCCTGCATTGCAGGTGGATTCTTTACCATCTGAGCCACCAGAGAAGCCCCCCATAACCACAAGGAATTGGCCCCAGGACCCATCACAGATACCAAAATCTGCAGATACTCAAGTCTCTGATAGAAAATAAGAGTCTCTTATAATCACATATAATCTTTTATATATAATACTGCAGTATTTGCATATAATTTACATACATCCTCTCCTGTACTGCAAACCATCTCTAGATTACTTATAATACCTGACATAATGTACAAGCTGTGTAAATGTAAGTGCTATGTAAATAGTTGCTTGTGTGCATCAAATTCAAGGTGTGCCTTTTGGAACTTTCTGGAATTTAAAAAAATATTTTCCATCAATGACTGGTTAAATTTGTGGGTGCTGGACTTGTGGACATGAAGGGACAACTGTGGATTTAGTGTCAGTTCAAACAAAAGCTACAATTTAGCAAGTGAGCAAATCAGACTTACAGGAGTTCACAGGACATACCCATCCTAATTGTGTGCTTGAAGTATTCCCACATGATTGAGGCTAAACTATGCATATGTGTTCAGTGGTGTCTCACTCTGTAACCCCATGTACTGTAGCCCTCCAGGCTCCTCTGACCATGGGATTATCCCAGTGAGAGTACTGGAGTGGCTTGCCACTTCCTACTCCAGGAGATCTTCCGGACCCAGGGACTGAACCCAGGTCTCCTGCAGCCCCTGCATTGGCAGGTGGATTCTATACCACTGAGCCACCTGGGAAGCCCAAAGACCCTACTAAAGCCTTTCAGGGAGGTAGTCACTACTCGGCAACATCTGTTCTTGCCAATTAATCATCATGAAATACAAAAGATGTCAATTATACATATAAAGGTATGTCCTTGATCTATTCATATTTCACCCTGAGTATTGTAGGGTAGTACATGGGGTGTTTTTGATGTTTTCGTGAATGTAAGAATTGCTGATGAGAATGATCACATTAAAGAAGTACATTCATTTTATTAAGCCTTACAGTTTTTTCTGTGATAAATGAAAAGAAACAATTTCAGTTTAGTTTGTCAGAAATCTTACATTCTCATTGGTGAACACAGGGAACAAACACACACAAAAACCAAACAAATGTGATCATTTCAGGTAGTTCTAAGTGCCCTGAGATAAAATGAGGCACAATAGGAGAAAGCACTGGGGGTTGGGGTTGGAAGGTGGCGCACTGCTTGAGCAAGAGCATGAAGATGTCTCCTCCAAGGAACCATTTGAGCTGAGGCCCAAATGATACAGGGCTTCCTCAGTGGCTCAGTGGTAAAGAATTCACCTGCAGTACAGGAGCCGCAGGAGATGTGGGTTCAATCCCTGGATTGGGAAGATTCCCCTGAAGGAGGGCATGGCAACCCACTCTAATGTTCCTGCCTTGAGAATCCCATAGACAGAGGAGCCTGGCAGGCTACGGTCTATGAGGTCGCAAAGAGTCAGACACAACTGAAGCGACTTAGCATGCATATACACCAAATAAGACAGAGGTTGGTACACAAAGATCTGAGAGAAGAGTCCTCCAGACAGTCAGGACAGCAGGAGCAATGGTCTCAAGACTGAGGGTGGCTGAAAGGCCAGTGAGGCTAGAGGGCAAAAAGCAATAGGATGAGGGTTTCAGGGGAGATACGGGGGAAGGCAGGGTCCAGATAGTGGTGGCCTTTTTGAACTTCATTTTAAGCATAATTAAAAGACATAAGATAGTTTAGTATGGAGGGTGACATAAATCTGATCTATGCTTTAGAAAAACTGCTTCATCTGCTCTGTGCAAGATAGACAATAGGGTTCAGGGAAGCAATTCAGATGAGAGGAGATGGGACCTTGGACCACAATGGGAGGTATAGTTTAGAAGATGTACCACAGACTGGATGTAGAGTTTGAGGGAAGGAGAAGAATCAATAATGACTTCAGGGTTTACAGTCAGAGGAACTGAGTGGATCACAATGCCATATATGGAAAGGGGAAAAGTCTGGTCATGATGGAGAGGACATCATCTAAAGGAAGGGAAAAATCCAAGTTCAGTGTTGGCATGACACTGCTGATTGTCAGGTGCTTTTTTGTCATCTGAGTGAGGATGTTGAGATGAGTACTTGAATCTGTAGCTCAAAACAGTGTTAGAGGCGGATAAATAAGAGTAATGGTCAACAGCAAAAGGTAAGTCTTAAATCTATAAAACTGGATGAGGTCACCTTGGGAGAACTTAAATTAATTAGAAAGTCAAGAATGGAATCCTGGGGCACCCCAACAACAGCTTGAGAGAAGCGGAAACAAGGAGCCATGAGAGGAGCTGAACACAAAGCTACAAGAGTAGGGGCACAGCCAAGCTAATGAGGTGTCCTGGAGGTTCAGGGAAGAGAGTGCTTCCTGGGGGAGGGGCAGCCACTCACACCAAACACTGCTGATTGCTCTCATGGGAGGAAGCAGAGGTTCCTGGCTTTGGCACTGGGAACCTTGATCAAAGCCATTCCAGTGCAATGAAGGGGACAAAAGATATGATTGGACTGGTTTTAAAAGATACTGAGATGTGAGGAAAGGGAAACAATGAGTCATCACAATCATTCCAAAGATTTTCCTCTGAAGGGAAGCACAGAAATGAGGCTGGGTGTGGAATGGGAAGAGGTGTCCAGAGACTGTTTTTAACGTGAATGCAATGGGCTTCCTAGTGGCTCAGATGGTAAAGAATCTGCCTGCAATGCAAGAGCCCTGAGTTTGATCCCTGGGTAGGGAAGATCCTCTGGAGGGGGAAATGGCTACCCACTCCAGTATTCTTGCCTGGAGAATTTCATGGACAGAGACTATAGTCCATGGGGTCACAAAGAGTCAGACATGACTGAGTGACTAAGACACACAACGGATTCTTATTTGCTTGCTGATGTAAATGAATAAAAGACAGAGAGAAATTAAGGAAGAAAGACATAGAGGAAATAATTGCAGGAGCAAAGTCCTTGAAACAAGTACAAGGGATGAAATTCAGGTCATAAGTGGAGGAGTTGGCTTTAGAGAGAAGCAGGTGTACACTTCCACTTAAAAGGAAGCAAAATGATTTCAGTTCAGTAACTTTCAGTGCTCGAGTCCCAGCAAAGAATAAGCGGATAGGTAGGTTGAGCATGTATGGGAAGTTTAATAAGCATGCATGATCAAGGAAGACAGAGGCACAGTTGTTAAGGGCATTTGCAAAAGAGTGTTTATACTGCTCAGCTAGGAATCTCGGCTAAGAAAGGAAGTGAGAATGTGTGTGTGTGGGAGGTGGTGGTGGTGGTGGTGATGAATAGTGAAAAAGTAGAGGTGGGCCAATAGGTTGTCAGTCATGCTAGAGCCACAGTACTATCCGAAGGGGATAACAGAACATTAACAGGAAGAATAGGATGCCTGAACTTGAGATTTTGGAAGTTATGCAATTGCCGTTAATGACAAGGTCTCGAGCATGACCACGGGAGTGTGTAGCCAGCCTCTAGAAGATGAGATCTTTGAAGCAAAGGAGATTAAAGAAATTAGGTTGAAGTCACCATGAATGATGTTAGTGGGAGAGGAGGTCAGGAAGCAAGGTGCCTGAGCTGCATGACTGAGAGAAATTGGGAGGTCAGTATGTTGAGAAATGAGGAGGAGTAATTGAGTAATGAATGGGGGTTTCCAGGTAGCTTACTGATAAAGAATCTGCTTGCCAATTTAGAAGACGTGGGTTCAATCACTGGGTCGAGAAGTTTCTCTGGAGAAGGAAATAGCAACCCACTCCAGTATCCTTGCCTGGAGAATACCATGGACAGAGGAGTCTGGTGGGTTACTGTCCATGCGGTTGCAAAAGAGTAGGGTATGACTGAGCAGCTGAACAGCACAGCAGCAATGAGTAATGAAGTCTGATGACACTTATTTCAAAGAAAGATTTTGAAGAAGAAAAGAGGAAGCAGCAAAGGGAGCAAGACAGCCACTGTACCTCTAAAGCCTGTAATATGTAGGGTGTAGAATAAACATAGCTTTTTCTTGTGAGAACTTCCAGGAAAGCAGGATCTTCAGAACAACACCGGATGTCAATGAAAGCAACAAGGTGATGGGAACTTTCAGGTGCTGAAAGAGGAGAGGAAACTTCAACAAGTTACTTAATGTTTGTTAGTGTTCAGTGGGACAGCTAAGATACACTCCAACCTTTTGTTCCAGTCTCATCAGGGTTATTTACCTGGGAGCCACAAACCTTTACAGTATTTCATAGAGCCTGCTGTGTTTGTGTTGAGTGGTCCTAGAACTAAGGACCACACTATAGAGATGGTCTGTCCAGGAGATTAAATGACTCTGAAAGATTTATAGTTGTAAACAGTGCCACAAGGCTGCCTTCCAAATGCTATAAGGTGGGATTCACATGACACGTGGTGTAACCCAAACAGAGGCTGCCTGCAGTGAAGGGAAGGGCCCTGTGGAATGCTGGGGGTCCTGACAGCTCCCTCTCTGGCCAGACTTCTCTCTTAGAACTGATCCTAGTCATCTGAACTCAAATACCATGTTTTCAAAGAACTCCATATGTAAAGGAAGAAACCCAGAAGCTATTAGATTTGAGACCAGAAAAGCTAAGAGTTCTAGGAAGGTTCTGAGCAATTTAGCAAAAGAACACTTCAGTCTTCAAGACCATCCCCCTTTTTGTTTTGTGGTGTTAATATAAGAGTAGGAATAGTTACTGCTCATGCCTAAATGAGGAATCTCAAGGACATTATGCCTGGACCCTAGTATCTGTGATCATAAGGCTGTGAAACTAGCTATTAATATACTTCAATAATAAATTGTAGGGAAGATTTCATAGTACTTTAAAGTGACATAACATTTTTAACTGACAGAATACAAGTAGCAGAATTTTAAAAACGTATTTGCTCCTAGATAGAGCATACAAACTTTCAGTATTAGGGAAAATCTTTTGTCCAAAAGCATTAGTTTAAAAATGAAATTCAGATGAAAGTGATTTCAATACTATGATTGAGCATATATACATAATTGGTTCTGTTTTATTGATTAAATTACATTCAGACAAATGACCTGTGAATTCTGTCAAATACCTAATTTTTTAAAAATTCTGTTACTTCAGGTCAAAGGATTTGATGATTTGAGTCCAAATGAATGCATCATCTTGGTCAAGACGTCTACTTGCTTCTTAGGGAAAAAAACTTAATTGGATTAGACTGACTTAGAGGAATTGGGGGAGGGTTGAAGAATTGATGCTTTTGAACTGTGGTGCTGGAGAAGACTCTTGAGAGTCCGTTGGACTGCAAGGAGATCCAACCAGTCCATTCTGAAGATCAGCCCTGGGATTTCTTTGGAAGGAATGATGCTAAAGCTGAAACTCCAGTACTTTGGCCACCTCATGTGAAGAGTTGACTCATTGGAAAAGACTCTGATGCTGGGAGGGATTGGGGGCAGGAGGAGAAGGGGACAACAGAGGATGAGGTGGCTGGATGGCATCACAGACTCGATGGACGTGTGTCTGAGTGAACTCTGGGAGATGGTGATGGACAGGGAGGCCTGGCGTGCTGCGATTCATGGAGTCGCAAAGAGTCGGACAGGACTAAGCAACTGAAAAGAACTGAATGTAAGTTTATAAGAACAAACTTCTACTATTATAGAAAGTGATAAGAAACCAGAATTGGGAACCAATATAAAAGTAACAGCAACTGACATTTGTAATGATTTAAAACAGAGGGAAAAAAAGAATTGGCGAAGGTAACTAAGTAGAGTGGTGATCTGAGAACAATGTTCTTTGGTCCAAGGTTAGCACAGATGTGACAGTCTGGTGGCAAGTGAGACACAACGCTGCACTGCAGATGCCCCCGTTCTTAGTCATGTCTTGGTGGTAGTGATGTTCTTATTGTTGTTTTGTTTTTTGTTACATGTGCAACCAATAGACTACAGTCAATACTCATATTTGCTGACAGAGCCCTTTTCTACTTCTTGGTATTTCGAACTTAACTTTTCTCAAATCTCCAGAAACTTTCAACTCAAATAAATAGATAACTTTGGTGACTAAAAGAGATGTGAAATATACCACTTGATAATTCAGGGAAAGAAATTCTCCTTTTCCATGCTCCATGGGTTTACTAAGAGGCATTCAAAGAGCCACTGGAATTTAGGGATGAAGGAAAAAGTGATGTGAAGTCTTCCAGAAAACCCAGCTTTCTGTAATAGAAGCAGAATCTCCTTCACCATTCTTAGAATTGCACAAAAAGCTACCCTAAGTCTTGATTAACTGCTTGTTGTCTAAATTCTTTGTGCTTTCTGAGAGCAATCTGCCACAATTTTTTAAAATCCCAATTAGAGTTTGTGAAAGAAATGTTCATTTTATTGGTAAGGCTTTGGTATCTAAACATATCCTTTTTACTGGTATATCTTTCTCATTTGAAGGCATACCACAAAAAGTAAAATAATGGGTTTTCTACTAGGGTTTGATTTCATAGCACAAGGAGGCAGCATGCCTACCTGACTTAGACATTTATAGGTTGAAATCCTTTGTTTTTAAAAACCTGTTATATAGGGAAGGTAATTTGTAAGTCAGAGGCCTTTTTTGAGGATCACCTAATATAAAGGAGGACCAGTCCCCAAAACACAGTAAGCACTCAGTAAATGCAGGTATTACTAGCACTATTATCTGAAGCCATCTGTCACACTATTGCGACAACCGTCCAACTGGTTCACTGTTTCCACCCTTCCTCCTCTTTACAGTCACCAGAGTAACATTTTGTTTGGGGTGCACCTCACAGCATTCAGGATCTTGGTTCCCCTGACCAGGGATGGAGCCCCCACCCCCTGCAGTGGTGGATTCACAGGGTCTTAGCCACTGGACCACGAGGGGAATCCCCCGAATAACTTTTAAACATACAAATAAGACCACGCCGTTTCTCTCCATAAAGCTTCCAGTGGCTGCCCATTGCTCTTAGGAAAAACACAAGCACTTTGCGTCGCCCACAGTGGGGCAGCACTTTCTCCGTGATCCGGCTCCTACTCGGCTCTCTCACAGGCTCTCTTGCCACTCACTCTCCTCTTCACTCTCTGCTGTGGCCTCTAACATCTCTCTGTCCCTCCGATGTGCCAAGGCCATTCCCACCCTGCTGCCGTTGCCCACGTGTTCCCTCTGCCAGGCCACTGTTCTCTCAGATTTGCTGGCTCCTTTTCCCTGTCATTTAGTTCTTAGATCTGATGTTGCTTCCTTGAATGATCCTTCCAATCAGTCTTAAGGAGCTCTCCTCTTACTCCACAAATACTCTTCATCCAGCGACTCTTACTTCCCTCATTGCACTCTCACTATCTAAAATTATCTTGGTAACTGATTTAATTATTGCTTTATTTCCCAGCTTCCTCCGTAGAATATAAACTCCATGAGAAATATTTTCTGTTTAGCAAATAATAAATGTTCAATAAATAGCTGCTAACAAAGGAATCACTGTGGGAGTGAATGCACTCATGAAATTCTTATCATCCTTAAAACAAAAATAACTTATGTTTTAATTAAGCTATGGGTGTGTTTGCATGTGCAGGACATAAAGATTTTTAGTGGATTGGTATGGTTATAAAAATCAATAGTGACAGGGCTTTGTGGTGCTAAGAAAATTCAATAGTCTTTCCCTAGAGACCAAAGTCTCAGGGAACACTGATGGAAATGATCTGGCTTTGATTTGTGTGCTTAATTCAGACTTAAGACTTACTATTCAACCTTTCTAGTCATGGTAGAATCTCATACTCATATGGGCAATAATATGGAACAGGAACAAAGATGAGAGGACCTCCATCATGTGTGTTTATTTCCTTGGAGTCTGATTCATTGAAAAACAAGAGAAATGGGAGGTTTCACTTCGCTGAGGGAGTCTGAGCTCTCCTATGCTTCTGTCTTTCCAGGTAACCACACAGTCTCACCCTGGGGAACGGAGAGATGATAACACATAACTGGCTTCTCTCCAAGCACCTTAGGATAGAAGTTCATAGAAAGGCACACAGACATGTGTAGACCCAACTTGAGCATGCCGTGTCTCTTGTCCAGATACACATTGACCTCTGCCTTTTCAAAGGCAAAATTTGATCCATTAATGTTCTCCAGTGTTGGTTTCATAAAGCATTTGGATGGGCCCTTCTTCACAAATGAATAAAAATGAGTAAAGTCCTCAGAATCAAAGGAAAGCCAGGACTGGCTTCCAGAAGCACGAGGCAACCCAGAGAGTCCATCTGCAGCCAAACCATGCAACAGACCCAGACACAGCTTAGAGGCTGGCAACAAGTCTGCCTGCAGGATCTGCCAAGGAGCCAGATGCTGTTGCTTCCAAACCTTGGCATCAGGGCCCCTGATTGCCATCCAACAAAGAGGAAAAATAGGAATGATATAATGTGGTGGGATAAAACACATCCCACCTCAACCTTTTTTATTACTCACTGGAAAAAAATATGGAAGATATTTATGGGAAAGTACCAATGTTTTTGGAAATATTGTACATACATTAGCTACAACACTATTTTTGCCAAATGGGAAATATATTTAAAATATGCAGTCTGCGTCTGTCTAAAAATAAATTGTCATCTTTTCTGATCAATGTATATGTCCAGGATATGGAAATGACTCTGCTAATTGAGGATGCTGTCAACTAGTGCACTTGTAAGTTACCAAGAAGTAAAGTTGTGAAGAAGTCTGTCTGTGTTATGTGCATAAAATAGCAATTAATGTTGTTGTCATATGAAGGGAGTTTAAGAAAGATTGGGCTTTGAAAAAGAAGAACCATCCAATGAAGGTGGAGTGTTGAATTTCATGGTTATATAAAGTATTAGGAGTTATGTTAGGTTGGATGAGATAAGATGTTTATGAAAAAGTAGAATGTGGTGAAGAATTGTGTTTGCCAAGGCTCCAGGGTGGTATTAATAACCCACTATATATGACAAAGTACTGTGCGAAGTACTGGTACACAGTGAAAATTCATTGTCATTCCTCTTCATCTGCTTAAATTAGCAGATTAATATCACTTTTGATAATCCTTGTGAAATTTCTATTGTTTTGAGAATCACTCAGAATTCTACATCTGAAAATTAAAAACACCAGACAGAAAAGGGATTGTACCTTCTTTGCCAGGTGAGACTGAGGTTCCACTTTTCCCTGGATTCACGTTCACCTGAAATTCTGCCCTCGAAGTCACTGCAGGCTTGAGTAGCACAAGTGGAGTTGATTCCAGGAGGCTTCAGTTAAAATTCATATTGCCTCAGCACATTATCACAGGCAAATCTGTCATCTTAGCTTGTTGACAGGCATTTGAAAACAAGGGACAATCTGCGGGTGAGGAAGGACGCTACGAGGGCATCAGGTAAGGCAAGCCTGGCACCCAGTGCTGACTGAGGGTCATAGGGTCCAGTGCTCTAAACAGGTGCAACCCTGGGGAAAATTCACTCTCATCACTGCTTGGCCATGTTGGAGCATCATTTCATATTCTGTCTCAAAACTGAGAATCTACGATAAATACCCAAAGAAACAAGTTTTTGGTATAAATTGCAGCTGTTTTCTTGCTAGGGGGCTTCCCTGGTAGCTCAGCTGGTAAAGAATCCACCTGCAATGCAGCAGACACCGGTTCAATCCCTAGGTAGGGAAGATCCCCTGGAGAAGGGAAGGGCAACCCACTCCAGTATTCTTGGCTGGAGAAGTCCATGGACAGAGGAGCCTGGCAGGCTACAGTCCATAGCATGGCAAAGAGTCGGACATGACTGAGCAAGTTTCACTTTTCTAGAATTTCTAAGTCCTCCATCTAAATGTAATCATTGCGTCTTAAATATTATTTCTTAACCCAAGATCCTTGGGTTTCTCAAATGAATGAAAAGAGGCAATCAATTAGAATATGAAAGATTATTCCAGATAGGGAAGACTTTATTTTTTGGTATTTCATACTGTTCTAACAATTTATAGAAAGAAAAGTGATCCGAAAGAAATACAGCATTTTTGTGTAGAACCTCCATAAAGACCTTCTCAACCCCCCAGATCATGTTTCAGAGAAGATCATGGCTTTAAAGGAAAGCCTGAAAAGACCTGGATTCAAATTCCTTCTCCATTCTTGGAACAAGTGTACACACACAGACAAAATCACTCGTCCACTTCAGCCCACATATGTTTGTGCCTGCGTGCTCAGTCATGTCTGAATCTTTGCAACCCTGTGGACTCTAGCCAGCCAGACTCCTCTGTCCATGGAATTTTCCAAGCAAGAATACTGGAGCGGCTTGCCATTTCCTTCTCCAGGAGATCTTCTTGACCCAGGGACTGAACTTGCATCTGTTGCATCTCCTGCGCTGGCAGGCAGGTTCTTTACCAGCTGAACTACTGGAGAAACCCACTAGACCCCACACACCCTTTTTCAGATTTTGAAAGATCAAGCTATCAAAGTTCTCTTCCACTTTACAAGGATGTTGACTGCTGGAACAAGGCAAGTCTGCACTGATCTTTTACTCACTATAGTATTTGTGCTAAAAGGATAACAGGTCAAGGAAAACTGAGAAAATATTTTTAATTTCAGATTTGACCTTCTCACTAGTTATTGATTCTCATTAGTCCTCCAAAAAGGTAGAAAAGAGGATAAGACTATCATACCAGTAAAATTAAAGAGATTTTCAAAAATTCATGTTTGATACATTTCCAAACTGGAGCAGGGGGTCAGGTTTAGCTCAGGTTAAAGCTGTTAGGATATAAACACAAATTCATCACCGTTACAGTCGGCAGAGCATACGTACATTCCAGAGTGTCAGGCAGAGGCCCATGATTTGTGTCACTGCAGAGAATGATAAATCACTGTTGAAGACATAACAACCAGAATCACCGCCACCATGTAATAGATCATGATGCACCCCAATCTCTTCCAAACGTTATTTACAGTTATCAGGGGCTGAAGATGGCAAAGCGCAAATGGATATTAATCTTTACACTCCCAGGCCTCGGCCGGCTCAGGGTTGCTGCCTCTTAGCGTCTGCCCATGATTTCCAGCAAAGTGATAAGCTCTAGTTATGTGCAGTCTGTCCAAAAGGGATCAGATATAAATATTTCCAAAAAGAAAGAGTGTTTCAAATCGCATCAATCAAAGCTTTTGAGAACTCTGTCACTGTAGCATTCTGGAAGAGATTGCTAGGTGAGAATTTGTTCCAGAAAGAAGTGACTGAAGCAATGAATGAGGCCATGTTATAGAAAGGAGAGTGGGGTGGAGGTAAGATGGGAGCTGGGCAGAGTCAGCACACAGGAAACAGCAGCAGAGAGACTCTCCTATCAAGAACCCTGGCGCTTGAACTGGAGCCCTTTTCTCTAAAGCCTGTGATGTAACTGTTATTTTATCTTTATATACCTTGGCTTCCTAACTGCAGATTAAATGGGTGTTTATCCCCGTGACATCCAACATATGGCCTCAGGTTAGGGCTACATTCACATCTTCTTAATTCCTAGATTTATTTCTGAAGATTCCAAACCCCACTCTATACCACCCATATTAAAATGTACCAACATCCCACACTAGAAAGCACTTTTATGCTATAAAAATAAAATTTCAAATTATAATTTTGCTTTTGAAATTATATGGCTATGAGTAATTTAAATCATTAAATTACTTCAGTGATGGTTTCTGGGCAGTTCTTGAGTCTACACAGGAATTCTTGTAAAGAGAAAACCTGTACATTGTTTTCAAGCGCAGTGTAATTTTTATTAATACTAAATTTGGCGATTGAAGAGGTAGTGGTGATCAGGTCATGTTGTACAAATTAAGGACTTATTAATTTCAGTTTTATAGTTTTCCTTTGAGACAATGCATTTTTCAGTTCTCAAATATTTGCTTGGTCCCTAAATACCTGTTCGAGTGGTTAATAACTGGAATGAGCTGTCCCATGTCCTGAAGAGTAAAACCGTCGCATGAGGGGATTCCATCCATTAACTCTGCAGCCCAGTGTCCTAAGTTCCCCCCGAGCTCTGGTTTCTCTGCAGGTCTCTGACAACAGAGTACACAAAACCCACTTAGGTGCCCAAAGAAACTGCCCTGTGGGGGAGGGAATACCACGGCAGGAGGCAGACCACTGTAGCAGTCTATCACAAGGACGGGTCCAAAGACTCCAAGAACAAGATGGTCCCTTTTGTGATCTCGATTTTTTAATATCCTTTTCAATAGACCTACAGGTCACTCAGGAGTAAAGAATCCACCTGCAATGCAGGAGACTCGGGTTCAATCCCTGGGTCAGGAAGATCCCCTGCAGAAGGAAATGGCAACCCACTCCAATATTCTTGCCAGGAGAATTTCATGGACAGAGGAGCCTGGTGGGCTACAGTCCATGAGGTTGCAAAGAGTTGAACATGACTGAGCAACTAAACAACAAACCTTGAGATAACGGCTTCTTCTGGCAGAGGCTTCATCCTTTGTCTTTCTAGGCCCAAGGCATACTTCTGAATTTATATTCTGTCTATTGGTTCTGCAGTGAGTTTCCTTAGGCTTAAGGCTCTAGGTACAACATTTCCAACATTTCTAACCTTGGTAAAAACTCAGAGAATGTGCCAACAACTCCTTCTCAGCTCAATTCGGGGGAGTATCTCTCTGATTTGTCTGCCTAATTTATTCTGCTTTTAGAACAGTGCAGAGAGATACCGCCTGAGATGTATATTTTAACTACTCCCTCAGATAAAATAGACAGAACTGGGAGTTCTTCCTTCTGCCTCTTTCTTTCCTCTGGTCACACTGACGGGCTCCATGCTCCTCTTCTGTACTGTGGAGGCCCCATCTTGGATCAGGCCCATCCTTCTTGCCTTAAGGGCTGTTCATTTGGGTGTGACTCTCATCACGCAGATTTATCTCGCAAGTCTTCCAGTGTTACACGGCAACTCTTTCTGACTTTGAAGCAATCTACCTCCTGGGTTTCGCCACACTCTGCCCAATAGCTAGCTCACCTTTCCCCTCTCAGCACACAGATTCACACTCACAAATCTAGTTCCCGATGATCAAATCACACTAAGCTTCTTAAGGGCAACCTCCAGTGATTCCTGGGCTTCCCAGGTGGTGCTAGCGGTAAAGAACCTGCCTGTCAAGGCAGGAGACAGAGGAGAATCGGATTCAATCCCATGGAGAGAGGAGCCTGGATGGCTACAGTCCACAGGATGGTGAGGAGTCGGACACCATGAAACGATTAGGCATGCATGCGCGGTGATTTCTACTTGGACTTTTTAAACACTCAAGACAACATTTTTATATTTCAGTTTCTCTTGGTTTTCTCCTTACTTCTCTGGTCATTCCTAATAGGTCTCTTGTCAAGCTGGAGCTGTCACATTCTTAGGAGGCCCACCTTGACATCCTACATACAACTGCAACCTTTTCCCCTACCCTCCCAGTATTTCTGTCCCAACCTGGTTCTGTTTTATATTCTTTAAAGCCCCTGCCACGTTTTAACCTACGATACGATTTACTTATTTTGATGTGTTTTTTTTTTGCACAACTAAAAAATCTCCTCACCAGAATGTAAGCCTCATGAAGGAAAGGATTTTTGTCCATTTGTTCTCTGATTTAACACAAATATCTAATAACATCACATGGCACATAAGAGATAGTCAATGAATATTTGTTGAACAAATCAATAACAAATAATACTTCTTGCATCCCCTAAGGTGGGGGAATTGATAAAAATTCTCCCAACACGTGCTATAATGTCTTGATTACCATTTTGGTTTTGGCTGCACTTCGTTTTGGCTGGGTCTTCGTTTCTGCGAATAGGCTTTCTCTAGTAGTGGTGAGCAGGGGCTACACTCTAGTTGCAGTGTGTGGGCCTTGCACTGCAGCGGCTTCTCTTGTGAAGCAATAGCTCTAGGCGTGCAGGCTTCAGGAGCTGTGATGCACAGGCTAAGTTGCCCCAAGGCACATGGGATCTACCCAGGTCGAGGATCAAACAAACCCATGTCCCCTGCACAAACAGGTGGATTCTCAGCCACTGGACCACCAAGGAAGTCCCCCTTGATTAACATTGATAAACATATCCAAGGTATCCCATCTGAGAGCCTTTTGGGAATCCCAGATCTTTGACTTCCTAGTCAGACTGAAAACGCAGCCACCTCATTAGCTGTGTAAACACTGCAGATGGGACAGAAGCCGTCATCCAGGCAGGATTTGGGGATGTGCGCTGCAGACCTTGTGTTACCTGTGTCTCAGATAGCTATGAATATATTGAACTTCCATACCCAATAGGTTTCTGACTTCATTGGAACATGTTTTGTTTGTTTAATTGGGACTTCACTAATAGCATTCCAGTATTCTTGCCTGGAAAATCCCATGAACAGAGGAACCTGGTAGGCTACAGTCCATGGAGTGACAGAGTTGGACACGACTGAGTGACTTCACTTTCTTTCACTTTTCACTAATAGTAGGATTGACCACAACAAATGTAATAATACATTTATTTTTTCCAGTGTGCTTTTCAACATGTGCCTCAAAAAAAACAGAAAAAGAAAGAAAGAAAGTGAAGTCTCTCAGTCGTGTCCAACTCTTTGTGACCCCGTGGACTGTAGCTTACCAGGCTCCTCTGTCCATGGGATTCTCCAGGCAAGAGTACTGGAGTGGGTTGCCATTTCCTTCTCCAGGGGATCTTCCCAACCCAGGGATTGAACCCAGGTCTCCCACATTGGAGGCAGATGCTTTAACCTCTGAGCCACCAGGGAAGCCCCCCAAAACAGAAATGGCTGTAAAAGAGAAGTCAAACTAAAGAGTAGAAATCCCATCTATTTGGCTTTGCTTCAAAAGACAGGTGGTGCTAATGGTAAAGAACCCACCTGCCAAATACAGGAAACATAAGAGACGTGGGTTTGATCCCTGGGTCGGGAAGATCCCCTGGAGGAGGGCATGGCAACCCACTCCAGTATTCTTGCCTGGAGAATCCCATGGACAGAGGACCCTGGTGGGCCACAGTCCACAGGATCGCAAAGAGTAGGACACGATGGAAACGACTTAGAACGCAGAACAAGACCAATCAATAGTCAGATATCACAGAAAGGTGCGTGACTATAAGGGAAAAGGTTCTAATGATTAGACCTATTAAGATACAAAATAGTTGCCTTGAACATGGAGGGCTCCAGTTACTGGAAAAGTTTACACAGGGACTGCCCACGACATGTCGTGGACCCTGTGAGAGCATTCCTCTAATGAGTGAAGGGTCAGACAGAGTGATCTTGGAGGTCCCTCTTGGGCTGAGAGTCTGAGATCATGGGTTATAATGGTCAGTTCCATCATTCACTCATTTTAGAGGACAAGGAATGGAACATTACCTTAGTAGGTCACCCGAGTAAACTGAGGTACACACACAAAATGAACAGATGACCCACATTTTCAGAGTGAAAATTCATGAAAAGAACACCCATATTTCTGAATCCCATTTTCCCTTCACATCAGATATAATTAGCTTTCAAAGTGAAAAGTATCAATCAAATGTGAAGGGCAAGGCAGATATGTTTCCATATTCCTTCCACTTGGATAAAAAGGAAACAGCTCCTAGCAATCAAAATTCACTTCACAGAACTTAAAAGTAAGTTGAGATCACCTGTGGGGGAAATAATCAACAATTTTTAGTTGCCTTTCAGAGAAGTCGAGTTCCGATAGAGAATCAGTTCAGTTCAGTTCAGTTCAGTCGCTCAGTCGTGTCTGACTCTTTGCAACCCCATGAATCGCACCACGCCAGGCCTCCCTGTCCATCACCAACTCCCGGAGTTCACTCAGACTCGCGTCCATTGAGTCAGTGATGCCATCCAGCCATCTCATCCTCTGTCGTCCCCTTCTCCTCCTGCCCCCAATCCCTCCCAGCATCAAAGTTTTTTCCAATGAGTCAACTCTTCGCATGAGGTGGCCAAAGTACTGGAGTTTCAGTTTTAGCATCATTCCTTCCAAAGAAATCCCAGGGTTGATCTCCTTCAGAATGGACTGGTTGGACATCCTTGCAGTCCAAGGGACTCTCAAGAGTCTTCTCCAACACCACAGTTCAAAAGCATCAATTCTTCAGCGCTCAGCCTTCTTCACAGTCCAACTCTCACATCCATACATGACCACAGGAAAAACCATAGCCTTGACTAGACGGACCTTAGTCGGCAAAGTAATGTCTCTGCTTTTGAATATGCTATAGGGAACCAATAAAGTGAGTGATTCAGTGGTAAAGAATCCCCTGCCAATGCAAAAGATGAGGTTTGGTCCCTGGGTTGGGAAGATCCCCTGGAGAAGGAAATGGCAACCCAATTTAGTATTCTTGCTTGGGAAGTCCCATGGAGAGAAGAGTCTGGCAGTCTGTGAGGTCACAAAAGAGTGGGACACAACTTAGCAACTAAACAATTCGAAAGTGAGTATCAGAGGGGCTCACATGAGCAGTATAGATTCAAACAAGCTTCAAACTGGAGAGACTGCTGTCTCTGGGCATGAAAAGAGTTGATTTGAAAGCTTAGAGTTATATCCAATACAATCAGCATTATGCCTCTCAGGTGTTTGTAATAGTAGCAATCAGCAGTCCCTTACTCTACAAATTCTTTAAAGAGTCATGCAAACTTATTTGTTTTGAACCTATCTACAAATTATACTTGTGTCCCACGAAGTGGTACATCTAGGGAACCTTAAAATCAGTTCCAAAATACCCAATACCACAGATGCCGTCGCCAGTCACCCAGCTGCTGTTAGACGTGGTGAGCAGGGTTGGAAGATTCAAGGAGGGCTGAGTGTCTTCCAGGCTCCAAAAACTCTTACTGATCTCCAAGACAGGAAAACAAGTTGGGAGAGACTGGAATTCTATAGACTTTAACTTTCAGAATTGGAAAGAGCCAGTAAGATTTCTCTCTACTACTTTTCACATTCTGGACATTTTCAAGTGAATCAAACACCATAAGACTGTGACTCTTTTCTCTAAAAAACCCCAAGTCTTAAATTTTTGAAGGGCTTTCTTCTTATGAAGTATAGGGATTATGATCTACGAGAGAGATGTAAATTCTAAAGACAAAAAGATGCCATTAAAAAAAACTCACTGCTTTGGAGATTCATCCCACAAAAGATCCTAAGATTCCAAATTGAAAATGCACATAAACCCATCACTGAAAAGTCTTGAGGAAAGGAGCTTTTCTCCTATGAAATATACAACTGTACTGAGTAAAGGACTTCCTGGGTTCACACTACTTCTTCCATCTCTGCTTCCTGACTGCCCTTCTTACCCACATGGAGCGAGGTTTGACTTGACCTGACACCCTCAAGCCTTTGAGTGAAACATTTTAAATTTATTTTAGTTTTATACAATTTTTAAAGGCTGCTTTCCATTTACAGTTTTCAAAGAATCAGCTCTGTCGCCTGTGCCATACCGTACATCCTTGAGCGTATGTTACACCCCAGAGTTGGCACCTCTCACTTCCTCTTCCTTATAGAGCCCCTCCCTCTCCACTGATAACCATAGCTTGTTCTTTGTATCTGTGAGTCTGCTTCCATTCAACTGTGGATGGGTGCTTAGGTTATTTCCATGTCTTGGCAGTTATAAATAATGCTACTATGAACACACTGGGTGTATCTCTTCAAATTAGTATTTTTGTGTTTTCAGATGTATCAGTTTGGCCAAAAATTGGTTTGACATCTTATGGAAAAACCCAAATGAACTTTTTGGCCAATCTAGTATATCCAGGAGTGGAATCGCTGTGCCATATATTAGTTCTGCGTTTAGTTTTTTTTTTTGAGAAACCTCTATACTACTCTCCGCAGCGTCTGCACCGATTTACATTCCCACCAACAGTGCACAAAGCTTCCCCTTTCTCCATATCCTTGAGTGAGTTTTTTTTAAAACCCATTTGCCCTTGAGATGGTAAGGGAGATGATACTGGGGAACAATCATCTACCTGTTTCAACTCTTCAATCAACTATAATCTGAACCCCTTCTAAAATTAAGAGGCTTACTAGAGGTAAATTAGAAGACTGACATGCATTTCCCTATAATTGGACATCACCCCTCATTAATGATTCTCTTTGAGCTAGAAAGTACTAATTGTCAGGATTGTCTCTCCTTGCTCTTTCTCTCCTCAAATGATCTTTTTGTTCTAGTGCACAAAGTTGGCATCCTGCTTCTTTTTTCTCTTTGATGGATGCAGCTCAGGGGCTTGACTGTTCCCAGTGCCTTGAATTTTGGAAGACAGCGTTCTGTCCAGCAAACAATCAATCACAAGCACTAAACTGTGATGATTTCCCTACCATGGAGGGCATGTTTGAAAAGAGAAATATCTAGAGCAGGGGTCAGCAAACTGTGTCTCCTGGACCAAATCCAACCTGCCATTTGATTTTTTAAAATGAAGTTTTGGTGGACATTTGTCCATGGAGTGCAAGTGGCTGCTTCAGAGCAACAACAGCAGAGTTAAGTAGTGGCCACAGAGGCTGTAGGGGTGTGTGTGTGTGTGTGTGGGTGTGTGGGTGTGTGGGTGTGTGGGTGTGTGGGTGTGTGCCTGCTCAGTTGTGTATGACTCTTTGGGACCCCATAGGCTGTAGCCTGCCAGACTCTTCTGTCCATGGAATCTCCAGGCAAGAATACTGGAGTGGGTTACCATTTCCTACTCCTAGGCATCTTCCCAACCCAGGGACTGAACTCAAGTCTCCTGCATTGCAGGTGGATTCTTTACCACTGCTCCACCTGGGAAGCCAGAGTCTTTACAGAGGAAATCAATTAAAATGAGGTTATTAGGATGCTTATGACAGATTAAGTAAATCTAATACAGTAATTCCAGCTATTGCCACTCAGACAGCTTCAAGTTATTTCCTGCCTCCAGGAACATAGGTCAGAGCTCTGATTCTCCATACCCTCTCCTTAAATAAATGAACAGAAACCAGAAGTCAACAAAACAAAACTCAAAATTATCCTTCCATCAAGAATCTCAGTTTTGCTGGTTGATCCCTCCATGGAAATTCTCTAGTTGAACTGTTTTGCCCAAGTTTGCATGGGCCAGTTATATGATCATCAGTGGAACAGCTGACTAAACTCTCTTGTCTATCTTTGGGGAACCTCTGCTCCATGAGTTCAAATACTCACTGGGTCCTGAACTAACTGTGAGATCTGGCATGGGTTAGTTAACCCCTCTGGGTTTCAAGTTGCTCCACATGCAAGGTGGAGATAACATGCTCCCTTGAAGCCATGTTTGAAGACTGCTAACAATAGATATAAGATGTCCAAGATGGAGCAGGTACTCACAAAAGTATTCTTTATAATGAGATTTCCTTTCTGAAAAATACTTCCTCCAGCTAGTTGTTATCACCCACTCCCCACATTTCCTCCTTGCTGGTGAAAGGCCTGGGTGTGCCAACTTCCATGTCCTCCTCCTCTCTGAGGTCCTCAGGGACTAGGAGAACTGGGAAAGTCCGGGCACAAGTTACCAGGAGAACCAGGGAGCTGGATTCCCATCCACTCTGATTGCAACTCCTTTCGCCTCTCTGAAGTCACAGAGAAGTATAAGGACAGTCACTTCATGGGGCAGCAACCACGGACAATTTCCTTAATTATTTTATTGGCTTAATTGACTTATGAAGTAAGTAGTATCAGCCCTCTCTTCTGACTCTAATAGTGGTCCACAGATCCTTGCTTAGTTATTTTCTTGCTAAGACTGATTTTTGCTTTTGACCGCCAAGATGAAACAGTCTAGAAAGTCCTGGAGGGAGGTACTGTGTCTTATTCATATTTGTGCTGCATATATGGTGCCTGGCACAGGATCTGACATGCAGTTGGGGGCTAGTAAATGATGTCTGATTAATGGTTGAATTAATAAAAATGAATCAGTTAATTGACTGGATATTAGGGTGGACGATCCTTGAATATTCAGCCTCATCCTTTGTGTAAGACGAGGATGAAAACAGAAGGAAAGATAAGGGGACCTAAAGGGAAACAATTCTGAAAAGCAAAAATGGCATCCAGCAAAAGCCAGAACGAGCAGCATCCCAAAGTGGCCCAACTGTGAACAGTCCAATTGTCCAACTCTGGGGCTCTCGGCGCCAAACCCCAATCTCTGCACAGCCAGGCCTCCCCGGGCTCGGTGTCAGAAGGCATGCTGCTGCCGGGAGCAGTCATGCGTGTTCCCTCGGCAGGCCGGGCCTCGCGGAGCCGTGCCAATCTACCTTCCATGACCAGGGCCAAGTCACTTCATCCAGCAACTCTCCAGACCCCTGTCCCTCTCTGACATTCGGGGGATGGCAGCTCCCAGCCCACAGTGAGCAGTTTCAAGGAAAAATGCAAAAACCATTTCTTCTCTTTTGGCTCAGGGAGTCCCCAACTGTGTCAGGGCTACTAGCTGACGATTGATGCCTCGGAGTTATTAACAGTTTCTGCCTGTGCTTCTGTGTCTTGCAGGGCTCTCTCTTCTCTCTTAGGGACACCACACAGGCCCACGGGCCACTATACCTATCTCGTGGCACGAACACTTACATCTACGCATTGTTATAAGAACCCAATGAGTCCTGCAAATATAAATGCTCTGGGAACAGCACAAAGCTACACAATGCTCTGTGGTGTTTGGTGATTGGGTAATATAGTCTGTGTGGGTGATTGGGTGCTTGGGCCACTGCAGGGCCTGCCCTAAGAGCCTGGGCACACCCTGTAATGCTGAACCATGGCACCCATTTCTGGGGTGCTGCCCATGCTACTGTTGCCTTTTGAGAAGCCCCAAACCCTGTCATCTGGGGCTAGGCAGGGACCATACTTCCCTTGTTCATTCTCACTTATTCTGGTTCAGCTTGAACTGTTCTGCTCCTTTCTGCTCTGGGGCTGCTCAGGGCTGAAGGTCATAAACCCTTCCCATACGTGGGGCCAGTTCCTGTATCAGCCTGTCCCACCTCTGTGGGGAGGTGTTGCCCTGATTTGGGGGAGGGGGGCAACTCTGACATCAACTTCAAAGAAGCAAGCAGACCCTTCAGAAGCCATGTGATAACCGTGATCACGTGCGTCTTCTCCTCTCCTTGGAGATGTGTGCAATTAGTGGTTAAGGTCTAACATCAGACCATCTGGGTTGAAATCTTGCCTCTGCAGCTTACCAGTGTTGTAATCTTAACCATGCCACTGTTTTCTCTGCACCTCAGTTTTCTCACCTGAAAAATGGTGAGGATGGTGCCCACTTCACAGGGTTGCGGTGGGAATCAGATGAGTTTATATCTGACACATTAATGCTTAAGCAAGGTTAGCTGTTATAATGATCCCAGGCCACTACAGTGTCACAGACCTGGTCCTGATCCTTGCTGTTGACTTCTTACAGGAAATACTAAATGTCCTGATCTTGGCTTTGCCTCTGTGTGATCAAGGAGAGAGCATGGCTGCTTTGTTTCCCTGATGGTTCAGACAGTAAAGAATCTGCCTGCAATGCAGGAGACCTAGGTTTGATCCCTGGGTCGGAAAAATCCCCTGGAGAAAAAAACGGCAAACCACTCCAGTATTCTTGTCTAGGACATCCTATGGACAGAGGAGCCTGGTGGGCTATATACAGTCCATGAGGTCACAGAAAGTTGGACACGACTGAGAGACTAACACTTTCACTTTTTCACTTCACTTTTTCTGTAAATGCACTAATACCTTTATCTACACATTATTATAAGGATCCAATGAGTACTGCAAATATAAATTCTCTGGGAACAGCACAAAGCTACACAATGCTATGTGGTATTTGGTGATTAGTTGATATAGCATAGACAAGGTGATTGGTCTGTTCTTTCTTTAAAAGTCTCCTTGGAGAGAGATTCCAACATTTTCTCCTGGTATGGTCTGATGCTACACTACCCTAATAGTGGGTAAGTCCTTTTCTAAAACATGGAGTTGTAATTGACATATGACATTATTTTAATTTGATGTATAATATAATGATCAATATTTTATATATTGTGAAATAATATATCTATGAAATGATCACCACGTAGGTCTAGTTAACATCCACCACCATGCACAGTCACAAAATACAAGTTCTTCATGTTGCTTTAATGTCTCAAAAATGTCCCTATTAAGCTTGGGCAAGAATTAGTCATCAGTGCTTCATAAGACAGGCTAAGAGGAAAAAGCCCAGCCTGGAGGCAGAAGGCCTGACTCTGATCCAGGTGTCTGGTGAAGTACGCTTGTCCCTGGTACCAGCTGCTGAACTTTCCCTTACCGAAGTCTCCTCACTAAAGTGAGGACAATGAGCATATCTTTGTTAACTCACTTGCTCAACAGTTTGTCACACCTGCTTCTACTGTCTGTGCTGCACAGGGTATGTAGTGTGGTGGGCAGATCCGACAAGGCGAATACAGAGAAGATGAAACCCTGGAGCACTGCTCTAGCCCCAACTCTGCAGGTCCAACATCAGCCACTTGGTCTCCTTTGGAAAGCTACTACTTTGGAAATTTTTCCTAAAGCTCCCACAAATTCAATTGCTCAGACTCACTTTTATGGACGTTATCATAAGCCCACAGTTCAGTTCAGTTCAGTTCAGTCGCTCAGTCGTATCCGACTCTTTGCGACCCCGTGAACCACAGCACGCCAGGCCTCCCTGTGCATCACCAGCTCCCGGAGTTCACCCAAACTCATAAGCCCACAGTTACAGACAAATACATGGTACTGACAGCTACCAAGGATCCTGGCTATGCCATGTCTCAGGTATTTGTTTTTCTTTATTTTATCAGTGCCTGCTCCTTGGTTGAATCTGAAAGTGATTAACTCTATGAGTGAGGGACTGCGTGGTGGATCTAGAATCCCAGGAGGGCACCACATTGCACGATATCTCTGATTTGAGTGCTCTCTCCATAGTCCTCCTCCATGTGAAATAAAACACCCTGCTGTACATTTTCAGTCCTGCAGAATGTATGAGGAACTGCCTGTCCCCGTTTGTCTCAATGGGAGCTGTGCGCCTGCTTCTGCCGGGCACTGGGGTCTTTTCTGAGCAGTGAACCATGGGGCAGCCAGACGCCTCTGGAAATCATGTCACTCCTGCCCCTCGTCTTCCCACATCCAGAAAGCTCAGCCAGGGGACCCGAGCCATGGTCAGTGCCTCACCTCCTACCTCATCAGCTCACCAACTACACCCTGAGGGTGAATTTAGGAAAGCGTCCAGCGCGGAGCAGAAGTGACAAGGCCTTCTTGCCTGACAACTCTGCATCTGGAGGCCTCGCTTTAGGTGTGGTTGTTGAACTGGCAGCCACTTAGTCGAGGCCAGTCTTCTGGGCAGCTGGTGTTACACCAGCTGTTTGCCAAATGCACAGGCTGCTAAATGACACGTTGTGAAGACAGGAGACAGGATACACATGAGGCGGGTCGGAAAATATGACTGTCTGGGAGAAAAGGCAACTAGAACAAAAAACAGATATGGAAGACAGCAGCCTTCCCAAAAGCACATGAAAAATGATCAAAACCTGTGCCGGTCCTTCATTTACACAGTTAGCAACACTATAATGCTGAACACTGAATAACTGGTCTTTTTAAACTGTGGTGTTGGAGAAGACTCTTGAGAGTCCCTTGAACTGCAAGCAGATCAAACCGGTCAATCCTAAAGGAAATCAGTCCTGAATACTCATTGGAAGGACTGATGCCGAAGCTGAAACTCCAATACTTTGACTACCTGACCCAAAGAGCCGACTCATTAGAAAAAAACCCTGATGCTGGAAAAGATTGAAGGCAGGAGGAGAAGGGGACGACAGACGATGGCATGGTTGGATCGCATTACTGACTCAATGGACATGAGTTTGAACAAGCTCCAGGAGATGGTGAAGGGAAGCGTGGCAAGCTGCAGTCCACGGGGTCGCAGAGTCAGATTCAACTGAATGACCGAACAACAACAAATACTATGCATCAGGATTTGACTTCTGTTTCTTGGAGACCTGAGTGGTAGTAGGTAATATGGATTGTGAAAGATCTATATTTTTGACCTGGTAGCTGACTCTCTAAGGATATAACCCAGAGGAGTGATGTAAAAGAAAAAGACTATCTTTCCTTTAAAAAACAAAAAGAAATTTTAAAAAATACATATGTTAATAAATAAATGTATATATATATATGTGTGTGTGTGTGAATATATACATGTTCTCAGTCTCTCAGTCGTGTCTGACTCTTTGCGACTCCCTGGATTGTAGCCTGCCGGGCTCCTCTGTCCATGGAATTTTCCAGGCAAGAATACTGGAGTGGGTTGCCATTTCCTCCTCCATGGGATCTTCCTGACTCAGAGATCAAATCCCTGTCTCCTGCATTGGCAGATGAATTCTTTACAACCGAGCTGAGAAAGAACTCTATATCGGGGGCTCTAGAGTCTCCAAGAGATTGCACCCTGCATTTCACTGCTCCATCTCTTTCAGCACAAGTTTGTGAAGGAAAGGAAGGCATAGTCCACAAGCCCCAGAGTCCAAATTTGCCACTGGCAGCAGGTCTCAAAACCCCAGGTCCAACAATGGACTCCCCTGGTCCAGCCGCAAAACATTTATAACCTCTCCAAGCAGTCCTTTGGCAGAGAAAAGCAAACTGTGAGCTCAGGAAGCTAATGACCTCGAAACTATCCATTTATCTTGGCCTTTCCCCTCTGTGTGAGATGCCACAAAAAGTGCCAGTCTCTCTCTTTCTCTCTGAAGAAGAATGGATGTAGCCAGAAAACCATGCATGTTTCACCTTGGCTGTTCCTCCTGGGCCAAGCCCAGGGCTGGGCTACCAATGGGAACCAGAGGGGTAAAGGGAATCATTCTTGATCATCCAAACCGGCTTCCCGAATCCTCCACCTAGGGGAGAGAGCTCACCTGAGTTCTGCTTCGCAGACTAATGTTCATCAGCTTCTCCATAAATCTTCATAAAGAGACAATGCTGATTCCTAACAAACCTCCCGTTTGAAGCCAGAAGCTGGTGATGATTCTCCCAACTTGAGCTGCGCTGGCAGCCAGTGGTGGGCAACACAGCTCCCAGCTACCTCCGCCTTCCCACCAGAGGGAGGGGGTGGGCGGCTGCCCTGAGGAATCTGAGAGACTGAAATCAATAGTTCTTCTCAGTTGCCCAGCATCTGCTTCAGTGGCTGCCCTCACCCTGGCACAGGGACTCCAGCTCCCTGCTGGGCCCAGCCCAAGCCAAGAGTTGGCACAGCGAGGCTCCCCTTTGTTTATGGTGTGGGCCACTTGGGTGTGAGATGTTTCCTCTTCTCTTTCCTGCAACTCTCAATTGGATTTGGGTTAAACAACAAATTCAGGGACTGTGGCTGGGTTGAGAAGGCAACTTGTCTCAAGCTGAAACACAAGCAAACAAACCAACAAGACCAAAATCCACAAGGAAAAAATATAATCACTGTGTTTGGAAAAGGCAAAGCTGGCCTGATGATCATTCCCCGCCATGACCCATTCCTCCAGTATCCATATCCTTCATTTTGTGAAATCTCCATTTTCTCGACAACTTACCTTTTCTTTTTCTCCCACCAAAATTATATTTTTCTCCTTTACTTGGATCACACCAGGGCCATGAATGTTCTTTTGGATCAAAACATGCCAAGTCTCCTTTGCACTTTGTTTCCTTCCAGGGGGCAAAGTGAAGGAAGGACATTTGGGGAAAACATCTTGAGGAGGGAGGAGGAGAACTGAGGTAATCTTTTCAGTCAAATTGCGAATTTGAACTCTTTCTCTTTAGGTTGTATTTCCCACCCTCCCCCCAAGTTTGGCTTTAAGGATGAAAATACATTATTTTCAGGTAAATCCACAGTTGCATTTAAAATTCCCAGGCTGCCTCTGATACACGAAAAGGTAGTTGAGTTTGTTTGCTGCTATATTAATGTGTGAAGTAGCTAAATTAATCCTTCCATATGATGTCTGAATAGGTTATTATAAGGTGCTTAGAGATTTGGCAGGCTGAGCCCCATCTTTCTTTCAAGATGTTAAGAAAATAAATGTAAATGCAGGAAACACTGCATGTGGGGATCCGCTGTCCAACTTTACGATTTGAATGTCAGTGTAGTATTTAGGAAAAGTTAACCACAGTAGCAAGGGCACAAGATTCTCACTAGGGTGGATCCTTCCTCTGAACCTTTGTTTAGTTACGTTCAGTCCTGAGGGACTCAAGACTGGGTCACTTTCCAGTTTCCCAGCCCTGTTGTCTTAGTTAAGACTCTTCTGTTTTCTGCCTTACAAAACCCATCTTGACCTAGTTTGAACCAAGATGGGGGTTTTATTAAGAAGCTCCTGGGATATCTCACAGAAGCCAAAGGCAGTGGGACTCCTCAAGGAGCATGAAATAGGAATGGGGAAAGAAACTGGAAATACAGCTGTGCTCTTGTTCCGTCTTTTTCTGTGCCTGCTGTTTACTTTCCCACTCTTCGCTAAAGGTTGACTTTCTTTCATGCTGCTTTCCCAGGGGGTAGATAGTAAACCCAGACCCTGAGTTTTAAAATGTTTCTTAATTCCATGCCACAGAGAGGAAAGGGCCAGCTCCTAACCAGAATTTTACTTTGCAATCACACGGCTAACACACCAGCGCTTTCTTGCCTCTGTTGCACTGTTTCTCCATTTGCTTTGTTCCTTTTTCAAAGCATTCTGTTCTTGTTATGTGAATTTCATACTTTACATCTCACCTAGAACATTCTATCATGTTTTATTTGCTTTTCAATTTTCTTTCATTGTTGTTGTTCAGTGGTTCAGTTGTATCTGACTCTTTGCAACCCCATGGACTGCAGCACGCCAGGCTTCCCTGTCCTTTACCATGCTCAAACTCATGTCCATCGAGTTGGTTATGCCATCCAGCCATCTCATCTTCTGTCACCCCCTTCTTCTCCTGCCCTCAATCTTTCCCAGCATCAGGGTGTTTTTCAAAGAGTTGGCACTTCACATCAGGTGGCCAAAGTATTGGAGCTTCTGCTTCAGCGTCAGTCCTTCTAATGAATATTCAGGATTGATTTACTTCAGGATTGACTGGTTGGATCTCCTTGCTGTCCATGGGACTCTCAAGACTCTTCTCCAGCACCACAGTTTGAAAGCATCAATTCTTTGGCACTCAGTCTTCTTTAGTCCAGCTTTCACATCCATACATGACTAGACAGAACTTTGTCAGCAAAGTGATGTCTCTGATTACTGGTACACTGTCTAGGTCTATCATAGCTTTTCTTTCAAGAAGCAAGCATTTTTTAATTTCATGGCTGCAGTCACTGTCTGCAGTGATTTGGAGCCCAAGAAAAGTATTTCTGCCTGGAGAACTCCAGAGACAGAAGAGTCTGGTGGACTACAGTCCATGGGGTAGCAAAGAGACATGACTGAAGGACTAGCACTTTCACTTTCACTTTTCAGCACATCATCAACTAATTGGAAGCTGTTATGTGGTCTTAGCCAACAAAGTTGGTTAAATCCATTAAGATTCTTTGGTTACAAGCAACAGAACCAAACCACAGCTAGATGAAGCACAAAGAGAAATTCACTGGGAAGACCCTGAGATAGATTACGGAATCCAAGGAAGAACTGAATGTCCAGGACTTGGGAAGAACCAGCATTGCTCTGGTGACTTCAGAAACAGCATTTTCTGGACCCTCTCTCCAGACTTCTCTCATTTTTGTGACTTGACTCATTCATTTCCAGTTTCTGACTCTGGTAGAAATTCCTGAGAGAGAATCTGATTGCCCTCATTCAGGTGTCCTCACCTGGTGAAATACAGCTCTAATTTTACTTAAGTGATGTTTAGCAAAAACATTCCTTCTTGGAGTACAGGACTTGCTACATAATTCGTAAGGTTCAGTGCAAAATGAAAATGTAGGGTTCCTTGTTCAAGAATTATCAAGCATTTCAAGATGGTATATCAGAGCATTAAACCAAGTATAGGGCCCTGTGAGACTTCACAGGTCATATGCCCATGAAGCTGGTTCTGCCTAGGAGCTCAGCTCTGTGGTCAAATTGTGGCTGCTAGTCTTGGATTTTCTCTTGAATTGCTCACCTGCAGGATGTTATAAGGCAATTCCATGGAGAGCGCAGCTGGCAAGGATGGAGGCTTGCCAATCACCGTATTAGTGAGCTTGGAAGTAAATAACTTGCCTTTCCTGTCCCCATCCCAGCAAGCCTTCAGATGACACTGTAGCCCAGGATGGTATTTCAACCTTATGAGAGACTGTGAATCAAAGTCACCTTATGAATTCAAGTCTGGAATTCTGATACACAGAAACTACAGGACAATAAATCTTTTAAGACTCCAAGTTTGGGGTTTTTTTAGATTTTTTTATGTGGATCATTTTTTTAAAGTCTTTATTGAATTTGTTACATTATTGTTCCTGTTTTATGTTTTGGTTTTTCTGGCCATGAGGCCTATGGGATCTTAGCTCCCAGACCAGGGATTGAACCCAGACCCCTTGCATGTGAAAGCGAAATCTTAACCACTGGACCACCAGGGAAGTCTCTAAGCCACCAAGTTTTTGAGGGCCCTTGCAAAAGATAGCTAATATAGTGTTACTCATTATGCTGATCTATTGACATGTATTGTAATTTACACATGGGCAACTGAGCGAGGTTATGGACTATACAATCCAGTTTTATCTAAATTCATTCTCATAAAAAAATGGACAAATATTTTTTAAAAATTCCTGCAAAGAAACTAGAGACTGATGTTAATGCTGATAACACAAACTGATCCCAAGAAAATGGCTCTTCATGTAAAGGAAAAAAATAATGATAACTAATCAGATCTGTCAAGATGGTGACCACAAAGTGAACATTTTTAAAATATGGGTTTACTTCCACTTGAGATGTTAGCTTAAAATGTATAAAAATTATAAATAAGTAAATATTCACACATTCATGCAAGCCCCAAAATACCTCTCTGATAAGTTGCAAGATCAAAAAGATTGGTGACTGTGTGGAGAGCACCTGGTCCCCTGTGTTGAAGCCACTTGGTTACAGCATCATCATTGCAAGGATGGGCAGGGGTCAGGTAACAGGTACAGCCCTGGGCAGCATTTTGGAATGAGACAAGACTTATAATGACCAGCAGACTGAAAGCATTTCATGAATCCTAGTCCTAACTCTAACCCTATAGTCACACATGCTGGAAATATTCTGATTCGATTATTCAAGGAAAGAGTAATTTCAGAGGACAGAAAATCCTTGGAAACACACAAATTATACATACAATTTTTAAAAATTCGTCTTGATATTCATTCAAAAAAAAAAAAAACTTTAACATAGGTACAATTCAACACAACATAATAAAGTGAACCCAATGCACCTGCCACCTGGGCCAAGAATCTGAATGTTGCCAGATGTCTGAAAACCCTCCAGACACCCTTCACCAACAATATCACTCTTCTCTACCCTAGAAAGAGCTGCTGTTGTGACTTTTGTAATAACCCTTTTCTGGCTTTATTTGATAGTTTTACCACTTTGATATGTCTCCATTAACAATACGGTTTGGTTTTACCCATTTTAATATTTTATGAATAGAAACCCGCTTGCATGTTTTCTTTCATTTTATGTCTTGGGTCAACACTATTTGAGAGCCATTTATTGCAAATAGTTGCATCTGTTTTTACTGATATCTGATCTTCTTTTGTATTAACATCCCAATTTATCTATCCATTCTTTGCAGAAGGTTATTTGGCTTATTTCCAATTTTGAGTAATTACAAGCAATTTTACCTTAAATATTCTGGCATACATCATCCTGGTGTGCACCTACATGAGTTTCTCTAGGACACATGTAGTGGTAGAAACACTGAATTGTAATCTGTGTACATCTTCAACTGTAGTGAATAATGCCACATTGTCTTCTGAAGCAGCTATACCAATTTATACTCCACCCTCCTCCCCCAGCTGTTTGAGACTTCTCGTTATTACACTGTTGTTCAGTCATTAAGTCACGTCCGACTCTTTGCAACCCCATGGACTGCAGCACGCCAGGCTCCTCTGTCCTCCACTGTCTCCTAGAGTTTGCTCAAATTCATATCATTGAATCAGTGATGCTATCTAACCATCTCATCCTCTTATTCATTATTACACATCTTTGCCAATACTTGGTATTATCAAACTTTTTAATTCTTGCCAATATGACAGATATGTAGTGTTATCTCTTTCTGCTTTCAATTTGCATTTCTCTCATTACTACTAAAATGTTATATATATATATTTATTGGCCATTTGGATTTATTCTCTTGTAATTTGTGGAGTTTGCCCATTTGGGGGGGGGAGTTGAGTTTTTCTTATTGATATGGTGCAGTCTTTTATATATACTGTCAATTTATTACCAGCTATGTTTTACAAATATCTTAACATTTATATCTTCCCACCCTAAAGTTTGACCTTTCATTATTTTTAGGGTATCCTTTGATAAACACAAGTGTTTTATTTTAATGTAGCTGACTCTTTGTGACTCCATGGACTGTAACTCACCAGACTCTTCTGTCCATGGAATTCTCCAGGCAAGCCATTCTTTTCTCCAGGGGATCTTCCCAACCCAGGGATTGAACCTGGGTCTCCTGCATTGCAGCAGATTCTTTATTCTCTGAGCTACCAGGGAAGCCCTTAATGTAGCCAAAGTAATAAAGCTTTCATTTTAAAATCTTATTCAAGGGGATATTGTTTATATTCCTGGTACAAAAATATTCTGTTAGTTGTTGTTTAGTCACTAAGTCATGTCTGACTCTTTGCAACCCCACAGAGCCAGGCTCCTCTGTCCATGGAATTTTCCAGGCGAGAATAATGAGTGGGTTGCCTTGTCCTTCCCCAGGAGATCTTCTCAACCCAGAGATGGAACCCACGGCTCCTGCTGCATCTCCTGCACTGCAGGCAGAGTCTTTACCACTGAGCCACCAGGGAAGCCCTACCTTATGACCTAAAGTGTAGTTTTACCTTCCACATTTAGACTTTTAACCCACTTGGAATTCATCATTGAACAGGCATTCCTTCCCTCACTGAGCTGTCATGTGCGTCTATCAGATATCAAGTGCCCACACATATGCATATTCTTTTTTGTCCTATTTGGCTTCATTGGGCTGTTTGTCTGCTGCTGCTGCTGCTAAGTTGCTTCAGTCGTGTCCGACTCTGTGCGACCCCACAGACAGCAGCCCACCAGGTTCCCTCATCCCTGGGATTCTCCAGGCAAGAACACTGGAGTGGGTTGCCATTTCCTTCTCCAATGCATGAAAGTGAAAAGTGAAAGTGAAGTCGCTCAGTCATGCTCGACTCTTAGCGACCCCAGGGACTGCAGCCTACCAGGCTCCTCCGTCCGTGGGATTTTCCAGGCAAGAGTGCTGGAGTGGGGTGCCATTGCCTTCTCCGGGCTGTTTGTTTGTCTCTGTGCTAATACCACATTGCTTCTACTGTTGTTGTTCAGTCGCTAAGTCGTGTCCAGTTCTTTGAGACCCCATGGACTGCAGCACATCAGGCTTCTCTTTCCTTCACCATCTCCCGGAGTTTGCTCAAACTCATGTCCACTGAGTCAGTGATACCATCCAACCATCTCATCCTCTGTCACCCCCTTCTCCTGCCTTCAATCTTTCCCAGCATCAGGGTCTTTTCCAGTGAGTTGGCTCTTCATATCAGGTGCCCAAAGTATCAGAGCTTCAGTTTCAGCATCAGTCCCTCCAATCAATTCAGGGTTGATTTCCTTTAGAATTGACTGGTTTGATCTCCTTGCAGTCCAAGCAACTTTCAAGAGTCTTCTCCAGCGCCACAATTCAAAAGCATCAATTCTTCAGCACTTGGCCTTTTTTAATGGTCCAACTCTCACATCCATACACAACTATTGGAAAAACCATAGCTTTGATTATATGGACTTTTGTCAGCAAAGTAATGTTTCTGTTTTTTAATATGCTGTTTAATTTGTCATAGCTTTTCTTCCAAGGAGCAAGTGTCTTTTAATTTCAGGGCTGCAGCCACTATCTGCAGTAATTTTGTAGTCCAAGACTGTATCTTAAATCTAGTGTCTTGCAAATCCCCTCACTTCATTCTTTTCCTTTGAGAGAGTGAGGTACTTTTTTTAGAATTTAAGTTTTAGAATCAACTTGTCAAATTCTACAAAAAAAAAAAAAGACTTGCTTAGATTTTGACTAGGGTTAAGATTACATGGTGGTGGTGGTTTAGTTGCTAAGTCGTGTCAGACTCTTGCGACCTCTTGGACTGTAGTCTGCCAGGCCCCTCTGTTCATGGGATTCTCCAGGCAAGAATACTGGAGTGGGTTGCCATTTCCTTCTCCAGGAATCTTCCCAACCCAGGAATCGAACCTGGGTCTCCTACATTGCAGGCAGATTCTTTACCAACTGAGCTACAAGGGAAGCCCAAGATTACATAGAATCCGTAAAGCAATTTGGGGAAATTAGTATCTTTTCAATATTGGGTAGTCCCATCCATGATATGGCATATTTCTCAATTTTTTAAGATTTTCTTTAATATCTCTCAACAGTTTTACAATTTTGTCCATAGAGTTTTTGCATATATTTAAAAGTATTTACATTAGTTGCTTCATTTTTCTACATTTTTTGCTGACATATACAAATACAACTGAGTTTTGTGCATTGCTATTGTATCTAGCTATTGGTAAAGCTCTTTATTAGTTCTAATAATATATCTGTAGGTTTGGATTTCCTGTGAACATACACTTACCTCCCACCCCCTTTTTTTGCCTTTGTGTACAGTCTAGGTCCTCCAGGAAAATGTTCAATATTATAACTTACATGCATGTATCTTGTACCTTTGTGATTCTGTAAGCTCAATGAGGAGTGGATCATTGCACAAAGGGGGTGTTGAATAAGCATTTGTTGAATGAATAATTGAATGAACGAGCTATTCTATCATCCAAGTGGCTAACCATAGCATAAAGCATAGGTTGTCACAGAGGCTGGGGACAAAGTGAAAAAAATTAGATTAGGAATCAAAATCAGAACCGACAGGACACAATACACTCCCTGAGGCCAAGACAAAGTTGCAAAGTACATAGATTATTAGCCTAGTAAAACGATTTAAGCTTAGAATAGAAAGAGAGTGACTGATTTTTTTTTTTTTTAATCCCAGGCACAGTGCTAGGCACTTTTAAATTCATAATTCCCCTCCCCAAATTCCTTTATCTTTATTTTTTGAATACGTTATTATGCTTCTATTGCTCTTATCTTAAAGTCCAAATCTTATGTGATCTAGTTCGTGCCTGCTCCTCCAGCCCTGGTCTTAAGACAGTAACCCTCCTGGTTATGTTTTTCAGTTCTTAGAAAACATAAAGCTCCCTCACCTAGTAATGCCTTCATATCTTTTCCTTCTGCCTGGAATGCGCTTTCCACCATGTCTCCTGGCTGGCCTCTCTATTCAACTGTCAGATCTCTGCTCCAGTGTCACCTTCTCAGGGAAACCTGTCCTTACTTTTAACAAATAGCTTTGCTTCCCCCACAAAGTATATTCTTAAAGCACCTGTACTTTTCCTTAAAACCTCTTACCAAAATAGCAAGTTAATCCCTGTGTTATTTGATTACCATCTCCCACTTGATTGTAAACTCCAAAAAGGTGATGAATGTCTAGCTTATTCATTTCTGGATTCCCAAACACCTGGCCAGCATCTGGTACACGCACGGCAGGTGATGGCTACTCCCTGAACTGAAAACTGTGGCTCTTCACTACTGACTTTCCTTCGCACTGCCAAATCTGAGTTTTTCCCGTGGCTCCCAGGTGCTCTGAGATGCTCCCTTCTTGTTCCCAAAGCCTTGTGTCCTTAAATCTATTAAACCGCTTAACCAGGTTTAACTCAGTTTACCTCCACTTTATTCTCTGAGCACCAGCACAGGTGCCAGGCCCATAGTAGGTGCTAATATACATTAGCTTGAGGAAATCAATGAGCACAAATGAACAATACATAATGAATAGGTTGTATATGTGTATACAACAAGTATTTCAGCCTTTCTTACCATGGGGCAGTCTCTTTGATGAAGTTAACTATCTGCAAGTTCTTTATGATAATTCAAGCAATTAGCCTCCCTATGAGAGGCTCTAAGAGAGAAATACTTTATACTGAATTACAGTCAGTAGTGAATACTGTTACAGAGAGGGTCTGGTGTACCGTATACATATGTGGATAGAATATAATATATATATATACATGTATTTCTTTCTAAAAAAAACTTACAAAAATAAAGAAAATGTCAAAGCCTTTTAAAGGGCGTGATCACGCTGAGTAATACAACCCTTCCTTCATTTTTACATTATTTTGGTATGAGATGTTTTTATGGCTCTTGCTAAAAATAAAAGACATTTCAGACTTTCTCAGTAAATGAAGCACTGCAGACTTTCCAGTTTTGTTGTTTCCCCTAAAATTAATATAATTAATTAAAACCCAATGTTAGTCTGATTTACAATCTGTGAGTCAATGAGTCACAGACTCTTATGCTAATAGGGCAGTTTTCTGAGCTTTTCACAAAAAAAAAACCCACAACTGTGTCCCAGCACAGGGCCAGCAGAATAGGCATGACAGAGACCCAGCAAGAAAGACCTTCCTAACCTACCATAGTATATTTATACTGTGTTTGGAGTAGAAGAGTCTAAGAATAATTTAGAAAGACAACTGCTTTTATCAAGTGTAAGAAATTAGTTTAACTGAATTTAAATGTAATTGCAGGAGCAGCTGGTGAAGGCTAATTTCTGTTCACAGCCTGCTTTCTCAGGAACTGCACCCCCATTCTGTTCCCTAGGAAAGGATCAAGTTTCAAGCTGTGTATTGCTGATACCAACTCTTACAGGCTGCTCTTGAACTGGGGTCAATGCCAGGAGCCACAGAGGAGATCACCCCTTTCCCCGTGTTTACGGTCACATGCTCCTCACCCTCCTTTGAAAAGACACTGCCAGGTTTAAGTATCAGGTTGACTTACTCTGAAAGGCTTGAGGAACTCTCAGGTCCATTCTGATGGGACCTCTGTCTATATGCACCTGATCCAGGTGCTTAGCAGCTTCTCCAGGTTCAGAATGACAGATCCCACCTGATGGGGAAAACTGTTGACTTCAAGAGCTGCAGAGTTCTTACACGTCATCCGCCTGGACCTGCTCGCTCACTTGACAGATCGGGAATGGAGAGCCTGAGAGGGAGGCAGTCTGACTGCCAGTCCAGTCCAGCACCCCACACGACACAACCACACCCCCAAGATGCTGTGCCCACTCCTTTCACATAAGATTCAACGTCCGCCCCCCACACCCCAATCCAGGCCAATACACAAACCTGTGTATCTTCTCAAATGCTCTAAACTGAACACAGGTGTTCAGGTCCTTTTATTTGACCTGTCAATATTTCCTTCCGTGGAGTCAAGGTTTTGCTCTTAAACTATCAGCCCTTCTGGAATATGTAAGCTTTCTCTATCATTTACACTCAGGATAAAGGAAGTTACAAAATTATTTATAGGAGATAAGACTTCCATAGACAGAATGAAGTAAGGAAACTGGAAAACTGAGGAAGTCTGAGGAAGCCAAGCCGAGGAAGCAGGGCGGGGGGCTCCAGGTAAGTGCTCAGCCCATCCCTCTCCTGAGCGACTCAGGAGCGCTCCTTGAAGCGTCAGCGGTGCCTGTGAAGTCATAGCTTCCCAGGGGTCACCTGGCTCCAGCTCCAGACCAGTGCATCCAGCTGGGCATCGGGTTTCCTTCCTCATGCGCAACTGTCCTGGAGCCTCTGCATGACAGAAATGCTGTTGCGAGGTTTCTGATTTCTCCCTCAGAGAATCCCCAGACAAGGGCATCCAGCCCACAAGGGTGTTGAGTTTCCGGTGGCTCAAAGCTTTGTTCTCCAACCACAGCACACACCCCAAGGCTCCTGGTACTTGTCAGACTGCCAGACACCTCCAGGCGGAAGCCAGCATGACGAGAGCACCAGGCTCTGTGCTCACACAGAACCTGCCCAGCAGAGAACATTCTCCAAGGCCTTGACCTGGCTGGCCTCTTCTTCACCCCCACTCACCTCGTCTGTGTGCTTCTCCTTGCTGGGTTGGGGTGCAGGGCAGCTCTGCCCATCCTCTCCCACCTGTTGGGCACCTCCCTGGGGTCAGAACCTGGCCACTTCCCAGCAGCACACACACACATGAGCACGTGGAGGCCTGGCACCCACGGCCGTGTCCTAGGGCTGCAAGGCCACCCGCCACCCCATACATCTCTCCCCTCCTTAGGAGACTCCTCAAGCTCCTGTCACTCTCCTGTCTGCAGGACCCTATTGCCCGCCCCTGCTGGTACAACTCTCCTTAGCCCCAACAGGACAATCCCCGAGGGTCCTCCGACTATCCCTTTATCTTTAGTCTTATTCCTGGATTGACGAAGCCTCCTAAGGGCCCTTTCAGTTCAGTTCAGTTCAGTTCAGTTCAGTTCAGTTCAGTTCAGTCGCTCAGTCGTGTCCGACTCTTTTCGACCTCATGAATCGCAGCACACCAGGCCTCCCTGTCCATTACCATCTCCCAGAGTTCACTCAGACTCAACATCCATCGAGTCAGTGATGCCATCCAGCCATCTCATCCTCTGTTGTCCCCTTCTTCTCCTGCCCCCAATCCCTCCCAGCATCAAAGTCTTTTCCAATGCGTCAACTCTTCCCTTTACTTTAGGCCAAATGTATTCTCAACACACCTAAATATGTATTTGTGAAGACCAGAGGATTGGTGTCACAGGGTTAACAATATTGAACCAAAGTTCCCAGTCCTGTTCTTGAAAGTTTGTTGCCCACAATCTGGAGTTCAGATCTGTGAAGCTCACCATTCCCTTTATGGGACTTGACTATCCTTTTTCTCTACCGTGATTTGCTTATCACTGGGCCTTTCTCAATTATTGACAGGGATGGGAGGGGAAGAGAGGGCCCAAAAACATATTGCAAACATTGATAAAGTTTAATAAAATCTGTGGGCTTCCCTGGTGGCTCAGAGGTAAAGAATTCACCTGCAATGTAGGAGACCCAAGAGATGCAAGTTCAGTCCCCAGGTCAGGAAGATCCCCTGGAGGAGGGCATTGCAACCCACTCCAGTATTCTTGCTTGGAAAATCCCATGGACAGAGGAGTCTGATGAGCTACAGACCATAGTGTCGCAAAGAGTCAGACATGACTGAAGTGACTTAGAACACACAATAAAATTTGTGGGGGATTTCCATGATACACACCAAATACTCATGCATGCCTGAGCTCACTAAAGGGAGAGGGTTGGCTGAGTAATGGTAAGATCCTGGTCCAGTTCTCCGATTCTGATGTTATTTATAGCACCTGCCAGTCATTGAAAAGTTACTAGTCACTGAAATGTTGGGGCATTTTAGGTAAAAAAAAAAAAAAAGTAGCTGCGGTCTTTAATCTTAGAGGGCTGCATGCATGCATGCTCGGTTGCTTCAGCTGTGTCTGACTCTGCAACTCTAAGGGCTGTAGCCCATCAGGCTCCTTTGTCCATGGGATTCTCCAAGCAAGAATACCAGAGTGGGTTGCCATTCCCTTCTCTAGAAGATCTTCCTGACCCAGGGATCGAACCCTGGTCTCCCATATTGTAGGCAGATTCTTTACTATCTGAGCCGCCAGGAAAGCCCAGACAGAGGGTGTGCTAAGTCGCTTCAATCATATTTGACTCTTTGTGACCCCAAGGACTGTTGCCTGCCAGGTAAGAAAACTGAAGTGGGCTGCCATGTCCTCCTCCAGGGGCTCTTCCCCACCCGAGGATCGGGACTACTTGGCTATTGAGCAAATCTTACTGAAATCCTTCCCTTCCTGGTTCAAGTCATGGAGCCTGAGTCCTCGGCTAGAAGAGCTTATGGCCTCCATCAGAGAGCACTCTTACCCTTGACCTTCTCTTTTCTAAACTATTTTTCCTTATATGAAATTGTCTTTCTTTGTAAAGTCATTTGGTTCAACCCCTGCTAAATCTATTGTGACTCACATTCCTTCAGGAAGTGCACACAAGAAAACAGATGGTGAGTGGGGGAGCGAGGTGGGCGTGAGGTGGGGATGGAGTTATGGTCTGCAGCACAACTGTGAGACACCTCAGGGTCTGCTGGAAGGGTCAGCTGGCCAAGGAACTTAAAGTTCGATGCTCAAAGGCCTGCAGGCGGCTGAGCTCCTGCACAGGACTGGACAGGAGGAGCCCTGTGGACCAGATAGGAGAGAGTGCTGTTCTCTGAGAATCGGCCTGCAACTCAGCCCATGTGAGGGCTGTTCACCGAGGTGTCTCGGCCAGGTGGCAGATTTCTCCTGTTGTCCTGTAACTTGGCTTGAAGCGGAAGATGACCCATGTCACCTGGGCCCTGATAACGGAGAGCAAATTCCAGCAAAAAGTGCCCATGCCTATGCTGGCCATCTCGTGCCCAGCAGGCAGCTCCCTGCCATCTGGCCACCTTAGAGAGCTCACAGCCGCTCTGCTCCTCACCCACCTGGCTTCAGCTGCTCCAACCCCAGTGACAGGGACAGCGTGGCCAACACTGGGCACAAACCAGGCTCTGATTTACCTGCTCTCCTGCTTCAGGGACCAGGTCCCCTGATGCTGTTGTGCCCTAGTTTTCCACAGAATTGATGCCCCATCCCTTGGGGTAAGAAAGCTTTCAACCTTATTCGCAAATATTGAAAAATTCAAAGCTCAAATACATTTGTGGCATTCACTGTTGTCAGAGGATGTTAGCAGAAATTTCCTAAGGCATTAAGCGAAGAAAAAAAAAGTACCAGGTAGATGGGAATTCCAAGGGAAATTGTGTAACCCACATGTATGTCTAGGCGGTCTCTTTCTAACATAATCTAACAGGAGATCCAGCAAATGACCTGTCATAATATCGTCATGTTTCTTTTAAAAAGTTTTTCTAAATTTACTTTTGATTGGAGGATAATTGCTTTACAATGCTGCGTTGGTTTCTGCTGTACAACTTGAATCAGCTGTAAGTAGACAAACGTCCCCTCCCTCTTGAACCTCCCTCCCTCCCAGCCCCCATCCCACCCCCTCAGGGTGTCACAGAGCGCCAGGCCAAGCTCCCTGCGTTATGCAGCAGCTTCCCACTAGCTACCTATTTGCACATGGCCATGTACACGCTTCAAGGCTACTCTCTCAACTCGGCCCACTCTCTCCTTCCCCATAGTGTTCACAAAACCGTTCTCTACACCTGAGTCTCTATTCCTGCCCTGTAAATAGGTTCATCAGTACCATTTTCCCACATAAAATGTTTGTTAAAGGGCCAGGTAATTGCTTGTGATAATCCAACAAATCTGAACACTTTATTGCTTTATTTACACACTGACTTATTTTATGAGTGGATTACAGGAATTTATGTAATGAAATTTAAAAATATCTAGAGACACACGAAAAATCAGAGCCCAAATGCTTAGGGGTAGGAGGGAAAATCTGGCATGCAGATGTACAGATGACCAGGTTATCCCGACAATAGAGCTGAGCCGCTAGCTAAGGATGGATAATTTCTGAGCTCTTCTCGTCACGGGTGTTGACGGCATCAGCATCGACACCTGTGTGAGCAAGGTGCTGACTCCACGCGGGCTAAGACGTGCTCCTGCCTACAAGAAGCTCAGGGGTCTGTGGTGAACAATGGGGATTCCTCCTCTAAATCCTTATCCAAATGGGGTTGTGACACAGATTTTTGAAGAAAAGAAGGCTGAGGTCAGCAACATGTCTTGAGCACCTGTGGGAATCATGCTAGAGACAGACTCCGCACCTGCTGATCTGCTCAGCGCTCCCCCCGCCACACACACACTCTCCTGTCCTGCCGGCAGCCCCAGTTCTCCCTGGCTCAGAACCTCTCCAGGGATCCATCCAGACTGCAGCAGAGCAGCACCCCAAAACTGTCCCCTACCAGCTCTCCCTCGTCTATAAAAGGCTCAGCATCAGTAGTACATCTAAGGATGGAAGCAACTCCTGTTTTAACATTTAATAGCGACTTGCTAAGGATCTGCATGGATTTGTTTATCTGACAAAATCTGTCCCCAGAGAAAGGTTTGGAGTCTGATAATGGGGTTAGAAGCCTGAAGCAAGGGCAAAGTGTTCCATCAGTGAGGCTTTGAGATCTCCATCAGCAACCTCAGCACTTGAACCTCAGTGAAGGGAAGACTGAACGCTGAAATAGGAAGAATAAAAAGGAAGTTTCCCCCACCTAGTGATTTTGCTAATGCGCCGGTGCTGAGGGCAATGATGGTCTGTCTACGACAGGTTTTGTCTTCACTTTAAGTTACTACTATCTCATTTTGCTTCCCTGGTGGCTCAGTGGTAAAGAATCTACCTGTCAAAAGAGGACACATGGATTTGATCCCTGGGTTGAGAAGAATCCCTGGAGGAGGAAATGGCAACCCACTTGCCATTCTTGCCTGGGAAATCCCATGGACAGAGGAGCCGGGTGGGCTACAGTTGGTGGTGTCCCAAAGAGTCAGACATGATTTACTCAGTAAAGAGCAAGCATAACATCTCATTTGCACTCATGCACTGATTTGCTTTCCTCAAGTGAAATAGTCTGGATTTGGTTCTGTCCCCATCCCTAAGCTGTATTTCAGCACTCCAGCCTCATTCTGGACTTTTCTTGGTGGATCCTCACCCCTCAGCCCCCTCAGCCTCATCTGTCCATTGGATAGTCAATCTCTTCCTAAAACAGACCATAAAAGTGTTCAGTTAACTTTTTTCCCCATCTCAAGAGTCATCAATTAAATTAGCTTAACATGACTCCCAATCTTTATTTACAAAAATGATACAGAGAATAAAATTTAAGAAAATACATATTCTTAGATCCAATTCTATACTTTTATGTTATATTTAATTAATTTAGGCACTTGATTTAATGTCATACTCTTTTTTTTTTTTAGTATTGTATTACTCAGAATTTTTCTTTTTGAGTCAAAATCCTGATGGAGAACAGCAAGTTCTATCTCCAACTTTGTTCCCAGGGTTTGTCACTTCAAGGTGTCTTGGCATCAGGCTCTAGTTTGGAGCTTTTGCCTGTCCTTGGGTCTCGCTGCAGCAGACCAAAGGTCAGTGAGGGAAAAGGCCAGAAACATGGAAAGGCTGAGCTCTTGGTCCTCAGAAAGCACTGAGCTCAAATTTTGGCACAACAATTCAGTCACTGTCTTGATGTTCTCATTTGCAAAAATTAGATTCATAACACTTACCACACAGGCATTTTATAAAAATTAAATAAAATAATAAATGTGAAAAGCTTAGCAGGGTGCCTGGCTCATAGTATTTAAACTAGTCATCACCATCACCCACTTCACATTCTCCTCTTTATCATCACTTTCTCAATCATCCCCAGTTCTTGTAACTCTTTGACGAACAAGTCATACTTTTTCTTTAAATTTCTCATCACTAGTGACCCTGTGAGGGAATCTGTGTCTCTCCTGGCTCTCAGTCCTGGTTCTGCCATCTTGGACAATTTGCTTGGTCCCCCCAAGTCCCACCACTTCACGTGTAAGCGTATAATGCGGGGAAACCAGCTGTTTCCTCACGGGACTGCTGGGAGGGTTAATGCGATGTGTAGACAATATGTCTACATGTCTGACTTACTTGGAATAGGTTCCCCCTCTGTTCATTATTTCTTCTTTCCCTGTGATGAGATAGTAGAAGAAATCACATCCAAATGAGATGCCACACATCTACCTAAAAACCTCATAATGGCACAGGCAAAATATTTAGTCTCATTTCATCAGACTCTATTCACTTCGGGCTCTGTTAGTTCACAATAGGTATTAATCACTTAATCATACAAGCTAATTTATACTCAGCTGTTAATCAGTTAATGGCTCCTCCAGAAGGATTTACATAATGCCTTTATCCAGAAAAAAAGCACAGTCTCCTAAAAGCTCTAAGAAGGGCCTCTGTGGTGACAGGGGCCACCTTGAGATGGACCTTCTTCCATAACGCCCAGCAGCAGCCTCCCTGCCTGGGCATGGACCCAGGTCTGCCTGACTTGATGAGATCCCCATTGGTTTGCACACATCTGCTGAATCGCCTGTCCTTTGTTGGCTGGGTTTCTTCCCATGCCCGGATGCACAGGGCAATATACACTTCCTAGCTACAGCTGTCCTTTTAGTGGACTGGGACTGGATGAAGAGACAGCCAGGAACAGGGAAACTTACATCTTCCAAACCTGGACACTTCTATTTGTGATAAATGCAAGCCTGGACAGGGTGATGCTGGGACAACTGGCATAAACCAGGATAAATGGTCACTTTAGCAAGAAGTCTATGTTCTTTGTAAAACAGCTTTGAGAATAAAAGCTGAATGACTTATTCCATGGCATATTATGGCTGGTGTGCAAGCCTCTTCAGGATGTGGGGTGCCCATGTTGCCCTGTTGTGATTGAATAGATGTCACTATCTGCACCTGGGTGACAGCTCAGCTTTGGTCAGTCCCCAGGGAAGGGATGTTAACCCTTTCAATGATGGAGACTTGCTCGGTTCTCTCTAATCACGTTTCCAGACAACCATTCTGGAAACAAACCACGTCATGTTCTGAAGGAGGAGAGGTGAATGGAATCTAAAAGAAGGTAGGTCAAAGACTGACACAGTCACCAGGGAATGACTGACGGAAAATGTGGGGGAACCTCGGATAGGTCAAGTGATTCTGCTTTTATTAAGTCGTAAACTTCAGATTAGTGCTGGGGCTTGGATGTCTGGCTGCAGTATATATTGGAAGAAGCATCAGTGAGAGCAGCCACTGCTCTTCTAGTGTCTGTGCTGAATAATGTTGACATGAGGTGATTCAGCAATTACTATAATGCGAGTTTGGATTGGGGAAGCCGAGGACCTCTCAGCCAGGTCAAATCCTGAAAAGTTAACTCAGTTTCACACAGTCTTCAGCTTTGGTGCTTGCTGCTGCTGCTGGAGCCACAGAAAAGGTAGCCAAGGGCCTGTATGGTCTCCAATCATTTCCAGCCACTGGTTTCGGAAGTGGGCTTTGGATTCCAAGGACGCCTCCATGGCTGGCCATCTGGTTAGTGCTCATCTCTCATGTGGGATGCAAACAGGGAACATACTTCAAGGCAGAATCAATAATCTGACAGAGGAGGGAGTTCACAGCTTCTCAAATGAGCTCCTTAGCATTAATTAATTTATTCATTAATTCAATAATAATTTATTAAGGGCATATAATGTGATGAACAATGTGGGAGGCTTGGTTGGAAGATGGGAGCGAGGGAAGATACAATTATAAAGACATGTAAAAATATACCCCCTTCTTTTTATAGAACCCACATCTGGAGAGCAAGATAGCCATTGCTATTGTTTAGTTACTCAGTCATGTCCTACTCTTTGAGATCCCATGGACTGTAGCCTGCCAGGCTTCTCTGCCCATGGAATTTCCCAGGCAAAGAACAGTGGAGTGGGTGGCCATTTCTTTCTCCAGGGGATTCTCCCAATCCAAGAATCGAACCCACGTCTCCTGCATTGGTAGGTTACCATCGAGCCAACAGGGAAGCCCCCATGTAGGCATATTATTAAAATACAACTTTAGTAAACACTGTTTTTGTAGGTATTTTTGTAGATATATTCACAGTAGGTGCCATGCACAGAGTATTACAAGTGCTTCCCAAGTGGCGCAATGGTAAAGAATCCGCCTGCCAACACGGGTGCCGCAGGAGATGCAGATTCAGTCCCTGGATGGAGAAGATCCCCTGGAGCAGGAAATAGCAACCCACTCCAGGGTTCTTTGCCTGGAAAATTCCATGGACAGAGGAGCCTGGTGGGCTACAATCCATGCGGTCACAAAGAGCTGGACAGACTGAGCAACTGAACACAGATACGCTGAGTATTACACGACTATCAGGAAATACCATTATCTGAGGAAATCTCCAAAGGCTTCACAGAGGAAATGATATTTGGGCTGCTCCTAGAAGAGTAACTGGAAATTTCTAGAGGAAGGGAAAAAGAGAAAGTGACAGACTTTAAAATCAGAACTACATTCTAGCCCTAGATCTAATTGTGAAGACTTGGGTTCATTATGTAACTGGTGGACCTCTCTTTCTCCATCTGCAAAGTGAAAATAATAATACCTTCCTTGCAGAATTGTTATAAGAATTAGAGATAATCTATGTTAAGTATTTGGCAAGAGAATGGGTACAAAGTAAGTAGTGGCTTTATTAAGTGAAACAGCTGTGAAGAGGGGGATTTCGGATAGAGGGTATACTGTATGTAAAAACAGACATGTGAAAAGGAAGAGTATTTTTTGGCATACTACTAGTTTACATATTAGTTGGCATATTAGTAGTTTACTGCTCTCGGAAAGCAGGTCTTGAGAGGAGGGAATAATAGATAAGACTGGACAGGTTGGCTAGGTCCATTTATATTGGGCCAGTGTTGTTTCTGTGAAGAGAAGGCCAACATCCTTCAGGCTTACTTGTGATCACTCTGCTGGGGCACTCTCTGTGTCAACTTTCACAGGGAGATCCAGCTTAGTCTGCCTCCTTCTTTCTCCTTATCGCCCCTTCTCTGCCCATCATACTTGGAGTCACCACACTATTTCCATGGTTCCTATCCTCAGCTTAGCCATATGTCATCCCTCCTGATGCTTTAGCAGTCACATCTATTTAAAGATCCACTGAAAGTCGTTTCTATCATCTCTCCTGCAGGTGCATTCTGTTCTAAGAATACTGAACAACAAAAATCAAAACATGCAAACAAAGAAATGACAGAGAGATCTTGATGGTACCAATGATTCATTGCTCCATGGACTTCAGTGTCTTCAAGAGTTAACTGGAGGTAACAATGGCACCAACTTCACATGATTAAATGAGATAATCCTGTGATGCACATAGTACCTGTTTGAACATGTTAGGTGTTATTATTATCGGCTTTACAAAGTAATTTACCATTCAATACACGCATGTTCGGTTGCACCCGAGTCTTTGCAAACCCATGGACTACAGCCTGCCAGGCTCCTCTGTCCATGGGATTCTCCAGGCAAGAATACTGGAGTGGGCTGTCAAGCCCTTCTTCAGGGGATCTTCCCGACCCAGGGACTGAACCTGCATCTATTCATGCCTGCCTGCATTGGCAGGCAGGTTCTTTACCACTAGCGCCACCTGGGAAGCCCCTACTGTTCAATACATTTGAGTGCTTATTATGTGCAAAATATCAAAGAATTCCTTCACAAGCACGTAATTCACCTACAACTTTTCAGGCAGATATACTCTGCATAGAAGAAGGCACAAACATATGGGAGAAGTATAATTTAATCATCACCTAATTAGCCAAACTATTTAAAACAGGGCTCACAATGAGGATGAAAACATTCTCACTTCTAAATGCCGGAAGCTGCGTCTTCCCGTAATTCTCTCCCTTGGAAAACTGTGAGCGGAGTGACTCTTGGCTCAGTGCTGAAGCTTCCTCTCTGTTACATTTAGACCTCCCTGATTCTAGTCATTTCCTTTCTTTGTCATTAGATGAAACAAGGACTGCTTCTGTCATCTTTCTTCATTCTCTTGATGTTTCCCCAGAAGTGATTGTTTTTTTGCCTGGATGGGTGTGCCTGAGATAGTAATAATATAAGCTAATATTTATTAAGACAAACTTCCCAATGGCCCTATGAGATTGATACCATCACTGTCTCCATTCACTCAGAGCCAAAGCTCTGAGTGGCTAAGTTAACCTGCTCAATACCTTTCAGCTAGTAGGAAGAGCAGCCAAGACCCACTCCCAGGCAGTCTGCTTCCTGCTTGCCTAAGAAAATCCAAGAATAGTAGAAGCCTTGGAGATAAGATGAGGTAGTTGCTAAGAGCTAACCCAGTTCTTACCTTTTGTCTCCTAATCAATCCAAAGCTTCTGTTAATGAGAACCATGTTTTCAGATTTTCCAGCAGTAAAATTATGAATACCCAAGCCAGGTAATTAAATGTTCAATAAAATATTTCTCTAAACAGATGATTTATAAAAATGTGCTATGGTTTTTTTAAAAAGCTATAGAAACTTAATACTGGCATTAAGAAAGGCCACAGTCTTTAAAGATGAATCCAAATGGGGAAAAAAAACCCCTCACCAATGGAGACTAAGATGTAGGAAGAGTGGCAGGTAAGTTTAAGAGAGGATTAAAGCACTCAACAGATAGTTGAGCTAGATGATTTTTAAGGAGCTTTCTAAACCCAGTGCTGCACTTAGTATGTCAGCAAATTTGGAAGACTCAGCAGTGGCCACAGGACTGGAAAAGGTCAGTTTTCATTCCAATCCCAAAGAAAGGAAATGCCAGAGAATGCTCAAACTATTGCACAACTGCACTCATCTCACACGCTTATAAAGTAATGCTCAAGATTCTCCAAGCCAGGCTTCAGCAAACGTGAACTGTGAACTTCCAGATGTTCAAGCTGGTTTTAGAAAAGGCAGAGGAACCAGAGCCAACATCCGCTGGATCATGGGAAAAGCAAGAGAGTTCCAGAAAAACATCTATTTCTGCTTTATTGACTATGCCAAAGCCTTTGACTGTGTGGATCACAATAAACTGTGGAAAATTCTGAAAGAGATGGGAATACCAGACAACCTAACCTGTCTGTTGAGAAACCTGTATGCAGGTGGTCAGGAAGCAACAGTTAGAACTGTAATAGACTGGTTCCAAATAGGAAAAGGAGTACGTCAAGGCTGTATATTGTCACCTTGCTTATTTAACTTATATGCAGAGTACATCATGAGAAACATTGGGCTGAAGGAAGCACAAGCTGGAATCAAGATTGCCAGGAGAAATATCAGTAACCTCAGATATCCAGATGACACCACCCTTATGGCAGAAAGTGAAGAACTAAAGGGCCTCTTGATGAAAGTAAAAGAGGAGAGTGAAAAGTTGGCTTAAAGCTCAACATTCAGAAAACTAAGATCATAGCATCTGGTCCCATCACTTCATGGCAAATAGATGGGGAAACAATGGAAACAGAGGCTGACTTTATTTGGGGGGGGGGGCGCTTCAAAATCACTGCAGATGGTGATTGCAGCCGTGAAATTAAAAGATACTTACTCAATGTTATGGGGAGGGAGGTGGGAGGGGGGTTCATGTTTGGGAACGCATGTAAGAATTAAAGATTTTAAAATTTAAAAAAATAAAAAACTAAAAAATAAATAAATAAATTAATTAATTAACTTTTTTTAAAAAAGATACTTACTCAGAAGGAAAGTTATGACCAACCTAGACAGCATATTGAAAAGCAGAGACATTACTTTGTCAACAAAGGTCCGTCTAGTCAAGGCTATGGTTTTTCCTGTGGTCATGTATGGATGTGACAGTTGGACTAGAAAGAAAGCTGAGTGCCGAAGAATTGATGCTTTTGAACTATGGTGTTGGAGAAGACTCTTGAGAGTCCCTTGGACTGCAAGGAGATCCAACCAGTCCATCCTAAAGGAGATCAGTCCTGGTTGTTCATTGGAAGGACTGATTTTGAAGCTGAAACTCCAATACTTTGGCCACCAGATGTGAAGAACTGACTCATCTGAAAAGACCCTGATACTGGGAAAGATTGAGGGCAGGAGGAGAAGGGAATGACAGAGGATGAGATGGTTAGATGGCATCACCGACTCAATGGACATGAGTTTGGGTAGGCTCCAGGAGTTGGTGAAGGACAGGGAGACTTGGCATGCTGCCATTCACTGGGTTACAAAGGGTCAGACACGACTGAGCGACTGAACTGAACTGAGCTAAACCCAGAGATGCCCTCATTCAATCATCAACAGAATTGTTTAAGTCCCCAGTTTTAATGTCTTTAGTTTCATGGAATAACTCACAGCAGATCAGTAGTTTTGTGCTTCTATCTGCCTCCCAAATAATTCCAGATCCGAATTTTGCTGTGCCTCAATCTCTAAGCACCCCAAACCCAACATGTTGACTTGATTAGTGACTCCTTTCCGTGTGCCTGATCTCAGTTTAATGGCCTCACCATTGCCAGTTGCCTTGATCTGATGTTCAGAGTCCTCTTAACTGTTCCCACCTCATCAAGGTTCCACATCCAACTGGTGTCCTTCAGTCGTGTTTGACTCTTTTCAACCACATGAACTGTAGCCTACCAGGCTCCTCTGTCCATGGGATTTCCCAGGCAAGAATACTGGAGTGTGTTGCCATTTCCTCCTACAGGGGATCTTCCTGACCCAGGGATTGAACCCGGGTCCCCCACATTGCAGGCACTCTGCCATCTGAGCCACCAGGGAAGCCTCCAGTAAGTACTATCAGTATCTAAAATGTCTTCTTTATCCCTTCTTTCCAATCCCACTGCTCCCCTATCAGCACAAGTAAATCATTCTACCACATTTATTATGGACCAAAAGACACAAAGATGAAGGTCATAGCCCTTCCCCTCAAAGAACCCTCCTTTGAGGCAAGCACATGAACAGACAACTCAAGAAATTGTGGCAAGAAGCAAAATGGAGGTAAAGTAAATGATACAATAGGTCGATGTGCATAAAGTAACACATTGTAACAAGTTTCCTAGCCCACAAGCCCTCTCTATCATACCCTCATCCAGTCCATTAGGCATACTGCTGCCATAACAATCTTCCTCTTTTTGTGCTACTTAGAGCCCTGAAGTTTGGGTGGCTTCCTCTTGTCCATAGAGAGGTCAGTGTGAAGGGTAGATTGCTGACCTGGGGTTGAAGTGACAGGAGCTTGTGAGCTTGTTCAGAGGAAGTATCTAGAGTAAGAAGAGAGAAACATGAGAATAGAAAGCTGGGAAAACTGGCATTAAAAGATCAGCAAAACGTCTATTAAGAGACTCAAAAAAGAGTACTTACAGAGGTGTGATGGGCCAGAAAGGAGAAAACAGACAGGGAGGATAGTGTAGCGAGAAGTTGAAAACAAGTCAACAGTAGTGAATGCTTCTAAAATTTTCAGCAAGAAAAGGACTGAAGGTAGCCTAGTCATTGCCTGTTGGTTCTTGAAAGTTTACTGTCAGTTGACTGGTGGGATTAGAAATTGGGCTTCACTGATTTAGATTTGAATATGAAGTACAGGAAGTACTGCAAGAAACATAGCATTCCCTTTTTAAAAGGTTGGGAGTGGAAAATGATGTATTTAAAGCACTCAGTATTGTATTCAATTTATTTGAGTCCAAGGCATTGGTTGGGCTTCCCAGGTGGCTTAGTGATATAGAACCCACCTGCCCATGCAGGAGTCATAAGATATGTGGGTTCAGTCTCTGGGTTGGGAAGATGCCCTGGAGGAAGGCATGGCAACCCACTCCAGTATTCTTGCCTAGAGAATCCCATGGACAGAGGAGCCTGAGGGCTACAGTCCATAGGGTCACAAAGAGTAGGACATGACTGAAAAACTTAGCACACACACAAAGCATTGGTTATTTAAATGCTGAGAGCAGAAACTGACTTGTTCATCTTTAAATGCCTCTCATAGAACCAGCAAAATGTTCAATGCGTGTTTGTTTATTTAGGACAATGGTAATTTTTCTGTAATTAGTTCTTCTAAAAATATTTGTAGTTGCTTGGAAATAGTTTCTTTCATCAAGGATTTCAGACATTGTTCATTGGGGGTTTTTGGGTGTTGTTCTATTAGTTTGCATTCTCTGTGAAGAAGAGCTAGCTAAGTAGACAAAGATAAACTTTCACAAATCATATTTGAGTTATCAAAAGTTCTGAACTTATAACAGGCCAAATTAAGATTTATTTTTGTAACTTTGGCAGTCTATGCATTTGAAATGTAAATCAACAAGAAAATGAGATTTACCTTGTTCAATTCAGTTCAGTTCAGTTCAGTCACTCAGTCGTGTCTGACTCTTTGCGACCCCGTGAACCACAGCATGCCAGGCCTCCCTGCCCATCACCAACTCCTGGAGTTCCCCCAAACTCATGTCTGTTGAGTCGGTGAAGCCATCCAACCATCTCATCTTCTGTCGTCCCCTTCCCTTCCTGCCCTCAATCTTTCCCAGCATCAGGGTCTTTTCAAATGAGTCAGCTCTTCACATCAGGTGGCCAAATTATTGGAGTTTCAGCTTCAACATCAGTCCTTCCAATGAACAACCAGGACTGATCTCCTTTAGGATGGACTGGTTGGATCTCCTTGTAGTCCAAGGGACTCTCAAGAGTCTTCTCCAATACCGCAGTTCAAAAGCATCAGTTCTTTGGTGCTCAGCTTTCTTTATACCACCACCCAAAAGAAACTTTGATGGAAACTCCTATTATGTGAAGTAAAGTGCCACCAGTATACCATATCTGGTCAGTTATTGGAACTAACTTTCCATTTGATCCTATTTCCTCGATGAACGGTGCCTGATACTAAATGTCCTTTTTAAAACTGCCTTAGCATACAGGTACCAGCATTATGATTCTCCTGAAAGCACTAGATCCCAAGCCTGCCCGTTGGCTCTGCACACAAAACCATTTATAATATGTATCAGTAACATGATTGCATGTGTGTTTTTCACATAGAGGAAATAAATTACTAAATTTCCAATGAAAGCATCAAAAGCTCCCTCCCTCGCCATTCCGAGAGCAATTCTCCAGCAGTTCTCCCTTAGGCTAGCCCCAGGATATTCTGGAATTCTACTTATAATTCTGCTGCCGGCCTCCTATGTCTATGAAGTTCACCAAATCCTCATGGCAGAGAAGCATGGATTCTCAGAAGCTGACTTGAACCTTGCCGATTTCTTCCAACCCCTCCTCAGCTTTTCTAAAATGGAGGGCTCTCCCATCCTGCCCAGAGCCCAGGTCGATCAAGCCTTATCTGCTCTGCTGAGAGTTGGCATCCCAGGCTCGGATGCTGCCACTCCAGGTCCAGCCAGCAGTGCCAGGCACTTAGCACCGGGGGCCTAAATGTACAGGCCCCACCCCACCCCCACCCCACCCCCCCGCCTTTAGCGTATCTGCATCTCTGGGGCAGGTAGAGAGAAAACACTCAAGCAAACACCAGGTCAGCAAGCCCTATTATTATTCATGGACAGAGAGAAAGCAGTGGAGCTGAAAGAGTGGACCCAGTCCTGATGGAGGGTGGAGGGAGTGTGGAATAAGTGGGACTCCCCTCCCTCACCACAGTACCCCCTGACTTTCTCCAGGCTTCATTGCAGGTCACAAATCACCACTGTGCCTCCATAGGGCAACATGCTACCTGAGCATGCAAGCACAGACCTTTCAGCCTCTGTGGAAGAAAGTCATCTTAATATGTCTCTTTTATGCCACAAACACTGCCTTGATGTTCTGAAAGGTGGGTTAACCCCTCAGGAGGCACACCTCTGCACAAATGCTTGCAAACACGAAGGGTGCTAATCAAGCCAAACTCCTTTGGTAACCAAATACTCCTGTAAAAAGAAGTTTGTAAAGAGAGATATGCTTAGCCTCTTAAAGGGGTGCCAGACTTTTTCCCTGACATCTAAAACAAGTAATTGCTTGGATCCATTGTGAACTTGAAGAGATTCGATCCTGCTTCCTTTTAGCCAAAGAGGCACTTAGTCATTTCTCCTCTTTGTCTATCAAAACACACTGCATCCAAGACATGGCCCAACTCAAATCCTGTAATTCCCTCTAAGTCCATCACAACCTTCCAAAATAAGCTTGTTAGTTTAAAATAGCCTTGTAAATAGCACTCACCAACTCACACAGAGCAAATAATGATTTATACCTGAAAAAGGGAAAAACTGTCAGGATTTAGTTCATCCGGAGGAAAGAATGATGTACATGCAGGCTACTGTTTCAGTCATATTTACTTTAAAACATAAAACTTTACCTATTTTTATTACAAGAATGAAACATGTCCAGTAGGGAAAGTTTAGAAAACACACCTGAGCAAAAACAAATAAGGAAATTGATTAATGAAATGAACCATAATTCCACAACAAAGAGGTAACTTCTAACATTTTGGTTTGCATTCTTGCAAATCGCTCTCTCTTTCTTTCTCAAGTCTGCCCTCCAAATGGGATCGTAATCCTTATTTGTGAGGTGATTTTAGAGGGTGAAATCTGTGTCAAGAAATAACTATGAGCACACTGGACAGTTTTAGCTGCTGAAACCCAACAAGCCTGGTGGAGCGTTGGGTGCTGCCCACTAGTTTTAAACCATAACAGCTTCATTGGGTTCCCAGTCTCACACTAATTCCACGCCACAGCTCTCTGCACCAGGCAGGATTGGGGAAGAGGGTAGCCAAGGACTTACTGGAAGTCAACATGTTTGTTCATCCTGGACCAGTAGCTCAGCCCGAGGAGTGCCTTGCAAGGCGGACGGCGGACGAAGCGCGAGGACGTGGCGCCAGAACATAGCGCAGCCGCACTGCGCTTGCCTTGTTCCCGGGGGAGAAAACCTGGGGTCCTTTTCATCCGCAGAGGGCACAGCAGTCAGCGTCCCTTACGCCCTGCAGGGCTGGGATTGTGTGAGAAGAGGGTCCTCTCCCAGCGGGAGAGTTGTTTATTTGGCATGTAACTAAAGGCAGTAGGGCTGCTTTCAGAAACATTTAATCAGAGCCCAGAATTTTAGCATGCGCTGTGGAGAAAGGAGGTCATTTAAAAGAAAGTCTTGATAAAACAACAGCAACAACCACAAACCAGCCCCTCGAAGGGGCAAAGACGTGAGTGCGGTGTTTCTAGGGAAGGGACACTGACCCTATTTCCATTCTAGGGAAGGGACACTGACCTGATTGAATACAGACAAAAAAACTCATCAAAGGAGCTCACCAAACCCAGCCATTCACAAGCATGAAAGAGGGCCTCATGCCTCCGCATTCTGGCCACGAACCAAAGGCTCCATCAGCTTCGACACAATTAGTCCTATTAATATGGAGAGGCCTTAGAACTGCAGCAAATTCTGCAGGGCAGCCAACTTGCCTTAAATTATCTACCAAGGCCAATCTAAGAGATGTTTGCCCTAGAGTTGGAAAATATCAATACTTGGTGGAGGGATGGGGAATGGAACATTTCCTGAACTCTTGCTAACTACAGAATATTCTGTATTTCCCCATACCATCCTCACAATAGCCCTAGAAGGCTCAAGTTTACTGTTCCCATTTCACAGATGAGAAAGTTGAGGTTGAGACTGGTTAAGGGACTTGCCCAGGATCCCACAAGAAAGTGACAGGGTTGGCACTGGGAGTCTTGTCTACTAGTACCAGAACTCATGTTCTTATCTCCACGCTGTTCTGATCTCAGCCCCCTTCACAGTGTTCTTTCTGCTCTACCGTTGAGTCTATCTTCCTTTTCATAAGCAGAATGTTGAACTTTTATAGGTGATTATAACACATGTGAAAGCTTAGTTTTTCATAGACTTACACGTCATGCAGGAAAGAATCTGAAGTCGGGATGGGGTGATTTTTTTTGTATTCCTCTGCTATAGCTTAATTAGCAAGAAAACACAAGTACATGAAGATGCTTTAATGCATTTAACATTTAATAATTATCCAACACTTAGCCAGTATTCCAGAAGAGACAAAGAGGAGAATCAAGAACAAAAAGGCAGGGACAGGGAGTGAGGCTTAGATAAGGCACTTAAAGGAGAAGATGAGGTTTGCGGTCCTGTGCATTCTTAGTGTTGTTCCATTGCCCAAAGCCTCGCCAACTACCACTGTTTTCCTTCAACTAAAAAAGCCGTGCTGCCCTGGGCAGGGAGCTGGCTGCCGAGCTCACTAGGGGAGCCCTGTCCGCAGGACACAGATTCTGCTTGCGGTTTTCCAGGGGTGGGACCAATGGCCCTGGGCCATCTGTGCTCTCTGCCGGACCCCACAAGGGCTGACCGTGACAGCTGAGGGGGGCTAGGGTTGCAGCCTTCAGCACTCTGGAAAAAAACAGCTGCTGCGGTTCCTTTGCTCCCTGGCCTGTTCTCCATTGGCCAGTGGGACATTACAGTCTTTGTTATTCACGCAGCAGTTGGAATCTCTGCCCATTTAAGGAAGGAAGCCGCAGGGTAATCCAGCCCTGGCTGTGCCATTGACGAGTGACTCACTCCTTTCTGCCACGTGAACTGTGGATGAACCCGGGCCGTGGTGGCTCAGGCCTTTCTCAGACGTGGTCGTAGCCTGTGCTGGGGTAGACTTAATGGATTCCTGCAGAATACGTGCACTCATATATGAAGTCAAAACAAGCCCTGTGCATCGTAAACGATGCTTTGTGTTTGTTCTATTAACTTTACAGAATAGGAAGGCAAGAAGTTCAAGAAGTCTGGGGAAAAAGCAAGGGCTCAGCCACATTGGTTCACTCCTGAGACTCCATCCAAGCCAGCAGGTACCTGGAAGGTGGAGGTGGTGGGTAGTGGTCTCATCCCTGGGGCTCCTGGACCAGGAAAGGCCAAGGGCCAGCACAGAGTAGAGCAGTCCTTGGAGAAAGGAAGCACCGGATTCCATCCTAACCCTGGGCAGCCAACTAATATCTCCTGTCCTCGGTTTCTTCATCTGTATAATAGCCCATTCTTGCTTCACAAAGATGGCCTGCAAATAGGGTCTAGCACAGTGCCAGGGCACATTCAAGCACTGATAAGAGAGGAATGGACACACACATGTATATGTATGTATATATATATGTATGCATGTATGTGTGCGTGCATGTATACATTAATGCACACACATATATACACGAGTGTTTATGTAATATATATCAGCATATATATATATATATATATATATATATATGATGTTTCTATTGGCATTCATATATACGTGCCTTCATATATATATCCTGATATGGGCCACCAAACAGCTGGGAGGCTAGGCAGTGTTGGCAGAGGGGACACGGCAAGAGGGAGGCTGCTGTCGGCAGAGGAAGGAATGTGATCCCGAGAGTCCACACCCACCTGGACAAAGAAAAGAGGCCCCTAGCAGCAGCTGCAGTGGTAGGAAGCTGATGTTTATCAGGTGGCCCCTTATCACAGAAGCACTGTCCTTTCATGTTGCTTTTGCCGTTTCTAAAAACAGAAACTAGAGACTGTAACTGCTGCCAAGATTCTTTAAGGGGAGCCTCCATCAGGACCCAGTGGCTAAAGGGCTCAAGCAGCAACCTCCATAAGTTGCCCTTGACCTCTGGCCAGAGGGCAGTGTGGAACCTGAGTCAGGAGGCATCCTGTGTGGCCCAGGGGGCAGTCACGAGTCGAGGACAGATGCCTGCTTCTGGGTCTTTCTCTCCCTGACCCCAAGAATTATGCTCCCAGGCTCTCAGGAGGCAAGCAGCTTGAGCTGTCAAAAGCAGGAGAAGTGGGGTTTCTTCCTAGCAATGACCCTGTCCCTCCTATGAGCCAGACCCGAATATGCACTGGCAATTTTGTCCCATAATTCAGTACATGACATAGTTCTCTGTGCAGCTGTCCTTAGTGATTTCTCACTATTTTCCACTTTTCTTCCCTTCTTATCTTGGCTGCTCAATTATAAAGAAGGTTCCAGAAGCACAAGACCTGGTCAAAAAGAGTTAGATGAACCAACAAGAGCTGGAGTTTTTTATGGTACGTCTGCTCTAACTTCAGAAGGCACTTTGGACTCCTTAGCTCCAGAAAACCTCAGTGTACCCATTTGAAAATGAAAACAAGGGCACTCACTCTGTGGGGATCCAGTGAGATTATGTGTGTGTGTGTGTAAATCAATAAAACATTGCACGCATGGACCTCTTTCAGGGGTTTACACACTTCAGGGACTCCAACAAGGCACCTTGTATTTTTGCCACTCCCCCAGGAGCAACATTAAAACACAAAACCTGCGTGCTATGGGCTGAATTGTGTCTTCCCCCAAATGGTAAAGAGCCCGCCAGCCAATGCAGCAGATGCAAGCTTGATCTCTGGGTCGGAAGATCCCCTGGAGGAAGGCATGGCAACCCGCTGCAGTATTCTTCCCTGGAGAATCCCATGGACAGAGGAACCTGGCAGGCTATGGTCCACGGGGTCTCAAAGAGTCAGACACAACTGAAGTGACTTAGCGCTCAAATTCATCTCTTAAAGCCCCACCTTGCAGTATGATGGTATTTAGACATGGCGTCTTTGGGAGGTGATTTGGTTGATGTGAGTTCATGAAGGTGGGGCACCCACGCTGGGATTAACATCCTTGGAAGAAGAGACACCAGACAGCTCGCTCTCCCCCCATCAGGTGAGCACACAGCAGGGTAGCAGCCACCCACAAGCCAGGAAGAGAGCTCTCATCAGAACCTGACCATGTTGGTACTTTGATGTTGGACTTCCAGTTTCTAGAACTGTAAGAAAGTAAAAGTCTGTTGTTTCAGCTCCCCAGGCTGCGGCATTTTGTTATGGCGGCCCAGCAGACGGAAACGCTGCACATCTCAGACCTGTAACAGACAGGCTAAGGATTCAGAAGCCACAAGCTGAGGTCCATCTCTGCCCTCCGGGGGGACAAATGCCCAGCCTTGGACTCATGATCCCAGTGGACCGAGGGGTCTAGTTCTGATGGGACAGGCGCTGAAATTCTCAGAAGCTTTCAGAATCAGTTTTGTTTTATTTTGGTTTTGAAATTTGAATGGTTCCAAAAAAAGATGCAATTAAGTGTGGGATGGATGTTGACAGAAATAACATACAGTGATACATGTTCTGTATAGTGTTGAAGTGAATACCATACAGCACTCTTTGGAGCATGGGGGCAGGTGCAGGGGGGAGAGGAGTTTGGGGAGTAGCACAGAACGTCACAGGGCCACGGAGCAGGGAATGAGGGCGCCCAGGCACACTGAGATATCAGCAGCACATTTGCACGCAGCCTTCTTCACATCTAGTTAATGGATATTTCACAGTGAAGATGTTAATCCTTCTGGTCAATAGCTCTTAGCCAAATAATCAAGATAAAATAAATCACTCATCATCAAGAAAAAAAACAACAAAACAAAACATGTAACTGTATGGTGACAGATGTTAACTAGACTTATTTGGGGTGATTATTTTGGAATATGCACAAATATAAAATCATTATATTTACACCTGAAACTAATATGATGCTATACATCAATTGCATTTCAATAAATGAATAAATAAGTAACAGCCATGCATGGACTACCCTGCCCCTGACCTTGTCAGCCACCACCTCCTTCTAGTCTTTTTGTTAGCGCTGTGACAGCAGAAACCTCCTCTGTCTCTCCCTACCCAGGGGTGGCACTGACCTTGCCCTCGGAGGAGAAATCCTTGGCAGGGTTGAGTGGGGAGGCTCCAGTGTGGCTGGAATGGACCAAGGCCCCTTCCCAGGAGACCATGTGGCTATCGACTCCACCTGCCAATTGTCTGGAGGGATAGTGAATGCCTTCCCCAGGGGATGCACAAAGCACCAACTGTGAGAGGTGCCTCTTGGGCCACACTGACCTGTTAGGGGATGACAGTGCATGCCTTTGTGAGTGGAGGTTGAATGTAGCTCGGGTCGGGAGGGAGGAGCCAGGAGACCAAGGCTGGAAGAATCATTATAGTAAATACTATAGTATAGTAAATACTATAGTAAATACTAAGGCAGCATTAGCAGCACTCAGAATCTTCATCAAATTGAAGGTAGGCCAGGGGATGGCAGAAGCAGAATCACTATGGAAAAAACTACAGAATGCTTTCACCTGCACTGCTATACCTGGATAGAGGGAGAAAGAGAAAAAGGGAAATTGTTAGTCGCTTAGCTGTGTCTGATTCTTGCGACCCCATGGACTTGTAGCCTGCCAGGTTCCTCTGTCCGTGGGATTCTCCAGGCAAGAATACTGGAGTGGGTAGTCATTCCCTTCTCCAGGGGGCCTTCCCGAGCCAGGGATGAAACCCAGGTCTCCTGCATTGCAGGCAGATTCTTTACAGTTTGAGCCACTCAGGGAAGGGCAGAGTGAGAAGATCTTGCCAAAAAGGAAAAAGGAAAGAGAGGAAGTTCCTCTTTCTCAGTTTGTTCATCTCCAATTGTCAAAAGTTGCTATGCTACCGGGGCATTTCCCAGGAAAACAGAAATTCTGTTGGAATTTTTACTTCCCTTCATATACAGAAAGAAGGGCTTCCCAGATGGGCTAGTGGTAAAGAACCTGCCTGCCAATGCAGGAGACATAAGGAATACAGGTTTGATCCCTGGGTCAGGAAGATCTCCTGGAGAAGGAAATGGCAATCCACTCCAGTATTCTTGCCTGGAAAATCCCATGGACAGAGGAGCCTGGAGGGCTATAGTCCATAGGGTCGCAAAAGGGTCAGACATGACTGAAGCAACTGAGCATGCACGCACACATATATAGAATGAAATAGTCCCAACAAATCTAGCTTTGAGGAAGAATACCCGTTTTCCCCCGAGCTCCCCAGGCAGACTTGGTGCTCATCTCCTTGTCTTGGATAGAAATGAGCAGGAACAAGCCCAGGAGGGGGAGTGGGACTGAGGAATGGCAGAATTAAAGAACACTCATATTGCCAGTTTCGAGGTCTGACTCTAGGACTCCCGCAGAGGAGTGGGTGGTCACTGCTTGCATACAGGTCTGTCCCGGCCTGTGGCTCCTGCCCTTCCTTGGCCCAACCACCATCTCCCCATGACCCTTGCCTAGCTGGCTCCAGCTCTCATCCCAGGGCCGGGACTCACTCTGTAGGACCTCTTACCCTAAACTGCCTTGCCTGGAGGTACTCGAATGTTTGTTTTATTGCCTCTTCTAAATGTCAAACTCCTTAAGAGCAGGAACTCTATCTTAGGCATTTTGGGTTCCACCGAAGTTTTGCACTCAGCATCTTGTGAATGGCTGACATTCAAAACGTGCGTTCGGTTGAGAAGGAATGGGAATATGGTACGCAAATAGCCGCCAAGCTGCTCGCCCACCCATCTCGCACAAAATTACTAGGTGCTGGAGTAAAACAGAATCCTGAGAAAGAGCTTACAAAGAAGTATGGAGACCACTAACCAGCCCCCCTGGGGAAATGAGGTCCCAGGTTTTCTGGGGTTCAGGGCCCACACTGCTTGTGAACAGACACAGCTCAGTGCCAGGGTCTGAGGTGGCAGCTGAGGGAATGGGGGCCCCAAGGACCAGGAGAGGAAGGGGTTGGGGGTGGGGAAGAGGCCACTCCAGGGTGGAGACACAGCTTCCTGGGGGTGGGGACAAGCAGGGACAGAGCTGGGCTGGGGACAAGCAGCACCTCCAGAAACAGGAACCTCATGGGCGCTAGGTTGGGAGGTGGAGCTCACCAGGCTGCTGAGTCCAGTGCTTCCTGCATCCTCAACCAAGGAAAGGGAGAAACTGGTGGCGAGGTGCTGAGCCCACAGAAGCCACTCCTTTCGGAAACTCGATGGCGAGGGGCAACTTTCTGCCTAGAAGATGGAGAGGAGCCCAGCCGCTGGGCTGCTTCACAGGGTCCCCCGTGTGCAGGGCGTGCTGGTGGGACCCCCGCTTGTGTGGAGTGGAGAACACAGGTGTCTGCTAACGCCTGTGCCCAGGGAACCACTAGGACCACAGCTCCTGTCCCCCTGTCACGGGCCTGCCTCCTCACACTCCCTGTCCAGGAAAAGCGGACTATCTCCAGGCACCTGGCACCACGCACAGACAACAGTCTTGTCTGCTCTGAGGCCACAGTGAGAGAGAGACCAGGCTGGCAGGAAGGTTCTGTTTCCTGCTGAAGGCAGAAGTGCCCCCCAGGTGGCCCCCCTGCCAGGCTGTGGGGGCCAGTCCTTCCCTCAGATGAGCTCTTTATTTCTTCTCACCCCACATGAAGGGGAAAAAGGGGCATTTAAGAGGAGAAGGAAAAGCAGCAAGGGGGCATTTTTTAGTTTCATCGTTGAAAATAAATCCCCCGGGCAACAACGGGTGTTCAGCATTATGCTTGTCCTCCCTTCTCCCCTCCCACCCCCTCCACTATCACTTCAGTACAGAGATGAGTGTGCTCCTTCAGACTCAAGACTGAGGTTGATCAAGAGCCTCCTGAACAGCCAGGGAGCGCTGAGGGCCTGAAGTCGCCTGTGTGCCGCAGGAGATGCAATTCTGTTCACCGGTTCCTTTAAAATCCAGGATTTGGGGCACGAGCCTTGCCCCAGTGTGGTAGGAGCCCTTGGGCAGGAGGTCCAGATTTGGCTCTTAAACGCCAGATGAAGAGGGCCTGACACAGCCGTCAATCAGGTGGTTTGGAAAAGCTCAGATAATGTGGGAATCACTGGAATACTGAAGCCGGCGTGTTTACGTAAGCAGAGATTAACATTCCTGAATCCCCAGTTCCCACGAAATGTCACACTCTTCCCCCAAACAGCCTCTCCCTGAACAAGGAGGCGGCCAGAGGTTCTCTCGCCTGCCGTCCAGTTAAACTGAAACCAGACAAGAGAAGAGAATGGTGTGGAGGAGAGCTGTGAAAGGGAGCCTTGTTCCAGCTCCTAAGCTGCGAAGGAGGAAGGTGAGGGGACCAACTGGTCAGGCGGGGCTGCTGCTGGGGACAGACCCTCCTCTGCATCCCGAGCAGCTTCCGGTAGCTGAGCCCGCCCCACCCTCCCGGCCACGCTTGGGTCTGCCTGACTATGGCCAGATCCGGCGCTGCCTCAGCCCTGCCTCCCCACGGTAACTGCCCAACAGAAACCCATCTGGTTTCAACGTCGCAGCTCCAACTGCTTGATCCTTCTTACTGCCCGTCCACATCACCACTCTTTGACCCGCTAGGCAAGCGGCGGTGCACAGCTCAGAGCAAGGAGAAAAATTGCAAGCATCTGTGGACTCAGGAATCACAGAGGTTTTTATAGAGAGAAAAGACATAACATTGGTAAAGATTAAGTGGAAACCCAGATACTGAGTGTAAGCAAAGTCAGTGCCCTTGATGGAAAGTTCTCTGAATTTCCCAGGAGAGTCTTCCTCCAGAAGCCACCAAAGTGCTCCAGCCCATCTTCTTCTTCTTCTTTTTTAAATTTTATTTTGTTGGATTATAGTTGATTTAAAATGTTGTGTTGGTTTCTACTGTACAGCCAGGTTACATCAGTTACATATATATCATATATTCACTCTGTTTTTAGATTCTTTTCCCATATAGCTCATTACAGAGTACTGAGTAGAGTGGCCTGTGCTAGACAGTAGGTCCTTATTAGTTATCTATTTTGTATATTTTGCTAAGTCATTTCAGTTGTGTCCAACTCTGTGTGACCCAGTGAGCTGTAGCCCTCCAGGCTCCTCTGTCCATGGATTCTGCAGGCAAGAAAAACGAAGTGGGTTGCCATGTCTTTCTCCAGGGGATCTTCCTGACTCAGGAATTGAACCTCCATGTCTTATGTTTCCTGCATTGGCAGGTGAGTTCTTTACCACTAGCACCACCTGGGAAGCCTGTTTTATATATCACAGTGTATACGTCAACCTCAATCTCCCAATTTATCCTTCTCCCCTTCCTCTCTGGTAACCATAAGTTTGTTTTCTACATCTGTGACTCTATTTCTGTTTCGTAAATAAGTTCATTTGTACCTTTTTTTAGGTTCCACATACAAGCAATATCATATGATATTTGTCTCTGTCTGACTTACTTCATTAAGTAGGACAATCTCTATGTCCATCCATGTTGCTGCAAATGGCATTATTTCATTCTTTTCTATATCTCCAGCCCTTCTGATATTTCAGGGCATCTAAACCTCTCTCAGACGGTCTCTCACTTTGGCCACACAAAATCTTTATGAATAGTGTCTATTCTTATTTGGAATCCGTGGTCCCTGTTGCTGAGGGCAATGAGAGTCAACTTGTACCTGAGGAGGAGGAAAATGGGATAAGCCTGAGCTGAGTAGTCGCCAGTGATGGAATCTCTCAGCAGAAAGAAGGATGTGAGGGGAAGCCTGAGATGTGAGACTGAGTGTGTGTGCCTGAGGCCACATGGAGGCAGCGTACTGAGAGGAGGAGAGCATGGGGGCTGGTTTGTGGGCAGATAATGAAGAAGCTGAAATGTCCAGCCTTGGGGCATGGACTGGACGTTTTAGGCCAGTGTTGGCCAGATGCCATTCTGGAAAACCTAGTGTTCTCCAGATGTTAACAGATGTTCCATGGAGGGGAAATTTGTGCCCAGTGTCCACCCTCCACCCTCTTCTCTGCCTTCCTCTGTGCCCTGTAAGGTTGACTTCTAACAGCTGTATGCTTTGGACTCTGTGCCCTTTGGCTTCTGTTTGAGTTCAGATGATGGGAGATTTGACAGGTGATTGGAATGGAAGGAGAAGGAGGTGGGGTGTTTATCCCCCCTACATGTGGGTTTGGAAGTGGCCGAGCCTAAAGAGGTTTCTGCTCTGGTCGGGCAGTATCTCTCCAAGCCCATACCTGTCCTGGGCTCTGCTCTCTTCCTTATCCCAAATTCCCTCTGTTGCTAGTTCCAGGGTACTCCATCATCCCCTTGTTGGTTTCCTTAATCTGTTCACACTTTTGCTAATAGTCCCTGCAATTACTCCTTTGAATGAGCCATCTGTTTCCTGCCAGGATCCCAGTCAAGTAAATTTGGGGGAAATGCTTGAAAATTTGCAATGCTTATTAGCATCTTAAGGCTCCAAAAAGTCCTGCTGTAAAGAAACTCTTTAATTTTGTTTTGTCTACAAAATCCCTTTTTCATGGAGTGCTTATTAATCCTTACAGAACTTAAGAAAAGCTGCTATAAACTAATGGTCATTTGAGGAGAGGAGTGGCATACACAAAGCAACGCTTAAGAAAAGTAGTTTGACCAGTGGGAAGAGAGCATTGAAAAGAACCGGAGCAGGAAGATTTGGAGGGAACACAGTAATAGTCTCAGTTTGAAGGTGCAGTTTGGGTCGTGAGAGTGGGAAGGAGGGAATGTGACAGCTGACACGTGCTCTATGTCCCTCCAACCAGGCCCATGAGGCTGGGCAACCGCTGTCACCATCAGTGAGAATGAAGCCTCTGCTAATGGAAAGTTCCATAATTCAGCACCCAGATTCTCTTTGAGAATTCTGATTAAGGACGTTTGTAGAATACTATCTACTATCCCGCCAAATTGACAAGACCATTTCTTTCTCCCTGTGGTTATATAAGTAAAAAACAGAAGCATTTTCAATAAGACATCTGCAGATTCAAATAATCATGATGAAGTTATTATGAAAGAGGAATTGGGATGCTGAATTAGACGCTTTGGAGGGCAGTTAATAGGCCAGAACTTGGTCTCGTATTAATGCAGAACTGCTTTTTTCTCAAGAATCCCCGTGGTCAAAGATGAGGATTTGTGAGGTTTTATGTCACTAGAATATTCACCACATCCTCCAGCAAAATTATTCAAGGGAAGAAGAGCACTGCTTCATTCTCCTGAATACCTACAAACTCTGTGGACCACGGATGCCCCAGAATTTCCTCTTTTCCTTACTTAGGTGTTGTATCATGACCCAAGAGACCTTATCTGTTGCAGGAAGGCAGACCCCTTCCAGGGCCTGAAACTGAACTCTTGTCTAACACTCGGAAATTAATTGTCCGAGGAGACACATGTGCTGACAAAGCAAGAGATTTTATTGGGAAAGGGCACCTGGGTGGAGAGCAGTAGGGTAAGGGAACCCAGGAGAACTGCTCTGCCACGTGGCTCGAAGTCTCGGGTTTTATGGTGATGGGATTAGTTTCCGGGTGGTCTCTGGCCAATCATTCTAATACAGAGTCTTTCCTGGTGGCGCACACATTGCTCAGCCAAGATGCATGCTAGCGAGAGGGGTTCTGGGAAGCGGACGGACATGCGGTGTCTCCTTTCGACCTTTCCCAAACTCTTCCTGTTGGCAGTGGCTTATTAGTTCCATATTCCTTATCAGGATCTCCTATCATAAAACAACTCATGCAAATGGTTACTATGGTACCTGGCCTGGGTGGGCGGTTTCAATCAGTGTGTTTCCCCTAACTGCTTTTTTCTTAAGAATCTCCGTGGTCAAAGATGAGGATTTGTGAGGTTTTATGTCACTAGAATATTCGCCACATCCTCCAGCAAAATTATTCAAGGGAAGAAGAGCACTGCTTCATTCTCCTGACTACCTACAAACTCTGTGGACCACGGATGCCCCAGAATTTCCTCTTTTCCTTACTTAGGTGTTGCATCATGACCCAAGAAAACTTATCCGCTTCCGTCTTCCTGCATTCACATCTCTGCGGCATACTTTTAACTCCACTGAATTTTTCTGAGCACCCCAGGTCTCCAAATGGGGCATTGTTCAGGTGGTAGAATCAACTCTCAGTTATTTGCAATGAGGAAAGGACACAATAGAGTTGATGGGTGCGCAGGGCAGGAAGTCTGCTCAGTAAGGCTGCAACCCCAGCAGAGAACTTCCAGAGCCAGCTGCATGCCCTGCCAGCAGAAAGAGTTCTTGGTCAGGAAGAAAGCTGGAGGGAGCCCTCTCTAAGTGGTTTGGGCTCAGTGGACGACAGCCTTCCAGAAGAGCACACGGGTTTTCAGGACACACAATGACTGTCTCCAATACCCAGAGGCAGCGATGTTGGGGGAGGCGGGCTCATTCTCTGTAGCTCTGCAGAGTGGACCTAAATCAAGCGATCAAATGATAGATGCAAGCTCAGTTTTGATTGAACTGAAGGACCCTTCTTTGGATATTTGTGGCAATTCTCAAAGTCAATAATCATAATTGTACAGATCTGACTATCACTGGGAATTGATTGCAAATCAATTCTACCTGTACTTCAATAGAGAGCAGTCAGCAAAAAGAGAGTAGACCTCTCCACTGATCTCAGATACATAACATGGCAAACTCTAGAGTAGAAACCAAGACACACAAATTCTTTTTGAGAAAAGTCTTCTATGCCTGAGTGTGTTTGACACATTCCCTTGACATAGAAACTGTGGAGAGGAAGTTTCCCCCATCTCAGGGGAAGAACAGGTTAGTTTCCAAATTCTGAATCTTCCTGTTCTAAGAGGCTGAGTGAAACCAAAAATCTGATCCTCACAAAGCCCTTCTCATTGTGAGCTGGCAAGGGCCCAAGTAATGAGAGGCATGTATGTCATGTAAGTCAGTATGTCATTTGTTGTTTAGAATCATCAATTGCCCCATTATAATTAGAGGTAAAGAATCCATGTGTCAGTGAAAGAGATAAAAGACCCAGGTTCAATCCCTGGGTCGGGAAAAATCCCCTGGAGGAGGAAAATCCCATGGACAGAGGAGCTTGGTGGACTATAGCCCAAGGGGTTGCAGAGTCAGATACAACTGAGCATCTGAGCCATATGTACACACACACATATCCTTCTTAAAAGAAGGAAGGATCTGTAAACAGACTTCTAGAGCTCTTTCTGGCTACTTACATACCACAAAGATCAGACCATATTGGCCAGATGCAGAAGGCAGAGGAAAAAAAAAACCACCAAAACAGCAATTTTTCTTGCAAATCTCCAGATCAGGAGGGCTAAAATGACATATCAGATGGTTGCTTAAACTTGAGCTGATTTCAGAATATGCTGGGTTGTGGGATAGATAGCCTGCCATCACTCCTTCCTGCCTTAAGACCTCATGAGACTTCCCTGTCCCACCCCCACTCCCATCTAAAAGTCATCAACAGTAAAGACAGCCCTTGGAGTTATGGAGAAACATCCAAAGGAAAATTGATGGCAACAGAGGAATTGCTGAGACAGGTGACCAAGAAGCCCTTCTGTCTTTCAATTCAGAAGTGTGACACTTTGGGAAATCCATTTGTCTTTAGAGTGAAGTCCAATTTGCAGATGTGGACATTGAGACTTATAAAGGAGAAAGATTACTAAGAGTTGAAGTGTGAACAAGCATCCACACCAAGAAGAGACAGGTGCCCTGAGAGGCTAAAGCTGTATTAGAAGTCAAACAGCCACTCAAGGTCTTGGAAACAAGAAAACTGGACCAGATGTTCTGTGTCCTGTGGGCATAGCCAGCCAGAGTGTTAATGTTTTGTTTTCCCACCAAATAAAGAAGCATTATCGGAGAAGGCAATGGCACCCCACTCCAGCACTCTTGCCTGGAAAATCCCATGGACAGAGGAGCCTGGTAGGCTGTAGTCCATGGGGTCGCGAAGAGTCGGACACGACTGAGCGACTTCACTTTCACTTTTCACTTTCATGCATTGGAGAAGGAAATGGCAACCCACTCCAGTGTTGTTGCCTGAAGAATCCCAGGGGCGGGGAAGCCTGGTGGGCTGCCGTCTATGGGGTCGCACAGAGTCGGACACGACTGAAGCAACTTAGCAGCAGCAGTAGCAAAGAAGCATCATGGGTGGGTGGGTGCAATGTGCTTAGTCACTCAGTCGTGTCCGACTCTTTGTGACCCTAAGGACTGTAGCTCCTCTGTCCCTATGGATTCTCCGGACAAGAATACTGGAATGGGTTGCCATACCTTCCTCCAGGGGATCTTCCCAACCCAGGTATTGAACCCAGGTCTCCCGCATTGCAGGCAGATTCTTTACCATCTGAGCCATCAGGGAAGCCCATGTGGGTGGGGCGGGGCTGCGGGGGGGAGACTAAATCAGCTAAGGTCACTCCATGGTCTTCTGGCAATGGGGGACCCTTCTCCCTGCCTGAGTCTCCCTGTTCCCTTCCCAGGACTGAATTGTAATCCGACTGGGAGCCTGGGTCCTTGGAAGTCAAGACTGTAAACTGGAGAAACTGGTGGGGAGGATCAGCTGTATTCTTGAATCTTTGCCATCCAAGAGTGGCTGGGGGAGAGAACACATCTGCCCATGTGTGCCAGGCTTGGCTGCATGCCCCACTGAGAAAAGATGAGTTTGGGGACTGCTGCCCATTTCTAGGGTTCCACAGAAAACATCTCATGGTTTCCTTTTATGCAGCCCCCAAATAACTCATCAATAGGAAAAGGTGAGCTAACCTTCCCATATTTCCTTCTGGCTAGGTTACATCTTGGAAAGAACAAAAATCAATAGAGATCTGATGTCCAGCTTGCCTGAAGCAACTCTGGAGGAAGTTTCAGAATGTGGCAGGAAAGTAGTCTTTGCAGCTTTCATTGGATGAGGAGGAAGAACGAAGTGAAGTGTCCTTTTTCTACCCCAGCAGAAACCACAGTTTTCAGGGAAGGAGGGGTGGGCTGAGGAAGTCTGAGCTGGTTCCCTTGCTTCTCTCTGGTCTGTGTCCTGTCACGTCACCAAAGGGGCTCTGCAGCCTGTGACAGAGAGAGAATCCTCCTGGACTAAGTCAAGGAAGTAAAGGAGCTGTTCTCTGTGATTTCAAGAGCAAAGCAGAAATGTGATAGAAAACACGGGCAGCGTGTCTCATAAACAGGAACAGAGGAAGGGCCTGAGGAGAGAGAATGGCGATTAGCTGTCTGGGTCTTGCCAATTATTATAAGCTCTGCTTATGTTTTCAACAAGTGATTTTCCATTGCCGCAGGAGTGGCGCGTGTGAAGGTCACTGAGACAATCCTTTAGGCACCAGGAAAAATACAGACCAAAACAGACCCAGCCTTGCCACACTGGTGGGCTAGTGCCAAGACTGCACTCACTCCGTTCTGGTGTGGATTTTTCCCTCCCTCTTGCTTGTTCCTCCCTTCAGAGCTGGACGTGAGGAGCTGGCTGAGGCCTCCGCCGCACACATCTGTCTGAAATGGCACATTCAGGCACTGCTCCCTGTGGTGGTGGGATGTTGTCCTCACATGAAGCTTCTGCCCTGTGAGATCCTTGTCTGGCTGAGTATTGTCTCAAATACTCTCAAACATGGGAGTATTGTCTCCTTTTCAGAGAAGCCTCCCTTGCTTCTTCACAGCACTTAATACAATTATAATCATCCAGCTAATCATGTGCTTATCCATTTAGCATTTTCCTCTCAACTTACTATAAGCTCTTGGAGGGGAATTCCGTCAATCAACTTTACCACTTTATCTCGGGTGGCACTAGTGGTAAGGAACCTGTCTGCCGATGCAGGAGACACACAGGTTTGACCCCTGGGTTGGGAAGTTTCCTCAGAGGAGGAAATGGCCACCCACTCCAGTATTCTTGCCTAGAGAATCCCTTGGACAGAGGAACCTGGTGAGATACTGTCCATAGCGTCTCAAAGAGCACAACAAGACTGCAGCAACTTAGCATGCACCAGAACAGAGCCCGGTACACAGTAGGTGCTTAACACCTACTTGTTGGGTGAATGACTGAATGAATGAACGCCATCATCACCCAAAAAGACACTGGTACCTGGAAAGAAAGGATACAGGCCCATGGCCCATGGATATTAGCTCATACAGATGAATTACTGTATGAGGTTGCTTAAAACAGTGAATGGATGGGATGAGCAAAGGCAGAGGCATCCCACAGACTGGGATTCAAACCCCAGTCTTACCCACTTACCAACTTTGTGATGAGAAAGTTCTGTGACCTCTGTTCCTCAGTTTTCTTACCTGTAAAGTGGGGAGAGTGATTACAGCTACCTCGGTGACATGCTGATTATAAAGTGTTTGACACGGTGCCTGGCACATAACAGGTGTGAAGTAAACATACTTCTTTCTTCATAGTTCTCATACTTGACAACACAGAGGGGTAGCTGAGAGGTTTCAGCCCAAGAGACGGGGCCTTCAGGGAGGGACATCTTAGCTGGCACAGGTCAAGTTTGAATGAGACTCAAATGTGGGGGACTATGGCAAGAGGGATCCAGCCTGCCCCATCTTGCTAGGAGAGGAGCCAGCTCCTTGAAAGAAATGGGACAAGTAAGGGACAGAGAACAGAGTCTGCAGTCTCCAGGAGGCACACTCAGAAAGGTAGCATTAGCCCCATGTCCAAACACAGAGCTGGATGTGGCCTCTGCCCGGGATCCCCATCACTCGCTTCCTCCTGCAGTCTCTTGCAGACCCAGGCATTCCCACCTGTCAGTCTCAGGAGACAGAGAGAAGTGTTGGGAGAAGTGGAGAGAGCAGGTCGGAGGGCCAGGAGTGATGGGGGGCTGGACACGTGGCCACAGCTCCATCCTTTGAGCATGTTTCTCATCCTTAAAAGAGGGATGATATGGAAGCAACCTAAGTATCCATCAACAGATGAGTGGACAAGGAAGATGTGGTATATACACGAGAGAATACTACTCAGCCATGAAAAAATAGGAAATTTTGCCATTTGCAACAACATGGATAGACTTGGGGTTGGGGGGAGTTTCCGTGATAGCTCAGTTGGTAAAGAATCTGCCTGCAATGCAGAAGACCCTCGTTCAATCCCTGGGTCGGGAAGACCCACTGAAGAAGTGACAGGCTACCCACTCCAGTATTCTGGCCTGGAGAATTCTGTGGACTGTGCTATCCATGGGTTGCAAAGAGTTGGACGTGACTTGAGTGACTTTCAGACTTGGAGAGTACTCTGCTAAGTGAAATCTGTCAGACAGAGGAAGACAAATACTGGATGATATTACTTAAAAATACAATAAACTCTTGAATATAATAAAAAAGAATAGACTCGTAGATTTAGGGAACAAACTAGTGGTTACCATTAGGGAGAGGGGACAGGGGAGGGGCAAGATAGGGGAAGGAGACAAGAGATATAAACTATTATGTATAAAATAAATAAGCTATTTATATATATTTGGGGATTAATCCCTTGTCAGTCGCTTTGTTTGCAAACATTTTTTCCCACTCTGTGCATTGTCTTTTTTTGTTTGTTTATGGTTTCCTTTGCTGTGCAGAAGCTTTTAAGTTTAATTAGGCTCCATTTGTTTATTTTTTATTTTATTTTCATTACTCTAGAAGGTGGATCAAAAAAGATATTACTGCAATTTACATCAAAGGGTTTCTGCCTATGTTTTCCTAAGAGTTTTATAGTATTCGACCTTCCATTTAGGTCTTTGATCCATTTCAAGTGGTTTTTTAATGTATGGTGTTAGAGAATGTTTTAATTTCATTTTTTTAAAACATGTAGCTGTCCAGTGTTCCCAGCACCACTTGGACAGTAGATTATCACTCAGACATTAAAAAATAATGAAATAATGTCATTTGCAGCCCCATGGATGGACCTAGAGGTTATTATACTAAGGGAAGTAAATCAGACAGAGAAAATCAAATATCATGAATCACTTAAATGTGGAGTCTAAGAAAATGATACAAATGAACTTATTTACAAAGCAGAAATAGAGCCACAGACATAGAAAAAACAAAGTTATGGTTACTGGTGGGGAGGAACATTGGGGGAGGGATAAATTGGGAGATTGGGATTGATGTATACACATAACTATACATAAAATAGGTAACTAATGGGACTTCCCTGGTGGACCAGTGGATAAAAATCTGCCATCCAATGCAGGGGTTGCAAGGCTCAACCCCTGGTCAGGGAACTGAGATCCCTCATGCCGTGGGCAACTAAGCTCAAGCGCCACTACGAGAGAAGCCCGTATGCCACAACTACTGAGCCTGCACCCTCTAAAGTCTCCACAGCAGGAGAAGGCCTTGTGCCACAGCGAGAGAAGTATGCATGTCGCAATGAAGACCCAGGGCAGCCAAAATTTTTAAAAGTTAAAAAAAAATGAAGCAAATAAAATAAAATAGATAGCTAATAAGAACCTACCATATATAGCACAGGGAACGCTACTCAGCACTCTGTAGTGACCTATATGGGAAAAGACTCTTGAAAAGGAGTAGGTATGTGCAATATATGCATATGTATAACTGATCCACTTTGCTGCACGACAGAAACTAACACAACATTGCAAATCAACTGTACTTCAACAGAAATTCTTAAAAACAACAAACTGAGAATACATTGTACAGCAAAGGGAATATGGCCAATATTTTTATAATAACTGCAAGTGGAGTATCCCTGGAGAAGGAAACGGCAACCCACTCCAGTATTCTTGCCTGGGAAATCCCATGGACAGAGGAACCTGGTGGGCTACAGTCTACGGGGTTGCAAGAGTCAGACACGACTTAGCAACTAAACCACTACCACCACCATAAATGGAGTATAACCTTTAAATATTGTGAACTATGTTGTACACCCCAAACTTATATAATATTGTACACTAACTATACTTCAATAAAAAATAGATTAAAAAGAGGGATGAGAGAGGCAGAGGCAGTGAAGGCAACGTTCCACTCACCCGCCCACGCAGGCCTTTGCTCCTGCAACAAAAGTTTAGCCAGCCTTACTGTCTACAGGAAACATGCTGGAGCAGAGTGGCGGGCAAAGTAGACATGGCCCACGGCCTGCAGAGTCCAGTAGGAAAGAGATCTCCATGAGTGCTGAGCTCTGGGTCGGGGGTGGGGATGGGGCAGAGGTGAGAAATCCAGATCCAAATTCCCCTGCTTTGCTTTTCTTCAATGACTTTAGTTTTCTGAGCCCACAACCATCTTCCTCCCCGAGGAAGGAAAAAGAGCAAAAGCCCAGTGATCTGTGTCGGCACACTGGGGGCACCTGGGCCAGACCATCTACGCTGAGACAGAACTGCTGGGCGAGGCTCGCTTGACAGGGATGAGGGCATCTCCTGGAGGGTGAGCGCCCTGACCCACCTTCCAGGTGGGGATAGCAGGAGCAGGGCTGCCTCCTCAGACACATACTGTCTCACGGGATCCTTACCCAGGGCCCACGGACCAGGTGCTCTATGCTCCAGTTTATAGATTAACAAACTGAGGCTGAGACAGGTTAAGAAAGCTGGGTGAGATTTCACAATTACTCAGAGGTGGAGTCTAGACCTGAACTGACCAACCCAAGAGCCCAGGGGCTTATTCTCCCTCAGCTCTCTGCCTCCTGACTGGCCTTCCTGTGGCCCTGGCCAGCTGGCTGGAGGCGTCCTGGTCACCCTACTCCCCATCCTGTGCAGCCACAGCCCCCACCCCAGGACAGCAAGTGGGCAGAGGCCCGGGACCCCCAGAAGCAGGCCCTGACTCCTACACTGAGCACCCGCCCCATGGCAGGAATTTCCAGCCCTCTCCTCCCTTTTGGCAGCAACAAGTGTTAGAGTTTCCCCCTCCTCCCGGCCCCATCCAGAGAAACAGGGCACTGCCGAGCAGCTGGCAAACCCAGAACCAAACACCTGTGGCCAGATATTACAGCTGCATGTGTGAAATGCGATCTGTCTACAGCGCCTGTCACATGCCAGGTCCAGTTGTTGTACTGGGCAGGTTGGAAGGGGATCCACTGAAGAGGCCTTTCCGGGGCAGAATTTCAAAGCACAGGCACCCACCCCTTCCTTTCTCCCACCCCCAGAATTTCACTTGCTCCTCTCCTTTGCACTAGGCATTTCCGGCTAGGTTTGCCCTTCACCAGCCCAAGCAGAGCAGGGACCATGTGGAATCTGCATGATCTGGACAGTAATAAAGGGGCTCCATGCACTCCTGTGGCTTTTCATCTTCAAAGCAGTTGTTTGATTTCTTGTTCCAGGGGCTGCACATCTGGCTGAAACTGTGGATGCCAGGCAGATGGGTTACCTTCAAAGCTGGTCCTGGGAGACCCCAGAGGCAGCTGCAGTTTGGCTCAGCACCCGCCTGGGGTGGTCACCTCACCCTCATCCCCAAGGCTGCAGACACCCGCCACCCCAAAGTCCGGCTCCTCTGCTTCACAGAGACCTGCTCACTTCACGCCAGTCACTCTCAGGGCTTTGGTTGATATTCACAACCAGCCTGCATACAAAAAAGAGGAAAGATAGGACATTTCACAGGCGCTAAAGAGGATGGAGAGAGGAGGCAGAAAGAGAAGAATGAAGTGCTTCTGAATATTATTAATAACTCACAGTGTCTGTCACTGGTGGAGATGGACTGGGGCGGGTGGGTAGCAGTTTACACTCACAACCGATGCTGACAAATTTACCTGATGGAACATAAAGAGGAAGCAAAATCCAAAACGGCAGCACGTGCCTTCAGTTGGTCCACCTGCCCTGAATGCAATGAATTCCGTGAAGCTTCACACGCCTTTTGGGGCTGGCCCGGCTTTCATGGGACATGCTGATTGCATGCAATGGACACCTTTATCAAACCCAAATACTTTACTCAGATCATCTTGTTTATTCGTTGTCAGTCAACTAATATTTCCTAAATCAATCCTCACTGCAACTTTATACTGTAGTTTCTAATCTATCCCCGATCCACAGATGAAAAAAACTGAGGCTCAGTAAAGTACTTTTCAAAAGGGCATCTGGGTAGTCAGTGGTAGAACAAGATCTGGGCTTATGGCTGTCCGGGCCTCAAAGCGAGTGAATAAAGGTGGACCCTGGGCAACTGCTTTCCCCATCCTCAAGTACCAGGCTTGGAGGAGGTCAAAAGTCAAGTGTGGATCTGACCTACTCCCAATGCACTGAAAGGAGAAACTGGAAACTCAGTTTCCAAAGTTCTTCTCACTTTGGTCTCTTTCTTCAACTTTCTTTCCAACTGAAAAAAAAAAGTTTTAATTCCAGAAATCATTTTCAGTGGATCAAAAATTAGTTGTCGCTCGGCCATGTTGAAAGATTCCACAGAGACTGTGTGTGTGCCCTGTGCTACATGCCACTCCAGCATCAGCCTTGTCACCACTCAAGGTGGCACTTTCTTGGTTCTGTACAGAATGTAATTTTCACTTGGCCCTGAAAAATCAATATGGAAAGACTCTAATTCCCCAGATTTCAATTTTTCAATAAAAAAGTGAAAATGAAACTCTGCGGGACTGCAGCCAAAATGGTGCCCCTGAGCCAACTGCAGTCTGGAGGGAAACTCACCGAGGGTTTCAGAGCAAAGCACCAACTTTTGACTTTGCTCGCCTCAGATGACATGGCAGCTGGGAAAGGAGGCAAATGGGGCTGATGAGTCCCCGTGAGGGTGAGCAGCAGTCCATCACAGAAAGATGTCTCACTCCAAAGAGATTTACTGCAGAATTCAGGCCATCCTGGGGTGCTGTTGATGGGCAACGTGGTAACAAGCAAAGAGCTGAACTTTGGACTTAAGACATAAATGCATTAAAACCCTACCTCCATCATGTAATAGCTTCTTTCCACTTAGCAGCTCTGATCAGCCTATCCTTTTATCCCCAAAGAGGAAGAAGAGTCAGAGTTTCTGACTGGGTTCTCGAGGGGAAGTGGAGACAGTAGCTGTGAGAGCAGCAGCGTGATGCCTGGCTCAGAGCAGACTTTCAGTAGGGTTAGTTTCCCTTAGGCTGCCTGGCCTCCTCTTTCCCTAAAACTTTATAACTGGGGCTGAACAGCTGATACCCTTCAGTATGTGGTGTTGTCAGTGGAGGGCCACAGTCAACTATTGAGTTACCCAGCCTGGGACCTCCCAATCTACCCATGCCGATGACAGACCTAAGAAAGATGTCACCACCCATCTCCAGAGACCCTCTAAAATGAGACCACCAGGGTTCCTCACCTCCTCCAGCCATGGTTGTTTGACACTGAGCCAAGAACAAGAAGAGCAGCCCACCCCGTGGCGTGTGGCCTGGTCCTGTAACATGAGCTGACCCTTGTGCCCGCTGGCTGTTCTGCCTGAGCCCAGGGCAGGTCGACCAGCAGAAGCTGGAGTCCTGGGCCTCTGGGGCACTGCCACATGATCCTGGGCGGGTCATGCAACTCAAGTGCTTCTGACCCTCAGCTGTCCAAGAGGTTAATAATAGTGGGGCATGCTTGGATCCAGAGCAGCAGGGTTTTGCAAAGAAAAGTCACCATAACTAGTGCAATGCCAGGACATTATGAGAGAACACTTTTTAAAAGCCCACCCTACACTGAGATCTATTATTTCCAGGCTTTGCTCTTCTCCACATTCAGAAACAAAGCAGATAGTGGAGGCCATCGTGATAACACCCACTTCTCCCTAGGAGGTACCTTCATATCCCCACTGAAGATAGATCAGTCCTGTGCGGGGGCTCTTGTGCCAACCTCAGTAGCTTCCAGACCTGTACCTGAAGGCTGTGGCGGGTGGAAGGGCAGAGGGAAGAATGGAAGAAGAGGCTAACTGCTTCACATACTGGGTTTTAGTGACTGGCCCACCTGCCCCACCCCCAGGTCCATCGGGACAATTCCCAGCAGAAGTTCCCACTGTTCCTGGGAACTGTGGTTAGCAGAACGTGAGGGGATGGAGTTGGAGACAGGCAAAAACAGCTGAGGCCAGAAACAATAGAAAAGTATTCTGAATTTTTTTAGGAAATCAAAATAAGTACAAAAGCCTTCCTCCAAACATGGTTCAGTTCTGTTCAGTTCAGTTGCTCAGTCGTGTCTGACTCTGTGACCCCATGAATTGCAGCACACCAGACCTCTCTGTCCATCACCAACTCCCAGAGTTTATGGTAGATGGACTAAATAGAGACTATTTGGTTGATGTTAAGAATTGGGCTTGGGGAGCTTTTAAGACAGTGTTTAGGGGCTGGGCATAGGGAGGGGGACCACTGACCCAGGGTGATAACAGATTTCCAGACTGAAAATGCCATGGATGACTGACAGTTCGTTGGGACAAGAGCTGCCTAGAATGTGCCCACAAAGTAGTTTATATATAAACAATCTCATCTAATTACAAAGAGTCAGAAACAACCTAAATACATAACAATGGAGAACTGGCTACGTGCAATTGAATAACATTATTCTTTTCAGTTCAGTCCTGTCACTCAAATGTGTCCTGGCATCCGACAGCACGCCAGGCCTCCCTGTCCATCACCAACTCACGGAGACTGCTCAAGCTCATGTCCATTGAGTCAGTGATGCCATCCAACCATCTCATCCTCTGTCGTCCCCTTCTCCTCCTGCACCCAGTCTTTCCCAGCATCAGGGTCTTTTCCAATAGGTCAGTTCTTTTCATTAGATGGCCAAAGTATTGGAGTTTCAGCTTTAGCATCACTCCTTCCAATGAATACCCAGGACTGATCTCCTTTAGGATGGACTGGTTGGATCTCCTTGTAGTCCAAGGGACTGTCAAGAGTCTTCTCCAATACCACAGTTCAAAATCATCAATTCTTCAGGACTCAGCTTTCTTTATAGCCCAACTCTCACATCCATACATGACTACTGGAAAAACCGTAGCTTTGACTAAATGGACTTTGTTGGCAAAGTAATGTTTCTGCTTTTTAATATGCTGTCTAGGTTGGTCATAACTTTTCTTCCAAGGAGCAAGCATCTTTTAATTTCATGGCTGCAGTCACCATCTGCAGTGATTTTGGAGCCCCCCAAAATAGTCTCTCACTGTTTTCATTGTTTCCTCATTTATTTGCCATGAAGTGATGGGACCAGATGCCATGATCTTCATTTTTTGAATGTTGAGTTTTAAGCCAACTTTTTCACTCTCCTCTTTCATTTTCATCAAGAGGCTTTTTAGTTCTTCTTTACTTTCTGCCATAAGGGTGGTGTCATCTGCGTATCTGAGATTATTGGTATTTCTCCCAGCAATTTTGAGTCCACCTTGTGCTTCATCCAGCCCGGCATTTTGCTTGATGTTCTCTGCATATAAGTTAAATAAGCAGGGTGACAATATACAGCCTTGACATACTCCTTTCCCTATTTGGAACCAGTCTGTTGTTCCATGTCCAGTTCTAACTGTTGCTTCTTGATCTGCATACAGATTTCTCAGGAAGCAGGTCAGATTGTCTGGTATTTCCATCTCTTGAAGAATTTTCCACATTTTGTTGTGATCCACACAGTCAAAAGCTTTGGCATAGTCAATAAAGCAGAAATAGATATTTTTCTGGAACTCTCTTGCTTTTTCTATGATCCAACGGATGTTGGCAATTTGATCTCTGGTTCCTCTGTCTTTTCTAAATTCAGCTTGAACATCTGGAAATTCATGGTTTGTGTACTGTTGAAGCCTGGCTTGGAGAATTTTGAGCTTTACTTTGCTAGGATGTGAGATGAGTGCAATTATGTGGCAGTTTTAACATTCTTTGGCATTATTCCTTTAAATAATTCCTTAATAAATAAATTAAATAATGTATATAAAATTTTATATATTTTATTATTAATTTATGTAAACAAATTAAAGGACCATTATTCCTTTAAAGGCTATTAAATTGAATGCTATTTTTTTTAAAGGCTAGTAAAAATGATGTTAAACATTTACATACCTTGATATAAAAAAGTGTCCTCAAAATACAGTATTGGGTGAAGAAAGTAGCTTCTGTAAAATGTATAATATGAGCCCATTTATGTAGAAGGAAATCCATGAATCAAGTGTGAAGTGAAAGTCGCTCAGCTGTGTCTGACTCTTTGTGACCCCATGGACTGTAGCCTGCCATCCTCCTCTGTCCATGGAATTCTCCAGACAAGAATACTGGAGTGGGTAACCATTCCCTTCTCCAGGAGATCAAACCCGGGTCTCTTGCATTACAGGCAGATTCTTTATCATCTGGGCCACCAGGAAGGCCCCCACGCATCAAGTGGTATCCTGAAACACAATCACGAAAATGTTACCTGTGGTGTTCATCAGGGGATGAGATCTTGAGTGGCCATTTTTCTTTCTTCCTTGTTCACTTGTGTATTATTTGTTTTTCTTACTCAAAGCATTTACTTAAAATACCAAAGCACTATAAAAAATCCATCTCTGTAAAAAATAAAATTCACCTTTTTCATATTAGTGAAAATTTATGATTAAGCTGTGAGAAGGGCATTGAACATTCTCTTATTTTCCAGGACATACCACGATTAACAGAGTAAAGCTCTCTGACTTCCTAATATCATAAACACACTGAGGAGAAGAAACAGAGAATAAGATGCCATCCAAACCTCTCTCGTGGTTCTAACAAATCACCATTCTCAACCTTCTTGCAAACAAAACTGACACATATCTCATAAGGTCTATTTTTACATAGTCATTTCCTCCCTTTTTTCTTTAGCACTTTTCATTTAAACGTGTATGGGTATCACCCACTGTGCAAAAATTTGCTTTTATGAAAGACCAATATTATTATCCATTTTTCCCAACTGAAAGAAATCTGAAGAGGACTTTTGACTTTTATGAGAATAGTACTCAGCATATATTTTGCAGAGAGCCGTTAGAGAGTCAGGGTACATCTGAAGCTGCAAGAGTGGCTCCCAAGCTCCTTCCCCAGGAACCACACTCAGCAGCTCAACATCCAGCCGTCAAAGCTTTGAACTGTGTCTGTGAATGTCTATACTTTATCTTGATTTATTTTGTGCATCCATTGGCAAGATGTGTCTTACAATAAATGCTTCTTCAATTTACAAGCCGTTCTGGCTTTTGAAAGTTTTCACAGGAACGCTGTAGTTTCAGGAAGGGGTGGGAGTAGGGGGAACCTGTATTAAGCTTGTGCTATATGTAAGACCTTCTATCTGGAAGCCATCCCTTCATCTGTTTGCTATACTTTGCCACAGGCCAATTACTCAAAATAGTCACTGAGACCACAGTGGAAGGAGGAACCCATCCATCTGAGTCGTTTGAATTGAACGACTGAATTGACCCTGGCTTTGGGGCACCTGAAGCTCATAATGAAGAGGGTTTGCAAAAGTGGCTATTCCTCCATGCTCATGTGCAAAGTTGAAGAATCATGTAGTCCTGGCTCACTCAATATTCATTCATTCAGTATTTACTGAGTGCCCACTGTGTGTCAGGATAGAGCGAGATTCTGGGCCCCCAGCAGTGAACAAAATAAAAGTCTCTGCCCTTGGGGAGCTTATATTCGCATGGGAGAAGTCAGACAGCCAAACCACACATTTCAGGCTGTAGCAAATGCCGTGCTAAAAGACAAAGCAAGGTGAAGGGGGCAGAGGGACCGTGTTTTAGATGGGGTTCTCAGGAAAAGTCCTCTCTGGTAAGATGAGCGGCCCGAGGGAAGTGAGGTGAGAGCCATGAGGACACCTGAAGGAAGGGCATTCCAGGCAGGGGCACAGAATGTGCAAAGGCCCTGTGGCAGAGCTGGCATAGCATATTCCAGGAACTAGAAGTAAGTCAGTGCAGCTGGGACCCAGCAACCACGAGGAGCAGGAGGAACAGAGGCGAGTGAGGAAGGAGAGGTGAGGCTCTGCAGCTCCGGGGGCCACTGTCAGGACCGGGATTACATCTGAGAGGAATGGAAAAGCTTGGAAGAGCTTAAGCAGAGTTCCATGAGCTAACACAGTAGAGGCTGCACTTTTTTTTTCTTTTCAGAAACAGAATAGAGAAAAGAAGATACCAAAAGAACAAAAAGAGGCAGAGTTTTTAAGAAAAGGAAATGAGAAAGTATGCCCCCCAAAAGGACTGCGAGCACTTCATGGGTCCTTCCTTTGCATAATAACAATTAATGTCCTATGGATCTAATGTCTTTCCCTAAAAAGCTCATAAATAATAGTCAGTCAATGGTCTTGGACAACAGAACTTGTCACAGGACAGCAATAGGAGCTTTCAGCAAAGCAGGGAGTCCCTTGGGGTCACAGAGGACTTGTCCCTGCTTTGCCAGAGTTGAGGGCATTCCCCTCCTTTCTCTGCATCCAAGGTACACCCTGGGCATGTGCAAAGGATAGCAAGCTGCATCTTTCTCTTATGCAGGTCAAAACCCATAGTCTTGTCATGTTTTATCTTCAGTACTAAATTAATTTAAATATGGTAATAATAAAAGTATTGATAAAATGAAGCAAAGCTAATATTTGGGGTTCCCTGATGGTTTAGTGCTAAAGAATCTGCCTGCAATGCATGAGGTTCAGGAGACACGGGTTCTATCCTTAGGTTGGGAAGAGCCCCAGGAGGAGGGCCCCGGCAACCCACTCCAGTATTCTTGCCTGGAGAATTCCATGGACAGAGGAGCCTGGTGGGCTAAGTTGCAGAGTCAGACACAACTTAGCAACTGAGCCACCACCAAGGCACTATCCGTGTGTGCTAAGTCGCTTCAGTCATGTCTGATTCTTTGTGACCCTATGGACCATAGCCCTCCAGGCTCCTCTGTCCATGGGAATCTCCAGGCAAGAATACTGGAGTGGGTTGCCATGCCCTCCTCCAGGGGATTGTCCCCACCCAGGGATCAAACCCACGTCTCTTATGTCTCCTGCATTGGCAGGCAGGATCTTTTGCCACTAAGCGCCATAGCCAATGTCTTAGTTGTGATGGATACTTTGTAATTTCCAGGCCTTTAAAGTTAGAGTTTTTCCTTTTTCCATCAGGACCCACTTTTCTGTGTTACCCTTAAGGAGACGGTCCTTATTACATGCATTAGTTCAAAGGAAAGCTGGTACTTAAAATTCCCACTCTTGGATCTCAGGGTAGGATAAGCATTATGGTGTGAGAGGAAGAGGAGAGGAGAAACGTGGATATTTTTAAAGAGGGTGGGAAGACGGGGGAGGGAGAATGCTCTCGCAGGCACTGAAAGTCAGGGCACAGAGTGTGCAGAGCCGGCCTCCTGCCTCCAGCAGTGTACACAGAACACACTGGAGAGAGGTTTGAGCCTGCCTCCCCATCTGAAGTCCTGCCACTGTTTATAGAACCACCTTGTAAAGTCACTCTCAGAACAAAGCTCTTGCTGAAGGCGGCCCATGCCCTGAAGCTGGCCAGTTGTGTTCAAGGCAGGGTTTCCCGGCAGAGCTGCTGATGCCATGTGGGCTGCAGCTGTATCCAGGACCCCCACGGAGGGTCTCTCTGCCTGCTGCCCCACTCTCCTCACTTGGGTCTTGTGTGCTTGGCTGCTCTTGGCACACGTCCACCCCAGCAGGCCGGTGTCAGATCGGGAAACTTCAGCGCAGGCAGGTGGGCTCAGCTCTCCAGGCTCTGCCTGTGGGACTCATCGCACGGCTGGGGAGATGGTGGGGGATGGAAACCCAGCAAGAAGGTGGAAAACGATGCTTCAGTCGTCTGGACACACAACCAGAAAGAGCCCTTAACTCATGCACGATCCTGCCCTGGGGGACCATGGCACTTCAACTTTCAGCCTTAGAAACGCATCCCGCAATCATGGATTGAGCAGCTACAAGTCTCCTTTTTTTTTTTTTTTTTTTAAGAAAAGCAAGAATGATATTTGTTACATCTTGATAAATGTGAAAGCCTCTTCTCTGTTCGCGTTGGTGCGTGACCTTGTTCACTATGACAGGGTATCTGGAAATGGCCATTTGTTAGAGTCATAACTCAAACCAATCCGAAAACTTAAAAAGTTTCCTGCCCACTGGAGAAGCCCACAGATACAATCCCTTTTGTGCAAAATGGACCCACTACATCATCAAGGGGCATTCCAAAAGATGGCCGCCCAAATGTCACCCATGGTTGTCTCTGAAGGGCAAGACCTTGAGTGATTTTTTTCCTTTTATCCTTGTTCTCCTCTGTATTATTTGGGAAGAGGCCAGCAAGAGAAAGACCAACAGCACACAGCTCTCTCCTTGAAGAGAGACCAACCCAAAGACCACACAGAGCTCCGTGCCCCACAAAAATGGTCATCTACTTACCACTCTCGAAACTTTTCCACCAGAGCGTTTCTGCACAATTGGAGGACAGTGAAGCTGAGCACCTGACATAACCCACCAATGGTGCTGACTTCTTAAAAGCCTGTGTTTCTCCCTAAAATTCATGCAAACTTTGTGTTATACTTCACAATATATTGTTGAAGTATAAAAATGTCCTTGGTGGTCTATCATGAAGCAAAATTAATGGTCCAAGAAATGCTCCAGGTTTATCCTGTGACTCTCTATTTGCCCAAGCTTTGCAAGTGTTATGCTGGTAAAGAATCCACCTGCCAGTGCAAGAGACCCAAGTTCAACCCCTGGGTGGGGAAGATCCTCTGGAGTAGGAAATGGCAACCGACTCCAGTATTCTTGCCTGGAGAATCTCATGAACAGAGGAGCCTGGTGGGCTACAGTCCATGGGGTTGCTAAGAGTCAGACACAACTGAGCAGCAAAGCACTTTATGTGCCCAGGGTGACTATCAGGATTTCCAGGATGAGGGCCTCTTAGAGCAGCAAGGAGGTAACAGTGGATCCAGATCTGGGCTCCACAGACTTTAGATTCTCTGCTAGTCTCCTTCCCCTAGGGAGGGTTCCCTGGTTGAGTAACGCAGGGCTCTTTAAGTCTGAAGTGCTGGTCAGGTGAGCTTAAAATGGGCTTACCTGAAATGTATCAGAATCCTTACACTAGAATTGCTTATGAAACAACTTGCAGGCTCCAAAAACTTCAGCTGCATCAGTAATTCCTCACCAATCCTTGGTGAGATCCTATGGATATCCTGGACATGGCTTTGACCCCTTGGACTGGGATTTACACTTGTTGGCTTTTATTCTATTTTCAGGCTTTTTCTGGACCTGCAAAACCTGTTTGACCACAGCTCTTAAGCCTTTATGACTGAGATGAGCCACCTTGACTAACAGCTGACACCACTGGCAGACACAGCACTTCAGCTTTCCTCAAACGTACAGTCAACACTTAGCACCACAGTGCAGGCTTCCCGAAGCACTTGAGGAGAAGTCACCTGCAGTCTGTCTTCTGGTGACGCTCATTTCGTTTTAAGGCTATTCTCGTGGTCAATAAAGATGAAGAGCTTAAGCAAGTCCATAGAAACAGTCTGGTACACTTTCTGGTTCTCATCTTGGACCGGACAACAAGCTTTAATCGTTTAGGCGGAAAAAGACGAGTTCTGGCCATTTACACTGGAGAATGGATCGTGCCAGTTATCGTGGATTTCGGACAAATCTTATGCCAATGAACTGAGCCTTAAGCTGTTGTCTTAGGAGCGTCTTAGGACAAGCACACTTCCCCTGGGAAAGATCAAGCAGCTGTGACAGCCCCGAAACGTACGTTACGTCTGGTCTGTTCTTTAACCTCTCCTATCTGACCTGTGGCCAAGGCGGTGCTGTAAAAATCAAAGTTTTCTGTTGTTGTTTGGTCGCTCTTTTGAAACTCCCTGGACAGTAGCCCACCAGGCTCCTCTGTCCATGAGATTCTCCAGGCAACAATACTGGAATGGATTGCCGTTTTCTCTTCCAGGGGAATCTTCCCAACCCAGGAATCAAACCCATGTCTCCTGCATTGACAAGAGGATTCTTTACCACTGAGCCACTAGGGATGCCCATAAATTAAAGTACTAAGACTTATTTAACCCCTGACAAGAGGGTTTTGTCAGCAATGGAGAGAGTAAATAAACTAAACAGAAATGTTGCAATCAGCTTTTTTTTTTTTCATCAAGATGGTGATAACAGAACAATGAAGTCACACGGTGTCAGAATCTCAAAACTGCTGCTCCTTACACACTTGAGATATTATTGATACTTGGAAGCAACTAGTCTGAAAAGGAAAAAAGAAATGTAAATTTTTCCTTCATATTGGATTTTTAGGGCTGAAAATGCACACTGTTTGCTAAAACAAAACACCAGCTACTAAATTGCTAAATGACTTCAGGCAGGTCAGACTTTTTGGAAGAACTTTTGTTCAGATCTGTATCCTTTACGAGTGAAGTTGGCTACGAGTATCAGAAAACACTGCTATAGTGGCTTAAAGTAATAGGCTTTTATTCTTCTCTTAGGACAAGGTTTGGAGGTGGCAGTCCAGGGCAGCTGTGGTGTCTCAATGATGTGCCCAGGGACCAGATCCCTCCCATCTTTCTGCTTCTCACTCCATTCTTAACCTGGCCAGGCTTCCATTCTTATCTGCTGACTGACACCTGGGCCTTTGACATCTACCTCCTGGAAGTGAGGTGGGAATAAAGAGTAAAAGAGGCTTTCTCCTCGTAAACCTCAGCCTTTTTGTTTATAAAGGACACTCTCCCAAGGACTTCTTCCCACTGCTCACTGGCCAGACTATGCTAAGTGGACTCCACCAGCTGCATGTGGAATGACAGTGTTGTTGGTCAGCCATATTGCTGCCCCAAAATGAAATTGGGGCTCTCTAAGACAGGAAGTCTGAGGAAGTCCTAGATGGTAGGCAAACAGTGAGAAGTATCTGCCACCGTGACTGGGACCTCACAAAGAATTTTGCAACCTCTATATAAGTCAGGATCCATCCTACCAAAAATGTCAACAGTTGTCTACCAGATGCACAGCCAGTCTGTGGCTACAGGGAATGGCACCTGACTGAAAGCAAGCGTCCCAAGGACTATGATGCCTGTGGCCTTAAACAAGGGGAAAGAATGAGATTACACATATCTTCTTCTTCCATTCTAATGGTGCACAGCAAAATCATCACCAGATGTTACCAGTTAGGCAGTTCATTCATATGGCTCATATTTGAACACACAATTTTCCTTTATGGCTAAAAAAGTGATTCCTTTCTCTCTCATTCACTCTTCTTTTTCTTCATGTTGACTATTAGACAAGGCTACTTAAATTCCCCTTTTCCAGTGATTTGAACAGTTGATTATACCTCTCAGCACTTTCTACAATTGTGCCCTGGCATTGCTTGTCACCCTCTTCCTTAAGGAGGTTCCTGCCCAGCACCAACTGACTCAGTAAATTTCTGAACAATGCCAATAGGTTAGGTTTAAACTTAAATATTTACATCTTTCAAAATTATTCACAGTCCATGACTTGCTAATAGCTAGTGATATTATTTTGAATATATAACCTATGGTACAGTATTACTTATAAATCCAAGTAGCAAGATTTATACATGCTGGGTTACTTGCTAAATAACATCTTTACACAATCAAATTGTATTTGGCTTATGCTTGGTTATGACCTTCAGATCATATATTTTAAAAAAAAGCTCTTCTGTATAACCAGTTATTTTTCTCTCTCAAACCTGGGATTCCATGGAGTTTTATTCTAAGTACTCAAACTCCACAGGCAAGAAAAAAACATGTCTATTAAAAGAAGGGGCCATGAAAACTGAGTTCCTTCTACTAAAACTAAAGAAGTCAGGCAGTTAAGAACACGTAGCAGGAAACACATCGCCGTCTTGTATTAATATTCACCCTCAGGTAGTAGTTGTGATGTTTCTTCATTTCATAAGTATGTGATTCACTCCTTCTTTGCGAAGGCCACCTTTTGCCAGGACAAATGTAAATACCTTCACAAAGGCACAAATTTAAGAGAGCAGCATATTTGAAAGGCTGTCTCCTCGCTGCCCTAGAGCAGGGGAACCAGCAGCACGTGGTGAAAGCAAGCTTTGAGCCCAGGTACTCTCGCTCCAGAGCCCATGTCTCCATTACTGCGCACCGTCGAGCCCCACCCTGCAACACCACCGGCCAACACTCTGGCCCGAGGGGACCCTGTGGATTTCATACATTGAGGGGGGAAAACCCTCACCCCAGTTCTTAGGAAAAAGGGGAAGAATTATTTGAACTGGGAAGCCCGGAGCACCCAAGCCAGAGCAGTGAGAGTGTGCCCCACCCAGCAATGTGGAATTGAAGGAGAAATAGAGGAGCAGCAACAGCACAAACGCTAAGTGTAAAAAGGCCAATTGATGAAGTTGCTTTCTCATGTGCAAGCAACAGAGCTATAAAAAGAACTTTTCAGCTTTTCAGTCAAACCTTTGTGGTATCTCCACCCCAGAAACAGCCTCAAAATTAAACTCTCAACTTCTTATTTAGAGGCCAGTTTTCATTTGAATGTGTCCTTATTTACCTCCTCTTAGGTCAGAATGACCCTGCCCCCAGCCCCCAGCCAAGCTCAGCTGGACAACCCAATGTACGCTCAGAGCTCAAGAAAATAAAAAAAAAAAAAAAGAAGCCCCATCACCAGCCTGTATTTCAGAAGTAGCAATCACATATCCAGCCAAAGTGAAATTAAGAAATTTGCATGTCATTTATTAATATCTTTCCTGTCTGTCAAGCAGCCTTCAAAAACATGTTTTCCTCCTTTAGAAAGTAGATCGGAATGAGCACATCACACAAAGGCCCTGAGACCAGGCTACATTTTTCCAGGGGGCAAAGGAACACCTGGAACATCCTTTCCTACCTACAGCCACTCGTATCTTGTCTTCAGAATGGTCTCCTCCCCAGCTCAGTCTATTTTGAAGTTAAAAGAGTCATTTAAAATACTCTAAGAAAGCTAGATTAGGGACTTGTTGATTCATTAGGAAGGATATGGTGCTTCTGGGAAAAAATGTGCTTATGTTTCAGAGGTACATAGCAAAGCATTTGGGGAAGAAGTATAATATTTCTAAGTTACTTTAAAATACTTCAGTAAAAATTTTTTTAAACAGAAAATAAACATAGCAAAATGTTAACCAGTTTCATATCCAGATAAGAGTCAACTCATTAGAAAAGACCCTTATGCTGGGGAAAATTGAAGACAAAAGAAGTGAGCACTACAGGATGAGATGATTAGACAGCATCACCAACTCAGGACATGAATTTGAGAAAACTCCAGGATGTAGTGAAGGGCTGTGAGCTGCAGTCCATGGGATCACAAAGAGTCAGGCACATCTTAGCAACCGAACAGCAGCAGTAAAGTGTCCATTGTACATTTCTCTCCACTGTTTTGTGTGTTTGAAGATGTTCATGACAAAAATCCCCAAAACTCCCAGATGGAACTTGCCTGAAATCCCTGCCCCTCTTGGCCTCCCATGCTGCTGGTCCTCACTGTAGGCTCTGAGTCAGTGTTGCCAAGGAGCTGGACACTCACAGCCAGAAGGGAGATTCAGCAGTGACTGTAACTATAATACCATTCAGGACACTTTTTCCATGTGCCAGGCACCGTTCGAAGCACTTCATATGAATTACATTACTGAATCTGCACAGTACCCTATGCAGGGGCTGAATTAGTGACTCTGACCCCATCTTACTGAGAAGGAAAGGGACACCTAGAGGTGTTAGCATGGCCTAGGCCACTCAGCTAGTAAGTGGCACAGCCAGAACTTCAACCCAGGCAGTTACATTATTAGGGTAAATCACTTATTTGATTATTTGGCCATGGGTGGACGCATTCTCTCCTTACTTTCCCCCAAATGGGTTCAGATTATATGGTCTCAGAAAATCATTGGTTAATATATTCTCAAGTTCATTTTCCAAGTACTGGCTCACAGAAGATTGGCAGCAGACACTGGGAGGATGTAAGAAGCAGATCATCACCTTGGGCAAGCAAGACTCCCCCCCACCACCACCCCCGCCAAAAAAAAGATCAGACAGGAGTCGCTAAAGCCCATTTTGACCTCTTTCCAAAGCCCACAGGTCAGATTATCCAACACTGAATGGCCCAGTCACTGGATGGTGAAGGCTTTTCCAGGAGAAGCCCAAAGCTAAGGCCAGACTCCTCAGGTAGCTGGTGAAGCCCTTCAGTTGAAGAGTGTATTTGCTCTCACTGTCATCTGCCTCAGGAAGAAGTCTGTATGAACATTGGAGTGAGCACCTAAAAGGCGGGCCTTGGACTCAAGGAAGGTGGTCACTCATTCTCTGGATCCTAAAGAGTGAAGTCCAGACTCTGGGCAGGGACGGACAGGCCCAAGGGTTCTCCCAGTAAGCTAAGACCTAACTTACCAGTGTCCAGGGAGCAAGAGAGAGATTTCCAAGGAGGAGGGTCTCGATAGAAGGCCGTGGCTTCTGACAGCGATAAAGCATTACACAGACAGGTCAGAAGACCACATGCGCTTTCCTGGGGCTTGCTAGGGAGCTGCCCTGGCTGAAACACCCAGCTTTTCTGGCCACACAACTGGTCTACCACCTTCTGTGTAACCTCACAACCTGGGAAGTGGTGGGAATTTGTTTGCATTAGCCTGCCTGCCCAGAGAAAGCAGTGGCAATCCACTCCAGTACTCTTGTTTGGAAAATCCCATGGGCAGAGGAGCCTGGTAGGCTGCAGTCCATGGGGTCTCGAAGAGTCAGACACCAATGAGCGACGTCACTTTCACTTTTCATTTTCATGCATTGGAGAAGGAAATGGCAACCCACTCCAGTGTTCTTGCCTGGAGAATCCCAGGGACGGGGGAGCCTGGTGGGCTGACGTCTATGGGGTCGCACGGAGTCGGACACGACTGAAGCGACTTAGCAGCAGCAGCAGCAGCAGCAGCAGCAGCAGCAGCAGCAGCAGCAGCAGCAGCAGCAGCAGCAGCAGCAGCAGCAGCCTGCCTGCCCAGCTGTTCTAAATCCTGTGCCTTGTGTCTCACAGAAGTACTCAGCAGCCTTCAAGTGGTTTAAAGCACATATTTCTGTTGCTTTCTCACAAGTATTTCAAATCACTGGTAATCAGAGAAATGCAGATTAAAACAACAATGTAACAGCCTTTTTCTACCCTCAGGTTTGAAAAAGTTTAAAAGAATAACAGCCAATGTTGGCATATGTTGAGTTACTCTTTCATCCTACCCCAAGCCCTAAAAAATGCCTGAGATGGAGAAATAGAATAACTAGGCCCTAGTTACAGTGTTTGGGGTAATAAGCATGTCCTCAGCATCAATCAGGGCTGTGAGGACTTTGGAATAGAAAACCGTCTGATTGTCTGATTGAAGCACTTATTAACTCATTCATTCAGGAGATATGTGTTGAATATCTAAGAAGCACAAAGAGTACCTAAGAAGCACAAAGGAAAGTAAAAACATCTAATGCTGAGTGTGGGGAACCCTGAGCCAGGTTGTTGATGAATTATTCTGTGAGGTTGGGCAACAAGATTCCTTTTTTATGGAAGGTAAATCAGTCATCGATAGTTATCCAGCTAATGAAAACTTTGCTAGAGGCTCTGTGAGAAAGATGCAGAATGTCCCCTGCCCTTTGTACTAGCACCCAGATAGCCCCAACACAAGCACACAGAGTCCTGAACCTGGGGTCATTCGGGCCATGCAGACTCCAGGGAATTCGAGAAGAGAGAATTTGGGAGCACATGAAGCTGTGCTCCAAAGGCTTCTCTGAGAAATAATGGAACTGAATCTTTTAGGATGAGTCATGTTAACAAACAGATGCAGGCAGGGAAGTGAGATAAGCAGAATACTCTAGAGGGAGAGGTTTGCTTGGGCACATCAGTGAAAAAGAAAGGCCAAGGTATTCTCAGGAAAAACTGCCACTAAAGAAAAAAAGTAAACAAGCAAGCCCAAACATAAATTTACATGGCCCTTCAAAAATTCAGGTGGAGTGAAACTGGTTCCAGTTCACAAAAGAGATGCACAGAAGACCCTGAGGAGGAGACACAGCTACGGAGGGTGTCCACCGGACCTGAGGGTGTGAGTCTGAAAACGAGTTCAGGATGCAGCAGAGCTGGGGGACAGTCTCATAGTCTTTCCAGTGGCTGGGAATGCTTCGAGGGGGAGAGACTGTACCGAGTAAAGAGAAAACAGACAGAATTCCACATGCTTGTTACCAAGTGCAGCCAAAGGAATGATGGAGACGGAGGCTGGAGAGGAAAGCGGCTCCCTAAAGCTGGCACTTTTACTCCCCCCTGTCCACAGCACATTTCCAGATGTTCAAGCTGGATTTAGAAAAGTCAGAGGAACCAGAGATCAAATTGCCAACATCCATTGGATCATAGAAAAAGCAGGAGAGTTCCAGAAAAACTTCTATTTCTGCTTTATTGACTATGCCAAAGCTTTTGACTGTGTGGATCACAATAAACTGTGGAAAATTCTTCCAGAGATGCGAATACCAGACCATCTGACCTGCCTCCTGAGAAATCTGTATGCAGATCAAGAAGCAACAGTTAGAACTGGACATGGAACAACAGACTGGTTCCAAATAGGGAAAGGGGTACGTCGAGGCTGTATATTGTCACCCTGCTTATTTAACTTATATGCAGAGTACATCATGTGAAATCCCGGGCTGGATGAAACACAAACTGGAATCAAGATTGCTGGGAGAAATATCAATAATCTCAGATATGCAGATGACACCACCCTTATGGCAGAAAGTGAAGAAGAACTAAAAAGCCTCTTGATGAAAGTGAAAGAGGAGAGTGAAAAAGTTGGCTTAAAACTCAACATTCAGAAAACGAAGATCATGGCATCTGGTCCCATCACTTCATGGGAAATAGATGGGGAAACAGGAGAAACAGTGGGAGACTTTATTTTTCTGGACTCCAAAATCACTGCAGATGGTGACTGCAGCCATGAAATTAAAAGATGCTTGCTCCTTGGAAGAAAAGTTATGACCAACCTAGAGAGCATATTCAAAAGTAGAGACATTACTTTGCCAACAAAGGTCTGTCTAGTCAAACCTATGGTTTTTCCAGTTGTCATGTATGGATGTGAGAGTTGGATTATAAAGAAAGCTGAGCACCAAAGAATTGATGCTTTTGAACTGTGGTGTTGGAGAAGACTCTTGAGAATCCCTTGGACTGCAAGGAGATCCAAGCAGTCCATCCTAAAGGAAATCAGTCCTGGGTGTTCATTGGAAGGACTGATGCTGAAGCTGAAACTCCAATACTTTGGCCACCTGATGCGAAGAACTGACTCATTGGAAAACACCCTGATGCTGGGAAAGATTGAAGGCGGGAGGAGAAGGGAATGACAAAGGATGAGGTGGTTGGATGGCATCACCAACTCAATGGACATGGGTAAACTCTGGGAGTTGGTGACAGACAGGGAGGCCTGGTGTGCTGCAGTCCATGGGGTCGCAAAGAGTTGGACACAAATTAGTGACTGACCTAAACTACACAGCACCCTGCCTCTTCCAGGTGAGGCGCTCAACAACTGTGTAGAATGAATAAAAAAAAATTAACCCAGGCCAGAAACCCAAATACTTGTTGTGAGTGAGCACAGGCCCAGTACTAAAAATAGCCAGAGGGAATAAAGTGATCTCTCTAAGACAGTCATGAGCTCAAGTCCCCTGAGTGCTGTTTGCTTGTGCACAGGAAGAGGTTATTTACAAAAGGAGCCACAAGAACCTAAGGGAATGAGTGTGGGTGCCAGAACCTTCTTCCTAATGTGATCAAGACCAGTAACTACATATTGAGAATTCTAAATTTGTCCAGGATGCCACGTTTCACTAAAGCCTCAGAGTGTGTCCAATTATCTCAATAGAAGAATGTCATGAAATTCTCAATACTGAGGTCACGTTAATTCACATTCATCTTATGTGAATGGAATGCAGGTGCTGACCACACAGCATCTTGAGGGAAACTATCAACCAGAACTGAATAAAGGTTAGGGAATAATAACAGCTACAGTGATTTAAGCACTTATCATGCTCCGGATAGAGAGCTGCGTGCTTTAACATCCAGTATTGATGCCTCCTCTGTTCCAGGTGCTCAGGAAAAGACACATGCTCTGACGCCTCATTTCGTACACATTTTCTCATCTAATCCTCACAATGATCCTACTGCTAACCCTATCTTATAGTTGAGATTTAATCATGTAATTTGCCCAATATCGTGCATCTGTAAGTGGAAAAAAGGATTCAAATTCAGTGAGTCTGATTCTGGAAACCACATCCTTACCCCACACTCTAGGACTTGGTAGGATTCTGCATGCAAAGGCATCTCTTGAGTTCTCAGGACTGTGTAGCCACCTGAGGGAATGCATGCAGGGGAATGACATTATTTGGGAGAACCATCCCTGAAAGGACAGAGTAGCCTGGAGGCCCAGGGAAGTCTGCTCCCCATCACTTTGGATTACAGCCTGTGTCGCATTCCAGTGTTGTGTTTCCAAGGCCTCATGGCCTCAAGACAGGCAGCAGGAAGCAATTCCAGTTTCTGGCCCAGACCTTGAGTCCTTTAAACCCTTCTATCTAACTACACTTCCACTGGCTTTCATTTCTGCAACCCTTCTTACAGAAATACTCTATTGAAAGTAAGTAAGTGAGAGGGGAACTGATTGAACTGACTGAGAATTTACTTAATTTCTACATCCAATTCCTATGACTAATGTGCTGGGGAAAGGGCAAAGTCTGTCTAGGTATGATTGTGTTTTGCATAAACTTTTATGCATGAAGTGGCTCTATTTGCAACTAGATCGGATCCAAATTTCAGAATCATTCTAATGATTGACTAAAGTAAAGGTCTGTTTTAAAAAGAGAGAGAGAAAGCAAAGTCACGTCAGCTTTGGCCTGCATTATAAAAGCCCTGGAGTGGACATTCCTACTTTGAAGCTTTCTCCTCTGTCAAAGCTGCTGAAGGCACTGCAGACGTGGACCACCCAGGAACTCTGGGAGCTCAAGGAGTGCCTGGTTCAAAAGGTGAGCAGAATGAGCATCACCTCCTTCACTCAGTCCGCCTCTGACCTTGAACCACAGTCTTGTGTTTGCATCCCTGATTGGGACACCAGTGCGGTGTCCAGGCCTGCTACCTTCCTTGTGGTATTAACCCAGGCAGGCTGGTTGCCTGTTCTGGTCATGCTGCCGTGAGCGGGAAGTCCTTTTTGGAAAGCTCCTTCAAAGTCATTGCCCTGCCTTTCTCCTCTGGCCCAGCTGTTTCCAAGCGCAATGTACATGAGACTCGCAGAGGAACTTGCTGAACTGCAGGCTCTGATTCAGTAGGGCGGGGACGGATCTTGAGAGTCTGCATTTCTAACAAGCTCCCAGGGTTGGTTTTGGGAACAATTAAAGGTTAATCAGTGTCAAGAATGCTGACCAAAGCAGATGAGACAGCCACTGGCCACTACTATTTTTGCCTTCCCAGAGCATGTGCTTTGCTTGCTTTTTGAATTTGTTCTTCTGGTAACAAATCTTTCCCTCCTAGCCACAGTCATGGACGTGCAGACTCAGTCTGGGACAAAGAGAGTCCTGCCTGGGATTGATATGAGAACAATGGTGGGAAGAGGGAAGTGAGGATTAGCGGGGAGCAGGCTGTCCTTTCCTAGGGGTTACTAAACTGGGATGACGTAGTCTTGGGGTAGCCATCCTGCTTGGCGCATATAGGAAGTCAACTGCAATGACAGAAAATGAGGTGAATTTACAGAGAGAACTGCAAGAGGCAGAGATTTGACAATACCATTTAAGCCCCTAAATCCGGTCAGAACTGATGCTGATTTGCTCCAGCCTTTCCAGTTATGGGAACCAATAAATTTGCTTTTTTCACTTAAATTGAGTTAATCCCTGTCACTTACAAATAAAAGTAGGTAAGGCAATTGGGGTCAAAACAAAGTATACAGTGAAGATGGTTTCATGGAGTGATTTCAAAAACAGTTACTAAAGGCCAGTTCCTGAAATGTCTGAGCAATGGTGATTTCTCTGGAGTAATTGCTTAGCCTCCCTTGGCCACTAGGAGAAGGATAGCCCTCGTTTAGAATATTTTTTAGTATATAACCTTATTTATTTTTTCATTTGTTTCTGGCTGTGCTGGGTCTTCGTGGCTGTGCAGGCTTTCTCTAGTTGCAGCGAGTGGGGGCTACCCTCTGGCTGTGGTACGCAGGCTTCTCTTTGCAGTGGCTTCTCTTGTTGTGGAGCACAAGCTCTAGGCCATGCAGGCTTAAGCAATTGCAGCATATGGGCACAGTTGAATTGTGGCTCCAAGATTCTAGACCACAGGCTCAATAGTTGTGGCACGCTGGCTTAGTGGCACCACAGCATGGGGGATCTTCCTGGATCAGGGATCAAACTCATGTTTCCTGCATTGGAAGGAAATGCATTCTTTACCACTGAGCCACCTGGGAAGCCCTGGAATGCTCTTAAATGATCTTATAACTAACTTCATTGCAACGTCTCTTGGGAACCCCGAATTCTCTGGAATGAAGTTAAACCATTACTTAAACCATCTCGGTACCCTGGATAGCAGAGACCAGGGAAGAGGATACTGCCAACAGAGCTTTGAAAACGTGATCAAGCCTGGCTTTCAAGGGCCTGATCTCCAAGGACAGATAATGCTATAAAAGAAACCCGAAATCCTTCCCCAGGGAATGTTTGGGTCACACCTTTCATGATGGTATTAAAACATTTTGTAGAAGTTCCACCTGGGCAGTTACTTCTTCCTGGATTTTTAGTTATATAGGAACTTAATTAGCACAAGATCTTGATTCAAAACCAGACTCATAAATGGCTTCATTTTTATTTAGAGCCCTTGATGTCATGTCTCAAAGAGTCATCATTCCAGCCCCTTAGGGGCTTACTGAGACCTCTGCATCAGAGCTAACATGCAGATCTGTGAAAAGCAAAGAGCATGCATGCAAATTAGATTGAGACTTATGTATGTGAGTTGCTGGAAGATTAGCACGTCTGTGGTCAATAGAGAGGGAAGAGGAGGTTCCTGCTTTTCTGTGACTTCCCTATTTCAGGTAATGGCAGTGCCACCCTTCTGAGCATCTGTGGTCAAAACCTCAGAGTCTCTTGACTGCTTTTTCCCCTTTTCATTTTGTTCTTCATCGCCTGCATGAGACTGACCCTACTCCAATGTCTGCTACTCGACTTTCCCTTTTCTCCATTCATTATTTCAGCCTGAATCATCGTGTCCATGGCCTTGCAGATGTTCTTCTCAGATCTGTCTTTCACAGTCCTACCTGATCTAGTCAAAAAGTTCGAGGACTTAACATTATTGCCTCACCCTGTGGCAAACTGTATTTTCCAAAGAGTCTATAACAAGAGCTCCCATTTCACGTGTTCGTACAATGTGATCTTGACGCTCCTCCCTTTAAGAGGTGGAGTCTGTTTCCTCCTCTTGAACTTGGAGGGTCTTGAGACTCACAGCAGTGATATGATGTGGCTCCCAAGGTTGGGACCATAAAAGTGTTACAGTTTTTGCCTGGTTCTCTCAGGAAACTTGCCTTCAGACCCTTGGTTGCCATACAATAAAGGCCACTGCTTCCCAGGTAGCCCTAGTGGTAAAGAACCCCCCTGCCAATGGAGGAGGCATGAGACACAGATTTGATCCCTGGGTTGAGAATATTTCCTGGAGGAGGAGATGGCAACCCACTCAGTACACTTGCCCGGAGAAGCCCATGGACAGAGGAGCCTGGCGAGTGGCAAAGAGTTGGACACGACTGAAGCATGCTGTGAGGAAGCCCAAGCCACATGGAGCTGCCTTGTGTGAGTGCTCATAATGTGAGGCCCCCCTGGGCAGGGAACATAAGTGAAGATACCTACACAGGATTTCTTCTCCCAGCCTTGAGTTCTCCCAGCTGAGGCCATAGCATCATGGAGCTATGCTCTTTTTGAATTCCTGACCTACAAAATCTGTGAGCACAGTGAAATGGTTGTTTCAAACTGTAAGATTGGGGTCGGGGGCGGGGGGTGGGGTGGAGGGTAATTTGTTATACAGCCAATAGATAACCAATATTTTATTTTAAAACTCCTTAATCTTCACACAAACCTATATCAATCATCTGGCTCCAACTTTCAAGAATCTACTTACAAGAGAGGTGAGATTTCAGGAACTGTCAGAGAGGAAAAGAAGAGGAGGAAACTGAGAATCCCTATGCATTTTTTTTCAGTACCTACACATCCCAGCCCTTATCTTATCCAAATCTTCACCATCATGGTCATGAGGTAGGTATGAATTATCTTCCTTAAGAGATGCAGATATTGAAGCTCAGAGTGGAAACATAAATTTCTCTGATCTCCTGGATATCAGTGGCAAAACAGGAATTCAAACCCAGGACCTGATGGTATGAGAGCCTTGACAGTCCTCACATGCTTCCCAAAGAACTGAACCTAAAAAGAGAAGACACAGACGAGCACTTGGCACAACTTTGAGCTCCTACCTTTCTCAGGACATCACTGAAATAACTTCACTCTTTGGAGTAAAGGAAAACAAAGCAGTCTGGTTTAGCCAGAGAGAGCCCCCAGCAACAATGTCGAACAAGCCAGGAGTAATTTGTTTCTCTTTTTCTCCATGTGACTGCCGGAGGTTATCCTGGTTTTTATTAGCCAAACTTCCCCTTTTCAAAAGATAATTCTTTGAAATCTTCTGGGAAATTAACATGGTTCAATCTGGCTCTGGGCTGGCCACCACATGCTCTCAGAATTAAGAGAACCTGGGTTTTTAACCCCTTGTAGTCACATATATAGACACACAAAATTGAATGTGCCTCTGTATTGTGTTAGCAGGCTCTAAAGAGACAATTTACACTGAACCAGCTGTTATGTTCAGCTTTATCCTAGAAAAAAAATTGATCTATATTTTTCCAATTAAAGAGTTCTATACCATGTACCAATTTAGTTATAATTCAAACTCACTAGAAAATTTTAATTTAAAAAATCTCATGAACCAATTAATATATAAGCTAGATCATTTAAATATGCAGTTTTTCAAAATTCTTTAAGCAAAATTCATTAGCAACAAGTAATATAAAATAACTATAGCAGAAATTTTTAATTCCAATTCCCCATATCCTAATTATTTACATTTAAAAAGTTTGTAATGTTTCTTCATTTTTATTTTCTAACTGGGAATTTTTGAGATTTTTTTTTTAACAGTATCATAAGAAACATAAAAATGTGACACTATGCAGGCAACTAATGGCTTATTCTTTCAATATTTCCATGTCTATGTTTCTGGCCATTAAGAAATTGTTTTTCTCTGGAAAGTTTGGTAGAGCAGAGCAAGGTGGAGAAGAAGCTTGTTCTCCACACCTCTCTTTCCTTCATGACCACCCAACAGGGAAGGCTTAAGGCCTTTGCAGCTGACATCTCCTTTTCCAGGCAAAGTTCCCCGAGAGATAGTGCAGAAAACCCTTTGGGATCTGACAGTAGAAGGAGTCTTCTGCTATCACCCAGGTCCAGCATCAAGGCCATATCCAGAACTATGCGACCAAAAGGGTGACATTGACTAGAAGAAGAATGCGGAGTAATTCAATCAGGATAGAACCCCGATCAAGTCAGTTCAGTAAGTTCATGCTGTGTCTCACACCCCCTTTGCTGCAAAGGCATAGTAATGTCAGGTAAGAAACAAAACAGAAGCAAAATAATTGGCCTCTTGCTAATGGTCAAAAAATCTGCCTGCTAATGCAGGAGACGTTAGAGACGCAGGTTTTATCCCTGGGTTGGGAAAATCCCCTGGAGAAGGAAATGGCAATTCACCCCAGTATTCTAGCCTGGGAAATTCCATGGACAGAGGAGCTTGGCGGGCTTACAGTCCATGGGGTCGCAAAGAGTCGGACATGACTGAGCTTCTGAGCACAATAGAAACAAAAGGTGGTGAACAGCAGCTGAAACCACAGGCCTACAGGTAGCAACGATCTAGAATTTCTCTCCTGCAAATTGAGGGGATTACTAGTGCTCTGTGTGAGAGGGGAACTAGAGTCATTTTCACTGAGAAAAGCAAGAGCTGGGATGAAAGAAATCTGAAAAATTAAGCTGCTGACAAGATAGTGTTTGGGGCTTTGGCTAGGGAAGACAGAAAGACAGAAAAAGGCTTTACAATAAAGAACCTCAATCAAATTTAGTAACTGTGAACATGATATTCCCAATATTACAATGAAAAGAAAGCCTTGAAACAGTGGAAATGGCTAAGGATTAGCGGCAGGATCACAACAGCTCTGAACAACTGTAAGATCACTATGGGTGTGTGTGTGCATATTCAGTTATCTCTGACTCTTTGCGACCCCATGGACTGTAGCCCACCAGGCTCCTCTGCCCAGGGGATTTCCCAGGCAAGAATACTAGAGTAGGTTGCCACTTCACCCTCCAGAGGATCTTCCAGACTCAGGGATAAAACCCTCATCTCCTGCATTGCAGGTGGATTCATTACCACTGAGCCACCTGGGAAGCCCCAAAATCACTAGAGGAAGAGGAAAATATGGGGAGGGATACGGTGGAGAGAGAAAGAGAAAACATAAGCAAAACTTTCCCACTCACAATAAGTACACAAACCCAAATCCCAAGCCAAAGGAGAAATCCAATGAGAATGAAATCAGGATATAAATGGGAATTCATTTATTATTAAATCAAAGCTATGAAATAGCCCAGAAAAAGATTTTTTTTAATTTAAACATATATGTTTACAATGCAAAAAGACATAAATTAAATAATAATATTCATTTTAAAAGACCAGGGAAATGTGAAGAGGGAAGAAATAAAAGAAGAACAGGAATATATGAAAAAGAGTTAACTTTCTAAGGCTCAGGATACAAAAAATATTAATTTAAGAAACTCATTATATAAGACCAACTCTATCACTTCATGGGAAATAGATGGGGAAACAGCAGAAATGGTGTCAGATTTTATTTTTGGGGGCTCCAAAATCACTGCAGGTGGTGACTGCAGCCATGAAATTAAAAGACGCTTACTCCTTGGAAGAAAAGTTATGACCAACCTAGATAGCATATTCAAAAGCAGAGACATTACTTTGCCAACTAAGGTCTGTCTGGTCAAGGCTCTGGTTTTTCCTGTGGTCATGCATGGATGTGAGAATTGGACTGTGAAGAAGGCTGAGCGCTGAAGAATTGATGCGTTTGACCTGTGGTGTTGGAGAAGACTCCTGAGGGTCCCTTGGACTGCAAGGAGATCCAACCAGTCCATTCTGAAGGAGATCAGCCCTGGGATTTCTTTGGAAGGAATGATGCTAAAGCTGAAGCTCCAGTACTTTGGCCACCTCATGCGAAGAGTTGACTCATTGGAAGAGACTCTGATGCTGGGAGGGATTGGGGGCAGGAGGAGAAGGGGACGACCAAGGATAAGATGGCTGGATGGCATCACGGACTCGATGGACATGAGTCTGAGTGAACTCTGGGAGTTGGTGATGGACAGGGAGGCCTGGCGTGTGCGATTCATGAGGGTGCAAAGAGTCGTACACGACTGAGCGACTGAACTGAACTGAGACTGGATACTATAAAAATGCTAATTAGAAAGCAATATGGAGTAATTTACCTATAACACACAGAGGAAAAGTATATGTACATATACAATAAAGAAAGAATATTACCATAAAGAAAGTCTCAAAAAATGTGAAGGCACAGAAGTCATATAAAGTATATTCTCTGACTGTAGTAAAATTAAACTAAACATCAATTACATAAAACTAAAAATCTCTACATATATTTAGGAGTTAAGTAATAAACTGCTACATTATTTGAGTCAAAGAAGAAATCTTAATAGAAATTAGAAAGTATTTTGAAATTATGATGAATACTGTATGGAAAGCTGCTAAAGTTGTGTTTTTAAAAAAAATTATAGCCTTCAGTTTAGTTCAGTTCAGTCGCTCAGTGGTGTCTGACTCTTTGTGACCCCGTGATTCGCAGCATGCCAGGCCTCCCTGTCCATCACAAACTCCCATAGTTCACTCAAACTCATGTCCATCAAGACGGTGATGCCATCCAGCCTTCTCATCCTCCGTCGTCCCTTTCTCCTCCTCTCCCAATCCCTCCCAGCATCAGAGTCTTTTCCAGGGAGTCAACTCTTCGAATGAGGTGGCCAAAGTACTGGAGCTTCAGCTTTAGCATCATTCCTTCCAAAGAAATCCCAGGGCTGATCTCCTTCAGAATGGACTGGTTGGATCTCCTTGCAGTCCAAGGGACTCTCAAGAGTCTTCTCCAACACCATAGTTCAAAAGTATCAGTTCTTTGGCGCTCAGCCTTCTTCACAGTCCAACTCTCACATCCACACATGACCACAGGAAAAACCATAGCCTTGACTAGACAGACCTTTGTTGGCAAAGTAATGTCTCTGCTTTTTAATAACCTATAATTATAGCCTTAAAAGTATTTATTAGAAAAGAAAAAAAGGCTGAAAATCAATGTTCTTAGAATTAATCTTGAGAAGTTAAGAAAAGAAAAAGAGCAGCAAATTAAATCCAAAGAAAGCAAAAAGGAGAAATTAAAAACAGAAAAATAGGAGTTAAAAAAACCAGAAGCAAATATGTAGAACAGAAACAGCATGACCAAAGTTGGTTATTTAAAAAGTAATAAAATTAATAGCAACCCCACATCCAAGGAGCGGTGGCTGCATGGGCGAAGGAGGGCCCAGAGAAGCTACTCCACATTCAAAGTCAGGAGGGGTGGCTGTGAGGAGATACCTCTCATCCAACGTAAGGAGCAGTGGCTGCACTTTGCTGGAGAAGCCATGAACAGATACCCCATGTCCAAGGTAAGAGAAACCCAAAGAAGATGGTAGGTGTTGTGAGACACCCTACCAGAGGGCAGACACACAAACCATAATCACAGAAAACTAGTCAGTCTAATCACACGGACCACAGCCTTGCCTAACTCAATGAAACTAAGCCATGCCATGTGGGGCCACCCAAGACAGGTGGGTCATGGTGGAGACGTCTGACAAAATGTGGTCCACTGGAGAAGGGAATGGCAAACCACTTCAGTATTCTTGCCTTGAGAACCCCATGAACAGTATGAAAAGGCAAAATGATAGGATACTGAAAGAGGAACTCCCCAGGTCAGTAGGTGCCCAATATGCTACTGGAGATCGGTAAAGAAATAACTCCAGAAAGAATGAAAGGATGGAGCCAAAGCAAAAACAATATCCAATTTTGGATGTGACTGGAGATAGAAGCAAGGTCCGATGATGTAAAGAGCAATATTGCATAGGAACCTGGAATGTTAGGTCCATGAATCAAGGCAAATTGGAAGTAGTCAAACAGGAAATGGCAAGAGTGAATGTCGATATTCTAGGAATCAGTGAACTAAAATGGACTGGAATGGGTGAATTTAACTGAAATGACCATTATATCTACTACTGTGGGCAGGAATCCCTTAGAAGAAATGGAATAGCTATCATGGTCAACAAAAGAGTCCAAAATGCAGTACTTGGATGCAATCTCAAAAACGACAGAATGATCTCTGTTTGTTTCCAAGGCAAATCATTCAATATTACAGTAATCCAAGTCTATGCCCCAACCAGTAACGCTGAAGAAGCTGAAGTTGAATGGTTCTATGAAGACCTACAAGACCTTTTAGAACTAACACCCAAAAAAGATGTCCTTTTTTGGACTGGAATGCAAAAGTAGGAAATCAAGAAACACCTGGGGTAACAGGCAAATTTGGCCTTGGAATATGGAATGGAGCAGGGCAGAGGCTAATAGAGTTTTGCCAAGAGAATGAACTGGTCACAGCAAACACCATCTTCCAACAACACAAGAGAAGACTCTACACATGGACATCACCAGATGGTCAACATCGAAATCAGATTGATTATATCCTTTGCAGCCAAAAATGGAACAGCTCTATACAGTCAGCAAAAACAAGACCAGGAAATGACTGTGGCTCAGATCATAAACTCCTTATTGCCAAATTCAGACTTAAATTGAAGAAAGTAGGGAAAACCACAAGACCATTCAGGTATGACCTCAATCAAATCCCTTATGATTATACAGTGGAAGTGAAAAATAGATTTAAGGGACTAGATCTGATAAGTAGAGCACCTGATGAGCTATGGACGAAGGTTTGTGACATTGTACAGGAGACAGGAATCAAGACCATCCCCATGGAAAAGAAATGCAAAAAAGCAAAATGGCTGTCTGGGAAGGCCTTACAAATAGCTGTGAAAAGAAGAGAAGTGAAAAGCAAAGGAGAAAAGGAAAGATATAAGCATCTGAATGCAGAGTTCCAAAGAATAGCAAGGAGAGATAAGAAAGCCTTCCTCAGTGATCAATGCAAAGAAATAGAGGAAAACAACAGAATGGGAAAGACTAGAGATCTCTGCAAGAAAATGAGAGATATCAAGGGAACATTTCATGCAAAGATGGGCTCGATAAAGGACAGAAATGGTATGGACATAACAGAAGCAGAAGAGATTAAGAAGAGGTGGCAAAAATACACAGAAGAACTGTACAAAAAAGATCTTCATGACCCAGGTAATCACAATGGTGTGATCACTCACCTAGAGCCAGACATCCTGGAATGTGAAGTCAAGTGGGCCTTAGAAAGCATCACTACAAACAAAGCTAGTGGAGGTAATGGAATTCCAGTTGCTCTATTTCAAATCCTACAAGATGATGCTGTGAAAGTGTCACACTCAACAGACCAGCAAATTTGGAAAATTCAGCAGTGGCCACAGGACTGGAAAAGGTCAGTTTTCACTCTGATCCCAAAGAAAAGCAATACCAAAGAATGCTCAAACTACTGCACAATTGCACTCATCTCACATGCTAGTAAAGTAATACTCAAAATTCTCCAAGCCAGGCTTCAGCAGTACATGAACCGTGAACTTCCAGATGTTCAAGCTGGTTTTAGAAAAGGCAGAGGAACCAGAGATCAAATTGTCAACATCTGCTGGATCATGGAAAAAGCAAGAGAGTTCCAGAAAAACATCTATTTCTGCTTTATTGACTATGACAAAGCCTTTGACTGTGTGAATCACAATAAACTGTGGAAAATTCTGAAAGAGATGGGAATACCAGACCACCTGACCTGCCTCTTGAGAAACCTATATGCAGGTCAGGAAGCAACAGTTAGAACTGGACATGGAACAACAGACTGGTTCCAAATAGGAAAAGGAGTACATCAAGGCTGTATATTGTCACCCTGCTTATTTAATTTATATGCAGAGTACATCATGAGAAATGCTGGACTGAAAGAAGCACAAGCTGGAATCAAGATTGCCGGGAGAAATATCAATAACCTCAGATATGCAGATGACACCACCCTTATGGCAGAAAGTGAAGAGGAACAAAAAAGCTTCTTGATGAAAGTGAAAGAGGAGAGTGAAAAAGTTGGCTTAAGGCTCAACATTCAGAAAACGAAGATCATGGCATCTGGTCCCATCACTTCATGGGAAATAGATGGGGAAACAGTAGAAGCAGTGTCAGACTTTTTTAGGGGGGCTCCAAAATCACTGCAGGTGGTGACTGCAGCCATGAAATTAAAACATACTTACTCCTTGGAAGGAAAGTTATGACCAACCAAGATAGCACATTCAAAGGCAGAGACATTACTTTGCCAACAAAGGTCCATCTAGTCAAGGCTATGGTTTTTCCTGTGGTCATGTATGGATGTGAGAGTTGTACTGTGAAGAAAGCTGAGCACTGAAGAATTGATGCTTTTGAACTGTGGTGTTGGAGAACACTCTTGAGAGTCCTTTGGACTGCAAAGAGATCCAAGCAGTCCATTCTAAAGGAGATCAGTCCTGGGTGTTCTTTAGAAGGACTGATACTAAAGCTGAAACTCCAATACTTTGGCCCCCTCATGTGAAGAGTTGAATCATTGGAAAAGACTCTGATGCTGGGAGGGATTGGGAGAGAAGGAGAAAGGGACGACAGAGGATGAGATGGCTGGATGGCATCACGGACTCGATGGACATGACTCTGAGTGAACTCCGGGAGTTTGTGATGGACAGGGAGGCCTGGTGTGCTGCAATTCATGGGGTCGCAAAGAATTGGACATGACTGAGTGACTGGATTGAACTGAACTGAAAATTAATAAGTCATAGTAAGACTAATCAAGGGAGAGGAAAGAGAGAAGGCAGAAATAAAAATATAGGCATGAAAATGAGGACATAATTATATATCCTCATATATTTAAAAGACAATAGATAACATTATGAGCAACTTTATGCCAATAAACTAGAAAATTAGATTAAATGACAATTTAAAAATAATTTACTAAATGGACACAAAGATAGAGAAAATCTAGTCTTGTATCTACTAAACTGAATCCCAAATTTAAAACCTTCTCTCTTATTCAAGGTTGAATTCTTCATAAAAGTTAACCAAGAAATAGTATCAATTGTTTACAACTCTTTCAGGGAATGGAAAAAAAAAAAAAAGAGAATACTTCCCAACTTTTTAAGACTGAGCAAGAAGATATTTACAGGCCCAAGTTCTCTCATAAATACATGGTTTTTTTTAAGCCAATAAAATCCAATGACATATGGATAATGAGGACAAAATGTCACATTGTATTGGTTTATTCCAAGAATGCAAGGTTAGTTTAACATTCACACATAGGAATAGTCATGGATCAGTGCTTAATTTCCTAACTTGATTAATGAACTTCAGTTATATAAAAGAATGTCTTTGTTCTTAACAAATATATGCTGAAAGTATTTAGGGGTAAAGTTTCACCATATCTCTAATCTAGTCTAGAATGGTTCAGAAAAATAAGTAAAATATTTATGTATATGAATATATAGAATGATAAAGCGAATGAAGCAGAATGCGAGCCACTGGGTATGTGTGTGTGTACATCTAGGTGAAGTTATGAGTAATCCTTGTACGAACAAATTTTTTATGTAAGTTTTAAATCTCACCAAAATTCAAAGTTACAAGTAAAAAAATCAATTTAATTCACCTGTAAACAGAATAAAGGAGGAAAACATACAATTACTTCAATAACTATAGAAAATAATTTTATAAGATTCAACATCCACTCCTGATTAAAAGAAAACAAAACAACCCATGGCAACTTAGAAGGTCTAATACAAGGTATCTACCAAAAACCTGTAGGAAACATCACAGTGGGGAAAAAAAAAATGTGGAAGCTTTTTCTCTGATGTCAGCAATGAGAGAAGGATGCTATTGCCACAACTGATATTCAACGGAACTTTCAGCGAAAAACAGCCTGCCTTGGAGGAACAAGAAAATTGCCTGCTCACTACAGGCTTCTTATTCCCTGAAAGTAAACAGGATAGAGCTGAACTGAGTTAGTCTTTGCAAATTTGACACCCGATGAGTCAATGCAACTCTCCCAGGTGAAGTGGGTGAAAGAAGAAAGTCTGCTTGGGGAAAATTCTTCCTCACAGAAATCACGATCAAAGTGCATGTTTCCCCTCTAACAATGTTCAAGAGCCTTTGAAGAAAGTTACAGAATGTTATCAAAAGGCATAAAAGGAAGCCTGAATAGAGAATTAGATCACATTCATGGATGAGAAGACCACATACCATGACTATGTCAATTATGCACAGATTGTCTACATTTCTCTGTACCTTGTGGGTTTAGGTCAAACCTGAGACACTGATCAAAAAGTGCGTATGGAAGAACGAAAAGCCGAGAACAGCTACAGTCAGTTTTGAAAACAAAGAACAAGGAACAGCAACAAGCCTATCAAATATTTTAAATGTTTATTGACCTACAGTTCTGGACTTGGTAAAAACCGGAAAAGGAACAGACAGAGGTTGGAAAACAGGTCCAGGCATATTTGTAAACTTAGTATATGATACAAATGGCATTTTGAATCTGTAAGGAAAAAATAGACTATTTAATAAATGATAGTCAATAGGTTATCTCATTTGGAAAAACAAAAGAAAAGCAGATCCTTAATATAAAAATTTTTAAGTAATTACGCATGGATTAAATACCGAAGTGAAAAATATATCAAAACTTTTAGAAGGGAGTAGTTTTACATTTTCAGAGTAGGGAAGGATTTCCAAACTAGGTACAAAAAAAAAAAAACAAGTCATAAAGAAAAAGATTGATAAATTTGACTATATTGTTATTAATAACTTTTATTAAAAAAAAAAAACTCAAGCAAAGTCAGAAGGGAAATTGCAGACCATGAAGGCAAGCAAAGATATTTGTGATCCGTACAAGTGAGAAAGGATGAAAATCTAGAATATTTGAAGAACACTTACAAGTCAGTGAGAAAAACACTCTAGTTGAAAAAATGGACAAGAGGTGAGGATGCACCTTTCATAAGAGGACACCCAGTGGCTAATGCGCATGCATAAAGATGCTTAACCAAGCCAGTAATCAGGAAATTGCCAATTAAGTCCCCACTGAACTACCATTTCCCACCAAGCAGACTGACAAACAGGAGAAAGCTAACAATATTGAGTGCTGGTGAAGAGGCAGAGAAAAGAAATGGCCTTTCCCAAGCTGCAGGGGGAGTGAACATTGGTATAAGCCCTTTGAAGAACAGGGCTAGTGTGTTAGAGACACACATCTGATACAGGAATTCCACTCCTAGAGATGCACAGAAATGTACTGCTTATAACAGGGGGAAAATGGAGACAACTTAAACCCACTGATGAGATGACGGATAAATAAACCGTGCTTCAACAGAACACTGCACAATAGTTAAAATGAATAGACTAGAGCTAAATACACTAACACAGAGAACCCTCAAAGATACCACGTCAAATTTTTTAAAAAAGAAGAAAAACTACTGCCTGAGGTTATGTACAGTATGATAACATATAGATACAGCTTTAAACATGAAAACCAGTATTATATATTATTATGCATATAAATAACATTAAAATATTTGTGGAAGTGATAAGCAAATTCAGAATAAGCTACTCTGAGCCAGTGGAAATGGAATGTGAAAGAATGCATAGAGGGCTTCACCTGTTTTTATTTTTTCTTAAAAAAAAAAATCTCAAATCAGAGTTGAAATCAAAGTGCTCTGATCAAATCTGCTTATTCTCACAAAGAAACAGAAATTCCGCATGTTATATATATTCATTGCTTTTCAAAGCAAAATTTTAGCGATAACATTTTTTAAAGGAACAATCTAGAATGGTCACCTGTGCGAACAGCGAAAACAAGATGCAGTGACAACTCCGACAACTCCACGTGCTGATGGAGCTGTGGGGAGACTGAGGCACGCACACACGGAGCGGCAGCTCTACTGCTCTGCACCTTCACATCCTCACTGCACTATGAGATGTGCTTGTGTCTCGTTGCGATTTGGACGGGCCAATTCTGGCATCAACTTGTATGTAGTGGCCATGCACCTTTCCTCCTTTGCAAAATGTCTGTAGTCCATTTTCTTGTTAGATTAGCTTATCCTCTGTCTCTTCTTGATTTGTAGGACTTCTGTTTGCTGTTTTTAATAAATACTGGATGAATCCTTTTCATCTCCTACTCTGTGTGTCCTCTTCTTATTCTCATGTGTGTATTTAAAAAGAAGAAGGGCTGTTCCCACCAGCTTGTACATGCATAGAATATCTCTGGAAGGATGCACAAGAATGTGGTACCTGGGACTGCTTCTGAAGAGGGAAAGTAAAGGACCGGGGGAAAGAATGTTTGGGAGGTGAGTCTATGTGCCCAGTCTCTCAGTGTTGTCCAACTCTTTGCCGCCCTATGTACTGTAGCCCCCAGGCTCCTCTGTCCATGGAATTTTCCAGGCTAGAGTACCAGAGTCAGTGGCCATTTCCTCCTCCAGGGGATCTTCCCGACTCAGGGATTGAACCTGTGTCTTCTGAGGCCCCTGCATTGGCAGGTGGATTATTTACCACTGAGCCATGTGGGAAGCCCCATGGGGGACATGTACCCTTCTCCATTATCCTCTTACACTCTTTTTTTTGAAAATCATTATTAGGTCCATGTATTTAAGATTTTAACATAAAACCTATTATAACTAAGCTAATGAAAGCTTTCCCTCTGTTCATTTCCCAAAGGAGATGCCAGCCCGAGTCAGACTTTCCCCATGCAGCCCACACCCGCTGGCCCTAAGTACAGGAGCCCGTCCACTCTGCCTTCTAACTGGGAGGCAGGAGAGCAGAGCAAGGCTGAGAGCAATCTGGCAGCCAGACTACCAGGCTGTCCCCCAGCTCCTCCACTGCCACTTGTACAACTGAGCAGAGTTTCTTATCCTCTCTAGACCTCAGCTGAGCAGCAGTGATTCCTACAGTGACCAGCAGCCTTGAAGTCAGCAGGCCCCGTTGCTCCCACCTCAAGTGGCAGAGGTGATGGGCTCTTACTTCCAAGTTCAGTTCAGTTCGGTTCAGTTCAGTCGCTCAGTCGTGTCCGACTCTTTGTGACCCCATGAATCTCAGCACGCCAGGCCTCCCTGTCCATCCAAACCGAGGTGCAAAAGACCTGTGCTTCTGTTTGGACACAGCTTCTCTTACTCGCTTGCTCTAAAGGAAGTCAGTTCTCATGTTATATTCCACATTGGGAGCTGCCCTGTGGGAAAGGCTCTCAGAGCAAGGAATTAATGCTTCCAGCCACCAGCCAGTGAGAACAAGAATCCTGCCAGCAAGTCCCACTCGCAGCCAGTGAGTGAGCTTGAAAACTGGTCCTCCCCCAGGGTAAGACGATGCAGCCTGGGGAGACCTGGAGCCAGAGAAACCCAGCTAAGTCATGCTCAGATTCCTGCCCCACAGAGATTGTGAAATAATCAACATTTGTTGTTTGAAAGAGAAGCAGAGAGACTAGGCAACATTTCTCCTGAAAAATGTATCAGTAGCCTGCAAGAGGCCAGACAGAACAAAAGATTGTGTAGAATCCCTTCCGGTGCTGGGAGCCTAAATCTCCAAATAATACGGTAAATCCTTGATTTTAAACAAAATGTTTCAGGAAATAGGTGATTTGCTGAATTTAATTTCCTGGTTAATTGGAATAACTTTTTTTTTTAATAGAATCACAGGGCTTAAACGTATCTCATAGATCATGTATTCAGATGATGCAGCTGAAACCGAGAATAAGCAGTTTCTGAAAGTTCTGAAGCTTTGCTATGACAAACCCTAGAACAGTGCCTGTCACACCAAGGACACTCAATAAATAACTGTTGAAAAAAAGAAGGAAGAAGAGTAGGTGGCAGGGAGGAAGGAAGAAGGAGGTGCTCACCCTCTTCGTGGCTTTGACGTGCTGAAATTCCTCGTGCTGAAACTCCTCCTGGTCCTGGCCTCAGGGGCCAGGAGAGCTCAGAGTTGGACTTGGGCAGATCTGAATTGAAGCCCCAGGCCACATTTAGTTGTGTGAGTCTAGGCGGTCCCTGGACCTCACCCCTTATGCCTTACATCTCACCTTTTCGGGGGTAAAATTTTAAAAAGAGTAAGTTCAGGTGCCATAGAGTCACTGTGAGGTCAAATATGTTCCATACGGGAATGCACTTTCTAACCAGAGAGGGGCATGCCCATTTTGCCATCCTTATCTTTAGAAAGTACTGTCCACTGTGCTGACTTAGAAAGCAGGCTATAAACTAAAACATCCCCTCTCCCCAACACATGTGAAAGGGTTGCTGTTGGGAAAATCAGCTCTTTTGGGGAAGGAAATCCATTTGGATCCTCATCTCACACCATTCACTGACACAAAAGATGAATTTAAAAGTCAATTGTAAATTACAGTACATGTATAATATGTAATACCATGCAATTTAAAAGAATAAGGTATAGCTCTGTGCACTGGCATGGAAAGGTCTCCAAGAGCTAGTGTTGTGTGAAGAAAACCAAGCTGTATACGTGTGTGTGTGTGTGTGTGTGTGTTACTTATGTAAAAATAAATGCCACGTATACATGCACGTGCATATGCCACAAACTTAAAGAAAGTTGAAAGAATTCACACATCAATTGTTAATAGTAGTTGCCTCTGGGGAAGGTAATGGGACTGGATGTAAATGTGGCATTTTAATTTCTCGTGAAAATTATATATATACACACACACACTAGTTGAATTTTTTTAATGGGTATATATTAATTTTTTAAATTTTAAAAATAAAGGTAATATTTTAAAACTTAAATGTAAAGAATAAAACCATTAAAAATAATACATGAGTGTTTGGTCTCTGTATGAAAAGGAAAAAATCTTTGAAAACAATATAAAAAAATCACGAAAAGTATTTCTAGAATTAACTACATTAATTGCTTCTTTTGTTTAAAAAAAAATCAAAAGGTAAACCAAAACCTGGGCTTCCCAGGTGGCACTAGTGGTAAAGAACCTACCTGCCAATGCAGGAGACATAAGAGATGCAAGTTCAATTCCTGGGTCGGGAAGATCCCCTGGAGGAGGGCGTGGCAACCCACTCCAGTATCCTTGCCTGGAGAATCTCCTGGTCATGGACGGAGGAGCCTGACAGGCTACAGCCCATAGGGTCACAAACAGCCAGACACGACCGAAGCTACTTCTCTCCAAACCAAAAGTGGATAATAACTTAGCACCCAATATGACAAAGAATTAATTCTTTCTATTAAAAAGTGGTCAGAACTGATTACTAAATAAGATCATTACCTCCCCACCCTCAGAAAAGCTCTGACTCTCCAAGCACTCAGCCTCAGACTCTTTTGAACTATCATCCCACGTGCTTATTTTACAGACAGAAAGCCTTAAAGATGGTGAGTCTGTTGAGGGGTTAGGGGGAAGGGGGGTGGCAGAGCGGGAAGCTACAGCTCCTCTCAGCAGGGAGCCGGCCCTCCTGAAAGGAGAGGCTGGAATGTGCAGTTTCCTGCAGCTCAGAAATATACCACTCTCATCCTCCATCCCTGCCCCTGACAAAATCTGAAAATAGCGAATCCTCCAAATCTTGTCAGAACCCAAGTCCCCCTCTCTTCCTATTTCAGATTCCCCTTGAGGATGAACTGAGGTCTGGTCCCCAGATGGAGAGTTGAAAATGAAAAGACATCTTGGGAGTCTGTCACCCAAGGCGGCCCTAGATCAGAGGGAACCGCTGACTGCTACCTGAAATGCTGCGACCACCCCCCCCCCCCGCCCAAACCCCAAGGCTTCTCACAGACAACATGAAATGGCTTGGCTGCCCTTATCCTGTAATGAGATGGGGTCCTGGGAACGCCTGGGCCCGCCCCAGGGGGAGAATGAAACTGCCACCAGGGAGCCCATTTCTCCAAAGTCACGTGACAGGCCACAGCTCTCAACACCAGCAGCACTGGTCTGAAGAGCCCATGTCTGTCAGAGAATGGCTAACCTGGCCACCCATTTTGACAAAGCATATATCTTTGATATTCTGGGTGTCACTTCCTGTTTCCATCTGTGACTTTCCTCTGCCCACTCAGGGTTGTTGTTTAGTTGACTGCTAGGTCATGTCCAACTCTTTCGTGACTCCATGGACTGTAGCCCACCAGGCTTCTCTATCCATGGAATTCTCCTGGCAAGGATACTAGAGTGGGTTAACATGTCCTCCTCCAGGGTATCTTCCTGACCCAGGGATCAAACCCAAGTTGCAGCTCCTGCATTGACTGGTGTGTTCTTCACCGCTGAGCCACTGGTGGGAACTTGGAAGGAACTGGAAGCCCTGCTCCCAGCCATCTCCTCCCACAGCCAGGCACCCCCAGCAGGGGCTACAGCCTGGGGTGGGTGCTGGGGGTGAGGTGGCTCCTCCACTCCCACCGCCCATTCCTGACATTTCCTGGTAAAGGGAAAATTCTGCACTTAATAACTCAGAGCTGGGGTCAAGTCATTGTGGGCCTGCAACTGCAGATAATTATTCTTAAAAAAAACTTTGCTGGGCTTCCCTGGTGGTTCAATGGTTAAGAATCTGCCTTGTAATGCATGGCACACTGATTCAATCCCTGGTCTAGGAAGATCCCACATGCCGTGCAGGGCAGCTAAGCCTATGAGCTGTAACTACTGGGCCCACACGCAGCAACTACTGAAGCCCGAGTGTTCTAGAGCCTGTGCTCCACAACAACAGAAGCTCCTACAACGGGAATAGCCTGTGCACCACACCTAGAGAGTAGCCCCTGCTCGCTGCAACTAGAGAAAGCCCCTGCACAGCAACGAAGACCCAGTGCAGCCAAAAATAAATAAATGTATATATTTTAAAAAAGAACATTGTTGTTGTCGTTGTTTAGTCCCTTGATCATATCCGACTCTTTTGCGACCCCATGGACTGTGGCCTGCCAGGCTTCTCAGTTCATAGGATTTTCCAGGCAAGAATATTGGAATGGGTTGCGTTTCCTCTTCCAGGGGATATTCCACCCCTGCCCCCAGGGATCGAACTGCATTTCCTGCATTGGCAGGCAGGTTCTTAACCACTGAGCCATCAGGGAAGCCTAAAGAACAGGAGATAAACAATTGCAAGGAAAAGATCTTGTCATCCCATCAAAACCTTATTTAACATTCTACAAATATTTACTGAGCACTACAGAAGTGTGCTCAGATATAAGCATCTGAATGCCGAGTTCCAAAGAATAGCAAGGAGAGATAAAAAGCCTTCCTCAGTGATCAATGCAAAGAAATAGAGGAAAACAACAGAATGGGAAAGACTGGAGATCTCTTCAAGAAAATTAGAGATACCAAGGGAACATTTCATGGAAAGATGGGCTTGATAAAGGACAGAAATGGTAAGGACCTAACAGAAGCAGAAGATATTAAGAAGAGGTGGTAAGAATACACAGAAGAACTGTACAAAAAAGATCTTCATGACCCGGATAATCACAATGGTGTGATCACTCATCTAGAGCCAGACATCCTGGAATGTGAAGTCAAGTGGGCCTTAGAAAGCATCACTACGAACAAAGCTAGTGGAGGTGATGGAATTCCAGTAGAGCTGTTTCAAATCCTGGAAGATGATGCTGTGAAAGTGCTGCATTCAATATGCCAGCAAATTTGGAAAACTCAGCAGTGGCCACAAGACTGGAAAAGGTCAGTTTTCATTCCAATCCCAAAGAAAAGCAATACCAAAGAATGCTCAAACTACTGCACAATTGCACTCATCTCACATGCTAGTAAAGTAATGCTCAAAATTCTCCAAGCCAGTCTTCAGCAAAATGTGAACCGTGAACTTCCAGATGTTCAAGCTGGTTTTAGAAAAGGCAGAGGAACCAGAGATCAAATTGCCAACATCCGCTGGATCATGGGAAAAGCAAGAGAGTTCCAGAAAAACATCTATTTCTGCTTTATTGACTATGCCAAAGTCTTTGACTGTGTGGATCACAATAAACTGTGGAAAATTCTTCCAGAGATGGGAATACCAGACCACCTGACCTGCCTCTTGATAAATCTGTATGCAGGTCAGGAAGCAACAGTTAGAACTGGACATGGAACAACAGACTGGTTCCAAATAGGAAAAGGAGTATGTCAAGGCTGTATATTGCCACCCTGCTTATTTAACTTCTATGCAGAGTACATCATAAGAAATGTGGACTGGAAGAAACACAAGCTGGAATCAAGATTGCCGGGAGAAATATCAATAACCTCAGATATACAGACGACACCACCCTTATGGCAGAAAGTGAAGAGGAACTAAAAAGCCTCTTGATGAACGTGAAAGAGGAGAGTGAAAAAGTTGGCTTAAGGCTCAACATTCAGAAAACGAAGATCATGGCATCCGGTCCCATCACTTCATGGGAAATAGATGGGGAAACAGTGGAAATAGTGTCAGACTTTTTTGGGGGGTGCTCCAAAATCACTGCAGATGGTGACTGCAGCCATGAAATTAAAAGACACTTACTCCTTGGAAGAAAAGTTATGACCAACCTAGACAGCATATTCAAAAGCAGAGACATTACTTTGCCGACTAAGGTCCATCTAGTCAAGGATATGGTTTTTACTGCGGTCATGTATGGATATGAGAGTTGGACTGTGAAGAAGGCTGAGCGCCGAAGAATTGATGCTTTTGAACTGTGGTGTTGGAGAAGACTCCTGAGAGTCCCTTGGACTGCAAGGAGATCCAACCAGTCCATTCTGAAGGAGATCAACCCTGGGATTTCTTTGGAAGGAATGATGCTAAAGCTGAAATTCCAGTACTTTGGCCACCTCATGTGAAGAGTTGACTCACTGGAAAAGACTCTGATGCTGGGAAGCCTCCTGGTGGCTCAGAGGTTAAAGCGTTTGCCTGCAATGCAGGAGACCTGGGTTTGATCCCTGTGTTGGGAAGATCCCCTGGAGAAGGAAATGGTAACCCACTCCAGTATTCTTGCCTGAAGAATCCCATGGACAGAGGAGCCTGGTGGGCTACAGTCCATGGGGTCGCAAAGAGTTGGACATGACTGAGCGACTTCCCTTCACTTCACTTCACTTCTGATGCTGGGAGGGATTGGGGGCAGGAGGAGAAGGGGATGACAGAAGATGAGATGGCTGGATGGCATCACTGACTCAATGGACGTGAGTCTGAGTGAACTCCGGGAGTTGGTGATGGACAGGGAGGCCTGGCATGCTGTGATTCATGGGGTCGCGAAGAGTCAGACACGACTGAGTGACTGAACTGAACTGAACAGAAGTGCCGGAGTTAAGCATGTAAAGATTATGAGTATGCCGTCCTCGCCCTAAACAGGTGATTATTCCTTAGCATTGAGCATTCAGTGTGGTACAGGGGAAACTCTGCTGCTTACTAGAATAGACTGGAGCACTTAATCTTCCTGAGGATCTGTGTATAAAATTGGCGTAGTAGTAAAAATCTCCAGGATCTTGGGAGGATTAAATGAGATGCTGTGGGACAGTGCCTGGCATAACACAGCCCTAGGCGCACTATAGACAAAGAAGAATTTAGGCTCCAATTCCCAAGCCCCCCTCCCCTCAGTTTCTTCATCTCTGAAGTTTGTTACCTTGTTGGCTTGACTGACCTACCTTACAGGCTCAAACTGCACGATATATCAACACAAGTTCAGTTCAGTTCAGTCACTCAGCCGTGTCTGATTCTTTGCAACCCCATGAATTACAGCACACCAGGCCTCCCTGTCCATCACCAACTCCCGGAGTTCACTCAGACTCACGTCCATCGAGTCAGTGATGCCATCCAGCCATCTCATCCTCTGTCGTCCCCTTCTCCTCCTGCCCCCAATCCCTCCCAGCATCAGAGTCTTTTCCAGGGAGTCAACTCTTCGCATGAGGTGGCCAAAGTACTGGAACTTCAGCTTTAGCATCATTCCTTCCAAAGAAATCCAGGGCTGATCTCCTTCAGAATGGACTGGTTGGATCTCCTTGCAGTCCAAGGGACTCTCAAGAGTCTTCTCCAATACCACACTTCAAAAGCATCAATTCTTTGGCGCTCAGCCTTCTTCCAACTCTCACATCCATATATGACCACAGGAAAAACCATAGCCTTGACTAGACGGACCTTAGAGGGCAAAGTAATGTCTCTGCTTTTGAATATGCTCTCTAGGTTGGTCATAACCACACAAATCATTCGCCTTATTGGGACTATCGAGTCTCAGTTGGAAATATTCATTCTATTTATTAAGGTGGGTGGAGACAACCGAATGTCAATATATTCTGCCAAGATGAATAAAATCCCTTTGCTTAGATCTGGAATGTGCTGCAGAAGGGTAAGTTGGAGACCAAGTTTTCTCTGGCAGTGTTGGGTTGTTTTAGTCCCTCAGTTGTGTCCATCTCTTTGGGACCCCACGAACTGTAGCCCGCCAGGCTCTTCTGTCCATGAAATTCTCCAGGCAAGAATACTGAAGTGGGTAGTCATTCCCTTCTCCAGGACATCTTCCCAACCCAGGGATCGAACCAGAGTCTCCTGAATTACAGGCAGATTTTTTGTTTTTTACTGTCTGAGCCACCAGGGAAGCCTTCTCTTGCAGAAGGACAGCAAATTTGGGCCCACAAGCCAAATCTGTCCCACCTCACCCCCACTCCCCACCCCTGCCCGTTCTTAAAAGTTATATCACATCACAGCCATGCTCATTCATCTGCAAATCCTCTTTGGCTGTTTTCATGCCAGAACCACAAAACTGAATCACTGTAACAGAAAATGTATGGCCCATGAAGCCTAAAATATTTACAATCTGGCCCCTTACAGAAAAAAAACAAAAACAAAAAAACAAGAGAGAGAGAGGTTGTCAACCTCTGCTCTATTGAATACCTTCTGTTCCTCTATTGCAAATATCAATAAATCTGAAGCTGAATGGTGGAAATTAAACTTGTTAGCTCTCGAGTCAGTTGATGTTCACAAGGCCCAGTGGTTGAAATTGAGACTCAAATGAATCTGAAGTTTAGAAATAAGAAGGACTCTCTCCAGGTTACATCTGGCTTGTTACTGTGTAGTCCTGAAGCAAACTGTAGGTTAAAATAAGGCTTTAAAATTATTGTGGGGGTTTTCTTCTGTCTACCATTCCCCCCCAACAAAATCCTACAGCCCAAAGCAACTAGTAATTAAGTGAATATTTTCCAACTGTAAATATATAAAATTTTTTTCATGTTACCTATTGATTTTCTATGACATGAATGATTATTGAGCTCCTACATCACCTTATGTTCCTTCTAAAAAAATACACATTCATCTCCCCCATCCACCCAATATAATTATATCAAAAATTGTATTAAAACATTTTTATTTAGATCAATAGTTGATATTTCCTATATTACAACTACATAAACATTGTTTACTACAGAAAAAAAAATATTGTGGGGGTTTGCAGATGGAGAAAGCAAGATGGAGTAGAAGCAGCAGTAACCTGAATGTTGGCAGCTGTATTCCAGCCCCAATTAGGAGTGTGATTGGGGCCATGGCTGCCCTTCCAGGAGCCGTTACTTTATTTGCAAAAAAAAGGGGCTCATCATCCACCATCTTTGAACCACTCCTGGGAGGGAACTTGCCAACACAGATATGGAAATTTTGGCCGTGTCATCTCTAAGATACTTTTCCAGCTTTCCAGCTTAATGTAAAGTGAGACTTGACATTGTGAGACCGTGGCCTTGGGGACGGTTATGTGAGAAGCAGTGAATTTACATGCATGGGATGCTTCCAGTTCTACCGTGTCTTAATGACATTCACCACGGTCATAATTCATCAAGCTTACCTCTTTCCAAATAGACACCATGCTAGGGTAAGTCCAGTCCATCTGTAGAGAGAGACAGTAGCCCCTGGACAGCTTCGGAGAGGCCCTCCACCTTGAATTATGTGGCAGCAGTCACATAATTGGCCCTCTGAATTATGCCTTCTAGACGGGCATCAGCATGAGTTTACCTGCCCAAAACTAGCACCTGCAGACACGGTTAAGGATGGCTTTATCCCTAGAGCAATTAGTCCATGTTGTAAAGGGATCCTAAGGATGCTGCCAGCTATCTTGGGATAATTGGGACCTGACAGCAAATAAATCCTGCAGAATTAGGACTAGTTTTCTTATCCCAAAGCCCCAAAGTGAGGACCACCTTCCAAAGGCTCAGAATCCAAAGTCTGTTATCCCCTTTGTGGATAGCGCCTGTCCTGGACTGCACGCCCTACACTCCTCCCCCGGAGTACCCATGCAGGCCAGAGACCCCAGCTGGCAGCATGGTGCCACATGGACAGCGGTCAAAGAACACCCAGATGCAAACTGCAGCTGAGGGCCAGACCTTTCGGGTCAGTGGCTGCTGTGCTCAGTTCTCTCCCTGCCTCCTCAAGTTCAAATGCCAGCCTGATTTCTATCTGGAAGCCTCCCAGCCCAAACATGGAACAAAAGTTCCCTCTGACAAGCCCATTCTGGGTTCCAAAGTATGTTTTTATGTTTGTTGGCAAATGGAAGTGTCACCAACAACAATAACAACACTGTTTCCCCTCCGCTGGAGCTACTTCATTTCTTCACATTTGTTCCAGAGCTGGAGCTGGAGAGATGAATAATGCAGGCTAGGCGGCTGGCCCGAGCCCTGACCTCGTGCCTCCAAAAGCAAACACGGTGGTGAACGTGGAGACTTGTTTGTTTGAACTCTCACTGGCTAACTTAAAATAGGAAAAGAAAGAAAAAAGAAAAAAAACACCTACCACCATCCCATTTCATCAGTGTAGCCACTGAAGTTTTATTGTTTTGCTTTTTCTTTTTCTGTTTTCATTTCTCACTTTTTGAAACAAGGAGCTACAGCCCTCTACTGGTGCAAGAGACGACACCAATTCACCAATCGTCAAGGCTACCCTGCCATCTTGTGGCCATCTTACCAATGTGCAAGTTTAGAGACAACCAACTGCCCAACACCTTAAAACACAGGTTGCTTGAAGGAATCTTCCAAATATTTAGACAGGCTTTCATTGCAGACACCTTGAGAAGACAGATCTGATTATTTGGGGAGGATATAGATTGGGTTTGGAGTCAGAATGTCGTTCTGTATCTCAGCGCCCGTCCACCTCTCGAGGCATCACGCTTGAGCAAATAATTTCATTTTTATGAAGTTGTTTTTTCATCTGTAAAGTAGAGGTCATAATAAATGTTTGATTCTTGAGTTTTGTGAAGCTTAGATAAGACTGCCTATAAAAAGTGACTTGTAAACTTTATACACAAATACACATAAATATGAGCTTCCCAGGTGGCTCAGTGGGTAAAGAACCGACCTGCAATGCAGGAGACACAGGGAAAATCCACTGGAGGAGGGCATGGCAACCGGCTCCAGTATTCTTGCCTGGAGAATCCCATGGACAGAGCAGCCTAGCGGGCTACAGTCCATTGGGGTCACAAAGAGATAGACACAACTGAAGTGACTGTGTAGGCACACATAAATATATGTTAATATCTCTAAAGAAGTAGATTATCTCACTACACTTGGTAAGACTTTTTTCAGAGACTCAAAGCCTGTTTCGCTACCTGACCTCCTTTAGGATAAAGCCTGAGCCTTAGGCTTAAAGGGAGAAGGACTTCACATTGTTCCATGCTTTTCTAAATGCACACCGTCAAATTCCTTAGCTTTCACTTTCCTGATGCAAGTAAAACCAGTTTCTTCAGCCTTTCTTCATAGGGCCAGCAAATCAGTCATGGGGAACAAGGAACATCAGTGAGCTTTTGGAGGTTAAACTCTGCTTACCTGGAGTCACAGAGTGCCCATTAACGCCTGAGCTTGAGTACTTGGCTACCTTGTCTTCTGGAAAAAGCCTGAGCCAGATGCAGCTGCTGAGGAAGCACCCGTAGAGGCCTGAGTGGCACAGGGCTGACGCGGGATGACTCATCAAACACAAGATGGGTTTGGCCGCTGCTTCTGTGCAGCTGTTTAGAGGAAGCCAAGAATTTCTGGTGCCTCGCTCTGGACTTGGTGAACAAACCCAAGTGTTGCAGTCCTCACTTTGTGCTAAAATTTCTGCCCGGCCTGGGTTGGCAGATTAGCCGGCGCTGGGTCTACTGATAAGAATGTCCAAGGCCCTATCCTGAGCTCAGAGGTTTCCCACCCATGGACTGGCCCTTTTCGTCCTCCAGTTACAGTTTATCACACGTCTCATTGATGCAGGAGGCAGGCTTAGGGCACATTTGGCAGCAGGATCAATAGTTTTGCAGAGAGAAAATAGCATGCCAGCCAAAAGGACATCAAATCCTTGGGTGAGTGGTGAGGAGCTGTGACTCAGATTTCCAGGCCATCTGCCCCCCAGGCTGGGCTCCGCTTCCACCTGTTTCCAAGTTTTGTTCATCCAGGCCTGTCCTCAGGAAGCCACCTTCAGATTCCTGAATGTTACCGGTGTGTTAGCAGGTGAGGGGACCAAGGAAGGTCCTGTGGCAGGTGAGGGGGATGGGGAGAAGGTCATGCTCCTGTCCTGCCCAGTGAGGGTCTCCTTCTCAAGGCCGAGCCACACCTCCACAGCCAGAGAGGCCACTCATTCCCCTTCTAGTCCTCACTGGGCTGCCCCAGAATCTCTCACAGAGACCAGCCTGTGGAAGAGCCTTTCTCCACAGTCACCCCTACAGAGGTGATTCTTCCTTCTGCTGCAACTATGAGGGGCAGCAGTCAAGGTCTTTCTGTCTGGAAGCTATAAGAGAGTCAGGTTTTTCTTCAGAGTTTTCCTCACTTTATAAACTATTTATATCAGCCAAATGAGAGTAGGAACCAAAGGTATGGTGGCCAAACGTTCTGAGCTGAAGTTCATATGACTTGACAAAGCAAAGGCAATTGTCAGCGCACTGAGACTGCTGACAACATTATTAGTTTTTGTTGTGTGTTGGTAAAGATGGATTTTGGAAATTCAAGCACGTAGGTTTGAGTGCCAGCAATGTGCAAGAGGCAGCCAGATATCAGAGTGTGGGGGTGTCAGAACGCACTCGGGACTGGGTGCTCTCACATTCACACGCTCAACTGTGATCGGTGACGTGTAAGCAGGGGCACTATCAGCTTTAAATATGACATATATGGCTACTATATATACACACACACTATATATGTAATGTAATGTGTATTACACGTGTGCTGTGCTCAGTCATGTCCAACTCTGACTCATGTGAGCCCATGGACTGTAGCCCACCAGACCCCTCTGTCCATGGGATTTTCCAGGCAAGAAGACTGGAGCGGGTGGCCATTTCCTACTCCAGGGGATCTTCCCCACCCAGGAATAGAACCCAAGTCTCTTGCACCTCTTGCACTGGCAGGCAGATTCTTTACCAACAGTGCCACCAGGGAAGCCTCTCTACAGATTATGGCTACAGTAAAGATTTTGACTGGCCTTTGTCCCTGTTCACCTCTAAACCCTTGGACTTCCTGGAGTCACAGGAGTCTTATTATTCATGGTGGCCCCTCAGACCACCTCTGAGTTTATGCTAATGAGGTGACAGGTGGTGGGTTCCTAGATAGTTTCAGGATGGGGTCTGGCAGAGCTGAAAAGACCCACATGTGATTAGAGTTGGACTTTTGAGCCATGTGATGTCAGCCCCGCCTCTGGGGAGGGGAGTTGGGGTTCAGTCACTGTGGCCAACCATTCAATGGATCATCCCTGCATAACTAAATCTCAGTAAAAATTCTGGCCACCCAGGCTTCCCTGGGTGGTGGTGACACTGACGTGCCAACACAGTAACAAATCCTGAGGACATGGGCAGAGCATATTCAGGCCCCTCCTGGCCTTGCCCTGGCTGGTCCCCGTTTGTATCCTTTCCAGTGAACTGTGTCATAAAGTACAGCACTTCCCTGGGCTCTGTGAGTCATCCCCACAAATTGTGGAACCTGAGGTGGTGCTTGGAATGCCCCTAGATTTTAGCCAGCTGGTCAGAGGACAAGGCCTGGGAACCCCCACCCCAGAAGCTGACTTTTGAAGTGAGGGAAGTCATGTGGAGGGTGTGCCTTAATTCATGAGTTACACTGCACATTGGAAGAAACTACAGAGAGCCCTGGGGAAATCAGGGCCCTGGTGTGGGCCCTAATGTTTGTTCACGTTCGCCTCCCTCGTTACGGAAGAAACATCCAATAATGCGTGTGGGTTGAAGGAGTAAGTTAATTCTGTAACAGAGGATTCACTGCCCATTGCCCAGCATGGGGTGTGGATCATGCCTCATCTGACCTCCCAAACCAGCCCCATCCCCACCCATACTCTTCTAAGTGTCTTTTCTGTCCTGGAGCTGACAAGGGCCCTGGGAGGATCTCTCTGTCCATCCGTCTGTCTCTTCACCTTTATACTCAAATCCCCTTACATGAACTCTCATTAGCTTGTTTTCTCCCACAGTCTGGTCCTTAAGAACTTAGTGGCACTTTATACCAGAGTCCAAAAACCAATAATAACACGAAGCTAGTTGTCTTCCCTGGAAAGGGAAAGGAACTGCTAAAGAGGAATCTGATATGTTTTAAGAGACTCTTCCTTTGAACTGGAAGTTTCACTCTTTTTTTAAATTGAGATATAATTGACATTTAACACTGGGATTTGTTTTAGGTGTACAACATAATATTTTTTTTTGTTTACAACGTAATATTTTATATTTGTATAAATTGTTAGATGATTATCAGAATAAGTTTCGTTAACATCCTTCACCACGCATTTACAGACTTACAATTTTTTGTGTGTGTAGATTTTTAAGACCTACTCTCTTAACAGCTTTCAAATATATGAGGCAGTGTTATTAACTACAGTTAGCATGCCATACACTACATCTCAGAACTTATTTGTAACTGGAAGTTTACACCTTTTTCCCACCTTCATCCATTTCCCCTGCCACCTTGTCCCCACCTCTGGCAACCACCAATCTGCTCTGTATCTATGAGTTTGGCTTTTTGTAGATTCCACTTACAGATGATATCATATAGTATTTGTCTTTCTATGTCTGACTTATTTCACTTAGCATAAGGCCCTCAAGGCCCATCCATGCTGTTGCAAATGGTAGGAGTTCCTTCTTTTATTGCTGGATACCATTCCGCTGAATATATACAACACATCTTCTTTGTCCATTCATCCCTCAGTGGACACTTAGGCTCTATGTCTTATTGTTATAAACAGTGCACCAGTGAACATGAGAGTACAGATACCATTCCCAGAAGTGGAATTGCTAGATCACGATAGTTTTATTTTCATTATTTTGAGGAAACTCCACACTGTTTCCCCTAGTAGCTGCACCAATTTACATTCCCACAACAGTGTACACACGAGGTTTCCCTTTTCTCCACATCCTCACCAAAACGTGTTTTCTCCTGTCTTTTTTCTTTTTTTTTTTTTATGATAGCCATTCTGACAGGTGTGAGGTGATATCTCCTGTGGTTTTGATTTGCATTTCCCTGATGATTAATGATGATGAGCACCTTTCCTGTGAATTGGGAATTTAGGCTGTTCTACAGGGAGATTTGTTGATGATAATCATCAGAAAAAAATCCCTAAACAATATTTTTAGAAAGACATTTTTTAAAATCACAAGCACACAAGGAAACCAAGGGTATGCTCATAATGACTTAGAAATTACGCCAAATCCTCAAAGCCCAGGTGGCAGGTAAGGATGGAATTAAAAGAGGAAGCTACAGCACAAGGCAGGAAGGTGAGAAGATAGTGCCCTCAGGTGGAGCCCCCTGTGGGTGCTGCCCGCCAAGTGCACAGGGCAGGCTTGGGGAGCCATCGCTGAGACTGCCTTGGGGCAGCCTTGGGGGACTCATGAGCTGGGACATTTAGGTTTGAAAGGTGTACCGCTGAAAAGGAGGGAGCCCTTTTGACACATCGCCTCACAGCCTGCCTCCCTCCCTGCAGTCCCCAGGCCCAGGCAAGCATGAGGAAATCCTGAGTGCAGTTTTGACCCCCATCAGGAGACACCAACTACATGAGAAAAAAACCAACCCCGTGGGAAATAGACATCAAGCTCAACCAACAGAACTGATACTGGTGGACCCCAACGAGGCAGCCTTTGCAGGAGACAAAGGCCTGGGCAGCTGACATTCAAGAAAAGAACCAGGTTGGGCCAGGGAGGCCGGCTGCCTCCACTTTGCATCAGTTATTTCTGATGTTTCCACGGAACATTTCCTGCCCCACCCAGTTGGGTTCCTTTTCTGTGTCCCAGAGTTGGCCTCAGAATGCTCGAGTCCTCAGGACCTACAGGCTCCACAATTTCTTCATGAATGAGGTCCCCATCGTGTGTCTTTTCCCCTGGGATTTGTCTGGGTTCCAGTCTTTGAGTGTTTTTGTCCTTAAAAACTTTTACTGATCTCACAGGGTCTCTGAGGTCTGGAAACACGTCTGAACCTTCATAAATACCTTCTGAATGAAGTGCACTACTTAGGCACTTAAGGGCGCCTCTTGAGTTCCATCCTTGCCTCCAGAAGGTTCATTCTGCCAGCCTTCACCGTTTTGCAATTGAGCGACTGAACTCATAATTTTCTAGAGGTTCATCTTTAATTTTTAAGATTGCTGTTTAGTCTCTAGGTCATGTCCAACACTTCTTATAACCCCGTGGACTGTAACCTGCCAGGCTGTTCTGTCCATGGAATTTTCCAGGCAAGAATACTAGAGTGGGTTGCCATTTCCTTTTCCAGGGGATCTTCCCAACCCAGGGATTGAACTCACATCTCCTGCATTGTCACACAGATTCTTTACCACTGAGCCACCAGGGAAGCCCAATAAATAAGTAAATAAACATAAATATTTAAAAAAGCAAAACTTAGTATGATGAACTATCCAGTCATTCCATAGTTCATATCCATTTTAATACATATATCAGTCACAGAAGTAACAGATTTCTAGAAGCATCTACAGCTGGTCCTACAGCTGCACTAATAGGTGGTTCTTCTGGAGAGAAGAGTTGAGGCACACCAGTAGCGTGATGCCCTGCCAAGTCACCTGGGCAAGGCTGGGGGCAGGGGACAGGGGAGAGGGCTGAAGGTTAAGGGCATGGTTTAGGAGGAGAAGAGAATCTCTACTGATTTTTCATTTTCTAATCATTTCTAATGAATCATTCTCCGGTTATTTATAGGCAAATGGATAGCCCAGGCCTAGGCCCTTAGACTAAGTCAGCTGTTCACATTAAAATGGTGACTTTCAAGTCTGGCAATGTAAACAAATGCTTGTGTTGTCATTTATATTCTTTTTGTTGTTTCTGAAACTAATAGCTGGCTCTTTATTTTTATTTTTTGGCAATTTCTTATTAAGTACTGTGGATGTATATTATGTAAGTTTCAGGTGTACAACATAGTGATCCATAATTTTTAAAGGTTATATTCCATTTATAGTTATTATAAAATATCGGCTATAGTCCCTGTGTTGTACAATATGTCCTTGTAGTTTATTTACTTTATAGAGTAGTTTGTACCTCTTAATCCCCAATGCATATGTCCTACCCCCTCCCATCTTCTTACTGGTAACCACTAGTTTGTTTTCTGTATTGTGAGTCTGTTCCTTTTTTCAATACTCACTCAGTTCAGGTCAGTCGCTCAGTCGTGTCCACCTCTCTGTGATCCCATGGACTGTAGCACGCTAGGCCTCCCTGTCCATCACCAACTCACAGAATTTACTAAACTCATGTCCACTGAGTCGGTGATGCCATCCAACCATCTCATCCTCTGTTGTCCCCTTCTCCTCCTGACTTCAATCTTTCCCAGTATCAGGGTCTTTTCCAATGAGTCAGCTCTTCACATCAGGTGGCCAAAGTACTGGAGTTTCAGCTTCAGCATCAGTCCTTCCAATGAACACTCAGGACTGATCTCCTTTAGGGTGGACTGGTTGGATCTCCTTGCTGTCCAAGGGTCTCTCAAGAGTATTCTCCAACACCACAGTTCAAAAGCATCGATTCTTCAGCGCTCAGCTTTCTTTATAGTTCAACTCTCACATCCATACATGACCACAGGAAAAACCATAGCCTTGACTAGACGGAATTTATACTCACTAGTTTGTTGTATTTTTTAGATTCCACTTATAAGTGATATCATGCAGTACTTGTCTTTCCTGTCTGACTTATTTCACTTAACATATTCCAATCCCAAAGAAAGGCAATGCCAAAGAATGCTCAGACTACCACACAATTGCACTCATCTCACATGCTAGTAAAGTAATGCTCAAAATTCTCCAAGCCAGGCTTCAGCAGTACGTGAATCGTGAACTTCCAGATGTTCAAGCTGGTTTTAGAAAAGGCAGAGGAACCAGAGATCAAATTGCCGACATCTGCTGGATCATGGAAAAAGCAAGAGAGTTCCAGAAAAACATCTATTTTTGCTTTATTGACTATGCCAAACCCTTTGACTGTGTGGATCACAATAAACTGTGGAAAATTCTGAGAGAGATGGGAATACCAGACCATCTGACCTCCATCTTGAGAAATCTGTATGTAGGTCAGGAAGCAACAGTTAGAACCGGACATGGAACAACAGACTGGTTTCAAATAGGAAAAGGAGTGCGTCAAGGCTGTATATTGTCACTCTGCTTATTTAACTTATATGCAGAGTACATCATGAGAAACGCTGGATTGGGAGAAACACAAGCTGGAATCAAGATTGCTCGGAGAAATATCAATAACCTCAGACATGCAAATGACACCACCCTTATGGCAGAAGTGAAGAGGAACAAAAAAGCTTCTTGATGAAAGTGAAAAAGGAGAGTGAAAAAGTTGGCTTAAAGCTCAACATTCAGAAAATGAAGATCATGGCATCTGGTCCCATCACTTCATGAGAAATAGATGGGGAAACAGTGGAAACAGTGCCAGACTTTATTTTTTGGGGGGCTCCAAAATCACTGCAGATGGTGATTTGATTGAGCCATGAAATTAAAAGACGCTTACTCCTTGGAAGAAAAGTTATGACCAACCTAGATGGTATATTCAAAAGCAGAGACATTACTTTGCCGACTAAGGTCCATCTAGTCAAGGATATGGTTTTTCCAGTGGTCATGTATGGATGTGAGAGGTGGACTGTGAAGAAGGCTGAGCGCCGAAGAATTGATGCTTTTGAAATGTGGTATTGGAGAAGACTCTTGAGAGTCCCTTGGACTGCAAGGAGATCCAACCAGTGGATTCTGAAGGAGATCAGCCCTGGGATTTCTTTGAAAGGAATGATGCTAAAGCTGAAACTCCAGTACTTTGACCATCTCATGTGAAGAGTTGACTCATTGGAAAAGACTCTGATGCTGGGAGGGATTGGGGGCAGGAGGAGAAGGGGACGACAGAGGATGAGATGGCTGGATGGCATCACTGACTCGATGGTCGTGAGTCTGAGTGAACTCCGGGAGTTGGTGATGGACAGGGAGGCCTGGCGTCCTGCAATTCATGGCGTCACAAAGAGTCGGACACGACTGAGCGACTGAACTGAACACCTTCAAAGTCCATCCATGTTATCACAAATGACAGAATCTCTTTCTTTTTTGGCTGAGTTGTATTCCATTGCATGATATGCATATGTATACATACATATATACACATATCCATATCATGTCTTCTTTGGCCATTCATCTGTTGATGGATACTTAGATTGCTTCCATATCTTGGCAATTGTAAATAATGCTGCTCTGAACATTGGGTTCATGTATCTTTTCAAATTATTTTTTTCATTCATTTTTCAGATATATACCCAGGAGTGGAATTGCTTGGTCATATGGCAGCTCTATTTTTAGTTTTTTGAGTAAACTCCATGCTGCTTACCACAGTGGCTATACCAATTTACATTCATACCAACAGTGTATGAAGGTTCCCTTTTCTCCACAGCCTCACCAACATTTGCTGTATTCTTTTTGATGATAGCCATTCTGACTGGTGTGATGTGATATCTTGTTCCTGTTTTAATGTCTATGATGATTAACAATGTGGACAATCTTTTCATGTGCCTGTTGGCCATCTGTATGTGTTTGGGAAAATGGCTACACAGGTCTTCTGCCCATTTTTAAAATTATAGTTTTTTTTTAATTGAGTTGTATAGCTTTTTACATATTTGTATATTAACCCTTCATTGGTCAGATCATTTGCAAATGCTTTCTCCCATTCAGTAGGTGGTCTTTTGTTTTGTCGATGTTTTCCTTTGCTGTGCAAAAGCTTTTAAGTTTAATTAGGTCCCATTTGTTTATTTTTGCTTTTAGTCCCTTTGATTTAAGAGACAGATCCCAAAATATATAGCTTTGATGTATGTCAAAGAGTGTTCTGCCCATGTTTTTCTCTAGGGGCTTTATGGGCGCCAGACTTGCATTTGGTTTCTAATCCAGCTGGAGCTTATTTTTGTCTATGACTTCAGAGAATGTCCTAATCTCACTCTTGTACACGTGGTTCTCCAGTTCTCACAGACACACTTTTTGAAGAGATGGTCATTTCTCAATTGTATATTCTTGCCTCCTTTGTTGTAGATTAATTTACCATGAGTACATGAGTTTATCTATGGGCTCTTTATCTTGTTCCCTTGGTCTATATTTCTGTTTCCATGCTGGTACCATGCTGCTTTATTACTGTAGTTTTGTAGTGTGGTCTAAAGTTGGGGGGTGTGATTCCTCCAGCTTGATTCTTCATTTTCAAGATATTTTTGCTGTTTGAAGTCTTTAGTGATTCCATGGAGAAGGCAATGGCACCCCACTCCAGTACTCTTGCCTGGAAAATCCCATGGATGGAGAAGCCTGGTAGGCTGCAGTCCATGGGGTCGTTAAGAGTTGGACATGACTGAGCGACTTCACTTTCACTTTTCACTTTCGTGCATTGGAGAGGGAAATGGCAACCCACTCCAGCGTTCTTGCTGGGAGAGTCCCAGGGACGGGGGAGCCTGGTGGGCTGCCATCTACGGGGTCGCACAGAGTCGGACACGACTGAAGCAACTTAGCAGCAGCAGCAGCAGCAGTGATTCCATACAAATTTTAAAATGACTTTTTCTAGTTCTATGTTATTTATATTTATTATCCCACATCTAATTCTAGGCTTTAAACATCTTTCAATGCCTACTTTTTATACCATTCAACTCAGTCATTCCCCTGGAACATTCCAATCTCTTCTACATATAAGAATTCACTGTTGGCACTAGAATTCCTCTAAGGCTGAGAAATGTCTTTGCTGAGATGAGTACTTAGCTAGAAGATGAGCCCCACTCTTAAGGGGCTGGGTATTAGGTGGCCTCGTGCCACACCAATGATAGTAAGGCCACAGCACTGCATGACAGAAAGGAAAGACTGGATATTCCAGGAAGAACAGGATAAGGAACGAGGGGAAGGACAGCCCAGTGGCCCCATCAGGGACCCCCAAATCTTCAGCAATATCTTCTAAACATGTCACAGTTTTGTTTAAGTGATTTTCTCTTGTGAAAACCAGAGAAGGAGCTGAGTCCCTTGTCAGGGTAAATGTGGTCAGGACTAAGGCAGCCCAGAGGAAGGCCAGACCTGGAACAGAGGAGGCCAGGGGACCCAGGTCAGCCCCCTACCCCGCAGTTAGCAGCAACCTCGATGATGTCTTCAGCTTCCACTAGCTTCAGAATTAGCAGTTTTCAGACCGTTTCACCTAGACAGCCTCTACAGTCCAGGTGATATCTGAGATGTCCATGATGTCTGAGATGTGGATAGGAATTTGTGTGCAAGGATGATAATCACCAGATTACATATAATACTGGGAAGTTGGAAACTTGAATATACAATAGGAATCTGGTTATAGAAACAAAGGGAGAGCTAAGTGAGGAAATAATTTACAGACCTTAAAAATTATATTTTCAAAGCCTATTTAATCACACGGAAAAGTTCCTGCTCTAATATCAGAAAAGAAAAAAAATCCAAAATGTCATTGTTGGTATTAGTTTGAGTTTGTGTTTTGTTTTAATAAGTGATCTTTGAAAAAAAGGACTGAAATTTTAACACAGATTGTTCCAGAGTTTGTTGGATTACAAGTGACTTTTGTCACTCTCTTTGTTTTATTTCTACATGATTTTCAGACTCTCCATAATGAGCAAAGTAATGTCACAATCAGAAAAAAATCAACATCACTTTTGAAGCGTGGGAGTAGAGTTTGTTTGCATTAAGTGGTTTACTTGGCAGACACAAGAGAGATGAGCGAGAGGAATGCTGCCCTTAAGTGATGCTTGGTCTTGATTTATTTATTTTGGGTTAGGTAGAGACAGCATTTGTTTAACAGAGATGAGAGGGACCTAGCCGCTTTTAGGAGAGCTTCAGGGTTGTCAGGAAACACACACACACACACACACACACACATACACAGAAAAGAAGACACCACAGTAACTCCAGGTTCCATCCCTGGGTCAGGAAGAACCCCTGGAGAAGGAAATGGCAACCCGCTCCAGTATTCTTGCCTGGGAAATCCCATGGACAGAGTAGCCTCGTGGGCTACAGTCCATGGGGTCACAAAGAGTCAAACACGACTTAACAAAAGAGCCTGATGAACCATTTAGGGATCCTAGGTTATACTGAATATAATAACCAAGTAAGAAATGACTGGCTGTCCCGTTGCTCTTCAGCTGTGAGACTTTGGGCAAGTCACCAATACTCTCCAGGCCTGAGTTCCCACTTGTGTTATATAAAATAAAGGGATTAGGAAAGGTGATGTCTCAGCCCTTGCCTCTCTGGAGAGCCTGGATTGGCCCTAAACCATCTGCCCTAACAGGGCGCATCTTAATTCTAGAGACAAGATCTTGTTGAGCGGCTCTGCATTCACCTTCCGCGACTTCTCCGAGTTTCCTCCCTCCTGGCATCAGCCTGGTTTGGCCTCCTCCTGCCGATGCGTGTGGCTCGGCGACGGCAGCTGAGCCGGGAGCAGAGCTTCGTGCCAGCCGCCACCTTCCAAGAGGCCATGTCTTGCCCGACTGCTTCCTGGGCTGCCCGCTGACCTCGCTCCACGGCGGCCTCCACCGCGCAGTCCTCCCGGGAGTCCTCATCATGACCGCAGGTGTGGCCTGCCACCCGCCCTCCCCACCGGGCTCTCAGACACCTCAGGAGGCGTCAGCTGGCCCTGGCGCCTTTGCCTTTGGGAGTCCTGGCACCTGCCCTTCAGAGCGCAGCGCGCTGTCATGCCCTGAGGCCTTCAAAGGTGCCTCGCCCAGATGAGTCCCACTGGGCGGATAATCTCACCTCTTTCCACAAATGGGGAGCTGCGGTGGAGAAACTGCCTTGTCTTCCAAGAGGGAACAAAGACAGCGGATCAGCCAGGGCAGAAGTGAAGCCTCGGCACTCTCCCAGAGCAGAGTAGGCTTTCATAATCGGTCATGCGTCTTTTACCTTTTGAAACTTTGTCGGATTTATATATAGCCTCCATCTTGTCCCTCCGAACTCGGCAGGGCTCACCATCAGTCACTGGGCTGAACACCTGGAACTCTGTGGGGATTATCATTAGAAGGATGCGAGGCCAGGTGTGGTTTTGGACCGGAGACCTATTGGAAGAGAGAGGATTTCTCACTTTCCAAGTTTGCTCTGCTCAAGTTAAAACAATTAACCTCCTTTCCCCTTCAAACAACTGTTCTCCGCGGCTCTGTACTAGCAAGATGCAAGCCGAAGACACTGTCAAAAGTGGACTGTGTGCCCTTCAAAATCTTCAGATAAAAAGGTAGATTGGATTGTCCCCAGGGCTTCTTCCTGTCGCCACTGCCCTCTTTTCTCCACTAATCTCACCACTCCCTTCTGGACCTTACACCTCCTGAAAACAGGAATTTTTTCTAATGCTTCGGTGGTGAAGAGATTGTAGCTGAGGGGAGTCTGGCCAAAGTTAGGCCCCCACATCGGGCCCCACACTCACCTCTCAGAGTTTGCCAGGCCTGCCCGCAGGGAGGAAGGACAGATGGCAAGGTTATTCCCACCCACCTGGGGTCTTAGCTCTCTTAACTGATGTAGCTGTCAGCACACTGTTCCCCTTCTTCGGCTGCAAAATCTCCCAGGACACACACACACTCAAAAACTCTTGGTAATAGTAATATTTTCAGGAAATCACACACCTCCTTCTTCATTATGCTGATATTATATTACATAGCTAGCATGAATTCAATGCTTATTCCATTCTGGGCACTGTGCTGGCTGATTTTTATGCCCTAATGACTTCATTTAATCCTCACGATAATCCTATGAGGAGGTTTGTGGGATGAATCTAAGGCTTGTGAACTGAAGTGAATTATCCATGTCACCCAGCTAGGGAGGAGCAAAACCAGGACTTGAAACCCGGTCTCATCTGACAAGTGAGCTTTTCAGCCATCATCCAAGATCCTCTCCATGAGGCAGGGGCTCAACTGCAGGTGTCAAGGCGTTGCAGGTCTGGTGAGGTAGTCCTAGCAAGTCTTGGCATTTCCATCCCCAAGAGGGAAGCTCACCCTCACCCCTCTCACACAAACGTGGCCTTTTCCTGAGCTTACAGACCAGGACATGAAGATCCACCACTCTCTCAAACACTTCCCAGTTCTGGGCTTTCAGATTATGCGAAATAATTCATCACAGAAAATTAACTCATCATCTTTCAGAAGTGATCCAACTTAGTCATTCCCTGGTGGCTCAGATGCTAAAGAATCGGCCTGCAATGCAGGAGACCTGGGTTCGATCCCTGGGTTGGGAAGACCCCTTGGAGGAGGGCATGGCAATCCACTCCAGTATTCTTACCTGGAGAATCCCCATAAACAGACGAATCTGGCAGGCTGCAGTCCATGGGGTCACAAAGAGATGGACACGACAAAGCAACTAAGCACAGCACACACAGTCATTTTCAAATTTGGCAGCACAAGTCACAACTGGGGAAACTTTTTAAATCCTGCAGACCAGGCTGTACCCCACACCAATTAAACCAACTTTAAATTGGAACCAGCTAGCATTTTTAATATTTTTTCAAATAAGTACAAATTTACAAAACAGTTGGAAGGTGCTCTGGACTGAATGTTTGTGTCCCCTCAAATTCAGCTGTTGAAATCCTAATCCCCCAGTGTGATGGTAATCACGGGGTGGGACTTTTGGGGAAATTAGGTCATGAGGGTGTAGCCTTCATGAATGGGATTAGTGCCCTTATAAGAAGAGACATGTGGACTTGTTTCCTCTTTCTGCTCTCCGTGACATGAGGATCCAGTCACCTGCCAACCGGAAAGCAAGCCTTCACCAAGAACTTGACAGTGCTGGCACCCTGGCCCTGGACTTCCAGCCTCCAGAACTGTGAGAAATGGATTTCCATTGATTAATCTGCCCAGTCTGTGGTATCTTATCATAGCAGCCTGAACTAAGATACAAACACAATACAAAAAATTCCTTCCTGAACCAAGTGAGAGTAATTTGCCAACCTCATGCACCATCTTCCCCAAACATTTTAGTATCTGTTTCCCGCAAAGACTTTGTCCTATATAACCTCAATAGTGAAGTGAAGTGAAGTCGCTCAGTCGTGTCCGACTCAATAGAAAACCCTAAATCAGGATATTAATGTTGTTATAGCTCTACTAACTAGTCCTCAGATTTCATTCACATTTCACGAGTTGTCCTAATAACATTCTTTACAGGAAAGCGTCCAATTCGGAATCATGAATTACAGCTATTGGTCAGGTGTCTTTAGTCTTCTTCAGTCTGGAAAATTCCTCAGCCTTTCCTTGACTTTCATGACCTTGACACTTCTGAAGATTATTTTGTAGAATGTCTTTCAGCTTGGGTCTGTCCAACATTTCCTTATGAAGGGATCCGGTTCGTTCTTCTTTGACAAGAATATCACAGAAATGATGCTGTGTTCTCATTGTATCCTTTTGGGTGGTCCACTGTTTATTTTCCTGTTGCTGATGACATTTACTTTGATCATTTAATTAAGATGGTGTCTGCCAGACTTCTCTGTTGTAAAAGGACTCGTTTTCCTTTTGTAAATTAATTAGTGTTTTGTGATGAGAGGCAAGAGGTGAGCTGCATATTGAAAGACTGACTAACCATCAATTACTTTTACATCTCCTCAGGTGATTTCAGAATACAGCCAGCTTGGAAAATCAGTGGCCTAACTTCCTCCTATGAATAAAGCATCAGCAAAGACATGGGGCCTTTGTGACATGAGTTAATGCTAAGAAGAGCCAACCGTATTAGTTAACACTTATTGAGGTCTATGTGCCATCCACTGTGCTAGTTACTTTATAAGCATCATCACCATCATTATAGCAGCTTATGGTTATTATTATCCATTCATTCAATAAATTCCTACTGAGCACTAAGTGTGAGCCAAACACTCTTCTAGGTTCTGCAGATATAGCTGTGCACAAAAGACACAAAAATCTCTTTTCTCATGGAGTCTACATTCTACTGGAGCAAACACTGTGATGCTTACTTTATACTCACAGTTTATGACAGTGATGATACCTTGCCTCTCCTGAGCACAAACTGTGGGCCAGATTCTTAGATCAGCCTTACAACAACACTGTGAGGCAGGCACTTTTATCATGAACTTATAAACTGTATGTCAGGAAAAGAAAGACTGTAAGCCATGTAGAAATACACTTACCACAACACTTGATACATTATGTTCCCTTGAGTCCTAGCAAAGATGATGATGGATACTAGGATTTGGGGAGAATCATACTGAGTCAATAAAATGCCACTTTATACACATCAAGTTGGCAAAATGAGAAAGCCAGACTATATCAAATACTGGCAAAGGATGTGGGGAAATGTGACCTTTGAGCATAGTTGGTTCAAGGGTAGCTGGCGAGCCATTTCCAAGGGCATTTTCTACATGTATCCCCAGAACCCCAGAAAGCCACCTTTGGGTTTATACACTGGAGAAACCATCACGAGTTCCCAAAGAGACATGTATGTGAAGAGCTTCACACAGACTTGGATGCTGTCACAGAGCTGGAGGCAACCAGGGGCCCTTACCAGGGAAATGAACAAGCAACATATGTTACAGGTATTTGGTGAAATACTTTGCAGTAGACAGAAGCAATTACCCAGACTGCATAAACCATGTATAACTCTCAAAATCATACTGTTAAGCTCAAAATGAAAGAAACAATATTTATAGCACAACACTTATGAGAATTTTAAAACAGCACACAAAACAACACTCTGTATTATCAAGGATGTCTCCACACACATATGTGTGATGGAAGGGGGACTGGAAGGAGATGCATTAAATATACGTCTAGGTATGCACAGAGGGGCAGGGGAGGAGGAGGAGAAGGGCAATGGGATTGGAGCTGGGAGACTGACTGAGAAAATAACTAATTAAACAATAGAAGAGACTTGCCAGGACAATTCCTTACATCTTGTGAATTTATGAGTGTGATCAGTTTGATTCTGTGGCTGACTTTATTCTGCCTGGAAGCAGAATAAAAGCCAGTGCATGAGTGTCTTTCAAAAATGTTATATAAGCACTCCAGAAAGAGCTCGCTTACACTCAACCCGCTTCAAACCCATCCTCACAGAAGAAGCAGAGTCTCTGAAACAGACTGACATCCTTTTGCATCAAGCTGACCACATGAAATCAGGCCTGCATCAGTGCTCACCCTGAAGCACCCCAGGACCCCTGATGCATGTTTTCCATGATGCCCTCCTTCAGTGACAGAGGGCCAGGAAAGAAAAGAGAGTTGCCCAGATCAGGAAACTGGCCTTGGCTCTGCAACTTACTGGCTGTGCGAGCTCGATCACGATGTTCATCATCTTCAGCTAGTTCCTCATCTCTCAAAATGGGAATCACACCAGCTATCTGAAAGGGCTGTTTTCAGAAATTAAAGGAGATTCTGTATGAAGGATTCTGTATGGCCCCCCTGCCTCCCTCTGGAGAACCTCAGTGGGACCTGAAGTCTCTTGTCCATAATTCTAAACATTCTCCAAATGCTGGGCTTACAGTTGGAGGTGATGGGGATACACTCCCTCATCTCCTCACTCTGGGCCATGTGGAGGACAGAGCAATGGCCGTCCACACGTGGCAGAGTGGTGGTTCCATCATGCCTGGACTCGAGGTAGGTGCGGACAGTGAGCTCCCAGAGGACTGCTCAGGGTGGCAGAGCCTTTTCTGAGCTGTTTGTCCCAAATGACTGGGCATTTTCTTTCCTGCATCTCCCTCGAAATAAACGGCACTGCTTTTTACCTGTGCTGGAAGGCCTCTTGAGTTCTTCCTCCTGCCTCACTCCAAGTCTAGTCACCAGCTCAGTCCTGTTCATTCTTCCCCCGAGAGCCTCTCCAAGCCACCTGGACCCCTTCCTGGGGACCTGTGAACTGGCAAGCTCTCAGCATCTTTTCTCCAGGAAGGCTGCAGTAGTGTCTTGTTTTATCTCCCTACCTCCTCCAGCCCCATCCTCCAGGCAAGAAGGAACCTTCTGACACGTGGTCTAATGTCTTCTTTACTACTCCAAATTCTCACAGGTTGCTCTAGACGAGCTCAGTTCACATCACTGCCTTCCGTCTCCCCTGCCCCAGTATCGCTGGATTTCTTCCACTGGGAACTTGCCAAGGCCCTGGGCTCCACCCACCCATCATGTGCAGGCTCTCCAGCTCACTTTGTGCAGGTGGTCCCTGTTGGCTTTGGGAGCTCAGCTCTGCTCTGCAGACTGGCCTTCTAAGGCCTCCTTACCACCCCTACTGATTCGCATGGATGCCCCTGCTCATGGCTTTCAGGATATTTATCACAATCCTAGTTTGCTTGTGGCCTTTAGTCCCTTTTTTTACAGAACTTCTTCCTCCAGAACCTGGCAGGGTGCCAGAGACATAGTAAACCCTTGTGGGTGCACGCGCTTAGTCATGTCACTCTTTGCAACACCATAGACTATAGCCCACCATGTTTCTCTGTCCATGATATTTCCCAGGCAAGAATACTGGAGTGGGTTGCCATTTCCTATCCCGGGGATCTTCCCAACCCAGGGATCAAGCCCCCATCTCCTATGTCTCCTGCTTTGGCAGGCAGATTCTTTTCCATTGAAAGTGAAAGTGAAGTCGCTCAGTTGTGTCCAACTCTTTGCGACCCCATGGACTGTAGCCTACCTGGTTCCTCCATCCATGGAATTTTCTAGGCAAGAGTTCTGGAGTGGGTTGCCATTGTCTTCTCCAGGGGATCTTCCCAACCCAGGGATCAAACCCGGGTCTCCCTCATTGCAGGCGGACACTTTACCATCTGAGCCACCAGGCAATCCCACTCTTTACCACTGGTGCCACCTCAAAAGACCAACATGGCCTCCTCAAACTCATGTCCACCTGGAACCTCAGAATGTGACTTTATTGGTCAAATCCACCCCACTTGTCTTCACTAATCAAGGTCATTTTAAGACTTGCACGTCCTCCAGGTATCCCATAGTCTAAACAACAAGACGTTTGCCCAAGGGACTTCCCGGGTGGTCCAGTGCCTAAGGCTCCACGCTCCCAATGCAGGGGACCCAGACTGGACCACTGGTCTGGGAATTACATCCCACATGCCACAACGAAGAACCTGTTTACCACCACTGAGACCTGGCACAGCCACATAAAGTTTAGAATATATATATTTTTAAAAAAGATGTTTGCCCAAGTTGTTATCTAGGGCCTTAGAGTCAGCAGCATGTAGTTGGAGCTGAGCTGGTTGAGACTGGATAGAACCATCGATCCTTCAACTGGGCGTGTGCAACTTGGTGCCCCTGTGAGTGTGCGTGAGCAGAATGATCACCCCTTTATCCAGTCACCTTTCCCACACTTCAGGCTGCCCTGCTTCTTTACTCCTTGTCCCATAAGCACCCCAAGTTCCTTGCCTCCAGGGAGGTAAATTTGAGGTGTTTTCTCCCATCTCCTCACACGGCTGCCTTACAAATAAACTCTCTTTGCTGTAAACCTCAATGTCTCTGTGTCTTGGTTTGCTGCGCCTTGGGCCAAATGAACCTGGTTCAGTAACACTTGTCTATATCCAGTCTGGGATCTTAGTCTTTTTGCACCAGGTCTGGTGAGCCTTTGTATTAGTTTTCCAGGGTGGCTGCAACAAATTGTCATTAATTCAACAGCTCTAAACTACACAAATCTGTCCTAGTTCTGTTGGTTAGAATTTTAACTCAGGTCTCACTGGATGAGAATCAATCATTGGCTGGGCACGTCTCTAGGACAAACTCTATTGCTTGCCTTTTCCTGTATTTCTTGCCTCGTGATCCCTCTTTTTTCAACCAGGAAGGGTCTGCTGGATCCTCCTCATATTGTATTCCTCTGACACTAACACTCCTGCCTCCCTCTTCCACTTGCAAGGACCCACCCAGATAGTTCAGGATAATGATCCTATTTTAAAAGTCAGTCAATTAGTAGCCTTAATCATATCTGCTACCTCAATTCCCCTCTGCCACTTAACAGTAATATGTTTAGTTTCCAGCGATTAGGGGGTGGACACCCTCAGGAAGCCGTTCATTATTGTGCCTACCACACCCGGGAAACCAGATCAAATGGGAATGCCAGCTATACTGCCAGGCAACTTTGCTTATGTTAAAATTGTCCGCTGATTGGTAAATCACCTAAGGACTAGGAGGAGCTATGAACCGATTATAAACACCTGAGGTGGGCATCATATCTTGGGCAAAGGGGGAATCCATTTCCTTGCCTTCCCCGGTATCTAGAGGTCACCACACGTCTTCAAGGCAAGCAGCGTGGCATCTCTCTGACCACAGCTGGGAGGGGACCGTTATTCTGCCTACACCTATAGCCTTCCAATACCTCATGCCACCTCTGTGGTCCAGAAGTGGAGGAGGCAGACCACGGCTCGCCCACACTGCTGGCTTCTGAGAGGACGTTAAGGTATACTCCCCTCCCTGCACTGGGTGCCAGTCTGTGGCTCCTGGGCAGCCATGACCTCTGGCCATCCTCAGTGCTTCCGGTTACCTGTGGAGGAGGTAGCCCCCCGGGAAGCCAGGTTTCCATTCTAGCCTTCAAGGGAGGGAGAAAAGTCTCTTATGACCCCAACAGCAACAATATCCGCAAGGCTTCCCCTGACTTTTCGTCTAGATTTCCAGATTTCAGAACATGTTCTACAGCCTGGGGAACCACTCTAAACTCAGAGATCTGGTGGTCACCTACCTTCTCCCTAATGCACCTTTCCTGCCCCACCTTTCAGACCTGCCTTGTTTGTAAAGCCATCACTGGTATCATGAATCTTTCTTCTTGACAACGCACTTGGGGTCCGAGCCTCTGTTTCCTGGTGCTAAACACCCACTCACCATTGACCTGAGCCCCAGGACTCCGGACTCCCAGGAATCCATCCATCCACCAGCGCATTCCGTCACTTCTTAACAAGTATTTCTGAGTATGAAGTCACAGCCAGGCACCACACAGAACAGAGCAGGTACCAACGCAACATGGAGCTTACAGTCTAGTCGGGGAAAGGTTGTGAAACTAACACAAGAAAAATAGAATTACTAAAGGTGAGGAGCTGTATGAAGCCAGTAAAGGGTGCCATAAGAAAAAGAAAGAACGGGAAGAATCTGCCTGCAACACAGGAGACCTGATTTCTATCCCTGGGTTGGGAAGATCCCCTGGAGGAAGGAACGGCTACCCACTCCAGTACTCTGGCCTGGAGAATTTCATGGACTGTATGGTCCATGGGGTCACGAAGAGTCAGACACAACTGAGCGACTTTCACTTTCAAAGGAGAAAGAGATGGCATCTCTGAGGAAAGGACACTGACGCTGAGACAGAGGGCTGTGAATAAACTGACGGGAAAAGAGAGAGAAAAGCAAGTGCAAAGGGCAGATCCCTCAGTCTTTCTCAACCCGGTTAAGCATCTTGGATTTCATCCTAAGTACAGGAAAGTCATTGTGAGGTTATTAAGCCAAGAAGAGGAAGAACATTATCTCATTCATATTTTACAAAGATCGCTAGAGCTGACTGCGGGTGGCAGTGGAACCGGGGGTCCCTTCTGTAACCCCAGGATAACGGGAGGTGGCTTCACAGCTGCATTTGCGGGTTTTATGCCTTCATCCATCTTCATTTTGCTTTGTGATAGTGTTGAAAAGCACTAAGTTTCTTCTCAGGTTACAAAAGGCAGGGACAGAAGTATGAACCCACTTCCCATTAATGGTCTGAACAGTTGCTGAAACACCTCCGACTACAGTAAAGATTCCAACCAAGCTGTGAAAAGGTGAGACCATCTTTTCTGACCCAGTGAATGGTAATTTCAGTAGGTTCACATTAACTCACTTAACGGGCAAGACTCTAGTAGTGGGAGGGTCGAAGGGCCGAACAAAGGCTCCAGAAGAGGAAGTTGGCACAGCTACGAGTTTGTTCAACCAGTGAATTTATTAGGATGACTTCACAACTAAATCTGTTTCTACACAACAGGGGAGCCTCTTAAATTCCATGAAATCCTTTTTGGGTTTTAGAAGCACTTTTTTCTAGGACTTATCTGTGACCTTTCTGATCACAAAGACACTGAGCCGGGGCCCTGGTGTGCTATTCCTCACCTACAGACTCACACATGTCCAGCCCCCAGAGCACAACAGTCAACCTCACTGAAAAATGGGGTTCAAACTGGGGGTACAAGCTCTCTTCTCGCCTGTAAGTCTGGACACAGACGTGGCACTTTTGGAGACTGGCTTTGCCAGACAGAGGCTCTGGTTGGCTCTCCTGTCCCACCCATGAGCACCATGGAGCCTAGCACAGTCTTAATGATCACCTACTGGTTATTGAAGCTCCAGTACTTTGGCCACCTCATGCACAGAGCTGACTCATTGGAAAAGACTCTGATGCTGGGAGGGATTGGGGGCAGGAGGAGAAGGGGACGACAGAGGATGAGATGGCTGGATGGCATCACTGACTCGATGGACACGAGTCTGAGTGAACTCCGGGAGTTGGTGATGGACAGGGAGGCCTGGCATGCTGCAATTCATGGGGTCGCAAAGAGTCAGACACAACCGAGTGACTGAACTGAACTGGTTATTTATCATAGCTGCATATTAGATCTTTTAAATTATCTATATGAGATTCTGGAAAAGGCATAACTATGGGCACAGTAAAAAGATCATTGGTTGCCTGGAGTTCAAGGGGAGGTAAGGATGAATAGTGGAACACAGAAGATTTTTGAGGTGAAACTACTTTGTGTGATACTATGATGATGGATACATGTCTATCATCTATACATTTGTCCAAATGCATAGAACATACACCAGCAAGAGTGAACCCTGATGGACGCCATGGACTCAGTGATTATGATGCGCCTCCGTAGGCCCATCAACTGTAATAAATGTACCATCTGGTGGGGGTGTTAATGGTAGGGGAGGCTATGCCATGTGTGGGGCCAGGAGGATACAGGATAACTCTGTACCTTCCTCTCAATTTTGCTGTGGACCTAAAACTGTTCCCCAAAATAAGTTCTATTTTTTAAAAAGTACTTTAAAAACTATTCATGCTTATTATATGGTATATCTAGATGATGAAATATTTTGTGTGTAGGTGTGTGTGTGTGTGTGTTTGTGAGTCACTCAGCCATGTCTGTTTGTGATCTCATGGACTGTAGCCCTCCAGGTTCCTCTGTCCATGGAATTCTTCAAGCAAGAATACTGGAGTGGGTTGCCATGCACTTCTCCAGAGGATCTTCCCAACCCAGGGATCGAACTCACATTTCCTGCATTGCACGTGGATTCTTTACTGACACATGCTACAACATGGAAATTACTTGAAACCGTTATGCTAGGAGAAAGAAGCCAATCACAAAGGGCCACATATTATATGATTTCGTTTATGAAATGTCCAGGAAAAGCAAATCTATAGAGACAGAAAGTAGATTAGTAGCTGCTTAGGGCTTAGTGGAAGGGAAATAAGAGTGACTGCTAATGGGTACATGGGTTTTTCTTGGGGGTTAAAAATGTTATAAAATTAAAGCTGGTTATGCAGTGCTGTTGGAGAAGGCAATGGCACCCCACTCCAGTACTCTCGCCTGGAAAATCCCATGGAAAGAGGAGCCTGGTGGGCTGCAGTCCATGGGGTCGCTAAGAGTCAGACACGACTGAGCGACTTCACTTTCACTTTTTACTTTCATGCATTAGAGAAGGAAATGGCAACCCACTCCAGTGTTCTTGCCTGGAGAATCCCAGGGACGGGGGAGCCTGGTGGGCTGCCGTCTATGGGGTCGCACAGAGTTGGACACGACTGAAGTGACTTAGCAGCAACATACAATGCTGTGCATATCCTAAAACCCACTGAATCGTACACTTTCAAAGGGTAGATTTTTTTTTGGCATATGTACGATATCTCCATAAAGTTGTTAAAATACATTCACAGCTGTGCCCTGTCCTGTCCCATTACTTCAGACTGTCTGGAGATGAAGCCCAGGCAGCACTGGATTTTTAAAACTCCCTCAGTTCAGCTCGGTTCAGTCACTCAGTCGTGTCAGACTCTTTGCGACCCCATGAATCGCAGCTCGCCAGGCCTCCCTGTCCATCACCAACTCCCGGAGTTCACTCAAACCCACGTCCATCAAGTCGATGATGCCATCCAGCCATCTCATCCTCTGTTGTCTCCTTCTCCTCCTGCCCTCAATCCCTCCCAGCATCAGAGTCTTTTCCAATGAGTCAAATCTTCGCATGAGGTGGCCAAAGTACCGGAGTTTCAGCTTTAGCATCATTCCTTCCAAAGAACACCTGATCTCCTTTAGAATGGACGGTTGGATCTCCTTGCTGTCAAAAGGACTGTCAAGAGTCTTCTCCAACACCACAGTTCGAAAGCATCAATTCTTTGGCGCTCAGCTTTCTTCACAGTCCAACTCTCACATTCACACATGACCACTGGAAAAACCATAGCCTTGACTAGACGGACCTTTGTTGGCAAAGTAATGTCTCTGCTTTTGAATATGCTATCTAGGTTGGTCATCACTTTCCTTCCAAGGAGTAAGAGTCTTTTAATTTCCTGGCTGCAATCACCATCTGCAGTGATTTTGGAGCCCCAAAAAATAAAGTCTGACACTGTTTCCACTGTTTCCCCATCTATTTCCCATGAAATGATGGGACCAGATGCCATGATCTTCATTTTCTGAGTGTTGAGCTTTAAGCCAACTTTTTCACTCTCCTCTTTCACTTTCATCAAGAGGCTTTTTAGTTCCTCTTCGCCCTAGATGATTCTAATTTCTAGTAAAAGCTGAGAACCACTGGCCTAGCCTAACCCTCTAGGAAGCAGCCGAGGACACTGGGGTCGGAAGTTATCGTGACTCACACTCTCACTTTGCCAGGTCAGCAGTAGGACCTAGGCGGGGCAAGCAGCCCTCCTCTGTGCTCAGCCTCCAGGTTAAATGCAGAGCAGACGAGGGTCTGCCTGACACTCCAGCCTCGCTGCTCCCTGGCCTTCCTCGCCCTCACAATGGCTCTTAAATCGGTCTCTTTCCAAAGTACCGAAACCACCTCATTTGTCAGTATTTCTCTTCCCATCCACTGCCGCCTCCTTGGCTCTGATTTCTGGGTCATTTCTCTAGCTGCCCTGCAGACCTCACAGCTCCCTGTTCTGAAGCCCTACTTGTCCCGTTGCCTTCCAGTTAATTTTCTACCTATTCTGAATTTGCATGTACATTTAACACAGAGGATCATTTCTGTCTTCAGCTGTGAGGTTCTATCCATTCTACTTTATAGTCAGAGAGGTGAAGCTATTCATCACAGGGGTCCCATTTGGCAACCAAGTGTAATCGGCTATTCATAATTTCCATTTTGAGCTAGATGACTGGTTAAACTTTAAGGGATCTTCACTACAAGTTAACATCCAGGGTGAGAATATAAAAAGCTTATAGCATGTCATTTTTAGGAATCACTACTGTTAGGAAATTAGGAATGTGTTGCAAGCAAGGCTTTATCAGATAGCTTAAGAGAAAAAATAAAAAAGGCAAAGTCAAGCATTTTCAAAAAGAGGGTTTTTAAAAGTTTTTTAAGTGTACAATTTTGTATACAATTTGATCGATGAAATGTGTGGACTTTCGTGTTTTCTGAGCACTAAGATACTTGTAATACTTCTCAGTTGAAGAAAGTAAGGGGGTTATTTTCATTTATATTTGTATCCTTTCTCCCCTTTTAGATTTTTAAAGGTCAAGGGTCTTCTCATTCATCTGTTCATCTGACGCCCGGCCCCCCACATCCCCCACTGGAATCTGGCATGGAATTGGGCTCAACGTGTTTCAAACAAGCTCAGAGCTGTGACCCTCAAATGGAAACAGGGAATTCGGTGAAACAGCACAATCAACCTATTTCTTATTGTTATATTACAAACTATATCTACTCAACAAATATCTACTGAGTTCTTACTCCGTACCAAGAACAGTTGTAGGATCAAGCTGGACAAAACTGTCAAATCTCTGGAGACACTTTCACTCTATTGAAAGTAAATCTCCGCATGTGAGCTGGTGGGGACGTGAGGAATGAATGCGGGGGAAAATCAGAGAAATAAAAATAAAGATACTTGTGCCATTTTCGTCACTCCCTCCACACTAAATTCATGGTTTCCTTTTTCTCTGGAAATTGAGACCAGAAAAAATATCGAGGAAAAAATTTCTAGAATCTGAATGGTCACATGAAGTTCCCATCTCAATTTCACATAATTTACATCATTTAATCTCACAGCCCCGAGGAATAGATGCATTATTCCCCATCGTAGGTAAAGAAGGCAAGACTCAGAGAGGACATGTGATGTGCCCACAGTCACACAGCAGATGACACCCAGGTTCCCAAGGAAGCACAGAAGCCTGGGGGAGTTGGAGGTGTGGGAAAGGGTAATGTATCTTGGCCTGAACACTGGAGCATTGCTCTCAGAAGTGGGAGTGAGAGTAAATATGACTGCAAAAGCAGGCCAGAGCGTGGCCACCCAGGCCTTGAGGATGGCCTAGCGCTCATCTCGAGGAGAGTGTGCACTTAGATCAGTTGCCCCAGCATAAATATTAGGAGCATCCCTTTCACCATCAGAAGCGTCAGGGACTTCCCTGGCGGTCCAGTGGTTGGGAGTCCACCTGCCAATGCAGGGGACACAGGTTCAGTCCCTGCTCTGGGAAGATTCCACACGCCAAGGGCAAGTAAGCCTGTGTGCCACAACGACCAAGCCTGCGCCCTGGAGCCCGTGCTCCACCACAAGAGAAGCCACTGGAATGAGAAGCCCGTGCACTGCAAGGAGGAGGAGCTCCCGCTTGCTGCAGCTAGAGAAAGCCCACAAGCAGTAGTGAAAACCCAGCACAGCCAAAAATAAAGTTACTCTCATTTCTCCCGCTGCCCCCAACTCTGGAGAGCCCAGAGGTAGTAGAGTGAGCTGAGCAACGGGAGAGGTAGTAGAGTGAGCTGAGCAACGGGAGAACCGGGAGCTTCCCCTAAGGCTGCTAGTCAGGCCTCAGTTTTGCATCGGCTGGAAGATGAAGCTCTGACTTTACATTCAAAACTGAAACTACCCCAATTCCTGAAAGCCTGGGACTTTTCAAGACTGAAGAAGTTATAGGCTTTGCCCAAGAGACTGTCCAGGAGTAGAAAAAAGAATATCTGACCAAATGTATTTGAGTGCAGTGACAGGAAAAAAATAATAATAGTTTTACTTCTGGTCATAAAATAGCAAGTGTCTAGAAAAGGGGAAAAGGATGTTCTTGAGTTACTTTAGTAAAAAATAACAACCAAAAAACCATCCAGTATGATAATGTGTATGGCCATTGCTATGGTCTAAATGTCTGTGTCCCCCCAAAATGCACATGTTGAAATGCTAACCCCTAAAGTGATGGCGTTAGGAGATGGGGCCTTAGGTCATGAGGGTGGAGCCTTCAAGGGTGGGATTAGTGCCCTTCCAGGAGAGCTCCCACTCTTCCTTCTACCATGGGATAACACAGTGAGAAGCCATCAGCTATGAACCAGGAAGTGGGGTCTCAACCCCACTCAACCATGCTGGTGCCTTAACCTTGGACTTCCAGCTCCAGAATTGTGGGAAATAAGTTTCTGCTGTGTATAAGCCTCCCAGTCTGTGGTATTTTGCTCTCCCTGATAGAACACACTAAGACAACCACTCTGTCTCTCAGCATGGAGGTAGGAATGAGACCTCAGCAACAGTCCTAACCCTGTTTCACTGGCTCTTGCCCTGACACCCTTAATTAGAGGCTATCTGACTTTGCAAAAGCCTCTCCAAGTTTGTAGGGTCGTTGGAGTTTATGTGTTCACAGGGTCCCCTCATGTCCTTTGGCCCTGGCCCTGTATTGTTTGCTGCCCATGAAGGTCGGTGAGGGCTGCTACCAGACGCTGTCACAGGTGGTGTGCGTGCCTGGAGGTATACACCATCACCCCCAACCCCCCCAGCCTGTGTCACATTTCATTACCTGCACAGTGAGTTCTGAGTCTTTCGTGAAAGTAGAGCCTGCAATTTCTGCCTGCAGCGCCCTTCTGCAAAGACACAAAGACATGGTCATCAGGGCTTCCTCCTCACGCTCATTGTTTTTGTTGCTTCAACTCTTTCCCCCAGACTTAGCCAACCTCCTCCGTCTACTCTAGTCTCTTCCATCATCCTGCTTGCTCAGACAAGACTGAATCTCAGCTTGATCTCAAGCCCAGACCACTGACAGTCTGGCTTTATTCAGCAGACAACAGGAAGCCTCTGATGGGCTTTGAGCAGAGAAGAAACCTCATCATTAAGAAGATTCATCTTGGCAGTAGTTCCGCAAATGAACTCGTGGGGGAGAGAAACTCTTCTTGCTTCTATCCCAGGGCGGATCCGCTTCAGGATGACGGCACTCTGGTGCCACCTGGAGGCAGCCAGCCTCAATTACAGAAGCAGTTTGCTGAGAGCTGAGTTCTGAAGCCAGATTTGCATATCAGAAAGTCACAAAGCAACTTTTCAGTGCTGCCTGGAAATAGGCCTGTTGGTACAGACCAGGCTAAAAGGAACAAAGCGTCAAGGAGGAGGCTATGCTGGAGGCTCTACGAGCCACCTAGGCCTCCATGCCTTCCTCCAAGGAGGTTGATTTATAAGGAGATTCTTGAGTTACTTCAGTGCTGAAGCCTCCCAGGATGGGCTGTAGACACACACCCCCAGCCCCTTACAACAGATTTGCAAATCGGCATCTTTGCCAAAATAAAGGGTGGTCCTTGCTCAGAGGAAGGAAGAGGACTCACTCCTGTTTCAAGTGACACATTCATTCCAGGTGGCTGGGCTCACTTCCTTTAGAAGTCCTCACCCACACTGGAAAGAGAAAGTGTGTCTTGGACAGACAGTAGAGAGGCTGTTATGGGGAGGGTGTTAGTCAAGAGCCCTCCCTATGAGCCTGCGCAGGTTTTTCCAGTAACTGTTTTTTTTCCCCTAATGGCCCTGTGATTGATTTACAGCACAACCCAGGAAGTAAGAAACAAAGAGGGATACTAGGATTGTAATGAAGCAGTTTTGAGAAGGGAGACTAGACCTAAATCTTTGAATCCCGAATTCTTTCTGCCAGAACCCACTGAATTACATACTTCCGTATATAATTCTTATAATATTATGTAATTTGTTTCTCCTCTCTTTCAAAACAATTTCTTATTCCTTATCAATTTTCTCCAGGTTACTGAGCCATGGAAGTTTTTTACGGCTGAAATTTCTTTTGCTATTAGCTCCATCTCCTTTTTCATAGCAATGTTTTCTTAAGAAAGTGTTTCATTGTAGACAAACAAGGTCATTTCTCTGAGTCTTTGCCAAGACTGCACTGGACTTTGGCTTCTGAACGAATAGGAACTTACAAGCAGCCTAAAACCAGTCATCCTGATTTGTGCAAGGAGAAAAGGAACGCTAAATTACTCACATAACACTCAAGCAGCCCTGTAAGGTTCATATTGTCATGTGCATTTTAAAGGTGATGAAATAGATACTCAGAGATACTCAAAGTATCTTTGCCCAAAGACACAAAGCTAGACAGTTGAAGAAGTAGGATTTTTACTTCTAGGGCTGCCTGATTTCAGAGCCAACTTGTTATCTACAGCACAGGAGTTTAGGCAGAGGAAATCCCGAAGTGCTAAAGACGGCAGTGTGAATCCTAAGGACGAAAGGAAAATGCGTTGGGTCTCAGGGCCCACGGGGAGGGGCTATGTTGAGGGAACCCCAGTGCTGGTGGTCCAAGAGAAGAGGTATTGGGGACAAAGAAAGGCTGGGCCCAGGAGGGGTAACAGTCAGATCTGGGGTGGCCCCAGTGCCAGATGATGAGGAAGAAGCCCAGGGAAGGAATTTTGCCTCCAGCATCAGTGCCTTATGTCTGCCACTGAGGTTCTCTCCACCCCTTTCTTCTTTTTTCTTCTCTCTGGTCTCCCACCAGCCCACTTTCTTCTTCTATCAGTTTTACTTAATTGTGGATATCATGGTGGAGTCAGGGGAAATTCAGGCCTCTTCTTCTGACTGAGCATAACGTAATGCCTTTCACTTCCTCCTTTCATTAAGGGTAAAACGTGTACTATAAAATCAAAGTTCACCTTCTGCAACTGGCTTCCAGGAGAGTTATCTTTTCCGTGTTTTTCTTTTAAACTGCTTTCAAGCTTTCTCTTTCCTCCTGTCCCCTCTCAGAGGCCTTAGTATTGAGGGACTGAGCTGCATGGAGGTGGGGGGAAGGGAGGTGCCCCCCATGGAGGCTGTGATGAGCTTGGAATGGGTTACACTGAGCAAATAAGTAACTTGAGCAAGTGAGTAAATGCAGGGAGGGCAGTGAGAACCAGGCTGGAGAAATGATGGGAGGTGAAAAGGAAAGACTGAAAAGGATCTTGTATTGTTGAGGTATTGGATTATAAGTACAGAATAAGTTAATAGTTTTAAAATATATAAACATAAAAATATAAACCTGCATACATAGATATAGATGATATATACAGATATAGAGAGAGAGATACACAAAGGCATATAAACAAACTCTAGCCCTATCAGCTGAGAGGGCCCAGAAATTATAACATCCCAGTAGCTGTGAGCATATGGACCATCTAACATTGGTTTCTCCCTACCATTCTTTACTAAAAGGAACCAGGAATAAAATAAGCCTGGCAATCTTCTTATGCCAGAAAGTAATGAGATGCTTAAAGAATGACTAGGACGTGTCAAAAGGACACAGGAACAAGTTGAAGGAGATCCCACTGGCTAAATCTGGGACAATCTAAACATCAAAATGATATGATAATATCTTACTTTCATTTACTAAATGAAATAAGAATCTGTATTGATAAATGAATAAATAAGTTAATGGGATGTGTGTGTGAAAGCTCTTTCTTATAGTAGACTGCCAAGCTGTAAATGGAAACAAAATGATGAAGATAGAAAACCATCCTACGACACCATTGCAGTGATTTATTCAGGTAAGGGTCCACAATGAATGCAAAATGATTAGTGGAGGTTGATAAGAACTAGGATCTTGGGATCTCAATCTCCCCACTAAATGCTTACCTTTGCCAAGGAGAAAGTAGTAACTTGATGAGAAATCTGGAAGATGCCTGCACAACCAAGCTATCAGATCAATGTCCCATGGCTAGACAGGATGACATCTTATGCCATATGTAAAGCCCAGCTTCTTTTCCATGGTGTTGCTGCCAAGAATGAATAGTGAGGTCTGACCAAAAGGAAATATCAAACAGAGCCATATCTGTGGTCATCTTACAGAATAAAAGGCCTGTGCTCTTTAAAACCAAAGGGCATTATCAACAGAGGAATGGATATGGAAGATGTGGTTCATATATACAGTGAAATATTACTCAGCCTTTAAAAAGAATGAAATAATGCCATTTGCAGCAACATGGACGGACCTAGGGATTGTCCTACTGAGTGAAGTAAGCCAGAGAAGGAGAAACACTGCATGACATCCTTATACGTGGAATCTAAAAAGATATAATACAAATGAGCTTATAACAGAAACAGACTCACAGACCCAGAGAAAGAACTTACGGTTGCTGGAGGGAAGGATGGGGGGAAGGGATATGTAGGGAGTTTGGGATGGATATGTACACATTGCTGCATTTAAAAGGAATAACCAACAAGGACTTACTGTATAGCACGGGGAACTCTGCTCATTGTTATGTGGCAGCCTGGATGGGAGGGGAGTTTGGGGGAGAATGGATACATATATACATATGGTTCAGTCCCTTGACTCTTCACCTGAAACTATCCAACATTGTTTGTTAATCAGCTATACCCCAATATAAAATAAATTTTTTTAAAAATCTAAAGGATATTAATGACAGAAAAACTCTGAGAAATTACTTCAAGTTGAAGGAGATTGAAATGATGTGGCCATTGAATGCACTGTGTGTTCCGGGATTGACTGGATCCTGAACCAAAAGGGAAAGAGAGTTGGCTGAGCTGGCAAACTTTGAAGGAGGTCTTGAACTGGATGTTGATGTTGTGCCCTTGTTAGTTCCTCATTTGAAGGGTTTGCATTAGCTTCCTAGGACTACTATCACAAATCACCACAAGTGGAGCTTAAAATGAGAGAAATCTATTCACTGGAGTGGGTGTGTTCAGTCGCTCAGTCATGTCCAACTCTTTGCAACCCCAGGGACGGTAGCCCGCTCGGCTTCTCTGTCCATGGGATTTCCCAAGCAAGAATACACAGCGGGTTGCCATTTCCTACTCTAGGGGCTCTTCCTGACCCAGGGCTCAAACCTGCGCCTCCTGCATCTCCTGTGTATCCTGTATTTTGCAGGCCGATCCTTTACCACTAGCACCACCCGGAAGCTAAATTCAAAATTGAGATGTCAGTCAGGGTTCACTTCTGAAGACCGGGGGCAAAACTGCCCCATGCCTTTCTGCTAGCTTCTGAAGGGTGCCGGCAATCCCTGCCATTCCCAGGCCTGTGGCAGCATCACTTTAGTGAGGCTTCCATCTTCACGTGGCCTTCTCCTCTGTATGTCTCTGGGTCCCTCTTTGCCCTCTCCTCTCACTATAAGAGCATCAGTCTACTGGATTTAGGGACCACACTAATCCCGTGATCTCATGTCGAGACCTTCAGTTCCATCAGTCTATTTTCAAATAAGACCACATTCTGAGTGAGGGAACACTATTCAACCCACAATAGGGTTTTATCCGGAAACACACGCTGGAGTGTTAGGGATGGCAGGGTGTTGTGAATGCAGCTTGCTCTCAAAAAGTTCAGATAGTGATAACGAGGGACTCAAGAATTCTTTGTGGAACATTCTCACAACTTTCTATACAGTTGAAATTATTTACAAATGAATCATTTACATTTTTTTAAACCTGCTTTTGACCTTTATTGAAGGTTTTCAGGGGGCAATATTCAAGAAACAATAAAGCAAGATGTTCAAGCTTCCACAGGTTCGGCCACCATTTGTCATCTTGTTTGAGGGTCTCAAAGTTTGGGGACAACCCTCCTTGACCGGGTAGGAAAGAGCATGAGAACCCCCATTCCTCTCAATGTCTTGCCCTTTCACATTTTCAGCATTTTCCAGGGCTTGAAATATTGTTTTGGGGTCAAGGAGATCAAATTTCAGAGGGAACTGATTTAGAATTTGGTCATAACCATGAGAAGTTTGGGGTTTCCCTGGTGACTCAGATGGTAAAGAATCTGCTTGCAATTCAGGACACTGGGGTTCGATCCCTGGGCCCAGAAGATTCCCCTAGACTAGGGAATGGCTACCCACTCCGGTATTCTTGTCTCAAGAATTCCATGGACTGAGGAGCTTGGAGGGCTACCGTCCATGGGGTCACAAACAGTGAGACGTGACTGAGCAACCAACACACATGAGAGGGTTTGTTCTAGCAAAACCTAAGAGAGCAGGGGCTCATCTGGTTCCTAAGACTGGGTGCTGAGCCCTTGCCTCCAGGGCTGGGCACCCAAGCATTGGCCCAAGGATCACCCAGCGCCACATGTGCTGCGTGCCTTCAGTGTTTATTTTTAATCTGACTTTAGACTCATGTTTAGCCTTTTTGCTCTTACTTTTTCTTTCCTGATTTTCTTTTCTTTTTATTCCTATCAAAGAAAAGTGAATGTCACTCAGTCGTGTCCAACTCTTTGCGACCCAGAACTCTCTGAATTCTCCAGGCCAGAATACTGGAGTGGGTAGCCATTCCCTTCTCCAGTGGATCTTCCTGACCCAGGAATCAAACAGGCATCTCTTGGATTGCAGGCAGAGTATTTACCAGCTGAGCTACCAGGGAAGCTCCTATCAAAGAAAGAGAAATACAATTCCTTTTCGCCCATGTTTTTACTCTCAGTCTAAAATCAATCTCTGCGTGTTTTTAACCTTTTAATCTAGCCCATAAAAGGGCTTTGCCTTTTATTTTTCTGCTTGAAATCTCAGACACTTTGCCCTTTATTGTTTTTCGTTACCTTTCAGACTTAGTGGGTTGTTGGTTGCTCTTGTTTTATTTTTCTCACGTTTACTTTTTACCTTTAATCTTTCAAACTTCCATTGGCCCTTTATCATCCTGCCCTAATTTCCCTTCGTTTCCTTTTCTTTCTCTTCCTTGCAATGACTGGCTTTGACAGTGACTGTCAAGGGGATAGTCCCTGGGGTATGAGGCATTTAGAGCAGTGGTCGTGCAGGCTGTCTTCCCCATCTGTCTCTCAAGCCTCTAGTCTAGTTCCCACCATAGTCCTCACAGAATCCTTGCCCTGTCTTCAGAAATTTCATGCACTCCAGGGCTATGATCCTCTTAAAAATATTGTTTACATCTCACATAATCCAATCATCTGTGTTTTAAAGTCAGTGATCTTTAATATCTACCCAAACCTTGAACAAAACGTGCTGGTGCTCTGTGACATTTTACAAGGCGAAAGGACGGGGTCAAGGAGGTCACAGCAGCCTGGCTGGATGTGGTTGACCCACTTGGCCCTGAGCCCTGGACAGGAATTCTACAGAAGTACAGTCATCAGGCCCATACAAGACTTGTTTTCCTGTCTGTTTCCAATATGCTTATTTCTGAGGTGTGTCACCTTCCTTCCAGGCTGGCCAGGAAAGGTTGCTGGGTGTGTGGTCCTCCAGGCTTCCCTCCAAAGACAGTACTGGAAAAACTGGCCAATGTGGAGATTATTCTGAATGAGTTTTTAAAATAACAACGCAGTTCTCTCCAAGGTGAACCTCTATTATCAGGATCCATTCTGTACCTCCCAGATGCACTTGGAAAATCTTAACAAGAGATGAATGGGAGTCTCATTTTCTCTCCATATCATAAAACATCTCTCATTCCCTACCCTTGCATCTCTGTTCTGACTTTTGCCATTTCCTCCAGGATGGAATGGCCTTTCCTGGTGGCTCAGTGGTAAAGAATCTGCCTGCCGTGCAGAAGATGCAGAAGACGCAGCTTCGATCCCTGGGTAAGGAAGATGCCCTGGAGGAGGGCATAACAACCCGCTCCAGTATTCTTGCCTGGAGAGTTCCATGGACAGAGGAGCCTGATGGGCTACAGTATACAGGTTCACAAAGAGCCAGACCTGACTAAGGAGACTGAGTGTGCACTTCAGGACAGAGTATTGGTTTTGTTTTACTGTCTTCACTAATCCAGGGAAGAAGAGGAGAGTTCCAAAGACTCCTTCTCTTCCTGCATAACTATACTAGCTATTATCTCAAAGACCAAGGAACCAATGCCGGGGTAAAACCAGCACCAAGTATGTCCATCATGATTGTACATTCAGGTCCTGGGGAAAGGACCACCAGATAGATCAGTGAGCCCAGTGGACTCCCTATAAGCCAGACTCAGGCCAGAATACCATTTATTACCTGGTCCTAATATGTCTCCATTCAAACAGGGGTGCCATGATCCTCTAACTCTGAGGGTGATCAATGTCATTATGCAAGAAAATAACCACAACAATCACTGTAGAAAGCCTAGGACAAACATTACTACATACAATTGTGATGTTGTGGAGTTTTCCTTGAAATAATCCAGCTTCTTCTTCAATCAGTGGGTCTGAAAACTATCTCAGGACCAGAAAATGGGAAAAGGATTGTGACTTTTAATTGTGGCAGCTGCCCCTGTCTGTCCTTTACTTTTCTGATTGTTAATATTGCCCGTGTTTGATGCCCATCTATAGTGTCTTAGCAACACGTGTTCTATTAACCGTCTCCATAACTGTGTAGATTTGGTTCCTTGGCTGACCAACTGACCTGCCCGTCACCTCCTATCTCCTGCAGCATGTGGTCATTGGGGTGGGTTTTCCAGTCTTATACTGTACAGATATATTATGGCCCACTTTTCTGACCTTTCCCTCCACTTCCTGCCACAGCATTTCTGGCACATCTACTTGATTGAATGTGGACCATTGCTTCCTCCAATCTTCTGGGAGCTAGCTTTGCTCTGTCACCTGGGATCTTTGCCAGAGAGTTAAATCTTATATCCCAGGAGAAGGCTCCAGTATCTATAAAATTTCCCTTATCCAACTGTATTTTCTATCTCATAATATAAATATATACCCAGAATTTGTCTAAATGGGTTTGGTAAGACAGCAGACGTGGAAATGGTTGTTAAGAAGGAAGACATTTATACTCACAGATACCCAGACACAGGAGGCACGACACCCATACAGAACCACATGGGGAGAGAAGGAATGGCTTTGAGTCAGAAGAAGGAAGAGGAGAGTGTGACCCAGAGCCTTTGGAGGGTTTTCTTGGAAAGGAATAAGTGAGGCAGGTACTATTAGGGGAGACACAGACTGAAACTGCCCACCCTGGCCAGGTACCATAGTAACCATTTGTTTAAGTATTTTACAGTGGGAGATCCTGGTAAGGAACACAGAACTAACAAGCTACCACCAACCAGAAAATTCAGGAAAGGTCCAAAGGAGATGCCACATGTCCTACCAACCTCTCAGAATCCTCCTTTTTGGAATCTATCTTGACTGAGCAATGTGTGTACCACCAGGAAAGACCCTGAATCAGAATGATTGGTCAGAGACAAGCTAGAAACTAATCCCATTGCCATAAAACCCAAGACTGTGAGCCATGTGGCAGAGCACTTTTCCTGGGTTCCCTCACCCTGCTGCTGGCCACCTGGGCGCCCCCTCCTAGTAAAGTCTTTTGCTTTGTCTCCTCAGACGATTCGCTTCTGAGTGTTAGACAAGAGCCCACTCTCAGGCCTTGGAAGGGCCCCCCCACTTCCTGTAACAGTATTCTGAGTAGATTTAAGACGCACAGTTTGAATAATTTCCCCAGGTTCTGGACTATAAGAGTGTCCGCAGTTGTCCCATACCCAGCCCTGGGGTGATACTGGCTTGGTGTGTGGGAGTCTCTTGAAGGAGACAGCTGAGGAATATGGGGTTAGGATGGGTTGGTGTGCATATGAGAAGTGCACTCTCATGAGAGTTATTTGCTCTCTCTAGGAATGAGAGTAGCAGTCTCTTCAGAATCAAAGACCCAGATGCCAGAGCACTAAGAAAACAGAGAATAAGAAAATATAGTCAATACATCCCCCACTCTCCCCCTACCCCCCATTCTTAGACTCAGCACTCTGAGAACCTGGCCTCTCTGTACACTGCTGGCTCCTTCCAGGAGATGTTGGCCAGGCCCTGCAGCCCCTTCAGTGTATAATTCCTTTTCTCCCTTAGCAAATTTAGCTCTTTCCCAGCTGGAGAATGGTCTCTCTTCATGCTAGTTATTGGTCTACCAACCAAGAGGACAGGTGAGGGCAGACCCTGATGAAGGTGCCTGCTGTCACACAAGGGAGTGGCCTCTAAAGTGTCTCAAGGCTTGTCGGGATAGACGTTAGACCTTAATATGGAGAAGGGAGCTGATTCTGTGGACAGAAGAATCAGGAGCATCAACCCAGACATCTGAACTTTGTATTTCCAGATCCCATTCTTTACTCATGAGAGTCCTGACTTGGACAGAGCAAACCTTTCTAGGCTGAGTGTTCCACACTCTCTAGAGCTCAGCTACTCCTTCAGTTATAAATCCTGGGCTGGTCTTCAGCTTTTCTGCCCTTTGGCTACAGGGGCTACAGATTCCTTTATATGCTGCCAAGAAAGCCTCTGACTTTTGTAACTACCTCGTAATCTATGCAATCACTCTCAGCCTTTCATTTTCCAAAGCATCAATTGCCTCCCAGAAATAGTCATCTAAATCCATTGTCCTTCTAATTCCTTTTCCCCCTCATTTCTTAAATGTGTAATACATTTCACCTATGAGTGCATTTCATTTCACTGGCATATCATCCCAGTTCACTACTGGTCAAAGCTTTGTCATTTGCACTGCTACCTTCTACCAGGGCTAAGATGGTCCACAACTACCAGTTATGAAGTTAACTTTGCCAACTGGACAACAGGTGCTTCAGCTGCACAATCCCATCTTAGCGTCCTCTTCTTGGACTAATGCAGATAGCAACAGATACAGGTTGAGTCCCTAGGAAACAGACTGTGAGATGGAGATCAACATGCAGGAAGCTTATTAGAGAGTGTGTTCTTGGGATTAACTTCCCTGGAGAAAGAGAGGGAAATGACTGCAAGGAGAAGTTGGGCTGTGCTGTGGTCTCAACAAAAGCCTCAGCTGACCCCATGGGGAACTTTAATACCGGGTTGCCCCTTCAGAGTTGTCATGATTTGGGGCAAGGCATGTGAGGCATTATACCCTCACAAATAACAGTCATTGGATACAGGCTACCCCAAGAAGAGGATGTGACCTTGAGCAGGATGGACCTCTGTAGCCAATGGTTATTTCTGGAGAAGGCAAACAGCTCAGGTCTCTCAGGCAGCAGCACTCCTGGAGTCCTTCAGATCTTCAGGGCACCAGGGATGGGCTGGACCATCCTGCATCTTGCAGTCTGGACATAAGCTATCATTTTTTAAAGGTTTGTTTTTTTTTAATTTTTAATGTTGTTATTGTTGTTCAGTCTATCAGTCATGTCTGACTCTATGCAACCCCATTTATTGCAACACACCAGGCTTCCCTGTCTTTCGCTATCTCACGGGGTACACTCAAACTCATGTCCACTGAGTTGATGATGCCCATCTCATCCTGTCACCCCCTTCTCCTCCTGCCTTCAGTCTTTCCCATCATCAGGGTCTTTTCCAGTGAGTCAGCTCTTCTCATTAGATGGCCAAAGTATTGGAAATTCAGCTTCAGCATCAGCCTTTGCAATGAATATTCAGAGCTGATTTCTTTCAGGACTGACTGGTTTGATCTCCTTGCTGTCCAATGGACTCTCAAGAGTCTTCTTCATCACCACGGTTTGAAAACATCAATTCTTCAGTACTCACCTTTCTTTACAGTCCAACTCTCAAACTTTGTAATATGCTGTCCAAGTTTGTTGTAGCTTTTCTTCCAAGGAGCAAGCATCTTTTAATTTTATGTGGACAATTTTTAAAGTCTTATTGAATTTGTTGCAATATTGCTTCTGTTTTATGTTTTGGTTTTTTGGCCCTGAAGCATAAGGGATCTTAGTTCCCTGGGATGGAACCTATACCTCCTGCATTGGAAGCTGAAGTCTTAACCACTGAACCACCAGGGAAGTCGCTGGAGGTAATTTATTTCAACATCCTTATTCCCCCTCAAGGTGCATGCTATCTGTTTACACAGATGGTCTCTCTCTTATGATTATATAACTCGTATTTACATTTCCTTCTCCATGACAGAATTAGTTAATTTTCGGACTTTAACTACCTGTATTTGTAATACATCTAAACAGCAAGGAATAGAAATGGGAGCATCGATTTCCTATGGGTAACTTCTCTGGAAACAGATGTGTTAACATAAATCAAATATTTCTCACATTTATTTAAAGAGCAGGATCTGGAAACTCAGAATACAGAAGACTGATAATTTTGCTTTGAAGTACTTGAAAGAGGTTGTTGGAAATGCTATCCCCCAAGATTCTGCTTTCTGCTATGAGAACAGTGTGACGTTACATTAACAGCTCGCCTGCGTAGATACAAGAATCGTTTGCTAAGTTAATTGCCATTTGAGGTTTTGAAAGTAGGCAAAATGTGAATGAAACCACCCTTTGAACATTCTGGTCGTTTTCTTTGAAAGAGTTTTGTGAGGAGAAGTATTCCCTCTTGACACAGAGGTCATTTATTACAAAACGTTTCTCTATGTAAGAAGATCACTGGCTACGTCCCGAAGAAATTTTTCACAGGAAGTCTTGCCACAAAGGAATTTGACCTATGTTTCCATAGCCACTGATCAGTGTCAAGGTTGTTTGGTTTTTCTGGACCTAGGCCAACTCAGGTGGGAATAAAAAGAAATTGTTTCAAGTTCAGACTAAACACAAGGACTGAGAAGCCAGCAGGAGTTCCCTATGACTCCCAAGAGTGAAATGATACGTGTATGGTGGCCATGCTATGTGCATGGTCCACAGGACCTGGTGATGGTTCAGAGGTGCTCAAAGACACTGGGTTCAGTTCAGTCCAGTTGCTCAGTCATGTCCGACTCTTTGCAACCCATGAATCACAGCACGCCAGGCCTCCCTGTCCATCACCAACTCCCGGAGTTCACTCAGACTCACGTCCATCGAGTCAGTGATGCCATCCAGCCATCTCATCCTTTGTTGTCCCCTTCTCCTCCTGCCCCAAATCCCTCCCAGCATCAGGGTCTTTTCCAATGAGTCAGCTCTTCGCATGAGGTGGCCAAAGTACTGGAGTTTCAGGCTCAGCATCAGTCCTTCCAATGAACACCCAGGACTGGTCTCCTTTAGGATGGACTGATTGGATCTCCTCGCAGTACAAGGGACTCTTCAAGAGTCTTCTCCAGCACCACAGTTCAAAAGCATCAATTCTTCGGTGCTCAGCTTTCTTCACAGTCCAACTCTCACATCCATACATGACCCCAGGAAAAACCATAGCCTTGACTAGACAGACCTTTGTTGGCAAAGTAATATCTCTACTTTTTAATATGCTGTCTAGGTTGGTCATAACTTTCCTTCCAAGGAGTAAGCGTCTTTTAATTTCATGGCTGCAGTCACCATCTGCAGTGATTTTGGAGCCCCCCAAAATAAAGTCTGACACTGTTTCCCCTGTTTCCCCATCTATTTCCCAGTGATGGGAAAAGTGATGGGACCAGATGCCATGATCTTCGTTTTCTGAATGTTGAGCTTTAAGCCAACTTTTTCACTCTCCTCTTTCACTTTCATCAAGAGGCTTTTTAGCTCCTCTTCACTTTCTGCCAGAAGGGTGGTGTCATCTGCATATCTGAGGTTATTGATATTTCTCCCAGCAATCTTGATTCCAGCTTGTGCTTCTTCCAGCCCAGCATGTCTCATGGTGTACTCTGCATAGAAGTTGAATAAGCAGGGTGACAATATACAGCCTTGACATACTCCTTTTCCTATTTGGAACCAGTCTATTGTTCCATGTCCGGTTCTAACTGTTGCTTCCTGACTTGTGTATAGGTTTCTCAAGAGGCAGGTCAGGTGGTCTGGTATTCCTATCTCTTGAAGAATTTTCCACAGCTTATTGTGATCCACACAGTCAAAGGCTTTGGCATAGTCAATAAAGCAGAAATAGATGTTTTTCTGGAACTCTCTTGCTTTTCCCATGATCCAGCAGATGTTGGCAATTTGATCTCTGGTTTCTCTACCTTTTCTAAAGCCAGCTTGAACATCTGGAAGTTCACAGTTCACGTATTGCTGAAGCCTGGCTTGGAGAATTTTGAGCATGACTTTACTAGCATGTAAGATGAGTGCAATTGTGTGGTAGTTTGAGCATTCTTTAGCATTGCCTTTCTTTGGGATTGGAATGAAAACTGACCTTTTCCAGTCCTGTGGCCACTGCTGAATTTTCCAAATTTGCTAGCATATTGAGTGCAGCACTTTCACAGCTTCATCTTCAGGATTTGGAATTCCATCACCTCCACTAGCTTTGTTCATAGTGATGCTTCCTAAGGCCCACTTGACTTCACATTCCAGGATGTCTGGCTCTAGGTGAGTGATCACACCATCGTGATTATCTGGATCATGAAGATCTTTTTTGTACAGTTCTTCTGTGTATTCTTGCCACCTCTTCTTAATATCTTCTGCTTCTGTTAGGTCCATACCATTTCTGTCCTTTATCGAGCCCATCTTTGCATGAAATGATACGTGTATGGTGGCCATAGTATGTTCATGGTCCACAGGAACTGGTGATGGTTCAGAGGTGCTCAGAGACAGTGGGTAGGAGAGCCCAAAGAGAAGGCCTGAGTTTATGGGGTTCTTTTTTGCTTTTATCATTTTTCTTTTCAGTTAAAAGAAAAATAAATCAATTTGCAATTAAATTTTATTATTCATATCAACAGTGTAACAATAAACTATGTTTGGGTTTATCTTGTTGTACCCCATCCCCTGCTTACAACACAGACACCAGAATTCTTAACAGTGAAAAGACAGTGGTTTTTGGAGATAGAGAAGTAAAGGGAGGCCAGTTCATGAGTTGGATCTGGGCCCCACTTGTTTATGTCTCAGATGCACAGAGGTTTTTATGGTGGTAAGATTAAGCAAATAAACATGCAGATGGCCAGTTAAATTTTCTCTTGTTTTTGGCTGCACTGGGTCTTCATTGCTTTCTCTAGTTACTGTGTGTGGGCTTCTCATTGTGGTGGCTTCTCTTGAGGATCACGGGTTCTAGGGTGTGGACTCAGTAGTTGTGGTGCACAGGCTTAAGATTCCGAGGCATATGGAATCTTCCCAAACCAGGAACTGAACCTGTGTCCCCTGAACTGCCAGGCAGATTCTTAAGAACTGGATGACCAAGGAAGACAAACCCAGTTAAATTTGAATTTCAGATAAATAATAAACACTTTTTCATACAAGTATATCCCAAATGTTGCACAGTTCAGTTCAGTTGCTCAGTCGTGTCCGACTCTTTGCGACCCCATGAATTGCAGCACGCCAGCCCTCCCTGTCCATCACCATCTCCTGGAGTTCACTCAGATTCACGTCCATCGAGTCAGTGATGCCATCCAGCCATCTCATCCTCTGTCATCCCCTTCTCCCCCTGCCCCCAATCCCTCCCAGGATCAGAGTCTTTTCCAATGAGTCAACTCTTCGCATGAGGTGGCCAAAGTACTGGAGTTTCAGCTTCAGCATCAGTACTTCCAATGAATATTCAAGACTGATTTCCTTTAGGATGGACTGGTTGGATCTCCTTGCAGTCCATGGGACTCTCAAGAGTCTTCTCCAACACCACAGTTCAAAGCATCAATTCTTCAGCACTCAGCTTTCTTCACAGTCCAACTCTCACATCCATACATGACCACTGGAAAAACCATAGCTTTGACTAGACGGACCTTAGTTGGCAAAGCAATGTCTCTGCTTTTGAATATGCTATCTAGGTTGGTCATAACTTTCCTTTCAAGGAGTAAGCATCTTTTAATTTCATGGCTGCAATCACCATCTGCTGTGATTCTGGAGCCCCCCCAAAAAAAGTCTGACACTGTTTCCACTGTTTCCCCATCTATTTCCCATGAATTTGCATAGTACCCTATAAATCATATCCCATTGTATCCTGTATTTTGGGCTTCCCCGTTGGCACTAGTGTTAAAGAACCTGCCTGCCAATGTAAGAAACAAAAGAGACACAGGTTCAATCCCTAGGTCAGGAAGATACCCTGGAGAAGAGCATGGCAACCCATTCCATTATTCTTGCCTAGAGATTGCCATGGACACAGGAGCCTGGGCAGGCCCATAGGACTGCAAAGAGTCAGACATGACTGAAGCAAGTGAGCACACACGCACACATCCTGTGTTTTACCTGGCAACCATACTGCATTTTCAAGTGAAAACTGTTAGGCTATGCTTGGGGATTTGCAAGGTGAATAGGACCAACAATGTGACTGCCCATGACAAAAGAAAGGAAATGAGCTGAGCCATGAAAGAAGTGACAAAGAGGAAACTAAAACTGAGTTAGACAGCCAAACAAAATCAGGCTGTCCAATTAAATAAAAATAAATGCTTAATGGATCTTACACGCCAAAATAGATCAGCAGACTTGGCTTGGCAAACAAGTGAGACCAATAGCAAATAACTGCTGCAATGAGCATGTACTGGTTTGCAGTCCAAGAGGAGTAGGGGTGTGGCATGATGGCAGTTGCCATGCGTATTTCCAGTGAGAAATGAATGCTAATGTTGACCTGTGGTTTTAGAATTTTAAGAGGTAAGGCAAGCCTCCACTGTGATTAACTCACTCTCCATGGAGAGATCTGGCAGGAAAATTCTTTGGCCATTGTCAAACCAGAACAACAAAGCAGCCAGGGATTCTTTGGGGGTCCTTTGCACTGAAGATCAGTGCCAAAGGTCAGATGCCCACAGGTCTCTCAGGGCAACAAATTATGTCTCTACTTGCCCATTCAGGTAATTAAGGGGTCCCTAAAGCTACTAGACAGCATATTCAAAAGCAGAGATATTACTTTGCCAACTAAGGTCTGTCTAGTCAAGGCTATGGTTTTCCCAGTGATCATGTATGGATGTGAGAGTTGGACTGTGAAGAAGGCTGAGTGCCGAAGAATTGATGCTTTTGAACTGTGGTGTTGGAGAAGACTCTTGAGAGTCCCTTGGACTGAAAGGAGATCCAACCAGTCCATTCTGAAGATCAGTCCTGGGATTTCTTTGGAAGGAATGATGCTAAAGCTGAAACTCCAGTACTTTGGCCACCTCATGCAAAGAGTTGACTCATTGGAAAAGACTTTGATGCTGGGAGGGATTAGGGGCAGGAGGAGAAGGGGACAACAGAGGATGAGATGGCTGGATGGCATCACTGACTCAATGGACTTGAATCTGAGTGAACTCCGGGAGTTGGTGATGGACAGGGAGGCCTGGCGTGCTGCAGTTCATGGGGTCACAAAGAGTCGGACACAACTGAGCGACTGAACTGAACTGAACTGAAAGCTACAATAATTAAAATTGTGTGCAACAGTTGCAGAATTGAGAGATGAAAGAAATAGTATTAAAAGTCTTTGTCACTTTCTGTGATGTGATCGTATGATAAAAGTAAAGCATAAAGTGTTCACTCAATGACAGTGGGACAAGTGGCTCACCATTTGAACGAAAATAATTGAAATTGATTCCCTTGAGGAGGATTAACATAATTGTCTTTTACTTGGTCATCTAAAATAAGAGCAGTTATCTTTCTCAAAACAAAAAACTCTCCCAATGGGCACTGGGTCCTAGAAGGGACTTCTAGAGAGTCCACTTTCCCCAGCATTTCTCCTAACTAGATTCAGGGCCACCTTTAGATTTGATGCTTCAAGAGCAGACGGAGGTGACTCCATGAAGTGGGGAGATGAGGGGGGGAATATAAGAGACATGTATGGAATTGACAGCCCTGAAGAAAGCAATCACGAAATTCAACCTACAAACACTTAGAGATTCAAACTTGCCCTCCTAAGCCAGTATATAGCCATTGCATATTTAAATACATCAAGAGTTTCCCTGATTTCTAAATCCCTCAAAGGCTCAAGAGTGTCCCCAGCTCTGACAAATTTCTAATGAGAAAATGATATATAAACATGTTATTTTTAAAAAAGCAATACCTTACACCCCAGCTTTTGTTGTTTGTAAATCTGTACCCCACCATCACATGTAATCACAGACATTCAATACATAAAAGAGTATGGAGCTTGTTTCAGCAGATTAAGCTCTGAGACCTTGACAGGTTACTGCTGTTTCCTTGAATTCTGTCTCTTCTAAGATGCAAGGGATGCACCGGGGGCTCTCTGAGATTGCTTCTAACATGTGACTCTGTGATTCTATAATCACTAAAAGTGCATTGTTTGATGGGCTAGTTGACATTTAGACAGGGCTGCTCAATCTTTTTGTTTAAAACACTGTCATTATCATTAACATACTTGGGTAACGTTACTGAGTCTGGAAAAACAGAACAAAAAACAAAAGTCTTAATATGAATAGTTTTGATCTTTTTTCACCAGATTTTCTGTCTCTAGTTGGACTTTTTTAGGTTTTGGAAGCAATTCAAAAAGACAAATGTAAAGCCACAGCCCTTACATCAGTAATCAGAGCGGGGGAAAATGATCAGGAAAAAAAGAAACCAATCATTCACTTGATTCTCTTCCTTTTCCCTCTTGCACTGAGGCCATCGAACTGGTTTGCCCAGCTTTGGAGTAACTAGTAAATTTTGTATTGTTTCTTACGAAGACAGTAAAAGAGTGGTCCCAAGACAGATTGGGGAAGACAGTACAAGACCAACTTAAGTGTAAAGAATATCCAGTGTACCAACTCTGCTATAAACAGAATAACCATTTTCAAGTGAACTATTCAAAGATCGTGAGTTGGAGATGACCTATAACTACAGAAGAACATTTAGTTTACTCAAACATTTTCTTGGTGCCTTCAAAAACAACGTTTGTTTTCTTGGAGAGCATAGCATAGCTGTGACTCAGTCTTGACTCAAAATTCCCTGACCAGTTGAAGAAGAGAAAAAACAATTCAGTTCTCAGGAGAAAAACAACAATTCAGTCTGGTTTAGGAGGAGTCATCTTGAGCCAGCTTCCAGAAACGTGATTAAGCAGCTTTCCTGCCCCACAGAGAATGTCACTTTTCTTCAAAATGTCACCTGTCCTCCAGTTTGGAGGAATTGGGGGCAAATCTCACAGCTGAGCAAAGAATGCTCTCTGTGCCTCAATTTCTGTGCCTGTTAAGCCTAAGATATGATTTCTACTTCTCCTGCTGGCCTACCTTTATCACCAGGACTGATGTGGACTAAGCATTAACTTGGTGACAGGCACATTACTTACCCCATGTATTCATCATAGTAATTCTAAGATACTTTTTTCGCCATCTTATAGAATTGGAGAATGAGCTGTCAGAAGGTCAACAGCTTTCCTAGGCCCCACACCCAATGAGTCAAACCAGAATTTTTGTGGGCAAAGTCTTGTACAAGCACTTTTTAAATGTCTGTTTTCCTTTAATCAAGGTATTATATACAAAAAATATTTATCTATCTTAAGTGAGAAATTTGATAAGCTTTAATAATGATATGAAAGCTGGTAACCACCACCACTGTCTAGGTATATAGTAGTTCTCTCTCTTCAAAAACTGCCTTGTATCATCTTTACAGTTGATCCCCTCTCCTTACCTCAGTCACTGATCACTTTCTCTCACTGTAAATAGAGGAAATAAATACCTTTTATTTTTAAAAAGGCAATAAAATACCTTTTATTTCCTTTCTCATCTTACTGCCTTCCCTAGGACTTCAAATACCGTATTGAAAAAAGTTAGTGGGCTTCCCTTGTGGCTCAGCTGGTAAAGAATCTGCCTGTAATGCGGAAGACCTGGGTTTGATCCCTGGGTTGGGAAGATCCCCTGGAGAAGGGAAAGGCTACCCACTCCAGTATTCTGGCCTGGAGAATTCCATGGACTGTATAGTCCACAGGGTTGCAAAGAGTAGGACATAACTGAGCGACTTCACTTTCACTTTTCACTTTCATGCATTGGAGAAGGAAATGGCAACCCACTCCAGTGTTCTTGCTGGAGAATCCCAGGGATGGGGGAGCCTGGTGGGCTGCCATCTATGGGGTCACACAGAATCGGACACAACTGAAGCGACTTAGCAGCAGCAGCACATGCTAGCAAAGAAATGCTCAGAATTCTCCAAATCAGGGTTCACAGTATGTGAACCATGAACTTCCAGATGTTCAAGCTGGATTTAGAAAAGGCAGAGGAACAAGAGATCAAATTGCCAACATCCTCTGGCTCATCCAAAAAGCAAGGGAATTGCAGAAAAGCATCTACTTTTGCTTTATTGGCTATGCCAGAGCCTTTGACTGTGTGGATCACAACAAACTGTGGAAAATTCTTAAAGAGATGGGAATACCATATGCACACCTTACCTGCCTCTTGAGAAACCTGTGTGTAGGTCAAGAAGCAACAGTTAGAACTGGACATGGGACAACAGACTGCTTCCAAATTGGGAAAGGAATATGTCAAGGTTGTATACTGTCTTATATACAATAGGGTTATATTGCATACAGAGTATATTGTCTTATATACCCTGCTTATTTAACTTCTATGCAGAGTATATCATGTGAAATGCCAGGCTGGATGAAGATTGCTAAAATCAATGAAGCAATGAAACCAAGAAGATTGCTGGAAGAAGATTGCTGGGAGAAATATCAATAACCTCAGATACACAGATGACATCACCTTTATGGCAGAAAGCGAAGAAGAACTAAGGAGCCTCTTGATGAAAGTGAAAGAGGAGAGTGAAAAATCTGGCTTAAAACTCAACATTTGGAAAACTAAGATCATGGCATCTGGTCCCATCACTTCATGGCAAATAGATGGGAAAACAATGGAAACAATGAGAGACTTTATTTTTTTTTTTGAGCTCCAAAATCACTGCAGATGGTGACTGCAGCCATGAAATTCAAGGACACTTGCTCCTTGGAAGAAAAGCTATGACCAACCTAGACAGCATAATAAAAAGCAGAGACATTGCCAACAAAGGTCCATCTAATCAAAGCTATGATTTTTCCAGTAGTCATTATGGATGTGAGTGTTGGACCATAAACAAAGCTGAGCGCCAAAGAATTGAGGCTTTTGAACTGTGGTGTTGGAGAAAACTCTTGAGAGTCCCTTGGACTGCAAGGAGATCCAACCAGTCCATCCTAAAGTAAATCAATCCTGAGTATTTATTGGAAAGACTGAAACTCCAATACTTTGTCCACCTGATGCGAAGAACTGATTCACTGGAAAAGACCCTGATGCTGGGAAAGACTGAAGGCAGGAGAAGGGGACAACAGAGGATGAGATGGTTGGATGGCATCACTGACACGATGGACATGAGTTTTAGCAAGCTCTGGCAGTTGGTGATGGACAGGGAGGCCTTGCATGTTGCAGTCCATGTGGTTGCAAAGAGTCAGACACAACTGAGTGACTGAACTGAACTGAAGTGATAATTACATTACTTGACTTTCAAATGTTGAATCAGACTAACATATCTGGGATAAATCTCACTTGATCATGGTACATAATTCTTTTTATACAGTGTTGGATTCAATTTACTTGTATTTTGTTGAGGAGTTTTGCACCTACGTTCATGATAGATAATTGGTTGGTAGTTTTCTTTCTCATAATGTCTTTCGTTTTGATATAAGGGCAATGCTGACCTCATAAGATGGATTAGAAAGAATTCCTTTTAATAGGTTATGGAAGATATAGAGAGTCTGATTTGTTCATTCAATGTGTGGTGGAATTTAGCAGTGAATTCATCTGGGTCTGATGCTTTCTGTTTTGGAAGGCACAAAAATTGATTCAATTTCTTTAATAGACATGAAGAAGTGAAATGAAAGTCACTCGGTCGTGTCCGACTCTTAGCGACCCCATGGACTGTAGCTCACCAGGCTCCTCTGTCCATGGGATTCTCCAGGCAAGAATACTGCAGTGGGTTGCCATGCCCTCCTTCAGGGGATCTTCCCAACCCAGGGATCGAGCCCAGGGATCAAACCCAGCTCTGTGGCATCACAGGCAGATTCTTTACCGTCTGAGTCACCAGGGAAGCCCAAGAATACTGGAATGGGTAGCCTATCCCTTATCCAGGGGAACTTCCTGACCCAGGAATCAAACCCTTGTCTCCTGCATTGCAGGCGGATTCTTCACCAGCTGAGCTAATAGATATAAACCTATTCAAATTGTCTGTTATTTTGTGTGTAAATTTGGCAGGTTGTGCCTTTCAAGGAATTGGTCCAGTTCATCTAGGTTTTCGAATTTGTAGGGTATAGAGCTGTTCATAGTATTATTATTATTATTATCTGATATTAGTAACCTGTGTTCTCTCTCTTTGATTTCTTTTTAACTTGCCTAAAGGTTTATCAATTTTATTAATCTTTTCTGAGAACTAGCTTTTGAATTTATTGATTTTCTCTGTTGATTTTCTGATTTCAGTTTTATTGATTTCTGCTCTAAATTTTACTATTTCTTTTCTTCTGCTTACTTTGGATTTAATTTGCTCTTTTTCTATATTCCTGAGGAGAAAACTTAGATTCTTGATTTTAAATATTTCTTCTTTTTAATATATGCATTTACAGCCAAAAATTTTCCTTTAAGCTCTGCTCTCATTGCATCTCATGGATTTTAAGTTCTATTTTCATTTAGTTCAAAATATGTTTTAATTTCTCTTGAGGTTCCTTCTTTGATGAATGTGTTATTTACAAATGTACTGTTCAATCTCCATGTACTGGGGAGATTTTCCAGCTATCATTCTGTTATTGGTTTCTAGATTAATTCCACTGTGGTCTGACAGGAGATATTGTATGACTTCCGTTCTTTTAAATTTGCTAAGGTGTGTTTTATGGCCCTGAATGTGACCTATTTTGGTGAGTGTTTCATGTAAGCTTCAGAAGAATGTATATTCTGCTGTTGTTGGATAAAGCAATCTACAGATGTCCATTCCATCCAGTTGATTGATGGTATTGTTGAGTTCAACTATGTATTTATTGATTTTCTGCCTGCTGTATCTGTACATTTCTGATAGAGGGGTATTGAGACCTCCAATTACAATAATGGAGACATCTATTTTTCATTGCAGTTCTGTTAGGTTTTTTTTGACTTATGTAGTTTGACACTCTGCTATTAGACACATACACATTAAGAATTGTTATGTCTTCTTTGAAAATTGACCCCTTTATCATTATGTAATGCCCCTATTTAGCCCTAATAATCCTTGCTTTGAATCCTGCTTTGATTCAAATACAGGTAGTCTCACTTTATTTTTATTAGTCTTAACAGGTATATCTTTCTCCATTCATTTGCTTCTAATTTATATGTGACTTTAAAGTGGGTTTCTTATAGACAACGTATAGCTGGGTCTTGTTTTTGCCCTAGTCTGACAAACTCTGTCTTTCATTTGGGGTGTTTAGACTAAAGACATTAGAAGTGAGTTTGGATATAGCCTTCTCTTGTGGCTCAGTTGGTAAAGAACATACCTGCAGTAGAGCAGACATGAGTTTAGCCCCTGGGTAAGGAAGGTCCCCCGGAGAAGGAAATGGCAACCCATTCCAGTATTCTTGCCTGGGAAATCCCATGGACAGAGGAGCCTGGTGGGCTACAGTCCATGGGGTTGCCAGAGTTGAACACAACTTAGCAATCAGACCGCCATGGATAGAGCTGGATCATTATCTAACATGATTTTTACTCTTTTCTATGGGTTGCCCTTGTTCTTTGTTTCTATTATTGTCCTTCACTCTTTTTTTCTACTTTTGCGGTTTTAACTGGGCATTTTATAAGATTCCATTGTCTCTCTTTCTTGGCATCTCAGTTATACTTCTTTATAAAAAATGTTTTAGTGGTTGCTGTATAGTTTGAATATACATTTTCAAATATCCCAACTCTACTTTCAAATAACACTATATAACTTCAGGGTGAGACCAAGTACCTGGTAATAACAGCATAATCCTAATTCCTCCCTCCATCCCTTGTGTCATTGCTGCCATTTATTTCACTTATATATAAGCACATATAAGCATATGTACATAAACTTATGCATGTGTAGGTGTATATAATTGAGTACATTTTTGCTATTATTATTTTGAACAAACTGTTCAAAATATTGTTACATCAATAAAAAATAAGAAAAGTAAGTATTTGTATTTTACCTTCACTTATTCCTTCTCTAATGCTCTTTCTTTATGTAGGTCTAATTTTCTGATCTATATAATTTTCCTTCTCTCTAAAGAACTTCTTTTAACATTTCTTGCAAGGCAAGAAATTCCTCAGTTTTGTTAGAAAAAATTTACTTACTTCTCCTTCACTTTTAAAGGAAAATTTTAGAGGGCACATATTTTTAGGTTGGAATTTTTCTCTCAATACTTTAAATACATCACTCCATTTTTTTCTTGCTTACATAATTTTTGAGAAGTTGCGTGTGATTCTTATCTTTGCTCTTCTATAGGTAAAGTGTTTCCCACCCCCTGACCCCCCACTGGCTTTTTCTTTATCTTGTAATTTTTTTTCCCCTTTAACTTTGATTTTCTGTAATTTGAATATCTGTCTATGTGTAGTTTTTTGGCAGCTATCTTGCATGGTGTTCTCTGAACTTTCTGGATCTGTGGTTTGGTATCTGACATAAATTTGGGAAGTTTCTCAATCAGCTTGCAAATACTTCTGTCCTTTTCTTTTTTCCTTCTCCTTCTGATGTTCTAATTACATATATATTACCTTTTACAATTGTCCAACCGTTCTTGAATGTTCTCTTCTGCTTTTTTCAGACTTCTTCCTCTTTGCTGTTTAGTCTTGAAGGTTTCTACTGCTATATCCTCAAGCTCAGAGGTTCTTTTAGACACATCTAGTCTACTGATAAGTCCATCAAAGGCGTTCTTCATTTCAGTTATAGGGCTTTTGATTGCCAGGATTTCCTTTTGGTTCTTTTTCAAAATTTCTACCTCTCTGCTTACATTGCCCATCTGTTGTTTAATGCTCTCAACTTTATCCATTAGAGCCCTTAACACAGTAACTATAGTTGTTTTGAATTCCTAGTCTGATCATTCTAATAGCTTTGCCATGTCTGAGTTTTCAGTGTTTCTGATACTAGTTCAGTTTCCTCAGAGTGTGTTTTTTGACTTTTAATATGTTTTGTCATTTTTTCCCTTGACATCTGATATGATATACCAGTTAAAAGAAGCTGCTGTAAGTATTTGGTCGTGTGGTGAAGTGTGGGGCAGGGGGAGGCGGTCTAAAGCCCTGCGGTTGGTCTCAGGAGTGGCAGTGAGCCCGTGTTGCTGGATTATGAACTTCACCAGCGCTTCTCAGTCCCTCCCTCTCAGGTGGCACAGGATGGCTAGAGTGGGCTGGAGTTGGGTACTTCCCTTCCTCTAGGTCACTTAGGCTCCAGTAATATCCCAGCAGGTTGGAGTCTGCTAAAATAGTTTTTCCAGCCTTGCTAAGAAGAACAAAATGCTCTGGTGCATTTCAAATATTTCCTTTTCCCATCCCCCTGCCAAAAGCATGAGGGGATCTTTCTCTTATTTTCACAAAAGTGTGGGACCCCTTTATGATTGGGTCCCCCTGGAGTTTTTGCCTCTGCCACTCGTCCACACTGAGCCTTCAGTGATTTATCAATAACATTTTAGCTTTTCCTACCCTAGCACTGGTTCTCACGCAGTTTCTTCTCCTGAGTTTCTGCTCCAGTAAGTAGTGATTCTCTGTATTCATCTTTCTGTCTCTCCCGTTTTGGAGGCGGCAGTCCGGTGACTTCACGTCTCTTGCATATCTACAAAGTCACGTTTTCAATTTGTTCAGCTTTTCACTTGATGTCACAGTGGAGTGAGTGGCAATTTCCAAGCACCTTACATATGGAATCAGAAACTCAAAGTCCTTAACTGATTGTTCTTACTTTCATTAATCCCCTGAGCTCAATTTAGGCAATCTCCGGACAACGGTCTCTGGCTTTAATGACTGGAGTGAGTGTGCCCTCTTCGTGCCTTCCCGGAACCGTGTGCTTCCTCTTGCCCAGCCATTCAGTCCTCTGTCCAATAAATGTCTACTGAATAACCAAACCCCCAAGTACTGAAATAGCCACTATGAATTTTAAAAGTCTCCTCACTTGAGAAGCCTAGAGCCTAGGTGGGGGAAATTAGGCAATTACCATGATAACTACGGTGCATGACCCAACCATTACTGGTCATTGAAAGCTTTCCAGTGGACAGGAATATAGAAGCCCTGAGGGAAATGATGAGTTAGCCAAGTGGAGGGAGCATAGAGCTCATTTATTTCTCTGTCTGTTTCCCTTTTTTTATTCTAAACTTTTGCAAGACAAGGTCTAGTTCTTTTTCATATTACATTTGTAGTTCCAATGCACAATAATCATTTAAAGAAGCAAATAATTGAAATTTAATAACTGGACAATGAAGCACGGGGGCATATCAGGTTGGTGCAATTAAAGCACTGAAGTAAACTTTATGAAGAGTTCAGGGAACTGCAAATAGTCTAGGGAGATTAGAGCATGATGTCTGTGTGGAGAGCTGGCCTAAATGAGATGGGGGTTGGTTGATGGAGGACCAGGAATGTCAGATAAAGGAGTTTGGTCCTTATTCAGTAGACAGTGAAGGGCTCAAAATAGATGCTGAAATGATAGAAGCAGGTCAGTTAAAGAAGAAGTCCTCTCTAAGCACCCACTGCTTCTTGTAAGGAGTGACTATAAGCAAGTAAGTCCCAAATTTTTAGTGTTCCTAAATTCCACAACTGCAGTTAAAAGTTATTTTAAAAATTATACTCTTAGCTTCACAAATAAAGAATGAGTGCTGCTAAGTCACTTCAGTCATGTATGACTCTTTGTGACCCTATGGACCACAGCCCACCTGGCTCCTCCGTCCATGGGATTCTCCAGGCAAGAAAACTGAAGTGGGTTGCATGCTCTTTTCCAGAGGATCTTCCTGACCCAGGGATAGAACCTGCATCTCCTACTTCCCCTGAGTTGGCAGGTAGGTTCTTTACCACTAGCGCCACCTGGAGAATGTTTAAAATCCTTGATGCCCTGGACAAGACCCATTCTTTGGCTTGACTGATGAGGCCACACCTATTCCCCAGGACCACCTCTTCTGGGGCACCAGAGAACCCACCACATCCTAACCCTGGGCACCCTGGGGGTTCACCTGGGAGTGCCAGTCTCCAGAGGCAGAGAGAAAGCTCTGAAGCTGAAGTTTCCTTGTCTCTTTTCATAAAGAGAGCTGCCTAGGACACACTCTCGTTGCCAAAGAGGCAATGCGGGAGCCTGGGGAGAACAGACCAGGGAAGAACAACACTGCTCACAGGAGCCTGAGTCCCAGTCAGGCAGGCTCTCCCTGGGATGTGAGGCCCCGCATCTTCAGCTGTTGAAAGCACACCCAGTGTACCCTCTGGAATGGATTCAGCTAATGGAGTTCTACCATTGAATTAAAATGTTCGTTTACAGCACAGTGAATAATTAATTTGAGGACCTTTGTTAAAGCAAAGAATATGAAGAAGGAGATTAAAAAAGAGGAGAGGTCATCTGTTTTACTTTGACTCATGTCAGTAGTTTCTTTAATTTTGAGATTCACAGGGGCGAGAACAAGAATGAAAGGCTAATATGATAAATTCAACCGCATGCTTTGTTCAGCTTGCGCAGGGTACTGGAAGTCAGAAACATTCCATTAGAAATCTGTTTTCTCTGAAAACTCTGGAAGACCTGTGTTCCCTGGGTCCACCCTCCTACAACAGCAGCTGTAGTGGGGGGCTGAGCAGCAATCACCCCCTGCAGGATGGGGAGCCCTCCATACCCACAGCTCCTCTGTCCTTAGGCTCCTGAGGGCTTCCACCCACTTCTGCCCATCTGTCAGCTCCTCCCTGTTAGGGTTCTGTGTCTTCTGACCCCTGTTTCACAGATTCTTTAACTCTTCTCAAACCTTCTTATATTTCCAAGAAGGTTTCTCTTGGTCTCTTTCCAAGCTCTTCACTCAGAGCAGACAAAAGTGAGTGCTAGTTAAGCAGTCATGTCTGATTCTTTGCCTCTTGTCCTCTAGTCCTGAGAATCTCATTAAATTACTTCTACAAAACACCTTAGATAGAACTCTCAGGGGGCTTGCTGGCCTTCCCATGGGTTATGAAAAAGCAAAGACACAGTGAAGAGAAATGAGGACTTTCTCGAGATCTGCCTGCAGCCTATTTTGTAACCATAGTACACTTGGTAACTGGGCTTCCCTGGTGGCTCAGATGGTAAAGAATCTGCCCACAATGCAGGAGACCTCGGTTTGATCCCTGATCAGGAAGATCCCCTGGAGAAGGGAATGGCAACTGACTCCAGTTCTTGCCTAGAGAATCCCATGGCAGGGGAGCCTAGTTGGCTACAGTCCCTGCTGTTGCAGAGTCAGACATAACTGAGCAACTAACACTTTCACTTTACACTTGATAACTAGCACCATGCCCAGCACACACTAGGTGCTCCAGTAAGAAGCTTCAAATGAATGAACAAGCCTTACTATGGTCTTAATCAGTTTCCTCACTTAACCAGATGGTCTCCAAGGTTCATTGAGCTCAACTTTCTGTGATTCTGTGAGGGCAAAGGAAAGTTTCAGGTGGCTTCATATGGCTGAAAGACAGAATGATGGGCACAGACCCTAAAGTCTGCCAAATGTTAATCCCAGTTGACTGGAGCCTGTAAACATTTGTTGCTTCTGTGCTAAATCTAGATATACAAGATTTATGAGATGCAGAGTCTGCCTTCCTTATGATGGCAACCTCCTGCCACTAGAGAATAAGGATATCAGTTGTTGAGACAGTAAGGCTCACTAGGATGATCCCCCCCAACCCTCCCTCTGTCTTGCAGCCCCTTGGGCCACCACCACCTGTGCTCTTTCGTCTTCTGCCCTCCTCTCTGGGAAGCTACTAGCAGCTCTCTAAGACAGAGCCTCACGGTCTCCTGGCTAAGCACGTCTGCCAGTGGTTAGATGAGTGATGCCTCTGTAATTATGTGGGTTAAAATTGGAGAAGCTAAAATGCTCATTCTTCCGAGAGAGGCAAGCCAAACCTCAGATTACATTAGGATCCAGATGATAAATATCAGCTCCTTTCCTGGGTGCTGACCTTGGTCAGAGGAGTGAGGAAGAAAGCAAGGGAAGGCAGTGGAGAGTTAGGTCATTGTTGGCAAGGTCAGGGAGGCTCCTGTCTATAACTCTCAACTCCTCTTGCGAAGGTACTGATGGCATCAGCTGTACTGTTATGTAGTTTTATCTCTATATTACTATATTGTATTGAAAATGCTGGCTTTCTGGAAGAGAGGTCAAAGTTCAATCAGACAAGACAAGCGATTGTCCCAGCCAAGCTGGTGAAGGTGGTAGCTTGCAACCATGGAGCCCTGCCCCTCACTCAGTACTCCCCTCTATCACAGTTGTCATTTCTCTGCTACAAGAACTGAGGCTAGAGGAAAACAGGACCCAGGCCCACGCAGCTGGTTTCCTGATGTGCGAGACTGCCCAGCCCCACTGCTTAGCATCTCCCCCTCCCCCAAAGCTAAGCCATTTAGTGTCACACACAGGTCCCAGGATGTACTCTGACCTGAAGCAGGAGGGCTTCGAACTCAACTGCCAGACTCAACATGAAGTCTGATGTACTTGCTGTCCACATTGGTCTGGTCCTGGAGACCAGGCATCATGGTTTTGTTCCTAGACTCTCTTCCTCCCCAACACATGATCTAGTTCTTACCACAGGCTCCTGGATATTTTTAATTAACCTGGCAACTGCCCAGAACACCCTCCCTATCACCACCACCACGCATGCTCAGATCCCAGATCTGAGCTGGGATCCCTTCTGGAAAGAGGAGGGATGAGCTAACATTTGCTGATGGCTTTCCTGTGCCTGCATTATCCCTTTCTGTCCTCACAGCACTTGTGCAAAACTGATCTAGTCCCCAAATATAGATGAAGAGCGTTGAAGTCACTGAAACTTAGACACAATTAGGACATTTCCCAAGGTCGCCTGGCTTCTAAACGGAGGAACAGAGGTTGAAGTACGGTCAGCTTGGCTTGAAAGCTTAATGTTCTTACCCCTCCACCCTGGAGGCTCCCAGTGACTGAAGCGGAGCTCTAAACGCAGCTGTCTGGCCTGACCTGCCAGCCCCCTCTCTGACACCCAGCAACTTCTAAGTGTTATTCACCTTAGATTTGCCACAGATTTGCACTCTGTCCACTCCCTGGCTTGGGGTTCCCCGCTGTGGTACCTTGACTTCATGCTGTTAACCAGCCTTTGGGAAAAAAACAAACTCTGGAGTCACATCTGGACTTGGCCACTTCATAGCTTTCTCTGTGACCCTGAACAAGTTTCTTGACTACTCTGAGCCTCAGTTTCCTCATATGTAAGGTATGATGTTAAAACTCACCTCAAAGAACAGTTGTACAGATGCGAATCTGACTACCCTTTAAAATCCTAAATTTAAAAGCTTGCTTCGCTGTCCATGAGTCTGGACTCATTATTTTAAAATCTTTGTTTTAAAGCTGAGTTAAGGGAAAAAAAAATAAAAGATGACACTTGCAGAGAACTTCACAGATGATTTTGCTATTGAAATCACTAAATTGCACTGTAGACAAAATAGGATATAATAATGTCTTTCTGGCATTTATTAAGAATACAGCCATTAGGCAACAAAGGCAGAAGAAAATTGCAGCGTTCTGTAAGCATCTCTTGTAACAATGCCTCTTTTTAGGAGGGGCCTCCATGACCACTGCTGACAATTTTCTTTAGGCTCCATCAATGTTTTTCGTTGTTTAAAGACACACATTAATTTAAAGTCTCCTCCCATTTTCTGTGCAAATTACAGCATTCAGATGAAGTGGCAGCTGCTGTAATTAAGACACAGTTAATTGCCTATCTCCTTAATTGCAATGATAGGATTTTGACAGTTCGGTAAATAAGAATTGTTTCGATTCCTCTGGCAACTTCAGCCTTGTTTCCTATCGCAAGTGCTGAGTCACTCACGTCCAAGACAAGGGCTTGTGGTCCAAGGAAGCCGGAGTGGGAGAGGAATCGTAATTTACCTGCAGTTCCTTTTCTTCCTGCAGGAACCTCCCAATGGAACCACCCAGGCCATTGCCCAATAAAATCCTTCCAGAAGTTTTATCCACATTACTCAGTCATCACATGAGAGAAAATGGGAAATCACAGAAACAGAAGGATGGGGTTGTGGGACAATGATTTGCTGCTGCTGCTGGGCACAAGATGCTGTTAGATGAGAAATCAGAAGTCCAGAGTATTTAAACATCCAAAATCAGGGTGCTACTGAGTGCCAAGCCAGGTCTTCTGACCCACTCTTCCCACTGTGCTCACAGGATGCTCAATGGAAGCATAGAAAAATGATGGTTCAAAGCCAGACCATTGGGGTCATGCGGACCTGGGTTCAAAGACTGCCTTTACTGCTTGTGTAACTATGGGCGAGTTACTGATGGTTTCCAGGCCTCACTGGCTTCCACTGTAAAATAAATTTTGCATTCCTCACCTTGTATCATTGTGAGAATTAAGAAAAATAATCTTACAAAGTCCTTTACAACCTGTCAGGCTCGAGGTATGTTCTCAACAAATGGAAGTTACAGAGAAAATATGACTCGTTCTCCAAAATCTACAGAAACAAACACTTTTTTTTTTTTGCATTTCTTTCTTTTCCATAAACTTAATTTTGACTGTGGCTTATGTTCTAGGTTCCCATCTGAGGCATTTCTCTCTAGGATCTTGCCACTTTCCAATGGAGCCAAAGTCCAAATGATTAACATCAGAAACATCAGACATAGTGTTCAAAGCCTTGTAGGAGACAAGGAGAAATATTTACACTCGTCTGCCATACTCTGTGGAGTTGCAAAGAAAGGAAGAGAAACAAAACAAATTTCCACAAGAAAACAGTAGATACTCATATCCTACCACGGTTATTGTTAGCTCTGAAAACATGACCGTAAACTTTGTGTTGTGACAACTGTGTTATTGGTCAATCTTTGCTTCCTACCCCCCACACTAGACTCGGGAACTAAAAAAGGATGTTAGTCATAATAACCACTTAGTTTTTCCCAGTGCCCTTGTGTTTGTACTCAAAATCCTGTCCTTTCCTAAGTATGAAGTGAAGGAAGTATTAGTATATAAAACTTAACACATTTCAAAGAATGAAGAGGAGTGAGTGGGTGAGAAACTTCTATTTAAAAACAAGATTACCTTTGAGGAAGATGTTTCTTGTCCTGCTCAGTACATATGTGGCTTTAGCTGTGATGAGATGAACTTTAAAAAGACATTACAACCTGTCAGGCTTGTGGTAAGTTCTCGACAAGCGGAAGTTACAGAGAAAATATGACTCTTTTTCCAAAATCTACATAAACAAACACTTTTTTTTTTTTTTGCGTTTCTTTCTTTTCCATAAACTTAATTTTGACTGTGGCTTATGTTCTAGGTTCCCATCTGAGGCATTTCTCTCTAGGATCTTGCCACTTTCCAGTGACACTATAGCAAGGAGCCAAAGTCCAACTGGCTCCTGGTGGTCCAGTGGTTAAGAATCCACCTGCCAATACAGGAGACATGGGTTCAATCCCTGGCCCAGGAAGTTTCCACATGTTGTGGGGCAACTAAGCTCATGCACCGCAACTACTGAGCTCATGTGCCCTCGAGCCATGCTCTGCAACAGGGGAAGCCACTGCAATGATAAGCCTGTGCACTGAGTAGAGAGTAGTCCCCCTTCTCTGCAGCCAGAGAAAGTTCGCATGCAGCAGCAAAGATCCAGCACAGCAAAAAATAAATAAATGAATAAACAAAATTTTTTAAAAAGGCAGAACCCCCATGTGCTTTCACCTAAACAAAGTCCAAACTCAAGGGTTGTTCACTCGCTCCAAAATCATGAAGGAGTGAGCTGCTTCAGACTTACTGTTCCATCTTCCTAGATGCATTGCTTCCATCCTGTGGTCCCAGGGCTGCTGAATCTTGAGAGGGCTTTGCACTTCTGCATGGAACAATACTGTGGGTTTCAGGAAATCTTATCTAGATTCTAAGTGGCCAGACCACCAGTGACATCTGGATGTAACTGAGTGATGCGTACATACTTGTCACTCACTACACAGCCAGCGACGGCGGCAAGACATTGAGCCCAAGACATTAGCAAAGCATTTGCGTCTTTAACTCCCTGCAGTCCATTAAAAAGAGCACCGGACTTGGAGCCAGGAGTTCAGAATTGAATTAAGAATCAGAGCTCAGCCATCCTGTGAGTGATTTTGGACAGGTACCAGAACAGAAATATCAGCAGTAATTAATGCACTAGGTACCTGCTACACATTTTATGTGCATTTCTTGACCCTCCACAAAAACCTTCTGATACACATAAGATGATTATTGCCACTTTCCAAACTACAGAAAGAGATTAAGAGATGAACTCGTAAAGTAGCACAGTGAGAATTTGAACCCAAGGCTTTGAAAGGTCAGATTTCTCACTCTGACTATCTTCTCACAAAGAGAAGATATATGCCAACATCAGGCACATAGAGGCTGAGAGGCAAGTAAATGGTACATAGTGACCAGGTGCCTTCGAGGTCAAGTGCATGGCGGGGGCTCCCTAGAGGAAGAATGAATAGAAATCGGCCAGGCAGACAAACAGAGACAAGTGTTCTAGACCCAGGAGCCAACAGATGCTCTGGCACAGCCTTCATTGACCACAAAGTGGCTGCTGGGCTCCAGACATGTGCTTTCCCTTAGGAAGGGGTGGGTGGGAAAAGATGTCTCATTGATTCGTGAGGAAAATACTGCTCAGCAACTGCCCGACAGACTCTGTTATGTCCCACTGGCCAGACCATGTCATAAGACTACTGCAAGCCATGGGGAAGGACAGAGAAGTCACACTGCCTGTGGTTAGTCATGCATCATCCGCTGGGGCTGGGGCTGGTCCCACGGCAGCACTGACAGAGCTGAGGTTGTGTTGGCCAAGAAGGAAGCAGCGATGGGAGGCGGGGAGGCAGGCAGCGCCTAGACTCGGGTCCCCTTTCTTCACACTGAAGTCCAGGGGGAGCTGAGAACAGCGCAGGAAGAAGAGTCAGAGGAAGAGCTGAAATCATTTAGTGAGATACCAGAGGTGAGATTTATGGCTTGGGTGACTGGGCTGTCAGTGACTAAATTAATCAGGGAGCAGAGGGTTATAGCTGGAAGGCAAACTAATAAAATGCATTGTTTTAGTCAGCCCAGACTGCCATAATAAAGCACCACAAACAGGGCAGCTTTTTTTTTTTGGTCTTTTTTCAACAATTAATTTATTTATTTTTAATTGGAGGATAACTGCCTTACAATTTTGTGTTGGTTTCTGCCATACATCAACATGAATCAGCCATAGGTATACATATGTCCCCTTCCTCTTGAACCTCCCTCCCACCCCATCCTACCCCTCTAGTTTATCACAGATCTCTGAATTGAGCTCCCTGCACCATAGAGCAAATTCTCCCTGGCTATGTATTTGGCAGCCATTTTACTTTTTTGCATTTTTTTTTTCCATGAGGATGGTCTTAATCCCTGTCTCCTATACAATGTCATGAACCTCATTCCATAGTTCATCAGGCACTCTATCTATCAGATCTAGGCCCTTAAGTCTATTTCTCACTTCCACTGTATAATCATAAGGGATTTGATTTAGGTCATCAAATCCTCGACCTGAATGGTCTAGTGGTTTTCCCTGCTTTCTTCAATTTCAGTCTGAATTTGGTAATAAGGAGTTCATGATCTGAGCCACAGTCAGCCACTTCATGCGATTAGTTGACTCATTGGAAAAGATTTTGATGCTGGGAGGGATTGGGGGCAGGAGGAGAAGGGGACAACCGAGGATGAGATGGCTGGATGGCATCACTGACTCAATGGACGTGAGTCTGAGTGAACTCCAGGAGTTGGTGATGGACAGGGAGGCCTGGCGTGCTGCGATTCATGGGGTCGCAAAGAGTCGGGCATGACTGAGTGACTGAACTGAACTGATGTATTTGACACATGGAAATAGATGGGGAAACAGTGGCTGACTTTAATTTTAGAGGCTCCAAAATCACTGCAGATGGTGACTGCAGCCATGAAATTAAAAGACACTTCCTCCTTGGAAGGAAAGTTATGACCAACCTAGACAACGTAAGAAAAAGCAGAGGCATTACTTTGCCAACAAAGGTCCGTCTAGTCAAGGCTATGGTTTTTCCTGTGGTCATGTATGAGTGTGAGAGTTGGACTGTGAAGAAGGCTGAGCACTGAAGAATTGATGCTTTTGAACTGTGGTGTTGGAGAAGACTCTTGAGAGTCTCTTGGACTGCAAGGAGATCCAACCAGTCCATTCTGAAGGAGATCAGTCCTGGCTGTTCTTTGGAAGGAATGATGCTAAAGCTGAAACTCCAGTACTTTGGCCACCTCATGCAAAGAGTTGACTCATTGGAAAAGACTCTGATGCTGGGAGGGATTGGGGGCAGGAGGAGAAGGGGACGACAGAGGATGAGATGGCTGGATGGCATCACGGACTCAATGGAAATGAGTCTGAGTGAACTCCGGGAGTTGGTGATGGACAGGGAGGCCTGGCGAGCTGCAATTCATGGGGTCGCAAAGAGTCAGACACAACTGAGCAACTGAACTGAACTGAACTGAACTGGATGTATATGTTCAATGCTATGCTCTCAATGTGCCTCACCCTCTTGTTCCCTCACTGTCCACAAGTCTCTCTATGTAACAGGGCAGCTAAACCAATAGAAATTTATTTCTCACAGTTCTGGAAGCTAAAAAAATCCAAGATCAAGGTGCTGGCTGATTTGTTCCTCGAGGAAAGCTCTCTTCTTGACTTGCCTTCTCACTATGTCTTTACATGGCTTTTCCTTCATGCACATGCAGAGTTTCTCTCTCTGTCTTCATGTTCTTAAGAGGACATTATATTCATCAAATAGAAACCGTGAAAGATTTTATTTTCTTGGGCTCCAAAATCACTGCAGAGGCGACTGTAGCCGTGAAATTAAAAGAGGCTTGCTCCTTTGAAGAAACAAAGCTAGACAGCCTATTAAAAAGCAGAGACATTACTTTGCCAACAAAATCCAAAGCTATGGTTTTTCCAGTAGTTGTGTACGGATGTGAGAGTTGGACTATAAAGAAAGCTGAGCACTGAAGAATTGATGCTTTTGAACTGGGGTGTTGGAGAAGACTCTTGAGAGTCTTTTGGACTGCAGGGAGATCAAACAAATCAATCCTAAAAGAAATCAACTATGAATATTCATTGGAAGGACTGATTCTAAAGCTGAAACTCCAATACTTTGGTCACCTCATTAGAAAAGACCCTGATGCTGGGAAAGATTGAAGGCAGGAGGAGAAGGGGATGACAGAGGACAAGATGGTTGGATGGCATCACAATTGAATGGATGTGAGTTTGAGCAAGCTTCGGAAGTTGGTGATGGACAGGGAAGCCTGGAGTGCTGCAGTCCATGGGGTTGTGAAGAGTTGGATACAACTGAGAGATGGAACAACAAAATGTTCATCAAAGGGGCCCCACTCTCAATTGAACTCTAATTACCTCTCAAGGCCCCACACCGCAAATACCATCACACTGGGGAATACGGTTTTTTTCTACATATACATTTTTCAGGTGGCACATTCATTCAGTCTGTAGCAGGCATAAAATGATTTTATGACTCAGGAGACATTCTATTGCTTTGGGACTCTTCACAGACTTTCCTATCTCTTGGTCTGATGGAACAATCAAACAATTAAAGCAAGTAAAAGCATTTTTTACGTAAGCTTTGTATAACAGTAAATTGTATCATGTAAACAGAAGGTAGTTGGAGTGGCTGCCTGATCCTATTTTCCTAGTGGCTCTGAACAGGCTATGTGATCCTATCCTCTGACAGATGGGCTATGTCACTGCCATATCAATTTCAGCACCCAGTGGACCAGGACCCTGCTCCTGGAATCCGAAGACCTGTCCTAATGCTTGCCTTCCTGAGGCTTAGTGATTCTCATCCTTCCTTCAGTTTTTAAAAAATCATTATTTATTATTTCATTTTTGACTGCTCTGGGTCTTTGCTGCTCCCGTAGACTTCCTCTAGCTGTGGCAAGCAGGGGCTACTCTTTGCTTCCGTGGCTTCTCATTGCGGGGGCTTCTCTTGCTGTGGAACACAGGTTCTAGGTGTGTGGGCAGCAGTAGATGCGGCTCACAGGCTCAGTGGTTGTGGCACAAGGGTATACCTGCCCTGCAGCATTTGGACTCTTATTTCCTGGACCAGGGATTGAACCCACATCCCCTGCATTGGAAGGCAGATTCTTAGCCTCTGGACCACCAGGGAAGTCCCCCTCCCTTTCATTTTATAGTCTACACTAATAGCCTTCCAAGAAGTTAATATTTTCCATTAATCATAATCGTTTTTGCAACCTACAAGCAAAAGAACTATCCAACTTTTTGGTAGGGTCTTTTTTTAAATCACTTTATTGAAGTATGATTGACATACATCTTGAGCAAGTCTTTAAAAGTATATAATATGCTGCAATATTCGATATGTGACAGTCTTGCCAAAAATGTTTACATAAAATTTAATTATGAGGACATAGGTTTGGGTGAACTCCGGGAGTTGGTGAATGGACAGGGAGGCCTGGCGTGCTGCGGTTCATGGGGTTGCAGAGTTGGACACGACTGAGCGACTGAACTGAGCTGAGCTGAATTATGAGGAAATGAGAAAATAATGGACTGAGACATATTATGAGACGATTAGTGTGGCCCCTTAGAGCAAATCATTATCATAAAAAGTCAACAAAATTCTGAGGGCTTCTGTTGTAGATTAGCAGAAACCAGAGACGCAACAGGCAAATATGATGTGTTAACTTTGGGTTTGGGTTTTGTTTGTTTGTTTTGACATTAAGTTTAAGCCAGCTTTTTACTCTCCTCTTTCACCCTCATCAAGAGGCTTTTTAGCTCCTCTTCACTTTCTACGATTAGAGTGATATTGTCTGTGTCTGTGGTTGTTGATATTTCTCCCAGGAGTCTTCTTGATTCCAGCTTGTGATTCAAGTCTTGATGTGGGGAAAGGTGCAAAATATGGGATGCTTCATGAATTTGCATGTCATCCTTGCACAAGGGCCAGGCTAATCTTCTCTGTTTCTTTCCAATTTTAGTATATGTGCTGCTGAAACCAGCACTAACTTCAGGTTTTGAATTATTTATAAAAAATCAGCTTTCAAAAACAATTCTGAGTCAATTTAGACTGGAAATGAGTAAATACTATAGAATTTTTAGTGTCGCTTATGTGAGACAACGTACCGAAGTTGACCTGAAACAGACACAGTTATTTCTCCAGAAAAGATGATTTATTCAAGATCAATGAGAGTTCCATTTCTGGGTCTGCAGCCATGGGAAGCCACATAAGTCACCCCACGACAAGGGAAGGAGAATGCTTTTATAGTGGGGAAAAGGAAGTTGGGAGGGCTACAAATTGTCCATGGCTTTCTTTGGCTGAGTCCTTGCCAGGAAAGAAGAGGTGTTTTTCTTTTTCCTCTGCTAGGCTCTGCTACCCTAGAAGGGAGTGAGAGCTTCCCCTTCCAGTGCTTTGACTCTAACTGAGATTTTTTATTCATTCGTTTTTTACAATAGAAAATAATTTTATTCTTAGGAAACACATACTGCAATGTTCAGTTGGGTCATGTCATCTACTTTCAGATGACTCACAAAAGAATTTATATGACTTCAATAATTATTTTAAAACTTCCCCAATTAGGTAAAAGGTATATAGATGCTAATTGTACTGTTCTTTCAACTTTATGAGTTTGCAGTTTTTCTAAATAAAATATCTGAAAAAGTGTACTATAGGCAATTGTCCTAAAGGACAGATTCATGAGTCAGAGTGAAACAGGTCTACACTGCCCTATATAATTATAACGAACCTTTACAAACTAACAAGCTGCTGCCACAGGCATCATCTCCTATAAACCTAATGTGAATGACCCTTATGTGGTAGGTTGTTTTTTTTTTAATCCAACTTTGCAGCAAAAGTGCAGAATTGACCAGCAGAGCTGCAGTTTTGGCCTGGGTTTGATTCTGATTCTCCTAAGCTTTCCTCACTCCCTGCGGCCAGTGCAGTAATGAGCACCTGGCAGGTTCTTCTTGAACATTCATGTAGGATTTACTAGATAAAGAGAAATTTTTTAATTGTTAATCTAAAATTAGAAGTATTGTGTTAGATAGTTCTCAAAGTTTTAGATTTTTTAGTAGATTTCATGACACCAGAAACTTGAGAATAACTTTTTTAATCAGGGAAGAAAGTTTTTTCTTTCTTTTCTTCTTCTAAGCTTTCTTTAAATGGAATACAGTTTAGTCACTACTTCCTCCTCCCCTCCCCAGCACTGGACTGGAAACAGATGGAGAAAGCAGGAATTGTGGCTCTTTAAAAGAGAGAGGTCTTTTAGCTCTGAGTGGGTCTCCCACATAAAGTTTCCTGGAAAACACTCTGTGATAGAAATTTGCTTAGCGGAGATTTGGGGGTATGTTCCTGTAGAAATGGCTTCCCACGTGGCTCAGTGGTAAAGAATCCACCTGCCAATGGAGGAGATGCAGGAGACGCAGGTTCAGTCCTTGGGTGGGGATGATCTCCTAGAGGAGGAAATGGCAACCTGCTCCAATATTCTTGCCTGGGAAATCCCATGGACAGAAGGAGCCAGCGGGCTATGGTCCATGCAGTCACAAACCGTTGGGCCCAACTGAGGACACATACACCTGTAGCAACAGGATCTGGCAAAAGGGTCAGCTGAACTGCACGTCATTTGCATCAGAGGCCTCAGCCAATGCCACGAGAGCTCCAAAGCTAGAATGGAGTTTCAGAGACGTCCCAAATTGGAGCCAGGAGACTGGACTTCTGTATATCCATGTTAAGCAGCCCCTGGAGGTGGTCTGCCTCAGGAACCACTCTTTTCAGTCATGGGAAATTCTCAGGGAAGGACTGAATACTTTCAGTTGGGACTCCAGCAGGTGGAATCTGGGTGGGCTGCAGAGCCCTTTTACAACCTGGGCCAGGATCCACTCCAAGATTACAGAGTGCTTTTATTTGTCTTATCTCTTTAGGCTTTCAATCTGGAAGAGTGTCTTAGCATTTTTTTTTTAATCTTCCTTTGTCATTTTTAAAGAGTTCAAACCAGTTATTTTGTAGAAATATTTCAGCTTATCTAAACTTTCCTTATGATTAGAATTCAGGTTATATTTTTTTGACTCATAATTTCTTTCCTCTCTAAGCAGGTCCAGCACTTCCCTGCAGGTTACACTGTTACTTGGTCTAAGTATTGTCTGATGGTCAGAAGAGGAAAAGTGGGTAGATTCTAAAGAGGGAAGATGGACTCTGCATGATCTTCAAGCAAGAGAGGAACAATAACCCTTTAAAGAGAGGAGTAGTTCACTTCTGCAGGTCCAGAAATTCATATAAGTCTGTTTTCAAGGTTCCCAAGTACATTGACCTCTTCTTCCTCATCCCAAATCTTAAGTTGCCACCCCTCTCCAATCATGGCCTTGACATTGGCATGGCAAATTTGTTGACTATTCTCTGGAACTTCACTACACTTATGCCTAAGTCCTGAGACTGATTCTCATCAGTTTCCACCTTCCTGCCACAACAAATGAGAGTCTTTCTATGTGCTACAAAGGGAGGTCCTCAGCTTCACATTCTGCCTAAGTTAATGCTTAATCATCCTCATATTCTCTATCTTGTTGCAAAGCACAGTGGTACTCATCAAAAGCCATCTAATTCCATTGCTCTAATAATTACTTCTTTCTCCAGCTTTTCCAATGCCTGAGGAACTGCACCTGCCCATGGATTCCTTCCTTTCATGTCCTCTAAGTCTTAACAGTTGCTCTGCTATAGAATGCCAGCGGCTCTCCCTGCTCACCTGCCACCGGTGGCAATGTGCTCACCAGTAGTCTTGGGTGATGCAATTCCAAAATTCAGGTCAGTCTATTTCCTCAGACAACTCACAGAACCAACTCTTAAGATTCACTGAGAAACAGACAACTCTGAGACAGAATTGTATGAAGGTGCTTTATTGGGAAACAGTCTCAGGAACTAACTCTGTAATAAAACAAAGTGAGCTGGATTGGATAGAAGGAGAACTCGAGCTCAAACACAGCAATTCAGTCTCAGCCAATTGGTTCCACAGGGCCCATGGAGCTGGGCTGCTTGTAATCTGTGGACCTGTCATTACCACTTTTGGCCAAAGACTGTTGAATGGGATGTCCTTCTCTAGGCAATATTTCTCTACCTCAGGGATAAAGTGGTGGGAAAACCAGACCTGGAAAATGGCTTGTGTAACCCAGTCTTTGGGGGACTCTTCCATTTAAGGGCGCTTGGGTTCTCTGAATGGTAACGAAGAAAGGCTTCACCTTTGTATCACCGGAAGCATTGCCACCAAACAACAGAAGTAGCCCGTCCTTTGCCACTTTATAGGCTGGCATCAACTTGTCTGCCTCACTGATGTAACTTTGGTCTGGCATCCTCTTCCATTACAGTCATCTCTTATCCACATAAAAAACCTGTTTGTCTAGGGTAAGAAATGGCTTTCCACTCCAGTTTTCTTGTCTGGAAAATCCCATGGACAGAGGAGTCTGGGAGGCAGCAGACCGTGGTGTTGCGAAGAGTTCACGACTGAGCAACTGAGCACACACACATTCACAGGCCGTTCAGTGGTGAAGACACCAAGCTTCCACTCGAGGGGGCATGGGTTCGATCCTTGGCTGGGGAACTAAGACTGCACATGTTGCACAGTGCAGCCAAAAAATAGAGAGAAAAAAGAAACAGAGCAAGCAGGGACGTTTTTGTAGTCCTGTCACATGCAAATGCAGATTTGTAGTGACTTTTGGACCTAAATTACAGGGACCTTTGAGAATTTTCCAGTGTCTTTCAGTGACAGAGCTAAGAATCCAGGTGGCAGGAAGTCTGTGGATCTTGATAGATTTTCTAAGAAAATGGAGTCAATAGCAATAAATGTGAGGGAAGGAAGGCTTTAAAGAGGAAATTAATGCTTCATTCCTTGCATGGTTTCAAAAGTATCCATTTTGTGCATCTGTGTCTGATCAGGAGGAACAGTTGGCTCAGAACTGTTTCATACCCTTCTGTGATATCCTTGACACAGGTGGTCATACCTCACCCCCAGTTGGTCTTCATACGTGTAGTCTGTGTTCATGTCATCAGTTGCTGGGGAAAGAGGTGATGTTATTATTTTGGAGTCACCGATTCCAATCTTGGCTCGTTGGCTGCACAGCATCAGAGAAGCCCATGAACCTCTCTGTGCCTTAGTTTCTTATCTCATGGAAGAGCTTGTTGCCGGACCCAGGGACTACCTCAAGGGCATTAGCGAGGACATGTGAGATTAGGAAGGCTGGAGAACCCTGAGGACCGAATTTCTCAATGCCAACAATTTGCTGGAGTCATTTGGGATGTTTTTAAACAATGTTGGTGTCCACACCTTCCTCCTCCCCCACCGCTGGCCCATTAAGTTAGAACCTCGGGCATCAGCATGCTTTGAGATGCCGTGAACCACTGCTTGAAAAGGAAGGACAGATACATTACTACCTTGGAAGAATCCAATAAGGTTTAGGAATTTTAAAAAAATTCCTTTTGGAAGGCCAGGCATTTCTTTAAGGATGGCCAGATGCTGAAGAGATACAATGAATTTTGTCCAATCAAGTTCTCTTTTCGCTCCACACTACAGCCTTTGGAAACTCAGCTGTGCTTTCATCTACTTAAATACTTTGTGAAGCCTTGTTTTCAAATATAACAAATATTTATAAATCTGCTAAACATGCATTAAGGTTATGAATGAATTATTGAGAGGAAAGCCCCTTCCATCTCACTGGATTCCTGTGATGACCATAAACTCCATTTCCCCAGGAAAAAAAAAAAAAACCCGCTAGATAAGTACAAGCCTTTATCAATAATTTCTCAAAGCATTTCAGGAAATTCCCAGGCAGCTACAATATCTGCATATATATGATATATATGATAAACTGCCATATATGGTAAACCCACAGCTAACATATACTCAATTGTGAAAAGCTGAAAGCAAGAATAAGACAAGAATGCCCGCTCCTGCCACTTTTATTCAAAGTATTAGGATTTTATTCATAGCATTAGTTGCCCTGGCTGTAACAGTTAGACAACAAAAAGAATGAAATGTATCCAAATTGGGGAAAAGAAGTAAAACTGTCATTATTTGCAGATGGCATAATAATACATATAGAAATGATCATTTTATATATATATAATATACAAAACTATTAGAACTAATCAATGTATTCAGTAAAGCTACAGGATACAATACAAAGAAATCTGTTGCTTTTCCATACACCAATAATGAACTGTCAGAAAGAGAAAGAAGACAAACTCATTTAAAATTGCATCAAAAAGAATAAAATACCTAGGAATAAACAACCAAGGAGGTAAAAGACCTATACTCTGAAAAACTATAAAATATTCATGAAAGATTTGAGAATGATATAAATAAATAGAAAGATATCTCGTGTTCTTGGATTGGAAGAATGAATGTTGTTAAAATGTCCATACCACCCAAAACAGTCTATAGATTTAACCCAGTTCCTATCAAACTACCAATGGTATTTTTCACAGACCTAAAGCAAACAATCCTAAAATTTGGGTGGGATCACAAAAGACCCTGAATAGTCAAAATAATTTTGAGAAAGAAGGAAAAAACTTGGAGGTATTATACTCCATGATCTCAAACTATGCAAAACTATGGTAATCAAAACCATATTGGTACTGGACAAAATTACAGACACAGAGATCAATGGAACAAAATAGAGAGCTCAAAAATAAACTCATCAACATCACTAATCATCAGGAAAACGCAGATCAAAGCCATAATCAGATACCAATTCATAGCCCTCAAAATGACTACAGGCGTACCTCAGAGATATTGTAGGTTTAGTCTTAATCTACAGCAAAGAAGGCAAGAATACACGTGGGGAAGAGATAGTATCTTTTAAAAAAATGGTGCCAGGAAAATTGGACAGCTACATACGATAAAATAAATCTAGGCTATGTTCTTACCCCATATTCAAAGATTGAAATGGATTATATACTTAAATGTAAGGTCTGAAACCATAAAACTCCTAGCAGAAAACATAGCAGCATGCTCTTTGATGTCAGTCTTAGCAATATTTTTCGGGATCCTCAGGCAAGGGCGACAAAAGCACAAATACATAAATGACAGTAAATTAAACCAAAAAGTTTTTGCACAATGAAAGAAACTGTCAATAAAATGTAAAGGCAGCCTACCGAATGGGAGAAGTTATTTGTAAATGGTATGTTTGGTAAGAGGTTAATAGCCAAATATACATTAAAAATTTGTATGATACATTAGCTAAAAAACTAACACACTGATTAGAAAATGGACAGAGAACTTGAAGAAATATTTTTCCAAAGAAGACATACAGAGGACCAATTAACCGTCTCCTTTGATACCTTCAGTAGTAGCAGGATGGCGCCTAATCTAGTCTTGGACCAAGCAGAGCTAGACTCATTTGTTCCAGGGGCCAACCCCTCAGTTCAGTTCAGCTCAGTTCAGTTCAGTCGCTCAGTCCTGTCCGACTCTTTGCGACCTCATGAATCGCAGCACACCAGGCCTCCCTGTCCATCACCAACTCCTGGAGTTCACTCAGACTCATGTCCATCAAGTCCATGATGCCATCCAGCCATCTCATCCTCAGTCGTCCCCTTCTCCTCCTGCCCCCAATCCCTCCCAGCATCAGAGTCTTTTCCAATGAGTCAACTCTTCACATGAGGTGGCCAAAGTACTGGAGTTTCAGCTTTAGCATCATTCTTTCCAAAGAAATCCCAAGGTTGATCTCCTTCAGAATGGACTGGTTGGATCTCCTTGCTGTCCAAGGGACTCTCAAGAGTCTTCTCCAACACCACAGTTCAAAAGCATCAATTCTTCGGCGCTCAGCCTTCTTCACAGTCCACCTCGCACATCCATACATGACCACTGGAAAAACCATAGCCTTGACTAGACGGACCTTAGTCGGCAAAGTACTCTGCTTTTGAATATACTATCTAGGTTGGTCATAACTTTTCTTCCAAGGAGTAAGCGTCTTTTAATTTCATGGCTGCAGTCAGCATCTGCAGTGATTTTGGAGCCCAAAAAAATAAAGTCTGACACTGTTTCCACTGTTCCCCCATCTATTTCCCATGAAGTGATGGGACCAGATGCCATGATCTTCATTTTCTGAATGTTGAGCTTTAAGCCAACTTTTTCGCTCTCCTCTTTCACTTTCATCAAGAGGCTTTTTAGCTCCTCTTCACTTTCTGCCATAAGGATGGTGTCATCTGCATATCTGAGGTTACTGACATTTCTCCAGGCAATCTTGATTCCAGCTTGTGTTTCCTCCAGCCCAGCGTTTCTCATGATGTACTCTGCATATAAGTTATCCTCAATTTTAGCTTGCAAAGAAAGTGCTTGCAGTATAGCACCTCTCAGATCTTTGATCTTATGTTGTCTTTGGAATAATCTTTATAGAAAATTCTAGTGATTAAATAGTCCAGGTTACTTGCCACATGATTTTCCTTTCCACACCAATTTTTATCCTTTCTTTCATATACAGCTGGGCTCTCATGGAGACCAAAGGTCTCTATTTTTAATAAGTCCAAGACTTGAAAGGCATTACCTACCAAAAGTTTCTAACTCACAGTGCATCACAATACCCTTTAAATGATGTAAAAAAGATCAAGTCCTATAACTCTGCAGTGAGCCTTGGCAGTACTTGGAGACAGCTAAAATAACTGCTGTCCTTAGAGGACTGCTTTTAAGAACAAGGAGGTCTCGACCCATTTCAGCCTAAGCAGGTAACACCAGTTACTGCCCAAACCTCTCTCTTCTCACTTAGTGGTTGCATTACTGAATAGGTGATTGCATTTTGAATGCTCTAGGGACAAGAGCTCACAATATAAGAAACTTTGTGGCAAACCATTTTGTAAAGTGAAGAATTCTTTTGGAAACTGAATATTCGTATCTCAGTTTTGAATTGTTTGAAGAGCTTTTTCTAGATCAACATTTTTTTCTTAGAAATGGGATATACCTATGTTAAGGCAACTGGCTCTTTATGATACAGGAAGAACAAAGTTTAAAACCTATTAACTAGATTGCCAGATTACTGAGTGGGCTGACTGACTGATTCTTTCATTTATTTATTCATTCTGAAGTATGCAGTGAGCACTTCCTTGGATGGGGAACAGTTTGCAAGACAGTGAGGTAGGAGGACAAGGAGAGGGAAGATAAAGACCATCAAAACAATGTGGTTCTGGGATTTCCCTGGTGGTTCAGTGTCTAAGACTCCACAGTGCCAACACAGGGGGCCCGGGTTCAATCCCTGGTCAGAGAACTAGATTCTGCATGCCACAACTACAACCCAGCACAATCAAATTTATTAATTGAAAAAATAAACATGGTTGCAGCATCCAGGAGCTTACATAACTTTAGCTGAGAGGCAAGACATTGTATGAAACTATTATCTTACTCGAAGAATCTCTAGAGCTTTATTCAAGGCCAGGCACAAAACTGCCACTCATTAAACGTTTTCTTAAATGATGAATAAATGAGTTCAGAAATCAATGAACCAATAAGAACCAAAGTGCATCATAGAATTAACCAAGGGCTCTGGGAATTCAGGGGCAGACAAGAGACCATTTGGAACTCAGAGTCCTAGTAAAAGATTATAAAGGGTGGAATTTAGATTAGAAAAGGAGGAAGGAAACAACATTCAGGCAGCAAAATTCATGGTAGGATTTTGGGGGTTGGGTGCAGGAATGTGGAAGGGCAAGAGAGCAAGTGGGCAACCAACCTTCTTGAACTGGGAACCCTGGCTTCCTGAGGAAACAGAAGCAAGTAACTCAGTTACTCAAAACCATTTTCTAAATGTCCTCTTATGACACACATGCTCAAAAGCAGCTGGGAGCAATTGCCTTGGCCACAGAGTGCTCTGCAGTCAGCGAGGCTACTGTCATGCTCCTAGCAAGGGCGGGTAGTAGGAATTCTGAGAGAGCCGGCCGTCCCACATACCTTCTGTGCGCTGTCAGATTACGAGGACCTGGCTTGCTCCAGGGGCCCAACTTCCCCTGGTACAGAATACAGATGCCACACCTTCAAGGAAAGGGGACACCCAGGACTCTGGTGTTACGTAGTACATTTCGAAAGCAAATTGTTGCCATGGGTATACCAGATTCTATGCCACTCCCTTCTATTTCCCAAAATTACCAGATAAACAACATCAGAAACTAGGGACCCTGACACTAATATCCTGCCTCTGCCCTTCTTTGGACAGATGAATTAAATGATAATTTGCTGTGCTCTGCTGTGCTTAACTGCATCTGACTCTTTGCAATCCCCATGGACTGTAGCCCACCAGGCTCCTCTGTCCATAGAATTCCCCAGACAAGAATACTGGAGTGGATTGCCATGCCTCCTTCAGGGGATCTTCCCAACCCCAGGTCTTCCACATTGCAGGCAGATTCTTAAGCACAGGGAAGCCCAAGAATACTGGAGTGGGTAGCCTTATCCCTTCTCCAGAGGATTTTCCCAACCCAGGAATCAAACCAGGGTCTCCTGCACTGCAGATGGTTCGTTACCAGCTGTCCTATCAGGGAAGCCTGATAACTTGCTATTTATCATGTATTAATGCTTCAGGTCCACAAGCTGATTAACTTACTAGGTAATTGCTGCTGGATCCATTTTGACATCGTAAACCTTTGATTTAGCAAATCTTATTTTTAACTCTTTCCTACCATAAAAGTTGGTGTCAGTTTTTACAAACTTTTTCTCAATCTCGGAAAGCCCATCTCCAAGAGGAGAGCTTCTCGAATGTTTCCTATCAGGGAAAATGTCCTGAAGCAAATGTGACTTATCCATTCTTAGAGTCTTCTCCTTTAGAACTCTGAAAGAGGGGAGGAGGGATGCAGCCCCTCAACTACCTAAAAGCTAACGTCAGAGGATTCTATTTCAGCAATTACTGAGCTTCAATTTTACATTGCCTTGTGTGACTCTTCATTTGTATCTGACTTCATCTCCTCTACCACATAGCAGGAGAGCAAAACCACATACTTTTGGCTAAATGCTTTTTCCCAGTACCTGGTACAATGCCACGGGAAGGTAGTTGATCATTAAATGTTTGCTGAGTAAATCAATGAATCAGTGGCCCTAGAGGAGAAGGCAGACAGGCTTCGGAATCAGGCACATCTGGATTTTTGTTGTTTACTGGCTGTGCTTAGTATATGTGTGTGTGTGTTTAGTCACTCAGTAGTGTCTGACTCTTTGAGACCCCAGGGACTGAGCCTTTGTCCATAGGTTTTCCCTGGCAAGAACACTGGAGTGGGTTGTCATTTCCTGCTCTAGGGGATCTTTCTGACCCAGGGATCAAACCTGCATCTCCTGCATTACAAGTGGATTTTTACCCACTGAGCTACTGGGGACTATATGACCTTAAACATGTAATTTAACATCTTCTACAAATTCAGGATACCAATAAACAACTCTCAGTACTCGTTGAAGACCGAGTGAAATAACACATGTGAAATGTCTAGTTGATAATAGATGTGAGCTGAGGTCTAGTTTTTTCCCATTCCCTTTTCTACCAAAGCATGATTGCTCTTTTTCAAAATTACTTCAGCTATTTTATTAATATTTCCCTTGCATTTCCAAAGAAACTTTAGAAAAAAATTTGTCTATATCTATTACCAAAAATATTGCTGGAAGTTCAACCAGAGAAATCAAATCAATTTGGGGAGAATTGTCATCTTTACAATGTTGAGTCTTCCAATCCAGGAACACGGTGTCTCTCAGGTCTTTAATTTCTTTCATTAGTTTTTTGTACTTTTCGGCATATAGAACCTGAACATGTCTTGTTAGATTTATACATAGTATTACATAGTATTTTTTTCTTTCTTTCTTTTTTTTTTGTGCTATTGTAAATAGTTGTGTTATAAATTGGTTTTTTTGTACTTAAAGTATATTTATTTTTTATGTGTTTATGATCTTATTAAAAACAGTTATTAGTTTAAGACTTTGTTTGTAGATTCCTTGAGATTTTCTACAGAGACAATTATGTCATTTGCAAATAGGGACAGTTTTCTTTCCTTCCAGTCTGTATGCCTTTTATTTCATTTTTTGCCTTATTGCACTTAAGACTTCCAGCAGCATGTTGAGTAGAGAGGTAAGAGTAACATCCTGTTTTGTTCTCGATTTTAAGAAGAAATCAGCCTTTCGCCATTAAGTATGATATTAGCTGTAGGTTTTTATGGATGTTTCTTATCAGGCTGAGAAAGTTCCTTCTTGACTTGCTAAGAAATACTACCATAAATGGACAGACTTTATCAGGCTTTTTGCTGCTATTATATTTTATAAAATTTTGATTGATCCATAATATACAATACCAGAAAGTTGCCAAAATAAATCCTGAAGTCAGCATGTTGGATATCTTGAATATTAACTTTGAGGAAGCTTGTTGAAATGTGCATCTCATATATATTTACCTTAGTTCACCTCCTGAACATCAGCATGAAAAAAAATTCTATTATTAAATTTTAATTTCTAGGCCCTAGGGGTCTATCCATAGTGATTTAGGTACCAAAATTAATTATTGAAAGTGACTAAAATCCTCCTGAGAAAGAGCCATGAAGATGCCCAAACCTTGACTCACTTCTAGGAACATATCCTCAGAAATTAATTCAACTGCATCAAACATATAAAAGCTCAGCATGACCAAAATGTCCAACATTAGGGAGCTGGGTTTCATAAATTATAGCACATTCAGTTGTTCAAAGAATATTTGTTAAGTGTCTACCAAGTGTCAGTTATCATCTTTGGTCCTAGAGATACAGCCATGAACACAACATTCAAAGCTCTCTTTCCAATGGGGAAGACACACATAAACAAGATACCTAAGTAAACACACAATATGGCAGGTGGTGACGAGTATTTTGGAGAAAAATCAAGCATAGAACATGGATGAGGAGTGCAGGGAGTGAAGAGGATACTGTTTTAAATAGAGTAATAGGTGAGCCTTACTAAACAACACAAAAGAATATTAAATATTAGAATTAAGAATATTCTGTAGCAGTGTAGAAAATTTTAATATATTGTATTTTTAACATAATATATTGTTAAATGAAAACCAAAAAATGTGAAACAGAATGCCTGCTGTGTTTTCAAGTTTTTAAGTATATATGCTGTCTATGTTGTTGTTCAGTTGCTAAGTCATGCCCAACTTGTTTGCAACCCCATGGACTGCAGCATGCCAGGCTTCCCTGTCCTTCACTATCTCCCGGAGTTTGCTCAAACTCATGTCCATTCAGTTGATGATGCCATCTAATCATCTCATCCTCTGTCACCCCTTTCTCCTCCTGCCTTCAATATTTCCCAGGATCAGGGTTTTTTCCAATGAGTCATCTCTTCAAATCAGGTGGCCAAAGTCCTGGAGGTTCAGCTTCAGCATCAGTCCTTCCAAAGAATATTCAGGGTTGAGTTCCTTTAGGATTTAGTTGGATCTCCTTGTTGTCCAAGGGACTCTCAAGAGTCTTTTCCAGCACCACAGTTCAAAAGCATCAATTCTTTGGCACTCTGCCTTCTTTATGATCCAACTTTCACATCCATACATGACTGCTGGAAAAACCATAGCTCTTACTGTGGTTTTTAGCTTAACCTTTGTTGGCAAAGTGACGTCTCTGCTTTTTAAAACACTGTCTAGGTTTGTCATGGCTTTCCTTCCAAGGAGCAAACATTTTTTAATTTCATGGCTGCAGTCAGCATCCGCAGTGATTTTGGAGCCCAAGAAAATAATATTCACATTTTTTGTCGGTCAGTCACTAAGTCATGTCTGACTCTTTTGTGATTGCATGGATTGTAGCCCAACAGGCTCCTCTGTCCATAGAGTTTTCCAGGCAAAAATACTGGAATGGGTTGCCATTTCCTCCTCCAGGTGATCTTCCCAGTGCAAGGATACAGCCTGCTTCTCCTGCTTGCAGGGACACTCTGTACCACTGAGCCACCTGGGAAGCCCCACATATACACATATGAATGTATATATATATGTGCATACATGAAATATAAAAATTCAAAATAGTTGTTTATGGGTGGTTTTAATACTATTTTATAGCATTATTCAGTCTGAGCATATTGTATTTCAGTTTTTTAAAAAAAGAAAAAGGCTTAAGGTTTTGTAGAATTAATGTGAGTTTGAATGAAAGGTAGGATGACAGTATAGGCAGAACTCATATTTGTTCTGGAAGAATTTTACTACGGGCACATCAGAAGGAGAATCTATTAAGGTAACTAAGAAATTATACATTTTAAAGGTGATAAAAGATATGTTGTTCGTGGTGCCTCTAACAACAGCTGTGCAGTGTTGGCTGTGAGTTTGTAAATGATGGCAAATTTAGCATATCTTCATACCTAAGTCACATTCTGATTTGGTGGGTGACTCTATTTTTTAAGATTAACTAAAATAAAATGCACTGACATATCTATTGCAAGCTACATTTTCTTATATGTTCAAGAGATGATAGCTAATCACATAAAATGTGATTTAGTACCCTAAACGCATGGTAGTGGAGAAGGCAATGGCACCCCGCTCCAGTACTCTTGCCTGGAAAATACCATGGAGGGAGGAGCCTGGCAGGCTGCAGTCCATGGGGTTGCTAAGAGTCGGATATGACTGAGTGACTTCACTTTCAGTTTTCACTTTCATGCATTGGAGAAGGAAATGGCAACCCACTCCAGCGTTCTTGCCTGGAGAATCCCAGGGACGGGGGAGCCTGGTGGGCAGCTGTCTATGGGGTTGCACAGAGTCGAACACGGCTGAAGCGACTTAGCAGCACACAGGGTAGAGGCATTCTCTAAAGATGTAGAATGGCAAGGTCACCCTCCCAGACAAGGTCTTTTGATTATTCTGGAAGCTTAGGCTTAGACTCAAAGTGAGTTAATGTGTTCCTCTGAAAGGATTTCTACCACATAACCAAGTCTCAGCCACCCAGGACTGATGTTCCCTGTGGTGCTGATTCAGAATTTCTAGGCACTGAGCAATCACTCCACCATCAAAGTCACACTTGGTGTTGTCTTGGTTAGGAGCACAAATGTCCTAAATATCTTGCATTCTTCTCCGGCATGTCACTTCTAGTGAATTGAAATCCCAGCATTGATGTTTTCTGAGTTTAAAAGAGAGCTCAATTGTGTTTGCTCAGATTCTCTCTTTCATTCTTTCTGCCTTCTTTTTTCCTTTTTTAAAATAAACACACCAGTGCTGAAAGTAAAAACACACTTTGTAATGAACAGATTCTGTTGGATAGCTGAACTGTTCTATCAGGATCTTGTTTGAAACTTTTCAAGTTGCTTGAAAAACATAGAGGTAAAGTAAAGCAACCAGCTGACCTGTGGACAGAAGTCAACAAGTTATACAAGGAAAAGAGCGAGGATTCACACTCTTTTTCCCCAGTTCTTTCTTCCTCCTGGTTACTGCTTCTTATGTATTATCCCAGCTTTGTTTTGGCTGATGGTCAGGGTGCCCCGTGGTTGTTCCGACACAGCACTGTGTTAAGACAACTGTTTCTGGAGCTAGGGAGTCTAACCATGGATCCTCAGAAGCTACTTTACTTCTCAGAATTTCAGTTTTCTTGTCAGTAATGTGTAGTGATAAACACTTAATAGGATTACTGGGAGGCTGATAGGAGTTAATACATGTTGGTGGTGGTGGCAGTTAGTTACTAAGTCATGTCTGACTCTTTCGTGACCCCATGGACTGTAGCCCACCAAGCCCCTCTGTCCATGCAATTTCCCAGGCAAGAATATTGGAGTGGGCTGCCATTTCTTTCTCCAGGGTGTCTTCCCAACCCAGGGATCGAACCCGTATCTTCTGCATTGGCAGGCAGATTCTTTACCACTGAGCCACCAAGAAAGCTCCTTAATACGTGTTACTGTACACATAATACGTGCTCATAAATAGAAACTCATAGAGTCTCTTTTATCCAACATGATTTTTAGGTTAGAAAACACACATGCATCATTGACTCACATAACTCTCCAGAAAGATATCATAATCAGCAACGTGCTTAGCTGGTGCCTGAGTCCTGCTATAACAAGCTTCAGAGGCTGAGTGGCTTGTACACAATAGAAGTTTCTTTCCCACGTTTCTGGAGGCCGAAGTCAAAGATTGGGGTGCCAGCATGGTAGGGTTCGGATGAGACCCTCTTCCAGGTTGTAGGCTGCAGACTTCTTGTATTCTCATATGGCAGAAAGAAAGCCAGGGAACACTCTGAGGTCTCCTTCATAAGAGCACTAGTTCCATTCACGAGGGCTCCATGCCCATGAGAAAATTACCTCCCAAAGGCTCCCCCTCCAAATCCCATCACATTGGGATTAGAGTTTCAATATGTGACTTTCAGGGAGGACACAACTGTTCACACACAGTTCCACTCTAGCGAGGCAAAGACTGACCACAAGTCACATGGGTCTCAGTACAATGTTCTCCGGCTACCCCGTGTTGATGCACGTTGGAGTCCCAGCTGTCTTTGTATATGCATAATATATACACCTTGTACACAATTCACAAGGTACACCAAAGGTAAACTAGAAAAGTAAGGCTTTCTCCCACCTCTGTCCCCCCAGGCACTTAGTGTCCTTCCCGTTGTAGACTCTTTCTTAAGTGAATACTTGGATGCAGTGGTTTACTACGGCAAGTCCTCTCCAGTACATAAGCAGATGCAAAATGAAATTTTAGACTAGAAAGAGTACTGGGGTGGGGTGCCATTGCCTTCTCCGAGAAACACTATATATTATAGGTTTAAACTGAAGCCAGCATATGAACAGAAAAGAGTTCAGTGTAGATAATGAGATGGTTATAAAATTATTGAAAGTGTTGGAAGAGTAGGCTCTGAGGCAGGCCTCCAGGAAGCTTCTAGAACATCTTCACAAAACTGACCCATCATAAGAGCAGCTACCTGTGCCCTGATCAGGAAGTTGCTTCCAGACAACTGAGTTCAAGAACCTGGTCCCAAAGCTAGCAGCACTGCCACTCCAGCTGCCTCTCTGCCCTCAAGAAGCCGGTGCTTGGACACTAAACACAGCACTCAGCATTGCTTCATCATGATTGCCTCTTACACCCTTGAAGCCGGAGACTGGACACTGGCATTCTGCTGCAGAAAGAAACATCACATTGTCTTAACCAGTTTTACCAGTAGAAAAAGGCAAAGAAGTGGAAATCAGCCCCTGTCTCATTTTCACCTTCCAAATCTCACTCAATTACATCTGATTTGAGGATCCTAACCCATTTCCAGAACTCTAGTTATGAGGGCATGTGGAAGACGCAGTGCTTAGCCTACACGCGGGCGCAGTAGGAAGACACCTCAAGAAGCGTGACAAAGGAGGCTACGTCCCCAACTCACACAGTACTTTTTGCTGCTAAAGAACAGCATGCCTCTGTGTACTGGCTTATGCTTTCCATTTCTTTTTGCTTCTTTTAGAGTTTATTTCCTGGGGCTTCCCAGGTGGCTCAGTGGTAAAGAATCTGCCTGCCAATGCGGAAGACACAGATTTGGTCCCTGATCCCGGAAGATCCCACGTGCTGCAGGGCAACTAAGCCCAAGTGCCACAACTACTGAGCCTGAGCTCTACAGTCTAGAAGTCACAACCACTGAGCCCACGTGCCGCAACAAATGAAGCTCGAGCATCCAAGAGCCCATGCTCAGCAACAAGAGAAGCCACCACAGTGAGAAGCCCGCACAGCGCAATGAAGAGTAGCCCCTGCTCACCACAACTGAAGAAAGCCAGAAATAAACAGATAAATCAATAATTCTTTTAAAGAGTCTGTTTCCTTCCCTAAATAGTCTCGCAGAAGCTATGAATGCTCCTTCTACTTTCAAGACAGACTTTGTAGTACTAAGTAGTCATGCCTGGGAAATGTGTATAAACTCGCAATAAGAAACTTCACTTTAATTTTTTTTTCAGAATCTTATCCATCATGACTGCCATCCGGCTACGAGAATTTATTGACCGCCGTCCAGCAATCCCACCCAGGTAATGGTCTTCCAAATGCAGACACCTCCAGAGCTGCAGCATGAAAGATAGACATCTGGGGGACTAGAATTATTCGCCCTGCTGCTTGCTCCCTGATTTAGAGATAACTGCTGCCAGAGGTTCTACTGACATTTCTTTGGGCTTAGAAAAAGCTGTTTAAAACAAAAAAAAAATCCTACATTTATGGCAGCATCCAAGCGAACTGGCAACTCCAAATTTTAGTATTTAGTTATTTTCCACAATGTTTAGTCATCAAAGATATGTCCTTTTGCTTCCAGAAATCACTGAAGGAGGAAGGGAAGGATGCTTTGTTCTTAAAAAGATGTTCTTTCTCTAAAAAAAAAGTCCTATTTTAGAGAAAGTATAGTGCCTATCCTTCCCTCCCTGAAACGCACATGCGGAGGAAGGAGGGTGTAGAGAAAGGGGTGGGTTCCAGAATTACTTGATTTCTGCCTCCCCACATGCCCTTGGCTTTCCATGTGTGTGTTTGAGATTTTTGCCCACCACTGTCGGGCCTGTTTAATTGTGGTCTCATCTCCTGGGGAAAATGGAGACAATCCTCCATTGGCTGCTGCCGCCTGGAGCTAAATGGAGCCAAGTCAGAATCACTGGACCTGACTTAAGGCAGCCCATGGGGAGCTGGAGGGCTGGGGTGGAACACAGAGCAGAAGGCACCGGGCTGCTGACGTCCTCAGGCTGGGCTGCATCCAGCTCTCTTGGGCTCATCCATCAGAGAGGCACACTGTGCCTGCACTAGACGGGGCCCCCACTCGCCACCTGAGTGTTCCCTGTGGGGCAGGTCTTTGTCTATTTTGTGTCTCTCCTGCCTTGCAGCATAGTGGACCAGTCCATCAGCAGGTTCCTCAATTCTGCCTCTGGGGTCTATCTCCATCAGACTGTTTTTCTTTATCTCCACGGCCACAACCTGGTCCAGACCACCACTGCCTCTCCCCTGTTCCCCTACAACAAGGGCCACTCTGGTCCTCCTCCAATCCATTCTCCAGAGAGAACCCCATAAAACATAAATGGGATCACAGCCTTCAATTGCATAAAACCGTGCAATCTGGGACCTCTCTTGTGGTCCAGCGGTTGAGAACCCACCTTCCAATGCAGCAGACACAGATTTTATCCCTGGTCAGAGAACTAGAATCCCACATGCTGCAGGTCAACTAAGTCTGAACTTCACAGCTAGGGATCCTAAGTGCCGCAACAAAGACCTAGCATAGTCAAAAAAATAAAACCAAACCCTGCAATTATTGCATTTTGCATGAAGCCTCCATACTTGCCAGGGCCTGCAGAGCCCTACATAAACAGACCCTGCTGATCTCTCCAACCTCCTCTTAACTCCAGCCCTGTGATCTTTCTTCTGTTGCTTCAGTAGGGCCCGCACTCTTTCATGTCTCAGGATTTCAGGACATGTTCCTTTCCCCTGCATCATTGCCTTCTCAACTCTCTGCTAATCTTCTTACTCAGTTCAACCAGCCCCCTTTCACTCAGCATGCCTCCACTGTTATCAGCTGCTCAGTGAGCAGAAGATGGTACCATCCTGGCTGGGGGAGGTCTCCTTTCACCTATCTCATCTCCTCTGTGAGTTCTCTTTCTCACACCTTTTTTGGTTTCCTGTATGTCTCCGCTCATAACTTTCAATTATTTTCTGTTTCTTTATTTCCTGTCTAGATCACCCACTGGAATAATAGTTAACACTTATACAGCCCTTAATATGTGGCAGGCACTGTTCTAAGTGTATATTAACTCATTTAATCTTCACAGTGACTGGAAGGAAATTGAGGCAAGGACTGGTTAAGTGACTGTCCTGAGATTCCACAATAGTGAACTAGCAGAAGGAGGATTTGAACCTGCTGGTCCGGAGCCAACATCTGCGCTCTTGGTCACTGCCCTTGACATCTCCAGGTCAGCCCCCAGGGCGGGTCTTGTTTCATAGGCCACTCTGCCTAGCAGATTGCCACAGTTGGTAGGACCTCTGTGCACCTTTGTTGGAAAACTGAAAATGAACGAATCAATGAGAAAAACTCATTCTGGCATGTGTTTGAGGTTTGGCCTCCTGGTGATTGACTGTATCCACAGAAGGTCTGCCCTCTGCTGCTCCTCTCTGTAAGCATTTACCCAATTAATTCATCCTTAAATGCCTAACCCTTGGGCTATAGTAGGGAAAACTGAATTACAAACGAGTAGGGGCTTCTCATAAAGTTAAATATTAAGTGATTCACAAGTAGTGGTGACCACATAAAATTCTCATAAAAGAATTACATTAGATACAAATTAGCTTAGCCTTATTACTCAGGGGCAGGGCTGAGTATTGTGTTGACTTGTGGGGCCTAGAATGCTCCTGGAAAGATCACTGTAGATTAAATTCACTGTGGTGTGCAAAAGACAAAGAATTTGTTTTGGGCTTCAGTGAACTTTAAAAACATCAACTGAAATGATCTCTGAGATATCAGGGGCAGCTGTGAAGGTCAGATCATCCTGTCTTGAATGATAGACGGCAACACCAATGGGATACTTCAGTCACCGAGGACGTTCACACGTCTTGTTGACTCTCATGTAGTCATTAACGGAGATAGCATCACCGCCACTTTATTTATTTCTATAATTTTTTAAAATGTCATTTATCTATTTGTTTATTATTGGCTGTGCTGGGGGTTTGTTGCTATGCAGGCTTCTCTCTAGTTGTGGCAAGTGGGGGCTACTTGCTAGCTGCAGTGCCCAGACTTCTCATTACCATGGCTGGTTCTGTTGCAGAGCACGGGCTCTAGGGCACGGGGGCTGCAGTCGTTGCAGCACGTGGGCTCAGCAGTTGTGGCCCGAGGGCTCAGCAGTTGCTCTGCAGCATGTGGGATCTCTCCAGATCAGGGACCACACCTGTGCTTCCTGCCCTGGCAAGTAGACTCTTTATGACGAGCCACCAGGGAAGCCCTCCCCAACCCCATTTTATTGGAGAAACTGAGGCTCCCTCTTCCTTGAGGAGATTTGTGAAGCTAGTAGAGTCTGGGGAATGAAAGCATGAGGATGTGGGAATGGTGGTCTCCCATCTTCTGTACTTACCAGCTCCTGTCCTTAGTAAGAGACTTATTCCCCTTGAGCCTTTGTTTCCTGACTGGAGCAGCACTTACCCCGCTCTATATGATTAGGCCTGAGGAGGGTTTTCCTTACCTGATTATGAACTCGCAGGTGGAAAGACAGTGTTTCTCATCACGGTAGCCCTGGCATCTAGCACACTTCAGAGCCTGCAATAAGCACTTGTTTTATTGAGCTGAAAGCAGCCTCCAGTTACACTGCTGGGTCTATCTCTCCTCCTATTGCTCTGGTACAGGACATCTACTTCCTGTCTGCCCACAATGAATCACAGAGTTCACACAAAAGTAACGCTGAACTCTTCTGAAAAAGAAGTCATCGCACCAACACAGAGATGACTCTGGATGCGATATGGAGTTCGGAGAACTGGGTTTGACTCATGCCTCTGGCATTTATCAGCTGGGTGTTATTTAGAAAGCCCACTTAACCTCTGTGAGCTTTGGTCTCCTTCTCTGTAACGGATGTTAACGATGTTTACCTAGCAACAGGACTGTGAGAGTTAGATGAGGTCATCTCTGCGAAGCTTTGTAACAATGAGGCCCAGCACAGACGCAGCGCCGCAGCTTCACAGTGGCCCCAGAGGGATCCTCCCCTTTGGGTGTTGAGTTTTGCCTGCGGGGAAGCCCAGATCCTGCTCTGGTTACAGTCACCCTCCCGGGAACAGGTTTGCTCCTGTCTAGACTGAATGTGTTACCTCAAAGAGCCACGCTGTCAGGGACTGGTAAATACTGTGCCCAGACTCCTACTCCCACCCAGGGAGGAGAAAAGGCCTTTCCACGGCTGACTCAAGAGTCTTACAAGCCAAGTCAGTAAAGTGGGTCTAAGCAGAGTCCAGGGCAGGGCTCCCAAACCAGGTCTGGAGGCCAGCCCTGCTTTCCTACTCATGAATCGATCTTTTCCTCACACCCAGCTCCTCCTCAGGAGAGGCCGGGTACTGTGAAGCCTCTGGGAGGACTGAGTGCCAGGCCAAGCCAGGCATTATCTCTTAGGAGATAAACATTCTCTTCCAAACCGCTGACATGTTACCCCATTCATCTAGAGCTTTCTCCTCTCCGAGGTGAAGACCACGTGGGGGAACTTGGAAAGTCTACCCAAAGAGTTGGAAGAAAAGCATACCACGCCTTCATTCCTCAAACTTCTCCATGACCCCACCCAGCCCTGCCTCCAACACCCACCTGCTTACACACTTTCCTACTCTCTCCACTTCAAAAGCTACCCGGAGAGGGACTTCCCTGGGGGTCTGGGGGTTAAGACTCTCCGCTTCCACTGCAGGGGCTGCGGGTGGGATCCCTGGTCAGGGTACTAAGATCTCACATGCCACGTGTTGCAGCCAAAATAAAACAAATTTTAAAAATGAAAAAGCTACCCAGGGAGACTCCCGAGGGACTTGGGGTGGGCACGTTACCTGGTGCTGGTGAGGGGCTTCTCCAGTCTCAGACAGCTTGTACAGACCGTTTCTAGGAGCAAGGCTTAGGCTGCTCACTCGGACTCATGCCAGGGAGGAACCCAGAGTCAAAACACAGCCTAGTGCAAATGGTATAGCAACCGTGAGAAATCAGTGTTGTTCTGGAACTCCAGGTGGATGCTTCACAGAGCATCCAGTGAGAAAATCTTCCCAAGGTGGGGCTTGGAAACTGGACAGGCACCTAAGAAAGCTGTGTCTCCCACTCCCCTGCCCTCAGGAATGTGATTTGTTCCCTATTATTGTGCCAGCTCCTCTTTCTTCTTATGACCTAATCCCCTGCTGTTATTTACTGTTCAGGGCTCAGTCATATTATCCTAGCCATTGGGCAGGCCCAGACACACTGTGGTTTTTCTGAAAATCAGAGCTCCCTGAGGTCCTGTTTGCATAGACAGGCAGACCCGCCCTGCTGACAGCACTTGCCTTTTGCACCAGCTAGACAGCAAAGTCCCCACTGGGCCTCACACACTCCACTCTGATCACAACTCTGTCTGAGAGATGGGTTCTATCATCCCCTCACCTGGAATCTCTTCCCTCTCTTACTGACTTGCTCAAACCCTAGACAGCCCTCCCTCTTTTGTGCCTCACTGACCCTTTATTCAGGTCATGATTTCGGCACATAAAGAGCATGATGAGGACAAGGACTGCTTTTGAGTCAGCTTTGTATCTGCAGAACCCAGTACTGTGCAGGGCACATTGTTGTCATTATTCAGTCGCCTAGTCATGTCCGACTCTTTGCAACCCCATGGGCTGCAGCACACCAGGCCTCCTGGTCCCTCACCTTCTCCCGAAATATGTCCAAGTTCATGTCCACTGCATGGTGATGCCATCCAGCCGTCTCATCCTCTGACGCCCTCTTCTCCTTCTGCCCTCAATCTTTCCCAGCATCAGGGACTTTTCCAATATGTCAGTTGTTTGTATCAGATGACCACAATACTGAAGCTTCAGCTTCAGCCATCAGTCCTTCCAACGAGCATTCAGGGTTGATTTCCCTTAAGACTGACTGGTTCGATCTCCTTGCTATCCAAGGGACTCTCAAGAGTCTTCTCCAGCACTACAGTTCGAAGGCATCAATTCTTTGTGGCTCTGCCTTCTTTACTATCCTCCTCTTACAACCATCCGTGACCACTGGGAAGACCATAGCTTGACTATACGGACTTTGTTGGCAGAATTATGTCTCTGCTTTTCAACACACTGTCTAGGTTTGTCATAGCTGTTCTGCCAAGAAGCAATGTCTTCTGATTTCATGGCTGCAGTCACCATCCACAATGATTTTATAGCCCAAGAAGAGGGTATCTGTCACTACTTTCACCGGTATTTGCCATGAAGTAATGGCAAATGATCTTAGTCTTTTTAATATTTAGTTCTAAGCCGGCTCTTTCACTCTCATCCTTTACCATCATCAAGAGGCTCTTTAGTTTCTTTGCTTTCTGCCATTGGAGTGGTATCATTCACATATCTGAGGTTGTTGATGTTTCTCCCGCCTATCTTGATTCCAGCTTGTCACTCATCCAGGCCAGCATTTTTCATGATGTGCTCAGCAGATAGGTTAAACAAACAGGGTGACAGCAGACAGCCCTGTCATACTCCTTTCTCAATATTGAACTAGTCATTTGTTCCATACAGGGTTCTAACTGTTACTTCTTGACCCGCATGCAGGATTCTCAGGAGACAGGTAAGATGGTCTGCTATTTCCATCACCTCAAGACCTTTCCACAGTTCATAACGATCCACACAGTCAAAGGTTTTGGCGTAGTTGATGAAACAGAGGTAGATGTTTTTCTGGAATTCCCTAGCTTTCTTTATGATTCAGCAAATGTTGGCAATTTGATCTCTGCTTCCTTTTCTTTTCTAAGCCCAGCTTGGACATCAGGAAGTTCTTGGTTCACATAATGCTAAAGCCTAGAATACAAGATTTTATGCACGACCTTACTAGCATGGGAGATGAGTGCAATTGTGTGATGGTTAGCACATTCTTTGCCACCACCCGTCTTGGGAATTGGGTTGAGGATTGACCTTTTCCAGTCCTGTGGCCACTGCTGGGTCTTCCAGATTTGCTGACATATTGAATGCAATACCTTCATCCTTTAGGGTTTTGAATAGTTCTATTGGAATTCCATCGCATCCACTAGATTTATTAACATTAGTACTTCCTAAGGCCCACTTGACTTTGCTCTCCGGAAAGTCTGGCTATGGGTGACTGACCACACCACTGTAGTAATCCGCTTCATTAAGATCTTTTTTCTTACAGTTCTTCCATGTACTCTTTCCATCTCTTCTTGATCTCTTCAGCATCTACTAGGTCTCTGCCATTTCTGGGCGAAATATTCCCTTGATATCTCCAATTTTCCTGGAGAGTCTTTCCTCTAGTCTTTTCCCTTCCGCTGTTTTCTTCTAGTTCTATGCACTGTTCACTGAAGAAGGCCTTCTTGTCTCTCTGCTGTTCTTTGGAACTCTGCGTTTCGTTGGATATACCTTTTCCGTTTTCCCTTGCTTTTTGCTTCTCTTCTTTCTTCAGCTATTTGTAAAGCCTCCTCAGATAACCACTGTGCCTTCTTGCTTTTCTTTTTCTTTGGGATGGTTTTGTTGGCTGTAGTATACATTATGCATGGTTAATAAATTCTGGTCAAACTGGAGGCATAGCTTCAGTTTCCATTCGTCATTCAACACGTACTTGATGAGCTACTCCATGCAAAGCTATGTACTACCTTCTGTTGACTCTTCTTGAAATCTTATGGCACCTACGGAGTAAGAACCTATGGAAGGTCCCCAAAGACCCCACATACCACAGACTCTACAGTCATCATCTCAAGCAGGGTCACTTTCCTGCGTTCTGTCCCCTGGTGAGTGGCAGCCTGTGTCCCAGTGTCTGAAGCCTCGTCTCGATGTCCTCCTTCTTCTTCATCCTCAACCCTCTCTCCTAGCAGTCATCTTAGCCAGGCCTCTCCTCCCCATGTGAACTTTCCACCACAGAGTTCAAAGCTGCCTTACGTCCCACATACATTACTATGATTACCTCCTGACCAATCTTTGTACTTCTAGCCAGATTGTCGTCAGATTTGTTTTCCACATTGCCACCAGCAGAATCTCTCTTTAACAAAAATCGCATTCATCATGGTTTTTCTTTAAAATCCTACAAAGATTCCCTATTACCTATATCAGTGGTTCTCAGTTTTTTCAGATGACACTCTCCCTTGGTTTATAATAAATATTTCGTAATGTCCCTGATACTCTCCTGAAACAAAATCTGTAAATAACAGAATACAACTACATATCATTTTAAGATGCTGGTGTAATTCTGTACGGCTTCTCTGGTGGCTCAGTGGTGAAGGATCCACTTGCCAGTGCAGGATACACGGGTTTGATCCCTGGGTTGGGAAGATCCTCTGGAGGAGAAAATGGGAACCCACTCCAGTATTCTTGCCAGGGAAATCCCATGGACAGAGGAGCCTGGTGAGCTACAGCCCATGGGGTCAAAAAAGAGTTGGATACAACTTATCAGCTAAACAACAACAACATAATGCTATAACTATCGTCTAAAAGAAAAGTAACTAATTATAAAGAAGATGTCTTTCAAAATGTGAGATCTGGGCACCATGAGCCCTCGGCTCCTCCTGAAACTGCTGTGTTTCAGCTGCAAACACCCAGCTCATCTCGTGCCCCAGAAGATTTCCCCCGACTCTCCACCTTATCACTTATGCTTGTGCTTCCAAACATCCTCACAGCCCAACCCACCCAGGCAAGGCTGGAACCCCTCCTCCAGGCTTACAAGTAACCTGTGCTTTGACCTTCACAGTGCTTCTTCATTTTTAGCCCCTATATATTTAATTATTAGACTTTCTTTTTAAACACTGTGAAAGTTCATAAAAATATCAAAAGTAGAAAAAAATAGTGTAAAGAATCTCCATTTATCCATTTCCATCTTTCAATAATTATCAACAGTTGTCCCACTGGCCTTATATATTCTCTTATTTTTTTCTTGATATTTTGAAACTAATACCTGACAAGTCAAATATTTCTTTATGAATCCTAAAAATTGGATAACAAAAGACACTCCTATTAAGAGATTCCAAGGGTTTTAGGGCCTTTGTGCCAGGAACTGAGGATAGAGACTGAATATATTTTTTTACTATACCACAGCTGGTTTTCCTCTGTGAAGAGCTAATCATATTAATTCCTTTTGTCTCTCTCTCCTTCCTGTCCCCACTAGTATATTCATTGTTCACCAGGGAAAGGATCTCCATGGTTATTACACTGGGCAGCTGGCAAGAGTCCATTATGATTATAGTGTGAAGAGATCTCCCAGGTAAGACACTTTCCTAAATCTTAATGTACTAAAGTTGGACTAATAAATGAAAAACTGGGGATCACAATTTGCAACGATGATAACAATAATAATTATATGGATGGAAAAATTTGAAAGGAAATACACCAAACTATTGACACTGGTTTTTCATGAATAGTGAGATTATTGATATTTGTATTTCATTTTTTATCTTTTTATTTTCCAGATTTTCTATGATGAATATATACTACTTTTACAATTAGCAATAAATATAAAATTATTTAAATCATCAAAGGAATGTAAGAAATACCATTAGTTTAACATTTTAACTCAGTCAAATAACTTAATCTTCCTGACACTCATTTTCCTTCTCAATAAAATCACAAATTTGGCCTATCCAATTTCTGCCTTTCTGCAGTGATTTTAACAGGAAAGGGAAAAAAGCAGGCACTTCATTGCTGTTTTCTAGTTTGGGGAGGCTGTTCAATTCAGTTCCGTTCAGTCACTCAGTCGTGTCCGACTCTTTGCGACCCCATGAACCACAGCACACCAGGCCTCCCTGTCCATCACCAACTCCCAGAGTTCACTCAGACTCATGTCCATTGAGTCGGTGATGCCATCTAACCATCTTATCCTCTGTCATCCCTTTCTCCTCCCGCCCTCAATCTTTCCCAGAATCAGGGTCTTTTCAAATGAGTCAGCTGTTCACATCAGGTGGCCAAAGTATTGGAGTTTCAGCTTCAACATCAGTCCTTCCAATGAATATTCAGGACTGATTTCCTTTAGGATGGACTGGTTGGATCTCCTTGAAGTCCAAGGGTCTCTCCAAAGTCTTCTCCAACACCACAGTTCAAAAGCATCAATTCTTCTGCACTCACCTTTCTTTATAGTCCAACTCTCACATCCATACATGACCACAGGAAAAACCATAGCCTTGACTAGACGGACCTTTGTTGACAAAGTAATGTCTCTGTTTTTTAATATGCTGTCTAGGTTGGTCATAACTTTCCTTCCAAGGAGTAAGGGTCTTTTAATTTCATGGCTGTAATCACCATCTGCAGTGATTTTGGAGCCCCCAAAAATAAAGTCTGATACTGTTTCCCCATCTATTTCCCATGAAGTGATGGGACCAGATGCCATGATCTTAGCTTTCTGAATGATGAGCTTTAAGCCAACTTTTTCACTCTCCTCTTTCACTTTCATCAAGAGGCTTTTTAGTTCCTCTTCACTTTCTGCCATCAGGGTGGTGTCATCTACATATCTGAGGTTATTGATATTTCTCCTGGCAATCTTGATTCCAGCTTGTGCTTCTTCCAGCCCAGCGTTTCTCATGATGTACTCTGCATATAAGTTAAATAAGCACAGTGAAAATACACAGCCCTGATGTACTCCTTTTCCTATTTGGAACCAGTCTGTTGTTCCATGTCCAGTTCTAACTGTTGCTTCCTGACCTGCATACAGATTTCTCAGGAGGCAGGTCAGGTGGTCTGGTATTCCCATCTCTTGAAGAATTTTCCACAGTTTATTGTGATCCACACAGTCAAAGGCTTTGGCATAGTCAATAAAGCAGAAATAGATGTTTTTCTGGCACTCTCTTGCTTTTTCAATGATCCAGTTAGAAACATCAATTTGAATAACTTATAAAATATTTGATTTTAGGCAGTTTTCATCCTTTCTGAGTGTCAATATGCATATCTGTTAAATAAAATAATTGATGTAAAATTCCAGAACATACTAAGTACTCAAAATATGATTGCTATTATTTTGAGTTCATCATCATAGTATATTTTAGAAACCACTTTTCTTCTCTTAATTGCCTTTGATATAGTCAACTCCTGACTATTGTTCAAGAAAAGAAAAGGGAGCCGTAGCAACGACAGAATAGCACACAGACCAAACTTAATAGATGATCAAACTGGAAGTAGCTTTAGCTTTTTAAATTCTGATTCTGTTTGATAACTAAGATGTAGCCAGAGAAATGACATGTCTTGCCTGACATGTAGCTGGTTGGTGTAAAAGCTGAGTTGTGAACTGATCCACACTTTCTGATTCACGGTTCAAGGTTCTTTGTTCTAATTCAAATACATTCTTATATCAAAATCTTGTTAGGAACATGATCTCTGCCAGAGGATAAACAAGGAAGGAAACAACTGAAACACTCTCCCAGAAGCCAGCTCCACAGGGCACTGTCCACGTGTGTTCTGTGGACTCTGACCATTCCCTCGGCTGCGTTATCTGCCCCTCCTCTTACCACAGGACGCTCAGGCAAAGGGAACCTTGGCTCTGACAAGACCTGAGCCTGCCTGAGATTAGTCTTAGGGGAAAAACTTAGTCAATGTTTTGTCAACCAATGACTTTCTTTAAACTTCTGGTTAAGAATAAGGAAAAGACAAGCAAAAACGAAACAAACAAACAAGACAGGAAATTATGCAATTATTAGGACCAGGCCTAACTTCTTTATACTCATAATTTAAACAGACAGATGCCTATGGCTTACCTTCCCCAGATGTATTCTCCCAGCAATGTGATATTTTCAGAATTAGAGTCCCCCTTTTGAGTAAAAGTCTTGTCTCCAGAACACCATCAGTATTCTTGAAAATGGAGATGATTCTGGTTCCATAGAAACATCCAGGGCAAAGTCAGAACAGGCTGCCAGTCTAGCAGGGGTGGGTGTAGGAGCACTCACCAGGATCCAGTTCAGGAGCCATCCATGGCTGTCAATGGCACAGAAGCGACCAGATAACAGTAACAGGCAGAACACAAACTCACAGGAGACTGACCCATTCATCAGAAGGCAAATGTTTTGCTTCACAGCAGGAGACCAGCTTTCATAGGAAAATAAGTGCTCCCACCCACCATGTAAGGGACCCACTTTCTAGGACCAAGAACCTTTTAACCACAAAACAAAAGCAAGTAGAGGTGAGAAGGAATTCTTGGTGCTTCTCCACACCTGTCTTCAACAGAACATCTCCCGCCCATCCAGCATCGCTCCACTGTCCAGAACCACACACACAGTCAGAGTCTTGCTCTTTCTTTTCCTGAACTTCAGGCGGAGGCATCCCATTTCTGCTAACAAACTCTTCTCTTTAAAGAAGGCACATCACAATCAAGTTTTACCGAAGTATATAAACATAATGCATTATGATTAAATAATGTCAGTCACCCATTTCAGTGTGATTAATCACAGTTATACAATCAAGTAAGATGACATCCTACTCAAAATGATTGGATTAAGATGTTCTTAAATCTCAGTTCAGTTCAGTTGCTCAGTCGTGTTTTGAACTGTGGTGTTGGAGAAGACTCTTGGGAGTCCCTTGGACTGCAGGGAGATCCAGCCAGTCCATTCTAAAGGAAATCAGTCTGGGGTGTTCATTGGAAGGACTGATGTTGAAGCTGAAACTCCAATACTTTGGCCACCTCAGGCAAAGAGTTGACTCATTGGAAAAGACTCTGATGCTGGGAGGGATTGGGGGCAGGAGGAGAAGGGGACGACCAAGGATGAGATGGCTGGATGGCATCACAGACTCGATGGACGTGAGTCTGAGTGAACTCCGGGAGTTGGTGATGGACAAGGAGGCCTGACCTGCTGAGATTCATGGGGTCTTAAATCTCACCTGACATTTAATCTTTTTCACACATTTGGTAGCTCACCTTCTCTACTTTACAGTTCAAAAATACACGTGTTCATTAGAACATTTGAAAACACTGATAATCATAAATTTTTTAATTATCCATAATGTCATTACCCAGAGATAGATAATATGTAGAACCCTCCAGATCGACACAAAATAGAATGAGATGGCATTTTGAACCCCTATTTTGCCCAGTCTTATTGAGATATAGTTTACATATAATATTTTATTAGTTTAAGGTATGCAGCATAGTGATTTTGTATATGTTATTGTTGCTGTTTGGTTGTTTAGTTGTGTCCAAACTTTTGGGACCCCATGGACTGCAGCCCACCAGGTTCCTCTGTCCATGGGATTCTCCAGGCCAGAATACTGGAGCGGGTGGCTGTTTCCTCCTCCAAGGGATCTTCCCAACCCAAGAACTGAACCCACATCTCCTGCATTGGCAGGCTGATTCTTTACAGCTGAGCCACCAGGGAAGCCTGTACGTACTGCAAAATGATTACTATAATGTTTATAAATATCCGTCACCTCATATACTTACAATTTTTTTCTTGTGGGTAGAACTTTTAAGGTCTATTTCTCTTAGCAACTTTCAAACATACAATATAGCATTGTTGACTATAGTCACCAGGTGGTACATTACATTCCCACAACTTATTTACTTTATATCTGGAAGTTTGTATCTTTTGACCATTTTCATCCATTTCCCCCAGGCCCCAAACCTCACCTCTAGCAATCACTATGCTGTTTTCTGTTTTTATGAGTTCAGTGTTTTAGATTCCAGATAAAAGTGAGATCATACGGTATTCGTCTTTCTTAACCTCTTAGCATAATGTCCTCAAGGCTCATCTGTGTTGTCACAAATGGCAGGCTATTCACCTTTTTTAGGCTGAATAGTATTTCATAGTATATACATCTCACACATTTTTTTCCATTCATTCATCAGTGGACATTTAGATTATTTCAATGTCTTGGCCATTGTAAATAATGCTGTAGTGAAGATGGGAGAGCAGATATCTTTTTTGAGATAGTGATTTTGTTTCCTTTGGATAAACACACAGAAGTGGAATTGCTGGATCATATGGTGTTCTATTTTTAGGGGTTTTTTTTGAGGAATCTCCATACAGCTTTCCACAGAAGATGCAACCAGTTTTCATTCCCATCAACAGTGCATAATGACTTTTTTTTCTCCATATCCTTGCTACTACCTGTCAGTTTTAGTCTTTTTGATGATAGCCTTTTTGACAGGTATGAGGTGATATCTTATTGCAGTTTTGATTTGCATTTCTCTAATGATTAGAGATATTACTTTGCCAACAAAGGTCCTTCTAGTCAAGGCTATGGTTTTTCCATTGGTCGTGTATGGATGTGAGAGTTGGACTGTGAAGAAAGCTGAGCACCGAAGAATTGATGCTTTTGAACTGTGGTGTTGGAGAAGACTCTTAAGAGTCCCTTGGACTGCAAGGAGATCCAACCAGTTCATCCTAAAGGAGATCAGTTCTGGGTGTTCATTGGAAGGACTGATGCTGAAGCTGAAACTCCAGTACTTTGGCCACCTCATGAGAAGAGTTGACTCATTGGAAAAGACCCTGATGCTGGGAGGGATTGGGGGCAGAAGGAGAAGGGGACGACAGAGGATGAGATGGCCCAAAGGCATCACCGACTTAATGGACATGAGTCTGGTGAACTCTGGGAGTTGGTGATGGACAGGGAGGCCTGGTGTGCTGTGATTCATGGGGTCGCAAAGAGTCAGACACAACTGAGCAACTGAACTGAATGATTAGTGATGTTGAGCACCATGATTAAAGCTTTCAACAAACTGGGCATAAAGGGAAAATACTTCAACATAATAAATTCGACAATGACAAGCCCACAGCTCACATTATACTCATCTGGAGGTACAGGAAGGTTATAACCAATTTCGGGGTCATCCAACACCAGTATGCACCATAGTGGTTAGTCTGGTCAAAATAAAGCACTAGTACCTTGAGGGAACTAGATATTCGTACAAAAATTACATTTCAAAAGGGCACTGGGAAGTAGCTGTGCCTGAACAGATCTAGAGAAAGTTTTGATGCAGGTCACCTTCTGTGACCTGTGATTAGAAAGGAGGAGGGATGCTAAAGGGAAGAACAAGGGTCTGGAATCCTTGAACCGTCTACTGACAAGTTTGCTAGGGCTAACCTTGGAGTTACAGAGTCTTGTCAATACTATGTTAGTAGCCATCGGGCCACTTTTAGGGAATGGATTTCAGCTGATGAGAAAATGAAATGCTTTTCTTCTACTCCGTGGGCATTTAGCAAGCTGTTTCTATTTTCATTTAGACCTCTCATAGACTTGGAAATTCCATCTAAGAAGAAACGTCAGTATCAGCCTCAATTAGACCAACAAACTCTCATTCGGTACATCTGTTTTCAAAGATGTTCAAAGCCTGCCGAACCATGGTATAAAGAAACCTCTTACCAAAGAGACTATTCTTTGCCATTTTACAAGATGGGTAAGTCAGATCAAGGGTTCTTATTGTCTGAGAGCAACTTTGCCTGGGTCACATTTGAGCATCTCCTGTGGGCTTGCTGTCTTGGGGAGCATGTCTGGGACCAGTCACACTGGCAGGGAGGGGTATTCACTTGTGTCTGGTGCAGGAAGAAGAATTTAGAGAGCTGCCCCTGGGCTACATCCTGCTTTCCTAGCTCCTCGTACAGGAGACTTTAAGGCTGAAAATTCATAAATGTCCTTGGTAGAAAGCAAGCTCAAGTCTGACCACTCCTCGGAGCCCCTTGTCACTTGACAAATTTGTTATTGTGCCATACTGTTGAAGGATCTTCCTCTCCTCATTCATTTTAAATGGATTTATGACAATTATTTAATATTTGCAGGTACGTTTCAAAAATTTTAAGTTCCCTCTGTAGTATTTCTCCATGCTGCAGCCCGTGTGTGAGTGCTGAGGGGCCAAGGCCCCCCACAGATATGACCCTGGGGAGTACACGTGGATAGGACCTTAAACTTGACTATATTCCTGTAATCACTGACACTTTGGATTTTAGTCACAGTATCGATTGCTCTATTGACAGACTTTCTAAATGAGTAAACCCCAGTACTTCTGGGGCTCTTACACGGTGGCAAGCATATATTTGGTCCTAACAGCTCTCTGCAGTAAATGCTATTATTTCCCCCACTTTATGGTGACCAAGTTGCAGAGACAGCCCCAAGTCACAGAAAATAGGAGAAGCAAAACCCAGACCCAGGCCATTTCAGACACAGAATTCAGCCCTAGCCCAAGGTCTGTGCTGGACCTTTAAGCTATTTTACCTCTGTCACAGCTGAGCATCACTTGAACTACTATCTATTCAACAGTTTTCTTTAAAATGAGCCACTTTTTAAAAAAATCTTGAAATTAAAAATAACAAAACTAGTAGAAGTATAGTGAGAGGAATAGGATGGGGAATGGGAAGAATCTACCCCTCTTTTTTTCCCCCCTGAACAAAGAGCTGCAGCCTTGAGGGAATGCCAGAGCAGGGCTGAGACTCAGTCCCAAGGGGACAGGAAAAAATAGCAATTGGGAAGAGCGGGAACCCAGCAGAACCAGGCAGATCTTGGGGAGTGGAGCCAGGCATAGGGTTGGTGATGGATGAAGCTGGGATTGGGGCCAGAGAGTAACAGGGCGAGTTGGGATGAGAAGCTGCAAGCACGCTAACCTGGGTTCTGGGAGGTGAGAGAAGTTTGGAGCCTGAGAAGAGAGGGAGCTGAGGGGATAGGGAGGAGGGTGAGGGCCGAGATAGGTCATTAGAGGAGGAGGTATGGAGTGGTAGGAATCAGGGCACCTTGGGAGTGTTGTGTTAAAGTCAGTTCCAGGTGGAGGACACCACCTGGGGCTGAGGTGGGATTAGAAAAGAGAAGGGGTGTTTGGGAAACATCAGTGGGGCTACCATCCTTGCAGAAGCAGTTTTTGGAGGCTGAGTGAGTGTGAAATCTATTTCCTTTGTATGAGGGAATCTAGGTGACCTCTAGTTTCCAAAGTGATGGTAAACACTTCTTTACCATTTCTCTGCTATAAGGAAGTCTTGTTAGACAGGCACAAGAGGTTTCTCTCTTGCTTATGTCAAAAGACAATTCCTAATTCTTTCGAAACCTATAGAATCAGGTGAATGCTTAGCAAAGAAAATACCCAGGCTAAGTGCCATGAGAGGAGCTAAAAGAAAGTCCAGACTATGATCTCAGCCTCAGGAAGCTCACAATCTAACTGGGAAGATGAGGCAATAATGAACCTATCAGAGGCTGCTGCTGCTACTGTTGAGTCACTAAGTCATATCTGACTCTTTGCAACCGCATGGACTGTAGCCCACACGGCCTCTCTGTCCATGGGATTTTCCCGGCAAAAAGACTGGGATGGGTTGCTGTTTCCTTCTCCAGGGGATCTTCCTGACCCAGGGATCAAACCTGAGTCTCCTGCATTGGCAGGCAGATTCTTTACCACTGAGCCCCCTGGGAAAAAGTACCAAGTAGAGGAGCAGCAGCTGAAAGATGAGATCACTGGGGCCTGGATCAGCCAGGAGAGCAGAATGCACCCTTGGGGACCTAAGCTTGATCTCGATGGATAAGACTTGCAGGTAGCAAAAGAAACAAGGGGACATACCAGAGGCAGTGGATGAGAAGGGGGAGGTTTGTTGGGGGGCGGGGTAGCAGAGCAGGGAGGAACCCCAAGAGAACCAGGCCTGATTGAGCAAGGTAGAACAGAAGTGGGAAGCCAAATGCAGATTGGCAGAGTGGGCGAGAGTGACTGGAACTGAAGAGGAACTACAGGAGCCGGGAAAGTTGAATCTGCATAATCAGAGCCATTATAGGCTCAGAGTCAAGGGGGCAACCCAGTCAGCTTCAGAGGATGTTAGCTTAGCTTCCTCTGTCGGATGATTAGCTTAGCGTCAGCCTGTTGGACTGCTTAGCATGGGCAGAAGACACAGCCAGCAGGTGAGAAGAGCAGCTGGGAGGCAGTGGCAGATCCATGGATGGAGCAGTGCGAGGCAGTGAGCAGAACTCAGGCCTTAGAGTGCTACAGGCCTGGCATATTCTAGCTGTGGGGTCAGGCAGGACACTCGACTTTTCTGAACATATAAAACATATAAAATTTCTCTATAAAACAGAGATTCAAAGTCTGCATTTTAGGATAATTGTTAAAATTTAAAGTATTTGTCATGTGCCCAAAGTGCGCTAACTGATTTACTCATACATGCATCACACTCACCGTTGCAATGAGTCGTACTGTCCCCACAAAGTAGGTATTTTTACCAACTCCATTTAGCAGAAGAGGAAACAGAGGCTTAGAGACCTAAAAACCTGTTCAAGCAAGCAGCTGCTAAGTCATCAGTCTAGGTCATGTGCAGAGATATTACACTCCCAAAACTTGCTCTTAAACTGAACTGAGGAAGTTTCATGGGAAATGGGAAGAAGACTCATACTGCAGAGCCTCAGGAGAGAGAGAAGACAGTACCAAATAAAGAATTCACAGGAGAGCAATTAAAGCTAATTGCACAGCGTCCCACTTGTACTGCAAGATTGTTAAAGCCTCTGATAGAAATATGGAAAATATGGCACTTGAAAGTGTGGCCTAGGATCATTTCCTGCTTAGTGAGGTTTGAAGCCTGACCGATTCAAGAGATAATTTATGTTGAAATATTCAGGGCTCCGTTTATCACTCATTGAGGTATGTTAGTTTTCTATTGTGGAGTAACAAATAATTCCCAAACCCAGTGACCTAAAACATCAGTAATGATGATTTTTATTAATACCTCTCATCGTTTCAGTGGGTTAGGGTTTGAGAACTGCTCAGGCGGGCAGTTCTTGCTCAGAGTCTCTCTCAAGGTAGCAGTCTATGACAGTGAAAGCTTCATCGTGTGAAGGCTCAACGGGGGCTGAAGGATCCACCCTCAAGGTGGGTCACTCATATAGCTGTCAAGTCTGACGGCTCACGTGGTTGTCACAGGCTGGTTGGGGGCTGGAGTCTTGATGTCTTTCCATGCTGAGCATCCTGATGGTGTGACAGTTATCTTCCCCTAGAATGAGTAATCTGAGATGACGGTGGGAACTGCAATGTCTTTTATGGCTTAAATTTGAAGGTCATATTACAGTCAGCCCTGAAACGGTATGGGAGGGGAGTCAGACCCAAGGGCATGGATACCACCAGAGGGCAAGAATCATTGGGATCCATCTTGGAAGCTGGCAGCTATAAGATGATTCAGTTACTAGTTGACCACCCAGTACAAACTATCTGTCTGCTGGGAGTACGGTGACCAGGATAAACAAGACATCTGCTTTCATGGACCTGACATGCTAATGGGGGATATGGAGCATGAGCTAAGTCACTTCAGTCGTGTCTGACTCTTTGCTACCCAATGGACCATAGCTGGCCAGGCTCCTCTGTCCATGGGATTCTCCAGGCAAGAATACTGGAGTGGGTTGCCGTGCCCTCCTCCAGGGGATCTTCCCCACCTAGGGATTGAACCCATTGTCTCTTACGTCTCCTGCATTGGCAGGCAGGCGGCGTTTTTGTTCGATTGTTTTACCACTGACACCACCTGGAAAGCCCATACGGAGCATAACCAAGCACATTTTAAAAAGAACTTCAGACTGTAGTAGTGCTGTTAGGGAAGTAAACAGAGATGAATGTAGCCAAGGGAGATTACTTTTAATACTGCAGTCAGGGAATATCTGTATACAATTTTAGCTGAGCCCTGGAAAATAACAATGAATCATATAAACAGCAGTAAGTGCTAAAGCCTGAAGGTTGGAAAGGGCTTGCATGTTTGAGGAACAGAAACGAGGCCAGTGTAGTTCGGTGGGTAGTCAGTGAGGGTGAGAGTGGTAAGATGCTTGGATTCTATTCTGAGAACAATGGAAAGACCTGGAATAGTTGTGAACAGAGGAGTAGCATATTATTTGGGTTTTAAAAGGATCAGTCTGCCTGCTGTTAGGACACTGGAGAGGAATAAGAGGAAGGGTCTGCAGATCAGTGAGGAGACTGTTTAGTAGTTGAGACCAGAAATGATGGTGACTTGGACCACCAGGCAAGACAAAAAGGAATAAATGGGTCCTGGAGATATTTTGGAGCTGACATCAGTTGAACTTGGTGATAGATCTGATGTGAAGCGTATTTTCATTTGTTCATACATATTCCTTCAGTAACTAATTCAAGAGTATAACTATAGGCCAGTGTGAAAGGTTTTAGCAACACCATGTGAAGCAGAAATAGACCCAAAGTTTCTACATTCAAGGAGCTTCAGGGGGGAACCAGCATAGAAATAAGCATAAAATTTCACTGGCCATAAGTCTTATGAAGCAGTTTATGTGGTATTACAAGAGCATATAACGGTCAGAAAAATGATGAGTTGACAGCTGAAAGATGAGCTAAAAGTTAACTAGGCAAGAAATGGGAGAAGAGCTTCACTAGGCACAGTGTGTGCAAAGGCACTGTGGTAAGAGCACGGCATGGTTGAAGAACTAAAAAATAAATGTGTTGGAGCCCAGAAGTCAAGAAGGATGTGGCTAAAGAGATGACAAGGTCAGGGAGGGCTTGGGGACCTCCTTGGTGGTTCAGTGACTATAACTCTGCACTCCCCTGCAGGGGGCCTGGGTTCAGTCCCTGGTCAAGGAACTAAATCCCACATGATGCAAGCAAGAGTTTGCATGCCTCCGCTGAAAATCCCACATGGCACAAGGAAGACTGAAGATCTCACTTGCTGCAACTAAGACCCAACGAAGCCAAATAAATAAATACTTTAAAAAAGAAGAACAAGGAGGGCTTTATGAGCCATTTTCAGGTTTGGGGTCTCTAGCTTGAGATTACTGGGAAAGTTTTGGAAAAGTTTTAAGGGGTTCATGCAGAGTCACTTCAGTCGTGTCAAACTCTTTGCAACCTTGTGGACTGTAGCCCACCAGGCTCCCCTGTCCATGGGATTCTTTAGATAGAATACTGGAATGGGTTGCCTTCTCCAGGGGATTTTCCTGACCCAGAAATCAAATCTGTGTCTCTTATGTCTCCTGCATCGGCAGGCAGGTTCTTTACCACTAGGGCCACCTGGGAAGCCCCCACGTTTTAAGGGGGAGGTGACACAGTTACAATTGCAGTTTGAAAAGATTACTCCAACCATGGAGAAGAAAAAGGGATAGGATGGGGAGTAGAGTGGAACCAAGATGGAATAAGAAGGGTCAGGAGATGACTGCAGGGCTTAGGCTGAAGGTTTTTAACTTCAGCTACACCACTTTTAAAAATCCAGATGCCAAGGGTATATCCAATACCAATTAAGTCAGAATCTCCTGGTGGGAGGAAGAAGGTCCCAGGCATCAGTAATTTGTGAAACTCCCCAGATAATTCCTTGTACAGCCGAGTTGGGAACCAGTGCTTCAGGCAGCTGATGATGGCAGGCAGTGAAACTGACCAGGGTACTAGGCCTTCCCCAAGCAATAGAAATTGACTAGAGGCCAGACAAGAAATTCAGGCAAGGTTTGTATTGGTGCTCCTGTGCTAGCTGCAGGAAGGAGCAAGAACAAGTAACAGGTTCCCTTGTTTGGTAGATGGTAGAGCTGGTTCCTTTTATGGGATGTGAGTAGTGGTGTGCTTAGGGATCGAGCTTAGGTGTTTTGCCCACCTCTTTGGTGGTGGTGTGTGCAGGGGGCATGTGCAGTGCCAAAGCTCCTGAGATGCTCTTTTTGCTTCCAGCTCCTCGAAAGTGGCAAGTTGGGATTTTTGCTCTTTTTGTATCTTGTTGTCCATAATTTCCCCCAACTGCCTGCATGCGGTTATTTTTAGTCCCTTTTCATTTCTTTGTACTAATATTTTGTTACTGGAGAAGTTTTTCCAGGTGTAAGTATTATAGCACTGCAGCAAAGGGTCCCAGGTGCCCAGTCTGTCTAGCAGCAGCACAGAATGCATGCGTCCCTGTATGCTAAGTCGCTTCAGTTGTCTCCGACTCTGTGACGCCATGGACCGTAGCCTGCCAGGCTCCTCTGCCCACAGGATTCTTCAGCAAGAATACTGGAGTGGGTTGCCATGCCCTCCTCCAGAGGATCTTCCCAACCCAAGGATTGAACTCATGTCCCCTGCCTTGGCAGGGGGGTTCTTAGTCACTAGCACCACCTTAAAGCCAGAGGAACCAGAGATCAAATTGCCGACAGCCGCTGGATCATGGAAAAAGCAAGAGAGTTCCAGAAAAACATCTATTTCTGTTTTATTGACTATGTCAAAGCCTTTGACTGTGTGGATGATAATAAACTGTGGAAAATTCTGAAAGAGGTGGGAATACCAGACCACCTGACCTGCTCCTTGAGACATCTGTATGTAGGTCAGGAAGCAACAGTTAGAACTGGACATCAAACAACAGACTGGTTCCAAGTAGGGAAAGGAGTATGTCAAGGCTGTATATTTGCACCGTGCTTATTTAACTTATATGCAGAGTACATCATGAGAAATGTTGGGCTAGATGAAGCACAAGCTGGAATCAAGATTGCTAGGAGAAATATCAGTAACCTCAGATATGCAGATGACACCAACCTTAATGGCAGAAAGCAAAGAAGAACTAAAGAGCCTCTTGATGAAAGTGAGAGGTGAGTGAAAAAGTTGGCTTAAAGCTCAGCATTCAGAAAGCTAAGATCATGGCATCTGGTCCCATCACTTCATGGCAAATAGATGGGGAAACAGTGGAAACAGTGTCAGACTTTATTTTGGGGGGCTCCAAAATCACTGCAGATGGTGATTGCAGCCATGAAATTGAAAGACGCTTACTCCTTGGAAGAAAAGTTATGACCAACCTAGATAGTATATTCAAAAGCAGAGTACTTTGCCGACTAAGGTCCGTCTAGTCAAGGCTATGGTTTTTCCAGTGGTCATGTATGGATGTGAGTTGGACTGTGAAGAAAGGTGAGTGCCAAAGAATTGAGCTTTTGAACTGAGGTGTTGAAGAAGACTGTTGAGTCCCTTGGACTACAAGGAGGTCCAACCAGTCAATCCTAAAGGAGATCAGTCCTGGGTGTTCATTGGAAGGACTATGTTAAAGCTCAAACTCCAATACTTTGGCCACCTGATGCGAAGAGCTGACTTGTTTGAAAAGACCCTGATGTTGGGAAAGATTGAAGGCAGGAGGAAAAGGGGATGACACAGGATGAGATGGTTGGATGGCATCACCAACTCAATGAACATGAGTTTAGGTAAACTCTGGGAGTTGGTGATGGACAGGGAGGCCTGGTGTGCTGTAGTCCATGGGGTCACAAAGAGTCGAACACGACTGAGCGATTGAACTGAACTGAACCACCTTACATGGATTTTAGAGATACTTACGTGGCAATTATTTTATAAACAACTATCAGGCAGGCAAAGGGCTGGTTTGCAAGAGACCTAACAGAGAATTATTACGAAGCTGAGCACTGATTGAATCGGGCTTTTGTTTAATTCAAGAAACTGACTCCTTGAAGGAGTATTTGGGGAAAGGCCTTTCACAGAATAGGAGAAAGTACTATTACAGTGTTTATCAAGGTGTAAGACTGTTTTTAAATTTTATCCATTTGACCAGTCTTTGTCATCAGACTTTGAGGGCCAAGTTCATGTCTAGATTAGCAATTTGCATTTCATGTTCAGTTCTTACCTCTTATTTGGGAACAACTGAAGAACAGATTACATACAGACCATGACAGATTATGGTTATTGACTAAGAAATTCCTCCTCAGTAAAAGTTCTTTCTCAGCACATAGGGGTCCATTTATTTGGGAAATATTTATTAAGCATTGACTATGTGCAAGACACAGTAGTAGCACAGTAGAAGAGAAGATTCTGTTCTCAGGGAATTTATAGCCTGGGAGGGTGAGATGGCCCCTCAGATGAAAGTTGCCCTTGTTTTATGCACCTTGGTGCCAAATAATTAAAAAACCTCATTCTTCCAAAATAAAATATATTCTTTGAGAAGCAGTGTGACACTTAGATTCTGACCTTCAGTTTTCTCACATGCAAAAAGGATAAAAATAGTATCTAATAGAATTGAGATACCCATATAAATAATTTAGCATCATGCCTGTACATAACATTAAGAAACCTCCAAAACTGTTAGCTATTACTAATGATCAAGAACAAACATGTGCCACAATAAATGTTTGTTTTTTTTTTAAAATAACTAATACACTGGAATGACATCTTTCACTGGGATTAATTTCTAAAACTAGAGCATAAAGTAATAATCATATATAATCAAGGTTATCCTTTAATAAAATTTAATTGCCCAAAGTGATAATATTAAATAATACTAAATCACTAAATCATTTGGAATACATGGGATTCTTCAGCAAGTTGGTTAAATTTTCTCTGTAGTTCTTAACTAATTTTTCACTTCATTTTTCAGCAATGCATTTAAAAGCAGTCATCACACACAAATCCACGTGAATAATTTGACTTTGTCAAATGATATAGAAGTCTAAAAAATCATTTTCGTTCTTTCCATAATATTCCCCACCCCCAAATTTGTATAGTATATTTCAGACTTGATAGCACCCACCGTCAGAAGGCATATATACACACTAAGTGGAATAGCAGGAGAAATACCCCCTAAATGTTGCTGTGTTCTTAAAACATTTACTCCCGAGTTTTCCTGGTTAAATGTACCTAATTCAGCTCCATCATAATTCTCATAACAAAGATCACTAAGGCTATCAAGTAGGATTCCTAACACTTCTAAACATCATTAATATATTTCCCTGGAATACAATGTAATCCTTAAGAAGGTCAGAGTTTTTATTTAATACAATAGTAAGCTTTGAGAAGTCATATGGTTACCAACTACGGACAGCATCACATTTAGTTAAATCTGATTTTTAAAATCTTCCAGAGATGGCGTTTCCTGCTATATTTCCTGAATAAATGAAATGTTATTCATTCTTAATATTAAGAAATGTTTTATTTCTTTAAATGCTATTGAAGTGCTATGGAAGGTGGAGAGAACAATGAAAAGATTAGGGACTTTGGGGCCTGATAATCCTGGGTCAAATGTGGGCTCCTCCTCTCACAAGCCCTATAAACTTGGGAAAGTTCATTGGTCTCTTTGAGGTAGTGATAGTATCAGTGGGCCTCTGAGGATCTGTGAATTTTGGGAATAGCACTGTACCTGATAAAGTTTTTTACACTATCATGAAACATTCCAGTCTTTGGTCCATTAGGTGTAGATGTAATGATTGCAGTATTCAACCCAAACTCCTTGAACCCATACCTTTAGATGAGCAGAACTGCTGGTGACTATAGCCAAGGGCATATAAAACATGAGGGCACTCCAATGGGTCTGTATTTAGGGATGGTAGCAACTACATTTTGATACAAACATGATACAAAGTGACCTATTAGGGCTTAAAGGGCCAAGGGAGTATCTAGAATTAGAATGTAAGAATACGAACTTATGCAATTTATTTCATTTTATTTACATTTTGGAATAATCTAATAACATGCCTCAATCAGAGATTGGACCACAAAAACAACCTTTTGATTAAGCCCTTTCCCCCCCACATCTTTTAAATATATTCCTTGTTTTAAACCTTATAAATCACTTTGTTATTGTACACAATTGTTGCTGAAAAGACAGTGTGTTAAAACTGAGTGGGTCTTAAAATAAACCATTAATTTGTTTTATTTTCCAGATTGGGACCAGAAATTAGCCACAGTTTCATCGAATCCTAGACCACTCAATTCACTGCCAGAGCACTACTGTTGTGAAGGGAGGTGGCTTTGAAAGAAAGGCTTTTAAACTAAAGTAACCATGCCATTTTGAACGAAACATTTGGCATTCTTAAGTGGCTCCTTTAGACTAAAATGATGGTTAACAGAATTACCTTTAAGTGTGCATCCTGATGGCTACAGTCCTAAAAATATTTACGCGCTGCAAATTCTCTTCCAATCAGTTGGCCAGCCTAGGGCAGGGAATCAAGATCAGCCTTAAAGAGTTTGTCACCTGCATCTTAAGGCCCTACTACCAGTCTTGTTGCTAATGTTGCCAAACCATCTCACATTTAGTCCAGTGGTTACATGTGGGACCAGCTAAGGAGATAATTACATTTGTTCAATAACTGTATCACTGTTAGGAAAAAAAAAAAAAGAACCTAAAGATGTAGCCAAGGAGGAAGATTCCTGGCATCACAGACCCTGAAGGTGCTTTGGATGCAGAACCCAGTATGGCAGAGGGCTACTGTGAGAGGGTTAACTGAAAGTCTCCATACAGAACAATTAATATCCCTATACTGATAAGAAGAAAGCCTGACAACTAGGGATCAGCTCCCTAGGCAAAATGATAGAGGTTCTCTAAAGAAATGCTCCCATAGAAAAGAATCTTAAACATTCTGTTCCTTAGGGACTCCCCAAGCATAGCAGTTGGTCCCTCACTCATCACCCCAAGGTGAAGTCTATCAGTTAATAAACCACCCCCAAGAACAGTTATATATACACACATATATATGTATATATACACACAAATGTATTAATATACATACATCTCTACTGCCTTAGTCTTAAGTTGTGAAAAAATAAATCGGGTCCATCATCTAAATAATAAGCATGCCACAGACAAAACGATAAACATTAGAGGTATTTTTCAAAGAAATATTTCACAGAACTTAAGACAAGAAGCCTCCCAAATGAAAGCTTTGCTTATCTTTCTACTGGTTGTCAGTGGTCTATTTGTTGCAGTTTTTTCTGTTTTAGGGATATATGCTGACTTTTTCTAAACTTTTATTTTTCTCAGTTGTTTTTTAAAAATTTTGTTTATAGTGTTTTTAAAATTTTAATTTGGTCAAATCTCTACATTTTTTCCTTCAGGGTTTCCAAGTTTCCTGTTTTTCTTTAGAAGGCTCTAAGAGTATATATTTTCTGATATTACTTTTATTACTTAAAACTTTATAATTTAATTTTTATTCTATTATAAATTTCTATTTTATGTTGAGATTGTTTTGCTATCATTCTTTTTAATGTATTCTTTTCCCAGTGAAATGGAGTGCTTACATTACGTTCCCACATATGTTGCATCTATTTCTGGAACGTCTAGTCCACTTCCCTTACATATCTGTTCTTTCCCATGTCAGTATCACATACTTTGAGTTTAGTAGCTTTATACTGCTTTAATATCTGGTGAGTAAAAACCTCCTCTCTCAACACATTCCTTTTTCAAAAATATCTTAGACACTCTTACATATTCATTTTTTTCACCTAAGTTTCAATAATTTTTGTCCAGTTACAAGGAACACCATGGTGATTCTGGTTGGGATGGCATTAAATTCATATACTCATTTGTGAAGGGACGGCATCCCCACTTAACTGTAGTAATATATATAAACATATATACTAGGCAGGTCCTCTCCACACTGAAATATCTTGTTCTGTCGTTTATTTCCCTTCTACTAAGTTTTACAATTCAGAGTTTTGTTTCAGCGGTTATTCTGTGCAGTCATTATGCCTCCTGAAACATATACATATTAGGCTACAGTCCTCATATAAAACACGGTTTGGCTGTTTGGCTTTACCTTCCTCTGGTTTTTCTTGCCAGCCTCAGCAGCCTCACCAGTCCCTTGCTGTTCTGTTCAGCTGCTCAAACTTTCCAAATTATTTCGAGCCTCTAGGTCTTTGCATATTGACTACTTTGTACTCCAGCCACTTATCTTTTTGGTCTGTTTAAATGCTATTTCTACTAAAGGCCTTCTCTGACCTTTCCCAAATTTAGATTAGGTTCTCCTGCATAGCGCTCTGGAACTTTTCCATCCTAGCATATGTTTGTTTAGCATGCTCTCCCCACTACAATAAACTTTAGGAAGACTGTGTACTTACTTATCACATACCTAATACCCATCATATATACTTGATCAACAAAAGATTATTTTAATACAGTTTCCTATGATTTTAAAGACTTAACTGTATCTGAAGAACATCTTCTCTCAACCAATTTAATTAATAACAGCTCACCTTTTTTTTTAACTTTTTGGCTGCACTGCTCAGCCTGTGGCATCTTAGTTCCCTGACCAGGGACTGAACCTGCACCCACTGCCGTAGAAATGCAGAATCACTGACCACTAGGGAAGTCCACAAACAGCTCACTGTATTTGCTTCTGGGCCATTACTAAAAACACGTTTTAATAATGTGAAGCTTATAACCCAGATAACGGACTCTAAAAACTATCTAAATACATTTAGTAAAGATAAAAGCCACTTAGATCCTTTCAAAGATTCTGTTGTTGAGTTTTCCTCACTTTACCCCCACAGACTATAAAGGTAAAACTCTGTCTTATATGTACTAGTAGTATTACTATTATTTCTCTTATCAGAACAAAAACACAATACACAAAACATACTAGAAATAGTTGGTTCTTTTTAATCAGCTATTGATGGTATAATAAAATAAATTTAAGTGGCACCTAATTTAAACATTTAAAATAGTTCATTGAAGGATAATCTACAATGCAGTATGTTAAGCCAAATAGTCAAAATAACACCCTTTTTTTTTCAAGAAAGAAGAAATAAAGGCATGATCAAAATTATGACCAACAAGTTGGTTTCATTTGGACACTTATAGATGACTCTGTAGGCATACTGGCAGGCACGATGTTCAAATATCAACCCATCTGACTTCAGAAATAATGGTAAGAAAGCTATACATTTCAGAATTAATGTCTGAAATTAAAGAAAAATATCCACCAAATATCACAACAGATCTTTTAATGACTAAGTTTTTTAACATTACAATTGTTATTTTAGGGAACAATTTTTTTTTCTTTGAACATTTACCCAAATGCTCAATATGTTAAATAATTTACACAAGAGAAATAAGTTTTGTGTTCTGTACAAATTAGAGGACTCATGAATAAAATCCCTTCCTACCACCAAAGCTCAAATTTGCAATGGTCTCAGCAGAAAATAAACAGTTCACAATTTAAACAGAATTTATAGCATTACAAAAATTTACAGGACTCCTCTCTTATCATTTTCTTTCGAACAACAAAGGTTACAGTGACAGAAATGAATGATCAGAATGTAAAAATATTTGTGCAAAACTGCATTAATTGTTCTTACCATTCAATAGAGGTAAAACCTATGAACACACAATAACAATAATGAAGAAAACTACACTGAAAGTAATTCTATTTTAGATTTCAAACAACATTGATTATATTATTACTAAACATTCAAAGAAAACGTGGCACCATGAGCAGCAGGAGCAACAAATGATTTGGCAATTATGCCAGCTAAGGAAGCTGACACTGGAAAATGCCAAAGTGTATCTCCACACCAGCCATCCATCTCAAAGACTGGAAACAACTGTAGGGCTTAAAACTCACTTCAATGTCTTTATTCTTGGAATTTGCAGATCATAAACGAAATACTTAAGAAAGTCCTTTCCCCGCCTCTCCAGGAGTGTTTCTTGCATCACTGGAAATCCTTAGAAGAGCTGAATCATAGATTCTCTGGATTTACCTACACCAATCCATTTAACTGGGAGGCAGAAAAAGAGGATAAGAATAGCATTAGTCCACGTATAATGTTCAATCTTTGGGATTAACAGATCCCCCACTTTTCTCAGTGTTACCATTTAACTTTCCCCCCATGTCTTTTGCTATCTTTTTCCTCTAATAGCAGATTATGCCAATTTCTAAACAGAATGTGCAGTCAACATCCAGGACAGGGCAGTATGCCTTAAACTTTTCCTGTATCAATTGTACAATATTTACCACTCTTCAGTTCCTAGTGATTAGTAAAATACTAGCCCAAACCAGCAGAGACCTAAAGAACCTTTAATCAGATTCCTAATTAACTAGAAAAGATAGGCATCTTTAATAAATAGATGACAGCAAGAGGACACTGAAGTGACACTGTAACGTCCATATCTCACAACAAGTAGAAATATCTGGAAGAGAATACTATTTAATTTGCACAGCCTGAGAATCTGGCTACTGTACCAGTCTAGGGGAATCTCTCCTCATCGGCACGACATGGGCAAACCGTTATGGCGTTTTATAGATGTCACTGTTAAACTCACTGCTTTTTATATTTCAGAAGACACTGACGAAGTACAATGAGCAAACATGCTTACAAGATTTAATATCAAGCTGGGAGACACAGCTAGCAATATGGAAAACAAGATTCATGTTTGGAGATGAACCACAAATATAATCAGCAATATAAAATCAGGTTAAGTGAACAACAGATTTTATACAGAGGATATTTTCCACTCTACCTTTTGTCTCTGAAGTCTCAAACAGTACCAAAGGGAAAAAAGCAATGTTTTAAAAGACAGATTTCACATTACTAGTTCATAGCCATGATTTAGTTATGTCTAACTCCTTGGCCAGCTTATTTTTTTTTAATAAAGAAGTTTTATTCTTTATTCTTTTGTTTTTTTCAAGTTGGATTTCCTATCTTCTGCATCTATTATTTCCTAAAATCTAGTCAAGAAACTTCACCAACTCTCAAGGGTGGCTTAACCTCAAGTGGAAAAGAAATCACAAACCAGTTTTGATGGTAGTCAAGACAAAAGGATTTATTACTAAGAGGGAGAAAGAAATAAGAATGAATGTCACAGGGCAAAAAGAAAAAAAAAAGACTAACAAAGAATTAAAAACAGGGTCAAAAAGGGTGAGAGGTAATATATTGTCTTGAGGCATGTGAAGGATTACAGAAAGATATTTTATCTTTTCCTGGGCATCTGTGCAAATCATAAGTACTCTACAGAGGAATAATCTGTTTTATCCTATTTCAAAGATAGTTGAAATCAAAAGTAGAAAAAATAGTTGTTCATAAAGTATATTTACCTGGAATTTGAAGTTCATCTTCAATAAATCGAACATAGTTTTGTGCATTAATAGGTAGTTCCTTAAAAGTCCTTGCATTTGATATGTCTGTGTTCCATCCTGGGAGAGTCTTATACTGAACTTCAACTTTATTTAAGACTTCTTGGTTTGCTGAAAGTTAAAGAATAAATATATTTGCCCATGGTGTACACTGCCTACTGTCAAATGAGTTTTTAATACATCATAGGTTCACTATCTCTTACACTGAGCCAAATAATGTTTTGAAATCTATAATTTTTCAGAATTTAGGGAGGTAGAACAATATACTATCTAGTATTTCATAATCAAACATATTTCTGCAGCAATAGGATTATTCACCCTAACTGGATAGTGTTATTAATTCTAACATCAGTTCAAGTCAGGTTTTGCTGTCAAATGAGTTTCGGTGCCAAACTTACAACTTTCCGTTTTCAGAGCTTTTTAGACTTCCATACTATGGATTGGGGGCTATGGATCCGTATAACGGCAGCAATGTCACAGAAAGGTTTGCATACGCGCTCTCACCTGGGAAATCCTCTATTGTTTTTGTGACTGTATACAAAGACTTAGCTGAAAAATTTCTTCATTATCTCACATAACCAGTTTCTCTGTACTCCCTAATAGAAGCCGAAAATGTACTAAAACAAGAACAGTGTCTTTGACCAGAGGCTGTATAGTGGATGCTATGGTACACTGTCCAGACTTCCTCTTCAGGAGTCACACGCTAATCCCCCAGCTATGGGCGTACTGCCTGCTGAGAAGGCACAGTTCAGAATCGCCTCAGCGGTATCCCTGGAGCAGCCCATACCAATGACTAATCAAAATGAGGATATGAAGGACCTGCCTATTTATGTTAACTTGGGACTACTCTGGAGGACTATTCTAGTCCCAGAGTTTCCCATGGGACCAACTGAGGGTTTTTCATGGAACTTCTTGGCAGTTCAACTTCTGCTTAATCCTGCTACTTCTTTCCCCCTCCCTTACAGACATTGTTGCTCAGAGCGCTTGCGAACAAACTACCTACACGTACATCTCTGTAACACAGACTGTTTCCCAGGGAACCAAAAGTAAGACAATTGGTGCCAGGAGTGGTCTGAGGAAGAAGGCTCTAGAATCGGGTGTGGAAGCTGGATTGTTGCCAGCAGGCTGGCAATGAGGATGATTGCTAGTGGTAGAGAGAGTACAGCCTTTGGCATGTTCTAGTAGTGCAACTGTTCACAGAAGGTGAACTGGGATGCATGGTGGGAGGTAAGGCACTGGCAATAGCTGACATACTGAGAAATGAGCACAAGGGAAACAGCTCTGGATGGATGCCATTCATGAACTGGACAAAGACAATCAAAGGTTAATGGAAACACCTAGAGAGAATCTCATCTCCTACAGTGGAGAGCAGGAAGAGCTGAGGATCAGGCTTAGGACTCAATCATACAGATGGCAGAGCTCCAGAGAAAGCTGAACTCTCAAATCCAGCGAATCTGCTATGACAAGGCCAGATCCTGTTTGAGAAAAAAGTGGGACCCTGAGACTTTTGAGTCATTTGGCTGAATCCTTCTACAGATTCGCTGATGGCCTGCAGATGGGCTGAGGCTTCCCCTGGCTTGAGGATGATGCAGAAGCCTCTCAGGGCCTCCTCTCCTGACATGCAAACATAAGTTGGCCAAGGAGTCACGGGGCCTGCTAAAGGAGGAGAGGAAATATATTCTGAAGGATCTGTGGGACTGAGCCAGTATTTACTAGTAGGAGCGAAAGGAATATGTACAGAACTGGATCCTAAAGGTACAGGATGAAAGGATTCTGCAAGCGGTGGAATAAAAAGTTTAATAAGAATATATGGATACACGAGTTCTCTCCTATGATCCATGATACAGTGAGAATGCATCATGTTAGGAACGTTTGTGGACATCTAGAGAAAGTGAGGAACCACACCAAGTCGCACTGCTTGAGACAGACCATAGAAAAAGAAATCAAGAGACTCAGTGGGGCTTCTCCTTTTAGCCACGATGGAGTATATGGTTCTAGACGAACTTTTCTAGCATAAATAACTGTAAAACTGGACAAAATACATGACAGCTCTTTCCAGGTAGCGGTCAATAGGTAGCACAAACTGTGGTCTCTGAGAGGAAGAAAACTCAAGCAATTCCTGAAACTACTTAACTCTCTGCCAGGGACAATTTCTTGATCAAGCAAAGTCAGGACACTGGAGTCAGTAGGGAATGGTGGTCCCACTGACCTGAGAACACAGATATCAGATTTCAGGAAAGCTGAAGCAGCTAGAATCATCAATGGCAAGCATCAGAGAGGAGAGAGCTATATAGAGAGGGTGTTCCTCCGCCAGAAATGGGTATGAAGGTACCATGGCTAAAGCTCAACTATACATACACGGTCCCATGGGAGGCTTACCGGATAGCAGCTGTCACACAGCTGAGTGGGACAAAGATTCTAGAGGTCAAGCAGTGCTGGTGAAAGGGAAGAGACAGGGTATATGGGAGCTCCAGCACTGCCAGATTGGAAAGATCTCTTTACACCTTGTTAAATCTCCTGGCATCCAGCTGAGACAACAGAAAGGCTGTTCACTAAAAGTAAAAACCAAACTTTAGCTTGAAATCTACTACAGACTCTCCCTCACCCTGCCCGCTCCCCCACCCCCCACATCTACCCCTCAACAAGGCCTAAACCTAAGCTCTGCCAAGACCCACAGAGATAACTTGGAGACTGTCTCACACTAGGTTAGAGAGATTTGGGAAACACCTTGCATTCTCCATATACTATATGAACAAAGTATAAAAAAAACCAAGCTATACAAGGTTCAGGATGACAAGCCAGTAATTCAACTGTCCCCTAAAATAAGAACCAATACTCTTCAGAGTAAGATAACAGAATCCAAGTCTCTACAACATATTATGCCCAATGTCCAATATTCAACCAAAAGTCATGAGACACAGACACGGTGATCCACAATCAAGGAAAAAAAGAGTCAGAAGAAGCCAGACTGGAGATGGCCCAGATGTCAGCTAACAAATAATGACTTTAAACATGCTTCTAAGAACTCACAGTTCTCAATTCCCAAGGACTGGTCAAAAACCTACCAGTCTACCAAGTTCCATTAAGCTAGTCAATATTTCTTCATTTGACATATTCTTGGTCTTCCAGGATGACTAAACAATTTAACAGTTTCTATTTCTGGAAAATGGAAACATTTTTGGAACTTCCTGAGTAACTGAAGAACTCATATAACTAAAGATATGCCTGAAGAAACTCACTGGCTCTAGTAGGAAATCTCCTTACATCCATCTACTTTAGACACATAAGTTAGAAAAAAATCATTCCTGTAGCTTGACGGACACAGTGGGTTAATGTATTAAGAGCCTGCTTACCCTGATAAGCAGGGCTCTTTTCTCCTACCTCACATTTCTCAAGGAATGCCTACAGAGAGGTTACTTTTAAAGTAGGAAAGATAAGATTCAGGAGCAGCATAACTGGGCCCAGTGGTACCATGTCTCTTCTTTCCTATTTCAAGTATGAACACAAGTTTGTCATGACACAGCACCCAAATCCATAGCAACTATGAAACAAATGCTAGTGAGTATACCTGTATTGTTCACAAAGGGCATTTCAAGTCTGTGGCTGTATATCATAAATTATACAGAAGAGTTTTATGAATTGTTCTGATACATACACCTAATAAAAGAGTACCTGGAAAATGAGGTATAATTTCACCATCTAATTTGTATGCAACTCCAACTTTGATTTCCGTAAACATGTCCAAAATATCCAATTTGGTAAGCGCCAACCTAATTTTGGAAGAAAAGGAGATGTCAACAACTTGATGAAGGAGTAAAGGAGAATTCATACAAGGCTAAAAGTTCCAAAGCAATTCTGAAAACTGGTTAGAATTATATTTTAAAGCATACCACACATAAAACACTACAGGCCAATATATGGATATATTTTCCTCTATTAAAAACAATGACTTAACTGATCACTTTTCTAATAACTTTAACAGATTTTCACTGATTGATAGATCCACAACCTCTCGCTCAGTTTCTCAGGATCAAATAATACATATCCAGAGAGGGCGGCCTGGAGTAAAGGATGCATTCTGTGGCTGACACAGCAAAACTGACTATTCCACGTGAAGGACAAAATATGTGTACGATACATACACATATGCGATCAAGCCTCATTTCTTCATTCTCCTTTAACACTACTCTTCTGGTCAGAAATTGTCAAAGGAGAGTGAGGATTTCTTCATAACACATCAAAATCTCCCAATAAATTGACTGGAAAACAGTTTTCTAGGAAAATCTATAGAAATTAGATAAAACACTAGGTCCAAGATTCTTGTCCACAGATTATTTTTGTATCCTTTATTCTAATATTTGCTAAAAGTTAAGCCTGAATAATACAAACATGAATACATTTTTATATTATGTGTATGCAATATTAATAGCAACTTTTGCTGAGCATTTTTAGTGTGCCAGGCAGCATGCTATATACTCTCATCTAGAATTCAAAATACCCGTTTGATGTAGACAGTACTATTATTTAGATTTTAAAGATGATGAAAAAGTCATAGAAAGATTATCTTACCCAAAGTCACATGGCATAATGTATGGATCTGATATCTGAATCCAGAAGTCAGATGTCAATCAAGCCTATCCACTGAATCAGTTACGTTGCCTCCCCTCTGATATACACACTCTATGTTGCTCCATCTACCTACTCACCTTTCCACCTGCCTGTCTTACCTCCCTCTGAACTTATCTGCATGTAAGAGCATCAAGATTTTCTCTCCCAACCTTGGATGTCTAGGGAGAACAACTAGGCTCTCTCTCCTTATGCACCCCTCCCCTGTATTTTGGTCCACTTCTGAACTGCAATTTCATTTGGAGTCTAAAGAGTGAAATTTTTGTATTAGTGCACTACCTCAAGTTTGCACTCCACAAAATTTAACCTATAGTCATGAACTGTCATTTATGAAGTACGTGTTTCTAAGAATACTCACGCGGTAAAGCCATTAATCATATGAGCATATTTGAGCAAAACAAGGTCCAACCAGCCACATCTTCTTTTCCTTCCTGTCGTTACACCAAACTCTCTACCCCTTGTTTGTAATAATTCTCCAATTTCCTAAAGAACAGAAAATAAAACTTTAGGATTAGAATACCAATACTCTAAATCTAGTAGATCACGTAACATGTTATAGATCATATAACAAGGCATGAAGTTTCTTAGAGATAAACATCTTTCAGAAAAAATAACTAAATTGGAAGGTATAATTTCACAGAGATAGATTTTATGTGAAGGAGGCATTATTTGAAATACATTCACTTTTGACTTTATTTTTTAACCACTATTTTAAAGACCAACATTTTTTTCTATTATACACATAACTTCTAAAAATTTAGTTTAACATATATAAATATTGCATATTAAAAACTAAGCTGCTAATAAATATTTACTAAAATAGGTACGTTAGTCCAATTTGTTCTAAGAACTGTAGTTTGATGATTTTCCTGAAAACCATAAGGCAAATTCCCATCTAGTAGTTGCTACCACAATGTCCTTTCGAAGAAAATTAAGATTTAAAACAATGCTCAAAGTTCTAAGCTACAGCCACTCCCTACAACCTAATTTTCCCATCTATCATCTATCTATTCCTTAATTTACACCTTTCTGATTAAAGCCATCATTTCATCATCACACATATTCTCACGGAATTACAACTAAAAGACTGCTTTGTCAGGTTTGAATTTCAGTCTTGTTTATCTGTGTGGCCTGGGGCAGTTCCTTCAGTTCTCCAAGCCTCAGTTTCCCCATATGTAGAATGAGGATGGTAACAGCACCCAGCTCCCAGAGTTGCTGTGAGGATACAAAGAGCTTCTAAGTTTACAGCAATTAAACAGTGGCTGGCCTGAGGTCACCACCAAGTAAACAGTGGGCTATGATTAGACAATGTCTGGAGATCACTTTCCTCAACCTTGACTCCTAATAAGCTCTTGGTGAAAGATACCTGTCACTTTTAAATTCTCCCTCCTCTACTATCTTAATCCCCTTCGTAACCCACCTTCACTTGCCTGCAATTACAGTTACCTTTAAGTGCCCACTCCCTGGTGGCTCAGACGGTAAAGTGTCTGTCTACAATGCGGGAGACCAGGGTTCAATCCCTGGTTTGGGAAGATCCCCTGGAGAAGGAAATGGCAATCCACTCTAGTACTATTGCTTGGAAAATCCCATGGACAAAGGAGCCTGGTAGGGTACAGTCCATGGGGTCGCAAAGCGTTGGACACGACTGAGTGACTTCACTTTCACTTAAGTGCCCACTAATCTCTCCCCTTTTGTTGCCAATCTGTTGCCACTAACAATAAAGGTATATGTAATTTTCTTTAAAGTTGTGCTGATTAATCTTGCAAATTAAGTAAAATGCATAAAAAACAATAATTCATTAAGAAAAAAAGCATGATTTTTCATTTTCAAACTTTTGAATCAGATTTAGCTGAGAAACAGGCTTACATTGTCTTGCTCTGTAGGAAAGGCACCAATACCAACTCTAGTTGTATAAGCTTTCACAACTCCATACACTTCTCCAACGTTTTGAGGGGGCATACCCAAGCCAGTACACACACCTCCAACTGTACAGTTCGAAGAGGTCACAAAAGGATAAGTTCCTAAGAACAGAAACAAACAGTAAAATATACACAAATGATAGACGTTATTTTTTTAAATTCTGCATTTGAGTATATTCTAGGTATTTGACAGACTTATGGAACCACCCTTTCAAAGCCTCGATGTTTTATTCCTGATTCTTTTTGTCTGTAGAGATAAAAACATAGGTGGTTAAGCTATAGCTATAGTGCTATACTACAGACGCTCCTTGAGTACATGCAATTACTCGGTTCTGTCCAGTAGGTACTCACCTAATTTAATGCCAAAACTCTGGTGTTATCCTACTATGCAGATTTATATTTTATACTTTCCTGTTAATTTAAAACAGGAGTAAATTTATTTTACTCCCTTGATACAGATACCCCAGCAGCCTGGAGTGACAAAAGTACACCAAGAATTCTGTGGTATTCCACAGTTTATGAGCTTTTGATGTCTCTTCAGGGAATAAACCCCAGAAATGACAAGAGTAATCAAAGGTGTACTTCCTACCCTCCTCAACCCTGACCCCAAGATGCTCTTCATACTTGAATTATCCCCTATGCTAATTAGACACTGCTTTCTTCCAGATTGGATAGGCATATTATGATATCAAGAATATATATCTACTGTACAGAAATACACTTTAATTGGCTTACTTGGAGTCAAAAGTCAATGAAATGTTAGTAACAACTAAGAACAGTCTTATACTGAGAGATCATGTTTAGCTTGAAAGGCCAACAAAGGCAGTAGTTTGAAGATGATAAGCATCAAATTTTTAAACTCAGAATCTCACATCCAGGCAGTTAATTAAACAGACTTCCAGAGATCTTAGGATGTGCATGCTTAGTAACAATGTATATTATTAGCTCTTGATAGTTTTTAAAAGGTTGAATTATAGGTTCTTGCACAGAATCCATCTAATCATCTTTCAGTTCCAAGGAAATACAGTCTGGAATTGCTATAAACCAAACAACAACAAAAATCCCATTGACCCAAAGAGTGATTCCATTTTTCTAATGAACTGCAAAACACAAAATATTCCCTTTTTTAAAAAAGGGTTAGGATAAGATGACAAACTTTCATCATTTCTGAATATACAAGCAAAAAGCCTTATTCTAAAATCCTTTAATGCTAACATTAATCATGCATATCTTAAGCAATTTAGGATTCAAGTTATGCTCCCCGTAAACTGTATCTCACTTACCAAAATCAATATCCAGTAGTGCTGCATTTGCACCTTCTACCAAGATTTTCTTTGGTGGTCCATGGAGAGCTTCATACAGGAAATAAACTCCATCTCTCACCATTGGTTTAATCCTTTCCATATAACCCTATATACAAAGACAAAAACCAAGCTCAATGTATACTAATAAATTTACAATGTAAACTATCTGAGTAAAAATTACCCAACTTTTGACGATGAAAACTGACAACTGGAAAGGAGAAAGGGATTGGTGACAATGCTCACCCTATTGCAACATTTGGATTGGCTTTGGTCTCTCATGCTGATTTTCCAGAACCAGAAAAGAGACACTATTTGAAGAGAAGCAGTACTCTTGCCTGGAAAATTCCATGGACGGAGGAGCCTGGTGGGCTGCAGTCCATGGGGTCGCAACTGAGCAACTTCACTTTCACTTTTCACTTTCCTGCACTGGAGAAGGAAATGGCAACCCACTCTTGCCTGGAGAATCCCTGGGATGGGGGGAGCCTGTTGGGCTGCCGTCTATGGGGTCGTACAGAGTCGGACACGACTGAAGCAACTTAGCAGCAGCAGCAACAGAAATACAATGAAACTCAAAAGGTTCTACTTCAACCTCACTGCAAATAATGATAACAATTTTCTGAACAGCCCAGTACTCATACTTCATATACCAGCTTTTAGGAAAATAAAAAGAACTGAATATTGTGCGTTTATATTTTGTAGGTATTAAAAAAGCAGCACTTAAGAGTCCATATAACCATAAGCGCATCAAAGTCTTTCTCAAAACGTTGTGAGGGCCACCAGTGACACTGCCAAGCAAGCAAGTATCAATAATTGATTACTAATATTCTTTTCCCACTGTACTGCATTACAGTAAAATACCTTAGCAGTATTACTAGTAATATCAATACTAACTCACATAAACATGATAAAACTTTCTCAAAACATGTTTAAAGTATAATAATGCTGCTTAATTCTAGAGATTCAATTAACAATATAAATAAGAGTTCCCCCAAAGCCTATAGTATAACTGCAATAAAATTTAGTTTCAACCATGTTTAGCCAGACCAGTATGGAAATTCCAAGATCCACTCATGAACTCACTGAGTATGTTATACCAATTGATGGACACATAATCCCCCTCTGGTTCTAGCAGCCAGTCTCATGCTTCTTCCTGTTTTAGTCCTTTATTTTTAATGCTGGAATGACTGTACCATTCATCATGTTCCTTAAAGTCCTGGTTCAACATACAGCAGTCCCCCCACATATCCTAGCAGAATATGTTCCAAGACCCCCAGCGGATGCCTGAAACCACAGACCATACCCAACTCTACATACACTGTTTTCTATATCCATACACACCTTTGATAATATTTAAGTTATAAATGAGGCACATCAAGAGATCAACAATAACCAATAATCAAATAGAACACTTATGTCAATATACTATAATAATATAATTGTGTAAAACACTGTTATACTTTTGCAACAGCAAAACTAGCACAAATCTCTTTTTCCTTCTTTACAATTTCATGGAAAGAAGACTTATTCTTACTGGAGACCTTAGCAACCACAGCATATTTTTCTCTTTCCTTAGTAAGTCAAGAACTTTCACTGTATGGTTTCTCTTTGGTGTATCCAAATTGCCAGCATTACTGCTCTTGTACCTTGGGGGCATTAGTAAGTTAAACGGGTCACTTGAATATAAGCACTGTGATAACAGGACAGTCAATCTGGCAAGGGAAATGGCTGGTCAGCGACTAATGGGCAGGATGCACTGGACAAAGGGATGACTGATGTCTTGGGAAGGACGGAGCAGGACAGCAAGAGGTTTCATCACGCTACTCAGAAGGTCTCAAATTTAAAACTTAAAGAGTTGTCTCGCACTTGACCACAGGAAACTGAAACCACAAAAAGCAAAACCAAGGATAAGGGGAGAATACCGCTCAACGCCTATTAAGAATCTTCTTAACTAATTCTGGTCATTATTATTCATATCCTTTACATTCATATGGAATATGTATAGAATAGAATTGAAAAAATACACCTGTATATTAGCATGTAAATATTTTCAAATTGCTACTAATAAATTTAAAATATTTGTTGCATGACAGAATGAAAACAAAGTGGCAGTCTATTCTAAGCAATATACTGAAATCCAAATACCTAACATTCACAATGTCCCTTGAAGGTCACTTTTTCAGAAGAAATTCAGTGAGTAGGTAGACCTAAGATCTGCTACAACTCTAAAATGACATATAAGGTATGTAAATTCTTAATTCAGTTCTGGAACTGATGTCATACTTATTCACAGGAAAGAAAGAATAACAGTCAGCAGCTTGAAACTCCGAAGATTTTGGAGGAAGGGAAGGGTGGAGAGGATAGGCAACTTGAATACCGACCAACTTAGGCACCAACTGTGGTCCTAATTTTTGGTCAATAACCTTCTGTGTCTCTAAAGAGTACAGTGCTTTAGAGCTGTCCCTTTAACAGACCCTTTGGGGTATCAATCCTAAATGTGCTGGTTAGCTTTAAAAGTTATCATCTCTCATTTGTCCCTTAGTTGATCTATCCTCCAAATGCTTATGAGTGATTTTTATATAATACAAAGTTAGTCCTTTTTTTCTGCTCAAAATTATTGAGTAGCTAACCTTCCTATTACTGCATATAACATCAACGTAAGACTTATGATTTGGTTCCTACTATGTCTAACTTTTTGTGATCTCATTCACTGTAGCCTGTCAGACTCCTTTTCAAGTACTTTACTCTTGCTCCCTGGTTCCCACTGGATGTTTTGTTAAAGCCACATCATGTAAAGTTACTCAAACATGCCACGTCCTTTTAGGCCTATATGCTTTCAGACTTACCTTCAGTTTTTGTAATTCACCTTCAATGTCTATTTCCAAAGTAGGGTATATAGATTTGTACTGGTTAGCCAGAACTTTGAACCTGAGAAAAAACAGATAAATCAAGACTTTAGCTCTGTTTTAAAATATTCTGAATAATTTTATTCCATTCAAGTGATTTCTGGAGTTAAGTGGTCTTAATAACAATCCCCAAAATGAAGTTACACTCTGAGAAACAGAATCTAATTAAGGTCAGTCATATGAATAAATGATACATTCAAAATATGTTTTGCTGATATGAATATCAACAATATAATTAAGGTGATGTGTGAGGGGCAGGAAGAGCAGGGAATGACTCAAATCTGTAACCACAAGACTTAAATCTGAATTAATTATATTATACTCTGTGAAAGACAAAAGGGGATGGTCTAAAATAATGCTTTTAGGAGAGTCAGCGGCAGACATTAGCAACTTGTCTCCAATATTCTCACTGGAGGTGCCCTAACAATGCAGACAGACAAACTGCTGACTGAAAATGGATACACCAAGTGATCTTTGAGGCTGTTATTAGATGCAACCGACTAACTCATCATTGAGACACCATATAGTTTACTGATGATTATTAGGTTTCCCATGGAGATTTTTCTACAGTGATTAAATGTCAAGGCGGCATTCCTACTTTTCAAGCTGAGCTTGATTCATGTTAGTTCACAAATACTTGATAACCTAATTATTTCTAGGTGAAAGGATACAGCAATGTCTTTGAACTTGAAAATCTAAGGATCAAGACCCTAGGATATGAAGACCCCACCATAGCACTGCCACATCCCCCAGGAAACATGTCTATTTCTCAGTAAAGCATTCTAAATTCCAATCCTTAAATATAATTTTGGCTTTGTCTTTCTGGGGGTACTCATATGATATCGACATCATGTTATTTTCATGAAGTTAATCTCAAATTAAGGACCAATTCAAATGTAATAAAAAATAACTTTAGTATTTCAAAAGAAACAAAAAAGCCAACCACCACGAATCAACTAGAATACAGATTTTTATCAATTTGCATATTGAGTTTTAAGAATTCTAAAAATCCATTTGCTCTTTCCATTTCAAAATACAAGATAGTTACCTCTCAGAGAAGCCATCAAAGTCAGAAACAAGATCGCACATCCTGAGTCCACTCCGAGCAGCTTTGGAAGAATAAACTGGGCCAATGCCCTTTTTTGTGGTACCCAAACTTAAAAATAGATCAAAACAAGCTCTGAGTTAGAAAAGAAAGATCCAGTTCTTAATGGTCAGCTGACCACAGAGAATTAAGTTACTATGAGTGTTTTCTATTTATGCTATTTGCTTTATGTTTATTGTCATGATCTTACTAATTTTCTCTGAAATCTAAACAGGATAGTCTAATAGCTATTTTTCTTAAACTTCTGGCCTAGAATTGAAACAAAAAAAGACTAGATATGCTTAAAACTGCACACACACACCCACCCACAAAAACCCACAAAAAACAGAACATACTTTTTTCCCGCTTGTTCTTGTCTCTGTTGTTCCTGGATACCATCAGCTGCCTGATGAAAATCAAATACTGAGGGAGAAAAAACAAAATCAGCTGTCATTGACTCAAAAGTAATGTAGGAAAGCAAAATGTATTTTGTTTTAAATTACTTAAGTTACAAATCCCATCAGCCTAGCTTCTTTATGACAAATACAATCCTAACTGGTATATTATTATGAACATATACCTGATCATTCATTCCTATTTATTGCAATCTATCATATTTTTACAAATGAGTCCTTAAGATAATAATTTTGGAATACCCTACCCTACAATTCTATAAAGCTCATTTTACTAAGATATTCTCTGCAAGTTTTGTACTCTAGAATAATTTGGGGGTTATGTTGATCACCTCCCTCTTCTCTTCCTCATAAGCTAATAGTGGAGGTAATATTAAAAAAATCAAATCCCAGAGAAATCAGGAGAGAAGAAAAAAGAACAAATAGAAAACAAAGAGTAAATATAAATTCAACCATACCACTAATTATACTAAAAGTAAATAGTTTAGATACTCCAATTAAAAAGAACATTATCACAATGAATAGAAAGCAAAGTCTCAATAACTCGTTGACAATAAATGAGCCATAAATATAAAGATATAAATAGGTTAATAATATGTGCAAATAAATAATATATGCAAATTTGAAATCATTTATTTTCAAATAGAAGTAGCAAAGCCTCTTGAAATACTACTTATTCATTTGACTAGCTAATTCTTCAGAAGTAGGTAATCTTAACCTAGTCCTTATCAGAAACAGAAAAAAAATTTAACAATATTTCATGTACTTAAACTCAATTCATCCTACTTAGTTTTCAATAAAATTAAAGATCAAATCATCTATTAAACGCTTTCATATGTTTCTGATAAAAAGACAGTTATATATAAATATACTGCATCCCCTTACCAATATGAGCTCTGTCAGATATGATAAGCCTTTTCTCCCAGCCTTCCAGACCTAGAAGGAAGGGAAGAATAGACATGCTTAATTGAACATTTGTATAATAATTTTTAAATCTTAATTTCCTTAGAAATACAATGTTTAAAAGTGTTTTTCACTGAAGTAATCATTTTAGTATCTTTTCTTCTGTATAGGAAATATATTTAACAAGAATTTTCTCATCTGTCATTATACAAACTCATTCACAAATTCTATCTTTCTAAATGTTTTGCTCTAAGCTGTTCCAAACTCAAGCCAACCATAGCCACATAAAATACTTTTAAGCATCCAAAAACACAAATGGTACAAAATATCATTTTGTCAGCGGTGGGGAGTGAGGAGCAGAGCATGGGCAGAATTTTGAGAAAAGGGAGATAATTTTGGGAATAGTGCCCCTTCTCAAGACAATTACAAAAAATGTGATTAAACAAAATAATAAAATGTTCTCACTAATTCTTCCAAAGTACTATCAATTACTGTACTTATCACACTGAATTATAAGAAGATCTATGTATCTTCCCATTTAAGTGTAAATGCCTGAGAGTAGGAGTCATGAGTTTTCATAACACGGGGCCTGGCATCCAATAAATGTTCAAAGAAAATGACTATTGAATGAATAAATAAATGAATTTAAATATTTTTCTTTAAAGACAGAACCTTAGGTTATATGTATTCTAAGGATTAGCCACCCAGCCCAGGTTATATGTATTCTAAGGATAAGCCACCAAATACTAATTTTGAAAATTAGCATTTGAATAGTAAAAATTAATTACTTTTGATAACATTCAAAGATTTGTTTTAAAAATATTCCTTATAAAGAAGATATTAAGCCCTCCCATAGTTGTTGACATATAAACACATATGTATTCTAAAGTTAGCTTAGGCAATTTTACAAAGTAAATATTACAGAGAAATTCAGTAAGGTGATTCAGCTGGGTTAGGTAGGGCAGAAGGAAAAACAGGAGGGCAAAACTGTAAAGGGGGATGAAGAACAGCGGAGAGCAGCATGGGAACCTCGACCTGACCAATTAAAGACAGCAGACACACAAACAGGTAAAATTTCAGGGAAGACTGCAGAGAGAGAAGCAAGACAGGATTCTTTTAAGTCAGATTTAGTTGTCAGGAACACTTAAGGATGGATGGACTGCTACTTCTATGCATGAAAGATAAACTTTAAAAATTTAATAGGACTTAGTGTATTAAACATGAGTTAAGGGGAAACTACACTAATGATTTTTCTCAATTATGTTTTATTTGTACTGTCACAGTCCCCTCAAACCCTAGAAAGGCAGCCAAACTGAATGTAAACGGACTTTCAAAACTCCAGAAACGTAAGAGAAGGCAGGAAATCAAGGCTCTCTCTTTTTTTTTTTAGATGGAAGTGGATACACTGCATAGAAGAGTTTACCTCACTTGGAGGGAGGGATCTAAACAACCCTCTTTTGTCCTGGGTTGTAGTAACCAAGGGACTTCCAGATCGTCTCGGAAATGAGGCTAATGGTGTACAAAATGGGCTAAGTGGCTTCCTGAAACTGCCTTAAGCTAATTTTGGTTTGTGCAGAAGAGGATGCTAGCAAGCACAAGTGACACAATGAGCTTGTTTCCTAGAGTCGTGCCACAAACATATAGTAATTCTAGCTACCTAAAGATAAGGTTTGCAGACAACCAATGTGTAAAAAATCAGGACTTACACAATGAATTTGCTATGCTTGTCTTTTGTTTAGAACACTGATTATAATGAATATAATAAAAATTAAAATAAATAAAAATTATGACATAAAAATTATGTCCTACAATAACCTGCAATTTTAAAGTAGAAGATAAAAATGTGACTTTTTTCTGGAATGAGAGTCCCTTTAAAACTTTACCCTCGCCCATCCCCCCCAAAAAACAAATAACTGGTTACCAGACAAAGCAGACTCATTCTTTCATACCTTTTCCTTTTTGAACGTTTTTTTCTGCCTCCTCAAACAATCCAGGTAGATGAATCACCACACCATTTCCTTAAAAAAAAAATGCACACAAATAAACCCCAACTTTAGACATCTATATTTGTAATACATAATGATATTTAAACAAAGACATTTATAATAATCCTTATCTAGAACAGTAGAAGAGTGATACACTTTGATTAGTAGAACATTCTAATTTATCAGGGAGTTACCACGGAAATGACTCCAAGTCTTAAAAAGTAGTAAAATGTAAATACACAATAGAACATAATACACATAATATAAAACACTTAAAACGGCACTCAATAAGCTTTGAAATTTCTTTGAAATGAAGTGAAACTGTTATTTTGAAAGGAACCAGTTATATAGTTTTAGGCAAACTGAACCAGATCACAGTCTTTTCAACTTGGGGACTCAAACCAATTTGTGGCCATAAAATCAATTTACTGGGTTGTGATTAGCATTTTTAAAAATAAAAGACTAGAAGAGAAAATGTCTGATTGCATCTTATGTTACAAGCATTCAGAATCCACCCATGAAACACAGACTTCTCGCTTTTCTTACTATGCTTCATCGTGCTTGGAAACCTGATTTGATGATCCAACACTTTGCTACACAGTTAAGAATGCCAATAAGAAATAAATGCAAAGTAATCATTCCAAAAAGTATTAGGGCTAAAAGATCTAAAAGAGGTGTTAAACAGTGAAAGTAAGGTATATTCCAGGAGGTACCACTGTCAGGATTAATAAGCAATCAATAAATCATTTGATTAGAGATTAAATAAGCTTAATGAAAAATAAACACTATTATCAACTGGGGGAAGAAAATCCCTAAGTTCAGTTTACATACTTACCAATGAATGCAGTAACATTCGGGTTAATTATTCCACTGGGTAAAAGGTGAAAATCATATTCCACAGAATCTACAACAACTGTATGGCCAGCATTATTTCCTCCCTGAAATACAAGATTGGGAAAACTAAACCTAACAATGAATATGACAAGCAATATAATTCCTTCCAAAGTGAATTAATGATTTCCTACTAAAATGACAATGTTACTTGAGGCAACCCAAGTATCTGCCTCGAATACTTATTCTCTAGAGGCTTACAACAGTTTGGCCATCCTCTCTCCTTTCCCTACTTGAGTGATTATTCCTAACAGGATCTAGAAATTGGAGAATTCAGATTTCTGGAAGACTGAAAGACATATTCCATCTTAAAAAGAGAAAAAAATGAACAAAGTACAGGGAAGAATCAGCTTGTTATTCTGTTTCTAGCACCATGTGGAACATGTAGCAATCTACTTAATTATCCGTGACACTGATCTTTAAAATATCCTTAAAGCTGAAAAAGTAATCTATCCTAACTTGATAGAAATATTCATATAATTCTCATTGTCCTAAAAGTGTGACAAGCAACTCTGACCTAAAATTATTATCCTTATATTGATTTATCAACTAGGATATCTCCCAAGCAATTCCCTCAACTATTAGTTATCCTGAAGACTAATTTTTAAATTTTAAAATCAGTCTTGTGAGCTTGGTTAGTGACCAGTTCCTTAAATCTGCTTGTCTCTGGCTAAAGTAATACACTGGGTCAAGGAACTTCTAAAGCTGAGCATCATAGTAAAAATCCATGGTGAAATTTCTACTCTATGAAACAAAATGTGAAACTGAATTATAAAAATCAGGTACAAAAAAAAAAATCAGGTACAAATGAGATAGTATTAAGTGATCAGACAATTTTTCTAATTTCTAAGCTTAAAAAGCATGAGGAAAAGACACAAATCATGTTATGTTTAAACATCTACAGAACACTAACAATAATTTAAAAATAAACAACAAAACTAGGAATATATCTGAACAAATAAAAAGTTTAACAACATCTTTGCAGGATGTGACTGGTTTAACTAGATCACAAGGCTACCAAATTTACGTGCTTTTACCATCATCATGAATTCACAAAAATGCCAGAAGAAGTCCTGCAAAAAAAATTTTCAACAAAGCAAATACTTATTTACAGTGTTTTGCACTGTACAAAGAATTCCTTGCTTAAAGACTAGAGTTATGTCATGTATGTTTAAAAGAAAAAAAAAAAAAAAGACTTGGCAGTGGTAGCCTGAAGTCCACCAGATAACAGGTAGGTGACAAGACACAGGAAGACAGAAGCAGGGATTTAAGCAATACCTCCTTCACTTGATACCATCAAAGGAACAGGTGAATATTTTTTTTTACCGTTTACTTATTTGTAGGCAACATCTGCAAATGGATATAAAAGGCACAGTAGGATGTACAGTAAAAAGTGAAGTCTCTCTCGTACTCTTCTCTCCCCTTCCCTGCTACAAGGCTGCTGTTTCCACCTGCTTTTTGTGTCCTTCCCTAAGTAATTCTGCATATACAAACACATATTTGCATATTCCACTTATGCAAATAATAGCAAAGATATATACCTGGGCAAACTGCTTTTCTACCTAACAAATCTTAAAGCTCATTCTCTCTAACCTTGCAAAGGGAAAACCTCATTCTTTCAACAGCTGCACTGTATTCTTTTTTATAAGGACACATACATTTACTAAACTGGTCCCACAGAAAGGCATTTAGGTTGTTTCCAACCTTTCGTCTTTATTAACAATGTTGCAATATACTTCCTGGTACATACTTTGTTATTATTTTACCCTGGGCAAGTTTATCACCAACTCTGACAGAATCCTAAAACATTACATAAACTAAAGAATATACTGGAAAAAAAAAAAGAACATATTGATCTTAGTCTTTCTTAAATAACCCACAGGACAATTCTTACTTGGTTTTTATGGGTTTTCTTTCATTCTATCCCTCATACCAATATTAGCCTTTTTATCACAACTTTCTGTGATTTAGGAAACTTCCAAGTTTCAGGAAAAATATTTTCAGAGTATGAAAACTCATTAAAATTTCTTCAAATCTTAGGAAAATGTTAATTTGTTATTATAACTATTTACTCTAAATTGTTATAAAACACTAAATTTAATGAATTCATATTAAACTGTTATAAGGTACTAGTGACTTTGAAACAATCAATAAAATGTTATTATTTAAGCAGAACCGGTTTTCTTTTTAATTCATTTGCTTAATATAAAACAAACTACTTTGTAATTTTGACGTAGACTTTTAAAATAAGTCTCTTTACTCATTTTTTTTTACACAGTTGTTTTTAAAGATATACTAATATAGTCATTTGGATAAATAATTTTTAACTCAGTTGTTCTTGTGTATAACAAAGCCTAGTACTCTCTTAGATAATATCTTACTAAGACAGGACGTAATGATGGAAAGATAGTGGCTGATATATTTGTTTGTTTGAAACAGGTCATTGTGATTGGTGATAAATGACTTTCGGGCAATATATACTCTGAGTTCTTCCAAGTTTACACACAGGTGGTGGTTCAGGCTGGAAAAGTTCAGCTGCAAAGGGCTTGAAATTACACTTTCGTGAACAGCTTGCTCATTCAAACATTAAACAAGATTGTTCAATAATCAATGCCTTAGTAAGGATTCCTATATGGTTTAAATCCCACTTAAATTGTTTGATTGAGTAGGAAAATATGGTTAAATATATTCAAGAATAACCCTAAATTATCCTGCTGAGGAGTTAAGGGAGAAAATGTGTGTATTAGCTAGTATGTTTGGTCACTAGTGCCCTACAAGGGTTGGGGTGTAAAAGCTTCTAATCTTGAAACACTTGCTGTGCAGAAGAGTCCTAAGGTGCACTGAGACGGAGCCACTCATAAGGCATTTTTTGACAAATCTATATATGATAAAACTTTTAGTATAGGGTCATTTCACAAAAAGCCTCAGATGAAGCTTCAAATTTCAACTGCCTGTTTGGATGCCAACCTAAAACATCTGTAAGTTTTGAGTGCAATGTGCTTAGTCGCTCAGTCGTGTCCAGCTCTTTGTGACCCCATGGACTGTAGCTCCTCTGTCCATGTGGATTCTACAGGCAAGAATACTGGAGTGGACTGCCATGCCCTCCTCCAGGGGATCTTCCCAATCCAGGTATCGAACCCAGGTCTCCTGCATTGCAGGCAGATTCTTTACCATCTGAGCCACCAGGGAAGCCCATAAATTGTGTGGAATATACAAAATTCTTCTTGGGAGCTGAGGAAATTGTTCTGAAACACAGGTCCGAGCAGGGGTCACATGTTAGCAGCAGACAGCAAAAACAAAGAGGTTTCAGTAGAACTACCATTGCCAGTCTCACCCAACCACCAACACCCATGACCACTTTACCAGGGCAGATAGTCCTCCTTCTGTATCCACAGGAGATTGGTGCCAGGACCCCCAGAGACATTAAAATCCACAAGTGTTTAAGTCCCTTGTATAGTGCAACATTTGCATATGACTTATGCAAACCCTCAGGGATACTTTAAATCATCTCCAAATTACTTATAATACCCAATACAACATAAATGCTATGTAAATAGTTGCCAGCATAGCAAATTCAAGTTTTGCTTTTTGGAACTTTCTGGATTTTTTTTTTTCAATTTATTTTTGATTGACGGTTGAATCCTTGGATACAGAACCCATGGATATGGAGGGCCAACTGTACTCTAAACTGCAGACTCCCACATTTGCGATGAACAGCTTCTCACATGGGCAACTCTCTGCAGTATGTACCTAGATAAGTAGCAAGGACATATATGTTTAATTACGTTTAATGTTTCTCCTAACTAGCACTGGGAAGGCCAGATAAATGATAGAAGATAAATATATCTTTCATTCTACTTTTAACAGATACCTCAAAGCAAATTTGGAAAAGTATCCTCCCAGATACAACATTAACCACATATTTATATTAATAGCTATATGTAAACTACCTCTTGTTGCTTTGCTAAATTCCCATAACACTTATGATCCCACTCATTCATGCAGCATTTAACAAATACTTCTAAATATCACAGCTGTATATTTTATACTACTTAACTAAAAAACAGAATATGTTCAATTGTTATAGAAACAAGGAGCTGTGGAACAGTAATTAATGCTGTTTTGCAGATCAACCATATCAATCGAGAAAATATTTCTTTATGAATCTTAGATGTCTTCACTTTTGAACATTTTTAATTTTGAAATATACCATCTAAAACCCCATTAAACAAATGAGTGGGGCTCAAAGGTGGCTGCATATTGTGTGGCAAGTCTCTTTGAGGAAAAACGTAAGTTTATAATGCCTTATATATTTTTCTTACATTAAATAACAAGAACAAATGTAAAATTCAGCGGGGATATAAGATGACAAATATAAACTCTTTAAATACAAGGGCTCAATACTTTGCTTCCCCCACAGTGACCAATAAAGTTCTAGATACTGTTAGTACTTATTTGATATGGACTAATTAATGAGAGAGTTGATATGGACTAATTAGTGAGATGGTTAGATAGCATTACCAATTCAATAGACATGAACTTAAGCAAACCCCGGGAGATAGTGGAGGACAGGGAAGCCTAGTGTGCTTAGGGTCAAAAACAGTTGGACAAGAGTTTGTAACTGAACAACAACAACAATGATAATTTTAGAAAAGTAAAACTCTACAATTCTTTGAAAATAAAGCCATTCTACCACCTCTTCAAAACAAAAGGAAATTAACAATATTAAAGTGAAGAATATTTAAAGGAAAAAATCCAGTCATCCAATCAGCACTCACCACAATCACAAAAACATCCTCTAATTTGGTGTTTATTTTACTGATTTTCTTTGACCATTATTTTTACATTAAAATTGAATATAAATATCAAACAAGCTTCTTAATGACCAAAAAAACACAGCTGTACCTCACTGAAATAAATTAGAATATTATTATGATGGAGGTGGGGGAGAGCAGAACTAAAATTCTATGTTCTCCAAGATGAAGAGCAAAATTTCTTGTATGTACTTTTAGGGCTTAAAAACCAATACAGCTAAGTCTCATTATTTTAATTATAGTTAAAATAATAAAAACCTATTTAACACCACACATTTTCCCTCCAGAAAAGCACCAAAGGTCTACAATACATTAGAAAACAACTTACAAATGAGAATAACCCTGAATTGTTTCCTCATTTCTTATCTTCCCATGAAATGAACTGAAGGTCAGTTACACCTTCAGTACATTGAGTTCCTCTGCCTCCCCTCCCCCTTACCATTTACTTCATAAACCATAATGTGTAATCATCCCCTCTGGCCTCAGTAATTGATCCAGAGGAGGAAACCTGATCCAGGCCTGAGCCAATCAAGCTTCCCTTGGGAATTTGATTGTGCGAGATGCCTATCACCTAAGAGAGCATCCTAAAGAGAAAAACCGCCAGTTCTGCCTGCTGAGATCCAAGGAGCTGCCTAAGGCCAGGCCATTCCAAGGTTTAGCCATCTAGGTATTCTTTTAAACATAGCCCCATTTTGCTTAAGACAGTCTCTTTTCCAATGTTTGTAAAGAATCCAGATTATTCACAAAGCAAAGTCCCTGCAAGACGGTTTGTATACAGCCCATTCTCTAAATTCACATCCTGCACTAGTAATAACTGAATATAAGATGATTAACTTATGTACACCTGAAACTAATACTTGTAAATCAACTATACTTCAATTAAAAACTAATTTTAAAAAAAATTAATTTCTAAATTTTAATATCTGTGCCGTCAAGAATAAACCTCTAAAACATGGTACTGGAGGACACAGGGATAATATAATATTATTTAGTTGTTTTGTAACTGTTCTCTTAAATATCATAAAAGCCATTATAAACTTATGATTTTCCTCAAAGAGACTTGCCACTCAATATGAAGCCACTTTGGGGCTCCACTGGTTGGTTTCTTGGGGTTTTAGACTGCATATTTCAAAATAAGAATATTTAGCTCTTTTATACTGCTTTCATGTACACTTTTTTCCCCAATTTGATTTTAAACTTAATAAAGTCAGATGACAAGTGTTTTAAATTTTCTTCCCATAGCTCCTCAGAACCAGAGGCTATCAAGCCCAACTCTATATAAAAGTTTGGATCAGGAAATGTTGTTATACGTAAGTTTCTAAGAAGGTCCAAGAGAGGAAAGAGAAGAAAAAGGAAAGGAAAAGAAAAAAAACAAACTTTTTTTTAGAATGGAATGAAATGACACTAGTCAGCAAAAATGACTCCTGAGTCTTGACTTAGTTTGCTACTAGGTCTTCCTCTTTCCAAAATCACTCCAACTAAGTGAATTTCTGCTGTGAGAGGAGATGGAAACAGTCAATGTTACAAGCCTGAAAGAATGGTATCTCTTTTCTATCTAATAGCAAGAGTGTTAAGGGCTAACAATTTCATGCACATAGCACAGAGGCATTACTCAGGCCACTTAGTTTGGCCTCCAAAATAGTCTGTGTTTTCTCTTTGTCCTTGTTCCTCTGAATACATGAATACTACACTGTAATCATAGAGCTCAAAATGAACACCAATCAAAAAAAAGCCAGAATAAACACTACGGATTACAGCAGAGAGTAGCAATGCCTCAGACCCATACCTTTGAACTATTCTAGCAACCAAAAAAGGGTTTCCACTTCATATCTAGTCTTCAAGCTCCTCAGACACCTAACAGTCTTGTTTTGAATTGGTGCTGATTACCTGTGCTGATTTTCTTGGTAAAGACCCTTCCAGCCCGTGTCCTGTTGTTGATTTCACTATCTGCCAATACTAAAACACAGCAATCCGCAGCAATTAAGGAATTATAAACAAAGATGACTGTTCTTTTATAAAAACACTCAAATTACTGCAATTAGCTTGTGATTTCACAGTAGAGCAGGTTTAAGTTACTAGCAGTAAGCTGATCAAATTAAACTATTTGACAGTAACCAGACACACTAGCTAGGAAAACATATACAGGGTATCTGAATTTCTTTTTAGCAAAGACATCCAAGTGCACTGCTCAGTTATCTCTTAAAGGCTTAAGACATCTGCTTTACCTTACAGGATTACATTTACCTTCCAGTCTCATAAACAGATAAGTGTCACATGGATGACAAAAATCTCAGGTATCTTGTATTTTGTACCTTAAACTACAGTATAAAACAACTCACAAGGAAAATGGGAGGAGGAATAGACTTGGAGGATCTCAGGTTTCTGATTAAGAAGCTCCAGATTCTAGGTGCACGTGTGTGCTCTAATATACACACTTAACAAGGGTCAGAGATGACCACAGTCATAGATAGAAGGATCAGACATGCAACCAAAAAAATGCATAAACCAATGTTATGCCGCTCTTTATAAATGCCAGATAAAAACTCCCCTAATCATTAAAACATTTATGGAGACATTTTCTTAAAACACACTGACATTGAACTGCAGATTTCAAGTCAAAAAAAATTTCTCTCATGAATAAAACCCTTCCTTTAAATGGGTTTTCAAAATATAATACAGACAGAAGACCCATTTTTTAAAGATAATTTTATTACATTGAATTCAATATAATTAAAAGTTGGTTCAATGTAAAGAACCATCCATCTTGGAGCCAGAGTAGCCATGGGAACTGTCCTCTATTAACTGTCCCCCCCCTTCTTTTTAACTGAAGCATACAACAAACTGCGGGAAATTCTTAGAGAGATGGGACTGGCAGACCCCCTTCCCGGCCACCTGAGAAACCTGTGTGCAGGTCAGGAAGCAACAGTTAGAACTGGACATGGAACAACGGACTGGTTCCAAACTGGGAAAGGAGTACATCAAGGCTGTATACTAACCCCTGCTTATTTAACTTCTATGCAGAGTATATCATGCAAAATGCTGGGCTGGATGAATCACAAGCTGAAATCTTCAACCCTGAATATTCATTGGAAGGACTGATGCTGAAGCTAACGCTCCAATACTTTGGCCACCTGAGGCCAAGAGCTGACTCATTGGAAAAGACCCTGATACTGGGAAAGATTGAGGGCGCAAGGAGTAGGGGGTGACAGAGGATGAGATGGTTGGATGGCATCACTGACTCAATGGGCATGAGTTTGAGCAAACTCCTGGAGATAGTGAAGGACAGGGAAGCCTGGCGTGCTGCAGTTAATGGGATCACAAAGAGTTGGACACGACTTAGCAACTGAACAACAATACATAGTTGATTTACAATGTTGTGTTCGTTTCAGGTAGACAGTGAAGTGATTCGTTATACACATATATATACTTTTTCAGATTCTTTTCCCTTATAGGTTATTATAAAACATTGTGTTCCCTGTGCTATACACACTTTACTGTTCTTTTCAAATGCTTTCCCCAGACAATACTGAATAGCTCAACGTCCCTTTTTCAACTGATAAAAAGTACTCTAACATCACCAATCTTCACTTACTGTTATGTAGCTAATCCACATTAATCTTTGGTGTCAATACTGACTTAGTCCCCAAAACATACGTAGATTTGTATCCAATTACTGTTAAGTAAGCTATTAAGTATATTATCAATTTACAAGTTCACTCTAGATTTGTTCTAGGCAACAATTTTTCCTAAAGATACTTAAAACTACCAAACTAATCCACCCTTTCTCACCAAAATTAAAGAAACAGAATAATATTGGTCAGATTACTGAAGATAAGTTCATATAATTTAAAAATTTATGCCTCAGAAATAAAGATAATGCCATATTATCTATACTAATACAGTAAGCTTAAATAGTGAACAACTTAGAGATCTACTGCCCTCAGCAAAGAAAAACTGTTTAATAGAAACACATGGCAGTCAACTGAAATTTGTTGAGGAAATGCACAGAAGTTATACAATTATCAGTTACCTATTTTCTCATAGATAAAGGAGATAAAACTTTAAAGGAGTAAAGCCTTTGAACTTAATAGTACAACATAAAAAATACTAGCTAAAAATACTATGCAACAATTGTTAATCCCAGGAATGCTGGGGATTCCACATTAAGCTCACATCAATAGTCAATTAAACTGCCCAGGAATATATTAAAAATAATAAGGCTTCCCCAGTGGCTCAGTGGCAAAGAATTCGCCTGCAATGCAGGAGACACAGAAGATGTGGGCTCAATCCCTGGGCGGGGAAGATCCCCTGGAGGAGGGCATGGTAACCCACTCCAGTATCCCATGAACAGAGGAGTCTTGTGGGCTATTGCTCATAGGGTCACAGTCAGACACAACTGAAGCGACTGAGCACGTATTAAAATAATACAGGAAAGGGCTAAACTACAGAATTCAAAGAAATTTCTAAGGGTGATCCAGGTCACACAACATATATTTGTTAAGTATTTACTTCCTCTCTGCCTCACATGGCTTCCCTAGTGGCTCAGATGGTAAAGAATCTGCCTGCAATGCAGGAGACCTGGGTTCGATCCCCGGGTTGGAAAGGATCCCCTGGAAGAGGGCATGGCAACTCACTCCAGTATTCTTGCCTGGAGAATCCCATGGAGAGAGGAGCCTAGTGGGCTACAGTCCATGGGGTCGCAAAGAGTCGATACAACTGAGTGACTAAGCACACACTGCCTCATGTAGTACTGGGTGCTATGGATGAAAACAAAAAGGGAATGAGTCCTCTTTCTGAGAAACCTACATTCTAATAGTACTAAATCACTTCAGTTGTGTCCCACTCTGCATTGGCAGGTGGGTTCTTAGCACTAGCGCCACCTGGAAAGCAGCATATTAGGGAAAGCACAATAATCCAAGAAAGAAAGATTTAACCAAGTACACCACACAGTGGTAATCACTTATGCACAATCTTGGAAAATATATAGAAAACAATCCTGATATGAGACAAAGAAACAGCAATTGTTATAAAACTGGAAGAATGGCTTACCTTAAATGCTAATTCTCCACCAGCTTCAAAATTATGGAAGGTGGTTTAGAAGATAATTTTAGCTGTATAAGGTCAAGGCATTAAAAAAACACTGAAGTTATTTTCTTTTAAATTATCTCTCAACCTTTCTGAGTATTTCAAGGAGAAAGTCTCAGTTGCTGCTGGTACGTCTTTTGCATTTCTTCATCACTTGCAAATAGCTGGTTTCAGACCCTTCAGCAGATACCCACATCTAGCTACATTTTTTTCATTGTGCTTAGTTTTATGGCCAACTTTACATATAGCATGTGACAGGACACACTTTCCCTTTATAATTAATTTTACTTAGTATTTCCTCTTTATTAACATTAAAACCCTGGGGAAAAAACACAAAGAAAGGAAATACTGTTCTACCTACCCTGATCACAAGCAACTAATCTCATGCCTGTCATAGCCAAGACTACCAAGCTTTACTTTCACCAGAACAATAAACAAACCCATGCTTAAGGCCTGATATAAAGTACAATAGTCAAAATCTCTGTAGTTTCTATTCGACGAAATAAAGAAAATAGAGACTAATTTACTTTGAGGGAATTGGGGTGGGGGGACAGTAATAGACCTTCTAATAAAACTATTTTTGAGTTGCCAGGAAGGGGCCTTCCTATTCCCATATTTTAACCTTTTGAAAAACCCACACTAACACCCTTCTCCATCCCCACCCTGGCAATACTTTTCTAAGTAACAGTTGTCCACCAGACTATAAACGCCTTGTGAGCACAAGCCCTGCCTTTGTCAGCTAAAACTCTGGGGTTAAGTGGTCCCCTATAGATACTTATTATGTGATTGTTGGATGAATGAACTATGCCAGAAATTGGTCCTATACTTAATTCTTCTTCTCTTTTTCTTACAAGACCTATTGAATTAAGTCATCCATCCATGCAAGTCCTACACACTTATTTAAGGATCTAAAGTATAAGTATCTAACAAGTTATAACTTCCTATTAAGTCCCAAATCTAAAATGATGATGAAAATGCCACAAGCTTTGCACCTATTCTTTCCAAAAAGACATTTTATATTTAAAATAAATAGTTAAATGCAATGTCAGCTTTTCTTTTAAAAAACTATTTTTATTGGGAGAAATTCCTTATTTTATGATTCCATTAGAGACACATTATGTGTATACCACTTCTGGAGAAACACTATAAAAGTCTGAGTTTATGGCATGAATATGACAAAATATACTGATTAAACTCTAAAAAGTGCATATTATTTTCAATAATACACAAAACTTAAATCATCAAACAGAGCAATTCAAGTCCAAAATGTCCTTCCAAAAGTTGACTTTTCCCAGCTCTCTATACATCTTAAGAATTTCAACAGTTCATAACTATCAATTTTATAAGTCAGGAGAACTTCACTAAGAGATGTCAGCTTACTGGGACTGACCAAATAATATAGTTACCAAAGTGAATCACAACGGATATTCTTAAATCTATTCATTACTTATCTACCAGCATTAACAAGAAATAAGAATCCTTTGGGTTCTTGAAACACTAGAAGAATATAAATTTTTAAATTATATAAGGAAGGTAGTAAGTCAAAATTTTACAGGTGAGTCAAGCCTAACAAGTTTGCTCATACATGTCTCCTCTATCTTCAGCTAACATTCTAAAGCCAAACTTGGCTCCTTCTCAATCATTTCTCTCCAGACTTTCCAAGGGCATCAGATCAGATCAGCCCCATGACCTCCTTCAAGACTACTTTTTACAGTAACATGGTAATACCCTCTCCAACCAACAAGCAAGTTCTACTTCTTTTCAAAGTGATTATTAAAATAGAGGATCTTTTAGAATAAATGCAAAGTGGTTACATCCCCCCAAACTTCTTACAATCTATATTTATTCTGTTATTTATGTTAGCTATTTCTGTATAAAAGAATTTGCCTGCAATGCAGGAGACCCGGGTTCGATTCTTGGGTTGGGAAGATCCCCTGGAGAAGGAAATGGCAACCCACTGGAGTATTCTTGCCTGGAGAATCCCATGGACAAAGGAGCCCAGTGGGCTACAGTCCATGGGTTTGCAACAGTCAGACAGGACTTAGCAACTAAACCACAACCATTTCTGTATTAGGAAGATATCAGAAATGACAGTGAAGTAGATAAAGGGGCCTCAACCTCTCCTCCTGCCCAGAAAGAGTTAGGTATTCCCATACTTTGCCATAGCACAGCAATCTAGGATCTTAAGAGAAAAGGAAGGTGATGGTCAGTCTTCTGGCGCAGCTCCTACAGTAGTGTGAGGCAAGACCTTTAGGGGTGTCATGAAGTAACCTCCTATGTTACTTACGTGTGTAGCCAGAGAGGTGGAAGAATAGAAGATAAGTGGTGGCAGTGTTAGTGGTAATACTAAGAAGCAATTGGTGCAACAGCGATCTTAACCCAGAAACGGGCAGGATGGATTTCCTCAAGCAAAAAACAAGATTTTCTCATTTAACTTTTGATGTACTTATGATTACTTTTTTCTGCCTGCCAAAATGGTATTCAACTTCAGGTAGAACACTTCTAATCGAGCAGGCCTACGAACTTGTTAGAATGCACACAGCACTATTATGCCATGTACACAGCTCATGAAGAAGAAACAGTCTTCCAACCTAAACAGCAGTTAACTTCAGACATTACATTACCATTCGTTCTGAAAGGGCTTATTGCTCAACTATTTCGAATTTTGAAATTCGTAACAGTTACCTATGAGCCTTTAGAAAGGCCTAGTCTCTTGGCTGCTTCAAAGCAAACGACAAATAGGAAGAAGGTTTATACTGAAAACCACGTGTCTCCCGGTAGGAAGTATATTATTACTATTCCATTTCCCGAAAGTTCACTCTAGGTGTGAGCGTTAACAATGTGAATATTTCTAAATACTAGATTTGACACTTGTGGTGTTCTTTCATTTGCCTCACTCGTAAAAGAGCTGGGATGCCCACCTTTAGGACCAACAAGTAAAATTAATCTTCCTTAGTATACCGGGTACCGAGTAAAAAACGGGGCCATTACACGGTTATAAACCGCCCTTAAGCCCAAAAGTGGGTTCTCCTGTCAACAGAGTGGACCCGATGAGGCAAAGCTCTGCAAGCTCGGGCCTGCAGGTGGGGGACTGGCGAGTCTGGCTTTCCGGGCGTTTCGGCCCACTTGGTATCCCCTGGGCGGATGGGTGATGACGGGGACGATTTTGCGGCCCCCTAGGGTCTCTGCGCCGAGTCGCCAGCAGGCCTCGGGCGGTAGCTCCTCAAACTCGAGCGGTCTCCCATCTCCACCCCGGCCCCAGTCCTGGGTTTGAGCACTGGTCCTCGGACCGAACACTGCAACTCCCCAGGCATCGCGCATCTCAAAGGCTCTCAGAGTCAAGCCGCATTTTCCTCCTGAGCCATCTCGAGCCCGCAGCCCGAGACCCAGGTCAGGGGTCTCCGACCTCCCGCCATTTCTCCATGTCGCCGCAGCTCGTAGTAAGAGGAAAGAACCTCAAGGTGACACCTTATTTCGGACGGTGGATGCGAGTTCTGGGCCCGAGCTAAGGGGCCGGCTTCCCGTCAGAGCCCTGCCGCCTCACCTGGCAGCGGCACACGATGTCGGCGTCCTGCGCCAGCAGATCCACCACCTTCCCCTTGCCTTCATCGCCCCACTGCGCGCCGAGCACCACCGTCACCCGGTTCCCTCCAGGCCGCGCCCTGGGGCGGCCGCAGTCGCCGTTGGGCAAGGAGGATGCCGCCGGGTTGGTCTCGGCAAACGCCATGGCTCCGGAGACACGAGGAGAGCCCGAAGGGGACGCGAGAAGCTTGGAGTGCGCGAACTGAACTGCCCTACGGCCGCCAGCCACATGCGGAGGAAGAAGGAGCCAGAGCCAGCCCGCCCCCGCCCCGCCTGCCGGGTCGCCACCCTCCCGCCAGGCCCGCCCCGCGCTCCCGCCGCCCTCTCAGAGGGGCACCAGGACCTCCCCGCGCACGCCGGCCTTGGCAGCACCGCCCGAGGAAAAAGCCACGCCCCTTCCGCGGCCGGGCGCGCCCCTCCAGTACGAACTCAGAACGGAAAGGATGGGGGCGGGGCTTCGAGCGTGCTTCACCCTCAACGCCCCGCCCACCAGCCCTTTCTCGGGCTTTTCAAACTGGAGAGGCGGGGAGGTACGTGCCAGTGCGTCAGACTACAACTCCCGGCAGCGCTCTGGTCAAAGCGGTGTATTCCGGTGATTTGGTGTCTGCCATGTGCACGTTTCAGTTTGTGAAAATGTTTAAGTTGTTTCTTAATTTGCTTTTATTAAGGAATGAGATAGTGTATACAAAATATGAAGGGTGGAATTTCAAAATACAAATGGGATGAAATTGGAACATACTATAGATTTAGAATTGGAAAGTAAAGGTCTGAAAGTAAGAGATGCGAACGGGCATCAGAAAAGGGCAAACTCGAATGTAAAGCAGTAATGTAGAGGTCATTAGGCCTGAAAATCTACAGAATACGCAGAGTCCTGTATCTTCTTATTAGAATTAAATGCCAATGTCATTGTAATGTATGCCAGAATACAGTAACAACCCTATGAGGTAGGTAACACTATCTTATCCTTATTTTACAGGATTTAAAAGTTAGTTAACTACCTCTAGTGAGGAGTGAATTGGTGCCTAGATGGTCAGTCCAGAGCCCAAGTCCTTTGTGTAGTGTTTAGTGTTTCAGTTCAGTTCAGTTGCTCAGTCGTGTCCGACTCTTTGCGACCCCATGAATCACAGCACGCCAGGCCTCCCTGTCCATCACCATCTCCCGTTTCAGTTGCCATTAAAGCTCATTTTAAACGGAATCAGGAAGCCCCAAAGGGGAAAGCTCTCATGCGGGTGCCACTCCGAGCAGATTGCCTAACAAGGAAGAAGGAAGATAAGAATATTACTTTTCTTTTAGGATAAGGGAAGACAGTTTTCACATAGGAATTTTATCTCCTGCTTTTAAAAAATGGAAGGCAGTTTCCTCCTTTGCCCCAGCAACAATGCTCTAACCTTTGAAATCTTTTTGTCACTTTAGTTAAATGAATAAATATTATTTTATAATGATCTGTGATCCAATTTAGTCACGTCCAAAATTTTTGATATTTTTGAAAATCTTCCCCCAAATCAAGCTATAATTGAAGTCTTTTTGACCTTAAACTAACTTTGGGATTTTTTTGGAGGGCCCCTGGAGCATCTCAGAGGATCTGTTCTCTCTGTTCATAAAAAGGGAGATATTAAACTAATTGGACTTATTTGGGAAAGTGCATGGGAAGCATTGTCAAGTAAATAATACTAAGCCTTCTTTATATTGCATCTGTGTTATAAATGCTTCATAAATATAACATTCCTTGAAATCTGATATTTCTGGTGTATTATTACCACTCATAAGGGCTCCCCAGGTGGTACTAGTGGTAAAGAAGTTGCCTGCCAGTGCAGGAGACATGTTCTGCCCCTCGGTTGGGAAGAGTCCCTGGAGGAAGACACAGTAACTCACTTCAGCATCCTTGCCTGGAGAATCCCATGTACAGAGGAGCCTTGTGGGCTATAGTCCATAGAATCACAAAGTGTCAGACACAACTTAGCACATACACATACATGCACCATTCATAATCCTAGTTATTATCTTATAATGTGTATCATAGAACTTACCAAATTCCCTTGTCCATCCTACTATAATGAGCTCCTATTGGATCTCTAATAATGGACATTTAAGGCTTTTGTCACCATAGAGAGTTACTGTTTTACTCTGATGCTTTGCAAAAATATTCCTATAAAAATGCTTCATCTTCAAGGAGAATTGTGGAAAAGACCCCTGCCCCAAAATAATTAGAATGCAGATTTCTGATAACTTTAAGATCATAACACTGAACTAGGTAAAAACTTATAAAGCTTTAATGGAAAATTGATTGATTCATAAAGCCACTAACCCAAGATCAACAAGAATTACAGGAGATGGAATGAACAAATGAGAATGACTATAATTCATATGATTTTTTATGCTGGTTCCCTAATGTTCTACTTTTCCTGAATGAAGTCTTTTAGAGGATGATTATAATCTTTATGACTTCTTATGCTAGTCTCCTAATTTTTACTTTTCCACATCTAAGGAAATTTTTCTCTTAAGCATCTGTCACAGTAGTTGTAAACAAAGATGAAATACTCATCTTTTCCTACATGATCCCTTCAGAATTTGGGAACTCTTAAATATTCTTTTCCTGACAGTACTGTTAGTTATTTACATGAATTCAGTGAGAACCTGTTCTTATAATAGTATACAACAGGAAATATTAACTACATTGGCAAGGCTTTGACTGGAATGTCATATTTGAGAGAGAGATACATAGACTCGGATATGACCAATTTTAAGGAATTGCTTGGAAAAACTAAGCCTAGCACCTTGCTTGTAAGGTTCCAGCACAGTAATCTTAAAAAGAACTATGGTCAATTACTATTCTTGCTACATTTATGTAAATAATCAGGCCAAATATAATACAAACAAATTAGTTTTACTATGATTTTTTTGATAAAAGGGAGAAAATTATGGGGAGAGAAATTATGTTTGCACCTTTGTAGATATTAGATTCTTGTCCTGTTTTCTTTAAAGTTTTGTTATATACCTATAAGCTGGACTAGATCCTAAAGTCTTCTTTTTTCCTCAAATATCTGATTACAAATCTCCAAATTAACATTTCCAACTTTTTCCAACCCTTCTGGTTTGGAATCAATAAGAATAAAATTTATGAATTTCCTTGGACACAGAGGTCCTTCTCACTACCCAGATGTGCCAAAACACCAGAAACTTGAACCTTGGGTAAACATCTCACAAGGAAATGGCGACCCACTCCAGTATTTCTGCCTGGGAAATCCCATGGACAGAGGAGCCTGGCAGGCTACAGTCCTTGGGGTTGCAAGAGTCCAACACGACTTAGCGACTAAACGACAGTAACCATCTCACAGCTAAAGAAGACCCCACCTGGCATCCCATCCTATAACAAGCTCTGAAGACCACTGAATCAAACTGACCAGGAACTGAAGTAGATAACAGCTGAAGGACACATCTTTTTTCCCAAGATGACTGGACCAGACTTGCGTAACTTTTTCCTCTATTATTATTGCCTTATCCTCTCCCTCTTCTTGGAAAGACAATGCTCTTGTCCACATTTTCAATCTACTACAAAAGGGGGAAACTTACCTAATTGTTGGGTTTGCCCCTAGAGACATCAATCTATTCACAACAATGGTGACCCTTTCGTCCATCCTGTAACACATTTTTTCACTTGTCTCAAGCACTATTGCTAATTTCACTCATCCATCACTTGACATCAGCTGCAGAGTAAAACATTTGAAGCTTTGCATTCATTCACCTCTTAAAAGAAGCCTACTTGACTCTGACTCTGCCTCCATAGGGAGAGACTTTCTCCTCTAGATCAGAATAAGTTCCAGTGAAAGCATGATTCAAACTCCCTAACATTAGGAGAGCTAGTCAATTCCACAGCCAAAGCATAGCAGCCCAGCAACGATCACCTGACTCATTAGCTAAAGTAGTGTTGGAAAATTGCATATCCCCTCATTACCTACGTGCTGAACAAGAAGGCATTTTTTTCAGTAGCAAATACTACCTGTTACACATAGTTAAATGCCTCTGGAGAGATTAAAAACTCAATCATAAAGATTAGGAAACTAGCCCATTGGTTACAATAAATTTCACCTGATGATCCCGGGTTTTTTTGTTTTGTTTTTGTTTGTTTTCAACCTATTTAGTGTTACCTTTACATTTGGGCTCATGGTTTAGAACCATAATACAAACTGAACTTATATTACTCTTAACTCTGCATAATCATTTTTGTGCTCGTTAAACCTTTGTAAGAATGACATATACCCAGTGTAACTGAGCAGGACCCTATGAGGCCTTCTGGGGTAGATCTCACCCTTGCATGTCCTCCACTTGCCTTCCCTAAGTTTCAAAGAATAAATTTAATCATAGAAGTGAGAAAATGCACAAAGAAAGAAAAACAATCAAGTAAGACAAAATAATAACAGTTTAGCCATAAAGTCAAGAATCTTTAGCTCCTCAAGGGCTATAGCTAATATTCTGAACTATATCCCTTTGAGTTGTTCTGCAGCTAACGAAAGCCCCTCCAAGTGGATGAAATTAGCTATATGTTGCTCATAAGCATATAGAAACCAAGCCAGGTGGGAACCAAAAGATTGATGATGTTGACTCCCAATTAGCTTACCACCAACCAATCAGAAGAATTTCCATGAGCTGAGCATGCACCCTACAACTCCCCTCCCTCAGCTTATCTTTAAAGACCTTCCCCTGAAAGCCATCAGGAAGTTCGGATCTTTTAAGCACCAGCAAAATGGCAACCCACTCCAGTGTTCTTGCCTGGAGAATCCCAGGGATGGGGGAGCCTGGTGGGCTGCCGTCTATGGGGTCGCACAAAGTCGGACACGACTGAAGTGACTTAGCTTCCTGGACTCCTTGTTTGGTGCCCTGCAATAAGCATTACACTTTCCTCCACCACAATCGGGTGTCAGTAGATGAGCTTTATTGTGCATGGGTGAGTAGACCCAAGTTTGCTAGGGTGTAATAGCCTACCAGTTCAAGATGATCTCCAGTGTTTACGGCCTTGATAAGACATAGACTTTAGATGGGAAATGCCTGATAGTTATCCCTCCTACTTTTCTTTGTTCCTCAAATGTGGCCTCAATGATTTTCAATCTGCACTTTCCCTCCGGCACGGGGCACAGCCACCAATAAAGCTCCTCCCTGGCACCAAGGACCAAAACCTCTAGATCTGGAAAACCTGACTCTTGGTCAAGCATGCTCTCAAAGGAAGATGGTGACCAAAGGGGGAAATATGAAAAGAAAGGAACCGTCATCTTCAATGGAGTCAGAAAGCCCTAAAGAGGGAGCTCTCACCCACCTGCCACTTGTTGCAATCTGCATAACCAGCAGCAAGGAGGAAGAAAAGAATGTTAATTTTTTTCTGGTATAGGGGAGGACATTGTTCACAGAGCCATTTTATCTCCTGCTTTTTTTTTTTTTTTAAAGATTTGTTTATTTTGGGGGGGCGTGTCAAGTCTTAATTGCAGCACGCAAGATCTCCATTGTGTCAAGTGGATTTTTTGTTGTGGTGTGTGTGCTCTTTAGTTGTGGTGATTAAGCTTAGTTGCTCCAAGACATATGGGATCTTAGTTCCCCTACCAGGGATCAAAACCACATCCCCTGCATTGCAAGGCAGTTCTTAATCCCTATCTCTTGCTCTTAAAAAAAGGAAAGAAAATCCTTCCCTCACTCAGAAAAAATGCATTAACTCCCACTTGCATCCAATGAGAAACTGCCACAGCCTCCGACTCTGGCTCTTCTCCAATGAATGTTTGTTCAAAACAACTCTAGCAATTTCCTTCTAAAACCTAACAAAAGCAAAACCTTCTTTGTTCTCTAGACTTACCCATGATTCACCATAAACTTGCCTGTCCTGAATTGTAATTCTCTGCTATTCCCAAATAAACTCATTTTGCTGGTAAAATAACTGACTTTTATTTTTGAGGTTGACAGGTGATATAAAGAAAAGGAGAAGGAAAAGCTAGAAACAAAAGTATAGGGACTTTCCTGGTGGTCCAGTGGCTAAGATTCCATGCTGCCAATGCAGGGGGCCTGAGGTTGATCCCTGGGCAGGGAACTAGATTCATATGCCACAACTAAAGAACTTGTGTGCCACAGAGAAGATCAAAGATCCCACATGCCACAGCTAAAGACCCGGCATGGCCAAATCAATAAATTTTTAAAATTACTATGGCAAAAGAAAAAAATTACTGTAGGACTTTCCTGGTGGTCTAGTAGTTAAGAATCCACCTGCCAATTCAGGGCCCAGGGGTTTACTCCCTGGTCTGGGAAAATTCCACATGCCCTGGGGCAACTAAGCTGTGTGCCACAACAACAGAAGCCTATGCACCTAAGTCTCGTGCTCCACAACGAGAGAAGCCACTACGATGAGAAGCCCACACACCACGATGAAGAGTAGGCCCTGCTCACTGCAACTAGAGGAAGCTCATGGCCGCAACAAAGACCCAGCACAGTCAAATAGAAAAAGTAATAAATAATTTTCTGAATTACTATTAGAAAATCTTATCAGGCATTTAAAAAAAAAAATCTATGGAATTCCCTGGTGGTCTAGTGGTTGGGACTTAGTGCTTCCACTGCCAGGAGCCCTGGTTCAATCCCTAGTCAGGGCACTAAGATCCTGCAGTCTGCAGGGTGCAGCCAAAACAAAGAGTTTCCCTGATAGCTCAGTTGGTAAAAAAAATCTGCCTACAATGCAGGAGACCCCAGTCCAATTCCTGGGTCAGGAAGATCCGCTGGAGAAGGGATAGGCTACCCACTCCAGTATTTTTGGGCTTCCCTGGTGGTTCAACTGGTGAAGAATCTGCCTGCAATGCAGGAGATCTGGGCTCGATCCCTGGGTTGGGAAGATCTCCTGGAGAAGGGAAAGACTACCCACTCCAGTGTTCTTGCCTGGAGAATTTCATGGACTGTATATCCATGGGGTTGCAAAGAGTCACCAAAACAAACAAACAAAAGAAAGACAAGTCTAAACTTGGAAGCAATTTAGATAAAAGAAATAAATATAAATACCTTGTAAAAGGACTAATTTTAATAGGTGTGATGTAAAGAAAAACATATTTACATCAAGAAAGGAGGTTTTGTGATGTATAACAGAAATCAAGCCAGTATTGTAAAACAATCATCAATCAATTAAAAATAGATAAATATTACATAACAAATAAATAAATAAATCTAACAAGAAAAAACAGAAAGAAGGGTTTGTGTAATTTCCACAAAATAACACTAAGGATGCCACTGTTTCAGATATATTTATAATCCCTTGGTTAGAGTACAGTCTCTTCAATGGAGGGGTGGAAGGACATTTGTAACTGGCTGACTCTGCTAGCAGGTGGAGTGTATGCCCAATGAGGAAAGGCAAGGAAGAGAAAATGGTCTTGAGTTCAGCTTTTTTAGTTTATGGCCAGGTAGCTTCATTTTCATCATTGGTATGCCCACCTTCAATAGGACACAACGTTCTAGTTGTTTCGTTTGGGGCAGTGACAGGCAATGAATAACATGACTTAGCTTTGTACATACAAGGGTTTTCAAAGTACTTTCTTGAATATTCACTTTCATCTTATCCCTTCACCAGAGGCATCCAGTTTAGAGCTGGCAACCTCATAAAACCCAAGGGTTGAGACCAAAGAACAGCTTTCAGAGTTCTAAAGTTAACCTTTGCACCTTGGACTTAAACCTCTTTTGCCACCTGAGCATTAAGTTTAAAAATATTTCAGGATACAGTTAGTTCCTTACATATGAACCTTAGGTTGTGAACTTTCCAAGTTATGAACACACATTCCCATGTCTGATCACATAAGTCAGTTCACATATCTGGCATACATTGTCATGTATGTACAAATCCTCTGCGAGTGGTTGTGCTCTTGTGTCCTTACAGTACTGTATAGAGTACAGTAGACAGTATCAAGTCCAGGTTGTCCGGAACCAAGAGTGAAAGCAGCGGTGATTTATCTAGAACTGCTAGTGAACAGCTGTTGCATTCCCAGGTGGCGCTAGTGGTAAAGACCACTCCTAGCGACCCCACGGACTGCAGCCCACCAGGCTCCTCCATCCATGGGATTTGCCAGGCAAGAGTACTGGAGTGGGTTGCCATTGCCTTCTCCAGCGGTAGAGAACCTGCCTGCTAATGCAGGAGACATAAGATATGTCTGGGTCATCTTCCTGTTTTCCTGGGTCAGGAAGATCTCCTGGAGGAGGGCGTGGCAACACACTTCAGTTGCCACTCTTGCCTGGAGAATCCCCATGGACCAAGGAGCCTGGTGGGCTACAGTCCACGGGGTCACAAAGAGTCAGACACGACTGAAGTGATTTAACATGCGCTGTACTTCTCAAGGTACCTTACTGTAATATTAAAAATGCTTTCTTCATTTTTAATGTTTGCTTATTTTTTTTGTATTCTTTTGTGTGAAAAGTATTATAAACCTATTACATTACAGCCTGGCCTTTGGCATAGGGGAATAAGCCCCTACTCTGGACACTGGTCCTGGCCCCTGACCACGGATTTGTTAATTCAGATAACTGCTCCAAGGGTCACAAAAGAAGCAGAAAATTCACCCTACCTGTCAACTGTCCTCACTGAGGTAGCTCCTATGATGGACAGACACCCCAGACTTCTGTTCCTCCACCCCAATCCACCCTAGACTTTCCTAGATGCAGAGGGGAGTCTTCTAGAATATTGGCAACAGTTTCACAGTTCAGTTTAGTTAGGAACAGTCCTCCAAGACAGCCCCAGAGCCTCCACAGGGGTTCAGGCCAGAGGTGGGGATCCTGAGATTCTGGGAGGCACTGGGGCCTGTGTCCACACACAGCCCTTGGTGCAGATGAGCTTGTAAAGTGTTCTAACTCCAGAATCTCTGCCTCCATGAACCCACAGACCTGAACTCCATCTTCTGCCTCCTCAGGGTGTGGAGAACGCAGAGTCCTGGCCCTGGAGACTCGTTCTCCTAGGGCTCCAGGGCTCCAGGGTGCCCCAACTTTGCATGTGGGGCTCTGCACCTTCCCAAATCACCCCAGCCAGCAAGGCAGGGCACTGGGCAGTGGGGTTTGGCTGCTTGGTATTGACTTTCTCTAGAAGATCTACGCTTTAGCCACCTTTGTTCTCTTTTAATATATACATATATATTTACAAATGCTTTATTCTCTTCTTTACTAAAAAAAAAAAAAAAAAAACCCACATCAGTATTCTAAAAGTAGAAATGGCTCTGGAGCCAAGTAGCCCTGTCTGAGCATCTCCTACACCAGCCTCCCATCACACAGGCGGGGGAAACATCCTGACTTCACTCCCTTGTGATTGGCAGCCAAACAGCAGACTCTTGGAAGTTTCCATATTTGTTGAGTGCCAGCTGTGCCAGAAGTGTTGCCTTGCCAGGTGCCCCAAGGAGTAGACTTTCCTCACTCTACCGATTTTGTAACTCCTTCCCCCTAAGCCACAGCTGCCAACAGCCCGGCTAACCAGAAGTCAAAGAAGATGCTCCTGAATCTTGCACCCTTCTCCAATCTCCCCTTTCCAAAAATCTATCAGCGTGGATCCCATTCCCTCGTGGAAAACTGTCCAGTCTTCAGTGGGGGTATGCTCAGGGACCTCCAACCAACCCCCATCTCCCCCCACATTCCAGAATGAGCCAGGAGCAACTTTCCTTGAACCCTGGAGGTGAGGACTGTGGTGTGGGGAGCCCAGAGCTGGGTCCCAAACTGGCAAGGAGATTTTTACATTATGTGGATAGCAAGTGGGTTTTTATAGCATGCGAGTGGATGTGGGATCTTCCGGTTCTGCTGTGACTTGTCTCCAGTGGGCCAGAGAAGATGTCGTGTGACTCCCAAAGCCATCAGACCTGTGATGCGCCAGGTTCTGGGTACTGGAGATCCAACAGTGAGCCACTGCCCTCCTAGAGGTGATTGCATTCTGGCTGGGCAGGCCTCGTTGATGCTGTAAGATTTGGGGGAAGCGTGGTCCGGGAGGGCACAGACTAAAGGGGAGAGAAGTGGTGTGTCTGGGGTTCTTTTCACCAGGAGGCTGCCACCTTTGTTCTCAAAGCCCTGAGTAAATGAAGAGAAAACGAGGGCCTTGTGAAGTGTAAGAAGGCCTGAAAGGGCAGCCAGTAAAGGGAACTGGGTAATGCACTACTAAGTTTCAGCCTCAGGGAAGCAAAGATAAAGGGGTGTTCCCAGGAAAGGCTTTTGAAACCCCCCTCCCTTCTCAGATCACACCACTGCTCTGCTTCCCCAATAGCATGAGTGTGACTCTACCCCTGTGGGCCAGGCTGGGGTGCAGATGGGCAGTGCCTGCTGGGAACTCAACTGCCAGGAGCACAGATGGCACTATGCCCAGCAACTAGGGAGCTAGTAGTGACTCTTTAGACACCATCAGTGAGACAGGGCTGGCAAGCACTGGGGAGTTCCCCACTCCCAGCCCATATTTTTCACGATCCCCAAAATCTGCTGGGGGCGCTGCTTAGGGGAAAAACCTCTTGTACTGCAGGCAGTCACCCAGCAAGAACAGCAATGAGGTCTGTTGCTTTCATCTAGACTGTCTTCCAGGAGGGGTCCTGGGGGCTTCCTGTGCTGAGGGGGAGATTAGTCAAAGAGCTCTGCCTGGGAAACTGCTAAATATTTGAGTCAAGGGTCAGACTTAGAAAGAGGATTGCAGAAGAGAGTGAATATTAAGGCAGAAACTTTAAACCACCCTTTCCCTACCCTCAGGCTCTCAGAGATAACAATTAAGTTTAACTGAAAAGTGAAAGTCGCTCAGTTGGTTCCAACTCTTTGCAACCCCATGGTCTATTCAGTCCATGGAATTCTCCAGGCCAGAATACTGGAGTGGATAGCCTTTCCCTTCTCCAGGGGATCTTCCAACCCAAGCATCGAACTGAGTTCTACTCACATTACAGGCAGATTCTTTACCAGCTGAGCCACAAGGGAAGCCCGAGAATACTGGAGTGGGTAGCCTATCCCTTCTCCAGCAGATCTTCCCGACCCAGGAATCGAACTGGGGTCTCCTGCATTGCAGGCGAATTCTTTACCAACTGAGATATCAGGAAAGCCCTTAACTGAAATGGGTTCCTTAACAGGATGCGGACCTGTGTGAACTTGGCTGTTGTTGGCTCCCAGGGATTCTCTGCGTCTGGATTTCCTATTTCTTGTTCTTGACAACATTGCCCCTCCCCCATCTTCCTAAAGACATGTTGTAGATATTAAACTGTGGACGGGGTTTTCTTCATTAGTCTGTGTTCTTATCTGAATCAAAAGTCAAACGAGATTCCCCTAAACACACCTCTGATTCCTCACTAAGCAGAATGAAATGGCTATGATGGGACAGGACTGGAAAAGGGACCCCCTAACTTTCCCCCTCACAGTTCAGGTGTGTGCATGCTAAATTGCTTCAGTCATATCCGACTCTGGGAGACCCTATGGACTGCAGCCCACCAGACTTCTCTATCCATGGGATTCTCCAGGCAAGGATACTGGAGTGGGTAGCCATGCCTTCCTCCAGGAGATCTTTCCCACCCAGGGACTGAACCTGCGTCTTAAATCTCCTGAATTGGCAGGTGGGTTCTTTACCAATAGGGCCACCTGGGACGCCTCACAGCTCAGGTAAGACCGGGCTTTAGAAGCGGTTCTCGGGAGTGCCGTGTGCCTCTCACGCCCTGCTCTCCAGCTCTACCGAGGGGAACTGAGCAGAAAGTGTCCTAGGGCCCGTGTCCCCATGGGAGAGGAGACCTTTCCTCCCCACGGGGTGGGGTGAAACTGGCAGGTATTGGCGGCTCTTCCTGAGCAGCTGATATCTGACAAGGAAGATGCTGTCAGCCGTGCTGCCAGAGGCCACTACACTGTGTGGAAGGAGATCCCTATCCCGCGCTGGACTGGATCCAAAAGCTGGTGGGCAGACCACGTGCCCTTGGCACCTGCAGATCAATGCATTCTTAACAGTATTCTTGGAGTATATCCTGGATGATTCCATGGACAGAGGAGCTTGGCAGGCTACAGTTCATGGGGTCACAAAGAGTCGGACACGACTGCGTGACTGACACACACACAACCTCTTCTCTGGGCTGGAGTATGGACGTGCGGAAGAAAGGGGAACCACAGGCCTGAGGCTGGAGCTGGTTTCTCTGGCCTGTCTGTCCACTTGGCTTCCTCTAGGGGGAGCTGCATGTCCTGAGTGTGGATCTAGAGTTAGAAGCCTGAGAAGCCTGCTCTGCCTTGAGTCTGTGGGCTCGGGCTTCCACCTTGCAGGTTCCTTGCTTTGCCAAGCCTGACAGTCTGATCCAAACCTGTTTTGATCTTTTATGCATCTCTAGCCCCAGCAGATGGAAGGAAGCTGCCTCAGCAGTTCGGTTTGTTGTTCTTAGACTCCTAAGCAGGGCTTTCCTGCTGGGAGAGGCTCCTGTTTAGCTTTAGCCACTCTTCCAGCTTACTCTAATCTTTGCCTGAGGCCAAGAATGCCAGGACTGAGGCCAGCCAGGAGCCAGTACATTGTCACTGGCCTTCTAGACTAGAGGGACTGTCCAGATATGCTTTCTGCTGCTCAGAGACAGAGAATTTGCTGGAGATCTGAAGAATGGGGTTCTGTGTGAAAGTAAAACAAAGTATTCACTAAGTTTAGAGCCTTCTTAAAAGGAGAATTTTTTAAGTTGTCAATTTACATAAAGCCTAATTCTTTTATCTCTTAAATAATTTATTATATATTTGTTGTTGTTGTTCAATTGCTCGGTCATGTTCAACTCTTTGTGACCCCATGGACTTCAGCACCATCAACCTCAGTCCTATTCTCCTGCAACTAGGTGGCAAAGCTACAAAGCTGAGAGGGCTCAGCTCTCTGACTACAAATCCTGTGTCCACCTGACCCTCATCTCCCCTCTCCATACCCCCACCACTTCATACACACAGCACTGCCCTTCTAGGTCATCTGTCTCCCCAGAACTCCAAGCCCCTTCTACGTTTTCGCTTCCCACATCTCTAGAGGTGAAGCAACAGAGCATGAGAGAACTTTCTGGAGTGATGGAAACTTCTATATTTTGATTAGTTTGATACTTCTATAGGTATATACATTTGTCAAATCATTCATTGTATATACAATAGTATGTATATACTTAAGTATAAATTATGCTTGAAAGTTTGTGTTTTGTGAAATTATGCTTGAAAGTTTTGTGTTTAAGTACAAAAGTGAATACAGTTGTAGTTAGGTCACAACAGTTTTGTAGACAGGAAATCATTCTGTCAAGAGAAGAGGGCTGGAGAGAGATGATAATGCCACCCGCATCCTTAACACTGCTATTTCCTGATCTTCTATAGCTTTGAGGGTGACACTGGCTCTGTATCCTGCTGATGGATTGGCTTTCTGTTGCTATGACAAGAAATGCATGTTGGAGTTTGCTATCTACACAGCCTCTCAAGTGTCCAAAGCAGTGGGTAACTCCATCCTTACCACCATTCCACTCTGAAGCACTTGGACAGTGTCTTCATGTGGACAATGAAGCCATCTATGGTATCTCTCACTGTAACCAGGACATCAAGTACCCGACCTACACCCGCCTCAACTGGCTCATTAGCCAGATTGTCCTTTGATTGCCTCCCTACATTTGGATAGTGCCCTTAATGTGAACTTCACAGAGTCCAAGACCAATCTGGCGCCTACCCCCACATCCACTTTCCCTTGGTGACCCACTCACACGTTGTCTCAGCCGAGAAAGACCATCATGAGCGTCTCTTGGTGTCAGGGGTTACTAATGTCTGCTCCAAAGCCCCCAGTCAGATGGTCAAGTGTGACCCTCACCGTGGCAAATGATGGCCAGTTCTACCATGGAGATGTGGTACCCAAGCATGTGAATGCTGCCGTTGCCACTCTGAAGACCAGGTGCATCATCTGGTTTCTGGGCTGATGTCCCATGTGTTTCAAGGCAAGCTGGGGGGAAAGGGAGGGATTAGCATGCTTTCTGCGTACCCACTGAGAGGTGTGATTCCTGTAGAGCTTCAGGCACTAGGGATGGGGGAATCAGGCAAATAACAGCCTTAGATGCTGTCTTTAACTTAATAGATCTCAACTTGTCTAGAACATCTGAAATAATTTTTGAAGTGCCAAAGAGCCTTTTAGACAAGAAGATCAATAAATTCTACTCTTAAAGGGGTCTCTAATAAGAAAGGAACTATTCTTCCAGGGTCTAACCATATATAGTTTTAGAGATCAGTGCATTAGTCAGCCAAAGTGCATAGCAGTAGCTAAGGGCTAAACTGGATGGCCCTTTCCAGCTCAGCTCAGATTCAAGGAGACTTCTCTGCAATGTGTTTGAAAAGCCCTCAGCCAGGTAGGAGGGCATACTTGTGCTCTTGAAGAGGAGGGAATCTCATGGGGCCAGGCTCTGTCTTTGGCAAGCCTGAGCAGAACCCAGCCCAGCCCCCACCAGAGGAGGAAGGCTCATTCTCTTGACCTGGTTTTACCCACTTTGATGTTCAGATATTCAGCTCTAGCATATATAACTCAGAAATGTGTGTCTGCTTTCTTTAGGCTCCAGTGAGCCTTGTGGCTGCCTGGAAATGTTACTCATGGCCTAGCTTTGAGTTCAGGGAACGAGTTATTAGCATTAATCTAGGAGCTGATCCCCAACATCTGTGAGCCCTGCTTGATTGACCCCAAGGAGGGGTTTGCTGAGAGAATGGTGTCCTAGAGGCCACTAGTGTGGTGCCTGGGCCCATGGGTTTGACCCCTACCATGGAGCTGCACGCATTTAGTAGAGGCTATGGGCCTATGCGACTGTCAGTGTCCTGGTGATGGGTCTCTTTCTCTGGCTTCCCATTTTCCTCTATCATTGCAATTCCGAGTGTAGAGGTCTGACAGTCTCCTACTTGGTTTTCCCCCACTGTTACTCAGTCCTTAGAGTTCCAAGAATACAAGGCCCTCAGCCTACTTTATTGGGTTGTCTTAATTCCTTCAAAGCTCTAACATTGGTATATGTCTTTCTTATTGTACCGCCTTCCTTCCATTTCAAGCAGCACAGGTCTCCCTAGTAGTAACTGTTCCTGGCAGACTCTTAACCTCCTGGCTCCTCTAGGACTCAAAGGGCTTGGGTTAGAGATGGAGTTAAGGAAGGGAAGGAGATTACAAAAATCTGCCTGGTGCCTCATGGATCTGGACCTGTATGTATTTGGCAAGTACGTCTAGCTTGCTCTTCTGTTCTTTTATTTTATTTTAACTTAAAAAAAAGTTATTTTCTTTCTTTTTTTTAGGTTTTTTTTCCCCCTTTCTTAGCCGATTTTTCTGGAATTATAAACTCCTCTCCCCTTTCTTTGTGTTTTTTAAAAGATCTGAAAGAATCTTTGTTAAATCTATGCCTGGGCTCAGCTTCCTCCCTTACTCCCATCTCCAAGCCCCAGACAGAGTCATCTCAAAAGCTTTCTCACTTACTTGTCTGCCTGTGGACTGGGAAGATTTTAACAGTCTCCGCATGGTAGCCTTAGAGTAGCCAGAGTTCTTACATAGTAGCTCAGGGCTCCCAGAGAAAGTGTTTCAAGAGAAACTACCAAGAATGGCCTGGCCTTTTCTGACTTGGCCTGTCACTCCCACCACATTATGTTTTATCAAGGGAGTCACAGTGGCTGCCTGGGCTCAAGGGGAAAGGCATGGACTCTACCTCTTGGTGGAAGGACAGTCAAAGACTTTGTGGACATTTTAAAACCACCACAGGTACTTATGGGCGGTGGCAGGGGGGAATTATGAATAAGCTAACAGAAGTTTTCTCTCTATTGTAATAGTTTTTATTCTCATCTGTAGTATAGCATGCTTGTAAAGTTGTCTATGATTATAATGTATTTTTACAAAGAGAAAAATATTTCATTTTTTAAAGGGTACTGTTAACTGTTCTTGAAAAACCAAAGAGGTTTCCACTAAGACATCCATAGCATGTCACTGCGTTGTGGTTTTTTACACAGTTCTGAGGAGCCAGTTCAGGATTAGGTTGGGGTCCTAAAAACCAAGATAATCAGACAGTCAGTCAGTTCAGTCCCTCAGTTGTGTCTGACTCTTTGAGACCTCATGAACTGCAGCACACCAGGCTTCGCTGTCCATCATCAACTCCCAGAGCTTGCTCAAACTCTGTACATCCAACCATCTCATCCTCTGTCTTCCCCTTCTCCTCCCACCTTCAATCTTTCCCAGCATCAGGGCCTTTTCAAATGAATCAGTTCTTCACATCAGGTGGCCAAAGTATTGGAGTTTCAGCTTCAGCATCAGTCCTTCCAACGCATATTCCGGACTGATTTCCTTTAGGATTGACTGCTTGGATCTCCTTGAAGTCCAAGTGACTCTCAAGAGTCTTCTCCAACACCACAGTTCAAAAGTATCAATTCTTCGGTGCTCGGCTTTCTTTATAGTCCAACTCTCACATGACTACTGGAAAAACCATAGCTTTGACTAGACGGACTTTTGTTGGCAAAGTAATATCTGCTTTTTAATATGCTGTCTAGATTGGTCATAGCTTTTCTTCCAAGGAGCAAGCGTCTTTTAATTTTGTGGCTGCAGTCACCATCTGCAGTGATTCTGGAGCCCAAGAAAATAAAGTCACTAGTCAGGTGAGACTACAAAAGTGGTGTTTTGCACTGTACGTGGGAACAGGGCAAGGGAAGCTGGTGTTCCTTTGTTGGATGCTTCTGGAGGGCAAATGCTTAAGTAATTTTTGAGTTTTTATCCTTATATTTTACTCTGCTTACATTTAGTTTAGCTATGACTTCACACCTACCATATAGGGGATAGGCCAGAAATATTTTTAGGGAAACATGTCCATGGAAAGCTACAGTTGATACTGAAATTCAGGTTTCCTGGTTCCTGAGTTTTGATTTTTATTTGTTTTTGCCTCTGCCTACTCCCACTTTCAATTAGGGTAAAACAAATCATTAGAGACTCATTTAACCATCAGTTGAGGCAAAAAAAAAAAAAGTGACTGAAATGACAATATAACAGGAAGAGAGACTATCATATTTTTTTATGTCCTCAGATGACATTTCAGGGGACACAGCAAACGATAGTGTTCAGATATATGTTTTATTAAGCCAAGTGCTGGTAGGATGGGCAGTGGATATGTTCTGGATTAGTGCTCTCTCCCCGTCAGCAATACCCACCTCTGTCAGGGACACCCTATAGACTACAGTATGCCCAAGAGTTCAGAAGTGCAAATTCCAAGGAATTTAATACAAGCTAGCAGTTGGTGGCGCTAGTGGTAGCTGTCTAGTGGCGCTGGGTAAACCTCCCTGCCAATGGAGAAGAGATAAGAGACGCTGGTTCAATGCATGGTTTGGGAAGATCCCCTGGAGAAGAGCATAGCCACCCACTCCAGTATTCCTACCTGGAGAATCCCATGGACAGAGGAGCCTGGAGGGTTACAGCCCATGGGTCACAAAGAGTTGGGCATGACCAAAGCAACATGCATGCACAGCAGTTCTCATGGATATGCCCGCTAACATTTGGAGAGAGGCTTACTCATCCTGACCAAAGCATTTACCTTTTTTGGACCAATGTCAATCCAATTTTTTTAAATTAAAAAATAATTACTTTTATTCTGACTGCCAATGCCAGACTAGCACATTGAGGCCATCCTATTAGAGTCTGAGGATGCATTGGCAGTGCATCAGGAAGTGGGAAATGGCAAGTACATTGGCAGCAGCCCCAATGATGAAGAGTAGAGTGATACCAAAACTTGCTGGCATTGTATTTTGTAGTATTCTGGGGGCAGTTAAATGTGTATGAGCCAACCATGTGGAAGAAATTAAAGGTATCGTGTGTGTGTGTGTGTGTGATTAGTGGGTGCAAGGATCCTAGGATAACAGTCCAAATTCTAGAACAACATTTTCCTTTTTAATGTTCCTTTTATAAGACAAATCCAGCATATTCACAATAGTGATGGAATGGAGCAGAGCCAGATATCTTGTATTTATTCTTTTAACAAATACTTGAGTTCTCATTTTGTGTCAGTTGCTGTTCCAGGCACTGGGAATATAGTAATGAACAGGAAAGGTAAGTTCCAGGGCTTTACTTTTTAGTGGAGGAAATGGTAAAGAACTAAGCCAATAAACAAGAAGATCATTTCCAAGAATATTGAGTAAAATAAGGGAGTATCATAAGGAAACTTATAGGATGAAGAATATGCTTATAATCTTGATTATAGTAATGCTTTATCGGTATACATAGATGCCAAAACAAAATGTATAAAATTGTACACTGTAAGTATATGCAGCATATGTATCCATTAGGCCTCAGTAAAGCCATTTTAAAAAATAAAAATACAACGGGCAGTGTGGGAAGCTAATTCAGATTGTTTGTTGGGGAAACCCTCCTGAGGAGGTTACATTTACACTGAATATCATGAAGGAGCTGACCTCACCAAGAACTGAGGGCCGAGCAGATTTACCTTGCTTGAAGAAGCCAAGAAGGCCAGTGTGGCTGGGGCAGAATGAGCCAGGGGGAGATTAGGAACAGTTAGGGCCTTATGGACCACATTAAGGATAACTATGAAGCCCATGTTACCAGAGCAAGCAGTCAAAGCTCCTCTTTCATCTCTTAAGAATCAGGGCATGGACCAGAAGCAACACAGGAGCCTCTCAGCATCCTTGTCTTTAATTTAATGATAGGGTTCCTTGATTTATTCTTATTCCAAGAAACTGCTAGGGAACTGTGGAAAGAATAAGTAGAATGAGGATGATCATATGACTGGGCCAGGTCAGTTTTTATATTCTTGATATTCTCTTCACCGCAGCTTTTCCTGCCTTCCATGAGAAAGAAGTCAGCTCCGGCTAATGGCAGCAGTCCTGATGGCGACCTCCCCAGGAATACTGGCTGTTTGATGACATGTTCATCTTTCAGAATATGGATTTCACTAAGGTTGTGGGCAACAGGTTTCTGGTCTGTGTAGACTGTGAAATTGGACCAATTGGCTGCCATTGCCTCGATGACAAGAACAGTTTCTATGTATCCCTGGAATGGGTTTCCCATGACTAACCACGGAGAAGAGAATCAGCTCCACACTCATCTGTAAAAGCTGCTCCCTGCAAGAACTGGCATTTAACTGGTATAACTCTTCAGCCACTGCCTTTTCTGTGTTACTGTAAATTATGAGTATCAAGATGTCCGGTTGAACACACAGAGGGCTGATCCTGCTTCTTTAAAGCCTCAAGTGCATGCCTCTTGCTTAGTTTGCTTTGCATCACAACATTTCCCAATTTCCCTCCCTCCTCCTCAGTTTTGGGACCTATTCTCCTGCCTAAGATTCTGCCTGGGGTCTCTTTTACCCAGGAGCTCCCTTGTTTCTTGCTCTAGAACAGCAGCAGTCAACCTTTTAGCCACAGTGACATATGAAAAATAATGCTCATGCTAACAGTTGAAAGTCCACCTTTTTCTCTCTCATTTAAGAAAGCATCTGAGTGTCTGAGAATGACTCTTTCATGTGGCTGACTTTATCTACAGTAATTTATTCTTTTTAAAAGTAAAGCATTAACAAACTTCAGTATGTAACTGCTAATCAGAAACATATTACCTTGGACACACCCCTAACATCATGTTCAAGCACCTCTACTCCAGGTTGACTGTAACTTTTTATTGTGAAGATGAGCATGTAAAGATGTGAAGATTTTCTTCCCATCAAATCTTGTTTTAAAATTTTATTTTTTTTAAAGAAGTTTTGGCTGTGCTGGGTCCTTGTTGTGGCAAGCAGGCTTTCTCTTGTGGCGAGTGGGGGCTACTCTTTGTTGAAGTGTTTGGGCTGCTCACTGGGGTGGCCTTCCTTATTGTGTAGTGGGCTCTAGGGGGAATGGGCTTCAGTAGTTGCAAAGCCCGGGCTCTAGAGCATAGGCTCAGTAGTTGTGGTGCATGGGCTTAGCTGCCACATGGCATGTGGGATCTTTCTGGCCCAGGGATCAAACCTGTGTCTTCTGTATTGGCAAGTGGATTCTTTACCACCAAGCCACCAGTGAAGTCCTCAAATCTTGATATGGTTTTTTCTTTAGGTTAGCTCCTTACTGCCATATCCTATAAGTTGAGAATCAGAATTTCAACCCTATCTGGCAGCAACCCCAAGGAAAATTCAGCCCTGGTCGCTTTCCCAGGATGTCTTGTAATCAGAGTAGAGGGTGTGGGACATAGAAGGGATAGGTGTTTGCCATATTATATATATAAGTTTGTCTTATCCAGACAAGTAACTCTTCATTTGCTCTTAGGAAAGACTCCCTTAATGGATAGTGTCGTCATCTACTGAGCCTACCAACAATGGTCCTCTCTGAGTTTTGGTTCAGTTGGAATCTCTGTATCAATTCAGAGTACAAACTTTCTGTCAAATGCCTCTCTTTATAGCTGTGGGGTTGCTCTAACCGTTTGATGTTAGCATCAGTTTGATGTTCAATATAATTTTCAGTTGTTCTGTCTTTTCTTTTCTGAAATGACTCACCATCTTAGAGGGAATCTACATAATCAGGTTTCAGGTATCCTTCCATCATCCCTACCTCTAAGATTCAAGAAACCTAGAGAAAGGAGGACTAACTAGAGACCTTACGATCTGTGGTCCATTCCTCGCATCTGTTTTCTGGTTGCTTTCTCCTTCCTCTCCACAGAACTTACACTTAAGACTCCCCAGTTAAAATATGGGCCTTTTGCAACAAAACCATTCCCCTGGAAAGGTGACTTCCTTCCCCAATCAGGCACAAATATCTCTAGTAGAAAATGAAAGAGCTGTCATCCTTAATTATGGTATTTGCAAGAAAACAAACAAACTGAGATTTATCCAGGTCAGAAGCAGCAAGACCAAGTAGATGCCTGTAGGGGCATATGGTTTCTCATATCACAAGCCAAAACCTAAGCAAAGCATTTTTTAAAATTAGGATTTGACTTTTCCTTCCTTTTTAAAAAACAGAGGTAAATACACATTCATTTAAATGAGTATAAATATAAAGTGGGTAAAGATATGTTTTTAATCACTCATTTCCACCATCCAGAGACTGCCAATGGCAACATGATATATATCCTCAATGTTTTTCTATATGTACTGTATATAAACCTGTATGATCTTTTAAAACAAATATAAGATTACACTCTTTTATAACTTGCATTTTCCATTTAACAAAATTCTGACTTCCCATGTCTGTAGATGGATGGACTTCCCTGGTGGTTCAGATGGTAAAGAATCTGCCTGCAGTGCAGGAGACCCCGGTTTGATCCCTGGGTCAGGAAGATCCCCTGGAGAAGGGAATGGCAACCCACTCCAGTATTCTAGTCCAAAGAATTCTATAGACAGAGGAGGCCGGTAGGCTACAGTCCAGAGGTGGTGAAGAATTGGATACGACTGATTGACTAACACTTTTCATGTCTGTAGATATCCATTTGTTTTCAATATTTCATTGTATTTCTGTACTATAATTTATTTAAACAATCCACTATTAGATTGTCTCCAGTTTCTAATAAACAATGTGATATCACATGCGATGTTAGAGCTAAATCTGTTTAAAGTGAAGTCACTCAGTTGTGTCCGACTCTTTGGGACCCCATGGACTGCCTATCAGGTTCCTCCATCCATGGGATTTTCCAAGCAAAGATACTGGAGTGGGTTGCCATTTCACTCTTAATTATTTCCTAAGCTACATCATTAAAAGTGAGTTGCAGGGTATGCACATTTTCAAGGCTTTGCTGTATTGACACATATTCCTCAAAAACCACTGTGCTAATTTATTCTCCTCCAGCAGTATAAGACAGCATTTCTCTGAACCTTTCCTAACACTGTGCATTTATTATGACTAAAAGAATATTTTGTCACTTTGATTTAAAAAAGTAGCATCTCACTATTTAATTGGATTTATTTTATTTCTAATGAAAAGTTGTATACTTGTTGGTCATTATTTTTTTGAAAATTACTAAACATTATTATCCAGTAGCCAAAAATACAAAGTTGTTATTCTGCTTTTTCAGTTTTATATGAGAGAAATAAAGGCATTTAAACAGTGGAAATTAGATTCTTGCAAGTCCCTAGGAAGAGTATATAATCTGGAAAAGCAGAAGAGAGCTGAAAGCTGAAACTTAGGGTTTATCTTGAGATTTGTCAAGTAATTAATTAGTCACTTAGTTCTGCTATAAAGTAAGACTGTCATCTCTTCATTCCCCTCACATACAATAGCCTCTCAATAAAGATGTGTGAATCAGTTAACTGCTATTTGCTGTAGGTAGATAGAGGTAACCCATGCTTGCTGCTGTAAGTATAAAAGCCTGCAGTTCCTATTGAGGACAGCAACTGATTTTTCCAAGGCCTGATTGCTTCTACAAAATTTTTTTTTAACAGGGAATCAAAGATGAACAATGGTGTACTGACATTTTACATATTGTTACTATGCTGTGTATGAATGAGGCTATTCAGGTAAATCTAACATATAACTAATGAGGACTTCTGCTCTTGTAATAATGGATAGGAAAATTGGGCTGACCATCCCACTTAAGGCAACTAGAAAGGGTGGAAAATATTTTAAAAATCCAAAGGCATCAGCGAGCACATGAGTATTTTTTTTAAGAATAAATAGACCAGGATCACTGAGAAGATGGAGGCCCTAGGAGGTGGACTTAATGTTTTGGGCCACTGCACTCATCAAACTTGATGAGTTTCCTGCACTCATCAAACTTGAAGGAAGCACTTCAGAGGCTGATGGGTATTTTGACAGCCTTCCAGAAGTAGGGGACAGAGCCTGTCTAAGGGGAGTAGACCTGGTGAATGCCCCTCACTTTGGTTTGAAGCCCTCTACACCCCAGGAATAGGGGTGAACAAGAAGTAGGAAAGAGAAAGACTTTCCTAGGGGATTGCAGCTCAGCTTCCAATTATCAGAATCACTGCAAATGGTGACTGCAGCCATGAAATTAAAAGACATTTGCTCCTTGGAAGAAAAGCTATGACCAACCTAGACAGCATATTAAAAAGCAGAGACATTACTTTGCCAACAAAGGTCCATCTAGTCAAACCTATGGTTTTTCCAGTAGTCATGTATGGATGACTGAGTTGGACTGTAAAGAAAGCTAACTGATGCTTTTGAACTGTGGTGCTGGAGAAGACTCTTGAGAGTCCCTTGGACTGCAAGAAGATTCAACCAGTCCATCCTAAAGAAAATCAGTCCTGAATATTCATTGGAAGGACTGATGCTGAAGCTGAAACTCCAATACTTTGGCCACCTGATGCAAAGAACTGACTCATTTGAAAAGGCCTTGATGCTGAGAAAGATTGAAGGTGGGAAGAGCAGGGGACAACAGAGGATGAGATGGTTGGATGGCATCACCAACTCAATGGACATGACTTTGAGTAAGCTCTGGGAGTTGATGATGGACAGGGAAGCCTGGCATGCTGCAGTCCACAGGGTTGCAAAGTGTTGGACACGACTGAGTGACTGAACTGAACTGATCCTAGATGGGGGGCTTCCTCAAACCCTTGGCATAAGCAATCAAAAACCCTCTCTACATGAAAATATCATCCTAAACTTGAAATTGTTTCTACAAACAACTTTGCTACTGTAATATCTTGACTACAATAAAATATAATCAAGCACACAAAACAATGAAAAACCAGAAAAAAGACAATGGAACAGTCCCATAGAGGATGGTGACATTGAAGTTTTCAGACATAGACTATAAAGTAACTCCTTTTTCTGTTCAAGGAGATATACACGGTTTGGAAATTTCAGCAGATACCTGAACATATGAAAAAACAAGTGAATTCTAGAATTTTTTTTAAAACCCAATAACTAAAATTAAGAATTCAATGGAAAGGATAACTAACAGATATGTAAGACTGCAACCCCAAACCTTATACAACATTACTGATAAAAATTAAAAGAAAATAAATTTATTAAATTTATTGGGCCATAAAACTGCAGTCCATAGACAAAATCCATTCAAAACAACTTCTGATTTATTGAGATTCAGGAGTCTGCAAGCCAAGAATGGTTCTCACCTTTTAAAATGGCTGTATAATTGTCTACATAATAGCCTCAGTTTTTCCTCTAAGAAACAAAGCCTGAAATATGTATTATCTGGTCTTTTAGGAAAAAAGTTTGCCTACTATTGGCTAATACTGTAAAGATGTCAACTTTTCTCTAAATTGAGATATACATTTAATAAAATCTCAATAAAACCCCAACGTTTAAATTTTTTTTGCAAAGTTAAACAAACAGATTCTAAAAGTTGTATGAAAATGCAAAGGACTAAGAACAGCCAAAGGTATCATGGAGACAAACAAGAGGGGAGAATTCTTCTATTAGACAGATATCACAGCTTGTCACACGGATAGATGAATGACTAACAGAACAAAATAGCTCAGAAATAGACCCACGTGTATGGATGCTTGATTCATGACAAAAGTGGGAGTCATGATTTTGGCATAAGGAGAGCTTATGAAATGCTGATAATGTTCCACTTTTTAAAAATTTGCATAGCAATTATGTAACAAATTATTAAGTATCATACACATCTTTTGTGCACTTTCCTGAATATATGTTTTTATAATAAAACGGATTTTAGAAAAATGTAACCAGTGAATGATCTTAAAAAAAAGCTTATCTTCCTAAACATTAGATTCTTAGATCCTTCAAAATTAGATTACATTTCTTATCTATTATCTACTAAACCTATATACATTTAAAAACTAAAACCTTGATTCTGCTTGCTCACCTCCAAGGAAGGTAAGTTCTATAAGTGTAGGGACCAAGAATATTCTGCTTACTATTACAAGTTTTATGCCTGGCTCAATGTCTGCCACATTTTAATAGTTTGATAAATACTTGTTAAGGGAATTCAAACTTCATTGGATGTTATGCTATTTTAAGGAGACTAATTAAAAGTATTCATGAAAATTTTAAAAATGGCTGGAGATTAGAATGAATGATATTTCTGATGCAGGAATAGTGGGTTAGAAATTAGGTATTACACTTTTTGACAAAGACATGAAAACAGACGTGGTACAAGATCATGCAGACTGTAAATCAATGTGGCCATGATTTTTGGCTAAGTCCTCTGAGGGTAAGAAAGTAAAGGTGTTAACATCAGTGGTACCAATCTTTCAATTGTAATCAAGGATTCCTGAATGTGTCTAAATGTCAGAATTTAGGGTTAAGTGACAGAAGTGTCCACTTCATTCACTTCACTTGAAATGTATTTTGCTTCATATGGAAACAATGTTATCCATGAGTAGTTTGTAGCCTATGACATAAACTGTATGAACCCCAAACACGAGATCATGACAAACAATTCTAATTTGATATGCTAGGAATATGTCCTCTGCCACAATTAGTGCAGGGTCCTGAGAGAATCATTTCCTAGGCAGGTTGATAAGAAGTCTAGGGGTCCCCAAGGAGAGAAGAGTCTGGAAATCTCAAGGAGGAAGAAAGGACAAACTTTTTTTCCTTCTCTACATTCCTTAGGACTATATAACAACAATGTATTCTGCCTGAGGACAGTCTCTGGATTAAACCTGGCTAATTCTGTTATCTTCAAATATAAATTATGGGAGTAGGTCTGGTGAGGTCTTTAAAACCTCCAGACATTCTTTGGATTTACTGGAGAGTATATAACTCCATTGCTAACACTAACAAGCGGGTACTCTTTCTGCCCCCTTCTGATGCCTATGTCAGAAGCTTTCTCTATCTCCTTTATACTTTAATAAAACTTTATTACACAAAAGCTCTGAGCGATCAAGCCTCGTCTCTGGCCCCAGATTGAATTCTTCTCCGGGGGCCAAGAATCCCAGCGTCGTGATTCAACAACAACCTTTCAGTCCCTAGTGACCCCAGACAATCTATTTCAGATTAGGGGCCAGGATGGAACCGTGACCTGGGGAACTGGTGAGGATATGAAATGTGGGCTGGAGACGTATGGCTGTAAGGAGGTGAGGGGGGAGTGATCAGTTCCCACGGGTTTATACATTATCTTTTCCTCCCACTTTGTCCTGAACAAGCTCTGGTATGAGATGTGAAATAGGGGTTGGGTGGCTATGGGAGTTCCGTTTTAGGGAGAAGTTGCCCCAGTCAAAGGGGAGGTAAAGTTCAAGATAAAACAATAGGGCTTTCAACAGAAAGTGAGCTCACCCAAATTGGGCAACTCTAATAAGGCAACCACCAATTGTAAGTAATCAGTCATTTGAAAGCAGGCCTTGGCACTGGCTCAAGAACAAATAGCTGAGGCATGGTCCTGGTGTCTCTCTACCTTGATTCTTTACTGCTGCAAGAACAGGATATTCTTGTTCCCACAAAGCCACTCCATCTTATTTTGTGTGCTCCCCCCCCCCCTCACCTCACTCCTCTTGCCCAGCAATTCCATGTCATTTAATTGCTGTGTGGTGGGGAAAATCGTATATATGGAAAGGATGCAGACTTATCAGATTCCTTAGATTGCTTCAAAATTAGAGTTAACCATGGACCTTTCCTTCTGAACTTTGATGTGTCTACAACAGTGCTGGAGTTGAGGTATGAAAATAAAGGAGGGTGTGTATGAAAATAAATACAGGAAATGTCATTTTAAATGGAGTCAGGAAGTCTTGAAAAGGGAGCTCTCACCCACTTGCCACTTATTGCAGTCTGAATAACCAGCAGCAAGAAGGAAGATAAGAATATTACTTTTCTTCTGGTATAAGGGAAGATATTTTTCACAGAGCAATTTTATCTCTTGCTTTTAAGAGAAAGGAAGGAAGACCCCTCCCTGACCTACTGGCAATGCATTACCACTTACACCCAAAGAGAAACTGCATAACATCCGACCCTGGCTCTTCTCCAGTGAACGTTTGTTCAAAACAACTCAAGCATTTCCTCCTAAAACCTAATAAAAGCAGGTCCCTTCCCCTTTGTTCTCCAAATTTGTCTATGATTCACCAAAGTTTGCCTGTCCCGAATTGCAATTCTCTGCTATTCCCAAACAAACCCATTTTGCTGATTAAATAATTGACTGCTTTATTTTCGTGTTTGAGGATACCAGCTGCTGATCAAATGCTCTTTCAACTGCAATACATATTAACTATGACATCTAGTTCTGATATAAATTTGCTTCGCAAGAAATGGGATAAAATCGCATAAAATGTAATATCTCTCAAATCATTTGTATATAGACAATCCCATTCTCTAATAGTCCCTGGAACAAATTTTACAACTTTTATTCAGTGATTCATTAAGTCAGTAAACACTGAGAACCTACTAGAAAACAGGATTATGCTGGGCACGATAAAATAAAGACGACTAAAGATACAGCTGTCGTCCTCAAGGACATAAATTATTTGGGGTACAAGTAAACAGATTATAATACTATGTGATAGCTTTGTTGTTTATTTTGGCTTTACTGCAAGATTGCAAATCCCTTTGCAAATCAGAATGCTACCCTATTTCTTTGTACTCAAGTGCACGAGGTAGTGTTGGGCATAAAGCAGATGTTCAATAAGCACACGTTGCTATTCATTTCTGTTCAATTTTAAAATCACTTATCGAGTGCCTGCTTCCTGGAACAGAGAGGGTACTGCTAGGTACGTAATAGCTATCGCAGCGATTATATGCTGTCACAATGAAGATTTGAGCTAACCGATACACTAGCTTAAAAGTTTCACCTTCATCCAATCAATTCACATTTTCCTAAGTGGTTATGCTACTTCATTCCATAAAAACACAGTTTTGCTTTTCCTAAAATCTGATTTACATTTTCTCCTCCAGCAGCTAACTGGGGAGCCTCGGCGTGCGCTTGCACGCATGCGCACACGCCAGCGCCTGGCGAAGAGCCCCCGCCCGCGAGCACCTCCAGCCACCCGCATCCGTTGCACGGCCGTTGGGTAGTGGCGAGCCGGCACCATGTCCGCCGCGGGAGTGGCGTTGTTGTTGTCCTGCCTGAGCTGTTGCGGCTCGGCCCTGTGGAGGTAGAGAGACGGCAGTCGCGGGAAGGGGCGTCCCTGGGGCTGGGCAGGCGGGGCCACATCCTTGCGCCTTAGCGTCGCGTGGCCTGGGACTCCGGTGGACCGCAGCCTCGTTCCCCAGTTCTGGCGCCAACACCAGCTCCCCGCCGCCCGTTCAGTGTTTTCAGTGAATGAGGGCGGGAAATGAGGGCACGCAATTGGAGAAGGGAACGGCAACCTAATGGCAACCACTTCAGTCTTATTGCCTGGGGAATCCCATGGACAGAGGAGCCTGATGGGTTATAGTCCATGGGGTCGCAAATAGTCGGACACGACTTAGCGACTAAACAACAAACAACAACAAGTTAGGGTTTAGCTGTCTCCCCAAGTTCCCGCCGTAGTTTCGCGTTACTTCCACGTGTCGGTTTCCTGGATAGCGGGTCCCACTCTGAACCCCTTTGGCAGAGAGAAGCACAGAGAGGACCAAAAAGTCTCCACCGGGAATGAGGGTGGGGGCACTTCACTAGGGTAACTAGGTAGTTGATAGTTTATGTAGTTGTGGTTGAATGATTTGTGAGAGGGTGCTTTTAAAATGTGCACAAAGTAAGAATATGTAATACCCGCAGAAAGTGGGTTGATAATGAGGAAGGAAAACTTTAAAGTTCTGAGGGATCCTCCATGTAAGTTTTTTGGTCAGCATTAGGTGGCTGCTGGATTGGAAGGTGTATCAAAATATTTTTCATTTTCATCACAGGTTAAAATACAGATAGTTAACTGGAAAAATCACATTTTGTGAATATTCTGTTTATTACCTTCTAAGCCAGGTGGCGATAGTAGTAAAGGACCCACCTGCTAACACAGGAGACGTAAAAGACTCGGATTGTATCCCTGGGTTGGGAAGATCCCTGGAGGAGGACCTGGCAACCCACTCCAGTATTCTTGCCTGGAGAATCCCGTGGACAGAGGAGCCTGAAGGGCTACAGTCCACAGGGTCGCACAGAGTCAGACATGACTGAAGTGACTTAGTGCACATTAAAATGTTAGGATACCAACAATAAAACTGTTATAGAGGTTTCAGAGCGAAGGGATCCATGGCATCTCAGTGAACAGATGGAGAAGTCAAACAGAATAAAAGCAGTGGTTGGAAAGTCATTGAAGTACTGAGAAAAAAATTAGAACATAGCATTCTGACAGAACTCTTAAAAATTAATATTCTTTCAGTTCAGTTCAGTTCAGTTGAGTCACTCAGTGGTGTCTGGCTCTTTGCGACCCCATGAATCGCAGCACGCCAGGCCTCCTGTCCATCACCAGCTCCTGGAGTTCACTCAGACTCACGTCCATCGAGTCAGTGATGCCATCCAGCCATCTCATCCTCTGTCGTCCTCTTCTCCCCCTGCCCCCAATCCCTCCCAGCGTCAGAATGGGTCTTTTCAAATGAGTCAACTCTTCGCATGAGGTGGCCAAAGTACTGGAGTTTCAGCTTTAGCCTTATTCTTTCCAAAGAAATCCCAGGGTTGATCTTCAGAATGGACTGGTTGGATCTCCTTGCAGTCCAAGGGACTCTCAAGAGTCTTCTCCAACACCACAGTTCAAAAGCATCAATTCTGTGGTGCTCAGCTTTCTTCACAGTCCAACTCTCACATCCATACATGACTACTGGAAAAACCATAGCCTAGACTAGAGGGACCTTAGTTGGCAAAGTAATGTCTCTGCTTTTCAATATGCTGTTTAGGTTGGTCATAACTTTTTTCCAAGGAGTAAGCGTCTTTTAATTTCATGGCTGCAGTCACCATCTGCAGTGATTTTGGAGCCCAAAAAATAAAGTCTGACACTGTTTCCACTGTTTCCCCATCTATTTCCCATTAAGTGATGGGACCGGATGCCATGATCTTCGTTTTCTGAATGTTGAGCCTTAAGCCAACTTTTTCACTCTCCTCTTTCACTTTCATCAAGAGGCTTTTTAGTTCCTCTTCAGTTTCTTTCATAAGGGTGGTGTCATCTGCATATCTGAGGTTATTGATATTTCTCCTGGCAATCTTGATTCCAGCTTGTGCTTCTTCCAGCCCAGTGTTTCTCATGATGTATTCTGCATAGAAGTTAAATAAGCAGGGTGACAATATACAGCCTTGACGTACCCGTTTTCCTATTTGGAGCCAGTCTGTTGTTCCATGTCCAGTTCTAAGTGTTGCTTCCTGACCTGCATACAGGTTTCTCAAGAGGCAGGTCAGGTGGTCTGGTATTCCTATCTCTTGAAGAATTTTCCACAGTTTATTGTGATCCACACAATCAAAGGCTTTGGTAGAGTCAATAAAGCAGAAATAGGTGTTTTTCTGGAACTCTCTTGCTTTTTCCATGATCCAGCGGATGTTGGCAATTTGATCTCTGGTTCCTCTGCCTTTTCTAAAACCAGCTTGAACATCTGAAAGTTCACGATTAACATATTGCTGAAGGCTTGCTTGGAGAATTTTGAGCATTACTTTACTAGCATGTGAAATGAGTGCAATTGTGCAGTAGTTTGAGCATTCTTTGGCATTGCTTTTCTTTGGGATTAGAATGAAAACTGACCTTTTCCAGTCCTGTGGCCACTGCTGAGTTTTCCAAATTTGCTGGCATATTGAGTACAGCACTTTCACAGCATCATCTTTCAGGATTTGAAATAGCTCAACTGGAATTCCATCACTTCCACTAGCTTTGTTCATAGTGATGCTTTCTAAGGCCCACTTGACTTCACATTCCAGGATGTCTGGCTCTAGGTGAATGATCACACCATCATTATTATCTGTGTCCTGAAGACTTTTTTGGACAATTCTGTGTATTCTTGCCACCTCTTCTTAATATCTTCTGCTTTTGTTAGGTCCATACCATTTCTGTCCTTTATCGAGCCCATCTTTGCATGAAATATTCCCTTGGTATCTCTAATCTTTTTGAAGAGATCTCTAGTCTTTCCCATTCTGTTGTTTTCCTCTATTTCTTTGCATTGATCGCTGAAGAAGGCTTTCTTATCTCTTCTTGCTATTCTTTGGAACTCTGCATTCAGATGCTTATATCTTTCCTTTTCTCCTTTGCTTTTCACTTCTCTTCTTTTCACAGCTATTTGTAAGGCCTCCCCAGACAGCCATTTTGCTTTTTTGCATTTTTTTTCCATGGGGATGGTCTTGATCCCTGTCTCCTGTACAATGTCACGAACCTCAGTCCGTAGTTCATCAGGCACTCTATCTATCAGATCTAGGCCCTTAAATCTATTTCTCACTTCCACTGTATAATCATAAGGGATTTGATTGAGGTCATACCTGAATGGTCTAGCGGTTTTCCCTAGTTTCTTCAATTTAAGTCTGAATTTGGCAATAAGGAGCTCATGATCTGAGCCACAGTCAGCTCCTGGTCTTGTTTTTACTGACTGTATAGAGCTTCTCCATCTTTGGCTGCAAAGAATATAATCAGTCTGATTTTGATGTTGACCATCTGGTGATGTACATGCATAGAGTCTTCTCCTGTGTTGTTGGAAGAGGGTGTTTGCTATGACCAGTGCATTTTCTTGGCAATACTCTTTATAATATTCTTTATAAAATGAAATAATAAAACCTATCATGGTTTTGTGAGGCATGAAAACCATGATATATTTCAAACTTTTAAATCATGTATCAATAAATTATGGTAGTTGATATTATTTAGGTTCACCTGTGAGCTAAGGAAGTATATAATGTTTGCTATGTTGTATACCAGCGATCACCAAGCTTTAGTGTAAAGAATTAGATATTAAATATTTTAGGCTTTTTAAGCAATGCTATATGTTTTAGCTACTCTGCCATAGTAGGGGACAACAGTAAGAAACAGTAGTAAGCCAACAGTGGTAAACAAATAGTGTGGCTCTGTACAAATAAAAGTCGACTTACAGAACACAAATGAAATTTGGCCCAAAGAACATAGTTTTCCAATTCCTGGTGTACATTCATAATTGAAGGAAATGCTCAGTTTAAATTAGAGGTTAGAGAAGACAGAAAAGGTTGTTGTTTTTGTGTGTGTGTGTGGTGGTCAGACTCCCTGAATTTTAGTTCTTAATAAGGTGTGCTTTTAAAGGAGGAGCTTTCTTGAACTTAATGGATTTTTATTTTATTGTTAGCCTTTTGGAAGGGGAAGTTGAGAAATCCAGGGTAGATGTTTTTATTTAAGAATCTTTTCCTGCCCCTAGGTCCAAGAGGTATTTATCTAAACTTTCTACCGCTGTTACCAAACTTGGGTCTGCTTGCTGTTGCTCAGTAAAGTCGATTTGCTGATGCTGGGTTTTTATGAAGGAAAGTTAGGGCTTATTCCAAGTGCAAGGAGTATGGGTGGCTAATGCTCAAAAGACCTGAGCTCCCTGATGGATTTCAGGGAAGAGTTTCATAAAACAGTTTGAGGGGAAGGGTCTCAGGATATACGATTAGCTTGGACATAGTTCTCTCATTGGTTGACAGTGAAGTAACAGGGTGGTATTTTGGGAATCTCAATAATCAACCTTCTGGCTCCAACCAGTGGTCAGCATACAGCTCACTTCTGCTTCTGGTTGGGGTTTTACTATCTGCATAACAACTCGGGAATGTGCATTAGACGGTTATCTATGGTTTTCAGGGAGGAACTGAAGATTCTGTGACTGCTATGTGGCTGATCTGTTATTTAAATTGTTACTTGCTCTCAGGGCCCAGCTGCTGTTTTTTGTTAGTACATGTTCACATTCTTTCATTCTTTTTATTTTTTAAAATTTATTTATTTTAAATGAAACAAAGATGAATATTTTTAATGATAAAAGGTACTATTCACAAAGAAGATAGATATCATAAACCATTAGACACCTTAACAAAGAAATAAAGATACATAAAGCAAAAACCAGAAGAAATATAAGGGAAAAGAAAAAATATATAATCATAGTAAGACATATTAACATTTCTCTGAGAATATTTTATCAAGTGCTGAAAAATAATAGGAGCATCTTAAATGATGGCATTAATAACTGAAATATAATAGGTTTACATTTATATTAATTATATCATACACAAATATATTTAAAATTTTGTATCTCATATGTTGTTATTAGATGTCCATAGGACATTTAGAAAAACTGGCAAAAAGATAAACATTACTAAATTCCACACACTACAATTCTTTTACATGTGTTTATGATTCAGTTATACATATGCACATATGTTAGTTTTGAAATTATTTTCCATTATAGGTTATTACAAGATGTTGATTATAGTTCCCTGTGCTATACAGTAAACCTTTGTTGCATATCTGTTTTTTTAAATTAGAAATCTAGCATTCTGTTCATACTAAGTTAAACAAGTGGAATCAATATGTCAAAAATTTTTTTGTTAGGCAAAAATTCATGGGTTTTCTACAATGTTATATTATTTATATATATGTATACAAAAGCTTTTATACTGCACTTGATAAAGGCTTGAGAAAGAACATCCATTAAAAAAAGAATAGATGGTGAAATTGGAACACATAAGCTAAATGAAATGGGAACACTGAATATGAATAATAAAAGTGAAACAAACTAGATAAAAGATCTTCATATAGTCCTGTTGTTTTTAAACATGGCTGCTCGTTAGAAACATATCTGGAGCACTGGCCAAAAAAACAAAAAAAAGCAATACCTGGGCATTTATAGTTTTCAAAAATTCCAAGATAATTCTGATATGCTTATGGACTTTAAAAAAGTGATTACAGGTTTTTCTATCAAATGATAGCTTTGGTGATATAGAATTCTATAACTTTTCTGTTGACCAAGCATGGTACAGTGTTATTAAGTGAGTAATAGTTACATAATCACAATAGTAAAATATGTTTATCAGTTTTCACAATCAATAGCCTGACAAAAAATAAAAGATAATTACAATTGTAAGCCATAATGGGAACATGATTAACCTAACAATATGAAATAATTACACACAATTCGGGGGGGGGAGCGTCAAGCAGAATGATGTGGTAAGTGGAAGTGCATACAGGCACATGTTTTCACCTGCCCAGTGGACTATGTCTTTTTGGTTGGTGCATTTAATCCACTTACATTTAAGGTAATTATCGATATGTGTGATCCTGTTACTGTTTTCTTTATTGTTTTGGGTTTTATTTTCTGTAAGTCTTTTTCTTCTGTTGTGTTTCCTGTCTAGAGAAGTTCCTTTAGCATTTGTTGTAAAGCTGGTTTGGTGGTGCTGAATTCTTTTATCTTTTGTTTGTCTGGAAAACTTTTGAGTTCTCCATCAAATCTGGATAGTCTTGCTGGGTAGAGTATTCTTGTTTGTAGTTTCTTACTTTTCATCACTTCAAATATATCATGCTATTCCCTTCTGGCTTGTAGTTTCTGTTGAGAAATCAGCTTGATAGTCTGATGGGAGTTCCCTTGTATGTTATTTGTTATTTTTTCCTTGTTGCTTTTAATATTTTATCTCTGTCTTTAATCTTTGTCAGTTTGATTACAGTGTTACTCTCTGTGCTTCCTGGATTTGGTTGATTATTTCCTTTCCCGTGTTAGGGAAGTTTTTAGCTATAACCTCTTCAAATATTTTCTCAGGTCCTTTCTCTCTTTTCTCCTTCTGGGACCCCTATAATGTGAATGCTCCTGCATTTAATGTTGTTTCAGAGGTCTCTCAGGCTGTCTTCATTTCTTTTCATTCTTTTTTTCTGTATTCTGTTCTGTGGCAGTGATTTCCACCATTCTGTCCTCCAGGTCATTTATCTGTGCTTCTGTCTCAGTTATTCTGCTATGGATTCCTTCTAGAGTATTATTCATCTCTCTTTGTTTGTTCTTTAGTTCTTGTAGGTCTTTGGTAACACTTCTTAGATCTTCTCAATCTTTGCTGCCGTTCTTTTTCCGAGATCCTGAATCATATTCACTATCATTATTCTGAACTCTTTTTCTGGACAGTTACCTATCTCCATCCTAGTTCTTTTTCCTGAGGTTTTATCTTTTTTTTATTTTTGTTTTAATTTTTAATTTTTATTTTTACTTTATTTTACTTTATAATACTGTATTGGTTTTGCCATACATTGACATGAATCCACCATGGGTGTACATGCGTTCCCAAACATGAACCCCCCTCTCACTTCCCTCCCCACAACATCCCTCTGGGTCATCCCCGTGCACCAGCCCCAAGCATGCTGTGTCCTGCATCGGACATAGACTGGCGATTCGATTCTTACATGATAGTATACATGTTTCAGTGCCATTCTCCCAAATTATCCCACCCTCTCCCTCTCCCTCTGAGTCCAAAAGTCCGCTATACACATCTGTGTCTTTTTGCTGAGGTTTTATCTTGTCCCTTCATCTGGGATGTAGCTTTCTGCTGTTTCATGCTGACTAACTCTCTGTAATGTGGTTTTAGCTCCTGTGGGATTGTGGTTCTTCTTGCCTGTTCTGTCTGCCCTCTGATGGATGAGGCTAAGAGGCTTATATAAACTTCCTGATGGGAGGGATTGATGGTGGGAACAACTGGGTCTTGCTCTGTTGGACAGGGCCTTGCTCAGTAAAGCTTTAGTACAGTTATCTGCTGATGGGTGAGGTTATACTCCCTCCCTGGTAGTTTTTTGGCCTGAGATGACCCAGCTCTGGGGTCTTGGGGCTCTATGGTTGGGTTAATGGCAACCTCCAAGAGAATTTACATCAAAGGGGACCTTCCCAGACAACTGCTGCCAGTCCCATCCCTGTGGTGAGTCCTTGCTGACCCATGACTCTGCAGGAGACCCTTCAACAGTAGCAGGTAGTTTTGGTTTAGTTTCCTGTGGAGTCAACTGCTCTTTTCCTTTGAATCTTGGTGCACACAAGGTTTTTTTTTATGCCCTCCAAGCCTGGAGACTCTTGTATCCTCCAGTCCTGTGGAAGTCTTATAATCAAATCCTGGGGCCTTCAAGGTCAGATTCCCTGCGGATTCCCAGTCCCTTTGTCAGGTTCCCAGGCTGGGAAGCCTAACGCGGGGTTCCAAACCTTCATAGCAATGGGAGAACTTCTTTGGTATTACTGTTCTCCAGTTTGTGGGTTCCCAGTGGGTATGAGATTTTATTTTATTGTGACTGTGGCCCTCCTACCATCTTGCTGTGGCTTCTTTGTCTTTGGACGTGGGATATCTTTTTTTGGTAGGTTCCAGCATCCTCCTGTTGATGGTTGTTCAACAACTAGTTGTGATTTTGGTGCTCTCGCAGAAGGAGATGAGCGCATGTCCTTCTACTCCACCGTCTTGAACTGGAAGTTCTCTTTCATTAATTCTTAAGCTAGCCTTTTGAGACAGAGGGGAGACATGGGAGACTAAACCGTTACAATAAGTGAGGCAAAGCAGAGGGCATAGGGGACAGAGATCTGTTCCAGGAGGGTCCTGCTTGGTTGTTGTTCAGTTGCTCAGTCATGTCCAACTCTTTGTGACCCCAGGAACTGCAGCATGCCAGGCTTCCCTGTCATTCATAGTCTCCCAGAGCTTCCTCAAACTCATTCAGTACCTAGTGATGCCATCCAACAGTCCATCCTCTGTCATCCCCTTCTCCTCTTGCCTTCAATCTTTTCCAGCCTCAGGGTCTTTTCCAGTGAGTTGGCTCTGTACAAATGAGGTTGCTTTTGAATAAAATATATTATTAGAAGCAATTTTACTTGTTTTTTTATTTTTTAGTGTGGCCACCAGGAAAATTTCAATTATATAGGTGACTCACATTGTATTTTTATTGTCTATATTTCATATAGACAGAAATGAAAGTACCCTGAGTAATAGAAATGATAATCACTAGAACTCAAAAAAATTTGCTCTTTACTTCAGTGTTTCAAATAAGAAATACTGGTTTTGGTTTTTTTTTTTTTCAATCTGTATTCATTTTATTTGAACTCAGTTTATAGGTGAAGGAGCTAGAGCCAATATTCTTCAACAGTTTTTATTCTAAAACAAAGACAAGATGCAAAAGTATTTACTCCTCACTATTGTGTCTTCAGATATTAAGTAACCTTGAACACACCTTGAGTTGAGGGTTGATGTCACTGATGTCCCCAGTTTTAGCTCTGACTACACTTTCTAAGAAGGAACATGAGCAGAAATGTAAAGCTCATGGCAGCCCACAAGGGTTAGGCTTGCTCTAACCATATATTGTTGTTTAGTCATTCGATTGTGTCTGACTCTTTACAACCCCATGGATTGTAGCCCACCAGTCTGCCCTGTTCATGGGATTTCCTAGGCAAGAATACTGGAGTGAGTTGCCATTTCCTTCTCCAGGGAATCTTCCCAGTCCAGGGATCAAATGCTTGTCTCCTCCACTGGCAGACAAATTCTTTACTGATGAGCCACCAGGGGCACTCTTGACCATGTATTAAAATCCCTTTTATTTGGAGGAGACGTAGTTTTAATATTCACGTTTGACATTTTCCTCTGCAGGTATTACAGTAACAGCCCAAACTACAACGTTTTTAGTACCAGAAGTACTGTAAGTGTTTAATTTTTTTAAACTATAGTTAAGTATTAATATTTTTTACTTCACAGCAGAGAGCAAAGTTCATCGTACTCAGGTGCATGGTGCAGTGTCATTCTTTTATTTCCTCATCCTGTTTATCTTCCTAATACATTTCCCTCCTCCAATAAATATCTTGAAATATGTATATAGCAAAAAATAGATAGTGTTGTTTCAAGTGTTTTTGTAAGTCAACATTCACAAAATGGTGTTATGATACAGATAGGATGACCATATAATGTATTGTCTCAACTACTGAGAATGAAAGATAGTGCTATTAATAGTTATGCTGGGACAACAGGTATAAATTGGGAGTGTCTAGACAAACCAGGACGCATGATCATCCAGCTATATATTTCATTCTCTACATTACTTTTTAAACTCAATACTATGTCTAGTTCATTTCTTAAGGCTGCCCGATCACTAGTGTGTGTATTTTATCTACCTATCCCCTCAACCAATGATGGATGAATGGCTTCTTACCACCACAAACAGCATTGTGATGAATGGCCTTCTACATGTCATTTTATGAATCTGTGCAATAATTTTTTAGCTGTGATTGCTAGGACATAGGGAAACAGACACCTAATTTAACTAAATTCTGTAAGATTTTTTCCAAACTGGCAATCACAATTTATATTCTTACTCAGTGAGCATCTCCACCAATGTTTGGTACTATAGATTTTCCCGTTTTTCACCAATCTCATTACCACATACAAGTAGTTTATGCTGTTATTATTTTCAATTCTCTGATGAGTAGTGATTTTTGAACCTTTTTTTCCATATTTATGCAGGGCTCTCCTTCTCTGAACAGTGTGCTCACTTTGCTCATTTTCCATTTAATTTTCTGCTCCTTTTTTAGCATACAGAGTGTTATCTACATTGTACTCTATATATTAGTCAAATGTTGATTTTAAATATTTTGGTTATCATTTCATAACCTCTTATCTACTCATCTAACAATTGACTTTGTCCACGGATATATAATTTTGTTTAAAAAGGATGACTTTTGTCAAGTCATCTGCTCCTTTGTTTAACCTTAAAATTTATACTTTTTTGGGGACTTCCCTTTCAGTCCAGTGATTGGGACTTTGCCTTCTAATGCAGAGGGGGTGTGGGGGCAGTACGGGGGCAGCACATTCCCTGGTTGGGGAGCTGTGATCCCACATGCCTTGTGATCAAAACACCAGAACAGAAACAGTACTGTAACAAGTTCAATGAAGACTTTAAAGATGATCCACATCAAAGAAAAAATCTTAAAAGAAAAAAAGTTTATACTTTTTTAGAATTTTAAGAAAAAATTTTGTCTACCTAGAGTTGCAAAGATTTTTATCCTACATTTTCTATTATATGCTTTATATTATTACCTTTCAGATAAAGATCATAAATAATATCTGGAGTCCAACTTGTATATAATATAAGATAGGTCTTTACATTACTTTCTCCATAGAATGAACCAGCAGGTATTAACACAATTTATTGTTTCTGTATTATTTTTTGGTATCATCTTTGCTCTATATATTTTGTTGTTGTTAAGTTGCTCTGCTGCTGCTGCTGCTAAGGCGCTTCAGTCGTGTCCGACTCTGTGCGACCCCATAGACGGCAGCCCACCAGGTTCAGCCATCCCTGGAATTCTTCAGGCAAGAACACTGGAGTGGGTTGCCATTTCCTTCTCCAATGCATGTCATGTCCAGTTCTTTGCAACCCCATGGACTGCAGCATACCAGGCTTCCCTGAGCTTTGCTATCTCTCCCGGAGCTTGCTCAAACTCATGTCCATCAAGTCAGTGATGCCATCCAACCATCTTGTCCTCTGTCTTCCCCTTTCCCTCTTGCTCTCAATCTTCCCTGAATCAGGGTCTCTTCTAATGAGTTAGTTCTTTGCATCAGGTGGCCAAAATATTGGAGCTTCAGCTTCAGCATCAGTCTTTCCAATGAATACTCAGGGTTGATTTCCTTAAGGATTGACTGATTTGATCTCCTTGCAGTCCAATGGACTCTCAAGAATCTTCTCTAGCACCATAGTTGGAAAGAATTTTTCCGCACTCAGCCTTCTTTAGGGTCCAACTCTCATGTTCCTACATGACTACTGGAAAAACCATAGCTTGGACTATATGGACCTAGCTTGGACTATATGGACTTTTACTGGCAAAGTGATATCTCCACTTTTTAATACACTGTCTAGTTTTGTCACAGCTTTTCTTCCAAGGAGCAGGCATCTTTTAATTTCATGGCTGTAGTCACTGTCCACAGTGATTTTGGCACCCAAGAAAATAAAGTCTGTCACTGTTTCCAATTTTCCCCCACCTATTTAGCGTGAAGTGATGGGACCATGATCTTCGTTTTTTTGAATGTTGAGTTTTAAGCCAGCTTTTCACTCTCTCCTTTCACTTTCATCAAGAGGCTCTTTAGTTCCTCTTCACTTTCTGCCATAGGGGTGGCGTCATCTGCATATCTGAGGTTATTGATATTTCTCCCTGCAATTTTGTTTCCAGCTTGTGCTTCATCCAGCCCAGGGTTTCTCATGATGTACTCTGCATATAAGTTAAATAAGCAGGGTGACAATATACAGCCTTGATGTACTCCATTCCCAATTTTGAACCAGTCTGTTGTCCCATGTCTGGTTCTAACTGTTGCTTCTTGACCTGCATACAGATTTCTCAGGAGGTAGATAAGGTGGTCTGGTATTCCTATCTCTCTGTAAGAATATTCCACAGTTTATTGTGATCCACACAAAAGCTTTAGCGTAGTCAGTGAAGCAGAAATAGATTTTTTTTTTTTAATTCCTTTGCTTTTTCTATGATCCAGCAGATACTGGCAATTTGATCTCTGGTTCTTCTCCCTTTTCTAAATCCAACTTCTACATCTGGAAGTTCTCTGTTCACGTACAGTTGAAGCCTAGCTTGAAGGATTTTGAGCATTACTTTGCTAGCATGTGAAATTGTATCATGGTTTGAACATTCTTTGGCATTGCCTTTCTTTGGGATTGGAATGAAAACTGACCTTTTCAAAGTAGTCCTGTGGCCACTGCTGAGTTTTCCCAATTTGCTGGCATATTGAGTGCAACACTTTCACAGCATCATTTTTTAAGATTTGAACTAGCTCACCTTGAATTCCATCACCTCCATTAGCTTTGTTCCTAGTAGTACTTCCTAAGGCCCATTTGACTTCACACTTCAGGATCTCTGGCTCTAGGTGAGTGATCATACCATCATGGTTATCCGGGTCATTAAGACCTTTTTGGTACAGTTCTTCTGTGTTTTCTTGCCACCTCTTCTTAATCCCTTATGCTTCTGTTAGGTCCATACTGTTTCTGTCCTTTATTGTGCCCATCTTTGCATGAAATGTTCCTTGGTATCTGTCATTTTCTTGAAGCAATCTCTAGTCTTTGCCATTCTGTTGTTTTCCTCAATTTCTTTGCATTGTTCACTTAAGGCTTTCTTATCTCTCCTTGCTGTTCTTTGGAACACTGCATTCAGATGGTTATGTCTTTCCTTTCCTCCTTTGCCTTTTGTTTCTCTTCTTTTCTCAGCTATTTGTTCTATATATGGATATGTTAATTTCTGAACTTAATTATTTCCTATTGATATATTTGATGTATCCTATCTGCCACATATTTCGTGTAGTTGGAGTTTCAATTCTCTATAGTCTTCCCTTGAATTAACACAAGACAGTATGTGTATCATTCTACTCTAGATAAACAATTCAGTAGGGTCCATCTTTGGTCTGCTGTGATTAGGGCTGCTCTGAACATTCTTTTACCAATCTTCTGGTTAACATATGCATGTATTTCTGCTGGGTATATACCTAAGAGTGGAATAAGTCATAGGGCAAGTGCGTATGTTCAGCTTTGGTAGATGGTGCCAAGAGATTTTACAAAGTAATTTCTCAGTTAACATTTATATTCTATTTACATATATTGTTGTATTTATATTATTCAAAATCAGGCAAAAGGAATCTATGAAAACTGTATCTTCTTTTCTAAAAATACTCATTTTATATTAAAGTAGAATTGATTAACACTATTGCATTAATTTCAGGTGTACAGCAAAGTGATTCAGTTACACATATACATGTATCTATCCTTTTTCAAATTCTTTTCCCAATTAAATTATTAAAACTTTATTTCCTTATAAAACATGCAGTTATCCTCAAATTTATCTATTTCTTTATAATCTTTACATGCTATTTGAATTTTTATTTGTAATTATTTTATTTCTCTAATGTTATTTGTTTATGTACTTCATCTTTTTTTCTTGAACAGCTTTGTTATATGACTGACCATTTTATTAGTCTTTTAAACAAAATTATCCCTTTTTCTCTCTACTGTTCCTTTATCACTTTTATGTAGGTGACAGAAATGTTTTATTTTTAACTGATGGCTGGTCACCAAAACAATGCAGTTATGTCATTTCAGAAATGCAGATTAGGAGCCAGAGTTCGATTATCAGAGAAGAAGGCTGATAAAAGTCAAGAGAGTAAATGATAAAACCAGTGGTATTATGCTTGCTTAAAATCCATATTTACAGAAAGAAAGAAAATAAAGCGTATATAAGATACTTTGGGGATTAAATATTCCATGAGTCTTCTTGATGGAAAACATTTTGAAAAGTCCATTTCCATCTGCTCTTCCTAGAGGTTCAACTTGCAGAAGTCCCTCAAGACAATATATATTTGCACATTTTAAAATCTACTGCCTGAGGATCTGGATGCTAATCAACATGAATCTAAGAGCTGATAGATTCTCCCCCTTGGGGTCACTGATAAATCTTGGCACATCCTTAACTAGTAGGAACTGTTAAAGTACAATAGGTTGCTTCGACATTCACAAAGAGAGAAAACGAAGGGTTTAGAGGACAGACCCAGGGAGAGGTACTGGTGTTGGCTTCCTGGAGACAGCCTGAGGGGCTGGAGTGTGGTGTAGCTGCAGCTGGGCTGTTTACAGAAGAATCCAGGGCCACCACAGAAGCAAAACTCCATTGTTAGATTGTGCAGGAAGGGAGGAGCAGATCTCCATAGCAGTTTTTTTCTCTGAGCATCCAGCCTTCACCTCCATGCAACAGCCCCTCCTCACCCCTCCCTCCACCTCCCTGGGTTCCCGGAGTGGAGTGCATGCTCCATCCACCACCCTAAAAGCTCCTGCCTGGCAGAATCCCGCTCCCTGGCCACTGCCAGGGTGGGCTTGCAAGCGCCAGCCACCCATCTATTTGCCATGAAGTAATGGGACCAGATGCCATGATCTTAGTTTTCTGAATGTTGAGTTTTAACTTTTTCACTCTCCTAATTCCTGGAATTAATATTATTAATTCCTAGAATATATATTTGGAGAAGGCAATGGCACCTCACTCCAGTACTCTTGCCTGGAAAATCCCATGGATGGAGGAGCCTGGTAGGCTGCAGTCCATGGGGTCGCTGAGGGTCGGACACGACTGAGCAACTTCACTTTCACTTTTCACTTTCATGCATTGGAGAAAGAAATGGCAACCCACTCCAGTGTTCTTGCCTGGAGAATCCCAGGGGTGGGGGAGCCTGGTGGGCAGCCATCTATGGGGTCTCACAGAGTTGGACATGACTGATGTGACTTAGCAGCAGCAGCAGAATATATATTATTAATTTCTGGAATATATTAATTCCTGGAATATAATTAATTCCTGGAAGAATTAATGTTATTCAAATGTCCAAACTGCCCAAAGCAATCTACATTTAAATGATATTACTATCAAAATTCCACTGGTATTTTTCACATAAATAAACAATTGTAAAATTTGTATGAAACCAAAAAAGATTCCAAACAGCCAAAAAAACCTTAAGAAAGAATAAAGCTAGAGGGGATCACATTTCCTGATTAATATTACAAAGCCATAGTAATAAAAATTGTGTGGTACTGGCATAAAAACAGATATAGATCAATTGAACAGAACAGACTCCAGAAATAAACCCATGAATATATAGCCAAATAATTTACAATAAAATATCCAAGAGTATAAAAAAGGGAAAGAACAGTCTCTTTTAAAAATGGTGCTGGGAAAACTGGACAGCCACATGCAAAGAATGAAACTAGACTATTATGTTATACCATACACAAAAGTTAGCTTAAAATGGATTAAAGACTTGAAGGCAAGACCTGAAATAATTAAAAAAATAGGCAAGTAAACTCCTTGATGTATGCCTTGGTGATGATTTTTTTTTTGATTTGACACCAAAAGTAAAAGCAACAAAAATAAACAAATGAGACAATATCAAACCAAAAAGCTTCTGCACAAAAAGGAAACCATCAACAAAACGAGAAGGCAGCCTACTGAATGGCAAATCATATATATAATAAGGGGCTAATATAGAAAATAAGCTCATACAACTCAATACCAAAAAATAAACAATTTCATTTAAAAATGGGCAGAGTATCTGAATTTACAGTTTTCCAAAGACATACAGATGACCAATAGGTACATGAAAAGGTGCTCAACATCTCTAATACTCAGGGAAATGCAAGTCAAAACCATAATGAGATATCATGTTGCACTTGTTAGAATGGCTTTTATCAGAAAGCCAAGAAATAACAAGTGTTGCAAGGATGTGGAGAAAAGGAAAATTGTGTTCACTGTTACTGAGAATGCAAATTAGTATAGCTACTATGAAAAAACATTACAGAGGTCTCTCAAAAAATTAAAATTGAACTACTGTATGATCCAGTGATTTTATTCCTAGATATTTATCCAAATAAATGAAAACACTAACTTGGAAGAGATATATCCCCATGTCCATTGTAGTATTATTTACAATAACCAAGATATGGAAACAACCTAAGTCCCTCATCACTGGATGAACTGATAAAGAAAATGTGTATATACACAGTGAAATACTATTAAGTCATAATATAATGAAATGTTGACATTTATGACCTTGAGGGAATTATGATAAGTGAAATAAATCAAAGACAAGTACTATATGATTTCACTTATATGTCGAATCAGTTTTGAAACAGCTCATATACACAAAGAACAAAGTGATGGTTTCCAGGGGTGGGGCTTGGAGGAGTGTGAAATTGGTGAAGCAGGGGTCAAATGGTACAAACTTCCAATTATAAGATAGGCCACGGGAATGTAATATACAGAATAGTGATTATAGTTAGCGATACTGTATTGCATATTTTAAGTAAAATCTGATGCTGTAAAGAGCAGTATTGCATAGGAACCTGGAAGATTAGGTCCATGAGTCAAGGCAAATTGGAAATGGTCAAACAGGAGATGGCAAGCCTGAACATCAACATTTGAGGAATAAGTGAACTAAAATGGGCTGGAATGGGTGAATTTAACTCAGATAACCATTATATCTACTACTGTGGGCAAGAATCCCTTAGAAGAAATGGAGTAGCCATCATAGTCAACAAAAGAGTCTGAAATGCAGTTCATGGATGCAATCTCAAAAATGACAGAATGATCTCTGTTCATTTCCAAAGCAAACCATTCAATATCACAGTAGTCCAAGTCTACACCCCTACCAGTAACACTGAAGAAGCTGAAGTTGAACAGTTGCATGAAGACCTACAAGACTTTTTAGAACTAAACCCCAAAAGATGTCCTTTTCATTATAGGGGACTGGAATGCAAAAGTAGGACATCAAGAGATACCTGGAGTAACAGGAAAATTTGGCCTTGGAGTACAAAACGAAGCAGGTCAAAGGCTAACAGAATTTTGCCAAGAGAACGCAATGGTCATAGCAAACACTCTCTTCCAACAGCACAAGACTCTACACATGGACATCACCATATGGTCAGTACTGAAATCAGATTGATTATATTCTTTGCAGCAAAGATGGAGAAGCTCATACAGTCAGCAAAACAAGACTGGGAGCTGACTGTGGCTCAGATCACGAAACAATGGAAACAGTAAGAGACTTTATTTGGGGGGGCTCCAAAGTCACTGCAGATGGTGACTGCAGCCATGAAATTAAAAGATGCTTGCTCCTTTGAAAGAAAAGCTATGACCAATATAGACGGTATATTAATAAGCAGAGACATTACCTTGCCAACAAAGATCCGTCTAGTGAAATCTGTGGTTTTTCCAGCAGTCATGTATGAATGTGAGAGGTTGCTATAAAGAAAGCAGAGGGCTGAAGAATTGATGCTTTTGAGCTATGGTGTTGGAGAAGACTCCTGAGAGTCTCTTGGACTGCAAGGAGATGCAACCAGTCCATCCTAAAGGAAGTCAGTCCTGAATACTCATTGGAAGGACTGATGCTGAAGCTGAAACTCCAATACTTTGGCTACCTGATGCAAAGAACTGACCTATTGGAAAAGACCCTGATGCTGGGAAGAACTGAAGGCAGGGGAAGGCATCACTGACTCTAAGAACATGAGTTTGAGCAAGCTCCGGGAGTTGGTGACGGATAGGGAAGCATGGAGTGCTGCAGTCCATGGGGTCACAAAGGGTTGGTCACGACTGAGTGACTGAACTGACTGATCTCTATTTGTATATGACAGGACCTTCTAAATAGAAAGCTCTAAGAAATCCATTTAAAAAACTATTAAAACTACCAGCTGAGTGTTATTTTATGTGAAATATCACAGGGAAATTCAAGAGAACCAGAATAGGCAAAACAATCTTGGAAAAGAACAAGAAGTCTTATTGGAACACTCACAATTCCTGACTTCAAGGGTTACTACAAGACGTCTGCAGTTGAGACCGTGTTGGATAGATTTGTGGAATAGAAGAGTCCAAAAATTAAAACCTCATTGATTTTTTACAACTACTTCAAGAAAATTCCATGGAAAAATAATGGCAAATTCCATTTATTTTCAACAAATAGTTCTGGGACAGTGAGATATCTACGTGAAAAGAATGAAGATGGCCTCCTACCTCAGACTCCACTTAAAGTGGAGATAAGACCTTATTATAAGAGTTAAAACTATAAAAATCATTGAAAAAATCATATGGAGAAATCCTCATGATCTTGGATTAGATAATAGTTTAGATATGACACCAAAAGCACAAGGAACAAAAGGAAAAACTTAAATTGGACGTCATCAAAATTAAAACCTGTAGTGCTACTAAAGACACCACGAAGAAAGTGAAGACAGGAGAAAATTTTTGCAAGTTAAATATCTGATAAGGGACCTGTACCAAGAATATTTGAATATATGAAGAACTATTATAATTCAATAATAAAAAGATAAACCAAATATAACTATTCTTTTCCTGTTGTTTTGCTTTTCAACTTCACAGATTCCAATTATACAAGTGTTGGATTTTTTATTTTTTTGTTTGCCTTCCATATCAATTTCCATGTCAATCGTTTTCTCTCTGGTTCTTTACTTCTTTCATTTATATTCTCTGGTTGCTTTTCTGTCTTCCTTCAATGCCTTTTATTCAATTTTTGTTCAAACATAATCTCCCGTTATTTTAACTTAGTCCTCATTTCCTTTATAGTTATCTATTTCATTTCCTAGTTCAGTCAACTCATTTCTGTTTGTGGTTCATTCTGTCCCTAGTTTGTGAATTTATAATTCATAATTTTTCATTCTCACCATTAAATACTTGTTTGAGAATATTTAGTTCAGAATGTTAGTTTGCAGTTTTCTTCTGCTTTGTGTGTGTGTGTTTTCTTAAGGCAGTTTTATTAACCGAAATGTTCTTATTTTCATTTTCTGTCCTCATATAGACAGCTTATATCTATGAATTACATGGACAGGTTAGCAGCTTGGTTGGTTTTAAGAGACTTCTAATTGGTTTGCTTTCTTAGCTCATTGTAGCAAAGTGCAGTTTCTTTAATTGATGTCTCTTATTGAGGGTGCTGTGTTTACTTTGAGGTTTGTTTGTTTGTTTTAGCTTTTAATATCCTACATTTCTCTTTCTTGCTTCTCTTTCCCTTCACCACTCACTTTCTACAGAGTGTCTCTCCTTTATCTTCTCTCCAAAAGTGATGCCTTTCTGAGGCTCCTGCCTCAACTCTCACACACTTTTAATTCTTTTCCTCATAATCAGTACTCTGATCTTCAGTACTCTGATCTTCCAGGAGTCTTTTTGCAGTGTTTTTCTTTTCTTTCTTTCTTTCTTTCTTTTTTTTTTTTTACAGTGTACTTTCTTTGAAAGTGAAGTCGCTCAGCCATGTCTGACTCTTTGCGACCCCATGGACTGTAGCCTACCAGGCTCCTCCCTCCATGGGATTCTCCAGGCAAGAGTACTAGAGTGGGTTGCCATTTCCTTCTCCCGGGGATCTTCCCGACCCAGGGATCGAACCCTGGTCTCCTGCATTCCAGGCAGACACTTTAACCTCTGAGCCGCCAGGGAAGTCCTTTTGTTCCTCTTTTCTGCAGTTTTTCAGAAGCTCTTTTACTGTATACAAAGGATTATGACAGGGACTTGAATGAGAGCTCTGCTAAAAGTTTTTGTTTATTTTTTTACCTAGAGGTTTCTTGAAGTATGTATTGTACTTTGTCTTCTAGTTATACTGTAATATAGAATTTTTCTTGGTTTTATTTTTTGATCTGTGTATTTTTTCTCTTTTTAAAAAAATTTCTGTTTTGACCTGCGTATTTTGAGGGGAAATGTATGGAGAGAATTGAACGTATTGGACCACTATTACCTAGGCTAACGATAATTCAACTACCACTCATATGCTGATACATTGTCAGAGTATTGTCATTAACTGCTATATTCCTTTTTTAATAGCCACCATGTAGACATATTTCTGCAGAATAATTCCTATTTAATACCTAACACCAGTCCTTATGTCGATGTCTCTGCAGTCATTTTGGGGATCTGAATCTCTTTTTCTGGTGGTTTCCTCAGGAAGGGCTCATAAGAGCAATATTTCTTGAGTTGTTTTATGGTCATAACACCTTATCTGTGAACTTTTATCTAAAAGTTTGTGTATCTGGATAGAAAAATTATGGCTAATTTTTATGTCCTTTTATATATCTTACTTTGTTGTCTTTGACATAAAGTGTTGCTTCTGAAAAGTCTACTGGAAATCTAATTTTCTTTCCCTTGTGAATAAATTGTTCTTTTTGTCAGGATCCCCAAAAGGTTTCTTATCAACTTCAATGCTTTTATTAATATAGGTCCTAGGTTGGTCTTTTTTTAAAAAAAAACATTCTTAATTGCTTTTCATAGGTATGAGTTTTGCCCTTTCAGTATATTGTTTTGAGTTATTTTTCTTCATATATTATTCTTGAGTTATTGTTAATGCTATTTTTCTGTCTCAATCGCTTAGGTTTTCTTCTTCCCAAGTATGTATATATTGGATTTTCTTTGCCTGTCTCTAATATTTGTCACTTATTCTTGAGTCACTTTTTATCTCTTTATTTTTTAAAAGGCTTCTATTTTCTCAAAACCTTGTTTATTAGGTTTATTCTGCTGCTGCTAAGTCACTTCAGTCGTGTCCGACTCTGTGCAATCCCATAGACGGCAGCCCACCAGGCTCCCCCATCCCTGGGATTCTCCAGGCAAGAATACTGGAGTGGGTTGCCATTTCCTTCTCCAATGCGTGAAAGTGAAAAGTGAAAGGGAAGTCGCTCAGTCGTGTCCAACTCTTAGCGACCCCATGGACCGCAGCCTACCAGGCTCCTCTGTCCATGGGATTTTCCAGGCAAGAGTACTGGAGTAGGGTGCCATCACCTTCTCTGAGGTTTATTCACAGTTGTGCTAATTTAGTTTTTTTCTAAATTGATTTTTTACTTGTACTTTTTCCTGAGTTTAGCTTATGAGTTTTAAATTCTGATTTATATTTTTCTTTCGTAATTTCTATCATCTTTTATTTATTTTGCCTCATTTTGAAATGGGCATATCAGTCATAACTCTCCAGAGGAACAGAACCAATAGAATTTATACATATTTATTTTAGATTTATGTTAAGAAATTGGCTCATGTGATTGTGGGAACTGACAAATCTGAAATCTTTAGGCCAGGCCAGAGAGTGGAAATTCAGGCAAGAGATTGATGTTGTAGTCTTCTAGCAGAATTTTTTCTCTAGGAAACCTTCGTTTTTGCTCTGAAGGCTTCCAACTGATCAAAAGGGGCCTCACTCACATCATCAAAGTATTCTCTTTTATTTGAAGTCAACCGATTGTAGATGTAAACCACATCTATAAAATACCTTCATATAAAAACCTATCTTAGCATTTGATTAAATAACTAGTTACTACAATCTAGCCAAATTGACACATAAAACTAACCCTTATATTAAGTTATGAAAGGGAAAGTGAAATTGCTCAGTCATGTCCGATTCTTTGTGACCCCATGGACTGTAGCCTACCAGGCTCCTCTGTCCGTGGGATTTTCCAGGCAAGAGTACTGGAGTGGGTTGCCATTTCCTTCTCCAGAGGATCTTCCTGATCAGGGATCAAACCCAGGTCTCCCACATTGCAGGAAGACGCTTTACCATCTGAGCCACCAGGGACCTGTGGTAGTTTTAATTTATTTATTGAGGGGAATTTCCTGGAGATCCCAGTGATTAGGACTTCACACTTCCACTACAGGGGGTACAAGTTTGATCCCTGGTTAGGGAACTAAGATCCTGCAAGCCACATGGTGTGACCAAACCAAAAAAAAAATATTTACTGAGTGTGATCTTACAGAGGTGTTTTTCTGCTTTTTATTCTCTTCTTTTTCTCATTATAATTGTGTGTGATTTGAGCATGATCCTCTTTCTGTTGCTCAGTTTTCTAAAGCATGAAATTAGTTTTCCTGCTCTTTAAGGAAGAAGTGGTGGGTCAAAATAACTTTTCTAACCTCATGGCTTTAGAGTTACCACTTATGTTGTTCCATAGAGTGTCCAGAAATAAAGCTAATACTTTCTGAGCTTCCCAGATTCTGTTTCCCCTACTCATTTATCTGTTGTTTCCCTTTCCTTTGTTCTTATTGTCCCTTTCCAGCTCAGTTGGTATTTTTTTCCTTGTATTTTGATTATGGATCTTTATTCTAGAAGAGGTCTTTGGCTCATTGATTTTGGAGTTCATGGGTCCCGCCTCCTCTTGCCCTTTCAGACATTATCAGAGACTTATGTAGAAACTGAAAAATATAAAAATCCCTCTGGTTATATCCTCAAATTGTCCCCTACAGTGTCTACTGAATACCTATAATGATTTAGGTGTTTTCTTCTAAGGTCTACCGTAGTTGCTTTCTTATGCTGATATCACACGAATCTGCTAGTTTTAGCTAGTTTGTTCCATCCCAATTTTATTTTGGGGTTTTGAGGGATACCTTGTCACTGAATTCTATTGTTGATGCTGTCCAGTTGTTTTGTTTTGTTTTGTTTGTTTGCTGCTATACTAATTGTTCTTTCTGTGTTTATAAGAAATTTGAGTAGATGGAAACATTACTTCACCAGTAACCCATCCTAATTTATTTTCTTTTGTAAATTCCCATTTTTCTTCTCTCTTATATCTTTCTTTTTACTTTTGGGGGTTCTCTCATAGGTTATTGTATTAGCATCTTATACTGAAAACTGAGTTTATTCACTTTCCAACTACCTTATTTCTTTTAAGGGTATTCATTTTCATTAGGACCTATCAATGCTTTTATTTTTTCATAAATATTGTATAATTTTCATTGTTATTTCTACTTATTCCATGACTAATTCAGAATACAGTTTTTTTTAAAGATTACAAATATCCTAAGATATTTTTCTGATTCACTTTATAAGAAATTATAATTTTTTTCACTAGTATCAAAGGTATAGTATGTATGATAATAATACTTTGAGACTGGCTAGCACTTCCCTTGTAAATGTGGTCAGTTTTGGTAAATGATCTATGTGAGAAAAGAATGTATTTTTTATTGGTCAATTTTAGAAATACCCACACACACACACACCCACACAGATTGACCCTTGAACAATACAGGTTTGAGCTCTACTGGCCCACTTATACAAAGATTTTTTTCAATAGTAAGTACTGAAGTACTACACAATTCAAAGTTGATTAAACCTGTGGATGTAGAATCATAGGTACTGAAGAACTGCATATATACAAGCCTAACTATAAATTATAGGCAGATTTCCCTGTGTGGAGTATCAGTGCCCCTAACTCCCGAATTGTTCAAGGGTCAACTATGATTATCTTTTTTTTCAAGTTTAATCTATGGCTTTAATCTATGTGTGTTAAAAGTCCTCTATATATATGACTTAAAATATCTTCTAGTAACTCTATCTAATTTTGCTTTATATACTTTAGGGTTGTGTCCAATTTTCTGGTGAACCTCATTTTTCTTCTTATACACTGTCATTAATCCTATAACATCAAATCTATGAGATAGCTGGTATTATAATTCCCATTTTACAAGTAAAAACAATGAAGCAGTATTTATGTATGTATATATCTACATAATGATGTATACATATGTACATAATTTTTCTGTAACAATATTAGAAGGTGAAATTGGGCTGCAGATCTGGCTGAAGAGGAGGACCAGTGTTGAGACTAAGACTGATGATGTTAGGGAGTGTGTGATATACTTCCAGGAAGAAAGAACTTATAAATGAAAGAATGTAGAAGCAGGAAAAAAAAGCAGAAGTAAGGAAATAAAGAAACTGCAATTGAAGAAAATTATGATACTAAACACCTTCTAGACACTTAACAGATTATTTTTGAAGTAAAATAAAATAAAAATATTACAGTTTGGGGGAGACTATTGAAGTGGCATAAAGAAGTTACTTTTCCCTTGTCATAATACTTGTATAATTTAAAAGGAATTTAATTTTAGTTATTCTTTCTTTAAATAATAAGAGACTCAGAAAAATTGAACTCTACATCTAAAATTTGAGATACAAAATTTTGGAGCAGATTTTTTGTTTGAGCTATTTTACCTTCTTTTTCAGATTAAGTTAGAGTATGAAGGAACATTATTTTCTGAGTGGAGTGTTCCAGCAGCTTGTTCTATAAAAAATAAAAGGTAAGATTTTTTGCTGTGAAAATCAATGTATGTATAAAAAAGCATTCATATAGTATGGACATTTAGATTTAAGGCTGTGATTTAATGTAAATTTCTTTTCATTAAATAGATGTGAAAGAAAGACAAAAATCACTTTGAAAATAGAAGTAAAATGTTGCTATATTTTTTATTTTTCTTATTAGCATACAATGGAAGTTTTTAGGCTTAAGAAGTTGTAGGGGAATCTCGTATGCATCTGTACTTATTTCTCCTTTCTCATTTTTTTTTTTAAATGCTAGATTACCCAAGACAGAACTACGATGTTCTTCTCCTGGTATTTATGCTATAAAACCAATTGTTTCAGGCCCGGTAAGTTGATTTAAATGATAAATTAGTAAATCTTGAATAGTCATCCCTGTTACATTTTATTTTGCCTTTTTTTGAGGTTTTTGACTTAATTTAACCCATTTTAAATGGTAAAGTTGTAATTATAAATGACGTATTTAAAAATTATTATCAGTATATCATTAATTTTTAGAAATATCTCATAGCAGATTGTTAAGTTATGAACTAATACAGTGGTCCCCTGCTTATCTGTGATTATACCTTCTGTGCTCTCAGCCATGGTCACCTATAGTCTGAAATATTTATATGAGAAATTCCAGAAATAGACAATTCACAAGCTTTAAAATGCAGTTATTCTGAGTGGCATGATGAATTATCTTGTGGTCCCACTCCATCTCTCTGAGATATGGATCATTTCTTTGTCCAGCATGTCCTACCCATTAGTTACTTAATAGCTTTCCCAGTTATCATACCTATTAATTGTAATATTGTACTCCTTGTGTTTAAGTAACCCTAATTTTACTTAATAATGACCCCAAAGTACGAGAACAGTTATGCTAGCAATTCAGATATGCCGAAGAGAAGCCATAAAGTACTTCCTTTAAGTGAAAAGGTGAAAGTTTTTGACTTAATGAGAAAAGAAGAAAGATCATATTGAAGTAGTTATTTTATTATTAATTATAATCAATATTTTGCTGGGCTTACTTTACAAATCAAACTTTATGTTAGGTACGTATGTACAGAAAAAGCAGTATATATAGGGTTGGATTGGTACTATCTACAATTTCAGTCATCCTCTGGGGGTCTTAGAATACATATCCCACAGATAAGAAGGGACTGTCATATGTGATTTTTACATTAGCTTTTTTATTAGTAAATATATTAAAGCCCCAGTTAACCATCATAATGATAATAGTATTCCCAGCTAAGTGGGACTAATATCATATACTCCTATGACAATACTCAGAAGTAAGAGCCATTTCTATCAGGTTTAGTTGTATTCTACTACATTTTCTTCAATTCAAGAAAGCTGTGTGGATGCAAATAAATGAGTGTTGTTGAATCCTCTCTAGTTTACAATAATAATAATAATGAATTTTAAGCATTGACACTGTACTAATTAGTAACAAAGTACTAATAGCTGAAGTTCCCACACAAGCGTATCTAAAGTCATTGCTGTGTGGAGACTTCGTGTGACAAATCTTGCCTTTACCTTGGGACTTGTGCCTTCTTTTTACTTTTTTTTTTTTTCATAAGTTAATAATTTCCCTGAGTTCTTTTGCTTTCTTTTTACTTAATAATCTTTATTTTCAGGGAAAAGGTAGACAGGGTGATGTGGGAGAGGCCAGATGAATATAGTAATTCATTCTTCAATCCCTATAGATTGAAAAATACTTGAATTTGGCTTTTTGAGTTGAGTGCTTGCCAGTTTCATGACACAATTCCTAAAGAAGTAAAGGATTTCTTTCCTTTTTGTTATGTTTTGGAAGTCTACATAAATGTGTAATACATGTAAAAAGTATGCACACACAAATACATATATATATATATATATATATATATGAATATCTTTGTCATTACTCTTTAAGGATATACATGTGACTTAATGGGGCTTCCCTGGTGGCTCAGATGGTAAAGAATCTGCCTGCAGTGCCGGAGACCAGGTTCGATCCCTGGGTAGGGAAGATCTCCTGGAGAAGGGAATGGCAACCCACACCAGTAGTCTTGGCTGGAGAATTCCATGGACAGAGTAGCCTGACCGGCTACAGTTGCAAAGAGTTGGACACAACTGAATGACTAACACACACACACACACACACACACACACTGACTTAATATACTCAACAGTCCTCAGTTATAACAACCTAAAATATCTCCAGGCATTGTCAGACATCTCCTTGCAAGCAAATTCATCTCTGGTTGAGAACCATTAAACAGAAAATTAATCAAATTGTATTTCATTGAGGAAGACTGCCTAGGAAAACTCACTGTTTTCCTTTGTATATTCACAGAGAACAATTCTGTGACCAGATCATAGCAGGGAGGGGTTCTACATGGACCAATTCTCCTGTACCAGCTGGGTGTCTTACCATTTAAAGTTCTGGAACCATCTACCTAGAGTTAATGTCACATCCTACAAGTTAACGGCCCAGTTCCACAAGACTCCCCTCACTTCAGATGCTAATTGCAAGTCACTGGTTGTCACCTACACTTCTGACTGCCTGATGATGGTGGGTGGTAAATTCAGGTTCCCATAACCTTTTCCTTAGTTTTGATAATTTGCTAAACAGCTTGCAGAATTCAGGGAAACACATTTACAGTTAAAATGAAGGATATTGTAAAAAGATCCAGATGAACAGCCAGGTCAAGAAGTATACAAGGCAAGGTTCAGAAGGGTTCTGAGTGCAGGAACTTTTGTCACTGTGGAGTTGGGTACATCACCTACTGGCATCAACCTAGATGCGCTCTGACTCTCATATTTTAGGGATTTTTGTGGAGATTTCATCAAGTAGGCATGATTGATTATTAGCTCATTTTCTACCCCTTCTCCCCTCTCCATAGAATGGGAGGCTGAATTGAAAGTTCCAAGCTGTTGATCGTGGATTGGTCTTTCTAGTGATCAGTTCCCAACCAGGAGCCCACCAAGAGTTTACATCATTAGAACAAAAGGAATTTAGGAGCTCTGTGTGAGACATTCCTATTACTCAGAATTACAAAAGTGTTAGGAGCAAGTGTCAGGAACAAGGGTTCAAGACCAAATATTAGCAGGTACTAGGGCAAATATATATATGTGTGTGTGTGTGTGTGTGTGTGTGTGTATACACAATATATATATAATTTCACAAAAACAAACATAATAGAACCAGTCATCTAAATTTATCATAGTTTCTTTTCTTTTTTTTTTAGGATTTAGAGGAAGAACGCTATTTATATGTGGACAGATCTCATATTTGCTTTCTGTGGTATTATAAGGCTATGTAAGTAATGCAAAAGAAAGGTAATTAATGCATTTTAAGAGTATTTAGCTTTCAGTTCCGTCGCTCAGTCATGTCCGACTCTTTGTGACCCCATGAGCTGCAGCACGTCAGGCTTCCCTGTCCATCACCAACTCCCAGAGCTTTCTCAAAGTCAGGTCCATTGAGTTGGTGATACCATCCAACCAGCTCATCCTCTGTTGTCCCCTTCTCCTCCTGCCTTCAGTCTTTCTCAGCATCAGAGTCTTTTCAAATGAATCAGTTGTTTGCATCAGGTGGCTAAAGTATGGGAGCTTCAGCTTCAGCGTCAGTCCTTCCAATGAATATTTAGGACCGATTTCCTTTAGGATGGACTGGTTGGATCTCCTTGATGTCCAAGGGACTCTCAAGAGTCTTCTCCAACACCACAGTTCAAAAACATAAATTCTTTGGTGCTCAGTCCAACTCTCACATCCATAGGAAGCTTGTCACCCAGATGGTAGAGCATTTGCCTACAATGCGGGAGACCCGGGTTCAGTCCCTGGGTTGGGAAGATTCCCTGCAGAAGGAAATAGCAATCCACTCCAGTACCCTTGCCTGGAAAATCCCATGGATGGAAGAGCCTGGTAGGCTACAGTGCATGGGGTCACAAAGAGTTGGACACGACTGAACAACTTCACTCTCACATCCATACATGACTACTGGAAAAACCGTAGCTTTGACCAGACAGACCTTTGTCAGTAAAGTAATGTCTCTGCTTTATAATATGCTCTCTAGGTTGGTCATAGCTTTTCTTCCAAGGAGCAAGCATCTTTAATTTCATGGAGGCAGTTACCATCTGAAGTGATTTTGGAGCCTCCCAAAATGAAGTCTCTCACTGTTTCCATTGTTTCCCCATCTATTTGCCATGAAGTGATGGGACTGGATACCATGATCTTAGTTTTTTGACTGTTGAGCTTTAAGCCAACTTTTTCACTCTCCTCTTTCACTTTCATCAAGAGGCTCTTTAGTTATTCTTCGTTTTCTGCCATAAGGGTGGTGTCATCTGCATATCTGAGGTTATTGATATTTCTCCCGGCAATATTGATTCTAGCCTTCATCCAGACCAGAATTTCTCATGATGTACTTTGCGTATAAGTTAAATAAGCAGCCTTGACAATATACAGCCTTGATGTACTCCTTTCCCGATTTGGAACCAGTCTGTTGTTCCATGTCTGATTCTAACTGTTGTTTCTTGACCTATATACAGATTTCTCAGGAGGCAGGTCAGGTGGTCTGATATGTCCATCTCTTTACGAATTTTGCACAGTTTGTTGTGATCCACACAGTCAAAGGCTTAGCTTTAATTAACCACAAATGAATTATCTACATTATAGTTTCCATATAAGTTTTTATTTACCGATTAAGTTATCCTCTGGACTTCCCTGGTGGCTCAGATGGTAAAGCATCTGCCTGCAATGCAGGAGACCCAGGTTCGATACCTGGGTTGGGAAGATACCTTGGTGAAGGAAATGGCAACCCACTCTAGTACTCTTCCCTGGAAAATCCCATGGACAGAGGAGCCTGGTGGGCTACAGTCCGTGGGGTCACAAAGAGTCAGACACGACTGAGTGACTTCACTTTCACTTTAAGTTATCCTCAAATGTACTGCTGCTGCTGCTGCTGCTGCTGCTGCTGCTGCTGCTGCTAAGTCTCTCCAGTCGTGTCCAACTCTGTGCGACCCCATAGACAGCAGCCCATCAGGCTCCACTGTCCCTGGGATTCTCTAGGCAAGAACACTGGAGTGGGTCGCCATTTCCTTCTCCAATGCATGAAAGTGAAAAGTGAAAGTGAAGTTGCTCAGTCGTGTCCGACTCTTAGCGACCCCATGGACTGCAGCCTACCAGGCTCCTCCGTCCATGGGATTTTCCAGACAAGAGTGCTGGAGTGGGGTGCCATTGCCTTCTCCTCAAATGTACTACCCAACTAATATTGAAGAACAAACAGTAAAAATAACAATGTGTGTATGTGTAAGCTGTCATGTGTGACTCTTTGAGACCCCATGGACTGTAGCCCACCAGGCTCCTCTGTTTATGGAATTTTCTAGGCAAGAATACTGGAGTGGATTGCCACTTCCTTCTCCAAAAAATAACAATAGCAACCACTATCTGAACATATACTGCTTCTACTTGGTCATACTTCATGTAAATCAGCTTTGTCAATTTTCATAATAACCAGTTAAATGTCAGCATTACAATCTTTATTATAAATGGGGAAATGTAAGCTTGGGTAGGTTAAATAATTTGGAAAAATATATGTAGCTACTAAAAGATAGCATTGGAAATTGGCTCTGGTTTTTCAGATTACAGGCCTCTTTTGTTTCCACTATACATATTATATTCCAAAAGGAGTCTCTTAGTTTCTCAGATAGCTCTTCAAACCCTTTTTAACATGATGATGAATGATATAACTAAGAAAGAAAAACTGGTACAAGAAAAAATAATTAATTGCATTATAAAATCATTCAATAAATAAAATGTATCAATGAATCAGAGTTTTGTTTTTGGTTTTTTTTTGTTGTTGTTTTTTTTTAAGTATCATAGTTAAAGCATATCCTAGTACTGGATAGGGTATGAGGAACTGTCTTATATGGTCCCTGCTTTCCAGATGACTGTAATGTACTTAATTCTTCTTATCTGCTTAATATCGCTTTCTTTGAGGGAAATATCCCTCCTCTATTTTGTAGTGATGGAGAAGGCAATGGCAACCCACTCTAGTACTCTTGCCTGGAAAATCCCATGGGCGGAGGAGCCTGGTGGGCTGCAGTCCATGGGGTCACGAAGAGTTGGACACGACTGGGCAACTTCACTTTCACTTTTCACTTTCATGCATTGGAGAAGGAAATGGTGACCCACTCCAGTGTTCTTGCCTGGAGAATGCCAGAGACAGGGGAGCCTGGTGGGCTGCCATCGATGGGGTCGCACAGGGTCAGACACGACTGAAGTGACTTAGCAGCAGCAGCAGCATTTTGTGGTGAAATTATTAATTTTATTTTATTTATGTGGTATTACCTTTACAACCAGGCTTTCCTGTAGCTCAGCTGGTGAAGAATCCACCTGCAATGTAGGAGACCCTAGTTTGATTCCTGGGTCGGGAAGATTCCCCTGTAGAAGGGAAAGGCTCCCACTCCATTTTCTTGGGGTTCCCTGGTGGCTGAGTCAGTAAAGAATCCACCTGCAATGTGGGAGACCTGGGTTCGATCCCTGGGTTGGGAAGGTCCCCTGGAGGAGCCTGGTAGGCTGCAGTCCGTGGGGTCACAAAGAGTTGGACATGACTGGGCAACTTCACTTTCACTTTTCACTTTCATGCATTGGAGAAGGAAATGGCAACCCACTCCAATGTTCTTGCCTGGAGAATCCCCATGGACAGAAGAGCCTGGCGGACTACAGTCCATGGGGTCTCAAAGATTCAGACACGACTGAGTGACTAAGCACAGCACAGCACCTTTACAACCCCATATTTCATTGACCACAGAGAATATTGAGTATTGGCATATGACCTAAACCTAACCTATCAGAATATTTATGTCTTTGGCAAAGCATGGTTTTGGCTGATAGTTTGATTATTCTGGTTCACATGTCCCTTAATGTCAGATGGCCCTGCAGTTTATGTATAATCTTGGAACTGAACGATCTGATCACTAGATTTCAGCAAGCCCCACCAACAGGACACATTTACCCATTCTTCTCTAATTTATGGCCACTCTCCCGGAGTCTTACCAAGAAACAAGAATTAAGTCTCTGCTACTAATGAAACTGGCAGGCTTCTGTCCCTGTTGGGAATTTCAGACATGCCAATCACCAGCTTTCCCTCTGTCGGTTTTGAACCAACTTAGAAACAGAAAAGGGAAAATTCGGAAATAAAAATCCATGGTAACACTTCATTGGAGAATAGATCCTGCCTCTGTAACCAAAAGGCTACTTTCTCTTTCCCCTAAGAGGAGATCATAGGAACCATCAGTGACTAATACCCATGTATCTATCACGCAAGTGAACAAATAGAACATTACCAGCATGTTAGAATCTGCTTAGGCTTCCCTGGTGGCTCAGAGAGTAAAGAGTCGGCCTGCAATTCAAGAGAACCAGGTTCAGTCCCTGGGACTAGAAGATCCCCTGGAGAAGAGAATGGCAACCCACTCCAGTATTCTTGCCTGGAAAATTCCATGGACAGAGGAGCCTGGTGGGCTACATACAGTCCATTGGGTCGCAAAGAGTCAGACACGACTCAGTGACTTTCAGTTTCTTTCTTATGCCCCTACTGATCACATCCTATCCCTCAAGAGTTAACTGCTATCCTGAAAACCGTATAATAGATTCTTCGCTTTTTATAGTTTACCAACAATATATAATGGTAATAAATTGTTTAGTTTTGTTTTTGAATGTTATTTAAATTGATCATATTATAAGCATTCATCTGTGACTTGCTTCTTTCTCTAAACATCACAGATTTTGACACTCATCCATCTTTAAACAAGAATCTTTAGTTCTTACATTGTTCCTGCTTGATGGTACTTCATTATATAACTATTTTTGCTTATTCTCCTGCTGATGCATTTATTTGTGAGATAGTGCCTTGTTCCTCAAAAGGTGGTCCAAGGACTAGCAGCACTAGTGTCATCTGGGAACTTGTTAGAAATAATCTCAGCTTCGTTTCAAACCTTATGGATCATAATCTGCATTTTGACAAGATCCTGCAGTCATTTGTATGTACATTATTTGGAAATAATAATTTGGAAAGTACCAATCTAATGTACATAAATAACGTTTTTCTAGGGAATAGACCTAAAAGTAAAATTACCTGAATGTAGGATATACATTTGTTCCACTTTACTAGGTCATGCTTGTGTGTGTGTGTTCAGTTGCTCAGTCATGTCTGAATCTTTGCGACTCCATAGACTGTAGCCCGCTAGGCTCCTCTGTCCATGGGACTTTTCAGGCAAGAATACTGGAGTGAGTTGCTATTTCCCACTCTAGGGAATCTTCCTGATTCAAGGATCGAACCCACATCTCTTGTGTCTCCTGCATTAGCAGGCCGATACTTTACCATTGTGCCACCTGGAAAGCCTCTAAATGATTTTTAAAAGATTGTCCAAATTTACATCTATACTGGCAGTGGATGAAGTTCCCATTGTGTTATATCTTATAACACTTAATATCTGACTTTTAAATTATTTTCAATCTAGTAGGTGTGAAATCACATCATTGTTCTTTTATCTGCATTTCCTTGATTACTATTGAGCATGTTTTCATTTATTCATGAGGAATTTTTCTTCTGTATTAAATTAGCATTTTAACCCATTTTATTTCTTGGTTTCATAATAATAATCTGTAAGGTTTCACTAAATTCTGTATAGTTTTGCTTTCTACAATTAAATCTTTAATCCACTTGGAATTAGGTTTTGTATATGCTTCAAGATAGAACTACAACTTTATTTTTTGGGTATGAATAATTAATTTTTTAGATTCATTTATTGAATGATCTGGGGCTTCCCTTCTGACTCAGCTGGTAAAGAATCCGCCTACAATGCAGGAGACCTGGGCTCGATCCCTGGGTTAGGAAGATTCCCTGGAGAAAGGAAAGACTACCCACTCCAGTATTCTGCCTGGAGAATTCCATGGACTGTATAGTCCATGGGGTCCCAAAGAGTCAGACTTTCATTTCACTTCACTTCATTGAATGATATTTCCACAAAACCAGTTCTGCCATAGATCAAGTTTCTGTGTATGCATGGGTTTCATCCTGGATTAGCTATTCTGTTTAGCTGATCTATTTGTATATACTTGAACAAATTATATTATCTGTATTATTATAAGTTTATTTTTTAAATCTTGAGAAGTGATAGCACAAATACCTGCCTCACACTGACCCCAATTCTTGTCCTCTTCTAGGAACTCCTTAGCTTTATCTTGGGCCTGTTTCTCTTTCCTATAAATTTTTGGAATTGGTTTGTCAATTCTACAAAAAATCTTAGTTGGGTTTTTTATAGTATGTCTATATATTTTAATCAATTTGAGAAGCCTTTCTACTCCAGACTAATATATAACCTTCCATTTGCTTAAGTTTTTTTTACATGTCTGCCAATAAGGTTTTATAATTTTTAATAATAAAAGTATCAGGACATTTTCATTAGGATCAAAACCACCCCCAAGAAAAAGAAATGCAAAAAGGCAAAATGGTTCTCTGAGGAGGCCTTACCAATAGCTGAGAAAAGAAGAGAAGTGAAAGACAAAGGAGAAAAGGAAAAATATGCCTATTTGAATGCAGAGCTCCAAAGAATAGCAAGGAGAGATAAGAAAGCCTTCCTCAGTGATCAATACAAAGAAAGATGAAAACAATAGAATGGGAAAGACTGGAGATCTCTTCAAGAAAATGAGAGATACCAAGGGAACATTTCATGCAAAGATGGGCATAATAAAGGACAGAAATGGTATGGACCTAACAGAAGCAGAAGATATTAAGAAGCGGTGTGAAGAATACACAGAAGAACTATACAAAAAAGATCTTCAGGACCCAGACAATCACGATGGTATCATCACTCACCTAGAGCCAGACATCCTAGAATGCAAAGTCAAGATGGCCTTAGGAAGCATCACTGTGAACAAAGCTAGTGGAGGTGATGGAATTCCAGTTGAACTACTTCAAATCCTAAAAGATGATGCTCTGAAAGTGCTGCACTCATTATGTCAGCAAATTTGGAAAACTCAGCAGTGGCCACAGGACTGGAAAGGGTCAGTTTTCATTCCAATCCCTAAGAAAGGCAATGTCAAAGAATGCTCAAACTACTGCACAATTGCACTCATCTCACATGCTAGCAAAGTAATGCTCAAAATTCTCAAGCCAGGCTTCAGCAGTACAGGAACCATGAACTTCCAGATGTTCAAACTGGTTTTAGAAAAGGCAGAGGAACCAGAGATCAAATTGCCAACATCCACTGGATCACTGAAAAAGCAAAAGTTCCAGAAAAACATCTACTTCTGCTTTATTGACTATGCCAAAGCCTTTGACTGTGTGGATCACAGCAAACTGTGATCTGTAAGAGTTGGACATACCAGACCACCTGACCTGGCTCTTGAGAAATCTGTATGCAGGTCAAGAAGGAACAGTTAGAATTGGACATGGAACAACAGACTGGTTCCAAATAGGAAAAAGAGTACATCAAGGCTATATATTGTCACCCTGCTTGTTTAACTTATATGCAGAACACATCATGAGAAATGCTGGGCTGGACGAAGCACAAGCTGGAATCAAGTTTTCTGGGAGAAATATCAATAACCTCAGATATGCAGATGATACCACCCTTATGGCAGAAAACGAAGAAGAACTAAAGAGCCTCTTGATGAAAGTGAAAGAGGAGAGTGAAAAAATTGGCTTAAAACTCAACATTCAGAAAATTAAGATCATGGTAAATAGATGGGGAAACAGTGAAGAGAGTGAGAGATTTCACTTTGGGGGGCTCCAAAATCACTGCAGATGGTGACTATAGCCATGAAATTAAAAGACGCTTGCTCCTTGAAAGGAAAGTTATGACCAACCTAGACAGAATATTGAAAAGTAGAGACATTACTTTGCCAACAAAGGTCTGTCTAGTTAAAGCTGTGGTTTTTCCAGTAATCATGTATGGATGTGAGAGTTGGACTGTAAAGAAAGCTGAGCACCAAAGAACTGATGCTTTTGAACTGTGGTGTTGGAGAACTCTTGAGAGTCTCTTGGACAGCAAGGAGATCCAACCAGTCCATCCTAAAGGAAATCAGTCCTGAATATTCATTGGAAGGACTGATGCTGAAGCTGAAACTCCGATACTTTGGCCACCTTTTGCGAAGAACTGATTCATTTGAAAAGCCCCTGGTGCTGAGAAAGATTGAAGGCAGGAGAAGGGGACAACAGAGTATGAGATGGCTGGATGGCATGACCGACACAATGGACATGAGTTTGAGTAAACTCTGGGAGTTGGTGATGGACAAGTAGCCTGGTGTGCTGCAGCTCATGGGGTCACAAAGAGTCGGACATGACTAAGCAACTGAACTGAACTGAACTGAACTGAATTCTTAGGTAGTTTATATTTTTGTTTCTCTTATAAATAATCAAACTTTTAAAATTATAATTTCTAACCAGCTCTTCCTGTTGTATAGAATACACTTTACTTTTGACTGTTGATTTTTGCATTCAGCAATATTGCTAAATTATGATTATTTATGTATTCTGTTGGATGGAATTTAATAAAATCAGATTACCCGCAAATAATGATGATTTTGTTTTTCTTTCTTATAAGTATGCCTTCTATTCCTTTTATTCTTACATGTCTAGAATATCAAATACAATCCTTTTTAGAAGGGTGATAGCAGCGCTTCTTATTTTATTCACCATCTCAAAAGGAAGACTCTCATCATTTCACTATTTTGCATAATATCTGTTACAGGTTATGAGTTAAACTTTACCTGATTAAGGAAGGTCCTTTTTATTCCAAGCTGGCTGTGAATTCTTTTTATGACTTGTTAAATATTCAAATGTTTTTCTGCTTCCACATAAATGTTTGTATAGTTTTTCTCTTTTTACTATGTAAATCTGATAGATAATAGTTATTAATATTTCCATATTAATAAACTTGTATTTCTAGAATAAGCTAACTTGGTCTTGATGAATTATCTTTCATACACATTTATAGATTACATTTGCTAATGTTGTTTAGGTTTTTATGTGTGTGAATATACATGAGTCGGAGCGGCCTGTGGTTTTACTCCCCTTGTATATCCTTTAATACATTTGATACCAAGACTATGCTAGACTCATCGTGTAAGTTAGGATTAGTCTTTCTTTTCTGTTCTCTTCGCTTGTGGCTCAACTGGTAAAGAATCTGCCTGCAATGCGGAGACCTGGGTTTGATCCCTGGAGAAGGGAAAGGCTACTCACTCCAGTTATTCTGGCCTGGAGAATTCCACGGACTGTATAGTCCGTGGGGGCACAAAGAGTTGGACACAACCGAACAACTTTCACTTTACTTCTATTCTCTGAGAGATTTTATTTAAGATTGGAAATATATGTTCCTTGAATATTTGATGGTAACTTGCATAGAAATCTACCTGGATCTGGACTTTTTGAGTGTGTGGGGGAAGATTTTATAACTATTAATTCAATTTCTTTAATGGTTAAAATGCTACTTTGGAGTTCTAATTCTTGTAAAATTCATTTCTGTAGTATTTTTCCAGAAATTCTTCCGTGTCTTCAGTTAGCAATGTTAGTATCAATTTTTATGTCATAAAATTTCCCATAATATCCTCTTATATTTTTGTTTAATCTTTGCAGTAGTTGTAGGTATGCCACTCTTTTATCATTTCTAATATTTTTATTTGTGCCTTCCTTTTGTTTTCTTATTTTTTTTTCCTAGAGATATTTTTATTTTATTAGTCTTTTCAAAGAACTATATTTCGGCTTTATTGAGTTTTTCTACTGTTGTCTACTTTATCTCAATTTGTTTTTTATATTATTTCTTTTTTTGAGTTTGTTTTTCTGAAACTTACTAATCTAGTTATTTAGTCTATTACATAGATCTAAGACTTCCTTTTTATCAAGTGTATGTTTAAGGAAGTAAAATTTTTTCTAAATACCTCTATATTGGAATATATCATAGTCGTAATATTTCGTTACTGCTCGGAAATAATAGTCTAAGAGCCACTATAATTTGTTTGGCAAATATGCTGTATAGGAATGCATTTTAAATTTACAGACATGAGTCCTTTCAATTATTATTTTGTTACTGAATTCTAACCTAATTTTATTATTATCACAGAAGTATTAGAATCAAATCTTTGGCCTAGCATGTAGTCAGAGTTTATAAACATCTCACGAGTACCTAAAGAAAATTTATTTTCCTATTGTTGGATAGCATATGCTATTTATGTCCAGTAGGTCAGTTGTGTTAAGTGTACTGTTCAAATCTTTTGTACTTATTTGACTCATGAGTTGATAATTGGCTAAAATTTCCCACTATGGTGGTAGACATGTCACTTTTGCATGTAGGTGCCTAATTTTTTGCTTTATGCTTTGAGGGTATCTTTTAGGTGCACATAACTTTGAATTATTAAGATTTTTTTGAAGAATTGAAACTTTGTAGTGACCGTGTTTATCACTTGTAATGCTTTTCTCCTTTTGTTCAGTTTTGTGTTATATTAATACACAATCTCTTGTGGTGCCATGTAAGTTCTAGGATTATTTGTTCTAGTTCTGTGAAAAAAAATCATGTGTATTTTGATAGGGATTGCACTAAATCTGTAGATTGCTTTGAGTAGTATAGCCATTTTAACAATTTAAGAATTAACAATTAAGTTAAAAATTAAAAACTAAGTTAACAATTAACTCTTCCCCTGCAAGAAGATGAGATCTTTCCATTCCTTTAAATTATCTTCAGTTTACTTTATCAAGGTTTTACAGTTTTCCAGTGTACAGATCTTTCACCTCCTTGGTTAAGTTTAATTCCTTTTTTTTCTGGATGAGATTTTCAACAGGATTTTTAAAATTTTCTCTTTCTGATATTTCATTGTTAGTCTAAAAATTCAATGGATTTCTGTGTATTAATCTTTCTATTCTGCTAGCTTATTGAGTTCCTTTATTAGTTCTAATAGTTTTTGTGTGGAGACTTCAGGGTTCTTTACATAGAGTATCGTGTCATCTGCAAATAGTTTTACCTCTTCCCTTCCAATGTGAATAACTCTTATTTATTTCTCTTGTCTAATTGCTGTGAAGCTCTCTTATAAATTCTTCCCTTCCAAAATCTTCCTTATGTTTCAGTCTCTTTTTTGAATTTCTCATTTTGTTCTTATACTGTTTTTCTAATTTCTTTAAATTGTTTTGTTGTTGTTGTTGTTGTTGTTGTTGTTGTTCTCTCATAGCTCTCTGAGCATCTTTAGAACCATATTTTGAATTCTTTGTCAGGCTATTCATGTAATCCATTTCCTTAGGATTCCTTGCTTGAGTTTCCTGTGTTCCCTAAGTGGTGTCATGTTTCCCTGATTCTTCACTGTCCTTGTAGCCTGTGTAGGTGTCTGCACATTTGAAGAAGCAGTCACCACTTCCAGAAATCATAGACTGACCTCACGAAGAGAAGACCTCCACCTGTGGTTGTGCATGCTGGAGCATGCTGTGACCACCAGTCTAGTGGTATGGGGTGTCATGTGGAGGGGCATGTGCTGGCTCTGGATCCGGTGTGGTCCAATGTCTCATCAGTTTAGCCCACTAAGGTCCAGAACATTGACAGTTGCATGGTGTTTACCAAATGCTGCAGGGTGTCCACAGTGACTGCAAGGGCTATCGTAGTCCTCAGCAGTGCCTCCAGGTACAGTAGATAGGGACCAGGGCAGGCAGTAGTGGTGGCCCAAGCCAGGACTCTCTGCATCCTCAGCTTCAAAGGTTAGTTTTAGGTGCCTGTGTGCTGACAGGGGATGTTTTTGAAAAACTTCATACTTTTTGAACTTCGGACATATCGCCTATCAAGATTTTTAGTACTTAGTTTCAGTAGCTTTCTCATATATCAGATTGGACATATGAAATATTATTTTCATCATATGGTCTTAGGAACTTACTGCATGTACATTTACTGATTCCCAAGACATCTTCATTTTATTTTGTACTTAATGATGTACTAAGCACTATGAAAAATTGATGCTTTTGAACTGTGGTGTTGGAGAAGACTCTTGAGAGTCCCTTTGACTGCAAAGAGATCCATCCAGTCCATTCTGAAGGAGATCAGTCCTGGGTATTCTTTGGAAGGACTGATGCTAAAGCTGAAACTCCAGTATTTTGGCCACCTCATGTGAAGAGTTGACTCATTGGAAAAGACCCTGATGCTGGGAGGGACTGGGGGCAGGAGGAGAAGGGGATGACAGAGGATGAGATGGCTGGATGGCATCACTAACTCAATGGACGTGAGTTTGAGTGAACTCCGGGAGTTGGTGATGGACAGGGAGGCCTGGCATGCTGCAATTCATGGGGTTGGTTGCAAAAGGTCGGAGCTACTGAGCGACTGAACTGAACTGAAGTACTACGCACAAAAGAAATCACAATCCTGAGTCATTGATTTTTAGAGGTTATGTGATTTTAAAAATAACAGCTATCTTTACAGTGAAAAATTACTTTCTAAACAACATATAAATAAATATACAAGTAAATTTTCTTCTTTCAGAAAATTTACACTGAAAGGCTATAAATGAAACATTTGCAGTGCTAACTGATAAATTTTATCTTGACATAAATTAAAACATGTAAACTCTATAGGGTTTTTTTTTTTTTTTTTTTTTTTGGCCTTGCCATGTGGCATGCAGAATCTTAGTTCCTGGAGCATGGATTGAACCTGTGCCCCCTGTAGTGGAAACAGGGAGTCTTAACCATTGGGCCATCAGGGAAGTCCCTAAACTATGGACTTTTTAATGTGCATTGATCATGTCAAATTAGCTTACAGTATTATTCAGGAAGAAGTATATAGATTCATGCCCCTCAGCAAAAATTATATTTAATTATGGACATGAGCTTTTTTTTTAACATTTAGTATTTAATCATTTATATGTCCATAATGGAATATAAGGGCTTCCCAAGTGGCTTAGTGGGTAAAGAACCCACCTGTCATTGCAGGAGATGTAAGAGACACAGGTTAGATCCCTGGGTTAGATCCCTCCTCCCCACAGAGAGAGGAGCCTGGCAGGCTACAGTCCACAGGGTCACAAAGAGTTGCAAACAACTGAAGTGACTTACACACAGTGGACTATAAACAGAATATTCTTACTCTTTGGGAGAAAAGTTATGACCAACCTAGACAGCATATTAAAAAGTAGAGACGTTACTTTGCCAACAAAGGTCCATCTAGTCAAGGCTGTGGTTTTTCCAGTAATCATATATGGATGTGAGAGTTGGACTATAAAGAAAGCTGAGCACCTAAAAATTGATGCTTTTGAACTGTGGTGCTGGAGAAGACTTTTGAGAGTCTTGGACTGCAAGGAGACCCAACCAGTCCACCCTAAAGGAAATCAGTCCTGAATATTCATCGGAAGGACTGATGTTGAAACTGAAACTCCAATACTTTGGCCACCTGTTGCGAAAAGCTGACTCATTTGAAAAGCCCCTGATGCTGGGAAAGATTGAAGGAGGGAGGAGAAGGGGATGACAGAGGATGAGATGGCTGGAGATGGCATCACCAACACAATGGACATGAGTGTGAGTAAACTCCAGGAGTTGGTGATGGACAGGGAGGCCTGGCGTGCCACAGTCCATAGGGTCACAAAGAGTCAGACATGACTGAGCAACTGAACTGAACTGATGTTGAAAGTAGATTATTTAACTGAATATTTAGGATTCTGTTTACTAAAATATGATTTTTCTTTTTCCCAACAGAAATTTTGTTCACAATTTAACCCAGGTAATACTTTTTTTAAAGTTTTTGTATACTTCTTCACATATTACCACTGTATTATTTTTCTCTTCCATATTTACCAGACAAGGAATTTTCAAAACTAATTCTCAACATAATTTACTTAGAGCAGAGGTTACTCAAGGTATGGACTGAGATCCCCTAGGTCTTCACAAGCCTTTTGAGGAGGTCCGCGAGGTCTACACTTTTCCAACTATATATCTGTCTGAATAGATTTCCCCCCATATACTTCCACCAGAATACCATATACCAACAGCTCGAACGTAGAAGAACTGATGATAATCCAGCTGTCTCTTATTAAGCCAAATATTAAAGAGATTTCACAATGTAAAACAACCATTCTTCTTACTATTCTTTATCTTGGAAAATAATTATTTTTTTCATAAACATGTTGCCATTTCCTACTCCAGGGGATCTTCCTGATTCAGGGATCAAACCCATATCTGCTGTGTCTTCTGCACTGGCAGGTGGGTTCTTTACCACTAAGCCACAGAGGAAGTCCCCATAAACATGTTAATTAATATTAATATATAATGGGTTTATTGTAGATGTTAAAATAAATTAATAAATGTCTTTAAATAGTCTCAATTTTTATTTGTTATACGGTAATAAATATTGATAGGGCTAACTGACATAAAACAAAAGCTCTGTGGAAGTCTCAATAATTTTCAAGCCTATGAAAGAGTCTTTGAGATCTAAAAATTTTGACATGTGGGTTAAAGGCTGATTTTAAGTATGACAGAGAGATGTATTCCAAAATTTGAAAACTGAAATAAGGTGGTAATATTTGGACATTAAATCTCCATAAATATTTTCATATTTTCAAAGCAATGATATAATGGAAAGAAGAGGCAGAAAGAAAATAATGATAAATAAAACTTCCTATATTCGATCAAGATAGTTGAATGAGCTCATGTGTCCGTATGTATCCCTATCCAAACCCAACTGACATTATAGGATTATTTACTAAAGCTATAACAATGCAAAAAGAAGAAAGTATTATCAGTAGATAATGAATTTTAAGCTAGAAAATAGAAACTTCTAAAAGTAAAATTTTTATTATAGACCCAAATAATGCAGAATAGCCTCCATCTTACTCAAAACATACAGAAATGCCATTACAAAATATGTGTGTGTGCATAATATCAGTGCAGACTTTTACATTAATATTGGTATATGTGCATGTATAGAATGTAAAATCAATTAAAGGAATTTCCTAGTTGTCACAAGTCACTAAAGAACTAAAATCCAGAGTTAGATAAGGTTGAATTCTGAAGTAAGTTTATTATACAAAATATAAGCCCTGGTAGACAAAGGGTGATGTTTTAACGTGTATGAGAATAGAAAATGAAGTTTCCGACATATGGGAGAAAGAGATGCTGAAATTAACCTCCCTATATGAAGCTAGGATTTATTAAAGATTTGTGAAATGAAAACTAGTAAAGCTCCACTCTCTGGCTAATTGCAAATAAATGATGATACACCCTTTTGGGGACTGTAAACAGACAAGGAGTTACCGTCACAGAGTTTCAGATGAATGTCCAAGTTAAACTGCTCTCAAGAGGTTGGAGAACCTAGAGCCAACTAGTAAACTCAAAAATGCAAGTAGTGAAACACATAGGGCCTAGGCAGAGGTGATTATAAAACTCATTTAATAACCAAGAGTGTATAAGACTCTCTTAGCAAATAAATGCTCTGAAAATAATCTCAAAATAAAAGGCATAAACCACAGGAAAAGACATACTGCCTGGAATATATACATATAAACTGCAGAAAGTTTATACTTTTCAAAACAAAAGATGAGGACCATTTGAAGAATTCTTTTTCTCCAATAATTATGGAGAATTCTCCAGGGCTTCCTTGATAGCTCAGTTGGTAAAGAATCTGTCTGCAATGCAGGGGACCCCAGTTCGATTCCTGGGTCAAGAAGATCTGCTGGGGAAGGGATAGGCTACCCACTCCAGTATTCTTGGGCCTCCCTTGTGGCTTAGCTGGTAAAGAATCTGCCTGCAATATGAGAGACCTGGGTTTGATCCCAGGGTTGGGAGTATCCTCTGGAGAAGGGAAAGGCTACCCATTCCAGTATTCTGGCCTGGAAAATTCCATGGACTGTATAGTCCATGGGTCACAAAGAGTGGGACATGACTGAACGACTTTCATTTTCACTTATGATGTTTTCTCCACAGTTCAAGACATGAGTTCTCAGACTGAAAAACTGAAGTACCAGATGCAGTAAATAATGAACAAATGAACTATTTAATATGCTGATACATCTAAATAAGTATTGACAGTCAAATATTTAAATAATGACTAATTTTTTTAACAAAATGACATTAAAATAATAGCTAACAAAAATAGAAAATGAAGGAGAATTTAGATTTGCAGCATCATATCCTTCCAGATGTTCAAGCTGGTTTTAGAAAAGGCAGAGGAACCAGAGATCAAATTGCCAACATCCGCTGGATCATGGAAAAAGCAGGAGAGTTCCAGAAAAACATCTATTTCTGCTTTATTGACTATGCCAAAGCCTTTGACTGTGTGGATCACAATCAACTGGGGAAAATTCTGAAAGAGATGGGAATACCAGACCACCTGACATGCCTCTTGAGAAATCTGTATGCAGGTCAGGAAGCAACACTTAGAACTGGACATGGAACAACAGACTGGTTCCAAATAGGAAAAAGAGTATGTCAAGGCTGTATATTGTCACCCTGCTTATTTAACTTCTATGCAGAGTACATCATGAGACATGCTGGACTGGAAGAAACAGAAGCTGGAATCAAGATTGCCGGGAGAAATATCAATAACCTCAGATACTCAGATGACACCACCCTTATGGCAGAAAGTGAAGAGGAACTAAAAAGCTTCCTGATGAAAGTGAAAGAGGAGAGTGAAAAAGTTGGCTTAAAGCTCAACATTCAGAACATGAAGATCATGGCATCCGGTCCTATCACTCCATGGGAAATAGATGGAGAAACAGTGGAAACTGTGTCAGACTTTATTTTTGGGGGCTTCAAAATCACTGCAGATGATGATTGCAGCCATGAAATTAAAAGATGCTTACTCCTTGGAAGAAAAGTTATGACCAACCTAGATAGTATATTCAAAAGCAGAGACATTACTTTGCCGACTAAGGTCCGTCTAGTCCAGGCTATGGTTTTTCCTGTGGTCATGTATGGATGTGAGAGTTGGACTGTGAAGAAGGCTGAGTGCCAAAGAATTGATGCTTCTGAACTGTGGTGTTGGAGAAGACTCTTGAGAGTCCCTTGGACTGCAAGGAGATCCAACCAGTCCATTCTGAAGGAGATCAGCCCTGGGATTTCTTTGGAAGGAATGATGCTAAAGCTGAAACTCCAGTACTTTGGCCACCTCATGCAAAGAGTTGACTCATTGGAAAAGACTCTGATGCTGGGAGGGATTGGGGGCAGGAGGAGAAGGGGACGACAGAGGATGAGATGGCTGGATGACATCACGGATTCGATGGTCATGAGTCTGAGTGAACTCCGGGAGTTGATGATGGACAGGGAGGCCTGGCGTGCTGCGATTCATGGGGTCACAAAGAGTCGGACATGATTGAGTGACTGAACTGAACGGATATATATATATGTATATATACCCTTTGGGTCAATAATCCCACTCCTGGGAATCTAATGAACAGAAATATTAATAAAACCTCTAGTATATACTGCTATATGGAAAATGATCCATATTTTGTAGCATTGTAATGTGGTAAAGCAAACCAAACCTGGAGCCACAGTAAATCTTCATTATTATAGAAATTGATCTGTAAATTACAGTATAACTATATCATAAAATATTGTCCAGTCACTATGAGTTGACACTGGAGAAATTCAATGATTTATATTTGAGTGAATAAAAAGAATGTGGAAAGTATGTATAATGTGATCCAATTTTTTTTTAAAGAACATGTTAAGATGCTTCTTTTTAAAAATACATGTACACATGTATGTATATATATCTCTGCAAATTCATAGCATGGAGAAAAATAGGGAAAAATAAAAACTAGTTGTTAAATTATGTAGGTTGAGAGAAGGTAAAGGGAGGATAAAAGGGAGGTGGGGAGGGAGGGCAGGAAAAGGGGAAGGAGAAAGAGAGAAAGGAAGGAAGGGCAGCAATATATGGGGATAATAAAGAATCTAAGGCAAACATGTTTTCATGTGTACACACATATGTCTATGCAACTACCACACAGATCAAGATGTAGAAGATATAGAATGTTCCTTAGGTTAAAAACTTCTACAAATTAGTAAATAAAAGACTAATAACCCAATGGGGCTTTCCTGGTGGCTCAGCAGTTTAGGAATCCCCCTCCAATGCAGGAGATTCGGGTTCAGTCCCTGGGTTATAAGATCCCCTGGAAAAGGAAATGGCAACCCACTCCAGTATTCTTGCCTTGGAAATCCCATGGACAGAGAAGCCTGGCAGGATACAGTCATGTGGTCACGAAGAGTCAGACATGACTTAGTGTCTAAACGACCACCACCACAACAACCCAATAGAAACTGAGCAAAGGAAATGGATAGATAGTTCACCAGACAGGAAACAGAAATAGAATACAAATATATGGAAAGATGCAGATTAAAACTGCATCAAAAACCATTTTTCATCCATCAGGCTGACAATATTCAAATGTATGACAATACATCACATTGGGAAAGCTGTGAAGAAAAGAGGAAATCTCATACATTGCTGATGAGAAGGTATATTGTTAAAACTTCAATGGAGAAATAATTTAGCAGAATCCTTAAAAACTACAAATGCGTATTCTCTGTGACTCATCAATTCTCCTTTTAGGAATACTCCAAGGTACAAAGTAATATACGTTCAGAGCTGCTCATTCCAACTTTGATTGTAATGGAAAATGATGTAAACAAATATTTATTAGTAGGTTACTTGTTAAATTATGGTTCCTCCATAATTTGTAATAATATGTAAAATAGTATGAAATATTCATGAGAGCATTTAAAGATCGAAGATATAACTTTAAGTGAATATAATGTTCAAAAATGCATTTAATATACTAGTATTTACATAAAATGGAGAAAAGTAACATTGGGTATGGACAAAAATTTTATGGAAATATAGAAGAAACCTTATCAATAGTAGTCACTTGCAGGGTGTGGGAAGTAAGTGACAAAGCATAAGGTGGGAGAGAAAATTTTTGCCGTATTTGTCATATAATTTACTTTTATAATAGAATAAAATGTCTATTCAAGAAGAAAATAAAATAATTAGATCTACATCTATTGAGATGACTGTGGTATATCAAGTGACAAAAGCAAACTATGAATGTGTGTGTGCTTAGTTGCTCAGTCATGTCTGACTCTTTGTGACCCCATGGACTGCAGCCCACCAGGCTCCTCTGTCCATGGGGATTCTCCAGGCAAGAATACTGGAGTGGGTTGCCATGCCCTCCACCAAGACCAGTGTAATTTCATTTTTGTAAAAAGTGTATGAGTGTGTGGGGAGGCTGCTGTGTCTATTTGTGGGTGCAGAAAATGACATATAGGCATTCATATAAAGCTTTAATATTACTTACCTCAGGAGTGTAGAGGATGTTATTAATTCTTTGGATTGTTTCTCTTGTTAAAAACAACACACACTAATTTTGATTTTTTAAATTGAGGTATTTGAAAATTTAAAAACAAATTAAAACATTTTTATAGTTATATTTTGCCACAGCTAAAAATGAAATTTGTCCAAAATGTAAAGAAATGCGAACACATTTTATTTTGTAGATTGTCATTTTATGGATATATGATCCGGAAAACGCGGACCCCAGCGAGTTGCTATGGAATGCCAGTGAACCTTCCCTAGTAGGTGAAAACATTATTATTTTCATAGATAAAACAATATGCTACATTTCTTTTTTAAGAGCTGTGAATAATTTAAGTAGCCTAAAACTAAATACATTTTAATTATCCACTAAATTTAGTTTACTCATTATAGTGATTTTGAACTTGTGCTCAATCACTATAATTATAAATCTTTCTTTAGAATTCTTATTGAGCATTCTCCATATTTTCTGTGAACCTCATTATCCACAAAGGGGCTGACCATTAAAATGCTTTAAAGGTGTTCCTTGAGCATCTACTTTGAAGTCATCCTTCAGAAATCTGTCTAGTTCTTTATTGAATGCTTTACCACTGGAAATTAATAAAGTACAAAACAGTGCATAAATAAGTCCTTCCTTTTATCTGTTACAAATTTACCTCTTTCAAGATTCAAGTTTTTTCTTCTGTTACAATTAAAATGTACAGAAGAGAAACATAAAATGAAAAGTTTTCGTAGAGGATTCTCTATGTCTTAATTAGTCTAGATCTGAGTTTTTCATAGCATGTTGTTATGACTCATGGTAATTAAATTCATAAGAGATAGACTGATAAGTCAGAATGACAACCAGTCAGTTATTTTATTTGACAATGACTTCAGAGGGAATAAAATAAATTAATGGTAATTAAACACCTGGAGTAACAGGCAGATTTGGCCTTGGAGTATGGAATGAAGCAGGGCAAAGGCTAATAAAGTTTTGCCAAGAGAACGCACTGGTCATAGCAAACACCCTCTTCCGACAACACAAGAGAAGACTCTACACATGGACATCACCAGATGGTCAACACCGAAATCAGATTGATTATATTTTTTGCAGCCAAAGATGGAGAAGCTCTATACAGTCAGCAAAAACAAGACCAGGAGCTGCCTGTGGCCCAGATCATGAACTCCTTGTTGCCAAATTCAGACTGAAATTGAAGAAAGTAGGGAAAACCACTAGACCATTCAGTTCAGTTCAGTTCAGTTCAGTTGCTCAGTCATGTCTGACTCTTTGCGACCCCATGAATCGCAGCACGCCAGGCCTCCCTGTTCATCACCATCTCCCGGAGTTCACTCAGACTCACGTCCATCGAGTCAGTGATGCCATCCAGCCGTCTCATCCTCTGTCGTCCCCTTCTCCTCCTGCCCCCAATCCCTCCCAGCATCAGAGTCTTTTCCAATGAGTCAACTCTTCTCATGAGGTGGCCAAAGTACTGGAGTTTCAGCTTTAGCATCATTCCTTCCAAAGAAATCCCAGTGTTGATCTCCTTCAGAATGGACTGGTTGGATCTCCTTTCAGTCCAAGGAACTCTCAAAAGTCTTCTCCAACACCATTCAGGTATGACCTAAATCAAATCCCTTATGATTATACAGTGGAAATGAGAAATAGATTTAAGGGACTAGGTCTCATAGCCTGATGAACTATTGATGGAGGTTTGTGACATTGTACAGGAGACAGGGATCAAGACCATCCCCAAGAAAAAGAAATGTAAAAAAGCAAAATGGCTGTCTGGGGAGGCCTTACAAATAATTGTGAAAAGAAAAGAAGTGAAAAGCAAAGGAGAAAAGGAAAGATAAAGCATCTGAATGTAGAGTTCCAAAGAATAGCAAGGAGAGATAAGAAAGCCTTCCTCAGCGATCAATGCAAAGAAATAGAGGAAAACAATAGAAATAGGAAAGACTAGAGATCTCTTTAAGAAAATTATTATTTTTTTTTAAACAAGAAAAATTTATTTATTTTTAAACCAACCATACTTCACTTTATTTTTTTATTTTTTTAAATTTTAAAATCTTTAATTCTTACATGCGTTCCCAAACATGAACCTCCCTCCCACCTCCCTCCCCATAACATCTCTCTGGGTCATCCCCATGCACCAGCCCCAAGCATGCTGCATCCTGCGTCAGACATAGACTGGCGATTCAATTCTTACATGATAGTATACATGTTAGAATGTCATTCTCCCAAATCATCCCACCCTCTCCCTCTCCCTCTGAGTCCAAAAGTCCGTTATACACATCTGTGTCTCTTTCCCTGTCTTGCATACAGGGTCGTCATTGCCATCTTCCTAAATTCCATATATATGTGTTAGTATACTGTATTGGTGTTTTTCTTTCTGGCTTACTTCGCTCTGTAAATCTTTAAGAAAATTAGAGATACCAAGGGAACATTTCATGCAAAGATGGGCTCAATAAAGGACAGAAATGGTCTGGACCTAACAGAAGCAGAAGATATTAAGAAGAGGTGGCGAGAATACACAGAAGAATTATACAAAAAAGATCTTCACGACCCAGATAATCATGATGGTGTGATCACTCACCTAGAGCCAGACATCCTGGAATGTGAAGTCAAGTGGGCCTTAGGAAGCATCACTACGAACAAAGCTAGTGGAGGTGATGGAATTCTAGTTGAGCTATTTAAAATCCTAAAAGATGATGCTGTGAAAGTGCTGCACTCAATCTCTTTCTGATTTACTTCACTTAGTATGATAATCTCTAGGTCCATTCATGGGGCTGCAGATGGCCTTATTACATTTTTATGACTTAATAATATTCCACTATGTATATGTACCATACCTTCTTTATAGAATTTTTCTTAGAGCTTCCAGATATATTTGAAATATGCTTTCTAAAGGATGTGTTGTTTTGAAGGTAGGCTTATATAGAAATAATTCTAAAGATTAGTTTTGGAAACTCCATTACATATTTCATTGATATTAAAACTAAGAGTATTTAAGAGCCTCCATAATCTCAGTTTATTCAGGACTCTGTACATAGTATTTTCAACATGTTATAAATTATATTATGATATTTATAATTCATAAAGGTCTACTGGGGAGGAGACCATATATACTAGGGAAAAAGTAAAGCTGAATCTTGAGAATGCGGTAAATTTATAAATGTAAGCAATGTTTTAACTAAAATAATAAATTTAATATATCATGGTGTAATTTCAGGATAACTTTGGCTATGAAAAGAGTAAAGAGAGAAACCTTTTTTTTTTTTTTTTTTTTTGCAGTATTCCTCAGTACTTAGCAAGCAGTTTGCGGCTTTGGGACAGAAGCCTTTCATATATACAATTCTGAAGAGAAAAGTTTATTTTCCACAAGAAACAATGGAGGATGGGTATTTAATTTTTTAATTTAAGATGTTAAATTTATCTTTAAAATTCAGTAAAATTATTATCAGAACTTCAAGATATTTAAAAACCCCAGTGGAATTTCATGGAGTATCTTCTATGTAATTTCTAAGTAGTTTCTTTTAACACATAAAAATTGTAATAATCAGAACTGGTTACCAACTCAGAAAATACCAGTCCCAGTCCTGGATTAGGTTCACAATTTGTTTAAATAGCTAAAGGTCAATGAAAAAGTCTCATTCAGGATAGTAGCAAATCTTTACAATACTGCAAAATGTTTTCTGCTGGTTCTTTAAAATGAGCCACGGTGGTATGACTGATAGCACAGTTATTACCATTATTTCAGTGCAGGGGCATACACACAAACACACATCTGAAAAGTAAAACTGGTTATTATTAAAGTTAGTAGGTGATCATGGGGTTTAAACAAACTTTTTTGAAATTTTATTTTATTGAAGTATAGTTGGTTTACAATGTTGTGTTAATTTCTACTGTATAGCAAAGTGATTCAGTTATACACACACGCACACACACACACACACACATTCTTTTCATGTTCTTTTCCATTATGGTTTGTCAAAAGATACTGAATATAATTCCCTGTGCTACGCAATAGGACCTTGTTGTTTATCCATCCTATATATACTGGTTTGCATCTGTTAATCTCAGTCTCCCAGTCTATCCCTCCTCATTCCTCCCTTCCTTGGCAACTACAAGTCTGTTCTTTATGTCTGTAAGTCTGCTTCTATTTTGTAGATAAGTTCATTTGTGTCATATTTTAGATTGCACATATACGTGATAGCATATGGTATTTATCTTTCTCTTTCTGACTTACTTCACTTAGTATGATAATCTCTAGGTCCATTCATGTTGGTGCAGATGGCCTTATTGCATTCTTTTTATGACTTAATAATATTCCATTGTGTATATGTACCATACCACTTTATCCATTCATCTGTTGATGGACACTTATGTTCTTTCCATGTCTTGGCTATTGTAAATAGTGCTGCAGTGAACACTGGGATGCATGTATCTTTTCAAACTGTAGTTTTGTCCAGATATATGCCCAGGAATGAGATTGCAGGGTCATACTGTAACTCTGTTTTTCATTTCTTGAGGAACCTCCATACTGTTTTTCATAGTGGCTGCACCAATTTACATTCCTACCGACAGTGTAGGAGGGTTCCCTTTTCTCCATACCCTCTCCAGCATTTATTATTTATAAACATTTTTAATGATGGCCATTCTGATTGGTTTGAGGTGATACCTCATTGTAGTTTTGATTTGCATTTCTATAATAATTAGCAATAAGAACATCTTTTCATGTGTTTATTAGCCATCTGTATGTTTTCTTTGGAGAAATGTCTGTTTAGATCTTCTGCCCATCTTTTCATTGGGTTGTTCAGGGTTTCTTGCTATTGTATGAGCTATATATAGATTTTGGAACTTAATCCCTTGTGGATCACATAATCTGAAAATATTTTCCCCCAGTCTGTAAGTTGTCTTTTCATTTTGTTTATGGTTTCCTTTGTTATACAAAAGCTTTTAAGTTTGGTTAGGTCCCATTTGTTTATTTTTGCTTTTATTTCTACTGCCTTGGAAGACTGACCTAAAATAACACTGGTACAATTTATGTCAGAGAATGTTTTGCCTATGTTCTCATCTAAGAGTTTTATGGTGTCATGTTTTAAAGTCTTTAAGCCACTTTGAGTTTATTTTTGTAAAGCTTGTAAGGATTTGTTCTAACTTCATTGATTTATATACAGATAGCAAGCCTTCCGTAATCAATCAAGCACCTAGGCTTGATTGATAATCCAAGGCTGTATATTTTCACCCTGCTTATTTAACTTATATGCAGAATATATCATGAGAAATACCAGACTGGATAAAGCACAAGCTGGAATCAAGATTGCCAGGAGAAATAGCAATAACCTCAGCTATGCAGATGACACCACCATTATGGCAGAAAGCAAAGAAGAACTAAAGAGCCTCTTGATAAAAGTGAAAGAGGAGAGTGGAAAAGTTGGCTTAAAACTCAACATTCAGAAAACTAAGATCATAGCATCTGGTCCCATCACTTCATGGCAAATAGATGGGGAAACAGTGGAAACAGTGACAGACTTTATTTTGGGGGGCTCCAAAATCACTGCAGATGGTGACTGCACCCATGAAATTAAAAGACAATTTCTTCTTGGAAGAAAAGTTATGACCAACCTAGACAGCAGATTAAAAAGCAGAGACATTACTTTGCCAACAAAGGTCCATCTAGTCAAGGCTATGGTTTTTCCATTAGTCATGTATGGATGTGAGAGTTGGACTATAAAGAAAGGTGAGCACCAAAGAACCGATGCTTTTGAACTGTGGTGTTGGAGAAGACTCTTGAGAGTCCCTTGGACTGCAAGGAGATTCAACCAGTCCATCCTAAAGGAAATCAGTCCTGAATATTCATTGGAAGGACTGATGCTGAGGCTGAAACTCCAATACTTTGTCCACCTGATGCCAAGAACTGACTCACTGGAAAAGACCCTGATGCTGGGAAAGATCAAAGGTAGGAGGAGAAGAGGGTGACTGTGGATGAGATGGTTGGAATGCATCACTGACTCAATGGACATGAGTTTGAGCAAGCTCCAGGAGTTAGTGATAGACAGGGAAGCCTGGTGTGCTACATTCCATGGGGTCACAAAGAGTCAGACACGACTGAGTTACTGAGCTGAATTGAACTGAGGCAAAGGGCAAGGTGCTTATAACTAAAATATTTAGTACTTCCAGACAACAACCTTATAGTTTAGTGGGCAAGACAAGTAAACAAATAGATGCTGTGATAGAAGTGAACCCAAGGTGAAGTGGAATATATAGAAGGTGTACCAACTGAGGCTTGGAAGGTGCACTAAGGCTCAGAGAGGACTTTCCTAAAGAGGTGACATCTGCATTATTGAAAGAAAATAAAAGTCAGCCAACTGAAGGAGCCTTTCAAACAGTGGGGCAACATATAGGAGGGCCTTCAAACAGAGACCTGAGAGAGCAGATTCATTCTAGGAGATCAAAATTCAATTTATGGTTAAAGTGAAGGGTGATTTTAGAACATGCTCAAACAATTTAGAACATGCATCCACTTAAAATAAGCTGCTGTATACATAGATTGTTATATAAGAACCTCATGGTAACCACAAACCAAAAGCCAATAGAGTCACCAAAAATAAAGAGAAAGGAATGCAGGTATTGCACTAAAGTCATCAAAATAGAAGCAGAGATAGTAAGAGAAGAAGAAGGTAACAGAGAACAACAACAGCAACATAAGTAACCAGAAGACAATTAACAAAATGTCATGTATATCAATGCCATTTTGTTTGTTTTTAAGTACATATATATCAATAATTACTTCAAATGTAAATGAACTAAATGCTCCCATCAAAAGATACAGGGTGATGAATGGATTGAAAAACAAGACCCATATACATGCTGCCTATAACAGACTCACTTCAGATCCAAAGACATACACACAGACTGCAAGTGAAAGGGTGGAAAAAGATACAGGCATACCTTATTTTATTGTGCTTTACTTTATAATTGAAGGCTTTTAGCACCTCTGCATCTGTCAATACTCTCAGTACCATTGTTATAACAGCAGTTGTTCATTTTGTGTCTCTATGCCACATTTTGTAATTCTTGCAATATTTCAAACTTTTTGTTATTGTTTATGTTATTATATTATATTTTATGTAATAATAATATTAATGACTATAGCCATGAAATTAGAACATGCTTGCTTCTTGCATGGAAAGCTATGACAAGCCTAGACAGCAGACAGAATATTAAAAAGCAGAGACATCACTTTGCTAACAAAGGTCCATATAGTCAATGCTACGGTCTTTCCAGTAGTCAGGTATGCATGTGAGAGTTGGACCACAAGGAAGACAAAGTGCCAAAGAATTGATGCTTTCGAATTGTGGTGCTGGAGAAGACTCTTGGGAGTCCTTTGTACAAACCAATCAATCCTGAAGGAAATCAATCCTGAATATTCATTGGAAGGACTGATGCTGAAGCTGAAGCTCCAACAGTTTGGCCACCTGATGCAAGGTGCCTGATGCTAAGAAAGACTGAGGGCAAGAGGAGAAGGGGGCAACAGAAGATGACATAGTTGGATGGCGTCACAGACTCAATGGGCATGAGTTTGAGCAAACTCTAGGAGATAGTGAGGGAGAGGGAAGGAAGCCTGGTGTGCTGCAGTCCATGGGGTCACAAAGAGTCAGACATGCTTTGTGACTGAAGAACAACAAGTATTAATGGTGGTCTATGATCAGTGATCTTTGATACTACTATTGCAAAATGATCACAATTAGCTGAAGACTCAAATTTTGGTTAGTATTTTTTACCAATAAAGTCTTTTTGATAAAGTTATATATGTTTTTCTTTTAGACAGTTGGACACTCAATAGACTACAGCATGTACACCTAATATTTCTATGCACTGGGAAACAAAAACAATCATGTGACTTGCTTTACCTCAATATGTGCTTTATGCAATGGTCTGGAACTGAACCCATAATATCGCCAAAGAATGCCTGTATTCCATGAAAATGAAAGCAAAAATACAGCTGGGGTAGCAATATTTATATTGGACAAAACAGACTTTAAGATGAACTGTAATGGAAGACAAATTGGAACATAAATAATGATAAAGAGATCAATCCAAGAAGAATATATAACACTTGTAAATATATAAGTACCCAACTTAGGAATACCTAAATACATAAAGGAAATATTAACAGACATAACAGGAGAAGTTGACAGTAATACAATAACAACAGGGTCCTTTAAACCCCACTTATATAAATGGGCAGATTATCTGTACAGAAAACCAATAAAGAAACACTGGCATTAAATGACATATTAAAACAGATGACCTTATGAGATGCATACAGAGCATTTCACTCCAAAACTTCAGAATACACATTCTTTTAGGTACACATGGAGTATTCTCCAGGATAGGTTACATGTAAGAACACAAATGAGTCCCAATAAATTTAAAAAGATTGAAATCATATTGACCATTTTTTCCAGTCATAATGGTTCAGTTCAGTTCAGTGACTCAGTCGTGTCTGACTCTTTACAACCCCATGAATTGTAGCACGCCAGACCTCCCTGTCCATCACCAACTCCCAGAGTTCACTCAAACTCATGTCCATCAAGTCAGTGATGCCATCCAGCCATCTCATCCTCTGTCGTCCCCTTCTCCTCCTGCCCTCAATCCCTCCCAGCATCAGAGTCTTTTTCAGTGAGTCAACTCTTCGCATGAGGTGGCCAAGGTACTGGAGTTTCAGCTTTAGCATCATTCCTTCCAAAGAAATCCCAGGGCTGATCTCCTTCAGAATGGACTGGTTGGATCTCCTTGCAGTCCAAGGGACTCTCAAGAGTCTTCTCCAACACCACAGTTCGAAAACATCAATTCTTCGGCGCTCAGCTTTCTTCACAGTACAACTCTCATATCCAAACATGACCACTGGAAAAACCACAGTCTTGACTAGACAGACCTTTGTTAGTAAAGTAATGTCTCTGCTTTTGAATATGCTATCTAGGTTGGTCATAACTTTCCTTCCAAGGAGTAAGCATCTTTTAATTTCATGGCTGCAGTCACCATCTGCAGTGATTTTGGAGCCCCCAAAAATAAAGTCTGACACTGTTTCCACTGTTTCCTCAGCAATACATGAACCGTGAACTTCCAGTTGTTCAAGCTGGTTTTAGAAAAGGCAGAGGAACCAGAGATCAAATTGCTGACATCTGCTGGATCATGGAAAAAGCAAGAGAGTTCCAGAAAAACATCTATTTCTGCTTTATTGACTATGCTAAAGCCTCTAACTGTGTGGATCACATAAACTGGAAAATTCTGAAAGAGATGGGAATACCAGACCACCTGACCTGCCTCTTGAGAAACCTATATGCAGGTCAGGAAGCAACAGTTAGAACTGGACATGGAACAACAGACTGGTTCCAAATAGGGAAAGGGGTACATCAAGGCTGTATATTGTCACCCTGCTTATTTAACTTGTATGCAGAGTACATCATGAGAAACGCTGGGCTGGAAGAACCACAAGCTGGAATCAAGATTGCCGGGAGAAATATCAATAACCTCAGATATGCAGAAGACACCACCCTTATGGCAGAAAGTGAAGAGGAACTAAAAAGCCTCTTGATGAAGGGGAAAGAGGAGAGTGAAAAAGTTGGCTTAAAGCTCAACATTCAGAAAATGAAGATCATGGCATCCAGTCCCATCACTTCATGGCAAATAGATGGGGAAACAGTGGAATCAGTGTCATAATGGTATGAGACTAGAAATCAGCTACAAGAAGAAACTAGGTAAAAGCACAAGTGCATGGAATCTATACAACCATTGGTGGTCACTGTAAATATAAAAAAGAAAATAAACTAACACCTTGAGACAAATGAAGGTGGAAATATAACATTCTAAAGTCTATGGGATGCAAGAAAGGCAATTCTAAGAGAGAAGTTTATAGCAATACAGATTACATCAGGAAAGAAGAAAATTACAAATAGTCTAAACTTATACCTAAAGGAACTAGAAAAAGAATAAACAAAGTCCAAGCTAGTAGAAGGAAAGAAATAATGAAATCATAGTGAAAACAAATGAAACAGAGAAAGAGGGAAGGAAGGGTGAATGAAGAGTTTGTTCTTTGAAAAGATAAACAAAGTTGATAAAACATTAGCCAGACACATCAAGAAAAAAGAGATTTGGCCCAGATAAATAAACTCAGAAGTGAAAGAGAAGTTAAAATGGACACCATAGAAATACAAATATAAGAAATTACTTATGAAAAATTATACCCAACAAATAGGACAAACCAGAGAAATGGAAGGATTCCTAGAAACATACAATCTTCTAAGACTGAATCCGGAAGAAACAGAAAATCTGCACAGACCAATTATTAGTGAGTAAATTGAATCAGTCATCAAAAAATTCTAACCAACCAAAGTCCAGGACTAGATGCCTTTACATGTGAATTCTGCTGAACATTTAATGAAGACTTAATTATTCTTCTTAAACTATCCCCCCAAAAACTGAACAGAAACTCATTCTATGAGGCTGGCATCACCTTGGTACTAAAACCAGACAGAGACACTATGAAGAAGAAAATTACAAGCCAATATCACTAATCAACACAGAGGCAAAATTACTCAACAACATATTAACAAACCAAATTCAACAATTCATTAAAAAAAAATCATATACCATAATCAAGTGAGATTTATCCCAGGGAAAGAAGGGTGAATGAATATCCACAAATCAATCACTGTGATAGACCACATTAACTAAATAAAAGATAAAAATCATGGGATTATCTCAATAGATGCACAAAAAGACTTTTCACAAATTCAGCATCCATTTATGATGGATGCCCTCAACAAAGTGCATACAAAGGGAATTTGTGTGTGCTCAGTCTTAGTTGTTTCTGACTCTTTATGACCCCATGGACTGTAGCCCGCCAGGCTCCTCTGTCCCTGGGATTCTCCAGCCAAGAACACTGGAGTGGGTTGCCATTTCCTCCTACAGGGGATATTCTAACCCAGGGATCAAACATATGTTTCCTGCATTGGCAGGCAGATTCTTTACCACTGAGCCACCTAGGAAGCCCAAATGAACATATCTGAACATAAAAAGGCCACATATGATAAACCCACAGCTAATATTATACTTAATGGTGAAAGGCTGAAAGCATTTCCCTATGATCACAAACAAGACAAGGATGTCCACTCTCTCCACTTTCATTAACATAGTGCCGGAAGCCAGTGTGAGGAATCCCGCCCGTGACAAGGTCATGAGGAAGGAAGCTGACATACGCAAGGCGTGTTCAGACTTCAGGGGCCCCTCTGGAAATTCCTAAGCATGTACCCCAACAAAAAATCTGCCGGCTTTTGTGCTCTGCTTTTCCACTTTTCTGATATTCTCTGGAAAAAAGTCAATTCAGGGCTTTAGTCTTCCGCATTTGAAAGGGATGTTTCAGTTAAACCCCTCTGATAGCTCTCTAGCCTGCCTAACAGGTTCCCCAGACCTCTTACAGCTTGTGAATTGCTTACAGCGCCCCAACCGCAGGAAGCACAAAGCTTAAAAGCATCTTAAAGATACAGAGCCTTTTCTAAGAGTTAAAAATCATACTGGTGATTGGTTTTCACTGTTGACTCAATGATTGCTGCCAGGCCTCCATATTCTTTTATCTTTTAGGCACCTGGGAGGATGTTAATCAATGTATACGGGATATGGAAAAGGATATATAGTAGTTTTGCTGTTAGCGACACTAGACTTTTGAGTTAATTGCTTTTCTCTTTGTTATATATCACTGCACTCCTCTTGTATCCTTGCTATGTAAGAATGTAACTTTATTTAGTGCTTTCTGAGAGTGGCACCAGACCTTGGGAAGATCAACACAAATAAGTCTTCTGATTGACAAACCCTTATCAGAAAAAAGGCTGTAAAATATTAATTGGCCCTTTTGGCTGGAAGATGATGTAAATTACCTAAGACTTGTGTATACAATTAGGTATGCAGAGAGAAAAGCCTGGTTTTGATAAGAGTCTGGACTGCTAACGCTGCATAACTTTGTGTTACCCATTGATCTCCATGTTTTATCAAAAGTATAAAAGGCCTTCTGAACAATAAAGGATTGGACCAGTTTCTCGGACTAGTCTCTGGGCCTGGTTTCTTGGGAATCTGGCTCCCCCCGTGTCTCTCTCTCTCTTCTTCTCTCCCTTTTCCTCCCTCTGCTCTTTACTTTAATTTCAGGCTGAATTTCCATCTGGGGCATGGAGGCTCGCCAAGTCTACTTAGTTGCCCTGGCTGTTAAGTCCCGTGCGAAAGGGAGCCTAAGGCGAGGCACCCTTAGATATTCAAGTGAGCGCCGGTGGCCCAACGTAGATGGTGCAAATTCCCTGTCTGGAATTTCATTGGTCTTCCGCGTAATCCAAGCTATTCAGCCCTCTTCTTCCACTTGATTTTCCTACTACACTGATGTTTCTTAATCTAATCTTATGTCAATAAATAAATAAGTCTTTCTCACGCCAACGCCATCCACACTTCGAATTCCCTGGATCCACTGGGGCTGGACTCTGGCGACATAGTAAAAAATTTTCATCCACAGCAATCAAACATTAAAAAATTAAATGAATCCATATTGGAAAGGAAAAAGTAAAACTGTTTTCAGATGACATGGTATTATATATTAAAAATCCTATTGATCCTACCAAAATACTATTAGAACTTAAAAAAAAAAAAGTAAAGTTGCAGAAAATAAAATTAGCATATAGAAATCTGTTGTATTTCTATATGCTAGTAACAAAACTATGACAGAAATTAAGAAAAGAATCCCACTTACAATTGCATCAAAAAGAATAAAATACATAGGAATAAATTTAACCAAGGAGGTTAAAAACCTGTATTCTGAAAAGTATAAGACACTAATAAAGGAAACTGAAGAAGACACAAATAAATGGAAACATATTACTTGCTCATAAACTGGAAAAACTAATATTGTTATATGCCCATACTACCCAAATCAATCTACAGATTCAGTGAAATTCCTATCAAAATACTAATGGCATTTTTTACAGAGCTAAAATAATCCTACAACGTGTATGAAAATACAAAAGATCCTGAATATTAAAGCAACCTTGAAAAAGAAGAACATAGCTGGAGGAATCACAATCTAATTGAAACTATACAATAGCATTATAGTAACTAATTTCATAGTTATAGTCATTTAAAAGTATGATACTGGTGCAAAAATAGACACATAGGTCAATGGAACAGAATAGAGAACCCAGGAATATACCCACATTTATATGGTCAATTAATCTACAGTGAAGGAGACAAGAATATACAATGGAGAAAAGAATAAAACTGGGCCAATTTCTTACACCCTATATAAAAATAAACTCAGAATGGATTAAAGACTGAAGTATAACCTCTGGAGTGATGAAACTCTTAGAAGAAAACGCAATCTCTGTGCTCTTTGATGTTGGTATTGATAGTGTTTTTCTGGTTTGGTCTCAGGCAAGGACAACAAAAGCAAATATAAACAAATGGACTGCATCAAAAGCTTTTTTTTTTTTTTGGCCAGGGAGGGAAGAGGCATGCCACCCAATTTCTAGGATCTTAGTTTCCCCAACCAGGGATTGAATCTGGGCCTATAGCAGTGAAAGCACCAAGTCCTAACCACTTGACCACTAGGTAATTGCCAAACTAAAACACTATCGCACAGAGAAGGACACCATCAGTAAAATGGAAAGGCAAACTCCTGATTGGAGAGAATATTAGCAAATGTTGTATCTAATAAGCTAATATCTAGATGGGATAACCCTTTGCACAGAAAAGCAAATAATCAATAATATCTAGATTGTATAAAGAAGTCATACAAATCAATGTCAAGTAAAATCCAATTTAAAGATGGGAAGATGATGTGAAAAGACATTTCTCCAAAGAATGCATATAAATGACCAATAGACATATGAAAAGATGCTCAATATGACTAATACTCAGGGAAATACAAATCAAAACCACAGTGAGATACCATCTTTTTGATGATCAAAAAGATAACAAAATAACAAATGTTGGCAAGGATATGGAGAAAAGGGAACCCTGACACACTGCATATAGTAAATATATGTAGTACACTCCATGTAGTACATGACCCCAGTAGTTATTTATGGGTATGAGAGTTGAAGTTTGGGCGGAGAATTGGTGCTTTGGAACTGTGGTGCTGTGTGCTGTGTGGTGCTCAAGACACTTGAGACTCTTGAGAGTCTCTTGGACAGGAAGGAGATCAGACCAGTCAATTCTAAGGGAAATCAACACTGAATATTCATTGGAAGGACTGATACTGAAGTTGAAGCTCCAATACTTTGGCCACCCGATGTGAAGAACCGACTCACTGGAGAACACTGTGATGCTGGGAATGATAGAGGAGAGGGGGGCAACAGAGGATGAGATGGTTGGATGGCATCATGGACTTAATGGACATGAGTCTGAGCAAACTCCAGGAAAGAGTAAAAGACAGGGAAGCCTGGTGTGCTGCAGTCCATGGCGTCACAAAGAGTCGGATACTACCGAGCAACTAAACAACACGCACTCTTGGTGGGAATGTTAATTGGCATAGCCACTATGGAAGAACTTCCTCAAGAAATTAAAAATAGAACTACCATGCTGCTGCTGCTGCTGCTAAGGCACTTCAGTCGTGTCCGACTCTGTGCGACCCCATAGACGGCAGCCTACCAGGCTCCCCCGTCCCTGGGATTCTCCAGGCAAGAACGCTGGAGTGGGTTGCCATTTCCTTCTCCAAAGAACTACCATATGATCTAGCAATTCCACTTCTGGATATTTGCCCTAAGAAAATAAAAACACTATAATTGAAAAGATGGATGTGTTCACTGCAGCATTATTTACAATAGCCAAGATACGGAAGCAACCTAAATATCCATCAGTAGATGAACCAATAAAGATGGGATACACACACAGATACAGTGAACTATTACTCAGGCATAAAAAATAATGAAATCCTGCTATTTACAACATGAATGGACCTAGAGAGTATTATGGTAAATGAAGTAGGTCAGACAAAGAAAGAAAAATACTATATGACCTCACTTGTATGTAAAATCTAAAAGTCAAACAAAGTAAAATAGAAACAGATGTAGTTACAGAGAACAAACTGGTGGCTGAAATAAGTGAAGGGAATTAAGAGGTACAAACCTGTAATTACACAAGGATAATAATAATTCACAGGGATATAATATACAGTATAGGAATATAGCAATAATACTGTAATAATTTTGTGTGGTAACAAATGATTACTAAATTTATCATGGTGATCACTGTGTTATTACTTTGATTGTCAAATCACTATGTTGTACACCTGAAATGAACATAATATTGTATGTCAACTGTACTTTAATAAAATAAAATAAGTTATATGGCAAGCTAATTAAAAAAGAAATTCAACTTTATGGTAACTAATACAGAACAAGTATAGATTTAACTTAGTTTTTTGGCAACATGTATATCGGTGGTTTTTCACAATTAATTCAGCAAATGTTTGTTGTACATCTACTAATCAAGCTACTGTTAGAAACTAGGGGTACAGTCAAGGTCCCTACCTTCTATATTCAAATTTTAATTGGGAATTCAAGAATTCAAATTATTCTAACTTAGGAAATGGATAATTAACAAGTAAATATGTAAATAACATTGTATCAAGAACTATGAAAAACTATACTAAATGATAATACAGAGAGAAATATATTTAGATACCATCTTAGAGGTGGCATTGAGTTGAGATAAAAGGGTTTATATGAACCAGAAATGTGAAAAAATGTGGAAAGACTAATCTACATTCTTAAAAAGGAAAAAAGATTAGTGATGGAACAGATACATAAACAATTATAGACCAATACATCTGAAAACTTAAAGAAAAAGCATTCTAGAAAATAGTTTTTCAAACATGACTCTAAAGGAAATACAGGAGTTGAGCAATATTTTAACTATGAAGAAACTTAATCAGTATTTAACAGTCTTTAAGGAGGGTGAGAGAGCACTAGCACAGAAAATTTCCATCCTAACTTGCAAAATGAAGTTATCAAGTTTGCATATACCAATTCGGGCAAGGTATATATGAGAAAGAAGACTTACATGCTGATGTCATTTATGAACCTAGATGCAAAATTCTGAATAAAATATTAGCAAAATAAATCCAATAATATATGAAAAGAGAAATGACATATAATCAAGTTGGTTTATACCAGAAGTGCAAGCTTGCTATGATATTTTAAATGTTTTAACATAATTTATTACATTAATAGATTAAAGGAGAAAACTGCATGTAATCTCAATAGGGACAGAATGAAGCTTTATTTTTACCTCATATCATATATTACTTACCTAATGAAAGTGAAAGTGAAAGTCACTTACCTGTGTCTGACTCTTTGAGACCCCATGGACTTAGTCCATGGAATTCTCCTGGCCAGAATACTGGAGTAGGTAGCCTTTCCCTTCTCCAGGGGATCTTCCCAACCCAGGGATTGAACCCAAGTCTCCCACATTGCAGGTGGATTCTTTACCAACTGAGCCACAAGGGAAGCCCAAGACCACTGGAGTGGGTAGCCTATCCCTTCTCCAGCGGATCTTCCTGACCCAGGACTTGAACCAGGGTCTCTTCATTGCAAGTGGATTCTTTTCCAACTGAGCTATCAGGGCAGCTTAGTATTTACCTCATATCATACATTAAAATAATCTCAGATTAATAATAATTATGATAATAATAAAACAACTTCAGAAGACATACATATGAAAGGCTAAGCTGAGAACTTTTAGAAAGAGATGGGATAATACTTTTATTGCCTCAGCATAGAAAATAATTTCTATAATTAATAAAAGTATCTCATTATAAAATCAAAGATTTGATAAACACTCATTAATAGGTACATGAAATGATGTTTGACTTTATTGATAATTAGAGAAAAATATTAATAGCCCAAAGAGGATCATTTTATACACAGAGACTGATAAATATGTTAACATTTTATAATGTTATTAATGAAAACATGTCAGTCTATTCAGGCTTCTGTAACAAAATACCACAAGCTGGGTGACTTTATAACAACAGAAGCTTATTTTTCACAGTTCTGGAGGCTGGAAATCTGAAATCAGGGTGCCAATATGGTTGATTGAAGGCCCTCTTTTGGGTGTCAGAATTTGCACTGTATCCTCACATGGCAGAACAGGCTGGGGAGCTCTCTTGGGGTTCTTTTACAAGGGCATTAATCCCACTTATGAGAGCTCTACCCTCATGAATTACCTCTCTAAGGCCTCACTGCTGCTGCTGCTGCTAAGTCACTTCAGTCATGTCCGACTCTGTGCGACCCCATAGACGGCAGCCCACCAGGCTTTGGGATTCTCTAGGCAAGAACACTGGAGTGGGTTGCCATTTCCTTCTCCAATGCACGAAAGTGAAAAGTGAAAGGGAAGTCGCTCAGTCGCGTCCGACGCTTTGCGACCCCATAGACTGCAGCCTACCAGGCTCCTCCGTCCATGGGATTTTGCAGGCAAGAGTACTGGAGTGGGGTGCCATCGCCTTCTCCAAAGGCCTCACTATTACCATCATATTGGGCATTAAGATTTCAATATATGAATACTGAGCAAACGCAGACATTCACACCATAGCAATGTGCAACAATGGGAACACTTACATATATTGCTAGCAGAAGTATAAATTGGCACAAGCAATTTGAAAGATATTTTTACATTGTCAGACAAAGTTGAAGATGCATATATCTTGAGCAATTCAACAACCTGTGGTTACCTTAGAGAAACCCATGCACAGGTGAATCAAGAGATATGTGAAAGTATATCTGTAGCAGCATTTTTCTGAAAGGAAAAAATTTGAAACTCTAATTTCCTTTCATAGAGGAATGGATAAACATTCTCTTGCATAATTACACTATAGAAATAATACATTATACAGCTGTGAGAGAAATAAACACAGCAACACAAATCAACATGAATGTATTTCACAAGCATAATATTGAAGGAAAAAGGAATGGCAAACGACTTCTACATTCTTGCCTTAAGAACCCCATGCACAGTATAAAAATGCAGAAAGATGTGACACTGAGAGATGAACTCCCCAGGTCGGAAGCTGTCCAAAATGCTCGTGGAGAAGAGTGGAGAAATAGCTCCAGAATGAATGAAAAGTCTGAGTCAAAGTGGAAAAAATGTCCAGTTGTGGATGTGTCTGGTGGTAAAAGTAAAGTCCAATCCTGTAAAGAACAGTATTGCATAGATCCCTGGAATGTTAGGTCCATGAATCAAGGTAAATTGGAAGTGGTCAAACAGGAAATGGCAAGAATGAACATCATTTTAGAAATCGGTGAACTAAAATGGACTGGAATAGGCAACAATCCCTTAGAAGAAACAGAGTAGCCCCCATGTCAACAAAGTCTCAAAAACGACAGAATGATCTCGCTTCATTTCCAAGGCAAACCATTCAGTATCACAGTAATCCAAGTCTATGCCCCAACCACTAATGCCAAAGAAGCTGAACAGTTCTATGAAGACCTACAGGACCTTCTAGAACTAACAGCAAAAAAAGATATATTTTTCATCACAGGGGATTGGAATGCAAAAGTAAGAAGTCAAGAGATACCTGGAGTAACAGGCTAGTTTGGCCATGGAGTACAAAATGAATCAGGGAAAAGGCTAACAGAGTTTTGCCAAGAGAACACACTAGTCAGAGCAAACACCCTCTTCCAACAACATGAGAGATGACTCTGCACGTGAACATCACCAGATGGTCAACACTGAAATCAGATTGATTACATTCCTTGCAGCCAGAGAGGAAGAAGCTCTATACAGTCAGCAAAAACAAGACCAGGAGCTGACTGTGGCTCAGATTATGAACTCCTAATTGCCAAATTCAGACTTAAACTGAAGAAAGTAGGGAAAACCACTAGACCATTTAGATATGACCTAAATCAAATCCCTTATGATTATAGAGTGGAAATGACAAATAGATTCCAGGGATTAGATTTGATAGAGTACCTGAAGAACTATGGATGGAAGTTCATAATATTGTACCAGAGGTGGTGATCAAGACCATCCCCAAGAAAAAGGAATGCAAAAAGGCAAAATGGTAGTCTGAGGAGGCCTTACAGATAGCTGAGAAAAGAAGAGAAATGAAAAGCAAAGGAGAAAAGGAAAGATAAACCCATCTGAATACAGAGTTCACAGAATAGCAAGGAGAGACAAGAAAGCCTTCCTAAGTGAACAGTGCAAAGAAACAGAGCGGGGGTGGGCGGAGCGGGGGGGGGGGGGGGATAAAAAAAACAGAATGGGGAAAGACTAGAGATCTCGTCAAGAAAATCAGAGATACAAAGGGAATATTTCATGGAAAGATGGGCACAGTAAAGGATAAAAATGGTATGGACCTAACACAAGCAGAAGAGGTGGAAAGAATACACAGAACTATACAAAAAAGATCTTAATGATGCAGATAGCCATGGTGGTGTGATTGCTCACCTAGAGCCAGACATTTTGTAGTAAGAGGTCAAGGGGGCCTTAGCATCACTACAAACAAGCTAATGGAGGTGATGGAATTCCAGTTGAGCTATTTCAAATCCTAAAAGATGATGCTGTGATAGTGCTGCGCTCAATATGCCAGCAAATTTGGAAAATTCAGCAATGGCCACAGAACTGGAAAAGGTCTGTTTTCATTCCAATCCAAAGAGAGGCAACACCAAAGAATGCTCAAACTACCACACAATTGCACTCATTTCACACACTAACGAAGTGATGCTCAAAATTCTCCAAGACAGGCTTCAACAGTACGTGAACTGAGAACTTCCAGATGTTCCAGCCAGCTTTAGAAAAGGCAGAGGAACCGACATCAAGTTGCCAACATCTGCAACAAGAGAATTTTAGAAAAACACCTGCTTCTGCTTTATTGACTATGCCAGAGCCTTTCACTGTGTGGATCACAATAAACTGGAAAATTCTTCAAGAGATAGGAATACCAGACCACCTGATCTGCCTCTTGAGAAACCTGTATGCAGGTCAGGAAGCAACAGTTAGAACTGGACATGGAACAACGGACTGGTTCCAAATTGGGAAAGAAGTACGTCAAGGCTATATATTGTCACCCTGTTTATTTAATATATGCAGAGCACATCATGCGAAATGCCATGCTGGATGAAGCACAAGTGGGAATCAAGATTGCCAGGAGAAATAGCAATAACCTCAGATATGCAGATGACACCACCCTTATGACAGAAAGCAAAGAAACAGAATCTCGTGATGAAAGTAAAAGAGGAGAGTGAAAAAGTTGGCTTAAAACTCAGCATTAAAAAAACAAAGATCATGGCATCTGGTCTCATCACTTCATGGCAAACAGACGGGGAAACAATGAAACAATGACAGACTTTATTTTCTTGGATTCAAAAATCACTGCAGATTGTGACTGCAGCCATGAAATTAAAAGACGGTTTCTCCTAGGAAGAAAACCTATGATAAACTCACATATGTCTTAAAAAGCAGAGACATTCTTTTGCCAACAAAGGTCCATCTAGGCAAAGTTATGGTTTTTCCAGTAGTCATGCATGGATGTGAGAATTGGACCATAAAGAAGGCTGAGAACCAAAGAATTGATGCTTTTGAACTGTGGTGTTGGAGAAGACTCTTGAGAGTCCCTTGGACTGCAAGGAGGTCAATCCAATCCATTCTAAAGGGAATCAACCCTGAATATTTATTGGAAGCACTGATACTGAAGCTGAAGCTCCAATACTTTGGCCACCCGATATGAAGAGCTGACTCATTGGAACAGACCCTGATGCTGGGAAAGATTGAAGGCAGGAAGAGAAGGGGATGACAAAGGATGAGCTGGTTGGATGGCATCACCAACTCGATGGACATGAGTTTGAGAAAACTCCAAGAGATGGTGAAAGACAGGGAAGCCTGCCATGCTGCAGTCAACGGAGTAGCAAAAAGTTGGGCACAACTGAGACTGAACAAGAACACCTGAAATATAATATGGCATGTGAAACTGAATAGGGGGAAAAATTAAGATTCCATTAAAGTACTGGAATAGTTTGAACTTTTTCCTGAAGATAATGTATGGGCCACTGAATTTTCTAAGTAGTTTTTAAGCAAGCACAGAAAATACAAAGCAGAGAGAGAAACTGGTAACTGACTTCATAGAGCACAGAAATTCTGCTAATTGAGAGCTTGCAGAAGGGAATTCTGAATAGAAATTCCCTAGGGGCAGGAGGAGAGGGGGACGACAGAGGATGAGATGGCTGGATGGCATCACTGACTCGATGGACTTGAGTCTGAGTGAACTCCAGGAGTTGGAGATGGACAGGGAGGCCTGGAGTGCTGTGATTCATGGGGTCGCAAAGAGTTGGACACGACTGAGCAACTGAACTGAACTGAACTGAGGGTACCTGCAATCATGCTTCCTGAATATGGAAACCTAGCATATCTCCTCCTGAAAGCATTTGAATTAACAAATTATAGCTACTTAAGAGTTTTGCCAAGAAAATGCACTGGTCATAGCAAACACCTTCTTCCAACAACACGAGAAGACTCTACACATGGACATCACCAGATGGTCAACACCGAAATCAGATTGATTATATTCTATGCAGCCAAAGATGGAGAAGCTCTATACAGTCAACAAAAACAAGACCAGGAGCTGACTGTGGCTCAGATCATGAACTCTTCATTACCAAATTCAGACTTAAACTGAAGAAAGGGGAAATTGCTAGACCATTCAGGTATGACCTAAATCAAATCCCTTACGATTATACAGTGGAAGTGAGAAATAGATTTAAGGGCCTAGATCTGATAGATAGAGAGCCTGATGAACTATGGACTGAGGTTCGTGACATTGTACAGGAGACAGGGATCAAGACCATCCCCATGGAAAAGAAATGCAAAAAAGCAAACTGGCTGTCTGGGGAGGCCTTACAAATAGCTGTGAAAAGAAGAGAGGCGAAAAGCCAAGGAGAAAAGGAAAGATATAAGCATCTGAATGCAGAGTTCCAAAGAACAGCAAGAAGAGATAAGAAAGCCTTCTTCAGGGATCAATGCAAAGAAATAGAGGAAAACAACAGAATGGGAAAGACTGGAGATCTCTTCAAGAAAATTAGAGATACCAAGGGAACATTTCATGCAAAGATGGGCTCGATAAGGACAGAAATGGTCTGGACCTAACAGAAGCAGAAGATATTAAGAAGAGGTGGCAAGAATACACAGAAGAACTGTGCAAAAAAGATCTTCACGACCCAGATAATCATGATGATGTGATCACTAATCTAGAGCCAGACATCTTGGAAAGTGAAGTCAAGTGGGCCTTAGAAAGCATCACTACGAACAAAGCTAGTGGAGTGGAGATGATGGAATTCCAGTTGAGCTAGTTCAAATCCTGAAAGACGATGCTGTGAAAGTGCTGCACTCAATATGCCAGCATATTGGAAAACTCAGCAGTGGCCACAGGACTGGAAAAGGTCAGTTTTCATTCCAATTCCAAAGAAAGGCAATGCCAAAGAATGCTCAAACTACCGCACAATTGCACTCATCTCACATGCTAATAAAGTAATGCTCAAAATTCTCCAAGCCAGGCTTCAGCAATATGTGAACCGTGAATTCCCTGATGTTCAAGCTGGTTTTAGAAAAGGCAGAGGAACCAGAGATCAAATTGCCAACATCCGCTGGATCATGGAAAAAGCAAGAGAGTTCCAGAAAAACATCTATTTCTGCTTTATTGACTATGCCAAAGCCTTTGACTGTGTGGATCACAATAAACTGTGGAAAATTCTGAAAGAGATGGGAATACCAGACCACCTGACTTGCCTCTTGAGAAATCTGTATGCAGGTCAGGAAGCAACAGTTAGAACTGGACATGGAACAACAGACTGGTTCCAAATAGGAATAGGAGTATGTCAAGGCTGTATATTGTCACCCTGCTTATTTAACTTCTATGCAGAGTACATCATGAGACATGCTGGACTGGAAGAAACAGAAGCTGGAATCAAGATTGCCCGGAGAAATATCAATAACCTCAGATACTCAGATGACACCACCCTTATGGCAGAAAGTGAAGAGGAGCTAAAAAGCCTCTTGATGAAAGTGAAAGAGGAGAGTGAAAAAGTTGGCTTAAAGCTCACCATTCAGAAAACGAAGATCATGGCATCCAGTCCCATCACTTCATGGGAAATAGATGGGGAAACAGTGGAAACAGTGTGAGACTTTATTTTTGGGGGCTCCAAAATCACTGCAGATGGTGATTGCAGCCATGAAATTAAAAGATGCTTACTCCTTGGAAGAAAAGTTATGACCAACCTAGATAGTATATTCAAAAGCAGAGACATTACTTTGCCGACTAAGGTCTGTCTAGTCAAGGCTATGGTTTTTCCTGTGGTCATGTATGGATGTGAGAGCTGGACTGTGAAGAAGGCTGAGCGCCAAAGAATTGATGCTTTTGAACTGTGGTGTTGGAGAAGACTCTTGAGAGTCCCTTGGACTGCAAGGAGATCCAACCAGTCCATTCTGAAGGAGATCAGCTCTGGGATTTCTTTAGAAGGCATGATGCTGAGGCTGAAACTCCAGTACTTTGGCCACCTCATGCGAAGAGTTGACTCATTGGAAAAGACTCTGATGCTGGGAGGGATTGGGGGCAGGAGGAGAAGGGGACGACAGAGGATGAGATGGCTGGATGGCATCATGGACTCGATGGACGTGAGTCTGAGTGAACTCTGGGAGATGGTGATGAACAGGAGGCCTGGCGTGCTGCAATTCATGGGACCGCAAAGAGTCGGACATGACTGAGTGACTGAACTGAACTGAACTGAACTGAACTACTTAAGATAACTTAAATTTGGAATCAGGAGGGGAGAAGCAGAGTGAGGCACAATAGGAAAAAGAGGTATACCTCAGAGGTATCTCACAACTTGTTTCTGCTTCTCCCTTAAATATTAAAGGACCACCAGTTACAGAAAGCTTTGAACAGATTCAGAGACTTAAATCAATAAACAGAACAACTCAATTCAGAGGACATAGCACACAGCAGGAAGCAAAAGAAAGTTCACAAAAAAATATACTGTGTACACAGAAATAAGAGACGATATTATACACGTAAAAGGTGACTAAGATGCTATAAAATGAGAAAGAAGAAAGGAATTTGAAACGTGTATAAATGTAGTCACAATTTTTTTAAAAAAATCAAAGGTTTGAAAGCAAAATGATAGACATGGAAAACTGAAAATCTCAGTATGCTTGGCCAAGCCTTCAGTCCTGGGTCCTTCCTAGATCTTGTAGATAACCAACTATCCAATCAAACAAAATAGTCACCAATACATAATTGTTCTGTGGCTGCTTATATGAGATTATTATATAGTCAGTGGACAATAACAAAATGATACTGATGATTTGAAAAGACCAACTGGTGCTTGAAACCAATGTTAGAGTCAGTGGTGTGGCTTGCCCAAAGCAATAATTCGATCAAGTTTGATGGTGCCATGGTTTAGGGCATAGAAGTTTGATGACATCCCTTCAATTGCCCCAGCATGGGGTTTCCTTCACCTGGCAAGATCTCATTCTGAGTGGGCAGAATGCCATCACCACCAACCAAGTGTATATTCATTGAGGAAATAGGAAACTCAAGAAGCGTTTACTGAACATCCTATAAACTGATCTCTCCTGAATTGCCCTGCTGAGAAATTCTTAGAATTTCTCCTGAGTTTTAAGATACATATCAGAGTGCTTGTTTTCACAAATACATTTGTGTGTCCACTTCAAAAGATAGACCCAGCCCTGTCAAATTTTATAATACGAAGAAAAAAAGTGATGATTTTAAAAACCTATAGAAAGGCACCTCATTTAAATAATAAGAGTCAATGTGTCATCTGACTTCCCATTAGTAAAACTGAATACACAAGGCTGGAGAAAATGCCTTCAAAATTTTGAAGTCTCTATCTAGCCAAATTATCTAGCTGGTTAATGTAAAATAAAGATATTTTGGGGTATTCAGAGTCTCAAAAATTTTATGTTCACACACCCTTCAACAAAGAGGTACTAAAAAATGTGTTTTTAACAAAACAAGAAAGATCAAAGCATTGGACCCAGTAAATGGTGACTTCAACCCAGGGAATAAAGAAAGAAAATTTCAGGAAACAAGTACTAGGTTACCTCTGCGTTTACCACAAGGAAAATATTATGGAGCACCATTTTAATTACCTACTGGAAAACTTAGAAAACTGAGCACATTTTTAAAGTGAAATTATTAACTTTATGGGAAATATTGTAAATATACATATAGGAAAACTTGATTATAACTTTCTCAGTAGTTAACAACATGTATATATTAAATAACAATGTAAATACTATAAATTTAGCTAAACACTATGATATTAACTTGAAAAAAGAGATGTACAGGTAGGTATACTATGTGGCAGAAATAGTTTCATGTGTCATATAAGAAGCCAATAATGAACAAAATTACATATTAAGAGAGCAGTATAAGAATATTTATTTGAGATAATGGAGACATTTCAGAACAAAGAGCTGCAAAAATCAAAACTGTTTTCTTTTGGTAACTAAAGTGAGGAATGAGGAGAAATGGGGCCATGGTGGCGTTTTAATATTATTTGTTTTGTTTTACCCGACTTATGTTGATAAAAATAAAAATTTTTATAAAAGATGATAAATGAGATGGACGAACCTAGAGCCTGTTATACAGAGTGAAGTAAGTCAGAAAGAAATATTAATGCATATATATGGAATCTAGAAAAATAGTACTGATGAAACTATTTACAGAGAAGAATTGGAGATGCAATTGTAGATAATGGTCTGGTGGACACAGTAGGGGACTGAGAGGGTAGGACAAACTGAGAAAGCAGCACTAACGTATATACACTATCATATATAAAATATGTAAAATGTAAAATAGAAAACTAGTGGGAAGCTCCTGTATAACACAGGGAGCTCAACCTGGTGCTCTGTGATGACCTAGAGGGGTGGAATGGGGGAGGGGGGTGGAGGGAGGCTCAAGAAGGAAGGGATAATATATATAATTATGACTGATTTGCACTGATGTATGGCAGAGGCCACCACAACATTGTAAAGCAATTATTCTCCAATAAAAGAATAAGAAATTTTTTAAAAAAGATAATGTCAGCACCATGCAAGATGGATGAGAAGAAGGAGGAGGTGCATTTTACTTTTATATTTTCTATTTTTCTCTTCTTAGGAAATGGTATATCTCGGTACCAATGACAGAAAATGACGCGCTGAAAGAGGTTAGAGGAAATCGAGCGGCTTTTCTAGACTGCTTTGTTGCAAATAGTCTTTTCCTGCTGACTTTTCCTTTGTTGACAATACCTGAGATTCCTGGGTTTTTACCAATATCTTCACCGCGGGGTAGTCAGTTAATAGCAAATTGGCCTGCTTGTGTTCCTTCATTTATTGTGGTGGTAGCTGACATGGAGACCTTTCAGACAAATGATTCATTCCTTACTTGGACCAGAATCAGAGTGCCTCCAAATATTCTGACTGAAGATGAAAGACACAATGTGTCTGATGTGATCCTATCACAGGATGGAATATTTTTTTTAATAAATGGTATTCTCTACTTTAAAAATTATGATACATTTACAAGACTGGGAAGCAATGCAAGTCTTCCTGATGGTGGAATTATTGGCATTACATCAAGAAAGTGGTGTTGGATCAACTATTTTTTAAAGGTTAGTAAAAGATTACATATATATGTATATTACACCTGCACATTTAGATGTATTTACCGAACTGTTTAATCTTCCCAGGTGGCCTAGAGGTAAAGAATTTGCCTGCCAATGCAGGAGATGCGGGTTCAATCCCTGGGTCGGGAAGATCCCCTGGAGAAGGAAATGGCAACCCACTCTAGTATTCTTGTCTGAGAAATCCCATGGACAGAGGAACCTGGTGGGCTACAGTCTGTGGGGTTGCAAAAGAGTTGGACGTGACTTAGCGACTAAATAACAGCAGCAGCTATTTTTGGTTGTAGGTTTTTTTCTTTTATCTCTTTATTTACATTGTGCCACTCCTTCTGGCCTGTAGAGTTTATCCTGAAAAGTCAGATAATTCTCTTATGGTAGTTCCCCTATATATAACTGGTTGCTTTTCTCTTGTTGCTCTTAAGATTCTCTCTTTATCTTTAATTTTTTTTTTTTTGTCACTTTAATTATATTTTGTCTCTGTGTTCATCTTGTTTGGCAACCCTCTGTGCTTCCTGGACCTGGATATCTGTTTCTTTTCTCAGGTTAGTGAAGTTTTCAGCTCTTATTTCTTCAAATAAATTCTCTGCCCCTTTCTTTCTCTCTTCTCCTTTCTTTTATCTTCTCCCCAATAATGCAAATGTTAGTATGATGTTGCATTGATATGGTCCCAAAGGGAGATGGTTTTCACTACTCTGTCTTCCTGACCACTGATTAATTTCTCTGTATCATCTAATCTTATTGTCAATACCTTCTACGATGTTTTTCATTTTAGCTTTTATATTCCTTTGCTCTAGCTCTTTTTATATATTTTCTAACTCTGTTGAAATTCTTACTATATTCATTCATTCTCCCAAATTCATTGAGCATTTTGTGTTCATTATCTTGATCTTTTTATCAGATATATTGCTTATCTCCACTTTGCTAAATTCTTTTTCTGGGATTTTGTCTTGTTTCTTCATTTGGAACATAATCATCTGCCTCATTTTCCCAGTTCTTTACTGTTTACTTCTATGTGTTAGATAGGTCAGCTGTGTCTCCTGAACTTTTAGAAGTAGCTTTACATAGGAGGCAGTCTGTGAGGCCCAGCAGCACACCCCTTTAGTTATGAGAACTATATTCTTTAGTGGTACCGCTGACGTGGATGGTGGGGCTGACTAATGGGCATGCTGATCAGTGAGGCTGGCACCTGGCCTAGCTGGCTGTGAGGCTGCCCTTTGGGTGGTGGCTGTGTGCCCGCTGGAGAGCAGGGTAGGCTTTCTGCTTGGTTGGTTGTGTGGCCCAGCAGATATGGGGCTTCTGCAACCCCTTGGAGGACAGGGCTGGATTTCTGTGTAGCTGTCTGCATGGATCAGGTGGCCTCTTGGCTGGTGTGAACCTGTTGCAGAATGGGGCCAAGTCAAACAACTCTGAATACAAAGTTAAAACAAATTAATGCAAGCTACCAGAGCTTCCCTAAGATGACGTATGTAACAGCTACACCCCCATATCAATTAAATAAATTGAATTTGTTATTTAAAAACCTTACCACAGAGAAAACTTCACGCCAAGAGTATTTCACCAGTGAATTCTATGATATATTTTTAAAATAAATGCCACAATTTCTAAAATCTTTCAGAAAACTGAACAAGGAGGATAATTCCTGATTCATTCAGCAAGGCCAGCATTATGTGATACCACAACCAAGAATAACACATGACAAGCATATAAAACTGAAAACCAATATATCTTACTAACAAATATTTAAAACCTATGAACAAAGTGTTAGTAAACCAGATCTAAAAATATATAAAAAGGAAAATACATCATGACCAAGTGGGTTTATATTAGGAATAAAAGAGTGACTTGCAATAGAAAATCAATCAACATAATTCACCTTATTAGGAAATAATTTTTAAAACCCATATGATCATCTCAGTAGGTACATATAAAAGCATTTGACAAAATGTAGTATACACAATTGATTTTAAAAAATCAGCAGATTAAGAATAAAAGAGAACTTCCTCAACCTAACACAGAACATTTATGAGAAACTTTAAGCTAACATTGTCCAGTGGTAAGAGACTGTTATTTACTCTGCTCAGATTTTATGTAAAAATGCTGTTGTTGGTTAAACTTACCATTTGGAGTTCATTTTTTATTAACACCATTTGCTCCTTTGTTCCTTTCTTCCATTTCTTGCTTAAAATAAGGAAAAAAGGTGAGAATGTTTGCCGACACCACATCTATTCAACATTGTATTGACAGTTCTAGCAGGTGCAATGAGTTAAGAAGTGAATAAAAAGAATCTGTATTGAAAAGGAGACTGTCTTTATTCAAACACCTTTAAATATAGAAAAGATTATGAAATCTATTTTTTTTAAGTTACAGGGCTAATAAATGTGTTTACCAGGTTGCAGTATGTTAATATCAATATAAAAAAAATCAACTGCATATTTATATAGCAATTTAATTTTGTATATGAAAGATATAAACATATTAATGAGCAATCAGAAATAAAAGGAATCCAAATTGGAAAAGAAGAAGTAAAACTCTCACTGTTTCCAGATGACATGATCCTCTACATCGAAAACCCTAAAGACTCCACCAGAAAATTACTAGAGCTAATCAATGAATACAGTAAAGTTGCAGGATATAAAATCAACACACAGAAATCCCTTGCATTCCTATACACTAACAATAAGAAAGTAGAAAAAGAAATTAAGGAAACCATTCACCATTGCAACGAAAAGAATAAAGTACTCAGGAATATATCTACCTAAAGAAACTAAAGACCTATATATAGAAAACTATAAAACACTGGTGAAAGAAATCAAAGGGGACACTAATAGATGGAGAAATATACCATGTTCATGGATCAGAAGAATCAATATAGTGAAAATGAGTATACTTCCCAAAGCAATCTACAGATTCAATGTAATCCCTATCAAGCTACCAGCGGTATTTTTCACAGAGCTAATGGAAAAAGCAAGAGAGTTCCAGAAAGACATCTATTTCTGCTTTATTGACTATGCCAAGTCCTTTGACTGTGTGGATCGCAATAAACTGTGGAAAATTCTGAAAGAGATGGGAATACCAGACCACCTGACATGCCTCTTGAGAAATCTGTATGCAGGTCAGGAAGCAACACTTAGAACTGGATATAGAACAACAGACTGCATCCAAATAGGGAAAGGAGTACGTCAAGGCTGTATATTGTCACCCTGCTTATTCAACTTATAGGCAGAGTACATCATGAGAAATGCTGGACTGGGAGAAACAGAAGCTGGAATCAAGATTGCCGGGAGAAATACCAATAACCTCAGATATGCAGATGACACCACCCTTATGGCAGAAAGTGAAGAGGAGCTAAAAAGCCTCTTGATGAAAGTGAAAGAGGAGAGTGAAAAAGTTGGCCTAAAGCTCAGCATTCAGAAAGCTAAGATCATGGCATCCGGTCCCATCACTTCATGGGAAATAGATGGGGAAACAGTGGAAACAGTGTGAGACTTTATTTTTTTGGGCTCCAAAATCACTGCAGATGGTGATTGCAGCCATGAAATTAAAAGATGCTTACTCCTTGGAAGAAAAGTTATGACCAACCTAGATAGTATATTCAAAAGCAGAGACATTACTTTGCCGACTAAGATCCGTCTAGTCAAGGCTATGGTTTTTCCTGTGGTCATGTATGGATGTGAGAGTTGTACTGTGAAGAAGGCTGAGCGCTGAAGAATTGATGCTTTTGAACTGTGGTGTTGGAGAAGACTCTTGAGAGTCCCTTGGACTACAAGGAGATCCAACCAGTCCATTCTGAAGGAGATCAAGCCTGGGATTTCTTTGGAAGGAATGATGCAAAAGCTGAAGCTCCAATACTTTGGCCACCTCATGCGAAGAGTTGACTCATTGGAAAAGACTCTGATGCTGGGAGGGATTGGGGGCAGGAGGAGAAGGGGACGACAGAGGATGAGATGGCTGGATGGCATCACGGACTCAATGGACGTGAGTCTGAGTGAACTCTGGGAGTTGGTGATGGACAGGGAGGCCTGGCGTGCTGCAATTCATGGGACTGCAAAGAGTCGGACATGACTGAGTGACTGAACTGAACTCAGAACAAATAATTTCACAATTTGTATGGAAATACAAGAAACCTCAAATAGTCAAAGCAATCTTGAGAAAGAAGAATGGAACTGGAGGAATCAACCTGCCTGACTTCAGGCTCTACTACAAAATCACAGTCATCAAAACAGTATGGTACCGGCACAAAGACAGAAATATAGATCCATGGAACAAAATAGAAAGCCCAGAGATAAATCCATGCACCTATGGACACCTTATCTTCAACAAAGGAGGCAAGAATATGCAATGGATTAAAGACAATCTCTTTAACAAGTGGTGCTGGGAAAACTGGTCAACCACTTGTAAAAGAATGAAACTAGAACACTTTCTAACACCATACACAAAAATAAACTCAAAATGGATTAAAGATCTAAACTTAAGACCAGAAACTATAAAACTCCTAGAGGAGAACATAGGCAAAACACTCTCAGACATAAATCACAGCAGGATCCTCTATGATCCACCTCCCAGAATACTGGAAATAAAAGCAAAAATAAACAAATGGGACCTAATTAAAATTAAAAGCTTCTGCACAACAAAGGAAACTATAGGCAAGGTGAAAAGACAGCCTTCAGAATGGGAGAAAATAATAGCAAATGAAACAACTGACAAACAACTAATCTCAAAAATATACAAGCAACTTATGCAGCTCAATTCCAGAAAAATAAACGACCCAATCAAAAAATGGGCCAAAAAACTAAATAGACATTTCTCCAAAGAAGACATACAGATGGCTAACAAACACATGAAAAGATGCTCAGCATCACTCATTATTAGAGAAATGCAAATCAAAACCACAATGAGGTACCACTTCACACCAGTCAGAATGGCTGCGATCCAAAAATCTGCAAGCAATAAATGCTGGAGAGGGTGTGGAGAAAAGGGAACCCTCCTACACTGTTGCTGGGAATGCAAACTAGTACAGCCACTTTGGAGAACAGTGTGGAGATTCCCTAGAAAACTGGAAATAGAACTGCCATATGACCCAGCAATCCCACTGCTGGGCATACACACCGAGGAAACCAGAATTGAAAGAGACACGTGTACCCCAATGTTCATCACAGCACTGTTTATAATAGCCAGGTCATGGAAGCAACCTAGATGTCCATCAGCAGATGAATGGATAAGAAAACTGTGGTACATATACACAGTGGAGTATTACTCAGCCATTAAAAGGAATATATTTGAATCCGTTCTAATGAAGTGGATGAAACTGGAGCCAATTATACAGAGTGAAGTAAGCCAGAAAGAAAAATACCAATACAGTTTACTAACACATATAATTTAGAAAAATGGTAATGATAACCCTGTATACAAGATGGCATAAGAGACACAGATGTATAGAACAGACTTTTGGACTCTGTGGGAGAAGGAGAGGGTGGGATGATTTGGGAGAATGGCATTGAAATATGTATACTATCATGTAAGAAATCGCCAGTCTAGGTTCGATACAGGATACAGGATGCTTGGGGTCGGTGCACTGGGATGACCCAGAGAGATGATATGGAGAGAGAGGTGGGAGGGAGGTTCAGGACTGGGAACTCATGTACACCCGTGGCAGATTCATGTCAATGTATGGCAACACCAATATAGTATTGTAAAGTAAAATAAAAATAATGAATTAAAAAAAAAGAAATAAAGAAATTTAAAAATACTGTTTAAATAGAATTTAAAATATTAAATACTCAGGAATAAACCTGATAAAAGACATGGCAAATATATACACTTTAAAACTACAAATATCATTGAGTAAAGTAAAAGACATGTAAAATGTATCATAGGTTGAAATGTATGAAAATGTAGTTTGTTCATAGGTGGAAAAAATGTAATATTGTTACAATGAGAATTCTTGAGAAAAGCAGCACTTCAATTAGAATCCTATTGGCTTTCATAGAAATTAAGAAGCTGATTATATCAGTATGGAACAAAAAAAAATGTAGAAATAAACGCCACTAAAAATGTAGATCTTGGTTGGAATGCAGAATATTTTAAAAGTTTTGAATTCTTCCTAAGCTTATCAACATGGACAGTATGAAAAGGCAAAAAGAGAGGACACTGAAAGAGGAACTCCCCAGTTCAGTAGATGCCCAATATGCTACTGGAGATCAGTGGAGAAATAACTCCAGAAAGAATGAAGAGATGGAGCCAAAGCAAAAACAACACCCAGTTGTTGATATGACTGGTGATGGAAGTAAAGTTCAATGCTATAAAGAGCAATATTGCAAAGGAACCTGGAATGTTAGGTCCATGAATCAAGGCAAACTGGAAGTGGTCAAACAGGAGATGGCAAGAATGAATGTTGACATTTTAGGGATCAGCGAACTAAAATGGACTGGAATGGGTGAATTTAACTCAGATGACCATTATATCTACTACTGTTGGCAAGAATCCCTTAGAAGAAATGGAGTAGCCATCATAGTCAACAAAAGAGCCCAAATGCAGTACTTGGATGCAATCTCCAAAACGACAGAATGATCTCTGTTCGTTTCCAAGGCAAACCGTTCACTGCCACAGTAATCCAAGCCTATGCCCCGACCAGTAACGCTGAAGAGGCTGAAGGTGAACGGTTCTATGAAGACCTGCAAGACCTTCTAGAACTAACACCCAAAAAAGATGTCCTTTTCATTATAGGGGACTGGAATGCAAAAGTACGCGTCAAGAAACACCTGGAGTAACAGGCACATTTGGCCTTGGAGTACAGAATGAAGTAGGGCAAAGGCTCATAGAGTTTTGCCAAAAGAATGCACTGATCATCGCAAACAGCCTCTTCCAACAACATAAGAGAAGACTCTACACATGGACATCACCAGATGGTCAACAACGAAATCAGATTGATTATATTCTTTGCAGCCAAAGATGGAGAAGCTCTATACAGTCAGCAAAAACAAGACCAGGAGCTGACTGTGGCTCAGATCATGAACTCCTTATTGCCAAATTCAGGCTTAAATTGAAGAAAGTAAGGAAAACCACTAGACCATTCAGGTATGACCTAAATCAAATCCCTTATGATCATACAGTGGAAATGACAAATAGATTCAAAGGACTAGATCTGATAGACAGAGTGCCTGAAGAACTATGGATGGAGGTTCATGACATTCTACAGGAGCCAGCAATCAAGTCCATCCTTAAGAAAAATAAATGCAAAAACGCAAAATAGCTGTCTGAGGAGGCCTTACAAACACCTGTGGAAAGAAGCGGAGTGAAAGGCAAAGGAGAAAAGGAAAGATATACCCATCTAAATTCAGAGTTCCAAAGAACAGCAAGGAGAGATAAGAAAGCCTGCCTCAGTGATAAATGCAAAGAAATGGAGGAAAATAATGGAATGGCAAAGACTAGACATCTCTTCAAGAAAGTTAGAGACACGAAGGAAATATTTCATGCAAAGATGGGCACAATAAAGGACAGAAATGGTCTGGACCTAACAGAAGCAGAAGATATTAAGAAGAGGTGGCAAGAATACACAGAAGAATTATACAAAAAAGATCTTCAGGACCCAGATAATCATGATGGTGTGATCATTCACCTAGAACCAGACATCCTAAAATGTGACATCAAGTGGGCCTTAGGAAGCATCACTACAAACAAAGCTAGTGGAGGTGATGGAATTTCAGTTGAGCTATTTAAAATCCTAAAAGATGATGCTGTGAAAGTGCTGCACTCAATATGCCAACAAATTGGGGAAACTCAGCAGTGGCCATAGGACTGTAAAAGGTCAGTTTTCATTCCAATCCCAAAGAAAGACAATGCCAAAGAATGCTCAAACTACCTCACAATTGCACTCATCTCACACGCTAGTAAAGTAATGCTCAAAATTCTCCAAGCCAGGCTTCAACAATATGTGAACTGTGAACTTTCAGATGTTCAAGCTGGTTTTAGAAAAGGCAGAGGGACCAGAGATCAAATTGCCAATATCTGTTGGATCATCAAAAAAGAAAGAGAGTTCCAGAAAAACATCTATTTCTGCTTTGTTGACTATGCCAAAGCCTTTACAAACTGGAAAATTCTTCAAGAGATGGGAATACCATACCACCTGACATGCCTCTTGAGAAATCTGTGTGCGGGTCAGGAAGCAACAGTTAGAACTGGACATGGAACAACAGACTGCATCCAAATAGGGAACGCAGTATGTCAAGGCTGTATATTGTCACTCTGCTTATTTAACTTATATGCAGAGTACATCATGTGAAATGCTGGACTGGAAGAAGCACAAGTTGGAATCAAGATTGCCAGGAGAAATATCAATAACCTCAGATATGTAGATGACACCACCCTGATGGCAGAAAGTGAAGAGGAACTAAAAAGCCTCTTGATGAAAGTGAAAGAGGAGAGTGAAAAAGTTGGCTTAAAGCTCATCATTCAGAAAGCTAAGATCATGGCATCTGGTCCCATCACTTCATGGGAAATAGTTGGGGAAACAGTATCAGACTTTAATTTTGGGGGCTCCAAAATCACTGCAGATGGTGATTGCAGCCATGAAATTAAAAGACGCTTACTCCTTGGAAGAAAAGTTATGACCAACCTAGACAGCATATTAAAAAGCAGAGACATTACTATGCCAACAAAGGTCTATATAATCAAGGCTATGGTTTTTCCAGTAGTTGTGTATGGATGTGAGAATTGGACTATAAAGAAAGTTGAGCTCCAAAGAATTGATGCTTTTGAACTATGGTGTTGGAGAAGACTCTTGAGAGCCCCTCGGACTGCAAGGAGATCCAGCCAGTCCATCCTAAAGGAGATCAGTCCTGAATATTCATTGAAAGGACTGATACTGAAGCTGAAACTCCAATACTTTGGCCACCTGATGCGAAGAGCTGACTCATTGGAAAAGACCCTGATGCTGAGAAAGATTGAAATCAGGAGGAGAAGGGGACAACAGAGGATGAGATGGTTGGATGGCATCGCCGACTCAATGGACATGAATTGGAGTAAACTCCAAGAGATGGTGAAGGACAGGGAAGCCTGGCATGCTGCCGCCCAGGGGGTCACAAAGAGTCAGACACGACTTAGCGACTGAACAGAACAGAACAGAACAGAACAGAAAGTGTCTTTATTTTTTGCCTTCATTTCCACCAAATACAGAATTATATAATGATAGGTAGGTTTTGTTGTTTTTTAGTTGTTTTTAAAGCAATTTACAAAGACATTTGGTTATCTTATGGCTTTCATCATTTTTGTTAAGAAGTGAGCCATTATTCCAGTCGTTCTCAAGTACATAATGTGTCTTTATTACTTGTTTAAATCCTTCATTTTATCTTTGGTTTTCAGCATTTTTATTATGAGCTTATGTGTAATTTCCTTTGTATTTATCCTGTTTGAGGTTCAGTTGAGCTTCTTGGATTTCTGGGATTATGTCTTTCATTAATTTTTGGATGTTCTTAAGCATTATTTCTTCAAACACTTCTTCTGCACCAGTCTCTTTTTCCTCTTCTAGGATTCCAGAAACATATATATGAGACTGTTTAATATGGGCAGATGTCCTGATTTTTTTTCTTTGTGTTTCAGTTAGGATACATGCTATTAACCTGTCATCAAAGTCACTGCTCTTTTACTCTTGCTATTCTCAGTTAACTCTTAAATCCATCTAGTAATTTCTTTATTCCTGGTATCGTATCTTTAATTTCTACAATTTCTGTTCTGTTTTTTTCTTTTTAATTTATTTTTGGCTGCACTGGGTCTTAGTTGCTGCATGTGGGCTTTCTCTAGTTGTGGTGAGCAGGGGCTACTCTGTATTTGCAGAGCTCAAGCTTCTCATTGAAGTGGCTTCTGTTGATGCAGAGCACAGCTCTAGGTATGTGGGCTTCAGTAGTTGCAGCACGCAGGCTCAGTAGTTGTGGCACACAGGCTTAGTTGCTCTGCAGCATGTGGGATCTTCCCGAGCCAGGGACAGGATCTATGTGCCTTGCATTGGCAAGTGGATTCTTAAGCACTGAACCACCAGGGAAGTCCCCTATTCTGTTGTTTTTTTTTTTTAAATCATCTACATATCTTAGCTGTAATTCCCCATCTCTGCATTCTTGCTTGTCTTTCCACTAGATTTTCGGTGTTTCATCATAGCAGTTTTCTTTTTTGCTGTGCCTGGAGTCTGAGCACTGACGAGATTCCAGAGATCTCTTCATACTTTGTAACTGAGTCACCAGCTTTCCAAATCCTAAGAGAGCTGTCTCTGCTGCCAACCTTTGTTTGTTTGTTTTTTTAATCACTGAGGATTTCTCTTTCCTTTCTCATCAGCCCCAGGATTTTCTTGCCTTAGGAGATTTCTCTCTCTTCTGCTTCCCTGCCCCCTAATCCTTGCGTGAAGACTGCTTTTTACTCTCAGTGAAGACCATGTGTATCTCAGAAGGAGAGCTTGTCTTAGCTCTCTTATCCACTTCCTGTATATGGTAACGGAGCATCCAGAATGCTGACAGATGTCTCTCAACTTTGTTGCCCGGGTGCCTGTCCCCTCCCTGTCCTTAGAAGGTTACTGCTTTATATTTGGGAGAGGCCATGAATGCATCAGAGGGATTGCTCCACTTTCCTGCCTTGCCCCAAGACCTTGGCTTACTATACCCAAGTGAAGATCTATAGGAAAGAGTTTTGGGTAGGTATAATCTCATTACATGGCTGGGGCTCACTGGAGTTCCCATCTATTATGTTTATGACCAATTCCCATTCCCCTCCCTCTGCCAAGAATAGTGAGAATAACTGAGTCTTTTCTATAAAGGGCTCATCATTTTGCTTCTAATCTATTTCCTTCTTGAGAATTGTTTTGCACTCATTTTCAGCAACAGAAGTTCTAGGTTTTAAATTGGATCTTCATTTGGTAAAATGTCTTTTTACCCCAAATGGTCTCTCTCTCTCTTTTTTTTTTTAATTATCAGTTCGATTTCTTTCTACATACTGTTTGAGTATAGACTAAATATTTGTACATTAAATAAATGTACAAATTTCTTTATTGGGGGAGACAAGATATGCACAAAAGACTCTGTTGATTGTCATGGACATAGAACTTCCATTTTAAGTAAAAATCTTTAAGAATTAGAACCAGTTGGGGGAGGGGAGACAGGGGAAAGGGGGTACTTGGCTCCCTAAATGAAATTACACCCACTGAATCTCAGACATAGCAACTCTGGGTGGTTTTCCCCTCTTACAGTGTCCATCAAAGGGTAGTACTGATTTGTCTCAGGTTTTAAGTTCTCTCTTCTCTTTAGCAAAGGAAGTTGGAATTCCAAAAATAACGTTTGAAATATCCTTATTTCTTGACCTTAGTAAACATCAAAGTCTAAGGGACACTCTTGGTCAGAGTAGATAAATACATAAGAAAAGAGAAGGCTAATGCTCTTTGAGGATTTAAAAGGGAATTTAAATTAATTATTTCTATTGATAAAAAAAGTATACAAAAAGAATAAAATTATTGGAATAATTTATTTTTATACCTATGTGTAATAGATTTCAGTGTAACTTCTATGTCTGAAATATTGTTCAGAAATACAGTACAAATTAAACCTTAGTAGGTAGTTACTGTGTTTTATTTTTAAATGTTGCAAAATAGAAGACAGGAATTGTTAGCACCCTCTCTAAAATCAAAGGTATTCTAATTGTTTTCTATTTTGTCACAGGATAAAGAAAGAAGAAGCTACATGGCAATCTGGACAGAAAATGAAGTTTATCTTGGATATGCTTTTCTTAAATTTGTTAAAATATTAACTACTGAAAAACTAAAAGGACGTCTAAAGATGTCACCAACTGCTACTCTGACTGTACACAATGTTGAGTATACAGGACACCCTTTGGAACTTGCCTTGTTATTAAATTACTGCATTATATGTAACACCTCCAAAACAATTTACCTAGTGATATACAATGAAGATACAATACAATGGGTATTCCAAGACTTTGCATTAGATGTCACTATAGACACTTTTTTAATTCCCTATTTCTTACATTCAGCAATGCCAGAATTATTACTATGGGACAAACATAGGATCTACTATTATTATCATAATTTCAGAGATACTGGAGTTATACAAACAACTACAGAATTTGGAAATCTATCAAGGTTATCACAAAACAGCATTATTCATAATGTTCTTATGGGTAAGTTATCTTCAATCTGCAAAAATTATTCTAGAATTCATAGATATCTTCCTTATGAAGATGTACAATTTTAATGCATTAATATATGGTGTTTTTGGTAAAGATGTTTAGATGTTTTACCATCTAAAAATGGTTATCTTTAAAATTATCTTAATGCTAACTAGGATCTCATAAGGGACTTCCCTGGTGGCTCAGATGGTAAAGAATCTGCCTGCAGTGCAGGCTGCCCACTGTGATATTCTTGCCTGGAGAATTCCATATACAGAAGAGTCTCGTGGGCTACAGTCCATGGGGTCGAAAAGAGTCGGACATGACTGAGAGACTAACACTTTGACTTTTTTTTCAGGATCTCATAAAGCAAAATGGCAAACTCAGGTTCTTTTTTCAGAGGTTCATTCTGATCAATCAGCAGATACACATGCAACTTATATATGTGTTTTCAGTGTAGGAGGTGATGTGTGGTTATATTCACTTCCTAGGACTTAGGGCTCCCATAACAAAAGTACCACAAACTGGTACAAACTTAAAGCCTCAGAAATTTATTTTCTCAGTTTGAGAGGCTAGAATTCCACATTTAAAGTGTTGGCAGGGCCATACTGCCTCTGAAATCTGGAGGAATCTTTCTTAGCTTCTGTGACTTGCTGGCAAACCTTGCCATTCCTTCCCTGCAGCTGCAACATTCCAGTCACTGCCTGCGGCATCACATAGCATTCTTCCTGTCTCCATACACTATCTTGTTATAAGGACACCAGGGCCAACCGTAGCCCAGAATGATCTCATCTTAACTAATTACATCTGTAATGACTCTGTTTCCAAATATAGTCATGTTCTGAAGCAGCATTTGGAGTTAGAAGTTCAACATAACTTTTTTGAGGGAACACAATTCAATGAAACTGAATTCTATAACAGGTGTTGTAGAGTTAATCCCATCTGTTTTCAAGTCTATAAAAATGTCATTTAACGTTTCCAAACCTCAGTTTTCTAATCTAAAATATATTAATAGGACTGTCACATTGACTAGATAAGGGATTGTATATAAAATGCTTAGAATAATACTTAGCAAGTGGTAAGCCTTTAACTAATAGTAGTTATTCTTGGGCTTCCCTAGTGGTTCAGGGGTAAAGAATCCACTGGCCAATGCAGGAGACACGGGTTCTATCCCTAATCAGGAAGGATCCCACATGCCTCGGAGCAACTAAGCCTGTATGCGCAACTATTGCACCTGTTCTCTAGAGCCTGGGAGCCGTAATTACTGAAACCTGCATGCCTTAGAACCCGTGCTCCACGAGAGGATCCGCATCATGAGAAACGCACATACCACAACTAGAGCAGCTCCTGCTCTCCACAGCTAAAGAAAAGTCAGCACAGCGACGAGGACCCAGCACAGCCAAAAATAAATAAATTTGTTAACCCAATGGCCAATTTCCAGTCATCTTTTGTGATCTGGCAGCAGCATTTGAAACAATTCAATATGGCCTTTTTCCTGAAACACCTTTTCCCAAAGACTTTTGAGGGTATTTTTGATTTTGCTCCTACTTCACCAGCCGCAGCCTCTTCCATTCTCATCTTCTTAATACCTAAATGGAGAAGTCTGAACTCTGTTTACACTGATTCTTTGCCCTCCAGCCATGATCCCTAGCCTGAACTCCAAACTGCTATTTCTTACTACCTCTTGATACTTTCACTCAGATGACTAGTGGGCATCTCAGACTAACATATCCAAAACTGAATCCTTGAGTCCCTCACCCACACTGCAGCCTGCTTCTTCCCTTGTCATCCCTTATCAAATAAACAGCTCTTCATTTCTTCCAACCACAAACCTTGACCTCATCCTTGAATTCTCCCCTTTTACATCTCATAGCAAGCCATTATCAAATCCTGCTGGCTATGTGTAAAAAGTATATCTAAAACCTAGCCTTTTTGCACCATTCCCACTCCAGTCCAAGACCCTATCCTCTCTAGCCCATAAGTATAAGAGTTTTTTCAGTGGTCTCTCATCTTTTATCCATGTGTCCCTATCATCAACCAGGTTAGGGTACACCTAGCGGCCAGAGTGAGCCTTTGAAAATATATGCAAAATCATATTCCTCTGCTTAAAACCCTCACTTGGCTTCTTATATCACTCAGAATACAATGTAAAACCTTTAGCATAACCTGAAACACAGTATGAGATCTGGCCCTAGACTCTGATGTGGTCTCCTATCACTTGACTCTTTGTTCACTGTTACCTAACCAGACTGGCCTCTTTGCTATTTCTTGGATACCTACTGCCAAGAATATTCTTCACTTTGATATCAACATAACTCTTCTACTTAATTCAGGCTAAAGTCCAAGTATTTTTTTATGTGTGACTTCTCTGATAATGTCATAATATGAAAGGACTTTCCAATTGTTAGAAATATTGTCATATATTTTCCGTTAATAATTTAACTTTGGGAGTTCCCTGGTGATCCAGTGGTTAAGAATCTGCCTTACAGTGCAGGGACACAGGTTCGATCCCTGGTTGGGAAACTGGGATCCCACATGCACCACAGCTAGAGGGTCCATGCACTGCAAATGGAGAGTCCGTGCACCACAACGGAAGATCCTCTGTGATTCAATGAAAATCCCATGTGCAACTAAGACCCGAGGCAGTCAAATAAATCCTAAAATAAAATTTTTAAATATTTTAAAAACTAGTTTAACATTATAATTCTTATGTTTCAATCTTTAATTCATCTATAGTATTTGGTATAAGTTAGAAACCTAATTTTATTTATTTTTCCTCTGAAACCTGGTATTGCCTTCAGATCAGTCTTCTGTTAAGCAAAGCTTGCCCCACAGATCTGAAATGCCAATTTTAGCATGTATTTATTCCTCATGTTAAGCGAGTTCAGTTTTAGGCTATTCCCTCCCACTCATCTGTCTTCACAAGATCTATATTGTGTTGATCACTGCAGCTTTAATCACCTAACACACTAAGTGTGTGTGTTTAGTCACCAAGTGTGTATGTCCAACTCTTTGCGACACTATGAACTGTAGCCCACCAGGCTCCTCTGTTTATGAGATTTCTCAAGCAAGAATACTGGAGTGGGTTGCCATTTCCTTCTCCAGGGGATCTTCCCTACCCAGGGGTTGAATTCACATCCTTTGCATTGGCAGATGGATTCTTTGCCACTAAGTCACCAGGAATGCCCCTAACACACTATATAATTTACTTATTTTATGTTTATTGGTTGCCTTCCCTAAAGGAATGTAAGCTACAAAGGAAAAAAAATCTTTTATTTTCTTACTAATGTGTCCTCCCAACTATCTAGAGTGGTGTGTAGCTATAGTTGAGCATTCAATAAATATGTAATGAATAGACGATTGCATATTTGCCATATATTCCCAATCAGGAATGTTATATGTCTTCATTATTTTTATTTTCTTTAATTGGTCTATTAAATTTTTTCATCTCTTCTTCAGTCAGTTTTAGATGTTTGTTGGCAAAGACTTCACATTTTAATGTTCAAGTTTGTTACATATCTGTATTTATATTCTCTTGTTCATATATAATATTGTTTATGTCCCCACTTGCTAGTTTGCAAGATATTTATTATTTTTAGAGGTTTTTTGGGTTTTGTTTTCCTTTCCTTTGAAAAGAACTGCTTTATTTATCAACTCTACATCCTTTTTTATTTAATTCCTTAATTTCTGCTTTTATCATTAATGATTCTTTTATATAGAGTGTTATATAAAAATTATACAAACTTTTATATACAGTGTTCTTATTCTCATTATTTTAAAAAATAATTTCTAATTTTCATCTTAACTTCATGTTTAATCCAAAATTCACTTAATAGTGTTTTAATGAGCAGTGTGATAGGAAAATAGGAGTATGTTGACACTTACTATAATATTCTGATCCTAAAAACAGCATTTCTGATTTGAGTTTGATTAGAATATAATTTATGGCATTTTGTGAAAATGTTATCTAATTATTTAGATTCCAAACGTAAGGTGCAAAAGCACAAAACACTCTGAATCTCCCTAACTCTTTTATTCACCTTTCTCCTTTCAACTAGTCCTTTCTAAGTATTGTTTTTGAAAATTAAAGAAAGTATAATCCTGGGAGCTGTACACAGAGTGTCGTATCTGAAAAGAAAGCTATGAAACCAACTAGTCCATCTGTTCATTTTATAGATATGGTTATAGGATCAAAGAGGTTAAGAAATGTACTCTTTATGAACGTCTATAACTTAGTTATAATACTCTATTAAGGGGAGAAAGTTGATTATTATTTATAGAGCGAGCCTGAAAAGGTGCTAGCTTCTTCACTACCACCTTTTCTTCATCCCAACTGCATTAGCCTACTATTGCTGCTGGGCTTCCTAAGGTGGCTCAGTGGTAAAAAGAACCTGCCTGCCAATGCAGGAGATGCTGGAGACACAGGTTCGCTCCCTGGGCCAGGAAGATCCCCTGAAGGAGGACATGGCAACCCACTTCAGTATTCTTGCCTGGAAAACTCCGTGGACAGAGGAGCCTGGCAAGCTAAAGTCCATGGGGTCACAAAGAGGTGGACACAACTGAGTGACTAAGCATGCACACACTATGGCTGCCATAAAAAAATATCACAGACCAGGTGGCTTAAAGAATAGAAACTTATTTTTTCACAATTCTGGAGGCTAGAAGTTCAAGATCAAGATGCCATCAAGGTTGGTTTCTGACCGGCTTAGAGACAGTGCCCACTTTCTCACTGTGCCCTCACATAGCCTTTTTTCTTTGTGCCAGCAGAGAGAGAAAGAGATCTCTGGTGTATCTTCCTCCCCTGATAAAGACATCAGTCATATTGGATTAGGGCCCCATCCTTCTGACCTCATTTAACCTTAATTACCTCGTTAGAGCCTCTACATTCAAATACAGTCACAATGAGAGTTAGGGCTTCAACACAGGCATTTTGAGGGGACATAATTTGGTCCATATCACAGTACTTCCTAATAAATTCATTCCTGTCATACTCATCCTCATTATTATTTAATGCACTAATTCAAGCTCTTTCTTGTATGTTAATGTGATTATAAAAGTCATACAGTGAATGCAAGAAGAAAGGTATGCAGAAAAAACAACATGCTCTGCTATGAAGTGGGAGAGCAGCTCTCAAACATCATGTAAAGTTATGCGTTTGTGTCTGCACACCTTGATTTTCTCAAAGTATATAAATATCATTACGAAAGAAATTATTTTGGTTAATAGTGCACTTAAGTAGGGGCTTCCCTGGTGGCTCAGGTGGTAAAGAATCTACCTGCAATGTGGGAGACCCAGGTTCGATCCCTGGGCTGTGAAGATCCCCTGGAGAAGGGAATGGCTACCCATTCCAACATTCTTGCCTGGAGAATCCCATGGACAGAGTAGCCTGGCCGGCTACAGTCCATGTCAGCATGGATTTATGTTAACTTAGAGTAACAAAAATTTTCCTCTTTTTTTTTCCAGATTATTATGGAAATATTGTGGTAAAAATGGAAAACAATGTAATGTTTTATTTCAAGATTAAAATCAAAGATGCAATAAAGCTACATCTATGGACAAATAGCACAGTAAAATCATTAATGTCTTTTAAACCATCTGGTCATGTGTATCTCATATATGTTTTTGAAAATGGCAAAATATATGCAGAAGAATATCCCTTAAAACTGGAAGCACAAAGTATAACTTTCACGACAAAAGAAAAGTGCCCCTACGTGGCATTTCATAATGATATTTTTAGTTTTTTTTACTTTTTGGACAAGGGACAAAACCTGTCCCTCTGGGCTCAAATAGTCTATTCAGAAAATATTGGTCTATATATTGTTGTAGAATCATATGGCCCCAAAATATTAGAAATAAAAGATCAGGTTCAGTATGAAGTTACCTCAAGATATTACAGTAAAACCACGGTAAGTTAATATTTTGAAATTCTTTTATTTTAAATAAATGTAAAATTATAATATTAATATTTTTTAAAAAACAAATTTCTCTTCAAATTTAGCTTTGAAATATTGAGAAATATGTATGTTTTTAATGAGTAATGATATGATAACTCATTAACTTCTGAGTGACAGTTTTTACTTTCAATATCCAGGGCCTCTTTGCCACGTAAAAGCACATTCCTATAGAACTCTTTTACTGTCAATTGTATTGTTCACTTCCCTTTTAAAAAAAATAGTATGTGACTGTTTTGTGGAGTTCTATCTGCTATCTATTGCACTGTAACACCACCATAAACATAACACCTTCGAACAACAAGTTCTGTGAGGCAACAATTTGGGTTATGAGTAGATGGGCAGGACAGCTAGTTTCATCTTGGGTTTACTCATGAGGCTGTAGTCATCTGGTGGTTTGCCTGGGACAGGATAATGTAAGATGGCTTCATCTGTATGTCAAATATTTGGCGCAAGCACTGGCATGTTAGTATAGGAGGCCTCAGGTGGAGCACTTGTCTCTGTCCCATGTGTCCTCTATCCTCCAGGCTGGACCTGGCTTCTTCTCATGGCAGTCTGAGGACAGTGTTCCACAATGGTGAAAATGGAAGCCACAAGGCCTTTCAAGTCCAACATTTGGCTACAGTTATATTTGTCAAATCAATTCACAAGGTCTGCTCAGATGGGTGCCCCTCCAAATGCCCATACAGGCAAGGGGCTGGTGGGTGGAAAAGGGCCTTGCAATGGGGGCTCTGCCTTTTGTGTGCCACTCAACAATGGCACTTGCTCCTATGGTGACCCAGGCTTCTTCCCTCAAACTTTCCAGTTTGTGGAGCTCCTTACTCCAGGAGATGTTGCTTCACAGCCAACAGCTGTCCCCTCCCAGGGTATGCTCTCCAAACCCCACTTTCCAGCACCCAGCCCTGCTCTGTACCAGGAGACACACAACTCAGGCTGGGGTGTGCAGGGGTGCAGCATGGACCATGAGCACAGTTCTTACTTTGTTCTGCCTTCCACAGATCAGTTGTGTTCCCCTCTGATCATGAAAGGTCCCTTTCTGTCCCAGTGGGTTTCCCTACTGGGAGGGCGCTTCTTTGAGTTGCAGGACCCTCTCCTCAGCCTCAGCTCCCCTCCAGGGGTGCTGGTCCCTTCCCATTTCCTCTTTTCTTTCTTTCTTTTCTTTCTTTTGTCCTACCCAGTTGCATGGGAACCTTTCTTGTCCTTTTAGGTGTCCAGGATCTTCCACTAGTGTTCAGCAGGTGCTTTGTGAGAACTGTTCCATTTGTAGATGTATTCTTGATGCGCTTGTGAGGAGACGTGAATTCTGCCTTCCCCTAGTCTGCCATCTTGACTCCTCCTCCCGTTGGGTTAAATTTATTCCTGTGTCCTTTATTCTTTCTGGTGCAACTGTGAATGGAATCGTTTTCTTTTTTGAAGACTTATTTTTCAGTTTCATTTCACTTCTTTGGCTGTGGTGACTCTTCACAGCTGCATGTGGGCATTCTCCAGTTGTGAGGAGTGGGGGTTACTCTTGTCCTCTCTGGTTGCTGTGAGTGGGCTCCTCGTTGCCGTGGCTTCTCTTGTTGCAGAGCACAGGCTCTAGCAAGTGGGCTTCAGTAGTTGCAGTGCATGGGCTCAGTAGTTGTGGCTCGTAGGCTCTAGAATGCAAGTTCAGTAGTTGTGGCTCATGGGCTTTAGTTGTTCCATAGCATGTGGGATCTTCCTGGACCAGGGATCAGACTTGTGTCCGTGGCACTGCAAGTTCGATTCTTACCCACTGAACCACCAGGGAAGCCCTGGAATTATTTTCTTGATTTGTCTTTCTGACAGACCCTTATTAGTGTATAAAAATGCACCAGATTTTTATATATTGATCATAAATTCTGTACCTATATTGATTTGTCTTTTTGGTGAAGTCTTTAGGACTTCTTTACATATTGATATAATATCAAGTCATCTTCAAGTAGTGACAGTTTTATTTTTTCCTCTTTAATTTGGATGCCTTTTATTTGTTTGCTTGCCTAATTACTCTAGCTAGAACTTGAATAAAAGTGGTGAGTCTTGGTCCAATCTTAGAGGAAAAGCTTTCAGCTTTTTGCCATTGAGTATGATGTTAGCTATGGGGTTATCGTGTATCAGCTTTATAACGTTGAGGTTTGTTCCTCTATAAACACTTTGTTGAGAGTTTTTATCATAAATGGGTGGTGAATATTGTCAAATGCTTTTTCTGCATCTATTGAGATAATCATATGATTTGTATCCTTCATTTTCTTAATGTGCTGTATCACATTGACTGATTTGTACATGTTGAACCATCTGTGCATTCCTGGAGTAAATTCTACTTGATCATGATGTATAACCCTTTTAGTGTACTGATGAATTTATTTTCCTAAATTTTGGTGAGAATTTTTGCATCTGTGTTCATCAGGGATATTGACCCATGATATCCTTTTCTGGTGGTATATTTATCTGGCTTTGGTATCAGAGTAATCCTGGCATTGTAAAATTAGTTCTGAAATGTTTCCTTCTCTATATTTGTGGAAGATTTTGAAAAGGATTGAAATTGATTCTTCTATAAATATTGGTAGAATTTACTAGTGAAGCCATTTTGGTCATGGAGTTTTTTGGGAGGTTTTTGGTTACTGATTCAATCTTCTCACTAGTAATTTGTCTATTTGGATTTTCTACTTCTTAGTGATTCAGTCTTGTAGGTTACAGGTTTCTAGGAATTTATGCATTTCTTCTAGGTTTCCCAATTTGTTGGCATATAATTATTCATAGTAATCTGTTATGATCTTTTTTATGTCTATAGTATCAGTTGTAATGTCTTCTCTTTCATATCTGTTTTTATGTGTTTGAGTCCTATCTCTTTTTTCTCAGTGAGTCTAACTAAAGGTTTGTCAATATTGTTTATACTTTTAAAAAATCAACTCTTATTTTCATTGATCTTTTCTATTGTCATTTTGGTCTCCACTTATTTCTGCTCTGACCTTCATTATTTCTTTCCTTCTACTGACCTTAGGCTTGTTTAGGCTTTGTTTTTTCTTGTTTTTCTAATTCTTTGAGGTATTAAATTAGATTTTTTGACAACAATTCTTATTTCTTGATGTAGGCCATTTATCACTATGAGCTATCCTCTTAGAACTGCTCTGGTGCATCTCATAAATTTTGATATGTTGATATATCAAACATATTCCATGATATGTTGGCTTTCCATTTTCATTTGTCTCAGAAATTTTTATTTCTCCTTTGACCCATTGTTTGTTCAGCAAAATCTCTGAATTTTCCAGTTTTCTTCTTATAATTGATTTCTAGCTTCATATCATGTGGTCAGAAAAGATTCTGATTTAAATCTTCTTACATTTATTAGGACTTGTTTTGTGGCCTAATATATAATCTATCCTGGAGAATATTCCATGTGCTTTGGAGAAGAATTCTTTTGCTTTTGGATGGAATGTTCTTGATATGTCTGTTAAGTCATTCTGGTATAAGATGTTGTTTAAGGCCAATGTTTCCTTGTTGGTTTTCCATCTGGATGATCTATCTATTGATTCAAGTTGGGAACTGAAGTTACCTGCTATTATTGTATTGCTATTTCTCATTTTAGCTCTGTTTATATTTGCTCTATATATTTAGGTGCTCCTATGTTAGGTGCATAAGTATTATATCATTTTGGATTGATTTTTTGTCATTATATAATGACCTCCTTTGTCTATATTATAGTCTTTCTTTTAAAGTATGTTTTGTCTGATAATTATGGCTATCCCATTTTTCTTTTGATTTCCATTTGCGTAAGATATCTTTTTCTATCTCTTCAGTTTCAGTCTGTGTGTATTTTTACATCTGAAGTGAGTCTCTTATAAGCAGAATACAGAGGGTTTTTTTTTATTCTAAGTTGCTTCGCTCATGTCCGATTCTTTGCATCCCTGTGGACCATAGTCCTCCAGGCTCCTCTGTCCATGGGATTCTTCAGGCAAGAATACTGGAGCGGGTTGCAACACCCTCCTCCAGAGGACCTTCCCCACCCCGGGGTCAAACCCATGTCTCTTATGTCTCCTGCAGTGGCAGGCGGGTACTTGACCACATGCCACCTGGGAAGCCCTCTGCATACACATGGGTTGTTTCACCCATTTAGCCATTCTATATCTTTTAATTAGTTATTGATGCATATGTACTGCCATTTTGTTAACTGTTCCTAACTTTTTTGTAGTTCTTCTGTGTTCCTTTCATCTTTTCTGATCTCTTCCCTTCTGGTTTAACAACTTTTTTAGTGGTTTGCTTTAATTCATGTCTCTTTATCTTTTGTGTATCTCATTTAAGTTTTTACTTTGTGGTTACTATGTGGCTTACATACAAAAACTTATATTTATAATAGTCTATTTTAAGTTGATAACAACTTACATTTCATTGTAGTCTAAAGCTCTACATTTTTACACCCCTTCCTGCGTTTTACATTTTGATGTCACAAGTTACATCTTTTTCTCTTGTGTATCTATGAACAATTATAGCTATTTTTACTAATTTTGTCTTTAACTTTCATATAGCTTTATACCTGATTAATTACCACATTCATATATTAGACTGTTCTGAATTTTACTATATATTTACCTTTGCCAGTTGGGTTTATACTTTCATATTTCCTGTTACTGATAGCACCCTTTCATTTCAACTTAAGAAGTCTCTTTAATATTTCTTTTAAGTAAAGTTTAATGATGATGAACTCCTTTTGATTTTGCTTGTCTGAAAAACGATATCTCCTTCAGTTCTGAAAAGCAGTTTTTTACTTTAAGCATTTTGAATATATCATACCACTCTCTTCCATCCTGCAAAGTTATTACTGAAAAATCTACTGGTAGTCTTATGGGGGTTCCCTTGTACACAACAAGGTGCTTTTTAAACTTTCTCCTTGTCTTTAACTTTTGATATTTAATTATGATGTGTCTTGGTATGGTCTTTTGGAATTTATCTTATTTGGAATTCTCTGAACTTTTTGGATCTGGATGTCTGTTTCCTCTCCCAAGTTAAGAAAGTTTTTTTCAGTCATTATTTCTTCAAACAGTTTTTAAGCCTCTTTCTCCCGCTTCTCCTTCTGGGACCCCTGTAATGCAAATGTTGGTCCCCCTAATGTTCCATAAGTCCTTGAAGCCGTCTTCACTTTGCTTTTTCCTGCTCTGATTTGGTGAATTCTACTGCCATCTTTGAGTTCACTCATCCTTTCTTCCACTTCATCTGTTCTGCTGTTGAACTCTCCTATTGTATGTGTCAGTTTAGTTAATGTATTCTTCAGCTCTATGACTTCTATTTGACACATTCTTATATTTTCAGTCTCTGTTGAAATTCTCACTTTGTTCATCCATTCTTCTTCTGAGCTCAGTGGCCACTATTATAACTGTTATTTTGAACTCTATCAGATAAATTACTTACTACTATTGTACTAAGGCTTTTTTTATGTGATGTTATCTTTTTCTTTCATTTAGAAATATTTCTGCTTCTTCATTTTCCTATACTCTCTGTGTTAGTTTCTAAGCAGTAAATAAAACAGCTGCTTCTTCCAGTCTAGAAGGAGGTGAAACTTACTATTCAACTCTGCCCAAGCTCTTGGTTGCCTCTCAAGCATTTGTGATTGTCCAAGCCACTTACTTTATTCTTAGTGGCTCTCAGTATTTTAGGGTGTGCTAAGACCTGTCAGTCTTTCAAGGGGGTTGGGGAGAGTATCTCAGTACCCAAATGCAAGTTGATTCGAAGCCAGACACTCAGGGGACAGATTTTAAGCTGTGCAAATATACTGCTTTCAGGGAGTTGGCATTTCCATCTGCTACTTAAGTGCTGAGTCTCGGGCTGATAGCCAGTTGACAAATGTTTGTTTGTTTGCTGCCATCCCATCAAACCTGTAAGAACAAGCTCTGCTGGCCAACGGAGCCAGACTATTGAGGGATGTGTTCTCTGTTCTCTGAGTGGCCAGCGCAAAAGCTGTGTTAATAGCTACTGCACCAGATGTGTTAATAGCTACTTTCTCTGAGATACTGACAACCTGGAGTGGGGCAAAAGGAGAGTGCAATACTGGTGCACCTGTCAGTCTCACCATTCTCGGGAGAGAATTGTAGTCAGTACCTAGATGTTTAATTAGAAGCCTGCCCCATAAGCCACACTATGGAAATAAGCTAATAAGCCTCTTTCACAGAAGGACTTGGGATGCATTTTAGTCTACTGTCTCTGCTCTGTTCCCTGGAAGGAACAGTCAGTTAAGAACTGTAATGTTTCCGCATACTGTGAAATAATAGAATCCCTTTCCCATTTAGCAAAGAACTTAATACCATGTTCAAGGCCAAGGACACAATGAAATCAATCCCAGAGATTCCCATCTTTGTGGGTTGGTTTCTTGACACTACTCCTGTATCCGTAAGCCTCTAGCCAGGAAAACAGAAACAAACCAATTGGCTTAGTAAAAGTGATTTAATATAAAGAATTAGTAGAACTGGATGTATGAGAGAAATGAAAAGGAAAAAAGGAACTGAGATTTTACTGAGCTAGTAACTACAAAAAGTGAGTTGCCACACCAGGTTAGCAATACCTCTCTTTCAAGGTGTGGGTTCGAGGTCTGTGGAACCCCTAACCTAACTTACTAGTTTGTAACAACCCAGATTTCTTCCCTCTGTTCCCTCCATTCCAGTCCTAGAGGTGAATAGCCATTTCTTGTAGTTACTAGCTTTTAAGATTTTATTCTCTGCTTTCTGCACTTTTACCATGATGTGTCTAAATGTATGTTTCTTTATTTTTATCTAGTTGGGATTTACTGGGCCTCTTGAATCTCTCAGTCATTGTCTTCAGCAGGTATTTTGTCAAACACTATCTGTGCCTCTTTATCTTTTCTTTTTCTGATTAAAAATAGGTTAAATTTTCTCAGTCTATCCCTTATGAGTTTTTAACTGTCTTCTTTATTTTCATTCATTTCTGTCTCTGGCATACATTCTTATAATATTTCTGATCTGTCTTCCACCTCACTATTCCCGTTTTTGTCATGTCTAACCTGACGTCAAAATTATGTACTATGTGTTTGATTGTTGTATTTTTAATTTCTAGAAGTTTTAGTTCTTTTTTAAAGCACACTTACAAATTTTACAGTTTCTTTCATACTGTAGATATTTTCCAGCTCTGGTCACTTATTTCCATAAAACTAGTAAACATATCTTTTATAATCTGCATCTATTAGTTTCATATCTGAAGTATGAGCATGTGTATTTCATCTGTTTCTTCTCTCCATCATTGTTTATTCTGGTTATTACTCACACATGCCTTATTTTGGGGCGGGGGTTAGTTATTGTTGACTGTGTGCTATTGATTATACTTGAAAAAGTATTTATAAGAATTCTCTGAAGTCTAGGAAGAATAATGCTTCAATCTTGAGATGATCTGTGTTTGCCAGTGTCAGATATCTAAGGTACCACTGCTCTGAGACTTCTTCGAGTCCCCTGGATCATCAAGGAAACAATTCTAGGATATAAAGCCATGCAAGTACCTGCTCACAGCCACAAATTGTTAGGACAATTATTTTTTCTTGCTTTTTCTGATCACTCAGTGACTGAAGACACTGGATGGTTAAAGAGAAGGCAAATTTAATCTTAATTTACCTTACCCAGAAAGCATAGTCTTCTGATAACACAGGTTAATACAGAGAGAGTATCCAGTTTGATTCTCTATCTTGAATTATCCCTGTTCTAAGTTGATAAATACTTTTAGGAGAAAGTAGATTATGGGCTCTGGTGTTCTGCTTTACTCCTAGACTCTTAAGTCCCTCTGTTCAAGTATGTGGACTGACAATTCCTTACTTTTTTGTCAGTTACTTAATGCTTTTGTGATAACTTTTTAAAAGGCCAATGATTTTACGGTTTTTGATTTGTCTCTTTTTAGGGGAATTTGTCCATATAACCTAGCCCACCACTAGTAGAAATGAAAGTTCCCTAATTATTCTTTAATCATTTATAATGAAGTCATTTTTAAATAGATGATCACATTCACAAAGTGTATTTTTAAGTAGTACCATGGTGTGTATATTTTCAGTGTTTATAATTCAAAATAACATACATATATGTTGGTTGAGTTACAGACCCAACTTAAAGCATCATTTAAATGACAACTAGTAAGTAAAGTTTGGAGAATATGCTTCCATTTCACAAAGGATAACATTAAACTTTTTAAATCTAATTATGTCCAAGAAAATTCTTGTAAAATAATGTTTATGATTATATATGAAGAAAAAGGCGGCAGACAGAAGAATACAGGTGCAAATTTGACAGTTAGTTCCTATCTTTGAACATGAAACTAGATTTTTTCTTCTTTTTTTGCTCTGTATTTTTTAAAGTTTTTATTGGAGTACATCCAATTAACAATGTTGTGATAGTTTCAGATAGACAGCAAAGGGACTCAGTCATACCATATACATGCATCCATTCCCCCCCAAACTCCCCTCCCATCCAGGCTGTCACATAACACTAAGCAGAGTTCCCTGTGCTATACAGTAGGACCCTGTTGGTATTCATTTTACATATAGCAGTGTGTACATATACATCCCAAACTCCCTAATAATCCATTTTCCCCAGTCTTCCCTTCTGGCAACCATAAGTTCATTCTCTAAGTCTGTGAGTCTCTTTCTGTTTTGTAAGTTCATTTATATCATTTCATTTTAGATTCTGCATATAAGGGATGTCCTATGATATTTTTCCTCCTTTGTCAGATTTACTTCACTAAGCATGACACTCTCTAGGTGCATCCATGTTGCTGCAAATGGCATTATTTTATTCTTCTCAATGGCTGAGTAATATTCTATTGCATATATGTACCCCATCTTCTTTATCTATTCCTCTGTTGATGGGAATTTAAGTTGCTTCCTCGTCTTGACTATTGTAAATAGTGCTGCAGTGAACATTAGAATGCATGTATTCTTTCAGACGATGTTTTTCTCCAGGTATATGCCCAGGAGTAGGATTGCAGGGTCATCTGGTAGCTCTATTTTTAATTTTTTTTAAGGAAACTTCACACTGTTCTCCATAGTGGCTATACCAATTTACATTCCTACCAACAATGAGGGTTCTCCTCTCTCTACACCTTCTCCAGCATTTATTGTGGATTTTTTGATGATAGCCATTTTGACTGGTGTGAGGCAATATCTCGTTGAAGTGAAGCTAGATTTATTTTTAGTGTGATTACTTTCATAGCCTCAATGTTATCATAAAAAATTGCATATTTTATGTCATTCAACTTAGTATTCAGCATACAAGTAAATAAACTTTGTTTAAGAAATAAGGTTTTTCACTAAGGTTTTTAAAATATTTATTTGGCTGCACAAGGTCTTAGTTGCAGCATGTGGGATCTACTAGTTGCAGGGATCAAACCCAGGCCCCCTGCATTAGGAGTGTGAAGTCTTAGCCACTGGACCACCAGAGAAGTCCCTCACTAAGACTATATTACAGACACAAAGTCTGTTATCACAACAGATCAACCAGAACCAAACTGACCTCTCTGAGGAGATCAATATATATATGACAAAGAACTATCAGAACGTAATTTAAGGATGTAGAAATTATAGCTTCCATACTTCAAAAATGTGAAATTTATAATTTTCTGCCTTTGTTATCATATATGTTCTGTAAATGGCTTTACCCTGAGATGATAGCAACCATATAGGATACTGAAAACTGAGATGAAACATGGTTCAGAGGGGAGAAAATATGCAAAAGGCAAACGGACATTTTTAAAAATTACTCAAAAACAACAGAGGAAAGATCAAGCAAATAACTCCCCATAGTCTCAAAAACTATAGAGCATATGATATCTGTAATCATTTAAAAACCTCAAAGAAGAATTTAGAAGATCCCAGAGACAGGTTATTAGAAAACAGAAGAAAGTGAAAGCTTGCTATGCTGATATAAATGAAAAATAAAAATAAGGACATTCCAACAACAAAAGTTAAATGAGGAGAGAAAAACAATGTAAATAAAGGAGCTATGATAATATAAAAAGTAAAATAAGGTAATATAACAAGGAAAGTCAAATATCTACATAATTGGAGTTTCTGAGATAGACAACAAATTAGAAAAATGCTAAATATTATTTTTCTTACCTAGAGAAAGATTTAAATCTGTCTTGAAAGTATCAATTGTGCCCATTCCCAATTTTCCTGCTTTACATAAGCTTTTTATTTTCTTTTTCAGACATTGACATTTTCTCAGAATATAAATTATGAAACAGTAGATGATTACTTCAAGTTGCAGTAAGTATGACTTTTAAAAGAGTCTACTCAATATTAAATATGCTATTCAGGTTATTGATTTGCACATATTGTTTTATTTAAATGGCCTCATATCCTTTTAAATATCCAGATTTCAAACTCATTCGGTGATGAGTTCATCAATTCGATGATGCCATCCAACCATCTCAACCTCGGTAGCCCCCTTCATTTCCTGCCTTCAGTCTTTCCCAGCATCAGGGTCTTTTCCAGTTAGTGAGTTCTTTGCATCAGGTGGCCAAAGTATTGGAGCTTCAGCTTCAGATGATCTATTGTATAGTGATTTAAAAAATACAAAAATGTGCTATTTGTATCTTCACTTATTTAGCATATTTTATATATATGAGAAATAGGAAAATACAATGAATACTGAAAGGAAAAGAACATTTGTTTGTGGTTAGTTTGTGTTTGTTTTATCCCAGTTTTTTCAATAAGTAAAAACCTTAGCAGGGGCAAGAAATGAATAAAAACTTTTCTCCTGTAATTTTTGAAACCTCCTATTTTGCCTGAGCAGAAATGATCCATGTGCTTTTCCTAATCTACAAAGGCATGATGTCTGGTCTGCCTTTTGCTTCCAGTCAGATCATGTTGTGCAGCATAATGAGGTTCAGAAAACTAATTTCATAACTTAGTATCTATTTTTTCAAAGGCATTATCTGTAGAGGCTAGAGAAGGAATCTATGCAATGGCTTGTGGTTATTGTTTAGCCACTCAGTCGTGTCTGATTCTTACAACCCCATGGACTGTAGCTCACCAGGCTCCTCTGTCTATGGGATTTCCCAGGCAAGAATACTGGAGATAGATCGTCATACCCAGGTATCGAACCCACGTCTCCTGAGTCTCCTGCATTGGCAGGCAGATTCTTTACCACTGAGTCACCAGGGAAGCTATGGCTGTGAAATACCATCAGGAAGCAGGCAACAATGTTAGCAGCAAAGTCCCATCCTCAGGAGACTAAGGGTGTTAATGAAACAGAAGGGCTGAAATTCTGATAGAAGTTCATTTTATTTCCCATTGTGCTGATCTATCCTGGCCAAAATATGGGATACATTTCATGACTTTAGGATATGACCATAATGCACCTTAGCAGAAGCAGCAAGCAGTCACCACCACCACTAGGCCTCTAGGATTCCTCAGTTCAGTTCAGTTCAGTTCATTTCAGTCACTCAGTCATGTCCAACTCTTTGCGATCCCATGAAATGCAGCACGCCAGGCCTCCCTGTCCATCACCAACTCCCGGAGTTCACTCAGACTCGCATCCATCGAGTCAGTGATGCCATCCAGCCATCTCATCCTCTGTTGTCCCCTTCTCCTCCTGCCCCCAATCCCTCCCAGCATCAAAGTCTTTTCCAATGAGTCAACTCTTCACATGAGGTGGTCAAAGTACTGGAGTTTCAGCCTCAGCATCATGCCTTCCAAAGAAATCCCAGGGTTGATCTCCTTCAGAATGGACTGGTTGGATCTCCTTTCAGTCCAAGGGACTCTCAAGAGTCTTCTCCAACACCACAGTTCAAAAGCATCAATTCTTCAGCACTCAGCCTTCTTCACAGTCCAACTCTCACATCCATACATGACCACAGGGAAAACCATAGCCTTGACTAGACAGACCTTAGTCGGCAAAGTAATGTCTCTGCTTTTGAATATACTATCTAGGTTGGTCATAACTTTTCTTCCAAGGAGTAAGAATCTTTTAATTTCATGGCTGCAGTCACCATCTGTAGTGATTTTGAAGCCCAAAAATATAAAGTCTGACACTGTTTCCACTGTTTCTCCATCTATTTCCCATGGAGTGATAGGACCGGATGCCACAATCTTTGTTTTCTGAATGTTGAGCTTTAAGCCAACTTTCTCAGTATCCTCTTTCACTTTCATTAAGAGGCTTTTCAGTTCCTCTTCACTTTCTGCCATAAGGGTGGTGTCATCTGCATATCTGAGGTTATTGATATTTCTTCCAGCAATCTTGATTCCAGCTTCTGTTTCTTCCAGTCCAGCATGTCTCATGATGTACTCTGCATATAAGTTGAATAAGCAGGGTGACAATATACAGCTTTGACATACTCCTTTTCCTATTTGGAAACAGTCTGTTGTTCCATGGCCAGTTCTAACTGTTGCTTCCTGACCTGCATACAGATTTCTCAAGAGGCAGGTCAGGTGGTCTGGTATTCCCATCTCTTTCAGAATTTTCCCCAGTTGATTGTGATCCACACAGTCAAAGGCTTTGGCACAGTCAATAAAGCAGAAATAGATGTTTTTCTGGAACTCTCCTGCTTTTTCCATGATCCAGCGGATGTTGGCAATTTGATCTCTGGTTCCTCTGCCTTTTCTAAAACCAGCTTGAACATCAGCAAGTTCACAGTTCACATATTGCTGAAGCCTGGCTTGGAGAATTTTGAGCATTACTTTACTAGCGTGTGAGATGAATGCAATTGTGTGGTAATTTGAGCATTCCTTGGCATTGCCTTTCTTTGGGATTGGAATGAAAACTGACCTTTTCCAGTCCTGTGGCCACTGCTGAGTTTTCCAAATTTGCTGGCATATTGAGTGCAGCACTTTCACAGCATCATCTGGAATTCTGTCACCTCCACTAGCTTTGTTTGTAGTGATGCTTTCTAAGGCCCACTTGACTTCACTTTCCAGGATGTCTGGCTCTAGAGGAGTGGTCACACTGTCGTGATTATCCGTGTCATGAAGATCCTTTTTGTACAATTCTTCTGTGTATTCTTGCCACCTCTTCTTAATATCTTCTGCTTCTGTTAGGTCCAGACCATTTCTGTCCTTTATTGAGCCCATCTTTGCATGAAATGTTCCCTTGGTATCTCTAATTTTCTTGAAGAGATCTCTAGTCTTTCCCATTCTGTTGTTTTCCTCTACTTCTTTGCATTGATCCCTGAAGAAGGTTTTCTTATCTCTTCTTGCTATTCTTTGGAACTCTGCATTCAGATGCTTATATCTTTCCTTTTCTCCTTGGCTTTTCGCCTCTCTTCTTTTCACAGCTATTTGTAAGGCCTCCCCAGACAGCCATTTTGCTTTTTTGTATTTCTTTTCCATGGGGATGGTCTTGATCCCTGTCTCCTGTACAATGTCACGAACCTCATTCCATAGTTCATCAGGCACTCTATCTGTCAGATCTAGGCCCTTAAATCTATTTCTCACTTCCACTGTATAATCATAAGGGATTTGATTGAGGTCATACCTGAATGGTCTAGCGATTTTCCCTGTTTTCTTCAATTTCAGTCTGAATTTGGTAATAAGGAGTTCATGATCTGAGCCAAACCACTTCAGTATTCTTGCCTTGAGAACCCCATGAACAGTATGAAAAGGCAAAATGATAGGATACTGAAAGAGGTACTCCCCAGGTCAGTAGGTGCCCAGTATGCTACTGGAGGTCAGTGGAGAAATAACTCCAGAAAGAATGAAGGGTTGGAGCCAAAGAAAAAACAATACCCAGCTGTGGATGTGACTGGTGATAGAAGCAAGGTCCAATGCTGTAAAGAGCAATATTGCATAGGAACCTGGAATGTCAGGTCCATGAATCAAGGCAAATTGGAAGTGGTCAAACAGGAGATGGCAAGAGTGAACGTCAACATTCTAGGAATCAGTGAACTAAAATGGACTGGAATGGGTGAATTTAACTCAGATGACCATTATATCTACTACTGTGGGCAGGAATCCCTCAGAAGAAATGGAGTAGCCATCATGGTCAACAGAAGAGTCTGAAATGCAGTACTTGGATGCAATCTCAAAAATGACAGAATGATCTCTGTTTCCAAGGCAAACCATTCAATATCACAGTAATCCAAGTCTATGCTCCAGCCAGTAACACTGAAGAAGCTGAAGTTGAACGGTTCTATGAAGACCTACAAGACCTTTTAGAACTAACGCCCAGAAAAGATGTCCTTTGCATTATAAGGGACTGGAATGCAAAAGTAGGAAGTCAAGAAACACCTGGAGTAACAGGCAAATTTGGCCTTGGAATGTGGAATGAAGCAGGGCAAAGACTAGTAGAGCTTTGCCAAGAAAATGCACTGGTCATAGCAAACACCCTCTTCCAACAACACAAGAGAAGACTCTACACATGGACATCACCAGATGGTCAACATCGAAATCAGATTGATTATATTCTCTGCAGCAAAAGATGGAGAAGCTCGATACAGTCAACAAAAACAAGACCAGGAGCTGACTGTGGCTCAGATCATGAACTCCTTATTACCAAGGATTCCTCAGTAGGGGGTTCAATCGCATCTTGAAAATGGGACTTTCATCTGTTCTACACAAAGCAGAATCATTATTCTGATTCTACAGTCATTTGTATGTGTTGTTTCTCCTAGATATGAGAACACAGGTATTCTGCTTGTCGAAGTGAGACCCAGTGAACTTGCAAAAACATGTGCAGTATCCCACAAGGTAAGTAACAGAGTAGAAGATCAAAAATTTTTCTTCAATAAGACACAGGTGGTAAACTAAATAATACACATTAACTCCATTCAATACCACTCCCCCTAACAAGTAGCAACATTCTGTAATATTTCACTGTAGAGACAGCATTATTTTACTTTGGAAAGAGAAGATTATATTACTTACTGCCTTCCATGAATTTACATCAGAAAATAAACATGTGTAAAGATGTAAAATTAATTTTTAAATGTATTTATGTATTTATATAAATAAAACTGTGTAGAGGAAAACTGAAATTAATGAGAACATCCAAATTTGGATACGGTTTGCCAGAGAAGATTGCTAGTCATGTCCATATCAATGCTGCATTTATTTATTTTAAAAAATGGACCATTTCTTTGTTTAAAAAATTGTATTGCATGCCTACTATGTTTCTGTGTTTCAGCCTGTGTGCTAAGTAATGGGAATTACCAAAATGGAAAGAGTCCTTTCTGAAGGGGAAAACGTAAACTAGTGTAAGAGAATGTGAAATATACAATTTTCAAATAGCCCAGAGGAAAGAGTGAGGAATTTTGTTTGGGAGGGGAAAAGTGGAAAGAAGATACACGAAATGACTGTTGAAGGGCAAGTAGAAGCTGAGCAGGAAGATGCAAAGGGAATTCAAGGAAGGGGCATACAGAAAAGCACAGCAATGTTGTGTAGCAGCGGGGTGTCAGATAACTACCCACTACCACCTCCTTTGAGTGTTTGTTCCCCACTGAGGGATGACTCCTCTCTTTATTCTTTCTCATTCCAACTAATAATCAATAAATATGTATTGAGCACCCACTACATACCAGGCAGAACACAGTGGGGCATACCCACATGAAGAATTCAAAGTTAAATGAGACATAGGCTCTGCTCTTCAGGACCTCGGTGCCAAGAGCCTGTTCCTATCAGGGCAGGATTCCATGAATTTAGAGGGAGCCTTGAACTAAGGCAGACGTGATCCACCCTTGAGCACAGCTGAAACACACTGCTTCCCCAGGAAATGCATACTAACCATTCCCCCTGTTTACCCACCATGCTGCCTACCCAGCTTAATCTGCTGAAGAAGCAAAAACCTGCCACCTAGCGAGTTCTTGCCCCACCCTCCGTCTGCCTTCTCTATCTTTAGCTTCACTTTATTCCATATAAGTTGCCTCCCTGAAGCACCATGATTTCCTCCATCTCTTTCCCTGTCTAATTTAGAGATATGCCCCCTCTCCTGCCCAGCCCAGGCATTACAAAACATATTAATCTAGAGTGAAAGTGTTAGTCACTAAGCCATGTCTGACTCTTTGCAACCCCATGGACTGTAGCCCACCAGGCTCCTCTGTCCATGGAATTCTCCAGGCAAGAATACTGGAGTAGGTAACTATTCCTTTCTCCAGGGGCTCTTCCTGACCCAAAGATCGAACCTGGGTCTCCTGCATTGCAGGTGGATTCTTTACTGCCTGAGCCACCAGGGAAGCCCAGTGTTAATGTAAGTGAAAGTGAAAGTTTAGTCGCTCAGTCATGTCCAACTCTTTACGACCCCATGGACTGTAGCCTACCAGGCTCCTCCTTCCATTGGATTTTCCAGGCAAGAGTACTGGAGTGGGTTGCCATTTCCTTCTCCAGAGGATCTTCCTGACCCATGGATCAAACCCAGGTCTGCCACATTGTAGGCAGGTGCTTTACTGTCTAACCAGAGTTCAAATGCAAGCTCTGCCACCTATTGACTTCAAGAAGCTCCTAAGCACTCTGAGTCTTGGCTGCCTCGTTCATAAAAGGGGAAATATAATATCCATCTCACAGTATTTACCTACTTTGTCGAGAGTATTAAATGAGATAATTTATGTAAAATGCCCAGAATAGTACTTGTCACAGAATAATTACCTAATATTACTGGTTTCTTCCTTGGCACACCCCAAGACATGGACTATTCAAATCTAACCACCATCTGTGCCCATTTCGGGTAGTTTGTATTAACCTACCCACTGAAATAGAATGGAGAATAGACCATATAGTAGATGATGGAATATGCCAGAGTCCTTTGGGCAATAGGAAAATGTGGCAAGAAAACATATACCAGGCAGAGCACAATGGGGCATACCCACATGAAGAATTCAAAGTTAATTGAATTAACTAGCTAGCCAAGAAAATAAAAACTAGTACACAACTGCAAGGTATGCTCTAAACCACAGGGACCCCTTTTTGTGCTCCCATCCCCACTGGTAAGCAAGTCATCAGCCTGCCAGATAAGTACTATAGACAGAGGGCCCACAGACTTCTTCTATGGTTGGATGAAGTTCAGTTCAGTTCAGTCACTCAGCCGTGTCTGACTCTTTGCAACCCCATGAATCGCAGCACGCCAGGCCTCCCTGTCCATCACCAACTCCTGGAGTTCACTCAGACTCGCGTCCATCGAGTCCGTGATGCCATCCAGCCGTCTCATCCTCTGTCATCCCCTTATCCTCCTGCCCCCAATCCCTCCCAGCATCAGAGTCTTTTCCAATGAGTCCACTCTTCGCATGAGGTGGCCAAAGTACTGGAGTTTCAGCCTCAGCATCATTCCTTCCAACGTAATCCCAGGGCTGATCTCCTTCAGAATGGACTGGTTGGATCTCCCTGCAGTCCAAGGGACTCCCAAGAGTCTTCTCCAACACCACAGTTCAAAAGCATCAATTCTTCTGCGCTCAGCCTTCTTCACAGTCCAACTCTCACATCCGTACATGACCACAGGAAAAACCATAGCCTTGACTAGACGGACCTTAGTCGGCAAAGTAAGATAAACCTACTGGAGCAAATGGCTCATGGGGTGAGCAATTTGAAAACGAGCCTGCCATCTTTGCCACTGAGTCTTCATAGCCTGCAGCAGAGCAGCAAATAGAACTGGCAGCCCCAACAAGGCTTCATCTCAGTTTTTTAACCATACACCAAGAACCAGAATGCAGTGAGGCCACCCTAGTAAGCCAGGCTGCAGAAGGACAAAATAATTCCTTCCAAAGTGAAATTTCCCAGGGAGAGATGACTACACTGACTAATATGTTGTCTTCCAACATTTCTATGTTGAAAGCCTTTAGAATTCCTGTCTCAGTTCCTGTCTCAGTTCAGTTGTTCTGTCCAGTTAGAGGGGAATATGCTGTGTCTGATCTGAGCTAAGGGAGGAGGAGTTCTGCCCTGTACTTGAGAGAATGATAAAGAAATATTTCTTAATAAAGAAACCCAATACACTCATCATTCTCATTTGGGCTATACGTCAGAATTTCTCTATTGGATGACCAGTCCCAGGAAGGATGTGTCAGTCCTCCAGCAGTGGGTACCCTGCACAACAGGCTTATTCACGCTTCCCACATTCTGCACCCATGCTCTTGTTGAAGAGCCACCTCCAGGTCAACTCATATTTTTAATCTTAGTCATGATTGTTAATTCTGACGTTAGGGATGACTTTAGTGAACTAAGACCCTGAAAAGAAGAGATGTTACAAATAATATCATCAAGTGATAGTGTGTTGTAACTATGAAAAACTTGAGGACCTCTGCCAACCATGTACCTTATATGGGTAACTTAGTAAAGATAAAGGGCAGACCCCTGCTTCTAAATACATTTGATGGGAAAAGATTTAGTGATGATAGATAGCAAGGACTGTGGGTAGAGTTGTTGAGAGAACAAATCAGGTCCTATGGGTGAGATCAGGTGGTTCAAGGAATAAAATCCATAAACTCCTGCTGTGAAGTATGCCTTTCTAATGAAGCCAGAAAGGGCTTAGTAGGTGCAACTCTGTAAATCCATCAAGCTTGACTGGACATCATTCTCTAACCCTTCCCTCTTGATTCCTAAAGGTTTTCTTTTTTAGATTTGCCTTGTGAAAATATGCAACATATAAGGCGTGTTTATAATAGATGGCAAGTGTCTAGATCCCGCTTAGAAAGCCTGCGGTGGAGGATGGGAAGATGGGCAGGGTATACAGCAATGAGCAAGGTGTCCTGGAGTCAAGTAGAAATAGAAGTTGCTTATCCCAGTTGAGGAAGAACGAGGACTCTAGTTCTAAAATGAAGTCAAATTCATAGTTAAATGTATAACAGAAACCTTCCAGGTGAGTCAGGTGCAAGCTGGAACCACAGAGTTGATAGTCATGATTGTAGAGGTGCTAGTGAAAAATGACATCAAATTGGTTCTCTGATATAGAAGTAAGAAAGCAGAGACCTGACCTTTGAGCTTGTGAGCCCCAAGGGTGAAAGAAAGCAAAGAAAGAAAAAAAAAAAACTGTCAAAGGAGGAAACAGCACAGAGCAGAATAACCAAACTCTACATTTAAAGGGTTATTTCAGATCTAAAATGCAATTGTTTTTAGCTGTAGTAATATTTTAGACTATGTGATTTAGAACCACTAAACTCATCACCTAAATTACTTTACTTTAGGTGTTCCAAATATCTGTTGGCTGTGATGCTAGTAAATTCATTGCTGTTAAAGGGCAAGTATGTTTGCACTTGATTTGTCTTACTCTTTATGTTTTAAAACAAATGTTAAATTAAATGTAATTACTAGTTATATTAGCCTAATGACTGACATGTCCATGTGAAATCCATAATAAACTGACAATTTGTTCAAACCAGACTTTTTTTTTAACTTTTTGCCAAGTCAGATATTACATTTGGCTTCCCTGGTGGCTCAGAGGTTAAAGCGTCTGCCTGGAATGTGGGAGATCTGGGTTCGATCCCTGGGTCAGGAAGATCCCCTGGAGAAGGAAATGGCAACCCACTCCAGTACCCTTGCCTGGAAAATCCCATGGAGGGAGGAGCCTGGTAGGCTACAGTCCATGGGGTCGCAAAAAGTCGGACACGACTGAGCGACTTAACAAAACGAAAAGAGAAAAAGATTTAAACTCTTTCTTTGTTATTAGCATTTTTCTCTGTCTTCCCTTTTCATAAGCCAGTTTCCATCTTTTGCATCACCTCTGTCAGCTCTTCAGTGTAAATTCATTTCCAGAGAAATGAGAGGGAGAAACACTTAACCTCTGTTGTCCATCCTACTCAAACCAGTTATAATTGCATTTCTGTCAGAGGATGGCTCATAAGCACATGAGAGAAGCCTACTTCCTTCTCCTTTTTCCATGGATGAAAGCAAGTCACTTCATACATAGATTCAAATATTTTTCCATGAGAAAGTTTTCTGAAGCAAACCTAACAGAACCGCCAGTGTTTCCTCCAGAGAATTCCAAGATGTGGCTTTTATTGACTTTATTGCGGTTCGCAGTGAAGCACTCTGGGACTTGTGTCACCCACAGTCCTTTCTTCTACATGGGAGAGAATAAAGGTCGGTGTACACAAAAATTAAGCAGCTGAGTCAGAATGTAAAATGGAGACAGAAGCCTATTGCAGTTCCTTTCCTGTGGTTATGGTGAGGGTGGAGTGACACTGACACTTATCTAAATCTATTTATAAAGTGATATGTTCTTATCCAAAACAAAAGTCTATTCATCCGTCATTCTAATAATCTTCTGAGTACTGAATTGTCATGGTTAGTTGCCAGATAGATAATTAAATATTCCCATCTCATTTAGCAAGGAGTTGCATCTCCCATAAACCCTTTTCCAGAAAACACAAAAGCTAACTGATTATAAAGCCTAAAGCATCTTGTTTCTGGAATGGTCTACATCCTTCTCCTCAGAGTATAATCTATGGAGCAGCACCGGCATCACCTGGGAACTTACTAGAAAAGCAGAACCTCAGGTTTCGCTGCTGAACCAGAATCTCTATTGTAACTAAATTTCCAGATTAGTAGGGGCATTAAAATTTGAGAATAACTGCTCTCGGCAATATATATATATAAAGTCACTCAGCCGTGTCCAACTCTCTGCAACCCAATGGACTATAGCATACCAGGCTTCTGTGTCCATTGGATTTTTCAGGCAAGGGTACTGGAGTGGGTTGCCATTTTCTTCTCCAGAGGATTTCCTGACCCAGGGATCAAAACCCAGGTCTCCCGCATTGCAGGCAGACGCTTTACCACCTGAGCTACCAGGGAAGCCCACTCTAAGCAACAGGTTACGAAAAATCAGTTCCCAGTATCCCTGCATGCAGTATTACTACATGTAGATTTCCTTCTTCAGTGAGATGCGAAGCAACTTGCATCCGTCTATTTCTGGGAAGGTTTAGTGAGCTTTCGTCAGACTAGATTGCTCGTCAGAATCACCTGGAGAGCATGTCAGAAAACACAGATTTCAGGTCCTTTTCCAGATCTCTTAGTCAATGACCCACTGTTCTGGACCTCTAAAAATGACCTTAATTTCTTGAATTCAGGTTGTGGTGGGCCTAAGTTTTCACAGTCCACAAAGGAGAGCTATGAGGCCCATGATTCTTCTGGCAGGAGAGATGTTAATACAAGAGGGCATCTCTTGGGATCAAATTTGAGTTCAGGGTGGGAGGTGGTCCCAGGCTTTAATTTTCTATATAAAATAAACATAATGGTATCCAGGGTTCCTTCTGAGTTACACTGGAAGCAGTCAGCAAAAATGATCAAATGAATATAACTTACCAAAAACTCTTATCATTTCATAGACCACAACAGCCTTATGTCTGTATAAACCCTAACTAGAAATTATGTGAATCATTAAAATGGGTCCTTACCTGCACAGCTGAGGCTCTAGTAACAGTTAGAACTGTGTTTTTAAAAATTGTGAAAAATAAAACAGTCCAAAGAAATTTGTCTTTACTTTGATAGATTTTCCACAAATTTTTCACATGTATCAAATATGAGAGGTAAATCAGTATATTTCTAATTCTGGCACCTTCAGAAATGTTTGTGAAAATAGAAATGCTAGGCCCATACACCAATCCCAGAAATTCTAATTCAATAAGTGATGATTCTGTGATACTTCTGAGTTTAAAAATCACTGAGTTAAACAATTAAATGTTTGTGCTAATAAATAAGGAATGATGATATTACAACTTCATTGTATTTTATTTCTTGTAGATTTACTAAAAAAGAATGTCTTCAGCATGATTTTTTTTACATCATTGAACAGTAAGCAATATTTTCTAACATAAGCATTGACTTGTATATTAATGTACTATCAGTAATTTATGATTAGTTTGTATTTATTCCTATTAGCACCAGTCTTTTCTGATATGTGCATTTATTGCTATAAATTTACCTCTAGGCACTGATGTTGCTGACTTCCCCAGTGGCTCAGAGGTTAAAGCATCTGCCCACAATGTGGGAGATCTGGGTTCGATCCCTGGGTTGGGAAGATCCCCTGGAGAAGGAAATAGCAACCCACTCCAGTATTCCTGCCTGGAGAATCCCATAGACAGAGGAGCCTGATGGGCTACAACAGGGTCGCAAAGAGCTGGACATGACTGAGCAACTTCACTCACTCACTCACAAATTTTGATAAGCTGTGTTTTCATTTTCATTTAGTTGAGTGTATTTTTTAAACTTCTCTTGAGAGTTCATCTTTGATCCATGTGTTATTTAGAAATGTGTTTTTTAACCTCCACATATTTTAGGAGTTTTTGTAATTATGGTCATCTGTTTGACTTTTTTGTGATACCTCTTTACCTAAGCAAAGTAATGGTTTAAACTTTTTAAGCTTTTGGAAGAGGAAAGATTCTAAGTAACAAAAAAAATTTTTTTACAGGTCATATCTCAGGGATCGACCATCTAAACCATTGGTAAGAAAACTATAATTCTGTCAATCAGCCAAATATAGAAAATAACTAAAGCATTTTTTCCTCTTCTAGAGAGTAAAGTATAATTGGGACAAATATGGCTGCCCATTGAAAGTTAATATCAGAGAAAAATTTCACCCTTTGGTTCAACTGTAAGTATATTCTCACTAAAAAGTTTAACTTACTTTTGAAAGTCTCAAAATTATGAAAAGCCTAATTAATCATGTATTTAATAATAAATAGTTTTGAGCACCCAACATATGCATCACTGAGTTTTCAGTGCCAGTTATACAAAACTGGATGATCTGTGGTCCATGCATGAGGGAGGTTACAGTTTAGAAGCTGAGGCATAAGTGGGTAAGAGGGTTGAAACTCTTCTCAGGGATGCAGACAGAAGCTAACGCTTGCTTTATCCTCTCTAAACCTCTCCTCAACCTACAGCACCCCTCCCCATTAGGAACTACCTCCCCCTTAATGTTCTCTCCCAGAGACATGCACTCTTCAGTTCAGTTCAGTTCAGTTGCTCATTTGTGTCTGACTCTTTGTGACACCATGGACCGCAGCACGCCAGGCCTCCCTGTCCATCACCAATTCCCGGAGTTTACCCAAACTCATGTCCATTGAGTTGGTGATGCCATCCAACCATCTCATCCTCTGTCATCCCCTTCTCCTTCTGGCTTCAATCTTTTCCCAGCATCAGGGTCGTTTCCAATGAGTCAGCTCTTTGCATCAGGTGGCCAAAGCTTGAACATCAGTCCTTCCAAAGAAAACTTCAGGACTGATCTCCTTTAGGATGGACTGGTTGAATCGCCTTGTAACCGGTCCCTCCAAGGGATTCTCAAGAGTCTTCTCCAACACCACAGTTCAAAAGCATCAATTCTTCGGCCCTCAGCTGTTTTTATAGTCCAACTCTCACATCCATACATGACTACTGGAAAAATCATAGCTTTGACTAGACTGACCTTTGTTAGCAAAGTAATGTCTCTGCTTTTTAATATGCTGTCTAGGTTGATCATAACTTTCCTTCCAAGGAGTAAGCATCTTTTAATTTTATGGCTACAGTCACCACCTGCAGTGATTTTGGAGCCCCAAAAAATAAAGTCAGCCACTGTTTCCACTGTTTCCCCGTCTATTTGCCATGAAGTGATGGGACCAGATGCCATGATCTTAGTTTTCTGAATGTTGAGCTTTAAGCCAACTTTTTCACTCTCCTCTTTCACTTTCATCAAGAAGCTTTTTAGTTCCTCCTCACTTTCTGCCGTAAGGGTGGTGTCAACTGTATATCAGAAGTTACTGATATTTCTCCCAGCAATCTTGATTCCAGCTTGTGCTTTATCCAGCCCAGCGTTTCTCATGATGTACTCTGCATATAAGTTGAATAAGCAGGGTGACAATATACAGCCTTGATGTACTCCTTTTCCTGTTTGGAACCAGTCTCAAATCATCTCAAATCATCATTATTAAACACCTGTTGTTGTTCAGTCACTTAGTCATGTCCAATTCTTTGTGACTCCATGGACATATGTCATGGAAGCATGCCCCATGGACGTATGCTAGGCTTCCCTCTCCCTCCCCATCTCCCAGAGTTTGCCAAAGTTCATGTCCAAAGTTCATGTTTAATCAGTGATTAGACACCTAATTTACACCAATTACTGTGCTGGGCACTGGGAATTCAAAGAAGAGTAAGACAGGATTTCTGCTTTCAAGAATCTGATAAATTAGATATGAACTGATATGCTAAATGGAAAAATAGAAAGGAATAGTATGGGTTGTTGCTACTGAAAAGAAAAGAATCCAATTCAGCTATGGAAGGGAGAGGGGCACTGGGAAGTGTTCCCAGAGCATTAGAGCTGAGTCACTGAGGCTTAAAGGATAATATTTAGCTGAAGGCAATGGAGGAAAGGAGAAGTGGGAAAGGTAACAGGGAATTCCACTGAGTAAGCCTTTCAAGCAGAAGTGATAGAGGAAGAAATTTCATAGTTCAAGTGGTATAATGTTATTGGAGCACAAAATGAGTCATGATGTGTCAGGAGAAAAGGCTGAGAAACTAGCTAGGTAGAGTCCAGACCATGGAAGGCTTTCTAGCCATTCTTTTTTTTTTTTTTCCCCAAAAAACTTATTTAACCGAAGGAAAATTGCTTCACAATATTGTATTTACCTTTGCCATTCATTAACGTGAATCCGCCATAGGTATACATGTGTGTCCCCTCCCTCTTTAACTTCCCTCCTTAACTTCCCCTTCCCATACCTCTAGGTTGTTACAGAGCCCCAGTTTGAGTTCCCTGAGTCATACAGCAAATTTTCATTGGTTGTCTGTTTTACACATGGTAGCATACATGCTTGCATGTTACTGTCTCCATTCGTCCCACCCTCTCCTCCCTCCCTCCCTGTTGCCCGTGTCCATAAACACCTGTTCTCTATGTCTGCGTCTCCATTGTTGCCCTGTAAATAGGTTCATCAGTACCATCTTTCTAGATTCCATATACATGTGTTAATAAATGATACTTGTTTTTCTCTTCCTGACTTAGTTCACTCTGTATAATAAGCTCTAGGTTCATCCATCTCATTAGAACTGATTCAAATGCATTCCCTTTTATGGTTTCTAGCCATTCTTATTGTAGAGTGGCATGATTAAATATTTGCTGTCTCTGAGAGATGTGTAGAAGATTTCAGGGAACCAAGTCTAAGGAAGGAGACCAGGCAGTAAACTGTTTTAGTAGTACAGGGAGGAAAAAAAAAAAATGAGACAGCAACAAAGACAAAGAAGAGGGATCACTTATGAGAAAATCAGTGATAATAACAGGCAGGGCTTGATAACTGATAGATGAAAGTGATGAGGGAAAGAATAAGGAAGGTGAATAAGTCGAAGCTGTATCAGTCAGAAGAGATCTTCCACAAACTTCTACGGCTATTATCTATCCGTCTTCAAGCATCTGTACCCATTAACTCTGGCTGTCTTCCTATCACCATAGATAAAGTATATGGGTATCTAAGGCCTCCATTTGTGAACTGGATCCCTGCCCCCCTTTCCTAATTAAGATCACTGTTTCTGAAATTTGCCCTTTTCTCTTGCATCATCAACTTTACCCTACTAGATCATCACACAAATACGCAGTTCTTCCCCTCATTGAAATCAAAACAAAACCCGAAACCTTCTCTTTGTCTCCACTCCTCCTCTAGCTACTATACTCATTGTCATCAACTCTTCTCCTATCCTCTCCCAAATCTTTCTCAGTCAGGCTTTTACCCTCCACCCCTCCACTGACATTGCCAGCCAGTGTGGCCAGCTGGCTCCGTATTGCTAACTCAGTGGTCAGTTCTCAGGTCTCATCTTACTGTATCTCATTAACGAGAACTGATACGGTTGATCCTTTCCTCCTACTTAAAATATCTTCCTTATTGGGATTCCGGATGTCGTATTTTCCTACTTTTCCTGTTACCTCACTGATAGCTCTTCCTCAATTTCTTAGTTTATTATTTTCTCCATGACTGGTTTTTTTAACTTTTTACTTTGCATTGGGGTATAGCCAATTAACAAACAATGTTGTGATAGTTTCAGGTGAACAGCAAAGGGACTCAGCCATACATATACATGTACCCATTCTCCCCCAAATTCCCCTCCCATCCAGGCTGTCCTGTAACATTGAGCAGAGTTCCATGTGCTATACAGTAGGTCCTTGTTGGTTATCCATTTTAAAATATAGCAGTGTGTACATGTCCATCTCAAACTCCCTAACTATCCTTTTCCCCTATCTTTATACCCAGCAACCATAAGTTCATTCTCTAAGTCTGTGAGTCTGTTTGTTTTGTAAGTTCATTTGTATCATTTCTTTTTAGATTCCTATATAAGGGATGTCATACAATATTTCTCCTTCTCTGTCTGACTTACTTCACTCAGTAGGACAATCTCTAGGTCCCTCCATGTTGCTGCAAATGGCATTATTTCATTCTTTTTAACGGCTGAGTAATATCCCACTGCATATATGTACCACATCTTTTTTAATCTATTACTCTATCGAAGGGCATTTAGGTTGCTTCTATGTCCTGGCTATTGCAAACAGTGCTGCAATGAATATTGGGTTGCAGGTGTCCTTTCAGAACATGATTTTCTCCAGATATATGCTCAGGAGTGGGATTGCAGGGTCATATGGTAGCTCTATTTTTAGTTTTTTAGGGACTCTCCATACTGTTCTCCATAGTGACTGGACCAATTTACATTCCTACCAACAGTGTAGGAAGGTTCCCTTCTCTCCACAGTCTCTCCAGCATTTATTGTTTGTAGATATTTTGAGGACTGCCATTCTGAACTCTGTGAGGGAATACCTCATTGTAGTTTTTATTTTTATTTCTCTAATAATTAGCAATGTTGAGCATCTTTTCATGTGCCTCTTGTCCATTTGCATGTCTGTCTTCTTTGGAGAAATGTCTTAAGATCGTCCACCCATTTTTTAATTGTTTTTTTTTTCATGGACTGTGCATATTTTGGAGATTAATCCCTCTTTGGTCACTTCATTTGCAAATTTCATTTTCTTCTTTTCTATGGATTATCTTTTCATTTTGTCTGTGGTTTCTTTTGCTGTGCAAAAAAGCTTTTAAGTTTCATTAGGCCTCATGTGTTTATTTTTATTTCCATTACTCTAGGAAGTAGACCAAAAAAAGAGATCATTGCTGTGATTTATGGAGAAGGCAATGGCACCCCACTCCAGTACTCTTGCCTGGAAAATCCCATGGATGGAGAAGCCTGGTAGGCTGCAGTCCATGGGGTCTCGAAGAGTCAGACACAACTGAGTGACTTCTCTTTCACTTTTCACTTTCATGCACTGCAGAAGGAAATGGCAACCCACTCCAGTGTTCTTGCCTGGAGAATCCCAGGGACAGGGGAGCCTGGTGGGCTGCCATCTATGGGGTCACACAGAGTCGGACACAACTGAAGCTACTTAGCAGCAGCAGCAGCAGCTGTGATTTATGTCAGAGAATATTCTCCTTATGTTTTCCTTTAACAGTGTTATGGTATCTGGTCTTATGTTTAGGTCTATAATATATCCTGAGTTTACTTTTGTGTAGGGTGTTAGAGAATGTTCTGATTTCATTATTCTACACGTAGCTGTCTAGTTTTCTCAGCACTACTTATTGAAGAGATGGTCTCTTCTCTGTTGTATACTCTTGCCTTTGTCATAGATTAATTAGCCATAGGGTAAACTGGTTTATTTCTGGGGTTTCTATCCTGTTCCATTGATCTATATTTCTGTTTTTGTGTCAGTATCATACTGTCTTGATTACTGTAACTTTGTAGTATAGTCTGAAGTCAGGGAGTCTGATTCCTCCAGCTGTGTTCTTCTTTCTCAAGATTGCTTTGGCTATTCAGGGGCTTTTGTATTTCCATACAAATTGTAAAAAATTTTGTTCTGATTCTGTAAAAAATGCAATCAGTAACTTGACAGATATTATATTGAATCTGCAGATTGCCTTGGGCTTATAGTCATTTTGACAACATCGATTATTCCAATATTGAACATGATATTGCTTTCCATCTGTTTGTGTCATCTTTGATTTCTTTCATGAGTATCTTATAGTTTTCAGAGGTCTTTTGCCTCCTTAGGTGGGTTTATTCCTAGGTACTTTATTTTTTGATGCAATGGCAATTTTTAAAAATCTGCACTAAATGACATCTTAAACAAAGTAAAAAAGTGGTTTAAATGTTTGGTTTTTTTTATGTCTTTAAGTACAGATTTTTAAGAATTGTGGTAAAATATGGCAAACATTTGGATGAATACCTTATGTAGACAACAGAATGCCAAATAGCAGTTAAAATGAATCAGCTATGATGCTTGTAAGAGGGAATCAAATGATTGGCCGTGAATTCCAGGTTGGGTAGGGAAGGAAGAGAGATCAGGAGGGACCCACTAATGAGGAAAACAGATCAAGAGACTGGAAATTTCTGTGCATTTATCTCAAAATCTAATACCGAGTGGAAAAAAAAGTCACCAAAAGATACTTACAGTATAATATCATGTATGTACATTTTCAAAGCCATAAATCAATAATATACATGACTTCTGGACACATTTATATATAAGTAAAGTACACAACCTGGATGGAAATGATAAATAATAATTTTCACATTATTCTCCGTATATTTGAAACATCTAATTAAAATAAAATAAGCGCCTAAGCTGTAGGAGCAAGGTCCGTGAAGAAAGCTGGGGAAGCAGACTCAAAGGCCCAGGTGGCAAGGCTCAGAGGATAATCCATTCTTTGAGACTGGGGTGCATGTGTGCTCAGTGGGTCAGTCGTGTCCAGCTCTTTGCGACCCCATGGACTGTAGCCCACCAGCTTCCTCTGTCCATGGGATCTTCCAGGCAAGAATGCTGGAGCAAGTTGCCATTCCCTCCTGAGTCCTGCGTCTCCTGCATTGGCAGGCACAGTCTTCACTGTTATGCCATCTGGGAAGCCCCTGAGATTCGGAGGGAAGAAGTAAAAATGACTAGTTTGGAGACCGGAATGTAGAAGTTGAGAGAGGTCATGTCTGATAGCCCCGATTTACTTACACGAAGTAGAAAGGAGGATCGTCTGTAAACTGAGAGAAGGGAGGGGTTGAGGAGGGGACTTCAGGAGAATGTCAAAGGTCACTGAGGGTAAAATGGAAAGGAGCAGGCTAAGGGCCTGTAAAAAGATTGCTGCACAACAGCAGAGGCACAATTGAGGTAAGACACCATGAGTAGGTCCAATCCTCACACACACTGAACTTCCCAAGTATCACATACACAGCTGAAGAAGACACAGGTAACATCCAAGGTTTAGGTTACACGTTAGATGCGAGGGGAAGAATAACTGAGTGTATCCAGGGTACTGGTGGGAGACAGCAGATCAGATGATCAACCATGAGATTGGGCTGAGTGGGAGAGGAAGAGCAGCTAGAAAGGAACTTCCATGCAGCAGAGAAGCAGAGGGGAATAAGGGGAATGGAGGTGCATAAGAGGTCAAGGGGCAGGTGAGAGGATGTGAAAGATGGAAGAGGTTGGGGTCAGAAAGTGGCCTTTTAGAGCAGCACTACTTTGGACTATTGCGGCAGTACTTTTCTCTAGGGGTAACCTTTTGTATCTCTGTGACAAGAAACCACTTGATAAAGCTTGTTGACTCCAATTCTCCTAAGATAATTAACCAAATATTGAGGGTAAGTACAGTGGGATGGGCTTCCCACGTGGCTCAGTGGTAAAGAATCCATCTGCCAATTCAGGAGACCTGAGTTCAATCCCTGGGTGGGGAAGATCCCCTGGAGAAGGAAATGACAACCCACTCCAGTATTCTTGACTGGGAAATCCCATAGACAGAGGAGCCTAGCAGGCTACCAGTCCATGGGGCAGCAAAAGAGTCACACAACTTAGTGACTAAACAACTACAGAGGGACAGTCAGATCAATACGCCTCAGTGTCCAGTTCAACTAGATTATAGCAATACATAGTTAATAACCCAGTATTCAATTAGGTATTTACCAGAAGCAAATTGGGTGCCTTGAGATAGGGGTGGTCACTAGGAAATTAGCATGTAGTCTAGGTCTCTAGATTATAATAAATGCCTTACCTTTGTAGAAAGCGGCTTAGGAACAAAGTTGGGCAGAATTTTATAGGTAAAATAACAGATTCACTATCAAATATTAACAAGAATAAAGCAAGCCTTAGAAGTATGATTCAGCTGGGAATATGTCACCCCAGCTGCTTCTTTGCTATCAATTCCCATGCCAACCCATCCCAAACTAGAATTTGGTGCTACAGAAGCAACCCAGAAGGAGAGGGACATAATTGCTCTACTGTGATGCAGGAAGTTCAATAGCAGATATTAGGGGTGTTTTAGGGCTACTCAAGATTTATTTAATCAGATATGGTAAGACACACAGACATGGAAATGACTGTCATGAAGGAAGAAGTTTATTATAAATAACAATCCCAAGAAATAGGAGGCACAGCACATCATGTAGGACCTCATGCGGAAGCACCAGGACCCGTCAGGAGAGAGGGCGTGAGGGGAAAACAGAGGTAAGAGTCTTTACTGTGTTTTCTGTAGGATGGAATGGAAGAGACAGGGCAAGCAGGTTAGAATTGGCTATTTTGAGTAATTTCAGTGGGCTCTGGGCATAAGTGCTTCCTTGTTGTCTAGTACCTCATCTTGGGGTGATTAAAGCAGGTGGATGGAGAGTGGGCCAGTGTGACGACTCATAAAGGAGGTGGGTTCTGGGTGGGCTACAGACTATGGGGCTGCCAGAGTTGGACATCTATGGAAGGACCATCCGAGCTGAGATCAGTAAGCCTCAGTGTCCAGGGTTCTGGGTTGGTTGGTTTGTGTATGAAAGGCATTCCTGGTTTACCATCTCTACGAAGTAACCCTGGGAAGGGCAGTCCCTCCAAGGTAAGCAAGGCCCCAGGTATTAAGCACCACTTTTCAGAAAGTAAAAGACATGATTAATATAATGAGCTATCTGGAGTGACCACACAGGATTGTAAACATATGTCTAATGGATCAATAGAGAGCTCTCTCCTTCCCAATTCCAAAAGTGGAACTGCCATAGTGGAGAAGTTACAAATTGTAGGGAAGAGTTACAAAATGTAGTAACATTCATGAGTCTCTCGGGTTTAATTAGTATTACATCTCACATTAACAAACTTTAATGAAAATAAGCCATGCTTACATGGGCAAGTATTTTTGCCTGGTATTCTCAATGAAATGAATAGAACATCAAAGATCATTATAAACCCAGAAAGCATGGGTTATGCAATTCATTGTTATTGCCACTAGATGACACTGTAGCTTCTTGCTTTTCATGAGTGTCAACCGATGCCTGCTCAAGAGTGTCAACCGATGCCTGCTCAAGAGTTAAGATCTTTTTTATTATATATATATAGGTAGAAATGTAAGCATTTTTAATTGTACAAAGGCAAACATTAAAAAAGATAATATTCGTGATTAAAATTGAATAGCAAAAGGACGGTGGGGGTGGAGGAACAAGAAATATGATTTTATGATTTTTGACTGTTCTTGGGCTTCCCTGATAGCTCAGTAGATAAAGAATCCACCTGCAATGCAGGAGACCCCGATTCGATGCCTGGGTCGGGAATATCTGGAGAAGGGGTAGACTACCCACTCCAGTATTCTTGGGCTTCCCTTGTAACTCAGCTGGTAAAGAATCTGCCTGCAATGTGGGAGACCTGGATTCAGTCCTTGGGTTGGGAAGATCCCCTGGCAAAGGGAAAGGCTACCCACTTCAGTATTCTGGCCTGCAGACAAGGAGTCAGATATGGCTGAGCGACTTTCACTTTCACTCACCTCATCAATATATGGTTGCAGCTGTTTTAAAACATAAAAAATTTCTGCTTCATTACTATTAGTTTTATTTTGAGAGCTGAAGGAAGCCTACACAGTAGGTACTTTATAGATAAGAAAATTGAGGCTTCAAGAGTTTTAAGTAATTTCTGCAGGATCACAAAGCCTAGTGATAAAGACAGGATTTAACCCTAAGCACATCTATCTTAAAATCTGGAGCTCTTAACTCTTCTACACTAAACTGGTGTTTTGTGTTTCAGATACAACGACAATGGTTATGTTGAAGATGTTGAAGTAAATTTCATAGTGTGGGAAACACATGGCAGGGATGACTATAGCTTTAATAATACTATGAAGAAGGTAAGACATTTTTGGATTTAAATAGAATTTAGCATGAAAAATTAGAAAAGTGTTTCTATTTTAAATCGATGTGTAAGTTATCTAAGGAAAACAGAACCAGTCAGCTGTAGGCAGGGGGAGAAAAATACCTCTGTGTTAAATTCTATGACTACTATAATTCATTTATGAAAAAAGAAATCACTGTCACATAGAACAAAAGGGGTTAGAAAAGGTAATGCTTATAGTAGGATGATGCAATTATTACTATTTTATTTTCTCTCCACATTGTATTTAATGTTTGATTATTTATGGGTCTGCCTTTGGCTTTTGGCCAATCATCATATCCATGCTAAATCAAATGGATACACTGTAGGCTTCATCTCGCTTGTTTTTTTTTTTGCAGCATTTGACCCATTGACCTTGGCTTCTCTGTCCCCACACTCTCCTCTCCTGGCTTTCTTTCATCCTCAGTGACTGGTCAGTCTCATCCTCCACAGTGAATCCCTGTTATTCTGCCTGTTCACTTTGCAGGTCACGGCAGAAAAGCCTTACTACTAAGACCAGCACACTTCACTCCCATCCCCGCTATGTGGGGCTTTCTGTCCTGGAGGGCCTCCCATCACGACTGAGCCTCTCTAGAAGTGAACAGCCTTGATTCCTGAGATTTGTCAGAGATGTCAAACAAAACCAGGATGACTCCTTCCAAATTAACTTTCTCATCTATCAGAGACCTTCATTCTCCAAAAAATAGAACCTGCCCAGGTGGCAACCAAAAGACGAGTTCCACCAACTGCCCCCTCCACATTACTATAATTATTTGAGCAAAGAACTCCATCCCATCATACATTCCTCCCATACTTGTTCAGGGTCCAATATGTAAGGTTTTGGGGCCTACTTCCTCCCCACAGTCTCACCCCTGTACTATTCTATCCTTCTTAAACCTTGGCTAAGTTTTCCATTACTCTTCACCACCTCAAACCTTTCTAACATACCTTAAGATTAAAAACCCTAGATCCATCTTCAACAAACATTCCTCAGAGAATATAATTATCCCCATGTTTCTATCAAACCAAGGGTACTCTTTCTCTTACCCTATATACTTAAGGAATGTAGAATTTACATTCTTCCTAATTCACATTATCATTTCCAGATTGTTCTCCTCCTCCCCTGAAACACAATTCAATGCTTCTGTCATCCAATTGTTATCTACCCCATCCCTACTTGCTGACATATTCTCAGTTACTTGATTATTTCTCCCTTGTCCTGAAAACAATTACAATTCTGCCAGCCACCATGTAGCGTTATTGCTGGAAAGAACCTAGCTTTCTAAACAGAGACTACATTTCCCAGCCTCACTTGCCACTAAATGGGGCCATGCTTCTTAACACTGGAATATGAGCAGAAGTTATATGTGTCCAGGATGAAGTGCTCAAGAACTTCACATGAACCTCCATGCTTCCCATCTTCCTTCACATGTCAATATAGCACAGCGACAATCAAAGATGAGAACTGGATGAGAGAGACAGGGAACTTCAAGAAGCCCCTAGATTTTAAAAGTCTGAGTTTTTAATTCACTGCTTTGTGGAGAATCACCCAGGAGTCCCTGCCAGGAACATCTGCATTGGACTCTGTGTGATCAAGAATTAAACATTTCATGTATAAAACCCCTGAGAACTGGGGCTACTATTGAAACAAAGCAGACTAATATAGCTCCCTTTATTAAAATTACATTTCAATGCAAACATTTCAGTCTCTGACCTCAACCCTCAACCCTGTAGCTCTCATTCCCACTACTCCTTTGCCTCTCACTTTTTCTTACACTCTCTAGATATCCATTATATCGAACCTTCTGCTTTCTTCCTCTCGACTTCTCCCATTTTTCTTCTCTCCGTTTCCTATCTAACTTGAATTCCATGGCTCAGTCCTTCAGCTACTGTCTTGCCAATCTATATGTCACTTTCCTCAGTATTATTCTCATTCAGTGTTATAGCAAATTTAAACATCTATCTTTCTGCCTTATCCATGCCTGATTCTGAGCTGCTGATCAGTTCTACAAAAAAGAAATTAAAACTGCAATAACTGAAATTAGGAACTCAACTGTTGGGAGTGATGACTGAAAATAGAATTAGTCATCTAGAGGAGAGATCAGAGGGAAATAGCCAGAATTACACACAGAGAGATAAACTGATTTCAAATATAGGAAAAAACATAAAGGAGATCTTCAATGTGAAGCTCTAAGAGCTGGAATCCTAAAAAAAAAAAAAAAAAAAAAAGTGTTGCTGAGAAGCAACATTTTCCAAAACTGATGAAAGACATCAAAGCATAGAAAAAGTAATCTGCGTCTAGAAACACCACAGTAAAATTTCTAAAATCAAAAGCAAAGGGAAAAATCTTTAAAGTAGAGCAAAAAAGAAAAGTTACCTTCAAAAAAGAAACTGTAAGGTTTAAAGCTATTGTTTCTCAATAAAAACAATAAAAGCCAGAAGTCTTTGAACAAAAATATTTTAAGCTACTGAAAGAAAATAATTTCAAACCTAAAATTCGGAATACAATGGAAATAGCATTTAAAACATGAACCTGAACAACAGATAAGTCTTTAAAAATACATGAAATTAAAAGAGGAAAGAAATTTAAGTAAAAAAGAAATGAAGAATGAAATAAAAATGATTTGAGAGAAAGTGACAAATATTGAGGATAGGCAAAGAAGATTCGATCGATGGGTAAATAGAATTCCTGGAAAAGAGAACCGAAGCAAAGGAGCAAAACCAATACTAATAATTCAACAAAACATCTCCCCACCCAAGAAAAAAATATGTGAAGCTTCTTAGACTTCCCTGGTAGCTCAGTGGTTAAAGCGTCTGCCTGCAATGCGGGAGACCCAGGTTTGATCCCTGGGTTGGGAAGATCTCCTGGAGAAGGAAATGGCAACCCACTCCAGTATTCCTGCTTGGAGAATCCCAGGGACGGAGGAGCCTGGTAGGCTACAGTCCATGGGGTCACAAAGAGTCGGACACGACTGAGCCACTTCACTTCACTTCATTGAAAGATCATACCGTATAACTGAGAATAGCAGATCAGAATAGCCAACCTATGTGTGCTTTATAAACACTCTTCCAGAGTACTGAGGTGGGAGGAAGCACTTTCAATTCATTTTGTAAATCCAGAGGGACTTGATGAGGGCCTTAAGAGAATTATGAGCTAATCTCATTCATGACCATAGATACAAATCACCTGAACAAAATACTAGCATATCAAATACAGCAACTTATTAAAAAATAATGCCAAGCTTTCTTTATTTCATAAATTAAGACTTGAGGATATCACTTGGCAGTCACAGGAATCCAGTATATTAACAGGATAAAGAAAAAAAAACACAGTTATTACAACAGTTGATGGAAAGTCATTTGATTAAAAATGTATTGACTTCCATGGTGGCAAGGAGTCCACCTGCCAATGCAGGAGACATGGGTTTTTGATCCCTGATCTGGGAGAATCCCGCAAACCACAGAGCAACTAAGCCCGTGAGCCACAACTATTGAGCCTGTACTCTAGAGCCTAGGAGTCGCAACTACTGAGGCCATGTGCCATAACTGCGGAAGCCCATGCCGCCTAGAGCCCACGCTCTGCAGCAAGAGAAGCCACTGCAAGGAGAAGCCTGTGCACTGCAACCAGTGAGCAGTTGCCACACTCGCCACACTCGCCACACTCGCCACGACTGGAGACAAGACCATGCAGCAACAAAGACCCAGCACGGCCAAACGAATGTTTAATAAAATTTATTAAACGTGTATCATCCATATATGACACTACTTAAAAATAAATCTTATAAAATTATAAATGAATGGTACTTCTTTCACCTAATAAAATGTGGATACAAAAAAAACCCGTAAAAAACATCATGCTGCTGTGCTTAGTTGCTCAGTCATGTCCAACTCTTTGCAACCCCATGGACTGTAGCCCACCAGGTTCCTTCATCCATGCAGACTCTCCAGGCAAGAATACTTGAGTGGGTTGCTATGCCCTCCTCCAGGGGATCTTCCCAACCCAGGGAATGAACCCAGGTCTCCTGCATTGCAGGTGGATTCTTTACTCTGTGAGCCACCAGGGAAGTCCAAGAAACTGAAGTGGGTACCCTATCCCTTCTCTAGGGGGACTTCCTGACCCAGGAATTGAACCAGGGTCTCCTGCATTGTAGTCAGATTCTTGACCAGCTGAGCTACCTGGGAAGCCCATAAAACATCATACTTAATGGTAAAAATGTGAAAGTCTTCCTTCTGAAATCAGGAATGACACAAGGAGGCCTGTTTTAACCATTTCTATACAACATTGTTCTAGATGTTTATCATAAGGTAAAATATAAGCAATAAAAATAAAAGGGTTGGAAAGGAAGAAATAAAACTGTCATATTCACAGCTAATATGATTGTTCATCTGAACTAATTAAAATTAACAACTGAGTTTAAGAAGTTGTCTCTGTACAAGATCAATATACAAAAGTCCATTTTTTCTATGTATCAGCAAACATTTAAATAATTAAAACTTAGATGTATAATTTCCAATGGCATTAATTAAATACTTAGAAATAAATTGACATGCAAAACATATATATATATAATCTTTCTGTATATATATAATCTTTCTGTGTATATAAAATCTTTTGACAGAGCGGTTGTTTGAATGAAGCTCAAACATGGAATTCAATGATTGAGCTTAACAAGTACCTCCCATTAGAAGAAGTCTGGGGACCTGAGGTAAGAAAAACATTATCTTGTAAATTATTTATTTACAATAACTAACTTGGCAGTTTAGTATTAATAAGTGCTTAAAGAAAACACTTTGGGTTTAAGTTTGATTTTGTAAATCAAATCCAGTTTTTCTGTTCTATTCTAAAATGTTTCATCCCAATTCTGTTTGATCTTCTGTTGCTCTGCATTACTAACAATTTTGTTTTAATTTTCTCTTCTGAAAATCTATCTGCAGACTATTAAATATCTGAAACACATGTTAAAGCACTGAGACTGAATCTTTCTAAAGAATGCCTGACATTTCAATTATTATATAACTAAAAGATCTTTTCTGAATACCAATTGCCATACTGTTTTCAATTGAATCTTCTTAAATTGCAATTATTTTAGTTGGCAAATCAAATCATATCTCATGAATAACATGTGACATAGAAGATACTTCAGCCTTTAAAATGTAAACCCTACAATAAGAATATTATTTTTGCTTCTCCAGCAGAATCTACACATGTCCAGACAGAGATGAACAATGTGTATTTTCCTCTGTATTCCCAAGTCCACACCATCCATTTTCCACCCATTACTCCCTGTCTTCCCAGTAACATAATTCTAGGAGCTTTACTCCAACAATCCTTTGAACAGTTCTTCCAACTCAATATAACCTTCAACTCACTGGTCCTACCACCCTCACTGCACCTCCAGTTCTCTTTTCCTTTTTATTTTAAATTCCACAGTCAATCATCATATCACTCTATTAATAGATACCCTCAATTCCTTTGCTCCCCTCACTTCTTCATATTTCTATAGCTAATCACATCCCTGGTTAAATTCAACTATCCACCTTAGCACCTGACTGTGGTCAGAGAAAAACAAACCCTCGCTGACTTGTTTCACTTTCACTTCATGATTAAAATGGTCCCACAATACTGCCCAGCCAATATTACTGTATTTCTTCAGCTTGTTCCTTCTCCCCCTCCCACAAATAGCTATCGCAGGCTTTCTCCTCTCTCTTTAAATCTCCAGCAACTCTTTCCGCATCCTCATTCTTACATAATGAACTTGCTTCCTACTTCACCAAAATTATTGTAGTTATTAAATCTGGTGCAAGACCCTTTTATCTAATTTTATATAGAGAAGCACATATTTTAAAACATGAAATATGTTACCCTATTGTTTTTAATATTTTTGTTTGTTTTTAATATTTTGACAGCTATAATTCCTTATAACTAGTTTCTTTTGTAATGCAACCTGTGTCACATTATGCTTTTAAAAACATTATTGTGAGCGGGGCCTCACACAATAGTAGTTGTAGGCTTCACTAGATTGCCAAAGGGGTCCATATAAAAATAAAATAAGATACCATTTTTATTTATTTGTACTTCCCTGGTGGCTCAGATGGTAAAGCAGCTGCCTACAATGTGGGAGACCTGGGTTCAATCCCTGAGTCAGGAAGATCTCCTGGAGAAGGAAATGGCAACCCACTCCAGTATCCTTGCCTGGAAAATCCCTTGACGGAGAAGCCTGGTAGGCTACAGTCCATGGGGTCGCAAAGAGTTGGACACAACTGAGCAACTTCACTTTCACAACTTTATTTATATTTTAAAATCTATATTTACATATTTATACACACTCACTATGAGGTTAGGAACCCCTGATATAGATAAAAAAAGAAAGGGACTAAATCTTGGATCATTTCAATACTTAGAGATGGAGCACATGAGGAGTGGTGAAGAAGGTAAAGGGCTTCCCAGGTGGCGCGAGTGGTGAAGAACCCGCCCGCCAGTGCAGGGGACGTAAGAGACATGGGTTCCATCTTTGGGTCGGGTTCCCAGGTGGCGCGAGTGGTGAAGAACCCGCCCGCCAGTGCAGGAGACGTAAGAGACGTGGGTTCCATCTTTGGGTCGGGAAGATCCCCTGGAGAAGGGCATGGCAACCCACTCCAGCATTCTTGCCCAGAGAATCCCATGGACAGAGGAGCCTGGTGGGCTACAGTGCATAGGGTTGCACAGAGTCAGACACAACAGAAGCAACTTAGCACACATGCACAAAAAGGAGGTAAAAAAGGAATAATCCAAGAAGCAAGAGAAAGTCCAGGCAAATATGATGTTCTGGACTTCCTATTAATCAAGTCTCCTCAGATGGAGGGAGGGATCAACTGTGCTAAATTCACTACTAAAATAGGTCAACTTTGATGAGGACTGAAAAAATGATTATTTACTTCAGTAACATAGAGATAACCTTGACAAGATGAGTTTTGGTAGGATAGTGAGAGATAAAACCTTACTGAAGTAGGTTTAATTAGCAAGGAAAAAAAGTTCACAGCAGCAAGAACAGATATCTCTGCAAAGGAGTTTTGTAGTAAAGAAGAGAAACAGTGTAGTAGCTGGAGAGCAATGGGTGAAGAAAAAAAAATCTTCTTTTAATAGTTGAGAGACATAACCACATATTACTGCTGGGAATATTCCAGCAAAAGAGAAAACTGATAGTGCTTCAAATTTAACATGTCAGAAACTGAGCTTCTGATATCTACCCTCCAAACGAGCCCCTCCAGTATTCTTCTCTACCTCAGTTAATAGAAATTCCATCCTCCCAGTTTGGTCAGGATAAAAGCCTCTGCGTGTCATCTTGTGGTCCACATTTGGTCCTTCAGTAAATCTTGTTGGCTCTTTCTCCAAAATGTATTCAGATTTGGTCACCACCCTATTTCAAGCCACCATCACCAACCATCTGGGATATAATCACAGCATCCTAACTGGTCTCTCTGCTTCAGCCTTGCCCACCATGAATCTGTTCACAACATAGCACCAAGCATGATGCTGCTAAAACATAAATCAGAACATGCCACTCTTCTGCTCAAAAACCAAGCAGTGGTTCTGATATCACTTAGAGTTATGACAAAGCCAACAGGACTTCCTGCATCGCATCCCCTGCCGACCCCCATCATGACTAGCTAATACCTTCCTTCAGGTCTTTACTTAAAAGTCAACTAGTCAGTGAAGATTTCCCTGGCCACTCCACTGAAAAATTTAAACATCACCCCATGACAGTTCCTATCTCCCTCCCCTATTTTCTTAAATGTCATTAGCATTTATAACTCCCTGATATATTACATAGTCTACTTATTTATCTTATACATTATCTGACTCCCCAACTAAGATATAGGCTCCATAAGGGAAGGGAATTTTGCTTGTTGTTTTCACTAGCATCTGACCCATTACAGGTGCTCAGTATATATTTGTGAAGCCAATTAATTAATTATAGGTCATCTACTTATTACAAGGAGTATTATTCAGCTATTTAAAAATCATAAAGAATTAAACTAGTAATGGAATCAGTTAAAAACAAAACTTACCCTTCTAACTTCTTACTGAAGGGCATCCAAGAATCTGGGGTTGAGGATAGATGTAGGTAACACTCTGGCTCAAAATCCCACAAAGGGCACCCAAATGTTGTAAGATATGATAAAATAACATAGTCCTAGGAAGCAATGAGCTACCTGATAACTAGCATTCAAGTAGTTCACCTCAATCAGTACAATACAGTATTGTTGTTATTTAGTTGCTAAGTTGTGTCTGACTCTTTTGCAATCCCATGGACTGTAGCCCACCAGGCTCCTCTGTCCATGGGACTTCCCAGTGGGTTGCCATTTCCTTCTCCAAGGGATCTTCCCAACACAGGGACTGAACTGGTGTTTCCTGCATTGGCAGGCAGATTCTTTACCACTGAGCCACCAGGGAAGCCCCAATACAGTGCGGTACTTCTCAAATTTTAGAATTACGTAGAGGTGACGTCAGAATCACCTAGAGGACTTGCTAAAACAGATCTCCAGGTCCTACCTCCAAAGTTTCTGATTCATCAGATCTGGGGCTAAGCCCCCAAATTTGTATTTCTAACAAGTTCCCAAGTGATGCTGATCGGGGGACCACATTCTAGAAACATTGAAATAGTGGCTTACATTCTATAAAGAATTCTGAAGTGCCCACACCAGGCCTTAAGTGTTCAATTCTACCATATGAGAAATAAAAATCTCACCACTGAAAGGGTGGATTCAGTCTGGAGTTTGAATATAATAGAAGGCTGCTGCTGCTGCTGCTGCTAAGTCACTTCAGTCGTGTCCCACTCTGTGCGACCCCACAGACGGCAGCCCACCAGGCTCCCCCATCCCTGGGATTCTCTAGGCAAGAACACGAGTGGGTTGTCTTTTCCTTCTCCAATGCATGAAAGTGAAAAGTCAAAGTGAAGTCGCTTGGTCGTGTCCGACTCTTAGCGACCCCATGGACTGCAGCTTACCAGGCTCCTCCGTCCATGGGATTTTCCAGGCGAGAGTACTGGAGTGGGGTGCCATTGCCGCCTGCTCCAAGGCTGCTGCTGCTGCTGCTAAGTCGCTTCAGTCGTGTCCGACTCTGTGTGACCCCATAGATGGCAGCCCACCAGGCTCCCCCATCCCTGGAATTCTCCACACAAGAACACTGGAGTGGGTTGCCATTTCCTTCTCCAATGCATGAAAGTGAAAAGTGAAAGTGAAGTCGCTCAGTCGTGTCCAACTCTTCGCGACCCCATGGACTGCAGCCTCCCAGGCTCCTCCATCCATGGGATTTTCCAGGCGAGAGTACTGGAGTGGGGTGCCATCGCCTTCTCTGTTCTCCAAGGCAGTTACCTGCAAAGACTAGTTATGTCCTAGTGAGTAAGGCTATGCTTACTAAAGAGTGTCACTATGTATTTATTCAACATGGCAATCAGAGGTACTGTCTTCCTGAAACATATACCTGATATGAAATAACCTTCCAGTTCTTAGAGCTGTACTGGTTACTGCATAGTCCTGATTCTGTAAGGATGAAAGACATTTGTATAAAGACCTGGGAAGTAGCTTACAGACTGTAATTTCTCAAGAGAAAATCTGAAGGGCTCACAAACAAAGGTGGCATTTTCACAGGTTCTTCCAAGTTAACGTTAGAGTTTGAGAAGGAAAGGGAGAATGTGGATTATGAATGGCTAGCTACATACTTAATAACTCAGGATGTGAGCTGAGTTTCTGGACATGACTCTATAGTAATCCAAGCAGTCCTTGGCTACAAATGAATAGTAATTCATGAGGCCAAGGACTATATGAACTGTTACTGATTATCATCAAAACCAAGTAGAGTTAAGAAAGTACACAATATCTGCATAATGAAAATTGTCAAAATGTAGGAATAATGTGAAGAAAAGCCCAAGAAATAATTACCACTTGAATAAATCAAATGGGAGTTACTCATTCAAAAGCTATAGAAAGAATTCAGCCACAGTGAGAATGCATGATGAAGAGATGAGCAACACTTTAAGTAGGGTATAAAAGCATACAGGATCTACAAGTATCCAGAAGAAACGCCATGTATTATTTTAGGGTTTTATTTTCTAAGCATAGCTTTAATAAAGTGACTTAAAAAAATATAGTGTCTGTGCTTTTAAAAAGGGGAACAAGAGATAAACAAATATCCTTTCCAGTTTGTATCTTGAGACCCACGGAGAGACAGTAGCGGTAAATGGGAATAAATAAAACTCCTAGGGGAAGATTTTGAGAGAGCTGATTCTTAAGTAGGTCATAAGAAGTACAGGGCCCTCAAGGAAGGAGTCCAGGGCTCTCCAGGAGGAGAAAAGGGACAAACTTTTTTTTTTCCTACATTCCTTAGTCTTAGTCACTTATTTTTTTAAGCCCACAGCTAATAATAACACTATAAAACTCATCTTGCTCAAGGGTATGTTTTTCCTTAAGCTCTGTATTAATGATTATATAATAACAATGTATCCTGTTCGAGGACATATTTCTCCTTATTAGCAAGAACCTTCTGACTAATCTTGTTATATTAATATGTATGTTGGGGGAGTCAGTCTGGTAAGACCTTTCTATTGTTCTAATCTTGTTAATTTAAGATGTATTGTTATGGGAGTGGGTCTGGTTAAAGTATATAAGGCCTTCATAAGACTAGCTAGTGGGGCATTTTCTGTCCCCGTTCTAATGTTTATGTCAGAAGCTTTCTCTGTCCTTTTTTTTACTTTAGTGAAAAAAGTAAAATCGCTCAGTCGTGTCCGACTCTTTGTGACCCCATAGACTGTATCCTACCAGGCTCCTCTGTCCATGGGATTTTCCATTTATAATACTGGGTGGATTGCCAGGCAATAATACTGGGGTGGATTGCCATTTCCTTCTCCAGGGGATCTTCCCAACCCAGGGCTTAAACCCGGGTCTCCCACATTCTAGACAGATGCTTTACCTTTTACTTTAGTAAAACCTTGCTACACAAAAGCTCTTGAGTGACCAAGCCTGGTCCCTGGTCCCAAAGCTAAATCTTCTTTGGTGATCACAAATCTGACATCATTCACAGAAAGCTATCAATTTAACTACTATTGTATCCATACCTTATAATCAAAATTGTATCTGTCCCTACATTAAGTATCCATGAAGAACTTTGTACTTTTTAGATTTAGGGAAATAAAATACTTACAGATTCTCAACAACCTAATTTATTATTGTTTGCAAATAAAGTACTTGCTTTCACTAAGCTTCACTTTTAATCAGACTTTAACCCAAGATAGCCTCTAAAAATACTATTAATATACAGCACTAAAATGATAGAAGAGATGGGAATAATTATTATATCTTTAAATAATTTTCCAAAATAAACTATGGAAATATAATTTTGTTTATAAAATTCAGATAATGACCTTAAGTTTTTTGTTTTCTATTCAGAACTATAAGCATTGTTTTTCTTATGCTATTGGAAAACCAGGAGATTTAACTCAACCATATGAAATCATCAACAAGTCTAACCATAACCATTTGGTTTGGCCCTTGGACCATTCTGGAATATATGTGTTTCGTGTGAAGATCCTGGATCCAAACTATAGGTGAATATACATGTTCCATGATAATAGTTTTAGCATTCAGTTCAGTTCAGTCGCTCAGTTGTGTCTGACTCTTTGCGACCCCATGAACCACAGTATGCCAGGCCTCCCTGTCCATCACCAGCTCCTGGAGTTCACCCAAACCCATGTCCATTGAGTCGGTGATGCCATCCAACTATCTCATCCTCTGTCATCCCCTTCTTCTCCCTCCCTCAATCTTTCCCAGCATCAGGGTCTTTTCCAATGAGTCAGCTTTCCGCATCAGGTGGCCAAAGTATTGGAGTTTCATCTTCAACATCAGTCCCTCCAATGAACACCCAGGACTGATCTCCTTCAGAATGGACGGGTTGGATCTCCTTGCAGTCCAAGGGACTCTCAAGAGTCTTCTCCAACACCACAGTTCAAAAGCATCAATTCTTCTGTGCTCAGCTTTCTTTATAGTCCAACTCTCACATCCATACATGACCACTGGAAAAACCATAGCCTTGACTAGACAGATCTTTGTCAGCAAAGTAATGTCTCTGATTTTTAATATGCTGTCTAGGTTGGTTATGACTTGCCTTCCAAGGAGCAAGCGTCTTTTAATTTCGTGGCTGCAATCACCATCCACAGTGATTTTGGAGCCCAGAAAAATAGTCAGCCACTCTTTCCACTGTTAGTTTCTAAAATTTGCATTTTTATTTTCTTGATTTAATTTGATATCACCCAGCTATCCAATTACAGGCATACCTCATTTTATTACGCTTTGCTTTATTGTACTTCAAAGATACTGCATTGAAGGTTTGTAGCAACCCTTGGTCAATGAGGTTTATCAGTGCCATTTGTCCAAGAGTATTTGCTCACTTCATGTCTCTGGGTCACATGTTAGTAATGCCTGCAATATTTTAAACCCCCACCAACAAAAAGATTATGATTTATTGAAGGCTCTGATGATGGTTAGCATTTTTGAGAAATAAAGTATTTTTAATTAAGATAAGTACATTCTTTTTTTAGACGTAATGCTATTGCACACTTAATAGACTACGGTATAGTGTAAACGTAACTTTTGTATGCACCGGGAAACCAAAAACTTGGTGTGGCTCGCTTTATTGCAGTGTTCACTTTATTCTGGTGGTTTGAAACTGAACCCACAATATCACTGAAGTATTCATGTCATATTTGCTTTTTCACTTTGGAGCAATCATGTTAAACATTCTGTGGCAGTAAGAGATGGGATTTCATGTTCAATGTAATCTATTCACAGTTAACATTCTGAGTACTTTGCTATGTTTCATTGCTATGATAGATGCAAAATAGAGCATAAGGATCATCTCAGCCTTCAAGATACTTGTAATTAAACTGGTTGGGGAAGGAAGAGTGGAGGGTACACATAAGACCAAAGGAGGTTAAGTCAGAGCAAACACATATTTTTTGAATATAACCATTTATATTATTGATAAGCACAATAATAATTCAGAGATGGGAAAAATCAATATTGAGCATCAGGAGAAAATTTCCCAGAGGACCGGAAATATTAAGAATTTATATTGCCAGAGAACTAAGACAGACCCTTCAAATGAAAGAAATCACACTAATGATGGAATTGAGCTGGACATTAACATACTGTATATGGCTCGTGAAAGAAGGTGGAAAATTTTGGGTTGGCCAAAAAGTTCATTCATTTGGCCAACGCAATACTTTGCATGAGGAAGGTAAAAAACAAAGGATGGAAATTAATCCAAGGCAATTCATGAAGTTGAAGTCAATTTCAAACCATGTCTTAGAGAGCCTCTTTAGTATCTTTACTAGAGGAGTATTGTGATGAGAGAGTAGTTCTAGGCAAATTAGCCCGAGAAGAAAGAATCCTATGAACAGAAAATAAATTATAGATAAATGAGAGAAATGGAATTAACAAGACAAGGATCAAAGGAAGCTGTGTTGCCAGTAAGAATGGAAAGGAAAAAGTCTAATAAATAGTTATCAGGGAAAGAGATATTATATTGATCTAATGTGCCAAATGAAGGAAAAGAAGGAATTTATATGGTTTCAAGTTTTCTAGACTAGGTGATTAAAAATTATGGTATTTTCTTTGACCACAATAGATAATGAGGTGGTTTTGCTTTGCAGGAAATAATGAGATAAGAGTTCTGACTTTGCATGTGAGAGGACAATGAAATATCTGAGTGAAGATGTCCTGAAATGAAGTGAAGTGAAATTGCTCAGTCGTGTCCGATTTTTTGCAACCCCATGGACAGTAGCCTGCACCAGGCTCCTCCGTCCATGGGATTTCCTAGGCAAGAGTACTGGAGTGGGTTGCCATTTCCTTCTCCAGGGAAACTTCCCGACCCAGGGATCAAACCTAGGTCTCCCACATTGATAGACAGATGCTTTAGGACTAGAGTTGGAGAGACTAGCTGATGGTAAAGAGTTTTGAAAATACAAATGTGGGCATCTTCCACAGTGAATAAGTTAACTGACATACTAGAAGAAAAGAGATTTGAAGACATACCCACAGTAAAGGAACTGAGGGTTATGAGAAAAGGAGCTGAGTGGAAAGCTCTTCAAAAAAAAAAGAAAAAATGAAGAGGAAGAAAAAGTTCCATATTACCCAACCAATCTACAGATTCAAAGCAACCCCTATCAAAATTCCAATGATGTTTTTCACAGAAATAGAACAAACTATCCTAAAATTTGTATGCAACCACAAAAGATTCCCCAAAGCCAAAGCAGTCTTGAGAAAGAACAACAAAGCTGGAAGCATCATACTCCCTGATTTCGAACTATATTGCAAAGCAATAATCAAAACAGTATGATATACATATAAAAAGACATGTGGATCAATGGGATAAAACAGAAGTCTCCAGAAATAAACTCACACATATTCAGGCACTTAATTTATGACAAAGTAGCCAAGAATATACAGTGGGGGAAAGGACAATCTCTTCAAAAACAATGTTGGGAACATTAGACCTGTGAAAGAATGATATTAGACCACTATCTAACACCACACACAAAAATTAACTGCAAATGGAACACTGACAGCCCTAAAACCATAAAACTCCTAGAAATAAATATAGGTGGTAAGCTCCTACGTGTGAGTCTTTGCAGTATTTTTTTATTTGACACCAACAAAATAAAAAATAAGTGAAACTACCTCAAACTAAAAAGCTTCTGCCCAGCAAAGGAAACCCACAATAAAATGAAAAGGCAACCTACAGTATGAGAGAAAATACTTGCAAATTATATATCTGATAAGGGGTTAATATCAAAATATATAAAGAACTCATATAACTCAATATCAAAAAGGAAAAACAATCCAGTTTTAAAATGGAACTAACTATACATTTTTGCCAAGAAGATATACAGATGGCCAACAAGTACATGAAAGGGTCTACAATATGATTAATTATCAGAGAAATACAAATCAAAACCACAGTGATATATCACCTCACACCTGTTGGAATGACTGTTACCAAAAAGATAAGAGGTAAATGTCGATGAGCATGTAAAGAAAAGGAAACCCTTGTGCACTGTAGGTGGGAATGTAAATTTATGTAGCCATTATGGAAAACAGTTATGGAGGTTTCTGAAAATATTAAATAGAATCTACCATATGATTCAACTATTCCATTCCTCTGTACTATCTAAAGTAAACAAAAGCACCAACTTGAAAAGATATATGCACCCCCATGTTCACTGTGAACAAAGCTAGTGGAGGTGATGAAATTTCAGCTGAGCTATTTCAAATCCTAAAAACTGATGCTGTGAAAGTGCCGCACTCAATATGCCAGCAAATTTGGAAAACTCAGCAGTGGCCAGGACTGGAAAATGTCACTTTTCATTTCAATCCCAAAGAAGAGTAATGCCAAAGAATGTTCAAACTACCACACAATTTCACTCATTCACATACTATCAAGGTAACACTCAAAATTCTCCAAGCTAGGCTGCAACAGTACGTGAACCGTGAACTTCCAGATGTTCAAGCTGGACTTAGAAAAGGCAGAGGAACCAGAGATCAAATTGTTAACATCCACTGGATCACAGAAAAAGCAGGAGAGTTCCAGAAAAATATTTACTTCTGCTTCATTGACTATGCCAAAGCATTTGCCTATTTAGATCACAACAAACTGTGGAAAATTCTGAAAGAGATGGGAATACCAGACTACCTGACCTGCCTCCTCAGAAAACTGTATGCAGGTCAAGAAGCAACAGTTAGAACTGGACATGGAACAACAGACTGGTTCCAAATTGTGAAAGGAGTACATGAAGGCTGTATATTGTCACCCTGCTTATTTAACTGATATGCAGAGTACATCATGAGAAATGCTGCGCTGGAGGAAGCACAAGCTGGAATGAAGATTGCCAGGAGAAATATCAATAAGCTTGGATATGCATATGATACCACCCTTATGGCAGAAAGCAAAGAGTAACTAAAGAGCCTCTTGATGAAAATGAAAGAGGAGAGTGAAAAAGTTGGCTTAAAACTCAACATTCAGAAAACGAAGATCATGGCATTTGGTCCCATCACTTCATGGCAAATAGATGGGGAAATAATGGAAAGAGTGAGAGACTGTTTTGGGGAGCTACCAAATCACTGCAGATGGTGACTGCAGCCATAAAATTAAAAGATGCTTGTTCCTTGGAACAAAAGCTATGACCAACCTAGATAGCATATTAAAAAGCAGAGACATTACTTTACTGACAAAGATCTGTCTAGTCAAAGGTATGGTTTTTTCCAGTAGTCATGTATGGATGTGAGAGTTGGATCGTAAAGAACTGTGGTGTTGGAGAACTCTTGAAAGTCCCTTGGACTACAAGGATATCTAACCAGTCCATCCTAAAGGAAATCAGTCCTGAATATTCATCGGAAGGACTGATGCTGAAGCTGAAGCTCCAATACTTTGGCCACCTGATGTGAAAAACTGACTCATTGGAAAAGACCCTAATGCTGGGAAAGGTTGAAGGCAGGAGAAAGGGACAACAGGGGATGAAATGGTTGGATGGCATCACTGACTTGATGGACATGAGTTTGAGCAAGCTCCAGGAGTTGACGATGGCCAGGGAAGCCTGGCGTGCTGCAGTCCATGGGGTTGCAAAGAGCTGGACATGACTGAGCAACTGAGCTTAACTGAACTAAATGTTCACTGCAGCATTATTTACAATTGCCAAGATATGGAACAAATGTAAGTGTCCAAGGGTGGATGAATTGTTATAGAGAATGTGGTATATGGAAGGGAAAGTCGCTCAGTCGTGTCTGACTCTTTGCGACCCCATTGACTGTAGCCTACCAGGCTTCTCAGTCCATGGGATTTTCCAGGCAAGAGTACTGGAGTGGGTTGCCATTTCCTTCTCCAGGGGATCTTCCCGACCCAGGGATTGAACCCAGGTCTCCCGCAATGTAGGCAGATGCTTTACCCACTGAGCCACCAGGGAAGCCCCAGAATGGAATATTATCTAGCCATCAAAAGAAGGATATCTTGTCACTGGAAACAATATCAATGGACCTTGAGGACATTATGCTAGAGTGTCTACTTTGGTTTGAGTCCAAATTTTGCCACTAGTAACTATCTAGTCTTAAGCAAATAGCAGTCTTTTTAAGTTTATTTATCTGTAAAGTAAGTCAGTAAAACCTATCTTTATTCTGAGGATTAAATGATGTATCTGGGTAAAAATCTCTAATTTTGCTGGGCACATAGCAAGGACTCAATAAAATTAAGTTCTTTTCCTCTCTCTTCTCCCACATGAAGATAGATGAAATCATATATTATTAATGTTTAGTTAGTTATATACTATCTCATTCCAAGAAATATGCTAAATTATGAGAGATAAAATACCTAGGGATAAACCTAAGGCGACAAAAGACTTGTACTCTGAAAACTATAAGATGCTGATTAAAGAAACTGAAGATGATACAACTAGAAAGATATACCATGTTCTTGGATTGAAGGATCAATACTGCCAAAATGATTATAGTACCCGAAGCAATCTACAGATTCAAAACAATCATTTTCAAATTACTAATTGTATTTTTCACAGAACCAGAACCCCAAAAATCTTAAAATTTCTATGAAAACACAAAAGACCTCAAGTAATCAAAGTAATCCTAAGAAAGAAAAATGGAGCTGGAGGAATCAGGATCCTTGACTTCAGACTACACTATGAAGCTTCAGTTATCAAAACAGTTTGGCATAAAAATAGAAATATAGGTCAATGGGACAGGATAGAAAGACAGAGGTAAACCCACACATCTATGGTCAGTTACTCTATGACAAAGGTGGCAAAAATATACATTGGAAAAAAGTACCACTCTTCAATAAGTGGTATTGGGAAAATTGAACTGCTCCATGTAGAAGAATAAAATTAGGACATTGTTTAACACCACATATAAAATTAAATTCAAAATGGATTAAAAGCCTAAATGTAAGACTGGATACTATAAAACTCACAGATGGAGACACAGGCAGAACACTCTGACACAAATCGCAGCAATATCTTTTTGGATCATCCCCTAGAGTAATAAAAATAAAAACAAAAATAAGCAAATGGGGCCTAGTTAAACTTAAAAGGTTTTGCACAGCAAAACGAACCATAGACAAAATGAAAAGACAACCTATGGACTGGGAGAAAATATCTGCAAACAATTCTGCTGACAAGTGATTAATTTCACAAATTTACAAACAGCTCATATAGCTCAATATAAAAAAGAAACCCAAATAACCCAATCAAAAAAATGGGCCAAAGATCTAAACAGACATTTCTCCACACAGAGATGACCAAAAGGTACATGAAAAAAATATCCAACACTGATAATTATTATAGAAATGCAAATCAAAACTACAATGAAGTAACCTTACATCCATCAGAATGGCCATTACCAAAAAGTCTATGGATAATAAATGCTAGGGCTTCCCTGGTGGCTCAGCCAGTAAAGAATCCATCTGCAATGTGGGAGACCTGGGTTTGATCCCTGGGTTGGGAAGATCCCTTGGAAAAGGGAATGGCTACCCACTCCAGTATTCTGGCCTGGAGAATTTCATGGACTATATATAGTCCATGGGCTCACAGAGAGTCGGACACAACTGAGCAAATTTCACTTTCACAGAAAGGATGTGGAGAAAAGGGAACCCTCCTACACTGTTGTAGATATGTAAATTGGTGCAGCCACTATGGAGAACACTATGGAGGTTTCTTAAAACACTAAATATAGAGCTACCATATGATTAAGGGATCCCACTCCTGGGCATATTTCTGGAGGAAACTATAATCTGAAAAGTTACATGCACTTCAGTGTTCACTGCATCCCTATTTACAATAGCCAGGACATAAAAGACACCTAAATGTCTATCAACAGGTGAATGGATAAAGAAGATGTTTTATACACACACACAAACACACAGCGGAATATTACTCAGCCACAAACATGAAGGAAATAATGCCATTTGAAGCAACATGGATGGACCTAGAGATTACCATACTAAGTGAAATAAGCAAGACAGAGACAAATATCATATAATATCACTTATATGTGGATATTATATGTTCCAAAAATGGACAAAAATGAATTTATTCACAAAACAGAAATAGACTCACAGACATAGAAAGCAAATTTATGGTTTCCAAAGGGAAAAAAGATGGGAGGGATAATTAGAAGGTTGGGTTAGCATATAGAGACTACTGTATATAATATAGATAAACAAGGATCTATCATTTAGCAGAGGGAACTATACTCAATATTTTATAATAACTTATAAGGGAAAAGAATCTGAAAAAGAATAGATAAATGTATAACTGAATCACCTTGCTTTACACTTGAAATTAACACAACTTTGTAAATCAACTGTACTGTACTTCAATTTTTAAAAAATGCAAAAAAAATAAAATAAAACTAATGAAATTAGTGAAGTTGTCCACTGAAGGGAACAAAATGCTTATCAATTCTTCCGCATGAGTCTACCCACTGTGACTTTGCAGTGAAATTATCAACAGAACAAAGAAAGGAGTATACATTAAAATACATTTCATTCATAATTCCCATTCATTACAGTGGAGATTTTTCTCTGTAAAATGGAAGGCAATACTCAGTTTGACTAAAATTTCTTTTGGTAGTAATAAAATTACTAACTATCTTGAAACAAAAAATAAAAAAGAAAATGACGCCTTAACTAAGATTATACCTGATTTGGTTACCATAGAGATGGGCCAGAGTCTTTTATATATTGTCTTTAATCTAATCTTTAATATTTTTCTTTATTGCAGTTTCTGTAACCTAACCACTATATTTGCAATAGAGACCTTTGGAGTGATTCCCAGGTAATGACAGGTGCCTAAATAGGCTTTAATTTGGGAAGTTGTAAAAGATACAGAAAAGGAAACACAGCTCTCGCCTCTTTTCCTGGGACCTTTATACTTCTGTCCTATATGTGACATCCTAAAGGTTGTATGTATCTGTTATACCAGGGATAAAGCAGGAATGAATTCCCGAGAATTGTTACTGCACCTCAGGTCTCCTTATGCTCATCCTCCTCAACAGCCATTGTCTTCCCAATCAAAAGTGACTTTCAACTCCACCTAAGGGTACACGGTAGACTGCAGCAGTAGGGACAGGAAGGAGGCAGTGGCTGTGCCCCTGCTGACTCTGGGTCAGCCCTTGACCACCAGTCATCATTCCCATGCACACAGGAAACCAGTAGGAAAAGCATTTCCCGGGACTCAGCTTTAGTCTCCTTCGAGAGCAGAATAAAATGTCTTAACACGAAAGTTGGGAGTGCAGATGATTCTGTTTCTCTGTCCTATGTTTTTGGTTTTTGTTTTGGAAAACATTAAACAAGAGTGGACCATAAACAAACTACTTATGGCCCTATTTTAAATATTACTGACTCCTTAACCTCCTTAATGGGAGGTTAATGGTATGAATAATCTGCAAATGAGATAAGTCATGCCTGTTTCTAAGAATAAGTAACTGTGGGAAACATGTATAGCCTTTTGGCAGCAACTTCCCCTTCTTGTTAGATCTATATGTTTGCTTTAGATGAATATTAAGAACATATGTCCATGGAAGTATCCACCAACAGAACAGGGAGGGATTTGATGAGTTAGGGAGGAGAGGAAAGAGTAAATGGAGATCTCACCTACTAAGGGATTTCACCTATTTGCCCAGCTCACCTCTCAGGAGCTGGATTTCAGCAACCAGAGAATATGGTGCAACACAGGGATAGTCCTTTAGTTTAGTGACTGCAGTTCAGTCTGTCATGCCTGAGCCCTGAAGGGTCCAGAGGCAGAGCAGAGGTTAGCTGGTGGTAAGAGAGCCCTTTTCATGAGCAAACCAGCAACTGGAGATCAGTTTGTAGGAGGCAAAGATCTTACTGTTTCTTTGCTTCCTGGCCCAATTCTCAACCACCTCAAGTTTTCCACTGTGTCCTTTGGAGTTGCCACCGTTTAACCAGCGAATTCACTTAAGTCCTGTCCTCTGAGCTCTGTCTCTGCCACAGAGCACCATCACTACTCGCAGATCATGATTCCTTTGAAAAACAGAAAAAAAAATTTTAAAACACTTATCCTTTGAGGTTCCTGGCACCTGCTGTACCCCTGTCCTTTCTCTGTCCTCACCACTGCACCCTCTCCAAACTCCCCTTCATTCAGTGCCATCCTGTTTTCACCTCTGTGGCAAGCACCCCCCATTGTGGCCTTTCCTAATCCTCGATATCCCCCTCCTGCACTGTACTTTGGCCATCCTCTCCCAATGTTATGTCTTAGGCATAATCAATACTATCATAACTTCTCTGCTTACTAAAGCATCAATTCAGACATCTTATTCTCAGACATTCCCAGTTTGCTAATTCAGCTACAGCCACTACAACTCTTCTTCATCTTCATTGGGACCTTAAGCTCTAAATTTTTTTTTCTTTTAATGAAGGCATGCAGTATCTTTTTTTTTTTTTTTTTTTTTCGGTTGCAGGATGCAAAATCTTCAGTTGCAGCCTGCAAACTCTTAGTTGTGGCACATGGAATCTAGTTCCCTGACCAGAGATAGAACCCAGACCCCCTGCATTGGGAACATGGAGTCTTAGCTACTGGACCACCAGGGAAGTCCCTTCACCTCTACTTCTAACCTCTTCCTTTTTATTTCCTATTTTCTTACATTTCAGACAAGGCCTACTGTTTTAATAACTACTTTCTAGAAGGCAATGGCACCCCACTCCAGTATTCTTGCCTGGAAAATCCCATGGACGGAGGAGCCTGGTGGGCTGCAGTCCATGGGGTCTCGAAGAGTCGGACACGACTGAGCAACTTCACTTTCACTTTTCACTTTTCACTTTCCTGCATTGGAGAAGGAAATGGCAACCCACTCCAGTGTTCTTGCCTGGAAAATCCCAGGGACGGGGGAGCCTGGTGGGCTGCCATCTATGGGGTCACGCAGAGTTGGACACGACTGAAGCGACTTAGCAGCAGCAGCAGCAGAACTCTCTTACCTTTCTAGAATGTGGCATCCCCTCTTGACAAGCCCCAGACTACCTGCTTTCTTTGCAGTGACATCTGATGAGCCAAGTAAAGAAAGTACACAACAGGGCAAATTGATCACCAACTTTATATAAGTCGCCAGCACTACCTGGAAACCTTTCTTTCTCTGGTCAACCAAAGTTTCCACTCTCCACTCTCTGTAACAACTACTTTGACACTGAAGTAACACTGATGTGCTCAGTCTTGTCCAACTTGTAGCCCTCCAGGTTCCTCTGTCCATGGGATTCTCCAGGCAAGAATACTGGGTTGCCATTTCCTACTCCAGGTGATCTTCCGGACTCGGGGATTGAACCCAAAGTCCCTTATGTCTCCTGCACTGGCGTGTGGGTTCTTTACCACTAGCACCACCTGGGAAGCCCCATTTCCCTATATTTCATCCCTATTTTGCTAACCCATCCAGCCTGCTTTCTATCTTATCACTCCACCCATTACTTCTCATTAAAATGGCTTTGACCTGCACTAAATCTGTTGGGCACTTTTTTACATATTCTGTCTCTATTGAAATTCTCACTTGCTCATGCATTGTTCTCCTGATCTCAGTGAGCACCTTCATGACCATTATTTTGAACTCTTCATCAGGTAAATTACCTATCTCCAGTTCATGAAGGTCTGCTTCTGACGTTTTTATCTTGTACTTTTGTTTGGAAATTATTTCTCTGTTTCTTCATTTCCCTTGATTTTTCTGTGTTAGTTTCTATGCAATAGATAAAACAGCCACTTCTCCCAGGCAAGAAGGAGTGGTCTTATGTAGAAGATGGAACTTACTGTTTGCCCCAGCCCTAGTTATTGTCCTTTAAACCCTTGTGATTGCCCAAGCTGCCTTCTTAGTTCTTAGCATTCCCCAGTAGTTGAGGGTGTGCCAAGACCTGTCACTTTCCCAGAGAGAGGATCTCAGTCAGAACCTAAATGCAGACTGGCTGGAAGCTGGACCTACAAGCAGCAGCTTTCAAAGTATGCAAGTGGATTACTTTTAGAAAAAGATTGGGAGATGGGCCTTGCTTTCTCTTCCCTCTGTGCTGAGCCCTGAGAGAATAACCAGTTAAGAATAGTTTCTCTGACACAGTCCTGTGGGACCAGTGAACTTAAGCTCTGCTGCCTACCAGAGCCAGGTGATCAAGTGGTGTGTCCCCCTGAGGAATAGCCATGGAAGCTGGGGCATCAGAAGAATGCACAGCATCACTGCAGAGATACCATCATTTCAGGTGACCTGGGGAGAGGCAGCAGGAGGGCACCTGCTAGCTTCCCCAGTCTCTGGGGAGGCCCCTAGATTAATGTTATATTAGGAGCCTAGCCCTCAGATGGCAGCTTCTAGGATAAGCAACTAGCCCATTGAAAAAGATCCTGATGCTGGGAAGGATTGAAGGCAAAAGGAGAAGAGGGCAGCAGAGGCTGAAATGATTGGATAGCATCACTAATTCAACAGCTGTAAACTTGGGTGAACTCCGGGAGATGGTGAGGGACAGAGAGGCCTGGCCTGCTGCAGTCCATGGAGTCTCAAAGAGATGGACACAACTTAGCAACTGAACAACAACTCTTTTGTGGCAAGATTGGGAAATGAGCATTTCAGTCTGCTGGTTCTGTGCTGGGGTGGAGAGGGAGTGATGGATAATAAGAAAGGGGGCTAGCTACCGAGAGTTCTCAGGAGTGCATTTGTTTGCTCTATCCTCGTGGGTTTCATGGGTGAAGCCCAGCTGGCTTTCAAAGCTAGGTGTTTGGGGGTCCCGTCCCTCAGGTGGAAGTTTTAAAAGTTGAGGTACTGGATATTAGATCCAAACCTCTTAGGGAGAAGTTAAGAGTTGTGAGCTGCCTCTCCATTGTATATTGCTTTTCTAAGATGGGGTTTTGGGTGAGATGGTGCCTCCGTCTCTCCCTACCTGTTTTTATGTGCATGGGTTTTTCTTATTCACCCAATGTGTAGGCATTGCTCAGTGAATTTCTGGTTTTCTTTTGGAGAGAATTGTTCTACACATAGCTGTAGGACGGGTATGTCTGTGGGAGGATGTAAGTTCAGGGGCTTCCTTAGTCACCAGCTTGAACTGGAACTGGCCTACACTAAATCTGACAGACACTGCTCAGTCCACATTATATTTGAGCATTCATTGGAGTTGACTTTGCCTTTGGCTGCCATATAGCTCTATAGGTTTTCCTAGCCTCCTGTAGCCATTCTCTTTCTTTCTCGTAAAGAGCCTTAACCTACAACCTGTATCACCAGCCATTAGATGCTGACCTTCCTTAGGGAGGGCTCAAGTCCTGGTTTCCTCAGCTGCTGACTCTGGCAAGCTCATCCATACCCATGATTTCTATTAGCATCTATAAATACACAACTCCCAAACCATATCTCTAACCCCACCCAGGGCCATATATCCCACTGTCTACTTAACCTCTTCTCTTGGATATCTCAAAGACTGGTCAGACTGCACATGTCCAAAAATGAACTCATGATCTTACCCCATTATTACCCTTACCCCATTATTTGTCTTACTCTAAAACTAACTCATCAAGGTAATTGCATTCAGCTCTATGGGTCACCATTGCACAGTTCACAGAGAATTCATTCACAGAGGCTATAAGGTGAACGCTGCACTCTGGAATTGAACAATATGGCATCCCTATTTTTCCAGTGTCGCCTCTCTCAGGAAATAGCAGAACCAACTGCACAAGCCAGACACCTAAGAGTCAAAACTGAAAAACACAAAACCTAGGTTCACACTCATATCTCTCTCTCCTCCAGCTCATCTAGTCACTGACTCTCATTCATTTAACCTCTTAAATTGCCCTTAAATGAATCCACTTCTTACCAAACCCATCACCACTACTCCTCTCTAATTCAAGTTACTATTATCTCTGATCTGAATTATTGCAGTAGATTCCTAATGCTAATTTTAGTAGCTTAAAACTTTTTAATATAAATTTATTTATTTTAATTGGAGGCTAATTACTTTACAATATTCTAGTGGTTTTGCCATACATTGACATGAATCTGCTACGGGTGTACATGTGTTCCCTATCCTGAACCCTCCTTTCACCCCTCTCCCCATCCAATCCCTCTGGGTCATCCCAGTGCACCAGCCCAGAACACCCTGTCTCATGCATCGAACCTGGACTGGCAATTCGTTTCACATATGATAATATACATGTTTCAATGCCATTCTCCCAAATCTTCCCACCCTCGCCCTCTCCCACAGACTCCAAAATACTGTTCTATACATCTGTGTCTCTTTTGCTGTCTCGCATATAGGGTTATCGTTACCATCTTTCTAAATTCCATATATATGTGTTAGTATACTGTATTGATGCTTTTCTTTCTGGCTTACTGCACTCTGTATAATAGGCTCCAGTTTCATCCACTTCATTAGAACTGATTCAAATGTATTCTTTTTAATGGCTGAATAATATTCCATTGTGTATATGTACCACAACTTTCTTATCCATTCATCTGCTGATGGACATCTAGGTTGCTTCCATGTCCTGGCTATTATAAACAGTGCTGCGATGAACATTAGGGTACACGTGTCTCTTTCAATTCTGGTTTCCTCGGTGTGTATGCCCAGCAGTGGGATTTCTGGGTCATAAGGCAGTTCTATTTCCAGTTTTTTAAGGAATCTCCACACTGTTCTCCATAGTGGCTGTACTAGTTTGCATTCCCACCAACAGTGTAAGAGGGTTCCCTTTTCTCCACACCCTCTCCAGCATTTATTGCTTGAAGACTTTTGGATAGCAGCCATTCTGACTGGTGTGAAATGGCACCTCATTATGGATTTAATTTGCATTTCTCTGATAATGAGTGATGTTGAGCATCTTTTCATGTGTTTGTTAGCCATCTGTATGTCTTTTTTGGAGAAATGTCTGTTTAGTTCTTTGGCCCATTTTTTGATTGGGTAGTTTATTTTTCTGGAATTGAGCTGCATAAGTTGCTTGTATATTTTTGAGATTAATTCTTTGTCAGTTGCTTCATTTGCTATTATTTTCTCCCATTCTGAAGGCTCTCTTTCCACCTTGCTTATAGTTTCCTTTGTTGTGCAAAAGCTTTTAAGTTTAATCAGGTCCCATTTGTTTATTTTTGCTTTTATTTCCAATATTTTGGGAGGTGGGTTATAGAGGATCCTGCTGTGATTTATGTCAGAGAGTGTTTTTCTCCTCTAGGAATTTTATAGTTTCTGGTCTTATATTTAGATCTTTAATCCATTTTGAATTTATTTTTGTGTGTGGTGTTAGAAAGTCTTCTGCTGCTGCTGCTGCTGCTAAGTCGCTTCAGTCGTGTCCGACTCTGTGCGACCCCATAGACGGCAGCCCACCAGGCTCCCCCATCCCTGGGATTCTCCAGGCAAGAACACTGGAGTGGGTAGAAAGTGTTCTAGTTTCATTCTTTTACAAGTGGTTGACCAGTTTTCCCAGCACCACTTGTTAAAGAGATTGTCTTTAATCCATTGTATATTCTTGCCTCTTTTGTCGAAGATAAGGTGTCCATAGGTGCATGGATTTATCTCTGGGCTTTCTATTTTGTTCCATTGATCTATATTTCTGTTTTTGGGCCAGTACCATACTGTCTTAATGACTGTGGCTTTGTAGTAGAGCCTGAAGTCAGGCCGGTTGATTCCTCCAGTTCCACTCTTCTTTCTCAAGATGGCTTTGGCTGTTCGAGGTTTTTTTTTTTTTTTTTTTTCCACACAAATTGTGAAATTATTTGTTCTAGCTCTGTGAAAAATACTGTTGGTACCATGATAGGGATTGCACTGAATCTCTAGATTGCTTTGGGTAGTATACTCATGTTCACTGATTCTTCCAACCCATGAACATGGTATGTTCCTCCATCTATTTGTGTCCTCTTTGATTTCTTTCACTAGTGTTTTATAGTTTTCTATATATAGGTCATTTGTTTCTTTAGGTAGATATATGCCTAAGTATTTTATTCTTTTCATTGTAATGGTGATAGCTTAAAACTTTCAAGTTTCTTTCCTTAAAATGGGGACTTCTTAACATGACCTACAAAACCTTTTCTGACCTAGCTGCTACCTACTGCTCCAATCTCATCTTGCATCATATTCCCTTCACTTGCTCAGCTCCAGGCTTACCAACCTTCTTTCAATCCCCAGCCTTCTCCATACTCTGTTCTACAGCAGGAGCTCTGCACATGCTATTTTCTCTATCTCGGATCTCTTCCTTCCCCTCCTTACCTACTTAACTTTACCAAATCCACTTCCATTTAATTCTTCAAAGTTTAGAATAATTATCTTTTCCTCTTGGGGGCATTTCTTGACCAATTCACCAGGTTTAAATCCTACTATAGTAAGCTTTCATTGCATTACCTCTCCTACTTTGTTTTTATTAGAAATTCAATTTTATATTTATTTTCTCATTATCTGATATAAATGTTATGTCCCCACTAAAATGTAAGCTCTCTAAGGGTAAAGACTAGGTCTGTTTTTACCCATTATTGTTTTACCAGAACCCAGCACAGTATGTGGCAGATATCAGATCATTTATTAAATTAGCTAATTAATTTCTAAGAAGGAAATGATTCACTGGAGCTAGATTAAGCTCGTATCCACAGAGGAGGAAGGTCAGGCTAACGAGGCTGGGGACCTGGGAAAATTGTAAAATGGCAAACAAATAATTATGATTTAAAAGGGAACTAAAAACTAAAATCAGGTACCAGGACACAAAGTAGAAAACAGCACAGAGTTTGGCTTAAGAAATAAATCTACTCTGATGGGAGACTCATGAGGTGAAAAGGTAAGAGGTCTGGATCCCAGCTGAAAGTAGCATCTATTACGTGTACAACACACACACACACACACACACACACCTGGCTGACCCTCTTATACTTCAAATTCAATATGCCCAAAAGTAAGCCAACCATATTCACAAATACCCTCTAAAGTGTTCTTACCTGTGAATTTCCTATGTCAATAAATAGTGCTACCATCCTCAGAGTTACCTCATCCCCAAATTTAGGCGATATCCTTTATTCTAACATTTCTCAAACCTCACATCTTACTCACCAAGATCACTCAGTCTAACTTCTAAATATACCTTAAATCTATCCATTTCTCCCCATTTTTACAGCTAATAATCAATTAAAACTCTCACCATAATTGGTTATTATAAAAACCTTATAAATGGTTTTCTCCCTCCGTATTCATGCATCCCACTCATCTATTCTTCACACTACAATCAGAATCATCCTTCGAAAATGAGAATGCTGTATCACATGTCTGAAACTCCCTCTTGCCTTTATACCAAAATCCACCCTCTGTAACTTGATAAAAGCTGTCTTTTGCACCTTGAACAACCTATGGTTCCTCATCCCTAATCACTGAGCATTAGCACCTAAATTCCAGTCACACTGAGCTAGCTTTAGCTGCAGAATGTCTGGGGCTGATCTTAAGGTCTTCTGATGCTTCCATGCCTTTGTAATGCATCTCCCCTAGCCTAAAATATTAGTCCACCCTTAGTCTCCTTCTCCACTCTCTAACATTTTTATCTAACTCATATTAATACTCCTAATCCTTGTATCTAGCTAACTCTAACCTATCTCAGTTCAAAAGGCACCTCCATTGGAAGGCCTTCCTGACACCTGGCTCCCATAGCCTCCTTCTCTCATCATGTCCATCAATCACATGGCCTATCTTCCTCTCTGGTCAGCCTCAAACACTAAGAGGAAAACACCATTAGAGAGACAAGATGTCCTATAAATCTTATTCATCACTGACAGAGAACAATGGCATAGCAGCTAGCCATTCAAAGAATATTTGACTAAATTAACAACCAAATGAGCAACAACTTCTAATGACTTTTCTTTTCTTATTTCAGGCCAAATGGTTACATGGTTGCAGCTTTCGTCTTTCTCCTGATGCTACTGTTCCTCACTATTCTCATTTTGAGCTACTTCCATTATATGAGGATTTATAGAAAATATATTTATGAGCCACTGCACGAATCTGAAAGAAAAAAAAAGAAAAATTGAGAGAAATGAAAATCTATTTACTATGAATGTAGAAGAAGTATGTATATATATTTACATTGAGAGTGTATTTTGACCAAGAAATATTAAGTATAAACTCATAGTATTATCAAATTCAAAATCTGAAAATTGTTCTCAAATTATCCCAAACAGGAATATTTTAATATATAATGTTATTAAATTAATTCTTAGTGTGTTCACTTTTATCTTAAGATAGTCTATATAGTTTTGAATAGCTTAAAAAACATTTTTTATAGCTGTGTTCTCTAGCTCTCTCTTGCCTAGCTTCCTTGATTCAGCATTGTGATTTGAAATTAATTCATGTTTTTGCATGAATCTATAATTCTTTTTATTGCTAAGTGTTCTCTTCTACTGTTGGTTAACTTATTAACATTTGAGATTTTTTTCTAGGTTTAGACTCTTAGAAATAAAACTGCTATGAATAGTTTTTTATAGGTTGTTGTGTGAACATAGATTTTAATTTTTCTTGGGGAAACACTTAAGAAATGGTTCATTCATATGGTAGATATGTCCTTTTTGGAAACTGACAAACTGTATTCTAAATTTTGTTTTTTGTCAGAGTAAATGAGAGTTTAGTTTTTAAAAATTTTTAAACTTTAAAAACTACCTAAATTTGGCTATTACACTCCTTCCTAAGAATGAAAGTAAATTTTTGAAAGTATATAAATGTGTCAAATATTATTTTGCATAAAACTTTTCATATGAACCTTATAAAGCTGTAGTTAATTTATGTATAAAAGACTTAATAAGTATGTGAATTTAAATAGTCTGTCAAAGATATATATGAAATATAACATAATATTGAAAATAGGAAGCTAATGCTCTAATTCTTAATTTTAAGTTTTCAAATTTTATTCTGATGCTCAAAATAAGCTTCTTAAGTTGTCCAAACATGACCACAGCTTTCTAAGCAATTAATATTTGAAGAATGAATATCCACCTAGAGGAGAATGAGCAAGAGATTGTGTGTGTGTGTGTGTGTGTGTGTGCTTAAAAGAACTGACTTATGGAGGAAAAGCAGAAGACACATGGTGTGCTGAGCTTTAGCTGTGTAGGACCCACCCAGGGGGAGGTCCATGTTCTTCATTCCCTCCTTGGACTTTAATTTCATAAACTGGTTCCTTTCCCCTCACCAAATAGTGGGGAAAAGTATTGCTTTGTGTGATTGTGGAGGCTAGCTAGACAAGTCTGAAAGCCACAGCACAGACATCGGGAATGGAAGATGAGGAGCAAGATGGGACTTGCTATTTGATTTGATGGGACAAATCAAAGCTATTTCCACATACAGAATTCCTCATTTTACTAAGATCAGGAACAAGACAGGGATACCTGCTGTTTATCACTGTTTTGAAGGTTCTTATATTACAAGAGGAAAATAACCATTACAAATAAGAGGAAAAAGGAGATAATTAATTTAAATAATTAATTATATGCCTAGGAAAGCCAAAATTAAGAACAAGAATTCCTAGAATAAGACCATTGGATGGCTCAATATGAGATAAATATTTAAAATTCAATACCTTTTCTCTATAATATTTATATAACAGTTTGTTAGCAATAGAAATAATAAAAATTATTCATTGTAGTGACAAGTTACACAGAATTAAATTTAACATGAAAGGTATATGCCATATATGAAAAACATCTTTAAGAGCTTTATTGAAAGGGTTTTTTTTTTCAGCATAATTTTTTACCTTTTTATTTATTTTTTTTTAATTTATTTTTTTTTTAAATTTATTTATTTTTTTAATTTTAAAATCTTTAATTCTTACATGCGTTCCCAAACATGACCCCCCCTCCCACCTCCCTCCCCACAACATCTCTCTGGGTCATCCCCTTGCACCAGCCCCAAGCATGCTGCATCCTGCGTCAGACATGGACTGGCGATTCAATTCTTACATGATAGTATACATGTTAGAATTCCCATTCTCCCAAATCATCCCACCCTCTCCCTCTCCCTCTGAGTCCAAAAGTCCGTTATACACATCTGTGACTTTTTTCCTGTCTTGCATACAGGGTCGTCATTGCCATCTTCCTAAATTCCATATATATGTGTTAGTATACTGTATTGGTGTTTTTCTTTCTGGCTTACTTCACTCTGTATAATTGGCTCCAGTTTCATCCATCTCATCAGAACTGATTCAAATGAATTCTTTTTAACGGCTGAGTAATACTCCATTGTGTATATGTACCACAGCTTTCTTATCCATTGATCTGCTGATGGACATCTAGGTTGCTTCCATGTCCTGGCTATTATAAACAGTGCTGCGATGAACATTGGGGTACATGTGTCTCTTTCAATTCTGGTTTCCTCGGTGTGTATGCCCAGAAGTGGGATTGCTGGGTCATAAGGTAGTTCTATTTGCAATTTTTTAAGGAATCTCCACACTGTTCTCCATAAGGAAACAATTCCATTCACCATTGCAACGAAAAGAATAAAATACTTAGGAATATATCTACCTAAAGAAACTAAAGACCTATATATAGAAAACTATAAAACACTGATGAAAGAAATCAAAGAGGACACTAATAGATGGAGAAATATACCATGTTCATGGATTGGAAGAATCAATATAGTGAAAATGAATATACTACCCAAAGCAATTTACAAATTCAATGCAATCCCTGTCAAGCTACCAGCCACATTTTTCACAGAACTAGAACAAATAATTTCAAGATTTGTATGGAAATACAAAAAACCTCGAATAGCCAAAGCAATCTTGAGAAAGAAGAATGGAACTGGAGGAATCAACTTGCCTGACTTCAGGCTCTACTACAAAGCCACAGTCATCAAGACAATATGGTACTGGCACAAAGACAGAAATATAGATCAATGGAACAAAATAGAAAGCCCAGAAATAAATCCACACACATATGGACACCTTATCTTTGACAAAGGAGGCAAGAATATACAATGGAGTAAAGACAATCTCTTTAACAAGTGGTGCTGGGAAAACTGGTCAACCACTTGTAAAAGAATGAAACTAGATCACTTTCTAACACCACACACAAAAATAAACTCAAAATGGATTAAAGATCTAAATGTAAGATCAGAAACTATAAAACTCCTAGAGGAGAATATAGGCAAAACACTCTCCGACATAAATCACAGCAGGATCCTCTATGATCCACCTCCCAGAATTCTGGAAATAAAAGCAAAAATAAACAAATGGGATCTAATTAAAATTAAAAGCTTCTGCACAACAAAGGAAACTATAAGCAAGGTGAAAAGACAGCCTTCTGAATGGGAGAAAATAATAGCAAATGAAGCAACTGACAAACAACTAATCTCAAAAATATACAAGCAACTTATGCAGCTCAACTCCAGAAAAATAAACGACCCAATCAAAAAATGGGCCAAAGAACTAAATAGACATTTCTCCAAAGAAGACATACGGATGGCTAACAAACACATGAAAAGATGCTCAACATCACTCATTATTAGAGAAATGCAAATCAAAACCACAATGAGGTACCACTTCACACCAGTCAGAATGGCTGCGATCCAAAAATCTGCAAGCAATAAATGCTGGAGAGGGTGTGGAGAAAAGGGAACCCTCCTACACTGTTGGTGGGAATGCAAATTTTTTACCTTTTTAAAAAAAATTTTTATTTTTACTTTATTTTGCTTTACAATACTGTATTGGTTTTGCCATACATTGACATGAATCCGCCACGAGTGTACATGACTTCCCAATCATGAACCTCCCTCCCACCTCCCACCCCGTATCAGCCCTCTGAAAGGGGTTTTGAAACGAGATCTGATAGAAATGTTTGATGGAAAAGAGAAAGAAAATGAGCCAATTTAAAATGAGCAAAAGATATAGTCATTTCACAGAAGAGCATATTCAAATAGCCAGTAAACATATTAAAAACTAATGTATGGCAAAACCAATACAGAATTGTAAAGGAAAATAAAGTAAAAATAAATAAATAAATAAAAACATAGGGGAAAAAAACATATTAAAAACTTTTTTTTACTGTGTACTATGTGCCAGAAACTGTCCCAATGATTTATCTAATACTCTTCAACCATACTATGCAATAGGAACTATTATTATCCCATTATAGAGACAAGGAAACTGGCACAGAGAGGGTAAATAATTTTTCTAAGGTCACACAGCTGGTAAGTGAAGTCTCGGGCAGACTGGCTCCAAATCAGGTGCTTATCCACCAAGGATGTTCAATCACACCAGCAGTCAGAAAGATATAAACCGAAGTTACAGTGAGGTTACTTTTCTTGCCTCATGGCAAAAACTGAGAAGGGTAACACTCTTGGGAAGGAATGAGAATCGGGGATAAGAAAAAAAAATTCTGAATTTCTGAAGGAAAAGTGAATTTTTAAAGCTTTTTTTGAAAACAATCTAGCAAGATCAATTAAAAATATTAATCCTCTTGGACCCACTCTTAGAAATTAGAAGTTTATCCATGAGCTAGGAGGACCAACATATATATACAATCAAATAGTTTCATAAACATGCTGTGCTAGTTGCTCAGTCATGTCTGAGTCTTTGCGACCCCATGGACTGTAGTCTGCCAGGCTCCTCTGTCCACAGGGATTCTCCAGGCAAGAATACTGGAGTAGGTAGCCATGCCCTCCTCAGTTTCATATACATCTATGTGTGTATATATGTATACACACACACACACACAGACACATATATATACACAGAATTATATGTATATATACATACACTATATATATATATACACAGATTTTTATATATCTATATACACATACACATACATATACAGAATGCTAGAGGGAGAATTAATGTCTATCAGCAGGTGAACGGTTGAATAAATGATTGTTCATTGACCATATTGATCAGTGTGTTGATTTAGAAGATTTTCTGCAAGATTTCGTTAAATGAGAAAAGCAAGATGTAGGGAAGTCTTTACAGTATGATCCAATTATACAAATGAAACAAAAGTTCTGATATGAGAACACAGGAAAAGGTATGGAAAAGATACACAGCATTTTGTGTATATCGTGTGCATGTGTATGTCTGTACACTGTGGAATGGGGAGAAGGGATGTATCAAGAGATGTAGAGAGGGAAGAGATAAAAACTCCCAAAACTGGGGAAGAAGGAAAACAATAGAAAAATAGCATGGAAAATTTTCTCTTTATGTAAAATGATGTGTCTGCATAAAGACAAATGAAAGAGTGACTGTCAACAAACTAAGACCTGGTGCAGCCAAATAAATAAAAATAAATATTAAAAAAAGAGAGAGATGGAGATTGGCGATGGGGGCGTGCTGAGAGAGTAGCTCAGCTCACAAAGGGCAAAGGGAGCGTTTCGAGTAAGAGGTGAAATGAACCAGTAGTTTGAGCCCTTAGTAGGAGGTGTTGCTGCTGCTGCTGCTGAGTCACTTCAGTCGTGTCCAACTCTGTGCGACCCTGTAGATGGCAGCCCACCAGGCTCTCCCATCCCTGGGATTCTCCAGGCAAGAACACTGGAGTCGGTTGCCATTTCCTTCTCCAATGCATGAAAGTGAAAAGTGAAAGTGAAGTCACTCAGTCATGTCTGACTCTTAGTGACCCCATGGACTGCAGCCTACCAGGCTCCTCCGTCCATGGGATATTCCAGGCAAGAGTACTGGATTGGGGTGCCTTCTCTGAGGAGGTGTTATGATGTCCTTAATGAAGAACACCTGTCTCTCCCCACACCTGTAGTTTGTTCAACTGGGTTAGAGGAGAGGAAGGCCACAGTGAGGAAGAGAAAGCAGCTGGGCACACCAAAAAAGAATTGTGGAACTTTGTCCACAACCTGAGGACAGTCATGCACACAGCATTTACTGTCACTCAACACTGCCTGGCAATTCAACACTATTTCCCTAGTACATTCGTATTCCCTATTTAATACCTTCTCTCTCTTCAAATGAAATGGCAACCCACTCCAGTATTCTTGTCTTGAGAATCCCAGGGACGGGGGAGCCTGGTGGGCTGCCATCTATGGGGTCGCACAGAGTCGGACATGACTGAAGCGACTTAACAGCAGCAGCAGCAGCTCTCTTCAAATTCCCTATATCCCAACCCTCCCCAACTCTCCAGTGATCATCTTGCCACTTATTCATCGAGAAAATCAAAACAAATCAGAAAAGAACTGCCCTCATTTGTCTTCTATACCTTCCATACCATCATATGCACCTTATATGCTGTTAGTACAGATAAAGCATCGCTCCGACTAAAGGCCAACCCCTCCTTTATGCATTGGATCTCTTCCCCTTCTTACCTCACCCATGGAAATCCCCCCTCTCCTACATTATCAATTTCTCTTTTTACATACAAATGTACTTTGGTACTTGACGTCATGGATGTCTAAAAGGCATCTCCAACTTAAAATGACCAAACCTTAAGTCTTAATTTCCCTCTTCCTCACCTGCTGTTCCCAATTATCATATCTTATAAATGGCACCATCATCCACACAATTTTTGAAGTCAAAAGCCTAGAAATTATCCTAGAGTAGTCTCTCTCTAACAAACTTAATATCCAGTCCATTAGCAGGTCCTGTAGATTCTACTTCCAAAATATTCAAAATTAATTTCTTAGATGTTCCTCACTACGCCAATATCCAAGCCACCTTTTGGCATGCACTTGTGGAATAGCTTCCTAATTGGTTGAAACAATTAGCTTTGCTGTTCCCTTTGTCTCCTGATATTTGTAGGGTTGATTTTTTGTCATTCAGATCTGAGCTTAATCAATCTGATTTTGGTATTGACCATGGTGATGTCCAGATGGTCAATAACGAAATCAGATTGATTATATTCTTTGCAGCCAAAGACGGAGAATTTCTATACAGTCAGCAAAAACAAGACTGGGAGTTGACTGTGGCTGAGATCATGAACTCCTTATTGCCGAAATTGGAGAAGGAAATGGCAACCCACTCCAGTGTTCATGCCTGGAGAATCCCAGGGATGGCAGAGCCTGGTGCGCTGCCGTCTATGGGGTCACACAGAGTCAGACACAACGGAAGCAACTTAGCAGCAGCAGCAGGGAAAACCACCAGACCATTCAGGTATGACCTAAATCAAATCTCTTATGATTATACAGTAGAAGCGACAAATAGATTCAAGGGATTAGATCTGATAGAGTGCCTGAAAAACTGTGGATGGAGGTTCATGATATTGTACAGGAGGCAGAGATCAAGACCATCCCCAAGAAAAAGAAATGCAAAAAGGCAATATGGTTGTCTGAGGAGGCCTTACAAATAGCTGAGAAAAAAAGAGACGTGAAAGGCAAAGGAGAAAAGGAAAAATATACCCATTTGAATGCAGAGTTCCAAAGAATAGCAAGAACAGATATGAAAGCCTTCCTCAGTGATCAATGCAAAGAAATAGAGGAAAACAATAGAATGGGAAAGACAAGAGATCTCTTCAAGAAAATGAGAGATACCAAGGGAACATTTCATGCAAAGATGGGCATAATAAAGGACAGAAATGGTATGGACCTAACAGAAACAGAAGGCATTAAGAAGAGGTGGCAAGAATACACAGAAGAACTATACAAAAAAGATCTTCATGTCCCAAATAACCACAATGGTGTGTTCATCCACCTAGAGCCAGACATCCTGGAATGTGAAGTCAATTGGGCTTTAGGAAGCATCACTACAAACAAAGGTAACGGATGTGATGGAATTCCAGTTGAGCTATTTCAAACCCTAAAAGATGATGCTGTTCAAGTGCTGCACTCAATATGCCAGCAAATCTGGAAAACTCAGCAGTGGCCACAGGACTGGAAAAGGTCAGTTTTCATTCCAATCCCAAAGAAAGGCAATGCCAAAGAATGTTCAAACTACCACACAATTTCATTCATCTCACACGCTTGCAAAGTAATGCTCAAAATTCTCCAAGCCAGGCTTCAACAGTACGTGAACCATGAACTTCCAGATGTTCAAGCTGGATTTAGAAAAGGCAGAAGAACCAGAAATCAAATTACCAACATCTGTTGGATCATTGAGAAAGCACGAGAGTTCCAGAAAAACATCTGCTTCATTGACTATGCCAAAGCCTTTGACTGTGTGGATCACAACAAACTGTAGAAAAATTCTGAAAGAGATGGGAATACCAGACCACCTGACCTGCCTCCTGAGAAATCTGTATACAGGTCAAGAAGCAACAATTAGAACTGGACATGGAACAACAGACTGATTCCAAATAGGGAAAGGAGTACATCAAGGCTGCATATTGTCACCCTGTTTATTCAATTTATATGCAGAGTACATCATGTGAAACGCCAGGCTGGATGAAGCACAAGCTGGAATGAACATTGCCCGGAGAAATATTAATAACCTCAGATATGGAGATGACACCACCCTTATGGCAGAAAGTGAAGAACAACTAAAGAGCCTCTTGATGAAAGTGAAAGTGGAGAGTGAAAAAGTTGGCTTAAAGCTCAACATTCAGAAAACGAAGATCATGGCATCTGGTCCCATCACTTCATGGGAAATAGATGGAGAAATAATTGAAACAGTGAGAGACTCTTTTTGTTGGGGGTGGGGGGTGGCTCCAGAATTATTGCAGGTGGTGACTGCAGCCATCAAATTTAAAAATGCTTGCTCCTTGGAAGAAAAACTATGACCAACCTAGGCAGCACATTAAAAAGGAGAGACATTACTTTGCCGATAAAGGTCAGTCCGGTCAAAGCTATGGTTTTTCCAGTAGCCATGTATGGATGTGAGAGTTGGACTATAAAGAAAGCTGAGTGCCCAAGAATTGGTGTTTTTGAACTGTGGTGTTGGAGAAGACGCTTAAGAATTCCTTGGACTGCAAGGAGATCCAGTCAATCCTAAAGGAAATCAGTCCTGAATATTGACTGGAAGGACTGATACTGAAGCTGAAGCTCCAATACTTTGGCTACCTGATGTGAAGAACTGACTCACTGGAAAAGCCCCTGATGCTGGGAAAGATTAAAGGTGGGAGGAAAACCGGACAGATGATGAGCTAGTTGGATGGCATCACCGACTGGATGGACAGGAGTTTGAGTAAGCTGCGGGAGTTGGTGATGGACAGGAAGGGAAGCCTGGCTTGCTGCAGTCCACAGGGTCGCAGAGTTGGACAGGACTGAGCAACTGAAATGAACTCAACTCTGAGCTTAAACCTCCCGAGCTTACGGAGACCTTCCCACTGCATCCAATATGAGGTTACTCTCAATCACTTCATCCTGTTTGAACTCTCTACAAAGCATATTTTTCTCGTCCTCCCTATTGTTTACACCATAGTCCCCAGGGCCTACATCACTGCCTGGTAAAGGGCAGGTACACAACAAATATTTTTTGAATTGAATGTAAAAGCACCTACTGTTTCCCAGGGTTGTGCTAATCCATGAGCACTGTGCTGTCTTCCCATTTCAGCAGGATAGTTTCATTAAATGTAAAATTCCACAGTGAGAATTAACTGGATGCATGTTAGACCCCTTCCTGCCAGTAACCCACCTTCCTCTATTTTTCTCCCCTTGCAAAATAAAAAATAATAGTGAGGAGGGACTTGGAAAACAGGGTCATCAATGTGGTCTTTTGCCACATTCGTAAGGCTTCATCGAGCTCAACGAGACAGAAACCAATTGCAACAGTAACGGATATAAGCAGCAGAAGAACAACCTCAGGGCCCACAAGGACGGACGGCAAGGCTAGAGCGCACACTGCAAGCACTGCATGCTGGGAGCTGTAGTCGGGCTAGGCCTGGCCAGCAGGACCCGGTCCCCGCAGCATGCTGGGAACTGTAGTCGACAGCTGGAAACGCACCGCAAGGAAGGACCGCAGTTGAGACTCCGCCTCTGCGCTTCCTCATTGCATGCTGGGAATTGTAGTCTTTCTGGGAACACGCTCCTCCCTGGCGGAAAAGCACCAAGGTTGCGCCATCTTAGGTGCGAGTGCGGCAGTGGAGGCTAGAGCGCAGGCGGGCCCAGCCCCGGCCGGCCCCGCCCCCCAGGAGCCCGGCGCCCGCCCCTTGCTCGGGCCCCGCCTTCCCCCACGTGTCTGCCGCCGGGGGAGGCGCTTGAGCCGGAGCGGGCCGCCAGCGGTCCGGCCCGGTAGGCGCAGAGGGTCCTGTCGGCGGCGCCCGGGAGCGACTAGCTTCCCGATGCTTCCGCCCTGGCTCCCGCCGGCCGGGCTGTGCGCTTAGGGCCCGGCTCCGGCCCCCTGAGGCGTCCGCGTGGGTGACAACGGCTTCGGCCCCGCGGAACGGAGCGGCTGGAGCGCGAGGCGGCGGCCGCCGGGAGGAGGATGGGGGCTAACCAGTTAGTGGTGCTCAACGTGTACGACATGGTGAGTACGGCGCCGGCGCCCGACCCCGGCCCCGGCCGGCTTCTCTCGCCGGTGGGTTCGGACCCGGCCCCTCGCGTTTCCAGCCTGGCGTCGCCGCCTCCCGCTTGGTTCACCGGGGTTGGGGGAGGGGACGATTATTTTTTTTAATCCCTGCAAACGTCTACGCGCTTGTTAGCTTTTCCCGGTCTGCCCCGGGGCTTTCGCCAAGACTCGGTTCGCCTCGAACCTCCCTCGTGCCCCGACTTGGCCCGGACCCTGGGCTGGGCCCGACCTTCTGGCCGACGAGCAGTGTCCTTTCCGCGAAGCTTGGGTCGAGGGTCGGACTTCCCACTCCATCACCGGAACTCCGGGGCAACCCCGCTTCTCCCACCCCAGTTGCCCGCTCTGCCGAAGCAGCCCGTCTTCAAAAACTCCCAAGCCCCTCCGAGTCGAGAAAGTCACCGCTTGTCGACGCCAGTGCCAGAGTCTCTTTAAAGGTGAACAGGAGCCGACACAGCCTAGCCTCCAAGGCAACCGCATTAAAATGAATGAGGCTAACATTTATCCAGAAAATAGCCCAGCTGAATTATTTAGGGGTTCACGGCGGTACGCCTTTCCTAGATTGTGGAGACCTCTTACCAGGTGATGCAACAGGTATCTGACGTGGCCGCGGGAGAGGCAGAGAAGAACGGGTTTGTTGTGTCATCTAACTTTTGGAGTACTGCGAGCACTCAGAAATGAGTCAAAACGTTGGTTTGCGTTATTATCGCCATTGGAATAACTGGTACACAGTTGCCGTTGCAGTTAGATGGATGCTTGGGTTTGTTTCTTTTCGGTTGATTAGTTTTTGCTTTATAAGAGGTCACCTCCACTTAAGATGTTTAAAATTTCGTAAGTGGATTGACAAGTGAAAAAGTCCCCAGCGTTGTTTTTGTTGGCTTAAAGATGAAGAAGAGCCAGAATACGGGAGGTTAGGAGTCTTGGTTCTCACTCACCGATCTAAACTTTGTGTTCCCCTGTATTGTTTTTAAGTTTTTACATTTACACTGTAACCTCTTGGGTAGGAAGGAATTCCTATGCCTCAATCTGGGAATTAATGTGAGAAGGCCATAGAGACTGCTTGGGACCTGAGGAGGGTACTCCGCTGAGTTTGCATATAAACTTGGAGGTGAAAGGAGATAGATTCGCATGCTGAGAAAAATGGAGTATGATGGGAGAAAGTTCCAGAGAGGAATAATCAGAACCAGAGATTTTAAAAGAGCGGGGTACTTTGTAAAGTCTTTGGCCTGTGTCACTGGTTAAGAAATAATTCTCTAGATGTAAACTTTTTGTGGCTAGCTGTGGAAGCCTTGATTTTTCAAGAATTTTATTGCCCTTTTACTCTTTCTACCCAGTCCCCCTTGAGTGATCTGAATTTGGTTTTTTATTTATTCATGCAGATTGTTACACACCATCCCTCAAAATATATTCTGTTCTTGAGAGCACAGTATACATTTTCTTCTAGGTTGTTAAACCCCTTTATAAATCAGGATTATGCAGTGGCCAGAGGGCCAGTTTCATTGCCTAAAAGAAATCTGTGAAAGTAGAGGAAGAGAACATTTTGCTTTTTTAAATAAAACTGGAGATACACTGCTTGGCTTATAATGGGCTTCTTTACACTTTAGGTAGTCTATGAATAACAGAAATCATTGCTATGTGGTAAACGTAGGAAAAGCTAGAGATGATTCTCAAACCAGTATGTTTTGAAGGGAGGAGTGTTCTGAAAGATCTTTAAAATGTTAACTAGATAACAGAGATATTATTCTTCATATAGCTTTTGTGACGTAGGTAGTTGCAAAGTAAATAGAGAAAAGGGTACCTGCCCAGAAAAGTAAGTAAAAAAAGTAAAGTCACTCAGTCGTGTCCAACTCTTTGCGACCCCATGGACACCAGGCTCCTCCGTCCATGGGATTTTCCAGGCAGGAGTACTGGAGTGGGTTGCCGTTTCCTTCTCCAGGGAACTTCCCGACCCAGGGATCGAACCCAGGTCTCCCGCATTGTAGACAGACACTTTCCGTCTGAGCTACCACTTGATCTTAGCCAAAAGGCCAAGTACCTGCCCAGAGAGCTACAAATAGGATCTAGAATTTCTAGACCACAGTCTGTTTCATTATTTTTTCTACTGAATAGTTCTGTGTTTATTTCTTATATATTGCTTTTTCCTGTCAACAGGAGGAGCATGTGAATGTTTATCGGAAATGGCAAATAGCTGAGTTACTAGACTTCTAATAAACAGAGTTTGTTTGCTCTCCTGAGGGGCTTTTGGTCTGTAAGTAAGTGTCTTATGTCACTAACTCAGCAACCTACAGTTATTTAGTTAGGACCCTGTAAAAGTCACAAAAATGAATGAATTATGCTTTCTTCTGTAAGGAATTTAGAGTTTCATAGGGGAGGTACACCAGTGGTAACAATTCAGAACAATGCCATGGTTTTGATAAGAGCAGAACAAGATGCCAAGAAGACAGTGCTCTTGTAGGATCATGGAATGCTGAAAAGTAAAGGGGGAAAACCCTGAAGAATGGAGGGTTTCTGCAGGCAAGGAATAGTCAGCACGAACAGACTGGCCGGAGGAGGACAGCACAGGTTGGATTTGGAAAATCCAGTGTAGCTAGAGTGTAGGAGGCATGAAAGGGGACAAAACTTCCAGTTTGGCTAGAATTTTTATTTGGGACTGAGAGGATGGTCTGTGAAACAGGGGGAACCATTTAAAGTTTTCAAGGTGAGGAGCAGTGTGGTCGGAGTTATGTTTTAGAATCAAGACCAGTGGATTGAGGTATAAATTTGTAGCTATTATGCTCATTTTTTCTCAAGTCAGTTTTGGTTTTTGAAGCATCTTTGCTTGATGTCAAGGGCAAATTCCTTTTATCTTTGGTAGTACTTCCTAGTCATCATAAATGCCTTTGATGAGGATTGCTGTGGTCTGTCGGTACAGGCCTGGTATATCAGCTGTCTATCTAGTCTAGACTTTGTAAGCATGAAAATCAGCCTTTGGTTTGTGCTTACAGCCACTGTTCATAGGGACCTCTTGCGGTGTATCCTTGTTCCTCTTTCTCTGTGAGACTGTTGCCTGCTCTAGTTGACTGTGTTTTTCCTCTTCAGTAGATTGGGAGCTGCTGATCATTTCTTTTCCATAACTCTGTCACATGTATTTTGGGAATGAGGTTATTCACATACTGCTAATTTACTGGTATACATAGTAAAGCAAGTGATTCAAGTTAGTTTCAATTGCTGGGCCAGTCTCTGGCATAGTCACTTGTGCACAAGGTCTTCCTTTGTCATAGATTCAGATTTTGTGCTGCTAAATGAATTTTTAGAAACCAAAAATATGCAGTAATATGATGATGTTTGTAGATTTCATTCTATAAACAATTTTCTTCCCGATTTTTAAATAGTATCTGTACATCTTCAGAGTCATAGACACTTCCTAGGAGTCTTCTGATGAAGTTTTTGTCTGGACTCCATTCTTTTGATCCTCCTCACCCCATTGTACTTCTCCAAGAGTGTGAGGCCATTCAGGTATGACAGGATCTGACTTCCTGCACATCTGTAAATCTAATTCCGTCTTCTTGAAGGAGTTTCAGACTCACCTGAATATACTTTTAACCTAAGTATCTTTAAATCAACATATCCAGGAACAAACATTTTCCCCTTTCTCCTTTCCTGGCCTCAGGGCCCTCCCCTCTTCTCTACCCAGTCCTCCCTGCTATATGCTCTGGCGGGCGGGTGCACACACATTTCCTGTGTTGTAATTTTATCTAGATAACTAGCACCTTCTTCTGCTCAGTTTCCCAAGCGAACACCTTGGGAGTAAAACTTAAATTCCTTTCCATTACAAACTCTTCAAGCCCTTCCTGTCTCTTAATTTGGTTAATTTTATCTGGAAGTCAGAGAGAGCTTGATGATCAGTGGCTTAAACTGGAAGGATCCTTAATCCAGAGATTAAACAGTCCCTGTATTAGTTGAGCAGCTCAGCCAAGTCAGCAAGGACCAAGACTCTTTCATCTTTTCGCTCAGCTGTCCTCGGCATGTTGGCTTTTGTTCCTGCGTTGTCCCCTCGTCATTGGAACATGACTGTCATGCGCCATACTGTCCTCATTCACTGAGCTGTGAAGACAGGTAGGTAGGATCTTTCTCCACATGCACCTCTGCTTTTAATAATAGAAGGGAAAGACGTTGCCAGACCCACCTTCCTTTCCTGAGAGATTGTCCAGAGTTGGCTCACAGTGACTGTGATGAAGCTGAGAAGGAGGGTGTGTGGCTTTTCCAGCCTTTGTGGTGAGTTGTGAGTAGGGGGGTAGCTGGGATTCCCTGTGATGTCTATCACATATTTCACTTTCTGAATATTCTTTAAATTAGTTGTCTTATATCCCCATTCCCACTATTGCTTCTCAAGTTCTGGCCCTCATTATCTCTGCTTCTGTAATAGACTTCTTATGAGTTTCAGTCTCAAATATTACTTCATTTTAATCCATCTTTCCTTCTGTGACCAAAGTAATCTTCCTGAAACATAAATGATTGGTGCCATTCCTCTGCTTAAAATTCACCTGTAAGATAAAGTCTGATAACTAAGGCCTTTATTGGTGCACCTGACTATTTAAAAAAACCTTTCCTACCAGTCCCCTGCTACCACCCCTCCACCTAATATTCACTCTTTATGCTCACACAATGAAATTTTTAAGTTATCCAAATAGGCTATACTGTAACTGGTATCTTTTACACATGCTGATCCTTCTGTGTGGAGTGTCCAATTCCAGCGTTGCTCAGCTATTAATACAACCCCTGTTCCTTCCGACTGTAGCTTAGCCTTTACTCATCAGACTTGCCTTAACTTCTGGGCCCTGGTTGTACTTTCTACCTGTCTCAATAACTGCATGCTTTATCATTCTGCCCACCCCACTAGCCTGCAAGTTACTTGATTGTTGTTCGGTCGCCCAGTCGTGTCCGACTCTTTGCGACCCCATGGACTGTAGCATGCCAGGCCTCTCTGTCCCTCACCATATCCTGAAGTTTGCCCAAGTTCAAGTCCATTGCATCAGTGATGCCATCCAGCTATCTCATCCTCTGACGCCCTCTTCTCCTGCCCTCAAGCTTTCCCAGCACCATAGACTTTTCCAGTGTGTCAGCTTTTTGCATCAGATGACCAAAATAATGGAGTTTCGGCTTCAGCATGAGTCCTTCCAGTGAGTATTCAGGGTTGGTTTCTCTTAAGATTGACTGGTTTGATCTCCTTGCATCCAGGGGACTCTCAGGCGTGTTCTCCAGCACCACAGTTCAAAGGCATCAATTCTTCAGCCCTCAGCCTTCTTTACGGTCCAGTCTTACAACCTTACCTGACCACTGGGAAGGCCATTGCCTTGACGTACTGACCTTTGTCAACAGAGTAATGTCCCTGCTTTTTAACACACTGTCTAGCTTTGTCATAGCTTTCCTGCCAGGAAGAAAATGTCTTCTGATTTCAGGGTTGCAGTCACCATCCACAGTGATTTTAGAGCCCCACAAGAGGAAATCTGTGGCTACTTCCGCCTTTTCCCCTTCTATTTGCCGTGCAGTAATGGGGCCGGATGCCATGATCTTAGTTTTCTTAATATTTAGTTTTAAGCCGGCTCTTTCACTCTCCTCCTTCATCCTCATCAAGAGGCTCTTTAATTCTCTTCGCTCTCTGCCTTTCGGGTGGTATCCTCTTCATATCGAGGTTGTTGATGTTTCTCCCGCCTATTATGATTCCAGCTTGTAACTCATCTAGCCTGGCATTTCTCAGCGTATAGATTAAACAAACACGGTCTCTACCGTTTATGTCCTTTATTGTGCCCATCTTTGGGCACAGTGTTCCCTTGATATTTCCAGTTTTCCTGAAGAGCTCTCTAGTCTTTCCCCCTGTTGTTTTCTTCTAGTTCTGTGCACTGTTCATGGAAGAAGGCCTTCTTGTCTCTGTGCTGCTGTTAGGAACTCTGCGTTTAGTTGGGTGTACCTTTCTCTTTCTCCCTTGCTTTTCACTTCTCTTATTTCTTTGGCTGTAAAGCCTTCTCAGATGACCACTGTGCCTTCTTGCTTTTCTTTTTCTTTAGGATGGTTTGGTTTGCTGCCTCCTGTACGGTCTTACGGACCTCCATCCAGAGTTCTTCAGGCACTCTGTCTACAAGATCTAATCCCTTGACTCTATTCATCAACCGTCACTGCATATTCATAGATGATGTGATCTAAGTCATACCTGGCTGACCTAGTGGTTTTCCCGGCTTTCTTTAGGCCTGAATTTTGCTATGAGAAGCTGATGACTGATGATCTGAGCCACAGTCAGCTCCAGGTCTTGTTTTTGCTGACTGTATACAGCTTCTCCATCTTTGTCTACAAAGAATATAATCAAATTGATTTCAGTATTGTCCATTTGGTGATGTCCATATGTAAAGTTGTCTCCTCTGTTGTTGAAAAAGGGTATTTTGTATGACCAATACATTTTCTTGGCAAAATTCAGTTAGCCTTTGCTAAGTCGCTTCAGTCGTGTCCGACTCTGTGCGACCCCATAGACGGCAGCCCACCAGGCTCTCCCATCCCTGGGATTCTTCAGGCAAGAACACTGGAGTGGGTTGCCATTTCCTTCTCTAATGCATGAAAGTGAAAAGTGAAGTCGCTCAGTCATGTCCAACTCTCAGCGACCCCATGGACTGCAGCCCACCAGGCTCCTCCGTCCATGGGACCTTCCAGGCAAGAGTCCTGGAGTAGGGTGCCATCGCCTTCTCCACTGCTTCATTTTGTTCCCCAAAGCCAAACTTGCCTGTTATTTCAGATATCTTTTGACTTCCCACTTTTGCATTCCAATCCCCATTGAATAGAACATCTTTTTTGGTGTTAGTTTTAGGAGGTCTTCTGAGTCTTCACAGAACTGATCGGCTTCTTTGGCATCAGAGGCAGGGGCATAGACTTGGGTTGCTGTAATGTTGAGTGGCTTGTCCTGAGAATGAACCAAGATCATTCTGTTGTTTTTGAGGTGGCACCCAAGCACTGCATTTCGGACCCTCTTGTTGATTATAAGGGCTATTCCATTTCTTCTATGGGGTTCTTGCCCCAGTAGTAGATACAATGATCATCTGAATTAAATTCGCCCATTTCCATCCATTTTAGTTCCCTGATGTGAACTAAAGATGTCGATGTTTTTTCTTACCATCTCTGCTTGACCACGTCCAATTTATCTTGATTCATGGACCTAACATTCCAGGTTCCTGTGCAATACCATTCTTTGCACCATAGGCTTTTGTTTTCATCACCAGACACATCCATAACTGAGCGTCGTTTCCACTGTGGCCCAGCCGCTTCCTCCTCTCTGGGCTGTTAGTAGCCCAGTAGCATGTGGGACACCTTCAGACCTGGGGGACTCATCCTTCGGTGTCATATCTTTCTGTCCTTTTACACAGTTAATGAGGTTCTAATGGAGTGGTTTGCCACTCCCTCCTCCAGTGGATTACGTTTTGTCTGAATTCTTCATTAGGACCCGTCCACCTTGGGTGGCCCTGCTCGGCATGGCCCGTAGCTTCATTGAGCAACACAGGTCCCTTTGCCACAGCAAGGCAGTGATCCGTGAAGGGGAAACTACTTGGTAGCATTGTACTGTCACCAGTGTTTAGAACAGGGCCTGTCACTAGAAGCTGTTCTGTAAGTAATATTTGCTAAATGAATGGGATTTTAACTAGGCAGTTTTATTAGGAATGGTGCCATTACTTAAATGGTATGAAAAAGTCATCTGATCCCTCTTCTCCTGTGTCAGATGCCTGTTTCTGGGTTTGTTTGTTTGTTTTCTGTACTTTTACTTAGTTTATTGTAGGATTTTAGCTTTATTGTTGGAATTGGGTGACCAAGAAGGGGAATAGGATAGGAAAAAATATCAATTATTGTTCTATGGCATAGCTTTTTTCGGGGGGAGGGAGGTTGTTTTAAACACTGTGGAACTACACTGAAGAAATGTTCTTAACTGGTTCATTCTTTGAACTTAGGTGTTAGTCACTCCTTGGAAGATAATCCCTCCAAAAATATTGTCAGTATCTGATTAATAGGAACTAATTCCTGATTAATAGGGACTGGTTAATAGAAACTAGTCTTAATTTTCTTGTACCAAGTATGCTTTTTGGACCAGTGACTTTCCTACCACTTGTTCTAAAAACAGTGACCCACAGATCTAGCTTTAAAAAAAAAAAAAAGGGACAGTCATAAGTCTGCCCTCTTATGTTATCCCTAACAGTATCTGCTTTTTTTTTTTTTCCTTCCTTTTTTTGGCGGGGGGCGGGGAGGGGGGTTGTTTAGAATGTAAAAGAATCCAGTGCCTCTATATGTTTGTTTTATATCCCCACAATAACAAATTGCCCCAAACTTAGTGGTTTATGACAGTGCAGATTTATTCTCTCACACTTGCTTAAGTCAGATGTTCAGGTAGAGTAGGCTGGTTCCTCTCTTCTGGGTCTCACAAGGTTTGAAAGCAGGTTGTCAGCTGGCCTAGACTGCAGGGACAAATCTGCTGCCAAGCCTGTTAGAGTGTTAGGAAAATTCAGTTGCCTGCAGTTGTAGGACTGAGGTCCCATTCCTTGCTGTTGTGTCAGCCAGGCCCCTCTCAGATGCTTAAAGCCTCTTGGATTCCTCACCTGCATCCTTCATCTTCAAATCGGCAGTAATGCATTGAGTCCTTGTCACACTTTAGATAGCTCTGGCCTCCCCTCTGCCACATTGATTCCACATCCATCCAGAGGAAGTTTTCTGCTTCTGTGGGGTTTTATAAGTAGATGAGACCCACGAGGATATTCCAGGGGACTATCTGTCTTAAGGGCTTCCCTGTTGGGTGAGATGATGAAGAATCTGCCTGCAATGCAGGAGACTCAGCTAGAGGGGACCCACGAGGGTATTCCAGGGGAATATCTGTCTTGAAGTCTATAACTTTACTTCTGAAAGTCCCTTTGCCATGTAGTATGGCATATTCACAGGTTCTGTAGACCAGGATCTAGACATCTTAAGAAGTCATTCTGCCTACCACACCATCTGTGAAAGATATTTTGTAAACCCCAAAATGTTCAGGGTTCCCTTTCAGCAGTCCTTTGACTTGCCATGGAATAAATGCTAACCTAGTAACTTAAAATGGAAAATCTGATGTTCAGTCATCCCCCAGTATCCTTGGGGGAATTGGTTCCAGGCCCCACCCCAGATACCAAAATCTGCAGATGCTCAGATCCCATAGTTGTCCCTCCCTGTGCACAGATGCAGAAACTGGATTCAAAGGCTGACTATATTTATTGGGAAAAATAAAGTCTACATTTCAGGTGTTCCCATGTTGTTAAAGAGTCAAACATATTCAAAAAGTAAAGTATGGAAGCTTTTTATGATTGACAAGTACTCAGATATTAAGGGTCCAAGCGTGTTAATGACTGCAGATCCTTCAAAATACAGTGGTGCAGTGTATATCAATCCCAAGGTCACGTGATGAGGGATAAAATTAACAAAATAGAATTTAGTGAAACTTATACATTACTTTTAAATACCAGGGAGAGCCTACTATTTTAGGTGAATTCTTTTGTTAAACAGGTTTTTCTTAAGACAAGTTATACTTTGCATTTGTTGACTGTCAAGATTTTCTATAAGATATTTAAATTCCAAAGCACTATTATTCATATATCACCCAGTTGGTTATTAGAATATAAAGAGAAGACTGCCAAAATAATATTATTTTTAGTGTTCAGTCACTAAGTGGTTTGACTCTGCCACCCCATGGACTGCAGCACAGCAGGCTTCCCTGTCCTTCACTGTCTCCCAGAGTTTGCTCAAATTCATGTACGTTGGATTGAGGATGCTATCTAACCATCTCATCCTCTGCCTCCCTCTTCTCCTTTTGCCTTCAGTCTTTCCCAGCATCACCATCTTTTCCATTGAGTCTGCTCTTTGCATCAGGTGGCCAAAGTATTGGAGCTTCAACTTCAGCGTCAGCCCAGTGAATATTCAGAGTATTAAACTATGAGAAAGGCAGGGCAATAATAAAGGGAAACCAGATATGTGTAAAACAGTTTCGTTTCTATTTATCTGGAATGTATTTTAGTATTTGACTGTGATAGTCCCTTACCCATGAAATGAAAACTAAAAAATTAACTAATTGACCCCACATTATTTGAAATAAAAGTCTCTCCTCGCCAAATTGTGATGTCATCCTTATCATAATATTGAATTCTTGCCCATACAGAATTGATTAGTCTCATTACTACACTATTTTAATTATTATAATTTTACAATATATTTAGTATATGGCTGGGCCAGTTTCCGTTTATAGACATTCCAAAGTTTTTGTGGCTACTACTCATTTTCTTTTTTAGGACTACTTTGTAAGGCTCTGAAAAAATTCCATACTTTTTTTGTCTCTCTTTAATTTTATTGAAGTATACATGAAATTTATTGTCTTGATCATTTTTAGCTATGTAGTTCAATGTACATTCACACTGTTGTGCAGCCAGTCTCCAGAGCTTTTTGTCATCTTTCAAAAGTGAAATTATACCCATTAAACAGTCATTTCCCACTTTCCCTTCCCCTCAGTCCCTGGTTATCACCATTCTACTTTCTTTGTCTGAATAGATGCCTCATACAAGTAGAGTCATGCACTATTTGTCTTTTTGTAACTGACCTGTTTCTGTCTGCATAGTGTTCTCGGGGTTCATCCCTGCTGTGGCACGTGTCAGTTTTTTTCTTCTCGAGGCTGAATAATAGTCCACATTTTGTTTATGCGTTTATCTGTTGATTGACGTTGTTTGCTTTCACTTTTTAGCTATTGTAAATAATGCTGCTGTGTTCATGGGTATACAAATATCAGTTCCAGGTCTCTGCTTTCAGTTCCTTTAGCTATATACCCCATAGCCCATAAAATTTTTTAAAGTTTCATTACATTTCAGCCTCGTGTCATCCCTAGAACGGCTTCCACTAGCCTAAAATTACAGAAAGAGTTTATACTTTTATTCCCAAGTGAAAAACCAGTGCTAATTAATGAATGATCCGTGAGTCCCCACATTCATCGGAAGTACATGGTACATTTATCCTATCTTAAATTATCATTCTATATGTCTATTTCTTGACCTTCTATTCATTTATTTAGTTACCTCTTCCTGCACCATTACAGGTGTTTAACTGTAGTATTCTACTGTGTTTTGATGACTGGTGATGAGTTTCTCATATTCTCCTTCAGACGTCTCTTTTTTCCTCCACATACCTATTTTTCAAACAGAATTTAAAATCAGTTTATCAAAAAATTCATAGAAAATTGAAGTATAATGACACTAAATTTGTGAATAATTTTTGGGGAGAATAGATTACAATAGAGTCTTTTCCCGTAATAGTAAGAGCGAACAGTTTTGTGTATTTTCTGTGTGCCAACCATTGTAATAAGCCATTCTCTTGTATCCCTTTTGGTGAAACAGACTTAGTTGAAGAGCCTGCTCAGACTCATGCCTTAAGTGGTAGAGCAGGTTTTTTTAAATTAATTTATTTTAATTGGAGGCTAATTACAATAGTGTGGTGGGTTTTGCCATGCATTGACATGAATCAGCCATGGTTGTACATGTGTCCCCCCATCCTGAACCCCCGTCCCATCCCTCAGGCTTGTCCCGGTGCACCGGCTTTGAGTGCCCTGTTTCATGCATTGAACTTGGACTGGTCATCTGTTTCATATATGGTAATATACATGTTTCAGTGCTGTTCTCTCAAATTGTCCCACCCTCACCTTCTCCCACAGAGTCCAAAAGTCTGTTCTTTATATACGTGTCTCTTTTGCTGTCTTGCATATAGGGTCGTTGTTATATAGGCCATCTTGCATATACAGGCCATCTTTCTAAATTCCATATATATGCGTTAATATACTGTATTGGTATTTTTCTTTCTGACTGACTTCACTCTGTATAATAGGCTCCAGTTTTATCCACCTCATTAGAACTGACTCAAATGTGTACTTTTTAATAGCTGAGTAATATTCCACTGTGTATGTATACCACAACTTTCTTACCCATTCGTCCACCAGTGGACACCTAGGTTGCTTCCATGTCCTAGCTATTGTAAACAGTGCTGCGATGAATGCTGGGGTACATGTGGGTAGAGCAGTTTTGAACCAAGAGCTCTAACACTAAAATCTGTGCCATTAACCACCATATAGCACCCCTCATCCATGAAAAGTGCTATATTTCTCTTTTTATTTGTCCTGATCTTACACACATCAATAAACTTAGTTTCATTGTGCTCTTCAGAACCCGTGAATGGGTAGTGATTTTTAAACATCCCCTACAGCCTCATCCTTTTCTGTAAATGATTTTGTAAATGGTTGGTTTTATGTGTCAACTGGATATAGAGAGCCCAGTTTTCAGTCAAGCAACAGTCTAGGTGTTGCTGTGAAAATATTTTCTAGATTTGGTAAACATTTAAATCCTTAGAGTTTGAGTAAAACAGATTATCTTCCATACTGTGGGTGGGCCTCATCCCATCAGTTGAAGACCTTAAGAAAACAGACCAAGATCCTTTAAAGAAGGAGGAATTCTGCATCAGACAGCTGTAACATCCCTTCTCCCTAGCCTCTCTAGCCTGCTGTCCTGTCCTGCAAGCTTCTCACTTGCCGTCCCCCGCAATTACATGAGTCAGTTCCTTAATAGTCACTTCCGTACTCCCACCGCCCCATCCGAGTTAGGTTCTGCAGCCTACCATTTTAATCACTCCCTCTGTCATACTTGTCTAGCAGCTGCAGTTAAATTGAACTCTGCATCTACTCAACACCTCAGCAGCCAGATGCAGCTAGAGAAAAATATACAGCCATACAGACCAATCTCACTTTAAAATCATGACCGCAAACCCCAGGAGGACCCTAAATGCCATTTGGCAACATTTCCTTATTTCTCTGGTCAACTGACTTACCCACTCTCCAAGACGATTGCAGTATTTCATGCTCTCCTTCCACCTTCTTTACTCTCAGCTGATGACGTCACTGCTTATTTCATTTAAATTTTAAAAAAAATTGAAGAGAATGTTCTCATCCTTCCACTACCACTGTTCATCTCCCTCCTATTATGTGGAATGGGACTGAATTGCCCATGTCCCTGTCTGAGGTCAAGCCTTCCACTCTGTGCTGAAACCCTTACTCTTCTATACAAGGACTTTGCTGTCAGAATTGTCTTCATCTGTTCTCTCCAGTTTTTGTTTTTTGGTTTTTTTTACCCTACTTTCATTCCAGTCAGCATACAAATATGCTGTAATATTTTCCAGCTCTTAGCCATTTGAATCAAGGAGAACTAGTGGGATACTTCAATATTACCTCTGTTAACTGTCCACCATATTGTACCATGATGTTCCCATCATGCTCTCAGCCTGGGGGTTTATGTCATTTTAAATCAGCTTCCAAAGTAATTTATTACTTCTAAGAGGCTAACAAATAGTGAAGCAAGCAAGAGCTGTGATGTCTCAGTTCACATCCATTCTGACCTGCTCTTCTGTCTGTGGGTATCAAAACAATAATGCAGTAGGACTTCCCTGGCAGTCTAGTGGTTGGTAGCTCTCGCTTCCATTGCAGGGGGCATGGGTTCAATCCCTGGTCTGGGACCTAAGATCCTACATGCTGCGTGACATGGTCAACCAAAAAAAAGCAGTTTTTTGCATTTCCTAAGTTATTCTGTCTGCAGTGAACTTGAGGGTAGAGACAGTGTGTTATTCTTCTTTTTATTCCCAGAGCTTGGTACATAGTAATTACAGTACTTTAGAAAGGTTTCTTGGACTTAACCTGAGGTTCCTCTAGGACTTGTCATTCTGAAACAGTTTCTTCCTCCACTGTGTCATCTTGTTCGTGGCGGCTGCTTGCAGGATGGAGAAGCGTGCATGCAGGGTTCTGCATTGCTCAGGTGTCTGACAGGTCTCCCTGGCTAGTCGGGTGGCGAGTGAGAGTCACAGAACATCCACACTGGTTCAGAACAAGAGTATCAATATGAGAAAGAAGGCTGAGGCGGCCTGCCTTCTCCTTGGTCATGCCTACAGTCTGTTACTGAAAGTAGTGAAATGTGTTAATAGTTCTTTGTCTTTGTGATTTAGCCTTGGCATTAGGTTGCATGGATTTGTATTTTACCTCCTGCTTTTCAGCTGTGTGACTTTGGGAAAATTACTTAACTTCTCTGTGCTAGTGTTTCTTTCTAAAATGGGAATAGGATTTCCCTGGCCATTCAGTGGTTAAGATTCCATGATTCCAATGCAGGGGATGCAGGTTCCGTCCCTTGTAAAGGCACTAAGATTCCACGTACCAAATGGTCAAAAACTAAATAAAATGGGAGTAGTACTGTACTTGGCTCATAGGGTTTTTATAAGGATCGTGTGAGTCAATTTATATAAGATGCGTAGAATGATACCTGGTACATGAGCAGCACTAGAAAGTGTTAGCTATTGTTATTGCTTATGTTGTTATTTGCAGGATTGTAAAAGCTTAAGTGAGCTTCGTTCGTATACTTTCAGTAGTTGCAACACCTAACAGCTTGATTTTGGGGATTTCTTCACTTTATCTGAAGGAGAGTTAGTACACAGAGCAAAGCACTACCCCAGTTGAGGCATTAAAAGCAGGTTGTGGTAGATGCAGAGAACAAACTAGTGGTTACCAGTTAGGAAGGGGTCGAGCAATAGAGAGGTAGGGGAGTGGGTACCAACTATTGGGTGTAAGACAGGCTCAAGGATATAATCATATAACATGGAGAATATAGTCAATATTCTGCAACTGTAAATGGAAAACCAACTTGTAAAATCGTATAAAAATTAACAATTTAGATTTTATTCAAGTGGGCTATTGTACATTTGACACTATCTCCAAGATCTCTGTCATCCTAAATAAATAAAATTGGGGTTAATTGTGTACCCTTTTTTATCCCCTTGGGTGTTAGAGTTGACAGCTAGTCTTCAGCCTTTCTGCCGCATGAACTTAATGGAAGTAATTTATAAGTCTTGAAGTATTTATAGAAACTAAAACAATTTAGCTTGAGATTGGTTTGTATACCATAGCGTGATTGTACTTTCTAACTCACTGTCCAACAGTGAGTTAAATGAGCCACCAGATAAGGTTAACAAGTTCATTGTCTCCAGCAGGCCTCAGGGTAATCTGCTGTGTGTGTTGTAATCTGCTGAACAGTATTAAAAGAGTTGTCTGGTTGCAGTACCGTGGAAGTTTCTAGTTTCTAAAAGGAGCACATCTTGTAGATTTTCTCGCTCCTTCACATTTGAAGGTTAGTTATAGTTCCCCAGGGTAGGAGGCCTCTACATTTCTAAACTAGATAAGGTGGGCATATCATACGGCATTTAGGCAAAGAGTAATGATGGCTGTTTTTATTTGTGATGGTACGTGATAGGTCACCAAAATTTCACACTTTAGAAAAACGATGAACTAATATTAATGATTTCCATCTTATTCTGAAGTTGTTCAGGACACTTCAAGACTATGTAAAGAAAACCAAAGCCACGTGAGACTATCTAGGAAATAGTCATGTGATTTAAAAAAGCAGTAGATGAAAGCGAAGAAACCTGGGCTCTATGTATGACTTAGCCACTTATTATGTGGCCTTGGGTGCAAGTTACTTGCTTGAATATCACAAAAGTGATTTACATATTTTGTGTGGACTATTATTATGAAAGAGTAAGTGAGAGCATGTGTTAGAGTGACATCCAAAAAATGAGTTCCTTATGATATATACATATATTTAACACTTAGCGAATTGTGATTGTTTACATTCTTAATGAGTTCCTTATGGACAGGGACTGTGAGTTGATCATCCTTAGATCTCCAGGGTCTAGCAGAGTCCCCAACCATACATTTTATTAATCAAAGTTGTCTAACTTTATTTATAGCTTTGCAGGTAAGTAAAAATTTCAAATAAGATTTAAACTGAGATGCAATTTAGGGGAACCATCTAGAACCATTTCTCAATTTTATCCTGGGCTTCCCTTCTGCCTCAGCTGGTAAACAATCCACGTGCAATGCAGGAGACCTGGGTTCAATCCCCTGGGTTGGGAAGATCCCTTGGAGAAGAGAACGGCTACCCACTCCAGTAATCTAACCTGGAGAATTCCATGGACTGTATAGTCCGTGGTGTCACAAAGAGTCAGACACAACTGAGCAACCTTCACTTTCAACTAAGATAAACGTTTTATATAATACTTACTAAACACACATGTAACTGAAACCAGATATTTAGGAAACACTTCGGTGTGTATGTGATGTCCTCTGATAAGTTCTAATCCACTGTGTTTCGTGCGTTAAGTCACTTCAGTCATGTCTGACTCTCTGCAACCCTGTGGACTGTAGCTCACCAGGCTCCTCTGTCCATGGGATTCTCCAGGCAAGAATAATGAAATTGGTTGCCATGCCCTCCTCCAGGGGATCTTCCCAACCCAGGGATCGAACCCAAGTCTCTTGTGTCTCCTGAGTTGGTAGGTGGGTTCTTTACAACTGGCACCACCTGAGAAGCCCACATTATGTTTCATTCAGTAAAAATAATACTGGCACAGCCCACTGAAGTGATTTCAGGATTTTTTAATGAGTTTTACACCTGCAGTTTAAAAGATAACTTTTCAAGAATGCAATCTCCAAGAGAGCAGAAACCTGGTTATGTTTGAGTCTGTATTGCTAGTTCTAGGGTGTCATAGGTGTTCAATACATATTTCTTGAATGAGTAAAAGAGTGGAGATCCTCTTTTCCCATGTTGTTGTTCAGTCGGTAAGTAGTGTCCAACTCTTTGCAATCCCATAAACTGCAGCACCCCAAGCTTCCCTGTCTTTCACTATCTCCTCAGTTTGCTCAAACCCATGTCCATTGAGTCAGTGAGGCCATCCAGCCATCTCATTCTCTGTTGTCCCCTTCTCCTCTTCCCCTCAATCTTTCCCAGCATCAGGGTCTTTTCTAATGAGTTGGCTCTTTGCATCAGGTGGCCAAAGTATTGGAGTTTCAGCTTCAACATCAATCCTTCCAATGAATATTCAGGACTGATTTCCTTTAGGATTGACTGGTTTGATCTCCTTGCTAAGGAACTCTCAAGAGTCTTCTCCAACACCACAATTCAAAAGCATCAGTTCTTTGGCACTAAGCATTCTTTATGGTCCAACTCTCACATCCATACATGACTACTGGAAAAATCATAGCTTTGACTATATGGACCTTTCTCAGCAAAGTGATGCCTCTGCTTTTTAATATGCTATCTAGGCTTGTCCTAGCTTTTCTTCCAAGGAACATGCATCTTTTAATTTCATGACTGCAGTCACCATCTGCAGTGATTTTGGAGCCCAAGAAAATAAAGTCTGTCACTATTTCCATTTTTTCCACATCTATTTGCCATGAAGTGATAGAACTGGATGACATGATCTTCTTTTCATGAATGCTGAGTTTTGAATTTTAAGCCACTTTTTCACTCTCCTCTTTAACTTTTATCACAAGGCTGTTTAGTCCTTTGTTTTCTGCCATAAGAGTGGTGTCATCTGTGTATCTGAGGTTATTGATATTTCTCCCGGCAATCTTGATTCCAGTTTGTGCTTCATCCAACCTGGCATTTCACATGATGTACTCTGCATACAAAGTAAATAAGAAGGGTGACAATTAACAGTCTTGACGTCCTCCTTCCCAATTTGGAACCAGTCTCTTTCATGTCTGGTTCTAACTTGACCTGTGCAGTTGCTTCTTGACCTGCATACAGGTTTCTCAGGAGGCAGGTAAGGTGGTCTGGTATTCCTGTTTCTTTAAGAATTTTCCATAGTTTGTTGTGATCCACACAGTCAAAGGCTTTAACGTAGTCAGTGAAGCAGAAATAGATGGGGTTTTTTGGAATTCCGTTGGTTTTTCCCATGCTCTTTCCCATGAGTCACATTTAAGGATAGGACAAAAGAAAAAGGATTACATATTCCTTGCTCCATTTCAGCTGATCAAGAATTTGAATGATCTAAGTGTAATACAATACACTAAGCAACATGGAGGGTACAGATTTAAGCAAGACTTTGTCTCAGATCTCATGCAGTTTTAGAACCCAATCCAGGAGGATAGTCAAATACAAATAGGCTCCTTAGAAGGAGTTTCAATGTTTTACCAAAATATTTCACACAACTAAATTAAGTTCTTGCTAGGAGAGATTTGCCAAGAACTTGGTTTTCCAGTATAGTTGTGGTTCAGGACCAAGAACTGGTAGTACCCTCTCCCATCTACTAGTAGAGTCAAACTGTGGATCATATAAAATAGGTTTAGTTTTGAAAATATTCATGGTGCGTTTGGTTCACTGTTGATTTGACTTTTAAAAATCTATTCTCCTTTAAATAACTTACTTCAGAGTCATCTTGTATCTAGCTGGTTGTGGGTTTTAGAAATTGGATCTTTTGGTAAACATAGTAATTTGTTTTTGAGAATTAGTTTGCCTAATCAATAAAGAGGAGGAAACTTCAGCCCTGTACAAAATACATGTCACCGCATTTTCTTTGCTTTTTAGATTATCATGTCAGTATATATATATATTATCATGCCAGTATATCATGTTAGGCATATTCACACTCATGAGATCAGGACAGTACTTGGGAGCTTTTAAGACTCAGTACAGTCCCTAAGAAGGCCAGTCTTAGGCTAACTTTGAAGATGCAGTCTAAATAGTTATATTGAAGCAAGTGTAAACTGAGATTGTCCCAGCAAACAAGGAAGTTTGGCCGTAGCTTTTGTGCATATGTTTATTTTGGCTATACTGTCAGTCTTAGGCTAACTTTAAATTTTATCATCAGAACTGAGACTTGAGAGTAAAACCCTAGTAACTAAAAGACTACTGACAAATCTTTCATAATCAGGAGATATTACATACTCCAAAAGATTAAGGCTTAATACTTTAATTACTGTTATCAACAATTTATAAATAATTTTGAAATGAAAATGTTTTTGATACGTAGATAATTTTCTTTTCCCTAAGACAGAGAAGGTCAGCCATGTGCTTATCAAATAGTATTTTCTGGTAGTGAAGAGATTGGACATTTTCTTAGAAATAGTAATAAAATAGCATCTATACTATATAATTCTTATAAAGCAAATTAACAGACATAGATGGGTATTCATTATTTCATCTAAAAAATACTGGAAAATCTCAGTTCATTTGGTGCAATTTTATTGTCTCTGGTTTATGACCAGCCTGTTGTTAAAGCACCATAGAAAGCATTTAATATGATTTACTGTTAAGTAGCATTTGTGGTAAGATTGTCTTGGAATATATCCTTTGGTACCAAAAAGACTTCATAAGGTAGCTTAACAGTGTGAACATCAAGGACAGTTTTATATGAGAAGGCACTATAATAATTACCCCACAGTCTCTACTTGTCACAGTTTATTTTGGATTTTTAACTCAGTAATTGAAATATCTTGTCCTAAACACCTTTTGGGGGGAATAAAGTAAATTACTTTTAATGCCATGAACACTGATTCTAGTTTTTAGGGGAAACAGTCATATGTTATATCATTTAATATGCCTTTTAAGGAAATCAGACCCAGACTCTAAGTGATTATATTAAATGTTTTAAGTTCCAGACTAGGGAGATAGCATTTATCATAGTTGTTGCTTTCAAGCAGGAAGCATAACATTTTATTAAGTTGATAAAATAAATCACTGACTAAAATGAAGTTTAATGAAAGTTCTCTATCAGAAGAACTTAACATTTAAACATATGACTGTAATATAGTACAGTCAGTTCAGTTCTGTAAACAATGCTTTAGAAATAATAAATGGAAATATTTAGGCCAGTTTTTTGCATTGAAGCAAGATTGAGTTCAAAAGTAGCTGCAGTTATTTATGTATTTATTGCTTTCCCATATATTTCAAGATGATGATTTTTCTGTGAATTGTTTCCTCTTTTTATGTTAATACTCTGGAATATTCTGATAAGCCTTCTAACCCTCAGGGACACTGCAGGTATCAGAGGGGGTTAGACATGTTCTAGCGGTCCTTCCTTGGCCCTCTTCTCTTCACTGACTTGCCATCTCTGTGGATTTAAGATGTTCAAGGCTGTAAGGTCCTAACACCAAAGTGAGATTAGTTCTCCAGTCCTCTGCTCGTGTCCTTCTTGAATATATAAGAACCCCATAAAACCACTGCCTTATAGAGACCTTTTACTTAGATCTGTACTTCTCAAGAAGATAAATAATTGCTTATAGGTATCATAAAGCAGAGTCGAATTAACTGTGCCATTGTTTTCCATTCAGTTTAGTGAGTCACTGCTCTTGGTAATGTGACATAACTCCCAAATCTTGAAAGTTCTGAGAACTAACAGATAGCCAGAACCAGTCTGCTATTTACATGTGCATCCAGCCCTTTATCAGTGTGTAGAGCAGAGCATGAGGGAAAAATCCTACCAACGTGTGTTTGCTGCCACTAACACTTGATGTCTGTTGTAGGTCAAGCGCTCTTCTAAGTACTTTATACGCACTAATGTATTTAGTTCTCATAGTAGTCCTCTGTGGAAGACTCTGTTTATTATCCCCATTTTGTAAATAAGGACAAAGAGGATAGGTATCTTTCCCCAGATCACACAAATAGTAAGATAGTGAAGTGAGAATTTGAACCAAGGGTGTGAATTGGAATCAGTGTCTCTTTTTGAGACATTGGGAACCTTTAAAAGTTACCAGATGTCAGAGTCAGGGAGGGATAGATTGGGAGTTTGGGATTGACATATACACCCAGAGAGATGTTGTGGGGAGGGAGGTGGGAGGGGGGTTCATGTTTGGGAACGCATGTAAGAATTAAAGATTTTAAAATTTAAAAAATAAAAAACTAAAAAAAAATAAAATAGCCAACACAGACCTACTGTGTACCATAGGGAACTCAATATTGTGTAAAATAACCTAAATGGGAAAATAATTTGAAAAAGAATAGATACTTACATGGGTATAACTGAATCACTTTGCAGTATACCTGTAACTAACCCATCATTGTTAATCAACAAAACTCCAATATAAAATAAAACTTAAATTGAAAAAAAGTTACCAAATATCTGTGAAGAAACCAAGGCAAAGAACCCCCATCTCCTGACACTCAGCCCAGTGTCTTTCCACTATAGTTCAAATGCTCCAGCATTGTTCGTTGTGATGCTTGGATCAGCCTTTTTCTATCCAAGCAGTAAACTCAAGTAAATTCTAAGATGATAGAAACAATGTTCTTGTGATCCAGACTGGAACACAGAGATGTTGTGAGCTTTCCTGTTGGATCCTAAGGGAATGATGGTGTTAGATGAAGCTGACCAAATAGCTTAGTAGATGGTTGACATGGACGTGTTTATGGTATCTCTGCTGTTATTTCATGGTTTGAGAGAGACTGTTTTGTGGTAGCAGCTGGCTTATTTACTGTTTTCCTTTGGTATATTGGGAAGAGTTTGAGAAGAATCACATTGTAAACCAACTTTCAAATGAAAGCGTCTGATCTTCATATAATCCCTCAGGGATTATATGGTTGTCAGCGTTGGGTAAACTTGAACATAAAGCTTCCTTTAGTGGATCACCCCCAGTGTTCCATGTCACTCCACCCTCACACAGCCCTGTGTGGTAAACTTTCTCTGCAGGCTGGCCCCAGTGTCCCTATGTATATACCTCTTCATCCCAGCTTCTGCTGTTGTCTCAGAGCAGTATATTCAACTAGTCTCTGAATACTGGTTATACTCTTAGACTTGGACCCAACTCTAGAAATAAAAGTGGTCTTTTCCCAATTCAAATAAAAAGCTAAGCCTTTAAATAAAATTGTCCTTTTTCCCCAAGTATGTAAGTTTAAAACTTTTGGCATCTGCTGCTACTTAGACAACAAAATCAATGAAGACATATCCAACAGAAATTAACAAAAATCTTGCTAACATCCAGTCATGTCTAATTCAGCAGCTTGGTTTGTTTGTTTGTTTTTCATGGATACATGTTCCTGGCTGTGATTTCATGTTGCATATTTATAATACATCTTCTGTTGGAAAATATCAATGTTTTATGGTTCTACAAAAGCATGAATTTCCACATAGTGAGTTTGAGAAGCTCTGTTGAGCTTTGTGAGAAGACGTTTATTCTACAGATACCGTGTGAAATGTTTCAGCAGTGGTAGGTAAATAATTTTTTAAAGACAAAGGATGGAAATCAAGTTAGAGGAGCATTGAGAAACACTGCTATAAATCTTAAACTGTGAGACGATAATATTACTCAACATGAGTAAATCCCCACAGCAAGTCATTTTAGGGGGTGTTTCACAGCTAAAATCATTCAGTAAAAGACTAAGTCCTCATATACAGTCAGCTCTCTCCATATCCACATATGCAGGGGGCTGCCTTTACCATGCCGTTTGAAATGAGGGTCTAGAGCATCTCGGCCTGGGGAGTCTGGGGGGCTTCTGGAACCAGTCCCTTGCAGATACCGAGAGACTGCTGTGTTTGTTTTGTTTGTTTACAGTTATATCATGCGTCTCCACTTAAAATAGGCATCCTCCATATTGTCTGCATAGCCTTGGCAGGACTTTGAGGCAGAAGGACTCGATAAGGCTTGCTGACCTTGAATTAAACGCTCGTCTCCCGCAGGCAGCCTGCCCAGTTTTTAAAGAGTAATAAGCCTTCCAGGCGTGTTCTCTAATAATAGAGCAAGGAAGCCCTAACAGAAACAGGAACATTTGGAGAGCATTTCTCACTCTGATGGACTTTCTGTGGAAGTTTTACTCTCTTTTTCTTTGGAGTCCATTCAGAAGAAAAATTTTTTAATCACACCAAGGAGAAACATTGAATATACTTAATTAATTTCTTCAGTAATGTGCTGCTGTTTATAGATGAGAGGTGACTGACCAGAATACATATATATATATATTTAGAGTTTGGGGTTTTATTTTTTGTTTTCTGTCTTCTGGGGGCATGCCCTGCAGCTTGTGGGATATCAGTTCCCTGACCAGGGATTGAACCTGTGCCCTCAGCAGTGAAAGCAAAAAGTCCTAACCACTAGACTGCCAGGGACTTGCCAGTTTTTTCCTGTTCTTGGTATGTTATTTGTTTACAGTCTGTTTTTCACATGTTTTTGAAGGCAGCTGTCTGAAATTAGGAAGGCAATCTGTAATTTGAGGAATAACCTAGTTAAAGGTTTTTGACTAGGAGAGGGGCCTGGCAGGCTATAGTCCATGGGATTGCAAAGAGTTGGACATGACTTAATGGCCAAACAACAAGAGTTCAAGAACTGATTGGACCATCTTTTGAGTTTTTCATTAGAAATGCTTTAAGGTAGCTAATAGTCTTTTCACTTTGGGGGGGGTGGGGGTGGGCGTCAAGTCCCATACTCATAATATGTATATTTTATTTCTCTTTTACTAAAGTTTATATTTTGGATTATTTCATAGAAGAAGGACAAGAAAATGGAAACTTTTTTGTTCAAGAATTTCTTGGTTCTCACTTTGCTAACAGAGAGGAAACTTTGTTATGATGCCAAATTACACTTTTTTAAAGGAACAAAGTATGTATTCTGTCTGAACGAAATTTTGTCCTTGGAGGATTCATGATATTTATAGAAGAGTTTTTGTTTAGGTTTGCCAGCTGTGGAAATTATATACTCTTTACCATTTGGTACAAGTTAGTAGATCTTTTACTTCTATTCCTAGCAACCCACTCCAGTGTTCTTGCCTGGAGAATCCGAGGGACAGGGGAGCCTGGTGGGCTGCCGTCTATGGGGTCGCACAGAGTCAGACACGACTGAAGTGACTTAGCAGTAGCAGCAGCATTTTTTAGACAGTTTTATTAAGACATAGTTCACTTATCATACAGTTCGCCCTTTGTGTACAACTCAGTGGATTTTAGGGCATTCACAGAATTGTACAGCTATCATCCCATTCAATATTAGTCATTTCTCATCACCTCAGAAAGAAATCCCATACCCATTAGGGATCACTCCCGATTTCTCGGCAAACCTCCCAGTCATAAGTAGCCACTAATCTATTTTCTGTCTGTATAAATTTACCTATTTTAGGCATTTCGTATAAATGGAATCATACACGGTGATTGACTTATTTCACCTGGCATAATTTTTCAAGAGTTTCAAGAGTCATTCAGCTGCTGCATGCATCAGGAACGTCTTTCCTTTTTGTTGAGAAATAATGTAGTAAAGGGATGCCACACTGTTCACCACTCACCAGCTGAGGAACGTTTGGGTTGTTTCTGCTTTGGGCCTGTAGAAAATAATACTGCTGTGAACATGGATGGCAGCTTTTTATATGTGTTTTCATGTGTTTGAGCATAAACCCAGGAGTGAAACCCTTTCCATTATTCTTGCCTGGAGAATCCCCATGGACAGCGAAGCCTGGTGGGCTAGAGTCCATGGGGTCACAGAGTTGGACACAACTGAGCAACTAAGAGGCAGCAGCATAGTAACCCTAGGCTTAATATATTTGAGGAAGCACCGGACTTTTCCAAAACTGCTGTAACATTTTACGTATGTACAGTGCAGTATTACTCAGTGATTAAAAAAGAATGAAATGCCATTTGCAGCAACATGATGGACCTGGAGATTATCATACTGAGTGAAGTCAGACAAAGACAAATATCACTTGTATTATATTACAGAGTATTATATATATGTGTGTGTGCATGTATTATATACAGAATCTAAAAAAATATATATGAAATAAACATATTTACAAAACAGAAACAAAGAAGGAACTTACGGTTACCAGGGGGCAAGGGTGGAGGAATACGTTGGGTGTTTAGGATTGACATGTCACACTGCTGTGTTTAAAACAGATAACCAACAAGCAGGTGGCTCAGTAGTAAAGAATCTGCCTGCCAGTGCAGGAGACAAAGGTTTGACCCCTGATCCTGGATCCTTATATTCCTAGTTTGTTGAGTGTTTTGATCATGAAAGCATTGGATTCTTTGTCCTTTCTTCTAGAGATGTGGTATATTACATTAATTGATCTGGGGAGATACTAAATTCACCTTCTGTTCCTAGAATAAATGTCACTTGGTCATGATGTATGTTCCTTTTTACATGTTGCCAAATTCTGTTTGCTAGTATTTTGTTGAGGATTTTTGAATCTGTATTCATAAGAGATTGACCTGTAGTTTTCTTATGATGTCTTTGTCTGGTTTTGGTGTCCCAATTCATGCTGGCCTCATAGAGTGACTTGGGGAATGGTCCCTTTTCTTCTGTCCTTTGAGAGTTTGTGAAGAATTAGTGTTCTTGTTTAAATACTTGGTGTGTGGATGCTCAGTAGCTTCAGTTGTGTTGGATTCTTTGCGACCCTATGGGCTGTAGCCTACCAGGTTCTTCTGGGATTCTCCAGACAAGAATACTGGAGCGGGTTGCCATGCCCTCCTCCAGGGGGTCTTCCCAACCCAGGGATCAAACCCACATCTCTTGCGTTTTCTGCATTGGCAGGCGGGCTCTTTACCACTAGCACCAAATCCCCTGGTTGTAGGATAGCTTTAAAATGACCAGTTCATTCTCTTTTCTTCATTCTCATTAATTATAGATCTATTCAAATTTTCTATCTCGATTCAGCCTCAATACCCTGTCTTCCCAGCAATTTATTCTCTTCGTTTCAGTTATCCAATTTGTTAGTGCACAATTACTCATAGTATTCTTTATAATTGTTTTTTTAAGGTCAGTAGAAATATCTAGTCATAGATCTATAACTAGTAAATAGTTACTTTAATCCAGAAAATAATTCTTACCTTTGGGGCCCTTTCTAAGGATAGAAGATACTTAAAATGCAAAGAACTGTTGAGTCCCTCATTGTTAAACATCAGCGTTAATTCCTGCCTGGCACAGAATATTAAGACAGAGCGTTTGGGAAACCATGTTAAGAGTGGTTAACGTCTGCTTTTTAATACTGTTCAAAGAAGTATCTCTGGGTTAAGAAATCCTTTTCCTAGCAACTTGCAGGCCTCCTTAACCTTGAGCCGAAACCCTTGGCCTGACGGCCCCGCTGTGTGTGTGGAGGTGGCGTTGCCGCTTGCAGAGCTGCCGGGCTCGTTTCTCGTGACAGTGTCTCAGCAGTTCTTCAGAGCCTTACGTAGGTCACATCTCTCATGGCAAACTTCAAAGGACTGACCAGGTTTTTAGGTGATGGATTTCTCTCTCATTTTATTGATTTTCCAATTTATAGAATGCATCGAAACATACTCTTTTGTATTTAGAACGTAAAGTCTTGAGTGCAGGGAAATTTCAGACCAAAGCAGTATATATAGTATATATACCCAGGCAACATGCAGAAGTGCTATAGAGATTATTTTCAGCTGTGGAAGAGCAGAGAGTAAAAGGTTTCCGAGTCTAGGATTCCCCATTCTGACAAGTACCTTCCCATCCTAAACCTGTATTAACTCTTCTGGCCAAAAGTCACTGTGCAGGGTTTTTGTTTTTGTTCTTTCATGAAAACCTTTCTCTCTCCTAATAAAACGTTTAGATTTCCATTATAGAAATCTATTATAAAAGCACTTTGAGGAGGCTATTTACTGGTCAACAAAAGATAAATTGTTAAAATTAATAGTGATGTTAAATGTTGAATGCAAATAAATGTTCAATTTACTAAAAGTTTTAAAATCTTTTGATTATTGCAGACAACTATTACGTATCTCTCTCTTTAAGAGAGGTGCTCATACCATAAAAAGAGAAAACGTAACTTTACATAGGAGCTGTCTGCATCTAGAACAAAAACCTGTAGGTGCCATTGTTAAGGAAGTTAGATAGTAGATCAAATTATTCGTTGTAAACAGTGTAAGCAATGAGATTTCTCAATTGGAAAAGACAATTTAAGTCCTAGAAGTTGGCTATCAGGAAACCACTGAACAAATAGATTGGGGTAAACATTTTTCTATGTCCGATGCAGGATACAGCATGCTTGGGGCTGGTGCATGGGAATGACCCGGAGGGTTGTTGTGAGGAGGGAGGGGGGTTCATGTTTGGGATCGCATGTACACCCATGGTGGATTCATGTCAATGTATGGCAAAACCAATACAGTATTATAAAGTAAAATAAAGTAAAAATAAAAAGTTAAAAAAAAATAAAACTTAGTAATATACATAGTTCATAAAATTGAGAAAAACAATCTTGAAGTGTGTGGAGTCAAAAGTGAATATATCTCTTTACACCCTTGTGTTCACACCCCCATGCTATATTTCTCTGTTCCCCCAAACTGTTAACAGTTTGATCTGTAATGCTTCAAACTTTCTTTTGTTGTAATTGGTGGTAGTTTTGTTTGTTTTGTTTTATATTTAGCCTGTAAACATACACACAGGACCTATTTATTTAACTTACAAAAATGTGATCTTATTACAGGTAATGTATTATGACCTGGTGTCTTTACTTTATGTGTCTTAGGTATATTTTTAGTGCCCTTTTATAGTAACTCATTCTTTTTAGTAGCTGTATGATAGTTCATCATATGGATTTACCATCACTTCTGTAACCATTCTCCTACTGGTATTTAGATTGTTTCCAGTTTTTAGTGCTATAGATAACTGAAGTTAATATCCTAGGACATGTCTCTGCATATGTTCAAGCATTTCTGTAGACTGCCTTCCAGGAGGTGGAATGGAAAATTAATTGTCATTGATTCACATTTGTGCAGTATCTTCTGACATCCTTACCAACACTAAGTATTAGCAATGTTTTGTATCTTTGCCAGTCTGATAGATTAAAAAAAAAAAAAAACAGAAAAACAAAAACCTGGTAGGGAGTTCCCTAGCCTTCCACTGGTTAGACTCCATGCTCTCACTGATGAGGGCCTGGGTTCAATCCCTGGTTGGAGAACTAAGGCCCCAGAGCCAAGCAGACCAAAAAAAAAAAAGAATGGTAGCTTATTGTTTTAACTAGCATTTTTCTGATTACTAATGAGATTGTTGAGCTTCCCTGGTAAAGGGAAGTAAAGAATCTTCCTACAATGCGGCAGACCCAGGTTTGATCCTGGGTCAGGAAGATCCCCTGGAGAAGAAGTATCAACCCACTCCAGTATTCTTGCCTGGGAAATCCCATGGACAGAGGAGCCTGGTAGGCAGTCCATGGGATTGCAAAGAGTCAGACATGACTGAGCATCTGTCACTTTGAGCTCACTTTGATTTTGATGCAGGAAGGCATTCCATATGTTCTATGGAACAATCAAAGGCACAGTGATAGGACTGAATGTGCCGTTATCATGGGAATTTCAGAGCTGTAAGGAAAATACCAAGAAATAGGGTTAGAAAGGCCTAAATATTCAGTAAAAGATTCAAGAAATAGTAGCCTCCTATTAAGTGGAATTGAATTATAAATGAAAAATATACTGAATCTTTTCTTCCCCTCTAGTACTGGATGAACGAATACACCTCTTCCATCGGAATTGGAGTTTTTCATTCAGGAATTGAAGTATATGGCAGAGGTATGTGTGCACACAGTCTAAATATACTTTCTGAAGATTTTTCTCATTTAAAGGGGTTGCAAAATCATGACTGTAACTTCCCTTTTTTTTTTTTTAAGTACCATACTTTATTGTAGAAAGTAGGGGAAAATCTCCCCATATTTGTTTATACTGTATATTAGAAAAATGCCCAAAATTGAATGTGTTTGAGGAGAAAGTACTCAAAGTACACACGTGTACATTGATTTGGTTATCTTTTATTCTAAATCCTGTGTCTTAAAAAATATTTTCCTTTTGAGATTGTTACACCATCATGGTTTTGCCTTAATCTATATTGACCTTCCTAAGAAACCTTGCACTTTAAAAAGATAGCATGATATAAATAATCATTTTGGTTGGAAAAGGATTGGTGCTGAAACGTCAATTTTGAAATACCAATTTCCTGAGGGAATTTCTGTAACTTGTTTTTGTAGACCTACAAATGTATAGTTATAAAGTTTAAAAATATTACTAAGCAAATCCTGCCTTTGAATACATGTTGCTTTTTGCTTAAGAGCGATGGCCTTTGTCATTAATTGAGCCCTTTTTATTCTTTATTACCAATTCATTACGATAAACGTAGCTGGAACCACTCAAACCAAGCAGCTCTGTTTCAGCAGCTTTTTCCTTTGTTCTAATTCTCTCTCTTGGTACAAGATAATCTCCTGACCATGTTGTTCATAAGACAGATCACGTTGCTGATTTCACCAAGGCTGTAATAATATACTAGTTTGAATCATAAGCTCACCCTGTAGCAAAATGCTCTTACTGGCTTCAGCTAGGCAGCCTCTGTGACTTCTTAGATTATGCCACTGCAGTTTCCTCCCAGCTACCCCTGAAGACTACATTTGTCGTTGTTCGGTCGCTAAGTCCTGTCTGGCTCTTTGCGACCCCATGGTACCAGCTTAGCTAATACAAGGAAAAGGCTCATTGATTACATGTGTCAGTGTGTTGTTTTACTGTCCCCTTTTTATATGCTAAATTAGCTGCTTCTAGGTTCAGCATACCATATTAAATATTGGCTATAAAAATCTGCCATATAAGCTCCATTTTACCTGAAAGATTGCCATCTACCAGAAAGCAGAGGGGTTTGTGTTGGAGGTTCCAGTGGTTGGTGTATTGATACAGGTGCAATTGTAGCCTGTGGGCTTGCTCCCTGTTTGATGTGGCTTTTGCCAAAGTGGCATGAATGTTTGTTTTTAACTGAATTTGAGTGGTATGTTACAGTTTTTAAAGTGCCACAGATTTTGGAACCATATGACCACACTACTCTGAGGTAGATTGTAGCATGGGGCATCCATTTTTCAGATGAAGAAACTAGAGCTCAAACCTGCAGAAAGTCATACTGCTAATTAACAAAACTAAGACTTGAACCCAAGTATTCTCATATACTAGTCCATTATCCTTTTATCTGCCTAATCATTGTTCCCATTCATAAAATGACTTATGAATAATTAGAAACATGATTCAAAAGAGTAAAACCTGAACCAACTACATTCCTAAAAGTGAATTATTGCTTCTTGAATAGACGAATAAGTGGGCCTGCAATTTTACTATAATTGAGAACATTAAAAATCAAAATATGATTTTCCATATCTAACCTTATCTACAATGTTTTATAAAGTTCTGTTATTAAAAAGTTGTATGTTTCAGAATTAAATGCTTTCTTATTCTACATTATTGTTGTTTCTTATGAAAGATCTGAATCAAAAGTAAACTTAGAATTGCCTTGTTCTTTCCCATGCCTTGTTCTAAAACCTTTAAGGTTATATTTAATAAATTTAAGTGACTATTAATTTAAGCATTTGTTTAGAATTCTTTAAGTCTACTACGATTTTCCACTTAAATACCAAAGTATCTCATACCATAATTGTCACCAGAAATTTTATTTCCTTCCTGATTTGAAACCATTGTTCATTTTTATTCTGGATGAGAGTTTGTATCTGATCAGTCTGGATGTACATTCACTATAATACAAGTTGCTGTCTCCTCACTTACAGATGTGCTGTGGAGTGTGTGTGTCTGTGTTTCAGTGGCTGTGTATGTTAATTTTTCAGCTGATTTTTTCTTGAATGAGAGGGATTGAATTCCATTTTTCTGGTTTCCTAATGTTTCATTCTTAATCAAAGATAAACCAGGAGTCTTAATCCCAAGAACCTTGAAAACTCATTGTTATTAGACAGGTTTTCCGGTAAAATACTAGTTTGAAATTTGACCACTTTAATTTTTAAATGGCACAACACTGAACTGACCACCTACATACTTTGGCATGGTAGGGAAACACAGGAACTTTTTTCTCTTGAGTGTTAGGCACTCTCCTCTAGCCATTATAAAGTAAACATAGAAGTCAGAATTACCTTTGAGCATCTTTTATTAGAGTTTCAAGTCTTGCGTCAACTATTCTATACAAGTAATAGCTGAATGAGATGTTTGTGAAAGCATTACTAAATTGAAAACTATTTAGATGGTATCAGTATTATCTTCATTATTTATTAAATCTAATTCAGCATACTGGTTAAATTTCATGTGATAAATACTAAGAATCATGAGTTTTCTCTTTTCAGAATTTGCTTATGGTGGCCATCCTTATCCCTTTTCTGGAATATTTGAAATTTCCCCAGGAAATGCTTCTGAACTAGGAGAAACATTTAAATTTAAGTAAGTAGGGAGGATAATTTTTATTACACTGTCTTAGGTGCCAAAACTTGTATTCAGGCATACAGAATTCATTCTGTAGATTAAAAAATATAGGAAGTTAAAGTGTTTCTTCAATGTTGTTTTAGTTGCTAATGCTTTAAAATCAAATCTAAGTTGTTGTGTAAAGATAGTAATCAGCCAGATAAAGTGCCTGAAAGAAGCTAGTCTGTTGCTCTTATTGAGGACCCACGAAAGTTATTTTGTCTGCTTTACAAATGTTTTTACCTTAATGTAAGATTTTGCTTTAACAGACTTTCCTATCTAATGATTGCTTCCCTCAGTCTCCTATTTGGAGGCAGATGGAGGAAAGATTGTGACCTACCTAACACTCTTTAAAATCTCTTCATTTTCCCAGTGAAAGAGACACTATTTATAAACGTGAACTAACTAAAATAATCTGAATAGATTAGCTGAGAAAGTATTGTTATTATATGCACTGATAGACCTAAAATGTCTAGAACATATATATATGAGTGTACTCCGGAGCCTTGGGAGTAATAACAGCACCGAAAACCTACTGCTAATGCTGATATCAAATTGTCATTCCTTAATTAAGTTTTATACTTAAAGTGATATTTAGACTCTTAGTTTCAAGGAGCTTTAAAGAAACTTCTAGGCCTATAATAGTTTCCAAGTGAAAAATAATGAAATGAGGTCATAACACTGAAATTCAGTATAGGGCTGTACCCTTTTATCACTACTAAGTTAATGGTTCTCTTTGCCTATAACCAATTTGAAATATTTACGCACATAAGTGCTATAATGCCAGCCTGAATCCATCTGTTAGGTCTCCCTTTTGTCAAAACTCCTAGATAAAAAGATTTTCTGAGTGTTGTCAGTTTTCTTGGATTCTAACTTGAATCTGACTAAAATTGTACTCTCTGTTGAATAATGTCTATTGCATTTCCAGGGTAGTAGTTTAGAAGTGGTGGGGGGGGGTTGGTTTGTTTTTTAGTTTGGTGTATTGTTTAGAATGGGTTTGTTTTTATGCCTTTTTAAAAAATTAGTCATTTGACAGTTGATCTCACTGCAGCCCAGTGGCAGATAACTTAAAAGATTATTTTTAAGTGAGACTATGACCAGCCATTTGATGGCAGCTGTAATTAAACAAGAATATCTGCAGCATGGATCTAGTCCTCTAGTAATATAAATTCTAATGCAGTAGTAATAAAAATAACTGTGATATTACATTTTTAATATAATACTGTTTAATAAGGGATATGACTTATTTTGCATTTGTATTATTTACAAGTGGTGTACTTAAGAGTTCATTGCTTTTAAAAAGTAGAAACTAATCAGCTTATTAAAATACCTCATTTACTTTTTAGTCTTATTACATTAACCCTGCTTTGTTAAACATCCATCATAATGTTCCTGGAAATAAGCATTTCTGGAAATAAGTCTTTAAGCATGCCTATAATATAACTCACACAGCTATATTCTTTTTTTCTTTTTTCTTTTTTTCCTTTAAGAGAAGCTGTTGTTTTAGGGAGCACTGACTTCCTAGAAGATGATATAGAAAAAATTGTGGAAGAATTGGGAAAAGAATACAAAGGCAATGCCTATCATTTGATGCATAAAAATTGCAATCACTTTTCTTCGGCTTTATCAGAGGTAAATTTTATTCTAAAAGTTCTTCAAATAAATAACGTTTACTCATCTACTTACTGCCCCACTATATTTAGCAAGTTATTTTTTTCCTGTTTATTTACATTATGTAATATATGGTATTTTATTTCTTTTCTGTAACTGTTTCTTATACACAAGTGACCTTTCCAAAGTTGGTAACTTTAGAGTCAGCATAGTTTGGGGTTTTTTTTACTTTATGCATTCAATTCTTTTCAATTATATTTTTATTTTGTATTGGAGTATAGCCGATTAACAGTGTTGTGATAGTTTCAGGTGAACAGCGAAGGGATTCAGCCATCCATGTACATGTATCCGTTCTCCTCCAAACTCTCCCTCCCATCCAGGTTGCCACATAACATTGAGCAGAGTTCCCTGTGCTGTATAGGAGGACCTTGTTGATTATCCATTTTAAATACAGCAGTGTGTACATGTCTATCCCAAACTCCTTTACTATCCTCCCCGCCTCCGACTCTCAACCATAAGTTCATTTAGAGTCAGCACAGTTTTAAATTGTAATTCTAGTCATGACCTAGCAAGTGTGTAGGGTGAGTACAATAATGATTCGCTTCTTATGCTAATTTATTTTATTATAGCCTTATATTTTCACTTAAATTAATGCCAAGGGGATTGGGGGAAAAAATCATAAAAAATTAATGCCTAAGTGACTTCCTCTTCTTAGCCAATAAGATTTCTCTTTTCCTAACTTTTAGTTGCTAACTTCAACTTTTTTCTGGCTCTTACTTATTAATAAGTGATTCATTTCTCTTATCTAGAAATTTTACTCTGCCAGTAATCACACAGGCACTTATTTGCCTTCCCAGTTCTTGGGTGCCGAGCAGAAAACCAAAAGTAGATCCAAATTAAAGGACCTTAAAAAAGAAAATGGAGGAAAGAAAGTTAAAAGATTATAAAATAAGGTCTGGAGAATTAAATCGCACTTGAAACCGCTTCCTGGCTTTCTGACACTTAGCAGATGGTCGCAGTGGCCACATCGAGTACCGCAGGAGTTGTGAAATATGTAAAGGAGAAAATGAGCTGCAGTTTCAGTGACCTTCTCTGCAGAGCTGCTTAGCTAGCTGGCCCTTTTTACTGCCCTCCTGGCTTCCCCAGCATAGCTTCCAAACAGGACTACAGCGCACTGTTGATGTGCCTTGCCAGTTGTTTTCTGAGGACCAGTGGCATTTTTGTAAGATACACACCATGGATGTTGACTGAACCGTGTTGCAGGGGTCCACAGAAAGGGGCTTCTCCTCCATGGGGACCATCTGAAATTGAGCTGCTGAGCAGCTCTGTATTTCTCAGACAGAGACGAATTGCATTCCTGACTTGGTGATTGTTGCCAAAAGCTGCCAGTTAGGGGAGAGCACATCACCAGGCCTGTGACCCCTCCGCCCTGTGACCATTCCTAACAGAACTTACTCTCAACCCCATCTCAGGAATGTTTCAGTGCAGGCCCCTTCATGAGTACCAGAATTGAGTATCAGAATTCATTGCAGTTTGCAGCAACGGAGTGCTCACCTAACTCTGCTGTCCTCCCACCTGTCTCCTGGAGCACCCACCTGAATAAGGTAGCTTGATTACCCCATGCAGCCATCCCCAGAATCAGAGGGATCTTTTCTAGACCATTCACTAGATAAATGACCAGGAGGAAAGGAGGTGTTGGCTATATAAACCCATTTTGAAATTTTCTGGAAATTCAGGATTTAATCCTGACTAATTTCTAACATAATGCATCTAGCTGGTTAAATTATATAAAAATGTTTCCTCTGAAAACTCTTCTGTTCCTCGTATATACTTCCCTTCCAGATCCAGACAAAAGGTCTGGGGGAAAGTAGGGGATTCTTTTTTTAATACGAAGTTACGATTGCTGAATGTGACGTACTGATTTTGTAACAATAACAACAACAAAAGAAAACCCTGGCCCCTGAGGAGACCAGGATGGGTGAAGGCATTAATAATCCCTTCCCTCTCCCTGCAGAAGAACTTTTCATTCTGCCTGCCTCAGCTGCTGCAGGCACTTTGAATTCGCACAGGCCACTGAGCTTGTAGTCACAGTGACGGCCCTGGCTCAGGGACAGCGGAAGGGGGCCCTCTCTCCTGCACTCCCCACGCCGAGCATGAGCAGATGTCTCCACACTCACGAGGCTGATCACCTCGCGTCATGTACAGGCAGAACTGTTTGGAACTGAGTACCTTCAGGCAGTCCCTCTGAACCAAGATGCAGCTCATTTTTCAGACTAATTAGAAACCTGGAGCAGAGGGCCCTGTCCATTTGGGCTGCTGCAGCAAAACATTGTAGACTGCTGCTGCTGCTGAGTCGCTTCAGTCGTGTCCGACTCTGTGCGACCCCATAGACGGCAGCCCACCAGGCTCCCCAGTCCCTGGGATTCTCCAGGCAAGAACACTGGGGTGGGTTGCCATTTCCTTCTCCAATGCATGAAAGTAAAAAGTGAAAGTGAAGACGTTCAGTCCTATCTGACTCTTAGCGACCCCATGGACTGCAGCCTACCAGGCTCCTCCATCCATAGGATTTTCCAGGCAAGAGTACTGGAGTGGGGTGCCATTGCCTTCTCCGGCTGGTGGCTTGTAAACAGTAAGAATTTATTTCTCCCGGTTCTGGAGGTTTGGAAGTCCCAGGTCAAGGAGCTGGCCGACCTCAGGGCCTGGCAAGAGGCCTGCTTCCTGGTCCACAGGCCGTCTTCTCGCTGTGTCCTCACCTGGTGGAAGCAGTGCAGAAGCTCCCACACCTCTTCTGTAAAGCTGCTGACCCAACTCCTGACCTAATTACCTCCCAGAGGCCCCACCTCCAAATACCAGCACAGTGAGGGTTACAGTTTCCGCAGGACTTTCGAGGGGATACAGATATTCTGTCTGTAGCCGGCCCACAGTGCTCAGCACAGTGAGAAGGCACCCTGGGGCCTTGTTAACCCTGTGCTGCCTGACTCATGTTTGCCCTGCTGAGAGTGCCCTGACACCGTAAGCTTAGCTTCTGGTGGCACCCTCTGGTATTTTCCTTCTTCTGTGCGCACCCTGACTCTCATGACGTTGCTTCGGCCCTGAAAAATCTTTCAGGTCAACTTCAGCTTATTGGCCAGCATTGTGCTGTGCCTAAATTGATACCTTAGACCAGATGAAGAAAGCTCAAACTGAAACTGAAACTTTGATGGTTTAATGGAGTTTGTTTCAGCTGGCTAAGTCTGGCACCTCTCAAGAGTGCAGCTGAGCTCAGTACTTCAAGTTGGTCTCCATGCCACAGGGGGTCCTCTGATCATTTCTACTGTGACAGCTTGAGGGGTGAACTGTGTGAAAAAAGTTAGCAAAGCAGCCCGGAGACTGCTGTCCTGAGAAACGCCTGCATACAGAGTCATCCTTGGCTGCCTCTAAGAACTTGGTTTTCAGGAGGGTCCCACCTGCCCCAGACTCCTGCAGGTTAAGGGCTTATGTACCTGAACTGTCTGTGTGACAGTGCGACTTGTGCTAAAGCCCTGCTTTGGTTCTGGGGGTCTAAGTACATGCTAGGAAAGGGTGCCTATATGACCAGGCCTACATGAAAGCCTTAGACTCTAGGTCTCTCATGTCCCCTAGTGTACACATTCCGCGTGTGCTGTCACCGCTTCTTATCCTGTGTGACTCCACTATGAAGAGGACCTTTGAAAGCTTGCGCCTGATTTCCTCTGGACTTCGCCCTGTGCCTTTTTTCTTGCTAATTTTGTATTCCTTTTACTGTAATAAATCATAGCTGTGAATACAACTATGTGCCAAGTCCTGTGAGTCCCCTCAGCAAATCATCTAACCTGGAGATGGTCTTGGGGACTCCTGATACAGTTCCCTAGCATTCTCCAAAGGTTACAGATTTTTTTCAGAATGTAGTATAACTATAGATTCCCCTCCCCCATCCCCAGATTCAAAAATAATTGATATCTTTCAGTTCAGTGCAGTTACTGTCCTTGTCCTATTTTTTATCAATGGGATTCTCTTTAAGTCAGCTTCTGAGTCTTTTGATATGATGCTAATTAAAAAAAAATTTTATTAGAGTTTAGTTGCTTTACAACGTATGTTAGTGTCTGCCGTACAATAAAGTGAACTAGCTATACGTATACATCTATCCCCCCTTGCGGTTTCCCTCCCGTTGGGTCACCACAGAGCTCTGAGTAGTGTGCCCTGTGCTATACAGTAGGTCCTCGTTAGCTATCTGCTGGACACATAGTAGTGTATAGATGTCAGTCCCAGTTCATCCCACCCTGACCTCGGTCATCTTTAACAGCCTTCTTGGGTTTTGGTATAATGAAATATTCCAGGCTCATCTATATATTTCCTACCTCAGAACTGTTTCCTTCTAGTAAATATTTAGAAATCTTAATCTGGGTATTAGGGTTGCTCCTTGCTAATGCGTTGGTGATAGTTTCTAGGTTTTTTTTCTTTTCTGCAGAAGACAGAGCTAGGACTTTTTTACAGATTCATAATGATGTTTCTCGGAGAAGGCAGTGGCACCCCACTCCAGTACTCCTGCCTGGAAAATCCCATGGATGGAGGAGCCTGGTAGCCTGCAGTCCATGGGGTCACTGAGGGTTGGACACGACTGAGCAACTTCACTTTCACTTTCATGCATTGGAGAAGGAAATGGCAACCCACTCCAGTGTTCTTGCCTGGAGAATCCCAGGAATAGGGGAGCCTGGTGGGCTGCTGTCTTTGGGGTCACACAGAGTCGGACACGACTGAAGTGACTTAGCAGCAGCAGTAGCAGTGATGTTTCTACTTAAAATTCAGGCTATAGGATTTTTACTTAACCTTATCAGTAGTATGTATATCTGTACTTTGCTATGCCAGGTATAAAATCCCATTTCTCAACAACATAATTACCCATTCATTTTAATCCCTCTATACCTAAAACAACCTTGAAAGTGAAAGTGAAGTCGCTCAGTTGTGTCTGACTCTTTGCAACCCCATGCACTGTAGCCTACCAGGCTCCTCTTTCCATGGGATTTTCCAGGCAAGAGTACTGGAGTGGCTTACCATTTCCTTCTCCAGGGGATCTTCCCAACCCAGGGATCGAACCTGGGTCTCCTGCATCGTAGACAGATGCTTTACCGTCTGAGCCACAAGCTTAGAGTAATAGTATAGCCACTGCCACCAACAATATGACTGCTGAAAAGTAGAACTGTTTTGCAGTTCTATTTTTAGAGTATGGCTCAATAAAAGTAACAGTGTTTTATAGTTGAAATAATTTTTTTCTTGTGTGGTCATGCCACCAGTTGACTACACAGGGTCCTTGTTCCATTGATCCTCTTTTTGGTTGGGAGGTGCTTTTTTGTTTAATTTTGTGTTTATAAAGTCTTTTCATGGTTCCACAGTCAAATGTGGGAGAAAGAAAAAATGTGTTCATAGCTTTCTAACTTCTCAGTATCCACTCCCCTCCACCCTTCTTCCTTGGCCTCTAGAACTGTAAGAGAAAATACTGAATTGTTTTAGCCACTGAGTTTCTGATAGTTTGTTAAAGTTGCCACAGGGAACCAGTACAGATGCTGGTACCTAGAGATGGGCCGCTACTATAACAATACCTTTACCAATCTGCAGGTGGTTTTAGAATTGGGTGATTGGTAAAGGCTGGAGCAATAATGAGGAGTTTGATAGAAAAAACCTGGACTACCTTGAACAGACTTAGCAGAAATACTGAATATATACATATTAAAGGTACTGCTGGTGAGGGCTCAGAAGGAAATAAGGAACATGTTATTGGAAATTAGAGGAAAGGAAATCTTTGTTATATAGTGACAGGAAGCTTAGCTGAATTTTGTCGAGCAGTTTTGTGGAAAGCAGAACTGTAAACATTAAACTTGAATATTTAGCTGATGAGATTTCCAAGCAAAGTATTCTTTCTGCTTATGCACAGAAGGAAAAAAGAAATGAACAAAGAAAGATAAAATAAGGAAAGAAAAGTTAAGTGACAGAGGAGTCAGAACTTAATGGTTTGGAATTGTTCGGCCTGTCCAGGTGGGAAAGACGGTAAAAGTAGGGGCTTTTCTGTTATGAAAGCATATTGTAGAGAGAAGGCCCAAGGGTGTGACTGGGTAGCTGCTGCTGAAGAGATTAAAGATTCGACTCCTGGATCCTTGGGAAATCAGGAATAGAAATGGAATCTTCCAGGAGAGATCTATAGAGGAACCTCATATCTCGTAGAGTGAATCCCATGATGTACACAGGAGACTCAACATTTTTGAGGTTGTTATGTTAGTAGAAACACTGCCAGCTTGGAATAAAAGGGATGGAGAAAGGACAAAATGAAAGATGACTCTTGGATTCTCAAATTCTATAGGCAGGAAATAGGCTGGTGAGAAAGGATGATTTCATGGGCCCAGACAACAGAACTGAGGACCACAGAGGATTAGTCCCGAGCCTTGAAACCTAATGGAGGTTGCCTGGTCAGATTTTGAAATTGCTTAGGACTAATAATTCCTTCCTTCCTCCCATGTTCTCCCTTTTAGAATGGGAATGTGGGTAATTTACTCTGTGCTTATCCACCATTATATTTGGGGAGCATCCTATACAGACTTTTCTCTACTTTTTTTTTTTTCCACTTAACATTGTAGCATGGAGTTTATTCTCTAACAGCTGAATGATACTCCTTGTTTGGATGTGCCAAAATGTCAGTTTCCTATTAATGACGTTTGGGTTATTTTTAGTCTTTGGCTATTACAAACAGTGCTATAATTAGTAACCCTGTTCCTACCTCTTTTCAGTAAACTCCTAGAAAGAGAGATTACCAAATTGATGCTTAAATGCAAAAGTAATTTTTTTATATGAATCAAATATTTTTTGATCACTTTCCACAGTAAGAAATATATTTTACATCATGATCTAGATGTGTACACATAATTAAAACAAGTATCACAGATACCCTATTATCTACAGATTATTTCATTTTAAGAATTCAAGTTACAGTGCTCAGTGACTTATGAATCTTGACTCAAAGGTTAATAAAAGACATTGGCTTGATCAAGGATCTGCACACATATTCTGAAAGAGCCATATAGTAAGTATTTTAGGCCTGTGGACTACTACTCCTGGATTCCATTCTGTCTCTGCCATGGTAGCCCAGGACGCATAGGCCATAAAAAATGAAGGGGCATGGCTGTGTTACAGTAAAATTTTTATTTATAAAAACAGGTGGCTTTAGTTTACAGAACTCTGTTTTAGGTTAATCTAGCCAGCTCTGGGTTTTGAGATGAAGTACATTCATACATGGAGAAATAAAATTAGGATTTAGGAAAGAGAATGAAGAAAACCGCTTGGATAGTCAACAATTGCTTATTACATTAACCTGACTATTCCTAGTCACCACTTCTGTGGTAACCTTCAAATATACAAATGCCCCTAATTATGTCTTGGGTGTAAAATATAATGGAATACTTGTTTGCCTGTGTTTTTTAGAATAAACAGATAGGAATGGAATAATATCAGGTCATTGCTCAGCTTTCCCCCAGATCTACTTCATGCACATTCTTCAAGTATGTTTAAGTACTGTCTGCGTCTCAGGGCTTCTAGGCAGTGTAATCAAAAATGATCAAAACTTTCTACTTTCCCCCCAGAGAGACCACCCTCTAGGGTTGTAGTTAAGACAGAGACATAGTGTTTAAATGAAGCCATTAAGGCATAGGGCTAAAATGTCACATTGCTTGATTACAGGTGACAGCTTATTTACATTTTAGCTAACTTTTGGACATAAGATACTTTGAAACCAGCGAAGCTAAACTAGCTGATACTTCACTTCTGAATCATAATTATCATTATTACAAAGATTATAATCTTTGACATGGTTGGAGGCAACACCACCACAGGGACAATAAAGCATGGCCTAGTTAAGCCCAGTTTCGACTGTGGAAGGAAAGGAGGGTAATAAAGTTAGTATTATAAAAGACCTAGTTGATACTATTTGCAGTCGGAAAAAGATGAGGCTTACAAGTTCTAAGGATAAGGATGAGAACTGCCTGGAGCTCCTGTTACTTGAATAATATCTTCTTTCACACGTCTTTTCTTCTGTGTTCAAAATACTTCTACAAGCATCTCCAAGCAGTTGCAAAGAGCAAAGAAAGAAAGGAACGAAATGGAATTAGCTTGATTTTATAGATGTAAAAAATAAGCAGCTTAGCAAAGTTCTTCAGAAAGGAAGGGACAGAGCTGACAGTAGGGAGACCCCAAGCTTCTGAGTTAGGGAGCGGCTTGTCATCAAAGGTTGGAAATAATAGCACCAAAGGATGTGGAACAGTGGCTTTTCTACATATCCGCCTCCTCCCTGACCCTCCACTCCTTGGCAGCGAACCAGATAACCTCAATCTCTCACCTAATGCTATGCTTCTCCTCTGTAGATTCTCTGTGGGAAAGAGATTCCTCGCTGGATCAATCGGCTTGCCTACTTCAGCTCCTGTATACCTTTTCTACAGAGTTGCCTCCCAAAGGAGTGGCTCACGCCTGCAGCCCTGCAGTCCAGTGTCAGCCAGGAGCTCCAGGACGAACTGGAGGAAGCAGAGGACGCTGCAGCCTCGGCCTCCATGGCCAGCACCCCCGCAGGCTCCAGACCTGGGCGCCACACCAAACTATAAACGTCTCCAAAGTCACACATTCAGAACTGTCTGTGGCAGTTGACTATCACTAGAGAAAAGTAAAAGAATAAACGTCCTTTGGATATTTTGTATGCAAAGATGGCTCTCCCCCAAATCCCAGTTTTTCAGCTCAGGATTATATTTGTAATCAAAAACAAAACAAAAAAAATAAATCACTTGGCGCAGGAGGGAGAACTTTGTATGAAGCTGCCCTCTGTTTTTTTTACCCACTTGTAAATTTGGATTTACTTCTGTTTTATACAAGCTCTGTTAAGTTATGTTTACAGTATTTTGTATCACTGTTTACAAATCTTGCATGGACTTCTGCCACCATGAAAGAAGAAAATCATGTCTTCAGAACTTAGGCAGGCAATCTTTGTACACTTCTGACCCTTGCCCGAGCTACGGCATACGTCATAGGCACAGAGGAAGGTACCTACACAGTGAGAGTCACCGTGACCTGCTTAAGAATTGTCTTTTAGGTTTGTCTTTGTTCTTGTTACCCTTTGGGCACCAGGATGCACAGAGGTAAGGAGCACACACAGCCCTAAGGGCTCAGGACCTTGGTCTGCGTGAGAGGTGCCCGAGCCCAGGTGCTCTTAGCGCGCCTTCCACTCCGAGTAGCACATCTCCCAAGGTTCCCGCTGAACGGTTGCTTTCATCCCAAATATCCGTCCACCTCCACGGGGGGTGCACTCTCATGTCAGTCTGGCCTCGAAGCCTCTGATTCTGTAAGTAAGATGTTTTTCGTTAAAGATATTCTTGCTGGTAACAAGTGTTTTTGCACATGCATTGGGGAGGGGGGGCTTCATTTTTATTTTAGTATATATCTGTATCCTCCCTGCACAGGATTTTGTACGTGGGGCAGGAGTATCCTAAGTGGTAGCCTTCTGAGTAGCAGTGTGAGTTGACATTCAACTGCTTTTAACTATTCAGGCTACCTTTTATACTACATCTTGAAAACAAGAGTCTAAACGAACACTTTCCCAAAAAGTGAATACTTGGATATTTTAAGCATTTTATGTTCCCTACCAGAAAGACTATGTTGAAGTTTGTTAGTTTGTTATGGGAGTAGTTTCACCTCATATAGAAAGCCTAGTCTCATTGACCTCATGTGGGAAACACATATTTATGTGTCTTAGACTTCATCTTTTTCTGTTCTCCCAAATGTATGTGTCTTACATAACCTACTCTAAGAATGAAGTTGTCACCACAGGTATGTCCTTATTAGCAAGGAATCTGTCTGCTCACGTCTACTCCCAGTTTGACCCTTGGATGTAAGAGCCTCCCAGTTTGACCCTTGGATGTAAGAGCCAAGTCATTACATGTCAGATTCAATTTTTCTGCCTTAAGAATGAATGTCCTATATAAAATATTGGATGCAGTGTATAAATTATCCAAGGCAGTGACTTCAGCTTTATATATATTGTTAGTTTTAAAATCATCTACATTTATTTAAACTTCTAGATGGGATTGTTTGCTATTACTCTTTGTAAAGATACATATCTTTCAGTAAACTACATTTTTAACTTTTCCATAAGCTGATTTTGAGTCGTTTTATCAAATAAAGCACACCCTGTTCATAGGGAAAGTAAACCTTGGGTTTGACCTGAGGAAAATGAAGCCACTTCACCTAATCACGCTTTTGACTGTTCTGCTTCTGGAGAGGAAAGCCTTTATGAGTTATTCACAGTTCTTTGGGAGGGGCAGAGCACTTGTTTTAAGAGATGAGCCAGAAAGGAATATATGATCTTTATGAGACGTCTCAGTTCAGGTCTGAAAGTGAGATAGAGAATAAAATGCAAAGACTCTGATAGTGAATCAGTTCACTCAAAGAAGAGTCCAATCCTAACCTAAAACTCAGGTTAGTGATAAATGTTTAGTGCAGCTTGCTTGGGATATTTTTAAAGAATAATTTGGTGGATTCCAGTTTTCTTGCTATCCATTCAGATAGACGCGATTTTAAGTCTGTGCTGCCGACACCCGTGAAGGAGTGGCCGTTGTCGAGGCACTTCTTGGTGAGTAGCCAGGAACCTTCTACCTTTGCTCGTCCAGATTCCAGCACCTCAGCACACAAACGATTTTATTGTGATTTTGTTGTATTTGTTTTCATCTGCAGCAACTGGGGTTTAAAAATAGTGTAAAGGGTCTTAGTAAAAGTAAATAATGGCCTAAAAGGCCAATTATTGTAGAATCAGCAGATAAAATTCTGAACATGAGATTGTTGGCAGTCTGATTGTACTTGAGGTTGAGGAAATAAGTGTCTTTAGAAAATCTCATTTAAGTCCGTTTGTTCACTACAGTTCAAAATTGAGGATGAATTTGATTAACTAGCGTTTAGCCACCTTCCCTTGCCCTTGAAGGAAAAGCCTCTTGTTCTCAACCTGATCTCTGTTAAGAAAAATCCTATATAAAAAACCAGGTCATTAAGATACACGTGATATGATGGCATCAGATGTTCTCTTTGTAGTTGTAACCAAGTGAAACACATTTCTCATGGTGGGTTGGACAGTAATAGCGTTAAAGAGGGCCAGGAGCTGCTGGTTTCTACTGTTTGTTCTCAGTGCCCTTTGGTTTCATGTTTTCCTTTTTTTCAACCCTAAGAAGGGGCATCAGTTTTGGAAAGCGCAGCCTGTGGAGTGGCAGAAGGCAGTGATGGCAGCAGTGAAGAGAGCCTCCACTTGATGCCTGAAATCCAGCCCACTGTTGCTCTGACCCACAGCAATAGTGCAAGTTACCTTCACCAGCATTTGTACAGAGCAGGGAATTCTGGTTTTCGCCGATTGATAGCATTGTGTGTATGAGGAGATTCAACCCTACAGACGGCTGCGGGACTCTGTATCCATGGCTTCTTTCCATCACAAAACGGGTAGAAACATTTTCACTGCTTCAGGGTTCTCATCTGTGTGTCGTCCTATGGCTCCATTTCTTTAAGATACTCTGTAATTTTGATACATGCTGTATTTTCTTCCAATGACTAAGTTTAAAAGGCTTGGGTTCTGTTCAGCAAATTGGCCATACTGCCATTGTACCCCTTCCCTTCAGTGTGGTTTAGCGTGCAGCTCAGTCATTAGACTTTCATTGTCTACCCAGTCAATACACATCTCCACTGTTTGAAAGGTGTTACAGCAGTGGGAGAATCTTCATGAACCTGAAGATTATTTCTTGTGAATTTGAATGCAAATGTACTGTCATTCATAGTGTTTATATGAAAAAATACCAGGAATCTTCACTTTTGCTACCTTGATATAGCGTTGGGCTATTGTGTTAACAACATTGAAATACATCAATTTATTAAAAAATACTTTTATAAGAAATGTTTTATAGTGCTTTCTGACCTCCAGAAGACTGCAAATGTTACATATGGGGGGGTGGGCGGGGAGTGTACTATTTAAATTTTTTTGTTTGTTTATACACTTTTAAAAGCTATACTCCATTTACAGATTACAGGTACTTGTAGACCGGTGGGGATAAGGATAGGGCCCACCCTGAACACACACTCCCCGTCTAGAAGCACCTGGCTCTGTTCCCCACGTTGGAACAGTGCATTCTGTAGTCTCTCTTACACCCAATAGGGACGTTATTTGTTAAACCCAAGAATCCCGTCTGCTCTGCAGAGACATTGCGCACCCTTCTCCATTGTATATTGGTCTTGAGTTTGCATGTACTTTTACTCTCATGTATTCCTGATGAACTTCAGGTCCATGGACCAGCTCCTCGACAGTCAAAGCATAACCACACATGCTCCCAGGCAGCAGTGCCAGCCCCAGCTTCTAGGCGATGGAGGCAAAGCTGGGGAGGGAGAATATGCCCTCTTGTCTCTGCCAGGAGTGCAGGGGAGACACCTGTAGGGGAATGGCCCCCACTATCCCTGAACACACACTGCCCGTCTAGAAGCACCAAGTGAGCAGGAGCCTGGGTGACTCTGCTCCTAGTTTCTTGTAAACCTATTCTGCTCTGCACCTCTAACCTAACCCTTCCCCCATCATTTTGTACCTAGTCCCTCCACAAACTCAAAAACTTCACAAGTGGTGGCTAGGGCTCCCTGGTGGCCCAGTGGTTAAGACTGAGCTTCCACTGCAGCGGGTGCAGGATCAGTCCCTGGTTGGGGAACTAAGATCCTCATGCTGCATGATGCAGCCAAAAAAAAATAATGATGATGGCCGTTTATGATCTGTCAATGCCTGTTCACTTTCTGCTAACTAGGAATGATCTACAACTCATTTGTTCTCAAGGACAGAAACCAAAGGGGAGCTTTCCCCCAAGTCTAAATAGGTTTTTAATAGACTACCAACTCCAATCTGGTAAAGCAACAAGTCTTACCTGTAGAAAGGATGCCAAATACACTGAGGGGCAATGGTCTTTACTCTCCCATTATCTGTCCCCGAAGTTCTCATCACCCAGATCTCAGTGTGCAGAAGTCTGTGCTAATAAAGATGAATGCTCCATGCTATGCATTGCAAGAAGTAGATTAGAGGCAGGCAGCTACTTCCTTACGGATTCTGAACCCAGAGAACTGCTGAGCCCTCTCAAGCTTGTCTCTTTGATAGTTTCCCTGAAAGAAAGATCCTGCCAAAGAGGATTATACTTTGTTCCTACAGTGGAAAGTGTGAATAGTTTCTGTCTTGTCAAGGCCAAGGGAAAAGCTAAGGTTAAGCAAGTGTGTGTGTAATCGCTCAGTCATGTCCAACTCTGCGACCCCATGGACTACAGCCAGCCAGGCTCCTCTGTCAGTGGGGATTCTCCAGGAGAGCATACTGGAGTGGGTTGCCATGCCCTCTTCCAGGGGATCTTCCCAACCCAGGGATCGAACCCAGGTCTCCTGCATTGCAAGCAGACTTTACCAGCTGAGCCACCAGGGAAGCCCAAGCTTAAGCAAGGCCTGCTCTCAGTTGCAGCTCAGGAATGCATTCATTTCCACTTTGCTGTACAGTAGAAACTAACACAACATTGGAAAGCAACTCTACTCCAGGAAAAAGAAATTTTTTAATAAAAATAGGCCCCAAAATATGTGGCCTCAGCTAAAATATGGATTTGAATTTGCTTTTTGAAAAAATAGAAATATTTGTAATTCCACCACACTGTTTATGTCAATAAATAATAACTGTGATAAAATATTTCCTTCAAGGAGTAAAACTAATAGGTCAACAGCAGAGAAAAATTGTTAAATACTGAAGAATAATGACCTAAAATACATTAAAGCTTGAGCTGAACATGCTTCTTAAGTAGTTAATGTCCAATATTAAATGTTTTATTTAATTGCCCATTGTTTGATAAATATTAATATAAAATATTAAAACCAGTGACCAGTCAGATAAAACAACATGTATTATTTTAAAATGTATTATAAATATTATAACCCAGGTTGTATTGTATATGCTTTAAAAGGTTTGAGAAAAAAACAAAAAACATGACCTTTAAAATTATGTAAATACATTATGAATATTTATTATTTTAAAATTTGAACAGCAATAAAATTTATGATCCTACAAGATCATTCAAGAAAAAATCGGGAAAAAAAAAATCGGGCAGTTGACCTCGGTCAGCTGGGGGAGGTTCTTCTTCCCCTGTGTTTCTCCTTTCCTGTCACACAGAGCATCCTACTGGTGACACTTCTGTCACCAAATGTGTGGGGGTTTTCTCCAAACCAAGCGGTTCTCCACGACACAGGCTGGTGGGTCTACAACTCAGTTCTGACACTGTCTGCCTGGAGATGGCATCAATCCCACAGGTTAAGGGCTCAGTGCCACTAAACTGCCCCCCACTTCAGATGCCAGTCACTAGTAGTAGGGCCCCAGGTTACCCACAATCTCTGTCTGACTTGGCTACAAATTAGAGGTTCCCACAACACCCTCCTTGAGTTTGATTTGCTACAGTGACACACAGAGCAACAGTTCATTTACCAGTTTATTAAAGGATATGATTTAGAAAGTACAAATGAACAACCACATAAAGGGAAATGCAAGGTGGGGTCTGAGAGTATCCAGGGCACGGGGGAGCTTCTGCCCCTCTGGAGCCAGGGTGCGTCACCCTCTTGGTATGTGGATGTGTTCAGCCACCTGGAAGATCTCCAAACCCCATACCATTGGGATTTTATGGAGGCTTCTTCACTTGGGGATGAGTAAGTATTAACTCCACTTTCAGCCCCTCTTACCTCTCAGGTAGGGATGACGGGAAAAGATTCCAACCTTCTAATCATGGTTTGGGTGGCTCAGTGGTAAAGAATCTACCTGCCAACGCAGGACACACAGGAGACGGGTTTGATCCCTGGGTCAGGAAGATCCCCTGGAGAAGGAAATGGCCACCCACTCCAGCATCCTTGCCTGGGAAATCCTATGGACAGGGGAGCCTGTCGGGCTACAATCCATAAGGGTCACCAAGAGTCAGACCCAACTGAGCAACTAAGCATGCAAGCAGTCATGGCTTGGTCTTTCTGGAGACCAGGAGCCATAAGGTGCCCACCCAGAGTGGCCTCAACAGAACAAAAGCTGCTCCTGGTGCTCTTATCACTCAGGAGTTTACAAGGGTTCTAGGAGCTCTGTTCTTAGAATCGGGGCCAGGGACCAACACATATTATTTCGTATTATCTCACAACTTCCAATTTTTTGACCTACATACTCATCACAGCTTGAAGCCAGAGTCACTCTCCATGTTACAACGGGAAAACGTCCTTACTGTTTCCAAAAGCCAATCCTCCTGTATCACTAGGTCCCACCCTCTCATCTCTCAAGGCCTTGTCCCAACTTTATCCCTTGTCCCCTTTGAAACATTAGTTTCCTTTTCTCCACTGGATCATTCCTATCAACATAAAACATGTTCTACGCTTTCTCAACTAAAACCAACAATCCAAGATAAAGTCTTCCTTCACTCCCTCATCCCTAGCAGGGCAACTTTTCCTGATTTCTCTCTACAGCAAAAGTTCATGCACCTTCAAGTCCCATTCACTCGTAAATAATATTTTGGTTTACATACATATATATTTCAGCCTGAAAAATAATGAAATGAACACCTCCCTGTACCCACCACCCAGCTTAAAAAAATAGAACATGAGCAGGAAGCTGCATCTCCCTCCACAGTCACTTCCTGGTCCCTCCACTGAGGGGATGATGACTATCCTGAACCGTGTGTTAAACATTCCTGTTTTTAACAGTTTTTCATACCCACTTATGCATCCCTAGACAGTATATTGTTTGGTATTACCTATTTCAAGACTTTTTATAAATGGAATCACTTTGCATATGTTCTCCCGTGATTTTAAAAAATTTTATATATTTCTTGAGTTCGTGCATATTTATGTGTGCAGTTACAGTCCACTGTCACTGCTGTGTACCTAGAGCACAGTTTTATATATATTCTACTTTTAATGGACATTTGGGCTGTTTACCGAAACAGCCCTAATGCCCTTGTGAATGTTGTTTAGGACATATCTTCTGCTCGGATAGAAAGGTCCCTCTAGGGGTGGAACTTTGAGGCTGGAGGGACCATGGGGGAGGGTTTCCACTTATCTGGGAGAGGAACTGCAGAGTTGGAGGAGATGTGCACATTCAACTTTATTAATTTTTAGGCGAAAAAAATATACTCTTCTTACTGCACTTTCATTAAGTAAGATCTTATTCGGCCCTCTCTTCATCTACTAGTCAAACAGAGCTCCACAGGCTAGTTATTGTCTTGTAATATCATATAATGAAATTTCAGAGCCTGGGCTTGGAAAGTATTTTTTTCATTATTCAAAGGTAAGAGCTGTGCTCAGCTCCCACACAATCCCTAGGAAGACAGCACTCAACATCACAAAAGTCATGCAAAGGATCTGCTTGATTGGTTGAGAACCTTCAACAGAATGTGTCTTGCAGCTCAAAGCAGCAGAGTCCAGATAGACTTCTACGACTAGAAACTGTTGCCACATCCTGTGACAATAACCACTATGTGAAAATAACCTCCAAAGAAACCTATATTTGGTTGCTTGTCTTAATTCACTGACAATTATAATGTTGTAAGTGAGATCCCAGTATTCCTAAAAGTTACAGATACTTGAAAAAAAAAACTTCTCTTACAGATAGGAAGAGGATCATGGCACCTTTTTCCTATGAGCATGAGGGAAAAATGGAAACCCCTGCTAGATATATTATTTAACAAATCATCTGAAAGTCCTTGTATCATCTTGTCAACACTGGGCACCAAAATTGTTTTTCAAGGTGGCCATAACGCTCTGCACTCCCACAAGCAGAAGACTTTCATTCATTCCACTTACTCCACACCCTTGCCAAGATTTCATGTTGACTAACTCTTCAATGTTTGCCAGTCTGGTAGGCATAAAGTGGCATCTAGCTATGCGTTTAATTTGCATTTTCCTGACTATTAATAAGATAAGAATCTATGTCTCTGGGACTTTTTTTCTTTTTTTCCTGTGACAGTTCTGTCCTATCTTTAGCCTATTTTTAAAAAATATTTATTTTGGCTGTGCTGGGTCTTCGTTGCTGCTCGAGCTTTGCCCTAGTTGCAGCAAGCGAAGGCCACTCTCTAGTTGGAGCACACAACCTCCTCCTTGCGGTGGCTTTCTTGTTGCAGAGCACAGGCTTCACGATGTCTGGGCTCAGCAGCTGCGGCTCCTGGGCTCTCGAGCACAGGCTCAGTAGTTGTGGTGTGTGGCTTCAGCTGCTCCACAGCATGGGGGATCTTCCCAGCCCAGGGATTGAACCTGTGTCTCCTGCATTGGCAGGCGGATTCTTTACCTCTGAGCCACCGTGGAAGCCCCTAGCCTATTTTTCTATTAGGTTATTTATCTTTTTCTTACTGATTTGTAGAAAATATTTACATATTCTAATTACTAGTCTTTGACAATTCTATGTGCTACAAATATTTTCTACCAGTTTGAGATCTGTCTTTTCACTATCTTCAGGGTAAAACAAGTTTGTTTTAAAGTATATTATTGACTACACAATAATATTCTCTGTGGTAAATATTTTTTGAATCCTAACAAATCCATCTCTCTACCTAAATTGGAAAGATATTCTCGTACATTTTCTTCTAAATATTTTAATGTTTCCTTTTTTAAGACTTTAATCTAACCAGAACTGATTTGGGTGTGTGCGAGTTTTTTTGTTTTTTTTTTTCTGTAAAGATAACTATTTGCCCTAACACAATATGCTGAATAGGCTTTCCTTTACCCACAGAGCTACAAGTTCCATCTCCATTAATCAGGTTTCCATTAATCAGGTTTCTGGGCTCTCTAGTTCCACTGGTTTATTTACTAGCTCCACTAATGATACACTGTCTTAATTACTAACGCTCTATAATAAGCCTCAATATGTGGTAAAGCAAGTTTTCCCATATTCTTCTGGAAGTTATTGGTTATTCTTGGCCCTTTACTCTTCTGTGTATAATTTGGAATCAACTTCTCAAGTTACATACCCATGTACAAATCCTATTGGCATGCACTGAATTTATTTATCAATTTGTAAAGAATCAATATCTTTATGATATTGAGTCTTTACCAAAGAACATGATCTATCACTCCATGGATACTGATCTTTAGTGTCTCTCGATAAAGTTTCATAATTTTCTCCATAAAGGGGTTTCTTGTATTAAATATTTTGTTAGCTATATCCCTAAGTTCCTTGTATTTTTCCCTGCCAGTGTGATATCTTTTATTTCCTAATTATATTTTCTGACTCATTTTTCACCATATGTAAAAAATACAGTTCACTCTTTTCCATTTTAAAAAAAAATGGTAGATTTTATTTTTTAAACAGATTCGAATTTACTGAAAAACTGATCAGAACAAAGAGTTCCCATATATTCTTCCTCTCACATGCTCACTTTCCCCTACTATTAATATCTTTTATTAGTGCGGCACATTTGTGAACTGACAAACTGATCAATACATTATTATTAACTAAAGTCCATTTACATTAGGGTTCACTCTTGTACTGTTATACAGCACTGTTGTTGTTTAGTTGCCAGTCACGTCCGACTCTTTGCAACCTCATGGACTGCAGCACGCCAGGCCTCCCTATCCCTCACCTCTCCAGGAGTTTGCCCAAGTTCATGTCCGTTGCATCGGTAATGCTGTCCTGCCATCTCATCTGACGCGCTCTGCTTCTACCCTCCATCTTTCCCAGCATAAGGGACTTTTCCAATGAGCTGTCTGTTCACATCAGATGACCAAAATACTGGAGTTTCAGCTTCAGCATCAGTCCTTCCAGTGAATATTCAGGGTTGATTTCCTTTAGGATTGACTGGTTTGATCTCCTTGCTGTACACATAGATGACAAAAATCTCTTTCTTTATCCCTGTTATAATCCTTGTTCTGAAGTCTACTTTGGTATTAATATAACCACACTTTCTTATGATGAGTGGTTTTTATCTTTTCCATCCTTTTATTTTCAACCTGTGTGTCATTACGTTTAAAGTGGTTTTTTTTTCTTTTTTACATACAGCATATAATCAAATCTTACATTTTTATCTCAATGTGACAATTTCTTAGACTGGAGTTTTTAGACATTCACAGGGAATGCAAATATTAATATAATTTCATCTAAATCTACCACTTAGCTATTTTTTAACCACTTGTCCTATGGTGGTTTTTTTTTTTTTTCTGTTTGTTTGGTTTCTTTATTCCTTTTTCCTGACTTTTTTGAGGATTTATATAGACTATTTTAGAGTTTATATAGAATATGTATGTATTTATATAGACTCTTGCCTGCGTAACCCCATGAACAGAGGAGCCTGGTAGGCTGCAGTCCACGGGGTCACTAAGAGTTGAACACGACTGAGCGACTTTCATTTTTCACTTTCATGCATTGGAGAAGGAAATGGCAACCCACTCCCGTGTTCTTGCCTGGAAAATCCCAGTGACAGGGGAGCCTGGTGGGCTTCCGTCTATGAGGTTGCACAGAGTCGGACACGACTAAAGCGACTTAGCATGATAGAATATTTATATAGAATATTTTATTATTAATCTACTTTGTCTGCTTTGTTAGCAATGTCTTTGGGTTTTTTTAAGATTATTTTTCTAGGGCAGTTTTAGGCTCATATGTCTTTGAGTTTGTTTTGCTTCTAGTGATTGCTCATGGTTTACAACTCACATCATTAATTATAACTATCTACATTCAATTAATAACATACCACTTTGCATATATTGTTAGAACCTTAAAAGAGGATACTTCAATTACTTCTCTCCCATTCTCTCTGTTAGTTTTCATACCTTTTAGATTTGTATCTGTTTTAAACCACGCAGTACTTTGCTTTTGCTTTAAAATGGTTATCTTTTAAAGAAACTGTTAAATGACATGGGGTCATTTAACATGGACTATAGCCCATCAGGCTCCTCTGTTCATGGAATTTTCCAGGCAAGAATACTGGAGTGGGTAGCCATTCTCTTCTAGGGGATTTTCCTAACCCACGGATCAAACCCAGGTCTCCTGCATTGCAGGGGAATTCTTCACCATCTGGGTGGCTCAGAGAGACATTAAATGACAAAAAATGTTTTAAAACGTATCCACATATTTACCATTTCCAGGGTTATCTGTGTAGACCCAAGTTTTCATCTGGCATCATTTTCCTTTCGCACGAAGAATTCCTTTAATGTTTCTTGTGATACAGTGGTTTTCTTTAGTTTTCAAAATCTTGAAAAATTTTAGCCATTATGTCTTCAACTACTTTTTCCTGCCGTCATTCCCTTTGACTCCCCATCCTTTCTTCTCTCCTTCTGAAACTCCAGGTATACATATGTTAACGGTTTGGTATTGTCACTGGGTCAGATGCTCTGATCATTTTCCTGGTCTTTTTCTCTGTGTGCTTTTATGCGAATAGTTCTGTTACTATTTGTTGATGTTGATTGATATTTTCTTCTGCCATGCTTAATCTGGTATAAATCCCAATAAATTCATTTAGTATATTATATTTTTAAATCTCTGGAGATATTCCACCTCTCCGCATTCTGTTCATGTTTTCCTTAAAAATCCTTGAACATATTTATTTAATTATATTAAAGTCCTTATTTGCTAATTCTATCATATCTTTCATTTATGGTTGGTTTGTTTTTTAAACTCTGTCTGTTTTATTGACTGGTTTTTCTTCTGGTTATGGGTCACATCTTCCTGCTTATGGCAAACAATATTTTTTGATTGAATGCTGTATATTTCAATGTTTTACTCCTGAGGGTCTGTATTTTAAAGGATGTTGAGGGCTTTTTTTTTTTCTGGCTGCCAATTAAATAGTTTGCATATCAGTTTGATATTTTCAAGGCTTGTTTGTAAGTGTTTATGGCAGGTGCACAATAGCGCATGCTTTTGGGGTGATTCAGCCATCCTATTAAGTGTGACCCTTCAGGTCTCACTGTGGAATACCCCGGATGATTAACAAAGCCTTTCTAGTCTGACTGGGCATTCTTGTGTTTTTCCTGAACTTAGACAAAATGCTTTCAGCTTTTCACCATTAAATATGATTTTTTTGTTCAGTCCCCTCAGTCATGTCCGATTCTTTGTGATCCCATCAAATGTAGTATGCCAGGCTTCCCTGTCCTTCACCATCTCCCAGAGTTTGCTCAAACTTGTGTCCATTGAGTCGATGATGCTATCCAATTATCTCATCCTCTGTCGCCCCTTTCTCCTTCTGCCCTCAACCTTTCCCAGCATCAGGGTCTTTTATGCCCTTTATTATACTTTGTTTGATATGTTCTCTCTCTACCCACTTCGTGGAAAGTTTTTACAATGAATGGATGTTAAATTTTATCACAAGGTTTTTCTGCTTATATTGTGGTAATCATATAATTTTTGTTCTTAAATTTATTAATGTGATGTATCACACTAATTGATTTGCAGATACTGAACCATCTTTGCAGCCCTGGGATAAATCCCACTTGATCATGGTATATGATCCTTTTCATGTACTGTTGATTTTGATTTGCTAATATTTTCTTGATAATTTTTGCTTCTATGTTTATCAGTGATATTGGCCTGTAATTTTCTTTCTCTGTGATATCTTTGTCTATTTTTGGTATCAGGGTGATGCTGGCCTCATAGAATGAGTTCAGAAACATTCTTTTCTCTACAGGTTTTTTTTTTTTTTTAATAGCTAGAAGGAATGGGTGTTAATGTTTCTCTAAATGGTAGTAAATATTTGGTTCTAGTCTTTTTTATTTAGGGGGAATTTTTTTTCAATCAATTTTATTGCCAGTAATTGGTTTGTTCATATTATCTATTTCTTCCTCTAGTAGTCTGCTGTTTCACTATAACTTGTCTGGGTATAGATGACTTTTTATTTACTCTGTTGAGAGTCTTCTGGCTTCCTGCGTCTGAAAAGCAATGCTTTCAACAGTTTTGGAAAATTCTCGGCCATAATCCTTTTGAATATTTCTTCTCGTCTATTCTAATATTGCTTTCTAGAATTCCAACTGGACTTTTATTACACCGTCCCTATGCTCCGTATCTCCTAACTTCTCTTTCCTATATTCCCACTTCATGGTGTTTCTGTTCTGCATCCTGAGTGGCATATGTAGTACTGGTATACGTGTGTCTGCTGCTGCTGCTGCTGCTAAGTCGCTTCAGTCGTGTCCGACTCTGTGCGACCCCATAGATGGCAGGCCATCAGGCTCCCCCATTCCTGGGATTCTCGAGGCAAGAACACTGGAGTGGGCTGCCATTTCCTTCTCCAATAGGTGTATCTACTTTCTAGTTTTTCTGTCTCTATCCTTAGCTTTGTCAGTTTAGCTTTGTTACTCTATCTAACCACTGAGTTTATTTCAGTTATATGTTCGTAGCATGGATTTCCATTTAAATCTTTTCCAAATTCTCTTAGTCATTAAATAATCTTTTGCTCCCTGCTTATACTTTCAAGCTTAATTTTCTTTAAACATACTTTTTAAATTCCCTGTCTAATAAATCCAGTGTCTAAATCTTTATGTGCTTATTGCTGCCAACTTCTCTTTTTCATGCTCATGCATAGAGTGCCTTGCTTCTTTGTGTGCTTCATAATTCTATTTTAAGGTGAGTTCATGTCCCCTGAAACTTTATCTATAGACATTCCCTCAGGCCCGTGCTGAAGCTGTGTTGCTCCCAAGAGGATTTACATGAGCCTCTGCCAGCTGCATATGGGAGCCATCCATTCAGGATCACTGTAACTGAATTCTTCTCTTGATTTTTTGTATCACACTGCTTGCTGCATTCGACACACATATATCTGGAAATATTAAGGCTCAGGAAGCAGAGGTAGGGGCTGGAAAGGAAGAAGTAGACAAAAATTAAGGGCTGCTGTTTTAAAATATTTTATTACAATTGGAAAAAATTTAGATCTTTATATATAGTTGATAAAGGACCTAAGAGATGAGAGGATTCACAGATCATGGTCCAGCCTCTTTTTCCCCAGAGTATATAGTGATCCTGCAGTCACGAAGTTCTTCCGTAAAATTATCTATCTCTGCAGATCATTTTATTCTGCCACACTGGGATAGAAATACCACTCTCAGCAGCAAATGGAAGATCCAGTTCTCACCTTCAGGTACAGTTGCTTTCTCAGGAGAAAGAAATAAGGTGAGTGTCTGCTTTTCCTTTGTTTCCAGCTGCTGTTTAACCCACATATGTTGCCATTTCTGTCCTCCTGTAACACAAAACTGACAGCACATCTCACTCAACAGGCAACGGTGAGAATCACTGAGGTTAATTGCAGAACTGTTGGAACAGAGCCTGGCATGTAGTAAGTGTTAGGGAATGCCAGCCAGTGCTGTAAGTGCTATTTAACCTGGAGTAAATCTTCTGAAGACTCTTCAGAGTCCCTTGGACTGCAGGAGATCCAACCAATTCATCCTAAAGGAAATCAGTCCTGAATATTCATTGGAAGGACTGATGCTGAAGCTGAAGCTCCAATATTTTGGCCACCTGATGCAAAAAACTGACTCATTCGAAAAGACCCTGATGCTGGGAAGATTGAAGGCAGGAGGAGAAGGGGACGACAGAGGATGAGGTGGTTGGATGGCATCACCGACTCGATGGACATGAGTTTGAGCAAGCTCCAAGAGTTGGTGATGGACAGGTAAGCCTGGAATGCTGTAGTCCATGGGGTCACAAAGAGTCGGATATGACTGAGCAACTGAACTGAACTGAAATCTCCTGAAATTAGAGTATCCAAGGATTTCAAAGTAGTAATGATGGTGCCATGTATTAATTTTCCGTATAATTGCATTGCATTACATTGCATTTTGCTTTGTGTGTGATTCAGATTGCATCAAGTGAGTGTGATATACTGGTTACCTTGTGCTACTTGAAAGTCTTTGATTATAAATGTCTTTGATTAATAAAGTGGGGAGAAGACTTCTCTGGTGGTACAGTGGATAAGAATTCGCGTGCTAATGCAGGGGACAGGGGTCTGGGAAGATCCCACATGCCACAAAGCAACTAAACCTGTGGGCCGCAACTACTGAACCCACATGTTTCAACTACTGAAACTGACATGTCTAGAGCCTGTGCTCCACATCAAGAGAAACTACCACAATGAGAAGTCCACCCATCACAACGAAAAGTAGCCCTCTCTTGCTGCAACTAGAGGAAGCCCATATGGAGCAATGAAGATCCAGCACCACCCAAAATAAAAAATAATAAAATAAAATGAAAAAAAATTAAGTTGGGAGAATAAACTTGAGTAAAATACAATTTTTAAACATGAAAGAACAAACTAACAGAAGTAGCCAGGCAGATTAAAGGTTTCAGAACAGGGTCCAAGGACTTCCCAGGTGGTCCCCTCCTCGTAAGGGAGCAGGCATCACCTGTGTGATTCAGCTCCTGTCTCTCTCCAGGTGTGCCAGGGTCCAGCCCCTGCAGGATCCAGGGAAACCCGGAGGAGAAACGGCGTAGGCGATTGCGATTGATTTAGAGAAAGAGAGATAGTTAAGAATGTTGTAGATAAGAAAATAGAGGAGAGAAGAAAAGAGGCTGATGTTCCTTGGTTTATATAGAAAATCAATAAAGTCTCAAGGCAAGAGACTTGCACCGTCTACGTGAGGCCACAGGTGCCCTCCCGGTCTCCTGAGGGAGTGAAGGCGCAGGGCACCTTCCCGTTCAGGTCTTAGAAACCCAGGCAAATAAGTAGACACGGCGGATCTCTGTACTCCAGATGGGAACTAGCCTGAAAGAGAGAGTAAGAGGAGGAAAATGATTGACATGAGATCAAGCTGCTTTGATGAGCGAGATCCATAGCTTAATTTTTAAACGGTACTTATATACTTTTTTGTACATAGAGGGAAATGAAAGATGCAAGGTCATACAGAGTCAGCCCGACATTCCAGCAGTTTTGCCCTTATCGAAACCATGATTTTTTCTGCATACCTTTTCCACAAAAGATGTTGTGTACAGTATCTTCTGGCCTTGGAGGCCTGTGAACATTTCATGACCCTCTTTTGATAAAGGCTGCTCAACCAGAAAACTTTTTTCCCTCAAAGTGTTTTTTCTTTATATTTCTAATCTATGTCAGCCTCAGAAAATGCCAAACAGAGTTAACGTTTTTCACAGAGCAAAGGTGCAGTGAGTTACAAGAATGAACCAATTAGCTCAAAAGTCTGATATGGTTAAATTCAAGGCTACACTTGTTTTTCTTGCATTCTCACTGTGTTAACTAATGCATTCCCAGGTGCACAGTGGATAAGAGATATGGGAACTTAGCAACAAGCATTGGCCCAATAATGAAATCCTACATCAGCACTAGCACTACTCTAATAACTTTTAACTCTTTCAAAGGCTCTACGTTTTAGGCTTTCTGTGCCTCTCACAGTTGGGAAGCTGTAAATAATCACATGCGTAGCTGTAAGAGTCCGGTTATACCTGCCGAGCAAGCTAGAATGTTAACAGAGGGGGTTTGATTTGAAATATTTCTCTCATGTCCAGGAGACTTATAGCCCTAAGTTGATTTTCTCCAGAGAAAGGTGGTCAGGGATAGCCCCCTGTTAATGTCAGAGGAGTTGGGGAAAGTCATGAAACAGTAAAACAGACAGATTCTGGTTTTGGGGTAGATGCTCGAGAAAGCCTAGAGAGCCCCTTGAGTTCTGAAGCCTTGCTTAACAGTTCTCTTCCACATGACCCTGTCATGGGGGGGATCTCCCGTGGCGGCTCCCAGCACAGGTGTGCACCTCGGCTCAGTGAGTGCTCCCCCCGAGTCCCCAGCGGCCCTCGAGGCAGACATTTGTGTGGGTCAGTGACTATTCTGCATGGTCCTCTGTGACCCTGCGCCAGCTACGGGGCCAGATGACCCTGTAAAAAGTCAGGCCTCAGCCATCATGGGGCCTACTTGCTCGTTTCAGTCTCAGCACAGCAGCTCAGGGTGAGAGGCTGTGAGGAAACAAGGCCCTTCTGGCAGGACAAAGCCAGCACCAGGTGGGGAGAGACTCCAGTTCCACAGCCTTTCAAAGTGTGTGGAACTGTGTCACCAAGAATGTGCACGCCTGCTGGAGAGGACCAGGCCAACACCAGGGAAAGACAAGCATACGTGCTAAGCAGACATGCCGAAGACGCAAATAGCTTGTGAGACATACTCAAAAACTCAGAAGATGAGTTAAGTATAGTTAATTAGTTAGTTCTTAGTGAGACATGTTCAATATACAGATCAGTAGAACACGTGTGCTAAACAGCAAGGATGGATAGGAAGACCACAGAAGAACATGAAGTCCCAAATACTCACTATTCACTGTGTGATGCACTGGAACTCCAAATACCACATGGTAAAGCACATTTTTTTTTTAATCAAATACTACAATATGGTCAAATGCAATCTAGGCACCAAAACTCACTAGATATTCATGATGTACGTGAGGTACTCAGTAGTCATGAGTCTTAAATTGGTCATTCCTTTTAAAATATGCCAGGTATGGTAAGACACATGGTGTTTAGGTCGCTAAGTTGTGTCTGACTCTTACTCTATGGACTGTAGCCCAACAGGTTCCTCCATCCATGGGATTTGCCAGACGAGAATACTGGAGTGGGTTGCCATTCCCTTCTCCAGGGGATCTTCCCTATCCAGGAATCAAACCTGCGTGTCCTTCGTCTCCTGCATTTGTAGATGGTCTCCCGCATTTGCAGGGAGATGGGCTTTACCACTTAAGCCCCAGGGAAGGCCAAACATGGTGAGACATGCAGACACAGAAATGACTGTCATGAAGGAAGGCATTTTTACACTCACAAATCCCTAGAAACAGGCATGCCCGTCCACATGGAGAAGCACCAAGGGGAGTTAGGAGGCAGAACAAGCAAGAGGAAAGCATGGGCAAGAGGCTTTATTGCAGTTTTCCTAGAAAGAAACAGGCAAGGAAGGGTAGGCAAACTGAGCAGGCAGAGGATTGGATAGTTTGAATAATTTCTGCAGGCTCCGGGCTATAGACACAGTACCTACTTTTTAACTGCCTGGCCCTGGGGTAATTGGGGGCAGAGGGATAGGGTCCCAGACTATGGGAGCCTAGAGTCTCTGAATTGATTGTTTGCATATCAAAGACAAGATCATAGACAAGTTGTGGGTCATCTGGAGGAATTAGCTAACCCTGGAGCAGCAGTCCCTCCCCAGGTCTGCAAAGCCCCAAAATGTCAAAGCATCATAAAATACAGAAAAGAAAAAAACCATGACTGACACAATCACCCCTTGGTGACATCCCTCTGGCTCCAGCCTACCAGGCAAACTCTCCAGCAATTCCATAGGCAATGGACGAGCGCAACTGTGGCCAGGCAAGCTCGTCCTGCATCTCTCCTCAACAGAAGGAGCGCTGACCTCAAACATCCTCAGGCTATCAGGCCACCTTGCCATCCTCGGCTCTGGTCCTTACAACCCCTCCATCAGTGCAATGAGCTGATGCAGCAGAGAGACACATTGGGATTATCCCTGAAGCTAATGTGGCTTAAGCTTCAGGGCCCCTCACTCCCCAGACTCTTAGTGTTCCAGGTGGGAGGGAATCCAGGCTGCTGGCTTGATGACTGCATAACCATGTGGTCTTTCCACCCCATCTGTGTGTTAACCATCTCATCTTCATTGCTTCAGACAGTGTGTTTTCTTTTCTTTCTTTTTTAAAATAATTTTATTTATAACTTTATTTTTGGCTATGCCAAGTCTTTGTCACTGTACAGACTTTTCTCTAGTTGCGGTGAGCAGGGTCTACTCTAGCTGTGATGCTGGCTTCTCATTGAGGTGGCTTCTATTGTTGCAGAACACGGGCTCCAGGATGTTCGGGCTTCAGTGGCTGCAGTTCCTGGGCTCCAGAGCACAGGCTCAATAGCTGTGGCACACGGGCTTAGCTGCTCTACAGCATGTGGAATCTTCCTGGATCATAGATCTAACCTGTGTCTCCTGCATTGGCAGGTGGATTCTTTACCACTGAGCCACCTGGGCAGCCCCAGGCTGTGTGTTTTCAAATGATTTGATACACCATGTCTCAGCTCGATCTCTGAGCTCTGTTTTTTGGGCTGGGAAAGCTGGCTTAGAGGCAATCATGGGTTAAGGCTGCCTTCCCTCCCTTGGCTGCTTCACAAAAGGAAGTTTTGGGGCAAGAGATAGCCTTTAATCTGCAATCTGCCTCGACCATCAGTGTGCAGGTTGCAGCGCCTGAGGTTTACATAATAGGAAAGTCAGCATGTGTCTAGAATGAGAAAAAGAAGTTAAAGCATGTTACTGGAGTCTTGGAGATTCTGGCTGTTTAGTTTTTGTTCTGTTTCTCAGAACTCCTTAGTCAGTTTACCAGAAACACTTGCCTGGGAAGGGTCCCTGATCACCACCCACCTCCTTCCCCACAAGGACACTGGGGGCCTGACCAATGAGGGCTGTATGTTCATGCTCCTTGCTCACAGTGGGAAAAGACAGAGAACGTTCATTCTAGTCCCAGCCCTGACGTGTGGGACAAATTCACTTCCTTCCTCTGAGGCTGAGTTCCCTCCTCTGTAAATGAAGGAGATTGCTGGTCCCCACAGTCACTGTCTTCTGGTTTAGGGTAACATGCACAGGCAGCCTCAGCACTGTTGTTCAGTCATTAAGTCGTGTCCGACTCTTTGTGACCCCATGCACTGAAGCACACCAGGCTTCCCTGTCCTTCACTATCTCCCAGAGTTTGCTCAGACTCATATCCATTGATTTGGTGATGCCATCCAACCATCCCATCCTCTGTCATTCCCTTCTCCTCCTGCCCTCAATCTGTCCCAGCATCAGGGTCTTTTCCAATAAGCTGGATCTTCGTAGGCCAAACTACTGGAGCTTCAACATCAGTCCTTCCAATGAATAGTCAGGGTTGATTCCCTTCAGGATTGACTAGTTTGATCTCCTTGTTGTCCAAGGGACTCTTAAGAGTCTTCTCCAGCACCACAGTTCAAAAGCATCAATTCTTCATCTCTCAGCCTTCTTTATGGTCCAACTCTCACAACCATACATGACTCCTGGAAAAACCACAGCTTTGGCCATATGGACTTCTGTCAACAAAGTGATGTCTCTGCTTTTTAATATGCTGTCTAGGTTTTGTCACAGTTTTTCTTCCAAGGAGCAAAGCATCTTTTAATTTCATGGCTGCAGTCACCATCTGCAGTGATTTTGGAGCCCAAGAAAATAAAGTCTGTCACTGTTTCCAATTTTTCCCCGTCTATTTGCCGTGAAATGATTGGACCAGACACACAATCTTAGTTTTTTTAATGTTGAGCTTTAAGCCAACTTTTTCATTCTCCTCAGAAGACTCTACCATTAGAGTGGTATCATCTAAATATCTGAGGTTGCTGATATTTTTCCTGGAAATCTAAATTCCAGCCTGGCATTTCACATGGTGTACTCTGGATGGCAGTTAAATAAGCAAGGTAACAATATACAGCCTTGAGAACCCCTTTTCCAATTTTGAACCAGTCTGTTGTTCCATGTCTGGTTCTAACTGTTGCTTCTTGTCCTGCATACAGGTTTCTCAGGAGACAGGTAAGGTGGTCTGATACTCCACCTCTTTAAGAATTTTCCATAGTTTGTTGAGCTTCAACATAGGCTCAGGAAAAGGCCAGCCTGACCCAGGAGGTGGGCCTGGAGAGAAAAGAGGTGAGCCAATGACCCACCGAGGCCTCCCCCACAACTCCCATGCCTCCAAGGTGCTCCCCAAGTTGCAGGCCAAAGAATCTCCTGGGAAGCTTAAAACACAGATTCCCTAGGTGATTACCTGGGCATCACCTCCCAGTTGTCTAAGTCAACAGACTGATGGAGCCCATTATAATATCTTTAGAGTAGTTTCACTGCCCTAAAAACCCTCTGTGGTTTGCCTAGTCATCCCTTCTTCCCTCTTCCCAACCAAGCTCCTGACAACCATTGATCTTTTTACTGTGTCTATAGTTTCGTCTTTTCCATGATGTCATATAATTGTCAAAATCCATAGGATGAACACAAGAGTAAACCCTAACGTGAGCCATGGCAAGTGGTAAACTTTCAATTAATAATGTTATTCTTGGGCTTCCCTGGTGGCTCAGTGGTAAAGAATTTGCCTGTTAATGCAGGAGAAACCAGTTTGATCCCTGGACCAAGAAGTTCCCACAGGCCAAGGAGCAACTAAGCCTGTGTGCCACAACTACTGAGCCCGAGCTCTAGAGCCCTGGAGCCACAACTTCCGGGCACACGGGCCACAACCACTGAAGCCCACCGGCTAGAGCCTGTGCTCCACAAGAGAAACCCCTGCAATGAGCAGCCCACACGTCACAGCTAGAGAGCAGCCCCCGCTCACCACAGCTAGAGAAAAGCCTGCATGGTAACAAGACCCAGAATAACCAAAAAGTTAAAATAATTTTTAAAATTTAATTAATTTAAAACAGACCAGAGACCTACACATATGAGCTAAAACTGTAAAGTTCATAGAAGAAAACACTTGCTTTGGCAATGATTTCTTGGGTATGACAACAAAAGCACAAGCAAGAAAAGAAAGAAATAAATTGGACTACACCAAAATCTTAGACTTCTGTGCATCAAAGAACACAAATCAATAGAGTGGAAAGGCGACCTGCAGCATGGGAGAAAATATTCTCAAATTTTATATATAGAGATATAATATATAGTAAAAGTATATAGTAATATATATGTGTATGTATGCATATATATCTAGTAAAAGAACTCCTACAATTGAAGGAAAAAAACTCAATTAAACAATGGGCAGAGAGCTAGAATAGACTTTTTTCCAAAAAAAGATTTAAAGATTTGTAAATAAACAATAAACACATGAAAAGATGTGCAACATCACCAATCATGAGGGAAATGGAAACCAAAAGCATAATCAAATTCTCCCTTACACCCATTAGGATAGCTACAGTCAAAAAAAAGCAAACAGGAAAACAGAAAATATTACCGAACAAGGGCTTGCTGCCCCTCGTACATTGAAGCCAACACTACGATACCAACTTTTGAGAAAAGAACAAGTTTTGTTGCAAGACTGACTGGCAAGGAAGCAAGAAGCAAGGCTCAAATCTGTCTCTCTAATCCAAGGTTGGGGCAGAAGATAAGGGGTTGGGGCAGAAGCTGATTGATCAGTCTCTAACCAGTCTGTATATATGTTAAGCAGAATACTCGGGCTGCTCGGAGGCTGGGTTTTCCTTATTGAAGGAATTCTAGAATGTGGCTGTGGTTAGACAACAGTTCTAAATAGAACAGTTCTATTCTCTAAATTCCATAGATTGAAGATTCTTGCTTCTGGGGTCATCCTAGAAACATGGGTCCCCTCTTGCTCATGGACAGTGCTGTATCTGTAAGATAACTACAGGTTTGATTAGTCAACAATGTGCTTGAAGGAATCAGAACCAGTTTAACCTAATCCACGCTTTATGTACTCTTTCACTAACGAGTGGTGAGGAATTCAAGAAACTGGAACACTGATGCTCCAATTCTTGGTGGGAAGGTAAAACAATTCAGCCACTATAGAAAACAGTATGGTTATTCCTCAAAAACTTAAACATGGAATATGATTCAGCAATTCCACTCCCAGATATGTACCCAAAAAATTGAAAGCAGGGTCTTAAAGTGGTATTTGTACATCCATGTTCATAGCAGCATTATTCACCATAGCCAAAGGTGGAAGAAACCCAAGTGTCCTTGACAGATAAGCAAAATGTGGTATGTATATATCGTTGTAATATTATTCAGTTTTAGAAAAGAAGGAAATTCTGATATATGCTACAACATGGAACCTAAAGGACTTTATGCTAAGTGAAATAAGCCAAGCACAAAAAGACAAATACTGTGTGATTCCTTTTTTAGAACATACCTAGAATATTCTAAATATGATACCTGGTCAAATGCATAGACACAGAAAGTAGAACCATAGTTGCAAGAGTTTGGGAGGGAGTGTGTAACTGAACTGAACTTTGATCTGCTCGCTTACCATGCAGCAGTCAATTTACTGACGCCAGGTTGTGGTGAAGGACGGTATAGTGTGTATTGCAGGTACCAAGCAAGAAGGAACAGTTTATGCCCCAAAGATCTGAACCTCCCGATGGCTTTCAGGGAAGAGTATTTAAGGCAGCGCTTGTGGTGAGGGCTGCAGGGTGCACGACTTTCTTTGATTGATTGGTGTTGAGGTAACAGGATGATGTTTCAGGAATCTTAATCATTAGCCTTCTGGTTCCAACCAGTCTGAGATCTAGCACTAATGCTCAGCATGCTCCTGCTGGGTAGGGTCTTAGTTAACACAGAACAACCCTGCAGGTACGTCAGATTGTTACATAGCAAACAGGACTCTCTTTTATCATTAAAATATTGTCATTACTCTTTAAAAAAAATTATTTATTTATTCGGCTGTGCCAGGTCTTAGTTGCATCATTCGGGATCTCGATCTTCGTTGCAGCATGCTGGATCTTTAGCTGTGGCATGGGGGATCTAGTTCCATGACCAGGGGTCAAACCAAGGTCCCTTACTTTAGGAGTGTGGAGTCTTAGCCACTGGACTACCAGGGAAGTCCCTGTCATTACTCTTCTTGTTTAATTGTTTTTCCTTAGTTTCTGCTTTCCCTCACTTCCCCAATTAGTAACTGCTGGTGCCTGCTCTTTGGAACTCAGGGAAAGCCTAGGAGACGAATTCCTTCTTTCTGCAAACAAGAAACAAGGGACATGGAGAAGCTTTTGTACCTGGGAAGGCCCAGCAGGAATCCTGCCAGCTTTCAAGGGGAGAATGGAAAGTTGTTGTTTAAGGGAGGCAGAGCTTCAGTTTCGCAAGATGAAAAGGGTTCTAGAGATGGATGGTGTTGATGGTTACACAGTGATGTGAATGTGCTTAACACCACATGGTTCAGATTGATCTCGGGCAGGCTCAACCTGCAGCCACTTGAAGCAGGACTTTGGTTCCCAGGCCAGAGGCTGAAGTCAGGCCACGGCAGTGAGAACACTGAATCCCAGCCACTGGACCACGAGGGCCAGTGACAAGGTCATGGCCTGTTAGCTTTGTAAAAAAGCATTTCTTTCCACAAAGAGACAGAATGTTGTGAAACAAGTGTTTCTAGGAGGAAAAAGAGTACATTGACATGGGCAGACTCAGAGTTGCACCCTTGTGGTCGTTTGAATCACTTATGTGAGGCATTTCTTCCAGGTTTCCTCTGGCCAGTCATCTTGCACTGAGTCCATATTTGGTTTATCTCAGAGTCCTCCCCTGTGCGCGCGAGCATCTCTTAGCCAAGATGGATTCTAGTGAAAGGCCCTATGGCGTCCCTGGTGGCTCAGATGGTAAAGAATCTGCCTGCAATATGGGAGACCTAGGTTCAATCCCTAGGTCAGGAAGACGCCCCTGGAGCAGGAAATGGCAACCTACTCCAGTATTCTTGGGCCTGCAGTGCAGGAAATACAGGTTGAATCCCTGGGTTGAGAAAAGGCCTATGGGTAGGTTGACATCACCTCTGGGGTGGCACTCCCTTCCTTTTTGACCCCTGAGGAGCCTTTCTGCACACGTGTCATCAGGAAGGTCTCCTCAATCTCAAGAATGAGAAATATGAGGTCTCTTTATCTGGGAAGAGATCAGTTCTTCCTTCATCTTGAAGTATCTGTCCACAGAGGACAAACTGCAGTTGTTCAACCTGGGGCCCATCTAGCTCTGCCTCAAGATAATAAACTTCATGTCTATTTTACCACAACTAGAAGTATTTTTTAAATGATTCAAGTCACATAGTAGTTGTCGGGAACATAGTATTGTGACATGGGTTCGATCCCTGAGTTGGGAAAGTCCACTAGGGAAGGGTATGGCAACCCACTCCAGTAGGAGCCTGGCAGGCTACAGTCCGTAATGTTGCAGACTCAAACACAACTGAAGCAACTTAGCGTGGGTGCACACACACACACAAATGTAGATAAAGCAATTCTACCTGTTCCCATATAAATCGGATGGGGGGCGCGGAGAGGCATCTTAAATCTTACTTCTCTCCTTGGCTTCCGAGGTGGCTCAGTGATAAAGAATCCACCTGCCAAGCAGGAAACGCGGGTTAGATCCCTGGGCTGGGAAGATCCCTTGGAGAAGAGCATGGCAACCCACTCCAGTATTCTTGCCTGTAGAATCCCATGGACAGAGGTGCCTGGTAGGCTACAGTCCATGGGGTTGCAAAGAGTCGGACTCAACTTGGCAACTAAGCAACAACAAACAACTCCCTTGGTGGGAGAAGTCTACGTCACATGCCTAAACCTGGGCCTCTATATATCCTTTGGAGACCCCTGGCAGAGCAAAGCCTGGCACGCTGAGCAGGTTGTCCTATTAGTGAGCTGAGGCTCCTCCTCTTGAGCTCCTCACTGGTAACCCAAATCAACAGCCTCCCTCCCTTCTCTTTCAGAGGGTAAAGCGTTTTAAGCTCTCTCTTGAACAGTCTCTAAAACCAAGTAGGACTCTGTGAGGCCCTCCCGATACAAAAGCCTTACAATATACCCCCGTTTCTCATTTGTAAAAACTTTGAAAAAGACTTCAGTCTCATAGACCTTCCCGTAATTCCAAAGGGCAGATTCAAACAGTTACTAATTAAGGAAGTGAAGGAATGCAAAAACAAAGGAAAGGCAGTTAGCAAACAATTATGTGGCAATAAAGCCCAGTCCTAGTTCCTCAAGAGATATATTGATATGTCATGGTGTATATGACAATATATCTTTGAGTTCTACAGGAACCAAGGCCCTCACCCTGGTGGAGGATGGTAACTTTGGGGTGAGTACCAGATTCCTGGAACACCATTACCTCTCCATCAACCAATCAGAAGAAAGTCACATACCCTGCAGCCCTCACCCCAAATTCTGCCTATAAAAACTCTTCCCCAAGAGAGGGCTCAAGAGATGCAGGGGGACAAGCCTGTCCCAGAACTACCTCAAGGTCTGTGGTCTCCTGGATCTTTACAGCAAACATGTTTCCCCTTGAAGTGGCCTGAGGCAGAGCTACCTTACAGAAATCTGGGGTTAGAGAAACCTTGGCAAGAGGCAATGAAAAGAGTTTAACTTAAGACCCAACCTGACCTACCTCCTGTGGCCAAGAGACATGCTTCTGGAATATCTGCACCAGAAAACACTCAACCAAAAGTGGCTGAATAATGAGGGGCTGCATTTCTTTGTGTTGGTTTTCGATTCAAAGGAAAATGGATATAGGAGGAAGAACAAATCACAAGCTGATACTTCTCCAGCCCCAGAGGATCAGAAGTTAACACTGTCACCAGGAAATACTCTAAAATTCCAGGGGAAGTGGGAGAAGAAACCGCCAGCAGGCATTCTGCCCCAGCACCCTGATGTAGCATCCACACCCAAAGGCCATGTTTCTGCTGAAGATGGGCTTTGGCAGGAGATACCCACTGGTATGGGGCTTCCCAAGTGGCACTAGTGGTAAAGAATCCTCCTCCCAATGCAGGAGATGCAGGAGACAAGGGTTCAATCCCTGGATGGGGAAGATCTCGTAGAGGAGGGCATGGCAACCAACTCCAGTATTCTTGCCTGGAGAATCCCATGGACAGAGGAGCCTGGTAGACCACAGTTCGTGGAGTCACAAAGAGTCAGACAGAACTGAAGTGACTTAGCAAGCGCGTACATACTGGCTGGTATAGTAGCCCAGAGTGGTAGAAACTACCACTCTCTTGGCCTAGGAGGAATTCATTATAATCAATGGTCAGGAGGAACCATCACAGGCAGACAGCACTACCAAAAATGTGAGGTTTTGTGTGGACAGAACGAGAAGATTGAACAAATTCTCTAAGATAAACATTTACATTATGCCATGTGCTTATACACAGAGCTGAGATGAGTGTGTGTATGCACACATGTGTGAGTTAGTGGAAATATGTCCACACAGACCCAGGCACAGCCTAGACTAATTTCCTTAGATGTATTGTAGAGGCCATGGCCTGTCAGTCAAAACAAAAAGGCACAACTACATTCAAATTAAGGATCAGAGAAAATTAACTCTGCTTTAGTTTGACTCTTTCCTCTCTGAAATAAACAAACCCAGGAAACATTCAACAGTTGGAATTTCTTTTTTTTTTTTTTAGTTTTTTATTTTTTAAATTTTAAAATCTTTAATAGTTGGAATTTCTTTCACATTATTCAACAGCACCTCTGTTTTGGTATTTGAGGATTCAGTAGTTTGATATTCTTTAAATAGCTTCTCCTTTTATGGTCTCTTAGTTTCAACCGCTCCAAGCAACGAAGATTCCACTGGGCTGCTCCCTACGGAACAGTTTGTAATTCAGGCATCTTGAGATCCCTGGTTCAATCAGCTATAAGGTAAGATAGCCAGACTGGTTTCCTTATAAGGATGGATGTTGACTATGAAGCTTAATGGCTTTTCTGTTGAAAATGCATTCCCCTATCCCAACCCTATAGAATAATCGAAGCTGTCTGGACAATGCTAGGAATTTTAAAAAAAATAGGAGAAGTACAAAATACACCTAACCTCAATCACAGAGAACTGTGTCCTGTAGGACCTCCCTTCCTGGTCCCAGCTTTCTGGCCTTCGCCTTGCTTTTTTCTGCTGTTCTCAGTTTCCTAGGTTCCCGACTCCCGAGTCCTTATTCCTTCCTTACCACAGAAATGAACTGAACAAGGGATGGTCCTCCATGCCCGCTTCCCCGAAGATGACTTTCTAGGTCAAGGGCACGGGGAGACCCCTGGAAGGCCTCAGGAGCTCCCCAACAACATTAGGAACGTCAAGTGAAGAACCTGAAGGCCCACTGCTCAGTGTGTCTAGTCTGTCTGAAGTTGCTTTGGCCAGGTGGGGCAGGAAGGGAGGACAGCAGGGTCAGTAGTGGTCTGGGAGTAGCCTAGGGAGAGACAATTATACCAGTTTAATGAAGACCTTGCCTGCATACAGCTCTTTTAGGGTACTTCGTGCACTTTCACTTCTAATCTTTTACTATCATCCTCGCAGGCCTGGAGATAAAGAGTATCATCAGCAAGTTTTTATTGACAAGGAAGAGGAAGAAGTTAAAGACACATTCAGGAATCTCCCGAACTCCTATCCGTTTGCACTTTGATCTCCAGCACGTTTTCAAACTCCCGCATTAGCCCTCAGGCCTTGGCCCTAATGTTGGTTTACACGGGTTCATAAACGCCTGTAAACGAAAAATCAAAGCAGGATTTGCTCTTGGTAGTGTAAGGTGAAGACTTCGAACATCCCTCTTTAAAAGAAAAACAAAAATGTTTTAATTCCAGAGGGCCTGCCTCCAGTTGAAGACCACTGCCCCTCCCACCTTTTTCTGGGGTGTTCAGGGAAAGATGAGTCCCCGCTTCCTTTCCCAGCTCTTCTTTGCCTGGTAGCAACCGCCAGAAAATATGCTGGGACCAGAGGGATCCCGGGGCCTCCGCGGCGACCACCTCCTGATCCGTTACTTTATCAAGGCCCCAGTCCCCAGAGAAGGAGAATAAAGCCGGTTCACATCACTAAAACCTTGGTTTCAAATGCATGGCCTCCCACCATCCCCGCCAAAAAAAAAAAAAAAAGCCAGCCGTCTTTCATTCAAATGGAACAGAGTTTATCTTCATATCTTGCCTTTACTAAACAAAATGAAAGCTCTGGATGCAGGAGGCGGGGCAGGGTTCCAGGCGGCCGCGGCCTAGTCGCGGGCCTGCGCGCGGTCCAGCCCCAGCAGCGGGATCTCCGGCCTCTAGCACCACTACCTTCGCCCGCAGGTAGTGCCGCCTCCACGCCACCAGCCTCTGCAGCAGCTTCCGCAGGCTCGCGGGGCCCCAGCGGCCGCGCTCCTGGGCCGCTGGCCCGGGCTTCGCTTCGTACCGCGCCTTCTTCCTGCGCGGGCCGCTGGCCGCATCCCGCCGGAAGAGCCGCCGCCAGCACCAGCAGCCAGAGCAGGAGCCGCCGTCGCCGGCCGCGCGCCGCCCCGCCGCCTCGAGCTCGGTGCGCCGCGGGCCGTCCCGCTTGAGCGGCGCCACCCTCTTCAGCAGCCCGTGCCGCACACCGCCGCGCCGGGTGCAGCTGGGCCGCGCGTCCGCCATGCCGGGCCCGGGCCTCCCCTGCGAGCGCGTCGGACTGGGGCCACGGTCTGAGATGGAGCCGGGCGGCTAGACAGCAGCCTTAGGACGCGACAGGGCCGCTCGAGTCCTTTCTGCCCCTTCCCGGGTGCGCCCAATGGCCTTCTCCAGTAGACGTTACCAAGGGGACCCGAACGCTGACCGCACAATGCCCGGTTGAGGCATGCTCTCAGGGTACCCAGCACGAACCCTATCCCAGGATCCAGAGTCCCACATGGTTTCTCCACCCACCAATAAGCCGGCCGAGTTTGCTGTGGAGTGATCTTCAGGCAGGGCCTCAAACAGGCCAGAAGGGCCCTAGGAGGTTCCTGAGGTCCAGAGCCACATTTGCCGCTGCACAGCCTTCACTGGTCTCTTAGAAATCAGTCCCACGCACCTATTGCCCTGGAGGCTTCTAATAGTTTGTGGACTGGTTTCAAGTGTGCTATATTTTTCAGCCAGCAGAGAACCAGAGTTTCTGGAAAACTCTCAAAACCTGATTTTCTTCATCTGGCCTTACCTAAACATCTCTTTCCTTGTAGGATTATCACTGATTTTTTTTTCTTTTTCCCCAGTAATTTTTTCTGATGGCACATGTAAGATTTTTAAGGAATTTTTGAAAAACACGAATACAAAAAAGAAAACATTTTTTCCTGCTTCTTTGTATACATTTTTGCACTTGTTAATTTCGTTAAATTCAAGTAAGAAAAAGCTAAAATAATGGCTACCATGTATCATGCTTATATGTGCTAAGCACTCTAATAATATTTTGCATAATTTTCCCGGTTTGTTTTGTAGCCCACTGACAAATGAGCAGGCTTAGGAGTGAGTCTGCTTGAGTTTGAATTCTGGCTCTCACAGTTACTAGCTTTAACTTTGGGCATGTTACTTAACCTCAGTGCCGCAGTTTATTCATTTGTAAAACTGACATAATAACAATGCTACCTCTCTGGGAGTTGTTGTGAGAATTAAATGAGATAAAATACATAAAGCACTAGGCACATGTTAAGTGTTCAATAAGTCAGTTATTTATACAATCCTCACAACAATTCAAAGTGGTTCCCAAATGAAGGATTCCCACTTTGCTGATTGAGAAAACTAAAGCTTGGAGAGGTAAAATCATTTACCTGAGATAACATAACTTGTAAACTAAGGAGCTATGATTTGAACCCCAGATTCTTTGAACCCAGGATAGTAAATGACTGCTGCTATTGAGCTTTCAACTATTCACCCTACCAGTATAGCATTCCTTCTTCTGGTACATTTATCATCAAAAATGTCCACAGTTAATAATTAAGGGTCAACATTTAATACTTGTGTGGCCTTTAGATTAAAAAAGAAAACACAAAACAGGAGGAGGGGAAAAAAAAAAAAACAACCAACAACCTCAGCTATTCAGCCTTTTCTTCTAGCAACTTTAAAATCTAATCATCTCAACAGGAGCCTTTCCATTCCCATCATCCCTGAGCACACCCTAATAGTAAATGTCCTTCTCACCTTGGCCTGACTACACAGAACCAAACCCCACAAGCCATTTCCCTTTAAGAACGGCTTTATGTTTTGGTTGCTCTTCCCCAACTCTCCATGGATGCCTCTTTCTTGTATTCAGGCCGTCTGTGCTTCCTGCCACCAGAACCAAAGAGTGAGCACAAGGTAAGTCCTAGATGATACAAGTGGTAATGAAACAAGCCCCAATTCAGATTGTTTGCATGTACAGTGCAAGGAAGAGCAGCCAGGGACACCAGCTCCCCACAACCGTACACAGGGCAGCATTGGAACAGAAGGGCCAGGTGACTGCAAAGCACACCCTGTTGCTGAGAAGCCGATGCCATGCTGCAGCTAGTTTACAGGCTGCAACTGGGCCCAAGAGCCGGAGGACAAGGCAGAAAATCTCATGCATCATGGGAACCTGAGAGGGGATAAGAAACTGTCTCACAGCAGCCTCCTAGGAAGAAAGGAGGCAAGTAGAAAATGGCCTTGCTGCTCCTTACAAGCCTTGCATGCCCTCACGCTCCAGGAAGATTACAGAGTGTTCTGCCAAGATTTAGATTCAGCAACAAGTCAAGCCTGGCCTGTGTCCTATGTGGATGTGTACAAGGTCCCCAGGGCACCGTGACAGAGCCATTTCCCTTCACAAGCCAACTCACATGCTTCTGGAATCTTTTTCTGGCTGTTATGAACTGAATTGTGTACCCCACCACCACCAAAGTTCATATATTGAAGTCTGAATCCCTAGAACCTCAGAATGTGATTATATTTGAAGACAGAGTCCAAATAGGTAATTAAGTTACAATGAGGTGGTGATGATGAGCAGTAATCCAATATGACTGATGTCCTCATATGATGCTTAGGACACAGACACTCACGGAAGACCATGTGAAGACACAGGAAGAAAGTGGCCTCCTACTAGCCAAGGAGAGAGGCTGCATAAGAAACCAAACCTGCCAACACCTTGATTTTGGACTTCCAGCCTCCAGAACTGTGAGAAAATCAATTTCTATTGTTTAGCCACCTGATCTATGATGTTTCGTTATGGCAACACTAGCAAACTAACATGCTAGCTGACTGGGTTTGCCTCCTATTTTATTCTGTCTCAAATCCCCTTCTTGTTCCTCGGTCATTCTATTCTGCCAGGAAGGATCACCTTGGCACAGGCTTGGCACCTTGGCATACCTCTGTGCACAGGCTCCTCCTTGTAAGTTTCACTGTGTGGATGCCCATCCATCTGCCACTGCCCTGAGGCCCCTGTGTGCCCAGGCCACATGGAAAGTCTGGGCAGCCTCAAACAGAGCCTCAGGCCTGGCTTAGAATTTGGAATTTTTAGATACCTGTCATCTACACAGCTACTCAGTCCTAGAGGACACTGAGTCTAGAGTTGCCAGATAAAATATAGGATGCTTAGTTAAATTTGAATTTCAGGACTTCCCTGGTGGTGTGCAGTGGATAAGAATCTGCTGCCAATGCAGGGGACATGGGTTCGATTCCTGGTCTGGGAAGATTTCACATGCCACGGGGCAGCTAAAGCCCACGCAGCACAACTACTGAGCCTTCGTGCTGCAACTACTGAGGCCCACATGCCTAGAGCCTAGAACCCGTGCTCTGCAATAAGAGAAGCCACCAAGATGAGAAGCCCGTGCACAGCAGCTAGAGAGTAGCCCCTGCTCATTGCAACTAGAGAAAGTCTGCATGCAGCAACAAAGACCCAGCACAGCCAAAAATAAATTAATTGGTTAAAATAAAATAAAATTATTTTTTTAAATTTGAATTTCAGATCAACAGTGTTTTAGAATAAGTGTATCCTAAATATTGCATAGGCTATATGTCTATTAAAGAATTATTTACCTGAAATGCAAACTTAACAGGGTTTCTGTATTTTCACTTGCTACCCTACTAGGGTCCTGCGGAGAGTCCAGGGCACGCTCTGTTAAGGCACTTTGAGGGGGTTTCCTCCAGGTCCCTCCGCAGATCTTCTGGACCCAACGCTGGCCAGAGGCTGCAGCACTCCCCATGGCCTGGAGCCCAGCAGAAGCAGGCTTCTCAGGCCCACCTTGTCCTAATCCACATACTCAGAATAGCACCAGAGATCTGGAGTCCCCAAAGTTAGGAAGAGCAAGAAGGGACAACAGATCTAAAAGAGACAGAATTAGCATGGTTAAGAGCATTACCTTTGGGGTCATTCAGACCTGATTCAGAGTTAGCAACGTGGCTTGAGTAAGGCATGGAAACTCTCTCAACCTCAGCTGTCTCATCAGAGCATGGAGCTGCTGTTCCCACCTAACTCACGCTATCATCCATTGTGAGGAGCAAAGAGACAGGGCATGTCGGACCCTAAAGCCGTGGCTGACACAAAGCAGGTGCTCGAGAGGCGCTGGCACCACTACTGTGGAATCCTCTCCATCTTCATGCTCCCATCTCCCTGCTCCCATCTCCCACCCCAACACTTCTAGCACACACAGGTTCTCCCAACATGAGTCCCAGCAGAGTCTTCTTTTCTGAAGGCCTATAGCTTATGGCAAGCTCTGGGAGCTCCAACTCCTGGAATCTTTCCCAGGAATATTTGGGACGCAGAGACATGAGATAGAAAACAGATGGCTTCGGTTTTTTGTGGTGTGGACAGTGAAAGGTCAGTGAGCTCTGCGGGAGCGAGCACTGTGCCAAGGGGACCCGGACCATGAGATAACCGTCCTCACCTCTCTAGCCTAACACTCCCCTGTCTCGGACACCTGCTGACTACTCCACCAGGTCCAGGCAGAGCAGCATCAGCTGAGCCCCAGGAGCAGATTATGTCAGCACTCAGATCCAGCAAGGTGAGCTCAGGGACATCATTCCTGTGACACGTGACATGTGAAAAGTGACATGTTTGTTAGCAGAGACATGAAGTGGGAGAGTGAGACCACCAAGGGTGACCCCTGCCATTCCCCAGATAACTGGGCCAGCAGTGGGGTATTTACTGAACAAAATAGAACAGATTTTGCCTCTTCTCTGTGGATGTTGACCTCATTCTAGTATGTAGACTTCCCAAGGTGACTATTTCAAAATCGCTCTTTATTATAAGAACCAGTGTTTTATCCAGATATGTTGAGATAAAATTGTGATGAAATAAATTCACCCTAGGAAAGGCCTGGTTTCCGTATTAGGAAAGTAAATTCTGCATCCAAGGACATTGGGTAATTACACCCTCGAATGTTTGTACCCTACTGAATGTTATGATGACTATGAGGGAACCAGATTCTCTTCCTTTCACCTTGCGTGGGTAGATCTCATCATCAGGATGTCAAGGCTACTGCAATGTTAGTACAGCCTTGTCAAATAGAGCCAACCCTTGGAAGCCCCCCAAACCAGAGCCTGTGGAAATTCAAAGAATTCTTCCCAGGATTTCTGCAACTCCTTTGTCTCCCAATGTACTCCTCTCTCTGACTTTCACAAACTTCTTCCCACATGAAGCATGAAATATTCCAAAGTTCACAGATTTTCATGGAAATGTTGGAGCAGGAACTCAATAACAGGATCACAAATCACAAATGCAAAAATACAAATGACTTCCTGGAGAACGCTAAATGTCAAGGTGTTCCCCTCTGCGGAGGATCCATGGCCTTCTCCGACTTTATCACTCTTCCTAGCTCTTTCCAGCCCTGCCACTGTCTTCTCTGCTCTCCGCTTCCCTTTCCTCTTCCTCATAAGAAGAAAAAGAATATTCCTCTCTCTTGTTCATGGCAAAGTAGTCCCCTTTCCACTGATTCTTCACCATCTGTAGATACCCGACTCCAGGATCTTGCCCACCTTAGTCAGCTTGGAATTTTCCTATAGAGAGATGTCTCCACCTCAGAGAAAAGCTTTTCACCTCCCTACACTGAGTTCATTTCTATTGTTATAGTCTAGACCTTTGAAGGATGACTTTCCTTCAAGATCAGGTGGTGGGTGGGTGAGTGAGGAAGGAGACACAGTCCTGAATCAGCATCAACAAAATCAGGGCCTTCATCACCACCATCATTACATCATCATTACCATCATCCATTTCTTGCCATTTTACACCACACTGTACCATAACGGGTATTACAGGCATGATATCATTTCAGCCCCACAACAGACCTATGAGGTAGAAAGAGTATCCCATTTCACTGATGAGGACACTGGTGTATACTTGGCTGTGGAAGGATCTATGGCTAGCAGAGAGAGCAGGCTATACCAGGAAAGGCTTGTGAACATAACCCTACCTTGTGAGTCAACTGAGAATTCGACTTGCCCTCCCAGGAGAAAGCTAGGTACTACCAGATTGGGGCAGACGGGGCAGAAAGGCTTGAACCAGGCAAAGGTATGGGTTTGCCTGGGGGTTTTGGGGTGGAGGAAGGTTAGGATTTTTTTTTTTTAATGAGAGAAGAAGTTTTCACAGTGTTCTTGGGGGAAGGACAAGATACACAATTAGATGCTATAATGGGAAACAGGAAGGCTCTGGCCCCATGGAAATAGGGAACTGGTAGGAAAGGGACCAAGGCAAAGCTATGCTGGGTTTCTGGGAATAGAATCCAATTATTTTAAACCAGAATGTTCAAAGGAACCAGGTCTGTGTGCTTGGCAATCACATTAGTTAGAGTATGGTCAGTGACCTATAGTTTGTAAACATAATTTTTTTATAATCTTTGAGTGATTTTTGTGGTTTTCCTCATTTCAGTTTTTCTTTTGCTGTCTTTGTTATTCTTTTAGATGATGCCAGCCTACTGTATTTGTTATAAGGAAGATATAAAAAGGGGACTTTTAAAATTTATTTTTAAAAATTTTGATGCAATTTTAAAGGCTATTTCCATTTACAGCTATTACAAAATATTGGCTCTGTTCCTCGTTTTGTGTAGTACATCCATGAGCCTGTCTTACCCTCAATAGTCTGTGCCTCGAACCTCCTCATCCTGGATTGCCCCTGCCCCCTCCACTGGTAAGCACTGGTTTGGTCTCTGTGAGTCTGTGTCTTTTTTGTCGTAATGACTAGATTGTTGTATTTTTTAGACTCCACCTATAAGTGATATCACACAGTACTTGTCTTTCTGACTTACTTCATTTAGTATCCAAGTACATCCATGTCGCTTCAAATGGCAAAATGTTTGCTCTTTTTTATGGCTGAGTAGCACATATTTGTACCATATCTTCTTTATCCGTTCATCTGGTGATGGACAATTAGGTTGCTTCCATATCTTGGCTATGGTAAAGAATGCTGCTATTGCGGGGGTGGTGGTGGTTTAGTCGCTCAGTCTTGCCTGTTGTCTGCCAGGCTCCTCTGTCCATAGCATTCTCAAGGCACGAATACTGGAGTGGGTAGTCATTCCCTTCTCCAGAGGATCTTCCCAACCCAGGGATCGAACTGGGGTCTCCTGCATTGGCAGGCAGTTTCTTTACCACTTGAGCCACCTGGGAAACCTGTAAATTAAGAAGGGGACAACCAAATCTGCTTTATTTCAAGGACAGCTGTGAGGCTCTCAGAGATACCCATTATCATGAAGAAATCAGCTGGACAATAATTTCCAGCCTCTCAACTCCTCGTCAGCCTTTGGCACCAAAAACTTTACTGTCAACATCACGTGGACAGTTGCGGCAGTTTGCTGCGTGATCGTCAGAAGCCCCTGAGGCAGTGGGGCAGAAAATCCAGGCGATTCACCTAAACGCGCCAAACCCTAGATGGTTAGAAGCAGCTTCGTTTCAATCTCCGCTTTGTAGGAAGAGACTTGGCCAAGGGCTGCTTTTGCTTTGGCAAATGTCTTGTTTCAGGAAACCCAAAGCATTTGTTTCAGTCAACAAATTCCTTTTTAAACACTCAATAGCCTGGCAGTTTCAAGAGAAAATATTTGGGTGGGTGGTTAATATTGTTTCTGAAAAGAAACAGAGGCTGAGATGTCTGTGGTTCAGACACTAGCCAGTGAAATATTAGGGCCAGGCATGTTTTGGAAACTTTTCCAGCCTGTGGAGGTGAGGAGAGGGGAGGGGACATCGGAAGGCGTCATTGTGGTATGGCTTTCTTCTTTCTGCACACAGGAGCCGGTTCTCCCAGCTCCCAGGAGCAGCCCCAGCTCTTCATGTTGCTGTGTTTCCTGCAGGTCATCCACAGACCAGACCTCCCACCACGAGGAAGGCTCAGGGGGATAGAGATGGATTCTTGCCCCCCAACCCCCACTTCCCTAAGAACTGCCCCAGCTCCCACTCCCCATATTAAATGACCTCACTCCTCCCAGGACAGAGTCTAGAACTCAGATTACATCAGAGAATTTGTCTCCCTCAGAAACTGGAATTGGGTCAGAGGTTCTGGTCAGGTACATGTGGGTGGACCCAAAAAGTCATGTCAATTCAGGGTGAGGGCCTGTCATTCCTGAGCTTCACATACATAGAAATGTGGAAATACCTCTCTCTTCAATACACTCAAACCCCTGTCAGGTGTGGGTCCCATCCATTCTCAGGGGTAGAACAGACTAAGGTTTTTCAGCAGCCACGTGAAACTATTTCTCAAGGTCATACAATAATTCTCTAGAAAATCAAACCAGAATTTGGATTTCTTAAATCCAAAGTCAACTTGTACCGTATGAATGAGAACTGCTGCCTCCCCTGGGAGGCCACACACACACACACATTCGATTACCAAGATAATGCGAATTAAGCTCTGACAGTGCTGTGGGCTAAGCAGCATTGTAACCAGAAAAATTTAGGGCTATCATCAAAACAGCTAGTATTCAGCAGAAAATTACCAGGCCCTGAAATCACTGTAGCTGGAAGATCTTCCAAATTATGTATATTTTAGGTTATGAATGTTACCTTCAGCCCTATTTTTAGCTTTCCACTCCTACAAAAGCATTTGTAAGAACAGAGAAAAATCTCTGTGACAGAATCTATTAAGTGTGAACTGCTCACCCGGTTATCTCTGAGGGCAGAAACACTACAGTTTCTCTGATTGCACTTCTTTTATTTTTGGAAAGTAATACAAATAGATTTTTAAATTTTCACTGCTTCATAGTAGAACGCTTAACACTTTGTAACATTCCTCAAGGTCTGCAAATGAGATCATTAACACTTCGTCTTTTTCAGGCATGAAGATGTTGAAAAGTCTGAAGAAACAGGATTTGCTTTTTCCTTGACATCCAGATTCTAAAACCACAGCCAGAATGGTGTTCACAACAAAGTACCAAGCTGGTGGCTTAGATTTTTCTGAGGCAGGGATCTAATGCTTGATGATCTGACAATCTGAGGTGGAGCTGATGTAATAATAATAAAAACAGAAAAGTGAAAGTGAAGTCGCTCAGTCAGGTCTGATTCTTTGCGAAATAGAGTGTGCAATAAATGTAATAAGGCGTTTGAATCATGCCTAAACCATTCCCTACCCCTCACCCCACCCCAGTTCGTGAAAGACTTGTCTTCCATGAAACTGGTCCCTGGTGCCCAAAAGGCTGGGGACCACTGCTCTAAGGAGTGTGTAGCATTCGTATTTCCCAGAAGTGGACAAATCACCCTGGTCTCCCTAAACCCCGCATGACCCAGGCTGAATGCATCACCTTCTCTCCAGCAACATCAGCACAGAATGAGTGGTCATCTACCTGAGGAGTTAAGATTCAGGGAGATGAAAAGCTGCAAGTAGAAGGTTAACTGAGGAACAGAAGAAGGTGGGATGGGGGTCCCATGGGATATGGGCCCCGAATGAGGTGGGGCCTGAGAACTGAGGCTCCTCCACCACAGTGCACCTTTCTGGAGGCCAAAACTGCTCCCTCAGGTGCTCAGGGAGGATCAGAACTTTACGCTGCATCTCGAGGGCTTCTTTGCTTGGAGGTTATGAACAGAACCCCACTCGGACCACAGGGGAGAAGGCGCTCTGTGAATTTCTCCAAGCTGCCAGGTGGCAACTGTCACCATCCTTTCTAACCCCTGGGTCACTCACCAGGGTCTAACTAGAGAAGCTAGGGCCTTGATGAAGCCATGATTCACACCCACCCCTGCCATCGGTCACAAGGGGCATCAGAGAATCTGACCCTCAGCAGTGGGTCAAAGGAGCTCTCTTGACACCAGAGCACAGCATGGGACCCCAGGCCTGCAGTCGCAGCAGACATGCAAAGGGTTTTTTCCAAGTCTTAGCTCAGCTATTGTGGGGCCAACTTTCCTCACTTTTCTGAGACTTCAGTTTCTTCATTTGTGAGACAGACTATTATAGTATCATCTTCAAAAGAGTGGGGATTAAATGGGAAGCAAGCAGCAGATGTGGCTTCAATCCTTGGGTCAGGAAGACCCCCTGGAGAAGAAAATAGCAACCCACTTCAGTATTCTTGCCTGGAAAATCCCATGGACAGAGGAGGCTGGCAGGGTCCATGGGGTCGCAAAGAGTAGAACATGACTTAGCAACTAAACCCCACCACCTTGAAAGTACTTTGTTAGGTGCAATAAGATGTGAGACATTATCATGAATTCATGGGGAAACAGAGGTTCATTGTAATACATTCACACCGAACATACGGTCCTGTCTCTTGTTGTTGTTTAGTCACCCAGTCTGTGACCTCATGGACTGTAGCCTGCCAGGCTCCTCTGTCCTTGTGATTTTCCAGGCAAGCATACTGGAGTGGGTTGCCATTTCCTTCTCCAGGGCATCTTCCTGACCCGGGGATCGAACCCGTGTCCCTTGCATTGTCAGGCAGCTTCTTTACCTTAAGCCACCAAGGAAGCCCCAAAGTCCTGTCCGTAGGAAGTACTTAATGAATATTTGAGAACAAGGAAGATTATTTTAATTATTTCAAAGTATACTGATCCCCACCCTCACCACCCACACAAGCCACAGACCAGGGGTGAAAGAGAACGCAAGTCAGAAAGTGAGGGGAGGAGGGCGCACCCTCCGACCTCTGGTGGGAGCTGGAGATTCTAGGGGAGGTTTTTGGAGGTACCTGGGAGCAAGAAGACCAAGCATCAGCCTACTATAGGCATGGATGCTTTCTTTCCTTAAAAAAAAGAAAAAAGTAACAATCTTATCAGGCTTTAGTTTCCAGGCAACCATGTTCTATTGAGTCCCATGTTTTGGCAGTTCTTTGATGCATGAGTCATATTTATGGTGAACTCTATGCAGCAACTCCATGCAAAGGAACACAGCTTAGACCCAAACTGAGAATACGGTGGGGTTTCTTAACTTTTTCTGTGCCATGGACTCGTTTGGCAGTCTGGTGAAGGCTATAGGCCTCTTATAAGAATGTTGTTTCTAGATGTGTTAAAAGTAAATTGCATAGAATTATAAAGGAAACAAATCAAATGTTTTAAAAATTTGTGATAATCTACTTGCTTCATTATTAGCATAATTAATAGCAAGATCGAGTAGAAGTTCTACTGTAACTATCAAAATTGTGAAAGTGATGAGAACAGACAGTAATCCCTGGTACCCCAAGCATCGGGGTGTGACAGAGACTACCTGTGGTTTCTGCTGGCGACAGAGTCCAGGGGACGGCTGGTGCTGCTGTGGTTTGTTGCTGTATTTGTAACAGAGGGAAATGCCGGATTTCATTTGGAGAATGGTAACTTCCTAGGTCCGTGAACTTCTTGAAACCTTTTCATAGTGCCCCCTGTTAGGAATCCCTTCTAAGGAAGCAAGCAATTCCAGGTTCTACCCCAGATGTAGCTTTCTCCCCGCTCCTCCATCCCCTGTTGTCTATCAAGGGTGCATTAACGTGAAATCCAAGTGGGGCTCTGCATGTAGGACCACAGTCATAAGTCTCCATAGAATAAAACTTAGAGAAGATTTCCCTCCAGGACAACAGGACCAACTTATTTATTATTTATTAGCTGGGGCATTAGGAGCCTCTTTTTAAAAAATTTTGTAATTAAAAAAAAATTTTTTTTTTAATTGAAATCCAGTTGGTTGGCTATGTTGTATTTGTCTAGGAGCCTCTTCTAGGCAGAGCCTCAGGAAGCCACGGTGGTGGTGGAGTGTGGGGACGTCACAACAGAAGTTAACACAGAAGCCAAGAGGATTGGAAGCAGAACAGATACATGTGTACGCATGGTTGAGTTCGTTTGCTGTTCACCAGAAACCATTGCAACATTGTTAACTGGCAATACCCCAATACAAAATAAAAAGTTAAAAGAAAAAAAAAAAGACGAGAGGATGACAGCAGGCGAGGAGGACAGACTGCTGAGGGAAAGACACAGGTCTAGAACCAAGGGCATTTTTAACCCGCACCAAGTGCTGCCTTGCTCTGATTCTGAGCAGGGCGTTCTCAAGAAATGCAAAATGTTTGTTAAATTACTATCCCTAAGATCAGAAGAGTAATTTATGGAGCTTCTGAAAAAGAGGAATAGCAAAGCAGAGGTGGGGAACGAGACAAGGGCGCTATCCATTGTATTACCATGAGCCCCCTACTCCAAAACCTACAGTAGAATTCTATTAAAGCTCACAAAATTGTTGGTACAGATGGATTTCCATTGGAACCCAGTGAAGGGACCAAGTTTTATACCAAGGCTAATGTGATGCTATATGAATGCAGGAGGCAGATGGACAGGGAGGCCTTGACTAGCATTTGGATCATATTCCAATAAATGATTGACCAATTGACCAATGTGGACAAGGCACCCCAAACCCAGATGTGGCTTTCTCCCTGCTCCTCCAACCCCTATTGACTATCAAAGATGTATTAAAGTGAAAGTCAAGTGGGGCTCTGTATATAGGACCACAGTCATAAGTCTTCATTGGATAAAACTCAGTTTGCTACTTTGAACTGGGTCTGTTTTTTCATTCACTTCCAGATTAGGTAAATCATCCATTCAGACAGCACAGCTCTGATGACTGGCTTGAATCCAGGTTTTCAACTCTGTGCATTAAGGGTCTAAATGGAATTTCACACCTACTAGTTCCATCATTTATAACTGTCCTCATTTGGGGAGGCATGAATTTTCAGCTAGACTGAAAACAACATGTACAGTCCTCTGGAAACCTCCATCTCACCAAAATTATAATTAAAAAATACAATAGGAAAAATAAGCTTTTTGTTGATAAGACTTGACAGATGCTAGATAAGCACTCCACATACTCAGCTCAAATTTGTTAATTAACACAGACTTTGCTCATTACATTAAGTTAAAATACTGCAAAAGCAAGCAGGTTATGTATTAGAGTTTTTAGAGAAATAGAACCAATTAAATATCGATACAGTGATTTGTTATAAGGAATTGATTCACACAATTGTGGAAACTGAAAAGTCTCAAGATCTGTGGTCAGTGAGCTGGAGATCTAGGATTGCTGAAGGTGTAAGATCCAGCCCAAGACTTGTAGGTTGGAGACCTGGAAGAGCCCATGTTTGAGTTCAAGTCCAAAGACAGGAAAAACTTTGAGTCTCAGCTCAAGACAGCCAGGTAAGGGACTTCCCTAGCAGTTCAGTGGTTGAGAATCCACCCTCTAATGCACGGGACACAGGATTGACCCTTGGTCTGGGAACTAAGATCTGCTGTCCCTTGGGGCAACTAAGACTGTGTTCAGCAACTACTGAGCCCACATGCTGCAACCAAGGTCCTGCGTGCGACAACCCAGACCTGATACAGTCAAACATTAATTCATTGTTTTAAGACAGGCAGGAGTTCTGCTCACTCAGACTTTCGTTCTTTTCAGGCCTTCACTGGGTTGGATGGGCTCATCCACATGCAGGAGGGCAACCTGCTTTACTCCATCTATGGACTCAAAAGTTCATCTCGTCCAAAAATATCCTCACAGACACACCCAGAATAATGTTTGACCAAATGTATGGACACCCCACGGGCCATCAAGTCAGCACATAAATTAACCATCACTGAGTCTAACAATGTATTCCAATTACGTGAGGTGAAAACAGACAAAGCTGTTCCATTCTGTAAACAGTCAAGAGAGGGGCTGCTGCAGAGGGCCTTCTGGTTAGAGGCAGCATCTTACTTCCTGAGTTGATGGTGGTTACACTGGTATCTCATGTTGTGAACATATGCTGAGCTATATACTTGGGATTTATACCCTTTTCTGAATGTACGTTATACTCCAATTCCATAGATTTTAAAGAGAAGGTGTGCGTGGGGGGTACTTGGTCTAATGGGAACATCTGTTGAAATGTGATAGTGAAAGTCGTTCAGTTGTGTCCAACTCTCTGCGACCCATGGACTATACAGTCCGGTGAATTATCCAGGCCAGAATACTGGAGTGGGTAGCCTTTCCCTTCTCCAGGGAATCTTCCCAACCCAGGGATCAAACTCAGGTCTTCTGCATTGCAGGCATATTCTTTACCAACTGAGCCAAAGGGAAAGCCCAAAAATATTAGAGTGGGTAGCCTATTCCTTCTCCAGTGAATCTTCTCAACCCAGGAATCAAACCAGGGTCTCCTGCATTGCAGGTGGATTCTTTACTGAGATATCAGGGAAGCCCAATACTATCAGGGAAGTATTATCTCCAGGAGATAACATGTTTTCTTGGCTGGTATATTTCAGCCTCTCAGATTCCTGGATGGGGAACAGAATCCTACAGTCCCTGCTTTGATTCCCTTAAATGGAAGCCCAGTTGGGTTGAGGAGCATCTCTTTTGCCTCACGTGGAGTTCCTGACAGGAAGGACAAGGCACCCCTTGTCCAGGGGACCTTCACACTACTGCCATAAATACAGGACCCAGTTCATTCATATGAGGCCACAGCTGCAAACTCTAGGCAAAACTGACCACACTAAGTTAACATCATGCAGCCAAGTTTTCTTCCATTTTTGTTTCTGTCCTGCTCCCCCAGAGTCTCCTTCTGAACATTTTTGCTTTGAAATTTCTGGGCAGAAAGAAATTGATTTAAAACCCGATTCATATCTGGCTCTGGGGAAAGCCACAGCACAAATGAGCTTTGGATGATTTTTTGAAGGCATATTGTCTGAAGAAATTTTTTTTTCCTCTTAATTCTTCCAAGTGCATATTCTTTGAGACTCAAATCAGGAGGCACCCAGGGAGATAAAAAAAAAAATTGACTGGCTAGGTTAACCAAGGCAGAGAGCCAAACTAAATTGCTTGGCCTCCAAATTAAAATGCTGGCCTGAATCAAGTGCCTTGTTAAAATTCTTAAATTGAGTTTCTCTTTTCATTTGGTAGAGTGTTTACTTAGGCATCATGTCAATGCTGGGAAAAGTCTAACCTGGTGTGGGACTGTACAGCCACCCACGAGCTGACTGGCCTTCGGCACATTAACTTCTCTGAGGCTGTTTCCTCAAAGTTGAGTGTTGTGGGATGGATTTTAAATATACAAAGTGCTGAAGTCATTATAGTTACTCTGATGACTGATATATATTCATCATTGTTGTTGTTATTTCAACATCCTGAGAAGTCCAATGTGGGTCTGGCTTAAGAAGTCAAGGTAGTTTGAGGTAGCCATTTCTTTCTCCAGACGATCTTCCCAACCAAGGGATTGATCCCAGCTATCCTGCATTGCAGGCAGATTCAGCCCAAATAGAAGATAAACCCTCTATTCTTCAGGAAGAGTTTGTAACTTTCCATTCAACAGCATTTAAATAGAACCTAAACAAGGTTCAAGTCATCAATAGGTCTTGAATCTACCAGATTAGAGTATTCTCAATTAGGTATGCTTGTCTTCAATAAAATAGAATAAATGAAATGTATTTTAAATAGCTTTATTATGCTTGGCTTGGTACTTGTATTATATTTGATTGACTCTTTTGATGACTTGAATGAAGGTAGGAGAGTAGTGCACTTAATTGCATTTTGATGAACTTACGGGTTTTTAAATCTTGGTAATCATAATTCACAATGACAAAAATAATTCAAAAGTACATAATAAATGTATTTAAGAATTGACAGTGAATTAATTTGGGGTGGGGGGATCCAAATTTAACCTTTTTCCTACCCTTAGAAAAATAATTTCTTACATAGTAAGTTACAAAGTATAATAATAACAGTACTGAGGCTGATTTTAACAAGCATTTTAAAGATATGCTTACTGGAGAATATAATGAGGTTCTTCTCCCAGCAGGAACTAGAGAAAGTTTCTCTTCCTTAAATTATCATGTCAGATAAATCCAAGGTATGGGCTGAAAAGAAAATAATTATGTAATCCCTCTGCTTCAACATATCTCTTTTTTTAGGGAACATAAACTATTAGGAATATACTAGAGAGAATTTTAATATATGAGTCATAGCCTATGAATCATGGTAACACATCAAAAGGCTCTGATTGGGAAAAACTGAATTATATTCCTATTCCCACACTAAAATAATAACCCTCTTCTCTTCCCACAGGGCCAGGGGAAAACACGGGTTTTCAGCAGTGAACTTTAACTTCTTTTCTTTATTTCTTCCCAATTTGATTTTTATGGGGATCCAGTCTAGGATGGCTGGCTCCTTGAAGACTTACATTATTTAGGGCCCTTTTCCATCCAGCATGTAATTCACACTCACTCTCCCTCTGTCTCAAATTTCTTGCCCTCATTTGCTGTTATTTCTACAAAGATAAAAAACACTAGGTGATTTTTTTTTTTTAGCTTCCAAGCATTTTTATGATTGTCTCATTGGATCATCTCAGCAACTCTAGAAAAATAGAAGTGATTCCCTATTTCTGCAGACCAGGAAACTTAAGCATGAGAGGTTAAGTGACTTCCCAAGGTCCAAGCCCCATAGTACCAAGTTAAGTAAATCAAGTCCCGCATCATCTTGTGGGCTACAGGCTGCACGGTTGTCACGGCAGGCAGGAGTGACGGATGGTGGGTTGCTAACAGATACAGTCAGGGCACGGACACTTTCTTTCACGGCAAAGAGCACAGAAACTCACAGAGATGGCGACATGGTGCAGGAGACAAGAAGACAAGGCAGAGAGAAGAGCTCTGGGCCCCTAGGCCCTGGACCTCCTCCCCTCCTGTCTAATTACAGCATGTCAGGCCCTCACCCTTGTCATCACCTACCACTGCATCCTGTCTGTAGCTCACTCTCAGACTGCTCTCCTCTCCGCCCCACTAACTCTATCAATATCCCAGTTCTAGCAACCCCGCGACCCCACTGAGACCTACCATCATACAACCTACAGACCTCCCTGCCCCCAGCTTCTTCATGTCGTCTCCTCTCTCCTTACTCACCGGCTTCTGTAACTATTCACTATGATCAGTCGCTCATGCCTCCACTGCTTTGCTCCTCTTAATTTAAGGCCTTCTGATGAAATCATAACTGTGGTTAATTTAACTCTCCACCTGCTCTGGGCCTGCACCTCCCAATGGCTGGACAAAAGCACCCAATCACACTCTCTAGTCACCCTTTAAATTCATGATAGTCAAGTGGGACCAGAATGTGCCCTGTTGTTCCATCGCTAAGTCATGTCCGACTCTTTGCAACCCCATGAACTGCAGCACACCAGGCTTCCTGTCCTTCACTATCTCCCAGAGTTTGCTCAAACTCATGTCCATTAAGTCGGTGATGCCATCCAACCATCTCATCCTCTGTCTCGCTCTTCTCACCCTGCCCTCAAACTTTCCCAGCATCAGGGTCTTTTCCAATAAGTCAGCTCTTTGCATCAGGTGGCCAAAGTATTGGAGCTTCACCATCAGTCCTTCCAGTGACTAGTCAGGACTGATGATGCCCTACAAACATACCATTAATATATTGAGTTGGTAAAAAAAATTCGTTTCAGGTTTTCCATAATATCTTACAGAATGAATATTTTGACCAACCCAATACTTACTAGCCTATTCTCTCTGCCACTCCCAGATTTCATACCTTCTCTTCATTCGCCAAATGTTCAACACCTCCTCCCCAAGCTCCTTCTCAGCAACCTTTCTGTGTATGTCACCAAGCAAATAGAAGCCATCAGGAAAGACCTCCTGCACACTCCCCACACCCCCACCCCCTGCACCTGTGTCTGAGCACTCAGCCTTCTCCCCTGTTACTATGGTGAACCATCCTGCTCTGACCAAGCCCCCTCAACCTATGGGTTCAAAACACCTTTCACCCACTCAAGGAAGTTGCTTCAGCCCATGTCTTCTTTCTCCTGCACCATCACGTCTTCTCTCTCTTGAACCATTCCCGTCAACATGGAAACATCTCTGGACTTCCCTGACAGTCCAGTGGTTGGGAGTCCACCTGCTAATGCAGAGGACACCGTCCGATCCCCGGTCGGGAGATTTCCACATGCTTCAGAGCAACTGAACCCGGCCCCACAACCACTGAGCCCACGTGCTGCAGCCACTGAAGCCCGAGAGCCGAGAGCCTGTGCTCTGCACCAAGCAAAGCCCCCACAATGAGAAGCCCGCCAACAGCAACTACAGAAAGCCCACGTGCAGCAACAAAGACCCAGTGCAGCCATAAATAAATAAATAACACAAAAATTTTAAAAGGAAGCATCTCTATTTCTTCTATCACTGCCTCTTCCAGCTACCAGCCTATTTCTCTTCTTTCCTTTACAACAAAATTCTTTCTGTCCTTCTGACACCACCAGTGTCCCTCCTCTTTCCTCCCTTGAGTCCTCCACAACCAGGCTTTCACTCCCACCACTACTGAGTAGCCCTCAAGGTCAGCAATGGTTTCCTGTCACCTATCAGCCCTCTTTCTGCTCGACCCATCAGCAAAATGTGACACAGCTGATGCTCCTTCCCTCTTGAAACTCTATCTTGACAGCAAGCACACCACGCCACCACACTCTCCTAGCTATCATTCTGCTTTTTAGCCACTTTTCTCAAGTTCCTTTGCTGCTTTTTTTCATGACCATCTTTAAACGGCAGTGTGCTCCAGCGCTCAGTATTGGACCTGTTCGCTCTTGTATCCATAACCAATTCTGAGAGCATCTTGTATGGTTTTAGGGCTTTAAATAATATGTGTATGCTGCTGCTGCTGCTGCTAAGTTGCTTCAGTTGTGTCCGGCTCTGTGCGACCCCGTGGACTGCAGCCTACCAGGCTCCTCCATCCATGGGATTTTCCAGGCAAGAGTACTGGAGTGGGGTGCCATAATATGTGTATAATGACTCTCAAATTTTTAATCTTCAGCAAGAACCTCTCTGCTGAACTTCATACCCACTTACCCAACTGCTACTTGAAACTCACTTGGGTTTTGACCGAACCTCTTCATGGGCTCCTAACTGAGTTCCCAATTCACTCACAAGCCATTCTAGTCATCTTCCCTGTTTTGGCTCAAGGCAAATATATTCTTCTAGGTGCTTAAACCAAAGCATTACTATGATCCCAGACCGCTTCCTTTGTCCCCCATCACATATCAGTCTGTTAGCAAATCTCACTGACTATACCTTGGCATCCAGTCCCATCACTTCATGGCAAATAGATGGGGGGGGGGGAATGGAAACAGTGACAGATTTTATTTTCTTGGGCTCCAAAATCACTGCAGATGGTGACTGCAGCTATGAAATTAAAAGACACTTGCTCCTTGGAAGAAAAGCTATGACAAAGCATATTAAAAAACATTTTTTGCCTACAGAGGTCCATCTAGTCAAAGCTATAGCTTTTCCAGTAGTCGTGTATGGATGTGAGAGTTGGACCATAAAGAAGGCTGAGCACCAAAGAAATGATGCTTTTGAACTGTAGTGTTGGAGAAGACTCTTGAGAGTCCCTTGGACAGCAAGGAGATCAAACTAGTCAATCTTGAAGGGAATCAATCCTGAATATTCATTGAAGGGACTGATGCTGAGGCTGAAGCTCCAATATTTTGACCACCTGATGCAAGGAGCTGACTCACTGGAAAAGACCCTGATGCTGGAAAAGATTGAAGGCAGGAGGAGAAGGAGATGACAGAGGATACGATATGGTTGGATGGCATCACCAACTCAATTGACATGAGTTTGAGTAAGCTCCAGGAGATGGTGAAGGACAGGGAAGCCTGGTGTGCTGCAGTCCATGGGGTTGCAAAGAGTCAGACATGACTTATCGACTGAACAACAACCTTCAAAGCATATCCAAAATCCAACCAGTTTTCATATCCCCACTGCTGCCGCTCTTTTTCAAATTGCTATCATCCTTTGCTTGGATTACTGCAGTAGCCTCCTAGCAGGTCTCCCTGCTTCTGTCCTTGATCCCCTACAGTCTATCCTTATTAGAGCTTCCAGAATGATCTGGTTAAATTCAATCACTCCACTACTTAAAACTTTCCAGTGCATTCCATTTCACAGAGGGACAGGCTTTAGCATGGACTATAGCCCCCACCTGATCTTGCCCCTCAGCTCCTGACCCTCCTCCCCTCTCCCCCACTCATTCTGTTCCAGCCATACCACCCTCCTTGGCCATAAGCCAGGTATCTGCTTCAGTCTGGCACTTTTTGCTCTGCCTGGGAAAAACACTTTTTCTCTCTAAACCTCAGTTTCTTAATCATAAAATGGGAACAATGCCATCCACTTCATAGGACAATTGAAGGATTAAATGCAATAGTTCCTGTAAAGTACTTACTACAGTGCCTGACACATAATAGGCACTTGGAGAATGGACATTAATTTTATTAGCAGTGAGAAAAGTTATAGGAGCTGCAGGAGCATGGCATGGAAAGAATCTTACTGCTAATTGAAAAGGCGGTTATCTGTTATCAAATGGATGCAGACAAGTTGCTTACCATTTCCACGGAAGAAATACGCTTTAGCTACAACAGGGAAGAGTCTCATTCAGCCTAGGAAAGGTGTGCCTCGTTTTTATTTTTACTTTTTATTGATGTACAGTTGATTTATAGTGTTTCAAGTGCAAAGTGATTCAGATATATATATATATTATATATATATATAATATATATATTCTTTTTTTCAGATTCTTTTCTATTATAGGTTATTACAAGCTATTGAATATATTTCCCTGTGCTATATAGTAGGTCCTTGTTGATTATCTATTATGTATAGCAGTAGGTATCTGTTCAACTCAAATTCCAAATTTATCCCTCTCCACCCCTTTCCCCTTTGGTAACCATAAGCTTGTTTTCTATGTGAGTCTCTCTTTTATAAATAAGTTCATTTGTACCATTTTTTTTTTAGATTCCACATATAAGTACTACCATATGCTATTTATATTTCTCTGTCTGACTTACTTTACTTGGTATGATAATCTCTAGGTCCATCAATATTGCTGCAAATGGCATTATTTTATTCTTTTTATGGCTAAGTAATATTTCATTGTATATCTATATCACATCTTCTTTATCCATGCATCTATCGATGGTCATTTAGGTTGCTTCCCTGTCTTGGCTACTGTAAATAATGCTGCTGTGAACACCAGGGTGCATGTATCTTTTCCAATTAGAGTTTTCCTCTTTTCTGGGTGTATACCCTGCACTGAGACTACTGGATCATATGGTAGCTCTATTTATAGTTTTTTAAGGAACTTCCATACTGTTCTCCATAGTGGCTGTACCAATTTACATTCCTACTAACAGTGGAGGGTTCCCAAGTGAGTCCAATGTTAAGAGAAAGTAACTATGCTGCTGCTGCTGCTAAGTCACTTCAGTCGTGTCCGACTCTGTGCGACCCCATAGACGGCAGCCCACCAGTCTCCCCCGTCTCTGGGATTCTCCAGGCAAGAATACTGGAGTGGGTTGCCATTTCCTTCTCCAATGCATAAAGTGAAAAGTCAAAGTGAAATCACTCAGTCGTGTCCGACTCTTAGCGACCTCATGGACTGCAGCCTACCAGGCTCCTCTGTCCATGGGATTTTCCAAGCAAGAGTACTAGAGTGGGATGCCATTGCCTTCTCCAATGGAAGTAAGCTTTTCTAGAGAAGCTCTGACATTGCATTGATACAGACTTTTTTTTTTTAATCTAGTCAGACACCCTGGACCTTTGGGTTGAGAAGTCTAAGATCAGAAAAGAGCCACAAACATGGCTCTTCCTCAAAAAGGCTGCAAACTCCACAGCAAAATGGGGCAGCTGATCAGACCTTTGGAAGCTAATAGGGGTACATTGCAACTCCCATACTCCATTTGTTCAGTTCCCCTCTCTGCCCTTTTTAAAATCTGTATTTTAAATTTTCATCTCTCAGCTTGCATTTTTCCCCGTCTCCAGTCACACTGATGGAATTCAAGCACTTAGCTTTGAAAACCTCAGGTTCGTATAAAGGCTGATGAAAGACAACTCATCAAGATGAGAAGGAGAAAAGCATGCTCTCTTTTCTGGAAGCTGGAGGAAAATAGGTGCTCTTCTGCATCATAAAATATCCTTGCAAATATTGACTTCTAGCAAAAAAAATCTGGTATGATACTGGTATTTGAGAAATTGTCTTGAAAAATAACCTTTAGCCCTTAAAATACTGTTTATCTCACCACCTAATTTGTTCCTTGGTAGTAATTCTATTAAAATTGACATCTCTGTCTTCTAAACACGTGTGAGTTTTATGTGTTAGGCAGGAAGAAGATCATCATCCTTCTTCTCCCACAGGCAAAGAGGTAAAAGAAAATTCAGGACGTCATTGAATTTTTATTTAAACAAGTTTGAAAGTCTGTGTCTCACTTGAATTAATAGCATTAGCAGATCAGGGTGACTGGATCCTCAGCTCATCTATAAATCAGTGGTTCTCAGCCTTGGCTGCATCTTCGAATCACCTAGTGGGGACTGGCTGGATGGGAGATTAGTGAATAGAATTACTAGGGAGTTTAGTCTGGCCCCAGCCTGGGCTAGGTAAAATTAAATCAGAATTTTTGGAGAGGGGATGCAGGCGCTAGTGTAATTTTAAACAAAACGCAGGGGATTCTAATGTGCCTCCGGGGCTCGGAACCACCGGCGCTGCTAAACGAACATTTCGTTGTTAACCTGAAGGAGAGCTTTGCCCGTCATTCATCAGCACTTTCTGATTTGCCAGGACTTTCTTGACAAATAAAAGGCTCCATTAGCAGAAAGAGACTATGATTAACCCAAACTCATACCATTTACAATATAATTCCTCTTATTATTTCCAAATAATAAAAGCCCTTTTATTTTGGTGTTAAATTTTTGTTTAGTAATATCCTACTTTTAGAAAAACAAAGTCCTCAGATTTCTCTCTTAAACACTCCAACTTTTGTCTTTACAAGGAGACTTTTGCCTGGTGGGTAAAAATTTTAAAGGCAATTAACCCTCTTCCTCCTCATAAGCAAAATAAAAGCACTTTAATTTAATCAGAGGATAGCTTTGTTTACTACAACTCTGTCCCAGAAGCAAAGGTGTCTCTATTGTGGGAGTCCTTTGGTGTCTGTGTTTCTATGTATTCTTTTTTTAACTTCTTATTTTGTATTGGAGTAGAGTTGATTCACAATATTGTATTAACTTCAGGCATACAGCAAAGTGATTCAGTTACATGTATGGATGTATCTATTCTTTTTCAAATTCTTTTCCCATTTAGGTTACTATAGAATGTTGGACAGACTTCCTTGTGAGGTACAGTGGGTCCTTGTTGGTTATCTTTCTTTTCTTAATTTTTTGGGTTGCACCAACGTATCTTAGTTCCCCAGCCAGGGACTGAACCCGGGCTCCCTGCATTAGGAGTGCTGCGTCTCAGCCACTGGACCACCAGGGAAGTCCCTGATTATCTATATTAAATACAGCAGTGTGTACATGTCAATTCCAAATTCCCCATCCGTCCCTCCCCCTCCCCCTTTCCCCCTGGTAACCATAAATTCATCCTCTAAAGTCTGTGTGTCTTTCTGTTTTATAAACAAGTTCATTTGTATCATATTTTTTAAGATTCTGCACATAAGTGATATCACATGTTTGTCCTTCTCAGTCTAAATTAGTATGATAATCTCCAGGGCCACCCACGTTACTGCAAATCTGGGTATTCTATATAGAGCTGCACTAATACTGTAGCCGATTATCACATGTGGCTCTTTAAATTTAAATTAGTTCAAATTAGAAATTCAGTTCCTCGGGGAGACTAGCCATGGTGTAAGTACTCAATAGCCACCCGCGGGTGCCCAGATATTGAATATTTCCATCACTGCAAAAAGTCCCTACTGGGTAGCACTGAACTCAAGAGTGTGACTTAGTTCACCCAGCTGTTGCAGGAAGGGGCTCTAGAGTGGACTCTTGGCTAACACTCGAAAATGAATTGTCCAAGGAGGCAACGCACTGACGAGGCAAGATTTTATTGGGAAGGGGTGGCTGGGCGGAGAGCAGAAGGGTAAGGGAACCCTCTACCACAAGGCTCAGTCTCAGATTTTACCGTGGTGGGGTTCGTTTCCAGGTTGTCTCTGGCCGATCATCTTGCTTGGCCTATATTTGGTCTGACTCAGTCCTTCTTGCTGGCCATGGGCATCTCTCAGCCAAGAGAGATTCCAGCATGCAGGATTCTGGGAGGTTGGCAAGACAAATGGGCTGGCATCTCCTCCCTCCTCCTTTTGTCCCCACCCAAATCCTCCTTGTTAGTGTTCAGTGGCATCTCCCTGCTCTTTATGGGGACTGCCTATCATGAGACAACTCAGGCAAGTGATTATTATCAAGCCTGGCCATGGCAGGCAGTTTCAGTCAACATTCCCTAACACAACCGTACATGGTTTCACTCCTGGGCTTTAGTGGAAAACGGAGGCCCACCACCCTCACAGTAGAAGGGTCAGCTTCTCCAGGTCTGAGCTGTGAGGTGATGATGGAAGTGAGAAATCTTTTTCTTCTGAACAGTTAACCCTTCTCAAGCGCTAGTAATATCATTCTGTGTATAAACTGGATTGAAAAGCTGAGCACTCTGTCAATCTAGAGAACAATGTGATCCGTTTAGCTGCAAAGACTTCACCAGGAAAACAAACGTAGCTGCTGACCTGCTGTTCATTTCTCCCCGCTGTCTAACTGCCAGGACCTCTACAGTGAAGGCCGCAGGGAGGTGCATGTGACCTCACCCCACACCAGCACTTCAGACAGATGAATCTCAATGCCACTAGGCGAGAGAGCTGAATACACAGGAGACCGCTGCTCACCAAACATTTGTCAGAGCTGAAAAGTCACCATCTTTGGTTATTTCTTTCCTCTCTGCAGGAGGGCAGGATTCCCAAGCAGCGAGGGCCAGGTGGGCCCTGGGTGCTGCTCTGAGCTTTCCTCCAGTTGGCAGGCAGCACAGCTCTGAGTGCGCGTGTTGCGCTCAGGGCCCAGAGATGAGGGCTCCAGGCTGTGGTCCACTCCTTGGGGAAGCAAAGCAGGGTGCCCTGCCCTGTGCAGAAGCCAAATGGGAGCAATAACACTCCCTGATCCTTGCCATCATGGCTGTGGAGAGTTTCTGCCTCTGTCGGACGCAAAACCAGATGCATATGGGCGTTCACACATATTATTGAGACAGTCGTGTCAGCAGCTCTCTGATCACACATTTTTCCTTTGAGTGAACAGTGGAAATACACCTACATTTCCCTACTTTAAAGTTTCAAAAGTGTTCAAATGTGTAGTAAATGTTCAGAGGAAAGGAGCTTGGTCCTCGGCAAATTGTTGAACTGCAGGGGTTGGCAAAGAGTATTGATAAAGTGGACTAGGGTGACTGGAGGCAGTGACATGGATGGGGAGACCCTCACGGCAAGGCAAATGCAGGATATGTGTGACTTTGAGGCTCCGGAGGTGTGAGGTCTTTGGCTTTGACTGTGAAGGGATCTAACCTCAGATGGCTCCTTCACTGAGTTAGTCATTAGCAGAGCTCGGGAAACAGGCTAACACCCTAAGTTAGCTTATTAAAAGAATTAGGACTCCCTGCATCCACTGCAGCGGGCGTGGGTTCCATCCTGACCAGGGGACTAAGATTCCTCATGCCCTCTGATGCAGCCAAAAAAAAGTTCTGTTCAGCCCAGGAGCCCAGAGCCTGGCTCAGGATACCAAATGTGTAAGGACTGGAATGGCAAGGACTTAACCCATCAAAGTAATAACGACAGCTCTAAAAATATAGTGAGAGGGCTTAATAAGCAAATAAATAAATAGATAAATTTAAAAAAAAAAAAAGAAGAAGAAATAAAAGGCTTCCAATTGGGAAGGAAGAAACCAAATGATCTGTTTTTGAAGATGACATCATCTTACATATAGAAAATTCCACAGGCTTCCCAGACAGCTCCATGGTAAAGAACCCACCTGTCATGCAGGAATCACTTGTTCGGTTCCTGATCTGGGAAGACCCCACAAGCAGCAAAGCAACTAAGCCCTGTGCTCAACAACTACTGAGCGTGTGCTCTAGAGCCTGGGAGCTGCAACTACTGAAGCCTAAGCGCCTAGAGCCTCTGCTCTTCAACAGGAGAATCCACTGCAATGAGAAGACTGCACACAACTAGAGACCAGCCCCCAAGCACCACAACTAGAAAAAAGCCCACGTGGCAGTAAAGACCCAGCACGGCCAAAAATATACAAATAAATAAAACTATAAAAAAGAAAACCCTACGAAACCCAGTAATAAAATACTAGAATTAATAAATGAATTCAGCAAGGTCACAGAATACAAGATTAATGTACAAAATTCCATTTGTATGTATTCTGTACAAAATCTAATTGTTTCAATGAACAACACAAAAATGAAGTTAAGAAAATTTCATTTATAATCGCATCAAAAAGAATAAATGCAACAAAATAAAGGCAAATTTTATATTCTGCAAATTACAAAACTTTCTTGAGAGACGAAGACCAAAATAAATAGAAAGATATCCCATGTCTATGGATCAGAAGACTTGACATTGTTAATTTGGCAATATGCTTCAAATTAATCTATAGATTCAATATAATCCTTGTCAAAATCCCAGCCAACTTTGTGCAGAAATTGGCAAGTTGATCCCAAAATTCACAGTATTGCAAGCAACCTAGAATAGCCCAATCTTGAAAAAGAAAAACAAAATTGGAGGACTTATACTTCCTAATATTAAAATAGGACTGAGCTACAGTAATCAAGACAGTGTGATACTGGCATAAGGACAGACTTACAGATGAATGGAATAGAATTGTTGTTGTTCTGTCACTGTTACATCTGACTCTTTGCGACCCCATGGACTACAGCACACCAGGCCCCTCTGTCCTTCACTATCTCCCAGAGTGTGCTCAGACTCATATCCATTGGGTCGGTGATGCTGTCTAACCATCTCATCCCCTGCCACCCCCCTTCTCCTTTTGCATTCAATCTTTCCCAGCATCAGGATCTTTCCCAATGAGTCAGCTCTTCACATCAGGTCCTAGAGCTTCAGCTTGAGTCCTTCCAATGAATATCCAGGGTTGATTTCCTTTAGGATGGACTGGTTTGATCTCCTTGCAGTGCAAGGGACTCTCAAGAGTCTTCTCCAGCACCACAATTCAAAAGCATCAATTCTTCAGCTCTCAGCCTTCTTTATGGTCCAACTTTCACATCAGCACAGACTACTGGAAAAACCATAGCTCTGACTATATGGACCTTTGCCAGCAAAGTGATGTCTCTGCTTTTTTAATAGCTGTCTAGGAAGCTTTCCTTCCAAGAAGCAAGCGTCTTTTAATTTCATGGCTACAGTCACCATCTGCAGGGATTGAACAGAATTGCAAGTCTAGAAATAAATCCTCACTTTAATGATTAACTTTTTTTGTCACTTGAGTTTTGACAAGGGTGCCCAGACAATTCTATGGGGAAAGAATAATCTTTTCAACAAGTTGCACAGGGATGACTTGATGTCCCCTTACTTATACCACACACAAAAATTAACTCAAAATGGATCATGGACTTAAATGGAAGAGCTAAAACTACAAACTCTTGGAAGAAAACATAGACGTAAATCTTTGTGACCCTGGGTTAGGACTCATAGCATAAGCAGCAAAAGAGAAAATAGATAAACTGGACTTCATCAAAATTGAAGACTACTGTGCTTCAACTGATACCATCAAGAAAATAAAATGCCACCCCACAGACTAGAGGAAAATACTGGCAAATCATGTATCTGATAAGAGATTTGCATCCAGAACATATAAAGAACTCTTGCAACTTAATCATGAAAAGACAACAGAATTTTTAAATGGGCAAAAGATCTGAATAAGCACACTTTTCCAAGGAAGATATACAAATAATCAATAAGCACATGAAAAGACATTCAAAAATGTCTCATTAGCCATTGGGGAAATCCAAATTAAAACCACAATGAGATATCACCTCTCAAAAAGTATAATAAAAGAGAAAAAAATGTTGATGAGCATTTGGAGAAACTGGGACCCTCATACATTGTTGATAAGAATGTGAAACTTTGGAAAACAGTTGGCAGTTGCCCAAAATAATAAGACTAGAGTTAAGATATGACCAGGGATTCTACTCATCAATATACAGCCAAGAGACTGAAGCATGTCCACACAAATACTTGCACGTGAATGTTCATAGCAGCATTGCTCATGATACCTTAAACCTGGAAACAACTCCAAATGCCTCTCAACTGATGAAGTGATAAACCAAATGTTTATATATCTACTCGATGGAATATTATTGGGCAATAAAAAGGAATGAAGGGGGCTTCCCCAGCAGTCCAGTGGTTAAGAATCCACCTTACAAATCAAAGAATTCAGGTTTGATTCCTGGTTGCAAAATTAACATCGCACATGCCACACAGTGTACCCCCCCCCCCGAGAAGGAATGAAATATTGTACTGATACATGCTACAGTATGAATGAGCCTTGAAAATACTGTGCTAAGTGAAAGAAGCCAGACACAAAAGATCACCTATTATATGACTGTATTCGTTTAAAACGTCCAGAATGGGCAAATCTAGAGAGACAGAAAGTAGTTTGGTGGTGGCCTGGGCATTAAGGAGTGGAAGAGGAAAATGATGGCTAATTCACAGAAGTTCTTCAGGATGACGAAAATATTCTAAAACTGATGATGCTGATGGTTGCACAACTCTGAATAAACTAAAACCATTAACTGTACATGAAATAGGCTAGTCACAAAGTCTATAACTTATGTCTCAATAAACCTAGTAACCAAAACAAAATCAAAAATCTGTGATGCCCCCTTCTGAGTGTGAATGCCTATCAATCCCTACTCAGTCCTAAGATAGCAGCCCCCAACCTTTTTGGTACCAGGAACCAATTCATGGAAGACAATTTTTCTATGGACGGAGGTGGGGAGGGGAGGGGGGAATGGTTTCAGGATAATTCAAAAGCATTACATTTTTTGTGCACATTACTTCTATTGTTATTATATCAGTTCCACCTCAGATCATTATCAGGCATTTGATTACAGAGGACTCTTGCCCGAATAGACACTTTTTTCAAGGTGGACCCGCAGGCTCTCAGGCCTATAGTGGGCCTGGTAAACCCCACTCTGCATATTCAAACATCCCTTAAGGTTTCTGCATGCTCAGTTGCTCAGTTGTGTCCAACTCTTTGAGACCCCATGGCCTGTAATCCTCCATACTCCTCTGTCCGTGGGATTATACCAGCAAAAATATTGAAGTGGGTTGCCATTTCCTCCTTAAATCTTCCCCATCCAGGGCTGGAACCTGAAAGTGAAAGTAAAGTCGCTCAGTCGTGCCGACTCTTAGTGACCCCATGGACTGCAGCCCACCAGCCTCCTCTGTCTATGGGGTTTTCCAGGCAAGAGTACTGGAGTGGGTTGCCATTTCCTTCTCCAGTAAGCCTCCTACAGTTCCTGCATTGGCTGGCCAGTTCTTTACCACTGAGCCACCTGGGAAGCCCACATCTTGAGGCTGGAGATACACTCAAAGGCTTCAGGCTCAGGAAATAAAATCTAAAGTAAGAGCTAATCATTGATAGCAAGCAGGAGGATGTACTTAACTTGTACCTAGCTTGTACCTAACTTTTCTGTTTCTTAAATATTACTTAGTGTTTTCTATTTATTTTGTGAATCAAGGGCAGTGCTTTGAGATAGCTAAATGACCACTGAGGAAGTCCCAAATGTTTATACTTTTATTCGGACATAATAGACGTTCTCCTTACTGACCTCCATTTAGCAGGTTCATCCCATTGCTCCTGCTCTCCATGCCTGCCGCAGGCTGCCCTGCCAGGGTTGCGTTGGGAGCCCCTGGAACCTCTCCATGGTGAGATTGCTCTTCCAGACACCGTTACATGTCGGCCCCTTCAGCTAGAAGCATCCTTGGCTGAAGCAAATTGGTTGCTTGCAAACATCCAATTTTGTTACTCACAAATTTATTTATGCTAATCTCACTTATTTTAACTATGAAACCTAAAAGTATATATAGAAACCAATGACATATTAGGGTAAATGTTTCTATGGAAACTAAGTGGAAAGCTTTGGAAAGATGAGATTTAGATGATCTACTATTTTTTGGTTTTTTAGTGCTACCAACGGGAGAGATAAGGGCTTCCGAGGAGGCTCAGCTGTAAGAATCTGCCTGAAATGCAGAAGTGCATGCATGCATGCTAAGTTGCTTCAGTCATGTCCAGCTCTTTGCGACCCCACGGACTGTAGCCCGCCAGTCTCCTCTGTCCGTGGGATTCTCTAGGCAAGAATACTGGAGCGGAATCGAACCTGTGTCTCCTGCGACTCCTGCATTGCAGGCAGATTCCTTACTGCTGAGCCACCAGGGAAGCCTGCAGTGGAGGAGATGAGAGTTCAGTCCTTGGGTCACAAAGATCCCCTGGAGAAGGAAACCGCAACCCACTCCAGTATTCTTGCCAGGGAAATCCTATGGACAGAACAGCACGGCAGGCTACAATTCATGGAAACACAAAAGAGTTGAAAATGACTGTGCGACTATGTAACAAGAAATGGGAAAGATATCCATCAAAAATTAAAGAAAGAAATTGTGATAATCTGGAAGAGTTGAGCACTCAGATTATTGAATATCTGTCTATATTCTTGCTCCACATAAGCAACCAAAACTGGATACTGTTTATAATGAATTATGAATGTGGCTTATGCAAGAAATCACACAGAACTCCAATCAACTGATCCTCAAAAAGAAGGACTCGGCACCAGATCAGCAAAGCAATGTTCATTTTGGGTTTTAGTTTAAAATGTTCAATATAGATCTTTGTTTGTTTGTTTAAAATATAACCAGTGTAGAGCAACTTCTGTTCCTCAAATTTGCTTTTTAAATGTGTGTGCATTTATGTATTTTTGGCTGTGCTAGGTCTTTGTTGCTGAAAGCAGCCATTCTCTAGTTGCAGCAAGTGGGGGCTACTCTCAAGTTATGTCACAGTGCTCAGGCTTCTCATTACAGTGTGAGCACAGGCTCTAGGGGGAGGACTTCCGTAGTTGCTGCTCATGCGCTTAGCTGCTCCACAGCCTGTAGGATCTTAGTTCCCAGACCAGGGATCAAACTCATGTCCCCTGCACTGGCAGGCAGATTCTCAACCCCTGGACCACCAGGGAAGTCCCCTTTTTCTTTAAAATTGAAATATGGTTGACTTACAATGTCATGTTGGTTTCATATGTACAGCAAAGTGATGCAGGTGCATTCAAAGGACGGAAATTATGACTGACAACACCAAGCGTTAGAGAAGATGTAGCTCAGTGGGCTGGGTCCTTCCTTGCAGAGGAAGCAGGTATTAGAAGCACTTTGGTAAACAGTTAAAGATAATAGTGTAAAGCTAAAGACCTAGGTATCCTGTAACTTAACAATTTCACCTTTATTAATACACTTAAGAACACTCTTATACTTTTATACCAAGATATATATACAAAATTGTTCTTAATAGCAGACCATGGGAACAACCCAAGGCCACAGACAAGAGAATGAATAAATGACCTGTACTATAGTCACACAGTGAAACAGTAGTCCACCCAACCACACACAACAATATTGTCCAGTTATTTATCACTGTGTAACAAAACAAGACTTATTTGGCTTAAAATATAAAGGCTTAAAACAGTCACCTTATTATATTTCATGATTTTGTGGCTCAAGAATTTAGGCAGGGCTCACCTCTGCTTAAATTCTGCTCAGTATCCCATGCGATACTAAGGTCACCCATTCAGCTGGTGGATGGGCTAATCTGCAGGGCCCAAGGCAGCTCTGTTCACATATGTGACAGGGTGGCAGTGGTGGCTGAAGGACTGGACTCAGCTGGGAATGTCCATCGAAGAGCCTTCGTGTGGACTCTCAAGCACAGTGGTCTCAGAGTAAAGGGATGTCTTACATGGTGGTCCAGGGATCCCAACGTGTTCAAAGAGACAGGAAGGTTAAGCGACCAGTTTCTTAAAGCATGCACCCCAGAACTGGCACAGCATCACTCCATCTGACTTTACTGGTCACAGCAGGCACAGAGATCACCCAGATTCAAGTGAAGGGGCCAGCAACCTTGCTTCTCATGGGAGAAGGGTTAAAGAATTAGTGACTATCTTTTATCTTCTGTGAATATAGACGAATCTTTTCACTCCAAGTCACATCAAGAAAGTTGCCTATATTTGCACAAAGACAGACATATAGATCAATGGAACAAAATAGAAAGCCCAAAGATAAATCCACACACATATGGACACCTTATCTTTGATAAAAGAGGCAAGAATATACAATGGAGTAAAGACAATCTCTTTAACAAGTGGTGCTGGGAAAACTGGTCAACCACTTGTAAAAGAATGAAACTAGATCACTTTCTAACACCATACACAAAAATAAACTCAAAATGGATTAAAGATCTAAATGTAAGACCAGAAACTATAAAACTCCTAGAGGAGAACATAGGCAAAACACTCTCCAACATAAATCACAGCAGGATCCTCTATGATCCACCTCCCAGAATACTGGAAATAAAAGCAAAAATAAACAAATGGGATCTAATTAAAATTAAAAGCTTCTGCACAACAAAGGAAAATATAAGCAAGGTGAAAAGACAGCCTTCTGAATGGGAGAAAATAATAGCAAATGAAGCAACTGACAAACAACTAATCTCAAAAATATACAAGCAACTTATGCAGCTCAATTCCAGAAAAATAAATGACCCAATCAAAAAATGGGCCAAAGAACTAAATAGACATTTCTCCAAAGAAGATATACGGATGGTTAACAAACACATGAAAAGATGCTCAACATCACTCATTATTAGAGAAATGCAAATCAAAACCACAATGAGGTACCACTTCACACCAGTCAGAATGGCTGCGATCCAAAAATCTGCAAGCAATAAATGCTGGAGAGGGTGTGGAGAAAAGGGAACCCTCCTACACCGTTGGTGGAAATGCAAACTAGTACAGCCACTTTGGAGAACAGTGTGGAAATTCCTTAAAAAATTGCAAATAGAACTATCTTATGACCCAGCAATCCCACTGCTGGGCATACACACCGAGGAAACCAGAATTGAAAGAGACACATGTACCCCAATGTTCATCGCAGCACTGTTTATAATAGCCAGGACATGGAAACAACCTAGATGTCCATCAGCAGATGAATGGATAAGAAAGCTGTGGTACATATACACAATGGAGTATTACTCAGCCGTAAAAAAGAATTCATTTGAATCAGTTCTGATGAGATGGATGAAACTGGAGCTGATTATACAGAGTGAAATAAGCCAGAAAGAAAAACACCAATACAGTATACTAACACATATATATGGAATTTAGGAAGATGGCAATGACGACCCTGTATGCAAGACAGCAAAGGAGACACAGATGTGTATAACGGACTTTTGGACTCAGAGGGAGAGGGAGAGGGTGGGATGATCTGGGAGAATGGCATTGTAACAGATATACTATCATGTAAGAATCGAATCACCAGTCTATGTCCGACGCAGGATACAGCATGCTTGGGGCTGGTGCACGGTGATGACCCAGAGAGACGTTATGGGGAGGGAGGTGGGAGGGGGGTTCAAGTTTGGGAATGCATGTACACCCATGGTGGATTCATGTCAATGTAAGGCAAAGCCAATACAGTATTGTAAAGTAAAATAAAGTAAAAATAAAAAATTAAAAAAAAAGAAAGTTGCCTATATTTGAAAGTGAAGTGATTTTAAATCTAAACCAAAATGACATCCTTGAGTGTTACTGACATTTCTGTGCTGATAAGACAAATACATGGTCAGAGGACCACTGATCGGTTACCAGTTTGTGAATACCATAAACGAAATGACAGGAAAGTAGGCTGTTTGGTCTTCTCAAGGTCAAAACCAAACCAAAGCCAGTTAGCAGACTGGGGCCAGAAGCTGACACAAAAGCCCAATTGTCATGCGTCTTTTGACCTAGAAATCTAACTTCTAGAAGTCTATTCTAACAGTAGTGGATAAATGTGACTCCGTTCAACATCCACCCTTGTGGGGACCATAGTTCTTAGTAACATACTGAGGACATTTTCAGAAATGCATACAAAGGATGTTCATATAGTGGTATAATTGCAGAAAAAGAAGAGACTAGAAAAGGAAAAAAACCTAAGGACCTAGTAAGAGGGACATGAAGTGAAAAGAAAGGTTTTAGACAAATCTAAAACAATAAATAACATTATGATTCTAAACTGTATGGACACACACACAGCTGCTCTAGTCTGTGGAACTCTGCCACAGGGAGCCTCCTGGTCCAAGGTGAAAACTCCCCAAGGGGAAGGGGTGCAGTCCCCACAGGGATAGATGCAAGACAGTCAACACTCTCCACTGCAGTTAAAATAGACTCCTTGAAATGGAATCTCTGAGCCAAAAGTTGCATGCAAGTTGGACTTCCGTTTCAGTATCTGGTCCCAAACTGCTAACCGGCTTTGGTTTAGCCTTGACTTTTGGAAGGTCAAATAGCCTACTTCCATGCCATTGATGTTTGAGGCATTCAGAAACTGGCTGATCGGTGGTCCTGGGATCACTCATCTGTTTTATCAGCATGTCAGTAATGTTCAAGGCGTGCCATTTTGATGTATTAACATTTTCATATGCACTTTCAAATATTCACCCCTCTTCTGGTGTGCCCATATCCACCACTGGTACATGCAGGAGTATAAAGGTCTAGCAATCTTGGCTCAATCCAAGACAGCTCTGAAGGGGAGTTTCTAGTTCCAGAGCTCCTATGCCCCAGCCTGACTTCTTCCTCTACACAATCCAGCTCTGACCCCTTCCAGTCCATTCTCTGTGGTCCCAAGGACACTGCTAAGTAAACATTCTGCTCCCCAGAGAACCCAGCCCGCAACACAGCCCTTAGGATCTGAAAGGCCATTTTGGGACTAGATCTTAAGTTGTCTTGTGTATTTGGTTTTTGCAAGGGCATTTTTGTCTCCACGGGGAGAATGTAAGTTCCTAAAAGTGGAAACTGCCTTGCATATCTTTGGCATCCACAACACACTTTCCCACCTTCAATCTTTGTTCTGAATTAAACACAAATATTTGGCAACCTAAAAGCCACGTGTGGGCTTTCCAGGTGGCTTGGTAGTCGAAGAATCCACCTGCCAATGCAGGAGATGCAGGAGACGTAGATTTGACCCCTGGGTTGGGAAGATCCCTTGGAGGACGAAACGGAGGAGGAGGAAATAGCCACTCCCGGATTCTTGCTTGGAAAATCCCATGGACAGAGGAGCCTGGCAGTCTATAGTTTATGGAGTCTCAAAGAGTCAAATACGACTAAGCAACTGAGCACACGTAAAGGGCTTTTTGAAAAAGAAATATGCAGCTAAATTGTTTGAAAATCAGAATGGGGAAAGTATGGACACTTGTCTTAGTCTGCTCAGGTTGCTGTAACAAAATACCATAAACTGGGTGGCTGGAAACTTCAAGATCAAGGTACCAGCCAATTAGATTCCTTGCCACTGCTCTCCTGCCTTCAGATGGCTGTCTTTCTTTCTGTATCCTCATGTGAGAAAGAGAGAATAAATCTCAAGTCTCTTCTCATATTATAAGGACATTAGTCCCATCCTGAGGGCCCTACTCTCATGACCCCATCTAATCTTAATCACCTCCTAAAGGCCCCACCTCCAAATGTGGGGATTGGGGCTTCAACAAATGAACTTGGGAGAGACACAAGCATTCAGTCTATAGCAATTTTGTTTCCTTAAAGGAATTATAGCAATGAAGGTCAAGCATCTGCCTTCCTGTATATGCCAAGTAAACGGTGAAGTAGGAAAAAAAAAAATCCCCTCTTACTGTGGTTCCTCTTTTACTGGTCTTCTTATATCACCTTCTTCACCATTTTAATCCTCATTATGCTCCCTGGGCTATTTCGAGTTGCATGATACACTTCCGGTTTTTTTTGTTTTGTTTTTGTTTGTCTTTTCTCTAATTTTATTTTATTTTTTTACTTTACAATACTGTATTGGTTTTGCCATACATCAACATAATCCGCCACGGGTGTACATAAGTTCCCACTCCTGAACCCCGCTCCCACCTCCCTCCCCATACCATACACTTCTTTTTAAATTAGCTTGGTTAGCAATCCTTGGAGAACTCAGTAAATTCACCAATGGAAGAAACACGTGTAAGTGTACTTTGGCGACACCTCGTGGTAAGATATGCAATAACATTGTGAGCCGCCTCTAATGGCGGATTGCTGGTTTAGTCCTCATGAAAATTAAATAAAAAGGGAATTTTAAGAAACAGTCCATAGAGTTAGCAACAAAAAAGAAGTGTACTTGCAGACATGCTTGCGTGTGTGTGTATTCCTCCTTGTGCACTAAAGATAGAAAAAGTCTATCATTCTATGAAGGTGAATCTCAAGCTTGATCACAAGCTTGATCAAGAATGTGTCTTTTATTCTGCTGCTTCTATTCTGACCTCATACAAGATACTGAACCATTTGGGGGCTCACTTTTTCATCTATAAAACAGGAAATTTTAATAACCTCTACAGAGTTCACAAAACTCTGTTAAGTGAACTAAGTGGTAAGTGAAAAATATTTTGTGAATTGTATGAACGTTATGCTATACAAATGTTAGCTCTCAGCCACAAAATTTTTCCTTCAAAGAATTTTAATATTACTTAAAGACAAGACAGAATTAATCTGGACCTTGTACCTTACAACAAGTTCCTTTCATGCAGGGGTTAACTGAAATGATAATGAGTCCAATCACGAAGATGAAAACAGCAATTTCTAGGGCAGTGGTTCTCAATCAGGGGTGATCACCCTCCAGGGGACATTTGGCAATGTCTGGAACTTTCGGTGGTCCCTGGGCGGGGTTGGGGGGAGGCTTACTGGCATCCAGCAAGTAGAAACCAGGGATGATGCTAAACATCCTGCAAGGCACAGGACAGCCCCCACAGCAAAGAATCAATGGCCTGAAATGTCAACAGTGCCAAAGTTGAAAAACCCTGGCTGAGGGAACAGGAGGGAGAAAGTCCAGCCTTCTCTTTCCCTCCAACTGTCCTCATCACCATCACCACCAGCTATGGGTCATAAATGAGAATTTATGTGCAAGAGAGTTGCATTCTGTGCAACACATATGTGCAAGAGAGTTCAGAGTTTGCAGGTTGAATTTTATTAGGTAGGCATTATGAAATGTTATCTACTATTTGTAATTCATCTCAACATGGACACAGTTGGTCATATTCTTTCCTCCTCTTTTATAGGAAAATGAACCTGAGCTTTTGCTGGAGAGACATGGAGATAGACTAGTGGTAATCACTAAATGCATAGTTACTTGTGGAATTCAGTCCAAATGAGAGCTAGAAGAGATTGCGTATAATTTGTAGCGGCCGTGTGCTCTGACAATGTAGATACAGTACAGCTGCTTTTCTCAGTGGTGTAAGACCAGGGTATGGAGCATACCAAAACAGGGCTTGTCTGTGTCTTTTTAACTCTCTATTTTATAAAGGAGTATAGTTAACAATGTTGTGTTAGTTTTAGGTGTTCAGTTCAGTTCAGTCACTCAGTCGTCTCCGACTCTTTGTGACCCCTTGGACTGCAGCACACCAGGCCTCCCTGCCCATCACCAACTCCTGGAGTTTACTCAAACTCATGTCCATTGAGTCAGTGATGCCATCTAACCATCTCAACCTTTGTCGTCCCCTTCTTCTCTCGCCTTCAATCTTTCCCAGCATCAGGGTCTTTTCAAATGAGTCAGCTCTTCGCATCAGGTGACCAAAGTATTGGAGTTTCAGCTTCAACATCAGTCCTTCTAATGAATATTCAGGACTGATCTCCTTTAGGATGGACTGGTTGGGTCTCCTTGCAGTTCAAGGGACTCTCAAGAGTCTTCTCCAACACCGCAGTTCAAAAGTATCAATTCTTCGGCACTCACCTTTCTTTATAGTCCAACTCTCACATCCATACATGACTACTGGAAAAACCATAGCCTTGACTAGACAGACCTTTGTTGGCAAAGTAATGTCTCTGCTTTTTAATATGCTGTCTAGGTTGGTCATAACTTTCCTTCCAAGGAGTAAGCGTCTTTTAACTTCATGGCTGTAGTCACCATCTGCAGTGATTCGGGAGCCCAAAAATAGAAAGTCAGCCACTGTTTCCACTGTTTCTACATCTATTTGCCATGAAGTGATGGGACCAGATGCCATGATCTTAGTTTTCTGAATGTTGAGCTTTAAGCCAACTTTTTCACTCTCCTCTTTCACTTTCATCAAGAGGCTTTTTAGTTCCTCTTCACTTTCTGCCATAAGGGTGGTATCATCTCATATCTGAGGTTATTGATATTTCTCCCGGCAATCTTGATTTTAGTTTGTGTTTCATCCAGCCCAGCGTGTCTCATGATGTATTCTGCATATTAGTTAAATAAACAGGGTAACAATATACAGCCTTGACATACCCCTTTCCCTATTTGGATGCAGTCTGTTGTTCTATGTCCAGTTCTAACTGTTGCTTCCTGACCTGCATACAGATTTCTCAAGAGGCAGGTCAGGTGGCCTGGTATTCCCATCTTTTGAAGAACTTTCCACAGTTTATTGTGATCCATAAGTCAAAGGCTTTGGCATAGTCAATAAAGCAGAAATAGATATTTTTCTGGAACTCTCTTGCTTTTTGGCCTCTGGTTGGCAATTTGGCCTCTGGTTCCTCTGCCTTTTCTAAATCCAGCTTGTATATCTGGAAGTTCACGGTTCACGTATTGTTGAAGTCTGGCTTGGAGAATTTTGAGCATTACTTTATTAGTGTGTGAGATGAGTTCAATTGTGCAGTAGTTTGAGCATTCTTTGGCATTGCCTTTCTTATGGGATTGGAATGAAAACTGACCTTTTCCAGTTTTAGGTGTACAGCAAAGTAATTCAGTTATTTATATACATGTTATCTATTCAAAAAGGTTTTTATTTTAAAACAACTGTTTTTGCTAATCATATCAGCAGTGGTGGTGTTGTAGCCCACGCGTTCCAGGAAACAAACTCACTCAGAAGGACAATGCAGATAGTGGAGTACAGTTTATTACACCGGCGGGCCCGAGGCAGAGTCTCCTCTTAGCCAAGGACCCTGACCAACCAGTTTTTGTGAAAACCTTATATACCCTAAGTGTACATGCCCAAACCCACCTCCCCAAATTCCCTGAAGCAGAACAAAGGAAAAGAAAGATAACAATCAAAGTTAACCTGTGATTCATATGCCTTAAGCCTAGGTAGTTAACAGTGGACAATTATCAATAGGCCTGTGGTCATGCCCCCAATAAGCATAATAGAATTTATGATTCTATTCTGTTACACAGATAATTAGGGTATTTTTTTAGGCAACAGAGAGTCTAGGTACCGAGCCCTGGGTCTCTTCCATCTAGGGGGTCTGGTTTCCCAGGTGGTATGTCATTTCCATAGATATTGGGCATATAGGTCAAAGTCCACAGTCCAGCCCAACAGTCCTGCTTTCATGATGGAGCCTGTTCTGTCTGTTTCCTCCTTCAGTGGTATTAATATTATTGCTTTGAGATTGCTGTATGAGTAATACAGCATAAAACAAATGAGTGAAGGCTGATTCCCGGCTTGGAGCAGGAAATACACACATTGACCCTTAAAGTATCATCTCGTCAGATCAGATCACAATGAAGCTATGGAAAACCACTAGGTCTTATAAAGAGAATTTAGGAGCCAATTGGAAGGGGCGTTCACTAACCAAAGATGCGGCAATCTATAATTCAAGATACAAAGGGACTGAAATTGCCTAAATCACTTTTAAAAATCATTTTATACTTTTAAAAATTGTATTACATATGTATATATTTAAAAAGCTTAAGTCATATTTGGAGACTATTAGGGGACCAATCAAAAGGGACCTAATTAAACTTAAAGGCTTTTGCATAGCTAATGAAACCATAAACAAGACAAAAAAGATAACACACAAAATGAGAGAAAATATATGCAAACCATGCAATCGACAAGGAATTAGTCTCCAAAATTTATAACAGTTCATGTGGTTCAGTATCAAGAAAACAAACAATACAATCAAAAAGTGGGTCAAAGATCTAAATAGACATTTCTCCAAAGAAGACATACAGATGGCCAAGAGGCATCTGAAAAGATACTCACATCGAAAATTATTAGAGAAATATAAATCAAAGCTACAACGAGTTACCATTTCACACCAATCAAAACGGCCATCATCAAAAAATCTACAAACGATAAGTGCTGGAAAGGGTGTGGAAAAAAAGGGAATCCTCCTACCCCGATGGTGGAAATGTAAACTGGTACAGCCACTATGGAGAACAGTATGGAGGGGCCTTAAAAAACTAAAAATAGAGCTACCATAATGTTACGTGACAGCCTGGACGGATGGAAAGTTTGGATGAGAATGCATACATGTATGTGTATGGCTGAGTCCCTTTGCTGTTCACTTTAAACTATCACAACAATGTTAATCAGCTAAACTGCAATACAAAATAAAAAGGTTTTTTAATAATTAAAAATTTTAAAACTAAAAGTAAATAAAAATAGAGCTACCGTGTGTGTGTGCTAAGTCGCTTCAGTTGTGTCTGACTCTTATAGTTGTTTTACTCTCTGTAGTAGTTGTTTTCCTCTCTGTAGTAGTTGTTTTCAGTTCAGTTCAGTCACTCAGTCGTGTCCGACTCTTTGCCACCCGATGAATCGCAGCACGCCAGGCCTCCCTGTCCATCACCAACTCCCGGGGTTCACTCAGACTCACGTCCATCGAGTCCATGATGCCATCCAGCCATCTCATCCTCTGTCGTCCCCTTCTCCTCCTGCCCCCAATCCCTCCCAGCATCAGAGTCTTTTCCAATGAGTCAACTCTTCGCATGAGGTGGCCAAAGTACTGGAGTTTCAGCTTTAGCATCATTCCTTCCAAAGAAATCCCAGGGCTGATCTCCTTCAGAATGGACCAGTTGGATCTCCTTGCAGTCCGAGGGACTCTCAAGAGTCTTCTCCAACACCACAGTTCAAAAGCATCAAGTCTTTGGCACTCAGCCTTCTCCATATAGTGATTTATTAATATATGCCTTACAACTAAATTAATGTTAGTTAATCACATTTAACTACATTAAATGTTAATATAATGTTAATCAATGTTAAATATTAATGTGTTAAATATAAGTATTTACTATAAGTATTAAATAGAATATATATGCCTTATAGTGATTCATTACATTATACATTTATTTTTGTGTGATTTTCTGTATCTAGGCTTTGTTTTCCAATAAAAAGTTTTAAAGTAATATAAAGAAATTGCAAGGCAGAAATTTGTGGAATCATCTCACATCAACACAAACACAGTGGGTTTTTGTAACTTTGTTTTCACACTTAACTTTAGAGCTAGAATGTAATGACAATCACAGGAATTGGCCACTAGGGTGTGTTCTTTGTTGCCCAGAGCTTCTGTGTTTCCACTGAGAAAAGGAGGTTTTTAAATGTTTGTGTAATGCCAAGTGATATTAGGATAAAGGACTCATCGTCCTTTGATTACAGTCAATGTAAATTAGTGTCAGTGCTGGCAACTTTTATTTGGAAGATTAGATTCAACATGTAAATACAGTGTATGTACTGAAAATATTACAGCCTTCTCCTCCTTTCAAATAAGTCTTAATTTACTTAAGTTATAATAAAGCCTCATAAACCACTGTAACAAAACATTAGTACCTGACATGTGGAGAATGAAAAGTGAGAAGCTTCCATCCTTGGTCTTCTAATAAAAGACGATAGCCCACTGGTAGCAGGGACAGAAACCCTGGGAGCTATTCAGAACCTCCTCTCAGATCCGTCACCCAGCTCCAGGTGGGAAAACAATAACAGCACACCGGCCAGGCTTTGAGAGGCAATCAGGAAAGAAGCCTGGTCTTTGAGGGGCCAAGGGTGAGGTCACCTATGACTGCTAATCCAAGAAGCATCTTTCTTTATGTGCAGTGAGGAAAGGGCTGCTGTCCATAGGATTTTGTTGATAGGAGCTCATGCTAAGCTTGAGAGTCCTGCATCTTAGGTGAGAAAAAAAGGTGGCTCTCCTATAATAGCTGCTTATCTTTCCTCAAAAGGAGGAACAGGTGATACAGCCTCCTTTTGTTAATAAATGATGGACCTCAGCTGCTTTGTATTGCTAAGAAAATAAAAAGTTTATGAATTGCTCATACATTAAGAAAAAAAAAGACGCTTTCAATTTTAGAATTTTTTCATAAGGCTTCAATAGCTGATACAACGATGTCTTAACCGTTAACATTAATTGTCATCACGGCATTTGCCGTGCCTCTCTAACCATTCTGAAGGTGTGGTACACTGTCTGTGGGTATATTTGTGCATACACTTGTTAGAATGGGTCAGAACTACTCATTCTGGTTCCTTTTTGAGATTTCATGTACTAGATCATTAGAAGCACCTTGGGGTCACATGTCTTTCCTGCTGTGATGACAGATCTTAGTGGCGAAGACGTGGGATGCAGACGGACAGTAAAGAAAGGGAAGCAGAGAGGATGCATGGCGGCGAGATCACATTGGGAGGGTCACAGGTTTAAAAATTTCCACTTGGGTGGACACCACGGCTTTTCCCTAATCCTCAGTGCTCTTTAGGGATCCCATGCCTCAGCCTTCTCTCATTTTAGGACCTTTCTAGGAGCCTCCAGGACACACCATGTCACAGGCTTGCCCCTGGCTTAAGTACCCCACAGTGTCCCCCACCTCTTGGCTTCCTCCGGCCACTGCCAGCCTCACACCCCAGATGGTCGCCTCCTGCCCACAGAAATGCTTCCTCCACCCTTTCATCCTCTATCACTCATGCAGTGGCTAAGCAAATGGACTGCAGCCTCGGAGAGAACAGAGTTAGAATCCCAGTCCAGCCACTTTCATGTGACCTTGGGCAAATTATTTAACCTCTCTAAGCCTCGAATTCCTTTGTCATTACATAAAAATGATGAGGATAATAATATTGACCTAATACTGATTCTTTTTTTTTCAAAGCAAACACTCCCCTGTTACCAACACCTGAATCAAGAAAAAAAAAGCCAGCTCCCAGCACTGCCGCCCCCTCCCAATCACTGACCCCCTCCTCCCTGCAACTTCTAGACCACAGATTTATCTTGGTTTTTGGACTTTATATAAGTGGTCATCTACAGCATACACACTTTTACCTCTGGGTTTTTTCCACTCAAACCTCTGTTTCTGAGACTCACCCAAGTTGTCACATTAGCAGTAATTATTTCATTCTCATTCTGCTGCTGATGAGTAATTGGGTTGTTTCCAGTTTGGACTATTACCAAGAAAGATGCTAGGAACATGCCAGATGTAGCCTCAAGAAGTAGAAAAGAAACAGGATGGGACAAAGTTCTGGACTTAAGTTTACACATGTTGTTGAGTTATTATTGACAGGTAATGAGGGTAATGGAAAAGAAGTTAGGGTTTTAGTTCAAGCACACTTGTGATAAGCTCTGGACTTTCCCCTTACTAATTGTATGACTTGGGCAATTAGTTGATCTCTTTGAGAATCAATTTATTCATCTGCAAAATAGTAATAAAAATATCTTCCTCATTTACAGAAAGAGATGGTCACACAAGAAGGTGTCTTCAGGGGCTTCCCCGGTGGCTTAGTGGTAAAGAACCCACTTGCAAAGGCAGGAGACACAGTTTCGTTCCCTGGTCTGGCAAGATCCCACATGCCACGGAGTAACTAAGCCCGTGTGCCACAACTTCTGAGCCCGCGCTCTAGAGCAGGCGAGCCTCTACTACGGAGCACACGCACCCTAGAGCCTGGGTTCCACAAGCGAAGCCACTGTGATGAGAAGGCTGCACACTGCAACTAGAGTCGCCAGCACTTGATACAGCTAGAGAGTCGCCACCACTTGATGCCACTAGAGAAAAGTCCACATGCAACAATGAAGACCCAGCACAGCTGAAAATAAATAAATAAACTGAAAAAAAAAAAGAAGGTGTCTGCAAAGGCCCTAGCAGGGTGCCCAGCACATATGAAGGTGACTGCAGTATTTTGGGGAGGGAGAGAAACGTGGGTGCAAATGGAGGAGCCCCTTCTCTCCTAGATGCATCTACTTAGGGTATTTATTCAAACGTATCTCCTGGGAACATTTTTATTATAAAATTAACAAAGGGCAGGGAAATTTTAAAAACTTCTAATCGCTTGACCAAGTGAAACAAATGAATGAATCCAGCTGCCCATCAGGTTGGTTGCATATCCACATGAAGACTATTTATAGTATACCCTGGCACACCCTGCCCACCTTGGCAGGGTATACTCCAAGGACAAAAGGTAAATAGGTAGGTAGGTGGATAGACAGATAGATAAGGAAAATCATTATCTTAGAAACCAAGATTGTCAATATAAAAGAAAAGAGACAGGAATATAAAACTCAGAAAATATGGGTAAAAATCCTTTAACTCATTAATATGTACTATTAGTTGGTATACAGTAGTTGTCTACTAAAAAGGCCAAGACGCAACCACATCTAATGACAATGAGCCTCCCTAGTGCCCAGACTGTAAATGTCCTAATTTGAATCTCAGTATAAATTAGTCATTTAACAAAATTTTTCTTTCCATCTCGCCCACTGTAACAGCCTAGATACAACACCACCTGAATAATAGAAAGGCCACACTGTTAGACACAGGAACCAATTCATGGGCCAAAAATGAATCTGGGCGTCAAAAGGATAATGTTTACAATGGATTGAAAAACAAGACAATTATAAAAACCCAAGTGTTCATAATGACATAATCACACACACACACACACACACACACCCCTCATTCCTTGTCTTTGGAGGTGGCTTTGGTATCAACAAGTTTTTCTGAAAATTGGTGAATGAAGGAAAAGAGAAGCATTTATCTTGACCATATCTTTATATTCAGCCTGTTTTTCAAGGTAACTAAATAGTTGATGAAGGAAAGTTCTTCTTTATAGAATTTTGGTTAATAAATCTGGAGGGAATGGTTGTCACTAATTAAATGATGTATTTTTAGGACACAGTTATCAACAGCTACTAAAACCATCCCTGGAAGGTAGATCAGGAGCTTTAAAGTGGTGGGATCAGGTTGACACCACCTCAGTCTCACCTGGCCAGTCTTTGAAAGTGAGAAATGAAGTACCTGGGACCACATAGAAGTATTCTTCGCAGCATACCTGAAACTAATCAAGCCTCTGACTCACCTACCAGCATACAGGAAATAGAAAGATACACGAATAGGTAAATGAACCAGTAGTAATCAATCAGCCAAATTCAACAGAGTGAAAATTCTACAGGCAAATAACCTGGTTTCTTTAAAAAAAAAAAGCATATTTTGGGGAAAATAGCAATTATTAAAATTAAAGTAGACTCAAAAGAAATAGTCACCAAAGGCCGTTGGTAAACCTTGTTTGGGTCCTAATTTGAAGAAATCAACTGTAAGATGACAATTTTGAGACATTCAGGGAAATGTGAGTATAAACTTAGGCCTAGTTAATGTCACTGATAATTCTATTAAATGCAATAATACCGATGAAGTTATTTTTTCCTAAATGCTCTTATCTCTCAGAAATAGCTACCTTAGTATTTATGGCAAAATAATTTAGTCCGTGGTTTGCTTTAAAATATTCTAACAAAACAGGGATGGAATAATATAAATGAAGGAAGATAGGTCAAAGGTTGATTGTTGAAGCTAGATGAAGGATGCCTGACAGCTCATATGTTAGTCCCTCTATTTGGGGGTATATTTAAAGTCTTTCAAAATAAAAAATGTTCAATTCTATTTAGAATTTAAATTTATGTCAGTGGTATAAATTATATTAAATTTCATTAATTTGAAATAAGGACAATCAAGATCAGGCAGAACTAATTTTTTATTATAATTCTAATTTTAGAATAATTGTATTTAATTTCAACAGACTGTATCTTTCTTATGTATAAGTTGATGCAATGACTTGGACTAAGAAGTTTCAAAGAGTTGGTAAATAAAATATCAATTATTGCATCCAGATGTTAAATGTAACCCTTCTCATTGTCAGAGTTTCAGCACGGGTCCCAGAGGCCAAATAGTAAACAATAAGTGTCAAGTTCCCCACTTATAAACTGAGATACTGACTAGGCTAGACCATCTACACCAGACTTGTAAAGGGCAAAATCCAAGCTAGTTCCAGCAGCATTAAATGACCACCCTCTTCCAACCTCTTAAGGGATGAAGAGACTTTGGTGCTGAGCTGTGTGTCCCTCCAAGGGGGAAGGACTGAGGATCCCTCTTTCTCACTCAAGCTTGTGGAGGGACTCCAAAAGGCCCTTGAGAGGGCATGAGGCTGGGGAGACATGCAGGTGGGTGTTGGAAAGGTGAAAGGCCGTGGCAGAACTGCCCCTGTCTGTGGGCAGAGTGAGGGAAGAATCACTTAGAAGTAATCTGTAATTCCTCAATGGCAGGGCAAAGGGAAATGTTCCCGAGGACCACATGTGGACCCCATGCTGGGGTGTTGCCTGGAGTTATCCAAGGACTTCATCTCAGAGCACACACAGAGGCGGCACCACCTAGACAGGAGGTCAGAAAGTCATCCAAGAGCACCAAGCTAGAGGTGGGCTCAGAAGGGCCCCACCTGTGCAGACCACCTCTACAGACAGCCATCGCCCAGTTACAGCCACCCCGGCCACGAGACAGGAGAGACAGGACTGCTCCCTCCCCATGCCACCCTCTCCTCAACCCAACCCAGAAGGGTCAGAAACGGCTGATAGTTTTCCAGCCTGAAGTAGGCCCAAGTTCAGAAAGGGGGGAAATTCAGAATTAAAGGAAATTTGGAGGGCTTCCTGGGTGGCTCAGTGGTAAAGAATCCACCTACCAGGGCAGGGGCTCAATCCCTGGTCTGGGAAGATCCCACGTGCCGAGGAGCAACAAAGGCAGAGCGCCTCAGCTCCTGAACCTGAGCCCTAGAGCCCAGGAGCTGCAGCTGCTGAAGCCCGGGTGCCCCAGAGCAAGAGCAGCCACTGCAATGAGGAACCTGTGCACAGCAACTAGAGGGTAAGCCCCGCTTGCTACAATCAAAGAAAAGCCCCCTCAGCAATGACCCAGCACAGCCAGATAAACAAACAAATTTGGAGTTTCAATATAACCCTTAATGGGATTATAGGCCAATCCAGTGACAGATACAGAAACCAGGAAGGCTATGGGGCATATAGTTTTATCGACAGAATGAGTCCACAGATTAACAATCCAAATTACCTAGGTCCTGTTTTTTTTTCAATAAACCGCATAAAATATTTCTAAATTCTTGACAATAACTTCAAGAGCGAGGAGGGAAATGGCACGGATGAGACTGGAAAATAAGGGGGATGGGTGCTAGGGACTTTGATTCTTTAATTAAAATGATGAAGCGCCATGGAAAGCTTTTAGGTGTGGATCACAAGACAGGATTTTCTACATTGTGGCTGCAGAGTGGACAGGGTGGGGTGGGTGGGAGCTGGCCTGGAGTAGAAGCAGAAAAACCAGTTAGAACACTGGGGATCTGGGTGAATGGGTGACTGGGTGACTCTGAAGTGAGTGGGTATTTGACTTACTCTGATGATCCCTTCTACAGGTCTTATTGATGAATAGCTCCATGGCGGGGGTAGGGGGATTTAGGGGGAGCAAAGAGATTATTCCTGGGTTTCTGGATTAAGCAGCTGGGTGGTGCCTTTTAACCAAAAACAAAACAAGGGAGGATTGGTGGGAAAAGTGACAAGTTTAGTTCTAAATCTGTGAAGTTGAAGAACCTGTGAGAGATCCTGGGAAAGCTGTCAGGTAGGGAGCTAGATAGCAGAGCCTGGAGTTCAAGAAGCAGGGTGGGGCCACGGGCTCCCCCAAAAGTGGGTGGCCAGTGCAGCCTGGGAGGGCTGGGCTTGCTGGGTTGGGTTTGAATGGACAGCAGGGCCCGAGCCTCAGGGAAATCACGGGATTGTAAAAGAGGTGAAGGCAACAAGAAAATGTCCAAAGTAGAGATCAGAAAGCAACCAAGAAGAGTGAAAAAGGATGGTGACTTCCAAGTCTAGGGAGGAATAAAACGCAGTGTTAGATGTTGTTGAACGGCTCATCAAAATAAAGACTTGATTATTTCCTTCAGCATAATTCCTGGGCGGGGTGCGTGGGGACACTTCCAGTGAGATGGGCCACGAGTTGTTGGCTGTGGAAGCTGGGTGTTGAGCACATGAAGGTTCACTGCGTTCTCTCTGTTTATTTGTATGTTTGAAACTTACCATAACAAAATTTCTTTTTATTTTTACATAATAAAAATGTAGCATTTGGATTTATTATCGCAGAGACCAGTGACCTCTGCACGAATAGTTTCATGAAGGCAGAAGCCAGACTGAATGGATTAAGCAGTGGAGGCAAGAAAGAGACAGGGTGTGAACAGAGAAGAGCATGGGTTTGGAAGAGGATTTTTTTTTTTCTTTTTCAGAGTGGAGAGACTGGAGCTTGGTTATATCCTGATATGGCTGAGCTGGGGGTAGGGAAATGTTCTTGAAAAAGGAAGGAGCCTAAGAAGGTAGGGGGAGATGGAATGGGAGATTCTAGAGGCACAGAGCTTGTATCTTCCTCTTATCTAGACAGTGAGGGCACCTGAGCCAGGGAGGGAAGGTGAAGGGCTCAGAGATTTAAAAACAGTGGAGAAGGTTTGAAAAAGAAAGAATTCTGTAGGAAAACATTGTAGGGTAGTGTTGAGGATCCAAATGACATCGGTGAACATGAAAATTGCTTTGTAGGGTTTTGTTTGGTTGGTTGGTTGGTTGTTTTGTTTTGTTTTGTTTTTGTAGCCTGGTTCTGAGCTCACAAAAGAAGAATGTCCAGCTTCGTCAGGTTGTTGGAGGTTGGCCAAGGATGCCAAAGGAAGAAAAATTGAGCGTGAGAGTTTGGGTATGTCATAGATAACTGCTGTTGCAGAACAAATTACCCCCAAATTCAGCAGTTTAAAAACACAAGCAGTACTTCCCTGGGAGTCCAGTGGTTACGAATCCACCTGCCAATGCAGGGGACACAGATTTGATCCCTGGTTCAGGGAGATTCCATATGCCATGGGGCAACTAAGCCCGTGGGCTGCAACCACTGAAGCCCGTGGGCCCTGTGGCCTGTGCTCGGCAACAAAAGACACCACCATGAAAAGCGGGCGCACCTCAGCTAAAGAGTAGCTCTCGCTCTCTAACTAAAGAAAGCCTGAGCAACAGCGAAGACCCATCACAGCCAAAAATAAACAAATAAGTGAAATAAAACCCATAAGCATTTACGATCTCACACAGTAGCACACCAGCATAAAACAGTGCCATGTCAGACTTGCCCGTCTCCCCTCAATAAAAGGAAGCTTCCTGAGAGGGGGCCTGGGCCTGTCTTGCTCCTTGCTATATCCTCTTGGTGTAGAGGAGTACCAAGCACGTAGCAAACAATTTTAAAAAAAAGAAATCTGAAAGCAATTGAGTGAGTAAATGAGTGAAACCCACCAGAGAAAATTTCAGTTTCAATTTAATGACAAACTTTTTATTTTCATGAATAGGGGATGGAGTTTTCAAGGGTGGATTTATTAGCTTGCACAGACTTTCAATGGTTCCCTAATTGTATGCTGCTATTTTTTACCCTCTTCTTTCTCTTTTGTCAAATACAATTAGCTTATAATGCTGCTGGTGAAACAGTTCTTGGGGTTATGACTTAACATGCTGTGCTCTTGAAAAATCACTCTCAAATACAAACACAAATATCCCATTCTAAATGCAAAAGGTAAGTTCCACAAAGGATTGCTATAAAGAAAACATTCACTTAAAATCCTTATTTCAATTCACTTTCAATAGAAAATTAGAAATGAGTCTTGGCAACAATGACCAAAAAAAATAAAAAATTGATCCCTGAATGAACACAAGCATACTTAATGATTTCAACAAACTTTTTGAAAACCACATATCTTAAGGGAAAATCCCCTTTTGAAATATTAATATTCAAAATGTTAACCTATGAAAAAAATAGTAATAGCTTACATTTTATTAGCTCTGGGGTTTATCCCCTTATGTCACCATCCCACCCCCTCAGCACTGTTTGAGATAGCAGGAGGTGAGGGCCACCAAGGGGCTGTGGCTGTGTGTAGTTAGGACCAGTAAGGATCTTGGACTCATAGTCCTAGCTCAGTTCTCTTTAGCTGTGTGATCATAAACCACTCACTTGACCTCTCTGGGCTTCAGTTATCTCCTCTGTAAACTGAGGAATTATCAGGGTTGTGAAGGTCAGATGAGGAGTCTTTAAAACACGTGACATGTGTGAGTTAGCCAAGACTGGCTGTTGTCTGTTTTTATAGATTAGAAAACTGAGTCAGAAATGTTCAGAAATTTGCTTAAGGTTACACAACCAGACGGAGAAGGCGATGGCACCCCACTCCAGTACTCTTGCCTGGGAAATCCCATGGACGGAGGAGCCTGGTAGGCTGCGGTCCATGGGGTCGCTAAGAGTCGGACACGACTGAGCGACTTCACTTTCACTTTTCACTTTCATGCATTGGAGAAGGAAATGGCAACCCACTCCAGTGTTCTTGCCTGGAGAATCCCAGGGACGGGGGAGCCTAGTGGGCTGCCATCTATGGGGTCGCACAGAGTCGGACACGACTGAAGCGACTTAGCAGCAGCAGCTGCGGCAGGAGCACACCACCATAAGGCATCAGAGTTTGGCTCACCCCAGCATTTGTCTCCAAACGGAGTGCCCTTTCCGCCTTACTCCAATTATCTAGCATTTTAACAATGAGAGTGTATGACTGTCTTAGAAAAGGTCGAAAAAATACTAATGATACAGCATAGACAATCAGAAACTGACAGTGAGAATACCTGTTTACATTTCCCTAGTGTTCCCACCCTGGAGAGAGCACTCCCTGAAGCTTTAGAGATTTAGCTAAGGTTTTAGCAGCAACAAAATACCATCAGACTTTCTCCTTAAAGCGCTTACTCATCTATTTTACTGAGTTGTGCTGGGTCTTAGTTGCAGCAGTGTGTTCTTCAGCTGTGGCATGTGGGACCTAGGTCCCTGATCAGGGATCCATCTCAGGCCACTGACCACCAGGGAAGTCCCACTGTCATACTTTTAAATGATAGCTAAATACTAGTTCTTTTAGTGATTGGGACTTGTTTCTTTGTTTTAACATCACTCCCTCTTTCTGGCCTCTGAAACCAGATGCAACTCTGCAGTGCGTTCCCCAAACACTGGTAATTCTCATTCACCATAGCGGTGTTCTGTCAAGTCATCAAGAAGGCTGAGTGTAGCGAATTCCTAGGGGAGATAAAGCCTTGGTTCCCGTGAGCTTCCAGTGACAATATTTTTGTCAACCAATCAAAACAGAACCTTGTTTTATGTGCCTTTCTATTTAAATGCACCTTATTTAATAGATATTGTTGATTCATTCACACTGAACTCACAGCCAACCACACTGTAACTCATGCCTGAGCCAAGCTTGTCCAGCACACACATTTTTCTCCTTAAGGCACATCACAACTTTCCGTGGACCCTAAACAGCACTGCAGCACTGTACTTGGGGGCCATTTAAACAGCATGTGTGTGTTAGTCACTCAATCATCTCTGACTCTTTGTGACTCCCATGGACTGGAGCTGACTGTGTAATCACCAACAAAAATGAAAAAAAAAAAAGAAATGGCATTAAAGAGACCACGGTAAGGGGCACTTTTGACAGCATTTGTGCTAATTCAGAAAAGCTGAATGCAGCCTTGTTTAGCCTCAGCTGGGAACATGTGCGGTGGGCAACTCGAAATTTCCACCATTCTGCGTATGGCTACATGTGTGTCTATGTTCAGTGGCTCAGTCAAGTCCGACTCTTTGCGACCCCATGGACAGCAGCCCGCCAGGCTCCTCTGTCCATGGAATTCTCCAGGTAAGAATACTGGAGTGGATTGCCATGCCCTTCTCCAGGGGATCTTTCCAACCCAGGGATTAAACCTGGGTCTTCTGCATTGCAGGTGGATTCTCTGCTTTCTGAGTCACTAGGGAAGCCTGTGTATGACTGTAAAAGTACCACAGGTATTAATTTGGGAGTTACAAATAAACTTTAGCTAGGAGGTAAATTCATAAATATGGTATCCGCAGATAGCTACAGGAAAGATCGTCTCTACTGGGTTGGCAAGAAAGTGCATTCAAACCCAAACTTTTTGGCCAGCTCGATAGTTGGTGCAGAAGGAGGTCATGTGAACGGGCCATGAGCCCTGAGGCTGCTCTGCTGCTAAGAGGTGAACAGACCTGTGTTCTAGTCAACCTCAGTTCTCTTGCATGTAAAGTGAGGAGGCTGGATTAAAGGAGTCTAAATTTCCTCCCAGCAACAACATTCGGTGATGCAGATAATGACCCCTTACACAGGCATAGAACATACAACCTTACCTCAACTATAAGATGTAGATTATGGAACCAAATCTGTGACTCTAGGCAAATACTTAACCTCTCTGAACCTCATTTTCTTTATGAAATGAAAACATTCGTCTTATAGAGTTGCTGGCAGGAAAAGGGAATAAGAAACAAAATCATAATATATGCAAAGTACCTAGAACATGCATGTTCAGTTGCTCAGTTGTGTCTGACTTTTGAGACCTCACGGACTGTAGCCTACCAGGCTCCTCTGTCCATGGAATTCTCCAGGCAAGAATACTGGAGCGGGTTGCCATCTCCTCCTTCAGGGGATCTTCCCGACCGAGAGATGGAGCCTACATCTCCTGTGTCTCCTGCATTGGCAGGCGGATTCTTTACCACTGAGCCACCTGGGAAGCCCCTACCTAGAACATAGTGAGCACTAAACGTTAATTCTTCTTTCCTGAAAATGTGTAAACACTGCTTATTAATATGAAGTTGTTCAACTGGATGCTGGGGGAAAAGGGCTACTTAATAACTTCATATGGTCCAAGAATGACCAATGAGCAATGTGTTTTATCAAGAATTTATTGGTTTCTAATAAAATAAGCAATATTCTTCCTGAGTTATCTGCCAATTAGTAGATTAAATGTGGCCACCCAGCCTCAGCAAGTAGTCAAAATTCTCTGTTCCACTCATTCAGTGATTCACTCATCCATGATTCCATAAATGTTTATGGACTACTTACTATATGCCAGGGGGCACTGTTCTAGGCCCTGGAGGCAAAGCCCTGCTTTCCAAGAGCTTATGAAACTGAAAATCTGTTGCTAAGTCGTGTCCAACTCTCTTGTTCATCTCATGGACTGCAGCCCATCAGGCTCCCTTGCCCATGGGATTTCCCAGGAAAGAATGCTGGAGTGGGCTGCACTCCAGCATTGCACTCCAGCAAACCCAAGAAAGGTTTCCTTCTCCAGAGGATCTTCCTGACCCAGGGATCGAACCCATGTCTCCTGCTTAGCAGGTAGATTCTTTACCTCTGAGCCACCAGGGAAGTACCACCGGCCAAGTGCTTATAGTCAAATGTATGTGACATCAGGCAGTAAATCAATCTCATGAGATGTCTGATGACAGTCGGGGTTAAGAAGAAGCAGTGGGCTAAAGGTTCAGAGAGTAGAGGAAGGAAGGTGCTCCCTTGAGAAGATGATCAGAGACGGCCTCTTTAGGGAGCTGCATCTGAGCAAAGACCTGCCTGGTGGGAGGAGAGAACCAAGAGACGATCCAGGAAAGGGATGGCATTCAGGGCCTTGAAATCAAGAAAGAGCTTCTGTGTTGGGTAAACAACGTGGAGACTGGTGGGGAAGAGTGTGGGCTCAAGAGGGCAGAGGAGTGGATGAGCCCAGTGTCATAAGAGAGGCCAGCTTGCGGAGGCCAAGGGCATTGTGCTAAGGACTTTAGATTTCATTCTGAACATAATGAGCCAGTTGATGGTGGATGGTAAATTTGCACTGGATGAATTTAAACTGCTTTTTGAATGTGATTATAAAAATATTTTAAACTTTTAGAGATCGTAAAATAAAATTACAGGGGACTTCCCTGGTGGTCCAGGGGTTGAGAGTCTATATGTTCACTGCAGGGGGTGCAGGTTCGATTCTTGCTCCAGGAACTAAAATCCTACATACCACATGGCTTGGCCAAAAGAAAAAAACACAATTACCTGTTTGTCATCCCACTGAAGTAATAATAAACTATAAAGATGAATAGAATCCTCTTAGTTGCCTCTCTCCAGTCACATTCTCCTCCCTCCCATAAGAGGAAAGTGAAAGTGTTAGTCTGTTAGGTCCAACTCTTTGCAACCCCATGGACTGTAGCCTACTAAACTCCTCTGTCCACAGAGATTCTTCAGGCAAGAATACTGGAGTGGGTTGTCATGCCCTCCTCCAGGGAATCTTCCTGAACCAAGGATCAAACCTGAGTCTCTTATGTCTTCTCCACTGGCAGGCAGGTTCCTTACCACTAGTGCCACCTGAGAAGCCCCCCACAAGAGGAAACCCTTGCCTGAATTTGAGGTCATCATTTCTAGGTGTATCTTTATGCTTTTGCTAAATGTATATGCATCCCTACATAGATACTATTATTTTTCATGAGTTTAAGCTTTATATAAATGGTATCATACTTTATATATTTTTGTGCTATTTACAATTTGTTTAGCAACATCACTGTAAAAATCATCCATGTTGTTACATTACTATTATTCATTTCATGTTATTTTTCATTTTACTGTTATTATTCACATATATGTATATACACACACATACATATAATACACGTGTATTTTTATTGACACTTACGCTCAGTTGAGTCCAGCACTTTGCAACCCCGTGAACTGCAGCCCACCAAGCTCCTCTCTCAAAGGAATTTTCCAGGCAAGAATACTGGAATGGGTTGCCATTTCCTACTCCAGAGAATCTTCCTGACCCAGGGATCAAGCCCACGTTGTTGCTTGCATCTCTGGCCTTGGCAGGTGGATTCTTTACCGCTGTGCCCCCTGGGAAGCCTTTTATTCATGACTTTACCATAATCAATTTAACCATTCTTCTATTGAGGAACATTTAGGTTGTTCTCAGTATTTTTGCTATTACAGACATACAACTATAAGTATTCTCACATATGACCCCTTCTACACATAAATCAAAGTTAAATCTAGACAGATGCTATTCAAAGTGGAGTTCCAAGAGGAGCAGTATCAGCATTTCCTGGGAGCTAGAAATGCGGAATCTTGGGCCCCACACCAGACCTACCAAAGTAGAATCTACATTTTAACTATACTCCCAGGAACTCTGTATACACGATGCAAGTTTAAGAAATATTGGTCTAGAAGAGGAGTACTTCTCAAACTATCAGTTCTGTTTTTAAATCTGTTATGAAATTTTGTAAAACACAAAAATCATATGTTTGGATATTTTAGCAATGTGAATGCTACACAGGCTTCTCAAAAGACACTCTCAATTTCTGCACCTACCTCCATGCAGCTCAGTAACAATCATTTTGTGGATGGGCAGGGGTCAGCAAACCTAGACTCTGGACTTAGAAGTGGAATCACTCAGTTGTCTCATCCTTAATTTTACTGGATAATCCCAAGTTGTCTTCCAAAGTGATCATATCAGTACACACTCCCACCATCAGCATATGAGAATGATGGATGTGAAACAGTATCTCACTGGTATTTTAGTTTACATTTCCTTTATTTTGGAAAAACTATTTAACAGTTTCCAATAATATGCTTTTCAAATGCATAAATCTTATAGTTTTATCTTCATTACTTCAATTTATAATTATTTCCAAATTTATAATTACATAATGCTGTGATATTTAACTTATATGCAGAGTATGTGTGTGTTTCGTTGCTCAGTCGTGTCTGACTCTTTGCAACCCCATGAACTGTGACCCGCCAGGCTCCCCTGTCCACGGGATTCTCCAGGCAAGAATACTGAAGTGGATTGCCGTTTCCTTCTCCGGGGAATCTTCCCTACCCAGGGACTGAACCCAGGTCTCCTACATTGCAGGCAGATGCTTTACCATCTGAGCTACTAGGGAAGGCCTAAAGAGTACATATGCAGAGTACATCATGTGAAATGCCAGGATGGATGAAGCACAAGCTGGAATCAAGATTGCTGGGAGAAATATCAATAACCTCAGATATGCAGATGACACCACCCTTATGGCAGAAAGTGAAAGAGGAGAGTGAAAAAGTTGGCTTAAAACTCAACATTCAGAAAACTAAGATCTTTCCACGACTTTCTATCACACTTTGAACAAATCCAGACTCCCAGCCAGGGATTCAGCCCTGTGGTCCTGGCACCCCACCTCTCCAGCTACATTCCCTGCATCCCCTGCAACCCACCTCACTTTAGTAACACCAGCCCCTGGATTCCCCCACAGCTTATTCCTACATGGGGTCTCTGCACCAGGTTTTCCTTTCTGCTTTTTCCTCCTCAACCAATTTGCCCAGGCTGGCTCCCTGTTTTCTGTACCTTCAGAGAGAAATTCTCTTACCACACAATCAGAAGTCATCATGAGGTACTATAATTTACAACCACATTTTAATTCTGTGCAAGCCCTACTAACTTGCTTATCATCCATCTCCCCAGACCTCTAATAAACCCCAGGAAAGTAAGTACCTAGCTTGTGCTGCTCAATATTGTATCCTCATTTCTAAGACATCATCAGGCTCAAAGCTGCCACTCAGTACGTGGTGTCATATTGACAGTCGTAAATAGTAGGCATTCTGGTAACTATGAGTTACTGGCTCTTCAACTTTGAACTTCTTTAATTTCTCAAACCATAATAAAAGGATGATAATAACTCCCTGCCTATAATTACTATGAGGATAAAAGGATGTCAAGTGTTCAGCAGTTCATAGTGTAAATGGTCAATAAATTATTTTCTCAACTCCCAGAGTAACTCTTGTCTGAATTTATAGATTATTTGCTGGTTTGAACTGTTAGTTTCCTCAGCCTGAATTTGTCATCTCCCAGTTGTCTCAAGGATAGAACCTCCACCTTGGCCAGGTTTCAAAAATAATGGAACAAACAAATTAGCAAATCAACAAAATATAACATAATGAAGCAAAACTTTAAGGCTCAGGTCAACATTTGAGCCCACTGAGACAAATAATCTCCTCTGCCTATTTAGGGAGTTTATGTAGGTAACCTGGTGAAGAACAAACATCCCCTATCCACCTATAATAGTGCTCACCTTGCTACTTCAGGGCCTTTTACTGAATGTGAATAGCCCCATCCACAGGTGCTTAAAATCTAGCCTAGAAGTGTTTTGATTCATAAACACACATAATGCACACAATCTGTTAAAAGGATAGAAATGACAGATTTATAGGCTTAATCTTTAGCACTTTAATATTTCTTAAATTCTGTCTTATTTCATTAGGACATAAGCTTATTTGCTCCCATTTGAACCACTTTACTTCTGAAAAGTTAATTATATCCAGAGAGAAGTGCACTATATGCTGGTTTATCTTAGATCAATTTGAGGAATGTGTCTATTTACATCCGTACACATAAACCCAATGTAAATGTATGTTGACTTATGTTGTGTCTGTTTACATATCTACATATAAACTCAATGTAAATGTATGTTGACTTAGGTGAGGAAAAAATCATTTGTTGAAAAAGGAATTATGTTGAAACCTTTAAATATTTGTGTGTTAGTAAGTTAATAAGTATTTTTCTTGTCAGTGTTTAGTACATTTACAGGAAATATGAGTAATATTTGTGCACTTTGAGATAACCTCAAATTCATATGAATAGATACCAGAAAAGATTGTTAAAATATGAACTGAGGAGTTGTAAAAATATGACCAAGATTTAAAAAAAAAAAAAAGGATATAGGAAGAGAGGGAGAGACAATGATGATGGAGGGATCAGAGTTCCCATACAACCTAGGACCCACAGGCATAGGTAGAATTCCTAGCACATAGCAACGAGAATGAACTGAGAACTCTGCATACTCATTTTCAGAGATGTATTTTAACCTACTTTTGCAAATATGAGACCTAAAGCTATCCAAGAATTAGTTTTGTTTTTCAAAATTTATTCATTTTTGGCTGTGCTGGGTCTTCGCTGCTGCTCACCAGCGTTCTCTAGTTGCGGCGAGTGGGGGCTGCTCTTTGTTGCCGTGCAAGGGCTTCTCATCGCCGTGACTTCTCTTGTTGCATGCAGGTCACGGGTTCTAGGGCATGTGGGCTTCAGTAGTTGCAGCTTGCGGTCTCAGAGGCTCAGTAGTTACCCCGAAGCATGCAAGATCTTCGCGGACCAGATTAAACTGTGTCCCCCGCATTGGCAGGTGAATTCTTAACCAGCAGACCACCAGGAAAGCCCCAAGATTTAGTTTTAACACAAACTGAGGAAAATAATTTTTGGAGGTACAATGCTTTAGTTCTAAGTGTGGCAATGTAGGTTGATGTGTATATAAAGCATTAGAAACTACCTTGAATAAAATTCTATCAGTGTTTTTCTTATACTTAAAAGATTCACCTCAAGTTGCTTTAAGAAGCAATTTAATCCTCAGTAAGGAGCATGAGTTCTCTGAAACAATGGTTGATTACCAGTCAGGGGCCAGGAATGTACAAGGAAGTGCATTGAGCACCAAAGAGGATGATCTTAACTGACTGTTACACATTAAATAAATAAATAGTTTAAATCCAGAGAAGTGAGAAGCTCTTCTTCACAGACCAATGTCAGATAATAAATGGAGATGAATTGACAAAAATAAGAATGTCCATCTTTTGGCAACCTTCAAAGTAATCATGGATTCAAAGGAAGGATCGTCAAAAAATGCTAAAACCATTAGGTAAATGGATTTTTGGTAACAGAATATTTGCATGGATTTTCAATTGCAAAAAGGGAAGTGTATCTTCACAATGGTGAGTTCTGGCAGTCTCCGTCTTAACTGAGGGACCAAAGTTAGGATCACCAATAGTGGGACAATATGTGCTTCCTGATATGATGCAATTTGAAAAACAGAACAACAGGGAATTCCCTGGAGGCCTAGTGGTTAGGATTCTAGGCTTTCACTGCCATGGCTCAAGTTCAGTCTCTGCTAGGGGATCTGAGATCCTGCAAAATCTGGTCAAAAGAAAAAAGGAACTATACAACAACATCTAGAAGTATTCTTGCAAAGAAAGTTTAACCTGACCTTAATCAGGCTTCTAGACTAGCACATGTCATTAAAAATATAATGTGAGCCATATATGTAATATTATAATTTTTTAGTAGCCACATTTAAAAAGTAAAAACACCAAAAGCCACAGGTGAAATTAATATAGTAATATGTTTTAACCCAATATAACCAAAATATTAGTATTTCAACATGTAATCAATATTTAAAAATATTTTGCATTCTTTTTTGCACAGTATTCAAAATTCAATGTGTATTTTTATACTTAATGCACATTTCAATTCAGATGCTAAATTTTCATTGGAAATACTTGATATATATTTATTTAGGTCTCATAAAATTTACAGTTGAAGAAGTAGACCTGCATACTCAAGTTGTTCCAAACCTACTTAAAATTTAACCGAAAGTGGAGTCCAGCAGCTTGCTGTCAAAAGCCATTAAAGAGGCCAGGTTGATGGAAAGTTTGCTTTATTTTGGATGCTGGTAGCTAGGGGTCAGGAGAGAGCTGAGGCCTGATCAAAGGCCAACTCCCCAATGGGCAAGAGCCTTTCTAGATTGAGGGAGGGGCTACATGAAGAAACAGCACAGTCAGCTCTGACAGTCATCTTGAAATTGGCCATCAGTGGTCTGAGCAGCATTATCTCTTGATTGTTCTCAGCACAGTTCATCTTCAGCTTTAGGGTCAGTGTGTTTCTATTTCCATGAGGCCAGTTCTCAGAACTGTGGCAACTTATGTCATGGCTACAGTCTGACCATCGTGTAGTTAACTTCTCCACCAGGTAGAGGTTTCAGTATATAAAACACAGGTCACAGGATACGCCTCAGAATATGATCTCTAGCCCCTGAGAAGAAACTAAAGGAACTTAATTATATTTAATGACTACATTATTATTATTTGATCTCCTTTAATAGTTTTCCATTTGCTTCTGCATTTTCTCGCTTCTCTGGTTAAACTTATTCTTTGGCTAAAGTTTTTCCACAGACAATAGGCAGGCAGAGGACAAGGGTTGGGGGGTTCTGCTCTCTTTCAAAATTTTTCCAATAATGAAATTAAATATGAGCTTTTAAGTTTAAATTCAAATTAATTCAAGTTAAATTTTAAAATCCAGTTCCTCAGTTGCATTAGCCACAGTTTGGATGCTGAATAGCCACATGAACCATGCAGCCTTAGACTAAACTTCTGTTTTATAGAAAACAAAGGGAATAGACAATTAAATGACACCAAGAGACAACCCAGAATGTGGAACAGTCTACAAAATAGCTGTAGACTCTTATATTTTCTAAAAAGTCAATGTCATAAAAGAGCTAAAACAAGAGACTGTCCTAGACTAAGAGAGATTCAGTTCAGTTCAGTTCAGTCACTCAGTTGTATCCGACTCTTTGCGGCCCCATGAACTGAGGCACACCAGGCCTCTCTGTCCATCACCAACTCCCGGAGCTCCCTCAAACTCATGTCCATTGAGTTGGTGAAGCCTCCAACCATCTCATCCTCTGTCGTCCCTTTCTCCTCCTGCCTTCAATCTTTCCCAGCATCAGGGTCTTTTCAAATGAGTCAGCTCTTCGCATCAGGTAGCCAAAGTATTGGAGTTTCAGCTTCAACATCAGTCCTTCCAATGAACACCCAGGACTGATCTCCTTTAGGATGGACTGGTTGGATCTCCTTGCAGTTCAAGGGACTCTCAAGAGTCTTCTCCAACATCACAGTTCAAAAGCATCAATTCTTTGGCACTCAGCTTTCTTTATAGTCCAACTCTCACATCCATACATGACTACTGGAAAAACCATAGCCTGGACTGCTGCTGCTGCTAACTCACTTCCGTCGTGTCCGACTCTGTGTGACCCCATAGACGGCAGCCCACCAGGCTCCCCCGTCCCTGGGATTCTCCAGGCAAGAACACTGGAGTGGGTTGCCATTTCCTTCTCCAATGCATGAAAGTGAAAAGTGAAAGTGAAGTCGCTCAGTCGTGTCCGACTCTTCGCGAACCCATGGACTGCAGCCTACCAGGCTTCTCTGTCCATGGGATTTTCCAGGCAAGAGTACTGGAGTGGGGTGCCATCACCTTCTCCGATAGCCTTGACTAGACAGATCTTTGTTGGCAAAGTAATGTCTCTGCTTTTTAATATGCTATCTAGGTTGGTCATAACTTTTCTTCCAAGGAGTAAGTGTCTTTTAATTTCATGGCTGTAATCACCATCTGCAGTGACTTTGGAGCCCAAAAAATAAAGTCTGACACTGTTTCCACTGTTTCCCCATCTATTTCCCATGAAGTGATGGGACCAGATGCCATGATCTTCGTTTTCTGAATGCTGAGCTTTAAGCCAACTTTTTCACTCTCCTCTTTCATCTTCATCAAGAGGCTCTTTAGTTCTTCTTCACTTTCTGCCATAAGGGTAGTGTCATCTGCATATCTGAGGTTATTGATATTTCTCCTAGCAATCTTGATTCCAGCTTGTGCTTCTTCCAGTCCAGCATTTCTCATGATGTACTCTGCAAAAAGTTAATAAGCAGGGTGATAATATACAGCCTTGATGTACTCCTTTTCCTATTTGGAACCAGTCTGATGTTCCACATCCAGTTCTAACTGTTGCTGCCTGACCTCCATACAGGTTTCTCAAGAGGTAGGTCAGGTAGTCTGGTATTCTCATCTCCTTCAGAGCTACAATAACTAAATGTAGTGTTGGATCCTTGTTTAAAAACAATGTGCAATTAGGGAAGTTCCATTTAGTCAAGGCTATGGTTTTTCCAGTAGTCATGTATGGATGTGAGAGTTGGACTATGAAGAAAGCTGAGCTCAGAAGAATTGATATTTTTGAACTGTGATGTTGGAAAAGATTCTTGAGAGTCCCTTGGACTGCAAGGAGATCCAACCAGTCCATCCTAAAAGAAATCAGTCCAGAATATTCATTGGAAGGACTGATGTTGAAGGTGAAACTCCAATATTTTGGCCATCTGATGCGAAGAGCTGACTCATTTGAAAAGACCTTGATGCTGGGAAAGATTGAATGCAGGAGGAGAAGGGGATGACAGAGGATGAGATGGTTAGATGGCATCACTGACTCAATGGACACGAGTTTGAGTAAACTCCAGAAGTTGGTGATGGACAGGGAGGGCTGGTGTGCTGCAGTCCATGGGGTCACAAAGAGTTGGACATGACTGAGCGACTGAACTGAACTGAACTGAAGAGAACTTTGAATATGTAGTACCTTCTGGATGAATTATAAAATTATCTAACTTTCTTAGGCATGACAATGACATTATGATTATATCAGCATTTGCTTTGTTTCTAGGAGGGGGAATAATTTTAGAAATGCCACTTTAAACAAATATCAAGGCTGTCAGGAGAAAAAAATATGCATAGCCATGATGATCTCAAAATATTTACCTCCTGGGTGTTCACTGGAAGGACTGATGCTGAGGCTGAAACTCCAATACTTTGGCCACCTCATGCGAAAAGTTGACTCATTGGAAAAGACCGTGATGCTGGGAGGGATTGGGGGCAGGAGGAGAAGGGGACGACAAAGGATGAGATGGCTGGATGGCATCACCGACTGATGCAGATGAGTTTGAGTGAACTCCAGGAGTTAGTGATGGACAGGGAGGCCTGGCATGCTGCGATTCATGGGGTCGCAAAGAGTCGGACACGACTGAGCGACTGAACTGAGCTGAACTGATGCAAACTTTTTCCAGGAAGCCAGTGGAGGATATACTGCTCTGAAATGAGGGAATAAGTCAGGAAAGAGGAAGATTACAAATTGAGGAAGCAGGTGATTTCCAAGTAGGCATGAGATGATGAGAACCCCCAGGATGGTATTTGGGAACCAGCCTTAGCAAGCAACTGTTACAGACTGAACCAAGAGGAGACAGGCTCCAGGAGAGATGTCTTTTAAAATAAAATGTCATGCAGATTATACAACATTTTTTACTATATTGTGGAGATTTTTACAACTGTTTAGAAAAATTTTGAGAGAGAAATTAATGAGAGGTGCATTCAATGGCATTTTGATAAGCTACCTGTTTGAGAAGGGGGAAGGTAGAAAAAAATGGAAGAAGCTCTGATGTGTAGCACTTGTTGACTTCTGTGGCATAAATACTCCACTATAGCAAAATTCAAGTCACCAGGATGAAGTCACTGAACAAAGAGTTGGCAAGAGATGTGTATAACTGACTCTTAACAACCAGTAAAGGGGGCTGTAGGGAAGAGCATGTAATACACAATTGTCCCAAGAGCCAAATGTCCCATCAGCCAAATGAGTATTATATGCTAAATTTTAGATAATCTCTTATGAAAAAGAAAAGGAAGGAAGGATCAACAAGAGCTAGCTTCAACAAAATTAAGCAAACAAACTCAACAATTATTAACTCCAGGAAAAATTTAAAATATTATAAGAAAAGAAATGAAATCATAGTATCTCACATGATTCAGCTATGACCACTTGCATTGCCATAATAATGTACATACTGAATGTTTATTTAGCTTTTGGAAATGAGACACAACTGTATTGAAAGGATGAGGAAAGGGGAAAGGAGTAGAAAAGAATAAATTTTTATTATCAATAGATAATGCCTAAAGTTGAAAAATTAAGAAATAGAATGAGTATTTTTACTTAGAAATACAAAAGTAAACTACCAGAAGAAAGAGCCAAAAAAGATAAAAGTCATTGCCTGTGGGGTACAGAACTCCAGAACAGAGAGAAATGTGGTGGAAAACAACTGGTTTTCCTATCAGTTGCTATAGTACCATTACGTTGAAGCACACGCTCATGTACACACATGCACAGACACACAGAAATAGGGAAGAAGAGCGGGAAAATTCAGACTGCTGGTTACATAGGGTTGACTGAGCCCATTTTTCTTTTTACCACTCCTTTCTTCAAAACCCACTAAAATGAAAAAAGCAATGCAAAAATAAAAATAAATTGACACTTCCTTTGGAAAGACAGAAGGGTGTACCATCAGTCGACTAGGACAGTTAGGAACTTCCCAATGATACAGAAAGTGGGGATCAAACTCGTTATTAAACACAGTATTCCTGATTACAAAATGACACCACACAGCTTAAGAGAGAACCTCAAAAAGCGAGTTTGCCAGCACAACCCAACCAGATTCCTAAAATGATGTAACCATTTCAGCCCTCCCCCTCCCACTGCCTACAGATAACTATATATCTAGCATGGGATTCAGAGAAGGCAATGGTACCCCACTCCAGTACTCTTGCCTGGCAAATCCCATGGATGGAGGAGCCTGGTGGGCTGCCGTCCATAGGGTCGCAAAGAGTCGGACACGACTGAGCGACTTCACTTTCACGTTTCACTTTCATGCATTGGAGAAGGAAATGGCAACCCACTCCAGTGTTCTTGCCTGGAGAATCCCAGGGGTGGCAGAGCCTGGTGGGTTGCCATCTATGGGGTCGCACAGAGTTGGACACGACTGAAGTGACTCAGCAGCAGCAGCAGCAGCAGCATGGGATTTCTGACTCCAAACACTCTCTCCTAGATGTGAGAATGAAAGCAGGCACTCTGGGCAGTGTGCCAGGGGATTGCGGCCACTGTGTGAGGGAAGGAACCCTTAAAGGAGAATTTTTCTGGCCCCACTATGCTAAACCACCACCGCACTCAGGACATCTGCATCCATGGCCAGACAAACTAGAGAGTCTTACAGACAGCACGGTTGAAAAGCAAAGCCCAGTAGTAGAAGCAGGACTGAACAGGCTTTCACTGTCATCCTAGAGAGTCAGTCCTTTAGTTCCTGCTATCACAACCCCCGGAATCGTCCTGGATGTTGTCCTTTAAGACCAGACTCCAACTTTTTCTCCATTCAGTGAGCTTCTCCACATCTTCCCAGTAAATTTCTTTCTTGTTTTAAGCTAACTACAGTCAGTCTGTTGCCTGCAATGAAATAACTCTTACCATACAAATAGATGGCTGAATGGCAAATAAGAAGTTTAATGCTATTATCATATAGTTTAAACATTTTATATATGCTATAGTGTATACATTTTACTATTATCACAAGTAAGCTTAACAAGGCTAAGGTAGAGAATGCATATTCTTTTCAAAAGCCTATGGAACATGTACAAAATGATCTCTTAGGTAATACACACACATACACAAAAATTGAAAAATTCCCCCAAAGTTCTCCCAAAGTAGAAATACATGGGCCACCTAAAATTTAATACCAAAAGCATATCCAAATATATGCACTTGGAATGAAAGAAAAACTGAAAGTATAGAAAATTTAGAAAAGAATGGTCATAGAAACATTACCTGTCAAAACTCTGTTGACAACATATGATAAAATGATTCTCAGAGCAAATTCTATAGCCTGGAATACATTTGTCAGAAACCAAGAAAGATGGAGAATACATGAATTTAAGCAGTCAATGCAAAAAGCTAGACAAAAGACCTCAAAATAGATACTTCACTAGTAGGGAAAAAAAGTATAAAATAGAAAATGAAATTTACAAACTTGCCTTGGTCAATAATACCAAAAGTTGGTCTGTTGAGAAATAAGAAAAGATATAATCAAAATTATTAATGAGTATATGATGATTTTCAAAATTATGAGAATTTTTTTTTAATGGGAGACAAGAAGGCCTTAAGCAAGGCCTCAGTAAGACACAAGATCAAAAGCCATAAAAGAACACACTGGCATATTGGACTCCATAATAATAATAAATTGAAAGTTAAAATGAAAAAATCCATAAAAAATTGACAAATAGATTTTTGGGAAAAGAATCACCAACAAACATTTGAAAGCATACTAGTCATCAGGAAAGTTTAAAGCCATTAAGACCCCATTTTTCCAGCTTCTTTGGTGGTCCAGTGGTTAAGAAACTGACTTGCAATGCAAGCTATTGTGATACCAGCGTGATTCCTGGTCTGGGAAGACCCCACATGCCTTGGAGCAACTAAGGCTTGGGGGAGGGTTGGGGGGGCGACCACACTGCTGAGCTTAGGTTCCACAAGAAAAGCCAGTGCAATGAGAAGCTGGAGAACCACAATAAGGAGCAGCCTCTGCTTGAGGAAACCAGAGAAAGCCCACTTGCAGCAAAGGCCCACCACAGACAAAAATAAATAAATAAATATTAAAAAATAAAACATATTTCACTCATCAGATGGACAAAAAATTTCAAATATGATAATATGCAGTGTTAGAAACGTGAGGAGTAGCTTCCCCAGTGGTCAAAAAACCACCTTTCAATGCAGGGTACTGGGGTTTGACTCCTGGCTGGGAAAATTGGATCCTACACACCCCAGGGTAACTAAGCCTGCAGTTTGCAACTGGAGGAGCCAAAGCCATGAGGAAGATCCAGGCCAGCCAAAATTTTAAAAATATGAATAAATAAATGTTGTAAGGAAACAAGCACTCACATACACTGTTAATGGGGAATGTAAACTGGCAACAGTACCAGAAGGCTAGGTCAATCAGAAGGAAACTAATTAAAGGATTGCTGAGCAGCCTTTAAAATGAATGAGTCCATAGATCCTTACATGAAAAATTTTCAATGCATAGTATTAAATGCTAAAATTATGTAAAGCACATAGCATAGACATTTACATAAGTGTGTGTGCACCATATACAAAGACACAAGTATGAGGGTAGGTCTGATATAGAGAAACTTTTACTTTTTACCCTATATTCCAGGGTTGTTTTAATTAACAAGAAAAAACACTTTGGAAACATGTATTAAACTGTTACTTGTGTTTACCTTAAATAGGGAAGAAAAAAGAGGTGAAAGAGAAAAAGACTTTTACTTTTCACTTTATATGAAAATTTAAAAAACATGTATTATGTCATTTGTGAAATTTAAAATGTTAATATAAAGAAATGATATGTGAAAATACTGCAAAGATAAATGAAATGGACCCTAATTTTACCCTAGCAATTTTTCAAAGTCACAATAAAAAATAAAATAGGATGGCTCTAGTACTTTTCCAGGTCTCCTTCCTTTAGGACACAACTACGAATTAGTTCAAAAGAATTCCTCACTCCTTTATGGACTGTATGTTAGTCGCTCAGTAGTGTCCTACTCTTTGCGACCCCATGGAATATAGCCCTTCAGGCTCCTCCGTCTATGGAGTTCTCCAGGCAAGAATACTGGACTGGTTTGCCACTTCTCCACTTTTGATGGCCCATTACTGCTTTAAATACTACCTTTCAGACCAAGATTTCAAAGCATAGCTAGCAAGGATTTTCAGCTAAGAACCCCAAACTGGCAGGATATCATGGGCAGGGTGAGATTTATTCTATTTCCTAACTAATATTAGAGCAGTATGTTAAACCAGCTTAATCTCCCCCGAAGTTACTTATTTAAAACACACACATACACACATGAGTCATAAACTAAGTGTTTTACTGAGATTGTAGAAAGATATTAAACGATCACTAAAGTGTAAAGAGTAAGAAAACGCTCAACTAATGACAGATGGTAGCAAACAATCATCGCGAACCTTACGCAGCAATTACTCTGTGCACTGCAGCATGACTATACACAATAATAATATACACGCGAAAGCTTCAACATCTTCCCAGGAATCTATTTTGAAATATATAGATAGATAAGAGGCATGAGGTTTTGATAAGGACATTTTCCTTACGGTGCACAGGAAAAAATACGGGGAAAGGATTTGCTTTGTGCTTATTTAGAGTGCTGAGAAAGCGGGCAAGCCCTATTTCGCATCAGACGACTGCTGCCGCTAAAATGCAGATTTCAGGTTTAGCCGCAGTCGTAGGGAGTGGTACACGTTGAACACTACCTAACATTCAAAAATGCGTGTCGCAGGCCTTTTTCCACTTCACCCCGCCCGCCTTTCCCCGCCTGCACGCCGGGCACAAACGTCTTGACGCATCCTCACTGAAGAGGTACTCCCTCCATTTTGTCCCCAGTCTCCTTCAAGCGAAAGGAGCGGCGCTATTTTAAAGCAACTCCCTGATTAAACCAAGGCAAGAGAGGAGGCGATGTGGGCGCGAGACCACACTTTCCCGGAGGCCAGGGCTGAGTGGAGCTGCCAGGGCCGCCCCGGGCTCATCCCGGGGCGGGAGGACAAAGGACATCAAGGGGACGCGGGCCGCACGCCAGGACGGGCCGACTTCCGGGCCGTCGGCTCGGGGGGGCGGGGGGTGGGGGTTCCCGTCCGCAGGACAAAGCGGCGGCGGCGCGCACGGCTCCTCCGCGCGGCCCCGCCCGCCCCCGCCGCACGCGCCCGGCGTCCAAGCACGCGAGCGAGAGCACGCGCGCGGACGACGGTTAGAAATGGCGGTTGGAGACGGAGGAGGAGCAAGGGCGGGAAAAGGCGCAGCCTCGAGTGCCAAGAGCGTGGGTGCATGGTTGCTTCCCTGGCCTTCCTTCGCCTCTTCTCCAGGCCTTCGACCTGGGGAAAGCCCCAGTGAAGACGTGATCCGTTCAACTGAACAAAGGAAATGGCGGCCGCACCCGAGGTAACCGGCAAAGCCGGTGTTGCCGCCTAGGAGACTGGGAAACGTTCCCTAAAATGGCGGACAGCGAGGACGCAGGCGCGGGGCGGGGCGGGGCGGGGCGGGGCGGGGCGGGGCGGGCGGCCGCCCACGGCGGCCGTCGCGGCGGGGCGGGGCAGCGGCGCTGACAGTCCCCATGGCGGCTGCGCCGGAGCCCGGGGAACCCGAGAAGGGGAAGGTAATTCGGGGAAGACGGGCGAGGGGCGGCGGGGTACGCGGGCGGGCGTGGGGTGCGGGCGGGCGGCGGGTAAGGACACAGTTTCTGAAGCTGGGAGACCCTGGATAGGAGCACGTGTCATTAGCTTCTCTGCAGTAGTACAGCCCATATTTATCGTGACACGATTCAAGTGACCCAAACTAGGAGGATGAGAGGACCGATACCGATGACTTACTGCAGGCCCCAAGACTCGTCCCTGTGGAAAGAAAGTTTTGCTGAGAGGCGCCTCATATTGTAATTGGCTAATAGTGATTTTAAAGTACCCTGAGGACAGGTGCTAAGGCTGTATACTTTAACATGGAGGAATGGGCAAATGCTGATAATGAACACTTTGCTATATTCGAGTGAATTTATATCCAGAGCAGGAGAATCATATGAAAAGATGTGCGATTGTTTCCCGTTAACTAGTTTTCAGTCAACCAGGTGAAGTTGGCATAATTATGTGCAGCCAGCAGCTTCGCTGGCTTGCATTCGTGTCCTGCTTTGCCTTCTCAGCCCATCATCGACAGTTGTCTTTGTGGGCTACCCTGTAAAATGGATCACTTTACATTTGCTTAAAACTCAGCTGTAACAGCCCACTGCTTTCAGGGTAAATCGAATTTCTCAATCTATGATGTAATGGAGTGGGTTGCCATGCCCTCCCAGGGATGGAACCCGAGTCTCAGGTCGCCTGCATTGGCAGGCAGGTTCTTTACCACCAGTGCCACCTGGGAAGCGTATAAAGCTCCTCACCCAACTCTTAACTGTTCAGTCTCTGTGACTGTTATCATGCTTTCCTCTCCAAGTGTATTAAAGCTCAACAGGGCTATCTCTGGCAAGGGCTTCCCGACTCCCCAAAGGTAGCTGAGGTGCTTCTGTCCTCATCTCCCTGACACCTTGTACATAGCTGTTATCATTACAGCATTATACTGGAAGTTAATTTATGTCTTGTCTTCCTTAAGAGTAGGAATCCAATTTTTATATCCTCAATGCAGATTAAGTGCTCGTAAAAAATATGCAGAAAGAAAAAAATTTATACATCGTAAACCAGAGATTAACGTTGGATCAGTTAGTCACAAATATTTATGTTAGACCCACTCTGCCACACTGCACCAAATCTGTAGATCTCGATCTGCTCAGCTTGAGAATTTTGATTGCTTCTTCAGTGTTCTTGCCGCTCTGGGGAATTTTCCATCTAAATTTGCCCTAGATGAGACACTTCCCTCCAGCTTCCAGTGCGGGGGGCGTGGGGGGTGGGGTGCAGTTCCTGATTGGGGAACTAAGATCCCACATGTGACGTGGCTCAACCAAAAAATAAAATTTTAACAGTAAATTTGGCCTAGATCATCAATGGTTATGAACAAACGTTGGATAAATTGCTTCCACAGTTATTATCAGTTTGCCAGTCTGTCTTGGTGCCTTTTGTTTTTCGTGTCTCACATGCCATTTGGAATACGCTTTAGTAGAACAAAAGGTACCCTTGTTTGACACGAGTATTTCAAGAGGCATCTAACTTCAAACACAAAATTCCAGACGGCTTTGTGAAGACACTGGGATCTTCAGTGGGCCTCTTTATCCCTTGTATATATGATTGTTCACCTTTGATAAGAGGTAACTGCTGTCATTTTAGGGTCATGATGGTGGTTTAACCCACTGAAAAACAAGAAAATTCAATGAAAGAAAATTTTAATATTGTATTTCAAGCGAAACAAAGAACATGTTCCAAAGTCAAATGATTATCTGTGCTACATGTGCAGAGATGTATGATGGATTTAGGAAAATGGCTCTTTTAGAAGACCTCAGTGGTGCCCTTTCAGTGGAGGGTAGGGGATGTCTTGAACTGCGTTAAAAGCAGGGTAGGTTTGTAAGTGGACAGAAGCACATATTGGTAACTCTGTCTTGCAGTAAAGAGCAGAAAAATGGGATGGTGGCTTGGGGGAACACGGTGCTGAGAGGGTAATTTGTATATTTCTAGACTGGAGATTATTAAATAGAGGAAAAACAAATGCAATTAAAGTAAGGGATAACCATTAGAAGCAAAGTCCTTAAGAGTAATCAGCTGCACAGTGAGGACTAGTTTTAAGTAGTAGGGCCAGCTCCTCCTTGGAAATAAAAGGCAAACGAGCACTGATGGAGCAGGATACATGTTAACAGTGGAAAATGAAGCAGCTTTAATTTGACTTATTCTCTATAAATCATTAAATTGGCATTCTGGTTTAGAAATTTCTTTTTGAGCTTTCCTAATTCCATCAAGGTGTGCTGGTAAAGTCGCCCTTTTAAATTTAAGCTTAAAATATTTGTTTACCCTAACATATAATCTCTTTGTTTAAAGGCTTTGTTAATAGCAGGTGAGCCTTAAGTTTGCAGACTATTTAGGACTTCCCTGGTGGCTCAGATGGTAAAGCATCTGCCAACAATGTGGGAGACCCAGGTTTGATCCCTGGGTTGGGAAAATCCTCTGGAGAAGGAAATGGCAACCCACTCCAGTACTCTTGCCTGGAAAATCCCATGGATGGAGGAGCGTTGTAGGCTACGGTCCATGGGGTTGCAGAGTCAGACATGACTGAGCGACTTCACTTCACTAGGGAATAAACGAGGAATGCTAAATCCCTTGAACATTACAAGTAGAACTACTTCAAAAGGACTTCAGGCTTAGATTCTTTCCATTTCTGAGACTCACAGTTCAGATACTATCATATATTGTAGAAACTCAAGACTTTTATTACAGTATTCTATATTTGCTTTTAAGCCATCACTGGTCTTTCAAATTTATCAGGAGGCTGTGACAATTCTCTTACTAGGAAAGGGGAAAAAAAATCTTAGTATATCCTTACCCAGTTTTGAGTCAGGGTGGCACCAGTGAGGAACCTGCCTGCAGGTAGACCTAAGAAAATTCCCTGGAGGAGAGCACGGCACCCCACCCAACTCTGGTATTCTTGCCTGGAGAATTCCATGGAGAAGTCTGGCATCAGTTGGGACTTAAGTGATGAAGCACACAGGCAGATCTACAGTTATGTCCTTAGTTCTGTTACTCCTTATATGTGAACCTTGAAAGGGTTAAATGCTCCAATGAAAATGACAGGCTTTCAGGGTCAAACTGGCTTCCACTCTGCCACCACTTACTTACACACCTGGCAAAGAAATGCACTTGATTGTTTTATCCAAGTGCCCCCCCCCCCCACAAAAGTTGGCACATTCTGGTGTATCCTGGGGTTACATTAGGACTCCATTATGGAGGAGAATCCAAATGAAAAGGTCCAGATGCCTTGAAAGAGCTTGTGCTGTCTTGGTAGGGATATGCAGTGTCTGGCGTGCTGTGGCTAACACTTAATGGTTCCTTTCATTCTCTGCTTAAATGGGAAGGCCATCTTAACATTCTCCCTTGATAGAAGCTGCTGGTCTCGCTTCTAAGACCTGACATTAAACACCACCACCCCCAATCTCAGTCTTTCTAGCACCCTCTCCTCACCCAGGGCAACGGCCTACCTGCAGAACAGTTCACACCCTCCCCTCTGGGCCCATAAATGCCACTGGGCTCTTGACCTGAAGGTAAGGAACAATCTTTTTTTTTTTTTTTTGCTAAATTAAATGAAAAGCCCAGAAGTTAAATCCCAACCTCTTGTATACGAAGATTTGTACTGAAGAGCCTTCCACTGGAGTCTGCCAACTTTAAGCAGCACCTGCTGCATTCAAACGTGTTGCGGCGGGGGACAGGTAGAAAAAAAACAGTGATCTGAGTATATAACTTTTGCTTTATTAGGAACCAAGTCACATTGTCTTTTCTGCAGAAGCTTTAGCCAAAGCAAACACAGTCAAGAATACCTTTTATGTTTCAACCTTGAATCTAACTTGCCCTTCACTGTCCTTTCCCTATTTCTTCAATCCAGTCTTCTTTTTCCCTTATAGTATATTACCATCTAGGTATCATCTCATTCCTAACAATGGGCAAGCAACTTCCTTTTTAAAAGTTAGATTACTGAAAAAAAAAATTTTCCCCCAAATGAACAGGAGAGTGCTGCAGGAATACATTTAGTGTGACTTTAAAAATGTCTGCCCCGCCCCAACCCCAAAGCACAGTGAGAGCGACAAGTCGTCAGGTTGAAAATGTCACACTTAAAGTGGCAGTATTTTTCAAAGAGGGAGAACAAATCCATAAATCCAATGTAGACTGTATAAAGAATTTAAAAACCATTTTAGCACTTGAAAGAACTTAAATTATCACCTAGCCGAACCCCTTCATTACAGACTGCAGGCCAAATAAAAAATAATACCCTACAGGTTACAGAAGTTAGTGGCAGAGCTGAGACTAAAATCCCTCTTAGATTTCCACTTTTTTTCATCACATCTAGATGTGGTTACTATGTACTTCAACAAAGAAATAAAATCAAGTGCAACTAAATAAAATCAAGTGCAACTTCGTATCACAGGCAAGGAAACAGACAAAAGACTTGTCAAAGTATTTTTTATTATAAACAAAACTGAAGTGCTGTTACTAGTTAACACAGATAAAATCTGCAGTCATCCTTAAAGGAATTTAAAACAGTATACTAAATATTATAAGTAACATGGTTAGAACAATTTCACTTTCCCATCTGTTTCTCAAATTATAATTATGCTGCTTTTTTACCTTCAGTGATAGCCAAATCCCCAAGAGATTCCATAGATATTTTAAAAACTCATGAAATAATGTAATGCCCCGATCCCCAAACCAGCTGATTAACAAATTATGGCATAAGCATGATACCATAATCTATTCAGGTGTAATTTACTCTACTACTTAGTACTTTCTGGTCAAATTCTCAAAGTTTACATTTTAGATTCATTCATATTAGATACCAAAGCAGGATGGTTTGTTTTTAATCTTTGCCAAACCACCCTGAAGTAAAATATTCTTTTACTCAATGTAATCTTTTATTTTTCCTAGCCCTTTAAACTCCTAGGAATTTTAGATGTTGAAAACATTCCCTGTGCACGGGATTCGGTATTATATGGCTCATTAGGATCTGTTGTGGCTGGCCTTGGACATTTTTTGTTAACTAGTGAGTATATCTGTTTTTCTTCATGTATAAAACACTTATGTGTTTACAGTTTTGTTCTAGATGAAGTATCACAATCCCGATTACAGTGTTTATGATTCCTTTCGACAGGCAGAATTAGAAGATCATGTGACGTTGGAGTAGGAGGATTTATCGTGGTGACTTTAGGATGCTGGTATGAGTGTTAAGTATTCAAGAAGATTTTAACAGGTTAATCTAATTCCAAAGCACATGCTATACTCAGCAATCTCCCACTGGGAAATTCCCACCCTTACTGAAGATTATCTTACAAAATGATATTGCTGGAATGCCTTTAATCTTTTAAATATGTATATATACACAAGTGTTTTGTGTCATTTGTCAAATGAACAGATGAATGTGACATCAGACACTGCATTAATGCCATGTCAGGGTTTATACTTCATTTAGGAAGGCCTCAACCTTTTATCCTAATGCTCACTTCATCCCTGCCTATGGTACCACTGACAGTCATCTGTAAGCTTTTAAAAATTTCAAATTAGTTCCCATAGGTATGGTATTGGTAATTTATTCACGTTCTCCTTACTAGGTTCCACTGTAGGTATAATTATGCAAAGCTAAGAATCCAGGAAAGACTTGCCAGAGAAGGAATTAAAAACAAGATTTTATACGAAAGTACCCACCTTGATCCTGCAAGAAAACAGACCAATGGCGGCAGCAGCGGCAATTGAGCAGTCTTGAGCATAGAAAACCCAGATACAATTCACTTCATTGTGAACAAAGCTGAGATGAACTACAGAGAACGTTTTATGTACCATAAGACAGCTTTCAATCAAGTAAATAAAGTATGTGTAAGCTGCAGTCTTTTTTACACGTGTCAGTATTTACAAACTTATTCTGGCTCTGTATCTACTGTCCATATAGCATGATGGACTCACTTCAAATAATCTTTGTGTTTAACTTGCTTAGAAAAGTGTTTGCTTATAGTAAGCAGTGAGTACACCTGTCTCAAGAAATCTCAGTTGGATGTTAAAACTTGCCTTAAAAACAAGTCACAACTGCATTACTGTACCCTGTTAAAAATGAAGGGATACTTTCTGATCTCTATCAGAGACTTTATATCAGACTTGAAACTAATGGATCGCTTTCCAATTGTTACTTTTAAAATGTACCCATTGCTTGACTGTATTCTCCCATTTTAACAGGTGAGTTATCTCTCAGAAAGGAAATGTGATTTTTTTAGCTGCTCTAAATATTTCTTGGAAGTATGCAGGGTTTTTATTTTTAAGTAGAATTTAAACTTGCACATGGCATGCATAAAAATATCTTCTGAAACTTGTGTGATGCAAAGGAAGAATTGCAAAGTTAAACACATGTTGTTCTATTATGTAAAGACATTTATAATAATAAATTGACTGCCATTAAAAAAAAAAAAAAGCACCCAACTAAGCCCAGAGCATTCACTCATTCATTCATCCATTTTTGGTTTTAGTAAATATCAATACTTAAAACACAAGCTTAGAGGCCTTCCTGGTTAAGGAATGAACACTGGTGGATAGAATTACAGCATTATTCCTGGGCCTATTGATCATCATGGTTAACTAAATAGAGGAAGAAAGATGTCTTGAAGACTTACATTGTTCTTATTTTGTGCCTCTTTTTAGGAGAGGTAGGGCTTGCTCCAGTTCACTTCATAAGAAAAGTACCATTTTCCTTCCTATGCCCACCTTCTTATGGCTTAGGGTACACTAGTGTTTATGGTTTATCAAATACCATCCGTATCATGAGTGACACTGTCAAGCATGTAGACAAAATCTGGGATCCCCAACCCCAGGATCAATACTGGTTCATGGCCTATTAGGAACTGGGCCGCACAGCAGGAGGTGAACAGTTGACTTCCACGAAACCAGTCCCTGGTGCCAAAAAAGTTGGGGACCACTGTTCTGATCTTTATTGATCTTAATTATCTGGCCACCACCACAGGGAGAACCTTGAACACTGACTGGGGAACCAAGTTTCGCAAGATCACCTGCCTCCTGTTACTGGCATAAATCAAAGCTCAGTGCAGTCTACATTATTCAAATTGACCTGAGTAGCTATGTGAACAGTTCCATGATGTGACAGCCATTTGTTCTAAAGGGTGGGATAGGTGGGAAACTGATGACAACTGATCATATTTTAATAACATATAAAATCAGGCCAATTGATTAACTAAATCCCTTCCAGCTCTAGCACACTATTATTAAATCTTACCCCAAGTTAAGAGAAAAATCTCTCGGCCGGCAAAAATTTCCAAGGCCTTCACCAGTAACAAGGTTAATTCATTTTCACAGAAGACAGACTGCACAAACTGGAGACCTGGATAAAAACAGAGGTTTAAATACTTATTTGGATTACTTTTCAAATGTCATTTCATAAATTTACAGTATTAGCACATTTTCTTCTTGTACTACTAGGATGATACAAAATGAACTACTGGACCACATAACACGCTCTAGGCCTGTGTCACACATTGCTGTTAGATACTTTCAATAGGGCCTCCAGGTTGATCCTGACACTTCCACTTCTGGCTCCTCCAGTCCAATCCTCCGCTCTGCCATCCAACTTCAAGCTGCTAAATGCTGCCAGTCCCACTGCCGATGTACCTCTGGCTCATCACGAACCGAACTCACCTCTGCTCACTTTTCCGTTTCACTTAAGAGTGCCCTTCTCCTATTTCCTATTTCCTGTTGCTCACCGACATCTAGAATTAGGTTCATCATCTCATTTAGGCTCTCATATTAGTTTGTTTCATCTGTTACACCAACAGTGGTAGACACTTTCATTGGTCACTGACTATAGCTAAGAACTCTGTCAATTTTTATCTTTACATTCCCAATAAAGTGTCTGGCATAAAGCAGTTAACAATCAGTTGAATTATTAAACTTTCACTAATCCCTCTCATCCAGAAGCTTACATGCTTTTCACACTTAAGCTGAAAGAGTAACCTACCTTCCAGGCCCACATGAAGGCTTCAGCTGCACTGCTTCATTATTCCATTAAATCCGATTTTTCACACTACGTGATATAGCAGTAGGTACCAGCTAAATAGCTGATTAAAATAGAATTGTCGTCATTAGTAGGTTTAAAATTTTTTGTGGCTCATCTATCATACCTACTATCTTTAAGTGCTTTATGCAGTCCCCCTCATCCCCCCACCCCTTTTTCCTTGTTTTACCTTTCAATAAAAGAACCTCAGGGTTTTTAAAATTAACTATTCTCTGGACTTGATTTATATTGAGCAAGTTTGCCAACAAATTTGACTATCCCTAGTACCATTAGTTGCAAGCATCTCTCCAGTCTACGTACCTCTACTCCATCGCTGGTTTCCCTTTGCTTCACTTTTATAATGCGAGGAGGTCTATATAATAAATTCAGGATTCCTGTTTATGCACACTTTTCAGCAAAATGCTAGGTATCAAATAGGGTTTGAATCCTTCTATTCCTAGGTAAAAATCTGGTGGATGGGGATTAAGGCACCCCTTAAGTCATGTAAGGTACATGACTTTGGGAAAGCAGAATACCTTAATGAGGAAAGTAGAAAAAGTACAATGATTGTTTTAATTGTAGTTTTTAATGGTCCTCTAGAATAAAATATCTTTTGGAAGCATCTTAAAAATATGGTCCATTGGTCATCCAATCAGGTCAGTGTTATCTTCTACCACCCAAATACTGGCATCTCACACAGGGTATTTTTGTGTGTGTGCATTAAGTTCAATACGTAAATTTTCTCTGCAAAGAGACGCTTCAGGGACAAATTAACTTACACAGTATTTTTCAAAGTATTACATTTCAAAGTTTATAATGTAGGCTCTACTCATCAGTGTTGCAAACATTTTATGAGTCTTTTCGACCACTGCATTCGCCTTTTATTTTCTAGAGATTATACGCTTCCCAAGTATTTGTATTTTTGTCTTGAGAAAACTACCACTGACTATATTATAAAGTCAAAGGTTTCTCTTGTTCACTAATATTCACATGGGCAGTTACCTGTTCCACCTTTTTTCTAAGAATAATTTCCAGAGTTCTATAAGTTAGGAAACACCTATTTTATGGCCCACCCTTAGGATATTCAAATCAACACAAACTGGTTTCTTACAGGGTGAATTTTCATTAAAATGTTCCTCCTTAGGCCCAGAGGACAAGTCATGTGAAATGAAACATGTTTTACTATCTAAATTCTAAGCCTGCTTTAAAAACATTTTCCTAGTTTATGGTTTTCTCTAATAAAAGGAAGGATTGTGAATTATACCTTTTACTCCAAGCTGTCTGCTCTTCAAAAGCCATGAAGAGACTGTTTTGACAGAATAAAACTATTTCACTGAGGAAATCCTGATCTTTTTATTTCCTGTCAGTGTAGCACCCAAGTCCTCTCATTTCACCAAAACACATTATTCTGAAGTATGTAGTGAGGAAAATTTCTTCTAAGTTTCATACATGCTTCTGAACTAGCATAATCAAAGTCCTTATCTTAGATTTCAATTCCTGATTTACTGGACTTTTGATATAAATGTACATCACTTCATTATCCAAAAGATGGTTTTCCAAGTTTTTATAAACTGCTTATTTGTGCATTTACGATAGTTGCAGGATTGTGGGAACCCAAGGACATAAGCATTCTAGATCTCTTTGCATTAGAATAGTTAAGTATTTAAACTACAAGTAGGGTGTTGAAACATACAGAACATTACACAAAAGGATGTTGAACCATTAGAATGAGATAATCTTAAAAGGACTTGGCTCTATTTGCACTCTGCAAGAGGACCACCAACTAACATTCTACTGAATATGCTTCACATTTCAGGTATACAAAGGAGCTATTAGAACTTTTTTTCCCTTCTAATTAGATAGATCTACCCACCTAGTTACTAATTTCTCCCTTTCCCCTGTCTTTTTTAAAGAGTTCTAGTTAAGGTGAGACCCTGGAAGCCCAATATAACAATTGTTAAACGTACAAGCAGCAATTAATTTGGAATACCTATTGGAATCACTGGAACACATTTACTTGGACCCTTTTACTCTTCCACACAGCACATTCACATGGACAGACTAAGGAAAAGGAGATGAAACTTAAATCAGCACATTATCTTTTGCTTTATTTAAAAAACCAAAAAAACAAGTAAGTTGGAATCTTGTTTTTCTTGACCATGACTCTCCCATCTCCCTTAACTACAACTAAAAGGGTACCTTAATAATAGCTAAGGTAAATGAGTATCCTGTCATTCAAGTAAGCTTCAACTGTTCCTATTCTATGTATGCCTGAATACTTTTGAAGCTGTCTACAGTGCCTGTCTCAAAGTTCTTGATTACTTTTATTTTTAAAATATTTTTCGGCTGATGCGAATTTGTGGCAATGCTTCTCAAGTGCTTGGCAAGTGTGAAATATTTTACTAGCCAAAACTAATTTTACTTCCTGTAAGATCATGTAATGGGATTATTAGAGGACTGGCAGGAAGAACACGCAACAAGCAGTTGGGTGTTCACAGGTTCCAAACGTGACGCTGGTTTTCCAAGCCTGTCGTCCCTACAGAATGTCCGCTTGGGCAGACACCCAAGGTGAACTGAACATTCGAAGTAGTAACTGCTGTGCCACTGGTGTAGCACTGATTTTAACTGAAATATTTAAGGAACTGAACCTTTCCATATCCATCTACCTGGACTGTTATTATGCTATCACTTTCAACTGTTTCTCATACCAACAAATCCTATTTAAAAGCAAAACCCCTGTTCCTTGTCAAGATCCAAGTTTATGTTGATTCCTAGTATAAGGAGAAAAAAATTACAATATTCCTAAGTAATTAGAATTGACTACATTAAGTTCTTGTCCCAATAACTCATCTAAACCAGAGATTACAGATGTCCTGGCCTAACAGTCACCTGCAACATTTACTCCCATAATATTGGATCCACAATCACAAGGGAAACTACCAACTGTCTACGTGTCAAACAGTACTTATTCAGCTTCTCACATGAACAGCACATTCTCAACCTGATCACACCATGTACAGGTGTTACCTTTTTGAGTATTCTGGGTTAACCTTTTGAGTAATATTTCTACCTATGTTCAGTTTACTATTCCTCATGGACTAAATTCCTTGGGCAAACTAAACAGTAACCTATCACCTGAATCTCTGATTGGCTAGGATGTCAAAGTATACATATGTATGTATGTATATACTCTCACTTAAGGGTTATCTTTGTTAGCCATTACCCTCCTACCTAAAGCTATTTTCTGAGGTCCAGCTATTTCCATGGTTGAAAGTCACTACTGTGACCACCAAATAAAATCGCACACCTGATTGGCAGAATTTAAATTAGGTTATTACCTGTTCAAATGTATAAGCTTATAAATTTTAAATTAATGTTAAGGTCATGGTTTTAAATTTTTCTATTGCAACACACTTGAGGACACACTACAACCAAGCGGTCCAGTAGGTCATTTCCAAATTAATTAAGGATTTATTTTTTATTATCAAGGTTAATAAGGACTAGTTAAATGTTTCAACAGTAGTTAGGGGAACAATGTCTATTGTCTTGTAATCATGTACATGTAGTACGATTAATAGTACTAAGTTAGAAATTGGTCATTAGAATAACCCAAATAAAACTCTAGGCACTAAACTGGCTACATCTATTACCTGCATGTATGTTTGAGTATAGGAGTTGGGGACTGACGGCCAAAAAGTCACATCTCAAGATCATGCAAGGAAAAGGCTCTGCACTGTCACAAAAATACTGCACTCTCAACCATTTTTAGTTCAGTTTAAGGCAACTAATGATTTTGAGAGACTGAAGTTTACATGAGTAATAAATCCCAATCTTTAAGGGATCTGAAGCAGCTACTAAGCTTCTTAAAGCACTAATGGTTCCTTAAAACTCACATGTAAGAAAAGAGTTCCAATACATAAACTAAGCATTGCAACTTACTGCCAGGTCATTATCATACATCCTTACTTTCATTAAGTATTACTAAAATGTTAAAATCTAAACCCATTTTTGAGCTCGAGAGCCCCAGAAATATGAGCAAGTTTAGATTCAAACATCTGAAGAATTTTAGAAAAATGGCTTTAGGAGAATCAAGTTCCTTCCAAAATGAGTCTTGGGGGGGGCTGAAAAGTGGATGACTTTTCTGTCCTACAGGCTCTACTCTTTTAAAAAAGAGACATTTTAAGTTATATGTTAATTATGAAAACTGTTTTGTGTCTAATACCAAAATCTTCAACTTGGACTACCAAGATACAAGTTTATACCTTCCTTAATTTCTCCTTAATATATTTATCCTGGTTTTGGCTTTCAAAACACATCAGAAACACACTTCCAGATCTACAATCAATTCTTCCTATCTAAAAGGTGTTTGCACCACTGCCTTAAATACTATCAAAACATTGTTTGTGCAATGGAACCTGTTAAAAAACAATCCTAGGATAAAAAGCCTGTTCATATATTAAGTTCATAGGAAATCATGTCAACTCCCACACCTGAGGCATACACAGCACACAATCTTTCCATGAATGTAAATTCCCCAAGAGTTGAAAAATACTGAGTCATCTTTCCTTGAAAAAAAATTGTTTTTAAGAAGCTTAATACCTGTTGCTAGAGTTTAAAACTAATTTCATATTTATTATTTTCAGACAGGATCCTAAGGCAAATGAGAGCTTGTTTTCTACATTTAACGTAGCTTGTCACTTCAGTGTCAAACTGGTTGGAGTCAGCCTTCATCCTAAGGTCTTGCCTTGCTGTTTGTGTATTAGGGCTAGTCAGTCCCAGGCTCTTCAGTCAGAGCTGGAGCTTTCCACCCAAGGCCAGGTATGAGCAACAAGATGTAACCGACCATCAGAGTTAACTTTTGCAGTTTCAGTTTTAACTTATCATTTCTATCTTTATGCTGGTTTTGTACAAGTAACCAATCTAATCCAATTCTTGCCTCAGGATGATAGGTATAATCAACTATATGCAAAAGTTTCTAGTGAAAGCATCTCTTAAACAACAGTCTCACAGGTAAGTTTTCTAAGGTGTAGTTGGGACATCTGTTCAGAAATTCATCCAGTTTTGCTTGCCATAGAGGGGATGTAGGCAAGGGGAGAGGTGAACAGTAAACCAAGTTTTTTGTTTATAGATCTTGTTCTGCCAAACTTGGCGTCAACTTTTTCTCTTGCTTGCTATATGGTACACTCCCTCTTAATTTCTTATATATTCTCTAGATTTGTTTCATTTTATACAAATGAAGACAGTAATAGTTAACAGTAATTCTGACCCTGAAACTGCTTCTTAAAACCTAACATTTTCTGTCAACATTTTTCTCTCTCTTCCCCAAATTTTCTGTGCTACACAGGCACAACAAGCCTACATAATTGTCCCCTGGCCATCACTTTCCCATGGCAATGATCAGAGTAGCAAAATACACCAATTCTGAACTAGAAAGTATATCCAAGGTTTTTCAATAGTAGTTAAAACATTTAGGACACCTAAACACTGATTAGCAACGAAGCTTACTCTTTCCCCCTGGACAAGTCTATGCAATCCTAGTAATACTGATGCATCCTGAAAAGTAGGCTCATGCAGATAGTTTCAATTGCTAAAAAAGACAAAAGCCCTTGAGACACTATCTTATACTGTTAAGTATTCCTATGGTAAGTGTGTTAATAATGACCAAAACATTCTCAACGGAACCTACACCATCATCTGAAACTCAACTCCAGCTCATCTTTCAACAAGAAAATTTCTGAAGTTAAAAATCTGACTTAAAATAGCTAAAACAAAAATCTAGGCAGTCAGAAAAATAAACAAACCTATACTTACCAGAAGAAACCTGTAACACCAATGAAACACTAAACTGATGTCAAGTTTTAGTTCTACAGTTTGACTCCTGATTCCTCACCTTAAGTGAGGGTCCTTTAGAAGATTAAGTGTTCTGTGCAAACCCAATAAAATTACAATTAGGGGATCTAATGTTATCACATAACTACAGTTAAGTTAGCAGTGTTGTGTAGTATTGACTGGCTTGCATGATGGCTTCTAAAAGCATCTGTTCCCAGAGTTTCATGTATTATATAGATGTATATATAATTATCAGTTGAGGACAGCCATTAGCATTTTGTAAAGATGGTAAACTGAGTGTTAACTTCTCCCAGCCAGTACCTTTTCCCCTCATTAAATGTTTAAAGTCATCAGGGGGGAGGGGAAGGGAAGAGTTCAACTTCATAATTTTAAGTCAATTGTCAATATACATTTAAGTTTTTAAAACCTAAATGTTCTAAGTGCAGAGTAAAGAATAAGCTGTCCAGAAAGCACACACTTAAATTTTCTCCTCTTGGGAGTTTCATAAAGGGATTTTGAACCTTGATGGCGAGAATCCCAAAACAAGAGTAAAATGAATTCTTTTTATTGCAAACAAACGTCTAAATTAATTTCTCCACCCACTTTCTTTAGAAAGAAAAAGAAATCAGCAGGCTAAGGAGATACCCATTCAAGAACTGACATGATTAAAAATTAAGATATAAATGGGTGACTCACAATTTCATTAGCTTACAAAGATGGTGGAGTTAACTACTACAAGCACACTAGTTATACAGTATTTTGTGGGAGAAGGGCATACAGACATAGCTAACTTCATATAGATCCCATTAGACAACTGGATTTACAACAAGTTTTTTTAATAAGAAATGGGCAAAGCCAGCTTTCTTTTCAGAATCAAAATGCAGAACAAATGGAAAAATTATGGTACTTAAACCTTCACAAGTTTGAGCCTCCACAAATAATGCAACCAAGTTTTACATTTTTTAACAGCCCTTCTACATACACTCCATCTTCTCTATCTTCGTTCCAAATTTTATCTTCATTCCCAAATATGCCAATTCCATCGTTACTTAAAAAGAAAGAGCCTTCCCAGTTACCGTCAAAAACTACTATTTAGCTTACCCCTCCACTACTCAGCAAACTACAGAGAGGATGGAGTGTAATATGAGCAGTACAGAGTCTTATGCAATTCATGAGGACCACTAAGTCCTTACATGAATCTGGTTGCTAACATTTCTATTATATTGTGACAATGACTCCCGACTGTTATCTCTGTGAGAAATGGGGGGGAGTAAATTCTTAATAAAAGACACCAGGTACAAAGCAACATTTTACTTTTGTTGTGATAAAAAAAAAGTCACATTTTACAGATAAAATGTAGAACCCTGAAATACTGACACATTCTCTTATCGTGCACAATGCTGAGGTTCTCTTACGATTCACTTTAAAACTGCAATTAAAAATGTACAAAAAAGAAAAGAAAAAAAATCAACCCACAAAGCTTCTAAAAAAGGAACCCGCAGGCACTTCCTCTTGTGGAATGTTTAAAAAGTTAGCCTACTAAAGAAAACAGTCGACTTCTTGTGAAGGTTTTGGAGAAATATGTATCAGTTCGTTTTATTTGGGTATTCAATAATATCCTTGGTGATAATGCTGACTCCATGGCTTCTGACCCCAGAATTGCTGTAAGAGAAAATTTTTTTTTTAAAGAAAAAACATCAATAAGCCACTCAAATTGCTTTTAGGAAATGACAATCTAATTCAGAGTAATTGCTGGAAACAAATTTATACCTGTCATTCCTCTGATTTATCAAGCCAGATTTAGTTAGTATTAACATCCCATTATCAATACACATTACAAAAGGAAACACATTACGACTTCGGTTAGTTTATACAATTAAAGCTATCAGTAAAAAAAAAAACGTATGAATTAAATATTACTTTATTAAAAAATATTAAGTTACAGCAAACTCCAACCTATCTCGCCTTCAAAAGATAGTATACAGCTACAACTGCAATACAGCTCACAGCTTGCCCTGTAATACTTATTTATAAACACTTCGATCCCTAGACAAGATTTTTAAGATTGATTCTTATGAATTCAAAATACAATTAAATGTACATAAAAGCACATAAGGAATTACTTACACCCTGCTGCCACTGGTTGTAGCCCTGAGATTGATTTTTGTAGCCACGATTGTTTCCTCGTCCTCTGAAGTTCTACAAAAAAGAAAAAAAATCTTTAAAGAACTCAGAACACAAGTTGCTAGGTTTATCTAAGGGGCAGAGGGAAAAGAGGGGACACAGCTGCAGAAATGGATGGATGGGCGGTCAACCATGAACCTCTGAGCACTCTGCTGGGTTTCCTTTCAGGTGATTAACTTATTCACTAAGAGACATCACACCTGACTTGCTCCTACTAGCAGTTAACGCACCTAAAAATTAACATTAATGAATTTTACTCATTTTATCATAATTATGCATATACACTGTATTCTTAACTGAGGCTGCCCATCATATTTAACCTTTTACACTAAATTATATAGAGAATCAGCGTCTGCAGAGATCTTAAATGGTTACCTGGTTGTAGTTCCCTCTGTTAGGCATTCCCCCTCTGTTGTAGTTCCCTCTGTTTGAGTAGCCGCCACGGCTGGGAAAGACAGGGCCGCGAGGGTACGGATAGCCAATGCCACCGCTGCCACCACCGCCACCTCCTCTCTGTGGCATACTGCCCCTCCTGTTGTATCCACCACGATTCCCAGGAGCTAGAAAACAAGAAACATCTCATTTAGTAGTGTGTTGCTGCCTTCTTTACATGAGACTTAGGGTTCTTTTGGACCATTCCTTCATTTCAGGAGAAAAATGTTTAACCATTCAACATAACCTAGACATGCTTACTAAGACAGCTCAGATAATGCACATCAAAAGCTTCCTATGTTAAATTCAGCTAAGTAACATATAGACCCAAACTGGAAGTGTACCATTTGTTTCAACCTTGGACCAAATAATACTCAACATAACTTGCCTCCTCCTCTGAAATTTCCACCGCGCATATTGAATCCGCCACGTCCTCTATGGCCACCGCCTCTGTTAAACTGGTTCTTGCCGCTCTTATTTTTATTGCTCTTCTTTGAGCCTGTGTTCTGTTTCTTTTCCGGTGGAAGAGCCTTTTTGCTTTCTTCTTTATATTGCTCCAAAAGTTTCTGGGCTTCTTCCTTCTGAAGTTCAACATAGGTTATTTCATCAAAGCACTCAGCTACTTCTGGCAGAGTAAAGTTTCCTGCAAAACATAAAATCATATTAACCTACAAACCCACTACATACACATTCACAACCCTAAAGCCCAATACTCTCAATCAGCTGTTAATTCTTACAAAACACACAACACCTAGTCATATTGTAATTACATTTTCTTACAAACACAAGTTAAATATATGTTCATTTACAGTTAATTTAACTCTTGAAAGTTATTACTGACATTAAGCTAACAGATACAAATCACAGGATATTTAAGGTAATAGAACTTCATGCCTTTCATTTTGAGGACTGCATGTTCTGGTAGGTCTTTTCCCTCTACTTCTGCTTTCTTCTGTGTTCTTTGCTTATAGTCTTCATCTTTTGGGCAAACTACAACAGCTTTTCGTTGGAAGCCTGCAAAGAGGCACATTTTTCTCCTCTGGGCAGCAGCAGACACATTTGTCTTTCAGAAAAAGAGAAAAAAAAAAAAGTTTTTAACCTCAAACATTAATTCTACAATTATCAGTTTTTTCAACTTCAAAGTTACAGCTTACCTGATCCAAAATGAAATTTCGCTTCTTACGGGCAGCAATCTCAATAAACTTTCCAAGACACTGTGGAGCTCTCTGCAACAGCGTGTTCAGTTTTCCAGTATCTGCCATTTGCTTCTTAAAACCTGCCACCTTTTTTTAAAATTAAAAATAAATTTTAACATTGCCTTTCCTCAATGCTACAAGTAAGGACATTTTATCCTGTAACACCACCCAATGCCAATCAACTCATCTTTATCTACTGGATAATTGAGTTAAAAAAACTTCTACAGAAAATGGAGTCTAGTCACTGGAAAGAAAGCAGTTTACCTTAGAGGTGAAGCACCTACTTACATAAACATTTAACTGTCCAAACTCATCTCTCTAAAATACTAAACAAAATGGATAAAAACAAAAGTATTACCTAGAATACCTTCTAGTCTTTTAAAAATGCTGAAATCAAGCCCATTTTACTTACCATCATTTTATCCATTATGGTGTTTGTTCCAAGAATGTTGTATTTACCAGGATTTTCTGCTGCATGTTTAGTAACCCAGGTAGTTTTTCCAGCTCCTGGCAAGCCAATCATCATAACCACCTACAATGGAAAGAACTGTTTAAATATTTTTTTTAAATACACAAAAGCCCAGTTTACACATTTGAACTTCCACAGCCTTTTAATGGGAACAAGTATAGCAGTAAATTAAACAGAACTTTAGCCAAGCTTCAAAAAATTTTTTTTCTAGTGACTTACTTCGCAATCTTTCTTCTCTTCAGGCCCCTTTGGTCCTCTAACTCGATCCTCCAAGGGGACATTCTGGATAAAAGTATAGTCTTCAGGTATTGGAAAATATGGCTTTTCCTTCTGACCAAAATTAAATTCAACTGCACAGTTGTGGCACAGAACATGTGGGAAGAGTGGTCGTCCAGCAAGAACTTCCTTACTGATTTTGAAGGCAATGCCAAGATCTTGTCCATTCTTTGCGTAAGAGAGTTCTACTTCATCACTTTCAAAGTTCTGTTAATTGGAGAGAAAAATTAATGGGTTTTAATATGCTTCTTGTAACACTTCTTAAAAAAAAAACCAACCTAGGAGTAAAGCGTATCCTGTGGATATTTAGGTTATAAATATGTTTAAATAGCTTGGTGTGAACAATTAAAACACCTATGTCCACAAACAGAAATTAATACTATCCAAAAAGACTAGATTTGGGGATCAACTTCATATTAAGTTTTCAGTCAAAATCAATCAGTAATTGAAAGTTGATATTGATATAACTTTAAAATAATCTTGTCTAATAACTTGCCATTTACATACAAATTTAGCTGTGACTTACAGCAAAACATGTAATCACATCATTTTCATCAAACTTCTCTCCATAATCTTCAGTCTCACAGTTGCATGTTTTTATTCCTTTTAGAGAATATCCATAAGAAAATTCTTCTTCGCCTAAGAAAATAATTAACTTTCATTAAATCAACTCTCCAGAATAAACCGACCCATTATTTTTTCAAGATGTAGGGTTTAAGAGTATACTATACTGACTTTATACTAGATATAAAAAGCTAGGTGGTTATTTAACTAGTTGACAAACTGCATGACATGACAACATTCTATTTGAACCATCAGCCACAAACCAATTAACTATAAAGAAAGAAAAGCCAAAATTTAGCCTATGCTCATGTTACTATCATCTCTAAAAAACAGGCAAAAAGTTTAGAATGCCTGCTAACTACTGAAATCAAACACTAAACACTCATGAGTACCAAGATACTCAAATGGAAACTTTACCGAGCAACATTCCACTTGTGGTTAGTGACCACCCAATCCGAACTTCATGTATATCAATATCTTTCGTATATAAATGCCTCACTGGGATCTTCTCTGTAACCTGAAAGTCAAAGATAAACAAACTGTGAACCAAGGAAAATAAACCACTTAATCAACCCTAGTTTATTTCATTTGGGCAATGGGCTAATTCTTCTTCAGCTACTAAGTACAGAGACACACCAACTTTACGCTCCCCCAAACATTTTTAAGAAATTCAAAAATTAAGGGCTTATAACTTGAAGCTGAAAATTTACTTGGTTGAGTCACATTTAAAAGAAAATGTTGAAATTATATATTCTCAATGCTTCAAAACCAACTAAACTTTATTCTTTAACATGTTTTCCTCAGAACAAAAACTGGAGCCTAACCAAATTTTTTCAAACCTTTGGTGGGCCTTTCAACTGCCTGATAAAAAAATGAACACCCTAAATAAAAATTATGCTGGCTCTATCTACATGGCAACTTCTAATATAACAAACATCTTCAACTACTATAAAACACAGGGTTAGTCCCTCTTGTAACCCACAGAAACTTGAAAAAAATAGAAGTTCCACTGATATCTAATAACAGGCAAAAACCTCACGAAGCTTAAGAAAAAAAGAACATCACAAAACTACTTTTACCTTCATCTCAAAACAGACTTTGCCTTTTGACACACCATAAGATGCCCTTCCTCCAGCCCAAAGAAAAGCAAAACTCTCCATGGTAAGGGAAGAAGCACTGAGGCGATCTCTTGATATTTTAAAATGTAGATCACAATTATCTGCAATTATATCAAATGCCATATTATTTCTTTTGATATCCACTATAAACATCTGCCATGTAGACAAAGCTGTTATTAAATTTTCACATATTTCTGAATGCTGCATACTACATTTTTACAGATGCTGTTCTAATTTTCAGTTTAAACCCCACTCCCACCAAGTCATTCTTGCCAAATCATGAACTGAAGCGTACACTACCTATGCAGCTAACAAATATAAAGGTTTAGCATATGCGTACTTTAAGTATATAAAATAATCAAGACAATGTGACATTTATACATACCTGCTCTGCTCTTTACCTTGATTTAGAGGCAAGCAGTAGAGGATAGCAGGAAATCAAAGTGAAGCATGCCAGACCAGGTAGAATTTACCAGTGCCACAATAAAACTGAAGGGAGGCCATGACCAAGTATTTTAAAGTAAAGAGTATGAGCTGTTGATCCTCACTTTACAGGGGTTCTAGATCTTAAACTCTTTGCTAAAACTTGTTAAGAAGGCAATCTCAGTCTATACAATACAAACCTGGTCATCAATGCTGTTACTACTACAGCATTTTAGGTCCCCTTTCCCCAGATATGCCTGTTAATAAGTATGGGGGATTACACACTTTGGAGTAATCCAAATCCAAAACGACTTTAACCTAGCTACCTTTGGGTCACTGGCTCATTAGCATGCATGCACCTTCTGAGTTCTCAGTGGAAGCAACACTAAATTAAGAAAGCTAGTTTCCTAAGTTTTACTGGAGAGATGAAATTAAACCTACAGTCTGGAATTCCTTACATAAGCTTTGCTCTTTACATTTCTGATACAATGTTCAACAAATTATACTTGAACCCAATAATGCACTTAAACTGGTATCCCTTGACGAGCTAAAAAGCCTTTTATAACAGCATTATCTTCCTAAACCATTGCTTCATAGCTTGCCAACTATAAGCAACTAAGCATAAAACATTCAACTACTCTTCCATATACAGTTCAAAATAAAAGATTCCACTACATTGACTATATGTAAACAGTATGTAGCAAAGAGACTTACATTTACACTACCATACACATCTAAATAAAATAGGTATTCCAAAACAGGAGAATCTAAGATTCAACTCCTTAGATCTACAGGACAGGATGACACCTTACCTCTAGGCAATTATTTCTACCCTTTTTTCTGTTTATCACAAAATTGTACTTTCTGATCAAAATACTAAATCAGTGATTTTGTATGTGAGAAAAATGAGGAATCTGACTGCCAAGGCCCATTTAGAGGTTTGCAATACTTCCTCATACTCAATTGCAACCCAACTGGGTAAAGTAGCAGTATTTACAGCGCTGCCATTGATACCATTCGCTGCTGAAGAAAGCTAGTGGCCCAGTGATAGCCCACTGCTGCTGCCCCAGGTCTTTGGAAGAAACCAACTTAGGTTAAAGCAGCAGCTACTGAACTGGAATTGAGAACAAAAGAGCAGTTATTGAGAAAGTAATATTACAATCTTTCAGAATAGGGAATATAGTGATGTGCTAATGGGAAAGTCATTAATAAATACTTAACTAGCCCAAGTAGCTCACTTAACATAATTCCACAAAAAAAAAAAAAAAACACAACCACATTACTTTTACTGTAGACCCTACAGGGAGAAATTATAGGTAGTCTTACAAGTTTCCATTAGCTAGACAGTCAAATATTGGCATTCATTTCACATTCCTACAAATGAGAATTTTAATATCATACCAAAAAATTATCAAATTGCTGGAGCCTCTAAAACTATCAATATAACTGCTGGACTAAATTAAGTGACCAGAATCTGAATAAAAGCCACCATCTTTCCAATTTTAAAAGAACCCTTTATACGCATTAAGTTTTCTAACATTTTGTAATCAAAAACCATATTTGATAACTAAGGGAGGAACGGGGAAGAAACAGCTTCACTTACAAGTATCAAGACAAACCACTGTGTCGTCGAAGTGTTCATCTTCTTCTTCAACAGGTGGCTGAGGAGATTTGGCTCTGAAAAGACAGAATTGTCTCCTGATACAACCTTCCCCAAAGAATAATGAACAGGTGCCAAAACTAGGTTAGCATCTCTACCTGCTATACTTGTTCTCTTCAATGTACTCAAAATAGCCACGGCCATGATCTTCTCGAGGTCTTTTAACACCTCTCTTTTTATCTCCGCCTTTCTGTTCTGTTTTGCCGTCTCCTACAACACATGACACCGCTGTATAAGACACCACGGCACGCCGCCACAACAAGCAGAAAACCCCTTTCTTGTCGGAGGTTCCCTAAAACTCGACTTGTACATTGTGATTTCAATCAACGACTCAACTGCGAATTCAAACAATCTCCTTGGAATCGGTTTAGATTCAGTGACGCAGTCTAAGGACATTGCTAATTTTGCCAGTTCACTCGAATATTCCAGAAAGCACATGAAAATTTAGCGCGGCCCAGGCCCGGAGCCCACGTGTACCCCAGAGTGTTCAGGAAAGGGGGAGGGGCCGAAGCGCCCCGCTCGCCCTCCCCTCCCCCCAGCCGGGCCCGCGCTCCCCGCGGCCGCATTGTACTGCTCGCCGCGGGCGCCGCCCGACCCCGCCCCGCCCGCCGGAAGTGACGTCACCCGAGCCCGGCGCGCCTTGCACAATACCGCGGCCCGGAGCCGCCACGGCGCGCCGCCGGGGCCCCGGGCCTCCCCTCCCCCCGAGACATGTGCCCGCACCGCGCGCACGCAGCGCGACGGCGCCTCCGCGGCTCCTCCCCCTCCAGCGGCAGCTGCAGCCTCCCCCTTCCCCACCCCGGCTCTCCAGGCACATAATGGAGGCGCCGCCACCGCCGTCACACACCGAGCCGAGGCCTCACGCCTAACCCGGGATTCCCCGCGCCCCGCCCGCCCCCCTCCAGCAGTCCCCAGCCCCCGAGGGTGCTCCCTCCCGCGGCGGGTTTCCTCCCTCCCCCCCTGCGGGGCTCCGGCAGGCCTGGGCACGGTCCCCACCCCGCGCGGGCCTCCCGCCGCGCGCAACCAACCACGCAGCACTCACCCGCCGCCGGAGCCCCGGGGCGACCGCCGCCTCCGCCGCCTTCCGCCTTCTTCTTACCTCCCGCCTGCTGCTGGCCCTGCCTCGCCCCGGGCGGCGCCACCGTCACCGCGAACAGCGACGTGGGGCCGCTGCTCTTCCCCGCGGCCTCCTTGGCGGCCCCGCGCTGCTGCTGGGGTTGTTGCTGCGGCGCCGCCGGCGGTTGAGGCTGCTGCTCCCCGTGCCCGTTCTCGTCGCCCGCGCCTTCCTCCTCTTCGCCGAGCTCATCCTCCCCTTCCTGGAAGCCCTGGTCGTCGCCGTTCTCGTCCTCCGAGGCGGCCTCTTCCTCCTCCATCGGGCCCGAGTCGGCCGCCCCCGCGGCGCCGTTCTCCTCGCCGAGCTCCATCTGGTCGCCATCCAAGGCGGCGATCCCTTCCTCCTCCTCCTCCTCTTCCTCCTCGTCGTCGTCGCCGCCGGCCGCGGCCTCCTGCTCGAGGCCTGCTCCCGAGCGCCCGGCGGAATCCCCGCCCAGGTCTAGGCTGCCGTTCCCGGGCTCCATGGCGGGGCGGCCCCCGGCCTCCTCGTCGTCCAGCGCGGCCTGGAGACGCTCCATGAGCTCGGCCTTGAGGCCCTTGTCGGACAGGCGCCGCTTCTTGAGCTCCTCCTTCAGCTCCGACACCTTCAGCTTTTTCACATTAACAGGCGAGGAACTCATGGTGAGGCCCCGATTCACCGCTAGGCGCTGGCTCAAACTCGGCTCCGCTCACTCGGCCACTGGCGGCGGCTGCGGCTGCTCCTCGGCCCGGGCGGCGGCTGCGGCTGCGGCTGGAGGTGGGTTCGTGCTGCAGAGCGGATCCGCCTGGTGTCGAACGGCGCCAATTCCTTTCACCGAGTTCGCGAGGGAGACGCGGAGACTCGCCTGGCGCGAGCGAGCACGCAACGTCCTCTCGCAGGGGCGGCACCGCGCACGTAATATAGCCGCCCCGCCTCTGCGCCGGCAGAGCGCCCGCGCTCGCCCCACCCCGCCCCGCCCGAGCGGCGGGCCGGGAGCGCGGCGCCGCGCACTGCGCTTCCAATTGGGGCCCAGCTAATGGAGGAGGTGGAAACCGCCTTCAGTTAAACCGACCCGCTGCAGCCTCTATTGGCCTTTCCAGCCCTTTGGTGGCAATATTCGTTTATGTTCTTTGCCTTCCGGCCAGGAGGCTGCTTCTACCCAAATGCTTTCATCTTCAACTTGGTAATTTCAGCTGGAATCCGCCACCTCTTCTTCCATTTTAGATTTATCTTATCTGTTTCTCCAGCTATTTGCTTAGAACCCTTAAAATTTTGATTTGATTTGTACAAGCTGACAGTCATTATACGCAGGAGATTTTCTTCTGCTTAATAATTGGTTTAATTTTCCTGAATCCTAACTTGGGAGTTGAATTTTAGACTCAGGAAGGGCCTTTGTTTTGTCTCTCCCATGACCTCTGATGCAGGGTTTGGGAGATCATGCTTATTTTTGAAGAGTGGCCTCCACTCCATACTGCACAGCGGACTTTACAGGCCTTGTTATGGTACTAATGGCCAAAGAAGTTAGCCTCAGAATTGCATTTCTGTGTTTTCTTTACATCTACCAAGAAGACAGACCTCCTGTAAGGTTTATTCTGTCCAAGTTAGGACCTGGTCATGCAGTTATGAAGTCCCCTTAACTAACAATGAGGATAAGACCCCAGCTAGGTCACACACTTTGATTCTATTCCTGTGGATATACTTTTGACAAAATTATGCCAAAGCTCTAATAAAAGCTAATGAAAAAATAAAAGGCTGTGATTTTGTGAAAAGAAAAATATCACTCTCAAAGAAAAATGTGATTTTGGTGTGTCTTAGAAGTTTAATTTTTCCTTTTACTAAATTAAGAGGTGTGTTAATGTTCTTCCAGTTTTCCAGAATTTAGATATGTGATAGACATGAATGTCTCAAACCCCAGAGAATCTGCACAGTGGCTAGCCAGTGGTCTAGTCTAGTCTAAGCTCAACTATATTGCTTCATGCTTTAGCTGGCACAAGGCTGTCCCAATTTTAATTCAAAATTTAGAAAAATACACACTTAACTTTCTCCCATAGTACAGTTTAATAAATTTTATTTTTTAAGTTCTCTTCAATGGCTTTTAAGAATCTTGTATTTTACAGTGCTGTCATAGATGAAGATGAAATATTAACATTTGTGAAATGATTTGAGTTGAAATTAATGGATTATGTATAGTACTAGTAATTCTCAGTTCAAGCTGATGGAGGCAGAGGGATAGCACCCAAAATAGGAACTTCCAAACCCTGCCAAAAACTCATTTTAGCCTTTGGTTATAATATCCTTAGAGCTTACAAACAAGTAGCAAACTGAAATTTGAACTTTTCAAGTTCTTTGCCCTTGTTCAAAATGGGAAAAGAATTGCAGGGGGTCTTCCATGTTCACAAAATAAGTAATTAGTCCCCTAATGAATCAGAATTAAATATAGTAATTATGGTGATCATTTAAGTTTATGTGTCCTTAGATATGACTTCATATTTAAATGTTAGAGACATGAAAGCAATTTCTGTTTACCGGGGAAAACTAAATTGTGAAAATAAAGTTTATATACCTAAATATCAATTTATAACAATTATTCTTGGTATGTTAAATCAATTGTAAAAATAAACATGAAATATAACTTTAGATACTCCTTGGAAGAAGAGTTATGATCAACTTAGACAGCTTATTAAAAAGCAGAGACATTACTTTGCCAACAAAGGTCCGTCTAGTCAAGGCTATGGTTTTTCCAGTAGTCATGTATGGATGTGAGAGTTGGATTATAAAGAAAGCTGACCACAGAAGAATTGATGCGTTTGAACTGTGATGTTGGAGAAGACTCTTGAGAGTCCCTTGGACTGCAAGGAGATCCAACCAGTCCATCCTAAAGGAGATCAGTCCTGAATATTCATTGGAAGGAGTAATGTTGAAGCTGAAACTCCAATACTTTGGCCACCTGATGTGAAGAGCTGACTCATTTGAAAAGACCCTGATGCTGGGAAGGATTGAAGGCAGGAGAAGGGGATGATAGAGGATGAGATGGCTGGATGGCATCACTGACTCAATCGACTTGAGTTTGGGTAAACTCTGGGAATTGGTGATGGACAGGGAGGCCTGGCGTGTGCAGTCCATGGGGTCACACACAGTCGGACACGACTGAATGACTAAACTGAACTGAATAACTTTAGATGGGCATGAGAAAATGTCATGGCTTTGTTATGGCTTTGTCAAGAGCTTTGTATCACAAAGATCATCCTCAGTCTGCTCATTACATGGCCCAAGAACCCAGGTCCTCCTCCCACCCCAGGCTTCTTTCATTACCCTGGGCTTTCCGAGACAACATTCAACAGAAAAACCTTTTATAAATGCTCAAAAAGAACCAGTCAGCCAATGCAGCAGACAGGGGTTCAGTCCCTGGGTTGGGAAGATCCCCTGGAGAAGGAAATGGCAACCCACTCCAGTGTTCTTGCCTGGGAAATCCCATAGACAGAGGGGCTTGGGAGCTACAGTAGACGGGGTCGCAAAGAATCAGACACGAGTTATCAACTAGACAACAACAACAAATGCTCAAAGAGCCATCATCTTGCTGTTTGTCCTTTTTACAAGCAATATTTTATTTTACCACTTGAAAATACAAATAGTGACTTCACTTTCCTAATAGTTTTTCTTCTTATATTTTTAATGCTGTCATGATAGTTCTGTTCTACAGAGACCAGTTAAAGTACAGATCACTTTCTCTAAATTGCTGAGGGATCTATCAAAAATTTGATATTCCCCCTTTTTGAAATCCTGGAGCCCACCAAGAATACAGAGTGGAAGAGGGGGAAAATTAATTTCAACAGTAAAAAAACAAAATAATTAGTGAATTGCCCATAGGTAATAGATCTATGACAGGGCATTACAGAGTTAGGGTGCTCAGAATATGTAGCTTACATTTTGAAGTTGAAACAAAGGCACATACCTGGATATAGTTTGTCATTAAGTTCACTCAGCAAATATTTTTTAGCACCTTCTCTTAAGCACTAGGAATACAGCAGTGAACTATGTAATTATGCCTTCATTCTCTTAGGGATGATTAGCCAATAAGTTAAAATAGAGAAAGTAACAAGTATGGCAGGGAAATGTAAAACAGGACAGGGGTAAGGTATGCTGGGGTTGGGGGAGTTTTTCAGTTATAAATGGGGTAGTCTGGGGAGCCTAAGAAGTAAGGTAACATTTGAGTAAATATCTCAAAGAGGTGGAGGGAACAGTAAGTAGTCCTGAGGGGGAAGATAGGCAGGGAGTTGAGGGGAGGTGCAGATTGCCAGCAGCCTTGTCAGTGGTTTTGTAAGGACTTTGGCTTCTGCCTCCAGTGAGAAGGAAGATACTGAAGGGTTGTTACTAGTGAAGAGATAAGAACTGCAGGAATGCTAGATTCAGTGGACTCAAGATGCTATTTCATGTACGTCTTTTTTTTTTTTTGTATAGAAAATCAATGCCAATTTAATAAAAGAAGCAAGAAACACACTGTGATACATTTTTCAATCTTCTTACAAAAATGTGAGAAGTTACAAGTACCTACAAATTACTAAGAATTAGTACACTTTCATATAGGCCAACAGAAATGCACAGTAGGAAGGGAGGATGTTTCAAATTCTGGGTAAAAATACAAACATAAATATCAGACAGACATGGGCTGCGGTCCCAGTTAGATAGCATATTGGCTGAAAAACTCTGATGCTGGGAGGGATTAGGGGCAGGAGGAGAAGGGAACGACTGAGGATGAGATGGCTGGATGGCATCATGGACTCCGATGGATGTGAGTCTGAGTGAACTCCGGGAGATGGTGATGGACAGGGAGGCCTGGCGTGCTGCGATTCATGGGGTCGCAAAGAGTCGGACACGACTGAGCGACTGAACTGAACTGAACTGATCTTGCACAAGCTATGTATCTCTCTGTGCCTGAGAGTATTTACATCTAAAATGATACCTGCCTCGTGAGGTTGTTGGGAAAATGCACTGAGATAGTCTAAACTCTGAGGACAGGACTGGAAGCACAGGAAGAGCTCAGCATAGGTTAGTCTTCATTAGCTACTTTGAGCAATTTAATGAGCTTAAGAAAATCTGGAGTTGAATTGCTAAATCTTATTTAGGAAATTATACATATTGTGTAAATTGTCAATGAATTGTTCATAGTGAAATGAAGTCTGGATAGGAGGGTGCAGGCTTCACTTCTGGGCATGGTACTGTCACTGTGACCAGCTGGGGGACCTTTGGCAAATTGCACCATCTCTCTGGATGTTTGTTTCCTCATCTATAAATGAAGCAGAGCAGACTGGAAGATTCGTAGAGTCCCTCTAGGGAGAAACTTCTGTGAGTCTCCTGTTTGCTGACTCCACACTGTCCATGGAGGAGCACTATTAAACTTTGAAATATTGATTATTCATATTCAAGTTTTACTTGTTACATTCAAAACTTTGCATTAGAGTCTTGAAGCATTTCATAATTAATTAGCAGACATGAAATTTAAACTAGTGTATCACACCCTTTAAATTTTAAATGATGCAAAATATTCCCATTTATATGGAAAAACTCAAACGAGCTTTTTGGCCAACCCAATAATTTAAACTTGGATACCACAATAGGCTAAGAGGTTTAAAGTAAAGGGTTTCTCCAAAAGCAAACCAGATTCCCACCGCCATGGCTTTCTGTGCCTCCCATTGCTGCTGCAGTGTCCCCCACTGACACCGCCACCACCATCTGCTCCTCTGATAAACGCTGCCTATGTGGACTCAGCCTGCCCAGCACCTGCCCACATGCAGTTTGGTTACCGGAGCCAAGCTGCTGTGACAGCTGCCCCCCACCATGCCACATTCCTTGGCCCTGTGTGCCCACCTGCTTCCTGCTCCACTCCTCCCAGCCCACCCTAGGCCTGGAGACCCTCAACCTCATATCCTTCACTCAGCCCTGGGATGAGCCCTCCATCCCAAGCTGCTGCTGACAGATGGCTGCTTCCCTCAGTGTCTGGTGATAATATGGAAGCTATCTCTTCAGCATTCACTTGCCTCAGTATATTTATTAGACATTGAGGCAGATCAGATCGCCTAGATATGGGCAACCTACCTTTCATCTTAATGGAAAGAAAATCAAGAAATTTGTTATGGCTATTTGGCTGAGCGCCATTTGGTTCATTTGGGCAGGTGACTGTCATCTATTATCAAAGGTATTGATATCTTTCAGACCTCAGACTGTATTTTCTTGGTCATGTTGCTTCCAAGATCCCATTTCTTATACTGAGTATTTTCATAGAGAAAAAAGAAATTTCTTGATGGGTTTTCCCATAAACTTTATTTCTGTGACAACAAATAAATAAGTGGTTTCTGTAGGTGCTATCTTGTCTTTAATGTTATGAATCTGTCTTCACACACATTATATAACGTTTGTAGAATCAGATGTGCCCATTAGAAACCTATAGGAAAACTGGACTCATGTAGTTCATAGTAAGATATCAGGCTTTTTCTGACAACTTAACTATTTACCAGGTGAAGAGTGATTAATATTTAGCAAAACTCATCTAACACTGGCAGGTTGGACAATGAGGAGTTTATTGAAAGAGTACACCATTATACCTTACCAGTGACTGGCCAGTATCACAGTACCTGATTTAAAAAGAGGAAGAAAATATTTGCACCATCCTGAACCACAGTCAAGAATACGACTAAAGTCTAAAGTTATTATGACTTCATAAGTTCCCACCTTCTACCTGTGATATCATCATCTGTTTTGAAGTTAGTCTAAGTTCCTTGTTATACCCTGGTGGCTCAGACGGTAAAGCATCTGCCTGTAATTCGGGAGACCCGGGTTCGATTCCTGGGTTGGGAAGATCCCTTGGAGAAGGAAATGGCAATCCACTCCAGCACTCTTGCCTGGAAAATCCCATGGACAGTAGAGCCTGATTAGGCTACAGTCCATGGGGTGGCAAAGAGTCAGACACGACTGAGCAACTTCACTTCACGTCTTCACTTAAGTTCCTTGAGGGGAAGGAGAGGAACTTGACCTTTCCAGCACCTGTGCGGTGTCTTCCCTCCACATTCACAGACAGCATGGCATTGCACTAGGGAACAAGAAAGGAGCTCGGAAATAAAAAATATCCTTTAAAAATGTGTGAACTGCGTTGCAACCCTGACTCAAACTGAAGGATTCTTGATTTAAAAGAGTGTTATTGGGCTTCCCTGGTGTCTCAGTGGTAAAGAATCTGCCTGCAGGAGACATGGGTTTGATCCCTGATCCAGGAAGATATCATGTGCCCAGGAGCAACTAAGCCTGTGTGCCACAACTATTGGGCCTGTGCTCTAGAACCCAGGAACCGCAACGACTGAGCCCACATGCTGCAACTACTGAAGCCTGGGTGCCCTAAAACCCATGCTCTGCAACAAGAGAAGCCACCACAATGAGAAACCTGGGCCCTGCAACTAGAGAGTAACCTCTGATCACCGCAACTAGAGAAAGCCCACATGCAGCAACGAAGACCCAGCACAACCAAAAATAAATAAATAAAAATTAAGAGAGAGTTATTTAAAAAATCAAGTAGAAGCTGTAATAATAATTTTTATTCAGCAGAGTCTTCTTGGCATAACACTAGCACTTGTTTAATAAGTAACAACTAAATTTCTTCGCAAGCTCGGCTTTCCACTTGGCAGTTAATATTTTTTTGTGGAAACCATATATTAGTGAACACCATCAGAGATCCTAAACTCTTAGAACTATTAAACAGATTTTTTTATGGCCTGTAGATTTTACATGTCCAGGTTCTCTACCCTCTACATTAACAGTATATTGTGTGATTGCTTCCATGTAGTGAAGCAGGATTGTGTTAACCGATTTTAATCTCATGTTTAGCAGAGCCATACCCAAGGCTGTGTAGTCCATTTTTCTGTTTTAATGCTCGATCTTTCCATTTCCATTTCCTCATAGATAGAAGCTGGAAAAGGAAACGGCAACCCACTCCAGTGTTCTTGCTTGGAGAATCCCAGGGACGGGGAAGCCTGGTGGGCTGCCGTCTATGAGGTCGCACAGAGTCGGACACGACTGAAGTGACTTAGCAGCAGCAGCAGCATAGATAGAAGCCACACAAAGGTAGGGACTTTGTATTCTCCATAATGCCAGCAATATTGCCAAGCACTAGATGGTCAGCAAATATTTTTACTTTATTTAGAAAGTGGTATTAAACTATTAAGAAAGTCTTACGACTCCACATACAAGCCCCATCAAAAAAGTGTAACCCAGAACATATCAGTTGAATATGATCTGGAAAAATACATAGAGATGACACATGGGAGATTATTTACCAGTGTTAACCAATACAATTGTCACAAGTAGCTAATTAAATGAAAATTAAAATTGAAAATTCGATCCCTTAATCACTTAACCACACTGCAAATGTTCTGTAGCCATTAGTCTCATACTGGACAATGAAGAATAGAATATATCCATCATCACAGAAAGGTCTTTGGGATACAGCTGTTTACAGACTGTTTTAAAAATAAAGTTTATACCCAGGGACCAACCCTAGTCTGCATATGGCTCAAGCCAGACTAAAGGGAAAGCTGACCCCGAGAATCAGAGTGAAAGTGTGTGTATATGTGTATGTATAAATATATCATACATTTATAAACACACACATGGGTAGTAAACCTCCCAATTCATCCTTTGATCTACTTAATAAATATTTATTAAACACCTACTACATACCACGTTCTATACTATGTTCAGGGAAAACATACATGAATAATACAGTTCTCAGCCTCCAGGAGTTTGCAGCTTGGGGATAAATACAAGCTATAACCAGGCTGTTATACTAGCACAGCTGTTTCATGGGGATTCAGCCATGTTGACCAGCCACCGAGCTATAGAGTTCCCATGGTATAGGTCTGTAACACTTGACCACCCACAAATATTCACACATGCAAAAACGAAACAAAACCTCACATACACCTTCAAGAAGTCAGCTGTATGACAAGTAAGCAGTAATTAGCAATAATGGGCTTTCCTGGGGGCTCAGACAGTAAAGAACCTGCCTGCAGTGCGGAAGACTTGGGTTTGTTCCCTGGGTCGAGAAGACTCCCTGGAGAAGGGAACACTACACTGTTCTTGCCTGAAGAATTTCATGGACAGAGGATCTTGGTAGGCTACAGTCCATGGGGTCACAGAGTCAGACACAACTGAGTGATTAACACTTTCACTTTTTTTTCATCATATTCATTATTTTATATACAGAGCTGCCTATTATTTGCAGATTTCTACCAGCTGATAAGTAAGTCTTTCACTAAAAACTGTCAGGAGAATAAATAAGCCCTGGGGATATAAAATATAGCATGGCAACTATAGTTAATAATACTGTATTATATATTGGAAAGTTGCTAAAAGAGTAGATGCTAAACATTCTCATCGCAAGAAAACAATTTTTTTTGTTAACTGCGTATGGTGATGGATGTTAGCTAGACTTATTGCGACGATCATTTTGAATACAAATATCAAACATTTACACTAATATCAAATCATGTTGTGCATCTGAAACTAAAATAATATCATATGTCAGCTATATCTCAATTTTTTTAAAAAGCTGTCAGGAGTTTAAGGGGAAAAAATCAAACCAAAAGTGTTTTCCACATTGTCCTAATTGCGTAGACGCTATGTTTATACTCTGTGTTTATATAACCTTTCTTCCTTTTCACTGTTTTCACTTTGGTCCACACAGCATATTTCAGATGGGTCATCTTTTAAGTCTGCAGTATTTTTCTTGATTCATTTATTTGTGATATCAACTGCCAGTTATTGAGTGCCTGGTTATGTACCAGTCACTGTACTTGGCATTTTATACAAAATATCTCTAATCCTCATAGTAATCTCATAATATGGCAATTATTTGTCTCAATTTATAGATATGGAAACTGAAAAACAGAGGGATTAAGGAACTTGACAAGTTCAGTGAGTAGTAAAGTTGACATCAAATCAGGGGTGCCTGACTTCCATGCCAAGCCCTTTCCTGCATCAGTAAGTTTGAAGCATTGGAGTTTCAAGTCAGAAATGATATACTCTGATTCTAGCAAGATTTCGTAGTGTATAGTATGTATACTATGTGTACAAATAGTGTGCAATATGTACACATTATGTATATTACAGTACAGGAGAAAGAGACAGACAAACCAACAATTACATTACAGGAGTAGTATATTACAAAAGCGCTGCAATAGCGGTGTGTATTGAGTTTAGAAAATGGAGCAAAGGGCTTCTTGGGGGATAAGACACTTGAAAAGACTGTATCTTCAAAAGCAAGGAGATTGAGAGAGAAGGAAGGCCATTCCAGGCAATAGGAACAGCCCCTGCAGATGCATAAAGATGAGAATCATTCCTACAGCTGGAATACAGTAAGGCTGGAGTACAAAATTTGGGGAAAGAGGGCAGGAGCAAGGGTAGGAGTAAAAGTTGTTGTTGCTGCTTAGTTGCTAAGTCGTGTCTGACTCTTTTGCGACCCCATGGACTATAGCCTGCCAGGATCCTCTGCCCATGAGATTTCTCAAGCAAGAATACTGGAGTGGGCTGCCATTTTCTTCTCCAGGGTAAAGATAGGGAATGGTTATAACGATCAAAGAGGCAGACTGAAAAGAACCCAGATCAGCTAGAAGCTGGAGCTTCATCCACTGATAAAGAGGGGGAGGGGGTGAGAGCACCAAAGAATTTTGATCTGAGAAGTGGCATGACCAGGTCCAAATTTTAGAAAGATCATATAAGTATTGAAAACTCATGTGGATCCAAGTTGTGAGCATGAAATAATAAATGAATGAAGAGGATTCAAGGTATAAGGAAAACTGCAGTCAAGATGAGACATGTAAATGTCACTTGGTCTTATGTCAGGGACACTTTGGGAGTGACAAAAATCTCAGAGAACTGGGACAAAGGACTCACTTAAAGGACCTCACGGGGACTTCCCTGGTGGTCCAGCGGTAAAGAAGCTGCCTGCCAGTCAGGCGACAAGTGTTTAATCCCCGCTCAGGGAATATTCCACATGCAGCTAAGCCCATGTGCCCTAACTACTGAAACCTGCGCGCCTAGAACCCATGCTGGGCAAAGAGAGAAGCCACCACAATGAGGAGCTTGCACACCGCAACTAGAGAGGAGCCCACCTTGCCTCAACTAAAGAAAAGCCTGCATGCAGCAAGGAAGACCCAGCACAGTCAATAAATAAGTAAATAAAAATGTAAAATACGTATTGCTCAGAATTGTAAAGCAATTTCCCACCAGTTAAAAGGTAAATCAAAATTTTTTTTAAAAATTTAAAGTTAGATATCATCAGGAAGGTAAATTATAAAAAACAATTTTTTTCATTTGTATAGGTGAAGAACATTCTTGATGATATAGATAACCAGTGCCAAAATGACAAACTAGAAAAGAAAAAAGTGTTAGTAAAACATCAAATGGGAAGAAAAAATACGTGTGCTTATAGCAGAATCAGTGATGGGAAGAACATAAGTATGAAGTTGTAGCAATAACAGAGAGGCAGATGCTGAAGATACTTTTAGAATATAAAAAGATGCAGATGTTTCTTTGGGAAATAATTCAGGTTTTATCTGAATTATGGGTAGATGATTGATATGATCTGGCCAAAATTTCAAAGGTCTCTGGTTACTTTCAATACATATGTATCAAAATAACTCTTCTGCTTAAGAGATCTAATGTGGTTTCTAGTTACTTGACTAGATCTTATCTGATCATGGTGAATTAAGAAAGGCTTCTAAGCACAGGAGGGATGGAATTTTCATCACCAGAGATGGGAGTCAGTGAGTAGAGTACAATGAAAATTAACTGGGCAAAATAATTTATCTATACATAAAAGTTAAAATATTGAAATCTTCATAGGGCCATTGCTGTCGCTGTTGTTTAGTTGCTCTGGCATGTCCAGCTCTTTTGTGACCCTAGGACTGTATAGCCTGCCAGGCTCCAATGTCCATGGGATTTTCCAGGCAAGAATACTGGAGTGGGTTGCCATGTCCTTCTCCAGGGGATCTTCCCAACCCAGGTATTGGGATCAATAAAAATACTGACAGCTTGAAAAAATAAAAATATATATACAGCCAGGGCTCTGGGACAACCCAGAGGGATGGGATGGGGAGGGAGGAGGAAGGAGGGTTCAGGACTGGGAACACATGTACACCCATGGCTGATTGAAGTCGATGTATGGTGAAGACCACCACAATATTGTAATTAGCCTCCATTTGAAATAAATTAATTAATTTAAAAAAATTGGGGGCCAGCACCTTGATGAAAGTATACTTTTCCTTGCAATGGAAATATGGGAAGAATTAATTCTTTGTTTTACAAATTATTTCATTTTTAAATTAATACTCTTCTAAAGTAATAAATACATGATTTGGAAAGTAAAAATAAAGAAAGAACTAAAGGGTCATTTTGGCCTGGTCACTTAGCAGTGAAGAACTCACCTGCAATGCAGGAGATGCAGGAGGTTCAGATTCATTCCCTGGGTCGGGAAGATCCCCTGGAGGAGGAAATGCCAACCCACTCCAGTATTCTTGCCCGGGGGATCCCACGGACAGAGGAGCTTGGAGGGCTATAGTCCATGGGGTCACAAAGTGTTGAACGTGACTGAGCGACTTAACAACAAAAACAGTAATGACCCTGTGACCGTGACCCCTGTAACCATGTGGGAATAGGACTCAGGACTGCCAAGTTATTCCATTTTTTTAAGGGACATGGGAAATTTTCATTTTTCTATGACACTGCCTAAGTTTCAGAGGTGGCGGACACTAAGCAGGCCAAAAAAGGTGCATCTTTGTCCATCTGTTTGTGAGCCCTGGCTAGAGAGTCTTGAGGTGAACATGGGCGAGAAGACCAAGTACGAGGTTATTTGGAGTAAAACAGGTGAGAAGTGATGATGACCACTCTGACAAGGTCAAATGGGTTTGTTTAATCTTGAGAAGGGTAAAGGAGTGGTGAAGAAAGCTTACTTAAGATTCTGAGGGTTTTCTTAAACCCCAGTGATATTTGTTTGGACTCTGACTTGACCGCTCAGTCTAGGTAAATATAAGTATTGGATTAATTTTCTAAACAATGCTGCCGTTAGAATGGAGATGGAAAATTTTGCGGGAAGGGGCACAGTCTTACTAAAAGGGAGAAGTTGAGCAATGCCTAGACTGGGGGCCTTTGGGGACAAGTATAAGATTCTCACACATACTTCCCTCCCCTCCATGCGGTCCTTTAACTGGGCCACCTCTTGACGGTTCAGCTCTGCCTGCAGGCCTGCTAGTCTGCTTTCCTCCCACACATCACCTCCCGTTGGATTACAAATTTCCTGTTGTGTTCCTGTACTTTTCAGAACTCTCCTAAATATTCAGTTTAACCCTGTTTCGATGGTATAAATAAGTAGAGGGAACTGAAACAAATTCCCAGGCCTAACGTGTCACTAAGGTTTGCTTTGATTCTATGACTTAATTCACGTGCCTCCTAATCTGTCTGTGGCCATTTGGGGGTGAGTGGGACGAAAGGAACAGGTTAGAGATTGAGTGCTTTCGTGTATGAAAGTGAAAGTGAAAGTTACTCAGTCCTGTCCGACTCTTTGCTACCCCATGGACTGTAGCCTATCAGGCTCCTCCATCCATGGGATTTTCCAGGCTAGAGTGCTGGAGTGGGTTGCCATTTCCTTCTCCAGGGAATGTTCCTGACCCAGGAATCAAACCGGGGTCCCCCGCATTGCAGGCAGACGCTTTACCATCTGAGCCACCAGGGAAGCCCTGGTGGTTCAATCTCTAACCTGTTCCTTTCATCCCACTCACCCCTAAAAGGCCACAGACACATTAGGAGACACCTGAATTAAGCCATAGAATCAAAGCAAACCTTAGTGACACATCAGGCCTGGGAACTTGTTTCAGTTCCCTCTACTTATTTATATCATCGAAACAGGGTTAAACTGAATATTTAGGAGAGTTCTGAAAAGTACAGGAACACAACAGGAAATTCGTAATCCAACGGGAGGTGATGTGTGGGAGGAAAGCAGACTAGCAGGCCTGCAGGCAGAGCTGAACCGTCAAGAAGTGGCCCAGTTAAAGGACCGCGTGGAGGGGAGGGACGTATGTGTGAGAATCTTACAACTTTTTGTTTCTTAGCAAGAGGTAACAATGCTGTACTTCCTACAGGTCATCTGCTTGAGCCACTGCCTAGCTGTATCACTGCCTCGTTTCTTAATTACTTATTGTATATAACACGTGTGAATATCATATCATTATCTCATCCTCACGGTGATAATGAGATTGTATAAGGTTAGGACCTGCTTATTCTAATCTGTTCTAAGATTCAGTATAGGTGGCACCTCCTCCAAGAAGATGCTCCTGATTGCTCCTAGCCCAACCCCCTCGTCCTTTACTCTATTAAGTATGCCTCCTCCGAGCTTCCTAAATCTTCAGTGCTATTCGTGCCCCATGGACTAATGATGATCTGTTTCTGTGGCATCACCAACACGATGGACTTGAGTTTGAGCAAGCTCCAGGAGTTGGTGATGGACAGGGAGGCCTGGCGTGCTGCAGTCCATGGGGTCACAGAGTCGGACCCGACTGAGCGACTGAACTGAACTGATTGCTTCTGTGTCTGTCTCCCACTGATCGACCTTCTCAAGGGGACTCTGCTGTATGTCCAGCTTGTTTTATGTTCTTAGATCAGCCTGAGAAGTAAGCATTCAGGACACATGATATGTGGAATAAATGATGCTTTGGAGATCAGTATAACTCAGCAAATGGCTGTATTCCTTACCAGACAGTTACTTTAGGCAGAGTTGTTTCCTTCTCTCAATTTCAGCCTCTACCTGTAAAATGATACTGTCCTGTCTACCCCCGAGAGGCAAAAGTCACATGGGCTGAAATACTAAGCTATAAAATGTCAATGGTATATATGTCATTATTAGTTTTCAAACATAGATTTTGGGAAAAAGGAAGAGGGGGGAAAAAAGAAAGAAACCAGAGGGATTCTTGACTCTTGAGTGCTTATCTGTGCACACAGTTCACAAGCACCACTCTGGTTAAAAGAAAAAGATAACTAGCTGGTTTCCTTACCTTATTTCTGCAGAAGCATTATTATTTGTGAAAAGTTAAAAATCTAAAATTGACAAGGCACTAAAAAGAGTGTATTGCTTTAAAATGTGAGAACAAAGTCACTGCCTACCAGTCAAGTGGTGATAAATTCGCTCACCATCCACTCTGACTTGGGACTGATATTGAGGTGAGCAAATAGGAAAAGGAGTACGTCAAGGCTGTATATTGTCACCCTGCTTATTTAACTTATATGCAGAGTGAAAGTGAAAGTGAAGTCGCTCAGTTGTCTCCGACTCTTTGCGACCCCATGGACTATAGCCTACCAGGTTCCTCCATCCATGGGATTTTCCAGGCAAGAATACTAGAGTGGGCTGCCATTTCCTTCTCCAGAGGATCTTCCCAACCCAGGGATTAAACCCAGATCTCCCGCACTGCAGGCAGACGCTTTACCATCTGAGCCACCAGGCCTATACGCAGAGTACACCATGAGAAACGCAGGGCTGGAAGAAGCACGAGCTGGAATCAAGATTGCTGGGAGAAATATCAATAACCTCAGATATGCAGATGACACCACCCTTATGGCAGAAAGTGAAGAGGAACTAAAAAGCCTCTTGATGAAAGTGAAAGAGGAGAGCGAAAAAGTTGGCTTAAAGCTCAACATTCAGAAAACGAAGATCATGGCATCTGGTCCCATCACTTCATGGCAAATAGATGGGGAAGCAGTGGAAACAGCATCAGACTTTATTTTTGGGGGGCTCCAAAGTCACTGCAGATGGTGATTGCAGCCATGAAATTAAAAGATGCTTACTACTTGGAAGGAAAGTTATGACCAACCTAGACAGCATATTCAAAAGCAGAGACATTACTTTGCCGACTAAGGTCCATCTGGTCAAGGCTATGGTTTTTCCAGTGGTCATGTATGGATGTGAGAGTTGGACTGTGAAGAAAGCTGAGTGCTGATGAATTGATGCTTTTGAACTGTGGTGTTGGAGAAGACTCTTCAGAGTCCCTTGGACTGCAAGGAGATCCAACCAATCCATCCTAAAGGAGATCAGTCCTGGGTATTCATTAGAAGGACTGATGCTGAAGCTGAAACTCCAGTACGTTGGCCACCTCATGCGAAGAGTTGACTCATTGGAAAAGACCCTGATGCTGGGAGGGATTGGGGGCAGGAGGAGAAGGGGACGACAAAGGATGAGATGGCTGGATGGCATCACCGACTTGATGGACATGAGTTTGAGTGAACTCCGGGAGTTGGTGATGGACAGGGAGGCCTGGCGTGCTGCAATTCATGGGGTCGCAAAGAGTCGGACACGACTGAGCGACTGAACTGAACTGAACTGACTGAGGGCAGCGCAGTCCAACAGTCAGAATGGAGTTTCACCTCGGAGGTACTTATCTTCTCCAGGTCTTCCCCTCCAGAAACTGAAATTCTGAACCTGGCCTTTATTCTACAAATGGTAGAGCAGCCTAGCAGTCCGAAATAGATGAGTCTGAAGCAAGATCGTTCTCAAATTACTATCAATCATTTTGCCTAGGCAAGCTAATTAAAGCACTTGGTAAACAGAAGCTTAATTTATGTTTGTCCAGAAATCAACCCTGAGTATTTTTGGAAGAGCTGTCGCTGTAGCTGAAGCTCTAGTACTTTGGCCACCTGATGTGAAGAGCGAACACATTGGAAAAGACTCTGATGCTGGGAAAGATTGAAGGCAAAAGGAGAAGAGGGCGGCAGAGGATGAGATGGTTAGATAGCATCACTGACTCAATGGACATGAATTTGAGCAGACTCCAGGAGACACTGGAGGATAGAGGAGCCTCGCGTGCTGCAGTCCATGGGGTCTCAGAAGAGTTTGACACAGCTTAAGTAACAGAAGGAACTGAAGAAATTGACACAAATTCCCGAGTTGAGAGATGATGGCCAGTTATGTTTTACTGGCCATACTCAAATGTATGTTATACATTTGAGATCTCTCTGAAAGGTGATAAGATTTGGTTTGTTGGGATGCAAAATGAGACTAGTTTCTAGTTTTTTCCTTCATTAGATCTTGAGTCAGGTTATATCATTAAATTCACATTTTTCCCAGATGAGGAACTTTCAAACACAAGTACACAGAGATTTTACAGTGTAAATACCAATTGCTTTTCTATGATGGGTGGTTCAAGGTTAGCTGTACTTACTTGCCATCAGCATGATAATAAAGAGCTGGAGGGAAGTGAATCACTCATTAGCATTTCACTAGAGTGATAGATCTTTTTAACGCCCGGCTTAAAGCTCTGGCTCAGACCTTAAAGCATCTGCTTACCAAGTTGGAGTTCAGTTCAGTTCAATTAAGTTCAGTCGCTCAGTCGTGTCCTACTCTTTGCAACCCCATGAATCGCAGCATGCCAGGTCTCCCTGTCCATTACCAACTCCCGGAGTTCACTCAGACTCACGTCCACCGAGTCGGAGATGCGGGTTCCATCCCTGGATTGGGAAGATCTCCTGGAGAAGGAAATGGCAACCCACTCCAGTATTCTTGCCTGGAAAATCCCATGGACAGGGGAGCCTGGGAGGCTACAGCCCATGAGGTCGCAAAGAGTCGGACACGACTGAGCGACTTCACTTCACTTCAAGCTCTGGAGCGGCTTCCCCCTGCTATGGAGACAGAACAGGAAACCATCCGGGGCTTCCAGGAAGTGGCTCCTGCTCCCTCTGCCGTCTTCCCTCTGTTTCTCTGTGCTGTGCTTCCTCGGCCTGGCGGAACCCATCTGATCCCAGGGCTGGCCTTGTTGTCCTTTCCTGCTCTGGGAAAAATCTTAGCCTGGCCAGCCTCCACTCAAGCTTCCGGTCTCAACGTAATTCCGATGTCCTGACCAAGCCCTGTCGTCCAGATTGAGCTTGATCCCGCATGGAGCCCACACCTCCCTTTTCCTAACACGCGGTGGTGGTGATACAGACGTACCTCAAAGAAGCACTGCAAATTCAAATGGACTGTTGAGTAGGGAGCAGTCAGCAATGTTAGCCCTCCCCCACCTCCCACGTTGTTGCTGTCCTGCTAGTCTCCTTCCCTAGACTGTGTCTGTGAGATGGCAGAGCACATCTGTTCTATTTGTTCGGTTACCCAGACCTTCCACAATGAGAACTGGGCTAAATTACAGGTGCTCAGTAAATACCTTTTGAATGAAGGAACGCCAAAATTTGTTGAATGAGAGGATGGGGAGTTTTTGTTTAACGGGTACAGGGTTTATGTTTGAGATGATGAGAAACTTCTGGAGATATGGATGTGAGTGATGGTTGCCATGTGAATTGTTTTCAATGCCACCAAACACTCAACAATGGTCAACTGGTAAATTTTATGCTATCGTATTTTACCACAGTAAAAATTTTTGTTGAATGAATGCATAGATAGTTAAGTGTTTTGAACCAGGTCCTATCTATCTCTAATACTTCATTAAATATTCTTAGAGTGCCTACTACGGGTAACATAAAGATGCAGTCTGGGACTTATTTAATAGTCTGAAATATACTAAAAATTAAAACCAAGTCACCCTTTGTATGCAAAACACATTTTAACTAGATAGACTGGTCATTATTTATCTTTGCATTCCAAGCATCTTAGCAGTACTTAACTCCTGCTCAATAAATGTTTCCTTTGGGGCTTCCCTGGTGGCTCAGCGGTAAAGAATCTGCCTGCCAGTACAGGAGATGCGGGTTCGATTCCTGGGTCAGGAAGAGTCCCTGGATGAGGAAATGGCAACCCACTCCAGTAATCTTGCCCAGAAAATCCCATGGACAAAAGAGCTTGGTGAGCTACAGTTCACGCGGTTGCAAAAGAGTCAGACACAACTGAGCAACTAAACAAGTTAAAAAATAGGACATGACAGTAACATGCTATTTGCTTAGGGCTTTCCTCATGACAAAACGCTTCCACAGCCAGAGTTTCAGATTATCGTGGAGGTTCCTTCACTCCTACCCTTTTTACTCTTTTTCCACTCCTTCACATACTTCTGTTAACAGCAATCCCTTTCTGGCTTTCTGTTGTCAGAATCAACACAACTTTCTCAGTTTCTTTATCAACTGTTCTCAGTTGTTCATTTCTAGTTCTCACTCCAGCATTTCTAAGCAAATTTTGCAATTTTTTACTTTCAACAAAGTCCAAGCCCCAGGAAAGAATCCCACTTGGCACTGGGGCAGAAGACACATTACTGGGATAAGGCCTGCTTAGAAGAAGGTGGATTGGGCTCCACACCCTAGAATCCTGAGAATGCCCCACCTGTTAAAAAATATTCTGAGCTTCTTTGAGGGTAAGTATTACATGCTTGCACCCTCAGTTGCTTCAGTCGTGCCTGACTCTCTGTGACCCCATGGACTGTAGCCCACCAGGCTCCTCTGTCCCTGGGATTCTCCAGGCAAGAATACTGGAGTGGGTTGCCATGCCCTCCTCCAGCAGATCTTTCCCACCTGAGGATCAAACCTGCATCTTGTCTATGAAATGAGAATAATAAGAGACACTCATAGAGCTGGGGCGTTTTTCCCTTTCTTTTTTTGGCTGTGCCATGTGCAGTGAGGGGATCTGGGGATCCTAATTCCTTGACCAGGGATCAAAACTGTGCTCCCTGAAATGGAAGCATAGACCACCAGGGAGGTCCCTCAGTTTTTAATGAGCATTAAATAAACTAAGGTTTACAAAGCAATTAAAGCAATGCTAGACTTGTATTAGGTATGACATCTAATGTATTGCATGTCTAAAAACATTATCTATTGGTAAGTTCCTTTGTTGCTAAGGTAACAATATTAATTGCATACATATTAGTCTTAACAATGTGTATTACACTTATGCTCCTAGGTTGAGTTCAGGCTTTCAGCCTGAAAAGAGAAGGTCACTGTCCTTGGGACTGAGAGACTCTTGCCCTTCTTTTCCCACTACAGAACCATACCTGAGTTATGTAAGAAGCTTACTTTCTGCTCTGCTGTTATTATTAGCATTTCCTATTTTAAATAAGATACTATACATGGGCAAAGGTTCCCAGGGCAGCAGGATGAACAGGAGAAGCAAGATCGCCTTTCTTCTCACACTCTGGGTGTCCGTAGACACAGCAGGATGGTGTTAACTATACAGACTTGGAAGCTAGGAACTGGCCTGTCTGATTTTAAATTTCAGTAATACCATTTTGTAGCTGTGTGACTTTATGCAAGACATTCAATCTCTTACTATTTCCTCATTCGCAACATGGAGAAAATGAAAGGATCTAGTGTATGATAGTTGGAAAGATGGCATGAGCTAATGAATATTAAGACTTCGAACAATAAATGCTAGCTGTTAACATTATGTTCTATTTTGCTTAATCCTCTCATTCTCCTCTCATCAAAGTCAATGCTTTTAAACACTTTCCCGTGACCTTCAGTAGGAAATATATTTTATATCACAATCCAGTATATTCACAAATGAAAAAACTAAATCGAAGCTTCACAAAACACCAATACTCTTAGCATACATATTGTGCTGTGAGTGTTACTCGCTCCTTTGTGTCCGTGTCTTTGGGATCCCATGGACTATAGCCTGCCAGGCTCCTCTGTCCATGGAATTCTCCAGGCAAGAATACTGGAGTGAGTTGCCATTCCCTTCTCCAGGTGATAAAACCCAGGTCTCCTGTATTGCAGGCAGATTCTTTACCATCTGAGCCACCAGGGTAGCCCCAGCATACACACTGTACTCCATTAATTTATATTCCTTTAAAAAAAAAGTACTGGTAGTGCCCTATGAAATTCATTTCACAATCCACTTATGGATCCATTTGAAAAGCTTGAAACGCTCTGCTCTTTGATACCTGTGATGGGCAGAATGGGACTTCCCTGGTGACTCAGATGGTAAAGAATCTTTCTGCAATGTGGAAGACCTAGGTTCAATCCTTGAGTCAGGAAGATCCCCTAGAGAAGGAAATGGCAACCCTCTCCAGTATTCTTGCTTGGAAAATCCCATGGATGGAGAAGCCTGGAGGGCTATAGTCCATTGGGGTCCCAAAGAGTCAGACACGACTGAGCGGCTAACAGTTGCACTTTTCACAGGCAGGATAATATCTCCCTCATGTGTCTACAATCCTGGGAACTTGTGAATTCCTGAGAAAGGAACGTTCCTTTAGGTGGCAAAAGGAATTCTGCACATGTGATTAAGGTTACAGACTTTGAGATGGGAAGATTATATTGGACTATCCAGATGGGCCTCGTTTAATCACACGAGTCCTTTAAAAGTGGAGAATCTTTCCTGACTATGGTCAAAGAGAAATGTGAAGGGTCAGATGTGCAAAGAGATAAGGATTCAGTGTGCCAGTGCCAGCTTTGACCATGGAAAAAGGTGGCCACGAGCCAAGGGATGCAGGCATCCTCTAGAAACCGGGAAGAGCAAGCAAATAAACTCTGCCTTAGAGTTCCAGAAAGGAACGCAGCCCTATGTGTGAGTGCCCTACGGACTCTAGCCTGCCAGGCTCCTCTGTCCATGGGATTCTCCAGACAAGAATACTGGAGTGGGTTGCTGTGCCCTCCTCCAGGGGATCTTCCAGACCCAGGGATGGAACCCGTACCTCCTACGTCTCCCGCATTGGCAGGCAGGTTCTTTACCACTAGCGCCACTTGGGAAGTCCATGAAGCCCTTGATTTTAGGCCAGTGAGGCCCATGTCAGGCTTCTGAACTCCAGAACTGTAAGGTAGTAACTCTGTCTTGTTTAAGACACTAGATTTATGATGATTTGTTAGAATAGCTGGAGAAACTAAAACTCTACCCAATTTAGAAGCCTTGACAACTAGATCTAATTAATCCAGAAGCCTTTCACAACTCTCTCCCCTTGCTGCTGCTGCTACTAAGTTGCTAATGCTACTCATTTCAACAAATCACTTATTCCTTCTGCTTTTACCTTTGAGTGTCTCTGTAATAATCCATTTGCTTTCCTGATTTTCATGCAGGGCCAGTTCATCTCTCCTTGGACTATAAAACCTCTTCACTGCTTTCCCTACTTCTGGGCCCCATCTTGTCGCCCCACCCCCTGCTTCTGGCTCTTATAGTTCTTTTTCTAAACTACTGATGTGATTACCTCTTTGCATTTTAGATGCCTCATCATGCTTACAAAATAAAATCTGAGGTCTTTAGCGTGCTGCGTGCTAAGTTGCTTCAGTCATGTCTGACTCTTTTTGAGACCCTATGGACTGTAGCCTGCCAGGCTTCTCTGTCCATGGGGTTCTCCAGGCAAGAATACTGGAGTGGGTTTCCATGCCTTCCTCCAGGGGATCTTTCTGACCCAGGGATTGAGAGCGATAGTCAAAGCTCTTCAGATGATAAATCTAAAAGGACATGTTTCACTGTTTCATCTTTCCCTGTTCTGCTCCTCAGAATATCCTATTTAAAAAGTTATTTTACCATTTCACTTTATTATAGTTGGTTGTTTTAATTTTTTTCTTTTTGTCTTAAAAAATTCCTTCTTGGGAACCAAGGAAGGGATGAAGAAAGAACTCTGCCTACCAGTCAGCCAGCTCCTCTTGCATTGCATCTAAGTCCTCAGAGTTTGTCATTTATATTATGGCTCTCTAACCACAATATGCTTAATTTTTTTAATTAGGGCATTAGTGGCATAGAGAATTGTCTTCTCTATGCTTGGGAAAAATAAATTCACCAGGCTGTATAGTCTTTTTCTTATAAGGACATATGTGAGACTGGATTAGGGTCCATCCTAATGGTCTTATTTTAACCTAATCCTCTCTTTAATGCCCTATCTCTAAATACAGTCATGTTCTGAGATACTGGAGGTCAGGACCTCAACATAGGAATTTGGGTGGAATGTACACAAGTCAGCTCAAAACAAACAGTGAGAATATTACTTCTTGACACTCAGCCTTGCATAGACTCAGAGTTCTAGGTGCACCTCAAAGCCCCTGTCATGGCCCTTCTATTTGGGTAGTATATTTCTATTTTCTCGTCTCAAGGCTGGGCTCTGCCTTGCAATCTTCACTGATCTCTCGAGGAATCACATCCATTTGTAATGGGCACACCCACCCCAAATGCTTTGATTATAAACTCTTCACATGTGACAGCTACCCTATCACGAACTCAGCTTGCCTAGCAGGGCCCTAGAACATTTTTCTCTCTCCCTTCTTTCTATCGTTTTGACCTGGATTCTTCTGAAGACTATCCTAAACCCTTTTATTTGCAATGGAGTTCTTGTAACTTGTGTTCCACTCTTGCCTGCCTTTTTCTTCTACGCCTTTGTTTTCTTTAAAGCAGCTTTTAGAATTATTTAATTCTCTGCTATGCAGTCACTTAAATCCCACTCACCTCCACACAGCTTGAACCAGATTCCCCGAAACATTTTCTTTCCATTCAGAAATTTGTAAATATCATTTTCAATGAAGCAAGCAGCACTGACTTTCATTAAACATCTCAAGAATGTAATTTGGGGGCCCTCACTCTTTTCCCTTTTGCTGCAATATACAGCTTATGTTGTTTAGCTTTGCATGTGGCATTCTTGCTTCATAGACCAGGTTCAAAGTTGACCAATGTACCTGGCTATCCAGGAGTGATGTCCTAGTCCTTGGCTGCGGTCTGGGAATAGCAGCAGATCCTCAGACGCAGTGACTCAGTGGCAGAGCAGTGTAACATCCTGGCAACGGGAATTAATTTGGGCACTCACAGGCCTGAGTTCAATGTTCTTTTGTGGGAAATTTGTCATTGGTGCAGGTAGTTGTTTAGAGGATGGACAAGGGTAGCGATACTAATCTAGGCAGAGCCTTATTTAAAAGAATTTTGTTTTTTGTGGTAGTCTGACAAATGTGTGTGTGTTAGGTGGGCACTGAAAAGTCCTAGCCTAAGGCAGAATCACTCTAAAGGGCATTAAGTGTAATTCCAATTCCAGGGTCTGTCCCTTGAAAAACCAGATTCAATTTTCAGGTGCCTGATGTATCTTATTAAACATTATCAGTGTCTTCCCTGATCTTGCTTAGTTGAGATCTGATAAATTGCATTCAGAGTCATACTAATGATCAGGTAAGGCTAAAAATGTTGAGGTTGGAGAGCCAGTTCATTTGTTAACTGTTGTAATTGAACTAGACTGTGGTCATTAATATCAATGACAGTGGCTGTCCTTGGTCATCCAGGTAGCAATAAAGAGCTCTAAACAAGAGCGAGGGACCACTCACTTCTGGAATCCTGAACTGCTGCACTTGGCATCTAAGTGCCTTGAGGTCACCATGGTATGAAAAGCCCAAGTCAGCCAACCTACAGAAATCCTGCAGTGAAGCCCTGAGATGATGGGAAGGCAGAGAGATACCCAGCCAGGCACCACTGCCCCAGCTGCTCCAGGCCCTCACTGTCCCAGCTCCAGCTCCATTTCCTGCCTCTGATTGCACAGCTCAAGCTTCATCCGCAGCTGCCCAACGGAGCCCTGCCTGAAACCCTGACCCACAGAAACCAGGAAGGAGAATGCAGAAAACGGTTGTTAATGTTTAAAGCCACCTAATCTGAGGATAATCTGTTACTCACAGTAGTAACTGGAAGACTTCCCAACCTTTCTCATCTTTCAGTCTCCTCCTCCTGAGAGCAAACTCTTTCCATTCTTGTACCTGACTCTTCTCACTATTTATAATTTCATAAGAGTTACTATGCTTATACCACTACATGTCAGATGTATTATGGTTGCACTTCTGATTTTGGAAGATGAAGGTACCATACTCGTCTACTATCCCACCCTCCCCTTCTGCTTGCTCAGTCACCCAAACACAACTATATCAATGTTTGTTAAGCCAACATTTATTTTTTGCCTTACGATTACTACTGTGCAAGTTTTATTTATGTTGAGCTGATTTATGCATAACCATTATATTCCCTTTTTTATACAACTTAATTTCTCATTTGCTCAGTTTCCCATATCATTATCACTATTTATTTCTGCATTCTCCAACTGAATTGAAAAGCCCCAGAACAAGACTTTCTATGTGGTCAAACACATCAAGTTAAGTCTGTCTATTGGGAACTCTTTTCCCCTGGATGTCACGCTTCTGATGACTCTGTCCCTGGGCTGCATGGGTTGGTGCTCCCCTGGGGCAACTTCTGTCCTGAGACTTCCTTCCTCCTCTCTTCTGTGATGGATTCTTTTTTCCTGACTCTGTATCCTACTCTTTCTTGGGTTATACCTTCATCTCAGTGGATCTTATTCTCTTGCAGCTTCCTAAAGATGGATGTGCAGGAAGTGAAATGGTTGCTATCTTGCAGAGCTGAAGATGTCTCTCTCTTTTTTTAAATGTCTTATTTTATATTAGAATATAACTGATTCACAATGTTGTGTTAGTTGCAGTGTACAGCAAGTGAAGTGAAGTGAAGTGAAGTCGCTCAGTCGTGTCCGACTCTTTGCGACCCCGTGGACTGTAGCCCACCAGGCTCCTCTGTCCATGGGGTTCTCCAGGCAAGAATACTGGAGTGGGTTGCCATTTCCTTCTCCTGGGGATCTTCCCGACCCAGGGATCAAACCCAGGTCTCCAGCATTGCAGGCAGACTCTTTAACCTCTGAGCCACCAGGGAAGCCCAAAGTGATTGTTATATGTATGGTGCTGGTGGTGGTGATTTAGTTGCTAAGTTGTGTCCAACTCTTGCAATCCCATGGACTATAACCATCCAGGTTTCTCCATTCATGACATTTCCCAGGCAAGAATATAAGAATACTGAAGTGGGTTGCCATTTCCTATTTCAGGGGCTCTTCATGACCCAGGGATTGTATCTCCTGCATCGGCAGGTGGATTCTTTATCACTGAGCCACCAGGGAAGCCCCAGTTATACATATTCATATGTCTATTCTTTTTCAGGTTCTTTTCCCATGTGGATTTTTACTGATTATTGAATATAGTTCCCTGTGTTATATAGTAGGTTCTTATTAGTTATCTATTTTAAATATAGTAGAATGCATATGCCAATCCCAACCTCCCAATTCATCTCCCACCCTGGGATCGAACCCTATCTCCTGGGCAGCCACCCCTCTTGGCAGGCAGATTCTTTACCGCTTTGCCACCTGGGAAGCCCCTTTGACCCTGTAGTCTTGTGCTGTCTTCATTTCCCTTCTGTCATTATGTAGAGCTTCAGGAGCAGCAGATGCAGAAGGCAATGGCACCCACTCCAGTATCTTGCCTGGAGAATCCCAGGGATGGCGGAGCCTGTGTGCTGCCGTCTATGGGGTTGCACAGAGTCAGATATGACTGAAGCGACTTAGCAGCAGCAGCAGCAGGAGCAACAGAGATGAACCCTTGAGTTAACTGGGCTGTGTTTAATCAGCAATCTCCCTACATACTTTGTAAGATTATTGTTGGTACCAAACAGGACAATACATGCAAAAATGCGTTGCAAACTCTTAAAATAATATACAAATGTGATTTACTATCATTTGACTCCTAAGATGCCTTGATAGATTTTTCTGTTGTGACTTTCTTCCCACTACCTTTGACAAAATGAGCACTTTGGTAACGGTAGCCACTCTCTTGGCAATAATCCTTAAAACCTTAATCAAGATGAAAATAAATAAAAATGCTCTCAACCTTATGTGTTATACAAAACAAGTTGAATGTACAACACTCATTTGTAACCCGAAGGAAATACATCGTGCTGGGAGTTTCAGCAGAAGTCCCATAGACCCAGTTCATGGCATCTGCTCCCAGGCGCCCACCTGAAGCTCTCCCTATATCTCACGGGCCCCCTGGGTACAGATTCCCTCAAAGCACTTCCTGCCCTACTGAACTTGCTTGTTTTCTTGTTTGTGTCAGCCTCCGGGTACGGAATCTGTCTCATTCGTCCCTTTATCCCCAGCACCCAGCACGATGCCTGACATACAGAGGTTCCTAAGTGTCTGATGAAGTGGAACACTGCAGACAACCTCAGTCAAATATTATGCAGTCTTTATGACAACAGTTCCAAGGGTTTGACTAGATATTCTATTCTAATTATTAAGAAAGCAAAGAGCAGACATTCTTCTTCCTCTATAAAGACAAAGAGAAAATTACGGATCTGTCTAACAGATTGCTTCGTCTTTTCATGCAATGGGAAAGAAGGCCAGGGGAATAAAGCTACAGTCCTGGCAGCACCAGGCAGCCCAGACACAAGTGTTGAGCACAAAGGGGGAGGCAGCGTGGATCCTGGCAGCTCTCGTGTTCCATGAGAAACACCTGCTCTGCTGGCAGCCGGGAAAGAAAGACCCAGAATAGCACAGACGCACCCACTCACAAAAACACAGAAACTCCCCTGTACTATAGGCAAGGTGGGATGTCAGGAGAGAGGCCTTGTGAAGCTGACTTGAAAATTGTATCCAACCCTATTAAAAGGACTTGAATTTCCTCTGCAATGGAGAGAGAATGAAATTCAGTACTTCTCAGAGACAGTGAGGCATTCCTGGGGTTCAAAACCTGGGTATGTGAACACGCAGGAAGTGTATAAACATGAAAGTTACTCAGCGGGGCCCCGCCACACGTGAAGCACAGGGCCAGGAGGCCCGAGGGAGGCGCTCAAGGCGGTGAAGCTGCCGACCCTCTCTTGGGGACAGCCCACTGTACTCTCAGTTCTAGGGGAATGGGTCAAAGCTTGGAGACGATAGTGTTGGAGGCAATGCGAGCAACAAGCCAAACAAGCAAGCAAGGAGGCACAAATAAGGAAGCAAGGGGGCACAGCAAAATCTCCGCCTGAGACCAGGGCGTTACCGACCTGAATGACTCTCCTGAGTCTACTAATTAGTGTCCCAGATGGTCCCTTCAGATATTCCTGAAGTGTTTTGTGGTCACCAAAGTTTGGGAAACCCCTTAAGACTTCACAATGAACACAGGCATCTGCAAGGCCCCAAGTGGTTCTTCATGAAAGGAAAAATAACAAGAACAAAAACCCCCAAAATGTTTTACTTTCTTTAACTCATGGTTTCTCAAACACTTTCATTCCCGTGAGACCTATTACAGACTGCAGACCTGACGCTGCATCGGCCACAAAAGGAGAACGCTGTTGCATGCAGGTGTCTGGCACTGAATCCTGTATTTGGGATTGTCCTTGGAAGGAAAGTTATGGCCAACCTAGATAGCATATTCAAAAGCAGAGACATTACTTTGCTGACTAAGGTCCGTCTAGTCAAGGCTGTGGTTTTTCCTGTGGTCATGTATGGATGTGAGAGTTGTACTGTGAAGAAGGCTGAGTGCTGAAGAATTGATGCTTTTGAACTGTGGTGTTGGAGAAGACTCTTCAGAGTCCCTTGGACTGCAAGGAGATCCAACCAGTCCATTCTGAAGGAGATCAGCCCTGGGATTTCTTTGGAAGGACTGATGCTAAAGCTGAAACTCCAGTACTTTGGCCATTTCATGTGAAGAGTTGACTCATTGGAAAAGACTCTGATGCTGGGAGGGACTGGGAGCAGGAGGAGAAGGGAACGACGGAGGATGAGATGGCTGGATGGTATCACTGACTCGATGGACATGAGTCTGAGTGAACTCCGGGAGTTGGTGATGGACAGGGAGGCCTGGCGTGCTGCGATTCATGGGGTCGCAAAGAGTCGGACACAACTGAGCGACTGAACTGAACTGAAATGAACACCTTTCAGAATTTTATACTGAAAGATGGATTTATTTTTTTTTTTCTCCAGAAAGCTGTATTCATTAGTTTTCAAAGAAGATTCAACCACACAGTAGATGGAAACACCTCTAAGATTTTCCAAGCACTCAATATTAAACAATGCCCAAACTATTAAAAGTGAAAAATAGTTAAAAAATAGGAAATAAAAAATAACAAATCGATACAGAGGAGAAAACCATTCAAAAAATTATAGCAGTTTGTTATCAAAACAACAACTCTTAAATTCCAGCAATTATCATGACTTTAAAACTGGAGTTTAGGAAACAATCACCTCTTTACCATCAAACACAGCCAGAAAAGTTCTCCAGTTCTTCTCACGTGACCAGCCGGTCAGTACAAGAGGATACAACGTACATGACTGTTTCCAACTCTTTCAGTTCTAAGTGAAGTATATTATAACAAGAATTGCTACATATGAAAGAACTCTCCATCAGCAGAGGCCTGCAGAATGTGGGCCTTGGAACCAATTCAGCTTTTACAACTGGTAAAGGACAGTTTTGATTCGACTTCCCAAAGCTTTGTTTGCAAGGCTTTCAAAACATCTTCCATCTCCTTTAGAGATTTTTCTATTTCAACTCTACTTTCAAGATTAAAAAGCTCTTTGTCTTCTGACACAATTTGCTTTTCAGATGACCCTAAAACATAACTTTCAATGGCTTCAACACTAAGGCAGAACATGTCCCTCTTGTAGTCTAGATCCTTGGGTGTGCACCTGTACAGGTAGCCGAGGCTGAGCGAACAACCTGTGCAGTACAAAGTCTGCAGGATGCAACAATTATCATGTTTACGTTTGGATAGCATCTGTTCCTCATTCACAGAAACATTACAGGTAACACCGCGCAGCAAGATGCAGTTGGTGTCTTCCTGGTTCGCCACCCAGCTCAGCGAGTCTCCCAGCGGTCGCCGGCAGCGCGAGCACAGAAACACCAGCGGCCTGTGCCCCTCCGCCGGCTCCGCAGCCTCCTCGCGCCGCGTCCTTTCAGAGCAGGCCACCGAGGCGTCTCCGCTCATGGAGCTCCACATGTTCGCCCACTCCTGCAGCAGCTGGTGGCGGCTCGAGTCTTCCGAGAGCCGCCTGCCTAACAGAGAGGAGTCTTCCCTCTCGCCCCTGTGGCCAAACGTACAGCTTGTAGAGGAACATCCTTCCGGGTGAAAGATGGATTTAGTTATAAAATTCATATTATGAATTTTTAGGTCTCCTTTTCTCAAATAGTGTCAGAGTGGGAAATTCACCAAGCTTCTTAAAAGTTTTATTTTTCCAACTAATTTTCTCTTCGAAAAATAAATGTTATTTTTAAGGGCAGTTCACAACAAAATTATGCAGAAAGGACAAGGACAGAGAGTTCCTATATACTCCCTGTCTCATCGCCCCCACACACAGCCTGCCCCACCATCAACCTCCCCCACTGCAGTGGTACATTCATTACAATGAATAACTGCCACGTCATTAGCACCAGAAGTCCATAGTTCCCATTAGGGCTCACTTTTGGTGTATATACTATGGCTTTGGACCAAGGTAAAATGACATGTACCTACCATTATTTTCACTGCTCTGAAAACCCTTTGTTTTCTTCCTCTTGGTCCCTCCCTCCTCCCAACCCCTGGCAACCTCTGATCTTTTGACTGTCATCATAATTTGAACTTTCCATAATGCCATACACTTGGAATCCTTGTAACGTTTTTTTGTTGTTAACTCTTTTCATATTTATAGGTAAAAGAATTATTTTTTTAAAGGAGGAATTAACACCGCTTTTATGGCTGGAAGATCACTGGCTTATTCTTTACCGTATAATAGTATTGACACAACTGATATTTGGGGCAGATAATTCTTTGTTTTGAGGGAGTTGTCCTGTGTGTGTTTATGTGTACTTGTTTAGTAGCATACCTGGCCTCTACCCATTCACTGTATGCCAGTAGGATCACCCTCTCCAAGCTGTGACAATCAAAACTGTCTCAGACATTGCTTAATGTCTCCTGGTGGGCAAAGACATACTAACTGAGAACTACTGGTTTAAAGAGAACACCTACACTTTGTGAGAAAAATCTCAAAAATATTTTATATCTGATTATCTACCTCTGGTAAGCATTTGGTCACCTAAAACATTTGGTAAGGAGAAGCAAGACTAGGTATAAATACCAAAAGAATTCTGATGGCTCCTCAAAAAATTAAAAATAGGACTACTGTAAGGTCCGTCTAGTCAAGGCTATGGTTTTTCCAGTGGTCATGTATGGATGTGAGAGTTGGACTGTGAAGAAGGCTGAGAGCTGAGGAACTGATGCTTTTGAACTGTGGTGTTGGAGAAGACTCTTGAGAATCCCTTGGACTGCAAGGAGATCCAACCAGTCCATTCTGAAGGAGATCAGCCCTGGGATTTCTTTGGAAGGACTGATGCTAAAGCTGAAACTCCAGTACTTTGGCCACCTCATGAGAAGAGTTGACTCATTGGAAAAGACTTTGATGCTGGGAGGGACTGAGGGCAGGAGGAGAAGGGGACGACAGAGGATGAAATGGCTGGATGGCATCACGGACTCGATGGACGTGAGTCTGAGTGAACTCCGGGAGTTGGTGTTGGACAGGGAGGCCTGGCGTGCTGAGATTCATGGGGTCACAAAGAGTCGGACACGACTCAGCGACTGAACTGAACTGATGATCTATCAATTCCACTTCTAGATATTTTTCCAAAGAAACTGAGAATACTAACTCAAAAAGATATACGCTTCCCAGTGTTCACTGAAGCATTATTTACAATAGCCAAGATATGGAAACATCCTGTGTCCACTGATGGACAAATGGATAAGGAAGATGTGATATATACACACACAATGGAATTTTATTCATCTGCATTAAAGAATGAAATCTTGTCATTTGCAACAACATGGATAGAACTTCAAGATATTACACTAAGTAAAATAAGTCAAAAACAGATACAATATGATCTCACATGTGAAACTGATCTGATCTTGGGTGGCCTCAGCCTGTAATGGCTTAGAGCAAGTCTTGGATTCCCAACCAGAGACTGAGGCTAGGTCACGGCAGTGAAAGCACCAGATCCCAGCCACTGGACCAGTGGTCAGTGACATGGGCCCTGGCCCTTAGGCTTTGTAGAAAAGAATTTCCACAAAGACAGAAAGTACTGAAGCAAGCAAAATATATATTAGGAGGAAAATGTACAGTACTTGTGGATAGACACATGGGCAGACTCACAGGGAGAGTCTCTGAGTTGCTGAGTTGCAGCCTCATGGTAGTTTGAATTACTTTTATGGAACACTTCTCTTGGGTTTCCTTTGGCTAATCATTATGACTTCCCTGGTTCACAGTCCATATTTGGTGTATCTCAGGATCCTCCCATGTGTACACATGCATCTGTGAAACCAAGATGGATTCTACTGCAAAGGCTTATGGGTAGAACATCCCTTGATATGACTCCTCTTTGGCCTCTGAGGAGCCTTTTCAGCACACATGTGGTCAGGGAGGTCTCTTGGCTTTGGGAACAAGAAATAAGTGGTCTGTGCAAGGTCTAACCTCCCTTAATTGTCCTGCTTTTCTTGTCCTGGAGCTTCGGTCAATAGAGAACGAATCTCCAGTTGCTTTTCTCTGGGGGTCCCATATGCCTCCTCACTTAAAATCTAAAAAAAAAAACACCAAAAACAAATACAGAATAACATTATGTTTGTCATATTATCACATTATGGTGATCATTTTGCAATATATGGAGATATTGAATCATTATATCATATGCTATGTGATGTTACATGCCAATTATATTCTATTAAAAGAAAGATCAAAGAATTGCTGCAGAAACCTACAGTCTTGACCAAGAACATGGCATTTTTAACTCACATAGCAAACTGTATGAGTCTTTGCCTGGGATAGTAGTTTAGTAAGTCAGATTATAAGGTCAAAGGAAAAAGAAGAGATTGTTTTCTCCCTGGAGCAGCTAAATACTTGAACTCTCATTTTGGGGTTGTTTACATGTCTCTTAGTTTGAAATCAGTTTGGTTCAAGTGTTCTTTTAAATGTTCATAGAAGGGAAATATTTGGTTTCTTTAAGAACTAAAAACTAATACTTGGCATAGCCATGTTAGAGTATAAACTCAATCTGATAAAAGTATAACAACAAAAAAAAGAAGAAACCTATTGGAAAATTTGGGTTAGATACCTCTAGTCTAATAAACTATAGTCAAGGGAGTGAGGCTATACACTAAAAGGTGGATGGACATCGAAGGGGACTCTCACTATGCCACTCATCAAAAAAAAAAAAAGCTTTGTTTTTGGCCACACCATGTGGCATGCAAGATGGCATGCAGGATCCTAGTTCCTGACTAGGAATCAATGCTGGGACTCTTGCAGTGGAAGGACAGAGTCCTAACCACTGAACTGCCAGGGAATTCCCTGGAATCCTTCATCCTTAGCATGGCCCCTCAGGCCTTGGATGGCCAACCCGGCCCATCTTGCCAGCCTCTTTTCACATCCTTCCTTCCCCTCCCCCACCCCCATTTCTCAGGTTGGACTTCACGCCACCTCAGGGCTTTTGCAAACGCCATTCCCAGTGCCTGGAGTACACTTTCCTCCTCTTGTACCTTTCCTGTTGCCTTGAGGATTCCTGAAGCTCCTTTACCTCTCAGTTTAAATGTTACTTCCTTACCCCCTTATATTCTGGTAACACCTGTGCTTCCTCATCACAACAGTTTGTGCACCTGTAATTAACTGATCATTTAGTGATAATTTGTTTAATTTTATTGCCTTCCTAACCCAACTTTCCACAGTTTATTGTGATCCACATAGTCAAAGAGTCAGGAAGCAACAGTTAGAACTGGACATGGAACAACAGACTGGTTCCAAATAGGAAAAGGAGTACGGCAAGGCTGTGTATTGTCACCCTGCTTATTTAACTTCTATGCAGAGTACATCATGAGAAACGCTGGGCTGGAAGAAGCACAAGCTGGAATCAAAATTGCTGGGAGAAATAGCAATAGCCTCAGATATGCAGATGACACCACCCTTATGGCAGAAAGTGAAGAGGAACTAAAAAGCCACTTGATGAATGTGAAAGTGGAGAGTGAAAAAGTTGGCTTAAAGCTCAACATTCAGAAAACGAAGATCATGGCATCCGGTCCCATCACTTCATGGGAAATAGATGGGGAAACAGTGGAAATACTGTCAGGCTTTATTTTTTTTGGCTGCAAAATCACTGCAGATGGTGACTGCAGCCATGAAATTAAAAGACGCTTACTCCTTGGGAGGAAAGTTATGACCAACCTAGATAGCATATTCAAAAGCAGAGACATTACTTTGTCGACTAAGGTCCGTCTAGGCTACGGTTTTTCCTGTGGTCATGTATGGATGTGAGAGTTGGACTGTGAAGAAGGCTGAGCGCTGAAGAATTGATGCTTTTGAACTGTGGTGTTGGAGAAGACTCTTGAGAGTCCCTTGGACTGCAAGGAGATCCAACCAGTCCATTCTGAAGGAGATCAACCCTGGGATTTCTTTGGAAGGAATGATGCTAAAGCTGAAACTCCAGTATTTTGGCCACCTCATGTGAAGAGTTGACTCATTGGAAAAGACTCTGATGCTGGGAGGGATTGGGGGCAGGAAGAGAAGGGGACGACAGAGGATGAGATGGCTGGATGGCATCACTGACTCAATGGACGTGAGTCTGAGTGAACTCCGGGATTTGGTGATGGACAGGGAGGCCTGGCGTGCTGCGATTCATGGGGTCGCAAAGAGTCGGACACGACTGAGCGACTGAAGTGAACTGAACTGAACTGGACCCAACTTTAACCTCTGTGTATTAGTTGTCCTGTGTTCCCCGTGCCTAACAGTACCTGGCATATAGTAGATGCTCATGAAACATCTGACTGGTGACTTAGGTCATTCTTCCTTGGGCTTCTGGTTTTGATTTTGGCTAAAAAGTGATATAAAGGTGTTAGATTTTTCCCTTATTAACTCAATGTGTGTCTGTCTAGCTTCTGATTCCAGATTTCTAATTTTCCCCTATTTCTTCTCCTTCAATTTTTGCCAAGAAACTTCCTGTGTCAAGAAATTTTTTGCCAAGAAACTTCCTGGGTCCCTGGCCTCAGCCCTGAAATTTTTTTTTTATCAGTACCCCTGAATTTTTCCTGTCTGATTTTTGTATTCTCATTGGCAACGTTCAGTTCAGTCGCTCAGTCGTGTCTGACTCTTTGCAACCCCATGAACTGCAGCATGCCAGACCTCCCTATCCATTACCAGCTGCTGGGGTCTACCCGAACCCATGTCAACTGAGTCGGTGATGCCATCCAACCATCTCATCCTCTGTCGTCCCCTTCTCCTCCTGCCCTCAATCTTTCCCAGCATCAGGGTCTTTTCCAATGAGTCAGCTCTAAGTCAGGTGGCCAAAGTATTGGAGTTTGAGCTTCAACATCAGTCCTTCCAATGAATACCTAGGACTGATCTCCTTTAGGATGGACTGGTTGGATTTCTTTGCAGCCCAAGGGACTCTCAAGAGTCTTCTCCAACACCACAGTTCAAAAACATCAATTCTTTGGTGCTCAGCTTTCTTTATAGTCCAACTCTCACATCCATACATGACCACAGGAAAAACCATAGCCTTGACTAGACGGACCTTTGTTGACAAAGTAATGTCTCTGCTTTTGAATATGCTGTCTAGGTTGGTCATAACTTTTCTTCCAAGGAGCAAGCATCTTTTAATTTCATGGCTGCAATCACCATCTGCAGTGATTTTGGAACCCAGAAAACTAAAGTCTCTTTCCACTGTTTCCCCATCTATTTGCCAGGAAGTGATGGGACCGGATGCCATGATCTTAGTTTTCAATGGAAGCCATTGGCAATGGCAGCATAGTGTTTCACTGTGTGGAGGGTTTATGTAACCATTCCCTACTGAGCAACAATGGTGGTGTTTCCAACTTCCTGATCCTGCAGTAGATGCCACAGTTAAGATCCTCAAGGATAAATCGTTCTACATCACTGACCAGTAAGGGTATGGACACTTTTCTAAGACTCAAGGTATATTCTTCTGGTTTTATTCCATTATATTAAACTTGCTTTTCATGCATGACTCAGTGTTCATGCCAGTTACCCTACTGACTCTCTTGCCTGTGCTTCACTTTTTCTGTATCAGCTCCTTTATCTGCCTGATTTCCTGGAATTTTTTTGTTGTTGTTGCCATTTTCTAGTTGGCAACCAAGTTGCTTATTTCCATGTCTTCTTAGTCTTCTGACTGATTTGTTCATTGAATTAATATTTATTGAGCCCCTACTATGTGCCAGAAACTGTCCTTGTCAAAGTGAAGTAAACAGCTAACCAAATAATAAAAGAATATTGTAAGTGCTCTGAAGAATTTTAGGATGCTAGAACAATAAGAGAGAGAATAAACTCTCTCTCTTTAGATAGCTGTTAGCTAAAACCTGAAGAATAACAAGCAACTAACTAGTCAACAAGTACATGAAAAGATGATCAACATCATTAGTCATTAGGGAAGTGCAAATCAAAACCACAATGAGAAATCACTCCATAGCCTCCATGATAGCTACAGTGAAAATAAATACGGGAAGGGGGATGGATAAATAGTGTTGCAAGGATTTGGAGAAATTGAAAACCTCATATACTGGTCGTGGAAATGCAAAAATGTTACAGCTGCGGTGGAAAACAGCTTGGCATTTCCTCAAAAAGTTAAACCTAGAGTTACCATGCATGCATATGACCCATGCATACGACCCAGTGATTCAACTCCTAGGTGTATACCAAAGAGAATTAAAAATATATATTCAGACAAAACTTGTACATGGGTGTTCTTAGCAGCATTATTCATAGTTGCCAAAAAGTAGAAACAAGTCAAGTGTCCATCAACTGATGAACAGGAAAACACATTATGATTTATCCATACGATGGAATACTCCAGTTCAGTTCAGTTCAGTCACTCAGTCGTGTCTGACCCCTACTCAGCCATAAAAAAATGAAGCACTGATACATGCTACAACATGGATAAACCTTGAAAACATTATGCAAAGTGAAAGAAGGCAGACTTAAAGGGCCACATAATGTGATTTCCTTTATGTGAAATGTTCAGAAGAGGCAGATTTGTAAAGACAAAGTAGATGAGTGGTTGCTGCAGGCTGAGGGAGGTGAAAATGGAGAGTGACTACTTTCCATGGGCAAGAGGTTTTTCAGGAGATGATGAAATTGTTCTGGAAAGAGATAGTGGTGAGGGTTATACAACATTGTGAATACGCTTCAAAAAACCACCAACTGTACACTTTGTGATGATTTAAATGGTAAATTTTACATTATGGATTTTTTTTTTTAATTTTCATAAGGAGTATAGTTGACTTACAATGTTGTGTTAATTTCAGGTGTAAAACAAAGTGAATCAGTATATGCATACATATATCCACTCTTTTTTTTTGGAAATTATTTTTTATTGAGGTAAAATTCACATGACATGAAATTCACCATTTTAAAGTATACAATTCAAATTGTTTTGAATTGTACAAAAAAGAAGCATGTAAATCATTCACAAGCAATGTGAGAGAAGATTACACTAAAATGTAATATGTGGGGAAAATGTCAGTCTTCCTGATGCCATTTTACTCACTTTTTAAGAGAAACTTTGATTTCTTTTATGAAAGATACTACAAAAGATTATACCAGGATCTTAATTTTGCTTACACGTAACAACTGTGAAGCCGTAATACCTTGTCCGTTTGTAATTGCTTTATGCTGTTGTGAAAGAAATATTCTTTTAGAAACAAAAAGTGCAGAGAGGGTTACCATCAATTAGAAATGGCACACTGGAGAAGGCAATGGCAACCCGCTCCAGTACTCTTGCCTGGAGAATCCCATGGACGGAGGAGCCTGGCAGGCTGCAGTGCATGGGGTCCCAAAGAGCTGGACACGACTGAGTCACTAACACTTTCACACTCAAGGCCTTGAAGCCTCCACCCCCCGACCCCTGCCTCCAGCTAACCTCAGAATTCTTAGCCCCGGACCATTGGCATTTCCATCTTAACCTTCATTGAAAAATGAATGGCTGGTTGAAAGATTGACGAACTGACCAAACGTTTAATACGTACCAGGATGAGAGAACCAGAGCCTCGTGACAAAAGGGAACGAGCCTGGAGATGTGTCTTTTTAAGCGTTATCTGCTGAAGCTTCTGATTTTTGATGCTTCTATAGAGAAATATGAACTGTAAAGTTGAATCATGGTTTATCAAAAGGAACAAAATGAACCAAGGTTGGCAGTCTTTGCTTATCTCTTAGGAATACCTTTTCTGGAGAAAAGTTGACATGAAGTGCAATAAGCTTATAAAGGTAAATAGTTATTAATATTTTGGGTAACATAATGAATTATAAGTATGAATGACTGGCAGCTTTTATTTCAGTATTAGCACAGTGTCTAGCCAGTGTTGGAGTCCATGTATTATTTCATTTCAACTGGATGAAATGTTAAATAAACTCAGAATGAAAAAAAAAAAAAAGAAATGGCACGATAAGTCCAGAGAGAAAAGAGCTTTTCACCACAGCTGAGCTGAGCACAGGTAATGTGGGAGAGTGAGGCAAATGGAAGAACAGGAGTCAGTTGAATATCAGCATTCACAGGTGAGAACACTGGGACTGATACTGCCTTGGACTTTCTCCTCTTTAATATGCTTAACATTCCCAGTGCTACACTTTCCATTATGGTCTCCTAATTCAGTCAGTTTCTTAGCTCCCAAAGACCCTTCCTCTGGTATGTTCTAATGATCGACCCTATCCTTCTACCCACCCCTCAAACTGTCCAAGCAGGAAAGTACTATTGAGCGACAACTATAGATAAGGCACATATCATTTAATGAATGGAGAAACAGAAAATGGAAAAATGGCTAGGTTGGTGTCTAGGATGAAATGTTGCAGCAGCAGCATCTGTGTGGAAATCCAATCACATGGCCAGGCAGAAAGACTTCAGAAAGCAAACCTGACGAGGTTGAAATAGAGGCCTCCACTTAGGTCTCTAATTGCAAAGCTCATTCTCTAGGAGAGAAGAGATACCTGACAAGACTTTTATATTGTGTCAAGCTCTTCTAATATTTAAAGGAAATTAGGGAGAATTTGCATACTTCTAGGCAGGTGACCTCTGTCCTACATAATACATAGGTATATTTTCCAAACTGAATAGGGCCATAATTTCCAATTATGGGTTTCTAAAGTGTAAAATTAATGCAGTACTTTAAGTGAATAATAGGACTACAGAGCCAATGCAATCTGCAATTTCCTGCCTTAAATGTTCACTGTATTGCTCGGTTATAACCTGCATAGAAGAAAAAAATATATGCCAGTTCATTCAGCAATTGTTTTGATATGGCTCATGTTATTTGTTTGCTTTTTACTCTATGAAAGTTGTTTTTATCTCTCTGTTCCTCAATTTCTGCATCTGTAATATGGGGATGATAAGTATAACTGAGTAATATGGTTGTTAAGATTACACAAGTTTCTAAGGCATGTAAAAGGCTTAGAGAGCAATGGCTGGTACATAGAAAATGCTTAATAAAAGTTAACAATTATTATTAATATTATTATTCTTAAAATACTTACAAATTAACAGTTTATATCTAACAAGAATATTTAATGCTTTTGGTAATACAATGTTATTTTTAAAATTGTCATGTAGGGAATTCCATGATGATCCAGTGGTTAGGAATCCACGCTTCCACTGCAGGGGGCAGAGGTTCAATCCCTGGTTGGGGAACTAAGATCTTGCATATCATGTGGCCAAAAACAAACAAACAAACAAAATTATCATGTAAAGATATATTCTTTTTCTTGGTCATTATCAAACTCTTTAGGGATAAAGAAAAATGTAGATATTCCAATTAATCAGATTTTTATGGTGAAAACTAAAACAACTAAGAGAATTGAGGTGACTAAATATGAGTAAAGCACACAAAATTCTTGTGAGACTAACTTCTGATGAGAAATCTGTATTTTCCTCTAGGTCACGGACAACATGGAAGAAGATGAAAATAGAGGTAGATTTGCAGAGGACTATAAAAATACATTGTGCATTGAGCCACGTAGAAATAACAGTGACTGAGAGATATGCAACTCCTACCAAAGAAACAAAGGTGTGTGTCGATGCATAATCATAACAGAGGCAAGCGGTGAGGTTTGGGTGGGCTTTATTATTTTCACAGGGAAGCAGCTGCTGAATCATAAATTTGATGAAATAGAAAAATTGAAAATGACGAGGAAAAGAAATCTAATATCTTTGGAGACAGCCTTACTCTAGTACAGACAGCATGGTGATAACAGCAGGATGATTTCAGGGGAGATGTTCTTTAAAAGTCATCCTTACTGGAAAAGATACTAAACATCACTACTCATTAGAGAAATGCAAATCAAAACCACAATGACATATTATCTCACAGCTGTTAGAATGGCCATTATCCGAAAGTCTGGAAATAACAAGTGTTGGCAAGGATGTGGAGAAAACGGGATCCTTGTGCGCTGTTGGAGGGAATATAAATTGTGGTATAGCCACCATGGGCTTCCGTCATAGCTCAGTAGGTAAAGAATCTGCCTGCAATGCAGGAGACCTGGGTTCGATTCTTGGGTCAGGAAGATCCCCTGGAGAAGGAAATGGCAACTCACTCCAGTATTCTCACCTGAAAAATCCCATGGACAGAGGAGCCTGGCAGGCTACAGACCATGGGATCACAAGAGTCGGATACGACTTAGCGACTAAACCACAGCCACCATGGAGAACAGTATGGAGTGTCCTCAAAACACTAAAAATAGAACTACTAAATGATCTGACAATCTTCTCTTGAGTATTTACCCAAAGAAAATGAAAATGCTAACTTGAAAAAATATATCAGCCTTATGTTCATTGCAGGAATCTAAGTGTTCATTGATGGATAAATGGGTAAAGATGACTCTCTCTCTCTCTCACACACACACACACACACACAGAGGAATCCTATTCAGACATGAAAAAGAATGAAATCTCGCAATTTGCAGCAGCACAGAAGAGCCAAAGGCATTATGCTAAAAGAGGGTATTATGCTAAGAGAAATAAGTCAGACAGAGAAAAACAAATATCATATGGTCTCACTTATATATGGAATATAAAAAACAAAACAAGTGAACAAAACTCCCAAAACTCATGCATCCAGAGAAATGAGTGCTGCTTGTCGGGGGTAGGGTGTTGGGAGTGGGCAAAATGAGGGAAGAGGGTTGGGAGGTACATTCTTGCACTTGTGAAATGAATTAATCATGGGTGCAGCGCGAAGTATAGTGATGATAGTCAATGACTTTGTTGGGCATGTTTGAAAGTTGCCAGTGGAGTGGATCTTGAAAGTTCTCATCAAGAGGAAACAAAATACTTTTGTGTAATTTTTTTGGTGACAAACGCTAAGCTAAGTCGCTTCAGTCGTGTCCGACTCTGTGCAACCCCATAACGGCAGCTCACCAGGCTCCGCCGTCCCTGGGATTCTCCAGGCAAGAACACTGGAGTGGGTTGCCATTTCTTTCTCCAGCACATGAAAGTGAAAAGTGAAAGTGAAGTCGCTCAGTCGTGTCCGACTCTTAACGACCCCATGGACTGCAGCCTACCAGCCTCCTCCGCCCATGGGATTTTCCAGGCAAGAGTACTGGAGTGGGGTGCCATTGCCCAGAAAAAATAGAAACCATATCATTTTTCAGTGAATACAGTGTCAACTCATTACATTGTACACTGTGTTCCAATTATACCTCGATTTTTTAAAAAGTTAGCCTTCCTGTGCTTCAGCTTCCCACCTAAAAATGAAAATTCTGTGTATCTAGGGTTCTATGCAATGGCAACATACTAGAGTACATGCTGCTGGTGCTTAGTCGTGCAGTCATGTCCTGCTGTCTGTGGCGCATGGGCTGCAGCCCACCAGGTCCTCTGCCCATGGAGTTTTCCAGGCCAGAGTACTGCAGTGGGGTGCCTTTTCCTACTCCCAGGGATCTTTCTGACCCAGGGATTGAACCAATGTCTACTGCATCGGCAGGTGGATTCTTTACCACTAGTGCCACCTGGGAAGGCCTATAAAATGAAAGTTAAACGGAACCAATTTTACTCTACCTTATTAAGTTAGAAAAATAGAAAGAGTAAATGCTAAGTTCCTTAAAAGATATATTTTCTAAATTTAATTATCAAATTTCCATACTGTCGTGTATTTGATATTGTCAAGTACTTACACTTTCAGTTTCATTTTGGGATCATTTTGTTTATTTTCAATGAAATTGTTTTTGGATTCATTGGTTGAAACTGAGTAAAATATGTACATTAATTTGGGGAGAATTGACAGAGGTTTTTTTTTTTTTTTAAGTTTTTCTTATTTTTTCGTCGTGCTGGGTCTTTGCTGCTCAGGCTTTTCTCTAGTCGCAGTGTACATATTGAGAAAGTTCTCATCAGTTCTCATTGTGGCATGTGGAATCTTCCTAGACCAGGCATCAAACCTGTGTCCCCCGAAGTGGCAGGCAGATTCTTAATCACTGGATCACCACGGAAGTCTGGAAAGCTATTTTTTAATGTTGATTTTATAACCATCAATTTACTGAATTCTCTCATTCTTTCCAACAATATTTCAGTTGCCTCTCTTGGAGTTTCTCACTGCAAATAACATAGCTACTGCAAAAAAGAGGGAGAAAAGAAGAATATGTCTCTTTTCAAATAATCAAACTCATGTTTTCATTTATGTCTTTCATTGGCTATAACTAGCAGAACAACAGATAGGGTACACAACTTACACACTTGTCTCAGATTTTTAAATGAATGTTAGTTGTTGATTTCAAATAGAAAAGATTGTATCACATGAGAGAAGATTCCTTTTATTTTTTTCTTTACTAATGGCATTCTAGTTTTATACTTATCAGAATTCCTTTGACCAAAAATTGTTTCCATAAAGCCCCACATAACTCATTTTGAATTAATATACATTATATTTAACATGTTGTTAAATGTTAGTCATTAAGTCATGTCTGACTCTTTTGTAGTCGCATGGACTTTAGCCCTCCAGGGTCCTCTGTCCATGAGATTTCCCAGACAAGAATACTGGAGTGAATTGCCATTTCCTTCTCCAGGGGTCTTCCCAACCCAGGGATAGAACTTACTTTTCCTTCATTGGCAGGTGGATTCTTTAACCAGTGAACCACCAAGGAAGCCCCATATTTAATATATATTACTGATGAAGCAACAGTTAGAACTAGACATGGAACAATGGACTGGTTCAAAATTGGGAAAGCAATATGTCAAGGCTGTATATTTTTGCCCTGCTTATTTAACTTATATGCAGAGTACATCATGCAAAATGCTGTGCTGGATGAAGCACAAGCTGGAATCAAGATTGTCAGGAGAAATATCAATAACCTCAGATATGCAGATGACACCACCTTTATGGCAGAAAGTGAAGAAGAACTAAAGAGCGTCTTGATGAAAATGAAAGAGAAGAGTGAAAAATCTGGCTTAAAACTGAACATTTGGAAAACTAAGATCATGGCATCTGGTCCCATCACTTCATGGCAAATAGATGGGGAAACAATGGAAACAGTGAGAGACTTTGTTTTCTTGGGCTCCAAAATCACTGCTGATGGTGATTGTAGCCATGAAATTAAAAGATGCTTGTTCCTTGGAAGAAAAGCTATGACATACCTAGACAGCATATTAAAAAGCAAAGACATTACTTAGCTTGCTGCTGCTGCTAAGTTGCTTCAGTCGTTTCCGACTCTGTGTGACCCCATAGACGGCAGCACACCAGACTCCCCCATCTCTGGGATTCTCCAGGCAAGAACACTGGAGTGGGTTGCCATTTCCTTCCCCAGTGCATGAAAGTGAAAAGTGAAAGTGAAGTCGCTCATTCGTGTCTAAGTCTTAGGGACCTCATGGACTGCAGCCTACCAGGCTCCTCCGCCCATGGGATTTTCCAGGCAAGAGTACTGGAGCGGGGTACCATTGTCTTCTGCGTTACTTAGCCTACAAATGTCCATTTAGACAAAGCTATGGTTTTTCCATTAGTCATGTACAGATGTGAGAATTGGGCCATAAAGAAGGCTGAGTGCCAAAGAATTGATGCTTTGAACAGTAATGTTGGAGAGGACTCTTGAGAGTCCGTTGGACTGCAAGGAGATCAAACCAGTCAATCCTAAAGGAAATCAGTCCTGAATATCCACTGAAGGGACTGATGATGAGGCTGAAGCTCCAATACTTTGGCCATTTGATGTGAAGAACTGACTCACTGGAAAAGACCCTGATGCTGGGAAAGACTGAAGGCGGGAGGAGAAGGGGATGACAGAGGATGAGATGGTTGGATGGCATCACTGATTCAATGGATATGAGTTTGAGCAAGCTTCGGGACCCAGTGAAGGACAGGGAAGCCTGGTGTGCTGCACTTCCTGGGGTCGCAAAGAGTCAGACACAACAGAGCAACTGAACAAAATCATAATTTGCATAATTATTAGGATCTGAAAATACAAATCCCCCTTTTAATACATATGGTGAAGATTAAATTCAGGAAAAAAAGCATTATACATAAGTGTCACATATGAGGCATTTTATTATTAATAGATGCTTCAGAGTAGTGTTTCTCAAAGAGGGGTTCAAAATTCACTTGCGGTACTCATTTGAAGGACAAATTAAAGAACTGTACCCTAGATCCATTAAAAGGGAATTTATGGAGCTGAAGGCTAGGAAGTTGAATTTTCAATAAGATCACCAGGTGGCTCTTACATACCTTCCAGTTTAAAACCCTGCCACAGAGAATAAAAGAACAAGCAAAACATACAGGAAAAAAATAGAGAGGGGGAGTGTATTTGAGCTTATCATCACAGAGTGGCAAAGCTCAATTCATCATGCTGTAGTGAATCAACTGGCTGTGAGCCTGATGAGAACGTTCAGCCTCTGCCTACTCCAGACACTGTCTAGGCTTAATTCTGACCGTTTCCTTTAAATCACTGACTTTTCCAACAGTGCTATAGAGGCTCCAAAACGGAAACACAGAGGAGGATAAACTGCTGGAACTCTCTTTTTCAACTTCAAGCAGAGAAGCTCCACTTTTATCTGTTACATGTTTTAGAGTTCTGAACAATAGTTTAAAAGTTTGCAAATGACTGATTTACACCCTTCAGCAACATCTTAATTTTACTATAAAGTTAGATCATTTACTGTTGCTGCATATGATTAAAACAAAAAGGCTCCATTTGAGCAAGTTTGAGACAGTCCCTTTCCTGTTTTTCTTTATGTATTTGTCTCAAAAAATTAAATATCTTCTTTATCAGTGAAGTCACTCAGTCGTATCCGACTCTTTGCGACCCCATGGACTGTAGCCTATCAGGCTCCTCTGTCCATGGGATTTCCCAGGCAATAGTACTGGAGTGGATTGCCATTTCCGTCTCCAGCGGATCTTCCCGACCCAGGGATCAATAGGGGCTGTGATTTTTGCATATAATGTGTTAAAGGCTTCTGTAAATCTGAGGACATGCTATAGCTGTTTATTATTACTGGGTTTCCCTGGTGGCTCACATGGTAAAGAATCTGCCTGCAATACAGGAGACCTGGGTCCAATCCCTGGGTCAGGAAGATCCCCTGGAGAAGGGAATGGGTACCCACTCCAGTATTCTTGGCTAGAGAATTCCATGGACAGAGGAGCCTGGCAGGCTAGAGTCCATGGGGTTACAAACAGTCAGATACAACTGAGCGACTAACATACTTTATTATTATTACTATTATTAATCAGAAACTTTTAAGTTTTGAAAAGGGAGAAAAAAACAATAAAATAAATAAGGGATAATTCATGTAGGCCCAAGATTAAGACAGGAGCTATGGTTTCTGGCCAGAGCACTCATCACTTTCTGTTGGTTTTGGTGAATGTCCTCACATACGTCTGAGTCTCAATTCCTTCTTCAATAAGTGAAAGATGTTGGAATGAGATTGCCAAGCTTCTTTTCAGCCCTAAAAATTGATGACTTCTTTGTATGTCAAAGAATTCAACATACTTAGATTAGTGCACACTGCTGTATTTCAGGCTCTCTGCTATACACAAGAAAAAAATTCTGGTTAATTATTAGGCATAGAAACTCCAATACTTTGGCCACCTGATGCGAAGAGCTGACTCACTTGAAAAGACCCTGATGCTGGGAAAGATCGAGGGCAGGAGGAGAAGGGGACGACAGAGGATGAGATGGTTGGATGGCATCACCGACTGAATGGACATAGGTTTGGGTGGACTCTGGGAGTTAGTGATGGACAGGGACACCTGGCGTGCTGTGGTTCATGGGGTCGCAAAGAGTCGGACACGAATGAGCTGAACTGAACTGAATGTCTGCTATACATTGAGACTAATTTATTCTAAAATTGATTGCATGCATGCTAAGTCACTTCAGTTGTGTCCAACTGTGTACAACCCTATGGACACTAGCCTGCCAGGCTCCTCTGTCCATGGGATTCTCCAGGCAGGGGATCTTCCCGACCCATGGATTGAACCCACATCTCATGTTTCCTGCATTGTCAGGTGGGTTCTTTACCACTAGCGCCACCTGGGAAGCCCCCTAAAATTAATTAATTCACCACAATAAATACTTATGTGTAATTAAAAGCAAGGACCCTAAGATAATCGTTATGCTCACTCTTCTTTTTAAACATAAGCATGTAAATTAACTTCCTATGTTAATTAAGGTAACCAGTTCACCAGGACAAGGATGCCACATTAAGTCAAGGCTAGTACGTCAGTTCTCCACTTTAGGCTTTGCTTCTCTTTACATTAGTTTTTCAAGGCAAGTTGTTTTCCCAGGTAGTACTTTGCTTTCCTCCTACAGTCTCTGAAGAGCTGAATTCTTTACATGGTTTATTTTCAGTTGTGTTCCATGATATTTCACTAGATCTCACTGCTTAGAAATGAATTAAGTAAAATCATGAGCCTTTCATCTATTTAGCAAATACTCGCCGAACACACCCTGCAATCTTAGCAGTGCAGAGGACGTTGAGGCAAGGAAGAAGAGGAGATAGCCATGACCTGGAGAAGCTCACAGCCTTTTTTTTTTTTTTTTGGCTGCGGCATGTGGGATCTTAGTTCCCTGGCCAGGAACTGAACCTGCGTTCCCTAAGTGCAGACTCTTAACCACTGGACCACTAGGGAATTCCCAGCTCACAGCTTTCTTGAGTCAATGTAGAAAGTAAAAACCATAGCTAGTATACTGACCCCATGATAAAGAAGATCCTTAACAAATGATCATTTTGACTTTTCAAACAAAAATTCCTTACCAACAATTGTATGTGAAATACACATTTGAAAATTTAACAACATGGTATTGTTCTGAAAGGGAGCCCTAGTAATATTTCTTTGTGGAAGCTGAAATAAATTCAAACATAAGATAATGAATAGATTGAAGAATCACTATTTTGGTATAAGCATCACTACAAAGCTGTAAGGGCGAGAGCATGGAAATGACAACTGCTACACATAATAACCGTATTTTTCCTCCCCCCTCCATCCTATTGTTCAGTTTTGCAAAAGAGAACTATTGGGGTTAGGCATCTTAGAGAAAGGGGAGAAAAAGGTAGACACAGCACACAGGAAGAATTTTTATCTTACTTTTCCTTTCATCCCAGTTTACTTTTTGCCTAGTGATTGTAGCATAGATGCTGTTCCCAGGAGCCTGGGTCCCACAGGGTTGGGTAAAACATCAATAACATACTTTAAACAATTCTTCACAGTCAGACGTTCACATTGCATTTGGATTTGCCATGCTCTTTGTAAGCCCATACTCATTTTATGTATACATACAGTTCTCTTCACTTTGCTGTTCTTTCCCTGTGTTAATGAGATATTGATACTGTGTTTTGCAGAGTTTATCCCCACCTCAGAGCTCCCTCACTTCTCTGAATTAAAGTTAGACACTGCTGCAATGTTCTTTGGTTCCTGCTTTGTTGGGAAAGCTTTCAGTGGCAATATCTATGATCATGGGTGTATTAAATGTCAGGCTTGAAATAATCATTCTGGCCTGGGCTGATGGTAAATGAGGGGACTTCTCCTTTACTTTTCATCCTGTGCAAGGAAAATTCCTTTCAGATTCAACACACAAGTCAAATGAGCTCAGACTCAGCTTGAATGTGTATCCCACTCTGCCTCCCTCACCACCTCCGAAAAACAGAATCCACAGAACCTAAGCTGAATACTACCATTAAGAGGAAATTGCATTCACCACATCTCCAGGAGAACAGCAAAGAGAACCAAGATAAATGCCAGGATACATCTTGGATCTTTTCTAACTGATGTGTCAGTGTGTGGCAGAACTTAGAAGAGCGGGAAAAGATGTCATTTCTGCTCTTTGGGATGAAATTAACTTCTTTTCAAAGTTATTTTAAAGTATCATTTAATTATTTCTTGTGTGCATCTGAAAATGAAAGTAAATTAAAGAATCCACTGGGCTTTGAAACTTTCCTATATATTAAAAAATTTTATAGTGACTCTAAGTAAGCATCTAGCAATCTTTTTTGTATTGTAATTTAATTCCTTGTGACTCATTCTTTTCATGTGATCTCTGAAATAAAATATCAGCGTTCTTGAGCACAGAGTGGAGTACTAAATAACTCTAAATATACATGATGGTAGGCACTGCCGGCCAGCTGGTCACGTTTAAGAGCTGCAGTTTTCCCAGTATATGTAACTAAGTTATCTGTGAAAATGATAGCCGAATCTGCAGGTTCTTATTCAGGAATACGGAATTTGATACCGGAAAATAAGAAGAAGCCTACGGCGGTTGGGTTTTTGCCGTCCGGATCAAAAACATGAACAGGCTCAAAGAAATAATGAGGCAGGCAGCGCGCGCGATGGGCCCTGCGTTCCCCTGGGAACTGCGCCGCGCGACCCAGGGGACTGGCACGCACCCTCCTGACCGCATCTCTGCGCGCAGGCCACTCCCGCAGCTCCCGGTGCGCACCCACGTCTGCCCTGCCCCGGAGTCCCTGGGCTGCAGAACTCGCCCCAGGCCTGTGGCTTTTCAGAAACACAGTTTCGTTTCTCCCTGCACACGGACGGGGATTCTTGACAGATAATTTGGCTGTCAGATGCCAGCTTGCCTGTGTAGTAACATCATCTTCTTGAACACGATAACAATATATTTTAAAGGCATGGCACGTGTGAACAAAAGCTCATCTTACAGATCCGGGCAAAAAGATAGTGCATGGACATCCCGAAGTCTAAAAGTCTCCTCTGCTCTGCAATGTTCATTTGTTATAGGAGGAGCCGCATCTCAGGAATGTAATCGTTCTGAAACTGTGGGGGCTGTATTTCTTTCTTTACTGGAGCAGTATTGTGCTGTATGATTTTGGGTGGGTTTCATTTAATATTTGCTCATTTGGGGAAAAATGAATATTAAGAGTATAAACTACCTTTAAGGTAGTAGTCACCAACAGAGGCTTGATCAGATTCGAATTTTTGGACATCATTACTTCACAGACACTGTATCATATCAAGGGCACGTAATCCCCAGTGGCTTTTCTTTCTGTGATGACAGTATTCGTTGACAGAAACTATCAACCTGGTATGTTCATTATAAATTTCCCCACCCGCTCTCCACCTATGGTTTCAGCAGCCCTTGATAACCGTTTCTTAGATACTGTATTCATTCGCGGCTGCAAAATGGCAATAGTTTAATTCTGTCATTCCTTCTTCATTTATTGGCAGGATCTCTTCTCAGTAATTGAGTACCCCGAGATACAGTTCATACAGAAAAGGCAAAATAAGTGCTTGACTCTTGTATCTATCCATTTTGTTGGAAATAAAGAGTTGCTTCCTTCACATCCTTCAAAGGTGACCAGTGAGTCTATTTTTGGAGAGTTACTGTGAAGCTGTGGATATTATTGTACTTGATGCATTTCAATGTGCTGCAGTTATTTATTTACTTATTTATTTGATGCTCAAAATATCCCATTTCCTGCCAGTGCTCTTGTGTCTGTCTGGCACCACTCTAGACATCTTTGACAGCTTTCTCGCTTCCGGTACAACAGGATGTTCCAAGGGTCAGAGGAAGATATTAAATGACATCATAGGGAAGCAGTCAACAACATTTAGAATGAGAAACTCTTCAGGACAAACTATTTGGTTTCTTCAACAATAAATTGCAAGAGGGAAAGGAAGGAGAGCGTGAAAGCCATAGATGGGAAGAGACTGGAAAAACCAGATAAATGCAATTTCTGGACCTTGTTTGCATCCTAATTAAAAAAAGCTGTGAAAGAGATAATCAGCAAGAACCTACTGTATGGCAAAGGGAACTCTCCTCAGTATTCTATAATACCTACATGGGAAAAAATATGAAAAAGAATAGATGTGTGCCTGGGCTTCCCTGGTGGCTCAGATGGTAAAGAATCTACCTTCAGTAAAGGAGATCTGGGTTTGATCCCTTGGCCGGGAAGATCCCCTGGAGAAGGGGATGGCTACCTACTCCAGTATTCTTTTCTGGAAAATTCCATGGACAGAGGGGCCTGGCGGGCTACAGTCCATGGGGTCACAAAGAGTCAGACACGACTGAGCAATTTTCCTACACAGATCTACTTCTAATAAAATCACTTTGCTGTACACCTGGAACTAACAAAACATTGTAAATCAGCTATGCTCCAATACATTTAAAAAATAGCTGTAAAAGATAATGAGAAAAAATCAAGGAAAAATTAATGCTGGTTGTTGGTGTTTTGGTGGTAATAAGGAATTGGCATTAAAATGTTAAAATGTGGTAGTACAATTGTATGTTAAGAAATACTGTTTTAGTGATACATACAAAAGTATTTATGGGTAAAATTTTACAATATCTGAAATTTATTTCAAAAGGATCTAGTTGGAGAGGAAAGTAGATACGATGTAGGGAACACAGATGTAATATAGATGGAGTATGTTTGGCCATGTGTTGATAACCGTTGAAGCTGGGTGATGGGTATGTGGTGAGGCCCTGCATTATTCTCTCTGGTTTTATATGCTTGAAAATTTCATAATAAAAAATTTTAAATGTATTTTAAAATAGAAACCACCCTAGAAGGAAGCTGAAGAGGAACTGGCGTTGGTAGAACAACACCAACTCCATAAATAAAGTCTTGCCTAATTCGGAAATGTGCTAACCACCTGCCAGCTGCAGTATCAGAGTAAGAGGAGAGACCTGGTGACTAAGCAAGCCGACTGATGCTCTCTTGTGTTACTGAGGTGTGCCCTGGGCCTGTGCTCAGTGCTTTTGTGTGTGTTTAGCTCACCTCGTCCTCACAATAGCTTCATAAGACTGATGGTGCTATTAAAATACCTATTTTACAAATGGAAAACCTGAGGTTCAAAGGGACTACTCCCATGATAAGCAGAGACAGGCTTCAAACCGTTTGGTCTGGCTCTAGAGCCTGTATTACAGTGACATAAATAGCTCTTAATAGAAGCCAGGCCTGTTCAAAGTGCTTCGCTTCTATTCATTCAGTGTTCTCAACAAACCCTCTGAGGAAGACCCTTCCAGTAGACCCTTTCCACAGGTGAGAAGATTGTGCTGTAACAGGTGAAGTAACTGCAAAGTCGCCCAGCAGACCTGGAGCCTCTGCTGCCTCTCACACCCTTAGCTGCCCGTCTACATTGTGCAGGGGTCCTTCCTTCCTGGTTTGAGAAGCATCTGTTGAGTACAGGCAAGAGCTGTCACTGTCAAAAGTGCTGGGTTATGGGGATGAACTTTTCTCTTTTTTTTGCCTTCCATTAGCTTCCTGTCTTTTCGTCCCTGAGTCTCTGGGGAGCTACTTAGAAGATGATAGGGCTACAACTGAGAAGCTCATGCTATCTGTGGATACTTCATTGTCTGAAGTTGAGTTAGGAAGAGAACTGAACTGTCTCCCCAAGAAGGCTTCCCGAGAGTTTCTGAGGCGAGGCTCTGAAGGAAGTTGCTTGTGAATCCTATCGCTTCACACTGAGAGCCTCCACTGCTGGGGGTACCTGGTCGCTGGTCCCCAGGGACACCATGCTCATTCCCACCTTGCAACCTTCCCTTGCTGGGCTCTGTTCCCAGCTTATTCATCTCTGCTTTGGCTCTCAGTAACCTCCCTACTCTGAAATCTCAATGTCCTTTTGGTTGTGCTAATCAATTTTGTACTTAATTATATACACCCCTCAATTGTTACCTAAGAGTTTCACTGTGTGTATCTTGCCTCTTTGGTTCAGTTGTAAATATTTGGAAGCCAAAGAATAGGTCTTATGCTGCACTGATACTCCCTCAACAAGCCCCAAACCATGGAGTGGTGCTCACTAAACGTGATTATAGGAAAGTCTTTACCACTGTACAGTGTATGTTAGATGGCAGCACACGTAAAATGGTCAAGAACACAAGCTCGCCCTCTTACTAGTGGTGTGTCTCAAGGCAGATTATTTACATCTTTTATGTCTTTGTTCTCCTCTCTGTAAAATGGATGTAGATAACAGTTTCTACTTCATGCGGGTAGAGTACTTAGCAAAGTGCCTAGTAACAAATATTTAATACAATAGCAGCTAGTAATTTTACTATTACTGCTAACTACCTAGCAAAGTAAGGTTTCATTTATTTATTTACTTGTATTTTGCCTGTGCTGGGTCTTTGTTGTGGTGTAGGCGCTTCATTGCCGTGTGCAAGCTCTCTAATTGCAGCACACAGATTTAGTTGCCCCTCAGTATGTAGGATCTGTTTCCTGACCAGGGATCAAACCCATATCCCCTGCATGGGAAGGCGAATTCTTAACCACTGGACCACCAGGGAAGCCCCAGTAAGGTTTTATTGACGAACCAGAGCATTTTTTCCCTACATATGGAATCAGATTAAATCAGAGATTGCACAATATGCATGATTTAGCTGACTCAGGAGGCTATGGGGTATAGTGGGAAATCAATGATCACTAAATTCTTCTTGGAATTGGACCAGAAACCAATTTTCTCCTCTGATCCTGGCCATAAAATCTTGGCTTTTATGAGCCTTGGTTTGTTCCTATGAAAAATGGAATTAATAATAGGTAGTTCACTAGGTTGGGCTTCCCAGGTAGCTCAGATGGTAAAGAATCTGCCTGCAGTGCAGAAGACCTGGGTTCAATCTCTGGGTCAGGAAGATACTCTGGAGGAGGAAATGGCAACCCACTCCAGTATTCTTCTTGCCTGGAGAATCCCATGGACAGTGGAGCCTGGTGGGCTACAGTCTATGGGGTCGCAAAGAGTCAGACATGACTGAGTAACTTTCACTTCACTTCACTTCAGTCTATTAGGTTGCTGTATGGTTCAGAAAAATGGATATAAAGCATCTAGCCCAGAATTTTTTACAAAATGGATCTTAAAGAAACCATTCCGTTTAACATCATCAAGCCTGTAGTGTTTCTCTCTACAGAGATTATGTCTGCTTAGTAGATGAGGCCTTTGTGGTTGTTTTCTTTTCTTTTTCCCTTTTGCCATGCGCAATCTTAGTTCCCCGACCAGGGACTGAACCTGTGCCTCCTGCAGTGGAAGCATGGAGTCTTAACCACTGGACTACCAGGGAAGTCCCCCGATTGTAATTATTTATGGTTGATTTATTGACCTCTCTTTTCTAGGAAGTTCTAGCCCTCTAGACCAACTGCAATACTTCAGTGCCTCTGAATCCTTGCTATTCAACTATACTCCTTTCTGTTATATGTTCCCAGGAGTATATACTTGGTACATACTAGGAACTTAATGAGTTTATATTGAATGACTCAAGAACCTACTTTCTACAGATGCATATAGACCATCCCGGGGCTTCCCTGGTAGGTCAGCTGGTAAAAAAAATCCTCCTACAATGTGGGAGACCAGGGTTTGATCCCTAGGTCAGAAAGATCCCCTAGAAGAGGGCATAGCAACCCTCTCCAGTATTCTTGTCTGGAGAACCCCATGGACAGAGGAGCCTGGCAGGCTTTAGTCCATGGGGTTGCAAAGAGTTGGATGTGACTGAATAACAAGGTATAGCATAGACCATCCCTCTTCTGTTAACACACTCTTCCCAGTTTATCAACCTCTCAGTCTACTGTTGACTGATCTCACCTATCACATTTTGGTGCTTCTTCATGTTGTCCCAAGGACGACCTTCACTCTAGTGCTTCTTTTTTCCATCCACTAGTAAGATTTTGGTCGCTAAGAGTTGGACACGACTGAGCGACTTCACTTTCACTTTTCACTTTCATGCATTGGAGAAGGAAATGGCAACCCACTCCAGTGTTCTTGCCTGGAGAATCCCAGGGATGGGGGAGCCTGGTGGGCTGCATAGGCCAGTCTATGGGGTCGCACAGAGTCAAACACGACTGAAGCGACTTAGCAGCAGCAGCAGCAGCAGTAAGATTTTTAGATCAGACAGGAAAGAGGCCATCTCAGGCTGGGTAAGTGATGTCTTTGAAGAGATTCAGGAATGCCAAATGAATAATGCTTGAGGGGAACCAGAATACAAGGTGGGAAAAAATGCAGAGAGAAGATAAATAGGGCGGGTGGAGAGAGGTTGTGGAGAGACTTAACGGTCAGGCCAAAGAATCTAGCTTGACATATCTGGCAGTTGGAAAAGCCAAAAGGTTGTTTATATAAGTTATGATAATCTTTTTTTCTTGGCTGTGCCTGTCTTAGTTCCCTGACCAGGGGGTGTACCCACGCCCCCTTGCACTGGGAGCTCAGAGCCTTAACCACTGGACTGCGAGGGAAGTCCCTACAGTGATATTTAAATATAGTTTTATACATTAAAGAGTCAAAACTGCTATTATAATTAAAACAACAGTTTCTTGTTTCCCCTTTCCTAATCCCCTGTTCCCACTCCCTAGAGGTAAACATGTTAAATTCCTTTAAACTGTTTCCTCTGGTTATTTGAATCTACTTGTTTTCTTTTTGCAGGATGACCCCCAGCTCTTGCTCCATTACCTTCTCTCCATCTTCCCAATACAGTCCCATCATAATTTTTTGTTAAATCAGTATTTGTGATTTATATTGTTACAGTCATTTATATTGTATAAATACAGTTCACAACTAATTAAATTTTCTTTGCTACACAGTTTTTGCTAGTGTTAGTTATTGCCTCATTGTTTTATTTACTTAATTGCTGTGTACTGACCACTAATTGAGCCCCAGATGCTTCAATAAAGATGTAAGCTAATCGAGTATATAAATAACCTATTGGATTTTTCTCAACTTGCTGACTTAGCAACTAAACAACAACAATGGATATGGAGCTCTTAGCAATATCTCTGACAAAAAATAACTAGTGAAAATTATCTTTGTTTGTGTGTTACAGGCATCATCCACTTAGAAATTTTGTTTTCATTCTAGTTTTCGAGTGACCTTTGCTATGCAAGGAATTTGTATACAATTGCCGAGTGCCCTCTAAGTTGCTTGAGTCGGGTCCAACTCTTCAAGACCCTGTGGACTGTAGCCCATTAGGCTCCTCTGTCCATGGGATTCTCCAGGCAAGAATACTGGAATGAGTTGCCATGCCTTCCTTCAGGGGATCTTCCCAACCCAGGGACTGAACCTCCATCTCATATCTCTTGCATTGGCAGGTGGGTTCTTTACCAGTGGCACCACCCAGGAAGCCCATGCTATTGCTAAGTTACCAAAATATTTTCAAATTCTTTATTTTCACTTGATCCTCAAAATGACCATAGAATTAGACTGATTTTGAAACCTGGCTGTAGCGCTTACTGGTCGTGTGCAAACTGAGTGGGTGCTTGATCAGTTGCTCAATCTGTCCACTCTTTGCAACCCCATGGACTGTAGCCCAGCAGGTTCTTCTGTCCATGGGATTTCCCAGCCAAGAATACCAGAGTGGGTTGCCATTTCCTTCTCCAAGGGATCCTCCCAACCTGGGGATCAAACCCGCATCTCCTGCATTGGCAGGTGGGTTCTTTACCACTGCACCACCTATGTGCAAGTTATCTAATTTCTTTTCTCATTTTTTTCCAAAGAAGTTGGGGCTAGTTTTAAGGATTCAATGAGATAATGTCCAAATATCAATATATATATATGTTAACTATTGTTATTGAGGTAAAGTGTTATTAATCTATTTGCTGATTAGACAAAACAAAACAGAGAAATTAAGTTGCATGTACTGTTGGCACAGTGTGTTAGGGCAGAGAGTAAAAGTGAATTCAGCCGTGTCCGACTCTTTGTGACTCCATGGACTATACAGTCCTTGGAATTCTCCAGGCCAGAATACTGGAGTGGGTAGCCCTTCCCTTTTCCAGGGGATCTTTCCAACCCAGGGATCAAACCCAGGTCTCCCACATGACAGGCAGATTCTTTACCAACTGAGCCACAAGGGAAGCCTGGGCTTAAAGCTCATCACGGACTGAATCATAGTGTGAGTATCAGAGGAGAGTTTGACTTATACTCATGTTCGCTGCTACACCCTACTGCCTAAAGTAATATCTGGTAAATAATAGGCAATCATACATGTGATGAGTAAATCAATACAAACACAAAGTTTCAGGCATGGAAATGGTCTCCAAAATTTGGTTAAATAAATTGATTTTTCAAATAGGGAAACTGAGGCCCAGACACTTTTAAGTGAACCTTGGACATGTTTTTTGTTTTGTTTCTTTGTGTCTGCATAGTGCTTTTTGAAACAAACATTAAAGTAGTTGCCAACATAGGCCTGGCCATCTATGAATAGAAAATTAAATTTAGTGGCTTAAAGACAATAGAGTTTTATTTCTTGCCCATGTAAGAGAAAAACTAGTGGTGAGCAACTCAAGGTGGTAACTCCAGAGTCAGGAAGATCGTAGACACATATCCTTCCTCTCTACCATTCTTAACACATGGCTTCCATCATGTGTTACACACATACACACACACACACAGACACAGGCTTACAGACATATTTGGCTGCGCCAAGTGGCTTGTGCCCTAGTTCCCCCACAAAGGGTCAAACCTGGGCCCCAGAAGTGAAAGTCCTAACCACTGGACCACCAGGGAATTCCCTTCACCTTCTATGTAGTGTTATGGTTTTAAAAAACCAAAAAAAATTGGCTGCTGAGGCTCCAGCCATTGCATTCTGTCAGGAAGGAGGAAGATGAGGAAAAGGGGGCGCTTTCCAGCCGGGCTGGCCCGGGAGATTACCTGAACTTTCCACACAACTTCCCTTTTTATCTCATCCACCCAAGGTGCAAAAGAAGTTGGAGAATGTATATTTTTTTTAAATCAGATGGACTTGCTGTCTGGGTTAAAGCAGGGTTCTTTGTATAAGGAAAATAGAGGGGAGTCAATATTGGGTAAAAATTTTCTATCAGTTGTCAATACTTTTAAAAATCAGAAAATTTTACATAGAAATTTGGATTTCTCTTGTAAACTCAGAAGATGGAGCTGAGTTATAGGTCAGAGAGAAAAGCAGATTTGGCTGGACTGGAAGAGACTGGATGGCGTGGAGGAGGCTCAGAGGAGGCTCATGAAGGCTAGACTGAAGAGAGAGGAGGGAGTTGAAATTCCAGAACATGAGGCGTGATTTGGAGTTTGGCGTTCTGGTCTGATAAAATTGGTGTTTTGAGAGGATTCATCTAGTCATAGTGTAGAGAATGGGATAAATGGGAATGGTAGAAAGAACTGGTAGAGAGCTATTGCAGAGATCCAGGCATGAAGCGATGAGAATAGTACCAGCAATACCAACAGAACTATGCTGCAAGCTACACACATAATTTAAAATGTCCTATTGGCCATATTTTAAAAAGAAAAAAAGAATTCACGTGACACTGACTTTCATAATAGATTTCACTTATCCAGTGTCTCTAAAATGTTATCATTTGGAGATGTGATCCATATAAGTTGTCAATGAGCTGTTTTACATCTTTTGTTTGTGTATTGTCATTGAAATACAGTGTATATTTCGCACTTACAGCACATCTCAATTCAGATGTCAGTTTTTTATCAGAAATATTTGGTCTGTATTTAGAGTGCATACAATTTATAGCTGAAAAAGTACAGTCACATACCCAAGTGATCCCAAATACACTTAATTTTTCCAATAACTGGAGTATTTATTTTCAAATTTATGCTAATTAAAATATAAATGAAGTTAAAAGTTCAGTTCCTTGACCACACTCACTTTAAGAGCTCAGTAGCGACAGGTGGGCAATGGCTTCCATATAGGATAGCCACATCCAAGATGGAGAATGAAGACAGAGACAAAGGCCCCAGTTGGAGACACACAGTTCATAAAAGCTACGCATCAGATGAAGCACTTCTGATAAGACCCATATGAGCACTGTCCTACAAAAGCACTAAACTTAGCATTTTGCATATTCCCTAGACCTGCCAGATCATTTTACATCTCCTGTCCCTTCACCCAGAAATGCTTTCCCCTTCTTTTTTGATCTGAAAAAAATGCCTATTTATCTTTCAAGTCTCCATTCAGAGGTCATCTTTGTGAAATCTGCCCGAGGCCTCTCAGACCTGGTTAGTTGCCCCATCTATTTTGTTGCTGTTTGTTTTGCTTTTAAATTTACTGAGCATAGCAAAAGATGTATTCCCTTTTTTATCATTTAATGAGCAATTATCAGTACGTACGTGATCATAACTCATTACAGCATAAATCTCTGCATTAATATTAAAATGACTCATCTTGTTAGCATTAAATTTTTTTTCTTTAAATTTTGTATTGACATATAGCCAATTAACAATGCTGTGATAGTTTCAGCTGAATAGTGAAGGGATTCAGCCACATATACATATATCCAATTCTTTCCCAAACTGCTCTCCCATTCAGGCTTGGCAGGTAGAGTCTTATCTACTGTACCACTAGGAAAGCGGTATTTTTTTCACATTCTCATAGATCTGTAATTTTCTTGAGATAGAGAACCATCCTAGTTGTCTCTGAATCCCTAGTATGCAGCACAGGACCGTATAGGTTCTTAATAGAAGGTTATTGAATGAAGATGACCTTCAGTTTAGCCTAGAACTTGCTTCTCTATTGGCACTTTAGTCTGCTACATTTTAAAAAGGTATGTTCAGCTATCTTAATTCAATTTTTGCTTTGTCTATTTGAATTTCATTGGACATGTGCTTTCCAAATAGCATAGTTCAAGAATGGCTTCTACCTTTATGCCTCCATACATAAAATTGGCCTGATGCAGGCTTGTATAAAATTCTCCTCTTTTTTAGACTTAACCTCAGACATGCCGCTGCACTAAATAATGCATTTGAAATTAATGTGTGTCTTTTTGACTGTTACCTTTTAGGTGGACAAATCCCAGCATATAACAGTTCTTGAATGACAATCACAAGAACTTCTCAAAATGTGCAAGGTACTCATTTCAGTGTAACCTACTTGAGCAAGGGGCTGTAAAAAAGACCGACAGCATGACAAGGCACATCTTCACCTCCCAGGTAAGAAAGGATAGATTCCATTAGGCGCTTTTAACTCAGGCACAGTCAACTTCACCATGATAGAGTGACTGACCTTCAGTGCAGCCAAATCCACATTGCCATGCTTTAGACGGTGAGAAACACAGGGAGCCTTAGATGATCTCAACTGGTAGGGAGGCAGTTTGGCCACATCTATTAAAATTGTAAGTGCACATTCCTTTGACCCTCCAAATTCTACTTCTGAGAATTTATTATACAGAAATACTTACATCAATAGGTATAATCTTCATGAGTGGAATTAGTGCCCTCAGTTAGCGCCCTTATAAAAGAGGGTCCTTCCATCATGTTAGGACATAGTGAGAAGACAGAGGTTGATGAACCAGTAAGTGGACCCTCAGCAGTCACTGACTCTACTGGTATCTTGACCTTGGACTTCCCAGCCTCTCAAACTGTAAGAAATAAATGTTTGCTGTTTATAAGCCAAAATATATATCTATATTTGCATAAATACATAAATATGTGTGGGAAAGGGTGACTTTTATATTTGTATTGTAAGTTGTTATTTTGAATATTCAAAACAGCTTCCACAGCAATTGGTATCAGATTGCTGTGGTTAATAAAACAAATCGAGTAAAGTATGCTATACCCATACGATGGAATTGGAGAAGGCAATGGCACCCCACTCCAGTACTCTTGCCTGGAAAATCCCATGGACAGAGGAGCCTGGTAGGCTGCAGTTCATGGGGTTGCCAAGAGTCGGACACTACTGAGCGACGTCACTTTCACTTTTCACTTTCATACATTGGAGAAGGAAATGGCAGCCCACTCCAGTGATCTTGCTTGGAGAATCCCAGGGACAGGGGAGCCTGGTGGGCTGCCGTCCATGGGGTCGCACAGAGTCGGACACGACTGAAGCGACTTAGCAGCAGCAGCAGCATACGATGGAATACAATGCAGCTGTCACAAAAAATAAGGTCTAGATGGATAGATATGTAGACAATTTTTGTTTAACATGTAAAGGTATTCAGGATTTATTACTGAATAAAAAGAGCAAGTAACAGGACATGATTTATTAAAATAAATGTGCACATTTATCTTTAGGATATTAAAATGGGAAAGCATAAGTTTTCCAACATAAATTTCTTTATTGTTTGAAGTTTGTTCAGAGTACCATATTTTTAATTTTAAAAGGTTTTTTAAACATAAAGACTACAAGGAAAGTAAAGAAACAAGAAAATTGGCTTCCCTAGTGGTCCAGCAGTTAAGAATCCACGTGATGATTCAGGGGACAAGATCCCTGGTCCAGGAAGATCCCACATGCTGAAGGGCAACTAAACCCATGAGCCACAACTACTGAAGCACAGGTGCCTAGAGCTGGTGATCTGCGACAAGAGAAGCCACCGCAATGAGAAGCTGGTGCCCATGACAAAGAGTAGCTTCCGATCACTGCAACTAGAGAAAGCCTGCTTGCAGCAATGAAGACCCAACGCAACCAAGAACAACAAAAAAATTTTTTAAGAAAGAAACAGGAAAATGTCTCAATAGCAGAAAATTCAAGCTTCATATAAAACAGTAATTCTGAGCAATGCCTTGTAGGAAACAATAGCAGCTCTAATGACATGGTCACATATATATGAAGTGAAGTGAAGTGGCTCAGTCGTGTCCAACTCTTTGCGACCCCATGGACTGTAGCCAACTGGGCTCCTCCGTCTATGGGATTTTCCAGGCAAGAATACTGGAGTGGGTTGCCATTTCCTTCTCCAGGGGAACTTCCCAACCCAGGGATCGATCCCGGGTCTCCCGCATTGTAGGCTGATGCTTTACTGTTTGAGCCACAAGGGAAGCCCCCTCCCATGTATATATATATATATATATATATATATATATATATATATATATATTTTATTTTTTTTTTAAGTACACCTAGGATCTAGATTGGGGAAGGAAATGGCAACCCACTCCAGTGTTCTTGCCTGGAGAATCCAGGGATGGGGCAGCCTGGTGGGCTGCCAACTATGGGGTCGCACAGAGTCAGACACGACTGAAGCGACTTAGCAGCAGCAGTAGCAGCAGGACCTAGATGGAGAAGGCAATGGCACCCCACTCCAGTACTCTTGCCTGGAAAATCCCATGGATGGAGGAGCCTGGAAGGCTGCAGAGTCCATGGGGTTGCAACGAGTCGGACACTTACTGAGCAACTTCACTTTCACTTTTCACTTTCATGCATTGGAGAAGGAAGTGGCAACCCACTCCAGTGTTCTTGCCTGGAGAATCCCAGGGGCGGAGGAGCCTGGTGGGCTGCCGTCAATGGGGTCACACAGAGTCGGACACGACTGAAGTGACTCAGCAGCAGCAGCAGCAGCAGCAGCAGCAGGACCTAGATATTTACTTACTTACTTACTTTTTGGCCTTGCCACTTGGCATGTGGTATCTTAGTTCCCCTGTCAGGGATCAAACCTTTACCCTGGCCACTGTAAGCTCAGAGTCCTAACCAGTGGACAGCCAGTGAGGTCCCACAATATAGTCATCCTATTCTCTCTTCTGAAGTAGAAGCTTTTGTACGCTGCTTTAGTCGCATGTCCATACTCATTTTTTCAGATTCAGTTTCTAATACCTTCTCTCTGGTTCATAATCAAAGTTCCTCGAGATAAATGATCTGATCAGGTTGACCAATCAATAAGCAACCTGGATTAGTCCTCTTGGGTAGGGTTCTTATGCCAGGCCATTTCATGGGCTTATATTCTCCCTTTATGGCTCACTGGCTTTGGCTAGAGCAGTCTCATGGTCAGTGAGCCCAAGGTTAGAGGCTTATATGACACAAAGCAAGGTCACATGCGCAAAGAACACCCATGTCTTTGAAGAAGAATGCAAGCAACCACACACATGTAGTGTTACATGGACCATCCACTGTATGCTCCGTTTGGTTTTATACAACTAATGAGAGAGAGACTAAACAGAATCAATGACCATGGTTGTTGCTCTGTCATTAAGGAAGCCAGCCAAGAACCCCTTTAAAGACTTCCTTCTAGGTGGAGAGGAAGTTCGTCTTCACTGTGTTTCCAGGTGGGTCAGTTTGTTTCCCTGGACTGCTAGTTTGCACTGTACATGCATGCTTAAGATCAAAAGATTCAATTTCAAAAGCAACTTTCTTTCACCATTTGAAACTTTCTTTTCTTTGAAAGATTAATGGAATGATATAGAAAAGGAAAAAAACACTACTGCTACTGTTTTTGAAGGTATGACATAAGTCACAGTGTTTGTAGGGATGACAGTGTAGCTAAAATCTTTATAGAATCTGGATTCATGTAATTCTGTACTCTTGAAGTATTTCAAAGCCAAGTCTGGGCACTTATTTTTAAACCTTAAAAGGCAGGTCATTCAAACCCTCCAGAAAAAGGGAAAGAAAGCAAAAGAATAGGTATATCCTCAAAGAATGTAGAGATGAACATTTTCTTTATCCTCTTTAATTTAAAAATAGACATCTTCAGACCATTAGGAATATTGTTAGTCTTTTCTTGATGGCAAAAGGGCCATCTGTCTTTGAGAACCCATAAAAGATGCATATGTGTTTACAATACTTCCCAGCAGGTAACATCCCTGTTTCTTGTGGAAGGTAGTGGCAATACAGGAAGAATGCTATGGTGTCATTCATTTTTCTGCACCTTAAAACAGGAAGACAAATTTGCCAAGGTATATCTGGTCAAACTGTTGGGTCAATGAAGTTTTATTATTATGCAAAGTCCGTCACTTACCTTTTAGTCTCAGTGTACTCCTCATAGTGTCTAATATGATCTTATATGAGAATTTCAAAGCATATTAAGCAAATGGCTATTGAATATCTATCTTGTGCCAAGCACAGAGTTAGGCACTGGGACGCCAAAGTAAGTAAGATGCATTTCCTACCCTAAAGTTACTCATATCTAGCAGGGAAAGCAGCCTTGTTAACAACTAATTATAATGCAGTGTATATGTGCTCATTAGGGACTTGTGCAGCTGTCCACCTAAACCCAGTTGAGAGGGGTTACCTTGGGCTTCCCTGGTGGCTCAGATGGTAAAAAGAAAAAATATGCCTGCAATGCAGGAGACCAGGTTTTGACTTCTGGGTTGGGAAGATCCCCTGGAGAAGGGAATAGCTACCCTGTCCAGTATTCTTGCCTGAGAATTCCAGGGACAGAGGAGCCCAGCATGCTACAGTCCATGGGGTTGTAAAGAGTCAGACATGACTGGATGACATAAACACACACCTGTACCTTGTTTCATTGCTGCTGCTAAGTCACTTCAGTCGTGTCCGACTCTGTGCGACCCCATAGACGGCAGCCCACTAGGCTCCCCATCCCTGGGATTCTCCAGGCAAGAACACTGGAGTGGGCTGCCATTTCCTTCTCCAATGCATGAAAGTGAAAAGTGAAAGTGAAGTCGCTCAGTCGTGTCCGACCCTCAGCGACCCCATGGACTGCAGCCTACCAGGCTCCTCCGTCCATGGGATTTTCCAGGCAGGAGTACTGGAGTGGGGTGCCATTGCCTTCTACATCTTACAAATGATAGTGTCTCACAATTATTATTGGTAGGTTTCTTTTTCTTCTTAATCACACACAAAACAATGGTGCATCTTACAATCAATGGCATCTTCAGTAAAATACATTGGGTGTGTCCTTGGGTCACATAGATGAGAGAAGGTGATTCTTGAGCTGGGTCTGTGATGAATGAGTGAGGTTTTCACTAGGGGGAAAAGCAATATGCTAGGCAAAATCCACTGACTAAGCTTTAGAGTGGGAAGATCTAAGTCTTAACTCCTGAGACTTTGGGCTAATTGTTGTTTAACAGTGGGAGTGTTGTGAAGACAACAAATAACAGCTAACCCCCATTCAGTGTGTGCTGTGTGTCTGGCAATGTTCTAAAGGCTTTAAGTGTATTAATTCATTTAGTCCTCAAAACAAGCCTAGGAGATGAGACACTATTATTAACTTCTTTTTAAAGAGCAGAAACTTTTAGAGGTTAAATAAATTGCACATGTTTACACAGCAAATAAGTGATGCATCAAAACCCAATCACTGACATGAAGCTCTCAAATGAGTGTTTATCAGAAAGCCTCTCTCCAGGAACGATAATGTGTTATACAAATGTTAGTTGTTATTTACTGCAAGGAAAAGGATTTTTCAGGTCAACAGGACAATCTGAGCACAAATGTCACAGTAGTTTAAAGCATTCAGACTTTAAATGGGGAGAGAAAAGGTTGGTATGAGCTGGGGTAGCACTAGACAGGAAGTGAAAGTGAAAGTGAAGTCTCTCAGTTGTGTCCAACTCTTTGCGACCCCATGGACTGTAGCCTACAATGCTCCTCCGTCCATTGGATTTTCCAGGCAAGAGTACTGGAGTGGGTTGCCATTTCCTTCTCCACAGGATCTTCCCGACCCAGGGATCGAACCCAGGTCTCCCTCATTGCAGGCAGACACTCTACCATCTGAGCCACCTGGGGAGAAAGAAAGTTATACTGATGTCAGATGATAAAGTGCATTGTAGAGTATTTTGGCTTTTGGAGTTTATCTATAGGCTACAGAGAAGTGTTTAATATTTTTGAGCTGGAACGTGATTCAATTATATCTGTCATTTAGAAAGATGATGCGGGCAACATGATGTGTTATTTAGAAAGCAGTGGGGAAGATGGATTTCAGTGGAGCAGGACTGAAGGCAGGACTTCCCTGGTGGCTCAGACAGTAAAGAATCTGCCTGCAATGCAGGAGACACAGGTTCAATCCCAGGTTGGGAAGATCCCCTGGAGGAGGAAACGGCAACCCACTGAAGTATTCTTGCCTGGAAAATCCTATGGACAGAGAAACCTGCTGAGCTACAATCCATGGGGTCACAAAGAGTTGGACATTACTTAGCAACTAATCAACAATAACAAGGACTAAAGGCAGGGAGACCACTTAGCAGGCAGGCCAGACAATTAAGGCCCGAACTTGGGCTGCAGTAGTTCAGATGAAAAGTAGAGAGGGTGAGAAACATTTAGACAGAGATCCTAGTCAACTCGGATGAAGACAAGATTACCTGTCCTCAAACAGGTCGTGGGAGGGATGAATACATGTAATCAGATGGCAGGCAGGAGAACAGAAGAGGGCTTTGCCATCCAAGGTACTGCCAGGTAAACCTGGCAGATTCACCAAGTTGTCCTACAGAGATTGCTTATTTTTGTCTTGTTTTGGTTTGGTTCTTGATTTGATATGCAGATTGTGTGTTAAGTTGCTTCAGTCATGTCTGACTCTTTGCAAACCTATGGACTATAGCCCGTTAGGCTCCTCTGTCCATGGGATTCTCCAGGCTTGAATACTGGAGTGGGTTGCTGTGCCCTTCTCCAGGGGATCTTTCTGACTCAGGAATTAAACCAGCATGTCTTATATCTCCTGCATTGGTAGGTGGGCTGTTTACCACTAGTACCACCTGAGAAGCCCTCTGAAACCACAGAGCTATCTACAAAAGCAGGCTTCTGCTCAGGACACTCTTGGCTGCAGAAGCAGACACACACCTGGGCACACCACCTCTGCACATAGCTCCAAGGCCACTCATGTGTGGGTACTTGATCCCTGCTCCATGCGGGACCAGCCTGACCAGCTTCCATGGGCAGACCTGGAGGACATTTCGGGAGGGGAGTCTCCTGGGGAGAGGACATGCATCCTGACCAAGCAGGCCCAAGTTTAAGGCTTCCTGGCCTAGAGCCATCTCCCCAAAACTGTGGGTCCCTCTGAGTCACCACCTGGCAGCTCCACCTGTTGCCTTCCTCAGTAGACACAGGAGCCAGCTTTCTAGGAAGTTTTGATGCAAACAGCCACTCGGGGTGATGAGAAGGGAAGCCCCCGAGCAGTGGGACGCAGTGTGAACTGGAAATGGGTGGGCCTAGGATTTCTGAATTGAGTGTGGGGGCCACATGGCTGCCACCCAGACTCAGAAAGCCAAGACCACATGGCAGCAGCCCTGTGGGCACAGAGTGCACTCTGCTCCTAAACATGCTCCCCTCCTTCCGGCCTACACAGGTGCTGGGGGGCTCTGGAGCAGACCCTTGCCCCATGAGGAGACCAGGTGAGCCCAGTCCTGGTCAATGCTCTAATCATGACCATGTGTTACCTTATGTCTTTCAGAAGCCAGCTAGAGTGGTCATGGTGACCTTGTGGCTATTAGGTGACCTGGAAGTAGTGGAGTAGAGTGGCCTATGTTGGTGGCAAAGACTTCAATTTCCAGAGGAGTCTGGCAAGGGGAGATTCCTCTGATAATCAATAGCAATTGAGTTTTTGTTGTGCCTAGAACACTAGGATAGAGACTAAACAACTAAGAAGATAGATAAGCTCCTTTGGTCAGCTGAGAGGTCAGAAAGTGAACACCTGAAAAAGTACTTTGAATAGCATATCAAAAAACTGAATGAACAACACAGCACAAACTGAAGGAAGAGAAGCAGCTGCCTCTGCCACGTGTGGCCGTGGCATGCACTTTGGTTGGCTTAAGCTGAATGGAAGCTTAAGTGACCTTAGTGGAAGCACTGGGTACCCCAGGTAGGTTGCTGCAAGAGTAGTTTGAGGCTGAATCAGATACCAGACATATGCTTCAACTACCTCTACTTCAATTAAAAAAAAAAATCTATCCATCTAATCCTTTAAAAAATGTTTTTTAAATTTTATTTATCTATTTAGTTTTGATTGTGCTGGATCTTCATCACTGTGTGTGGGCTTTCTCTAGCTGCAGCGAGTAGGGGCTACTCTCTAGTTGCGATGCATGGGCTTCTCATTCCGGTGGCTTCCCTTGTTGCAGAGCACAGGATGTAGGTTGCATGGGCTCACTTACAGCACATGGGCTTAGAATATTTCAATTTTTATAATACAAAGGTTCTGTGGCAAAATAAAAGGTGGAGGGAAATGATCTCACCAAGAATCTCTGAATTTGGGAGAATAATATTTACAGCTCTATGATCCTATCCATTACATTCTGGGCCACCACCCCACGAGCCAATGCTGGTTCCTCATTCAACTAGAGAGCCCTTCCTCCACCATCTCACTCCCTCTTCCTTGCATTAAATAATAACTAACATTTGTGTAATCAACCTTCATATATATGGTCAAGTGATCTCTAACAAGGGTGCCAAGCCCACTCATGGAGAAAGGATAGTTTCATCAACAAATGATGCTGGGAAACTGGACATCCATTTGCAAAAGAATGTAATTGCACCATTATCTTATATATATACAGAAAATTTAGCTCAAAATGGATTAAAGACCCAAAATTAAACTCCTCAAAGGAAACACAGGAGACTATGACACTGGATTTGGCAATGATTTCTTTGGTATGACATAAGCCCAGGAAACAAAAGTGAAAACAGACTAATTGAATTACATCAAACTTAAGGACTTTTGTGCATTAAAGAACATAGTCAGGGGCTGGTCATAATGATCAAGAATCTGCCTTGCAATGCAAGGAACATGGGTTTGATCCCTGGTCCCAGAAGATCCCACATGCCGTGGAGCAACCAAGCCCGTGTGCTACAAACACTGAGCCAGTGCTCTAAGGCCTGGGAGCCACAATTACTGAGTCCACATGCCTAGAGCCTGCACTCTACAACAAGAAAAGTTCTAATTCACTGCAACAAGAGAAAGACCGCACAGAGCAATGAAGACTCAGCTCAGACAAAAATATATAAACAGATAAATAAATAAATCATTAAAAAAAAAAGGACACAATCAGTAGAGTGAAAAGGCAACTACCAGAATGGGAGAGAAAATTTGTAAATCATATACCAGATAAGGGGTTAATATAGAGAATATATAAAGAACTACAACTTCACAAAAAAATCAAATCAATTTAAAAATGGGCAAAGGGCTTGAATGAACATTTCCCCAAAGACAATATACAAATGGCCAACAGGTATATGAAAGATGGTTAAAATCACTAATCATCAGAGAATGCAACTCAAAACCACAGTGAGATATCATCTTACACCCACTACGTTGGCTACTATTAAAAAAAAAAACAACAGAAAATTATAAGTTTTGCCAAGGATGTGGAAAAGTCAGATCTTCATGCAATGTTGAAACTGTAAAATGGTACAACTGCCTTGGAAAAGAGTATGACAGTTCCTCAAAAAATTACAAATAGAGCTACTTATATGATCCAGCAAACTCATTTCTGGGTATATACCCAGAAAAATTGAAATGGGGATCTCAAGGAGATATTGCACAGTCATGTAGATACCAATGTTATTCGCAATAACCGGGAGGCAGAAGCAGCCCAAATGTCCCTTGATGAATGAATGGATAAAACAGTATGTGGTATGAACATACATAGCATATTATCCAGTCTTAGAAAAGGAAGGAAATCTTGTCATGAGTTTTAACATGGATGAATCTTGAGGACATGACACTAAGCAAAATATACCAGTCTCAGCATATAACTCCATTTATATGAGGTATCTAAAGTAGTAAAATTCATAGAAGCCAAAAGGACAATGGCAGTTACAGAGGCTGGAGGGAGGGGAAAATGGGGAATTGTTGTTTAATGGGAATAGAGTTTGTTTTGCAAGGTGAAAAAGTTCTGGAGAGCTATACCCTTAAAGTGATTAAGATGGTAAATTTCTTTTTTTTTTTTAAATTTTTATTTTTACTTTATTTTACTTTACAATACTGTATTGGTTTTGCCGTACATTGACATAGTCTGGCTTTTTCCCTTTCTTAACGCCCCTGTGCTTCTTTAAGATATACCTCCTTACAGGCGCAATGTCACTTTCTTTGCACACAGTCGAGATGTACATGATTCTCAATGCGCAGGCACAATCCGAGATACTTTAAGGTAAAATCTGTTTCGAGCTAGAAAGATAGGCTGCTGCCTTTTCTTTTTCTTTTCATTCATTTATTACACATCTGACATCTTTTTTTATAACCTAATCTTTAAATAATATCACACTCAAAAGGGAGGGAATACACAGGGTATGAACACCTGGAGAAGGAGGAGGAGAGGGAGACCATTCAGGGTCACCTTAGAGGCCATGTAACATTCTAGTGGACTATTGTTATAAAGGCACAGCTCTACAGCACTTACACTTACCATGTTCTTTACTATAGCTTTTATTAGGTATTTAAAATTACTGTTCTATGTGATACTTCTCATTCTACAGCTTGTGTCATGTAATTTGTTCAGGGTCACTCAGGAATAACCATGATCAGATCTCACAGGTCTGAAACTGTTAGGCACTCTATCCTATGGGGTATCTTTTTTTTTTTTTTTTTTAACTATTGACTGCAAATCATCTTCTTATTTAACAGTTGTGGAAAATCAAAGGTGAGCTTTATGGCACTACATCAATAACAGGCTTTGGAGAATTTGTGTTTTTTTAAATTTTTTATTTGTAAATTTACTCTTCTTATGTCACAATTAGTTTATTTAAATTAGAATCCAAATAAGATGTACACATTACATGTGGTTGTTATAGCTCCTAATTTTCTTTTCTTCTAGAGTGATCTTCCCTTGTTCCTACTGATTTTTTTAATGTCATTGACTTGCGGAAGATACTGGTTTAGTTGTCCTATACAATGTCCCATATGTTGGATTTGCCTGTTTGCTTGGGCTTCCCTGATGGCTCAAATGGTAAAGAATTCACCTGCAATGCAGGAGACCTTGGTTCAATCCCTAGGTTGGGAAGATCCTCTGGAGAAGAAAATGGCAACATACTCCAGTATTCTTTCCTGGAGAATTCCATGGACAGAGGAGCCTGGGCTACGGTCCATGGGTTTGCAAAAAGTCAGACACAAATGAACAACGAACACACTTCCTACTGGTGTCATTTAACTCATTCTTTCATTATCTGCCCCATTTCCTGTAAATGAAAGCTAGCTCAACAAACTTGATCAGATTCAGTTTCAATTTCTTGGGTAAGACTATTTCAGAGGTGGCACAGCCATTAGTGATTTAATATGTTTCTACAAAGTCAAGCGATGCTGGACTATTTCAGGAAGGATTTGGAATCTTTCCTAAAGATATGAGTCCCCAAATCCATCCACTAGCTTCAGACTTTTTTTCTGCTCCTTAACTCTTGCCAGCACTGATTACCTATTTTTGTCTTGGTCTAAAGCAGAGATATGAATCTGAATGCCTAGCGGAATATGGGACATTTGCTAAGAAACAGTAGGTATGTATCCTTCTGGTTCTGATACGCAACAGAAATTAACTCTGCCTAACTTATTTAAAGTACCATATTAAAAGGATATAGGATGGATCATGGAATTTGTAGGAAGGCTGGAGAACCAGGCTCAGAAAAGGGACAGAAATGCTAGGAAGCTAGGAAGAAGTACCCCACAGAAATCTGCTTCCACCACCAGCATCAGACACTCTTGCCAACTTCTGTCCCTAGACCCTGCTCAATGAATGAACTCTAAATCATCCCTTTGTCTTTGTGTTACTTGTTCAAGGTTAAGAGTTCCAGGCAGGAGAAAGTAATGTGTTATTTGGCTCACCTTACTCCCAGAGGGTTGGAAGAGGGACTATCTAGACCCTTTGGGATCCATAGTGGGACACCTTTTCTACTCTTAAGACTCTTAAAATGCAATATCAATCCTAACAGAGAGGGGATTTGGAAGCTGTGTAGCCAATACGTGACAAATATTCATTGCATAAGATTAATTAGATTAATGGTCGGAGCAGTTTGAAGGATAGATGAATAAGAATCACTGAGGGGAGGGGAGGTTTTCAGACAAAATTGCCATCAAGGTTTTAGGCTAAACACCTACATCTGATGATTTCTCATGGTTCTCAAATATTATCATGCACTAGAATCACCTGGAGAGCTTGTTAAACCACTGAATACTGGACCCCAACTCCAGAGTTTCTGATTCTGTAGATCTGGGGTAGAGTTGTATATTTCTGATGAGGCCCCAGGTAACACTGGTGGTGTTAGTTTTGGGTCTATACCCTGAGAATCACTAATTCAGGCTCCAGGTCAACAACTCTTCTATACTCTTGCTGAGAAATGTCAAAATATTACAGCTGCAGCTGTATAGGTGGATGAGATAACCTCTGAGGATTCTCCAAACATGTGAGTCTATGGTCCAATGAAGGTGAAGGTGAAGTTGCTCAGTCGTGTCCGACTCTTTGCGACCCCATGGACTGTAGCCCTACCAGGCTTCTCCATCCATGGGATTCTCCAGGCAAGAATACTGGAGTGGTTATCATTTCCTTCTCCAGGGGATCTTCCCGACCCAGGGATCGAACCGGGGTCTACTCGCATTGGAGGCAGCCGCTTTAACCTCTGAGCCACCAGGGAAGTAATATCCTGTAAATACAATATATTTTTCAGGTTCTCAAAGATAGCTATCATGCTTCCCCACTTATTTTTCTCTAAAAGTCCCTAATACCATCACTATCCTTTTTGTATCACAGATTTAATCCTGTTCATCACCCTAGTCACTTTCCTATGGATTCTTTTCAGATCTCTATTGTTCCATTTAACAAGAGAGACCCAGAGCTTGAAACATCTTCCAGATGGGATCTGACTATTGTAGAGCAACCACAAGAAATACCCACCTTGTTCCCCAATTGTCTATTAATTTCATTCAGTAGCTGTATCATATTATTAGCCTTATTATGAAGTTGTTATTCATTAAAAGCACAAACATTCCTCCCTCCTTCTTTCTTTCCTTCCTGCCTTTTCTACTCTTCTTTTCTTTCACACTTCAAGTCTTAATGCCCATACCTTCTCATCATAAAATTGATTATAGAAGTCTAAGTTTAGGAACTTCCCGGTGGTCCAGTGGCTAAAATTCCATGTTACCAATGCAGGGGGCCCAGGTTCAATCCCTGTTTGGAGAACCAGATCCCACATGCCGCAACCAAGGGCATGCATGCTGTACCCAAGAGTTTCAATGCTGCAGCTAAAGATCCTCATGGCACAACTAAGACTTGGCACAGCCAAATAAATAAATAAATAAATAAATATTTTTTAAAAAGCCTAAGTTTAGGATTTAACATTTATCCTTATTAAATTTAATTATTTTAGCCTTAACCTATCAAATTTACCTGTTATGGTACTCTAATTTTAAATGTCCTGTTTGATATAATTATTGTGATTTGTAATTTTGTGAGAGCTAAAGATATGATTAGCATAATCTTCTTTCACTCATACATTTATTCAATAGGCATTTATATACCCTACAATACTATAGTCACTGCTCTAGTCCTAAACATGAATAAAACATTGATCAGAACAGTGCCAAGGATTGAGCCCTACTGCACCTACTCCCAGAAATACTTAGGCTGCTAATCAACAATCTGAAGGATATGGTTATTTTATTAATTATCACCTCACCTAAATTTATTTTAGGGGCTTCCCAGGTAGCTCAGTGGTAAAGAATCCACCTGCAGGAGATGTGATTTGGTCCCTGGGTCAGGAAGATCCTCTGGAGGAGGAGATGCAACCCACTCCAATATTCTTGCCTGGGAAATTTTATGGACAGAGAAGCCTGGCAGGCTACAGTTCATGGGGTTGCAAAGAGTCAGACACGACTTAAACAACAACAAAATATATTTTCACCTAGTTTCCCTGACTCTATTAATATTTTGCTTGCAAATGTGTCTTCAGGCTTCTGGCACTTGCCTTGATGAAATGAGACCCATACTGTCATTCCTTTTCTAGGCTGAGAGATTCTGTGTTTCAAACAACATCGTGGGTCATGTCTTGGGTCGTTAGAGCTAGAGGGGCACCTGGGTTTGCACTTCCTACTTGAGCCTATGGCAAGTCACCTCAGTTCTCAGAGTCTCAGTTTCTTCATTTCCAAGAGGACAGAAAATACAATCTTACAAGGTTGTTATGACGATTTTTGTTGTTGTTTGGTTCCTAAGTTGTGTCTGACTTTTCGCAACCCCATGGACTGCAGCACACCAGGCTTTTCTGTGCTTCACTATCTCCCAGAGCTTGCTCAAACTCATGTCCACTGAGTCAGTGATGTCATCCCACCATCTTATCCTCTATCGCCCCCTTCTTGCTCTCGGTCTTTCCCAGTATCAGGGTCTTTTCCAATGAATTGGCTTTTCACATCAGTGGCCAAAGTATTAGAGCTTCAGCTTCAGCATCAGTCCTTCCAATGAATATCCAGGGTTTATTTCCATTAGGACTGACTGGTTTGATCTCCTTGTAGTCCAAGGGACTCTCAAGAGTCTTCTCCAACACCGCAGTTTGAAAGCATCAATTCTTCAAGGCTCAGCTTTCTTTATGGTTCAACTCACATATGTACATGATTACTGGAAAAACCATAGCTTTGATTAGATGGACCTTTGTCGGCAAAGTGACATTTCTGCTTTTTAATACACTGTCCAGGTTTGTCATAGCTATTCTTCCAAGGAGCAAATGTCTTTTAATTTTCGTGGCTGCAGTCACTGACTGCGGTGATTTTGGAGCCCAAGAAAACAAAATCTGACACTGTTTCCACATTTTCCCCATCTATTTGCCATGAAGTGATAGGACTGGATGCCATGATCTTAGTTTTTTGAATGTTGAGTTTTAAGCCAGCTTTCTCACTCTCCTCTTTTACCTTCTTCACTTTCTGCCTTTAAAGTGGTATCATCTGCATATATGAGGTTGTTGATATTTCTCCTGGCAATCTTGATTCCAGCTTGTGCTTCATCCAGCCCCTTATTTCGCACAATGTGCTCTGCATCCAACATCAGTTCCAGCCTTCCCCGGATCCCTTTCCCAGCCACTCCAGCACGGCCTTTGCCTCAACCCCTGGCTGCATGTTGACCAACACCCGATAGCCAGTGAAGGTTTAAATACTCAACAAGGACCAGCAGTGGGACAGTCAGGGCACCAGGCATGTCATCCAGCTATGCTGAGTAGCTGAAGGGCATGTCCCTGTTAGTTAGGGCCTGACAAAGTGTGGTCCACTGGAAAAGGGAATGACAAACCACTTCAGGATTCTTGCCTTGAGAACCACATAAACAATGATGAGGATTAGATATATTTAATATGTCCAGTACATTCTACTTTTTAAACTTGCCACATGAGAAAAATAGTAAGAAGACCAGGATTCCCAGTGAGGAGAAACTAGACTTTTTTCAAATCCTGTATAAATTGATGGAAAGCTTTGACTCAGGAATTTGAAAATCAGAGTTAAACAATATACAAAAATGATCATCAAATAATCTTAAAATATTTTATTATAAACTTTAATAAACTAGTTTTCTATTTAGTTAAAATATAAATATTGCCATTTTTGGTTATTTCCTTCATAATCTATAGCAGAGTTTACTTTATTATCATTATTGTATTAATATTTAATAAAAAAAGTTTCCCACAGAAAATAAAAATTGGTTATTTTCTCTGTGCTTCCTAGGTAGAATAAGGATTTTGTATAGACTTCCAGAAGGATTATATGCTGGGACTCTTTGGGGGTTACTCAAAAAGGAAGGTAAAAAGCCATAAATAAAAAATATATATTTGCATATGCTTTTTAAAAAATAGAAACAAAAAACTGGTAACTGTATTTAGGGAAGGACATTAGGTGAGTGGAGGACAGGGAGGGAGGGAGACTGCTTTTTCAATATTTAAGACTTTGTACCTTTTGAATTTTGTACCGTGTGCCTATATTAGTGATTCAAAAACTAGTTTCCTTTTTAAGCAGAGGAAAAAGAATTTTAAATTACACTATCCTTTTCACTGAAAGCTTCTTTTTATAAAGTTTCAAAGCTTTGATAACAAAAAAGCCAAAATAAATTCTCTGAAAAGTCTCATTCAAGTCTGATAAGGCGTGTGTTCATCCTTAGTCACTTCAATTGTGTCCGACCCGGCAACCCTATGGACTGTAGCTCACCAGACTTCTCTGTCCATGAGACTCTCCAGGAAAGAATACTGGAGTGGGTTGCCATGTCCTCCTCCAGGGTATCTCCCTGACCCAGGGATCAAACCTGGGTCTCCTGTGTCTCCTGCATTGCCAGAAGATTTTTTTACGCTGAGCCACCAGGAAAGCCCAAATCTGTTAAAATATTTAAGTTAAACAAGTTAAATGAATCGTGTTAAAACCTATTTATAACAACTTCTAAACTGCCTGCTGGGCATAAAAGTGAAAAATACTTTATTTCTGCAAAGACGCTTGATCCATTGCTAAAATTCTAATGAGAACATAGAATTTTTAAATGAGGACATTTTTTAACATATAATGAGCAGGATAGTAAGCTTGTTTTAGATGTTAAAGTATCAAAATCTATTTTTTCAAAAATTTGAGTAACTGTATTACTTTTACATATAAAACTTTTTTGTGGTTTTATACTTGCTTTTTGTTAACAAAATTGTATCATGTGTAGAATCAACCATTTACGTAAATCCTGACTGCCTGTTTTATTTAAGGCAAATAAAACAAGAGTTTTCCATATAAGTCTGTACACAAGAGAGAGATATGTAAAATATCAAGCATCTCCAAGGACTGCTTAGATCATTTAGTTTTATGAAACAAAGTGAGAGCCCTTCAGTGTGTAAAATTTCAAGCAAAAATGCTTGTTCAGAAAAATGTTTATCTTGAGGTATTAAACAGCATCATTGAAAATTTTCATTGCCCCAGCTACAGCTGTGAAGCAGACACTACAACAGAGACCTGTTTTAGGTGATTTGGGAAATACCAGAAAAATGAAAGCCAAATTTCTTGCACTTGAGGAGTAAATAAATACCTGAGCATATAATAATCACTTCAGAAAGTCCATTGGAACCTGTGAAGTATTGGAACCCCTGATTTACCTCTTGCAATGCTACCTCCACTGTGAAGTTCTTTGCACAACTCTGTAAATTTAAGACTTCTTATCTCCTTCCTCACCAATCGCAGCAGCCCAGGTCCCACAACTCCTGTCCCCCAGGTAAAGGAATTATATCAAGTTCTCCCAAGGGTACAGTAGAGAAGACCACCCAAAGGGCCTGCTAGAGCAGGAGAAGGGGAAGCAAACCTGCTGTCTCTGTTGGCAGTCGGGGAAAACCTGAAGTCACAACAGGCAACCTCAGATCACTCAGAAAAGCTCCAGGGGCCCTTGATCCAGAAAGCACCTAGTAGATTTCCCAGAGAACATTTCAGGGGTTCTGGAATCTTTACCAGGTGGTGTCAACCCAGACCCAGTTGGATGTGGATGTGGACATGAGAGCCAACAGTCTCTCCTGAAGGTGTCTGCAATGCATTGCTGCTCTTCAACACACCACATCAAGACCAAGCAGACAGAGGCACACCCATCAAAGCTAATATTCTGTTAAACAGTTACCAGGACTCACTCATGGGGTTCCAGCAGATGTCTGAGGATGCCCAGGGGCAAAAGGCCCCAACTGAAAGGCCTGGCAGTTGTTCAAATGCCACATCAGGTTACTGCACCACCTTGCAACCATGTGAATGGAAACTGCCCAGGTCAAACAGTTTGAGGAGCAGTGTAGTGATTCTTTAACTAGCACGTGTCTTCCAAGTTCTTTGATCTTTTCTTTTTTAAGACAGGAAGAAACTCAGAATAATAAGAGATAGCAATAACCGCCTTTTACTGTATTGCTTTGTGTCAGACACTAAGTGCCTAGTTGTTTAGCTGCTCAATCGTGTCTGACTCTTTTGTGACCCCGTAGACTGCAGTCCACCAGGCTCCTCTGTCCGTGGGATTTCCCAGGAAAGAATACTGGAGTGGGTTGCCACTTCCTTTGCCAGGGGATCTTTCCAACCCAGGGATCAAACCCACATCTCCTGCATTACAGGTAGATTCTTTACTGCTGAGCCACCAGGAAAGTCCAAGAAGCCTGGTATCCTACACCAACCCAATATTTCTTCATAACAACTCAGCAAGGAAGTATTATTCTCATTTTTCAAATGAAAAAGTTTTGACTCAAAGAAATTAGGTAATTTGTCCAAGTTCATGTAGATAATAAGTGGCAAAAAATAAGATTTGAACTCAGGACTAACTGGCATTAATACCCGTGCTCATTTCATTCAACACAGCCTTATAATGACATGGAAAAGTACCATATGCTTGTAAGGCAAGAAGTCTTTAGCAATACAGAATTTTGTGTTGTTAGAAAATGAAAAAAAAAAAAACATGAAAGCACAGAGCCTGTTGTCCGGTATACAGTGGAACTCAGTAAATGTTTATTTTTAAAAAATCCTTTATCTTACATCCTGGAACATGTGCTGTGGAGTGGGACAGGCATACAGTGGTCTTCTAAGGGCTTTAAATGGGTTCTAGGGATGACTATTATATATTTAAAAATAACAACACTCACATGGCTCCATGGTAAGTCAGTTGGCCAAGATAAAAATAGTTTCTAAACATAGAAAGAGCAGAAATTCAATCTAAGATACCAAGTCATGAAAAGCAGTGACAGCGGTTGCAACAAAAAAAAAGAACACACACAAACTGATTATGCATTTGTACAAAAGTATCTATCCTCCATTTAAATTCAGTACATCCTTTCTCTACAGCAGAAAGTACATACAGACATGTACATATCTACATATGCAAATAAATAAACGAAGATGATACATTCTTAAAAAAAGAATTCTTCTATTTTTTGGTTGTACTGTGCTGCTTATGGGATCTTAGTTCCCTGACTAGGGATTGAACCCATGCCACCCCCAGTGGAAGCATGGAGTCCTAACCACTGTAGGCAGGGGAACCCAAAGGTAATATATTCTGATTTCACTAGTCTGCAATAACATTATTTACAAACCTATTCATTTCGAGGCTTCCGTACTTACTCACACATAACAAATATACTACAGGGCTTCCCAGGTGGTAAAGAGTCTGCCTGTCAGTGAAGGAGACGTTGTTTGATCCCTGGGTTGGGAAGATCAGCTGGAGTGGGAAATGGAAGCCCACTCCAGTATTCTTATCTGGAAGATCCCACAGACAGAGGAGCCTAATGGGCTACAGTCCATGGGGTGGCAAAGAGTCAGAGTGCGACTGGCCTACTATTAGATACGCTACCGTAAGAGGCATTTTCTTAAAATCTTTAGGTGAAGGAAAGAGGACAGTTAATGTTTAAAATGTTAGAGGTGCTGATGCACACATGGCTAAACTGGTATATAACTAGCAAGGATGGGGGACAGAAGCTGCATTCATAACTGTTCCCTCTGTGCCGGTAGATTTACAGTGGCAGACTTAGAAAGTTGGGTTAACATTCTGTCATCTGAAACCGTGAGAGCTGGTATGCCAGATAAAAACTCTTGTCACTGTGCCCAGGACTCATTCCCCAGGACCACAGTGGCTTTCAGGAGATGGGATGAAGCTTAGGGCCTCCTTTAGCGCCCTACTTTTAAAATGTTGTCTGGAGCACACAGTTAGTTGCTAGGGTGCCCCAGTTGCAGGCATGATTATTTAGGGAAGAAGCCCTGAAATGTGTGTCTTTAAATCATATAATTTTATTCCATGAACATCAAGAAGAGAATGACAGATGGGTATTATGTTATGTATTATAGCATAAGTTATATATTAGATGTAAGCTATGTATTATAACTATAACTTGAAGTAATGGCACATCACATCAAGCAAATCTTTCTGTAAGAATACAAACACTGAAACAGGTACATCTGGGGAATGCATTTTCGGAGTAACAATATAAAGGATTAAAAAAAACTCGCAGAAGGACTCACTATAAAATTGATTTACAAATTTAGGAACATTAACCTTTCTCCTTTGGAAAAAAGTCTAAAAGAGGTTGATTTGTAGAACATGATGCAAAATAGGAGAATTAGGGACAAAAACGTAGAGAGTAGGTAACAGCACAGGTTTGGGGGTCAGGCTACCTGAGTTCATGTCTCTGTTTGGTCAAAAGACACAGAATCTCACTTCTCTGGGCCACAGTTTTCTAAAACATCAAATAGGAAAAATCATAGTCTATAACTCATAGGATCATTGTGAGTGTTAAAGTCCTATATGCTAGCTATGGGCCTAGCACCCAGCAATTCTAAATATAGTAACAGAGGTGATAGATATTACTAAATACCTGAGCAAAGTGGATTACTATAATCAAGGCCTCCCTGGTGGCTCAGTGGTAAAGACTCCACCTACAGTGCAAGAGACACAGGAGATGTGGGTTCGATCCCTGGTTGGGAAGATCCCCTTGAGGAGGAAATGACAACCCACTCCAGTATTCTTGCTGCGAGAATCCCATGGAGAGAGGAGCCTGATGGGCTATGGTCCATGGAGTCTCAAAGAATCAGACACAACTGAAGCGACTATGCATAGCACAAGGGGAAAAAAGACAGATTTTGCTTTCTGGGAAAGAAACAATAAACATTCATCAACAGAAATTATTCCAATTTAAATAGAAGGTTATTAAATGAACGTTTAACTAACAGGACATTGCCTGGAATAGCAGATATTTTCAATGGCAGCTTTGTACATACAGACTTAATTATTAAAGTGATGCACCTTTTGTCCACTCTCCAAAAGAGCGCTATATTCTAACTTATGGTTGGGAACTGAGACATCATCCAAGTTCTTTTCCTTCTAACCTATGTAAGTAGGGCATGGAAAAGCCAGAAAAAAATGGATGGATGAAAGAATTTCAAATGACTGATACTTTAAGTGTATCTTTACCAGAATGGGATCACGGTTTATTTGTAATTAGCTTTTTTCAATTTTTGCTTAACAGGTTTTTATTTCAGGCTTTAGGCAAAGATGGCTTCCCTGGTGGCTCAGACAGTAAAGAATCTGCCTGCAATGCTGGAAACCCGGGTTCGATCCCTGGGTCGGGAAGATCCCCTAGAGAAGGGAATGGCAACTCACTCCAGTATTCTTGCCTGGAGAATTCCGTGGGTAAAGGAGCCTGGTGGGCTACGGTCCATGAGGTTGCAAAGTGTAGGACACAAATGAATAACACATTCAGTTTTGCTTTGGGAAAGATACATGGCTTATGGAGAAGAATAAGGTGCATTACTCGTTTTGGCCTTATATATTCCACACGTGTATTAAAGTAAGAGTCACATGCCTTGGATACTTGAGGCGACAGAGGAAGCCTTATGCGAAAATGAGAGTCGCATGTCTCCTTTCCAGTTAAAAGCCAGTTCAGTTGGTGCCATGCAGAATGGGGTTGCCTCATGATTGAGTCATGACAGCATTTTACTTGAGAAAGAGCTATGAATTCACTTAAATACTAGGATAAGTTCGGGATAATTTGTCAAGTTACAAGCCGTATAATATAAGGAAACTGTTAGAGCATGAAAAACTTTAAGACAGGTTTAATCAGCCCTTTCTTTTATTCACAAATTGGCCCAGCAGATTTTGTCTAATTTCCAGAAATAGTGAAGTTATTTTGGAATTAGATTTAATCGCTCTGCTCTGTGCTCCCTAACCTCTTGGCATTTCTCTAATACAATACTTTTCTTATTGTATTGTCTTTCTCCTGTAAATTCTAAGGTTCTTTAATTGAGCCAAATTATAGAGTACAGATTACAAAAAAGAATTGTGGGACACAGCTGCACTTGAAACAATTTCTCAAGTGAATTAGTACATTAACTAATCCAGTGTTTCCCAAAACTTATTCAGTTATTTATATATTTTGGCTGCACTGTATGGCTTGTGGAATCTTAGTTCCTTGGGTCCTTGGCAGTGAAAACACAGATTCCTAACCACTGGACCACTGAGAAGTCCATGCCCTTTACTTCTGATTTTTGTCATATGCCTGTTACTTGTATGCTGCTGCTGCTGCTAAGTCGCTTCAGTCGTGTCTGACTCTGTGCGACCCCAAAGACGGCAGCCCACCAGGCTCCCCCGTCCCTGGGATTCTCCAGGCAAGAACACTGGAGTGAATTGCCATTTCCTTCTCCAATGCATGAAAATGAAAAGTGAAAGTGAGGTCGCTCAGTCGTGTCCAACTCTTTGCGACCCCATGGACTGCAGCCCACCGGGCTCCTCTTTCCATGGGATTTTCCAGGCAAGAGTACTGGAGTAGGCTGTATAATTAGATACTTAACATTTTCCTTAATTTCACATGAATCGACTAATTTTAAAACCAATTTGTCTTAAACAATGATATTTGTGAAATCATGGATCTGAGGTACTAGGCTTTTAATACACATTAAACTAGAAACAGAACTTAGTAAAAAAAAAAATACACACATATATTTGAGCCCTTGGGAACAAGGGATTGAAAAATTAATTCACATAGGTAAAGAGACCCAGCCAAAGCCACTAGCCAAGGGAAGTTAGGGGCAGAACCTCAGTATATAGTTTCATGTTATAAGTTTAGTGTTTCCTTTACCATGTTTGGTGGCAAATTGTGCCCCCAACTAGCTGAATAGCTATTTAAATATGGGAATTGCCAAATAAAATAACTTTAGTCTGTGTGTAAATGTTGCCAAAGAAATTCTGTTAGTAGCCAGGATGTCCAATTGCTCAAGCTCACTAGAGTACTTATTTTCTTAATCACCAAGCAATAGTTGTCTTCAATTATTTAAATGTAGTAAAATATATTAATACAGGATTTTAATAATAGGGGAAAGTGTGTATAGAGTGAGCTTAAAAAGAAGTATGTGGGAATTCAACTTTTTGCTTAATATTCCTGTAAACTTAAAACTGCTCTAAAAAATAAAGCCTATTGATAAAAACAAAGAATGGTATTGAGGCCAGCTGTTTAAAACTGCTTTTATTTCTAGCTGATATCTTTCTCATTCATTTTATTTTAACGGTAGTGTTTTGCTATCGGGTATATTGAAGCATTCATTGCCGGGATAGCTCAATACCAGACAGAGATGTGAGTACAATAGATCTGGGTGGCACATAGGTGTAGGCACCCTGGATTGGTTATGAAATTTGCCTTTCATATTGTCAAGATAAGATAGTAATCCTATTTAACATGTTTGATCCTCAAATTCTATTGTGCTTTTATTAGGTAAGTGATACTTAATGGAAGAGATCATAATTCTCATCCTAAAATTTCAAAGCCTAAGAGGTAAAAATGCTATACCCATTTTAGAGAAATGGAGGCATAGAAGTCTAATAAATATTCCACAGAAATTCCAGCGGTAGATATTCCTAAATAACACTAGAGCAAAAATAGAAATAAAATTCAAAATTCTTCAGCTTGGCCATCACATTATGCTGTTCCTTCTTAAAGAGATTGTTTTTTAAAAAATACCCAGTGTAAAGAAAGAACAGAATTTGTTGGGCACTTGTATCACTCACATTTTAAAAAGAAGGCCATGGAAGAGAGGTTCAAAAGGGAGGGGATATATGTATACCTATAGCTGATTCATGTTGAGGTTTGACAGAAAACAACAAAATTCTGTAAAGCAATTATCCTTCGGTAAAAAAATAAATTAACTTAAAAAAGAGAAGGCCATTAAAAAGAAGATATACTTGAACCCTTATTTCTGTAGAGTAGTGGCACTGTTAGCCTCTCAGTCATGTCCCACTCTTTGCGATCGTATGGACCGTAGCCCACCAGGCTCCTCTGTCCAAGGGATTCTCCAGGTAAGAATACTGGAGTGGATTGCCATTCCCTTGTCCAGAGGATCGTCCCAACCCAGGGATCAAACCCTGGTTCTCTACTGTTTGAGCTACAGGGAAGACTTCCATTTTTGTATAGGCATAGTTTTTTTTAAGACCATCTAGGAAAGGCTTTATGTTTGTGGACATCAGTTTTCAAAATATTTATTATATTCTTGGTTGCATATTTTTTTCCATGAAAAACATGGTTTTTTGATTACAATATACACTCTTCTGTGAGATATAAGCCATGTGTGTGCATGCATGCTAAGTCACTTCAGTTGTATCTGACTCAGCGACACCATGGACGGTAGCCCACCAGGCTCCTCTGTCCATGGGATTCCCCAGGCAAGAATACTGATTGTTGTTGTTCAGTCACTCACTCATGTCCAGCTCTTTGTGACCCCATGGACTGCCAGTCCTTCTCTGTCCCTTACCAGCTCCCGGAGTTTGCTCAAAGTCATGTCCACTGGGTCGGTGATGCCATCCAACCATCCTGTCCTCTGTCGTCCCCTTCTCCTCCTGCCTTCAATCTTTCACAGCATCAGGGTCTTTTCTAATGAGTCAGCTCTTCCCATCAGGTGGCCAGGAAATACTGGAGTGGGTTGCCATGCCCTCCCTCCAGGGGATCTTCCCAACCCAGGGACTTTGTCAGATGAGTTCTTTACCACTAGCCCACCTGGGAAGCCCAGTATAAGCCATAGTTAGTAAATTTCTATTTAATATTCTACTTAAAGGTCTACAAAGTCAAAGGACTTGGGATCCACTCCAGGCACTGAAATCAAACAGTCTAACGAACGACTTCCCTGGTGCTCCAGTGATTAAGACTCCAAGGTTCCAAGGTAGGGAGCACAGGCTCAATCCCCGGTTGGGGAACTAAAATTCTGCATGCTCTGTGGCACAGCCTTAAAAAAAAAAAAATCCAATGAATGTGCATGTGTGTTCAGTTGCTCAGTCGAGTCCAACTCTTTGGACCCCGGGGACTGTGGCCCACCAGGCTCTTCTGTCCTCTGGAACTTTCCAGGCAAGAATACTGGAGTGGGTTGCCATTTCCTACTCCAGGGGATCTTCACAGTACAGGGATTGAACTCTTGCCTCTTGTAATCTCGTGCACTGGCAGGCAAATTCTTTACCACTGAGCCACCTGGGAAACCCAACCTAGTGAACAGACTTAGTCAAAGTAGTTAAATTTGCAACCACTTATCTTCTGGAGGAAAGACTATTAATTCAACCCAATGACACATTTCTGTGGTGTTCTGGTAACTAATAATTGATCACTATTGTAGATACAAACTGTCGTTGGGGACACAGACTATGCGAAGGGTCTGGTATGCACTATCCATCATAAGAAGGAGAAAGTAGTTTTGGTGGGTGGGTATTTCAGTTTTGTGGACCAGTAATTTAGCAAACTTCAGGACAAAAGATTAGATGACAAAAAACCCGAACCCCCAAAATTGCTAGTTTATTTATTTAGTATTTTGGTCAGGCCACACAGCTTGTGGGATCTTAGATCCCTGATCAGGGATTGAACCCAGGCCTCACCAGTGAAAGCATTAAGTCCTAACCACTGGGCCGCCCGGGAAGTCTCAAAAGACTGCCAGTTTAAAACTGCCAGCTCTAAGGGCTTCCCCTGCAGTCCAGCAGTTTAGACTCTGCTCTTCCACAGCAGAGGGCACAGGTTCAGTCCCTGTTGGGTGCAATAAGATCCTGCATGCTGTGTGGCTCAGCCAGAAAATAACTACACAAATGGTAAAACTACCAGCTTTAAAAGTATTTCAGCAAATGGAAAGCAGCTATCAGCTATCATGTTTGTGTACTCCCTGTTGAGCCTAACAGGCTGTCTTGCACCCAGGACATAAAATATTCATAAATATTTTCTGATAACTGAGGGAAACTTCCTTCTCCAAGAAAGGAAAGGGAGGCTAAAATGAACAAGATCACCCTTCCTACCCAGGAGTTTGCAGCTGCTGTTCTTATACTATTTGGTGAGGAAGAATTGTGAACGTGCAGGAAGAAACAAGAGGGACTGGAGAACTAGGTAAACCCTTCCCCAGTTAACCAGCTTTCCCTTGGCTTAGTCACCCTGCCCCCACTCCCGGTGTATAATTGACTTTCCCTTCCCCTCCAAGCCTTCCTAAAAATAACTTCTTGACCTCTCTTTCCTGTCACCACTATTCACTCCCACTCTCACACCTTCCCTTACCTTCTTGAAAATATAGTTAACTTCAAAAAGAAAAAAAAAAAAAGGATAAAGCAAACCCCAGCAAAATCTGTGACGATTTTAAAATCTGTTTATGTTACTATCGGTTTAGTGATGTTCCCTCTTGGGGTTGCAATTGCAGTTCTAGGGCTGCTGCTGCTGCTGCTAAGTCGCTTCAGTCGTGTCCGACTCTGTGCGACCCCATAAACGGCAGCCCACAAGGCTCCTCCGTCCCTGGGATTCTCCAGGCAAGAACACTGGAGTGGGTTGCCACTTCCTTCTCCAATGCATGAAAGTGAAAAGTGAAAGTGAAGTCGCTCAGTCATGTCTGACTCTTAGCGACCCCATGGACTGCAGCCTACCAGGCTCCCCCGCCCATGGGATTTTCCAGGCAAGAGTACTGGAGTGGGGTGCCATTGCCTTCTCCGAGTTCTAGGGCAGTTACTAGGTAACGTGGAACTTTATCAAGGAGTTAGCTTCCAATGCATGAGAGTGTGTAGTCTCAACTGCTTGCTACTCACAGGCATTTTATTAAATGTAAACAACCATAATCACAGGCCAGGCTTACAAAGTCAAGATGAGGCATAGTGTTGAGTCATTTTCTGCTCAGCTCTAAAGATGCAAACAGTACTGGAATTATCTATAATACAAAATGGTAGCACAAATTTACTTTTCAGTATCTGAAACTGAAAAATCCATATGTCTCTCAAAGACAAATATCAGGACTTCCCTGGTGATGCAGTATAAGAGTCTGCCTGCCAATGCAGGGGGACATGGGTTCGACCCCTGGTTTAGGAAGATCCCACAGGCCGAGGAGCAGCTAAGCCAGTGGACCTCAGCTACTGAGCCCATGTGCTTCAACTACTGAAGGCAAACTAGGTGGTTTGCCGAGAGCCTGTGCTCTGCACCAGGAGAAGCTCACGCACAACCACTGGACAGTGCTCCCACTCTCCACAGCTAAAGAAAGCTCTAGTGCCGCAGCGAAGACCCAGCACAACCAAAGGGAAAAAGCGACAAATATCTTATGATATTCATATGGGGAATCTATTTTGTTAAAAAAAAAATGGTTCAAATGAACTTACTTACAAAATAGAAACAGACTTACAGACCTCGAAAACAAACTTATGGTTACCAAAGGGGAAACATGCTGGGGAGAGATAAATGAGGAGCTTGGGATTAACATACACACAATACTACATATTGGAGAAGGAAATGGCAACCCACTCCAGTGTCCTTGCCTGGAGAATCCCAGGGACGGGGGAGCCTCGTGGGCTGCCGTCTATGGGGTCGCACAGAGTCGAACACGACTGAAGCGACTTAGCAGAATACTACATATAAGATAGATATAATCAGGGGAAAAAAAAGATAACAAGGACCTACTGTATAGCACAGGGAACACCACTCAATATTCTGTGATTATCTACATAAGAATCTGATAAAAGAATGACTGTATGTATAACTGAACCACCTTGCTATATACCCCAAACTAACACAATATTGTAAATCTATTAAAAAAAAATTCTGTGTCAATATAAAACCATCACCTAGAGTTTTAAAATTTTACATATTTATTTACGTCCTGTAAGAGCTACATGGACTATCGTTAATCTGTATAAGCTCGAGGAAGGAAAATTAACTATAGTAGTGGCACGAATGGAGTGGTATAGTGAAGGGAAGAGCCGGGTGTGCCAGGCACACACTCTAATCATCTCAGAAAGCATCAAGAGCTTTATGAATCAGGAACTAGGTCTGCAAAATTTGTCTAAGTTTCCAGGACATTAATAACATCCCCATTTGCCAACTTTACTATCCTATCTCTTTCTCCATGTCAGTAATGAAACTCTTAGCCTGCATGTTCATATCCAGGGTGGCAGGGAAGGTGGAGATCGGGATGAGCCAGCCCCCTTCACAGTCCCTCTTCAGTGCGTTGGCTGGACAGGAGAGCAGTCGTGTCCCAGGGGACTGATATAGGTAGGAAATGGAAAATTCAGAATAAGACTCTGAGGGAGCATCTCAGGAAAGGCTTTGGGGCTCAGCAGCAGAAAAGCCACTTTTCCTCTCAGAGAAGCAATTTTGGGATCTTAACTCTTTTTTTTTTTTTTTCCCCATCTTTAAAAGGGAACTATATCAGTATCCTTCTTATAGGGTTACTGCAATGGTATAAAATATTGGGCATAGTTCCTAAAACATAGTAAGTGCTCCAAATACTATCACTATTGGCCCTAGTTTCAGAAGAGATACACATGGCCATAGTCTAAAGAAATTACATCAGGCCAGAAGTCAAGGGAGAAGCAGAGGTGGCCTCCATGTCCCAACTGGTCAATCATCTCCTTATCCCATGAACTGTGGTGCTGGAGAAGACTCCTGAGAGTCCCTTGGACAGCAAGGAGGTCAAACAAGTTAATCCTAAAGTAAATCCACTCTGAATGAATATTCATTGGAAGGACTGATCCTGAAGTTGAAGCTCTAATACTTTGGCCATCTGATTCGAAGAGCTGACTCACTGGAAAAAGATCCTAATACTGGGAAAGATTGAAGGCAGGAGAAGGGGATGACAGAGGATGAGATGGTTGGATGGCATCACCGACTCGAGGGACATGAGTTTGAGCAAACTCCAGGAGATGGTAAAGGACAGGGAAGCCTGGTGTACTGCAGTCCGTGGGGTCGCAAAGAACTGGACATGACTTAGTGACTGAATAACAACAAAAACCTTAGATGTGGAAGCCAAGGTTACAGAGGAGAAATAATGTCTAAACTCATATAGCTAATGAGCAGTGGACTGAGGTTCAATCCTGGGTCCACTTACCTCCTAAGGCTTAACTCTTCTGCACAGTTCTGTCTCCTAATGTAAATATAACAAGAAATGAAAGTTAAGTTCAAAGATCTATTTTTGAAGCTGGAACTAAAAACCATTATTCCAAAGTTAACCACCTATATAATTCTACACTTTCCCTCTATTTCCACACTTAAGAGGAAAGAGGTTATATCAGAGATCATGAACATTTTTTGAGTCTCTGGGTCAGTTACCACCCTGCCCCTTTCAGGTCTGACTTTCAATGAATAAAGAACCAGAGACTCATCAAAAGTTGCTTAGCAATGAGTGTCCCTGAAAAGTGCTGCTTAGAACAGGAAATGCTTAAGCAATGAATTAAACAGTAACTTGTTGTGTCAATATGCGTTCTTAAGGAAAACAGAAAGAAACATGTACTTTTGAGAGAAGTAACACCAGGAACGCTTATTTTTCCAAACGCTTTGAGAGTTGTGGTTTCATGTAAGATTTACTTTCAAGTTGCCCACAAGTGCTGCAGTTCCAGCTTCCTGCCCTGGGTCTCCTTGAAAAGCCTGAAGGAACTCTGGCACTGAAAATGCGCTTGTCCAGAGCCAAGGATTTAACACAATTCTCCCTCATTACCAAGGGGCCTTGAAACCTCAATCTTCTGGAAGACGGGAAGGAAAGAAAAGAAGGTGAGCAGACCGCTGGGGTGTGGTTTCACCTCCTCTCCTACCACCCCAAAGCTAGGCCTTACATTTAATTTTTTTGTCTGGACAAGGGCACCACGCATGCCATTATCTAGTTCCTTTCAAGTCCCTAAGGGTCTCTGCCAGTTGCTTTGGTTGATGTTTTGAAGCAGTGGAAAAAAAGAAAAAAGGGTGAGGAAGGTGACTAATTCTGTCCAGGATTTTTGCCCTTAACATTCTTCTCTAAATATTCAGGTTACTAAATAGAATATAACAATGGTATCTTACATTTATAGAGAAGCTCAGTGGCTCTGGAATCAGAACTAGACTCCTTGCCAGCTCTCTTACCAACTAGCTGTGAGACCTTAAACAGGCCATTAATGTGAAGATGTAGTTTTTTCATCTGTGAAATGGAGGTACTATCAGCCTGAGAAAGATTAAAAGAGATAATATATACAAAGTATTTAGAGTTGTTTTTATTATTTTAACTGTAAGAAAACTGTACCCTTATTCTATCATATTCTGATGTTTCCTTTTGAGATCACAGAGTAAGGCTACTCCCCTTATGGGTAAGGGTAGGTTAGGAGCAGTGTCTTTCTTGAAGGTCTGGGGATTCTTGAGGTTAATCATCCAGAGAAGGATGAAAGATTTATCTTCCATTAGAAAACTGGAATTAGATCTGAGAAGTAACCTCCCTCTCATTTTCCTGACTCTAGAGCCCAAAGAATCTAGATATCCTTAAAGCCACTCATGCTTGATAAGGATTAAAAATCCAAGGTGGGAAATCAGGAAGGGGCCACAAACTTAACATGAAGCTCTGTCATCTGTGTAAGACCTGGAGTCAGCCTCCTGTTGAAGACCTGGAAAAGCAAACTCTCCAAGTGGAAGCTGAATCTTGAGAGAGAAGTTGGGGTTTGACCTACCTGAAAGTGGGGAGTCTCCACAAATTCTCTAAAATTTTCAAAGCTTTCAGTTACATCTATTGAGTCTTATGAAAACTTTAAGACAAGGAGCTTGGATGTTGGTATCTCCATTTCTTTAAGTTAACTAGGTTTTAAAGAGATTACATGCCTTGCCTAGAATCAAGAGGTCAGTACAGGGCAATGGCTAAGGAAAATCTGGTTTTAAAAAAATTATTCTTAGTCCAAGGGGATGTCAATGATCCCCATCCTAGGAAAGTAACAGGGCTGTAAAGGTTTTACTATCATTTTGCATTATTCATACCACTTACCCTTTTACTTTACCCACATCTTAGGTAACTGAGTCAATTGCATTCAGAAGAAACATTTTCTGAGTCCCTCATGGGCACAGAACTCATGCCTGTGTGAACAAATTTATCACACTATAAATTCAATCACACAAAAAGACAACCTATACATATCCCTCTGGCCCCACTCCTTGGCATAGTGGGCTTTTGTCACTTGGATAACCTTTTTTTCACTTTGTGGAAAGTTTTCCAGAATAATAACAGACTTTTATGTCTAACTAGTCAACTGAAAAGTACTTTTAAGCTCCTAGTATGTGTCCCAAATTGGGATAGGTACTATGGGGATACAAAAGATGTGTATATATTAGGATCCATCTTCAAATCTATATTGGGTGGAGGGGTTAATTAACATAAATTTTTTTACTCATCCAAATTTAGAGTGTTATCTTAAGTATGCTGTAGGAGTTGAGAATTAGAGGTTAATGTGGCTTGAAATAATCTAAAAAATAAAAAGCTTTTCCTATCAGTGTCATTGAGAAGACTAAATTCTGTCCTAATTTTAAAAATGCACATTAGTTTTTCAAGTTTGATAGAGTTCACACATTTTATTTGCTAAATAACTTTATTTATTTTCAGCTGTGCTAGGTCTTCGTTGTTGCATGTGGATTTTCTCTCGTTGGAGTGAGCAGGAGCTACTCTCTAGTTGTGGAGCACTGGCTCTACAGTTGTGGCATACGCGACTAGTTGCCCCAAGTCAGCTAAAATCTTCCTGGACCAGGGATTGAACCCATGTCCCCTGCATTGGGAGGTGGACGCTCAACCACTGGACCACCAGGAAAGCCCTAGAAATGCACATTATTTTAGACAAAAACATTGAAAAGTTTGGACAAATGAAACACTTCCCATCCTCAAGAGCTTACAGTTTGGTGGGGGGAAACAAGTAGAATCTCTGTAAATCAACGTGAGGGTCTGTGTGTGTGTCTTAGTTGCTCAGTCGTCTCTGACTCTCTGCGACCTCACAGACTGTAGCCACCAGGCTTCTCTGTCCATGGAATTCTCCAATTCCAGGAGAATTCTCCAGGCAATAATACTGGAGTGGATTGCCATTCCCCTCTCCAGAGGAACCTCCCAACCCAGGGATGGAACACTGGTCTCCTGCATTGCAGGCAGGTTCTTTACTGTTTGAGCTACAAGGGAAGTCCTTGTGAGGGTCTACAGATAACAGCTCAGAAGAAGGGGTTGACACGGAAAGCATCAGGGAGCACATGACCTTCACGGAAGTCACTGACAACAGGGAGGGGACAAATGTGTGTCTGTAGGAGGGTGAATGTTAGAGAGAGGAGAAAAAGGCATTCCAGAAAAAGGAAACTGGGAGCAGCACGGGAAAAGGTACAGTGAGTAGTGAGCATGAAGACTAAAGCTGGGATTTCCCACATTTATTTCAAAGGCCTTCATCACCTATATGAAGAGGGTCTTGAAAAAACAAATAACTAGACCGTAACAATCATGAAATTTAAATATACATGAGTGCTAATCATTTGTTGTTGTTCAGTCATTAAGTCGCAACTAACTCTTGTGAATCTACTTAACTGTAGCCCACCAAGTTCCTCTGTCCAGGGGATTTTCCAGGCAAGAATACTGGAGTGAGTTGCCATTTCCTTCTCCAGGGGATCGCCCCAACCCAGGGATTGAATTCACATCTCCTGCACTGGCAGGTGGATTCTTTACCACTGAGCCACCAGGGAAGTCTGTGCTAATGATTACTCTACTTTTTGGCATTAAGAAATTATTATTCATGGTTATATTCATTTTATATAAATATCTATCTTCTGAGCCATTTTGTGAGGATTCAATTGTTCGTAGTCAATTTCAAAGAGAATGCTGATTGGAGCACCACAGGAATATTTTCTACAGAGAAAATACTTATTTTAATAAAGAATATTAGTTTTCTTTAGGGTTTACTGAGGGATTATAGAACCAGAATAAAAAATATAAAAACTCAGCTAATCAAACCATTAAATACCTTATATTTTGAAGGCCTCTTAATAGTTGTTTATAAATGATTTTTACATAAAATTAAGTCATTTAAATTAATATACACATGCATTAAAGGGGCTTCCCTCCTGGCTCAGACAGTAAAAGATCTGCCTTCTATGCGGGACGCAGGGTTGGATCCCTAAGTCGGGAAGATCCGCTGGAGAAGGAAATGGCAACCCACTCCAGTATTCTTGCCTGTGAATCTCATGGGCAGAGGAACCTGGCGGGTTATAGTACATAGGGGTCGCAAACGGTCAAACGACTGAAGCGGCTTAGCACGCACATGGACTAAAAAACCATCTAAAACTAGTTTCAAAAATATATATATTCGCTCGAACCACACCATTAGGCATATTATTCAAAAATCATTTTTAAAAGAAAATATTCTAGTGAACTTTTCCTTAAAATGAGACAAACATTTAACATGTTACAGGTTTCAAATTTCAGAAAAGCGAGATGTAAAACTTTCCCTCGGTTATTTTAGCTGGACATCCGGTCAAATTTCACAAGTAGGAACATCTTCATGTACCTAACAGTGGGCACAATACAGGCACGTCTTTGTTGCTATGAGAACCTCTATTTTGTAGGAGAAATCGCAGCCTTGACGACGCAATGTTTGCGCCGATTTTACAGCATGTTTTTCTACAGCGGTTCAGCTCCACCAGTAACACTCTAATGGCTCTCTGGTTTCCTGCCCGCCAGCCCAGTTTTCCGTCCCAGCTCCAGCGCTCGCCCGCTGTGCACTCCCGGTCTCTGGGAGCGGGCGGCGAGCACTGGCCTGGCGAAAACGTGGGCCGGAGGTGGGGCAGATGGGAAGGGGAGGCGGCGGCACTGCGGGTTGCTTCTGTTACCCTCCGGAGTCGAGCTCTGCACCAGCTCTCCAGCTGCGTTTTAAAATCTGCAGTTAAAAAAAGTGGAGCAACCTACAAACTGGAGGGGACGAGGAGAGCAGTGTGTCCCCAAATGGATCAGAAAAATGGGAAAGGAGGGGTTCTGAACTTTATTATTAAATACTTCCTCCATGCCAGAAAAATCAGGGTTCAGGGCTCGGTACTGGGCAGAATAGGCTGAAGCCACCGACGCGACTAAAAAGGGTCGCGGGCGAGGATCCGGGCTTCCGAGCGCCACGGGGTCCTAGCGGGAGCGGGGGGCGCGCGCGCTCGGAGCGTTCCTTCCCCCCACCCCCGCCCCAGGGTCTCCTTCCCTCGGGATTCGGAGCCTCCCATCCTCCAGGGCCGACTCGCCGCGGGGCTGAAGGGTGTCAGGACGCCGTGACCTAGCTTAGCGACAGGCCTCTCCCCGGCGACGGCGCCGCAACAAGATGGCGGACGACAGAGACAGGGACGGCACAGGTAAGAGGCACCGCGAAGCGCAGCCCTCGCCGCCCGCCGCGACCTCGGCCGCACCGGGGAGCTCCAGACAGAGTGGGACCCCCTACCTCTGGAGCCCCACCCTCAGGGAGAAGGCCGACCCAGCCAGGCCGCGCCGCCCGCCCCGCAGCGGAGGCCCCCTCCCCCGTTCCTGCCCCCCTCGCCCCGCCTCCCGGGCCCTCATCCCGCCCCCGCCCCCATCGTCCCGCCCGCGGAGCCCCGAGCCTCGCTTCCAGCGCGGGTTGCGGCCGAGGCGCCGGCCCGGAGCCCCATAATGGCGTCCTTGTTCACGGTGTCGAGGACACCGCCTCCAAGCCCTAGCTTGGGTTCTCGTTGCCGCAGGCGCCACGCCGGCAGCTACTCAGGCTCTGGGCCCGCGCGGCGGCCTGGGTGAGGACGGCTTAGGCTGCGGGCGTCTGCCGTGCTCTTCCCCGGCTGCGCTGAAACCCCGCCCGGCCCAGACGGCTGGCGTCTGCGACCACCATTTTGCCTTCGTAGCGGGGACGTGGGAGGACGGCTTGGAGGTCACCACGACTGCGTCCGCGCCTCTAGGATCCGAAGCGCGCGCGCCACCCGCCTGGTGTCTTGTCTTATGCGAAAAACAAGACAAAATACAAATAACTTTAATAAAGATGAAAGAGCAAACTCCAGAGGCGACGCGTAGAGCTCGGTGCGCAGGCCTGTCTCTGCGGCGCCACTAGACGGCCCAGCGCGCTCGCGGCGGCAGAGGCGGGACTGGGCCTCCGGTCGCCGGGTGGGAGGCATTGATGTTTTCATTATTAGGGGAAAGGAAACCTGCTTATCCATGTTTATTTGTTAAGACTGTTAACGTTGTTTTAATTCAGTTTGATTAAAAAATTGATGCTTTTTTTTTTAACCATCCTTTAGTTACTCAAAAATAAGTGTATTTCAGTAATTGATGAACTCGTCGCTAAAACGTCAAGCCATTGAAACGATAGAGGTAAACATCTTAGAAATGAAAATAATACCCCACCTTTGTTCTTTTTTTGAGTGCTTGAGACATATCAGCATACCATTTTTCTCAGCATGGAACAAAGATGTAATGATATTAAGTAATAGTTACAAGTGTAGGAGCCAGCGCTGAGGTCGTCAGTCACTTGTCGTGGTGATCACAGAAAAAAGGCGGAGAAACACACGGCACTGTGCCAAAGAGCTACGTAGTGATAGCAATAATACTATTTGATTTGTTTTTTTATGATTACGTTAGTCTGAAAAGCCAGACATTTTATAGATGTTACCTTCCTAAGATGTCCTTATAATTTTATTGTGCTGTTTTAAAAGTATAAGGTACGTCCTAAGAAAATGATTACTTTTTAAATATTAGTTTTAAAACTTTCCCCAGAGGGACTTCCCTGGTGGTCCAGCGGTTAAGAATATGCCTGCCAGTGCAGGGGACACAAGTTCCATCCCTCTTGGGGAAAGATTGCACATGCTAGGGAGCAGCTAAGCCCCTGCGCCACAACTGCTGAGCCTGGGCTCTCCAACAAAAAAAAGCCCGGGGCATGAGAAGCTCCTGTGCCCCAGTGAAAAGTAGCCCCCGCTGGCAGCAACTAGAGAAGACCCAGTGCAGCTAAAAAACAAAAACAAAACAAAACTTCCCCAGAAAGACTTACCTTTATTTATTAAAATTCTTATTTAAAAAAAAAAAAGGAAGACTTTCAGGAGGTAATCATGGATTTTTAAAAAGATTTGATTAGGTCAGCCTGAGGAAAAGACACACACTGGATTATGCTTCAAATACAGTTTGTTTTTCTTCATTAAAAAAATAGATTGAAAAGCTTTTTTGATTTTCAAGGATACTTTCCTATTTATAATAAACTATTTCAGAGAAGAAACAATTCTGTCTATAGCCATAGAAGTAATGACTGTTAAAATCAGATTGGGTGTCATTCATTCAGTTGACATGTGTTTAATGCCTGCCATATGGAAGGCATTCTGAGTCAGGTTAGAACTTTGGAGGGTATTTTTTTCTCCCAAAGAAGGTGAGCTATATAAGGAAGATAAGACATTCACAGAAGGGAGAGAGCAGTCAGCTGGACTGGTATGTGCAGCCGATGTGCCAGCTGCTTGCCAGGTGTGCTGTATCCCCTGATGAGGGCAGCAGCCTGGTATCGCTGGGAGCTGGTAAGAAAGGAAGGAGGGCAGTCCGTGCCCCTGGCTTACTGAATTAGACTCTGCATTTATGCATTCCTGCCCGTGATCCACATGCACATTAAAGTTTGAGAAGCACTGTTCCCCGGTATATCTCAGTTACTCTTTACAACGGTCCTATGAGCTGATTGTAATTGCAGCTTGACGGGCATGATGAAATAGAAGTATGTTGTCTCGAGAATGAAATAAAGGTATGTTGTCTTAAGGATAAATTAGAGACTCATATGCTGATAACCATCTTTGAATACACATATTTCACTCATATATTTGATTCTCTGCTCTGAAGTTTCAGAAGTTACGCCTGACCAATTAATCCGAATAGGCTAGGCTTTGAGGATTCACTCAAACTAACTAAACTCATAAAGAGTGATGTACAAACCTGAATAATGATTTATTAATTTAAATTGGGGTATGATTTAAATTGATACATCAGTCAGGAAGCTGACCTCTGCAATGTCGTATACTGTTTTATGTGTATTAAGCTTTTGTAGAGGGTAGATTTATATGTTTAAAGTTGCTTGATGAACATGGAATCAAGCAAAAGAAAAGGATAGTTTTGAAGGCTATATCTATTAAGCTCAAAGAGGATGGGGATCATTTCTTTATGCTCATTGTCTTGCAGAGTATACAGCACATGGTAGAAATTCAATAAATATTGCCACATTCAGATAATTTAATTAAAAGTGTTTGTTTTAATCAAAGCATTATTTACTGTTTCCCCAAAGATCTACACCTAAAAGCCTATACAATTATTGTTAGAGATTTTTTTCCCTCTTCCTTTCAAGTAAGCTATATGCTTTTATTTCATCTGGCTCAACAAACATTTTTTTTGAGAGCCAAAAAAATTCATTGGCATGTCTTTAAAAAATAACAACACATATATTTTAAGTTGTTCATATTTAATCTTGAATTTGTTTTAAGTTCTAAAGGATTAAGTTTCTGGGTAGTCATCATGTCCAGCTCTTCAACATTTAGGGATTAATCTTGATACAAATAGTGAGAATATTGGTAAGAAATAGTAACTAAATCTATGATGGGCTATTTTGCTCTCTTTATAAAAATTTTCTGTAAGATTATATACATTGAAATCATGCTTAATTTGTAACATTTTTGTACCTTATACATAGTATAATTTATCTTTTTTCCTAGATTAGAAAATATGACAAAGAATTTGAAATTCTAGAATCAAGTTGATTTTTTTTTTAGTACTTAATTTTATTTGTTTTACCAAAAGAAGAATGTTTGCAGCAGGATAGGAAAGATTATTTTTGAAGTTCTGTTATTTCCATGTGAGTTTCCTCAACCAGAGCATCATTTATTAATTTTTTTCTTTTCCTCTGTTTTGTTTAAAATGAGGAATCAATGTAGTTGTTGATTCTTTGGATCTTTAAATCTTATTTTAATGTTTCTATCTCTTAGAGACTTTTATATAGGACTGGAAGAATCTTCTATTTGTGATTAAAATCATGTCTAGGAAACAGACTGTTTAGGAATAACATTCTAATTTTTGGCAGGCCATTGAGCTTTGGAGAAGGCAATGGCACCCCACTCCAGTACTCCTGCCTGGAAAATCCCATGGATGGAGGAGCTTGGTAGGCTATAGTCCATGGGGTTGCTAAGAGTCCAACACGACTGAGCGACTTCACTTTCACTTTTCACTTTTATGCATTGGAGAAGGAAATGGAAACCCACTCCAGTGTTCTTGCCTGGAGAATCTCAGGGACAGGGGAGCCTGGTGGGCTGCCATCTATGGGGTCGCACAGAGTCAGACACGACTGAAGCGACTTAGCAGCATTGAGCTTTGGAAGGCATGGCAGTTTTGTTTTTTTTTTTTTAAATAAGACTCAGGTACTCAAAGTTCTTTCTAGGATTTATGATTTTTGTTTGTTTTAAAATATTCTTTTTACTTTGCATGCTTTGATAATATTGCTTGGTAAAGTATTTCCAATTCAGGAATCAGCTCCTAGATGGAAGAAGTTTTATAATTTTGTTTTGTGTTTGTTTCCCTATATTGTGCCATTCCTCTTGAAACTCAACATTTGGAAATCTAATGTAAAAAACTGAGATTTCAGGTTAATACTACTTGTTGAAAAGTGAACTGTTGATAGTATAGAGTGTAGTTCAGAATAGTAGAAAACATGAGCACTGAAGTAAGATCTGAATTTAAATCATGGTTTCCTCAAGCTCTATCTGATCTTAGCCAAGATACTAAGTCTAGGGATCATCACATTCCTCAAATGTAAACTGGAAATAGTTATATCTATTTCATAATCTGTTTTAATGTGGACAGTATCTTCTTAGTCATTTATCACCCACCACAATGCCTGACATTAAAGGAATGCTGAATAAATTGGAAGAAGTGGTTGGTACATTTTAGGGAATTAGTGGCTGTTTAGTAGATTCCATATGTATGACATGAAATCTAAGTGTTCAGTTCAGATCAGTCGATCAGTCATGTCCAGTTCTTTGTGACCTCATGGACTGCACCGTGCCAGGCTCCCCTGTCCGTCACCAACTCCCAGAGCCTACTCAAACTCATGTCCATTGAGTTGGTGATGCCATCCAACCATCTCATCCTCTGTCATCCTGTTCTCCTCCTGCCCTCAATCTTTCCCAGCATTAGGGTCTTTTCCAATGAGTCAGTTCTTCATAGCAGGTGGCCAAAGTATTGGAGTTTCAGCTTCGGCATCAGTCCTTCCTATGAATATTCAATATGATTTCCTTTAGGATTGACTGGTTTGATCTCCTTTCAGTCCAAGGGACTCTCAAGAGTCTTCCCCAACACCACAGTTCAAAAGCATCAATTCTTCAGGGCTCAGCTTTCTTTATAGTCCAACTTTCACATCCCATATCCATTCATGACTACTGGAGAAACCATTGCTTTGACTAGATGGACCTTTGTTGGCAAAGTAATGTCTCTGCTTTTTAATATGCTGTCTAGGTTAGTCATAGCTTTTCTTCTGAAGAGCAAGCATCTTTTAATTTCATGGCTGCAGTCACCGTCTGAAGTGATTTTGGAGCCCCCCAAAATAATAAAGACTATCACTGTTTCCATTGTTTCCCCATCTATTTGCCATGATGTGATGGGACCAGATGCCACGATCTTAGTTTTTTGAATGTTGAGTTTGAAGCCAGCTTTTTCACCATCCTCTTTCACTTTCATCAAGAGGCTCTTTAGTTCTTTGCTTTCTGCCATAAGGGTGGTGTCATCTGCATATCTAAGGTTATTGATATTTTTCCCAGCAATCTTCATTACAGCTTGTGTTTCATCCAGCCTAGCATTTTGCATGATCGTACTCTACATATAAGTTAAATAACCACAGTGATAATACACAGCCTTAATGTACTCTTTTTCCTATTTGGAACCAGTCTGTTGTTCCATGTCCAGTTCTAACTGTTGCTTCCTGACCTGCATAAAGATTTCTCAAGCGTCAGGTCAGGTGGTCTGATATTCCCTTCTCTTTCAGAATTTTCCACAGTTTATTATGATCCACACAGTCAAAGGCTTTGGCATAGTCAATAAAGCAGAAATAGATGTTTTTATGGAACTCTCTTTCCTTTTCAATGATCCAGCGGATGTTGGCAATTTGATCTCTGGTTCCTCTGCCTTTTCTAAAACCAGCTTGAACATTTGGAAGTTCACGGTTCACGTATTGTTGAAGCCTGGCTTGGAGAATTTTGAGCATTACTTTGCTAGTGTGTGAGATGAGTGCAATTGTGCAGTAGTTTGAGCATTCTTTGGCATTGCTTTTCTTAGGGATTGGAATGAAAACTGACCTTTTCCAGTCCTGTGGCCACTGCTGAGTTTTCCAAATTTGCTGGTGTATTGAGTGCAGCACTTTCATAGCATCATCTCCCAGGATTTGAAATAGCTCAACTGGAATTCCATCACCTCCACTAGCTTTGTTCATAGTGATGCTTCCTAAGGCCCACTTTCCAGGATGTCTGGCTCTAGGTGAATGATCACACCATCATGATTATCTGGGTCGTGACGATCTTTTTTATACAGTTCTTCTGTGTATTCTTGCCACCTCTTCTTAATATCTTCTGCTTCTGTTAGGTCCCTACCATTTCTGTCCTTTATTGAGCCCATCTTTGCATGAAATGTTCCCTTGGTATCTCTGATTTTCTTGAAGAGATCTCTGGTCTTTCCCATTCTATTGTTTTCATCTATTTCTTTGCACTGATCACTGAGGAAGGCTTTCTTATCTCTCCTTGTTATTCTTTGGAACTCTGCATTCAAATGGGTGTATCTTTCCCTTTCGCCTTTGCTTTTGACTAGTCTTATCAAGCCCTTATTTATTTTTTTCAGACCCACTCCCACAACATACATCTTAAATTAACAAGATTGGAATGAACAATAGAAAGATTTTACCAGACCCACTCCCATAATATAATTTTAAGATGACAGGGTTAGTCAAAAGGTTCTTGTTAAGGAGAAACGTGTCCTCAAGCAAGATGCATTGTTATGTTGACTAAGACAAAGCAACATAGAAAAGAACGTTTGTCCTTTTCTCCTTGAGAGCCCCAGACCCCTTTCTCCTTCCCGAGGGCTCCGGACCCCTTTCTCCTTGGGAACCCTGACTTCAGCCTACCTAGGAACTGACTCTCTCAATAAGAGTTATATCACTTACTGTTAATTCCATGGGATTTAGAACAGTTGTAGGATGTATTGCAGTCACTCTGTAAATACTTGTTGAAGGAATGAATGAGTGTAAAGAAATAACTTATTTTTTAAATGTAGCAATAAATTTGGAGCTTAAGACTTGGGCTTGAACTTGAACACTGCTTTTTTTTTTTTCTTTTCCAGATTTCATTGGCATGTCATTTAATTTCCTTAGACTTCAGTTCAAAGAGTTCTTGGTTGCATCAGCACTTTGAAATAGGCACTGGGCTAAATATTTAACATGAATTATGTTATTTAATTCTATGAACAAACCTATGTGAGAGAGATCCCTTTTATCCCCTTTCTACAAATGAATAACAGGGGCTTGGATGGTAAAGCAGAATTCTAGTTTCAGCTCCAACACTAAGTCTTGGAAGTCATCACCCCTGTTGCCATAAACTGGAAGAAATACTTGGTAATTCTGACAAAAAGTTGAAGGCTATGTGGAAGCTGTGCTAGTGAGAAACTGCTGGCAACCTACAGCCTTAAGAAGTCGCTCATATTTTTTTGGGTTTTACTTCCAGGAACCCCACCAGGCTATCTGGTAAAGGGACAGGAAAGACCTCCTTATTGCCCTAGCAGGCAGAGGGGGAAAGTAACCGTTTTGAAATCTCCAGAACATTTTTCATAAAAAGATGTGCTTTCCAGGGGGAAAACATTACCAGAGCCTTGTCCTACCTATCTGTGTTTAGCCGGCCACAGTGCCCCATAGCCTTCTTATCTCATCTAAGAGGATCGGGAGTAGCTAAAAAACAGTTATAAGGGTCACATTCCAGAAACCAAAAACAAATTTAACCACGAGATTATAGATTGCTTTTCTTCACTCACACCTTATCACTGCATGAATAGGACCCAGTGTAATACCAGTGTTTTACAGCTGGAAAGCGTAACTGCACACTGTGTCTAAGGAGGAATTCTGTCAGGAACCTGGCACCAGAGCTACAGGAAACAGGAAGCGGTAAACACACCCTCCTGTGCACTCCGTCGCTTCAGTCATGCCGACTCTCTGTGACTCCATGGGCTGCAGCCAGCCAGGCTCCTCTGCCCATCGGGATTCTCCCAAGGATACTGGAATGGGTCGCCATGTCCTCCTCCAGGGGATCTTCCTGACCCAGGGATCGAACCTACGTCTCTTGTCTCTTTCACTGGCAGGTGGGTTCTTTACCACTAATACCATCTGGGAAGCTCACAAACACCGTATTGCTAGTCAAACAGGCATAAAGCCTCAGACTAATGACCTTCTATCTCAGTTCTTACTACCTGATGCATCAGGTGTGTTTTTTAACAAGAAGTTTCAAGGCATGCTGAAAGGTAAGAGAAACAACCTGAAGAGAAAGGAAGCATCAGAACCAGACTCAGGTACATTGTACAAATTTTGGAATTATCAGATAAAGAATTTAATTACTATGACTAATATGTTAAGGGTTGCAATGGAAAAAGTAGACAACATGCAAGAACAGATGAGTATTTCAAGTGGAGAGATGAAAGCTCCAAGAAAGAAAAAGGAATATTAGAGACCAAATGCACTGTAACGGAAGTGAAAGAATGCCTTTGATGTGCCCATCAGTGGACTTAACGTGACTGGGGAAAGAATCATTGAGCTTGAAGATGATGCCACTGGACACTTCCCAAACTGAAATGCAGAGAGAAAAAGTGAAAACCAAAGAAAAACCAGAACATCCAAGAACTGGGACAATTTTAAAAGGTCTAAAATACACAGAATTGGAACTACCAGAAGAAAAGGAATCAAAGAATGAAGCACAAGAAATATTTGAAATAATAACAGCCAAGAGGACAGATGTCCCTGGCAGTCCAGTGATTAAAACTCCACACTCCCAATACAAGGGGGCCCAGATTCGATCCCTGGTCAGAGAACAGATCCCACATGCTACAACTAAGACTTAGTGTGACTAAATAAAATAAATAAATAAATGTAAATATTAAAAAATAATGGCCAAGAATTTTCCAAAATTAATGACTGACACCAAACCAGATCTAGGAAGCTAACTGAACACCATCAGGATAAATACCAAAAAGCTATGCCTCAGTTCAGTTCAGTTCAGTCACTCAGTCGTGTCCGACTCTTTGCGACCCCGTGAATCACAGCACGCCAGGCCTCCCTGTCCATCACCAACTCCCAGAGTTCACTCAGACTCACGTCCATCGAGTCCGTGATGCCATCCAGCCATCTCATCCTCTGTCGTCCCATTCTCCTCCTGCCCCCAATCCCTCCCAGCATCAAAGTCTTTTCCAATGAGTCAACTCTTCACATGAGGTGGCCAAAGTACTGGAGTTTCAGCTTTAGCATCATTCCTTCCAAAGAAATCCCAGGGCTGATCTCCTTCAGAATGGACTGGTTGGATCTCCTTGCAGTTCAAGGGACTCTCAAGAGTCTTCTCCAACACCACAGTTCAAAAGCATCAATTCTTCGGCGCTCAGCCTTCTTCACAGACGAACTCTCACATCCATACATGACCACAGGAAAAACCATAGCCTTGACTAGTTGGACCTTAGCCGGCAAAGTAATGTCTCTGCTTTTGAATATACTATCTAGGTTGGTCATAACTTTTCTTCCAAGGAGTAAGCGTCTTTTAATTTCATGGGTGCAGTCACCATCTGCAGTGATTTTGCAGCCCCCCAAAATAAAGTCAGCCACTGTTTCCACTGTTTCTACATCTATTTGCCATGAAATGATGGGACCAGATGCCATGATCTTCATTTTCTGAATGTTGAGCTTTAAGCCAACGTTTTCGCTCTCCTCTTTCACTTTCATCAAGAGGCTTTTTAGCTCCTCTTCACTTTCTGCCATAAGGGTGGTGTCATCTGCATATCTGAGGTTATTGATATTTCTCCTGGCAATCTTGATTCCAGCTTGTGTTTCTTCCAGTCCAGCATTTTTCATGATGTACTCTGCATAGAAGTTAAATAAGCAGGGTGACAATATACAGCCTTGATGTACTCCTTTTCCTATTTGGAACCAGTCTGTTGTTCCATGTCCAGTTCCAACTGTTGCTTCCTGACCTGCATAAAGATTTCTCAAGAGGCAGGTCAAGTGGTCTGGTATTCCCATCTCTTTCAGAATTTTCCACAGTTTATTGTGATCCATAAGTCAAAGGCTTTGGCATAGTCAATAAAGCAGAAATAGATGTTTTTCTGGAACTCTCTTGCTTTTTCCATGATCCAGCAGATGTTGGCAATTTGATCTCTGGTTCCTTTGCGTTTTCTAAAACCAGCTTGAACATCTGGAAGTTCACGGTTCACATATTGCTGAAGCCTGGCTTGGAGAATTTTGAGCATTACTACTAGCATGTGAGATGAGTGCGATTGTGCAGTAGTTTGAGCATTCTTTTGCATTGCCTTTCTTTGGAACTGGAATGAAAACTGATCTTTTCCAGTCCTGTGGCCACTGCTGAGTTTTCCAAATTTGCTGGCATATTGAGTGCAGCACTTTCACAGCATATCTTTCAGGATTTGAAACAGCTCAACTAGAATTCCATCACCTCCACTAGCTTTGTTCGTAGTGATGCTTTCTAAGGCCCACTTGACTTCACATTCCAGGATGTCTGGCTCTAGGTGAGTGATCACACCATCGGGATTATCTGGGTCATGAAGATCTTTTTTGTATAGTTCTTCTGTGTATTCTTGCCACCTCTTCTTAATATCTTCTGCTTCTGTTAGGTCCATACCATTTCTGTCCTTTATCGAGCCCACTTTGCATGAAATGTTCCCTTGGTATCTCTGATTTTCTTGAAGAGATCTCTAGTCTTTCCCATTCTGTTGTTTTCCTCTATTTCTTTGCGTTGATCGCTGAAGAAGGCTTTCTTATCTCTTCTTGTTATTCTTTGGAACTCTGCATTCGGATGCTTATATCTTTCCTTTTCTCCTTTGCTTTTCGCCTCTCTTCTTTCCACAGCTATTTGTAAGGCCTCTGCAGACAGCCATTTTGCTTTTTTGCATTTCTTTTCCATGGGGATGGTCTTGATCCCTGTCTCCTGTGCAATGTCATGAACCTCATTCCATGGTTCATCAGGCACTCTATCTATCAGACCTAGGCCCTTAAATCTATTTCTCACTTCCACTGTATAATCATAAGGGATTTGATTTAGGTCATACCTGAATGCTATGCCTAGGTATATTATATTTCAGACTGCAGAAAACCAAAGATAACAAGAAAATCCTGAAAGAAGTCAGAAGAAAAGAAAGAAGCCTTACCTAGGCTTCTTGTCAGAAACAATGTAAAGCAGGAGAGCATGGATTAGAGTAGTGTTGATAGACAGGTAAAGCAGTATGACCAAGGCCAGCCACTTAGCTAACTGCTGAAACAAGGACTCACGTTCAAGTCTGTCTGACTCCAAAGCCAATGCTCTTAGTCTCTATACCCCACATAGAGAAGTCAAGGGGAATTTTATTGTAAAAGGAAGGAAAACTTGGCCCATGATCTCCTTATGTGGAGCAGTAGTTCCCAAACTTTAATGAACTTCAGTCTCACCTGAAGGGCTAGTTAAACCACAGATTGCTAAGCACCATTCCCAAAGTTTCTTCACCTGTAAGTCTGGGGCTGGGGGCTGAGGGTGGGCTCTTAGAGAATCTGCATTTCTAACAAAGTTACCGGAGGATGAGGATGCTATTAAAAACCATTGATCTAGATTCTGGGGTAAAGTTTCAGTGTATTTGCTTCTAGGTTTTTTCTAGACAGATTTGTATTTTGTTTTGTTTTACAGATTTGAGATTACAATGTATATAGTTTTATATCCAGCTTTTGTACTTACTATTATAAGCACTTTTTCAGTGAATCAGTATTTCTCAGCATTATTTTTAATAGCTGCATTTATTATATTTATGAATTATATTTAACTAATGGCACCCCACTCCAGTACTCTTGCCTGGAAAATCCCATGGGCGGAGGAGCCCGGTAGGCTGCAGTCCATGGGGTCGAGAAGAGTCGGACATGACTGAGCGACTTCACTTTCACTTTTCACTTTCGTACATTGGAGAAGGAAATGGCGACCCACTCCAGTGTTCTTGCCTGGAGAATCCCAGGGATGGGGGAGCCTGGTGGGCTGCCGTCTATGGGGTCACACAGAGTCGGACACGACTGAAGTGAGTTAGCAGACTTAGCAGAGGCTTTCCCTGACTATTGGATGTCTGCACTGTTTCCAGATTTTCTGTGCTATAAATAATGGTGCAGAATAATGCCACCACTGTAAATGGTCAATGAATGTCTTGTAACAATGTTTTGACACAGCTTTGATCCCCACTGTCTGTCCCTTTTGGAAAAATGATTTCATTCCTTCTCCTCTTTGTTGGTTCATACTAGTTATTTATGAGTTACAGAAGATAATCTCATTTCTAACTTCTATGAGTACTTATTGTGATCCTTTTTACTAATTACATTATTTTCTTTTAAAAATGGTTAATTAATCGAAGATACACAATTGCCAGTCAGAGCTTATGATTAGAATAAGATACATATTTGCTTACTGTTTGTCTGTCCTGCTACAGTGAAAACTTCATGAAGTTAGAGACTTTATTTCACTTTCTATCAATTCCTTGGGATTTAGACCAATTATAGGATTTATTGTAATCAATCTGTACATCTTTGTTGAAGGAATAAATGAACCAAGGGTAACATATTGAGTAAAGTAGTTTAGTGTCATCTTGCATGGTCTCTTCATGGGTAAATGTGTTTTTTTTTTTAACCTTCTAAAAATATTGAAAATAGTTCAGAGCTACCCTGGTTACATTTGCAGAAGCACTTAGATTGGAAATTATATTTTAAATCCAACTTCATTGTTTAAAATGCTAGAATGGCATTTCTGCTTCAACATGATGATTGAGTACCTGTGTTTATTTTTGCCCTTACTGAAATCCCACAGAATGACAGTAAAAGAATTTAAAAAAAAAAGGCATAGGCTTACAAAGATAAAGAGAATAGGAGAGGAGATAATAGGGGTTTATAAAAAGACATTACTAGAGGAGATAATAATTTATTAAATGGATGAATGAGTGGCCACTAACTTAGCAGAACCAAAGAAAATAAACATAAGCCTGTGGAGGAGGGAGCCAAAAAGAAACAAACCAAGGGGAGCTGTGAAATCCTGGTAATTTTTAGAACTGGAGGCAGCAGCCACCTCTGATGGCCTGTGTGTGGAGTGAGACTAAATATGGGGGGTTGGATGAAAGTCATAAGGCAAGTGGTTGGATCTCTCATCCTATGGCGTAACCAGGTGATAACTTCTGGAAATTTAAGTCAGAGAAATTCAGGATGCAGGGATGCCTGGCACAGTAGGGGGCGATGTGCTATTATTATCACCAACTTTGATATAGTAGCTGACGGTAACATTTGTATTCAGTTTAATAGTATCACACAGGTTAAATACTTCTGTTGTTGTTGTTCAGTTGCTAAGTTTTGTCTGACTCTTTGCAACTCCATGGACTGCAGCACACCAGGCTTCCCTGTCCTTCACTATCTCCCAGAGTTTGCTCAGATTCATGTCCATTGAGTCAGTGATGCTGTCTAACCTTCTCATCCTCTGCCACCTGCATCTCCTTTTGCCTTCAATCTTTCCCAGCATCAGGGTCTTTTCCAATGAGTTGGCTCTTCTCATCAGGTGGCCAAAGTATTGTAGCTTCAGCATCAGCCCTTCCAGTGAATATTCAGGGTTGATTTCCTTTAGGATTGACCGATTTGATCTCTTTGCAGTCCACGGGACTCTCAAATACTTCTGAGTAGGACCCAAGATAATAAACCTGAAAAGTGGCAGTCTGTTTAATAGGATGTCAAAGAGATAGAGATTTGAAATTCTAATAATTAAGATCTTCATTAGTTAAAAGGAAAGGGAACTATGCAACTTTTTAATTGGTTAGTAGATTTGCATTGGTAACTACATTATAAAATAGCATAAGCACTAAAGGCTTCAAAAGAAGAGTGAAAGGTGAAATCAGTAAGTGAAGTTTCATAGAAACTGTGCAATATAATGAAATGAGAGGGAAAGTGTTTCAAATGTGACCAGTTTCAATGACTTTGTCTGCACTATACTTCAACTGCCCACTTTCATGGCTGAACTTGTATCTTATAACATCTAGAATTGTGCGACCTCTGACATCCTCAATTCAGATATTTCATTCTTGAACTGCCTTTTTATTCATCACTGATTATTTTTAAGAATAATTTTGAATAATAATTTTGTAAAGTAATTTCAAATTTACAGAAAAATTGTAATAGTACAGAGAATTCCCACATTCCCTTTACCCAGATTAATTTCAATATTTTGTCACATTTTATCACTCTCTCTCATATATATATACATATAACTTGTTGTATGTATCTGTTATATATGTATATTCTTTACTTGAAACATTTAGGAGTAGTATGTTGCAGTTGTACCGCTTTCTTCCTTAATACTTTGGTATATATTTCCTAGGAACAAAGATAATCTCTTATGTAAAATCTCTATGAAGTTTAATTTGGATACACTTAAAAAAATTTAAGTATGGTTGATTTATAGTATTGTGTTAGTTTCAGGTATACAGCAGTAGTTTAGATAGATATATATTTCTTTTTTTCAGATTATTTTCCATGGTAGGTTATTATAAGATATTGAACATAGTGCCTTGTACTATATACAGTAAATCCTTACTGCTTACCTATTTTATATGCAGTATTTTGTGTCTGTTCATCCCATACTCCTAGTTTATTCCTCCTCCCTGCTCTTTCCTCTTTAGTAACCATTAGTTTGTTTTCCATATCTGTGAATCTGTTTCTGTTTTGTATATAGATTCATTTGTATTATTTTTCAGATTCTACATATAAATGATATCATATAATATTAGTCTTTTTCGGACTGACTTCAGTTAGTATAATATTCTCTAGGCCCATCCATGTTGTTGCAAATATTCTTTTTAATAACTGAGTAATATTCTTGTGTGTGTGTGTGTGTGTGTGTGTAACTCTATTTTTAGTTTTTAAAGGAAACTCCATACTGTTTGCAAAAGTGTCTGTACTAATTTACACTCCCATCAACAGTGTAGGAGGGTTCCCTTTCCTTCACACTCCCTCTAGCATTTATTATCTATAGACTTTTTTTGATGATAGCCATTCTAACCAGTATGAGGTGATACCTCATTCTAGTTTTGATTCACATTAATAATTAGTCATGTTGAGTGTCTTTTCTTGTGCCTGTTGGGCACCTGTATGTCTTTTTGGAGAAATGTCTACTTAGGTCTTTGATTAGGTTGTTTGTTTTTCGATAGTTAATTGTATGGGGTGTTTATATTCTTGGCTATTACTCTTATCAATCACATTGTTTGCAAATATTTTTTCCCAGTTCATAGGCTATCTTTTCATTTTGTTGACAGTTTACTTTGCTGTGTAAAACTTTTAATTTTGATTAGGTTATATTTGTTTACTTTTGCTTTCATTTCTTTTGCCTTGGGAGACTAAGAAAATATTCCTACAATTTATGTCTGAGAATGTTTTGCTTATGTTCTCTTCTAGGAGTCTCTTCATGGTGTCATGTCTTATATTTAGGTGTTTAAAACATTTTGAGTTCATTTTTGTATATGGTGTGAGGGAATGTCCTAATTTCATTAATTTACAAGTGGCAGCCCAGTATTCCCAACACCACTTACTGAAGAGATTATCTTTTCTCTGTTGTATTTGATTGCTGTCTTGCTCTATATTAATTGACTGTAAGTATGTGGGTTTATTTCTGGGCTCCCTATTCTGTTTCATTGGTCCATATATCTTTTTTATGCCAACATTAGGCTGTTTTGATTATTATAGCTTTGTAGTAGTCTCTGACAAAGAAGGCAATGGCACCCCACTCCAGTACTCTTGCCTGGAATATCCCATGGACGGAGGAGTCTGGAAGGCTTCAGTCCATGGGGTTGCTGAGGGTCAGATACGACTGAGTGACTTAACTATCACTTTTCACTTTCATGCATTGGAGAAGGAAATGGCAACCCACTCCAGTGTCCTTGCCTGGAAAATCCCAGGGACGGGGGAGCCTGGTGGGCTGCCGTCTATGGGGTCGCACAGAGTCAGACACGACTGAAGTGACTTAGCAGCAGCAGCAGCAGCAGCAGCAGCAGCAGCAGCAGCAGCAATCTCTGAAGTGTAGAAGGATTATGCCTCCAGCTTTGTTCTTTTTCATCAAGATTCCTTTGGCAATTCTGGGTCTTTTGTGGGTCCATGTAAATTTTAATATTATTTGTTCTAGTTCTGTGAAAAATGTCATGGGTAGTTTGATAGTGATTGTATGAGACCTGTAGATTGCTTTGTGTGGGATAAGCCATGTTAACAATATGAGTTCTCCCAATCCAAGAGCATGGGAGATCTTTCCATTCTTTTAATAATTTTCAATTTCCTTTATCAATGTTTTATAATTTTCAGCATATAGGTCTTTCACCTCCTTGTTTAAGTCTATTCCTAGGTATTTCTTTTTGACCTAATTTTAAGCAGGATTATATTTTTGCATTCTATTTCTGATATTTCGTTAGTATAAAGTAATGCAACAAATTTCTTTATATTAATCTTGTATCCTGCTACCTTGCTGAATTCATTTATTGGTTCTAATGGTTTTTGTGTGGAGAATTTAATGCCTTTGCATAGAGTATCTTGTCATTTGCAAATAGTGACAGTTTTACTTCTTCCCTTCCAATTTGGATATGTTTTATTTTTTTTGTCTGATTTCTGTGGCTAGGATTTCCAATACTATGTTCAATAGAAGTGATAAGAGTGGGCATCCTCCCTATTCATTTTTTCACTTCTTATATGACAGAGAAAGTACAAGTCATAAAAATAGGAGCTTCTTCAATTTATTCATACGTACATGTGCATCTACTGAATTATTGCAAAAGCCTCTTGTTTTACTTATTTTCATTTACCATGTTGAGAATCTGCTTATCTGATGATGAATTCTGTGTCAGAAACCTTTCATGTTTCCCATTGCCTTCAGTTCAGTTCAGTTCAGTTCAGTCACTCAGTCGTGTCCAACTCTTTGCGGCCCCCTGAATCACAGTACAGCAGGCCTCCCTGTCCATCACCATTGCCTTAGTATGGTCTAATTCTCTAATAGAGCAGACTATGATGTTTTAGTTCTCCAGGTTCTTCTCTAATCACAAGTCTGGTAGGTGCCACCCTTCATGCCTTCTATATTGTACCATAATGGACAGTTTATTTGTTTTTTCCATAATGAAAGTATTAAGCCTCTGTATATATTGTTTTCTCATCCTGGGCTATCTTGAATAAATCGTATTGTTTAGTGGTTCAGAACATGAAATTGATAGTAAGTCTTTATGGATTTGAATTCCAGCTCTACCTCTTAATAGCTGGATCTCAAAAGAGTTGGACATGACTTAGTGACTGAACAACAGCAACAATTTTAGGCTAGGTACATAACTATTCTAACTTCTTTGCATGTTAAATGAGGAGTAAATTAGAAGCTACCTCATACAGTGGTAAAGTATGTAGTATGAGTTCTATATATTATATCACTAATTACTTAGTGTGTCAGGCACTGTGATGGACATTGGAGAATAGAACATATTTGGGTCTTACCGTCTTAAGAGATTATATACCGTAGAGAAGAGAACCATAATTCAGTGATATTTGGGATAAATTCAAAAAGTTCTAGAAGAGGGACCCCTGAGTTAATTTTTTCTTACTTCAGGGGCTTTGAGTGTGGCATTCACTATTCTGAAAAACCTACTGTTGTTGTTGTGTAGTTGCTAAATTATGTCTGACTTGTTTGCGACCCTATGGACTGTAGCCCGCCAGACTCCTCTATCCAGGGGATTTACTAGGCAGGAATACTGGAGTGGGTTGTCATTTCCTTCTGCAGGGGTTATTCCTGACACAGGAATAGAACCCATGTCTCCTGTACTGGCAGGCAGATTCTTTACCACTGAGTCACCGAGGAAGCCCCCCAAACCTACTAGTTTTCAGCTAAAAGGACTGCAGATTCAAAAGCCTGAATAAATAAAGGAGCATGGCTTACTAGAAATATTGAATAAGGGTCAGTGTAGCTGGTGTGAAGAAGTGAGGGTGGGTGAGACTGTAAGACGGTAGGCTGAAACCACACCTATTAGATGACCAGGTCAGGGGTACTGACCTCTATCCAAGAGCAAGAGGAAGTCATTGAAGCCTTTTAACTAGGGAGATAATACAATTCAGTTTATGTTTTTAAGAGGTCCAAGGTCCTTTGCCTACACTGTGGCAGATTGGACCAGGGCAAGAGCAGGTGATGATGGTGTTATCTTGGACTAGGGTAGGTGGTAGCAGAGGAAATAGGTAAGAAGGTTTTAGAGCCTAGAGATTCTGAATTTCTTTGTGACTGGATGTTGAGATTTGAAGAGGGTTAGGGATGAATTAATGCCTCTCCATTTCCATTTCTGACTATTTCTTCATCTTTACCTAAGTCTCACTCTAAACACTGAGATGGGTGTCACTCTTGTGCTTCTATAACACTGTCTACATACTTTGCTGAGTTTTAGCACATCTGCTATTATAGTTCACTGTAGCTGGTTTGGTTTCCTTTTAAATTAAAATGTATTTCTGGTACATGATCAATAAATATTTGATAAATGAAAGCAAATAGTAACATAAAGCTAGATCATGAGTGAATACCATACAGTATTTTAAGCCAGGTGTTTTGGTGATAAATTGTTTTTGGATCAAGCCATTTATAAAGTAAGAATTCATTAAGAATGCCTCCTCCCCCCAAAACACCTTAATGGGTTCTTAACATTTTCTTTTTTAACAGCATATCTCTGGAATAGGTATTGGCATTATTTGGGTCAAATAGAACAATAACATAATTTATACTTCTAGTTAATTAACTTGGAATGCATTTCTTTACCTTCTTTGTTGTGTGTTTTAAACAGGTCTCATGATAAGGATTTCTCTTGACGCTTATTATTTTCTCTTAATTTATGTAGGTGGGGTTTTGAGTACCTAGTATTTAAATATATATACAGACATCTTAGCTTTAAAAAAAAAAACCCAGCTGTGATATTTAAAAACTTCTCTATTCTCCCTGGGTAGTGGGGCCAGTATTTGGTAACCCTTGATTTCGTCCTTGCCCTGGGACTGTGTCAGTGGCAGCTATCACTCAATGGGACAGAGGGAAAGGAAACAAAACAAAAGCCTCTCTGTTTTCTTAAGCAGTTTGACATATATTTTGGTTTATATAGCTCCTTCTGTATTTATTATCATTAATTTCCTCTTTTGAAATTAAATGTTAAGTAGTTTTGGTTTGGGGCTTCCCTAGTGACTCAGATGGTAAAGAATCCACCTGCAATGCTGGAGACCTGAGTTCAGTCCCTGAGTTGGGAAGATCCCCTGGAGGAGGACATGGCAACCTACTCCAGTATTCTTGCCTGGAGAATCCGCATGGACAGAGGAACCTGGTGGGTTATAGTCCATGGGGTCACAAAGAATCGGACGTGACTGAGCAACTAAGAATAGCACAGTTTTGGTTTTGTCTTGGTATGGTTTGATTTTAACTTAGTATAATAGATAATTTTTAGCCCTAGTATTTCTATTGCTGAAAAACAAATATGTCAAATTGTTGGCTTTGGTAATGTGTAATATGGGAAGAAGGTAAAAGTAATTACTGTGCAGTAATATAACTTGCCTCTGAGATTTCACCAATTAAAAGGTATTTTATTATTGTATTGTATTAATTTAGTTATATTTATTTTATAAAAATGAAGTTTGCTGTATGCTTTTGTGACCTAGAAGGGTAGGAACAACTATGAATAATGTAAATAATATAAAATATATACATTTTATTTGTATTTTTTAATCTTTTTTTTTAACATTAATTTATTTGGCTGCACTGGATCTTAGTTGCAGCATGTGGGATCTAGTTCCCTAACCAGGGAATGAACTGGGACCTCCTGCTTTGGGAACATGAAGTCTTAACCACTGGACCACTAGGGAAGTCCCTATTTAGTCCCTATTTTTAAAAAGATGATTTGCATATCTAACCCAATAGTTAAAGTAATTACTAGTTCAAAAAATATTAGTGAGATACCAACAGATTCTGGTAAGGTTTACGACTTCTTGGAAACCAGTGTAGGAAGCTCAGGCTTCCCTGGTGGCTCAGATGGTAAAGAAGCTGCCTGCAATGCAAGAGATCCAGGTTTGATCCCTGGGTCAGGAAGATCCCCTGGAGAAGGGAATGGGTGCCAACTACAGTTTCTTGCCTGGAGAATTCCATGGACAGCGGAGCCTGGTGGGCCATAGTCCATGGGGTCGCAGAGTCAGACACAACTGAGTGACTAACACACGCATGCAAACCAATGCTAATAATCCTGGGTGAAATTATTTAATAGAGTTTTTCCTTTTTTCTCTTGCATTACATTTCATGTAAATGAGTACAGTTGACTCTTGAACAATGTGGGGTTGGAGGGATGCCACCCACAGCATAGTTGCATATCTGCATATAATTTATACTGGTCCTCCTTATATAGGTGATTCTTCCTTGTCCATGGTCTGTATCTCAAATTCAATCAACTCTGGACTCTTGTAGTATTGTAGTATTTACAGTTGTTCAAGGGTCAACTGTAACAGAAAACTTAATTTCTCTCAGTCAAATTTATATAACTTACTTTCTTCAGATACTGAGTAACTTTGCTCAAATTAAAAAGAAATTCTGATAATGGGTAACTTTTATTGAATATTACTGTAGTTCTGGTAGTAGCTTTCAAAACAACCTTGTGACATTAAGACAGTCTTGATACCTTTTTGCAGATGAGAGAAACTGAGTATTGAGCAGTTAGGTTACCTGTCCAAAAGGTTCAGTTCAGTTCAGTTCAGTCGCTCAGTCGTGTCTGACTCTTTGTGACCCCATGAATCGCAGCACACCAGGCCTCCCTGTCCATCACCAACTCCCGGAGTTCACTCAGACTCATGGCCATCGAGTCAGTGATGCCATCCAGCCATCTCATCCTCTGTTGTCCCCTTCTTCTCCTGCCCCCAATCCCTCCCAGCATCAAAGTCTTTTCCAATGAGTCAACTCTTTGCATGAGGTAGCCAAAGTACTGGAGTTTCAGCTTTATCATCATTCCTTCCAAAGAACACCCAGGGCTGATCTCCTTCAGAATGGACTGGTTGGATCTCCTTGCAGTCCAAGGGACTCTCAAGAGTCTTCTCCAACACCACAGTTCAAAAGCATCAATTCTTTGGTGTTCAGCTTTCCTCACAGTCCAACTCACATCCATACATGACCACTGGGAAAACCATAGCCTTGACTAGATGGACCTTTGTTGGCAAAGTAATGTCTCTGCTTTTCAATATGCTGTCTCGGTTGGTCACAACTTTCCTCCCAAGGAGTAAGCATCTTTTAATTTCGTGGCTGCAGTCACCATCTGCAATGATTTTGGAGCCCCCCAAAATATAATCTGACACTGTTTCCACTGTTTCTCCATCTATTTCCCATGAAGTGATGGGACCAGATGTCATGATCTTCATTTTCTGAATGTTGAGCTTTAAGCCAACTTTTTCACTCTCCACTTTCACTTTCATCAAGAGGCTTTTTAGCTCCTCTTCACTTTCTGCCATAAGGGTGGTGTCATCTGCATATCTGAGGTTATTGATATTTCTTCCGGCAATCTTGATTCCAGCTTGTGCTTCTTCCAGACCACCGTTTCTCATGATGTACTCTGCATATAAAGAAGCAGGGTGACAATGTACAGCCTTGATGTACTGCTTTTCCTATTTGGAACCAGTCTATTGTTCCATGTCCAGTTCTAACTGTTGCTTCCCGACCTGCATATAGGTTTCTCAAGAGGCAGGTCAGGTGATTTGGTCTTCCCATCTCTTTCAGAATTTTCCACAGTTTATTGTGATCCACACAGTGAAAGGCTTTGGCATAGTCTGATGGATCTGATCTTTAAACCCAGGTAGTCAGATACTGTGCTGCAACCTAGAAATGGTGGCAAAACTTTTTCAAAGTAAGAGGTTAGTAACTTTTTTATTTCTTTTTTGTTTTGTTTTGTTTTTAATTTTTAGTTTTACTTTATTTTACTTTACAATACTGTATTGGTTTTGCTATACATTGACATGAATCCTCCACGGGTGTACATGAGTTCCCAATCCTGAACCCCCCTCCCACCCCATATCATGTCTCTGGATCATCCCTGTGCACCACCCCCAAGTGTCCTGTATCCATTCTTTATTCAGTTTTCCTTAATTTTTACCCAATGCCCTTTTCTTTTCCAGGATCCCACCTCTGATACTACATTGCATTTAGCTGTCATGTCTCTTTACATTCCTCTTGGCTGTGACAGTCTCAGACTCTCCTTATTTTTCATGATCAGTTTGATAGCTTTGAAGATTAATGGTCAGCTCTTTTGTAGAATGTCTCTCTGCTGGGATCCTGGAATACATACTACCTAGAAGTGATGAGAACCGATGAAGCCTATGACTTACTGAATTTGCAGTCTGATGAGGGTTGGGGAAGGACAACTTGGGCACCCCCATCAAGTGATTACAGCATGGGAAAGAATAGGACACACTGAGGATACACTTTCTGCAGATCACTAGCCATTTCTTTGTTTCCAATTGAGATTTCCTCCTAGCAACAAGAGTGATCTTTCTTGATAATAAATCTAGTCAGATACTCCCTACTTGATAAACCCTACTTTGATACCTATTGCCCTTAGAATAAAATCGCTATTCCTTTAATGTGTGTTACTGAAAAAGACCCTTAATAACATCAAGTCTCTTCCCACACTTTTTCTAGTTATGTCCAATTATAAGGAAGTAAAGGAGCAAAAACTCGAATTTTTTCTCATGCTTTTTAGTTTCTTTTCTAAAACTGTTATACAATATTATTATTTTGAATTGTTTTTTAAGGAGGAGAAAAAAATTGAACAAAGCTAACCTACAGGATATGATTTTTAAAAGCACATTTAAGAATTAGTTTTTAATAAATACTCATAAGAATGCATGGAAAATGGAGGGTACACAATAACTGAAAAGTGTTCCTGTTTGTTGACACACTTAAAAATACTTCTAAGATTCTTATTTTATAAAAATAAATCTTTGTCAGCATACAATATGTTTAAAAAATATACAAGATACTCTGACGTATATTACAGTCATTCTGTTATAAAAATGTGGTTGTTTACAGAAATCAAAGGTGTAATCAAAAGTCTTTTGACAAACAAAAGCCCAGGACCAGATGGTTTCACAGGTGAATTCTACCAAAAATTTAGAGAAGAGCTAAAACCTGTCCTACTCACTCTTCCAGAAAATTTCAGAGGAAGGTAAACTCCTGAACTCATTCTGAGGTAAACATCACCCTAATACCAAAACCAGACAAAGATGCCACAAAAAAAGAAAACTACAGGCCAGTATCACTGATGAACATAGATGCAAAAATCCTCAACAAAATTCTAGCAAACAGAATCCAACAACATATTAAAAAGATCATACATCATGACCAAGTGAGCTTTATCCTAGGGATGCAAGGATTCTTCAGTATTCACAAATCAATCAATATGATATACCATATTAACAAATGGAAGATAAAAACCATATGATTATCTCCATAGATGCAGAGAAAGTCTTCGACAAAATTCAACACCCATTTATGATAAAAACTCACCAGAAAGCAGGCATGGAAGGAACATACCTCAGCATAATAAAAGCCATATATGACAAACCCACAGCAAACATCATCCTCAATGGTGAAAAACTGAAAACATTTCCTCTAAAATCAGGAATGAGACAAGGGTGCCCACTCCCACCACTGCTATTCAACATAGTGGAAGTCCTAGCCACAGCAATCAGAGCAGAAAAAGAAATAAAAGGAATCCAGATTGGAAAAGATGGAGTAAAACTCTCACGGTTTGCAGATGACATGATCCACTACATAGAAAACTCTAAGGACACCACCAGAAAATTACTAGAGCTAATCAATGAATATAGTAAAGTTGCAGGATATAAAATCAATACACAAGTCCCTTGCATTCCTATACACTAACAATGAGAAAACAGAGAAATTAAGGAAACAATTCCATTCACCATTGCAATGAAAAGAATAGAATACTTAGGAATAAATTTACCTAAAGAAACAAAAGACCTATATATAGGAAACTTTATAGTTTTATAACACTGATGAAAGAAATCAAAGATGACACAAATAGATAGAAAAGTATGCCATGTTCATGGATTGGAAAAATGAGTATATTACCCAAAGCAATCTATAGATTCAGCACAATCCCTATCAAACTACCGGTAGTATTTTTCACAGAGCTAGAGCAAATAATTTCACAATACTTATGGAAACACAATGGCAATGGCATGCCACTCCAGTACTCTTGCCTGGAAAATCCCATGGATGGAGGGGCCTGGTAGGCTGCAGTCCATGGGATCGCAAAGAGTCAAACATGACTGAGCGATTTCACTTTCACTTTTCACTTTCATACATTGGAGAAGGAAATGGCAACCCACTCCACTGTTCTTGCCTGGAGAATCCCAGGGACGGAGGAGCCTGGTGGGCTGCCCTCTATGGGGTCACACAGAGTCAGACACGATTGAAGCTACTTAGCAGCAGTATGGAAACACAAAAAAACCCTGAATAGCCAAAGCAATCTTGAGAAAGAATGGAACTGGAGGAATCAACCTGCCTTACTTCAGACTATACTACAAAGCTACATACTGTCATCAAGACAGTATGGTACTGGCACAAGGACAGAAATATAGATCAATGGAACAAAATAGAAAGCCCAGAGATAAATCCATACACCTGTGGACACCTTATCTTTGATAAAGGAGGCAAAAATATACAATGGAGAAAAGACAATCTCTTTAATAAGTGGTGCTGGGGAAATGGTCAACCACCTGTAAAGAATGAAACTTTCTAACACCATACACAAAAATAAACTTAAAATGGATTAAAGATCTAAACATAAGACGAGAAACTATAAAACTCTTAGAGGAAAACATAAGTAGAACACTCTCTGACATAAATCATAGCAATATCCTCTATGACCCACTTCCCAGAGTAATGGAATTAAAAACAAAAATAAACAAATGGGACCTAATTAAACTTAAAAGCTTTTGCACAATGAAGGAAACTATAAGCAAGGTGAAAAGGCAGTCTTTAGAATGGGAGAAAATAATAGCAAACTAAACAACTGACAAATAATCTCCAAAATATGCAAGTAGCTCATGCAGCTCAATACCAGAAAAATGAACAACCCAATCCAAAAATGGGCCAAAGGGTGAGGTGGTCCTAAGATGGCGGACGGATAGGATGGGGAGACCACTTTCTCCCCCACAAATTTATCAAAAGAACATTTGAACGCTGAGTGAATTCCACAAAACAACTTCTGAATGCTGGCAGAGGACATCAGGCACCCAGAAAAGCAGCCCATTGTCTTTGAAAGGAGGTAGGAAAAAATATAAAAGATAAAAAGAGAGACAAAAGAGGTAGGGATGGAGATCAGTCCCGGGAAGGGAGTCTTAAAAAACATTAAAGTTTCCGAATACCAGGAAACACTCTCACTGGCGAGTCTGTGGTGAGCCTTGGAACCTCAGAGGGCAACATAACTGGGAGAAAAAATAAATAAATAATTAAAACCCACAGCTTACGTGCTCAAGGGTAACTCCCAGCAGAGAAGCAGTGCAGACGCCCGCATCTGCCACTAGCAAGCAGGGGCTGGACAGAGAGGCACGGCATTGCTTAGAGTAAAGACTGGGCCTGTATGCCCCGAGGGCAATCTGAGGGAACTAACTTGAGATAGCAAACCAGACTGTGGGATAGTTATCCCACGAAAAGCCCTAACCTAAGACACCTACAGGCCTGCTCACAGAACAAAGGACTGAGTAGAGCTACTGGCTGTGGACCAGCCCATCCCCCTCCGGAGACAGGCAGACAAGGGCAGCCAGAGCTGAAAGGGGGCAATCACGGCCCCAGAGAGGCATCATCTACCAAACTGCAAGCAGGCTTCGTTGCTAACCAAGACTTCTTGGGAATCTGGACGGTCGACATCTGCCGGGAGGGTCACAGCCAGAGATTAGCTCCCCAGAAGAGACACACGGCACACCTGAGAAGGTGCACCAGTTGTACACCCAGAAAACCGAGCAGCAGGGACAGGGAAGGCGATAAGTCACAGTGACTGTGCTTGCCAAGCACCTGGTCGCCTGAGCTGCTCAGACCTGGGAAGGGCATAAAACGCAGGCCCAACCGAGTCTGCGCCTTTGTGGAGTACCCAAGTACCTGAACCTGCGCGGCTTAGACCTGGGAAGTGCATACAACCCAGGGCCAGCCTCAGACATTTCCTGGCAGAGCAACATAGAGCCTGAGCAGTGTAGACAGGGAGAGCACACACGCTGTGAGCAGGGTTAAACCCAGTGTGGCTGAGACACTGCGAGGACATGCCAGTGTTATTTGTTTGCAGGGTTCCTCCCTCCCCACAGCACGACTGAACAAATGAGCCTAAAAAAGTGTCCACCACTGCCCCCTTGTGTCAGGGCGGAAATGAAGAGACCAGCAAACAGAAGAAGCTGAAACAAACAGAGGGAACCGCTTGGAAGTGACAGGTGCAATAGATTAAAACCCTGTAGTTAGCACCGACTACATAGGAAGGGACCTATAGATCGAATCACTCTGGATCCACCGGGGCTGGACCCCGGCAGAGAACTATCAGCCGGATCAAGGAACTATCTGAAAATGAACTGAGCCCACACTGTCCACAACATCAGAGAAAGTCCTAGATATAGTTTTACTATTATCATTCTTTAAATTAAAAAAGAGATTTATTTTTAAGTCCTCAATTACTCCTTTAATTTTCATTTTTGTAACCTACTATTACTTTGTAAAAAAAAAAGACCCTATTTTTTAAAGCAAACTTCATATATATATATTTTATAATTTTTGTGACTTTTTTCTTTAATATTGTATTTTTGAGAATCCAACCTCTACTGTAGATTTTTAAACTTTGCTTTTTTATATTTGTTATCAATTTTGTACCTTTAAGAACCCAATCTTCAGTACCCATTTTTACTTGGGAGCGAGATTACTGGCTTGACTGCTCTCTTCCCCTTTGGACTCTCCTTTTTCTCCACCAGGTCACCTCTATCTCCTCCTTCCCCCTTCTCTTCTCTACCCAACTCTGTGAATCTCTTTGTGTGTTCCAGACTGTGGATAGCACTTAGGGAACTGAGTACTGGCTGGATCTATCTCTCTCTTTTTGATTCCCCCCTTTATCCTCCTGGCCACCTCTGTCTCTTCCTCCCTCTTCTCTTCTCTGTGTAACTCCGTGAACATCTCTGAGTGGTCCAGACTGTGGAGAGCACATAGGGAAGCAATTACAGGCTAGCTTCCTCTCTCCTCTTTTGATTCCCCCTCTTCTCCTCCTGGTCACCTCTATCTCCCTCCTCCCTCTTCTCTTCTCCATGTAACTTTGTGAACGTCTCTGGGTGTCCCTCACTGTGGAGAAACTTTTCATCTTTAAACTAGATGTTTTATCATTGGTGCTGTATAGATGGAGAAGTTTGAGGCTACTGTAAGAATAAGACTGAAAACCAGAGACAGGAGGCTTACGTCCAAATCCTGAGAACGCCAGAGAACTCCTGACTCCAGGGAACATTAATTGATAGGAGCTCATCAAATGCCTCCATACCTACACTGAAACCAAGCACCACCCAAGGGCCAACTAGTTCCAGAGCAAGACATACCACGCAAATTCTCCAGCAACACAGGGACATAGCCCTGAGCATCAATATACAGGCTGCCCAAAGTCACACCAAACCCATTGACATCTCATAACTCATTACTGGATACTTCATTGCACTCCAGAGAGAAGAAATCCAGCTCCACACATCAGAACACCTTGACAAGCCACCCGTCCAACCCCACCCACAGCGAGGAAAATCCACAATTGAGAACTCCACAAACTGCCAGAATATGGAAAGGCCACCCTAAACACAGCAATATAAACAAGATGAAGAGGCAGATAAATACCCAGCAGGTAAAGGAACAGGATAAATGCCCACCAGACCAAACAAAAGAGGAAGAAATAGGGAATCTACCTGATAAAGAATTTCAAATAATGATAGTGAAAATGATCCAAAATCTTGAAAACAAATTGGAGTTACAGATAAATAGCGTGGAGACAAGGATTGAGAAGATGCAAGAAAGGTTTAACAAAGACCTAAAAGAAATAAAAAAGAGTCAATATATAATGAATAATGCAATAAATGAGATCAAAAACACTCTAGAGGGAACCAGCAGTAGAATGACAGAGGCAGAAGATAGGATAAGTGAGGTAGAAGATAGAGTGGTAGAAATAAATGAAACAGGGAGGAAAAAAGAAAAATGACTTAAAAGAAATGAGGACAATCTCAGAGATCTCCAGGACAATGTTAAATGCCCCAACATTCGAATCACAGGAGTCCCAGAAGAAGAAGACAAAAAGAAAGACCATGTGAAAATACTCAAGGAGATAACAGTTGAAAAATTCCCTAAAATGGGGAAGGAAATAATCACCCAAGTCCAAGAAACCCAGAGAGTCCCAAACAGGATAAACCCAAGGCAAAACACCCCAAGACACATACTAATGAAATTAATAAAGATCAAACACAAAGAACAAATATTAAAAGCAGCAAGGGAAAAACAACAAATAACACACAAGGGGATTCCCATAAAGATAACAGCTTTCAATAGAAACTCTTTAGGCCAGGAGGGAATGGCAGGACATACTTAAAGTGATGAAAGAAAATAACCTACATCCCAGATTATTGTACCTAGCAAGGTTCTCATTCAAATATGAAGGAGAAATCAAAAGCTTTACAGACAAGCAAAAGCTGAGAGAATTCAGCACCACCAAACCAGCTCTCCAACAAATGCTAAAGGATCTTCTCTAGACAGGAAACACAGAAAGAGGTATAAACTTGAACCCAAAAACAATAAAGTAAATGGTAATGGGATCATACTTATCAATAATTACCTTAAATGTAAATGGGTTGAATGCCCCAACCAAAAGACAAAGACTGGCTGAATGGATACAAAAACAAGACCCCTATATATGTTGTCTACAAGAGACCCACCCCGAAACAAGGGACACATTCAGACTGAAAGTGAAGGGCTGGAAAAAGATATTCCACACAAATAGAGACCAAAAGAAAGCAGGAGTAGCAATACTCATATCAGATAAAACAGACTTTAAAACAAAGGCTGTGAAAAGAGACAAAGAAGACCACTACATCATGATCAAAGGATCAATCCAAGAAGAAGATATAACAATTGTAAATATATATGCACCTAACATAGGAGCACCGCAATATGTGAGACAAATGCTAACAAGTATGAAAGGGGAAATTAACAATAAATAATAGTGGGAGACTTTAATACCCCACTCACACCTATGGATAGATCAACTCAACAGAAAATTAACAAGGAAACACAAACTTTAAATGATACAATAGACCAGTTAGACCTAATTGATATCTATAGGACATTTCACCCCAAAACAATGAATTTCACCTTTTTCTCAAGCACACATGGAACCTTCTCCAGGATAAATCACACCATGGGCCATAAATCTAGCCTTGGTAAATTCAAAAAAATTGAAATCATTCCAAGCATCTTTTCTGACCCAATGCAGTAAGATTAGATCTCAATTACAGGAGAAAAACTATTAAGAATTCCAACAGATGGAGGCTGAACAACATGCTGCTGAATAACCAACAAATCACAGAAGAAATTAAAAAAAATCAAAATATGCATAGAAATGAATGAAAATGAAAACACAACAACCCAAAACCTATGGGACACTGTAAAAGCAGTGCTAAGGGGAGGGTTCATAGCAATACAGGCATACCTCAAGAAACAAGAAAAAAGTCAAGTAAATAAACTAACTCTACACCTAAAGCAACTAGGAAAGGAAGAAATGAAGAACCCCAGAGTTAGTAAAGGAAAGAAATCTTAAAAATTAGAGCAGAAATAAATGCAAAAGAAACAAAAGAGACCATATCAAAAATCAACAAAGCCAAAAGCTGATTCTTTGAGAAGATAAATAAAATTGACAGACCATTAGCCAGACTCATCAAGAAACAAAGGGAGAAAAATCAAATCAACAAAATTAGAAATGAAAATGGAGAGATTGCAATAGACAACATAGAAATACAAAGGATCATAAGAGACTACTATCAGCAACTATATGCCAACTTGGAAGAAATGGACAAATTCTTAGAAAAGTACAACCTTCCAAAACTGAACCAGGAAGAAATAGAAAATCTTAACAGACCCATTGCAAGGATGGAAATTGAAACTGTAATCAGAAATCTCCCAGCAAACAAAAGCCCAGGACCAGCTGTGATGGTTTCACAGCTGAATTCTACCAAAAATTTAGAGAAGAGCTAACACCTATCCTACTAAAACTCATCCAGAAAATTGCAGAGGAAGGTAAACTTCCAAACTCATTCTATGAGGGCACCATCACCCTAATACCAAAACCTGACAAAGATGCCGCAAAAATAGAAAACTATAGGCCAATATCACTGATGAACATAGGTGCAAAAATCCTTAACAAAATTCTAGCAAACAGAATCCAACAACACATTAAAAAGATCATCCATCATGACCAAGTGGGCTTTATCCCAGGGATGCAAGGATTCTTCAGTATCCCCAAATCAATCAGTGTAATACACCACATTAACAAATTGAAAAATAAAAGCCATATGATTATCTCAATAGATGCAGAGAAAGCCTTTGACAAAATTCAACATCCATTTATGATAAAAAAAAAAAAACCCTCCAGAAAGCAGGAATAGAAGGAACATACCTCAACATAATAAAAGGTATATCTGACCAACCTACCACAAACATTATCCTCAATGGTGAAAAATTGAAAGCATTTCCCCTAAAGTCAGGAACAAGACAAGGGTGCCCACTCTAACCTCTGCTGTTCAACATAGTTTTGGAAGTTTTGGCCACAGCAATCAGAGCAGAAAAAGAAATAAAAGGAATCCAAATTGAAAAAGAAGAAGTAAAACTCTCACTATTTGCAGATGACATGATCCTCTACATAGAAAACCCTAAATACTCCACCAGAAAATTACTAGAGCTAATCAACGAATATAGTAAAGTTGCAGGATATAAAATTAACACACAGAAATCCCTTGCATTCCTATACACTAATAATGAGAAAGTAGAAAAAGAAATTAAGGAAACAATTCCATTCACCATTGCTATGAAAAGAATAAAATACTTAGGAATATATCTACCTAAAGAAATGAAAGACCTATATATAGAAAACTATAAAACACTGGTGAAAGAAATCAAAGAAGACACTAATAGATGGATAAATATACCATGTTCATGGATCGGAAGAATCAATATAGTGAAAATGAGTATACTACCCAAAGCAATCTACAGATTCAATGCAATCCCTATCAAGCTACCAGAGGTATTTTTCACAGAGCTAGAACAAATAATTTCACAATTTGTATGGAAATACAAAAAACCTCGAATAGCCAAAGCAATCTTGAGAAAGAAGAATGGAACTGGAGGAATCAACCTGCCTGACTTCAGGCTGTACTACAAAGCCACAGTCATCAAGACAGTATGGTACTGGCACAAAGACAGAAATATAGATCAGTGGAACAAAATAGAAAGCCCAGAGATAAACCCATGCATTAATGGACACCTTATCTTCGACAAAGGAGGCAAGAATATACAATGGATTAAAGACAATCTCTTTAACAAGTGGTGCTGGGAAAACTGGTCAACCACTTGTAAAAGAATGAAACTAGAACACTTTCTAACACCATACACAAAAATAAACTCAAAATGGATTAAAGATCTAAACATAAGACCAGAAACAATAAAACTCCTAGAGGAGAACATAGGCAAAACACTCTCTGACATAAATCACAGCAGGATCCTCTATGACCCACCTCCCAGAATATTGGAAATAAAAGCAGAAATAAACAAATGGGACCTAATTAAAATTAAAAGCTTCTGCACAACAAAGAAAACTATAGGCAAGGTGAAAAGACAGCCTTCAGAATGGGAGAAAATAATAGCAAGTGAAGCAACTGACAAAGAATTGATCTCAAAAATATACAAGCAACTCCTGCAGCTCAATTCCAGAAAAATAAACGACCCAATCAAAAAATGAGCCAAAGAACTAAACAGACATTTCTCCAAAGAAGACATACGGATGGCTAACAAACACATGAAAAGATGCTCAACATCACTCATTATCAGAGAAACACAAATCAAAACCACAATGAGGTACCATTTCATGACAGTCAGAATGGCTGCTATCCAAAAGTCTATAATCATTAAATGCTGGAGAGGGTGTGGAGAAAAGGGAGCCCTCTTACACTGTTGGTGGGAATGCAAACTAGTACAGCCACTATGGAGAACAGTGTGGAGATTCCTTAAGAAACTGGAACTAGAACTGCCATATGACCCAGCAATCCCACTGCTGGACATACACACCAATGAAACCAGAATCAAAAGAGACACGTGTACCCCAGTGTTCATCGCAGCACTGTTTATAATAGCCAGGACATGGAAGCAACTTAGATCTCCATCAGTAGACGAATGGATAAGAAAGCTGTGGTATGTATACACAATGGAGTATTACTCAGCCATTAAAAAGGATACATTTGAATCAATTCTAATGAGGTGGATGAAGCTGGAGCCTATTATACAGAGAAAGTAAGCCAGAAAGAAAAACACCAATACAGTATAATAAAGTATATATATGGAATTTAGAAAGATGGTAATGATAACCCTGTATGTGAGACAGCAAAAGAGACACAGATGTATAGAACAGTCTTTTGGATTCTGTGGGAGAGGGCGAAGGTGGGATGATTTGGGAGAATGGCATTGAAACATGTATATTATCATATGCGAAATGAATTGCCAGTCTAGGTACAGGATGCTTGGGGCTGGTTCACTGGGATGACCCAGAGAAATGGGATGGGGAGGGAGGTGGGAGGGGAATTCAGGATGGGGAACACATGTACACTCATGATGGATTCATGTTGATGTATGGCAAAACCAATACAATATTGTAAAGTAATTAGCCTCCAATTAAAATAAGTAAATTTATATTAAAAAAAAACCCAAACAAAAATGGGCCAAAGAACTAAACACACATTTCTCCGAAGAAGACATACAGATGGCTAACAAACATGAAAAGGTGCTCAACATCACTCATTATCAGAAAAATGCAAATCAAAACCACAATGAGGTACCATTTCACACTGGCCAGAATGTTGCCATCCAAAAGTCTACAAACAATAAATGCTAGAGAGGGTGTGAAGGAAAGGGAATCTTCTTAGACTGTTGGTGAGAATGCAAACTGGTACAGCCACTATGGAGAACAGTGTGGAGATTCCTTAAAAAACTGGAACTAGAACTGCCACACAACCCAGCAATCCCACTACTGGGCATACACACTGAGGAAACCAGAGTTGAAAGAGACACATGTATCCCAGTGTTCACTGCAGCACTGTTTACAATAGCTAGGACATGGAAGTAACCCAGATGTCTGTCGGTATGAATAAGGAAGTTGTGGTACATAAACACAATAAAATGTTACTCAGCTATAAAAAAGAACACATTTGAGTCAGTTCTAATGAGGTGAACGAAACTGGAGCCTATTATACAGAGTGAAGTAAGTCAGAAAGAGAAACACCAATACAGTATATTAACACATATATATGAAATTTAGAAAGATGGTAATGATGACCCTATATTCAAGACAGCAAAAAAGACACAGATGCAAAGAATAGACTTTTGGACTGTGGGAGAAGGCGAGGGTGGGACGATATGAGAGAATAGCATTGAAACATGTATATTTATTACCATACGTAAAATAGATGACCAGTGCAAGTTCAATGCATGAAGCAGGGCACTCAAAGTTGGTGCTCTGGGACAATCCAGAGCGATAGGGTGGGGGATTCAGTATGGGGGGACACCTGTACACCTGTGGCTGATTCATGTCAATGTATGGCAAAAACCACCACAATATTGTAAAGTAATTAGCCTCCAATTAAAATAAAGTAATTAATTACATTTTTAAAATGTGCTTGTTAACTAGTATGTCTGATATTATTTCACCATCTGACCATTTTATGAAAGTGCTCATTTGCTAAGTGAGCATGCTATAAAAAGTAACATTTTTTAGAACACCTGCTGAATGTGACATTTCTGTGAAATTAAATGTTATTGCTAATATTTTTCCCAAGCTTCACAAAACTGCATCTACCTTGCTGAACACTTGCTTATTATATTTTAGCTTTACTTAATTTTTGAGATAACATTTTTGATGTTGAATTAGATGTAACCATGAATTAAATAAGTGGAATTACTTGGATTATCAACCAAGCATTTTTTAAAAACTGCACCGTGCAGCTTGAGGGATCTTAGTTCTTACCAGGGATCAAATCCAGGCCACTGCAGTGAAAGTGCCCAGTCCTTACCATTGAACTGTCAAGGAATTCCCAAGCATTTATTCATATATGTTAAAGTTATGGTTTAAACATATTCTGTAGCAAGAGATTTATTATTTCCAGAGCACATTTGTCACATTTATGAATTATGACTTTACTTTTCTATTGATATGACTAATAAAGAGTTAAATTTAATTGAGACTTTATGCCTTGTGAATGAGGACTGAGTATGGATTTCTTTTTTTTAAGAGCTATGTGAACATATTTTTCACCATTCTTAATGGTGGTCTTGGTCACCTTTTTAAGTGCAATGCTTCTTAAAACCGAAAACAAAAATGAGTGATTAGTCACACAGTGGAGGACAATAAACCAAACCTTGATCCACAACCACATAAGCACATTTCAGAGGGGATTTTCTCATTAGTTGAGAGGGCTAAATGACTTCTAAATTTTGTTTCAGTTCTTGATTCCCAGGTTTTCAGTTGTCTTTTTTCTTCTCTACTGGCCTAAATATGTCATCAGCCAAACATTTTGGAAATTTCTCAAAAATTTGCAAAAAATCATCTGTATGTTAATAACTAACGAAGATATACTGGACCAACTTAAACTTGTACCAACTTAAATAATGTTATATACACACAAATTCATAGAGAGAAGTACTTTGATTACCAAAATCATTTTAAAAATTAGTGATAGCACATTTGATCACATTACATTCTGTTTTAATATACTTTTAGGTTAAAAAAGGTCTGTTTCTTAAGACATAATTATTTCAAGTATCTCATTTGTTATATTCTAATCCTCAAGATTTTTTCCTGATAAAAGTTGTTTTTCCATCAGGCATTATTTTAATTGTTTTGAAATACTGACTTAATCAGTATAAGTTGCCAAATATTAATATTTTTGGCATATATTCACATCCATTGTTGCAAAGACATATTCTTGTACTTTCATTTTAATTTAAATAGTTTATTTTTTTTCTGACAGCAATAAAAACTTTTTAAAGCTTCCATTAGGCTGTTAACATGTAAATAGGTTAATATAGCTTTCTGACTTGTTACCACGGTATTTTAGCCAAATATTATGAGACTGAGTCTTATATTTTGGCAATGATATACACAATCTGGCTTTTTGTATTTTGAAGATGAAGAATCTAAATAAAAAAAAGAAGTCAGGGATACTAAAGGGCAAGAAGGGAACATGATGCTTTAGTTTGGTTTTAGCTTCTTGATTGGCTTAACTACTTGGAACCTTTGATAGTAGTATTCAGGAGTGTTAGAATTGTTAAACTTGATTTATTGTCTAAAATATGTATGCCCTTTATTATTTCATAACATTTTATCTATTTTATTTTTGGCTGTGCTGGGCCATTGTTGCTGTGCACGGGCTTTCTCAAGTCAGTCTCAGGCTTCTCTTTGTGGTGGCGTTCTCTAGGTGCTCGGGCTTCAGTAGTTACAGCTAGCAGGCTCCAGAGCACCAGCTCAGTAGTTGTAGTGCTCGGGCTTAGTTGCCCTGTGATGTGCGCTTTAATTTTATAACCAACAAGACATTTGAATTAGGATGAAGTGTATTTATTACTGTTGTGTCTATTCTATCCAGGGCTTTGCAGGTGCCACAGTGGAAAGGAATCCTCCTGACAATGCAGGAGATCCAAGAGACATAGGTTAGGTCTCTGGCTCAGGAAGAGTCCCCTGGAGAAGGAAATGGCAACCTACTCCAGTATTCTTGCCTTGAAAATTCCATGAACAGAGGAATCTAGCAGGCTACAGTCCATGGAGTTGCAGAGTCGGACAGGACTGAGCTACTGAGCATGCACACATGCTACTCTATTAAAGATTTGTTTTTCTTACTAGTTTTAAAATACAGTAGGCAGCCTGTACAATAGGTGCTATTTTCATCTTGAGATCTGGGTTTACTCTTTCAGGTAGCATTCTCAGCTACCAGTTATGACTGTTGGAGTCTGCCAGAGTAATTGCATTAAAAAAATCAACCTTGCCTTATTTTAATCTATTTAAATAATAGACTCGTCAAAGGTTTTCAATTGTTTTTCTCCATAAGACTTCATTCATGTTAGTCTCATCAATTCGAATAGTCTTGATCCCGTGATACAATATTTTGAAACAGAAACTTATTTAAGTTCATATTTAACCATAGTAATTAGTATCTAATACTCAGATCATGAGCTCTTTATTGCCAAATTCAGACTTAAATTGAAGAAAGTAGGGAAAACCACTACACCATTCAGGTATGACCTAAATCAAATCCCTTATGATTATACAGTGGAAGTGAGAAATAGATTTAAGGGACTAAATCTGATAGATAAGAGTGCCTGATGAACTATGGAATGAGGTTTGTGATATCGTAGAGGAGACAGGGATCAAGACCATCCCCATGGAAAAGAAATGCAAAAAAGCAAAATGGCTGTCTGGGGAGGCCTTACAAATAGCTGTGAAAAGAAGAGAAGTGAAAAGCAAAGGGGAAAAGGAAAGATATAAGCATCTGAATGCAGAGTTCCAAAGAACAGCAAGAAGAGATAAGAAAGCTGTCCTCAGTGATCAATGCAAAGAAATAGAGGAAAACAACAGAATGGGAAAGACTAGAGATCTCTTCAAGAAAATTAGAGATACGAAGGGAACATTTCATGCAAAGACGGGCTCAATAAAGGACAAATGGTATGGACCTAACAGAAGCAGAAGCTATTAAGAAGAGGTGGCAAGAAGACACAGAAGAACTATACAAAAAAGATCTTCATGACCCAGATAATCCCGATGGTGTGATCACTCACCTAGAGCCAGACATCCTGGAATGTGAAGTCAAGTGGGCCTTAGAAAGCATCACTACGAACAAAGCTAGTGGAGGTGATGGAATTCCAGCTGAGCTATTTCAAATCCTGGAAGATGATGCTGTGAAAGTGCTGCACTCAATATGCTAGCAAATTTGGAAAACTCAGCAGTGGCCACAGGACTGGAAAAGGTCAGTTTTCATTCCAGTCCCTAAGAAAGGCAATGCAAAAGAATGCTCAAACTACCACACAGTTGCACTCATCTCACACGTTAGTAAAGTAATGCTCAAAATTCTCCAAGCCAGGCTTCAGCAATATGTGAACCGTGAACTTCCAGATGTTCAAGCTGGTTTTAGAAAAGGCAGAGGAACCAGAGATCAAATTGCCAACATCTGCTGGATCATGGAAAAAGCAAGAGAGTTCCAGAAAAACATCTATTTCTGCCTTATTGACTATGCCAAAGCCTTTGACTGTGTGGATCACAATCAACTGTGGAAAATTCTGAAAGAGATGGGAATACCAGACCACCTGACCCGCCTCTTGAGAAACCTGTATGCAGCTCAGGAAGCAACAGTTAGAACTGGACATGGAACAACAGACTGGTTCCAAATAGGAAAAGAAGTAAGTCAAGGCTGTATATTGTCACCCTGCTTATTTAACTTATAGGCAGAGCACATTATGAGAAACGGTGGTCTGGAAGAAGCACAAGCTGGAATCAAGATTGCTGGGAGAAATATCAATAACCTCAGATATACAGATGACACCACCGTTATGGCAGAAAGTGAAGAGGAACTAAAAAGCCTCTTGATGAAAGTGAAAATGGAGAGTGGAAAAGTTGGCTTAAAGCTCAACATTCAGAAAAAGAAGACCATGGCATCTGGTCCCATCACTTCATGAGAAATAGATGGGGAAACAGTGGAAACAGTGTCAGACTTTATTTTTTGGGCTCCAAAATCACTGCAGATGGTGATTGCAGCCAGGAAATTAAAAGGCGCTTACTCCTCCTTGGAAGAAAAGTTATGACCAACCTAGATAGCATATTCAAAAGCAGAGACATTACTTTGCTAACAAAGGTCTGTCTAATCAAGCCTATGGTTTTTCCAGTGGTCATGTATGGATGTGAGAGTTGGACTGTGAGGAAAGCTGAGCACCGAAGAACTGATGCTTTTGAACTGTGGTGTTGGAGAAGACTCTTGAGAGTCCCTTGGACTGCAAGGAGATCCAACCAGTCCATTCTAGAGGAGATCAGCCCTGGGTTTTCTTTGGAAGGAATGATGCTAAAGCTGAAACTCCAGTACTTTGGCTACCTCATGGGAAGAGTTGACTCACTGGAAAAGACTTTGATGCTGGGAGGGATTGGGGGCAGGAGGAGAAGGGGACGACAGAGGATGAGATGGCTGGATGGCATCACTGACTCGATGGCCATGAGTCTGAGTGAACTCCGGGAGTTGGTGATGGACAGGGAGGCCTGGCGTGCTGCGATTCATGGGGTCAAAAAGAGTCAGACACGACTGAATGACTGAACTGAACTGAGCTGACAGGTGCATACATTCTCAGTCGCTAAGTTGCATCTGACTCTTCAATCCCATGGACTATAGCCCACCAGGCTCCTCCGTCTATGGGTCTTCCCAGGCAAGAATACTGGAGTGGGTTGCCATTTCCTTCTCGAGATCTTTCAGACCCAGGGATTGAACCCACTTCTGCAGTTGCTGCATCAGGAGGCAGATTCTTTACTACTGAGCCACTTGGGAAGCCCATCTAATGCATATATAGCACAAAGTTCTGGAGATAGACAATGATGATAGCTGCATAGTAATATAAATGTAGTTAATATCACTAAACTGTATGTATACTTAAAAATGGCTGTGGAAATTTTCATGTTATGTATATTTTGTTACAATAAAAAAATAATGGCATCATCCTGATAAGTTTGGTTCCTGGAGAAGGGCATGGCAACCCACTCCAGCACTCTTGCCTGGAGCATCCCCATGGACAGAAGAGCCTGGTGGGCTATAGTCCATGGAGTTGCAAAGAGTCAGACATGACTGAAGTGACTTAGCAAGTATGCGTGTGTAAGTCTGGTTAATGATTTGTTGTTGTTGAGTCACTAAACTGTGTTTGACTCTTTGTGACCCCATGGACTGCAGCACCCGAGGCCTTGCTATCCCTCACCATCTCCCGGAGTTTGCTCAAGTTCATGTCCATTGAATCAGTGATGCTATCCAACTATCTCATCCTCTGTCGCCCTCTTCTTTTGCTTTCAGTCTTTCCCAACACCAGGGTCTTTTCTAATGAGTTGACTCTTCACATCAGGTGGCAAAGTATTGAAGCTTCAGCTTCAACATCAGTCCTTCTAATGAGTATTCAGTGTTGATTTCCTTTAGGATTGCTTGGTTTGATCTCCTTGCTGTCCAAGGGACTCTCAAGAGTCTTCTCCAGTACCATAGTTTGAAAACATTAGTTCTTTGGCACTCAGCCTTTTTTATGGTCCAACTCTTAGATCCGTACATGACTACTGGAAAATCCATAGCTTTGATCATATGGACCTTTGTTGACAAAGTGATGTCTCTACTTTTTAATGTACTGTGTAGGTTTGTCCAGCTTTTCTTCCAAGGAGCCAAGTGTCTTTTAATTTCGTGGCTGCAGTTATCATTCGCAGTGATTTGGAGCCAAAGAAGATGAAATCTGTCATTGTTTCCACTGTTTCCCTGTCTATTTGCCATGAAGTGATGGGACCAAATGCCATGATCTTAGTTTTTTGAATGTTGAATTTTAAGTTACCTTTTTCACTCTCCTCTTTCACCCTCATCAAGAGCCTCTTTAGTTTCTCTTCACTTTCTGCCTTTAGAGTGGTATTATCTGCATATCTGAAGTTGTTGATATTTCTCCCAGCAATCTTGATTCCAGCTTGATTCCATTTGTTAAAATACGTAAAGAATTTAGATTATTGCCTGATCCATATTAAGTGCTTCTAATACATATATATCCAATAATATATAAAAACAATTATATGCTGTAAACAAGTAGGATTTATCCCAGGTATGCAAGACTGATTCAACATTCAAAAGTCGTTTAATGTAACTCATCTCATCAACAGAGTAAAAAAGAAAAATTACTAGTTCCTAGTAATGGCACCCCACTCCAGTACTCTTGCCTGGAAAATCCCATGGGCAGAGGAGCCTGGAAGGCTGCAGTCCATGGGGTTGCAAAGAGCGACTTCACTTTCACTTTTCGCTTTCATACATTGGAGAAGGAAATGGCAACCCACTCCAGTGTTCTTGCCTGGAGAATCCCAGGGATGGGGGAGCCTGGTGGGCTGCCATCTATGGGGTCGCACAGAGTCGGACACGACTGAAGCAACTTAGCAGTAGACTAGGAATAGAGGGAACTTCCTCCACTTGAGAAAGAGCATCTACAAAAACCTAAAGTTAACATCAGACTTAATGGTGAGAAATTTGAGACTTTCCCACTAAGATTAGGAACAAGGCAAGAGTGTTCTATCTAGCCATACCCGTTCACAAGATACAAGATATTACTTACTAATTGAGCTGTGATCTGAATTTTTGAGCACCAGACCATATGTTGAAATCCTAACTCCCAAAAGTCATGTTATTAGTAGGTGGAATCTTTGGCAAATGATTAGGTCATGAGGATGTAGCCCTCATGAATGGGATTACTGCCCTAATAAAAAAGATCGTGCAGAGGTCCCTACCATCTTCCACTATGTGAAAATACAATGAGAAGTCTGTAACCTGAAAGAGAGTCCTCACTGAACCATACTGACATCCTGGTCTCAGAATTTCAGCCTCCAGAACTGTGAAAAATAAGTTTCTGTTGTTTATAAACTACCTGGTCTGTGATACTTCGTTACAGCAGTCCAATATCTTAGCCCAATAGACTAAGACAGCTAATGTAAGGTACAAGAAGAGGAAATAAGAGTTCAGATTGAGAAGGACTGCCTTCACAAGCATGTTAAAAATTACATTAATTGGCATTTTGAAAATATTTTAGTAACTTAAAAAAATTGTCATTAGAATAAGAGGAATGTTTACTTATATAATTATCTTACCTATGAGTGTAAGAATTATAATATCCCTTCCATTTTTTTAAAATAGCAGCTTTACTGAGATATAATTCACATACCATCTAGTTCACTCTTTCAAGATATACAGTTCAGTTTTTAATATATTCATAGATATGTGCACCCATTACCAGTCAGTTTTAGAACAATGACATTAGAATGGTTGATTCTTTCTTTTTGAACTTCGATTTTTAGGATTTTTAAAAAACCATTCTAACCTTTTACAAATGCCCAATTCAGTGACATTGCTGCTGGAGGAGACTCTTGAGCATCCCTTGGACAGCAAGGAGATCAAACCTAAAGGAAATCCTAAAAGAAATCAACCCTGAATATTCATTGGAAGGACTGATGCTGAAGCTGCAATACTTTGGCCACCTGATGCGAAGAGCTGACTCACTGGAAAAGACCCTGATGCTGGGAAAGATTGAGGGCAGGAGGAGAAGGGGCGAAAGAGGATGAGATGGTTGGATGGCATCATTGACTCAGTGGACGTGAGTTTGACCAAACGCCAGGAGACAGTGAAGGACACAGAAGCCTGGCGTGCCACAGTCCAGGGGGTCACAAAAGTCGCATGTGACTGAGTGAACAACAACAAAGAACATTCACAGTGCTCTGCAGCTATCACCCTCTCCATTATCAGAACTTTTAATCATTCCAAACAAAAACTTTGTACCCACTAGACATTAGCTTCCTATTCCTCTTCTCTCCTGACAAGTTCTTCCCAGCTCCTGGCAACCACCATTCTACTTTCTGTTTTTATGAGTTTGACTATTCTGCCTCCCTCATACATTTGAAATCATGCAATATTTGTCCTTCTGTATCTGGCTTATTTCACTTAGCATATAACATCTTCAGAGTTCACCCATGTTGTAGCACGTGTCATGGTTTCATAGTTTTGTTCCTTTTTAAGACTGAATGATATTCCACTGTCTGTATGCGCCACTTTCATTTATGTATCACCTGTCAGTGGATATTCGGGTTGATTCCACCTTTTGGCTGCTGTGAATAATGCTGCTGTGAACACTGGTGTGCAAATACTTGAGACCCTGTTTTCAATTATTTTGGGCGTATACCCAAAAGTGGAACTGCTGGGTTTTATGGTAATTAGGTTTTAATTTTCTGAAGAACTTCCATACTGTTTTCCACAAAGCTGTACCATTTTATATTTCCATCAGTAAGGTACAACTGTTCCAATTTTTTCATATCTTCACCAAGACTTGTTATTTCCTATTTTTATAACAGATATCCTAATGACTAGTGATGTTGAACATCTTTTCAGGCACTAATTAGCCATTTGTATAACTTCTTTTGAGAAATGTCTATTCAAATTTTTTCATCTTTTTAAATTGGGTTGGTTTTTCTGTTGTTGTTTAGTTGTAGGAGTTCTTTATATATTCTGAATATTAATCCCTATCAGATATATGCTTTGCAAATTTTTCTCCCATTCTGTGGGTTGTTTTTTCACTCTCTTAGTAGTGTCCTTTGATTTCACAAAAGTTTTAATTTTGATGACATCCAACTTATGTATTTTTGTTTGGTTGATATTTTAGTGATATTACAAATGGAATTTTTAAAATTCCTTTTCAGATTGTTTGTTTTTATTATATTGAAATGTGACTGATTTTTGTGTGTTGATTTCGCATCCTGCAACTTTGCTGAATGTATTTATTTGCTCTGTCAGATTTCTTTTTTTTCTTAGACTGAGGGTTTTCTACATAATAAGATTGTCATCTATGAACAGAAATGATTATACTTCTTTCTTTTCAACTTGGATGCCTTTTATTTCTCTTTCTTGCCCAGATTAACTGACTAGAACATCCAATACTATGTTGGAAAGTGGTAAAGGAGGCCTTTTTTATCTTATTCCTGATCTTATAGGAAAAGCTTTGTCTTTCAGCCCTGAAAATGATATTAGCTGTGGGTTTTTCATATAGGCCCTTATCATGTTGAGGAAGTTTGCTTCTGTTCCTAGTGTTCAGAATATTAATATCATGAAAGGATGTTGAGTTTTGTCAAATGCTTTTTCTATATCAATTATCCTAATCATGTGGCTTTTCTGCCTTCATTCTATGAATGTAGTATGTAACTCTGATTGACAGTCTTGTGTCTCTGGAATAAATTCCATTGGTCTTGATGTTTAATCCTTGTAATATATTGCTGAATTTGTTAACCACTATATTTTACTGTCATTTTTTTATAGTAACTTCTTTCCTTGCCAATTTCTTACCCAAAAGATGGTTCTCTTGCTACACAAATTGTTCTGTGACATAGAAAAACAATTAGGCATTCTCCAGTTTCATTATATAAAGGAAATAAATATAATTCTGTTAAAAATACCCAACAAAACATCAAAAAGGGAAATTGTGAGTTGTCATATCCAAATGGGACATGGATTGTCTCATATATAATTATTAACTATTTAATAAGCATTTATTGAGAATTTAGTATGTTCCAGGCAGTGTCAAAGTTGTTCTCAAGGTGTTTACAAATGTGGAAGGGGAGACTAGTTAACTGCTGATTACAATACAGTTTGATATAATATTATAATAGAGATATCCATGGGTGCTATATGATTACATAGGAGGGTAGCTAATTCAAAAAGAAGATGAAAGGAAAGTGTGTTATTGTCTCAAATGATAAGTAGGAATTATCCAGAAAAAGGAGAGGACTGTTTCATACAGAGGACTATCAATCATAATAACAATGAAAAAGCATACTATTTGAAAAACTACTAAGATTTCCAAGGTGGAGAATCTGTATGAAAAAGTATTGAGAAATGACATTTTTGAGATAAGGAAGGGCCAGTTTGTAGACGCGATTTAGGAGACTGAATGCTTCTTTATTTTTTTGAAAGAACTTGGGAATCATTGAAAGATTTTAAACCAGGAAGTCATATGAACAAATTTTTGTTTTAAACAGATAATCCTAGCAAAATGTGGACTATGGTTTGAAGGATGGAATGGAAATGGAGGGAAAGGAGACTAAAGGCAAAAAGACAGGAAATGATTGCATAAATCCAGGGGAAGTGACTGCATTAATCCAGGCCAGAAGCAATGAAGGTCTAGACTTAAACTGTGGCAGTGGAAATGGAAGAGGGAGACTGATTTTTAAAGTATTTAATAATTAGAATCGAAAGGTGTTGATGTTCAAATAGAAGTGTGAGGATGGGTTGTTGGAAATTAAATTGGTTGGCTTGATAAATTTGGAGGAAAGTGATCAGAGAATCAGTAGAGAACAGTAGTGAGAAGGAGTAGCAGGTGATATGAAGGAATGAAACTTAACGGAGTAGTAGTTTTTTTAACATGAGGGTGAAATAACGCTATCAGACAAGTCCAGAAAGTAAGCCATTTTATAAGACATTGCATAGCCTGGTCTCTTCCACAAGCCAATTTCTCTGGGGGACAGGAGACCAGGAGAGAATGAAAGACTGTTTTAGTTTAAAAGAGACCAAAAAATTTTAAAACCAAATGTATGACATAAACTTTAATTAGAGTGCAGATTGAAAAAGTAACTGTAAAACAGACATTATGGTACAATTTAGAAATTTGCATATTGAATAGATATTATATGTTCTTAGTGAATTTTTATGAATTTTAACAATATCATAATTATATTGGGATTATGTAGGAGAATGTCCTTATTTTTAGGAGATGCATGTTGAAGTATTTAGGGATGAATAATTGTAATGTCTGTAATTAAAGACAGGGATTTAGGAAAGAAGAAAAAAATGGCAAAACATTAATAATAGTTTGATACAGGTGGTGGGTATAGAGTTGTTTACTAAGCTTTCAGTTTCAGATTCAAACTTCAGCTTGCCATGCCAGCAGCTGTTTATGTAGCATTTGCATTGTATTAGATATTATAAGTAATCTAAAGATGATTTAGCCTATATGGGTGGATACGTGTAGGTTATATGCAAATATTACGGTATTTTATATAAAGGACTTGAGTGTCCTCAGATTTTGGTGTCTGCAGGTCCTGGAATCACTCTCCCCATGGATTCCGAGGGACGACATTTTCAATTCCTGATTAAATTTTAAAGTATAAGATCCTCAATTTTTGATAGTTTATTACCAGTGAGAAACTTTGTTTATGTAAAAATGTGAAAGCATTTTTCTCAGCCATTAAAAAACTTAAAACAATTGAAATTATAATTCCAAAAACTCATCCTTTTTAAATTGAACTGTAGTTGATTTACAATGTTATATTCATTTCAGGTGTACAACATAGTGATTCAATATTTATAGATTATATTCTATTTAATGTCATTACAAAATAATGACATATTTCCCTGTGCTGTATAATATATCCTGTTTATTTGTTTATAATTTTTATTGGTGTATAGTTGACTTACAATACTGTGAATTCGTTTCTTCTGTACAGCAAAGTGAATCAGTTATCCATCTACCCACTCTTTTTCAGATCATTTTCCCGTATAGGCCGTTGCACAGTATTGAGTAGAGTTTCCTGTGCTGTACAGTTAGTTATCTGTTTTACATAGAGTACTGTGTATATGTCAATCCCCATTTCCCAACTTGCCCTTCCCGTCTTACCCGATGGTGACCATAGTTTTTCTTTCTGAAGTTTTTTGTTTATGCGTTTTCGGCTGTGCTGGGTCGTTGCTGCTGCTCAGATTTTTCTCTAGCTGTGGCCAGCAGGGGCTGCTCTTCATTGCAGTGCTCAGGCTTCTCATTGCGGTGACTTCTCTTGTAGAGAAAAGGCTCTGGGGCTCGTGGGCTTTGGTAGCTGTACATGTTGCCTCGGTAGTTGTGGTCCCCAGGTTCTAGAGCACAGGCTTGTGGTGCACAGTCTTAGTTGCTCTGCGGCACGCGGGATCTCCCCAGACCAAGGATCGAACCCGTGTCTCCTGCGTTGGCAGGCGGCGTCTTTACCACTGAGCCACAGGGAAGCCTAAATCTGTTTTCTACATCTGTAACACCATTTCTGTTTTGTAGATAAGTTCATTTGTACCCTTTACATTTTTTAATTTTTATTTTCTAAGATTATTTATTTATTTTGACTGTGCTAGGTCTTCATTGCTGCAGTGGGCTCAGGCTTTCTCCAGCTGTGGCGAGCGTGGGCTACTCCTTGTTGAGGTCTGCCGGCTTCTCATGGTGGTGGCCTCTCTTGTTGTGGACCACAGGCTCTAGGCATGTGGGCTTCAGTAGTTGCAGCACACGGGTTCGGTAGTTGTGGCACATGGGCTTAGTTGCTCCACAGCCTGTGAGATCTTCCTGGATTAGGGATTGAACCTATGCTCCCTGAATTGGCAGGTGTATTCTTAACCACTAGACCCCCAGGGAAGCCCTGTACCCTTTTTTTAGATTCCACATATAAGCAATATCATATGGTATTAGTCTTTCTCTGTCTGACCTACTTCACGCCATATGACAATCTCTAGGTCCATCCATGTGGCAAATGGCATTATTATTATTATTTTTAATGGCTGAGCAATATTCCATTGTGTATATATATATCACATCTCCTTAAACCAGTTGTCTGTTGATGGGCACTTGGATTGTTTCCATGCCTTGGCTATTGTAAATGGTTCTGCCATGAACGTTGGGGTGCACGTATCTGTTCAAATTGTGATTTTTCTCTGGATACATGCCTAGGGGTGAGATTGCTGGGTCATGTGGTACCTCTGTTTTTAGTTTTCTAGGAAACCCCTGTACTGTTTTCCGCAGTGGCGGTACCAATTTACATTCCCGCCAACAATGTAAAAGGGTTCCTTTTTCTCCATGCCCTCTCCAGCATTTATTGTTTGTAGACTTCTTGATGGTGGCCATTCTGACTGGTGCTTATTTATTCTATATATAGTAGTTTGTGTCTCTCAATCTCATTCTCCTATTTCACCCCTCACTCCTTTCCCCACTGATAACCACTAGTTAGTAGTTTGCTCTCTGTATCTGTGAGTCTGTTTTTGTCAAACACATACCCTTTAATTGAAAAATATAATTGAAAAAAGATAATTTTCTCCCTCTTTTGGTGGTCCTTTCAAAGGCTGTGTTTCTCAACTTTAAAGGATAAGAAGTCTCAACAGGTGTGACTAAAATAAAAATAAAAAATAACATACTTTTAAAAGGTAATCTTAAATTTAAAAAGCAAATATCAGCTTTGTGAAATGACAGTATTATAACCAGTGAGATTTTCCCCAAGTTACCATGAGAACTAGTAAGAACATTCCCACTATCTAACACAAATTCAGCTGCATTCAACTTACCGTATTTCAGTGAGATAATAAGACAAATGCACAAAGGTGAATTGGGCAGAATGGTTCACTCAAGAATGAATATACTTAACAACAAAAACATTTAGAAACTACCTAAATGTCTACAGTTAGGGAGCTGGTTTAATAAACTATGATAAAGTTCTATAATGGATAATCAGCCACTAAAAATGAGAATGTAATAAATACTTTTTTGAGAATGAAAAGGTGCTCACAGTTTACTGTTGAGTGAAACATTAGATTAGAGGGCAACAGTAAGAGTAGTTAACTCTGCATGTTAGGATTTGAAGTAATTTTTACTTGGTCTCAACTTCTTTTTTTTTTTTGTCTTCAGTAATCATGTATGATTTTGATATTCATAAGGGAGATGGAACTGTTTTCATTTTAGGAAAACAAATGCAAACAACTGACCTGGAAAATTGTTTTCAGTAATTCTTTAAATTGTTTTCCGTAAGAATTAAGTAAGAATTTCAGTAAGTCTTTATTATTTAAAGAGCTCATTACAAATTGTTAAGAAAAAAATGGAAGATCCCAGTAGGGATGAGCAGAGAACCTGAACAGACAATTCAAAACATAGAAAACAGAGGTGATAAACAAGCATTAAGGATCACTATTCAGATTTACTTGTAAGCAAGGAACTGTACATTTAAATAATGAGCTAACATTTATTTGCTTATCAAACTAGAAGTTTGCCACCATGTTATTATAATAAATTAATAATTAATAAATATCAGTAAATTGTTACATCCCTTTGATAGTTTTCACAATTGAAGGTTATGTTGCAACCTGGAAAAATAGAGCATGTGAGTGAAATAGAATGAATGGTAGTTCATGTGCCACAACTAAGCCCAAATGCAGGCAAATAAATAAAGTAATTAAAGCAATAAATTTAAAAATTAATCTAGGAATTAAACAAACAAACAAAAAGAATATTGGGAAGGGGACGGGGGAAGTAAATTGCAAATATTATAACATTTCACTCTTAAAGACTTCAGCATGCCTCTCCTAAGAAAAAAGGTGTTCCCCTACATAACTCCCCTCCCCGCCGAAAAAGAATACTAGGGAAGTGTTCTGCATGTTCTTCCTTATAAATAATTTCTAGTTGTTGAATTTTTTTGTTTTGAATTTAAAATTAGAGTAAAATAATTTTATTTTCTTTTGCAGAGATAGCTGTAGCAGAATTTCACAAAAAAATCAAAGAAGCTTTTGAAGTGTTTGACCATGAATCAAATAATACAGTGGATGTGAGGTTTGGAGATGTTTCCTTCTAATTCTAAATTGCCGATACAACTGGTGAAATAGAAGATGGTTCATTTCTCTTTCTACATTCTTTGAATTTACTATGCTAAAGTATTTATGTTTCTGTGCTGGCCAAAAAGTCTTTTCTAGCTGCTGTTTTGTATCAGTACTGTTTCTTAGTCTTCATAATCTAGTGGAAAGACTATATGTCCACATTGCCTATTCTAATCTATAGACTAAATTCTGTGAATGAGACAAACTTGTATACTATAGCTTTAGTGCTGGACACACAGTTGACACTCAGTAAATATTAGTTTACTTTTACAATACATAGAATGTATTTACTTTTAGAATACATAGATATGTGGCATTCACTGGTGGCCTAGTGGTTAGAATTCTGAACTTTCACTCCCGTGGTTTGGGTTCATTTCCTGGACGGGGAATTGAAATCCCACAAACAGTGCAGTGTGGCAAAAAACAAAACCAAACCAAAAACCATAGCTATGTATTATCAGGCATAAATGGGATATTATAGAGAAGGATTAATAATTCTCAAACATGATGCACTCCTCAAGTAAAATAACAAAAAGAACCAAAACAAAAGAACATAAAAAGATGAGAAAAAAACACGAATACTGGTAGATTTAGAATAGAGGACAGGAGACAAAGAATAGTTTGAAAAAAAGAGGCAAAAGATAGAGGAGATTATGCATGTTGTAGAATCTGTGCCACACATGTACATCAAAGAAAGATAATGAAATCATCCTTCCAGGAAGCCAAGCTGATTGAGAAATATTTGATGTGATCACAATCTCAAGAGTTAGAACTCAGTATGGAGGCCAACAAAACAGTGGGAAATGATTTTTAAATGGTTTTGGCAAGAACCATTTGATGCTTGTAAACCAGCCCCATCACTTCCAGACTGGTCAGAGGACTAAATGCTTTAAATTTGAGCTAGACTGAATGAACAATATGAGTATGACCGATTGTAACTACAGTCATCCCTCAGTATCCACAAGGTATTGGTTCCAAGATACCCACCTCTACCCTCCTCCTCTCCACCCCACCCTTCATGGACTTCACAGGATAGTCTCCTGTTTTGAGGGGAGGCTTCCAAAAAGTAGCAGTAAAGAGAAAATCTCCCAAATCCCTTAGAGCAGTGATGCCTGCCATTTTTTTGGTGAAAGGGCCAATTCAGGGGACATAAACATGCTTATGAGGAGGGCATGACAGCCCACTCCAGTATCCTTGCCTGGAGAATCCCTTGGACAGAGGAGCCTGGTGGGCCACAGTCCATGGGGTCGCAGAGAGTCAGACATGACTAAAGCGGCAGAGCATACATGCAAACACGCTCATGGGCTTCCCTGGTGGCTCCGCTAGTAAAGAACCAGCGCACCCATGCAGGAGATGCGAGAGACTTGGGTTCTATCCCTGGGTTGGGAAGATCCCCTAGGAAATGGCAACACACCCCAGTATTGTTGCCTGGGAAATCCCATGGACAGAGGAGCCTGGCGGGCTATAGTCCATGGGGTCACAAAGAGTTGGACACAGCTGAGCGCACACGCACACACACACACACACACACACACGCTTATGGGACGCATCTTTCTTCCCACTCAGAATTAAAATAATTGTCCTGAGACCCAGCGGGAAAGTATATGTTCTCACTTAAATTGTCTGCTTTATAAAAGAAAGACAGTTACCAGGAAAATTGGCATAGTTTTTACCACTGAAATATCCAAGTGGTAGCAACATGGAATGATGCAATTTCTAGTCTTTATTCCTTCTGCTAATTCGTATAGCACTTTAAAGTTTACAGTGAGCATTCTCATGCTGCCAGTATCATTACTATCTGCTTTTTATAAATCAGCCAGGAAGCAAAGTGACTTGCCAAAGATGGAATAACAGGATAACGACGCAGTCGAAACTCAGATTAGTTTCTTCTGTTTGGGGCAGCTGTGCCTCAGCCCTGGGAGAGGCTCAGGGGACGTAGTGCTGAAGTAAAGTCTGGTCCTGCTTTTCTTAGCTTTAGCGGGCTCTTCTATTTGTAAAAACAGTTAATCTTGCTCAAATTTATTTTGGCTTATGGTTAAAAGTGAAGGTCTAAATAGACTCTCCTTTTCCAAATTACTAAGCCATTCCATTTATTTATCTCTTGAATTATTAGATTCATTTTATAATATACTACATTTTCTATAATTGCATCTGATTTGGGTTACGTATTCTGACCTATTGCCTTACCTCATGACCATATACTAGGACAAGTAGTGAAAGTGAGTGTTAGTCGCTCAGTCACGTCCAACTCTGCGACCCCATGGACCCCACCAGGCTCCTCTGTCCATGGAATTCTGGAGTGGGTTGCCATTCCCTTCTCCAGGGGATCTTCCAACCTGGGGATCGAACCCCGGTCTCCTGCATTGCAGGCGGATTCTGTACCTTCTCAACCACCAAGGAAGCCATGCTAGGACAATCCTACATTAATTGCTCTCAATTTATATAGTATGCTTTACTATCTGATAGAACTAGTCTCTTCATTACTCTTCTTTTTGAGCATTTTAATTAAGAATTGAAGGCAGGGGACTTCCCTGGTGGTCCAGTGGTTAAGACTTCACCTTCCAGTGTGGTTCGATTCATGGTTGGGGAGTTAAAATCCCACCTGCCTCGCAGCCCAAAAACCAAAAAGAAAACAGAAGCAATATTGTAACAAATTCAATAAAGACTTTAAACATTAAAATAAAAAAAAAAGAATTGAAGGCAGTATTCTGGGTAGATTGAGTAAAGAGGTGTCTGAATGGGGTAAGAGTTCCAGAGACAGAAATAGCTTGGCTTGGAAGAGAGAGTTGTTCCTTGAGAGACTTACTGGGCTTTTGACTGTTTCTGCCCTGTCGTGTGCTTGATCCCTCAGTGACGCTGTTTCTCTTGAAGGGCAGACCAGCACCCCTTATCTCGGCTTTGCATGAATTGGAAACTTTAATTTGAAATTTTATTACTTTAGGTGGAGTGGAGGTATGGTACTGTGACTGCCAGGCAGCCAGTGGGTTTTGTTTTGTTTTCGTTTTTTTTCATCATTGTGTAAAACGTTATTAAATGAGCTGTTTTCCTCCTGGCTCTGAGGGACAACCTGGGGACTGGAATCAGACTTTCTGAGTTCATTCCTAGCTTTGTCACTCTAACTTATTTACTTATTTACTCACTCTAACTTATTTGAAAGTGGAAGTGAAGTTGCTCAGTCGTGTCCAACTCTTTGCGACCCCATGGACTGTAGCCTAAAAGGCTCCTCCGTTCATAGGATTTTCCAGGCAAGAATGCTGGAGTGGGTTGCCATTTCCTTCTCCAGGGGATCTTCCCAACCCAGGGATCGAAGAGTAACTTATTTACTCTTATTTAAATAAGAGTAACTTATTTATTCTTTCTGTGCCTCAGTTTTTACATTTGCCACATAGGACTGATATAAGTTAGTAGGTCTCAAAATGGTTTGGAGAATCCTGTGTATCCCTAGGATTCTTTCAGGAGTCTGTGAAATCAAAGCTATTCTTGTAATAAATCGGAGACAGTATTTGCTATTTTCATTCTCATTTTTCACAAGTGTATATTGGAGTTTTTTCAAAAGCTGCATGTGTGATATTGCAACAGATTGAAGGCAGAGCCAGAAAGGAGAATCCAGCTGTCTTCTGTTAAGCCAGACGTTAAAGCAGACATGTACAACACTACCATTCTTCTAATTAAATTGATTTTTTGTTTTGGAAAATATAGTTATTTTTCACACACAAGAAATATTTATGTAAGCAAATATGGGACTTCCCTAGTGGCTCAGCAATGAAGAATCCACCTGCAATGCAGGGAAAGCGGGTTCAATCCCTGGGTCGGGAAGATCCTCTGGAGGAGGAAATGGCAACCCACTTAGTATTCTTGCTGGGGGAATCCCAAGGACAGAGGAATCTGGTGGGCTATGGTCCATGGGGTCATAAAGAGTCAGACACAACTGAAGCCACTGAGCACATATAATGAGTTTATTGTTATTTCTATGAATTTGACAGCAAGGAGATCAAACTAGTCAATCCTAAAGGAAATCAGTCCTGAATATTCATTGGAAGGACTGATGCTGAAGCTGAAACTCTAATACTTTGGCCACCTGATTCGAAGAACTGACTTATTGGAGAAGACCCTGATGCTGGGAAAGATTGAGGGCAGGAGGAGAAGGGGACGACAGAGGATGAGATGGTTGGATGGTATCACTGACTCGATGGACATGAGTTTGGACTTGCTGGACATGAGTTTGAGCAAGTTCAGGGAGTTGGTGACAGATAGGAAAGCCTGATGTGCTGTAGTCCATGGGGTTGCAAAGAATTGAATGTGACTGAGTAACTGAACTGAGCTGGATGAATAATAAACATTTTTAAACTTTGAGGTTTAATTTTTAATATTAAATGTAATTCACATAAACAAAAGCTCTTTGTGAGTCTGAATAACTTTTAAGAATGTAAAAGGGGTTCTGAGACCAAAAAGTTTGAGAACCACTGTTGTCAGTGGACATTTCTAAAGCTCTTAGAACAACATTAACTTAGAACAAATTAATTTGGGATTTAAAGCTTAGAACAATAGAACAATATTAGCTCATATTATTATTCTACTCTATATTCTTAAAGTAAATAATTTAGACTTGTTTTTCCTCTATTTAATCTGGATTAGCAATGTTATATTGTATTCTCCTAAGAACATTTTACTTAAAGCTGTGTGTTCTGTTTTGATCTTTTCAGTTCTGAAGCAGTTTGTTTTATTTTCCATTTTCCTTGTAAAATAGTTTTTGAAAGTTGCATCTTGAAAAACGTCATGGCAGGTTTTTAATAGTATTTTGCCTCATACAAGCATAAACCATTATACATTTTGACTTGCATACATTTTCCTGCTCTGTGTTCAGATTTCAATCAAAAGCATGACTGAAAATTAAATTTTTGACTAGATAATATATAAGGTAAAATTCTAAAGGTACAAAGAATATATAGTGATAGGTAGACTTTCACCTGGCTCTCTGGTTCCCCTTCCTAAAGGCAAGATTCATTATAATTTTCTCTAATACTTCCAGAGATAGTCCATGCAAGTACAGATGTGTGTGTATTTTTTATTTTGATAAATATACTTAACAAAATTTACCATTTTAACCATTTTTAAGTGTGTGTGGCTGTGTGTTAAGTCGCTCAGTCATGTCTGACTTGTTGTGACCCCGTGGACTGTAGCCCATCAGGCTCCTCTGTCCATGGAATTCTCTAGGCAAGAATACTGGAGAGGGGAGTGGGTTGCCATTCCCTTCTCCAGGGGATCTTCCCGACCCAGGGATCGAACTCAGGTCTCCCTCATTGTAGGCAGATTCTTTACTGTCTGAGCCACTAGGAAAGCTCTTTTAGGTGTATAGTTTAGTGATATTGAGTATATTTACATTATTTCCATCCATCTTCAGGACTTTTTTATTTTCCCAAACTGAAACTCCATACCCTTTAAACAGCACCTCCCCATTCTCCCTTCTCCTTAGCTCCTGGCAGCTACCATTCTACTTTGTGTCTCTATGAGTTTGACTATACTAGGTACCTCACTGTGTCTGGTTTATTTGACTTAGCATAATGTCTTCAGGGTTCTTCCTTGTTGTAACTCGTATCAGAATTCCATTCCTTAAGACTGAATAATATTCCACTGTGTGTATATAACACACTTTGTTTATTCAGCTCTCTGTCCATGGACATTTGGGTTGTTTCCACCTTTTGGCTCTTTGAATAATGCAAATTTTATGCAGTCCAGCAACCCCAGGTAGCCTTTTGCTAATGCAGAGAATCTCTTTTTCACTGCTATTATCTCAACTTAGCATGAGTCTTTGGGGCTCACAACACCCAGTATTCATCTATTTCACTGATAAGGAGACTTAAGTTTCTTAAGCAACTGGCAAGAACCTTGAGTGTATTAGATCTTGTCTAAAATTCAGTGAGAAGTATATGATAAGAACTTTTTGGTAATGATTTAGAAATAACTCTTAAGAGGATTGGAGGTGCCATAAATATTACTTCACTTTTAATACTATTTTTGAAGAGAGGTTAATATAGCATTTCACAGTTCATCTTTATCAGGTTGTAAAAGTGTGGGGAATATAGAGAAATTGCATGGACAGTTTCCCCAAGCAATTATTGTCAGAGAAAGCTTGGGGTCACTCAAAGAGCTTTTGAAAAACTGCATAGGTAAATAGATCTGCATTTGTGGCTTGGAGAAGTATATTATAAAAAGAGGAATGGGGTTGTTAGACCCACAGACCTGTTGATAGGGAGTGAATTTTTATAATTTTCTTCATACAGTGATAATTCACATGCATGAATAAAATGAATGATGAAATAAAACTGCATGAGTAACTTGGATAAATTTGAAAAATGTTAAGTTTAAAATATTACAAAAGAAAGTGAAAATTATGATGAAGGAGGAAAGAGACAGAACAGGCTCCATCTTGAAAGCAGGACTCCATCTTGGGCCAGACTGTGGACTTTGATCTATATGCCCAGTATCTATGGGAACAACATACTAACTGGAAAACCAGACCCCCAGATGGAAGAGCCCCAGGGCTCGTACCTACACTCTCCTGAGCCTAAAACAATATCCCAATTATCTGTGTAACCGAATAGAATCATAAATTCTATCTATTATGCTTACTGGGGTATGACCACAGGCCTATTGATAATTGTTCACTGTTAACTACCTAGGCTTAAGGCATAGAATCGGGTTAACTTTGATTGTATCTTTCTTTTCCTTTGTTCAGACTAGTTTCAGAGAATTTGGGGAGGTGGGTTTGAGCACGTACTCTTAGGGTATATAAGGTTATCACAAAAACTGGTCGGGGTCCTTGGCTAAGAGGAGACTCTGCCTTGGGCCCGCCGGTGTAATAAACTGCACTCCACTGTCTGCATTGTCCTTCTGAGTGAGTTTGTTTCCTGGAACGCATGGCTACAACAGTGAAAACCACATAATATAAATTTTAAATATACAAAGTGATAGTCTATTGTTTATGAAGACATCATTCATGAGCATGATAAACAGTATCCTTAGAGTAGTGGTTGCATCTGAAGATGGAGGGACAGGAATGATGAGCAGAACTTTAGCTGTTTCTGCAATGTTTTATTGTTAGGGAACAAATGTGGCAAAATGTTAACTTCTATTTAATCTTGGCATTGGATATATGAAATTTATAATTTTTTTTTTTTTTTGCCACATTGCAAAGCTTGTAGGATCTTAATTCCATGACCATGGATTGAACCCTGGCCCTTGGCAGTGAGACCCCAGAGTCCTAACCACTGGACCTCCAGGGAATTCCATGTAATCCTTTTTTCTTTACTTTTCTCTGAAATATTTCACAATTACACATAAAAATAAATAGTTTTAAAGGGTGATTTATATCTTATTATTTTACCATCTCACTTTCAAGTTGATTTGTAAAAACTTGGTTTGTTTGTAATAGCCCTTTTAATAAACTGTGATTAAAGAATCAGTTTTAAAAATTAGTTAAAGAAAGTTTAAAAAACTATCCCAAATTCTACTTCCTGAAGCTATTTATTTTTATGTGTCTTTATAGATGAAAGTTTGGTAATACAATGGCACTAACAGAAAAATAACACTCGGGTTCAGGCTGTCCTGTTCAGAGTACTTAATTGCCTGTTTTTAGGAGACCCTTTTTGTATTTTATATCTTTGGTGATCAACTTCACTTGATTCTGGCTGGTAGGTATCTGTCTTGTACTTATTGTGTTATCTAGATCAGGCGCAGAGTTTGCTGTGTGTCTACAAAAATTGGGAGCCAGAGGCTCTCAGATTATTGGTGGTCTTGGGAAGTGCTTTATTGACTATGCCAAAACCTTTGACTGTGTGGATCACAATAAACTGTGGAAAATTCTGAAAGAGATGGGAATACCAGACTACCTGACCTGCCTCTTGAGAAACCTATATGCAGGTCAGGAAACAACAGTTAGAACTGGACATGGAACAACAGACTGGTTCCAAATAGGAAAAGGAGTACGGCAAGGCTGTATATTGTCACCCTGCTTCTTTAACTTCTATGCAGAGTACATCATGAGAAACGCTGGACTGGAAGAAACAGAAGCTGGAATCAAGATTGCCAGGAGAAATACCAATCACTTCAGATATACAGATGACACCACCCTTATGGCGGAAAGTGAAGAGGAACTAAAAAGCCTCTTGATGAAAGTGAAAGAGGAGAGTGAAAAAGTTGGCTTAAAGCTCAACATTCAGAAAACGAAGATCATGGCATCTGGTCCCATCACGTCATGGGAAATAGATGGGGAAACAGTGGAAACAGTGTCAGACTTTATTTTTGGGGGCTCCAAAATCACTGCAGATGGTGACTGCAGCCATGAAATTAAAAGACTCTTACTCCTTGGAAGAAAAGTTATGACCAACCTAGATAGCATTTTCAAAAGCAGAGACATTACTTTGCCAACAAAGGTCTGTCTAGTCAAGGCTGTGGTTTTTCCAGTGGTCATATATGGAAAAGAGTTGGACTGTGAAGAAAGCTGAGTGCCGAAGAATTTATGCTTTTGAACTGTGGTGTTGGAGAAGACTCTTGAGAGTCCCTTGGACTGCAAGGAGATCCAGTCAGTCCATTCTAAGGGAGATCAGCCCTGGGATTTCTTTGGAAGGAATGATGCTAAAGCTGAAACTCCAATACTTTGGCTACCTCATGCGAAGAGTTGACTCATTAGAAAAGACTCTGATGCTGGGAGGGATTGGGGGCAGGAGGCAAAAGGGACGACAGAGGGATGAGATGGCTGGATGGCATCACTGACTCGATGGACATGAGTTTGAGTGAACTCCGGGAGTTGGTGATGGACAGGGAGGCCTGGCGTGCTGCGATTCATGGGGTCGCAAAGAGTTGGACACGACTGAGTGACTGAACTGAAGTGAACAGGGAGTGTACTACCTGGGGCCTCTGGGCATATAATTCCTGTGACCTCTGGGTGTGTACCCTCTGTGGTTTCCAAGTTTGGACAGCTTCAGCCTCAATGTGTTCTCCTTAGCTTAGGAAATAACATATTGGATTCATTTGAAAACTGTCCACGTTATTAAGTGTGGAAGACTTAATACAAATACATAACAAAGAACAGTTCATGGCAGTATCTTCATTAGCTTTGAAAGTTAGAGGGAACACAAACCCAAGAAGCATTAATTACCATGTACTCAGATAGCTACAGGCATATTTGGAAATCTGGCTCCCTCTTATTCTGTTGCTTACACTCTTTCAGGCTGCATGGGACCAAAATAATCCTTATGCTTTTTCAGTTAGTCCAAGTGTATTGTAAGGATATACTTGGAAATGAATGGTATAAGAAGTAATTATTTCTTAAATTCATAAGGAATAAGTAAACAACTGCAGTGGTATTCAGTCCTCTTAGCCCACTGGAATGACATTTGTTGCAAAGGGACCATAGGGCTCCAGTGTTTTGGCAGTCCACTTCAACTCTAGTAGCCCAACATGCTGGGGATTTTACTCATATGCTTCTTTTTAGAATTTTTTTATTTTATACTGAAATATAGTTGATTTGATATGTATCATTGGAAGGACTGATGCTGAAGCTGAAGCTCCAATACTTCGATCACATGATGCAAAGAGCTGACTGATTAGAAAAGACCCTGATGCTGGCAAAGATTGAGGACAGGAGGAGAAGGGGATGACAGAGGAAGAGATGGTTGGATGGCATCACCAACTCAATGGGCATGAATTTGAGCAAACTCTGGGAGATAGTGAATGACAGGGAAGCCTGGTGTGCTGCAGTTCATGGGGCTGAAAAGAGTGAGACATGACTTAGCGACTGAACAACAGTAGTTGATTCACAATGTTGTATTAGTTTCAGCAAACTGATTCAGTTATACCTATACATACATCTATTCTTTTTCAGATTCTTTTCCCTTATAAGTTATTATAGAATATTGAGTAGAGTTCCCTACAGGTCCTTGTTGGTGATCTATTTTATATAAGTAGTGTGTATATGTTAATCCCAAACTCCTAATTTATCCCTCCCCACCACCTTTCCCCTTTGTTTATTCATATGCTTCCGTGCCTTCTCTTCCAGATTCTTCTTACTACTTTGCTGCTAATTTAACCTCCACTGTGTGTCTCCTGTTCCTTTGCTTCTATTTGCTTATGGCTTTTGATTCCTTCTGATTCTGCTTATTGCTTCCTATATGTTTTTCCTCTTCCATCTCTCTGTCATCTGTGTCCCTCTCTGTCTTCCTTTAAAACTCCCAACGAAGGAGAGAGAAAAATTTGCTTTTGCTGTTTGTCAATACTGAGTGGAGATTACTTTTGTTGAGCAGAGCTCTTACAGTAAGCAACTTCATAGGCCTTGCTTTTGTGGGCCTATAGAGAGAGATCATTTTTGGGTGAAGTAGCCATCTCCGGTTAAAGCAGCTGTGCCTAGGGAGGCAGTCCAAGTGGTACAAAGCATAACAACCTGTCCATTAAGAAACTCAGGAGGACTGTGGATTTGTCAGGTCCTTCAAATCCTGATGAGGTTGTACAAGCCTATTATTAGTCTATTCCAACCCAATTTCTAGGCCACTTGGAGCTCTGTGTTAAACTCACTGGTTTCTTAACACTCCCCTTCCTTGATACTGCTAATGATTCATGTCAGGGTGATCCACTATAGTGGAGACTGTGGGGTCTAATTCTGTTTCCTTGCTTCCTGAGCACATAGCTACACTGTGCTTCCTAGACTCTCTTAAAGATAGAGGGAGGCTTGGAATGTGACTGAGCTTTGGGCAGGGGGATGTAGGTGGAATTTTTGTGCACCGCTTCTAGGTCTGATCCATGAAAGCTTCCATATGTGACCCTTCAGGCTTTTTCCCCTTCTAGCTTGAGACAGACAAGTGGAGTGACCGAAAGCCATGCATTGGGAGGGGTAGATCCATACGACGGAATGAGCTGCGCTTCTCAGTGATTTTTCTTTGAGGAAGGCCTCCTATTTTGAGAAAAACTCATTTTGAATTTAACATAAGCCACTTCCGTGACAGTAGCATTATGTCACTGGGTGTTGGAGTTTGTTACGCCAGTGACCATTTCCCTCACAGATTGTTGTTATTGAATATTCTTCATAGGAACTCAAGGAAGGGTTTGGGTCTCCTAGATATCTTACTAAGCTGTGTCCTAGGCTGAATGAAGTTGTTTGGGAGGGCACCACCTTCAGAGGGGGCTGCTGGGGTAGAGAAGAAGAGCCATCATTGTTTTGCTACTCCATCAAACATGGCATGAAGAATATCTCCCTCTAAGACTTCTTCTACAAATTGCAGGCTACGTATATCAGATTCAGTGTTTGAAATTGCCCTCAATTTAATTGGAGGACAAAGCAGTAGCTCATGGTTCTACCTTGTTACACAGAGCAAGTAACTTTGAACAGTAGTCAGTTGCAGCAGTGGGATTCAGCATTCTATATATTCTAGACAGGGTGAGTGCCAGAAAGCTCATTCATTTTATCTACAGAGATAATAAGGCAAGATGTCTAAACTGTTCTTTCCCTGGGGGGAGGTGAGAAAAACTGTACCCATGTGGGTTCTATTCAGGTGGCTATGAAAGGGAAAAGATTCGGTTACAATAGCAGGGTCCCAAGGAACATGGGAATTCATTATTTTTGTCTTCGAAAGGTTCAGAAACAAGTGTTTAGAGATGCCAGTGTACAATGCAGTACTGAAGCCAGGCCGGAAGCCATGGTGTAAGCACTGTAATTTAAGTCAACTCTTGGTTAATTTAAGTGCATGTTAGTCATACCAGCTCCTAACCCTTTGCCTTCTTCTATTTTAGTTTTCGAATTGCTGAGAAGTGACGAGCAAACGTCTACTTTATTTCTGAAAACTACTGATGTATTTTATAATAGTTTCTGACCTTCCTCTGAGAGCTCATTTTAGGCTTTTCTTTGCTAACTTTAAGTTAAATATTTATATTTTTACCTGAAAGTTTATATTTCTTGTCTCTCTTAAGTTATAAATTTATTGAAGACAAATGTATCTAATATTTGGGCTATGTAATATGTACAACACTGTCTTTGTGTATATACAGCATTGATGATGTTAGCAGAAGGTATGTAACTAGCTGTGAGGAGTTATTAGGAAATGAAAGTGTTAAGGTGTGTTAGGGGCCAGACAGTGAGTGATTGCTTGGTGCCCTAAGGCGACTGGATTTGGTTATACAGGAAAAATAAATCCATAAATGTTGAAAAGTGATAAGATCAGACTTGAGTTTTTAGAAAGGAGACTAGCTGCAGGATGGGGGAGAGGTTGGCGCATGGACTGGAGCAGTGGTTCTTAGTGCTGGGTGCTAGGGAGTTAAAAACCACAGAAAAAATGGCAGAGATTTGCCCCAGGGACTTGAAGAACAAACTTCAACGCTACAAAGTCTCACAGTATCAGGTGTAGACAAGGGTATAATGGAGCAAGAGGGATTCCCATACTCTGCGAAAAGGAATCTTAATTAGAGCTTGGGAAAAATTTTGGATGACCCTATCTATGTGGTGGTCTTACAGCGCTGCCCACAAGCCCCATTTGTTAGGACTGAAAACAGAAGAGCAGCGGAGAGCTCCCCAAGCTAACAAAGCCTGGTGGCTTTCTGAGCACTGGCCTCAAGCCAGGCAGAAATAAGGATGTCTCTAGGGGCATGCGTGGACAGTAGCAGTGCCTTAGCCACACCCACACAGGTAATGATCTCTTTTGATAACTAAGCTTTCTGTGGCATTCATGCTGATCTCTGTATTCTGCTAAGTTATCTGCTTCCCTGAGGCTGCTGCTCCTGCTGCTGCTAAGTCGCTTCAGTCGTGTCCGACTCTGTGCGACCCCATAGACGGCAGCCCACCGGGCTCCCCCGTCCCTGGGATTCTCCAGGCAAGAACACTGGAGTGGGTTGCCATTTCCTTCTCAAATGCATGACAGTGAAAAGTGAAAGTGAAGTCGAGTAGCCATGTCCAACTCTTCGCGACCCCATGGACTGCAGCCTACCAGGCTTCTCTGTCCCTGGGATTTTCCAGGCAGGAGTACTGGAGTGGCGTGCCATTGCCTTCTCCGTCTCCCCTGAGGCAGTGACCTGAAATGCCCTAGCCGCCTAGGTTGGGAGAAGGGTAAAAAGAATTAAGAGTGGAAGAACCTCCATTATTGTTCTAAACTATCCCACTGCGTAAGTGTCTTCCATGTAAAACATAAAACAACAACAACTTCTACCCAGTAACACCCAGGCTGTGTTCTGTGTCTTTCTCTTCATAGCCAAGAATTTTAATAAGAAAAGGAGTTTACTTTGATGATAACCATCACTCTGTTCATTCTTCAACATGCAATTTATTATTTAACTTCTATCTCTCAACCCTATTCCCATTCTAACTGTGTTGCCTGAGGTCATACTGTCTTATGCCTTGTTTTCCATGACATCACCTTTTGTTTTCATCCAATGTCTCTGACTGTTCCTTCCTAGTTTCTTTTGGGGTCAACTATCCCTCTATTTTCCCAAAGAAAGGCAGTGCCAAAGAATGTTCAAACTACTGCACAAGTACACTCATTTCACATGCTAGCAAAGTAACGCTCAAAAATTCTCCAAGCCAGGCTTCAACAGTACATGAACCGTGAACTTCCAGATGTTCAAACTGGATTTAGAAAAGGCAAAGGAGCCAGAGATCAAATTGCCAACATCTGTTGGATCATCAAAAAACAAGAGAGTTCCAGAAAAACATCTACTTCTGCTTTATTGACTATACCAAAGCCTTTGTCTGTGTGGATCACAACAAACTATAGAAAATTCTTAAAGAGTTGGGAATACCAGACCACCTTACCTGCTTCCTAAGAGATCTGTATGCAGGTCAAGAAGCAACGATTAGAACTGGATACGGAGCAACAGACTGGTTCTAAATAGGAAAAGGAGTACGTCAAGGCTGTATATTGTCACCCTGCTTACTTAACTTATATGCAGAGTACATCATGTGAAATGCCAGGCTGGATGAAGCACAAGCTGAAATCAAGATTGCCAGGAGAAATATCAATAACCTCAGATATGCAGATGACACCACCCTTATGGCAGAAAACGAAGAAGAACTAAAGGGCTTCTTGATGAAAGTGAAAGAGAAGAATCAAAAAGCTGGCTTAAAGCTCAGCATTCAGAAAACTAAGATCATGGCATCCAGTCCCATCACTTCATGACAAATAGAAGGGGAAACAAAGGAAACAGTGAGAGACTTTATTTTTTTGGCCTCCAAAATCACTGCAGATTGTGACTGCAGCCATAAAATTAAAAGATGCTTACTCTTTGGAAGAAAAACTATGACCAACTCAGACAGCATATTAAAAAGCAGACATTACTTCGCCGACAAAAGTCAAAGCTATGGTTTTTCCAGTAGTCATGTTTGGATGTGAGAGTTGGACTATAAAGAAAGCTGAGCCCCGAAGAACTAATACTTTTGAACTGCGGTGCTGGAGAAGACTCTTGAGAGTCCCTTGGACTGCAAGGAGATCAAACCGGTCAATCCTAAAGGAAATCAGTCCTGAATATTCTTTGGAAGGACTGATGCTGAAGCTGAAGCTCCAGTACTTTGGCCACCTGATGTGAGGAACTGACTCAATGGAAAAGACCCTGACGCTGGGAAAGATTGAAGGCAGGAGGAGAAGGGGATGACAGAGGATGAAATGGTTGGATGGCATCACCGACTAGATGGGCATGAGTTTGAGCAAGCTCCAGGAGTTGGTCATGGACAGGGAAGCCTGGTGTGCTGCAGTCCATGGGGTCACAAAGAGTCAGACATGACTGAGAGACTGGACTGAACTGAACTGATCCCTCCATTTGACTTATTAATGTCCACCAGAGATTCATCTCCTTCCGTCTTTTTACTTTCCACCCTTTTCTGGGAAACCTCATTTACACCTAAATTTCAAGCTCAACCTAGAAAAAATTTAAAGTCTATACATGAGGAGGGCATGGCAGCCTACTCCAGTATTCTTGCCTGGAGAATCCCATGGACAGAGGAGCCTGGCAGGCTGCTGTCCATAGGGTTACACAGAGTTGGACATGACTGAAGTGACTTAGCACACACAGATGCACGCAGGCACAATTCTTAGGTCAAAGGGGAGATTTTAGGACAATGAAATTGAAAACATCAAGAAAATATCTGTAATGGAGATGAGATATGAAAATGGAAATGACAGCAGAATCTATGTGCTGCAACCAACTTCAAATGCCTATGTAAAGAAAAACAAAAGACATAAAAAAATGAATAGAACTTTCAACTCAAAAAGCTAAAGGAAAAAGGTAAGCTGAGAGAAAGCAAAAGGGAGGAATTAGAAAAGATAAAAACAGAATTAATGGGACTGGAAAACAGGGAAATAGTCGAAACTAGTGAATAAAATGAAAAGCCGGATTTTTATAAAAGGCTTAAAAAAAACACAATAAACCACTGGCAATTTTTTTTTTTTAAGGAAGCACAAATGCACTGGTGACTTGGGAGGAATAACCATCAAAACAAAGGAAAATTTAAAATATCATAAGAGAATGGTATGTTCAATTTTATAAGCAAATTTGAGAATCCAAATGAAAAAAGCAACTTTCCAGTTAAAAATTATTTGTCAAAGCTTGTTCTAGTCTTGTGTACCTGAGTTGGAACACTTAATACTGTTAAGATGGTAGTACTCCCCAAATTAATCACCAGATTCAACACAATCCCTATCAAGCTGCATCTTTTTTTCCTTCAGTAATTGACAGCCTTTTTCTAGAATTCATATGGAGGGACTTCCCTAGTGGTCCAGTCGTTAAGAATCCACCTGCCAATGCAGGGAACATGGGTTCAATCCCTGGGCTGGGAACTAAGATCCCACATATGTGGGAAAACTAAGCTCCTGTGCCACAGCTACTGAAGCCTGCGCATCCTAGAGCTCTTGCTCACGACAAGAGAAGAGAGGCCACCGCAGTGAGAAGCCTGCACATCACAACTTGAGAATAGCCCTGGCTCGCCGCAACTAGAGAAAACCTGTGCACAGCAGCAGAGAGCCCGTGCGCCACAACGAAGACCCAGTGCAGCCACAAATAAATAAATAAATAGCTTTTAAACACTCCTATGGAACTGCAAGGGTCCTAGAATAGTCAAAAACAATCTTGAAAAAGAACAAAGTTGAACTCACACTTCTTGATTTCAAAATTTACTATGACACTACAGTAATCAAGATTCTGTGATACTGGCATATGGTATAAGGCTAGATATGTAGATTAGTGGAATAGAGTTGAGAATCTAGAAACCCTTGCATTTATGGTCAGTTGATCTCCAATGAAGTTGGCAAGTCAATTCAATGGAGAACGTATACGCTTTTCAACAAATAATGCTGGTACAACTTGATATCCACAGGCAAATGAATGAAGCTGGACTCCTATAGCATACCATATATAAAAGTTAACTAAAAATAGAGGAAAAAACATACATGTAAGAAATAAAACTATAGCACTGTTGAAAGAAAACACAGGCATAAGTCTTTATGACCAAGGATTAAGCAGTAGTTTCTTAGATATGACAAGTAAAGCATAAGCAACCAAGGGAGGAAAAACAGGTAAGTGGGACTTCATCAAATGTGAAAACTTACGTGCTTCAGTGGACATAATAAAATAAAAAGACAGCCACAGAATGGGAGAAAATATTTGCAAATTACATATCTGATAAGGGTCCAGCATCCAGAATATATAAGAACTCTTATATCTCAATAATAAAAATACAAATAACCCACTTATAAAGTGGGCAAAAGATCTGAATAGCTATCTCCCCAAAGAACACATGTAATGGTTAACACACACCTGAATTCCCTTGTAGCTCAGTCGGTAAAGAATCTGCCTGCAGTGCAGGAGACCCAGGTTTGATCCCTGGATTGGGAAGATCCCCTGGAGAAGGAAATGGTAACCCACTCCAATATCCTTGCCTGGAAAATCTCATGGACAGAGGAGCCTGGTGGGCTACAGTCCTTGGGGTCGCAAAGAGTCGGGCACGATTGAGTAACTAACACTTACTTATTTACTTACACAACTGAAAATATGCAAAACATCATTAGTTGTTAGGGAAATGGAAGTCAAAACTACAGAAATACTGCTTCAAATCTACTAAGGTAATTTTAAAAAGTAAAATAACAAAAGATGGCGAAGATGTGGAGAAATTAAAAACCCTCATACTCTGCTGCTGCTGCTGCGAAGTAACTTCAGTCGTGTCCGATGGTGTGACCCCATAGACGGCAGCCCACCAGGCTCCCCTGTCCCTGGGATTCTCCAGGCAAGAACACTGGAGTGGCTTGCCATTTCCTTCTCCAATGCATGAAAGTGAAAAGTGAAAGTGAAGTCACTCAGTTGTGTCCGACCCTCAGCGACCCCATGGACTGCAGCCTTCCAGGTTCCTCCTTCCATGGGATTTTCCAGGCAAGAGTACTGGAGTGGGGTGCCATTGCCTTCATACTCTGCTAGTGGAGATCTAAAATGGTACAGTCACTTTAGAAAACAGTTCTGTAGTTCTTCAAAATTTTAAACATGGTTACCACATGACCCAAGAATTTCATTCCTAAGCATATGCCCAAAAAGATATGAAAAAATACATTCACACAAAAACTTGTGTATAAATGTTCATAGCAACATTATTCATAATATTCCCAAAGCAGAAACAACTCAAATGTCCATCAACTGATGAATGGATAAAGAAATGTGATATATCCATATAATGGATATTGAAGTGAAGTCACTCAGTCGTGTCCGACTCTTTGCGACCCCATGGACGATAACCTACCAGGCTCCACGGTCCATGGGATTTTCCAGGCAAGAATACTGGAGTGGGCTGCCATTTCCTTCTCCAGGGGATCTTCCCAACCCAGGGATCGAACCTGGGTCTCCTGCATTGCAGACAGATGATTTACCATCTGAGCCACTAGCAAATGAAGTACTGACCTGTGCTGCAACATGGTGGAACCTGGAAAGCATTGTGTGATGCTTATATGAAATGTCCATAACAGACAAATAAATAGAGACAGACCATAGGCTAATGATTACGAGGAGGCAGGGAGAGTGGGGAATGAGAAGTGATTGCTGGCAGGTATGGGGATACTTTTGGGGGTGATGAAATGTTCTAGGATCAGTAATGGTGATGGCTGCTCACCATTGTGAATATACTAAAAACCGCTGAATTATACACTTAAGAAAAGAGTCAATTACCAAAAATAAAAAGCAAAACAAAACAAATTGATCCCAGTAAACATAGAAAATCTAAACATACTAAATTGCATAGAATCAGAAGGCAAGTTTTCAAAGAATTCTTTCATAAAAAGGCTTCAATACCAATGGTTTCATAGGAGAATTCTATCAGACTTAAAAAATTTTAGTCACAATGGTACTTACTCTTTTCTGGGAAATAAGAAAAGAAGAAAAACTTCCAAATTATTTTTCTGAAATGAGTATAACAGTGATACTCAAAACTTAATAAAGAATGCATTAAAAAAAACTCTAGGGAACAGTCTTACTTATGAGAACTTCTATACAAAAATTACAAATAAATTACTTGCACAATGCAATCCCTATCAAGCTACCAGTGATATTTTTCACAGAACTAGAACAAATAATTTCAAGATTTGTATGGAAATACAAAAAACCTTGAATAGCCAAAGCAATCTTGAGAAAGAAGAATGGAACTGGAGGAATCAACCTGCCTTACTTCAGGCTCTACTACAAAGCTACAGTCATCAAGGCAGTATGGTACTGGCACAAAGACAGAAATATAGATCAATGGAACAAAATAGAAAGCCCGGAGATAAATCCACACACATATGGACACCTTATCTTTGACAAAGGAGGCAAGAATATACAATGGAGTAAAGACAATCTCTTTAACAAGTGGTGCTGGGAAAACTGGTCAACCACTTGTAAAAGAATGAACTAGATCACTTTCTAACACCATACACAAAAATAAACTCAAAATGGATTAAAGATCTAAATGTAAGACCAGAAACTATAAAACTCCTAGAGGAGAACATAGGCAAAACACTCTCTGACATAAATCACAGCAGGATCCTCTATGATCCACCTCCCAGAATTCTGGAAATAAAAGCAAAAATAAACAAATGGGATCTAATTAAAATTAAAAGCTTATGCACAACAAAGGAAAATAAAAGCAAGGTGAAAAGACAGCCTTCTGAATGGGAGAAAATAATAGCAAATGAAGCAACTGACAAACAACTAATCTCAAAAATACACAAGCAACTTATACAGCTCAATTCCAGAAAAATAAACGACCCAATCAAAAAATGGGCCAAAGAACTAAATAGACATTTCTCCAAAGAAGACATACGGATGGCTAACAAACACATGGAAAGATGCTCAACATCACTCATTATTAGAGAAATGTAAATCAAAACCACAATGAGGTACCACTTCACACCAGTCAGAATGGCTGCGATCCAAAAATCTGCAAGCAATAAATGCTGGAGAGGGTGTGGAGAAAAGGGAACCCTCTTACACTGTTGGTGGGAATGCAAACTAGGACAGTCACTATGGAGAACAGTGTGGAGATTCCTTAAGAAACTGGAAATAGAACTGCCTTATGACCCAGCAATCCCACTGCTGGGCATACACACCGAGGAAACCAGAATTGAAAGAGACACATGTACCCCAATGTTCATCGCAGCACTGTTTATAATAGCCAGGACATGGAAACAACCTAGATGTCCATCAGCAGATGAATGGATAAGAAAGCTGTGGTACATATACACAATGGAGTATTACTCAGCCATTAATTGAATCAGTTCTGATGAGATGGATGAAACTGGAGCCGATTATACAGAGTGAAGTAAGCCAGAAAGAAAAACACCAATACAGTATGCTAACACATATATATGGAATTTAGAAAGATGGCAGTGATGACCCTGTATGCAAGACAGCAAAACAGATACAGATGTGTATAGGGGACTTTTGGACTCAGAGGGAGAGGGAGAGGGTTGGATGATTTGGGAGAATGGCATTGAAACATGTATACTATCATGTAAGAATCGAATTGCCAGTCTATGTCCAATGCAGGATACAGCATGCTTGGGGCTGGTGCATGGGGATGACCCAGAGAGATGTTATGGGGAGGGAGGTGGGAGGGGGGTTCATGTTTGGGAACGCATGTACACCCGTGGTGGATTCATGTCAATGTATGGCAAAACCAATACAGTATTGTAAAGTAAAATAAAGTAAATAAATAAATAAAAAATAAACACACAAAAAAATTTAAAAAAATAAAAATAAAACGTGTCATCGACTGAAAAAGATACACAACCTAAAAAACCATAAAATAAAAAAATAAATTACTTGCAACAAAATGCAATAGCACATTAAAGCAAAAAGGAGTTTATATCAAGAATAAAAGAACAGTTCTATGTTGGGAAGTATATATGTATTGTTCATCATACTAGTAGATCTGAGAAGAAATAGCATAGGATCATTTTTATAAATACTTAGGCATCTGGTAGAATTCAGCACACATTCCTAATTTTGATGATATGTGTATCTTTAAAATACACACACAAAGAGAGAAGAGGGAATTTAAGAATTGGCTCACATAATTATGTAGGCCAAGAAATCCCATGATCTGACATTTGCAAGTTGGAGAATAAAAAACCAGTGGTGTAAACCATTCTGAGCCTTAAAGCTTGAGAGCCAGGAGCATGGTTGTTCAAGAATTGGAGAACATACATGTCTCAGCTCAAGCAAAGAGAAAAAATGTGCCCTTCTGCTTTTTTGTTCTACTTAGCATACCAACAGATTGAATGAAGCCCACTCAAGTTGGTGGGGGCGATCTTCTCTACTAGGTGAAAGTGAAGTCGCTCAGTCGTGTCCGACTCTTTGCGACCCCATGGACTGTAGCCTACCAGGCTCCTCCATCCATGGGATTTTCCGGGCAAGAGTACTGGAGTGGGCTGCCATTTCCTTCTCCAGGAGATCTTCTTGACCCAGGGATTGAACCCAGGTCTCCCGCACTGTAGGCAGACGCTTTACCGTCTGTCACCAGGGAAGTCCCACTCTCTACTAGGTCTACGCATTCAAATGCTGGATTCTGGAGGTATCCTCACAGATACACTTAGAAATAATGTCTTGTCAGCCAACTGAGCATCCCTTAAGCCCAATCAAGTTGACACATAAAATTAGCCATCACACTCAGTGAAATACATCTTGAGGAAATAGTTCCATAACATGAAATACGTGTATCTCAGCCTAAAATCCAGTCTCTTACTTAATGAAGAAGCACAATCAGCATTTCCACTAAAGTCAGGAACAAAATAAGAATATCCATATTCATCATTATTATTTAGTATTAACTAGAGACTTTAGCAATGGCACCCCACTCCAGTACTGTTGCCTGGAAAATCCCATGGATGGAGGAGCCTGGTAGCCTGCAGTCCATAGAATCGCGAAGAGTCAGACATGACTGAGGACTTCACTTTCACTTTCCACTTTCATGCATTGGAGAAGGAAATGGCAACCCACTCCAGTGCTCTTGCCTGGAGAATCCCAGGGACAGGGGAGCCTGGTGGGCTGCCGTCTATGGGGTCGCACAGAGTCGGACACGACTGAAGCGACTCAGCAGCAGCAGCGACTTTAGCCAGCAATTAGACAAGTAATAACGGAGGCATAAATATTGGACACGAAAAGATAGAAGAAAAAGAACCGTCTCTATTTACATATAGGAAATCAGGAAATATCTAGAAAACCCAAAAAAAATCAATGAAAAATCACTGCAAAGAACGTTTAATAAAGTTGTAGGAAATTAAATTAATATACAGAAATCAAGCCTTCAGTTATACAAATAATGACCTGTTAGGTGATATATAATGAAAGGTACATGCGTATTAAGTTGCTTCAGTCGTGTCCAACTCTTTGCAACCGTATGGATTGAAGCCCGTCAGGCTGTTCTGTCCATGGAGTTTTCCAAGCAAGCATATTGGCGTGGGTTGCCTTTTCCTGCTCCAGGGAATCTTCCCAACATAGGGATCGGACTCATGTCTCCTGTGTCTCTTGCATTGGCAGGCAGGTTCTTTACCACTAGCGCCATCTGGGAAGCCCATAATCAGAGGTAAGACCCATTTACAATAGCAACAAAAAAGTTTAAATTTTATAGACATAACGAAAAATAAAATTCTACATTAGGAAAACCTGAAAAAAAAAATACAGATAGAATTGAACAAATGGACAGACATACCATGTTTATGGATAGGAAGACTTGAAATCATAAAGGTGTCAAGTAATCCTAAATCACCTTATAAACACAGTTAAAATACTAACAAGTCTTTTCTGGAGCTAGACAAGTGAATTTAATGTTCAAGTTAAAAAAAAATAAATAAGCAGAATGGCCAATAAAAAGCTGACAAAGGAGAGCAAGGAGGTAAGTTTAGCTGTGTTGTTGCTGTTGTTCAGTTCCTAAGTTGTGTTCGACTCTGCAATCCCATGGACTGTAGTCTGCCAGACTCCTCTGTCCGTTGGATTTCCCATGCAGTAATATTGGAGTGGGTTGCCATTTCCTTCTCCAAGGTATCTTCCCGACCCAGGGATTGAACTCAAGTCTCCTGCGTTGGCAGGCAAGTTCTTTACCGCTGGGCCACCTGGGAAGCTCCAGTTTAGCTTTATTCGATATTAAAATATATTACAAATCCTTTACAAAATTAAAAGAGTGTGTCATGACAGACCAATGAAGTAGAACAGAAAATTCAGAAATAATTGCCAAGTGCCAAAGGAAAGATAATACAGGATATAGATGACATCTCCAGTAAGTGGGGAAAAGATAGACTTAATAGCTAGATAGCCATTTGAAAAGTGTAAAATTAGATCTGTACTTCAGGTTATGTACCAAGATAAGGTTGTATGCAACAAAAAATCTAACCATAAAACATAAAATTTTGTATAAGTATTAAAAAACATGTGGGTGAATTCCTTTATGAACTTGGAGGAGAGAAAAATGACTCAAAATAACATCCAAAAGTAAAAAGACTGAAACATTCAGCCACATAGAAGTTTTTTTTTAGCTAAAAGCAAAACAAAACTTTAAATCCAGAGATAAATGACAACTTGAGAAAATGTTATATTACAAATGACTGATACCCCTAACATGTAAAAGTGGTAACTCTGAAAGTATCTGATTAACCAGAAATCTCCACTCTTTGCTCATAGAGCAAAAAGGACCTTATAATGCCTGTATTTTTAAATTTAATCTTTTCAATGTTTTTGAGACCATTTTGTTTTGAAATTACTTTTGTAGTTACAGAAATACAAAAATAGTACAGGGTGTTCCTTCAACCAGTTTCTCCTAATGGTTATGTCTTATAACTGTAGTACAATTACTGAAATCAAAGAAAAATTAACATTTTTCAGAACCGTGAACAAAAATTCTAGATCTTACTGACTTGTACCAGCTTTTCCACTAATCTCCCTTCTCTCTTCCAGGATCCAATTCAAAATCCTGTTTGCATTTGGTTGTTATATGTCTGTAGGTCCTCTATGCTGTGACCGCTTCTCAGTCTTTGTTTCATGATCCTGATACTTGTTGTAGTAGAATGTTCCTTAGTTTGGGTATATTAGATGTTTTCTCATGCAGCGACTTCACTTTCACTTTTCACTTTCATGCATTGGAGAAGGAAATGGCAAGCCACTCCAGTGTTCTTGCCTGGAGAATCCCAGGGAAGGGGGAGCCTGGTGGGCTGCCGTCCATGGGGTCGCACAGTCAGACATGACTGACGTGACTTAGCAGCAGCAGCAGCAGCAGCATGCATAGGTTGAGCTAATGCATTTTTGCCAAGAATAATGCAGAAGTGATTTTGTATTTTTCTTAGTGCACCACGGCAGGGTTATGCTGTGCTCAATGTTAACCTTGGTCTCTTAGTTAAGGTAGTGTTTTCCCACTATGAGGTTATTATTTTTCACTTTGTTAATTAGTAAATATCTTGGGGAGATACGTCAAGACCATGCAAACATCCTATTTCTCCTCCAAATTTGCCCACTAATTTTAGCATTTATTGGTTGATTTTTTTCCCCCATTACTGTAGTGTCTGCCAAAAGGCTTTTCGGTGTTGCTTCTTAAACAGGAAGCTCCATGAGAGTGGACATTTTATTTGTTTGCTTTGTTTGGGCAGTAAACAGCCATTTGGCAATGTTGAATTTGAAATTATTTAGACCTTTTGCAACAATGCAAAATGTTTTAGTCAATTTAGTTAGCCTTTATTAATACTCTTGTTATAACCAAAACATCCATGAGAAATATGCAGAAGGCATAGTGATTCTGATCTGCATCTGAGTCTTTTTCTCTATCACTACTTTTCCTCCCAAATTACACTCACCACCATGATTTGTTCTAAGATGTTATTGCAGAGAGCTGAGAGAGAGAATCGCAGGAGTCAGAGGATTGGAACCAGCCTCCGGCTCTGCTCCATACTAGTTATGTTCCTAGAGAGCGCATCAGTATGACTTCTCCAAGTCCCAGTTTCCTTATTTTTAAAGTGGAGATTATGATATGGATTGATGTGAGAATTAAATGAGTGTAGAGAAATAGAAAAGTATTCACTTATTATTTAACAAATATTTAGAGTTCCTATTAGGTGTGAGCTCCTTCTGAGGGTCGGAATATAACATTGAAAGGCTTCTGTCCTTATGGAACTTGTATTTTAGAAAGAAGAGACAAACAGTGTAATAGCAAACAGATAAACAGATACAATTTCACATAGTAATAAGTGCTATAAAGTAAATAAAATAGGATAAGGTAATAAAATATGGTATCAAGAACATAGCATTGATGTATTAGAGAAGGAGGGGTGGTTAGGTGGGATTCAGTTCAGTTCAGTCTGTCAGTCATGTCCGACTCTTTGCGACCCCATGGACTGCAGCACGCCAGGCTTCCCTGTCCATCACCAACTCCCGGAGCTTGCTCAAACTCATGTTCATCGAGTCGGTGATGCCAGCCAACCATTTCATCCTCTCACATCCCCTTCTCCTCCTGCCTTCAATCTTTCCAAGCACTAGGGTTTTTTCCATTGAGCCAGTTCTTTGCATCATGTGGCCAAAGTATTGGAGTTTCAGCTTCAGCATCAGTCCTTCCAATATATTCAGGACTGATTTCCTTTGGGATGGACTGGTTGGATCTCCTTGCAGTCCAAGGGACTCTCAAGAGTCTTCTCCAACACCACAGTTCAAAAGCATAAATTCTTTGGTGCTCAGCTTTCTTTATAGTCCAGCTCTCACATTCATACATGACTACTATGGGGACAGTTTAAACATTCTGGTCAAGGAAATTTTCTCCGGAGGTAATTTTTGAGTTAAGATCTTTAAGACTAGGAGCCTGCCATGTGGTGAACTAGGGGAGACCAAGTATGAAGGCCCTATGAAGGGAAGGGGTTCATGTGTTGGAAAGAAGCATAAAGGACAGTGTAGCTTTGAGGAGAGTGGTATAAGATCGAGTCGCAAAGGCCAGCAGAGGCCAAATTATGTACAGCCTTATAGGCCATGAAAAAGGAGTTTAGATTCTCAGTGCAATGAGGAGTGCTGGGGGCTCTTAGGCAGAGGAATTAATGCTTTGATTCTGCTTTTTAAAAAATTTATTTATTTTTAATTGAAGGATAATTGCTTTACAATATTGGCTTGAGTTTCTGCCGTACATCAACATGAATTAGCCATAGGTGTTATGAGCCATGATTTTAAGCTTCATTCCATGGCTTTGCCAGGAATGAGTCGGTGAAAAAGTGGCTTCCACAAGGGCAAAGTCTTCATTTTGTTTTCTGTTGTACCTGGCACAGTAGTGTTCAATAAATATTTATTACATCAATAAAAATCATTTTCAAACCCTTTGTTCCTTCTTAGACATTTTGGAATTGCTTTAAACATTTTCTTGTACTTAGCCTAGTGTCAGCTATTTCATAGAGAAGGTGCAATATTCTGCCTAATCTTTTCTTGCCTAGAATTCTTTTCTCCCCCTAGACCTGCAGAATAGGGTCTTCACTTTGTGATCTTTTTGACCTTAGACTGCCCTCAAACTGAAGACTCACAACCTAACTCAATGCCACTGGCTCCACCTTGTGTCAGGAACATGGTACTGCACTCACCAAGAAGCCTACCAAGAGCCTGCCTGCCCCTGGCCAAACGTTTTAAGTGGTCCAGTTGCTGCGTGTAAACTAAATGATGATGCCACTATTGGACAACCTTATTGTGACTCATTTGTTGTGAAATGATTTCACCTCCATATCTACTATTCTTTATATAATGCAGGAGTGGAAACAAATTCTTAGTATTTAGCCAAAAAGGCTTTTGGACTTAAGTTTATAGCTCTTGAAATACTTTGGCCACCTGATGCAAAGAACTGACTCATTGGAAAAGACCCTAATGCTGGGAAGGATTGAAGGTAGGAGGAGAAGGGGGCGACAGAGGATGAAATGGTTGGATGGCATCACCGACTCTATGGACATGAGTTCAAGCAAGCTCCAGGAGTTGGTGATGGACAGGGAAAGCCTGGTGAGCTGCAGTCCATGGGGTTGCAAAGAGTCAGACACAACTGAGCGACTGAACTGACTGACCGACGTGTAGCTCTTATCAATATTAAGACCTCTGACAAAAAAATGTCTCTGCAAATTTTAAGGACTTTAGATGAGACAGTTGATTTTCATTTTCTCTGAAAGGCCTATCAAAATTGAGGTGTTGGTAATTTTTTAAAAATCCCATGAAATTTATCTAAAAGAAAAAAAAATTTTTTTTCCAAAGGAAAAAGTTGCTTTTTTTTTGTTTTGAACATAGATTGTATTTGCTTTCTGTTTTGCGTACATGTGTATAGAACACTAAGTGAGTTGGACCTAACTGCTGGCTGTGCAGGTGGTGCTCCTGTCTTGAGATGGCAGGGCAGAAGTCCCATGAGGTGGTTGGGACTCACAGGATCAGTGGTGTGCTGGAGTGAAGTCGTGTTGACTTGTACCAGGTCAGCAGAGCTGATGACTAAGTTTTCAGGAATTCTGTAAGCCCTTGTTAAACCTAGTGATGTAAAAAATAAGCTCTATAAACTTACAAGTTAATTATATTAAAAACAAATGTGCTCCATTGGGCAGCCCTTATGCTAAAATTGGAATGGTGCGGAGAAACTTCTTAAATTTTTATTTGTTTGTTTAGCTTGGACTCTGCTGTGCGGGCTTCCTCTAGTTGCAGAGTGGGGGCTACTCTCTAGTTGTGGTGCGTGGGCTCCTCATTGCGGCTGTTTCTCTTGCGGAGCACGGGCTCTAGAACGCACGGGCTTCAGTAGCCGCGGCCCTCAGACGCTAGAGCGCAGCCTCAGTGGTTGCGGTGCGCGGGCTGAGTTGCTCCGCGGCATGTGGGATCTTCCCGATCAGGGATGGAGCCTGTGTCTCCTGCATCGGCAGGTGGATTCTTTACCATTGAGCCACCAGGGAAGCCAGGTGCAGAGAAATCAGTGTGGCCCCTGCACAAGGGTAACACCCAAACTCAAGAAGGGTTCTATGCTTTTTCCAGTTGTCGTTTGATTACCAGTGAAAAAATAACCAAGGTGACAAACACTCAGCTTACCACTTCCTAATTACTGTGTTATGTTTCTATCTTATCTCGGCTCCAGAGATGATATATGTCTCCTGTGTGGGAGGGTACCACGTGATAGGGCTATTGTCACTAACTCCATCGTGAGTGACGTCAGATTGGTAGCTTGAAACTGGCCACGGTGGGTAGATTTGCGCGATGAAGATGCAAACGCTCCTGATCAGGGCTTTTTCTCCTGAGGAAACCACTTGATCACCCGCACACTATGTAAACAAATAAGCTTGTTTATGCCTTCTCTCTCTCCTCTTCCAAAAGCCTGACAGAAAGACTTTAGAAGAAACTATTAGAATTCAAGAACTATTTTAATTTTATTGCATTGACATCAATATGTTTTTAATAGTTCTTTTAAATGGTGACTTTAATAATTTTGAGGACTTTAATAGTTTTAATAATAGTAGGGCTTCCTTGGTGGCTCAGATGGTAAAGAATCTGCCTGCAATGCAGGAGACCCAGGTTTGATCCCTGGGCCAGGAAGATCCCCTGGAGAAAGGAATGACAACCCACTCCAGTATTCTTTTTTTTTTTTTAATTTATTTATTTTTTATTGAAGGATAATTGCTTTATAGAATTTTGCTGTTTTCTATCAAACCTCAACATGAATCAGCCATAGGTATACATAGATCCCCTCCCTTCTGAACCTCCCTCCCATCTCCCTCCCCATCCCACCGCTTTAGGTTGATACAGAGACCCTGTTTGAGTTTTCTGAGCCGTATAGCAAATTCCCGTTGGCTATCCACTTTACACATGGTAGTGTAAGTTTCCATGTTCCTCGTTCCATACCTCTCACTCTCTCCTCCACTCTCCCATGTCCACAAGTCTGTTCTCCATGTCTGTTTCTCCATTGCTGCCCTGTAAATAAATTCTGCAATACCGTTTTTCTAGATTCTGTGTATAGGCATTAGAATATGATATGTATCTTTCTCTTTCTAAGTTCACTCTGTATAATAGGTTCTAGGTTCATCCACCTCATTAGAACTGACTCAAATGTGGTCCTTTTTATGGCTGAGTAATATTCCATTGTGTATATGTACCCCAACTTCTTTATCCATTCATCTGTTGATGGACGTCTAGGTTGCTTCCATGTTCTAGCTGTTGTAAATAGTGCTGCAATGAACAGTGGGTCACATGTGTATCTTTCAGTTTTGGATTCCTTAGAGTGTCTGCCTGGGCCACTCCAGTATTCTTGCCTGGAGAAGTCCACATACAGAGGAGCCTGGTGGGCTACAGTCCACGGGGTCACAGAGAGTGAGACATGACTGAGCAACTAAACACTTTCACAGTAATTTTAAAAGGTTATTTTGAAATATTTTTCAATCAATTAGCTTGATTCAAAATCTCATTTAGTTGAAGTTAAATAGGCCAATCTGCCTTAATATTATATATAATTATACTAGTTATTTTCTTATTTCATATTTTTATTTCATTTTCTAGTTCCTATCTAATACATACTTCCTCTTAATTCTGAGCTTATGTATTTTCATCATTAAGCTTTGACATTTCTATTCCTTATCTCTTAAAACTATATTCTCATCTCTTTCCATGTTTCCTTACATTTTGCTTTCCAGATCTCTTTCTTTCCAGACCTCTGTCTCTTTCTAAAAAATTAATGGCCCCGGGGTTTTCTATCTTCTGTTCTTTCTTGCATTTTTTTTTTTCCTTAGCCCACTCTCAGGAGCCTTACAACACCAAAGGCTGGATGTTTGCAGTGTGGTTTCCTTCAGAACAGCCGGAGTCTCAGATCCATCTGGAGTTCTTCAGAGCACCTTAACCCTCCTGTTATGTCCCTTGTTCTGGCACTAGAATTAAGATGTGAGAGCAGCTCAGGGGATCACGTGGTCTTCAGTGCTCTGGCCTCATATTTCAGGACATTGGAGACAAAAGCTCCACATCACATTTGTTTCTGCTGTCATTTCCCTTTACTCTCCTCTCGGGGACTCTGTTTAGGAACTCGAGAGACTAGTCAAATATGTTCATCTCATCTGGTGTCATTTGAAGAAAGAGCACAGTGCAATCAACGGACTGCCACAGAAGGGCACCTCCCAGTAAGCTGCCTTCTGGGCCAGAGGCTGACCTGGCCGTTGCTTGTCTTTGGAGAGCTAGAGCCCAGTGCTTGTTAGAGTCACTCACGAAAACCAGCTGTTTCCCTGGAACAGCAGGAGCAGTTCTGGTGCCGCCTTCTTGGTATTTGGTGAAGGGATGAGAGGGCTCCATCCTTTCCATACACTTTTCTTCTACCTGCAAGCATGGTAGACTGGTATCCAGCCTCATCTCTACCTGTACTTCTGGAAACAGACTACTTTAGATCTATCATCTTGCCAAGTTTTCAATATTAAATTCTAAAATACGGAGGGAAAAATTGTAACTTGTACATTTTATTGTGAAACTGAGGGCGGCTGCTGCTGCTAAGTCACTTCAGTCATGTCCGACTCTGTGTGACCCCATAGACGGCAGCCCACCAGGCTCCCCCGTCCCTGGGATTCTCCAGGCAAGAACACTGGAGTGGGTTGCCATTTCCTTCTCCAATGCATGACAGTGAAAAGTGAAAGTGAAGTCGCTCAGTCGTGCCTGACCCTCTGAGACCCCATGGACTGCAGCCTACCAGGCTCCTCCGTCCATGGGATTTTCCAGGCAGGAGTACTGGAGTGGGGTGCCATTGCCTTCTCCGAAACTTGAGGGCTAAGACATCCTTAATAATCAACTTTTCAAGTCAAAATGATAAAAAACTGTATAACATGAAAGGAGCAAATTGTTTCATGAATAGTTTATACAAGGCAGAGTTTCAGCTATTGTTTCTTACTACTTTGATTTTGACTTCAAGAATGAAATGAAGTTTAAAAAACTTCAGACTTATAGACAAATAATAAATGGTACACTGAACTCGTGTGTACTTTCCTTAGATTCACCAGTTCCCAACATTTTTACCATGCTTGCTTTTGATGTGTGTGCTCTCTCCCTATATATTTATTATGTTTATATTTATGTTTGTATTTTACTATTATTTTCATTTTACTAGAGTCTTTTTTAAATTTTGTTTTTAATGGAAGGATAATTGCTTCACACTGTTGTGTTGGTTTCCACCAAACATCAACATGAATCAGCCGTAGGTTTACCCATGTCCCCTTCCACTTGAACATTGCTCCTGCCTTTCTCCCCATCCCACCCCTCTAGGTTGCTGCCAAGCCCCAGTTGGAGTTCCTTGAGTCATATAGCAAATTCCCACTGGCTGTCTCTTTTACATATGGTAATGTATGTTTCCATGTTATTCTCTCCATACCTCCCCCCCTCTCCTTCCTCCCCCACCAGCTGTGTCCATAAGTCTATTCTCAATGTCTGTATCTCCATTGCTGCTCTGCAGACAGTTCCTCAGTACTATCTTTCTAGATTTCATATTTATGCGTTAGTATATGGCATTTGTTTTTCTCTTTCTGACTTACTTCCCTCTAGGTTCGTCCACCTCATTAGGACTGACTCAAATGTGTTTCCTTTTTATGGCTGAGTAATATTCCATTTTATATATGTACCACAGCTTCTTTATCCATTCATCTGTTGCTGGACATCTAGGTTGCTTCCACGTCCTCGCTATTGTAGAGCTGCAGTGAACACTGGGGTACATGTGTCTTTTTAAATTTTGATTTCCTCAGGGTGTATGCCTAGTAGTGGTATTGCTGGATCATATGGTGTTTTTATTCCTAGTTTTTAAAGGATTCTTCCTATTGTTCTCCATACTGGCTGTATAAATTTGCATTCCCACCAATAGTGCAGAGGGTTCCCTTTTCTTCACAACCTCTCTGGTGTTTATTGTTTGTAGATTTCTTGATGATGGCCATTCTGACCAGTGTGAGGTGATATCTCATTGTAGCTTTGATTTGCATTTCTCTAATAATGAGCAATGTTGAGCATCTTTTCATGTGTTTATTAGCCATCTTTATATCTTCTTTGGAGAAATGTCTGTTTAGGTCTTTTTCCCACTTTTTGATTGGGTTGTTTGTTTTTCTGGTATTGATGTGTATCATTTTACTAGACTTTGAGAGTAAGTTGTAGACACTGAGACCTTTTCCCTTAAATACTTGAATGTATATATTCTGAGAACAAGAACATTCTCTTTTATAAGCCATAGGTTGTGTGGTGTGTGTGTGTGTGTGTTTAAAAATAATCTTAGAGTCAAGCACTTGAGGAGAACTTTAAGAAGCCATTTGGCTCCTTCCCCTGCTTCTTGCAAATAAATTCCTAAACAGTACAAAGTTGGCATTTTTCAGGAGTGATGTATACAGACTTCTACATGGAACATGCCTGTGATATGTGAATCAGAAGTGCAGGACCATTCTCATGATGTTTACATATGTCCCTGTAAACAAAGAAGCAAACGAATGCTATACTAAACAAAACCTTATCTGAGGGCCACATTTGTTCATTTGGTTATCAACTTGTGATCCCTGGATCTATCTTCAAGGCTCTCATGGGGTGGCATACCCACAGCTTTCTGTAGAAGCACCTTGTTACAGTCAAGTTCTTTTTTAAGTCTAACTAAATGTGCAGTTGGGATTTATGAGAGATAGTGGCTTGCAGTGGTTAAGAGTGTGGAGTCCAGCCTGTGTGTGCGTCTGAGTCCCAATTCGGCTACTTACTAGGATCTTGGGAAAATTACCAGACATTTCTGTGGTTCAGTTTCCCCCATATATAAAATAACAGTGCCTACCGCACAGAGCTATTGTGAGGAGATATTTTTTCTCATATCCATACAGATCATGATCATGTTATAAGGGAGGTGAATGAGATGTAAAGTCTGTTCTTTCTAGAAGTCTTAGAGGAGATGTCCATTCCTAAGGCAGAAGGCTAGTTAATCTTCTTTTCTCACACCGTGAGGGCTTTTGTTTCTGTTCTCATCCCTGTTCTCTGCGTAGCCCCCTTGTCAGACTTCTCCCCAGCTCCTGAGATTTCCCTAGTCCCAAGGGAGTCATTGCTTTAACATATTGGCTATATGTGGCCTCGGGCCAATTCCTTAATGCCTTTGGGATTTAATTTCTTCCTCTGCAAATGGAGGTCATAGTAGTGCCCGCTTCCTGAGGATTAAGGGAGTTGATAGAATGTGCCGGACAGAGCTGTCGGGTGTGCTCTGCGTCTCCTTCAGTGGGCATCCCCCGCAGCTGTGTACTCTGTACTTCCGGTCTAGACTTTCTTACCGCTGGCACTCTTGCTGCTGGTGGTGGCGGGTTCTTCCTCTTTCTTCTAAGTGCTGTTACTAGGATACTGCACATGCGTGCTCTGCTGCTCAGTCGTGTCCAGCTCTTCGTGACACTGTGGACTGTAGCCCACCACGTTCCTCTGTTCATGGGATTCTCTAGGCAAGAAGACCAGCGTGGGTTGCCATTTCCTACTCCATACTGAGATACCAGTGGTCTTCTTTGGTCCAAATCTAAGATAGTCCTTATTCTTTGGGCCACCTTTAATATTTTTAACAGCAGAGATCATCCTGCAACAGAGGTACTGAGCAGGGGGCACTTAAAGGGGCTGCGGGAAGAAGAGAGGGTCAGATGAAGGGAAGGGAAGGGATGAGGGAGTGAGAGAGGCCTGGCCTGACTGATGAGTAGAGAGCCAGGGATGAAAGTGTTTTTGCAGAGGGGTTAGACATGGAGAGGATGAGTGGGGAATGGAGTCGACAGTTATAAGAGGGATAATTTCTAAGTATTGTAATGGCAAAAGGAAGCTGAGAAATAGAATAGTTGGAGGTGGTTGGGCACCCTTCAAAATTTTTTCAAGAGAAGGAAGATTGTGAATGTTTTATAGCCAGAGAGGTAGCAGATAATAAAGGAAAGAATGAAGATGCTGAAAGAGAGGCACATGTGTCAAGAACAAGAGCCAAGACTGGAACTAAGAAAACCGAGTGGGGTTAGCTTTGTTAGGAAGGTGTTTTTTTTCCTCCATGGTTGAGAGTGTAAGGAAGGAGGTTTGCTTCCCTGGTAGCTCAGATGGTAAAGAATCCCGTAATTCATGAGACCCAGGTTTTATCCCTGTGTTGGGAAGATCCCCTGGAGAAGGGAATGGCAACCCACTCCAGAATTCTTGCCTGGAGAACTCCATGAACAGAGGAGCCTGGTGGGCTACAGTCCATGGGGACACAGTGGAGTGACTAACACTTTCCCTTTCATGTGCACACTTGTAGTGGTGTGAGAGAAGTGCACGGAAAGGTGGTGGTATGGACTAAAGGTCTGAGTCCTTCTCACATTCGTATATTGAGGTCCTTACCCTCAACAGGATGGTATTTGGAGGTGGGACCTTTGAGAGGTGATTAGGTCTAGATAAGGTCGTGAGAGTGGAGCCCCCCAAAGAAGAGGGAGACCCCAGCCTGCTCTCTTCTCGCTCTGCGTGGACACAGCAGGAAGAAGGCCGTCTGCAAGCTGGGGCGTGGACTGCCACCAGACCCCAGATCAGGTAGTGCTTTGATCTCAGACTTCAAGCCTCTACAACTGGGAGAGATGAATGTCTGTGGTTTAGGTTCCCTGCTGCTGCTGCTGCTGCTGCTGCTGCTAAGTCGCTTCAGTCGTGTCTGACTCTATGCGGTTCCTTAGATGACAGCCCACCAGGCTCCGCTGTCCCTGGGATTCTCCAGGCAAGAACACTGGAGTGGGTTGCCATTTCCTTCTCCAATGCGTGAAAGTGAAAACTGAAAGTGAAGTCGCTCAGTTGTGTCCAACTCTTAGCGACCCCATGGACTGCAGCCCACCAGGCTCCTCCATCCATGGGATTTTCCAGGCAAGAGTACTGGAGTGGGGTGCCATTGCCTTCTCCTAGTCTGTGGTATATTGTTAGAGCAACCGGAGCTGAGTGAGGAAGGTCGGTGATGGTGCCGACTTCAGCTGTTTTCATTTCTTCGGTGAAGTAGGTGATAGGGTTTTCTGCTGAGATTAAGGGAGGCCATGCTTTGGAGCTTGAGGCCAGAGAGGATTCAGGATAGCTCTTTGGGAGGTTTGCTAGGGCATCAACAGGAGATGAGAGAAAGCATTGTCAGGCAACGTGCAGGACACTTGATGCTAGATGGCATGAATCTGTAGTGGGCCACACGTTTTTTGTTGTTTTCTTCCAGCAGTGCTTTGCAGAAATAGGAAATTAAAATTAGAGACGCAGAGATGCTCAGGGTTATGGATCAATAGAGCAGGCAGGATGGAAGGTTAAGGGACCCAAAATCCAGGGCGGTGATAATGGAAATTTTGAATAGTTGACTATGGAATATTGAGCAACCCGATATGTAGATAGATTAATTAAGTGCTAAACACTGCATAAGTGAACCCCAGGGGAAACCAGTGGAGGAACCATCGAGCCAGCCTACAGAATTATAAAAAATAAGACCTCGTTGTTGTTTAAGCCCCCACATTTTGGGCAGTGTGTGATCCAGCAATGGAAACCTGCAATGCTCTGCCTCGTGTTGGGCAACTGGGACCGGGAGCGTGGGGGCAAGGGAGCTGGTGCAGTAGGTCAGGCCCTGGGGAAGCGGAGCAGAAAAGAATGGAGACAGAAAGAGAAGACTTCGCATCTCATTCCCAAACCATGAACTGGGGTTATAGATATGAACTGTATCTAGAGTAGTCTAGTAGACTAGAGGTAAAAGATGTGTCACATTCCTGTGTTTTTCTAAACCGAATCCAATTCCATTTCACCATGTGCAAGACCAGAAAAGTTCAACATTAGCAATTTGGTGGCTCCTTCTTTTCTTTTCTCATATTGTCCTCAGTTAGTTAGTGTTAGTCACTCAGTCCTGTTCAACTCTTTACGACCCTACGGGCTGTAGCCCACCAGGATCCTCTGTCCATGGAATTCTCCAGGTAAGAATACTGGAGTGGGTTGCTATTCCCTTCTCCACGGGATCTTCCCAACCCAGGGATTGAACCCAGGTCTCTCGCACTGCAGGCCAATTTTTTACTGTCTGAGTCACCAGGGCCCTCATTGTACTAGGAGGCTAATGCAGTCTTTAGGGAAAACAAGGGCAAGGAAACTGCTGTGCTGCTGAGATGTCTAGGCCTGAAGACACGGGCATCACTCCCTTCCTCTGTGCCCAGGTTGGCTGCAGGGATCTGGACCACAGCTCCCAGAGCCCAGAGCACAGAGGAGGAATTAGCTTTCCGATGAAAGAGAGGGTGGGCGAGCTAGAGACCCTGTTGTTTGTGTACAGGAGAGCTCTTGAGGTTATGTATTGTTCTCTAGGCCACTATGGACTCCTCAGCTGAAGGGTCTTTGCCCTTTTTTCTTATATCATCAGGACGAGACAGAAGGAATCTCCTTGATACTCAGAGGACATCAGGCTTTGTTTTCTGTGGTCTGCCTGCCCAGTGCCCTCAGAAAGCAGATGGTGATGGGTTCTTCAGAGCAAAGTGGAAAGAGGGACAGAGTAAAATTTCCTAAGACTGCAAGGAGGAATCTGCCACCTTCTCATAGGAAGCAGCTTGCTGGTGGCAGGTCTTTAGGTGAGATGGCCATGTGGATATAGCACTAAGCCCCCGACCCAGCCCTTCCTGCCTCCTCAGGAAGCCCACGTGTTCAGCTGATGGTGCCCTAATCAGTCTTCTGCTTCACCCTGGCTCATGCCCATTGGTATTTAAACATGCTCACATCTTTCTGGTCTTAAAAAATAAAAAATCTTCCTTGACACTGTGTCCCCCTCCAGACATCAATTCTTCCCCTTCATTGCACAGATCCATCCACTTCAACCCTGATTCCTCCTCAGCCTTCAAGTGAAATATCCTTGGTCAAAAGTCAGAACTGATCTCCTTCTTTACTAATTCCAGTGGACGTTTTTCAGAACTCATCTTCCTTGACCTTTCAGCAGCATTTAACACCAAAGATGACTCAATTTTTTCCATCTCTTTCCTTAGTTTCCGTGACATCACCCTGTCCTGAATTTCAGCTTATTTCCTGGCGCCTCTTCTCCGAACCTAGTGCAGATTCCTCATCCCTGGGCCATTGTGTCAGTGGAGGTACTCCTGTGAGCTCTTCCTGGGTCATCATCTCTTCCAGCCAAGGCGCTCTTCCTAGGGGAGCACTTCTGCTCCCGTGGCTTTGTTTCCAGATCTGGGTTTCCAGCCCAGATCTTCTCCTATGCATCTTTATACATGTCAAGTCTACCCTTTGATCTTAACCCCTTCGAAAGCCAGTAAGTTAGCCTGTTACTGTTTCTCGGATGTAGGCAGAAGATGTGGGACCTGGGCCAGCGACCCAGGACTTCATTTAAATATGGTTGAGGGAATTCCCTGGAGGTCCAGTGGTTAAGGCTCTGTGCTTCCACTGCAGGGGGAAACCTGGTCAGAAAACCAAGATTCTGCATGCTTTGACATGTGGCCAGTAAATTAGTAAATAAATAAATACGGTTGAAAGTTTCTCATGGTGGCACAGGGGGGTTCAATTACATTGCTGACACAGCACAATGCAATTCTAATTTTCTCTTTATGTACTGTACCTGTCTTCACAAAGTGCGTCATGACGGCAGCTACTCCCTAGAAAAGAACCATCAAAAGGAGGATTGCATATATAATTCAAACATTTCTAGTAGTTGTATTTTTATTTATTTTTAAATATGAATTTATTTATTTTAATTGGAAGCTAATTGCTTTACAATAGTGTATTGGTTTAGTTGTATTTTTAAAAAGTTAAAGAGAAACAGGTAAAACAATGTGTTTTATTTGACCAATATATCTAAAATATGATTTCAACATGTTACCAATTGAAAATTATTAATGGATGTTTTACATTTTTTATACTAGTTTTTGAAATCCATTTGGATTTTTCACTTAGAGCCCTTTTCAACCTGGACTGGTCACATTTCCAGTGCTCTGAAGCCAGTGGAGGTAGCAGCTCCTGTACTGCATGGTGCAGGCCTGAAATTTCTCTTCCTTCCCCCCAGCCCACCTCCCCAGGATTTCTAACCTGCAGGGGCATACAGACGCTACCCTCCTCACGTCCCTGTCTTCCCTTTGTTTCTATGAGTTAAGGCAGCCATTATTCTTATCCAAGTCTGGAGTTGAAGCAGTTCTCTGATTCACAGAACAGAAGATCTAGAAGGTTATGGAGGCGATAAATCCATGACTGTTTATCAAATTACATTTTTTGGTCCCTGCCTCATTAACTATTTGTTCTAATGTATGCAATAGCCAGTCTAATGTTACAGAATATTACTACGTTGGTCTTGGCCAGTTTCATGCGTCATCTTTAACTGCTTCTTGAGAGAAGGTATAATCTTGTAAAATACTTTTAGTCTCTAGTAACAGCATCATGTTCAGATCCTGCCTCAGTGAGGCATGTGGGCATGAAAAGCAGTGAGACTAAGGAGCTCAGGGAGGTATGAAATAGAGTTGACGTGAAAACATTACATGTTTAGTTGGCTCTCAAATTTCAGTCAGTGAACACCAAGAATCCTGTATTCCACAGTTATTGACTTCAGGTTTTTCTCTTGATACTCATCCTTCAGCCTCCTGAAGAACTTAAAAATTCTTATTTAAAATGTTTTCTCTGTAAAATAGAGAGTAAATATAATACCACAGATATTAGCCAGAGTGGTAAAGAAGTTAAATAGTTTAGTTAAGTGAACATTAGTTAAGTTGTTAACATTAGTTAACATTAACATCTAGTTAAGTTGAACAAGTTAACTTTCAAAATATCACAACTTGTTAACCATTTTAAATGAAAATATTTAATAATCTATTATAAACAACCTGTCTGAGCATCCAGGGAGTACTGAATATAGCTTATACTTTTCTCAGCTTATTGTTAAATTGAATTACATTCCTATGGGGCAGGGGGTGAGGAATGACTAATATTTGTTGAGTGGCTACTCTGTCAAGAGCTGTGCTTTATGTTATGGTGGTGACCGCTAGAGTGTTCTCAGCCCAGTTCTGGGTATTTCAAGGAAGAGTCTGTGCTGCCTGCCAGGTAGGCTTATGCATGCAGACTCCCCTGCCCAGCCTAGCAAATTAGAGGGCTGGAGGTAGACCCCCAGCAGTCTGCCAGCGACCTCCGCAGCGGCTCAGCCGTAAAGAATCTGCCTGCGGAGGAAGAGGTGCAAGAGGCGAGGGTTTGATCCCTGGGTCGGGAAGATCCCCGGGAGAAGGAAATGGCAGCCCACTCCAGTATTCTTGCCTGGGAAATCCCAGGATATAGGAGACTGGTGTGCCCGTGGTGGGCCCACGGGGTCTCAAAACAGCTGGACATGACTTAGCGACTAAACAGCAGCAGCAGTCTGCCACTAGAGGTCCTGCTCTTAGGTACCCTGCCTCTAGACTTCACCCCATTAGGCATCATCATCCTCATTTTACAGATGTGGGCACTGTGGCTCAGAAGAATTAAGTAACACTTAAAACCAGTTAGGAAGTGGCAGGGTTTGCGCTTGCCAGTCAGCACAAACACTTCTTTCTTCTCTCTTGGGCTCACTTGTCTGCCTTTTCCTTTCCCCAGAAAGTATCTTCCATCCTCCTGAGGCAATGTTTATTACATGACTTTGTTTGCTGTGCTACACCTGCTCTGAAATAATTTAGAGAAACATAGTGCTTGTTTTTTCAGAGTTTATATTCTAAAACAATTGACTACTTTTTTTCCCCCTAGAGAGGTCGGAACAATTATCCGGTCATTGGGATGCTGCCCTAGTGAAGGAGAGCTGCATGATCTGATTGCAGAGGTAAGTAGGCTAAGAAACTTTCATTCATGGCTGACTGAAATGGAATGACTCTTTGCGTGGCTCTATCTTCTTGTAATAAAGAAAAACAAGCAACAATCCATACCTGAAGTGAAAATGCCATAGATTCCCAAATGTACTCCGTGAGGACGTTAGGCAGCTGTGACCATGCGTGCACGTAAGTCGCTTTAGTCATGTCTGACGCTTTGCGACCCCATGGGCTGTAGCCCGCCAGGCTCCTCTGTCCATGGGATTCTCCAGGCCAGAATACTAGAGTGGGTTGCCATGCCCTCCTCCAGGGGATCTTCCTGACCCAGGAATCAAAACCATGACTCCTGCATTGCAGGCAGATTCTTTACTGCTGAGCCACCAGGGAAGCCCTAGGACAGCTATGTGAATTAGCAACTCAACAGAATCTGCAAGAATTGATATCAGATCCTAAAGAAATGTGTATGACCAGGTAATGCGATGGATCAAGCAAGGACCTCACTTTAGATATTACACTCTTTGTAATTAGTTGAAGAAAGGCCAGTAGACACAGGGGACTGACTATATGCAGAGTGAATATTGACAGCCGAAAAGAATATAGTAAATAATGTCAGTTTACCGGGAATAGAAAGAGTAGAGACTGTATAGAATATATTTGAGGAAATAAAACTAACTTCCAGAAAAAGTAGTAAATAAAATAATAACTCATTTGACATTGAATTTTGAAAATGCTAATTTGTAATAGTGTCAATGAGTTGCTGGAGGGACTTATCTTATAAATGGTGATGAGAAGCCCAAAACCAGAGAGCTTTACTCCTTGTTTGGTTTTCCGGAAAAGTATCTGATCAAATTTCAAGTACACCTTTCAGTTCAACGAGGCAGAGGCCTGGAGGGAAAAAACTACCTGGGTAGTCACTAGAAAACTCTTTTCAAACTTGCTTATGAGGTATGTGGATTTTGGTGGAGGCCAAGTATCAACAAAGAGGATAGGAACAAAGGCAAGCATGTATGATTTTGTTTATCTCCTTATTCCTTGCACCCAGCATAGTACTCGCTTGTTCAGTTTTACCCAGAAGAGAAGGAAGTGACTCGGGGTGAGTCGCTTAACCTCTGCATCAGTTTCTCCATAATAATACTTACTTCAGAATTTGCTTCAAAGATAAATGAAATAATGTATAAGAAGACAAGTTTTGAATCCTAAAGTACATAGATTGGAAAGATGACTATTGCTCCACATTAACAAGTTTAAAATTTAATTATTTAGTATTGGAGTATAGTTTATTTACAGTGTTGTTAATTTCAGGTGTACAGCAAATGACTGTTATACACATACATATATACATTCTTTTTCAGGTTCTTTTCCTATATAGGTTGTTACAGAATCTTGAGTAGAGTTTCCTGTGCAATACAGTAGGTCCTTGTTTATTATCTGTTTTATACATAGTAGTATGGATATGTTCATCATAAACTCCTAATTTATCCTTCCCCTACATTTCCTCTTTAGTAACAATGTTTGTTTTCTGTGAGTCTGTTTCTGTTTTGTCCATAAGTTCATTTACATTACCATTTTGATAACTAAAACCAAGTACCCATTTTTTATTAGCATTTAAAAATATTCAATAAAGCAGGAAACTGTTTTTCATTTTGGGGTCCAGTAAAGTCATCTATTTCTGCTTTATTGACTATGCCAAAGCCTTTGACTGTCTGGATCACAATAAACTGTGGAAAATTCTGAAAGAGATGGGAATACCAGACCACCTAACCTGCCTCTTGAGAAATCTTTATGCAGGTCAGGAAGCAACAGTTAGAACTGGGCATGGAACAACAGACTGGTTCCAAATAGGAAAAGGAGTATGTCAAGGCTGTATATTGTCAACCTGCTTCTTTAACTTATATGCAGAGTACATCATGAGAAACGCTGGACTGGAAGAAACACAAGCTGGAATCAAGATTGCCAGGAGAAATATCAATCACCTCAGATATGCAGATGACACCACCCTTCTGGCAGAAAGTGAAGAGGAGCTAAAAAGCCTCTTGATGAAAGTGAAAGAGGAGAGCGAAAAAGTTGGCTTAAAGCTCAACATTCAGAAAACAAAGATAATGGCATCTGGTCCCATCACTTCATGGGAAATAGATGGGGAAACAGTGAAAACAGTGTCAGACATTATTTTGGGGGGCTGCAAAATCACTGCAGGTGGTGACTGCAGCCATGAAATTAAAAGACGCTTACTCCTTGGAAGAAAAGTTATGACCAACCTAGATAGTATGTTCAAAAGCAGAGACATTACTTTGCCGACTAAGGTCTGCCTAGTCAAGGCTATGGTTTTTCCTGTGGTCATGTATGGATGTGAGAGTTGGACTGTGAAGAAGGTTGAGCGCCGAAGAATTGATGCATTTGAACTGTGGTGTTGGAGAAGACTCTTTAGGGTCCCTTGGACTGCAAGGAGATCCAACCAGTCCATTCTGAAGGAGATCAACCCTGGGATTTCTTTGGAAGGACTGATGCTAAAGCTGAAGCTCCAGTACTTTGGCCACCTCATGAGAAGAGTTGACTCACTGGAAAAGACTCTGATGCTGGGAGAGATTGGGGGCAGGAGGAGAAGGGGACGACCCAGGATGAGATGGCTTGATGGCATCACAGACTCGATGGACGTGAATCTGAGTGAACTCTGGGAGATGCGATTCATGGGGTCGCAAAGAGTCAGACATGACTGAGCGACTGAACTGAACTGAGCTGAAAGTCATTTTTCCTGAGTAGCGGGAAAAAACATCTCCTGCACTGGTCCTCACTAACAAAAAGTGTTGATCACTCCCTTACAGTGACTATCATGAAAGCTAGAATTTGTATTGGGGAGAGGAAAGTTGGCACTGTGGAAGAGCTAGAAACTGGAAGATGAATTTACAGTGAAATCACAATTATTGTTTGTAATCGAGTAGACTAAGTGGAGCAGTAATGAAAAATACCTCTGAAACTTTAGAACCTAATTCTTTTATGGTTTGCTTGTATGTTTTTTTTTTTGTCTCTGCTTTTTATTTTTTTTATTAGTTTTTTATTTTTTAAATTTTAATATCTTTAATTCCTACATGCATTCCCAAACATGAACCCCCCTCCCACCTCCCTCCCCATAACATCTCTCTGGGTCATCCCCATGCACCCGCCCCAAGCATGCTGCAACCTGCGTCAGACATAGACTGGCGATTCAATTCTTACATGATAGTATACATGTTAGAATGTCATTCTCCCAAATCATCCCACCCTCTCCCTCTCCATCTGAGTCCAAAGGTCCATTATACACATCTGTGTCTCTTTCCCTGTCTTGCATACAGGGTCGTCATTGCCATCTTCCTAAATTCCATATATATGTGTTAGTATACTGTATTGGTGTTTTTCTTTCTGGCTTACTTCACTCTGTATAATCGGCTCCAGTTTCATCCATCTCATCAGAACTGATTCAAATGAATTCTTTTTAACGGCTGAGTAATACTCCATTGTGTATATGTACCACAGCTTTCTTATCCATTCATCTGCTGATGGACATCTAGGTTGTTTCCATGTCCTGGCTATTATAAACAGTGCTGCGATGAACATTGGGGTACATGTTTCTCTTTCAATTCTGGTTTCCTTGGTGTGTATGCCCAGCAGTAGGATTGCTGGGTCATAAGGTAGTTCTATTTGCAATTTTTTAAGGAATCTCCACACTGTTCTCCATAGTGGCTGTATTAGTTTGCATTCCCACCAACAGTGTAGGAGGGTTCCCTTTTCTCCACACCCTCTCCAGCATTTATTGCTTGCAGATTTTTGGATCGCAGCCATTCTGACTGGTGTGAAGTGGTACCTCATTGTGGTTTTGATTTGCATTTCTCTAATAATGAGTGATGTTGAGCATCTTTTCATGTGTTTGTTAGCCATCCGTATGTCTTCTTTGGAGAAATGTCTATTTAGTTCTTTGGCCCATTTTTTGATGCTTGTATGTTTTAATCTATAGCAGGGATCAGCAAACCACAACTCCTGGGCCAAATCCAGTCCACAACCTACTTTTGTAAAGTTTTATTGGAACACAACTAGACTCATTTTGTTGTTGTTGTTCTGTTGCTAAGTTATATCTGACTCTTTGCAACCCCATGGACTGTAACACGCCAGGCTCCTCTGTCCTCCCCTAGCTCCTGGAGTTTGCTCAGATTCATGTCCATTAAGTCATTGATACTATCTAACCATCTTATCCTCCACTGCCCCTTTTTCCTTTTGCCTTCAATCTTTCCCATCATCAGGGTAAGACTCATTTACTTACATATTATCTATAGCTATTTACTTATTACAAGAGTAGAGTTAAGAGACCATATGATTTGCAAAGCTTAAAAGTTCTGGCCTTTTACAGAAAAGGTTTGCCAACTCCTGATCTATATATAGGTTTCTCTGGCAAAGTAGAACCAATACTATGTCTAGTGTTAGGAGATTGGGGCTCAGATCCCATAACTACTGCTTACAGCTGTGTGGCCTTTGGTGAGCCACTTAATCTTTCAAAGTCTGGTTTCACATGCAAAAGGAATGCAACAATAGCATGGTGTTTTATGAGTATTAAATTTAATAACTGTAAGGAATCAGCTGTTACTTAGTGGGCACTCTGCATATTTGGATTTGCTTGCTCTGTAGATGACTTGCTGCCAAAACACCCCCACAGGTTTGGGCAGTTACCAACAGTAGGTGTTCAGGTCACAATGTTTTATTTTGTCTTTACCGTTTTCTTAGGTACATTGACACAACTTTTGAAAATTACAGATATTTAGAACAGTTATGGTCTCATAAAGATCACTGAGCTATCTAAGCTCTATATAAATGTTTTTCTGCACTTACAATGCAGTTTATTCACATTGCATTCTAGCAATATGCTTGAAAAGGTTTGCATGTGACTGTCCTTTTTGAAGTTTCCCAAATAACTGAGAGGAAAAAAAGTGCACAGATATTTGATACATACATACATACATACAAAGCTACATAATAGTAAATGTTTAGGGGTAGATGTCATATTGCTAAATGCTCTGTAGTAGTTTCAGAACTGAAACTGTTTCCGCCTCATTTGTTCTGAAGTGAAACAGTGACTATACTTTAAAATTCTTCTATAAAAAATTGAAGTCTGTGTTCTGTTCTCTAATTGTCATTTAATTGAATTTTATTGTAGATTCATACTAACTTTCAGTTGTCCACTTCTTGGAGATCAATTTGAAATCCAGTGTTTCTCTTGAAATAGATCATTAAAAAAAAATCACTCTGCATTGATCCGTCTACTTAATATTCTGTAGTTAACCACTGGTCCCACATAATCTCTGTCTGTTTGGAATGTCACAAACCCAGCAAAAATGAGAAAGGTTAATGAAAATCTTATCAACATACAGGTTACTAAACATTTTTTCCTTTGCTGTTAAGTTAGAGCCACCTGGGATCGTCAATGTGCAAGAGCTGGGAGGAGATAATGACATTTCAGTACAAGTGGAAGGGATATTTAGTGGTCTACATCCTTTGAAGTTCAAACCTAAGTGTACTTATGGAGAATTTAAAGTAATTACAAAAGAGAACTAAAAGATGTTTGGAAAATAACATCAATGCTGGTGAGATTATTACATTGCACAGTGATTTTTTAAAAGGTCAAGTCATCAGGAAAGTCTAAAAATCAAAAATGTGTGTGCACCTAATAACAGAGCTTTAGTATACATAAAGCAACATAGACAGATTAGAGGGAAAAACTGACAATTCCAGAATCACAGATGATAATTACAGTAAACTCTAAGTAACTGATAGAATAGCTATATAAAATATTAGCAAAGATATAGAAGATATGAACCATACCATCAACCACTCCAGGCTAACTAGTATCTATGGAACACGACCCTGAACAACTGCAATGTACGTGTTCTTTCCATATGTACATGGAGTGGTCATTAAGATAGTTCAAGTACTAGGCCACAAAACAAGTCTTAGTAGATTCTTAATACCCCCAAAAATGAATTAAATAGAGAGCAATTGAGAATAAAATCATTAGGAAATCCTTAAGTACTTGGAATTATACTTCTTTTTTAAAAAATTTATTTTTTTATTGAGGGATAATTGCTGTACAGAATTTTGTTGCTTTCTGTCAAACCTCAGCATGAATCAGTGATAGGTATGCATATATCCCATCCCTTTTGAAACTCCCTCCCATCTCCCTCTCCATCTCACCCCTCTAGGTTGATACAGAGCCCCTGTTTGAGTTTCCTGAGCCATAGAGCAAATTCCCCTTGGCTATGTATTTTACATATAGTAATGTACATTTCCTTGTTACTCTTTCCATATATCTCACCTCTCCTCCCCTCTCCCCATAAGCAACATACTTCTAAATAATTCATGAATCAAAGAAGAAATCACAAGGAAAAGTAGAAAACATTTTGTCCTGAGTGATAGTGAAGATACAGCATGTCAAACTTTGTGGGATGCAGGTAAAACATCACTTTACCACTAAGTGTTTATATTAGAAAAGACAAAAAAATCTGCAAGTAATTATCTAAATTCTCATCATAAGAAACTAGAAAAACAAGACCAACATACACACAATATAAATAGAGGGAAGAAAATTATAAAGAGCAGAAATCAGTGAAATAGAAAATGCACAGAGAAAAATCATTGAAATAAAATATGAATCTGTTCAAATACAGTTGATAAACTCATAGCTAAGTACATCGAGATACAAATTACCAATATCAAGATTAAAGGAAACTATCTTGTGATAGCCTATAATGGAGAAGAATCTGAAGAAGAATATATATAAACATATATATGTATATATAAATACAAAACTGAATCACTTTGCTGTATACCTGAAACTAACACAACATTGTAAATCAACTATATACTTCAATAAAAAGTGTTTTAAATTATCTTTTATTTAATTATGAAATTTCCCTTCTACCAATTCTTAATAGTACTAGAGCTGTAGTCACTTCTTGAAACAGAAATTAAAGAGTAGCTTCTGTATAAAAAATTTTTTAAGATGAAGAATGAGTTTTCATTATCCTTCAAATAATAACAAAACATTATCAAAAACTGTATGCCAGTGAGTCTAACAACTTAGATAAATGGATAAATCCCCTGAGAGACACAGATGACCAAAACTGACTCAACAAAAACTGGAGAATTTGAATAGTCTCATATCGATTACCAAAATTAAGTTTATAATTAAAAATTTTCCCACAAAGAAAACTAGAAATTCAGATGAATTCACTGGTGAATTTGCTCTAACATTTATGGAAGAAGGAGTACCAATTCTATACAAAAATCTTTCTGAAAATATTACAGGAAAGAATACTTTTCCAGCTCATTTAAAAAAAAAATTTTTTTTAATTTTTATCCAGCTCATTTTTTGAGGCTAGTATTACTCTGATACCAAAACCAAACAATCATATTACATGAAATAAAACTATGGGCCTTATTAACATAGATGCAAAAAAATCCTTAATAAAATTTTATCAAATTAATTTCAACAATATGTTAAAAAGGATAATACATCATGAGCAAGTGCCATTTATACCAGAAATTTAAGGTTAGCTTAATATTAATCGATGTAATTTACTACATTAATAGAACAAAGTAGATAATGATATGATCATTTGAATAAATAAAGAGAAAACCTTGAAAAAATTCTACACTCATTGAAGATAAAAATACCCAGCAATATAAGAAGAAAAGGAAACTTCTTTACCTGGCTAAGGACATCTACAAAAGTCCCTAAGGCTAACATCTTGCTCATTGGTGAAAACTCAGTGCTTTCTGCCTAAAATCAGGAATGTCTATGTTCATCACTCCTAGTCATCACTGTACTTGAAATCTTAGCTAGTGCAACAAGGCAAGAAACAATAACAACAGATACACAGTTTGGATAATAAAAAGTAAAACTATGTTTCAAGCAACATGATTGTGTATGTAGAAGATCCTAAGAAATTTACCAAAAAGCCATTAGAACTAATATATGAAGCTAGCCAAGTTACAGGCTACAAAGTCAACACACAAAATTAATTACATTTCTATAAACTATAAATTAACAATTAGAAAAATTAAGTAATCAGTTCCATTTATAATAGCCTAAAAAGTGAAATAATAAAGTTAACAAAAGATAGATGAGACTTACACACTGAAAACAGCAAACATTGTAGAGGGAAATTAAGATCTAAATAAATGAATAGATATACACGTTTGTGAATTAGAAAGCTCAATATTTTTAAGATGTTCTTCTCAGCCTGATCTCTAGATTCAACACATTTTCAACTAATCATAGCAAAATTTTCTGAAGGAATGTACAAACTGATTCTCAAGTTTGAATGGAAACGTGAAAGACCTTGAACAACCAAAATAATTTTGACAAAAAAGACAAAGATGGATTTATACCACCTCATATGCAGATGACACCACCCTTATGGCAGAAAGTGAAGAAGAACTAAAGAGCCTCTTCATGAAAGTGAAAGAGGAGAGTGAAAAAGTTGACTTAAAGCTCAACATTCAGAAAATTAAGATCATGGCATCTGGTCCCATCACTTCATGGAAAATAGATGGGGAAACAGTGTCAGACTTTATTTTGGGGGGCTCCAAAATCACTGCAGATGGTGACTGCAGCCATGAAATTAAAAGACGCTTACTCCTTGGAAGGAAAGTTATGACCAACCTAGACAGCATATTAAGAAGCAGAGACATTACTTTGCCAACAAAGGTCCATCTAGTCAAGGCTATGGTTTTTCCAGTGGTGATGTATGGATGTGAGAGTTGAACTATAAAGAAAGCTGAGCACCGAAGAATTGATGCTTTTGAACTGTGGTACTGGAGAAGACTCTTGAGAGTCCCTTGGACTGCAAGGAAATCCAACCAGTCCATCCTAAAGGAGATCAGTCCTGGGTGTTCATTGGAAGGACTGATGTTGAAGCTGAAACGCCAATATTTTGGCCACCTGATGCGAATAACTGACTCATTTGAAAAGACCCTGATGCTGAGAAAGATTGAGGGCAGGAGGAGAAGGGGATGACAGAAGATGAGATGGTTGGATGGCATCACTTACTCAATGGACATGAGTCTGTGTAGGTTCCGAGAGTTGGTGATGGACAGAGAGGCCTGGCGTGCTTCAGTTCATGGGGTTGCAAAGAGTCAGACACGACTGAGCGACTGAACTGATTGCAGATTTACTATGAAGCTTCAGTAATCTTGAGCATTATATTTGTACACATATTGTGTGGTATCATGCACAGTGTGATATTTTGTACACTGGTACACATATAGATCACTGGAACTGACTAGAGAATTGAGAAATAGAGCCATACATATCTTTGACATAGGTGCTAACATCATTCAATGAGAAAAGGATAATCATTTCAATAAATAGCGTTTGAGCAAATGGTAATCTGAATAGAAGGAAACAACACTCTTTTCAATTTTCTTTTACTCCGTATACAAAAATTAACTTGAAATGGATCATAGAACTGAACATGAGAGCTAAATCTATAAAACTTCTAGAAGAAAACATAGGGAAAACTTTGTGACGTTGGGTTGGCCAAAGATTTCTTAGATAAAGAGACAAGGAAGCATGAACCATAAAGAAACAACAGTGATTAATTTCATCAATATTAAAAACTTTTGCCCATCAAAGGGCAGAGCTAAAAACATACAGGGCTTCACTGGTGGTCCCGTGGTTAAGAGTCCGCCTTGTAATACAGGGGACACTGTTCAATCCCTCATCTGAAAAAGATCCCACATGCTGTGGAGCAACTAAGCCCGTGTGCCACAACTCCTGAGCCCAAGCTCTAGACCCCTCGAGCCTCAGCCATTGAAACCCATGCTCCCTAGAGCCCATGCTCTGCAGCAAGAGAAACCACTGCAGTGAGAAGCCTGCACACCACAGCAAAGAGTAGCCCTTGCTCGCCGCAACTAGAGAAAGCCCACAGGCAGCAATGAAGACCCAGCACAGCCCAAAATAAAAATAAATGCGAGTCATGGATTGGGGGGAAACATTTGAAAGATAATTTATTTGATATTGTATAATTCATTTGATAATATATGAATGTCTGTGCTGTGCTTAGTTGCTCAGTCGTGTCTGACTTTTTGCCACCCCATGGACTGTAGCCCGCCAGGCTCCTCTGTTAATGGGATTCTCCAGGAAAGCATATTGGAGTGGTTGCCCATGCCCTCCTCCAGGGGCTCTTCTCAACCCAGGAATCGAACTGGGGTCTTCTGCATTGCAGGCGGATTCTTTACCAGCTGAGCTTCTAGGGAAGCCCATATGAATGTCTGCTGCTGCTGCTGCTAAGTCGCTTCAGTCGTGTTTGACTCTGTGCGACCCCATAGACAGCAGCCCACCAGGCTCCCCTGTCCCTGGGATTCTCCAGGCAAGAGCACTGGAGTGGGTTGCCATTTCCTTCTCCAATGCATGAAAGAGAAAAGTGAAAGTGAAGTCGCTCAGTCGTGTCTGACTCTTAGCGACCCCATGGACTGCAGCCCACCGGGCTCCTCTTTCCATGGGATTTTCCAGGCAAGAGTACTGGAGTGGGGTGCCATTGCCTCCTCCAATATGAATGTCTATTTCAACCTAATTTTTAAAATAGCCAAAGATTTGTATGGCCATTTCATGAAAGAAAAAGTATCAGTGGCCAATAAGCACATAAAAAGACGATGAATATCTCTAGTCCGTGGGGATAATGAGGTGCCACTACACATCCATTAGAATGTCTAAGATTTGAGTCTGAAAATGTTAAATGCTGGCAAGCCCATTGATGCAAGTGGAATGTTAATGTTCCCTACTATTATTATTGTATTACTGTTGATTTCTCTGTTTATGTCTGTTAATATTTGCTTTATGTATTTAGGTGCTCCTGGGTTCGGTGCACATATATTTACAATAGTTATATCTTCTTGTTGGGTTGATCCCTTTACCACTATGTAATGTCCTTCTCTGTCTCTTGTTACACTCTCTTCATTTTGCCTAATTTTCTTTATTTCTATGTGTTAAGTAGGTCAGTTTTGTTTCCCATTCTTGGAGTAGTGGCCTTATGTAGATGTCCTAGGGGGCTCAGCAGCATGCTCCCCTCTGATCACCAGAGCTATATGCCCCCTGTGTGGGCTGCGTGTGCCCTTCTATTGTGGCAGGGCTGACTACTGTGGGCATGCTGGTGAGGGGGCTGGCCCCTGATTCACTTGGTTGCAAGGCGCTGCCTCTTACTGAAGGGTGGGATAGGCTTCCTGTGTGGTTTGTCTGAGCAGCCTGGTGAGGGGGTGCAACTGCTGCTGGACCACTGGAGGGCAGGGCTGAGTCCATCCGCAGCTCTCTGTGTGGCCTGGGTTGTGAGGGAGGGGCTGCTGCCAACCCACTGGTGGGTGAATAAGCCCCCAGCAGAGGTTTGCTAGTGGAGGATTCTGAAATGGAGCTTGGCAGTGCTGGTGTCGTTGTGGTAGAAGAAGCTCGCGGAAAAGGCTGCTACCAGTGTCTTCATCCCTTGGAGGTCCAGCTGCTTCCTGCCTTTCTGGGAGGCTCTCCAAGATTAGCAAGTAGGTCTGACCTAGGCTCCTTCTGACTACTGCCTCTGAGCTAGCATTCAGAGTGTGAGATTTTATGTGCACCTTTTAAGAGAGGAGTCTCTGTTTCCTATAGCCCTCTAGCTCTCCTGTTCACAAAGGCAAACATGCTGGGGGCTCATCTTCTGGTGCAGGATCCTGAACTGGGAAGCCCAAGTGGGGCTTGAACCTCTTACCTCTTGGTAGGAACCTCTGCAATTGTGACTGTCCTCCTGTTTGTGGGCGACCTACCTGGGAGTGTTGTTGTTCAGTCTCTCAGTCATGTCCAACTCTGTGACACTGTGGACTGTAGCATGCCAGGCTTCCCAGTCCTTCAACATCTCCCAGTTTACCCATACTCTTGTCCATTGAGCTGGTGATGCCATCCAACAATCTTATCCTGTCTTGTCCCCTTCTCCTCCTGCCTGCAATTTTTCCCATCATCAAGGTCCTTTCTAATGAGTCAGCTCTTCGAATCAGGTGGCCAAAGTATTGGAGCTTCAGCTTCAGCATCAGTCCTTCCAATGAATATTCAGGGTTGATTTCCTTTAAGAATTGACTGATTTGCTCTCCTTGCTGTCCAAGGAACTCTCAAGAGTCTTCTCCAACATCACAGTTCAAAAGCATCAGTTGTTCGGTGCTCAGCCTTCTTTATGGTCCAACTCTCACATATGAATATGACTACTGGAAAAACCATAGCTTTGACTAGACGGGCCTTTGTTGGCAAAGTAATGTCTCTGCTTTTTAATACTCTGTCTCAGTTCAGTTCAGTCGCTTAGTCATGTCTGACTCTTTGCGACCCCATGGACTGCAGCACATCAGGCCTCCCTGTCCATCACCAACTCCTGGAGTTTACATAAAATCATGTCCATTGAGTCGGTGATGCCATCCAACCATTTCATCCTCTCTTGTCCCCTTCTCCTTCTGCCCTCAATGTTTCCCAGCATCAGGGTCTTTTCCAGTGAGTCAGTTCTTCTCATCAGGTGGCCAAAGTATTGGAGTTTCAGCTTCAACATCCAATGAACACCCAGGACTGATTTCCTTTAGGATGGATTGGTTGGATCTCCTTGCAGTACAAGGGACTCTCAAGAGTCTTCTCCAACACCACAGTTCAAAAGCATCAATTCTTTGGCACTCAGCTTTCTTTATAGTCCAACTCTCACATCCATACATGACCACTGGAAAGACCATAGCTTTGACTAGATGGACCTTTGTTGGCAAAGTAATATCTCTGCTTTTTAATATGCTGTCTAGATTGGCCATAACTTTTCTTCCAAGGAGCAAGTGTCTTTTAATTTCATGGCTGCAGTTACCATCTGCAGTGATTTTGGAGCCCCCCGAAATAAAGTTTGACACTGTTTCCACTGTTTCCCCATCTATTTTCCATGAAGTGATGGGACCAGATGCCATGATCTTAGTTTTCTGAATGTTGAGCTTTAAGCCAACTTTTTCACTCTCTTTCACTTTCATCAAGAGGCTCTTTAGTTCTCTTTTCTTTCTGCCGTAAGGGTGGTATCATCTGCATATCTGAGGGTTATTGATATTTCTCCTGGCAATCTTGATTCCAGCTTGCGCTTCATCCAGCCCAAGGTTTCTCATGATGTACTCTGCCTATAAGTTAAATAAGCAGGGTGACAATATACAGCCTTGACGTACTCCATTCCTGATTTGGAACCAGTCTGTTGTTCCATGTCCAGTTCTAACTGTTGCTTCCTGACCTGCATACAGGTTTCTCAAGAGGCAGGTGAGGTGGTCTGGTATTCCCATCTCTTTCAGAATTTTCCACAGTTTATTGTGATCCACATAGTCAAAGGCTTTGACATAGTCAATAAAACAGAAGTAGATGTTTTTCTGGAACTCTCTTGCTTTTTCGATGATCCAGTGGATATTGGAAATTTGATATCTGGTTTCTCTGCCTTTTCTAAAGCTTGAGCATCTGGAATTTCATAGTTCATGTACTGCTGAAGCCTGACTTGGAGAATTTTGAGCACTGCTTTGCTAGTGTGTGAGATTACTGCCATTTTGCAGTAGTTTGAGCATTCTTTGGCATTGCCTTTCTTAGGGATTGGAATGAAAACTGACCTTTTCCCGTCCAGTGGCCACTGCTAAGTTTTCCAAATTTGCTGGCATGTTGAGTGCAGCACTTTCACAGCATCATCTTTTAGGATTTGAAATAGCTCAGCTGGAATTCCATCACCTCTACTAGCTTTGTTTGTAGTGATGCTTCCTAAAGCTCACTTGACTTTGCATTTCAGGATGTCTGGCTCTAGGTGAGTGGTCATACCATCGTGATTATCTGGATCATGAGGATCTTTTTTGTATAGTTCGTCTGTGTATTCTTGCCACCAGTTCTTAATATCTTCTGCTTCTGTTAGTTTCATACCATTTCTGTCCTTTATTGCACCTATCTTTGCATGAAACGTTCCCTTGGTGTCTCTAATTCTGTTGAAGAGATCTCTAGTCTTTCCCATTCTATTGTTTCCCTCTATTTCTTTGCACTGATCACTGAGGAAGGCTTTCTTTTCTCTCCTTGCCATTCTTTGGAACTCTGCATTCAAATGGGTATATCTTTCCTTTTCTCCTTTGCTTTTCACTTCTTTTCTTTTCACAGCTATTTGTAAGGCTTCCTAAGACAGCCATTTTGCCTTTTTGCATTTCTTTTTCTTGGGGATGGTCTTGATCCCTGTCTCTTGTACAATGTCATAAACCTCCATCCATAGTTCTTTAGGTACTCTATCAGCTCTAATGCCTTGAATCTATTTCTCGCTTCCACTGTATAATCCTAAGGGATTTGATGTAGGTCATACCTGAATGGTCTAGTGGTTTTCCCTACTTTTTTCAATGTAAGTTTGAATTTGGCGATAAGGAGTTCATGATCTGAGCCACAGTCAGCTCCTGGTCTTATTTTTGCTGACTGTACAGAGCTTCTCCATCTTTAGCTGCAAAGAATATAATCAATCTGTTTTTGGTGTTGACCATCTGGTTATGTCCATGTGTAGAGTCTTCTCTTGTGTTGTCGGAAGAGGGTGTTTGCTATGACCAGTGCATTCCCTTGGCAAAACTCTATTAGCCTTTTGCCCTGCTTCATTCTGTACTCCTAGGCCAAATTTGCCTGTTACTCCAGGTGTTTCTTGACTTCCTACTTTTGCATTCCAGTCCCCTATAATGCAAAGGACATCTTTTTTAGGTGTTAGTTCTAGAAGGTCTTGTAGGTCTTTATAGAACCATTCAACTTCAGCTTCTTCAGCATTACTGGTCAAGGCATAGACTTGGATTACTGTGATATTGAATGGTTTGCCTTGGAAATGAATAGAGATCATTCTGTTGTTTTTGAGATTGCATCCAAGTATTGCATTTCACTCTTTTGTTGACTGTGATGGCTACTCCATTTCTCCTAAGGGATTCTTGCCCACAGTAGTAGATATAATGGTCATCTGAGTTAAATTCACCCATTCCAGTCCATTTTAGTTCGCCTAAAATGTAGACGTTCACTCTTGCCATCTCCTGTGTGACCCTTCCAATTTGCCTCTGTCTAGGTTTGTCATATATATACCTTGGAGTGTGTCATACACCTGGGAGTGTGGGTCCTGGCAATACAGTGTCTCCAGTCCTCCTACCTGTCTTGTTATGGCAGATTCTTTATCACCAGCACCACCTTGGAAGCCCCCTTGTTATGGTTACTTCTTTATCTTTAGTTGTGAAAAATCTTTCCTGATAGTCTTCAAATTATTATCATAGAGAGTTGCTTTACAAGTAGTTGGGATTTTGATGTGCCTGTGGGAAGATGGGAGCATGGGGTCTTCCTACCCTGCCATATTGGTGACATCCCAGTCCATCACCTTAATATAATCAGTATGAGTAATTTAGTGCACTTCCTCCCATATTATTTTCCTGTACATGTTTTTAGCATAATAGTAATCTTTTTTTTTAATAGTAATCTTATAGTACAATTTAGTATGTACAATTTCAACCTTGCTTTTTTTTGCTGGTTGTATATCACAGTCATTTCCAATGTTATTATAAAAATTTCATTCTTTAAAAAATGCATGCTGATTAAAATTGGATGCTCAAAAAACAGAGGAGTGATTTCTCTTGTTTCCGTCACTCAAACACAACCAGAACATTTTACGTTTTTACTCAATATTACATCAAAGTGACTCTTTCATACTGTTATTTAATTTATTGAACTGTGATGTTGGAGAAGACTCTTGAGAGTCCCTTGGACTGCAAGGAGATCCAACCAGTCCATTCTGAAGGAGATCAGCCCTGGGATTTCTTTGGAAGGAATGATGCTAAAGCTGAAACTCCAATACTTTGGCCACCTCATGCGAAGAGTTGACTCATTGGAAAAGACTCTGATGCTGGGAGGGATTGGGGGCAGGAGGCGAAGGGGACAACAGAGGATGAGATGGCTGGATGGCATCATGGACTCGATGGACGTGAGTCTGAGTGAACTCCGGGAGTTGGTGATGGACAGGGAGGCTTGGCGTGCTGCGATTCATGGGATCGCAAAGAGTCGGACACGACTGAGCGACTGAACTGAACTGAACATTTTAAGAAGGAAATCCTGTCATATACTGTAAAATGGATGAAACGTGAAGATATGTGAAAATTCTAGTCACAAAATAGACCAATACTTCATGACTCCACTTACTTGAGGTATCTAAAGTAGTTGAACTCTTAGTCTGTTAAAGATATTTGAGAGTTTGAATTGCTTCATGAAATGTAAGAATAAGTAATACTTTAAACTAACATGTTGTTATGAATGTGATTTTAGAACTGTCTCTGGACCTAATAAAGCTTATGTGATATTGGATATTTATTATGCTAACCAAGTCTCAACCCAGGATAGAGCTTTTCCTCCAATCTTATTGCAACACAATTTTAAACAGTTACTTTTGATATAAATAGTAGATTACCTTGGGGGAACAGTTGCTTCAACACTTACTGCCTCTGTCTGCTAGGGGTGGTGAGCAACTGAAACTGAAGGGGGGTAAGTGGAGCCCCTTCCTCTCCCTGCCCCTACTGCGGCCTGCAGGTAGATTGGGGGGATTCACAGCTTGACAGAAACCGACTCCCATTGCTTCAAATTATGGAAACTTCAAATCAAAAAAGGACCTTTTTGATTACATGGCCTGGCCACCTATTGATTCTTCGACTCTCTGATAGTCCACCCAAAAGATGAGTTAGTCTTTTTTGATACCTCTTAGAATAAGAAAGGGACTTATAACCCCAAAGAAGTACTTATCCCAATTTTTACACAACAGCCTCTGGGATGTTTGAAGTAAATAATTTTTCTAAAGCAAGTAACTTTAGGATTTTTCATTTGTAAGACTAATTGGTAAATGCCGGTGAATTTTTGTTATCATTTTATTCTATCCAAGGCAGAGAAGTATTTTCTAAATTGTATTAGTGTTTTGGTTCTGAAACACAATTTATGTCAAAATTTGCATATGTGATATTCAAGTCTAACTTGAAATATCTCATTGTTTTTATATTTTTACTACAAATAGTTAAAAAATTCATATGTATGTCTTATTTGGTGACCTGGAACTAGATGAAATGTAGGTGCTTTATAAACCATCTAAACTGCTGGTATTATCTTGCTTTTGTGAAGCGTGAAATAGTTCAGTTTATTGATGGATTGTATGTCTCTGGGGAGAAATGAATTTTCAGTGTGTTTTATTGTGCCTATTCAGAGAACTCAGTATTAAAATAAATAATGCTTTAATGAGAAAAGAGATGGCCTGATGACTTCACTGTGGGAATGGGAGAAAGAACTCTGGGCTGTGGTCCCATCACAGCACCTGACTGCCCTTGAGGACCCTGAGGGGTGCTTTACCTGTCTGTGCTAGAATGGCCTCAAGTGCAAAACAGGTGAAAACAATTGTGTTTTACCAAGGTAGAGTGAGAAAGAGTATTTGCCACCTGCTTTGACACTTAGATAAATGTTGATTTAAAAATAATCCCACAGTATTTACATATTTATTGAGATGGCTCCTTATTGGGCCGGAGGATGCAAAGAGGCTGTGGAATGGCTGGAGGCCCTGTGCTAGCCCGTGGAGGCGGGCCCCTTCGTGTGTCAGGGAAGCAGGGTATTTTCTTCAGATTGCCTCTGCCACCGTAGTTCTTTGGAGGAGGAGAAGCGAGGTGTGTTGGGGCCTCAGTCTTCTTCCAGGTAGACACCTGCTGGCTATTAAGATGAGCTCCTCCTATAAATGGTGTTTGAAGGCTAAGCTGGAGGTCTTCCTACAAAGAGGTTTTATTTCCTCTGCATTCATAAATGCTCCCGAGCTTACTTTCTAATTATCACCTCCTTTCTAGCACATTAGCCTTTCTCTTAGATGAAACAGACCAGATTAGAACTTACTTTGCCTCATTCACGTGCACAATAACAAGATATATTTGTTTCGTTTTTGTCTTTTGAAGAGGAGGAAGATGTGACAGATGGCTGGCTGTTACTCTCCTCTCCTTTCAGCCCAGGAAGCAAGTAGGGGAACAGCAGAGTGGAGACATCACGGCTGCTGATCTGCAAACCCTCTCCTCTAGGCCAGGGTTCAGGGGCGAGGGACAAGGCATTAGACATGCCTAGCAGCTTAATACATTCGTGCCGCATTCCACGTGGCATTTTACAGAGAGGAGTCAGGATCAGACTTCTGTAAAAAGCAGTTCCCTATGGTGGGTCAAGGAGGCTGTGTCTAAAATTTTACCACCAGAGATCGATTCTTTTAGGAGGCGGTGTTATTGCAGAATATAGAACCAGAAGTGTGTATACTACTGATTAAAATAATAATAATCATAATAATTCAAGGTTTACAAAGCACCTTTATGTCATATTTCTCACACCATTTGTGTGCAAATGTATAAAGTTTGGTAGAACTGCTGTAACAAAGTACCACAGTGTCTTAACAGAAATTTATTGTTTCACAGTTCTGGAAGCTAGAAGGACAGAATTAGGCAGAGTTGGTTGCTTCTGTTGGCTAGGAGAGAAGAATCTGTCTTAGGCCTGCCTTCTTGGCTTGTAGAGCTTGTCTTCATGTTCACATGATATTCTCCCTGTGTGCCTCTCTCTGTGTCCAGATTTCTTCTTTTTATTAGGACATCAGTTATATTGGAGTAGGGCCCACCCTAATGACTTCATTTTAACTTGATTACCTCACTGAGGATAAACTTGATTACCCTGTTTCCAAAGAAGTCACATTCTGAGGTGTACCAGAGATCAGGACTCCAACATATGAACTTGGGCAAGATATAACTGAACCTATAACTATCTATATATGTTTACATACAATATATGATAAATTGTGGTTCAATATTTGATACATTTCTATTAAATTTTAAAGGCATTTAAATAATCATTGAGCCATTGTTGCATAACATTTATAGAAACTAGTGTTTTTGTGCTGTCTTACTCATGGCCTCATAAAGTCAACTAGTTTGTCCTGCACCAGAAGTAATAGAAGCACTTATTATCCTCCCCTCTATCCAGCCATTTCCAGATTGTCAGGCAGGTTGTTCTATCCTGCTTTTCTTGCTTCTCTTCTATGATAGAGAAATGTACCATATTTTTTAAATGCCTTTTAAAAAACCAGTGGAATCAAAATAAAATGTGGAGTTTAGTAAATAATAATAGGTCAGTATTGGTTCAATGGGTTTTACAATGAACCAAGTATCAGTTCAGTTCAGTTCAGTCACTCAGTCGTGTCCAACTCTTTGCGACCCCATGAATCGCAGCACGCCAGGCCTCCCTGTCCATCACCAACTCCCAGAGTTCACTCAGACTCATGTCCATCGAGTCGGTGATGCATCCAGCCATCTCATCCTCTGTCATCCCCTTCTCCTCCTGCCCCCAATCCCTCCCAGCATCAGAGTCTTTTCCAATGAGTCAACTCTTCGCATGCGGTGGCCAAAGTATTGGAGTTTCAGCTTTAGCATCATTCCTTCCAAAGAACAGCCGGGGCTGATCTCCTTTAGAATGGACTGGTTGGATCTCCTTGCAGTCCAAGGGACTCTCAAGAGTCTTCTCCAACACCACAGTTCAAAAGCATCAATTCTTTGGCACTCAGCTTTCTTCACAGTCCAACTCTCACATCCATACATGACCACAGGAAAAACCATAGCCTTGACTAGACGGACCTTTGTTGGCAAAGTAATGTCTCTGCTTTTGAATATGCTGTCTAGGTTGGTCATAACTTTTCTTCCAAGAACCAAGTATAGTTGTACCATAATAATGCAAGGGTAAACAATAGAGGAAACTGGGAGGTATATGAGAACTCTCTGCTATCTGTAAATCTAAATCTATTCTAAACTACGTATATATAATAAAAGCTTTTAATAATATAAGGTAGTGTCTAGTATATGTTATACAGTTCATTAATACTGTGTTTAGAAATATTATATAATTGTACTATTTTTATGCCATTGCTTATATATCTCTTAATACAAAAAGAGCAGATTAGATGTGGCCTCTAGAGGACAGTGTTGAGTCATAGAAAGATTTTCACACTGTCCAAGTTGAAGATGGACTTACATATTTTTCTTCTTACTTTTTTAACCCCAAGGCCTTTATTTGTTCATTATCTCTCTTTAAAAAAATCAAGGAAAATATATGCCTCATCTGCTATCCTGATTCATTGGAGTTTTGCTTTAACTTATTATTTTTGTGAAGTTTTAGGCCTATACAGATCCATCAGGCCATTTGGCTGTACACAGAATAGCGTTTCACCTGTGTTCAGAGCACCAAGGGCTTCTGGAAGTTGTCCAGGAGCATGATCATGGTGGGGTAGGCGTTATGAGGGACATAGGATGTGTCTGTGACTTCTCACATGATGGAGAGCGTGCTGTAGAGTTGAACTCCCTTTGGAAAAACTATGAACCGTTTGTGAATTGATGAGGGTGCTCATAACATAGGATTTTTGCTCTTGCATGGTCAAGACTGTTGGCTCTGCAGTTTGTTGAGGGTACAGGGAAAGGGAAACAAACTATAGTGCCAGCTTCTGGAACAGATTTCTGGATTAATCAGAATAGAAACACAACCTTTTAATTTAAAAATGATCCCTCTGGAGGCAGTCTCATTAGATTGGCATTTTAGTTTTAAGCAGTTTGTGGGGCTGGGAGTTAGAGTGCTACTTAAGCACGTCTGAACCACAGCCACAAATCACAGCCACATGAACACTGATTTGCAAATTGCTTGCCTTGGATCTAGAGGCAGCTGAAAACAATTGCTCATGTATCGATGGACTCAGAGATTCTGAAACACATCATTCTGTCATTAGATGGATGACATTTCTTACTGATAGTGGAGTTCAAGGGCTTGCCTCATACTAGGTGAGAATCTAGTATAAACATTAAAAAATAGTTGTCATTTGATGACAGTGCGTTCCACTTAGCAGCACCTATAGATTTCTCATCTTTTGCTCAGAGAATAAATCTTTTAAAATCGCCACTGTTGAATCGGAATGTGTGAGCCTTTCAATAGAATTTTTGAAAGGGAGTGGAACATTTACAACTTCTCATAAATAGCCTGACATGAAATTTAAAATCAATAGAGTACTGTTCAGCCACACCATCAAAGCTGAACCTTTTGAGCTTGAGTCTTCCTCATTCTCATCTAATAGTTCTGGGTACCAAAATTGTTAGGTGTTGTCTTCTCTTAGTTAGCGGTGGTATAACAGTGTTCCACAGAGCATCTAGTTATTTAATGAATAGTACAGTCCTTGAGATTCATTGGTTCCCTAATCTGGTCTCCTAGCCAGTGTTCCTTATGTCAGGGGAAGCATTAGTCCATCTCATTTGTGCAAGTCAGAATCCTGGGAGTGGTCCTTGGCCCTCTTTTTTTCCCCTCATCCTTGCCTGTAATAGATACAGTACCAGGTTTTCTTGGTTTTATATCTTAAGTGTTTCTTGAAAACACCTACTTCTCTCTCCGTGGCCACCGCTCTCTAATCCAAGCCCTTGGCATATCTGCTTAGACTACTGCAGAAGCTGCCTTACCCACAACCAGTGTGATTTTCTAGACACGCATCTATGAGACCTTCAGTGATTTAGGGTAACAGTGTCTTGGGATAACAACCAAAGTCATGTACATGGATGGTAATACCTTGCATGGTCTAGTCCCCATTTCTCTCTCCAGCCTCATCTGAAAACATTCTCCGCCTTGCTCCCTATGCTTCAGCCTCCTGGGCTCCGGTGCATCCCACAGGGTCTTAGTGCCTGTAATTTCATCTACCTGGGAGTGTCTTTCCCTGCTGTTTTTGATACCTTTTACTCATCCTTTATAATAATCAACTCAAGTGTGATTTCTTTATGAATGCATTTCCTGATAATTTGGCCAAGAAAAGTTTTCTTTTTTCTGTACTCTAATAGACCTTTGCTCCTTTACTTCATTGTTTCTTATATAAACTTATAATTAGACACTCAGCTTTGTTGGTTTTTTAATGGATTTATATCTCCACTTTCAGAGTATGAACCCTGTGAGTGGGGACCACGTCCGAGTATCAGTCAGTCAGTCAGTCAGTTCAGTGGCTCAGTCGTGTCCAGCTCTTTGCGACCCCATGAATCACAGCACGCCAGGCCTCCCTGTCCATCACCAACTCCCAGAGTTCACTCAGACTCATGTCCATTGAGTCGGTGATGCCATCCAGCCATCTCATCCTCTGTCGTCCCCTTCTCCTCCTGCCCCCAATCCCTCCCAGTATCAGGGTCTTTTCCAGTGAGTCAACTCTTCGCATGAGGTGGCCAAAGTACTGGAGTTTCAGCTTTAGCATCAGTCCTTCCAATGAACAGAACTGATCTCCTTTAGAATGGACTGGTTGGACCTCCTTGCAGTCCAAGGGACTCTCAAAAGTCTTCTCCAACACCACAGTTCAAAAGCATCAATTCTTTGGCACTCAGCTTTCTTCACAGTCCAACTCTCACATCCATACATGACCACAGGAAAAACCATAGCCTTGACTAGACGGACCATTGTTGGCAAAGTAATGTCTCTGCTTTTGAATATGCTATCTAGGTTGGTCATAACTTTTCTTCCAAGGAGTAAGCGTCTTTTAATTTCATGGCTGCAGTCACCATCTGCAGTGATTTTGGAGCCCCAAAAAATAAAGTCTGATACTGTTTCCACTGTTTCCCCATCTATTTCCCATGAAGTGATGGGCCAGATGCCATGATCTTCGTTTTCTGATTGTTGAGCATTAAGCCAACTTTTTCACTCTCCACTTTCACTTTCATCAAGAGGCTTTTTAGTTCTTCTTCACTTTCTGCCATAAGGGTGGTGTCATCTGCATATCTGAGGTGATTGATATTTCTCCCGGCAATCTTGATTCCAGCTTGTGTTTCTTCCAGTCCAGCGTTTCTCATGATGTACTCTGCATATAAGTTAAATAAGCAGGGTGACAATATACAGCCTTAACATACTCCTTTTCCTATTTGGAACTAGTCTGTTGTTCCATGTCCAGTTCTAACTGTTACTTCCTGACCTGCATATAGGTTTCTCAAGAGGCAGGTCAGGTGGTCTGGTATTCCCATCTCTTTTAGAATTTTCCACAGTTTATTGTGGTCCACACAGTCAAAGGCTTTGGCATAGTCAATAAAACAGAAATAGATGTTTTTCTGGAACTCTCTTGCTTTTTCGATGATCCAGCAGATGTTGGCAATTTGATCTCTGGTTCCTCTGCCTTTTCTAAAACCAGCTTGAACATCTGGAAGTTCATGGTTCACATATTGCTGAAGCCTGGCTTCGAGAATTTTGAGCATTACTTTACTAGCATGTGAGATGAGTGCAATTGTGCGGTAGTTTGAGCTTTCTTTGGCATTGCCTTTCTTTGGGATTGGAATGAAAACTGACCTTTCCCAGTCCTGTGGCCACTGCTGAGTTTTCCAAATTTGCTGGCATATTGAGTACAGCACTTTCGCAGCTGTACTCATCTTCCAGGATTTGAAATAGCTCCACTGGAATTCCATCATCTCCACTAGCTTTGTTTGTAGTGATGCTTTCTAAGGCCCACTTGACTTCACATTCCAAGATGTCTGGCTCTAGGTGAGTGATCACATCATCGTGATTATCTGGGTCGTGAAGCTCTGTTTTGTACAGTTCTGTATATTCTTGCCACCTCTTCTTAATATCTTCTGCTTCTGTTAGGTCCATACCATTTCTGTCCTTTATTGAGCCTATCTTTGCATGAAATGTTCCCCATTATCAAGTCCCCAGTACTTGGCACAGTGCTTGGAAAAAGTAGCTGGTCATTACATTTGCTGAATGAATAAGAGGCTGTTTTTTACTGATTTTCCAGGTGGAGGAAGAAGAACCCACTGGATACATTCGATTTGAAAAATTTCTACCAGTGATGACTGAAGTCCTACTGGAAAGAAGGTAAGAAAGTAAATACAGTTGTTGAGGTAATGATTAGAATTGCATTAATTTCAAAACACTTGGCCTTTTCACTTTGTATGTTATACTCAGCCAACGTTTATCACAGAATAGCTTCCTCCTAGTTTTTCTCTACACTTCTGAATGGCCAGTTGGTATGTTCTCAGAAATATCCACCACTTCGGTATTAATCTAATAATCAAAGTGTAATTAAAGGGCAAAGAAGCTGCAAAAAGCATAAATCAACAACATTCTTATTAGCTTCTGTTTGAATTATCAGTGATAAATAAGAATTAACCCTAATCATTTTTCTAAAGAAAGTGTAGCATTAGCTTACCATAGTTTGTTTACTGTAGGAATTTTGTTCCCATAATGATGAAAAAAGCTAACAGATAACATTTAACTAAGTATTCCTTGGGGGTATGGAGTACTTTCAACTTTATTATCTAGAAATCCAAAAATATTTCAGTGAGGGATGAATTATTATCCTAGTATGCTAGCAGCTTTATTTATTTTTTTAAATGCGATCATTTGTTATTTGGAGATTGAGCTAAATACTGTGGTGTTTACTCCTTTTATTGCATAATTAGATATAGACCAATTCCAGAAGATATCCTTCTTCGAGCTTTTGAGGTATGTAAGCCACAAATTTTACATATATTTATATTTATGTGAAAAAAATCATCATGTGGAATTTTCATAAAAAAATAGAATACCTATCTTTTCCTTCCTCCTAGGTATTAGATCCAGCTAAACGTGGATTTCTTTCTAAGGACGAACTGATAAAGTATATGACTGAAGAAGGTGAGAGTGATTCATTACTTATAAATGAAAGTCGCTCTGTTGTGTCTCACTCTTTGTGACCCCATGGACTGTAGCCCACCAGGCTTCTCTGTCCTTGGAATTCTCCTGGCAAGAGCACTGGAGTGGGCTGGCATTCCCTTCTCCAGGGGATCTTCCCCACCCAAGGCAGATTCTTACTGTGTGAGCCACTAGGGAAGTTTTGTTACTTGTTAACAATGACTTATTTAAGTGATTAATAATTTTAAAACAATTATGCAAAAGTTCTAGAGTCTACTTTGATCATTCCAGTTAAAAGAAGGTACTTAGTATTCTTATCATTTTGGTTTTGGAGTTTTGTGGTGGGTAAGAGGACAAAGGGTAAGTTAAGAGGGGATGGATTATTGCCTTATAGGATTTTGTAAAGTGTAATGATACTTCTATAAATTGAAGTCATTTCATTCACTTAGAGTATTTCCAGAATAAAAGGTATGTCACCAGGAAAACATGAACTATCAATCATTCTTGTTACTAGATTGAAGATTTCACCTGGAGTCTGTAAAAATTCCCTTTGTTTTTTAAAGAAAAAAAAAAAGGTTTGTTCATGTTTCTTTTTTGGCTGTGGTGGGTCTTCACTGTTGTGTGCAGGCTGTCTGCAGTCGCAGTGGGTGAGTAGGGTCTGCGTCTCTAGCTGCGGTGCACAGGCTTCTCGCTGCCGTGGCTTCTCTCGTTGCAGAGCATGGGCTCTAAGGAGCTGCAGCGTGTGGGCTCAGCAGCTGTGGCACAGGCGCTTACCACATGCTCTGCAGCACGTGGAATCTTCCTGGACCAGGGATCGAACTGGTGTCCCTTGAATTACAAGGCAGATTCTTAACCAGTGGACCACCAGGGAAGCCCCAAATTCCTCTTTTAAAGAACTTTTCAGTTGGTAAAGTTAGGGGCAATACAGCCTCAAATGTATATATGAATTCCATTAAATTTTTCATTTTTATGCTAATGACAGTGAATATATTTGCTTTGCACTTAAACTGCACACACACACACACACACACACTTATATATAATACCTGCACACCTCTGTAAGGCCAACATATTTTCTTTAGGAATTCTCTCTACTTAGTCTCATGTGTAAACTTGTTTTCCCTGAGTGTCAGTAGCCTAATGGACATGCTCTTGAAACTATTCTCATGGTTTCATATATATGGTTTCATGGTCTCACCTGCCCTCTTCCCATATAAAGTTAGAACTCTTTCTCTGTCTAGTTCACTAGTTCACAGATGAGTAATTCAGAGTTGCTAGTCAGTTGAGACAATCAGAAGTGCATGAAATTTTGAGTACAGAAGACTAAGACTGTGTCTCCATGTGCCGCTGGTTTGACCGTTTTGACTTGTCCACCATTAGGTGAGAATACAGAGGGTGAGAGTGGGTGTGACATGATTATTAAAGCTGCCACCCAAGAACTTATGACCCTCTTAAAATTATCTTAGGGATGAACTGTGATGGAAATGTGATGTTTCAGAGCATCAGCTTAGGGATTAAGCTAAGGGAAATAAATACTAGGTTATATCAGGCAATATGAATTTAGTCAAAAGGGTCAAATCATTAGTAGGATGTGCCTACTGTGTGTAGGTAAGGGATACAAGAGCACTGAGAGGTAATAATACTGAAATCTGCTTCCTTTCTCAAGGAGATTATAGTCTTTCAGGAGGGAATAAAACAATTCAAAATGTAAGATAGTAGAAAAAAGTGAGTATCAGAAGATCAGTGTGGTCTGGACCAGCCTGGAAAGCTTGTTCTGGGAAGACTTTAAGAGAAAATAGGTTTCTAAAGATAGTAGAATAATATGGGTGAGTTATCAGGAGAAGGGCTAAAATATTATGCATTATGGCACTCCCTTACATCATACGTCTCAGCAGGTACTCGTTAAATTAATGAGTGAGTGAGGTAGAATGGATGAAGGAGCTGATGAGAGGAAGACATCCATTGATAGCTGATGAGAGGAAGACATTGATTGATAAAAAGCATGAACAAAGACGGGGAAGTAGGAATGAGCATGATATTTTTGGAGACTGAGAAAACTCAGAGAGTCTTGTTGGCAAACAGTAGGAAATGAATCTAGATAGATTAACCAGGACTAGATTGTGGAGGCTGAGGCTCAGGAGACTTTATCCTATGGGCAATGGAGAAGCACTGTAGGGTTTTGAGCAGGTGAGCTGCGCAGTGCAAGAGGGATTGTGGAAAGGTTGACCTGGGGCTGGTAGGCTTGTGAGAAGAGCAAGAAAGAGGTTAGACTGGGGAGACCAGCTAGGAGGCTGGTTCAGCATTTTGAAGGTATCCCAATAAGGGCTATATCTAGCAGTGGCAATGGGAATGGAAAGAAGGGTTTGATACAATAGTACTGTCTGCAGCAAGATCCACAGGTTATATATGATGAGCAACTGAGTGCAGGGCACAAAGAGGGGAGCTGAGTCAAAATAACAAGGCTTTGGCCTGGGTGGTGGGTATTAGGGTAATGGTACTCACTGAAATAGAGGAATCAGACCGCGGTGCATCCAGAGACAATGCAGCTTTTCACAATATCCACAGAATATTAATCAGTTTGAGAATATGCATTCTAAATGCCCAGGATGTTATATGATGAACATCATAAGTCACACTGAATCAAGCTCCTACAGGATAGAAGTCCACATGTGTCTAGGTATGTATACGGTGTCAAGTAGTATTTATTAGCAGGAAAGATCTCAAAAGAACTTTTTTGAACTAACACATATTGCTGCCTGTGTGCCAGGCAACGTTCTAAGTGTTATTCAAATAAGAACAATTTTAATACTCATAACAAACCTATGAACTGTGGTGTTGGAGAAGACTCTTGAGAGTCCCTTGGACTGCAAGGAGATCAAACCAGTTAATCCTAAAGAAAATCAATCCTGAACATCATTGAAAGAACTGATGATGAAGCTGAAGCGCCAATACTCTGGCCACCTGATGCGAAGAGCTGACTCATTAGAAAAGACCTAATTCTGGGAAAGATTGAAGGCAGGAGGAGAAGGGGACGACAGAGGATGAGATGATGATGGCATCACTGACTCAATGGACATGAGTTTGAGCAAGCTCTGGGAGATGGTGAAGGACAGGGAAGCCCGGCATGCTGCAGCCTAGGGGTCGCAAAGAGTCGGACATGACTGAGTGACGGAACCACAACAGCAAACCCATGAGATAGCATTTTACAGACAGGAAAGCAGACACAGAAGTCAGGGACTTGCCCGGGATCTTAAAGCTAACAAAACAGTGGAGCATTTGGACCCAGGCAGTCCGGCCCCCAAGCTGTGCTTTTTAATGATTAAGCTATTTTCCTCCCATCCTTAATCAAATACTACTTTTCTTTCCTTGCTTGAGGAAGCAGTGACTACCTTCTGAATTTCACTGTGAACACGGCCTCGTTCCAAGTGACCGAGTGCGGTTCCTGCACCTCGACTTGTTCTGCTGGCGTGCAGATCCAGCTCCTCCGGGCACTGGCTGGGGCTGCCTGCCTCTTCTCCTCGTGTGCTGGTGTCCTGAGCTCTAAGCGGGGATTCACAGTTCTTACCTCTCAGGAGGTGGTTCAGAGATTAACTTAGTATCTGTGAAGCACTTAGATCAGTGCTTGGCAAACAGTGGTTCTTGATAAATATTTGTTGTCTGTGTTCTCATAAGGACTCCCATATCCATCAAAGTTCATTGGCAGTGGACTTAGTGTTTACCCATTAGGTTATAAGAAAGATTCAGAATTTGTCTTTTTTAGACATTTTAGGCATTCTTTCTTTCCTTAGGATGTAAACATGATTTCAAAAAAACACAAGCATGTTCCATTGTTTGGTAATACTATCATCATCATCATAGAAACCCCCACTTGAATAATTTCTGTGTTAGTAACTGAATTCCACCTTAGAAGTCATCATAGTTTGTAGTAGCAGGTGACTTAAGTGCGTAAGGTAGGTAACTCTCAGGCCTTGGTAATTTATCTACTTGTATTAATTCTCTTTAGGAATAAGGTGACAATTTGGATGTTTCTGTATTTTGGTTTAATATCAGAACAAAATTCTGTCTTAAATAGATGACAGCCTTTCCAATGTTCCTCCTAAATTTGCTTTTCATCTTGGTGAAACCAGTATCCAAGATGGCCTTCAGTTGTTATCTGAACCCAACTAAAGCTCACAGATTTTCTGTCCAACTTTTGGTTTCATTTGACAGCAACACTGGGCCAAACTATAGCAAAGAAGACTGCTTTGAAATGACTGGTGAACGGCATGTGTGGTCACTGGGTGCAGCTGAGACACTAAATTGATCTACCCTCATTAGAGGATATTCATAGACATTCTTACACTTTGGACTTCCTTGGTGGCTGAGACAGTAAAGCGTCTGCCTACAATGTGGGAGACCGGGGTTCAGTCCCTGGGTCAGGAAGATCGCCTGGAGAAGGAAATGGCAACCCACTCCAGTTTTCTTGCCTGGAAAATCTCATGGACGGAGAAGCCTGGTGGGCTACAGTCCATGGAGTTGCAAAGAGTCGGACACGACTGAGCGACTTCACTTCCACTTTCACTTACAGTTTTAATGTTATCTGTTGTTCAGCCTTTCTGCATAGCAACCATTTAATCCTTTCTTCATATGCTTACTAAATATAATGATTAGACTTCCTATAAAACTGTGATTTCAGGTTAATCCTTTTAATTGCCTTTTTGGCAATTTTAGTGATTTTAATTTAAATAAATAGAAAACCTTATTTATTTATGTTTTCATGTCCTCCTACTGTTTTGGCTGAAATGATTGATGCTGAAGGTTGCTTGAACTATGCTATCTGCAAGGTAAAATAACTCCAAGATTTGCCAGGAGCACGAGAGCATACTCTTTGAATCTCTGATTGTCAGGATGTGCTGGCTTTATGGCCCCAGGGAGAGTAACCGGCAACACAACGTGGGATGGTGGGGCTCCATGGCAATTTAGTGGATTAGTGGAAAGAGAAAGAAAAAAATAAATCAGATGATTGTAAACGATGAGTGTCCTTTCTTGTTCCTCCCAGGTGAGCCTTTTTCTCAGGAGGAAATGGAAGAAATGTTGTCTGCTGCAATTGATCCAGAATCGAATTCAGTTCTTTATAAGGACTACATAACAATGATGGTGATAGATGAGAATTAAACTCTCCAAAGACTTCATTTCTAATTGGAAGTATAATTTTAAAGACTGCTTGTCCCTGTTAATTTCACATTTTATCTTATAACTCCTACATATTGCTAATTAATGCCTTGTGACAACTATTTCAAGATATTTTGTTCTTTAAAGGTGATCATACAATTTAAAATATAGATTTAGCATGTCTAGCCTAATGGAATGACACATTACATTGCTAATTAAACACATTGCTTTTAAGCTATTCATAAAATATTTAACATTATCCATGGGTTATTGTTAATGTTCTACAATAAAACCCAGGTTGCTTTCAAATTAATTAAGCTGACAAAAGTGAAGACTGATTAGAAAGACCTAAGGTTTAGCATATGAAGATCTTGGGATGAGGCAGGATGACCACAAATTGAAAATGAGTAGTAATGTGATGACAGCTTCTTTTTAAAACAACAAACCCTTCGTCAATCAGAGTGGGGAAGGAGGCTCATTGAAATGGATATTAATAATTAATTTCTTGTGGGTGCCAACTTCAAATCTCATCTGAGATGATAGTCACTTAGTGTATGTAAAAATTTAAATTGGCTGATCTAGCATGTTACCTACCATTTATGGCATAGCTAAAGGAGTTGAGATGGCTGACCCTTGAGAAAAGAAGACTGATTTGGAAACTGATAATGTGTGGAAGTGGCAGTTCTCTTGTGGTTTTTAGAATCTTACCTATTCAGAATACCTGTCATGAGAATATTGTTCTGAACACTGAGTAAGAATATTGAGAAATTTTATGGTATATAAGAGGTACAGGTGTTGAAAGAGCAGAATAATGTTATCTGAGTACAAAGAATCACAATGGAAAGGCAAAGAGGAAAGTCAGGTAAAGGAAAATGAGTCATCTTCCGTAACCTGTATCACTCTTTCACACACATACACACTGATCTTTATTTAAAGGTGCTTCACCACTACATGTGCATGTATATATAAGCGTATAAACACTTAATGTTGCTTGTGATTGTTCCTCTTAGACATGCAGGGGCTGCTACTCAAGAGACTATTACTGTTTATTCATTCATGAAACCTTTACTGAGAATTACTAGATAAAGTCAGACTTCCCTGGTGGCTCAGGGGTAAAGAATCCATCTGCCAGTGTAGGAGATGCAGGTTCAATCCCTGGGTTGGGAAGATCCCTTTGAGAAGGAAATGGCAACCCACTCCAGCATTCTTGCCTGGGAAATCCTGTGGACAGAGGAGCCTGGCAGGCTACAGTCCACGGGGTTGCAAAAGAGTCGGACACTAATTAGTGACTAAACCACAGCATCAGATAATGTACCGGGAATTGGAGTTGTGTGTGGATCAGTCCCTAACTAGTCAAGATTACAGTTTGGTGAGGGAGACCTGCAGGGCAGTCAGCAATCACATTTCAGACAGGGCATGTTCAGGGGACCGAAGAGGGCAGCTGACTCAGCGTGGAGTGGGGAACTTTCTCTGAGACAAAAGGTTACTTTGAGTAGAGAAGGCTTTCTGGAAACAAGTAACATCTCACTTCAAGATGAGTGGTTTACTAAGTGGGCAGCAGGACAGGGGGTATTTCAGAAGAGCAGCAAGAACAAGAACAAAAAAAATCCAGAGGTGTCATGAAACACGGAACCGTCTGGAAATTTAAAATATTAATAGTTCAGTAGGCTGGAATGGAGGAGATTTAGGGACATGAGAGATGAAAGAGGGGTGGCAGTCAGGAGCTGTATCATTAAGGATATTGGGTTAAGTATACAGTTAAGGTTTTAGTGTAAGAGTTTGAACTTTCTTCTGAAGATCACAGAGAAAGATCATTTGTAAGTAAGGAAAATAGACTTGAAGGGTGAAGACTAAGAAGTAGGGAGACCAGATGGTAGCCCTTTGGTTGGTGGGAGGAGTGAGATTAGGAAAAGTCAAGCCTGAGTGCCAGGTCTCTGGTTTGGACAGTGAGTGAATTGTGATGTCATTCATTCAGAAATCCAAGAAGCTAGTCGAGGTTGGTAGGCAAAATGATGAGTTTGGCTCTGGACACCAGGGGACTGAGGAGCTAGTGAGATACCCAGGTGGGGACATTCAATAATCAGTTGGATCATTAGGAGGAAGAGCTGGGCAGAGACGTGATTCTCTGAGTTCTCGGCTTTTAAATAGTAGTTAATGCCTTGGCAAGAAAAGAGAAGAAGGCCACAGGGAAGCATGGGGAACACCAGCATTTAAGAGAGGGCAGAGGAAGAGGAGCCACAAGACACTGGGAACGAGAAGTTGGAGAGGAGGGCCAGCAGTGGAGAGGCGTCATGAAGCCAAGGCAGGAGAGAAGCACTCGGAGGCAGTAACCAACCCCGTCAAATGTCACGGGAGGCAAGGTCAATTAAAGACGGAGAAAATGTCCATCACAACAGAGTTCATTGATAACCTCTGCTGGGGAAGCCTGGGAAGCGGCAGGGTGCAGAGTCCAGTGGGTGGAGGAGCAGGGGGTGTGAGGAAATGGAGTGCGGAGGACAGTTCCTTGGCCATGCCGAGAAGGGGAGACGCAGGGCTGGATAGAGCAGGCTGAGGGAGTTATTTTTGGAAGATGGACACAAGCAGGCACATTTATATTCAAAGGGCTGAGAGCTCGAGGAGAATGGTGAAATTTGGAAATATCTCTTGTGGGAAATGGGAGAAAGAATTGAGAAAGAGCCCATATAAAGACATCAGGAAATGGGGGAGGATTTTGTTCAGTAACGTGGGCCCAGGAGCAAAAATGTTGGATCGTTGTATTGATTCAGGATTAAGGTTTGTCATTTGGGTGAGATGGAAGCAACCCAAGGTCAAGGAGTGGAGGAATTCGCAAGAGAGCCGTTGTAATGATGGTCTCTAGTCCATGGGTCAGGAGAGATACAGGTGGGAGTAGGCTACTGGATTGAGAGAAGGAGGTAGGGCCTCCAATGGCCAAAGGGGCAAACAGCTTGTGGGCGAAGGTTAAACGCGGTTGGCCTTCCTGAGTAAGTGCATGCATGCTTGGTTTGAAATTTGGCTTCCCTGTGTTCTTAGAGTGTTCTTTCATTCTCTTGTGTTATTATTATAATTAATAACACTGGCTAACATCTGGTGGACTGATGACCATGTGCCAGGCACCGAGCTAAGTGCTTTTCTATATTAGCTCCTTTAATCCTCACAAACACCCAGTGACGTGGATTGTGTTATGTTACCTCCATTTCTCCCAGGTGGTAACAAAGAAGTTACACAGCTATAAGGCTGTATTCATCAGTCTGTGCTGGGTGATGCCATGGTAACAAATAACCTGAAACCTCAGTGACTTACTACACGAAGAGTTCTTTTGTGTTCGTGTTTTGTGTGACCTGGGGTCAGCTGGGACTCAGCCTCACGTGCCGTCTTTGGGCAGCTCATCTCCTTCCTAAGCAGGGTGACCATGTGTCCCAGGCTACCTGGGGTGGTCTCAGCATTCACTTGTCCCAGCGTAGTTGTTAACAGATCTACCTCTTAGAAGTGTCCCTGAATATGTGGTCTTCCTATTTGAAAAACAGTGCATCAAAATGGTGGCGAGGAATCATCTTAACAGAGGTTTTATGAAAAAGTAACGACAGACTGTATTTCTTCTCAGGAAGAAATACTGTGAAGTGCTTCCCAGGAAGCGTTTCTTCCTTCACTAGTGTCCTGAGACTGTGCCGAGGTGAGAGCCTAGTGAAGGCGTAAGGTGCCTCTCACCCCGCCAGGCGTGTTAGAATCATCACCCAGAGGGAGCGTGAGCCACGTGCCCTGAGGCCAGGGCGGAGAAGTGTGAGGCAGGGGTGTGGCGACCCCCAGAACCTTAGCAGACAGGCTGTTTCTGATAGGTGACACACTGCAGCTGGGAAGGAGGGTGCCAGAGACATGCAACGCCCTTGAGGGTGGAAGCACACCCAGGGGCATATCCCTCGGCGGCAGCAGCCGGCACAACACGCACCGTGAAAGTGGGCGCTGGCGCCCCATGCGGAAGCCCAGGTACAGACTTGTTTGGAGCCCACAAGGCAGCTCTGAGTGGTCTTCTCTAAGCCCATTACCCTGCGTGACCCTGGTCACGACAGAGAAATACAGGCTGGTGAATCAGCCCCAGTCTCTTTATAAATTGGCTTCCCAGGTGGCTCAGTGGTAAAGAATCCACCTGCCAATATAGGAGACCCCAGGGACGTGGGTTCGATCCCTGAGTCGGGAAGATGCCCTGGAGGTGGAAATGGCAACCCACTCCCATATTATTGCCTGGAAAGTTCCATAGACAGAGGAACCTGGTGGGCTGCAGTTTATGGGATCGCAGAGTCGGACATGACTGGGCATACAACCCACATGCGTTCTTCATAAGTGGTAATGTCATATTCTCTTTTGGGGAAGGATACTTCAGGATTGGGCACCCCCAAGTCTCACCTTCTAGAATACTTTCAAAAGTTCTGACTGATGTCAAACTTCACACCGCATCTCAAGGAAATTTTATCTCTTTAGTAATTAAAAGAGTTTTATGAATGATTCATTTTTCTATCTTTAGCATTGATTTGTTTTTTAAAAGGCCATGAAAAAGTACAACAGGCTTCCCACAAAAATCTTATTTTATATCCTAGTTGCAGAATAATTGTAGCATATTTGCAAAAGGAAAATTTTTTCTTTATGTTCTAACCATTTAGATTCATGTTTTACCTCTTTCACTGATCTTAGCCCTCAACATCCAGTTTAAGTCACAATGGCATTTTCCTGGCAAGAAGAGAGCTCGGTCTCTTGCGTAGAAAATTTGCTTGTCTATGTGACTCCAGGCTTGTGCAGGGCCCGCTGTCTCGGGCCCTGTAGAAACCCAAGTCTGCTCTCAAACCCTCGGGGCTGGGGAAGCTCCATCACTCAGGGCTGGGGTGCAAGCCTGGCATCGGGAGATCCTCTCACCCTGACTTCTGCTTCGCCTGAGACCCACTCTGGGTCAGGCATTTCCATCCTGTGTTCCTGTGTCTGGAAAATAAAGAGTCCCACTATAGTTCTCCTTCCACCTTCCAAAAGCAGCGCAGATGGAGTCCCCTTTGCATGTACCCAATGTCCAAGTGTCAAATGGTAAGAGACGAGGAAGAATGTCCACGACGGCAGGCTGGTTGGGATTTTCGCTGGTGGGACAGTTTTTTGTGGAATGGAGTGGATCTAGGGCTTTGTCTCCTTCCTTCCCCTTTTCTAACCGCTTCCAGTTAAGAAAGTTACCTTATTTATATAGCCAATTCCCTGTAGAAGATCAGTGTAACTACATTGTCTCTCCTGGGCAGGTTAAGTAGGCAGAGAACCTCCTGGACACATGTGCCTGCCTCGTGCCATGTGTGATGGTCTCCTGGGCCTGCACCTACTGAAGTATAGATTACCAATCACCTGCTGAGAAGCACCTGGGAGGGGGTGCTTGTTAGAAACTTAAACTTCCAGGTCCCATTCCAGACCTCTAGAACAGACCCTCCAGAGGTCCAGGAACCCACATTTTCACAGATATCCTCAGGGGAGCCTTATGCATGCTGAAGGGTAAGAGGCACTGTCTGAGATAATGAAAGTGAAAATTCTTTAAAGGTTAGAGTGTGACAGAAATTATTATTATTTTTAAAAATATTTATTTATTTGGCTACATCAGGTGTTTGTAAGAAACGATCTATCGATCTATTTTTGGCCGTGCTGAGTCCTTCTTGCTGTGAGTGGGCTTTTCTCTAGTAGCGATGTGCAGGCTTCTCATTGTGATGGCTTCTCTTGTTGCAGATCACTGGCTCTAGGGCAGGAGGGCTCAGTAGCTGTGGCCTGCAGGCTTCATTGCCCTATGTCATGTGGAATCTTCCTGGACCAGGGGTCAAACCTGTGTCCCCTGCATTGGCAGGCATATTCTTAACCACTGGACCATGAGGGAAGTCCGGAAATACAAATTTTAGTCACTGAGTGGCATCTAGTTGTTGGGATGTACCTTAACTGATTTAACTAATTTCTTTTTTTAAAATCTATTTATTCTGATTGGAGGCTAATTTACTTTACAATATTGTGGTGGTTTTTGCCATACATTGACATGAATCAGCCATGGGTGTATAGGTGTCCCCCTATCCTAAACTCCCCTCCTGCCTGCCTCCCCACCACATCCCTCTGGGTTGGCCCCAAGCACCAACTCTGAGTGGCCAGTTTCATGCATTAACCATGCGCTGGTCATCTGTTTTACATATGGTAATATACGTGTTTCAATGCTGTTCTCTCATATCTTCCCACCCTTGCCTTCTCCCAAATAGTCCAAAATTCTGTTTTTTACATGTGTGTCTCCTTTGCTGTCTTGCATATAGGGTTGTCATTACCGTATTTCTAAATTCTGTATATATGGGTTAATATACTGTATTGGTCATTTCTCTTTCTGGCTTACTTCACTCTAAGCTCCAGTTTCATCCACCTCATTAGAACTGACTCAAATGTGTTCTTTTTTTTTTATAGGTGAGTAATATTCCATTGTGCATTTCTTATTCCTGGTTATTTAAATAATTTTCAAATTTTTTTCTGTTATAATAAATTGCTCTATACCTCCTGGTAGTTAAATCTTAATTATTTGCTTAGAACATGTTCCTAGAATTGGAACTGTTGGATCAACTTTAAAGAGCTGGAGACCTTTTTAAAAGTCTACTGTTAATGTGTTTTCAAGGTATCTCAGAGGAAGATTGTTCTCATATCCCAAACCTCATCAGCATTTTTTTTTTGTTTTTAATTTTTGCCAAACTGATAGACAAAAAATAATCTGATTGATTTCTTGAAATTTGCATTCTGTTGATTACTTGAACTTTCTAAAGGTTCATGACCATGTATACTGAAGAATTCAATTGGATTAGCTCAAGGAGGCACCAAATTTGAACCTCACAGATTGTTTCCCATCAGATATAAGAACCCCTCTGGTTGCTATGAAATGGATCCCACAAAACACAGCACTATGGGCAGATTCTGAATTTAAGGGGTACACTTTCATTCTGAACAATTAACACTTGAAGAAGGTGATTAGTGAGAATGAGCTGCTGTCGCACAGAACTGTTAGCAGGAGATGTCACAGATATTCAAGCAAAGAAACAGGACCTTGGGAAACAAACATGCAAATGAGAAGTGAGGAATGGTCACCAAGGCCAGAAGAAGCAGCCAACTGGCCATCTGCTCCACTACTAGCTTCTTGGGATGGGAACATGTTTCCCAATGCAGTTCATTTGCTCATTCAGTCAACATTTATTGAATTCCCACTATAGGCCAGACACTGTTCTCAGCACCAGAGGTGCCAAAATAAGTAGGAGACATAGTCCTTGTCCTTGAGAGATTTCATTCTTGTGGAGACAAGTAGTTACAAGCAAGTAACAGGTGTTCAGCAATGCTAGCAAAGTGCTTTGGTATCAGAGCAGAGAGCTGCCAGGTCTGCTGGTGGGACTCACAGAGAGCTTCCTAGAGGAACTGATAGGATGAACCCGCAGTGGTTCTTGTGTTCCTGTTGGCAGTACTGCTGCAGTCCTGGGTGGGAGAGAATGTTCTGGAATGGGGTGGCTTAAGGCTCATGCTAAAATAGAGTGATAGCATGGCTTAGGGAGGATAATAGGCCTGCTTTTGGATTACAGCTGTGCCAGCAGGTACAGAATATGTGAGTGGGAAAAGTCATTTGATGTGTCTGTACCTCTTGCCCAGGTATAAAATGGCCATAATCATATCTACCTTGTAGATACCCTAGTCAGGTTACCCTGAGCATTAAGGGCTACCTGCCCAGGACTTGATACGTGGTATCTACCATTACAAAGCACTCAGGAAATATCCTTTGAATGATGAATATAAATATTTCCCCAATGTTCTCAATCTTTTAAAATTATAAACAAGTTTGGGTCCAGATACTTACAGGATTTTTGGGAATAAGAAAGGCTGTTGGGACTTCCCTGGAAGACCAGTGGTTAAGACTATTTGCTTCTACTGGGGGCTTGGAAAACTCCGTGGTATCAGGAGTGAGACCCATTGAAGGAAAGGCGGAGAGAAGAAGAATGGTTATGTGTAGCATGGTCTGCTGGAGGCTGGCAAGAGGATAACTGTGAAAGAAGTCACATTCTTTGTCTAAGATCCATAAAAATAGACCTAAGGAGGGAGGGTAGGTTTGGGGATAACACAGTAAAAAGAGGCATGGGGCAGTAGACTCAACATACAGAGTCAGAAGACAGTGATGAATTGGTTTCAAGTGCCTTTATGGGGACATTAGAATTAAAAGGGTGCTTGCTTTGGTGGAGAAGGTGGGGACATGAGAGAAGGGTCTATGAATGGAGCGCAACCAAGTTCAAGTGGCTTTGGAACTATCTTTGCAAGGGACTGATCATCCGTTTCTGAAAGTTGCTCAGTGGTGTCTGACTCTGCGACGTCATGGACTATACAGTCCATGGAATTCTCCAGGCCAGAATACTGGAGTGGGAAGCCTTTCCCTTCTCCAAGGCATCTTCCCAACCTAGGGATCGAACCCAGGTCCCCCGCATTGCAGGCAGATTTTTTTTTACCAGCTGAGCCACAAGGGAAGCCCAAGAATACTGGAGTGGGTAGCCTATCCCTTCTCCAGCAGATCTTCCCAACCTAGGAGTCGAACCGGGGTCTCCTGCATTGCAGGCAGGTTCTTTACCAGTTGAGCTATCGGAGAAGCCCGATCACCAGTTTAGGTGGTTAAGAAAAGGACTTCCCGTTAAGAAATCTCAACACAAAAAGAATGGAGTAAACAGACCCCCATGTAGCCATTACCCATTAACATATGGCCAATCATGCTTTATCTACCCCCCGCCCCCCCACAGTTTCCCTGACCTCAACCCTCACCCTTGCTGGGTTATTCCAAAACAAATTCCGGGACATCACGTCTATAAGGGCTCTGATAATATCTTTAACAGATAAGGATCTCCTCCTCTTTTTCCCACACAATCTTGAAACCGTTTTCGTAACAAAAAATTTAACAATGATTCTTTAATAACATCTGATACACAAACATTATTCAAATTTCCACAGTTGTTTAATAAATGCCATTTTACTAGTAGTTTATTCCAATCAGGATCCAAACAAGGCCTATACACTGAGTTTGGTTAATGTGTCTTTTGGTCTCTAACACTCCTGTCCACTTTGGTTCTTGCTATTTATTTGTTGAGAACCTTGGCCATTGGTTCTGAATTAGTTCTATTCCCCACGTTTTGGGTTTGTCTGATTGCACTTCTGTGGTGTTAAGTGACATGTCCCTCTCTTCCCGGTATTCGCTATAGACCCATTGTTTTATCTAGAGGCTTGATCAAGTTCAAGGTCAGTTTTGTTTTTTCTTTCTTGTACATCAACTTCATTGAAGTAAGGCTTCCTTGTAGGAAGTAGGGCTTCCCTCATAGCTCAGTTGGTAAAGAATCTGCCTACATTGCAGGATACCCAGGTGCAATCCCTGGGTCGGGAAGATCCCCTCGAGAAGGAGATGGCAACCCACTCCAGTATTCTTGCCTGGAGAATCCCATGGACAGAGGAGCCTGGCAGGCCACACAGTCCATGGGGTCGCAAGAGCTGAACACGACTTAGCAACTAGACCACCACAAGTCAGCTTCATTGCAGGTGGTGTATTTTTTATTGCCTTCCCGCGGGTGAAGGCACGTGATGTCTGTCATCTCTCTTTTCGTCACTTGCTCAGGTTCAATTGCTGTCAGCATAATCCAGCCAAAGCAATGTTCCTCATCGACCTTTCCCTAATGCTTGCCTATAAACATGGGTTAGCAGGAGCTGGGAAATGTGATTTTTTGAAAATCCTATCATTCTTTTTTGCATATATATGCTGCAATTCCTTTATTTAGGATAATTTTCCTTCAAGGACCGTTTGGCTTCTTTGAAATGCAGTTTATACTAGCAAGGATACAGCAGTTCTCTTCATTGTTTTAATTTTTCAAAAGTATTTCTTAATTTATTTAAAAAACACACACTTTCTTTTTCTACCTGTGTGTATGACAGGTGGGGCTTGAAATTGCTTGTGTCCTTATCAGAAGTGTAAGCCCCCATTTGGCACCTATGCCAGCCAAGGCTGCACTGGGTACCATTCTTGCCTTCTTACTTCCTGGCATTTGCAGTGTCTATATTAGCAGTTACGCTGCTATTTCTGTCGCAGTGAGAGTCTATCTTTTCTTCAGTGTAGGTGGAAGTGAAGTGTTTGGATTTGACTTGATTTAATAAAGCTGTTGCAGGTTGATGAAACAGATTTCAAACATCATAAGGTTACAGGGGAAACGGTGATTTAGAATAACGACATATAAATTATAATAGCACAGCAAGGATTCATAATAATTCTGAATACAATTCTTCCCTAACAAAACACATTAATCAACTAATACATACAATATATTTGGATATTTATCAATAGTATATCTAAGTTGTATGTGAAAATAATATATACTAAAAAAGAAGAAAATCACTCACACAACTCATACTTGCAAATTATCATTACTGTCATTCTTCCATTTTAAATTTGGTCTTTGACAACATATATTGGTTACCACTGAGTTTGGACTTGTAAACCAGGTAGAGATTAATTTCTGTAATAATCAGGATTAACCAGATAATTTAAAATTTCTCTTTAGTGATTAAAAATTCATACACTATAGGAAACAGAACTACTTCCAAACAGTGGTAACCTAACTCCGAAGAAAAATTGCATTTCTAGTTCCTTGATGGACGTTATCCTAATACATGGCTAAGATCCAGGGCACTAGTCCCGAGAGCAATGAAGCACTAGTGAAGGTGAGTGGGCAGGGTCAGTTCTACCTACAGAGAGAAGTGGGCCCCGTGGGCCTAAAAGGCACAGTCAGTAACTGAAAACCGTTCTGGGAGGAAGGTGATCGGGGAGTCATTCCACCGTGTCCGTAAGTGGGTATGGACACTGAGACCTACAGGGTGCCATGCAGGGAAGGTCAGCACAGGGAGTTTTATTGGCTTGAGGTGCTTGCAAGTTGCAGAAGTGGAGGTGGAGCCAAGAGTCAAGATGTGGGAAAAGAAGTGTGTGTGTATTCAGGTAACAGACTTTATGGAGCCAAGTGGCCATCCAGCTGTTCTCTGGGCCAGGCACTCTGAGACTGTACACTGCATCCCGTCGCTAACCCCCTGATGAATCAACATGAAATCAAAGGCTGCTCCAGATCTATACAACTCTTCTTCAAGTTCCCACCCCACCCCTGGGCCTTCTGTTCTGATTGGAGGACCTGGTCTCTTATTTTACGGAAAACACACACCCTTAGGTTTGCATGCTCTTCAATCTCCCTCATCAAAGACCAAATGGCACCTTTAAGATCCAGGGCCAGAAGGTGCAGCTGCCAGGCAAAGGAGTGTCCTGGAGTGTCTGCTCTGTGGGTTTGGCCCCAGCTCCTGCCTCCACACTGCCCTCTCCTGGTTCCCAGGCCTTCCAGTTCTCTCTGCCCCTCCCCCCACTCCACAAGCTCCCCCAAAGTGAAAAGTGAAAGTGTTAGTTGCTCAGTCCTGTCTGACTCTTTGTGACCCTATGGACTGTAGCCCTCCACGGTCCGCTGTCCATGGGATTCTCCAGGAAAGAATACTGGAATGGGTAACCATTCTCTTCTCTGATCTTCCTGACTCAGAGTTCGAACCTGTCTCTCCCCATTGCAGGCAGATTCTTTACCATCTGAGCCACCAGGGAAGCCTTCAGGCTCCCAGAGTAGCCCTTTAATTCAAGACACTCTGCATTACCACCCCGTGCCAGCCCAAATTTCCTGTACATGCAATTGTTCAGTGTGCAGTCCTCTTCATATCTAAATTTACCTGTTTTCACTCATCCCAACCTCCTAATCTCTGCTCTCAGACATCCCCACCCTCTTCAAAGCCAGCCTCCTGTGCCGTTGTCCCCACCCCCAGCTGCCTCACTGCTGACCTTTCGCTGTCAAATATTGTCTTTATCCTTCTGTCTTTACCTTTCTCCGTGCGTTTATTTCTCTCAGACCATAATCTTATTCAGGTCTACCCCATCTTTTAAAAGACACTTTCCCTCATGTACACACAGCTATATGTAAGATGGATAACCAACAAGGACCTACTGTATAGCACATGGAACTCTGCTCAATGTTGTGTGGCAGCCTGGATGGGAGGGGAGTTGGGGGAGAATGGATCTATGGATATGTATGGCTGAGTTCCTTCGCTGTTCACCTGAAACTACCACAACATTGTTATCAACTATACCCCAATATAAAATAAAAAGTTTACAGTTTGGGAAAAAAACCCCAAATGACGCTTTCCCTTCTGTTAGATGTGTTCTCCTTCCTGTGCCCCACCCCCACTCCTCTGGGCCCATGGTCTCTCTCTCTCTCTCCATCCCATCAAGCCCACCAACTGGAAAGAGGGTTCCATCCTCTCTGAGCTCACATCCACACCTCCCTCTGTCTCGAAGGCTCCCGCAGTTTGCCTTTCGCCTTCATCACTTTGCTCAAGCTGCTGCCACCAACACAGCAGCTGCCAAGGCTGGTAACCTTGTTCCAGGCCTTAACCAATTTGAATTCACTGCAGTGTTTCATGCTTGTTGGATTCAAAGACGTGCTTTTCACCGATTCTCTCCTTTTTTGTTGATGACTGACTGTCTCTTACCTTTGACTGGTGCCTATCCTTAAATATTAGCATCCCCAGGATGCTAGTCTTACCTTTTCTTCCTTAATCCTCTCTCCACGTGGCCTCATTCATCCCAGTGATCTCATCTACCACTTCCAAGCTGAAAACTTGCAGTTGTAAACCTCGAGATCCAACCTGTCACTGAGGCTTTCACCAGTGAATGTCCTGCAGGTCCCTCGTATGCAGCGAAACCTGCAAGAGGAGGCTCTTCCTCAACTCTTGTTGGCCCAACCTAGTGACATGCATCAGTCATTGAGGACCTGCCTCACTGTCTCCGGCGGAGAAGGCAATGGCACCCCACTCCACTACTCTTGCCTGGGAAATCCCATGGACGGAGGAGCCTGGTAGGCTGCAGTCCATGGGGTCGCTAAGAGTCGGACACGACTGAGCGACTTCACTTTCACTTTTCACTTTCATGCATTGGAGAAGGAAATGGCAACCCACTCCAGTGTTCTTACCTGGAGAACCCCAGGGACAGAGGAGCCTGGTGGGTTTCCATCTATGGGGTCGCACAGAGTCGGACACGTCTGACGCGACTTAGCAGCAGCAGTAGCAGCAGCAGCAGCAGCAGCAGCAGCACTGTCTCCGGAGTGTCGCTTCCACTCTGCTATAATACTCACAACCTCCTGCCTAGCTTACTGCAGGGATCTCCTGACTCTCTGCCTCTAGCTCCACTCAGTCCAATCCATTCTTCACTTGCTTCAAGAAGCATCTTTTTAAACAGATAAGGTCATGGCACACGTCTTAGTGTAGCTTTTGTTAAAAAATGGCCCTGAGATAAGGATTCTGGTTCTTGGTTCATTGGGGAGGTAATCTCAGGAAATGGTACCATGGGAGTAGGGAGGTGGGATGGGGAAGGGAAGCCAGCCAGTGAGGGATGTGTTATCAAGCTGGGTACCAATGTGAGTAACTGGAACTGAGTCCTGCTGGGGGACCGGTGGAGTCACCGTGGAATGCGTGCTTCAGATTTATCCTACCTGAGGGTGAGAGAGCAGGGCCATTTCTGTCCCAGCTCTCATCAGGCTTGGTTGGGATCAGGGAGAGGAGCCAGTTCTGTAGCAGTGGATGACCCTCCTGCAGTACTTGGGGGAAGGGAGCCTGTGAAGCCCTCAGACATGGAAGTCAGACCAGTTATTGAAATGGTAAGGCTTTTCCAATAGTCATGTATGGATGTGAGAGCTGGACCATAAAAAAAGCTGAGTGCCAAAGAACTGATGCTTTCGAACTGCGGTATGAGAAAAGACTCTTGAGAGTCCCTTGGACAGCAAGGAGGTCAAATCAGTCAATCCTAAAGGAAATCAACCCTGACTGTTCATTGGAGGGACTAATGCTGAAGCTGAAGCTCCAATGCTTTGGCCACCTGATGTTGGGAAAGATCGAAGGCAGGAGGAGAAGGGGACGACAGAGGACGAGATGGTTAGATGGCATCACTGACTCAATGAACATGAGTCTGAGCAAGTTCTGAGAAATCGTGAAGGACAGGGAAGCCTAGTGTGCTGCAGTCCATGGGGTTGCAAAGAGTCAGACATGACTAAGCAACTGAACAACAAGGTGGGGCAGTGTGAGGGGCACAGGTAATGTCTCCTCATCACCCTCCTGATTAAACCCTCCACAGGTCCCCGCTGCCCACAGACAGCCTTTCCAGCCTCCTGTCCTGCTCCCTCCTGCAAGACCTTCCATGCACACTGGCGGGAACACAAGACCTCTTGTGCCTCCGTGCCTTACACGTATTGTTCTTGCCTCCACGTGAGCCTTCTCTTTTAGGCTAACTGATAACACTGAGCATGGATTGAGCATGGGTCATTTATTTATGTTAATTTAATGTAACCCTTATAATAACTTTACATATTTTCTAAAAATTACTATCTCCTTTCTGTAGGTAAGGAAATTGGGGCTCAGAGAGGTTAACTAATAAGCTTATTGGCACACAGCGAGCAGTGGCAGGGCTGTGTTCTGACATTCAGGTTCCTCTGTTCCAAAGTCTGTGTCGTGGGCTAACCACTACGATGAGCTGCCTCATGCTTGCGGACTCTGCTCACAGCAGTGACCTGTCCTTATTCCTTCTCACCCACTAGATGTTCTCTTCTCAGCTTCCCATGGTGTGCTGTACCTTTTTAGGTATATGCCTTTTTATAGCAGGTGTTATTTTGTAGCATAGTTACTTGTTCATTCATCTGACTTGCCTTTTAGTCTGTGAATCCCTTGTGTTTCATCTTGAATGCCTGGCCCATTGCATAACTTGGACTAAAGGCCTTCATTAACTTTTAAAATTACAATTAAGCTGAATTAATATTAAAATTGGACTTTCATTTTAATATCATGCACACAAACACTGAGGAAGATGTATGGCAAAACCAATACAGTATTGTAAAGTAAAAAAAAAAAGAAAGAAAACTTCTTTAAAGAAAAATAGAGGCCTGTTTTGACTCTTCTGGACACATTTTGCTGGGCAGGAAAGAAAGAGGCACAATAACCCTACTGGTGCAAGGTTTGGGTCCTCTGAAAAGCCCCTGAAATATTAGGTGGTTTTCGATCTAGATGGGGTTTCCCCTGGGGACAGAGGCAAAACCCTTGCTCACATCAAGGGACAGTCTGTTTTCTTCTTAGTTTATGTATAGAAGACCAAAACATTAAATAAAAAATTCCTTAAAGCTCTTAACCTCTGTGATTCAGAATGTGTTTTTAAAAATCGTGGTAAAAAATCACATAACATAAAATTTACCATTTTAGCCATTTTAAGTGTACAGTTAAGTATATTTACAATGTTATAAAACACATCTCCAAACTGTTTTCATCTTGTACGTCTGAAATGGTATGAAAAGTGAAAGTGTTAGTTGCTCCATCATGTCCAACTCTTTGCAGTCCTTTATATAACAGCTCGCCTTTCTCCGTGCCCTAGCCCCTGGTAACCACCAGTCTTCTTTTGTTTCTGTAAATTTGTCTACTCTAAATAACTAATGTAAGTGAAAGCGTACGTTATTTGTCTTTCTGTGACTGGATTATTTCACTTAGCATGGTATCCTTGAGGTTTATCTGTGTCACAGCATATGTCAGAATTTTCTTCCTTTTCCAGGCTGAATAATACTCCATTGCACGTACATATCATACTTTATTTTTTTAATCTGTTCATCTTGGTTGGGCTTCCCTGGTGTCTCAGTGATAAAGAAGCTGCCTGCCAAGCAGGAGACAGAGATTCGATCCCTGGGTCAGGAAGATCCCTTGGAGGGACAAATGGCAACCCTCTCTAGTATTCTTGCCTGGAGAATCCCATGAGAGAGGAGCCTGCCGGGTTACAGTCCCTGGGGTCACAAAGAGTCACAGTTTAGCAACAAAACAGCAACAACTTGGTTGCTTCCAGCTTTAGTCTATTGAGAATTATTCTGCTAACAAGGTGAAAATGCAAATATTTCTTCCAGAGCCTGTTTTCGGTCCTTTCAGACATAACCCAGAAATGGACTGCTGGGTCATGTGGTACTTCTGTCTGTGATGTTTTGAGGAACCGCCATACTGTTTTCCATGGTGATTGCACCATCTTACATCCCACCAATAATGCACAGGGCTTCCGATTTTTTTACATCCTTGTCAACATTTGTTTTGTGGTTTTTTGATAGTAGCCATCTAATGGGTGTTTATATTTGCCTTTCCCTAATGATTAGTGATGCTGACCATCTTTCTACATGCTTCTTGACCACTTGTATATTGTCTTTTGGAGAAATATCTATTCAAGTCCTTCGGTCATTTTAAAATTGGATTATTTGATTTTTTTGAGTTGTAGGAGTTCTTTGTATAGTCTGAATATTAGCCTCTTATCAAATATTCGAGTTGTGAATATTATCTCCCATTTTGTAGGCTGTCTTCCCCTCCACTGATTTTGATGCACAGAAGTTTTAAAGCTTGATACAGTTGTACTTGTGTGTCTTTGCCTTTGTTGCCTGTCCTGGGAATGTTGACAGGACATGTTTGAGTGAGGCTGGCCGGTGGTTTGTGGTCATAGAGAGGCAAGACGAGGAGGTGTCAGTGGACTACTCACCCTCCAGAGCTCTGCTGTCTTAAAAGTTTTTTGAATTCACATGGCCAAAGGGGTTTAAAGTTTTAGTGTGGACCTTCCATCCATCCTAAAGTGGGAGGGAGACAGCTTCTCACTGGAAGAAACTTCCACCCAGGTCCACTGTAATAGACTAGCCCATGGAGAGTTGAGAAAATGATACTTTTCTCTTTAATAAAAACAAAAGAAAAGAACTGCATGTGCAAACTTATAAAACCCTGACTACACAGTCAAATACTGAACCTACTAATAAGTATATCCTAGGAAAACAAAGACCAAAATACGCAAACTTTGCTGCTAAAAATTAACTTTATAATTGACTCTCTGGCAACAGGGGATAGAGAGAGAACAGCAAAGACATAAGAAAGGCAGAGGGGAGACAGCCCTCCCCCTCTTTCTTCACCCTTTCCTGGGTGGGTGTCTGGCACTCGTGTGCGCTGCGCTGAGACCACCAAGTGCACGTGGGTGGGTTGGTGCCGGGAACTGAGGGAGACCTGCAGAGGACGGAAGTGCCCGAGCCTCTGTCCACCTGCTGACTGCAGGACGGAGTGTTTGTAAAGGAAAAGCTTGGGCCTCTCACACCCTTGGTCTCCCATGAGTCATTTGTGGCAAAGGATGGAGCTACGAACAATTTCTCTGCAGTGCACTTGGACTTTTCTAGGGCTGCGAAAAGCAAGACTAATGAAGGTTACAGGAATCATTTAGTTTCATGACTTCTATTTTGGCTTCCTTACCTCTTGAAAATATTTCCAGTGCCTACTTCCTTTGTCCCTTTCCTCTCCACTTTGATAAAAGATAGCTTTTCCCTCCTGACTTTGAAATTTCCTGAAAAAAGAACATGCTACCTCTTGTACCTTAGCTCATTTAAGGGAACACAGACAGGGGACTTCCTGAAAGCCCTGTGGCCCACCTGCTGACCTGAAGGATTTGACTATCATTGTTTTAAATGGATTATCTTTATTACTTTAATTATTTCCTTTAAGGTCATCTTTAAGACTATTGGAGTTTTTAAAAGAGATATCCGTAGCTGGGTGAGAGAAGCTTACTGAAATTTGTATGTGTGTGTTCATACGTTTGGAGAGATGTGTAAAAACATGTGATTGTTAAACTTATTTTTCTTTTTTTTTTTTTTACTGTGGTAAAATATATGTAACACAAAATTCACCATTTTAACCAGTTTATGCGTACAGTTCAGTGGCACTAAGTACATTCACATTGTTGTGTAACTGTCTCTAGAAGTTTATTATTCGAAACTGAAGTTCTTTACTTATGAAACAATAACTTTTGGTCCTCACTGTACCCTTTTTTGAATGTGAATTTTATAACAATGGCTTAGATTTTGAAAAATGGGATACAGTTTACTTGATCCTTAAATAATGTCTGCTCATCATACTGTGTTTTTAAGACTATTTTTCCCATGCAGTCTCCCCCCACCCTTGAAAAGCACCTCACAGTGTCTTATAAGTCAGCCAAATGAGACACAGTTGAAATGCTAGTTTTATGAGGTTTCCAGGTACTTCTCCATAAAGATTCTGAGAAAGCTATTAAGAATGTACCTAGAGACCTCTTTTGTGGTCCAGTGGTTAAGATTCTGCACTTCCAGTGCAGGGAACACTGGTTCAATCCCTGGTTGAGGAACTAAGAGCCCACAGGCCATGTGGCATGGCCAAAAAATGAATGTACCTAGAATTCTGGAGCAGTAATGCAGCTCCTTGAGGAAAAATGCAATAGAAAGAGGACATTCCACTTAGAGATGGCCACTGAAAACATAGTGGTTTCCAGTCTAAAATTAACATGCCATTTATGAACATGCAATATGAACATTAATACATTCCGATTAATGTTCTGGAATATTAGCATATTAATCAACCCTGAATATTCACTGGAAGGACTGATATTGAAGCTGAAGCTCCAGTACTTTGGCCGCCTAATGCAAAGAGCCAACTCATTGGAAAAGACCCTGATGCTGTGAAAGATTGAGGGCAGGAGGAGAAGGGGGCCAGAGAATGAGATGGCTGGATGGCATCATTGACTCAATGGACATGAGTTTGAGCAAGCTCTAGGAGATAGTGAAGGACAGGGAAGCCTGGCATGCTGCAGTCCATGGGGTCACAAAGAGTCGAACACAACTGAGCGACTGAACAACAGGAGCAACAATAACGGTATTAAGATCCAACAGTCTGAGCATTAACCACATGCTAGACACCATGCTAGGCACTTTACTCACAAGACCCTACACTTGGCTAGTGTTCTCTGCCTCTTACAGTGGGAAAGGCTGACACACAGAGATGAAGGGCATGGTACTAAGAAGTGATGAAATGGGGATTCCAACCCAAATCTATCTGATTTCAGGGTCCGAGCTTATAGTCATCATCATTGTTAGGCCAACCATTGGTACACCATTTTATCATTCAGGATGTCTAGTTTGGAAAGAAAAGAGAGTTGATTTTGTACTTTTTAAAATTGAAGTGAAAATGAAACAGGAGCAATTTATTAGAGGAACATCTGAAAAGATGACATAAGGTTTTGCATAATACAGTCCCTGGTCTCACCTGCCAAGTGCCCTACTGGTCTGCATGCCGGAGTTCTTTTTTCTTTTTAATTTTTTTTTTAATTTTTTTATAATTTTAAAATCTTTAATTCTTACATGCGTTCCCAAACATGAACCCCCCTCCCACCTCCCTCCCCATAACATCTCCCTGGGTCATCCCCATGCACCAGCCCCAAGCATGCTGTATCCTGTGTCAGACATAGACTGGCGATTCGATTCTTACATGATAGTATACATGTTAGAATGCCATTCTCACAAATCATCCCACCCTCTCCCTCTCCCTCTGAGTCCAAAAGTCCGTTATACACATCTGTGTCTCTTTTGCTGTCTTGCATACAGGGTCGTCATTGCCATCTTTCTAAATTCCATATACATGTGTTAGTATACTGTATTGGTGTTTTTCTTTCTGGCTTACTTCACTCTGTATAATCGGCTCCAGTTTCATCCATCTCATCAGAACTGATTCAAATGAATTCTTTTTAACGGCTGAGTAATACTCCATTGTGTATATGTACCAAAGCTTTCTTATCCATTCATCTGCTGATGGACATCTAGGTTGTTTCCATGTCCTGGCTATTATAAACAGTGCTGCGATGAACATTGGGGTACATGTGTCTCTTTCAATTCTGGTTTCCTCGGTGTGTATGCCCAGCAGTAGGATTGCTGGGTCATAAGGCAGTTCTATTTCCAGTTTCTTAAGGAATCTCCACACTGTTCTCCATAGTGGCTGTACTAGTTTGCATTCCCACCAACAGTGTAGGAGGGTTCCCTTTTCTCCACACCCTCTCCAGCATTTATTGCTTGCAGATTTTTGGATCACAGACATTCTGACTGGTGTGAAGTGGTACCTCATTGTGGTTTTGATTTGCATTTCTCTAATAATGAGTGATGTTGAGCATCTTTTCATGTGTTTGTTAGCCATCCGTATGTCTTCTTTGGAGAAATGTCTATTTAGTTCTTTGGCCCATTTTTTGATTGGGTCATTTATTTTTCTGGAATTGAGCTGCATAAGTTGCTTGTATATTTTTGAGATTAGTTGTTTGTCAGTTGCTTCCTTCGCTATTATTTTCTCCCATTCAGAAGGCTGTCTTTTCACCTTGCTTATATTTTCCTTTGTTGTGCATAAGCTTTTAATTTTAATTAGATCCCATTTGTTTATTTTTGCTTTTATTTCCAGAATTCTGGGAGGTGGATCATAGAGGATCCTGCTGTGATTTATGTCAGAGAGTGTTTTGCCTATGTTCTCCTCTAGGAGTTTTATAGTTTCTGGTCTTACATTTAGATCTTTAATCCATTTTGAGTTTATTTTTGTGTGAGGTGTTAGAAAGTGATCTAGTTTCATTCTTTTACAAGTGGTTAACCAGTTTTCCCAGCACCACTTGTTAAAAAGAAAAAATATGGAACGCTTCACGAATTTTAAAAAGTGTCTTCTGAGGCTGTCTCTAGGTCCTTTCCTGTATACCTTTCCTGTGGAAGTCACCATGCAAAGCCCAGTGGTTGGCCAGAGGCCCATTTTTGCCATTCTTAATCAAGAGGGAATTCAGTGATGCTTGAAGAGCATGCCTGATTGGAAGGAAATCTATGGCAGAACTTTTGTTTCTTAGAAATCCATTAAAGGGAAATGCTATCAATCAACTAATTTCAATTAGTATTTAAAGAAATTGTTCCCCACTCTTTAGAAGGAGAGTTACTTCCTGGATCCTCAGGAGTGGCTGTTACAGCTGGGAAGGCAGTTCTCACAAATGATATGAGGGGTGTGCTCTTAAGTGGAGCAGTGTGGTGGGCAGGACCTGGTGACAACTGATGTATCATTCTCAGCCAGCTGTTTGCCACCTTGGATGTGTGTATCTAAGTCAATCTTTCAGTCACTCATTCATTCATTTTTTTGTTCATCAGTAAGCGCCTTCCTTGAGTGAGGCGTACCAAATTATGTAGTGGGCCTTAAAGATTAATCTGCAGAGCCTGCCCCCACAGGGCTTGCTGTGCAGTGAAGGGGACAGACATGCAAACAGGTGCATCACAACACTCATGGCCAATGCCATGGTCAGGCGATGGTCAAAGTGCTGGTGGAGCACAGAAGACAGCAGCAACCCCGGCTTGGGGAGTCTAGAAATCAGGAGGTGCCATCTGAGCTGGGTCTTAAAGGACAAGTAGGGGGTTCCCAGCCAAGTTGTGGGAAAGGGATGTTGTTTCAGGTGGGGATGGCTCATGCTAAGGCACAGAACTGGGGCCAGCCAGCTTGCCTGCATGCTACTTTGCTTCAGATGGGTCTGACTCTGTGTGACCCTATGGGTTATAGTCCTCCAGGCTCCTCTGTCCTTGGCATTCTCTAGGCAAGAATACTGGAGTGGGTAGCCATGCCCTCCTCCAGGGGGTCTTCCTGACCCAGAGATCGAATCCACGTCTCTTAAGTCTACCTGCATTGGCAGGTGGATTCTTTACCACTAGCGCCACCTGGGAAGCCCCAAACAGGTGCAAGCCTCAAACAAAGATATCCACCAAGGGCAGAAGAGAGTGCCTGGGTTTCTTGTTTCTATTTTGTACCGTAAATACAAAATCTTAATTTATATTTTTCTAAAGCTTTCAGCCACCTTAAATATCTGGCTAAAATCTTTCTTTGTCTTAATCTATAGACACAAAGATTCATGTTGTCAAAATAGCATGAATGCTGGTCTTGTAGAAATATTTTATGAACTAAATATCAATACATGGATGAACTGTATAATATCCTGGCTCTTTAGCTCTTCATTGTGTGTAGGGCGGTATAAAGTATTTGTTTTTATCTCTTTTCTTGTGGCTAATACTTACAAAGGCAGCAATGATCTTATCTGACATTCAGAAATATCCATGGAAAAGCCTCTAAGCACTGTAAAGAAAATTGCAGTTTTTCTTCATTCTTTTTTTAAAAATCAGTTTTGAGAAGCTCCCAAAGATATCCAGTGTGAAGCAATTTGCAGAGAGCTTGTTGTCACTCAGTCTGGCTTCCTTTTATTGGCAAATCATAACAGCAAGACTAAAGCACATCTGCATAGTTTTAAATATGCCTCAAATGAGAAATAATGACTACTAGGCAGGGAGTGGCTACTCAAGCAGAAGCCACAGTTACAGCACGCAGGAATGAGCAAAATTTGAATAATTTTGAAAGAATGAGGCAGGCTGCACTGCTCCATATTTACATTATATAGGCAAATTAAGGATCCTAAAAGTAAAAAAAAAAATCCACCATTTGCCATGAGAAATAGATGAGAAGGGAATTAGAACAAATTATGAATCTGCCTGCCAATACAGGAGATGTAAGTTCGATCCCTGGGTTGGGAAGATCCCCTGCAGGAGGGCAGGGCAGCCCGCTCCAGTATTCTTGCCTGGAGAACCCTATGGACAGAGGAGCCTGGCGGGATACAGTCCACGAGGTTGCAAAGAGTTGGACATGACTGAGCGGCAGAGCAACAGCAGCCCTTCCAGGAGGATCAGTAAATCTTGGGAGGAAAGAAGAGAGGCTGAGAGCAATGTGTGCAGGTGGATTGGGCCGGACTGCTGAGGCAGTGAGGCTTCCTGCTCCCCTCCGCCTGCCTCTGGAGAACTGGGGACATCCTACTTACCACCTTCAGGGCCATTTAGGAAACTCTGATTTATAGCAGATACTGTACAAAGAGAAAATTGTGCCTGCCTAGGGCCAGCTGCAGAGAAGGCAATGGCACCCCACTCCAGTACTCTTGCCTGGAAACTCCCTTGGACAGAGGAGCCTGGTAGGCTGCAGTCCATGGGGTCACTAAGGGTCAGACATGACTGAGCGACTTCACTTTCACTTTTCACTTTCATGCATTGGAGAAGGAAATAGCAACCCACTCCAGTGTTCTTGCCTGGAGAATCCCAGGGACTGGGGAGCCTGGTGGGCTGCCATCTATGGGGTCACACAGAGTCAGACACGACTGAAGTGACTTAACAGTAGCAGCAGCAGCAGCAGTAGCAGCAGGGCCAGCTGACCAGCTCCTCAGCTGGGAGAGGGGCCCGATTCACTAACTCAGTGAGGAGTTGGGCCCAGGTGGTAGAGAACTCAGTGCTCTCAGGTTACTGATGGCTGTGAGGTGCTGGCTGAGCCTGACTCATGCTTTCGGTCAGTGTGTCGGGGTGGGAAAATTCCATGTTGCTAAAACCATTAATATTCCATTTTTTTCCCTCATTTCGTTTGCCTGGTAGGTTTTTGCTCATACTATATTTCAATGTTGCTTAAGCATTTTGCTTTGGGTGCATCTCTTGCATACTCAGGCAGTGATGGTGACATTTCCAGCGATTGCTATAATTTTCGACTTTATATACAGAGACATCTGTCACTGAGAGCATTACATGAAAAGCGGCCAAGCTAGTTTCTGGGATCGGACGGCCCCTAGACGCTGATACATGAACTGTGTTGAGTAATGAGTCTGGGTGGATTTACAGGCTAAGGGCAAGTTTGACTTGCAGTCCACTGTACTCCAATGGGCTTCCCAGGTGGAACAGCAGAAGAGAACCCGTCTGTTAGTGCAGGAGACTCAGGTTCAATCCTGGGGCAGGAAGGTCCACTGGAATAGGAAATGGCAACCTGCTCCAGTATTCTTGCCTTGAAAATTCCGTGGACAGAAGAGCCTGGTGGCCTACAGTCCACGGGGTCTCAAAGAGTTGGACACAACTGAGCACACACACACACACACACACACTCCAAAACAACACAGCACCTGACCTTCTACAGAAGGTGGATGTGTTGACAGGAATAATATTAATGTGGCTTGAACTTGGGTTTGTCAAGTATAGACTTATATTTTCAAAATATTTAAGGCTAACACAAATCAAAATTAATTTTGTCAGTTACATTTTTATTCAGTCTTGAAAGCTTTATCGATTTGTATTAGTTATCATGAAACCCATGCAGTATTTCATAAGCAGAATTTTCAGGAGGTTTTATGTCCCTTTTTATAAACCTCTGATGAAAAAAACAAGCAACATGATAGGGAAATAGAAAGGTGTAGTTTGCACACTTTGCGTGCTCTCAAACATCGTCACCTGACTGACTATAGATGTGATCTTTGCTGCTCCGAGTAACAGAAAGCTCACCCCATAAAAAGGAGTTAATTGGCTCGTGTAACTGAACAGTCTAATAGTAGACAAAGGTGTAGATGCAGCCTGGCCCGCGGCTCGTATGTCAGAGTTAGTGTCTAAGTCTTGGTTCTCTTTCTTTGTGTTAGCTCCAGTTTCAAACCACCTCCTCTCAAGATGGCTGAAGGTAGTTCCTGGACTTTCCCTTGCAGAGATATAGCATCAGGAAACCCTATTTCCATCCCCTGTTTTGACTTTATTCTGACTTGACACCCTAAGGTCGTCTTGGGACCAGCACTGAGTAGCTTAGTTCTGGGCCAATACCCTGCCCCTAAAACCAACGGCTTTCCACGCAGTATATGGACTGTGTCAGGAAGAGGTACATATCTGAACAAAACTAGAGACTTTGGAGGCTGGGAGGAAATTAGCAAATATCTCTAGAGTCCCCATGCCTCTAACAGGAGGAAAACCAGCAGGTTCTGTCTTTGGCATCACCTACCACAGGTCCCTGGTGGCTCAGACAGTAAAGCATCTGCCTACAATGTGGGAGACCCAGGTTCGATCCCTGGTCAGGAAGATCCTCTGGAGAAGGCAATGGCAACCCACTCCATTACTCTTGCCTGGAAAATCCCATGCACGGAGGAGCATGGTAGGCTACAGTCCATGGGGTCACAAAGAATCGGGCACGACTGAGTGCCTTCATTTTCACTTTCTTTCACCACAGATCCTTGTAGGAGCATCACAGTTCTTAGGTTTCTTCTAGTTATTTCTTGATCTGATTTTTGCTTCCTTAATCCTTAATCTCCTCTCTACAGTCCTTGTGTGACTGTTTGCTTTTCTCCATATTCACCCAAACACAGAACATCATTCTCTTCTCCTAATTTGCTTCAATGTGTTCTAAGAGAGGCAGTGTATATGGCAGTCCTTAACTGAAGACTGGAGTAATGAGAATGAGTTACTTAGTAACACATTGCAGCACACTATTTAAATTTGAATGTAGCTCATAAAAAAGTTTTCTAGATGTAGTTCATACACCATAAAATTCACTCTTATAAAGTGTACAATTCAGTGGTTTTTAGTTGTTCGATCATCACCACTGTTTAATCGCATATCATTTTCATCATCCCAGAAAGAAACTCTGTATCCATCAGGGTTCCTCTTCGCTTCCCCCCTCTCTCCATACCCTGGCAACCAATAATCTGCTCTTTGTCTATTCTGGACATTTCACATAAATGGAATCATGTAATATGTGACCTTTCGTGTCTGGTTGCTTTCACTTAGCGTAAGGTTTTCAAGGTTCATTCATGTTGGAGCATTTATCAACTTCATTCCTTTTATGGTAGAATAATATTCCATTGTATGGGTATATATCATCTTGTTTATCCATTCATCTATTGATGGATGCGTGTGCATTTCCACATTTTAGCTACTATGAATAATCCTGCTATGAATGTTGAGGATATTAGCTTGTTTTAAAAATGTCTGTACCGCATCTGCTGTGGGGAATTTCTCACTGACTCTCTTCTCTTTGTACCCCTGCCTCCCTGTAGGTTTTGTACTCGTGCAACCACTGAAGTCAGCAGGGGGAGCAGCTTTTGGAATGACCAGCCAGAGTGGGTGTGTGTTGTGTTAAGTGTGGGGTGTCTATTGGCCATCTAAGTGGAGAGGTCAAGAAGAGAGGTGGGCATAGGGGTCTGGCGTCAGGGAAGGGGTCAGGGCTAGAGACATGAATCCCCGGGAGTCATCAAGAAATGGATGTACTTAGAGCTGTGAGTTTAGATGAGACCACCAAGCAGGGAGAGTGGATGGAGGGGAAGAGAGGACCAGGGATTGAACGCTGCCTGCTCCATCCCTAAGAGGGCAGGGAAGAGAGAGAGAACTTGCAGAGGTGCCCCAGGGAGTGACCAGTGAGGCGGGGGGAACAGGAGGGAGTGTGGGATCAGGGAGGAAAGGGTGACCAGCTGTGCAAGGCCCCACAGTTAGGAGCCTGCTCTGGTTTTTATCAATACCATCGTTGGGAGGAGGGAGAGAGCAGAGAACTCAAACTTCAAGCGTCACAATGCAGAGTGAAGGGTCAGTGTCTGCAATGGATAAACCAAGAGGCGGCAGAAAGAAGAGCACAAGCACATTTTAAAAAATGAAGCTAAATACCCCAAGAAGTTCAGAAGTTGCTCCAGAGAAGAGGGGCACAGGTGGGGGACAGGGGAGTGGGACAGAGGATTTGTAAAAACACTTTGGCCTATTTGACCTTCAACTAATGTACATGTACTTCGTTGATGAAGAAAATTTAAAGGACGCCAAAAAAAGAGGACTTCTGCACGTGTGCACACACACACACACGGGGACTTCTGAGTGGTGTTTCACCAGGTGAACACAGAGTCTTGCTGTGGCTGGGGGGCCTCCTGCCCTGGTTTGATGACTTCCTTCATGCGCCCTACAAGGCTTGGACACTTTACTCTTCATTCACTAAACTCTTTTCTGGCCCAGGATGGGTAGGGATAACAGAGGCTCCGGGGAAGAACCCGGGAAGGAAGTAACTGGAAATCTCTCCTTTCTCCCAGGTGCTGTTTGCTCTGCTGTCTCCCTTCTGCTGAGGGTGGGTAGAAAGTGGGGTGATGCCGTCTCACCCCCTTCCCTGTCACACTATAATCTCCCCCAGCACAGCAACCCCCTGTACCACCCAGGCTCACCAAAGACGATGTGGCCTCTCTACTTTGGGAAATGAGAATTCTCAGAAGACCAACAGAAACGCATGTAGAAAATGACTGAAATTACTGGTTATCAGGAGAAATGATGGCCTGAAGCTGTGGGAAGGGAGTGGATAGGTTGGAAGTGGGCTAAGATTCTCTAATGACGTGATGAGTAGCTTTTTGCTTATTTCCTGTGGCTTTTGCTCCAAATGAGAGGTTTCAATTCTCACGTGGTGAAGTGTGCAGTATAAATCCAACATTTATCACGCAGGGACTTCCAGGGAGGCGATTCAGAGGTCCCACCTGCATGATGAAGCGAGGTTAGGAATAGTGGCACCCAAACCAGAAAGAAGCAGAGAGTAGAGAAAGAAAACCGAAAGGTGGAAAGGGGACTGTTATGGACCGAATATTGATGTAGCCCACCCTCCCCTGTGTGATGGTGTTTGGAGGTGGGGCCTTGGAAGAAGATCAGCCACGAAGATGGAGCCCTCTGGAACGGATCACTGCCCTTAGAAGAGGCGGAGGGATAGATGGGCCTCTTTCTACCAAGCAAGGACACAGGGAGGGAGAAGTCGGCAGTCTGCAACCGGGGAGAAGTCGCCAGAACCAGATTTGCTGGCATGCTCATCTCAGACTCAGCTTCTAGGACGTGAGAAATAAATGTTTATTGTTTAAGCCACCCAGTCCATAGAGGTTTTTTTTTTTTTTTTTTTTTTTTATGACAGCCCACACTGAGACAGAGACTGACAAGTACAAGGTGGGAGAGAGGAAAGCCAAGTAAGATGAGATGATTTTTTTTTTTTTAAGAGTAATAGGAAGAGAGGAAACTGTCTGAAGAGTTGGGTTTGAGTGTTATTTGGGGACTGATACAATGGGTTAATGTACTAATTTCCTGTGGCTGCCATAATGAATTATCACAGACCTGATGGCTCCAAACAGCAGAAATGTATTCTCTCACAGTTCTGCCATTAGCCCCAAATCGAGGTGTTGACAGGGCCATCCTCCCGCCAAAGGCTCCAGGAGGGACCATTCCTTGCCTTGTCCACCTTCTGGAGGCTCCAGAAGTTCCTAGGCTTGCAGCAGCGTCACGCCCATCTCTGTCTCCACCTTCTCAGAGGCTGCCCTTGCCCCTACTTCTCCTCTGTGTCTATGCCTCAGATCTTCTACCAGTCACTGGACTTAGGGCCCACTCCAAGTCTAGGACGATCTCATCTTGAGATCCTTAACTTAATTACACCTGCAGAAGCTCTATTTCCAAATTAGGTTACATTTACAGGGGGGGAGCATTAGAATTTGACTGTATCTCCTGGGGTACCTCTAATTCAACCCACTACGGATAACTTACCCTTGTTTTGACTTAAGTGTAAAGGAGAATTTCTCAGGAGTATTGGGCAAAATTTAAAGTTCTTTTTCGGTTTTGTTTTGTAAAAAAAAAAAAAAGTAAAATGAATGGATAAACAGTAAGCTATTAAAAATCTGGAGTAGGACTGAGGGAAAAAACAGGCAATTGAGAACCTGAGAGGGAGTAGAAACCTATGATAAGAGTTCAGCCATTTTTTTCTGTTATCTCATTGGATTTTGTGTGTGATCATAAAGGTGACATGCAGCAGGCATAGAGCAGGGAAACAAATACGATCCTGACGTTTCCAGGAGTCCCTGTGCCCAGTGATTTTCTAGCTATATATTTGACTCACATAAATGATTGTCATATCTGTTCACTGACTTAACAAACTCTGAACCCTGATGACGTGTGTCGGGCCCCAGGAGAGGAACCAATAGGGATGCGACTGACCAGTGCCCTTGGTGAGTTCATGGTCTGATAGGAGAGAAGGACCTTCTCACAGGAAAGGAGCCCACATGAGACAGATGCGGGGATTCAGGCAAGACAGTGCAGCTGGGTAGAGGGCTCAGAGAAGGGCTTCCTGGAAGAGGTGGCATTGAGGAGGGTTGTTGTAGAAGGGAGGACTGAGTGTGTGGGGGAATGATAGGAGGAAGGCCATTCTAGGCAAAGGCAAAACAGATGCATGAAAGGTTGCCAGTGTGTGCGGGGAAAAATGAGGGTCTCAGCTCTGTTGGATGTTAGGGTTTGTGGAAGAAAGTAGCAGAGATTAAGTGTGGAGAGGCTGGGTTGGCACCCAACCATGAAGGGCCCTGAAGGTCATGCAAAGGAGTTTGTTGTGCGGATGCACTGTTCTCAGGTTGGGAGGGAGCGCACAGCCCCGGGAGGGCGGTTTGAGAGTCTCCAGTAGAGGGTGTAGCTGGAAAGAGCCCCTCCAAAGGGTGTAAAGTGTCTGCTGGGGCATCCTCCTCCCAGGGTCCTATGCCCTAGATAAAGGGGACCCTTAAAGCTTTGAGCAGGGGGTGGCTTGTCTGCACCTCCTTGGAAGACTTACTGGGCTGGGGTGAGACCTGAGGTAGCATCCTGTGTGGACACCACCACCATCACCCTCATTATGAGGAGGTGAGTGCTGGCCTAGGGAAGGAGTCATGGGAAGACGAAAGAGGAAAGCAGTTGGCTCTAAGATCGTCTCTGTGATCAGGGACTGAACTGTTCAGCTTCTGGGCTAGATCTGGCGGAAAACTCTCCTTGCCGATCAACGTTCACTCCTTATTCAGGTTAAGTAAGGTGTACAAGATTCTCTCAGCATCTCATCCCGTAGCATGTTAGCTGGTGAATTGCTGACTCTGAGGGTGTGTACATCAGTGACTGAGATGCTTGCTTGTTCTCTGATAGTATTCTTAGACTCTTGAGTTGTTTTCTGTTTCTCTGACATTGGGGGAGGGCAAGATGAATGTCCAAATCCTCCTTGCATCTTTCATTTGGATGATGGAAAGATTTAAAGGTGTCACCAGTGCCTTGGTTTTTTCTTTCGTGATATTTCTTTATTTGGTGATGTCAGGTCTTAGTTGCAGCATGTAGGAGTCCGGCAGGACCTTTTCTTGCTGTCCTAAACTCTCTAGCTGTGACTCATGGGCTTAGCATGCAGGCTTAGTTGATCCTTGGCATGTGGGATCTTAATTCCCCAACCAGATAGAACCCTTGTCCTCTGCATTGTGAGGCAGATTCTTAACCACCTGATCACCAGGGAAATCCCACTGGTCCCTTGTTGCTATGGCACCTCTAGTGAGGTCCATGAGGTGCTAGAGCAGGGGTGAAGGGGATGTGAGAACATACTGGAACGTAGACATGGCTATGGGCTGATGTATTAGCTCCGCTTTCCATGGAGACTCCATCCATCCAGCTCAGGTCAAAAAGCTAGCTAATCATTCTCACCTCCTCTCATTCTCTGTCTTCTCATTCAGTCTGCCGGTTTCGACCTTCAAAATAAGGCAGCCAAAAAGGAGAACCATGAGGACCTTATGCTAAGTGAAAGTCAAAAAAGACAAATACTGTACGATTCCATGTAAGATGAGGCATCTAGAATAGTCAAAGTCAAAGTGTAGAATGGTGGTTGCCAGAGGCCGGGAGGAATGGGGAGCTAGTGTCTGATGGTACATTTCAGTTTGGAAGATAAAACATTCCAGAGGTAGATGGTGGTGATGGCTTACAACATTGTGAATGTACTTAATGTCACTGAACTGTACATTCAGAAGTGGCTCAGACGGTAAATTTTATGTTATGCATGTGTGCGTGCTCAGTTGTTTTGGCTTGTCCGATGCTTTGCGATCCCAAAGCCTGCCAGGCTCCTCTCACCATGGGGGTCCTCAAGGCAAGAATTCTGGAGCGGGTTGCCATGTCCTTCTCCAGTTTTCAGTCATTTGATCACTCCCCGCCCCCACCCTAAGGAGTGTGAACACTGGTTCCAGGGCTCTTAGCTGTGTGCGGTTCGGGTGTATTTGTCAGTAACATAAAAATAAAGACTATTTGAATGCAATGCCTGCAAGTTTGAAGCACGAGCTAGGAGCAGGTCTCAGGAAGCATGTCCTCAAGGAATCCTGGAACAGAAACATCGCTTGCTCACTGTAGCAAATAGAGAGTAAGTAGAGAAGGACGGTTTGAGGTTTGGAATTCAAATTCCTCTTTGCCATTTTAACTGCTTTTGTGATGTTGGGCATATCATTTAGCTTTCTTGTGTTTTGGGGCATCTCACCAGTATAAGTGAAATAACTCTGCCAGCTGTCTTCATAGAAGAATAACGGGTAAGGAAATGCTAATCACTTGGTGTAAAGTATTCTGAAAAGCCAACTGCTAAAGAACAATATGCTGTGCTGGCATGAAACTGGATATTGGACTAGAGGATCAACCAGGTGTCCTTGAAAATTCAACACTGGTAAGCTTGCCTCCAGTAGCTTAGGGAGATGATGACAAGTCCTCTGTGTCAGAGTGACTCTGTGACAGAGTTTTCAGTCATTATTTTTATCATGAAAGCCTGCACTATCTTAGCTCTAATCTAAACTCGTCTCCTAAATTTTAGTCTCCTAGAATGAGGTATTGACTATGCCAAAGCTTTTGACTGTGTGGATCACAATAAACTGTGGAAAATTCTAAAAGAGATGGGAATACCAGACCACCTAACCTGCCTCCTGAGAAATCTATATACAGGTCAGGAAGCAACATTTAGAACTGGACATGGAACAACAGACTGGTTCCAAATAGGAAAAGGCTGTATCAAGGCTGTATATTGTCACCCTGCTTCTTTAATTTATATGCAGATTACATCATGAGAAACACTGGACTGGAAGAAGCACAAGCTGGAATCAAGATTGCTGGGAGAAATATCAATCACCTCAGATATGCAGATGACACCACCCTTCTGGCAGAAAGTGAAGAGGAGCTAAAAAGCCTCTTGATGAAAGTGAAAGAGGAGAGCGAGAAAGTTGGCTTAAAGCTCAACATTCAGAAAATGAAGATCATGGCATCCTGTCCCATCACTTCATGGGAAATAGATGAGGAAACAGTGGAAACAGTGTCAGACTTTATTTTTTTGAGCTCCAAAATCACTGCAGATGGTGACTGCAGCCATGAAATTAAAAGACGCTTACTCCTGGGAAGAAAAGTTATGACTAACCTAGATAGTATATTCAAAAGCAGAGACGTTACTTTGCTGACTAAGGTCCGTCTAGTCAAGGCTATGGTTTTTCCAGTGGTCATGTATGGATGTGAGAGTTGGACTGTGAAGAAGGCTGAGCGCCGAAGAACTGATGATTTTGAAATGTGGTGTTGGAGAAGACTCTTGAGAGTCCCTTGGACTGCAAGGAGATCCAACCAGTCCATTCTGAAGGAGATCAGCCCTGGGATTTCTTTGGAAGGAATGATGCTAAAGCTGAAGTTCCAGTACTTTGGCCACCTCATGCGAAGAGTTGACTCATTGGAAAAGACTCTGATGCTGGGAGAGATTGGGGGCAGGAGAAGAAGGGGACGACCCAGGATGAGATGGCTGGATGGCATCACGGACTCGATGGACGTGAGTCTGAGTGAACTCCGGGAGATGGTGATGGACAGGGAGGCCTGGCGTGCTGTGATTCATGGGGTCGCAAAGAGTCGGACACGACGAGTGACTGAACTGAACTGAAACTGAACTGAGAATGAGGTATGTTCCTGTCTTTGTTCTCACTCCTGGAAATGGATCAATATAAACTTTGGCTGTATTAAAGCAAACCCACCTCCTGCAGGAAGTTTTTCCCAATTAGTCCTACTTACGTACCCTACAGCCCTTCTGGGACAGCAAGCTTATCTTCCCAATATCCCTAATAACCAAACATTAAGCAGATACCTATATAACAACATAGCCATGCATGAGCTGTCCATATATCTGTTTTCAGTTGCTCTCTTTTCTCTATTAAGTGGATTATTCCTCAAGAGTTCTAAAGCCATGGTGCAAAGGTGCAACCTGATTGTTAATTACAGAGCTCCAACTTAAGATATGAGGCATCCATGTAGGATTCCAAAACTGTGTGCATGACATGTTTTTTTTTTTTTAGACTCTGTATTCTAGTCATTTTTGTCTTCTCTGTCGAGCAGTCTCTCCTAGGCTTTTTAATTGCTTGTGATTGGTCACTTCGTTTGTCTTTTTGGCTGTAGGACTTTTGGAACAGAATGCAGTGTTCAAGGTAAGTTTCAAGTCACCTATTTCATATGAAAAGCAAAGCACTAATATAATGGTACACATTTATTTCCCCCATAAACATGTATTAAGAGCCACAGCCAGCATTGTGCTGAGTGTTAGGGACATAAAGATTAAGGATGTGGCCACTGGCTCATAATCTAACATGTCACGCACACAGTTTTGGAATCCTACATGGATGCCTCATATCTTAAGTTGGAGCTCTGTAATTAACAATCAGGTTGCACCTTTGCACCATGGCTTTAGAACTCTTGAGGAATAATCCACTTAATAGAGAAAAGAGGACAACTGAAAACAGATATATGGACAGCTCATGCATGGCTATGTTGTTATATAGGTACCTGCTTAATGCTTGGTTATTAGGGATATTGGGAAGATAAGCTTGCTGTCCCAGAAGGGCTGTAGGGTACGTAAGTAGGACTAATTGGGAAAAACTTCCTGCAGGAGGTGGGTTTGCTTTAATACAGCCAAAGTTTATATTGATCTTGAACCTATTATCTGTTTGTCTTTTAGGAAAAACTTTCTAATTTTCTACCATTCAGAATCTGGGATTCCAAACCTATCTCTTTGATGCAGGAAGTGTGATGTTTGGGGCTTGCCTCTGTGCTTTTTGTTCTCAAACCAAAAGTGTGCATTTTCACGCACTAGGTTGTGTTGTTCAGGTGTGCGTTGGCAACACCTCCCGATTTAGCTCAGCCACGTATTTCATGAGCCACCATTCATTTCTCCTTAAAGATCGCTCATTAAGATGACAGCTAAGTCCTTAGCCGGCCCGCCTTGGGACCGTGGGCCCCACGTCACACTTTGTGGCTCAGAGCCCTGGGTTGTATTGATGCCTTTAATCCACGTGCCCGTGTGCATCTGCTAGGTGAGATTTGCTAGAATTTGTTGCCATAAGAGCTTTGCCACGGTGAACATCTGCCACCTCTTGGGCCTGTTCGTCTGTCAGACAAGTGGAGCTTCCACAGGCAATCTTGTACACTGGGCTTGGCTTCTGTTCTGTGAGGCCTAGGAGTTTGTTGCCCCTCATTCTTCTGAACCACTGCAGGAACACTTTCCTTCCTTTAGTATATGTTCAGAGTCCTGGGCAGGCCGTGACGCTGGCCACATGAGAGGCCAACTGAACCCAGGTTACGCAGTATTTCTTTGCATCCCCTCCACTTGGAATGTTGAGGCCTCTGGCTTTTCTTATCGCTTCATTACTTGCCTGTGGCTCCGTCTTCATTATCGGGGGCTTGAGAAAGCTCACCAGCAGGACCTAGCACGCAGAGGCATTAACTAGTGACTGGCCTTCCTTGTGCACTCCGGGCAGCCCTGCGACTGTCATTCTACCCTGTCGCTTGCTGTTCCGTGAGATTCACCACTTAGTCAGACGGCCAGGGTTCCTCTGGATACGTTATTATTACTCCCCTGGGACTTGGTTTCATCATTCTTTATGTGGGCGTGCAAAGGCTCCCTCTTGCACAGGTGGCTGCAAGGAATTATAAACCAATAAAGAGATTGCTTAGCATATGGCTGAATGTCAAGGGCAATAGAAACGCTTAATTTCATTTATTTAGTAGTAGTTGGATGGCCATGTGGATGTTGCTGTGGAAACCGTAACGCCTGAATTCTCTGACACTTATCTGTATTTTGCTTTTAAGTGAGGCTTTAAATTTAAATCCTGTGGGGTTTTTTTTTTTTTCGTATTAGAAAAGTATCAGGAAAGATCAGCGTTTGATCTCAATCACAACATTTCCATAAGAAGCTGTGTGAGCTGTCCCTTCTTCCCCACCAAGGAACATCTGTTGTCCAGTTTCTCTCATCTGATCCCTCTTTTTTTCCCCCAAGGTCTTGTCTCTGTTCACCCACCCACCCACCCATCTATTCACCCATCCAACACACTGCATTTGCAGTTCATGAGCCGACTGGGGCAAATGCAGGTGGACCAGAACTATTGATTTTCTAGCAGGAACAGAACTGAGAGGATGTCTTTGGTGACAGAGATGTGTGTTGGCAGATCTTGTAGAGTGGCGAGATGGAGGTGGAGGCGACAGAGGGTGTGGCTGCAGGGAAAGGGGAGATTTTAGCAATTCGGAGGACCAGAGGCCCCACAGGCTGGTGCCCTGGGCTCAGGCAACATGTAGCTGGGGGATCTGGGTGTGGCAACAGCAGCATCTGGTTAGAAAAATCGATCTTGACTCTAAGCTCTCACTGGAGGAACTTGTGCAGTTCCCCAGCTCCGGCAAGCTCCTCTCTCCCTCAGGAAGGGTCTCCATGTGGCCACCTATCCCCCACCATAGGCTTCGAAGCCCTTCCCTGGGCTGCATGGACCTCCCTGCCCATCACCTCCTGGGCTTGACTGTGGTGCTCGTTCCCAGCACCTGCTCCCACTCCTGCTCCTGCCAATGTTTGCTCACTCCCTTGCCTCCGCCACCTCGATCTTGTTCTGGCAGTTCTTTGCGTGCCTGCATGCTCAGTCGCTTCGGTCGTGTCCAACTCTGTGAGACCCAATGGACTGTAGCCCATCAGGCTCCTCTGTCCATGGGATTCTCCAGGCAAGAATACTGGAGTGGGTTGCCATGCCCTCCTCTAGGGGATCTTTCCTGCCCAGGGATTGAACCCTCATCTCTTGCAGTGCAGGCAGATTCTTGACTGCTGAGCCATCTGGGAAGCCCCTGGCAGTTCCTTACAGAGATGCTAATAGCACAACTTTTTCTCAAGCACGTATTCTCAGCTTTTTCGTGACTCTTCTGTTCCCGCCAGGAATTAACGAGTGTCTCCTAGTGTTCCTCCCCGTGTTGCGTTCATTCTGATCGATGTGAAGAGAGACTCCAGGGTTCCAGCTGTAGCTGCTGGAATTCCTGAAGTGCACACGCAGGTCAACCTTCTCTCTGGGAATTTTGCTTCAGAGGGAAAGGCAATTGGATTATTGTGGCTACATCTTTTCTAAATGAAACACATCGTCTTCTCCTTTTCCGTTGTTGTCAAAAAGGCTATTTCAGCTCACATCCTGAAAATCACCCCTTGCACCTCAAGCTTCCTCCTCCTATTTGTTTGGTCTCTGAGCCCAGCTGATCAAGCGCTGATAGTTCTGAAATCAATCTTCATTTCCACTTGCTGTTTTATCTCTCCCATTACTTTTTAGAAATGACTTTAGTGAGGTTTATTTTACATATAATCAGGTTCAATCTACACAAGTGCACTTCTTTTTTTGGGGGGGGGGTAAATTTAGCAAGTAGTGCAGCTATTATCATAAGTCAGTTTCAGAACATTTGCATCACCCCAGTAAGATCCCTCAGGCCTACAGTTAATCCCTGTTTCTACCCCCAGCCCCACGTAACTGCTAATCTACTTTCTGTCCCTACAGATTTGTCTATTCTGAAAATTTCACATAAATGAAATCATATGATATATGGTTTCTCATGTCTGGTTTCTTTCACTTAGCCTAATGTTTTTGCAGGCCATCCATGTTGAGGCAGGTATCAACTCTTCCTTCCTTTTTATTGCTAAATAATGTTCTGTTGTATGGATATGCCACATTTTGTCTAACCCCTTACCAACTGGTGAACATTTAGGTTCTTTCTACATTTCGGCTATGATGAATAATGCCACTATGAACTTTCTGTGTGCCAGTCTTTGTGTGGTATTGTTTTTATTTCTCTCAGGTAGATACTTAGTTTATACTTAACTTTTTGAGAAACTGCCAAACTGTTTTCCCAAGCGGCTACCTCATTTTACATTCCCGCCAGCAATGTATGAGGGTTCCTGTTTCCCCATAACTTCAACAAGAGTTGCTATTGTCTGCCTTTGTGATTATATTCATTCCAGTGAGTATGAAGTAGTATCTCACTGTGGTTTTTAATGTTCATTTCCATAATGACTAACGATGTTAAGCATTGTTTCATGTGCTTTATTAGCCATTTATATAACTTCTTTGATGAAACACTGTCCACATTTTTTGTCTTTATATGAGGATTCTTGGTTCCTAATGACTGAATTCTATGACCTCCCCTTACCTTTTTCCTCTTGACTGGTTGGCTGCTGCCATGTAGCACTTCTCCAACCTAGTTTTTACAAAGTGCTACCAGATTAAAGTTATGTGTGGCCTTGGCCATGTTCCTCACCCTTAGTGTTCTCCACTGTCTGAAGTTCAAAACCCTAATCCTTGACATTCAAACTATTACATGACATGGTTCCATCCCTCCATACTCCCACAGGCACCTGGGTTCTGGAAAAAGAGTTCCCTCGGGGCATCCCTGCCCTTTTCTCCTGGGTGTCTGTCTCTTGTCTGACGTCTTTCCCACCCTTTCCTAACCTCTGACCCATCCTTCAAGGCCCAGTCACTCTCCACTCCTCCTCACTGACTTCCCCAGTGAGAATATCCCACCTTTCTCTGGCTTCCTTGACTCTGTTTCCTTTGTTCTGCTGACCTGCTTAGCTGACCTACCTCTAAACCAAGTGCTGTTTTTGAAATTTTATATAAGAATGTTTCCCGGCACCCAACAATACAATGATATTCTGCTCCAGCTCTAAGTTCATCAGAGCAGTCATCAACTAGACATGAAGTGGTTTTGTTTTGTGTCCTGGACTCTCACAGCCTTTTAAAGTCTCATCTATCACCAGCACGTGCTGTACTTCTGATTCTGTGTGTGGCTCCTGGTTGGGGACCGAAGAAAGGTCTGTGCTTCTTCCCTTGCACCCTGCCCCACCCCCGACTGGATCTGTGTCTTGGGCAGGTCACCTCCCCTTTAGAGGGTTCTAGGATCCCCTTCTTATATTCCTAACTATAAATTTAGTGAGTTGTGAAGGTAAATGATGTAAAATTAGTTTTCTTTTTTTTTGTAAAGTGCTTTGAAATATTATTTTGTTGTAAAATATTTTTAATCACCAGTATTCTCTTTCCATCTGTCTTGCCAGCATATCGTACTTTTTGCCCTTTTGGTTGTTGTTGCTGTTTCTTTTGTTTTTGTATCCTGGCTTCCACTACGCATAGGTAGGAAACCCACATCCTTTACCCTTCTAGCTCCTTGTGATTCATTTTCTAAAAATTAAAACTTGCTTTAATTTCCTTTTTTTTTTTTAAATTTAGTAACTTTTCTTAGCAAGCTTTTTGGGGGTTGGTGATGGACAAGGAAGCCTGGTGGGCTGCAGTCCATGGGGTCGCAGAGTTAGATACGACTGAGTGACTGAACTGAACTAAAATTTTCTTATAGTAAAATAGTGATTATAATGTTACATTTTTCTCAGAAAACATAGAGGAAACTCTCAGAGAGCTGTTGTACTCTTAATACCTTGATGTTACTTCTCTTTTTTTTTTCTGTTGCATAATTTTGTTTCCACTGAATTATCATTATATTGTACATACTTACATTTTAAAAAATACTTAACACTGGCTCCCCTGATGGGAAAGATATTGGTCAAGACTCTGAACTTCCAATGCAGGGTACATGGGTTTGATCCTGGGTCAGGGGTCTAAGATCCCACATGTACCACAGTTTGGCCAATAAAACCAACAAAAAACTTAACACTAATATATCATCAACATCTTTCCACTTTTTCCATAAAATTATTCTTTTATGAGAACATTTTTAATGGCTGCATGGTACTCTACAGTCTGACTACTGTAAGTTTTTAAACCCATCCCCTACTGATGCACACATAAATTGTTTCTCTGACTTCACTATCATAAACAATGGTACACAGAGTGCTGTAATCCCTTTTCAGAGCAGGAGGCTTCTTGTGATAAGTGGCAGCATCTTCCATGGCCATCACATCTGGTGCCCAGTGTCAATGGGAGGGCACTCATCAGATCGTCCTCTGGTTTTAAATATATCTTTCTTTTTGAATTTTATTTATTTTGGGCTATGCTAGGTCTTTGTTGCTGTGCAGGCTTTTTTCTAGTAGCGGCAAGCAAGGGCTCTGCTCTAGTTGTGTGTGCAGTCTTCCCACTGGGGTGGCTTCTCTTGTTGCTGGGCATGGACGCTAGGGCACATGGGCTCAGTAGCTGTAGTGCTTGGGCTTAGTTGCTGTGCAGCCTGGGGGATCTTCCCGGCCCAGGGACCAAACCCATGTCTCCTGCATTGGCAGGTGAATTCTTTACCACTAAGCCACGAGGGAAGCCCCCACATCTCTATTTTTAATCATTGGTCTTTTCTTCACAATCTGAAAGCCAAAAACAAAAACAAAAAAAATCACTCTAACCACACAAATTTGGTTCACACCCTTTCCTCTTTATCTTCTGAACTATCTGAACTTTGGACTGAAATCAAACTTGGAATTGAGCATGAAAGGAATTTGTGAGCATAAAATGATTAATGATTGAAATGATCATCCAAGAGTGGAAAACCTTCCTTAGGTTGCAGGATAACAACCTTCTCCAGCACTACAGTAGTGCTCCAAGTACACAAATTAAAGTTATCAGCTTGCGGATGATTCTTTGGCAGCCCATACATGATCATATGGTCCCCAGAACACCAGTAGATCACATGCAAATATTGTTTGCATATTCATCACGATACCACATGGACAGTGTAAGCTGCTTTGATTCTCTTTCAAGGAGAAACGCAGGCGCCTCTGGCACATGCGCTCCACTGGCTCTGCTGGCATGTTGGTGCCTGAACCAATGTGGAAATTATTCAAAAGAAAAATACTAAAGAGGAGTGGAAGCTATTATAGTCTGCTCTCTGCTTAGCAATTAGAAGTTGCCAGCCTGATTTTGGTTATTCCTGATTTATACTTTGGGGCTTTCAAAAGCACAGCGGCATAATATATTTTAGCTATAAAATTTATGAGCTACTCACCCCTGAGGTATAAATAATGAAAAAGCTAAATTTCATTTTCTGAAAATATAAAAGTCCCACAAAACACTCCCAAAGAAGCTACATCTGCTTAATAAATAAGCAACAAGGAATATGGAATAAGAATTTCATTCTAAGTCAGGTAATGGACCTTAACATTTTTTTTTTTTGCACTTTGTACTTATGAATATAGCAGGGAGATACTGTTTTTCACCCAGGGATATCAATGGAATAAATAAATTGATGTTAATAGGAGCTCTAGGTTTTGGGAAGTCAGTATGTAATTTATCCATAATAAGAGGTTTTTTTTTTTCTTAACCTAAATCTTGAAGTAATTCCATTAACACTCTCAAATAGGAAGATGTGAGAAGTATACAAGCACACCAAATTTTATTACATCTCACCTATAATGCTGCTTCTTCTTCTTCTTCTTTTTTTTTTTTTTTACAAATTGAAGGTTTATAACTCTGTATTAGGAGAAGGCAATGGCACCCCACTCCAGTACTCTTGCCTGGAAAATCCCATGGACTGAGGAGCCTAGTAGGCTGCAGTCCATGGGGTCGCTAAGAGTTTGGCACTACTGAGCAACTTCACTTTCACTTTTCACTTTCATGCATTGGAGAAGGAAATGGCAACCCACTCCAGTATTCTTGCCTGGAGAATCCCAGGGACGGGGGAGCCTGGTGGGCTGCCGTCTATGGCGTCGCACAGAGTCAGACACGACTGAAGCGACTTAGCAGCAGCAGCAGCAGCAGCAGCAGCAACTCTGTATTGTCACATGATGCATTTTTAGCTTAAAGTACATACATTTTTTGGGCTTCCCTGATAGCTCAGTTGGGAAAGAATCTGCCTGTAATGCAGGAGACCCTAGTTCGATTCCTGGGTCAGGAAAATCCACTGGAGAAGGGATAGGCTGCCCACTCCAGTATTCTTGCTCTTCCCTTGTGGCTCAGCTGGTAAAGAGTCCCCCTGCAATGTGAGAGACCTGGGTTCAATCCCTGGGTTGGGAAGATCCGCTGGAGAAGGGAAAGGCTACCCACTCCAGTATTCTGGCCTGGGTCCCAAAGAGTTGGATACAAATGAGCAACTTTTACTCTGTACATTGTTTAGACATATTGCTATTGCACACTTAATAGATGACAGTAGAGTATGAAAGTAACTTTTATATGTACTGAGGCACCAAAACATTCACGAGACTCACTTTATTATGATATTTGCTTTATTGTGGTAGTCTGGAACTGAACATGCCTGTATAGATATAGAAATTTCTACCTATCTGTGAGGAGTTGGGTTGCATCATGAAAAGAACTTCAGTTAGATAGAAAATAAAATTATAGCTAGTTTCTTTAAAAACTAACTCTTTAGGCTGCTAACTCAGAAAACAGAAACCCCTGAAACTACAAGAATTACAAAACCCTAGGTCAACTTGAAAAAAACACGTTTAAGCTAAAATGAAGGTGTGCTTTACATACAACTGAATTTCCAAAAGAAAACAATTACAATCTGGGTAACAACAGCAACAAGGACCTATTTAAAGGTACTGGAGACTAGCCGAAAGCAGGGCAGAGACTGGAGGGGATTCAAAGATTCAATCCTTGAAAGAAGGGTTACAGGGGTTTTTCCAGTCTGCTGGGCACAGTGGCTATAACTCAACGTGAAAGCCAGTCTTATTGGTTAGAGACATTACACAGTGGAGTTCAGGGTATAGCTGGAAAGGGAGGAAAAAAATCCCAGGGAGGAGAGAGTCAAAGTGAGGCAGGCCTGAAATTCACATTATATTTCTCTCAAATCCTTGGCTGATATTTTTTAATTTTGCATACATGGAAGAGTTACAAGAAGTCCAAGGGAAAAGGCATCTCGAAGCTGAAAGAGCTGAAGAGACTTCAGCTGCTATCACTACCGGGGAGCAGAGCTTGGAGTTTAATGCCCAAGTTGGCGGGACCTGATAAACACTTAAAATTTTCGTTTAAAAAAAAAAATTGTATGTATTTATTTTGGGCTGTGCGGGGTCTTTGTTGCTGCGCTGGGCTTTTCTCTAGCTGCGGCGGGAGGGGGCTTCTCATTGAGGTGGTTTCCTTTGCTGCAGAGCCAGGTTCGAGGGCACACTGCGACTCCTGGGCTCTAGAGCACAGGCTCAGTAGTTGTGGTGCTCGGACTTGGTTACTCTGTGGCATGTGGGATCCTTCTGGGCCAGGGATCAAACCTGTGTCTCCCATATTAGCAGGCAGATTCTTTACCACTGAGCCCGCAGGGAAGCCTCCACTTTAGTCCTTCCATCAAAACCCCAGAAGGGGCATACTTTAGGGGTAAAGAACAAGTCCCAGGACTAAGGGATTTTCCTCAGATCTAAGAGCCAAACCTCAACAGAACTATCTGCTCTAACAGAGCACAAAGCCAAGCCTTTATAAGTTTACGGTGACCCACTGGTAAAGAATCTGCCTGCCAATGCCGAAGACACAAGAGACTCAGGTTCAGTCCCTGGGTTGGGACAATCTTTTGGAGGAGGAAATGGCAACCCACTCTAGTATTCTTGCCCGGATAATCCCGGACAGAGGAGCCTGGCAGGCTACAGTGCATGGGGTTGCAAAGAGCTGGAGACAACCGGGCGGTTGAGCATGCATGCACGCACACACCACTAACTTAACTGCCTGCTAGAACAAAATCATTACTTTTCAAAGGAAGGTAACAGCATCTAGCATCTCTGTGATGTGATATCCATAATATCCAGCTTGCAGTCAAATTTACTGGTTATGAAAATACACAGAAAGATGTGATTCAGAGTCAAGAGAACAAACAATTAATAGAAAGTAACCCCCAAATGAGCCAGATGTTGGAATTAGCAGGCAAGAAAATTAAAGCTGTCATTATAACTATATCCACAGATTTAAAGGGAAACTATATACTTATATATTGAAAAGTACAATATCTGAAATGAAGAATTCACTGAATAGGTTTGACAGAGATTGGAGATAGCAGAGGTAAATGTCAGTGAACTTAATAAAGGATCAATAGAAATTATCCAATCTGAAGAATAAAAGGGTAAAGACTGAAATAATTACAGAGCCTCAGTAACTCATGGGACAATTCAAATAGTGTCCTAGTATACATGTAATTGGAGTCCCAGAAGGACAGAAAAGAGAGAATGGGTCTAGAAAAATTCAATAAATAATGACTGAAATTTCCCCAAACTTGCTGAAAAACGTACAGATCAAATTATAGGTCTAAGAAATTCAGCAAACCCTAAGCAGGATAAATACAGCGAGAACCACATCCTGGAGCATTATAGCCAAACTGCTGAAAACCAATTGTAAAGAGAAAAATCTTCAAAACATCCAGAGAAACACACACACACACACACATACACACACACACACACACACACACACACACACGAATTCCCATGAGAGTTAATGTTAGCTTCTAATCAGAAGCAAGCAAGGACAGAAGGCAATGAATGACATTTTTAAAGGGTGGAAAGAAAAATAACTGTCAACCAAAAATTCAAAATACGTTAAACTGTTCTTCAGACTCAAAAGTGAAAAAAAGATAGATAAGCAAAAGCTGAGGGAATCTGTCACCACTAGACCCTTGGTACAAGAAATGTTAAAGGAAGTTCTTCAGTCTGAAGGGAAATGACCTAGTTGAAAAGCTGGCTCTATAGGAAAAAATTTTTTATCAGTCTCCCCAGTATAAAACTGGGTAAATATAAAAAGAAAAAAAAAAAACAACAACGCCTCCCACCCCCCCCACCCCGCCACCACCAGGGACTTCCCTGATGGTCCAGTGGTTAAGAATCCACCTTGTAATGCAGGGGACTCTGGTCCAATATCTGGTCTGGAAATTAAGATTCCACAAACTCCAAGGGAACTGGGGAACCACAATAAAAGATCCCTCATGAAGCACTTGTGCTTCAATTGTGATCCCACTTGTGATCCCACTTGTGCTTCAATTAAGAGCCAACAGCAGCCAAATAAATAAATAAACAGTTTGTGTGTGTATGTGTTAGTGACTCAGTCGTGTCTGACTCTTTGTGACCCCATGGACTGTAGCCCACCCTCCAGGCTCCTCTGTCCATGGGGTTCTCCAGGCAAGAGTACTGGAGTGGGTTGCCATGCCTCTCTCCAGGGGATCTTCCCGACCGAGGGGTCAAACCTGGGTCTCCTGCATGCCAGGCAGATTCTTTACCCTCTAAGCCACCAGAATTACCCAGTTAGTTTTTTAAAAAAAAAACCCACATATTTAAAATGTTCTAGCTTTACCAAAAGACAAGTTGTTTAAAGTAAAATGGAGACTATGGTATTATGGATTTTACAATGTATGTGGATATAAAATACAACAAATAGTAGCATAAAGTGAAGTGAAGTGAAGTCGCTCAGTCATGTCCGACTCTTTGCAACCCCATGGACTGTAGCCTACCAGGCCCCTCCCTCCATGGGATTCTCCAGGCAAGAGTACTGGAGTGGGTTGCCATTGCCTTCTCCAGGGGATCTTCCTGACCCAGGGAAGTAGCATAAAGGAGGGAGGCAAAATGGAATTATATTGTTGCAAATTTCTTACATTTTAGGTGAAGTGGCACAAAATTAAGTAGCCCAAGTCGAAGATGCATATTATAATCTTTACAGAAGAGCCTCTTGATGAAAGTGTGAGAGGAGAGTGAAAAAGTTGGCTTACAACTCAACATTCAGGAAACTAAGATCATGGCATCTGGTCCCATCACTTCATGGGAAATAGATGGGGAAACACTGGAAACAGTGTCAGACTTTATTTTCTTGGGTTTCAAAATTACTGTAGATGGTGACTGCAGCCATGAAATTAAAAGATGCTTGTTCCTTGGAAGAAAAGCTATGACCAACCTAGACAGCATACTAAAAAGCAAAGACATTACTTTACCAACAATGGTCCATCTAGTCAAAGCTATAGTTTTTCCAGTAGTCATGTATGGATGTGAGAGTTGGACTATAAAGAAAGCTGAGCACCAAAGAATTGATGCTTTTGAACTGTGGTGTTGGAGAAGACTCTTGAGAGTCCCTTGGACTGCAAGGAGATCAAATCAGTCCATCCTAAAGGAGATCAGTCCTGAGTGTTTATTGGAAGGACTGGTGTTGAAGCTGAAACTCCAATACTTTGACCACCTGATGGGAAGAACTGACTCATTGGAAAAGACCCTGATGCTGGGAAAATGGAGAAAAACACTAGACCATTCAGGTATGACCTAAATGAAATCCCTTATGACTATACAGTGGAAGTGAGAAATAGATTTAAGGAACTAGATCTGATAGAGTGGCTGATGAACTATGCATGGAGGTGACAGGAATCAAGACCATCCCCAAGAAAAAGAAATGCAAAAAAGCAAAATGGCTGTCTGAGGAGGCCTTAAAATAGCTGTGAAAAGAAGGGAAGTGAAAAGCAAAGGAGAAAAGGGAAGATAAACCCATTTGAATGCAGAGTTCCAAAGAATAGCAAGGAGATATAAGAAAGCCTACCTCAGCGATCAATGCAAAGAAATAGAGGCAAACAACAGAATGGGAAAGACTAGAGATCTCTTCAAGAAAATTAGAGATACCAAGGGAACACTTCATGCAAAGATGGGCTCAATAAAGGACAAAAATGGTAGGGACCTAACAGAAGCAGAAGCTATTAAGAAAAGGGGGCAAGAATATACAGAAGAACTCTACAAAAAAGACCTTCATGACCCAGATAATCCCGATGATGTGATCACTCACCTAGAGCCAGATATCCTGGAATGTGAAGTCAAGTGGGCCTTAGGAAGCATCACTACAAACAAAGCTAGTGGAGGTGATAGAATTCCAATGGAGCTATTTCAAATCCTGAAAGATGACGCTTTGAAAGTGTTACATTCAATATGCCAGGAAATTTGGAAAACTCAGCAGTGGCCACAGGACTGCAAAAGGTCAGTTTTCATTCCAATCCCAAAGAAAGGCAATGCCAAAGAATGCTCAAACTACCGCACAGTTGCACTCATCTCACACACTAGTAAAGTCATGTTCAAAATTTTCCAAGCCAGGCTTCAGCAATATGTGAACCGTGAACTTTCAGATGTTCAAGCTGGTTTTAGAAAAGGCAGAGGAACCAGAAATCAAATTGCCAACATCCGTTGGATCATGGAAAAAGCAAGAGAGTTCCAGAAAAACATCTATTTCTGCTTTATTGACTATGCCAAAGCCTTTGACTGTGTGGATCACAATAAACTGGAAAATTCTGAAAGAGATGGGAATACCAGACCACCTGACCTGCCTCTTGAGAAACCTGTATGCAGGTTAGGAAGCAACAGTTAGAACTGGACATGGAACAGCAGACTGGTTTCAAATAGGAAAAGGAGTACGTAAAGGCTGTATATTGTCACCCTGCTTCTTTAACTTATATTCAGAGTACATCATGAGAAACGCTGGGCTGGGAGAAGCACAAGCTGGAATCAAGATTGCCAGGAGAAATATCAATAACCTCAGATATGCAGATGACACCACCCTTATGGCAGAAAGTGAAGAGGAACTAAAAAGCCTCTTGATGAAAGTCAAAGTGGAGAGTGAAAAAGTTGGCTTAAAGCTCAACATTCAGAAAACGAAGACCATGGCATCTGGTCCCATCACTTCGTGGGAAATCGATGGGGAACAGTAGCTGACTTTATTTTTCTGGGCTCCAAAATCACTGTAGATGGTGATTGCAGCCATGTAATTTAAAGACATTTACTCCTTGGAATGAAAGTTATGACCAACCTAGACAGCATATTAAAAAGCAAAGACATTACTTTGCCAACAAAGGTCCATCTAGTCCAGGCTATGGTTTTTCCAGTGGTCATGTATGGATGTGAGAGTTGGACTATAAAGAAATCTGAGCCCCAAAGAATTGATGCTTTTAAACTGTGGTGTTGGAGAAGACTCTTGAGAGTCCCTTGGACTGCAAGGAGGTCCAACCAGTCCATCTTAAAGGAGATCAGTCCTGGGTGTTCATTGGAAGGACTGATATTGAAGCTGAAACTCCAATACTTTGGCCACCTGATGCAAAGAGCTGACTCATTTGAAAAGACCATGATGCTGGGAAAGATTGAGGGCAGGAGGAGAAGGGGACGACAGAGGATGAGATGGTTGGTTGGCATCACCGACTGGATTGACATGGGTTTGGGAGTTGGGAGTTGGTGATGGACAGGGAGGCCTGGCCTGCTGTGGTTCATGGGGTCACAAAGAGTCGGACACAACTGAATGACTTAACTGAACTGGGAAAGATTGAAGATAGGAGGAGAAGGGAATGACAGAGAATAAGATGGTTGGATGGCATCACCAACTTGATGGATATGAGTTTGAGCAAGCTCTGGGAGTTGTTGATGGACACGGAGGCCTGGTGTGCTGCCGTCCATGGGGTCGCAGAGTCTCATACGATTGAGTTAACTGAATGAACAGTTAAAAGGCTAATAGAGGGGTGAAAGGGAAATACTAAACAATTCAATCAACAAAAAGAAGGCCGGAGAGACAGGAATGAAAAACAGAGTTCACACAGAAAACAGACCCATACTATCAACAACATATCGCTCAAAAACTTCTCAGTCAGGTAAAACTAATCTATGGTGATACAACATAAATCAGAACCGTGATTTTATATGACGGATTGGGATCACCTGGGAAGACACAGGAAGAACTTTCTGGAGTGATGGAGATATATAACTTGATTGAGTTGGTGCCTTACCTTGGAGTGTACATTTATCAGAATTAATAGACTGTACACATAAAAAGTGTGCATTTCACGGCATGTAAATTTTACATCCATTTTTTAAAAGCCTCATATCAAACTCTCTTGCTGGGCTTCATGTTGCAAACTTTGATCAACAGAGGGCGCTCCGAGTTCACCAAACAGGCTTCAGAGCCACAGCTACTTTGGGACGCAAATCAGACCACCTCTGGTCTCCGTCTCCAAGGTGAATCTCCCAGCTCCTCAGTACTCTCCCTCGACACCTCACCTTCCCCACCCGCGGCTCACGGGCTAGTGCGTTTCACCTGGCCACGTGCTGCTTTTCGGCAGATGAGCAGGGCGTAGCTAATGGCGATGCTATTTCCCGCAGCACCTGCGCGGAATACAGATATGGACGGAAGCAGGCACTTGCCCGGAGGTGTACTTGCCCCATAAGGACCTCTCTGGATAAGACCACTTTTAAATGGAAGTAGGAACGTAATGGAAACTTCCACACTGTTTTCGACATCTACATTTTTACCTTCTTACCTCGCTGTGGTGGCTGTGAAACATTCCCACGCAAGGGCTGCGGCGGGAAGGGCGGGGGGCGGGGAGTGTGGTGGATGGCAGCGCGAGGGATGCACGAAGGAATTTCCCCCCGAGGAAAGCAGGTGTGGGGGGCGTTGCCACTTCCACAGGGTTCCAGCACCCTAGGATATTGTCTTCCTGCCCCCTCCGTATCTCAGAGGGAAACTAGAGACTGCAAAGCCCCAGGCGTCCTTTGCACCCTCGCCTGCCCCTAGGCCGGGTACCCCCCGGGCGCGGAGATGCCGTTACACCTCACGTGATACCCGCACGGGGCCGGTCCTTCAAGAGGCGTCTCGCGGGGTGTTAATTAAAGGTCACGACAAAACAGACCTGCGGGCTCACTAGAAGATTTGTCCTCTCCTGAGATGAAAAATGACACCCTGGAGCAGCTACGTGTGGAGCCCGGCAAATGCCGGCTTCCTGGGCTCTGGGCTCTGCGCCGGGGGCCAGAGGGGAACTGGAGAGGGCGATGACCGGGTACTCCGGGGACCCGGTGGACTCTGCCTGCTGGAAGAGCTGGGATCGGGTGCCGAAGGGATCCCCCGACCGAGACGAGGCCAAGGCCGGCTCGCACACTCCCCCCTTCCAGGCCCGCGCCGTCCCTCAGTTTCCCTGCCGGGTGGCTGCCCACTTGCTACCCGGGCTCGTGCGTCCCAGCCCTGGGCGGCGAGGCACAGCGCACACTGGGTCACAGGCGGGCTGGGGCGAAGGCCCTGTTCTCCCGCTGCGCTTGGGAGGGTGGCCCCCCGGCCGGCCAGGCTTAGGAGGGCAATTCCAGAAAAGGTTTGCAGGGCAGGTCTAGGAGAACAAAGGGCGGGGGGAGGACTCGGCATATTTGTGGACTTGTTTGTGACTCAATCCCTCTTACACGGCGTTTCAAAGGCAGAACTGCAAGCCTTGCCAGGAAGAGAAAGAACTTGGGGGCGGGGAAGCTCGGGCGCATTTCTGTCCGGCTGCGCTCGCTCGGCTCTGCCCCCAGCTCCAGTCTCGCGCAGTGCTGTTTCATTAGAGCCCTGGACCCGGGCGGCTCACCAGCAACTTCCCCGCACCGCGCGAGATTTACGACCCCATCCCCCGGCTCTCGGCCTCGGAATGTCAGGCAGGAGAGCCGCAACATAAAATGGATCCCGGCAGGCTCGGCGGCGGCGGCAGCCAGGCGGCGGGCTCCCTGGCGGGGCCGCGGTTCGCAAGGATCCGCGCTGCGCCTGGGCGCACACGCGCGCCCTGACCGCGGACGCCGGCCGGGCCACACCGCCGCCCCTCTCTGCCCTCGCGCAACTGTCAGGCAAAGCGGGACGGCGGATATTGGCTCCCCCACACGCCGAGGCTCCTCCCCGATCTGGATCTTTATATTTTGGGAGAATTTCTTTGAACTCAGTTACCAAGCTCCGCGAAAGGAGACAAGTTCCCACAGCCGGTTCGCTGGCGGTAGGCGAGGCGGGGGTCTCGCCCACCTCCTCGGCAGCTGCCGTGTGCCCCGATTGTACTCGTCTTTTCCCTCGTGGAGGAAAACGGACTCACTAGGCTAAGGAAAATGCCAATTATCTGGATGTGACCGTGAAAAGAGAACGTGTGACTGGAGGAGGCAGAAGAGGAGGAAAAGCATTATTTGAAGAGAAGAATAAACCGGGCACTCCAACCCTTCTGCAGATTAGTGCTGTTACTTCTGGGGTCCATCTGCTTTTATCCCCCCAACCCCTCCATTAAGACACCTTGACGTGAGGGCCAAGAGACAGCCCCCTACCACTGGGCATCCTCCTGGGTTGGAAGACCTTTTGGATGTAGCGTTGGTGGAACATTTAGATACTCTCCTCTGGAAAAGCCACCATGAATTCGATAGCTGGGAATAAAGACAGGCTTGCAGTCTCCACCAGGGGCAAGAAATACGGGGTAAGTTGTGACGGGTCTAATGCGGAGACGTGTTACCAGACTCTTTTCCGACCGGGGTCTCTCTTTCTGGGTAACGTGCGGCCGGGGCAGGGCGGCTCCGAGCTCTCCTCCGGCTGCAGCGGCGCCTCGGCCGGGCCAGCTAGGCGTGCGCGCGCGGAGGCGGGTCTGCCCGTGAGGACGCCCTCACACTCGCCTTGCCCTCGGAATTTTTGCGACCCTCTCGTTCCTCCTCTTCCCCGCATCCCTAACTTTTGCAGCATTCCTGACTTCCAAGCAGAGTTAAGTCGAATGGGAGGGTTTCCCACGAAATCTCCGCAGCTCTTAGGGATTCCCTGGAATCAGGAAAACCTTTCATTTACCTTCAGGATCCAGAGGGCTGTACCCCGAATTAATACAAATCCAAAAAACAGTCCCCCCCCCCGCCCCCGCATAGTCTTCCAGAATCTTAAGCGTGGGCTCCTTCTGGGATGGGTGCCGGGTTCAAAAGCGCGGGGAGCTGAATCGGTGGGTTCCTCTGCAGAAACCATTGAAATTCCCTGAGCGAGCGAGTCCCTAACCTCCAGATGGGAGGAGTCCGCCGGCGCCCGGGAACCGGCGCAGCGGACACCTGGGCGACAAGGATTCACTTAAAGACAATTAACTAGACAGATGCAGGCAGATTTGGCCGCCGGGCCCGGAGAGGTCCCCAACGCGCCCCTATTGGCGCTGGGCCGGGGCCTTTGGTGGCACGCAGATCCACGGGCAGGCGGGAGGGTGGCCCTGGGCCGGGGCTCGGGAGCCCGGCGGCCCCTGACACCCGCGTCTCCCCTGCAGGTGAATGAAGTCTGTTCGCCCACCAAGCCTGCGGCGCCCTTCTCCCCTGAGAGCTGGTACCGGAAAGCATACGAAGAGTCCCGCGCCGGGAGCCGGCCCACCCCCGAGGGCGCGGGCTCGGCGCTCGGCTCGTCGGGGACCCCGTCCCCGGGCTCAGGTACTTCGTCCCCGAGCTCCTTCACGGGCTCCCCGGGCCCCGCCTCCCCGGGCATTGGCACCAGCTCGCCGGGCTCCCTTGGCGGCTCGCCAGGCTTCGGCACGGGCTCCCCGGGCTCGGGCAGCGGCGGCGGCTCCTCCCCCGGATCAGACCGCGGCGTCTGGTGCGAGAATTGCAACGCCCGCCTGGTGGAGCTGAAGAGGCAGGCTCTGAAGCTGCTCCTCCCGGGGCCCTTCCCGGGCAAGGTGAGCGCGGCCGGGGACGGCACGGGGCTGGCGGGCCACAGCTGCGCGCGCCTCGCCGCGGCCGGGGGTGGGGGTGGGGGGACCTGCAGCGCCACGAGATGCTCAGTTGCAGACGGGTCTTTGGCTCCGCCCGGGCAGCTCCGGGCCTCGGGGGGCGATCTCGCGCGTCTCCGCCGCCAGACCTTCCTCCGGCGCATTGCTTGGATGGTGCGTGCGCAGTTCCAGGCCTCGCTGTCCACCTGGGTTGCCCATGTTATCCTTCCTGCCTCCCTCCACTTCCCAGAGTGCCCTTTCTGTGCCTCCAGCACCCGCCCAGCTATCCGGATGGACCCGCGCAGTGCTACCTTTCCCCGAGACCCTCGTCCTCCGCGTGTCCACAGACCTTAGCCGCGTGTTAGGCCCGGGGACATTGTGACACCAGCTGCGGGGATTCGGCGCCCAGCCGCCTGCCTCCTTACTACGCCCCCCAATACTCCCCTCCCCCCGCTCCCCAGCCCTCCGCAGGGGCGACTCAGATTTTTCTTCCCACCTCCATCCATGCTCCTTTACAAAAGTGTCGGTGGGAGCGGTAAAAGCAGGCTGATATTTAGGACTTGGTATTTCCCATTGCCTATTTGTGGTCCTTCCTTTCCAGGGTTACCAAACAGAAACACACACTGGAAAGCCAGCATTCCCCCTAACCTCTGTGTGTCTGTCAAAGGAAGACTAAGGGTTGAGGAGCTTCTCTGAGCGCGGCTCACCCGTCTGCTCGAGCACTGAGCACGTTGGCTCCTCCATGGCAACCTTGCCAGCATCGTGTGTGTCCAGAGCCCCCAGAGTGTAACACAATGCAATTGTATTTGCACTGTTGGGCCTAAGTACTATCAAATGAAAATATTTACTCTTTCACTTCAAAGAGTTTTTATCAGCGGGTTAGAGAGAAATATCAAGAAAACAGCGTGAATTGCTGTAGAGAGTTCTGACACTGTTCAGTGGTATTTTCTGATTTATAGTTCTGTGACTTTTGAAGTAAAGTGTTGTGATTCTGAGTCGTGGAGTTTAGGAATAAATGCATCTGCTGGCCATTTCTGCTTATCCAAACACACACATTGATGTTTTCATATGCAAGGGTTAAATTAAACAAATACCCACAGAAGTTGTAAAATTTTAAACGTGGAAAATTGCCACCAAGAGAATTGGTTTTATGAATCCCGAATTTATCTCTAGAATAATTAACTTGTAGATTGTTGTCAGTATGCCATTTTTGTAGTTTGATAATAAATCTGTCAGGACACCCCCAAGAATAAATCTCAGGGACTCTAAAAGCTTCTTTCACTCTTGTAAGCCCTATCCTCTGATTTAACACCAGCTCTTCACTAACAGATTTATTTACTCTTGTGATCGTTTATCAGTATTCTTGGATTTTTTTTTTTTTTTTTACTGCATTCAAGGAACAGTGTTAGGCACAGCAATAAAATAACAGGTACCTGCAGTCCTTGCCCACATGGAGCTTGTATTCTCACAGAGGATAGAGATGTTGACCACAAAATGCACAACTCATAATTTATTTCCATTTGTGGTGAGTACAACAGAGGATGAGTGTGGGGTGCTATAAGATGGTATAACCAGACTAGACCAGCTGGTAAATTATTAATAACTTTCATTCTTAAAGATATATAGTATCTGATTTTTGGCAATCCTAGTAAGTTGCAGTCTACCAATTTATTCTAGAACATTCTTGCAGACCTATTCTTACAGTAGCTTCTTTGTGTTGTTGCATGCTCCTTGTGTGCAAAGGTAAATTACAATAGACTCTTTTCATAAAAGTGGTGGGAGGAAAGGAAATCTATAGAAAGAAGAAACAAATGTTGAAATTTAAATGCATCCATCACGTTTTGTGGAGTCATGTGACAAAGTAGCTTTTTGGTTTTGTTGAAGCAGCCTGGAAAAATCATTCCCGGTGCAATAAGAGGCAGCTTGATATATGTGCCAGTTTTACTTACATGATGAAATAAAACTGATGCTGGGAAACTGAAGACATTGTCAGTGAGGGCTACAGAAGAAACGTTGGATCTGGGGAACCTCAATGCTCTACACCAGCTTACAGTAATCCAGGTGCATCAAGAGGAGCGCTATCAGTCTTGGGGAGAGTCACATGGGGTCACTTTAAGTGCACGCATGAGTTTGCCTGGAGTTTTAGATGTGATATGGCACAGTGAGATATGACATTTAGTGCAAAGGAGAGCACACGACTCAGCCAGAAGCAAGTGTCACTCAGATGACCTCACTGTTAGTAAAGGGGTTTGGGGCCAGGATTTTAAATACAAATCGTCTGGCTATCTCTGGGAGTAGTCATTTTAGTTTTTTTTTTTCCTTTTTAAAATATTGGTACCCTCAGACTAGGTAATATTTCCATTACACCTTTGAAATTTGCAGTATTTTAACCAAACAAATATTGTGTTCTCTCAAGCACCATGGATGGAGGCCCAAGTAACTCTGACACAAGGCCTTTCTTCTTCCCAGAGCCAGATTTATGAGCGAACTCTGGACCTCCATTGCCCTCCGGCACAGAAGGAGTTAATTTTTATAAGAACAAGAGCCGTCATTGTGACTCCAACATGTAGTTTGCCCTGAAGAGTAAGGGTCTGAAAGATAAAGGCATGTTCTTGAGGGGTAATTAGCAAACATCATGTTTGCAATTCACTTAAGATTTTTAGCTGTACGTGGGGACTCTTTTCTTACATAGAGTACTACATTCTAAGAGGAGGTATGAAAAGTCTCCTAGGTAAGCATGTAAAGTCAAAGGCAGAATAGCACATCCGGGAACCTTATTATTTTAGAGTAGAGTTGGCTTTGGTTCTTTCTCTACCACTGATTTATTTTGTGACAGTGAGTAAATGAGTTTTCCTCTGTATTTTTAACTTTACTATTTTTTCCTTAGTGTAAAGGAAAAAAAATGATTCAGACTCTAGGTGACCTTTCAAATGATTAGAATGTCAAGAAATGATTTTCGATAAGGTTTGCAAAGTGCTTACATTCTTCAGAGAAAGACAGGAATGTTTATGATTATCAGTTAGACAAGATTCTGTGGGATTTATGTTTTGCCAAATTTAGGGCTCTTCTTATAAAATATCCACTTTCAATATCTGCCTCTGTCAGTACATTTCCCAAATATCATACTGCCATCTAAATTGTCACACTGTGCCTATTGGTAGAGAGCAAGCGCTGTTGAAGTCCTCCAGTTTTGTCTCTGGAACAGTTGGTTGAGAAGGGGAGGTGAAGTGCCGGTGAGCCCATGCAGGGGTGTCAGGCTGGTCCCAGGAGTTAGACACTGGCTCTGGTGGCCTGAAGTGTGGACACCCTGTTCTGAGCACACTCAGTACTAGTCATGTGACCACTGGAGAATGAGGCTTCTTGGCAGAAGACAGCAGGACTTGGAGGTTTCTAGCTTAGGTAACTGGGGGTGGGGTGGGTAGTGTTAACTGAGGCAGGAAATGGGAGGAGAGACAGCTTTGAAAGGAACTCAGAAGAAAAATCCTGCAGATAGAGGAGCCTGGCAGGTTACAGCCCAAAGAGTCCACAAAACACTGAGCGTGCAGGCAATGCAGTAGAATTCACTGAGCACCTGCTGTGTGGCATGCTCCTTACAAACAGTGTCTCACTGGAATAACTGCAGGCACAAGTGATATCATCTGGATGCTGTAAATGAGCCAATTGATTTCCAAAGACGTTGAGTAACTTTCCCAACCTTTCTCAGCTTAGTCATCGCTGCACTGAGATTTGATGGAATATGAAGCCTGTGGTCTTTCTTGTATGCCACTGAGTCTTGCTTTTACAGAGTAGCAGGAAGTCTGGAAGCAGCATTTGGACTTCCTTCTTTCTTTAGAAGCTCTGCTGCTGCTACTGCTAAGTCGCTTCAGTTGTGTCCGATTCTGCGTGACCCCATAGATGGCAGCCCACGGGGCTCCCCCGTCCCTGGGATTCTCTAGGCAAGAATACTGGAGCGGGTTGCCATTTCCTTCTCCAGTGCATGAAAGTGAACAGTGAAAGTGAAGTCGCTCAGTCGTGTCCGACTCTTAGCAACCCCATGGACTGCAGCCTACCAGGCTTCTCCATCCCATGGGATTTTTCAGGCAAGAGTACTGGAGTAGGGTGCTTTAAACAGTATTAAAATATTAACAAGAATGACCTAAGAGTATATCCTGGATTTGGAGGGCATTGAAGAAGCTGGAAATCAAATTCATGACCTCAAGGACTTGCAATACAAATTAGAATACAAAACACAAACAATCAAGCAGCGTACCCTGAAGGCAGTTATGAAAGTGTCCTCCCTCAATGAACTCTTGATGTTTTCTTCTTTTCAGAAGAAAGAAGCTAGTGGATTTGGTTTTCCATGAACTGAGTTTGTGGTTTCTGCAAAGAGACAAAAGAGTAGAGGCAGATTTAGGAATGAAACAGACCTGGGAATGTAAAAGGGGCAACCTTGAGCTTCAGTTCAGTTCAGTGGCTCAGTCATGTCCGACTCTTTGTGACCCTGTGAATCGCAGCACGCCAGGCCTCCCTGTCCATCACCAACTCCCGGAGTTCACTCAAACTCACGTCCATAGAGTTGGTGATGCCATCCAGCCATCTCATCCTCTGTTGTCCCCTTCTCCTCCTGCCCCCAATCCCTGCCACCATCAGAGTCTTTCCCAATGAGTCAACTCTTCCCATGAGGTGGCCAAAGTATTGGAGTTTCAGCTTCAGCATCATTCCCTCCAAAGAAATCCCAGGGCTGATCTTCAGAATGAACTGGTTGGCTCTCCTTGCAGTCGAAGGGACTCTCAAGAGTCTTCTCCAACACCACAGTTCAAAAGCATCAATTCTTTGGTGCTCAGCTTTCTTCACAGTCCAACTCTCATATCCCTACATGACCACTGGAAAAACTTTAGCCTTGACTAGACGGACCTTTGTTGGCAAAGTAATGTCTTTGCTTTTTAATATGCTGTCTAGGTTGGTCATAACTTTCCTTCCAAGGAGTAAGCGTCTTTTAATTTCATGGCTGCAGTCACCATCTGCAGTGATTTTGGAGCCCCCCAAAATAAAGTCTGACACTGTTTCCACTGTTTCTCCATCTATTTCCCATGAAGTGATGGGACCAGATGCCATGGTCTTCGTTTTCTAAATGTTGAGCTTTAGGCCAACTTTTTCACTCTCCTCTTTCACTTTCATCAAGAGGCTTTTTAGTTCCTCTTCACTTTCTGCCATAAGGGTGGTGTCATCTGCATATCTGAGGTTATTGGTATTTCTCCTGGCAATCTTGATTCCAGCTTGTGCTTCTTCCAGCCCAGCATTTCTCATGATGTACTCTGCATAGAAGTTAAATAAGCAGGGTGACAATATACAGCCTTGACGTACTCCTTTTCCTATTTGGAACCAGTCTGCTGTTCCATGTCCAGTTCTAACTGTTGCTTCCTGACCTGCATACAGGTTTCTCAAGAGGCAGGTCAGGTGGTCTGGTATTCCCATCTCTTTCAGAATTTTCCACAGTTTATTGTGATCCACATAGTCAAAGGCTTTGGCATAGTCAATAAAGCAGAAATAGATGTTTTTCTGGAACTCTCTTGCTTTTTCGATGATCCAGCGGATGTTGGCAATTTGATCTCTGGTTCCTCTGCCTTTTCTAAAACCAGCTTGAACATCTGGAAGTTCATGGTTCACCTATTGCTGAAGCCTGGCTTGGAGAATTTTAAGCATGACTTTACTAGTGTGTGAGATGAATGCAATTGTGCGGTAGTTTGAGCATTCTTTGGCATTGCCTTTCTTTGGGATTGGAATGAAAACTGACCTTTTCCAGTCCTGTGGCCACTGCTGAGTTTTCCAAATTTGCTGGGGTATTGAGTGCAGCACTTTCACAGCATCATCTTTCAGGATTTGAAATAGCTTAATTGGAATTCCATCACCTCCACTAGCTTTGTTCGTAGTGATGCTTTCTAAGGCCCATTTGACTTCACATTCCAGGATATCTGGCTCTAGGTGAGTGATCACACCATCGGGATTATCTGGGTCAGGAAGATCTTTTTTGTACAGTTCTTCTGTGTCTTCTTGCCACCTCTGCTTAATAGCTTCTGCTTCTGTTAGGTCCATACCATTTCTCTCCTTTATTGAGCCCATCTTTGCATGAAATGTTCCCTTGGTATCTCTAATTTTCTTGAAGAGATCTCTAGTCTCTCTCATTCTGTTGTTTTCCTCTATTTCTTTGCACTGATCGCAGAGGGCGGCTTTCTTATCTCTTCTTGCTATTCTTTGGAACTCTGCATTCAGATGCTTATATCTTTCCTTTTCTCCTTTACTTTTTGTTTCTATTCTTTTCACAGCTATTTGTAAGGCCTCCTCAGATAGCCATGTTGCTTTTTTGCATTTGTTTTCCATGGGGATGGTCTTGATCCCTGTCTCCTGTACAATGTCACGAACCTCCATCCATAGTTCATCAGGCACTCTATCTATCAGATCTAGTCCCTTAAATCTATTTCTCACTTCCACTGTATAATCATAAGGGATTTGATGTAGGTCATACCTGAATGGTGTAGTGGTTTTCCCTACTTTCTTCAATTTAAGTCTGAATTTGGCAATAAGGAGTTCATGATCTGAGCCACAGTCAGGTCCCGGTCTTGTTTTTGCTGACTGTATAGAGCTTCTCCATCTTTGGTTGCAAAGAATATAATCAATGTGATTTTGGTGTTGATCATCTGGTGATGTCCATGTATAGAGTCTTCTCTTGTGTTGTTGGAAGAGGGTGTTTGCTATGACCAGTGCGTTCTCTTGGGAAACTCTATTAGCCTTTGCCCTGCTTCATTCCATATTCCAAGGCCAAGTTTGCCTGTTACTGCAGGTGTTTCTTGACTTCCTACTTTTGCATTCCAGTCCCCTATAATGAAAAGGACATCTCTTAATGATGCTCTGCAGGTGCTGTGCTTAGTCACTCAGCCGTGTCCAACTCTTTGCAGCCCCATGGACAGAAGAGCTACAGTCCATGGGATTCTCCAGGCAAGAATACTGGAGTGGGTTACCAAGTCCTCTCAATGTATTGCATCAGCCTTTCAAATAGCAACACCTGAGTGAGTTAAGTTTTTTGCCTGGTACAGACTGTAAATCATTTGGATTGACTTGTATCACTTCATGGAGAAGGCAATGGCACCCCACTCCAGTACTCTTTCCTGAAAAATCCCATGGACGGAGGAGCTTGGTAGGCTGCAGTCCATGGGGTCGTTAAGAGTCAGACACGACTGAGCGACTTCACTTTCACTTTTCACTTTCATGCATTGGAGAAGGAAATGGCAACCCACTCCAGTGTTCTTGCCTAGAGAATCCCAGGGACGGGGGAGCCTGGTGGGCTGCCATCTATGCAGAGTCGGTCTCAACTGAAGTGACTTAGCAGCAGCAGCAGCAGTATCACTTCAGTCAGTTTAAAAAAAAAAAAAAAGGAGTAACTTACTGGTTTTTTTGTTTGTTTGTTTCTTTCTAGGGCAGGTAAGTGAAAGCGGTCAGATAAAATTTGTTTTTTTAAAGTCTTGGGATTTTAAGTGAAATCAGTCCTTTTACCCATTGTAGCATCCCCATGTATAAATGTAAAATCATTTCATATCCACTGGCAAGAGCATCTTTCCTGTTCTATTCACAGTTGAGGTACCAAGCCAGAAATAGGTACCAAAGAACAAATCTCCCAGTTGGGGGCATTCCTAGATCCTTTTGAGGTCTGTGACAGAATTTTTGAATGGACAGTGCAAACCCTATGAAACATCAGCCCCTAAGAACTCCCTGGAGTAAGCAAAAAATTCCAGGTTGGCAGAAAGTTATCAGACATCTGCTCATTTCCATATCAATACAAGAAAATCTTTTATGTAAAAAACAGTGCAGAACTACATTCCTAGCTGAATTTTCCCTGGTCATATATTCTGGGTTCATTGATGTTTCAGAAATATCAGGAGGATTAGCCAGACATACTGAGAAGAGTGGCCAGGAATCACAGAGATTAAAGAAAGGAATGCGTCAGCGGTTTTAAGAACACCAAACAAGGCTCTAAATAGCCAGGCCGAAAGTAAGTCTAGACTTGGGAATATATATATATATATATATATATATATATGTATATACACACAGAACATGTATTTTTTTTCTGTAGTTTTTCAGTTCCAAAACAGGGGTATGAAAAAATAACTCCATTTAAAAGATCCTCTAGAAGCCAATGTAAGACTGTTTATAAATAGATGTTGAATTTTAAATACTTACTAGTTATGAGAAAATTCTATCTGAAATCTTCTAAGAACACATGGTTATGCGTCATTTGAAACTTCCATTTTGGAAATGTTTTAGATAAGGGATCAGCTAATAGATAATATGAGTAGTGAAAAAGTCCTGTAGCATTTGTCATTAAAGCCTTTCTGAAACATTTTAGGGATTATAAAAACATTCCCAGTAGAGACGTGTGAGCAGTAATATCTTCTTTAAGGCTTATTAGTAAGCTATGGAATAATGGCATTTCATTCTACCAGACTTTGAATTGTGAACCAGCATGGTCAGTTTTTATAGTGATTTAATTCACTTTGTAAAAATCCCTGGCCTGTAGTAATCTCTTCCACACTCACTGCAGATAGGGTTATTGCATTAGAACTGTGATTTTTTAAATGGCAGAGGCTGGTAATTTGTCAGCATTTGGCAGGATTAAGTCAATAAAATAGGCAACATTAGTTGCTTTTTGGCATTATATCACAGATCAAACTGAACCATTCATCAGCTGATAATAATGGTGATGGTAATAATGATGACTAATATTATCATTTAGTAATAATGATGACTAAAAATGGCTGGCAGTTATCATCTAGTATATGCTAGGCACTGTACTAAGATACATAAACATGTACATACATAAAATCTCATAGCAAAATGAAGATGAATCTGATTTCTTTTCTTTACCCTGGAATTCCAGGTGATTGATGTGGTCTAGGTCACAAAAGGAAGCATGAGTAAAGATACAGGGACCAGTGAAATCCAAGAATGTTTCCCCTCCAAAGCCATTGAGGGGATATTAATATTGCTAAACAATTCATTAATATTAATACACTGTTGATACAACTGCCTGAGTGGGAGACCCTTGCTTGAGGGAGAAGGTTGGGATTATTTTTCCTGGTGACGTCACTTTCAGGGTAGGGGAAAATATGTGAGGTTGTCAGGATCCTGAGCTGAGTAATTTTCTTCAATGTACTGGAGAGGGTCAAAGGAACTTCCTTTTACTTACATTCACGTGGCTGAGACTCTTGCCAGCCCTTCTCAAAAGCCCTGCCTGAGGGGCCCTTGGGGACCACCAGAGAGCTCGAATTCTTCAGCTGGACCTTCAGTGCTGAGACAGCAGGACTGCCAGACTCTACTCTGCTTTGTCTCGGTAGAGAGCTGTCTGTGAGGGTTCCCAGTCTGTTTTCAGGAATACAAAGCTAATTTCCTTTTTATCACTGTCTTGAGTCACAGGCTAATCATAAGAATCTTTCCTTCATTAAAAAATATCTTCTGTGTGGTCTTATTGTGGCAAAGAAGTACTGTTTAGAATGGGCTCCCATTGATCTTTCAGGCTCACATGTACCAATCAGAAATAACACTGTATTTGTGTAGGTACAAAAGGACAGAGAATACATCTCTATTCCTGAATTGCTTTTGAAATATTTATCAAAATAATAAATCATCCTCCTGCTTACTATTGCCTTTGGGATGTTCTAGGACCCATCTAAGAAAATTGGATTTTGAATAATGGTTAGAAAGGTTGCCTGTCTACCTTTTCCAGGTTATCAAGGAATTCACCTATATTTTCTTTGAATATTTGTAGGGTTTCCTTTTTATATCTCTGATCCATTGAGAGATTATTTTGGTGTATATTGAGAGGTGTAGATCAATTTTGCCCTTTTCTAAATGTCTATCCAGTTGTCTCCAAACTGCTTATTAAAATAAAATATATATCTTTCCCTCATTTTATTTGAAATATCTGTGTTCATAAACCAGATTTTCAATAGTTGGGTCTACTTCTGCCCCTTCTGTTTTGTCCCATTTATCTGTCTTCTCATGTACTAATTCCACACTATTTAATTATAGATGCTTTGTACCATGTTTTAGTATTTGGTAACACTGGCTTTCTCTCTCCCAAATAGTGCCTTTCCTTCCTAGTAGCTTTCTGGTTATTCTTCCTGACTATTTTCCCATATGAACTTTAGAATCAACTTGCCTAAGTCCATACAATTTTTAAAAATCAGGACCAAGTTAAGTTTATATATTAACCCTGGGGGATTTTTGGCATCTTTTTGATGTTGACTCCTTCCTGAGAACATGGAATGTCTTTCTGTTTGAACACATCTACTTTTCAGTAATTTTAAAGGTTTTTCTCATAGAGGCTTTGTCCGTTTCTTGTTAAATTTATTTTTAGGTATTAAAAATACCTTTTGTTGCTTTATAAATGAGCTTTTCATTTCCATTATCTCTTCTAATTGATGTTAATATATAAGAAGGACAGTATATTAACTGTATATCCTGTTGTTAGATTCTATTACTCTGTTCATTAGTTTTTAAATTAGTATTCTTGGATTTTCTTTCATGAATAAAGATATCATAACTCTTCTCCTTTGCTATTTTTATTCTTCTAGTAGTTCTCTCGTTTGTTATATTGATTTATGCTTCCAGTTCAGTTCAGTTCAGGCGCTCAGTCGTGTCCGACTCTTTACGACCCCATGAATCGCAGCACGCCAGGCCTCCCTGTCCATCACCAACTCCCGGAGTTCACTCAGACTCACGTCCATCGAGTCTATGATGCCATCCAGCCATCTCATCCTCTGTCGTCCCCTTCTCCTCCTGCCCCCAATCCCTCCCAGCATCAGAGTCTTTTCCAATGAGTCAACTCTTCCCATGAGGTGGCCAAAGTACTGGAGTTTCAGCTTCAGCATCATTCCCTCCAAAGAAATCCCAGGGCTGATCTTCAGAATGGACTGGTTGGATCTCCTTGCAGTCCAAGGGACTCTCAAGAGTCTTCTCCAACACCACAGTTCAAAAGCATCAATTCTTTGGTGCTCAGCTTTCTTCACAGTCCAACTCTCACATCCCTACATGACCACTAGAAAAACCATAGCCTTGACTAGACGGACCTTTGTTGACAAAGTAATGTCTCTGCTTTTAAATATGCTATCTAGGTTGGTCATAACTTTTCTTCCAAGGAGTAAGCGTCTTTTAATTTCATGGCTGCAATCACCATCTGCAGTGATTTTGGAGCCCCCCAAAATAAAGTCTGACACTGTTTCCATTGTTTCCCCATCTACAGTGTTAAATGGTAATGTATGCTGGGCATATGTATAGCTGTTTCTACTAAGTAAGATGTTGACCTTGGGACTGAGGTCTATATATATATTTTTAACAGTTAAGGAAGTATCCATCAATTCCTATTTTATTTAGTATTTTTAATCAGAAATAGGTGTTATATTTTGTCAGATGTCTCTTCAGTATCTATGGAGATGATCATATGATTTTTCTCCCTAGATCTATTAATATTGTGAAATATTATCATTGCTTTCCTGATAATGAACCATCCTTGCATTCTCATAATAAACATATGGTCACAACATATTTTTTGAATATGCTGCTGGGTTCAGTTTGCTGATATTTTATTTATGGTTTTTTCCTGTCACATTCATATTCCATAAGCACTTTTGATTCCCACTTATGTACCAGCTACAGTAGTATGCCACCTTATAACCAAGATATGAAAAAGACTAAAATTTCCTGCCCTAGAGTAACTCCCAGCCTAGTATTAGAGATAGACAAGAAACCAAAGAGGGTGCAGCATATTAAATGGGCTATGGAGGCTGCTGGAGGGGGTGAACAGAGAGGTGAGGCTCGAGCTGGCTTTGACAGAGTGAGTAGGAGCATTGCGGTGAAGCATCAGCATTCCAGGAAAGGGGAATGGTGAGCATAAGGCACACTCAGTATCCTGGGGGGATCACAGTGGTGCATTTCTGACATTGCGCAGTGTGTGCATGGGGTGAGTGACAGGCTGGGAAGGTGGCAGGGAGAGAATGAAGGCCTTGTGGCCAAAGAATCTGAATGTTATTCTATAGGCAGCCATTGAAGGGCTTTCAGGAAGGGAGTGAAATGATCAGATACTCATTTAAGAAACATTGCTCTGATAGCGAGAGAGAAGCTGGATTGGAAAGGTGGTGCGTGGAGTTCAGTGGAGAGGCCCCTCCCTGTGGCCTGAGTGAAAGCTGGTGCACACTTAACTGAGCAGTGGGAATGAGGAGGAAGCCTGGACCCAGAGCGGACAAGATCTTGTCCATAGAAAACCCATGGCAATGGCAGCTGAGAAATGGGGTGGAGAGGAGAGGAGAGGAGAGGAGGGAGCTGAGGAGTTCTTTCAGATTTCTGGCAGGGCAAGTGTGTGGGTGGTGGCACTTTTAACTGAGATGGGGAATACAGGCAAAGAGTGGGTTTTGTTATTGTAGGTCTGATTTTCAGGGATGGGTGTGGATACTAAGATTGGTTTGGGCTCTCTAGAGCTTAAGGTGGAATGTTCCAGTGGGGTCCAGCGGGGCTCTAGAGTGGACTCAGGGCTAGAGCCATGGATCTGGGAAGTGTCAGGGTGAGGATGGTGGTGGAGTCCACAGATGGGGTGAACTCTTCAAGGAGGATGTGTGTGGTGACAGATGGTGAAGCATAGAGTTGTGGGATCCATTGCTGTTGGAGGGACAGGCAGCTTGAGGAGGCAGGGAGACAAATCAAGGAGAGGACAGAAAAGAGGGAAGAAAATAGGAGAAGGTGGTGCCAAGGAAACTGAGGGAGGGCTGAGCTTCAGAAGGTAGAATGATTAAAGGTCAGATACCTTGGAGAGATTGAGGAGGTAAGGGCTGAGGTTTCCACTGAATCAGGAATCAGGAGGAGGTTGGGGATTTTTGTTAAGAAGTTTCTGGCACTCTGGAGAAAGGCAGGCAATTGTCATTGTGTATCCAGGAGTGATGAGGACATCTGAGGCAGCTCAGAGTTGTTGAGGACACTGAGAGGTTAAGAGAGATGCATTTTCTGAGGCTCTTACGACCTGAAAAAAAATGAAGCGCTGAGGTCAACAAACAAAACCAGGCTTCTGTCACTGAGTGTGTGACCTAGGGCAAGTCACTTAGCATTTCCAAACCTGTTTATTCTCATCTTTACAATGAGGGCAATGTTGGGGCCCCATCAGGGTTGTTGTGAGGAGACAGTGACATGGTGAGATGATATCCAATCATCACTTTCTGTTTTATTCCAAGGACTCCCCACAGGAAGTTGAATTTTATGAAAATTACTTCCTTTCCTCTTTCTCTTCCCTTCCTTTCTTTTTCCCTTTGCCAGTGATCTGACACCAAAATGGGAAAGCAGTTGTCAGAGAAGATGGAACTATTCAGCTCATCTCCTTTGTATTTCTTCAACTGCAAGTGAATCAAGCATCTCATACTGACTTATTCATTTATAGGGTGTCTCCACAGAACCAGAGCTTGTTTGAAGAAAATCGCTTCTTCTTTTAGTTGGGATGCCATGAATACGGATTGAGATTCTTTGTCACAGATGGAAATCCTCCCCTTTAAGCGCTGCCCCTCTCGGAGGCCCCCCTAGGGAGCAGCGCAGACACCGAACTTGGCATTTCCGCTCGGCTGAGTGAGGGAGACCAGACTTCCCCCAGTGACTGCGCATGCGATGTGCAAATCTGAGCGGCACCAGGAATTTGGGTTTATCTGCCTCCCAATCCAGTTTTATCTTTCTCAGACAGTTTTCTTTGCAGTTATACTTTGCTGATCCTATCGCATGGATTCCGCCCAGACCCTGTGGAGAAGTCTGGAAATAAAGACACCCTCCCCCGCCAAGTAGGATTTCCTGCCCATAATCTCAGCTCTCAGCGCTGTAGCTGCCCTGGGTAGAGAACGTTGTTGTAAACTCTTATGTAGAGAGAATCGATGTTCTTATGCTGCTCTATGGGTGAACATTTCAGAAGGCTCTGGGGTAGAGTAAGTTCTTTTGATAAGCAGAACTATATCTAAATGTGTTTTAAGTATTATAGACTAACTTACAGACGAAGGACTACTTACGTACATCTTTTCTACTTAATGGAGTTTAAGCTCATTGTCGTTGACTGCAAAAAATTCTTGTTAAAAGTTTCAGTTCTCCACACAGCATGTTTTTAAAAGCTTTCTTAGTCCTTACACAACATATCTTTATTTTTAAAGCATGAATTGCAAATAACCATTTTAAATCTACTTTGCCACCACAGGGGTGAAAAATGTAAACGTTGAATAATTCTTTATCTAATCTGAGTGCTGTCTGGGATTTGTAGTTGCTAACTCAGGATTTCTTCAAAGATAACATAGGAATTTATAGGGCTTGAGGTTTTCCTGTGAAGTTATTCCATCTTTTAATTAGCGGTGATGAGCAGCTACACTTTCCCATGAAACGCGATCATCTTATTTATAGCGGTTGCTTTCTTTAAAGTTGTAATCACTATTTCTCTACTCCCTCCTCCATCTACCTGGTGGTTTCATGCAGAAGGAGGAGACTTACTAATTAACTGATAAGAAACCACCACCACCAACAGCAATAACAACCAAAAGCTACTGAGCTATCTAACCAAAGAGTTATACATTGCTCAGTTGTGTCCAACTCTGTGTGACCCCTTGGACTGTAGCCGGTCAGGCTCTTCCATCCATGAAATTCTCCAGGCAAGAATACTGGAATGGGTAGCCATTCCCTCCTCCAGGAGATCTTCCCAACCCAGGGATCGAACCCAGGTCTCCTGCATTGCAGGCAGATTCTTTATCATCTGAGCCACTGGGGAAACCTCTACAGAAAATACGTAGTTCAATTCAGGCAAATGACTAGTAACTGCCATTATTTAATGAAAAATAATCACCTGCTTGGTTCAGGTGTGTGTCTTTTCATAGAAGGATGTCTCAATCCTGAGCACAGCAGCTGAAGAGGTGGCCTTGAATATCTTCCCTGTGGACCCGCAGCTGTGAACATCCCTTGTTTCTGCCCAGCCAGGCAGTGTGGTGATGGGAACTGAGGGAAGGGTAGAAGGGAGAGGAATTAGATAGAAGGAGGAGGAGGAAGGACAAGAGAGTGGGTGAGAGAAACAGAAACAAAAGGGTGAGCGGCTGTAGGCATTGGAGGCTGTCTACAGTCCCAGATGTTGAGGTGCAATTGGGCCTCTGACGGTAATAAGCACTGTGGCCTTGGGCGAGTCACCCAGCAAGCTGTGCTTTATTCCTCTTTTGTAAACCAAGGGGGTGGAATTAGTGGTCTCTGACTGCCTGGAAAATCCCATGGACGGAGGAGCCTGGTCGGCTGCAGTCCATGGGGTTGCAAAGAGTTGGACACGACTTCACTTTTCACTTTCACGCATTGGAGAAGGAAATGGCAACCCACTCCAGTGTTCTTGCCTGGAGAATCCCAGGGACGGGGGAGCCTGGTGGGTTGCCGTCTATGGGGTCGCACAGAGTCGGACACAACTGAAGCGACTTAGCAGCAGCAGCAACTGCTTCCAGGCCTGTGAGTCTCTGAAGCTGGAGGGAAACCCCAAGACTTCATGGAGCCTAATCTTTGTCCCCAGATTCTAGAGGGATGTGCTTGACAAAGTCCTAGATGGATTACTGGCTGAATCTGGAGCCTGAAGCTGTTCCATGGGTTGGCACATCTGTGGGAATCCCACCCTTAGTCAGCCAAGGTGTGTCTCCCTTTTTCCCATTCAGAGGAAGATACTTGTTGGCATCACCGTGGCTGATATTTCTGCCTTTGGAATTTTGATTGTATTAATAAATTGACTGACAGGATTCTTCCTATTTCTTTTTTCCCCCTAAGTTTATTTGCATATAATTTTTAAATTTCTTTTTTAAATTTTCATTTTTAATTGGAGGATAATTACTTCACAATATTGTGTTGGTTTCTGCCGTACATCAACATGAATCAGACATAGGTATACATATGTTTTCTCCTTCTTGAACATCCCTTCCATCTCCTACCCCATCCCACCCATGTCACTTGTTACAGAGCACCAGATTTGTGTTTCCTGTGTCATATAGCTGTTTCTTTTTTTTTAATATATATATTTTATTGAAGTATAGTTGACTTACAATGTTTCAGGTGCGCAGGAAGGTGATTCAGTTATATAATATATATATAATGTATATTATATATACATATATTATTTTTGGAATTATTTTCATCATAGATTATTATAAGATATTGACTATTGTTCCCAGTGCTATAGAGTAAACCTCTGTTGCTTGTTGCCTATCTATTTCTTAATTAGAAATCTAGCATTCTATTCATACTAAGTCAAACAAGTGGAATCAAAATGTCATAATATTTTTTAGTTAGGCAAAAATTCATGTTTTCTAAAATACATATATTAATCAGTTCAGTTCAGTCGCTCAGTCGTGTCTGACTCTTTGCGACCCCATGAATTGCAGCACACCAGGCCTCCCTGTCCATCACCAACTCGCGGAGTTCACCCAAACCCATGTCCATCGAGTTGGTGATGCCATCCAGCCATCTCATCCTCTGTCGTCCCCTTCTCCTCCTGCCCCCAATCCCTCCCAGCATCAGAGTCTTTTCCAATGAGTCAACTCTTCGCATGAGGTGGCCGAAGTAGTGGAGTTTCAGCTTTAGCATCATTCCTTCCAGAGAAATCCCAAGGCTGATCTCCTTTAGAATGGACTGGTTGGATCTCCTTGCAGTCCAAGGGACTCTCAAGAGTCTTCTCCAACACCACAGTTCCAAAGCATCAATTCTTTGGCGCTCAGCTTTCTTCACAGTCCAAGTTATACATATAAACATATGTATACAAAAGCTTTTCTACTATGCTTGATAAAATCTTGAGAAAAAAACTTAAAAAAAAAAAAAGGAAGCGATGGAGAAATTGGAGAACAGAAATGGGAGCACTGAATGTGACAGGAAGAGTGAAGCAAACTAGAAAAAGTAAAAGATCATAGAGTCCAGTTGCTTTTAAACATGACTGGTCATTAGAAACATATCTGCAGCTCTGGAGAAAAAAAACAATACCTGAGCATTTGTATTTTTCAAAAAATTTCAAGATAATTCTGATATGCATCTGAATTTTAAAAAGTGATAGCAGGTTTTCCTGTTAGATTCTAGTTTTGGTGATATAGAATTCTATTATTTTTCTGTTGATCAATCATGATACAGTGGTATTAAGTAATAGTTACATAATCACAATGGTAAAAGATGTTTATCAATTTTCACAATCAATAGCCAAACAAAAAATTAAAGGTAATTATACTTGCAAGCCACAATGGGAACAAGATTAACTTAACAATATAAAAAACATGCAATTTGTGGGAGAGCACGGGATCAAGCAGAGTCATGTGGCAAGTAGAAGTGCATACATGCACCGGTTTTCATGCACCCAGTCAGCCTGTGTCTTTTGGTTGGTGCATTTAATCCATTTACATTTAAGATAATTATTGATATGTATGACCCTACTACCATTTTCTGAATTGTTTGGGGTTTATTTTCTGTAGGTCTTTTCCCTCTCTTGTGTTTCCTGCCTAGAGAAGTTCCTTTAGCATTTGTTGTAAAACTGGTTTGGTGGTGCTGAATTCTCTTAACTTTTGCTTGTCTGGAAAGCTTTTGATTTCTCCATCAAATCTGAAGGAGAGTCATGCTGGGTAGAGTATCCTTGGTTGTAGTTTCTTCCCTTTCGTCACTTTGAATATATCATGCCATTCCCTTCTGGCTTGTAGAGTTTCTGTTGAGAAATCAGCTGATAGGCTGATGGACATTCGCTTGTATGTTATTTGTCATTTTTCCCTTGTTGCTTTTACTATTTTACCCGTCTTTAATTTTTGTCAGTTTGATTACTATGTGTCTCAGTGTGTTCCTCCTTGGGCTTATACTTCTTGGGACTCTCTGTGCTTCCTGGACTTGGTTGACTATTTCCTTTCCCATATTAGGGAAGTTTTCAGCTATTATCTCTTCAAATATTTTCTCAGGGCCATTCTCTCTCTCTTTTCCTTTTGGGACCCTTATAATGAGAGTGTTGGTGTGTTTAATGTTATCCCAGAGGTCTCTTAGTCTTCATTTGTTTTCATTCTTTTTTCTATATTCTGTTCTGTGGCAGTGATTTCCACCATTCTGTCCTCCAGGTCATTTATCTGTGTTTCTGCCTGAGTTATTCTGCTATGGATTCCTTCTAGTATATTATTTATCTCTGTTTGTCTTTTAATTCTTGTAGGTCTTTGGTAAACATTTCTTGCATATTCTCAATCTTTGCCTCCATTCTTTTCCCGAGATCCTGGATCATCTTCACTATCATTATTCTGAATTCTTTTTCTGGAAGGTTGCCTATCTCCACTTCATTTAATTGTTTTCCTGGGATTTTATCTTGTCCCTTCATCTAGGAGATAACTTTCTGCTTTTTCATCATGATTAACCTTCTGTAATATGGTTTTTGTTTTAGCCACTGTGAGGCTGTGCTGCTTCTTGCCTCTTCTACCTGCCCTCTGATGGATGAGGCTAAGAGGCTTGTGTAAGCTGCTTGATGGGAGGGACTGGCATGGCAAAAACTGGGTCTTGCTTTGATGGGCAGAGCCTTACTCAGTAAAGCTTTAATGCAGTTTGCTGCTGATGGGTGGGGTTGTACTCCCTCCCTGGTAGTTGTTTGGCCTGAGATGACCCAGCCCTGGGGTCTATAGTAGGGTTAATGGTGAGTTCTAATGGCTGACTCAAGAGGGTTTATGCCAAGGGGGACCTTCCAGTGCCCCTGTCCCTGGTGAGCCCCTGCTGACCCACGCCTCCACAGGAGGCCCTCCAACACAAGCAGGTAGTTTTGGTTCAGTCTCCTGTGGGGTCAGTGCTCCTCTCCTCTGGGTCTTGGTGTGTGCAAAGTTTTGTTTGTGCCCTCCCAGACTGGAGTCCCTGTTTCCCTCAGCCCTCTAGAAAGCCTATGATCAAATCCTGCTGGCCCTCAAGGCCAAATTCCCTGGGAATTCCCAGTCCCTTTGTCAGATCCCCAGGCTGGGAAGCCTGACATGGGGTTCAGAACCTTCACAACAGCACGAGAACGTCTTTGGTATTATTGTTTTCCAGTCTGTGGGTCACCCACCCAGTGGGTATGGGATTTGATTTTATCATGATTGCACCCCTCCTACTGTCTCGCTGAGGCTTTCTTTGTCTTTGGACATGGGGTATCTTTTCTTGGTGGGTTCCAGTGTCCTCCTGTCAATGGTTTTCAACAGCTAGTTGCAATTTGGTGCTCTCTCAAGAGGAGATGAGTGTACTCCTTCTATTCTACCATCTTAAACAGGAGGCCATATAGCTGTTTCTTAATGAAGCTATTTACTGTCTTTTGTATTTGTGAGTGGAAATCAACTTGGCAAACAAAAGGACATTTGATTTTATGAGAGCAATTTGATAAGGAATTTTGAGAAAAAGGATTGCCTTAGATATAAGGATTGCTTATAGTTGTCTTCCATTAGGAAATCTGCCGTACTTACTAGGTTTTAGGAATGATTTGTGAGGAATCTCACTAGATAGCACCAGAATTCCAATCATTTCATTCATTATTCTTAAAAAAATCTACATCTTAATGTTTTTGAAAATCTTTTCCCCCCTTTGCTTTACTCTTCTCTTTTCTGCTCCTTCAAATCTCTAGACAAGGTCATAATTACTTAGACCAGTATTTACACAGCCCACGCCCATGACTTGGGTCTCATAATCCTGTTGTTTGGATGCTGTGGTCTGCAAAGGAGATGGCAGGTAGCAGATGCTGAGTGAACAAGGCCCACTTAGTTATTAACAATTTCATTTTTCATCTTTAGCACTAGCCTAGGTTGCCTGTTTAAACTGTCCACTTCCTGGGAAATGTTTTCCTAATTCTTCTTTCAACTACAATAATTTATATTTTTGTTATAGTCTAAACACAGCTCAGGGAGGACAGATAGTAAAAGCAGGCCTTCATTTGGTCTTTCCCAGACCAAAGCACGTTAGGACTCGGGGGCAGACACAGCAGGAGCAGGCGCAGGACAGGGGAGCGGCAGGCATGCCCCTTGTTGCCCTAGTTCTCCAGCTCAGTTCCCTGGTGCCCTATTGTTGTTGCTGTGTAGTTGCTTAGTTGTGTCTGACTCTGCAACCCTATGGACTGTAGCCCGCCAGGCTCCTCTGTCCATGGGATCCTCCAGGCAAGAATACTGGAGTGGGTTGCCATGCCTTCCTCCAGGGGATTTTCCCAACCCAGGGATCGAACCTGGGTCTCCTGCATTTTGGCAGGCTGATTCTTTACCAATGAGCCACCAGGGAAGCCCCTTGGGGGGCACTCACGTGTATGCTGCAGCCCAGCAAACCCTACGTGTGTCTCCCTTGATTCTGTTCTCAGATACCTTATCCTTTATTTTTCCTCTTGCTCTTTCTTCCTAAGTTCGCACATGTAATTAGTTGTGAAGTTTCTAGGAAGAAGTCTTTCTAACAGGCGGTGCATGTGCCTGTGTGTGTGCATGTACACACTTGGCAGGAGCCCTCCAGGAAGCCTACACGTTGATGACACGGTAGACGTCCTGTCTCAGGTTTTCAGACATTGTTAGGCCGAAGCTTTTTATTGGAGGTCAAGGCAGCTAATAAAGTGGGGTGTGCAATTAAAAGGGCATTCAGCACAGAAGGATGGCTAACTGTCTCAAGGGCTAGGAGTGCAGGAAGGGTTGACAGCTGCGAGGCTGCTAATGATGGTTTCACGAGCATTTTTTTTTTTGCAGCCAGGATGGTAAATGTAATACAAAGGCACTGTTTTAACATGCCTAATCAGCTCTCGGCTTCCTGTGAGAGGCATCCACTTGGGGGAGGAAGTTGCCGGTTGTGGGCATTTTTGTGGGGGCAGTTTGTGCTACTTTACTTTTTAAAATAGAGTACTCGTGGTTATTAGCGAATCTCCGTAATACCCATCTTTGTTGGTCAGGAAGAGTGTGACAAGATGATGGCAAGGTTCAGGAGGTTTGCCCAGGGTCACCCAGAGACCCTCATGCTCCTGCCTCTCCATCAGTTTCTAATAGGATTTATTTACGCAGTTGTTTTGCCCATGTGGCTCTCCTTGGCTCTGAACCCTGAGGGCACAGTAATCAAATCTTATTAATTTTACCGCGCAGAAGTGATTGTTTTCTCCACTACATGAATTCTCCAAAAATGTCTGGCCTTTGGAATAAAAAAAAATCTCCTTTCCACTGCTGTGTGATGAGAACCTCACTGAGGATAAGGCAAGGTGAGAGAGGAGGGGGATGTTGGCAGTGTGTAGAGGGCGGGAGGTGGTGCCTGGGTTACTCCTGGGGAGAGTCAGGATACTGTCCCACAGTCAGGGCCTCCTGTTCTTAGAAGAGTGAGATCCACCCTGATCTTCCCAGAGATCAGAGTGTGAACAGCTCCTTCATCCAAGTGGATCTTGGTCTAGGATTTATATGGGCTGGCTAGCTTGGGGGATCTTGAATTTCTTGATAGCGGATAAGTCCTTGTTTTCGCTTAGTTTAATGTTGTTCCGTTCACTTCTCATCTGGCAGAATAAGAGAGGATGAGAACGCTCACTGGATGCTTAAAATGATGTCCCAGGTAATCAGGGAGGAAACTTGTTAGCACCATCAGGAACTAAACTGAGAGGGCAGCTTGAGGCTACTTCCCCAGACACGGGCTCCTCCAATTTAATCTCTCCCTTTATCTGATAGTTGATACTGTTGGTGCTGCTCTGCCTCCACTACTTGGTGAGATGGTGACATGTGATCACACCCAGGATGGAGTGAGGTCTGGAAGTATAAAGGACTCCCTCCCTTTAAAGGCTTGGAATCGCTTCAGTTTGAGGTGAGAGGAGAAATGCCGTAGGTGAGAGGCTGGTGTCCAGTCATTCACTGCAGAGTAGCAAGGAAGCAGGGTGGTTTTTCCCCCATAGACAATAATGAGGTCCTGATAATTCTGGAAAGAAATGGAGTTTGTGTTCATCACTCCATTTAAGAGCACCCATTAGTATCTTTTTAGTAGGATCCTGGGCTTTCCAAACCCTCTTCATAATTCTCACATTGGGCAAAAGTCAACATAATATGTCAGTGTAAATGGATGCCATTATTTTTAACACTGTACATCACCTTTCCTCCTGGAGACTTCAGAATATGCTTTTTAATCATTAGCATTTTATAATCATAGAATGAGAGCTTAGAAGGAACCTTAGAGGTTATGCAGTGTTGCTTTACTTTTGTAATTAAAAGCCTGGGGCCAGAGCATCTGGCTTAAGCCTTTGCTCTGTCGTTTATCAGCTCTGGAACTTGAAGGACATTGCTCTCTGCCTCAGTTTCCTCACTTATATAATGGTGGTAGTAATAATTGCTTCATAGAGAACTGAATAGATGTTTTTCCAAAGAGGATACTCAAATGTCCAACAGGCAAATGGAAAAGATGCTAATCACCACTAATCATCAGGGAAATGCAAGTCAAAACCACAATGAGATATCACCTCATATGTCAAAATGGCTATTATCAAAAAGAACATAAATAACAGATGTTGGGGAGGATGTGGAGAAAAAGGAACCCTCCTACACTGTTGGTGGGAATATAAATTGGTGCAGTCACTGTGGAAAAAAGTATGGAGGTTTCTCAAAAAAGATAGAAATAGAACTGCCGTGTGACTCAGCATTTCCACTCCTAGTATATCCGAAAAAAACAAAATCACTAATTTGAAAAGATACACACATACCAGTGTTCATTGTAGCATTATTTACAATAGCCAAGGTAAGGAAGCAACCTCAGTGTCCATCAGCAGATAAATGGATAAAGATGTTTAAGACCTTCAATTTCATTCCACACAATGGAATACAACTCAGCCATAAAATAGAATAAAATTTTGCCATTTGCAGCAACATGGATGGATTTGGAGAGCATCGCAAAGAGTTGGACACGACTGAGCGACTGAACTGAACTGGATTGATGCTAAGTGTAATAAGTCAGCCAGAGAAAGACAAATACTGTATAATATCACCTAGATGTGGAATCTAAGAAATACAACAAATTAGTGAATATATCAAAAAAGAACACACTCGCAGATTAAGAGAACAAACTAGAGATTACCAGAGGGGAAAGGAATAGGAATAGTAGATTAAGAGGTACAAATTATTAGCTACAAAACGAACTACCAATACAAGGATATATTGTATAGCCATATATAGCCAATATTTTATAATAACTATAAATGGAGTTAATATTTTATATAACTATAAACCTTTAAAAATTGTGTATCACTGTATTGTATGCCTGTAAAATATACATGGCAACTGCACATCAATAAAAATGCACTTAAAAATTAAAAAATAAGATTAACATCTAAAAAATTGCTTTGTAGGCATGTTTTATCTGGCACATAGTAGGTAAGCACTCATTAAACGTTAGTATCCAAACTACCTTCTTATAGAAGAGAAAAGTAAAACTTACGTATCTAAAGGGTGACCTCCTTTTCCCAGACTGATTCTACAAAATGAACATTTGGTTTTCATTCTCTCATCATCCATCTCTGTGTCTATCTATCTGTTCATCTGCCTGCCAACATTTCTTTGGCCTTTACCATGTAGGTATATGGGGCTTCTCAGGTGGCGCTAGTGGTAAAGAATCTGCCTGCCAGTGGAGGAGTTGAAGAGACAGGGGTTCAGTCCCTGGGTTGGGAAGATTCCCTGGAGGAGGAAATGGTAACCTGCTCTGGTATTCTTGCCTGGAACATCCCTTGGACAGAGGAGCCAGGCAGGCTATAGTCTGTGGGGCCACAGAGAGTCAAACACAACTGAGTGGCTAAGCATACATGCACACATATAGGTATATGGTCCTGGACTCCGTGCTGAGGATAGAAAGATGGTTAAGACAAGTGTTGCCCTTGGGTCCCTCGCAGGGACCACAAGCTGGGTGGAGTTGGTCGAGAATCAGTGGGCCAAGGGTGGAGTTAGGGGCACACAGGGAGCAGCTTCCACTGCTCCAGGCCACTGTGCTGGACTGTTGGCACCTGCTTTTCACAGCATCCTTCAAGATGTGTCATGACATGATATAGAGTGGGATGAGATGGTTTCCTAGAAGAGGTGACAGCTGAATTGAGGCCAATAAGATGAGTAGGAACTGGTAAGTGAAGGCTGAAGAAGGTGAGACATTCCAGGGAATCTTATGAAGAAAGAATAAGCCTTGAGGGTCTTCCTAACCCCCGAGAAATGCAGGGTAACCAGCCAACCACATTGCCCTCATAAGAGGTTCGATGACAACATTAGATTTATAAATCAATGTTGACAAGTGATGAGACTGCCCTGGTGGTCCAGTGGATAAGAATCCACCTGTCAGTGCAGAGGACACAAGTTCGATCTCTGAGCTGGGAAGATTTCACGTGCTGCCATAACTAAACCTGTTTGCCACAACTACTGCAGCCTGCACGCCTAGAGCCTGTGATCTGCAACAAGAGAAGCCACCCAATAAGAAGCCCGAGCCCACAACAAAGAGCCACCAAAACCAGAGAATGCCCAAATGTGTAGCACTGAAGACCCAGCTCAGCAAAAATAAAGGAAGAAAAAAACAAGTGATGATACAACGTAATACATCAGGATAGCAGTATAATACCCATGTTCATGACAGCATTATTCACAGTGGCAACCCAGGTATCCATCAGCGGATGAGTGGATGCACAAAATATGGTATATACGCAGTGGAATATTATTCAGCCTTAAAAAGGAAGGAAATTCTGACTCCTGCTACAGTGGAGATGAACCTTGAGGACATTATGCTGAGTGAAATAAGCTGGTCTCAAAAGGACAAATTCCACTTATATGAGATACCTAGAGTCACCACATTCATAGAGACAGAACAGTGGTTGCCAGAGCCTGGGGGAAGGGAGTTGCTTAGTGAGGGAGGGGTTTCAGTTTGGGAAGAAGAAAAAGTTATAGAGGTGGATGGTGGTAGTAATTGCATAACCATAAGAATGTACTTAATGCTACTGAACCGCATACTTAAAAAGATCAGTTTTCTGCATTGTGTATTTCAACACACAAGCACACATAAATAGCAGTACAAACTGTGTCACAAAACAGTGTTCTGAGGGACTAGATATCCCTGTGGACTGCCTGATCAGGGAAGATTGCATCCAGGAAGGGCTCCTGAACACTATGCGTGATGACATTGGTCGATCTAACCACTGAATCTTCCAAAGCATGTAATGTGCAATATCACAGTGAATCCTCATAGTCATCCTAGGAGTGAGGTACGGTTACTGTCCCCATTTTACAGATGAGAAAACTCAATGAGGTTAGGTGTCTGGACGAGCATCCTCACCCCTCCTCACCCCCTTCGCTGTGCTGCGTCTCTGTGAGCCCTGTTATAGCCCCTTAGGAGGAAGGTGGAAGATACTGCAGATGGGGGCCAGGTGAGTGGCCTGTGAAGGGACGCTGGAATACTCCTTGCCCTTGCTGTCTCTTCTCTTAGTTCCACTTGCCTTCTGAGAAGAGGACTGTCCATGGCCAGCCAGAAGCCCGGCAGCTCCTCCCTCTGCATGTGCCATGGGAGAGTGTGTGTCACGGGCAGGACCCACGTTACTCTTTTCTGCAGGCACCAGTGTAAAGCAATTGTTTTACTTGTGCCTGGAATCGTCTGAAAGTTTTACACTGGCAGTTATCATCACTGGGTAAACACATTAAACTAGCAAATAAATCTTTGTGAGGGCAGCACATTAAATGGTTCCCTGCATAATAGTTATTAATACGTTACTATAATTGCTTTGCACATTTTGCAGTGAATTAAAAAAAATGACTTATTAGTGATTGGGTACTTGACAGCAGTATGTTCAACAGCAGCATCGCTTTTCTGAATTTGCCAACACATTTTGTGGGTATTGCTATTTTGGAGTTAGGCCAAATGGACCTTTTTAAAGATCAGATAGGTTCATAAAACCTTCTATTTATATAGTTGCTTTCTTCGGGTTACTGTACTGGGCCTTGGCCACTTTCCCCCTTCTTTCTCACAGCCTCCCTTTAAGGAATGTCATGGCTGGATGTAGGGTGTTAAGTGTGTTTTGTTTAGTCGTGTCTGACTCTCTGTGATGCCATGGACCGTATCCTGCCAGGCTTCTCTGTGTATGGGATTCTCCAGGCAAGAATACTGGAGTGGGTTGCCATTTCCTTCTCCAAGGGATCTTCCTGAGCCAGACAGGGACTGAACACGGGACTCCCACACCGCAGGCAAATTCTTTACCATCTGAGCCTCCAGGGAAGGATAGAAGGTAGTCTGTCTTAAATTCATTTAATAGGTGAAAGAAAGAGAGACCAAGACGTTCCCCCTGCCCCCACCCCACTTCCCATTCATTCAGCAACTGTTAATACTGCATCTCCTCTTTGCTGGTCACTATTCTAGCCCTGGACTCTTGATCAATGTCATCCATGAGTTTAGGTCAGGCCTAAGACTCCTTTTCTGAAGCACTGCTGCTCTGAGCTTATGGAATTTCAGAGGTTATTGAAATTTCTGCCTTTTTACAGGTGTCTGACACTTTGCAGGTTGAGGAAAGGGAATTTTACCAAAGCATAACATTCCCGGTGACTGTACCCACAGATGGTGTGACATAGCCGTCAGGCCATAAAGCACCAAAGCTTTTCTTGCAGAGGGCTCCTTCAAACCATTCTCATGGACTCTGGCTAACTGGGAGTTTCTTTCAGGAGCCCATTTCTCATTCCTTTCTGCCTTTCCTAGTTGAGGCTTTCCACAAGAATGAACAGCTGTTAACAGTGGCTTTTGTCTTAAGCAAGGCCATAGACAGTACAGTAACTGCTTTCAGATGCTGCTGTTGTGACCCAGATTCGGTCCTATGACCCAGAGGTGAAAGGCTACATATTCCATTACATCTTGGAGCCAATCAGACTCCAGACTCCAGTGTATTTCAGCAGAGAAAGGAAGCGGGATAGGGTGATGTATACACCAGATAGCAGCTCGAAATAGGTATGGGAAAATCCAGGAATGGAGCTTCCATTTCTGCACATGTTTTTGTAAAAGGCACCACCTATGTCGATACAAAAATACCAATGATGTAATCCTATATTCCTGGAATATAGGCTGCATATGGCTACAGTCTCTGTGCATATTACATGTGAACAAATAGAGTGGGCATATGTATGAATTATAGAGTAGTTAGGTTCAGATTCATTTTTTTTCCCCTTTCCCTGATGCAGTTTTGAGAAAGGATGAAATCTGGGTTAATATTGTTTAGCTCCACCAAAGAATGAGTTTATAGGGCTGGGATAAGAATCTCAGAAGGCTGAAACCCATTTCCTTTCCAAGTCTTAGGGCCCTGTATTCAGGCTCATTCACTGTGGGTGGCTAGTAGGTCACCTGTGCTGTGAGTTATGTTCCATGACTCAGCTGAGGTGGTGACATGATCACAGGGCAGGGAACTTGAAAGAGGGAAAGTGGACAGGAGGCAGGACAACCTTTTTATTTTGAGGTACTAGGTGGTTCTTTATACAATTGCCAGCCAAGGGCAAGTTTCCTTTGGCTGAGATCATTTGAGACTCTGTTGAGACTTGAAAAAAAAATGTACAGGAATTAGAAGACGTAATTTTGTGGCAAAGTGTAGAAAGTCACTGAATCCAGCCATGATTTGAAAATAACAAAGAAGCCATGATCCAAGTTCGAAGATCTATTTTATTGTATTAATGTTTCATCAGAAGCCTCTTTTTACTTGCTCCATTTCTGAGTTTTCTCTTCCAGCCTAGAGTTAAAGGGGAGAGCTGGAAGCATGGAAGCATGACTTTATTTAAAAGTGGTGAAATTTCATCCTGAGAAATTTTATCTCAATATTTATTCTGTGAGATACTGGCATTCTTTTTTTGTTTGTTTGTTTGGAAAGAAGTAGTTTCAGATCCATGAAGGTCATATGAGGATTAATGAGTAAGTGGAGTGTCATATACTATGGAAGGGGACCAGAGAGTTAAGGAAAGATGCATCCTTTGGGTGTGTGTGTATGTGTATATATATATGTATATATATGTGTATATATATATGTATATATATTCTTTTTCATATTCTTTTCCATTATGGTATATTACGAGATATTTAATATAGTTTCCTGTGCTATACAGTAGAACCTTGTTGTTTATCCATTTTTTATAGAGTAGTGTGTATCTTAAGCTGCCCACTCCTTTCTAAACATTTTTGGCCACACCACGAGGCATGTGGGATTTTGGTTCCCCAACCAGGGATCGAATGCATACCTCCTGCATTGCCAGTGCAGACTCTCAAGCATCGGACCACCATGGAAGTCCCTTAAACTGCACGCATTTGATGCGAGGCTGGCGGTTGAAGGCCTAGAAGGTGGGGAAGGTTCTGAAAGGTGTTGTAGAATGAGTCATATGTTAGCTACCCCCACAGAGACATCAGATAGGCAGGGGGAGTCCAGCTCAGCTCTTTCATGCTCAGTATAAGGGCTCTGGGCCTCCCAGATGGCGCTAGTGGTAAAGAACCTGCCTGCCAATGCAGAGATATAGGAGATGTGGGTTTAATCCCTGGGTAGGGAAGATGCCCTGGAGAAGGGAATGGCAACCCTCTCCAGTATTCTTGCCTGGAGAATCCCAAAGACAGAGGAGCCTGGCAGGCTACAGTCCATGGGGTCACAAAGAGTTGCACACGACTGAAGTGACTTAGTGTGGATGCACGCATAAGGGCTTCAGGCACACCTGGTGTGTCCATTCTTCCTTTAATGGTACCTTCGGCTGCAGTGAAAGAAGTATGGCTGACTGGATGGGTCAGCAGGTCCTCGGGGCCCCGTGAATTTCAGATGATTCTTCCTGTGACTTTTGTAGGTGATGTCTACTTCTGAACAGAGCCAGGTCTGAATCTTGCCGGTGCTCTTGTGACTAGGTGGCTTGCAGAGAGCTCTGCGGTCGCTTCTGCAGGTCATCTGCTGTAACTTTTTGCAGGGACACAGGGGTGTGGGCACTCCCTCTGTTTTTTAAAGATAACCCTGTGGGTATTGATCCCTAAGTCCCTCTGAGATAACACTATCTCTTAATAAAGGAACAGTGCTAAGTAACCCTATTTAGGGCTTCTTTTGGGGGAGAAGACTGTGGGATGAAATGCTTGTGAAGGTCCTGGGCTGTTGTGGGTATGTTTTAACATGACAATGCAGATGGCTGACACTGATGAACGTCCTGTGAGCAGCTGGGGAAGCCAGGCCAGCCTCCTCCTCAGCCCTCTGTGTGAATGCCATCTCACTCCCTGTGACATGAAGGGGTAGGACCCACGGCCTTTTGGTTTTGATTTGCTTGCCTTGGCGTGTGTGTGTGTGCGTGCCTGTGCGCGTGCGTGCTTCTTGCTGTCTGGTGAGGGCTATGGCGGTGGCTGGGCCTGTTTTTATTAGCACAGCCACCCTTCAGTGAGACAGGGAGAAAATCACTCTCCGGAACTGAGGAACCCACAAGCTTGATGGCCTCGGGTCCCGTAGGAGTCCTTAAATGTGAGGCTCAGGCAGCAAGAAGAGCTGTCTCTCGCGGGGGACCAAGGAGCCAGGCCCTTGCTGGAGTGTCTGGACGGAGACTGGTTCTTCTCTGAAGGGAGTCCTACATGGAAGTCAAATCTCCCCACCCCTGCGCTGCCCCAGGAAGGAGGCCTCTGCCCCAGAAACATTTCTTGAGCCGCTTATTCAAATGGTTCTAAGAACATTCAGGAAGTATTTAGAGCAACTACTATGTGCTGGGCATTTCAGTAGGAGCGTGGAACTTTCAGGTACTGACTTTGACCTGGGGCATGTTATCATGGATATCCGGCTGAATTGTGAATTAAGGGGACCTGTCCTTACAGCTTTGGTTTCTGTCCAAGGGCTTTCTTAGTCCTTTCAGTGAGCAGATCTCAGGCTGTCCCTTTAGTCAGCAGTCTCCTGCTGCAGTTTATTCCGAGTTGTTTCTTTTTTTTCTCTTTTCTCTCTTTTGGCCATGCCTGTTCGGAATCTAGTTACCTGACCAGAGATTGAACCAGGGCTCCCTGTGTTGGGCGTGTGGAGTCTTATCCACTGGACCTCCAGGGAAGTCCCTATGTTGCTCCTTTTTTAATTGTGGTAAAATGCACATGACATAGAATTTGCCATCTCAACCACTTTTAAGTATACAATTCAGTAGTATTAAGTGTGTTCACTTATACAACCATCACCATCATCCACGTCCAGATCTTTCTCATCTTCGCAGACTGAAACCCCAAACCCATCAAACAACTACTTCCCATCCCCCACTCCCTGCTCTAAGTTATTTTGGAACAAAATAGTGTTTGGTACACTCCAAAGAATGTTCTAAGACAGAGGTCCCCAACCTCCAGGATCTGAGGTTGATCAGAAGTAGAGTTGATGTCGGGCTTCCCTTGTGGCTTAGCTGGTAAAGAATCCTCCTGCAATGAGGGAAACCTGGGTTCGATCCCTGGGTTGGGAAGATTCCCTGGAGAAGGGAAAGGCTACCCACTCCAGAGTTGATGTAATAATAATAGAAAAAGAGTACACAGTAAATGTAATACCTATAAGTCATCCCCAAACCCTCGCCCCACCCCAGTCCATGGAGAAATTTGTCTTCCATTAAATCAATCCCTGGTGTGAAAAAGCCTGGGGACTGCTGCTCCAAGGAGAGAGACCCAAATGACATCATTAAAACTCATATTCACATAATCACTACCTCAAACATCTATTAAACTCCTCATGTGTGCCCCATACCATGTGTTACATGCTGCAGATGCAGAAACAAATGAGATTCAGACTTTGGTCCCAAGAGGTTTACCAACTGGTAGGGGAGACAAGCATGTAAATAAACAAGCCCCCAACCTCTTATGATGGCTGCAGGGCAGGTGTGGAGGGGAGAGGGGAACAGCTGAGGCAGTGTCAGGAGGATCAGGGTGGACCCTCCTCTGAGCCTTGATGGACAAGCAAGTGTTGGCCTTGACAGCAGAGGGGGAGGAGGGCATTCCGGAGAGCGGCAGTTGTGAGAGCCAAGGCCTAGAAGCACCTGGAGCTTTGTGTGTGTGGGTGTGGTGGGGTGGGAGGTGAGCACTAGTGCAGGGTCTTGTGGGCCTGGCCAAGGACCAGACTGCGTTGTAAACAGGGATCAGATCTGTGCTCTAGGATGATTGCTGGTAGCCGCAAAGAGAAGAATTAGAGGGATGCCAGACACACCTGGCAAGAGACTGTTGCGAGAGCTTCCCTGCTGGCTCAGTGGTAAAGAATCTGCCTGCCGGTGCAGGAGACATGGACTGGATCCCTGGTCCGGGAAGATCCCACTTGCCACAGAGCAGCTCAGCCCGTGTGCCACAACTACTGAACCTATGCTCTAGAGCCCGGGGATCACAACTACTGAAGCCCGAATGCCCTAGAGCCCTTGCTCTGCAACAAGAGAAGCCACGGTAGTGAGCGGCCTATGAACTGCGACTAGGGATTAGCCCCCTCTCATCCCAGCTAGAGAAAAGAGCCTGCACAGCAATGAAGACCCAGAACAGCCAAAACGAATACAATCCATATAAAAAATTAGATTTATGTATAAAAAAAGACTATTGTGAGATTTTAAAGGAATTTGCTTTCACTGGAACTTTTGTTTCCCTGCGAAGTATTTTGAGGATGTCAGAGCCTCCTCATGTCTAAATTGGGAGGGACTCGTGTCTCCTGGGTTTGAACATTCAGCCTCAGAAGCTGGAGGTTGTCGAGGAATGGCTAAGAGGGTGTAGTCACTTTTAAAACATACTGATCTGCTCGTGCAGTCCTGAGGACTGTGTTCATTTTTCTGCCTGAGGTGGGTGTACAGTTCCTGGGCCAGTGTTCACCATGGACATGGTGAGAGACGGGAAGCAGAGAGAACCACAGCTCAGAAAGTCACCCCCTTGCTGCTGGCCAGAGCAGCATTTGGGGTCCCCTGGAGTCAGTGAGCAGAGCCTTTCCTCTACTGTGGGGAAGACCATGGTAGGGGGGCGTGGAGGGAGGGGTGCTCTCCCCTCCCCGAGCCCGCCGGTCTGAGAGAGGCCTGAGAGCTGCAACAGTGATTGTGCCAGAGAGGAATTTGCCAGAGCTCTCAGCCATCTTTCCACATGAAAGTTTCTTTATCTCTTTCACACACAAATTCAAACCCTTTCTTTCCTTTAAATCACTTTTGTGCTGTTTAACCTCTTTACCCTGATTTTCTCCCCCTCCTGTCTTGCTCCTTTTATAGTAGTTTCCTGCTAATGGATCACCTGGATAAGATTGCCCCTGGCTTTGTGAGAGTGGCAATTAGCGCTCACCCAGAGAAGGCTGCTGGTTGCTCGGCGGCCTTGGTGTGGAGGATGGATTGGGCCTGGCTCCTTTCATCTGAAAGTGGGTTATCGATTAGCACGGATGCCAATTTACTGCACAGGCTCTTGCCAGCCCCTCTTGATCTCATTATGGTGTAAATTTTCAAGATTGTATCACATTAGCTCAGGAGAATTCAGGAGAGAATAGCAGTAAAGTAAGAAATAAAAAGGCCATAAGAAGACGAATATTTCTTTCGTTACAATCCGGATAAAAATAAACATGGCTTCACTCAGTGATGTTCTGAGACTGGTGTGTGCGTATGTGTGTGTTTATGGAGGTGGGTTGTTTATAAGGCATGGTTACACCCAGCAACAGGTTTTAAAGCACTTTACGTCTTTAACTGATAGGACCACACTGTATAGGACAGGGAATTCTACTTAGTGCTCTGTGGTGTCCTAAATGGGAAGGAAATCTAAAAAAGAGATATATAAATATGTGTGACCGACTCATTTTGCTGTGCAGTAGATGCAAACACAACATTGTAAAGCAATTTTCCTGCACTGAAAATTAATTAAGAAGAAAATACTTGACGTCTTTAATCTCTTCTTTTGATTCCCTTTAGGATTGATTTTCTTGGGAAAATTATGATTTTAGGGACGAGATGAGACCATTAGGTGTATTTGCCATGGCAAGATTCCCCTAGTCTCAGCTGAAGACCCTTGGATGGCAGAGGGGGGGGAGTGCTGGCTACCGTGGGCTGCCTGATGCTTTTGTAGGCTGTGATGATTTTGTAGGCCAGATAGTCTGTGTGTAGGCCAGACTGTTGGACAAGTAGAAATGTGAGATTATTCTCTTCTGCTTCTAAATAGTTTTATTAAGGTACCATTTACTCGCCATACATACTCACCAGTTTTAGATATATAGATCAGTAGATTTTAATGCTATTTCCAAAATTTTGCTGCCATCAAATTTTAGAATATTTCTGTCATTCCAACAAGAAACGTGTCCATTGTCAGTCACTCTCTGTTGTCTTCATCCCCCACTGCCATAGGACACCACTAGTCTATCTTATGGAAATGCTCTATACACGGAACCATATAATACATGGTCTTTTGTGACTGACTTCTTTCACCTAGCACGATGTCTTCAAGGTTCACCAGGTTGTAACAACGGTCAGAACTTCATACCTTTGTTATCAGATAGTTTTCCATTGTGTGGATATGAACATGTTATATGTCCTTTCATCAACTGATGAATATGTGGGTCATTTTCAGCTTTTTGCTATTACGAAAAATGCTATTATAAACATTTGTATATCAAACATTGTGTGAACATAGGGTTTTTCTTCTTGAGGGTAGATACCTAGGAGTGGAATTGCTGGTCCTTATGGCAACTCTGTGTTTAACATTTTGAGAAACTTCCAAACTGTTTTCCAAAGTGGCTGCACCATTTACATTCCCACCAATGATAGATAAGGATTCCTTTCTCCGCATCCTCACCAATAATTGTTATTGTCTGTCTTTTTTTACCCTGGTATATATGAAGAGGTATTTGCATTGTGGCTTTGGTTTGCATCTCACTGATGACTAATGTGGTTGAGCATCTTTACATGTGCTTATTGACCATTCATATGTTTTCTTTGGAGAAATGTCTAGTCATACCTTTTGTCCATTTAAAACAATTTTTATTTTTTATTTTATTTTTGATGATGCTGGGTCTTTGTGGAGCACAGGTTCTTCACTGCGGACCGTAGGGGCTGCTCTCTAGTTTCGGCTCATGGGCTTCTCATTGCAGTGGCTTCTCTTGTTGCAGAGCACAAGCTCTAGGGTGCATGTACTTTAGTAGCTGTGCCACATGAGCTCAGATGCCTCCAGGCATGCGGGATCTTCCCGGACTAGGTACTGAACCCGTGTCCCCTGTGTTAGCAGGTGGATTCTTAACCACTGGACTACCAGGGAAGTCCTCTTTTGTCTATTTTTTAATTGGGCTTTTTGTTGTTGTTACTGAATTGTAAGAGACCTTTATATACTCTGGCTATGTCCATTATCAGATATATAATTAGTCAATATTTTCTCCTGATCTTTTCACTGTCTTGATGATGTATTTGAGGCACAGTTTTATTTTTGATAAAGTTCAGCTTACCAGGTTTTGCGCTTTTAGTGTCATATCTAAAGAATTTGTTGCCTAACCCAAGATCATGAAGGTTTATTTTTATATGTTCTTTGAAGAGTTTTGTAGTTTTAGCTCCAACTTAGGTCTCTGATCCATTTTGAATTAAGATCATTCACTTTACCTGCAATAAAAATTTCTCACAAACTCATTGAAGTTTCAACAAGATAGATTTAGAACACCACTGTGCATTTTCTTTTCTGTACCTTATTTTTTTAGCAAAACTAAACATGGTGGCCATTACGTGCTGGGTAGAGTTAAGATTGCAGGGACGGTGGTGAGAGTTGGCACATGAGCAGGCAGGGAGTGGAGATTGTGCCAGAATCTCTAACACCTCTTCGGAGGGGTGGGAGAACTGCCACATAAGCGATTCGGAGGTGGGAGACGGACTGCAGGACCTTGGCACTCAGCGGAAGAAAGCTTGCCCTCTTGACCATCATCAGAGGTGACAAAGCAAATGAATCGTCAGAGAGAGGCTGGTGGCATGACACAATTAAATCATTGTGGCACCAGGGCAGCCTGCCAAGTGAGCTGTCAGAGGGGCAGACAGTGATCGGAATTTTTGCTGAGGTGCTGTCATGTAGTTATTTGATAAAGCTGTCTCTCTATTCTTGCTTTCAGTGTTGTTTTTTTTTTTTTTTTCTCACCCTATCCCTCACCCTCCTGCAAAAGGCACAGGAGCTATATCTTACGTACAGGTCTGGTTTTCCTCCCAAGTCTCTCCAAGGATCAGATATGACTTTGGGGGGAGGGCAGGAGGGAGGGTGAGATGCTGGCCATATTTTTAACCGAACACCAAGACGAGTGACACAAGATGGAAATCACTAGACTTAGTGATCTCATAGGATATTCCCTCTTGAGGCATAAATCGAAAAGGCAGATTGAGTGGTAGGTTGTCAAGAGGAAGTTTAATACTCTGTAATTTGAGCTCCAGGCCAGGTCTCAGAACACTTGGGGCACATTGCCAGGATAGCTTAGTCCTCCAGTGAACCAAGTGATCATGGAGAATGGTTGTGGGTTGGCCTTAGGGTCTGATCCTATACATACACACACAAGTACACCCTGTGTGCACTCTCCCAGGAGGCTGATTCATGTTTAATGTTCTTCCAGTCATCATTTGATTTTAAAATCTTGGGGGAAAGTATTGAAAATCAAATACATTCATCTTTCCTGCATAAAAATAAGAAAAAGGCCACTATTTAAAATTCTGAGTTTAAATATAGAGCATCAGTTCTCATCACAACATGATTTATCCGTGGTTTACCTTTAGAGAGCAGTTTCTCTTTGGTACAGTTGAGATGGGCTTCTCAGGAACTCTTTTATTAGGGTTGGAAGTCGGCCTGCACCTGAAGTCCTCGGGAACAGAGGTAAGTACATGATGGACCGTTTTTAGCAAACATGGTTGTTTGGTTTCTTCATCCTAAACCTGAGAGGATTGATGGAAGTTTATTACTGCTGCAGCAGATAGAGATGTATTATTGAACATGTCTCTTGTCTTCACTGAAAAAAATCTGTCTGGAGCAGTAAAACACTCCTCTGGGTATTTAGATCCCTGTACAATGGGAAACCATATGAATCTAGATTGGAATCCAGGGCACTCAAACCCACAGTTAAGTTTCAGAGCCAGATTTCTTTTTTTTTTTGTTCTCTGGGATTATGCAAATTATCCAATTCAAATTCAAGTCAGCTCACATTTTTGAGACCCTGCTGTGTGCTAAGGTGGTGGAGATACTAAGACTTGTGGTTCCAGCCTTTTAGAATGGTATAAAGAGGGGAGAGCCTGGACAGTATCCAGAGACACAAGTTGTGTTGGGACTTAGCGACTCCGCACATCCTTTCTTAGGTCGTCTTGTCACTCTGAACGTGAGCTTTATTCTCAGTCAGCAGCACTCTGATCACTTTTTTCTCTCTGCAAAGCCTGAGGGTGGCACATTCCTTCTGTCACAGTCATCTGGTAGTTCCATGACCAATGTCAAGAATTCCTGCCACCAGTTTACTTGCATTTCTAGTATTTATATTTTCTGAAAATGGGTCTTCTTCTCCCAGATGTGCTAGTTTTCTAAATGACAGCAACAGGGACAAGATTCCCCCCTCAAAGAGTCATGGACTGAGTTGGGATCTGGAGATGTTGCAGGAACCTCTGAGCTCTGGGTGAAAGCTCCTTGATTGAAGAATGAGTCCTGCTTCCCTAACCTTGGGCTTCCCTGGTATCTCAGCTGGTAACGAATCCGCTACAATGCAGGAGACCCCGATTTGATTCCTAGGTTGGGAAGATCTCCTGAAGAAGGGATAGGTTACCCAGTCTGATATCCTTGGGCTCCCTGGTGGCTCAGATGGTAAAGAATCCTCCTGTAATCCAGGAGACCTGGTTTTAATCCCTGGGTTGGGAAGATTCCCTGGGGAAGGGAACAGCTACCCACTCCAGTATTCTGGCCTAAAGAATTCCATGGACAGAGGAGCCTGACAGGCTACAGTCCATGGCGTCGCAAAGAGTTGAACAAGACTGAGCGACTTTCACTTCACTTCCCTAACCTTGGGCTAAGTGTCACCTCTCTAGCTCTTTACTGAGTTTCTTCATTTTCTGCTTTATTTGGGTGCAAATGAAATCAGCTAAACAGCCCTTGTAAGTTATCCTCTGGGACAAAGTGACTTCCCTGTGTCTCTGAGGTGAAGGAACTTCATTAACTCTATGGTTGACAAGAGGTTTTTTTTTTTTTAAATTACTTATGTATTTATTTTATATTGGCTGCTCTCGGTCTTCATTGTGCTGAGGATTCTTCGCTGAGGGGCAGGGACTTCTCTAGCTGTGGTGTGCGGCCTTAATTGCCTCTGTCATGTTGGATCTTTGTTCCCCGACCAGGAAACAAACCTGTGTCCCCTGCATTGGAAGGGGGATTCTTAACTGCTGGACCACCAGGGAAAATCCCCAGGAGCTGTTTTCAGAGAGTGGCCCTGAAAGTCATTGGGAGCTGAGAGTGGAAGGTCACACGGTCAGCAATCAGGACACTTAGCAGTGAGGTTCTACCCCACCCTCTCCTCTGAGAGCTGTATGGAAAGTGACTTACCTCCAGTCTGGAGTCTTAAATGTCCTGGTTACCTTTTAGACAAAAGCCAAATGGGACAGTGGAAGTGTCAACTCAATAAAGTGACTTCATTGTTACCATTATCCCCGAAAGAACTATGATATCATTGGACAAAAGGTCCAGCACTTTTCCAACAATTTACTTCTCCAGAATAAAAGATAAGACCTTTGGATAACTGGTTCTTTGGCTAAAGAAGTAGAGTATTTCTGTGGTCACTTGCTTTTGACCAGCCTGAAAAACAGAAAAATTGATGATTCAGGTTCCTGTCTTGACCAAATACTGAACACATTTGTTTGTATTAGTACTTAGGAGAATGTGGATTGGAAGGTTCTTGGTGTTTGAGTTTTGTGAGTGGGAATGGGTAGTTATGTTGTGAGGTGATGAAATGTTGATTCAGCTTTCAGGGTTTACTGTGCTGTGCTGTGCTTAGTCATTCAGTCATGCCCTTCTCCAGGGAATCTTCCCAACTCAGGGATCAAACCCAGGTCTCCCACTTTGCAGGTGGACTCTTTACCATTGGAGCCACCAGAGAGGTCCAAGAATACTAGAGGGGGTGCCTATCCCTTCTCCAGCGGATCTTCCTGACCCAGGAATCTCCTGGGGTCTCCTCCATTGCAGGCACATTCTTTACCAGTTGAGCTACCAGGGAAGCCATGGTTTACTAGATAACATTCAACAATTATTAGAGCATTTATTAGTCACCTGTTAGCATAAATTGGTTAATGGCCATCTTTCCTTATAAGCAAAGGGCATGGAATTATATTCTTGAACTTATGACTGAGATAAGGAAAATTGTGGTTGAGGATTACTTTTCTGACCTTTGAGACATTCAAGTGTGAATGATGAGCCTCTGAATCAGGAAGGGAAACACTGCAGTAGGAACCAAGGGGCAGACTGAAGATACTGTGGAGCATAGATGTGGCTAGTGAGCTGGACAAGTGGGCAGGAGGTGAGGCCACTGCAGGAGCAAGCAGAACCACCTCCCTCTCTGAGGGCCTCTGTTTGTTCCAGGATCACATTTTCATACTGTCATGTTTGAGTTCAATTTAATAGCTCAATTTAGGAGAGATATTTCAACTTTGCCATTACACCTTGTAAACTAGCGATGTGATGGGTTTTAAGAAACTAGCTGCCAAGTAAATTCTACTTACAAAAAATGTGTAACCTTTAAAATCGTGAACTATTGTGCATTGTTGGTGGGAACATCGTATGGTACAACCGCTATGGAAAATGGTATGGTGGCTCCTCAAGAATGAAACATAGAATTACCATGTAATCCAGCAGTTCCACTTCTGGGTATGTGCCCCAAAGAATGGAAAGCAGGGACTCAAGCATGTGTTTGCACATCCACAGTCATAGCAGCTTTATACACAATAGTCAGAACATGAAAGCAACTTACGCATCCTCTAATGGGTGAACTGATTATCTATCACAATAACATACCTTGTGGCAGTGATAGCACAATGGTGTGAATATAGTTAACACCACTGAACTGTCCACTCTAAAATGGTTAATATGGTAAATCTTATGTATGTTTTTACCATAGTGAAAAAATAGTCAATTGTTATCTTGCGTTGGTGATTTTTTTTCTTGAAAAAAAATCTGGAAAATATAGATTATAAAAGGCTCCGCCTATGTTATTCCAGTTTTGGAAAGTTAACTCTGGTTGTTCTGTTCTTTTCAATGTCATTTACTCTAACAAAAGGGAGGCTCCCCTGCTGACTCAGTGGTAAAGAATCTGCTTGTCAACGAAGGAGACTTGAGTTCAATCCCTGGGTCAGGAAGATCCTCCGGAGGAGGAAATGGCAACCCACTCCAGTATTCTTGCCTGGGAAATCCCATGGACAGAGGAGCCTGGCGGGCTACAGCCCATCGGGTCACAAAGAGTGGGGCTTGACTAAGCGACTAAATAATAATTCTAACAAAAGATAATGGTGTTTCCTGGGCCAAGCACACCTTAACACTTTGATAAAAAAACAGCTAAGTGTGATTTAAAGTTTGTCTCACTCTGTTATATTGTGAAGCTGCAAGGAAGCCATGTCTACATCAGATTTGACGCTAACAGTTGGACTGTCTTTTAAAAGTGTGTTTGCCGTGCACTCGGGGCTTTGTGGGCCTAAGACTGTGGCAGTGTTTGGGGTCTAGACATCTGCTGAGGATTTTCTTTCTGAAGGAGCCCCTAAGTGAAAGGTTATAAACCTCATCCCTGCTGTGTGATGCTTGAGAAGTTTCAGCTCTGGAGCCAGGAGGAGCAGCATCCTCCCTAGACTTTCCAGTGTATTGAGGAAAAGTGAGAAGCAGGGTGAGCGTAGAAGGGGCTGGAGGGCAGCTGCTCTGGTCACTAGGGCTCACTTGCCACCAACCCTCCCTCCTCCTTTTGTGCATCCTCAGAATCAGGCCATTTGGTTGGTAACTTTCCATTTAAGACCGTCTTCTGGATCTTATGCCCAGAATTACTTGGCATGTGGTCTGGACTGTATAAGGGAGGATGTAGGGTGGTAGCTTTACAGTTGCCATTAGCATAGTCTGGAATCAGTCATGGGCTCTGTGGCTACACTGAGAACAGTCTCTTGTTTCCCTGGGAGCAACTGCTGCTGATTCTGAAAACACCGAGTCCTAATTCCTATGCTGGCCTCCATTTTCCTCTTGTACATAAGATGTCTTTTCCTGTAAGTTTCCCAAAATGATTTTCTTAAATTTCTTCCACACCTTTGGGACTTCTTTGGTGGTCCAGAGGTAAAGACTCCACACTTCCAATGCAGAAGGTGTGGGCTCCATGCCTGGTTGGGGAACTAAGAGTCCACATGCTGTGTGGCACTGCAAAAGAAAAATGTTAACATTGTGTTTGATGGAAAAAACTTAAAAAAACCCTAAAACTTCAGCACCTTTGTAAGGCGTTCTTTGATCTGAAGGAAGTGGCCATTTTTCCTCAGTTTCATGATGCCTCAGTCTCCCTTTAAAAAATAAGTACTGAAAGTGAAAGTGGAAGTCGCTCAGTCGTGTCTGACTCTTTGCGACCCCATGGACTGTAGAGTCTATGGAATTTTCCAGGCCAGAATACTGGAGTGGGTAGCCTTTCCCTTCTCCAGGGGATCTTCCCAACCCAGGAGTTGAACCCAGGTCTCCCACATTGCAGGTGGATTCTTTACCAGCTGAGCCACAAGGGAAGCCCAAGTACCAAATTTATATAAAGATAAACATTTGCTTGTTTGTGACCCTAGTTTTTCCTGTGAGATGACACCAAAGCTTAGAAAGAAGTTTCCTCCCAACATGGAAAGCTGTAAAATCAACACCTGATAGATAATGTTACCCACATGCAGGAAACCTTCAAACAAACCCAACTGAAGAAATGACTGCTCTTGGATGCACTTGTATGGCCAGGTCATGCTCTCTGGAAGATATAACTGTATCATTATTATGAAGAGGAATTTATAATCATCTCAGTTGCATTGTAATGTGTGACCATTAGTTGATGGTTCCATGACTGACCAGGAGAATTGGATGGCATTTGTCAGTATACCTTATAAACTTCCAGGGGTGAATGTACTTGACAGTTGGTTACATGAATAAAATTAGCCCTGGAAGTAGGGCAGCTATTCACCTGTTGCAGATCAGTAAGGCTTACCTGGTTGTTTATGGCCATTGTCCTTCTTGATGTACTGGGCATCTTTTTTGATGGGTTGAGCATCTCGTCTAATTATGATCATTTGGGGACTAGGTCGTGCCAGGTGTTAAGTATTTTAACTATCACCCCTGCAATCTGCTTAGTGCGCAGCTCCCTAACCGCAACTTCTAACTCTGTAAACCATGATTAAATAAAACACTGTTGATTAATTTTATTGTGGTAAACTGTACCTGTCATCAAACTTGCTATTTTAATTTTTAAGTGTACAATTCAGTACCATTAAGTACATTCATGGTGGTGTGCAGCTGTCATGACCATCCACCTCCAGAACTTTCTCATCTTCCCAAACTGAAACTCTGTACCCATTAAATAGTGACTCCTGGGCTTCCCTGGTGGTTCAGTGGATAAGAATCCACCTGTCAATGCAGGGGACATGGATTAGATCCCTGGTCTGGGAAGATCCTGCATGCTGTGAAGCAACTAAGCTTGTGCACCACAGCTATAGAGCCTGTGCTCTAGAGCCTGGGAGCCACAACTCCTGAACCCCATGCTCCCTAGAGTCTGTGCCCCACAACAAGAGCCACCGCAATGAGAAGCCACACACTGAAACTAGAGAGTAGAGAGAAGCAGGAGGAGCAATGAACACCCAGCGCAGCCCCGATAAATACCTAAGTACAATTTCAAAAAAAAAAAAAACAAACCTCTTAAAGCATCTCCCCACTGCCTCTTCCCCCTCGGCCACTGATAACTTTCTGTTTCTGGAATTTGCCTGTTCTAGGTGAATACAATATTTGTGTTTTTGAAAACAGTTAATTAATTTTACAAAAAGCTATTAAATTAATCACCTTAATAATTATCTTACCATTAAATTACTGTTACTGTTGTCCTCAAAATATAAAATGCTATATACTAAAATAAATTCTAAGTAAGAGAACTAAATTTTAGAAAAAATAAAAAAATATAGAAAGAAGTATAGGTGACTATCTAATCAGTGGATGGAGAAGTTTCTAAGCTTAAAAGATTGAAAAGCTTTGAACATATACAGTGTTATATGTCAAATATATTTTGATTTAAAAAAGAAAGACCAAAGAAAGAAAAGAAAGTATCACAAGAGAAAATCAGGGAGAAGTTTGACTACATAAAAATTAAACTCTGTACATCAGGAAAGAACTGGACACTTGATCAATAAAGTCAATCTGTAGAGGATGTAAAAAATTACAAAAGGGTTACTATACTTAATGTATAAATTTTTTTACGAGTTGTTAAAGTAGTATGTGATACAATAGTCTCTCAGTCATGTCCTACTCTTTGTGACCCCATGGACTGTAGCCCGCCAGACTCCTCTGTTCATGGAATTCTGCAGGCAAGAATACTGGAGTGAGTATCCATTTCCTTCTCCTGGGGATCTTCCTGACCCAGGGATCAAACCCAGGTCTGCTGTGTCTCCTGCATTGCAGGCAGATTCTTTACCACTGAGTCACCAGGGAAGTGCCTGTAAAAATCCCAATTAACAAAGGGACAAAGTTAATGAACAGACTTTGCAAAAGGGGAAACTCAGTGGCTGACAAATATAACCAAAATTGTTCAGCCTTATTAGTAATAAAATAAGCGCCAATTAAAACAACTTTGAGAGTAGTCATGTATGGATGTGAGAGTTGGAGTGTAAAGAAAGCTGAGTGCCGAAGAATTGATGCTTTTGAACTGTGGTGTTGGAGAAGACTCTTGAGAGTCCCTAGGACTGCAAGGAGATCCAACCAGTCAATCCTAAAGGAAATCATACTGAGTATTCATTGGAAAGACTGATGCTGAAGCTGAAACTCCAATACTTTGGCCACCTGCTACAAAGAACTGACTCATTGGAAAAGACCCTGATGGTGGGAAAGATTGAAGGCATGAGGAGAAGGGGATGACAGAGGATGAGATGGTTGGATGGCATCACCAACTTGATGGACATGAGTTTGAGTAGGCTCTGGGAGTTGGTGATGGACAGGGAAGCGTGGCGTGGTGCAGTCCATGGGGTCTCAAAGAGTCAGACACGACTGAGTGAGTGAACTGAATTGAGTTACCAAAAATTGACCCAGCTTAGTGAATATTTTTAAAAATATGATGTGTTTTCATATAGCACAGAGTAAATTAATGCAACTATTTTAGAAAGCAGTTTGATGAGCCTTAGAATTATTCTTAGCCTATGACCTAATAGTTTCACTTCTCAGAATCTATCTTAAGAAAGTAACCATAACTGCAAGGAAAATGCACAAAGATATTTCCTCAGACACTATTATTATAAAACATTGAAAAGAAGTTGCATGTTCAGTATTATGGAAATGATTACATAAATTCTGATCAACTTTATCAAATACTACGTGGTTGTTCAAAATGACATTTATAAAATGTTTCCAGTGTTTCAGGGAAAATGCTCTTTATAATTACGCTAAGTGAACAAAAAGCCAGATGTGACATTGCATATGGAGTATGTTCTAGTCTAGATAATGAAAACCTTGTCAAGATAAAAAAGTGATCATTGGCTAAAATATTAATAAAGAACAATATGGATGGTGACTTGTTGTTGTTTTAGCCACATAATGGTGTCCAACTCTTTTTGACCCCATGGACTGGAGCCCACCAGGCTCCTCTGTTTATGGTATTCTCCAGGCAAGATACTGGAGTGAGTAGCCATTGTCTCCTCCAGGGGATCTTCCCGACCCAAGGACGAAACTTGTTTTCCTGCATGGTAGGCGGCTTCTTTGCCACTGAGCCACCAGGGAAGGGCAATGGATGACTGCTGTTGCTGCTGCTGCTAAGTCGCTTCAGTCGTGTCTGACTCTGTGCAGCCCCATAGACGGCAGCCCACCAGGCTCCCCCGACCCTGGGATTCTCCGGGCAAGAACACTGAAGTGGGCTGCCATTTCCTTCTCCAGTGCATGAAAGTGAAAAGTGAAAGTGAAGTCGCTCAGTCGTGTCCGACTCTTGGCGACCCCATGGACTGTGGCCCATCAGGCTGCTCTGTCCATGGGATTTTCCAGGCAAGAGTGCTGGAGTGGGGTGCCATTGCCTTCTCTGGATGGCTGCTAATCTCCTGTAAACTGTTCTCTAAATCTTTCACCAAAAGCAGATACTACTTTACAAAGTATTTAAAATTTTGGTTCACTTTGTAAAAATTTGATTCTCACATATCCTTTTCTGGGAATTCTTCTTTCTGTTGTATAAACCATCCTATGAGAAGTTACTTAGTTTTCAAACTGTATCCTGCTGAATGAGCATCTATACTGATGACTTTTTAAAATAGTGTAATCTTCCAGAAGAGAGGGAAGGACTATGTTTATTTTAGGGGCGTGCACAGCCCACAGTAACTCTTTCCTTCTGTGAAAATGAGGTCAAAGATAAGTCACCAGGCATGAGTTTGTGAACTGTCATCTCTGATGTATTTGAATTCCTTTATAAAAAAACTTTTTATTTTATATTGGAGTTAACAATGTTGTGATATTTCAGGTGGATCTGAGGGACTCAGCCATACATATACATGCATCCATTCTCTCCCAATCTCCCCTCTCATTCAGGCTGCCACATAACTTTGAGCAAAGTTCCCTGTGCTGTGCAGTAGGTCCTTGCTGGTTATCCATTTTAAATATAGCAGTGTTGATGTATCTGAATTCTTAGTGCCGCTATATTCAATGCCCTCACAGTCAGATATGATGAAGTCTCTCTCAATTGACTTTGGAAAAAGAAAGCTCATGCTTTAATTTTAAAATAACTTTTCCTAAATCCCATATTTCTTCCCTCATTTTAGGGAAGCAATAGATAGACCTTATTAAGGGTTTATTAAGAGCCAGGGGCCTGTGCTGAACACTCCATTGGTGTTATATCACTTACTCTTCACAGCAGTCCTGTGAAGATGGTACGGTAATTATTCCTGTGGTATAGAGGAGGAAATAGGCACGAGGGGTGAAGTGAGTAGAGAAGCCCGTGTTCAAACCAAGGTAATCTGACCCCAGAGTCTTTCCACCACTGTGCCAAGTCTATTGGTGATTTACATGTACTTTATGAAGAAATCAACTCTGACATAGAGTGGCATCTGATGAAGCATCTGATGCTTGCATCTAGCTGGCGTCTGATGAAGCATCTAGCAATCGATGGCAGAGAGAAATTTTGGGCAGAGATATGCCTGTGTCCTTCCCGGTGGCTCAGCGGTCAAGAATCTTGCAATGCAGGAGCTGCAGGCGATGTAGGTTCGATTCCTGGGTTGGGAAGATCCCCTGGAGGAGGGCATGGCAACCCACTCTGGTATTCTTGCCTGGAGAATCCTGTGGACAGAGGAGCCTGGCGGGCTATACAGTCCAGAGGGTCACGAAGAGTTGGACCTGACTGAGCGACTTAGCACACACACATGCACATGGCTGTGGCTATTTATTATTCAAGGAACTGAGCTTTCTGAAGATAGAGAATTACATCTGCACTTGAAAGTTTCTTCTTGCTTTAAAATGAGCTTTTATGAATTTTGCATGGACTTTTGAGAATACCCAGCCAATACTAACCTAATTGTTAAAGCAGTCCATGCAGGATGCCAGGTAATTTGATTTTTGTAGGAGGAGCAATAAGATAGTTCTTTCTATGTAAAGTTTTGGTCGCCTCTTCTAGCCTCATTTCTGCCCTAGTTGATCTCTGGAGGAGACCGTATTTCTCATCTTCGTGCTAAATGCATTTTGAAAATCCCCACCTTGTTTTGGAATTGATTCAGAGTTTCAGTTTTCATAGATGGCTTGATGCAGGAGATGGCTATGTCTGGGAAAGCTGCACAGGATTAGAGTTGTGTAGACCTGGCTCAGACGATAAAGCGTCTGTCTACCATGCGGGAGACTCGGGTTTGATCCCTGGGTCGGGAAGATCCCCTGGAGAAGGAAATGGCAATCCACTCCAGGACTATTGCCTGGAAAATCCCATGGACAGAGGAGCCTGGTAGGCTACAGTCCATGGGGTCGCAAAGAGTCGGACACGACTGAGCGACTTCACTCACTCCGGTAGAATTGTGACACTGCAAACTCAGTGTATGGAAATCACAGATTATTTCATTTTTCACTTTAGAAACTGACATTTTAGCCTGAGAGTGTTAACAAGGCTTAACTCACTCAGATGAAAAACACTGGCCTGGGTGTCTGTATACCGAGAAAAATAGAGATGCTTGTAATCAAGTAATAGTGTTTTCTTGAAGAGCCAAAAGCTGCTCGTAGTAGAAATGTCAGTAGTTTCCTCACTCTGTGTGTGTGTGTGTTGTGTTTGGAGAGGGCTGTAGATTTTTACAATTGGCCATTGTAAAAATGGTTATTATTTTATTCAAACATGTCAGGCTCCAAAGCACTTAGCATGCGGAGAAAAGTGAAGGAGAGACTGGTATTAAAGACAGCCGCTCAGGAGGCCTCAAGGATTGTTATTTTGTATGGGCTCCTCGAGGATTTTATGTAGGAAGCAAGGTGATCTGGGAGTGGGTGGGATTTCTTAACAGACTGCCTCTAAAAAGCCACCATTTTGTTCCTGCTTAGCTAGTTGCTGTTGACGTGTAGACCCATAAGTCTCCTTCGTCCACTGACAATCTAGGCAGAATCCACTGTCACATATTGCTTTTACTCAAGTGGACAAAACTTGGTCCAGCAGCATCTCCAGATTATGCCTGTATTTTCCTGCTATTTGTTTGGCTCCCAGGCAGGGGGGTCTTCCTCTTTCTAAGCTGGGAATGGCATTCTTCTTTGGCTCTGCGTCCTTGCACCATCCTTTGGTAGGGGGTGTGTAGCAGCTGTCAAGGGCAGCCTTGATCCCACCTGAGGGAGTGAGATGTGCTGGGTGGTTACAGTCTTTGAGCTGCACACTTCTTGAATTCCTTAGGAGAAATAGGTCACATAACCATGAACCTGTGATTTTTTTTTTTTAAGGATTGGGTATCTGCATTTCTACTTTTCCATCCTTGCCTTTCATCTTCCCAGGTGGATCTTCTGTGCCTCTTGAGCGCCTCCTCAGTGCAGAGGGGAGGAGGCAGACCTGTGCAGGGTGCCTTGGGGAAGAGTCATTGGCTTGTTACTCTCCCTTAGGGAACACGGATGGACTGGAACCCTTGCTTGAAACCTGAGCTTGTCTTCCAGGTCCTTTGAGGAGGTCTTTCTATGGGAAGAGATTCTTAGAAGCATTTGCTTCTAGTGTCCTTTCGTCACATTTTACAACCTTATGTATTAGGTCTACAGATAAGGCAACAGTGATTGGATGCTGTCCCCATGGCAAGAGCATGGTAGATGGGCCAACAGTGATTCACCCAAATCACTATTCTCCCAGTCAGTAAGATTTCAAATATAATATTTGTGGCTTCCCCTTTTTTTTTTTGGTCTCCTCCCTAGCGGTTACTCTGTGGCCAAATCCAAATGGCATTGATTTCCACTTTGCAACAATCAGTGTGTCTGTACCTGTCTCTTAGCTTGGTGGCACCCCAGCCTCCTGCCTGGTCTCCCGAATTCCATTGTGTTTCTGTTCCTAATGGCTTTAAATACAACTCTCACCATGCTTTCCAAGTATATTTTCAAGTATAGCTCTTAAAATATCATTTATCTTCCTAAAAACCTGCATTGGCTTTCCGTTGAATGGTAATCTTCATATAAATTCCTTAGACTCCTTAATCTTCATATAAATTCCAGGTCTCCTACCTACCTTTCCAAGATTTAGTCCCTCATGTGTATTATACTCTAAACCAGTCGTTTTTCAACTTTAGCTTGCTCTAGGATCACGTGGAAGACTTGTTAAAAAGTAGATTGCTGAAGGGACTTTTCTGGCTGTCCAGTGGTTAAGCCCCTGCTCCCAATGCAGGGGGCATGGGTTCAATTCCTGGTTGGGGAACTAAGATCCTGCATGCCACACACTGAGGTCATATTAACAAATTAATTAATTAAATCGAAAAAACCATAGACTGCAGGGCCCCAGACCCAGAGTAGGTCTAGGATGAGCCTGAGAACTTGTTTCTAACAGGTCACCAGGTGATGCTTTGAGAACTACTGCACTAGCCAAACTAGAGTTGTAGTTTAACAGATCTCAGAATTCTCCTTTGAATTTCATTTCAGTGCTTCTTTCTTCACTTTGAATACTGTCCTTGGCCCATTCTACCTGCTCAGATCCTCCACTTCCCTCAGAACTTTTCCTAATGCCACTGTCTTAAGGAAATAATTGCCAAGCCCTCCAAGTGGCTCTGAGCGCATCCTCCTTTGACTGACCACGATCCTATCACTCTGCCATCGGAACCTACCACGCACCCAGTTACTTATGTTCCACCTTATTTTCCCTGCCTGAATGGTAAACTCTTTGAGAGGAAGAAAATATAATTCCTTCAGTGTTTGGTGGAAAAGCAATTTTTGAAATAAGAAATGTTACTGTGAGTTGATTCTTTTCTATGTTTAAAGATTCTGGCAAGTGCTTTGAGACTCCTAAAGGGCAGGGATTATATCTTACTCATATTTGAATCCCCTGCAGCACCCAATTCCTTGCCCCGTAGTAGGCCCATAACAAATACTTGTTGAATGAATAACAAGCTTAAATACTCAAGATGATGCAGGCCTGAGAAACCAGGAGGAAGTTCTCCATAGCCGTCTTGCTTTTATGACTGTAATCCTCTTAGGAACTATGGGTCTTCTTGGAGAACATTTATTATTTTTAATGAACTGGTGTGTGGCATAGTTTAAACCTATTTATTATCCTTCATCCCTTAGCCTTGAATAGTATCCATCAGCCAGGAAGATCTGAGGAGGGGTGGGGCAGGCTTTATCCTCAGGTTATTACTTTTCCAGAGGAGAGCACTTTGAAGAGGGCAGTGAAGACTGATCTTTTATTTCAGCACAGTATAATTATAATAACCTCGTTCTGTAAAACACACACACTTCAGAAGCTGCTTACAGCCAGTGATGGTAGCTGTGTACCTACCCATTGAGAAGACTGGAGAATCAGGGACACACAAGTGAGAAGATTATTTAAAGATTAAAAAAATTTTTTTGACTTTAAAATTTGTAAAATGTTCCTTGTAATTCTTTACATTACAAATGTTCATTGTCAACAATGAAAACAGTACAAAAATAGATAGAGCCAAAAGTTAAAGTACCTGTGAGGAAGTATATTTTTATAATTTAAACTTTTATATATATATATATATATATATATATATATATATATATACACACACACACACACACACACACACACATATAGGCATTCTAATGCCTCAAAAGTAAAATAAATGATATTTATAATATAGACAACAACCAGCTACAGTTTTGTTATCTAGGATAATCACTATGTTTTTCTGATGTCCTCAAAATTATTAGTACTCCTGTACACAGCTGAATTTCACAAGTATGTTTGAATTTCACGTTTAATTATTTCCCAGTGGTTTCCAGCCTCAGCCAGCATTCTCTCACACAGATGCCCTTAATCAAATTGTGGGAAAGAAAACGCTAAGGAATGAAATACTGTTTTGTGACTCCCCCCTCCCCCGCCTTATCCTTCTTCCTACAGACTATCACTGAGTACTTACTCCATGCTGCCTTGGACTCAGGCACTGTGCTCAGCATCAGGAATACATTGGTGAGCAAGAGACCCAATGTCTGCTTTTTGGGAAGGTTTAGATCATAATAGCAGGCTCAGCGCAGTCTTTGGAGTCAGATGGCCTGAGTTCAAGTCTCAGATCAGGCGCTTATTAAACTGAGTGCACCCAGACAGGTTACCTATGTCTCTGGCCCTCAATTTCCCAATCTGTGAAATGGGAATGGTAAAAACACCTGTCTCAAAGCTTATTGTAGGAAAAGGAAAGTGAAGTCACTCAGTCATGTCAGACTCTTTGCGACCCCATGGACTGTAGCCTACCAGGCTCCTCCATCCATGGGATTTTTCAGGTAAGAATACTGGAGTGGGTTGCTGTTTCCTTCTCCAGGGGATCTTCCCAACCCAGGGATTGAACCTGGGTCTCAGATTGAACCCGGGTCTCCTGCATTGCAGGCAGATGCTTTACCCTCTAAACCACCAGGGAAGCCCCTTGAATAAGATAAATATTTCTTTTAAGGGCTTCCCAGGTGGCTCAGTGGTAAAGAATCTGCCTACAAATGCAGGACATTCAAGTTTGATCCCTGGGTCAGGAAGATCTCCTGGAGTAGGAAATGACAACCCGCTGCAGTATTCTTGCCTAGGAAAAATCCCATGGACAGAGAGCCTGGTGGGCTACAGTCCGCCGGGTCACAAAGACACAACTGAGTGAGCACAACACTTGTAAAACACTTAGAGCAGAGCCTAATTGTTGGCAAATGTCCAATAAACACAAGTTATTATTTGTAATCAGGGTGGGGCAGACATTAAAAAATAATAAATATGAAGTTATAAACTGAGATACGTTCTGTAATGGAGAGATGAAGGAGAGAGAGACTGTGAGAGAGATGCTGTGAGAGAGACTAATGGGGCTCCAAGTTAGACTGGGAGGTCAAGGAAGCATAATGAGGATCTAGGGGTAGGAAGGAGGCCTGAGGAGGGGTGAGGAGGGAGAGTGTGTGAGCTAAGGCTGGAATCTCAGGCAGGACAGACCATGCAGGGCCCAAAGGCAGCTAGTTCACTTCATGTTGTTCAGTTGCTAAGTAAAGTCGACTGTTTGCAACCCCATGGGCTGCATGCCAGGCCTCCCAGTCCTTCACTATCTCCAAGAGTTTGCCCAAACTCATGTCCATTGAGTCGGTGATGCCATCCAACCATCTCATCCTCTGTCATCCCCTTCTTCTGCCCTCAATCTTTCCCAACATCAGGGTGTTTTATAATGTGTCAGCTCTTGCATCAGGTAGCCAAAGTATTGGAGCTTAAGCATCAGTCCTTCCAGTGAATATTCAGGACTGATTTCCTTTAGGATTGACTGGTTTGATCTCCTTACTGTCCAAGGGACTCTCAAGAGTCTTCTCTAGCACCACAATTCGAAAGCATCAATTCTTTGGCACTTAGCCTTCTTTATGGTCCAACTCTCACATCTGTACATGACTACTGGAAAAACCATAGCTTTGACTATATAGACCTTTGTCAGCCAAAGTGATATCTCTGTTTTTTAATATGCTGTCTAGGTTGGTCATAGCTTTTCTTCCAAGCAGCAAGAATCTTTTAATTTCATGGCTGCAGTCACCATCTGCAGTGATTTTGGAGCCCAAGAAAATAGAGTCTGTCACTGTTTCCACTATCTATTTGCTATTAAGTGATGGGACCAGATGCCATGATCTTCGTTTTCTGAATGTTGAGCTTTAAGCCAGCTTTTTCACTCTCCTCTTCACTTTCATCAAGAGGCTCTTTAGTTCCTCTTCACTTTCTGCCATAAGGGTGGTGTCATCTGCATATCCATGGTTATTGATATTTCTCCCAGCAATCCTGATTCCAGCTGTGCTTCATCCAGCCTAGCATTACACATGATGTACTCTGCATATAAGTTAAATAAATAGGGTGACAATATATTGCCTTGACATATTCCTTTCCCAATTTTGAATCAGACTGTTCCATATCCGTTTCTAACTGTTGCTTCTTGTCATGCATACAGGTTTCCCTGGAGGCAGGTCAGGTGGTCTGGTATTCCCATCTCTTGAAGAATTTTCCAGTTTGTTGTGCTCCACACAGACCCACAAGATCACAGTCTTGTTGATCCCACTGGGCTGTTTTTTCACTGGCTTATTTTTAATTTCTAGGATAGGGGCAGTGATGGTCCCAAATCTCATTTCTTTCCTAAACCTCATTTTCACAGATGCTCAGTGAAGGATTGGGAGACTATTGTAGCAGCACATGGCATTCAATGAGGAACAGAATTTCGTGAACCATTTTTTTAATTTCCCTTCTGGTCTCTTGAGTCTGGTTGATCTTGTCCAGAGCCCTGATAATCTCTGAGACAAAATATTTAAATCTTCTGTAGCTCTAGGGACTTTGAGGAAGGAATATCATGGCTGAAATCCTAAATTTTTTCAATATAATTAATGCAAGTGTTACACAGCAGATGCTGTTCAGCACACTCTTTATCCCAAGAGAATGTGTCAGTATCTTTGTATATGGAAATGTACATGTATACTCATAAATTTCTCCAGCCTCCCGAATATGTCTTCCTTCCCTCTTTGGGGCTACCTATGTTTCTCCTGCAGCCCCTGGTTACCTTAATATACATTTTAAAAAATTTATTTTAATTGGAGGCTAGTTACTTCACAGAATTGTGGTGGTTCCTGCCATACATTGACATGAATCAGCCATGAGCGCACATGTGTTCCCCACTCTGACCCTCCCTCCCCCCTCCCTCCCCATCCCATCCCTCAGGGTCATCCCAGTGCACCAGCCCTGAGCACCCTGCCTCATGCATCGAACCTGGACTGGCGACTGATATACATTTTAATGTTCATTTTCAGAAAAGCATAAAAGATTGTCACTGTAAATGACTGATGGGGAACTTGTTCTTTCATAGAAATTAAATCTAATCCAAAGGAATGACTCCCTAATTGTTAAATCTGGACATGTTCAGGTCTGATTTGGGGGTAGTAGGATTTTCTAAGCAGTCTTGAAACCATAGTGCATGTGTACAGGCATCAGTGCTGGGAATTTTTCAAATAGAGTTAAGACCACTGTGCTGTTGCCTCTTTATTTAAGAGGTGTATTTATATGATGTGTTCTGTTGATGCTTCTTTTACTTATTTGTGGAAAAGGTAACAGTGTTTTAGTAAAAGGTGAATTAATCCCATACTGTGTGCCCAGTATCAAACCTGAGAAGGAGGCTTATCTTCATTTTTATGTGTGAGGCAACTAAGGATTACAGCAATTAAGGGCCATGCTCAAACCCATATGGGTAAGAATTGGAGTTGGGCTTGAGATTGGAGCTCTTGGGTTGGATTATCTACATGAGTAACATACAATCTCAAAATTACCACTGCTTCACCTCCTGAATTTCAAGTTATTACAAGTTATATATACAAGCAGGCCAGGTCAGTTCCATTTTGAAATAACAGATGTTAGAATGTAGATAATATTTTGCTTGAGATGAAACAGTTCTGGCCACAGAAGCAGCACAGTTACCTGCCTTAAGATGTGTTAGGAGAGAGGGTGCAGAAATCTTCGGGTGCCTGCCAGGGGTTGTTTTGTTCCTGGGTTCTGAATTCTTGGCATTTTCAGATTGGTCCCATTTGCCTTCTAACATTCAGCTCTGCCTGTGGTTTCTTCCATGACCATGGGAATTCTGAATTCAGAAAGGTTATTAGCCATCTGGATAATTGCACCTTTATAACTTTTAAGACAACCACCTAGAGGCAGAGGATAGCTACAATAAATGACTTGTAATTCTAGGTCTTAGATCTTTGCTTTCACATAAAACCAGCTTTCCACTTCCTTAGATTCACAACCTGAAGAAATCAAAGCTAAACATTACCAGAAGTCATTATCTACTATTTAAAGCAAGTTCTAAAATGAAAACAAGCCTCCTTTTTAGGGGGGAGTGGGGTAACGGGATCCATTTCTAATTTTGCCAGGCTTCTGTAGGGATTTTTTTAATAGGGAGAATTTTTACCCCCAGCTATTTTTCACGACAGGGGTATGATTGTATCTGAGAAGGCAGCTTGACTTTCTGCTTCGGGGAGAAGCCTTTTATTTCCTGTCGGGGTTTTAAAGTTGCTCTTGTTTAGGTGGTTGCTGCTTTATAAGTCTGCCTAAATATTGAAAGGCAGGAGGCCTGCTGGTCTATGTTATGTTGGCCTTGGGGCATTAGAATTACAGAGCAGCTTTATTTAGGATTGCTAGGCAGGCCATATGTACTCAATTATGCCATTTTGAACGACTTGGTCCTTTGTACCATGTCTCTCCCCAAGCCCTTCCGTGCAGGCTGCCACTCACTGTTATTATACACCTTCAGTAAGACTTGGGAACTGTTGTCGGCAGGGAGAGCTCAAATTTATGTCACTGGTCCCTTGCAACACTCTAGCGTACTCACTGCAGACGGCAAGCTCTTGTGCACCTCTGTCTGTACTAAATGTACTCCAAGAAAACAAAAAATTCACTTACGCTGGAGGACACGGACTAATAGGGTTTGCTGGAAAGAACATGGGCTTTGAAGTCTAACAGATCAAGCTCCAGATCTTGACCTAGCTGTCTGAGCTTGGGAAAAGTTTTGTAACTCTTTTGAACATCAGTTTCTCCGTTTGAAAGTGGGTTGAAGTGACAAGGAAACTGACTGTGGTGCCCTTAAGAAGATAGTTGCTTCTTGCATGAATTGTAGTCAGGATGGTTTCTGCCACATTCATGCATGTTAAATCACTTTAGTCGTGTCCAACGCCTTGTGACCCGGTAGACCATAGTACCCCAGGCTTCTCTGTCCATAGGATTCTCTAGGTAAGAATACTGGAGTGGGTTGCCATGGCCTCCTCCAGGGAATCTTCACAACCCAGGGATCCAACCCACGTCTCTTACGTCTCCTGCATTGGCAGGCGTGTTCTTTACTGCCACCCGGGAAGCCCCTGATATTGAATGAAAGTGAAAGTGAATACATATACATTATTTCCCTGATGACTTTCCTGGTGGCTCAGACAGTAAAGATGGGAGGAGGAAATGGCAGCCCACTCCAGTGTTCTCGCCTGGAGAATCCCAGAGACGGGCGAGCCTGGTGGGCTGCCGTCTATGGGGTCACACAGAGTCGGACACGACTGAAGCGACTTAGCAGCAGCAGCAGCAGACAGTAAAGAATCTGCCTGCAATGCGGGAGACCTGGGTTGGATGCCTGGGTTGGGAAGATCCCCTGGAGAAGGAAACAGCTACCCACTCCAGTACTGTGGCCTGGAGAATCCCCATGGACAGAGAAGTCTGATGGGCTATAGTCCATGGGGTTGCAAAGAATCGGACCTGACTGAGCAACTTTTACGTTCACTTTCATTTCCCCTCCCCCTCCTTTTTTCGTAGATTTTTACCCAACAAACATTTGCTGGTCATCCTATGGTGGTTCAAGATGGGTGCCTTTGAATTTTAACTGGGAGAATGCCCTAAGAGCAAGGATTCCAAGTTGTTGCAATAGACCAGGAGGCAGATGTTTATGGTTGTGTGTGGAACGCGTCATGGGATCCTCAGTTACCACACAACTAGCGTTCGTTCACGTTTAAAGATTGGAAAGATTTTCTTACCTTCGTTTTATCTTGAATCGGGAAGTGGATTTCTTCTTGCCGGGGGCACTGTTTTCCACGATGCATTTCCTCCTGCCTTCCCCTGGAGGTGCAGCCCGAGGGCCCCTTTCCCTGAAGGTCTGGCCTCCCTGTCCATACCCTGACTGCTGGCAGCCAGTGTCTTGGCATCTCCACTGGTGTATTTATTCCTATGAATCTGAGAATGTTCTGAATGCTCTGTGGCCACATTCATATGGCCACATTCATATGCCAGTGGCTGGAGCCCAAAAGAGGCAGAAGAGAGTTGGTGCTCCCACGTGAACTTAAGTGGTTCAAGAGCTTATGGATAAAGCTTTCATGGGAACTGATGTCAACCAGAGCTTCTTGACTGTAGCTAAGAACTGGGTCCAGTTCCTGGGAGAAGTGTAAATCTCCCTGCCGATCGTGCCAGTGCACGAGTAGCTCGCAGGGAGTCAGCAATTAGCCTACATCGTTACACAGAGATATTTCAGGTTTAATTCGTGTATCCTCCTGCAATTAATTATTGTCATGTCGGGCTTGGATTTCCGGGAAGCTGGGAAAACTGATGGGTGGGGGCTTGAAGAGGAGTCTCGTGAGGGGCCTGGAAGATACTTAAGGTCTAGGAAGGAGAGACAAACAAGAGGCACCCTGGAGCTTCATGGATGATAATAATTCACATATGGAATATTCCAACTAGAGTCCTAAGTATAAATGCTACTTGGAGCATCACCTTGGAAACCATTCATTTGAAATTGCAGTGAAATGCCATCTTATGTGTTGTCAGGATCTCTTAAATTCCTCTTATGTTCTGTCTAAACCTCAAAACAACTGGTTCCCTTTAAAGTTTCAAGTTTTTATCTTTTTTTTTTCTACAGGATGTTATTTGGTGAGGTGTTTCTTAATTGTTTAAGATGGGGTAATAAAAGGAGTCGATGCGTTTGTGCAGCATCTGCTGGAAATTCAGGCCACTGGCATACCATCTAGCTTCCAGCCTCCCTGCCTCACCAGATAGTGTGTCTGCCAGAGTTACTGGAGTCTGTTAAAAAGAACATTACTATAGTTAATTGTTTTATAATGCAGTTTATTCTTAGAGTACGCCAGAATTATTTCTATAATTCATAGTGATTATCGTTGTTAAGGTATGTGGAAAGCATGCTAATTCCTGTTTATCCTATAGAATGAAATAACTAAGGCCCAGAACTCATGGCTGCTTTATTGAATCTTCTCATAAGAATCTAGGGGAGATAGTGCTTGAAGTACACAAGAATAATAACAATAATATGCACAACCAGCAACACCAAATACCACAAGAATGATGTGGTTGCAAGCTACATTTCCGCAATAATCAGACAACTGCTACACTCCACTGGGAAAGTGAAATAGTCCTGTGACGTTGCTGGTAGACTAGCCAGCAAGTCTTCCCACGTAAAACTCCTTCTAAGATGGCCCTAGCACCATATCTCGTCTGGGCTCACGGGGCAGCCTTCCCATGGAAATGCTTCTGAATATAGACTTGGCCGCACTTGGGGAACCAGGCGAGGTGGCCTGAGTCTGTCCCTGTCGACTGCTACTGTGGGCACCCCCCTTTTTACTCCAGCTCAGTGTCCCGGTGCATCTGAAGCCCCTGCTCACTCTCCAGCTCCCTGGACAGACTGAAGGCATAACTCTGTGGAAATCTTTCACTCAAGTGGGAAGAAATGGGGTCACTGGGTGGAGAAATGGGATGTGGAGCCTGGAACCTTTGCTGGACCCACACCCAGTGTAGTCCCCGCTTCTTCCTCTGTTGCTTCTGTCCCTGGAACTGCCCACTCCCCCCGCCCCCCCCCCGCCATCGTTGCACACATTTCATGTGATAGGCCTTTTTAATTAAAAATATTGATGACTGTATTTTTGGCTGCTGGGTCTTCATTGCTGCGCCCAGGCTTTCTCTAGTTGCAGAGAGCAGGGGCTACTCTTAATTGTGGTGCCCAGGTTCCTCATTGCGGTGGCTTCTCTTGTTGCAGAGCACGGGCTCTAGAGCGCACGGGCTTCAGTAGTTGTAACACAAGGGCTCATTAGCTGTGCCTCACAGGCCCTGGAGCTCACAGACTCCAGTAGTTGTGGGGCACAGGCTTTAGTTGCCCACAGCATGTGGACTGGGGATTGAACCCCTGTCCCCTGCATTGGCAGGCGGATTCCTATCCATTGTACCACCAGGGGAATCTCATGTGATACGTCTTAAATCGACATTCCTGGTGAGCAGGGAAGGGGTGTGGAAATAGAAGACATTTGTTGAATCAAATCATGTGTTTTCTTCATGCAGTGATATATTCTTGACATTAAAAGACCAACTTCAGGCTGGGGAGTAGCCTAAGGCACTGTTGCACATAGCAATATAGGCAGTTATTGATCTGAAGAATTAACCTCAACGGCTGTTTCAAGGAATAAGATGCATCTCTATTGAAGGAGGCTGGGAGAATCCTGGAGACTGTCTGGACACATTGGCTCTGACCCTGGATCGGGGTGGTGCTGTCCACTGCGGCTGTGTCAGTCGGTGGTCCCTCTGGTAAGACCATCACGAGATAGGACCCGGCAATTCCCATGCTTCTGCTCCCTCATGCTTTGCTCTTTAAAAAGTAAATTTCATAATTTATAAAAAATTATATTTAAGTAGGAAATTAAAATCTCTCTGTTTATAAAAGTGATGGGGCGCAGTGTGCCATGCTTAGTTGCTTAGTCCTGTCTGACTCTTTGCAACCCCATGGACTGCAGCCCACCAGGCTTCTCTGTCCATGGGGATTCTCCAGGCAAGAATACTGGAGTGGGTTGCCATGCCCTCCTTCAGGAGATCTTCCCAACCCAAGGACTGAACCCAGGTCTCCTGCATTGCAGGCAGATTCTTTACCATCTGAGCCACCAGGGAAGCCCATGAATACTGGAGTGGGTAACCTATCCCTTCTCCAGGGGATTTTCGTGACCTGGGAATCAAACCGGGGTCTCCTGCATTGCTGGTGGATTCTGTACCAGCTAAGCTACCAGGGAAGCCCATAAAAGTGATATATTCCCATAATAGAGAACATGGAAAATGTAGAAAAGATACCAAGTACATAAAATCATCTATAATAACACCAGACAGAGACCACAGAATTAAGAGTCCGGGTGATTTCAACTGGATAGAATGATCAAGTCTAAATCAGCATGATGACATTTAAATGGGATCTCAGGGGACTTCCTTGGTGGTCCAGTGGTTAAGAATCTGCCTTCCAATGCAGATGAGTTCGATCCCTGGTCCAGAGAGATCCCACATGCCATGGAGCTACTAAGCATGTGTGCCATAGCAACTGAGCCCACATGCTCTAGAGCCTGTGCTTTGCAGCGAGAGAAGCCACCACAGTGAGACACCCACCACTAGAGAGTAGCCCCTGCTCTCCACAACTAGAGAAAGCCTGAGCACAGCAACAAAGACCCAGCCCAGCTAGAAGTATATAAAATGGATCTCAGCTCAGTTCCTCAGAGGGAGGAGCCCGTGAAGGCAAGATCAGTGCTGGCATGGAGAAGGGGAGGCTTGGATAGAGCAGGCTGAGCGAATGAATGAAGCCAATGAATGCATGGAATTAAGGCAGGATTCACCAGAAGAAATGTGATAGAATTTCTGGGGGATTCATGTGGAATGAAATCAGAGAATGGGCTGTATTCTAACAGGTGTTTTCTTTTCCAGGTTTACACATATTTCTGTACTTGTTTTCTTTCCGTCATTAGATTAATCCACTTGGGAGCTTGTCTCTCCTATCTGCTAAGTTAGTAGTTTTCACTTCTCACTGCCCACCTCCCCACAATTCCTTCAGAGTGCGCACTCGCACGCACACACGCACCCCCGCCCCGAGGTTTTTCACAGATCACATTTTTTATCATCCTTTTGTCAAGAAAAGTGTACATTTCTGTCCTGTATTAATCACTTCCTCACTAGATATACAAACAGCATCATATCTGCTGGAAAATGTAAAGCAAGAAGGGGCTGCAGTGGGAGGGAGCAGCCCCTTCTCTCCACTTTCTGGCTGCAAAACCATTTGGGAAGCTGATGGAGCAATCGTGGGAGGTGGGCTCTGTAGCTGGAACACTGCCTTGGAGACCCCTTGCTGGTTTCCTTTTTCAGCTGTTTCCTTTTCTCAACAGACAATTCTCTGTTAGCTAATCCAGGGCTCCTGGGATAGAACTCCCTCTTCTAGTCTCACCTCCGTGCCAGGGACATTTTCTTGGCACTTGAAACTGAAGCGATAGATTGGCAGTGGGAGTCTGCTTGGCTAGGGGTAAAATAACCAATGATTGCACATAATTGCAGAAAACAATTTTGAATTTTATTAATGAGGTGCTCCAAACAACATCTTTTAGCCCATTGTCCCACTTAACAGCCAATTCACTGGAGTTCAGCGAGCTGTAATTTACATTTATCTTCCCCCATTGACAGCACCAGGCCCTTGTATTCTGTAATTGACACAAGTTGGTCATTTTCAGGGGTTGGTTCTCTCTCTAAGGATATAAAACAAACAGACTTGTTGGAGAGCTGCATTGATTTAGCCTCCTCCAGAGGGCCAGTTGGCTGCTTCTGCTGGAGCTTATTTTCTTTGCTGGGGAGAGGTGACGTGGGTGCAGAAAGCACCTCGGCTTAGTGTAATTGAGGAAGGGGCTAGAGAGGGAGGCAAGGGAAAATCTCTGTCTACAAAAGATACTTCTTCCCTTTGCTTCCTCTTACCCAGGGTCCAACATCTGCAGATGGAGTTGATTTTTACGGTACACGGTAAGGTTTCTGGGTTAGGGGTAGAGGTAAGGGGAGGGGAGGCTTTGCTGGAGTGGCTATAGACTACAGTTCCCCTCAGTGTCAAATAGAAAAATACGACATGTGTGGGTCACCGCCATAGGTCACCATGAGCTCAGCTGAGCCAACTCCTTCCTTTCAATATCTTACAGCTGAAATCTGTGAACACTTTCGTGTGCTTCACTCTGGCTGTCTGCTCCGTGCTGGGGACACAAGGAGTTTGAAGAAAAGACCAGTTGTTGCTGTTCATTTCACAGCCAGAATGTGAGCCCCTTGAGGTCAGGGATGTTGTCTTTCCTGTCCTGTCTTTGGATCTTCTCCAGAACCTAGAATACAGTAGACACTTGGAGGATGTTATTAGCAAGTGGATTAATAGAGGAGAGAAGACAAGTACAGATGTATATGCAAAACTGGAAAAGCAAAAGTACATGGGAAGGCCTCCAGAGGGTACAGAAAGGGCATTAGGACTCAGACAATGAAGGGGCCCCTTTTGTCTGGGGTGAGCCAGGAAGGCTTCATGAAAATGCCACCTGTAGGATGGGCAAGATGTTGACTGGAGAGTGGAGGCTGGTCACTGCAGGAACAGATTCAGAGAACATGTGTATGTGTAAGAAGCAATGCAAGGCATGCCCTGGCTTTGAATGAGTGTTAGATGTGTGCAGGGAGAGAGTTGGGGGGGCTTCCCTGGTGGCTCAGTGGTAAAGAATCCACCTGTCATGCAGAAGGCCTGGGTTCGATCCCAGAGTTGGGAAGATCCCCTGGAAAGGAAATGGCAACTCACTCCTGTATTCTTGCCTGGAGAATCCCATGGACAGAGGAGCCTGGTGGGCTATGGTTCATGGGGTCACAAAGAATCGGACACAACTCAGTGACTAAATAGCAGCAGGGAGATAGTTGCAGGTCACGGGGAAATGCAGGCTGTAGGCAGGTCATGGGGGTCTTGAATGTCAGGCTAAAGATGGACTTGATTCATTGCCTATGAGGTTTTTAAAAGAGTTCTGAATGTCAGGTCATGCGGTCCTTCATATAGCATGGTAGAGCTTGGGAGCTTTGTGGAAGATGGGAGGAGGTTAGAGCTCTGGCCCTTGAAGGGTTTCAGGATATGCTGGAGCCACAGGAAGGAGGATAACCGTTAGGCAAAGCACAGGAAAAGGACACTTAGAGAAATATCTGGAATGAGGAGCCAACATTCTCTGGTTCGGGGCATTTTGTTTTCTTCCCCAGCAGAGTTCAGCGTGATCTCCTTTCAGTTCCGAGGGCCAGGGTCAGGTCAGAACTGAAGCTGGAGGGAGGAGCAGCTGGGCGTCTGGAGCCTGGGAGCCTCTCAGGACACATCCGCTCTTACCTCCGTCCTGGTGCAGGTGGGGAACTCGGCAGGCTGCAGAGCGGGGCCCGGGGGCGGTCTCCACAGCCCTTCTCAGGTGCTTCCGTTCACTGCAGGAACGAGGCTCGTTCTGAAGAAGAGGTGTTTGAAGCAGCCTGGTCTGTAGCTTTTTTCTTCCCCACAGAAACCTCCCAGACCGAGGACATCCTTTCGTCAGACACATCTTCCTCCCACAGCCGCACCTTCTATTCTTCACCACTGGGATGCTCAGTTCTCCTCCGGAAACCACAGCCCTATTTGTTTTTCGAGACCAAAAATATATCCTGGGGAAGCATGGCAGTTTTAAAAGCTCACACCAAGGGAATGTTTGTAGGGGCTTTGTGTTTTCTTGTGGTAATGTTTCCCAGCGATGGGCCTGAAGGAAAAAGGCTAGCCAACTGTTGCTAAACGCAGTATTCCCTTGTGACTGAAAAGGCCGAGCTTCCAGCCAGACCGGGGGCACTCAGCTGGGTGTGGGGTGGGAGCAGTCACCACAGGATCCCCAGATGGCGGTCTGGGCTCCTGTGTGGCCTGAGGCTGTCCCATCAGTGATGCAGTGGAAAGCCTCTCCCTGCTAAGGGCCACCATCCAAAGGCACGGAGCTGTCTCCCTTCCCCACAGCCGTCTAGCTTTCTGCCTCCTGTTGTTCAGTCACTCAGTTGTGTCCAGCTCCTTGTGACCCCGTGGGCTGCAGCACGCCAGGCCTCCCTGTCTTTCACCATCTCCTGGAGTTTGCTCAAACTCATGTCCATTGAGTCGGTGATGCCATCCAACCATCTCATCCTCTGTCATCCGCTTCTCCTGCCCTTAATTTTTCCCAGCATCAAGGTCTTTTCCAATGAGTCAGCTTTTTGCATCAGGTGGCCAAAGTATTGGAGTTTCAGCTTCAGCATCAGTCCTTCCAATGAATATTCAGGGTTGATTTCCTTTAGGATTGACTGGTTTGATTTCCTTGCAATCCAAGGGACTCTCAAGAGTCTTCTCCAACACCACAGTTCAAAAGCAGCAATTCTTTGGCACTCTTTCTTTTTTATGGTCCAACTCTCACATCCATACATGACTGCTGGGAAAACCATAGCTTTGACTATACAGACCTTTGTTGGCAAAGTGATGTCTCTGCTTTTTAATATGCTAAAATGATCTGGTTCTGGAGGCTAGCAGTCTTAAACCCAGGGCAGCTGAAAGACATGGTAACCTGGGGAGGAGGACTGTGGAATCCCATTTCCAGTCTGAGCTGGGGCTTTTCCGTGCACACCTGAATGGGGCCTGCCCAGGGATGCGTCCTCTGGCAAAGGCCTTCTTATGTGACGGTCATGTTTTATTCCGGTTATGGATACATGTTGTTCATCATATTCTTTTATGCTCCTTTGTATTTCTGGTGCAGTTCACGATAACTTTTCATAAAGAAAAATTTCTCTTTTCTTTCTCTTCTCCTCTTCCTTGCCCTGTACTAGTTCTAAGTCGCTTCAGTTGTGTCCGACTCTTTGCAACTCTGGATCGTAGCCCACTAGGCTCCTCTGTCCGTGGAATTCTCCAGGCAAGAATACTGGAGTGGGTTGCCATTCCCTCTTCCAGGGGATCTTTCTGACCCAGCGATTGAACCCGTATCTCTTACATCTCCTGTGTTGGCAGGCGAGTTCTTTACCACTAGAGCTACCTGGGAAGGCGTTCCCTTTCTTTACTCACAAACAGAGAAAGAATTCTCTATCAGGAACTAACTGTTAAGTTCTCTCTTGGGAGCAATCTTTTCTCCTCTATTCCTTAGAAAATGTGGTCTGCCTTGTTGGCACCAAGCCACATCGCTTTTGCTTTCCCTTCAGTGTGCACCCTGGAGATGGGGTACCTAGGAGAGAGCCCAACATTGCCCCTCCCCCCCATACCCCCCAGAGAAGATTGTCTGCCTGGGAGTTTTGAGTCAAAGTGGGAGGTGATGCATCCTCTGGGTCAGTGCCTGGTGATGGTGTATTTGGAGCCTTCCATCATGGAAGCCCTCCCCAGCATCCCATTTGGGAGAGAGGTGTCCTGTTTGTCTCCATTGTAAGGGTGAGAATTGGGGCCTAGAGAGGTTAAGTGGCTTGCTCATGGTAACATAGGAAGCGGCGGAGCTGGGACTGGACATGCTGAGTTCTTGCGCAGCACCCTGCCTCTTCTCCAGTCCTGTTCTCTCCTCTGTGATGGATACACATCCTTCAGGTCCTTTCTATCTTCTGCTTCATCCCCCACAATTCTAGGGGCCCCTCCTGTTCTCCCCGCTCTTGACAAAGAGATTGTGATACCCGGAGTGAGTTTAGAGGGCAAAACGAGTCCTGGTTTTCTCTCCCTTCCTCCCCCTAGGACTCAGCATTGCCCCAGATCCTACTTGGTGGCCTGGCTTTGCCTTTCTTCTCTGGTGCATTGAAGAGCAGCAGCCCGGTAGGCTGTATTTGACTGTCCTGCCAGTGTGAATTCAGAATTTGCCCTGGTTTTGGAACTGAGGTTTGCATGCTTGGTGTAACTTTGCGTGAAGTCACCAGAGAGGTGTCCCTGTGGCAGGACCCCGCTGCCAGGCTTGCATCATCCTCCTTTACCCCTGATACTGCTCCTCATGGGTTGCTCTTCAGTGGAGTACCGGCCACTTAACGAGTACTTAACACCCACGAATTATTATTCTATAGCTGGCATTTTCCATGACTATAATTACAAAAGGGTTCTAGCCATCATTTACGGGTGTTCTCCCTGGAGCTAACAACTGAGTGATAAGTTGACCCAGTTTGTTTAAAACTCAAGTTAATAAACAACATTAATGCATTTTTAGGTCTATTGGCCAATTTTAACTTAGTGTGGATTTCCAAGGCGGGGAGAACCCCTGATGTAACCAGGCGTTATTTTTTTCAATTAACCTACTTCTGTTTGGATTTTTTTTTTTTTTTTTTTTGGTTCAGAACAATTTGGGTCAATCTCAGATTTTTACGAATGAACCTCTGGAGCAAAAGAAATTAAGTAAGCCCGACGGGGGCTCTGTTACCACAATTAACCCCAAAAGACAGGCTGATGAGGGGCTTGGAGAGGGGCCATCCGACCACTTCAGGCCATCTCCTCTGTGGAGACCCTGGTGGGGCGTCCTCTTTTCATGCTGACTGCCTGGTTAAGTAAACACTGCATGTTATAACGCCTCCGAGGGGTTCACATTTCTCATGCTTTTTCTGCTTTTAGAGTAAACTGTGTTCTCTCGTCTCCTGAGTAGAGGGCTCAGCAAACTTCTTCCTCCCAGGGACCACTGATGGGGTTCAGGGATGAAAGAGACTTCCTGGGGCAGTCCTAAAGTGGCGCCAAGGAGAAGGGACGGAGAAGTGGGTGGAAAGAAAGGGACCAGGAGTGGATGACGGAGCCAGGCTGCCTTCCTTGTTCGGAGGAGGATCGCTGGGTCCTGGGCTGATGATCACATGCCGGGTTGGCATAACTTCTTCCTGACTCAGATGCATTTACTACAGTGTGGATGCGCGTGCGGCCCCACGCTGGACCTTCAGCTTCATTCCTTGTTTAGATGATGGAAGACGCCTCAACCTTAGTTCCACTGGACCTCAGGGCTTCCTGACTGGGGATGGAGCTTGGGGCCACCTTGAGATAATTGTGGCATAGTCACTATGTCAGAATGTGAATTTTTCTAAAATTTGAAATCTGCAGTGCAGTTTCCTCCTGTTCATACAGTACGACTCCTACAGTACTTCTGTATCCCTTCCTATGACCTTGATTTTTCTTCAGAGGGACCAGAAGCTAAAAGTTTGTTAGCAGGGAAATCTGTTTCAGGGGAATGAAGGATGTGTAGATGGTACCTACACTTCTGAGTTTATAATTGGGTGGATACTTGATAGATGGGAGAGGCCTTTAAGACAGATCCTCAGTAGCTGAGAGTCCCCAGGCCACCTGGGTTTCACACTGCCCGCTGCACACCCCGGTCTCCCCACTAGTAAACAGATCCTTGTGTTCTCGTGTGTGCTACCTGGACCACAGGCAGCACAGAAATGCCCACACCCAGGAAACTACTCTCTCTGAAGTTGATTTGTAGTCTCCCCCAAGGTCTGGACATGTTCCTTCTGGAGACTGGTGCCTCCTCTGCTTACCTGCCGACAGGTCTGCATAGCTTGGGCCTGAGTTAGAAGCACAGTTTGTTTTAGGAGCGCAGTTTCTGTTTCCCAGGCTCTGTCTCCAGGGGATTGGCCTAGCATTGCCCAAGCCTCGAATGGTGGCTAATGTCCTGTATTAAGGAAAGAGAACACCCAGCAAAGGCAACTCTAACCTTCTCTTAGTAAAGTGAAAACTCAAAGAAGATGGTCACAAACACTTTTTGTATTCACACCAATATATATGTCATTTTGTTCTAGGCAAAGTATATTATGTTTTTCCTACCTGGTAGAACTCCATAAACAAATTGCATTTGAATAGAATTGACTAGAAACTTAAAAGAAATTTTAAGAGAAAAGCCTTTTCCTTCCATAAATGTATGTTGCTCTTAGGTGACGAGAATAATCTCGTTTCTACTGAAATGGCTGATGCTGTTCTGCTTCTTTGAATGTCAGATGTTAATTTAGATCTCTCTTCTCTAGCCTCTGAGGTCATGTGGAATAGACGTCTTTGGTATTCGTGTATATGGGCTGCTATACTTTTCTGACCTGAAAATTTATGAGAAAATTAGCATTTTTTCTTTCCTCCACTCTCTGGTTTGATTGTTCTCGTCTTCTTTGGGTGAATCTTGCATTGATGTTTTGTTTTTGTTGTTCTATCTCCCTCTTTTTCTTTTCTTAAATGGTCGACATATGGCTTTAGTTCTATTTTCCTAGAATTTTTCAGACTCCCGTAGTTTCCAATTTATTTCTGATTTTTACTCTCAATTTCAGCTTAATCTAAACCAATAAATATTTTCTAATTGCCCATCATGTTTCTGCATGACCTAAAAAAATAAAAAGATGAGTAAGATGTAGTTCTGACCTTGTGAAGCTTGTGGTTTATGGTGATATGGAAGAAGAAAGCAAGTACATAAATAACAGGAAGACAGAATTTGGTAGGTGCTAAGTGAGAAGTGGCATCTGGTCCCATCACTTCATGGGAAATAGATGGGGAAACAGTGGAAACAGTGTCAGACTTTATTTTTTTGGGCTCCAAAATCACTACAGATGGTGATTGCAGCCATGAAATTAAAAGATGCTTACTCTTTGGAAGGAAAGTTATGACCAACCTAGATAGCATATTAAAAAGCAGAGACACTGCTTTGCCAACAAAGGTCCGTCTAGTCAAGGCTATGGTTTTTCCAGTAGTCATGTATGGATGTGAGAGTTGGACTGTGAAGAAAGCTGAGCGCCGAAGAATTGATGCTTTTGAACTGTGGCGTTGGAGAAGACTCTTGAGAGTCCCTTGGACTGCAAGGAGATCCAACCAGTCCATTCTAAAGGAGATCAGCCCTGAAGGTTCTTTGGAAGGAATGATGCTAAAGCTGAAACTCCAATACTTTGGCCACCTCATGCTGAGTTGACTCATTGGAAAAGACTCTGATGCTGGGAGGGATTGGGGGCAGGAGGAGAAGGGGACGACAGTGGATGAGCTGGCGGGATGGCATCACCGACTCGATAGATATGAGTTTGAGTGAACTCCAGGGAGGCCTGGCATGCTGTAATCCATGGGGTCACAAAGAGTCGGACACGACTGAGCGACTGAACTGAACTGAACTGAAGTGAGAAATAGGGTTTCCCAGGTTTCACCAGTGGTAAGGAACCTACCTGCCAACGCAGGACACCTAAGAGATGTGGGTTCAATCCTGGGTCAGGAAGATCCCCTGGAGGAGGGTGTAGCAACCCACTCCAGTATTCTTGCCTGGAGAATCTCATGGACAGAGCCTTGCAGGCTTCAGTCCATAGGGTCACACAGAGTCAGACACAACTGAAGTGACTTAGTATGCATGCACTAATGAGAAAGTCTGAAGAACAAAATTCTGTTAAGAAGAGGGAGGCAGGATGCCTCCTGTCTGCTGGGTTTGAATTTGGAAGGGCTTCATTGAGAGGGCGATTTCGTATTGGACCACAGTGAGGCTGCTAGGATTGCCTGTGTTTTTCTGCTTAAATCTTTTCCCTTTCATTTCTCCTCCTTTTCCCAGACCAAAACTCTCCACCTGCTGTGTGTACTTTACTGGTGTCAGGTGGTGATGTACTCAGGTTTGACTTATGCTGGTGCTGGTTGTTGGCACCGGTGGAAGGCTTCTCGCTGACCCACCAGATTCCCCACTGTGACATGGTCTGAGGAACCTTATTTCACTGGAATGTTGTGTGGATGTTTGGAAAAAGTGCTGTGAAGAGGATTCAGTTCCTGAGGCAAACAGGGCTCCCTGATTATTGAACAGCCCTCTTTGAGACTAGAGAGGCGACGGTGCTAGTCACAAAGGAGATACCTCTCTTTAGGACGTGTGGAGACAGAACTTTGCTCCAAAAGCCATGGAGCTTTTCCTTCTCTGAAGATTCATTTCATTGGTTAGTTCACTCACTGACACTCCCTCACTCACCTACTCACTTGCTGTTCATTTCTTCAAAACATACTCATTCAGTGTCTGCTTCCTCCCAGGCGTTAAGCTAGCTGGGCTCCAGGATGCAAGAGGTAATTGGGGCTGGTTTCTACTCCTTACAGTCTTACAGTCCTTTGAGGATGTATTTTGGACCTGAGAAGCTGGGATCGTAGAAATTGGTTCTCTTTGTATCATCTCTGTATTTTTGTGTTTCTTTAGAGACTGAACATAATCAGTGTCTTTTTGGACTAATAATGTTAGTTCCTTAGGTAATTTGAAAATGTGCCCTAACCTTCTTCAGCATTTGGAATGGCATAATTTTGGCATGCCCTAATCTTCTTTTCAAGATAATCATAATGAAAGGAATCAGACCCCCCTCATCATAGTTACACCGCTCATTATGTTTTTTCTTTCTTTTTTTGCTCATTATGTTTTAAAAGAGATATCCCTCCTCCCCGAGTTCTAATTTTATTGTCATTACCTGCTTAAAAGTATTAATGAGGAATAAAACCACCCCACATCACACTGATGGCTTAGAAAGATCAACCATCATTTCCATTTCTTTTCATGAAGTTCCTTGCAAGAGTGGCTGTATCTGTGACAAAAACGAGGAACAGGAAAAAGATCTGACTCTTATGCTCACCAGTGGGGTGGACTCAGAAAGTGACAACCCTTTACCCCACCCTGCCCCCACCCTGTCCTCAAGAGCTCCTGAAGAACAAAAGGCAATTCATGTCGCAGAATATTACTTCTGTCACCATAGCACCGAACCATTAAAAATAAAACTGTCCCTGAAGGCAAAACATTTCATTTGTTTTCCTTTGAATGAGTAACTTGTTTATTAAGATGAACTAAGTGGCTAAATCTAGATTGTATGCAGGCAGGAAAAATTGATTTATTGTAGCCTTTCAGAGATCGTGCTTTATGTTCTCAGGAATTATCTTTGGATTTTAAATGAAGAAGAGCTCGTCGAGTCGGATGGGGAGTCTGGCCCCAGAATACACACACAAGCCAGCTCTGCAGCGGGTAATGCAGTGGTTGACCTTTGTTCTTTGGTGGATTGGTTCTTTTGGACCAAGTCAGGGTGTTGAAAGATTTAGAGGCTCAGTGATCTTCAAGGGAGGCTATGTTCCCGCCTCCGTTGCGACTACAGTTTTCTTAAACTGTTTAATATGAAAATGTTCACTTTTGCCTTATTTCATATCTGAGGCCATTATATCACTGTGTCCTTGGTGGTTCTGGGAGGGGCTGAGGCTTTGTGGTTCCAGCCCAGAGGCATCCCTGCCATGAGGAAGCATGTCTGTCTCTGCAGGGAGGTCGGCCGCTGCTGTCTGCTCACCTGGGATATGATGGCCATTTCCCCTCTGACTGAGGACCCATTTGCTCTAAACTGGTGGAATTCAAAAGCAGACAAAGGTGTAAGTGGTTAAAAGGACCAAAAATGTCTGACAGTTTAGCAGTGAAACAGGGGACTTTTTTTTTTTAACCATAGCAATCTTTTATTTTAAAATAAATTTATTTATTTTAATTGGAGGCTAATTACTTTACAGTATTGTGGTGGTTTTTGCCATACATCGACATGAATCAGCCACAGGTGTACATGTGTCCCCCACTCCTGAACACCCCCCAACTCCCTCCCCACATCATCCCTCTGGGTTGTCCCAGAGCACCAGCTTTGATAATGTAGCAATGAAACAGAGGACATTTTGTTTTGAGTAAAGAGATTTTTAGTTCTGAACATTTTCTTACCTTCTGTTTAGTTGTTATTTTTCCTTATAACATTGCAGCACACATATTATTTCTGTGTATAATCTCATGACACCCCCTGGCCTCCCAAGAATCCTAAGTGGTTGCCTGGTAAAGATTATGACCTCCATTTTCAGATGAGGAAACTGAAGCTCAGAGCAGCTTTGTGACTTGCTCAAGATCTTAATGGTAATGATGGTAATGGCTGCCTACCGTTGCACGCCTGCACACACACTTCCCCACACTTCATTATAAATAATAATGGCTGGCGAGCATTGCACACCTGCACACACTCTTCCCAGCACCTCACTGTGAGTAGTAATGGCTGCCTACCATTGCACGCCTACACACACACACGTCCCAGCACCTCACTGTGAGTAGTAATGGCTGCCTACCATTGCACACCTGCACACACACTTCCCCACACTTCATTATAAATAATAATGGCTGGCGAGCATTGCACGCCTGCACACACACGTCCCAGCACCTCACTGTGAGTAGTAATGGCTGCCTACCATTGCACACCTGCACACACACGTCCCAGCACCTCACTGAGTAGTAATGGCTGCCTACCATGGCACGCCTGCAGACACACTTCCTGGCGCCTCACTATGAATAATAATGGCTGTAGTCATTTCCCTTTTTGCTCAAGATCTTAATGGTAATGATGGTAATGGCTCCCCGTCATTGCACACCTTCACACACACGTCCCAGCACCTCACTGTGAGTAGTAATGGCTGCCTACCATTGCACACCTGCACACACACTTCCCCACACTTCATTATAAATAATAATGGCTGGCGAGCATTGCACACCTGCACGCACACTTCCCAGCACCTCACTGTGAGTAGTAATGGCTGGCGAGCATTGCACGCCTGCACACACACGTCCCAGCACCTCACTGTGAGTAGTAATGGCTGCCTACCGTTGCACACCTGCACACACACGTCCCAGCACCTCACTGTGAGTAGTAATGGCTGCCTACCATGGCACGCCTGCAGACACACGTCCTGGCGCCTCACTATGAATAGTAATGGCTGTAGTCATTTCCCTTTTTGCTACCTCTCTTGGTTATCACCATCTTGCCAGTTAGGTTTTAATATCGCTCCAGGTTTGCAATGAAGACCAGAAGGCACTGGAAGAATAAGTGAATTGCTGGAGATTAGCTGACTGGTGGCAGAACTCAGACTTAGTCCTGCATTCTCTCCCCAGTCCCAGTTTGGTGACACAGTGTTTGGGCGCCCTTATTTGTCTCTTTTACACATTGCTTCTGAAGAGAGCCCCTCTGTAGTTGAGTACACGTGTATCTGGTGCAGGGGACAGAGGGCAGAGGCCATGGCTGGGACCCCCAGGACTCTGAGGGCGAGTCCAGCTTCCCATCTGTGTGTTTGTGTCTTCTGAGTCATGAAATCAGGCCCCAGGGGCAGAGCGAGCCTGTGGCTTCTCAGTGAGGTGCATGCTGGCCACCCCAGGGCCCTTGGTCTGGTTTGCGTAAGGTAAGCAGGTGCAGGTTAGGCAGCTGCCTCCCTCAGGGAGCTCAGGTGAAAACAGAAGATGCTCCAAGGCTTTCTTTCTCCTCCCAGCTCACCTTTTAGCCCATCTGAAAGAAGAACAGAAGAGGGTGAGTGAGAAAAAGCAGGATGGAGTGGGGCCTGATGGTTTCCATGTAGCCAGTGGGCGATCTGCGTGTTACCTGTCTAAGGGAGAACAAGAACCAGGTTCCCCCTCGGCCCCGTTTTTGGTCTGGGTGAGCCCAGGAGCACCACGGTGCGCCATGGGTTCCTGGAGATGGGGCTGCCCAGGAGGGGACAGTCTCACTGTGTACTTCATGTGCGGGCTTTAGCTAAGAATTAATGAGCAAATAGGCTTTGTGCCTTGCCATAGGGAGAGGGTTTATATTCCCCAACTGATGAATTAATAAATAAACGAGTCTTTTCAAAAGAAAGCTTGGGGCAGAATGAACCACCAAAAAGTTATTGGCTCTTCACTCCTGCTTTTTGCACATCTGACCAGCTCCTCTCGGCCAGGCCTGAGACCCTTTCCTCAGCTCCTGCTCACGTTTCTGCCTGTTGTTGGAACCCTCCCAAGACCGCATGTGCTGGGAGGGAGCATCCTGCATCCACCCCTGTTTTCTGGGAAGGTGCCCTTTCCTGAGAGTGGCGAATGTCTGACCTTGGGTTTCTTTATGTCTGTGTAAGAGGGGAAAGTGCTGTCACCACAGGAGACACCGTACATACACTTGCATTAGAAACTCGAGCACCAGCTGTGTCTTTGCAGTTTTCACCCCGATCGTTGCCATTTCCTGTCACTCTCCTTTTTCCAAGGTGGTTGTGATGAAAGAGGGTGGCAACCCCCACCCAGGCTACTGGGATGGCCCTGTCTAGGTCTCAGAAGGCTTCTGAGGTTGGAGCAGATTCCACTTTCTTTAACTCCTCTGGACAACTCTGATCAGCCCAGACTCTGGCATGCTCCTTCACCTGCCTGTGCAAGAGGCCCGGTGAGGGTGGCCTTTCAGAGACTGGGTTTCTCCCGTGGAGCTTCTGTCATCTCAGCAGCACGTTGTCTATTCTGCACTGAAGGCCAGCGAGCAGTTTAGAAGGTGGGACCAGAATATAAGAACAGGGCAGTGTTTTCCTCCTTAAGAATTCTTTGTCTCCTACTGTACAGCACAGGGAACTCTGCTCAATGTTTTGTGGCAGCCTGGAGGGGAGCAGAGTTTGGGGGAGAGCGAATGCATGTATATGTATGGCTGAGTCCTTTTGCTGTGCACTGGAAACTATCATAACATTGTTAATCGGCCGAGTCGCTTCAGTCATGTTCGACTCTTTGTGACCCTATGGACTGTAGCCTACCAGGCTCCTCTGTCCGTGGGATTTCCCAGGCAAGAATACTGGAATGGGTTGCCATGCGCTCCTCCAAGGGATCTTCCTGACTCAGGGATCAAACCTGAGTCTCCTGCATTGGCAGATGGGTTCTTTACCACTACTGCCTCCTGGAAATTGGCTACACTCCAATATAAAATAAAAAGTTAAAAGAAAAATCTTTGTTTTTCCTTCGACAGTTTATACAGACAGTACTAATGACCACCAGTATTAAGGTATGCTGATCCATTTAAGTCTTTCGTGTATGTTCACCTTTCTCCCAATAACCCGATGGGGTTTTAAGATGAGAATTTTTGTTCCTGGCTCCGTTTTTCACAGATGCAGGAACTGAGGCTCAGAGAGGTTAAGTGACCAAAGGATTGGAATGCAGGGTCCACTGTCTTCACATCCTCTTCTCTTTTCATTTCTCCTCTAGCTTTGGGTTTGGGAAGCCTCGTATCCCATGCTTGATAGGTAGTCCCATTGTTTAAGAGTGGAGAGTAGGGGGTGGTCAGGAGGCTGGTATAAATCTCATTACAGTTTGGTCATCTGTGTTGGTTGCTGGAGAATGAGGATTCCTCACTGACCCGCAGGCCAAGATAGAGCATCTCTCTCATTAGCGAGGCATCTCGAAGGGGTGAGATGCCTGACTGTGTGCTATTCCGATAAAGTGTGTGTGTGTTTGTGGTGGGGGCTGTGGGCAGGGTTGAGATATGTTCTTTGAGGCATAATTACTGTCTCTTGCCAAAAAACAAAAAGGGGATTGAGATTTTACAGCTGGTTTTCTTTAACTACCAGCAACACCAGCATTGTTTCAGGGAGCCGCAGAATTTCCAAACACAATGAAAATTCCAGGAGTGTAGGGTGGGGGTTTTGGGGCCTGGGGTGGGTGTGGACACACACGGGGAGGAAAGACCACAGCCTGAGCCGTTTTGTCCTTCCTTGGTAATGAATTTCACACAGCTTCACCATCCTTGAGTTTGTCTGCAGGATGCTCAAATTTAAGCCTGGGAAAGAAGGGAATGAGGAAGGAATAGGCTCCAGGGAATAGGGGATGCCGTAAAAACCAAACATCAGCCAGGACAGGACCGTTTGGCCTGCCTTCCCATTAACTGGTGTCCATGAGGCTCCAAAGGGACATTTGTATGTGTAAGTTTGTTCATGGGAAATTAATTTTCCTCTCCCCAATTTTAAAAAGTATGCAATCTGTATCCAAATAGCACCAATATTAATGGTAAGCAAGGGAGCTAATGTCACCAGCAAGTCTTGTGGGGTCAAATCTTGGGAAACCATTTCCACGTTCCTGAGAGCTCTCAGCAATATTGATAACAAGTCCACTGGCCCTCGGGTCAGAGGCGGCCCTACTTTCTCTGAAGGCTGAAGGGAAGTGAAACAAGCTTTTCTTGATCCGCCTCTACTCTTGATGACTCTGGCTTTACGTGCGGCATTTGCGTTCGGCTTTTCAGTTGGCTAGCTCAGGCAATCTGACCAAACAGCTCAACAGTTGTGAGGGTCAGTGTTGGGCTTTCAGGTAAAATCTTAATAATGCCTTTGTTATCCTTTGAAGCACAAGGAAAGTCAGGAGCCCTCAGTTCTAGGTCTGGCTCTTTGATGAGTTAATGGAAATTTACGGCCTGTCAGTGTAGTCAGACATATAGACACGAAGAGCACATACAAGGCAGAATGTGGCGAAGGCTGTGGGGGGCGCAGAGAAGGTGAATAGTAATTCTTCCAAGTTGTGAGGAGAATTTTCTCAGTTCTTTTATTTGCAGGAAGAGGTATGTTGTAATGGTTAAGAGGTATTACATGCCAGCTTAGTAAGGGGAGATAGAATCTCTCAACAAATGGTTCTGGAATGAATAATGCTAAATACCAGCGTAGACTTCAGAGGAATTAAATGGTTGATCATAGAAAATGAAACTCTGAAAGGATGAGGAGAAAATATAGGTGAATTTCTATCTGATCTCAGAGTGGGGAAGCCTTATCTAACTATGACAGCAAAGGAAGAAGAATCAATGAGCAAGCAAAACTGATAGATTGAGTTATAAATTACATACACAAGCGTATTCACAGGAGCACAGCAGCAGGACCTTGAAACAACCCACATGTCTATTGAGAGGATGATGGATAAGCTATAGAATTTTTCACCCAGTGGAATTTTTGTGAACAGCCAAAATTAATAACTACAATGACATACAATAATATGTGTACATTTTAACAATATAATATTAAGTGCAAAAAAGGTTGCTCACAACACAATAGCATTTGAAAATTTATTTTTAAGTTGAGGTATATGGGCTTCCCAGGTGGTGCTAGTGGTAAAGAACCCACCTGTCAATGCAGGAGACATAAGAGATGCGGGTTCCATCCCTGGGTGGGGAAGATCTCTTGGAGGAGGACATGGCAATCCACTTCAGGATTCTTGCCTGGAGAATCCCATGGACGGAGGAGCCTGGTGGGCTGCAGTCCATAGGGTCGCAAAGAATCAGACATGACTGAGGTGACTTAGCACATACGCACAACATAATAATATTATTTTAGTTTTAGGTATACAATAAAAATGATAGCATGTGTGCTCCAAGTTTTAATATGAAACATTTCACACAGTAAAGTTGAAAGAATTTCGCTCACCGTGAACACCTGTACACTCACTGTCTAGTTTCCACCATTAACACTCTACTGTACTTGCTTTACATACATAGTATCCACCCATCCTTCCTGTTAACGCAGTGGTTCCCAGTCGGGCTGAGTGCCCTCAGGGAACATCTGACTGCATCTGAGGAAGAGTGCTATTTGCCTCTAGAGGGGAGAGACCAAATGCTGCCCAGCATCTTATGTTGCACAGGACAGGTGCCACCACAAAGAGTCATCCAGCTCCAGCATTCCTTAGTGCTGAGGCTGAGAAGCCCTGCGTCAATCTATCTTATTTCTTGATGCATTTCATAGATCATTGCCTTAGAAGGCTCTCTCATGGTCCCTCCTTGGCCAAGCTTCTCAGACCGCCCCGTCTGTCAAGGCAACCACTGTTCAGATTGTTTCCACCGTAGATTACTTTTATCTGCCCTAGAATTGCATATAAATGAAGTCATAAAATAAATATCCTTCTTTGTGAGACTTCTTTCAGGTACATAGCACAGCAGACCTTAAAGTGTTTTATGGATCTCTGGGAGCATCTAAAACCCTTTCAGGGGGTCTGGATGGCACAGTAGCTTCATAATAACACGGAAACTTTTTTCACTCTTTATCCTGTGGTTGATGTTCACGTTGATGAGGCAAAGGAGATGGGCGGAAAGATGCTGGTTTCTGAGAATGGAAGCAGTGACATCAAACTGTTCATAGTTATTGTTCTTCACCTCCACTTGTAGAAGAAGAAACCTGCATGACCTAAGAATGCCCCTGCTGAAGTTGTAAAAACAATGAATTTTATTCGATCTTGGCCCCAGAGTATGTGTCCTCTAAGGATTTAGCGACAGAATGGGAAGCCCGCACGCAGTGCTGCTGCTGTGTCTCCAGGAATAGCCGGTGCCCCATTATTTGATTTGCAGCTGAACTAGCTTTCTTCTTTTAATAGGACATCATTTGCACCTGGAGGAACAAATGGCAGACAGACTCTGGTTTGGACTTGAGTATGTGGCAGAGGGAGCCTGTCACTTGAGATAACTAAGGGCCTTTATTACTATTGATAGAACTTGAACTTTCATATAAAAATTAAGAATTTGGAAACTTGTATCCTGATGAACTCGAGAGCTTCCCAACAACTACAGGCTCTTCTGATGAGATTGGTGGTGATTTTAATAAATGCGGTTTTTGAAATAGTGTCTCAGGATGTGTGTCAACATTTGGGAATTCTGCATAACTCAGTGAATTCTTCTTTTCCAGATGTCCTGTGTATGATGTTACATCAGACACGGCTAAAAGTTCCACTCCAAGTATCAATAGACCAATGAGTTCTCATGTAGTTAATAACAGAGCAAAACGCTTTTTGATATGGTTTCAGGTTCCACATTACAACTAACCTTTACGATAGAACCCCTTGTGAGGTTTTGGTTTGTATCAAAGATGATACCCATAATTATCTGAAAAGACTATTAAAATACTCCTTCATTTTCCAACCGTGTCTCTGTGTGAGGCTGAATTTCCTTTAGATATTTAACCACAAAAACTTACCACAACAGATTGAGTACAGAAGACTTGAGACCTGAACTATATCCCATTAAGTCCAACATTAAAGAGATTTGCAAAAATGTAAAAGGAAAAAGAGGAAGGGGGCATTCTTGGTTTTTTGCTTAGGAAAATATAATTATTTTTCTTAAAAGTATAATTTATGATTGGCTTATTTTATTGTATTTAAACAAATTGATACAGATATTAGAATTTTCTCATTTTAATTTTTGTTGCTATAAAATATAACCCCCATAAACAAAGGCTTTGGAAAGTCCTCAGTACTTTAGAGTGTAAAGTGATCCTGAGACCAAAACCTTTGAACACAGCTGACTTTGCATTTAAGATATACCGTGTTACTATATAGGTTGCTTATTCCTTTTTATAGTGAGTTGTATCTCATTGTGTGAATATACCACAGGTTGTTTATTCTACTGATGGACATCTGGCTCCTTTCAGATTTTGGCTCTTATGAGTAAAGCTGTTATGTACATTCTTGTATAAATTGTAACCGAGGAAGACTTGCTACCCTGTGCTCAACTGTCTTTTGAGCACAAGTTGACTGTCTTTTGCAGAAAGGTTTTATTGCAAATACCAAGACGACTGTCTTTTGCAGAGAGAAAGGTTTCATTGCAAGTTGGCCAAGCAGGAGGACAGGAGGCAATGCTCAGAGCTGTGTTCCCATGACTTTTGAGGTGGGTATTTATAGTGAAAGAAGGGAGTAAGAGGGAAAGGGGCTTGGAAGTGATTGGTGGGAAGTAAGGGGAAGTTTCAAGAGTTCTTTGCACAGGCATGACTGTCCTTCATATCTATGCATGGATCACATGTGCAATTTTGGAGGTGGGCAGGTTCTATATATTACATGCAGTGGATTTTCATCCTGTGGTATCCAGAGTTCACTAGTGGTCACTGTAGTCCCTCAGTGTGCCTGTGTGATGCTCAAGCAAAGGGGCTGTAAGTGGTTATCTCTGTATCTGCAGTTTCCCTGCTCCTCTGCAAAGTGAGATTCTGGCTCTTGACTAATCATTTTTGTTTTTACCGTATGGGCCTTGAGTATATAAGCCATAGGGTATGGTTTCCAGATCTTTTTGTGAGCATGTTTTTATTTCTCTGGGGTAAATTCCTAGGCATTGAATTGGGCTAGTCATAGTGTTGGTGTATATGTTTAGTGTGTAAGAAACTTCCAGATGGTTTGCCAAAGTAGTTTATTATTTAAATCCCCAACACAATGTATGGAAGTATTTTAGCCTTTTTATAAGGTCAAAACAGCTCTCTCTCTCTCACACACACTCAATTGCAGAATTCATATAGAGGAAATAATACTATATGAATAGGCAAAGAAGCGAGTAATGAGTGCAAGGTTCAAATGACAGCAACGCTGGTGGGGGTGGCAGGGAACTGGAATGAGGAGAACTGCACCGCTAGATATAAGGTGCGGAGAGCTCTATTAAAGCGCGGTTTTTTGGGGGCTTCCTTGGTGGCCCAGTGGTTAAGAGTCTGCCCTGTAGTGCAGGGGATACAGGTTTGATCCCTGATCAGGGAATTAAGATCCCACATGTTGCAGGGCAATTAAGCCTGTGCAGTGCAACTGCTGAGCCTGCATGCATCAGCAAAGATCCTGCATGACACAAAAAAATTAATTAATTAATTAGTTTTAAAAAGCACTGTTTTGTAAAACCAGGAGAGCAGTACCACACAGGGGGTTCTTTCTAATAGTAAAACACTTCCTAGAATTTCACTATTTGTGGCAGCAACATTTTACTGTCCAGTCTCTTTGCATCTAAGTCTTCTGAGGCTCCAGTTGTCTGTGAAGAATATCTCTGACCTTATGCAGGAAGGTAATGGGGAAAACAGACTTCTGCTGCTTATACTGGCTGCATCAGGAAAGAGGAATGGATGTGCCTGTGGCTCTCGCCATTCATCAGTTCCTTTTAGGAATCAGCAGCTACTTTTCTGGTGGGCTTCCCTCACCTATCTAAGTCCTGGAGTCCTTTGCTGTGGATTCTTCCCCTGGCTTCCAAGTCCTATAAAGCGAGGCCTCATTTAGCTATGCTCAGAGGCACCCCCCACCCCTAGTCCATAGGGGACAGAAAGGTTTAAGCCAGAGTTTATTTGCCCTTAGCAAAACAGAACGAGCTTTTATTATTATTATTTTAGGACTTGGGATAAAAAGGCCCATAAAAATGAGAGCATAAAACAGCTTTTACTGAACAAACATTATGCTGATTTATTTGTGAGTGAAATCTGAACCATATGGTCTAGTTTCCCTTAAAACGCACAAGGAGTTCGGGATTAAGGGAACAGGCACTTGGCAAATTTGTTTTGTGTTTCACTGAACATGTTGTGTTAAAAAAAATAGAACAAGGGTGCTGTTGGTGCTCAACTACTGTTCTCACAGTTGTTGAGTGCTCACTGTGTGCAGGAAGTGGTGCCTGGTGATTCACACCCGTTATCTCACTTAATCTTCACCACGATCCAGGCAGTCTGAGTGGTGGGGAGGGGGTGGGGAGCCCATTCTCTACCAGGTCAACAGTTCTGAGCCCAGGGTCCTTATTGCCTGTAGGGATTTTGGACAAAATGGGAAAGATCTGGAATCCAGGCTTTGTTCAACAGTGACGGCTTTTCGTCCTAAAATCCCCCAGCAGTGAAATGAAAAAAATGAGGATCTGCAGATCAGCTGGGCTCCTCAGACCCCACAGCCAACACACATTCTCTTTATTTAATGAGCTCCTCCCAGCCTAGGGCTTTTCCCGGTGGCTCAGATGGTAAAGAATCTGCCTCTGATGCGGGAGACCCAGGTTCGATCCCTAGGTTGGGAAGATCTCCTGGAGAAGGAAATGGCTACCAACTGCAGTTTTCTTGCCTGAAGAATTCCATGGACAGAGGAGCCTGGCCGGCTACAGTCCACAGGGTCACAAAGAGTCCGACTGAGTGACTTTGACTTTCCCAGCTGAGACTAGAAGTAGGGTCTTCCCAACCATCTGGGGGCTCATTTTCTGTCTTGGCTACGCTTGCCTGGGTATCCCAGCCTTCAGTGTGTAATCCAGGGGAGCATGCATCTCTTGGAGTTCTGGAGAGAAAAGGCTGTTGTTGCAGAGTCACAGGCTGCCCTGTAGTTACTGTGATGATGTCGTGTATTTAAGCTTCTAATTTGCCCTAAGAAAGCGGAGACTCACTTTCTGTCTGTAAAGGTGGTCTAAGGAAAGAAGTTTGTTTTTGTTCTCCATTAGGCTGTTCCACAGACCTCTGGTTCCATATCACTGGTTTGTCAGGTGGTATATTTCAGATTCTTGGAATTCAGGCAGTTTTCTCTGAATGAACTGTAGAGAATGGCAAGCTGTGAACTCAATACCCCTAGATTTAGGTCCGCCTCATGTCACCTTTAACATGTTCTAGGGCAACTTCTTTTTCAGTACCAGGTGACATTATTACCAAGAGCCAGTTGCTGAGGGGCTTGCATTTCCGGTTGAACTGAGCCATGGATACAAGTCTGAAAGGAAGGGTGGATGTCCCCGTGATGAGATAAGTCCCTGTTTACTTCCCTGTATGGTAAAGAAAAGAAGAAGCCCTTTTATTCCACAGCCAGAGGATTTCAAGTCTGCTAAAATCAACAGCATGACAAAGCCTTGCCTATGCCTTTGGCACAAGGCGACGGGTACACCAACATGATAGGGAAGCCCAGCTGTGTCTCTGTACCCAGGCCTAAGGCTGTGGCCTGCCTTCTCCTCCTTTGTCTCTCTCTCTTCTTTCCTTTTTACCCACTCATGTGGCACTTTGATGATGCTTGTGCATCTTGGATTCCTCGTGTGCAGAGCCACTGCTGTCTCACCCTGCTCCTTGCTTTGTTCCAGCGTGTGGAATTTAAAATCAATAACAACAGGAGAATGGGATGAACATGTTAGAATTTTAGACACATTGTTTCCTGAGCCACTAACTATTGCAGGCTTTGATGTATGTGGGTTATTTCCCAAAAATCCCTTTGTAGTTTTTTCTTTTAAAATGCTGACTGTATTTATTTATGATGTAAAATTTGTAGACCTTCCTTCAAAAGCCATTTGTACTAGCAGGGTCATATAAAGTGTATAGATTCTTTTTTTAAGGAAATATTTATTTGTTTATGTGGCTGCTCTGGGTCTTAGCTGTAGCCCTCAGGATCTTCAGTCTTTATTGGATGTATGGAATCTTCAGCTGTGGCACTTGAACTCTTAGTTGTGGCTTGTGGGATCTAGTTCCCTGACCAGGGATTGAACCTGGGCCCCCTGAATTGGGAGCTCAGTGTCTTAGCCACTGGACCAACAGTGAAGTCCCTACAACATGGATTCTACAGAAAATAGGGATACTGGGAAGACATCTCTCTTCACTTTCCACTGCTTCTTTTGCTGTCTTAGCAGCTCCTTAGTGACCCTCTTTATTTTCTACACTTAACTATTTCCATAACTGAAGTGACCTCTGTGTCTAGATATTTATAAGAGCTATCTCTAGGTCCTTATCTTCCCATGTATTCTGATTTAAAAAACAAAGGTCAATTTCTCCTTTTTAATTATAAAGTTTCCTTCATATTAGGACTAGAGGAAAGAGTAATAGTATTAATAATGGCAACAAAACCCACGCAGTTGTTGAATTGCTTACTATGTGCAGGATATACTGCTCAAGATTTACATCTGTTATCTCACTTAATCCTCACAATAGTCCTAGGAGATAATGTCATCCTCATTTTACAGCTGGGACTTAGCACTGGAGGTCACACACCTAGCAGTGGTGGAAGGGAGACAGAGCCCTGTTTTGCCCGGCTCCAGAACTTATCCTCCAACCATGACTTGATACCATCTGCTAAAAAGTAGCCTGAGGGCTTTGACAAAAGTAAATAAGGTTACATGCCAGCTACAGCGATTTTTTTTTTTTTTTTTTTACCCATACCTCTCTGAATGAATATATTGTCAAATTCCCAAATTGTATTTTTAGGGGAAGTTTCAAATTTTTCTTCCAAATTATCTTTTAACAGTTGTATACTCTCTCTGCCTAAAATGATATAGATACAGTTCCCAATCCCTGATGGTCAGGAGCTCGGTACTTACTAGCTTTCAACTTGTGGATTTTCATAGGTAAGAATAGAGCTATGTGTGTGTGTAGTCGGTTGTTTTAGTCCTGTCTGACTCTTTGCAACCCTATGGACTATAGCCTGCCAGGCTCTTCTATCAGTTGGATTCTCCAGGCAAGAATACTGGAGTGCGTTGCTATTTTCTCCTCTGGGGAATCTTCCTAACCCAGGGATCGAACCTGAGTCTCCTGTGTCTCCTCTATTGCAGGTGGATTCTTAACTCCTCAGCCACCTGGGAAACCCAAGAATAGAGCTATACTCTAGAGCAAAATTTAGTCTGTTCACTGACGGTGCCCAAGAACTTTGGTCTTGGCCATTCTGTTTTTTTCATTAATTTGTTGTATACTTTTTGTGTTCATGTATACTTTACCAACATTATCAGCCTCATCATAGTCTATAAGTGATGGGCACAGTGATTGTTGAAAGTGCTGTTGAAGGAAGTGTTTGATTATTGTTTAATGGAAGTGTTACTCTAGACTTAAAGGACCTGCCATCTGTATCTCAGTTTCTATTGTTTTCCAAATTTCTCTATTCATTTTCCTGTTGGTCTGTATAAAGATCAACGAGAGAATAAAAGCACTCATAATCTACTTCTAAAGTGTAACTAGGAGACAAAGAATACGATAAACCAGACATGTGTAAGTGGGGAAATAAACATCCAAAACCAGCAGAGCCAACTTCTCAGTCCCCTCCTCCACTCACTCTCCAGTGTGCCTTTGTTAAGATATGTGCTTTCACAACAGAAGAGGCATTCTTGAATTAAGTAATTAACAAGCTACCCAAACGATGACCATCCGGGTTATTTAAGAATGACTAGAAAATGACAAGTAACATGCATCAAAGTTGACTATAAGAAGGAAACAGAAATCGAGAATAAAACCTTTTCAGTGGAAGGAATAAAATGCTCCTTCTAAAAACAATCACAACTCAAATGAAAACTGTAACACTACTTCCAACACAAACTGATTATCATTGAACAAGCATTTGAAGAATTAGGAAAAAAACCTCAAATCAGGAAATTGAAAATCTCAGAAGAGAAACGAAGTGGAAGATGGAAAACTAGAGATTGTGACATGCAAGAGAGAAATGGAAGAAAAAGACAAAATCATCTCAGAATTGAAGACAGAGTTACAAAAGGACAATTCAGATTCTACTGAAAATATTGAGAAGAGGAGAAAAATCAGTCAAGACAACAAAAATAAGCTAAAGAGCTGAAACGGATCAGAGACAAAGTGATATACAGAAGATAGGCAAAGAACATCCAACACACAAATATTTGAAGAAAAAAGCAGATCAATGGAATTAAAACGAGCTTTAAAAGCTGCAATCCAAGAATACGTTCCAGGAAAAAGAAGATGCGAATCTGTATACTGAAAAATTTTACATGTATTGGGGAAAGTTTACTGAGAATGCTAAAATATGTAGAGGTTGCAAACGATAAGGAGGTGATAATATGGAGGAGGAAGAGAAGGGGGAGGAGGAGTGGAGAGGGGAGGAGGTTGATGCAAACAGCTCTCTGGCCTCCAGTGTTCATTGCAGCACTATTTACCGTAGCTAGGACATGGAAGCAACCTAGATGTTCATCAGCAGATGAATGGATAAGGAGATTGTGGTACATACACAAAATGGACTATTACTCAGCTATGAAAAGAAATGCATTTGAGTCAGTTGTAATGAGGTGGATGAAGCTAGAGCCTATTATACAGAGTGAAGTAAGTCAGAAAGAGAAAGACAAGTATTATATATTAACACACAAATATGGAATCTAGAAAGATAATACTGATGATCTGATGTGCAGGGTGGCAAAGGAGACACAGACATAAGGAACAGACTTTTGGATACAGCGGGGGAAAGAGAGGGTGGGATGATTTGAGAGGGTGGTGTTGAAATATAAACATTGCCATAAAAACCATTTCCCGGGTGACTCAGACGGTAAAGCGCCTGTCTACAATGCGGGAAACCCGGGTTTGATCCCTGGGTTGGGAAGATCCTTTGGAGAAGGAAATGGCAATCCACTCCAGTACTATTGCCTGGAAAATCCATGGACAGAGGAGCCTGGTAGGCTACAGTCCATGGGGTCGCAAAGAGTCGGACACGACTGAGCGACTTCACTGTGTGTAGGATAGACAGCCAGTGGGAGTGTGAGGCATGTTGCAGGGAACCCAAAGCTGGTGCTCTGTGACAACCTGGAGGTGTGGGATGTGGAGGGTGGTGGTGGTGGGGTTCAAAATGGAGGAGATACATGTATATCCATGGCCGATTCATGTTGACATATGGCAAAACCATCACAATATTTTAATTATTCTCCAATTAAAATAAAACAAAAACTTTCCCCTGATCCAACAAAGCAAAACACCAGGGCTTCCCTGGTGACTCAGTAATAAAGAAGCTGCCTGCCAATGCAGGAGACACAGATTTGATCCCTGATCCAGCAAGATCTGACATTCCTCAGAGCAGCTAAGCCTGTGCGTCACAACTATGGAACCTGTGCCCTAGAGCCCAGGAACTGCGACTCCTGAGCTCGCTCACCGATTGCCTCTGCTCTGCAACAAGAGAAGCCACAGTAGTGAGAAGCCTGAACACGGCGGCTAGAGGAAAGACTGAACAGCAACGAAGACCCAGCACAGCCACAAATAAATAATGAAAATAAAAAACAAGCACACCCGGTCACTTAACAAAGGGAAGGTTGGTATCAAAGTTAGGTTGGTATCAGGATTGTTGCTATCAGGCAGAACATGACATCAGTGAGACAATATTGTCAAGAAACTTAGGGAAAATGTGAGCCAGGGATTTTATTTCCAGTTAATCTGTCCTTAAAGTATCAACAAGATAAGACATTTTAATCATACGAAAACTCAGGGAGTATTGTACTAGCAAATTCTTCCTGAAGAAGGTACTAGAGGATTGGTATCAACCAACTAAGAGATAACTAGAGAAATTTAACAAAATACCCGGTGACTTAATAAAACAAGTGGCAAAGCTACTTGGAAAAGGACCTCGGATTTCTGAGATTAACTGGATGTAATCATCCATAAGATCCATGCTAAGAAAGTTTAAAAAATTCACAGAGCCAAGTTGCGGTGTTTTCACCAAGTCCAGAATCTCTGAGGAGAGTTTCCAACAAGGCTTTGGAGGTCCTGGATTCCAAATATGAAAAGCAGGGAAAGAGAGAACTTGGAGGTGATTAATGGAGCTTTGGGAAGACCAGAAGCACTATGGTGGGAAGAGATGAAAGAGTTTTCTAGGAAAAGAAGCAGAAAATTTGAATTTGGTAAATTGTTCTGAGAGAAGGCACCAAGGACATTTGAGAGTGTAGTTCTTAACAAAAATATTTTATGGTATTAAGGAGACAATACTCTTTAGTTGTAATTTGTGTATATTACAGAGCAAATCCATGTATGCTACCGCCTTCCTTTGTTATCTAGACTTGGGAAGATCCTGATCTGGAAATGGTGGCAAATTTATGATACATGTGCTTTCACTGTGTTCCTCCCTAAGCATTAATAATTGATCTTGGCCGTGGTTCTCTTTTTCACTGAACCCTAGTGACGCCTCAGAAGTCTTCTCTCCATAGCCCACCAGGCAACCATCATCATCCTATCGGCATCTGTTGGAAGTGGAGATACACTTGCTGCCCTGTTTGTAGGGTTTGTAGTTTCCTGAGTTAGCATCTTCATCTCGTCTGTGGACGCTAATGGGATTAAAGACATTCCCTCAACCAGCATTTGTTAGTCACTTTGTAAACGTCAAGCACTATTTTAGGTGCTGGACATAACACAAATGATCAAGACACATCTGCACGAGGTTCTCAGAGCCCAGAAGGAATGAATGACTCTGTAGAGCTTGCTTGGTACATATATTACTCTTAAGTTATAGCCAGCATTGTAATGATGATAGAATACTTTGTAGAAAAATCATGGAGTCAGACAGATCTCAAGTTTGGGGCATGGCGAAATATTATGCACAACTTATTAAAGCGGAAGCCCTTGTTCTCATTCTATTGTACCTTGTTACTCAAAGTGTGGTCCAAGGACTAACATGTCATCACCTGGCGGCTTAAAAATGCAGAATGCAGAATCCCAAGCCTTACACCAAACCTACTGAGGCAGAAAGTTACATTTTATTAAGATACCAAGGTGAGTCAAATGATTCAAGGTGATTCAGACATTAAAGTTTGAGAAGCACTGTGGAGTGTGTTTAATAGAGCCAAAATTTATCATTTGCTACCACCAACGACAAATTCATATAAAAAAAAATCTTGTAACCAACCATAGGCATGTACTCCAAATATCAGCTTCTTTCTTCGCTATAGTTTTCTTATTTGTCCAATGGAGATACCATTATAAAATCTCATTTCTGTTAGGATCTGTTCTGTAGGTGGTAAAGATTTACTGAGGTGTAATACATGTGTGCATTCAGTATACTGCCTGGCTTAGTAGAAGTTTGTGAATGACATAATTAATATTAGTTTAATGGAAAATTGGAGATTTAAAAATAGCCTTTCAGTACCCTAATATTTTTCCCAGTGCAGGAACTTCAGAACCAAGCTCTTGGCCCCTTGTTTGATACTTTTAAGTAAATAGCCAATAGTATGGTACCAAAAGCACCCCTGCAGGCCTGGGAGGTACCCACATTTGCATGCAGACTCCCAATCACACACACACACACACACACACACACACACACACACACACACACACACACACCCACACACACACCCCACACGTGTGCCAGGGGAGACCATCCCTGGCTCCGGAACTTGAGTGGGGAGCTCTGTCTTGCCCTTTATGGAGGTCTCCCAGGTCCCACTGCTACCTGGCCACCCCTACTTTTTCCTGGGAGCTAGAGAACCAGGCGGGAGTTTTCCTGGCACTGCTGGTGAGAAGCAGTGTTTCCTGGGCCACGTGTGAGCACTCCTGGCTGGAGGACAGCCCAGAGCTTTGGTGCTTCCTGGGGGATTCCAATGAAAAGAGGAAACCTGGGGGCAAAGGGCTGATTTATTCAGCTGTGAATGCCCGGGTCTGCGGGTTTGATGGTAAGCTTTGAACTTGTATGAACTCAATAGGGGGCTCCCTTCTAGGCATCTGCAACATCAGCCTTCTCTGGAGTGTCTCTGAGAGAGTGAAAGCCTGTTGTGTTAAAATGCTGTGCCCTACACCAGCCTGGCGGCCAATCTGTCCGGCGCCTGGTGGCCCTCAGGCCCACTTGGCAGGGGGGGCCATGGCCTTCTTGCTTTTCAGAAGGCAGAGTCTTCCGAAGAGGTGAATGGACTTCCATAGGCACCTGTGTGGTGAAGTAGGCGCAAGGGACTTTTCCGTCTCCTTCCTCGGCTCACTGCACGGCATTTAGTCGTCTGTGGAGGGGCAACTGCTGTACTTAGTTTTGCAGAGCTGAGGTGTTCAAGGAAAATAAGTATACATTGGAATTCAGTAAATTAGATCATTACTGTCTTGTTTTAAGGTTGTATTATGAAGGCCATGTTTATTAGAGGTTGATGTTCTTTGCCATGCAAAGTGAAAGTTTGTTATCAGTTAAATCAGATTTGCTTTTTAATTCCCATTAAGTAGGGGATAGAAAGGAAGAGTCCACAGAGCATTGAAAGACTTAGTATCGTAATGCTGGAGGATAGTATAAAGATCCTGCAGTGTCCCTGTGTGAGCTGGGAGCTGTGTGTGCAATTTTAAGACATGTAAATGGCATACAGGGCTTGTCATTTGGTTTCTCAGCAGCTTTCTGAGTAGTTAAGAAAATGCCAATTGCCTTCCCCAAACACCACCACCACCACAAGTTGCCCGCACACAGTATATAATTTATGTTTTGATGGGCAGATTGTGAACAGGTAAGAAAGTTAAGCATGGAAGTGCTACCTTCTTATCTTGGTTCCATCATTTACCCACTGTGGCTCTCTGGGCACTTTAGTCTTAAGCATATTGAACCTCATCTTTTTCCATCCTTTTCATCCCTGTAAGACAGGAATGAGTTGTTACCTGCATCGCAAGCTTATAAAGGATATTGCATATGACATAGCCTGCATCACAAGCTTATTGCATATGACATAGCTTGGCACAGTGCCTGGGACGTAACTGATGCTCAATAAATACTATAATCGTTAATATGGGAACTATACGGTTTGTTATTTGGGGGAATGTTGTAATGAATTCCTTTATAAATTTATAATGATATTAATCAGTTCTGAATTATATTTGTTTTATAAATTAGAGTTTGGTATGGTGAGTTTTCTTCAAGAATATCTGTCTTCTTTGTGTAATGCACGGTACTTGGTTTTTCCTTGTACTTTCTTACTTTTGGTAAAAAAATCTGAATAGAAAGTGAAAGTCGCTCAGTTCTGTCTGACTCTTTGCGACCCCATTGACTATATGGTCTGTGGAATTATCCAGGCCAGAATACTGGAGTGGATAGCCTTTCCCTTCTCCAGGGGATCTTCCCAACCCAGGGATTGAACCCAGGTCTCTCGCACTGCAGGAGGATTCTTTACCAGCTGAGCCACCAGGGAAGACTCTAAAAACACTAGAGGGTAGAAATGCAAGTACATGATACAGAGTCCTCTAATGCTAGAGGTAAGGGGAGGGACTAGCGAGTTTCCCTGGCTGTGAGCTGGCCAGGGAGCCTTCCTGTTTGGCTCAGAGCACGTGATAGATACCTAATAACTGTGTGTTGCTCGTTTAAACTCTCGAGATCACATAGCTCAAAGCTCTCATTTTGCAGATGGAAAAATGGGGTACAGAGGTGTGAAGTGACCACTCGATATTATGTAAGACGGAGCTGGGACTGGCACCTCTGGTTGGTGGTGATGATCATAAATGTATCTATGACTCACAGAGCAGCTGAATTCCTTGGGAATGAAGATTGTGGTGCCTTAAGCAGCACCATGCCTGGATGCCCAGCTTCCTCCCTTCTGCCCTCCCTCCTTCCCAACTTCCTTCTCCCTCCCATGCCATCACCCCGGGTGGTGTATCCTTTGCCAATACCAGGACTTGAACAAAGACAACTGTGACCTACAGATTGGATCCCCTACCACACGCCTCTGAAGTCCATCCTTGGACTAAGACTGTGGCAGATGTGGGTGTGTTCCCTCCCTTCTTTATGGACAGATGGCACATTCCTATTTCTCTGATAGCAAGTCTGCTCTCCTGCTACCGATTTCAAGGTGCCGTTGGTTCCTGGAGGCCATCTGGATGGAGGTTTCATGATGGGGAATGTGCTTCTCCAGCACCCAGAAGCCTGGAGCATGTAATGGTGCCAGCGATCACGCAGCTGTGGTGATTCCCTGGCTTCGGGAAACTTGTCCTGGTGAGCTGTGATGCTGAAACTGGGGCCCAGGGGCCCGTGAAGGAGTGACGTTGCTCAGCCATGTCTGACTTGTTGCGACCCTGTGGACTGTAGCCTACCAGTCTTCTCCGTCCATGGGATTTTCCAAGCAAGGGTACTGGAGTGGGTTGCCATTTCCTTCTCCAGGGGATCTTCCTGACCCAGGGATCGAACCCAGGTCTCCCGCATTGTAGGCAGATGCTTTACCGTCTGAGCCACTAGGGAAGGGGCCCGTGAACATCATGGCAAAAACCAGGATGGGACTCCCCAGTTTTACAGCTTTCAACTTTTTTGGAAACAAACACATTTCCCCTGCTTCTTTGCTGCTGGAGTCTTTTGCTGGCTATCTTTGGAACAGAGTGCTTTTCTTTGGATTATTTGAGGGAATCTGCAACTTTCTGTACGAATAGGAAAATCGTTACTTGCAAGTTGCAAAACACCAGTCTTTTTAAATGTTCATCAGTCATAGAGGACAGAACTTTCTAAACTCTCTGTGGTCAAGGATCAGTTTCAGTAATTTCCAGTACGCTGCATATTGATAGGTTTCTAAAATACAGTACAAATGAATTACTACAAAAATTAAGTAAGAAACCTAAATTCATAGAAAATATAAACCCTCATTTTTATGATTGGAAGCAAGATATATCTTATATTCAAATTGCTACAGACGATTCTAAATGCTTTCTTTTAATGGCTGTACTTTTCTCTAGGAATCAGTAGGCTGTCTGCAGTCATAACTTTGAGTAGCCCTTAATGAGAGATACGGCTTCTTATCTCAATGTTTTTTTTTCCACATATGCTAAAAGTTTTATTTTCTGCCTCACTTCCCCCACGCCCTCCGAATCCACTGATTTTACTTCCCTGATCTTAGAATGGCCTGTGTGACCTGGAAGCCTATGGCGCTTAGTGGAAGATGGAAGTGGGAAGGGAGGAAATGCCGCTGCTTCCTGCGGCAGTTGGCTCGTTCCCCCTGAGAATGAATTCCTGTTCTTCTTGCATCTATGCAGATATTTAGCTGAAATCCCACGGAAAATAATGATACTGCATATAGCAAAAAAGGGAGCTATTGCTCTGAAGCCGAAAAAAAAAGGTCATCTGATTCATTTTCCAGAAGAGCGACATTTTAGTGCTATACTGGGATATGAATTCTGTATTTGCATTGACTTCTATTAAAAACTTATCAGAGGAAACGTCCCTGGCAGTCCAGTGTTTAAAAACTTTGCCTTCCAATGTAGGGGGTTGTGGGTTTGATCCCTGGTCGGGGAGGTAGGATCCCACATGCTTCAGGGCCAAACCAAGAAATGTACAACAGAATTAATACTGTGACAAATTCAATAAAGACTTTTAAAATGGCCCACATTAAAAAAAAAATATATCAGAAATGCCATAATAGGTGAGTGGGACCGATTTTGGATCCATGCATTAGGACCATGGTGAGTATGATGATCTTCTGAACTTTTTGTGTTTTTCCATCCAAAAGTTATCTTTCATGACAGTGTACTTTTCTTTGTCATGTCAAGAGTTCCTTCCTGTGAAAGTCACCATCTTCCGTGAAACCCTGGAGTTTTTCTGAGGCCTGGTGTCCTCCTGAGTCCACCTTTGCAGTGTTCATTGCCACCTTTGCTTTGTTTTTATTTTCGTGGGGGGAGGGGAGTGAGGGTAACCAGGTCATGGTAACTAGGAGAGTGGAGTTGCAACATCACCTTACTACTGTGTGCTGTAACGTCGAAATTCCTGAAAACTGTATTTTGGGGTTGGTAGAATTAATGTTCTATGTCATAAAATTCTGGAATTTAAAATCTGAATTATTCCGAGTGTGTTCAGAATAATGTGCATAAATGCACATATAACACACACGTGTGCATAAGATTGTGCTGTGCGTGCTCAGTTGCATCAGCCGTGTCCAGCTCTGTGTGACCCGATTGACTGCAGCCTGCCAGGCTCTCTGTCCATGGGATTCTCCAGGCAAGAATACTGGAGTGGGTTGCCATGCCCTCCTCCAAGGGAACTTCTTGACCCAGGGATTGAACCCGCATCTCCTGCATTGCAGGCAGATTCTTTACCACTGAGCCACCGGGGAAGCCTGTGCTTAGGGTTACTGTGGAGAAACACCATTCTGCTCAGGCTCCGGTGTTTCTGTTTAGTCTTTTCCCTTCTAGGGGAAGCTTTCAGAAGCAAAAGGGACTCACAGTATATTAATGCTTCTACAAAGAGCTTCATTAGGGCTGGAGGTGAGTGAGCAGCCAGCAGGGAAGAGGAGCAGCAGGGCAGTTTGGCTGAGACTGTCCTGTCAGCTCGGCCGTCCGTGGATGCAGGAATGTGCTCAGAGGAGCCAGGAGAAGAGGATGCCACGGGGAGGAGGCCAGAAAGTCCCGGGGAGCTGCTGAGGCGGGGGTGGAGGATGTGGCCTAGTGGCACAGGGAGGACGGAGGCCAGTAGGAGCTTTGTGGGAAAGAGCCCCAGGGAACTCACAGAACCGAGAAGAGGACTTTGCCTGGATGGAGCTGGAGGACTCTGTCCCCACCTTGGGGACCTGCCCCAATTTACCTCCCCTGAACCCTGGATCTTCACTGCTTCCTGTTCTTGGGTCCCTCAGGGCATTCAGAATATCCCCAAATCTCACCAAGCAGCTCTTCCTGGTCTCAGAACTTTCCTGTTGGAGGAATAATAATCAGGAGTAAGGAATGTCTTCCCTTGACCCCAATTAGTGTCAGTATTTCCTGAGTGGCTCCAAAGCACTTAGGGGATGTCTTTGCCACCAAGAGAAGCAAGGAGCCAGAGGTGAAAAGATGATGGTAGCCAGAGCCGGGAAGGGGCAGCTGGGGATGAAGACAAAGCCTGAGAAAGCCCAGGCGGAGGGGAGGCAGTTGGCAGGCAGGTTTGAGATGCTTGTTTGGCCAAAGGGAGCCAGCAGACCAGCTGTTGTGCAGAGATCCAGAGTCCCAGGCCCCTTGGGCGGGAGCAGGGCTCCCGGGTCCCTCGAGGTCACAGTCCAGGGCCGGGATCAGTGCTGGCCCCCATGTTCATTTTTCCCTACCTTGCAGGGTGAGGGCCTCAGGAGATGGTAACCTACCTGCGTCCTCCTGTTTGGTGCAGGGGACTGCCACAGGGCTGTGGGGTCAGCGGCCATGGCAGACTCTGGGGCCCAGGGCAGGCGCTCACAGCAGCAGCGGCAACAGGAGTCGAGTCCAATCAGTATTCGCTTTGGGGGTTGGCCCTAGTGGCTCCCCTTAGCCCGTGGCATGAGTGCTGCCCACGCGTCTCCCATGGCCTTCAGGGCTCATTCCTGACCTGGCAGCCTCATCTGTGGCCACTGGAGATACAGGGGCTTAATTGCTGTTCCTTGGATGTCCCAGGATTTCCAGAACCTCTGTGCTTTTCAACTTGCCTTTCCCTCTGCCTGTAATGTCTTTCCTTGCTAGGGAATCAAAAGAGAGAAAAATGCCTGTGAGAGTTAAAATAGCATCATGATGTTCATGGTTATTTTTAAATAGTGCAAACTATAGATAAGAATAGAGAATCACATGTTGAATGTCCATCAGCAACTTTATCAGATCTCAGCTTGCGGCCACATTTGCTTCAGTTCATTTGAGTTTAGTCGCTCAGTTGTGTCCGACTCTTTGTGACCCTATGGACTGCAGCATGCCAGTTGTTCATCAACAACTCCCCGAGTTTACTCAAACTCATGTCCATTGAGTCAGTGATGTTATCCAACCATCTCATCCACTGTCATCCCCTTCTCCTCCCGCCTTCAATCTTCCCCAGCATCAGGGTCTTTTCAAATGAGTCAGCTCTTCGCATCAGGTGGCCAAAGTATTGGAGTTTCAGCTTTAACATCAGTTCTTCCAATGAATATTCAGGACTGATTTCCTATAGGATGGACTGGTTGGATCTCCTTGCAGTCCAAGGGACTCTCAAGAGTCTTCTCCAACACCAATTCTTCTGTGCTCAGCTTTCTTCACAGTCCAACTCTCACATCCATACATGACTACTGGAAAAACCATAGCCTTGGCTAGATGGACCTTTGTTGACAAAGTAATGTCTCTGCTTTTTAATATTCTGTCTAGGTTTGTTGTAGCTTTTCTTCCAAGGAGCAAGCGTCTTTTAATTTCGTGGTTGCAGTCACCATCTGCAGTGATTTTGGAGCCCCTAAAAATAAAGTCTGCCACTGTTTCCATTGTTTCCCCATCTATTTGCCGTGAGGTGATGGAACAGGATGCCATGATTTTAGGTTTCTGAGTGTTGAGCTTTAAGCCAACTTTTTCACTCTCCTCTTTCACTTTCATCAAGAGGTTGTTTAGTTCTTCACTTTCTGCCATAAGGGTGGTATTATCTGCGTATTTGAGGTTACTGATATTTCTCCCAGCAATCTTGTGTCCAGCTTGTGCTTCTTCCAGCCCAGCATTTCTCATGATGTACTCTGCATATCAGTTAAATAAGCAGGGTAACAATATACAGTTTTGATGCACTCCTTTTCCTATTTGGAACCAGTCTGTTGTTCCATGTCCAGTTCTAATTGTTGCTTCTTGACCTGCGTACAGATTTCTCAAGAGGCAGGTCAAGTAGTCTGGTATTCCCATCTCTTGAAGAATTTTCCACAGTTTATTGTGATCCACACAGTCAAAGGCTTTGACATAGTCAATAAAACAGAAATAGATGTTTTCTGGAACTCTCTTGCTTTTTCGATGATCCAGCGGATGTTGGCAATTTGATTTCTGGTTCCTCTGCCTTTTCTAAAACCAGCTTGAACATCTGGAAGTTCACAGTTCACGTATTGTTGACGACTGGCTTGGAGAATTTTGAGCATGACTTTACTAGCGTGTGAGATGAGTGCAACTGTGCGGTAGTTTGAACATTCTTTGGCATTGCCCTTCTTTGGGATTGGAAAGAAAACTGACCTTTTCCAGTCCTGTGGCCACTGCCGCGTTTTCCCAGTTTGCTGACATATTGAGTGCGGCACTTTCACGGCATCTATCTTTTAGGATTCGAAATAGCTCAACTGGAATTCCATCACCTCCACTACCTTTGCTCGTAGTGATGCTTTCAAGGGCCCACTTGACTTCACATTTCAGGATGTCTAGCTCTAGATGAGTGATCACACCATCGGGATTATCTGGGTCGTGAAGATCTTTTTTGTACAGCCCTTCTGTGTATTCTTGACACCTCTTCTTAATATCTTCTGCTTCTGTTAGGTCCATACCATTTCTGTCCTTTATTGAGCTCATCTTTGCATGAAATGTTCTCTTGGTATCTCTAATTTTCTTGAAGAGATCCCTAGTCTTTCCCATTCTGTTGTTTTCCTCTATTTCTTTGCACTGATCACTGAGGAAGGCTTTCTTATTTCTTCTTGCTATTCTTTGGAACTCTGCATTCAAATGGGTTTATCTTTCCTTTTCTCCTTTGCTTTTTGTTTCTCTTCTTTTCACAGGTATTTTAAGGCCTCCTCAGATAGCCATTTTGCTTTTTTGCATTTCTTTTTCTTGGGGATGGTGGTCTTGATCCCTGTCTCCTGTACGATGTCACAAACCTCCATCCAAGTTCATCAGGCACTCTGTCTATCAGATCTAGTCCCTTAAGTCTATAGAGTTGAGATGATAAAGACAGAGCTAAGGCTGTTTGTGTTTTTTCCTACTCCTGATTGTCTTCCTTAGAAGTGGTAGCTTTGCAAGTAACTTGTGATTGCCCTTCCCATGTTTGGTATTCATATTCTAGATACACATTTATACAACAAGTATTAGGACACAGAGTACCTTGACCTATTAAAAAGTTGCATATTAAATGTTGTGTGTGGCATTCTACATTTGCTTTTTCATTCAATATTGTTATTTTTGATATGTGCATGGTATTAGCTGCTGTGTAATATTCTGTTATGTAATCTGGTGTATTCACAAGTCTCATTTAGGGGTTTTGCCCTCTGTTACCTCCATTGCTGCTGTGTGCATTCTTGTATATGTCTTTTTTGGCACCTGTGTGGAAGTTTCTGTTTGTATACTGAGAAAGAGAGAGACAGAGAGAGAGAAAGATAAGGAAAGAGAAGGGGGGAGAGGCAAGGAGGAAGAGAGAGAGAAAGAGAAAGGCGGGAGGAATTTTTAGGTCGTAGGTTATACATGTCTTCAGTTTTACTCATTATTGCCAAATTACTCTCCAAAGTGATTGCGCCAGTGACACTCCCATCCTGTTCTCCCTTGCCAATGCTTTTTTTAAAAAGTAAAACTTTAAATTCTTGCCAATCATATGAGTGAGAAGTGATATGTCATTGTTGTTTTAATTAGCCTTTCCCTAATTCCTGGTAAGATTATCATCATGGTGAATACTTATTAGCTCTTTGGAATTTCCCCTTCTATAAACTGCCTGTTATCTCCTTTGCCTGTTTTTTTTTTTTTTTTAACCTGATGCTTGTTTTGTCCGTGTTGATCTAGGAGTTTGTATATATTCTAAATAATAGTCTTCTGTTGTCTATGGCATGTTTTTACTTCCAGTCTGTGGTCTGTTCACCATGTTCCATCTTCTGTTCTACAGAAGTTTTAAACTTCAGTATAGTCACATTTACCCATATTCTTCTGTATTGTTTTTGCTTTTTGAATGTCTTATCTAAGAAAATTCTTCCTTAAAAATTTTTCTATATTTTCTCCTAAAAGGCTTTTTGTTTCATTTGTCTGTGAAAAATAATCCAAGATATTTCCATACTGTTTTTCATAGTGGCTACCCCAATTTACATTCCCACCAGCAGTGCACAAGAGTTCACTTCTTTCCACATCCTTGTGCACATTTATTATTTGTATGCTTTTTGATGATGGCTGTTCTGATAGGTGTGACGTGATATCTCATTGTGGTTTTGATAACATAATTCTCTGATGCTTAATAATGTTGAGTATATTTTCATGTGTCTGTCGGCCATCTGTATGTCTTCTTTGGAAAAAATGTCTATTTCAGCTCTTCTGGATATTTTTTAATTGCATTATTTGTTAAAAGAAAGTTCCACCTAATCCAGGTTACCCGATGCCACCTGAATCAAGGCTCTGCTGTTTGGAATCATTGATTCTTCTGGGCTGGCGATTCTGTTATTTCCTCATTACCCTCATCTTCAGTAGCATCAACAGCAGGACTACTATTTAGCTGGTAGGCATACGTATGACCACACTGGTTGTTAAAATACTGAAACGCCATCACACAGTATCTGAGTCTAAGTCCACCCCACCACCCAAGCTACTCCTCTAGGATGTCTAAGACCGCCTCACAATCAGCAACTAAATGGTTAATGCCTGATACAGCAGGCAGTCTCTAGGACCCTGCCACGACTCTGGCTGGTTTATATCCTAGGAGGAAGACAGGCAGACAGACACAATCTCACCTCCCCACACATGCTCACATAGAGTCATTGAGAAATCTCTGTTGATTGACAGGTGTCCATGCCACAATAGTTGTTAAATATTGTGAATATCAAAATATCATGAAACAAAACGTAGGCCCTTTCTGTGGTTAGAAGACAAAAGAATTCTGCTGTATGCAGAGCTATGTGCTGGGGTTTTTAGAGACACTATAATAATAGATGGTGCATGAAAAGCTTGCAAGGCAGGGCGGAACACACACACGCAGCAACACACACACACACAACTTAAAGAAGCAGTGCGTCACCATATGACACTCATGTAGAGCACAAAGTGCTGAGGAGTCTGAGAGTAAGACGGAGCCAGACTGCTCTAGGGTGTAAACGATTTTCTTTCTGTGATCCTTACAGTGCCTGCCGCGGTGGCTACATAGGATTTTAGTGTGACGTACACGCTCAGTTGTGTCCGACTCTTTGTATCCCCATGGACTATAGCCCGCCAGGCTCCTCTGTCCTTGGGATTCTCCAAGCAAGAATGCTGGAGTGGGTTGCCATTTCCTACTCCAGGGGATCTTCCTGACTCAGGGCTTGAACCCACATCTCTTGTATCTCTTGCACCACCTGGGAAGCCCCAGGATTTTAGTAATTATTTTAAAATGTAATTGATTGGAGGAATACCAAGTCAGTGATTTTTTAAGGCAGAGTGTGTTGATGGGAAGAGAAGAGAGGCAAACATTGTAAATGAGAAGGGCCTGGGCAGGGGATGCTGCTGTGGGCCATCACAGTGGTGAGCTTGAGTCGTGGTCAGTGGGCCTGGGGGAGGCAGAGGGGGTTGGCAGAACTCTGAAGGCTGGACATGGAATTTTGCATTTAATATGAAAAACAGTAAGAATTCCATGATGAAGAAATACTAGCCATGGCTTAAATTAGCAGGTGGGCTTTTTGCTCCAGAACAGTTACAACTCACCTTTTTGGAGGCGTGAGGACACAGAAGGAGGAGCCCCCACCTCAACCACATACATTCACAGCCCGCAGAGAGCTTTGCCCTCTTTTCTCTTGCTCTGTGTACTTTTCTGACCCCTCTGTACTGAGATGTCACGGCAGATGTCCGCAGCTCAGCAGAGCCCACATTAGCCCTGGTTCCAGTGCTCGGTCTCACCGCGGGACCAGAAGATAAGTCAAAGCGTCTTCTAATAGTCACACCGCCAGCGGTGCATACACTGCTGTGAACATTCAAATGGTTTCATTATCCTCTTAACATCCTGGGTGAGTCTGAGGCTTACAGCTAAGATACATTGCTTTTTTGGTCCCTGGAATAAACATGCTGACAGTACACTTTTATACCCCAAATACCTGAGTGCCTTGATGAAGATGGTGAGACCTACTTGGGGCTGTCAGCAATATAACTTGGAGCACTGGCTGGCTTGATAGTGGAAAGGGCCTCTGCAGGGACTGCCTTCAGAGATCTGAGAGCCAGTGTTCATCACTACCTTCTGCCCATCTGCAGGAGGGAAGAAGGATCTCTTACATTACTCAGATTGCTCCAGATTCTCACTGTGTTTCCATGACTGTTTTAGAGTAGCTTTTACATAAGAAGATGCATGTTATTTGGCCAAAGACTAAACTGAGGTTACTTCCTGAACTCGGGCATAATACTTAACCCAAATCACTCATGTTTAATGATTGCCAAAGTAGTAGACTTGCTTTTGAATGCTCCACCATCGTGAAAGTTGTAAGTGCCAAGAGCTAAATGCTAATGAGCTTGAAATGTTCATGAGTGCTTCACAGCAGGGATCTAGGCTTAGACAACACTTTGTGGTTTTTATGGTTAAATTCTCTCATAAAATCTCTCTTTAAGCTAACACGTGATTATCCCCCACAGTAGTTTAAACTGAACTTGATTTGTGGATTTGCTTTTTTGTTCCCCCTCTCTTTTCTGTTTGAGATATTTGTCAACAACATCTGACATAGCTTCTCCTATGGAAATAAACACTAAATGACATGTCAAAGAAGTAAGTGTAAATCAGTTTATACCCCAAGCAGAAATCAGATGTTGGGATGTGAATAAAAATAATCTTCTATTCATTTTTTTTTTTCATTGAAGGCTTTGTGGAGATTTAGTATCTCTGGAACAACTTCTGTAGGATACTGTGGAGAAAGATGCTTGAATTTAGGATGAAGAAAGTGATTTTGCTTTAGCTGAGTAAGCTAGGAGGGCAGGGAGAGCAGTGAAGGAAGAAGCGCAGGGGCATCCATAACACAGGGTGGGTTCCAGTGGCCAAATGGAAGTCCTGTGGTGTAAATAATGCATGTCAGCTTCCTGCTTTGTGGGTCTAGGTTAACATGATTTAATTTAGACAGTCAGTCCACAGAACTGATCTGGGAAGGATCACTTTGTTTGGGGGTTTGTACAGGACAGGTTAGAACAATACTAACATTTGATCTGACGGTAATGTTAACTAGCGTATCTGTAAATTGATATACTGAGCAACTGAAGAAATTCTGTTTTCCCACCTAGTAGAAGGTGCTAACTCAGTTGGTAAAGAATCCCCCTGTAATGCAGGAGACCCCGGTTCTATTCCTGGGTTGGAAAGATCCCCTGGAGAAGGGATAGGCTACCCATTCCAGTATCCTTAGGTTTCCCTGGTGGCTCAGATGGTAAAGCGTCTGCCTGCAATGTGAGAGACGGGTTCGATCCCTGGGTTGGGAAGATCCCCTGGAGAAGGAAATGGCAACCAAAATCCCATGGACAGAGGAGCCTGGTAGGCTACAGTCCATGGGGTTGCAAAGAGTCAGACACGACTGAGAAACTTCACTTTCAGAAGGTCCTATACTATCTGTTTTGAATGTGACCCTCCAAATGTTTACTATTTTTTTTTTTTGCTTCAAAAAACTTACTTGGCTGCTTCGACTCTTCATTGCAGAATGTGGGGTCTTTCCTCGCAGCTGGTGAGCTCTTTGTTGTGATGCGAAGGCTTCTCTCTAGTTGTGGCGTGAGGGCTCAGCAGTTGCAGTGCACAGGCTTAGCTGCCCCAAGGCACGTGGGATCTTAGTTCCCCCACCAGGGATCCAAACTATGTCCCCCACATTGCAAGGCGGATTCTTAACCACTGGACAGCCAGGGAAGTCCCTAGGTACCTTTTTTTTAAAGGTTGAGAAATGTTCAAATATTTAATTCTACTGTTGTTGTTCAGTTGATAATTCATGTCTGACTCTTTGCAACCCCATGGACTGTAGCACGCCAGGCCTCCCTGTCCTTCACTATCTCCTGGAGTTTGCTCAGACTCATATCCATTGAGTCAGTGATGCCATCCAACTATCTCATCCTCTGTCATCCCCTTCTCCTCCTGCCTTCAGTCTTTCCCAGCATCAGGGTCTTTTCTAATGAATTGGCTCTTCACATCAGGTGGCCAAGTATTGGAGCTTCAGCTCTAGCATCTCTCCTTCCAGTGAATATTCAGAGTTGATTTCCTTTAGGATTGACTGGCTTGAGTCTATAGGAAATGATATTATATGATCCATGTAGCTTCCATCCATATTTAGCATTGCCATATTTGCCTCAGAAGCATTTTTTGATATTACCATTACATGTTGCTATATTCTCTCTTTTTTTATTTATTTGTTTAGGTGCGTTGGGTCTTAGTGGCAGCAGGTGGGATCTTTGTTGCATCATATGGGAACTTTTGTTGCAGTGCCTGGACTCTGTAGTTGTGGCACGCAGACTCTGGAGCCCACGGGTTCAGTAGTTGCAGCTCCTGCCCCCCGCTGCCCAAAGGCATGTGGGATCCCAGTTCCCTGACCCTGTGTTGCAAGGCGAATTCTTAACCACTAGACCACCAGGGAAGTCACTCAGATGCATTTTTAGTGTAATAAAACATTGTCAACGGCTCCCCCTTTTATTGCCCTGTTTTCTTCCCTGGAGATAATGGAAATTAGCCTCATCTGTGCTTTCATGGATAATTGCATAGCTTTCTATGTAGAGTACTATATAGTAAGAGTTTGCTGTATGTTTTGTGTATTTTAAAGTCATTCATAATGGTAACATACTCTACATATCCTTTGAGAACTTACTATTTCAATCCATGATAGCTTCAGGATTTATCTACTGATTTAGTTTCTTTGACTGTTTAACTTTCTAATGAATGACTACACCATAGTTTACTTAGCCATTCCTCTTTTGATGGACACTGAGGTTGCTTCCAGCTTTTCACTGTTACAAGTAAAGCTTAATACACATTCATGTGCGTTAGTATTCCACATATATCTTGCTCACATAATTTGCAGGCTCACAGGGTACACACAACTTCAGCTTTACCAGATGTCGCTAGACTGTTCTCCAAAGACATTTGTCTACAATAAATGAGCGTGAAAGGGTGTTTCATGATTTTAACTTGCATTTCCCTGATTCCTGGTGAGGTTGCTATCTTTTCTAGTTTTATTAGCCATGGGACTTCTCTCTTCTAAAAATAGTCTGTTCATTTCCTTTGTCCATTTTTCTCATAGTATTGCTCACCTTTTTCACATCCATTGGTACAGCTGAATTTTAGGAGGTTTCAATGTATGTCTTTGATGGTTTTTGTGTCCAGGGTCCCCTGTGACACAATAACCAGGAACTCGGAGAGCTCAGGACAAAGTCTTAACAGCAAAGATTTATTACAGCTAAAGGATACAAAGAAACATTTTCAAAGCAAGAAGGAGCATAAGGTGAAGTTCAGAGGAAACTAAGCACAAGCTTCCAGGACTTCCATTCCTGCGGAGTCACAGGGATGCACTTACTTCCTCTAGTAACAAATTGTGGCAATTAATATGAACTGTACAGGGAAGCTTATTAGAGACTCCGTGCCCAAGGTTTTCCGGAGGTGCTGTCTGTGGAGGCACCCTCCGGCGAGCCCATGCAGAATCCCAGATTCCCAGAGGGAAAGCTGATTCAGCCTAAACCACAGTGTGTGAACAAACAGGTTAGGCAGGGAGCCACTCATAACAGTTCTGGGAATGATGGGAAACTTCCTGAAATCCAAGTTTCCAGAGGCCAACCAAGGGCCAGTTTTACAAAGAGTCATTTCTAAGGACACTAGTCTCAGATCTGCTATACTAATTATATTCATTTCAAATATCTTCCCCTAACATGTTTATATTGTCTTTTGTCATAAAGCAGTCGTATCTATTTCTTCTTCAATGCTTTATAATTTTAATGTTGTACCTAAAAATATATCCTTGCCTACCTCTTTCATAAAGTTCCTTACCTGTTTCTCTAATATATTTTACGTATTAATGAAATAGGCAGCAAATTGGCTAAACACTTATTCAGCCTAAAACTTTGTGGATTCTCTTGAATTCTCTGTGTAGATAATCATATTGCCTATAGTTTTGACCATCTTTTCTTTGTGGCTCTTATTGATTTTTCTTGTCATATCTTCTAGTTATTAGGTTCTGTAGTACCATGTTAAATGGGGGTAGCGATAGTGGGCATCCTTGTTCTAAAGTTTTTAAAGAACTGCATCTCACATTCAACCCTTAACCATGATACTTGTGGTGTGAAGTGGGTTGATATCCTTTTTCAAGGTAAGGAAGCTTTTGTTCCAGTTTGCTAATATTTTTAAACTTTTGTGAATGAGAATTGAATTTATAAAGTGGCTTTCTACATCTGTTGAGGCGATTATAATTTTTATCCTCAATATTTAATGGGAGAGCAACTTTAAGATATTCTCTAATGTTCAGCTATTCTTATAGTATCTGTGCTAAAGATGCTTTGGTTATCATCATTATTATTTAAAAAAAATATTTTGCTGGATTTGATGTGCTAAAATTTTGTTTAAGGGTTTCATGTCTGTGTTCATTAGTGAATGTGGCCTATAATTTTCTTTCCTTGTCCTGTCCTTATATGGTTTGATTTCAAAGTTATAGTGGCTTTGTTGAATGAGTTGTGGGAATGGTTCCTTTTTTCTCTTCTCTGGAAGAGGTTGCTATAAGATTGGATTGATAAAATTTGGTAGAATTTGCCTATAAAACTGTTTTGACATTGGGATTCTGTCAATTTTAACTACTCATTTAATTTTTAAAAATGATTATAAGACTGTTCAGTTTTTCTGCTTATTCTTAAATTGTATACAGATTAAATTTTTTTTGATTATATTGTATATGGAATTTTAAGTCCTACTTTTTTCCTTTAATATTATGGGCATTTCCTGTGTCACTAAATATTCATCAAGAAGGTGACTTTTAAAGCATTTACTTTAGCAGTTGTTTCTTTATGGTTAACTTTATTTCTAGAATTTCTTAAGATTATATAGGTAGCATGCATAAAGTAGCATAACTACAATGCTTGGCATATAGTAGACACCCAATAATTTCTGTTAGACATTGCACCCAGAATTAACCAGGTATTGGAACTTTCCAGAGCAAAAAGCTAGAACTTCTTCATGCTTTACAGAGAGAGGGTAAAGGTAGTCCTATGAAAATTAACAAAGGGAGGCGGTCAGTTTCCTTTTTGTGAAAGGAAAAATAGCACATTCTTTTTAAATGATGACTTATCTTTAAAATACATCCTGCCTGAACTGATGAGCTCAGATTTCTAGGCCTGGGCAATTTCTGTTGAAAGACACTTCATAGAGATTTCCAAAAGTACGTATACAGGTGGCGGGTTCTTAGTTCTGGGAGAAGAGTAACCTGGGGAGGACATTTTCCCCCCTTTTTATTGATTTCAGTTTATTAATTTCTCATAGAACTGTTCTTCAAAAAAATATATTTATTTATTTATTTTTGGGTGTGCTGGGTCTTTGTGGCCACGTGGTCGTTCTCTCGTGGCTAGTAGGGGCCACTGTGGGCATTCTCTCGTTGCGGCTAGTAGGGGCCACTGTCTCGTTGTGGTGCGTGGGCTTCTCATTGCCGTGGCTCCTCTTGTTGTGGAGCACAGGCTCTGGGGTGCATGGGCTTCAGCAGCTGCGATGTATGGGCTCAGTGCTTGCGGCTCATGGAGCTATCCTTGAGGCCACACGTGGGGCCAGCACCGTTGCTGCGAGTGCATTCTCAGAGAGGCTGCACACGGAGCTGCGAGACTGCTGCCCTCCCCTGGGTTTATGCGCTGTCTCTGTCGGGTTGCAACAGTTGGACCCTTTCAGTGCTTGGCTTTTACAATAGAGCAGTTACGTTTCTTAAAAAAAAGAAAACACTCCTCCCGTTTCTAGATGTCTAAGAACACTTCTTCCATACCTTCAAAATCAGTTAAGTGTCCAGAACCGCTGAAACCAGTGTCTTTCAGAGAAGAAGTCTCTGAAAACTCACACCAGGGTTCCTGATTGGAGCTGTGTGTAACCCATTTAGATTGAAATCAGAAATATGGTCAGGCTTGTAAGTTCTCCTTTTAAAGAACCCTGGTGGATAATCATGTATTCTTTCTGAAAAGCGTTTTATAAGCCGTGTCTTGTGTGTGTTTTCTGCCTGATGCACTTTTTGCAGCCCACTGCCCACAGGTGAGCTGAGTGGTCCTTCATGCTGTACCGAGAGCACGTAAGATGGTTCTGCCACGCCTTCTTATGAAGAGCAATTTGGCTTCTTTTGAAACATTCTTGTCCTGATTAGTTTACAACATAATTCTTTAAGGCTATGTAGAATGATCTGTGTATGTTAGAATCAAACCTTTTTCTTTTAAATTAACATTTTTTAAAAAATCTGGGGACATGGAAAAATTCCTTTTTCCTTTTTTATAAGATGGTACCTCTAATATTTTCTTCTCTTTTTTTTCCTCCAGAGTAGCAGTTTCTAAATTGTTAGTCATGGTGCTTCTTTGGTGTTGCATAACCCATTTCTTTATGGTACTCAGAGTTAGCCAATGGTTGAAATGTTTCTTTGTGAAGTAGAAACGGAGAGGCGTAAAGCATTACATGAGTCACTTAAAGTCATCCTAAGACAGATTTCTCCACATATTTTATTTTGTTTGGTTTCATTTACTCTTGATCCCCTGTTGCTTAAACCCTTTCCTCCTCCTCTTGCCTGTGCTGGAAAGTCCACTGGACCTGGGTGTATGACCCAGTTGTATGACCTTGAACAAGCTGTTTGACCTCTCAAAGTCTCAGTTTTCTCATTTGTAAAATCTAAGATCCCTTCTCCTCTGATGGCCAACTAATTTATGACAAAATTCGAACCCTTAAATCACCAGTGCTATAGGCCAGGAATATTACTGCCATTTGGGGATTTGACATAAAACCCGTATTTGCTTTTATGTAATCTGGCTCCATGAATATGCTGTGTGACATCTGTTAACCACAAACGTGAAACGGACACGTGCATTGTCATGACACTACGAGGCAGGTGTCAGCCTTAAAGTCAGAAGACGCTGTCAGCCTTGTCCAGCCCAGCAGTCTCCCTGTCCAGGCCCAGGCCATCTCTGGGCAGCTGTAGTAGTCACTCCTCACCAGCACTTCTCAGCCTCTTGCACCCGAGGAGTCTTTGGTGATGCTGCTGGTTTTTAGGTCATGTGTGGCTTCACAGGTTATATCCCCCACATCCAGCCAGTACATGGGCGAGACTCTGAAACACTATTTTCTGCTCACCTCTCAACTAGCATGAAGAGATTGGTGAACCTTCTTTTCTTTGCCCCCAAATTCTTGTCCGGGTTGAGTGGCTTGTCAGGGGCCCATCGTCTGAAAGGCCTGGCCCAGGGCTGGAAGCATCACCGTGGCGGTCTCGGGTGGCACAGGACCGAGTCCAGGTCTGTGATCCAGGCTGTTGGTCGGAGGGTTGTCGTGCTGACTCTCTGGAGGGGAGCTGGGAGCCGCCTAGACTTGGAGCCCTGGGGCCCTTGGTGTGGCTGCACTTCTGTGCTGTTTTCACTGCCATTTCCTCAGCACTGTCATCACCCCATCTTTTAAAAATTTTTATTGGACTGTGGTTGCCTTACAATGTTGTGCTAGTTTCTACTGTACAGCAAAGTGACTCAGCTAGACGTATACATGTGTCCCCTCTTTTTTTGGATTTCCTTTCCATTTAGGTCACACCAAGCACTGAGTTCCCTGTGCTGTATAGTAGGTGCTAGCATCCCCTCTTCTAGGAGGCTGGAGTCCTAGAAGGCAGGACCAACACATAGAGATAAAAACACACTAGGCCACGTGGGCCAAGGGAAACTCAAGCTTCAGGTGCCAAAGTGCACGAGGAGGAGGAGTCTCAGGATCCCCCTGGGACTGAAGCAGGGGCACACTCCTGACCCACCTTGCTCGCCACATTTCCTTTGCTCACTGCCATGGGCAAACAGTGATGCTGGGCTTGGAGCAGGATCAAAGCTCATTCCTGGCTAACCTGCAGACGTGAGCAGGAAAACAAACGGGAACCGTAAAGCAGGGGGAGACTGAAATGAAAGTTGGTCTCACTGTGATTAGCAGCTGGCTCCTTTCCAGATTCCACCTGCTCTGTGTGGCGCTGCGGTGTCTCATTCCAAGTGTCTTCTCACAGAGTCTGACCCGGGGCCGTGGGTAACAATACCCTGGTGTTTGCCAAGGATAACAGTGTAGAGCAGCTCCAGCAGCAAGGTGGGGTGGGGCGGTGGCGGGGGGCAGCATGACATCAGAGCCAGTGGCCCCGTCGGGGGGAGCTGGGAGGACAGGGGCCGAGGCAGAGGCCGCCATGGTGCTTGCTGACTCACTGTACTTCTGGGAGTTTCCCAAACCCTCTCTGCTACATTCTTCTGCAATGCGTGAACCCACTTTGGTGCTTGGCATGTTGATGTGCCTGCTGGCATAAAAGGTAAAAGTGAGGCTGTGTTGAAATCACAGGTGCCCTTCATTTTTTGCCACAGATTCATGTGAATCAGACTTTTGCACGAGTCCTTCAATTGCCAAACCCAAGCTGCCCCCTTGGGGCTTCCCTGGTGGCTCAGTGGTACAGAATCTGCCTGCCAGTGCAGGAGACACAGGTTCAGTCCCTGGGTCGGGAAGATCCCCTGTATGAGGAAATGGTGACTCACTCCAGTATTCTTGCCTGGGAACCAGCATTCTTGCCTGGGAAATCCCCTAGACATAGGGGCCTGGCAGGCTATCGTCCATGAGGTTGCAAAAAGTCAGAAATGACTTAGTGATTAAACAACAAGCCACCTCCTCTGTGAGGGCAGCAGGTAGGCTAGAAAGTGTGTTAGGTGATAGAAACAGTAATGAATCAGGAGATATTTAAACTTTAAGCTCTGTCCTGAGTCTCAGTCTGCTTATCACTAGAAAGAAGAGGCACTGTTGGACTGGATGATTTCTTAAAATCTTTCCCAGCTTAGGTCTGTTTTTGTGTCCAGTTTGGAGCATAGCGCTGATCGCTGCTACCCAGACTGGAGGCTTAGAAAAGACCACACCTACGCACCCTGCCTTCCTTCCCCAGCCCCGCTGGGCTCTGCTGCGTCTCTCCTAGCTGGAAAAAGACTGGGGCTTGGCCACTGGAATGTACAGGTGTTGCTGGGCAGGGATGTTAGGGTCAGTTCCCTTAAGTGTCAACACCCTCATCAGATTAGGTGTCTGGATTCTGGAGAATAAGGTCCAGGAAGTGAACACATGGAGACTGCAGGATGGGGTAAGAATGCCCTGGGCCTTGAAAGTGTTGGTCACTCAGTTGTGTCCAACTCTTTGTGACCCCATGGACTGTAGCCCACCAGGCTTCTCTGTCCATGGAATTCTCAAGGCAAGAATACTGGAGTGGGTTGCCATTCCTTTCTCCAGGGGATCTTCCTGACCCAGGGATTGAATCCGGGTCTCCCAAATTGCAGGCAGATTCTTTCCAATGTACCTGACCACCAAATGCAAATGTCACTTCCTAGAAACCTGGAAACTAACCTTTCATAATGTTAAGAAACCATCTGCAGTATTGATAATAACTGAAAAAAAGATCTGCTTAAGAAGGATGAATCTTCTCTATAGAGTTTATTGAAGAGGGTACTGCTGGGGTATGGCATGGCGTGATGGGATGCTGTTTATTTTCTTCTCCGGAGGTGAAGAGACAGACTTCCTTTTTCAGTAGAGTGGAGGCAGGGGAGGCAGGAAGGTTGAATAGAGTATTGATGGAGTTGGACTCCCCCGGTGGACTGTTTGCCTGCCCCTTGCTGAGTTTCCGTGCAATTCAGGAGATGGGCCTCCAGAATCAGGAAGCCATGCTCGCTGCTCTGTAAGTGTGAGCAACCTTGGTCCTTTTTGTCATGAAGAAATGTCATTCAGGTCTGTATGGTAAAGCAATGTGGACTCTGGGTAGGGGCCGTTTAGGGGGCTTGGAAGTTACCTCATTGTTTCTCCCAACTTGCCGTGTGGTTCAAGGCAGTTGCTTAACTTCTCTGGGGTTTGGGTACCTGTAAGAAAGGAAATAAGAATGTTGGAGTCTCCCTAGAGGCCTGGAAAGAATGTCAAATGAGAATGTTTTGATGCTTTATAAATACAATACTCTTAATATAAGACTTCCAGTGAGGACTATAGGATTAACGGGGGCTTCTCTGGTGGGCCATCGGTAAAGAATCCACCCGCAGTGCAAGAGACTCGGGTTTGATCCTTGGGTTGGGAAGCTTCCCTGGAGGAGGAAATGCAACCCACTCCAATATTCTTGTCTGGAGAATCCTATGGACAGAGGAGCTTGGTGGGCTATAATCCACAGGGTCGCAAAAGAGTTTTACACGACTCAGCGACTAAACAATAGAGGATTAACAGCGCTTGAAGCTCATGTCTTGGGTGCCTGTCACACGCCTGGTGCAGTGTCCTGCCCTTGAATGGCAGGAAGACGGAAGCGCTTCTCGCCCGTCTGTTACCTTCTGCCGAGTGTGAATGTCATGCTGGTATTTGTGCTGGGCCCGGATGGGGTAAGTGCTCACCTCAGCAAACACAGACCCAGGCTCCTGACTAGGGGTGTGCATCACTTAATCAGTGGCCTTCAGGTGCAGCATTTTTGCTGTTAGCTTTTTGGCTCAGCAGCCATCTTGCCTGCTACGCTTCTGTCTTGGATTCTCCATGGCACCTCACCCAGGGCGGTGAACAGCTACAGACGCTTAGTGATGGCTGGTTGACTGACGGCGCAGGCTGAGCAGTTAACCCTTGAATTTCCTGATGGTTCTTAATGTGCAGAATCTGAAACTGGGGGGCTACCAGTCATCCCTGGACCTAAGATTAGAACCATCTCTCTCCGCAGCACCTTGCCTTGTGTTGTTTTGGTTACTGATAAGTGTGGCCGGCATTTTTCAAATATCCTGTCTGAAGTGGGGCATGAAATACTCAAGGTGGAGCACGTCATTACTGCTGCTTCCACACTGGCAGACAGCTTGGTCCCGTCTGTGTGTTTATCCTTGGAGAGCCTTTCTTTCCTCCTTGTAATGTACACACCTAAATGCACTGGGATCAATATTGTAAGGTGTCCAGGAGACTACCACCTCCCAAAGTAACCAACTGAAGAAAAGACCGATGGCTGCTGATTTTGATTACTTGTTATAATTTTGCTCTGAATACATCTTACCTCCCTGTTGACTTTTTTTTTTTCGGTCCACACTGCAAGGCTTATGAGATCTTAGTTCTCCAACCAGGGTTCAAACCCATATCCTCTGTACTGGAAGGCAGAGTCTTAACCTCTGGACCCCTAGGGAAGTCCCTCTTCTTGTTGACTAAGAGACATCTGTCTGTGCTTCACTTTTTCATTTCTTTTCCAGGTAGAGTCTCCAGTAAGGGGATGGTTTCCTAAAGGGGCCTCTCAGGAGTCCTACTCTGGAGGCAGAGGGGAGTTTTTAGAAGGATGGAAGGCAGATGTTCATTTCATGTACACATGTACCACCCGCAACAAATATCTCAGCTAGTGTTTAAGATTTAGTCAGAGAGCTTCATCCCCATGAGTTCATGTATATGTGTGTGACAGCTTTCAGAACCATACCTGGCACAAAATAAAAACTCTTTAAGTATTCATTGTCCTTCTTATTAATATTATTGTCATCTTTTACTTCTGGTCAGCATTTCATGGTGGGCAGCAAAGGGGAGTGTCACGATAAAGTGAAAACAGAAGTTAGTCACTCAGTCACGTCCAACTCTTTGGGACCCCATGGACTGCAGCCCACCAGGCTCCTCTGTCCATGGAATTCTTCGGGCAATAAGGGGACTTTAAAAGTCTGTCTCAGGGACCTCCCTGGTGGCCCAGTGATTAAGGCTCCACGTTCCCAGTGCAGGGGGACCCAGGTTTGATTCCTGATCAGGGAATTAGATCCCAATGTCGCAGCTAGAGATCCTGCATGCTGCAATGAATATTGAAGATCCCTCATGCTGAAACCAAGACCTGGCAGAGCCAAATAAATAAATAAATAATAATAAAAGAAGTCCTGCCTCAGACTAACTAGCGTCTACTTCTGTAGCCCGAGGATGAGAGGAGAGTTGTGACGGCAGGGGGGTCCCACCTTAGTAGTGATGCGTGGATTTAGCCTTGTGCCCTCTGGCGTATGCTCACACTTCTGACCTGTGCGTTTCCCTGATCCACCGCATTTCTTTATGACAGGGCCATGCCTCCAGCTGCTTCTCTGAGAGAAGGTGCAGACGCGTGTATCTGCAGTTCTGCCTCCGTCACACTCGCTGCCTCAGCTCTGGCTGGGTTCTGGCATTTTACTGCTCCCTTCCTGCTCTCCGGGCACGTCAGAGGCATGAGTGATGAACTGACACGCTCTAGTGAGTGAGCGGTTCTCAGAGTATACATGGGGGCCTTTGCAGAGAGGCTTGCCGATACACCTCGCAAACGCTGCTTGAGTACTTAGCACACACTGGGCACTGGGATAGGACTGGGGACAGGAAGCTGAGAGGCAGACCCTGCTGTTGATTTCATCCCCACCCTGCCCTCAGGAGCTTGGGCTGTTTGGTCCGGTAGCCGGCAGATTTCCCAGACCCGTTGGGAGAGATGTGACTTGTAAGACCCATTTCCTTAAAGAATTATAATTGTTGTGGAGGACTGTTTTTCTAGAGTCAAGCATCAGTCATTTGATGTCTAGGTGATACCAAAAAATTCATCTGGAAGAAAGAGAAGCCCAGTTAGTTAACAGAAGAAAGAGAAGCCCAGTTAGTTAATGGATGTTGCGACGCTGAATAACTGGTTGGCCGGCTGGAATGAGCTGACCAGCTCTTTTGTCATCTTGGAGCCACAGTCTGCGTGCGTCTGCCCAGCTTTCTTACGCTGAGGCTCTTCCCTCGGGATCATCATCAGTTTCTTTCCAGTATTTAGATGATTAAACTCACAGATGGCAGCTTCTACGTTATTGTGCCACTGATTAAAGAATTGTTAAGGCAGATTTATTTCTCTAAATACAAACACATGCAATCCTGAGATTTGGCCCTAACTTTGCCAGACACAATAGTGCATTGTTTCTCCCCTCAAGATGTATTTCATTATGTCCTGTGTTATAAAGCAGCAGTGCCTGGTGTTTATATTATGGTGTCTATCTCCAGAGAGCTCTCCGCTCTTGCTGTGCTTATTCTCTCAGTCGTTTCTGACTCTGCATCCCTATGGGCTGTAGCCTGGCAGGCTCCTCTGTCCATGGGGATTCTCCAGGCAAGAAGACAGGAGTGGGTTGCCACGCCCTCCTCCAGGGGATCTTCCCATCCCGGAGATCGAACCCAGGTCTCCTGCATTGCAGGTGGATTCTTTACTGTCTGAGCCACCAGGAAAGCCCAAGGATACTGGAGTAGGTAGCCTATCCCTTCAACAGGGGATCTTCCTGACCCAGGAATCAAACTGGGGTCTCCTGCACTGCAGGCAGATTCTATACCAGCTGAATTTCCAGGGAAGCCCTCTCAGCTCTTGACCACAGCTTTAAACAGATTCTAGGTTCCAGTTTTGTTTTTTGTTTTTTGTTTTCTTTTCCTTTCTTCCTTGGTCACCAACATTCTTAGATGTGTGAATGTAGGCAAAGCGCTGCATTGCATACAGCGGATGCTCATTAATTCTGATTATTGTCTTTATTAATAACCTAACAAATGTGTTAGTGTTCAATATGCATGCTGCTTGCCCCACATGACTGCATCTTTTTAAATTTGGGGGCAGGTAGAGAACTGGGTTCATTGTAATCTCTTCCCTGTGTCCTGATGGAAATTGCTGGTCTTGGGTCTCATGCCATCTGCTTTCAAAATATTATTCTTTAAAAAAGCAAAAGCACTGTCATTATTAGCAGATATGATTTTGTATGAAAAAAATCACTGCCACAGAAAGTTCATTCTCTGGGAGCATGTGTTGCTTCTTTATCACTGGGTGCCTGTAATGCTTCTTGGAAGTTACAGCCTGCACATTGGAAAGAGCACTGGGGAGTAGAGGGCGGGTATATGGATGGGGTCAAGGTACACCCTTGTGACCCTCTCTCTATGCAGCGGTCTCTGAGATAAATTTACTCTTTTTTGAAATCTCCTTTCTTAGATTGGCTTGTTCAAGAAAACTCAACTGTAGTTACCTGTAAACTTGTGCATATGTGATTGGTGTGCTCAGCTACGGTGATGGTTCAGGGGGTTAAGAATCTGCCTGCCAATGCAGGAGACGAGAATTCAGTTCCTGGGTTGGAAAGATCCCCTGGGGAAGGAAATAGCAACCCCCTCCAGCATTCTTGCCTGGGAAATCCTATGGACAGAGGAGCCTGGTGGGGTCACAAAAGAGTTTGACACAACTTAGTGACTAAACAACAGCAAAGAACAGATACTGCTGGTGACTTTTAAGTATCGTGGAAATGGGAAAAAAATTGATAAAGAGGCAATAATTCCAAGTGAGTTTCAAATTCCAAGAACTTGGCAAATTCCGAGGAATTCTTAAATTGAGGGTTTCAGGTAAGAGTAATAGTTTGACCACTTAAGTGTTTCAGAGTGAGAAGGATTCGTGAATTGGAAATTTTTAGGGAACTTCAAGAATGAATTCAGGAGAGTTGGGGATTTATGCTGGTTGTCTCTGTATTGGAGGGCCTTTCTTATATCTAAGCTTTTTGTTGCTTAACAAAGGTTTGAAAGCTCATCCTTGTCATTGTGAAGATTAGGCAGAACTTCAGACCAGTGGGAGGGGATGAGAGCATGGTCCTTTGCGTGCGCCTCCTATTTCATAAGTTGGCCATCCATGAAGCCATGTTTCCAGTGCCCTGCTGCGACCGCTGTTTGCGCTGAGGTGTACAAGTCAGCACACAGAAGTCAGAGCCCAGAAGGATTTGATCTGACCCCTGAACTGGTCTGGGCCGTCTGTCCAGGTATTTTCTAGTCCTCCAGCCTCTGAATTTTAACTCTTTTGTAAACACCATGTTTGTAAGTCCATTTGTGTCTGAGTTAACTCTTGAGTGACCAAGCATTCGGTTTGCCTGGAACTGAGAGTTTGCCTGGGACACAGGTCTTTCAGTGCTAAAACTGGGAGCACTCAGTCACTTTAGTTGTGTCTGACTCTGTGCGACCCCTTGGACTATAGCCCACCAGGCTCCTCCATACATGGCGTTCTCCAAGCAAGAATACTGGAGAGAGTTGCCATTTCTTCTCCAGGAAATCTTCCCAACTCAGGGGTCAAACCCACGTCTCTTATGCATCCTGCGTTGGCAGGTGGGTTCTTTATCACTAGCGCCGCCTGGGAAGCCCTAAAACTGGGAGAGTTCTGAGCAAACCGAGACTGTTAGTCGCCCAGCAACACCTGCCTTGCACACCTGGTACACGTGAGCCATAGCTGTGTGTCCATCTGCAGGGCTGAACAGTGACCGGCCAACAAACATCTTTCCCCTGGAGCCTCAGGTGACCTTATTGGGAATAAGGGTCTTTGCAGATGTAATTAAGGGAAGAATCTTAAGATCATGGTGTATCAGTGTGGGCCTTAAATGCAGTCAGTGATGAGTGTTCTTCACAAGAGGCAGAAAAGGAAATAAATAGAGACAGGGAGAAGGCCGTGTGGAGATAGAGGCAGAGACTGGAGTGATGTGTCTGGAAGTTGCGGAACACCCAGGATTGTCAACAGCCACCAGCAGTAGAAGAGAGGCACGGGACCGTCTTGTTTGGAGTCCTCAGAGGGAACCAACACCTTGCTTTCAGACCTCTGGACCCCACCACTGTGAAAGAATGCACATGTTTTAAGCCAACAAGTTTGTGGTGATTTGTTATGGTTGCCCTGGGAATCTAATAGAATGTGGGAAGTGAGTTTGGGTCTTTTACTGCGGAAAGCAAAGCTTGCGGTGGGGAGGATGGTTTCAGAAGTCAGCAGTCTAGCCTCATCACTCCACGTGGGGCAGCCTGTCTGTGGCTGTTGTCTGCATGGCTGTTTGGTGGGGGCTCCTGTTCAGTGGTGTCTGACTGCACTCCTTAGTGCCTTGGGGATCCCAGGGGGTGCCCTAGGGGCTGCGTTGTAGGGAGTGTGCCAGCAAAGGTGGACCCCGTGGGCTCCAGATTCCTGGCCCCTTGAGCCAAAGCAACTCTGTCTTAGAGGAGCTGTTTTTAGGAGATTTTGTTTGGTGTGGGGAGGTACTCTCTACCACTTAAGAAAATAAAAGAAAAAGAATGAAATCTCTCCAGGTTGCACCCTCTCTCTCCTTTCTCTTCAAATGCCTTTCTCGACCTTTTTCCAGGCAAGACCCTTTAAGGTGCTGTATCTCCTACAGCCCCAGGGAGCCCATGATCCAGAAGTGGAGGGGGTGCTTGATGCAGAGTCTCCTGATGAGCCACCTGTGCTTCAGATAAAATCCTGTGGAGTGACTGTCCCCCCACCCCCTGTCATGACCAATATCCTGCAGGTGTTCCCATGCAAGGCTGATGTCTCATGTTTACTGATGGCCTGTGGCAAAGCGCAGAGGGTAGAAAGTTGGAAGGAGGTGGGGTTGTTGTTCAGGCACTCAGTCGTGTTCGAGTCTTTGAGACCCCATGGACTGCAGCACGCTAGACTTTTTCTTGTCCTTTACCATCTCCTGGAACTTGCTCAAACTCATGTCTATTGAGAGGGTGGGGAGAAATCATTAAATACTGGGGGTGGGGAAAAGCAGGCAGACAGGAAAATGGTTTTAAAAGGGTTAGGGGAAAAGGAAGGCAGAGTGATAACAAAAGGGAAAAGCGTACCTACATTAGAGTGCCGTAATTTTCCCCAAGTACTGCCATAGAAATCACACTTCAGACTCTCTGCTATGCATACATTTGAGAACAATTTACCTGTATTGTTCACGCTGTGTCCTCAGCATCCTCTTCCTTGTGGATCAGTCAGCAGGACTCATTTCATACATTATCATCTGGTCCTGTTGAGTGTTCATTTCTTTGCACTGATTTTGCTGCCAAAGTGTCCTCTTTTCAAGTCATGGACATCATTAAGTATACTTTTTATTTTACATCACTTATCATTTTCAGAGCTCCTTTATTTCATTACTTTGTATTCAGAATTTCAGGGCTCCATCAATAGCCCTGACATAAAGGCGGGTCCCTGCTTTCTCTGTTTGGTATTAGCAATTCCTTTCCTGAATCAGAGATTTCTTTTAGTCTCTAGAAGTCCACCGTGGAAAATAGCGTGCTTAATATGACTTAATTTGTTCGTGGGGAAGATGGAGATGGAAAATGAGTGATGAGAGCTCCCTGTAGGAGAACTCCACCGGCTTCTGTCTCCAGCTGCGACACTCTGTTTACCGTGCCTTCTTAAACTCTGTTTCTTTCTCCAAGGAACAGGGGTTTGTGCAGGGCACCTGTGTACCTGGGCTGGGAGGTCCAGCTCCAGCGGTGCCACATACCTGAGCTATGACTTAACTTGTCTTGCTGTATTTTTCCCTGTAAAATGGAGACGCACTGTCTCTTTGGGGCTTCCCCAGTGGCTCAGCAGTAAAAAAAAAAAATCTGCCTGCAATGCAGGAGACACAGAAGACTCAGGTTTGATCCCTGGGTTGGGAAGATCCCCTGGAGGAGGAAATGGCAGCCCACTCCAATATTCTTGCCTGAAAAATCCCATGGACAGAGGAGCCTGGCAGGCTCCTCAGTCCCAAGGGTCTCAGAGTTAAACATGACTGAGGGACTGAGCATGGAGCACAGGCGCAGTGGAGCAGGAAAACAGATACTGGCTGCCTGTTGTTGGGATGCTACCACGCTGACAAGCTACCACAGAACTTAGTGGCTTAAAATAACGGCCATTTGTTCTTGCTCCTGTGCCGGGGAAGTCAGCTAGGGTCTCTACGGGTCCAGCTGGGCTCGGCTCAGCCTGGTACCCAGGGCAGCCCTGGGTGCAGTCGGCTCCCTGTGGCTCTCGTCCCTCATGGAGCAGGAGCGCATTTGCTTCTCATGGCAGGGGCAGAAGGGCATGACTGCTGGGCGAAAGATGTCATGCCTCTTAAGGTTGCGCGCTCTGGTCACATTCCATTGGCCAGAGCAATTCATATGGCCCCCAGTGGAGTAGGAAATAGATTATGCCTTCAGTAGAAGCAACTGCAGAATCACACAGTAGATACACATAAAGAATGTGGGATACTAATTCAGTTCACCAGGGGTAGCACCCTTCTTCATGTTAGTGTGTGTGGATCCGTACTCATTAAGTTTTATTCTCCGAAGTTTACATCTTTTGAGGGTTGAATTTATCACTTGGGTGTGTTCATTTTTGTCCCTGAGCTCCCTCAGGTGGGATATTCCAGACTGAATATTTCCTAAAATTAGAAAAAAAAGAAAATTGGCAGAAGGAAACTCAAACAGACCGCTGCTTCCTCCACCTTCACTGCTTCTGGAGGGCAGGGCACCTGAGAGGAGAATTCACGTGGCAGCCTTGGGAGTTAAAACTCAACTCCTGGCTATTATAATAGCCAGGACACGGAAGCAACCTAGATGTCCATCAGCAGATGAATGGATAAGAAAGCTGTGGTACATATACACAATGGAGTATTACTCAGCCGTTAAAAAGAATACATTTGAATCAGTTTTAATGAGGTGGATGAAACTGGAGCCTGTTATACAGAGTGAAGTAAGCCAGAAAGAAAAACACCAATACAGTATACTGATGCATATATATGGAATTTAGAAAGATGGTAACGATAACCCTGTATATGAGAGAGCAAAAGAGACACAGATGTATAGAAGAGTCTTTTGGACTCTGTGGGAGAGGGTGAGGGTGGGATGATTTGGGAGAATGGCATTGAAACATGTATAATATCATATATGAAATGAATCACCAGTCCAGGTTCGATGCATGATACTGGATGCTTGGGGCTGGTCCACTGAGATGACCCAGAGGGATGGTACAGGAAGGGAGGAGGGAGTACCTGGGGATTCTTAGGCTGGAATGGGCAGGAAACAAAGCCCAGACTCATATATTTTGGATTTTGCCCCTTAAGCCCCTGGTGAACCATATCATAATTCTGCAGAAAATTACTGGGATATATATTTGTCCCATTTTTTAACATATCTAGATATTTGGCATATTTATAGAAAAGATAAATTAGATGGTATTCATAAATTAAAGATTCTTTACTTTATTAAAGAAGTCAGTACAAAGTAAACTTAAGTAGCAAATTTTTTCAAAACATTTAGCATTTGTTGGTATTTTCTCTGAGTCTCTAGCTTATCTTTTTACTCATTGTTTATATCACCTTGCTTATATTAAGGTTTAAATGCTGAAAAAATAAAATATGTCAAATTAAAACAAAATAAAATTTCAATTCAAAATTTTTTTATTTTCTTACAGCTTTTCAGAAGTTTTTTTTTTTTTTTAATCACATATAACAGGAAAATCTTTACCAATCTGGAAATAGTTTTCCTCTACACTTATTAATTTCTATTACTTAAAGTCATTTGATTTTCATGTTAAGAAGAATGGGCGTGTGTGCTCACTCACTCAGTTGTGTCCAGCTCTTTGTGACCCCATGGACTGTAGACCTCTAGGCTCCTCTGCCTGTGAGATTATCCAGGCAAGAATAATGGAGTGGGTAGTGGGTGGCCATTTCCCTCTCCAGGGGATCTTCCTGACCCAGGGATTGAACCCCAGTCTTCTGTCTTCTGCATCTGTTTTAAAATTGAACGGTATTTGCATATTTCTCTAGTTTTTCAAAATCTATACAAATGTCCCACTGCCCCCCCCACCCCCCGTTATTGAGATTTGGCTCTGTTTTTAGGGCTGATTAAGAGGTTATTGGTGGACTGGTATTTTTCCACGTTTCAGAGATCACATTCTTAGTTAGAGCCTGTAATCTGAGGATCTCTGAGTGTCTGAGTGCCTTGTCTCTTTACCGATGCGTGCCCATCAAAGAAGAATGAATTCCTGATTTTGATCGTAATTTAGGATTTTGTTGAAAAGTAGCTGTTCCTTTTCATCTCCCCATCTTTATTTTTTCCACCACCTTCTGGATTTTGATAACTATCTTGTGAGGGTTCCAATCATACAATTATAGATTTTTTTAAAAGATAAAAAGAATGGTAAGGGAAGGAAACAGAAAATCCACTGACAGAGTTAATTTCTGTGTCCCCCAGTTCTTTGTTTCCCTGCATCATCCCTTCCTCCCACTCATTTTTAGTACTGAGCGTTATTCCTGGGAAGAACTTTTGTATTTTCTAGGAGTCCATCTGCTCTTACTACTTATCTCCCACCTGAAGCTATAATGTTCCATTCCAAGCATCGTAATCATTTTCACAGCAACTAAATGTGATTTCACACACAGCAGATTATGACTTCTGCAGAGAGTGAGCAGTATAAAATCATTAACCCCTTAGGACAGGGACCCCATTTCACACTAATCTCCTTAGCAACCAACATAAGACAGGAAAATGGACAGCATAAATGGATTGTGGATAATACAGCATCCAATTTAATAATCTGTTCTAAATGCCTCCAGAACATAATCTCAGGGGAAAATTATAGCTGGCATGAAAGAGTATTGAGCAAATTTACTCAGAAAAGGTGGCACTCATGTGGAGAAAGAACATAGGAATGTGTACCATAAAAATGAGGATTGTGTCCATTGGAGATGAAGTCTTGGCTGACAGTGGTGGACCAGTTGGCCAGTAGGACTCCTAGAGAGATAGCATCACAGGATGAATGACAGTGTTCTGAATTGACTAAATCTGAATGAGTCGATTCTAATATATGTCTGGTTTCCTGTGTTTCAATGAGGAAGAGCTGTACAGCACATAGTACTAGATCTGTGCAGTAACACTTGTAACCTCTCTGTAATTAACAGCAATAAGAATAACCAAAGGGTCTTGATTTCTTGCCCAAAGACTTGTAACATCCCTGACAGTTGAATAATTGTTTAGTTTACTGTTGCTACTTCAGAGGAGGAGGTTTTATCAACAAGGGGAAAGTCAGTCCAAATAACACAACTGTTTTTTTTTTTTTGTACCTGCCTTGTATAAGATACAAGCAGCTGATGCAGTGGGCTCCATCTTATTTGATTATGTCTGAGATTTGTGCTACTTTTTAATATGTGATTTACATAAAAAAGAAAGTTGTTGGAATTGGTGGCTAAAAGTTGCTCAGAAATAAAATATTTCTCTCTGAAGCAACAGTAATTTTGGAATCCTCACCATAACCGATTGATCAAGTCAGACAACTTTCTTCGTAAAGTGCAATGAAATTGAATTTTGGTTTAATCATAGATATGCTTATAGGGTGGAATATGAACACATTTTCCATCCGTTGAATAGAAGACTATCATTGAAAAAAATTACCAACAAGTTATAGGAATCCAGACATTGTAGTACCCTATTACTCCTTTCAATTATTATTGTGATTTTCTACTCAGCAAGAATATGGACTTGAAAAAATCATCTAATAAACATTTATTAGTAGCTGCTGTATGCCTGATAGCAGAAAATTAGAAGGAACCAGATGCACCCACTTTAATTAATTGGTGTAATCAGGAGTGGTATGCAACATCAAGAGTGAAAATTGCTAACTTAAATTGTGGCTTTGTGGCTCAAATGAGTTTTTGCAGTCTCAAAGTGTTTGTTTGTTTTTTTTCTTCCGCTTGAATATTTAGAGCTTCTATGTTTTAATTTTCCATCTATTGGAAAAATTTTCCTTCTTTTTGGAGGGTGGGAGGGTGTTCAATTAAAATTCTTTTCATGGAGTAGTAGGTTCCAAATTGCCAATTATTTGCAGGAGAGTTGGGAGTTTAATCCCTGAGTTTTCTCAGTTCTTTCAAAAGACCAATAAAGAGTGGAACAGCATCAGGAGATGTAGTGGGAATAACACAATACATGTTATCCTCCTTTCAACAATAAGTAGTATGGGTTGGAAATATAAGTATCAGTCTTCTTTTCCTGGCTAAATTTGCTCATTCCTTAGGGCTCTGCTTAGATACCCTTTTCTCTAGGAAGTCTCCCCAAACCGCTCTCCTCTACCCGCAATCCTACCTCCAACTCGGTTAAGTTTCCTTTGTTGTTGTTTAGTCACTAAGTTGGGTTGGACTCTCTTGCCACCCCATGGACTGTAGCCCGCCAGACTCCTCTGTCCATGGGGGATTTCCCAGGCAAGACTACAGCAGCAGGTTGCCATTTCCTTCTCCAGGGGATCCTCCCCGCCTGGGGATAGAACCTGAGTCTCCTGCATTGCAAGTGGATTCTTCACTGCTTGAGCCACCCGTGGTGGCGGGTGGGGAGCAGAGGAGGGAAGCCCTAGGTTTCCTTACCCCTGTGCTAATACACTCTATTTTGGAATTGTCTATCTATATTCTCATTTAGTTTGGAGTATGGGACTGTGTCTTGTTACCTTTATATATCCAGCTTTAATACAGAGCCTGGCATTCATTTAGGTGCTCAATAAAACCTGCGTTGAGTAAATGAGTGAATGGAAGTGGTGTCTGTCTCACCGAGGTGCTGGACTTTTCTGCGCCGCGTTCGTTTTGGCATCCCCAGTGCTCTTTGGTGTGTCAGTTACCTACTGCTGCACAACCAACTGCTCCAGAACTTAGGGACTTAGAGTGACCGTCATTTATTTAGCTGTGATTCTGGGCTCGGCTGAGGAGTTCTGCTTTTAGCTGGACTCCCTCATATGTCTGTGATCAGCTTTCAGGTCAGCTGGGGGTTGTGATCTTTTATCTTCCAAAAGGCCAACCTGGGCTCATTCAGGAGGCAACTGGGCAGGGTTCTAAGAGAGTGAGCAGGAGTGTGTATGGTCCCTAGAAGCCTGAGCTTAGAATCGGCATGGTACCACCTCTGCTGTATTTTGTTGGCTAAAGAAACTATAAGGCCAGTCTAGATTTAAAGGGAAGGGAAATAGACTTCACATTTTAATGGGGGTTGGGGGGTAGCTGCAAAGTCTTACTGTGGACGGCAGGGGTACAGGGAAAAGACTAATTGAGGACATTTTTGCAAGCAATGTACCACACTTGGCAGAGAATAGGTGTACAAATAAAATGTTTGAATTACATCTGAGAAGTATTAGATTTAGCCAAAATCTGGGAGGGTCTTTCAAAGAAGAAAACTTTTCTCTTTGGTTCTGTTCCATGTGGCTTTTGTCATCATTTTCCCACTCGCGTGGCTCCACTCCACTTTTACAAGGACTCAGGCCTGTGTGCTGCCCCGTCAGTGCCCAAGTCCTCCTAGGCAGTTGACAGACTATGTGTTGGGCTCCACTGAGTGCCTAATATAAGCCAGACTCTATATTGCGAATACAGAAGTGTGTTCAGTTCAGTTCAGTCGCTCAGTCGTGTCCAACTCTTTGACCCCATGGACTGCAGCACGCTGGGCTTCCCTGTCCATCACCAACTCCCAGAGCTTGCTCAAACTCACATCCATTAAGTTGGTGATGCCATCCAACCATCTCATCCTCTGTCGTCCCCTTCTTCTCCTGCCTTCAGTCTTTCCCAGCATCAAGGTCTTTTCCAATGAGTCAGTTCTACACATGAGGTGGCCAAAGTGTTGGAGTTTCAGCTTTAGCATCAGTCCTTCCAATGAATATTCAAGACTGATTTCCTGTAGGATGGACTGGTTGGAGCTCCTTGCACCAAGGGACTCTCAGGAGTCTTCTCCAACACCACATTTCAAAAGTAACAATTCTTTGGCACTCAGCTTTCTTTATAGTCCAACTCTACACACAGCAGTGTGCAGGTGAAACATAATTCTTGTCCTGTGGTGGTGAAGATATTTGAGTAGAAGTTACAAGTGTAGTTAGTTACAAAGACATGTGGTATTGAAGAGAACAGATAACAACTGGCCTGTTGGAGAAGTGATGTTTGAGATGAGACTGAAAGGGACAGTTGGAGATGGCTGACCCAGAGGCTCTTACAGACAGAGAAGGCAATGTGAGAGAGGTCAGGGGAGGATCCGGGAAAGGGAGGGGGACTGGATGACTGGGGCCCTAGAGCCAGGGAGGAGCGTGCAAGAGCAGGTCTCCCAGGCTCCCAGGCCCAGAAGGCTCTTTCCCAAGAGATAGGAGAAGCTGTTGAAGGGTTTTAAGCAGGGGAGAGATTAAACAAACAAACAAACAAACTCTTCCTAGGCTGCATAGAAAATTAGATTAAAGGAGTACCAGACTGGTTATGAAACCCACTCCTTTCCCCACCATCATGGGCTTGGGAAGAAAGCAGGACTAACCTTAATCCACACTGGTTATGATAACTCTGCCCTTAAGTGCTTGTTCAAAGACATCTTTAACATGCATTTTTTACTTCCCTGGTGGCTCAGACAGTAAAGCGTCTGCCTACAATGTGGGAGACCCGGGTTCAATCCCTGGATCGGGAAGATCTCCTGGAGAAGGAAATGGCAACCCACTCCAGTATTCTTGCCTGGAAAATCCCATGGACGGAGAAGCCTGGTGGGCTACAGTCCATGGGGTCACAAAGAGTCCGACAGGACTGAGCGGCTTCACTTCCACTTCCTTCCTTTCCTGAACAGTGACTTCTTAGCCTGTGGGTATTGGAAGGGAGGAGACTGGGAAGGGCCAGTAGGGGGCGGTTCCCCTGCCTGCCCTGCCTGGAGGGGCTGGGTGGCTGTATAAGGCCTTAAATGGGTGCCAGAGGCTGCTCCTTTTTTTCCCTACCGTTTTTATTGGGGGTCATTTTAAAAACTTTGCTACCTTAAGGTACCTGGTTTTCAGGGTAAAGTAGGCATGGCTTGTCACAGGAGGGTCTCTAAGCCCAGTGTTACCAGCTTTGCTACTCTGGGAGTAGCTGATGGATCTTTGTCAATGGGTGGAGTAAACCAAGCGTGTGTCTTCCAGCTCCATTCAATCCTGGGGTGGGGACAGGCAGTGGGGAGAGGTCACAGAAGCAGCGTGTAAACCAGCCAGTTTCCGCCTAATAAAACACTGATGGTCCCCCTCTGGCCGGCAGTTCATTCACCAGGAGGCCCAAATGCCACTCCTGTCTTGTCTGTGCTCGTGAATTTTCAACATTTGGAGTTTTCTTCAAAGCCCATGATTTCTGCTTATCAATCACGTTCAATATCAGGTTACTTGGAGAATGGAGTTATTCCCTTTAATGTTTAATAACTGTGCCACAAAGATAATATAATAAAATCCAAGAAATGTAATTTAGACAGGCTTTGGACTCAAACCTTACCTGTGTGTGTCTGTTTAATCTTTCTTAATCCCGTCCCCAGGGCTAAGAAAAACCTTGTTTTCTCGATGCCTTCTGCTTGGGCTGTGTCTTTTTTTTTGTTCCTGATGGTCTGGGTGATGCTTCCTGAGTGTGGGCAGCTGGAGGGAGAGGTGATGCTGAGGAGGACCATGTTCTGAGCCAGCTCTGCGCTGCCTGAGTAGGGGTTGGCGGCAGAAGTAGAGTCGGGGCCGGTCTTTGCTCTGGCTGCAGGTGAACCACGTGCCTGTGTCGTCTGGATGATCTTACTGATTCCTCCAAGCCTGAGTGTCTCTGGGGGGCTTTCCCGAACAGAACTCAGCTTCACAGCAGACGGATGGCTCTTTGTGGTGAAGGGATTCTTGGGATAACAAAGTGTGACAATAAAGAAGGAAGATTTCTTTCTTTATATTTTTCTGCTTAGGAATATGCTTAAAATTGAACTTAGTCATTCCGACCTGTCTTTTTGGAAGGAGCATCACTATAAATTTGAGTTTGCAAGTTACAGCTGATTTCCCACAGGCAGGTTCCCCTGGAGAAGGAAGGCAGTTAGACTGTTTTTAGTTCTTCCTGTAAGGAATATAGACCATAATGGTAGCCCTGTTTTGTATCCTGAGGGGCTGTGAATGGGAAGTCTATGGTAAGGTTCCTAGAATGTTTAGTTTTCTTAGAGAAAGGAGCCATAGAAGTGTGAGGCAGTACAGTTGTGCTGGGAACCCCCAGTCTCCAGACTTTCATTTCAGTCTCGGTCATAGAGAGAGAGGATCTGTAAGCTTTCCTTCCCCTCCCCATCCCTCTCACTCTGTTCTCAAGGAATGAACCAAAGGATCAGAGACTAACTGTACATGAGGATCCTTCCAACAATTAATCCTCATCTTACATCTTTGAAGGAGCAGGGTAACTCCCATCTCAGATTTTACAGTTTTCCTTTTTTTGAACTTCTTCATACATCATGAACTGACTTGTCTTCTAAAGGAGTCAGAGTTAACAAGGCTGCCCTTGAATAGCATAACCCTGAATCAGGTATAATGCAGGCTTTTGCTTTTTCATCTAAATGATTGAATTTCTCTTTCTGCTCTACTTTTGTTGGGAATAGAGAGAGGAGACAAGGAAAAGGGCTGAAACCAGTTCCTAAAGGAAATGTTCTTAAGGAAGCCAAGTTTGAGTTCTGTGGATACTCCAGTTTTGACTGCTCTGATATTTTCTTAAATATATCCAGGTCTGCTTCAACTCATGGGGAAAGATGGCAGAGATTTGAGCCCAGAGTCATATGTCATACCAATCAAGACAAAAATAATGGAGCATAGACATTAAAAACCTTTGTGGTGAATGCAGTGATATTATCCTTTTTCAAACATTAGATACAACTCTGTATATACCAGGGAAATGTCTCTACACACCATTGATTTAACAGTTTAACTGAATTAATTAAACACTTCAGTTCAACAAATGGTCAATTCAGCCAACTTCCTAATTGATTCTTAGTAAAACCGAACCATCAGCTGCCTGAACCAACTGGTCATTGTGTGATTTAGACACAGGCCTAGGGTACCAAGCTTAAACTAATAAGTGGACAAGAGTGAAAGTCTGTTACTAAGTCGTGTCCGACCCTTTTGTGACTCCATAGACTGTAGCCCTCCCAGGTGGTGCCAGTGGTTAAGAACCTGCCTGCCAACACAGGAGATGTAAAAGACGTGGATTTGATCCCTGGGTCAGGAAGATCCCCTGGAGAAGAAAATTCTCCAGTATTCTTGCCTGGAGAATTCCATGGACAGTGAAGCCTGACAGTCAGAGAGTTGGACACTACTGAAGCAACTTAGCATACACCCTGACTGCAGCCCGCTGGGCTCCTTTGTCTGTGGGATTTCCCAGGCAAGGATAGCGGAGTGGGTTGCCATTTCCTTCTCCAGGGGACCTTCCTGACCCAGGGATTGGATCCATGTCTCCTGCATTGTAGGCGGATGCTTCACCGCCGAGCCGCCAGGGAAGCCCAAACTGATGACTATGATCGAACTTAAGGAAGAGTCAGAGAACTCTAACCGCGCAGCTAGAACAACATCTCTTGAAATAATACAGTGAAATCATAATCCACACTCCTCCAGGTCTCATCTGACTTCACATTAAGTGGTGTTTTCAATCCATTTTGGAAAGCACATGAAAAGATGTTGACACGCTTGGATGAGTGGCAGGCCATAAAGGAGATACTGAGAGTGAACTTTCCCGAGGCAATTTGAACATTAGAGATAATGATGCTATTTAGTATTTTCTTAAGTCCTTTCTGGAAACATTACTTTTCAAGGACTTGAAGCAACTGAAAGAGAGATATCCATTAAATATGTTTAGAAAAAATTTTTCTGTCTAGTTTCGAGTATACTGGATTTGCCTGAGAGATTTTTTTGGACTTCATTCAGAGAATGGCTTGGGCAGATTTACTTTGACTTGATGGCTTTGGGGTATAAGGAGGCGTGAATGAGTGTGAAGATGTTTGGGGGAATTTACGTTTGCTTAAGATAACTCTGGTTCAGACTTGAACGTGAGCTTGCCTCTCCATTACTCATCTTTGTACCCCTTGCATCTCACCTAATGTTGATCACAAAGAGTCCAATAAATCTTCAGGTTTGGTTGTTTGCCAGTCTCTAGCTCTTGAGTGTATTCATTGAATTGGACTCCATTTGCTGTTAAGACCTTTGGCTTTAGGGAAGGAACTGTAGGGTCCTGGAAGTTTTGATGTGTTGTCATTTTTTTTTTTTCTTTATGGGCTAAGAAATTTACCCAAGTTCAGGGAACAAGGAGGGTGATGTTTTACATGATATTCCCTATTTAGGAGCAAGTGAGGAGTATTCGTGCTGCTGGTTTAAATCTCTCCTCTCTGTGCTGAAGAAATGTGTTTGCAGTTGACATCCCTTATTAAAAAAGTCTTGAGTCTCCATGGATACAGGACTTGTTGTCGTTGTTCAGTTTCTAAGTCATGTCCGATTCTTTGTGACCCCATGGACTGCAGCAAGCCGGACTCCTCTGTCCTTCACTGTCCTGGCGTTTGCTCAGATTCATGTCCATTGAATTGGTGATGCTATCTAACCATCTCATTCTCTGCTGCCCTCTTCTCTTCCTGCCTTCAATCTTTCCCAGCATCAGGGTCTTTTCTAGTGAGTTGGCTCTTCACATCAGGTGGTCAAAGTACTGGAGCTTCAGCTTCAGCATTAGTCCTGCCAATGAATATTTAGGGTTGATTTCCTTTAGGATTGACTGATTTGATCTCCTTGCAGTCCAAGGGACTCTCAAGAGTCTTCTCCAGCTCCATTATTCGAAAGCATCTGTTCTTCAGCACTCAGCCTTCTTTATGGCCTGAACTTTATGGCTACAGGATAGAGCCATTTAACACCAGAAGCAAGCAGAGCAATCAGAGGTGTGGGCAATAATTCGAGTGGGAATGATAAGGGCCCAAAAGGAGATGCAGTCAGGAAGTGTATCTGGATCTGCGCGAGGTGCACCAGGATTGGCCCTGTGGACTTCTCACTGAGGGACCTTTGTGTAGTCTCTAGATTCAGGAGCCTCTGCTGGCTCAAGTCTTAATGAGATGCCTAGAATGTTAGGTCAGGAACAGATCCCTTCTTTAGCAAAGTCCAGCTTACATGTTCCCTTCCAACTACCGGTTTTCACTTCTCCACCTTTATTATCTTTATGTCACTTGCCTAGAATTTCATCCCCTCTTCTAGAAGTTCACACCTGTTGCTTTCCTCAAGGGCCCAGTCAAAACTCAGCTTTTCTTTTTATAGCCTCACCACAGTACTGTGTAATTTTGAACTTATTCTGCCTGTAACTTGTAAGTGTTCCTTAGCGATTTCATTGATGTTTTGACTTCGGATATAGCACACTTGAGTGTTTGTATGTCCAAGTAAGTAGAACTGGTCTGTGCACACTGAATTGTATGAACCACCTCATATTTTTTTGAAACTTATTTTTATTGGAGGATAATTGCTCTACAGTGCTGTGTTGGTTTCTTCCATACATCGACATGAATCAGCCATAGGTGTACACATGTCTCCTCCCTCTTGCACCTCCTACCTCCCTGCCCATCCCACCCTTCTAGGTTGTCAAAGAGCACCTGAACCACCTCATATTAATGTTCAGTTGGGAGAGGGGGACAGTTATTATTATTTCCATTTTACAGATGATGACTTTGAAGTTCAGAGAGGTCTAGTGACTTAACCAAGGTCACATAGTCAAGGGCAGAGTGGGATTTAAAGCTGTATCTTCCAACTTCATGTCCAATATTCTTTCCATGACCACATACTACCTCTGAGCTTGATGGGCCAAATAAATTCTGCCTTCAAAAAATTAGAGCCATAATTTTTTAAAAACATGAAATCCTTCCTTAGAAGTATCTTTCTTAACAGTATGTCTTTTTCTAGAAAATAGCTTGACTTAGAGGAAAAGAGTAGGTGCAACCTTTGGGAAAAGGTGTTCTCAAGGTTTACGTATTCCTTTGTGAAGTATTTATCGAGTGCCTATCCTGTGTTAGGCATGCTGCTGATTGACAGGAATGGGAACAGGGTCAAATGAAGGCATGATTCCTATGCTTCCTAATCTCACAGTCTAGTGCCTGGGAGATGGGCATCATGGTGGTGGATTTCCTGTGTGCCTGTGATGCCTACTATGGGCAAATTTGACCTTCATTCACTACAAATGAGATTATATTATACAAAAAGTAGTGTTCAGAGTGGGTGGCTGAATGGATAAACAGATTCACACAATGGAATATTATTCAGTGTTAGAAATCATGAAAATTTGACATTTGCTACAGCGTGTAGCATGAACCTTGAAGACATTATGCGAAATAAAATGTCAGACACAAAGGGAGAAATATTATATGGTCCACCTTATATAATAGGCAAATTCATGGAGACAGAAAGTAGAGGTTGCCAGGGGCCAGGAGGAGGGCAATGGGAAGTTACTGTTTACTGGGTGCAGAGGTTCCATTTGGGATGATGAAACTGTTCTGGAGATGGATAGTGGTGATGGTTGCAGAACATTATGGACCTACAATCAATGCTGTTGATTTGTATACCTAAAAGTGGTTAAATTGGTAAAGTTCATGTTATGCATATTTTTGCTTGTTGTTTGGGCTTCCCTGGTGGCTCAGATGGTAAAGAACCTGCCTGCAATGTGGGAGACCTGGGTTCGATTACTGGGTTTGGAAGATCCTCTGGAGGAGGGCATGGCAACCCACTCCAGAATCCTTGGGTAGAGAATTCCCATGGACAGAGGAGCCTGGTGGGCTACAGTCCATGGGGTCACAGAGTTGGACACAACTGAGCCCTAGCACAGCACACAGCTTGTTGCTTTGTCCCTCAGTCGTGTCCAACTCTTTCATGACCCCATGAACTGTAGCCTACCAGCCTCCTCTTTCCATGGGATTCCCCAGGCAAGATATCGGAGTGAGTTGCCATTTCCTCCTTCAGGGGATCTTCCCGATCCAGGGATGGAATCCGCGTCTCCTGTACTGGCAGGTAGATTCTTTACTGCTGAGCCATGTGGGAAGCCACAAAAATTAATTCTCCAGAATATTGTCAGCTATGTGCATGACCATGTTTAAGACAAGAGGAAGATGGACATGGTCATAGCAAACAGTCTCAGGAAAGCAGAGGAGACCACAGCCCCCAGCTGGTTTCCAGAGAGCAGAAAACATCGGATGGATAGCCTTCTGCGAACGTGAACTGCTTTGCTAGTGTTCAGAGTTGCTCTGGCGAGGGTAGCAGCCCTGGACCAGGATCTGGGTGACTCTTGCACAGTTGATGGGGTAATGAGAAGAGCTGGTCTCAGAGAAATGAGAACATGTGTATTGGAAGGCTGCCTTTGCTTAATGTTCCACACGATCCAGGAGGCCAGATGGCATTTTATGTGGTTTTCACAACTGTGATTTTGGATTGATTACTAAACCTGTTTGTGTTCCTAACCCAGCTCCCTGCCTCCCGCCTGGCTTTTAGCTTAACCCGAATTCTCAGAGCTGAGTTTGAACAGTTACATTATAATTTTTTTCTTTTCCTTATTACTGTTGCCTTGGTGCCAGCCTCTACTACCTGATCCAGACCTATTTGCCTGCCCAGAGTCTAACATGGTGAATAGAATCCTTTTTCCAACAGGTCTGATCAAATGAATGGCTTTCACTTTGCATTTGTGTTCAATTCCAGATTGATTTTTTCTTAGTTTGGATCACCCGCTTGATGTGTTATGAGAGGAAAACACATGATCCTTTGTTGACTTTTCCTCACCCGGTTGGCTTCCATCATCAGACGATGTTTTCATAGGAAAGGCAAATTTATTTTATGTTTAATGTAAGAAAAACAGAATATAGTCATAAAAGTAATAAAAGTTAATATTTGAATTTTCAAAATACTTTTCACATAAATAATCTCTTTCAATCCTGACAACAGTCCCAAGGAGCTGAGCAGATATTTGCCCACTTCATCGGAGGAACTGAGACACAGAGATGTTACCTAGTATGCCCAAGCTGGCCCAGCTAACACTGGCTAGAGCTGGATCTGGAGATGATAGCTTCTGGGTCTACATCCAGAATTCTTTCCACCAGCCCACTCTACCTACTAGAAGAGAAAATCCAATGTAGTGTAAATAATTTTGGCATCAGCTACCATTTCAAGCTACTTACCAGATCTTTGTTGTCCTTTATCTAAAAAGTCATAGACTTTATTTAATATTAATTAATATTTGCTCAGTCGCTTGCTGCTGCTGCTAAGTCTCCTCAGTCGTGTCCAAGTCTTTGTGATCCCATGGACTGGAGCCCACCAACCTCCTCTGTCCATGGGATTTTTCAGGCAAGAATACTGGAGTGAGTTGCCATTTCTTCCTCCAGGGGATCTTCCTGACCCAGGGATTGAACTTGCATCTCTTGCGTCTTCTGCATTGGCAGGTGGGTTATTTACCACCTGGGAAAAATCCTCTCTCATGTTCTTTGTTCTTTAGGAACGCCTGGAACAATGGTCTGCACTGGACCCACTTTAACAGACTGGCAAAGTGAGTCAAAGAACAAGCAGTGTTGGGGGAGAGAGCCTGAGAGAGGAGACTGATCTCGGGATAGAGGACCTGCCTTGCCCCTTAAACTGTGGATTCAGAAGGGAGTATCTTCTTCATCTTTCCTCTTTGGGCACTTTGCCAATGCTTGATGCAGTAGGAACTCAGTAACTATGTGTTGAGTGGAGGCTCTGAAGATACCAATTCCTTCTTCTGAGGAATTAGATTGATTTGCTCTGTGAAAGTGTATTTTATTCAGATTTTGAACATAACTCACTCATAATTTCTTCTCTCCTTACTTTTAAAGGAGGTTTTTCATGTCTTTAGTTCAAGTTCCTCTTAAAACACAACTATCATTCTTGCACTTGTTGAGGCACGGATGCCTTAAAATCTGGGTGAGATGACAGTAAGCTGTGATGGCTGAACTGTGGGCCCCTTTGCCTGGTTTCCTTGGGCTCTCCCGCTTCCCAAACTATGCAGGAGGTGAGGTGGAGGCTCCGGGTTATTACAGTGATATATCTTGGAACTGAGCTTGAGCAGGGATCATCCTGTTTCCTGTTGGAATTGATTTTCTGTCCAACTTTCATTTCCTATTGTGCATTCCTTTGGGGTCAGAGCAGCTTTGTCAGACAAAAGCAGGGCTTTCTCCTCTGGAGATATTCCTGGATTCTCTGTGTGTTTATATAAGTGGACAGCCAGGCAGTGCAATAAAGTGGCTGCCTGGCCAAATTCTGGCTGTACTTGCCTGGTTGGACTCTGGGGGTTGGACTCAAAGAGCTTTGGGACTTGGGCTGGAGTCTCAGGTCATCCTGTCCCTTGCCCTGTATCTTAACGTTGTGGGCTTTTATTCTCTGACACCTGTATCAGAGAGCTCTTCAGAAGAGAGGAAATGTTATATTGCTGTTATCATTTCAAATGTTTACTGCTTAAATGAAGCTGGTTCGAAGCTTAACAGACTATTGGTGAGCCATAAGGCTGAATCATTTCTCAGAGAAATCTCTGACCCCTGCTTCTGCCTTCCACTGCCTGATTACTTCCTAATCAGTGTTAAGATGACAATCTCCAGGTTGCCAAGATGTATGAAAACTAAATCCGTAGCATCCTAAGATGCTGAGTGGAACCAACTCAGCTGTTCCACTTTCTACGTCCTCAGTATCCGCTCCTATTTTTATTGCTCTGTCGTACCCCCATGGGCTCTGCAAGTGTTCCAGGATGTGTTCATCAGCTAGAAGAGCAGTGCCAATAAAGTGCCATTTTATTAAATTTACCAAAGATGAGGAATTCTGTCTGATCTCTTATTGTGACTTAGTACCTCTTTAAGCAGTCATTTTCTATCATATTTCTTGGATTTATGCTTAGTAGACTACGTTAGTCCATTTGCCGCTTCACAATCAAGGCCCTGTTTGTTGATGTGTAATCATATCAACAGGATTATATCTGTCAGCATGTTATTATCAGTAGTACAGAAAAATCTAATATAAATTTACTGTAATGCCATAAAGGGTGCCAGTCTTGTGGGCCTAAATAATCTCTTGTTGGGAAAGAAAGCCAGTGATGTGGTAAAGGATTTGAAGGACTTGTTTTGGAATTATTTCTAAAACATGAGGGTTGATAGTATACAAACATGTCCAAATGAATAGAGTCATGTGAACGCATCCAGTTTTATTCAGCCATAAATTAGATGTTGTATTCTCTGGATATAGGATTGAAGGAAGGTGGTTTTCCATAAATTCAGCAACAAGGAAGGAAATAGCTTGTCACCCTAATCCACCCCCACCCCCTTTATGTGTCATGGACACAGCAAGAAATGTTGAGGATTTACCCAGTATATCCGAGAATCATGGTTATTTCTTCCAGGTTATGAAGAACTGTGTAGAGAGTGGAATGGTCGTCTATGTAGTGATTAAGAAAAATAGAATAACCCAGGAGATTTGAGTTCTGTTCTCAGTTCTGCTTCTAACATGTTCATGGACCCTGAGCAAATCTCTGTTGTGCCGGACCTAAATTTCCTTATCTGTGAAAAGATATTTTCAGACTAAATGTCCCCGAGGATCCTTTTCAATTCTGACATTGAACTCAATACATCAACTCCCTTCGTTTATTTCCTCAATCTTAGCAAAATTAATTTGGATGTGTTAATGGTTTGCATCTGGGTAATTACTGCTCACACACCTGAAGAATATCTGGCATGCTGGTGGTTTCTGATATTAAAGTGAGGTGAAGGAAATGTGAAATTCCTCCCCAAAACTAAAACTAGAAGCAACTTCTCTTTTAGAGCAAGTGCTAGTGGAATAAACATAAAGACAGTATAGCCAGGCCAGGCCCTTCTGTCCCTTCATCAGGTCCTGAGGTTTCAGAGTCAGTCGTTGCCGGCTCTCGTGCCATGAAATGACATCCTGTCCGGCTTTTTGACAACATGTATAGGAGGATGAAGTGTGAGGTCGTGAAGATGCACCCTCTCATCTGTGGCTTCACCGCAGAGCAAGTGTGATGCTTCTCAAGCTAAGCACTTGGTTGGAAAGTTGTCCAGCTCTGCAGTCTCCCCCAGGTCAGATGAGGGTCCCTGGGAAAATTCACAGAGGAGCAGGTCCCCTTACACCAAAGAAAAGTTAAAAACATTCCAGTTCCAGCAGCATAATCCAGCCACATACACAGGGGACAAAATTGGCACTGTCTTTTGGAGAAAGGGAAAACACTAATAACAAATGAGTCTGATGGGATTTGGGAAGAATTTCAGTCTCGTTCTTTTGTGATTCCCTGGTGGCTCAGATGGTAAAGAATCTGCCTGCAATGCAGGAGACTTGGGTTCAGTCCCTGGTTTGGGAAGATCCCTTGGAGAAGGAAATGACAGCCTGCCCCGGTATTCTTGCCTGGAGAATTCCATGGACAGAAGAGCCTGGTGGGCTGCAGTGCATGGGGTTGCAAAGATTCAGACGCCGACTGAATCTTTTCATTTTCATTTTCTTACTGGAGAGCTAAGTTTTAATCTAGTCACTCTGGGTGTGATGGAGGCTGATAAATAGCATGGTATTCCACTCTCTTCCCTGATCAATCTGGGTGCTAATCAAGACCAGAAAAAGGCTCAAGAATTGATGGCAAAAATGATGAGGAGGATATTTTTACTCAGGAAGATATGTCTGACCAATGGTACAGAATGGATTTGGCATCGTTTTAGATCCTTCCCTTGAATCCTCAGAAATATTTGGTTTCACTGACGGAGGAAGAACAATCCCGTCTCTTCTTTACCCTTCTCCTCTTTGGGTGTCCTTTTCTCTCCTACTTGCTCTGGGTGTCTGCTCCATCTGAATCTTCATTCATTTACAGATAAGCCTAAGTTGAAATAAAAGTCAAATATCCCCTCATTCTGCAAGCCTCTCTTATTGGTGTCCTAATTTTCCACCCACTGTCCAACTTTCTGAAAGAAAAGCTGGTACTTGCAGTATCCACTGCCTCACAACTCACTGACTTCTTAATGCTCTGCAGTTGGTTGTAAATTCTTACATTGTCCTGAAACCATTTTATCAAATGTGGCCAACAAGTTACTGATGACCAAACTTAGTCACCAATTCCTAAGCTGTTTTGTGGACCTTCATTGTCTTTGACATTTTTTTTAATAACAGCGTCTGACACTGTTGATTTTCCATTCTGGAATATCTTTTCCTCCTCTGGCTTTCTCTAATAGGGTTATGATGAGTCTTGTCAAGCGATATCTAGAAAGCACTTAAAAACCACTCACAGAAACTCACTCAATAAATCTTAAAGGAAATTATCATTATTCTGGACCACTGTGCTTTCTAGTTTTTATGTTGCCTCTTTCTTTTTTGTTGATTCTATTTATTCTTTTTTTAAAAAATTATTTATTTTTTAATTGAAGGATACTTGCTTTACAGAATTTTGTTGTTTTCTGCCAAACATCAACATGAAACAGTCATAGGTATGCGTATGTCTCCTCCCTCTTGACGCTCCCTCTCTTCTGCCTCCCCATCCCACCCCTGTAGGTTGTTACAGAGCCCCTGTTTGTGTTCCCTGTGTCCTACAGCAAATTCCCATTGGCTATCTGTTTTACATATGGTAATGTAAATTTCCTTGATTCTATTTATTCTTTCTCTCTTTAAATAGAGACATTCCCTTTCTGTCCTTAGCCATCTTCCCTCTTAAAAGGCACACAGAGTGAACTTACTATTAAATTAAGTTTAAGCTTCAGAGCCTCCCATTAGCATGGGTCACTTCCAAGATATTTTTGTTTTTGTTTTTTAAGCGTTTCTTTTTTTAAAAAAAAATTAATTTAACTTTATCTTATTTTTGGCTATACCGGGTCTTCATTGCTTCGAGCAGGCTTTCTCAAGTTGTGGTGCACGGCCTTCTCGTCGCGGTGACTTCTCTTTAGAGCACAGGCTCAGTATTTGTGGTGCACGGGTTTAGCTGCTCCATGGCATGTGGGATCTTCTCAGACCAGGGATCAAGCCCATGTCCCCTGCATTAGCACGTGGATTCTTCACCACTGGGCCACTGGAGAAGTCCTGTGTAGGACCTTTACCATAAGTGTTTTTCAGATTTTCAGTTGAGTTATTTAACTACTGTTGGTTGAGACTACTCCTCTTTATACCCAACTTTGCCCTTCCTCACACTTCTCCTGTCAGCTGACGACGGAGTAGCTGTGGACATTTTGACTTGAATGAAAAAGACAGGTGGAATGAAATGTTGGCAAGGATATGGAGAAACCAAATTTTCATACACTGTTGACGGGAATGTATAATGCTGCAGTTACTATGAAAAATAGCTTCAGAGATCCTTGAAAAGTTAAACATAGAATTACCATATGCCCCTAAAATTCCACACCTTGGTGTATACCCAAGAGAAACGTGCAAGAAAGTCCATGCAAAAATCTGTGCACAAATGTTTATGGCAGCATGACTCACAACAGTCAAAAAGTGGCCCATCGACTGACGAATGGCTAATCAAAATGTGGTTTGTCCATAGAGCAGAATATCATTTGGCAATAAAAAGGAATGAGGTAGCGATACACACCGCAACAGGGATGCACTTTGAAAGCATTATGGTATGCCCCAAAGACCCCGAATTGTATGGTCCCACTGTAATGAAATTTCCTGAACAGGCAAATCTGAAGAGAAATTTAGCAGATCAGGGGTTACCAGGGGCTGAGGTGGGGAGTGACAACTAAAGGTATGGAGTTTCTTTTAGGAAGTTGGAAGTGTTCTCAACTTGGTAATGTGTGCACAACCCTGTAAACATTTCAAACCCCAGAATTGTATTCTTTAAATGGGTGAAGTGTGTAGTATTTGAATTGTATCAATTAAAGCTGTTTGAAAAATGTAGGAAAAAAAGTTTATCCATTGCCTTCTAAATCAAGTTCAAACTCCAAGGCTTGGCTTTCAGAGTCTTTCATTTATATGGTACATTTCTCTTCATCTATACATTTGTAAACCTTGCATATTATTCAAATGCCGTCCTTCGTCAAATTGGACGTGACTTCCTCTAGACAGATATTCCATTCACCGCTCTCCTGCACAGCACAGTCTGCCTCGTGTTGTGTTTATATCTGTATTTGTCTGATTATCTGCATCTGATGGAGAGCTCCTTAAGACCAGAGAGGGTGCCTGTTCATGTTAGTGACTGGCCTCTAGTCTTGTCTGGCTGGTACGTAATAAATGTTTACCACTTGATAGAATGAATGGATTATGGAATTATTAGAAGTGACCCTGGATATGACACTCTCTTTACCTACCTCTTTCACAAGGGTCTTTCAAGAACAAGGAGAGATCAAGCGTGTGAAGACATTTTTGGAAACTCTTAAAACTCTTAACTGTGCAGGGTATTATTATTATCTGTAACCCTGGTAACTATTCAAATTAGTGTCAATTAACTTTTGGCGGCACTCTGAAGCTGCTTTATCGTCTGTGTTAGGTTGTCAGATGAGGTAATGCACTCTTTCTGGGTACAGTTGTCACTGGAGAGACTGGCAGCATTTCATAGTTGTAAACAAAACTGTCTCATGTGCGCGATCATGACAAAGAGGGAATAGGATGCCAGCAGCTCTGTGAAAACACTTCAATCCATTTCAGCAAGAAGGCATTGTGATCTGGTAAGTAAATTAGTGTTCTCTGTCCTCAGCTCTTGCTAATGAGGAGGCCCCAGAGACTTCTGGCCCCGGGGGATAAGCCCCTGAGATCCATTCAGGTTTGGTTGAAAGCTCCTTTTCTTTAGGGATCTTTATTTTAAAAACAGAATTCTTTAAGCAAATATATTGATCAGCTTAGAAATATTTCAAATATACAGAAATGCGCAGGGAGTGATGCAACAAACCAATACCACTCATGTTTAACAAATGCCAGCTTTTTGCCATATTGGCTTTGGATTTTTTTCTTTTTGATGAAAGACATTTCGAAGACAGCTTTCTTCCCCTCCCCAATCCCACTTTCCTTCTCCCTCTTCAGAAGTAATTAGTATCTTCTCCCAGGGATCTTTAACTGGTTAATCTTTCAGCCCAACTTTGATGTGAATTGTTAACGTTTTGAGGCCAAAACTCTTATCTGCAATATTCAAAGTCCACCTTTGAGCCCATTAAATGAAAGTTTTCCCTGAGTCAGTTTAAATCAGCCCCTGGGTAAGAGGAGGACACTCTATAACTGTGACTCTTATCACCACATTCCTAGAATTCTGGGAAGAGTAAAGAAAAGGCAATGTGGTCTTGTCTTTGAAATGTGGAAGTTAGGTGACAGCTGGGGCATTTTGGATATGGCAGGTATGGTGCATTTAACAGACTATGAAAATGCAGAGCAGTCTGCTTTAGTGGTTGTTTTGGGGAAGATGGCAAGGCGTTAGGTCCTGGAGAGAGGGAAATAAAATAACCTAGATGGGGATGGATCTCATTGCATGCCTGCCTCATTCAAAAATAAACTTGGGAACCTGAGATGTCCTTTTCTTTTTAATGTGGATTTATACGTTTGTGTTTGGCTGTGCTGGGTCTTCGTTGCTGTGCGGGCTTTGTCTCTAGCTGTGGCTGGCGGGGGCTACTCCCTAGGTGTGGTGCGCAGGCTTCTCTTGTTGCAGAGCGCAGGCTCTAGAGCACCGCAGGCTTGCATAGTTGCAGCACGTGAGCTCAGTGGTTGCGGCTCCTGGGCTCCAGAGCACAAGCTCACTAGTTGTGATACACAGGCTTAGTTGGCCTTCCCAGGTGGCGGTCGTGGTAAAGAACCCACCTACCATGAGATGTCAGGAAGATCCCCTGGTGGAGGGCATGGCTGTGCTGTGCTCCTTAGTCACTCAGTTGTGTGCGACCCCATGGACTGTAGTTGGAATTCTCCAGGCAAGAATACTGGAGTGGGTTGCCATGCCCTCCTCCAGGAGATCTTCCCAACCCGGGGATCAAACCAGGTCTTCGCTTTGCAGGTGGATTCTTTACTGCCTGAGCCACCAGGGAAGCCCGTTAATACTGGAGTGGGCTGCCTATCCCTTCTCCAGGGGATCTTCCTGACCCAGGAATCGAACCGGGGTCTCCTGCATTGCAGCCAGATTTTTACCACTGAGTCACCAGGAGAGCCCTTGAGATGTCCTTTTAAACTGCATGCAGTGGAACAAAAATAGGGATGAGGTGGGGAAATGGAGATGAAGGGAAGATGAGGGTGGGAATAATAAGTTCAACCCTAAGGTGAGATCAGCATATGGGTGAAGTTTTCTCTAGAAGTGATCCACACACCTGGTCACAAGCTTCGCCATAGACAGTGAAGGCAGGTAAGTGATCAGTAACCGGATTTGGGGCCGTGAAGATAAAGGCAAACCAGTGGCCTAAAGAAGAATACCTGTTTGTAGCACAGATGCCTGAGAGCCATTTCCTTAAGGATGTGGTGCTCACTCTTGATGGAGTGGGAGGGGGACTGACTAAAACATTGTAGAAAAGTACTGCAGTTCTCTGGAGTGGTGTATACCACGCGTGGGGAGCACAGCTGAGGGTCAGAATGCATCAGAAATGCCTGGAACCAAGGGTTGTCCGTGCTGATAATACTGCCAGTGGCACGGAGATGGTTCATTTCATACGTCAACTTCTCGAGCCACGGGCACCCAGATATTTGGTCAAACATTATCCTGATGTGTCTATGAGGGTGGTTTTGGGTGAGATTAGTATTTGTATCCATAGACCTAGTAAAGCAGATGCTCTCCCCAGTGTAGGCGGGCCTTGTTCAATCAGTTGAAAGCCTGAACAGAACAAAAAGGCTGACCATCCTGTGAGGGTCTTTGCTCAACGGTCTTTACTCTCAGACCTCTTTTTTTTTTCTTTTCTGCCTTCAGACTGGAAGTGAAACATTGGGTCTGCCTGGATCCACCAACCTTCAGACCAGCTTCTCCCTATATGGGAATTGTTCTCACCGCCTGCTCTTTCCTTTTTGATTGTCCATTTTGCATGATCCTAACTTCAGCTCAGAAGGAGTGGAGCTCTGTGCAGGGCCAGAGAACCCCAGCACGGTGGCTGGAGCCGCTCACATACAGTCTGTGCTCCGTAAACCTGCTGCTGCTGTCTGGGCTGTTCACCCTTTTGTCATTTCCCGAACAGACTGAAAACCATTTCAGGGAAGTTAGCCTTACCTGCTCCATCTGCATCAGCCCTGGTGGGATCAGCCAGGCTGGGTTGGGCTAAGGTTATAAGTGTGGCAGATTGAGGGTCTCCTGGGATGGTGGGTTGGGCTGGGTGGGTGGGTGAGTGGGGAAACAACTTGATCAAGCTGTGAGGAGTCCAGCCTCTGTACGGCTAGGTCTCCCTCCAGTGTGGAGATGGCCATCTGCAGATATAACGGGTGCTGGGATGGGAGGACCCAGCTGATTAACCACTTCCTGGCTTATCCCTTCTGCATCCTTCCTTCCCACCAGGTAAATATTGCTTAGACACCAGGGTCTGATTAAAACTACAGGATGAAACTTGTACCAAGGATACAACTGATGGTCTGTGTCAGCTTGTTGGAGTTAAAAAATATATTTTAATTTGTTTAGCTCTCTGGGGAAATTATCTGAGGCTGCATGTGATAATCAACTTTCACATGAGCTTTCAAAACCCTGAAATTATTCGAGCCACAAAATGAGATTTTTTTAATCTGCATGAATATAGGAGTCTTTTGCTCCCACCCCACTTTTTTTTGAGTGGGGGAGGAGGGGAGATTAAAAAATTTCTAATTCATTCCTCTCCTTTTCCCCTAGGACACTATCGTTAGCAGTTGTAAGAAAATGAGCACACTAAGGTGTATCTTAGATGGCATTTTCACATATATTTTCCCTTTTAATTTTAAACTCTACACCAACTCTTCAAGTTGTAGCAAGTATGGCTCCCCCTTTTATGGAAGAAAGTGGTCTCTGAGCACTTATGAGATTTGCCCAAGTTCTTAAGACTGATGGGTTGCAGTGTCCATACTAGAACCCAGTTCTTCTGGCAACAATCTTGATGCCCTTTCACCCCACCAGGCTGTCTCAGATAGTAACAGTGATAAAGTATTTATAGAAGAATGGAGTATGGGATTAAGATGGGTTTATATTGTACTCCACCTGCATTAGGTAGGATAAGCTAAGTTAAGCTGTGGTAAGACAAAATTCCAGTGGTTTAACTTGTTTATACAAGGTCCCCTGTGGGTCCAGGTGACTCTCTGGGACAGTTGCCCTCCACTTCTCCAAATTGCTTTAATCTCATGACTCCCATGTCACCATGAAGCTTCAGGGGTGCACTGAGGCAGAAAAAGGGGGATGGAAGAATTGCAAGTTGACTTTTAGATGCGTCAGCCCCAAAGTAACAAAATTTAATGCCAGTTGCATGACCCTGCTCAACTGCACAGAGGTTGGGAAACATTGTCTTCTGCGTGTCTTGGAAGGTGAGGAAAGCCACCAATACTGGTGACCGCCAGCAATAACCACCAGTCCATCCACAGGCCAAAAGGCCTGTCCTGTAGAGCAGGACCTCTTTGGACAAACACCCATGTCACAGATCACGAGGAAAGTGTTCATAGTACTGGAAATTACTTTGAAGGGACATCCAAGTATTTGACAGCTATTTAGCAGATATAAACCGTGTGACCTCTCCTAAACATCTGTGATATGGTTCAAGGATGGTGATTTCTGTTTTATAAACACCATTTTCCTGATTAATCCTTCAGTGATTCTCCCCCCTCCCCCGACCCTCGTCCTGAGGAAACAGTTAAAACTCCTAACACAACTGAGTCCCATCCTGATTTGGCCCCTGACACCTTCTCCAGTCTCCTTTTTCACTGCTTCTCATACCATATCCAGGCTTCCCCAGTGGCTCAGTGGTAAAAAATTTGCCTGGGATGCAGGAGACATGGGAGACTCAGTTTCGATCCCTGGGTCAAGAAGATACTTTGGAGTAGGAAATGACAACCTACTCCAGTATTCTTGCCAAGAAAATATGGACAGTGGAGTCTGATAGGCTACAGTCCATAGGGTCGCAGAGAGTCGGACACGACTGAGCTCCTGCACTTACACGCTTGTACCAGATCCAGGATTATGGAACTCCCTTCAGCTCTGCCCAGTGAGCTTCCTCTTTTCCTCCTGGTCTGGACACAAGCCGTTCCCACTGCCTACTAGTACTTCCTCCCAGCCCCTCCTACTCTTAGTCATGTTTTCCGGCCAGTCCTCTCCTGCCTGGGTTAAACCCCTTCCTATGTACTCTGTCAGCCCCTCTGTTCATCCAGTGGACCTTTGTAATGTAGCATCCTACTCACTTATCCAAGTCCTCAACTAGATGGCAAACCCCTTGGGGTCAGACAGTGAGACAGATGGCAGCACTTGCCCTTTAGGGTTTATCCTCAGCACTGAGCTTACCTATTGCATGGAAGCAATTGACTGTATTTGTTAAATAAACAAATGAATGGACATGTGAGTGAATGAATGAGACTTCACTAAAGTCTCTGGATTCCATGCTCTTCTCCATTGGCTGTATGGTAAGCTGTAGTCGAGATGGTCACTTTTGAGCTCTGGTCACTATTTTGCCCACTCTTGGGGTCAGTGCACATTTGTATGGTAGCCTTGGTTTGCCTTATATTCTACCATTCTTTCTTAAAAGTGGTGGTGGTTGTTCAGTCGCTAAGTCATGTCTGACTCTTTGTGACCCCATGGACTGTAACACACCAGGCTTGACTGTCCTTCACCATCTCCCTGACTCATGTCCATTGAGTCGATGATGCCATCCAACCATCTCATCCTCTGTCCTCCCCTTATCCTCCTGCCTTCAATTTTCCCAGCATCAGGGTCTTTTCCAATGAGTTGGCTCTTTGCATCAGGTGGCCAAAATATTGGAGCTTCAGCTTCAGCATCAGTCCTTCCAATGAATATTCAGGGTTGATTTTAAAAGTGGTAGAAATATCTTATCTTTCTAATATTAAATAATCTATTTTCCCTACAAGGTTTAAATTTGTGGGGTAATACATGAGTATTGGTAAAGTGTCATTAGGTATCTGAATTACTTGACTATAATTCCCATTAGAGTTATTGTTTAAAGGGCAATTGTTGTATGATGATGCTTATAATGAGGTCCCTAGTAAGTAGTCAGGTCCATATGACAGAAAGCAGAATAGTGATGGCCAGGGGTTGGGAGGAGGGGGAGAGTGAGTGAGTTATTATTTAATGGGTATGGAGTTTCATTTTGGAATGATGAAAACATTTTCGATATGGATGGGGTGTCAGTTGCATAGCAATGTGAATGTACTTAATCCACTGAACTATACGCTTAAAAAGAGTTGAAATGGTAAATTTTTATCGATCACAATAAAAATTTGATTCCCGTTATAATGTATATCACTGATTCCAAAAGTTCAAATAGAATACCAGTCTATGGTAAATGAGTACTCTAAACATGACTATAGACTGCAATATAATGTCACCTAATGAGACCACAGCCCATTGCATGTTACCAGGCTAGTGTGTGATTACACTGCAGGAAAGTTTGCTGAAGCTGAGTACATTGTGGTTCCCTGGCTGCTTCTTACTTAGGAAAATTATTCCCGAAACGAGATTCATTTTGATTCAGTAGAAACATTCTCCACCTTTTCTCCCAAGATGAAAACCCAGCTTGGTGGTTTCCAAATTTTTTTTTGAACCATGATTAATCTCTTTTTTTTTTCTCTAATAGAATTTGGTTAAAAAAAAATGTTAAACTATTTCCTACCCCTGCATTTACAAAGGAACAATTTGTTTGTCTCCACTCATCCCCTTACAAATATCTAGACGCATATAACCCCACCCGGCAGTGTTTGCACTGGCCAGCACGGCCAATTTCCTGACCTTGATTTGATATAATCACTGCATTTGATATAAAATGCTCAAGTATGAATAAAAGTGTGATTTCCGTGGGGCTTTGGACAGACACGTACTAGCTCAAGGACCCCTGTTATCATGGTGAAGCAAACCAGGTAATCTGCCTTTCACACGCTTCCAGCACGTTTCCTTTAAGATAGTTCAGCCACGGTGGAGGGGCTCCCGGGGGCCGGGTGATGGATGCCCCCAGTCAGGAGTGCATATTGGATCTGCTACGCGGAGGTGATGTATGGTTTCAGCAGTCCAGGGGTAATTTGGAGTTGCTGTACTCCCAGACTGGGATTTTGCTGCCATATTGTTTTGTGCTCTCCTGTGTTTAACGAGAGGGAAATAAATCTAGAAACCTGCTTTAAAAAGGGCATACTGCATCCAGTTTTATATAATGAAACAATCTTAAATGCTAAGCTTAATTTTCTTGTCTGTGGAAGGAAGAAATTGAACTAAGATCCCTTCCAGCTCTAGAAATTCTAAAATTCTACCTAACCCATAGCAACACTAAGGGGGCCTAACAGCCCTTACATTTTCCTTGTCTGGCAGGCCAGGGGGCTCATTGTCTGTGGATTTTCAGGGGTTGTTGTTTTCCCTCAGGGTTGATTGATCTGTTTATGCTAAGCTTGAGGCTGGAGCTAGAAGGGAGGTCATTTGTTTTGGGCACTGCTGAGAAAAACAGCCTAATCACCTAAACATCACCTTGGGGAACGAAGTAACTCCAAGAGGAAGGGGATGGGCCTGTGCTTGGGTTTTGACTGAGGACCGTGAAGGGGTGGTGGTAAGGGTACCTGGAGAGCTGTATCCCACGGGGCTGTGATGATGACCAGCAGAAAGTGGTTTGGTTTCCTTAAATGCCCAGGGGTGGGTCCTCTCTGCAGGTTTCTGAGCACCTCCCTGGAGCTCCCCCAGACCATGGTGCTGGGCCAAGGGACTGCCCCATGCTGGGAGGGCACGGGGCTCAGACACTGAGAACGAAAGGCTGGGAAGTTTTCAGATGAATAGAAAAAAAGTAAAACCGGGAAGCTTTGCTAAAGTAGAATGGCCATGAGATTTTATCTTTCTGTCTTCAGTGACCTTGAACAGTATGGGGATAGTGGGGATTTAATATGTTTAAGCACATTAGTGTCTCTAAGATAAAACTTCCACTCCACCTGATTTCTGGGTTAGATCCTCACCAGGCCTCTCTCAGAGATAGACTGATTGAGAAGTACTTGTTGTTCGGCCACTAAGTCACGTCCGACTCTTTGCGACCCCATGGACTGCAGCATGCCAGGCTTTCCTTGTCCTTCACCATCTCCCAGAGTTTGCTCAGACTCATGTCCATTGAGTCGGTGATACCATCCAACCATCTCATCCTCTGTCATCCCCTTCTCCTCCTGCCTTCAGTCTTCCACAGCATCAGGGTCTTTTCTAAATCTATTGTTTTCCTTCTTCGTTTATATTGCCTCTGTCCCAAGGGCTAAGAATTCTGAGACAAGAATGAGGAGACCCTCAAGCATATTAAGATTTAACTCTGGGTCAGATCAGCAAATATTTATTAGGTACACGCAAAAGACAGGGCCTTGAAAGACAAGACAAATCAATTAACTAATATCAACACTTGTCACTGATCGGGCAAAAAAGGCAATACAATGAATGGCTGGCAAATACAGGTGTGAATTCCACTTAGTTTCAGCAAGATGAAGGGAGAGGAAGCTTCTGGAAGGAGAGAATTTTGTGAGCACCAGTCTGAGTATCTCTCTGGGGGCTTGACTACCCCCATTGCTTCTCCAAGGGGCCCTCTTTACCCCTGGGGCCATCGGCGGCGGGTGGGAGGATGTACAGTCTGACAGGTGGGCTTGCCCACTAGGGTCTGCCTGATTCCTGAGCTGTAGGTAACAGAACAGTGCTGGAATTGCCCCAGAGCTGAGCAGTGTCAGCTTCTGGTTGCTGACCTTTCCCAGCAGAGACTTTGCTGTGACTGGCTAAGATCACAGGGCTAAGGCAGAAAGCAGCAAACATGAGTTTGGGGGACTGGTATACACATTACATCTCCAGGGAGAAAGGCGATTCTGAAAACTCCATCAGCTGTGTGTAACTTATTTCCTCTGCCTGCTGGTAAATCTCATCCCTTAGATTCAACATGGCCAGATTAGATCAACATAGGCAAATCAACAAAACAAGGTGAAGAGAAAAAGGGTTTGTCAGTAATAAGGACAGCTTTTACTATTTGAAACCAGTTCTCCCCAAATCAAACCAAACAAAAACAAAAAATCCCAAACAAAACTATTCCATTTTATTCCTAGAAAAGAAGAACACTTGTCTAAATAGGAAGAACATGGGGATATGTGGATCATGATTCTTCTGGAGATTTATAGCGACTTTTATATATCTTTATCCTCTAGTTAAGAAGCATCTTTAGCCTCGAGGAAAAATCTTGAAGTATACACTGGAAGAAAAAGCTGGGGGATTTTGGCAGTGGTGAAGAGAGAGAGAGAACACAAAACTGAGTCTGCAGTAATTCTTTTATAGAAAAATGCATTCTGAGGTGCCAGGAGATTCAAGGAGAAGATGAAGCTCTCCTTCTAAGGTTAAAAGATCTGGCAGGACCATACTCTTCTCTGCAAGGAATAAGAGCTCTGTGAAGATCTATGAGTAGGCATTGAGAGAGGGGAGTGGGCTGGGAGGGCAGCAACAAGGAGGAAATAAAGCTGGTGGAAAGTATCTGGAGATCATGAGGGCTCTTAGTTAAGATGGGGCAAACTGGCAAGATGCCTATGGTTTTGATTTTGATGTAATCACTACATAGACCCAAAGGGATTAATTCAGTATAGCTAAGGATATGCTTTTCCTTGAGGTTGTAGCTGTTTGGCTGTAAACAACAGAGAGCCAGACACAAGCTGAGTGAAGGTCACAGGGCTATATAATAACATGTCCGGATCCAGGTCACTCATGTGCTCAGACTTCTGAGACCTTTGTCCTTGGGCTGGACTTTCTGACTTCTGAGGCTTTTCTCAGCTGTCACCACTTAGTATAAATAACAGCCTGCTGAAGAGCGAGTGACAGTGTGGCATTTTGCGGGGCCACCTCTTGCTCAGCATTCTTCAGGAAGTCTCCTGTCGCTGGCCATGTGCCAGGCCTGACAAACAGCCGTGAAAACGACTTGGCATAAAGTGATTTTTAAAAATTATTGTTGAGGTTACTTCATTATTACATCTTCCGTGCTTGGCAAAATAATTGCTATGCTTTTTCTTAAATCAAAAGAAAACACTGATAGAATGTTTTCCCATATTGGTATTATGGAACATTTCATGATGTCTGAGCTTTGTCTTCTTGTATGCATCTCTCCCAATCTCTGTCCTTCCTAAAAACGTGTGTCCACCAATTCCTGGGGATAAACTCTGGTTAGAGTTGCTGGTTATTTTCCAGGATTTTTGTGAATAACTTTATTAACGTGATTCTCTACTGATGGCGTCTCTGGCCCATCGCTGAAGACGGGTTGGAGAAGAAGAGATTGTACATGAAGTACAGCCAGTGACTTTGAGAAATATGTACATGGAAACATTTTGCAGTTTAGACTCATATAAGTCCATGATATTTTTCTATTGCTCCTTAGGTGTGGATCCGTCAAGTGGGAATGATTTAAGAGCAAGAAAAGACAGGCCAGTGTTATCATTCTGTCTATGAACACTTCAGAGAATATATTTGTTCCTACCAGTCTAAGAACTTTCCTTGGTAACAAAGTGACATTTATTCAGGATTTTACTGTTCACAAAGGCTTTTACTTATATTACTGTATTTGCCTATAATATGATGGTCACCTCTGTGAGGTAGATCAGCCCTTGTTATTCTTCTTTGTCCCAGAGGAGAAACTGGAGACTCAGAGTGGTAATGTGACGTACACACTGCTGTGTATTAGTGCTTAGGCCAGAGATAGGCAGGCTGGAACCCTGAATCCCTCTGCTGCTGCTGCTAACTTGCTTCAATCGTGTCCCACTCTGTGCGACCCCAGAGATGGCAGCCCATGAGGCTCCCCCGTCCCTGGGATTCTCCAGGCAAGAACACTGGAGTGGGTTTCCATTTCCTTCTCCAATGCATGAAAGTGAAAAGTGAAAGTGCAGTCGCTCAGTTGTGTCCGACTCTTAGCGACCCCATGGGCTGCAGCCCACCAGGCTCCTCCATGAATCGCTCTACTACCTTTTAAAAAAATTAATAGACTCTTTTTTTTGAAGCAGTTTTGGGTTTATAAAAAAAAAAGTGAGCAAGAAGTACAGAGGGTTCCCATATGCTGCCTCCCCCACCCCCAGTTTCTCTTATTATTAACATCTTGCGTTAGTATTGTGCACTTGTTATAACTGATGAGCCAGTATGGATACATCATTTTTTGTTCACGCCTCTTACTTCTATTTCCAGAGTATAGGCAAACATTTTCTGAATACAGTAATAATACCACCTTAAAATGAGACAAAAGAATGTTGTATAACATTTAGAAGGGATAAACAACAAGGTTCTAATGTATAGCATAGGGAACTATTTTCAGTATCCTGTGACAGAGGATCATGGAAAAAATATTTTAAAAGATTGATACATTGTTTATTAACTAAACTCCATAGATTATATTAGGGTTCACCCTTTGTGTTGTACATTCTATGAGTTCTGACAAATGTGTAATAACAGGTATCCACCATTCTGAACCATAGAGATTAAGGGTTCCACTGCCCTAAAAATTCCCTGTGCTGTTTATTCAGCCCTCCTCCTCGCTCACTCCCAGCAACCAGCAGATCTTTTAACTATCTCCAAGGTTTGTCTTTTTCAGACTGTTACATAGTTGGAATCATATAATATGTGCCTCCTCTTTCTTTATATCAACAATAATTGTTGTTCAATCACCAAGTCGTGTCCAACTCGACTGCAGCACGCAGCACTTCACCATCTCTTGGAGCTTGCTCAAACTCACGTCCATCGAGTTGGTGATGCCATCTGACCAGCTCATACTCTGTCATCCCCTTCTCCTCCTGCCTTCAGTCTTTCCTAGCATCAGGGTCTTTTCAGATGAGTCAGTTCTTTGCATCAGGTGGCCAAAGTATTGGAGCTTCAGCATCAGTCCTTCCAATGAACATTCAGGACTGATTTCCTTTAGGATGGACTGGTTGGATCTCCTTGCAGTCCAAGGGACTCTCAAGAGTCTTCTCCAACACCACAGTTTAAAAGCATCAGTTCTTCGGCGCTCAGCCTTCTTTATGGTCCAACTCTCACATCTATTCATGACTACTGGAAAAACCATAGTTTTGACTTTATGGACCTTTGTCGGCAAAGTAATGTCTCTGCTTTTTAATATGCTATCTAGGTTTGTCATAGCTTTTCTTCCAAGGAGCAAGCAAGCGTCTTTTTTTTTTTTTTTGCAAGCGTCTTTTAATTTCATGGCTGCAGTCACCATCTGCAGTGATTTTGGAGCCCAAGAAAATAAAGTCTGTCACTGTTTCCATTCTTTCCCTGTCTATTTGCCATGAAGTGATGGGACTGGATGCCATGATCTTAGTCTTTTGAGTGTTGAGTTTCAAGCCAGCTTCTTCACTGTCTTGTTCCACCTTCATCAAGAGGCTCTTTAGTTCCTCTTCCCTTTTTTCCATAACGGTGGTGTCATCTGCATATTTGAGGTTATTGAGATTTCTCCCAGAAATCTTGATTCCAGCTTGTGCTTTATCCAGCCCAGCATTTTATATGCTGTACTCTGCCTATAAGTTAAATAAGCAGGGTGACAATATACAGCCTTGATGTACTCCTTTCCCAATTTGGAACCAGTCTGTTGTTCCATGTCCAGTTCTAACTGTTGCTTCTTGATCTGCATACAGGTTTCTCAGGAGGCAGGTAAGGTAGTCTGGCATTTCCATCTCTTTCAGAATTTTCCACAGTTTATTGTGATCCACACAATCAAAGGCTTTAGCATAGACAAGAAGAATATGAAGAGTTTACTGTTTTTTCTATTTGAGTTAAATTGTTTTCATGAAAATGTATGTATACTTTTCCCCCCCACCACCATCTCCTCTGCTGTTTCTTACCACCGGTTGGAATATGGTCAATAGATTTATGTCTTGGTCGAGATGTCCTTGCTTAATATGACAAACCTAACTGTGCTTGTGAATTTGAGTAAACTCCAGGAGATACTGAAGAACAGAGGAGCTTGGTGTGCGTGGGGTTGCAGAGTTGGACATGGACTTTGTGACTAAACAATAACAGCAACAAAGCTGTTTGTGTATATCAAGAATTTTGCTCCTCTAGGGAAAATCAGCAAAATATAGTATATCCTACCTGTGATCTACTCTCTTGTAAACCTGTTTTTCAAGAGAATTTTGCTATAGCCATTGAGAAAACTGGGGCATTGAAAGAGGAAGAGGCTGAAGTGAAGACAGTGGGAGAACAGAAGGTGAAAGCCACGTCTGTTTCCATCTGAGATGCTGGTGACTGTAGCTGTGAGTGGCCAGTGCTGCGGAAAGAGAGCTCTACAGGAGAAAGCGTGCCGTTAGTTCAGCCTTTTAGCACAGGGGCTCTGACTGTTGGGGCTTCCTCAACCGAGTTTGAGGAAGCCACAAATTTGATTTGATCCTCACAGAAATCAGTGACTTACACTGGGACTCATTTATAATTCCTGGAAACCTTTGGGGCCCACAGGGAACCACTGGGTTGTGAGGAGAACCAAGACAGTAAGTTTAGATCTCATTTCCCTCTCACCCCCAAACCCAGGAAAAATCAGGGTCAACTGGAGGCAGATCAAACTCATGTTTTTGCCTGTTTGTTTTGTTTGATGGGACTTAACGAGCACTGGTTAGTGGAAGAGACTACATTGTGAAGCCATCTTATAGTGGAGAGAGGAACTGGGAATGCACTAAGTAACCTACTATGCATTTGCTTGGCATTCTTAATTATTGTGGGTTCTCTGTTGCTTGGGTGGTCGTTGTTGACAATTTTTAGAGCGACAAAATGGTGAAGGTCTCTAAATATTTAAAAAGCCTTTTTGTTTTTTAATAACGATAGAGTTCCTTATTAAAAAGATAACCAAAGATAAGATAGCTAAGGATCAGATAGCCATGGATACATTGATGGCTAATTTATTCTTCTAAGTGCTGGTGTAATAAATATGGGTGTTTTTAACCTTGTCAGTTAGGTGGCAGCATAGTCTAGTAGAAAACAGTTCTAGCTTGTGGGTCAAAATTTCTCCAATTTGCTCCTAAATCCCTTATTGACATCATATTTGGGTGAGCCCGGGCAAGTCGCTTGAATTCTTTTGATCTCCCTTGCCAGGTCTGTAAAAGGAGAATAATCATAGCAATACTTGGCCCTGATTTGGGACAAATGAGGAAACACATACTGAGAGTTTTATTCTGGCAGTATACAACTTTGAGCTGTTATATAGGTATCCCGATTAAAAGCATCTTACCATTAATATTTATTTTATATGGCATACATATGTCTTGCTGTATATGTACATATACACTATTAATGTTCAAAACATGTATGTGTGTTCAATACATATATGTGTGTATCTATCAATATGTGTGTGTATTTGTAGCTTTCACTATATATGTGTCCCATAGTTTGTAGTTTTTCAAAGTTCTTTTACAAGCATTACCCCATTTGATTCTCCCAACAATCTCTCTGAAGGGGGGTTTTTTGCCTTCGTTTTATACCTGTGATTGAGAGAGGTTATGCTTCCTGAAACTTGATACAATTACCATGATTTTAAAATCAAGGGAAAAGATCTTCAGTGGAGACAGAAGTCACGATTTTAAGTGCTTTTGTAACAAATTGTGAACAAGTGTGGAAAACTTTCAAGAAAATCAGTAACCAAAGTCAAGAAGATTAGCCTTTTGAAAAAGGTCTTTCTTGATGCAGGGATGGAACGGTGTCTTTCACTGAGCCATAAAATTTGCATGTGGAATGAGATTCCCCATTTCCCGGGAAGGTTCTGTTTGGGATGGTGTCCTTCAACCAACCTGAACTGCTTAAATCTGTTATTTAAGAAAGGCTCTAAAAGACTCCTGCTCTCTAAGGTACCACTTTTTCGTGTAGTTGTGTATTTGTTAATCAATCCATCTAGCCATTTACTCATTCGTTCACTCAAAAAGCCTTTACTAAGCTCCTACTGCATGCCCTCAAGGACCAAGCTAAGGTGGGAAGCAGACAGTGTAGATGGAATTGGTCTCAATGCCACGCAGTTTGGGCTGACGGAAAGCACATTTTCAGACTTGAGATAAGTCCCATATGGTGGATGGAGTTGCTGAAAAGAATTCAAGATACATTGTTTAGGAATCTGATCTTCAAGAAGCACAGTCCTGTTCTTATAGAACTTTGAGGTGTACTAACTGGGTGAAAAAGAATTCTTTCAGTGGAAGCAATAAACCGTGATAGTATTTCATGTGAGGTTCACAGAGGTCACAGAAAAATCCCTTAGACCTGGAGAGAGAAGTTCTCCACATGGTGAGACGGCAGAGGCTGTGGGAGGCAGAATGGAGGTGGGTGCTCTTGGTTGGGGTTTATTCCTTTCTGTCTTCACATTTCTCCTTAGCTCAGTGCCCAGGTCACTTGTCTATCTCCCTTGACTTGAGATGTCTCCTGTTTGGAGCGCTGCACAGTGTTTGGAGTGTGCAATCTCTTGAGATACCTACCATGGGCCAGCCGTGCCTCAAACACATCATCGCTGTGATCTAGCAGGCTTGTTAACACAAGAGAAAGATCCAAGATACCGTGTTCCTAAAGGAAGGTGCTATCCATTGCCCACCTCCTCACACAATACCCAGCTTAATCACTTCCTCATCAGTAAACCCATAGCGGTTTTTATATATATTAAGTTGAACCATATGAAATTGCCATTGTTTACCGTTTTGACCACAAAAATGGCAATTTCATATAGTTCAACCTACCATGTATGTTATTTAGATATTTATGTATGTTTTTGTAGACAATGGTATGGGACCACTTCATGGTTTATCTTTGAATCCACATCACTTAGCCAAGTACCTGACATATAATAGATGTTTAATAAGATGGACTGCAAGGAGATCAAATCAGTCCTGAATATTCACTGGAGGGACTGATGCTGAAGCTGAAGCTCCAATACTTTGTCCACCTGATGCAAAGAGCTGACTCTTTAGAAATAAGACCATGATGCTGGGAAAGATTGAAGGCAGGAGGAAAAGGAGATGACAGAGGATGAGATGGTTGGATGGCATCACTGACTTGATGGACATGAATTTGAGCAATCTCCAGGAGATGGTAAAGGACAGGGAAGCCTGGCATGCTGCAGTCCATGGGATAGCAAAGAGTCAGATATGACTGAGCAATTGAAATGAACTGAACTGAATAAAAAATATATTAAAAGCTGGAAAGAGCTGAAAGTTCTCCTATATGGTGACTAAATGACAAATTGGTTGGCTTTATTATCCAGCTAAGGAAAAGGACATTTAAAAAAAATCAGAATTACATAAGTTAATCACACCCATCTCCTGATTTATACATCTCTGCACTTCAGGTATCACCATGATATATATAGATTCCTGAAGTATTTATGTTTTTAAAATGAAAGAATCAAGAATCTTATTGGAAGACATTCCAATTTAGGGGGAAGACTCTGCAGTCCAGTGGAGGGGAAAAGTATCATTTTAACCATGAGCTGGCTCATTTGTTGATGTGAGCTTAAATAGAGGCTTTTCCATGCAATGCCACTTTGCCTTCAGCCCAGGAAATTGTATAGACAAGCTTAAGAGTCCATTTCATCCAGACTTCAGATTCTAGAAATAGGTGCTTCAGTTGAACCCAGGGCTTGCTGTTGGCTACAGGTTGTGATGGAGACTTTCCAACCAGAGCTGCCATGGCAGGCTTGATCATGATCTCTTACTCCTCTGAGGGCTACTTGGAAATCCCTGTCTCAGTTGCTGCTCCCTTGCTTTATTATTAAATGGAGAGAAAAGCAGGGGAGATGGTGAAAATGAAATCAAAGTACATGGTTGGAACACAGACTCCTTCTGCCCCACCACCACCCCAAAGAGTGTGTCTCCATAAAGATGAGAAATACCTAACAAGACCTGAGTATAAATTCTCAGGTGTATAAATTCTCCCAAAGTAAGGTGGGTTCTTTGCAGGGTGCAAATTTTGAACAGTCACCGCCAACCTAACGGATATATTTCAAGTGTAAATAAAAGTCATCAAGCAGTAACAGTTCATCTCCTGACTTCATTTTTTGTTGTCACAGAGGTGTTCTGTTTAGAGAGAAAATAAGCTGTTATAATATTCCAACTGAAATATCAAGAACATGATTTAGTAGGTGAGTTATTTAGGGCTACTTAGCAAATAGCATTTCTGGACGGTGGTAAATGTGTTCCACTCCTTCACATGTTCAATGAAACAGCCTTTTCTTCTTCTCACCAAGGTAGTTATCCTGTCCTCAGCCCAGAGACTCGATTTCTAACGGCTGTTGGATTTATTCCAGGGCAGCCGAGCACAGGTTCTGAACCATTTTCGTTTTCAATTCCTGTGGCCTCAGAATGCTCAGAAATGTTGACTTTTGCAAAGAGGCCAAGGAGGTCTGCACATGTGCCAAGGCTTCTGCTGTGGGCTTGGCACAGGAGAGGCAGCTGGGAGGAAGGAGCGTGTGGGCCTTCCGTGGTGCACGTTTCTCCAGAAACTAATTCAGGACAATCTTATGGGTTGCATACATCTAGCAGGCATTTCTCTGTCCCTAAGAATTATATCCATTATTGGAAAAATCCATCTATATTAATCCAATAAATCCATCTATTTATTATATTGATACTAGTATTAATATCAACACCCCCTTTACAGGTACATGATCAGGCCCTAAAAGGCCAAGTGATCAGTAGGAATTCTTCTCCCCTTCACATCCATCTCTCAACTTCTTTCTCTCTTATAGTTTTCTTTAAATCCTTAATTTCTTTGCTTTCTCTTCTCACTCTTCATAGTCTGAAGAAGTTAAGATTGTGATGGTCACAGCAATGTTGGGACCAGGGGCAGAACTAAGTTTTGTGAGACCTGTCTTCCCAAGTGGCTTAGCAGTAAAGAATCCACCTGTCAAGCAGGAGACGTGGGTTCGATCTGTGGGTCGGAAAGATCCCCTGGAGAAGGAAACGGCAACTCACTGAAGTATTCTTGCCTAAAAATATCCCATGGATAGAAGAGCCTGGGAGGCCACAGTCCAGGGGGCCGCAAGAGTCGGACACGACTTGGAGACTAAGCAACAACAACAACAACAACGACAATGAGCCTTAAATGATTTAGGCGATCTTCTTTAAGAACAAGAATGCAGGGTTTGCTAACCTAATAGTGGAAAATATTTTGCAGTGTATGCATGTATCCAATCATCATGTTTCTATACTTTCAATTTACATAATAATATACATCAGTTATTGTTTAATTAAACTGGAAAAAAAAAACAAAGAGAGAATACAGTTGACCTTGGGCAGACATTGCTAGACCCACCATCCCCAAGACCCATAAGGGACCCTGCAACTGAGGACTCCAAAGCTGAAGCTTCCTTTATCTTGATGGTGATTCCATTTCTGGTTAAGGTTTCCTATTTTATTTCCCCCCCCACCCCCCACCTCACCCCATGCCTTATGTCAGTGGAACAGGTTTAGAGGGTTTGAATTAAAGAGCCTTCCTTTATAGGGTAGTATCATTTCAGATGATCAAGGCATGTGGAATAAATGTAAGTGAGCCCAAATTACTCTTTTTATCTAAAGTGTTAGTTTATTCCAAGACATACTTAAAGTATTAAAAACAGAATGAACATTAAATAGATTTATTTATTTATTTCTATCTTATACTGAAGTATCATTGATTAACACTGTTGTGTTAATTTCAGGTGTACAGCAAAGTGGTTCAGTTATACATATACATGGATCTAATCTTTTCTTTTTCAAGTTCTCTTCCCAGAGCCCGAATTCCTCTGATTGGTTATCACGCGCATTGTTTTAGCTCCTTTTCCTTTCTGCTTTGTTTTCTTCCCTGTGTTCTGGGCTCTTCCTCCTCCCAACTTTTAGCTATATCTCTTTAAGTCTACACTGGCTGGAAGACACAGCAGGAACTCTTGACCTGGATCTAAGAGGGCTCTGGGACCCTGGTGGAGTTGAAAGCAACTGCTTCATAGCATTGATCCTGGAGGAGTCTAGTCTCTCATATCTTTTCTTCTAAGATGATGGCAAAATTTCAATTAAGTGTGCATTCCAGTGCCTTAAGATACTAGACCGATGGGAGAAAAAATGAGTGCTTTATACTTTTATAAAGATAATATTTTTGGTGGTAAGTGGGGTTTATCAGACCTCAAGAACTCGTGACTTCCAGATAATGATAGTGGGCTAACCTGGGTTTGGAAGAATGTCCTTATCCTAGACACAACAAGAAACCCTTAGCCAGCATGCAGGGGAGAGTGGCAGAGAGCAGGACTGTCTGGTCCTGTCACAGCTGTCAAGGGAGTAACAGGTGAGGAGGGACAGGGACCCCTGAGTGTGTGGCTCTGTTGACAGGGCTATCATTACCTAGGACGGCGTGCGGGGGAGCCACCTGGGCGTGCGGCAGGAGACGCGGGCTTACCCCTGTGCCACTCGGAGCATGTCAAGATAGGGGAGTCATTTATTCCTTTTTTGGGTCTTAGTCCTATTTACAGAAACAAGGGATTCCACCTGAATTAAGGGTCCCTGGCAACCCTCTGACTTGTCATCCTTTAATTTATTTATTCTTATTCAAAAATATCCCTATTAAGTAGGCCAAGATAGTGAGTTAGTGGCTGTCATTTTACTCTGTTAGACTTTGTCTCCTAGGTACCTTAGATTCATTTTTATCTGTTAATTACCTGGATGTGCTAAGCATACCCCGACACTGAATGCCTTTGTATAAGCTGTAAGCATCTGGCCTTAATTCACGCTGTGTCTGTGATATAGTTCCTACAGTTCTGAGAGTGGCCGGCTGCACTGTGACCACCACGTGACACTGAGCTCCTTCTAGCCAAGATCAGGTTGTGGTGATATGCTTAGTCAGTTTAGAAAGGCTCAGCTTCCACGAGACTGGAAGGACATGACTCTTGTGATTCTGTGATCAACCTCCCCCTGATGCCCACTCTGGCAGGGCCTTTCTCATCACAGGTATGATGGGCACCAGGTATCAGACCATTTGAGCTGTCTCCTGTGGGGAGATTGTGAAGACAGGTGGGCGAGCGGTGGCTGGGAATTAGCCAGGATATTTCATTCACTCTGCAGTGAGAACGGCCTCCCCGTCACAGTCCTTTCTATCCACGCATCTTCTGTGATGCATTGTGTGTTATTATTAATATAATCTATTAGAGGGCAATTTTCTCTAATTTTCTGTCATTTTGCCATTCTGTGCAAAAGGCATTAAATTGTGAATTAAAATGCGGGCATCTGGTTATCACTGGAAAAAAACCAGCTGAATTCACAGGTTCTCAAAGCGGCAGTATGTTTGAAAAGTTTTAACCATTTCTGTGATTTTCCTTTTTGTGAAGGTAGGGGCAGGAGAGGAGGTAGCCACTGGTCCCTAGAGAATATTTCAGCAGTGTGCGACTCAGCGAAGACTGAATTGTTTTCACTGACTTAGTCTCAGGGTTGGGCTTCCTTCTCACTCCAGCATCCCCAGGCCTTGGAGAAGCATCTGATTTTCAGGGCTGTCAGCCCGCCACCTGTCATTAACACAAGTCTGAGAGAGAAACACTCATCACCAGTGCAACGAATTACAAGTGCAGAGACAATATATCCAAGTACTCGGTTATTCTTGTCCGTGGTTGTGAGGCTCCATTCGTTCACCCGTACTGGTTCTCTTGGGATTTGAACCACAAACAGAGGAGGTACCCAGAAAGCTGGGAGCAGCACCTGGGAGAGTCTGGAAGTCCAGAATGCCAGCCTTGGGTGTTTCCAGGGTGTTTCCTCCCTGCTGTGTTTCCAGGGGCCAGGTGGTTAGAGGCCATGATGACGCACCTCATATATGCTCATTCACCATTCACTTCAGTTCTCCATTAACCTCCTTCCCCCGCCACTCTCTCTCCCATGTATGACCTGCGTGTGTGTGTACTCAGTCACTAAGTCGTGTCCAACTCTTTGTGACCCCATGGACTCCACCAGGCTCCCCTGTCTATGAGATTTCACAGGCAAGAATACTGGAGTGGGTTGCCATTTCCTTCTCTAGGGGATCTTTCCGAGGGCTCGAACCCACGTTTTACCACTGAGCCACCTGGGAAGCCCTATGTGTGGCCTAGGGGTTCATCAAATACTATCACAGTAGATACTAATTAAATAGTTGTCCAATAAACAATGGAGTGATATGTGTACAAAAGAGAAAAAATAAAATTTAAAAGGGATTTTAATATTATCAGCCTGCCTTATCTAGTCCACTCTGGCTCAGGCTTTGTGTGGTGAGCTGTCCACTCTTAGCACACAGAGCCCCGCTGGGCTGACCTGAGGAGGGGAGTCAGGAGTGGGGATGTTGTGCTGTCCGAGCAGAGAGGTGCTGTGCTCGGACCCCTCAGGTAGGGCAGGTGATGAGCAGCAGCATAGCTCCTGGGGAATCACAGACAGACGGCTCTGGACAGGCAAGGCGGCAGGATGCCAGTGGCCGGCTGCCACGTGTGAAGATGAGCAGGGGGTGACGCAGCATTGGGGGAGGGGGAGCACGGGTGTCAGATGAGGGCTGATCTATTCACTCATTCTCTTAGTGATTCAAATTACATGATTAAGAAAACACATTCATGAGTGAGGTGGGGGGAACCCCAGCAAAGACCAAACACTGAGAAGGGAACAGGAGGGATTAGCGATTCTGGAGAAGCAGGCTGGAAAAATGCAACCTGAGGTGATGTGAAACTGCAGTCTGGAAATTTGGCCATCCAGGCGGGAAATGCCTCGGAGCAGGAATACAGAAGCGCATCAGGGCTGGTGGGAATTCGCGATATGCTGTGGTGGTGGAAAGGGCCTGCGCACTTTGGGGTGACAGAAACACAGCTTCTCAACCTGCTGTGAGAGACAGCGAGCCTGGAGTCCCATCCTTGCCGGAGAAGTCCAGGCCCTGGAGGATGTGGAGACATGCCAAAGTTTTCTGAGAAGCAATGAGCCTGGTTGCGGGGGCTCCAGAAGACAAATTTTAGATTTTTTTTTTTAACGTGAACCATTTTTAAAGTCTTTATTGAATTAGTTACAATATGGCTTCTGTTGTTCATGTTCTGATTTTTTTGACCATGAGGCATGTGGGGGTCTTTGCTCTCCAAGCAGGGATTGAACCCTCACCCCTTGCACTGGAAAGTGAAGTCTTAACTATTGGACTGCCAGGGAAGTCCCAGATTAATTTCAGAAGAGTTGTATAGGTCAACTTTGAGGAGCGACAGGCCCATTTTGGGAAAAATTATAGCCCTTAACATTCTGTATATTTAAGATAAAAGAATAAGTAACTCAAGGAGCTTTTAAGGAAAGCCTTCTGCCTTCCAAGATTTCAGGTGAAAATACAGATCTGGACATAGATGAAGGAAATTTGGGGTAACCAAATTTGCAGGAAACATTGCATCCATCCCCAAATACGGTACTCCTCTGCATCAGTGTCGGGGGAGGGGTGGGTGCCGGGCTGTGTTGGTTAATGGCAGGGGTAAGAGGCAAGCTCAGAAGGGCTCAAGAACATCTGGAGAGGCCATGTGCTTTCAGAGTGGGTCTCTCCAGATCAAATCCACAGAATGAGGGCATGTTGTAGGCTGGGGGTGCCAACAGGAAGCCATCACAGCGGTCCAGAAGGGTGTGTTGGGCAGCAATGGTCAGAAGACTGGTGAAAAATAAGAAAGAGCCAACATTCAAAAGAAAAGTAGGACAAAGACGCTCTGGATGATTTAATGTAAGACTGGAGTCCCTACAGATGTTTGTACATCCATGTTCAGAGCAGCATTTTTCATGAGAGCCCAAAGGCAGAAACAACCCAAATGTTCACTGATAGATGAATAGATAAACAAAATGTGGCCTGCCATACAATGGAATATTATTCAGCTTTAAGGGGGAAGGAAATTCTGACAGATGTTACAACATGGATGAAACCTATACTTTATGAAGTAAGTCAGACACAAAAGAACAAATATTGATGATTCCACTTATATGAGGTCCCGAGAGCAGTCCAGTCCATAGAGATAGCAAGTAGAATGGTGGTTGTCAGGGGCTGGGAGGAGGTGGGGAGGATGAGACAGTTACTGTTTGATGGGTACAAGTTTTATTTTGGGACGATGAGAATGTTCTGGAGATGGACGGTGGTGATAGCTGCCCAGCAATGTGAGTATGCCTGATGCCACTCAACTGTACATTTAAAGATGGTTGAAACAGTAAATGCTGTGTTATGTCTATTCTACTACATTTTAAAAAACACTGCAACTCTCTATTTTATATTTTTATGTACTTAATTTTTAACCTCTCCAGATCTTTAACTTAAACATCTCCCCTATTGAGTGTGTGTGGAGGTGGTACGGGGAATTTATTTGGGACTCGGAAGGAAGCAGGAAAGGACAGTTTGGTGGTCTGTTGTTCCCTGTACACTGAGGTACAGGAAATGACATGTGTGGGAGTTGGTGATGGCCTCTCTTGTTTTTATTTTTCAGAGGAAGTGGTAGCAGCTCCCTGTTAATTCACCTTGAATTCTGCCAGGCAGCTTTAAAATCTGCATTGATATATATCAAGCAGTCGCATAGATGCCTACTAACTTAATTTGTGTTTTGCTCAGTCTTTATCCCCAGGAATGTTATTAAAATGTTCTTTCCTGGTCTTAAGTAACACTGTTCAGTTCTTGTAACCTCGCTGATTAATGGCGGGGTAATTGCCCTTCATTTCTTTGCCTTCAAAACAGTGCCACCTGGGTCTTTACTGCCCTCAAAACAGATGTCTTCTGCAGAGAGTGAAATTCCTACCAGTTCAGCCCCTCCTCCTCCAGCACATAGGTGAGAAGCCCCTGGGGTGCACAGGAAGGACGCTAAAGCAAGCAATCCTGCTGGAGCCTTCAGAAGAGTGACCCCAGCCCTTTCCCAGCTGAATTATCACTGCCTGGGCTGGGGCCAGTGCTCCCTCAAGGATCGGCAAAGAAGGATCACCTTCTAGAGAGGAATATGGATGCTGGCCAGGCAAAGAAACAGAAACAGCCCCCGAGAACGGGGAATGAGTGTGCAGTCCAGTGCGTGGTGTGTGGCTGCTTGTCTGTTTTCTGCTGATGGTGAGATTTTTACACAGTCACCGTGTCTGCCTCCCCAAGCACCTTCTGCAGTCCCCATCCTGTCACCTTCTGCTGCCCTACGAACCGGGTGTTCCTTTCCTTCCATTTTCGTAGGTGCAGAAACCGAAGTGCAAAGAGGGAAGTCACTGGGCCAAGGCCACACGTGTATTTGGTGTCAGAACTGGGATCTGAACCCAGATCTGTTTGATTCCAAAGCTTATAACCCTAAACAGAATAAGCACTGGGTCTAGTCTGGAGTCCCCTGCAGGTCCCAGTAGGCCTGTGGTTTCTGTTAACCTTGAGAAAGTAGGAGACAGGTAGAGACATTGTTGGACCAAGGAGTGCCTGCCCTCTCCTGCCCGGCTCACTTACGGCTACTTCTGACCATCAACCCAGTCTCTGGCCTCTGGGGCCCAGCTGGCCCTTCTGTGCTCAACATGAAGGCATAGTTCATCCAGCCCAGCTCACAGATGGGCCGTGCTGCCCAGCACGCTGTTGTTTTACCTCCTAAGTACTCTGTCAATCGAATTCTAGATCTGGAGTGTCCTTTCCTTTTAGGCCCTTACTGTGGCCTCTCTGGGCCTGGCATCCGGTTTACCAGTGAGTGGTTGTCACTGAATGAGTTAGTTACTCCTCTGGTTAGCCATGAAAGAGAGTCTTGGGAAGTGAGCCAGAGCTGAAATTCCCAAAGGAAAAAAAAATCCTCCACAGTGATTTCTGCCCCATTCTGTGTAGCTCTTGCCTTTATGCTGCAAAGTGAAAATATTAGTCTGCAATTGTATCTGACTCTTTTTGACCTCGTGGACTGTAGCCTGCCAGGCTCCTCCGTCTAGGGGACTCTCGAGGCAAAAATACTGGAGTAGGTTGCCATTTCCTTCTCCAGGGGATCTTCCAGACCCAGGGATCAAATCTGGGACTCCTGCATTGCAGGCAGATTCTTTACCGCCTGAGCCACCAAGGAAGCCCTTAGGCCCCAAGGGTCATCTCTAAAGATTTTTTAAATTAATAAACTAATTAATTTTATTTTTATTTATTTGGCAGGCAAGATCTTTTGTTGCAGCACTCACTCGGACTCTCTAGTTGTGGCACGAGGTCTCAGTAGTTGCAACTCACAGGCTTAGGTGCCTCGTGGCAAGTGGGATCCTCCTGGACCAGGCGTCCTCTGCATTGCAAGGCAGATTCTTAACCACCAGGGAAGTCCCAAGGGTGCTCTCTAAAAGAAGCTCCATCCTCTGTTCCCAGGAAAAAGACAAGGAAAGGAGGCTGTTGGCCATACAAAGAAGAAGGACTGTATAGGGGCCTGTGGATTGATGTGGAGGTCTTAGGGGCAGTTTGCAAGACTGCGGGTCACAGCCATTCGTGTGTGTGCTTCGTCCTGGCTGCTGATCGGTTGATCTGGCCCTCGGTGATCTGTTCCAGGGAGGGATGCAGTTTTCCCTTTTTCCATGTGGAAATCCTCCGTGGCAGGACATCTTCTGTCTCTCTAGGTTTCTCTGTAGGCGTGGGCTGTGATGGATCTGTGGCACCAGGGTTGGGGACAGCTCCTGAAAGGCCCTTGGGGTTTAGCCATTTCCTAGTTTTTCCTGTTCACCTACTGGATCAACAGCATGCTTTTTGGCCTTGCTCACCAGAATGTTGCTAATTCTCTGTGAATCCTTATCCTTTCCCTTCCCAGAGTGCTCAAGGACCACAAAGCCAGCTTCATTAAACTGGAAAGACTGGCCCTTTGCTAAGCAATCAATTTTACATGAAACTGAAACCCGAGCTAGGATTTTTGGTTCACCTCTCAGATCACAGGAATGTACTGCCTCATTACTAGTCAAATAAGCAGTTTTAAACAATCCAAAAACAGACTGACCACTTGCAATCCCAGGTAGTCTGTTAGGTCTTTTTGCTGGTTTGTGACCTACCTTTGCTTCTAAGGGGGTCTAGCATGGAAGGAAAGAGGCAGGAAATGAGATGAAGAATGAAAATTGGAGTGAGTGGACATTCTGGTTTATCAAACAGAAGTAACTTTAACTGTGTGTGTGTGTGGGGGGGGGAGGGACGGTGGAGGGAGGCATTTAGACATTCTGTAACTAAAGATTGTTAGTCATTTAACCTGGTGACCTACGAGTACTTGGGAAGTGTGTGTGTGTATGTTAAGGCCCGTGTGTTTTCAGTACATTCAGATCTACTCTAGGACAAAGATGACTTATCTATTTCCCACTGCTGTAATGTGAGCTCCTTGATGGCTGTTTTTTGTTTGTGTGCATGTTTATTTTGGTTTTCTAATCTTTTGTTCACTAATGTATTCCATGTACTTAGAACAGTGACTAGCGCAGAGGGATGCAGTAAATATTTGCGGAACGAATAAATAAATGACTATGAATGTGTGTGTAGATAGGTGTCCATACACGTACAGGCAAGAGTAACATCTTACCCATAAGTCAGTTATCTAACAACCTTGATTATGTAAAATAAGTGTAGAATTAGAACGTAGTCCAAAGGTCTATAGAGTAGCCATGCCTGGGGGTGATAAACCCTGTGCTCTTGTTTCTTTTTATTCTGTGTGTGTGTGTGTGTGTGTGTGTGTATGTATATATATATATATATCTTTTATTTTTAATTGGAGGATAATTCCTCTACAAATTTGAGTTGGTTTCTGCCGTATAGCAGTGCGAATCAGTCATAAATACACATATAAATTTGTAGATGTATGTGTGTATAAGCCTCCCTTCTGCCCACCCCCATCCCACCCCTCTAGGTCACCGCAGAGCACAGATCTGGGCTCTCTGTGTTACACAGCAGCTTCCCACCAGCTAGCTGTTTTCCACATGGTAGTGTCTATATATGTCAGTGCTACTCTGCTAGTTTGTCTCACCCTCTGCTCATGTTTCTTTATGCATAAGAGAGACATATGGTCCTTCAAAGCCAGGCCTACTTTAGATACTGTTTTTGGCCTGGAGCAGATCAGCAATGGCAAATTGAAGATAGAGACAATTACAGAGACAAAACCAACAAAGTGATGGCTAACAGCTTGACAGGAGGAGAGGAGACAAAAAACAGACCCCAGTAATCTATGTAGCACCTCCTGGAACCAGTTGGTTTAGGAGCACACAGCTTTTACACTTTACAATTCATTGGATATTATGTGATATAGTATGGTATGACATGAATTAATGTTTATAAGTAGACACTGAATCACTGGATGCTTAAATGATGTCTCATAACTATAAGAAGACAAGATTGTCTCTAATTCTTTAGAAAGAGTCCTTTGGAATAGTTTAAGTAACTGTTTCTTAACAAGTTTGTGCTTTCATTTGCTGTACCAGGAGGCGAAAAATTATGGCCTGCAAGCCACATTCAGTTTGCTGCTTGCTTTTATAAATAAAGTTTTATCAGAAATGGCCATGCTCATTCATTTACATATTATTTATGGCAACTTTTGCACCGTAGTAGCAGATTGAGTCATTGCAACAGAGACCATATGGCCTGCAAACCCCAAAATATTTATTGTCTAGTGCTTTATAGAAGTTGGCTGCTTCCTGATTTACGTGTTGGGTTCTTCCAGGATGTTAGTTTCTGCTCTTGTGTACATCTGATACATTTACATGCATTACTGAGTGATCTGTATACATAAATGTGTATAAACACTCGTTTCTGTGCGATAGTAAACACAACTAAATACTAAGCACCACATTTCCTTTACTGCTAAAACATAGCTCCATAGCTCTATAAAAGACTTTGGATCCAATTAGTCATTACTCTTCCTGCTTTGCTCAACTGAGGGTATGCTGTGACCTCTGAGACATTCTGGAGAACTATAGCATCCTCAGAAACCTCACTGCACGTTCATGGTCCTCTCAATGGCTCCTGGGGTGTAGGCATTTTGATTGCACTCAGCTTATATAAGACAGATGTCCTTGTGAAGGATTCAATGATTATGTATCCCAGATTACAGAGGGTCTTATGGGATTTTTAAATGGTACTGGAATCCAAGTGTAATAGCATGAAATATCATATACTTCCTAGATTATAGAATCTTTTCTAGGTAGAATTTGCTTTCAGGTTATTCTTGTGGCCTTTGCCACTGATTTCATGGAGAAAGCTTCTCCCTTGAAGGCAATCACACTGATTTATTATTCTGTGCCAATGTGGCTTTACCACACTAATGCTAGCTTTGACTAGTTCTGACTTCAGTGTACTTCTTGCTCAGCCTTTTGTTAATATACTTCACTTTGTTTTGTTAATTTTCAAGTACCAGGGGCCAATATTCATTATGGAAGGTAAGCTTCTAACATTGTAGATTCCCTCTGGGTAAAGTGTGCATAAGTGTCATTCAAATGAGCATAGTTTGGGGTGGCAGAGGGAATGCCTTTTTTATTGAAATGTAATAAAAGTGACCTTTTAAAAGTGTACATTTCAATAGCTTTTAGTATATTTACAAAGTTACACAGTCATCTCTTTTTTTATATATCAATATAAGAAATCTGGTTTATTTTTGAGGAACTGTAGGTAATCATACAGTCAGTCAGTTCAGTCGCTCAGTCGTGTCTGACTCTTTGCTACCCCATGAATCGCAGCACGCCAGGCCTCCCTGTCCATCACCATCTCCCGGAGTTCACTCAGACTCACGTCCATCGAGTCCGTGATGCCATCCAGCCATCTCATCCTCTGTTGTCCCCTTCTCCTCCTGCCCCAATCCCTCCCAGCATCAGAGTCTTTTCCAATGAGTCAACTCTTCGCATCAGGTGGCCAAAGTACTGGAGCTTCAGCTTCAGCATCATTCCTTCCAAAGAAATCCCAGGGCTGATCTCCTTCAGAATGGACTGGTTGGATCTCCTTGCAGTCCAAGGGACTCTCAAGAGTCTTCTCCAACACCACAGTTCAAAAGCATCAGTTCTTCGGCGCTCAGCCTTCTTCACAGTCCAACTCTCACATCCATACATGACCACAGGAAAAACCATAGCCTTGCAAGTTGCACTGAAATCCACATATTTATGCTCTGCTGAGATTTACCAAATAGCCTGTGTGCCATGGGGTTTGCTGAGTGTGGATTCTGACAGTCCTAGGTCCCAGGAGTTATTTTATATATCAGATTGTTCATCTCAGTTGAGCAGTGTCAGAGAGAACACCAGGACCTTGTGTCCCATCGCTTTGTCCTAACCTCAGACCTCAGTGGTTTGATCAGGCTTCCTAGCTCTGAAATTCTCTTCCTCTCCATGAAAGTGAACCCAGGAGAGCCTACCAAAAATGACAACTGCTCTGGCCGAGCTAGAGTTCTTGGTAGAGTTTGTATTGGGATGTCAATGGACTTTCTCTTCTTTTGTCCAACCCCTCCCCAAACTCTGTCCAGAAGGGCCCTGTGCAAGGAGGCTGGTCACTTGTTTATTCATTCCTTCGTAAGTATGTGTGTCTGCAGTGACCCTACACCACATGCTAGACCCTGAGAACACACAGGGAAGACAGACAGGATCCTACGGCTCGTGAAATTGATATTTTAATGAAGAGCAGAGACATCAAATGACTAATTACTCAGTTAATTCTGCAGTCACAGTTGTGATAAGTGCACCAAGAGAAATGTACAGCATCTTGTGATAGAAGAGTGCAATGTGGGGCCAGACTTAGTCTGCAGGCAGGGAAGTGTCTCTGAGGGTGTGATATTTTTTTAGCCAAGATCTAAAGGATAAATATGGCATGGGAAGGAGGAGAGGCAGAAGGTAGGAGCTACATCACAGACAGCCTTGCAGGCAAAGGGAGGATTTTGTATTAAGCTGTGGAAATTCCTGAAGCTCAAAACAAAACCCACACTAATTGCTGTGTGTTAAGGAGGAAGTTACTCCAGGTGTTTCTTGACTTTCTACTTTTGCATTCCAGTTGCCTATAATGAAAAGGATATCTTTTTGGGTGTTAGTTCTAAAAGGTTTTGCAGGTCTTCATAGAACCGTTCACCTTCAGCTTCTTCAGCATTACTGGTTGGGGCACAGACTTGGATTACTGTGATATTGAATGGTTTGCCTTGGAAACGAACAGAGATCATTCTGTTGTTTTTGAGACTGTATCCAAGTACTGCATTTCGGACTCTTTTGTTGACCATGATGGCTACTCCATTTCTTCTAAGGGATTCCTGCCTGAAGTAGTAGATATAATGGTCATCTGAGTTAAATTCACCCATTCCAGTCCATTTTAGTTTGCTGATTGCTAGAATGTCGACGTTCACGCTTGCCATCTCCTGTTTGACCACTTCCAATTTGCCTTGATTCATGGACCTGACATTCCAGGTTCCTATGTAATATTGCTCTTTACAGCATTGGACCTTGCTTCTATCACCAGTCACATCCACAGCTGGGTATTGTTTTTGCTTTGGCTCCATCCCTTCATTTGTTCTGGAGTTATTTCTCCACTGATCTCCAGTAGCATATTGGGCACCTACTGACCTGGGGAGTTCCTCTTTCAGTATGCTATCATTTTCCCTTTTCATACTATTCATGGGGTTCTCAAGGCAAGAATACTGAAATGGTTTGCTTCTCCAGTGAACCACATTCTGTCAGACCTCTCCACCATGACCTGCCCGTCTTGGGTGGCCCCATGGGCATGGCTTAGTTTCGTTGAGTTAGGCAAGGCTGTGGTCCTAGTGTGATTAGATTGACTAGTTTTCTGTGAGTATGGTTTCAGTGTGTCTGCCCTCTGATGCCCTCTTGCAGTACCTACCATCTTACTTGGGTTTCTCTTACCTTGGGCGTGGGGTATATCTTTACGGCTGCTCCAGCAAAGCATAGCCGCTGCTCTTTACCTTGGATGAGGGGTATCTCCTCACTGCTGCCCCTCCAGACCTTGAATGTGGAATAGCTCCTCTAGGCCCTCCTGCGCCCCCATACCCACCACTCCTTGGACGTGGGGTAGCTCCTCCCGGACGCCACCCCTGACCTCGGATGTGGGGTAGCTCCTCTCGGCCGCTGCCCCTGTCCTCGGACGTGGGGTAATTCCTCTTGGCCACCGCCCCTCGGGCATGGGGTCCTTCTGGCTTCTGCCCCTGACCTCAGACGTGGGGTAGCTCCTCTCGGCCACGTTCTGTACACCATCGCAGCCGCCCTGGAGTGCAAAAGTAGGAAGTCAAGAAACACCTGGAGTAACAGGCAAATTTAGCCTTGGAATACGGAATGAAGCAGGGCAAAGACTAATAGAGTTTTGCCAAGAGAATGCACTGGTCATAGCAAACACCCTCTTCCAACAACACAAGAAAAGACTCTACACATGGAAATCACCAGATGGTCAACACCAAAATCAGATTGATTATTTTCTTTGCAGCCAAAGATGGAGAAGCTCTATACAGTCAGCAAAAACAAGACTGGGACCTGACTGTGGCTCAGATCATGAACTCCTTATTGCCAAATTCAGACTGAAATTGAAGAAAGTAGGGAAAACCACTAGACCATTCAGGTATGACCTAAATCAAATACCTTATGATTATACAGTGGAAGTAAGAAATAGATTTAAGGGACTAGATCTGATAGATAGAGTGCCTGACGAATTATGGATGGAGGTTCGTGACATTGTACAGGAGACAGGGATCAAGACCATCCCCATAGAAAAGAAATGCAAAAAACCAAAATGGCTGTCTGAGGAGGCCTTACGAACAGCTGTGAAGAGAAGAGAAGCAAAAAGCAAAGGAGAAAAGGAAAGATATAAGCATCTGAATGCAGAGTTCCAAAGAATAGCAAGAAGAGATAAGAAAGCCGCCCTCTGCGATCAGTGCAAAGAAATAGAGGAAAACAACAGAATGAGAGAGACTAGAGATCTCTTCAAGAAAATTAGAGATACCAAGGGAACATTTCATGCAAAGATGGGCTCGATAAAGGACAGAAATGGTATGGACCTAACAGAAGCAGAAGATATTAAGAAGAGGTGGCAAGAAGACACAGAAGAACTCTACAGAACAGATCTTCATGACCAAGATAATCACAATGGTGTGATCACTCACCTAGAGCCAGACATCCCGGAATATGAAGTCAAGTGGGCCTTAGAAAGCATCACTAAGCATAAACAAAGCTAGTGGAGGTGATGGCATTCCAGTTGAGCTATTTCAAATCCTGAAAGATGATGCTGTGAAAGTGCTGCACTCAATATGCCAACAAATTTGGAAAACTCAGCAGTGGCCACAGGACTGGAAAAGGTCAGTTTTCATTCCAATCCCAAAGAAAGGCAATGCCAAAGAAAGCTCAAACTACCACACAGTTGCACTCATCTCATACGCTAGTAAAGTCATGCTCAAAATTCTCCAAGCCAGGCTTCAGCAATACCTGAACCATGAACTTCCAGATGTTCAAGCTGGTTTTAGAAAAGGCAGGGGAATCAGAGATCAAATTGCCAACATCCACTGGATCATTGAAAAAGCAAGAGAGTTCCAGAAAAACATCTATTTCTGTTTTATTGACTATGTATGTCAAAGCCTTTGACAGTGTGGATCACAATAAGCTGTGGAAAATTTTGAAAGAGATGGGAATACCAGACCACCTGACCTGCCTCTTGAGAAACCGATATGCAGGTCAGGAAGCAACAGTTAGAACTGGCCATGGAACAACAGACTGGTTCCAAATAGGAAAAGGAGTGTATATTGTCACCCTGCTTCTTTAATTTATATGCAGAGTACATCATGAGAAATGCTGGACTGGAAGAAACACAAGCGGGAATTAAGATTGCCGGGAGAAATATCAATAACCTCAGATATGCAGATGACACCACCCTTATGGCAGAAAGTGAAGAGGAACTAAAAAGCCTCTGACGAAAGTGAAAGAGGAGAGTGAAAAAGTTGGCTTAAAGCTCAGCATTCAAAAACGAAGATCATGGCATCTGGTCCCATCACTTCATGGGAAATAGATGGGGAAACAGTGGAAACAGTGTCAGTCTTTATTTTGGGGGGCTCCAAAATCACTGCTGATGGTGATTGCAGCCATGAAATTAAAAGACTCTTACTCCTTGGAAGGAAAGTTATAAGCAAACTAGATAGCATATTGAAAAGCAGAGACATTACTTTGCCAACAAAGGTCTGTCTAGTCAAGGCTATGGTTTTTCCAGTGGTTGTGTATGGATGTGAGAGTTGGACTGTGAAGAAAGCTGAGCACCGAAGAATTGATGCTTTTGAACTGTGGTGTTGGAGAAGACTCTTGAGAATCCCTTGGACTGCAAGGAGATCCAACCAGTCCATTCTGAAGGAGATCAGCCCTGGGATTTCTTTGGAAGGAATGATGCTGAAGCTGAAACTCCAGTACTTTGGCCACCTGATGCGAAGAGTTGACTCATTGAAAAAGACTCTGATGCTGGGAGGGATTGGGGGCAGGAGGAGAAGGGGACGACAGAGAATGAGATGGCTGGATGGCATCACGGACTCGATGGATGTGAGTCTGAGTGAACCCCAGGAGTTGGTGATGGACAGGGAGGCCTGGCGTGCTGCGATTCATGGGGTTGCAAAGAGCTGGACACGACTGAGCCACTGAACTGAACTGAAGGAGGAAGTTAGTGTGCAGTGGGGGGATTTATTGCAGTCACCCAAGTAGATGATAGTGGCCTTCATGACTAGGATGGGGACAGTTATGAATATGGAATGTGAATTTGAGATATATCGAGGAGATGGAGTTGACAGGATCTATTGCATCTCTGCAATTAGAATCCATCCTCCTTTTCCAGTTCTGGCTCCTGAGATGTCCTCATTGTTCTTTGGGCTCAGAGTACACTGTGTACACTGAGAGTCATTCAGTGTCCCAGAGTCAACTGGTAATCCTCTTAGGGGAGTTTCGGTATTTGTTGTTCTGTTGCTAAGTCATGTCTGACAATTTGCGACTCCATGGACTGCAGCATGCCAGGCTCCCCTGTCCTTCAGTGTCTTCTGGAGTTTACTCAAACTCAGTCCATTGAGTCAGTGATGCCATCCAACCATCTCATCCTCTATTGCCCCTACCTCCTCCTACCCAATCTTTCCCAGCATCAGGGTCTTTTGCAGTGAGTGAACTGTTCATATCTGATGACCAAAGTATTGGAGCTTCAGCTTCAGCATCAGTCCTTCCAATGAATATTCAGAGCTGACTTCCTTTAGGATTGACTGGTTTGATCTCCTTGCAGTCCAAGGGACTCTCAAGAGTCTTCTCCAGCACCAGAGTTTGAAGGCTTTGGCACTTAGCCTTCTTTCTGGTCCAATTCTCACATCTGTACATGACTACTGGAAAAACCACAGGGGAGCTTTAGAACTGTGTCTATAATGTCAAGGTCCCAGAAATACAAAGGGTAGGTTTTCCAGATTGTCCCTGGGGGATTTCACTGGAAAAGCCGAAGGTTCCAGAGAAGGCAGACCCTACAGGGACCTGGAGAAAATCATGGAGACTCAGACTAGTTCACAAGCTTCTTCTCCACAGCAAATTACATTCTCCACAATGAAAAGTTCCTCCCTCTTTTAAAAGCATCCAAATTACCTTGGTCTCACTTGCTGGCTGGTTGCCTGGCCACTGGCTGGGGGACATACCACAGCTGTGTGGGGCCTGGGCTCCCAGGCATCCACCCTCTCCCTCCAGGGTTCACATGATGCTTTACTACCCAGATGTAGATTTTTTTTTTTCACTTTCTCTCTGGATTTTCAAATTCTCAGACTATAGAATGAGTTTTGGGAAGTAATCCTTTGCTTTAGAGACCACCCTAGGTACTAGAAAACATCCTCAAATCTCATTGCACCTCAAGGAAATGCATTTGATTGCCCCTGAGCCTTTGGTGGATGGCGTACTGATTGTGTGCACCTTAAAAGTCCTGGTTGCTTGAGATTTGTCACACACTTGACCCAGTAAACAGTTTCTTGCCTTCAGTGGGTTTTTATTTCACCAACCAGAAAACTACTGCAAGATAAAGAAGTTAAAGAGTTAAAGGCCTTTGAGTCATTCAGATTAGTCATGTATGAATATGAGAGTTGAACGGTGAAGAAAGCTGAGCTCTGAAGAATTGATGCTTTTGAACTGTGATGTTGGAGAAGACTCTTCAGAGTCCCTTGGACTGCAAGGAGATCCAACCAGTCCATCCCAAAGATCAGTCCTGGGTGTTCATTGGAAGGACTGATGTTGAAGCTGAAACTCTAATACTTTGGCCACCTGATGTGAAGAGCTGACTCATTTGAAAAGACTCTGATGCTGGGAAAGATTGAGGGCAGAAGGAGAAGGGGACGACAGAGGATAGATGGTTGGATGGCATCAACGACTCAATGGACATGAGTTTGGGTGGACTCTGGAAGTTGGTGATGGACAGGGAGGCCTGGTGTGCTGTGATTCATGGGGTTGCAAAGAGTTGGACATGACTGAATGACTGAACTGTACTGAACTGAGTCATTCAGATAGTGTTCTGTGTCCAGGAGCCCAGGATAGAAAAGTGCAGAGACAATTGTCTTCAATGTTTTTATATAAATAAAAACTTTTTAAAAAAGCTTTTTCAAAAAATAAGTTTTTTAATTGAGGATATTGATGATGTGGATTCAAGCGGGGGAAAATTGGTCTCCCACCCCAAGGCGGCTCCTCAGTGTAGGATCTTCAGTCATTTTGCCTCCGTATTTCTGCTGAAGTTGATACTCTTTTATCTTTTTCCCCGTTTTTCCCAAGTGGTTGGAGGACCACTGCACAATTTCTTAGTAATCCAGACTAGTTTACTAGGATTAGAACCCATTGCTTCAGTGCCCAAGGAGGCAGCAATCCAGCTGGATAAGACCTTTGTATGAGGAGTTGGGGAGAGAAACAGGGGACAGGCAGAGAGAAAGCACCGACTTAAATAGGATTTGGAGAACAAGAATCAGATATTATTCATGTTTATTTTGGAAAGAAACAACCATAAATATATTTATATATTCCAACTATCTGCTTTCACTATTACTTTGCTTCTGGCTGAATTAGGAAGATAAATTCCTTTGGTATCTTTAGTGTATTAGTTGCTTGGGTGTGAATTGTTGGAAGAAATAGTACATTTCACACAGGGATCGTTTGAGATTTAAGACTCAGGCTGGCCAATGACTTTATTGTATAAAAACTGTTAAAAATATTTAGAAAGTCCCATAAAATCTGTGTGTGTGTTTGTTTTTTTTGTACTATGATATATATATTTTTGAGAATCTCCATTTGCCTGCCAGGATAATGAATACCCTCCACACCTTAAGGTCATTGTCCAAATCAGCATGATGAAAGCACCTGTGAATATGAATGCATGGTTTGCCAAAAGTTGTTGCTAAATTTTTAAAACTTTAGCTGTTTGTTTGTTTGTTTGTTTTGCTTTTAGCAGTAGATTAGAGGTAGGAAAGAAGTCATCTTGGAATTGGAATAAAGCATAAATTCTTTGCTCCTGATTGATAAGACCTCATCCATGGCTGCTCAAGGTTCAGTTCATTGTTCTTGTCAATGCTTGATGGCTTTGACAGGCCACAAAGTCTCAAGTGAAATAGATGTATTTGGTCAGGAGCTGCTGACTTATAAATCATTAACTACAATGCTCCACCTGTAAAGCAGAGGAATTGGCCGAGGTGTGGTTTTGATTTACAAGGTGAAAGCAAGAAGACCTTTGCTGTGCTGTCACAGCCAGTGAAGGTAAACATTCAACAGAAATCCAGGATGCTTCCTACACATCCCGAGAAGGCCGAGGGCTTCCTTGGTGGAATTGCCAGGCTGTCTTGGGGTGCAGGTGGGTCTCTGGCCCTATGCTGCTCTAACCAGAACAACTGTGCTCTCCTTCCCTCTCTGTTTCCCTCTCTCCCTCCCTCCTTCTTTCCTTCTTTTCTCCCTTCTTTCCTTCCTCTCCCCATCTCTCTCTTCATCCCACTCTCATTACACAGCTGCAGCCTTGGTAAAATCCTGTTGTCCACCCACTTGGCCCATGAATTTGCCCAATGGAACCTGGGTAAAGTAAAGTACAAGACCATGATGACTGTGTTCAGTTTCTTTTTATAAAATTTTTTTTTCATTGGAGGATAATTGCTTTGCAATGTTATGTTGGTTTCTACCATACAGCAGCGTGAATCAGCTGTATGTATACATATACATCCTTTCTTTTGAGCCTCCCTCCGCACTCCCGTGCCACGCCTGTAGGTCGTCACAGAGTGTCAGGCTGGGCTCCCTGTGTTATAGAGCAGCTTCCCACTGGCTGTCTGTTTCACGTGTGACAGTGTGTATATGTCAGTGCTGCTTTCTCAGCTTGCCCTGCCCTTTCCTTTCCCTGCTGCGCCGACGCGTCTGTCCTCTACATCTGCATCTTTATTGCTTCCCTGCATATAGGTTCATCCGCTATTTTTCTAGATGCCATACATATATGCATCAATATATGATACTTTTGTCTCTTTCTGACTTACCCTATTCTGTCTAACAGGCTCTAGGTTCGTCCACCTTACTCAGTCTGACTCAAATGCATTCCTTTTTATGGCTGAGTGATAGTCCATTGAATATATGTACCATATCTTTACGCATTCATCTGTCGATGGGTGTCTAGATTGCTTCCATATCCTGGCTATTGTAGATAATGCTGCAATGAATATCAGGATACATGTGTCTTTTTGAATCGTGATTTTCTCAGGGAATAAGCCCAGTAGTGGGGTTTCTGGGTCAAATGGTGGTTTTATTCCTAGTTTCTTAAGGACTGTTTTCCACAGTGGTTTTATCAGTTTATATTCCCGCTTACAGTGCATGAAGAGTCCCTTTTCTCCACACCCTTTCCAGCATTTATTGTCTGTAGATTTTTTGATGATGGCCATTCTGACCACTGTGAGGTGATATCTCATTGTAGTTTTGATTTACATTTCTCTAATTATGAGCAATGTTGAGCACCTTTTCATGTGTTTATTGGTCTGTGGTATATGCTCTTTGGAGATATGTCTGTTTAGGTCTCCTGCCCATTTTTGATTGGGCTGTTTGTTTTTCTGACATTAAGTTGTATGAGCTGCTTATATATTTCAGAGATTAATCCCTTTGCCAGTTGCTTTGTGTTCATTTACTGACCATTTACCTTGAGCAGGCTCTCGGTCCCAGCTGGCAACTGTACGATTCACTATCCTCTCTCCTGGCTGACTACTTTACACCTTCCTCTTCTTCCCAGCCTCTGACACTACACTTTCCGTCTTCATTCTCAGTTGAATTTCCCAGGCTGCCACCATCTGCCCACCTGTTCTCCATTTTGGCTGATACAGTGGGTGGGTCTGAACTCCTTAAGGCTGGGTGTCCTCTAAATGCCACCTCACCAACTGGCTCGGTGACATCCTCCAGTGGCCTCTTCTTCTTTCTGTATCATTTTTTCCTTCTTATGGATCATTCCTTTTAGAATATTAAAATGCTGTTATAGCTCACGACTTAAAAAAAATTAAGAACTCTCTTGACCTCATATCCCCCATTAACTACTGCCCCATTTCTTTGATTCCCTTTGCAGCAAATCTATCTTTTTAGAAAAGACTTATTTGGCCTCTATCTTCAGACTCTCATCTTCACTTTTTCTTGGGCTTTCTCCATTCAGCCTTTAGTTGACATCTCTCAGTCAAAAACTCTTGCAAAGGTCATAGAAGATAGTAATGATAGATGGATGATATGTGAGATGTAACAGACATTCACTGTGCTATGATCATCTTGCTACATTCGTTCAAGGATTTGTTGACCACCTGCTATTACAGACACCGTTGTTTTTTATGAATATTAACTCACTTATGCTTGTAAGGTAGGTACTGTTTTTATCCTCATTACGTGGATGAGGAAACAGAGAAACGGAGAGATGAAAGAATTTATCTTCTTTCATCTTTCACATATATAGTGTGCATGCTGACTTTTCAGCCCTCCTTTTATTGATACTTGACTACCTGTCGTGTTTACCATTGACCATTCCCTCCTTCCTGAACCACTGTTTCACTTTGTTTCCTTAGGTTCTCCTTCTACTTCACTTAACTGTTCCTTTAGGTATCTTTTGCAGGTTCCTTCTTATTTCCCCTAAATAGATCCTGGGAGCTCAGTCATCACACCTCTTCTCTGTCTACTCTCACTCCCTGGGTAACCCCCGCAGCCCCACGGTTTTAAATGCCATCTACACACTGTTGGCCTCTGAAGTGTTGTCTCTAGCTTGGGTCTCACTTCTCGACTTGACATTCTCCCCAACTTCATTTTCAACAGTTCCCCTTCTCACTCACCTGCTGCAGCCATGCTGTCTTTTCTGTTCCTAGCTATGCTGATCGTGCTCCCACCTGGGCTTTCTGGACCTGGCCTGGCTTAGGATGCTTTCCCTAGACGTCTCCTGGGCCCACAAACTTGCTACATTCAAGTCTCTGTTTAAGAGAGGCCATCTCTGCTTGTCATGTGGAAAAGAGCAGCCCCTTACTCCAACTTCCAAGTGTCCTTTGACCTGCCTTGCTTCATTGTTCTCTGTGTATCACCACAGGGCAGCTTATGTACTTGCTCATTATTCATTTTTCTGCAGAAGAGAGCTCCGGGCAGCTGAGCTCTGCAGAGCTTGGTCTCCGCTCTGTTGCCAGTGTAGGGTGTGTAATAGGTGCTTAATAAATAGCTATTGAGTGAGTGATTGAAGTCATCACAGGAAACGCATGGACAATGCCTTTTAGAACTCCATGTCTTTAATTTTTTTTAAGTCAATTGATTCACATTTACAAGATGAGTAAAATAACAATGTATAAATGAGTTTTCCTTCCTCTTCCCTTAAGTTTTATGACACTTATAAATTCACCTGAAATTGTAATAAAAGATTCCAGAAGCTTTTACAGCATGTTTTCAGTTGATGATAACGTCCAGAAATAGTTTAAATAACAACATTAACAGGTTATGGTTTTCCTAAAGGACCACAGTATTTTTAAAAGAGAAACTTCAATAATTCCATTTTACTACTTCCCTAAGCCTTTGAAATACATGGTACTCATTAATGTTGAATTATTTACTAGAAGTAATCCCTCCCCCCACGCAAAATACCTACCCTGATATTAACTGCCTCGAGTTTAAAGGTTTTTGTCTCAATACTATTGGCTTAATGAATTAAGTTCTAAGGAAATGTGGCCAGGCTTAGTTAACAATAAATCAGGTAATACTATTTGTAGAAAAAGTAACCAAAACTCTGCTTGTAAATAATAATGTGGAAGAATCTGGTCTCAATCAAACCACTGTCCGCAGCTGGGCTCTATTTTCAGCTCGCAAACATAGTGGAGTTAATATTGAATGTACCTGTATTTGAAGCTTGAATAACACAAGCATGTACTCTCTTGAGAACAAGCTTTTGCAAAAAATCAGCGGAGAACTGCACCTGAAACACGTTTATAACATCTTAGTTCCAGAGGATTGTCTTGGAGCAATTAAAAAAAAAAAAAAAGTGTGGATAGCCTCTTGACCATGTAGCTGGTATTAGAAAAAAAAAGAGTATTTTTTTGCATAAATAATTGCCCTTCACATTCCACCAAAGGCATTAGTCTGATCAGCCAGTGGCTGTGTGACAGTCAGCTGTGGTACTGTCTGGCTTGGTGGACCCCTATGTCGGGTGCCAGGCACAGGTGTCCAGAGGTGTGCGCAGTTAGCCTGCAACGTTCGAGGCTTGGGAGAAATGATCTGAGCAGTGGCTAGGGGAGAACACAGATCTTGCTGCGTCAGAATCCCCTTCTTTCTGAAGGATATTTCTTGAGAGTTTTGTGCCTGTTTCAGCATAGCCCCCTCTAGATAACCAGGGGCTCACTGAGAAGTAGGTTCTAGTGTCACCTCACAGGCCACTGTGAAACTCTTGACCTTCTCTGAAGCTTGCCATGTGCCATGGGCCACAGAAGTTTCTGCCAACCCCTCAAAACATGGTTGGTTAAAATTGTAGCTGGGTTCCAAGTGTCCTTCTAGTCCCTGGGCTGGTGTCTCCTGAACAGGACTGCCTGCCCTGTTGCTGACCTCTTGACCCCGAGTAGACGTTGGGATGCAATCTGTGGCCATCCGAACCCGCATAAGGCTGTCCCGCTGAGCCCTCTTCTGGCCGTGACCCTGAGTAGACGTTGGGATGCAGTCTGTGGCCATCCGAACCCGCATAAGGCTGTCCCCCTCTGCTGGCTGTGTACGTTCTGGGTGTGTGCTCTGCATCTTGTGGGCCGTGATGCACGTGGACCCGACTCCTGGATCCCAGATCACTAGGGTGAACATCAGTCGTGCAGAGACCCACCAGGCCTGCCTGATGGGGCCATTGCTCGTGGCTGGCCCACTGCACTGAGGGGGTTACATGATTCCAGGGGACATTGTGTAAGGTCTTCCTGGCTCTTGGTAACTATTCCACAGTGTTGAATTGTTCCCTTTGCCTGGCTTGTAAGTGGGCTCACAACAGAAGTCTAGATAGTGAAGAACTCTATTGCTCTGTCCTTCTGGAAAATTCCATCACAGCAGAGAGGAGAGGAGGCCAGGGAACTGACTTCTCACAGGTGTCCTAAGGCACCTGGACAGAGCATACCAGGGTCAGTCTCACTGCACAGGGAGGAGGCAGAGCCACCCCAGCTTTATCTTTTCTGACCTTTTCATTGTGACACACTTAGCTGAGACTGTTTCCCTGTCTGGAAACAGGGAGCTGGACTTGATGCTTGACCTTGGCCTCTCTGGCCTCCCTGTGTAGGCTGTCTTTGGTCCTGTTATTCTGTTATCCTTTTTGACGCATGGACCTTGCGCCTCCTGGCTGTGAATAGACAGGTGCACAATTAGGACATGGCTTCCCCCGACTGTTCTTCACGTAGTCAACAAAGGAAAAACTTATTGTTTATAATAATAACATGTTGCATTTGTAGAGTTCTTCACAAAGTGCTTTTATGTCTATGTTCTTGTTTCATACTTACATCAATATTTATCCCGTCTTATGATGAGAAGGCTAAGGTTCAGGAAGGCTGAATGATTTGACCAAGGCTCTGAAACTAAAAAATAGAAAAGCCTGTACCAAAACCCAGATGCTGGTAATTCAGGTCCAGAGCTCTGCTCAGCTCCGCTAGCTCTTCATCATCCCCCCCAGATGAGAAGGATGTACTATTTTGTTATGAATTGTTATAAAATATTTTGTAATAGTCCATAAAAGTTGGGGCTATGCTTGTTTTCCAACACCTATCAAAGAACCTGACACAATTATAAGTGTTTGATAAATGAATGACAGTGAATAAAGAAATGAATGAGTGAATATACTGAATGAATAGGTAAACAGGGCAAAATATGTCAGTCTGCATTTGTATTGGGAATTACTGCATGTTAAGGAGTTTTAAAATGTGGTCACATATGTGTGGGGATATGCTCTAAGTCTTTCACTCCTCCTGACTCCCTGTCAGGATGGAAGGCCGAATCCAGTTTATACCATGTTTCTTAAAATTTTCTTGGAATCTGTAACCAAAATTGAAATCTATTTTTGAATGTGTTCTATGCTCTTATTCTCCCATTTCTGCTTCTTTAAGATTTACTTCGGGGCAGGTAACTTTGCTTGGGTCCAAGTGTTGCCATCTTATCTCATATTAGACACATAAATCACTGGAAAACATATCCTGAGGAGATCTCATTGAGGCAGGGAGTGGGAGGTGGGGGAGATGACTTTTCTTCCCAGGCTTGGAAATTTCAATTCCTGAGCCTGTCTTACCTGTTTTCCCTGAGCCCCACCAGAGTCATCTTACTAGTTTCCTAGAAAGATGTGTGTTTCTGTGTGTATGTGCACATGCGTGAGTGTGTGTGTTGTTCACTCACCAAGTTGTGTCCAACTCTTTGAGACCCAATGAACTGCAGCACGCCAGGCTCCCCTGTCCCTCACCACCTCCCAGAGTTTGCCCAAGTTCATGTCCATTGAATTGGTGATGCCATCTCATCCAGCCATCTTATCCTCTGTTGCCCTCTCCTCCTGGAATGTGTGTAGAGTGTGCCCGCCCACCCCCCTCAGTCTGAATGCATTCCTTTCCCACTGATGTTGTTATCTTCCTAAGATTGACATGTCAGAAAGTTCTCCCTGGTGGTCTAGTGGTTAAGACCCCACACTTCCAATGCAGGGGGTCCTAGTTCCATCGCTGTATGGGGAATTGGATCCGCTATGCTGCAACTAAGACGCTGCTGCTGCTAAGTCGCTTCAGTCGTGTATGACTCTGTGCGACCCCATAGACGGCAGCCCACCAGGCTCCGCCGTCCCTGGGATTCTCCAGGCAAGAACACTGGATTGGGTTGCCATTGCCTTCTCCAATGCATGAAAGTGAAAAGTGAAAGTGAAGTCGCTCAGTCGTGTCTGACTCTTCGCAACCCCATGGACTGCAGCCTACCAGGCTCCTCCATCCATGGGAGTTTCCAGGCAAGAGTACTAGAGTGGGGTGCCATTGCCTTCTCCAACTAAGATGCAGTGCAGCTGAATATTAACACATCAGAGATCTTGGTGAGATAGTTGCTGTTGCCTTAAGTTTCTTACACAATTAGTTTATATACGTAGACAATGTATACGAATCAACCAGTTCAAACCTGTCTTCTGTAGGCTCTGTTAGTCAGAAGGCCCCTTTAGAAAATATGGAGATAGGTGAATAATGTAACAGGGTAGCAAATAAGTACAACTGGCACTCTGTCAAATGCAGTGCCATCTCCCATGTGCTAGAGTGACTGGAGGCAGCAGAGAGGGCTGTCCTGGTCTGCTCACCCTCTCTCTTTCTGATACTAACCTGGGCTTCTTGTGGTTGAGCCTGTATAGGAGCATCTAGAAGGCATCACTCAAAACAGCTTCAGCTCTTCCTCACATCCCCAGGATGCTGTGGCAGCCCTGCCTGCTGCAAGACTCCTCTGAGAAGCCAGGAATCACTGTGGCCCTGAGAGAGATTAAAATTGTGTTGGTGGGGGGTTGGCAGGGGTGGCAGTCTCTCAGGAGGATGCCAGTCATGGTACAGGCCCAGGGGCATGTCTAGAAACCATCACTGCCTTGCGGTAACTCCTGGTCAGGATTGAGAGGGTGGGGCCCTGAATCAAGGCTGGCTGGATGGCTGGTTCTCTGACTTGTGGGTTTGTAAACAGTTCACAGCAACTGGCTTCTTAGAAATGACTGTTACTAACCAAAGCTGGCAGAGGAGCTGGATAAAGCCTTCCTGCCTGTCCCAAGCCTCCAGCCCTCCCAGCCCCCCCATATTCAGAGCTTTTTGAGTGGTCTTGTTCATCTCAGTGACTTTTCACTTGAGATCATTATGGAAGAAAGAAGGGTAAGAAGGATTGCTGGCTCTTCTGTGATTAATCCATCCCACCCCAAACGAGAAGATGAATGTCTGAGGACGCGGATGGTTAGGTTCCCGGCTGCCCAGCTCAGATCTTATAACTAGGTTGTGGAAGTGTGATCCGTCCGATGTGTCTAGGACTCCCCTTGCCAAGGGTGTGTTATGGCATCACTAACGTATCAAGAGTGGAAACAGAAATGTCCGGTCAGGTCCTCGTCCTCTCGGTCTCCTCAGCCGGGGCACATACGGAGGAAGCCTTTAGGACTTCGCTCACCAAACCCACCCAGCATGGAACCTGGCATGTAGCCTGTGCTACATAATGTGGTTTTTGCAGGAACAAAGACTCTCTGGTCTTCTCTATAATTGCACCAAATTACATCTCAGAGATGACTTTTTCTTGCCATGGCACTGGTTTTCTTTCTCCAAGAGGGAAATTGCAAAGTTACCATGACATGAAATCTGGCCAGAGGCTTGAAGGATTTCGTAGTTATAGCAACCTCAGCGGTGCCCTCTCGCCCCGGGGCAGCGGCAGAGCTGAGCGTGACAGACTCACTGCCGCCCCCTGAGCCGCCGGCCAGATCCGCGGTTCCGTGTGGTCGGGACTCGAGTCTCCTGTCAGCCTCTCCCACCGCACTCTAGAAGATATCGCCTGGCCTGCCAGCAGTGCCTGTCTCACCAGCAAGGGCGGCCCCAGGCTGGGAGCCTTGGTGTGGGGGGTTTATAAGCCTGGGGCCAGTGCCTGCCTCCCCCCGCTCACTCACCCACACCCTCTGTGCCTGGCTCGCTAGTCAGCCAATACCCAGTATCCAGAGGTCAATGTAGAGATTGTGCTTTTTAGAATTTTTTTTTTTAATTTATGTATTTTTAATTGGAGGATAAATTAAGAGACGCTTACTTCTTGGAAGGAAAGTTATAACCAACCTAGACAGCATATTCAAAAGCAGAGACATTACTTTGCTAACAAAGGTCCGTCTAGTCAAGGTTATGGTTTTTCCAGTGGTCATGTATGGATGTGAGAGTTGGACTGTGAAGAAAGCTGAGAGCCGAAGAATTGATGCTTTTGAACTGTGGTGTTGGAGAAGACTCTTGAGAGTCCCTTGGACTGCAAGGAGATCCAACCAGTCCATTCTGAAGGAGATCAGTCCTGGGTGTTCATTGGAAGGCCTGATGCTGAAGCTGAAATTCCAATCCTTTGGCCACCTCATGTGAAGAGTTGACTCATTGGAAAAACCCCTGATGCTGGGAGGGATTGGGGGCAGGAGGAGAAGGGGATGACAGAGGATGAGTTGGCTGAATGGCATCACGGACTCGATGGACATGAGTCTGAGTGAACTCTGGGAGTTGGTGATGGACAGGGAGGCCTGGCGTGCTGCAATTCATGGGGTCGCAATGAGTCGGATACGACTGAGCGACTGAACTGAAATGGACTGAACTGAACTGAACTGATAAGACATTTAGCATCATCCTTAGCCTTTACCCACCAGATGACAGTAGCTCTGTCTCAGTTGTGACAACAAAAATGTCCCCAGGTATTTCCAAATGTCTCCTAGGGATCAAAATCAACAGCTGTTGAAACTACGGGAGTAAGGAGAGAAGCAAGAGCCATTTATCACTGTCTTGAATTATTGTCTAGAAAAAGTTGAGGTTTTCAGAATAGTTGCAGTCCGTTGGGTGGCATGGTGAGCCCTGCAGGAAATGGCCAACTTCTCTCCAAAGGCCGCGGCTAGGCTTAGAAACTTAAAAGGGAGAGGCACCTCTTCCTTCTCCCTGCCCCATCTCTGTATCCCTTCCCATCCCTTCCTCTGTAACCCTAAACCACTGAATCACCAGGGATATTTATTAAAATGCACCCGGAGCCTTAATCATGTCTATTGAGGCAGTGATGCCATCCAACCATCTCATCCTCTGTCGTCCTCTTCTCCTCCTACCGTCAATCTTTCCCCGCATCAGGGTCTTTTCCAATGAGTTGGCTCTCTGCATCAGGTGGCCAAAATAATCAAGCCTCAGCTTCAGCATCAGTCCTTATAATGAATATTCAGGCTTGATTTCCTTTAGGATTGATTGGTTTGATCTCCTTGCAGTTCAAGGGTCTCTTAAGAGTCTTCTTCAGCACCATAGTTTGAAGGCATCAGTTCTTCAATGCTCAGCTTTTTTTTATTGTCCAGCCCTGACATCAGTGCATGACTACTGAAAAAAAACCATAGCTTTGATGACATGGACCTTTGTTGGCAAAGTAATGTCTCTGCTTTAATATAGCTTTCCTTCCAAGGAGCAAGAGTCTTTTAATTTCATGGCTGCAGTTACCAACCCCAGTGATTTTGGAGCCCCCCAAAATAAAGTCTGTCACTGTTTCCATTGTTTCATTCCCCATCTGTTTGCCATGAAGTGATGGGACCAGATGTCATGAAGTGATGGGACCAGGTGCCATGATCTTCATTTTTTGAATGTTGAGTTTTAAGCTAGCTTTTTCACTCTCCTTTTTCACCTTCATCAAGAGGCTCTTTAATTTCTCTTCTCTTTCTGCCATTAGGATGGTGTCATCTGCATATCTGAGGTTACTGGTATTTCTCCCTGCAATTTTGATTCTAGCTTGTGCTTCATCCAGCCTGGCATTTCACATGATGTACTCTGCATATAAGTTAAATAAGCAAGGTGGCAATATACAGCCTTGACATACTCCTTTCTGAATTTTGTTGTTCCATGTCTGATCCTGTCACTTCTTGACCTGCATACAGGTTTCTCAGGAGGCAGGTCAGGTGGTCTGGTATTCCCATCTCTTTCAGAATTTTCCACAGTTTGTTGTGATCCACACAGTCAAAGGCTTTAGCATAGTCAATGAAGCAGAAGTAGATGTTTTTCTGGAATCCTCTTGCTGTGTTAGACAATGACAGAAGGCAGAGCAGAGGGTTAGGGAGTGCTTGGGGTGACTTACATCTGTAATGAGGTGGTCAGGGAGGCCTCATTATAAGAGGATATTTGACCAACTTGCAGGTGGTAAGAGATAGTCAGGCCTGTATATATGGGCACAAGTCTTCCGTGAAGAAGGAGGAGGGAGTACAGAGCCACTGAGGTGGCAGTGAGCATTCCTGGTGTGATGGAGGAACAGCTCAGGCCCTTGTGATTGGAGAGACTGAGTCAGGGAGCAGTGGTTGGAGCTGAAGTTCGAGAAGGAGCAGGAGGCCAGGTCCTGTAGAGCCCAGTGCAAACACTTTGATTTTTTTTGTTTGTTTGTTTTTGGGGTTTTGTTTAGTTTTATTTTTTGAGTCTTCAAATTACTTTTTAATTTTAATTTTTATCCTGCAAATGCTACTTGAAATAAGTAATCCAAGTGAATCCACAGACTTCAGTCAATTTAGGGTCAGAGATTTAATGACTAGATGACTGGTATCTAAAATGAGTTTTGTAAACACAGACTCTAATACTTTGATTTGACTCTGAGGGAAGTAGGGTGGGGGCCATGGGAGGATTTTTAGCCAAGGACCACTAGGATCAGATTTAAGACTTATGAGGATCTCCCTGGGTGCTGTCTGGAGTAGATACCAGGGGGGCAAGCGTAGAAGTTATCATTACTGTTGAAATTATGGCATGGTTTCTGCCCCCTAGGAATTTACCACGATTGTGGAGATAGAGCATGTACGGCTCTAACCAACAAGGAAGTGTTTGCTAAGTAATGTGAGTCACTCAGACCAGAAAAGTGCAATGGAAGTGCCTCCTGGGAGTCAGACTTTGTGGACGAGCTGGGCCTTACTATGGATAAACAAGATTTTTTTTTTAGTGTAATGGGTATATGATTGACATTCACTAAACGGTACATATCTGAAGTATACAATTGGATATATTTGGTCACACATAGATACCCAGGAAACGATCACACTGGTGAACATATCCATTACCCTCCCACTCCCAGCCCTCTAAATTTTCTTGTGGTTTATAAGGCAAGATGGGAATTGTCATCAGGGCAGGAATGTAAGCAAAGGCACAGAGAGGGGAAATGAAGACGCTTCTAAGGGGCAGAGGGAAACCACCCTGACTGTCCTGCAGGGTCACATGAGGAACCCAGAGAAAGATGTCTGACAGGACAGCTTGAAGTAAATTACACGGGGCCCTTGACACTGGGTTGTAAGGTTTAGCTCACAGGGGGACCGGCAGAAGTCTTTAAGTTTATTGTGGTTTATGGTCAAAACTGGAGAAGGAAATGGCAACCCAATCCAGTATTCTTGCCTGGAAAATTCCATGGACCTGGCGGGCTACAGTTCATGGGGTCACAGAGAGTCGGCCACAACTGAGCACATCAGCACATGGTCAAAACAGAGTTTATCTGCTAAAATTCCATCTTTTAAAAACAACAGCAGCAACACCAAATTTTAGGTACCTTATCTTTTTGTGGTAAGTCCAAGAAAACATAGCAAAGTACATTTCTGCAGTGTTTCATACACATAAAATCAATTAAAGAAATAAAAAGAAACATTAGGAAATTCCATAATTAGATAATCAAGAGATTCCGTAATACAACTTGGGCTTCACTGGTAGTTCAGCTGGTAAAGAATCCACCTACAATGCAGGAGACCAGTTTGATTTCTGGGACCCGAAGATCTGCTGGAGATGGGATAGGCTATCCACTCCAGTATTCTTAGGCTTCCCTGGTAACTCAGACGGTAAAGAATCCGCCTGCAATGCAGGAGATTTGGGTTCAGTCCCCGGGTTGGGAAGATCCTCTGGAGAAGGGAACGGCTACCCACTCCAGTATTCTTGCCTGGAGAATTCCATGGACAGAGGAGCCTGGCAGGCTATATAGTCCATGGGGTCACAAAGGGTTGGACATGATTGAGCGACTTTTCACTTTAATACAACTACTTACAGATGGATAAGAAATCCATTTGCCACCTGATGGTTCATCATAGACCACATGTAAAAAGTATGTCTAATCTGTTCAGTTGCTAAGTTGTGTCCATCTCTTTGCAATCCCATGGACTGCAGCATGACAGGGCCCCTTGTCCTTCACTGTCTCCCTGAGTTTGCTCTAACTTATAGGCATTGAATTAGTGATGCTATCTAACCAACTCATCCTCCGCTGTCTTCTTCTTTTCTTTCAATCTTTCCCAGCATCACGGTCTTTTCAAATGAGTCAGTTCTTCGCATCAGGTGGCCAAAGCATTGGAGCTTCAGCTTCAGCATCAGTCCTTCCAATGAATATTCAGGGCTGATTTCTTTAGGATGGACTGGTTAGATCTGCTTGCAGAGCAAGGGACTCTCAACAGTATTCTCCAACACCACAGTTCAAAAGCATCAATGCTTCAGTGCTCAGCCTTTTTTATGGTCCAACTCACATCCATTCATGACTACTGGAAAAATCATAGCTTTGACTATACAGATCTTTGTCAGCAAAGTAATGTCTCTGCTTTTGAATATACTGTCTAGGTTTGTCATAGCTTTTCTTCCAAGGAGCAAGTGTCTTTTAATTTCATGACTGCAGTCACCATCTGCGCTGATTTTGGAGCCCAAGAAAATAAAGTCTGTCACTGTTTCCATTGTTTCCCCATCTATTTGCCATGAAGTGATGGGACCAGATGCCATGATCTTCGTTTTTTTAGCATTGAGTTTCAAGCCAGCTTTTTCACTCTTCTCTTTCACTTTGATCGAGAGGCTCTTTAGATACTCTTCACTTTCTGCAGAGGGGTATCATCTGCATATCTGACACCTTCCAACATGGGAGGCTCATCATTTTTGCCTTTTCATGGGGTTCTTGCAGCAAGAATACTGGAGAGGGTTGCCATTTCCTATCCCTGAGGATCTTCCTGAGCCAGGCATCTGGACTGTGCTAAACATGTTGCACATATAATACTTACATAACTCATTAAAATAGGGACTATTATCATTTTCCATTTTTACATTTAAGGAGACTGAGGCTTGGATAGGTTTTTAAAAATGGCTTCCTGTCCCACAGCTACTGAGTTATGGAGACAGGTCTTGATCCTCCCATGAGAGTGGAAGTGTTAGTCACTCAGTCCTATCTGATTGTTTGTGACCCCATCGACTATAGCCCACCAGGCTCCTCTGTCCATGGAATCCTCCAGGCAAGAATACTGGAGTGCCATGTCCTTCTCCAGGGGAATCTTCCCCACCCAGGGATCAAACCCAGGTCTCCTACATTGCAGGCAGATTCTTTACCATCTGAGCCACCAGGGGAGCATCTGAACCTGCTATACTCACTAACAAGCTTTTTCAAAAGCATCAAGACACTGTCCATGCCATCCAGTTGGAAAAGATGAGAGACATAGACAGAAAAATAATTTCTGTGGTCGTGATGAGAAATACCTCAACTATTCTTTTCCTCAAAAGAATCCATGAAGTTTTCTTAATCATATGAAGTTCCAATTAAAAATCTCCTTTTTCCTTTGAAGCAGATAAGTCTTATCATATGCAACACTTTTTCACATGTTGCAGCAAGCAGCCCTGTTAATTGCATCCTGCCTGCCTCTGGTGCTCCCAGCAGCCTCGCGTCCTGAATATAATCATTCAAATTGAAGCACATGTGCATCTCTAACGGGCCAGCATCTCTCGTCTGTAACACTAGGCGGGGTGGCTTAGGCCATGTGCAAAGTCACTACAGTCCAGGTTAATTTGGTTTCTTATATAGAACAACTTTAGTCTGACATTTAACATTTCTTCCTTTGACTTTTTTTTTTTTTTCCTTTTTGGTCTTTCTGAGCTCATTACCCAGCATCTTTTATATTCATTCTTTTTTCCATGCAAGATCAGTGCTGGAGTCCAATAATGATAAAAAGCCTGGGGTCTGGATGAGGCCCAGAAGGCTAGGAAATTTCAGGTGTGCCGAGCAGGTCTGTGGGCCTGCTGTGATTCCAGGGTCTGGCTGAGCTGCCATCACTGTGGTGCTGGTTCTTTGGGTTGTCTCAGACCTCACCTGGAACAGACTCTGCCGTGCACCCAGTCCCCTCCTTCATACCCCTCTTTCTCCCTGTCACTAACTTTGGAGAATGAACCCTGCTGTGTCCCCTTTGCCCAGCTGAGTGAGACACTCAGGGACTTTCTTGAGTTCCCACAGTGCATCAGCGAGAATGGCAGCTTGTGAGGGTGGTCACTCTTCTTGACAAAGAGCACTGGGATGTCACTGCTTGTCACACTTTCTGATTGGTTCTCTGCCTTGTATGTGCATTTGGGAACTCTGAACAACAGGAGTAAAGGATATTAATGTTTATTTGTCCATTCTTGCTGGGTAGATTCAGCATGACAGATGGTGAATTAGAGTCTCATGTGAGAGACATTCTGGATTCCCCAATGCTTTGCATCCCCTCGATCTTGCATGTCCCATCAAACACATATGGGCAGTGAGATGCTAGATCAGGGCTGAGGAGCATGGAGGAACCAGATCTTCCTGAGGAAGCAATCACACCCACTGGTTGGCATTTTGGGGTATCCTTAGATGTCAGGTTTTAGAGTCTTATTCCTAGTAATACCAATGGCTAAGTGAAATTTTGTTTCTTCTCCTTCTGAAATTACCAAGTTGGAAAAGTCCAAGTTCTTCTGAGACATTTGAATTCAAATATTTGAATGTTTAGGCATGAATGAGAATGTTTATGTGGCAGCCTAGATGGGAGAAGGGTCTGGGGGAGAATGGATACATGTATGTGTATGGCTGAGTCCCTCTGCTGTTCATCTGAAACTATCACAGCATTGTTCATCAGCAATACCCCAATACAAAATAAAAAGTTAAGAAAAAAAAATTTGTTTTCTTGGGTTAGATTCACCTGAGGTTTGCTATCTGTTGTTCTGCAAACTGCCAATTTTGCTATTTCCAGTCAAAACAGAGAATCATTAATATGGACACTTGCCTTTGGGAATAGGACTGCTGGGAAGAATGCTGAGATTCTTGAGATGGAAAGGACACGGATGGGGAATGTGGCAGGGGGCAGGGAGGGGGCTGGAGGCAGACCCTCGGAGAGAAAGATTACAAGGTGTGTGAGGGTAAAGTCCCTTGATCTTCTGGGAAACTGCCTGCCTTGGGGAACAAAACATTGCATTCTTGGAGTTCTAGCCACCATTCTGGGCCTCATGGAATAGCATTTATGGAAGAAGAAAGTTTAGGGACAAAGTGGAAAAAAACTGCCTTTGAAGAACAGTTTAAATCTTGTTGAGTTTGTCACTAGAGGCCTCTAGAATAATAAACCAGGAGCAAACATCAGCAGGCGTTTGCACAACTCACGCTGGACTCTGACTCCAGCTGTTGTCTTCCTCACAGACCCAGAGGCTTTGTGGGAATGCACTCTAAGTACTCTTGGCCAAAATAAAGCTGGGGAAAAAAATCCTGTCCTCAAAACTGGCTTAAGTGTTCATTACCGAGGAGATCATCCCTTAGAAGATGAACTGGGACAGAAAGCAGTGAAGACGCTAGTAAACAGCTTGGTTTGCCGGGGCGGTAGCTCTTGCATTCCGGCTCGGGTTCCACAGACTTCCCACGCTCATTAGCAGCCCTGCCCCTTGTGTGTGGAAACCTGGCTACTGGCTCTTGGAAAATAAGCGCATTGCCCGCTTGCCGGGGCCTAGCCCTACTGGACCAGGTGTGTGGTATTGATGTGGAGTTTTCCCTTCAGTAGATTTCTCTTGGTGGCCTGCTGATGAGCTGGCCTGATGGTTAAAAAAGTTCCTTTGCATATCAACATCATTTTCTTGGGAACTTAGAGAAAAGAGTAATAGATTGTGTATTGAGGAAAGCATAGAGGATCTGTTCTGGTAGTTTAAGAAAGCTTCAGGTAAAAGGAAGCTATCTAGATTACGGCTGACTCACTTTAGGCTCTTTAGTCAGGCAGAACAAGTGCTATTGGAAAACTATATTAGCTTTAGATTTGAAGGAATTTATTTCATGGTCATTTTTATAAGAGGCAACTAGCTCACGTAGACAAAATAAATGACAGATGGACCAAGACCAACTTCATTATTGATCGTTTTAGCTTTGGTTGAGTTCTTTCAATTTGTTTATTTGACAAATGTTTGTTGGGCCCTGCAGTGAAGTAGACACTATTCTAGACTTGGGGGAATTAAAGATGGAAAGGATATTTCCTCTTAAGGGGCTGCTGACAGTCTAACAGACAAACAGTTCTGCAAATAAAAACTACAGATAATAAGATAGTTTCCAGAGTGGAGTTGTAGGAAAGCAGGATGGTGACTGATTTCTGTTTTATCTTGTTGTTGTTGTTGTTGTTGTGGGGAGGGTTTTGAGGTCCAAGGCTATAATCTGGGAGACCATGATGATGTGAGAAATACTGAAAGCTTTCTCATGGCATTGAGCAAGGAGAGGAGGGACCATTCAAGAGCTTTTAGGAAAGACCATTTCCTACACTTTGTGATTGGATTGAAGGGAACAGGAGGAGGCAAGAAGGTTCTAGATTTCTAGCCTGGTCCCTGAGTGGATAATAGAACTATTTAGTTTGATAGTGACTATTGAAATAAGAATAGGATTAGGGGGAAATAAAATGAATTTTGAATGGTCAGTTTGAAGAGTGTTTATCTGGATGATGTTTTCCAGGGGCCTACTGTAAGGCTTAGTGTTCAGGAAAAAGGCCAGGTAGGGGTGGAGATGGAGAATTCCCAGTCACTGGGATGCAGATGGCTGTGGAAGGCATGGGTTGGGATGCCCTTGCCCGAGGCAGAGAGACTTATGGTGTCTTAGATCAGTCTGCTGGAATACACATGCGGCAATCTTAGAGAGCCATTAGATTATGAGAGACCTCCAGGGGACGAAGCAGGACACCGGTTTTCCTGAAACAGTCCCTAGAAGAGCTAGGGATTGGAAAACCATTTTCTGGCGTTCTCTTTGTAGCAGTCAGTAAGTGGGCAGACATAGGTGTCTGCATGAGCAACTGAGCGCGCACACACTCATATTAACTTCATTTATCCCTAACTTTCCTTCTAAGGACCTTTTGTCGTTTAGTCACTAGCTAAGTCATGTCCAGGCTCCTCTGTTCATGGAATTCTCCAGGCAAGAATACTGGAGTGGGTTGCCATTTCCTCCTCCAGGGGATCTTCCTGACCCAGGGATCAAACCCACGTCTCCTATGTCTCCTATATTGGCAGGGGAGTTCTTTACCTCTGAGCTACCAGGGAAGCCCCCTGAAGACCTTTATCAGTTTCCTAAGTGTTTTCTTGAATTCCTCTCCATGATGCATGTGGAATAATAATAATTTTGTATTATTTTTGAAAGATGAGAATGTTTTGAGCACAGAATCCTTAAGTTGAAAACTTAGGATGAAAACATTGCCCAAATGCCATTAGCCCATTTTCCAAGGTGCTGAAATAAAAATCAGGACTCCAAAAATAGAGGTTTGGCTGTGCACACTTTCCTGTTATTCCCATCTGACTTTCAGAGGTCACAAGATGAGTCAGGACAAGACAGTATGAAAGTGTTTGAGTCCACACGCTAGGTAGCATGCCAGACTGCATACTCGGCCCATTCCCTCTCTGGGTCCAGGTTTCTTCTGGTGCGAGCTGAATCGGAGGGCACTCCCCTAGTCCATCCCCTGGGGCCACAACAGTCCTTTCCTGTCCATGTCAGGAGAACTCAGCATGTGTGAGCCTTCCATGATCCTGAAGGCTTCTTTTCTCCCTGTTTATTCCTACTCTCCCAGGAAGCAGTATTCCCTTTATGCCATCACTTACAGAAGGCTCTGTCTGTTGATCTTTCCTCTTTGAAGATTTGAGGTGCACTAAAATATTTACAGTATGTAGACCAGCACTTGAAAGGGATTTTCATTTCCCTAAGACGTATCTTTTGACTTACTGAGGTAAGATGCTAAGAACTCACTTAAGGTTTCAGATCAAGGGTGGCTTAATTTTGGGAACACCTCTTGATATCCGTGAGCAATGGCAGACTCATTAAACCACCCGTCTCGCTTTCCTCTGGATGAGGCAGCGGTGGGCTCTGGGCTTTGCCCCTTCCTGGATGTCAGGGGCCATCCTAGTTGTGGGCTCAGCTGCAGTGCTCCTGATGGATTTGTCAGTGCCTTGGGAACTGGGAGGGGAGTGCTGGGCTCCATGTGCCTGAGTGTGTGCTGGTTGGTCCCAGACTAGAGGGGGCAGCAAGGGGACCTGGCACTGGGTAGTCCAAGAGCCAAGAGGGTTCCTTGGAGTCTGAACTCAGAACAGAAACCAAGATCCTCAGCCTGCTGCACAGACAACATGTATTGTTTGTTCCATGTGGGAAGTCAAGCAGCAAACAGTAGCAGGCTAAGTGAGGAAGGTACTTCAAGGGAGAGTGTGAAAACCAAGAAAGAAGAGAGAAAATGAGTCCTCAGCATTAGGCAGTTTTTGCGGAGGGGATGTATCTTTTCTACTCCAGCTGCAGATGTCAGAGTCAAGTCCAGATTCTACAGGAATCTGAAATCAACCGTGATGTGTGGATGGGGCTGGTCTTATAACTCCCTTTTCCCTATGATGCTACTTCAGGTGATGGGTTAACAAAAATATTCTAAGTAAGCAATTAATTTGAGCTTTCTTGAAACCAAATAGTTTGGCGCCTTGAAAGCATAAGCCATGGGGAGCAGATTGCTTTTGAATGCCTGTCTCTGATTTCTCATCCTGCCTCTAATTAGGGAGTAGACGTGGGAATTAAAAAATGACTTATGAAACAACCACAGGATAAAATACAATGTGGTCATTTAAAAAAATCACATTTTCAAATGACATATATTGACAAGGAAAAAATGCTCAGTGTGTAATATTATGTAAAAAGCAAGAAACTGTATTTTGACACATATGGGGCCCCAAATATTTTCTTTTGATTAAGTGAACATTTCATAGGTGAAGGTGGTGAAAACCTTATGTCTGTGCAAAATTCTGAGTCCATTGATGAAGATGGCTGTTTGGCTCTTGCAGTGGAAAATCATGGACTAGAGGTCAACTAGTCTGGGTATAGTCCAAGCTTTTAACCCTTTTGGGGGCTCAGTTTTCTTAGCTGGAAACTAGGGTGATGGTCTGCTCTAGAATGGTCCCTAGGGGATCCTTTTGGGTCCCACATGTGCTGAATTTTGGTCAGGGACTCTGGACAGAGCAGCTAAGAAGGGGTGCCACAAACAGGCCTCATATGGTTTGCCTCACTTCATCAGTCAGACTTGGTCAACCTTGACCTCCTATTGTTTCTCATCATTTTCTATGACCGTCTTGAGTTTCTACCCCTCTGAGCCACTCCTTGCTGCTGCTGTGTAAAGAGGCCTCTTGATTTATTAATCAATTAATCAGTGCATGCTGAGGAGCTGTTCAGGGTAGTTAAACAGGGAAAACAAAATGCTGGAGCCCGTAATCAAGATGGATCATAATGAAGAGTGACCCTCCCATTGCTGATCTCCCTGCCCACCCTGGCTGCCCCACGCTGCCCCCCTCACCCCCAGCTCATCAAATCCCACTCAGCCCTGATGGGGTTTCCACTCCATGATAGATACCACAGATTTCAGAAGGGAAGATTTTCTTCTAATGTCCTTAGGAAAATACACGTTGAGATAAGCCTCATGAGTTACTTGCAGCAGTTGTGGAATCTCAAAAGTTCAACCAGGCCCCCAAACAGCACAGGAGGTCTGTCCATTTCTGCAGACGTTGTATCCTACAGAGTACCTACGGTATCCCCATTTCCCTACACAGAGTCATGGAGCGGGAAGAACCCTATAGTAAAGATAGGCCATGGCCTTGAGTGACAGATGAGAGGTTCAGAGAGGCTCCGTAAATTGTTCAAGGTCACACAGCTAATGAGTAGCAGAACTGGAACTAGAATCCAAGTATTTTGATAACCGGTTAACACACCTAGTGCTTGTTTCTCTGTGCAGTCCTGCTTTCCCACAAAAATTAAAGCAAAGTAAATGAAGAAAGGAGCTTCTCAAGTGGTGCTAGTGGTAATGAACCTGCCTGCCAATGTAGGAGCTGTAAGAGAGACTCGGGTTTGATCCCTGGGTTGGAAGATCCCTTGGAGGAAGGTATGGCAACCCACTCCAGTTTTCTTGCCTGGAGAATCTCATGGACAGAGGAGCCTGGTGGGCTATAGTCCATAGGGTTGCAAAGAGTTGGACATAACTGAAGCGACTTAGCATACACGCACACACACAAATGAAAGAAATCTTCATTAAATTCATTTTCTGGTTTCTTTTACATATATGCTTCTGAGCAAAAAAGTTTTTAATAGTTTTAGATGAAGTTTCTGGGGAAAAGTATCTTGGACTGTTTATGAAGGAGATATGTTCCTTCTTATGGTTCAGAATGTCAGCTATGTGGGTGTGGGCATGGCCAGCCTGCTGGGAGCCAACAGTAAACATGGGAGCTCTGGAGGGGTTTGTTGGAGAGGCTGTATCTCTGGGCCAGAATCTGTTTAGTTGGTTTTTCTTCCAGTGGAACTTAGCAAACGATGCTAATGAGGCCAGGGTTTTCTTGGAATAGAATCTCTGTTCTGGGTCACAAGTAGTGCCTCCATCTGCTACCAAGTTTTCATAGTTCATGGGTTGGGGCACAGAGCATCAGTCCAGAGTGGCTGCACTCACCCCGACCAGGCCCGGACACCCATTCGTGTCTACTTCACCCATTTGTGAACACCTTGAGAGCAACCAGGTATGCATATATAGCTACCGTGGACACAGGGGGAAAAGTCTGGAATGTTCTTACTTGACTAGCCTGGTAAGGAGGATGCTTAGAAATATATATATATATATATATATATATAATTCCTTAATGTCTCCATTGTAAAATATTACATTTGTCAGATGTGTTTGTCAACCAGAGGCTTATCTGCCAATCTGGCTGCTCATTTCTGCTGGATGTCAATCAAACAGTCCAACTTCTTGGATATATGAAGGGCTTAACTCATAAAGTAGACATCTGAATTGCTCTTACCAGCCTTGATTTATAGGCTCTCCGTTTGTTTGTTTGTTTGTTTGTTTATGTGTTCTCCAGGATCCTGCTTTCTCGGCTGTGATTCACGACAAGCTCCAGGTCCCCAACACCATCCGGAAGGCATGGAATGACAGGGACAACCGCTGTGACATTTGTGCCACCCACTTGAACCAGCTGAAGCAGGAGGCCGTTCAGATGGTGCTGACCCTGGAACAGGCGGCTGGCAGCGAGCGCTTTGATGGTTCCCCCGGCTCCCCCCCACCCCTCTCCAACGTCCCCACTCTGGTGGGGTCCCGGCACGTGGGGGGGCTCCAGCAGCCCAGGGATTGGGCTTTTGTGCCCGCCTCCTATGCCCCCTCCAGCTACACAGCCTTTGTCACCAATAAGCATAGCAGCAAACCCAACAGCCTCGGGGTCAGCAATGGGGCCGAGAAGAAGAGTGGGTCTCCAACCCACCAGGCCAAGGTCAGTCTCCAGATGGCCACCAGTCCCAGCAATGGGAACATCCTCAGCTCAGTGGCCATCCAGGCTCACCAGTACCTGGACGGCACCTGGTCCCTGTCGAGAACCAACGGGGTCACCCTGTATCCCTACCAGGTAAGTAGCCTCTGAGTAAAAAAGGACAGGGTTGGCTACAGTCAAAGCAAAGAAGTGAGTAGCACTTTCTTTCTCTACTTTCTCCCTCTGGGAACTCCTCAATGCAGAGCCTGGTATTTCCATGTAGCCCTGCTGGATGATGCTAAATAGAGATAAAATGTCTCTATTTAAAACAGGGACCAGTGATTCAAGATGGCGCTCTGTTTCCATAGTCTATACCATTCTCAAAAGAGAGGGAGATTCTCTTCTTAATTTCTCCCACCTTGACCGACCATAACCCTTTTCTATTTGCATCTCACTTTAAATACTGTGGGATGAGGTTACCAAACATGTGTTCCCCTTTTCTTATTTTCTCTTTTCTGTTATTTAAATTAGCACACACTCTCAAGTTTCCCTATAGAAATAACAGAGCAGGTCTTAAGTCTGCCAGGGAATCTAAAAAAGTTTTCTTAATCTTTCTTGGGTGAGTTTTCTGCTGGAGGAGGGTTGGGTTTATCCCATGTGCTCTCTGTGTCTGCTGCGTCACTCATGGTGGGAAGCAGCAGAAAGTGTTGATGTTGAATGTACTAGTCAGGGTGGATAATTGGTGCAACAGTTGGTCTCAAGTTATTTCTTACTTGTGTCGGGGTTGTATGGGGTGTTTGGTGGGTAGTCTTCCACTATGACATAGGGTCCTAGGCTCCTCCATCTATCGATAGCATGCCAGCATTTTCCAGCGGTCTCAGAGTCTTCCACGAGATCTTGTACAACCAGCCAGGAACTGGAGAAAGAGAGAGAGGGTGGAGGATCTCCCAGGAAGAGGTGGGGGGCCCAGCCTGGAGGGGGTGAGATTTCAGTCTCCTGGTCCCATCTTCCCTCAGGGGAGGCTGAGAAAGCCAGTCTACCCCTGTGTCCAGGAGAAAAAAGAAACAAGTTGAGTGAATGCATAGCATAGTTTTTCTTTCATGGGATAGAGGTGCAGGGAAACATAAAATGAGTTGAATGCAGCTGATAAAATTCCTGGTGACTTTTCTAGAGTGTAAAAGGGAGTAGAGATTGTTTCTCTTGATATCTTGAAAGAAAGTGGGGAGCGTGGATCTTTATCTTGAGAAGTTACTAACCTTGGACGGCTAAGCTTTTCGTTTACCTGATGCTGCTGTATAGTTTACAAAATATAGAGCACACATCATTTTATTTAATCCGCCCCCCCCCCCCCCAACCGGCCCCATACACCTGTGAGGTCAGCAAGACAGATATCGGATCTTCCTCTTACAGATGGGGAAACAGGATGCTTAAAGAAATGGAATAATTGCCTGTGGCCGAACAGCTGGTGCCAGAGTAGCACCAGGTCTTCCCTGCCCAGGAGAATGGCTTTCCCTGCCCTGGCTGCTTCCAACTTTCTGAACTTACCCCAGAACACTTATCTCAACATCTTTCCCAGCTATGGTTTCTTTTAAGACATGGTACACCAAAAATAAAGGCCTCCTATTTTGACCTGTGGGGGCCTGCCTGCCACTTCACTTTTGGATAGAATTTTCTGGGTTGTGGATAAAAATATAATGAGAAACCAGTGGCACCCTGGGTGGGACTTCATAGTCTAATGCTTGAATATAACCATCTAGGGCAGGAACAGAATAACTTCTTACTATTATTGAATAATATGCTTGGGGTTTTTTTGGTTTGTAATTTAAAAATAGTTTTAGAAATTATAAAAAGTGATACATGTCTGTTGTAAAATAAAATTTTAAAAACATGAAAAAGTTCAAGACAGACTTTAAAAAGCAACAACACCCAGAAATAGAAATTCACAGCTTTTGAGTATATTTCTTCCCAGGATTTTATACGCATGCAGTTTCTAAAATTGTGATAATGTTCAGTTCTGTGATTTGCTTTTTGCTTAATATACTTCATGGTATTTTCCCACCATTATATATTTTTCTAAAATAGGATCTTTAATGGTAGCCTAATATTCCATTATATAAATACTACCCATATATGAATGTGTCCTGATTTATATAACCGAGCATCAGTTATTTGAGTTTGGGTTTTCACGACTATAAATAAAATGCTCTGGTGCACAGCCTTCTACCCAGGTCGAATTTTCAACACATCCTGGGTTGTGCTAGCCACACACTCACTCATGTTACACAGACAACTCACATTTCACCTTCCAGGGCCCCAGAGCACTTGTAACATGTATCAGGCGCTAGTTAGAAGATTCAGCTGCTGCACAGTGCTGGTGAGTGAGGACAGAAGAACTTGGGACTGGAGCTTTCATATAAAAAAAATCCAGAGTGTGGGGAAAGTCTGTGTAGGGCGTGGGGGACTGAATAGGGTGCTTAAAAGGAAGATTGAGGATTACTGGTACATTTAAAATAAAATATGCAACAATTCTTTCTGCTCTTCCTTCCCCATGCTCCACCTCAGAGGAAAAAGAATTTCCGGTACAATAGCAAGTGTCTATAAGCTCTCCCAAGTGCCAGACACTATGCTGTGTGTTGGTTGGGGCTCCTGCCATGGGCTGGAAACCCAGGCTCCTGTCCCGTGGTCCTTAGTGGAGAAGGCAGGGGAACTATGTGTTATAATCCAGGGAGGTGCTTGCAAGTATAGACAGATGCCCAGTGTGCTCTGAGAGCCTGCAGAAGGGCTTGAAGTCCAGCCCATGGGGCAAGAGTGTGTTGATGTGGCCAAAGGCAGGCACAAAGGTGATTCACGTAGCTACCAACTTGAGATCAGCCTGGATACATTCAGTTGCTTCTTTCCAACTCAGAACAGACTAATTTCTGCATTTCCCCCGAGCAGTAGTTAAAGGGATCAGAGGAAATCTCTCTGGGATAAAGAGATTTGGTGCCTGGTGAACCAATGTCCCCGTGTTGTGACTATGTTATCCTCATGCCCCGGGGTGGGGGCTCTGGGTCTGGCTAGACTGCATGGCTCCTCTTATGGACATCTCCCTGCAGTAAATATTCTGCAGTTCACAGTCTGGCCAGCTTGCCAGAGATGGTTGACTGCTCTGAAAGCTGACCTCACTTTTCCTGCTCACCCTTACTCCCACTTCCCTCTCCACAGAGCAGATGGTCCTCTGGCTTAGTGCCAAAGCCGTTCTCTGGGCAGAGAAGTATCTATCTGGACTTTGTTGCTGCCGAGTGCACTGCTCCACACCAGCAAACGTGGAGCCTGTAGAAGCAAGGGAGAAGAGGAGGCTGTTCTGCCATTTAAGTACAGGGGGATGACAAGAATGAGGATGGGCTTTGCAGCAGTGAGCAGAGTAAAACCTCTGTATGGGAGAGCGAAGTGTCCCTCAAGCCCCTCAAGTTCCCTGTTTCCCACAGCACTGTGTGTGTGTGAAAGTGGAAAAGTGAAACTGTTAGTTGCTCGGTTGTGTCCAACTCCATAGGCTGTAGCCCGCCAAGCTCCTCTGTCCATGGGATTCTCCAGGCCAGAATACTGGAGTGGGTTGCTATTCCCTTCTCCAGGGGATCTTCCTGACCATTTGCAGGTGGATTGTTTAATCCTATGAGTCCCCAGGGCCCAGTCTTCAAAGGCTGCAGTAGGAAGATTTCTTGATTCTCTTTTGCTAGATCCTTCATGTTTCTCAATTACCTCCAGAAAGAGTGGGAACCTATAAGCACTGCAGATAAATAAGAATCTATCCAGACAGGTAAGAAAAATAGTAATTTAGGAAGCATTGAGATTATATTAAAAAATGGCGAACAAACTGCAGATAATTTTTTTCATTAAATATCATAGCAAGTCGACTTCACAGAAGTTGATAAGGTGGACTGTTTAAAAGAAAGATGTTCTTTTATTAACTTACAGACATTTAACACAGTCAGTGCAATGCTCTAGAACTTTCATTTTATCACATGAGTTTTAGCTTTGAGAAAACATGTCTGGATTAATTTCTTGTAGTTCACCACAGATTAATTATATACCTCTTTTGAATGGCAACTGCTTTTCCCCAATTTACATTTATTACAGGAAATACAGGAAAGAATTGACACATAATATTCTAATCACAGAATGTTCATGTTAGAATCCACTTCTGTAGGATAGTAATTGCCTTTTGCACCGTGGTGGGAGATTTAGAGATGGTTCTGCCTAGTTCAAGAGCATGGCTCCACCAACTGTTGAGTCTTGTTTTAGTAGCTTAATATTTTGGTCTCTTTCCTTATGAATGAAATCCCTACCTTGCAAGAGAACAATTTTTTTTTAAAAAATATGAACATATTTTATAAACTGTAACACAGGGATCCCAATATCAGCTGTCTAGAAACCAAGGCCGAGAGATTTGAAGTTTCTTTTGGGTAGAGTTTCCTGATTCTGTTTGATGTCTTTTGTTTCTTGAGAACATAGATTTATTTATTCTTGTGTCTCTGACAGCAACTAACATATACAAAAAAAGGGCTACTCATTAGGGGAAGTTCCAGTCTCAAGGATACACTAAAGTTGTTTCTCCTGACTGGCCTTAAATTTAGGAAAAAATTCCAGGGTAGAAGGCCTATCCAGACCTCAAGGTTTTGGGTGGAAACCATCAGTTAATTGGCTCCAAGCTGATCTTTAACATGAAGTATCTTAATGATAGTCAGTAAATCCTTGGGTGCAATGAAAGTAGTCCAGGTGGTTTTTTGATGTCACACTCAAAATAGGGACATTTGAAAGGGTTGAAGAGTTTTATTTTATGGGACTTTGATAAATTGAAGTTGTCAAGAAAATTCAGGAATATGTTAAATTAATACATAGGTGATAAATCCATGATGAATTCAGTGTGCGTTCCTTGATTTGAGGATATGTGTTTGATAAAAGTTATCCTGCTTTCTCAAAAAAACATCCATTAGAGTCAATGTTAGGAATAATTCCAGACTAAACTCTGGCTGAAGTCATGTGGGATTGTCTCATATCTCTAGGAGTTAACTGTATATAGTAAGCAGAGGCCTGGGCTTCCCTGGTGTCTCAGATGGTAAAGAATCTGCCAGCAATGCAGGAAACCCAGGTTTGATACCTGGGTCTGGAAGATCCCCTGGAGAAGGAAATGGCAACCCTTTCCAGTATTCTTGCAGAGGCACTATTGGACTTTGTAATTGAAGATACAGGCAAGAGCGAGGCAATAGTAGCACCAACCTGAAAGCAGCTCCAAGCTTGCTCAACTGTGGGATCTTGGCAGTATCCAGGCCTTGGTCTTCTGAAGTCAGAAGCTCTGGAAAGACTTGGTGCTGATCCTTTTATTGAGGACTTCCAGGTGCCCTTGGAAGAGGAGGGTGGACTCTGAGGCTCGCTCGTGTTCCAGTGCCCAGAGGCTTGACTGTGATGAATCCATGGAACCCAGAAGCGCACGGAGAGTAGAGCTGTTGCCTTGGGGGATGAGGTGCACTCATGTTCTTTCCTCACTGAGCCACTTTTCACAAAGGAGTAGGGCAGGTGTTTGCTGTGTGTCAGTAGTGGAGGATTTCCATTCCTGTTGTTTGCAGCCCTGCAGAGTCAGACGCCTGTTCCTGAAATACACAAAATGCCTTTCTTGGGCCAGCCCTAGTGCCATTTTGCTGCTGCTCTGTCCTGGCAGGCCAATAACATAAAGTGTTGCAATTTGATAAATTATGACATCAGCAAGATCATTCGACATCATGAGTTTTTGTTTTCTCCTGTTTATAGATGGTCAAAAGAGTGTTATTTATCTTTATGCATTTTGACAAACCTGGGCACAGGAAACAGGATCAGTTTGTATCTTCTGTCACGGACAGAGCATTTCTCAAGAATATGGTGCTCAGGGTGAAATTCTGAAAGAGTCAGCACTTCTTATAAGCATGGGCAGGGCCATGGGCTGAAGGGAACACTTACACTTCATCAATAAATTTCAAAAATATTTTTTACCTAGTCATTTACTTCAGAGAAGGCAATGGCACCCCGCTCCAGTACTCTTGCCTGGAAAATCCCGTGGATGGAGGAGGCTGGTAGGCTGCGGTCCATGGGGTCTCGAAGAGTCAGACACGACTGAGCGACTTCACTTTCACTTTTCATTTTTATGCATTGGAGAAGGAAATGGCAACCCACTCCAGTGTTCTTGCCTGGAGAATCCCAGGGACATAGGAGCCTGGTGGGCTGCCATCTATGGGGTCGCACAGAGTCGGACACGACTGAAGTGACTTAGCAGCAGCAGTAGTCATTTACTTGGGTGGTAGGCTGAATGAGTGTGTGTGTGCTAAGTCACTTTGGTCATGTCCGACCCTTTGCAGTCCTATGGACCGTAGCCTGCCAGGCTTCTCTGTTCATGGGATACTGCAGGAAAGAGTACTGGAATGGGTTGCCATGCCCTCCTCCAGGGGATCTTCCCGGCCCAGGGATTGAACCCTTGTCTCTTATGTCTCCTGCATTGCCTCACAGGTTCTTTACCACCAGTGTTATCAGGGAAGCCCAGGAGGCTAGAAGAGGACCTTCAAAGATGTTCATGTCCTTATCCCTGAAACCTATGGATATGCTACCTTACAAAATAAAAGAGGTTCTGCAGATACAATAAAGTTAAGGATCTTAAGATGGGAAGATCATCCTGGATTATCTGGGTGATTCCAATGTAATCATAAGGGTCCTTGTAAAAGGGAGACAAGAGGAACAGAGTCAGAAAGAGAAGATGTAAGGATGGAAGCAGAGGTCAGAAGAGTGAAGGTGCAACTTCGCTGGCTTTGAAGATGGAGGAAGGGGTCACACGCCAAGCAGTGAAAGCAACTTCTAAAAAGCTGGAAAGATCAAGGAATCAGATTCTCCCTAGAGTCTGCGGAAAGAAGCAGCTTGTCTAGCCCGTTTTAGATGTCTGACACCCTGGACTTGATGGAATAAAGAATGGATATGCGTGCTGCTTTATGCTGCTAAATGTTCAGTAATTTGCTTCAGGAATAGGAAATTAATACACCTGGTAAGCACTGGATAGCTGTGAAGCTTGGTAGGAGAAGTTAATGAGGTATACGGACCAAGGAGTTGCTGTGGAAACCTGCAGGATGGCCAAGAACATGGGCTTTTCATCCCACACAACAAACTACATTACCCGGTGGATCAGACAGTGCATTAGCAAGTCAGATTATTTCATTTGGGTGCCTCCACAGAATGAGAGGTTACTCATACTGCGCGGTTGGTTTTCAATTGTCTCAGATTTCCCTATTGTTACAGCATCATAATAACAAGCACGCCACAGCCCTCTCCATCAGCAGCTAGTAATTACCATTATGTAAGTATCTCATACTGTTGAAACTGCAGAAAACATTGTAAGCTGGGGAGTGGGAGGGTGAGGAGAGACTTGGCAGGAATCTCTGTAGCAGGAAGCCCATCTTCTCTGTCGTGTCTGCTGTCCTGATTGGAGGGGTTTCGCAGAACTGCCCCGGGATTCAGTCCTTTGTCATCTGCTGTTTTGAGGGTTCACGTGAATGTGGAAGCACCTTGCCAGCTGGAGAGCAGAAGTTGTTAGTTGCTATCCTTTTCTTTTAATTCGGTAGACAGAAGACAACCACCAGAGATTTTGGAGCAGGAAAATGGAAAGATTTCCTTGTTGACAGCAGTTCTCAACTAGAATCACTTGGGGGCTTTAAAGACAAATACCGGTGCCTAAGCCACAGTCCAGACCAATGAAATCAGAATATCTCAGGTGGGACCCAGGCTTTGGTTTGAACTGCCAGGGCAAAGAACCCCAGCTTTAAAGAACCGTTTATCTGGCAGTAGTGTAATAAGTCAGAGAAGGCGATGGCACCCCACTCCAGTACTCTTGCCTGGAGAATCCCATGGACGGCGGAGCCTGGTAGGCTGCGGTCCATGGGGTCGCTAAGAGTCAGACATGACTGAGCGTCTTCACTTTCACTTTCATGCATTGGAGAAGGAAATGGCAACCCATTCCAGTGTTCTTGCCTGGAGAATCCCAGGGACAGGGACGGCGGAGCCTGGTGGGCTGTCGTCTCTGGGGTTGCACAGAGTTGGACACGACTGAAGCGACTTAGCAGCAGCAGCAGTGTAGTAAGTATAGGGAAGAGAACAATGCAGATAGAAAGACAGACAGACAGATAGATGATGGTATATTCTGTTTCCTAGGGCTGCCATAGTAAAATGACTACAAACTAAGTGGCTTAAAAGAACAAAAATTCATTGTCTCATGGTTCTGTCTGGAGACTTGAAATCCACAATCGAGGTGTGTTGGCAGGGCCGAGCTTCCTCTGAAGAGCCTGTGGGAGAATCCTTCCTTGTCTCTTCCAGCAAGCATTCTTTGGCTTCTGGCCGTGTCACTCCAGTCTCCCCCTCTGTCTTCGCATGGCTTTCTGCTCCATCTGTCACTTTCCTCTTGTTATAAGGACACTGGTCATTGAATTTAGGACCTGCTTTAATCCAGTATGGTGTCATCTCAACCCTTAACTAATTACATCTGCAAAGATGCTATGTCCAGGTAAGGTCACATGCTGAGGCTCAGGGTGGACATGAATTTGGGGTCACTGTTCCTCTGACTACAGACAGATAGGTGCCAGCCAGACGGGTGAAAGATGACGGTAGCATTGAGGAGGTGAGCAAACCATGCTTGTTCCTGCTGATCCTGCTTCTGAGAAACGGGGAGGTGCAGATGTTCACAGCTGGTCAGCACTGGCACATTCTTGTTCTGTCCTGTGGATAGAGAAGACTGAAGGGAAGGGGAAAAGATACAAAGGGCGAAATAAAGAAAGCAGGGGAGAAGGTCATATCCATACACCCTTGTACAGCTGGAGAATACTTCAAGTCAGATGAAATGAAAAAATATTCACGTGTGTTTCTTTGTAGAATAACAACCTCCTCTTCTGAACTTACGCATATAATACTGTTACATGCTTTTATACACACATACCGTTATATGTGCCTTTACAGCCATTGGTATACATGTAAACAGTACTTCCTGGAGTGCTCCCTGCGGTATGTCAGCTTATGCTGATGACCTACCTAATTGACCAGTGCAGGAAGCTTCTGTTCCTTTCCTACTGACCAAGCTAATCACTGGGGTTAGGTTGGTGGAATGGTTCTTTTTTTTTTTTTCTTCTTCAGCAATAGTTCTAGGGTCCAGAAAGAGGCTAAAAATAGTGTGTAGGTGCTGTGCTAATTAAAAGCGTTTCTTATTCTCCCCCCTGGGTCCTTTGCGGGGGCGGGAGGTGAGAAGCAGTGGGAATGTGGCTCACCCTCTTGTCCAGCTCTCTCCAGGCCAGGCCGGGGTGGAGGGCAGAGCTGGGGATGGCTGCTCGAGGGAGGTGAAGTCCTAACAGAGAGAGGATTCCCTAGATGGGGACCCCTTTTCGCAGTTATCTTTGTTTTAGAGAGCATCTCATCTCCTCTCCCATTTGGGCCATCCTCCCAGCCTGGTTTACTTGGGCAAAAGACTGGCTTTCTTTGTAGAGCTGAGGAAAGGAACTCAGGAACACCACCGTCCACAGGTCCACAGTGAACAATGGCTGCTGCTTTTTTAAAATGACAAAGGAAACAGATTCTGGGGAGGGGGGAGTCTGAGACTGCTACTCAACAGTGATTTTATCCAAGTCTCAAACAATGAGGGACTAGATGTTGGGTCACGCTAGATTTGCTTTTCATGCACCGGAAATAAAAGTCCAGCTTCCTTGCTTACAGTGTGACCTCGAGCAGGCTTCTTACTGTTACATATCTATATTTTTTCCTCTACAAAGTGGCCAGTTGCAGCGCTGTTGTGGTGACTATACAAAATGATGTATGTGAAACACTCATCATGTCTGACCCAGAGTGAGACCTCAGTGAAGGGACTGGAAATTTGAGGGCCTTCTTACCCTCAGTCAACTCTGGTTCCCCAGACTCAAGACTACATGGAATCAGGGTCCTCTTTTCAGATGGAAAAGCCAGTAGTGAATGAAAAAACAAGACCCAAACTGTAAAATGATATCAAGCTCATGAAATAAATGTCACCCAGCTCAGACAATGTCCGCCACCTCCACGTATGACCAGAAACCAGCTTTCCGTATGTGCGCCACATCTTACAAGAGAAGGTCACATTTAAACAGGTCGATCTCATCCCACCATTAGTGAGTAAATTGATAAAATATTGGAAGGCTCATAGACCCATCTTTCTCCATTTTTGAAGACCTTTTTTAAAAAAGGAGGAGGGGTGACAGTGTATAAACATGGATAATTTAAAATTCTACAGAATAGTAGAGCGGTGGCATTTGAAATAATCTGAAAGTAAAATCTCATTATTCTGAAGTTAATTTGAAACATGAGGTTATTCAGTTGTGACTCATGACTCCTGTTGCACGAGCGTTTTGAAATAGTCCTCAGGTTGCTCGTTCTTGCTTTCCTTAGTTTACACATCTAATAAAATGTAATATTCTCGCTTTCTTATTATCTGCTTGTATCTTTATTTGTCAAATATATCTTTCTTTTGAAATTATTACATAATTTGGAATCTTCAATAACTTGGAGATTTCAGGTCTGCTCCTTGCCTACCCCACCCCAGGCACACACTTAATTAATTTTAAATTGAGATTTTACTATGCTAACAGTCTTTAGTGTGACAAATTAGCATGCCTCTATCTTATAGAGGTATTCGTGAACATTAGTTAATGAGTCATACATTTCATATGCCTAAGTCACTCCCAGGGAGTAATTTAGGTGTTTGGGAAGCTTATTAGGCACCATTTTTAGGACTCTGAAGATCACTTAGTGCACTGCTGCTGCATCAGTGGCCACAAAGAGTTAACATACCCTTTCAGTAGCTTATCTGAGTGCCCCGGAAGGACTGAGATTCTGGGGAGAAAAAAGGTACCACGTGAAAAGCAAGCATAGCAGCAGACCTGTCTTATACTCAAGGCTGTGACCAGGAGTTTTCTAATTCCATGACACATCTGAGCCAGTCTAACTTGCTAAATCACTTTAGCAAGCCTGGTTTCCCTTGGTCCCTGTGGCTCAGGCTGTGAGGATCTGTATCAGTGGAAAGACTGAACCCATTAGCCTGTTCTTGACAGGCTGCCTTTTTGTTAAAGCAAACAGTCCCTAGAGACCCCAGTAGAAGCAAGATGGGAAGGCTGCCCTTGTGAGTTACAGATGATACACCAAGGCCCAGAAATATCAAGTGACTCACCCAAGGTCACACAGCAGCTTGAACATGCCAGAACTGAGATTCAAAGAGCTTCCTGTGTACTGGCCTTTTCCATGCCCTCTGTCCCTCAGGGGAAGGGACCAACTCCTCAGATTGGTCCAACATTCCCCATCTTGGGGAGGGCCACCCACAGCAGCACACTCTGTTAACATATCTTTGTGGGCAGTTCTGGGTCACTTGGACTTGCAAGTCCACGTTCAAATTGTATTCCTCTGTGATTTGTGTAAAAACGAATGCCCTACATCACATCTTCTCACTGGGAGGTGGGGAGACCAGCGGGGACAAAGCTTGAGACAAAGCTGGGCCAAAAATCAACAGAAAAGGCTGTGGAGGCAATGCTGCCATCTAGTGAGACATGTTTTAGCTCCTCTGAGAGACAGACTGAACAGGCCTAATACTGGGACTCTCATCATGAATTATACTGATTTCCTAAGATTAATAAATGGCAACAGGGCCCTTTCCTTGTTAACAGTATGGTCTTTATTGAACAGAGTAGGTAGATGTTTAAATTCTCTGTCCTAACACATATGCTTTCTTACTTTTCTATTGCTTATTCCTTTATTTTTGGCTGTGCTGGGTCTTAGTGCGTTGTGTGGGCTTTCTCTAGTTGTGGTGAAAGGAGGCTACTCTTCATTGCAGTGCTCGGGTTTGTCATTGCAGCGGCTTCTCTTGTTTTCGGATCACATGCCCTAGGCACGTGGCCTCAGTAGTTGCAGCTGGTGCGCTCTAGAGCACGGGCTTAGTAGCTGTGGCACATAGGTTTAATTGCTTTGTGGCATGTGGGATCTTCCCAGACTAGGTATCAAACCTGTGTCCCCTGCATTGGCCGGCAGATTCTTAACCACTGGACCATCAGGAAAGTCCCCTAACATGTATGCTTTAGAAAGGACTCTGTTGGCTGAGATCTCCAGTGAAGATGGAACTCAGTTTGGGGTAGTGGATGGGGCATCCAGGTCTGCCTGTAAAGTCTGACTCACCTGCTTATGAGCTGAGTGACATTTTGCCACACAAAGTATCAATGTTTGCTGTTATATCTTTCCTAAGATTGTTTTAAGGATTAGGTTCACTTATTCTGAATTTGTCTTTAATTCTAAGCACTAGATTAATGAAATTTTACACACAGACACACACAGACACACACACACACAGACACACACACACACACACACACACACACACACACTCTTGCAAAATGAGATCCCATACTGAGAGATTAAGGCGAGGTAGATATACCTGGGGGCTTCTCTGTTGACTCAAATGGTAAAGAATCTGCCTGTAACATAGGTGACCCAGGTTCAGTCCCTGGGTTGGGAAGATCCCCTGGAGAAGGGCATGGCTGCCCACTCCAGTATTCTTGCCTGGAGAATTCCATGGACAGAAGAGCCTGTCAGGTTGCAGTCCATGGGGTTGCAAAGGGTTGGACATGACTGAGCGACTAAAACACACACACACACACACTCACACACACACACACACACACACACACACAGACATACCTGGAACAACACACATAAGCCTGGAAAAAAGTGGTGGAATTGGTGAATTCAGAAGTCTGAGGCAGTCCTGTATCTGAGGTCAGTTTCCAGCTGTCACAGCATGCCAATTATCTTGAACATGGCTATTTCCCAGGGCTCACTCTGTAGCTTCAGGATGCATCAGAACCTATTTCAGCTAAGATTGTGTATTGGAGTTTTTGTTGACGACAACAGTTGTTTGGTTTTCCTCTAAGGACAGATTATATTTTCCATCTAAATAGCTTTTTTGATAGAATGCTTCAGTAGTGTAGGTGCTTTGAGGGATTAATCGCAGCTGTTCATTAGGTGGCTCATTCCCTCCAGACACTTCAAAATCCAGTGCTGAGTCACAGTTTATGAAACTGGCCATTTAGCAGCAGCAACCATGCTGTTGAGCCCTTAGGAGGTAAGAGAGGGACAGAGAGCAGAGGAATGAAAATTCTTGTTCACACATAATGAGTAGAAAAGATGAGGGTAGCTGGTGCTTTGTGGAGAAAATGAGGCGAAGGAGGCTTTGGCCTCTAACAAGGGTAGTTTGGAAGCTTTACTATTTTAGAAAAAGGGCTCCAGATCCATTTATTATTGAGGAAGAGATACACTGATTTGTTGTTGAGCGTGTGGCTGGATGGCTAAAATGGGCCACGTGTTTCAGCCATCGAAATGGCTTTTCCTTTGGGAACGGTGGAGATCGTAGAGTGCAAAGAAACACAAATCTTAATTCCATCCCCACTTCTACCACTTACTTCATTAAAAAAAAATCTTTTGGCTGTGACGCATAGCCTGTGGGATCTTAGTTCCCCAGCCAGGAATTGAACCTGAGCTCCCTGCAGCTGGACTTCCCTGATGGCTTAGATGGTAAAGAATCTGCCTGCAATGTAGGAGACCCAGGCTTGATCCCTGAGTCTGGATAATCCCCTGGAGAAGGGAATGGCAACCCACTCCAGTATTCTTGCCTGGAGAATTCCATGGACAGAGGAGCCTGGTGGGTTACAGTCCAAGGGATCATGGGGTCGCGAAGAGTTGGGCACAGCTGATCGATTAACATTTTCACTTTCCCCTGCTATTGGTAGTGCGGAGTTTTAACCACTGGATCACCAGGGAAGTCTTCCCACTACTTCATGACTGTGGGCGGTTTCTCTGTTTGCAAAGAGGAAACTGGAGCTCCCCCTGCCCCCCATTCTGCTCTCAGCTTTGTCAGCCTATGAACAGACCGCTGAGCTTTTAACATTTCGTATTCTCCTACTGGGATGCTCAGCCATTTCTAGTATGATTTCTCTCCAAAGTTACCAAGTTCATTGTCTTTCAACTTGACAGCTGTGTGTGCATATCAATGATCTAGAGTCTCATAGTAGTGAGAATAATTATTACAGCTAACACGTGCTGAGTTCTCACCACATGCCAGGTACTGTGCTTGCTTCTTTGTGGGTTTTCACACAAGCTTTGCAACAGTCCTCTGAAGTAAGGAGATCATTATGCCCATTTTAAAGATGAGGAAACTGAGGTACAATTAATGTGAATAGACACCACCTGTATGGAGGAAGCCCACATTTCTGAATGCTGAAAAATTTAGTCAACAAGTATTTTATTCAGTGTGTAGTTATTTGTTGAAATAAGTTTGGTAAATTGCATTTCTATAAGTTCATAATAACAAGTTTTATATTAATAATAAACGAGGGAATTCTGTTTTTTTTTCTGACTTTAATATTAAGCAAGTTCTATTCTGATGATTCTCCTTATTTAGTTACTAATCCCCAGTCTTCATCCTCCTTACCTTGCCCACATGTCCCTTCTCTCTTTTTTCTTCTTCCATTTTTATTTTAAATCACACAATCATCCTCTTGAGGGTTCTAAGACTTAATTATATAGGTTATAAATTATTCGTACGTTTCCCCTCATTCTACCCCATAATCTCATTTTATTATGGTTTATTTGCATCTCTGAGAGTGGTGGGCAAAGGAAATAAAAGGACTTGCAATGAAAATTGGTCAATTCTATATCACTTGTTAGCAATTCACAGAAAATATTTGTCAGAAAAGGTAATGGAAACTAAAACACAGTAATTAAAAAGGAAGTCACAAATTTAAAAATCACAAACATTTCAACCTCTTGAGAGTAGTTGCTAACTTCTAACTATATAATAGGCTCAGTGGTAAATGGCATAAGGCAGCATTTGAGGTTAATGGGTATAAATGTATTAATTATAGTACCTATTCATTAAATGTTTTATAAGGTATGTATTTTCCTGGGTGGATGAGGAGCGGGAGGAACTAATTCTTGCAGAGCCCAAGTCTTCTGGCTCTGGTTCCATGTCTTCTCCACGGTACCATTCTGTCTTGTCAGTACATAGACATGAAAAGCAGTGTCACTATGTTATATTTATTCATCCGCTCAGCAAACATTTTTAGAAATAATATTTATTTATTTCTATTTTTATTTTGGAAAGTGCTGGGTCCTCACTGTTGTGTGAGCGTTTCTCTGGTTGCAGTGAACAGGGGCTGTTCTCTAGTTGCAGTGAGCAGGGGTTATTCTCTGGTTGCAGTGAACAGGGGCTATTCTCTAGTTGCGGTGTTCAGGCTTGTCATTGTGGCGGCTTCTCTTGCTGTGGGGCACAGGCTCTGGGGCACGCCAGCTTCAGTCGTTGTAACATGTGGACTCAGTAGCTGTGGTGCCCAGGCTCGATAGTTGTGGCTCATGGGCTTACTTGCTCCAAGGCATGTGGGATCTTCCCAGATCAGGGATCGAACCCGTGTCTCCTGCACTGGTAGGCAGATTCTCTACCACTGATCTACCATGGAGGCCCCCCAGGAAACAGTTTTTGAGGTGGACATCTTACCATACCAGTTCCTGGGGGTACAAAGCACAGTATTTTAGACAGCTAAATTACGGCTTTGCCTGTTAGCAGTATTACTTGGTGTCGAAGGTCGGTGAGGTGTGATGGGCTGTTCTAAGTGGGTCTCCTTGACCTGCGTGTGTGTGTGTGTGTGTGTGTGTGTGTGTTGCAGGGGGCAGGCAGTTGTGTTCTTACATTGGCACTGAATGACTCCTGTGTCCCTGATGATAGGCAGGCTCTATGACCCTGACAATGGGTGGTGGGCTCAGGGGGGCTCCTGACGCCCAGCTGGGGTTGCAACTATGAGGAAACTAGACCCTGACCACCCACAGTGCAGAAGAATCTTGCCCACCACCCCCATCACTGACCCTGATCTCAGTGTCCATAAACACTACAAGGGTCACAAGGATCCCACTAACTAGATTTGCAACCGGTGTTGGCATTGTTTCCGCCTTTAAACAACCTCCTTTTTAACACCATGCATTGATAAGATAAGTGATGAGTAACTTCATCAGCTTAACCTATGACAGAGATCACTAATCATCTTGTCACTCCCTGATCCTAGGAGGAGAAAGACAGTTCTGTCGAAGAATAGATTTAAGTCAGTATTTCCTTTCATTCAGTGTTTTGAGACACTCACAACATGCCAGGTGTCAGGGGCTGAAAAGTACAGATGAGTGAGGTGTAGCTCCCTGTACTTCCCAGTGAGGCATAGTCTGACGTAGGTCAGACTGGGGTCAGTGCCAGGGCAGAAGCACAGACGCCATGCCGTGGGAAAGCAGGGGGAGCCAGACAGGAGTCCATCCGGGTATCTGGAAAAATGCATCTTCATATTGGTTACTTACATAGCTATGAATTAGATGAGCTGTTTATTTAACTGAACAGTAATCCAGAAATAAAGAGTAAATGTTGTATTATTGGAGGAAGTAGAGGTATATTATCCTGACTAGCTCTTGATTTGACTTTTAAAAATATCTCTCTGCTTCCCTTGTGTGCACGTATTAGTAGCAGGCGGGGCTGCCCTGACAGCTCCCCGGGGTGTAGCTGGGTGTTGCTGTGGCCCTGGGCAGGTGGGGTAGGAGCGGAAAGCACCTGAGACCAAGTGCAAGTCTCACTTTCCCCCCTCGTCCACTTCACCCAGCCTCTGGTCATTCACCCAGGAGATGCTGAGTCCTGGGCTCCTGTTACCAACTTTGGTCTAATATGTATTTATATTTTTGAGGCTCGAATAGGTTTTGGATCCTTGAGTTTAAAGATCCTCTGGATTCCATGCCTCCCACTTCAGACACTGAGCAACAGGGCTGTTTCCTGTCTTCCTGGTGAGTCTTAATGGCTCGTCTGTATGAGAACAAAGATGTGACGTGGAAACTCTTAAGAGTGAGATGTTTAATCTTGCAGGACAAAGGCCCATGATATGAACATTTTAGTACGTTTATCAAAGTATTGAAAAACACTTTCTGAGAAGATCTATGTGGTAACTCTCTGTGTGTGTGCACATGTGTTCAGTCCGTCCAGCGATTTGCCACCTATGGATTGTACCCCACCAGGCTCCTCGGTCCATGGGATTTCCCAGGCAAGGATACTGGAGTGGGTTGCCATTTCCTACTCCAGGGGCTCTTCCTGACCCAGGGATTGAACCCAAGTTTCCTGTGTTTCCTGTATTGCAGGCGAATTCTTTACAGTGAGCCACCAGGGAAGCCCTGATAACTTTCTGAATCGATACTATTGGAAGAAGTAGAAAAATAGCTCACATTGAAAATGTTTTTCCTTGAAAAATAATACTAAAGTGACTATTAGAATCATGTACTTTTATTTACTGAAGAAAAAATGGCTCCTTTAAATGCCTAGTCACATAAATGTCACAGTCCTGATTTGCCCAGATTTGCTCTTTTTTTTCTCTTGCCTTGCACATATGATGCTGTTAGCATTTATCGCCATGTTTGGAAACTGCCAAGATAATGACTGTGTTAATTAATCTGGTCCCATGTATTTTCACCATCAACAGGAGCATGACTGAGTGGGTCCCTCATCCCTTTCACATCTGTCTCCCGCCTTCCCTGGGGAGGAGCAAGTCTGAGTCATTAGGGGAAGATGGCTCCTGGGCTGTTCTTCATGGGGACAGGCATACCAGCCCTCCTCACAAGTACCTTTTGTCACTGTTAGGCATCTAGCCTTTCAGGTCCATCTGTCCATAATTATATTTCTGTTAAGAATGCTGCTCTTAGTCTGTGTTTATTCTAGGAGGGCAGATAGCCAGTCAGTGGGTTGATTCTGAATCTTGGACCTGCCTGCAGAAAAGCTACTGTGGGGTGTGAAGTGTGCTCCTGTCTCTGTAAGTGTGTCTCTGTAAGGTGACTTGGAACAGTGAGCTTTGGACCCTCCTGAGTGAGACTTCCAGTCAGCAAGAAAGCTTATTTCAAGCGATGTCATTCCCTCTCAGATGGGGGAGGATTTCAGTTACATCTAGTGCTTAATAATTCAAGAGTTCATACTGTCCTCTCTTAAAAAGCTCATCCTCATGTATGCACACTCACGCATCCACACAAGCACACAACTCTCCTGGCAGAACTGAAATAAGGTATAATTTATCTCCCTTTACTACTTGAATTGACTGACAAAGAACTGTAGCTTATATTACGTCAACATTAAAAATGAAATATTTCAAGCTCCTTGTACAAAACCATGTTTATCTGTGGAAGTGATATTTGAATTACCTAAGTATCTGAAGCAGTACATTGTGTTTTGGAAGAATGCTTAAATTACTTACGATGTTTACAGGATCTTGGTTTCCCAACCCATGCCCTCTGCAGTGGAAGCCTGGTGTCTCAACCACTGGACCACCAGGGAAGTCCCTCTACGAGGTTTTTAAATCAAAGCTATACATGCTCGTAAGTGAAAGAGTTAAATCATTTGACAAGCTTGATATGAAAGACCCGTCCATGTAGTGGGCATTTCCTGCTTCTAGCTCTTAATATTTCTTTCCATAGCATATCACTTCTTTGTTCCTATTAGCTTGATTGAGTTAATTTTAGATGACCGATTACAGCAACTCTCAACATGTCCTCTGTGGACCATTTGAGTCCCAGGATCCTTTTGTTGGGTCTGTGAGTTCAAAACTACTCTTATGTACTGTTCAGACATCCTTTGCCTTTGTTTACTGTGTGGACATTTGCTCTGATGGTGCAAAGGCAGTGACGGGTGAAACTGCTGGCGTGTTCACGTGAGTCAAGACAGTGGTGCCAAACTGTACGTCTAGTCACTGTATTCTTCATCATCATGCATGTGGAGTTTTTAAAAAACTGCATTTTCACTCAATGTCCGTGATGGAGCAATAAAAATGATGAATGTTATTAAACCTAGAAATGTGTGTTGAAATGTGAGGTATTTCAGAGATGTTCAATGGTTGTCCTGGGGAAAAGCACTTATGGGATTGTCTGAGTTGCAAGCTACTGGCCTTCTCCTCCCTGCCACTCTGGTGGAATATATTTTTAGATAGTTGAAATAATAACTTGAGTATTTGGCAGACATTTTCTCAAACATGAATGCAAAAGCTTGCTATTTAAGGGGAAAACAGCTGATGGGATTGATTTACCAATGGTAAAATTTGAGCTTTCAGTTGAAGTCTCAACTTTTGGGAAACTTGATTTTGCCACCATGGCAAAGTTTCTCAACACTTAAAGACTTTTCTGATAAGATTAGTGGGGATATTAACAAAGGTGACTTTTAAAATATTGTATAATGCAGTGTGTCAACATCTGGAAGATATATATAATTCAGTAAACTAATAGTTTCCAAATGACCAATGCATTATGTTATAAAATCTTGTAACATAGTATCCATTCAAAGTGCAAGATAGCCTAATGGATATTAGTACAATAGAGTACTGAATATTTATTAATGTGAATTCAGATTGCGCATTTCAGTGAACCTTTAAGAAACCACCGTTTGTCAATTTTTAGTGTAGTATCAAAGAAGAATGTCCAAAATTATCTGAAAAGTTTATTAAAATAGTCCTCCATTTACTAACCATATATCTGTATGAGGTAGGATTTTTTTCCTGTGTTTAACTGAAACAACATACCCACACATAATCCACATAACCAAAACAACATAAACCAGGTATTAGGTTTATGAAAGTGTAAAACAATATCAGTATTCTCAGTACATTTTTTAACTTGGGAGAATAAATGTATTTCATAAAATATATTATTTATGACAACATATAATGACCTTATTTTTATTTAATATATATATATTTAAAGTTTTAGTTTAATTTCTAAAATAGTGAATATTGATAGATTTAAGAGAGAGTAACCTGTTCAGACTGTGCAGGTCATGAATTTGGAAAAGAATTCTTGAGGAATATGTAATAATCATTTTAGCTAATACATTTGATTTAAGGACAGAGTTATAGAATACAGAGGATAGCTTGGGGTTGAATTAATGATAAATACATGGAAAACTAAGCAAGTTGAAAAACAGAAATATTATACAATAAAGCTCTTCTTAAGAAGGATCTTTTTACAATCCTCAATAATTTTAAGATTGTGAAGTTTTCCTGAAGCTGACAAGTTTGAGAATCACTGACCAATTGCTTAACCACTGAGGAACATAAGGATTTAATTTTCTTTCACCACCACCCACCCCATTCCTACACCACAGGTAAGCTTATTTCTTGCCTTCCCATTGCTCCAACAATTTTGATTCGATTATGATGATCATGTAAAGGCTATAGAAAGGTATTGCTATGACATATAAAGGGTATTTGCAGTTGATCCATTTAACTGTGGTTACTTTTCCTCTAAGTATACAAGAGGGGTAAATTTTGATACTTTAGATCTGAACTATCTGTATTCTTTCTTGACACTTAATCATTTTTGGCTAGAAGAGACCAAGTGGCTCAGTGGTAAAGAAACCACCTGCCAGTTCAGGAGACCTGGGTTCGATCCTTAAGTGAGGAAGATTCCCTGAAGAAGGAAATGGCAGCCCACTCTAGGATTCTTGCCTGGGAAATCTCATTGACAGAGAAACCTGGTGGGCTACAGTCCATGAGGTCACGAAAGAGTCATGTGACTAAAAAATAGAGTTCTAGATTGCAAGTCAGTTTCCCTCAGAATCGTGAAGGTATTGCTCTAGTGACTTTTTAGCGTCCAGTGTTTATGCTGAAAATCTGAATCTTGATCATTTATATACAACATTTCTCATCTCTGTCTCGGCCTTTTTCTTAAGGAGTCTTTTGTCCCTAATGTGAAATTTCAGAGATGTGTTTTGGTGTGGATCTATTGTTTTCCATTGTTCTTGCACATCATGGGCCCTTCTATCTACAATCTCATGTTAGCCTATTCTAGGAAACTTTATTTCTTTGAAAATTTTCTTCCCTTCCATTTCCCTTGTTTATTCTTCCTGGAGCTCCTATTATTAGGTCTTATGGTCTGGTTTAAAAAAATTATCTTTGCTTTTCTATCTGCCAAACACTTTTTTTCATTTTCCCATATTTTCTGGAAGATTTCTTCAATTTTATCTATTAACCATTTTATTAAGATTTTCATTTTTGCTATCATATTTTTAATTTCCAAGAGCTTCTTTTTGTTGTGATTGTTGTTCTCCAAATTTTCCTTTTTTAAATGACATTCCATTCTTGCTTTATGGATATAGTATTTTCATTCATCTTTCTGAGAATATTATTGAAAGTGGGTTTTACTTTGTTCTCGTTTAGTTTTATTTCCTCTATAGTCTCTCTTTCCTCAAGATGGTCTCCTTTTTCTCTTTTGTCTTAGATGCTTTCTTCAAATATTTGGTGCTCCTTGGCTGACTGATCATGTTTATGAAGGAGGCACAAAATAGGTGAATGGAGGGGCATGAAAGGCAACTGAGTCTGGTCTTACCTGTGCAATGACCTAAAGGACACATTAAATTTTTTTTCTTTAGTTCTTTTCTTTGGAGTTGTTCCAACTCCTTTAGAAAAGACTCTTCTAACCTGGTGGGTACTAGTTTTCTGGGACCCAAGAGGAAGAAGACGAGAGATCTCAAATTCTGTATGTAAACTTTGAGTTAATTCCTCCTTAATTACCTCCCTACATATAACTGTGCTTAGTGGGTTACAATCTAGAGACCCTGGGTTTTATCATCTCAGAGAATAAACCTTTAGACTCTGCCAGGGTGGGAAGATGCAACCACCCAGAGCAGAGAAAGGGATCTGGAGTTCTAACTACTTCTATTTTTTTCCTTTTTATTCTTAAATTTTATTTAAATTTATTTATTTATTTATTTTTAATTGGAGGAGAATTGCCTTATAGTATTGTATTGGTTTCTGCCATATATCAACATGAATCTGCCATAAGTATGTATATGTCCTCTCCCTCTTAAACCTTCCTCCCGCACCATACCACCCTTCTAGGTTATCACAGAGAGCCTGATTTGAGCTCCGTGCCTCATACAGTAAATTCCCCCTGGCTGTCTAATTTTGCATATGGTAAGGTGTATGTTTCAATGGTACTCTCTCAGTTCGCCCCACTCTCTCCTTCCCACTCTGAGTCCACAAGTCTGTTTTCTATGTCTGTGTCTCATTGCTGCCCTGCAAATAGGTTCATCAGTACCATCTTCCTAGATTCCATATATATGCATTAATATATGATATTTGTCTTTCTCTTTCTGACTTACTTCACTCTGTATGATAGACTCTAGGTTCATCCACCTTATTAGAACTGAGTCAAATGTGTTCCTTTTTATGGCTGAGTAATATGCCATTGTGTATATGTACCACAACTTCTTTATCCATTCATCTCTAGCTACTTCTTAAACAGAATTTAAAAATCAATCCCTTTGGCTTAGTTCAGTCACATTTACTTCCAGTGATGCTGTCCATTCTTGAACCTTTTAAGGGTTTCAAGGTGTAAACTGGGCTCTTTGCACTGGCTTGGGACTCATCTTTCTTGGGTCTGCTGGCTTATTACCACTCATCTATCTGGGTTCTAGCTTACAAAATTATATTGCAGTTGCTTCCTTTCTCATTTCCTTCAGCCTTGTAAGTTTCTATCCTCTTAAGTACTCTCTATTGTCATTTTATTAGGGTTTTAGGAAAGAACAGTCCTAAGTGCATGTATTGAACCCACCAGGTTTAACCAGAAGGGGTTTTTTCTTTTTAATATTTAAAAAGCATACAAATAACTTTCATACTCAGTATTAAAATAAAAGTACCTTTTGCATTAGATTAGTAGATGAATTTACTAAGCCAAAGAAGCATTTATTCAGCTCCTATTTCTTGAATAAAGTTATTTATTTATTTTAAGAAATATACCAGTATCTGTAATATATAGGCATAACAGAAAAGTAAGCAATTTGATTTTGGTTCCAACCTTGAACAATCATAATGTAATATCAGGTTCAAACTCAAGTAGATGTGGGCAGATATATGTGTTGAAGATAGAGAGACTTTTGGGGCATTTCAAGGATGTTCTGGTTTTTCAGGATAGAATTTTTTATGATCTTGATTCGGTTGACTCGTTCATTCTCTTCTTTCCCTTTTATTTTCCAGAAACAGGTCATGTTATGCCATTAAAGTGAAAGATAAGTTTGGTGGTGTGGTGGCAACACAAGGTCAGGGAACTGTGGACCTTCCTTGTTTGCTAAGAAGCAATCCAGGGGCAGAACACTTCCATGGACTCTGCTGCCTGGAAATAAGCCCTACAGACCCAGAGGTGTGCTAGAGCCCATGACTGGGCCATGGAGGGGGGAACTTACACCTTTAGAAAAGGGCAGTGCTGCAAATCAAGATATTTTTCCCGGTCTTAAAATCCTTACGAGCACATCATGCCTAGACCCGATGTTTCTCTCAGGGCAGCCTGGTGAACTCCTAAAGCTTCATGATTATGTCATTGTTGTTCAGTCGCTACGTCATGTCTGACTCTTTGAGACCCCATGGACTGTAGACCGCCTGGCTCCTCTCCATGGGATTCTCCAGGCAAGAATACTGGAGTGGGTTGCCATTTCCTCCTCCAGAGGAACTTCCCAACCCAGAGATCAAACCCACATCTCCTGTATTGCAGGCAGATTCTTTATCACTGAGCCACCTGAGAAGCCCCAATTGTGTCATTATATCAACATTATAGATATTGTATTTACTTGTCCTACTGTGGCCCAGGGAGGCCAGATGAAACAGTGGGGAAAATAAAAAAATTTGGAGCCAGACAGCTTGACATTTAGATCCTTCTGGACATGTAGATCTGGCTACTTCCAGCTCTGTGACCTTTGGCAAACTCCCCTCAGCCTCATCTTCACTTTCTGAATCTGTAAAACAGAAACTCTATTTTTACCTAGCAGGATTGTTATAAAAGTAAACAACAGTGAGTCTACCCTCCTCAGCTACGTCCTGCAGGAAACCTTGGCTCTGTGGGCAGGTACCTCTGGCCTGTTTCTGTTTCCCAGCAGGGTTGTGACATCATTAGTAAGGACCCTCATTTTTATAACAAAATAATGAACTTTACCTTTTGTTTATTTGGTCTCTAAAATGTATGAAGCCCCTAATTCAAGAATATAGGATGAGTATTCTATACTCACACAAGAGTATGATCTAAAGCTTTTTTCTCTCCAGTACTCAGAATCCCCAAGGATGAGAAGTTTGGTTAAGGGTCAACAATTTAAAATGGGCTTCCCAGGTGGTGCTAGGGGTAAAGAACCTTCCTGTTAATGCAGGAGACGCAAGAGACATGGTTCAACCCCTGAGTTGGAAAGATCCCCTGGAGGAAGGCATAGTAACCCACTCCTGTATCCTTGCCTAGAGAGCCCCATGGACAGAGGAGCCTGGCGGCTACAGTCCATAGGGTTACAAAGAGGTGCACATGACTGAAGCAACTTAGCACAATTTAAAATAGGACTTACAGGTTATCCAACTATTCTAAGTTACATCTTGGAATAAGGTTAAAATACTGAAGAAGATATTTGTGTACTTGTACCAAATCAACTTAACCCTTTTTATAATCAAGAATTGTGTCTTGATCTACCTTCAAGCTTTCATCAGAAATTACTACCAAAAAAAAAGAAAATTACTGTAATTTTGCTCAGCATTTGCTGTGAATTTTGAGGAGGAACACTGATTATCCATTGCATGGCTCAGTGTCCCTGGTTTCCAATGCCTTACACAAGACCTCTGTCCTTTACACAGGGAGTCACCTTTTCTCTCCCAAGGAACTGGCCTGTTTCAGCCTCGTAATACAGAGTTGTGAGACTCCGAGTGTTTCTGTCTTTGCTTTTGCACCAGGAACATTAGCGTCAAGTTTTAAAATCAGTCATAAAAAACGAGCAAACTTTTTGTTTGGCATGTTAGATCTCTCTAGACCCTGTTTTTGCATAACCATTTTATTAATTTTGTTGTATTTGCCTCTTTTTAAAAGTAACGTGACAAATTCCTTTGGGAAACCGATGAATACGTGAATGAATGAGTTGTGGAGGAGGGCAGGGAGGTGAGTGACAGTAACTGGCCATGTTTCATAAACTGTAGTGTGAGGCACAGTTGTGGGAAGTGGAGGATTTTAGACTGGACAGGGGAAGACAGGCAGACATGACACTATTTTCAAGTGCTTGAAACGCTGCATCTCAGAGGATATAGTGGATGCTTTTCATTGCTCCTGAGGATAGAGAAAGAGCCACTGTGCACACTGTCCATTAACTGATTAATTCATTTCCAAGGTATTTTTTTCTGGTGCCTGCTGTCAAGGCACTGATGAGGAAAGTTCTCTGCTCTCACATTGCTTTTATTTTTGTTCAGTTGTTGTTCAGTCACTCAGTCGTGTCCAATTCTTTGTGACCCCATGGACTGCAGCATGCCAGGCTTCCTTGTCCTTCAGAATCTCCCGAAATTTGCTTAAACTCATGTCCATTCAGTCAGTGATGCCATCGTCCATTTTAGGGAAACAGGTTTTGGCCGACTACAAGGGAGAATTTTCCAACAATCAGAGTTATCCAGTCGTGGGGTGTATTTCCTTTCTACGTGAGGAGTGTCCCAGCTGGTTACTGGGGAATCCCAAAAGTGGCTGAGTGACCCAGTAGCCTGAAAGCTACCCCTGCATCAGGGGAGAGGGTGGACTTATTGACCATTAAGGTTTGGCCCTGCTCTGCTTCCATGATTCTCTTTGACTTGACTTGGAGGTTTTAGCGCAAAACTGAAGGATTCGTTTGTTTCAAAGTAAGTAGGTTTTCAGGAGGTGGGGCGAGGGAAGGCAGTACAAATGCTTTCACAAGCCACTTCCTTTCCTCTGTGGCCCTGGGGGTTCCCACAGCTGCCTTGACCCTCCATAACCCTGGCTATCATCCTGGCGGCAGGGTCGCAGCCAGGGTTCCTAGGAGCCTGTGGTTATCTCCTTACAGGGAGTCTTATCAGCTTTCAGAGCCACTGTGAAGATTGCATTAACCATTGACAGATACATCCCATATCTCTCCCCATGGAAATGACAGTGTGGCAAGGACATCTGGGCCCATGTGAGACCCGGCGCCCAGAGCCCACGTTCTTTCTACGGAGGAGATGAGACAAGGACCTCGAGCTCAGAGCTGGAGCCAGGGTAACCCAGGAGAGAGGTGGGCCCTTTACCAGGTGGGAGCCTGGTCATCGCTTTCCATCTTCTTCAGTCAAGTCCAGAAGCTTGCTGTGGGAATTAGGAAGAGAGGACAAGGGACTGGCCAGTGTAAACTCCTAAAAGAAAAATACAGTTCAGAAGAATTTTTTTCCCCACCATGTATATTCACTCTTAAAGTAATTAGAATTTTTTTGGAAATAATTTTTACCTTACAGAAATTTTGCAAAAATAAAAATAGTGCAAAGGATACCCGTATTTCCTATACTTAGGTCAGCTATGGTTCATTTCTTTTCTGAACCTTTGAGAGTCAGGGGCATACACCACAGTCCTTTATGCCTAAATACTTGAATGTGTATTTCCTAAGAAATGGGATATTCTTTTGTGTAGCCAGAGTGCAGATTTTTAAAAATCAATTAATTAATTAAGTTCTGGGTCTTCCTGGCTGCAAGGGCTGCTCGTTAGGTGCGGTGCTGGGCTTCTTGTTGCAGTGGCTTCTCTGGTGTGCAGCACAGGTTATAGGGCGTGTGGGCTTCAGTAGCTGTGGCTCCCAGGCTCTAGGGCTCAAGCTCAGTAGCATACAGGCTTGCTTGCTCCACGGCATGTGGGATCTTCTCGGATCACAGATTTAACCTGTGTTTCCTGCACTGTCAGATGGATTCTTTACCACTGAGCCACCAGGGAAGCCCCAGCGTGCAGTTTTCAACTTCAGTATAAAATTAACTGTGGTGAATAACTTTACCATCCATATTCCAATATTTTCAAATTGACCCAATAATATCCTATATAGCCCTGTCTTCTTCCAGTACAGGGTTCGGTGTAGGATTAGTTTGGATTTAGTTGTTATGTCTCTCTTAGAAGATCTTTTAACAGTGACATTATTAAAGTTCATTGGTTGTCTCAGTGCCTTATTCTAAATCTGTAGATAAAAATACTTCTAATCTTAGGGTATATTTCACTTACTTTTATCCTTTGGTTCACTTGAAAACCGAGGCAGGATTCTCTGGAATCCAAACCCACTCCCGTTCTAAAGAAAATATGGTGTGGAAGGGAGAAGGGCAAGGAACTTTGAATGTGCATGTTATACATGGTTGACTTTTCTGTATTTGATTTGAAACACACAAGGGATTTCCCTGGTGGTCCTTTGGCTAAGACTCTGCCCTCCCAATGCAGTGGGACTGGGCTCGAGCTCTGTCTGGTCAGGGAACTAGGTCCAACATGCTACAACTAGGAGTTCGAATGCTGCCACTGAAAATCCCATGTGCCACAACTAAGACCCAGTGTAGCCAAATAAATAAAAACAAATAAATACATATTTTTACAAAACACACAAAAGCAGATCAAAGACTTTGAGATCATCCTCAAATTCTCCTGTTGTCAATCTGACTTATTGCCAGAAGCAATAAGTGAATTATTGCCTTTGTCTCCAAGGAGGAAAAAAGTCATCATTTTGAAGTTCTTTGTTTTAACTTGAGACAACACACTCTTATGAATCTAGAAACAGAAAAAAATACTTTTACATTTATGCAGAGCCCTTATTTCAGTGCATGCACGCATTTGATGAGCCAACAGCAGCAACACATGGGATAATTAAGGATTTCTATGCACATGTTGCTTTGGATAGCTCAGCAAAGAGTACATTCAACAACTCTGGTCTCTGCCCTCCAGAACTACTTGTTTAACATGCATCAGTGTGCAGCTGAGCGACTTCACTTTCACTTTCCACTTTCATGCATTGGAGAAGGAAATGGCAACCCCCTCCAGTATTCTTGCCTGGAGAATCCCAGGGACAGAGGAGCCTAGTTGGGCTGCTGTCTATGGGGTCGCACAGAGTCAGACTCGACTGAAGCGACTTAGCAGCAGCAGCAGCAGCATGCATTATTAAATAGAATACCACATCAAGAAAAAAATATGCCTCACACTTGCAAGACATAACACAGACTTAGAATTACTGGGGTGATTTTATTTTTAGATGACAACATTTAACCACAGAGAAGTTTGTAATTTGCCAAAACTTACTTGAAAAATCAGAGATACAGAGATACTTCCCCAATGGCTCAGATGGTAAAGAATCTGCCTGCACTGCAGGAGACCGGCATTCAATTCCTGGGTTGGGAAGATCCCCTGGAGAAGGGAATGGCTACCCACTCCAGTATTCCTGCCTGGGCAGAGGAGCCTGGCAGGCCGCAGTTCTTGAGGTCGCAAAGAGTTGGACACGACTGAGTGACTTTCATTCACTCACTCAGTTAAAAAATCAGTGATACGGTAATGACGTTGGTTTAATCCTTCACTTTTAAAATGCCCTGTATGAATGTCTTTTTTTTTAGTATCTACGCTAAGAGACTGAGGGATGGTGGAAAAGTAATAGGAGATAGCATTTTTTGAAAGGTTACAGACACCTAGTACATAGCTTCTTTATACGGGAAAAAAGTTAAATGGGAAAATTTTAACTTCTCATTTTCCCAAAGTGCAATTTCAAATGGAAGAAACTTCACAGTGGTCTGTATTTAAGAAGCTGCGGGGGCTCCTTGGTGGTTCAGCGGTAAAGAACCTGCCTGCAATGCAGGAGACATGGGTTCCATCCCTGTCTGGAAGATAACCTGGAGGAGGAAATAGCAACCCACTCCAGTATTCCTGCCTGGGAAATCCCATGGACAGAGAAGCCTGGTGGGCTATAGTCCATGGGGTCACAAAAGAGTTGGATATGAACTGAGCGGCTGAACAATAACACCAGGGGTTCTAAAGGCTGGTAGAGGGTCTGATCAGTAACGCTTTTTTAACTTAGCTCTTCTAGCTGTTGACATAGACTTTCTTTTTGGCTGTTCTAAGTATTTCTCCTTTTTACTTGTCTTACTTTGCCTATGTTACTGTCAGTTATAGACAGAAAAAAAATGGACTTTTAAAATAACATGTAATTTAATTATTTTCTGAGTTTATAATAGGTTAGATTCACAGTTATCATCTTGGGAGACACGTGCCCACAGGGTATAAAAGCAATCACATAAATCATGAAGTTTCTTGAAAATTGTCCTTCCTAGGCTAGTCGAGGATTCTCTAAACCCTTGCTGTCCAACAGGGTAGTTGTCAGTCAATATGTGGCTATTAAGCATTTGAGATGAGACTAGTCTGAATTCAGTTGTACTGTAAGTAAAATACACATTGGCTTTCCAAAACTCAGGACAATTAAAAAACAGTGTAAAATATTTCATTAGTAAGATTTTTTTTTAGATTGATTGCACATTAAAATGACAGTAATTTGGATACATTGGGTTAAATAAAATACATTCTTTAAATTAATTTCACCTATTCCTTTTTACTCTTTTAAGTGACTATAGCAAAATTTGAACTACATACTCAGCTTTCATTTGTGGCTCCCATTTTATTTCTATTGAATAGTGTGAATCTGGAAGGAAAGAAAATAGAGAAAACAACAACAAAAAACCCCACAGACAAAATTCAACTCATTGAGTGTATTTTTAGAGTGCATTACTGATGGAAAAGCTGAATTACCCAGTGATCCAGTTTGGGGGAAAGAGCAGTTAGGTTTGGATTTCATTAAACTTCTTTAATTAAACCTATTGTAAATCTGCTGTAAGGTCCGAGTCAAGAGGAGAATTGAACCTTTTTGTTTGCTTAAATTTTTTTTCTAACGAAATCCTGAACTTGTTTCAAAAGCAGTTAATTTTGTTAAAGCTTTTTAAAAAGCTTTCCATTCACTGAGTTTGGAGGGTTAATTAATACTGAGCTCTTAGGAGGCTAAAAAATTATGAAAATTATCCAGAAACTTATGAAAGGAACTGTCTGCTCTCCTGGAGAGACATCTGGGGGGACTTAGGGCCCTCAGAAGCTGCAGGTAGTCATTCACTTCTGTGTTCACACCTTCGATAAATGAAAACACTGGGAAAGATAAAATATTTATTCCTATGTGTCTATAACTGAATTTATGGGTAGAACCTGCTGGATATTATTGCCTGTGTAAACCCATGTAACTGTGCACGTAAAGCATGTTTTTATTAGTTCCTACATAAAATTTTTATGATAATGGCAAACAAAAGGCCAGTTTAGTTTAGCTGAGTTTGTTCTTGTTACTCCAGCTTCAAATAGATAAGCAACAGTGTAAATAGTATCAGTCAGTTGGGAAGAAGGTCGGGTCTCCTAAGGGTGGGTCTCCTGGCCAGGAAGCCTGAAGCAAGGCTGCCTGTGGGGAAGCCCCCAGAAGGCCTGGCTGGCAACCTGGTGAAGTGAGGCCAGTGGGGGCTCTATTGGCTTTCAGGCCTGTCATTGAGCAGTTATATTCCCAGTTGGTAACTGCAGAGTATTCAAATTTAGGTTTTGAAAAGGCCTGCATAACTGCTATTGAAAGAACTCCCACATACTGTATTTCAACTGGGGACTTAAAGAGAAAAAAGTTCAAGTGGCTTATTGTGGGTCATCTCCCACTCTGGGATTTAAACAAAGCACATACAGAACAAAGTTCCTTTAAATGGGGTGCCTTCATCTGAGTGCCTCCTGTCTGTGCTTTGGCAGGCTTGCTAGATAGAGAGGGGGGGCCCACGCCTCTTATTCCCACTACTGCCTTTTTATGTTTGACCCTTGTATGTGGCAAATACTCCCCGTGCTGACCTGGATTGGAGGGAAGTTTTTCTAGAATGTGAAGGTAAAGCATCTTTCATAAATACTGCTTTTCGCTCCTGATGACTAGTTAAAAATTGATAGTAAGTCTGCAATCTGGAGCGAACATAATTCCTGGAGCAAAATTCAGGAGAACAGATTTGACACATGTAAATGTACTTAGGAGGCCAATAACAGAAAGTTTCAAGTGAATGAGTCTGAAAAATGAAAGATATACGAGTGTCATAAATAAGTAACCCTAAAGCCGATGTAAGAAATCTACTGAGAAAGTGGGCACGCGTGGTATATATTAGGTTTACTTGGAGCTGTGGTCTGCCTGGGATATTAATGAAATTACAATTTGGTAATTAGAAAGCTGCAAAGGTTTAGATTCTATACATTAAAAGTACCTACACATCAAAAACTCATGCTTGGGAAAAGCTTTCCTCTAGACATCTGGTACATCTCTCCTTCTGGGTAGATCAACACTGGAACTCTTCTAGACAGTTGGTTACTATGATTGTTCTTAAGGTCTCTGTGGAAAGAAGGAGCTTCTGTAACTTCTTACAGCCCTGCTTCTGTGATGTCTTCCTTTTAGAACCCATCTAATTCGAGGTTCTTTATTCTGTTATTTCCTCAGTAGGTATGTTTACTAATTCTCAAATGTGTCTTTGTATATTTCATACATTTTTTTTCCCTAGCATTCTCAGTCCCAGACAGCCTATAGCTCTGAGCTAAACCTAATGTGCACCATGCTTGCCCACGTTCTCAGTGTATTTCTTAGTCTTTAGTGTTACATATCTATGACAATCATATATCTTCCATTTTTCAGCCCCACTCAATTAAAAATTGCCCCAGAGGAGTAGTTTTCATTTTTTGCAAAGATCCTGCTTGGCAGAATTGCTCTTCCAACAGGAGCAATTCTAGGGTTTGTGTATGTGTGCCTGTTTATTTTGGCCTCATCTTGGGCTCTGGGGAAAAAAAACAGTCTACTAAATCTTAACCTACTATAAAATGTCTATGTGTTGTTTTGCTCTTGCCAACTTTGTATGAATGTGCTGGTGATAGGCCATGTAGAAAGTCAAAGAGCGGTTTTCAGTACTTACTGTAAGAAGGTTGCTCAGGGTGAGAAAGGTTCTCCAAAGGCAAGATTTATTTCCTGCCTTCATGGACCTGACCTTCTGAAATGGCTGTGTTGCTGTCCATGCTGATAAGGGGTTACTACCACCTCAATGTATTCTCAGTTTGTGTTGAAAATCATAATTTGGGGCCATCAGCTTCTCTCTGCAATGGCTTTGCTATTGCACACTTTGGATCCGAGAACCTAGATCTGTTTGAATGGTTGCCCCATATATGGGAGCCCTGCAGACTTCAGTGTTACTCTGTGTTAAGGGTGGAATCAAGGTTTGGAGAATTGAGGAAGGATGATCAACAGACTCAGCTGAGATGCTGATGCTTTGTTGCTTTCTCTCAAGAGGTTGTTAGGAGAATAATTTAATTTTGGGAGAATTGCAACCAGCCTGATTTGTTAATACAGTTTAGAGTCTTTTAACTCAAGATTGGATGAATAGCTTTTCAAGTGTGAATGAAAGACAAGAATCCCCAAAGATCTGCTCTATTTTAAATAGCAGACTCCAGGGACTCAAGGTTTGTAACAAAAGGGCAGATGTGGAAGAGATGAACTCACGGGTCCCACTCTGTGAGAGAATAAAGCACAGCGTTGGCTGCAATCCCTGAGGTGTTGGGATCTGCCAATCTTGCTGGCTCTAGGCTGCTCGCTGGGGGAATCTAGTTAGATAGGCTCACAATCAGTTAGTTGGTATTGACTTTGCTAGGCCTGACCCATATTATAAAGTTCTGACAAGTGGAAAGTATAGCTGAGCTTTGGGAAAAGCCGTAGCATGTAAAATAGACAAGAAAACCAACATCTTAAATGAACAGAGAAGAAATTTGAGCAGAACCATGAGATGAAGAAATTAGGACACTTGATGGAATGTTGCAGCCCAAACAGATTAAAAATAGGTTTTTGTTGAGTAAAGACATACAAGATTTTACAAGTTTGGCTTCAATTCACTCAGAAACTCTTTGTCTCTTTGTTAATGATGTTAAAAGAGTCTTCTGTTTAAAGATGCTTGAAGAGGTACTGAGAAAATAATATGGACTTGAAGAAATCTAACAACAGCAAAGTTAATTTCTGAATTTCATTTTACAACTCATGGGATCCAAGATTTTTAAATATCCTTGAATTTGAGAATTCAAGGTTAAGGATATGAGGGATAACCAAATATTATTAAGGGCTTCCCTTGGCTCAGTGGTAAAGAATCTGCCTGCCAATGCAGGAGGCTCGGGTTCGATCCCTGACCTAGGAAGATCCCCTAGAGAAGGAAATGGCAACCCATTCCAGTGTTCTTGCCTGGAGAATCCCATGGACAGAGGAGTCTGGCAGGCTACAGTCCATGGGGTCACAAAAGAGTTGGACACGACTTAGCGACTGAACAACAAAATGTTATTAAACTTCTAAAGCATTCTCAGTATTATTTTTACTAGTGAAATACACAATGGAAACATGCCTGTGTAAATAAATGTATTTTATTAAGCATCCAGATCCCCTGGGTGAACCAATTCAGAAATCCATCAAATGCAGTTTGGGCCTGGTGACAAGATTAGTATCTGTCCTGATTGAGATTAATGATCAAGAGTTTCCCAGGAAGCAACCCTGCTGAGCCATTTCCAGAATTCTGGGTGTGTAGGAAGTGATCTGATCCTAAACTCAGAAGGGACTAGACCAAGGTACAGTTCCAGACCTCTTCACAGGATTATTTTAGGTCAGCCCACAAATATTTGCCTACTCTTGTGCCGCTTTTCAATGGGAGACTTTGAAACATCAGTTTAGAGTCTTAAGCCATTGTTATTTGAGGAAAAGGATATTTGAAAGTGTTTTTACTTGATATTCCTTATGGCAGATCCCTGATTTTGGAAGCTAAGTGGCAGAGAGGTTGATGGACTTCGTGAAGGTCCTGCAGCCAGCTCTTCAGCTAGAACCAGGCCCCTGGCTTATTGCTGGACTCAGACCCTGACTCTCTCTGTCTGTATGTGTTTCCAGGAATTCTCAGTCATGTTAGAGTTCTGCTGCCCTAGTGTTAGTTGTCTGGTCCGCTTTTAAATAAGTGCTGCAATTGACTGGCTGGGCCACAGACCAGGTGTGTGATTTTGGACAACTCAGTTCACCAATATGGACCACAATCCCTCCATGTTTGCACATGAGAGTTGGCCAAGACTCTATCTAAGGACTTTTCATCTCCATTAAAACATTTTTGTGAAAACTGCTTTTTGGCTGGTGCAGGATTTGGCAGTTCTGTGGCTGGCAAACAGAAGATGTGAGGTCAGTTCAAAGCTGGAACCTTGAAAGTCTGTGATCACTTGGACAGAATCAGCCCCCTTTTCACCATCAATGGTTTGGTACTGCTCTGGGGAACCCTTTCTGTTTTGTTGTTGTTGAATTGATGTATATGTATGTTTTTGCATAAAGGCCACACAAATGTTAAATTAGGGACATACTTTAAGATGAACCAGGAATATGTCTAAACCTCCCTGCTTTATAAGTGATAATGACTTTAGGAGCCCCAGAACTGCATTATCTCATTTTATCCCAGACACAGACTCACGAGTTCCCCTCCCTGGGGAAATTTGGGCTAAGAGAGGGGAAATGACTTGCCCTGAGTCCTTCACATTGTCATCAACCAAGTCAGACCCAGAATTGGATCTGAATTGGATCTCTCATTCAGTACAACCCTTCAAGGGCCTGGTGCATGGGACACCCTTTTCTTGGCATTGGGATTCCACTGACAATTCCATTTGGCCCAGCCTGTTTCCAGTCTGGGCATCTCTTCTTGGTCACTGTAGTTTGAGCTGGCCAAGGAAGAGCAGGATGAATCCTCTGGTCTAGAGCCAACCCCCATGCTGTCAGCTTCCTCCAAGCACTCCAGATAAGGACAGGCCCCTTCCTGGGTGCTGGGAGGCCTGCAGACCTGTGCTTTTACATCTCTGGGACCAAGGCTCCAGCAGCTCCAAACCTCACCCATTCTTTTATGTGGACTCTCCGTTTACCATCCCAGCATCCTGAGGTGTGTGTGTGTGTGTGTGTGTGTGTGTATGTGTGTGTGTGTGAGTGCGTGCACACATGAGTGTACACATATGTATGTGTCTGTGTGTGTGTACATGCCTTTGTTTGTCAAGTTCCCAACATTGTCCCCTTGGTTTGGCCCAGAATGCAAGCTTGCTTTGGCATTTAGTGAAGTGGCCATTCTGCAGACCTTGGTAGGTCACGTACAGAAAAGTATTGTCTCAGGTCCCTCTTTTTCTCACGAGAGCTCAAGGAAAATATGAGGAAGTGAGGTGCCTACAAGGAATGCACATTATAAATTCCAGGCCATAACGCGCTGCTGGTTTCTTGAAAGTTTTCCAAGCATTAGCCAAGACTTAGGTGAAGAACAGTGGTATGTTCTGGGAAGGGACTGCTTCCTAAAGCTGCATGATGTTGTATAAACACAGCAGGTCAGGCTTGGATGGAAAGGCCACGGTCTGTATTAGAATTAACTACTACATCAGTTCTATAATCTAATGTTCAGTTTCTTAATCTTATTGTGTTTTCTCTTGGAACCATAACTAATAAAACAATGCCATCTGTAAAAGTTATTTGAGCAATTCCAAGCCCCCTCTTTTGCCCCAGAAGTTAGAACTATGTTTTTTAATTAGAAAAGGGTGACAGAGTGGCTCAATTTTGTGACATGGGTCTTTTAAAACATATTTATTTATTTGGTTGTGCCAGGTCTTAGTTTCAGCATGTGAAATCTAGTTCCCTGAACAGGGATGGAACCCAGGCCCCCTGTATTGGGAGCACAGAGTCTTAGCCACGGGATTACCAGGGCAGTTCCTATGAGTCTTTAAGCTTCTTCCTTTGCACCTTTTATCTTCACGTACCTCAGGGTTCTGGGTGTAGCTAAAACTCTTGCCTGGTGCCAGGAAGAGCCAAGGACAGGCAGAGGGGCTTCAACCTGCGAGCCTGACTTTGTCTCTCTCGGAAACTGCGTTCCTGGGATCGATTGCCCAATAGTCCAGAGAATTCCAGCTCCCTGCCTGTGGCTGTCACATGCTCAACTCAAGCTGGCTGAGAGGAGCTGATCTCCTCTGCTTTTTAAAAATCTTTTTCTGTAATGTCCTTTTCTTCTTCTCTTTCTTCCCCTTCTCCTGTTTATCTCTTTTTTCCTTTTTTCTCTGTCCCTTGGCCTCTGTTTTGTTGGCCTTTTCTTCCCCACTCTAGTCATCTGTGTCACCACTGTATTGAATGAAGTTATATGCTGAAATATCTTATTCTTATTGAACAGAGTTTATATAGCCCATTCACAGTTTTAAAAACCAGGTGAAAATAATGTTTATCCTTCAAAAGCAAGGACTTCCCAGGTGTTTTGGTGGTAAATAATGCAACTGCCAATAAAGGAGATGATGGAGACATGGGTTTGACCCCTGGGTTGGAAAGATCCCCGGGAGGAGGGCATGATGATTCACTCCAGTATTCTTGCTTAGAGAATCATGAACAGAGGAGCATGGTGGCCTAAAGTCCATGGGGTTGCAGAGTCAGATACGACTTAGGGACTGAGCTCACAACTGTGCTCAAAGGCAAACAAAACTCCAGCAATCCTTTCCCAATTATAACAAGTTCATTTTTATTTGTGTTTGTTCATTAATGTATTAATTGGTGTATTTATTAGATATATTCCATATCCAGACACTGTGCCATTCTGGTAGAACCAGTATGTATCCTCACTGGGCTCACCGTCTAGTCGGGAAGAGAGACCTGTTTGTGACAGGCAGTTACAAAATGAAATAAAGCAAATGCTCTGATGTAAGGGCAGGTGTGGGGACCATATGGAGGGGTGGCCCTGATCATTCAGGGTGGGGAAGCATGCTCAGGGCGTGCTTCCTGGGGCGCTGGCTCTTGGAAGTGTTTAGAGTGGAGAGCAATGGTAGGTGGTGGTGATTTAGTCACTAAGTCATGTCTGACTCTTGTGACTCCATGCACTGTAGCCACCAGGCTCCTCTGTCCTTGGGATTCTCCAGGCAAGAATACTGGAGTGGGTTGCCGTTTCCTCCTCAAGAGGATCTTCCTGACCCAGGGATTGAACCCACATCTCCTGCATTGGCAGGTGGATTCTTTATCACTGAGCCACTGGGGCTTCCCTGAGCAATGGCAACCTTCCCCCAGTAAAAGAGTAGCCCACATGATTCAGTACATGGAAAAATCAGTAGTCCTTCCAGGTCTTGGGAGCCGAGCTAAGAGTCACCTCTGGCCTAACCCTTGATGAGGGTTGTGCTTTTTCCCTTTGACTGCTCTACTCAGTCTGAATTTGCTTAGTTGCAAATTGAAAGTGAACTCAATTACATCAAGATTCAGACCATTTGATTTTACTTTCCTTTGATCATAAAAATCACCAAACATTGGATAGAGCAAGTCTGTGTGCATATTGAGAAATTATTCAAATGATCCTTTCCTCTGCTCTTCATCAACTCATTGACTGTTAACACGTTTTCTGAATGGGGCAGCCATAGCTGAGAGCTGTGAATTCTCTGGATGTGATCAGTGCGAGATAGAAAACTCAAGGATAGAAAGGGAAGCTGGCGACATTACCTCCTCCGGACTTCTTCCATGTGGCAGACAGAGTTTAAACAATTATTTGGTGACAGTTGTGCCTCCTTCATAAGGTTGTGGTCAGGATTAGATATGGCAACACATATACAAAGCTCTTAGAATAGAGCCTGGCTCAAAAACAGTAAGGAATATGACGATGCTCCATTAGGATGTCTGATGTCATTTTTCAGCGTTCTCTCAGGCTGAAACTAACCTCATCACGTTAGCTCGACTCCAAGTATCATTATTTGGCTTTGAATGTGTTATCAAACCACCCCACAAAGCATACTTGAGGAGTAAGTATTAAAAGTATTTTCAGTCAACGTATTTACGTGTATCTGTATGTAGGAATAGGTTTCCCTGGTGGCTCAGTGGTAAAGAATCCCCCTGCCAATGCAGGAGACACTGGTTGGATTCCTGGGCTGGGAGGATTCCCCTGGAGAAGAAAATGACACCCCACGCACCCGAGTATTCTTTCCTGGGAAATCCTATGGACAGAGGAGCCTGGGGAGCTAGCCGTCTAGGCGGTCGCAAAATAGTCAGACGTGACTTAACAACAAAACAACAACAAGCATATGTAGAAATACTATCAGGTTAATGGTAAGACTTTATCATTTATTATCAGATATTCTTTAAAGGAATATTTGAGCTCTGCCTTGAGCTGCACATCTCAGAACTAAGAAATTTAAGGGAAGAATTCAAAACAGACATGCGCCTGGCCATTGCTGCACCGTGTACCTCAGTCTTTTCTAAAGCTTTTGGGTGGCCCTGCCCCTTTGCCTTCTAGCAGTGCAAAGAATAAAAGAAGACAGTCACCCTGTGCTGAGGGGCCAGATTTAAGCCCCGATAACGGGTATCATGAAACACAAGCAGCCCCCTCTGTTTGCTGAGTCTCATCACACAGGGCAGAACCCTGGATGAAGGCGAGGCTGTAAATTACGGGTGAGGAAAAGGTGGCTTCTCCCAGGCCCCGGTAGCACCGGTGTGTGCAATTCTCTTTTGCAAGAGGTCACTGAGTCAAACGCTGTGGATGGATAATTTTATGGCCACTAATAAAATTTATAGCCAAAGCAAGCTAAGATAATAAGGGTAATCAAACATCCAGCCCTGGAACATAGGAATCCCATCATGGCCTCTTGGTGCTGATGGGGGAGGGGGTGACTGGACAGCATGGGGAGTTTATCAGACTTAAGGCAGCCGAAGGGTCTGAGAGGTGATCTGTGTGCCTGGGAGCCGTGAGGACGGGGTCAGATCTGGGACCAGGCTCAGGTTATGTGGCACTGCCTCTGTTCTGTGGACAGCATGCCTAGGGCTGTAAGAAAATTAACCAAAGCATGAATGCCTAAAAGTCCACAGTGGCATAGGAGAGGATCTGAACCAATCCAGTTCTAGAATACTCCATCATGGAAAGAATGTTAACCCACAGTTCAGGTGTGACTTGATGTGAGTGAAGTCACTTGAGTGAAGATGAGGAATGATAGCATTTGACTTGGCAAGTGTGCAGAATTCAAATGGGGTTTCACCCAGGGGTCCAGTTCTGCTGGGGGCTTTCTTCAGCCCCTTCTGGCTCTCCTGGTTTCCCCCTCCGACTGCCTCTGTCGCTGAGGGCTCTGGCTGACCCTGTCTCCTATAGGCTGCGGGCATATGCTGGTGGGGTCCTGTCACCGAGGCTACCCTGCAATTCGCCCTCAGAGTCTCTGGACCCTGCAAACTCACCCTCAGAGTCCCTGGAGGACTCGGCCCCCTTCTCTGACTTGGCCTAGACCCTCAGAGTCCTCTAAAATGACAAAGCAGGTACAGGCCACCGGGGGCAAACTGAAGAGGATTAACTCTTTGATGCTGTGGTGTTTTTGTTTTGTTCCTTTGTTTTTATTATTGTGGTAAAATAGACATAACCTAAACTTCCCCCTTTGGTGTTTCTGGATAGAGAATCTTTTGTCCCTTAGGTGAGTCTCACATGGAGAAAATCTCAGCACCTCTGCTGTGTTCCAGCAAAGGCCTGTGTTCCAGCACAGTCTCTAATACTACAGGACAATCTCCTCTTGAACTACTTCTTCAAATGATTCTACAATATTCGGGAAATATTTAGAGCACCTGCTATGTGCCAGGCATTGCTTTAAGAGCTCTGAAGTTTCAGGTACAACCAAATGATTGAGTTGAACCCTGGAGATGTTATTGTGGTTGTGGGGCCGTGTTGTGAATTAAGGGGAGCACTGTCCTTCCAGCTTTGGTTTCTGTCCATGGGCTTTTTTTCTTAGTCCTTTCAGTGAGTAGATTCTTGGGCTGTCCCTTTAGTCAGCAGTCTCCTGGTGGCCTGTTTTTTTTTTTTTTTAAATTGTGGTAAAATGTACACAATAAAATTTGCCATTTTAACAATTTGTAACTTGCCGTTAGTTCTGTGGCATTGCGTGTGTTCATGTGTTGTGCGGTCATTGCTGCCATCCATCTCTAGACCTTGCCCATCTTCCCAGACTGAAACTCTTTCCTCCTCCAACTCCCCCGTCCTCCTCCCCAGGCGTCTGGCGACCACCGTTCTACCTTCTGTCTTTATAAACTTAACTACTCCAGGTGTCTGATACAATTGGAATCATACAATATTTGTCCTTTTGTGGTTGTTGTTAAAACATCTTTAGACAAGATTAGTGGGAAACCCATTTTAGTCTTCAGTAGATTTTCTTCAGGCAGAAAGAGCCAACAGTAGTTAACTTGCTGCAGTGTCTGCTGAGACTTCTTAGCAAGAACCTGTGCTGTGACATCAGCTCTGCCCTCTTTACAAATCCTGCTCAGGAAGGATGCTCTCTACTGCGCACGGGACCAGAGCGCCTTTGCGGCATGCATCCCTTCTGTTCCGGGCAGGTCTGCTTTCCAGGGGGGGAACAGGCGGGCAGAGGGAGATTAGGGTTGAAATGGGATCAAGCTTGCCCAATCACTCAGGACAGAAAGCACGACAAGGAAAGAGCGCAGTGGAACAGCTCAGTGAGGGCTGAGGGCAGCCAGCCCAGGCCACACTAACCTGCACAGACACTGCAGAAGAAGAGATCATTCAGGCTTTGGAGACATCCCAGTGCTTCCCTAGTGGGTTGGTAATTCCTCTTGTTTCTCTGCCTGCCAGGATCAAATGAACATAACTCATAGAAGGAAGCACTTTGGTCCCCAGAAGGAGTGGTTCCAAAGTAAGAGACACACATCCATGGCTGTTGGCAAGAGTCCTCTGTGCTACTGTCCTTGCCTCACCAACTGCAGCTGCTTCCCCAAGGGGAGCCTGCTTTCGAGGGGAGGGGTTGCGGGGGAGGGGGCCTCTGCCAGAGGCTGTTACAGCCAGCCGCAGAAGTGACTCAGTGAGGACTGACACATTCCTCCAGTGAAAGCAAAGACTCATATACAGAAAGGGGAGAAAAATTCTCTCTCCCCCCACTCTCTGATATGAGCAAAAACTAAGTAAGTTAATTCAGTCTATCTCACTGCAATGTGATTACCGGAGGAGGACACTGTTCTCTATTACCCTATTATCACAGCTTCCTATTACCCTATGACTGAAATGCAGGGTCTATGTGGTCAGCTGTAACTGTTTCCCTTTGGTTTGGAGGTCCTTTGTAGGTGTGTTTAATCTCATCTATATTTTACATAGGCTTTTTGAAAGTGTATTCTGCTGGCCTCAATCTCTAAGAGTGCAGCGGCTGACAGCATAGGCAAGGCCAAGGGCTGGCATTAGCTGGGTCCAGTCACTTTCAGGATAACTGAATTAGCTTGTACATTCATCAAAAATATTTATTGAGCATCACTATTTTTGCAGGTGGCTCAATGGTAAAAAAAATACGCCTCCCATGCAGGAGATGCAAGTTCGATCTCTGCGTCAGAAAGATTCCCCTGGGAAAAGAAATGGCAACCCACTCCAGTATTTTTGCCTAGGAAATTCCATGGACAGAGGAGCCCGGTGGGCTACAGTCCATGGGGTCGAGAAAGAGTCGGACACGACTTTGTGCCTAAAATAACAACTGTTTTCAAAATCATAAAAAATATTAAGTAACAGTGTAAGTAGTAAATAACAATAAAGGAGCTACCCCAATATTAATCGCCTTAGAGAAAATGCTTTACATGTTATATCCTGGGATTTAGGGTCATAATGTCATTAAATACAATGACTGAGTGGGATGCGTTTGCTGTCCATAAATGTCTCTACACAGGAAATGGATACTGTGGTATTTTCTGCTGCCTCAGCAGAGTCAAAGGGAGATGGCTTTCTGGGTCAATAATGCCATTTAAGATGAACCCCCAACCTGTCACACTCTAGAAGCTCTCAGATGCCTTCCTGTCGGTGGGGAAGTTAAAGGTCAATGGCTTATAGATTGCGATTTGCAATGTGAAAGCCGCCTTGGTTGATAATAGCCAAACATCTTTTGTCTTGATTTCTGTGGTCACGGTCATAACCGAATGTAAGACTTGAGACTTCTTTGTTGACCAGTATGTGGCTGCTCGTCCTGAGGTGTCAGTGCAAAAATGTAAATATGGTTGTAAGACATGACTCTTGCCTAAGATGAAACGTAAGGGAGGAGCTTTATCTGTGAGGTCTGTGAGCACTTCCCTGTGCACAGGAATGTTAGTGGGGACTCCCACGCACACCAAAGACCCCATGTGGACAAAGACGCACGTGTGCAGATACACAGGCCTCCTCCTCCCTGTGCCTGCTTCCTCTACTGCCCGTCTCCTGTTTAATTGACCACCACTCGAGGGATGTGATGTGGTGTTTTGAAAGTCAGATACTGTTGTGTTAGTGAAACCATCCAGTGTAACTGAGATGGGGAGCTAATCACAGGTTTTAATCAGAACTAAACCAAACAAAATCCTGCGGTAAAAATCTAGTCCCACTAAAGCTAGTGACTAGAACCCCCTGGCAAGTTTTCAGTTGCTGCTTCTAGGCTCCAACGTACCCACATAATCAAGATAACAAATCCTTTCCCCTAGAACTGTACATTTTTTAGACGTGTTAATATGGTGAGAATGAGGTTTGGGGATCCGAATTTTCCCAGGAAGAGTCTGGTAGCTTTCACAGTGTCGTGAGAGAAGAAATTAATTCAGGGCCGTCTGAAAAGCGGAGGTAAACGGTAGTCCTTTTCTGAAAAGAAGGCTTCTGATTGCAGACTGTTCCTGTCCGCTGCTGCTGTCTGGGCATTTCCCCACACAGTGGGCTGTGGGGAGGGGGCCGCCAGAGCCACCGTGAGGGGTCAGTTAAAGCCAGGGTGGTGCTTGGACAAAGTGTGGAGAACGGGCTGACAATGTCTCAGAATCAAACAAATCGGGATCCAGTCTTGGCTTCTCCTCACTCGCCGCCCTCCCCTGAGGAGGCACCCTGGCTTTCTGACCATCAGCCTCTTGGAATCCAGCTTCCACAGGCCTGCAGTGAGGGCTCCGTGGGACCGACCGCTACAGTCCACTCCTCAGCTCCACCCCACATGCCGCCCACTTACCTGGCCCCACCAAAGGTGGGATTGCTGCACAGCTGGTGAAGGGGTTGGGGTTCTCCTCGCCCTGTAGAGGAGCAGAGTCTTCCGGGCAGATCTGTCCAGAACAGAGCCTTCATTATGGCTGGCAGCGAAAGAGCGGGCCCTTCTCAGAGAGACTTGCTTTTGAAGTGCAGGGGGCCCCTGGCTGGGGGGAAAGGCCACTGCCCTGAAATAAAATTCAGAACCCAAGGAAGAGTGAGTGATGTTAGGTTGGTGGTCTGCCGCCCAGGAGGGTCGGCTCGGGAATGCGGGGTGGGGCGGTGTTAGTTCTGTCACAGGGATGATCAAGGAAGGAGATCGGAATCCCTCAGGGGCTATAGGGTCTACCCTCATGTGGCTCCTGAGACCCAGCTCTGGCTCAGGAAGCGGTGGGGTGGAGGGAGTTCACAGTGAGGTCTCTCTCAGTCATTCGTGTTGTATGACCGGGGCTGCAGCCCGTGAGCCCACCCGGGGCCTCTTCCCTTCAGAAGGAGGTTGGGAGGGACCCAGGTTTAGCACCTGCTCACCCAGGAAGGCCAGCAGGTGAGTGCAGACACCTTCCTTCCTTCCGGTTCCCTGAGGACCTCTTTGACCTAAAGATTTGGCTAGAAACACATTTCGGAAGCTCCCCGTTGCCAAATCACAGACAACATTCCTACATCCCTTCCTCCCTTATTTTGGAGAGGGGGAGGAAACATTGTCTTTCTTTGGCTGACTGCAAGTTTTTTGGTCTAGCTTTCTTTCAGATCTCTTGAGGTCAGTGACTGTGGTAGTTTAGTTGCTAAGTCGTGTCCAACTCTTGTGACCCCCTGGACTGTAGCCCACCAGGCTCCTCTGTCTATGGGATTTCCCAGGCAAGAGTACTGGAGTGGGTTGCCATTTCCTTCTCCGGAGGTCAGTGACTAAGTAAAGTTTATTCCATGTAATCTGCCAAGTCTGGTTCCCAGGTTATTCAGTAAACTTTAGTCACTGAGATGAGATCTTACAGTAATTTTAGAAAAGAATAAAGAATATAGTCAGAAATCTGCATTTCCATCTGAACTTCCCTACTTAATGGTTGAACAGCCCTGGACAAATTACTGACTCCCCTGAAACTCTCTTTTCTCATCTGTGAGATGGGAATAATAGCCAACTTGTCTGCCTAACCTAATATTGATAGTTTCAAATGAGGTTTGTAAGAGGAAGAAGAGGTTCATTATCACCAAAGAGGTCAACAGGTATTAGGGCCACCTTTTTTTTCTGTTAGTGGCCCTGTAACCATCATAGATATGAAGCTTTAGCCTTCTCTGCTTAATGTATGACCAGTACAATGACAAGCTATCACAATTTCAGAGAGCCACAGGAAGAATTTGGATGGGAATAGTTGTTTCATAGCCAAATTTCAGCCAATTACCTGTTTCTTTTATAGTGGAACAGTTCAGTTACAACTTACGTGTAGTTTGAGGGGTTGAAGAAAAGGGACATTTTTATAGCAAGCATGACAGTACCATGGTAAGAAGAGCTCCATCAAAACCCAGCATTTTAAAGCCCATGCTCCAGTGTGTATATGAAAAATCTTTGCTTATCTGACAAGGGGGCTCCCTCTCTTTCAGAATAGTCTAGAATATGATTTTATTTGTTCAGTTAAAGCAGCTATCATTGCTTCTGTTGAGAGCAAACCTAGTTGGGCTATTTTTCAGAATCATAAAGATTTGACTAAAAGAGAGAGAACAGATAGGAGTTATGCTTTAGGCCAGCTATTTTGTGGATTATCTTTGTATATGAAACTGATGGCGAGTGAGCCAGTGAGTTATACACAGCTTTCAAGGGGAAAAAAGTAAATATTGAAGATACAGGAGACTGTAAGAAATAGCGTGTGTGCCTGCCACAGTACCTGGCATGTACTAAATACCCCATATGTGGTTGTTCATGTGAAGAAATGAACAAATGAATTACAGTTCTGAAAAAGAGGCAGCTCTTGATCCCTAAACTAGCACAGAATGGAGCCAGGACGCTACCGGTGGTGATAGGGAGAGGGAAAATACTAGTATATCCCAATAGGCAAACGAAATAGAAATACAGTGATATTTTAAAAAGAACTAAGACTTCCTTCTTATGTAAAGGACTTAAGGAAAAATATTTAATTAGATAAATATGAGAAGTAGGAAATAATAATAGCTCAGATTTATTCCAAAAATATGTTTTGGACATCCCAGCATTGTGCTGATCTCTGGGAATATAGTGGTAACCCTTGATCCACTATCCTGGGGCTTTTGTGTAGTGAGAGTCCATGCTGTTTGTTGTTGTTTAGTGGCTAAGTTGTGTCTAACTCCTTGCAGCCCCATGGACTATAGACCACCAGGCTCCTCTGTCCAGTATTCTGAGGAATACTGGAGTGGGTTGCCATTTCCTTCTCTGGGGGATCTTCCCAACCCAGGGATCCAACCTATGTTTCCTGCACTAGCGGGAGGACTCTTTACCACTGAGCTGTCAGGGAAGCCCCAGTGACCTGCTCTTGAATGCATGCTAGAAACCAAGGTAAAGATATTGAAGGAAGGACTGCAGTTCTGTAAAAGTTCCACAGAGGCTGGAGGGAGATTGGAAGAAGGCTTCTCTGAGAAGTGATGCTTGAGCTCGAATCTGAAGGAAAAGTAGAAGCATTCCAGATGGAGAGTGCAGGCATGTGCAAAGACCCTGTTGCAAGAGGAGCCTGATGGAGAAACTTGAGGGAGGCTGGAATCCTGGAGTGCAGAGATTGAGGGGGAGGTCCGTTAGCACTACTGTAGCTGTTTGTATATTATTTCTAAAAGTTTGTAATCCCTGAAGAAGACACTGGGTGTTCATTACAAATAACATGAACTTTTAGGTGGGGAGATCATGCAGCAGTTGACATTTGGGAGGGTGCCCCTTCCCATTTTGCAACAAGCAGAACAAGACATAGAGAATGCTCCAAAGGAACCACAGGGCGAGCTCAGCCAAGCTCTTGGGGGCTGTGATGTGATGGAAGGCATGTGGTGAAGAAGAGCATGGACTCAGTTCAGCTCAGTTGCTCAGTCGTGTCTGACTCTTTGCCACCCCATGGACTGCAGCACATCAGGCTTCCCTGTCCATCACCCCCAGAGCCTGCTCAAACTCGTGTCTGTAGAGTCAGTGATGCCACCCAACTATCTCGTCCTTTGTCATCCTGCCTTCATCTTCTCCTCTGGCCTTCAGTTTTTCCCAGCATCAGGGTCTTTTCCAGTGAGTCAGTTCTTTGCATGGGGTGGCCAAAGTATTGGCCCCCACCAAAATCACAACACTGACGTGTCTGGAAAGGGGGAACCAGGAGGAAGGGCAATGAACCAGGGACATGGGCAATTTAATTCTCTGTATTATTTGATTTCTTTTAAAGTATATTTTCTAAGATATAAAATGTTAAATTTTGTTTTTTATAATCCCTGTCATATGTTTGACCATTATTTGATTTTTTTTCTATATGTGTAAAATTTTTCTTTTGATTAGGAGAAAGAAGGGAGGAGGGAGAAGAGGGCTAGTGCTGGCCTTGGGGTCAGAATCCTGGTCTCAACCAACATTTGTTTGGGCAAATCACTTCTCTGCTCCTCAGTTTCCTTAATTAAGAAAAACAGGATAACCTTGATATCACTTCTAGCTCTAAAACATTCTCTAATTTCTACAAGCAACTGAGGGGACTTCCCTGGTGGTGCAGTGGCTACAAGTCCATGCTCCCAATGCAGGGGGCCCAGGTTCCATCCCCAGTCAGGGGACTAGACTGCACGTGCCTCACCTGGGAGTTTACATGCTGCATGTAGGAGTTTGCACGCCACCAACAAAAGGTCCTGATTGCTGCAACGAAGATCGAAGACCCCTTGTGCCACAACTAAGACCCAAGGCAGGCGAATAAATAAATAAAAATAAAAGCAACTGATTATTGAGTAATTGTATTTAGAGGCCTAAGAACTGAGCGTCCCATGTCCATTAAGAGTTCTCTAAGAGTTAGGGTTAAAGTTCTCTAAGAGTTAGAGTTTCTTGCTTGGCACAAGGTAGCCAATAGCTCTCTTTTAAGGAGGCCAGTGCATGGAAATTCATTTGCTGGGTGACGCTGTGAAAAGCCGTGTGCCCGCAGGACCCTCGCACTCCTCCTGGGCCAGACTCAGGAGCCTGGAACTGCCCGGAAGCCCGTGCCTCTGGGTTAGGCCGTCATGTTATTTGCCACACATCCTACTGTCTTCTCTGTGGGTCCACAAGGGGTCTGCAAGGACTGTTCATACCTAGAGAGGCAGAGGGATGCCATTCCCTGCCCTCCAAACGTCAGATTACAGTGACATTAATGAAAAGGAAACAACACACGCAGAAGATCAGACGGTAGCTACAGCCAGTGAATGCATTTTATAAGTGGTAACAAATCGCACAACTCACGCAACTGGTTTCCTACCTTTTTTTCAGTTGTCTTTGTGTATTAAAACCAGTGTCTCTTGGATTGTAGCTGGTTGATGAAAAGAAAATGGTGCTACAGATTTTGGAGTTTTATGGGGGGACATTGTCCAGGATGGCATCGTGTACCACCAGTGTTTCATCAACACCCACTTTGTGCTGACAAGAGAGTGCATGGTGGTGGCCAGGTCCCTGATCGTTTCAGCTGCCCCCGCTTCAGCCTGCCTCGTTCCTCTGGCAGAGTGGCAGTTGGCTGAGGGGAGCCCACACCCCGTGGGCAGCATAGGAAGCCCCAGGGCAGCAGTCCCTGTCTCTGCAGGGGATGCCCTCCAGGCCGTTGGCTGTCTTTCGTGCCTGCTCTTTGCTTTTGCTGATGTAGGCTGAGTTTCCTTACCGTGCGTTTAATGAATGAGAATAAGAAAGTGTGTGTTGGCAGAGCTACAACTGAATAATGCCAAGGCTTTCCAAGTCAGAGCATGAATTGAAGCAGAGCAAAGTTTCAAGTCTATGGGGCTCAAGAGTAATAGCTCTTCTTCTAATAATGGAAAGTACAAATGTTTTATGTTCAAAGGTTAACAAATGGACTCTTTCACTGGCCTTCTGGCCTGCTCAGTTACAAAGTAGAAACTGTTCCTGATCTTTGCCTTATTGCTCTTGTATTTTCTAGGCAATTAGAAACATTTTCCACTCAACATTTAAGAGGTTTGAACTGCCTGGAGACCAGTTTTTTTTTTAAAGAAACTAAAAAGTTTCCTTAAAAAAAAAAAAACCAACAGTTTTTCCTTTTGTAAGTAGACTGAAGTTGTAAAGTACCAGGCTTTCAAAACAGCACACTTAGACTTGCCTGCATAATTGTTGCATTTGTCATGGGATTAGCACTTTTCAAAAGTACGTTTCTGTACAGGTATCTAACTTTGCCCAGAAGTATGGTTCTTCATGGTCTATTATGTGCATTTAGGCAAAATGGACCCATCCCCATCCACTAGCATTTGCATCATGAAGTCAATTATTGCCAATAAAATGGAAACCATTTGTCTTAATGAACCAGTAGGAAAATTAAGTCTGCTGAAATGGTCTAAATCCTCCAAGAAAAAAAAATTTAGTAATTCGTGGTAGACTATATCTATTTTTATGAGCTCCTCCAAGTCATCTCTTTTTTGACTGCCTATAGCAGCAACAACAGTAACAAATAGTGTTTTGTTTAATTTCTTAGGTGCTTCATTAGCAGGTTCACTTCTGCCTTAATAAAAATGATATCTCTGTCCCACTGGTCTATTTGAGAGCACTGAGGGCCATTCTGGGTAAGAAACCAGCACTGGTTGGTCTTTTTGGTCTGGTCTTGGGCGCAAACAGTGTTGATTAATGGCTCCCGCTTTCACCTCCAAATGGAAGGGAGACACAGACGTAATTGAAACTTACAATGTCAGAGGATCATTTTATTCCATTACATTTAGTGAAAATGAGGTATACTAGCTAAAATGCAGGAAAATGGCCTCAGAGAAGCCCTAGACACGACATGTAGTGTGTACGTGTCACGTGTCACTGAGTGGATGTGGGGAATGTGTTCCTCCCAGTGCCCCCCCAACCCCCCATCCCCATCTCCCCTGCACTCTGGCATCGACCCCAAAACAGAGGCTGCCAGTGGTGGTCAGGAAATGCCATGAGCCACAGGTAATGAGCTCGATATCCGTTTTCCTTGTCAGATCTCCCAGCTGATGACAGAGCCTGGCCGGGAAGGCCTAACAGAGGCGGCGCTGAATCGCTACAATGCAGACAAGCCTTCGGCCTGCAGCGGCGTCCCCGCCCCGCAGGGCTCCTGCGTGGCCAGCGAGACCTCCTCGGGCACCTCGGTGGCTGCGTCCTTCTTTGCCAGGTAAGAGAGGTGTCCAGAGCCTCAGTTCTTTCAGGTGAGCCCACCTGGTTAGCCTCTCAAGTGGGCCAGTTTAGCTAAAACACCAGCAAGAGTTTGGGGCTGTCGTTAGACTTCGCTCCTTAAGTCACAGTTTCTTAACCGCAGCTCTTTAACATCTTGGGCCGGATAATTCTTTGTCGTGAGGACTGTCCTGTGCTTACAGAATGTTCAGCAGTGTCTTTGGACTCTACTTGCCGGATCCCCATGGTACCTTTGCTGGTTGTGGTGGTGGTTCAGTCACTCAGTTGTGTCTGACTCTTTGTGACCCCATGGACTGCAGCATGCCTGGCTTCCCTGTCCTTCACCATCTCCCAGAGTTTGCACAAACTCATGTCTATTGAGTTGTTGTGACAACCTAAACTGTCCCCAGACGTTGCGTTGAGAACCTGTGTTGAGAATATGTGGCTCTAAAGATGGTCCCCACGGGATGTGGACTTTTATGGGTGCAGCCCCATGGCTGGTGTTTCCAGATATGTATTCTTATTACAGAAAATGAACTGCTTAAAATTTAACTATTAAATGCATGTTAGTTTTCTTCCTTCTTGACAGACTAGCTACATAGTTGTCAAACTATCCAGCTAATTCCAGAAACTTAAAAAAAGAATGCTGAGAAATAAAAAAGAAAGGTATTTCAACAATGTTTTCTGCCTAATTTTAGCAACACGGCAGAGACAGGGCAGGAGACAAAGGACAGCTGGGCAGGAAAGCACTTCAGAGACGGTCTAATTTGATCCCTTATTTTATGAAAGAGGAAACTGAGGACCAAAGTTAAACTGTGAGGTAGTTTATAGCAAAGCCAGAAATGGAAACCAGATTCCTCTGCTTTTTTCTCTGTGACTCATTCTCTGATACTTGGAACTGAACCATAGAAAGCTTTCTGTACCTAAGATTCATAAGCTCCTCTTCCCTGGGAGCTTAGTTGGTAAAGAATCTGCCTGCAATGCAGGAGACCCAGGTTCAATCCCTGGGTCAGGAAGATCCCCTGGAAAAGGGAATGGCCACTCACTCCAGTATTCTTGCCTAGAGAATTCCATGGACCAAGGAGCCTGGCAGGCTACAGTCAGTCCATGGGGTCGCCAAGAGTTGGACAAGACTGAGAGACTAACACTTTCTTTCGCTTTCACTTACCTGGAGAAAACTTTCTGTACTTAAGATTCGTGGGCCCCTGAGTCAGTAGAGTGTATACTAAATAGCATCAACCTGGGTTTGAGTTCCTGGACTGCCTCAGTGTACTCATCTATAAAATGAGGGTAATACCTATTCCTCAGGGTTGCTCTGAAGAGTAAGATGATTGTAAATTATAAAGTATATGCTATACAAATGATAATTCACTATGGGCTTCCCTGGTGGCTCAGCTGGTAAAGAATCCGCCTACAATGCAGGACACCTGGGTTTGATCCCTGGGTTGGGAAGATCCCCTGGAGAAGGGAACAGCTACCCACTCCAGTATTCTGGCCTGGAGAATGCCATGGACCGTATAGTCCATGGGGTTGCAAAGAGTCAGACACCCGACTTTCACTTTCACGGATGTCACTGCTGCTGCTGCTGCTGCTGCTAAGTCGCCTCAGTCGTGTCCGACTCTGTGCGACCCCATAGACGACAGCCCACCAGGCTCCGCCGTCCCTGGGGTTCTCCAGGCAAGAACACTGGAGTGGGTTGCCATTCCTTCTCCAACGCATGAAAATGAAAAGTGAATGAGGTCACTCAGTCGTGTCTGACTCTTGTTACCCTTAGGAATAGTAACATCCAACGCACAAATCTGATGAAAGGACTCTGATTAGGAAAGGAGTGAGTTAGAGGAGGAACAGAGACTGACATCTAGGATTAAAGCCAGCACACGGGGCTTGTTGGAAGACTAGTTTTGAGGTTCCGATTGTTGCTTGGTGCCATGTGTGTTGTCCTAGGAATAACTGGGCCAACTTGAATGTATAGGACATAATAGGAAACATGTATGTAGTGGCCACCTGTCCATCACGTTAGCTCTTTCTGTACGTAAATTTCTGTGTTGTCTGGGACCACTGTGCAAGGTTACTGAGAGGTCATATTCAAGGAAAAAAGAAAGAGATGGAACAGAATATAAGGAAATGCCACAAGCACAGAAGAGCCCAGATCCTAGGTAGGCTATTAGAACATGTCCGGAGGAGGGTGACCAAATGGTGAGGAACTAGGAAGCCACGTCCTGGCAGGTTTATTCTGGAGATGGGAGCCCTCGGCTATCTCATGGGCCATCACATAAAAGAGGAATTTGGATGGTTGTATAAAACACCCTATTATGTGGGCAGAGGCCGAATAAAAGCTAAAGATGAAAGGGAGGGCTCTCTCAGCTCAGAATGAACAAGAACTAGGTCACAATTCACACTGCCCCGGGAGAGAGCAAGGTCCCCGTTGCTGAGGGAGACCAAGCTTGCATTGGGTGACTACCCAACCTTGTTTCTGGCAAGAACATTCAGTGCCCAGATGGGAGTTGATCTCCTGAAACACTGAAATGCCTTCAGTTCAGAATCCATACAGAAATTTTTATAGATTGACTAACTCACACACACACACACACACACACACACACACACACAAAACCCCAGAAAAAGGCTTTGACGTAGGAAGAAATAAGAGGCTATGGGCCCTGATGAACACTGTTTAGGGAGAACAGTGTTTGCTGTTGGGAGGAAACCAACAGTGTTGTCAGAGTCAGGGAGAGGATGTCAAGATGTGATGGACCTGGAAGGCCTGGGTGCAGGGAGAGGATGTTAAGATGTGATGGACCTGGAAGGCCAGGATGCTGGTCAGAAGGTGCGTGGAGGCCAGCTTTCATGTGGATCAGAGGAGGATTGGAAGAATGGTGAACGCCTGGCACAGATGGCCTTCCTGAGACTTTTACTTGTACACCAAGGAGTAGAATGGAAACACCAAGATGGACCCAAATGAATGGGCCAGTGATGTCGGCTGGGGCTCACCCTGCAGATGATGTTACTGATAAACAAGAACTCTTGATTTCTGAATTGCAGGGACTTCTGATATGAGCTTTCAAAGAGCTGGAAAGAATTCAGAGGGCTGCCTAAATCCTTGTTATTGCTTTCTTTGTGATGAATTTTGATAGCACTTGAAGCATAATGGTTTACGGCATTAAAAGTACATGGCATGTTTTTACTGCCATGTGTAAAATAGATGTAGTGGGAAGCTGCTGTATAGTGCAGAGAGCTCAGCTCAGTGCTCTACGATGATAGAGCAGGGGGATGCGGTGAGGCGGGGAGGAGGCTCAGGAGGGAGGGGCTATATATATACTTAGAGCTGATTCACTTTGTTCTATATCAGAAACTAATATGACATTGTAAAGCAATTTTATATGTATTATATAGAATAAAAAGGGATCAGGACTAATAATGGAGATGCAAACTTGCATGCCATAGCTGGGTAACCAACGTTCATATAAGAAATACTTACATATAGATATAGGAAATATAATTGGTTTATTATATAAATTAGCAAAATAAATCTTTTAAAATAATTTTTACTGGAGTATAGTTGATTCACCATGTTGTGTTAGTTTCAGGTATACAGCAAAGTGAATCAGCTAAATATAAATCATCTTATATTGAAGAGGGAATTTAGCATAAAATATCATCAACTAAAGAGACAATGGCAATGGCACCCCACTCCAGTACTCTTGCTTGGACAGTCCCATGGATGGAGGAGCCTTGTGGGCTGCAGTCCATGGGGTCACGAAGAGTTGGACACGACTGAGCGACTTCACTTTCACTTTTCACTCTCATGCATTGGAGAAGGAAATGGCAACCCATTCCAGTGTTCTTGCCTGGAGAATCCCAGGAACAGAAGAGCCTGGTAGGCTGCCATCTCTGGGGTTGCACAGAGTCGGACACGACTAAAGCGGCTTAGCAGCAGTAGCAGCAGCAAAGAGACTAAGTATTTCTTTTTTAAAAAGCACATGGCCTGGGTTTAAAGGGTTTACAGTATATAGTGAAGGGGAAGTACTGTGTGAAAAAGAATAATTCTTTAAATATATATATATATTTGTATACTTTAAATATATGTCTCAAGAATGAACATATATATATATATATATTCCCCCCCACCCCCATTACCCTGTTTGCTCTGCTGTTCTCGTCAGTAAGTGTTGGGCCTCATATCTCCAGGAAGGGAGGCAGCATACTGACAGCCTCTCTGTCACTGATGGGGACTGAAAGCAGAGGGCTGAGTGATCTGCCCAAGGTCCACACTGTCAAGAGAGAACCAGGGAGGTGCCTCACATCGTTAGGTTCCCAAAGACCCACGTGAGAAGTCAAAACCAGCTGGGCTTATGCTGTCAAACAGTAAACTGGGCTCGCAATCAGATGAGCTTTTGTTTCTGCTGCGGTGCAGCTGTGTGAGGTGATGGCAGAGGTGGCTTTCAGTGAGGGTAAAATCTGGATCTGCCACTGGTGCCAGAACTGGAGACAGGTTAGTGTTTACGTGGAACACAGTAAAGTTAGGCTTTATGTGGAAGAACGGGAGTATCGAGACTGGGGGCAGAGCCAGCTCCTTGCAGCTGTGCTCACCGCTTTTCAACTCATTCGTCTTGAGCATGTGAGGGACACACCTCCCCTAGTCTGCAGGGCTCTGGACTCCGCGCAGCTCCTCCTGAGCACAGGGGGGCTGGGCGTCATGTTCTTGCACCTAGGAGTGGCGCCATTTGCCAAATGTGTGGCCAACCCTGGCTGACGTTTACTGAGCCTCAGTATGTATCATTCACTGTACTGAGCGCTTCGTGGGCAAAATCTCCCTTAATCCTCAGAGTAACTTTGTGACGTGGATCCTGCCACTTCCTCTGTTTGATGAGCAGAGAAAGAGGTGTCCTGAGTCAAGTCTCCGGCCCAAAGCTGCTCAGCTGGAAGTGGCGGGGTGGGGAGTCATCGCGTGCCTTCTCACTGTGAGCCTTGATGCTGTTCTTTATGCTAATGAGTAGGCCCAGGAATCATGAACTGATGATCATTGCTGATAAAACCCTAGAAGTAAGTGGGCCCTGCAATCAGTTTGAAAAGATAAGCGGAACAGCAACAAAACCTCAATTTGTTGAGGGCTGCAGATGTCCACATTTTTTTTTTTCTTTTCCGTGATACAAACATTTCTTTTAAAGTGTTTACTTTCTGGAGCTATGGGTAGAGTTCTGAGTGGACCTTGTTACATTTCAGATTTAACAGCTGTAAAGTAAGAATTCCAGTTCTGAATAATACTTTTGACCAGGGCTGCCCCTCGTGTGGTCTCTCAACGGCACATACTTACTGGTCTGTGGGAAGTGTGGAAATTCAGAGGAACAATTTAGCAACTTCTGTAGCAAGTTAACAGGAGTTTTATGCCTGTTGAATCTAAGAATGAAAAAGTAGGGCTTGAATGTAATTAGAAATAAAAAGAAAAAAAAGATTCTTTCACCAGATAGTTTCAGAAATGCGGCTTCAGAAAATGCATCTCTGTGTGCTCAGCTGTGTCTGACTCTTTTGCGACCTCATGGACTGTAGCCCGCCAGGCTCCTCTGTCCATGGGATTTTCCAGGCAAGAATACTGGAGTGGGTTGTCATTTCCTCCTCCAGGGGATCTTCCCCTTTCAGGGACTGAGCCTTTGTTTTCTGCATTGGCAGGTGGATTCTTTACCACTGAGGCACCTGGGAATCCCCTGCTTTAGAAAATATTGAAGCCCCAGGAGCTTGTCCTTCTATATCTCCCTTGCCAGACTTTCTTATTTCTTTAAATATGAACATTTTGCGACCCCATGAACTATACAGTCCATGGAATTCTCCAGGCCAGAATACTGGAATGGGTAGCTGTTCCCTTTTCCAGGGGATCTCCCCAACCCAGGGATGGAATCCTGGTGCCCCGCTTTGCAGGTGGATTCTTTACCAGCTGAGCCACAAGGGAAGCCCAAGAATACTGGAATGGGTAGCCTAACCCTTCTCCAGTTGATCTTCCTGACCCAGGAATCGAACCAGGGCCTCCTGAATTGCAGGCAGATTCTTTACCAACTGAGTTATCAGGGAATCCCTAAGTTTAAGGTATACATGGATTACCTTACACAATTTGTCTTACATGTATTGTGAAAGGATTACTGCATAGGTTTACCTAACACCTATCACCTCATACAGATACAGATACAAAAAAAGAAAAGAGAAAAAATATTTTTTCCCCTTGTGATGAGAACTCCTATGATCTCCTCTCTTAACAAGTTCAAACATGCCATACAACAGTGTTAACTATAAGGGGAATCGGATGAAGGTCGTCAAAAGGTACAAACTTCCAGTTATGAGATAAATACTAAGTACCAAGGCTGTAATGTACAATATGATGACTATAGGTGAGAGTTACTTAATTATGTACTTTGTGTTTTAAAAGTATGAAGTGCATGCATGAAACCCTATAAAAACTCTTGGGTGAATCCTCAGCATTGCAGGTTGAGGTAGTGGAATCCTAATTTTAATTTGAAGAGCAGTGAACAATTTCTGGATGATGCCTAGAACTGCCAGGAACTCTGGTAAATTAAGTGAATCTTTCAAGTGATCTCATATCTTTGCATTGATGTTCTTTCCCAAATAACCTGACTGATAATCATATCATTGTTGTTTTAAAACTTCTGGAGGATTTTAATCTACATTCAGATCAAGTATTGGAAAAAACAGTGAAAATTGCCAGATATCACATGAGCTTTGTTAAGACAAGTTCAAGTTTGGCAGAACTAGTACTGCCATCTCTGTGGGGTTGGTGAGCACATGGGTTTTCAGACGCCACTTGTTATTGTAATAGTTTTTTATTTACAGCTTTTGCCTTTACTTTACAACCTTTGTAAGACTGTATGTAACTTTTTACCAAATTCAAATGAAAATTTCAAGTAAAATTATATAAAGGGCATTTCTGGTTATTAATATTTTTTCGTTTCTCTGTTTGCTTAATGTCAGTAAGTCCTTTAAATCTGTTTTTGTGGGTTTTGTTTGTTTAAGATTACTGAATGCCTTCTCTAGTATTCTGGCCTGGAGAATTCCATGGACTGTATAGTCCATGGGGTCGCAAAGAGTCGGACACGACTGAGCAAGCTTCACTTTCACGTTCCCTTTCAAATCCTTACTGTCTGTCTGCTTGCTCATTGTTGGGTCCACCATATTAGTTAGAGCTTCTCCCTCTCTTTTCCTCTGTTTTTCCGGTAACAGGGTTCTTTTGTGATTATTGACTCTCTTCTGGAAGATTCTAATCTTTACACAGTTTTGGTGTTTTTTTTTTTTTTTTTTACTGTTGATTAAAAAGACATAGCTCCTGGAATTTTCTGCATACATTTTTATGTTCACCTCAATATCAGATTGTCCTCAAAGTTGTTTCGTAGGGTCCACTTGCTCTGTTTTCTCTCTCTGGCTTGCCAAACTGTTTCTCATTTCCTTTTGCTGACTTTTTGCCTTTTGCCAGAACTCACTCTTTTCTTAGGGATGTTACTATATTTCTGTCCATCTCCACCTCTTGTGCGGTTTCTTCCATCTTTGTTCTTAGACTGTTCCTCATATCACCTAATGGCTTTTTCCAAGGCCCCTTGTCATGCAGCTGACTCTTATGACTGACTTAACCAGCATCCCTTTGAGGCCAGAGATTGCTGTGGCATTAAAACCTAGACCAACTCGGATCCTGAATCGGGGCTAAGCTGAGCTGAGTGGGCTGACACCCCTCCAAGGCCTTACCCTCATATGCGTCTCTGTGTTCATCTCCCCACCCGCCCCACCCCGCTATCACAAGATCTGCTCCTGGTACTCTGAGAAAATGTGCTGCTTCACTCAGCCTACTGCTACAGAGGAGGTCCTTCCTAAAAGCCATTTTCCACATTCTCGCTGACAGGCAGCTCAAATAGTGCCTTGTTTAAACCAGGTACAGCAGATGCTTTTCATATATAATCTTGCACAGTGAAGGCTTTCTTTAGTCCCTGGGCATGCTGACACAGAGCAGTAGTAGTTGGTTATTTGCAAGGAGCTTATTAAGTCAAAGAAGGATGAGGAGTGTGAAACTGCTCACGGTTCTTCTGTTCTTCCATCAGGTACAGTTCCCTTAGGGATGCTCGCATCTTCCATTATAAATGCATCAACACTTATTACCAGAGAAGAACTATCCTAAACACGCCACAGTTGGTCTCAGGCGATCCAGGAGGAGAAAAATGGAGCAGGGTGCACAGATCCGACTCTTCTCCTGCTGATTCTTTGTGGAGACGGGGCACACTTTCTGCCCCCAGTTGTGCACATTAGAAGTTCATTTCCAGCACCATGTCCATTACAATAGAATAACTTTACAAACAAAACAAAACAAACAAACAAACAAAAAAACAAAATGAGAGGGGCTTTGGGGAGCTCATTTCGTGGACTTTCTCTTGATGATTATTGTATTTTTCTGTTTTGTCTGCATTGATGTGTGCACCTTGGTCTCCTTGCTTGTTCTGGGGTCTCATGCTGACTCACTGTCTATCCCTTTCCCCTTTGCTTCCATGAACTCTCCTCCTCCCCGACTCCGTCTCCCTGCCTGCCTCTTCCACAGCTCCCATGGAAGTAGGGCTGCTGCTGACCCTTGTATGGAACACCTGTGGTCAGGTCCGACATACATAATTGTGCCCTTTGCCCTCTGGCTCAGACTTGACTGGCCGAGCTGTGGTGCCCCTCACTGAGGTGCTCCGTCCATCCAAAGGGACATCTACTTCTCAACTGCTCAAAGATAAGGTCTGGGCTTGTGTGGCACCAGCCTCTCATGCTCCTTCCTTGGGGGCTAAACCGTGGCAGGGCAGAGATCTTTGAAGTCTTGAAGTGGGAACCAAACACCTACCCTGTTTTCTTGTTTATTTATTTCTGTCAAGTCATAGCTTTACTTAGGAAAGACTCCATGGACTTCTCAGAAAAGAAGGGACTCGTGCCCTTGTATATTGATGCAGTGCATGTTTAGGAGTCAGAGCTATATGAATACAGTTTCACTTGAATATATAGCAGTCGCCATGTGAAAGGAGAACACGAAGTCAAGCGTGTATTAGCGCCGTCAGATTTCAGTGGCCCCAGGAAGTAGTTTAAGGTATTTGCTGCGTGAAGAAGTAAATCCTTGATTGTTTATGAGAGACAGAGAGCGCTGAAGAAAAAGTGGCCACGATTCTACACTATTATCCTTTGTGTTAAAAAAAAAAAATCCTAAAACACTTTAAATATATAACCCTAACACCCAGTACCCCACCCCAGCGAGCTTCAGGACTGTTCTGTTTTGAGGTGTGCAGACCATAACAGAAATGACATTCATGGCTTGGTCCACGCCATTCTGAACTGATGGTCTCTGCTAAAGGAAAAAGTGGTCAGTGTTTGCCACACTTCTCATCTCCTGCCACAGAGAATGTGTGAGATATGGCATTTTCTGACTTAAACGAGTCCTTTGTTTGATGTGTGGCCAGTTGGGGTGCTGGCAATCAGCTCAAAACATCTGGGAATCATTTGTAGAGCTTCCCCTCAGCTGAAAATCCAATTCATGCCTCGATGTGGATGTTAGAAGGCAAAGCAGTTCAGTGAGATGGAAGGATCCCGGTGATTCTTGTCAAATATTCTCAGGGTTAGGCATCCTGGTTCTTATTGTACAATTTGAATGTCTTTTCTACTCATGCAAGGGTAGGGGAGAGGAAGAAGAGTATTGGATAAAGAAAGATGGAGTGGGCTGTGGTTGAATCCACAGTCTGCCACTGACATTCTGACTTTAGGCAAGTGACTTAATCTCTCTAAGCCTCAGTTTCTCCTGTTAAACAGAGATCATCATATCTAGTTCATAAGATTATGGTGAGGATTAAATGAAAATGTGATCCTACTTTGCAAGTGTCATCTAAATCCTAGAGATGATGTTAAGATGGCATTTGCTATGTGCTGTGCTTAATCACTCAGTCGTGTCCAGCTCTTTGCAGTCCCATGGACAGTAGCTGCCAGGCTCCTCTGTCCATGGGATTCTCCAGGCAAGAATACTGGAGTGGGTTGCTATTCCCTTCTCTAAGATTTGCTATGAAAAGGATGAAAGTCTACCCTCGTGGGAAATCCAATGAATTCTCAACATTCCCTTTGGAGCAGGCGACTTGTGTCATGCCTACCTTTATATTGTGCTTACACGGCACCTTGTAATCCACCCTAATGACTACCTAGGGACCTCCATGGTGACTGTAAAGATCCAGCATCATACCTCCGAGCAAAACTGCCATCACAGGGGACGGAGGACCACGACTGGCTCGTAAAGCGTCACCTGGAAAGAATGAAGCGCCGCTGGTGGTTGAAAACATCAGCGATGCACAGAGAGAGAAATTCTGTCCTCCCTGATGGGGCTCCAGCTAGCTGACTACACACTTCTAAATCCTTCTTTTTGTGGTTTTATAGTCCTAGCAAAACTCTCAAATAAGAAAGAAAAACAAAAGGAAGAGAGGATGAGAGGAGCAATTAAGAATTCTATGACCGTATACCTTGGTAGTGATTCACGGGTGGGGAGCTGAAATTCTGCCGTAACATTGACAATGAAAATTAACCAAACAGGAAATAAAATAGAAGTAAAAGAGGGAACTAGTCACTCTCTTTGTTAATACCCTCAAGATTTGAATTGGGAGCAGAAGAAGGAGGATTTGGTGGCATGGAGTCGATTAAAAAGAATAGTAGAATGACCTGTGTCCTGAAGGAGAAGATGGATGGGGAGAGGACACAATTTTATCTACTACTTATTTCAAAAATGTGTTTCCTATTCTGCACTTTTGCACCCACCCTGTTGGCAATACCTCTGTAGCTTGTTCTTTCCTTCAGTTCTTTTCTCATTTAAAACTAATAATAGCCACTGTTTATTGAGGGTTTCTTGTACACCACACACTATTTTGAGTTCTTTACGTGAATTTAAACTTCAAAAGTCCCCACACGTTGGCCCTCTTATCATCCCATTGTTTAGCTGTTGAAACTGAAGCACAGAATGAAGTAACTTGGTTGCAGTCAGACAGCTAGAAGCACTTCAGTAGGTTATCTGATTCCAGAGACCATGAGCCAGAATGTCAGCTCCATACAGGTGGGGATATTTGCCACTTTGTTCTTGGTTGAAGCCCTAGTGCCTAAAAGAATCTCTAAGAAATGTTTGTTGGACGAAGGAACAAATGCTCTTAGCTACTGTGCTATCCTGCCTCCAAACTCAAGATGGGCTGTGATGGGTGGGCATTCATGCGGTCTCGACACAGGGATGATCAGTGAGACCAAAGCAGAGAAATGAATGCAGGGCACATCACTGAAGCCATAGGGAGAAATATTTTGAACAACTACTCTATCCTTCTAATTTTGTTGCTTACTAAAATATTGCTTCCGGTCTCATTAGGAGTAAAAGTTAAAGGGTTTTACAGTGACTTGTCAGGCTCTCTCCATAGTCTGGCCGCCCGGCTCCTCTACCACCCTCCTTGCTTGCTCTGATCTAGGCTCCTGACTTCCTTGCTTTTCCTCAAAAAGTGCCAAGGCCATTCCCTCCTCGTAGACTTTGCTCTTCCTCTCTCCTCTGTTCTTTCTCCAGATATCTTCTTGACTCAGCCCTTCTTTCCTTCAGATCTTTGCTCAAATGCCACTTAATGGCAAGGCCTTCCCAGACTTGCCTGCCTAGGATCACAGATATTCAGGATCTGCATCTCTTTTCCCACATAATACTCTCTTATGAATATTTACTGAATGAGTGCATTTCAGACCGAAAGGGAGATGTGCTGCTAAGTCTCCAGAAGGTCTTCCACTGAATTCCTTTGAGAAGTTTACATTTTTTCCCACTAAATTCAAAACTACCTGCTTAGGAATTAAATCATTCTTTTAAATTTGAGATGCTTGGGGGAGATAATATTGTGACAAAGCACGGGAAAAGGCATGGTTGGGAAAGTGAGATTCTTATTAAGTTTTAAGTCCCTGGTTGTCTTTTCGAAAGGAGGCTTTGTAGATATGGGATAAGAGGTGCTTCCTGGAACAAGAAACCAAAGAAAGAGTTAAAGCAGAGGAAAGAGCTGTGAGCTGTAACTCTGGCACAAATGAAGCAGGGCTCTCCATCTTTCCTCCTGGCTCGTTGAAAACCTGTCTTTTCCTCCCTTGAATAAACCTCTTTGCTTTCTGTCCCTGGCTTTGATTTATTATTTTAATTCTATAGCTGTCCTAGTGAAGTATGTAAAGCATTTGGGGATAAAATCACGTGGAAGACATTATAGAAACTAAAGATGTATTATGTTACGTCGTATTAGGTAGAGGCTCAGAGTGCTGAGGAATTGTATCCTTGCTGAAAACACCAATCAGTCTGTGGCATTAATTCACTTAAGAATTGGCTCCTCATTTAGGGTATAGGAAGCGGAATTTAGGGTATACTGTTATAATCAGTTAGTGAGAAATAGGTAAAACTGAAGGCTAAAAGAGATCTCACTGAAGTCTCTGCTTTTCATAACTGAGACGTCCCTGAAGGTGAGTCTAAAGTGAAAATAGTGAATTTTTCTTTTCTTTCTGTCTGATTCCTAATGGGTAGATTTCATGAGAACAGAAACTGTATCTACCGCATTGAGCATCGCCTAGTACAGAGGAGGAGCTCAGTACATCAATGTTGAAAGAATGAGTCAACCATGCTTGAAAACTTAGGTCTGTCTTGCTTTTCAAAGGAATGAAATATTTAGAAAGAAACTGTAGGATTGTGTAACCACAGAGTTATCGTCATTCCAAGTACTGGTATTAATGATAAATAATTCTGATGGATAAAAAATAAGTGGAATATTTTTCATGATTGATTTCGACACAGGTTCAGCAGGACACTATTTCTGATAATCATCTTTTTATTTAGTTGATGCAAAAATGATTTTAGCATCACATGGTAATTAGATGCCTTTTTTGGCACCTGGTGTGCTTGTTCGTGAAGTACCCTGGAATTCGGGAAATATAATTTCACAAGCCTAGAAATAATGGACTGTGTCATTTTCTTGGCATCCACTGATACCAAAGCCTTACGAGTCCATAGTTTGTCCTTTTAAACCCCTGCAAAGGAAAGAAAAGGGCCTTGGCAGTAACAAAGAAAGAGGAAATTCTCTCGGGGTTTGTAGTGTAAAGGTTGTAATCAGCACCAGGCAAGCCACTTGGAATAAAAACATGAGAAAATAGAAACCATCACTCAAAATTTATTCTCAGTCTTTTAGGTACTTCAGAAAATAAATGTGGTTCATTCTTCTGAAATAAATTTTCATCTATTATTATATCTGTCTCTTTAGTACTCAAAGTGGCAAGGTGGCAGAATATTCCTGAACCTGGCTGTACAGGATTTTAAGGGCACTTTATAGGGATGATAAAAAAAAAACAAAACCCTAAACAGTCTTAAGTCCCTGTGAATGCTCCCACCTACAAGTGTTTTAAAGTCAAAATAAGACCTTGTTACCACCCTCGAGGACTCAAAGCATCAGGTTACAACTGAGAGAGGTAGAGAGAAAGAGCCAAGGATAACCAAGCCTTGTTGTCAGCAGGTCTGACCCCCACTGCCTCCACAGACCCTTCACGCACCACGGGCTCCAGTCCTCCAGGAATTTACCCGATGCATATAGCTGGCTATAGCAGGTACTGTTGGGCCCCACACCCATCTGCTCATCATTTTCTGAACCAAACCTCTCAGCTCCCAAGGTCCAGGACGTGTGACTACCTGAGGGTTTTCTCTGGCTGCTGGCATCCACTGCCCTCAAGCCTGGACAGGCCTGATAGCCGTGGAAGTAATCCTGTTGGGAGCAGCTCTCAAATGAGGCTGACAGGAGCTGGCGGATAAATTCCTGAGCTACCTTCCCCCTTGGCTGCCATAACACCAAGGTAGGGTCTTCCCTGTCTCCCTGATTTCCTAAGTTGGACTGAGCCCCAGTTGCCCACATCAGCAATCTGCTTGATTACTTCTTCCCGCCCTGTCTCATTTTCCCAGTTCCCTGCACTGCTTCCTAGAATCACCCTCCAATTAAACCTATCAGCACTCTCATCCTTATCCAGGGGTGTTTCTAGGGAAAGCCGGCATAAGATGTTGGCAATATGTTCCCATTCATTCATGCATCCATTCAGTGTCAGTGCCTTCATTCATTCATTAGGCATTTGGTAAACCCATACTCTATGCCAGGCATTCTGTTAGATACTGAGGAAGACAGAAAGGCAGCCACTCCCATCAGGGAGCTCCCTGTCCAGAGGGGCAGCCGGTTCCATTGCTGAACAGTTACAAACAACACAGGACTTCCCAGATGGCTCAGTGGTAAAGAATCCACCTGCCAAAGCAGGAGACATGGGTTCAATCCCTGGGTCAGGAAGATCCCCTGGAGGAGGAAATAGCAACCCACTCCAGTGTCCTTGCTGTGATAATACCGTGGACAGAGGAGCCTGGTGGGCTGCAGTCTATGGGGGTCTCAAGGAGTTGGACCTGTCTGAGCATGCACACAGCATCTATAAGCAACATGGAAGTCCAGGACAGAGCAGTACTTCAGAACTCTCAGTATCACTCTCCACAAGTCTTCAGGTTATTTGGAAGTTAACAGTGACTTTACAGCATGTATTATTATCAGAAATTGTCTTCTCCATCCATTTCCTCATCACAGCCTTCACTCTTAGTACAGTGCTGGGGCCCAGTCAATATTTGGTGAGTGTGTCTCAGGAGCATTAGGAGTCTGCTGTGGAGAGTTCCTGCCAGTCTCCTCCTTTCTCTCCTGGGGAGATCACTCGAATCCCAGGTCACCCAGTTCCAACATGAAAGTCATGTCTCCAACGCAGAGGGAGAGCCTGCGCTCAGGGCAGGAGAGAAAGGAGTGCTCCCCGCCATGCCCAGTGCTGTGCCTTGAGGGTGGGACCTTCTTTCCGGTCACTTGGAACTGAGCCCTTGGCCAAACCATGCACCTGAGTTGAGTGTTTTCCTTTAACATAACAGAGGGGAATCTGCTTCATTCAGAGTCTGTTGACTGAGATGTGAATCACATCTTCACGGATCTAGGCATCTTCAACATCTAGGCTGGTGTTTGACCCAACAACTGGGCGCCATGGCCTAGCCAAGTGGACCATCACACCTAGAATCAGCGCTCGGTTTAACTTGAAAATGCTTTCCAACCTGTGCAATTTGCCCATCATCTTCTGAGACCCCTGGGGTTTCTTCTGGTTTGGTTTCTTAGCCCTGGGGCTGTGAGGATGAGCCTGCTGCTTTTCAGGAGGTCTACCTCCTTCCCTCCCTCTGCCCATGCCCATGTCATTCTTTGCTCCTCAGTGTCCCCATCCGTGGACAGGTGTAATTTAATCCTTGTCTCCTTTAGATCAGCTGGAGAGCTCCCATTTCACTTATTGCTTAAGATGCTGAGCATTTTGTTTTAGCTTTCACACTAAAGATAGAGAAAATAAAAATTGATGTCATGAATCTTTAGGCTTTGCCTGTGGTCCTAATCACCAACCACAGCCTCAAAGTCCTGTGGTGGTGGATTTACTACTTTGCATGTTCTTTATTTCCTTTAAAGCTAGGCACACGAGGAAGATTGATTTATGGAGCTTAGATCCTGCTTAGTTGGTGGGGGGTGGAGGGAAGCTTCAGTAAATTTCAAAATCACTAGTATTTCTTTGCACGTTCAGGGGAAAAAAATCCTAGCTTATATCTATTGCTACAGGAGCTCATAAATTAAAAATACCAAGTGTATTTCCTATACACCTGGAACTTCAATATTACAATCTGTTCATTCTGTGATCACCCCCTTCATAAAAGAGGCATGGGGGTGATGGCTCAAACAGGATTTCCCAACATAGCTTTGATATGCAGGCAATGGCTCACCCATATCTTTTGACCTTTGCTTGAAAAATATTTCAGGATAAGGGAATTATTTACCTGAAGCACAGACTCTAAGAATTTGGTCCCATTATCTTTTTCCTCTAACCTCCATCTTTTCATACTCTCTCTTCTTTCTCTCCCTTTCTGTCTTGGGTTTTGGTTTGGATCTGTTATTTTACATAAATTTCAAAACAAGTCTAACAGCATCAGAAACAAAACACAGGAAAGTCTTCATTTGCCATTCTGTTCTGAGCCATAAATTCCTACATATACTCAAATAATACACCCACGAGGGCTGGCAGAATGAATTTGATTAGCCTCTTAAATGCTTTGGCACCTGCATACCACAGCACTTCCAAGAGTGGGGAAATGATGTCTCCTCCTCTCCCGAAGGGATTGCTTGTTACCTGGGCCATGTAGCTGCGGTATGCTACTTTATTGAGGTTAAGATTGAGGAGCCCTGGTGGAGAAAAAAAGTCCTGAATAAGTATAGGTACAGCATCAAGGCCCCATTTTTTTAAAGTTTTTATTGAAAAATAGTTGATTTACAATGTTGTGTGAGGCCCCATATACTTTTCCTTCTCAATTTTGTTCTTTGGGAACCATGTTTACTTTTTTTTTTTGTTTTGTTTTTTGAGAAAATACATAATGGGGAAAGAAAGGCTATACTTTATTTAGATTTTTCAGAAAGCCTTTAAAAATATGTCATACTTGCAACCTACAGGGGTGGGATGGGGTGGGAAGGTGGGAGGGAGACACAAGAGGGAAGGGGCATATGTATACTAATGGCTGACTCACATTGTTGTATGGTGGAAAACAACACAACTTTGTAAAGCAATTATCCTCCAATTAAAAATAAATTTTAACAAATGTCATACTGGAAGCAGTAGACATGAACTGCTGTGTTGGAGAAGACTCTTGAGAATCCCTTGGACTGCAAGGAGATCCAACCAGTCCATCCTAAAGGAGATCAGTCCTGGGTGTTCATTGGAAGGACCGATGTTGAAGCTGAAACTCCAATATTTTGGCCACCTGATGTGAAGAGCTGATTCATTTGAAAAGACCCTGATGCTGGGAAAGATGGAGGGCAGGAGGAGAAGGGGACGACAGAGGATGAGATTCTTGAATGACATCACCGACTCAATGGACATGAGTTTGGGTAAACTCCAGGAGTTGGTGATGGACAGGGAGCCCTGGCGTGCTGCTGTCCATGGGGTCGCAAAGAGTCAGACACGACTGAACGACTGACCTGAACTGAACTGACTGAGACATGATTTTATACTACCCTACCCCCAGTCTTTCACTGTTAGGTATTTACTGAAGAGAAGTTAAGGCATATGTTCACACACAGACTTGCCCATGAACATTCACCGCAATATTATCATAACCCCAAACTGGAAACAACCCAAGTATCCAATGAATAAATAAAATGTGGCATATTCATATAATGTAATACTACTCAGACTTTTCAAACTGTTTATATATGCAACATGGGTGAGTGTCAGTTATAGTGAGTGAAAGAAGCCAGACTCCCCCACCAAAACCAAAAGACTACTATGGTATGATTTCATTTATATTTGATTATAGACAATACAAGCTAATCTACAATGACAGAAAGCATATCAGTGGTAGACTAGGAATGGGAGGAGGGAGAGAAAGATAACAAACGGGCAGGAGGAGGCTTTTAGGGGTAATGGATGTCCATTATCCCATGATGGTTTCCCAGGTGTATACATATGATGTGTGTGCTCACTCAGTCATGTCTGACTCTTGCAACCCTATGGACTGTAACTCACCAGGCTCCTCTGTCTATGGGACTCCCCAGGCAAGAATACTGGAGCAGGTTGCCATTTCCTTCTCTAAGGGATCTTCCCCATCCAGGGATTGAACTCAAGTCTCCTGCATTGCAAGTGGATTCTTTACCATCTAAGCCAATGGAGAAGTGCATACATACGACAAAAAACTCACCAAATTGTATACTTTAAATGGGTATCACTTATATATGACTTATACCTCACTAACGCTAAGTAATTGAGTTCTTTTGGGATTAGGGAAAATGTTTTGAGATGGAGAGAGAATTGTCTTCGTAAATGAAGAGGTGGGATAAATGATCATTTTCTCTGGGAGAAAAAGGGTTAATAATAGCACACCCTCCGCCCCTTAGGAAGGCATGTTGAACTAAACTTGTTTAACATTTTTTTCAAGGTATGGAGATAAGAAGTACCATGGGAAATTTCCAAATCTGTGCATAGGGCTAAGTTCTTCCATGTAATAAAATATCGTCAAGGTAGAATGAACAGGGGAATGAGCAGAGGCGATCTAATGAGGGCAGGAAGAAACAGTTCAGGTGAGATAATTCAAAATCTTCTATGAGTTGGAGGACTCAGAGAAACTGATGATAACCGCAGCAGGAAATGTAAGAACCTCGTTGCCTGAAGGTTCAGTCTAAGATTACAACCAGGAAACCAACAGTAACAAAATTTGTTGGACAGAAAATATTGGAAACAAAGTGAAAGGTGTTGTCTTACCCTTGGACGAAATAGAAATTTGTTTGAACATAGAAGTTCTTGGGACATTTTGATAAATACACCTTAAAATACAAGAGGGACACAGAAACCAAGGAGGGAGTAGAGGAACTTCTGGTTGAGGACAGGCGGTTGGAAGGACCCCTCGCTCTGGAAGATGCTGTGAGGGAGGGAATCGGAGTGTCTCATGTGACATGTGTATACATTTTACATTAAATCTTGAGTTAGGTCTTAAGATGGAGAAGAAACAGCGTTAGGGAAAAATAAGGGGAACTGTCTCACATCCTCAGACGTGGTACCGACTGAGACTATAAATCTGCAGGTCCAGATCCATTCACAGATGGTAGGCTGGTGGGGAGCTGTTAGCCAGAGCTGGGAGCTGGGGAGTGAAGTCCCAGCTTCAGATGCTGCGGGAGGTACCTGCCTCTCCTGTGCAGAGGAGATAGAATTCTCAGCTTAATGCCTCTTAATCCAGGCCAGTATCATGGCTCTTCTAATCTGTTTCTGAAGTAGTCTTTCCTACAGCATTTTAGGAAGTGGCTACATTATCCTGAGCATTTTTATCAAGTAACAAATCGGCTGATGTAAATGCATAAACTTGGCTGAATGCAAGCCAGGATTTTGAAGCCCCTTCGGCACGTCTAGGTTAGGCACACGTCACGGGCTTATCCTTTGGAGGCGAATTCAGGGGCAGGTTGGTGTAGAGTGACTTCTGGTATCCGATGTTTTGGACGTGAATGTCAGCATAGCAGATGCTAGACAGTCCTCCCTTGCACCTGGATTGTTTCATGCCCAAGAGGAGGCAAGACAGGAAAGAATAAAAATCTCAATCAGCGCAGTGACTCAGAAAGAGGACAGGTGATGGTCTGGCGTCCTCTCCTTGGCTTCATGTGGAATTGCAAAGCACTGCTTTGGGACTGTGAACTCCAGCCATCTGCTTGCTTAGATCCCGGGGAGCAATCCAGCTGGTATCTGCTGCCCTAATGAAGAAGGGTGCGGAGCATTGCCGCCCTGCTGTCCGGTTCCTCACCGGGATGGAGCTGGGCTTCGGAAATGGTGAGGATTCACATTTGAAAGTGAAGACGCAGGAAGTCTGACAGCTCCCTGAGGACACAGCTGCCAGGTTTCCTTAAAGAAACAGAATGCAGTCCAGTTCAGAAAAAAAGTCGACTTTTTTCAAGATGTCCACACCTCCGCCAAAGGTGAATGGAAGAGACTTTCTCTGTTGCTGGCTTCTTGTTTGTTGTAATCATATAATTTCCTGGTGCTCATGACCATCCGTGCTTCTCCAGCTTCCTCCTTGTCCTCCCCGCCACCGCCTATCTGTCAGCTCCAGGGAGCGGGGGTTCCAGTCCACATGGCTAACCAGTGTGTGATTCCAACAGTAATGAGCCACATGGGGAGACTCCAGGAGAGGAACAGGAATAGGTCGTCCCTATATTTTTATGTGGAGATTGATAATCAGGGCTAACAGTCTCGGCAGAAGGTGAGCAACACATTAAACAGAGGGGAAAAGATAATAAAATATCTCCTGCTGCTTAACAGTCGCTGGGCAGATACGTTTCCTGGAACTATCCAGCTGTTACGCTTGATGGCTCATAAAGCCTTGGTAATGTCCGTCAAGGGCCTTTTTTCTTGGTGAGGGACCATTTTTTTTCACGCAGTTATGATAGCATCTGGTTGCTATCCCTGGAAATGCGAAGAATCCGCAGGCATAGGCAAACAGCTGCCGGGGAAGAGCCGGACCGCAGAGGCAGCTGGCTCCTTTGATAGATTCTGGGTCACTTCTGACCTAATGGGCACCATCAGAATGCAGATGCAGACTCAGCAGGCGGTCTGAGCACCTGCTCTGTGCCAGGTTATCGCATTTAATCCTCCTACTATGAGGTAGGGACTATTGTTGTTTAGTTACTCAGTCGTGTCTGACTCTTTGTGACCCTGTGGACTGTAGCCCACCAGGCTCCTCTGTCCATGGGATTTCCCAGGCAAGAGTACTGGAGTGTGTTGCCATTTCCTTCTCCAGGAGATCTTCCCAAGCCAGGGACCAAACCCATATCTCCTCCACTGGCAATCAGGTTCTTTACCACTAAGCCACCAGGGAAGTCCATAAGGTAGGGATTATTACCGTTTGAAAAAGAATACCATTGAGACAAGAGCCCTGGACTCTTTGAGGAACATACCCAGGTCACTGCTGCAGGTGACAAGCTGATATGCCCATGCCTGGTGGGCCTTTGCTCTGTACCACCTTGCTGCAAAGATGGAATAAAAGAGGAGTTGCTTGCCATGTGTGCTCTGGGTACATGTGAAATAGCTCTGCACCTGACTGTCCTACGTGATGCTCATGCATGTGTGTGCTAAGAAGGGGTGACACTTTCCAGATTGCTCAAAGTAAACCGTGGTGTGGTAGGTGATTTGCTGTGTTAGGGCATCTCTCCAGAAGCAAATCCCAAAGCAAGTGACTTATTAAGAATGTGATCCCCAGGGGACTGGTAAGGAATTGAGAGAGGCAGGGAAGGGAAGAGATAAGAGAAAGCCAACGCAGGGGAAGTCACCACAGCTTTCCTCCGGCAGAGGTTGGCTTTCTGTGTCAACTTGGTCCTGCTGGGGTTACACCTCAGAGCTGTCCTGAGCTGGGCAGCAGAGCTGAGGCTGTCATACTTCCTGACCACCTATTAGGGTTGCAGGAGAGCAGTGAATCCCGGAGACTTCCGGCCAGCTCTCTGTGCATGCAGGCAGAGCAGGCTCCAGCAGTCCAAGGATAAGTCTTTGGGAAAGAGTAGAGGTGCTGACTGTTAGGAGTAGACGTGCACTGAAGGGGGGCACACAGAATGCTGCAAGAGCGCAGAGGGGCCCTGGGCTCTGCACCAGCCTTGTCGTCAGCACCTGCCCAGCTTGCAAAAGAGGAGACTAGGGGGATAGGAAGGCAGCAGGGAGGGGCACCAGGAACCCCTGGTGTTTTCAAGCAACACTGTCCTCTGTATCACCGCAAGAAAGAGTGTCGATTTTCCTGAATTCTGGGAATGGTATTTTTTCTTCACTAAATTCACATGTCTGATCGGTGAGCCACGTTCCATCTGAGTCAGCATGGAGCAGAACGTTGGGTTATTTCATGTTGGATGATATAATTCATGTTGACAAGGCAGACCTCTGGGGAGTGAAGGGAAGTTGTTCCTAAGTAAACTTCCATGTCCTCTTATGAGGTGGGAAAATGGAAAGGGAAAATAAGAAGTGGAGATTGCTCAGGACAGAGAGCCTACCCCTCTGAAACCCTGCTGTGACTCGAAGTGCTGCACAGATTCTAGCCCCATGTGTGTCTTCAAAACCAATAGCTGCATGTTAAGAAATTAAAAAAAAAAAAATATATATATATATGTGTATATAGTATGTGAACCCATAGCAGTAATAGTCTAAGTGAAAACAGATTTCTTCCATTTAAAAGAAATGTGAACTCTTTGGGGGTATGGGGGTTCCCCACATGTGTTCCAGCTGAACACAAACACCAAAGGCCGATGTAATTTATAGCAGATTCTGGTTCTGTCCTTAGCTTGCTTTGTATCTGTCACAGTCATCAGCATCGAGGACTCTGGATGCCAAGAACATTACGGTTTTAACTGAACAGGGATAGGAACAAATCTTCTTCCTTTTAGGGCTGTTTGAGGGCTCAGAGGGTGAAATGCGAGCATGGCAATCAGGGATTATAGTGGAACCATGCTTCTCTTGTTATGTAAGCCTGGTCTCCCAGGTAAACTTAGCCTGGGAGAACCGTCAAAGGGGCATGGGCAAATACTTAAACTGGTAATGAATTAAAATGTTTTATGCTGATAGCGGAACTATAGTTTTTTATGTGTATTTATCCTTTAGAGATACATACTGAAATATTTACAGATGAAAAGTTACAGTGATGCAGAAGAGGAAAGTGTTGGGAGAGAAAAGCAATGGAAAAAGATTGGCAATGAGTTGAGAATTGTTCAAACTGGGTGATAGTTGCAAAGATTGTTCTGTTTGCGTATGGGTTTGAAATCTTCCATAATAAGAAGGGAGAAAAGGTCATGAAACTAGTTTATGCTTAAGGATCCCTACAGAAGGCTCTTTGGAAGCACAATCTGGCTGGTCCCAGAGTGTCCATTGCATTCTCTTTGGGTAGATTTTTATCCCCAAGGCTACCTCCTTTTGGTAAGTCTGGAGGTTCCAGAATTTAATTAGAGGAACCTAAACACCCTCTTCCAACAACACAAGAGAAGACTCTACACATGGACATCACCAGATGGTCAACACCGAAATCAGATTGATTATATTCTCTGCAGCAAAAGATGGAGAAGCTCGATACAGTCAACAAAAACAAGACCAGGAGCTGACTGTGGCTCAGATCATGAACTCCTTATTACCAAATTCAGACTGAAATTGAAGAAAGCAGGGAAAACCACTAGACCATTCAGGTATGACCTAAATCAAATCCCTTATGACTATACAGTGGAAGTGAGAAATAGATTTAAGGGCCTAGATCTGATAGATAGTGTGCCTGATGAACTATGGAATGAGGTTCGTGACATTGTACAGGAGACACGGATCAAGGCTGGACTGGAAGAAACACAAGCTGAAATCAAGATTGCCGGGAGAAATATCAATAACCTCAGATATGCAGATGACACCACCCTTATGGCAGAAAGTGAAGAGAAACTCAAAAGCCTCTTGATGGAAGTAAAAGAGGAGAGTGAAAAAGTTGGCTTAAAGCTCAACATTCAGAAAACGAAGATCATGGCATCTGGTCCCATCACTTCATGGGAAATAGATGGGGAAACAGTGGAAACAGTGTCAGACTTTATTTTTTGGGCTCCAAAATCACTGCAGATGGTGATTGCAGCCATGAAATTAAAAGACGCTTACTCCTTGGAAGAAAAGTTATGAATAACCTAGATAGCATATTCAAAAGCAGAGACACGACTTTGCCGACTAAGGTCCGTCTAGTCAAGGCTATGGTTTTTCCAGTGGTCATGTATGGATGTGGGAGTTGGACTGTGAAGAAGGCTGAGTGCTGAAGAATTGATGCTTTTGAACTGTGGTGTTGGAGAAGACTCTTGAGAATCCCTTGGACTGCAAGGAGATCCAACCAGTCCATTCTGAAGGAGATCAACCCTGGGATTTCTTTGGAAAGAATGATGCTAAAGCTGAAACTCCAGTACTTTGGCCACCTCATGCGAAGCGTTGACTCATTGGAAAAGACTTTGATGCTGGGAGGGATTGGGGGCAGGAGGAGAAGGGGACGACAGAGGATGAGATGGCTGGATGGCATCACTGACTCGATGGACGTGAGTCTGGGTGAACTCCGGGAGTTGGTGATGGACTGGGAGGCCTGGCGTGCTGCGATTCATGGGGTCACAAAGAGTCGGACACAACTGAGCGACTGAACTGAACTGAACTAAGCCTCTAGGTTTAAGAGTAATTTAAAGAATAACCCAAAACCTATGATAAAACAGTTAACTCTTAAGTGAATGATTTATCTCATGGAGGTAGTATGCTCTAATTTACAAAACATTCACAAGAAACTCAAGCCTCTCCCATTTTATAGAAAGACAGATCATTACTGCTATTGCAATGGAGTTACCATAGACATTGACCAGATTCTGAAGGACCCTGAATAATAATTCCATTATTGCGGAAGTAAATTTCATTTTCTTTTCATATTTGGAGGTACAGTTTCTGACCACATCACTGGTCTCTTTCATAAAGATACGTGTGCTGTGAACACTAATAGATTCTAGGATATGATCTGATTGACTGATGGATTGGGTGGTAATATACACTGCAGTTGCAGCTCTCAGCTCTGTTTTATTTGCTGCTTCACCGTATAGCACGTGGGATGGATCAGGCTTGTGGAGCTGGTCCCTCGCGTGGAGTAAACTCCACGCTGCAGCTGTGCTTTCATCTTCTCTCGAAGGTCACTTGATACTGATTGTGACAAGGAGCTCATGCCTAATGTTCTAGCCCTGATGTTTTAATTCAGTCTGCCCAACTTATCTTTCGTTGTATCTACTAAAGTGAGTAAGAATATGCTTAGTACTGGGGAGATAGATCATAACTCTTAATAAGAACTAATCTTAGAAAGAAGGAATCAGTGTAGATTTTCTGAAGGTCTGGCTGATGCTCCAAAGCCTGGAGGAGACTGGGAGTTCTCTCAGTTACAGAAACAGCCCAGAGCTCTTCTCAGCTTGGTGTGCAGAAAGATAGCAGTCTTTAGGATTCAGAATTGACATGACAACCTACAAAGTGTTGAATCCTCTCTTGCATACACAGAGCTACGTTGAATTTTAATAATTTCATGTTCTCCATTCACTGAAAAATATATTTATTGAACATCCATGGATTCCAGATAGTGAAGTCTGCTAGACTTTGGCTAGCCTTGTGGTTTTTAAAACGAGAAGCACCCAGTAGCTTTTAAATCCTTAAAGTAATACAAAATATGCATATTCTCAGAGTAAAGAACCTCCAGTGTCTGGAAGGAGAAGACTGTTCAATTTAGCACACCTGTACTTGAGGACTGATCTCCTGTTGCTGCTTTGAGTCTGCAGTTCAGGGTAACATCATGTGGATTTTTGAACCAAAATGAATACAACAACAGATCGTCCATCATGATAATAGAAAGAGGCTGGAGCTTGCAGATGCCGTCCACATCAAGGATTTTGCCTTCATTGAGCTCTGCATCCCTGTGGATTGTTGTCATATGGAAATGATTGGGGTGAAAAGAGCCAAGATGTTTCTAAAAATCAGTGAGAGCAGTTAGCAAGCCTGAGTCAAGAAACAAGCTGGATATACCACAAAGGAAATGCATTTTCTCAATAACATTTTCTTTGGAGGAGGCTTTGGATAACTTGCCTTTGAGTAACGCTTGTTTATGGAGTGTAGAAATCACTTCCATTGTGGCTGGACCAGGAGGGCCTGTTTCCATCGCTGACCTAATTCCCGTGATCAGTGTGCCGTAAGAGCTGCATTTTTATCACCCTTCTACGACTGACATGTATTTCCACTTGGTACTGTTTATCAGATAACTTACTACAAGCTGGGAAGTGCATTCGCTAAACACCTGGCTAGCCTCAAGCTCTTTACATTTGACAAAACAGGAGGCAGAAATTATAAAGACTTTTCCATTTTAGACTGAATTATGGAATTTTGTAATTAAGATTTGCTTGAAAACCTATGGTTGAATAAAGAAGTGAAAATACCCTTGATACTTTACTGGTAGGGGAGAGGTTTATCCAGCAAAAGAAAAAAACATAAATTTCAAATGGCAAGTTGTCTCAAGGATATGCCTCTACCATAAGATGCTTTTTAATCTTTTTTATAGTCGACTTGATATCTCATGCAGTTACTATCAGTTCTGTCTGCTAATGGATTAATTGCAAGTAGGTCTACCATATATGGAATCTATAATAACTTTTCTTGTGTAAGCATTTTTCAGTCTTATACATGGGAGGTGTATTCATACATGTTGGATATGCTATTTATTGATAGGAGAGGAAAATGTATCAGTGGGGATTGCATATGCATTTTGCTTTGGATAGCACCAGAATTCCAATATAAAACTGGTGTGTGTCTAGGCAGAACGTGGAGGATTCCCATGCTCTCATTCCATTGAGCCCCTTGCAGCAATCACTTGTTTCCTCCAGTTGGCATATTGTGTGTGTGTGTGTGTGTGTGTGTGTGTGCTTTAGTACTATTTTTTTAATCTTTTGTTCTTTTTCAAATTTATTTATTTTTAATTGAAAGATAATTGCTTTACAATAATGTGTTGGTTTCTGCCATACATCTACATGAATCAGCCATAGGTAGGTCTGTCTAGTCAAGGCTATGGTTTTTCCAGTGGTCATGTATGGATGTGAGAGTTGGACTGTGAAGAAGGCTGAGTGCCGAAGAATTGATGCTTTTGAACTGTGGTGTTGGAGAAGACTCTTGAGAGTCCCTTGGACTGCAAGGAGATCCAACCAGTCCATTCTGAAGGAGATCAGCCCTGGGATTTCTTTGGAAAGAATGATGCTAAAGCTGAAACTCCAGTACTTTGGCCACCTCATGCGAAGCGTTGACTCATTGGAAAAGACTTTGATGCTGGGAGGGATTGGGGGCAGGAGGAGAAGGGGACGACAGAGGATGAGATGGCTGGATGGCATCACTAACTCGATGGAGGTGAATCAGAGTGAACTCCGGGAGTTGGTGATGGACAGGGAGGCTTGGCGTGCTGCGATTCATGGGGTCGCAAAGAGTCGGACACGACTGAGCGACTGAACTGAAATGAACTGAACTGAAACATATGTCCCCTCCCTGTTAACCTCCCTTCCACCTCCCACCCCCAGTTGGTGTTTTTGGTGGCCATTTCCTCTCACTCTTCTCTGTTGACTTTGTTTTTCCATCCACAAGTTGCTTTCTCTGTCTAGCTTGAAAGCAACAGAGTGGCTTGTCCCAAATCTCTGGGTTTACAGGGCTGAAAATCACAATTTACAATAGCTTGCTTGCTATTCACAATTAGTTGCCTGGGATTCAAATTTGAACGTGAAGATTGGAAGAGAAGGTCTTCCACCACACTCTCTGAAAAGATTTTCACGGTTGCTCCAGGTGTTCTGAAAGGGGAAGTGAGTGGCCTTCTCTCACGTTTAATGCTAGAGGGAGAAAGAAATCATCTTAATTATATGGGAAAATAGTGTAATCCTTTTCTGTAAGGCCCTTTCAGTAAAGTGTAGGGTGCTGTTCAGTGCCTCTGAGAACAGGAATTGCTGGTAAATTATGTATTGTTCCATCCCTGATACTATTTGATTTTGATGCTTTTGGTTAAAAAAATTCACTTCATTGTGACTTAATCTTTTGAGAAAATGAGGTCAGTGGTGTTATTTATATCTCTTGCATAGATTATTCTGTGGTAAGATTTGAAATGAAAATGTGTGAATTCTGAAGGGATCTTCTCAAACCTAGGTACCTGAACCCCCAGTGATGTGCCTGGACCTCTAAGCAGCTGTTGAGTATATGGCACATCTTCCTGGGGCATTGGTTTTTCTTGAAGCCTTAGGGGTAGGATGAGACTGATTTTTTAAGAGTAAAACACAAAGGGATGTACTATGGAATACTGTATGAAACTTGGATGAATTTTTAAGGTGGAAAGTGAACTTCTAAGTAATTTCTTGCTAGATTTAGATTGAGGTTATGTCCCCACATGGGCACTAATTCATCTTGTCCATTGCCATTAGATGTACTACAGAGAAAAGTTTATTTCTTTTCTGCCCCACAAAGAGCAAGCAAGCAGCTTAATGTGTTTGTTTATTTTTTAATTGGTTTTAGTGTTTTTCTATTGGGTTGGCCAATAAGTTCATTCGGAGTTGTCCACGCGCTCATCTGCAAAACTCTGAATGAACTTTATGGTCAACCTGATATTTGCTGCTTCACTGCTTTCTGCTTTTAATCTTATTATTTCCATCACTGCTTTCTTTCGGTTTACTTTGTCATTGAAGTTTGGAATTTAATGCATTTATTTTCATTAAATGTAAAATTCCGGCTATGAATTTTCCACTCATGACTGCATTAATTGTATTTTATAGATTCTGATATAGAGTGTTTTATTAACATTTTGTTTTAGAAATTCTACAGCTTTGGTTTATATGTCCCCTTTTACCTGAGAAATATTTAATATAGATTTTTAAAGTTTCCAATGGAATTATTATTTTGTTATTTATTTCTGGTTATATTGCATTATGATCAGATAATATTTTTATTACTTCTATCTTATGAAACTTATTGAACTTTTCTTTGTGGTTTAAGGTACAGTCAACTTTCATGAATCGCACATGAGGAGGTGTGTTCCCTGTTTTTTGGATGCAAAGTATGATATGTATCCAGAAGGTTTATGTTTCTGTAATATTATTTTGGTAAAAAATATAAAACATAAAATCTTCCATTTTAACTATTTTTAAATGTATAATTCACTGGCATTAATTATATTCACAATATTGTACAACTATCACTACTATTATTTTCCAAAACTTTATCATCACCTCAAACAGAAACTCTGTACCCATTAAGTAATAACTCTCCATCCCCTGGCTCTTAAAAACCTCTCCTTTATCTCCGTGAATTTGCCTAATCTAGATATTTCATATAAATGAAATCATTCAATATTTGTCCTTTAGTGTCTGGTTTCTTTCACTTAGTATAATGTTTTCAGGGTCTATCAAGTTGTAGCATATATCAGAATTTCATTCCTTTTTATGGCTGAAAAATTTTCTTTTATATGTATATACCACAATTTTTTTTATCCATTCATCTGTTCATGGACACTTCGCTATTTCCACATTTTGGCTACTGGAAATAATGCTACAGTGAACATCGCTGCACAAGTATCTGAGTCCCTGTTTTCTCTTCTTTTGGATATATACCTAGGAGTGGAATTGCTGAGTCATATCGTAATTCCATTTAGCTTCTTGATGAGTTGTCCAACTGTTTGCTACAGAGGCTGCATCATTTCACATTCCCACTAGCAAAGAAGGAGTATACCAATTTCTCTACATCTTCGCCAGCATATTGTTTTTCATTTTTGTTTATTTGTTTAAAGTTTTAACATTACAGTTAGTGTAAAGTGATATATCACTGCGGCATTTCTCTAACGACCAATGATGGTGAACATCTCTTCATATGCTTACTGTCCATTTTTTGGGAAAAATGTCTATTCAGATCTTTTGCTCAATTTTAATTGTCTTTTTGTTGTTGAGTTGTAGGAATTCTTTGCATTATCGGAGTATTACCAGACACATGATTTACAAGTATTTTCTCTCAGTGTGTGTATTATCTTTTCCCTTTTTTGATAGTGTTTATGATGCAAAAGCTTTTAATTTTGAGGAAGTACAGTGTATTTTTCTTTTGTTGCTCCTGCCTTTTGGTTATAGTTCAGAATCTATTGCCAAATCCTAGGTCATGAAGATTTATGCTTATGTTTTCTAAGTTTTGTGGTTTTAGCTCTTATATTTAGGTTGTTTATCCATTTTGAGTTAGTTTTTGTCCATAGTGTGAAGTAGAGGTCTAAATACGCTATTTGCATGTGGCTATCCAGTTTTTCCAGCATACCAGAGATTTATCTTATCGATTAATTTATCATATTGTTTAGGTTTCCTGTAACCTTACTTAATTTTTTGTCTTTTTGAATTGCTGAATTGCCTTGGACCAGGAGTGGTAGGTTCAAGCAGTGCCAGTGTTATGCTAAGCTATGTTGGAGCCCGAGGCAAATGAAAAAAAAATCAGTAATACTGCTCCTGTCTTTATTTTTAAATTTCACATTTTTTTAATTAAGATTATATGCATTAATTTATATTTTTTAAAACATTGCATTCAAATATTATTTATTTTGACTCTGAGTTTGGGGCACTCCTTTAAATTGTGCATCCGGGGAAAGTGCCTCACTCACTTCACCCTAGTCCCAGCCTTGAGTTAAAGGCTCCTGTTTTTAGTGTGCTTCTATTTCTCTTTGCAGCTCACGTAGCTTTGTTTTTCAGAAGTGGTTGTCATGTATTTGGTACAAAACAATTCATAAATGTTATACTTTTGTTATGACTTGTGGCTTTTAATATTTAGTGTCATTTGTCTCCTTTCATGGTTCTTGACCAGCATTCTACCTTGTCTGATATCAGAATCACAAATTGTAAGAGGAAATGAGATTCTAACAAGCCCTCAGTTTACCAGTGATGAAACAGAGGCTCAAAGACTTTGAAAGAAGTTGAAATAATTGTGTCTATTAAATTAAAAATGTTGATTGCTTTACTTCTAAGCACGGACACAGTAACAGCCTCAGTATACTTCCATATGGAAATGGTGCCATTTCTGAACTTGTATAAATCAAAATTGCAGTGAAGCGTCTCCTATGCATGAGCACCACATGGGTCACAAACTCAGCCAAGGTTTTAGGATGGGCAGTGGTACCCTGTTAGGGAGCTGAAACTCACACTAGTATGAAGGATGTGAACTGGAGGAAGGCCGATCAGTTGATTTGAATGATTCACCCTACTCAAATAGTTAGAAGTTTTGGTTGTAGCAGCGGAGCCCTGGGCTTCCTTTTTGAGCTACTACAAGTTGTATGAGAGAAGAAGGGAGTTGTTTTGCTGCACATTACAGAGCAGAGTCTCTTGTCTTTCCCTTTTGTACTTCTTGCCATAACCTTACAGTTTCTACATTAATTAGCCTGGCTTCATTCAAGCAGTTCTGCAGCATTCGAGACTGCCGTCTTACTTTTCTTCTAAGTGGTTCTTGTGTCTGTTTCTTGGAGCATTCAGGGAGGTAAATCTGAAAACTAGGGGAAATAAAATATGGCTCCGTTTTGGCCTTACCAGCCCCTTCCAAATGCATTCATTTTTCTCTCTGCATGTCTTGTTATGTGAATGGAAAAAGAAAAAAAAAAGCATGCTTTGGTCCATCAGGGTTTTTTTTCCCCTTTGTCTCCTTCTGAGGTGCTCAAAGGCATCAGTAACAGAGCAGGAAAGCCCTGGCTGAACAAAACTTGGTATTTTCCTTTGATACCTTCCATTGGGAGGCTTCATACAATGCACTTTGTCAGCAAGCCCCTGCTTCAGGCAAACATTGAGAAAACTATTGAGGAGGCTTCAATGGGAAGGATCTGATCTGCCCTAGAAACTGCCCTAGTTCTCTATCAGGGGAGCCACCAGCCCTGGAAGAGAAGATTGCCCCACCCTGCAACAGTCTTTTTTCTTTCTCCTTTTTAGTCTCCTTTCTATTGTAAGAATTGTGGGAACTCTCTTTAAATGAAAATAACTCTCAAGCTGGGCTTTGTTTTCCAACATGGATAAATGCCTAGATATCTCCTATCTACTCTGTAAATCTGGAGTCTCAACTTCAGATTATAACAAACTTATCTGGGACAAATGTTTGAGTTAAGGTGAAATAAGCACTAGATGTTGTGAGTGTGGTTTTCTAAAGCACCTGAATATTAAAAAACTTGTTCATCAACTTCCTGCTAGGGAACCTCTATTCCCTCCTCATGGTCTGTCTGTGCGTCTGCTTGAAGCTGGCTCCATCACTGTGTTAATGGCAACCTGCTCCAGTCTTCTTGCCTGGAATATCCCATGGACAGAGGAGGCTGGCAGGCTATTATAGTCCACAGGGTCCCGAGGAGTCGAGCGCAAGTGAGCACACACACACATCCCGTCTGTTGCCACCCTAGCTGCTGTTTGATTTTAGGTGTTTCTAAACCCCCGAAACATCAATTACTTTTAAAAAAACTATGCTATGTCACTTTCTATTTTCAATTGCAGCTTAAAGTATAAAGCAAATACTTGAGGTAGTGATGTCAAGCGAAATAAAATATCTTTTTAACGCCTTTCCCCACTTATTGTGATGAACCCGATTGCATACAAATGGAAGAATATTCCAGAAGTGAGAGAGCATGAACACAGCCCAGAGTACTTGTTCACGGTGTCTGCAGTTCTATCCTGGCTGGCCCCCTGGGGCTCACTAGAGGTCTTGCAGCTCTTCCTTGGGGGCCTTGGAAAACATGGCTGCCCAGGCCAGGAAGGAGTATGATCACTCAGGAGTGTGACCATCACTTAATCTCTTCCTGACTCTAAAAATGAAGGTCCTTTCTAGGTCTCAGATTCTATAATTATGATAATTTGTGTTTTCTTCTAATTATAAAACAGGGCTATTGAAAAATACATCAGGTTATAAAGAAATAAGACACCCATGATCACAGGAGCAGAGATTATCACTAGTGACTTTTTACAGTATTTCTTTCAGTCTTTCTCCAGTGAGTAAGTTATTTTGCTGAATTGGATTCATGCATGTATGCAGTCTCCTGCTTGCTCTACTAACATTATCTCTTGAACATTTGTCCATTTAATATAATTTGAAAAAATATGAAAATATATATGAAGACTGAAGATTATTATATTATGTTGATAATATTTATTTAATGAATATGCTGTTGTTACATGTTCAGGGGTTTGTTATGATAGATGATGCCATAGTGAATATCTTTGCACACAAATCTTTATGCATGTCTTCTGTGATTTCCTTAGTATATCCTAGCAGGAGAATCACTGGGTCAAAGTGTGTCCAGATTTTTAAGGCCCTTGATATATAATGCCAGATTAACCACCAGCGGTGTATAAGTGCCCTATTTCCTGAAACTACACCAGTATTGAATAGTACTTTTGCCAATTTGGTAGCTTAAAGTGATATCTCATTTTAAATTTTGTTCATTTCATTGTTTATCTAGTTGAATGTTTTTCATGTTTTCATCAGCTATTTAAATTCTGCTAGAATTTTTGTATCTTTCATATTCATCCTTCCATTAGAGTATCTGAATTTTTCTGAGTGATTTTTTAATTTTTAATGAAGCTGCAATAGCTGGTATCCTTTTATAAGGATACCAGCTGTTTGCATTTTCCAACCTTTGTACTTTGAATAGAGCTGTCCATACAAGAGGTTACAAAATGTTTTTTAATGAGAGAATGATTCATTATCTAAATATATTGTTGATGTACAATGTTGGTTATTAAAGCTAAAATGAGAATTTTTAGTCTATTAGGAGTCATCATGAGAACTTATTATTTTATTATAAATTATCCCAGAAAAGAAAGATGGAAAAGAAAAAGTAAACTGTATTCATATACATGATCTCATGCTAGCAGAACATCAGAAAGAACAAATGCTACAAATCAAAACAAAAGAACAGGCAGCATTTGTTTCAACAATATTTTATGCATGCAAAATGTTAATAGAATGATATAAGAAAGACTTTTATCAAATAGGATTTTATCATTTTTTCTTGACTATTTTTTAAAGAAATAAAACATCACAGAATAGTCGAAGCCCCCTGTATTTCCTCCTTCGATTGCATTCCTTTTCTTCTCCGGAGGCAGCTGTTATTCTGAATATGGTACTTTTAATTTGAGTACATGCTTTATACTTTTATGGCGCAGGCATATGTCTGTAAGCAATATGGAATATTGCTTTACGTTTTAACCCTTTTATAAGTGGATCATACTCTAGGTTTCATACTGCAACCTTTATTTCCTCATTATTATGTTTTGGGGATTCAAACATTTTAATACTGTTCCATTATATGGAAATTTCACGCATATTTATCCGCTCTCCCACTGACGGTCACTCCAGCGTTCTGCTCTTGCAGATGTTGCTGCAGTGGATGGTGTTGATTGTGCCATTTGCGAGTTTCTCTAGGGCAGCATTGGAATTGCTGAGTCATAAATAGGTCCATCTCCTTCTTTTCTAGAAACTGCCAAATTATTTTTCATGTTTTAAAGGTATCACATAAATACCAGAGTCTCCCCACCATGGACACTTACATAAATAACATTCAGTTCAGTCAGTTCAGTTCAGTCGCTCAGTCGTGTCTGACTCTTTGCAACTCCATGAATCGCAGCACGCGGGCCTCCCTGTCCATCACCATCTCCTGGAGTTCACTCAGACTCACGTCCACTGAGTCCGTGATGCCATCCAGCCATCTCATCCTCTGTCGTCCCCTTCTCCTCCTGCCCCCAATCCCTCCCGGCATCAGAGTCTTTTCCAATGAGTCAACTCTTCGCATGAGATGGCCAAAGCACTGGAGTTTCATCTTTAGCATCATTCCTTCCAAAGAAATCCCAGGTCTGATCTCCTTCAGAATGGACTGGTTGGCTCTCCTGCAGTCCAAGGGACTCTCAAGAGTCTTCTCCAACACCACAGTTCAAAAGCATCAATTCTTCGGTGCTCAGCCTTCTTCACAGTCCAACTCTCACATCCATACATGACCACAGGAAAAACCATAGCCTTGACTAGACGGACCTTAGTCGGCAAAGTAATGTCTCTGCTTTTGAATATACTAACTAGGTTGCTCATAACTTTTCTTCCAAGGAGTAAGCGTCTTTTAATTTCATGGCTGCAGTCACCATCTGCAGTAATTTTGGAGCCCAGAAAAATAATGTCTGACACTGTTTCCACTGTTTCCCCATCTATTTCCCATGAAGTGATGGGACCAGATGCCATGATCTTCGTTTTCTGAATGTTGAGCTTTAAGCCAACTTGTTCGCTCTCCTCTTTCACTTTCATCAAGAGGCGTTTTAGGTCCTCTTCACTTTCTGCCATAAGGGTGGTGTCATCTGCATATCTGAGGTTATTGATATTTCTCCCGGAAATCTTGATTCCAGCTTGTGCTTCTTCCAGCCCAGCGTTTCTCATGATGTACTCTGCATATAAGTTGCTTCCTGACCTGCATACAGATTTCTCAAGAGGCAGGTCAGGTGGTCTGGTATTCCCATCTCTTTCAGAATTTTCCACAGTTTATTGTGATCCACACAGTCAAAGGCTTTGGAATAGTCAATAAAGCAGAAATAGATGTTTTTCTGGAACTCTCTTGCTTTTTCCATGATCCAGCAGATATTGGCAATTTGATCTCTGGTTCCTCAGTTAGTAAATATTTTTTGAGTGCTTACCATGGGCTAGGAAATGTTCTAGGGGGTTTTACATGATTCAGTACATTTAGTCCTTACCTCATTTCACACGTGAGGAAATTGAGATACAAAGATCTTGACTAAGGTCATACAGGGAGTACCAGAGCCCCTTCAAACCACAAAAGTCTACTTTACAAGACCTATCTCTTAACACTAGGCTATGCTCCAAGTTATAGAAAGACACTGCCCAGGCCACATTAATAGTGGTACAAAGACACCAGCCGTTTAGCTGACGGGAAACCTCTGAAGAAGGGAGCAGCCTTACTAGAGTATTACTGTCTACCGATTAGGAGGAAGAAGCAGAAAGTTGCTTAATTTGTGCAAGGTCCAGGGATCAGTGACTAAACCCTAGGCTCTGGTGCAGCGTGCCGCCATGTTGCCTGTTTAGGGTCTCCCTCTCCACCTGTGTGTCCCTAAAGGCATAAAGCTACATCTCCATGTGCTTTCAATTTCTTTCAGTCTAGGGTCGATTGCTTGTAATAGGTCAAATAATTTTTTTAGGAATAGTAATGGATATAATCTCATACATGGAAATGTTAATTGCAGTGCTTTAATCCCATTCTAAGTGCCAAACTTTTAGGATTAATTTGTTGAATCTGTTGGTAACATGGTGCTCAGTCTTCTGACCAGATTCTTTGCCTGAGGCCTCTCATTTACTAATGAGTAATCGCTGCAATTTTCAGAGAAAAAGCTACCGGTACAATCACGTTTGAACATTCATCAAATATGACACAAGCCCAGTTAGAAGAGATGTTAGCGTCCTTAGCCTGCAAATAAGGGCATGGAATTAAATCCCCCTACACTGTAATTTTCCTAGGGTTATTACTCCCATCAGTGTTTGGAATGGCTGATGATGAAACTATTCGTGGCCTTCGAGCTCAGTTGATAGGAACATGTCATGAGTCAGGCTTCCAAGGCGGCTGGCTGAAGCCTGCCTTCCATTTGCCTGTTATTATTGAAGCCCATTTTGGAAAGAGAAGGCAGAGGTGGAAGAGGAGGTGCTCCAGGAGGAGTGCGTTTCTCTTTGTACACACATCATAGACTCACAGCGCTGACAAACTAATTATAGCTTTAGGTTGAATGCTTCCTTGCTCTGCATTCTGTTTGCAAACAGCCCATTATTTCCATCCTGTGTGCTGGAAAAACACAAGACAAAGTGGGTTCATCGGTTATGTTTCTGGTGAAGTCCAGCTCTCTGCTTATCACCCCTCTTTTTTTTTTCTTTTGACTAAGAAAAACAGAATCTTTATTACTTGAAAAAAAAAAAGCTTTTGCTCAATTTCAATGCATATGCTTATTTTGATTACTTTTTTAAATTAATTATATTAATTAGAGGCTAATTACTTTACAATATTGTGGTGGTCTTTTCCATACATTGATATGAATCAGCCACGGGTGTTCATGTATCTCCTATCCCGAATCCCCCTCTCACTTCCATCCTCATCCCATGCCTCTGGGTTGTCCCAGCGCACTGGCTTTGAGTGCCCTGTTTCATGCATAGAACTTGGACTGGTCATCTATTTCATGTATGGTAATATACATGTTTCAATGCTGTTCTCTCAAAGCATCCCACCCTCACCTTCTCCCACAGAGTCCAAAAGTCTGTTCTTTGTATCTGTGTCTCTTTTGCTGTCTTGTATCCTATATACATCATCATCATTGTATCCTATATACATCGTCATCATTACCATCTTTCTGAATTCCATATATATGCGTTAATATACTTTCCTTTCTGACTTCACTCTGTATAATAGGCTCCAGTTTCATCCACCTCATTAGAACTGATTCAAATCTGTTCTTTTTAATAGCTGAGTAATATTCCATTGTGTATATGTACCATAACTTTCTTATCCATTCATCTAGCTTGCTTCCATGTTCTAGCTATTGTAAACAGTGCTGTGATGAACACTGGGGTACATGTGTCTCTTTCAATTCTGGTTTCCTCAGTATCATCCCTCTTTTTCCTTTCAGATTGACTTTCTAACCCCTCTTCCATCCCTACCTAGCTTTTTTTTTTTTTAATCTTTCTAAGCTGCTTTTAGAGCAGTGGTTGGAATTCCAGGTTTATGTCATCTTACTTGTGTTCGGCCTTATCTGCTTTGGAATATTCTGAGAGCCAACAAAGCCACATGTCTTATACCTTCCTTAAGATGGCAGTGACACCTCCTTCACTGACGAAATTGCCCATCCTCTGTATGTGAGGTGCTGCCAGTCCCTAGGAGGATGGGGTGAAATACAGAAGAGAATATGACCTTGCTATGAAGGGCCTTCGGATTGACTGAGTCAGTGAAAGAGTGGCTGGGTACTTTGGGGTCACCTGAACTGTAAAAGAACTAAAGAACACAGCAAAGCCAGAAAGAGATGTGAGAGTGGGATAAAAACCAAGCGCTACAGATCTGGGGCTGGGTTCCCATGCTCCGTTACAGCGCATAAAAGGATGAAAACTTCTGAAATGTGGATCTGTGATCAAATTTGCAGCCTACCGTAAAGTCTAGGATTCAAGCTCTCTGTTCCTCCACTCATTCTTTTTTCTGCATGTGACCTATGGTAGAATGAAAAAGTTAAGAAATGCCCTGGAGTTAATTTTCTCCAGCGTTGTCTTCAAAGTTTCCTTAAAGCAGAATGAGTTTATCATGTTCTCTCTGGATGATTTTTCTCTTAGGTCAGGGGTTAGCAAAGTATGGTCCAAGGGCCAAATCCAGCCTAAAGACTTCCCTGGTGGCTCAGACGGTAAAGCGTCTGTCTACAATGTGGGAGACCCGGGTTCAATCCCTGGGTTGGGAAGATCCCCTGGAGAAGGAAATGGCAATCCACTCCAGTACTATTGCCTGGAAAATCCCATGGACAGAGGAGCCTGGCAGGCTATAGTCCATGGGGTCGCAAAGAGTCGGACACGACTGAGCGACTTCACTTTCACTTTTGAAAATAAAGATGCCTCGTAACACAGCTGCCCCATTTGTTTATGGGTTGTCTGTGGCTGATTTGGCACTAATACACTGAAACTGAATCCCCTGGAGAAGAAAATGGCAACCTGGTCTAGTGTTCTTGCCTGAAAATGCCATGGACAGAGGAGCCTGGTGGGCTGTAGCCCATGGGGTCACAAAGAGTCAGACACGACTGAGCAATTGAGTATGCATGCATGCACGATGCACATTGGAATTTTGTACCTGGACAGAAACCATTTAACTTAAAATATTTACCACTTAGCTCTTTGCTGAAGGAGTAGAAAGAAGCAGCCTTCAGAGAATTCCAGTGTAGGAAGGTTCTTGAAAAGTCATTTGGTAAAGGAAGGTTGTGAGAAAAAGATGTATATTTTGTAGAAGAGAGGCAGACAGTGTGGACAGCCCGCCTTGTCTTCCAGCGGCAGGACCAGGGGCTGTGGTGTCCGTGTAGGAGCATGTGCATGGCCCCCGAGTGATGCCACCCATCCGAGAGTTATTTAGCCATCATGGCTCCTATCTGTTCAACAGACTTTTCATGAAAACTTCCGCACTCACAACAGAAGATACAAAGACAGAGAGGGCAGAAGCGGTCCCCTGCTTCTGGGCAGTGGAGGAGGCAGAGAGGCAAACAAATCTGGAAAACAAAGTTATCAGAATCAAAGATCCCAGAAGAGCCCTTCTAGAGATAGGAGGAGCAAGGTTGACGGGAAGCCAAGGAAAGAGCTCTCTCTGCCAGGAAGATTTGGAGAAGACGCAAACCCACAGTTCAAAGGTCTAGTCTCTTTCATTCTCATGAAAGATCCTAAATGGAAACTAAGAACCTGTCCATTCACTGAGGACATGAAGCATCCTGTAGCCATCTTCCCTGCCATGGCTAAGCTGACATTCAGGAAAATGGTTTCTCATCTCAGTTGTCCAACAACATTTGGGGACCCATTGGAAGCCTGTATTGCTTAGGGGTGATGTGCTAAAACCTGGGTTGACTCTTCGGTTCTGTTTTTTCAAAGTCAGCTCAGTTTTCACAATCTTTTAACCAACAGATTGGCTGATAATATGTTCAGTAAGGTCACACTCTGGCTGATAGTGGTCAGTGGCAATACACTGAGAGAAACTCACTGAGGAGGAAAGAAATTAATATCCATCCAGTTACCACGAGTTGCTTGGTCCTTGACTAAAGCTGATGGGAGCCTCCTGGAACACTGCCCCATGGCTTTCAGGAAGCAGAGGGCTCTGGGCTCCATCTTCCACTTATAACTGTGGTCTCAGAAGTATTGTACTCCAAGAGATATACTCTCTCCAGACAAGGAAGGAAGTATTAGTAGAGATAGAATGCAGAAATTCATATCATTTTATTCTGACCTCAGGAATTTGATTTTAGGTGTCTTGCAGACAGGAGATCTTTACTGGTAATGGTGGTGGAAGAATTTTGCAAAACTGCATGCAATCTACCTTGTTTCTCAGGAGAACCATTGAGATTGGAGTGAGTTACATCAAAATCTGAGCAAATGGAATGGCTTCAAGACACACTGAAAGAATGCTATGACACAGGCCTGCTTATGCTTTTCCCTGGATGGTATTTTTTTTAAGTTAATCTCCAAAATATCTTCAAGTCAAGTTTTGTGATATCTTCATAAAACTTATCGGCTAGGCATATTTCACACTGTGGAGTATTTCAGTCAACAAATCAAAGCCAGGAATGGACTCCTGCTTTGAAGAAGGAGGAGACAGTGATGGTCATGGCGGTGGACCTCCAGCAGCATCTCCGCTGTGTACGCACCATGCACCCACAGTGTGAGTGATAAGACCCGATATTTACTGAGTGGCTTTCACATGCCATTCTCTTTTCTAATAAGTGCTTTACAGACACCATCTTCCTTTGTGCTCACAGCAGCCATACGAGGAAGCTGAGGCTCAGAAAGTGAAGTTAGTGACGCCAAGTCCTTTAGGGCTGGGATGTGAACTCCACTGGGCCGAAGTTAGAGACTGCCCTCTCAGTCCTTAACCTGCTGCCTCCTGTGAAAGAATCAATGTGAATAAACTAATGAGTCACACAGACTGAGATGAGCAGGTTCTAGGGGACACAGAGAGACAGCTCCTGCCAAAGCTTATGACCAGGTTGGGGAGATAAGGCTGGATACAAAGCACATGTAAATGAAATAGGATGGATAACTGGATAGCATGTGGTATAATTGGGGTCACATAATACTGAGGACACGCCCTCTGTCCTGCACCCATGTTCCCCAATGGTGCCTTTCTCACAAGGACCTACAGCTTCTGGATGCCAGTGGAAGTCAACAGGAGTGACATCTTGCTACAACTAAAGATCCCTCATGCCACAGCCAAGACTCAGTGCAGCCAAATAAATAAATAATGAATAAATGTTGTTTTTTTTTAAAGAGAGTGACATCGGCTCATATTTATTCCTTGTACTCATCCTATTGGTAAAGAATCCACCTGCAATGCAAGAGACCAGGGTTTGATCCCTGGGTTGGGAAGATCCCCTGGAGAAGGGAAAGGCTACCTACTCCAGTATTCTGGCCTGGAGATTTCCATGGACTGTATACTCCATGGGGTCACAAAGAGTCAGAAACGACTGAGCAACTTTCACAGCAACACAGGACTAAGTTTAAAATACATTTAGTTAAGTTTACCTTTAAATGAATTTAAAAGTAAGCTGGTGCAAAAACTTGAATTTGGCTTTTCTTTCTGTTAAGAGGACACACTTTCTTCAGATGTTGAACTGCCTTTGATAATAAATTTGCCTCTTGAATGATCCATTCCATATTTGACTCAATCTGTCTGCAATGCAGGAGACCCTCGTTTGATTACTGGGCTGGGAAGAACCCCTGGAGAAGGAATAGGCTACCCACTCCAGTATTATTGGACTTCCCTGTGGCTCAGCTGGTATGCGGGAGACCTGGATTCAATCCCTGGGTTGGGAAGATCCCCTGGAGAAGGGAAAGGCTACCCACTCCAGTATTGTGGCCTAGAGAATTCCATGGACTGTATAGTCCATGAGGTTGCAAAGAGTAGGACACGACTGAGTGACTTTCATTTACTTACACTGACCCTTAGCCACAACTGAGTGACTTCACTTTCCCTTTTCACTTTCATGCATTGGAGAGGAAAATGGCAACCCACTCCAGTGTTCTTGCCTGGAGAATCCCAGGGATGGGGGAGCCTGGCGGGCTGCCGTCTATGGGGTCGCACAGAGTCGGATATGACTGAAGCGACGCAGCAGCAGCATCCCATTACCTACATGACAGTATCTAGTCCTCCCACCAATCCCGTGAGGTAGGGATTATCATTCCCATTTTACAGAGGAGACAACCGAGGCTTAGAGAGGTTAAGCAACTTGCCACATCTCCCAGTTGAGTAGCAGTGAAGTCGGGATCCAAGCAGTGGTGTGGCAGACCACAAAAGCCTGAAGACTCCCATGATATTGTGTGTATCTCATGTATATATATTGCCAGTTCTGGGGTGGCTTTTATTTCTTCCCAGCTGGAATGGGCAGATGAGGGCTAGAGGGCTCAGGAGGGTAAGGTAGCCAAGTCATAGACCTGAAGGTATTTTCATTATCAGGAAGTTCATGGACTTTCTAGGACTGTGCAATCAAGTGGTTACAGAAATTTCTCTAGATTGGCTTGTCGCAGGACCTGGGAGTCCAGCATATTCCCTGCTTGTATGGTGCAGCTACCACTGGACCAGTTCTGGGGACCAACTGTCTGGGTTGTGATTAAAGGGATAAGAGGAGGTAGATAGAGGACTGTTTTCTATGTTTTGAGTGTGAAGTGAAAGTGTTAGTTGCTTAGTCGTGTCTGACCTTTTGTGACCCCCTGGACTGTAACCTGCCAGACTCCTCTGTACATGGAATTCTCCAGGCAAGACTACTTGAGTGGGTTGCCATGCCCTTCTCCAGGGGATCTTCCCGACCCAAGGATCAAACCTGGGTCTCCTGCGTTGCAGGCAGATTCTTTACTGCCTGAGCCACCAGGGGCTTCCTAAGAATACTGGAGTGAGTTGCCATGCCCTCTTCCAAGGGATCTTCCTGACCCAGGGTGTGAACCCACATCTCTTACCTCGCTTGCATTGGCAGGTGGGTTCTTTACCACTGGCGCCATGTGACTCTATTACAGGAAATTGGTGGTGGCTGAGTACGATTCCATGTACACTCACCTCAGAGACGAATCCCTCTTGCTCATTTTCTACTTGGGAATATTGTGCCGTGAGGTCTGTTGCCTAAGGCTTCCCTGTAATGATTTTGGTAAATGATTCATTCCTCAATTAGTGATGTTTTATTGCTGTACCACAGAGCTTTCTAAACTATTACCTCCTCCTCCTCTGGAAAACATGCACAGACTCACACTTAATCACACCATCCCCACCCTTTCTAGTCTTGCCTCAAACTTCCGCCAGTGCCTGTCTCTCTGGCACAAGTCGGATGAAAGGAGCATGTCAGAGTAGGAAACAAACACGAAAAGCTAAATGCGTACTCAAATAGGGTGCTGGTTTCTGGTTCCAAACATGCTATGGTTGATCCATTGTCCACAACACTGGGTTGTTTTTAAAGCACTGGGAAGGGAGGGATCACCGCCTCAGGAGATGGTGGGCCAGGCAGAGCCATGTGGGACCATTTCCCCCACCTGTGAGTGCACGTGTTTGCAGGTATGTACATGTGCATGCTCAGGACAGGGTGTTTCTTTTGTGGTGCCAATATTCATAAGACAAGAACCCAAAGCTGTGTACTAGGGAGGGCATGAGTATCAAATCTAGAAAGTGAAATCCACAGCAGTTCACTGATCAAGGAGGGTGGTAGGTGAACAGAGGGCAGCACTGGGGTGCAGAGCAATAGGGTGGGACTGGCTGGCTGATGGAGCCCAGCATGTGCACGGGTCTGTCAGCTGCCCAGGCACCAGCCCACACGTTACCTGCAGGACCATCTCTCTCCCTGCAGCATGCAATGGGCTGTGGACTGTTGTAGTTTCACAGGAGACCCAAGGGAACTACCTGTGAGCAGCTGTTACCCCTTAGTCTAAGCTCATACTCGGATGAGAAGGGGAAGCAGCATTGATGCTCTGGCAGGAGCTCCCACACCTAGTGCTTGGGGCTCGTATGAAGGCACTCGGGGCAGAGAGATGGCATCAAAGGATGAGGAGGAGCCACGGAGCAAATGTCTTTTGGGTTTTCTGTCCAGTTACCTGGAGATGCACTTTCTAGTTTTTTCCTAATTTCAGTTTCCATCAAATTTATACAGATCCCTCTAGCGTATAAATATTCATAACCCTTCAGGATCATCAGCCTCTTTAATATTCTTTGGGTCCTGGCAGAGAAGAGATGGCACAGTCTGTTGGGGCTTCCCAGGTGGCGCCTGTGGTAAAGAACCTGCCTGCCAGTGCAGGACACATAAGAGACAAGAGTTTGATCCCTGGGTCAGGAAGATCCCCTGGAGGAGGGCATAGCAACCCACTCCAGTAATCTTGCCTGGAGAATTCTATGGACAGAGGAGCCTGGCGGGCTATACAGTCCATGGGATCGTAAAGAGTCAGACACAACTGAGGCCACTTAGCACACACATATGCACATGTACTAAGTAGTTTTAAAGGGGGCTGTTTACAAAGCTATGGCTGGGGCAGAGAAACCACGAGGGATGCTCCGTAGGCTGGGTAGCCAGCGCTCCTACCACAGGCAGCCCTGAAGGCAAAGAGAGGCTGCTGCTGGCACCACTTAGAGAGGGAGGACCCCTGACAAGAGCTGGGGCCATCAGCGGCCCTAAGTGCCGTCCTCTCCCATCTCCTTCTGAGTGTTCCATCGTCCTGAAACCAGAGGAGGTCATCTGTCTGTTCATGCAGCGTGCATCAGTCCACCCCTGGCATTGAAGGAGTGGATGCTGGAGAGGGACCTAGAGGGCAAAATGGAAGACCCCCAGCATGAGCATCTACTGAGAACAGCAGGTCTGCTCCTCAGAAAAGTGCCCAAACATGCAAAATGTTGCATATGTTTTCAGGGAGTTTCAGCACTCCTTTCAGCTCATCTCTGGACCTCAGGGTCAGAGTTCTTGACTGAGATTGACAGGAATAGCTTTTTTTTTTTTCTTGATAAAAAACCTTGTGTTCTTCCTAAAGCCTGTAAAGGCCGAATGAACAAAATGGCCTGCACTTGGTACACAGGTCAAATGAACAGTAAGCAGATGCTTCTTTTCTTGTTTCTACACAATAAAAGAATAAATAAGCCCTTTAGAAGAAAGGGGTGTACTATTCACTATCAGGTGAATAGTATGACCCTATATTATTTCAAGGGAGTGTTTAAAGTGATGGCAGTTTAAAGGAAAATTTGTGGCTGGGATTTACAAGTAAATAAAATCAGCCATAGGAAGGCAGGGTAAGATATAAAGCAAAGTCATTTTCCTCCACTTGGTTTACTGGATGAAAACCAAATGTGTAGGCAGACAGTTGCGAGGATCTTGATTTAACGCTTGGTTGCCTTTTCTCATAAATGCTTTAAAAATCCTCTGGCTCCTTAAATTATTGGCATTCACTTGAAGAAGAAGGCTTACCTAACCCTCAGTTTTAGTTCTGCATTCATTTAGATAATAAAGTGACTTGGGGGTCTTGGTGCCAATAGCATAGTATTCTGCTTAAAATGGTAAAAATGAATGGTTTTACAATTATTTTTTATTATTTTACAATTTTTTTTTAATTGATTTGTCTTTTTATTTTTGGCTGCACTGGGTCTTTATTGCGGAGCACGGGCTCTTCATTGCTGCAGGCGGGCTTTCTCTAGCTGCGGCAAGCGGTCTCCTCTCTGCGGTGGCTTCTCTTGTTCTGGCTCAGTAGTTGTGGCGCGTGGGCCTAGATGCTCTGTGGCATGTGGGCGCTAACTTCGTGGATCAGGGACTAACTTCGTGTCCCCTGCATTGGCAGGAGGATTCTTAACCACTGGACCACCAGGGAAGTCCTTAAATTTTTATTTTATATTGTAGTATTGTTGATTAATGATGTTAATGCTATGTTTTGTTAGTTCCAGGTGAACAGCAAAGTGATTTGGTTATACATATACGTGTATCTATTCTTTTTCAAATTCTTTTCCCATTTAGGTTATTACAGAATGTTTTTATCTTTCTTTTTGGAATATAATTGCTTTACAATGTTGTGTTAGTTTCTCCTGCACAACAAGTGAATCAGCTGTATGTAAACATATATCCCCTCACTCTTGAACCGCCTTCCCACTGCTCCCCCATTGCAGAATATTGAGAAGAGTTCCCTGTACTTTACAGTGGGTCCTTGTTGGTTATCTATTTTAAATATAGCAGTGTGTACATATCCATCCCAGACTCCCTAACTATCCCCTCCCCCCTTCCCCTCATAAGTTTGTTCTCTAAGTTTGTGGGTCTGTTTCTATTTTAAAATGACTGGTTTCATTCAAAAGATGTAAGATTGGAAGTTATTAAGCTTCGGACCTAGGACAGTTGTAGGTATTTGAGAATTCACCTAGATACCAATATTTTGGACATTGCATAATAAAATAAATTCTTCTAGATACAAAATATTTACACTACCTGATGGGTGGTATGAAAGAATGAGGGAAAAAGCAGTGATCAAGCTACAGAACAAAACAAACCTTTTGACTAAATGAAAAGGCAACTTACTGAATGGGAAAAAATATTTACAAATTATATATCTGATAAGAGGTTAATACCAAAGTATATCAGGAGCTCATACAACTGAAAAGGAAAAGAAAAAACTGAACAATCTACTGAAGAATGGGCAGAAGATCTGAATAAACATTTTTCCAAAGAAGACATGCAGATGACCAACAGGTAAATGAAGAGATGCTCAATATCACCAAATCTTTAGGGAAATGGAAAGTAAAACTACAATGAGATATCACCTCATACCTGCTAGAAAGGCTATTACCAAAAAGGCAAAAAATACCAAGTGCTGGCAAGGATGTGGAGAAAAAGTATCCCTTGTGCACGGTTGGTGGAAATGTAAATTGGCATGGCCAATATGAAAAACAATATGGAGTGTCCTCAAGAAATTGAAACTAGAACTCCCATATCATCTAGCAGTTTCACTCAATGAAAACACTAACTCAGATATGTGCGCCCCCATGTTCAGTGCAGCGTTTGTACAATAAGCAAAATATGGAAACAGTCTAAGTGTTCACGAATGGATTAATGGACAAAGAAGATGTGTGTGTGTGTGTGTGTGTGTAGTGTATATATACAATGGAATATTATTGAGTCATAAAATAGAAGGGAATCTTGCCATTTTGCAACCTGGTTGGACCTTAAGGGCATTATGCTAAGTGAAATAAGTCAGATAAGTGAGACAAATACTATATGATCTCACTTACCTGTGGAATCTATTAATTTTAAAAGAAAAACCTCAGAGATAACGAAGGACAGATTGGTGGTTGTTAAGACAAGGAAGAGGGATTAGCTAAAATGGGTAAAGGGGGTAAAAAGGTGAAATAAGTCACAGGAATGTAATTTACCACGTGATGACTATGGTTAATAATACTGTGTTGCATATTTAAAAGTTACTAAGAGAATAAACTGTAAAAGTTCTCATCACAAGAGAAAAATCATGTATGGTGATGGATGTTAACTAGACTTATTGGAGTGATGATTTTGCAATATGTACAAATATTGAATCACTGTTTACACTGAAACTTATATGAATTATACCTCAATTTAAAAATGTAAAAGGATGATGCAAGCTATTTATTCTGTTTTCAGTTTAATCATTAGGATGAGGCTTCATGGAGTTTTGTGTAGGTGGTCATGCTTGCTGTGCATCATTTCTTAAAATACTGCTTTTGGTTGCTGTGAGAGTTTGAGATGAAAATCTGGTTTTCCATTATTGCTGGAGCGCCTCAGTGTTTGGTACTTGAGTGTTTGCAAAGGAAAGGAGGCCTTGGGACTTCCCTGGTGGTCCGGGGTAAAGAATCCACCTTCGAGTGTAGAGGAGGTGGGTTCAATCCCTGGTCAGGGAGCTAAGATCTCACATGCCACAGGGCAACTAAGCCCATGAGGGGCAACAAGGAGCCCACGTGCCGCACTGAAGACCAGTACAGCCTAAACAAACAGAGGCCGCTATTCCCCAGTCCTTTCTCCCTCTTCTGGGTCCAAGATGCAAACCACTGGATCTGAATTCCTAAGAGGTCCTGTGCATGTTGTGTGCGTTAGGTTGCTTCAGTCGTGTCCAATCTTTGCCACCCCATGGACTGTAGCCCACCAGACGCCTCTGTCCATGGGATTTCCCAGGTAAGAATACTGGAGTGGGTTGCCATGCCCTCTTCCAGGGCATCTACCCAACACAGAGATCGAACTCGAGTCTCTTGCATCTCCTGCATTGGCAGGCAAATTCTTTACCACTACGCCACCTGGGAAAGCCCTAATAATGGCTTAAATCATGTGTTAGATGGTTTATAAGTGAGAACCAGGTCGAATACTCCTGAATTGTTTGTCCTTTGACCTATAGAGTCACCTGTACCTTTGACCTTTCCTAGGAGGAGGGGTGGAGGGGTGGGGATGAGCAGCACCAACCTAGAATTCCTTAAATTCCTTTCTAAGGATTTGGAACTACCAGAAACACCAACTTTATTTATGCCTTTCACCCTCCCTAACCCACCATCATGAGGATATTTTCATCCTCCATAGAGAATCAGCCCTGGGGAGTTAACATAAACCACCTTCCCTGGGTTACTGATGGAGGACCCAGCAGACATGGTCCTTGATCTGAGAAGGTGAAGGAGGGAGAGCATCTCTCTGTGCCTTACCCAGACCTCACTGCTTCCGCAGATCACCTTCTCTGAACTCTCATCACAGAAGGTAATTATGTTCATCCAGGCTCCTTTTATAGAGCAGGTGGCAGCCCATCAGGGTGGCAGTATTTCATTCTCCTGAGAGTGGAACTTCAATGCAAAATGTCCCAGGAGTCATATGCCATTTGTATGAAAACCCAAAGAGGTTAGAGAAAAGAATGAAAAAAATAAGAAGGCTATTGCTGGAAAGAAGAGAGTTGTTTGCCAAAAGAGGGAACTCAGGCTTAGAAAGTTACTGTTTCAAATTCTTGTATCTTAAAGAGACAGAGAAAGAAAGGGGGAACCCTTGTTAATGAGTTGAGTGACATTTCTCTTTATTAAAAAGTTATAAAGTCTGGGAGTAGAACTGCTGATAGAAAGCTCAGTTATACACAATGGCTTGGTTTTGGTGTTTTGCTAACTATGCTTTTTTTTTTTTAGCAGTTTGCATTGAACTGTTAAGGGTTCTTGCAGGGGAAATACTTTTTATTGCTTTAATAAGTAAAACTACTTGCTAAACTAGTTACTTTTAAATATGAATATATACTTAAAATATGTGTATTTTAATATATACATACACCATATATATGTGTGTGGGCTTCCCAGGTGGTGCTAGCGGTAAAGAACCCAAGAGACGTGGGTTCGATCCCTGTGTCAGGAAGATCCCCTGGAGGAGGAAATGGTACCCAGGCCAGTACTCTTGCCTGGAGAATCCCATGGACAGAGGCGCCTACAGTCCATAGGGTCGCAAAGGGTCAGATAGATACAACCTAAGTGACTCAGCACACACACACATCATGTATATGTAGTGTGTATGTGTGATTGATTGGATAGCCCTATTGCAACACATCCCAAACACAGTTGACTTAAGCAATTGATTAAAACTTATTTTACTATCTGCCTGCAATGTGTATAGTACTTCACCCTGTGGGGAGAGAGAATCTACTCTCTGCTTTTTAGGAGTTCAAGATGTGTGTGTGTGTGTGTGTGTATGGTTTTGTCTTTTAAGATCAGCTAGGGTAGAAAGAGAAGTGCGTCTATGCTGTGTGCCTTTCCCCAGCTGGATCATAAAGAAAAGACTCTGGCTCCCTCCCGCTCCCACCAGCATGGCCCCCCAGTTTAACACCAACACCAGGTTCCAGTGTAGGAAGATCACACACACACACACACACACACACACACACACGTACATTATGGCACACAGAGAAGCACGGTCCTCAGGGGAGAGTGTCTGAAAGGGATGGCCTACCTAGACTTGAAAATGCCTTTCCTCTCATCTCAGTTGTAATCAAGCCATTAACTTGGCTTTAATGTGAAGGTTTTGTGGTTCAATTTCCTTTGGTCGTATCCATTAAAAAGGGGGGGTAGGTGGGTAACAGAACTGATTGGCATAGTCTTCGGGCATTTAGCATATATTATTAATACTTAGTATGTATTATTAATATTCCCTACCTGTAGCAAGAACTCTCATGACTTAATCAGTGTTATCCTTTCCTCCAGAATTAGACCATGTGTTTTGTGGTTCCCTGACTTCCAGGTGGGGCTAGGCACACCAAAGAGTATCTGTTAGCACCTTCAAGTGACTTTTGTATTAGCCAAGCCCTTTAAAAATCTGTAAAAACTTATACTTGTCTTTATCCTTGTTTGATTGCTATTGTCACCATTCATGCTTAATGAAATAGACAATTTACAGCCATATTGCAACACATCCCAAACACAGTAGCCGTAAACAATTGATTAAAACTTTTTTTTTTTAACTGTCTGCCTGAAGTGTACTGTGCTTCACCCTGTGATGGGGAGATGATCTACTCCTTGTTTTTTAGGAATTCAAGATCTCATTGAAAAGAATAAAATGTGCATTTAAAGCTTCCCAGGTGGCTCAGTGGTAAAGAATCCACCTACCAGTGCAAGAGATGCAGATGTGGGTTCAGTCTCTGGGTCGGGAAGATCCCCTGGAGGAGGAATGGCAATCCACTCCAATATTCTTGCCTGGAAAATCTCATGGACAGATGACCCTGGTAGGCTACAGTCCAGAGGGTTGCAAAGAGTCAGACACAACTGAGCACGCACGTGTACATGCAAAAGGTAGTCTATGAATATATGCCAAATGAATAGTACCAGGAGGGAATTCTATAGATGTGCAAAGAAAGTGGGGGTCATGGTGGATTAGAGTCGGGGGAGTCTTCGGGAGTTTAACTTAAGCCTGTAAAGAGGATTCAGATGAATGAGAGGAGCTAGAGGGTATTTCCCACCATACATGTTGATAATTGAGAGTTTGGGTTGCTCAGCCCAGGGACTGTGTTGAGAAGGTGGGTCTCATTGGAAGGGTCCTCGATAACCAGGCTTATATCTAATCGGCAGGGGGAACGTACTGATGATCTTGCAGTCCTAATGGATTAGGCAGAAGGCAGATGAACTAGGCTATTGCAGTAGTCAGGACTGGGGTTACTGAGAATCCGAATCAGGCAGACATGAAAAGAAAGCAATGGGTTCAAATTATGGAGGAAGAATTGGCAAGGGTTGGCCAAAGAGTTCACGCTTAGAAGAGCACTGTGGTCTGAAGCATAGTGCCGCTGTAACTCCAGCCTCCATCCCCGACCTCCTGATGGGCAGGATGGCCTTCTGTGTTGGATAATTTCCTGCCTATTGGTGCATAATTTGAAATCTTGTCTGTGTAACTTTCAGATGCCCATTTCCTCCTGAATTTCACAGTACAATTTCACATCTGATCTCCCGCTGTTTCCTTCTCTCTTCCTCTCTCTCACACATGAATAAATATATAAGCTATATTTGATTTGATAACTGGCTCAAGAATTTCAAGACACATTCCATTCCTGGTTAACTGGAAGCATTTTCAAGAGAACTGAAGCCCATTCTTTTGTTGGCTTTTAATATGGTTTCTATTCTCAAGTAAGACAATGTAAAAGTGATTACTAAAGTTGAGTCTATTGTTCAGCTTTTGATAGTTGTTTTTTAACTCTTGCCAGCCAAAAGACACCTATGTAGTACAGAAGTGAGACAAAAGTCAATAGTCTGTTGACAAACACCTTTACAGTGCTTTTACCATCTATTTATATGACAAAAGTGTATTTTCCTGCATTGAAATATGTTATCTTTATTAATAAAAGTTTACACTCTTTAGTGAATTCTTGTCATGTAAGGCTTTGTATCTCTTTGGGCTATGTGTAGACATTTTCTATCTAGATATATGATATTTATATTCATGAATTAATTAGCTATATCAGCAAACACTTATTGAGCCCATGCCTGGTATAGTTCTAGGTGATTCAGTACAATGGGACCACAAAGATAAGCTTCCTGCCCTCATAAATCTTCCATTCTGATCAGAGGAGACAGACAATAAATAAACCAGAAAATATTGGACAGTCAAAAAGCTATGGTGAAATCAACCAGGCAAAATTCTCGGGGGAAGCATTGTAGCCCCACCTCTACTCATGTAAGATATACATACAAGCACATGTGCCTTGCACATGGGAAGTATTATTGGTGCACTTATTGAGTGAGTAAAGGAATGAATGGATGCATTTATTTTCCTGCTTATAAAACTTCCACCAGTAGACTGTTGGCTCTTAGAAGTTTATTGTGCTAATAAAAGTAATCTTGTATAGTATTTTCTTTCCAAAGAGACTTAGGAGAGAAGTGAGCAGCTGCCTTAGTTGACCCTCTGTCGCTGGGCTGACTATGCTCTCTTGCCCTCAGATAATGGAAAAGAATAACTCATCTTTACCTTTCAAGTCTATAGTTCCTTCAGGGAACCTTCCTGAGCCCTACATTGAAATTACAGTTTTTGTGCTTGTCTCACTCTCTAAACTAGACTCCTCCAATGTGGACACAGAAAGTTACTTTCCTAGTGCAACCAAGAAGTGGATGCAGAGGGACCATTTCTGTTGAGATGAAAAGTACCGAGCCTGGCCATTTGCCTGTGTGTATATAGCACTGTGGGCTTGGTGGCTCCGTGGTAAAGAACCCACCTGCCAGTGCAGGAGACATGGGTTCGATCCCAGGGTCAGGAAGTCCCCTGGAGAAAGAAATGGCATCCTCCTCCAGTATTCTTGCCTGAGAAATCCCATGAACAGAAGAGCCTGGCGGGCTACGGTCCATGGGGTCCCAAAAGAGTCGGAATACAACTTAGTGACTAAACAACAGCAACAACATAGCACTGTGTTGTTCCTTTAAATCTCTTCTTCCTGCCCTTATGCAACCTAACCTTTTATTTAGGGAAAGTGAATAAATCATACACAATAAGAGAACACTTGCAAACCAAAATAGTAAAGACTTGTGGAGAAATGCAAGAGAATCTATTGGATGAGTGGGTGGGCATCACCATGGCCTCCTTGATTTGCTTAGTAAGGATCACTGGACCAAAGAAGCTTCTTTGGTTCAGTGGTCCTCATGGAGCAAGTCTTTACTATTAGATGAAAAGCAATTGTTTTGGAGGGCTAGTGTGCAATGGTTTTATGATGTATCTTTTATATGATAGTTCTTATTGTTTTCAGTATTTTAATTGATGTCTTTGATTTCCCCAAAAGCCTTAGATATCTTATGATCTTGAAATGGCACGAATCAGGGTTTATAACTGATGCGTATCATTGTCATTTGAGTGAGGTGGTGCTGCTACTGGGGCAGTGGTCATCTGGGTGCATGTGCCCTGTCAATCTAGGAGACGGAAGAGCTTTTTAAAATCTGCACTGTATAAGCACATTCTCTTGCACTCACCTGCTTGTTTTAAATTACAAAATTAATCCATCCTTAATGAGAGGGATGGCAAGAAAGATGGAAGAAAAGTAAGGCAAGAAGAAAAAAGTTAAACATTCATAATCCCAGCAATTACCGTTGCTATCTCAGTATAACGCTCTAAATACTTTGAGAAAACATTTCTTTTAAAAATATAACAACAGACAAAATTACAATGCCAGTTTTCTCACTAACAGGGAACTTACAGGTGAATACATGGTTTTCAGACTATGTTCCAAGAGGTGACAGGGACTGCCCAGCTCAAGAGAACAGGTACCCTGCAGAGAGCCAGGGGCCCATCTAGTCTCTCCTCCTCAGTGCAGCTCTACTCTTATTGGAACATGTTGTATAAGAAACAGTTCTTTTTGGTAAAAGGGTTTCATTGCTCATATAAACAACACTTTGTAAATGAGTATTCTTAGCCACATTAGCATTGATTGACTGGGGTATTGGGTGCCTACTCAAAGTTAAAAACACCTCTGTTCACATGTCCTCCTTCCCTGGATGGTGAGCTTTTGGTTGGCCCTGGAGCAGCCAGCTACTGTGCCCTGCAGAGACTATGGCCACCTCAGTCTCTTGGACTGAGCTGCACAGACAGTTAACCTGATGGATGGCAATCAGATCATACTTGTCCATGTTTGCCAAGGGTGCCATTGCTGGCCCCAGTTCTGCTGAGGACGTGTTCGTTGACCAACAGTTGAGAAGGAGGAACTGCCTGGTGCCAGTTGCTGAGAAGGCGGCAAGGGCAACCTGAGATATCCTGGATTGGGTCCAGGCTGGGAGTCAGAAGGTCATTCGGTGGATGGGAATAAAAATCAGCAAGAAGAATGGGACATATATTTACAAATCACATATCCTAGAAGGGTGTAGTATCTGGACTATAAAAAGAACTCTTACCACCCAAAGACAAAAATGCAACAACTCAATTTTTCAAAGGGTAAAAGGTTTGAATAGACATTTTCCCAAAGATATATAAATAGCTAAAAGCATATGAAAGGATGCTTGAACTCTTTAGTCATTAGGCAAATGCAAACCAAAACCACAGTGAGCTACTGTTTCACACCTAGGAGAGCTATAAGGAAAAAGACACGGGGCTTTTGTGGTGTTTTGAGTGTTGGCAAGGATGTGGAGAAGTCGGAGCTTCAGACATTACCATAATGTTTTCAAGGCTCATGCACTTGCAGCATGTATCAACATTTCACCCTTTGTACAGCCAGATAAGTTTCCATTACAAGGATATGTCGCATTTTGTTTATCTGTTCATCAGTTGATGAACATTTGAGTTGGTTCTACTTTTTGGCTTTTATGAATAATGCTGCCATGAATATGTTGTACGAGGTTTGGTGTAGGTATATGTTTTTTTAATTTTATTTATTTGTTTGTGTATTTTATTTTTGGTTTCACTAGGTCTTTGTTGCTGCGTAAGGGCTTTCTCTAGTTGTGGCGAGCAGGGCTGCTCTCTAGTTGTGGTCTGAGGGCTTCTCATTGCGGTGGCTTCTCTTGTTGCAGAGCACAGGCTTCAGGTCTGTGGGCTCAGTCATTGTGGGGTGCCAGCTTTGTTGCCCCACAATATGTAGAATCTTCCTGGACCAAGGATTGAACCCCGGTTCCCTGCATTGGCAGGCAGATTCTTAACCACTGGACCATCAGGGAAGTCCCTGCATATGTATTTTTATTTCAGTACATGCCTACAAGTGGGGGGGCTTCCCAGGTGGCTCAGTGGGTAAAGAATCCGCCTGCAACGCAAGAGACTCAAGTTCAATCCCTGGGTCAGGAATATCTCCTGGAGGAGGGCATGGCAACTCACTTTAGAATTCTTGCCTGGAGAATCTCATGGACAAAGGAGTCTGGTGGGCAACAGTCCATGGCGTCACAAAGAGTCAGACATAACTGAAGCAGCTGAGCATGCATGCCTACAAGTGGAAGGACTTTGTTTTGTTTTGTCCTAGGTAAATGGGGAGCCACAGCAAGGTTTTTAACATATCTGAAGATCACCGTGGCTGCCTTGTTGAGAAAAGACTGTGGGGTGCACACAGGGGAGCCTAGTCAGAAGGCTATTTTATTGACTTAGATGAGAAATAATGATGGCTCAGATCAGGGCAGAAACAGTGATGGCGGAGAAGTGATCAGACTCTGGATATATTTTGAAGATAGCCAGTAGAATTTCTCTTAAGATTGAGACAAAGTGAGGATATAAAGATTAATCCAAAGATTTTTGATTTGATCAACCATAAGGATGAAATTGCCATTAAGTGAGATGAAAAGGTTTGTGAAGGAAGACGAGTTTAGTTTGGATGTATGCTGAGGTCGAGATGTCCGTTAGACATTTAAGAGGAGCTGTCAAGCAGGCAGTTGGATAAATGAGTCTGGGGTTCAGGAAATAGTCTGGTCTGAAGATATAAATTTGGGAGTCATTGGCGTATAGATGGTATTTGGAATCATGAAATTGAGCAAGATCACCAAGGTTCCCATTTATTTTAAGGACAAAATAACATGAATGTGGATAGAATGTGGTAATATTTTTTGTTTATTGAGTTTCAACAATGAGCTCATGTTATAACTGAAAATACACATTATAGAGAAACTTCTCTAGAAACATATATTTAATGTGGTGACACTACAGGCACCCAGGGTATTATGTCATTCATTAATGACCTCAGGGGCCCCTGCATCAACATTGTGTGAAATCTCTTTTGTTCTAATCATTCTGTCCGGTTTTTGGTTGTTTTCCTGTTCTTGCACATGTATCTCAGCTTCTGATCGGTGTGAGGGAGTAAGCATGGTGGTGGTGTTGAGATGTTACCACCCCAAAAGTGAGTGGTAACCTTACCTAACTTGACTAATTTGCTTCATTCCCTTGTAGAGAAAGCAGTTTGAGAGCAGAAGGCAGAGGATGGTAAAAAGCACCAACACATTGTTAGATCACTGACCAAATATTGTGTCCATCTGTCAAAGGCAAGTGGGTTGCTGACTAGTCTGGAAATCACCTCGGGGAGGAATAATTTTAGATCTGAGGTGGTGGGGCCTAGAGGAAATGAAGAGGAGGGAAGGAGTCACACTGAAACCTTTGAAAGGACACAAACTTGCTGTCTTCACTCTAGGTAGAGCTAGGATTGGTGATTAAGGCTTGCAAATTGACACCTTTCATTTAAATACAAAGGGACTAAAACTGCAGTATTATATGCAGGGTAGGTTTGGGTGCGGTGCAGCAGCCTTCTCCTAGCCTGCTTTGTAGAAGCTCTGTGATCATTTGTCGGGGTGTGACCAGAGGGACACCGCACTGGGTGCAGACCTCTGAGAGCTCTGCCAGCTTACAGATCCTATGATTCGCAGATAGCAGGATTTAAAAAAGAGGGAATGGACTTGGAGAGGGCCTCTGAGAGTGTCCACATTTCTGTGATACAAATAGGCCCTGGTCCTTCAGAGGATTATAGTCCAACCTGGTATTATTTAACCAATGAATCCCAGGTTGAAGTGAACGTTTGGGTTGCAACCATACATTCCAAGAGTTAGAGCTGCTGAGTGGTTGGGTGGACAGACCTTGTTTGGGCTGGTTTTTTAGAACTATGCTGCACTTGGGTACATGGACTGTCCTGCTTTCTATAGAGACCTTGGGATTCTTTGTTCTGTTTAACTTATGTGTTCCAAGTGCTAATGCAGTTTAATCCTAACACTTTTAGAAGATTGAGAATAGAAATGTTTAAAGTTTGGATACAAACCCTTGGAGTCATTAAATGTTCCCAGTGAAAGAGACCCTACGATCATGTGGGCCCGTCTCCTTATTTTATAGAAGACCTAAGGGCCCGTTGGCAGTTTATCCCAGAGCAGTTAGTTGATTCAAATCTCTTCTTATCCCCACTATAGTTATTTAACCACAGTTACTTCATATTTAAGATTTGGCAACAACTACCATGTGAGAAGTACTTATACTGTGTTGTGCAGGCCATGCACCGCACATGCATTTTCTTATTTAAAATATCACCTGTAAGTGCTGTCTTGGAATATTTACGCTCCAGGAAGACACATCTGCTTAGAATCAATGGTGGGCCAAATGGCTTTTCTCTTGTCTTTCCCTCTGTGTGGGCTGCTCCATAAATGATAACTGGCAAAGCCTCTCTTCACAGCTCCGTGGCCCTCCCTTTGCTTAGAGAATGCCCACTGCCACCAGCTCAGCTGGCATGAGAACTGTGTCGGGTCCCGTTCCCATGTTTCAGTCAATCTGTCTAGAGAACAATGGAACTCCTGAGACAGTCTAATGCTCAAATGTAGTATAAAAAGGACAAGAGAAAATGCCAGGTTTCCATGTTTGAACTCCCCCACTGGTGACTGGGGACTCATCATTCAACGGGAAAACTCAGTGCATACCCCAGCATCTCTCAGCATTCTGGTCTCTGGTTGAGAGATGTAACTCTCCTTCCTAGTCCCAGATCTTTGATCTTTTCACATAAGGTTAATATTTGAATACTCTTTTCTTTCCCTGGAGTGTCAGACCTCCTGTCAACTCACCATAAAAACAAGGAATAGATTTTCTTTTTCAACAAGTAAGGACAGCTGTGGGCAAGTGTTGATGATTACTGTAAGAGGGGAATACAAATGTTACCATTACTGAGCGCTAAGCTTTGCATATTTCTCCAGAAGTCCTCCAGAGTCTCTAGGCTGGGAATCTCGCCCACAGACCTGATAAATCTTCTCTGCCTCCTTGAGGAGCCTCTCATTTGACGTGACAGGGTGCTCTAGCGTCCTCTCCTAGCGGTGGCGTAGTGGCATCGAACCAAATTGCTCTCCTCTCAGAGCTGTGTGTGTTTTCACTCTCCTCACTAATGAGGCCCATATCAAAGGAGGAGAGAAATAGCAAGTGGGCAGCGAATTTGATTCTAGAATTGCAGACCACGAGTGGAGATTGTCAAGAAGGCAGTTCAACAGGGAGAGATACTTCTTGTTAATAAGAACTTCCAATGAGTAATCCTTTATAAGCAACATTAGAACTAGGTGTCTCACTAGATGGATGTATATTCAGAGATGCATATTGTCTTATATGAAAACCCAGAAGGCTGAATATAAACATCATTAACCAGGTTCTTCTCGGGGCTTGGGAAGAAACTGCCCGAGGGCAGCCTGCTTTCAGTGTGCGTGATATATTCCATCTGCCTGAAGTCTTCCTTTGCAACGAGAAGAGAGGACACTGGTGGGATTGAGATGGGAACAGGTCCAGTGGAAAACCTGCCTTATTAATGGGCTGTGGAGCCTTAATTAATACATTCCTCTTGTGCTTCCTACCAGGGGTGGTTGATAATTACTCCTGGTGTTCCCACCAATGAATGGTTTACCCAGGGGAACATGTGGATTTCAGAGGAAAGTGTGTGCCATTAAATCCAGTTCTAAGAGATGAATGAACCTGCATGTCGTCTCCAGTGTTGGAGGCTTGGAGTCTGGAAAGTGTGGTGTGATGATGTGGGGTACCAAGGGCATAGTTTCTGGGAATATGAAACACTGAGTCCAAGTTGTTGAAGAAAGCCTCCCCTTCAGGTCTGAGAAGGTGCAAGAGGCAAGTGCTAGGTTACACTCTGGGGCATTGTTTCCTTTGGAAGATGGGGTGCTAGGTGCTGGCCAGAGCTCTGGCTCATCTTCCTTTGTGTCCCTTCCAGTCAGTTCTCAGGGGGTTTCATAAGTGCCTGGGGTCTACAGGCACACTGATGTTTCATGTAGAATCCAAGAGCCTGGTGGAGAAAGGCTGTCTCAGAATCAATTGTAATAAAAATACTATTTAATAGTTGACATTATACAACATTATAGAACACCTGGGAGCTTCCCAGGTGGTGCAGTGGTAAAGAATCCCCTGCCAGTGCAGGAATTACCTGGAGACGAGGGTTTGATCCCTGGGTTGGGGGGATCCCCTGGAGGAGAAAATGGCAACCCACTCCAGTATTCTTGCCTAGAGAATCCCGTGGACAGAGGAGCCAGGCAGGCTGCATCCATGCAGCACAAAGAGCTGGACAGGAGTGAGCAACTGAGCCTATTACAGAGCGATTGCTGCTGCCGCTGCTTAGTCACTTCAGTCGTGGCCGACTCTGTGCAGTCCTGGCGGCAGCCTGCCAGGCTCTTCTGTCCATGGGGTTCTCTAGGCAAGAGGACTAGACTGGGTTGTTGCGCCTTCTTCCAGGGGATCTTCCTGACCCTGGGATCGAACCCGGGTCTCCTGCATTGCAGGCAGGTTCTTTACCCCTGAGCCATCAGGCAAGCTCTATGGAACATTTACTTTGTCTCAAACTGTGTGCTCAAGGCATCATTTCTTTTAGTCCTCACGGGTTCTATTAGTGTTCCCTTTCAGAGGTGAGAAAATGAAGCTTAGAGAGATCAAGAGAGTTATCCAAGGCTACCCAGCTGGAAATCCAGACCCCTAGAGCTCAAGCCCTGAACGGCTCTGCCTTGTTCCAGAACTGGCTGAAGCGCCTGGACTGTCATGGTCTCTTCCTTTCGTATTGAAATACAGGTGATTTACAGTGTTGTGTGTCACAGTCTCTTTACCGCAGATACTTACACCTGTCTTGCAGAGAGCCGGGCAGGTGTAGGAGGAAAGTTTATATCACTAGGAAGAAATTTCTCTGATTAGTTTGGGGAGGATGTGCTGAGCAAGTCCCAGCACATTGCTGCAGGTGCTGTCGCTGGCAGGCACAGACGAATCACCTGGAGTGGTTGCAACAGTGGAGCGACCAGAAGGCTAAAAAGGAGAAGGCAACTTGCAGAGCTGGAACATTAATTTTGCAAATTTTGTCAGGTTTGGTGTGGGAACCCCAAATTCTCATTACAAAAAAAATAACTCCTTGGAACTGAATCAGAAAGATTCCGTTTCAGGGGCTTCTTCTGTGGTCCAGTCGTTAAGACTCTGCACTCCACATGCAGGGGTCATGGGTTTGATGCTGGGTCGGGAAAGATCCCACATGCTATGTGGCAAGGCCAAGAAAAAAGAATGTATCTTTTTAAAAAAATTTTATTTATTTTTGGCTGTGCTGGGTCTTTGTTGCTGCGCAGGCTTTTCTCTAGCTGCAGCGAGTCGGGGCTACTCTTCATTGCATTGCACAGGCTTCTTATTGCAGTGGCTTCTTTTGTTGCAGAGTACAGGCTCAAGGGCACCCAGCTTCAGTAGTTGCAGTATGTGGGCTCAATAGTTGCTCCGAGCTCTAACCACAGGCTCACTAGTTGTGGCCAATGGGCTGAGTTGCTCCATTGCATGTGGGATCTTCCTGCATCAGGGATCGAACTTGAGTTTTCTGCATTGGTGGGTGGATTCTTTACCACTAAGCCACCAGGGAAGCCCCAAGAATGTATCTTTTTATATTAGTTTGTAAAATCTTTTTCTCTTCTTTTTCAACTTTTCATAATATATTAGCAAAATATTAATATTAAAATCCATAAGTTAGTTTCCTCACTTCCTCTTTATATTTTTTCCTTCATTCTAATACATTCTCCAATAAACTGTGGAAAATTCTGAAAGAGATGGGAATACCGGACCACCTGACCTGCCTCTTGAGAAATCTGTATGCAGGTGAGGAAGCAACAGTTAGAACTGGACATGGAACCACAGACTGGTTCCAAATAGGAAAAGGAGTACGTCAAGGCTGTATATTGTCACCCGGCTTATTTAACTTATATGCAGAGTACATCATGAGAAATGCTGGGCTGGAAGAAGAACAAGCTGGAATCAAGATTGCCGGGGGAAATATCAATAACCTCAGATATGCAGATGACACCACCTTTATGGCAGAAAGTGAAGAGGAACTAAAAAGCCTCTTGATGAAAGTGAAAGAGGAGAGTGAAAAAGTTGGCTTAAAGCTCAGCATTCAGAAAACGAAGATCATGGCATCTGGTCCCATCACTTCATGGGAAGTAGATGGGGAAACAGTGGAAACAGTGTCAGACTTTATTTTGGGGAGCTCCAGAATCACTGCAGATGGTGATTGCAGCCATGAAATTAAAAGATGCTTACTCCTTGGAAGGAAAGTTATGACCAACCTAGATAGTGTATTGAAAAGCAGAGATGTTACTTTGCCAACAAAGGTCCGTCTAGTCAAGGCTATGGTTTTTCCAGTGGTCATGTATGGATGTGAGAGTTGGACTGTGAAGAAAGCTGAGCGTCAAAGAATTGATGCGTTTGAACTGTGGTGTTGGAGAAGACTCTTGAGAGTCCCTTGGACTGCAAGGAGATCCAACCAGTCCATTTTAAAGGAGACCAGTCCTGGGTGTTCATTGGAAGGACTGATGCTGAAGCTGAAACGCCAATACTTTGGCCACCTCATGCAAAGAGTTGACTCATTGGAAAAGACCCTGACGCTGGGAGGGATTGGAGGCAGGAGGAGAAGGGAACGACAGAGGATGAGATGGCTGGATGGCATCACTGACTCGATGCACATGAGTTTGGGTGAATTCCGGGAGTTGGTGATGGACAGGGAGGCCTGGCGTGCTGCGATTCATGGAGTCGCAAAGAGTCAAACACGACTGAGTGACTGAACTGAACTGAATACATTCTCCTGAACTGAAGCTCTTTACTGTAATGGTGCTTTGTCAAGAGGGACAGTCCGTAGTCTGCTTTTTATAATATTTCTCCGTGTTTTATTTCTACTTCCACTCCAAAGATTTCCATTTCCATAGCTTTTCTCTCTTTCCCTTCACTTCTGACTCCTCTGTGCTTGCTTATTAAGTATTCATCATTCTGGGTTGTAATTTTGCTTATTCTGGGCAGTATTCTGAATCTTACCTCACCAAAGAAAGTGCTAGTGAGGTATTGCCCTTTATATACCTGTTCCATCCTACAGGTGCTGATCAGCACCTGATGGAGCCATGTTACTGCATTCACCCAACGTCCAGAAACAGTGGATGAGTGTATCTGACCTTGGTCATCTGTTATATGTACCTCATAATGCTAAAACCAGATACCATGTAGCTTCTCTGATACAGATTTATGTAGACCAGCCCCTCTACTATTCCATGTAGTTTCTGGGATGGATTCCTCTCTGGAGTACTTGGTTTACAAATTGGACTGATTAAAAAGAAATTTTGTTGCACAATGAAACATTTTGAAGTAGTGTTCAAAGACTGGAGATTATTCTAGCTATTTAGAACTTTTTTTTTTCCTTTTTACTATGAGCCATTAACTCTCTTACTTCTTCCCTCCTCCCTCCCTTCCTTCCTTTCTCTTTTCTCCAAAAAACAAAAAAAAGCTTACAACAGAGTAGATTTGTGTGACAGAGGGCCCTGAGACTTACTTTTCCTTTCTGGATTAAGTGGGATGACAAAAAAGCAATGCTTTTTTTGCTCGGTATTTTAAGTCTATTTTTACAACAGAAGCCAAGAAGTTAAAACAATGCTGACCAAGTATCCATCAATAGAGGCATGAATGGATAAGCAAAAATGTGGTGTATCCATACAATGGAACAGTATTTGTCTGTAAAAAGTAATGAAATTCTGACACGTGCCCCGCCATGGATGAACCTTGAAAACATATGCTAAGTGAAATATGCCAGGCACAAAGGAAAAAGATTGTACGATTCCACTTATACAAGGTACCTAATGAAAGTGAAAATGAAGTCGCTCAATCATGTCCAACTCCTTGGGACCCCATGGACTATAGCCCACCAGGCTCTGCTGTCCATGGGATTCTTCAGGCAAGAATACTGGAGTGGGTTGCCTTTTCCCTTTCCAGGGGATCTTCCCAACCCAGAGATGGAACCTGGGTCTCCTGCACTGTGGCAGACTTTTTACCCTCTGAGCCACTAGGGAAGCCTAATAGGCAAATTCAGAAAGACTGAGAGTAGAACAGTGATTGCCAGGAGTTGGGGGAGGAATGATGGGGACTTACTGCTTAATGACTTTTAGTCTGGGAAGATGAAAGGTTTGAAAGTAAATGCTGGTAATGGTTGTTCAATATGAATGTGTTTAATGCTACTAAAATGCACACTTAAAATGTTAAAGATGACAAATTTTATATTATATACATGCTTTACCACAGTGAAAAATTTTATTAAAAAAAAAAAAACAACTCTGTATGTGAAGGTGGCCTTAGGAGAAATTTCTGCAGCTTCTTATAAAGTGGTGACCCTGTGTAGCCTTTCTCTGGGATCACAGACCCTGTGAAACAAGATTCTAAGGTGACAATGCTTTGTGGCCCTTCCACATGAGTGGTGGTGACATTTTTTTTTCTATTGCTGTGATGAATAAATGAATGAAGGAAGGAGGGAAGATTCCATACTGCTTTGCATCCTGATCAATACTCATCCTACCTTCTAGTTAAATATGAACATTTTTCTTTGCAGCAACTTCCTCCTAGATGTTCTTCTCAAATATACTGGCATTTACTTAGACATGACCTTTGCTAAGGGAGCTTTAAAGAAATCCATATACCTTGATTAAAAATAGAAGACAGTATGCTTTCTCAAGGGTTAATGTAGGCAAAGTGAAGAAATGTTGGTTCTAATTTAAGTGCCTATTTGCCAGTCTCTTTTTGTAACACATTCTTATTTTATCCTGTCCGTCTATTTGGTCTAACACTGTTTCACTGAGCAATTTGTAAAATTATTGAGAAAGTCCAGAATAAAACTCCTGCCTTTTTTTAAATGAGGGTCATATTTGAAGCAAAAGAAGCATCTGTCGATTTGATGAATCTTTTCTAAGAAAAAAGTTGTCCCAGTGTATACAATTGAGCAGATAATTCAAGGGGAAAAAAGAAAGAACATTACATAGAGTACTACGGAAATGGTTTTATATAGAACTTTAAAATACATAAAATAATTTAATTCTGTATGTGTGTGTTCAGTCATTTCAGTTGTGTCTGATTCTTTGCAACTTCCATGGACTGTAGCCCTCCAGGCTCCTCTGTCCATGGGGATTCTCCAGGCAAAAATACTGGAGTGGGTTGCCATGCCCTTCTCCAGGGGATCTTCCTGGAATTGAACCTGCATATCATGTTTTGTAGGCAGGGTCTTTAGCGCTGAGCCACTGAGGAAGCCCAATTTAATTCTCAGTATCTCATTAATGCTCACAACAACGCAGCAAAGTAGTTATTATTTCGTTCTGAAGTTTTAGCTTTCACAAACAGCTCACTAAGGTCATACCAGAGCCTGAATTCATATCTCAAAGTCTACAGTCCTGGGCCTGAGGACTGGGTTAGTTGCAGAGGGTTGGAACCCCATGGTCTCCATCCATGTACACGCAGCCTGAAACTTTATCTGTAAAAACTGAACCAGGGGAGTGTTTTGAGTCCCTTGAAATGTTTCACCAGTGCAACTCGTATTATACCACCTCTTTGTTTGTGAACTTTGTAAATATGATCCACCATGTATTTCCTAAATGGTCTTTAGCATATGAATTTGAGATTTTAGATTTGACAGATTTAAATCTGTCAGATTTAAATATGTGCCTAAACATGGGCTTCCCTGGTGGCTCAGACGGTAAAGAATCTGCCTGCAATGCAGCAGACCCGGGTTTGATCCCTGAGTCAAGAAGATCCCCTGGGGAAGGGAATGGCAACCCACTCCAGTATTCTTGCCTGGAGAATTCCATGGACAGAGGAACCTGGTGGGCTACAGTCCATGGGGTAGCAAAGAGTTGGACACGACTAAGCAACTAGCACTTTCACTTTCAAAAGAGAAAAGTGCCACTGCTAGCACCCACTGTACAATTTGTGGGGCCCAGTGCAAAAGGAAATATGAAGTTTCTCATTCAAAATTGATTAAAAATTTCAAGGTGGTGAGAACACAATATTAAACCCAGCACAGGGCTCGGAGTAACTGTGGCCAGTCTTGCAGGTCTGTCGGCTCCTTCACGTGGACCTCGGGGGCTGCTTTGGCCTCTCCTCACCCTTTTAGGAGCAGCCTGGTTGCCTGCCTTTCTCCTTGACATCCTCCAAAGTGAAACCTCAAAGGAACAGTAGTAAGTAGTCCTCAGGCCTGAACACTCCTCTAATCCATATTGTAAAATTGGATGTTTGTGTGTTTTGTCTCTGAGCATGAAAACCTTCCCGTGGTGGAATGCTTTCTTCTTTCATTGCTTTGGTGGCAACTCTCAGACTCACCTGAAAGAAAGTGAAAGTATTAGTCACTCAGTTGTGTCTGATTCTTTGCAACCCCCTGGATGGTAGCCCACCAGGTTCCTCTGTCCTTGAAATTCTCCAGACAAGAATACTGGAGTGGGTTGCCCTGCCCTTCTCCAGGGGATCTTCCCCACCTAGGGACTGAACCCGGGTCTCCTGCATTGCAGGCAAATTCTTTACTGTCTGAGCCACCAGGGAAGCCAACTTAGGCCCACTTAAGCTTTAAAAAAATCCTCAAAAAAGAGCAGAAGGCTTCTCACCCACCTGACATTTGGCCACAATTTTGGCAACAGACCCCAACAGTAGGAACACTTTTTGAAAACACTACCAAATAAACACTCCTCCTCATGGGGTGGGATGGTATCAGGAGTGAGAGGAGACAGGGTCTGATTGTGGCATCTCTCACAGCTTCGTCTGAGCAGTGCCACACAGCCTGGTTCCTGAAGGAACAGCCTCTACAGAATGAATCACCCTTGCAGCCTGAGAGGCTGGCGCCTCCTGGTCTGTCCATTCTTGGGATTAGATCTGAACCACAGATCATGTCACTCCTCTGCTGTGGCCCCATCTGTCCCCCGTCTGGATTTTGATGAATGGAAGACTCAGGTCTGGGCTGTAATGGAGACTTAGAGGAGAGTGAAGCATTTTAGCTTTAAGAAGATTATTATAATTATCTCAAGGCACTGACGTGGTGCTCCATTTGCATTTCAGACACTAAAATCAGAGGGCAGATCTACAAGAGGTTAATTTTGTGAGTGAGTCCTTAATAACAGAGGCACCAAGACTTGATTCTTTATGCCTTAGCCTGGGTTTACAGTTGGAAGATGCAAAATATACTGATAAGATTAAAGCTCCTCTGGTGACTCTTGAGCATCCCCAGTGTCTCTGTGGGTAAAGAATTCACTTGCAATGCAGGGGACACAGGAGACGCAGATTCGATCCCTGGGTTGGGAAGATCCCCTGGAGGAGGAAATGGAAACCCACTCCAGTATTCTTGCCTGAAAAATCCCCTGGATAGAGGAGTCCAGTGGGCTATGATCCAAAGGGTCTCGAAGAGTCAGACATGACTGAGCGGCAGCAGTGACTCTTAAGGGAGCCGCACACACTTTTATTTGCAAGTGACCTGGACCCTCCATCTCAGAGGACTCCCTGGACTTCAGCACCCCAGAATCCCTCACAGTGGGTCCTATGGATTTGTATGGGCAGGAAAGCAGAGTCTTACCTCCTACAAATCACTGTCAGACATGGAACAGCTAGTCTAGCTTCCACAGTCTGGAAGCTAAACCTCATCGCTGATCATCTAGGTAAAAACCACTTACTGATCGTTATAAATACACCCACCATATAGCAGTCCTTTGGCATTGTAGGCATTTTCTTGAACAAACTCCTTGAAACAACAGCCTCAGAAGGACTAATACATCTTTTTCAACCCTCCAGAGCAGATATGAGAATGCAGCATCATTTGTTAAATTGCAATTGTGTGTTACTTATGAATAAACATGGACTGGATTCATGATGCAAATATAGAAAAGATATTTATATCTCATGGAAGTAAACTTGATGGCTCATTTCATTTTAAAATTATCCAATCTATGATCAAGTCCTGAGGTAGAAATCTAAGAGATGTCAGGCCCCAGTATGGACAGAAGTGATTTTGGGATAGCCCCCAAGTGTTAGCCTGTCATTTTCCAAGACAGTCAGATCCAGTACATTTTAAACATAGCACTCCTCCCTCTTGAAAGAGTTCATTTTAATGTTTGCTAAGTTTGAAGTTTTTTAAAGCAGATCTATTTTCCATTTCTGATTCTTCTTTGGGATGTGAGTATGTAATGTCAAAGGTTATTAAGGGAAGAAGCAAACTTGCTGCTCAGAAGGTATCATATGATATAACATAGTGTGACTTAGTTTAATATAGACCAGGACTCTGTTTTTTTAGATACTGCTAATGCTATTTATATTATTCTTTTACTACTAATAATAGCTAACATTCACTTGATGCTTACAATGTGCCTGGCCCTTTGCTAAGAACTTTACTCAGTTTTTACAGAAACATGTTGAGGCAGATACTGTTAATATCCTAACTCAAAGGAAGAGACAGAGGGTCAGAGACGTTAAGGAACATACCTAGGAACAGCTTGCTAATCAATGACTGACTTGTGTGTAAAGCCCATGTGTGTGCATGCTCGGTTGCTTCAGTTGTGTCCGACCCTTGGCAAACCTACGGACTATAGCTCGCCCGGCTCCTCTGTTCATGGGACTCTCCAGGCAAGAACACTGGAATGGGTTGTTGTGCCCTCCTCCATGGGATCTTCCCGACCCAGGGATCAAACCCATGTCTCTTACGTCTCCTGCAATGGCAGATGGGTTCTTTACCCCTCGTGCCACCTGGGAAGCCCATAAGGCCACATTTATGACAGTTGCACTACTGTCTGTAGAATTGTTTGACCACCTGGAATAATTAGCTTCGGCTTACTTGCCCACAATAATGAAATGTTGGCCTGCACCTTGAGTATTGAACTTGGCAGAACACAGTGCTATCTGTGATTGATTTGTGATATCTGTAATGGGTAGATCCAGGGAGAGCAAAGATGAAACTCAAGTAGCCATTCCCATGTTGGTGGTGGTGGTTTAGTCCCTAAGTCGTGTCCAACTCTTGCAACCTCATGGACTGTAGCCTTCCAGGCTCCTCTGTCCATGGGATTTCCCAGGCAAGAATACTGGAGTGGGTTGCCACTTCCTTCTCCAGGGGATCTTATTATTCACAAACACGAGGGACTTCTGTGTGGACCACAGAGCATCTGGATTTCTGTAGAACACGTTATTATTACACAGTCTGTATTTGTATTTCTAGCCTGTTAGTGGCTACTTGCTAATAAAAAGTAGACATTTCAAATGAGTGTCTTATCAAAAGCAATGCCCATTTTCCATTAATCCTACTTTTGGATTTGTTTTCTTCCTCAATATTGAATCCTTGGAAAATGGTATGTACGATGAAAAATATTTGAGTGGTTTATTGCTATATGTGAACCTTTCTATCAAGAATCCCAGGTGCTTGTGGTTTCCCTGTTTGTGAGGTACATTGCTAGCTCCAATTGTAGGTGGGGAAATAAAAACAGAACAAGTAAATGCTGTTTCAAAATATCTGTAATATTGGCAAATAAATCGGATCCTCATCATTCTTCATTTTTACGGGAAATTCAAACACATATTCACCTCTTCAGTGATGAAGAATTTTTCCTCTTTCATTTTGTTGCTTAGATTGGCATTTGTCCCATGAGAAATCATTGAACAGATTTAATTTTGTTTATTCTTTCTTTTGAGACAGCATATTTATGCTCTGCCAGAATTATCCAAAGAATGAAATGAATTTCAACCAGAGATGTAAAGACCTAAAAAATTTAGGTCAAAGCTAACATATAAGTCTCTTTGTCTTGCTGACATCAGTCTTTCCACAGTTCTCCTCTGAAAAGAAAGAACTATATATTGGTATTTCAAAATTAAAAGTAGCCCACATTACTGACTGCGGTTGTTTCCTGTTACTCTGATAGAAAAAAACATCCATTTTCTTTGCCTAGGGCATTTTGCTCTTATCCAAGACAGCTGAATAGACACAGGTCACCTAAAGTTCCGTACTGGAATCAGCGTATGGTGACCTAACCTGGGATAGATTGGAAGAGTTGGCCTGGGGAAAATGTTACTATAACCTAAGGAGGAGGCACTGGCCTCCAGAAGTTCTTTATGGAGGACAGAAGACAGGGAACCCTAAGCAGGACAATGCATTTAAAATCTAGTTAACTGAATTCTGGATCAGGCCTTTACCTCCTGAGTAATGTTGGCTAAATTATGAAATTTCTCTTGACCTGTTTCCTTAATTATAAACTGGAAATAATAGACCAGAAAATCTCAAAGTTCCTGCCAAGTCTAGGAGTGTGAGGATCCTGTGATCCTCTGTACCCAGGACCCTCCTGGTGTCTGTGCTCTCAGGAGGGCAATGAAACAGCAATCTGGTTTCACTCTCTGCATATTTTTGAGGGAGGGGGGTCATTCCCACTAAGCCCCATGAAGGCAAGGGCTGAGCACTGTCAGCTGTTTTCCAGGAAGCAGTTTTTAAGCCCTTCACAAATGTCAGAAATGCCACTTCAGTGGTTTCTCTAGAGTCTTGAGGTGTTTCATTGAAGCAGCATTCAGGCTTTGTAATATTTCCTTTGCTTAAGGTGATATAAGCTTTGTATACTTTCTTCTGATGCAGAGGGGGAGGAGTTCAGTTCTCTTGGATATGGTTCACCTGTCAACTTAGACCTTTCAGAACCTCAGTTCTTCTTGTGTGCAACTAATAAGAGAACGTGGTTAAATGGGGCCATGAAAAAGCCAAGATTACCATACTTCACATGATATTTTTAAAGAAAAACAAAGATGAAAAGCCAGAGCAAAGGATAAAGCCATCATGGCCACTAAAGTCCTGCACTGACTTGTGAAGCAAAGGATGTTTTCCAAACTGACCTAGGCCGATTTGGTTAACTGTAGTTATTTTTGGTAGATATGATAGCCTCCCATAGTTCAAGATAAGTGGGTCCATAGGTTTCCTTCCACAAACCATTTCCAGGTGATGTTATGAAGAAAATAAATCTTAAACTAGATTCTGCCATAGTTATAAACATGTGTTAGCAAGCCAGCAAAAAGTTATTCAGTCTATTTTGTAAACGTAATAAAGAGCTAAATCTTTGTCCTTTTAGGTACATACTCCTACAGCACCTTGCATAAAAGATACGCTAGAGGCAGGTGTATTTCTTGGCTGACGCTGTGATACATCTAGTTAAAGTTGGGCAAAAAAAATACACGTGTAAGGATCTGAACAGTAGACCAATCGGAGTTCTAATCTATAGGCTCTTTTGCCTTGCTGTATTCCTACATACTGTTTGTGTAACAGTACCTACGTACTATTTCTAGCCAATCCACATATTTTGAATACAATCATTTTCACCAAAGATAAACCGCTTCTAACTTGCATTGCTTTAATTATCAGTGTCTCTGCTGTTGACCAGTAATAAAGATAGCCAAACCAATTTTAGTAACTGCTTCAGGACTGCTACCTGCCAATTAGAGCCTCTCAGATAATAACTTGGACTGTCATAGGCACTGGCCAATCCAGACAGATTCTGGTCTCAGTCTATGCTAAGTTGAGGAAGGCCCCTGCTGAGCCAGAGTTATGTCAGAGAGCTGCCAAGGCAGTAGGGCTTGAGTAGCTAAGATCTGAGAGAGAAGGGAACTATAGCGAGTTGAGAAGATGCTTTTTTCTCTCAGGTCGTCTGCTGAGAATGTAGCAGACCTTTTGACAATATCATGGAAATTTGAGTTCAGAGTTTTCAAGGTAGACAGGACTTGAAAGGTCAAAAGCCTGAGAGAAGGAAATTACAGAAAAGTTAGCTAGATACTCCAGTATATTTCCTTTATATTATATTTGAGAAATATTACTGTACAGAAAGGGGAGACTAAGGAGCTAGGTAAAAGAAGGAAAACAATAAGAACTGAATAGAAGAGTTTTCAGCACACAATGCTGACTAAAAAATATTGCCATGCAAAGCCCTTCAAGGAGAAGAGGCCCCAGGAGATACTATTTTGGGATTTTAGAGAGCTACACCCTAGGAGTAAAGGTAAACTCAAATTAGACCCAGCCATACAAAAAAACTAACGTGAGTCTTTGATTGGGTTGTGGTGTTCACCCCTCATTCTGCCTACTAGATGATAGGGTCACTGAAAGAAGGGAGTATATTTAAGAGTCTCTAAAGTTCTCATAAATTTTTTCAATAAAGAATGACCAGGCATACCAGGAAACAAGTAAAAGAAAAAAAATGCTTTGGAAAAAACTCCTAACCATAAATGACTCATTTATTGGTGTTATCATTCATAGACTTTAAAATGACTCTGATTGGTGTATTTAGAAAATAGATGACATGATGAATTTCATTAGAAAACTGGAATTTTTAAAATTTCTTTAGAAAACTGGAATTGTTAAATAACAAATTGAAAATTCTGAAGCTTAAAAAATGAAATAATGGATATTAAGAGCTCAACAGATGTGTTTAACTGCAGATTAGATGCATGACAAGAAAGATTTAGTGAAAATGGAAGACAGATCGGTAGAAAATATTCAAGTGGATGCATGATGTACAGAGAGCAAAAGGATGAAAATACAAAAAAAGGCACAAGAGACATATATAACATGTATGTACATGTTATGTACATACATGTTACATATGTACGCACATATGTGACATGTGTGTACATGTTATTCTACATCACATGTGATAGGTGTCCCAGAAGAGAAGGAATAGGGCAGGAATGGTATTTTCTGAAAATGATCAAAAACATGGATTCAAGAAGCCTGCAGGTCCCAACTAGAATAAAATGTAGTAAAACTGCTGAAAACAAAATCAAAGGGAAAAATTGTGAAAACAGCTAGAAAAAAAAATCATTAATTTCAAAGGAGCAACAGTAAGACCAATAGCTCACTTCTTAGAAGAAACAATGGATGCCAGAACACAGTGGAATTCATATTAACAGGTTGGAAGAATATAACTGCCGAGCTAAAATTTCATAAACCCAACCGAAATAGTCATGAGAAGTTGATGTGAAATGACATTTTAAGACAAACAGAATTTGAAAGAATCAATCACTAGTGCTCTAACATTAAAAGAAATACTAAAATATTTCTACAGGTAGAAAGAAAATGATCCCAGAAATGCAGGAGGAAATAGAGAGTGACAGAAAGGGTGAATATGTGTTCAAGTTGAACTATATTAAAAATATAAAGTGAATTGATGACTGGATAGAGAGGTGAATAGGTAAGTGGTAAAGCAAATATAGAAAACTGTTGATTAGAAAATCTGAATGAGGTTGTTCACTATATAATTCTTCCACTTTTATTTTTGAAAAATATCATTTTAGAATAAAATGTTGAGAAAAATATATGGACAAATATAAAGGAACATTTATCACACAAAACAGCAAAAATGGAATCTTATGGAGTCTGAAATATATGTAGAATTAAATGTATGGCCCCAAAATGCAAAAAGCGGAAGAGGGCTAAATGGAGTTCATGTGTTGTAAGGTGACAGCAACATCTGGAAGTATTAAAAGTCATAATTTTACTATACTATAATAAGTCAAGGGCGTGTACTGTAATCTCTAGAGTAACTAATAAAATAATACATAGAAGGGGGAATAGAATGAAAGATTCTTGACTAATCTAAGAAATGGGAGAGAAAGGGGACCTTAATAACAGCAGGTGGACCAATAGAAAACAATTCTAAGATACTAGCTAAAGAAACAAACATATCAGTAAATGAAAATTGACTAACTACTCCAACTAAATGATATTGTCACACCACATTAAAAAAGAACAAAAACGTCTAACTATATACTGCTTGTGAAAGCCACTTCTTAAATATAAGGGCACAGAGAAGTTGAAAATAAAAGAAACGGTAGAGAAGGCAATGGGAACCCACTCCAGTACTCTTGCCTGGAAAATCCCATGGACAGAGGAGCCTGGTAGGCTGCAGTCCATGGGGTTGCGAAGAGTCAGACACGACTAAGCGACTTCACTTTCACGCGTTGGAGAAGGAAATGGCAACCCACTCCAGTATTCTTGCCTGGAGAATCCCAGGGACAGCCTGGTGGGCTGCTGTCTATGGCGTCACACAGGGTCAGGCACGACTGAAGCGACTTAGCAGCAGCAGCAGCAGCAGCAGAGATACATCTTATAAATACTAACCAAAAGAAGCTCGTATCGAGAAAATAGACTTTAAGGGAAGAATCGTCATTAAAGATAAATAGAAATATTTTATAACAATTAAAGGATGAAGCCACAGGAAAGTTACAATTCTAAATTTGTACATATCTAACAACATGTCTCCAAATGTAAAAAGCAAACATATGGCAGAATAAAGAAAATAAATACATCCATCCATAATCATAGTGGGAGACATAATCACCACTGTCTCAAGAAATAACACACAGACAAAAATTCAGTAAGAATAAAGATGTGAACAATTATTATTAATTTATTTTACCTTCTTGATATATATTGACCATTGCACTCAGTATTGACGCAGTACAGTTTTTTCCCAAATTACCAAAATTGACCCATTTGTTGGCTTATAAGGCAGATCTTGACAAATTTCAAAGACGAAATTCATTCAGAGTATGTTTTTTTGAACAAAGAGAAGCTAAGCTAGAAATCAATAACAAAGAAAACAGAAAAATTCCCCAATGTTTGGCAGTTAAGCAATCCACCTGTAAATAACCCATGGGTTGAAGAAGAAATTTCAATGAAAATTAGATGATATTTTGAAATTCAATGATAATGAAAATTCAACATATGAAGTGCTAACCAATCATCCTTGAAGTGTGTATTCCTGATTAAGACAGTTTTAATGTTAACTGACTTTCCCTATGGTGTAAATTAATGTTAACTCACATGTATATCACACCATGTATGCTGAAAGACTGTATTTTAAAGCAAATTGCTGACAGGGACAAGAATGGAGACGATTATAGTAATGCCAGTGCTTTATGTGAAATTTCCAATTATTAAATAAAAATCAATTATTAGTTGATGCTATTTTAAAACACACTTGTTCTATCATATTATATTCATCCATCTAAAAAAATACAAAAATACAAAATATGAAAACAATGCACATATAATTTCCAAAGTGACTTCTCAACATTCAGACATCATTTATTATCCATCAAATTGCCACATTCTTTTATTTCCCTGTGTATCTCTTTTACCATGTGGAAGTCTTCCTAGAAGCTGAGTGAGGTAGAAGGGATGAGAACCTGGGCTGCCCTGCTATATATTCTAATATTTTCAACCCGATGGCTTTAGTGTGATCGGAGAAGCTGGAAATTGAATCAGAAACCTCAGGGGCAACCCAAGTGATGAGTCAGCCTGGCTGTGAAGGTTATCACTGTTGGCTTCCTGTGCTTAATTAGAAGCTAGTGGAATACCATCATGTACTCTACCAACAAAAACCTTCACTCGAGAAGCAACTGGGTTGAGGAAGAACATGCCCAAAACAGAGTTTGTGAATCATAACTGAAAACTGTTTATCCACAGCAGCCACCAGCAAAAGCTAGGGTGGGAGAAAGCGCAGCCGTTGGCAGTCTTCTCACGGAGCCATGTGTGGGCAGGGGGCAGCTTCTTTGAAGCTCTATCTGACGGCATTCAGTTTTGTTCACTGGGCTTTCTTCCTGAAGAGATATTAATAGTTTAAATCTGCGTGGATTGTCAAGTTTTCTTCTTCTCAATAATATACTCATTAATATTTGACTTCCTTTCAGCCTGGAATTTTCAATAATTTAATAGCTGCCCTCGCCAGCTGCCTGTGAGGAAGACCTGTCTTGCCCATTGCCTACAGGTTCTGTGTGTCCACTGCGCAGCTCTGAGAGCAGCGGGCAGAAAAAGCAGGAACAAGTCTGGTCTCTCTTCACTCCTCTCTCTTGCCTACCAATGTTTCCTTTTCTGGCTCACATTCTTCTTTGCCTCGATTTTTCTGGGTCCCTGGGGATGTAATATCACTAAGTCCTAGGCTGGCTATGAAGATTCATCTTTGATGGTCATAGGATGGAGGTGGCATTTTAGCTCCAGAAAGAAAGGAGACAGAGCTGGTTGAAGGAAATGAATTTCACATTTATCTTCCCTCTGACTCTTGTGTAAGTTGCAAATCAGTGAATTCATCCTCTTCTTGTTCAGCATCTTGCCACCCTGAAGCCCCTTCCCGAGTCTTCAGAATTCCTTCTGTAGTCAAGTGCAGTGGCGGAAAAGTCAAAGTTTTGTGTGTTTGTGGGAAGAGGGCAGAGGAGGCTAAGCAGGTGCTTTAGGGAAACAGACTCAGTCACACGCACAAGACGGCAGGTTGCCCAACTTGTATGACTACGGCAAGAAGAACTCACACTGCATTTTTGTACCAGGTTTTATCGATGTCGAGTGTCTCGTATCAGTGCTAGCAGTGGCTCTTGTTACCTGTGCTCAGAGAGAAAGGTGTATGGTAGCTCTAAACTGCAGACAATTCTCAGTGTCCTAAGAAAGCACCAAATAATCTTAGCATGTGTGTGAGTAAAGGTGGGGAGTGTATCCTTTCTGGGAGAGGGTTCTAACAGTTTACAAAAATAATCTAGGTTAATCCAACATCATCCGAGTATCATGAGGTTAAATAAATCAGCCTAGATAGACTAAGAGATAGAGCCAAGGCTGTGCAATGAATTGAGAAGAAAAGTCAGATGAAGATACAGTCCCTTCTTCATACTGTTTCTTCCCATATTCCATGGGAACTAAGCATAATAGATGATTATTATTTATTTTTTATTTTTATAATAAAATAATATTATCAGAAAAATATTATTTTCTGATTTTATTTTCATTGGACAGGTTAAGCTGGCTAAATTAGCTGGGGGTACATGCCTGACTCATAGATAAATAGGTAACTGTCAATGGTATAATTTTTGTAATCCAAAAACTTTCCACTCACAGATTTTCTATAATTTACTGACAAATAAATCCACGACCCCAGGAGGCAGAGACGACAGCATTGCTTCAGAAAGCACATGTTTCTTGGAAATAGCTTATTAGTGCATATGGCTTTCAGATTAACCAGTTGATGTCCTGGGCCTGCAGGAATGGAAGACTGGGCAGAAGCCTTGTTTTGTTGGGGTTTTGCTCTTGGTGTTCAGGCTGGTTGGTCTGATGCCCGGTAAAGTGTGGAGTCCATAACAGACACCAGGTAAGCAGTGTGGAATGTGTGACGAGGCCATTTTCCTTGAAGGAATTCTCCCTCCCTCAAGATTCTGCCGAGGCTTAGCCACGGCGGGAGCATCATTTTCTCCCCTGTTCTTTGATTTTTCAGTGCTAACTGTTTCCGCCTGGGTGGCTGCATGCCCTTAAGTAGACTGCAGATAGATGGCCCCCACTCTTGCTAAGAATATGGCAGTTTGGGGGACTACATGTCTTAGACATCCATTCTCTAAGCCCCAGAGCAGAGGATTCAGAAACATTCCTTCCAGTTCTGAAATTCCTTAGGATGAAGTTGTCGGTTTACTTTGGGGAACTAAAACAGTAGGGCATTTCACCAGGGTGCTGACTTTACACCTGTGAGCTTGACCAGCTCAGCCCCGAGAGTGACATTTGTCCCAGGCTTCAGCTTTCTAAAGTGATTATTTGACTTGAAGAAAGAGTATTGACCATTTGGCCCACATCCTGATTCCTAACTAAGACTCACTTGCCATAAATATATCTCACATTTGAAAATTGAGTTCTTCACACATTCTAAGCTTTCTGAGTTGGAAAAAATACATTACTTTGTAAATACAAAAACTGTAACACTATATAACCCCAACAATAGGTTGAACACTGGGTTTCTTGTAAATAACATATTAATAACACCTGGTATGATACCTGTGAACATGCTCGGTGCCTGAAGCAAATTGGCAGGAGTGTCTTCTTCTTTTGCCAGTAACTTGTCAAAAACTCCCAAACTCTCAGAAGAACTTCCAGGACAAGGTAGCTTACTTAGCATTCAGACTTCACACAGGCAAGGGCTGGCTCCTGGCCAACTTGAAAAGCCAAGTTGAATTAGAGAGGGAATTCTGAAGAGTTGGGAAGGGACCTCAGGATGGCAAGATGCTGAATAAGAATAGGATGAATTAATTGATTTGTATCTTAAGGAGATCAAAGCAGTCAATCCTAGAGGAAATCAACCCTGAATATTCATTGGAAGGGCTGATGCTGAAACTCCAATACTTTGGCCACCTGATGTTGGAAAAGACCCTGATGCCGGGAAAGATTGAAGGCAGGAGGAGAAGGGGACAACAGAGGATGAGATGGTTGGTTGGCATCACCGACTCGATGGACATGAGTCTGAGCAAACTCCGGGAGAAGGTGAAGGACAGGAAGCCTGGCATGCTGTAGTCCTTGAGGTCTAAAAGAGTGGACATGACTGAGTAACTGAATAACACCAGTCTTACACAAGAGTCAGGGTGAGGATAAAGGTGAAATTCATTTCCTTCAACAGCTTGGGCTTCTTTCTTTCTGGAGCTAAAATGCCACCCCCACCCCTTGATGACTGAAGAGGAATCTTTATATCCAGCCTAGGACTTTGTGATTTCATATCTCCAGAGCCCAGAAAGGACGGCAGGCAATGTCAGGTCACTTATAGATAGTCCTAGAGGAAGAATGAACCACTTAGCCCACTGCAGGCAAGGTGTTCAGGAGGGATTGGACACTGCCTAACAATTAAAATAGAGACTGAGCATATGTGATGTGCCTGCCAGGCACTTTAAGTTGCTTTATCTTAGACGTCCTGGCAATCTTTGAGGTCAGTACCATTATTCACAGATAAAACAGTAGCTTAGAGGACTTCAATAATTTACACAAAGCAATCTAGGGCGATGTTTGATGGAGGGGACTCTAAAACCACATCGAGTGTGTCTGAGTCTTGGCTTTGCCACTTAGCTGTGTGACCTGGAGAAAAGCTTTTAGCTTATTTGTTTCCCTTTCCACATTTGTGGAATACAGATAATAATGTTATGTTCTACACAGAGTTGCGCATGTGTGCACACCCAGTCACTCAGTTGCATCTGACTCTTTGTGACCCCATGGACTGCAGCCCCCCAGGCTCCTCAGTCCATGGAATTTTCCAGGCAAGAATCCTGGAGTGGGTTGCATTTCCTCCTCCAGAGGATCTTCCCAACCCGGAGATGGAACCTGAATCTCCTGTGTCTCCTGCATTGGCAGGCAGATTCTTTACCACTGAGCCACCTGCATGGGAGATACATAGCTATTGTGATGTGGATTAAATAAACGGACACATGTAAAGCCCTTGGACAGGGCCTGGCACATGGCAAGTGCTGTTCAGTATCTGTTGTGGGGGTTGCTTGTTTTTAGCTGTGCTGAGAGATTTGAACCTAAATTAGTTTGATGCTAGAGTTCTTTGTCACTTGTTTTATGATTTTACAAATGCAGGTGGAGTAAATTTCTTCTTTCTCTGGCATCTAAAACTAGGTGATAATCCTGCTTTAGCATACAAAGGTATCGTGGCAATTCATATTTGTCTATAGAGAACTTTTTAAAGAGAGGGAAATTGCCATACTGCGCTAGGAGTTGGAATTCATATCAGAATTAGATTTTGTGAACTGAAGTATCAACGATTATCTTTTTTTCCTAAGACTAGCCAGATATTTAGAGGCATCTAGCAGTCCAAAATAATGCTGTTCCTTTACCAACACATGAATGGAGGATTGTTGAGCCTTTTGCTAAATTTGGCCTGGCTACAATTCTTTCTTTAGAACTAGCAATTGCTTAATCACACACACATTGTGTTTCCCCGATATGTTGGTAACTGCTGCCCTGCACGTGCATAGGATGCCAGCTGTACCTCAATACAGTTCTCCAAGCATCTGACCATCGAGGATCCAACTAAGGTAGCGTGCCCTTCAGAGGAGAACTCCAGACCCAGGACAGATAACTGCATTTTGCTTTCCTCATAAGAAGGTCATTTTGTCTATTGTTTTATAACTACTTGATATGAAAGGTCATTATAGCATGATTTCTTCCAACAAGAGATTTTAAAGTTAATAAAAAACTAGATAAAACATGTACTTTCTTACCATTTTTTCGAGACCAAGGTATATCGGGCTGTTATGTTTAAAAATAAGCAGCAAAAGTTATTCTGGAAACCATGAGCTTCGTTTATGTTGGACCTGCAGAAGATCAAAACTAGGTCTGTCTTGTTCCAGGCCCTTTGTGCATGTTTGTTTAGTTGAATGAGTGAATGAATGAAAATAGTAGTTATGATTATAGACATTTGGGTTTCCCAGGTGGTGCTAGTGGTAAAGAAACTGTCTGCCAGTGAAGACGTGAGTTCGATCCCTGGGTCAGGAAGATTCCCTGTAGTAAGGCTTGGCAACCCACTCTAGTATTCTTGGCTATTGAATCCCACGGACAGAGGACCCTGGCAAGCTACAGTCCATAGGGTTGCAAAGAGTCAGGCACGACTGAAGTGAGTTAGCACACACATAATCTGAGCATGCAGAAATGCCTCTGGATATGGAAAGAGAAGTAAAATGACAGAGGGATGAAAGAACACAGGACATTAGCAGGTACCAAATCCTTCCTTGTCATCAGAGAGGTCTTCCTGAAAACCTTTCTGTGTTAATTGGAAAAGAACTTTATGCTAAGCTCTTTTCAAACTACACACGCATTGTCCTAATTTGTCTTTTAAACATTAGATCTAGATTTTCATGTATCATTTTCCCTCATGCATATATCTAATTAACACACAGCTTTCATGTCTATTTGGCTGTGTATGGTATGAATTAGATTTTAATTTTTGTAAGGTGCCAAGATATTCATGCTTTCTTTGGGTGGTGCTGACCACCCCGTGTATACCATATGTCGAGTGAATTTTTAAGATACTGACTTTTCCCAAATTCAGCACCTACATTCTTGAAAGCACTTCCTTTTCCCCCACACAGATCTAACTAAATATCAGAGGTATTTGACCTTTCATTTTAAAAAATGTTTGATGTTCTGACTATTTTCAACAAAAGATCTCTGTTCTCAAATTCATTCTATGGAGAGAATTCCTCAGTTCTTTTGAGAGGGATGAAAATCCTCTCTTAAGTCCACCAAACTGAAGATCAAGGCCTCAGAGCCCCACTTATCCGCAGAGCAATCATTGTCCAGGAGAGAAGGCTCCCTGGTGATAGGGCTGCTTCCACCCCTGGATGGATGGGTGGATTCGGAGTGAGGACTGGGGAGCTTTGCTCTTGGGTCTGCTGCAGGGTGGCTGTCTCGCCTTGTGAAAGTTTGAACATCGATCTCTCCTCCTATGGCTTTCCAGCTGGCTCAGTAGTAAAAGAATCTGCCTGCCAATGCAGGAGACACAAGAGATGAGAATTTGATCTCTGGGTCAGGAAGATCCCCTAGAGGAGGAAATGGCAACCTGCAAAATTCTTGCCCAGAAAATCCCGTGGACAGAGGAGCCTGGCAGGCTATAGACCATGGGGTTGCAAAAGAGTTGGATGTGACTGAGCACAGCACAGCTCTTCTGTACAGCTCTTGTAGTTTTCCTAGCCAATTCAGCTGTTATCCTGTGGGATCTGACATCGTGTGACTCTACCTGGGCCCACCGCAGGCATTTGCCAGAGGTGTGTGCAAAGGTTTTCTAGAGAGGATTGCCAGTGGTCCTCTCCTGAGTGGCCAAGTGCAGCAGGTGCAAGAGCTTCCCAGGGAAAGGAACCTGGCCCTGCTCTGGTCATTTTCTTCTATCCCGGCTGCTGCTGCTAAGTCGCTTCAGTCATGTCCGACTCTGTGCGACCCCATAAACGGCAGCCCACCAGGCTCGCCCATCCCTGGGATTCTCCAGGCAAGAACACTGGAGTGGGTTGCCATTTTCTTCTCCAGTGCATGAAAGTGAAAAGTGAAAGTGAAGTCACTCAGTCGTGTCTGATCCTCAGCGACCCCATGGACTGTAGCCCACCAGGCTCCTCCGTCCATGGGATTTTCCAGGCAAGAGTACTGGAGTGGGGTGCCATTGCCTTCTATCCCTAGAGGCTCCTTAATAAAATAGCAATCTTCAAGCTTTCAGAGCTGTCCTGTCCCGTCTGTACACCATCTGAGCATGGCTGGTGAGGACAGGCCAAGAAGGCAGGGCTTCAGCCATGGGAGACAAGAGGCCCTGAGCCTGATCCTTTGGGGAGCCTCTGCCCGCCATGGCTTCTCTGCTCTTCTGGGAGCAGATGGCCGGTGCTAGGGCTTCCGCTCCAACTCCCCCACCTGCCTCCCTGTGCACTGTCCTCTCCCTTCCTTTTTCTCTGCTCTTTCCTTCCCTCCCCTTCTCAGTTGAAATTATATTTGTGGTCTGGGCTGTCCCCGTCTCATGATGAGGGGGCTTGGAAAACATGGAGCACAAAAGACTATAGGAGGCTACAAAAGAAATTGTAAAATTTGAATATCTTAAATGAGCCAATCCTTAACTTCCTACTGAAGGGTGAACTGCATGTTTTAACCTTGGGGAATTAAGCGATAACTCAGTATTGTTTTACAAAGAAAAAGCTATACCAGCTCCTGCATGCCTGACTGCTCCACATGGTGAGATGTGCACGCGTGCTCTGCTGTTTCGGCCATGTCTGACTCTTTGTGACCCTATGGACTGTAGCCCATCAGGCTCCTCTGTCCGTGAGAGTCTCCAGGCAAGAATCCTAGAGCGGGTTGCCAGGCCCTCCTCCAGGGGATCCACCCGACCCAGGGATAGGAGGAACGTCTCCTGTGACTCCTGCGTTGTATGCAGATTCTTTGCTGCTGGGTCACCAGGGAAGCCCAAACAGTGAGGTAGAGTTTTCTCATTAGCAGACTCAGGATCCACACTTGTGGGCAATTGAAGTTTTGAAGGTGGAGAGGACTGTGCACAAGGCGCTATGTACAACTCTCATCATATGTTATAAGGGCCCCTGATTTGAATGTCATAGTTTCTTTTCCAAATATGAATAACAGAGATCTTGAAAATAATGACCAAATAAAAACATTCAGAAAAGGTGTAGATTTGGGGCACAGCATGTCAAGGAACATAACTTACTTTTTAACCATCAATTCATTGCATTTCCAGAATGCATATGCTTCATATTAGCATGAGTGTCTTTGAATGATTAAGGATTTTCATATGTTTGGTATTTCCCATAGGGAAATTCACAGGTAATTTAGGTATAATTCTTTTTTTTGACTTGTTTCCACCCTCCCCCCATAGTTTATAATGATTTGATAACCATTAAACCCTCTTCCTTGCATGTGCATATATACATTTTTATACAGAATATGTCACTACAGTTTTAACAGCTTAGATTTCTTTTCCTTTTCAGTTATTTTCATTGGAATGGTATTTCCTTATAAGAGGGAATAAGGAAATCACTCTCTCAGGCCTACTGCAGAAACAGTGGAGCCTAATTTCTTGAGTCCTCCAAGATGGCCTTCGTCACACACTTGACTTATTGTGTTTGGGGCTCAGAAAGAGGAGATGCCTGCACACCACAGGCAGGGAGTCTGGTGCACTTTAATGAAAGCTGTTTCCTTTACTTTGCTATCTTAAATCCTTCTGATAGCCCCATAAACTAATACATTGTCCAAATCCTTGGGGAAACTCTTTATTCCATCACCACTTTATAGTTCCCTATCTGTCCAGTAAACTAGAATTCAGCCTTATTTGGCGTCTGTCTCTTAATCTGTATTTTGGCTTTATATGTGAGTTGATTTGTTTTTCCAAATCACTGGAGCATCTTAGGTACCATGTTGTTGGGATTCCCTGGTGGCTCATATAGTAAGGAATCTACCTGCAATGAGGGACACTTGGGTTTGATTCCTGGGTCAGGAAGATCCCCTTGAGAAGTGAATATCTACCCACTCCAGTTTCTTTTCTGGAGGACTCTGTGGACAGAAGAGCCTGGCAGCTACAGTCCATGGGGTTGCAAAGAGTCAGACACAACTGAACGAATAGGCTACCCATCCCTTCTCCAGCAGATCTTCCCAACCCATGAATCAAACCAGGGTCTCCTTCATTGCAGGCAGATTCTTTACTTGCTGAGCCACTAGGGAAGCCCCAACACACACACACACACACACACACACACAGTCCCCAAGTTATTATCCTACTTCTTTGGTGGTCTCAGAGGATAATCAGAGCATCATAGAATGTTACAGATGGGAGGTATCTGTGGGATCAGCTGAACCAGTGTTTTTCAAAAATATGTGTAACTGTAAAGCTCCAATTTTAAATGAAATCCTCAACATATAAAACATAAAAGCAGAGTTACTCTGGTTAAAGTCTTCCCAGGTGGCTCAGTGGCAAAGAATCTGCCTGCCAGTCCAGGAGATGTGGGTTTGATCCTTGGGTCAGAAAGGTCCCCTGGAGAGGAACATGGCAACCCACTCCAGTATTCTTGCCTGGGGAATCCCATGAACAAAGGGGCCTGGTGTACTACAGTCCATGGGGTACCGAAGAGTTGGACACAACTTAGGAGGTGAGCACCACCACCACCAACTTTGGGTGAAGGGGCTCTGACTTGCCTCATGTCACTCAGGTGGTTCCAGGGTCCACAACTTCTGATTTCCTCTAGATAAGGGAACTGAGACATGGAGATAAAAATCAGTTGCTTGACGTTTTAGTGAGGGCAGAAGAATCAGCTGTCATTACCTTGAAGCTTTGGCATCACAAAAAGAGAGTATGTGAAGACCACTGGTAGCAAAGCCCAAACAGGGCACAAGGACAGCACTGCTTTACCCCAGGGCTTTGCAGGTTGGGGTCTTTGGGAGGCCAACATTGAGATGGAGTTGCCCATGCAGGATGTTTATTAGAGATTAAAGGCTGTGGAAATGAGGAGGAGGATGCAGGACTATGTGGAAGAAAATGTCAAGCTGCCAAACAAAACCTCAGTCAACACCACAGGGGAGCTCTGGAGCATAAATGGCCATCATGATGACCTGTACTGGACTTAATGGCTGGGTCCTTGAACCCCCATCAACCATGGAATGTGGGTGACCCAGAGAAGGCCATGCGTTTGGGTAAAGTGGCATTCTGCAGCTAGGCAAATCCTAACAGAGCTGACAGCTAGAGGCTAACTGCCCACAGCTAGGGCAACAAGCCCTCCCTTGAAGAAAGATCTAGAGGACACCTCTCCATGTCCAGTACCCATGGTCACTAGCCTTCTGGTAAACTAAGAGATAGTGAAGAGGCAAGTGGTGACAACAGCTTTCCCAACCATCTGCCAGGCCATCTCAAACTTCTGGTTAGAGAGTCCCAACTCTGTAATACTGAATATGATGCTTGCTGAACAGATGTTTTGACAGATAGACCAGGCCTCAAGATAGCTTCTCCACTGTGCTTCAAGATGGAATCTTGGGAGTAATTTTCATTTCCATTTCTGTTTACCAAGTTTAATGGCCACGTTCACCTGTTGGGGCTTAATTGGGGATAGTGGGAAATGCAGCAGATTACCTGTGAAAAGGTTTGGATTCTAGATCTCCTTCTAGAAGTTATTAGTTGTGTACGAAGAGCAAGTCATTTAACTTTTCTGATCTGTGATTCCTCAGCTATACATGGAATCTTGTTACCAAATGAAACACTTTAAAAACTATTAAACAGCATTTAAAATGCCCCTTAATAGTGATGTTACCCAGAGTTGTTGTGGGCCCTTTTGCCTTAGCACCCCATCCATCCATCCATCCATTCATTCATCCAACCATGTATTCATTCATACCTCCGTTCATTCATTAATTATTATTGTAATTCCTAACTTTCAATTTATAATTCCTCCAAACTTTTTAAGTCAAGTAAATGAGAGATTTTGTTCTCTGTTAATTTACATGGTCCTTCTCGAGGAGACTTAGGGCAAGCTCTGTTCCCACTTCGTGTAACCCATCTCTGTAAGAACACCCCTTTGCCACCACTGCTTACAAGTGTGACCCCTTTCTGAGCCCCAAACCCATCAGTTTATCAAAACCCACCTCCACTCTATTGCTTATTCCACTGGGTTCACTCACTCTGGTGCTTTCTCTGGGGTTTGTTTTATTTTTTTTTTTTCCCCTCATATAAACTTTCTTTTTAGGTTCAGTTCAGTTCAGTCACTCAGTTGTATCCGACTCTGCGACCCCATGAACTGCAGCACACCAGGCCTCCCTGTCCATCACCAACTCCCGGAGTTCACTCAGACTCACATCCATCGAGTCGGTGATGCCATCCAGCCATCTCATCCTCTGTTGTCCCCTTCTCCTCCTGCCCCCAATCTCTCCCAGCATCAGAGTCTTTTCCAATGAGTCAACTCTTCGCATGAGTTGGCCAAAGTACTGGAGTTTCAGCTTTAGCATCATTCCTTCCAAAGAACACCCAGGACTGATCTCCTTTAAAATGGACTGGTTGGATCTCCTTGCAGTCCAAGGGACTCTCAAGAGTCTTCTCCAACACCACAGTTCAAAAGCATCAATTCTTCGGTGCTCAGCCTTCTTCACAGTCCAACTATCACATCCATACATGACCACTGGAAAAACCATAGCCTTGACTAGATGGACCTTTGTTGGCAAAGTAACGTCTCTGTTTTTCAATATGCTATCTAGGTTGGTCATCAGTTTCCTTCCAAGGAGTAAGCGTCTTTTAATTTCATGGCTGCAATCACCATCTGCAGTGATTTTGAAGCCCCCAAAAATAAAGTCTGACACTGTTTCCACTGTTTCCCCATCTATTTCCCATGAAGTGATGGGACCAGATGCCATGATCTTCATTTTCGGAATGTTGAGCTTTAAGCCAACTTTTTCACTCTCCTCTCTCACTTTCATCAAGAGGCTTTCTAGTTCCTCTTCACTTTCTGCCATAAGGGTGGTGTCATCTGAAATCTGAGGTTATTGATATTTCTCCTGGCAATCTTGATTCCAGCTTATGCTTCTTCCAGCCCAGTGTTTCTCATGATGTATTCTTTTTATGTTAGCTCTTTGCAGTTTTTTCTCTTTATTATTCATTAAGACCTAACTTTTGGACCAAGTCCCAGCTGTTACAACTCATTTAAAAATGTTCTTTATCATTAAGTGTATCTTGCATACACAATAATATGTGACGTGTGGATAGATGCTCAGTTTAAAGACCAATAGAGCAAACATCTATGTAACAACCACCCAGGTTAAGAAATACTCTTATGATATATTTAGCCATTTAATGAATGCACATTTATTGGGTACCAACTTTGTATCCAAAAGTTAGGGATGTATATAATGATTGAGAGATCACTGGTTTCCGTAAAACAACTCACCATCATCTGCTAAGAAAGAAAGAAGCTGATGCATAATGTCAAGGTATGAAGGTACTTGGAGTAAGAAGTACAAACAAAATGTGATGGGATCATTACCTTCCTCTGGGCGAGAGAGGCTTCTAAGAGGATGAGATGCGGACTGGGTTTGAAGGGATGGTTTGTCTGGGGATGAAGCAAATTCTTGGCAAAGGCCACAGTGTGTGTCGTTGCAGAGCTGTGAAAATCATGGGGCATCTGGAAAAGACGCAAGTCGCTCCTTCTCCCGGCTCACACTTTGCTTCCTTGGCCCCGCTCTCTCCGGGGCCCTCTCACCACTCCCACTGCACACTGTTTCCTTAGTCCTCCACCCCCCATCAATGTTCGAGTTCTCACAGGTCTCCCATTCGGACCTCTTCTCATTTCGTTCACTTTCCCGTTCACTCATCTACTCACTCCACACTGATGGAGAAACGAATCTTCGATAAGTCTGGTCCGTATCAGGATCAACTGTGGGCTCGTTAGGATGCAGATTCTGCAGGTATGCATAAATACATGATATTTGTTTTGAGGACGTACTGTATAGCACGGAACTCTACTTATACACTGGGGTGTTGCTTTATAATGTTGTGTTACTGTCTACTGAACAGCAAAGTGAATCAGCTATGCATATATATAGACTACACTTTGCCGTGCAGAAAGTAATACAACATTGTAAAGCAACTACGTTGTTGTTGTTGTTCAGTGGCCAAGTCGTGTCCAACTCTTCACAACCCCATGGCCTGCAGCACGCCAGGCTTCCCTGTCTCTCATCATCTCCCAGAGTTTGCCCAAGTTCATGTCCATCGAATCAGTGATGCCATCCGACCATCTCCTCCTCTGTTGCCCCCTTCTCTTTCTGCCTTCAGTCTTTGCCAGCATCAGGGTCTTTCCCAATGAGTCAGCTGTTTGCATCAGATGGCCAAAGTATACTATATGCCAACAAAAATTAATTTTACAACAGGTAGATTCTGGTCCCCAGCTGCACAATCAGAACCTTCAGGATAGAGTCCCAGGATCTGCATTTTAACATTGTCACCAGGTATTTCTAATGCAGATGATTGGGCCTCTTGGAGAAACATGGTGAAGGGATTTCTTGAGTGGAGAGGGGAGGTGTAGAGGAATTCAGGAAGTGGTTGGAGATGGTCTTGTGCTGCCCACCTCCATGCTGCCCCTTCCTCACGTCTACCGCCTGCTTCAGCTCCCCTCTTGCTATTGCTTCTTCCTCCTCGTACGTCTCCTCCTGTCCCTGGCCATCTGCAGAGCCCCACGTGTGTGTCACGTCCCTGCTCCATGCCACCCCCTGCCTGAGGCATAGTGTGTCTGGACTCTGTCTGCAGAGTGCCCCCAAACAAAGGAACCACCACACGAGGTTGATGGTCAAGCTGAAAACCCCTGCCTCGCCTCTTATCCTCTTCCTTTTGGGGGCTTCTTTCCTGAAGCAGGAAAAAAGAAACTGAAACGCCCCTCTAAAAATCTGGGGAAGGCGTGCTCAGGGATGACATCAGAGGCAAAGAGTGCTGTTGGTCTGATTTGCACTTCTATCACTGAGAATATTTGAATAGTTTTAAGACATGTAAACTGAGAGACTAGACATTTTCACTGAAATATATGCATGGAAATATGATTCTCATGGGGACACATGCTTGCATCTGTGTGTCTACAAGTGTTTACTTGCACAGTCACACTTGCAGACCCAGAACCTTGGTTCTCCCGGCTTTGTCTGCATCAAATGTGTATGTGGATGTATAATTAAAGATTTTAAACACTTGATTTTGAGAATCTGTTTTGCAGCTGCTGTGCTCAGAAAATTCCTCAGCTACTGCGGGTTAATGGGAGTTCTAGCAAGTGTTTCTCTCTGTGCTGCTCTCTTTTTGTAAAGCTCCTGTCTTTCCTCCCTCTCTCTCTCTCTCTCTCTCCCCCTCCCTCTCCCTCTCTCTCTCCCCTCCCTCCCTGCCTGCCTCTGCTCTTCCCTCCCTCCCTCTCTCTGAGATAGCAGACAAGAGAGAAACTGGAGCGGCTTGCCCTGAGAAGCGTGCTTGTGTGTGTGGATTGGCAGGATCCTGTGGGTTCCTCGTCCATCAATGCAGTGTTCTTGGAGGGAAATGCAATGTTGGAGCAGGGGTTAAGCTGGACCAGGAAGGTGGCTGGACGCTCAGAGAGGCTGGGATCCTGGTTTAGCCAAAGGCTGGAATCACAGGAATGTTTCACCGGGGTCTGCTCTGAGAATTCCCAGACCCCCATGGATTTTAGAATTTCCCAGCCTTTCCTCCTTCACCTTCGCACTCTCTTACTTCCTCCTGAGATGGCCCCCGATCTGCGAGAGACATATGAGAGAAGCTATTTATTAACAGATGCGAAGAAATGGATTCTGCACTTGATTATTTAGCCATGATTTATCAATGATGATGGATTGGAAAGCGGTGTAAGTAACAGTTATATTCCTGTAGTTAGATGGTCTGTCTTAGTTGCTCTTTTCTTTTTTGCTTTAGCTTTTCTAGTGAATTTCCTTTTGAGAAAAGTGAAGAATAAAATGTATGAAGTATAGAGAAGTTAGAAGTTAGGAGGGTCCAGCTTATATGAGCGTTCTCCTTGCTCAGTCGACTTGCAGAATACATCAGCTGTATCAAGTGAGACATACAAACTGCCCACAGAGAATCTGCAAACATCCCCCAGAGGGTGAGGCTAAAATGGGAAATAAATGAACCAGGGATTTGAACTGACAATCATTGCTATAATCAGACGTGTTCAGAGGCGCTAAAAAAATTGACATTAGCTCATTTGAGAGTCAAAGGCAGAATTGACATGTGCTGTCTTCACAGGATCATAAAAATGAAGTTAGCCTGTGGCTCTCAGAATAGCTTCTTTGTGGCTACATAAATGTGACATGGATTTTTTTCCCCCTAATATTAATTGTTGACTATATTTACCTTCCATTTCAGCTTGAGACAGAACCCCTCCCGTTCTAGAACGTAATGTCCGGTCACCCCACGGCTGTATGACATTGGCAATTTGAAAGGCACTCACTGCCAGTCAATGCCAGTCAGAAGATATTCCATTTTTCTATGCCAGGGCTTGATTTAAGCACTTAATTTCCAGTATTTGGTTGGGGTGGGAAGGTGGGAACAACAAGTAAGTTTAAGACCGAAACCCATTTATTTCACAGGAGAGAGTAACAGCTCTCTAGAAGATTAGAAATGGAAATTAAAGAAGATGATTTGCTTTTTCTTCAGGATTTGAAATGAGGCTAATTTTGTATAGAAAGAGTAACTTAAGCTTTCTTGATTTAAGAAAACAACATTTTAAAGGGAACTTTTAAGATCGTAAACCGCTTAGGTAAGAACATCAAAACAGATTGCTAACATTTTTATGACCAGTTGAAACTTTTTCTCTTGGAGTCTATCCGGTAGTGTTATTACAAACATGTCTGGCTTCAAACTTGCTTAGTTATTTGGAAGAGGGATTTCTACCGGGGACGCTGTAAAGAGCTTTTCTGAGTGATCTTTTGCCTTTCTCATCCATCACATCCATACTGTAGCCCCTGCCCCTGCCCCTTCCCAGCTCCCATCCTGCCTCTGAGTCTTGGAACCTCATAAAAGACCTTTCTAAAGATTCCCTTTAGCATGCCCTGCCCAGCTCTGGACAGAGGAAGTACTGTAATGCAACACACAAGGCTGCCAAATTTGGAATTGAATGAGCTCAGTTGATTCCTGAATATTAAATCAGTTCTATGAGCCACTGAATGAGATCATATCTTGTAAACCTGACCCAGAGTGTTGCTAACTTTACTGATGGGCATTTTGCAGCTTCAAGGGCTGCAGCACTGGGCACCTGAGGGGATCAGCCTAAAACCAAAGGAAATCCTCCCACTCTTCTCAGATTCCAGCTGGCCACATATACCTAGGGCCACGCCTTTTAAAATATGTCCTTTGTTATCAAGGGAAATCTGAGACAGAAAACACATGTTGGCAGCGTCACGTGAGTGCCTCTGCACATGAAGTGGTAGCATCACAGGGGAAATGCTTTCGACCTTGTGCTGTTTTGTTTGGGTTTCTTGTTTATCAGGATTCTGGCAGGCTTGTGCATCTGGAAGAGGTTTGGGGTAGGAGGGTACTGAAAAACCTAAAGCAAAACCTGAAGGGGAAAGGAAAGTCACTTAAAAGCAAGGTCAGACCAGAAATGGAATAACTCTCTTACCCAAATTCCAGTTCTCATCCTTAAGTTTTAGTTTCCTGTTAAAGCAGACACTGATCATTGCCTTCCTGGGCTTGTAGAGATCGATTCTTTCCCACTGCTTTTAGATTTTGAGCAAAGAAGGGGCAATTTCTCCAGAAACAGAAAAGCCAATAAGAAACCATCTTCTGCGTTTCTGTTCCCTTAGGGCCAGCAGCTCTCTTCCATCCCCATGTGCCCCTCCCGCCTTTCTCCTCTCTGCCAGTCCAGGCTCTCTGTGCCTCAGAAGCGTCCCCCTTGAATCTCACCTGTGTCCTGTTAAAAAGACCTGCTGCCAAGGGCAGGGTTTTCGGGGAGGGTGGAGAGAGCTTTATAGTGGTGCGTGAGCAAGGGGGCTAGTAACGCTGACACCTGCAAACAGTCTCTGAGAGAGGCGGCTGATTGGCATCAGTAAAACTGCTGAGCAATTAAAACCAAAACAAAACAAAAAACCTGAAAGTCAAGGTGAAAGAAGAGAAAGGGAAGGAGCTGTTGTCTCTGAGGAGTGTCAGGCAAAGTTCTGTTAAGTGCCCAGAAGGTCTAAATTGATAACGCCAGATGGTTAAGACCGTCTTGAACTGATCACTACCTTGCAGATGGAGCCCAGCTTTCACTGTGGCCCTGGAATCTTGCTGCAAAGCTTTGCTGGGGATGCACTGTCCGTCCTCTCATTCCGCTTGGCTCCCCCCTTCTCTAACTCTAGGTCCCCATCTTCCATGGCGATGGCTTCTGCTTTACAAGTGGAAGCTAAGAAAGGTTCTAAAACCACCTCCTCAGATCTGTCACTGCGGGGAAAAAAACTGTTAGGGTCCTCATCGCTGTTCTCCCAGGTCTAGTTTGTGCTCTTGCACTGATTAAGACTTAGCTTTATACCTGATGCTTCTCTCCGGGAACTTGCTCTTCTCTGGTCTCGCCTGTACTGCAGGGGGTGTTCACCTTCCTGGGGCATTTCGCTGCAGAACCATGACCTCTTCATATACTGTGCCCATCCTTAACCTCCCCTGCCCACCCAAGGCCTGGGAGAGACTGCAGGGGAGAAATGTGTCTGCAAAAAAATGTGGTAAAGAAAGCTGTTTGGTGAAAGGTGTCTATGCAAGTTTTCCTGGTGACCGGAAGGACCTGCCTTCTCTCGCTGCCTTCTGAGTCGTCGGAAGACCCACACTTAGTTTACATCTGCCTTCAGTAGAACCCAGAGGTACTCTGCCCATCTGAGCCCTTGGCCAGTAAATTGCTCAGCTTCTCTGAACTTCTGTTCTTTGCACCGGTAAAATGCATGCACAACTTATCTCATCAGGTTTTGTGAGAATTAAATGAAGACACGTGGTACTTAGCATGGCGCCTGGTTGTGTCCTTGAGAGGATGCTGTCCTCACGTATTGCTCTCAGCAGTGGGCCTGTCGGTCAGACATTTTCAATAGAGTTCCCACGACCTAAGTGATGGGGATCTTGAGGAAGACAGTATGATAGAACATAAAGAGAAGTGGGTAAGAGTCAAGACCTGGGTGTTTTCATTCCAGCTCTGTTAGTAATCACTGTGTAACCTCGAGGAGGTTATCACCCGTTCCCATCACTCTGGCCCCACTGACACTCTTCCCTGTCCCTAAACAGGTTGCTCCATTACTCACCGCACCTCAATTCATGCTGCTTCGGTCAGCTGCCATCCTCTCCTCCTGCTCTTGGCTAATTCCTTTCTTCTCTTCTTCTATGAGATCTGTCCTGATCCCTTGTGCCAGGTCAGGACGCCCCACTCTGTGCAATTCCCAGGCACCCCAATGGATGAGGCTTCATCTCCCTGCCCACTTTGTGGCCCTGTCATTGCCTGGAGAGGGACGCTGCTGCCTGAAGCTCCTCGTTTGGTGTCAAGACCAGGACGCTGCTTGATAAATACTTGCAGAGTGGATGCACAAGGGAAAGGATGAGTGAAGAGTCCCTGCTGCCTCCATGGTTGGTCTTGAGGGAAGAAAGAAATGAAAGAATGTTTGTGGAAGGCTTTGATGAGTAGAGATGGCACTTGGTTTTAAGTTTGTAGGTGGCACAGTGTACCTTGAGTACCAGTGTTTCAAGTTGGTCTCTCAGATCCTAGGATTCATAAGTTTCAGTGACACAAACAAGGTTCTTTTTTGTACTGTCCTCGTAGTACAGGACCCCTTCTTTGTCTAGAAATAGGACGGGCTTTATGTGGGCCAGAGGCTCTGATGTTTGAGACTATAAGCAACCGAGCTTCTCATTCCACAGGGAGAGATAAGGCTCTGAAAGCCCCGGCCCCTGAGGGCAGCCCAGTGTGGCTTCACCCTCCTGGGCATGAGTAGCGGGTGGTGGCAGGTCCCTGCCAGAGAGGATGCAGGAGGGGTTCTCAGAGCAGAGGTGGGGAGAGAGAGGAAGAAAAGGGCCCTCGGCATGAAAAATCCACATCACTTATTTCGTCAGCTTCATCACTGAGGCAGCTCAGGCAAGTGAGGAGTAGGGACTTTGGAGCCTGACAAACTTGAGTTTGCATTCCAGCCTTATCAGTGGGACTTTGCTATGTTTCTTGAGCCCTCTCGCCGAAGGTTGTGGTTTCCCATAGCAGTGCTTGAACTCTGGCCCAACATGAAACAGCTCTGCCTTAATGTTAGGTCTGTTTCTTCTTCAGAATTTTTTTTTTCCTGCAGGAAGAAAAGAAAGCATGTTTAACAGAAATAGTTATTCTTAATGACCAGTCCTGATGCAGAGCCACAAGATGGCTAGAGGTGACAAGATCATGTCCATGAGTGTGCTTTGTTAACAGACAACTCTACAGAGATGTATATATTCATACTATGTGTGTGTACACACACACACACACACACACACACACACACGTACATATATCTGTGGAAAAGCCCCACTGCAGCTGCCTTTGCCATTAGGCTGAGTGCACTGTGGATCTATTACTCACCTTCACCTCTTCAGGTCCAGCCCAGGAGTTGTGCAAGCTCATTTTTCACTTTCCTCTGACCCTCGATGTCTCCACAAATGAGCCACCTGCTGTATCGTGGTGCTGGGGTGGAGATGTAGGGTAAAGTAATGAGCCTGCAAGGCCTTCCTACACCTATTGGCTGTTCTAGAGGGAAATTGAGGAATACTGCAAAGCCACAAATCTGAGCTGTCAGCTCATAAATATGTAAGCTCCTCGCTTAGGTAATAAGCTCCTTGACAGCCCAAACTGTCATTTGCACATGCTCGTCAGCTGAACACAAAGTTCCAGTTGCCAGACTGTCCCTGGATACTGAGGACTAAAAGCTGGCGAGTGGAGAGTGGGGAGGGGGAGCTGGGCTGATGGGTCTTTAAAGGTCTCCGGCTGCTCTCCATGGCTGCTGGCTTTGCTCCCCATCCCACCATGGGTGGGGGGTAGGGAGCTTTCTCTCTTGGTATTTTGATTACTAAATGTGGGCAAGAATTTTGCAGTGTGGCGCTTGAGATAGGAAGAGGGTTAAATATATAAATGGTGACAGGAAAAAATAGTGCCCAGCATTTAGCTTTTGGCAACAATGACTAAATCTGTCCAAATTTCAATCTCTTGTATTTGTGTTTAAAACTCTACTAGGAGTTTTGATGGAGAAGGCAATGGCACCCCACTCCAGCACTCTTGCCTGGAAAATCCCATGGACGGAGGAGCCTGGTGGGCTACAGTCCATGGGGTCGCTAAGAATCAGACACGACTGAGCGACTTCACTTTCACTTTTCACTTTCATGCATTGGAGAAGGACATGGCAACCCACTCCAGTGTTCTTGCCTGGAGAATCCCAGGGATGGGGGAGCCTGGTGGGCTGCCGTCTATGGGGTCACACAGAGTCGGACACGACTGAAGTGACTTAGCAGCAGCAGCAGCAGCAGCAGGAGTTTTGATAAAAATCAAATCAGCAGTTTATGATATGTATATCTAATTTTAAAATATAGGCCTGCAAAAAAAAATATATATATATATATATATAGGCCTGCAGGTCAGATTCAGGGGAGGAAGCAGATATTTGGTACACAAACATTTATCAAGCACCTAATATGTTTACAAGCAGTTTGTAAGTTTGGGGGATTCAAAAGTGTATTAAGGAGAGATGTTCTTAAAACACAAATTAATTATAGTGTAATACACTATGATAAACCACAAAATAGCTCTACTGACAAAATATTATCGGAACATACGGAAGAAAAGGATAAATTCTCCTTTGGGTGGTAGGAAAGGAGTGCCAGGCATTAGAGCTGGGTCTAGAAGGATGAGTAGGGAGGTGGCAGGGAGGGGAGGGCATTTTAGATAGGAATTGGCTTAAGTCTCTGTTTATACACAGAAGCATGAAAGTGTGTGGGTGTTATGAATTTATCTTCATATTACACAATTAAAACAAAATCGTTTTTGGATTCTCAAAATAGGCAGTGATTACTAATGTGTGTGTGTGTGCTTAGTCGTTCAGTCATGTCCAACTCTTTGCAACCCTCTGGACTGTAGCCCGCCAGGCTCCTCTGTCCATGGAGATGCTCCAGGCAAGAACACTGGAGTGGGTTGCCATACCCTCCTCCAGGGGATCTTCCCGACCCAGGAATCGAACCTGTGTCTCTTATGTCTCCTGCATTGGCAGGCGGGTTCTTTATTACTAGTTCCACCCGGTAAGCCCACTTTTACTAAAGGTATAATGTCCCGAATTCATGATAGTGGAAAAGGTACTAATGAGCCTTCTAAGGGTAGAGTAAGGTTTTAGATGCTTTTAATAGTAAGTCAAAATGTCAGAGTGGTTACAGAAGCATTTTTGCGTAGGGAGAGCCCTTAGGGATCAGGTATTTTGTTGGCTTTTGACTCTTTGAAGAATGGCGTTTTGGATAAGGAAGCTGGGCCAGGTGCCTGGGAGCAGAGTTAGTGAGAAGCACCACACTCTCACATACTCACGGTTGGGCCCAATTCATTCTTTCATCTACAAATGTTCCTAACGCTCTTGCCACATGGAGGCTAAGTATTGGGATAAGATACTGGCTGTACCCTCCAGGAGCTTACAGCTTTGTAAGGGCATAAGACACGGACGTAAAGAATATATAATGGGAAATTATTTTTAAAATAAAATGAAAGGGAGTTATTAAAATTCAGAAGTTGGAAAACTATTTGCTAGTAAAATGGACGACTGTGTTCTGATAGAGAATTCGCTGTATTAACGCAGACTTTTATAGTCACAGTTGCTTTATTTAAGAAGTTTTGACCATCCAATAAGTGGGGAAAGCTAGGTAAAGTTGTTTGACTTAGCCATATTTTTATTCTGGGGAAATGCAGAGCAGGATTAAAATTGAATTGTTGAATTGTCGTTCATTGACAGCTTAATAAGAACATATTGTTCAAGTACAAGAACATTATTGATTTAATTACCTTGAAAATATGATTGTGACAAATATCTATTTTTCTTAAAAAAAAAAAATCAAAGATTCATCAGTTAGTTAACGATAAATGTGAGCAGTATCTAAAGGTGTCTCTCATCAGAACTACCCCAAGGATAAGTCAAGGAAATGTGAACTTTGAGCCCCCTCTGGAGGAAAGAGGAAGAGCCCTCCCTGACTGGTCTGGGAGCAAATGGTTTCTTTTCTAAAAGTCAGAAATGGAAAAAAGAATCATCAAATGACTTTTGGAATGAACCTTCTGAAACAGAAGTCTACGACTTTTAACTCATGGAGAACCCAGTGAGGATATTTGCTTCAACAGGCAGCTTCAAAACCATCCCTCCTCCAAAGGCTTGCTATAGCAAATGCTGGGCACAGACTAATAATGAGTACAATAATTATATTAGTTTTATGAACAAAATAGCCAACAAAATCCCATAGCACAAAGTATTTTATGGATTACCATCATTTAAGGAGCAAGCAAAATGCAAAAACAACCCCTCCCAAAGTGTTTTTATTCATTTATGCATTCTACTAGTGTTTATTGAGTACTTGAGTACCTGTGGGTGTACCAGGCACCATCCTTGGCGAGAAATGAAGGAAACAAAAGCCTTGCATGAAACTTACATGGGAGCGGGAGATAGTAAGTACCAGCTCTGACCATATGCCTTTCCTTAGGGAACACAGCAGAATGAGTGAGGCTGTGGGTATGGAGTCAGACTGACAAAGATACTGGTGAATCTGGGAATCCTTGGGTTAGATTGTGCCAAACTCTTTAAAAAGAATTAGATGGAATCTTATTTTAGTTCTCCTAAAAATAAAAATAACCACCTTTCCCACAGATGATGAAGAACCTGTTAATATAAATGGACAGGCTTGGTTTGGAAGATATTTAGAAATTTAAATAAATCAGAATATGCCCTCAAAACATAGCTGTGCAGAACCTCTGGGCTATAGGAACCCTTAAATGTAAATTGCCTCCAGCTCGACAGATGTTTCCAAACTCTTCTATTGGGAAGCATGTGAGGACCATAGGGTTGTTCCTATTAGAAAGACAGGCAGCCAGACTTTCTTCTTCAGTGTCATTAATAAGTGAAAGTTGCTCAGTTATGTCTGACTCTTTGCAATCCCATGGAGTATACAGTCCTTGGAATTCTCCAGGCCAGGATACTGGAGTGGGCAGCCATTCCCTTCTCCAGGGAACCTTCCCAACCCAAAGATCGAATACAGGAGTCCTGCATAGAAGTTGAATTCTTACCAACTGAGCCACCAGGGAAGCCCAAGAATACTGAAGTGGGTAGCCTATCCCTTCTCCAGTGGATCTTCCCGACCTAGGAATTGATGGGGGTCTTCTGCATTTTTTTTTTTTAATTACCAGCTGAGCTACCAGGGAAACCCATGTCCTTGATCAGGGGCCAACTCCATCTATTCATCCATCTATCCATCCAGGTTTATGAATTGCTCACTATGTTGAGGCAATGCTGAGAACGTACTTGCAGGAAAGACAGATATGGCTCCTGACATTATGGAACGTTTAATATTGTAAGGAAGTCGCAGTCACAGTCAGTTTTAAGAAGCAGTACCGGCAAGTCACACTTTTGGTCCGTTCCTCATCGTGGCCAGGGACCACACTGGCAGGTGCCTGGCTGGCGTGAAAGACGTAGCAGTCAGATTCTATCAGTCTCTGTACAGCAGAGACCACTTATTTCCTGTACGTGAAGGAAAATGACACTGTCTACACCCAGTTTAACTCGTGGGCCAGTTTAAACAACTGTGTTAGTTTGCTTAAGAGCATTTTGATTTTGCATATGTATTGATTTTTCTAAGTGCTCCGGGACACTGCCTGATGAGTGAGGATGAAAACTGGTTATCCTACACAGTCATTCTGGAATGAGGACTCCTTGTCAGAGAAGCAACTAACAAATAATTGCCTCCAGCACATAAAAGCTGCAGACACATGGTTGATGTAAGAATCTAGTTTCTACTGGTGGTTTCCAGGCCGAAGCAACTGCATCAACAGAGACTTCCCTGACATCTGATTTAAGGTTGTAGAAGACCTCAATTTATTTACTGACTTTGTCCTCTTTTCTGACCTTTCTTTGCTATAAATACCACCTCCACTACCCACCCACCCCCACCAACAGCACAACCAGAATTTCATGATGCCCAGGACTGGAACACAGTAGATTCAGTATCATAGAGACAGTTGCAATAAGCCCTGGTGAGCCATGTTGAGAGTTGACGCAGAATGGCTTAACAGGGCTTAAAGGAAAGGCATCTCTTTTACCTTTCTTCTTATGATTATATTTTAAGAAGCTTATGGGAAAGAATCTCTGAAAAGAAACATTTAGGATATAGCTTTCACATTAATATTTTATTATAACAGTAATTGTAGCACACAGACATTTACTAGGTATGTACTATGCACCAGGAGCTGTTCTAAGACATCTGTTTGTTTAAATCTCACGACAACCCCACACAGTGGCCACCTGTTTTGCAGCTGAAGAAACTGTGGCATGGGAAGGGTAAGGAGCTCAACAAAGGTCACAGAGCTGTGAGTGTCAGACAGAAGATCCAAACTCAGAGCACTTGGCTCCACAATCTGTAAACTCCGGGGTGTTTCTCCTTTCTGCCTCTTGAGGGAACTCTGAAATACTGAAGTACTTAATGCTAAATCATTGTTTGCTGGAGCATGTACTGAATCACATGTCTTCATTTACAGAGCTCTTCTCTCCACCCAGAGAATCCTTGAGCCCTGTTGAAATCATAGGCATGGAAGAGGCTGGAATGTTCTATTCTAGATCCCAACCCAGGGATCAAATGTGGGTCTCCTGCTTTGCAGGCAGATCCTTTACCTACTGAGATACCAGGGAAGTCCCAGATTTAACAGATCATTTATTATCTAATAATCTAAAATCACAGATAGCATCTTACCAGTTTTGGCCCACCTAACTAACTTTAAAAGAACTACAAGTATTGATCAATACAATATTGTTACATAGTACATTAGGTAGGAGCTCCTTTTAGCAGCCTTGATAAAAATGTGTGAAAAATCACCTAGAAGATCAATAAATAGCAGAATAGTCATATATAACATTAAGAATTTATACCCTAAGTGATTTTAAGTGGCTTATAAAATTATGTATTTATAAAATAAATTAGATCCGTACATATGTATACATATTTCCCTATATATATATATATATAGGGAGAGAGAGAGAAGTGTGTGAGAGAAAGATATCAGTTCCTGGACCAATTTGATTATTGCTATTGGACATTAACTAGACTTTGGCTAAGTTGGTAATGAGTTTTCTGGCAATGCGGGAGACCCAGGTTCAGTCTCTGGGTGGGGAAGATCCTCTGGAGAAGGAAATGGCAACACACTCCAGTATTCTTACCTGGAAAATCCCATGAACAGAGGAGGCTGTTGGGCTACAGTCCGTGGGGTCACAAAGAGTCAGACACAACTGAGTGACTAACTTTCACTTTCAAGGTAAATGAATCAGAAGGAGAGTGAAAAAATGCAGAAGGGAACAAAACACGTATTGGGCTCACTGGCTGCAGACCATCCTAATGGCCACTGTTCATCCATCCTGCCCTTTATCTTCACACAGACCCTCTTGGTGGGAATTATTATCTTTCTACAGATCCAAGAGTGGCAAAGCCAGGATTTGACCAGGACTCTCTGACTGCAGGGCTTCCCAGGTGGCTCACTGGTAAAGAATCTGCCTACCATCGCAGGAGATGCAGGAGACTTGGGTTTGATCCCGGGGTTGGGATTCCCCTGACAGAGGAAGTGGCAAGCCACTCCAGTATTCTTGTCAGGAATATCCCATGGACAGAGGAGCGTGGTGGGCTATAACCTATGGGGTCACAAACAGTCAGACTGAGCAACTGAGCACACACACACTCTGACTCCAAAGCCTGTTTTTCATATTGAGTTATTATTTTTACCCAATAAAGTTATACAGAGTTTGTCTGGAGACTGTTAGTCTTCCTTGGAGATTTTTTAAGGGAATTTTAATATAGAGAACAGTGGGTAATAGCATAGTTACCTGTAAATAGCAAGTATTCAATAAGTATTTTTAGAATAAAATGAATAATAAATGCATAGATAACAAGATGAAAAACATTTACTTTTTACAAGCTATAGAAATGTTTAAGGATGCTTTTATGTTAGCCTCTATAAAAACAAAACTATACATAGCATCATAATTCAGCTCAAGGCATTTAGGTGAAGCCTAAAAATATAATTTTTTATATTTTTCCTTCTATAGTTTCTTAAAACAATGGTGTAGACCTCCTTATCTTTATTTCTTTATAGCCCCCATTTATTTCTCAATCTGTTGGAATGAACTCCACCTCTCCTCTGACTCTGGTCAAAGCTGATGATGAATTTATTCATTCTAATCCAGTGGACACTTTTCACTCTCTGTCTTTTTTGGTCTCTTAGTAACATTAACATTGTTCCATCTTTTCCGTCTTGTTCCATCTTTTCCCTCGTCTCTCTGGCTGCTCTTTTTCAGACTCCTTTGATACCTCCTATTGCATCTACTCATTAAATGCTGAGGTTTCTGATGGTTCTGTTTTGAGCCACTTTGAGTTCTCATTCTTCTCTGCACCTCCCTGGACCATCTCACATCCATTCACACAACTTCAGTTGCCAACTTCATGCTGAAGATTCTCCAATCTGAAAAACTAAGCCAAGTAGTTTTTAAATCCAAATACCATAAATGAAGCTCTAGACATAGACTATGTATCTTGAAAATAAGTGGTTTCTGTCTATGGAGTCAAAGGCAAGTGTAAAAATATTTCTTAGCCATTTCTTGGTAATTAGTCATGCATTAAGAGTCACTTTTGTGCACCTTTGAATACAGCACTGAATGGCTCTTTGCATTGGTTGCTAGTGATTTGTTTGGCAGAGTAGAGGGAAAGCATAGAAATTTAAAGAGTTTCCAGCCACTTACAATTGAATATCATTTGTAAAGATAAAGTAGCTCTGAAATTTTAATGGAAATCAATGTGAAATAAGATTCAATTTGTAAAAACTTAAATTACAAGCAATTTGTAGAAGTATATTGTGTAAATGCAAGAATTCACAGGAGGAGAAGGTGATTGATTGGTTATATAATGTGCATTACATTCTGTCCAATGGCATGTGACTTTGTTCACAGACACAGCTGGATGGCATCTGGGACTAGAGAACAGGATCACATCACCCGTTCCTAGGTGCTCTATCAGTATATAAATATTGTGCTCAGTCGCATCTGACTCTGCTACCCCATGGACTGTAGCCCCCCAGGCTCCTCTGTCCATGGGATTTCCCAGGCAAGAATACTGGAGTGTGTTGCTATTTCGTGTTCCAGGGGATCTTCCCGACCCAGGGATCAAACCTGGGTCTCCTGCATTACAGGCAAATTCTTTACTGCTGAGCCATCTGTGAAGCCCAATGTAATTATTATCTTTATAATAATATCAGAACTAGGAATTTTATTCTTAGCCAAGGATTGAATGCCAGGAAACTATAGTTATAATTAATGTGTAAGTAAGTTGAGATAGTACTTGAAACCTATATGGGTGCTTAAGGTAATCCTGTTCCAAATTCTGCAAAAATGGTGATCATTGAACTTCGGATTCTAATACCTAAGAGTAACTACAGCATATAAAATTTAATTTACCCATTTTAGAACTCACCTGCCTAAAAATAATAGGTCCACTAAAGTAAACAATAGTAAAATATGCAGTTTAACATGGCTCAGGTTTCTTTATGGAGTTAACCAGGAAATTTGAACTAAATCCTCATTGTATTTTGACAAATTTCTCCATTGCCTGTAATTTATTTCAAAATAGTTTTTTCTTTATACCGGTTTAATTATTAATTGTTTGATCATTGTTCTCAAAAATACTTTTTAACTATAAGACAAAAAAGTAGCAAGACTGTAATAGACTTTACTTTTTTAATTAATTGATTTTGGGGGCCGCTCTGGGTCTTTGTTGCTGCGTGCAGGTTTTTTCTGGCTACAGTGAGTGGGGGCTATGCTCTAGTTTCAGTGCGGGCTTCTCATTGTGGTGGCTTCTCTTGTTGTGGAGCACAGGCTCTAGGGCGTGCAGGCTTCAGTAACTGTGGCTCCTGGGCTCAGTTGCCCTGTGGCATGTAGGATCTTGCTGGACCAGGGATCAAACTCGTGTTCGCTGCACTGGCAGGCAGATTCTTAACCACTGGACCACCAGGGAAGTCCCAGTAAAGACTTTAGCTGAGAAAGATGTGAATTACTTGGGAGGAATCCACTGCATTATCTTTTTATTATTCTATATTATTTAATTTCTTTATTATTCTCCCTGCCTCCTCCCTCCATACCCATGCTACACACACACACACACACACTAACATGCACACACATGTACATGTCCAGATTTCAACAACCCCAGATGCAGTGTGCAAAGGGACGGGTTTGAGAGCATCCATCCTTGGTGGTCAAATCCATGTCCTGGCAGTGGAGACAGGCACCCGGACCTACCTCCTGTTTCCTGCCCAGGCTGTTTCCTAGCGTAACTGCCTCGCTCATGTAGAATCATCAAATAAGCAAGAACATGCAACAAAAAATAAAGCACAGATCTTTGTTAGCAGTCTTGACACACAGTCACCAAAAGAATTGCCCCCATAGTTTGTTGTTGTTTTCTGATGCTGAAACCTGGAAACAAACCATAAACTAAAATTTTATTGTGGTAAAATATACGCAACTTTACCCATCCTTGAAGAAGGGAATGGCAACCCACTCCAGTGTTCTTGCCTGGACAGAGGACCTTGTGGGCTAGAGTCCATGGGGTTGCAAAGAGTCAGACACGACTGAGCAACTAACACTTACCCATCCTATTTTTCTCATGTTGTCGGAGAAGGCGATGGCACCCCACTCCAGTACTCTTGCCTGGCAAATCCTGTGGACGGAGGAGCCTGATGGGCTGCAGTCCATGGGGTTGCTAGGAGTCGGACACGACTGAGCGACTTCACTTTCACTTTTCACTTTCATGCATTGGAGAAGGACATGGCAACCCACTCCAGTGTTCTTGCCTGGAGAATCCCAGGGACGGGGGAGCCCGGTGGGCTGCCATCTATGGGGTCACACAGAGTCGGACACGACTGAAGCGACTTAGCAGCAGCAGCAGCATGTTGTTGTGCGGCATCTCCACCATCCATCCCCAGACCTCTTCATCTTAGCAAACTGAAACTCCATCCCCTTGAAACAGTAGCTCCTCATCCCCTGCCTCCCTCAGTCCCTGGTAACCACAATGTCGCTTTTTGTCTCTCTGGTTTTGACTACTCGAGGTACCACACTCAAGAAGAATCATACAGTATTTGTCTTTTTGTGCCTGACTTACTTGACTAAGCATAATGTCCTTAAGGTTCACCCATGTTGTATCTTGTGTGAGAACTTCCTTCCTTTCTGCCAACCCCTGCAGTCCTAAGTGGCCATGATTATCATAGACGCTTCCTCCTTTCACAAGTTAATTTGCTCTGGAGTAATCTCTCATCTATGCTGTCTGCTCCATGGAGATGGATTGTCAACTTCATTGAAAACAAAAGCTGCCTCCTTTCCTCTGCTTATGAACATGCCTATGATGAGTTCACCTATATATTTTTAAATTGGAGTATAATTGCTTTACAATGTTGTATTAGTTTCTGCTGTACAACTTCATGAATCAGTCATGTGTATACGTGTATCTCTTCCCTCTTGGACCTTCCTCCCACCCCTCCAGGTCATCACAGAGTACCAAGCTGAGTTCCCTGTGCTATGAGGCAGCTTCCCACTAACTGCCTATTTTACGCATGATAGTGTATATCTGTAATGTGATTTTGCCATGTTTTTCAACAATCTGCATAGACTCCCTTCCAAGTGACCTGGCAGTAGAATAAATATGAGAGGAAGGGGTGTGAGTTTCTTTCTACCTCTCTCCCTCAAGTGGGGCTGCTGAGGTATCAGCAGTCTAAAAGATTGCCCCGAATCTGGGGTTGCCTGACCTTGCAACAGAGGTGGAGGGCAGGCACTCTGAACTGCTGCTGTGTCTGGTTCCTACTCTTTTTTAATGCAGAGACCCCTAGCAGATTGTTTTTCTTTGAAATAACTTACTTAATGATTTCTTCAGATTTCAGCTATACCAAATAATTTGTTAAATAAAAAGAAACATTGATATTAAAGAGGAAAAAAGAAATTACTTCCATTAGCAAACAAAACTAACATATATTCACATTTAATTAACCAAGAAGCCCCCAAACCAGAGTGTGTCACCCAGCATTGACAATTAATTATCTTTGCTGTGAGAGAGCTACAGGTATTGAGCAAAGAGTTACAGATTAAAGGCTTTGTTTTCTCTGCAATTGCTGTCCATTTCTAGCTATCACACCTTGATAGCAGCTCGCTGCTTCAGGCAGCAAATTATATCTGAAGTATGTAATTTCATGTCAGTTTTTAATTTCACATGATCAAAATATGGGGAAAGTGAGGATAAAGCACTGTTCCTTTTAAAATAAAGACATTAAATGAACAACTGCTTTTCAGTTTCTTATGCTTTTTAAGATAATTTTCTACCAAACAGCTAAGGAAGATAAATATGAGAGGAAACTAGGGAATTAGTGGTCACCCTTGGCTTTTAAATGGGCTCTCTGTTTATGGTAGATCATGTGGTTTCTTCCTTTGAACATTATATTAGCATATATATAAATGATTTAACTAGAAACTACTGGAGTTAGCATCTAAAAGGCTGCATGATATAATGAAAAGAACATTAGATTCATTAGATTCTTGAAATCAAATTATCTGGAATATGCTTATTCCTTGAAGGAATCTTAATTTTAGTTAGCTATTTCTTGCAATGTAGTCAATATCCATACATATATTATGGACAATTGTTTCTCTGCAGAAAAATCGAACACAAGCATCCCTAAGGAATAGGCTTTAATTAGCCTATGATTGTCTTTTTGTCTGTCTATATTTATAAGCAGCTAAAATAGCTAGTTGTAGATACATGAGTTTATCAGTTCCAATCAGGAAGACCAGCTAGTTCTCAATTATTCATGTTTGTGAAAGATAGCAGTACTGGCAATTAACTACAATCATATATACCTAGTTTGGGATGGATTTTTCAACTACAGTTGTACTGGCTAGGGTCCGATGGCCTCAGTGTTTACAGTTCTTTCATTTGCTGAGCCCGGTTTGCAAAGGCCTGACTCTGGAGGAGGTTAGAAACTAGCTGGTTTCCCAGGTACTAATGTGGAGGCTTCGTTGGGCAGATCAGGCCGGGGACCTACAGATCTGCCAAAGCAGAGGGTTTCTAAGCTGAAGCCAAGTCGGCAAGCAGAAGGCAAGATGCAAGAGATCAGGAAGCCAGGTTAGGAGTCTGGGAAGACCAAGACCTAGGCTCGGCACAGTCTGTAGAGCAGGAGCAGGGAGACTTGGAGTGCAGCTGGGGCCGTGTCCTCAAACCCAGGCACGTGGGCACTGTCACCGGTCAGAGAGTGAGCAAGGCTGTGTCCCACCTGGATGGGCAGTGGGCTTGCCTTGTGCTGTCCCATCACGTGGCCTCGTCCAGGACATCTGTAGTGAACACCTTTGGAGCAGAGGATCCTGGAGGCACACCTCCAGACTTCTGTGCCCGTTAGACTTTTTCCATCCCTGGTAAAGTTCTTAGGTATGTGCCCTGGCTGCTTGGAGTCTACTGAGTCAGGTCAGCAGGCGAGAAGAAAGTGTAGCTTTGTGCATCTGCGTGGAGTGAAGCAGTGAAATAAAGAAGCTAACAGCTGTGGCGTTACAAACAAATATGTACGTCATACATGTCATACATGTTGCTAAGTTGTGTCCGCCTCTTTGCAACCCCATGGACTATAGCCCGCCAGGCTCCTCTGTCCGTGGAAAATTCCCAAGGCAAGTATACTGAAATGGGTGGCCATTTCCTCTTCCACATGGCATCAAAGGCAGCTTACAAATTGGCAGTATGTTCTTTAGACCTCCAGGATCTAACGCCTGAAGATCTGACTGACGATCTGAGGTTGAGCTGATGTAGTAATAATAGAAACGAAGTGCACAGTAAGTGTAATGCACTTGAATCATTCTGAAACCATCCCCCAGCCCCCCGATCTGTGGAAAAATTGTCTTCCATGAAACTGGTCCCTGGTGCCAAAAAGGCTGGGGGCCACTGCTGTAGATCTTTATATTACACATCAGTCTAGAACCATTTTTGGTTTATTCAGTCTTCCAGTGTCCTTGAAAGAGTGGAGAGCCCTCTCAAAATATGAAAGATTAATGAGGCCTGAAGCGAGTTGCATCTTTCTGAGGTCACTGAGTCTCGGACACAGAAATTCCCTCTTTCTAATGTGTTTTCCTCTAGGTTTGACCTGGAGCTGGTTGTCTCAGCAGTGTTCTGGTCTAACCTACTGGGTTTGCTGGACACACAGAAATAGAAAAGTGTAATAAGAAAGCCCACATGTCCCTAAGCTTCCAAAAGAGTATGGCACCAACTGTCAAGTTCCAGACGAGATCAAGTTCGTTAGAGCAGAGGTTCCCAGCCTTCTTTCGGGCCCTGGAACCTAGCCTCCCAAAGATGGCGTCTCGGCCATTAGTGAAGGCGCTCCCTCAAAGCCCCGTCACATGAAATATTCAGGAAGCTGCCAAGATTGGCCGCCATGTCTGGTATCCCGCTGCCAGGCGCCTGAGGTGAGCAGAGCTTGGGGGCCTACACAGTGCAAGCAGCAGCTGCTGTATAATGAGCTGAAAGGGCTTAACTCCCAGCAAGACGAGTGGAAGAGTCTTTCTTAAAATGCTCCAAATCCCTGTAGACACCAAGGAAGCTTACCTGAGCCCTGAGAAAACGGAGCAGCAGAGAGAGGGAGGCAAAGGGCCTCAGCAGGACGTAAATTCTGCCACTGACACAGTGTGTGTCTGTGTTCCTACAGTCCACGTTTCCTCAGCCAGGAAATAACAGATTCATGCTTTGTACTCCTGTTTAGCCTTCCATGTGTGCGTGCTTAGTTGTTCAGCCATGTCCAACTCATTGCAACCTCATCAACTGTAGCCAGTCAGGCTCCTCTGTTCATGGAATTCTCCAGGCAAAAATACTGGAGTGGGTTGCCATTCCCTTCTCCTGAGGATCTTCCCAACCCAGGGATCTAACCCAAGTCTTCTGTGTTGTAGGTGGATTATTTTACCATCTGAGCCACCAGGGAAGCCCTTAGCCTTCCGTGTCAATGGCTAATTCTTTTATTATTAAACATCTCCTGCTTTATTTGAGCATATGAAAACATTTCTATTTTCACATAAGGATCTTGGCTCAGCAAACACTTTCTTAGGTACCTGGCTTTCAGCAAAGGAGAAGATTTTTACTTTGAATAGCTTTTGTAAAAGAAAAGTTAGTTTATGAAAGGGCTTCTCTTCATCCCGTTGTTTTTGCCTGTAGTTGTATTTTCATTCACCTCTATTATTCTCACTTTGACCATAAAAAATCCAGACACGGATGGATTAGCAGTATTCACTAACAGTATGGTTTTTAAATTTTGTTTTTTCCCCATTTTGCACCTCTAGGCATGAGTGAATGATGTGCAGTTCAGGTAAAGCTTCTACCTTCTCCGAGCTTCTAGGGAGCCAGTGGAAGTTCTCAATGATATTGGGTGGTGTGGATTCCTCTCATAGCCGCAACTTAGGAGTAGACTCTTGGACACAGAGCACCTGTGGGGTGACTCAGAGGTGACTGACATGCATAGCCTATTAATTGCATAGTTCTTTGAAAGTGAAAGTGTTAGTCACTCAGTCATGCCTGACTCTTTGCGACCCTGTGGACTGCAGCCCACCAGGCTCCTCTGTCCATGGGATTTTCCAGGCAAGGATAATGGAGTGGGTTGCCTTCTCCAGGGGATCTTCCTGACCCAGGGATCGAACTCAGGTCTCCTGCCCTGCAGGCAGATTCTTTATTGACTGAGCTACCAGGGAAGCATAGTTCTTTAGTATATAGTTGTCACTGATTGATTGATTCGGTTTCCAGAGCGCTGAGCTGCATTCTAAGCAGCTTCCAGCGTCCTTTTTGTGTCTGTAGGAGAGGTATGAGGCAGTGGAGAATGTCACGGAAGAATGGTGCGTGGTGGTGGTTGTGGTGGTGTTACTGTCATGCAAAGACTCGCTCTGGGTTGGGATTGTAGGAGTCGAGAAACCATTTTCATATAATTTGCCTTTCATATCCTAATTCTGGGCATGACCTGACTCACTCAGCTGAGGCATTTTCCCCCCCTGTGATGAGAAGGTATGTTGCTAAGCAACTAGATCAGTAATTGGTAAATGCTTATATATGATTTGATTTGAGTTACATACAAAACTATGTAACTGCTTTTTTTCTGTCTTCGTTATTAGGCACATGATTATCATTTGGTTTTATATTGCCCAAATGAAATAAAATAAGTGCTTCTATTTATCACATTGCATAACAGCATGAAGTGGTAGACTGACCCCAAGTCTAAAGCAGAAAATGCAAATCCTCATCTCGGTTATGAGAATCACGAGTCCTGTGACTAGAGATAAAATCAGGTAACTTCTGTGCCTCCCTGGCTTTTTACGTCTGTACTTTGTGGTACAAACACCTTCTCTGCTTGTCTCAGAGGACTGAGTGTGATGGATGTGAGAGTGTGTAAAAAAAGGCTTTAGAAAGAGTGAAACATTCCAAGGTCTGAGCATTTCTAGAACTTCAGATACATAGTCTTGGGACTTTGCATATGTTCCTGTAACTCCAAAGGCTGAATCAATTAAGAAGCCCCAAGTGGGTACACACCAGTGGCCCCCAACCCTTTTGGCATCAGGAACCGGTTTTGCGGCAGACAATTTTTCCATGGACTGGGGGTCGTGGAGATTGTTTCGGGATGATTCAAGTGTATTACATTTATTGTATACTTTATTTCTGCTATTATCACATCACTAATAATTCAGTGATAGAGTCAACACTAATAGCATCCAGAAGGAAAGACCACACTGCGCAGCAGCATCTCATTAAGTGTTAAGACATAAGACATAGGCTCTCAATTGCCTCTCAATTGCTGAAGCCTCAACGAGTTGATAAGGGCAACTTGTAGAAGCCTTGAATGGGTAAAGTTTTAAGAGAAGAATAAGGGTAAATTCATAGAGATTCTCACTCTAGGTTAATGCTGTGCAGCAAGTTGCAAAAATCAATCTATTTTCAAATTATAATAGTGTCTGGCTGCCATGTCTTAATGCGATATTGTTTGAGGTTAACCGTCAGCCATGTTTTGCCTCCTAGCAGTAAACATTTTATTTGAAGTCATGTCATGAATTATCTTCCTACACTAATGAAATGGATCATTTACATAAAAATCTGAAAAACCCCAAGACCCATATGCTTTTTGGTCTCCGGAGGCATGGAAATGACCTCAGTGACAGCCAATTAGAAAATGGAAAGGTGAAGGAGGACGCTTTTTATTCCCTGTTTGGAGAATTTCCAGAATGAGTAACGTGCTTCATGGCAGTGCCAGAATACTTTTGAATAGGCATTATTTCAAAATGAAGCCTAACTGATTTTTTTTTTTTAACACTTAGATGGATATCTTAACTATTTCCAGAGGGCTTTGCCTCAGACCACTGGTTCTTGTCACACATCCTCCCTATTTATAATCTGTTTTATTTTCTTCTTCCCCTGTGTCACTGACCCCATGGATTTCCTGGGAGCTGCTGTGATCTGTCACGTCATTGCTCATTTACCAGACAGTCTTAATCCTCAGAGCATTGAAATATTTTATAATGGCACATAAGCCATAGGAGCCTATGACAACCCTGGCCATTTCACATTAAATTGCCATGCGGATTGTCTTTTTACCTGCTGACGCTGGCGATTTTACCACTCTCATCTCCCTCCTGGGTCAGGACCCTCTCTGGGCAACAGATGGGGCAGTTCTAAGGGCCTCACCTTGCCCTCCTCTTGAGCAGTTTTTCAGATGATGTCTCACCAGTCAATTTCTTGGATTCAATTTATTTGAACCCAATTTGAATGACCTCTTAATTTTCATGAAGCTTTCACCCACCTATATGATCATCTCACAGTTGAACACCCCCTTCAGACAGGATGAAATGCTCTGAGTGTTGTTAGCAAACACGGTACTAGAATTTTTTAAAGGATGAAGAATCCTTAAGAAAACAACTGTACTACCTGATATTCCTGCTTGATATTCTCTAAGGAGAGTTCTACTCTTCATGAAGCTAACAATTCTTACAATATTGTTAGGGCAATATTTTAGTAAACTTTAGACACTAAGCAGGGTAGACCCCAACTAAATTCTCATGGGATGCATTTAGAATGAAGGGCTTGCCGTTTAAACACTCCGTAATTCTGAAAATCCAAGATCAAATTGTCTATCACACAAATGCAAAAAAAGAAAAAGATACCCCATAAGTTCCCCCCTCTGATCTGTATAACTGAGAATCCAAAGCTCTCCCCAACCTAAACCAATTAAATTCACTAGATAATTATTTACCTCTTTCTTTTTGATCTGGGTAGATCTGGCCAGGGGGAACAAGGAACCATCCCCTTTGAAGGTCATCTCAATTCTAAACTGATTCCTGAATTCAGATGGCATCACAGTGATGTGTTAGGGTAATTGTCTCCTGTGTGAGACGGGTAAGGATGGAGAGAAAGGGTAGAGCCCAGAGGGAAGAACTGAGCTCGCTAGGTTTAAATTCTTGCCAAGTTCACATGATGGCTCCTCTCCTCACAGACTGATATTGCTTAGTGTGGCGTCACTTTCTTTATAGCTGTTCAGTGAATATTAATTTCATCCTCCTAGAGAGGCTACCTTTTTTTTAAAAATTGAAATAAGATTCAGAGAATTAAGTGAAGCCCAGAGATAGTTACAGATGTGTGCAGGGCTGAATAGCTGTAGGAAATATGTGATACAGTCCATGCCAAGAATGAGTCAAGTAAATATTACTTCTCACAGTTTTTAGGTTAACTTTTTGTTGTTTAAAATCTTATCAAACGACATACTTATCTGTTCCTCTCCCTACCAAAAAAAAAAAAGAACTTGTGAGGCATTAATTACACAAAATAATTGCTAGCCAAAATGTCTTTACCTTTTCAATTCTTTCATGACTTCTGCTCCTTTATGTCACTGAATAATACAAGTATATATGAATGATTTCTGTCCCTCAAACTTGACCCATCTGTGTGTCATTGAAGTGCTCTGTAAAAAGAGCAGGAGCTGCTGGCTTCCAAGAAATTGAAACATATAAAATAGAGATCAAATAGCTGGTTAGGATGATGTCAAAATGAAAATAAAATGTTCTTATGTAATATATGGCTCTAAACTGTGATTTCTAAGCTCTAGAATACTCTTTATTTCATATATATGTTTTAGGGTTTGTATTTTTTTTTTTGTAACTGTGATGTGAGTAAAGTTTCCCCCTTGAAGTTTCATATATGTATATGTTTTAGGAAAAAAGTAGTTTTTATGTATTCTCAAATAATTTCCTGCATTACTGTTTTTCTGCATTGAAGCCAACGGAAGCATCCCTGAATGGAATAGAGATTTCAGGGATCATTTCAGTGTTTTTGCATTGGAAGAAATTTTGGAAATCATACCATGTTCCCAGTGCCTGCTTTCATCTTCCTGGTATTCCCTGTAAATGGCTTTCTAGCCACTACTTGGACACTTTTGATGATAAAAGCTATTTCAAGAAGCAGACCCATCACTAATGGGTTACTCTGATTTTTAGAAAGACGCCCCCTTTACTTATACCCCACAAATGCCCTTACATTTCACCTGCCTGTGTTTCTACCTGTTCAGAGATGATCTGATGCAATATGGGGAACAGAGACCTAGATTCAGTCTCAGTTCCACTGTTTATTATTATATTCCTTCAAAGTACCATCTATTAAGTACCTCCTGTATACTAAACCCTTTACCTGTGCTCTTATTTAAATTTCACAAATGTCTATAAAGGTAGATAATTTTTTGTTCTGTCTTACTATGCAGAACTGAGGCTCGATAATAATATGTGTAATAATGATAATGATGATGATAATATTACTAAGTACAAACTATATGCTCAGGTGCTATGCTGGACCCTTTATATAAACATTTTCAGAATTTAAGTAACTTACCTATCATCTACCTAGTAGCTGAAGAAGCTAGATGTTCAAATAAAGTCAGATACTCAAAGGACTTTGGATTTAACTCTTTAAGACTCGTTTATTTGTCTGTTAGATGGGAATACTATTAGTATCTTCTTCACAAAGTTTGCTGAGATTCAAAATATTGGCCTGAGTAGGGTATCAGAAGGACCTCTGATAGGTCAAGTAAAATGGGCTGAGGACCATGACATTTAGCAATCATGAGGTCATTTGTGGCCTTGACAAGAGCTGTGTCAGATTAGATATGGGCTGGATGCCTGGTTGGGATGAGTTTATAGGCAATGGGAGGAGGTGAACTGGAGAAAACAAGTGTAGGCAACAGTTTCCATGAATTTGGCTGCAAAGATGAGCAAGAAAACAGAACAGCAGCTGGCTGGGTAAGAAGAATGAAGAGAAAGACCTGTGTTTTCTTTCTGAAGACAGGAGAAATAACAGATGTTTGTATGCTGTTGGGATTGATCTGGTAATAGAGCAAAATTTTGATATTATGTTAATATCAAGGAGAAGGCAATGGCACCCCACTCCAGTACTCTTGCCTGGAAAATCCCATGGATGGAGGAGCCTGGTGGGCTGCAGTCCATGGGGTCGCTAAGAGTTGGATGCGACTGAGCGACTTCACTTTCACTTTTCACTTTCATGCACTGGAGAAGGAAATGGCAACCCACTCCAGTGTTCTTGCCTGGAGAATCCCAGGGGCAGGGGAGCTTGGTGGGCTGCTGTCTATGGGGTCGCACAGAGTCGGACACGACTGAAGTGACTTAGCAGTAGCAGTAATATCAAATATTAAATGTTATATTAATATCAGGAGAGAGACAGAGGAATGAAACCTTGGCTCCTTGGGAATGCCCTTTATACACTTTAATTTCAAGGACCCTCTCTTTCCTCCTCTGCAGGGTCTGTGTGTAAATGGGCATGGGTAGTACAGATAAGAGAAATGAGAAAAAACCAGCGTCTCTTCCGAGCTGCCTTTCAAAGTGTCACTGCCTTCTCCTCTCTGTCTCCACTTTTGGACTGGGAACCCCCAACTGGTGGGGAAGTGTGAAGCACAGCAACTCCTTGGTCCTTTTACCACCATCTGAAAGAATTCTAATGTGAATGGATAAGCACGTGATCCATTCAGTTCCTAGCAGACCATCATCTTCGCCCTTCTTCCTAACGCTCCTATGTCTGGGGACACCCTGACTTGAAAGCAGTAAGAGGTTGCTATCAGTAGAATGTGATGTCCACACATACACCTCTGGATGAGTCACAGTTTGTTCAAGGAGAAAATCTCACAGAGTAACGAAAACTACCAAGAGATACAGCAGACCGGTCACTGAACAATCCCACTTCACCTTTAATTTTAGAGGGGCAGTATCAGAAACAGTGGGAATGAAAGCATGAGAAAAAATCAGTCCTAGGTGGGTTTTTTTTTTTTCTGATTGGGGGAAGAAAGTACTGAGGAAATCTCCTTCTAGTGCCCTTCATTTTCCATCATCTTACATAGATTCACTATAGAGGCCCCTAAGTCTGGCATTGGGCCTGTTAGGGCATCATTCCATCAAAATCTGCCATTCCTCATGCACCATTCCTCTGAAAATCACTCTTGTGAAAAGAGATGTTCAATTTCACAGCTAAGAAAAAGAATTAAGCTTTGAAGTGGTAATTCTATTTGCTGTATTTGTGTAGTGGCCATTTTGTAGCTCAAGGGGATGTGTCAAAAGCATGACAGTTACTGATACAAAATTAAAATTAACCAGTCCACAGCTTTAAGATTCATACATGAAGAGGGAAGGTGGTGGGAAGTGGGGAGGGGTGGAAACAATGCTGATTTAATCTTTTTGAGCTACTTTGCTTGTGACCTGTTATGCAGTTGGTAAAAACACGGGATGGATTATAAGGTTTTGATGTGTAGAATACATCAAAACAAAATAGCATTTGATTTAAGCAGCAGCTAAAACGTTTCTTCACCTTTGGTAAGGAAACTGGAATTCTTAGAACAAGAATATAGGGTGAAAACACCAAGAATGAATCCAGAAGTGAGTATGTTATAGTCTGTGCCTTTGCCTTACTCCCCACTCTCCTCTATGATACGACTGTCCTATTTCAGGTATTGTAGGACATTCTAAGGAGGGAAGATGTGATGAGAACAACAAATGTTGTTAACGACCGCAGCGCCCTCCCGCCCACCTTTTCGTTTGTGTCCTCTACCACCTTTGTGAGTTCTGACTCCGTCACCCCTTGCTCTTGCCCGTGAATTGCATTTTGTAGCGAAAGAGCACCCTGCAAAAAGCTTGCTTTCCTCACGAGCTGCCCCTTGTCTCAGGACCCGACACCTTGGCTGCAGTTTATTCTGATTAGGTGTTATGTTTCTTTAACAGCTTGCTTTATATTTCCCTACTGCACTGGGGTCTGTGTTTTTCTTCCACAATCACATCCACAGCATACCTTGAACGGTCACCAAGTGGTTCTTCCTCAGGCCAGTCTGGATTTTACAACGTGTTAGAGTGTCTAAGAAATTCGTAAGGTCTCTCACACTTGAGTTTATACCAGAAGTTATGAAATGATTAACCTAATTGGTACTGTTTAGCCCCAAAGATGGCCAGTTTTATTCATGCTTAAGCTGAGTGTTCTTGGATAATAAGCAGTTCTTTGTGGACGGAGGCTGCGGAACCATGTGAGGTCATGACATTGTTCTGCCATGTGAAGGATCGGGCAGCTCCCTGGGTTCACTCACGGCGCTAGTGGTAAAGAACCTACCTTTCAGTGCAGGAAACATAAGAGACGTGGGTTTGATCCTTGGGTCGGGAAGATTTCCCCCTGGAGGAGGAAATGGCAGCCCATTCCAATATTGTTGCCTGGAGAATTCCATGGACAGAGGGCCCTGGCAGGCTGCAGTCCATAGGGTCGCACCGAGTCGGACATGACTGAAGCAGTGTAGCATGGTGTGCACAGCACTGGATTCACTTGGTCACAGTTAGGGGCTGCCACCTGGCCCTTGGAGGAAGAGAGAGAACTGTTTACTGCAGTAAGAACTAGGGGCTTCTTTAAGGGAAAGGACAAAAAGTGACCCTAGCATATCTGATTGTGCCATACCTTTTCCTTTATGGTCTTTTTTCTTTTTCCCTCCAGAGCTGCCCAGAAATTAAATCTCTCATCTAAGAAGAAGAAACATCGGCCTTCCACTTCTTCCGTTGCCGAGCCACCTCTCTTTGCCACCAGCTTCAGCGGGATTCTCCAGACGTCCCCACCCCCGGCCCCGCCCTGCCTGCTGAGAGCTGTCAGCAAGGTGAAGGACACCCCAGGCCTGGGCAAGGTAGGCACCTGGGCCATATCCACTCAGGTTTCAACTGTGGGGTTCTGTGTCAAAGGCAAGGAAGAGAATGGGGCCTCCGTTGGATAATTAAAACAAGAAGGTGACAGGGAGAGGAGACAAAATGAAATTCATTGGGAAGTACTGTAAAATTTTCCTTTGGCTACATATACTAAGTGGTAAATTAAGACATTCCATCTATTGGAGATGTGGTTTGATTTTGGCAGGAGGGGAAAAAAAAAAACAACCAACTCAGCCTTGTATTGATTGACAGAACTGTAACCAATTAAAGAAGGGACCCCAAAGCACAAAAGATGGAAGGCAGAAGCAGGAGAGACCAAGAGACCGTACAGAAATAAGACATAAAGATGCTAGGTCATTTCCCTGCAACACTTTCATTGTTCCTCCCCTTTAGAGAAATCACAAGTTCTTCTTTTAAACCAGACCACTGATGGGATTTCTGGGGAGCATTTGCTGTGTGCCATTCTAGCCAAGAAATGCAATTTTGAATTGTTACAGTTACTTAGAAATGAGGTACCTAATAAGATGTAGGGACACCATCTCAAGACCTGGCTCAGCTGTGTTTAGGATAACTTTGTTTTTGGATGTCATCTCTTAACTCTCTCTTCTGAGATGAACGTCTGGGTGAAGTGACATATAGTTTACTCTTCAATGGGTAAATAACCTGGGACTTATAAAAACATTTAGCTGAAGAAAGGGGTGGTTGTTTCCTTTCTTTTGCTGTCATCACAAGTAGGCTGGACCATGCCACCTTGCCAGTCTCTCACTGCTGACTCAACAGCGCTTGTTTTGGAAGCTGCAGGTCTTGCTGAGGCGAGTGGCTGCTCAACTATGTGGACTAAGATTTTCCTTATTTGTTGTTGCTGTTGTTCAGTCACTTGGTCTTTGTGACCGCATGGACTGCAGCACGCCAGGCTTTCCTGTCCTTCACTACCTCCAAGAGTTTGCTTAAACTCTTGTGTTGATGATGCCATCCAACCATCTCAGCCCCTGTCACCCTCTTCTCCTCCTGCCCTCAATCTTTCTCAGCATCAGGTTCTTTTCCAGTAAGTGGGCTCTTTGCATCAGGTGGCCAAAGTATTGGATCTTCAGCTTCAGCGTCAGTCCTTTAATGAATATTCAGGGTTGATATCCTTTAGGATTGACAGGTTTGATCTCCTTGCAGTCCAAGGGACTCTCAAGAGTCTTCTCCAGCACCATAGTTTGAAAACATCAATTCTTCAGCACTCGGCATTCTTTATGGTCCAACTCACACATCCATACATAACTCCTGGAAGACTTTCCTCATTTAGGTCACTGATTCCCTTTCCCCTTGACCCTCAGTGTGGTTATTCCCAGGTTCACGGCCTTCAGTGGCCTCAGCCTGACTAGTGGTCCTTCTGGAGTTTACCCCACACCCTCTGCCCTTCTTCCTTCCTGCTTTTCTCTCTTCTCCTGCTTCCTCCCATACCTTCCCACCCCCAATTTCACCACCCACTGAAAGTACTAACTTGCAAATCTACTCTGCTACTCTTTCCAACAGAGCTTACATTTTAAGATTATGTTGAATAGAGCAATATTCCTTTTTTTTTAAATCACTCTATTTCCAACTAACCAACTACACCAAACTGCTCTCCAAGTATCAAGCATGCCATGCTCTTTCTGGTCTTTGCACACAGTAACTTTTACTATAGGTCTTCCCTCCATCTCTGTCAGACACATGGTCCAACTTTTAAAAATCAGTTTGAAAGTGAAAGTGAAAGTCACTCAGTCAGGTCCAACTCTGTGACCCCATGGACTATACAGTCCATGGAATTCTTCAGGTCAGACTACTGGAGTGGGTTGCCTTTCCCTTCTTCAGGGGATCTTCCCAATCCAGGGATTGAACCCAGGTCTCCCACATAGCAGGCAGATTCTTTACCAACTGAGCTATCAGGGAAAGCCCCCAAATCAGTTTAGTACCTTCTCTAAGAAAGTGAAATCAGTCAATGAATGAATTTCTATTGTGCCTTCTTCCTTCTTTAGTCCCAAGCAATGCTTATTTTGGGCTTCCCAGGTGACTCAGCGGTAAAAGAATTTGCCTGTCAATGCAGGAGACTCAGGAGATGCAGGTTCAATCCCTGAGTCGGGAAGATCCCTGGAGAAGGACATAGCAGCTCACTCAGGTATTCTTACCTGGAAAGTCACACAGAGGAGCCTGGTGTGTTACAGTCCATAGGGTCACAAAGACACAACTTTGTGGCTGAGCATAATGCTTGTTCTAATGGGTGGCATTCAACCCTGGAATGCTCCACGGCATTGGATAGGCCTTTCCCAGGCCCAGTGTTAAAGCAGAAAGCCAGGCAGCAGGGCAGTGGCCTGGGCTCAGCCTGCAAGGGCTGCTGAGCATCACCAGCCATGGAAGGAAATGGAGGAAACCCCATGAGCAGGACTCACGTGGGTGGTAGTGGCACCCCTTTGGGGACATACTGAGGTCATACTGGATGGCTGATAGACTGCCTTCTAAAAAGGGTGGGTACAAGTAATTGCAAGGCTTAAAAAAACTTTTTTTTAAAATTTATTTGTGGTAAGGTACACATAACAGAAAATTTACCTTCTGAATTATTTTTAAGTGTGCGTGGACTTTGCTTCAGCTAAGAGGAGTTTGGAACTTTAGTGCCAAAGCTGAACCACCCTGGACAAAGTGACATCAAATTCCCACTGCAGTCTCCTTTTCCCCTGCTGCTCTAAAAGACATCCTACTTCTCTTCTGAGTATATGTGAACCAGTATTTAAATGCTGTCACTCTAAAGAGGTACCCGACTGTTAGCCAACCTGGGGCACCCATGTACCCCTGCTATGACCCTGACCAGGATGCCTCCAAATGAACCACATAAGAAACCATCCTCCTCCATCTGTGGCAGTGGCCCAGTCTGCGGTTTCTAAAATGGTTGTTGCAGATATACGTTCAGGTGGACCTGGGCCCCGAGCAGAGGACCTTCTGTCCCCGCTTTCCCCATCCCGGCACCCCTTCCTGGAATTCTGAGACAAAGTGATCAGGGCATCAGGAGGGGCCTTAACCACCAGAAGGACTGTTTCCATCCATGATGAGCCGAGCCTTGAATGAAAATAATCTGGGCGGCGCTGATTCGATCTTGATTCCAAGATGTACTATATGTAGTGATCAGATAGACATATAAGTAAGATAAGCAGCATAAGACCAGGTATGCCGACAATTAATGTTAAAGTCATTCGTAAACTAAAGCTCACAAATGATACCCTTTTTTTAAAAGCAAAATACTGTCCCTCTCACTCATGTGCAGTCCAATGTGCTCTTTTAAATGGGAGAGAAAGGGTGACATTACCAGCCAGGAATGCAGGAAGCCGGCGTTTGTCCATGGATGTAACGGGAGAGAAAGGGTGACATTGCCAGCTGGGACTGCAGGAAGCCCAGAGTTTGTCCATGGAAGTGGGGTCATCAGGCTGAGTGTCTCAGAAGATGACAGAAGGTGTGACTTCTGTCTGACGATCGACCTCGCAGCAGCTTTCCAGCTGAGCATGGAGATGTAGGCACTGGTGGAGAGGAAGTGACCGCGGGAGGGGGTATGCTTTCTGGAAGGCAGTGTCATTATATACTTTAACTTGAAAACACGTGTGATTGAAACCAGAGGTAGAGAAGTACACCTCCTCCTGCCTCCTCCCTCAGAGGCATGTGCTTCTCCGAGTGCGAGACGCCCATGACCCTGCCACAGTGGCACCAGTGGCCTGAACTTGGCGGAGGTCCATTTACCAGGCTCATGCTTTTCTCACCGCCTGCTAGTCCACTACCATGAGGAACTGCATTCTTGTGCTGAGTCGCTCAGTTGTGTCCAACTCTTCGAGACCCCAGGGACTGTAGCCCATCTGTCCGTGGGATTTCGCAGGCATATTCCCAGGCAAAAATACCGGAGTGCGTTGCCACTTCCTTCCCCAGCATTCTTCTTGTTTTTGTTCAGTTGCTCAGTCATGTCCAACTCTTTGCAACCCCATGGACTGCAGCATGCCAGGCTGCCCTGTCCTTCACCATCTCCCACAGCTTACTCAAGCTCATGTCCATCGAGTCAGTGATGCCATCCACCCATCTCGTCCTCTGTGATCCCCTTCTTGTCCTGCCTTCTATCTTTGCCAGCATCAGCATTCTTCTTACCTGTATGGAAAAATCCCTGTCAATTTATCTCTGTTGCATAATTTATATGTTAACATTTCAAAGAAATACAGTGGAGTTTCATATAGAACATAAAGAATTGGCGCTATGACATTTGAAGTATAAAAGTTTCATAGAATTGCCTAATTCTCAATTTGGCAATTTGGTAACTCAATTATTTAACCTGGGGGTGGGGCGGGGCTGGGGTTTTTGAGGCCCAGTGAAGAGCAAGCCCAGCCCAGCCCCAGTTCTCATCTTCAACCACCAAGGACTTCCTCAGGAGACCCGAAGACACCTTTTGTGGGTTCGTTTACAGTTATCCCCAAGAAAACTGAGGCCCTGAGGGAGCAGGAGATTTCCCAGTGCCTCCTGAGTCAAACCCAGGGGTCAGGACCCATGAGACATTTTATTCCCTTCTGTTTCACGTGACCTTTAAAAACTCGAGTGGAGACAAGAAAGTAATGGGACCACAATGGCAGCAGAATGAACTGGGAACCAGTCACCTTCATCCTGTAGAGGACAGGCTTCCCTTTTCAGTCGTGGTTGAGAGGGAAAGGGTGGTGACGGGCCAGGGTAGACACATAGCAAGTCAGGAGGGCCCCACCTTCCCCTCCTCTCATCCCACTGCCAGCTGTCTCCAGCAACAGCTTTCCTCCCTCACCCCAACCAGGCCCTCCACCCAGAGTTATCGCTGGCTGCCAAGTGCTTCTTGAGGCAGAAGCTTTTCTGGAGACCACAGTGATGGGCAGACTTGGGGTAACTTCAGTGTACCTGGAGCTGAAGCACAGTGTACACACACACACAGGAACTATCTCAGAATCCCCAGCACCTAGAGTAGTACTTGGCACACAGCAAATGTTTATTGAGCGTCTTCTATGGCTCAGATGGTAAAGGATCTGCCTGCAATGTGGAAGACCAGAGTTCCATCCCTGGGTCGGAAGAGCCCCTGGAGAAGGAAATGGCTACCTGCTCTAGTATTCTTGCGTGGAGAATTCCATGGACAGAGGAGCCTGGTGGGCTACAGTCCACGGGGTCACAGAGTCGGACGCGACTGAGCTGGTAACATTTTCACTTTCCTATGTGTCAGGCCCTGTGCTGAGCACTAGGCTTGCCGCGATGGACATACAGGCAGAATCTCTGCCCTGACAGCACTCACAATCTCATCATTTTAATAGTCAGCCTTAGACATCTCACTGACTTGGACCAAGATGAAGGATGATTTGACTTAAGGAAAACTTGGAATCACAGACTTCAAGTAATTCTGTCTAACTTTCAAGTTATATAAAGAAGCTATAGTACTAAGTGGTCGTGTAGAGACATTCTTAATGAACAGATAAAGATGATTAGTGGATCAAAGCAGCTTAGTCCCTGTTTATATTTCATGGGTTTGACTTTATGTAAATGATATTTCTAATCTGTTTGAAAATGGTTCCTTCTCCTAAGTCAGTAAAAGCTCTTCATGAAATTTGTTTGCACAATTAATTAACATCCATGTTTAAGGTTCATTTGTTAGTGTGTCACAGATTAATGTCAGAGCTCTTAGTGTTGGATTACAAGCTTCTAGAGCAAAGCGTACATTATCTGTTTAACTCACTCAGTATTTGACTCTGCAGCCCCACCACGGGGGCATGTATGCTTTTAAGGGTGAGAATGGTGGTAGTGACAGTTACATTAGGGATGGTTAATTCTCCTCTTCCTAGAAGAATTCCTGAAGGGAATACATGAAGCATGAAGGGAAAAAAGAACTTCTCTTCCTTCATAACCTCCAAAAATGCCTTGACAGAATGCAATCGTCAACTCTCTGCCTTTGTTCCCTCAAATATGCTTTGTGAATGCAAGAAAACTCCTATAGGTGGGTGCTAGCAACAGGGAGGACTTCCCAGGTGGCTCAGTGGTAAAGATCCCGTCTGCCAGTGTAGGAGATGTTAAGAGATGAGGGTTCAATCCCTGAGTTGGGAGGATCCCCTGGAGGAGGGCATGGCAATGCGCTCCAGCATTCTTGTCTGGAGAATTCCATGAACGGAGGAGCCTGGTGGGCTACAGTCCATGGGGTCGCAAAAGAGCCAGACATGACTGAGCGACTACACAATAGCAGCAAGAGAACAGACTCTTTAGAATTTGGAAAGATCATAAAAATTGGATGAAACAAACATGAAGAATTATGGAAAATTTATGGAAAATTGAACTGGAACCAGGTTGAGGTGCGCTTGTCATACTCGGTTTACTCAGTGGATATCTGTAGACATACTGTGCTCCAGGTACTGCAGGAGGTGCCTCTGCTGGGGACAGTACACAGAAGCTGGTGGGCTGCTCTGGGCCACATGCCTGCAAAGAGGGGAGGGGCTGTATATCACCTGTATATACACCCCTGGTCTCCTGGGACTCCAGCCTCCTGTGAAAATGCTTGCCTGGCGTTCAGCCTCAGCCACCTCTCCTGAGCTACAAATGCTGTTTTCCTCTCCTGGGGATCCCCCTTTGCCTAGTCTCTAGGTAGAAGAAGGGTTGTGGTTCCCATAATGCTGGATCCTGACCACTACTCATGCCCATCTATCTGTACATTTCTGAAGCACTTCACTAAGATTTCTCTGTAGACAGTGCAGCCCCAAGGCAGGCAACTCCAAGAAGTCCTCAGAGTTGTGGTTTAGAAACAGACTTGTCTGGCTAGATTATTTTTCTTAGGCAATAGAGGTGGGAGCCACTATTCTTCTTCACATGCTAAGTTGCTTCAGTCGTGTCGTCTGCAACGCTATGGACTGTAGTCTGCCAGGCTGCTCTGTCCATGAGTTTCTCCTTTCAAGAATACTGGAGTGGGTTGCCATTTCCTTCTCCAGAAAATCTCCCCAACACAGGGATCAAACCTGCATCTGTTTCCTGCACTGGCATGCGGGGGTTTTTTGTTTGTTTTTTTTTTACGACTAGTGCCACCTGGGAAGCCCTTCTCCACAGTGCTTGATTTTCAATCATCTGCTTCTTATTTAGCACTACTTTTCAAACTCTGTCGCAGCATATTTTGACCTCTATTTTTTAAAAAAATCTATGACAAACCTAGACAGTGTATTAAAAGCAGAGATATCACATTACTAACAAAGGTCCATACAGTTAAAGCTGTGGTTTTTCCAGTAGTCATATACAGATGTGAGAGTTGGACCATAAGGAAGGCTGAGTGCTGAAGAATTGATGCTTTTGAATTGTGGTGCTGGAGAAGACTCTGGAGTGTCTCTTGGACTACAAGGAGATCAAACCAGATCAATCATAAAGTAAATCAACCCTGGATATTCATTGGAAGAACTGATACTGAAGCTCTAATAATTTGGCCACTTGATACGAAGAACTATTTGTTGGAAAAGACCCTGATGCTGGGAAAGATTGAAGACAAAAGGAAAAGGGGGGTGGGGCATGGCAGAGGATGAGATAGTTTAGCATCACTGACTCAAAGAACATAAATTTACACAAACTCTGAGAGACAGTGGAGAACAGAGGAGCCTGGCGTGCTACAGTCCACGGGATCACAAGGAGTTGGACGTGACTTAGCAACTGAACAACAACAAAAACATAAAACATATTCTCTAAATAACATCTCCCCCTCCACACACACACACGCACTCCCTCTCACTCACTGCTTGGCTCATGTTACCAGGTTCTATATTGTCTAGACTTAGTTTAATTCTAAACTTCTCCTTATTTGGTGTGTAGACTATAGGATAGAAAAAAAATAAATGAGCCATGTGTGGTTTTCAGTAGAGATTCTTTCCCTTTACAGATTTATTAACATGTTTAGAGCAGAAGTCATTCAATTACTAAGCCCTTGTGACACTGTAAGGAAGAAGAAGCCAAGATTCCTGTTCAGTTTATGTTCTGATTGCAACAATAAAATTGAAAATTAGATAAAAATTTAAAATAAGATCTTTTTTAAAGTACTAACGAAGCTTTTATTCATTTGTTCAGCAAGTAGAAGTAGCCAGGGTAGCTCTTGCTTGTTCAGGAAGTGATGCCAGGCAATACCAAGGAGAAAATCTCATGCCTTCTAACTCACCAAGGTCTGAGTTATTGAAATAGTATGCAAATGATCCAATTCATCATTTCTCCCTTTCCTCATCCTAAAACTTTACCAAAGCAAAGAGAAAAGATTTGAATCAGCCTTTAACATTTATTTCCAGTGTCCTAATGTGATGGGAAATTCTGGATCTCACTGCTCACTCACCAGGGATTACTCTCCCCACTCCCTTAAACATGCCAGACAGTAGAAAGGAATCTGAGCTTTCTATTTTGGTGTGCTTTTGTGGGTTGGGGAGAAATAGACTGCCTAAATAAAACATGCTCATTCATCAGGATAGCTGGCTTGATAGCTTTGAAAATTGAATTGTTAGCTCTTCTGGGAAATAAACTCATGTGAACTTCCACTCCCTAATTACAGTTGTTTTCTATGCTCCATTGGTTTTGGTTGAGTCGGCTAAGCTCCTGTAGTTAGTTTGGGTTTTTTTCTCCTTTCTTTCCTTCTTATTTTGACCCCTTCTCCAACCTGTATGTCCAGAGAAAGGAGACTTGAAGAAAATGTCCCGACTCATTAATCTTCATGGTTCCTTCACCATCACCACTCTGCCTCCGCCCCCAGCAGACACAGAGTGGTCCGCGTCTCTCCTAGAGCCCGCCCTCCCTTGAGCATGCACAGAATGCTGCTGCAACGCTGGACCCCCAAGCTCAGGAAATGTAGGTGCCCTGCTGGGAGGGCTGCACTGGTCCTGGGGCCAACCTGAATGGCTAAGTGATGAGGTGGGACTTTACAGCTGCTGCCATGTCATTCTTGAGTTTAGCAGGCTCATTCTTGCAAAGACGGAAAGTGTTGGGAAGATGTTCTCCATTAAAGGCTACTGGACAGAGAAGTCATAGTAAACCACACGTAAAAGAAAGCATGAGAGCCATTTTTGTTCTTCATTATTAATATGACTGCCTTTAGGACGGCTGATCAAGTTGTATGGATATATTTTTCTGTTGGCTTCATTATTAGGTGCAGACGGAGAAGGGTAAGCAGCACATTTCAGTTTAATTACATCAGATTTCTGGTAGGATGGCACATTAACATTATATATAGAACACTAATTTTCTGGTTTTCTTTGCCTGAAATATCCACACAGAGCAAACTGCATGAAATGATTCATGGGTAAGCAGGGAGGAAGTTTGTACTCTTTCAGTGCCAGCTTACATAAAGAACACTCAAAAACTGTTGAGTGTTTTATGGTAATTCTGTTTAGTACTAGGCATCCTAACTGGGCATTCAGCACAGCGTAGGAACCATCCTGCATGATAGAGCTGTCATAAGAAAGCAAAAGCACCAACAACATCTGAAGGACAAGACCCTAGTGGGGCTTCCCTGGTGGCTTGGTGAGAAAGAATCCACCTGCCAGTGCAGGAAACACAGGTTCGATCCCTGTTCCAGGAAGATCCTGCATGCCGAAGAGCAGCGAAGCCTATGGGCCACGACTATTGAGCCTGTGCTCTAGAGCCCAGGAACCACGACTGCTGAGCCCACAGTGCCACAACTCCTGAAGTCCACGTGACCCAGAGCCTGTGATCTGCAACAAGGGAAACCACCACAATGAGAAGCCCAAGCACCTCAACTAGAGAGTAGCCCCAGTTCACTGCAAGCCCAAGCAGCAGTGAAAACCCAGCACAGCCAAAAAAGACCCTAGTGGTCTTCGGCCCTGGTTACTTCTCAGCACTGAGTTGCCCTGGGAGGGTGACACCAGGGAGAAGATGCTGCCTAGTGCTGGCACTCTGGCAATGTGCAAGTGCCAGCAGCATCCCTCCCTGAGACATTTTCCCAAAGACCATCTTGTCCAATCCTCTCATTTTGCATATGAAAAAACTAAGGCCCAACAAGATGAAGTAATTTGTCAACCCATTTTTGTGGGAGAAGCCAAAAGTTTAAGCTTTGGAGTGTAAACGATTGTGAGTCATGAAGACTTTAAGGCAGAATTTGAGTGAGTAATTCATTTTTTTTTTACATGTTTTTATTTATTTGACTGTACTGGGCCTTAGTTGTGGCATGCAAACTCTTGGTTGCAGCATGTGGGATCTAGTTCCCCGACCAGGGATCAAACCCAGGCCCCCTTCATTGGGAGCTCAGAGTGTCAGCCCCTGGATCACCAGGAAAGTCCCTGAGTGAGTGATTCTTAAACTTTCCCCCAATTTTGTGACTTCAGCTTCAAGTCTATGACTTTTTAAAGGAATTGAGATGATGGGAGAGGGGTGTGTGTGTATGCACACATATGCACACACTTGTGTGGTACGAGGTGGAAGGTGATTTTTCTAAGTTTTTTTTTTAAAGGCTATAAACCTTTAGCATAATTGGAGGATAGGTTTGGGGCTTCTCGGAATACCTGTAATCCCTAATTAGCACCCTGACTTATGAAATGGAAACACAAGATAAAATAAGGGAATTCTCTCTGGAATAAATGCCACTTTCTCAATTAAACAAAGGGCAATAAGATGGATTGTAATGCCAGAATAAGGCTTTTGATCATTCTTTGTCCAAAAACCACATTTTAGTCAGGCTCAGCTCAATTTAACAGTTACTGATATCAAGAGTGTGGGAAGCGTAGGTATATTTTAAACTAACATTTCTAACATCTTATCTTTCTATGTCTTTCTCTTGCTAATGGCTGAAAGAAAAGTTAATCATGATTTGCTATAATTATCCCATTAAAATAGGATTGATAGTAATGTTTTATGAAAAAAAAAAAAAAATGGTGAGTCCAAACTGCTGAGTTAATTAGAAAGATGTCCTTTGTGCCTCAGAGTAGGAAATGCTATTCTTGCCTACTCAGTGACTAGCATAACAAAACATTTGAATTCCTTTATAATGCTTCATTGAACTGAAATGTATCATTATGGAGGGGGAAAATCATTCTGATACATTCTTAAAAGCAAAACATATTTTGCTTAGATTGTTAAACAGTTTCTGAAATAAAAATTGTCTAGCTTCTGAGAGGCACAACACTCCCTGTGTTCTTTCATGATCCTTTACAAGTTCAGTTTAGCTCTGTTCTGTAATGCTGTCTTAGTCTGTTCCAGCCACTATAACAAAAATACCATAGACTGGGCGGCTGAAACAACAAAAACGTATTTCTCTCAGTTCTGACGGCTGAGCAGTCCAAGGTCAAGGTTCTGGCAAAGTCTGTATCTGATGAGAGCTCTCTTCCTGATTTGCCCGCAGTCATCCACTTGTTCCTCACTTGATAGAAGGCAGAGAAAGAGCACAAACAAGCTCTCTTGTCTCTTCTTATAAAGAGACTAATCTCATTCATGAGGGCTCCACCCTAATGACCTAACCACCTCCCAAAGTCCCCACCTCGAAATTCCATCACCTTAGGGGATAGGATTTCATTACATGATACTGGGGGGGACACAAACATGATACACAAACCAATCTCCAAATTCCAGTCTTGAATTTGAGTATATATAACTTTCTAGATGAAACAAAAGTATAACCATGGCAGGGACAAAATTCCTTCCAAGTTTCTTTTCCTGTTCCCTTGGTCTTGCCTGTGTGTTCCACACTACAGCCAACTATTCATATAAAAATTTTGTCCATGTGCAGCTTAGTTGAGATCTCTTTACCACCAACAATGAATAACTGGTGGATTTATTAGTGGAGCAGTGTCCCAGCTGTAGCTAATCAGAGGTTTTGTTCTTACTGAAACCAACAACGATAAAATCATTTTGTTTCCAGTGCTAGCTTCTCAGGTTTGTAGGTTCAGCTCTGCACATTCAGGAGTGTGAACTCACAACAGTATGCCTGCCAAGGGAAAGAGCGCTCTTGCCTGCTCCATTGCTGTTCCCAGACAGCCCAGCTTAATCCCTGGTCCCCTGCCCACCCCCAGAGCAGCACCACATACACTGTGTTTATGACCCTTGTCTGTGTCTGACAACTTACAGCATCACTGTTGGGCTGGAGCAGCTCAGGCCAGCTTGGGCAAAAGGCAGAGGATTGAGACCATGTAGTGAGTTTGGTTTAGCGGGTACTGGTGGAGGAGCTGCTAGGGGCCACGCGTGGCTCTCTGGAAGCTCATGTGTGCTGTGGCATGTGGGGCGAGCATGGGACCAGGCAGTGTGGAACCAGTTTCCAAATTCCTAACCTACAACCATCATCATTAAATTATCTGCTTCTGGCTCTTTCTGACCCTCAAACAGTAAGTCCAGAGAGGTTGAAAGTGACAGTGGTAGCCGCTCAGTCATTTCCTACTCTTTGTGACGCCGTGGACTGTAGCCCACCCGGCTCCTCTGTCCATGGGATTCTCCAGGCAAGATTACTGGAGCGGGTGGCCATTCTCTTTCTGGAATCTTTTGGGGGTTTTTCCTTCAGCAGCTTGGCCACTGCCCTACCCCATACCTACCCCTTGAGTTTGGGAAGAAGAACAAAGGTCCTTTGGGAATGTCTTACCCCATGAACGAGCTGAGGGACAGTTAACCCTGTCATTGTGAACTTGATCTATTCCGTGATTCAACTATTTTGAGAAAAACATTTCACCATATTTGTATCAGAAGGTTTTCAGTGAAGGGTACAGTTTTGGAAACCCGATCAGTAAAATACTGCCTGCACTGTGTTGTCATGTAAAGCAGCTGTTTTTGTTTGTCAGTAAGTCCTGTCTGACTCTCAATCCCATGGACCGTAGCCCGGCAGGCTGCTCCGTCCATGGAATTCTCCAGGAAAGAATACTGGAGTGCGTTGCCGTCCTTCTCCAGGGGATCTTCCTGACCCAGGGGTCGAACCCGAGTGTCCTTCATTGGCTGGCAGGTTATTTACCACTGAGCCACCAGGGAAGTCCCATATAAAGCAGTGGAAAGCTAAAAATCATAGGAAATGAGGAAGCCAGAGAACAGCGATTGTTGATCTACCTTCAGCTACTCTATCCCCCATTCTATAGAATGTGGTAAAAATTAGCACCCTGCAGGGGCCGCAGAGGACTCCAGGACTAAGAAAACACCATTCAGGCCACCACCAGCTACACTGTGCTGAAATCAGGCTATCCACTCTGGTTCCCAGTACAAGTGGCCAAAGCGTGGGCAAGAATGGCATCCAGCCTGGAACACTTGCTCTTGTCTGGAGGTCCTGCTGTTTCTCTGCTCAACTTCAGCTTCGCTGGTTCCTTCCAAGCAGGAATGCCATTTCCTTGAGGAAGATTTCCCTGCTTAGGTGCCCCATTAGGGTGCTTTCATAGCACCCCGAGTTTCTTTTCATTGCATTCGTTACCCTATAGATAGCTGATCTCCTTAATTCCATGTTGAATGGTTCTCACTATTGGCTGTAAGCTTCTTGAGGGCAGGGCCTTGTCTCTCTTGCTGCCCTTTGAATCCTACACATGTGCTCAGTAAATCGTAAGTGTATCAGTCCGGGTTCTCTAGAGAAAAAGAACTAACAGGAGGTGTGTGTGAGTGTTTGTGTGTGTGTGCAGAAAAAGGGGTAGGGGAATACACACAATCGTGGAGGCTGGCAAGTCCAAAATGTATGGGAAGCCTGGTAGGTTGGAAACCCAGGGGGGTGTCTGTTAGCAGAATTCTGTTTTCTTCCATGGAGGTCAGTGTTTTTCTATTAAGACATTCAACTGTTTGGATGAGGCCCATTCATGTTATGGAGGGTAATCTGCTTTACTCCAAGCCTGCTGACTTAAATGTCAATCTCATCTAAAACTACCTTCCGAGAAACGTCTAAAACAGCACTTGACTACAAAAATATCTGGGTATTGTGGTTCAGCCAAATTGACATACAGAATTAGCTATCACAGGAGGTGAATGAAAGGATGATGGGACTCATGACCTGGGTCTCAGTTATGCGTTGATGATCTGTGTGAGACTTACGGCTCACACCTCCTTTCATCCATCTCCCTTGATCTTTCATACAGCTCTTGGGAGTGGGCAGTGTTGGGGAGGGGGCAACGTCAGGCCCTGCTGATAGATGAGATTCAGAGAAGGTAAGAGATGTCCCAGAGGTGTCTCAGCTTTTCAAATTGGATGGGAACACTCTCCAGCTTTGTTTTCAGTATTCATTTCTTGATCTTGCGACATATATTGACCATTTCTTCGTGCCACTGGAACACTGTTCTGAGAGTTTCACATGTATTAACTTGTTAAATCCTCATTACAAGTCTGTTGGAAGGATCTGATATAATCACCCCCATTTTATATCCAGAGAAGCTGAAACAGGTGTGAGAAGGCTGCTCAAGGTCATGTTGCCTAGTCTCGGTGGAGCTGGGATATACAGGAACCCCAGTTCTGGGACTTGTCATGATGCCGTCGCTCTGCACCCTTCACATGCAAGCATTTGGCTTCTGGAAGGGCTCAGGAAGCCAATGTCCCTGGCTCTCGTGTTGCAGCTGCATTTGCAGGGTGGTGAACACAGGTGAGGCCGGGGCCAGGCCTCCCTCCTCTGCTGCCAGCATCCCACTGCTCTCCTCTCCCCTCATCATCTTGAAGAGCTCTGTTACTGTCCCTGCGGTGTTTTATCACCTGTATTAAAAACTCTAATGATATGAGTTGCCTGTGTGGCTCCTGTTTCCATGTAGGAGTAAGTGTAAATTAATCTCCGGGGACGTCCCTGGTGGTCCAGTGGTTAAATGAAATACAAGGGATACAGGTTCCATCCCTGGTTAGGGAACTAAGACCCCACGTGCAACTGGACCTGCGCATTGCAACTAAGACCTCATGCAGCCGCACAAATATTTTTTAAAATACTGTGCTTAAAAAAAGAAAGTAAACGAATATTCAAAATGATTTTTTAAAGGCCAAAACAAACCCCCCAGATGTCCTAAATTCCATGAGAGAAAAGGCCCTTGTACTCTAGCCCAGAATAGTGGCAACCCTGAATCAGAGCTGGGTGGGACCTGGAGCTGACCCAACAGTGGATCCCATCCTAGACTATATTCAACCACGTGGGCAATTCAGTCCCATTAAAATTCTCTGTCTGGAACACCAGCTCAGTGACACTAGGGATATTTGAATGTCAACTCTTGTTTCAGGGGGTATGTTGTGAGGATCTATTGAGCTGGGGTCTGTGGAGACAGTGCTAGGAGAAGCAGCACTCCCCGAACCCCTTTTGCCTGCCCTCCATGCTGGTTTCTGCTCTTAATTTTCTCTCATGATGGATCACTCTATCCCCCTGTCCACACCTACCCCCTCTTCCTAATCTGGCTAAGTGCCTCCTTCTGTCAACATCCCATATCCATTCCCCACATCTGGTGTTTTGCACCTTGTCCTACCCCTAAGCAAAGATTCTGCACGTCAACCATCTACTGCTTTATATTTTTCTCATTGTTTTATGGGTATAATTTATCTCCTCCACTGAGTGTTTAGTCTGTGAGCGTGGGGGTCTTGGTTTATACTGCTTTCATACCCCCGCAAATGTTTAGCCATATGCCAGGCAGATAGAACTCCCTGAATTGAATGACATTGAAGTAAAGAGTCTAATAGTCACTTTGTGTTTATTTTTCCTGCTTTTGCCTACCCCATCCCTCATTCGTTTATCCAGCATCCATCCATGCATGTGTCTGTCCATTGATTGGTTCAGAAGACATGTGTGATGTACTTGCTATGTGCTAGTAACTTTAGGAATACACAGATGAGTTCAGAATGCTCTCTGTCCTTAAGAGTTCGAAAAATTGCTATTCAAAAGAGTTAAAAATCATTCTTGAGGTAGACAACTCAAACTAAAAATACCTATTCTTGTTGTCATCACTCTGGCTTATCACGGAAGATAAAGCTGAAATTTGTGCAAGATAATTGGCCTCCTGGTGAGTTTTCTCCCTCTTTCCTTTTTTACTGAGCACACCATCATATTCCTAAAGTATTCAGATTACATTGTGATGACAGCTGATAGTGTAGCAGGCAAGAGACGATGTATCAATACTTCTGTTTCGTTTCTAACACTGTGATATACGACCCGTGATTCCCCTGCAATTAGTTCATGTGAATGAATCACAGTGGCCTCCAGAGCACCTGTGTTCCTGCAGACTCTCTTAACAGAACTCACATGTCCTGTACTGAGAGATAGAGTTCCCCTGAACATGTGTGATAAGGAAGTTGTACTTGTCCTCTTTGAGGTGGGCTGAAGCAAGGGGCTTTTTTTAAGGTTGTATAGAAAGCCGCCTACCCTTGAGTTATGCTCCCCCACCCCCTCTACATTCTCTTTCTGCTTTTATCACCGAGGCAGACACTTCCTACCTTTCAAACTTCCCGTGTTGCCTGGTTTCCTATGAGATGCTCTTGTTAAGATATGAGACTGGTATCAGTGGTCAGTGTGATTCTGAAGTTATCTTGAAAAATAAGTGTACTCGAAGGTGGTACAGTCTGGAGTGGGGATGAGTGGAGGGGCCTAAAGGTGAAATGAGAGGGATTTGTCTTAATTAGAAGTCTTTTTAGTTTCAAGCAACTGTCAGAAACTTTTAGTTTCTGACTGAAAACTGAAACTTTTTAGTTTCAAACCGTCAGAAGAGGGAAATGACTGGAGGGATGTTGGTGTCGGTGGACCCAGAGCAGGGAAAGTCAGGGAGGCCTGGGGCAGGGTTCACTGAGGCTCCAGGACTCTCTTTCTCTCTCTGCCTCTTAGCTGTGCTTTCTCCACATTTTGGCTTCAGTCTTCAGCTCAGACCAGCCTTTGCCCTCACATACCTGCTGACAGCTCTGAAGTCTAACAGCTTCCACCAGCAGACCCCACAGACTCCTCTCTTGCCCTGAAAATTCCAGAGAAGGGCTGGGGTTGGCCCCGATTGGGTATGGGATGTAAATACGTGTCTGTTCCCATTGGAACATCAGGGTTAGAGTGAGGAGGAACATGTCCAAGTAGGAGAAGATGCTGCCCCCAGAAAGGCTGAACAGAGGAAAGCTATCCTCAGGATTCGCAGGAAGGTTTAGTGAGCCTTTAGGAAAAAAGACTAATACAGGGGATGATGTGCCTCAAATTCAAATGCAACCTAATCAGTATTTACTGAGCTATTGAAACAAGGGTTTCTTTGGGAATTCATTTTGTGGATCACTCATTTAGCAGTTTCTAAGGAAGAGTAGCATGCCTATGCAAGAGAGCTTAGAGAAAAGGTGGATGACCAACCACCTAGATGCAGGGCCAGCAGGTGACCACCTGCAACTTGTTAGACTCCTCTTGTGAAGAACAAAAGTGGTTCCCAGTCCAGCAGGGGGACTGAGCCTGGACTGTGCCAGCAGCTGTCCAAATTCTTCACCCCACTCCTGTCCAGCTGATCACGTGGCTTCCCTTTCGAGTTGACCCTTGCCCTCAACTGAAAATCCAAAATATTCAGCTGGGGGCTGCCAGAGACTACTCCTGCTCTCCGGCCCCACCTTCCCCCCACTGGCCCCTTGAACCCAAGAGAACAGTTTTCAGCGCTATGAGGAGGAAACTTCCTCTTGCTTCCAGGGCTTCAGCCATGCTCCTGCGTCTTCCTCCTTGACTCTTCATCTTTCTTGTTTGGGATTGATTTGGGGTGCTATTCTCTCCTAGAAGTTTCCCTTGGGCCCCCAAGCCTCACGCTGTCCTCACAGCAGCCCTGCAGGCCCCCAATTCAGTGTTTATTTTGCTGTGTTGGGTTTGGCCCACTTCCCCTCTTCGGAATCTCTGAAGGCAGGAACTTCATCTGACCGTGCCCATGCCTGGCGCTCCCTGCACACATAAGTGCTGGATAAACATTCACTCGCTGAGGATCAGAGGGCAGAGAGCTGCGGGGACAGGGTGCCCACCATGTCGCTGTCCTGCCTGCCCTCTCAGGACATTCAGGTTGAATGATTTCAGTCACCATTTACATGCACAGCAACATAACAACTTGTGAAGGGCGCATTTATTTGCAAGGCAAAATGCCTGACATCGTCACTCAAAAGACCTCAGTTCCAGGGTCTCACTTACCCAGGCTCAGGAAGAGGTGATAAGGGGAGAGGGTTAGTTGATGCATTTTGTGTCTCGGCGATGATGCCGTGTTACATAGGATGCTCTCAAATCTTTGACAGGAGTCGAGGCAGAATTCTTGTCAGATTATATAAGAGACACAACTCATCATTCTGCTTCACATACTGGGATCTACTACGCATCTGTGTTTTCTTAAAGCCTTTGTGTATGCTGGCTCATAGTACTTAAATTGAAATTTAAGGAAATCTGCTTTTAATACCAAATGGACAGCAAGTAATGAGGGTTTTTGATTTGCTCTTGAGTAAGTCTATTCTTTTCAATTAATATTTTCAACATTTTGGCTGCATGTTTCATGCCACATTATATTAATATGTTACCGACATGCCAGGCCCCTTTGCGGTGCCTCCCTGTCTGTTCACCTGCCCTCCTCTCTGCCAGGGATGCCTGTCTCCCCATCATTTGTTGGCCTGGAAAAAGCCGTTCTTCCCTCCAGGCCCAGCTGCCTCCTGCGTTACCTGCCAACTGCAGCCCCTCCCCCTTGTCACATCTCCGTGCACTGTTCATGTGGCCCCACACATACCGTGAATGTGGAAGAAATGGGTTGTATCTTATTCATCCTTTTCCTTTTTTTTTTTTTTTTTGGTGTTTATTCATTTCAAGACACAGACACCCATTACTTCAATTCATTGAGCATCTCCCCTCTTGGAAGGAGACTCAGATACCCCCAAGATGCAGATCTTGCCTTTGAAGAGCTTTCCTTCTGCTAAGGGAGGAGGAGAGATTTGTTGCACTACATATGTGATGCTGGGCCTGGTGACTCACTATTTTATTTCTTTCCTATGAAATAAAAATGTCGCTTATGCTATTACTTCATTTTAATTCTGCCGTGATATTTGTTTTAAAACAAATCACTGGATAGTAATCCTCTTATTATATTCTGTCCCTAATTCTATTAGAAGAACAAAGAGGGAATTTGGATTTTGGATTGCTTTCGCAAAGCACAGAGGTTTTAAGCATCTCACTTGACTTCTTGGAGGTTCTCAGGGACCTCATAAGTTTCTGGGAACAGAGAAGCGCAGACCTGACGAGCTGTCAGCCCCGCCCCTCCCGAGGAGGTCTGCCTGGGAATGTCAGGTGTTATGCCCGCTGTCAGGTGTGTCTGCCCTGGAGCCATCCTTCCCTCCAGCTGCCAGCTCCCTCTCACCACCACGCACTCCCCATCCCTTCAGAGTTTTCTTTAGACGGTGATGACAGACAGGCCAGGTCTCCACCCAGGCGACCTAGATTCTGGACTTCAGGGTCTCACCTTCAGAATCACAGCCCCCAAGGGAAGCCCAGTTCAGGAATGATCTGGCTGTACCTTCTGGTCCCATGGGAAGTCTGGTTCATAGCAGCCTGCACAGATGTGATGTATGGTGGCCCCAGTCCCTTTAGGGGAAACCAAAGCGCCTTGGTCAGGGGGGCAAGTGCTGCCCCCAGAGGCTGGTACCCAGTGCCCAGTGCTAGGAATTGTTCTAGCTCATGGCAGCTGTTTATCGTGAGGGGCATCAGGAAGACAGGAGGCAGTGCTGAAACCCAAAAGCACAGAGCTATTTCCAGCCTGATCTTGGCCTGTTAATAATGAACCAGCAATGATGTAGGCACAGGCTGACAGTGCGGGGGTGGTAGAGGAGGAGGTTGGACATGTGGGGAACAGCCTGAGCGGCTGCAGATACAGAAAGAAGCCATGTGGCGTGTGGAACGCTCCCCTTCGGGGGAGAAGAGCAGACCCGGAATGAGGAAGGCAGGGTCATGTGCACAGGCAAACCGAGTGAAATGCCTTCATACGGATAACTAAGGGGCAGGTATGTGCACTGTGGGGAGAACTACTTGAACCATTCTCTGGGATTCTGACTCAGCATCAGGTTTTGAATCCCAGCTAAAAAGGGAGTAGCATTCTCCTCTCCAATGTAATAATAATTTGGCTAATCCTTACATAGTGCTAACTGCTGAGTACTGTTCGCAGTGTTTTGCATACATTAGCCCATTTACATACATGATACACACAGTATACTTACATGTACTAACTCATTTACGTGCATTGTACATACACTAACTTATTTGTATACATGGTACGTTTACATGCTGTCTTAGTCCATTGGGGCTGCCATAACAGAATGCCATAGCCTGGATGGCTTAAATAATATTGCTTCTCACAGTTCGCTGATGAAGATGCTGGCAGATCTGGTGTCTGGTGAGAGCCTGCTTCCAGGTGCGTAGATGACCATCTCCTCGCTGTGTCCCCACATGCTGGAAAGCGTGAGGGAGCTCTCTGGAGCCTCTTTTGTAAGGGCACTAATCCCATTTATGAGGCCTCCACCCTCATGACCTAAACACCTCACAAAGGCTGTACCTCCAAACACCATCACACTGGGGGTTAGGTTTCAACGTATGAATTCTGGGGGACTCAAAGTTTCAGTACCTAACATGCATGTTAGCTCATTTACATACATCATACACTTACATGCATTAGCTTATTTAAATAATCTAGTTTACTGATGAGCAACAGGCACAGAGAGTCACATGCCTGGGGTCAAGCGGGTCAACTCTGGCTCCAGTCTTAGCTGCTGCTGGCTCTGCCGGCAGCTCTTGCTGCCTGTGATGGTGTAGTTAGGATCAGCAGCATATCAGTGTGTCTTACCAACTACTGCACGCACAGCATTTCGTCAGCCCACCAGACCCTCTCAATAGACCTACAGAGCATTTTACAAATGAGGCAGAAACCAAGGTTTCCTAGTCATGGAGGGACTCAGTGGGGACGTGAAGACTTGTCCCGCTCTGCAGCCTCATCCTGTGTGTGGCCTGAGCTTCACAGCACCCCTCCGGCTGTTTCCCCTGGGGCCACTGTGGTCTCTGCTGCACACCTGGAGGCTCATGGGGCAACCTGAGGGACCGCCTCATATGGACAACTTAGTCTTCCCGTTCTCTCTGCCACACTTGGCCATGAATCCACCTTCCAGCAGTGTGAGCGGCCACCTTCAAGAACAAAGCCCAGAGGTGACGCAGGGCGGAGCTGAGGAGGCAAGGGTTGGGGGTGGGGTGTCAGGGATCCTACAGAAAGGATGAGATGTGAGAGGGTAACTTGGTTTGTGACTTTAAGCTTTTGCACTTAGTATGACAGACTTCGAAAAACATAACCTGGTGACAAAAAAATGGCACTTTTTAGGTGTTACCCTTACAATAGGAATGAGCTGGGATGGCCTTGGCCTGCAGTGGCTTGAAGTAGAGCTTTGTTCCTGGCCAGAGATTGAGGCCAGGTCATGGTACGAGAGCACGGAGTCCTGACTGCTAGACCGGTGGTCAGTGACAGGGGCCCCAGCCCATCAGTTTTGCAGGAAAAGAATTCCCACAAACGTGGAAAGTAGTGAAACAAGAGAAGCGTTTTCTCCTGTCTTTGCTCCTTGTGTATACACCTATCCAGTTAGTTGTGTTGCCATCATCGGTCCAACTTCCCCATCCACAGCAAATTCCTTGTGAGAATTTGAGAAGATCATCACCTCGGCCATCTTGGCAACTGCTGCCTTCCCTCTTCCCAGCACAGGAGCTGGTATTTAGTACTTGTGTGTTCAGGGAATGAATGTGGGCTTAGAAGTGATGGATTCTGAAAAGAGCCTATTAAAAGTGGAAATCAACAAAATTCAAATGCTTTGAGTCAAATGCCACTTTTTCCAAAGATCCCACCACTTCCACTCCAATGTGCAAGGTTGACCCCGTCCTTCCTCCTTCTCACCCTCCCAGCCCCCAGCGTTCTTCCCAGGACTTTCCCACAGGTTCCTGCTTTCTCTCCTGGTCAGTGCATCCTTCTGTTTCTGCCCCTTCTTTAATGTGTCCTCCAACAGCAGAATTATATTTCTAGACTCCAACAGCAGAATTATATTCCTAAACTCCAAGTGTGATCGTTGAACTTAATTACACTTTGTTGTTGTTGTATTGGAGTTTCAGCATCAGTTCTTCCAGTTAATATTCAGGCTTTATTTCCTTAAGGATTGACTGGTTTGATCTCTTTGCTGTCCAAGGGACTCTCAAGGAAGAGTCTTCTCCAGCATCATTTAACACTGGACTATGTTAAACGTTTGAGCAAGTCACGCTAGGCTCTGCACAATCCAATCCCAATATACCGGTCAGACTCCTGCTTTCGCTCCTATCCCCAAATGCTACCACGTGTGCTGCAGCCACACTGAAGCCTCAGTGTTCACTGAGGGATGTTTTTGTGTCCTGGAGCCTTTGTACCTCTTCTCTCTGCTGTAATGAGCTTCCGCCCATCCTCGGTCACACGAGCTGCTCATCCCCTCCACCCCTCATCCCCAGGCAGTGTGCTTGCACTTCCCTCCTGTCTCTGCCAGGACTGCTTTCTGCCTCTCTTTCTTCTTCTATGCTGAGACCTCCTCCAGGGCAGAGGCTGGTCACCATGGCATTTCCTCCTCCCAGCACAGAGCTGGAGTTGCTTCCCTTTTCCTTTTTCTCCTTACATGTATTGATTGATTGATTGGCTGTGCTGGGTCTTTGCTGTTGCACTGGCTTTTCTCCAGTTGTGGTGAGCAGGGGCTACGCTCTGGTTGTGGTGCCCGGGCTTCTCAGTGAGGTGGCTTCTCTTGGTGCAGAACACCAGTTCTAGGGTGTGCGAGCTTCAGGAGTTTCAGCTCCTGGGCTCTGGAACACAGGCTCAACAGTTGTGGTTCTCAGGCTTAGTTGCTCCTCGGCACGTGGGATCTTCCTGGACCAGGGACTGACCCATGTCTCTTGCATTGGCAGGCGGATTCTTTACCACTGAGCCACCAGGGACAACCCCCCCGCCCCTCCCCACCACCTCGCCCTTTTAAATGTGAGCAGCAGACAGCATTTTGAAAGCTTGGGATTAAGTCCTGTCTGCAGGACTCAGAAAGATAAGAAAAGGCCCACCTCAACTGTGCATCTTTAGATGAGGCATCCACAAGGCTTTTTCAACAAAACCCAGACCTCAAGATACACATAGGTCGCCTCCCATGGGGGCACAGGTCACAGACTCCAGGCAATGGTCTTCTTTCCAAAAGGACGTTATAAAGAACAAAATTTGAGTGCCAGCAGTTTTTGGAGTTCACTGTGGCGAAACACTATACTAATTGAGACCTCACTGTGAAGACTGTGGAGAATGGCAGACCTTGGCAAGCCATTTGCACGGTGTTCCTTCTTTAAAATTTTTTTTAAATTTATTTATGGCTGCTCTAGGTCTTTGTTGTTGCTCATGGGTTTTCTCTAGCTGTGGTGGTGTGGGGCTATTCTTCACTGTAGTGTGCAGGCTCCTCATTGTGGTGGCTTCTCTTGTTCTGGAGCACAGGCTTTAGGGCACGTGGACTCAGTAGTTGCAGCTCACAGGCCCCAGAGCACAGACTCAGTAGCCGTGGTGCATGGGTTTAGTTACCCCACAACATGTGGAATCTTCCCTGACCAGGGATCAAACCCATCTCCCTTGTATTGGCCAGCGGATTCTTTACCACCAGACCACCAGGGAAGTCCCACAGTGTTCCTTATACATTAAGGTTTTTGCTCAGGTGAAACATTAGGGGCATGACATCAGTACTGCCAACAGTATTGCACCTCTGAAACAGATCCATGTAGACAAAGGAGGTAATTTCCTTTGCCTCTGTGGCCCTGCTTTAAAGATGCTCAGTGTTAGTTCTTGCAGGTTATTTTTGCAGTGCCCACAGGAAGTTATCGAGCCCTTTCCACATGACGCATGAAACATGTAAGTTGGCTGTGGAGCCTCTTTTCAGTTCAGCTTTACCCCACTTGCCCCACCCCCACTGCTTCCAGGTAGCTCCTCCACCCTTTAAGGGCCCCACGTTCTGCCCATCAATTTGCATTCCTTCAGGGTCCTGGAGGTTAAAGGCACGTTAGACGACAATTGTGCACCCTGTACAAAATCTTTTCTGAAATAAGATAGAATATGAGTGAGCGAATGAATGAATGAATACCAAACAAATAAATACAATTGCTTGTGCTAAGATGTAAACAAAAAAAAAGGAAAAAATAAATTAAGGGCAAGAGTGATGATTCTTTCTCTTCCCCGCAAAGTGGAAACTTTCAAGTGCAACATACTGCTGTCTAAAACTTGCTTCTCTAGCCACACTTGAGCCAAGAGCACAAGGTCAAAGTTAACGTGGCTGTGCTGTGCCCGCCGCCACCCCCCCCCCCATATTCCTTGTCCTCAGAGCGCATAGCCCTGCCCCCCCAGCCAGAGCACAGGGTCAGAAATAGCAAATGATGATTGATCAGGTGCCTCCTGTCTTCAGACACAGTCAGCGTTTACTGTCTCTGCGGACCAGACTGTAGAAATAAGCAGACCCGTAAAGACCTGCAATTACTATTTCCCCGGAGATATCCCAGATGCTGCTGGGGTAGACTGCAACATGGCAGCGCGCTTCCTGCTCCTGATTTATTCCATCCTGGAAGAGCTTTCCTTACATGGGCTTCTCTTTAGAAGTGACTGCTCTTGGCTTTTCAGGAGCTGTTTCAGGTGTTCTTATTTGGCCACCCTTTCAGTGTCCAGCGGTGCACAGGGCTGTGTCCTGGGGTCTTGCCTTCTCCAGTTCCATTCCCACCCAGAGCTCACTTCTTCCTTGCCCTCCTCAGGATCTGCTGAGTAGGTTTGGTGGGAGAGAGATGCTGGCTCAAAGGGACTCTCCCACCCTCAACCAGATGTTGCATTTTATTGTGACTTCCAGGGTGTACAGGGATGACTGGGGGCAAGAATACAAGTTTGGGATGGGAAGGCTGTCTTACATTCTTCAAACCAAACCACACTGATCATTCAGTGGTCCACCATGACAAACTCTGAAAAAAAAAAAATGGCCGATTTGCTGAATGGTTCTTACTAGCTGAGCTCTGCAGAATTGGGGGCTGTTAGGTAGCTGGATCTCAGGACCAAACTCTCCTTTAAATACTAATAGTGCAAGCAGGATGAGGTTGTGTGGGAGCACAATGCTGTCTCTGTTCTCTGTCATCATTCCCTGTTCGAGTTTTCATCTAAATTAACAGTCTCGGGTTAAGAATTCAAAGGGGAAAAGGGCTCTCAAAGTCTTGTTTGAAAGGCTTGAAGGCATGTGGAACATCACATAGTTGTAGGCATTTCCCTTGCTGTGTGCAGCGGCATGAAAGGGAACAGGGAGCTAGAGGGAGCATTTATTGACTCACTGTAGGTGAGGACCAGCATCATCACACTCTGGCCGTGGGGTCACATGGTCTCCTGGGGTTTCCTAAAAAAAAAGTTCTTAAAAGAAACTGAAGGCATGGAGAACCCATTCATTTTGTGATTTCACTTGTAGGTTCTGACTCGTCACTCAGTGTCACAGCACGGATGTGGGAAGAGTTTCATGGTCTCTGAGGCTTTAAGTGGAGAAGGCAATGGCACCCCACTCCAGTACTCTTGCCTGGAAAATCCCATGGATGGAGGAGCCGGGTGGGCTGCAGTCCATCGGGTCGCTGAGAGTTGGACACGACTCGATGACTTCACTTTCACTTTTCACTTTCATGCATTGGAGAAGGAAATGGCAACCCACTCCAGTGTTCTTGCCTGGAGAATCCCAGGGACGGCGGAGCCTGGTGGGCTGCCATCTATGGGGTCACACAGAGTCGGACATAACTGAAGCGACTTAGCAGCAGCAGCAGCAGAGTCTTTAAGATTCGCTGTGCTTTATCCAAGCTGTGCTTTTCGATTGAGCCAGTATAAGAGGAATGATTTTTTTTTGTTTATTGGAATATAATTACAGTATTGTGTTAGTTTCTGCTGTACAATGAAGTGAATCAGCTCTACGTATACCTATATCCCCTTCTTCTTGAGCCTCCCACACCACATCCCACCCCACTAGGTCATCACAGAGCACAGAGCCGAGCTCCCTCTGCTATACAGCAGCTTCCCACTTGCTATCTGTTTTACACACGGTGGTGTATATATGTTAGTCATACTCTCAGTTCGGCCCGCCCTCTCCTTCCTCCCCTGTGTCCACAAGCCAGTTCTAAGGACTTTAAAACTGAAGATAAAGTTCTGTGATTTTCCTACTCTGAGCCAGAGGAAGTTAGATGTTATTACCAGGTTTAAAATGTGGAAGATGCTTGGTTTTGCTCCATGCTCACTGGGCTAAGATGAGAAATAGGTTTAAGGGACATTATGAGAGTTTGGTTGGGTGTGAAGAATATTCCTTATAATCAGTGAATAAATGTTGTGTTAGGCCATCGGGGAAGGTGTGGAGCTTTATCACTGGGAATTGAGTCTGGTTTGTGGTGCTGGAGGATTAAGGAAATGGGGAAACCACTTAAGTTCTTGTTCTTTTTCTGTGTATTATGCACTCCACTTTGTATTGACTGTCTTCCCAAAGTATCCCATGTGTGCACTCTCAGTCATTTCAGTTGTGTCCGAGTCTTTGCAACCCTATGGACTGTAGCCCTCCAGGCTCTTCTGTGGGTGGGTTTCTCCAGGCAGGAATACTGGAATGGGTTGCCATTCTCTCTCCTCCAAGGGGTCTTCCAGAGCCAGGAGTCGAATCTGTGTCTCCTGTGGCTGCTGCATTGCAGGCAGATTCTTGATCGCTGAGCCACTGGAGGTGAAGGTGAAGTCACTCAGTCGTGTCCGACTCTTTGCGACCCCGTGGACTGTAACCTACTAGGCTTCTCCGTCCATGGGATTCTCCAGGCAAGAATACTGGAGTGGATTGCCATTTCCTTCTCCAGAGGATCTTCCTGACCCAGGGATTGAACCCGGGTCTCCCGCATTGCAGGCAGACGCTTTAACCTCTGAGCCACCAGGGAAGCAAGGGAAGCCCTCAAAAGTATCCCACTGGGCCTTAGGGAAACTTGGCCTCACACAAAATGAAGAATCCAGCTAGGGGCTTCTTGCATGGTCAGGAGTTCTTTTTGTCTTTTCCTGAGCACTTTTTCAGTTCAGTTCAGTTGCTCAGTCATGTTCAACTCTTTGCAACCCTGTGGACCACAGCACACCAGGTTTCCCTGTCCATCACCAACTCCTGGAGCTTGCTCAAACTCATGCCCATCGAGTCGGTGATACCATCCAACCATCTCATCCTCTGTCGTCCCCTTCTCCTCCTGCCTTCAATCTTTCCCAGCATCAGGGTCTTTTCCATGAGTCAGTTCTAACGATCAACTATCTTTCCCTTGAGGCAAAGTTAGGAGGTAAATAGGGATAGGTGTGTGTGCTTGTTTTTTAAATCACTTCTTTTTTTCTCTTAAATACTATAATTTTTTATTGTTTGTTTCTTGGCTGTTCTGGGTCTTGGTTACGGTGTACGGATATTTGCGGGCTGCTCTGCATTTCAGCAAGTGGGCTTCTCATTGCAGTAGTTTCTCTTGTAGAGCACAGGCTCCAGGGCATGAGAGCTTCAGTAGTTGCTGCTTGCAGACTCTAAAGAGCACAGACTCAGTAGTTGTGGTGCACAGGCTTAGTGGCTCTACGGCGTGTGGGACTTCTCTGGACCTGGGATTGAACCTGTACCTCCTGCATTGGCAGGTGGACTCCTAACCCCTGGACCACCAGAGAAGTCCCCAGACAGAGGGTTTTAATTTCCACTTTATAGATGAGAAAATTAAAATTCAAGGATGTCAAGTGATAATTCCACACAGGTTTGAAACTTCGGCATCATTTTTGTGTTTCTTCTACATACGACCCGTCACCAAATTCTGCTAAATTTCCCCTTGTACTGTTATCTGCACCTCATGCTTTCTCTCCACATCGACTGTCCCCCCTTTAAGCCTATAATCATGCCATGCCTGGACCATTATATTGGTTTCTTGCATTCCCTTTCAGAGGCCAGTTTTGCCTCCTCCTCGATGCCTTCCCTGAGTTTTGGAATCCTGGGAATATGAATCTACCTTTGTTCACTTGACGGTTACCATGTGTTGCAGGCAGAGAGCCGAGGAGGCACTGGGATGCTTGTGGTAGGAAATTGTTCTCAGAGATTTGCTAACATGCCGTACCCCTTGTACCTTGATACTAACTCACAACAGTGCTCAGTATTGGCTTCTGGTCTATGGACCTCTGTTTATGTTAGACACACAGTTGCATGAATCTATATTTCTCCCCCAGGGTTACACAGTCACAGAAATATCAGGTCACAGAAGTCAGGGAAAGCTCAAACTGAAACGTTTTGTTTTCCCAGAATGAGGATTCACTGATTTTGCTGCAGACTGGGGATTGAGGCAACCTGTTCATACTTGTGATTTCATGGTCACGTTTCACAAAAATTACAAGTCATTTTTAGCCTCTTAGTTACATCTAAAATTTTAAAACCTGTCGTGTTAATATATATCAGTTAGAATGATAATACTGCCTGCCTTATTACTCACATTTTCATGGTTTGGAGTAATTGCATTACATCCTATTTGGTTTCCCTCGTGCCCCCTTCTCCAGTTGGGTTGTACGTCTCTCAGTGACAAAGAATTGTGCTTGTTTATGTGTTCAGGTACTAACAAGACATTAGTAAGTGCCCATCATGTGGAAAGCCCTGTACATACCTGTGGTCCTAGAGGAGTTGTGTTGCTTGATATTAGTGATGCACCAGGCCAGCGAGGTGATGGCATTGGGGGTGGGGCTTCTGCTCCCAGCTCCCACCTGTGTCTACGCCGTGATACTGCACTGCTTCCAAGTAAACATGTTGACTGAGAGATCAACGTGTGTGCAGTTATTTGATCTGTAGATCGAGGTGCAGGTAAGTCCGATTTCCAGTGGGTAGAGCCTCTCTGCCCTCCCATCTCTGTTCTTCCTTCCCATACGAGAAAGTGGTCAGAGGCTTTGCAGTGTGCACTGCCCTGTGATTCTGTACTCATTGGCTTTTCTTGAGAGATGCTTGTCCATTAGCTTTGACTTCCTTTTGTCAGGCTCTCTAACCCCTTCCAGTAACGGAATTAACGAAGCCTTTCTCTTGATTTTAGAAAAATAAGCAGAGGCTTGGGAGAGGCATCACTCTGACATGCTCTCTATGTACACAATGGAGTCTCTAGTATGGCCTCTGCCTCTCAAAGACTTGTGTTCTGTTTGGTCAGAGGTTACCAGGGTGTCTCCTGTGTATTTACACGGATTCCATTGTGAGCCTCCAGATCCCACGCTGTAAGGACATCCACCCTTACTGCCCTTGATAGACGCAGGAAAATTATTTCCTGGTGACAATCAGGTGCTTGTAAGAGCCGGTCTTTCAGAGAGGAATCTACCATCAAAAGGGCTAATCGTCCAAATGACAGATACGCATGGCTGGCTTCCCTCTTTACGCCACCTTGATTGAGATGAGAGGAGTGTGCTTCTGGCCTTGGCAATGGAGGAATCTGTGGGAACAACATCCTCAGGGAATAGCTTTTCTCCGCTAAGTATGACAAGTATGGCAAATGCACGCAGAGCTGAGATCTCTTGGCTGCAAGGCCAAAGGCCTGCATCCCTGCTCCTGAGGACAGGCCCTCTTCTTGTAGGAGTGCTTCACCCTGGGGCAGGCAGGATTTATTTACTTTTTGTCATTCGGCCTGGAATGTTGCATATCGCCCTTTCACAGACACCTGGCTGTGGCTCCCACGACAGGAGTCACCCTTGGAAACAGAAGGAGGTAGATGACATTTTCATGTTTGGACACCGAGTGCCGAGGTTCTGGGGTTTCATCACTTGCTTGGCTCCTGCTTTGTCATGGGAACAGAGGGGCTGCCTGACCAGGGAGTCAGTTTTGAGGGTGAGGTCCTGAAAAGGAGACTGGGCACACTTCTGTTCTCAGGGATGAGCTCCTATACGCTGAGACCTCAGCCATCTCTAAGTGCACAGAGGACCCTCCCACTGGCCCAAAGCTCAGAAACAGTCCACCATCCTGCCTCCTCTGCACCTGTCACCATCCCTGGGACAAATGGGGATGTTGTTGGGAATTCTCTCTGAAGAGTCATTCTCAGACAGAACCACAGAAACAGGAAGCGGGTTAGTGGCTGTCAGGGAGTTAGAGGAGGAAAAATCAGGAGTCACTGTCTTCCACGATGGCTCAGCAGGTAAAGAATCAGCCTGCAATGAAGGAGACACAGAAGACATAGGCTCCATCCCTGGGTGGGGAAGATCCCCTGAAGGAGGGCATGGCAACCCACTCCAGTATTCTTGCCTGGAGCATCTCACAAAGGAGCCTGGTGGACAACAGTCCAAAGGGTAACAAAAAGTCAGGACATGATTGAGTGACTACTCAGTGTACACACACACGCGCAGTAAACAGATTTGGGGTTTCTTTGGGGACGGTAGAAGTATTCTGGGATTAGATAGCGATGATGGTTGTGCAACATTGTAAATATACATATTTTTTAAAAATCCACTGATTTGTCCTGGATAAGATGGAAAATTTTATGTTATATGAATTTTATCTCAAAAAAATAGAAATAAAATTTTAAAACTAAAATATTCGATGTATTCAATAAATATTCAATATTATCCTCAGAGGGAATCATCCTAGTAACACCCTTCCTTACTTCTCACATTCATCCCAATTCTCACATTCTATTGCTCATGTTTATTTCAAGACATGTCACATACCTGGGCTTCCCTGGTGGCTCAGACAGTAAAGAATCTGCCTGTAATGCTGGTGATCCAGGTTTGATCCCTGGGTCAGGAAAATATCCTGGAGGAGGGACTGAACACTCCAGTATTCTTGCCTGGAGAATTTCATGGACAGAGGAGCCTGGCAGGCTATAGTCCATGGGGTCACAAAGAGTCGGATTCAACTGAGCGACTAACACACATGTCACATACCTATATTACCTGTTTGTTTTTATTCAGTGTGATCCTATGGAATGCCTATCTGACGAAAAGTAATCAAGTTATAAGGCCTTTTAGTGGCTCAGATGTGTTTGTTGTTGCCCCGTCTGTTGGAAAGTGTGCTGGCTTAATAGCGAAACAGAGAAACATACCCTCATTCTTCCTGCTTCTGCTCTGAGCACTTGATTCTGTATATAAAATTCTTATAAATACACATATCAACAGAGTTCTTGATATTTTGCCCAGTATATGAGAAGGAATAAAACCTTTCTTGAAATGCACACAGAATAAAATGCAAAAACAGAAGAAGAAATCCCAGGAACACAGATGACAAACACAAGGATATTTGCCTTTTGCTCTGCCACATCCTGAGATAACTATAAGTGGGACTTATAGATGCAAATTTTATCTAAATTAAAATTTTTTTTCACATTAAAGCTCCAGTATTTGCCTAGGCCATGGTGCTTTGTAAATGAGTGAAGTTTACTTTTCCCCTAAAATCAGTTCTTTCAGTATCATCCTTTAGCCTCATTTTCCTTTCAAGTTATTTGATATCTCCCTGACCCCTCCGCATGCAGAGGTTTGTTCTTGCTTATTGAAAAGTGGCTTAAAAAAAAAAATCAATTGACATGCTTTGGTTTGGGATCAATTTTACGTCAAACCTCCATAGTTCTTAGAGATCATTTAATTTGAGTAAGTATGCAAACAAGTAGGGGCTGAGGCTGGGGAGATGCCACTGAAGCATCAGAGCAGGGGCCTGGGTGGACAATGTGGGTGGCGGGCAGGCTGGGCGCCTCACTCCCAGCTGTTCTGCTTTAGGGTTAGGGTCTTCCAGCTGAGGTTTTGAGGGTCAGGCTGCTTTGTGGCCCACTTTTTACCTCTCTTTGTTTGGTGGTAGGGCCATCAACTTCTCTAGCCTTAGTTTCTCTGGTGCCAAAGGCCTGGGGAGGAACTGTCTACACCAGCACCATGGGCTTGGGAAGGCTGGGGGAGGGTAAGGGAGGCTGCTGTTGTTCCAACTATGCCTTTCCCTAGTTCTTGAGCATCACCATCCTCCTTTTCAAAAAAGAGTAATGATGGGACTTCCTTGGTGGTCCAGTGGCTAAGACTCCATGCTCCCAATTCAGGGGACCCAAGTTGGATCCCTGGTTAGGAAACTAGATTCCATATGCCACAACTAAGACCCAGCACAACCAAATACATACAATTTTTAAAGGGTGATGGGCTTCCCAGGTGGCTCTGATAGTAAAAAATCTGCCTGAGACCCAGGTTCAATCCCTGGCTTGGGAAGATCCCCTGGAGGAGGGCATGGCAACCTACCCCAGTATTCTTGCCTGGAGAATCCCATGGACAGAGGAGCCTGGCGCTCTGTAGTCCATGGGGTCGCAAACAGTCAGACACAACTGAAAGTGTAACACACATAGTTGGGAAGATTATCTTCCCTGTATCTTTTTGAAAGTATAAAGTAAACATAAAGCAAGTGTCCTCACTGACACGCCTTTGCTCCAGACATGTCAGGTTCCTGGAGTGGGTGACTGTGCTACCCGCCCCCCAAAACTGCAGCCTTCTCTAACTCCCTCCTGAGAGGGTGACTTTGTTCATATCACAGGGCTTCCGTCATGTGGGTAAGGATGTCGGGGAAATGAAGATTTAAAATCCGTAACGTTATTAGCTCTGTCAATACAATAATTTAATAAATGTTCCCAGGAGGAAAACAGGCGTTGACAGAGACTACCTCTTCTCTCAGTTTTCTTTCTGTGTGACATTTTCCTTGAATTATGGGAAGGAGGCCTTTGTGGAGGAGAGTCTAGGGCCTGAACTCTTTCTTGCCACCCCTCACGCCCCTTCCTTAGTCTTGCTTGGGGCCTTTCATGACCTGGAGCTGAGGGAGCATCCTCCACGCACATCTGGTCACCTCCACGCAGTGGGGAGGGTAAGGATTGTGCTCACCTTCTCAGAGTCAGTCTTTTCAGGCTCAGATATTTGAAGAGTCCAGTTGGCTATGACTTGCGGCATTTTCTTCAGTCTGAACATTAGAAAATAAAATATAAAAATTCACCCTCAAGAATCTGGTGAAGAATTCCCTGGGGAAGAACCTCCTGCCTATGCGGGAGACATGGGTTTGATCTCTGGTCGGGGAGGATCCCACATGCCACAGAGCAACTAAAACCAGGCACCACAACAATTGAACCCGTGCTCCAGAGCCTGGGAGCTGCAGCCGCCGAAGCCCGCGTGCCCCAGAGCCCACGCTCCACAACAAGAGAGGCCAGTGGGACAAGAAGCCTGTGCGCTACAACTAGAGAGAAGCCCCGGCCTGCTGCAACTCGAGAAAAAGCCCACACCAGCAACGAAGACCCAGCACAGACAAAGATAAATAATACAATTTTTGAAAAATAATTCACCCTCAGAAGCACCTGTGGTCTTAAATATCTCTTAGTTGTGTCCAACTCTGGGCGACCCCATGGACTATAGCCTGCTGGACTCCTCTGTCCATGGGATTCTCCAGGCAAGAGTACTGAAGTGGGTTGCCATTCCCTTTTCCAGGGGATCTTCCTAACTCAGAGATCAAACCCTGGTCTCCTGCACTGCAAGCAGATTCTTTCCCATTTGAGCCACCATGGATGTCCTAGAATAGTCATATTCATAGAGTCAGAAAGTACATTGGTAGATGCCAGGGTTCGGGGATGGGAGGGGGTTTTGGTTTCATAAAGTGAAAAACTCAAGGGTGAATAATGGTGAGAATTTCACAACAGTGTAAATGTACTTAGTGCTACTGAACTGTACAATTAAATATAGCAAAAATAGTATGTTTTATACTATCGTGACTTTAACCACAATAAAAACACATTAAAAAAAAATTCAGCCTCAGAAACTCATAAGCACAGGTTATCACTGAGGAGACCAGACAGATGTTTCTAGGTAACCCAGACCTTCCTTGAAAACAAGCCTGGAGCTTCCAGGCGCCCATCTCTACGTGGAGTGTCAACTGCTGTCATTGCTGGAGTTTTTTCTCCATCCTAAGACTTTTCCTTGTTCCTTGGCTCCCCCATCCTCCCAGTAATTATATTTACTGTCAGCTGTCTTTGTGGGGATTTAGTGACATTTTTCTGAATCCCTGCAAAAGCACCTGTGATGTTGGCCTTTGTGCGTGTGACAGCCGGACAGGAGAAGTGCCCTGAGCTGCCAGCATGAGCTGAGTGTCGCTGTGTTGTGGCCAGCACTGAGCCTGCACCTCGAATGTCTGGGCATCAGGTAGCTTTCCCTGGGGCCTTCTCAGGTGTTTTCTGCTGTGTTCCATTGATTTTATGGCTAACATTTCTTCAGGGCTTGGGAAAGGGGGTACTTTACTGCAGCTCCTCTGAAAAACCATTTCCACATGAATCACCTCTGGCCTTTTCTGTTTGGCACATTGTTTAGACAAAGAGGAGTTTGTACGTATCACTTCCCACCAGACTCTCCTAAGTGGAAGCCTGGGATTTGGAACCTGGGTTTTTTTTTTTTTTCCTGCCCTCTAAATGATTGCCTTGTTGGCTAGGTTGTTGACACAACGCAGTTTCTTACAATTTTATAGCCTAAGGGACTGCCTTAGCTACAGGCTACATTCACTTATGATATTATTGATATGAGCTACCATATTTCTACCTATTTATTTCAGGGGATTAATTTTACTTCTCAGCATCATTTATGAGGTGATTCACATCTAAATTTAATGTAAGATTATTTACTTCCCCAAATACTTCATCTATACTGCAGAATTTTGTCTCCAAAAGTGTTTTTGTTTTTTTTGATGATCTAATCAAAACCTCTCATTTTACACATGAGAAAACAGAACTCTAAAGCAAGGTTTCTTCCGAGCAGCCCTATGGTACTTATTGCACTGGTGTGCTCTGTCGTGTCTGACTCTTTGCAGACCCCATGGACTGTAGCCTACAGACCCCTCTGTCCATGGACTTCTCCAGGCAAGAATACTGGAATGGGTTGCCATGGGTCTTCCTGACCCAGGGGTTGAACCTGAGTCTCCAACATTGCAGGTAGATTCTTTATCCTCTGAGCCACCAGGGAAGGCCTCTTGGGGGCTGGCTAATTCTGGATTGTAGGAGGCTGCCTCAGAGAAGGCAATGGCACCCCACTCCAGTACTCTTGCCTGGAAAATCCCATGGACAGAGGAGCCTGGTAGGCTGCAGTCCATGGGGTCGCTAAGAGTCGGACTCGACTGAGTGACTTCACTTTCACTTTTCACTTTCATGCATTGGAGAAGGACATGGCAACCCACTCCAGTGTTCTTGCCTGGAGAATCCCAGGGACGGGGGAGCCTGGTGGACTGCCGTCTATGGGGTCGCACAGAGTCGGACACGACTGAAGTGACTTAGCAGTAGCAGCAGCAGCCGAAGGCTGCCTGGTGCACTGTGAGGTGTTTAGAGCATCCCTGACAGCTCCTTCAGATGCTGAATGTGTGTGTGCTCAGTTGCTCAGCTGTGTCCACCTGTTTGCAACCCCATGGACTATAACCCTTTGGGCTTCTCTGTCCATGGGATTTCCCAAGCAATAATACTGGAGTGGGTAGCCATTCCCTTCTCCCGGGCATCTTCCCAACCCAGGGATCGAACCTGAATCTCCTGCATCTACTGCGCTGGCAGCTGGATTCTTTACCACTGAGCTGCCAGGGAAGCCCACTCAGATGCCGAGAGCACTCCCCAAATGAATACGTCCCCAGACGTTGCCAAATGTTCCCTGGTCAAGAACCACTGTTCTGGAGGTAAATGCACAGTTGGGTTGTGACAGAGTCAAGAGTGAGAACCAGGTGTCCTGACTGCAGGTCCACCCTATCCAGAGTTGGACAACAGAATTAAGTTCTGTGTGGAGCTCAAGGTCATGGTCAGAAGAGCTTCCCCAGTTCTCCAGGGAGAGAGGAGGGCTCAGGAGGCTAAGGAAGCAGGAGCAAAGAAGAGTTTTACGAATTCTGGGCAGATGTGTTCTCTTTACTCAGTGTCCCAGCTGCTAATAGAACCGGACCCAGTGGCTCATTGACTCAACTCTTGTGGATTAACTTCTACTGGACAATATGTCTTAGAAAATCATAAGATGGGTGTCCAGCGAGAACAGAACTAGGGGAGAGAATACTAGAGGCAGAGGAATGTCTCTCCTGCCCATACACACATCCAGAGCCTGGGGCCAGCCCGGGGGAAGAGGCCCCCTGAGCCTCACACAGTAGACCCCCTTGCATTCCCAGCCAGGTGGGTGGCATCTGGGCCCTGGCCTCCATCCTCTGGTGGAAGTCCTGACTCACACAGTTTCTTTGGTATTTTTCCCTAAGCTCTTAACAAGCATCCAATTTCTACGGATCTCCATTTTTTCTCCTTTAAATCTGTGTCACTTTTCTCTCCTGGCCATGAACTTAGAGAACACAGATAGCACTGTGAGGCTTGTGGCAGCTAATGCGCGCCCTGGAGTATTTCTGATGGAGGCAGACAGTGTGATCACCAGGGAGGGAATTCATAGGTGAGAGATCAGAAGTTTTCTTGCTGCCCGATTCTGGGACCTATTAGGAACCTGGGTTCCACTGTGAAAAGATAAGAAAACTCTATTCTCAGGGCTCTGGATCCTAAGCCTCTAGCTTTCCTGTTCCGGGCTCTGTTCTTGGCTCACTGGGCTCCTTGGAGCTGGTCTGAGATGACTTTCCTCTAAAAACAAGACTTCTTTAGGTGGCTGTGCCTACAGGCAAACTGAAAATCCACTCAACTCACTGAGACTTTTGTTTAGATGATGCTAGAAATGCCAACATAGAAACAGAACTTTTGCATGAAATTACTTTTGGGGTAGTTAAATAGGCTCAAAGAGCAGAGTTTATGAACTGGGGGGGAAATAGGTTCTGTTACACTACCAGAGATTGTGGTTTTCTTCTCATAAATCATTGCTTTCTAAACTTTTCCTGTCCTAGTTCTTTTTTTTTTTTTTTTTTTTTCATTCTTTGAATGAACAGTAGGGCATTCTCTGTGTTTCTGAATTATTCCCTTCCCAGCCACCTGGTCATAATCCAAAGGAAAAAAACAAACCAGACTGATTCTGTGAGCTGTATTTCACTGCCCTTGGCATGTGGACCACAGTGCTCCATTTTCCACCAAATAAAGGAGGAACATTCTGGAACCTTTGCACAAAGAAAAAAAAAAAAATCCATGTTTATCTCTACAGTTGAAGTTTCCTAAGGGGAAAATAGCAGCAACTCAAATAAAAAGGAGCCTCAGTTCTCACTAATACCAGTCTGTGTTTGCGTCTCGTCCTGCTCAGTGAGCACACTGTGTGATTAGGGGAAGCATTTGCTCTCTCCACCGTGTTTCTCCATCTGTAGAATGGGGATGAGAGCTGTGGCAGCTGTCATGACAGCGATGCTCTGGGCACAAGTGTGCACCAGTGGGGAAGAATGTCATAGCATAGAAAGCCCCCAACACACCCAGTATTTAACGTTAAGTGGCCTCTTCCAGGGCTTCCCCAGTAGTTCAGTGGTAAGGAATCGCCTGCCCTGCACGAGATGAAGGTTTAATCCCTGGGCCAGGAAGTTCCCCTGGAAAAGGAAATGGCAACCCACTGCAGTATTCTTACCTGGGAAATCCCATAGACAGAGGAGCCTGGTGGGCTACAATCCATGGGGTGGCAAAGAGTCAGATATGATTTAGTGATGGAGCACACACACACAGCCTCTTCTCACTCTATGACTTATAAATGTCAAAACTAGAGTCTTCTCTCTCCTCCCCTTTCTCAAAGAGCAGCCATTGCCTGCAAACTGAGGGGAAAACGATACCACCTGAGCAATCAAGTATATCAGCAGGATCCTGCCAGGAAAGCAGTGTCATACTCAAATAGGTTATTTTGAGAAGGCTGTAAAGAGGGATTGTTTACAGAGGTATAGATCATTTGCAGAAAACTAGAAAAGCTAATACAGTAGCCCAGCGATAGTAACAGCAGAGTGCCCACATCCCTGGTCTGAAATAACGAAGAGAGAGAGCAGCTTTCAGAGTCAGAGAATAGGAAGGGTAAAGGGGTTTCCCGACATGCCCTCCTCCCTTTGGAATGTGCGAGCATCTATGGATGTGGTCCAGGAGGGCTGCCTCCCTGGCACAGAGCAGGATGGGGAAGGGTGAAGAGAGCATCTGGAGGGCAGAGAGGAAAATTGGCCCAGCATGGATTGGAATAACTCCTTCAAAATAGCCCTCCCCTCTCCTGGAGACTGAAAGGCTTCTACTCGCGCCACCCCTCCTTGTCCCTGGCTGGGTGTGGCTCACACCTCTCACCCCTTGTCTCACTTGTCATTTTCTATCCTGTGTGTTGCCCTCATTTCTTCTTCTGTCAATACTGTGATAACGGTCGGGAAAACTACAGGCTGTTTCAGATCATCTCTTTTGCTGTTAACAGCGTGAGGTTTGTTCTGCCAGTAGAGTGATACAGACCTAGGATGGAAGGTGAGGAGTTACTCTGCGCTTCTTGAGTTCATTTTACTCAATACAGACCATCTTTCTCAACTGCTACCGCTTGACCAGTTTCTGAGTATGTGGTACACAAGGGCATAGCAACAACTTTGGCCCACTCACCAACCAGGTGGCTACAGTGTGGATTTCACACTGCACGCCCTTTGGATGTCAACCCTTGCGGACTTCTTGTGTGCATTTAGAAGATTATTTCTTTAGATATATTGTCAGTACCCAAGAGACGTACAAGAGTTGATGCAACCTGGAAGGGTGTTCATGAGGTTCTCAACCTCTAGTTTTATCCCAAGTTCAGACCCAGAACTATTGATGAGAGCTTTTGGGTTTTATTGCAAATACATTAGTGAGCATTATAATGAGATAGGCAGATGTGTGTGTTTTGAAGACTGGGGTCAATTTCCTTCTGTGAGCCATCCATTTTCCTGCCTTGACCTAAATTCAGATAGCTGACTGGGGTTTCAGTCCTAGGGGTCTTCACTTCCTCTAAAGTCCACAACCACTGACTTGTTAACACATTTCCAGGTAGAAAGCTATTAAATGAGAGGCAAGAAGCATGGACTCTGTACTGAGTTTACTGCATCTAACTGTTGAACTTGTGTACGTCACTGTACCTCTTTGCTTTTAACAAATTCTATTTATTTACTTATGGCTGAGCTGAGCCTGCATTGCTTTTAGCGGGCTTTCACTAGTTGCAGTGAGCAGGGCCTCCTCTCTAGTTGTGATGCCCAGGCCTCTCATTGCAGTGGCCTCTCGCTGCAGAGCACAGGCTCTAGGGGACACGGGCCTCAGTCGTTGCAGCATGCAGGCTCAGTAGTTGTAGCACACAGACTTGGTTGCTCCGCAGCATGTGGAATCTTCCCGAACTAGGCATCAAACCTGTGTCCCCTGCATTGGCAGGCAGGTTCCTCACCAGTGGACCACCAGGGAAGTCCCACTTTTCGTCTTCGGATCTCAGCTATTTTACCTGTAAATACAGTAAGCATGAAGTGACAGGTACTCTCTGGGTAAGCAATGTGGAATAACTTAGCCATTTTACTAGCGCTGGATGTTAACTGTTACACCCAGGCAACCACTGAGACTTGAGCAAAGGTCTTCATGGCCTTTGGAAGTCAGCTCTATTGGAAGGAAGAAGGGTACTAAGCTTAACTTCACCATTGAACCATCTCTAGTCCTGCCGATGTGTCTGCAGAGTGGCCAGCAGATTCTCCTAATGCAGAACTGTAGGGGCTGAGAGTTTCCAGGGAGTCCACCAAGGGGGTCTTTGTGTTCCTCAACCTGTCCATAAACTACAGAGTACAGATTTGAGTAATAAAGCAGAACAGGTTCAAAGGACTTGTTACAATCTATCGAGTCAATAACTAACAATTTTAGAAAATCCCTGAATACAAATTTATACAGTTTTGAGCTATTTTACAACTTATCAGACCATTAATCTAAGTTTTAAAAGTCCCTTAATATACTTAATCATAGCTTGTGCTTTTTTAAAGTTCTGAAATACGTTTCAGCATGCTGAACCACGGCAGCACAAGGGGAAAAAAAAATGACTTTAGGGAGTTCCACAAAACCTGCCAAAAAAAGCGAATATAAATATACTCAGTGTGAGGTCTGTTTTGTGTGCAGTTTACGTATTCTAGGTTGGACTTGATCTGAAGGGCTTGTATTAGTTCTCTCACCATATCTGCCCAGTGAGACTGTTGTGGTGGAGAGAGGACAGTGCACCTGACCTCCACCCAGAGCTGGGTTTGAATCCCTTTTCTGTTTCTTACTTTCTGTGAGAGCTCAGGGAAGCCATTCTGTGCTCTTGAACCTATTTCCTCTATGACAGTAAAAGGCCTACCTTGATAGGGTAGCTGGGAAGTTTAGCAAAGAGCATGGCAAAGTGAAGTCCTCAAGAGTCCACCATCCCTTGAGATGTTTGTGAGACTTCTCTGGCTGTCCAACGGTCGAGAATCTGCCTTGTAATGCAGGGGGTGGGGGTTTGATCCCTGGTCTGGGAACTAAGATCCCACATGCTGCAGGCCAACTAAGCCCACACCACAGCTAAAGAGTCCATGTCCTGCAACAAAAATCTTGAATGACTCAATGAAGATTCTCAAGTGCCACAATTGAGACCTGATGCAAATAAATTTTAAAAAGAGAGAGAGATGCTTGTTAAATTGAAACCGTGTGCAAGAGCTGACACTGAGCAAAAGGGTCAGCAGCATTCTCCACCACCACCTGCCAAAAAACCCTACACGCCCCCGCTGTCCTTCAGAGAAGCTAGCATTTGAAATGCACTTATCTCCATGCATGCCTGCATACTAAGTCGCTTCAGTCCTGCCCAACTCTTTGCAACCCTGTGAAATGTAGCCCACTGGGCTCCTCTGTCCATGAGATTCTCCAGACAAGAATACTGGCGTGGGTTGCCATGCCTTCCTTCAGGGAATCTTCCCAACCCAGGGGTGGAACCCTTGTCTCTTAGATCTCTTGTTTTGGCAGGCAAATTCTTTACCACTAGCACCACCTGGGAAGCCCCACTTACCTCCATATCTTCTGTAAATTCAGACACAACCCCTACCTCACCTTCAGTTTAACTACCGCCACCTACCTACCCTCTACAAATATAAGAAGAAAAAGTTTAGAATCTGGGTGGGTTGCTTTAGAAACATTTCCAAACCCTGATGATCTAGTTTGTCATTATTATTAATAGAATGATCTTCCTCCTCCTTCCTATCTCTTCCATTTCCCTCTGTGCCTGCATCCAGAACCTTCCTAGGCGATAGTCCATTTGCAAATTACTTCGATCTCTATTTTCTAAATCTCAGATTAAGGCTTTACTGATCCTATAGAACTGAGCTCCAAATGGGTGAAAGACACCATCAGAGTGATATTGGGAATGTGAAGATAAATAAGATGCAGGCTCTCCTTCAAGGCACCCACAGTCTTACAAATGTGAAAATGAATTTTTTTTTTTTTTTTTTTTGCGTGGAGCATAACTGCCATGTGTAACTGCCAGATCTGGGTACTAGCCCCTGGACTCGGCCAGCCCAGCTGCAGGTCTCTCCTTAGCTGCCACTATCATGACCCCACCCAGACACCTCTATCCCAGACTCAATCTTCTGGGGGAAATTCGTCATAGTCTTGTTTACTCCGTTTTTATAGATGAATGTTTTTTGTCATGCACGAGAGTTTATTAAATCAGTTCATTCTGAGTAGAGTTCACCAGAGCTTTCTCTCATGTTGCTCGAGGGCCCTTTACCATCTGGCCTGTGTTGCAGGTAGACAGCATCATAATACGATTTTCTGGTACCTAAATGGGATTCAGGTTGGATCTGGGTTATATCATCATCCTCACGTTTGGTGTGTCAAAGCTGGACAAACTGGCCGGAAAGTTCCCAGCTTTCAACTGCCCAACAAAGCAGCATTTGCATTTCCTCTGCCTACCCAGTGAGTGTTACATGTTTCTAGTGACTGGTTTATTCTGAAACGTTTCCATTAAATTCAAGCATCGTTCTGGAATGATGGCCGAGAGCAAAGGATCCTTCCCTGGTGAAATGATCCCAACTCTCCTGATTTTAATAACCGTTTTCCACGTGAAATAAATATTGGCCATTCTACCCAACCACGCATGCTTATTGATGCTGGAAATTGTTCAGTGAGAGTGTTAAAGATTAATCTCAAATATGCCCACTTGTCCACACTCGTGCCGCTGGAGTCACACACCTTGCCGAGCCAGGACCACGTTCTCCAGGAGGAAAAATGGCCTCAGGACAATTGCTGACTTCCTTTACTGTTGATTTCCTAATGAGTATACTTTTTAAACACTTATTTTTGGCTGTGGCGTGTCTTCATTGATGCATGTGGGCGTTCTCTAGTTGCGGTGAGCAGGGGCTACTCTTGAGTGGCTCTGAGGGGCTTCTCATTGTGGCGGCTTCTCTTGTTGCAGAGCACAGACTCTAGGGCGTGTGGCCTTCAGTAGTTACGGCTCCCGGGCTCCAGAACACGGGCTCAGTCGTCCTGAGGCATGTGGGATCTTCATCTTCTTGACCAAGGAAAAGACGCTGACGCTGGGAGAGACTGAGGGCAAGAGGATGAGACTGTTGGATGGCATCACTGACTCGATGGGCATGAGTTTGCGCAAACTCTGGGAGACAGTGAATGACAGGGAAGCCTAGCATGCTGCACTTGATAGGGTCACAAAGAGTCAGACACAGCTTAGCGACTGAGTAACAAAATATACATGATCCCCAGCAGAGGAGCCAAGACTGCGAATTCTCCTCCACTGGGGAGAAAAGAGATGTTCCTCTGTCAGGTAGCACCCCAACTACTGCCAGCATAGCTTGTTCCACGGTTACGAGCAGTCTGGGTCCTGGGGATTTATGTATAGCTACCGTACAACAAGTGTTCTGTTCTTGAGAGTTCTGAAGCAGATCTGTCTTGCTCTTTCCTTGAATGAAAATGTTTTGGCATACTTTGCTTTCCTAGGTAAAGAGTGTGCCTTGCTCATTGGCATTTTAATAAATATTTATTTGTTGGTTGACTGGCTCATTATTCTCCTTGTCAAGTCATGTGGCTGCTTTTAGTACCAAGTTCACTCGCATACAGCAGACTTCTAACTGCAGAGCTGTCAGCTACACAAGCCCCCAGTAGACTCATTGACTCAGCATGTCTAAAATGCTGTGCTATCAAAGTGCTAGTTGCACAAACACTCTCATCTTTAACTTTGTAACAGTCCAAGTTGAAAGAAAGTTAGTGGTGTTGTTAGCACTGGTTTATGGATGGAGAACTCGTGACCCCAAAGCTGATCTACTGCAGAACGATGGGAACCTCCCGTTACTTTCCTTCTTTGCCTTTTAATTCAGGGGTCCTCAGCCTCTGGGGTCTAATGCCTGGTGATCTCAGGTGTTGTTGTCGTTGAGTCTCTAAGTTGTGTCTCACTCTTTTGCAACCCCATGGACTGTATGCTGCCGGGCTCTTCTGTCCATGGGATTTCCCAGGCAAGAATACTGGAGTGGGTTGTCATTTCCCTTCTTCAGGGGATCTTCCCGACCCAAGAATCGAACCCACATCTCCTGCATTGGCTGGCAGATTCTTTATCAGTGAGCCACCTGGGAAGCAACTGATGTAATAATAATAGAAGTCAAGTGCACAGAAAACGTAATTTGCTTGAATCATCCCCCAACCATCTGCCCTACCAGCCCATGAAGAAAATTATCTTCCATGAAACTAGTCCCTGGTGCCAAAAAGGTTGGGGACCACTGGTTTAATGTCTCCCCATTTTCCAAGTTCAGTACAGAGTTTTTAATTTGGAAGGCAAGTCTCTACACAATCTGACATCCAATTACTTTTCCAGTCTAATTTCTTATCCCTCCTCCACCCTAAGGAAGATCAGAGTAAAGTCATGAAGCAATACTCATTGAGCCCTTGCCCTGTGCCAGGCTCTTTGCTGAGAGTTTCACGTGCATCAGCTCATGTAATCCTCTTAACAACTTCCATGAGGTGTAGGCATTATTTCCACCTCCACTTTATAGTTGAGGAAACTGAGGTGCAGGGAGGCTGAGAAACTCGACTCAAGGCCCCATGGCTACTTGCAGGTTCGCAGACCCCAGTTGGCCTCTGCCCACCTGCTTACTCTGCACAGGCACCCGTGCCCTGCCTTAGGTGCCTGGCTGACCCTGACTCCTCTCACTGATCATCATCTTCCTGAAACCTTTCCTAGCCCCACTCCCCTAGTGGGAATGTCCCCTCCCACCTGGACCCTCACTGTACCCCAGTACAGAGCTCTTTTGTACCATGTGTTACACTTTTTATCTCACCTGATACTCTAAGTTCCTTGAAGACAACATCATCTGCTCTTTAAGTTCTCTGTAAACACAGAGCCTGGCATGGTACCCTGGCTCAGGTTGAGAGATGCCCCACAGATGCTGAAGGAATGAATGGATGAAGGTTTCTTGATTCCTGCTCTGGGTGTTTACCCACTCAACTAGTTGGGGGAGTGGCCAGGAGTCTGGGAGAGTCACTGGCCATTGTTTGTCAATCCACATCCCTTGGGCAAGTTTTTTCTAGCCTGAGGTTTCTAAGTCTAAACAAGATGAACTGGGTACCATGGTCTGATGAGAGGACAGCCGCTCAGGCTCTTTGAAAAGACAAGGAGGGAAATTCATGTGTTCACCTGGAAGCCAAGAAAAAACACTCGTTTATAAGCTGGAGCCCAGGAACAAAGTTCCATGATGGGAACACTTCCCAGTAACGGAGCCGAGTGGCAGTCTCCATTCTGCAGAGCCATGATCAAGCCTCCTCATGCATTCTGATCTTTGAGGAAAGCTGATTCCATGTGATATAAAAGGGCCTGTCAAGGGTATTTGTGTGGGACCTAAGCAAAGTTCGCTCTCACAGTTTGGCAAGCTGGGGCTGCATGCCATCCATCCCAACACATGATAAATGGTTCTGACATTTGCTTCAGACACGGCATGCTAGGAGGGCTTTTAAATTCTCAAATGCAGTAGTACACCTTATTGATCAAGCGCCTTGCATTAAAGGTTTCCAAAGCCTCTCAGCTGCTGGGAGAATTCCCCCCTCCCAGGTCCTCTCCCTAGCCCCAGCCTTCCAGGCAAAGAGGATTGTCATTGTTGGATATGGGTGTATGCGTGCATGCTCAGTCACTTCAGTCACGTCCTACCCGATGGACTGCAGCCCATCGGGCTCCTCAGGCCATGGGATTCTCCAGGAAGAATACTGGACTGGATTGCCACTCCCTTCTCCAGGGGACATTCCCTACCCAGGGATTGAAACTTTGTCTCCTGCATTGCAGTCAGGTTCTTTACTGCTAAGCCAATGGGGAAGCTGGCAATTCACTCCAGGACTATTGCCTGGAAAATCCCATGGACAGAGTAGCCTGGTAGGCTACAGCCCATGGGGTTGCAAAGAGTCGGACATGACTGAGCAACTTCACTTCACCTTAATTTGACAGTTTTTCTTTTTCAGTTCTTACCATAAGCACACAGAAGACTGCAGTTAGGTAAATCTCACGTTTATTTGGTAATTCCCTCCCTCAACTCGATCTGATTCTTCACACAGACATTTTAAGAAAGTAAAGAGAATACATGTCTTCCAAATAATCCTCCATATTAGAATTCACCCTTCTGCTTTGAACTTGTGTCTTGCTGCCAGTGAGGGCCTCCCTGCCAAGATCCAGTCAGTGAAGGAAATTGGAGGTGGTCAGCAGTTTGCCTCTGACCAGAGGTGGCCAGAGCTTTTCATTAGCATTTGCTCCTTTACTCCCCGCTGGACTTCACTCATCCCTGCCTCTTATCAGCATGCCCTTCACTGCAGGGGCTGCCCAGGTTTATCAGATCCCATCTAGTTCTTCCAACCAGCAGGCAGCTTTGAACTTCAGGCTCTTTGGAGCTAAGTGGAGAATTAAGTTGCTTTGGTTCTAAGCCTAAAACTTGAAAATAAAGTGATCTGAAATGGAAATGCCACCTTCTCCCTTTTCTGTCATCATAGGTCTGACTTTCTTTACCACCTCCCCCCACCCCCCAACCTCCTCCCACGCCTCCCTTGCCCAGCCCTGGCCGGGGCTCTATGAACATTGTGTTTTTCATGAGTGTTTAGTGGAATTGGAGACAGGCACTCTCAAATAGGTAGGAAAATGAAAGTGAAAGTCACTCAGTCATGTCTGACTCTTTTCCACCCCATGGACTACTGCACTCTGTGGAATTCTCCAGACCAGAATACTAGAGTGGGTAGCTCTTCCCTTCTCCAAGGATATTCCCAACCCAGAGATCGAACCCTCATCTCCCACATTGCAGGTGGATTCTTTACCAGCTGAGCTGCAAGGGAAGCCCAAGAATACTAGAGTGGGTAGCCTATCCCTTCTCCAGCAGATCTTCCCAACCCAGGAGTCGAACCAGGGTCTCCGGCATTGCAGGCAGATTCTTTACCAGCTGAGCCACCAGGGCTCTGTGCATACTGTGTGTTTCATGCGTGTTTAGTGGAGTTAGAGGGAGGCACTCTCAAATAGGGAGGCCTTTTGGAGGAACTGACAGTGAAAGCATTGGAGTAATTGTGGTTAGAGTTGCTGGGGTTGAACTTTCCTCATCTTTTTTCATTGAATGAGAATGAAAGTCTCTAAGACTTATGAAGTGGCCAAGGATTTGAGATTTGGGATGATGTCTTCCTCCCCCTTCCTTCCTCCCTCTCCCCACCTCTTTTAGTCTGAGGAGGTCCCAAGAATGTGGAGTTGGGCATGGCAATCCATCGGGTGCATCAGTTTTTGATGAAATGTTTATTTACCCTAAGTGTTAGCCAAGACTGTTCCAGATTTCAGCCTCTTGGCCCTAAAGATCTCTCAGGTGCTTTTTGTCACTAGGACAAGAATCTCCTTCTTCTCTTTCCTGAAACTAAAGCTGCAGAGTTGCAGCTGGAGAAACAGCCTCATCCTGGAGTGTGCACCCCCATAGCTTGTCCAGAAGGGGACTCCCCAACCTTGCATCAGATCCCACCTCTTCAGGATGATTTCTGTCCCAACAGCAAGCATGTTGGCCTAGAAAAACCTCAGTGCTGAGCATGAGGGGGTTCTATACTGGCTTACCTAACGTCTGGCCCCAGGAAGCACTGAGAACTCGGGCTAATGCTGCCCAGGCCTCATTCATATGAGGTGTTGCCAGGAAAAAAAATGATCAATCCATGAGAAATGCACATATTTAATAGAACTTGGGAGCAGCTGGACAGGGTTCCTAGCTGACAGTTTTATAAAGAAAATGGATGGAAGTGATGAATACCAGAGAAATACACAGCTAATTATTAGATGATCGTGGCTGTTGCCTTTTTGATTTAGAGAACCACACTGTTTATTGTGGTGCTCTACTAAATTCCATGGTGGGCCTGGTAGCTAGTATTTCTGGACAGTCCCCTGACAGGGTCACTTGACTTATTTTCACAGTATGGGTGTTTATTTATCTAGGTCAAAGGCCAGAAACAGTGGGATATTGAAATTCCTGGGACCAAGGAGAATCCAGCAGTGAGGTACAGAAGACACTAAATCAAGTGTCAGGTTAGCAAGCTGAAGTCTTCATATTTATGATAAACTGGGCTGCAGGAAAGAAAAACAGCTTTCCCCTGGCCCTGTTGGTGGCCAAGCTGAACAGCATCTTTGATGACAGCCAGCACCAGCAGACACAGCATTTCTTGAATGTTCACTATTTAAAGACAGATCTGTTAGTTACCTCTCCAGTCAGAACCCATGAGTGAGCTTGAGCGGCAAATGGGCCTTTTACAAATAGTGAGAGTCACTCAGTCATGTCTGACTTCTTTGCGACCCTATGGACTATTGCCTGCCAGGCTCCTCTGTCCATGGAGTTCTCCAGGCAAGAATGTTGGAGTGGGTTGCCATTCCCTTCTCCAGGGGATCTTCCTGACCCAGGGATTGAACCCGGGTCTCCTGCACTGCAGGCGGATTCTTTACCATCTGAGCCACCAGGGAACCCCAATAAGTTCCCAAATCCAAACAGAGTCCCTTTGAAAGAATTCTAATTTAAGGAGTTCCCACTACTGCTTTAGCTCAATTGGTAAAGAATCCGCCTGCAATGCAGGCAACCCTGGTTCTATTCCTGGGTCGGGAAAATCCACTGGAGAAGGGATAGGCCACCCACTCCAGTATTCTTGGGCTCCCTTGTGGCTCAGCGGGTAAAGAATCTGCCTGCAATGTGGGAGACCTGGATTCGATCCCTGGGTTGGGAAGACCCCCTGGAGAAGGGAAAGGCTACCCACTCCAGTATTCTGGCCTGGAGAATTCCATGCGCTAAGTCCATGGGGTCTCAAAGAGTCGGACACGACTGAGAGACTTTCACTTTCACTACTGCTTTTCTCGAAAATGTCTTCCAAGCTGTGTTTTATCTGTTGAATGGGTATTTCCAAAGATAAAATAACCACAGTCACCTTCTGGTGACTAACTACGATGGTTTTCCTACTCAGTATTCAGAAAAATCTCCAACTGTCACTTACGCAGGATTTATAAAAAATCAGGCAACAGAGAGAGTGGGTGGCAGTTGGAAGGCATGAGCTAACCTAGCATCTGTGCAGATTGGGCAGCCTTGGATAAGCATGGAGTTCTGTACTGTATGTTGATGTAACATTGTCTCTCTTTAGATCTCTCCTACAGGTAAAAACTATTAAGAATCTAGTGACTAGATCTCCTGAATTCGTGGTCTAAGGTGTTTACAGGGAGAGCAGAAATCATCTGCTCTCTAGGACACCAGCTCGTACAGCAGTGTCATGAGGAGGGTTCAGTGGGATGGTCACTATTATTTATTGAAGACCTACTTTGTGCTCAGTACTTAGCATGTACGTGCATGCTAAGTCACTTCAGTCGTGTCCAACTCTTTGCAACCCTATGGACTGTAGCTTGCCAGACTCCTCTGTACCGGGATTCTCCTGGCAAGAATACTGGACTGGGTTGCCACGCCCTCCTCCAGGGGACCTTCCCATCCCAGGGATGGAACCCACACCTCTTACATCTTCTGCATTGGCAGGCCGGTCCTTTATTACTAGTGCCATCTGGGAATCCCACTTAGCATGATTTTTTGCTTCATAATCTTGTAAAGCCCTCTAGACTGGGATTATTATCTCCATTTTATTCATGAGGAAACTATTAAAATATGTTGATAGTCACACAGCTTGTAGAAGCCAGGACATTCGGACTTCAGAGTTCATGATCTTTCTAGATGTGGCTTGCAGAAGGTGAAGCCTCGTCCACAGATATGTATTAGTAAAAGGTACAACTAGAACTCAAACCCAGGCACCGGGTCTCCAGAGCTTCTGCTGCCAAGTGCCGGGCTATGCTCCATGTGGTCAGAGAGAGGACCTGCAGACAGTGAGCATTCTGAACATTGGAGAGAACATTCCACATTCCTCTTTCCTTAGACCCGAGAATACCTGTGTCTTAGGACGTACGTCTAAACAGCTCATCCATTTCAAATAAGTATCCTACCACTGAGCTAAGAGATGGAGCCTTTGTGAACAGGCGGCTGTCAGAGTCACTATCCTTGCAACAGACCAGCCCCTGAAACATGCCCGTCTCCTTCCTTGAAGCCTGGCCAAGCTTTTCCCAGCCTGCTAGTTGGTGTGAGGGACCCTGATCCCAGGGACTGCCTGGTCATGAGCTTCAATGTGACTCTGTGATTCTGTAAACAGGAACTATGTGCAGATGGAATAATGACTTGGTAACCTAATGTTTGAAAGCCCTGTCTGTAAATGCAGGGAACCTGTTTGGTTCTCCCTGGACATCCTAGCATCAGAGTTATTTGAGCCCTCCAAGGTTATTACTATTTGGCATATGATTCCATGGTCTCCTTAGAAACTCCTGGAGGAACTTCTGTGATGGTCCAGTGGTTAAGAATCTGCCTGCCAACGCAGGGGACATGGGTTCGATCCCTGGTCTGAGAAGATCCCACATGCCGCAGGGCAGCTAAGCCTGTGCAGCACCGCTACTGAAGCCTACTGGCCCTGGAGCCTGTGCCCCACAACAGGAGAAGCCCACGAAATGAGGCACCTGTGTGCTGCAAAAACGAGTAGCCCCCACTCACCACACACAGCAGCAAGGACCCAGAGCAGCCCAAAATAATTAACTAATTATTTTTTTTTGAAAAGGTAATTTCAGATATTTCTAGAAATTTTATCAGTAAAATGTCTAAACCTTCTTCTGTTCTAAAACCCAATTTTAATTTGCTTCTTTACAAAACATCTTTGCCCCTCTCTCCTATCAGGCACATTTGGTAACTCAAAAGCAGAAAGGAAAGTCATCCTTGTGGGTTTCACTGTGCCAGTGATGGATTAGCAAGAGAATCTTACATTAGGCTCTAAGTAGGAAATGGGTGTTAGTCGCTCAGTCGTGTCCAACTCTTTGCGACCCCATGGACTGTAGCCCACCAGGCCCCTCTGTTCATGGGATTCTCTAGGCAAAAATACTGGAGTGGGTTGCCATTTCCTTCTCCATCGAAGTAGGAAAGCACTCTTTAAATAATGGCTGGAAAATCACACCCTTGATACCTTGCAGTGTGTTTTAGAAATTGGTGCTTCATCAAAATCTTTTATAATAGCTTTGACAGAATGTCCAAAGCATAGAAGAATATGGAAGATTGCTCAGTTTCTTGGTAGATCAGAAAAGTGAGTGTGTTGAGAAGAATACACTTTGAGAAATATATACTGTTTAAGGTGCCTGTCTCTTCAATCATCTTACTTAGAATGGCTGGAGAATTTCCCTGAAGTGGCTAATGTACCATAAGTAGACATTGTGAGCATATTATCTTGTGTGATCAAGACAGAAAAGAAAGGATAAAATAAGAGAAATAGCTCATTGAGCTTTTAGAGCCTCAGATCCAATTTTACACGGATTACTCACCTTTACAGAAGACATAAGCAGACTGTATATGCCTTAATTTAATTTGAGGCAGAAGAAGAAGGAGGATATTTTATTCTTGTCTCTCTTGTCATTGTGTGTGTTCATTAAATAAGTTTTTGCTTTAATTTTTAAAATTAAGCCTAGGAGAAGGGCTTCTAATGCCATTAATTTGATGCAGAAAGTCTATTTTGTACTAATTAGTTTGAAGAATGCAAATCCATTCCTTTTTTTCTTCAAAGGGTGATATTTCACATTTGTATGTCATTCTAGAGTATGTCTTTTTTTTTTTTAATCTCTTCACGCCTGTTCTGCAAGGGAGGTGACGCAACAAGCCCACATTAGGGGTAAGGAAGCCAAGCCCCCCTCCCACATCCACCCCTATCACACCTTAGATGAACAGCTGCACCTGGTGGTGATGTTTGCCTGAGAACCCAGTCCCCTGGCTCCTGGTTCACTGCAGTCAGTGCCCATCACACCTAGAACCTGTAAGAATGGAGAAGTACTTCAGGTATGATAGAGCCTGTTGTTATTCTCCCGTGTGTTCTCCTCAAGAGCCGAATCCCATCCAGACATACACAGAAACCAGGCAAGGCTTCCTGGTGTGCTGCGGGCAGCCCAGCAGTGCTTCCTGCCTGCCCATTGGCTCGATCAGGCGGGGCTGGATGTCAGCTCACTCTCTGGTCCAGGCCTCTCTCTGTCTCATCTGAGCTGAGAAAGTCGCCCATGAGCGATGGCAAGGTGGATATTTCCATGGCTTACATTCATCAGAGTCCTCCCTAGTGTCACTGTGTGCCTCAGTGGGATGGAAACTGACCCTGGGCTGGAGTTGTCAGTGCTCCCGGCTCTGCAGTTTGGAGGTTCTGTCTCAGGAGATGGCTCCTTGGGGTCTAGAATCCCCTCTGATGGTCTCACCAGCTCTTCTCGCCCCACCATGCTTCTGGTTGGTGGGTTCTGATGCACCCGTCTTATGTGACTCTGCATTCCTTGGAGAACCATTTCCAGATGTGTTTTAGAAACTTAAAAATATATGTGGAAGGTGAAGATCATTCTGATACTGATGGAATTGAGACAGAAATGATGCCACCCAGTGTTCATGGTTACGGTGATCTGATGTCACCATGACCAGCTTCTATTGAGCTGATTCTTAAAACTCTGTGAACTTAGACACCAGGATAAAGAACCAAAATACAGAAATAGAACGTGACTGAAAGATGGTGGTGGTGAATTTACTCTTCCGTTTCTAACCTTGTAGGGAAAACTATTTATCCTTGCCAGCACACTCTCATTGCACCAGCCAGGGACTGATCCCTGTTACACGTGTGTTGGTCCAGAGGCTTCATTGTGAGGCTCCACAAAGGACCTGAGACAAAGTCACACCTGTGAAGGACTGCTGTGTCCTCTCCACATCCCACCACCTCACCATTGCCTGCAGTGTTTCTCTGACCGATGAGGGACCCTTTGAATGGTCAAATTGGCCCCCAGCCCTCCTAAGCCATATAGTCTGAGGAGAACCTGTGACCAGACAGCTTGTGGGCGGAGACACAGGCGGTGAGGAACCTTCCCGGTCCTCAGCCTCGGTACAGGCAGGGGTCTGGGTGATCACATGGGTGGAGCAGTGAGCACCGTGGGGCTGCCTGTCGTGGGCTCCCCAGAAGGCTGAGGCAGTCAGCACTGCTTCACATTGACGGAGAGTCTGTCCAGCTCAGGGTCGAGGCTCTGTGAGTCTCACAAACCCGCCTCTTCATTAGTCCCGCCAGGCCATCCAGGAGGAGGCCCTGGAATGATTAATGAGCAGGACAGCAAGATACCTGCTGTTGGGAGCAACACCTGTCCTGCACCAGCCACTGAAAACTCCAATGAATGAGGCAAAGTGGAGTCTCTACCAGGGAGCGCTTTGGTAGGTGAGGTGCTCAGCTCCTCTCAGGGAGTCAGGGCGCAGGCTGGCATTCCCCTACTCTGGGCCTTTCTAGATCCTCAGTTGCTGGGCCCAAAATAGTCCCCTCGACCCTGAGAGCTGGGGAGAAGGCTCTGCATGGCGACAGCTGTGGGGACCCTCTTCCCACAGTGGCGAGGAGGGTTGTCAGAGATGTTGTCAAGAACCTACCAGTATTTGCCACAAAAGCACAAACTCCTGGCAAGAAGTTAGGAGACCTTCTCGATCACAAGTGGTATCTCCTTAGCGCTTTAATTACAGAGGATTAGTAGGAAGTAGAGTGCTGGGCTCAAGAAATAATGACACAAAGAAATGAAGCAGAGAAACCCAATTTCCTTCCTTTAAGGGAGAAAAAAATATATATCCATTTTAAATGAATTGCAAAGAAGAGAATGGAAGGTGGCATTTACTTCAGCCCAGAATTCAGTGGGTTTTTAAAGAGCTGTGGATCTCCTTGGTCAGACCAGTGGCTGAGATCTGCAGCTTGTCTGGGAAAATTGAACCACAGGCCTGGAACTTCATTAAGATTCAGAAGCCTTCCCCCTGAACAAATGACTCGCCAATCCAGTCCCTTCTCTCCTGCTTCTCCTTGTGGGCCCTTGCCTGGCTTAGCTCATATTTTACATTCAGCACCTCTAGTTACCCAGAAATTGCATGTGAAATTGTGAAATAGAAAAGCAGTGGGCCATGTGACTCCATCAGTTCTGCCTGGGCTTGCATCATCCCTGACTCGTAGCGTTCAGGGGCTGGGCTAGGAGGTTGTCTGACAGAAAGCCCAGAGGCCCCAGGCACCTACCCAAAGTTGCAATTTGAATACATGCTCTTAGCACACCTGCTGTGTATAGACATGAGTGGAACTGAAAGAATATTGGAGACATTCACGGTGAACAAGAAAATTGCCAGAATGAAAGGTAGACAGATGTGATGGTTATTGTCATATAAGCAGTGACTATGTATGAGACTAGACGGTGTTGTACTGATGGGAGCCTTGTAAGTCCCAGCACTTCATACCCAGCTCCATCTGCAGTGATTCCCCCATGGCATCCTGTCTGAGTCCAGGGCAAAGTGTTCTAAAACCTTATCAGTCACACTGTGATTGGAAAACGCTAGAATATCGTGATTCAGAGAGAGGCAAGTACAGGCCGGAGGGGGAAGGGAGGCAGCAGACGGGGGAGGAGGAGGGGGAGAAGAGGAAGGAGGAGGAGAAACAGGAATCAGGCCCCTACTCTGTGCTCAGTACTTCACGTGTCAGTTCATTCTCACAACGATCCCATGAGATAGGCATTGTTGTTCCTTATACACAGATGAGAAAACTGAGGCTCTGAGAAGTTTGACTGTGTATGGGAGGCAGTAGTTGGCATAATGGAAAAAGTATGGATTGGATACTTTTCAGGGTTTTGGAGTCAGACAGAGGTGGGATCAGAGCCCAGCTGTACCACCCGCAAGTTCTGTAACATCTGTTTTCTCATCTATAAAATCTGGACAAGTCCGCCTGTGCACAGGCCTATTGAGAGGGTAAAGTACAATACCATTAGTAATAGCACAGCCTTAGCATACCATAGACCCTCAGCAAAAGGTAGGTACCATTACTTGACCTCCCAGTGAGTTGGCTCTTCCCATCACGTAGCAAAGCATTGGAGCTTCAGCATCAGTCCTTCCAATGAATATTTAGGGTTGATTACCTTTAGGATTGACTGGTTTGATCTCCTTGCTGTCCAAGGGATGCTCAAGAGTCTTCTCCAGCACCACAATTTGAAAGTGCTCAATCTTCAGTGCTCGGGTGACTCACTAGAAAAGACCCTGATGCTGGGAAAGACTGAAGGCAAAAGGAGAAGAGGGTGGCAGACGATGAGAGGGTTAGGTAGCATCACCGACTTAATGGACATGAATCTGAGCAAACTCTGGGACATCGTGGAGAACAGAGGAGCCTGGCTTGCTGCAGTCCATGGGGTGGCAAAGAGTCAGCTTCGTGACTGAACAGCAAGAGCAGCAAAATTATATGACCTCAGTGGGAGAACAGAGACCTGACTGTGAGAGGTCAGCTTCATCCCAACCTTGCCCTCTTCCACTATGACCACAGCCTCTGGATCTGCACTAGAGAACTATTCTTAAGTGATAAGAACAAGCCAGCCAGGACAGGACGTGGGACATCCGATGAGTCCAGTGCCCTAGGAGTTCTTGACATTTCAGCTTTGCCCCCTGCAGATGAGTCCCTATGCCTCAGCAGACAGGCTGAGATAAGCAGGAGGGTGACCTCACTCGCTAGGCACAGTGGAGAGTATTCTCTGAGCATTTCCGTATGCTTGAAATCTCTGACATAAAATTTTACAGTCCTTTCCCCCAAAATTGATGATTGACATTTCATCAGGCCTGAACGTTGATTAGATGAAGAGGGCATGATGTAGAGAGGAGTTCAAAAATAACCCTATGTGTGACTTCCCTGGTGATCCAGTGGTTAAGACTCTCAGCTTCCAATGGCAACAAAGCCAATGTGGGGGGCATGGGTTTGATCCCTGGTCGGGGAATGAAGATCCCACATTCCACACAGCATGGCCAATTAAATAAACATATAAATTTAAATAATAAAAGTAACCCTATTCATAACATCAGAATTTGCCTCCTTGTATTAAAAAAATCCCCTCCCTTTGCGTCTGTCTGCCCTGCTAGTCTTTGCAAAGAAGACCGTAATATGGTCTTTGCAGCCCCAGTGCCTGGCTCCTAGGTTAGTTGCTCACACGTTTGGACTGAACTAGCTCCATGGTAACAAAGAGCTGGTAAGGGAGCAAATGCTGCCATTTTCTCAGGACTTGAGCCTCCAGAACTGTGCATGAGGCTTCAGCTCGACTTCTACTTAACTCAAAGAGTCCAGGGCAAGCAGTCCATTCCCACAAGTGCCCTGCTCAGCCCTGGGATGGGGCTAGGCTGGATTGAGCACTAGAAATGTCCACGTTCAATGACTTAAGAGGCAGGTTAAAGGGGGTGCTGTCTCCTGTTTCCCGCAGAGATGTGCTTTCATCCCCTGAAATGACCATTTCTATGCACTCACTTAATGGGATCTCAAATAACATGTTTCAAACAAATCTTTTATCAGTTTTGCCCCTTAGAACACATTTCAAATGCTGGTCATTAAAAACAAGGCATTTTCACAGTCCTCTAATGATGACACTAATAACTGTGGGTTTTTGTCTCTAAGAGTCCTGATGTGCAAGAGGCAAGGAGTAAATTACGGAGCTAACTTTTATGTCCAGGGTTTATTGATCTGTGAGCTTTGAGAGAACTACACTAGCCCCCAAAGCATGGCAGTCCAGATTACCTTTTCATCTAAGTAATTGGGCCACCTGGGTACAGTTAACTTTCTATTTATATTAATAGGAAGATAAAGAGCATGATGTGCCAGTTCTGTAATAAATTAATGGACGTATCAAAATATTCTACCTGGTAATTATAAATAAGTCAGTTTTCCCATGACCTGCTGAGGATTATGTTGCTAATTCATTGTGCATTTTTTCATAATTTGACATGAGATGATTCCACACTGCCATATACACTTGTGTCTCCAACGGACGTAAAAATACTCCATCATAAAGTATCCAAGTGTCTTAATGCCTGTCATTTCCTGCCTTTGTTTCTTTACAGGTGAAAGTCATGCTTCGCATCTGTTCCACGCTGGCTCGCGATACCTCAGAATCCAGCTCTTTCTTAAAGGTGGACCCACGGAAGAAGCAAATCACCTTGTATGACCCCCTGACGTGTGGAGGTCTAAATGCCTTCCAAAAGAGAGGGAACCAAGTTCCTCCTAAGATGTTTGCCTTTGATGCGGTTTTCCCACAAGATGCTTCTCAGGTGGGTATAACCCCTCCTCAGGTTCAGGCAATATTGATTAGTTTCAAGAATCTGTAATTCTTCACTAGGACCCAAGAGCTGCCTTCCAGAGCAGTCTGTTGGGTCAGTTCCAGCGTCCACACAGCAACGTTTGCAAGTCAGTTTGAGTTCCATTGATTAGTTCAGTCCTTTTGAATGGTTGGTGTCACACCTTGGGCAGGCTGTGCCAGGATTTCAGCAGAACATACTCTTGGAGAGAAGGAAGAGTGAGCCAATCAGTGGATGGCAAACAGGAGCAGGAAGGGAGCAGGCCAAATTGGAAGCTTCAGGAACAGCTGCATCAAGGTGGTGGCAACTGGTCCATTGGGACCCCACTTCTGCCTGGGCATCTGCAGTGGACCACCAGGGACGTGTCTCTGCCTGGGCTTCTGGGTGTGAACCTATAAGAAGAGAAAAGGTGTTTCAAGCAGCTGGGTTAGAATTAGGCAGGGTTCTCCAGCTCCATAGAGGGTAGTCCTAGTGAGGACCTGGAGTGTTAGGCAGAGAAATTGAGGCTGTCATGCAGTCCTGTGGCCTGGGTCAGGCTAGGGATAGCTCTTGCTGCATTACAAACTGCTCTAAACCTAGTGGATTAAAACAGGAATAACTTACTATCACTCATGAATCTGTGGGTCAGCTGAGCAGTCCTCTACACCCAGCTTGGCACACCTGTGCATCAGTGATCAACTCTGGTTTGGGTCAAGAACTCCATTGATCTCGGCTGGATGTTATCACATGTTTGAGGACTGGCCAGCTTTAGGCTGGTCCAGAGTGGCATTGGCCGGCTCACTTGGTCTGTCTTCCATGTTGTCTCTTATCAACCTGCAGGCTATCTTGGGCTTGCTGTCATGGCAGTGACAGGATCCAAGCTTGCAGGCCTCTTGTGGTCTTAAGCTCAGAACTGACACATTGTCCCTTTTGCTGAATTTGATTGGTCAAAACTTGAGGGGTGGGGAGAGGCTCTGCCTCTTGATTGGAGGAGCTGCAGAGTCACATTGCAAGGGGGAAACACACAGAGAGCGATGGAGAATTGTGGCCATTTTTGTTGTTCAGTTATGAGTATAATTTGGAGGCTTCTTGGGGGCCTAGGATGCCAAGATTCCTTAACCAAAGCTCCTGGAACCCATCCCAGTAAGAACAGGTGTCTACTAGAAGATCCACTTACACCATCTGGTGCAATTCATCTGCCATGAATTGGTGCAATGGATCTTGTAGCAGACATCTGTAACCCAGGTTATAGGTGTACAGTGGCCTACTTTGCCTGCATTCTGGCATCAGACACCTGCACCTTCCTGATAAATTTCTAGCACTTCCCAAGATTTATTCAAAACAATGTACAATCAGGTAACTAATAGCCTAGAGCAGAACCTGAAGACAGGGTGCTGATGGCTGCCATTTGCAGCTCCTGTTAATTTCCTCCATGTGGCATCTGAATGTAGGAAGTAGTGATATTCAGATGGGCATGTATATTACACCATTGGCAGTTAGCACATATTATAGGCTCCATTCATTAACAAGCCGAGCATGTGGTTTCCCCAAAGAGTTTTACTATGAAAAGATGAAGTACTTTATGAATAAGTTCTATAGTTTCTCTCTTCGTTACATTTTTTGTGTATATTCTACCACCCAATGGGCTCACTAATCTAAACCTGACATTGGGTCTAATAAATGACCCACAAATAATTTAATTAAGCTAAAACTTTTCAAAAGCAAATCTCCCTAAGTCATAAGAATTCCAAAGCAAACCCTAAATTAAGTGTGGCCTATTAATGAGTTTTAGATTTATTCCGGAAAAGGGAGCCATCTTTATTGCTAGTCTTTGCTTACATTTGGTACTTGGTTCCAGGGCCCGTGTGCTCACTCTGACAGTTGCACTCACTTCAGAATGCTTTGATTTTGCTACGGTTCTAATATAGTCAATGACAGTTCTATAAATTAATAAATTTGCAGTTTTCGAGAAGTTTCGTGTACATTAACCCACTTGGACTCTTCTTGGAATCCAGTGGTATTGGAAAGGGAGTTATTGCTGTTTTCACATTACAGATAAGGAAACTGAGACTCAAAAACTCAGTCTCTCCTTCATAAACCCTTTCCTGGGTGGACATCCATCCTGGATTCTTCCTAGGAAACAATCTGTGTCCTGCTCAGTATGGTGTTGTATCTTTGTCCTCTCGCCAGTTTATCCACTGTTTACTAGCAGTGTGTCCTTGGGCAAGTCACTTCACCTCTCTGGGCCTCGGTGTGCTCAACTGTAAAATGAAAACAAGATCAAAATATGCCTCATGCGGTTGCTGTGATTCACTGCGTGGATACACATGAGGTGCTTAGAGCAGAGCCTGGACGTAGTGAGTGTCCAATCAATGCTATTTCTACTATTCTGTTGTCCTTGTTAGCAGTGCTATCAGGCTGCTGGCATGGCCAGCCTCGGCCCCTTGGAGGGAACACCCTTTGAGCCTCTCAAACGGGGAAGCAGGAAAGTGTGCCAAAGGGGCCTCTGCCCTCAGGCCCTTGTGGTTGTCCTGGGAAGCAGCAGCCACCACAGTGGCCCAAAGCAGTCATAAGCTTTGCTTTCACTGGGTCTCTAAGGACATCAGATTCCTGAAGCTCAGCAGTGCTTAGAGCAGCCCTTGCTCCTCCTTATAAGCTACCCTCAGTACCCTCAAGTGGGCTTGGCAGTCATCAGCTGCCCATTGCTGGGGCAGAGCTCTGCTGGGTCCAGCTTTTGGGAGGTGTCTTAGTCCATTTGCACCCTCTTAATGAAACAGCACAAACTGGGTTTCTTATAGGCAACAGAAATTTATTTCTTACAGTTCTGAAGGTTGGAAGTCCACGATCAAGGAGCTGGCAGTTTCAGTGTGTGGTGAGGGGTGCTTCTTGATTCATAGACAGCTGTCTTCTCCATACATCCTTACATTGTGGGATGAGCAGGAGAGTTCTCTGGGGCCTCTTTTGTAAGAGTGCTAATCCCATCCACAAGGGTTCCACCCTCATGACTTATCACCTCCCAAAGGCTCCACTTTCAAATACCATCACACTGAACATTCAGCATATGAACTTGGATGGAGGAAGGGGAACGCAAACATTCTGTCATCACCAGGAAGGGTGGGTGGGAGAACTGAGTCCTGCCTGTGGGGAGCCCAGCCCTGCCCACAGAGTCTGCTCGGGAAGGCTCCTGCCTCTCTTGGTTCAAGGGGAAAGACAGCTGACCGTGGCCTCCAGGGACCACGGTCAGCTCCTAACAAACACCAGATGGACATGTTGCTGAGCATTCTCTTCTCAGTGAACACTGGGCAGGAATTCTGCATGGGGACACCTGCCCGCCCACCCTGTGCCCTGTGAGGCCGCTCCTGTATCTCTCTGACCTCGGGCCTTTGGACAGGGGAGTCAGGGATGTGTGTGGATTTGGCTCACATTCAAGCATCTTTCTCTTTGCTGACCTTGAACCTAATATGGTTTATTTTATGTATGGCTCTAGATGGGCTCTCAACCTCCTAGATCCCATCTCACTTCATATCCAAGGAAGGCAAGATTCATTTGTTGATAACTTCTCCCAGTCCTGCAGAGGCACGTTAGCAAATTCCATCAAGTTTCCACTGCCTCCATCTCAGGGTTTGGCACTGGGCTCTCATTGCTTAGGCTCTGGGGGTGAGACAGAGCCTGTGGTCCCCACCGCAGCCTTGTCCAGCTACCGCCTTCGTTGAGTGGGAGCCCCCAGCAGAGCTGCCGAGGTGACCACCAGAACAGTTGACAACTGTTGGGAGTGTGGTTTTTCCGTTTCAGTTCAGGGGAGAAAATTGATTTTTGAACACTTAGGTTCATTGTGTTGCTGCAACCTGGAGTTGAATAACTGCATTCATTGCCGAGACTGCAGTTCTCAGATTCCCACTAGGAGGCACATTGCTCTGATGCCCGTGGAGCTATCAGTTTGCACGTCCTCCGACTGCTTCCAGATCCGCCACGATACTGAGGCAGAAAAGGAGATGCAGCACATGGCGATTGATTGGCCCTCTCGCTGCTGTGGAAGCCTTGGATGCTAACCAGAGGGATTTCCCAGATCCCCAAATCAGTTCATAAAACGTACTTTCTTATCATTTGCAGAGCGCTGTATTATTGGGTGTTAATGGGGAAATACCAAATGTCACCAAGAGCCTGGCCTCTGTCTAAAGATTTAATAGTCACATTGGAGATGAGACATATAATAGGCTGAAGAAAACCCACTGTAATATACTGACCGATGGTGATTAATAGTGTATATGTTGAGTGTATCTATAGAGAAAGAAAGAAAACCTGGTTTTGAAAAGGGAAGGATGGAGATGGAGAAAGAGGAGGGAGTTAGGAAGACAAAGCAGACATCCATCATTAACCTCCTGCTTGTATTAGAACTATAATGTATCTCAAGGTCACTTTTTCCTGAAATGGCACATCACCTTTTACTCTCTAATAAAGCCTAATCTATTTCATAAACACATGCGCACATGTGTGTGTGAAAGGAAGGAAGGATCTAGTTAGCAGAGGGTTAATGGAAAATTTAAATATTTGTTCAAGGATGCCAGAATGGCAAATCAGAGAAGGGTGTAAGGTCCGTGAAGGCACCCTGGATTCCCATTCCAGCCTGTTCCTGCCTCGTCTGCAGAGACAGCAACTGAAATGTACGATTAGCAGAAGGGTGGTTTGCATGTAATGAGTGTAACTTTCAGACTTGCAAGGGACTGGGAAGTATGAAGGGTTCTGAGAACCTCCAGAACTCCATTAGAGCTGACCCATCTGAAAATGCCAAGGCTTTGTGACCCTGAGCCCGAGGAAAGCAGGCACAAGTTTCCATTGTTAATGGTCCACTCACAGCTTGTGTCTCCTCTTGTGTCTGCCAGGCGGAAGTGTGTGCTGGAACCGTGGCAGAAGTGATCCAGTCTGTGGTCAACGGGGCAGATGGCTGTGTGTTCTGTTTCGGCCACGCCAAGCTGGGTCAGTGAGAACTTCGCATCTTCATGCTGCTTGCTGGATTCCCTATTACTTCATCCTTTTTTCTGTATTGTCCTTAGATGAAGGGGAAGGTGTTTTCCTGCAGTGCTGAACTGAATAATCATGAATAACTGTTTCTGCTTCTGAAATGTAGATGTTTATCCTAAGTGGATTCCCAGTCATCTAGTAAAGCCTTAAAGTCCGGAAGATGAACAAAGAGTAATGGGGTTGTTCCCAGTTGGTCTGGGTCAGGGTCATGCCCAGAAAGCCAGCAGGAAAATTACATTTCCTGAGCAGGGGTTGTTGGGGAGCAGAGAGGGTCCCCCTTTCCTCTTGGATTCTACATAAAGCCAGAGGAGCAGCCACCAAGCAAAGCCTAGACCCCATTAGACCCTATCTGGGGGGACCAGTCTGGAAGCACCCGTACTTCCCACCACCCAGCGGTCGAGAACCCACCTGTGCTGAAGCACCTGGGAAAGGAGGCCTCCCCACAGCTCTGTGAGGGCCTAATGACTGAATCCTCCTGAAGTGCCTTCTTAATCCTGACCTATGGCCCTCTGCTCACCAGGTTTTACCTGGCGTGCTTGATAAGTTAGTAATTTGGGGCATTCCAAAACATGGCCCTGGGCAGAGCTCCCAGCAGCAACTTTGCTATAATGGAGCCAGTTCTAGGCCAGGATGGAAAGCCCATTTCATCTCACTACCACTTCTTGATCTCTGATCAAAGCAGTGGTCCAGATTTTAAAGGGAATTTGCTCATGCTATAAAAGTATACCCAGCATTTAACTTGAGAAAGGATACAAAGTGTAAGCATGTGGAGTGAATCTGTGGGGTGTGATAAAAAGACCTATAACAGTGATGAAACACCTCTAGCCTTTGCACCATGAGGAAAACAGTGCGGAAACCGGACAGCCTGTAATGTTGTGGGATCTTCCTCGAGGTCAGTTGTGATTTAACCTTGACATCAGTCTGGGTTCTCACATTCTTTATTATAGCCCTTCCATCAATAGTACTTGGAAATGTCTTCTTTGTTGTTGCTGTCACATTTTTGTTGTTGTTGTTGTTGAATACTTTTCACCTTTTCATTTCCTTTCTTCCCATTCCCCACTCCCCAGGCCTTTCTCCTGCATCCTTGCATCTATTCCTGAGACTGCAGAATGATGTCCAGACACTCAAGCTGCTGTTCTTTCTTCCCTTGCCCTCCCAGGAAAGTCCTACACCATGATTGGCAAAGACGACTCCATGCAAAATCTGGGCATCATCCCCTGTGCCATCTCTTGGCTCTTCAAGCTGATCAACGAACGGAAAGAAAAGACAGGAGCACGTTTCTCGGTGCGGATCTCAGCCGTGGAGGTGTGGGGTAAAGAAGAGAACCTTCGGGACCTGCTGTCGGAGGTGGCCACGGGCAGCCTGCAGGACGGCCAGTCGCCAGGCGTGTACCTGTGCGAGGACCCCATCTGTGGCACGCAGGTGATTGCTTCCAGGGGCTTGGTCGGCTCGGGGTGGCTCATCCCTACCTCAGCGGCTGGGGCACTTCACCTCGTGACTCACTCAACATGTAAACTGGGAAGGCTTGCAAGTGTTTACTTTAAAGTGGACTGGAACTTTATGGCCTGCAGCTGCAGGACCAGCTGCTTGCCCAACCTAAATATTTGTACCTTGAATCTAATTGACAATGAGCAGGAACCACAATTGTTGTAGCAATCGGGGGAAATTGAATTCACTTTTCTTTACGCCCCTTTCCCAAAAAAAAAAAAAAAAAAAGTACAATCTTTCTTTTGTTTAACAACAAGCCGAAATATTTACTGCTTTGCACAAATAGCTCCAGCCATTACTGGGACTGTTTATGGCTCTATAAACTGTGTTTCTGGCACTGGTTTACAGCCGGATTAGTGGTGCTGTAGGAAAAACTAATAACCACTTTCTAATTAGAACCATGATATAATTGCTAAGCCAAGAGAAGTTCCAGTTGGCCTCTTCAGGATATCTTGCCTGTTGAAAGTGTTTCTACCTCGCTGTTTGATGAGAGATGCAGGAATGACCTGGGAGGCCTCTGGTTCACACCCAGAAGAATCACTTCTTTCAGTCTCTAACAGTAGGCTTTAGTTTCTAGTTTTATCAGATGCCTGCATTTTAGATGTGTTCATTTTGATAAGTATAATACCTGTCTCCTCTCAAGTGGGATTATTTTCTCAGGTGAAGGTACCCTCTAGTACCCCCATCTACTCATACCTGTCCATGTTCTTGCCCTGCTTACAGCGTCTCAGATCCTCCTACTTCCATTATGCATCCTCGTGATTCACGCAGCCTTATGTGACCTTCCAGGATCACCTATTCCCACTTCCCTCCTTGCCACTCATCTTAAATTACATTTAGATCACCTCAGAAAGCAGTGACTCTCAAACTTTAATGTGCATAAGAATCCCTGAGGATCTTGTTAAAATGCAGATTCTGGTTCTGAAGGCCTGGGATTGGGCCCCTGATCATGCATTTCTAACAAGCTTCCCAGTGACTGACCGCACTCTCAGGAGCAAGACTCTAAGGCATCCACCATCCTCCCTCTTACCCTGGGCCTTTGCAAATTCTATTCCCTGTGCATGGAACAGTGCCTGCTCCTCTCCTCTTGCTCTTCATCTGGCTAACTCCTTATTTGGGTGTATTAGCTAGATGTCACTCCTTCCAGGAAGCCCTCTTGGATGTTTCTGCTGACTGTCACTTGTGATTGCCTGGTTAGTTCTCAGCAATGCCCAAAGGTCTGTACCATGTCTGACTAAAATTGGCTCTTCATAGTTTTAATGATGCACCAGATATTATTTGGATATGAAACCTAAATAGAATGCAAGCTAAGTGGTCATACAGACCTTAATGCAGTGGTTCTCAAACTTCAGTCTTCATCAGCGTTGCCTGGAAGACTTGTTAAAACACAGACTGCTGGGCTCCACCTCTAGAATTTCTGATTCAGTAGGCCTGGGATAGAGCCCTGAAATATGCATTTGTAACAAGTTTCTATGTTATACTGATATTGCTGGTCTGGGGACTACACTTTGAGAACTACCAGTTGGAAGCATAAGACGTGCTCAGACCTCATCTACACAGCACCTGTGACAGAGTTGGTGTGACCCTACCCACTGTTCCCACTCTAAGCATCACCTAGACATTCAACTATGCTATAACCTCCATTCACTTTTATAACATCAATAATGGAGTTCCACAGAGGTGAAAGCTCTGATTAAATGAAGCTGGGAGGGATTGGGGGCAGGAGAAGAAGGGGACGACAGAGGATGAGCTGGCTGGATGGCATCACTGACTCGATGGACGTGAGTCTGAGTGAACTCCGGGAGTTGGTGATGGACAGGGAGGCCTGGCATGCTATGATTCATGGGGTTGCAAAGAGTCGGACACGACTGAGTGACTGAACTGACCTGAACTGAAGAAGAAGAGGACAAGACCCACGTCCTCTTTACCTTCTTGCTGAAGAATATTAAACATTCTTTGAGTTATTTTTCTGCCATAGTAAGTATAAAACAATGAGCACAAGAGAACCTGTCTTTGAAGTCTGAGGATTTTGGTGGCCTCAGGTTCTAAACATCAACTCTCCCAGTTCAGAATTATGGGTGCAGTTAGAGTCAGAATCAGTTCAATTCAGTTCAGTCGCTCAGTCGTGTCCGACTCTTTTTGACCCCATGAACTATAGCATGCCAGGCTTCCCTGTTCTTCACTATCTCCTGGAGCTTGCTCCAACTCATTCCATTGAGTCAGTGATGCTATCCAGCTGTCTCATCCTCTGTTGTCCCCTTCTCCTCCTGCCTTCAATCTTTCCCAGCATCAAGGACTTTTCTAATGAGTCAGTTCTTCACATCAGTTGGCCAAAGTATTGGGTTTCAGCTTTAGCATCAGTCCTTCCAATGAATATTCAGGACTGATTTCTTTAGGATTGACTGGTTTGATCTCCTTGCAGTCCAAGGGACTCTCAAGAGTCTTCTCCAACACCACAGTTGAAAAGCATCAATTCTTCAACATTCAGCTTTCTTTGTGGTCCAACTCTCACAACCATACATGACTACTGGAAAAAACATAGCTTTGACTCTATGGACCTTTGTCAGCAAAACTGTCAAAATGTCTACTGACCCTAAGGCTCGTACTACAAATCATTTCTTTGAACAAATCAGAAATATTCATTTCCTTTTCTTCCCCTCCCTTGATAAAGAAATGCAGGTCAAATGCTGATAGTATTGCTCTGAGTCAGATTTACTGTCAAAATAATTGCCAAGGCATCTCATAGGATTTAGATACATTCCCCCTGATGCTTCTTTAATCAATTAATGAGTATGCTTTGAACATAATTTAGAAATTAAAGATAAAGTAGATATCCCTTTAGATGAGACAAATGATATAGATGAGACATTCAAGTAGCTTGGGGTTGGTTTTTTTTTCATGTCTTTTACATTTACTTCTTTAGAACTATTCTAGTAAATGTGGCCTAAAATTGACTTTAATTAAATAGCTGGAAAAATTAAGAGTTGAGTTAAAGCCAAGTAAGGTTTCTCACTTCTTTGAGATACAGTACCCTGGATTACCTGCTTCTGTACAGTCTAATCTTTGAACTCAAGATGCAGTCACATCCCACATGTTCCCTTAGGTACATGGATTGCCCAGGATGTTGGGTTTTCTGGGCTCTGCAGAGGTCAGGGCGGGACACCTGCTCCCACTGAACACTGAGATAAAACCATTTGCTTTTCACGCCTGCTACTTAGAGATTCTGGGCTTCCCTGGTGGCTCAGCAGTAAAGAATCCACTGCCAATACAGGAGATTCAGGTTCAATCCTTGGGTCAGGAAGATCCCCTGGAGGAGGAAATGGCAACCCACTCCAGTATTCTTGCCTGGAAAACCCCACGGACAGAAGAGCCTGGTGGGCTGCAGTCCATGGGGTCACAAAAGGGCAGACACGACTTAGCAACCAAACAACAAGAGCAGCTTACAGATGCTACTTCCATTGTAAAATGGGTAAAAATATTCTTCTCCAATAAGCATGCTTAGGGTTAATTTTCAGATATGAATATATTAAGCTGAGAATTGCACATGGGCATGGTCCCTGGTTCCAGAAGGACATCAGCCTTGGAGAGTCGGGGACAGCCAGCCTGAGTGGCAGGTGAGCCCTCTCGCCCGCAGCATCAGCCCTTCCCTTGTGTCTTGCAGCTGCAGAACCAGAGTGAGCTGCGGGCACCCACGGCGGAGAAGGCTGCCTTCTTCCTGGATGCGGCCATCGCCTCCCGCCGGGGCAACCAGCAAGACTGCGACGAGGATGACCTCCGCAACTCGCACATGCTCTTCACGCTGCATATCTACCAGTACCGCATGGAGAAGAGCGGCAAGGGGGGAAGTAAGTGCGCCTCGACCCCCGCTCCTCCTTGCCCTCCCTGGGGAGAAGGCTCTCCTCCAGGGCAGCCCAGGACCTCTTAAAGCACAACACGAGCTAAGCCCTTCCCTGGTGGTCCAGTGGTTAAGACTCTGCACTTCCAGTGCAGGGAGCATGGGGTTTGATCCCTGGTGGGAGAACCAAGATCTCACATGCCTTGGGGCTCGGCCAAAAAGAAGGTATCTAGTAAATGAATTTTTAAAAAGAAATGTAGGACAATCTCACCAGTCTGGGCTGACCTTTGCTTTCGAACATCCAAGAGAAAAGGGCTCCCTTGGTAAAGATAATTTACACGTGTGATTGCTATGGGAACGTAAGAAAACAAACTTTCGTAAAGAAAAACAACCGCTTCATAGTACATTTTTGTTCATAAACCATAAAAGTGCTCATCATGAAAGACCAATGTGTCTACCAAAGCACCCTGGCCATGTTACTAATCATTAGTTTGAATCCACTCTATGAACCCAGAAGAAACAAAATCATGTTTTTAAAATAGACTGTGAATCAGACTTTTGAATAGCTAACCAGATCCTGGCTGCCTCCCTCCCTCAGGTAATGCCCAGCAGTGACATTTCTCTGTAAACACCTATGCCTGGGATGTGCTCTGTGAGCAAGCTGCCCTGCCAGGAACCCAACTCAGTACTTAGAGGGTCCACTCTTGGCTGTTTTCAAAACCAGCACTGCATCACTCCAGTCTTTGTCTGCCGAGTAGTATATACTCCATGCTCAGAAGTTGAGTGCCAGCATTCAGTTGAGTGTCTCAGGTGGGACCCTGCGCTGTGGGCAAAGTAGTCCATTGACCTCACTGGGCTTTTCTAAGGCAAGTGTGGCCCCCAACACTTGGCTGGCCAAGTAGCAGCAGCTCTCTGTCCCCTTCTACACGGCTTTTCAAAACCCAGGCAGTTGGCCCCCAGCACTCTCCAACTGGATGCCAGAAAGACAGACAGAAGCCCTGAGTTAGGTGTCTAGCCTGGTGTCTAGAAGTGGTGGAGCTAATTGACTATAATGGGAGGCAACCAACCAACCAAATTCCATAGAACCTGGAATTAAGACACGCAGCCTCGACCTGCGGATGGGCCCCCCCCCCCCGTTTGGGCTCCTGGTTGCCCAAAGAGTTGGAAACTGGTTCTCCTGGAGGCAGCTGTGGGGGGCTTCCATTCCCCCTTTCTGCTTAAGGGAAGTGGAAGCTCCCTCCTCCCCCCATCTCAATGCCTTTGTTGGTCCAGTCTTCCGTTATTGTTCCTATTCCTTAATTGTTGTTTAGTTCAGGTTAATGAGATATAATTTAAATTCAGTAAAAATTACCCACTTTCTATATTGTTAAGTAAATGTTGGCAAATCTATTCAGTTGTGTAGCCACCTCCACCATTATCAAGATAGAGAACGATGCCACAGGTACAGAAAAGTCCCTCTAGCCCTAGCCGTCAGGCCCCTCTCCAGCCCATGACAACCACTGATCAGATTCTTGTCCTTATAGTCTTGCCTTCATCCAGAATATCACCTAAATGGAACCATGTGGTCCACGTGTGGCCCTTTTGTGTCTGGCTTCTTTTATTTAATATAATGCATTGGAGGGGCTTACCAGATAGCTCAGCAGTAAGGAATCCACCTGCTAATGCAGGAGACGCAAGAGATGGGGGTCGATCCCTGGGTTTGGAAGATCCCCTGGAGAAGGAAATGGCAACCCACTCCAGTATTCGTGCCTGGAGAATTTCATGGACAGAGGAGCCTGGCGGGCCACAGCCCATGGGGCTGCAAAAGAGTCGGAAAAGACTGAGTGACTGAGCATGCTGCAGTGCATTTGAGATGCATCCTTGTAGCCGCATGGATCAGTCATTCACTTTTCTTACAGAGATGTGCCCTGCCCTTCTCCCCTGTTATGGGATTGTGTAGTCCCAGGACTAAAATCTTGCTAGATATCATTGCTGGGGCCAGAATTCCACTAACCCAGGCTTGGACCCACAGCCTTGGCTACTTACACTGGCTGCTGCCCAGGAATCCAGTACTGGCCCTCACTTGCACCCGAGGAGATATGTTGTCTGTCAGCTGATCAGATCACTTTTGACAACCAGTGATGGTGATACAGGTCTGGCTGGGGATGAGCAAAATCTTTCAAATGCGAGCCTTTCAGGGGAGATTGATTTTCAGTGGAGGGCTCACATTATGTATAGCATTTCCATTTAGAATAACTTGCTAGAAGAGAAGGAGACAAGGAATTAGGATAGGGATGAAATGATCCAGACCTTTAAATTCTCTAACAGAGCTTTATCCACAGTTCTCCTGACAGTCTGGGAGCTGGCTTTAGATCCTGACCTCACTGATTTTTCTGGGTTCTATCTTAGCAGCATGAATGTGGGGAGTCTGAAAAAAAATATTTATTTTATTCTTTTAAGCAGCCAGTAATCATCGTAATCAAAGCTTACAGTGGATTCTTGTACTGTCAGCAAAGGGTGACTTACTGAAGATCTGAATCTGGAGCCAAATAGCTTCCACATGTTTCTGAGCCGAAACGCTCTGGAGGAAGGATAATCTCCTCCTTCTAGGTTTCAAACCAAGTTAAAGCAACTTTGTTGTCAGTTTTTCACTTCCTTTCATGGGTCTGCTCTCAATCTGGAATCTGAAAGTAGGGAGGAATCTTGAAAACAAACAAATAGTTGATTAAATTATTTCAACTCTAAGAACTTAGCATTCAACTTCCAAAAAGTGTAGGCTAGGAGAAGGAACGGAGAAGGCAATTGCAACCCACTCCAGTACTCTTGCCTGGAAAATCCCATGGATGGAGGAGCCTGGTAGGCTGCAGTCCATGGGGTCGCTAAGAGTGGGACATGACCGAAGTGACTTAGCAGCAGCAGGAGAAGGAAATGGCAACCCACTCCTGTATTCTTGCCTGAAGAATCCCAGGGACAGAGGAGCCTGGTGGGCTGCTGTCTATGGGGTCACACACAGTCGGACATGACTAAAGCGACTTAGCAGCAGCAACAGCAGGACACTCCTTAAACCCAACCATCCACCCAAGTCAGCCCTTAACCAATCCTGGGCACTTATTAAATATTTAACATCAAATTCATTTTCTTCCTATTTATAAATTGTGGAAGTGAATGGCTTTTAAATAATAAATTCAGGTTTAAAGAAAAGGCAGATACCATTAATGGCTTCCAGAATCTCGATAGTTACTTTCTAACATGGCTGTAGATGAGAACAAAGAAAGTGCAGGCATCGAGGCTGATGATGGGGTAAGCCCTGAAGGATCTGGGGGCATCACCTGCCTGCCGCAGCACCTAGCTTCCTGTGAGGAAGACAATTTAGGCCAGAATGCACACAGCCTCCTAGCCTGCGGCTTGCTTGACCTCAGTGAATTTATATCTGTTTAAAATATAATGAGGAGATTTGGAGTGTTGTTTAAAATGGAAATTTTGTTTACTTATATATAAGTAATAATCCCCTTGGACCTGGGAGCCAGAACTCAATTAAGGAAAAGTTTATTAATTAGTCACCCTGCAGGGAAGCAGAGCAGAGCAAACTGCTGGTAACTGGCCATTAGAAGTGAAGATGATGGATCCGAAGAGTTCAAATTAGTTGTCTGCTGTAAGAACTAAACACACCATGTGTGCATAGGCACCTGGATCTTATACACATATATGCATTTTATAAACACACACATACATACACATATGCGCATGAGTGGACAGACGAAAATGTTTTCAACATGTCCAATCAAGATAAGAAGGAAAATTCTGTGTTGATATATCACTGCTTTGCAGATAGCACTAGGTTAAGCTTAAAATGTTTCCTGGTTTAAACATTGTTGGCGAATTAGTGAGGATGATTCTTCACCCACCACAGAGCCTTCCCCCGCTTTGCTAAGCTACCTCTGTAAAGGCTTGAGATTCCCCTTGGAAACTGCACTATTGAGGAAGAGACCCTAAAACTGTAACAGTTAGGAGTTGCTCCCCATAAAGATGAGTGAATTAGAAGTTCAAAGCCAAATGGTACTAGTGATACTTCAGTGGAATAAGTTCACCATATAGATTTTTACAAGTACTGTTGATTAAGAAGGTCTTTAAAAGCACCATCTTGATGAGTAATCTCAGTTTGCAAGCAACTACTACCCAGGGTTAAGAATGACACTAGGTCTCTGATTTGTTCATTCACTTTATCACCTCCAGGGGAAGAAGTGTGGAGGCTGAGTGGAGGCTGGGCTGGCTGTGTGTGCAATTGTATACAGCACACAGGCCTCCATCTGTGTGTGTGTGCGCGCGCATGAACCAGTGGGCGAGGACACGGACACTCTCTGCCTGCACTCATCTGCTTACAAGTCTTATCAGACTATTCCCTTAATCTTGGTTCCCTTTTGACCACCAGCCACTCTTTCCTGTGCGTCTTGGAATGGCTTGAATCAGCTGATGTTCTATCCAGGGCTATGCGGTCCATAGGACTCTAGAGATCTGTTATTTGGGTGGCGAGTGTGGGAAAAAGGGATCTGGGAAATGTTGCTTTTAAAAGAGGCAGACCTGGGCCTCTGCTGTCCATCACTGCAAAGCCCTGTGGAGCAAAGATGGTCGCACATGAGGGCCACTGCAGGCTCTCACGGTCTCCTTGGTCAACAGGGAAATGACAGTTCCATGGTTTGAGATTTTTATAATATGATTTTTAAAATCTTGGGCCAGGAGACAATTTTCCAGACTCTGCAGTCTGGGATTCCTACAGTGATGCCTCTTGGCCTCCCACCACCTCCACCAGGGCAGCTGTTTCCAATCTTCTTTTGGAGCCTGAGGCCCCTGCTCTCTCTTTCAGTGGATAACCAGCCTCCTGTTTAAGGAGAAGAACAAGTCAGTCTGGCTATGGCCTCAGCTTCTGTCCTCTTAGCATCCAAACCTCCTTGTCTGTGTGCCTCACTTTCCCCCACTCCTTTCCCATAGATCTGCTCCCTCCCCTCTCTTTGTTCTTCATCCTGCCCCCTTCTGCCTCTTCTGGGACCTCACCAACTGGGACCCCCATCAATCATCTTTTTGTGCTTTTATTTTCAATCTCTTCTACCACTAGAGTCAAGGCTGCCTCCTCTTGGAAGGAAAGGAAGGGGAGGAACAATAACATCGATTAAAAAAAAAAAAAAACCTTGTCTGGGGACTTCCTTCGTGGTCCAGTGGCAATCTGCCTTGCAATTCAGGGAACTCGGGTTCAAACTCTGGTTGGAGAACTAAGATTCCAGGGTTAAGAACGCAGCAACTAAGCCCATGAGCCTCAACTGCTGAGTCTGTGTGCCACACCTAGAGAGTCCATAAACTACAACAAAAGATCTCGCATGGCCCAGTGAAGATCCATGTGCCTCACCTAAGACCCAATGTAGCCAAATAAATAAATGTTTTATAAAAGCCGTGTCTGAACCCCACTTCTCCTTTGAGCTGCCTCCCCGTAAGCCTTTCAGATTCTCCCCTCTGGAATATCTTTCTCCTCTAAGTCCCATAGCATTTCAGGGGATGTTAAGCCACTGCCTTATGTCTCAGTCATTCTGGGCTTGTCTCAGCCCTCTCGACAGACTACAGGCTCCCTGGGGACAGAGCCTCCTGTCACCTGGCACAGTGTCCTGCGCAGCCCAGTGAGGTGCCTGCACATCAGTTCTTACGTGGCACACCAAACGGCATGTGTGCTACGTATTAAACAGTGAGTGAATTTCTTCCTTACCTCATTCAGCTGATTCACAAAGAGGTGATGGTAGCGGTGGTTTAGTTGTTGAGTTGTGTCTGACTGTGATCCCTTGGACTGCAGCCCCCCAGGCTCCTCTGTCCATGGGATTCTCCAGGCAAGAATATTGGATTGGGTTGCCATGCCCTCCTCCAGGGAATCTTCCCAACCTAGGGACTGAATTCGGGTCTCCTGCATTGCAGGCAGTCTCCTGCGTTGCAGACAGATTCTTTACCCACTGAGCCACCAGGGAAATTCTCAGAAAGGCCACCCTCTTACCCTTCGTGGACGCAGGTGGTGTGAGTTCAGAGAAGCCGTCTCATGCAACACAGTCAGAAGGAACTGATCAGTTAACTGAGAAAGTTAAGTTAAAAAGGAAAAATCATATTAAAGGATACATTCAAGTCATAAACATTTTCAACTTAAAACATACAATTGTGTGTTTATTCATTGCTCTTCTGATACAGGGCCATGGTTTTCTCTTTGAGATGAGTTTTCAGCTTCAGATTCTGACTTTTATAAACCACACTCAATATTAATAATAGTCTGGCTTTTCCTTTCAATTTCTTCTGAATAATTCAAGGACTTAAGAGACACTTGTACCGCTAACTGGGTATAGACTTTTTCTAGATTCTTGAAATTTTTTCCACACTGTAATTTCTCATTCATACCAAAGTCAGTATCTTTTTTCAAAAACTAACTCATTTTAATCACACCTTTCCAAAGCATTGATTTCAGTGTTTTAGAAATATTAACTCTTTACATAAATGTATTTTATTGATTTACATAATATTTTATTATTTTTATTTATAATATTAAGTACAAGTGGCATAGTTAGGTTTAGGAGGAAACCCAGCTGACCTGTTGATAAGTGTACAGTTCATGTTTTTGGAGCAGAAGTGCAAAGACAAGCTGAGGAACAGTCAACACACATCACAAGCCTGCAATGTGCTGTGGGCATCAGACATTGTGCCTGACACAGCTGATGGAGGGCCTGGGTTAACCTGGTCAGGTGGCAAGGCCATTGTTCCAAAACTTTGCTGCACAAGAGAATCACCTGTGTAGCCTTCCAGTGAATCCCAATGCCCATGCCATACTCCAGACTGGTTAAATTAGAAAGCCTGGGAGTAGGAGCCAGGCGTCCATATTTTGTAAATAGCCCAGGGTGATTCTGATGTGCAGCCAAGTTTGGGAGCCACTAAGTCATGGGAAAGTGAGTTAAAAGAGTAAACTATAACTGTAAAAGTTAGCTCTGGATTTTCATCTTAGATTGAGTTTTAATTTTCTATGAGATCTTGAGTGATTTGTTTAACATCTGTGAACCTCAGTTTCCTCATCTATAAGACAGAGTCAATTCTTGCCTTCTAGGATTATTGTAGGAATTAAATGTTTTAGGGAGAATTTAGCATATCCTGGCTCCATAAACATGAGTTGGAAGAATCACTTGAGAGTGGGGTTAATTAGTAGATTGCTTCCTGTGGGAGAGTAAGGCACATGGGTAATTTCAATTGGTCAAAGTCTAGACTTGAAATATACATATTCAAATATAAACAGTCTCAAGGCAGACTGGGTTATGTTCCTAAACCTTGCAGCTCTGACCTCAAAAATTTGAAAAGTCCATGAGGAACCTGCTTCTTACCTGCTGTTAATTATCACCTATTGTTCATTGATTCTAGAACTACTTTCTCTCCAACCATGGGAATTCTTGGTAATAGCCGATGGCCTGTGCTCACTCACTGTGTACCATTCTGGTTTCAGCACTGTGTGTGAAGTTCAGAATTCTGTGACTACTGAAACTCTGGTGGTTATAAAGCAAAGTTGATTTTATATTGTTTAAAACATGACTCTCATTTTGAGTCATGCAGGTATAATTACAGGTATTTTACAATATTATTCTTTAGCACAGTCTAAACTATGCTTTTGTTCTCTGTGTTCCATTTTACTACATGTACATTACGAATTTTATTCCATTACATCAAATGGACTATTAGAGTCTGAAAGTCCAAATTGGTCCCTGTCTTTGCCCTTTAATCTGCAGAGCGCGTGAAATATCTGAGCTTCTTCTGTCTATATAATTAGGTTGCAAAACAGATGATATTTTGCTTTAAAAATAACTAATTTCCCTTGCATGCTGCCAGTGGCTTGATCCTGCATAATACAAAATAGGATTAAAGAAAAGTAATGTATTATATCTTTCCTATTAAGGATTTTTATTGGAGATAGTTGGAGATAAACAAAATATAACAAATATAAACAAAATATAACTCTGGCCACAAGTGTACCAGAGTCACTGGAGAACCTGAATTGAAATTTTATGTTTTCTGTAAACCTTCATCACCTTTTATGTTAGTGCTAGATGTAAAGTTGAGCTGGGATGAGCAGAGACAAGGCTGGGGTCAGGACAGTGGTTCCTGGGTGTTTTCCTTGCTCTCCTGCATCAGATGTCTCTCTATTTTTTCAAGTCTTTGTTAATTTTTCTCAGGTATGTTTTGTAGTTTTCAGTGCATGTATCTTTTGTCAGATTTATCTGTAAGTATTTAATATTTTGATGTTACTGTAAAAGATATTTTTAAATTTCAATTTCCAATTGTTTGGCACTACAGTTTAGAAGTACAATTATCTCGATCCAGGAACCTAGTATTCCACAACTTACTAAACTCAATTATTAGTTCTAGTTGGCTTTTTTTTTGTGGCGTCTGTTAGATTTTCTATATATATAATCATGTAATCTGTCAAGAAAGACAGTTTAACTCGTTTCTTTCCAATCAGGATACATTTTATTTCTTTTTCTTGCCTGTTGCTCTGGCTAGAACCTCCCATATAATGTTGAATAGAAAGGGTGAACATCCTTGTCTTGTTTTTGATCTTGGAAAGTTTTAGTCTCTTTCTATTAAGAATACTATTATCTGCAGGTTTTTCCTAGACACTTTTTATCAAACTGAGAATATCACCTTTGATTTATATTTTGCCAGCCATTTTTATCAGTAATGGATTTTGGAGTTTGTTAAATGCTTTGTCTGCATCTACTGAGAGAATCTTTTTCTTTTTAGTCTTCTAATATGGTGAATTATAATGATAGATGAATTTTTTGTTAACCAGCCCTGCATTCTTTGGATTAATTCATTTATTTAGTCATTAATTAAGTTATTCATGGTATAAAAATCCTTTTAATATGTTCCTAGCTATAATTTTCTAGTATGACTCACTAGTATTTTGTTTAGAACTTTTGTCTATTTGTTCATGAGGGATAATTGGTCTTCAACTTTTTTCTTGGAATAGCTTTGTTTTTGCTATCAGGGTAATCCTGGTCTCAAAGAATTAACTGGGATGTAGTCTCTGCTATCTGGGGCTTCCCAGGTGGCATTAGTGTTAGAGAACGCTCCTGCCAATGCAGGAGGTGTAAGAGACATGGGTTCGGTCCGTGGGTCAGGAAGATCCCCTGGAGGAGGAAATGATAACCTACTCCAGTATCCTTGCCTGGAGAAAACCAAGGACAGAGGAGCTTGGCGGGCTGCATCCATGAGGTCACAAAGTGTTAGACACGACTGAAGTGACTTAGCACGCATGCACTCCCCTATTTGATTTTCAGGAAGAATTTGTGTAAAATTGATATTATTTCTTCCTTTAAAGTTTGGTAGAATTCACCAGGGTGGTTAAGTACACTGCTCTCTCTGTAGAAAGGTTGTTAACTACAGATTCTATTTCTTTAATGGATGTAGGGTTAGTCACATTATCTGTTACTTCTTGAGGGAGCTCTGGTACTTTGTATCTATCGAGAAATGTGTTCATTCTTCCAAGTTGTGCTAACCTCCTGGCATCATGTTTCTTTATTATCCTTTTTTTATTTGTAGAAACTGTAGTGAGGTTGGAGAAGGCAATGGCACCCCACTCCAGTACTCTTGCCTGGAGAATCCCATGGATGGAGGAGCCTGGTAGGCTGCAGTCCACGGGGTCGCTGAGAGTTGGACACGACTCAGTGGCTTCACTTTCACTTTGCACTTTCATGCACTGGAGAAGGAAATGGAAACCCACTCCAGTGTTCTTGCCTGGAGAGTCCCAGGGATGGGGGAGCCTGGTGGCCTGCCGTCTATGGGGTCACACAGAGTCGGACACCACTGAAGTGACTTAGCAGCAGTAGTGAGGTTACTACCTCTTTTGTTCCTGACACGGGAAATTTGTGTCTTCGCTCTTTGCTGATCAGTCATGCTAGAGAAATATGAATTTTATTGATCTTAAAGAATCCACTTTAGATGGTATTGATTTTTCTCTATTGTTCTTTAAATTTTATATTTCCTTGATTTCTGATTTTATATTAATTATTTCCTTTCTGCTAGTTAGTCTTTAATTTGCTCATCTTTTTCTAGTTTGTTAAAGTGGAAGCTGAGGTAACTGATTGGAGACCCTATGTTGTTTTCTGATACAGGCATTTAATGGAGTAAATTCCTTCTAACAATAGAAGTGTCTTCCTAATTTGGATATGTTGCTTTTCATTTTCATTCACTTAAAAACACTTTCTAATTTCCATTTTGGTTTCTTCTTTGACCCTAAGTTATTTGGAGCTGTGTTGTTGAGTTTCAAAATATTTAGGGATTTTCCAGATGTCTTTCTGGATTGACTTCAAATTTAACTCTAGTGTGTCAGAGCATAGTTGGAATGATGTGAAGCCTTTAAAATTTACTTAGACTTGCTTCATGTATCAGAATATGGTCTATCTTGGTAAATATTTTGTGTGCAATTCAACAGAAAGTGTATTCTGCTGTTGTTGGGTTGAATGTTCTGTAAATGTCAGGTAGAATGAATTGATAATTATTCAAATCTTCTATATCCTTACTGGTTTTCTGTCTACTTGTTATATCAGTTATTGATACAACTTTTCTGTTATATCAGTTATTGAGAAAGGGGTATTTGAAATCTCCAGCTATAAGCCTGGAGTTTTCTATTCATTATTGCAATTCTATCAGATTTTACTTCATATGTTTCAACTTCCATTATTAAAGCATAAAAATTTTTGATTGTTCTGACCTCCTGATGACTTTTATCCTTTCTTATTATAAAATCTCTCTCTTTTCCTCTAGGAATATTTTTGTCTTAAGTCTCTTTTGTTTGATATTGTTGTAACTGCCTCAGCTTTCTTATGGCAACTATTTGCATGGTATAGCCTTTTCCATACTTACATTTGCAACCTATTGTATGTTTATATTTGAAGTGCACCTCCCATAGGCAGCATGTAGAAGAGTCTTGCTTTTTATCAAATCCAACAATATCGACTTTTAATAAGGATATTCAGACTACTTCATTTAATGGGAAAATTCATATGCTGTGGCCCAAAGTATTATGTTTCTGTATGTTTTCTATTCAACCAATCTGTCCTTTGTTCTTTTTATTTTATTTGCTTTCTTTTGAACTTATTGAACGTTTTATATGACTCCACTTAATATTCTTTTTTGGCTTTTTAGCTCTAAATCTTTGTTATTTAGTGATTGCTATAGGATTTATTGTATACATCTTTAAGTTATCACAGTCTACTTTTAAGTGATATTATACCACTTCATGTCTAGAATAAGAACCTTACAGTATTTTCATTTCTCCACTCCTAAACTTTGTGCTATTGTTGCCAAACATTTTAATTTTTTGTGTGTTATACCCACATATTACATTTTTGTTATTTTTGCTTTAGCAGTCAATTAACTTTTAAGGAGATTTAAATAAGAGAAAAACATAAATTTATTCACATGGTTGTCATTTCCAAAACTATTCATTCTTTTGTGTATATCCTTTGTGATGAATTCTTTCAGCTTTTTTAAGTCTGAAAAAGTCTTTATTTTCCTTTTATCTGAGGATGATACTCTGATTGGGTGTATAACTGTAGGTTGGAAGTTTTCAGTACTTGAAGAATGTTGCTCCATTGTCTTCTCACCTGTATTATTTCTGAGAAGCATCATTTTATCATTGTTCCTTTACTTGTAACATAATTTTCCCCCTCTGGCTATTTTCAAGATTTTTTCTCATCATTACTGGTTTTAAACCCATTTGATTATTATTTGAGTTATTAACCTGATTCCTGGCTGAGCTTTAGGTCACTGGTCTCTATAACACTCAACCAAAGCAGATAATCACTTATGGGCTATTCATGTTTTAATATGATCAATTTCAGAATTCTGTTACACAAAGGCAGAAATTTCTGTAGGCACAAATCTTATTCTCTTTTAATATAAATTTACCTTCTCTGTTAAATCTCATCTAATTCAACCAAAAGGAATTATTCCTTTATTTATAGTAGGAATGTCCATAGGTTTCAGAAGGCCAGTGGTATGTGATGGACAGAATCTAAGAGGACCGTGCTCTTTGTTACCCCTGCAGGATTTGGTTGGGGTCTCGTCCTACGTCGTGAACTTCAACCTTTTACTTCCTCTTTGTTTCCCCTCAGATTTCCCAAGGAGCCACCTGAAGGACAGATGAGGGTTTACCAGACTTAACCAGTCCTTTCTTCTTTTGTCTTCTCTCCTGTGGCAGTGTCTGGAGGCCGCAGCCGCCTGCACCTCATCGATCTTGGCAGCTGTGTGAAAGCTCTTAGCAAAAATCGGGAAGGAGGCTCAGGGCTGTGCCTCTCACTGTCTGCCCTGGGCAATGTCATCCTGGCTCTCGTCAATGGCAGCAAGCACATCCCATACAAGTAAGTGACTCTTCTGCTCGAAGAATGGGATGAACTGAGCATAGTACCAGGGCTAGGTGGGGGTTTCTCAGTCTAGTGGCATCTGGGGAGAGTTGTACTGCAGAGGTATGGACCACACTGTCAGTTCAGTGCCGGAAACTGGCCTTCGCTAGCAGTTATGTAATGCACGATCTGCCAAATTCAAAAGCTGTGGAAATACATAAATTTGCCCCAATCCTAACATTAGGCTGCTCGAGTCAGAAATAATGGGAAGTTACCTCAGTTGAGGGCTTCAATAACAATTGCCATTGGTAGATTACTGTTGAGGCTTCCCTAGTGGCACTAGTGATAAAGAATTTGCCTGCCATGCAGGGGCTGCAGGAGATGTGGGTTCGATCCCTGGGTCAGGAAGATCCACTGGAGGAGGGCATGGCAACCCACTCCAGTGTTCTTGCCTGGAGAATCCCATAGACAGAGGAGCCTGGGGCTAAGGTCCGTAGGATCTCAGAGCTGGACACAACTGAAATGACTTAGCATGCATGCACTCAAACTTTTGCCACCATTGTACGAATGCTTTATAGAGATAAGAGCAAGGGTCCTAAGATTGAATCACCATTCCCTTAGGAGTAGAGCTGCCATATCTAGCCAATAAAAATATGGGATGCCCAGTTAAATTTTAATTTCAGATGAAAACCAAATATTTTCAGTGTTAAGTATGTCCCTAATATTGCATAAGCTATAGGGGCACCCTGTATTTTATCTGGCAATCCTATTTAGGAGAACTGAAATGCTTGGGGAACTACCACCCACTATCCCAAGCAAATGTTTGTTTCACTTCCAAGAACCTTTTCCTCTTTTCGGTTATGCTCCAGAAAGATGAAATTAGAATTGCTCCTATGTCTGGAATAGCCAAAAACTTGCCATATCATCTTTGGCCATGAATGACGCAGCCCTTTAGCCACCCCTCACCACCAACACTCCAGTTCAGCTTTTCCACTGGACAATATGGTGATGGGATGAGGGGAACTCTCTAATTTTTCAGGCTCTGCCAAGGTCCAGCTGCACCTTTCACTAGCTATCTGAACCTTCACATCTCATGAACTGAGAGCTATAGCTATATATCTTATTTACACAACAAGGATAAAAGGCTTGTAATGATATGTGTGTGAAAGTTTTTTGTAAAGTGTGTAACACTGTAGTCAATAACCAATAACAATAATGTGGTTGAGCCTATACCCACCTATTGAAATGGAAATAACACATACCTCACAGAGTTGCCATGAGGATTAAGCAAATATACGGTATATGGAATAATTTTTTAATCTGTAGGATTCGACAAAATAAATGTTTCTGTTGTGTTGGGAAGTCAGGCAGTTTTTTCTACAGTAACTGAGATTCAGTATGAGTTCTGGAGTTGTGCTTTGCCTCTGCCATAAGTTGATGCCAACACGGTGATTTTGTTCTCCACCAGGAAGCCCATTACTAGCCTACTTTGGAGTTTAAATAGAGATTATAAGCTGGTCTGTCTCAGTTCTTGAAATCTGGAATTCTAGGATACACCCAGAAGTGGCTTTTCCAGCCCTTGTGTGATTCTTTTCTATGAGGAAAAAAAAAATTCAATTTGAAGGTTTATGAAGTTTCATTCAGTATCATTTCTACAACTGAATAAAGTCAACTTGTGATTACAAGAAAGAGAGGATGGAAGGAAGGGAGGGAGGAAGGAAAGAGAGAAGAGAAGGAGGGAAAAAAATAAAGGTCTGGAAAGGTCCTGTCAAGACTGAGATGTCAGAAAGAAAAGAAAGCGTTATCAGCCCTTGTTGGCTTCCCTGTCCATAAAAAGGGAAACGTGTATTAGTAAGATAACTCGACAGATCATGATGTAGACAAAATTCAAAATACCACCTTATGAGGTCACTGATTATGTATTTTGCTTGTATATTTATATCTCCTATATGTATTATATATATCACATTGTTTCTGTGGAGCAACATGCTTTTATGGATTTCAATAAATATTTGTTGAATTGATGGTGGGGGGATGGATAAAAGTAAGCATATGAAACTACTTTTACTTTAGATGAAGTAACTTCCTTTTGGTTCAAGTTGGGTTTTACTATCAACATTAAAAATTGTTTTTGTTCATAGTTCAAGGTCTCTTGTTAAATTAAACATACCATACACCAGTTAGTCACAATGACCTGCTCACTTGCGAGGGCTGACAAAATGTGGAAACTCCACTCACCTTTCTCTGCAGACATCTGTCTGCTTCAGCTCCCTTCTTTCCCTTCTGGCTCCGAGGGAGTGATGATTAAAGACGCTCCATGTCTGAAGTAGACTTTGTTGTTCAGTCGCTAAGTTGTGTCTGACTCTTTGTGACACCATGGACTGCAGCATGCCAGTCTTCCCTGTCCTTCACCGTCTCCTGTAGTTTGCTCAAACATATCCATTGAGTCAGTGATGCCATCCAACCATCTCACTCTCTGTTGAAGTAGGCTTACATTTAATATAAATACGGTGTCGACATAAGACCCAGGCGTAGAGTGGCCCCTAGCCATCAGGATCCTCCTGGGCACCTTGCAGAGCTCCCCGCTGCTTGGTGTCAGAACACGTGGGGGCCTGGCCACCCAGCCAGCTCTGTCCTCCCCAGACCTTCACTGGCAGTGCACATGTATAGCCAGCTGTATCATCCCTCAGTCCTGAATGCCCATCATTAGGTGTGAGCTTTCGAAGATCGTTGCTGTAATACTGTTTCAGATTCTCAGCCACAGCAGATAGTCAATATTTGGTTCTGAGAATGCATTTGCAAAGTGATTAATCAACGACAAACTATCCTCTTTCAAAGTGCAGGAAGATAAGGCCAAGATTTACTCAAGTCACCCAGCTAGTTGGTGGCAGGATCAAACCTCATCACATTTTACAGCCTCAGAGACCTTGGCAGTTCCTTACTGATCCACTCGCCCAGCCTCATCAAGCTCTGTAATATATTAGCTGCCTTTGCTCTGCACAGCATGAGGTCTTCAGCACAGCAGGATGGCCCAGATTTCTTTTATCAATTCAGTACGTGCTCCAAACCCCCATCACACGGCATTTTGTTAGCATACTAAACACTTTTCCCATGTCAAACCCTGTCTCTGCAGTAAGTTCCTGAGATAGGTTTTGTACCCTTGCAGTTTTCCTCTTATTCTTGTTCACTTAAAGGAAAAAAAAAAAGGAAAACCAGACTCCACTCTCATGACCCTCCCCCAACGCCCTCCAAAACACACAAAAAACCCACTTCATTTGTCACCCTGGACACTTCTGTGCTTGGAACTCACATCACTTGTGTTAGCTTTTGGGAAATTAACTGGAATGTGCACAGAAGGGATAGAGCCTGTCCTCGTTTCTCTTCATCATTGTTCCAGACAGACTCTCTGTCATGTAATCAAGCCCGAAAGCGAGTTTGGATTCATTACCCATCCCAGGCACTCCCATGGGCATCCTAGGTGTGCCCTGAATGGTTTTTGACTTTGCAAATGATATTGCCTTTATAAGTGATAAATGCAAGCGCAGAATAGTTTCCCAGACACAGCCGTGACATAGCTCAGGCCCGCTGGGCTATCCAAGTTCCATCAATCAATCCCAGTGGTGACACCATTCAGAAAAGCACCCGGGGACAGGAAGGAGACCACCAAAGGCTCCAACGCCCTTGTCAGACAGGCTACACAGAACTCCCTAAGTTTGGGGAACCTCTCGTTTCAGGGAAGCTGTCATAGTCCTAAGCTTTTTCACAGTGCATTTTGCCTGTTTCCTTCCATTGCTCAGCCATTTGCTGTTCCTCATCATAGCCTTCCCCTTGGATAGATGAGAAAAAATATATAGTGGCATCAAAACAAATTCCTATGCCAGAAACCAGCATGGCAGGCATACATCACTAGAACTGCTACCCAGAAGGGCCACCACAAGGCTCTGTCAGTGTGTACTTGGCTTTGGCTAAAAAGTCCTGTTATGTCCCAGCTGATCTGCAGGACCAGTCTCTCCAAAGACTTGGAAATTATAACCACCACCCAGTTCTCTCAAAATAGAATTTTTGGTACCTTCTAGATGTCTGGTAAGGGGAAGCATACCCTTCACACAGTGATACTTAAAGCCTGAAACATTTTTCCTTCATTTATAGCTGTGACTCCATTTGAAGAAATAATGACTTAAGTAGGTCAAATGGTCTATTTTATTATTTGCCAACAATATGCTGTCCTCTATTTCTAAACAACAGAGATGTTATAATGTCCTGGCTTCCACAGAACAAGAGGTCATAGAAAGTCATTCTGTGACCCTCTAGTGTTGTATCTGTCTGAGATCCTCTTCCCAAGTTAACTTGAAGCATGGTTCTGCATGAACAGCCCCATGATGGAACTGGTGCTCTATGCTCTTCTTTTATGGATTTGGTCTGTAGTGGAGGTGATGGCATTCCAGTTGAGCTATTTCAAATCCTGAAAGATGATGGTGTGAAAGTGCTGCACTCAATATGCCAGCAAATTTGGAAAACTCAGCAGTGGCCACAGGACTGGAAAAGGTCAGTTTTCATTCCAATCCCAAAGAAAGGCAATGCCAAAGAATGCTCAAACTACCACACAATTGCACTCATCTCACATGCTAATAAAGTCATGCTTAAAATTCTCCAAGTCAGGCTTCAGCAATACGTGAACCGTGAACTTCCAGATGTTTAAGCTGGTTTTAGAAAAGGCAGAGGAACCAGAGATCAAATTGCCAACATCCACTGAATCATGGAAAAAGCAAGAGAGTTCCAGAAAAACATCTATTTCTGCTTTATTGACTATGCCAAAGCCTTTGACTGTGTGGATCACAATAAACTGTGGAAAATTCTGAGAGAGATGGAAATACCAGACCACCTGACCTGCCTCTTGAGAAATCTGTATGCAGGTCAGGAAGCAACAGTTAGAACTGGACATGGAACAACAGACTGGTTCCAAATAGTCAAAGGAATACGTCAAGGCTGTATATTGTCACCCTGCTTATTTAACTTATATGCAGAGTACATCATGAGAAACGCTGGACTGGAAGAAACACAAGCTGGAATCAAGATTGCCAGGAGAAATATCAATAACCTCAGATATGCAGATGACACCACCCTTATGGCAGAAAGTGAAGAGGAGCTAAAAAGCCTCTTGATGAAAGTGAAAGAGGAGAGTGAAAAAGTTGGCTTAAATCTCAACATTCAGAAAACTAAGATCATGGCATCACTTCGTGGGAAATAGAAGGGGAAACAGTGGAAACAGTGTCAGACTTTGTTTTTGGGGGCTCCAAGACCACTGCAGATGGTGACTGCAGCCATGAAATTAAAAGACACTTACTCCTTGGAAGAAAAGTTATGAGCAACCTAGATAGCATATTCAAAAGCAGAGACATTACTTTGCCGACAAATGTCCGTCTAGTCAAGGCTATGGTTTTTCCTGTGGTCATGTATGGATGTGAGAGTTGGACTGTGAAGAAGGCTGAACACCGAAGAATTGATGCTTTTGAACTGTGGTGTTGGAGAAGACTCTTGAGAGTCCCTTGGACTGCAAGGAGATCCAACCAGTCCGTTCTGAAGGAGATCAGCCCTGGGATTTCTTTGGAAGGAAAGATGCTAAAGCTGAAACTCCAGTACTTTGGCCACCTCATGCAAAGAGTTGACTCATTGGAAAAGACTCTGATGCTGGGAGGGATTGGAGGCAGGAGGAGAAGGGGACAACAGAGGATGAGATGGCTGGATGGCATCACTGACTCAATGGACGTGAGTCTGAGTGAACTCTGGGAGTTGGTGATGGACAGGGAGGCCTGGTGTGCTGCGATTCATGGGGTCACAAAGAGTTGGACACGACTGAGTGACTGAATTGAACCCAACTGTGGTTCAGACCAAGACCTAATCCTTGTGTGTAAGAATCCATCACAGACAGTCTGTGGGGCTCAGGCATCTGACTCTCTGGTGCCCTTCTTCTCTCTGGAGACAAAAGGTGGAGCCCAAAGCAGTCTGCTGTCATGAGCTTCAGTGGCAAGCAAATACCGCTGCAGGGGCCACTTTGTGTGCACACATGCTGAGTCGCTTCAGGCATGTCTGACTCTTTGTGACTCCATGGACTGTAGCCCATTAGGCTGCTCTATCCATGGAGATTCTCCAGGCAAGAAGACTGGAGTGGGTTGTCAGGCCCTCCTCCAAGGGATCTTCCCGACCCAGGGACTGAACCTGCATCTCTTATGTCTGCTCATTGGCAGGCGGGTTCTTTACCACTAGCTCCATCTGGGAAGCCCCAGGGGCCACTTTAGAAAAGGTTATTCTACAGAAGTTAGGGATGCTCATCCTCAGGGTCTGGAATGGGAGTCTTTCTCCTCCTAAGGCCCTACTGAGGAGTCAGGAACCAAGGTCACATTCGAGAGAATGTGGAGAAATTGTGGAGTAATGACATTTTATAAATACAGGCAACTTTTTCAAAATGTGAATACCTCATCCATGCTGGAACCCGTAGGCAGGATCTCTGGGAGCACCCTAAGATTTGTCAGGTCTTCATAAGAGTCACATCTCTGAAGAAGGTGGACATTCCTTTTTCTTGTCTTGAGAACTAATTTTCTCCCAGTAGCCAGTTCGATGTTGGGTTTGTCTTTGCTTTCTCAGAACTGGAAACCCACACAGTGTCTGGGAAGCTAGAGAAAGGAGCTCATGACTGATATGAGCCACAATACTCAGTTTCCCTGATTCACACAGGAGGTAAAAGATTCGTTCCTTGGGACTCAAATGCATGTTATTGACAAAGGGAAATTAAATAGATATTTTCCAGGAAAAATGCAAAGGGATATTAATTCTCCAGATTTGCTTAAGATAGCATATAATGGAGAGAAACTCTGAGGAAGAATCTTTGTGTGCACGTGGTATGAGACACACACATCTGCATATTTAGCAACCTTTAAATGTACGTTAACACTGTATTATCTCTTCCTGATTTACAGAGAGAACATCAATTTAAAACTATTTTCACAAACTCCAGATACCAGTTTATAGCATTCCCTGTTTAGAAATAAAATAACCAAAGTCTCAGGTTGCCAAGCAACTGCAGCAATGATAATTCTTAGTGTTGCTGCTTCAGAATATCCATTTCTATACATTTTAATGACTGTTAGGATGCAGAGAAAGTGAGTTCAGAAAATCAGTGGTACGTGGGTCTCTTTTGTATGAACTTCTAGCATCTTACTTCCTTTCATTCTTCCCTCCTACCTCCGTTTGCTTCCCTGGCCAGTAGTATCTTCACATTTAATTTTGAAAGTTCTCAGAGGTCTATATTATTTTCTTACGAGTTGGGGCATCACCTACCAGTAAATGAATTCTACCAGGATTATCACAGAACCATACAGGTCACTCAGGGAGAAATGAGGCTGCCTGGGACTCAGCTGGGATCACAAGCCATGGGTTCAAACATTGGGTCTTTCTGTCACTGTCTAACACATAAGCTATAAACACATAAAGCTATAGGGACTTCCCTATAGCTCAGATGGTAAAGAATCTGTCTGCAATGCAGGAGACCCGGGTTCGATCCCTGGGTCAGGAAGATCCCCTGGAGAAGGAAGTGATAACCACTCCAGTATTCTTGCCTGGAGAATCTCCATGGACAGAGGAGCCTGGTGGGCTATAGCCCATGGGGGTCACAAAGCGTCAGACATGACTAAGTGACTGACGCACACACAGAGCACATAAACTCTGTGTCATCCTTTCAGTTCCCAGGAGGACCCCTTTCTGTCCCCTCACAGAACCTCACTGAATTGGGAGCAGACTGTTAGGCCCCCAACTCAATCATGATCCTTGGCAGCAAAGCCATAGTATATAGTTTTCTTTGTCCCTCTCAGATAATGAGCCTATGGTTTGAGGACTGAGCACAAGTCAGGAGGCGTCTTCATTTCTCTTTTGGTTTTTCGAGAGGTTCTCTTTAATGTTCAGTTTCTGAGGCGACTAATCAGACCCTTTTCTCTGTATTCCAAACCAGTAGGCGAATAGACACAAGAGTATGATTAGGGGCTACCCTGGTGGCTCAGTGGTAAAGAATCGACCTGCCGATGCAGGAGGCTCGGGCTCGATCCCTAGTCCGGGAAGATCCAATATGCCTCAGGGGAGCTAGGCCCACACACCACAGCTATTGAGCCTGTGCTCTAGAGCCCGGAAGCCACAACTACTGAGCCCACGCTCCCTAGAGCCTGTGCTCCAGAACAAGAGAAGCCACCACAGTGAGGAGCCTGCACTCTACAGCTGGAGGGTGAGGTGAAGCGAAGTCGCTCAGCCATGTCCGACTCTGCAATCCCATGGACTGTAGCCTACCAAGCTCCTCTGTCCATGGGATTTTCTAGGCAATAGTACTGGAGTGGATTGCCATTTCCTTCTCCAGAGGCTCTTCCTGACCCAGGGATCGAACCTGGGTTTCCCGCATTGTATAACTAGAGAGTAGCTCCCACTAACCAAAACTAGAGAAAAGTCTACACAGCGACAAAGACCCAGTGCAGTCAAAGATAAATAAATCAATAAAATTATGTTAAAAATCGTATGATTGGGAATTGAATTCTCCATCTGCTGAATCCTAGCAGAGTGGAAGGAGATCTCCTGTCGCTCCACAGACTTAGACTCCAGGACTCAGGAATGGGCAGAAACAGGGTCAGCAGAGCAGTCCCTTACCCAGACAGCCACATGGCTTAAGTGGAGGGATGTGTGAGCTGCAGAAGGGTGGGCAGACAGACAGACAGACAGACAGCATTGGGCTGCACGTGCCCATGACCATATTTACCAGCCTCACCAATCAGGCCTTTTTCCTCCTGTTGTTCATTTGGGAAGTCATGTCCCACTCTCTGCAACCCCATGAATGGCAGCACACCGGGCTTCCCTGTCCTTCACTATCTCCTGGAGTTTGCTCAAACTCGTGCTCACTGATTCAGTGATGCCATCCAACCATCTCATCCTCTGTTGCCCCCTTCTTCTCCTGCCTCCAATCTTTCCTAGCACCACAGTCTTTTCCAATGAGTCGGCCCTTCCTATCAGGTGGCCTGTGAATATTCCTCCCAGGGAATATTCAGGACTGGTTTCTTTTAGGATTGACTGGTTGGATCTCCTTGCAGTCCAAGAGACTCTGAAGAGTCTTCTCCAACACCACAGTTCAAAAGCAGCAGTTCTTCAGCTTTCTCTTTTTATGATCTAACTCTCACATCCATACACGACTCTGGAAAAACCATAGCTTTGACTATATGGCCGTTTGTCAGCAAAGTGATGTCTCTGCTTCTTAATACGTTGTCTAGATTTGCCATAGCTTTTTTTCCAAGGAGCAAGCACTTTTAATTTCGGGGCTGCACTCACCATCCACAGTGATTTGGGGGCCCAAGAAAAGAAAGTCTGTCACTATTTCCATTGTTTCCCCATCTATTTGCCATGAAGTGATGGGACCAGATGCCATGATGTTAGTTTTTTGAATGTTGAGTTTTAAGCCAGCTCTCTCACTCTTCTCTTTCACCTTCATCAGGAGGCTTTTAGTTTCTCTTCACTTTTTGCCATTAGGGTGATGTACTCTGCATATCTGAAATTATTGATATTTCTGCCAAAATCTTGATTCCAGCTTTTGCTCATCCAGCTCAGCATTTCACATGAAACAGAAGTTAAATAAGTAGAGTGACAATATACAGCCTTGACATTCTCCTTTCGCAGTTTTGAATCAGTCCATTGTTCCATATCCATTTCTAACTGTTGCTTCTTGACCTGCATACAGGTTTCTCAAGAGGCAAGTATGGTGGTCTGGTATTCCCACCTCTTCCAGAATTTTTCATTTTGTTGTGATCCACACAGTCAAAGGCTTTAGTGTAGTTGATGAAGCAGAGTAGATGTTTTTCTGGAGTTCCCTTGCTTTTTCTATGATCCAGTGGATGTTGGCAATTTGATTTCTGATTCCTCTGCCCTTTCTAAATGTAGCTTGTACATCTGGAAGTTCTCAGTTCATGTACTGTTGAAGCCTAGCTTGAAGGATTTTGAGCATTACCTTGCTAGCGTTTGAAATAAGCGCAATTTTACGGTATTTTGAACATTCTTTGGCATTGCCTTTTTTGTGTTGGAATGAAAACTGATCTTTTCCTCCTGTGGCAATTTCTGAGTTTTCCAAATTTGCTGGCATATTGAGTGCAGCACTTTCACAGCAACATCTTTTAGGATTTGAAATAGCTCAGCTGAAATCCCATCACCTCCACTAGCTTTGTTTTTAGTAATGCTTCCTAAGGCCCACTTGACTTAACACTCCAATATGTCTGGCTCTAGGTGAGAGATCATACCTTTGTGGTTATCCAGGTCATTAAGACCTTTTTTGTACAGTTCTTTGTATTCTTGCAATCTCTTCTTAATTTCTTCTGCTTCTGTTAGGTCCTTGCTGTTTCTATACTTTATCATGCCCATCTTTGCATGACGAAGTAAATAAAAGGACAAAAAGTAGAATGGGAACTTTGTTTTCATTTTTTCCAAGGGCCTAGAGATTCCTAGGGGCTTCCCTGGTACGTCAGCTGGTAAAGAACCCGCCTGCAATGCAGGAGACTCCTGTTGGATTCCTGGGTCAGGAAGATCTCCTGTTGAAGGTATAGGCTACCCACTCCAGTATTCTTGAGCTTCCCTGGTAGCTCAGATAGTAAAGAATCCACCTGCAATGCAGGAGACCTGGGTTCGATCCCTGAGTTGGGAAGATCCCCTGGAGGAGGGCATGCTTGGAGTATTCTTGCTTGGAGAATCCCATGGACAGAGCAGCTTGGTGGGCTGTAGACCATGGGGTCCCAAAGAGTCATACACAACTGAGCAACTAAGCACAGCATGCACAGCTGTGAGATTCCTAATTTATGGACTTGCTGAGTCCTAGGGAGAAGGAGGAAATTGCTTCTAGTACTTGTTTTCTGGGTTTCTACTCCAATCCAGGTGGTTGGCATGTGCAAGCGTGAGCCGTGGCTGAGGGGTGTTCCACGGTGTGAGTGTAATGACAACAGCTCATAGTCATCTTTCCCTTGCTGTGCATCAGGAGCTGCACTGAAGGCTTGCTGGGGATTTAATTCTCCCAACAGCCTCCTAGCATAGGTGCTACTGTGGTCATACTGGTATTACAGATGGGGAAACTGCGACCAGAGGATTAAGTGACTTGTTCTTGTCTACAGGACTGGTAGGTGACAGAGATACTTCACTGCCTCTGATATATCACCTCTTCCTGACACAGTGTCCAGAATGGCATGGTGCTCAATCAGTACTTGTTGAAATAAGGCCAGACAATGGATCAAATGTATCTACAAAGCTTGAATACATGCAGGTGGTTGTAAGTGAAAATGTGAGTCCCAGGCAGGGGACCAGCTGTGGCTAACTGTCCATTCAGTGTCATCTGGCCTCACTTTTTCCATGATGTGGCAGCGAAGAAAGTAAAATAAGAAATATGAGGATGGGAAACAATTCCCCCTCCCCAATCTCAATCCAGTGGCAGGGCTGAATCAGAAATGCCACGTGAGAATGTTCAAGTTAGCAAGTGAGAGAACCTTGTGCAGGGTTGATGAACACAACTCGGCTGACCTTGTTAAATGGCTCTCAGAGGAGCTCACCCATCCTGATGCCATATTCTGGGCACCACCAGCAGATGAACTCAGCAAATCTCAGCTATTTCACAGTCTTCTGCTCTTTCTTAATTTCTGTAATCTTTCTCGTGTGAGAGCCTGGAAGTTCATATAGCCATTTCTTGTACCCTGAAGAGCTTCAGGATACTCTAATGTTTTCTGAGGACACAGGACTCCCAGACAGCCCTCCTGCCTGGCTGGATGGCCTCCTGCATGAGAAGTGTTTACCCACCCCCATTCTGGAGACTGCAGAGCGGCACAGCCTCCCGATAAGACAGTTTCCAGCCCTCTTCCCCCTTGGCAGCGTTAATGCAGGTGCATTAAGACACTCCTGAGTGAATAGATTCCTGTCAGAAGAGAGAGGTCACCATCCAGTCTGGGTCTAGAAGTTGTGCTGAACACAAGAAAGGTAAGGTGGAGAGAGGCAAGAGGTGAGAATGATGGCAGGGCCGAGGATGACGGGGCGTGCGGTGATGAGCTTCCTCCAACAGCTGGCCAATAATCGCAGTTTGGGGCATTTCTACAGTTGGTAGGTGAGACTGTCATCTATCGATGGGAATTTGTGAAGTTTCTTCAGGTACCACTCCCAGAGAAGTACGTGCAACCAAATACCTGTGGTTTCCAAAAGAGAAGGATTATGTGACATGGGCTCAGGAGGTGGTGCTGAGCTGAGACCAGGGAGGCGCGGGTCCTCATGCCAGGCCCACTGCCCACCTCCAGACACTCAGGCTCTCTTCCTGCAGTTTCCTTTTTCCTTTTAATGTTATTTATTTTGAGGGGTGCACCCCATAGCATGCAGGATCTTAGTTCCCTGACCAGAGATTAAACCCTTGCCCCCTGCTTTGGAAGCACAAAGTCTTAGCCACTGGACTGCCTGGGAAGTCCCTCTTCCTATGCTTTTTTCCACCAGCTGACTCAGAATTACCATTCACCTCTATCTCAGAAATGTGATAGAGTCCTTTGAGACAATGTCCCTGATAGCCCTTTAAAGAAACACGTTTCAAAGGTAAAAATGAGAGTTTGCATATATTTCAAAACGTTATAACCCAGACTGATCTGGCAGTATTGTATCTTTATGTCTGTTTCTTGATTTTAAAAGTATGCATCCCTTTTGGCCAAGTGAATTATAATTACCTTTTGTTAAAATGGAAGCTTCATACATTTTTCAGCAGGAGTTTGTGTGCCTGATGTATCGGGTTGCTGCCAGATACAGACATTTAATTTAAGAGACTCCAACCTGGAGTACTCTGCACAAAGAGAGAAATAACAGATTCTCTGAGGAGTGAATGACTCCACCTGCCGCCTACCTCAGAGGGACCACCACAGAGAGGGGGCGGTAGGTGAGCAGAGGATGCTGCACCCCCACTGTATCTGTCTGGCCATTCAAATTGTTAAAGACAAATTTTTCCCATAATATGGCCTTTGAATACAAGCCACAGCCTTCTGGGGCTCAGCCAGAGACATGTTCCAACCCTGAAGCAAAACCTGAATGTGTTAGATTTCATGAGACGAGGATTTTTCTTTCAAAGAGATTTTTAAGGCTGACCTTGATGATACAAATTTCACCTTACGTTTTATATCCCAAGTGATACACCAAGTTTAACTCCATTATTCATGGAGCATGGTGCTATTCTGATCAGGAAGGTGAACTCTGGCCCAAAGCCCCCTACTGAAGGAGGAGTTCAAGTGCCTGATTTTGTTACAATTCTGATAGAGGCTACCAAACATGTCATTGTTGTTTAGTAACTAAGACGTGTCTGACTGTTTTGCTACCCTCAGACCATAGCCTGCCAGGCTCCTCCATCTGGGATTTTTCCAGACAGGAATACTAGGTAGGTAGGTAGCCATTTCCTCTTCCAGGAGATCTCCCTGACCCAGGGATCACACCCAAGTCTCCCGCGTTGTCAGGCAGGTTCTTTGTCACCGAGCCACAAGGGAAACCCATAGCAAACATACACAAGAAATAATGTGAGCAATATGTGGCAGAATATCTGTAAGTTCTTCTATGTATTGAGTCATTATCTTTTAGTCAACTGTTCACTATTAATTAAAAAATACTGGACCCCTACAATACTCAAGACACTGGAAATATGACAGAGAAACATAGATGATTTCCACTCCTTAGACAATTTACAGTGTAGGAGAGATAGAGACATAAATGGCAAGTCTCACACTTGGTAACGTGTGAACACCAGTGCTTAACCGCCGGTGAGGAAAGTTACTCAAGTAAGGCCGAGGGAATCAGAAAATCTGCAGTAAGGGCTGTCTGGGCAGATCTTTCCTCATGTGCGCCCACTCGCTCTCCATTCTCACTCATCTGTTTTGCAAAGTTTCCCACTGTCCATCCATAAATGCCTGACATTCACAGCTGTTCTGTCTTTTGCTAGAATGATGTCAACATAGCCTGACACAAATCATGATAAACTAGTGGGCCAAAGGCAAGACTCCAAGTCCACAGCTAATTGTTATCTTTAATGATAACTAATCATCATATCACAAGTTATGTTGCTGCTAGAAGAAAACAGCCAAAGGGGGAGGGCTTTAGGTTAGCTTGGGGCCAATGTACGGAGAGCCCAAGGTGCCCTCAGGTATGTGCAGGGCTCTGTGACTATTCAAGGATGGCTTGATTTAGGCACCATTAGACGTGAGGAGGGATGGAGCATACAAATGAGTTGGGGCTTAATTCATTTAAAAAGTGTCTTGAACATTAATAGAGCTTCAATCAGAGTATCCAACCATAAATTCTCACCTGTTTCACAACTGGTTCAGGCTCAATTGAGCATTAATAGATTTTTTTGTCCATGCAAATGAGGTGATAATTCATTTCATGTGTAATTGAACAAATTTCAGTTATATTCATGGAGCAGTTAAGTTGTACCAAATTGTCTAATGTACCTAGCAATTTTTTAACTAAAATACAGCTGAAGTTTTATTTTGATATAATAAAGAAAGAACTCAAGAAATAGAGGTTATGGTACATTTGTTACTGCTTTGAAGAATAGTGGACTTGAAGAGACTTTACGATACTCCTTTGGGGCAGCAACCACAATTGCTTTTTATTTCTGTTTTTCCTTACCGTTCTTTAGGTACTGTAAGGAGTACCTTAGCAGTGAAATCAGTAAAAACTTTGGGAGTTTCTAGATTTTGCTAAAAGGAAGTATTATCAGGGCTCAGTTTATAAGCATGCATTTCCCAATTCCGTGTCCCAACGTGCCAATAGAGAGTGTTAAACATGTCTGTCCTAAAAGTTCTGTGTGAGCTCTTTCCTTCAAACCATTTATCTCATGTCTCCCATTAACCTTGCCTTCCAGAAGCATAAAATCCTACACTGAGGACTAATTGTAATTGCTTGTATTGAGAAGATGTTTATGTATGTAGTTTCTCGAACAGAGTCCAGGGGAGGCCCTAAGGGCATGTGATACATCCACTGTTTTTTTCTGAGGATTCTTTTTGGTGAAGGGAGAAAGGTTTTAGTTTCATCTACGTCCACACAGGGCTTCTCAGGTGATTCATTGGTAAAGAATCCACCTGCCAATGGAGGAGATGCAAGTTTAATCCCTGTGTCGGGAAAGATCGGCTAGGGTAGGAAATGGTAACCCACTCCAGTATTCTTGTCTGGGAAGCCCCAGGACAGAGGAGCCTAGTGGGCTACAGTCTGTGGGGTCGCGAAAGAGTCGGACACGACTTAACAACTAAACAACAACAACCCTCCACACAGCTGCCAGAATGTGCTTTTAAAATGTAATCCTGATGTCACCCACCTGTTTAAATCCTTCAGTGGCTTCTTGTTGGCTGCAGGTTCAAACCCTTGTATGGCCTATGAAGCTCTTGATCATTTGGGGCAGGCTCACCTTTCTGATCAGAGAAACTATGCACAGTCTCTTGAAGCCCCCATGGCCTCTCACACCCACATGCTTTGTAGATGCTGTTTCTTCTGCTTACAATAACCTGTCCATTCCTTCCTTCCTTCAGTGAATAGTTCCCAGGAGCACGCTATAGTCCCGGATTGAGCTGGATCTCCTTCTACCCATTTCTTCTTCTTTTTTTTTTACTTTACAATATTGTATTGGTTTTGCCATACATCAACATGTATCCGCCACGAGTGTACACCTGTTCCCCATCCTGAACACCCCTCCCACCTCCCTCCCCGTACCATCCCTCTGGGTCATCCCAGTGCCTATTTCTTATATGGTTTAATTGTGAACTGTGTCATATATACAGATGTAGAGACACATCTGCTCAGTCTATAAAAAAACAAGTCAAATACCTGTGTGCCCACCGGCCAGATGAGAAAATAGATTTCAATGCCTCGAGAGGCCCCCATGTACTCTTCTCTGATTGCACTGACCTCCCGCCTTTTCCAGAGGGGGCCACTGTGCTGAAAAAAGTCTTAGATCTAAAATCCCCTTGCTTGCTTTACAATGTTACCGCCTAAATTGTGTCCCTAAAAACTACATGTTTAGTTTCCTGTGTTTTTGAACTTTACAGAGCATAGAATCATGCTCGCCCTGGTCCTTCTGTAACTTAGCTTATTTCAATCAGTATTTCATTTTTGATACCCATATTGATGGGTGTAGCTATAGTCTATTCATTTTCATTAATAGATGATTTTTCATTGTGGGAGGATATCAAGAGTTTTTTATCTCCTGTTGATGGGTTTATAAGCAGTTCAACAAAACAGCCAAATTTTGTCTAATTCATTTCTGCCTCTGAAGAGATGCTCTCCTCCTTTAATTCTTTAATGTGGTAAATTACATAAATCAACCTCCTAATATTAAAAAATGTTGCATTCCTTCCTGTGTACCCTTCAAGGCTTATCTCAAATACTGTATTGTCTTTGAATCCTTCTCTGATCTTCTTTCCTCCCTCCCAGTTCTTTGCTCCAGAAAAGTGCTTTCCCTCTCCTAACCCTCTGTGGCATTCTGTAGGTATTTCATTGTGGGCACTGATATTACATTTTAATTATTTCTTTATAAACATATCTCTCCTATCACATAAGCTCATCAAGATGACAAACTTTTTCTCCAGATTCCTTATTATTTTTGCACTAATTTAAATTAAACCAACCTGCTCTAAACCCTACCTCTAGTAACAGACATGAATCAGACATCTGCCTTCAACTTTGGACTGCCTGCCTCATTACCTGGAGGATCCTTTGGGCCCCCAGACTTGCACTGTGGCCATCAGAGCCCCATTCTCAGCTAGGATAGAGTAGTGATGCCGGCCATTTAGAATGTGGAGAAGCAATGAAGCTATGGCCCTAGTTTCTGAATCAGATATATGGCAAAAATATATTCATTCTATGCTTAGTCACTCAGTCGTGTCTGACTCTTTGTGACCCCATGAACTGTAGCTCTCCAGGCTCCTCTGTCCGTGGGGATTCTCCAGGCAAGGATACTGAAGTGGGTTGCCATGCCCTCCTCCAGGGGATCTTCCCAACCCAGGGATGGAACCAGGGTCTCCTGCATTGCAGGTGGAGTCTTTACCAGCTGAGCTACCAGGGAAGTCAGTATTTATTCTACTAGGTTATTTTGACAATTCATCAAGCATCTACAGTGTATTAAGTGACATTCTATGCATTGAGGCTGTACACTATTTATGATAGTACATCAGTTAAAGTGTACATGCTAAGTTGCTTCAGTCATGCCTGACTCTGCAATTCCATGGACTGTAGCCTGCCAGGCTGCTCTATCCATGGGATTCTCCAGGTAAGAATGCTGGAGTGGGTTGCCATGCCCTCCTCTAGGGGATCTTCTTGAACCAGGGATTGAACCCATGTCTCTTACATCTTCTGCATTGGCATGTGGGTTCTTTACCACTGGTGCCACTAAAAGCCATATTATAAAGTGCATTTAAGAAAGAGGTAAGAAGTTCCAGTAAGTTGTCTGAATATGCCTTCTCTTTCATAGATTCTTATTTACTGCCACAACTCTCCAAATGTCTAGAATTTGGCAGAAACAAATGTATCATATAGTTCATCTAATTGGTTTAGTTACCCAAACTACATCTTTATAATAGTCATTTATTGAATGGCTTTGAAGTTGGTCCCCGAAGGATTTAGTATAGAGAAGTTCCAGGAATGTATTAGAAACCTAAGGAAAAACTCCCATGGCGACTAGTTAATATTCTCAGTTTGGGGAATAGCAGCCCATCTTTTGACCATAATATAAAATTTGAGCTGCATGTTGAAAACCATGTACCATGAAGTACCATTAGGCTCCGTGTGGATGAGGCTTCATCAGCTCTTGTGATTAACTGTTTGCAGTAAAGGGGATGATAGTCTCTTGCCCGGGAAATGCCTGCACGCCTTCCAACTTCTGGCTAATTCAACCTCTACTCACTCTAGGGAAATGGACAAATTCACAGCCTACATCTCTTCCCACTGTGGTCTCCTTGACAATCAAATTCTGAAAAAAGCAAACCTCCCTGCATGATTTCTTGCTGGAATAATGAAATCCATCTCAGCCCCTGCTTGACAATTTTCTTCAGAAAAGGAGAATAGCCACGTTCAAAAACCTGTACAGTTTGACCTTTCCAAAAGTGAGAGGTTTTTCCTCACCAAAGTGATTCATTTGAACCTATAATTTGTAAATGAAAAGCCCCAATGAAAAGAACCAAGTGACTGTTCCTCTGAAAGCTTTTTGGATGAGCTGGAATTGCCCTTTGGCATTAAATCCCCTCTTCCAGACCCATTTAAAGACCCATTTCGCATGGTCTTGGAACCATGGGTAGTGTGCAAAAGCAATAAACTTAGCAAAGCTACCAGTTTTGGAGTATTTGCTAGGTATAAGCCTAGTCTGTACAAGCATTCTCTTTTCATCTTCACACCAGCCCTAGAAGTAGATGCTATTATTTTTACCATTTTATAGATGAAGACCCTGAGAACACAGAAAAATGAAGCAAATTGGCCCCTACTCCCTCCACATCCTCTTCCATTACCACCACCACCACCACCATCACCGTCATTATTATCACCACCAACATCATCTAGTGCCAACTGTGTGCCTATAGTCAGTTCTTTATTTTTTAAAGCCCATTTCATCTTCATGACAGTTCCATGGAGCCAGCACTACTAATTGACCAAAGGAGGTTTACTCCAGACTTCCTTTGTCATGGCAGCCAGGCACATGCAGAAGCAGATAACAGAAATCTCTGCAGCCACATTTGACTCAGCACTGTTAGTGGAGCTGCAAAGGGACAAAATTATAAAGAAGCAAAGTTTATGACTGCCTCACTACCACTTTGCCACTCAGTGCTGGTGCCTCTTCCTCCCAGTGAATGCCTTCCTCACCCCCTCGGCAGGTACCCAGGGCCTTGGTGATATCCAAGAATGCCCAGTGTCTGCCACTCCACCCCCATCCTCCTGTCTGTACCAGTGTTAAGAGTCCCCAGTTCCTTGGGCCTCATTCAACTCTATACCTACATCAAAACTGATCATCAAAACCAATCTACATCAAAACCAATCATCACAACTCTATATCTACATCAAAACTGTGGGTTCTCCCTTTATACTCGCTCTGGGGTAAGGTAATGTGCTCTCTTAGGTCAAATTTGTTGTGGGTATGTGTTTAGTCACCAAGTCGTGTCCGACTCTCTGCGACCCTGTAGACGGTAGCCCACCAGGCTCCTCTGTCCATAAGATTTCCCAGGCAAGAATACTGGAGTGGGTTGCCATTTCCTTCTCCATTAGGTCAAATCAGAATAGTAGTATCTAGTAATGGTCTAACAATAGACCAGAGTCCTCTCTCCATCCAACATTTCCAATAGTTGAATTGTCTGGTTTAAAAATTTTAACCATCTGCTGGGTACTTAATGGCATATTATTATAATTTTAATTTGCATCTTCCTGATTGCTAATAAGGTTGAATATCTTCTCATGTTTGTCAGTTATTTCTTCCTTTTTGTATAACTCTTATTCATATCTTTTGCTTATTTTTCTATAGAGTTGTTGAGCTTTTGCTTATCAATTCCTATGGATACTTTGTGAACTCTGGGTTCTTCTATTTTGCAATAATTTCTCCTTGCATCATTTATTGAATCCCCACCCATCTCCAGTGCTCCTTTGATCATGTAACACATGTCAAATATGTAGGCGTCTGTCTCTGGATTCTATCCTCTGCCCAAGACCAGACTGTCTTAATTATTTGGGCTTTTGTAATTTTTTATAGTGTGTTCTTCATTGTATGGATTTCTACTCTTTACTATTTCTTTCCTTCTACTTTATTTTTTAATTATTTTGCTATTCTTCATCTTCCATCCTAAGATGGCTACTTAGCTTAACATTTTTCACTCTTATTTTATGATATAAGCATTTAATTCCTTACATCATCCACTGAGTACTGCTTTGTCTCTTTCCTCAAGTTTTGATAGTGATGATTATTTTTACTGTTATTAGCTCAAAATGTTTTCTGTTTTTTTATTATTAGTACTTTTTTGACCCGTGAATTATTTAGAATTATTTACTAATTTACACAGGAATCAGTTTGTTCCTTTTGAGGCTTGCTTTTAATCATCTCTAGGGCAGGTGCAGAGCATTTGGGCTCATTTGATCATTAGTCAAGGACCCTAGTGCTCACTGGGTGGCGTTATTGGTAAAGGACACTCCTGCCAATACAGGGGATGTAAGAGATGCATGTTCAATCCCTGGGTTGGGAAGATCCCCTGAAGGAGGGCACAGCAACCCGCTCCAGTATGCTTGCTTGCAGAATCCCATGGACAGAGGAGCCTGGTCAGGGTTGGGGAGCTACAGTCCATAGGATCACACAGAGTCAGACACAACTGAAGCAACGCAGCAGCACAGAGGACCCTAACATTCTTCTTCTTATTGGCCCTTTCTGAGCAGTCTGTCCAATGCTCCATGTATTAGTAAATCTTTCCACTCTGCTTGAACATAAATTATTCCCAACTTCATATGAGAAGCTCTTCTCTCTCTTTCTTTCTAACACTCCTCTTTCTTTCTTTCTGTGTTTTGCCCTGAAAATTTTAGCTGCTTTGTCCTCCCCAGATTCCAAATTTTGTCTTCTCAATTCAGCAAGGTCACTGCCTGGTTCTGTTTGAGCCCTTCTGTTTTGTGGCCTCAAAGTTCTCTCTGGAGAATGAACTGGGCAAGTTCAGGTCCTACCTTGTTTGTTTCCCTTCTCTCAAAGGTTCCTTTCTGTTGTTGCCCATTGCCTGGTATCCAAAATCAATTTTTTCCTAATATTCTGTTTGATTTTCTTATTGTTAAGAGTGGAGGATAAATCCAGGTCCTATTTTTCCAACATGGCCAACAGTGGAAATTGGTCATTCCTGATCTTTCTTTTTTTTTTTTTTTTTGCTTAATTTATTTTATTTCATTAAACATCATAATCCATTTTTTGTTGTTTGTTTGTAACCTACGTTTGAACATCTCCTTCTGCCACATGTTGTTTCTGCTGAGTCTTTCTCAAGATGCCTTGTTTCTTTGTATGCTTATTTTTGCCCAGGGGCAACTCATTTTCTTTGGCATTTTATTTGTGAGAACTCTGAGACCTGGGATAAAGATGGTTTACTTTAGCATTTGTATTTATTTCTACTCAATGCCTGGGATTACTACCAGTTGAGGATACTCTAAATAATATTCTCAGCTTGAAATACTTTGGGCCACCCAGGTACTGAGAATTAAGACTGCAAACCTACGTTAATTCTGCTTTTGGTTCCAAATTCTGGGGATAATTTCTTCCTTCTTTTCTCAGTGCCATATTTCAAGACTTATTTCTTGTGTATGTCAGGGGACAATTGTTGTGGATGGGGATTGTCCCATTAAAACCTTCAAGTTGGACAGGCATTGGGCTTTATATTTTTATCCATGCCCTTTGAGGCCATATAAAGCTAAGCTGGAATGTCACTTAGTTTGGTAGATATATTCAGGGTAAAAGCAAACTCCAGTTCTGCCTACTTCTCTTGAGTCCCCAAATTTGTATATTCTTTTTTGCCTAAAAATGTTTTACTCTTACAAGCTCACCAGTGCATCTAATCAGATTTGTGAAAATATCTTATCCGTAATGTCTAATTATACTTGATAGGAAGATCTTTTCAGATTACCATATTGCTTTTGGGGAGCTACTTTTCTATGTTTTTATGTTACACATCTCTTACTGTTCTAAAATATAAATAATAGAACCACAAAATTTACTATCCAAACTGAGACACTTCTGAGAGTGAAAAATGGGTACTCAATGCTTTTAACAATCTGAAGTTAGATTAGTGAATCCATAAAATATTTCTATTGAAAAATCACCCTCAAAAATAAAATATTTTCTGATAAAAAATTTAATGTGCACCAAAGTAAAAAAAAAATCTTTCTGTTATTTGCCAAGACATTAAAATAAGCAGAATAGCTGTTCTGGATACAGCTTTTTGTATTTAGGTCACCTTCACCAAGTCTATGCCTAATGTCATATCAATGGTATTTTTCATAAGATTCTTTTTTTCTCTCCTAGTGTTATCACAGAGCCTCAGCATTTTGCTTCTTCAGTCATCTAACTGCCTACCTATATATTTATGTATGTGTATTTCTTAACATAAAACTATCTATACATTACAGCTTCTATTTCTCTTGATAGAATATCATAGTCAAGTGCAAAATTATTACATAACAACCAACTATAAGTTCATTTCAGTACAATGAGTTTCTCAGTTCAGTAAGAATTTCGGTGTTAAAGTTTCAGAAGATCTGTCTCAAAATCAATTTTGGAGCACAATAATAGAATTTTAAAGGTATATCTTTTATATTGCTTGTCTCTTGCTGTCAGGTATTCATTTAGTTCCTTCCTTGCTTTGGCAGGGATCTGTTTCATGTCCTCCCTATTTGCGAGTATTGTCTTATTTAATAGTTGCAACTCTACAAACTTCAGAGGCTGAGATTTCTGTATTTCGTTTGTTGAACACTTGATTATGGATTTATGACTTTGTTTTGAACAAAGTACAATCAGAATTTAGAAGATCTGTTTCTAAAACTCCTATGCTTTTTTTGTAGGACACTTAGGTAGATTTATAAAGCATGAAAAACCTGTCTGATGTCAGCAGTTTCATATCATTTAAGCTAGTTCTTTAAAGTCGCAAACATTTCTCAAATCCAGTCGGTTACAGGCAGCAAAAGACAAAACTACTTACTTTCCTGATGTAATCATTGGGTTTTGTTTTGTTTTTCCCCATATATGCTTTTCTTGTTGTTGTTGTTTAGCCACTAAATCGTGTTGACCTCTTTGAGACCCCATGGATTGTGGCCCGCCAGGCTTCTCTGTCCATGGGATTTCCCAGGCAAGAATACTGGAGTGGGTTGCCATTTCCTTCTCCAGGGGATCTTCCTGACCGAGGGACTGAACCCTGGACTCCTGAATTGTAGGCAGATTCTTTACCACTGAGCCACCAGGGAAACCCCATATAAGATTTATCACAACATTTTTGTAGCTCAGTTACTCTAACTCTTCATATGTAAATTTTGCTAATTTTGACATCTACAGCTTATATTTCTCTGGGTATAAATAGAAGTCTGTTTGAGCACAGTCACAAATTATGTGTGTGCAGTAACCAATCACAGTTGCCTTTCAGCATAAGTCTCTCCATTTGCTAGGAACATTATGTCTTAAAGTGTAAACTCTGTTCACTGCATGTATCAAACACATTGCAAGATGGAACCAAGGGAGTAGAGAGGGAAGCTCTGCCCAACTCTTCTTACCTCCTTTTTTTACAGTCTTTATAATAATGCTGTGTTTTTTTAAACATGAAAAATTGAGGACAAAATAAACCAGATAGATGCAGGATAATAGGCATAACCTGAGACATTCTGGGTAAACCAGAACCTATGTTCAGCCTAGGTCTTCCCTGGTGGCTCAGAGGTAAAAAATCTGCCTGCCAATGCAGGAGGTGCTGGTTGGATCCCAGGGTCATGAAGATCCCTTGAAATACGAAGAAGTAACCAATTTCAGTATTCTGGGAAATCCAATGGACAGAGGAGCCTGGCAGGCTACAGTCCATGGATTCCCAAGAAGGGGACACAATTTAGCAACTAAACAACAAAAATGTTCAGCCTAATTACAGCCCTACAGATATGTCTCATCTGTGTTTGCAATTCCAGGGCTACCTGAGGGCCTCCTTGTATCCTAGGTTCTTTAAAAAAAAATTTTTTTTTTGGTTGTTCTGAGCAGCATGTAGAATCTTAATTCCCTGACCAGGGATCAAACCTGTACCTCCTGCAATGGAAGCGCAAAGTCTTGACCACTAGACCACCAAGGAAGTCCCTATCCTCAGTTCTTAATACATGCTTGTTGGGTAAACTACCCCAAAATAGCCTATTTGCTTGGCTTAGACTTTTTCGGTATGAATGCAGAGGAATGAGGATGGGCAAGTTCTTTGTAACAAGACCCTCCGACCTCCTACCACACAGGAAGCTGCTTCCTCTGCTAAGACTTAACTGCAAGCAGATGACCCCTTGTTGCTATTTTGGAGCATTTGTTTTTTCTACAGACCACATGTATTGAACTCTACAAGCTGGCTGTATCAGTTCTTTTAACCCATACACACTGCTGAGCCCAAACTTTTTTTTTTTTCCCTCTGAGACCTTCCAACTATGTGGACTCAGTCTAAGAAGAACCCTGAGGTCATAACACAGACGTAGTTTACAGACTGACCTGGCTTAACTTGGCCACAGTCTTAAATTGAAGGCATATTGGTGGTTCCAACTGTTCCTCTCTAGGTACTGTTGTTGTCCATATTTCTCAAGATGGGCCTGACAACGACTTTGGTATAAATGTCTCTCCTGTGATCTACCCCTGAAGACTATGAGCTGTGCACACCCATTTAGGCCATGGCTTGTGCTCTAGAACACTTGGAGGGGCTGGAGGAGTCTCTCTGCTGTTATGCAAGTGAGACTGTGAGCCTCATACTCAGCATTTGGCACCCATTCTAGGTCAAGGCAGTGTCTACCTTGGTTTTATTCTGACTGTGGCTCCTAGGAGTTTTTTTTTTTTTTTTTTTTTAAGGTAATGCTTTGGAAGTTAGGAAGTTAAGGAGGTACAAAGCTGGGGGAGATTTCTTTTGATGGAGACGTACCCATTATATAGTTATTTAAATATTCATAAAAGGCAGATCTCTGCTGGGCACTGTATTAGAAATGATTTCTGCCCATCTTAGGCAGTTCTCCAGGAAACAGGCATCATTAGTGGCATTTGGACCATCCATCTAGCCCACCGGGAGTGTTTCCTAGCACTTTGGGAAAACTCTGAAATGTTTTCAAAATAAAAAAGTAGAGATGGCATGGGGGGCAAAGAAGTGTCATAGGACATTATGATTGATTCCTCATTTACAAGCCTCTTGTCACTGGCAGGACTTTGAGAAACTGCCCACTCAGATCTCTTACAGGAATGACAGTGACTAGACTCTGAACTCAGACCACATTTATGCCATTAAAAAATGAACAGCTATTTGAGATTGAACCTATCAACTTAAAAGGTGCAGAATTTGTGCTGCAATAGCCTTTTATAAGCAAAGCGTTACTAGAAAACTCAAATATCTTAATTCTTTTTCAAGAAATGCATAATTCTTTCACAGCTTTCATGTTGTCTCCCAGTAAGATTTCATGTATGAATTGTGACCTTGTGTAACATATTCCCTCAGACTTGGACCAGTAATGGAAACCATTTTTAAACTTAATTTCCTTTTAATTCCTTCCAATTACTAGGCACTGGTCTTTGTGCCAAGAGCCCATCCAATTGGTACATTTTGTGAAGACTGTGGAATCATGTTTCTTTAAACCACACATGATACCCAGAAGGCATTCTAACAGAGCTGCCCTCATCACTGTCCTTAAAATTAGTTATTCTTGATTTCAAAAGAAGTTTATCCCAGGGCAGTCCATGGCACATGTGCGTTAACAACAGTCTTTCAAGTTTTCCCCATCTGCTGGCTGGTTATTGGTCTCCAAGTAACAAGGACCATATTGGATTAAGTATTTTAAGCACAAAATAGCATAAGAAATCATTGGTAACTCCTATTGGCAGGCTTATCACAAGAATACCAAATATGCGAAGGCTTTTGAATCACAGATGCCAAAAAAATGTTAAGTTAAAATCTAAGACTTATAAAGGGTTAGCAACTTTTATACATCAAAGGATACTCTCAAAAGGTTGAAAAACAACCTGGAAGATGGGAGATACTATTTGCAAATCATATATCTAATAAAGGATTAATTTCCAAAATATATAAAGAATTCCTAGAGTTTCCTGGAAGCTTCCCTTGTAGCTCAGTCGGTAAAGAATCTGCCTGCAATGCAGGAGACCAGGGTTTGATCCCTGGGTCGGGAAGATCCCCTCGAGAAGGAAATGGCAACCCACTCCAGTATTCTTGCCTAGAGAATTCCGTGGACAGAGGAGCCTGGTGGGCTGCCATCTATGGGGTCGCACAGAGTCGGATACGACTAAAGTGACTTAGCAGCAGCAGCAGCCAGTATTCTTCTTGGAAAATCCAATGGCCAGAGGAGCCTGGCAGGCTATAGTCCATGGGGTCGCAAGAGTCGGACACAACTAAGCAACTAAACCACCAGAGTTCAACAACAAAATCCAATTCAACTAAAAAATGGGCAAGAGGCTTGACTAGATATTTCTCCAAAGAAGATATACAAATGACCAATAAGGGCATAAAAAGATGCTCTATATCAGTGGTCCCCAATCTTTTTTGGCACCAGGGACTGGTTTTGTGGAAGACGATTTTTCCACGGACTAGGATGGGAGTGGGAGAAGGCAATGGCACCCCACTCCAGTACTCTCGCTTGGAAAATCCTGTGGGTGGAGGAGCCTGATAGGCTGCAGTCCGTGTGGTCGCCAGGAGTCGAACACGACTGAACAACTTCACTTTCACTTTTCACTTTCATGCACTGGAGAGGAAATGGCAACCCACTCCAGTGTTCTTGCCTGGAAAATCCCAGGGACAGGGGAGCCTGGTAGGCTGCCCTCTATGGGGTCGCAGAGTTGGACACGACGGAAGCGACTTAGCAGCAGCAGCAGCAGCAGCAGCAGCAGCAGCAGGATGGGAGTGGGGGGAATAGTTTCAGAATGATTCAAGCACATTATAATTAGTGTGCACTTTATTCCTATTATTGTTACATCAGCTCCATCTCAGATCAAGCATTAGATCATGGAGGTTGGGGACCCCTGCTCTACATCATTAGTCATTAGACAAGTGCAAATAAAACCATAATGAAATATCAGTTCATATCTGTGAGGAAGTTCAGTTCAATTCAGTTCAGTCGCTCAGTCGTGTCCGACTCTTTGCAACCCCAAAGAGTTGACTGCAGCACACCAGGCCTCCCTGTCCATCACCAATTCCCAGAGTTTACTCAAGTTCATGTCCATTGAGTCGGTGATGCCATCCAACCATCTAATCCTCCGCTGTCCCCTTCTCCTCCCGCCTTCAATTTTTCCCAGCATCAGGATCTTTTCAAATGAGTCCATTCAGGAAGGCTATTACCAAAAATTGGAATATGAGTATTGGCAGGAATGTGGAGAAATTGAAACCTCTGTGCATTGCTGGGAGAAATGTAAAATGGTTCAGCCACTGCAGAAAACAGTTTGGCAGTTCCTCAAAAAGTTAAACATAAAATTGCCATATTATCCAGCCACTTCCACTCCTAGGTATATACTCAAGAAAATTGAAAGCAGACTTGAACAGACACTTGTACACCCATGTTCCTGGCAATGTTCTTCACAATAAGCAACAGATAGCAACAGTGCAAGTGTTCAGCAAGAGATGAATAGAAAACATGGTATATCCACACAATGCAATATTATTCAACTAAACCATACACTAAATTTAAAGTGTATGGTTAAAATAAAGTTAAAATAGTGACTTTTATATTAAGTATATTTCAGTTCAGTTCATTTCAGTCGCTCAGTCGTGTTTGACTCTTTGCAACCCCATGAATCGCAGCACTCCAGGCCTCCCTGTGCATCACCAACTCCCAGAGTTCACCCAGACTCACGTCCATCAAGTCAGTGATGCCATCCAGCCATCTCATCCTCTGTCGTCCCCTTCGCCTCCTGCCCCCAATCCCTCCCAGCATCAGAGTCTTTTACCACAGTTAAGAAAAAAAAAAAAAAAAAAGGAAAAGGAAAGGCCAGCAGTTTTCAAGGACACAAGTCCTTGAGGGTTTCTACAACCATTAGACCTTCCTTTTTTTTCCTTAATAATAAATAGGGTAATAATTAGTGGATTGAGTTGTATATGGAAGAATTTCCATTGACAGGAATAAAGTAAAGGTCTTTGCAGGCTGAAAGCTGGGATGAACACAGATGCAGGAGAGACACAAACGTCTGCCCTTGTTCCAGAAATAGCGACTGGAGTGGAACAGACAGTGTCCACAGTGCAGAAAGGCACCTTAGGATATTGTGCAGCTTCCTCCTCAGGCGGCTGCCCAACCCCAGGTTCAAAACCCCCAAGTTATCTTTATTGTAATCTTTTATATGATAAGGAGGAAGCCTTCTAGATTTTCAGTCAGTAAAGTAACAAATGGATTAGAACTTTGGTCATGCCAGTCAGCCACTCACAGGGTAAGCACCTAAGGGCTGCTGTTTGGTGAGTGATGAACTTTGTGGCAATAGTGCTTCACTCTTCCTCCTGAAGCCACTTTCAGCATTCCCAAGACTTGGAAAGGCCATTGGCTAGGATTAGGGAGCAAGCTTGGAAGAAGAGGGCACAAATGGCTCATCCTGACCTTGACAATCAGAATCCTGTTTTAAGCTCCATGCTACTGCCTTTAAAGAAAAGCCATTGTGCAGGGAGAGAGCTGAGCTTGAGATCACAGGGAGGACACGTTTCATCAACTAATCCATCCTCCCAAGTACTGGTGTGAATCCTTCCCAGCAGGGTGATGTTCTGTACCCCTGGCTTCACATAATGATCCAGCTTATGTCACCTCTCCTGGAAGGTTATCCTACAACATGAGGGGTGCCCTCTGGCATGCAGTCTGATGAGCAGAGAGAGATTGGACCTTCCTTTCTTTGTGTGCACATGATCAGAACACAGTCAAATGAAGGCAAACGAAATGACAGCTAGGGCTCAAATTTGCATTTTCTCTGTTCATTTTATTTTGATAGAAAGAAAGCATGGAATTGCCTAAATTGAACACAGGAGACTGGAAATAGTCATGATTGTAATGCAGTGTAATTGTCAAGCACAGACTCTTTGTCTCATGTTATTTAACCTCTTTTTGGCCTTTCCAAGGAATGTGGCAGAAGAGGGGTTCATATGGGTTTCCAGAGCTGGAAAATAAAAGCCCCATAATTCACCTAGTACCCACATTGCTCTATCATCTTCGAGTTTTGTTAGAGAGTCAGTTAAAAAAAGTAGACAAGACCCTCCCAGATGTTTCCCTGACTTTTTAAAATTTTTTTGGTAAACACATTTCTTTTGAAAGAACTCTAAATACACTTGCAGATTTTCAAAGCCCAGATTTTGCACAGTTCTAATATCAACCCTGGAGGGCAATCACAGACTGAGCCACAGAAAGAGGCACCATCAAAATACCATATCAAACAAACATAAGCTTCATGTAAGTTTCTTACCTGAAATAAACATTAAAACCTCATGAAAATGCATAAGAATGTTCTAAAAATATAGGTTTATCACTAAGATGATATAGGAAGCTTAGGGATGGTATAGTGGGAAGACAGTAGAAAAGATTTGATAGAAGGCACTAGACAAAAATAGGATTTTATTATATCAAGAATCCCATTTGTAACTTTCATTTTCTTTCTTCTTGAGAATTCTTTGAGAATCCATGGAAAAGACCAAGGGTGAGCAGAAATCAGGGGAGAAGCTCTGGGTTACCATGACAACGTGACTCTTGACTCCATCTCTGTCATCCATCATTGCCTTTTGGATTACTGCAGAGATCTTTGACACTGGAATTAACACATCCTCCTAAATCTGATGATAATTTAAAGCTGAAGAATAGCAAAGTCTCTAAATAGTATAATGAACTCATCTTTTGATACTCAAAAGATGTGTAATGGTCATAAGGCAACATAATTGAGATAGTTCCTTATCTCTCCCCAAGTAAAGCTGTCATAAACCACTGCAAAGGCTCTATAAAAAAATGACAGGGCTATAGAAATGTCTATCATAAAGTATCAGTAATTAATGATAATGGTTTGGGCCAAATAAATTTGTAAAAGAAAGTAAAACTTCAGATAATGTGAAGAATGTCTAAATTTCAGTAACAGTATAAACATGATAATTACTCCTATTCTGGTCCTGCAGGTGGATTAAATAATGAGCATGCATCTGTACAGACCAGTCTGCAGAGTTCAGTAACTATTTAATGAGCCATTAAGTGCTTCTTTATAATATCTTAAACTTCACTACCACACTCTATTTTTGCTAGTCTGCTAATTCAGGGGAAACCTATGGACCTGTTATTTTCTATTTGTCTGTGCATGCCTACATCTGTGCTCAGTCACTCAGTCGTGTCTGACTCTTTACAACCCCATGGACTGCAGCCCACCAGGCTTCTCTGTCCATGGGATTTTCCAGGCAAGAATACTAGAGTGGGTTGCCATTTCCTTCTCCAGGATCTTCCTGACCCAGGGATCAACCCTGTATATCCTGCGTCTCCTACATTGGGCAGGCAGATTGTTGACCGCTGAGCAGCCTGAGAATCCTATTTGTCTGTGAGGTCTACTAATTTGCCTTCTCTAAGTTATTGTTTTTGGTTTTCAACAAAGCGATGACATTCCTAGCTCTTGGTTATGCTAAACTAGGTAAAAATAAATATAGGCTCTTTCCCTTCTGTCCTGGAGCTAATAAGTCATAAACATTGTTTGAATTACTGTGAAGAAAGGTCGAAATAAAAAGAAAGATCAGATTGAAAGCTTAACTCCTGCCCTCGATGGTCTTGGGATCCTGTTGAAAAGAGCTACCTGGCATTGACCAAACTGTGAGGTTTGAGGACACAGTCCTTGAATTGCCAAGTCTGCCCAAGACTTCTGACACCAACTGTAAGGAGTTAGGGTCCAACTACAAAATTAGAGGAAGAGTCCAGAAAAGACTACTCTCACTTCTGACACCAACTGCATATTTAGAGGGTTCCCAAAATCACCTCCAGGTCTGGTAATTCACTAGAAGGACTCAAAGACTCGCTGAAAGTACTCACGGCTACATCTTGTTATAGAGGATACAGATTAAAAGCATACAAAGGAAGAGATGCAGAGGGCAGAGTCTGGGGAGAGAGAGGTTCCAAACATGAAGCCTCCATTGTCTCCCCCTGTGGAGACAGAATGTGTTACCCTCCCAGTTGTCAGTGTGTGACAATATGTACTGAGTTTTGGTATGCAGTTTTTCCCGGGGCTTCATTGCAAAGACATGATGGATTAATTTCCAGCCTGGCTGAATTTGGTCTCTAAGTTGACTGATACCATGTGACGCAAGGCCCCTGAAGTAAATCACATGATTGATCTTCCAGGCATGGCCAGCTCCCACTTTAAGACTATTGGGTGTGGCCCTATGATCTGGTGTGACCAGTCCCCACTCTCCACAGAGATAGCCCCAGCAGATATAATACAGATTACTTCCCAGAAGCTGAGGTTAAAGCTAGATCTCTTTGGGCGAGGCCATATTCTTTATGGCATAGGAATCAAGACAAGTCTGAGTGAGGAAGTACTAAATTATGTGGTAAGTAGAGGAGGGCTTAGTATGAGCTTGGATGACCAACAAAATACTTGAGGAGCAGTAGAAGGAACATGGACTACTCCCAAGCAAGAGAACATTTAAGGACATGATAAGTGTCTTTTAAAATGTGAAGGGCTAGTGTGCACAAAAAGATGATTCTTACCCTGGGTGCCCCTTGGAAATAGAGTTGAATGTCTGTGGGTTAGAAATATAAAAAAGATATAAGTTCAGTATAAGAGAGAACTTTCTAATAATTGAGGCTATTTAAAAATATTACCCAGGCTGCCTTGAAGTTTTCAGTCATTAAAAATATTCTGGCAGTAAGCAGGTCACCTATAATAGTGGCAGTCCTCTTATTAAGAAATAAAATGACCTTTAAGAATCTTTTCAGCTCTAATACTCTATGGTTCTAAAATTATTTTTCTATTTTTTCCTTTTATTCTCAATTAAGAATTTTTATTGAAGTGTAAGTTACGTAGCACTATATTAGTTTCAGGTATCAGTCAGTTCAGTCGCTCAGTTGTGTCCAACTCTGCGACCCCATGAACTGCAGCACAACAGGCTTCCCTGTCCACCACCAACTCCCAGGGCTTGCTCAAACTCATGTCCATCGAGTCAGTGTGCCATCCAATCATCTTATCCTCTGTTGTCCCCTTCTTCTCCTGCTTTCAATCTTTCCCAGCATCAGGGTATTTTCCAATGAGTCAGTTCTTCGTATCAAGTGGCCAGAACACTGGAGCTTCAGCATCAGCCCTTCCAATAAATATTCAGGACTGATTTCCTTTAGGATTGACTAGTTTGATCTCCTTGCAGTCCAAGGGACTCTCAAGAGTCTTCTCCAACACCACAGTTCAAATGCATCAATTCTTCGGCACTCAACCTTCTTTATGGTCCAACTCTCACATCCATACATAACTACTATAAAATCCATAACTTTGACTAGACCAACTTTTGTTGGCAAAATAATGTCTCTGCTTTTTAATATGCTGTCTAGGTTGGTCACAGCTTTTCTTACAAGGAGCAAGCGTCTTTTAGTTTCATGGCTGCAGTCACCATCTGCAGTGATATTGGAGCCCAAGAAAATAGTCTGTCACTGTTTCCATTGTTTCCCCATCTATTTGCTGTGAAGTGGCATGATCTTCATTTTTTGAACGCTAAGTTTAAAGTCAGCTTTTTCATTATTCTCTCTCATTTTCATTAGGAGGCTCCTTAGTTCCTCTTTGCTTTCTGCCTTATGGGTACTGTCATCTGCATATCTGAGGTTATTGATATTTCTTCCCGCAATCTTGATTCCAGCTTGTGCCTCATCCAGTCCAGCATTTTGCATGATGTGCTCTGCATATAAGTTAAATAAGCAAGGTGACAATACAACAGGTATACAACACGATGATTCAATATTTGTATATAATTCAAAATGATCACCATAATAAGTCCAGTTAATGTCCACCATCATAAGTTACAAAATATTTTTTTCTTGTGATAAGAACTTTTAATATCTTCTCTCTGGTTGTTGTTTAGTCACTAAGTCATGTCTGACTCTTCTGAGACTCCATGGACTGTAGCCTGCCAGGCTTCTCTGTTCCTGGGATTTCCCAGGCAAGAATACTGGCATGGGTTGCCATTTCCTTCTCCAGGGGATCTTCCCAACTCAGGGATCGAACCCAGGTCTTCTGCATTGCAGGTGGATTCTTTACTTCTGAGCCACCAGGGAAGCCTCAATCTACTGTCTTAGCAAGTTTCAAATATGCAATGCAGTATTATTACTAGTTATAGTCACCATGCTGTATATTACATCCACAAAGCTTACTTATTTTATAACTGGAAGTTTGTATCTGTTTTTCAACCTTGTATCCTAGAATTAGTGAGTTTTCTAAATTGTGTTCTTATTACATGAATTACCTTTAAAATGTCTTATGCCATACCTGAGTGCTACAGTCTTGAAATGAATGTATGTTTTCCTGAGCAGAACTTAGATTTAGAATATCTAGAGTAATTCAGATTCTACTAACTGAGTGATCAATGACTAGACCAGGATGGAAGTTTTTTTCTTTTCTAGATAAGAAGGAATGAATTGTTAAGCAAAAGAATAAAGTAAGAAAGTTTTCATGAAACACATTTAATTTATATGTGAACCTATATTTTATAGCCACTTCAGAAATTGCAAATATATCTCATTAAGTGAGATTGAAGCAGATAAGTTAGGATTTTAACTTGAAACCTTCTGTTAACTCTAAATTCAAGTTACATTATAGACTTCTTTTGAAAGATTCTGAGCCTGTTCCCTGTTTACAGCTGGTCTTTGTCATGAAGTGGGCTGAATTAATGTGAATTTTATCTTATTCAGATAAACAGAACACTGATATCCAGGATCAAATGGATTCATGCAGCCCAAATTCCTTAGATTTCATCTTCCTGTGTGTATAAGGGTAGAAGACTAAAGTCATAACTCCAATTTCCTTGACCTTAATCCATACCTACAATGTAAACCCTCCAGTGTATATAAACTGCCTTTCTACCCAGATCATTTTTGATGTACCTCAGGGAGCTCTCATGAATGCTTGTCATGTAGCCCTGCTGGGGACAACTACTGCTTCACCTGGAATAGCCCTGTTTGGGCACGATCACTGCTCTCCTGCCTCTCACTGGGCACAGTCACCAAAGCTGTTGAGCCACCATAGTGCCAGCCCTGGCTAACCAGGATGGCAATGGGAAGAACATATCTCTCCCTGCATCACAGACATCCCCAAATGGTGCTGTTTGTGCTAAGAGTTCTATGTTGATATTGTCTTTGCTCTTGTTCAGTCACTAAGTTGTGTCTGACTCTTTGCAACCTCATGAACTGCAGCATACCAGGCTTCCCTGTCCTTCACTATCTCCCAGAGTTTGCTCAGACTCATGGCCATTGAGTCAGTGATGCCATCCAACCATCTCATCCTCTGTCTGCCCCTTATCCTCCTTCCCTCAGTCTTTCCCAGCATCAGGTTCTTTTCCAGTGAGTCAGCTATTTGCATCAGGTGGTCAAAGTATTGGAGCTTCAGCTTCAGCATCAGTCCTTCTAGTGAATATTCAGGGTTGATTTTCTTTAGGATTGACTGGTTTGATCTCCTTGCTGTCCAAGGGACTCTCAAAAGTCTTCTCCAGCAATTCAGTTTGAAGGTATCATAAAATTAGTGCAGAAATAAATGCAAAAGAAACAAAGGAGACCATAGCCAAAGTCAACAAAGCTAAAAGCTGGTTCTTTGAGAAGATAAACAAAATAAACAAACCATTAGCCAGACTCATCAAGAAAAAAAGGGAGAAGAATCAAATCAACAAAATTAGAAATGAAAATGGAGAGATTACAACAGACGACACAGAAATACAAAGGATCATAAGAGAGTACTATCAGCAACTATATGCCAATAAAATGGACAATGTGGAAGAAATGGACAAATTCTTAGAAAAGTACAACTTTCCAAAACTGAACCAGGAAGAAATAGAAAATCTTAACAGACCCATCACAAGCACAGAAATGGAAACTGTAATCAATAATCTTCCAACAAACAAAAGCCCAGGACCAGATGGCTTCACAGCTGAATTCTACCAAAAATTTAGAGAAGCACTAACACCTATCCTACTCAAACTCTTCCAGAAAATTGCAGAGGAAGGTAAACTTCCAAACTCATTCTATGAGGCCACCATCACCCTAATACCAAAACATGACAAAGATGCCACAAAAAAAGAAAACTACAGGCTAAGATCACTGATGAACATAGATGCAAAAATCCTTAACAAAATTCTAGCAAATGGAATCCAACAACATATTAAAAATATCATACATCATGACCAAGTGGGCTTTATCCCAGGGATGCAAGGATTCTTCAATATTCACAAATCAATCAATGTGATATACCACATTAACAAATTGAAAGATAAAAACCATATGATTATCTCAATAGATGCAGAGAAAGCCTTTGACAAAATTCAACATCCATTTATGATTAAAAGCCTCCAAAAAGCAGGCATAGAAAGAACTTACCTCAACATAATAAAAACTATATATGATAAACCCACAGCAAATATTATCCTCAATGGTGAAAAATTGAAAGCATTTCCCCTAAAGTCAGGAACAAGACAAGGATGCCCACTCTCACCACTACTATTCAAAAAAGTTTTGGAAGTTTTAGTCACAGCACTCAGAAGAAAAATAAATAAAAGGAGTCCAGATTGGGAAAGAAGAAGTAAAACTCTCACTGTTTGCAGATGACATGATCGTCTACATAAAGGAGAGGTTCTGCAACCCTAAAGACTCCACCAGAAAATTACCAGAGCTAATCAATGAATATAGTAAAGTTGCAGGATATAAAATTAACACACAGAAATCCCTTGCATTCCTATACACTAACAATGAGAAAACAGAGAGAGAAGGAAACAAATCCATTCACCATTGCAATGAGAAGAATACAATACTTAGGAATAAATCTACCTAAAGAAACAAAAGACCTATATATATAAAACTATAAAACACTGATGAAAGAAATCAAAGATGACACAAATAGATGGAGAAATATACCACGTTCATGGATCAGAAGAATCAATATAGTGAAAATGAGTATACCACCCAAATTCCCATATAGATTCAATGCAATCTCTATCAAGCTACCAATGGTATTTTTCAGAGAACTAGAACAAATAATTTCACAGTCTGTATGGAAATACAAGAAACTTTGAATAGCCAAAGCACTCTTGAGAAAGAAGAATGGAACTGGAGGAATCAACCTGCCTGACTTCAGGCTCTACTACAAAGCCACAGTCATCAAGACAGTATGGTACTGGCACAAAGATCAATGGAACAAAATAGAAAGCCCAGAGATAAATCCACACACATATGGACAGCTTATCTTTGACAAAGGAGGCAAGAATATACAATGGAGAAAAGACAATCTCTTTAACAAGTAGTGCTGGAAAAACTAGTCAAACACTTGTAAAAGAATGAAACTAGAACACTTTCTAACACCGCACACAAAAATAAACCCAAAATGGATTAAAGATCTAAATGTAAGACCAGAAACTATAAAACCCCTAGAGGAAAACATAGGCCAAACACTCTCTGATGTAAATCATAGCAGGATCCTCTATGACCCACCTCCCAGAGTAGTGGAAGTAAAAGCAAAAATAAATGGGACCTAATTAAACTTAAAAGCTTTTGCACAACAAAGGAAACTATAAGCAAGGTGAAAAGACAGCCTTCAGAACAGGAAAAAATAATAGCAAATGAAGCAACTGACAAAGAATTAATCTCAAAAATATACAAGCAACTCCTGTAGCTCAATTCCAGAAAAATAAGTGACCTAATAAAAAAAAATGGGCCAAAGAACTAAACAGACATTTCTCTGAAGAAGACATGCAGATGGCTAACAAACACATGAAAAGATGCACAACATCATTATCAGAGAAATGCAAATCAAAACCACAGTGAGGTACCATCTCACGCCAGTCAGAATGGCTGCTATCAAAAAGTCTACAAACAATAAATGCTGGAGAGAGTGTCGAGAAAAGGAACCCTCTTACACTGTTGGTGGGAATGCAAACTAGTACAGCCACTATGGAGAACAGTGTGGAGATTCCTTAAAAAACTGGAAATAGAACTGCCGTACAACCCAGCAATCCCACTGCTGGGCATACACACTGAAGAAACCAGAATTGAAAGAGACACGTGTAGCCCAATGTTTATTGCAACACTGTTTGCAATAGCCAGGACATGGAAGCAACCTAGATGTCCATTGGCAGACAAATGGATAAGAAAGCTGTGGTACATATACACAATGGAATATTACTCAGCCATTAAAAAGAATGCATTTGAATCAGTTCTAATGAGGTAGATGAAAGTGGAGCCTATTATACAGAGTGAAGTAAGTCAGAAAAACACCAATACAGTATATTAATGCATATATATGGAATTTAGAAAGATGGTAATAATGACCCTTTATGTGAGACAGCAAAAGAGACACAGATGTAAAGAAGACTTTTGGACTCTGTGGGAGAAGGCAAGGGCAGGATGATTTGAGACAATAGCATTGAAACATATATACCATCATACGTGAAATAGATCGCCAGTCCAGGTTCGATGCATGAGGCAGGGTGCTCAGGGCTGGTGCACTGGGATGACCATGAGGGATGGGATGGGGAGAGAAGTGGGAGGGAGGGTCAGAGTGGGGAACACATGTACACACATGGCTGATTCATGTGAATGTATGGCAAAACCCACCACAATATTGTAAAGTAATTAGCCTCCAAATAAAGTAAATTTAAAAAAAAGAAAAAATCACTTCTTCAGTGCTCAGCCTTCTTTATGGTCCAACTCTCACACTGGTACTTGACTACTGGAAAAACTATAGCTTTGACTAGGTGGACCTTTGTCGGCAAAGTGATGTCTCTGCTTTTTAATATGCTGTCTAGGGTTGTCATAGCTTTTCTTCCAAGGAGCAAGCAGCTTTTAATTTCATGGCTGTCACCGTCCATACATGCACAATATGCAGTCACCACACACAGTGATTTTGGAGCTCAAGAAAATAAAATCTGGCACTGTTCTATAGTATTTAATATAGAATTCTATAGTATTTAATAAAGAGCTCTCTGAGAGATCAGTTAGGCTAACTGTGACCACTCTTAGCACCTCCACCAACAGATGGTTTCAGGTTAGGTAAGGCATGAACTCATACCAGGCAGCATATTGGTTGGATCACAAAGGCTGGTCCTTCAGTTGGCAGTGGGTGGTTCTCCACATGGTCCTCTTCTAAGCTCTCCTCTGATGAGCGGTCTCACCATCTCGCACACTGCTGCATGCCAGTGCTGGCAGAAGCACCTCAAACACACATGCCGGATGCAGGCAGCTATTCTAGCCAATGGTTTATTCTGAAAGCCAAAGTCACCCTCATTGGAAGACCTGAGAACCATGTTTCTCTATCAAGGTTGCCAGGATTATGCACTCTTGTTCTTAGCATCCCACAGCACAGACCAGCTCACACCGTTTGCAGTACAAATGGAGTAATATCTGAAACTGAGTCAAAAGCCCTTTAACTTCATGAACTCCTTTTGGGTATGCCAGTTGGATAGCTTGGCCTGTACCAAGCTTTGGGCTGTTCTGTAGTACCAGAAACTGGAAAATTCGTGCCCTAAAGTGTTGGCATCCTTGAGGGGAACATTGCCGAGAAATGGCCGTTCCTGCAGAGCAGACAGCTTCCCGGGCAAAAAGGCATGTGAAGTCTTCTCCCAAACATGTATATGTCTGTGAAGCAACCCTGAACAGGGGACCACCCATCCCTTACAGGGAAATAAACTCAAGTGAAGTGGTTTTTCCCTTGTGGACATATGTGTTTCAGCATCACAGCCCAGTAGTCTCACAAGTAAAGACAAGCAGAGGCATGAGAGTTGTCCTCACCTGGGGGCCTGGTGACTCAGTCTACCCTCTGCACAATGAACACTCTTTCTAGTGAGAGAGAAAGAACCACTCAGATGTGGACCACCTGGGCCAGGAGCACTGGGTTATAGGTCCTGGTGTCTTGGGACCCTTTTCCTCAATACTTGAGCTGGTCTCGGGGGGACACTGGTAACTCTTCAGACAATAGTAGAAAAGGATGTTCACAGACCAATAGGATGTGAATGGGAAGGAGGCAGGGTCAGCGGGAGAGAGGCTATAGCGGAGCCAGAAACTAGGCCAAGTTCATGACTTTAGCCTATCTCTGGTCCTTCTTTTCCTTTCTGTTCTTTCTTCTTCCCTGGTGGTCAGTGGGTAGCTGCAGGGGCCTGGTGTTTGGGGTCTAAGGCTGGGAGATTAGAATCTTGGAGCTGGATCCATCCTTGGGATCTCTTGCCCTCATCTCAAGCTCTGTTTGGGGCTCTGCAATACATTCTGGCAGTTTACAGGTAAAATGGGAGTTCAGAGTTCATATCCTTAACAACATGAGGGATACCGGAATTTTCCTGGCATATAAACACTGGTTGTTATCTTGATCTGACATCTATAAGAATTCTGTGTGTATGGTTTCCGTTCTTCGATGCCAATGATGTATTGCTTAAAAATAAACAAGCACTGTCTCCTTTTTCTAAAAAAGAGCATGCCTGTGTGTATGTCTGGGAGGTCACATGTGTGTATGTGTTTGTGATTTTTATGTCTGCTGCCCACAGGAATCTTTCTCTTGCACATTGTTCTGGAGATTAATTTTCGAGATTAACTAAGTTCCTTTCCTTTCATTTCATTAGGAATTAATATAAGTCACTTTGCTTTTTTTCTGTGCCCTCATTGTGTTTGCATTAAAGGAGGCATATTTTTTAAAAACAGATCCATGTCTGTAAGTGGACATTTATGGTGCTCTGCCACAAGAATGAGGCCTTGAAGAAGGGCTGGCCCATCCAGGGTGCTGTATTTGAGTTGCTCAACTTGGTGATTTAGAGCTCACTACTTTTCAAAAGAACATGGTCAGTAGATGCCTTTCTTCCCATGTCGAGAGTTCTTCACCTCCTTTATGGGGAAGAAATATATTTAACAGCTGTCATGAAAGGAACATCTATTTTCTTATGAAATTACCTGGCCAACATTGTAAATGTGTGACTCTGGAGGTTCTGTACCAACTTACCAGTTGGGACAGTTTCCCAATTCTCAGGGTCAGTGAACAATGATCTTGAGATTCCAGATTGTCCTTTCAGAAAGGAATTAAGAGTTCTGTTGGGTTTAGGGGGAACCTCAAGCAAATATATCCCTGGATGCCGGGCCACGTAGGAGAATCTCAGCCAAGGAGAGAACTGTGCTGTGCCCATTGAAGTCCGGGTGTTCCCAGCCATCAGGGAGTTACAGTGATGGTGGGGACGCTCCCAGTCTTGAGGGTCTTTCTCTATCATGTGCTGTTTTAGATTTGCTCTTCTGTCATTGGCTTTAATGGATGGTATGATAATGAGTCGGTTTTTAAAATTTTATTTATTTTTGGCTATGCTGGGTCTTCATTGCTGCTCTCAGGCTTTCTCTAGTTGTGGGGATTACTCTAGAGAGTTGCAGTGCACAGGCTTCTCATTTCAGTGACTTCTCTTACGTGGAGCATAAACTCTAGGCTCCTGGGCTTCAGTAGCTACAGCATGCAGCCTCAGTAATTAGGGAGCACAGGCTTAGTTGCTCTGTGGCAAGTGGAATCTTCCCAGACCAGGGATCGAACCTATGTCCCCTGCATTGGCAGGTGGATCCTTAACCACTGGACCACGAGCAAAGTCAAATAACATGTGTTTACACATGTGTCTCCCTCACTGGGTGGTAGGCTCTAGGGCCTCTGCTCTGCACACCCTCAGAGTCTGCAGGATGGCTTCCTGAGGGTCCACATTCATCAAAATGTTATTTGAGTGAGCCACTGTAGACATTCACAACTTAATGAGTTGGAGGGTGAGCAGCTTCATAGGCCCTTGAGAAGGATAGCCTCTGCTTCTGTATCACATAGGAAGTGAACGGGGCAGTCGCTGATGACTGTGTCCTGGTGCTTGAGTGATTTCTAAAACCAGCCCTTGTTCCTCTGCCTGTTTCCATGCTGCTGATTTTACAAGCTCTCCCTTCAGGAAACATCTGAAAGAAAGATAGATGAACTGACAGAAAGACAACATGAACAACTGTCAAGTCAGAAAGAGATTGTTGAATAGGAAGGAAATGGCAGCCCACTCCTGTATTCTTGCCTGGAGAATCCCATCTACAGAAGAGCCTGATGGGCTATAGTCCATAGGGTCACAAAGAGTTGGACATGACTGAAGCGATGGAGCACGTACACAAGGAAATTAAGACATACCTCTGTGTTCTTGTTGATAACTTTTTGGCGCTCTGTCTAAAATGAAACCACCCTTTGTCAATACTTTAGAGCACGGGTCAATGGACTTTTTCTGTAAAAGACCAGATAGCAAATATATGGACTCTGTCATGACTAGTCACCTCTGCTGTTGTCATGTGAAAACAGCCAGAGACAATCTGTTAACAAATTGGTGTGGCCATGTCTCAATAAAACTTTATTTACAGAAATAGGCAGGGGCTTGGATTGGGCTGGCGGGCCTCAGTTTGTCAGCTTGTGTCCTAGAGTACTACGTGCTCTGTCATGTTCTTATAAAATTAATGAAAATTTACTCATTATGCTATTTTTTTTTTTACTGTTCTCTTGCTATGGCTAATAAAAGGTTGACTTATTTTGAAAAGCAAGACATTTTTCAAAAAATTGTTTTAAAAAATATGTGCAGTGGGGTGGGAGGGAAGTGGAATATGTGTGCATAGAACATGCCTGTCTGAAAGAAGAGCAGCATGGTCCTTCCCAGACCCCAGTCAAGCCTACTCTGTCACCTGTCCCTTCCCATCCCGCCGAACCTGTCCTTCTCGCACGGGTCCCCAAGGCTGAGTTCTCACCCACCCTGGCCCTGGGGCTCGGCGGCCAGCAGTTCTGCACCTGTGCTGTCCTGTTCCTCTTGCCTTGGCGTCTATGCAGAGGTACAGACTGAGTTTGAACTGATCACTGCCCTAGAAACTTTCCACTCTTTTTATTTTCCTGCCAAAGACAGTGAGTTAAACCTACAGTTTGTCCCTTCTTTCACCTTCTCTCCCCGACTTAATTGTCTTCGTTCCAAGTTAAAGGATCATGATGAGGTAGAAAAAAATGAAAACTTTATAGACACCATCTTTCACTCCCATCAGGTATGTTTTAGAGTCTAGAGAGGCCCATGTGAAACAATCTTGCTGGCAGTTTTACTGGCTTTCCAAAGGAGAGCTAAAATGCTCGTTGCCAAGCAACACACAGGCCCTGGCTTCCTCCAACAATGTGGACTTAAAAATAAAAATTGTCCTATGATTGACTTATGAATGGGGGAATCATGTGGAAACACACAGGGCAAACAGTTAGATACAACAATGCTCTATCTGTTTATTTTGTCTTTGGTATCTTTTCCTGGGGCCTTTACAGGGCCATGTGGATAAATAACTGGGGTGTGCCTTCAGCAGAGCAACTGATGAACAAGACTCATCCGTAAGAACTTCATAGTACAGTTGATCCTCAGAATCATTTACAGATTCTATGTTGTGAATTATGTTCAAAATCCATAGTTTTATTGTAATTTGCAGACATGCTTAGTAATAAAAAGTTTGAGCCACCCAATGCACATGTTCCCAGCTGAGACTGGACAAGCCAACAGCTTTGTCTTCTTGTTTCACCTCTCATCATGTAAACAAGGGTCTTTTTTGCAGTCTATTTAGTGACACTTTTTTGTCTTTCTGTGCTTTTTGTTGGTGAGTTCACTGTGTAAAGTAGCCCCCAGGTATAGTGCTGCAGTTGTCTAGTGCAAGAAGGCTGTGATTTACAGAAAAAATACATGTGTGAGAGAAGCTTCATTCAGGCGTGATATAGTTCTGTTGGTGTGAGTTCAGTGTTAATGAATCAACAATATGGTACATCCAGGAAGAGGAAATTCACTGATGTATATGCATCAGAGTTCTGGAAAGTACTTAAGTAACATCGAAGTGCATAATGATACTGTGGAAACGGGCTGTATTGGTGGATTCATAATATGCCCAGTGTTTTTTTTTTTTTCTTTTAAAGCATAGTGGAAAATATTGTAAGGCTGAAAGCCAAAGAAATTTATGGTCATGTTACCCAGAGTCAAGGAAATGTTAAATCCTTCTCAGCTAGTGTTTTATTATATAGAAGGTACATATAATTCATTATCTATAAGAAATGGAAATTAGGATGTCTTTAAATAGATATGCACATAAAACAAGGTTATGTGTTGATCAATTGATGAAATATTGTGACCCAGGGGTCTCAGGAACATAAACCCACATATTTCCCCTAGGGGCATGGCTCAGCATTCACTAGCTCAGTGTTCCTGGAGATGTAATAAAAATAACTGTCATGACTAATAAGAATTAACCATATATGATCACAACTTAACTCTGATGGGATGTATCACCCACTTCCCGTATGGAAGACAAAGGCTTAGACTTGTCCATGTACAATGTCTGTACTGAGAATGTGTGCCCGGAAAGAGACTTGACTTCCCCATCTGGTTGTCAACTCTGGAGGTTTCCATGATGTTCCTGATAGACATTTTGAAGGAAGATAAATGTTCAGAGCTAGGACCTAGGGCTGGAGGGCTCCTCCTCAATACCCACTTACTTTCCTGTCCAAGTCAGTTCAAGCTGCTATAACAGAATCCCATAGACTGAGGAACTTAAGTGAATTCCTCACAGTTCTGAAGGCTGGAAATCTGAGATCAAGGTGTTGGAAGATTTGTGCCTGGTGGGGCCCTGCCTCCTGGCTCATAGGTAGCTATCTTCTCACCGTTCCCTCACATGGCAGAAGGGACAAGGAAGCTCTCTAGGGTCTTTTGTGTAAGGGTACAAATTTCACTCATGTGGGCTCCACCCTCATGACTTAATCACCTCCCAAAGGTTCAACCTTCAGATACTATCACATGGGACATTAAGTTGCAACACATGAATTTGGGGGAGATGTAAACAGTCAGTCCATAGCATTGTCGTTCCACCACTTTTATCACTGAGTGTTTTCCTTGAAGGGAAACTATGATATATTTTAAATTGCACTGGCACTGAGCCATAGTGAGCCCAGTATCTCTGAACTGACACCTTAATTGGTCCCAGATGGAAAGGGAAAACTATTGCTCTTACACGTCTTTTCTCCCCGAAGGTCCGATGCAGGTCACATGTGAAGTGGTTTTCTGTCTCTGAGGTCTAATCTCTGCTGACAGGGGCCTGCATGTCAAACTGGGTCTCCTGAGCTGGACAGTCTCTCTCCAGAGAGCTGACTGGGGTGCGGGGGGGCTGAGGGAGGAGCCAATGGCTGACTGCTGAAAGTAGTGAAAGTGTTAGTTACTCAGTCGTGTCTGACTCTCTGTGACTCCGTGGACTGTAGCATGTCAGGCTCCTCTGTCCATGGAACTCTCCAGGCAAGAATACTGGAGTGGGTAGCCAATCTCTTCTCCAGGGAATCTTCCTGACCCAGGGATCAAACCTGAGTCTCCTGCACTGCAGGCAGATTCTTTACCATCTGAGCCACGAGGGAGGCCCTGACAACCTGATTAAAACCTGAGGACAAACCCCTCTCCTCTGGCAAAACAAACTCAACACAAGGCATGGGACGCAAAGAGGCTCCATCAGACTTCTGGATCAGGGACGGCTCCAGAGACAAAATGGCATTTGGCAGCAGTTAAGAGGCAAGAGTTGATGATGACGTAAGCAGAAGCCTCTTAAAAGCAAGGCAGGAAGAATGTCAAGACTAGCTCAGGAATGAAAAAAAAAAAAAAAACATGAGTTGTTCCTTCATATCACTTTTTAGAGAGCCTAGAAATACCATCTGTAAACTCCTGGGCCTCATTACTCAGGACACTGGCCCCACACAGCACCTGCAAAATCCCTAGAGGAGTCCCTTCTAGAAAGTTCTGCCTTCTGTTGCTGATTAAGTGCTTGGGTCTATGTCTGTGTGCCCCCAGTTTTAATCAGGAATATGAATACCTTTTCCTTTGTCACTACCCTGTGCAAATATATGTTAAGAGACAATGGCAATAAAGTGGGTGCAACTCCTTGGCAAAAGAAACCTTGCCCTGTATTATAAATACATAGCTCTTCAATACAAGTTCATAGCTGGGAAAGTGCTTTTTTTTATGGCAGGGATTGCCTGGTGTGGAAATTTGCAGAGAAAGGCCTGATGTGCAGACAGCATGCCCAATCACGGGTCACAGAGTTGCTCTCTCCCCATCCCTGCCTCTCATTTCTATTCCCAGGCCTCATTTCGGGCAGTGTCATATGCACAGACACACAGGAATATCCCATCACAGCCAGGACAGTGGTGCCAAGGGAGGTGTTCTGCATGCTTTCCATCCTTGGGGTTAGAAGCACTGGCTCAGCTGCCAACTACAAATTGCTTCATGTAGAAGATGATGTTAATTAGTATGCATTAAAAAAAAAGAGGGGGATAAAAAACCACTGCCCACAGCAAGCCATGTAGGGGCCCGAAGTCCTACCCTGACAGCCAGAGTGAGGCATGGCCCACTAATGCAACCTTAATTCACTTTGTTGGCAGAGAAAGCAAGCTCACCATGCTGCTGCGGGAGTCCCTGGGGAACGTGAACTGCCGCACCACCATGATCGCTCATATCTCTGCCGCCGCTGGGAACTACGCCGAAACCCTGTCCACCATCCAGATCGCCTCGCGAGTCTTAAGGATGAAGAAAAAGAAAACGAAGGTAAGGGGTTTGCTGGGGGTGCGGAGGAGGAAACAGCTTTCGGAGACCTGCCCTGGAACTGAGTCAGAAAGAGTGGAATCAATATTTCTAATCCCCCAGCACCAGGGGCCTGGTGAGCTTGGCTGCCGAAGGCCTGGCTCAGCGTCCACCTCGAGGTATACAGAAGTCCCGTCCCCCCCGACTGCTGGTGATTTCCTCAGTCATCCAGCCTGGACTCCTAATGGGGAGTGCTTGGTTCACTTTAGAGAGTTTAAACGATTGCGACTTGGAGGTGAAACTTTTTAAGAGCGATGGGAAATATCCATAGTCTGTATCTTGCCTATCTTGGTCCTTCAACTGATTGATCCCAAAGGGGACTGTTAGTTTACTCCTTGCTCAGATGACGCTACTTCCCGTGCATTCCCAGGAGGACTTTTTCCAGCCAAGGGGTGTTGTCCTGTTAATTCAGTGGTTGATTCTGGTTGATGAAACCACTGGGCTCATTTTCTCAGGCAGAGGCAAAGCCAGGACAATGGCGGTATGACAAGAATGCCTGAGAAAATCATTATGATTGTGGTCAGTCTGGTCTGTGGACAGCTGGTGATTTGTGGGGGCTTTTCCCCCTCCTTTATATATATAGACACACATATATTTGGTCAAAAGCACATCTTTCCAACCAGTGTCCCCTGGCACAAACTGTCATACATGGCTTGGGGGTGCAAACTAGTGACCCCCTCAAGTCCTTAGGAGGTCATATGGGACCTGGGCCGGTCACCTCCTTTCATGAGCAGCCTCTGCTTCCCCAGTGTGCTTCACAGTAGTATGAGGGCATGACATGCAGAGCTGGGGCACCTGGCCTAGCACACCCGGGTAATGGCCCGGGTTCTGGATGGCCTGCGTGGAGCCAATGGCCTCCGCCAGTCACCTGGCCGGTTGCCCCATGACGCCACACTAACTGTTTCCCTCTCACTCACAGTACACATCGAGCTCCTCTGGGGGAGAGAGCTCCTGTGAGGAAGGCAGAATGCGCAGACCCACCCAGCTAAGACCCTTCCACGCCAGGGCCGCCGTTGAGTCAGACTTCCCCATCCCTCACCTATCCAGCGACCCTGACTACTCCTCCAGCAGCGAGCAGTCCTGCGACACGGTCATCTATATCGGGCCAAACGGCACAGCCCTCTCTGACAAGGAGCTCACTGACAACGAGGGGCCCCCAGATTTTGTCCCTATCGTGCCAGCCCTGCAGAAGGCCAGGGGTGACAGCCGGTCCACGGAGGCCGGAGAGGCCGGTGCCGGCAAATCAGAAAGGGACTGCTTGAAGTGCAACACTTTCGCCGAGCTGCAGGAGAGGTTGGATTGCATCGATGGCAGCGAGGAGCCCAGTAAGTTTCCCTTTGAAGAGCTGCCAGCCCAGTATGGGGAAGAGCAGGCAAGCAAGAGTGTCCCGTTGAGCCAGGCAGCCGGGGCAAGCCCGCTCTGTGAGTCTGATAAGGAAGATGATGGCTCAGACGGCCAGCTGACAGACAGAGAAAGTGCGGAGCCCCCGGCCTCCAAGGTGCAGAGGAATCACTCCCCGGTCCCTGCCGCATTATTCACCAACAGCCCCACCCCTGCCTCACCCCGGAGCATCCCCGGCAGCAGCAGCCAGCACAGTTCTTCCCAGCTCGCGCAGAGCCCCAGCCTCCGGAGCAGCCGGGAAAGCCTGAACTCCTGCGGCTTTGTGGAAGGCAAGCCCAGGCCCATGGGCTCCCCCAGGCTGGGCATCGCCAGCCTGTCCAAGACCTCAGAGTACAAGCCGGCCAGCTCTCCTTCCCAGAGATGCAAAGTCTACACCCAGAAGGGGGTCCTGCCTTCTCCGGCCCCGCTGCCCACCTTGAGCAAGGACTCAGGCATGGTGTCTAGTGAGTCCCTGCTGCAGCCCGAGGTACGCACCCCCCCGGTCGGAATGAGCCCCCAGGTTTTGAAGAAATCCATGTCTACTGGGAGCGAAGGGTTCCCAGAAACCCCTGTAGATGACGATCATCAGGCAGCAACTTCCCCAGATTCCAAGAAGGAGATTCTGAGCACCACAATGGTGACGGTACAGCAGCCTCTGGAGCTGAATGGTGAGGACGAGCTGGTGTTCACGCTGGTGGAGGAGCTGACCATCAGCGGGGTGCTAGACAGTGGCCGCCCCACCAGTATCATCAGCTTCAACAGCGACTGCTCGGTGCAGGCCTTGGCCTCAGGCTCCCGGCCTGTCAGCATCATCGGCAGCATCAGCGAGGACCTGGAGTGCTACTCAAATGTGGCTCCGGTGTCCGAGGTCAGCATCACTCAGTTCCTGCCCCTCCCAAAGCTGAACCTGGACGAGAAGGCCCGGGAGGTGGGGAGCAGACGTTCTTCCATCAGCTCCTGGCTGAGTGAGATGAGCACAGGCAGTGACGGCGAGCAGCCGTGCCACAGTTTCATAGCACAGGCGTGTTTTGGGCACGGGGAAGCAATGGCAGAGCCTCCGGCCTCAGAGTTCGTCGGCAGCATCCAGAACACTGCTGTGGTATGCCGGGAGAAGCCCAAGGCAGGCCCCGACAACCTGCTCATCTTGTCTGAAATGGGGGAAGACTCCTTCAACAAGGCAGCCCCCATCAAAGGCTGCAAGATATCCACCCTGGGCAAGGCCATGGTTACCATCTCTAATACGGCCAGTCTGAGCAACTGCGAAGGGTACATCCCCATGAAGACAAACATTACGGTATACCCCTGCATTGCCATGAGCCCCCGCAACGTCCAGGAGCCTGAGGCGTCCCTGGCCACCGTCAGCTCAGTCCCCAAAGCAGCCCAGTCCCAGGAGAGCAAGGAAAGTGGTGCAAAGAAAGAGATGAAATTTGAGGACCCCTGGCTGAAACGAGAAGAGGAGGTGAAAAAAGAGAATGCTTATCCCAATGAAGAAGGGAGTAGGTTTGAGACAGCCACGGGACCCCCAAAGCCTGAAGCCAGAGCAGAACAGGACAAGAAGGCCAGCCCCAGTGACAGGCTGAGCAACAGTAGCGGTGAGGTGTCTGCCTCCCCAGGTGCCGACAGCTTCAAGAGAGTGGTGGATGGCTGTGAGATGGCCCTGCCCAGTGTGGCTGCCCAGAGCCCCGTGCATCTCAACAAAAGCCTGAAGTCCAGCAGCCTTCCCAGGGCTTTTCAGAAAGCCAGCAGGCAAGAGGAGCTAGACAGCCTCTTCTACCATTGCGCCTCGGAAACCAACGGCATTGGCTCGGCTTCCAGCACCCAGCCCTCCAAGGCCAACCTGGAGAGGAAGGTGGCATCCCCCAAGCACTGTGTCCTGGCTCGGCCCAAAGGGACTCCCCCGCTGCCCCCTGTCCGGAAGTCCAGCCTGGACCAGAAGAACCGGGCTAGCCCACAGCACAGCGCCTGCAGCAGCAGCTCCAGCAGCCCCTTGAACCAACCTGCACCCTTCTTGGCCAGCTTCCCCGACGAGCCCAGCGGCAAGACGAGGGATGCCAGCAGCAGCAGCAAGCTCTTCAGCGCTAAGCTGGAGCAGCTGGCCAGCCGGACCAACTCTCTGGGTAGGACCACAGTCAGCCACTACGAATGCCTCTCGCTGGAGAGGGCGGAGAGCCTGTCCTCCATGAGCTCCCGGCTGCACGCGAGCAAGGACAGCACAATGCCCCGCACGGGGAGGAGCCCGGGCCGCAGCGCCGGGGCCTCACCCACCAACCCAGGCCCCACGCAGTCGGCCGGGGCCTCGCCCAAGGCCAGCCAGTCCAAGATCTCCGCCGTGAGCAAGCTGCTCCTGGCCAGCCCGAAGGCCCGCAGCCTGTCCACATCCACCACCAAGACCCTGAGCTTCTCCACCAAGTCCCTGCCGCAGGCGGTGGGCCAGAGCTCCGGGCCGCCCCCCGGCGGGAAGCACATGTCCTGGTCCACCCAGTCGCTGAGCCGGAGCCGCGGCTCGGGCCTGGCGTCCAAGCTGCCGCTGCGGGCAGTGAACGGGCGCATCTCGGAGCTGCTGCAGGGCGGCGCGGGCGGGCGAGGGCCGCCAGGGCGCGCGGGGCCCGAGGCGGAGGAGCGCGCTGTACCCACCGACGAGCGCCCGCCGCCCGCCGCCCCGCTGCCCTCGCCCTACAGCAAGATCACACCGCCGCGCCGGCCCCACCGCTGCAGCAGCGGCCACGGCAGCGACAACAGCAGCGTGCTAAGCGGGGAGCTGCCGCCCGCCATGGGCAAGACGGCGCTCTTCTACCACAGTGGCGGCAGCAGTGGCTATGAGAGCATGATGCGCGACAGCGAGGCCACTGGCAGTGCTTCGTCCACCCAGGACTCCATGAGCGAGAACAGCAGCTCCGTGGGCGGGCGCTGCCGCAGCCTCAAAGCCCCAAAGAAGCGTGCCAACTCAGGTAGACGTGGGCACCTGGTGGGCACGGGGTGGGCCCTGGGATGCCGGGGTGGGAGCCCAGGCACCCCTGTTCCTGCCACCTGTCACCTGCTGGGGACAGAGCCATCACTGACAAAACCGACCTTCTGTCAGGGCATCGCTCAGGCTTCAGGCTGTGATGCTCGTCAGTCTCAGCCCAGAGAGAAGGCAGGCCCCCAGGGCACCGCTCCTCAGTCACCAGCCCTGGGTTGTCGGGGGTGGGGGGGCCGGGGGGGGGGGCCGGGGGGGGGGAAGGGGACGGGAAGAGGCCTCTTCCTGCATGAGATCTCCCCATTCTGGGCCCAGACACCTGGTTTCTCTGCTCAAGGACCAAGAATACTGCAGCTTAGAACCACTCAAGGGATCAGGTCATTGTAGCTACCCTTATGTGGAGAAGGAAATGGCAACCCACTCTAGTATTCTTACCTAGGGAATCCTGTGGACAGAGGAGCTTGGTGGGCTGCTGTCCGTAGGGTCGCACAGAGTCGCACACAACTGAAGCGACTTAGCATGCATGCATGCATTGGAGAAGGAATGGCAACCCACTCCAGTGTTCTTGCCTGGAGAATCCCAGGGACGGGGGAGCCTGGTGGGCTGCCATCTATGGGGTCGCACAGAGTTGGACACGACTGAAGTGACTTAGCAGCAGCAGCAGCAGCTACCCTTATGACCCAGTGGCCCCCAGAGCCTAGCAGCCGTTCTCTGAGGTTGAATGAAGCCCACTGTCTCATGGAAGGTGCAGTGGGGGCAGCCCCTCCTCCACACCACTGCCCCCTCCACACACACTGGTGGAACAGTCAGGCTCCCACCACAGGCTTGAAATATCCAACATTCATACACACACACACACATACACACACACAGCACACCGCCCCCTCACTATGAAACCAAAATGCATGCTTTTGGAGGAAGTCTTTGCTGTGTCCAGGAATCTCCTATCAAAAGACAAATAAGTCCTCTGGAGGAACTGCCATGTATAAAGCCCACTGATTTGTCTCGTTGGAGTTTGGGGGAACATGTGACAGTAAGCTGTGATGGGCAAGGAGAAGAGGACCTAGGTCAGAGCTGATGACCCAGGTGGCCATAGGGTAGGTGAGGTGAAAGGTCAGTAAAAAGAGAAAGGGACAAAGAGAGAAGACAGAAGGAACCAAGGACAACTTTAGCTCCTTGAGAATTTTGCTGACTCATCTTTGCTCTTAAACCACCTTCAGAGAACTTGCCCCCACTCATCTTTAGCGCGGGACTCGTTTGTAATGAAGCCATCTCCTGCAGAGCCTCACATGCAGTTCTGCACCTTGGTCGATGTGTGAGTGGCCTGTTGTCCAGCTCTCCTAGCCTGTCCTTAGCTACACTGTGGTCCTTCTGTAGAACCTGGAGTGCTCAGAAACCATTGCCCAATGGAATATTGATGCCACCAGCACATTTGGAATTAAAAGATGAGATGAGACCCAAAGGAAATGTCTCCTTTTTCCTGCAGCTGCTCCAGCCAGCAACTGCTTCTCAGGTTTTTTTCTCTCAACCCCAGGGTTGCTTTTTTCTAGTCTCACACTACAGACAGGCACAAACTCTGGAATATTTCAATTCAGATGTAAGGACTGTGGTCAGTGCACATGATAAACCATTTGTCTGCCTAAAAAAAAAAAAAAACAAACTTTTGAGGTATTAATAGACTGCCCCATCCACCCATCCCATCGCAGATCATGAAATGCCATGAGGATGTTAGCCTCCCTGCGTATTTGGGAGTCATTGTGACTGTCGGAGTCTCAACATTTTTATTTCCCAGGTGTTGTGTGCATCAGGCCTTGATTCACTTTGATGGTGCTCCACATCAGGCCCTTGGCCCTGAATCTCACCACCAGACCTGGGAGCAGAATCCCATATAATACAAGTGGAGAACAGAAATCTATTCAGTATGACATGACAACTGCTGGGTCCTATTTTCAGAGTCAAGGGCACTAAAATGTACTGATAATGGTTACTAAAAATAGCAAGAAAGTTTAAGCCAGAGCCTTTGCCAAAAAAAAAAAAAAAAAAGTCTGGCCTTCCCAATACTTGTTTGATAAACCTTATTTATTAGAATCTACCCAATTTTGGTCTTCAAAATCCAGATTATTGTGAGACATTTGCTATGTGCCCACGTACATTTGAATGTTACAGAGTGCTTTCACATACTCTAATTTAGCATCTTGACACTACCTATCCAGTTTATTCTTTCAATAGCTTTACTCTCTCTCTCTCTTTTTTTTTACTTGAATTGTTTGTTTTGGCTGTTGCACTGGAGTAGAGGGGAAGAAAAACTAAGGTAACTACTTGGAAAGTGGACCACAGGCCCTGCACATGTCCTTGCTTGGTGCTGCCTCTATTTGTAAATATGTTCTCTGAAGGTCCCTCGTTAGGTTTGGCTGTTGGTGTACAATCAAAGCACCAGGCTAGGTGCCAGAGATGGGATTTCATAGAGAGTGCTGAGGGCATCAAACCTCTGTGAGCAGCTGCTGTAGATCCTGGGCTCCCTAATGGATATGGCAGTGGAGATACGCTCCCTGCATGTGAGGTGACCTTGTCTCACTTATTTATGATTATTATTAAGAGAAATGCTGGCTGTCAGACATGATCAGCATAAATCAAAGGCAACTTCTTTAAGAGAAGCCATAAAGCTCCTCAAAGGCAATTCCTAGCTCGATGGCTGGATTTTACAGTTACTGGAGATGTTGGGAACTGCAGGGGAGGCAAGCAGTCACCTGTTAGTGGAGGTTGCCTTTGAATTTGGAAAACTTCAATTCTTTTGTTATCTCCTTAGTGAAAACAAACTAGAAATATATTACTAGGAAGATAACCTTGAGCTCTTTGAGTGCTTTGTAGTGCAGGTAGAGAAACCAAACATCCCGATGGTTCACCTTTCCAGTCCCATTCCTGGAGATCTGTGCTGGTGGAGAGTGAGCAGAATTGGGCTTTTCCTATGGGCATGGTGCAGTGGGAAGTCTGAGCTAGAAAGGCAGGAGACCTGGGGTCTTGGGTTGTGTGACATTTAGGGAATAGCTATACTCTCTGGGCTTCAGTTTTCTCACATAGAAGTAAAATGAAGGGGTTGGTAGAGAACCACCACGGTCTCTCTATGCTCACGCTGTATAAGATGATGCAAATAACATAAAGAATATTGATGATAATATGCCTTCCTTTCCATAAGATGATGCATAGTCAATGGGATTTATTTTTAAGTTGTTAAACATTGATCAGACCTCTTCTGTGCTGTTAGAGCTTGGTGATATGAAAGTTGCAAGTGTGTTTGGGAAGGGGCAGGTAGCGTAGAAAACCAAGCCACTGTGAGAAGTATGTAATCTCATTGGAGAGCAAGGACAAAGAACATGAAACAGAGAACAGTGAACCAGGAACCAAGATGCATTGCCAAGTGCTGAGTGAGGAAGTGAGGGCTACGTGGAGGAAATATTTAGACAAAGATGGCCCAGAGCAGCTGAAGAAGGCTATAGGGAAACACTGGGATTGAGCCAGGCCTTGAAGGATGCTGGGACAAAGGGCATTGTCAGCTGAGGCAGCTTGGGGCAGTAAGAGCATGGTTTATGGACAACAGAGTGGGATTAACTCAATAAAGGTAATAGTCTTAATGGATGTGATGATAAACAGAAAACCTAAGCCCAGATCAAGTTATTCCTTGAGCATCTGGCAACTAGGATAAGAATTATTGCAGTTGGCAACGAGGAGTCATTTATAGGTTCTTGGTTGAGAGTGTCATAAGGTGACAGAAGCTGTGGGTTGCTTTTTGTTGATGGATTTTTATCTGTCCCTCCACCGTTCCTTGCCAGCCCCCCTATGATTGGTGCACGGACATGTAGGTGTAACTGTTAGGCATGAAGTAGAGTTATGACAGCCAGTCCAGGTAGGGAGCAAATGTTCAACCTGTCCATAGGTTAGCAACTGAAAATCAGTTGCTAAAAGTATATGAATCAGTGATGGGCAGTGTATTGTGTGGCTGCATCAGCTGGGCCCCGCCTGAGGCCCCAGCTTTCCACTGATAGCTCATTTATATCACCCATCGCGTGGGCCCTCCCTGACTCTCTCTCTCTCTCTCTTGTCTTCCTCATGTTCCTGACACTTGACCCCACACCTGGTGCATTACCCCCTTGGCTCCTTTCTTTCTCCCCACTTGTCTCTCAGGCTGGCTAGGGAAATATGAAAATTAGATTAGGTTTAAGTGAAGTTCATTTCCACTGCAGCAAGCCCCAGTGTGGTGTGACCCCACATCCAGAAAGCCCAGGAGAGAAGCCAGCCAGGGAGCATGTCAGTTCCGAGACATACCCAGGGCTTGACCTGCCTGGCAGGAGCTTCTCTGAGGCCTGTTCAGCACTTCACTCAGCCTGTCAAGTCCCTAGAGCTGGGCTGGGGCAGATTACCATGAATCAGGTGGACACCGTTGATTGATTCATTGGTTGGTTGGCTGGCTGGTAGTGTGGTCCTACAGGTTAGCTGAGTTCTTTTCTATGTACTTCTGATTGCATGCCCTGCTGGTGACCCGTGTTTTAAACACTGAACCCAACCTCTTACTTTCTTTCCCACTCTAAGCACCAGACACTGTGCCTTCCCTTCTCTGGGAGATGAGTAAACATTACTGACTGATGGGTTCAGTTTACAGATCTTCTGCCCTGGAATCTGTGACTGGTCACTCCTCCAAGGGCCTAGAGCACCATGCTTCACTCTGTCCCCTCCCCATGGTCCATTCGGTTCTCAGGTGCAATCTTATTTTGTTTTAATGAATTTCAGGAAACACAGTGGTCTCTAGCTTAATGGAAACAGGGCTAAGGTGAGTGGTTTGCTGGCTGATTTAAGATTACTAGAGTGTTTCTAAGAGACTTCATCTAGAAACAGATGAGAAAGGGTACCAAATAAAACAGCTTTTTGACAATAAGTTGGAAAAAATAGAAAAGTCTGGCTCCCTAAGACACTGAGGAAGCTCCTTAGAGTGCAGTGTGGGTGGAGGTGGGTGCAGGGCTGAGAGGCACCGAGTGAGCATGTGAGGGGCCTGGGCTCTGCCCAGAGGACAGGTCCATTACTGGCCATCTCCCCATCTCCTCTGCACCCTGGGACGAGCTCACTCATCAGTTCGAGCCCTACAGCTGCCCATGCAGCCACATCTGCATCCATCTGGGAGGCCTGGGGCTGGCTGGCCCTCGCTGGTCAGTAAATCCATGCTCACTGATCTTTCCCCTCCCCCTCCTCATCGCTGATGCCTGGGCAGCCTTTCAGCATCAGTGCTTTCTGCTTTTTGACTCACTGTCTTCCTAGTGATGCTTCCCTGGGTCAGAATGAAGATGGAGGGTGATGGCCGGAAAGCTGACATGGCGGGCTGTCCATGGGCGGCCGGGGTGGGCATCTGTATGTCCCTCAAGGCGTGTTGTGGGCCTCGGCACTTGGAATGCCTGTGTTTTCTGACACTTGACCTAAGAAGCAGCATCTTCAGATTCAGTGTGGACACTGTTATCTGCACTCAGTGATGGTAAAAATGGAAGGCCTGACATCAGACTCCTTGCTGGAGTCATCAGCGCTGTGGAGAATAGGGTGGGATGGGCCATGACAGGTTGGGGGCCCCTCCAAACATATGCAGCTGGCAGCCAAGCCTGGAGTGGCTGGGAGAGCAAGGGATTCAGGTCCAACTGGGGGCATTTCATGCAGCAAAACTGTTGGCACTGATCAACTTTAGGTTTTCTGTTTAACACTTGACGTCTCCATGTCCATACAGAGTGCTGTGCTGATGAGCAGGGAGTGATAGAGAAGAAGGAATCCTTCTGATGACCCACTGGCATCAGTGGGGAGGCTGGTTCAGGACGAGGGGTCCCAAACCAGACAGCTGCATCTGACAGGTCCCACACCACTATAGCCTGACTAAGGCGCTTCCCCAACCTTCCAGGAGCCTGGAGTAGAGTGGTCACTGGCAGGGACTGGGCTCAGCGGAGAGCAGGAAGCATCTTCTTGAGAGCATGCTGGAAATCCAAGAACTCGTATTTCTATGCGGACCCAGACCAAAGCCCTGTGGTCAGTTCTCTCCAAGTGATGATATGGCATTTTGGCACCGTTGTTTCCTATGCTGTTTCCAGCAGAGCGAGGGCACCATCTCTCCCTCTGAAATTCCCTTCATAGCATTAAACTCCATTTCCTCTGGTCTTACCACATTCCCCTGGCCCCTGTCCTCTATTTTCCCCATCACACCCCAAGTAAGATTACCAGTGTACTTCTGGAGGAGACATGAGGGGCCAATAGTGGATGCAAGTTCTGGGTGATATCAGTTCATTTGTGGACCTGATTTTCCAGTGACCAAGTTCAGAATGAACCTCCATCCATAGTTCTTCAGGCAGTCTGTCTATCAGATCTAATCCCTTGAATCTATTTCTCACTTCCACTGTATAATTGTAAGGGATTTGATCTAGGTCACACGTGAATGGTCTAGCGGTTTTCCCTACTTTCTTCTATTTAAGTCTGAATTTGGCAATAAGGAATTCATGATCTGAGCCACAGTCAGCTCCCGGTCTTGTTTTTGCTGACTGTATAGAGCTTCTCCATCTTTGGCTGCAAAGAATATAATCAATCTGATTTTAGTATTGACCATCTGGTTATATCCATGTGTAGAGTCTTCTCTTGTGTTGTTGGAAGAGGGTGTTTGCTATGACCAGTGCATTCTCTTGGCAAAACTCTATTAGCCTTTGCCCTGCTTCATTCTGTACTCTAAGGCCAAATTTGCCTTGATTTAGTTTTCTGGGTGTGACTCAGAAAACTAAGATCATGGCATCTGGTCCCATCACTTTATGGCAAATAGATGGGAAAATAGTGGAAACAGTGACTTTATTTTGGGTGACTCCAAAATCACTGCAGATGGTGACTGCAGCCATGAAATTAAAAGACACTTGAAAGAAAAGTTATGACCAAACTAGACAACATATTAAAGAACAGAGACATTACTTTGTCAATAAAGGTCCATCTAGTCAAAACTATGATTTTTCCAGTGGTCATGTATGAATGTGAGAATTGGCCTATAAAGAAAGCTGAGTGCTGAAGAATTGATGCTTTTGAACTGTGGTGTTGGAGAAGACTCTTGAGAGTCCCTTGGACTGCAAGGAGATCCAAGCAGTCCATTCTAAAGGAGATCAGTTCTGAATATGCATTGGAAGGACTGATGCTGAAGCTGAAACTCCAATACTTTGGCCACCTGATGCAAAGAACTGATTGATATGAAAAGACCCTGATGCTGGGAAAGATTGAAGGCAAGAGGAGAAGGGGACGACAGAGGATGAGATGATTGGATGCCATCACCGACTCTGAGTTTGAGTAAACTCCGTGAGTTGGTGATGGACAAGGGAGGCCTGGAGTGCTGCCGTCCATGGGGTAGCGAAGAGTCAGACATGACTGAGTGAGTGAACTGAACTGAAATTCAGAACTCTGAGAAAATCCAAGATAGCCAGTCACTACACACAGGAGAAGCCCTTAGACTGCAATTCACTTGACATTGGGCACTCACTTCTCACCCTGGCAGGGCTTGATTGACATGGTGAGGAAGTTGAGAAGATTGCAAAAAAGCATGGAAAAAAGATAACAGAAATTAGCCTTCAGAATATCTCTATCAGGATACTGTAGCCCTGTAAAATGTCATTCTTCTTTCAGGCTTCTTTACTTTTCTCTCACCAATCAGGGTGATCTCTGCTCTCATCTCATAGGGTGCCCTGGAGAGATGAGGAGGCTAATAGAGAGAGACCCTAATTCCTGATATTTTCCCATCTGTGGTAACAAGACTCCTTGGTGTTCCCCAATGGGCCCTGCCTCCTGGCATCACCCTTGATTCATCCCCTCCCCTACTCTACTAGGGTTGGTCTCTGTGTCCAATTGAATAAGGTAGATGAAAGTGATGGTTATGTCACTTTCAGGATTAGGTTGTGAAAGACACTGGAGCTGCTCTTTCTTGCTCTGGGTAGATTGGCTGCCATGCCATAAATAGCCCTGTGCCAAGGCCCACCAGGCAGTGCACTGAAACTCCTGCCAACAGCCACAACATTGAGCTTAGAAGTGGATGCTCCAGCCACAGTCAAGCCTTCAGATGATGGCAGCCCCATCTCGTGAGCTGAAAACTTGAGTGCAGATCACAAGAGCCCCTCAGCCAAAACTGCCTGCTCCATCAGCCTCTCCCAGATCCCTGCCTCATAGGAATGTGTGAGAGAGCCAACATTTGTGATTTTTAGCTGCTGGGTTTAGGGTTAATTGGTCACACAGTGATAGATAAGTGATACACCACCCATCCCATGAGCCTCCTCAGTTCTTCCCCTTTTTCTCACATAAACAGATTCTTAGAGTCATCCCAGAAATGTCTGGACCCATGCACCCAGTGAGATGGGTGCACTGAGATAGATGCCCATATGGCTTCCCAGATGGTGCTAGTGGTAAAGAATCCACCTGCAGTACCGGAGCCACAGGAACCATGGGTTCAAACCCTGGGTCAGGAAGGTCCCCTGGAGGAGAGCATGGCAACCTACTCCAGTATTCTTATCTGGAGAATCCCCATGGACAGAGGAGCTTGGCAGACTACAGTTCATAGGGTCGCAAAGAGCCGACTGAAGCGACTTAGCACTTGCAGCAGGCACAATGCCCATACATATACCTCCCTAGGGGCTGAGTATATATTATCCAACTGAGAAAATAGGGCTTACCAGGAGTCCCATGACAAGTGTTTGCAGCCTGAGGAACAAGGGCCAAGGCCCCACCTGAAGGCCGCTCAGACTCTCCTTGTCCCTGAGAGCTGGACATCTTCCCACTGATGCTCGGTGCTCTTTAGCCTCCATGCATGTTCTGCAGCAGCCATGTCTCACTGGAGCTGAGCCCCAAAGGCACAACTGCTGGCTCAGAGTCAGCTGGCATGCTCAGGCCAATTAAAAAAAAAAATCACAACCCAAACTACCGGATGGTTCATTTCCACTGTAAGGGACACAGATATTTACTTCAGTGGTTGGCATCTTCAGTGGTTGACACTTCCATGTTTCATAAGTTAGTGTGTGTGTGTGTGTGTGTGTGCATGTGTGTTTGCACAGGCACACACACACAAGATAAAGATCTGGCCCCCCACAATGAGATTTGACATGAAACCAAGCGAGCCTAGAGGACAGAGTACGTTCTGTAGGGAAAGCTGACTTTGTGTTTAGAGTCCCTCGTTGTCTGCTGAAGGAAAGACTGCTCTGAACAGGCGTGTACTGCCCTGAACGCTGCTCCACCACCACTGCCACCACCTGGAGCTGCAGGGAGTGGCTTTTCACATTCCTAGCTCCCTAGGTTGGTGAGAAGGTTCTCCTGTGCCTTGGCCCCCTGGTTCTTTTTCAGAGAGTTCTGGCTCTTTTCCTCTCTGAGCTTATGGTATTTTAAGCTTTTCTTAGCAGTCACTGGATCTCTCGAAGCTGGAGAAAAGTACAGTGTCTTCTCTTTGGAGGGGTCACCACATCACACAGGCCACTCTGGCCCAGCATGCAACAACCAGAATCGGGGAGGAAGATGGAGGGAGAGTGGGGCAGAGAGGGCACTCACTCCTCCAGAGTTCCCCAAACAGCGCAGGGGTGGTGCTGTAAGGACCGGCGCTTCCCCTTACAGCAGCCCACTGACCGATACAGCCCATCTCGCGGGGCCTCCAGAAAAGTCTCACTGCTTTGTATCCTTCGTATTCTCAGGGCTGCCATATCATGGCGTGTACGTTCTCTTGCCCTCCTTCACTCTCACTCAAATCTGACTTTAATGGGGTCCCTTCTGGTAGCTCAGGTGGTAAAGAATCTGCCTATAATGCAGGAGTCCTTGGTTCGATCCCTGGGTTGGGAAGATCCGCTGGAGAAGGGACTGGCAACCCAATCCAGTATTCTTGCCTGAAAAATTCCATGGACAGAGGAGCCTGGTGGGCTACAGTTCATGGGGTCGCAAAGAGTAGGTCACTATGAATGACTGGTCAAAGACACACATTCTATCTCAAAGCAGAATCAGCTCAGCCTCTATATGCAGCTAGCCAAGGCTTCCCACAGACTCCATTATCCTCCCTCAGATGCAGGAGGGACCACATATCCATTCTGAGTTAAATTAGATCTGGCTTCCTTCAGCTTCAAGACAAACCTGTTGGGATGGTGTCATGTTTCCCAATCATCCTCCTTCTAGGAGGAAGCAAGCTTCCTAATGTCTGGTCCTGGAGAAAGAAGGTGCCAGGTAGGTGTGTGCCTCATGAGATGCAGCTATTTGAGGCAGCACCAGGCTTCCCTACCAGGAGGCCAGGCCTGCAGCCTTCCACCGGGATAGGGGCCAGAGCCAGGGGGACAAACCTGGTAGTCACCCAAAGCAGAAGGCTAGATCCACTTCAGATGTGGGTGAAAAGATTAGACCCCATCCTCAGAAGCCAGGCCATGGTTTCACTCACTCATGTCACCAGTTACCAAAAAAAGTGGTGCCTGGTGCACTGGGGACCCCCGTCCTGACAGTCCTTTAGTGATTGCTTCTTGTAATCCTCTAGAGACCTGCCTCTTAAGGCTCAAATCTGCATGGTATGGGTTGGGCTGCACCCCACAGGCCTGCAAACCTTATAGTTGGCCCAGACTGAAGAAAGAGCTGGGAGACAGCAACAGAGACATCAATGGTTTAGGGACAGGGGATCTTACACAAAGGGTCCTGGAGTGACACCCCACCTTGTGCAGTAGGCAGGACACGGCAGCAGTTTTCGCTACCTGGGGGAGAAAGAGGCTACCATTTACATGCGCAGTTGATGTCAGGTAGTCTCATTGGTTACCAGGGATTGATTAAGCCCTAGAATTAAGAGGATTGGATAGTCATGTGAATGAAGCCGGGACTGGTTAAGCAGGGAAATGCATAGAAAGCAAGAGAACAGCCATCTTAAATGGCATAACAGTACACTTCACCCCTACATATTCTGCTCGACCCTTACAATGTTGGCCCACCCCTCTTCCCAGATATCTCTGGGGTCCCAGATATCTCTGGGGTCCCAGATATCTCTGGGGTCCCAGATGTCGAGGGGCACTGCAACCAAATACCACAAACGCAATACAGACACCAGCAGCTAAAGAGTATCAGGAATCCAAGAGGTGGGCAAACTTTGGAGCCAGATGCTTACCGGGTCAATTTTTCAAGGAAGTCCCAAGGACGACAGAGGCATCTCGTTGCAGACCCAGCAATCAAATTCATTTCACAGGGAGGCTACCGTTGGTTTCCCAGTTCACAGATTCCCTCCACTCAGACTAGGGGTAAAATAGAAGATGTTTAACAAACACGATACAGGTAAGATCATGACCCTGAAGCAGAATACGGGCAGTGACAACATCCTGGGATATCACCATCCCCGCCTGTGGTCTTCATCCTGGTCTGCAGTACCACCCACCTGTCCATCCTCAGTCACTGCAGCCTACTATGTGCCACGTTCTGTAGTGTTTAATCATAACCCATCCTTTGGGAAGATCATTTATTATCTGATATTTCTTATTTTGGTGGAGAATGTGGGCAATGGATTTTTTTAAACAAGGTAATACTAAGACTTTGGGCAAATTATTGAAGTCTTTTGTACCTTACTTTCTGCTTCTGTGAGAATTACATACTAGGCTTGTCTGTGACAGGAAACCCAATAACAATATAAGATTAATTTTCTCATGTAAAAGGGGGTTTTTAGGGCAATGAGGATACTCTGTGTGATGCTATCATGGCAGATACATATCGCTACACATTTATCCAAACCATAGGCCGTAAACACCAAGAGTGAACCCTGGTGTAAACTGTGGACTCTGGGTGTCCATGTGCGTGACGACGTGACAGTGCAGGTTCATCGGCGGTAACACACGTACCTCTGTGATGGGATCTTGATGGTGGGGGAGGCTGTGGGTCTGTGGGGCCCGATGGTATATGGGAACTTGCTGTACCTTCCTCTTAATTTAGCAGTCAACCTAAACCTTCTCTAGAAAGAGTAAGTCTTTTTTAAAAAGAAAAAAACTGCATAGGCGATCATGTGAAGGTCTCCTGGGTACCAGGAATCCTGGCTGCTTGTCTCGTTTATCTGTTATTTACAATCTTCACGTCATGGACTGGGCAGCAGGCCGTATTCCATCTGAGACAAAGAAGAGAGGACAAGGAGGGCAGACCTCACCTTTTCAGGACACTTTCTATTACAGCTGTTGCGAAGGGCACTTCCATTGCACTGGTGGAGCTTAAGTCACATGTACTACACAGGGTACACCTGGTACCCTGTGCATCCAGCTCCCACTCGGGGCCTCTTGCTGAGGTTGAAGAGGAGGGCAGGTACTGGGGGACAGCTAGCAGTCTCCCTCACAGTGTGTAGAGCATGTCCAGGAGGGCCTGGTGTGAGCAGTGCTGATTCCACTGTTGTTAGAAGCAAATAAACTCCTGCTGCTGCTAAGTCGCTTCAGTCGTGTCCGACTCTGTGCGACCCCACAGACGGCAGCCCACTAGGCTCCCCCGTCCCTGGGATTCTCCAGGCAAGAACACTGGAGTGGGTCGCCATTTCCTTCTCCGATGCATGAAAGTGAAAAGCGAAAGTGAAGTCACTCAGTCATGTCTGACTCTTCATGACCCCATGGACTGCAGCCCACCAGGCTCCTCCGTCCATGGGATTTTCCATGCATTACTACAGTATCAAATCCTAGCATCTATTTTCCCCTAACACTGAACATCTCTAATTTCATGCTAACACGTGTCCATGCTGAGGGTACAGCCAGAGTGGCTCTCAGTTCTAGTGTCCTCCAGCCCTTGTGTTTTAAGGGGGAGACCCCTGGGGGTTGAACTTGTGGAGATGAAGGCAAGTGCCAGTGAAAGGGAGTGGATGCTGAGGTGGTGGGAGGTTGGAGCATTTCAAACCCAGCTCTGCCATAGGTCGGGGTAGGGTGGGGGTGGGGGGGAGGCTGTCATGCCCCCACCCCTTGAATTAAAAAATATGTTCAAAAGAAATTCAAAAACTATTATCTGTGGACTTGATTCCCTACCTAGGTTCCCAGAGACGGAGGCTCATCCCGGCGCTGTCCCTTGACACCCCCTCCCCCGTGAGAAAACCCACCAATAGCGCGGGCGTTCGCTGGGTGGATGGCCCCTTGCGCAGCACCCAGAGGGGCCTCGGGGAACCTTTTGAGATTAAAGTCTATGAAATCGACGACGTGGAACGGCTGCAGCGGCGACGAGGGGGCAGCAGCAAGGTGAGCCTCCTCCACCCCGCGCCCCCGCAGGTCCCCTTGTCGGCCCCTCAGGGACAGTGCTTGAGACGGGGGCACAGGTCCCGGACACCCCCAGCGGCTTCCGCGCGGGTGGGAGGCGAGGGCTGCTCCGGCCGGCAGCCAGGCCTGTGCACCCAGCTCCTCGGGAGAGCCGCCTATTTCTCCACCTGGAGACGTGGAAGGTTCAAAGACCGGGAGAGCTGGTGGGCTCTCCGGGCTTTTCTGGCTCCAGCTTGGGACGCCAATCGCCTTCTAAATTTGGGATAAGCCTGTGATAGTCCTGTCTCTGTGCGTGGGCGTCAGAGCTGAACCCCCTGCGCCCTCCTTGCACAGACTATAAGAAGTATTCCTTTCCAGAAGAGGTTGCGTGGGCCGGATTGGAGCTGAAGGTCCCCGTTTCCTTCCCTCTTCACCTCCCGTCTCCTTCTCATCTTCGTCCTAGGAGGTCATGTGTTTTAACGCAAAACTGAAAATTCTGGAGCATCGCCAGCAGAGAATCGCGGAGGTCCGAGCCAAGTACGAATGGCTGATGAAGGAGCTGGAGACGACCAAACAGTATCTGATGCTGGACCCTAACAAGTGGCTCAGTGAATGTAAGGCCCATCACTGCAACTCCCGGGTTCACCCACTAAACAGACCAGGCCGAGGGACAGAGACGCTGTCTGAACCCCATCCCTGCCCATCTGCTGGAGGCAGCTTCCCTGAGCTTGATCCCACTCTCCTGGGAGCAGATGGGGAGGAGGGGGCAGCGGGGTGGTGACCATTGCTCTTGCCGGATTATTTCTTGTGTGTCTCAGTCCAGAGCGCCTGAAAATGAGATATTTTTTTCTCCCCCTGCATGTGGTGGACGATCACCCAGACATGAAGGCTATATTACAAATCTGCTCCCAGGCCACAAAATCACATTGCATATCTATCCTGAAATAGACAAGAATTTATAGAGCTCTTAATGGGGTAGAATGTGCAATCCTAGAAAAGCCTCACAAAGAACCCAGAAAGAAAAAAAAAAAACCAAACACATTTTTGAGTGAAAAGAATAACATTCACAGTGTTATTTCCATTTAATAGAAAGCCCAGGATGACAGCGACCATCTAGTAACAATTCAGAACAATTTTGCTCTCTTTGAAAGATAGATTCAATTGTCTCTTATTTATTTGTTCCTAACCATTCCATTTACCACAAAATAAAGCTCAGATCTGGTCCCAACTGTTTCAATGATATGGGGCTCAGTGCTGGACAACTTAGCCTCTGGAATAAAATGTGTTACTTCCACTAGAATTCCTTTCCCTCCTTTCCTGTCCTGCACTCACCAGCTCTTCCTTGTGCCTCCCTCTCTTCACGACTGACCCCTGAATGTCACAGCACCTCTTCCCAGCACTCCCAGGTCAGTGCAGGGAGCATGACAGGCAGAGTCTGGAGCTAAGGTTTAAGAAAAATACTGGGTGAAATGATCCTGAGCAAAGAGGAAAGGACAGAATTTGCCAGCCTCCTAGCTGTGCCCTGCCACTTTCACGGCATGTCTGCAGGTGGCTTCCTTTCCCTAACGATGCAGTAATAACATCACCCTTGAGTACCCCATCGGTTCATGTGAGGATCAGACAAGCCAATAGGAGGACAGGACACTGGGGCCAGTTATCACGATGCATCTTATCATGTTGAGTTATACCATGTGTGGTGTCAGCCACAGTCATGCAGAGCCGCTCTGGGTGTGGCTGTGAGACCTCGGGTAAGATGCTTAACCTCTCTGAGCCTTGATTTCCTTAACTGTCAGATGGAAAACATAATGGTTTGCCCATCTCATAGAGTTGTTGGGAGAGTGAATGAGCTACTGTCGGTCGAGTGCTCCTTACACTGCCTGCCAGTGATGAAAGCTCAGTATTTAGTAGTAATTAGTGTTTGTATTACTAGAGTTAATGAAAATAGCTGTTCTCAAAGGGCTGAGGAATTTGATTTCCTCAGTGCCTGGTTGCCTGATGCACCAACGGGGGCCCCTTGTTAGAAATCCTGACAGAGACACAAACTCCTGCTCTCCAGGGTATTTCCCTCTAAGCTGTGATGGGGCAGACAAGACACGAACAAGGACATTAGCTGAAGTCTGGCCATGGCATAAACATGGAGCCTAATGCTGGTCTCTCCCACCTGTACACACCCTTTTCCTTCTTCCATGAATCCTCTGGCACTTTAGAATCCCAGGGGCACACATTCAGCAGCTCCTCTTCTTCATTTTTATCCTTTCATTAACATTTTTGAGAGCTGTTTATGCCTGAGGCAGCCTTGACAATTGTCTTCATCTTACAAAGTCACACTTTTCCCAGGAAGTGAGCTGCTTAAACATCGGTACAAATGTAGATGCTTCCAGGAAACAATTGCTTCCTTCTTGCCTTTGTTCGTGTCAGGAATCAGTGATTTTTTTTTTTTTTTTTTTGCTGAGAAAAGTAATGAACAGAAAGAAGGCCACATGAAAGGAAAAGCTCAGAGATTGGCCCTTCAGGATGAATTAAAATCAAGAATGACAAAAAAAAAAAAAATCAATGAGGCTGTATGCTGACTATTCCCTGGATAATAGGCAGGGTGTTGGCATAGACTGAGGTTCGTGAGACTGTACAGGAGACAGGGATCAAGACCATCCCCATGGAAAAGAAATGCAAACAAGCAAAATGGCTGTCTGGGGAGGCCTTACAAATAGCTGTGAAAAGAAGAGAAGTGAAAAGCAAAGGAGAAAAGGAAAGATATAAGCATCTGAATGCAGAGGTCCAAAGAATAGCAAGAAGAGATAAGAAAGCCTTCCTCAGCGATCAATGCAAAGAAATAGAGGAAAAGAACAGAATGGGAAAGACTACAGATCTCTTCAAGAAAATTAGAGATACCAAGGGAACATTTCATGCAAAGATGGGCTTGATAAAGGACAGAAATGGTATGGACCTAACAGTAACAGAAGATATTAAGAAGAGGTGGCAAGAATACACAGAACTATACAAAAAAGATCTTCACGACCAAGATAATCATGATGGTATGATCACTCACATTTCTGCTTTATTGACTATGCCAAAGCCTTTGACTGTGTGGATCAAAGTAAACTGTGGAAAATTCTGAAAGAAATGGGAATACCAGACCACCTGACCTGCCTCTTGAGAAATCTGTATGCAGGTCAGGAAGCAACAGTTAGAACTGGACATGGAACAACAGACTGGTTCCAAATTGGGAAAGGAGTATGTTGAGGCTGTATATTGTCACCCTGCTTCTTTAACTTATATGCAGAGTACATCATGAGAAACGCTGGGTTGGAAGAAGCACAAGCTGGAATCAAGATTGCCGAGAGAAATATCAATAACCTCAGATATGTGGATGATGCCACCCTTATGGCAGAAAGTGAAGAGGAACTAAAAAGCCTCTTGATGAAAGTGAAAGAGGAGAGTGAAAAAGTTGGCTTAAAGCTCAACATTCAGAAAACGAAGATCATGGCATCTGGTCCCATCACTTCATAGGAAATAGATGGGGAAACAGTGGAAACAGTGTCAGACTTTATTTTGGGGGGCTCCAAAATCACTGCAGATGGTGACTGCAGCCATGAAATTAAAAGACGCTTACTCCTTGGAAGAAAAGTTATGAGCAACCTAGATAGCATATTGAAAAGCAGAGACATTACTTTGCCAACAAAGGTCTGTCTAGTCAAGGCTATCATTTTTCCAGTGGTCATGTATGGATGTGAGAGTTGGACTGTGAAGAAAGCTGAGTGCCAAAGAATTGATGCTTTTGAACTGTGGTGTTGGAGAAGACTCTTGAGAGTCTCTTGGACTGCAAGGAGATCCAACCAGTCCATTCTGAAGCAGATCAGCCCTGGGATTTCTTTGGAAGGAATGATGCTAAAGCTGAAACTCCAATACTTTGGCCACCTGATGAGAAGAGTTGACTCATTGGAAAAGACTCTGATGCTGGGAGGGATTGAGGGCAGGAGGACAAGGGGACGACAGAGGATGAGATGGCTGGATGGCATCACTGACACAATGGACGTGAATCTGAGTGAACTCCGGGATTTGGTGATGGACAGGGAGGCCTGGCGTGCTGCGATTCATGGGGTCACAAAGAGTCGAACATGACTGAGCAACTGACTGGAACTGAACTGGCGTAGAAATATATATGCTGGGATCCATTTTTTTTTCAAATTTCCTAATTCTGATGCCACTTTCAAGGTGATCCAATAACATAGTCTGATGTGGATATGGTATGGGGAGCGTTTGTTTGTTTGTTTTAGACTGGTGTTCAGGAGCCTCCACCTTATTTCGAGCTCCCGTCCTTATTAACTATATGACCCTGAACAGGACATCCCTTCTCTGAGCTCTGTTAGCTCCCCTACAAAAGAAGTCAGCCCTGATTTCCACCCCAGATTTTCTGATAGCTCGTTGCAGTTCTCAAACCACATTCACAGTCATCGTTTCTTCTTGCTTCTACTCTCCATAGCAACTCTAGTTAGGAAAGTAGGCAGGCTAGGGATGACTCTTGTGTTACTTTTAAGGACCCTGTGCCAGCAAAGGTTAGGTGTGGCCTCCTTGGCAGTCAAGTGCAGGCCTCCTGCCTTGGATTCCAGGGCCACCCCACTGCCTTGGCTGCTGTCCACGCCTGTCCTCCCCACGCTGGACACTCTGCAGCAGCCCACCACCCTACCCAGTCACAACTGGACCAACTAGTAGCCAGTGGCACAGGAGAGGTGGCCACAGATAATTGCCCTTGAGGAACTGAAGGAAACCGACTTTTAACCCTGTGCAGGTCTGAACTTTAGGGACAGAATCTGGGTCCTAAATCTTGCTTGTCTTCTGAGCAAAGAATTGTAATTATTTTTCATCAAAGTATAGTTGATTTACAATGTGGTGCTAATTTCTGCAATATAGCAAGATAATTCAGTTGCATGCACATATATATATACATTTATATAACATATATATATACATTTTTATGTTTTTTCCATATGGCTTATCACAAGATATTGAATAGAATTCCCTTTGCTATACAGTAGGATCTTGCTGTTTATTCATCCTATATATAATACTTTGCATCTGCTAATCCCTAACTCCCAGTTCGCTCCCTCACTGCCCTGCCCCTTAGCAAAGACAAGTCTGTTCTCTGTGTCTGTGAGTCCAGGAATCTAGTTATTAACATGTGCGTGCATGCTAAGTTGTTCAACTCTTTGTGCCCCTATGGAGCCTGTTGGGCGCCTCTGTCCATGGGGATTCTCCAGGCAAGAACGCTGGAGTGGGTTGCCATACCCACCTCCAGGGGATCTTCCCGACCTAGGGATTGAACCTTAATCTCTAATGTCTCCTGCATTGCAGGTGGGCTCTTTACCACTGAGGAACCGCAAGGTTTAGATCCCTGGATGGGGAAGATCCCCTGGAGAAAGGAACTGGCAACCCACTTCAGTATTCTTCCCTGGAAAATTCCATGGACAGAGAAGCCTGGTGGGGTAGCAAAGAGTCAGATAGGACTGAAGCAACTTGGCACACACACAGAGCCTCAATTAAATGTCCCCGGGATCTAGTGTTATCATTAGAATGGAGGGCCCCAGTACAGTTGCAAGTAGCAAAGGGTTCTGTTGCCGACTTGAGAGCTGCAGAGGGTCAAGGGCACGGCGGTGCTAAGACCTCCCGGCGCAGGCGCAGCAGCCTCGGGACCGAGCCGTCGGGTCACCCTTCCCCGTGGGCAGCGCGTTCCCATCGGGCTTCTCCTTCTTTGCAGTTGACTTGGAGCAGGTTCTGGAGCTGGATTCCCTGGAGTACCTGGAAGCGCTGGAGTGCGTGACGGAGCGCCTGGAGAGCCGCGTCAACTTCTGCAAGGCGCACCTCATGATGATCACCTGCTTCGACATCACCTCCCGGCGCCGCTGACCGGAGCCGCCCGGCCCGGCCCTCGCTCCCGAGCCGCAGGCAGCCGCGCTGGGCCGGCCCTTAGTGCCGGCGCCGCTCAGAGACCACGGAAGGAGGACGAAGGTTGGTGGCAAGTCTGGAGTGAGCGTGGAGCGGAAGGCGAGTTTTTCTTTTGTTTTCTGTAGGGACGGTGCAGACGCCAGACACGCAGGAGAGGAGCGAATGATGGGAAGCCCAAGGGACGTGGAAGCCCCCGTGAGACTGAAAAAGCACTTTGAGGAACTTTGAAGAACTTGTTTGTACATAAGAACTGCTGGCAAAAGAGACCTCCCTCTTCTCCTGGTTTGTGAGAAAGGGCGAGAGCGGACGTGGGATTGTTGTGGAAAGTTAAAACAAAACAACAACAGGTTTCCCCGAATGACTGATTAAGTGCCTTGCAAATCTTTGTTATTATCCAAACGTTTATGTTGATATTTTCTTGTGTACAGATGGTGCTAGTCAAGATGAAAACAACAACATGAACAACTCGAACACATTTTTGCAATGTATTTACAGCTCGTTTTCTCTTGGTGTTTTAGCCTATTTCTGACTTGCTATTTCTAAGTAAGTTGTGTTTGTAGAGCTCTTTCCTAATCAGTATTGCATATGAATAAATGTTAACTGTCTGCTATGGTTCTGCTGGGAAGGCCACTCAAACAGAAGCTAGAGACTTCTGGGCCCAAGCCAGTGTGATTCCAGGGACGGTTGGAACCGCAGGTGATGCTCATTGCCACCTCCCACCAGTGGCAGGGTCAGAGGGCAGACTTGGAGGTCGATTATGGAGCAGGCGCACGTGAGCGTGAGAGAAATGGGTGTGTCTTCAGGGGGAAAGGAGCCTCTATGACCCTGGCCCTCCTGACCCTTTGAGTGGAATGTTTGTGCTGAATAGTTTCCCCTCCAAGTCCTGAGGCACTCAGTTCAGTTCAGTTACTCAGTCATATCTGACTCTTTACATGTCCTGAGGCACGTAAGACTGGTTCCTTTTTACCCACGAAGCTGAGGTCCTCAACAACATTTTTCATATTCATTTTTATTCCAAAGATTCTGGATCTAAAGAACACTTGAACCAGTTCAACGGAGCCATATTTTTTGTTCCTCAGTTTTGCAAATTTATTAGAGCAGAGGATTTTTCCCAGTCTGGAGACCTTCTTGGACTTGTAAATGCTCAGAAATGGAAGTAGTATTGGTCCAGAACAAGGAAGGATGGGGGGCGGGGTTACACAACTTTTCTGTTGTCCAGAGTGCTATTTAATGCAAGAAGTTCCAGTCCTTTTGAACAAAAGCCTCCATACGAAGAAAGGACCAGGCCTCTCTGCTCAACCTTGACACCTGAAGGCAGGGAAAGGTTTCCTGTCATACATTACACACCTGTGGGGGCCAGGGTTTCATGCATGTGGGTGTACAAGGCTTGACTCCAGGAACTTTGGACTTTATTCTCAAATTGAGATGTCCATCTCTGCCACAATTCTCTTAGGGATTAGTATACCCATTTTAGTGATGGAAACCCAAAGCATGGAGTGGTCCAGGGATTATCTAATAACAGCTGTGCAACAGCAGGGTGTTTACCTATCTTCCAGTCAGGGCCTTCTTCCAGGCCTCTCTAGCCAGGCCATTGATAGACGTGCCCAGGATTTTCCAGAGTATTGTTCTTTTTGACCTCAAATGCAACATAACTTCATGAATTTATTTCCAGGCGAGGCAGTCCTGGCTAACTGACTCCTCAGCCCCAACTGCTCCCCAGGGAAAAAGAACAATTGCATTTGTCAATGCTCCTTTGTACATATGCAGCCCAGCATAGCTGGCTAAACAACTGGCAAAGCTTATTGAACCCAGTAAATGGGAACCGAAGTCTTGTGAGCTTCATAGTGCAGCCCTTTACTGGTCAGAACAGGGCACAGACAACCCCCTAGACTAGGAGCCAGCTTCTGTCTGGCTTTACGTTCAATTCAAACTTGCTCCTATGGCACCGTGCACACAGAAGCTATGCTCCATCTGATAGCTAACACGGGCTAAAATATAGTGAAATGTTACTCCAGAATGGATGATTTCCCCCTCCTGTTTAACAAGTCACCTTGGGAGAGGCAGGCCACCCCCACCCTAACCCCATTCTGCAGGGCAGCCCCATGATTCTTGGGCTGGGGTGTGCTCTGGTCTCTGCACTTGCGTAAATGAACTTGTTAAACAGCAGCCTTAATGGAAATAGCTGGACCCCAAGAGATGTCAACCTGTTGAATTTGTTTGGATTTTCCACTTGGCAACCCTTTGTTTGCTGGCTTGAAATATACTATTTCATGGAAAGCCTTTGATTGAAGGACTGTCAAAGGGATCTTTCTCTTTGTTGGAAACATACACATTTGATTAGTAATCAGTGTCCTTAGCTTTTGCCCTGGCCGTATCTTCCCCACAGGTTACTTCACTGAGCTGAGTTCCTTAATAGACCAGCAAGGGGGCCCTCGTGCCTTTCCTGGAATGAGACTAAGTAGAAACATCTATAGGAATTTCAAATCTTGATCAGTGAAATCTTTCCTAGGGGTAATGGCCTTCAGTTTGCATCCTGCCTAAACCTGCTTTATATGTAACAACTTTGTGAGATAGCAAAGGGTTGAATAAAACCAAGAGCTCTCTTGCCAAGTCAGATTGGCCTCTTAAAATGCCACACTGTTGAACTTCTCGCAGGCTGCTGTTGGCCATGGAGTAGGGTGAACGACTTGGCATGGAGGTTGTGCATTCTGACTTTTTCCTTTTTTTTTTTTCTGTTCTGACCTAAGTCAGCTACAAACAACATACCAAGTATTGATGAACTCTGTGAAGAAATCATGAATTTTATGCTATCATGTGATTGCTCCTGGTTCTATCAGTTGATTGTACAGCTGATCAGCTGTCGTGCAGCAGTTCTAGTAACCGAAGAACAACTTCATTCAATGACCAAATGTGAAGTGGTCCAGGTCCCCTTGTGGTTTTGATGACAGATAACCTAGGAAGGCAAAGAGAATGTCAAAGAACCCATTATTCTATTATCCACAAATGAAAGGCTCAGAAAAATATTTACTTGAAATTAGCATCTAGAAGCCTTGATTCTTTGTCTGAAATCGTCTTCCCTCTCCAAAGTTCAGCTCAGTGTGAGGTGGAAGCATTAGCACAAAACTCAGAGCCCGAAAGGGGAATAGTGACGTTGTTCCCTAGGAGTAAATCCATAGTGCATCTCACGATGGTGTTTCATGTTGCCACAGAGTGAGAGTTTGCTTTATCCTGGGCTTTCAAGCCGCACCTGAGAGCTGGAACCTTTGATCTTCTCATCCTTGAATTCCCCTCTACATCATGGGGAAGTTGTCGCTAACTTTCATCTCTTCCAGACTTGAAATTGAAACACCCCGTCTGTTGTTTTCTCTGCAGTTGCTATTCTGAAGGTGGGGAGCTTGAGATGCGGAAGCAGAAGTTGGTCCTGTGTTGACTCAGGTGGGGTTCATACAAGAGATCCCAAACTGGGGGGAGATAAAACGCTGCGATAAAACGCTATGCAGCCCAGAGTGGGGAATTCAGCAGGCAGGAATTTGGCCATTTGTCATAAATTAGTCTTAAACTTGAAGTCTGTGTTCCTGGAAGGTGGCAGTGACTTCATTGTAGCCGCAGAAACCATCCAGGGCTGTGGTTCAAATAGTCTGACTCATACATATGTATCTTACACTGGTTCTCGGATTCCTGTTCATTTTGAGCAAAAGACCGTTTATGGGCTTAAGGTGCTGATCATGAGTTTTGGTTACTCCGTCAGCCTTTATCACAGGTGTTACTATTCAAAAGCAGCTGTCTGACCTGGGTTTCTTGGGATGGAGGTAGAGCTTGCAAGAGCCTGGGCTTTTGTTAAGCTCTCTGTCCACACAGTTGTCTCTGTCATTGGCCACTGCTGATGTGTAATCAAGGCTCCCACCACGAATAACGATGTGATGAATGTTTCTAAATTCCCTATTCCATAAAGGGTTTGGGCCGTAACAGACATTACTGAAGATGAGTTAATTTCAAAATGGAAACTAGAAGAATTGATGAATTTACTCATTGTGCTTTTCCTGCTGGAATATTAGCCCCACTCTTAGAGCACATATTAAAAGGTTTCCTCACTTTTAAAGGCAATGTATTTTAAACCCTGAAACCATGCCTATAAGAAACATGTTGAAAGCCCCATTCTTGATGAGTTGATGCTGGATAAACGATCCATTGGCACTGGTCCTGGGGCCTGCCTGCTGCCCCCACCCAGGCAGTACTGCCTATCTTCCCTCATAGAGGATGCTCTTCAGCAGTGCCACACTGAAGCATGACTGCCTAAGGGAGGCCAGTGCAGCCCGCTTTCCTCTGTGCCCAATGAAGCAAAACTGACACTCAGTCTCACCGACAACTGCCAGCAAATGGTCTAAGTTTTTTTGGGGGGGTGGGGGGCTAGTGGGAGGACAAGGTGATAGAATATAGTGTTCCTTTGGATTCTAACCTCTCTTTCTCTTCCTCCAGCAAAGATCTGTCAACACTTCTGGGTAAAATCTTGCAAATTGTGTCACTTAACAATCATCCTGAAAAAATACATACCTGTTCCAAACTGTTTGTCATTTCCAGATTAAAGCATCATTCCAATCCAGGAGAGGCTCATCTTCTCAAAAAATAAATAAACAAACACAAAACTTTTTTGCACAATTTTAGAGGCTACTTATCCCATCCCTAAACAAACACATTCTGCTTTTTGGTGGCCCCCCCTCAGAACCAGAGATGATGTCATAATATCAGAGACATAGTGGTGCTTGAGGTGGTATCAAGGCTTCAGTGCATATAATTAATATTCTCTAAATGCATTTCCCAGTGTCTGTATGTGTATTAGAGTGAGTCCTGAAGTGCGGGCCCAGGCACATCTATTTTATATAGATAGAGAAATTACCTTCAAAACGAAAGAGGCTCACTGTTTCATTCCCCATACTGCTCACCAATACCCCACATTGTCATATTCACTTTATGAAGAAGTGATAATTTATTTGTAAACTTGGGCTGCGGTTTTGTAGCATTGCTTGTGTTTTATATTATTTATACATCATGGTTGGAAATGCGATCCAAGTGCTGTGCATCGAGGTGTAAGTTTGGTGCATCTGCCTATGGCTGTTTGTTCGCCTCACTCTAAGAAAGCTCCATTAACAGAGACACAGGTACCAGAAAGGAAAGAGAAATCAATCAGGAGAACAGGGACTAGGGTCCAATCCTCGAAGTACAGGACTGAGTTCAAAATGTAGTTTGTTTCTATAGTAAGTAAGTAGCTGAAAGGGAAAAGATCCTTTCCTTTTGAACTTGATGATAATGGACTTGGAAAGCAGCCTCCACAGGCCTTAGTGAGAGAGGATCCAGCCTCTTCCTGCTGGTCCCACACTAAATTTCTGAAAAGTGCAGACAGTATTAGGTTCCAACATTTCCCTGAGAAACCCCAGCACCCCCGGTGTTCCTAAAGGGGGTTTGGAAAAGGAACCTGAAATTCCTTACCTTGGAGATATATATATATACATATATATATATATATAGTACATGTTCTTTTCTGGAGAAACCAAAGCACTTTAGTGAGTCTTAAAACCCATAATACTTAAGGCATCTTGTCCCCTCCCTGGATCCCCTAGAAGCTGGGAGGGGCTGGGGGCTCAGTAGTCTCATTTGAGAGGCAGCTAAACCTAGGAGAAAAAGCCTTGAGCTTGGGCTAAGGAAGCCAGTCTCCGGGTCTGGTTTCCTTACTTGCTATGCAACCATGGGCAAGTCGCTTCACTTTGCTGGGCCTGTGGCTCGCCGATGGAAGATCGGGGGTTATATTAGCTGCCCATCTGGGATAGTGTAAAGAGAAAGGTATAGGAAGTGCTTTGAAGAGATGAAAGCTCTGCATTGGAGCTGGGGATAATCATTTTAGATGAAGAAACTGAAGTCAATAGCTAACGACTGGCCCAAGTTCACAGAGCAGGTTTATAGCAGAACCGGGATCTGAGTCCAGCATTTTGGACTCTGCCCACAAGGTGCTGTTGTACCAGGCGTGTGATATGTGGACACCCACCACACTGAGGGACTGACGTGTGTGTGTGCACGGGGGCGTATACGGATGCATGTGTACAGAAGGTATGTGACATGGTGGAAGAACATAGGACAGAAAACCTGGGTTCGAACTCCAGTTTTGACCATAGTCCTATGGCCTTGGATATATTACCCAACTTTTCTGGAACACAGTTTTCCAATCTGTAAAATGAAGACAGTGTGCTAAATGATCTTTGTGGTTCCTTCAGCTCTAGTCATGTATGTACGTGTATATAAATATGCTAATCTGTAGAAATGGGCCAACTTGAAAATTGGAGACAAGACCTGCCCAAGTGCATTTATTGTGTCAGAAGCAGTGAATTCATAAACAATTCATAAAATCTTTTTTTAAATTCAATGGTGGTATTTAATGTCATTGTGTTAAATTCACTATTTGGATAAAAGATTGGTGCCATTTTAAAAATGAAGTTCTTAGCTTACAAGTGTTTGCTGTTAAAAACTTTTAATAAAATTTGTTAAAAGTCAGAAATTCAACTATTCTGTACTTGGGTAGGTCCCAGCAGCCTATTTGCAAACAGGCTGGTTTTGTGTATGGGCCTTCACATAGCGATAAAAGAGTTAACTGTTGGCTTGATCTTGATAAAATGTGAGCAGGCTACCTGGAGAACAGTCTGGAAATGAAAATTATAGTTCTCAAAAACTGGTGACATGATTTCATTAAGCTGTGTGCCATTTCCAGTGTGAAGACATTGTTTGCTGGCTACGATCTCTGACTTTTTGTGGCATATGAGGTGTAAAATGTTGTCGAAAAAGAATCTGGTGTTTAAAAAGAATCAACCTATGGTGGCATTAAATGTTCACTTTTCTCCTGCTCAGAGTCATGAATTCCTCTCTCCAGTTTATCCTTCTGAACAGAGGAGGGAACAATTCAAGGTCCGGGGCAAGGGCATCTCACTAGAGCAACACCTTGGCTGAGGACTTCCTCCCAGGCCCCTGGGCCTTCCTAGGATGAAGCCTGTCTCCTCCCATTGTGGGGCTGGCCCCCAACAAGTTCAGAAGCTCAGGCAGGGGTGAGTGGATGTGGGGCTGAGTCCTGCATCCCTGAAAGTCTGCAGGTTAATGATCGCACATGAAACATGTCAAGAAGTTAGGTGTTGATGTGGTGATGGCTTTGTTGGCCTATGGACTCCGTCTCAGTCCAGTGCCTCTGGGACTGATACAGAATAGAGGCCTTGACAGTCATGAAGACTGCTTGGGCCTGGACACACAGCCCCTTGTCACAACTGTGCTGTTCTCACCTGTAACTAGGTATACTCAGGTGAGAAAGCAGGAACAGGCCAGAAACTGGAAGAAGGCCTGCCAATGAATTGTTCTTGAGGGTCCCCCATCCTCAAGAACAGTCTGGTGCCTTCCACTGAAGGTATTCCCCTGGGCAGCATGAGACACTTCTCAATGGTGGTAACCCCTCCATCCAATGAATGAGTGCTCTGCAGTCTGAGAGAGAGGGCAGCAACCACTCCTAGCAAATCACACTCATTGTTCCTGGCATGGCGTGCTCTGAATCCTTGTCTCCTGCTTTACCGAGCCAGCCTGGACACACACAGCTCCCACCCACCTGCTCCTCTTGTCTCCACATCCTACACTGGACCTTTGTGGGCTCACTTTGGGCCACTGTAGCAGAAGTCATAAGTTCTTAAGAAGCCAGGAGTCATAAGGGTTTTCTAGACAAAATGCCTTCAATAGAAGAGCTGGTGGAGGGGATGCCTAGCCCTGGCCGTCCCCTTGGAGTAAAGAGACCATAAAGACAGCACCTAGAACTGCTTCTAACCCCTCGCTCTTCCCTCAAGGGAGGACTACCAAATATGTGATCTTATTTGTTGTTTAGTCTCTAAGTCATGTCCAACTCTTTCATGACCCCATGGACTGTAGCCCGCCATTCTCCTCTGTCCGTGGGATTTCCCAGACAAGGATATTAGAATGGGTTGCCATTTCCTACTTCAGGGGATCTTCCCAAAACCCAGAGATTGAACCTGCTATCTCCTGCATTGGCAGGTGAATTATTTACCACTGAGCTACCAGGGAAACCCATGATCTTACGCGGATTTGTCTCCTAAACCATTAAGCTCTCCAAATTGTTATTAACATAACTGTTATGTTTTTCGTCCTTTCCATCCTGTCTTTTGGTCTCAGGGAGGACATAATGACTGTGTCTATCATGGGAGCATGGCACACTCCTGCAGACTTGGGGACTGGAAGGACATAAAAACCAAAGCAAGGTGACACCGCCTTCCAGCAGCAGCAGACCAGGCCATTGCTACCTCTGCGTGGAGAAAATGCTGCCCTGTCTCACTTAGGGCCCACGGCAATGTCTGATCTTCCAGTTGAAGGTTTTGTTTCCAGAAAACCTTTATAAACATACAGAGCACTTGAATGTAAACACATTGGCCTGTCAGCAGCCAGTGTACCTAGCACCAATGGGTGTCTCTTGTTCTTCTATATCCCCAGGGTCTAGAACAGCATCTTGAATGTGGCACTCAAACAATACTAATTGGATGCATGAGTGAATGAGTGAAAGGGTCACCTTTGGAAGAAGAGGGGACAGAAAACTCCTGGGCAGAAGTGTGTGGAAATGTCAGACTTCTTTAACAAAAGAAATGAAGGTCTGCAAACACCTCTTTGGGCATGAAGTCCATAATTACAATCTGCACCAGGCCCGCACCAGGCAAACTGGAGCCCTTGCTTACCAGACACACAGCCCTGATTTCCCCACCACTGAGCAGCCTTGGCCTTTGGGCCTCCTAGAGATAGAAGAGTAGCATTCAAGCACATGGATGCCTTCTCACCATTTACAAAGTAACCATGGGACAAATCTTCAGTGAGGGCTTGCTTTGTCTCAGACACTGCTGGGGCTGAAAACAAAACAGACTCCAGCCTCCAAGAGCTCAGTAAGCTGGCAATACCAGCTGGCAAACAGAAACCCCATTATAAACAGGCAAACACAGTTCCCCTCAAGGTAGGGTGACAGTTTCTCCTGCCAGCCCCCACGACATTCCCCTTTTCATCTATTTGGAACCTGGGGCCAGACCTCACCTCCAAAAGAATCTTCTTGGGCCCAAGATTGGGAGGACAAGGAGGGGGAAAGGATGGAGAGCAGAAAAGTATGGATCACCCTGCAAGTCACCTTATTTCTCCTATGGAAGTTCACTCCCCATGGGGTCCCAGGCTGGCCCAGCCCTAAACCTGTCTGCTGAGGCTTGTCATCCCCGGGGCTGCTCAGCTGAGTCCTCTAGCCCTTGTTTGGAAGCCTTCTCCCTGCACTTACCAAGAGTCTGAAAAGAATCCAGGAGGGGTTTAGGAGTGAGGGGTAGATTGTTCCCCCCAAGCCAACATGGCCTCTCTATCTGGGGAAGAGACCTGGAGGTCACCTGAGGAAGTTGCTCTGGGAGCTCCCGGTCCACCTGTGTGCTGGGTAATCCACTTATTTTTTGAGTTGCTTCCCTGGTGGCTCAGATGGTAAAGAGTCTGCCTGCAGTGCCAGAGACCTGGGTTTGATACCTGGGTCAGGAAGATCCCCTGGAGAAGAAAATGGCAACCCAGTCCAATATTCTTGCCTGGGAATTTCCATGGATGGAGAAGCCTGGAAGGCTACAGTTCATGGGGTCACAAAGAATCCGACATGACTGAGTGACTTAACTCTCTCTCTCTCCCGCTTATTTTTTTGTTTGTAATTGTTAAATTGCCCTTGATCTACCCATCCTTGGACACCTTCCTTCCATAGCAGTCCCAAGTCCAGATGTGTATGTTACATTGTCTTGTGTGTGCTTGGAAGAAAAACTCGAAATAAAGGCTTTCCACCAAACCACAGAGCTCCATCCACAAACCCCAAGTTCCCTGAAGAGCCAGCAAGAAAAAGTCTTAAAAAAGAAAAAAAACTAGGATTTTGAAAAGCTAGAAATAGAAAATAAAAATTATCTTTAATCTCACTTCAGAGAACCACTGTGATAATAGACACACAAAAACACCTGTACAAATACTGGCTAATCATAGACTTAACCCTTTTTCAAAATTTGCTTTCCTCCTCCTTAATAATCTTACCCTGTAGCTCAATCAGTAAAGAAGCTGCCTGTGATGCAGGAGACCTAGATTCAGTCCCTGGGTCAGGAAGAGCCTCTGGAGAAGGGAATGGCAATCCACTCCAGTATTCTTGTCTGGAGAATCCCTGGACAGAGGAACTTGGTGGGCTACAGTCCATGAGGTCGCAAAGAGTCAGGCACAACCGAGCGACTAACACTACTACCACTAATAATCCTACGGTGCACATTTATTTCCCCAGTCAAGAACATGTGTTCTTACAACTAATGTTTAATGGCTCCTGAATATTCCATCTGGTGGATTAACCATCATTTCGGTACTACCGTTCCTTGCTATTGGACCTTAAAATTGTTTCCACTTTTTTTGGTATAAACTACATTACAATAAACATATTGAACATAAATCTCTTTTTTACATCTCTGGCAAGTCTCTTGGGATAAATCCCTAGAAGTGATTCCTCCCAAGAGGAATCCAAGATTACAAGGTGTTTTATACACAGAGAGTGGCCATGTTTTAAACCAACATTACAAGGCATTTTATACACATGGAGAGTAACCTGAACAATTTAAAGCCCTCCTCCAATGGCCCCATTTACAGTCATCTCTTCCTCTCTAAATTCCTATTTCATTGACTCAATTACTTGTTCACCCCACAAATATATATCAAGAAGTTCCAAAGTGGGATGAGTTCTTGCTCTAAGATGCAACAAGTCCTTATACATTCCTTTGTATCTAATGGAAGAAAAATGTATCTGTCTCTGTATTAGGCTCTGGAGGTGTAGCAGAGACAAAACTTAACTCCAGCCTTCTTAGGTCTTCTGCTGTTCCTTAGAATTAAATTGACACAAGACAGATTTACAGAAGAAACACATATTTATTTAATATAAGCTTTATGTGCCACTAGAGCTTTCATTAAAAAAAAAAATGAAGATCCAAAGAAGTAGCAAAGCCTAAATGCTTTTAAACTCAGCTTTAAGAGAGGCAGCTGTGAAAATGGAACTAAAATATGTGGGGAGGCTAAAGGAAGATGAGTTATTTTAACAAGCCTCTACGTGCACTGTTCTCTCAACCTTGACTCCGCATCCCTGATGATAAGAACGTTTTTCTTCTCCTCGGTACTGGGAGGGCATCTTTCATAGGGGAGTTATATCTCCTGTTTTCAGGAAGAAAAGGGGGAGATCAGAACATACTTCTTACATCTGTGGTTTTTCAAGTGCCTTTAGTTCAAAATAACCCTCATGCTCAACTGGCATGTTGTGGGTGGCAGGTTCTTCAACTTTTCCAAGTGCAGATCTTTCTATGACCCATAGTGTCTAGCACAGTGCTGGGCATACAAGTGTTAGCACACAGAGGGTTTGGGTCATCGCTCTCAGAAAGGAACTTTTATGTACATTATAAATATACACGTTTGGGGAACACTTCCCTGAGAAGCCAAGAAGTCACAAACCTGGGTGCTAGTTTGAGAATGGCATTCTGCGCTCAACTTTAAGGGGGTCAAGGGAGATCTTTGGGTTCAGATTCCTTGTCTGTGTAGAAGTGAATGTGTGGCCGAGGTCCCTTGGGCTGGTTCTGACAATGAAAGGAGACACTGTATGCAGAAGGATGTCAGAATCTGCTAATGCTCATCTGAGGTAAGCTGCTAGAGCGCCAGGCATTTAATAATTAGAACAAAGACCTTTCAGACATGCTTTCACTTCTCCCACCGGCTGTGCCTGTCATCCAGTGGCCTCATTCAGCACTGGTCCATTCGTTTATAACCCTCAGGGGCCTCCTCCTGTTGGAGTAGATGGGCTGTCTGGCCCCCACTCCCCAAACCCCACTCCCAGGTGGGATGACTGATGAAGGCCCAGGTGGTGGGATTCTGCTGCACGTGTAACTTTTCTTTTGTCCCAGGTTCATAGCATCCTGCCTGCTCCCCGTCCTCAGTCACTCCGAGGAGAACCCCGTTCGAGGGGCACAGGCAGCTGCTCCAGGGGACATAGCTGTCAGCACTTCCCTGAGCGATGGGGACACAGGATCAAGTGGAACCCCAGACCCAAGGCCTCGCTCCAAACGTCCTGCTGGATGCAGGTACAATCCCCTCCCCCCACCAAGGATGGTTCAGTTTGTTTCTCAAGTCGACCACATGCCTTCAATCTAATGTTACTAAGAAAAACAATTTCAAAATGCCTTAGCTATCAATTCACGAGCCCCCCTGGTTTGATTCAGGTGATGAGATTTAAACTGATTACTGTGCTGTGTGGCTCTGAGTCTTCACGTGCTGGCTAGCCATTCCTGGCGGATGGTTCCAGACTTCGCTGCAGAAGCTGACTACCCCTGAGGTGTTCCCTGCAGCTCCCGCGAACCCCGGTTCGCAAAGAACGCTTTAATGTACTGGAGCAACCCCGGGAGCACGGTCTGCAGGCGCATCCCCGGGGCGGTCAGGCCATTCTGCGCACGCGCAGCCTCTCGACGGTAGGGGGAGCTGCCAGGCCCGCACCGCCCGCTTCTTCTGCGGCCAGCGCCCCCGGGGCGAGCAGAGGTGGTAATGGAGTCTTTGTCGAATACAAGTGAAAAATGAAGAATTACGGCTTGAGTCCGCACTGTGCACGCGCACGTGCCTGTCAGAGGAGAGACGATCCCACCCTGAATGTGTGGCCGCCGGGGACTCCACCGCGGTTCCCAGAAGTGATGGGCGCGCGGCGCCAGGGTCCCGGCTCAGTCGGGCGGAGGGCGGGTCCGGGCCGGGAAGAATGGCAGTCTGCACGTGGACGCCGGGACTGCGCTTCGCAGAGCACAGCGATCCACCGTGTGCCTCGGCGCCCTCGGAGGTGCTGGTCACCCAGACCCCGCGGGACTGTGCAGCTGCCCTCTGCTTGAGCAACTTCAGTGCTGTTTCCAAGACACACCAGCTTCAGGCTGCTGATCCTTCTGGAAAGTTTTTTAACTGTGGAGAAGAAAGGAAACGTTTTAGCTTTAGAAGCTGGAACTGCCTCAAGGGCAAGGCAAAAAGGTGAGGGGACTGGAGGTAAGAAAGGTTCAGAAACTGAGGGGAGATCAGTTTTACCTTCTCCACAGCCTCTCTCAGCCCCCTGGGCCCTGCCTCTTGAGTTTCCTTTTCTGGACACCTGAAAACCTGAACTGATTTTACAGCTTTCCCACCCCCTCACCCCAACCACCCCCCCTCCCCCGGCTCCGTCTCCCCGCCTTTGCCAACTGTTTTCACCTGGTGGCTGTATCTGAGGCGGCAGGGGTAGGCAATAATTTTATCATCCCAGTCCTTCTCCACTTCACTCAGCTGTGTGCTGGGTGGCTTCAGTCATGTCTGACTCTGTGTGATCCCATGGCCTGTAGCCCTCTAGGCTCCTCTGTCCGTGGGAATCTCCAGGCAAAGATCCTGGAGTGGGTTGCCATTTCCTCCTCCGGTGATCTTCCCGACCAAGGAATTGAACCTGTGGCTTTTATGTCTCCTGCACTGGCAGGAGGTGTTTTGTTGTTGTTTTTTTAACCATTCGCCCCACCTGGGAAAACCACTTCACTCAGTATCACGTGCTTTTTTTTAATAGACAAGGAAGGCCGTTCTGTAAAAGGCCAAAATGAGTGCCTTAGATGCGCTATGCCAGCCTGGAGAAAGAGAAGGGAGCGACTTGAACCCTCAGGCTTCTCGCACTTCGCATGAGGTCACCTGGTTTGTCCGTGTCTCCCTCTGGCTGCGCCTCAGCAGATAACTGGGGACTTTTCGGTTCAGGAGTTCTTGGCAGGGAAGGAGGCTTCTCCTTGTCCCTGATGGAGCGTTTCGATTCACTCAGGCACAGACAGGCCGAGGGGCTTTGCGCCACAATACACCTCCCTGTAGCCTCCTGAGCCATCTCAGGCTCCAGGCCAGTGGCAGCCCCTCTTACCGGCCCCAGCTCATGATTTAAGCATGGCTCAACCCCTGCGTACTCCTGTGTGACCCACAACAGTGAACAGACATCCTTTTTCCGTATGTACACACATCCTATTGGTTCTGTTTCTCTGGAGAACCCTGACTAATACAGGCTGCCTCCCACCATGACTGTGGAACTCCATTCTCTCTAATAAGAGCTCCCTTTGGGAGAGCTCAATAAGAAAAAAGAAAAACCCTCATTAGGACTGTCCACAGGAGCAGTGACTGCGTGAACCCTAATTACTGCACCCAATTTATTCTTTTCTGGTTGCAAAGGAAGGAATCTCTAAGGTCCTTATTAAAACGTAGGACACTTCTAAAGAAAGGTAAATTGAAAAGGCTTGAGTCTTTTTTTTTTTCTTTTGCATTGACAGGAACATATAAGATCCTAAGGGCTTCTGAACCCCAACCAGGTCAGCCCAGAATGGCTTCAGCCAACATGCCCCATGGAAGGGAAGAGGCGGTAAGTAGTAACTCATGTTTATAGAGCACTTTATACTGTACTAAGTGCTTTCATATTTGTTAATGTCTTTGATTTTCATCACCACCTCCTTTAGGTTAAGTATTAGCTCACGTCTTTGGACAAGGACAAGTCAGAAGGTGAGAGGAAGGTAGGAAAAGCATTTGAAAAGAATAGGAAGGAGGACCTGCTTGTTGGTTCTTTCATGCACTCACTGCACAAATATTTATTGGTTATCACAGTGTGTCAGCTGGGGAGACAACAGTTAATGAGGGCAGTCATGGTCTTAAGTCCTTTATGAGCTTAGAGTCTAGCAAACATTTCTTCACTACCTGCCCTGGCAAAGCACTATTGGTGAAATCCAAGTGTGCATCAGCCTGCTTACTGGAAGGTTTTCCAGGTCTGAAAGGTACCCTCCGGTGAACTTCCTTGTCCCCTCTAGCGTACCTCTGCCTCAGTGATGGTCACTCTCTCTTCTGTTGTGGTTACCTCTTTTATTATTTTTCTCACCAAGAGCAGGACCATTCTCTGCCCAGGCCGGCACAGTGTCTAGCCCGCAGTTCCTAAGCCATGTTTATCTACTGAAGACCTATTGTGAGTCATGCTTAGCAACAATAACTGAGGCTGCAGGAAAGGAAGAAACCCAGGTCCTTTCCTCTAGGGATCTGGAGTCTAATGGGGAGAATGACAAATAGAGAAGCCATTATGTTGCTGTGATAAGTTTTGAGGGGAGTGAATAGATGCTTAAGCAGCACAGAGGTCTCCTTAGAACCGTCAGAAAAAGTGAGCAGAAAGTTTCCAGGCGCATGGGGGGCGGGAAGGCAGAAGGCATTTGGCACATGAGCACAGGGGCACGAGAGAACAGACTGCCAGGAGCTGGGCTTGGCTGCAGGGTAGGAGGCTTCTGGTAAGGTGGAGGAAGGTGAGGCTGGACGCCCTGTCAAAGGCCACAGGCTGACAAGCACAGGGACAAATGGTGGGCAGGGGTACTTGGTGCTGGTGGACAGTACTGAATCATTTTTGCCCTTTAACCCTCATGGCAGAAAAAAATGTCCTTCAGATATAAAATCACAAAATGTGTTGGAAGCAAACTCTGAAGTTATTTAGCCCAATTGTCACTGGATGCAGAGGTAATTTACCCAAAGTCACAGAGCTTATGGTAGAGACAGGACACAAGAAGTCTTCTGGTCTTTTTTACTAACATCCCACATCCTCAGGCAACAGCTGCAAGAATCTTTTTATCATTTATAGAAAACTCTCAGGAACTTTAGGGTGTGTCAACAACTTAGTCTGAAATAATTCAGGAAAAAAACAATTTTTTTTTGTCCTGTACTTGCAACTCTTCTTGAATTTTGCAATTGTTTTTTCTTAAAAACCATTCCTAACAGAATGGTTAACATATTAGTTTGCTAGGGCTGCAATAACAAAATACCACAGGCTTAAACAACTTACCCTCCTGGAGACTGGGAGACCAGTATTGAAGTGCTGGCAGGGTGGGTTTTCTCTGAAGGCCTCTCCCCTTGGCTTGCGGATGGCCACCCTCTTCCTGTATCCTCACATGATCTTTTCTCCATGCGCACACCCCTCTGATATTTCTTTGCATGTTCAAATTTCCTCTTCTTTTAAGGACAACAGTCAGATTGGATTAGGACCCATCCCTAATAGCCTCATTTTAACTCTGTCACCTCTGAAAAAGCCCTGTGTCCAAATGCAGTCATATTTTGAGGCACTGGGGGTTAGGACTTCAACAGGCAAACTTGGGGAAGGAAGACAGAATTATCCCATAATAGTTAATTTCTTCACTTTCCTAACTCCTTTTTCGCGCATGCTCACTCGCACTCACTTGCTCTCTCTTGGGTCTATACCCTCTATTTTCTGGGAATTGGCAGTGAATCTCTAGAAGGCTTATCCTATGTCTTCAGCACCCAGGAGATGAGTACTTAGTGACTGAAAATCACACATCATTGGTTTGTCTGTTCTATGTCTTCACTACTGGGCAGTGAGCTCTGATGGGCTCTGCAGTGACTGTTTTCCAGTACACAGAACAGAGCCTTGCACAAAATAGACATATTCTCAGTGGTTAAATGCACTCAATAGTCACATATCACACAGCAGTTAATTTGAAGTTTTTAAAGAAAAGCAGAAGAGCAAAAAGCTGAATAACATTTTTTAGATTAGTTAGAAATGTATATTCCATACATAAGAAATATGAACCAATAGAATGAAGTCCCAGAGTATCGTTTTCACATGTGCTTGCAATGTGATAAGTCCATGTTCCCTGAAGAATCATAAAAATTCACTAATCGTCCAATATTTAACGTATGAGAAAACTACCTAAATCATGGGGGAATGTTGCTTGATGGAGCACAATCAACTTTTTTCTCTCTTACATTTGTTTCATATTTGTGATTGTAAATGCATGTGCAGCCACGTGAAATCAGTGTTAATATCTGGTTCCTACAGGAGGTTCTGAAATGATAGGAAGCCTGTCTTACTAGGATATTGCAAAGCTCAGCACATTGCTGTGTACAGAGGATTCACATCATGAAATACCTCAGAAACTAGTCTGTGGATGATGCTTGTTATTTTTACAGGTTTTGCTTAGTAACCCAGTCAGAGTTTCTCACGCTCTGTTATTCTAATGACACTGGTTTATCAAATGTAAGGAGCAAAATGCCTACAGCAGAACTAAAACAATCAGAGTGGTTAATGAAAGAGAGAGAGGAGAAGAGGGGAAAAGAATAGGAAGGGTGAGTAATTCCCATTCTCTCATAGGGGGTCATGTTTCTTAACTCAGCTATGAGGAAGTCCCAATTCATGCAAAAATAATTGTCTTTATTATTCCATGTCTATGGTGATTTGAGCCCTCCTTTTCTGAAGGGAAAAGAAAAGCGTGTGTCTTAACAATACACTCCTCCTGTTCCCACTGAAATGTTACGTTAGTGACCCTGTTTGATCACAATATAACCTGGTTCAGACCCCCTGCTGGGCTCTTACAGACCATTGTTAATGCAGACTCCTTCAGGGGCTGTAATTTGGGATTCAATTTGCCATAAAATTGTCCTGAGTGTCACCTTGCTAATCGAAGATCATGTGACCCGTGAAACACATTGAACTGAAAGATGGCACCTCCTGAAAATTAATGTCAAATTGTTTCCAGTAGTAAAAAGGCCCTAGCCATTTTATGTGAAATGAATGTCGCTATATCTCAGAGCTGGTAAGGGGTTCAGAGGAGGATGCTCCACCCACATCCCTTGAGCTGGACCTGTAGGGTCTCAGAGCAGAGTCTTTACCATAAATACCTCAAGGCTCAGCACACAGACTGGTCAACCCAGCAGCCCCTCTGGGTTTGATGGTCCTTATCTTCTTTTTAACCAAAAATCTGCATGTGGTTTAGTAAAGGGTTTTTATTCTGATTGTACATATAAAGGCAGTTTAAATGTAAAGTCTGGGCAAACAAAAGTCATAAATAGATGTTGGATTTTGTCAGAAGCTTTTTGTGCATCTGCTGAGATGTGTATATGTTTTTTTTCTTATGTGTTTATATGGTACATCACATTGATTGATTTGTGAAGAATCTTTGTATCCCTGGGATAAATCCCACTTGATCATGGTGTTCAGTTCAGTTCAGTTGCTCAATTATATCTGACTCTTTGTGACCCCATGGACTGCAGCATGCCAGGCTCCCCTGTCCATCACCAAATGCTAGAGCTTGCTGAAACTCATGTCCATTGAGTCGATGATACCATCTAACCCTCTCATCCTCTGTCATCCCTTTATCCACCTGCCTTCAGTCTTTCCTAGAATCAGCGTCTTTTCCCATGAGTCAGTTCTTCCTATCAAGTGGCCAGAATATTGGAGTTTCAGCTTCAGCATCGGTCCTTCAATGAATATTCAGTACTGATTTCCTTTAGGATGGACTGGTTGGATTTCCTTGCAGTCCAAGGGACTCTCAAGAGTCTTCTCCAACACCACAGTTCAAAAGCATCAATTCTTTGCCACTCAGCTTTCTTTGTAGTCCAACTCTCACATCCATACATGCCTACTGGAAAAACCATACCTTTGACTAGAGGGGCCTTTGTTGGCAACTTAATGTCTCTGCTTTTTAATATGCTGTGTAGGTTGGTCATAGCTTTTCTTCGAATGGAGCAAGCATCTTTTCATTTTATGGCTGCAGTCACCATCTGCAGTGATTTTGGAGCCCCCCCCCCAAATAAAGTCTGTTACAGTTTCCATTGTTTCCCTGTCTGTCTGCCATGAAGTGATGGGACCAGATGCCATGATCTTAGTTTTCTAAATGTTGAGTAAAACTCAAAAAAAAAAAAACAAACAAGCCAACTTTTTCACTCTCCTCTTTCACTTTCATCAAGAGGCTCTTTAGTTCTTCTTTGCTTTCTTCAATAAGGGTCGTGTCATCTGCCTATCTGAGGTTATTGATATTTCTCCTGCCAATCTTGATTCCAGCTTGTGCTTCATCCAGCCCAGGGTTTCTCATGACATACTCTGCATATAAGTTAAATAAGCAGGGTGACAATATACAGCCTTGATGTACTCCTTTCCCAATTTGGAACCAGTCCATTGTTCCATGTCCAGTTCTAACTGTTGCTTCTTGACCTGCATACAGATTTCTCAGGAGGCAGGTCAAGTGGTTTGGTATTCCCATCTCTTTAAGAGTTTTCCATAGTTTGTTGTGATCTACACAAAGGCTTTGATATATAGTCAGTAAAGCAGATGTTTTTCTGGAACTCTCTTGCTTTTTCCATGATCCAGCAGATGTTGTAAATTTGATCTCTGGTTCCTCTGCCTTTTCTAAAACCAGCTTGAACATCTGGAAGTTCACGGTTCACATATTGCTGAAGCCTGGCTTGGAGAATTTTGAGCATTACTTTACTAGCATGTGAGATGAGTGCAATTGTGTGGTAGTTTGAGCATTCTTTGGCATTAGGATGAAAACTGACCTTTTGTAGTCCTGTGGCCACTGCTGAGTTTTCCAAATTTGTTGGCATATTGAGTGCAGCACTTTCACAATGTCATCTTTCAGGATTAAGCTCAACTGGAATTCCATCACCTCTACTAGCTTTGTTCGTAGTGATGCTTTCTAAGGCCCACTTGACCTCATATTCCAGGATGTCTGGCTCTAGGTGAGTGATCACACCATCGTGATAGTCTGGTCGTGAAGCTCTTTTTTGTATAGTTCTCCTGTGTATTCTTGCCACCTCTTCTTAATATCTTCTGCTTCTGTTAGGTCCATACTATTTCTGTCCTTTATCGGGCCCATCTTTGCATGAAATGTTCCCTTGAATGAACATGCAAAATGTTCCCTTTGCATGAAATGTTTGTTTCCAAGGCAAACCATTCAATATCACGGTAATCCAAGCCTATGCCCCAAACAGTAACGCTGAAGAAGCTGAAGTTGAACAGTTCTATGAAGACCTACAAGACCTTTTAGAACTAACACCCCCAAACGATGTCCTTTTCATTATAAGGGACTAGAATGCAAAAGTAGGAAGTCAAGAAACACCTGGAGTAACAGGCAAATTTGGCCTTGGAGTACGGAATGAAGCAGGGCAAAAGCTAATAGAGTTTTGCCAAGAGAGCGCACTGGTCATAGCAAATAGTCTCTTTCAACAACATAAGAGAAGACTCTACACATGGACATCACCAGATGGTCAATACTGAAATCAGATTGATCATATTCTTTGCAGCCAAAGATGGTGAAGCTCTATACAGTTAGCAAAAACAAGACCGGGAGCTGACTGTGGCTCAGATCATGAACTCCTTGTTGCCAAACTCAGACTTAATTTGAAGAAAGTAGGGGAAACCACTGGACCATTCAGGTATGACCTAAATCAAATCCCTTATAATTATACAGTGGAAGTGAGAAATAGATTTGAGGGACTAAATCTGATAGAGTGCCTGATGAACTATGGACAGAGGTTCGTGACATTGTAAGGAGATAGGGATCAAGACCATCCCCGTGGAAAAGAAATGCAAAAGAGTAAAATGGCTGTCTGAGGACGCCTTACAGGTAGCTGTGAAAAGAAGAGAAGTGAAAAGCAAAGGTGAAAAGGAAAGATATAAGCATCTGAATGCAGAGTTCCAAAGAATAGCAAGGAGAGATAAGAAAGCCTTCCTCAGCAATCAGTGCAAAGAAACAGAGGAAAACAACAGAATGGGTTCCTCTGCTGTTTCTAAATCCAGCTTGAACATTTGGAAGTTCATGGTTCACATACTGTTGAAGCCTGGCTTGGAGAATTTTGAGCGTTACTTTGCTAGTGTGTGAGATGAATGCAATTGTGCATTAGTTTGAACATTCTTTGGCATTGCCTTTCTTTGGGATTGGAATGAAAACTGACCTTTTCCAGTCTTGCAGCCACTGCTGAGTTTTCCAAATTTGCTGGTATACTGAGTGCAGCACTTTAACACTATCATCTTTTAGGATTTGAAATAGCTCAACTGGAATTCCATCACTTCCACTAGCTTGTACATAGTGATGCTTCCTAAAGCCCACTTGACTTCACATTCCAGGATGTCTGGCTCTAGGTGAGTGATCACGCCATTGTGGTTATCTGAGTCCTGAAGATCTTTTTTGTATAGTTCTTCTGTGTATTCTTTCCACCTCTTCTTAATATCTTCTGCTTCTGTTCATGAATAATGGATCATAGTATATGATCCTTTTATTGTGTTGTTGGATTTTGTTTGCTGGTATTTTCTTGAAGAGTTTTGCATGTGTGTTCATCAGCGATATTGGCCTGTAATTTTCTTTCTTTGTGATATCTTTGGTTTCGGTATCAGGGTGATAGTGGCCTCGTAGAATGAGCTTGGGAGTATTTCTTCCTCTGCAATTTTTTAGAAGAGTTTGAGAAGGATGGGTGTTAGCTCTTTTCAAAATGCTCGATAGAATTCACCTATGAAGCCAACTGGACTTTTGTTGGGAGATTTTTTTCTTTTTTAATATTTATTTATTTTTAACTGATTGCTTTACAGTAGTGGTTTGATTTCTGTCATACAGCAACATGAATTAAACAGGTGTATGTGTGTCCCCTCACTCTTGAATCTCCCTTCCACCTCCTGCCCATTCCCACACCTCTAGGTTATTACAGAGTGCCAGTTTGAGTTCCCTGAGTCATACAGCGAATTCCCATTGGCTGTCTATTTACCTGTGTTGGTGTGTATCCTTCCATGCTGCTCTCTCCTTTCATCTCACCCTCTCTCTCCTCTCCCCCATCCTTGTCCATAACTCTGTTCTCTATGTCTGTGTTTCCATTGCTGCTCTGTGAATAGGTTCATCAGGTTCCTCTTTCTAGATTCCATTTATACGCATTAACATACAATATTTGTTTCTCTCCTTATGACTGATGTCACTCTGTATAATAGGCTCTAGGTTCATCCACCTCATTAGAACTGACTGAAGTGTGCTCCTTTTATTGCTGACTAGTATCCCATTGTATATATGTACCACAGCTGCTTTATCCATTCATCTGTCAATGGACATCTAAGTGCTGCAGTGAACATTGGGGCATACGTGTGTTTTCCAGTTTAGGTTTCTTCAGGGTATATGGTGGTTTTACTCCTTTTTTTAATATAAATTTATTTATTTTAATTGGAGGCTAATTACTTTACAATATTGTATTGGTTTTGCCATACATTGATGTGAATCTGCCATGGGTACTCCTGGTGTTTTAAAGACTCTCCATACTCTTTCACAGTGCCTGTATCAATTTACAGTCCCACCAGCAGTGCAAGGGGGCTCCCTTTTCTCCACACCCTCTCCAGCACTTGTTTGTGGATTTTTTTGATGATGGCCATTCTGACTGGTGTGAGGTGATACCTCATTGTAGTTTTGATATGCATTTCTCTAATAATTGAGCATCTCTTCATGTGTTTCTTAGCCATCTGCATGTCTTCTTTGGAGAAATGTCTGTTTAGGTCTTTTGTCCACATTTTGATTGGACTGTTTGTTTTTCTGGTATTAAGTTGTTTGAGCTGCTTGCATATTTTGGAAATTAATCCTTTGTCAGTTGTTTCATTCGTTATTATTTTCTCCCATTCTGCAGGTAGTATTTTCACCTTGTTTTTTAGTTTGTTTTGCTGTGTGAAAGATTTTAAGTTTAATTAGGCCCCACTTATTTATTTTTGTTTCCATTATTCCAGGAGGTAGGTCATAAAGGATCTTGCTATGATTTATGTCATACAATGTTTTGAAAGTTTTCTTCTAAGAGGTTTATAGTTTCTGGTCTTACATTTAAGTCTTTAATCTATTTCAAGTTTATCTTTGTGTATGGTGTTAGGAGGTGGTCTGATTTCACTCTTTTACATGTAGTTGTCCACTTCTTTCAGTAGCACTTATTAAAAAGATAACCTTTTTCCCATTGTATATTCTGGTTTCCTTTGTCAAAGAGAAGGTGCCCATATGTATGTGGGCTTTCTGTCTTGTTCCATTGGTCTATATTTCTTTCTTTTGTTCGAGTACCATTCTGTCTTGATGACTGTAGCTTTGTTACATAGTCTGAAATCCAGTAGGTTGATTCTTCCCAGCTCCATTCTTTTCTCAAGATTGCTTTGGTTATTTGGCATTGTTTGTGTTTGCATACTAATTGTGAAGGTTTTTGTTCTGGGTGTGTGAAAAATGCCATTGTAATTTGATAGGGATTGCATCAAATCTGTAGATGGCTTTTGGTAGTCATTTTCACAATATTGATTCTTCCAGCCCAGGGGGAAGGAATGTTCTTCCATCTGCTTGTGTCGTCTTTGATTTCTTTCATTAGTGTCTTATAGTTTTCTGAATACAGCTCTTTCGTCTCCTTCAGTTCAGTTCAGTCTCTCAGTCGTGTCCGACTCTTTGCGACCCCATGAATTGCAGCACACCAGGCCTCCCTGTCCATCACCAACTCCTGGAGTTCACTCAGATTCACGTCCATCGAGTCTGTGATGCCATCCAGCCATCTCATCCTCTGTCGTCCCCTTCTCCTCCTGCCCCCAATCCCTCCCAGCATCAGAGTCTTTTCCAATGAGTCAACTCTTCGCGTGAGGTGGCCAAAGTACTGGAGTTTCAGCTTTAACATCATTCCCTCCAAAGAAATCCCAGGGCTGATCTCCTTCAGAATGGACTGGTTGGATCTCCTTGCAGTCCAAGGGACTCTCAAGAGTCTTCTCCAACAACACAGTTCAAAAGCATCAATTCTTTGGTGCTCAGCCTTCTTCACAGTCCAACTCTCACATCCATACATGACCACTGGAAAAACCATAGCCTTGACTAGATGGACCTTACTCAGCAAAGTAATGTCTCTGCTTTTGAATATGCTATCTAGGTTGGTCATAACTTTGTCTCCTTAGGTAGGTTTATTCCTAGGTCTTTTATGCTTTTTGTTGCAATGGTAAATGGGATTGATTCATTTCTCTTTTTGATTTTTCACTGTTAGTGTATAGGGATACAGGTGATTTCTATGTATTCATTTTGTAATTCACTGGTAATTTTCTGATAGTATCTTTAGGGTTTTCTATGTTCAGTATCATGTCATCTGCAAAGAGTGAGAGTTTTACTTCTTCCTTTCCAATCTGGATTCCTTTTATTTCTTTCTCTTCTCTGATTGCTGTAGGTAGGACTTCCAAGAGTGGGCACCCTTGTCTTGTTCCTGATTGTAGAGGGAATGCTTTGTTTCTCACCATTGAAAGTAATGTTTGCTGTGGGTTTGTTGTATGTGACCTTTATTATGTTAAGATAGGTTCCTTCTATGCCCATTTTTCAAAGAGTTTTTTTTTTATCATAAATGGGTGCTGAATTTTGTCCAGAGTTTTTTCTGCATGTGTTGAAATTATCCTGTGGTTTTTATCTTTCAATTTGTTAATATGGGGTGTCACATTGATTGATTTGCATATATTGAAGAATGTGTTGCATCCCTGGGATAAACCTGACTTGATCATGGTGTATGATCTTTTTAATGTCTTGTTGAATTCTGTCTGCTAGAATTTTGTTGAGGATTTTTGCATCTATGTTCATCAGTGATACTGGCCTATAATTTTCTTTTTATGATATCTTTGTCTGGTTTTAGTATCAGGTTGATTGTGGTCTCGTAGAATGAGTTTGGAAGTGTTCCTTCCTCTGCAATTTTTTGGAAGAGTTTCAGAAGGATAGGCATTAACTCTTCTGTATGTGGTTGATAGAATTCACCTATAAAGCCATCTAGTCCTGGGCTTTTGTCGTTTTTTCTTGGGAGATTTTTTATCACCATTATTTCATTGTTTGTAATTGCCTGTTCATAATTTCTGTTTCTTCCCGGATCAGTCTTGGAAGGTTGAACTTGCCTACGGATATGTCCATTTCCTCTAGGTTGTCCATTTTATTAGTGTATAGTTGCTCATAGTAGTCTCTTCTGAGCATCTGTATTTCTGCATTGTCTATTCTAACCTCTCCTGTTTCATTCCTAATTTTGTTGATTTTTTTTCCCCGTTTTTCTTGATGAGTCTGGCTAATGGTTTGCCGGTTTTGTTTATCTTCTCAAAGAACCAGCTTTTAGTTTTATTAACCTTTACTGTTGTTTCCTTCATTTCTTTTTCAGTTATGCTCTGATCTTTATGATTTCTTGCCTTCTACTAACTTCGGGATTTTTCTGTTCTTTTTCCAGCTGCTTTAGGTGTAGTTAGGTTGTCTGTTCAGTGTTTTTCTTGTTTCCTGAGGTAGGATTGTATTGCTATAAACTTCCCTCTTAGAACTGCTTTTGCTGCATCCCATAGGTTTTCGATCATTGTGTTTTATTTGTCATTTGTTTCTAGCAATCTTTTGAGTTCCATTATTTCTTCAGTAACCTTTTTGTTACTTAGGAATGTATTGTTTAATCTCCATGTGTTTGTGTTTTTTGCAGCTTTTTTTTTTCCTGTAATTGATATCTAGTCTCATAGAATTATGGTCAAAGAAAATGCTTGATACAGTTTCAACTTTCTTAAATTTATTGAGGCTTGATTTGTGACCCAAGATATGGTCTGTCCTGGAGAATGTTCCATATGCACTTGTATTCTGCATTTGGATGGAAGTCCTGAAGATGTCAGATCCATTTGGTCTAATGTTTCATTTAACATTTGTCTTTCCTTATTGACTTTCTGTTTTGATGATGTGCCCATTGGTGTAAGTGGGGTGTTAAAGTCCCCTACTATTATTGTGTTACTGTCAATTTCTCCTTTTATGTCTGTTTGTGTTTGCCTTATGTACTGAGGTACTCCTGTGTTGGGTGCATAAATATTTACAATTATTGTCTTCTCAGTCTATCCCTTGATCATTATGTAGTATCCTCCTTTATCTCTTATAATAATATTAGTCTATTTTGTCTGAAATCAGAATCACCACTCTGGCTTTCGTTTGACTTCTATTTGCATGAAATATCTTTTTCCGTCCTTTTACTTTCAGTCTATAAGTATCTGTAGGTCTGAAGTGGCTCTCTTGTAGACAGTGTATATATGGGTCTTTTTTTTTTTAATCCATTCAGCCAGTATGTCTTTTGATTGGAGTGTTTAATCCATTTACATTTTTTTCCTTTTTGTAATATAAATTTATTTTAATTGAAGGGTAATTACTTTACAATATTGTATTGGTTTTGCCATTTACGTTTAAAGTAATTATTGATATATGTTTTTATTGGCATGTTCTTAATTATTTTGGGTTTGTTTGTGTAGTCTTTCCTGTTTCTTGTGTTTAATGCCTGTATAAGTACCTTTAGTATTTGTTATAAAGTCAGTTTGTTGGGTGCTAAATTCTCTTAACTTTTGCTTATCTGTAAAGCTTTTGATTTCTCCATCAATTTTGAATGAGATCTTTGCTGAGTAGAGTAATCTTGGTTGTAGATTCCCCCCCCGCCCCGCCCCCCAGCATTTTAAATATATCCTGCCATTTCTTTCTGGTCTGCAGAGTTTCTGCTGAAAGATCAGCTGTTAATTGTACGGATTTTCCTCTTGTATGTTTCTTGTTCCTTTTCCGTTGCTGCTTTTAATATTCTTTCTTTGTGTTTAAACTCTGTTAGCTTATTTAGTATGTGTCTCCACATGTTTCTCCTTGGGTTTATCCTGTATGGGACTCTTTTAGCTTCTTGGACTTGATTGACTATTTCCTTTCCCGTGTTGGGAAAGTTTTATACTATAGTCACTTCAAAATTTTTCTCAGTGCCTTTCTTTGTCTCTTCTTCCTCTGGGACCCCTGTAACTTGAGGGTGTGGTTAATGTTGTCCCAGAGGTCTCTGAGGGTATCCTCAATTCTTTCCATTCTCTTTCCTTTCTTCTGCTCTTCAGCAGTTATTTCCACCATTCTATCTTCCGTCTCACTTATCCTTTGTTCTGCCTTAGTTATTCTGCTGTTGGTTCCTTCTGTTTTTAATTTCAGTAATTGGGTTATTCATCTCTGTTTTTTACTTCTTCTATGTCCTTGATAGTTGATTGTTTCTTGTATTTTCTCCATTCTGTTTCCTAGGGTTGGAACATCTTTACTCTCATTATTCTGAATTATTTTTTCAGGTAGCTTGCCTGTTTCCTCTTTGTTTATTTGGTCTTGTGAGTTTCTACCTTGTTCCATCATTTGTGCTGTATTTCTCTGTCTTCTCTTTTTTTTCCCCCAATTTACTCCTTTTGAGGTCTCCTTTGCCAAGGCTTTAGGGTCATATTCCTTCTTCTTTTGGTTTTTGCCCTTGGTGGGGAAGGTTGGTTCAGCTGTTTGTGTTGACTTCTTGTTGAGTGTGACTTGTGTTTACATTCTACTGGGAGCAGGTGAGTTGGTTTTTTTTTTCCCCTTTTTTCCTCTGATGGGCAGAGCTGGGTGAAGTGGTATGTTTTGGAGTGTCTGTGGGAATCCTGTTGCTGATGATTGTTTTTGTGTTTTTGTCTTGCTTGTTGTTTGGGTAAAGTGTCCTGCACTGGATGTCATCGACAGCTGGGTGTTACCAGACTTTGTGCACAAGTGTAGGCCTTCCTGAAAGTTCTCAGTAATTAATACCCCTGGGGTTTAGAGCTCTCTGGCTGTCTGAGATCCTGGACTCAATGCTCCCATTTCAGTGGTTCAGGCCCAGTTCTTGGATGGAGGACCGAGACTCCATAAGTTGTTTGTTTGTTATGGGATTCAGTTCAGTTCAGTTGCTCAGTTGTGTCTGACTCTTTGCGACCCCATGAATCGCAGCACGCCAGGCCCCCCTGTCCATCACCAACTCCTGGAGTTCACTCAGACTCACGCCCATCGAGTCATTGATGCCATCCAGCCATCTCACCCTCTGTCGTCCCCTTCTCCTCCTGCCCCCAATCCCTCCCAGCATCAGAGTCTTTTCCAATGAGTCAACTCTTTGCATGAGGTGGCCAAAGTACTGGAGTTTCAGCTTCAGCATCATTCCCTCCAAAGAAATCCCAGGGCTGATCTCCTTCAGGATGGGATTAAAGGGGATTAAAACAAACACACCAAGACAGAAAGCAAAACATAACATGAAATAAAAGACAAACACAGATAAATGGAAAATACAGGATCAGGCAGGTAATTAGAATAACAGTGGGACACATATACACACACCTACACACACACAAATATAACCAAAGTATTCCAAAGAGAAGAAAATAAAAGAGACTGACTTGGTGAGCAAAGGAAACAAAAAATGATATTGACCAATTAAAAATAGAGCTAACTTAACACTCAGACCAGAAAACTGAGCCAGAGTGGAGTGCCAACAGGGAATATAGCAGAGAAAACATAACAAATTAACGTACATGGTGAAAAAAGAGAGTGAAGGGGAAAACAAAGAAGGGAGAGAAAAGAGAAAAGGAAGGGGTGAAGGAAAGGATTAAAAGAAAAAATAGAAAAGCAAAGATGAATAGACATGTGAAAAAGATTTGTATATATTAAAGAATAGCTATAGCAGGAAAAGAACAATAAAAAAAAAGAACAAAAACAAAATTACAAAAAAGGAAGAAAAAAATCTTAAAAAAAAAAAAGGAAAAATCTACAGTTCCACAAAAAGCCAATGTAAAATTCAAAGTATGTAGGGGGAATAAAAACTGTGATTTAAAAGAAAGAAAAAAGTTCTCAAGCTGCCTGTTCTTCTTAGTCGTGGAGTTTGCCCCTAGTGCATGGGGATGGATGAGTGTCCTATGATGGCTTCCTGGCTGGGGGGACTTGTGCCTGTGTGCAGTTCGGTGGAGCTGGATCTCATCTCTGTGAAAGGCAGCACAGTCTCCAGTAGTAGGTTTAGGGGTGTCTGTGGGTGGGCAGTCCACAGGCTGTGAGCAGTCCTTGGCTTAGGCTGCGGCTCAGGCAGTGACACTTCCATAGCTGCGTCAAAGTGGCCCTCCTAGCGCATCCTCACTGCTGCCAGCCCCTAATTCTCCCCGGGATCTTTGCTGTAGCTTCTGCCTCCAGCCCCACCTGTGCTACAGGGCAGAGCCTGCTTGTGTGGCACTTTTCTCTGTTCCCTGACCCGACCCTCTGCTCGGCTGAGGTTTGTGTGCGCATCTCTCAGCACCCTGGACTGCCCTCTGTTGGGAGGTTTTTAATTACAGTTTCATTACTTGTGATAGGCCTATCCATATTTTCTATTTATTCCTGGGTCAGTGTTGGAAAGTGTTTCCTTCAGTGAAGGAAAGTGTACCTTTCTAAGAATTTGTCCATTTCTTCCAGGTTGTCTGTTTTATTGGCATATTGTTGCTTATAGTAGTCTCTTATGACCCTTTGTATTTCTGCCGTGTCGGTTGGAATTTCTCATTTTTCATTTCTTATTGATTTGAGACCTCTCGCTTTTTTTTCTTAATGAGTCTGGTTAAAGGTTTATCGGTTTTACCAGTTACCAATTTTACCAGAAAACTGCTGGTACTAATCAGTGAATTTGGTAATGTTACAGGATATAAAAATTAATGCACAGAAATCTCTTGCACTCTTATACACTGACAGTGAAAGATCGAAAAGAGAAATTAAGGAAACAATCCCATTTACCATTACAACAAAAATAGCAAAATACCTAGGAATAAAGCTACCTAGCAAGGCAAAAAAAACCCAACTTTATTCAGAAAATTATACTGATGAAAGAAATCAAAGATGACACAAACAGAGAGATATACGATGTTCTTGAATTGCAAGAATCGATATTGTGAAAGTGACTATACTACTGAAAGCAGTCTACAGACTCAGTGCAATGCCTATCCCAGTGGCATTTTTCACATAGGTAGAACAAAAGTTTTGTAATTTGTATAGAAACACAAAACACCTCGAATAGCCAAGGCAATTCTGAGAAAGAAAAACAAAGCTGGAGGATCAGGCTCCCTGACTTCAGACTATAGTATGAAGCTATTAATTAAGACAACATGGTACAAGCACAAAAAACAGGAATATAGATCAGTGGAAAAGGATAGAAAGCCCAGAGGTAAACCACGCGCCTTTGGTCATCTAATCTATGACAAAGGAGGCAATGGAGAAAAGACAGTATCTTCAATAAATGGTGCTGGGAAAACTGAGCAGCTACATGTAAAAGAACAAAATTAAAACACTCCCTAACACCATACACAAAATGGATTAAAGACCTAAATGTAAGGCCAGACACTTGTAAAACTCCTTGAGAAAAACATAGGCAGAAGACTCTTTGACAAAAATGGCAGCAAAATCTGTTTTGATCCACTTCCTAGAGTAATGAAAATAAAAACAAAAATAAATGGGACCTAATTAAACTTAAAAGCTTTTGCACAGCAAAGAAAACCATAAACAAGATGAAAAGACAAGCCTCAGATTGGGAGAAAATATTTACAAATGAAGCAACTGACAAGAGATTAGTCTCCAAAAGATAAACAGCTCATGCAGCTTAATATATTTTAAAAAGCCCAATCAAAAAATGTGCAGATGATCTAATAGACATTTCTCCAAAGAAGACATACAGATGGCCAACAAAAACATGAAAAGATGCTCAACATCACTAATTATTCAGTTCAGTTCAGTCGCTTAGTCATGTCCGACTCTTTGCGACCCTGTGAGTTGCAGCAGGCCAGGCCTCCCTGTCCATCACCAACTCTCAGAGTTCACTCAAACTCAACGTCCATCGAGTTGGTGATGCCATCCAGACATCTCATCCTCTGTCGTCCCCTTCTCCTCCTGTCCCCGATTCCTTCTAGCATCAGAGTCTTTTCCAAGGAGTCAACTCTTCGCATGAGGTGGCCAAAGTATTGGAGCTTCTGCTTTAGCATCATTCCTTCCAAAGAACACCCAGGACTGATCTCCTTTAAAATGGACTGGTTGGATCTCCTTGCAGTCCAAGAGACTCTCAATAGTCTTCTCCAGCATCACAGTTCAAAAGCATCAATTCTTCAGCGCTCAGCTTTCTTTACAGTTCAACTCTTGTATCCATCCATGACCACTGGAAAAATGATAGCCTTGACTAGACAGACCTTTGTTGGCAAAGTAATGTCTCTGCTTTTCAATATGCTATCTAGGTTCCTTTCCTTCCAAGGAGTAAGTGTCTTTTAATTTCATGGCTGCAATCACCATCTGCAGTGACTTTGGAGCCCCCCAAAATAAAATCTGACACTGTTTCCACTGTTTCCCCATCTATTTCCCATGAAGTGATGGGACCAGATGCCGTGATCTTCATTTTCTGAATGTTGAGCTTGAAGCCAGCTTTTTCACTCTCCTCTTTCACTTTCATCAAGAGGCTTTTTAGTTCCTCTTCACTTTCTGCCATAAGGGTGGTGTCATCTGCATATCTGAGGTTATTGATATTTCTCCTGGCAATCTTGATTCCAGCTTGTGCTTCTTCCAGCCCAGTGTTTCTCATGATGTACTCTGCATATAAGTTAAATAAGCAGGGTGACAATATACAGCCTTGACGTATTCCTTTGACTATTTGGAACCAGTCTGTTGTTCCATGTCCAGTTCTAACTGTTGCTTCCTGACCTGCATATATTATTAGAGAAATGTAAATCAAAAGTACAATAAGGATTCATTTCACAGTTGTCAGGATGGCCATCACCATAAAATCTACAAACCATAAATTCTGGAGAGGGTATGGAGTAAAAAGAACTCTCTTACACTGATGATGGAAATGTAAAGTGATACAGCCCCTATGGAGAATAGTATGGAGATTACTTAAAAAACTAAAAATAGAACTACTACATGACCTAGCAATCTCACTACTAGACATATATATACCTGAAGAAAACCATAATTCAAAAAGATACATGCACTCCAGTGATCATTGCAGCACTACTTACAATAGCCAGGACACGGAAGCAACCTAGATGTCCATCAGCAGAGGAATGATAAAGATGTGGTACATATACACAGTGGAATAATATTCACTCAGCCGTAACAAAAATGGATTGGGTCATTGATAAAGCAAGAGAGGTCCAGAAAACATCTATTTCTGCTTTCTTGACTATGCCAAAGCCTTTGACTGGGTGGATCACAATAAACTGTGGAAAATTCTGAAAGAGATGGGAATACCAGACCACCTGACCTGCCTCTTGAGAAACCTGAATGTAGGTCAGGAAGCAGCAGTTAGAACTGGACATGGAACAACAGGCTGGTTCCAAAAAGGAAAAGGAGTACATCAAGGCTGTATATTGTCACCCTGCTTATTTAACTTCTATGCAGAGGACATCATGAGAAACACTGGGCTGGAAGAAGCACAAGCTGGAATCAAGATTGCCGGGAGAAATATCAATAACCTCAGATATGCAGATGACACCACCCTTATGGCAGAAAGTGAAGAGGAACTAAAAAGCCTCTTGCATGAGAGTGAAAGAGAAGAGTGAAAAAGTTGGCTTAGAGCTCAACATTCAGAAAACGAAGATCACGGCATCTGGTCCCATCACTTCATGGGAAGTAGATGGGGAAACAGTGTCAGACTTTATTTTTGGGGGGCTCCAAAATCACTGCAGATGGTGACTGCAGCCATGAAATTAAAAGAAGCTTACTCCTTGAAAGGAAAGTTATGACCAACCTAGATAGCACATTGAAAAGCAAAGACATTACTTTGCCAACAAAGGTCCATCTAGTCAAGGCTGTGGTTTTTCGAGTGGTCATGTATGGATGTGAGAATTGGACTGTGAAGAAGGCTGAGTGCCAAAGAATTGATGCCTTTGAACTGTGGTGTTGGAGAAGACTCTTGAGAGTCTCTTGGACTGCAAGGAGATCCAACCAGTCCATTTTAAAGGAGATCAGGCCTGAGTGTTCTTTGGAAGGAATGATGCTAAAGCTGAAGCTCCAATACTTTGGCCACCTCATGTGAAGAGTTGACTCATTGGAAGAGGCTCTGATGCTGGGAGGGTTTGGGGGCAGGAGGAGAAGGGGACGACAGAGGATAAGATGGCTGGATGGCATCACCAACTCAATGGGCGTGAGTTTGAGTGAACTCCAGGAGATGGTGATGGACAGGGAGGGCTGCTGTGCTGCGATTCATGGGGTCGCAAAGAGTCGGACACGACTGAGCAACTGAACTGAACAAAAATTGTGTCCTTTACAGCGACATGAATGGAACTAGAAACTATCATACAGAGTGAAGTAAGTCAAAAGAGAAAAACTAGTATCTTACATCGCTTCTATGTGGAATCTAGAAAAAAATGATAGAGACTAACCTATTTGCCAAGCAGAAATAGACACAGACTTAGAAACAAATATATGCACACTGAGTGGGGAAGGAGAATGGGTGGGATGAATTGAGGGGTTGGTAATGACATATATACACTACTATGGATGAAGTAGTTAATTAGAATCTATTGTATTGCACAGGGAACTCCACTAAATTCTCTGTGGTGACCTAAAGTGGGAAGGAAATATAAAAAAGAATGGATGGATATATGTATGTGTATAGCTGATTACTTTGCTGTACAGCAGAAACTAACACAACATTGTAGAGAAACTATTGTTTAGTCGCTAAGGTGTGCCTGATGCTTTGTGACCCCGTGGGCTGCAGCACGCCAGGCTTCAAAATTTAATTATCATTCTGAAATAAAAGGATTAATGATTATAATTATATTATTATGATTATATTGTGTTTACATTGTATTTATTACATATTATATGTATACTATATAATATAATGATTACTGTATAATTATATCGATTATAGTTATATAGCGATTATAATGATTAATATTTATTCTTAAATCTTTTCTTTTTCTTGTCTTATGACACTGGCTAGGAGCTCCTGTATAATGCTGAGAAAATATTTCTTGATAGAGTATTTCTTTTTTTAAAATAAAATATATTTGATGTGTATATTATTGTAAGTTCAAGGTGTGTACCAAATGTTGATTTGATTTGTTTTTATGTGACTGCTATTGTAGTACTAGCACCTCTATCACATGACATAATAATCTTTTTATGTGATGGGAGTAATTAAGATTTAGTCTGTTAGCAAGTTTGATTATAATACAAAATTGTTGCCTGTATTCACTAAACAGTGCATTATGTCTCCAAGACTCATCTACTAATAAAGGCAAACTTCTAATTTTCACTATTAAGTGTGGTGCTTGTTATATGTTTTTGCAGATATGCTTCACCTTTTAAGGATTCTCCTTGTATTATTAAGGTTTTATTTAATCATGAAAAGATGTTGAATTTTCTTTAAATGCTTTTCTGCACGTCCTGAGATGTTCACATGATAACATCTCTCTAGTGTGTAAATGTAGTGGACTTACTGCATGTGTATCATCCCTTTTATTTGTGCTTACTTTGACTTACCAGCATATTAAGTGTTGCTGACTTTGATTTACTAATATTTGTTTAGGGTTCTTATGCTTATATTCTTGTGTTTTCTTTGTACTTTTCCTTTCTGTACTGTCAGATTTTGGTACTGAGGTAAAATGTATAAATTAGTTGGAAAGTGCTCCTTACTGTTCTCTTCCTTGGAAAAAAATTGCAAAGGGTTGAATTCTTTTCTTCCTTAAATGTTTTGGTGGAATGCACTAGTAAAACCAACTCAGCTTTTCATTATTCTTTTAGAAGGAGTACTAAAGAGTATAAAGTGTTCCTTGTTGTTCATTAGTGAATTTTTTTTTCAGATTTTTAAAAATTTTCTTGAGTCAACTTTGGTGAATCACATCTTTCTAGGAATTTGTTCATGTATCTATTCAAGAATTTTGGTATAAAGTTGTTAAAAATTATTTAATGGCTGAGGCATCTGGAGTGCTGTTCCCTTTTCATTTCTGATACTAGATGCTTATAGCTTCTCTTTATTTCTTCATTAATTTTGCCAGAAGTTTGTCAGTTTTATAAGTCTTTTCAAAAAATAGACTTTTTTATTGACCCACTGTATTTTGTCCTTACTTTGTGTTTTTGCAGATTTTTCTTTATCATTTCCTTCCTTCTACTTTTGTTGGGTGTATTTTCTCAGCTTTTTATAAGCTTTTGAGATAGGTTCTTAGCTCATTTATTTTTGACCTGTTTTTTCTTTGAACAGTACAAGGAGCTTGCAACATTTCTAGCCTATATATTTTCACTGTCTATATCTGATTACTGCTGATCCTGCAAGTTTTTGTTATCAATCAGTTAGAATATGTTTCTATTTCTTTGATCTTTAAGTTAATATCTCATTATGATTGTTGATATGTCTGTTTCTGTTAAAAGTTCTGTTCTTTTCTACCTTATAGGTACTAAGCTAAGTCACTTCAGTCGTGTCCGACTCTGTGCGGCCCCATAGACGGCAGCCCACCAGGCTCCCCCGTCCCTGGGATTCTCCAGGCAAGAACACTGGAGTGGGTTGCCATTTCCTTCTCCGTGAAAATATTCCATAAATGAATTTCAGTAACTCTTAAACATTCCACAAAATTTCCTAAGAATCTGTGAGAGTATAATACCTGGCAATCCTCTCTAAAACAGAAATTCACCTATCTGCTACATTACTGCTGATGATCTGAATGTACATGATCTCTAAAAAATAACAGTACTGAATAAAACTGAAAGGATCATCCAAGTTCCTACATAATACCAAAGTATTTATCCAGGATTACTGAATAAATTATAGCAATTTGGTATCCTTTTCAGAAAAAAAAATCTCAGAACTTATAAGCATGTGGCATTTCACACTGTAGGTACTAATGCTATTTTATTATATACCCTTTTAGATTTTATTTTTAGATCTCTTTATTTCATCCTTGCTATTGAACTTTTGCAGGGTATAATATTCTAGGGCAACTGTTATTTTCTTTCATCAGTTGAAAACAGCTTTCCATTTTTTCTGACTTCTACTGAGGCCTTTGAGAAGTCACCTGTGAATCTTAACTGGCATTCTTTTGAGGATTATCTGCCTTTTTCCTTTGGTTGCTTTTCAGATTTTGTCTTTTTTCATTCTTCTTAAATTCACAATGATGTAGCTGTTGTGAATTTCGTGTTATTTATCATGCTTGAAATTCACTGATCTTTGAATCTGTGGATTAGCGTTTTTATCAGTTTGGGGGAAGTTTCAATCATTATATGCATGAGTATTTTCAACCATTATGTGCTGCATGTTCTTACTCTTTTTTCCTTAATGTATTTTATTGATGTATAATTGATTTACAATGTTTCAGGTGCACAGCAAGGTGATTCAACTATACATATACACATACATTACTTTTGAAATTATTTTCCATTATAACTTATTACAAGATACTATAATTCCCTATGCTATACAGTAAAACTTTGTTGCTTGTTGCATATCTGTTGTTTATATTAGAAATCTAGCATTCTATCCATGTGAGGTCAAACAAGTGGAATCAAAATGTCATGAATTTTTTAGTTAGGCAAAAATTCATAAGTTTTATAAAATACATAAATTATATATACACAAAAGCTTTTCTACTATGCTTAATAAAGGCTTGAGAAACTGGGAAACTGGAAAACATAAATGAAATGGGATCATTGAGTATAAAATAGAAAAAGTGAAACAAACTAGGTAAAAGTAAAAGATAATCATATAGTCCCATTGTTTTTAAACATGGCCGCTCATTAGAAACGTATCTGGAGCTCTGAAGAGAAAAAAAAGCAATATGTAGGTATTTGTATTTTTCAAAAAATTCCAAGGTAATTCTGATATGCATCTGGATTTTAAAAAGTGATTACAGGTTTTTCTATTAAGTTGTAGTTTTGGTGATCATAGAGTTCTATTGTTTTTCTGTTGACAAATCTTTTAAGTGAGTAATAGTTACATAATCACAATAGTAAAAGATGTTTATCAGTTTTCACAATCAGTAGCCAGACACAAATTAAAAGATTACAGTTGCAAGCCATAAAGGGAACATGATTAAATCTCACAATATAAAATAATTACATACAGTTTAGGGGGTCAGGCAAAGTGATGTGATAGATGGAAGTGCATGCATATATATGTTTTCATCCAGTCTGTGTCTTTTGGTTAGTGCATTTAATCCATTTACATTTAAGGTAATTATTGATATGTATGATCCTATTACCATTTTAATTATTTTGAGTTTATTTACTGTAGATCTTTTCCTTCTCTTGTGTTTCCTGCCTTGAGAATTTGCTTTAGCATTTGTTGTAAAACGGGTTGGGTGGTGCTGAATTCTCTTAACTTTTGCTTGTCTGGAAAGCTTTTGATTTCTCTATCAAATATGAATGAGAGTCTTGCTGGGTAGAATATTCTTGGTTGTAGGTTATTCCCTTTCATCACTTTAAATATATTGTGCCATTCCCAACTGGCTTGTAGAGATTCTGTTGAGAAATCAGCTGATAGTCTGATGGGGATTCCCTTGTATGCTATTTGTCATTTTTCCCTTGTTGCTTTTTATATTTTATCTCTGTCTTTAATTTTTGTCAGTTTGATTACTGAGTGTCTTGGTGTGTTCCTCCTTGGATTTATCCTGCCTGGGACACTTTGTGCTTCCTGCACTTGGTTGACTATTTCCTTTCCCATTTAAGGGAAATTTTCAGCTATTGTCTCTTCAAGTATTTTCTCAGGTCCTTTCTCTCTTCTCCTTCTGGGACCCCTATAATGTGAATGTTGGTGCAGTTAATATTGTCGCAGAGGCCTCTTAGGCTGTCTTCGTTTCTTTTCATTCCTTTTTTAATATGCTGTTCTGTGGCAGTAATTTCCACTGTTCTGTCCTCCAGGTCATTTATCTGTTCTGCTCAGTTATGCTGCTGTGGATTATTCATCTGTTTGTTTGTTCTTTAGTTCTTGTCGATCTTTGGTAAACATTTTTTGCATCTTCTCCATTGTCTTCCCAAGATCCTGGATCATATCTTCACTGTCATTATTCTGAATTCTTTTTTCTGGAAGGTTGCCTGTCTCCCCTTCATTTAGTTGTTTTTCTGGGGGTCTATCTTGTCCCTTCATCTGGGACTTAACTTTCTGCTTTTTCATTCTGATGAACTTTATGTAATGTGGGTTTTGTTTTAGCTGCTGTGGGATTGTGGTTCTTCTTGCTTCTTCTGTTTGCCCTCTGATGGAGGAGGTTAAGAGGCTTGTGTAGGAGGGACTGGTGATAGGGAAAAACTGGGTCTTGCTCTGGTGGGCAGGACCTTGCTCAGTAAAGCTTTTATCCAGTTATCTGCTTCTAGGTGGGGATGTGCTCTCTCCCTGATAGTTGTTTGACCTGAGGTGACGCAGCCCTTGGGCCTACAGTAGAGTTAATGATGACGTCCAAGAGGGTTTATGCCAAGGGGGACCTCCCAGGACTGCTGCTTCTTGTGCCCCCATGCCTGTGGTGAGCCGTTGCTGACCTACGCCTCCACAGGAGACCCTCCAACACTAGCAGATAGTTTTGGTTCAGTCTCCTGTGGGGTCATTCCTCCTTCCCTCTGGGTCTTGGTTCATGCAAGATTTTGTTTGTGCCCTCCATGTCTGGAGTCTCTGTTTCCTCCAGTCCTGTGAAAGTCTTATAATCAAATCTCACTGGGCTGCAAGGTCAGATTCCCTGGGGATTCCCAGTCCCTTTGTCAGATCCCCAGGCTGGGAAGCCTGATGTCAGGTTCAGAACCTTCACAGCAGTGGGAGAACTTCTTTGGTATTATTGCTCTCCAGTTTCTGGGTCACTCACCCAGTGGATATGGGATTTGATTTTATCGTGATTGCACCCCTCCTACTGTCTCCCTGCAGCTTCTTTTTTTTTTTTTTTTTGGTAGGTTCCAGCATCCTCCTGTAGATGGTTGTTCAGCAGATAGTTGTAATTTCGGTGCTCTCTTAGGAGGAGATAAGTGCACGTCCTTCTGTTCCACCATCTTGAACTGGAAGCCTGCATGTTCTTACTCTTCTATCCTTACGGATCTTAGATCAAATGTATGGTTGACCTTATTACCATTTCCTCCTCACTCTTCACTTATTTACTATTTTTTTTTTCATATTTTTCTCTCTGCTGCATTATGGATCATTTCTTCTGACCTGTCTTCCAGTTCATGGCTTGTTTCTACTCTGACCAATTGGCTGACAAGATTATCTATTACAATTTTCATTTCACTTACTGTATTTTTTATCTCTAGAATCTGTGTGATTGTTTTTCAAATATATTATTTTACTTTTTATTCCTTATTCTCTATTGTTTAAAAACCTATCATTTATTATTTTAAATAGTGAACTTAATTGTTTTAAAATACGTATGGTATTTCCATGCTTGGAATGTGAGTGTGTGGCTGCTCTTTGTTGTTTTCCTGATACAGACTCGTTACTTCTGCACTTGAGTTCCTGATTACCATTGACTGGTCATTAACTGGTTGTGAAAAATGACTTGTGGGCATTGCCAGAGTTTTTCATTTGTTTCTGCCAGAGATTTGGGGACATTATCAACTGAGAATCAACCCCAAGTCAGTTCACAACCTGAGGCTCATTGGTTAACCCAGACTTTGCCTGGTTGGACAGTAAATAAACGGAAGTTCTGGTCTCTAGGCATGACTCACAGAGTCTTTTTTTGCCTCCCCTTTCATTTTCCATTTATTACTCTTTTCAATATGAAGACATTCCTGAGCCAGTCTCCTCTTAAAATAAGTATTTAGCCTTCTGGGGTCCCAGTTCAATATAAACAGAATCTCTGTTAAGTCTAACCACGTTAGAGATTTCATGAGTCTTAATTTCTGTCCCTTTTTCCCCCACAAAGCCTCTGAAATCCAAATATGCAGCACTGACAAATGCCTTTAGTGGATAAGCAGCTTTGGTTCCAATATCTAACAGTTCCCTAGCCTCTCTGTTACAGGCTTTCATCCAAAAATTAGCCTCAAAGCACCTCAGCTTCTTAATCTCTTCAGTGTTTTAAAAGTTATTTTGTGGTTCCCCCCTCCCCCAGCATTTTCCTCATGAAAGAGTTGTGCCACAAAACTCAATATTCCATAATCAGAAGCCATAAAATCTCCAAACTCTTTTATGGAATCTTATTCTAAATTATGGATAGCCAGTGGTCACTGTTATGCCCAGAGTCCGAGTCCCCAAAACTGAGAGAATAAGACGTCCACAGCAATGCAAAAGCATAAAGGGGTTTTATTGCCAGCTCGAGCCAGGGCTCCTGTCTCATCCAGCGCAGTGGAGTCTTGAGCGAGCCCGGAGCCCAGATTTACAGCAGTATTTATAAGTTTAGAACAAAGACAGGGAGTTGGCAAGGGTTGATTGGCTGCAGGGGTTTCCTGGTATTTACTGATTGGCCAGTCATCATCTTTCTGATTGGCCAGAGTTACCATCTCTCTGATTGGCCAGAGTTACTATCCCCAGAAGCCCTGGAAGCATGACTCAGGGATTATTTTTGGCCTAGTGCACCTCTCTGAGCCTGTCATGGCTCTGGTGAGGTTGTAACAGTCACCAGATTTTGAGAAGATATAAGAAGAATGAATAATAAAACAAAAAGAAAAAGGTAATTTGGCCAAAATCAGTTATGCAGAGAAAAAAAAATTAACCTTCTCTTCATGTCATTAGTATCCTTGGAGAGATAAGATATTGAATCCGTAAAACAAGAACAAGATGCTATTTAGAAAGAACATTAGGATATAAAACAAGAGCTCTTGGAAGTTAAAAGTGCTAGCAGAAGTGAAAAAATTCTATAAAAATTTGAGACTTAAAATGGAGAGAATCTTTCATAAAGTAAAATAAAAATATAAAAGACTGAAAAATAGGGAAGAGAGACAAGAAAATTAGAGTGCTAAAATCATCTGATAGCTTCCTAAAAAAGTATTCATGGGAAACACAATGTGGGAGACTTATAGTCCTTATTTCACATTTACTTTTAATATACTAGGTTGGCATTTATCTTTCAGATTTGGGTTGTAAACAGTTTTCTCTCACAATTACTGTTAATAATGCATTTGCAGATTTTTGCTTCCTATTCCTGTGACTTTTGGATCTGCTGGCTTAAGTTCCATGGCTTAAATCATTCCTCACTTAGAAAAGGGAGAAAGATTCCTCCAGGAAATACAATAATGGCACCATTATTATGGGACCTGAGATTTTCATGTAGTTATTTGGGCCTCTTCTTGCCTCTGAATCAACAGTAGAAACAGATTACTGATCTGGTTGGACTGAGTGATCTCTTTGGAGTTGGTGCTATACGCCTGGGTAAAGGAGAACCATGTCTGAACTCGGGGGATTCTCTGAAGTGCATCTTAGTAATTGTGCATCTAGTTCAGTGAAGATTGAGGCAACCCACAAAGGCAAAACCACGAAGGACCCTGACAGTCAGGTATGAACATCTGAATCATTTCACCAGGTAAAGAACCTTGACAAGGCAAGGTGCTGAGTGAAGTCAAGAAGATCATAGAATGGATTGTAGAAGAATGAATTTTAAAATGTTAACTCCTCAGGTCAGTTTATTTCTCTTCCTCAGTTCTCGTCTCATTGCAACAAAAATTTTGAACTACAGACTAAAAGGTTTAAAACAACAGACAAGTTATAGTTCAATTCAGCACAAGCAGACAGATCTTTTACTACACAGACACTCCCAAGACATGGGAGCAGACCAGCAACAAAGGAGCCGTCCTCCTATCCTTCTCCACTCCCCACTTTTTATACTTCCTGTGTTTTCCTTTTGGTTGCGCCCTGTGCAGAATAGGGTTTGTACCCACCGCCAGTCAAGAAAGGGAGTGCAAATGGGCATACGCTCAAGGCCAACTGACAGCTGCAGGTTATATAACAATAGGCTCTGTTGTGCATGTCTTCCCGTAATCCTGCCTGTTATAAGCAGATGTATATATGTGTAGAATATTTATGAACCATTAATGGGCTCCTAGCTGCCCTGGGTTACTTGAGATAGCCCAGTGGTTAGTTTGTATCCACTGTGTGCCTAGGGCACATGTGCAGGAGGTAGAAACATCTCTGTGGTTATTTTGGTAGCATATCTGTGAGCTCTGTGTCTGGGATGGGGTTTAGAGATCAGCTTGAATCCTTTTTGGCAAGGCCACCCCTCTTTGCTCATGCCTAATTTCCTATCTAATATTCCCCTCCTCAAGTGTATGGACCCCAATTCTTTGGGAAATGGATGTCTTTCATTCTGGCTACTTCCTGCTAAGTTGGGCCTTGAGTGTCCATCACTTGCTAGCTGTCAACAAGAGGGGCTGGTAAGGACTGCTGATGTCCATCCGGGGGGAGCAGTATGAGGAAGTTTTCAGAGAGGTCAGGGGTTGGTGTCCATGTTGCATCAGAACCAGCCTGTATTTTGTTGACACGAGTAGCAATAAACAAAGAGAGAAAGTTGAGGAAACAGGGAGCTAACAGAATTATAGGCCAGAACCACTGTAGGAGCGTATCCTTGATTGACAGAAACCAGGATGCTGCTGTGGTGACCTTGTCTTGTTATGGTCGTTTGGAGGCCTGTTCCCCTAAAGGCCTTTCTAGTAATCTCTGGAGGGCTTTGCCTACTAAATAAGTGGTGGCATATAGGGAGCTGACCAACTTCCATTCGAGGTTCCCAGGCAGAAAGAAGAGTCCCTCCTTTTGGAACCACCCCACATGATCTTGTTGAAAGCCCTCACTCTTAGCTGTGAGTGTCTCCCCTTCAGTATAGGAAGCAGTTTCTGGCAAGGTAGACTGTGGGACTAGGGTAGCAACCGCTGTTATGTCACAGTTTTGTAATGCTGCTCTCTTAGGTGCCTGATTGGCCATTTGGTTTCCTCCTGCCACCTCTATACTTTGTTTTTGGTGTCCCCTGCAGTGGGAGATGGAAACCTCAGTGGGCAGATGGACTGACTCCAGGAGCTTAAGGATCTGGTCAGCGTATTTGATTGGGGACTTCGGGTGGTCATGTGGCCCCTCTCTTTCCAAGTGGCAGCATGTGCGTATAGCACCAGAAAGGCATACATGGAGCCAGTGTAAATAGCTACTGCTTTTGCTTTCCCCGGCTCTAAAGCTCCAGTCAGAGCTATGAGCTCAGCCAGTTGGGCTGAAGCTCCTGGTGGTAAAGTTTTAGCCTCTGTGGTCTCCAAATTGAAGACTACTGCATGTCTTGCTTTCCTTTTTCTATCAAAAAGCTGCTTCCATCAGTGTGCCAAATTTTCTCAGGATTGGTCATCGGATCTTCTGAGAATCGCTCTCGCGGCTTTGTCCAGTGGTCTGATGGTTTCTCGACAACAGTGGAAGGAGAGAGAGCCCTTAAGTGGGCAGAAGGGTAACTAGGTTAAGAACATCACATCACTGAACATCTAGTCAGTCCTAGATTTTCCATCAGCAGTACTTGATATCTGAGGATCCTTTGATCAGACATCCACAGATGTCCTTTCCTCTTTAGTTGTTTCACTCAGTGGGTGATAAAAATAGCTTGTCCCCAAGAGAGCATTTTAAGGCATCTTCTGTCAGGAGTGCAAGGCTGTAAGGTTTTGAAGGCAGTGAGGCCAGCCTCAGGCACTTGGGTTGAGCCTCTTGGAAAAGTCAGCCACTGGCTAGGGTTCAGGTCCCAACTTTTAAGTTAATACTCCCAAGGCATCAAGTCATGGCACTGAATGTCAGGTCAGTTTATTTCTCTTCCTCAGCTATTGTCTCATTGCAACAAAAATTTGGATGACGGACTAAAGGGTTTAAAATAACAGATAAGTTATAGTTCAATTCAGCACAAGCAGACAGATCTTTTACTACACAGACACTCCCAAGACATGGGAGCAGACCAGCAACAAAGGAGTCGTCCTCCTATCCCCTCTTGGCTTCCTCCTTTTTATACTTCTGTCTTTTCCTTTTGGTTGTGCCCTGTGCAGAATAGGGCTTGTACCCACCGCCAGTCAAGAAAGGGAGTGTAAATAGGCATATACTTAAGGCCGACTGACAGCTGCAAGTTCTATGACAGCAGGCTCTGTTGTGTATGTCTTCCCATAATCCTGTCTTTATAATCAGATGTATATATGTGTAGAATATTGAGGAGGCAATGGCACCTCACTCCAGTACTCTTGCCTGGAAAATCCCATGGATGGAGGAGTCTGGTAGGCTGCAGTCCATGGGATCTCGAAGAGTTGGACACGACTGAGCAACTTCACTTTCACTTTTCACTTTCATGCATTGGAGAAGGAAATGGCAACTCACACCAGTGTTCTTGCCTGGAGAATCCCAGGGACGAGGGAGCCTGGTGGGCTGCCCTCTGTGGGGCCGCACAGAGTCAGACATGACTGAAGTGACTCAGCAGCAGCAGCAGCAGCAGCAGCAGCAATGGGCTTCTAGCTGCCTAAGGTTACTTTAAGTCCCTGTGGTTATTTTGTATCCACCGTGTGCTTAGGGCACATGTGCCGGAGGTAGAAAAGTCTCTGTGGTTATTTTTGTAGCATATCTGTGAGCTCTCCTTGGTGTGCCTGGGATGGGATTTAGAGATCAACTTGGATCCTTTTTAGCTAGGCCACTCCTCCTTCCTCATACCTAACTTTCTACCTAACAAACTTATGAATTGTTGAGTCAAGAACCATGTGAGGAAAGTTGGTTGTGCTTACTAGTTTTATAACTGGAAGCTGGTTTATCATGGAGTAGAGTTCTTATGGAATGTTTTTGAAACCTCTGTCCAAAGGAACTCAGGGCAAAAAAGTAAAGCAAAGTCAAAAAGCAAATGCATGCTGAGAGATTATTTATTATAAAGGGAAAATCTCCCTATTATATGAAGGTCATGAGGGAAAAAACAAAAAATCTGATAGAAAAATGGACAAAGGGCATGTAAAGATGGTTCACAAAAGATAGGCAAAAAGTCTTTAAATATTTGAAGACATGCAACTTCGCTAATAAGGAGAATGCAAATTTAAACTACATTGAGATACCTACCATTTCTCACCTGTCAGCTTAGAAGAATCCATTCTGTTGGAAAAGCTGAGGGGACACAGGCATAATTATATTACCCCTCTCAAGGTAAATTTGACAGCACCTATCATATGTACATTTACCATTTGATTCATAAATTCCACTTTTAGGAAATTACCCTGAGTGTACATCTCTAGCCGTGGGACAATAAAAAATAGGCACACGGTTTTTCATTATGGCATTATTTATAGTAGCAAAATATATATATTAATATATTACTTTGATATTTATATACCAGCATACATCAATAATGGGACAAACTGTAAAATCGAATTAAAAAAAGGAACCTAATTGGATATCAAATTGATTACATAATCACATGGGAAAATTTAATTCAGAATTTTAAACATAGTATTCTGAAAATACCGTCTCTTTTGCTTAAGAACAAAAAGCACTAGAAAACTTAAATTTCACTTAGTAGTTTTGCTGTTAGTGGAGGTCATAGTCATAATTTTGGAACTAGTGTGTGTGTATGAGAGAAGTACAAATATGGAAGGAGGAGGAGGAAGAATACCCTAGATGCTGGATTGTTTTAATATAATTTTTTTTTTTTTTTTGGCTGAGCTGGATCTTTGTTGCTCTGCAGGCTTTTCTCTAGTTTCAGCAAGCAGGGTCTGCTCTTTAGCTGTGGTGCACAGGCTTCTCACTGTAGGGGCTTCTCTTGTTGGAGAGCCTTGGATCTAGAGCGCAGGCTCCGTTGTGGTGCTTGGGCTTAGTTGGTCCGCAGCATGTGCAGTCTTCCCAGATCAGGACTGGAACCCACGTCTCCTGCATTGGCAGGTGAATTCTTTTAGCACTGAGCCACTAGGGGAGCCCTGCAGATGCTGAAGTTTAATCGGTGGTATCAGTATGAGCTCATGATTTTAAAAAGGCCTAGAAAGCTGTGACTCCCTAGGAGCAATAAGCAAACACAGTACCTGGATCAGGGCTTCTAATAAACCTTTCATTAGTAAAAGAAATCAGAGATCTTCAGAGAACGGTTAGTTCCAGGTCTACAGTGCAAAAGTGTAAGATGAGCCTAGAATATCTTGCTGCACCAAGTAAAAAAGTGTTCCCCAAAACATAGCAACTCATAGGAAACAGGATCCAGCTTGAAGATGATTCCAGTACCCAAGACTGATACAACCTGAACATCAAAAATAGTAATTCTTGTTACAGAATGTAACATGTTTGAATGATTTTTAAAACAAAAAAAAACAAAAAAAAAAAAAAAAAAGGAGGCTTGGGCTAGACCTTTGAGAATGGATTCAATTTAAATAGATGGAGAAGAAAGGTAGTTTAGTCAGTAAGGAACCGGTAAAGAAGAGGGCATATTTCAGGAACCTGGAGTTGGGATGGGGTTGATCCAGCTAGACTGCAGGTTCACATGGGGATCAGTAAGCATAAGAGTTGATAGTTCCAGTGCCAATCTGAAGACTACATTTTGAGTGTGGTGGCAATGGGGAGCCACTGTAAGCTTCTGAGCAGGGGAGATATATGAGGAAAAGACAAAATAGGTGTTTTGGGAAGATGACTGGCAGCTAGATGGACAACAGGAAATAGAGGGATGGCAAGCAAGGAGATCAGTGAGGGAGCCTTTGCAGAAGTGCTGTGGCCTGCAAAGAGCCTGGGAATGGATAAGGATAGAAAGGGCTGACATTTAAAAAAGCATTTCAGAGGATGAATAGACAGAAGTTAGTCCTCTGAAAGACAAGGGACGAGTCAGTGACTCTTGAGTTTCTGTGCTGAAGGGTAGAAAGATGATGATGGAGCTAAGCTAAATATGAGGAGCAGCGAATTGTTTTTTGATTTATTTTTTAATGGAAGATAACCTGCTTTATTTTTTTCATTTTGTATTGGAGTATAGCTGATTAACAACGTTGTGATAGCTTCAGGTGAACAGTGAAGGGAGTCAGCCATACATGTACATGTATCCATTGTCCCCCAGACTCCACTCCCGTCCAGGCTGGCACATAACACTGAGCAGAATTCCATGTGCTTTACAGTAGGTTCTTGTTGGTTATCCATTTTAAATATAGCCGTGTGTGTATGTTCAGAGTTTTGATGTATTTCAAATTGGTTTTGAATATATTGACTGAGCCAATAGCATTTGGATGTTTACAGATCTCAAAAACGTCAAATGGGTGTGCCACTTTAGGGATGGTGCTGCTGAGCTTCCTCAGCCAGCTTGATCTGTTACAGAGCTCAGGCAAAAGCAGGGCTCTGGTGTTTTCCTAAAGCTGCTGTCAGTGTTTGCTTTTCACAGTACTTTATGCTGCTCCACAGACAATGCTCAGAACAACCATGTGTCTGTGGAAGCCCAGTGGGCTACTCTGAGCGAATATAACATCACCTCCTAGTTGGGCCTGAATAGAGTTTTCAAGGCACAACTCAGGGGAGAGCGCCCATATATGGAATTTCTCTTTCATCCCTGCAGTGAGGCTTGACTGAGGGGCTTCTGTGGTTTGTGGCTGTCTGGCTTCATCACAGGGTGACTGCCCTTTCTAGCCACCCCACACTCTTGCTTGGCTAAAGGAAGCCTGTGCTGAGCTCTCACAGTGAGCAGGTTTCCAGGCAGCCTTCCTCCCCTGCAGTCTTGGCATCTACATGGCATGGCTATAAATTATACCCGGTGTGTTCATTTGCAGTTTAAATGTGTTCTCATCCCAGAGGAGCAACTAATGGCGTCAAGTTACTGATGTGAAAAAGCCTGCCGGTACAATGACTATGGATTAATGAAATAGCAGACATGGAGGCTGGGGCAGCAGTAAATTGTCAGCCACCAGTGACGTGGGTTTTAAATTATATTCTCCATTTCCTTTCCGCTTCTCCCAAATTGTTTTCCTGTAGAGTTGTTCGGTAAATGTTTACCATTGTTTAAATGTTTGGTTTCTGTTAAAAGTTGGTGCAAGCTGGGCCCCTTCCTCTTAAGAGCCCTTTTCTCAGAAAACTGGAGGTGAGCTAAGAGGGATTTAAAAGCCTATCATGCTTTCTGTAGGAGGCATGAAGGCAAATCTCTTAATCCAGGATCATCACTGACTGATCACTTTCATTCAGAAAATTGGCAAACACAGGGCTCTATCAGTGAATTCTGCTCATTCGGCATGTAAGTTGGCTACAGTTACCTTCTATTATGACCTTTTTCTTTTCCTAATGAATTTAAAATTCACCATGTTTCTGAAAGGCAGCGAGTCTGTTTTTCATAGATGAAGGACCCCAGGCAATCCACTGATGGGCCATAGGGAGATCAAGGATGCCTGATCCTATAAGCAAATTGCCCATATGGGTATGTTTCCCGAGAAGGAAGGTCTGTGGGTTTCATCAGATTCACCAAATGTTCTGTACCCCTGAGATAGCTTAAGGACTGCCATAGCGGACTACATAAATAGCCACAGCATCTCCCTGTCCCCAGATCTATACCCTTGCAGTGCACTTTGTATTTCTTCCGACTGAGAGGAGTCTAGCTACCCTTTATCCTGGGCTAGCATTGTGATTGGCTTTGTCCTCTGCTGTTCAGTTCCTCAGTCATGTCCAACTCTTTGCGACCACATGGACTGCAGCATGCCAGGCTTCCCTGTTCTTCACTATGTTCTGGAGTTTGCTCAAACTCATGTCCATTGAGTTCATGATACCATCCAATCATCTCATCCTCTGTCGCCCCCTTCTCCTCCTGCCCTCAATCTTTCCCAGCATCAGGGTCTTTTCCATTGAGTCGACTCTGCATTAGGTGGCCAAAGTATTGGAGCTTCAGCATCAGTCCTTTCAATTGATATTCAGGGTTGATTTCCTTTAGGATTAACTGGTTTGATCTCCTTGCTCTCCAAGGGACTCTCAAGAGTATTCTCCAGCACCACAATTCAAAAGCACCAATTCTTCAGGGCTCAGCCTTCTTTATGGTCCACCTCTCACATCTGTACATGCCCACTGGAAAAACCACAGCTTTGAGAAGATGATCTTTGTTGGTTTCCCCCATCTGACCCGCCAGCGACTGCAGACAGTGAGTGTGCCCAGCTGACATCAGCCACTGCAAGGTTTATGGATTTCATTAAACTCACTACATGTGAGTTTATGCTGAAATAGTGTAGGGGCTGCCATGGTGGATTGCATATGTGGCCGCAACTTCTTCCCCTCCACACATCTATGCTCTTGCATTGTGACTTTGCGAGAGCCAGGGGTGTATGGAGATTGGGCCAAACCAGAAGCAACTGTTCAGTCCAGATTGCTGACATACAGAATAGTGAACAAAATTAACTTATTTTGGAGTAGTTTATTATACAGTAAAACTAACTGATATAAATACTCTAACTGTGCCTTTTGAGAATGAGGGATACATCTTATTCAGACTTGGTATCTCTTTCCCCTAAGAACACAATAATCATTTAGTATGCTTGTGTGCTCAGTTGTGTCCAACTGTTTTCAACCCCGTGGACTGTAGCCCTCGGGCTCCTATGTCCTTGGGGTTTTCCAGGCAAGTGGGTAGCCATTCCCTCCTCCAGGGAATGAACCTGCATCTCTTACGTCTCCTGCATTGGCAGGCAGCTTCTTTACCATTGCCCCACCTGGCAGTTCTCCAACCATTTAATACATATTTATTGAATTGGTTAGAACTGGTCTCTCAAAAAGACTGAGATTCAGCCACTTTCTCAAGGTCACTTAATAAATCAGGAGAGACCCCTGAGCACCTAACTCTGGCGCTCCATTTCCTTAGTTATAAAATGTGCTTCGAAACACCAACCTTGTGGTGCTACCGTGGCTATTAGAGATACTGTGTGCATTAGAGATGCCCAATACTTGGCAGACAGTGGCTGCAGCCAAGCACTCTGATGAAATGGCTGCAGGACTCATCAGCATGCAGGAGATCAGGCATGTTTCGATGATCACGGTGACCACCAGGTGTGAGGCACGTGGACTCGTTTCCAGGTGTCAGCTTTCTTTGCTTCAAAATGAGGCTGGTTCCTCCTAGCTCGACCGTGTGTCTTTCTGACGTGGCTGCTGCTGCTGCTGCATGCAACCATGTGGCCAGAGGACTTGCCACTCCCTCCGTGGGGGTGGGGAAGCCTCCTGAAGGAACAAGAGTTGCTGCTTCAGCTTCTGCCATCACTCCCTGTATCTCATTTCCTTGCTTATAAAATCAGGTGTGGGTGACAGGAAGCTCTCTGAGAATCCTGTCAGCTACAGGAATCCAAGGGCTTCAGTTACTACCGGAGTCTCCTCTAAGGACAGGGGACTAAACTGCTCTCAGGATCACTGAGCCGTAAGAGAAGTTACCTTGCATCTACTAGAGGAAAAGAAAAGGTTTCTGTATTTGTCTAAAGCAGAAAGAGGAAAAGCAGACCATGGAATTGGGGACTAACTAGTGAGGACAAAAGGGAAAGGAGCAAGCCTGATTTGAGCTGGGGTGCTAGAACCCTGCTTCCTGCAGGGTAATGGTGCCTCATGCTGTGTAGATCACATGGTCGAACCTTAGACATAGAGAATTACCGAAAAAACTTCCTTCCCCCAAAGCATGACACACACACAGAGTTATGAAATGCTTAGAATGAATTACACAAAGAGCCATGAGACATATGAATTTTTTTTCTTTTCCATTAAGACCTCCTGTCCTTTTCTAATAAAATCTAATAAACCTAATATGACTTCTTTCTAAGATTTAGAATAAAACTTCTTGTGTTGGAGACATATTTGGAAGTGAATAATGGACACACGTATCATTTACCACAAGCAGTGAGGACAGTATCTGAAAATCTTGCTTTTTGCCAAAACAGACATTAACTTTTGCTTGGAAGCAAATGTGAAAACAATGATTTCTATCCAACTCTCAACATATATCCAACGAGAAAGTTAGAACTTATTCTGTTATGCTTTTAATAGGATTTTCTGTCTTTAATGTTGAGATCTTAAACATTAACATTACCAATGAAAGAAAGCAAAGAAAACAATTACCAGATGGTATTTTCTCATGCTTCTCTAATTCTTGTGGTGTGCAAACCATATGTCTGCTTTTATTTACCTAAGTAAATATGGAACAGCATTTCCAATAGGGGAGGTCCACACAACAAACAAAATATAGTGTGTGTGACCTCAATAAGGCATCCAGTAAAGGTACAAGCTGGCTCTTCCTTTGCAGAGTTCTCTTAGGGTGCTCTGATGTTGGCGTCGCATTCTTCTAAGAGTAGAATCAGATCTTCAATCAGGCTGTGCTCTCTGCCATGTGTTACTCTCATAATATCAAAAGCCTGAAGGAAAAAGAAGATGGATTAGATCCCCAAGTGAGGCAGGTCCCCACCTGTTCCTCATCTTTTCTTGGGCCAGGAGCCCGGAGAAACCCGCAGCCTACAGTATGATCAGCACAGTGGTTCTCCACACTAGAAATGAAGTGACAAGGGTGAGTTTAATGTGGTGCTTGGACTTACTGCTTGAGTCTTGCTGGGACTGGTGTCCAGCAATGATCTTCAGGGATTATTAGAGCTTAGATTTGGTGTAGGTAGTTAACAGAGGTTTAAGAAGAGTTACTAAAATAATTAATATTAATGGTTACCATGCTGTTATCACCTTAAAAGAAGTTTTCATTTTTTCATGCTGTATTCTCATCTATATGAGACATATAACACATACATGTACTTTTTGTATTCTTTTCATGTTATATGGCATTATAGCATTTGCATTTTGACATTCATTGCCTTCAATCTCCACTAAATCTTGTCAATTCTGCCTCCAAAATATTTCTGAAATCTGAATGGATTTGTAACCACTACAATAATAGAGTATGATAGAATTAATGCTGTCAACTTCCAAAGCTAGGTCAAAAAGACCATGCAACCTTTGCCTTGTTTATTAGTACACCTGCTCCTGGAAACAGGAGCTTCTATGCTGTGAGGAAGCCCAAGCCACATGGGGAAGCCAAGGGTAGATGCTCTGGTTGATAGTCCTAGCTGAGCCTATCTTTACATTTTATTTATTGACTACTTTTGGCTGTGCTGGGTCTTCACTGCTGCACAGACTTTTCTCTAGTTGTGGCAAGTCGGGGTTACTCTCTACTTGTGGTGTGTGGACTTCTCATGGTGGTGGCTTCTCTTGTTGTGGAGCACAGGCGCTAGGTCGTGTATGTTTCAGCAGTTGCAGCTCCTGGTCTCTGGAGCATAGACTTAATAGTTGTGGCACACAGGCTTAGTTGCTCTGAGTGAGCCTATCTTTAAAATCATCCTAGCCCAAGCACCAGAAATGTGCATAAAGAAGCCTCCAGATGATTTCAGCCAGATTTCTAAGCTACTCTTAGAACGTTGCTGCTACTGCTGCTAAGTCGCTTCAATCGTGTCTGACTCTCTGCGACCCCAGAGATGACAGCCCACCAGGCTCCCCTGTCTCTGGGACTCTCCAGGCAAGAACACTGGAGTGGGTTTTAGATCACTACCAATTTTTTGTTATGGTGTAAATCTTCTGGCATCAGCTAGATTCCAGTCTTCCCAGCTGACACCCAAGACATCAGGGAAAAGAGGCAGGCCATTCCTACTGTGATCTGTTTGAATTCCTGATCTGAATCATCTGTGAGCATAATAAAAGGGCGGTTGTTTCACTTTGCTAAGTTTTGGGATGGTTAGTTATAGAGCAATAAATAGTCAAAATATCCACAGAATATTTTTGCAGTAAATTATAGATAAACCATATCATCCTGAGCTTCCCAAACTGGGGGCTCTCAAACAGAAGGGCTGGTCAGCTCAGTTGGTTAGAGCATGGTGTGAATAAATTACACCAGGATCAGGGGTTTGTTCCTGTATGGGCGAGGCTGTGCAGTGACTATATTTATGGGCTTCCCTAGTGGCTCAGTGGTAAAGAATTTGCCTACCAGTGCAGGAAACGTGGGTTTGAGCCCTAGGTTGGGAAGATCCCTGGAGAAGGAAATGGCAACCCACTCTAGTATTCTTGGCTGGAAAATCCCATGGACAGAGGAGCCTGGTGGGCTACAGTCCCTGAGGTCGCACAGGGTTGGACATGACTGAGCGACTAAACAGCAACAAACAGAAGGGTCATCAGATCCATTGTCTTCCATGTAAATGTGCCTCAAGAGATAGGTAAACACACTTTGGGTGTTTTAAGCACCCAGAAAAATACCTGGCAGGCAGTACCATGGCTCTCAGCCTTGGGTGCACAGCTGTATCAACCAGTGGGCTTCCAAAGGTGTACCAGTGCCCAGGCCCCACACAAGGTCAATTGAATCCTGTTCTCTGGAGGTGAGCCTGGCCTCGGGAGAGTTTCACATGTCCTCAGGGTTGAGAACAACTGATAGAGTAAGCTTTCAACAAGTAATAACAACTATTGATTATTCAACGGTAACTTGTAGCCAACCATAATTACCCTTTTAATGGCTGCGTACAGTTGATTTCATCAGGTTTATAGATCATTATTCACTGAACTACTCTTAGAAATTCAGATCACTACCATTTTTTTTTGTGGTTGTGATGTAGATCTTTTAGCATAGGGCTTTTTTGGCTTTGCTGACTCTCTGCTTTAGATGCATTCCTGGAGGTGGGATTCCTAGGTGTGAGCATCTTTAAAGCCATAGAGACTTTAAAGCTGGGGCACACAGTCTCCTGAGGAGGAAACCTGAGAGCGGAAGAAGCAAAGTGTTCAGGACTAGGAGCACTTTCCACCCGTGTTCCTGGCTTTTGGGCCTCTTTAAAAATGTTCCCTTTAGGCTTGAATGAAGGAAAATAGGCAGACAGATGGGGTCTAGATTTAGCTGTTGAGAGAAAAGAGAAAGGGAAAGAAAGGCCTGCCATCTCTGGCACTGGTGTGCCAGCCTGGAAAAGAGCTCTGCTTATGGAATCAGCTGTAATCCTGCAGACCCATCACCCGTGATACCCTAGCTGGAAAACCAGAAGGTGGCCGTGATGGAGTCAGGGTGGTGGGATTTAGTTCTTATTAACTTGAATGGGTCTTCCCTGTGCAGTATCTGCAAGCAAATCCCGAGGATGGGTGGAGTGAAGGGTGTCTGAGATAGAGGGGAGGCGTTGGGAATAGCCCGCACCTTGGAGGCAGCCAAACTCAGTGAGATGTCTTTGGGCAGAAAACCAAAATCAAATATTTGATGCCATTCAGAGAACAAATGTCTCCTGTCTCCTCCCCATACCCCCCTTGGTGCTCCATTGTTCTGGACATCTCAGGGTCTGAGGCAGAGGCATATGGGAGAGCGTGATTGGACAGAGACTGGAGAGATGCTTAAAGCCCTTCATGGGAAATTCTCTCACTCAAAAGCTGCTTACATGTTCTCCCTTCTGCTCAACAGAGGGCCAGATGTACTTGTGATCTGACAAAAGGAGTGAATGCTCCAGGAGCACTGCCTGAAAAGCTCTTTGCAGGAAGAGTCACACTGTTCTGCCCCACCCCATGGACAGGGGGGCCAGAGAAGGGCCAGCCTGACCTGTGGGGGCTCTCGCCTCCCCACTCCTCCCAGTTCTCCTCTGCAGGGTGAGGGCCTGGCTTTGTTTCTCAGGACTCCCAGAGCAGCTTCTCTTTGTCCTCCTTGTGTATTTCTCCAGGTTCCGCCCCGGAAGATATTTCTCAGGGACTTGAGTCAGAGGCTAGTACAGTCACCTTCATACCACTCGGACAGGGTCAGGCCCGTCTGCATGTTTTCAGACCTGTTAACAGCTGTAGCTTCCTTCCTCACTGCCATTCTTTCAGTCATATGCTTCGCTGTCTCCTCCCTTCCAGCTCTAAGAATAAGACCTACTCCTCAAGAGCCAGAGTTCATGGTGGTTGATCTGGAGTCTTCCCATTCGTTCCTGCTCATCCCACAACAGGGCAGTGCCAGCAGGGGGCTTCTGGCCCTGCAGCCCTTCAGGACCCACAGAGCCACAGCCACGAAGGAAAGCCTCACTTCCACACCTCCCAGCCTGTTCCCTTGCAGGAGCACCATAAAGACCATCTGGTCCAATGTCCTCATGTCTGGCCTGAGAGTGGCCCCAGGGTGGACCCAGTGTTCATTCCATGACTCTGCTATGTGGCCTTCCCCTGCTGAGAGTCTGCAGTGACCAAGGAGAGGGTCTGGAGGGTCTCTGAGGTGTGACTTCTGCAACACCTTGAGGGGCCACGAAGGTCTTCCTAGTCAGGCTGCTGCTGGTTTTGACCTTCATTCTTATTTGGTGATGAATGAAGCACTGGAAGCAAAAGTGGGGTGGGGACAGTCCCTGGGTGTGTATATGTAAGATCCGAGATACTAAGAGCAGAGGATCTTATCTACAAGGGTGGCTAGGAGTGGAGCAGAAATGGGCATAGCTGGGAGCAGAGGACCAATATGAAGAGCCTGGGAAAAAAGTCCATATCGTTTGTCTAGAAGGTAAAACCAAATATAAATATGATGAACCAGTAAATACTGTAATTTTCTCAGAGCCATGGGTGGGATAGGAGGGAAAGAAAAGAAAATAAAAAGAAATAGGATTTAGTTACGTGCAAAATATGGTGATGACTGTGTTCTGTGTGTGTTGAGTAATATGTCAATTTGGATGTACAGGAAGCTAAAACTCACACCTGGTCAGGTAGGACATCTGGTCCTTGTCGTGGATGCCACCTGGGCCTCCAGGTAAGCTGGGGCACAATTCTCAGTGATGTCAGAAGGGAGCCTTAAGGAGCTGTCAGCACAGGCTGGCTCTCTGCGGTGGCCACAGCCCCTCAGCCTGGCAAGAAGAGGAGGGCTCCCCTCCCCCAGACAAAGTTTCAGTAAATCTCTGACAAACCAGCATAATTGTTTCTGGTAGCTCTGTGTCTCCCCTTCTCTCAGCCCTGCCCAACTGCCACACATACACAAGTCGGAGAGAATGGTTTTGATTTAATTTCCTGCAGCAGTATGTAAAACAGATTAAGGAAGCATAAAACCAGAGCTGGCCTGTGCTGGGAAAAGCTTATCTCTTTCCATTAAATTTTATTTTTTTAATGGTAGCATTTAAAAAGAGCCTGGTGTAATCTCCCACTGAGGACCTATTTGAAGCCTTCAAGGGGGGCTGCTGCCCCTGTGAACTGACTCTAAATGTCACAGGAGGAATGCTAGCACAGATTGTCTGCCACTTGACAGGCGCGGTTCACTCAGGAGTAAAGATGCAGTCTTTAAAAGATAGGGTCCCTAGAACTGATTTCAATCTCATCACAGCATTTTTTTAAAAGTAATTTTAGAACTGTGGTCATATATTAAATAAAATGAATTGAATCAAATTATAATTTAAAGTTGCAAACAATATAGCTTTCTTATTAATTTTTAATAAAAATATATTAAGCTTATCAAGGATCTCATATACTCTCTCCCAAAAGCCTGAGGGAATCCAATAAATGACTTCCCCAAGCAGGATTTAAATATGGATATAAATCAGAGGGAAAAGAAATGCATGCATGATAAAATCCTCTGCAGTCAGATCACAAGAGAGGGAAATGCAGGCATGTTTTTCTCTGCCCATCCAGGATGACAGCAGAGTAGTGGGGTAGAGGGTGGTGGGCATGGGCTGGACGTGTAAGAAGACAGACCCATAACACATCAGGAAGCTCCAGAGCCACGACGGGCCCTTCACAAGGGGCAGCAGGGACTCCCAAGGCTTTTGATGACCTGCCTGAGCTCACAGCACCCTTGCAACTTCATTGTGCTCTACACTTTGTACAGGACCCACTGGAAGGACCTGTCCTCCTAGCAGGCAAAATTTCCTTAGAAGGTCTACACACTAAATATTGTCTGTGCTGTGCTTAGTCGCTCAGTCGTGTCCGACTCTTTGCGATGCATGGACTGTAGCCCGCCAGTCCCCTCTGTCCACTGGGTTTTGCAGACAAGGATACTGGAGGGGGTTGCCATGCCCTCTTCCTCCAGGGGAACTTCCCAACCCAGGGATTAAACCCAGGTCTCCTGCATCGCGGGTGAAATACTGTTTAAGCAGCTATAATGAGTAAGACTTGGCCTTTACCCTGGGAGGAGCTTTGGCACAACCAGGAGACAGGGTTATAGAAGGACAGTGTGTGACAAAGAGAGACGAGAGGTGCTGAGTGTCCAGAGGAGGGAGCCCAGAAGGGGTGACAGATGTCCTGAGCTGAGCTGTGTGTCTTCCAGTGGGAGTAGCTATTCCAGAAAGAGTTGACTTCGTGTTGCTCTGTTGAACTAATCAATTGATCCAAGGCGTATTTATTTGTTAAGTACCCGAGAGAGCCTGAAGACATCATGTCTCCTCCCTGAGCTTAGGTTTCCTTATTTGAATACGAGGAGACTGGATTAGATCAATTCTGTGGACAAAGTCACAGACACAGAACTAGGAGATGCTGATTTGGTTTTGCTTCCAAATATTGTGGTGTGTGTGTGTGTGTTAGTGTTTTCTAATTTAACTCCATTGGAGTTAGAGAATTTACCATGTATGACCTGAATCCTTTTACGTTTATTGAGACTTGTTTTATGGCCCAGAATATGGTCCTTCTTGGTATATGTTTTGTGGGTACTTAAAAAAGAACATGTATTTTGTTACTGCTGGATGGAGTTTTATAAATGTCAATTGGATCCTGTTGGTTGGCGATGTTGCTAAATTCTTCTATATCCTTGCTGATTTTCTGTCCCTTTCTTCTGTCTGTTGTTGACAGTGGGTGTTGATCCCCAGCTATACGCGTATCTGTAAGTCTACTGCCTGTATCTCCTTTTAGCTCTATTAGTTTTTGTTTCCCATGTTTTCAACTGGGTTGTTTAGTGCATACACATTTAGGATTGCTTTTAATATGTTTGCTTGATAAATTGACCTCCTTTTCCAACATATAATATCCTTCTGTGTCTCTAGGGTCATTTTCTTTACTATGAAGTCTACTTTATCTGATATTAATATAGCCATTCCAGCTTTCTTTTGATGAGTGGTTCTTTCATGGTATATCTTTTTCCATCCTTTTACTTTCAACCTCCCTGTATCACTATATTTAAAGTGAGTTTCCTATAGACAACATATAGGTGGATCATTAAAAAATCCATTCTAATAATCTCTGTCATTTAGTATATTTTAGACAAGAAATTTACACTTCTTACATAGATCACTTACATAATGTCGCTAATATATTAGAGTTTTAAGTTTGCCATTTAGAAAAATTTGTCTATTCTGATTTTTTTTTTTGCTTTTATTTTCTTTCTCTTTCATTTCCAATGGATAGCTAACTTTTTAAAAGAATTCTATTCTGTAATGTTTTTGAGTGTATTTGTGTAGTTTTTAAATGGTTACTCTAAGTGTTATATACAGACATAGACATTGTTGTTATTGTTCAGTTGCTAAGTTGTGTCTGACTCTTTGCAACCCCATGGACTGCCGCATGCCTGGTCCTCTGTCCTCCCCTATCTCCTGGAGTTTGCTCAAATTCATGTCTGTTGAGTTGGTGATGCTAACTGACCCTTTCATCTCATCCTTCCACCTTCTCCTTTTGCCTTCAGTCTTTCCCAGCATCAGGGTCGTTTGCAATGAGACATATATATACACAAATAGAGACATATTCAGTTGTGTATGGTATCTCTTCACACTTCTACTGGTGTTCTCATTTTACCAGTTCAAGAAACCTTACCTCCCGTTATGTCTTTTATCCTCCCCTATTTTGAATATAATTGTCCTAAACATTTCCACTATATACATTTAGAACCACAGAAGACAGTGTTATACGTTTTGTTTCAACTGTCAAAGATTAGCTAAAAAACTTAAGAGGAGAATTAAAGTCTATTTCATTTACCCTTACTTTTGCTTACCATGTTCTTTCTTCCCGATGTTCAAAGATTGCTGCTTTTATTACTTCCTTTCTGTTTAGAGAAATGCTTCAGCAATTCTTTTAGAAGAGGTCTGCTGGGGACAAATTCCCTTAGTTTTCCTTCATCTGAGAATGTTTTGATTTCCCCTTAACTCTTGAAGGCTATTTTGCTGAATGCAGGTTTTTGCCTTAACAGTTCTTTTCTTCAAGTCCTTGAAAAATGTGCCACTGTACATTTGGCCTCGGTGGTTTCTAATGAGAAAGCCACTGTAACTCAAATTGTTTTTCTCCTATAGGCAAGGTATCATTTTTCTCTTGCTGCTTTTAAGATACTGTTGTTGTCTTTATCGTTTTCAGAAGTTTGACTAGAATGCCTTGATGTGCATTTTCTTGGATTTTTCTTATTTGGATTCACTTAGCTTCTTGAATCTGCAGGTAGATATTTTATTTTCAGTGGCATTAATTACATTCACACTGTTGTGCAGCCACTACCACTATCCATACCTAGAACTTCTGCATTATTCCAGACTGAAGCTGTATACCCACTAAATAAGCATTCTCTATTCCTTTCGTTCTCAAGCCCTTGGTACCGCTATTCGACTTTCTGTCTCTGTGTTTGACTACTCTAGGTACCTCATATCAATGGAATCATACAACATTTGTCTTCTTGTGACTGGTTTATTTCACTTGGGGTTTCCTCGGTGGCTCAGCCGTAAAGGATCTGCCTGCAATGCAGGAGCTACAGGAGACACAGGTTCAATCCCTGGGTCAGGAAGATCCCCTGGAGAAGGGCATGGCAACCAACTCTAGTATTCTTGCCTGGAGAATCTCATGGACAGAGGAGCCTGGTGGGCTACAGTCCATGGGATTGCAAAGAGTCAGACACGACTGAAGTGACTTAGCATGCACGCAATGTTCAACAAGTTTCATCCATGTAGTTTCACTTTTAAGGCTGAATAATATCTCATGTATATTCCAGCTTTAACCTACTCACCATCCATGGACATTTAGGTTTTTCCACCTTTTAGCTGTTGTTAATAAGCCTTGCTATGAACACTGGTGTACAAATATCTATTGAAGTCCCTGCTTTCAATACTTTTGTGTACATAACCAGAGGTGTAATTGCTGGATCAAATAGTCATTCTATGTTTCACATTTTTTAGGAACTGTTATAATGTTTTCCACAGTGGCTTTTCCATTTTGTAGTCCTGTCAGTAATATGCAAGGGTTCCAGTTTCTCCACATCTATACCAATACTTGTTCCCCTTCTGTGTGTTTCTTTCTTTTTTAATACTAGCTATCCTAGTGGGTGAAAAGTAGTATCTCATCGATTCTGGTTTGCATTTCCCTAATGATTAGCGATGGTAAGCTTATTTCTTATATGCTTTTTGGCTGGTTGTATATGTTTTTTGGAGAAATGTCTATTCAAATCCTTTGCCTGTTTTTGAACTGCACTGTTTTGATGTTGTTGTTGAAATTTAGGCATTCTCTCTGTATTCTGGGTGTTCACCACTTGCCAGAAATGTGATTTGCAAATGTTTTATTCCATTCTATGGGTTGCCTGTTGATTTTTACTATTTACTCTGTTGATCTTGTCTTTTGGTGCACATTTTTAATGTTGATGAAATTCAGCTTGTCTATTTTTTCTTTGTTGCCTGTGCTTTTGGTGCCATATTCAAAGAAACCATTGCCAAATTCAGTATCATGAAGCTTTTCCTCTGTGTATTCTTCTAAGAGTTTTGTAGTTTTAGCTCTTATACTAAGTCTAACCCATGTATTACTCTTTTTAATATAGTATTAGGTGAGGATCTATCTTCATTTTTTTGCATGTGGATATCCAGTTTCCGCAGCACCATTTGTTCAACAGACTGTCCTTTCTGCACTGAGTAGTCTTGTCACTCCTGTCAACAGTCATTTGACATATATATGAGAGTGTATTTCTCAGCTCTCTAGTGTATCCTATTGGCCTTCATGGCTGTCTTTATCCCAGTCCCACCTTGTTTTGATTACCGCAGTCTTACAGTAAATTTCAAAATCAAAAAGTATGAGTCCTCCAACTTTTTTTTTTCAAAATTGTTATGCTATTAGGGTTCCTTGAACTTTCATATGAACCTTTCCATTTCTTAAAAAAAAAATGTCATTGGGCTTTTGACAAGAGATTTCACTGAAACTATAGGTTGCTTTAGGTACTATTAAATGTGCTTTAGGTACTTATTAACAGTAATAAGTCTTTTGATCATGAACATGGGATGTTTTCTGTTTGTGTTGTCTTATTTTTTTCAGCAGTGTTTTGTACTTTTCAGTGTATAGTCTCCTATATTCTTGGTTAATTCCTCAGTATTTTATTTTGTTTGCTGTTGATGTTCAGTCACTCAGTCATGTCTCACTCTTTGCGAACCTATGGACTGCAGCACGCCAGGCTTCCCTGTCCTTCACCATCTGCCAGACTTTGCTCAAACTCATGTCCATTGAGTTGATGATACCATCCAGCCACATCATCCTCGTTCATCCCCTTCTCCTCCTGCCCTCAATCTTTCCCAGCCTCGGGGTCTTTTCCATGAGTCAGTTCTTCGCATCTGGTGGCCAAAGTATTAGAGCTTCAAAATCAGTCCTTCCAGTGAATATTCAGGGTTGATTTCCTTTAGGATTGACTGGTTAACTCTCCTTGCTGTCCAAGGGACTCTCAAGTCTTCTCCAGCACCACAGTTCAAAAGCATCAATTCTTCAGCGCTCAGCCTTCTTTATGGTTCAACTCTTAAATCCGTACATGACTACTGGAAAAATTATAGCTTTGACTATACAGACCTTTGTCAGCAAAGTTATGTTTCTGCTTTTTAATATGCTGTCTAGGTCTGTTATAGCTTATCTTCCAAGGAGCTAGCATCTTTTAATTTCATGGCTGTAGTCACCATCTGCAGTGATTTTGGAGCCCAAGAAAATAATGTCTGTCACTGTTTCCATTGTTTCCCCATCTGTTTGCCATGAAATTATGGGACTGGATGCCATGATCTTAGTTTTTTGAATGTTGAGTTTTAAGCCAGCTTTTTCACTCTCCTCTTTCACTTTCATCAAGAGGCTCTTTAGTTCCTCTTCACTTTCTGCCATTAGGGTGGTGTCATCTGCATATCTAAAGTTATTGATATTTCTGCCAACAATCTTGATTCCAGCTTGTGATTCATCTAGCTTGGCATCTCTCATGATGAACTCTCTACATAAGTTAAATAAGCAGGATGACAAAATACAGCCTTGATGTACTCCTTTCCAAATTTTGAACCAGTTCATTGTTACATGTCCGATTCCAGCTGTTGCTTCTTGACCTGCATACAGGTTTCTCAGGAGGCAGCTAAGGTGGTCTGCTATTCCCATCTCTTTAAGAATTTTCCACAGTTTGTAGTGATCCATACAGTCAAAGATTTTAGCGTGGTCAGCAATCAGAAGTAGATGTTTTTTTCTGGAATTTTCTTGCTTTTTCTGTGATCCAGTGGATGTTGGCGATTTGATCTGTGGTTCCTCTGCCTTTTCTAAATCCATCTTGTACATGTGGAAGTTCTTGGTTCATGTACTGTTGAAGCCTAGCTTGAAGGATTTCGAGCATTACCTTGCCAGCATGTGAAATGAGTGCAGCTGTATGGTAATTTGAACATTGTTTGGGATTAGAATGAAAACTGACCTTTTCCTGTCCTGTGGCGACTGCTGAGTTTTCCAAATTTGCTTCCATATTGAGTGCAGCACTTTCACAGCATCATCTTCCAGGATTTGAACTAGCACAGCAGAAATTCCATCACCTCCTCTAGCTTTGTTCCTAGTAATGCATCTGAAGACCCACTTGGCTTCACACTCTAGGATGTCTGGCTCTAGGTGCATGACCACACCATCATGGTTGTCTGGGTCATTAAGACCTTTTTTGTATAGTTCTTCTGTGTATTCTTGCCACCTCTTCTTAATATCTTCTGCTTCTATTAGGTTAATGCCTTTCATGTCCTTTATTGTGCCCATCTTTTTATGAAATGTTCCCTTGGATCTCTAATTTTCTTGAAGAGATCGCTAGTCTTTCCCATTCTATTGCTTCCCTCTATTTCTTTGCATTGTTCACTTAAGGCTTTCTTATCTCTCCTTGCTACTCTTTGGAACTCTGCATTCAGATGGGTGTACCTTTCCTTTTTCTCCCTTCCCTTTTGCTTCTCTTCTTTTCTCAGCTATTTGCAAGGTTTCCTCAGACAACCATTTTGCCTTCTTGCATTTCTTTTTCTTGGCAATGGTTTTGATTACCACCTCCTGTACAGTGTTAGAAACCTCCATACATAGTTCTTCAGGTACTCTATCAGATCTAGTTCCTTGAATCTATTTGTCACTTCCACTGTATAATAATAAGGGACTTGATTTATGTTACACCTGAATGGCCTAGTGGTTTTACCTACTTCCTTAAATTTAAGTCTGAATTTTGAAATAAGGAGTTCATGATCTGAGCCACAGTCAGCTCCCGGTCTTGTTTTTGCTGACTGTATAGAGATTTTCCATCTTCAGCTGCAAAGAATGCAATCAGTCTGTTTTTGGTGTTGACCATCTGGTGATGTCCATGTGTAGAGTCTTCTCTTGTGTCGTTGGAAAAAGTTGTTTGCTATGACCAGTGCCTTCTCTTGGTAAAACTGTTAGCCTTTGCCCTGCTTCATTTTGTACTCCAAGGCCAAACTTGGCTGTTACTCTAGGTATCTCTTGCTTTCCTACTTTTGCATTCCAATCCCCTATGATGAAAAGGACATCTTTTTTTGGTGTTCTGGAAGGTCTGGTAAATCTTCATAGAACTGTTCAACTTCAGCTTCTTCAGCATTACTGGTTGGGGCATAGACTTGGATTACCTTGATGTTGAATGGGCTGCCTTGGAAATGAACTGAGATCATTTGGATGTTTTTGAGATTGCACCCAAGTACTGCATTTTGGACTCTTTTGTTGACTGTGAGGGCCACTCCATTTCTTCTAAGAGATTCTTGCCCACAGTAGTAGATATAATGGTCACCTGAATTAAATTAACCCATTCCCATCCATTTCAGTTCACTGATTCCTGAAATGTCCATGTTTACCCTTCCCGTCTCCTGTTTGACCACTTTCAATTTACTTTGACTCATGGACCTAACATTCCAGATTCGAATGCAACATTATTCTTTACAGCATCTGAGTTTACTTTCTCCACCAGACACATCCACAGCTGGGCGTCATTTCTGCTTTTGCTCAGCCTCTTCATTCCTTCTGGAGCTATTTCTCTGCTCTTCTCCAGTTGCATGTGGAACACCTATTGACCTGGGGTTTCATCTTTCAGTGCCATATCTTTTTGCCTTTCATACTGTTCATGTGGTTCTCAAGGCAAGAATGCTGAAGTGGTTAGATGCAATTACAAGTAGAACTGTTTTCTTAAGTTTCTTTTGGCATTGTTCCCTCTAAGTGTAATTAAACACTGCTGACTTTTGTATGTTAATGTATATCCTCCTGCTTTGCTGAATTTCTTAGTCATTTTATCTCTGTTTTTTTTGATTGGACAGCTTATATTGCTCTGTCTTCAAGTTCATTAATTCATTCTTCTTTCTGTTCTGTTGTTAAGCTCCAGTCTGTATATTTTGGCAGTTGTATTTATCAGCTTTTAAATTTCTGTTTGCTTCTTCTGTGTTAATTTCTTTGCTGCAGTATTCTGTTTTTTCATTTGTTTTGAGGATGTTTGTGATTACTATTTAAGCATATTTATCACGGGTTTTAAAATCTTTGTCAGATAAGTCTAAAATCTATTATCTCTGAGTTGGCATCTATTGATTGTCTTTTTTTTCAATCAAGATTATAATCTTTGTCTTTCTTATGGTGAGTGATTTTCAACTGAAACCTGGACATTGTGAGTATGACACTGAGATTCTGAATTTTATGTCAACTTTCTGTTTTAGCTGGCTTTCTCCACTATTGCTTCAACAGGAGTATGGTGGATGATACCTTGTTGCTGCCTGGTAGAGGTACAAGTCCAGGTTCCTCACTTGGCTGCTTGTCACTGCTGGGATTATACTTTCTGATAGGTAAATTTCTATTTGTTTCCTTAAATGCAACTTAATCACTATGCTTTCATTTTAGGATCATTCTCTTCTCCTTTCTTGGTTGAGAGACGTACTCTTGAAACTACTATTTCCTGTTTCAGGTTAGTAGGGGCCTGTCATAAGCACCAGAGTCAGAGACTGTCAGACTCCTCTTTGAAGGTGTCACTGGCTATGGCACCTCATCTCTGCACACCTTCTTGTCCTCCCCATGTCCTTTCCATCTGTCTACATGTGTGATGATACACACTTAGAGGAGAGATTTTTTTAACCTAGAGACTGCTAGCCTAGAGAAAGTCCATAGAGAGTCTTCAGGTGGTCCCTATATCCCCTTTCCCCACTATATATATCTATGTGTGTACATTATCTCTGGTGAGTCAGTGGTTCTCACACAATTCAAAAATAAGAACATGACCGGAGAGGTTAAGAATCATTGTAGCAGATTAAGAAAGGGGAACAATAGATTTGCAGGCTCTAAATCATCCATTTATGGGGGAGGACTTGAAATCAGGGTGCAGTCTGGAGTAGACACACACCAGCTTGTGCTTGGAGCTTTCCTTGAATGTGTTGAAATAGCTCATAATTGTGTGGGTGTGAGAGGAGCTCTGTGTGGGACTGAGCCTGTGCTCCCTATTCAGGTCCAGGAAAAGCTTAAAAGATCCTCAAGATGCTTCAACATACGAAATGAGAAGAGAAAAAGCATTACAGTATAATTTACGTCTCAATAAAAGTGGCTATTGAGGGGGGTGAAGTCTGACTTTCTCCTTCTGAGTTCAGTTAACAAGGCACTGCTAACAAGGCAGCTAGTCTAGCCAGGGTGAGGGAGTTGGCAGTGTGCAGAGCTCACAGAAAAGCAGCAGGCTTCCTGATAAGACAGCCCAGATGAGGACGGTTGCCCTTAAGGTCTAAGAAGTCAAATTAGTCCTAACAAAATTCTTCTTAGAAATAAATGGAAAGAAATGAAAATAGATTAGAGACAGGACAAAGCAGGAGGGAGGTACTGTGAGGGGACCCCAGGGCTGTCCTGTGGCAGCAATCACAAGAATTTCAGCTGAGCCCAGTGGAGACGGGGGCCTAAACCAAATCAGAGCTGGGCTAAATGGATTCCTTTCCTGGAGGAGGCTGGGCCTAATTGAATCTGTAACGCATTTTTGTTTCTGAAGCTTTTCTCATTTTTGTTCCAAACTCAGCCTTTGGAACCGTTATTCAAACTCTTTCTTCCGTCCTATTATTTCTAGAGTTTCTAAGAAAGAATATCTAGGGGTGCCAGTCTAAAAAGAACATCAGTTTATTTTTTAAAAATGTGTATTTATTTTGGTTGCACTGGGTCTTCATTGCTGTGCAAGGGCTTTCTCTTGCAGAGAGTGGGGGCTACTCTTCGTTGCACTGCTCAGGCTTATTACAGTGGCCTCTCCTGTTAGGGAGCAGTCCCTAGGCTCACAGCCTTCAATAGTTGCATCTCACAGGTTAAGTAACTGTGGCTTATGGGCCTTAGAGCAGAGGCTCAGAAGTTGTGGTGCATGGGCTTTGTTGTTCTGTAGCATGTGAGATCTTCCCATATCAGGGATCCAACCTGTGTCCCCTGTGTTGGCAGGCAGATTCTTATCCACTGTGCACCAGGGAAGTCCACGAACCTAAATTTTAAAAGGCAAGTATATATATATCTTTCTTTTCCTTTCTCTGGGTCACCTGAGCCCTGAGAAACCTCAGGAGGAGAGTCTTTCTGCAGAACGAAACTGACCTGCTTCTAGACTCAGGTCCTGTGAATTTGCAAAAAGATGGATGTGTGTCGGCCATCTTTCTGTGTGACACTGTGATATATAATAAGAAATATACACTTGGTCTTCATCCCTGTTTCTGGTACCGAGCTCCTAAAACCCTTGGAATTTCCTAAGTGAGGAAGATGATCAGGGTGTCTCTTGTTATTTTAATAAGATGACTTTTAGAAGCACCTAAAATGTGGGGGCTGGTTGCTAGGATAACCATGTGAATAGAAGGTTGGAACTTTCAGTCCAACCCCTGATCTCTGAGGGAAGAGGAGCTGGAGGTTGAATCAGTCACTAGTGACCAATGATTTAATCAATCATGAGTCTCTAATGAAGTCTTCATAAAAACCCTAAAGGATAGAATGTGAAAGCTTCTGGGTTGGTGAACACATGGAGAATTGAGGAAAGTGGTGTACTCGGAAGGGGCCTGGCACCTCCTTGCCCTTTTCCAGTGCCCTGCCCTGTATGCATCCCTTTCATCTGGCTGCTCCTGATGTACAGCCTTTTATAATAAATGGGTGATCTAGTAAGTAAAATGTTTCTTGGAGTCCTATGAGCTGCTCTGGCAAACTAATCAAGGCCATGGTGGGATCCTTGGAACCCTCAAGCTGTAGCCAGTCAGTCTGAAGCCTGTATGACAGCCCGGGCTTGTGACTGGCATCTGAAGTGGAAGAGGCTCTTGTGGGCTGTGGAATCTGATGCCACCTCCAGATAGACAGTGTCAGAGTTGAGTTGACTTGTACGACACCCAGCTGGTGTCTGAGAGATGTTTGTTGATGGGGGAAAACCCCTACTGCATGCTGGAATTGGGTGAACAGAATCTTACTCTGCTAGTAAATGGCCAGCACAGGTCCATATGTGTTAGATTAAACTGGACAAACTAGACCTGGCTGTGCCTCAGTGGGACTCTAAGCCTTAGCTCCTTTGGTTTTCACATGGCCATGAGAATGCCTGGCCCACTGGCCTCAGATGGCCGTCATGAGGAGCATTCATGTATGCATGAGCAGGATTAATACTCTCTAGTCCCATGAGACATAAAGGATTAATTTGATTATCTGTAAAATACCTACTTGGAGGTGACCCTTGGTTAGGTCACATCATACACTTGGAAAATTTCCTCCAGAAAGTTTTTGTGGGAGAACATTCATATGGTAGACCCTCAATAAACATTTTCTGCCCAGCTGATTTGACTGGCTGACCACCATTCACCAGAGCAGAAAAGGAAAGTTCTTCTGAAAAACCTTCCAGTGTTCTTCTGTCAGTCTGGATAAAGATGTCAGACCAGGTGAATAAAATAGGAAGTGATGCGTGCCTTCAGGAATCCTAGGATTCTTCCTGTTGATGTCACTTAGAGATCAGGAAAAGACAACAGGGCTGGTATTCAACAAAAACCAGCATAAGGGAATGTCGCTTTTGAGTATCCCTTTGTTCTTATTGCTCAGTCGCTAAGTTGTGTCTGCAGTGAACTGCAGCATGACTGGCTTCCCTGTCCTTCTCTGTCTTCTTGGGTTTGCCCAAACTTATGTCCGCTGAGTCAGTGCTGCCATCCAACCATCTCATCCTCTGTCACCCGCTTCTCCTCCTGCCCTCAATCTTTCCCAGCATCATGGTCTTTTCCAGTGAGTCTGCTCTTCCCATCAGGTGGCCAAAGGATTGGAGTTTCAGCTTCAGCATCATCCTTCCAATGAATATTCAGGACTGATTTCCTTTAGGATTGACTGGTTTGATCTCCTTACTGTCCAAGGGACCCTCAAGAGTCTTCTCCAGCACCACAGTTTGAAAGTATCAATTCTTAGGCAGTCAGCCTTCTTTATGGTCTAACTCTCACATCCAAACATAACTACTGGAAAAACCATAGTTTGACTATACAGACGTTTGTTGGCAAAGTGATATCTCTGCTTTTTAATATGCTGTCTAGGTTTGTCATAACTTTTCTTCCAAAGAGCAAGTGTCTTTTAATTTCACGCCTGCAGTTACCATCTGTAGTGACTTTAGAACCCAAGAAAATAAAGTCTGTCACTGTTTTCATTTTTTCCCCATCTATTTGCCATGAAGTGATGGGATTGAATGCCATGATCTTCATTTTTTGAATGTTGAGATTTAAACCAGGTTTTTCACGCTCCTTTTTCACCTTCATCAAGAAGCTCTTTAGTTCCTCTTCGATTTCTGCCATTAGGGTGGTGGTGCATATCTGAGGTTATTGATTTTTCTCCTGGCAGTCTTGATTCCGGCTTGTGATTTATCCAGCCCACCATTTCACATGATGTACTCTGCACAGAAGTTAAACCAACAGCGTGACAATGTACAGCCTTGTCGTACTCCTTTCCCAATTTGGAACAGTCCATTGTTTTGTGTCCAGTTCTAACTGTTGCTTCTTGTCCTGCATACAGGTTTCTTAGGACGCAGGTAAGGTGGTCTGCTATTCCCATCTCTTTTAAGAATTTTCCACAGTTTGTAGTGATCCACACAGTCAAAGGCTTTGGTATAGTCAGTGAGGCAGAAGTAGATGTTTTTGGGAATTTCCTTGATTTTTCTATGACCCAAGCGATGTTGACAATTTGCTCTGTGGTTCCTCTGCCTTTTCTGAATCCAATTTGAACATCTGGAAGTTCTCAGTTCATGTACTGTTGAAGCCTGGCTTGGAGAATTTTGAGTGTTACCTTGATAGTGTGTGTAATTTGAACATTCTTTGGCATTGACCTTTTTTGGGATTGGAATGAAAACTGACCTTTTCCAGTCCTGTGGCCACTGTTGAGTTTTCCAAATTTCCTGCCATATTGAGTGAGGCACGTGAACAGCATCATCTTTTAGGATTTGAATAGCTCAGCTGGAATTCTATCATCTCCAATGCCTTTGTTTGTAGTAGTGCTTCCTAAGGCCTGATTGACTTCTCACTTCAGGATGTCTGGCTCTAGGTGAGTGATCACACCATCATGGTTATCTGTCATTAAGATCTTTTTTGTATAGTTCTTCTATGTATTCTTGCCACCTCTTCTTAATCTCTTCTGTTTGGTCCTTGCCATTTCTTTCCTTTATTGTGCCTGTCTTTGCATGAAATATTCCCTTGGTGTCTCTAATTTTCTTGATGAGATCTCCAGTCTTTCCCTCTATTTCTTTGGATTGTTCACTTATGAAGGCTTTCTCCTTGCTCTTCTCTGGAACTCTGCATTCAGTTGGGTATCTTTCCTTTTTCTTCTTTGTCTTTCTCAGCTATTTGTAAGGCCAGCGGCAGGATAACATGATGATATGAAAGTATCCCTTAGGCATTTGTTATTTTTCTCATCTAAATGTGGACAACCAGCCCCTAGACACTCCCTGAGAGATCCCATTTCAGGGCCTGAGTCTCTCCACTCTTCTGCAGACAAGGGCATCATGGCCCAGAGGACCTCGGGAAGGTGCTGCCCCTGAAGCCCCACACACCAGTTCTCCGTACAAGCCACCAGTCCAGTGCCTCAACCAGAGGAGCATATGAGCTCTGCTTTTGGAAGCTCTGCCAGAGTGGAGAGGTCAGGACAGCATAGAGCCCTGGGCCTTGGTGGCAGTGGAGGCGCCTAGAGAGGGTGAGCACAGGTGTCATCCTTTACATCACATCCCAACATGAACCCAGTTCTCCCACTTGGTCTCTTTGCATTTATTGCAAGGATTGTACTGACCTCTCCCTTCTTTTTCCAACAGTGAATACTTCCTGAGTCCCAGGTTCTTTGCTTGATGCTGAGCTGGTTTCAAAATAGACACACAGAGACCTTGCAGTCTCCTGAGGGGAGCAGCATCAGGTATTTGTGCTGCTGTGTGGTGAGGGCTCAGCTGACAGAATGAGCAGACTGCAGAAGGTCAGGGAGAAGACAGCATTCCAGTGGGCTTTAAAGGGTCAGGAGAGTTATACCAAGCCCAGGGGGTTGGGGAAAGGGCATTTAAGGCTGAGGAAACAGCTTTGAAAGGACCTAAGTGTGAGCATGCCTTGGGCACTGGTGAGTGTCTCTGTGTACACTGTCTGTAATGTGTGTGTGTGTGTGGAGGTCGGAAGGGAGGCTGGAGGTGAGGAGGCTGTGAAGGTGGTCCTCAGACAGGTGGTCAAGGGTCTGCAGATTTAGACTCTGTTCTGTGGGCCGGAGGCATGGAGACAGATGGGTACAGGGGTGTCTGAGGTCAGTTCGCACCAGTTAGTAAGAGTTAATTGTTACTTTTTCTGAGTTTTGTGAACTGGTTGATTTGACATTAGTAGTTTAAACTCAGTGACAGTGGGCATGTTTATGCCCACTGTCATAGAAATTGGCAAACACTCCAATGATTTTTTTTTAACATTTATGGGCATGTGTATGTATTAATGCCTGTGTCTGCACACTGGTATAGAGTTGGTAGGCCCCTTCCTTGTGATATCCATCAACAGGCAGAAAGAACTGTGTGTGATTTTGGTACACTCACCAGCCTCAGGTTCTTCATTGCTTGAGGAAACATGCCTTGGTGTAACTGCAGTTTGCCGACTTTCATTATCTGCACACCTCTGACGGGATGGTTTCCTGGGTAAAAAATCCTGGAAGAAAACAAATGGCAAGCAGTGTGAGTAGCTCTCACCCATGCAGTCAGCATTTCATCAGGAGAATACAAAAATGGGAGCGAATGCTGGCTGTGACTGTCAACGAGCCACTAAGCAGAATCAGCTTTGCAGCCTTGGGAACGCAATGCTGAGGGAGGAAGCTCACTGCTGGTCTCCTGCTCCCTGGAATGCCTTCTGCATTCGGGGAAAGAGACGGGACTGGAATGCCTCTCTACTAAACGCTAAGAGAAGCTCCAGCACCCGGGAAGCCTTGGACCAGAAGCTCGCCTCTCAGTATATAATGGTTAAGTAAATCAGTGATATGCCCACAACCCTCCTTTTCACCACAGAGTCCTCTGAGTCTCAGCTGCAGAGTCTATCCTTCATCGCAGCCCACCTTTCTCACTGCCCCTGTGTATTCATTCCATCATCACTGGATCCAGAGCTTTGGATTCAGACACCCCATCTGTGTTGGCCACCACGTCCTGCGTGTAAGAACTCCACACATACTTGACCTCCTTCACCCACAGTGGAATAGAACACAGTGTTGCAGTGGACTGAAGCATGAAAACCCAGGACTATGTTTCAGACCCAGTGTTATTTCACCTTGACTCAACAAGAACTTACTATATTAGATTCAACAAAATGTGAACAGTTCGGCCTCTTCTTCCTCCTACATCATCTATCCAGAGAGTCTCCTGGGCTCCTGCTGTATGAGTAAGATCGATTCTAGGGCTGGAGGAGAGAGTACACTGTATATATGTGATCTTTTCCCTCGAGGCTCATAATCCCATTAGACACAAGACAGACATTCATACAACAGTTTCAAAATATCACAGGATAGAGCATGCCTTAGTACACAGCAATGGTCAGTTCAAGTGTGTGGAATGAACTGAGAAAATGACTCAGGAGTTACAAAGAGGAGAGTTATGATGGTTGGTGGGATCAGGGAAGGTTTCCTGGAGGAGGGGAACAGGGCACTTCAGTGGGGCTCCCTGGGATCTGGGAAGGCTTGTCTTGGTGGTGGGCGGGGAGTGGAAATGCATTCTTGCTGTTGAGTGGTGTGAGTGAAGGTGCATTCCAGATGCTGCCTGGCCAGAGACCACAGGTACTTGCCTGTAGGCCTCCAAAAGGTAATCCTAGAAGTCATGACTTACACAGGGCTTGCCATGTGCCGAGCGCTGTTCTGCATTTCATTTATGAACACGTCATAGAACCCACATTTAGGCTCTACTGTGAGGTGGATTTATCAAGAGACACATATGTTCTCCAGTTAGTATACTATCTGCACACCATTCCCTAGCCCTGAACCTCAGCTCTTGCCCACATGAAATGTGATATAGAAACTTTGTTCATTCAGGCTCTTAAAGAAATGGAAAGCAGTACCCAAGAGAGGGAGGTGTTTAAATTAATAGAATGTTGGCTATGTTTCTTTTAAAGAACTAAAAAGGGAGGGGACGGAGGGAAACAAAGGTGACACCTGGGTCCTGGCTTTTCCTTCATCTACTGAGCCTGCCAAGAGATCAGTCACGTCACCTCTCCCCCTTACAAAACGAACATCATTATCTACTTGTGTGGAAAAGATTTTAAGATCCCTGGACAAAAGGCTTAAGTTTAGGACGCCATTGCCCTGTGCTTAATTGCCTTGGACGCTTTCCTTGAAAAGCACACCTGGATTTGGAACTTTATTTTATTGCTATGAATGTGACATAATTAAATTTAAAGGCCAAAAAGTAATTTCATACTAATAATCATTCTATTCAGTGGATGTCTGTCATGTCAGTTAGCAGAAGCAAAGAAAATCTTGGGTTCTATGGTTGCAGAGAAAGTGGTGCATATAATTACTCCATGACAGGTACCTGCTCTGGTTGCTTAAAGATATTAAAAAACGAAGTGGAGTTTAATCAGGAGAGGATAAGGAAGTGTCTGGGAGGGGGACTTCCACATAAGTATTTATGGAGCAGCCTTGCAGCTCTGGCAGGGGTGCTATGCCTGTGCCTGGGTTGTTTCTGGAGGCCTCCCAGCTGACATATGGAATAAGTATCATGATTACTTGCCGGAATAGCACCCCAGGGAAAACTGGTGAAGCTCACTCCTGCTGGGAGAAGTTCTCTACCCAAGGCACGGCTTTCATCAGCTTTCCGCATGTGACAGTGATGAGGAGGGAGGAGGCCTGCAAGAGGTCTTCAATCACAGAATCAAGGCCAGGCTGAGGGCCTGAACCAGAGAAGGAATGAAGGATGCCCAAGGACTAAAACAGGAGTTTGACTGGGAAGGTGAGACTCTAGAGGCAGAGAGACCTGAGGCAGGATGGTGGTGGTGAGAACAGAAGAGAAGGATCTGAACTAAAAGATGTTCTGCAGCTGACTGGATAGGGCCTGGAGACCTGCTGAGGTCTGGCAGGCAGAGTTGACTCCATGATTCAGAAATCAAAATGCTGCCACAAAAACACAAGCAGACTGTATAATAACAAAACTTTCCTTCAGCCAGGCATTCTGCCTGTTTGGTATTATGAATTTTCTTTTCATGGGTATAATGCTAGCAATCATGGTCCAGGATGCTGGGCCCAGAAAGGAAAAAGTGCCCTTGGTGTTTCTGTGGTGAAGAAGTGTATAGGAAGGAAGGTGTTTAAACAAGCAAGAGAAAAGCAGCAGCACATGCTAGTTTAACTAAGACCTATAAGCACCAAGATCTTGCTGCCATATTCTCCCAGAAGGCTTTGGGTCAGGGAACTGGAATGTCTCAAATTAAAAGGGGATAGAGAAAAACACACCTGATGGCAGGAACTATGTTGTTGGTCTTGCTGAACTTTTCCCATGTGATGCAATTACAAGTCACATTTCTTCACTACAGGCAGCAGTTCTAACATTCGTATGGCAGCAAAAACCACTTATTGTTAGGACTTTTTTTTTTTTTAGAACTGATATAAAATGCATTACTGGATTTAAAATAAGAGCTTAACTATATAAACTATTTTAGTGTAATCAAGTAGCTATAATGTATTAGTATGAATTTTAGCTGATAAATGTGAAATCTAATTCTAATAATTGAATTAGAAAAATCTGCATTTTGCAACTCTTGAAGAAATAACTAATCCACGTAAAGTGTATCACTAGATGAAACCAATAGATCAAAGAATGATGGAAAATTTTACAGTGTGTAAGGTTGTTACCATCTGAACCCAGTCATCAATCTTTGCATCACTAACATGGGATAGCCAGACATTACCTGCTGTCTGAGCTGACACAGTAAAATTTTGTACCACCTATAAAGGATCTTTGACAAAAAAAAAAAAAAAAGAAATTTAATCAAGCCCATAAAATTCCATTTCACAGGAAAAACAATTGGTAGAGGAACAAATAAAAGCAACCAGCTAAATTCAAAATATGGGAAGTTTTACAGAACCATCGTCACCCAGGATCTTCAGTAGGTCCATGGCATGTAAAGAAAAAGGTGGCAGAGAAGAAGACTCTAGATTAAAGAGATACAACAGTCAAAGGTAATTTGTAGACCTTTTTCATTTTAACTCAAAATAACTATAAAGACGTTTCTGAGTCAGTCTAGGAAATTGGAACATGCAATGGCATTGTAAGGACATGCCCACATTTTTCAGAGATACAAACTGAAATATGCATGGATAAAATAATGTTATGACTGTGATCTGATTTAAATCTCTTCAGCATAATTTCTCCTTCCAGCAATGATGGGTTAGTTTTTTTCAGACCAAACTCCATGCTAACAAGAAATGTTAGACAAAATATTTATAAAACTGTTTGAAGGTGTTGAAGAATGACTGAGGGACTGGAGTCTGAATGATTCAAGTGGCAGAAAGAATACAATCTCAAGTAGGTGGTCCTTTGTTGCTACTTTGCCCTTTGTTGATTTCAAAGGAGAGGCAGCTAGGCTAAAGAGCTGAACAGGAGTTTTGGCAGTCTCAAAGGTATCAGTCAGTCAGTCAGTCAGTTCATTCGTGTCCAGCTCTTTGCGACCCCATGAATCGCAGCACGCCAGGCCTCCCTGTCCATCACCAACTCCTGGAGTTCACTCAGATTCATGTCCATCGAGTCAGTGATGCCATCCAGCCATCTCATCCTCTGTCGTCCCCTTCTCCTCCTGCCCTCAATCCCTCCCAGCATCAAAGTCTTTTCCAATGAGTCAACTCTTCGCGTGAGGTGGCTAAAGTACTGGAGTTTCAGCTTTAGCATCATTCCTTCCAAAGAAATCCCAGGGCTGATCTCCTTCAGAATGGACTGGTTGGATCTCCTTGCAGTCCAAGGGACTCTCAAGAGTCTTCTCCAACACCACAGTTCAAAAGCATCAATTCTTCAGCGCTCAGCCTTCTTCACAGTCCAATTCTCACATCCGTACATGACCACAGGAAAAACCATAGCCTTGACTAGACGGACCTTAGTCGGCAAAGTAATGTCTCTGCTTTTGAATATGCTATCTAGGTTGGTCATAACTTTTCTTCCAAGGAGTAAGCGTCTTTTAATTTCATGGCTAAAATCACCATCTGCAGTGATTTTGGAGCCCCAAAAAATAAAGTCTGACACTGTTTCCACTGTTTCCCCATCTATTTCCCATGAAGTGATGGGACCAGATGCCATGATCTTCATTTTCGGAATGTTGAGCTTTAAGCCTACTTTTTCACTCTCCTCTCTCACTTTCATCAAGAGGCTTTTTAGTTCCTCTTCACTTTCTGCTATAAGGGTGGTATCATTTGCATATCTGAGGTGATTGATATTTCTCCCAGCAATCTTGATTCCAGCTCGTGCTTCTTCCAGTCCAGTGTTTCTCATGATGTACTCTGCATATAAGTTAAAGAAGCAGGGTGACAATATACAGCCTCAACATACTTTTTTCCCAATTTGGAGCCAGTCTGTTCCATGTCCAGTACTAACTGTTGCTTCCTGACCTGCATACAGGTTTCTCAAGAGGCAGGTCAGGTGGTCTGGTATTCCTATCTCTTTCAGAATTTTTCACAGTTTATTGTGATCCACACAGTCAAAGGCTTTGGCATAGTCTTTAAAGTAGAAGTAGGTGGTTTTCTGGAACTCTCTTGCTTTTTCGATGATCCAGCGAAAGTTGATTTGATCTCTGGTTCCTCTGCCTTTTCTAAAACCAGCTTGAACATCGGGAAGTTTATGGTTCACGTATTGCTGAAGCCTGGCTTGGAGAATTTTGAGCATTACTCAAAGGTAGGGAGACACAGAATTTGGAGTTCAGGGCTCAGCAAAGAAGAGAAGGAGCGCTAATAAACTCCCTTTACTTTCATTTGTGGCCCAGGGCCCCCCTCCAAGGGGTACAATTCAGGAATAGAGTAGCTTTACTTGTAATATGATGCATTTTTGTTATTGTTAAAAAAAAAAAAAAGATCCTAACATTGGGAAACAAAACCAAAGAAAGAAAAGAATGTGTAGCAAAGAGAAGCCTGGTGGGGCTGGGAGAGGCTGGGAAGACACTGGTTAAGTAGTCAGAAGCTGCCTCTTTAAGGAAAGGCTTATGATGTAGATAGAGTTAAATGTCCAATTTTGAACCTAAAAGTTTGAGTTTTAGCTTTCTTTAAAACCAATACAGTAAAGTAAAATTAAAAAAAAAATTTTAAAGAAAAATGTACAGAGAAGACATTGCCCATGCTTGTAACTTTCAACTAGGTGTGTTTAATTAGTTTAATTTAACCCTGGATTTGTGCACAAATTTCCTCATCCCCTTGCCAGACCTGCTTATGTGCTGTCTGGTCCACTGGCAGCGTGGCTAACAGCGGGGAGATGCCATGGGCCAGCCAGCATGACTGAATTATACTGTGACTATAATTTAGTCATCAAGTCCTTGGGAAAAAATGGCAATGAGATTTTCATTAGAAAAGTTCCACTTGTCCTGTATAAGCTCTATTTATTCACTTACATGGGCAACAAAACTCACCGCTGAAGTTCTAAATGTGTACTCTAAATCCTCTTAGTATCTGAATACACAGATCTCATATCACTCGGAGATCAGTTCCCAAGAAGCAGCCCTTGAGTAGAAATCTTGTTTTCATAAATTAGATTTTATTTGAGCCTGTTAGTTCAGATTTATGAATATTGTTCTGATGCTGTTTTACTGGTAATATGGCAAGTTTAGTAGCCATATTGATTATCTCATTGAAAACAATGTAAGGCGGTAGGTAAAATATTTTTTAAAGTAAGGATGTGCTGGCAAGATAGTAAAGAACCATCAGGCCAAAATCTAAATGAAGAGATACCCTTGAGAAGTAAGGAGAGTGGTGAGACTACTGCTCCACTGGTGTGCAGAAACCTCTGGCTTCATCTGCTGTTGGGAGCTTGTGGGGCAGAAGAGCAAGCTTAGACCCCTCCACACTGGGTAGACCATAATAGGAAAGCCTCCCCTTTGGCCAAATATGGGAGACAGATTACATTCAAAAGAGATGCAGTAAGGCTGACAGTGGAAGCCTGTAGAATGATACCTTCAATGTGCCTAGGAAAAGTGATTCCTAGACCAGTATTCTGTATCTTCAGAAATATCTTTCTCAAGAATCAAGATGGAGAGCTGAAAGGTATACTTCTAGAGGTGATGAAAATGTTCTAGAATTGACTGTAGGCATAGTGTCATATCTTTGAACATAATTTAAAAAAACCACTAACTTGTACCTTTAAATGGATTGGATAAGTTGTATGGTGAGTGAATTGATTACAACTTAACAGAACTTTAAGAATGAGACATTAGCATCCCACAAATGAAACAGGTATAAATCTATAACAGAACATATAGAAAATCTATATAAGAAAAACTGGAGAACTCTGATGAACAAAATCAGAGTAAGTGGAAAGATATTCCATGTTCACTGACAGGGACAGTCAGTGCTGTCAAAATGTCAGTTCTTCCCATTTTGATCTATAGATTCAGTGCAATCCCAAATAAATTTCTAGCAACTTATTTTGTGGATGTCAGCAAACCCATTCTAAAGTTTCTATGGAGAGGCAAAAGATTCAGAATAGCTAGCACAATACTGAAACAGAACAAAGTTGGAGGACTGACACTACCCAAATTCAAGACTTACTGTAAAAGCTACGGTAATCAAGGCAGTGTGGTATTGTATTTGAGAAAGAAAAGACAAAATACTGGGTTGGTCAGTGAACTTTTTGCCCAACCCAGCAGATCAATGGAACAGAATAGAGAGCTCAGAAAGACCCACATAAACGCAGTCAACTGATCTTTGACCAAAAAGCAAAGGCAATACAATGGAGCAAAGACAGTATTCTTTTTTTACCCGCTCAAGAAATGATCCCAGAACAACTGGCAATCCATATGCAGAACAAAAACAAAAAGACACAGATCTTAACACCCATCACAAAAAAGAACTCAAAACCAATCTTGGTCTGGTGGTGCCTTTTAGATACAACATCAAGGACACAGTGAAAGTGAAGTCGCTCAGTTGTGTCCGACTCTTTGCGACTCCATGGACTGTAGCCTACCAGGCTCCTCCGTCCATGGGATTTTCCAGGCAAGAGTACTGGAGTGGGTTGCCATTCCCTTCTCCAGGGGCTCTTCCTGACCCAGGGATTGAACCCGGGTCTCCTGTTAAAAGGCAGATGCTTTTAACATCTGAGCCACCAGGGAAGTCAAAGACATAATTGATAAGCTGGACTTCATTAAAATAAAAAAACTTCTGCTATGTGAAAGACAATGTCAAGAGAATGGGAAGATAAACCAGACTGGAAGAAAATATTTGCAAAAGGCACTTCTCATAAAGGCTTGTTATCCTAAATATACAAAGTACTCCGAAAACCCAATAGTAAGCAAAAACCCCATTTAAAAAAAAATGGGTCAAAAACCTGAACAGACATCTTACCAAAGAGGATACAAAGATGGCAATTAATGATTATGAAAATGTGCTCCATATTATATGCCATCAAGGAAATGCAAACTAAAATAACAATGACATATGGGTATACATGTGTTAAACAGCCAACACCCAGAACACTGGCAACACTAAGGGCTGGTGAGGAGGTAGAACAGCAGCTTTCATTCATCACTAGCGGGAATGCAAAATGGGACAGCCACTTTGGAAGAGTTTGGCAGTTTCTTACGAAACAACTCATCTAATCAGACTAAACCGCAGTATCCAGGAATTGTGCTCCTTGGTATTTACCCAAAGGAGTTGAAACCAAAAACCTACACATGGACACTTATAGCAGCTTTGTTCATGATCGCCCAAAGTTGGAAGCAACAGAAGTGCCCTTCAGTAGGTGAATAGATAAATAAACTAAGTTACTGATACATCCAGACAATGGAATATTATCCAGTGCTAAAAAGAAATGACCTATCAAGCCATGAAAAGATACGGAGGAATGAACCTTAAGTGTATAAACTGAGAAGCCAGCAACTGGAAAGGGCTACATGCCAACTGTGTGACATTCTGGAAAAGGCAAAACTATGGGGACAATAAAAAGATCAGTGGTTCCCAGGAGTTCAGAGGTGAAGGAGGGATGAACAGGCAGAGCACAGAGGCTTTTTCAGGGCAGTGAAATACTCTATCTACCACCATAATGATGGGAAAATGTCATATACATTTTACATATACATATATATACATTTGTCCAAACAAACAAAATGTACAGCACCAAGAATGAACCCCAGTGTAAACCATGGGCTTTGGGTGGTTGTGATGTGTCCTTATGGGTTTCTCACTTGTCACAAGTGTCCCATTCTGATGAGCAATGTTGATAATGGGGGATGCATGTGTGGGATAGGGAGTATATGGAAAATCTCACCACGTTCCACTCAATTTTGCTGTGACCCTAAAGCTTAAAAAAAAAAAAACTAAGGTGTAATTTTTTTAAAAAAAGGAATGAGGTTGAAATGAAGTCATTTTGGACAAAGAAAAGCTGAATTTGTCACCACAGATCTTAACTAGAGGAATTTCTAAACCTATATACTTCTGGTAGAAGGGAAGTAAGTGAAGATAGGAAGTCAGAGGTTCAAGAAGGACTGAAAGGAATACTTATATGGGCAAGTCTACAAATACTGACAAACAAAATAATTTTAGGAGGTTAAAAATACAGTAAAAGTAAAAAATATAGTAAGTACATCATGTATGTCAGTAGGAAAGAAAGCAGGATTCAAGTACTCTAAAATCCTTCTATGTCCAGAAAGAACTTGGATATATATATATATTTCTTTAAATAGTTCATCCATAATTTATATACCCTTTGATATATTTAATGATATGCATTTAATTTAATAATTATTTAATAGTCTTAAATAACTGAATTAATGTTCTGTTTTAATTTCTAGGTACAAAACCATTGTGTAGAGAATAATTAGATTAATTATAATTGGCATCTGGTTGATCACCTGGAGAATCCAATGGACAGAAAAGCCTGGCAGGCTCTACAGTCCATGGAGTCACAAGAGTTGGACACGACTTGGCAACTAAACCACCACCACTGCCCATCACTTCATGGCAAATAGCTGGGGAAGCAATGCAAATAGTAGCAGAGTTTATTTTCTTGGGCTCCAAAATCACTGCGGACTGTGACTGTACCCATGAAATTAAAAGACACTTGCTTCTTGGAAAAAAAAGCTACGACAAACCTAGACAGCATACTAAAAAGCAGAGACACCACTTTACTGACAAAGGTTCATATAGTCAAAGCTATGGTTTTCTCAGTAGTCATGTACATATGTGAGACTTGGACCATAAAGAAGGCTGAGTGCTGAAGAATTGATGCTTTCGAATTGGGGTGCTGGAGAAGACACTTGAGAGTATCTTGGATGGCAAGGAGACCAAACTAGTTAATCCTAAAGGAAATCATGCAAGGACTGAATATTCATTACAAGGATTGATGCTGAAGCTCCAGTGCTTTGGCCACCTGATGGGAAGAGCCAACTCATTGGAAAAAGAGCCCGATGCTGGGAAAGATTGAAGGCAAAAGGAGAAGGGGGCGCCAGAGGATGAGGTGGTTGGATGGCATCACTGACTCAATAGGCACGAGTTTGAGCAAACTCCAGGAGATAGTGAAGGACAAGGAAGCCAGGCCTACTGCAGACCATCGAGTCACAAAGAGTCAGACACAGCTACTGAACAATAATAACAATGAATTTAACAATCTCAAAAGGTTGAATACTAAATGAAGAAGGGGACATTGTGGTTTTTAAAATGTACATACACACCTTTCCTTTGTTTTGAAGGAAAAAATGAGATTTATAAAAATTAACAATAAAAAGTTGCACAATCTAGTTTTACATAGAAGATGAAATAACAGCTTGCCATCAGTAAGGTTAACCAAGTTGTGTGTCTATATCTGTAATACAGTGTGTCGAGATCCAACAACAGCGTGTTGTTGACATATATTCCAGAAGTGACAGGTACTTTTACTGAAATCAGCTCATACAGATGTCAGGCACTCTTTAAGAGCACCCTGAGCTCTTGAAGAAGTCTTAGGCTCCCAGAGCACTGGTGTTGGGAGGAGCTGGAATGTGTGCCAAGAAACAGAGATGTTCTCTTTTTCAGTGATTTCCAAGTGAAAATATAGCCTGTTGGAGCAGAGCAGATGGCACTGCTAAGATGCAAAATCTATGACAGTGAGTCAATAGCAGGGGTCAGCAAACTGTAGCCTGAAGGCATACCCCACCTGCAGCGTGTTTCTTTAAACTGTTTTGTTGGCATACATCCACATTTATTCATTTATATATTGTCTATGGCTACTCTCAGGCTAACTCAATAGAACTGAGTAGGTGACAGGACTGTATGACTTGCAAAGCCTAAATATTTACTGCCTGGCCCTTTACAGAAAGTTTGCAGACAGCTGGTTTATATAGTAAAGGCGTTTCTAGAAGTAAGAGGCTGGAGAGAGGCTCTCATGCAAAAAAAAAAAACAAAACAAAACAAAACAAAAAAACAACACTCTACAACAGGTGACTATGAATATGAATTAGATATGTAACTATAGAGTTGTCTCTGTCACTAATGATAGCAAATACAGTGAAGAGTCCTTGCTTCCTATCAGGCACTGTTGAAGCACTTTATTCTAAAATAACCTTATACAAGTAAACTTGGTAATGATGATGGGATCCAAGAGTCTCCTCTGCAAAAAAAAGTATGAAGCTGGACAAAATTGCCAAAAGCTATCACCTCAGGGCATGATAAATTGACCAAAGGCAAAGAACAGACTGAAAAGTGTTTATTCTCAAAACAACAACAACAATAAAAATAGCTAGAACTTAGAGTCAGAAAAGCAGAAGTCTATAACCTGCTTGCCTGGATGAGCCACAGAATGACTGAGACAACCTCTCCATGTCACCTGGGTACCTGAGAAACTGGACATCCACAAGAAAATCTGGAGATGACTTGGGAGGTTGAGAACTGGCTACAACATTGAATGCAACCTTCCCACACGTGGCTGAAGGTGGAAGGAAGCCTTATAGGTTCAGTGTGTCTGAGCAACACTTCTGCCCGCGTCATTGGCTGGTCACTAAGCTGTGCAGCCAATAAATGGAGAAGCTGAGTTCAGAACCCAGCAACTGCTTCCTGAGTCTGTTTTCTTTTCAGTCTGCATCTTTGCCTCACTAAATCTCCCCAGTCTAAGTTTTGCCTTAGATTAGCTCTGTGTACTTTGTTAACCTCTCATAGTACACCTAAAATATCTCCAGTTAATGTCAATAGCCCCAAATCTGATACCACTGAGTACAAGCGTGCCAGCAGCCTGACATTACCTCTTGCCACCAGGTGCCCACAGGTGAAACCAAATTGATCACTTAACTGGAAAAAAAAAATCACAAACTGTTGAAAAAATACAAAACCAGTGAATCTGCCAACATGGTTCACACAGAGAACTGGGAATCCAACATCCAAAGAAGTAGCAGGATACTGTTGCTACCAGCTGTGCTCCCATTTAAGATGCCATTTGTGGAAAATATTTATCATAGTCTTCTATTTTCTCTGTGCAAAATGAAAAAATTGAGAAATGCCAAATTACATTGCTTTAAAAAATCCTGCCATAGAGCATCTCCGCTCTTACATGCTATTCTCTGAAGACATTATTGATGTTCTACCAGGTTGATGGAGTAATATAATTTGCTAGCAGGAAGAAAGGCTGGCAAAGAGAACTATGTTCATCAGAGCAATATCTTTACAATGACTTATTCCATTTTTGTTATTTTTCAAGATCACACACGTCACAGGGCAGAACAGTTGGCTTGCTATGCCCTGGATATTTCAGTATTTTTACAGTTGGAAGTAGATTTTTTAACACTTCTGCAAATTACATCTATTTTTGCTAGAAAGGGCTCTTTATACTGATGAGGAAAAGAACTCTCTGAACACCTATGTGGCTTCTGTTTACAGGCAGCTTCCCAGGTTTCACTAGTGGTAAAGAACCTGCCTGCCAATGCAGGAGACCGAGTTGCAGGCTTAGTCCCTGGGTTGGGAAGATCCCCTGGAGGAGGGCATGGCAACCCACTCCAGTATTCTTGCCTGGAGAATCCCATGGACAGAGGAACCTGGGGCCGCAGAGAGTCAGAGATGACTGAAGGGATTTAGTACACATGCCCCATCATTTTAGACTCAGTAAGTTCCTGTGGGGCAGTCTTTTCCTTAAGCAAGTCATCAAGCCCATCTAGCTGGGGCTGGACCAGCTCTAGAACTGACAGCAAAGTTTTGAAGTAACTGCCCTTTGTCTTCACTCATTTCATATCTCCTTCTCTTTAAAACTCTTCCCTTCAGGCTGGGACTCACCAGCGGTCTTATCAGTGGTGCCTCACATAAGCTGCCTTCCCCACTTCCCAAGAAAGAACCCTCTTCACCCAATCAAAACTCCCAATCTTCCATTCAAATAGTCTGATTTCATCAAGGTGTTAAAAAATGCAGTCCTATTAAATTATATTTGTTAATGGTTGATAATTTCAGAGAGGTGTTTGCATTCTGAAGAAGAAATTTTCATTAACCCAAAGAATTTCTAATGGATAAAATTCAGAACAATATAACCAGGTGATACATTCTCATTAGTGAGAAGGAAAAGTATTGGGGGGCACAAATACCTCTCAGGAATGTTTTTTAGAACTCTGGTGAGTTGAGGTTCACAAGTGTGGTAGTTGACCACTAGCCGTGGTACAGCCAAGGTGAGCACCCTCAGCCTTGCTACTGAAGTATCCATTAGCTCGTTTAAGATGCCAGGAAGGGCCTCAAACCGCCTGACCAGACTCCACAACAGTGACTAGAAAGAGAGAACCCTTTAGGCCTTTTCTTCTACTTTCTAAACTGTTGGGATTTGAAAGACTTGTTACCTAGAGGTCTGTCATCTGCCTTCCTCTCTTTCTACCAGTCTTTCATGGCATTTGGCTGGCCAGATGATACTCTTGGTATGTGCTTTGCTTACAGTTGTTAGAAAGAATAATAAACTGCTCAGAGTTAGAAGGAATCAGAGATCATCTACTTCAGCCCCTTCAATTTAAAGACAGTGTAAAACCCAGAAAAGTTGCCCAGAGTCCACCAACTTGTGCTAAGCCATGTAGCATTAGGGTGGCACCACCCTAGTTGCAAAAAGCAATGAGGAACTAAAGAGCCTCTTGATGATGAAGTTGAAAGAGAAAGGTGAAAAACCTGGCTTAAAACTCAACATTCAAAAAACTAAGATGGCATCCTGCCCCATCACTTTATGGCAAATAGATGGGGAAAAAATGGAAACAGTGATAGACTTTATTTTCTTGGGCTCCAAAATCACTGGATGGTGACTGCAACCATGAAAGTAAAAGATGCTTGCTCCTTGGAAGGAAAATTGTGACAAACTTAGCATATTAAAAAGCAGAGATATCACTTTGCTGACAAAGGTCCATATAGTCAAAGCTATGGTTTTTCCAGTAGTCATGTATGGATTTGAAGGGTTAGACCATTAAGAAGGCTGTGCACTGAAGAATTGATGTTTTCAAACTGTCATACTGGAGAAGACTCTTGAGAGTCCTTGGACAGCAAGGAGATCAAACCAGTCATTCCTAAAAGGAAATCAACCCTGAATATTCATTGGAAGGACTGATGCTGACACTGAAGCTCCAGTATTTTGGCCATCTGATATGAAGAGTGGATTCATTAGAAAAGACCCTGATGCCGGGAAAGATTGAGGGCAGTAGGAGAGGGGAGCGACAGAGGATGGCATGGTTGGATGGCATCACTGACTCAATGGACATGAGTTTGAGTAAACTCTGGGAGACAGTGAAAGGGAGTCAGAAAGAGTCAGACTTGACTGAGCTACTGAACAAAACAACAACATGGCATGATAATCTGCCATCGGTTTGGGACCTTTTAGGGAAGCCTGGCATGCTGCAGTCCATGGGGTTGCAAAGAGTTGGACGTGACTGAGCAACTGAACTAAACTGAGAGAGAAATGTCAGCGTCAGCATTCAGCTATAAATGGAAAGTTGTTGCACAGAGGGGGTGAGGGCATTCCAAACCAATCACAGAATAAGAATGGCACCAGAACCCAATGAAATTTAGCATAGACCTGGGATTATTAGTAGTTTGCAACTCTGCAATCTATGGGCAAGGAAGGATTCCAATACAAAAATAAATTTTAGGCCAATGAAAGAACTCAACAAAGTCAACCTTTGACCACTGAATTCAATGAACAGAGAACGTGTGACTAGGGTAATACAAACAGGGAATGACCCCAGATCGTTTATTGAGAGCCCAAATTCTTTAATGGCTATAGAATATTATTTACATTTGAGTAGAATTGTGTGGCCTGTGTTTTGGAAATTTCCTCCAAAAACTTAAAATACTGGTGCCAGACAGGTAAGGTCTAACATAAAAAGACTTTCATAAGCTTCCCATTGTACCTCTTTCCACCATTGTCCAATTTTATTCAACACTAATAGCTGATTTCTCCTAGCCTCTCTCAAAATGTTGCTGGCACAAGGACTATATCAGTTGGCTAATGGATTTCCCTGCTCAGGCATTTGAACTTTCTAGTTGAAAAGCAAAAACTCCTCGCATATTCTTGATCAAAGAAAAGTCCCCATCATTGATATGACATACACCTTGGGAGAGAGAAGCCAGGAGAACCCATTTATCTGATTGGTCATTTGTTAATTCATTTACTTATTCAGTCATTCACTATTTACTGAGCACCCATTATATTCCAGGCGTTATGGAGAATATGGCTTCCCTGGTGGCTCAGATGTTAAAGCGTTTGCCTGCAATGTTGGAGACCCAGGTTCGATCCCTGGGTCAGGAAGATCCTCTGGAGAAGGAAATGGCAACCCACTCCAGTACCCTTGCCTGGAAACTCCCATGGACGGAGGAGCTTGGTATGCTACAGTCCATGGAGTTGCAAAGAGTTGGACATGACTGAGCGACTTCACTTTCCTTTTTCCTTTTCATGGAGATAAAGAGGAAATAAAGCAGATAATGGTTCTTCTCTTCATGATGCTTACATCACTGGGGATGGGCCAGACATGGTGAAGTACCGACAAGTCTGGTGAGTACCAGGTAAGCTTCTGTAGGTGTCTGTAGCAGGGGCTTCCCTGGTGATTTAGTGATCAAGAAGCCGCCTGCTGGTGTAGATATGGGTTTGATCCCTGGGTCTGGAAGACCCCCTGAAGAAGGAAATGGCAACCACGCCAGTATTCTTGCCTGGAGAATTCCATGGACAGAGGAACCTGGCGGGCTACAGTCCATGGGGTCACAAAAGAGTCAGACACAACTGAGCGACTCAACAACAACACATAGCAGGAGACCTACTCTAAACTGGAAGGCCAGGAAAAGCCTTCTGAGAACAGGAAACAGCTGGGGTCTGATCGATGAGTTACAATCAGACTGATGAATATTCTGGGCAGAAGGAACGGTAAGTACAAAAGTCATCGGGCACAAGACAACACTTGTATTCAAAAAACTGATGAAAAGTCAGTGTTGTGAGTATGGAATGCAGGTGACACAGATCATATTGATTTGCAGCGAGAAAGAGAGAGCACATGACGGTACCTGCTGTATCAGCTTAGTCAGCCCCTGTGGCTCACGAGGCCACATGAGCCTGCCCTCACCCACCCGCTTGTGTGTCAGGTCCAAGCCAGGGAGAGTGCCTATAGTCAGTACAGCAAAGCTCGGACAAGGCAGCACCTGAGGCTCCAGAGCAATGGTACCTTTCACACCCAGCTACAAACCAGGCCGGCCAGCACCCAATCAATGTGAAGGCTTTAAAAAGAGGGAGGCACAAGCGCAATTAAAGACAGAGTGGCAGCCACATTTTGGAAGCAGGAATTGCCACAGACAAGCCATGATGGGCGGTGAATGCACTTACAGTGTGATACTCTGGCACCACTGCTTGAATCATTTGCATTGAAACAGTGAACTTCAAGAAAAACATTTGAGCATCTTTATGGATCAACCAAAAATTGAAACTTAGCAACAGGGCCGAATTTGAATCCAAGACTCTAATGACTCTCTGTGCTGATTAACCATCAGACCTCATTAGTTATAAAGAATTTTTTGCCCAAATCACTGTAAGTGTGTACTGCATTCCTACTAAGTTGCTTCAGTCACGTCTGACTCTTTGCAACCCTATGGACTGTAGCCCTCCAGGCTTCTCTGACCATGGGATTCTCCAGGCAAGAATACTGGAGTGGATGGCCATGCCCTCCTCCAGGGGATCTTCTCGAGCCAGGGAGCGAACCCGTGGCTCTTATGGGTCCTGCATTGGTAGCTGGGTTCTTTACCCCTGGCGCCACCTAGGAAGCCCCAATTCACTGTATAGTGAGTGAAGTCGCTCAGTCGTGTCCGACTCTTAGCGACCCCATGGACTGCAGCCCACCAGGCTCCTCCGTCCGTGGGATTTTCCAGGCAAGAGTACTGGAGTGGGGTGCCATTGCCTTCTCCAAATTCACTGTATATTCCTGAGTAAATCTTATTTTTCAGTTGAAAAAGTATTGTCTCTACCTCAAAAGCCCAAGAAGCAGAAAGACGACTGATACAGATGAATCCATTGTGTAATTACAGACATATATTTTGTGTTTGTCATTAAGAAGAGATGCACAGGAGACAGGAAGAAAGGAGGCAGCTTCAGTGAGCTACTCAGCTCAGCTCTCTTTAGAGAGCTGTGTCATTACGAAGGGATGTCCCCAATTCCTCCCCAGCATCTAAGAATTCAGTCATTTCCTCAAACTGGCTTTTTTTTTTTTTTTTGCTCATTCCCTCTTTATGAAACTGTTTTGGGCATTTTGCAGGGAATGAAATCAGCTGGGTAAAAGACAACTTCTTATTTCACCTAGGCGAAGAAGTCTGGCAAGCACAGCAAGAGCCTTTCCAGATCCCTTGTGGGCACCAAAGTACTTCTTGCAACACTAGTTAATGCAGGGGATCAGTTTATCCCACTGACTCCGTGACTCTGCAAGATGGCATATGGAAACGGCAGGAGTCCCAGCAAGGGGCACTGTGACACGTGTCTCTGTCGCTAACCAAGATTTATGCGCTTACAGTCTGTGTTTTTCTTGAGTAGGGATATGGAGCAGGGCTCAGCCAGATGGATTATCATTTTCTATAGTTAATGAGTTTATCTGTCTCTTAGGAAAGAAATGCAGAGAGAGAAGGGCGAGGGGAGGGAGGGAAAAAATGTGTCCATACTCCTAGGAGCATCGGTGGACATTTGTCCTGTAGAAATTCAATTCATTAAACAGAAATTCTCGTCTTTTTAGCCTCTAGCCAGGTTACGTCTGATACCCAGAAGGTCACATGTGTTTGGAAGCCACTGAAGAAGTGACACTGAGCAGCTTCTGCAGGTCAGGCAGGCTCCTCCCCTCCCCCCACACTCCCCTCTTGCTTTTCTCCCCAGAATCACTGCCTGACTCTTTTCTCTGAGCTGCTCCCTCCTCCCATCAGTAGCTCTTTTCTCATTTTTTCTGATTAGCTTTCATTGTCAGGCCCGATGACACAGAACCACCTGATTCGATTTATGAAAACATTCTAATCTGAAACAAGTCTATGTGTCTGTGTTAGTGGCACATGTAAATGTCTTCCCCAAAAGGCTGCTCTGAGGAATTCTGTTCATGTCACTGTTCTCGGCTTTTTCTCAAATATGGATCAAAGACTGCTGTGTGCCTAGGGGCTTTACATCTCTCCCTCGTCTCCACCCCCACCTTCCTCACCCCCACCCTGCAGCTTCCTTCAGTCCTGGAATATTTACTGAGTACTGAGAATTAGTCAAGCACTCTTCTAGGCCCTGGGTGAAAGTGAAGTGAAGTCGCTCAGTTGTGTCCGACTCTTTGTGACCCCATGGACTGTAGTCTATCAGGTTCCTCCATCCATGGGATTTTCCAGGCAATAGTACTGGAGTGGATTGCCATTTCCTTCTCCAGGGGATCTTCCCAACCCAGGGATCGAACCCAGGTCTCCCTCATTGTACACAGACGCTTTACCATCTGAGCCACCAGGGAAGTATTGTTCTACAAAAGCATTACTTCAGTTAATCCTTAACAGTAATGTGTTTAACATTATTATTCCCATTCTATATGAGAAAACTGTATCTCATAGAAGTTAAATAATTATCCCAAATCATATAACTACTATAGTGCAAAACTGGTCTATCTCTACCAGTTAATCTTTTCACAGTGCTATAAGCTATTAGGCCCCTTCATGGATCACAGCCTTGTTGTGGTGAAGGAGCTTTGACAGCGTGAACCATGCTGTGCAGGGCCGCCCAAGATGGACGAGTCATAGAGGAGAGTTCTGACAAAATGTAGTCCACTGGAGGAGGGAATGGCAAACTACTACAGTATTCTTGCCATGAGAACCCCATGAACAGTACAAAAAGGCAAAAAGATAAGATCCGAAAGATGAGTACCCCAGGTCAGAAGGCGTCTAAGGTGCTACTGGGGAAGATCAAAGGGCAACTACTAACAACTCTAGAAAGAATGAAGCCACTGGGCCAAGTAAGAAACGATGCCCAGTTGTGGACATATCGGTGGTGAAAATAATATCCAGTGCTGTAAAGAACAATATTGCATAGGAATCTGTGGTGTGTTAAGTCCATGAATCAAGATAAATCAGATGTGGTCAAGTAGGAGATGGTGAGAGTGAACATCAATATCTTAGGAATCAGTGAACTAAAGTGGATGGAATGGGTGAATTTAATTCAGATGACCATTATATCTACTACTACTATGCCCAGTACTTGGCCACCTCATGTGAAGAGTTGACTCATTGGAAAAGACTCTGATGCTGGGAGGGATTGGGAGCAGGAGGAGAAGGGGATGACAGAGGATGAGATGGCTGGATGGCATCACCGACTCGATGGACGTGAGTTTGAGTGAATTCTGGGAGTTGGTGATGGACAGGAAGGCCTGGCGTGCTGCAATTCATGGGGTCGCAAAGAGTCAGACACGACTGAGAGACTGAACTGAACTGAACTGAACTATGGGCAAGAATCCCTTAGAAGAAATGTGAGTAGCCCTCAGAGTTGAGAAAAGACTCCAAAATGCAGTATTTGGTTGCAATCTCAAAAAAAAAAAAAAAAAACAAAACCAGAATGGACTCTGTTTATTTTCAAGGCAAAAGAGTCAACATCACAGTAATCCAAGTCTGTGTCCAAACCACTCATGCCAGAGAAGCTGAAGTTGACCAGGTCTAGAAGACCTGCAAGATCTTCTAGAATTAACACCAAAAAAAAAAAAAAAAAAGATGTTCTTTTTATCATAGGGGATTGGAATGCAAAAGTAGGAAAGCAAGAGCTACCTGGAGTAACAGGCAAGTTTGAAATTGGAGTACAAAATGAAGCGAGGCAAAGGCTAACGGACTTTTGTCAGGAGGATACACTGGTCATAGCAAAACATCCTTTTCCAACAACACAAGAAACAACTCTATGCATGGATATCATGAAATGGTCAATACCGAAATCAGATTGCTTATATTCTTTGCGCTCAAGGATGGAGAAGCTTTATATAGTCAGCAAAAATAAGACCTGGAGCTGATTGTGATTCATATCATCAGCTCCTTACTGCCAAATTTAAGCTTAAATTGAAGAAAGTAGGGAAAACCACTAGGCCATTCAAGTATGACTTGAATCAAAATCCCTTATGATTATACAGTGGATGTGATGAATAGATTCAAGGGATTAGATACAATAGAGAGTGTGCCTGAAGAAATATGGACATAGGTTTGTAAACACTGTACAGGAGGCCATGAGCAAAACCATCCCAAAGCAGGGGGAAAATGCAATAAGGCAAAATGGTAGTCTGAGGAGGCTTTACAAATAGCTGAGGAAAGAAGAGAAGTGAAAAACAAGGGAGAAAGGGAAAGATACACCCAACTGAATGCAGAGTTTCAGGGAATATCAAGGGGAGATAAAGTGTTCTTAAGTGAACAGTGCAAAGAAATAGAGGAAAACAATAGCATGAGAAAGACAAGATCTCTTTAAGAAAATTATAGCAAGGGAACATCTGATTTCCTGAAGAATGGGCATGAAAAAGGACAGAAACAGCATGGACCTAATAGAGGCACAAGAGATTAAGAAGTGGTGGCAAGAATACACAGAAGAACTGTACAAAAAAGATCTTAATGACTGGGATAACCATGATGGTGTGGTCGCCCACCTAGAGTCAGACATCCTGGAGTGTGAAGTCAACTGGGCCTTAGGAAGTATTACTGCCAACAAAGCTAGTGGAAGTGGTGGAATTCAAGTTATTTAAAATCCTAAAAAATGCTGTTAAAGTGCTGCATTCAATATGGCAGCAAATTTGGAAAATTCAGCAGTGGCCACAGGACTGGAAAAGGTCAGTTTTAATTTCAGTCCCAAAGAAGGGCAGTGCCAAAGAATGTTCAGACTACCAGACAGTTGCCCTCATTTCCCATGCTAGAAGGATTATGTTCAAAATCCTTCAAGCTATCTTCAGCAGTACATGTACCAAGAAATTCTAGATGTACAGTCTGGGTTTAGAAAAGGCATATTGTCAACATTTCTTGGATTATAGAGAAAGCATGGGAATTCCAGATAAGCATCTACTTCTGCTACATTGACTATACTAAAACCTTTGACTGTGTGGATCGCAACAAACTGGAAAATTCTTAAAGATATGGGAATAGCAGACCACCTTACCTGTTTCCTGAGAAACCTGTATGCAGGTCAAGAAGCAAGAGTTAGAACCAGACATGGAACAACTAACTGGTTCAAAACTGGGAAAGGAGTATGTCAAGGCTGTATATTGTCACCCTCCTCATTTTGCTTATACACAGAGTACAGCCTGTGAAATGCTGGGCTGGATGAGTCACAGACTGGAATCAAGGTTTCCAGAAGAAATATCAACAACCTTAGATAGACAGATGATACCACTCTAATGGCAGGAAGTGAAGAGGAAATAAAGAACCTTTTGATGAAGGTAAAAGAGGAGAGCGAAAAAGCTGGCTTAAAACTCAACATTCAAAAAACAAATATCATGGGATCCAGTCCTATCACTTCATGGCAAATAAAAGTGGAAAGGGTAGAAGCAGTGACAGAGTTTCTTTTCTTGGGCTTTAAAATCACTTGCAGGTGTTGTATGCAGCCACGAAACTAGAAGACACTTGCTCTTAGAAGGAAAGCTACGACAAACCTAGACAGTGTATTAAAAAACAAAGACATTACTTTACCAACAAAGGTTTGTATAGTCAAAGTTGTGGGTTTTTTCAGTACTCATGTACGAATGTGAGAGTAGGACCATAAAAAAGGCTGAGCACCAAAGAATTGATGCTTTTGAACTGTGATGCTGGACAAGACTCTTAAGAGTCCCTTGAACAGCAAGGAGATCAAACCAGTCAATCCTAAAAGAAATCAACCCTGAATATTCATTGGATGGACTGATGCTGAAGCTGAAGCTCCAATACTTTGGTCACCTGATGTGAAGATCCAACTCATTGGAAAAGACCCTGATGCTGAGAAAGATTGAAGGCAGGAGGAGAAGGGCATGACAGAGGATGAGATGGTTGGATGGCATCATCCACTCAACGGACATGAGTCTGAGCAAACTCTGAGAGATAGTGAAGGACAGAGAAGCCTACTGTGCTATAGTCCACGGGGTTTCAAAGAGTTGGACACAACTGAGTGACTGCATAACAACAAACATGCAAGGGAACTCCCATCAGGTTATCAGCTGATTTCTCAACAGAAACTCTACAAGCCAGAGCGGAAGGGCATGCTATATTTAAAGTGATGAAAGGGAAGAAACTACAGCCAAGAATCCTCCACCCAGCAAGACTCTCATTCAGATCTGATGAAGAAATCAAAAGCTTTCTAGACAAACAAAAGTTAAGAGAATTTGGCACCACCAAACCAGCTTTACAACAAATGCTAAAGGAACTTCTCTAGGCAGGAAACAGAAGGAAAAGACTTACAGAAAATAAACCCAAAACAATTAAGGAAATGGTAAAAAAAAAAAAAAATCACTGCAGATGGTGACTGCAGCCATGAAATTAAAAGACACTTACTCCTTGGAAGAAAAGTTATGACCAACCTAGATAGCATATTCAAAAGCAGAGACGTTACTTTGTCAACAAAGGTCCGTCTAGTCAAGGCTATGGTTTTTCCAGTAGTCATGTATGGATGTGAGAGTTAGAGTATAAAGAAAGCTGAGTGCCGAAGAATTGATGCTTTTGAACTGTGGTGTTGGAGAAGACTCTTGAGAGTCCCTTGGACTGTAAGGGGATCCAACCAGTCCATCCTAAAAGAGATCAGTCCTGGGTGTTCATTGGAAGGACTGATGTTGAAGCTGAAACTCCAATACTTTGGCCACATGATGTGAAGACCTGACTCATTTGAAAAGACCCTGATGCTGGAAAAGATTGAGGGCAGGAGGAAAAGGGGACGACAGAGGATGAGATGGTTGGATGGTATCACTGACTCAATGCACATGGGTTTGGGTGGACTCTGGAAGTCGGTGATGGACAGGGAAGCCTGGTGTGCTGTGATTCATGGGGTTGCAAAGAGTCGGACATGACTGTGACTGAACTGAACTAAACAGGATCATACATATCAATAATTACCTTAAATGTAAATGGATCAAATCCTGCAACCAAAAGATACAGACTTGACAGATGAACACATGTGCATGTATGCAACCTCACTTGCCACACTATTCTGCTTGAGCCCCTAAACTGTATGTAATTATATTTTATATTGTTAGGTTAATCATGTTCCCATTATGGCTTGCAGTTATAATTATCTTTTATTTTTTGACTGGCTGTTAATTGTGAAAATTGATAAATATCTTCTACTATTATGATTATGTAATTATTATTCAATACCATTATATCATGATTAGTAAAGAGAAAAATAATAGAATTCTATATCACCAAAACTTCCATCTAATAGAAAAACTTGTAATCACTTTTTAAAATCTAGATGCATATCAGAATTACCTTGGAGTTTTTTGAAAAGTACAAATGCCTAGGTAGTTGCTTTTTACTAAAAAAAAAAAAAAAAGTTGCAAACAGCCACAAGATCTAGAAAACAGTTGCCATAGACCACACACTTCTGTCTTTTTGGCCAAACTTACCTACACGAGACACACTGACAATAGTGCTATCTGGAAATATAAAGGTCAAGATTATACATAGGAATGCCCTGATATGACAGGAAACATACTTCTTGGGTTGGGAAGCCTGATTTTCTTCTGGGGATTTAGATGACGAGTTATCTGGAAGTTGGTATTATGTATGATAAGCAAACACCCCTTTTCAACAACACAAGAAACGACTCTACACATGGACATCACCAGATGGTCAATACCAAAATCAGATTGATTATATTCTTTGCAGCCAAAGATTGAGAAGCTCTATACAGTCAGCAAAAACAAGACCGGGAGCTGACTGAGGCTCAGATCATGAACTCCTTATTACAAAATTAAGACTTATATTGAAGAAAAGTAGGAAAAACCACTAGGCCATTCAGGTATGACCTGAATCAAATCCCTTATTATTATACAATGGAAGTGACATATAGATTCAAGAAATTAGATCTGATAGAGTGCCTGAAGAACTGTGGGTGGAGGTTTGTAACACTGTACACAAGACAGTAACCAAAACCATCCCCAAGAAAAATAAATGCAGTAAGGCAAAATGTTTGTCTGAGGAGGACTTACAAATAGCTGAGAGAAAAGAAGTGAAAAAGGAAAGATATATCCATCTAAATGCAGAGTTCCAAAGAACAGCAAGGAGAGATAAGAAAGCCTTCTTAAGTGAACAGTGCAAAGAAACTGAGGAAAAGAATGGGAAAGACTAGAGATCTCTTCAAGAAAATCAGAGACACCAAGGGAAAATTTCATGCAAAGACAGGCAAAATAAAGGAGAGAAATGGTATGGACCTAATAGAAGCACAATATATTGCATATTTGGAAAACTCAGCAGTGGCCACAGGACTGGAAAAGGTCAGTTTTCATTGCAGACCTGAAGAGGGGCAAGGCCAAAGAATAGTCAAACTACCGTATAACTTCGCTCATTTCACATGCTAGTAAAGTAACATTCAAAATCCTTCAAGCTAGGCTTCAACAGTACATGAACCACAAATTTCCAGATGTACAAGCTGGATTAGAAAAGGCAGAGGAACCAGATGATCTGGTTCCAGATTTGCCAACATCTGTTGGATCATAGAAAAAAGCAAGTGAATTCCAGAAAAACATCTGCTTCACTAACTACACTAAAGCCTTTGTTTGGATCACAAGACAGTGGAAACTTCTTAAAGAGATGGGAATAGCAGACCACCTTACCTGCCTCCTCAGAAACCTGTATGCAGGTCAAGAAGCAACAGTTAGAACCAGACATGCAACAATGAACTGGTTCAAAATTGAGAAAGGAGAACGTCAAAACTGTATATTGTCACCCTGCTTATTTAACTTCTGTGCACAGTACATCATCCAAAATGCTGGACTGGATGAAGCACAAGCTGGTTTAAAGATTGCTGGGAGAAATAGCAATAACCTCAGATATGCAGATAACACCACCCTAATGGCAGAAAGTGAAAAGGAACTAAAGAGCCTTTTGATGTAAGTGAGAGAGTGAAAAAGCTGGCTTAAAACTCAGCATTCAAAAAATGAAGATCATAGCATCCGTTCCCATCACTTCATGGCAAATAGGTGGGGAAACAATGGAAACAAAGACAATTTTCTTGGGCTCCAAAATCACTGCAGACAGTGACTGCAGCCATGAAATTAAAAGATGCTTGCTCCTTGAAAGAAAAGCTATAGGAAACGTAGACAGTGAATTAAAAAGCAGAGATATCACTTTGCCGACCAAGGTCCCATCTAGTCAAAGCTATGGTTTTTCCAGTAGTCATGTACAGATGTGAGAATTGGGCCATAAAGAATGCTGAGTGCCTAAGCATTGATGCTTTTGAATTGTGCTGGTGAAGACTCTTGACAGTCCCTTGAACAGCATGATGATCAAACCAGTCAATCCCAAAAGGAAATCAACCCTGAATATTCACTGGAAGGACTGATACTGAAGCTCCAATAGTTTGACCACCTGATGCAGATAGCTGACTCACTGGAAAAGACCCTGATGCTGGGAAAGATTGAGGGCAGGAGGAAAAGGGGGCGGCAGAGGATGAGATGGTTGGATGGCATCATTGACTCAATGACATGAGTTGGAGCAAACTCCCGGGAGATAGTGAAGGACAGGGAAGCCTGGTGTGCTGCAGTCCATGGGGTCACAAAGAGACGTGACTGAGGGACTGAACAACAACAACATGATAAGCAAAGATTCTGTTGTTTCAATATTTTCTAAAAGAAAATATAATAAATTCACTTATTAGGACTAATTGGGCTGATTAAACAACTTATTTAATAGAAATTTTAAATTCTTTTAGTAAGACAAATTGTTTTATTTTATATAAGTGTGTATAATAACAGAGTGTTGGCTACTAGAATCTTGCCAGATAGAGACTCTGCCAGGGCCTGCTTTAATAAATAGTGAGGAATTGTCCATGATTAGCAGTGTTTATTTGGGATAGCATGCTTAAAGGCAGCATTAATGAGTATGTCCCCTATAATTTCCTACATATTAATCATCTGCTTTTTAGGAAACATTTTTTTTTTTCTTCTATAGATACTGGAAATGTGAAGATCAGCCCAAGTCTGCTCTAAACTACCATACATTCAAAACCCATGAGGCCAAATCAATAGGATTTGATGTGCACAAAACTCTTGTATATTTTGATTTGAATTTGGAAGGAAACACAGTGTAGTCACTGCATGTGCAGGCAGCTGTTTTTTTTTTTTTCTAAATTCATTTTTTATTAAAGGATAACTGCTTTACAGAATTTTGTTGTTTTCTGTCAAACCTCAACATGAATCAGCCATAGACATACATATATCCCCTCCCTTTTGAGCCTCCTTCCCATTTCCCTCCCCATCTCACCCCTCTAGGTTGTTACAGAGCCCCTGTTTGAGCTTCCTGAGCCATACAGCAAATTCCCGTTGGCTATTTTACATATGGTAATATAAGTTTCCATGTTACTCTTTCCATACATCTCACTCTCTTCTCCCCTCTCCCCAGGCCCATAAGTCTATTCTCTATGTCTGTTTCTCCATTGCTGCCCTGTAAATAAATTCTTCAGTATCATTTTTCTAGATTCTGTATATGTGCGTTAGAATACGAGATTTATCTTTCCTTTTCTGACTCATTTCACACTGTATAATAGAGTCTAGGTTCATCCACCTCATCAGAACAGACTCAAATGCATGCCATTTTATGGCTGAGTAATATTCCATTGTGTATATGTACCACAACTTCTTTATCCACTCATCAGTCGATGGACATCTAGGTTGCGTCCATGTTCTAGCTATTGTAAACAGTGCTGCAGTGAACAATGGGATACATGTGTCTTTTTCAGTTCTGGTTTCCTCAGAGTATATGCCTAGGAGTGGGATTGCTGGGTCCTAAAATAAATAAAACAGTGGTTTTATTCCTAGTTTTTAAAGGAATCTCCACACAGTCTTCCATAGCAGCTGTATCAGTTTACATTCCCACCAACAGTGCAAGAGCATTCCCTTTTGTCCACACCCTCTCCAGCATTTATTGTTTGTAGACTTTTTGGTGATGGCCATTCTGACCGGTGTGAGGTGATATCTCATTGTGATTTTGATTTGCGTTTCTCTAATAATGAGAGGTGTTGAGCATCTTTTCATGTTTTTTTTTTAATTGAAGGATAATTGATTTACAGAATTGTGTTGGTTTCTGCCAAACATCAACATGAATCAGCCATAGGTATACATACGTCCCTTCCCTCTTGAACCTCCCTCCTGCCTCCCTCCCCATCCTAACCCTCTAGGTTGTTACAGAGTCCCAGTTTGAGTTCCCCGAGTCATACAGCAAATTCCCATTGGTGCTGATGAAATTATTTGCAGAGCAGCAACGGAGACACAGACATAGACAACAGATTTATGGAGGTGGGGGAGGAAGGAGAGGGTGGGATGTATGCAGAGAGTAACAGGCAGCTCTTTTCCTACAACTTGATCACTGCCCCAGTCTCTCAATTTCAATCAGGCAGCAAATAGCTGGTAAAGTGAGGAGTCTCAGTGTTTCTTTCTCCTTTCTGTCTCTCTCTACAGAAGGCATCACTATTCTGATTAGTCTGTCAAAAATGAAAGGCCATGATTAAAGTGCAAAGCCCCTAAGAAATCATGATGAGTCTGAAAGGAGACATATCTATACTAGCTAGTGCACTCAGGAGCCAGATGATGGAGGAAATTGCTTCTTTGTTAGTATGAGTGAAAGTTTTCAAAACAGTCACTACAAGGAACTCTCTATTCAAGTACCAGATTGCTGGACACAGAACATGAGGGGATTTGGTGTATGTTTTCTTTTAAACAGGGCCTTCCTTCATTTGAAGGAAAGCTGCTATGTAAGTACAGGAAATGGCCAACTCTGGAGAGATTTCGGGTCTGCTGCAAATGTCCACTACTGGCAGCTTTTCAAAACTCTGCCAAGGTGTGTCTCCTCATTTGCTTCTGGTTTCCAAAAGAAAGCTGGACCAAGGGATTGTCGATGCTCATTACTACCAGTGTATTCCAGGGAATTCCATTTTCAAAAGCTGTAAGACTTCTCATGATATGAGTTCAAGGATGCTCAGTATGTGACATTAGCCCCTTGGGGCATAGAAAACAGGTTAAAGATTAGGCATAAATGTCCAGTGTTACCCTATGTGAATGAATCACAGTCCAGAAAATAGAAACAATCTTTAAAACCTTTTTTGGGAAATTATCTTACCTTTAAAAATATATACAATTCTTAGCTGTTACTGGCTACTTCAAATTCCAGGAAATCACATGTGAGATTTCTCATACCCAGTTGTTGCCGTTGAGCATGGCAGCCCCAGCCGCCCTACCCCACCGCCTGGCCCAGGCCTTTACCTCCCCAAGCCAGCCTTGGCTTCAGTCCCTCAGCCCCGCACAGAGGATGCAGTTTCCAGTGCACGTCCCTAAGCCGGCCTTGGCTTCAGTCCCTCAGCCCCGCACAGAGGATGCAGTTTCCAGTGCAAGCCAGACGGGCCCCGCCTGCAGAGAACTGCAGTCCGAGAAGCCTTCTGAGTGAGGAGCCCTGTCTATTTAGCGCTTGCCCGCACCCATGCACGCGCGCACACCTTGCGCCTTCTCCATGCTGAAATGTCACCAGCTTCTCAGCCTGTCCATTCCAGAGCAAGCAAGCGAGGGGCCAGTATCAAACGTCTTAGGCTCCCTGCTTTCTTCAGGCGGGGCTTGTCCCGTATGAGTCTGAACAAGAGCCGGGGGCGGGTCTCCTTAGCTCTGCCATGGCTGTGCGTCCTGTATCTCCCGCCTTTCTGGCTCTGGATTAGTACTCCAGGCTGCATGCCTCACCTTCGCTGTTCGAGTCTCTTCAGATCGCCATCCTGCCTTTGCTCCCTATTTTCTTCCTTCTCCACTTCTGTCTTTCATTTCCCCCCGAGAACGCATCATCAGCCCCTCGGCCCTGCTGTTCTTTCGCTCCCTCTGCTTCCACGTCTCTCCCTGACGACAGACATCCTTGTGACTTTTCCACAGCCCTTGTGTCCATGCCCCTCCCACCCCCTAAACGCTCCGTACTCTGCTTGGTTGGAAAGCGTAAATAACGTTAATCACGTGGGTAAACTGCGCAGGCACATCACGCTCCCTGCATGCCCGCAGCAGCGCTTCCAGAGGAGGCAGCCATCCTGCCCTGGAGTAGGTTCTTCGTGCTGTCTGCCCCCCGGTCTGCTGAGCCAGAAGAGGATTCTCCTGGCAACCCCAGCCACAGGCTGTGCCTGCCCAACTGCCCACCGCAGGTTGCAGCTCAGGTATTCACACCAGCTGCCCGAGCAGGTGGCAACACCTCCAGACACCCTGTGGGGGCCTCTGCATTTAATAACAGCAACTTGAAACAACTACTAAGGTGGCAAAGCAGCCAGCCTAAGGCATGTGCCCATTTCGCCAGCCTCCTTCAGGGCCATTCATCCTGCCCCATCCTTCACGTCCTCCTCGCCCCCAAACACACTGGCCTTTGTGTAGATTCTTGAGTCTGTCATATCCCTCCTGCCTCAGGACCTGTGGGCCAGCTTTTCTCCGAGACTGGCTCAGCCCCTCGCTAGTTCATATCACTCTCTGAGAGCAGTGTCCTCTTTCTACTGCCACTCTTCTTCACCCCAGACCATGCCAGGTCCTTCCATCTTAAGCTCTCATAACTGTATCTTCCCTTCATAGCTCTAACACAGTGCTTAACTACATGCTGTATTTTTAGAATCATGTCATTATGGTACGGGTCTTCCCAGGTGGTGCAGTGGTAAAGAATCTGCCTGCCAATGCAGGAGAGGCTGGTTCAGTCCCTAGGTTAGGAAGGTCCCCTGGAGGAGGAAATGACAACCCACTCCAGTATTCTGGAGAAGGAAATAGCAACCCACTCCAGTACTCTTGCCTGGAAAATCCCATGGAGGGAGGAGCCTGGCAGGCTACTAGTCCATGGGGTCACAAAGAGTCGGACACGACTGAGCGACTTCACTTTCACTTTCACCAGTATTCTTGCCTGGAAAAGTCCATGGCCAGAGGAGCCTCATGGGCTACAAGTCCATGGGTGTGCAAAGAGTTGGATACAACTAAGCACTCACATTAAGGTATGCCTCACACCAGGGTATGAACTGCCTGGTGGCAGGATTCCTATATGCTTTTTTAAAAAAAATACTGTATCTAATAGTGCTTGGTAAGTGGGAGATAATCAATAAATAGTTAAATATTTAAGAAGTTGATGAATGAATGGCAGAGAATGATGCGACGGAGAGCCCTAGCATGCCTGTGTAAAGAAACAGTGAGGGAACCGTTGCAAGGCACGCTAGGTCGCTTCAGTCATGTCCAACTCTTTGCAACCCTATGGATTGTAGCCCGCTAGGCTCCTCTGTCCGACATTCTCCAGGCAAGAATACTGGAGTGGGTTGTCATTTCTTTCTCCAGAGGATGTTTCTCACCCCGGGATCAAACCTGCGTCTCTTACATCTCCTGCACTGGCAGACAGGTTCTTTACCACTGTCGCCACCTGGGAAGCCCTCATACTGGCTGAAAAAAAAAAAAAGAAATCTATTAGAACCAAATATGGAGCAACAGACTGGTTCAAAGTTGGGAAAGGAGTACATCAAGGGTGTATATTGTCACCCTGCTTATTTAACTTCTGTGCAGGATACATCATGCGAAATGCTGGGCTGGATGAATCACACGCTGGAATTAGGATTGCTGGGAGAAATATCAATAACCTCAGATATGCAGATCATACCGCCCTAATGGCAGAAAGTGAAGAGGAACTGCAGAGTCTTGATGAAGCTGAAAGAGGAAGGTGAAAAAGCTGGCTTAAAACTCAACATTCAAAAAATGAAGATCATGGCATCTGGTCCCACACTTCATGGCAAATAGATGGGGAAAGAATGGAAACAGTGACAGACGTTATTTTCTTGGGCTCCAAAATCACTGTGGACTGTGACTGCAACCATAAAATTAAAAGATGCCTGCTCCTTGGAAGAAAAGCTATGACCAATCTAGACAGCATATTAAAAAGCAGAGACATTACTTTGCTAACAAAGGTCCATGTAACCAAAGCTGTGGTTTTTTCAGTAGTTGTGTACTGATGTCAGAGCTGGACAATTAAAAAGGCTGAGCACTAAAGAACTGATGCCTTCAAACTGTGGTGCTGGAGAAGACTCTTAAGATACCCTTGGACTGCATGGAGATCAAACCAGTCAGTCCTAAAGGAAATCAACCCTGAATATTCATTGGGAGGGCTGATGCTTAAGCTGATGCTCCAGTACTTTGGCCACCTGATGGGAAGAGCAGATTCATTGGAAAAGTGTCTGATGCTAGGAAAGATTGAGGGCAGGAAGAGAAGGGGGTGACAGAGGATGAGACGGTTGGATGGCATCATTGACTCAATGAGCATGAGTCTGAGCAAACTCTGGGAGATAGTAAAGGATAAGGAAACCTAACGTGTTACAGTCCATGGGGTTGCAAAGAGTCTGGCACAACTGAGAGACTGAACAACAACAAATGGATAACAATGGATGAAAATAATTTCTTAAAGACTACATTTTATAGAAAAGCATAAGGAAAGACTAGGACTTTTTTTTTTTTGCAATTAATAATAAGGATCCTAAAATAAGCAGTAGCCAACCCAGCATCACCTATGGGAGACTGAGAGGTGCTTAGGGGAAGGTCCCCAGGACCTGGAAAAAGGGTTCGGTGTGGCTGATGAAGGACACTCTTTCCTTGGACACCATGGCTAAAGATTAGCACTACCTTTCTGATGGGGAAGAAAGAGAAACTGTCAGAGCGGGGCCTGTTTCTGGTTAGTTGTGCATAACTGTATGAATTTTATGTAGTTCTCATTACAGAGCATGGGACTTAGTGATTCTCAACAGATTCTTTGTTCATCACATAAAATCCTGAGTTGACGAAGCCCTCTAGATAATATGATGTTGAGGTGCCAGAATGCACTGGGTCCAATTTGGCTTTTAAAGTCAAGTGTCTGGTGGACAAACCAAATAAACAGCCCCACTTAGAGAATTCGATCTTGAAGAAGTTTATTTTTTGTGTGGGTGTGCTACATATTATACCAGAACCAATCACAAGTGTTTAAAATAGCTAAACTTCAAAAGATGTGTTTGATGCTTTTATACGTAAAAGCATTTTCAAAAACAATAATAATGTCAATAAACAGAGTATCAGATGTGACAAGGTAGATCACTAAGTGGCTGAAAAACTATTCCCAGAGGATGTTGATTAACGTTTCCCTCTGGCCTGCAGGGCACTGGAAATAGACCATCCCCAGCCTGGATTTAGTCAATGTCTGTAGCCATGATCTGGATAAAGATATTTAAGACATGTTTATGAAACCTGAAACTGCTACAAGTCCAGAGGAAGGGATAATAGCTCTATAATCTTGGCCATGTTACTTAATCCACTGGACTCTCCATTTCCTCATCTATAAAATGGGGATAATGCCTCTGATCCCAGAGGAAGAATTAACGAGCTAAAAGTACATCAAGTGAGCCAATAAGGCTAGTTATCCGCCTTCTTATGCAGAGGAGTGGAATCAGGATTTTTCTTAAAGTCTCAAGTTTGAAAGGCTGAAACTAACAATAATTATATCAAAATAAAAGGGGAATCCTGCATTTACTTTTCAAAACAAAAAATGACTTCGGGGAAGGATCCACACAAAAGCAATGGCATAAGAAGAAAACAAATGAGTGGCAACCAGACAAAAACAGAACATCAAAAAATGAACTTGGAATAACGTCATCAAATCATGTTCTTCCAAAAGATAATGTCATTTACAGAGTCTTGATTAAGTCTTTGCTACACCAGTCCATTAAAGGAAGGTTGTCTGTTCTACAATTCAGTCTAATGATTCCCAGGGACCTGAATTCAGGAATGTTATAACCATTGCTGTGAACATATTCCACTGTGTTTTATTTTGTAATCATTTGAGTTATTGAAAATAATTTGAGTTACTTGCAGAGTACACCTGCATAGAAGCAAAAAATTACTGAAAACTCACAGAATGGGAGAAATCTGACCCGACAGTGTTCCTCAGATGGAGTTTTCCTGGCCACCAGCGCAGCAGGCTGCTTTAAGGTGTTGCAGGACTATGCATGAGTCCTAGAGTGAAGAGTCAAATGTTAACCCCTCCCCTTCTCAAATCATGAGATGACTCTTTCTTATTATAAATTACAAAAATAGCTACTATACTAAGATCAAAACTAATTTAATCTCTTGCAAGATGATTAATTGTTTCTAAGATTAAAAAAAAAAAAATCTTATGCCTCCCAAAGCAGAAGGACTGTGGTATTAGAGATGGAATTTGCCCATGCTTTGGATACCCCAGGTCAGTGGCTGCAGGCTGTAGTCTAGGGCCTGTCTCTGGGCTTTGAAGATTTCTGGCATTTAAGGTGGCTCCAGTTTCTAACGTTCCCTCATGTGTCTGTCTGTGACCTAAAATTTCACAATTATTTAAAAAAAAAAAAAAGTCAAGCTATGAAGAGGGAGGGGAATGAACTTGACGCCTCACTCTGGAAGGCCAGCATTGCTCCTGGAAATGATAGAATAAGAGGAAAAAGACAGGACCAGGAAGCCAGAGCCATAAGCCTTGTCCTAGTTCTGACTCTGGGCGCATATCTTAACTCACTGAGATTCGATATTCTCATCTGTAAAGTGAGTGGCTAGATTGTCTTTAGAGTCCTCTCCAGCTCTGAAATTCTATTCTCTGTTAACGGCCTTAGCACATAGGTAGATTGGCCTTTTGGGGATTTATGGACACTCCTCACCCCACCAACAAAGGCAGAAGTGAGTTAAAAAGCATGAATGTTTTAAGACTCACAGGACTGGCAGTGAGGCGCTGCAGTTTCTAAAAATGTCTATCTTTCCTCATTATCTGACTCACAGAACCTAAATTAATGGTGAAATTCTGGAACGGTATGCCAGAACCTCCAACTGTGACATGAGAGATGGTCATCTTGGGCACGGGGCTCAGTTATGAATGACTTGCCATATGCTCAAGCACTCTGTCATTTGCCTCCAGCTGTTTATACATCACACTGAGGCCAGGAGAGGGGCCAGTAACAAACCATCAACAACAGCAACAAAAAAATAGCAATTTATGCAAGGTTCCTGCTGCTGCTGCTGCAAAACATTTACCACGGCAAACCTGATATTTTAGATTGAACTGTATGAACCTGCCAATTTCATAGATCAGAAATGATTGGCTATCAATAGTTTCATATGGTTAAAGCTACACAAGATCCCTGATAGATAGGGAAAGTGGAGTTCTACAGATCTGCCTCTGAGTGCAGTACGATCAAAAGAAGATAAATGACAATCCAAACACAAAGCCAGGACCCATAGAGGCTAAATGGTTTTCATAAAACAGAAGGTCAGTTTTGGAGGTCACGTCTGGAATAGTGGAATTAGGTGAAGGTTCAAGGGAAAGAACAAATTCACTATTTCTAGAATTAAGAAAAATTAATAAAAATGACACATTTAAAAAAAATTGATGTACCTGATTATGAAGCCAATACAAGGGGAAACAGCTGGAGAGAAACAGTGTTGTATTCTTGGAGCCCTGGATCCAGCTATGACTAAAGCTAGATACCCCGAACTTTTCAGTTCCATGAGTCTTCCCACTAGAAAACATACTCACACTTACACACAAATAATAATTATGATATACACAAAAGCTTATGATGTTAGACCAGGCTGACTTAAAATGCTGAATCACAAAGAGGCAGAATCCATTTCTTATCAAATATTCAAAAAACCGTAGGCTTCTAGTCTGCTTTACAAATCCATGGGGTCAAGACCCAGCTAGCTGAAAACTGCAGAGATAAATTGTTTACGTAAGTTTCTGAGTAAAAGAAAAAAGAATATATTTCCTGTCAAAACAAGAGAAATGAAAGAGAAACTTCTCATATCCACAGGTTCAGCTAGTGTGTTATAGGGTCTAATGCGGAGCTGAAAGTCAGGCTATTTCACAGTTAAGTCTTCAGAATATAAGACAGAAGCAAGTTTGTTATGCCCTCATTCATAGGCAAGCAGCTCAACTTTAGGTAGACTGTGCGATTTGCACAAGCCAACAGCTAAGATTTGATTAAAATGATCAAATTATTAGATTAAAACTATTAGAATATTCCCATATTATGCTAATAATAAAAACATTAGAATAATACTAATAATTCTATTAGTACTAATAATTCCAAGTCAATTCTGTCTCTTTTCTGAACTGGTTAAACATTTGTGAATATGTAATACAGAAAGTAATAGCCATCTGCTCATTTGTGTCCTAAGTCTTCTTGCCCACATTCCGCTCTGATAATTTATTGTTTCAGGCAAATAAAAGATAGATTTTAATTTACTGCCAAAATGCGTGGCATGGGCAAAGGATAAGTTGGAACAAAAAAAAATATTTTCCTTTTTACCATCTATTAGTCACCATTTGAAAATCAGTATTCACCCCATCCATGGCTCCAGACAACCAAGTGAAAACTCTGTTCTGTTCCCGGTTCCAATTGATGATGCATTGTGCCATTATCCTATGAGCTAATATGAGATTCAGTAGCTGCTGTCTCACCTGACAAATATCCCTTCAGAATCCAGGTTCACGCACATTACTTGAAGAATCTGCAGCTAGGAGTTTAACATAATTTATACTCCCGAGTCCCTCACTAAAGCTTCTGTATGCAGTGTATGACTTGAGACAGAAGGATAAAGAGACCAGAGTGGTTCTTTTCTTTCCCGCTCCATCATCTAGTTGGTTTTGGACATTCCTTCCATCTCTGTGGTCATCTTATTACATATTGAGGGCCTACTGTGTGCACTGGAACAAGTTAGCTGCTGGGAATATGGTGATGAGTAAGACGGTCTTTCCAGTGGTTCAGCTTCTTTGATATTCATAGGAAGGATCAAAGAGGAGAAGAATTCTAGTCTGGAGCAGTGTTAGAAAGTATTCTAAAAGTACTTCAAAGTAAGGATGTAGAATTAAAATGCACCCCCAAAAGAATGCCAATGTTCCATACTATAGATCAATAATTAAAACAGCAGCTAGTATTTGTTGAGTACTTATTTTGTGCCAGGCATTTGCTAAGATTTATATCCTTTAATCCTTATTACAATCCTATGAGGCAGGTTCTATCAATACACTCACTTTAGAGATGGGAAAAGTGAGGCTCAGAGACACTAAGTAACCCATATCTAAAATAAGAGACCTCAAGGCAATGGAGTTGCAGCACAGCCTTATTTGACTCCTATCTAAACTCTTAGCTGCTATGTTATACTGCACTAATTTACTCATAAACTTATATCCTGCCAATTTAGGACAGGATATAAGTATTTCTTAAGATGAATTTTCAAAATGTATATATTTTTAAAGAGCCATGTCTTCCCCTAAATTAAAAATGAATCTGATTGAGGTCAGGGCATGAGGGTGGGCCTTGGCTACAAATAGTACAAAATACAAATAGTACAAAAAGTAGGTTGAGGTCCAGCTGCCACTCACATTGAGTCCCCTCCCAGCCAGCACCCGAGCGCCCCCTAGCGTCGAGGCCGGGCTGCGGGCAGGTGGGAGCTCCACTTCAGGTGTGTTCAGCTCCAACTCAGGCCAGGCTCGCTGTCAGAGACTGGGGAGCTAACTAGGTCTGTGAGAGAACACTGACCTCAGATCCAAATTCAAGAAATCACTTATTAGCACAGCCCTGCCACGCAAAGACATTTCTACCAACAAAGAGAAAAAGCGATGAAGGGAATGAGAGGAGGAAAAAACATTTGGTTAAGGCCAGACAGGGTCAGCCAATTAAGCCTCCCAACTTCTGGCCAAATGTTAATTCCTTGTCCACTGGTGACAAGTCAGGAATGGACCCTAAATTGTGCAAAGCTATTTGAGGGAAGTGAGGCTGGCAGTGAGATGTCATTACTGGCACAGGTTAGAGAGAACAGTAAGAGCCAATTTGAAAATGGCCTTTCGTTCCTGCACTGGTTACTTATTTTCTGGCCTCTAAAAAACCAAATAAAATTAAAATGCACCATTAATAACAAAACAATACTTTACTATTCCCCTTCCTTTTCAGAGACCCATCCGTGACTGCATCTGATCAAAGCTGAATTATTAAATGTCTATAGATTAATCCCCTAACTCTCAAGGGCTTGGAGTTTGTAATTTCCTTGAAAAAAAAAAAAGTCACAATCCACACCGTGAAAAATTTAATTGCACTTTAATTACCAGTTAGGCTGACTAGCATGAGATATGGGTGCCTTCAATTTCTAATAGGCATTATGATTCCAAGAGAATTTTGAAAGGAAATAATTGAATCTCTTGGGAGTATTCTCTTCTTCTTCCACTGCCAAAATCAAAATGAGAGCAGGAAAAAAAGAAAAAGTAAAGGGTGATTCAAATTCTTCCAGATCATAACCCAGGACGGCCCCCTGCAATAATAAACTGGCCGTTCCCAGGCAGCTGTACTGCACATTTGGTAATGTGCTAATAGAGAAACCAGTTTCCTGCAGTTGAGTTCTGGTACATTAAACAGATAAAGGCTCTGCGCTGGGGTGTTTCTTTACTAAAATCAGATCTAAAGATGTCATACTTGTTTCTTTGTTTCTAGGAGCTAGGCACTCCTGTGGGCCTGTGGACCCCACCCCAAAGCACTTATGTATACACCGGCTCCTCTCCCACCTGTTTCCACGATGTTTCAAAAATATTATTCTAAAGGAAAAAGGGTAGAAAATAACACCATTATGTCTCCAGCAAAAACAGAAATCGGAAGAATTCAAGAAGATACAAGTTTAGCTTTTCACCACTTTCACTTTATCAGAGAACCAGCTGGGAAGAGAGCAGGCCTCCTGAGAGCTGGTGCAGGGGGTGAATGGAGGCCAAGCACATGTTGGCTCCTAGGTGCCCCAAGGTTCTTGAGGTGTTTGCCGTGTGTGTGTGGGTGTGTGTGGGTGTGTGTGTGCGTGTGTGTGTGTGTGTTTCCATCTAGACTGTGGAATGCCTCAGCCTCTTTGGGGGTGCCATCCACCCCAGCACAGGACTTTTTATATGAAAACAAATGCGGCTGTGCTTTTTTAAAGTCAGGCTGGAGAACAAATGGGCAGATACCTGGAAGATTGAGACTGGCATATATACAACCATGTATCAAATAGGTAACCAATGAGAACCTATTGTATAGCATAGGGAATTCTACTCAGTGCTCTGTGGTGACCTAAATGGGAAGGAAATCCAAAAAAGAGGGATGTATATATATGTGTAGCTGATACATGTTGCTGTATAGCAGAAACTAACACATTGTAAAGCAACTATACGCCAATAAAAATTTTAAAAATAATAAAATAAAAAGCAAAAAAGAAAAAAAAGCTTCGAAATACAATTTTTCACGAGGTCTCCAACGTTAGAGCTCTATACTGGCCACTGCTGCTCAGGGCTACTGGGTTTATCACCTCGGTGTTAGTGATCATTTAGTAGCTGGATTACAACTTCATTTGCTAGGCAAATGTTCAGAATTATCTGCACTTTTCTCCAGCTCTCTGTATCCAACCTGCATCAACATACAGTATTGCACGAGGTTGGGTGGGATTTGCCTGTCCCTCTCTCAGGGACCTAGGAGCTGGGTTGAACGGTCCCATCCCAGCCATGTGGGTCCCAATGTACAGAGGAAGCACAGGCCCTTTCCTCCTGAGCCCTGTGGTTCAAGAGAAGGAAGCGGTAGACCTTAACCCTTCCATCAACACTTGGATGTATCACGTCTTGGGTATATGCTCTTGACTTCCTTGGGGTGGCAGCTGGGTGGCACAGACACGAGATACTCGGTTAGGGACAAAGGAGGATGGCATTGGAACACCATTCTATAGATCCCCAAGTAAAGACTGTGAGCTTGCAGCGTTGAGGAAGCGGGATGCGGCAGGCATCAAGCATCAGAATCTGGGCAGTCTGGACTGAAGAACAAGCGGGGATGCTGAAGTCAGGATCCAAGCCAGCCCAGCACACAGCTCTCCCCAGGGCCATGTTGCTCAGGGGGAATTCCTTGGTGAGAAGGATCTGGGAACTGGTGGCAGCAGAAGCTCCTCTCGATCCTTGACAGTTTATTATTTATAAGCATTTGGAGTAAACTGTACTGTGTCTTCATTATAGATGGTGAGCTCTCTCTCACTCGTCTCCACCAAGACTCAAGATATAGATACCTGTCTAGGTGGCTGGTATGCCCAATTTGCCATCAGAGCTGGTTTTGGTCACAGGGGAGGTGAACCTAGGCAAGCAGGCTGCTGTGGGTGCTGTCCATTTCCCCAGCAGAAGCCAATTTCAGTGGGTTTCTGTTCTCCCTGCTGCCTGGGCAGAAGCAAGCTTTGCCTCCCTTGATTTGTCTTCTGTGTGTTGAAGCCAGATAGCCAGCTCAAGAGCTAGAGTGCCTCTTATGAGCCAGCACCGCCTCCTTGCTGGGTCCTAAGCAGGGGCCTCTTGCCCAGCAAGCTGGGAGAGGCTTGTGTTCACAGAGTCTAGAACCCATTCTGGAGCTCTTCAAGTGGGCCAAGCACGGATGGCCCGCCTCCCCCCGGCAATGACCACTGCCACTGTGGTACTCTTAGTGGGAGCATCCGGCCCAAGTTTCCCCTGAATGTTCCATACTCCATTTCCAGAAGTGCCAAGTCCTCATCCAAGCAAGGCTGGAACTGACGAGTGAACGCGAGTGGTCACGAGGCCAGTCTCTAGCATCAGCGCCCCGTCGTCGACTGAAAGTTGTGTCTCCACGCCAGCCCCTCCTTCCAGGCCAGGCGGGCTGGCTCCGAGCGGCGCTCCTGCTGGCCTGCTGTCTTTGGAGCCTTGAGGGGACCTGAACAGCAGTTTTAGGTTTGAGGAGGCTGGAAGAGGAGAGCCATCAGGGTGCCTATGAGCCTCTGGTCTGTGTCAGAATGTGACAGTTTGAAAGACAGAAGTGACCTGAGAGCTGTGGAGAGAGGACCAATTTCCCTAGGGGTCCTTAGTAGCAAACTGAAATATGTTGGCAGCAGGATGCTACAAAGGGATTGGCTGCTAAAACCATGTGGCCTGGGAGACAGAAGCAGTTTCCGCCTTGAGGCAGACTGGGAAAAAAAAAAAAAAAAAGACTAGGAAAGATTTTTTAGTAGCTACTGAGGTTATCAGATATTCTGACCAAAGTCCCTAGTGCTCATTATCCTTCCAATAGTATTTTCTCATCTCCCTTCAGGCTCACTGGTGCATCTTCCAATTCAACGGGGCCTCCCGTTCTGAACGGAGAGCTAGCCCCTCTCAGAATGTAAAAGTGTGAAGGCGGCCCTGCAGCTGTCACATTCGGGCAGATCCCTGTTGCGGACTCCTCCGGCCTTCCCAGGATCTCGGTGTGATGCGAATGAACACCCGGCGGCAGGTAAACAGAGTGCTAAAGTGCAAAGCGCAACTCTTATTTATAGATCAAACACCTGCCATCAATTTAAACAGTAGTTATCTAACTTGAAAGTTGAACAGGAGACTGAATGCCCCCTTGAAGCAAGTAATTTTGAAGCAGCAGTTCATGTATACAGATGTGTTTAAAGCCTACTTCAGAATGCTGTAATTATCATCAAAAAGACAGATTCCATTAAATATCTGTTATGCTTTTAGGATCTGCACTTTCAGACAGATTTGAACAAATGGCAAAAGCCTTGGGTTTCTTAACACTATACTTTTAACATTATTTCCCTAAAGGACTGGGGTTTAGGATCTTCAGAATTTGGAAAACCATCTGATCAGACGTTTTGGGAACAGATAATGATACAATTTGGCTGTTCCTGTCATTTTGCCTTTTCAACCACAATTCTATTGCCAGCCCCTCCCTCTCTCATATACATAACAAACTTAATATTTGGAGAAAGCTATCTTCCTAAACACAAATCAGTGAAGAGTGAATGCATCTCTAATCACAAGCAAATAATAACTATCATTTCTTGAATGTTAAAAATAAGGTGATGTATGGTACAGGTGTACCATGAATATTATTCCATTAATACTTTTGATGAATTCTTGAATATTGGTGTTATTACCTTTGTAAGTAAAGAAATCTGTATGCAGGTCAGGAAGCAGCAGTTAGAACTGGACATGGAACAACAGACTGGTTCCAAATGGGAAAAGGAGTACGTCAAGGCTGTATATTGTCACCGTGAGTATTTAACTTCTATGCAGAGTACATCATGAGAAACGCTGGACTGGAAGAAACACAAGCTGGAATCAAGATTGCCAGGAGAAATATCAATCACCTCAGATATGCAGATGACACCACCCTTATGGCAGAAAGTGAAGAGGAGCTAAAAAGCCTCTTGATGAAAGTGAAAGTGGAGAGTGAAAAAGCTGGCCTAAAGCTCCACATTCAGAAAAGGAAGATCATGGCATCTGGTCCCATCACTTCATGGGAAATAGATGGGGAAACAGTGGAAACAGTGTCAGACTTTATTTGGGGGGGCTCCAAAATCACTGCAGATGGTGATTTTAGCCATGAAATTAAAAGACACTTACTCCTTGGAAGAAAAGTTATGATCAACCTAGATAGTATATTCAAAAGCAGAGACATTACTTTGCCGACTAAGGTCCATCTAGTCAAGGCCATGGTTTTTCCTGTGGTCATGTATGGATGTGAGAGTTGGACTGTGAAGAAGGCTGAGCGCTGAAGAATTGATGCTTTTGAACTGTGGTGTTGGAGAAGACTCTTGAGAGTCCCTTGGACTGCAAGGAGATCCAACCAGTCCATTCTGAAGGAGATCAGCCCTGGTATTTCTTTGGAAGGAATGATGCTGAAGCTGAAACTCCAGTGCTTTGGCCACCTCATGTGAAGCGTTGACTCATTGGAAAAGACTCTGATGCTGGGAGGGATTGGGGGCAGGAGGAGAAGGGGATGAAAGAGGATGAGATGGCTGGATGGCATCACTGACTCGATGGATGTGAGTCTGAGTGAACTCCTGGAGTTGGTGATGGACAGGGAGGCCTGGCGTGCTGCGATTCATGGAGTCGCAAAGAGTCGGACACGACTGAGCGACTGAACTGAACTGAACTGAAGAGGTTTAGTACACTGAGATCACCCAACTAATAAGTAGAGGAATTTGGATTTGACCACTGGTTGGCCTGGTTCCAAAGCCCTTGTTCTGTCCACTACATCATACTAGCTTAGGAAAAAAACACCACCACCACCCCCTCTTACTTGCATTGGTGTTTTTCAGTTGCTCGGTCATGTCTGATTCTTTGCAACCCCATGTACTGCAGCACGCCAGACTTCCCTGTCCACCATTTCCCAGACTTTGTTCAAACTCATGTCCATTGACTGGGTGATGCCAACCAACCATCTCATCCTCGGTCACTCCCTTCTCCTCCTCTAGTCTTTCCCAGCATCAGGGGCTTTTCCAATGAGTTAGCTCTTCACATCAGGTGGCAAACGTATTGGAGCTTCAGCATCAGTCCTTTATCATTTCAAAATTGATTTTCCATGTACAGGGATATGGCAAGTCCTTCTGGAAGTAGGTGATGACTATGTTCAGTGGCTAGAGACTGGTCTGACCTTTGAGGCCTGAGTCAGCCCACGGACAGGACTGAGCTGCAGGCCACATCAGTCAGGCACATGTGTGGGCGGCTCATTTCCCTTCATGGCATTTCTTCTCCCCCAGGAAAATGCAAAAATGGCTTGGAGAACTCTGACGTTCCTTATAATTCTATTCTATAGGCTTCCGAGTCATGACTGCCTTACCCCGGCACTGGTGAGGGCAGGTTTGTGCTCCGAAGATATAGTATGATTCTAGGCTCTGAAGGCACCTGCTCTCCTCCAGCAGAAGCTATTCCTGCAGATTGTAACACCCTCCCCCTTCCTCCAGCTCCCTGAATTTCTGGGTAAAGAATGTACAAGGCAAGGCATGAACACAGACATGTCTTCACTGTGTTCTTTGGGAGGGTGTGCCTCTCAGTTTCCTCCTTTATGACCAACACTCGCAACCCGCCTCCTACCTGAGGGAGGGAGCTGTGCTGTCCGGTAAACATGCTTGGGGTCAGATCCTGGGAACCATCCCCTCGTCAGCACAACCTGATGGAGAACATTTCCAGTCATCTGCCAAGCAGGAGAGACTCACCCAGTAACAGGAATTAAAAAAAAGACAGGCACCCACTCAAAGGGGCAGGGTGAGTGAGAAGCACTATCTTATTTGTCACGATATAATGATTAGTACCTCTTTTTTTTTTTTTCCTTTTTGGTATAAACTACTGTGAATATTCATTGGAAGGACTGATGCTGAAGCCAAAGCTCTAATACTTTGGCCTCCTGATGCCGAGAGCCGACTCACTGGAAAAGATCCTGATGCTGGGAAAGATTGAAGGCAGGAGAGAAGGCGGCGACAGAGGATGAGATGGTTGGATTGCATCGCTGACTCAATGGACATAAGTCTGGGCAAAGTCTGGGAGACAGTGAAGGACAGGGAAGCCTGGTGTGCTGCAGTCCATGTGGTCGCAAAGAGTCGGACACGACTGAGTGACTGAACAACAACTATGAGTGAGTGACTCTCATCCAAGGAACAAGCCAGAGAGTTTGGTTTGAGCAACGATGGAGATGCAGCCTGGGTCCAGAGGAAGATGAAGATGGAGAGAGGCAATGAGATGGCTTCTATTCATTTGAAAAAATCCCTGAGCTAAAATTCACAAGGTCAGCACACAGCCTGAGAGGCACGCCTCCCTCCCCTAGGAGCAGGCTCAGCAGCTGGCCTCAGAATAAGAGGAAATGAATAGCCTTGAACATGGCAGGCTGCCCAGGCAGGAGAATCACACCTTATAGATGGCAAGAAAGCAAGCTATTCCCTGGCCTAAGAGAATTTGGGAGAAATATATGAATAGTAATTATCTGAAAAGAGATAACAACAAAGGCTCAGAAGGCCAAGTACCAGTCCAACTAATTTACTCAACCTTTACAACAAGGCTGAAGACTAGGTGAGTTAATGACCCACCCATCAAAGACTTTATTGTGATTTCTAGATGCTCTATAGAAGGCATCCAAATAAGACCAGAAGTTGGGGAAAGACTCTGGAAACGGAGTAGAAGGGTGGTTAAGGGTGGACTAAGGGTGGTAGCTATCTTCAGGAGAAAGGCAAAATTTAGATTTTAGATGTCATCAGCATATTAGCACCTGAACTGCTCTTTCACTTGGGTTACCTCGTGGGGCCTTATCTATGCATAGATGGATCACTGGTATAAATGAGCTAAAATATTAACTGTAGTTGCATTGAGGTGATGGGGTTGTTGGGGGGAGGTGTCCATTGTTGTACCTTTTTTTAAAAAAAAAAAGATAGCATAACTTTTATAATCAGAAAGAGGTAAAGGAAAATCAACAAAAATCCAACTGTTGTCTTTACAGTGTAACAACTGCAAAAAGGAACTTCAGTCAACATCAGCACACCTACTCTCTAGCAGAGGAGTAAAACATGACTATTAATGAGCTATTAAGTAAGATTTGAGCTGCAATCCTGAAGGAAGGCACTCAAATTTCTGGACCTGCTTTGAACAGAAACAATTTAATAATGTCATTTATAGCCGTGTCCAATTATACAAGCCATTGTTTGCAGAGAAATATTAGAAAATGAAGATGAAAAATCTGTGAGGCAGCACAAGGGTAAGAACACATACAGCTCATCTTTTTAAAAGAATTCTTTTTTTATCTCATTTAATTGGGGGTAAAAAGAGAGCTTTGTTGTTACACACTTGTTTAGCCTTGTCCTAGTACTGAACACAAGCAGCCCCAGGGACCTGCGAGACGGATGCTACTGCAGGACGTTGTTAAATGACATGTTTTTATCTCCTGTGCTGTGCACCTGGAATTGCTGAGGAGCTGCTCTTCTGAAGGATCCGAGGTCACTTAGCTTGTACTGGCTCTGTCAGGAGCTCCAACGAGGAAGGCTTTGGGACCTTCCACCTGACAGAACTTTGGAATTCCCAGAAGTATGTTTTCCTCAGGTTCCAGATGCTCAGGAATGCCCTCATACCAGGGATTCCATCATCCCCACATTCTCTTCATTAAAGGCTCCCCAGACGACTTCCTCACAAAAGGGCCTTGGTTAGTGCTTGAGATGAAGAGTAAGCTAAGCTCACAAAAGACCATGCTGGACAAGGCCAGAGCAGAAAACGGTCTCAATCCCTTCTCTACGTCTCCAGGTGAAACAGGAGGGAGGGAGGCAGGGCAGAACATCTGAAAGAAGGACTTAGCCAGAGGACACACGACGTAAACTGATTAGAACCACACGGGTCCAAGATGGCGGACAAATCGACTTCAGCTGGGCTTAGAGCCTCAGCAGATGTTCACTGTAACACATCAGTGTGCTAAGTGATACCTCCACAGGAGCCATGACATTTCCAAGGCTGACCATCAAAGACCAAAAGAGGGTGGTGGCCCAATTCCTGGAAATCTCTGCCCTTTCCCTGGTGGCTCAGCCGGTAAGGAATCCGCCTGCAATGTGGGAAACCTGGGTTCGATTCCTGGGTTGGGAAGATCCCCTGGAGAAGGGGAAGGCTTCCCACTCCAGCATTCGGGCCTGGAGAATTCCATACAGTCCATAGGGTCGCAAAGAGTTGGACACGACTGAGCAACTTTCACTTCACTTCCCCAGAATAGGTAGCCTATGAAATTAACCCAGCTCATAAAAGCTAACCACACCACATTTCAAGGCTGCTGTCTCCCTCTGAGATGGCCCACACTCTGTGGCGTGTTTCTAAATAAATCCACTTCTTACCTATCACTTTGCCTCTCACTGAATTTTCTCTGCAATGAGACTTCAAGAACCTGAGCTTCATTAAGTCGTGAAACTGATATCAGTTGGAAGACGGTGAGTTTTGGCCACATTCGAGTCCCAGCCATGTGGGTTCCAGTCCCAGCCAAGTCGCATGGTTTCACAGGTACAGCCTCCCAAAATGACTTGAAGGTGAGCCAGGAAACTGTTGTTACCAAATAGTGGGATCTTCAGTGTATGAAATAGAAGGCACTCTTATGTGTCTGTGACACCACTATACCAGACTTCCCCACTGGCTCAGGGGTAAATAATCTGCCTGCCGTGCAAGAGACCCAGGTTTGATCCCTGGGTCGGGAAGATCCCTTGGAGAAGGAAATGGGAACCCACTCCAGTACTCTTGCCTGGGAAATCCCATGGACAGAGGAGCCTGGCGGTCTACAGTCCATGGGGTCACAAGAGTTGGACACAACTTAGTGATTAAGCCACTGCCACCGCTATACCCCAGGGCCTCCTTCCCAGATGCGCAGGGATGAACACTCTGTGTGTGGCTAAGAATTTGCACTGACTTGGCAAGGCTTGAGGCTCCGGTTTGGGATACACTTCAGCTTTCCTTCTGAAGTTATAAATAGATTCAAAACTTAACAACGGAAATCTCGGACCCAGCGTTGCTTCTTATCCACGACTATAAGAAGTCAAACATCCCAACCAGAAGGAAACAAGAACACACAGGGGAAGTTCTTGTTGACAGATGGGACGTCATGGAGGCAGAACCAGAAGAGCTACTGGTTAACTCCGAATGAAGTTCCCCTGCCTCCCACCCAAGGGTGCACGTGGACATCACACCTGTGTTCCCCTTCTACCCCATGGTCACCTAGTCTCAGCAGTGCTCTCTAATTTTTCTTGAAGTATGGTTTATGGATAACCTGCATCAGAATAGTTGGGGAGCTAATAACAGATGTATCCCGACCAACCAAAGAAATTAATTAGAGGGCTGGGGCCTTGGGAATCGGTATATTTAAAGTCCAGGCGATCCTGATGCATATTAACACTGAGGCATCACACCCAAGGAAGTACTCAGATCCCATTGCCAGTGACAACGTGATGGGTGGGGAGCAGAAGCCACCATGTTCTGGCAGTGCTGCCCTGTGTGGTTGCTGTCCTGCTTGATGGCATTCGAACACCCTTCCCAGGTAAGGATGGCGACAAAGGGTAACATCTTTAGTACTTTGTAGCCTACAAAGTTTGTCCACAGCCACTGTCCCATCACATCAACCCCTCTGAGGTATAGGCTAGAATCTGTTTTCACAAACTCAGAAATGACATGCCCTAATGGCAACCCACTCCAGTACCCTTGCCTGGAAAATCCCATGGACGGAGGAGTGTGGCAGACTACAGTCCATGGGGTCGCAAAGAGTCGGACACGACTGAGCGACTTCACTTTCACTTTCAATAATACCACACAGCCTGCTGGTAAATAGCTGAGCTGAGACCTTGGACTTGGGTTTGGTGATTCCAAACCCTGTGATCCAGCCATTCATTAGAGCTGCCCTTCAAGTGTCCATGGTGGCTGCCCCGCAGTGTTTACTTTCTCTGGCCAAGTGGGTAAGGTTCAGCTCATGGTTCTTTTAAAAGAGCGGAGCACCTCTGTGGGGGTTCCTAGGTGGCTCAGCGATAAAGAATCCACCTGCTAATGGAGGAGACATGGGTTCGATCCCGGGATGGGGAAGATCCTCTGGAGAAGGGAATGGCAACCCACTGCAGTATTCTTGCCTGGAGAATCCCATGGATGGAGGAACCTGGTGGGCTACAGTCCATTGGGGTCACAAAGAGTCGGACACGACTTAGCAACTAAACAACAATAATAATACCTCTGTGGAAGAAGATGGGCCAGGGTACCTCAGAGAGGTTTGGGGCAAAGCCCTGGGGTATGCGAGAGGGGTCAGCATGTCCCGTGAAGCTCAATGGAAACAGAACGACAGATCCAGGAGTTCCTTCCTCCAATGAGCCTCTCCCAATTATCTGTGCCAAGAAACCGAGGTTTTCTCCAGATGGATTAGAGCTGAGGAGAAGAGAAGATTTAAGTCTATTTCCATGCAGATCGCAGCAGTGGTAGACTCCCCACACAGAGTGTTCCTTGGGGGCACAATACCTTTACTCCATATCAAGACAGACCAAGGGGAGTGGGGCTCACTCTGACATTGCTGGAGTCGTGCTCAGCTGAGCAGCATCCTCAGACACAGCTCAGAATGGGAGAATGAAGCAATGTGATATTCAGCTGAGCCACTGCAAAGCCAAATATTATGCAATCCAAGGTGACCTTGACCGTGAGAGGTCCCCTTCATCTGCGTAGAAAATGCCAGATGCCATCAGCTGCTACCAGCTGTGGTCCCAGGGGCTTAGTCATTTCCTGGGGATGCTATACAGGTGTGGCATTCTTTGCATGGTGCCCAATTTCCCAGTTGAGGTCAAGGACTCAGCAACCGTGACCCCACTGACCTGCCATCCACTTCAGCCACTGCCACTCCACGTGGCTCCTCCACCCGCCCACACGGCACTTGGTCTCAATATCTCCTGCAACTCTCCAATCAAGACATTTTTATACATGTGGCATAAAGCCCATTAAAAAAGAAAATCTTCCAATGAGGCTGAACTCAAATCTACAGAACAGGGCTGAGCCAAGTGAGTGTTTAATAAACAGAACTGGAGGATGGTCAAAGCAGGCCCTACTCCACTTCCGGCAGTGAGGGCGAGTGCCCTGAAGCGCGTGGACTCTGTGACAGCAAAGGGGCTTTCATTCTCTGCTTCCCTAGTTAGTACAGTCTCTGCCTGCCACCCCACAGACATGGGCCCTGTGCGGGAGGAGCTCAGTTAGCCCTTTGGCGTGAAATCAGAGTGACAGAGGGCTTCCCAGGTGGCTCAGTGGTGAAGACCCCACCTGTCAACGCAGGAGACATAAGAGACGCCATTCGATCCCTGGGTCAGGAAGATCCCCTGGAGGAGGGCCTGGCAGCCACTCCAGTATTCTTGCCTAGAGAATTCCATGGAAAGAGGAGCCTGGTGGGCTACAGTCCATGGGGTCGCAAAGAGCTGGACACGACTGAAGTGACTTAACGTGCATACACGCAGAGTGACAGAGGCCTTTGGCTTTAGAAGAATGGGGATAGATAACACACACAAAAGGGGACACAGGAAAAGCATTTAAAGAACCTGGTTCCTGTCTTTCTTTCTCACCTTCTTTAGGACAGCTTTTAAATTCAGTTTTAAAATTTCTTCCTCTCTCTATCCCTTCCCTAACCATTTCTGTGCTCGCCTGCCCCCTCCCCCGACAGGTGTGGGTGTGCTCCTCTTTCCAAGGCTGCGTTATCTGTGCCCGGAGAAGCTCACCTCATAAAAGCAGGGAAGAAAGAGGGGAAATAAAAGCAAGTATCCTTTAAAACTCGGTGCCACACAGCACTGCAATTTCCTGGGCCAACGGCTTTGTTCAGGAAAAGCTCCCACTCATGCCAACAGGCCCAGTAGGATTTATCAAATTCAGCCATATGGACAGTATTCATAGATGTTCATTCCCAAAGCTCTTGCTTTATTGACTCTCTCTCATGTTTTCTCCCCCTAGGTCATTCACTGAAGTGGCCGGACGACCTTTAAGAGGAGCCTGGACGTGCGATTTCTGCTCTCCTTTTCTGTTGAAGAGAGAGAGGACAGGCACAGTGGGGAGAATGCCAGAGGGGGAAAGAAACTTGGGATGACCCCCTTGATTCAGTCCTGGTCTTGGTCCTGGATGAAATGACACTGGAACAGAACCTCTGGTGGGACCCCAGGAACCGTGGGGCAGGCAAGGCTCCTCTCCTTCACACACAGGGACCCAGAGGCCCAGGGCCACACTTTCTGTGACCCGAAAACAGGGTCGAGTCTGCACAGCCTTGGCCCTGGGGCGCTCCTCACAGTCACCCAGTGCTGCACACAGCCAGCCACTAATCAAAAGTACTGTCATCATTTAATAAGCAAATGGCCTGGAAGAAGAGACACCTCATAGCAAGGACTAGGGACTACATCCCACCAGGCCCCTCAGACCATGGGATTCTCCAGGGAAGAATACTGCAGTGGGTTGCCATGCCCTCCTCCAGAGGACCTTCCCAACCCAGAGATCCAAACTGCGTCTCCTGTGGCTCCCGCATTGCAGGTAGAGTCTTTACTTCTGAGCCACAGGGGAAGCCCATTTCTTCCATACTGAGTATCAATAAAGGTTAGTTGTATAAAAGAACAGGGAGATGAAGGGGTTGACAGAGTGAACAAAAGTAAGGCATAAGTAAGGCATTGTTCTCGCAAGCCTCAAGCCAGGCATTCACTGAGGTACTTTGACAATGCAGACCCATCAGTGCTCAGCAGGGATCTGGATATGTTACCCTTAGGGAGGCCCCCGGAGAAGCCACCCAGACCCTTGAGGACACGGCTGTGCCATAAAACAGATGTTAAAAGAAGAGGTCCTACCGCGACTCGCGGCAACCTGTGCCCACCTTTTCCTAGACTCCGTGCTCTCAGCGGCCGCCCCCAACCACCTGCGCTAGAAGACTTCACACCTGCTTGGGGTCTCAGCCTTTTCTCCAGCTGTCCCTGCCTCTCCCAGTTCCCGATCAAGAAGGAGAGTCTACCATTGTTAAGTCACTGGCATGAGATTCCTAAGTGGCTATATTAGTCTGCTGGGACTGCCATGCCAAGACACTATAAACTGGGTGGCTTCAACGACAGTTCTTTCTCACAGTTTTGGAAGCTGCGAAGTACAAGTCCAAGATGCAAGTAGATTCAGTTCCTGGTGAGAACTCTCTTCCTGACTTGCAGATAGCCCTCTTCTTACTGTCTCCTCACACAGCAGAGAGAAAGACAGAACTAACTTTCTGGTCTCTTATAATCCCATCACAAGGACCCCACTCTATGACCTCATCTAAATCTAATATCAATACCTCCAAAGGCCTCAGCTTCCAACACCACCATGTTGGGGGTTCTGGCTTTAACATATAAAGTTGTGTGGGACACAGACATACAGTCCACGACAGCGGCCCCTCCATCTAGTCTGCATCCCTATCATCAAACCAGGAGGTGTTCATAGGGTGGGATGAGGCCATCCTTGGCCTTCCCTGAACACCTTGCCTGTCCCTCCACTTTTCTTACCACCTTTGTGACTTCTGTTGTGTGCAGGCATTTCTTTGACCTCTCCCACAAGAGTGTAAGCCCCTCTAAGAGAGGAATCGATCATAAGAGCATTTATTGAGCCTGTGCCCACTGTTCTAAATACACTGTCACTTCATTCCTATGGCAGTCTGTGAGACAGACATAAATTGTTCCTATTTCACATCTATAGCAAGCTCACAACTGGAAGAAGTAACTTGCCCAAGGTCATGCCGCAGCAGTGGCTCATCTCGGATTGGAACTGAGGTCTCAAAACTGTCGGTTACTTTCTTCCCTGAAGGCAGGGACCTCCCCTTGGTTATCTTCGTATCCCTGCTCTTACCTCTGGCACCTGGCACAGTGCTTTCTATGTTGTATTTATTTAAATACTCATTAAATAAAAATGGAAGAATATGCATCTTTTATTCACTCCACCAAATTTTTAAAAAGTTTACAGTTGGGTAATATTAAGTATATTCACATTGCTGTGGATTAGATCTCTGGAATGTTTTCATCTTACAAAACTGAAACTCAGTACCCACCGAACAACTCCCCATTTCTCCTTTCCCCAGCCCCTGGCAACCATTATTTTATTTTCTGTTTCTATGAGTTTAATTACCTGAAATGCCTCATCTGGGTGGAATCACGCAGTATTTCCTTTTTGTGACTGTCTTATCCCACCTAGAAGAAGGCGATGGCACCCCACTCCAGTACTCTTGCCTGGAAAATCTCATGAATGGAGGAGCCTGGTTGGCTGCAGTCCATGGGGTCACGAAGAGTTGGACACGACTGAGCGACTTCACTTTTGACTTTTCACTTTCATGCACTGGAGAAGGAAATGGGAACCTACTCCAGTGTTCTTGCCTGGAGAATCCCAGGGACGGGGGAGCCTGGTGGGCTGCCGTCTATGGGGTCGCACAGAGTCGGACACGACTGAAGTGACTTAGCAGCAGCAGCAGTACCCACTTAGCATACTATCCTCAAGGCTCATCCATGTTGTCACAAATGCAAGATTTCCTTCTTTATGGCTGAATATTATTCCAATATATATAGTCCACTAAGTTTTGTTGTTGCTGTTGTTGTTTAAATAAATGATTTTCTTTTTAGTATTTTAAAGTATTTATTGAATTTGTTATAATACTGTTATGCTTTTGGGTTTTTGGCTGCAAAGCAAGTGGATTCTTAGCTCCCTGACCAGGGATTGAATCCACATCCCCTGCAATGGAAGGTGAAGTCTTAACCACTGAACCACCAGGGAAGTCCCCTATTCCACTAGGTTCTATAATTGCCCAGTCTTATCAAGTTGCTTCCTTATACACTTCTACATTTAAAATGGATAACCAACAAGATCCTACTATATATACCACAGGTAACTCTGCTCAGTATTATGTGGCAGGCTGAATGGGAGGGGAGTCTGGGGGAGAATGGCTATGTGGATCTCTGACGCTCTTCCAGGGCCCCTCTGACTCTATAGCCTGCTGCCCACCATTCATTTTTACTTCCTCCAGTGAGTGACGCAGCAGAAGCAGGGGACCAGGAGCATGAGGTGACACCCGAGGATGCACTGCCCTTTAGCTGTAGCAGCGGGGTGCAGCCCTGAACCCCCGACTCCCAGCCCAGGGCTCTCTGCCCTGCTCACCTGCCACCCACCTTCCCAGGCCACTCCTCATCTGGGTGACACGTGCACATGATTCTCAAGCCAAATCTCATACCCTCCTCAAGGCCCAGATCAAGACTCACTTCTTCCTGTCCAAATGCTCCCACTGACTTTCCTTGTAGTTTGCTTCCCCTTTGCTTTGGGTAGCCAAATCTAGTCAGATAGACATTCTCCCAGGTAGCATTAGAAAGTGCTTTGTGATCCTCCAAGGAAGGATGCACAAGCCCCTTCCCACCTCTCCACCTAATAGCATCCTGGGGATATGGCCAGCACTAGGTGAATGCTTTCTGACCAGATGCACCATGGAGCTGCGCAATGTAAGAGCTTCTTTAGGGAACATCTGCCTCAACACTCTTACTTTCCAGATGAGAAACTGAGTCCCAAGATGTGTAGTGACTTGTCTGGTTACAGAGCTAAATAGTGAAGACTAGGGCCTTGGAACCCAGCCTTCTGTCTCCTGGGTGGAGTTCTGCTGCTGCTGTAGGTGATGGGCCTCATCTAACCAGTCTTTAACTCTTCTCTGCATCAGAACTGTGTCCTAAGGCCCTAAGTGGGGAAACACAAGGAAAGAAAGGTTAAATCCTACATTCAGTCATTTTAAGGGGATATGAAAATACTACTTTTTAATTTCTAGAAGAGGAAAAAAAAAGATGAAAAGGAGTTTTGAACAGAGAGAGATACATAAAGAATAGTGAAAATTCCCAGTTCTTACAGAGCTATTAAATAGCTGAAAGACAACAGTCTCTCTGTCCTTCCTCCTCTGCCCCCGCCACCCTCGCTACAATACCACTTGCTTTAAAGGAAGGTTTGGGAGATGCAATTCTCTCCAGGGCGAAGTGTGAAAATCTAGAAAAGGGCATTAACATTTTATGACCTCAAAATTCTTAATAAATTAACTTTATTAAAGGATCGCTGGGTTTTTAGTACCTTGAAAATGAAATTGCACCTTCTAGAAAATATATATTCATTCTCATTTGCAGGATTGCTGCACTGTTACAGCTACTCACATCTCTCTTTCCATAACAAAGAAACCGTACATTTCTGTAGCACAATTCATAAAACATCTGAGCACATTGTTTTTTTAAATGCCTTTTCTTATAATAAACCTAGGGGATTGCCTAATGGAGGTATTTTTAAATTTAATCCACAAATGGGACTTTTGAGAGCCTACTGTGTTCTGGGCACTATTCTAGGCCCTAGGTATACAAGATTATACTAAGCAGAGAAACTTGCTGTTCTTCTGGAATGTATTCTATTCCAATTAGCTCCCCTTTCATTGGATGAGACAACCGAACCTTAGACAGTCTTAAGTGATTTGCCCACGGCGCTCTGGTTAATGAGCAAGAGGACTGGGGCTTGGATCAAGGCTTCAGATTCTCTCACTCTAGAATATGCCTGCTTTATGCAAACAGCTGTTTGTTTTCTCTAAAGTCAAGGGTCTCTCTGTTCTACCAACACCTTCTCCTCAACTGTGGGACAAAGGTATGGGGAGCAATTGGTCTTTAACACAATCAGAGTGACTGTCCAGAAATGGATTCTGGATTTTTTCTTTTAGAAAATGATATGCAACAACTACATATCCACATGAGATAGGGCTGGGCCCCTACTCTTCACTCCATATACAAAAATTAAGCCCAAATGAGTCAAAAACCTAAATATGAAAGCTGGAAACCTACTAGAAGAAAATCTAACTATAAACCTAGTAAAAGAAAATACAAGGATTAATATTCATGGCTTTGTATTAGGCAATGTTTTCTTAGATATGGTACCAAAAGCATAAGCAATAAAAGAAAACATAAATAAATTGAACATCATTAAAATTAAAACTTTTGTGCATCAAGAAGAAGAAAAGATAACCCACAGAGTGAGGGAAAACACAGGCAAATTATATGTGGGAAAGAACTTCTTTCTAGAATATATAAAGAGTTATTACAACTCAGTAAAGACAAAGGGTATGAATAGATATGAGCAAAGTATATGAACTGACACTTCGCTAAGGAATAAATAATAGTAGGCAAATTTAAACCACAGTGAAATACCAATACACATCCACTAGGTTGGCTAGAATCAAAGGACAGATAATAGCAAGTGATGGCAAGGATATGGAGAAACTGGAACCTTCATACACTACTGGTGAATGTGTAAAATTATGCACCCACTTTGGAAAACAGTTTGGCAGTTCCTTAAAATGTTAAACGCAGAGTTACCACATGATCTAGCAATACCACTCTTAAGTATATACTTGGGAGAAATTAAAATATGCCCATACAAAAGTTCGTGCAGACACGTTCATAGCAGTATTATCCTTAACAGCTAAAAAGTGGAAAGAGCACAGATGTCCATCAGCAGATATATGGATAAATAAAATCTGGTATATCCATCAAATGGACTATTATTTATCAATAAAAAGAAACAGAGTACTAATACATGCTATAATATGGGTGAAACTTGAAAATATGATGTGAAAGAAGCCAATCAAAAAAGGCCACCTACTGTATGATTCCATTTACATACACTGTCCAGAATAGGCAAATAGAGAGAGACAGCAGATTACTAGAAACTAGGGGCTGAGAGGATTGCGGTGTGACTGCTAATGAAAATGTCCTAAAATTGCATTAAAAAGGTAGTTGAGTCATAATTCTGTAAATATACTGAAAGCCATTGAGTTGCACACTTTGGTAATTGTCTACTATGTGAATTACATCTCAATAAAGCTGTAAGAAAAAGAAAAGATTATGTATAACCTAGTCTTTATGGTAAAAGATGACCTCAATAGCTATGTGTATAAGTGAGCAGGCAGCTTGCCTGGGAACAACCTTGTCTTTGACCTTCTGTAAACCTGCAGAGAATGATCCTCTAGGGAACTTTCTAGAACAAGAGTTTGCGACAGAGTGTAGTCAGCAAATATTTCCCAAACTACCATAGAAAAAGAAAGCTCAGAGATTACTGATTTTCCTGGCAAAATACAGCCTCTGGGAAGGCTGACAGCTTCCTACGGTGGCACCACATTCTCAAGTCTTTCGCCGGAGAGAGCCAATGGGGTTGCTAAGTTGCTACATCATGGCCGATGTTTTTGTGACGTCATAGACTGCAGCCCACCGGGCTCCCCTGTCCATGGGATTCCCCAGGCGAGAATACTGGAGTGGGTTGCTGTTTCTTCCTGCAGGGGCTCTTCTTGACCCAGGAATCAAATCTGTGTCTCCTGCATTGGCAGGCGGATTCTTTACCACAGAGCCACCAGGGAAGCCCGAGACAGACAGTGCTGCTGCTAAGTCGCTTCAGTTAGGTCCGACTCTGTGCGACCCCATAGACGGCAGCCCACCAGGCTCCCCCGGCCCTGGGATTCTCCAGGCAAGAACGCTGGAGTGGGTTGCCATTTCCTTCTCAAAGACAATACCTGTCTTTAAACTAGAAGAGACAGATATTTCTTTCTTCTTCCTCTCCAAAGGTCACCCTCCAGCTTCAAAATGCCTAGACTGAGTTTCAGAATTATCATGGAGAGTAAGATGTAGATTCTTGGTGGGTGGCCTCTCAGCCCCCGTCCCTGCCCTACCCCCTTCCCTCTTCATAAGGGTTGGCCTGGTTTCTCTCACCACAAACAGCACTATCAACAACCACATCCAAATTCCACAGCTTCTTACCCAAACTTGAGCTAATCCCAAGTAAACAGTACTTGAACTTCACAAGTCTGGGTCCATACGTTTGTGTGAATGACACACTTCTCAGTATTTTAGCCAGGGCCCACCCTGAGTGACTGTTTTTCTGTAATGACAGTTCTGTACCTTATTGAGGCTAATAAATGCTTGTCCTTCTCAACGGAGCTACACACAGGACCTCAAATGATGAATTGGCTGCTCTGTATACAGTGAGAGAACTCTAGCTATGACATATACAAAGAAACTAAGTGTCTTTACTCATCTTCACCGGTGGGAAGGAATCAAGACATCTATCTGGTAAGTATAGTCCCTCCATCCATGTCTATTTTGGGGCAAAGCATGTGCCTCAGTAACCTTCTCTCTCATTTGCTACTCTGCCAGAGCAGGGGCCAACTCTGCCCTTACTGCCTTGCCCCAGAGGAGCCATTAACAACTCGAGGTTTCCATCAGCTAGAAACATACCTGTCGGACAGTTGCTTCACTGCAGCACTCACACAAAGGCAGCACTCACACAAATGTCTGGACTGAGGTCCAACAGAGTATTTTTCACTTGGTTGACATTCTTTTCAGTGTTTTCTTGTTTTCCAGTACTTGAAGGTCAAGTCTGGAGCAGGACACTGGATTAATAAAGTCCTTGTGCAATGACACATTAACCCTTCACTCACCAGAGAACCGAAAACTGCCCAGCAAGGCTCTGAGAACAACAACTTTCAAATGTCCCTCGATAACCCGAGGCTGATTCTGGAGGAGGCCAGGGTTTATGAACGTGTGTGTGTCTGTGATGCAGGAGAACCCTGGCTCACAAGTAGGGAGTCTTGAATTGGAAACCTTGCCAGACATCACCTAAGCCGGTGTCACAGGAGTAGCGTTTGCTTCTTCCCTCAGTGATGGGTGTTAGTTTCCTAGAGCTCACTACATTTCGTGAGGGAGGGAGGAAAGGCCTTGCCAACTCTGTGTACCTCCATGCTTTTCAGCCTTATTGTATAATGAATGGGAGGTCTGGGACACCCTTATCACCTTCAGAGAATCTGAAAAGGATCTGTATGTCTCATGTGGCTTAAAGCCTCGCTCAATAATCAGCCAAGAGGTTGGGTTCCACTTTTTAGGGGTCACTTATAGCAGAGCCCCTCTGGGTTCAGAAATTCTCTCTTTATTGGCTGTGCTGGGCCTTCATTGCAGTGTGCCAGCTTCTCTAGTTACAGCACAGGGGCTTAGTTGCCCCTAGGCATGTGGGATCCTAGTTACCCAACCAGGGATCAAACCAGAGTCCCCTGCACTGAAAGGCGGATTCTTAACCATTGGACCACCAAGGAAGTTGCAGAAATTCTCACTTAATCAGTATGTAGCACACTCATTCCCAAACTTTACAGCTACAGTTTTTATAACTGAGAACTCACCTTGTAACAAAAGGATTCATAATAAGTAGGGTAGAGCACTTTCACCCAAGGATGCTCCACGGAACCCCAGGGTTCCCTGGGCAGTTAAGTTTGAAAAAATGGATTCCATTTTGTTTTATTCTTTGATTCATCAATTGTAAGCTCTCCACTGATTTAATAGCAGTGCTTTTGAAGGAACGAGGAAGAAACACCTGATTACAATTACACAGTTTTGTTTTTAAATTATAAGAGTTTACATTTATCTCTACAGGCACTTACAGACTTCCTTCTTCAGTATCTTAGTAATGGTTTGTATCTAATTCTTTGCCTTCAGATTCTAAAGATTTTCTGAATCACTTTTGACCTTTGGAAATTATCTTAAATATCATAATGATGAATTGCTTTTTATAACCTTTTCATGACTTTGACTTGTTTTGCAACTTTAGGATAAAAATATAACTCTGAATCCTGTAAAGGAATATTAGATTCATGAGCCTTTTCTTTTTGATAAGTTTATAGCTTCCTCTTTTCCTTTACTGAATAACATGTCACTAGATGGTATCAACTTCACTTATGTGTGAGCTGGAAGCTTTTAATAAATGCTTGGAGACAGAGTTAGGGTTCTTAATAATGAAGGACTCATCATTTCAAGAATTAGCACACCAATTTCTCATTTTGAAATTTCTATGACCCATTCCTTGAAACCTGGTTACTGCTATCAACTTTAACTACACTGCCTGCAGGGTGGCAGAAAATTTGCCTTTACAATGCTACTTCATAACAGTCTTTTCTTTTAAAAAATATTTTGCTTGTAGATAATTTTACGTTTACAGAAAGGCTGCAAAGACAGTACAGAATTCCCATAATCCTTCCCCAGTTTTACCTGTTGTTAAGATCTTACATTACCAACGAACATTTGTCAAACTAAGAAACCAAAGTTGGCATACTACTGATAATTAAGTTATAGACTTTATCTGGATTTACTAGTGTTTCCATCAATGTCCTCTTTCTCTTCTGGAATCCAATTCAGGGACAAAACTGCATTCAGTTGTCATGTCTCCCCTTTTATTTCTGGACCATGGCAGTTTCTTAATCTTTCCTAGACAGTCTCAAACAGCACTGGCCAAGTTACTCTATTCAATGTACCCTGATCTGGGTTTTTCTCATGACTAAATAGGGGTTATAGGTTGGTGTAAACAGTATCAGAGTTTGCCATGATAGGCACATGGCATCACTGATGATGCTAATCTGAATACTGTATGGTTAAGGTGTCATTTGCTAGGCTTTTTCCATGGCAATTCATAGTCTTTTCTTTCATTCTTTCTTCCTGTTTAAAAAAATTAATTTAGTTTAATTGGAGGCTAATTACTTTACAATATTGTAGTGGTTTTGCCATGCATTAACATATAATAATCTTTTAAAAGTCAAAGAAAGGGACCTCCCTGGTGGTACAGTGGATAGGAATCTGCCTGTCAATGCAGGGGACATGGATTCAATCCTTGGTCTGGGAAGACTCCACATGCTGAGAGGCAGCTAAGCCTGTGCCTCACAACTACTGATCCCACGCTCCAGAGCCTGTGCACCACCACGAAGAGTAAGCCCCCTGCTCGCTGCTAGAGAAAGCCTGTGTGGAGCAACAGAGACCCAGCTCAAACAAAAATAAATAAATATTTTTTTAAAAAAGAGTCAATGAAAGGGTCTAAGGTAACATTTAACCTTGGGGAGCTATTTTAAGCACTCACTCAAGTTGTCATGAGATGAGCAGACCTCTGGGAAGACTAAGCCCCAGCATTTTGTGCGGCGGGGGAGCCTCAGCACATCCACACCCCCACTGGGTGCTACCTGGGGCGGGAGGAGGGTGAGGCGAGGGAGGCTCTGGGCATGCTCGCTCCCGGGTCTCACCTGCAGGACCCTGAGAATGAGCATCTTTTTAAACCTTGCTCCCTACACACATCACTCGCCTCACCCTGTTGCTGACACTGATTCGAACATTTACTGCACATTCAGATGTATTAGAATATAGACCAATGTGCTCGTTATTTTACAACAGAATGAAGTGAACTGTAGAGGCTCTGGGCTGTCCTGTGGTACCTCATTTAATCTGCTGTTTCTCAAATTAATTTGATCACAGAGCCCTTTTTTTTTTTTCATGTCAGAGCCCTTTCTTCACCTACACCTGTGACTTACTCTTTGGAACAGAGGGGAGGGCAGTGGATTGGGTCTAAACCCTTGGGTTCTGGAGCGGAATCTGCCTCTAGTCCCACCTGCCTGACATGACCACATTTCCTCATAAAGAAATGCTCTTCAGAGCCTCTGCCATCCTCGGTGACATTTCTGAGGTATATAAATGGATTTCTCTGACCTCTCCCTCACCCTGGGAAGGCTGTGCTTGCATTTCTGTGAGCTGTGTATGGATATGCTGACAGTCCTCTGGGAGTGGCTGACCTCTGCCACCATGTCGGCGAGGAAAAACTCTCTAGCTGAGCGGCTGATCACTCCAGTGCTGACCCCGTGAGAATCCTATCAGAACTGCTCACACTCCACCATGAAGGCTGGCGGGCTGCAGCCAAGCCCTGCCCTTGCACCCCAGGCTCCCCCCACCCCCATTAACCTTTCTGTCTTTTAACTGCCAGGACTCACACATGACTTTAATAGAATGCACTCCTGTTCTTTGATACAGGCTCTTTAACATCCTCTGAAGAACACTGTATGGGCAGCCTAGTAGGCTGCAAATTTAGGAAGCAAATTATCATCACCAACCTCATTTCACCATCCTGAGTGGCCCCGATGGAGCAGTCTTTCTGTTCAGAAGATCACAGCAATGTCCTGGGTAACAATGGTTCAGTCCACAAGCGGAAAACCAAAGAGGGCGATCTAATGTCAGGCTCTGTCTTGGCTACTGACAAGGACATTTAGGACACAGGATTGTATTTTTCCTACTAAATGACAGCAGCATTTAGCAACAGGCACACATGAGTACACAGGTGTGTAGAGGGCCATCCATCAAATGAATTAACTCCTACAGGGAGTCTCTGGGGGAAAATTCCAAATTATGGGAATGGGAGCCTTTTCAGCTATTCGACAAGGTGGGCTTAGAGATCAACAAGGGCAGCTATTCATTTTATTTCAAAAAACCTGTCATCTTTTGTCAAAAGAATGGTATGGTAGAAAAGGTATGGACTTGAAGCTGGGCAGTCCATGATTCAAATCTTATCTCTTGGGGCAAGTTTCTCAACTTCTCCGCGTTTTGGTTTTCTCACTAGTAAAATAGGAATAATAACAAGGATGACTGAAAGGACGTCCTATTGGTAATGATACATGCATGCATGCTAAGTCGCTTCAGTCGTGCCGCACTCTTCGTGACCCTATGGGCTGTAGCCCGTCAGGCTCCTCTGTCCATGGGATTCTCCAGGCAAGAATACTGGAGTGGGTTGCCATGTCCCTCTCCAGGTGATTTTCCTGACCCAGGGATTGAATCCAAGTCTCTTACGTCTCCTGCATTGGCAAGTGGGTTCTCTACCACTAGCGCCACCTGGCAATGATACAGTAAGAATCAAATGAGGTGACTTGTCTGAAGCATTTTAGCCAGTGCCTGGCACAGAGAAGATGAGTAGCAAGAAATTCCCTTACTCTGCAAACTGCCTTTACACTGGGGATTATCTCATGGTTGATACCACACGGCATGGCCTCAAATCTGCACAAGCTTGGTACGCCAACGCCCCAGCTTTGAGAGGGTCTCAGCGACAATCCAGAGAGACAGGAGCCATTCAAAGCCGTCTCTGGAGTGTGCAGCACAATCAGGACAGACGTCAGTGCCGTGAAGCGAGTCTACCTGAACAACCTGACATCACTTAGAGCTGAGGGGTCTTATTCTCTTTGGACATGATCAGAATGCTGCTTGCTCCTTCTGTTTGCTCTCTGCCCACATTTTGTTAGCGTTTATACTGCTCATGCACAAGAATCATAAGGGCAGCTAAGACTTGCAATCATATCCAGTCTGCTCTGATCAAAGTGAGTTTTAAGTACAAGTAAGGAGATTAATGTACAGAGATTGCAAGATCCAAGACGGTCCAGGGATTGCCGCACTGGTTGGTGCCTGGTGACCAGACTGTGATCCTTAGAGCTTCAACAACTTAGATTGATGCTTTTTTATTTATTAATATTTCTTTTTGATTGTGCTGGGTCTTTGTTGCTGCACATGGGCTTTTCTCTAGTTGTGGAGAGCGGGAGCTACTCTTTGTTGTGGTAAAGCAAAGGCTTCTCATTGCGGTGACTTCTCTTGTGGAGCACAGGTTCTAGGTGCATGGGCTCAGTAGTTGCAGCTTGCGGGCTCTAGAGTGCAGGATCAGCAGCTGTGGCCCAGCAGCTTAGCTGCTCTGCAGCATGTGGAATTTTCTAAAACCAGGCATTGAACCTGTGTCCCCTGTATTGGCAGGGGGATTCTTATCGACTGTACCACCAGGGAAGTCCCTACCTTAATGCTTTTATTTCTGTTAAAATAGATGTGTCCTTGAGAAACCCAGATTATAACTTGCCAGTCAGGAGACACCCCGTGGGACAGAAGGATCTGAGAGTGGTTTTAGAGAGGACTACAGGGAGACAAGAGTGGGGCCTTGAGCCCCTTAGGGGCTAGAGGAGTCACCAGTGAGGGGAGGCAGGGAAGGGATACAAGATGAATGGCATCGAGGAAGAGGGTGGTGATGCCATAGACCAAGTCTGCTGCACAGACACACCCAGCTCAATGAAGCTAATTCCTGCATTAACTTTGGCGACAGTGACCTCAGTTCCTCATCCTTTCCATTCCTCTCCCTTCAGGACTGTAGCTGCAGGTGACTTCTGGTTAGGCAGAGACAGCTCCATGTTTTCACTTGTTTGGTCCTCCACGTGTCATCTCAGAGGTGCCTCTGTAGGCCAACACCTGAGCCCAGGAGGCCAGGCTCCTTCCTGCCAGACCAGAAGTCCCTGCTCCTTTCAATGTTGTTGTTGTTCAGTCGCCAAATCGTCTGCGACTCTTTTGTGACCTCATGGTCTTTAGCCCTCCAGGCTTCACTGTCCGTGAGATTTCACAGGCAAGGACACTGGAGTGGGTTGCCACTTCCTTCTCCAGGGGATCTTTCCAACCCAGGGATCGAACCCACGTCTCCTGCATTGGCAGGTGGACTCGTTACCCCTGAGATACTAGGGAAGCCCACTGAGAAAATATTTTTTGGCAGAAACCATTTCTGGCCAATTTGGTTAAATACTGCCATGACCAAGGGACAAGGATGACACCCTTTGATTTATACATAAACAGACACTGGAGACCTAAGAAGTGAGACAGGATAAAGCCAGAGCAATGACTCGGTCCAGCAATGGCCTCAGTCCAGCTCCTGGCTGAGCTGAGGAGCGAGGCTGGTTTCCAACAAGACTGGATCTGAGTCGCTGCTGCTACCTTCTCTCCACATGGGGCTTTCCCCCTGCAGCCCCTGGCCCCAGACCGGCCACACACACCCTGCAGTGTTCAGGGGTCAGTGCCGAGGAGTGATCTTTTCTTGAAGGACATCTTGAGAGGAGTCTGTGTTTATGAAGGTTAATTCCAAGCTCATCCAAAGGCCACCTGAGGCACTGATGTGGGTTCTGCAAGTTCCATCTGTAGCTGAGCACCTCGCTGCGGTGCACGTTTCCGGTCGGTGGACTGCCCTAAACATTCTCAGCTGCTGACAGACGAAAGCTGGCCTCGCCGGCTGCACACATTCTTCAGTTTGCACACATACTCTTATAAGGAAGTGGGAGTTAGCAGGCACTCACTTGCGCACAGCCGGGGAGACTGCGACAAGGATGCTCACAAGAATGTCCTGACTCAAACACAGAGGTGGCTCCAATGCCTCATTTTGTGATTTTACTGTTACCAGTGTCACTGAAACCTTGGCAGAGCAGAGTCAGAAGAAAGGTGTGCCTTGAGACAAGCCCTGAGAATCCACCTTTAAAGGAACAACTCTGCTTCTGATTTGCCAAGGAACCAGGGTGTCAAACGGGCTTCCCTGGTGGCTCATCGGTAAAAAACTGGCCTGCGATGCAGGGGCCACAGGTTTGATCCCTGGATCAGGAAGATCCCCTGGAGGAGGCCATGGCAACCCACTCCAGTATTCTTGCCCGGAAAAGCCCCAACGACAGAGGAGCCTGCTGGGCTACAGTCCATGGGGTTGCACAATCAGACACCACTGAAGTGACTTAGTACACATGCACAGGGTATCAGACAGAAGCCTATTACACAATTCAGCCCCTATCCCAGGTGATCAGATTTTTGTCAGGAGCTGGGGTGACTTTTTGTAGTACAGCAGAGTTCCTCATCAATCAGAAGCGATGCCAGTTGTAGCAATGGAGCAGGTCCCAGAAGGGGTGTAGGGCACCCACCTGTTTTGGTTCCTGGATGATGGGAAAGTTCCAGGATAAAAGCCTGTGTAGCTGCACAGAGGGTTTGGGTCATGGCTGCTTAACAGCAGGGAAGAAAGTATTCTAATGCCATTATGAGCATGAGTCAACACCAAGTCGAGGGGCTTCCCTAGTGGCTCAGTGGTACAGAATCTACCTGCCAAGGCGGGAGACACAGGTTCGATCCCTGATCTTGGGAGATTGTCTCTGCAGCTAGGGAGTTGCAACTATTGAGCCCATGTGCCGCAACAACTGAAGCCCGAGTGCCCTAGGGCCTGTGCTCTGCAACAAGAGAGGCCACGGCAATGAGAAGCCCGCTCACCGCAACTGGAGAGAGCCCACAGGCAGCAACAAAGACTCAGCACAGCCGAAAATAAATAAATAAAACTAAACAAAAACACCGAGTGGAGGTGAATCCTGGGCCAGTGAAGGGTTGAGGGTGAAGATGCAAACACCGAGAGAAGCAGCATGGGAAGCCTTTGTAACCTTGGCCTTTCCGATCACACCACGGTATTCCCCGTGAGTTAAGGGGACCAAATTGCTACTGGATCAATAATTTGAGAATAAGGAAGTTCTAGAAAGAATGAAACCCCCTACAGCCAGGTCTCGAGTTAGCCTGGGGGCTGGCTGGCTATAAGAGATCGACCTGAGACATCGGGAGATTTCTTCTCTGCCTCTGAGGCATTCAGTTCAATCCTCCAACAGACTCAGACCATCTCTTCTGGGCATCAGTGGCTCAGATTTCTACTCAAAACACATATATCTGTGTCTGGGGAAAGGCAAGCATGAAATATGCTTCACTGAGAAGCTGAAAAGCATGGAGGGTAAGTTAATTTCCACAGAAGAAAATCACGGCAGCACAACCCAATGGAATGTATGATTCACCTCTCCAGAGCAGACATTGATTTTCCCACCTGGGAGAATCAGCAAATTAGTAGGCAGTTGAAAATATGATCTCTCTTTTTTTTTTCATTCCCCTTAGACCTTACATTTTATTTGAAGACCATGAAACAACAGAAGATTAAAAGTCTTATTCAGAAACAGAAGTGGAAAGGAGAATTCAGTATTTCTGTTTAGAGAAAATACTTCCAAAGGTATTTCATAATTGAAACCTAAATATGTAGGCAGAGGTGTGTGTGGGGGGCGGGGAGCGGGTTGTGTGTGGCTTTCCTTGTTTGATTCCTGTTGTATAGAGAGACAGCCCGTGAGCTTGGGGCGGGGGGGGGGGGGGGGCAACAGAAACCAGCCACCTGTAGTCCTCACCAGTTGCTCTGGGCCCATCCCTTGCTGACAAACCCAGTGGCTGCTGCCCTGGGAACAGGAACCAATCAGAAGCCACTCCTCTCGGGGGCGGGGGGAGGAGAGGGGAGGCGGACAAGTAACGGGAAAAATCATTCAGGTATGACATGTTCTGCCTCTTACTAGATGTGTGACCTTGGGCGAGGCACCCAACTCTCTCAGCCACAGCTTTAATAGCTCTAAGTTGGGGTTAATCATATCTGCTAAGATGGTTGGATGGCATCACTGACTCAACGGACATGAATTTGACCAAACTCCGGGAGATAGTGGAGGACAGGGAAGCCTGGCGTGCCGCAGTTTACGGGATTGCCATGGTGTGCTGCGATTCATGCGGTCGCAAAGAGTCACGACTGAGCGACTGGACTGAACTGAAGAGTCGGGCACGACTTAGTGACTGAACAACAATAACAAACATCTGCTGTAATCTAGAGAGGAGGCCCTAAGTTCAGGTTTTCTGATGCCTGACTCTACAAAATATAATTTTGTAGGCCTTCTTTAAGGAAAAGAATGCAAATACAGGATTGAGAACAGGGTTTTAGAAGGGGTTCATGCAAGTGGAGAATCCTACAGTTTCTATCTCATTAGTGCCATAGTAAATTCACCTTTGCACACCGCCTATCTCAGATAAGGGATGAGGATACAAAAGGTGCTCTGCAATTGTAAGGCATTATATAAACACATGGCACTGAATTCTTCTACAAATATATAATACTTACTGTGCTAGACACTATGCCAAGAGCAAGAGACAGAGCTGCGAAAGAGACACACATGTCCCCCCACCCCCATTCCCCTTAAGGGACCCAGAGTCCACAGGCAGTGGATCAGCATCTGTGGCAGGGTGTCCTCTGAGTCCTGAACACAGAGGTGAAGCTGATCAGTTCAGAAGGTCTGACTGCTCAGCTCCAACACCAGCCCCCCTCAGGGCTCTCCAAGGTCCTGTTCCCACACCCAGCTCTCTAGGACTTGGGTTCTACTCAGTCTCAACCTCTGCCTTTTACTCCTTCTCAAGCACTGTCTTCTGACCAGCTGCCATTCTGAAACCCACAGAGCAACAAGTCGACCTTTCTAATTGCTTTTCAAATATGGAGGGACAGTGGTGGCCTAGGGCAGCAGGGGTAGGTGGGAGCGAGTGAGAAGATTCAGTTCAGTTCAGTCACTCAGTCGTGTCCAACGCTTTGCGACCCCATGAACTGCAGCATGCCAGGCCTCCCTGTCCATCACCAACTCCCAGAGTTCACTCAGAATCACGTCCATCGAGTCGGTGATGCCATCCAGCCATCTCATCCTCTGTCGTCCCCTTCTCCTCCTGCCCCCAATCCCTCCCAGCATCAGTCTTTTCCAATGAGTCAACTCTTCAGATGAGGTGGTCAAAGTACTGGAGTTTCAGCTTTAGCATCAGTCCTTCCAAAGAACATCCAGGACTGATCTCGTTGCAGTCCAAGGGACTCTCAAGAGTCTTCTCCAGCACCGCAGTTCAAAAGCATCAATTCTTTGGTGCTCAGCTTTCTTCACAGTCCAACTCTCACATCCATACATGACTACTGGAAAAACCATAGCCTTGACTAGATGGACCTTTGTTGTCAAAGTAATGTCTCTGTTTTTGAATATGCTATCTAGGTTGGTCATAACTTTCCTTCCAAGGAGTAAGCGTCTTTTAATTTCATGGCTGCAGTCACCATCTGCAGTGATTTTGGAGCCTAAAAAAATAAAGTCTGACACTATTTCCACTGTTTCCCCATCTATTTCCCATGAAGTGATGGGACAAGATGCCATGATCTTAGTTTTCTGAATGTTGAGCTTTAACACACACATACTCATAGCTCAGTTGGTAAAGAATCTGCCTGCAATACAGGAAACCCTGGCTCAATTCCTGGGTTGGGAAGATCTGCTGGAGAAGGGATAAGAGCCACTCTAGTGAGAAGATTAGGGGATAGATAACCACTGAAGAGCATGGAGTTTCCTAAGAGGGAAATAGTGAAAATGTTCTAAATTTGATGATAGTATTGATGTACAACTCTGGGAATATACTAAAAGCAACTGTAAATTTTAAATGAGTAAGTGACATGGCATGTGAATTATACCTCAATAAAGTTGTTAAAAAATATGAATCAAGAAGCACCTAAAATTCAAGAAAAGAGCACAGTAAAAGATCAGAATCAACTGAAGAAAAAAAAAAAACTTGAAGAAACAGAGATCATTCACAAAATGGGAGAGAATTTTTTGAAAGACCAATTATCTCTAGATTCGAGAAGATGCTGAGTCTGAAAATAGAATAGAGAGCTATGAAAAAGGAAAATTTCAAGAATGAGCTCTGACCAATTTAGAAACAAAATTTTTGCTGAGATATAAAAATTCTAATAAAGGTCTGGAAGATAAAGCCAAAGATAACTCTCAGAACATAAAGCAAAAGACCCAAGACACTAGAAACATCTAACCACCAGGACTTTCAGGACAAAAGAACAAAGAAAACAGATGAAATTGAATTGAAAAAAAATAAAGAAAAAATTTCCCAGAGATAAAGGAAGACAAGAGTCTTTAAAATGAAAGGATGTAGCATAAATGAAAAAAAATCTATGCCTAGATACATCAATGTGAACTTTCAGAACATCCAAGAGAAGAACAGAGCCTAAAAACTTACAGAAAGATAAAATGATGATCAACAAAGAAATCCAAATCCAAGCAGAATCAGAAATAAAAGATCTTAGAAGACAGGGTGGCAGGCTTTTAAAATGGCCATTGAAAGTCATTTTGATGGGAATTTTATATCTTAATTCTTCATCAAGAACAGGAGTACTAAACCTCCATCTAATAGAGTGGGAAACCAAGGAACATGCCAGAAGTGGATAGAATGAGAAATAGAAATTTCAGTATATTGTTTTAAGTTTCACAGGTATCCATTAAGGTAATTAAACAATATAATTTTGTATTGGAAAGGAAGAGGAGGGATAGAGAAAAGAGGATAGTATAAGGTAGAGTTTTGGTTTTTCTTAGCCAGGAGTTGATAATTTATTAGGTAATATACAAGAAACCTAAATCTAAAAACATTATTCAGAGGTATAAAAATAACTATTAGAAATACTGAAAACAGTAATGTTTTTTAAAAGTTGCTCTTAAGAAGCAACCTTGAAAGTAGGGAGGCAGAGAAGCCTGTTATTTAAAAAATAAGATATAAGGTTTTTAAAAAGTTTTAAAACCTAATTAATGGGACTTTTAAATACAAAGCCCCAAAGCACCAAAGTGAGGCCAACACCTGTCACCCAAGTAGTGGTGTGAAACTCACTCCTCCATGGTTTGTGGCTTTTGCAGTTGTTTGAGACTGAAAACTATCATCTGATTCTAAACGCCTCTAGACATTCACAATGTACACTAGTCTATTAAAAACCTTGAGAAATTCTGCACCAAAGAAATCAGTTTAACTCCATCTGAAAGCAGGTCAATTCACTGAAAGATAAATTTGATGAGTTATTTGCTGATTTTAACAAATTTACCGTCATTTTTTTCCTTCAAGACATGACTTATAGTGGGAATGTCTTCAAAGCTCCAACAGAAATGTTCAAGTGGCAAAGAAGTATTAAACTTGCAAAAAGTTAGTAAAATAGAAATTAATAGAAATGGATACTGTCCCACAAATAAGATTGTTTAGCTGCTTCTGGTTTCTTTTGGGTGTTTCTGAATGTTGTTTTTAGGTTTGTTTAAAATGTCAAGCATGTAAAGTTTATCTATTCCCTAATTCTTTCAGTGGCTTATCAGCCATAGTTTAGTATTTCTAGCACTTAAACATGTAAATTAAATATAAATTCAAAGGCCCCCTAAAGATATTAGAATTTTAAAGTAATTTAAGTTGAATTTAAATTCTAAATTGATAGAAATACAGAACTAAAGCTAATAAGCTTTTTAGGAATTGGCAAACGAACCTCAGAAAGAATATTAAAAATGCTTAAGTTTTTTAAAAAAATGACATTTTGAAAGCATAGAAAAAAATCAAATATAGCTGAGGCAATCCTGTCACATATGAAATGTCAAATCATTTGATAGAAAAAGTGTACTATTTCAAGCAGGAGTTTTTCAAATAAACTGAATTTTGTTTTTGCTAGCATTCCAGAATTTGTATTTCCCCAACATCTTGGAGAACATCTCAGTATTAGTTCATATTCAGAAAAGTATCTTTCACTGTCCATTCATCAGACTGCACTTTTTTTTATATAAGCTGCTAGATCATCATAGGTAAATTTGGCATATGTGACAAACAGGTCTATCATGGAACTGGTGTTTGGTGAGCTGGCTACCAGTAATTGATTTTCAGCAAACTGACCTGAAGTACCTTTTCCCAGACTCACTTGACCAGAATCTTTTTTCACATCAGATTGAGAGAATAATTGTCCCCAGGGAACATACTTTGGGAAACATAACAAGAACGGGGTCAGGTGTGTGCATCAGAGGTCCTGGGGAATAGTAAACTCTCAGTTCATTAGAAACTGATAACAAGGGAACTAATGAGAAAAGGTACTTAAAGTTTACCCAGATGTTACATTTTTATAAATCTGCAAACTCTTATGTTCTATTCATCCATTTCTAAGCATGAAAAATGCCACATTTTCTATTAAATTTTAAAATTAAAACCTTGTATTGTCATAGAAAACTATGGGTGAGAATGAAGGGTCAGCTTTTCCTTCTCCTTCCGTGTTCTTCGGATCTGAGCAGCAGCATGCCTCCACATCTTAATGCCCTCCTACTCCCAGTGGCCTCTGTGATAACAGCCAGCACAGGGCTAGGAGCGAGAAAGGCAGCATTCGGGGCAGAGATCACACACTGACAAGCCCACCGGGACCGAGAGGATGCGGCTGAGTGAAGTTGAAGCTGGCCTGGTCGGGGAACGGTGGGAACCTTGGCAATGGACAGAGCACAAGCCAGGTTTAAAAAGCCACTGCTGCCCTGCCCAGCGAGTAATGCTTCGGGGATATGGATCCACTGTCACCTGGACTTCCGACTTCCCAAGCGAAGCTAGAAATTCAGGCTTTGTAAAGTATAAAAATCTCACTTTCTAGAGGTTAGCAACTGTTTCAATTTAAAACAAACACAACTGATGAGAAATGTATCCTTTAAAATATATGAATATGAATGTGTGTGTGTGTGTATCAGTATATATGTATACATACATATAACTTAAGCAATATTACTCTGTGAAAGTATTAGTTGCTCAGCCGTGTCTGACTCTTAGTGACCCCCATGGACTGTAGCCTGCCAGGCTCCTCTGTCCATGGGATACTCCAGGCAAGAATACTGGAGTGGGTAGCCATTCTCTTCTCCAGGGGATCTTCCTGACCCAAGATCAGGAAGGGATCGAACCTGGGTTTCCTGCATTGCAGGCAGATTCTATACCTTCTGAGCCACCAAGAAAGCCCCACTCTATTTATATATCTCTCTATATATAGATATATAGATATATACACACACACACACACACACACATACACACCACTTAGTAGGTGGTGAGCTTCCCTGGTGGCTCAGATGGTAAAGAGTCTGCTGCAATTGCAATGCTGGAGACCTGGGTTAGATCCCTGGGTTGGGAAGATCTCCTGGAAAAGGAAATGGCAACCCACTCCAGTATTCTTGCCTGGAGAATTCCATGGACAGAAGAGCCTGGCAAGACCCATTTCATGGGGTCTCAAAGAGTTGGACAAGACTGAGCGGCTAACAGGAGCTGGAGAATAATAATGTATATATTATAATTATATTATTATATATAGAATGATATATATTATTCTCTCTATACCTTATTATATTTACTATTCTACCACCTACAAAATTATAGAAAAATATTATAAGCTATCAAAGCTACATTTACCTCAGGATGTTCTCTTAGAGCCAGGCAGAGGAAGGAAAATTATGTATCATTCATAACTTAATGATAATTGAGGCAACAGAAAATCAGAGTTGAGCTGGTTGGTTTTGTACTTTATTTGTGACTAAAACTGAAGAGGTTTTGGAGGGTTCTTAAACTCACAGTCTCAGCCAAAAGGGACATTAAAGCTCATCTGGACAAGCTTCCCACCTGATAAGGGAATTATTTTGATAAAATTCCAAATGATGGTCATCTGTTGTGTACACACTTCCAAAGATGGGTAATTTACTACTCTTCAAAACAGAATGGACCACTATGGGACACTTGAATTGTCATGCACTGCTCTTCCTAATATCCTGGCATGCAAAGTGTCGTCTCCTAATTCCAAGTCAGACATCCTGGTTCCTCCTCCTTGGGTTATGAGGAAGAGTCTACTCCCTTCCTACACTACAGCTCTTTAAAAACTTGAAAACTTGTAACGGGTCTCGTTCACAAAATCTCTTCATCTTGTGGTAAAACCTCTCCGTTTTTCATCTGCCATTTCCCATATAATGTCTCTACAAGATTCTTCTCATTCTGGTCACTCTCAGAGAGGAACTCTCTAGACACACTGGTGGATGCATGTATCCAGTCTCTTCCATTTACTTACAATCATGCAGTATACAGGCTCAGCTGGTAAAGAATTGGCCTGCAATGTGGGAGACCCGGGTTCAGTCCCTGGGTTGGAAGATCCCCTGGAGAAGGGAAAGACTACCCACTCCAGTGTTCTAGCCTGGAGTATTCCACGCACTGTATAGTTGATGTGGTTGCAAAAAGTCAGACACGACTGAGTGACTTGCACACACAGTATAAGGCGGCATTATCTTTCTTGGCCATTGCACTACACTCGTCTCCTGCAACGCCCCCCCCACCCCCCCACCCCCCGCATAGAGAGCAGTTAGGATTCTTTATATGAGCCAAGAAGTCCAGTTCAAACTGGCTGATAAAAAAATGACATCTATCAGCCTAAGTGTTGTGTAACTCAGTATTATAGGGCTGAATTTGGTTTCAGGCAATGCTTAAACAATGGGAACCAGGATCTCTCTCCACTCCTTCCCTGTGCTTCCTGGGTATCATCTCCATTCTCTCTCTCTATAATCTAGCAGCCTGCATCTCCTGCAGCCATATGCTTCCTCTATCATGAGGCATAGGAAAGGGAAGTTTACTTTCTTAATATTGCAAATAAAAGTCTAAGAATGGACCATCATTGGCTCTAACTGGTCTGGCTTGAGTCAGGAGACCAGAGAAACATGATTTTCTAGCTTAAGCTAATCATGAAGTGCCCCGTGGTCAGTCAAGCACATATAAACTACATGGCTAGGACATCTGAGGTTCTATTAAGACAAAGAGCAGAGGAATTAATGCTGGTGGGGCATCCAAAAATTATCTACTACAAAATACTACAAAAACTCTCCAGCCAGTTACTAAATTTTTTGTCACAAATGCAGACTTTTCCATGTATCCCTGTTTAAGTTCATGTTGTTGGCACTGGTCAAATGTTTCTAATTAAGGAGATAATTCTGAAGTTTGGTTTAGTCCTCCAAAGTATTAATTATTCTACTCAGCTTTGCATCCCTTGCAAATTTGATATACATAACTCCTATGTATTCTTCTCATTAAGTCTTTAATAAAAATGTTGATTCAGAACCAAAAAAGTGGAGCTTTGAGGCAGATACCATTATATGTTTGCCCAAAGGAGTCTATCAATCTGTTAATGGCTACAGTTCAGAAATGGCTGTTTAAAAGGCATAAACCAACTTTACTAGCCCATTTTTTTCCATCTATAGGAAACGTACCAGAAGACATCAAACTCCTTGATGAAATCAAGGTGTACTCTTTCTGCAGCACCTCCAAACTGAATGCAGTCTTCTGGTCATGTTCCTTAGTGCCAACAGCCAGAAACAGGTGACACACACAGGGACTGAAAACCCTGAACACAATGGACCACACGCTGCCATCGGGTGCCCTTTCTTACACAACTTCTCTGCCTCAGGTTGGGCCTCACCAGCACCCTGACCCATCCATTGCTCTTACAGCAAACAGACTTCTTAAGCAGCTATCTTGCGTTCTGATCCAACTGAATCCTGCTGCTCCTTTTAAAATTCTAGGAATCTGCTCTTGCAGAACGTCATTCCTAATTCATAACTTTAACAGTAGAATGCTGCCTTTTCTTTCTCTCCCATGTCATAACTTTTTATTTACCAGCCTTTGGACTCTCTTTCCCACCTTGGGATTTTTCCTTTTTTTAAATTTATTTTTAATTGGAGGATAATTGCTTTACAATGTTGTGTTGGTTTCTGTTGTAGAACAATGTGAATCAGTCACAAGTATACATATGTCCCTTCCCTCTTAAATCTCCCTCCCACCCCCATCTGCCCCCATCACCCTCCTCTAGGTTGTCAGAGAGCACTGGGGCTGAGCTCTGTATGCTGTATCTATTTTACACAGGCTTCCTAGGTGGTACAAATGGTAAAGAATCCCCCTGCAGGAGATTCAAGAGACGTGGGTTTGATCCCTGGGTGGGGAAGATCCCCTGGAGTAGGAAATGGCACCCCACTCCAGTATTCTTGCCAGCAGAATCCCATGGACAGAGGAGCTTTGCGGGCTACAGACCATGGGGTCACAAAGAGTCGGACACATGTGAGCACAATCTATGTTACATGTGGTGATATATATGAAATTTTTTCTTTCCAAAAATTTTCCTAGATCATCTCTGAGTACACTAGTACAGTGGAGAACATTCTGCTTTGTCCATCATTCACATCAGTCATTCATCATGACTTTTGATTCACTTGGATCGAAAGTCCAAGCTTTTGAACACTCTCTGTCCATCCTGCACCTTTTTACTGGTGTAGGATGGAAGGGCTGCCAGCACATCGACTCCCTTGGTGCAAGCAGCAGAGGGCATGAGACCCAAAGGTGAAACAAGTCCACCCAAAACACATGCTCTTAAATGTGCAGCTAGAGGGACTTCCCTGGCAGTCCAGTGATTATGACTTCCCACTGCCACTGCAGGGGTGCAGGTCTGATCCCTAGTCAGGGGACTAAGACCCCACATGCTACATGGCATGGCCCCCCAAAAAACCAAAAAATTTAGAGGTAGAGGAAATATGTCTTCTTTTATCACAGAGCTAGGAGAATGTGAACAGGGGCTACTGGAAGCCATCTTCTCTACTGCACTGTGGGGAGATGGCCTGTGTGGGAAAGAATGAAGGCAATAGAGGAGGGCGCAGAGAGAAACAGATGTGGGGAGAGGAGGAGGGAAGGACTGGGAGTAAGAGAGGCAGAGACCCAGCTGATGACCCAGCCTGGATCCCTGCCTTCTGTCACAGTAACTCCGTCCCTGGCTGAGCGGTTCTGTGGGCAGCAAACTCCCTTCAATGCTTAGGCAGCCTGAGATGGGTTTCTGTCACTTGTAACAAAAAGAATCATGATAGATTCATGTAGCAGGATGGCAAGGTGGTGGAGCTGGAAAGACTACTCAGCCGTCTACAGTGTAGTAACAACCCAGACTTTTATAATCAAGCAGATCCGGGGTCAAGCTGACTCAAACACTCTTCTGGAAAATTATAATCACTATAAAATAAATAAATGTAAGGCCCAAGCCTGAACCCCAGTTCTGCCACCGAGTTGGCAAGTCACCTAGGTCTCATCCTCAGCCTTTGCATGTGGAGGACAGGGCAGGCTAACTTCCTGCTCACTGTGCTGGGAGGATAAGAGGGACGAGCAAGCTGCCTGGTCCACAGAAGGCTCTTAATAAATAAGAGCAATTACTTTTCAGTTGAGGGAAGCTGAAAGGTGGAGGAGAGCTCTTACCGTCCTCTCACCCGCTCCTCTCAAAAGAGGATGCTAAAGGATAGCTGGCGGATGCTTCTGTGACGGCTAAACCCGATTTATCTCACTCCGGGAGGATATTACGGTGATAGTCCCCATTACAAGCAAGAGCAGATTTGTTTCTCTTTAATTCTGAAGGGCAGTGTAATCGCGTGATTGGTGTGCTTTGTGTAGGAAGTGCCACTTCCATCAGCCATGCATTCTTTGTAGAGCCGGTGCTGTCTCCACTCCCCTCGCGGCCCCCAGGGCCCCGCCCTCTGCCCTGTTCAAGGCTACAGACAGCCACCCCTTGCACGCCAGTTTCCTCGGCCCTGGCTGGGTTGCATCCCTTGAACATATCACACATCTTTTCCCCCAGGCAGTATGCTGGTGGCTCACACAGTAAAGAATCTGCCTGCAATGCAGAAGACCAAGATTGGATCCCTGGGTTGGGAAGATCCCGGGAAGAGGGGAATGGCTACCCATTCCAGTACTCGTGCCTGGAGAATTCCATAGACCGAGGCTACTGTCTATGGGGTCCAGAGTCCTACAGGACTCAGCGACTAACACTTTCACTTTTCATGCTCTCATGAGCTCATGAGCTTTGAACTATCTAGGCGGGAGGATATTGTTCCAGCTCAAAATAACCTGGCTCTCTCAAGAATTGGGTCCTATCATTTTGGGCGCTATTTACTCCCCATCTTTCATTTATTTCAAGGACCTCTTACTGTTCCTTACAAATGCCATCACCATTCTCTGTAAGTGATCAAACGTATAAGGCTTGATAAATCACCTTTACTTGTGTAATTTAATCCAAGGTCCATTCATCTATCCTTGGAGAATTTCTGAAAACTCAGTATGGACTTCACTCAAATACACAGATAAATAGAATATGAGTGTGTGGATCAAAACATTTTTGTTTAATTATAACACATGTATTTATATGAAATTAAGGTTGGTTTTCATGGATTCATTTTGAACCTTCTGAAGCTGTATCTGTCACTTCCCCTTTCTCAGGCCTGCCTGATTTTCTGTTGGCTCCCTACAGAGGAAAATGGGATATATATATATATATATATATATATATATACTTTTTTTTTTCCTCCTACTTTCTCTTCCAAGAGCTGAGAAAAAGGAAAAGAGATAGTAGCTAAGTGCCTGCAGGGGCAGCCAAGCAAGAGATTGATTCAACAGGAGAAATTCAACGCATCCCAAAAGATTCCCTAGGATTTGATATCCTGCTGCTCAGGGTACAATTTGTTGTAATAAGAAACAGAAGATTTCTGTCAGCAAAGTCAAAGTACTCAGCGATGGCTTGTGAAAGTTAACAAAGAAAATGTGAAATGGAATGAGGAATGATTTTCTTCTGGAAATGCTTTCATAAACAGGAGGACTGAACACCATTTCTCAGAGGATACACACTTGTGAACGCAGAAGATGAAATGCCTTCTGGTGCAGGTACCTGATCCCAGAGTGGAGTGTGGCTTTCATCTGACGCCACAAGGAGGTTGTTTACTGAGCAACAGGCAAATGCAACAGAGGAGAGGTAGATCCTGTGTCCCCACCCAGCTTGGGGTCTCTAGAGTCAAAGCAAGAGTGGGAACAGATGAGGCTGGCCTGAGGCTGCAGGATTTTCTTGTCTGAGTGGAGGAATGTGGCTATGGGCAATGGGCTGATCTAACAACTCAAGCATGGGATGGGGTCGGGGGGTAGGATGGGGGGTTGAATAAAGTTCAGCAAAGATTTCCTAGGATCAGGGCAAAGCAGAAGGTGGGGCCTCTGAAAGATGATCAGGAGGTGGCCCGCCTGTAGCCAGGAAACAAACACCAGAAGTGGTATGGCCAAGAGGCAGGAGGAAGCGTGGATTTTACGTGTGTGCTGCTATGAATAGCATGTTGGGGCAATGTGGGGGTCACCTTCCCTTCCCAGCAGGGGCTGTACATATACCAGCAGTGCCCAGTTATTTGGGAATAGCCAGGTTGGATGAAGACTTGGCTTGTGAAGCTGGCCCATGACCTAGGCCTGTTAAGAGCTAGAGCTCTGGCAAAATCTGCAGCCCTTGTTCAGAGGCCAGAGAGCCTGGGGTGGCAGCGATAGACAGAGGAACCGCTGCATCGAGGACAATGGGTGGCCTCGTGGTCACCCCTCATCTCTTTCAGAGACTGTCAGAGCCTCATGCCAACTCCAAGCACAGACTATCCTTTATTTCTTTCAGAACTAAGACCACAAAGCTGGGTTATTCTCATGTAACTGGAACCATCCAGCACACTGTTGATAAATAGGTCTTTCCCCAAACATACAGGCAGCATCTTCAGCAAGATGACTAGAGCAAAAGTGAAGTTAGGGTATTTTTAGAGGATTGGACCACTGAACGTGAGATGTTTTTTTTCTGCTGCCCCAAGAAAAGTACAGTGAGAGAAACTGCTTATCCTGCTCTCCTTTCTTCTACCAACAGGCTCACACTAGCTCCAGGTTATGCATTCCTGGAAAACGGGAGTCGCTAGGCATGAGCTCAAGTCAGTAGTTTAGGAAACACACGTGCACCTGAACTGCTGCAGCTCATCGGAGGTGCTGTCCTCACCGTCTTCCTTCCCCTCTCTGCCTTTGCATTTTCCTATTGTTGCATTTCTAGATTCTATATTAAAAGAGCTCTCTGGGGGCCTCCCTGATGGCTCAGTGGTAAAGAGTTCTCCTGCCAAGGCAGGAGACACAGGATTGATCCCTAAGCTAGGAACATCCCACATGCCACAGGGCAACTGAGCCTGCACTCCGCAGCTACTGAGCCTGCACTCCACAGCTACTAAGCCCACACTCCACAGCTACTGAGCCCGTGCTCAAGAGCCCGGGAGCTGCAACTACTGAGCCTGGGTACCTAGAGCCTGTGCTCCGCAACAAGAGAAGCCACTGTAACGAGAAGCCCGTACACCACAATTAGAGAGCACCTCGCACAGTAACGAAGACCCAGCCCAGCCAAAAACAAGCAAAGAAATAAATAAATAATTTTTTTTTTTTTCAAAAAGACAGTCTTTTGGTATTAAAGTTCTGCTATTAAATGGGTAAAATTAAGATCACTTAGATCTCAATGGGCCCCTTCCCCCACAGCCAAGCAGGCGGTCACTGCCCCAGTGTCAAGGTAAGAGGCGATGGCTAAGAAATGAAGCTCACAGAACTGGCAGCAAAGAGAAAGGCCATGATTAGAGGTATCGGGTAATTCTGTGCTTTACACAAACATGCACACAGGGCTTAAAATCTTACACAGGGGGTTGGCCACCGAAGATACTTTAATTGAAAATTACAGTGTATAAAAAAAAATGACTAAGTGGCTAAGGGATTACTGTCCACATCAGTGAGCAGAGAATAAAACATTTGTTCATTCATTGGGTGAAATAATTCTGTAAACCTCAGCATGGAAGATAGATGGCAAACACCGTAAGCGAACAGAGCACCGGGTGAAACTCAGATGCTCGCATCCGCTCCTGGATGGAGACCTGGCTTGGCTTGATTTTCTGGGTCCTCCTCTATGAGTGTGGCTGAGGGAAGTCTTACCACACAAGACCCTGCAGTCTAGGGATGAGCTTCAATGACAGGGATACGGAGGGGAGCATCCTCCTGGAGCCATCTCACAAGGTCTCTGTGACACGGAGACGTGAAGGAACAGCAGAGCAGGCCCAGGGAAGTGCTGAGTGAGTGACTGTACCCGGGTAACGTGCGCTCACATGCCCTGCTGGCTCCCAGACTAGAACGTCGTATTGACGGATGACAAAACCCCCACAAAAGACCGGCTGTACATCTTCAGGGGAAAAGCCAGTTTGAAAACAGTAGTAGAAGGTACTGCTCTGACGAAGCCTTACATTTCATTAACTTATCTGCTGAAGCTTCTAAGGGAAAAGTTTAAAAATTACTGGCAAAATGAAAATGGAGGCGGCTGCTATGTAATTACTGGCAATGTCTGATTTACAGACTCTTACTTGTAACTATGTCATGTACACAAACCACTAGCTGCATTTTACTTCTGTTCTTCCCACTATTTTTTTTTTCCTGACAACAAAGCACAGAAACTGACCTAAGATGAAATGTTACTCTTTCATGCCTTCTTTCCCCTATGGAGGATTTCATACCCCCTTACTTCTTTCTCTGATCATGGCACCATCATATACGCACTCATGCTTAAGATCCTTCATCATGCCTATCCTTCTGTGTCTTTAAAGGTAGTTTACAAAATGTCATACCCAGCACTACTTGTGGACAAGTAAATCAGTCCAAGCAAACCTCACTCTGTAAGAACAGACCTTGATCAGGGAAATGAGAAGGTCCTTATATATTGTGAAATGAATTTAAATCAGATATCATCAAGATCATGCCATCCATTCTTAATCCTTTAGAAGAAAGAGAGGCATTTTGGTGGATGGGGGACACAAATTGGTAATAGTTATCTACATTGAAAATGAACATCACCTTTGCTAGAGCAAATTAGCATTTAAGGAATTTATCATGTGGACTCACAATATGGATTCAGTCACATTGGAATACAAGCACACAAGTACATGGCTGTTAATCATAGTATTGTTTGACATGGTAAACATACATGGAAACCAGAGGGATGAATTACGGTACACTCATGAGATGATATACTAGCTGTCTGTTACAGAGAATAGGTACAGAATGAGGCCCGGATGTCCACATTGGTTATAAAGTGAAAAAAGTCAGTTATGGAACATGAGACAGAGAGAGACCCTATTTTTTTCCCTTCACTCTCTTCCACAAAGGAGAATCCCACTGGCTTCTATATTCTTTTTCTCCTTCTCACCTTTCTTTCCCCACCCACCAGGCTAGTAGGCATATTTAATAGATCAGGATGGGGACCAAGTCTCTTCCTAAGAAAGACAAGAAGAGAGAAAGTGAGGAAAGGAGGGGAAAGTGAGGAAAGAAGGGGATAGTGGGGCTTTGAAATATATTCAGATGAGCGCCTCACACATTGAAAAGTGCAGAAAGAAACCACGGCTATTGTCAGGGAGCAGGAAAGGAGTGTGAAAGAAAAGGGTGGTTTTTTACCTTTCCATTGTTTTGAAAATGTCCTTTCCTAAAAGTATACATTATTCTTACCATAAAAGTTAACAGAATGTGCAGATATCTTGAAAGTACTCCTTGAAGCCTTAAAAAGCCTCTCTATTTCCATATCATCCTCTGGTTCCTAAAGAAAATCAAGTTTTATTTGTATTCAACATAATTTAAATCTTAGTTTTTAAAACTATGTACAATTTTGTTTTGGGGATTTCTTTCTTTCTTTTTTTAATTTATGGCCTACATTGATGATGCTGAGCAGACTTTCATGGGCTGGTCCAGGGGACCTCAGATGATCTGTAACACCTTCTTCAATAAGAAAATTCTTTCCAAGTTCTAAACTACCAACTGGCACACTAACTTGCAGGACCCAATTTATCATATGGCTGAGATTTGACCGAACTAAATTTTTAAATAACATTTGTGAAGTATCTTTAACTCACTTTCATTCTGCTTAATGTCTGCAGTGCTAAGGAACAGATGACCCTGCATATATAATCAGAGATACATGCACAGATACCCTCAGGGGACATATTATGAGTCAATACTAAAGATTACACATTTTGTCCTATGTGAATTAATTCTAAATTGCTTTATGGAACATAAAGAACTTAATATTTTATGTTGCATCATAAAAGGAACTTCTATTGAGTAAAAATAAGTGGAGTGGCAAGAAGGGAGTTGAGGGAAATGCATTGATTTGGATTGGATAAAAATGGAATAATGGACACCTTCTCTCAGGTTGGCAGTTATGATTTCACCAAGGTCAGCAGTGACAAAATCTCTATGAGAGTCTTGACCTCAAGCTAGTTGTTTAAAACAGTAATGTCAACATTGTAAACCTGTTACAGCAGACAGCAATCCAGTCACCTCTCAGTAACACATGCCTAACTGCCCATGTCCTTGGCTACAGGTAGACAAAAAGCTCCCCCGGAGCATCTGCTGGGCTTGCCTGGTGGCTCAGATGGTAAAGAATCTGCCTGCAATGCAGAAGACCCTGGTCAGGAAGATCCCCTGGAGGAGGAACTGGCAACCCACTTCAGTATTCTTGCTTGGAGAATTCCACAGAGGAGTCTGGTGAGCTACAGTCCATGGAGTTGCAAATAGCTGGACATGACTGAGGGGCTAACACAATAAAACAAAGAGCATCTGCTGGGAGATGGTGTAGACTGCTGAGTCCCTCACCTATGGCCCACTGCCCACTTTGGGATTCCCACCTCACAGTTTACGATTGTTAAAGGGCTTGAGGGGAGAAAGGACCAAGTCCGCCAGCATCCACCCCTCTCTCCTTTCTCTTAACTCTGTTGGTTCTGGGTTACTCATCTCCTTCTTCTCTGCTACGGGCTCTGAAAACAAACCGTTCAGTTCCCACTCATTTGAGGTGGATTGCTGCAGATTTGATTTCTTGAAATACAGAACACCGCAGAGGAACTCTGTAACAAGCTCCAGGAGGCAAAATGGAGGGAAGCTTGGAAACATGTCACCCAGCCTAAGAACAGAGGGTACATTTACAGAGTGAACATGACCTGCCAAACACCAGAGAAACATAAGCAAATGTATTCCAAACAACGTGGAGTACATTCTGGTGGATTTGGCCTCACTTACAAGAAAGGCCTCTTTGTTTGATTCAAATTTAAGTTGGTGAAACTGCCAGTTAATGAAGGGGTAAGAAAGTCCTTCAGAGAAGCCTCAGTGGGTATAGAGAAAAGAGGATTCAAAAGTACGTGCAGAAGGAGCTCCCTCAAAGGCATGCTGCCTTCTTAATGAATCAGGGGACCAACGTATGTTTCTGCACTGGGGGCAGGGGCGGCTTGGCTGCAGAAAGGAAGGGGAGGATGGATAGAAAGGGTCAGTGTGTGTCCAGCCCAGCCAGCAGCATGGGGTGAGTGGCTGCCAAGGGGGTCTGGAGGAAGGAGGATTTTCTGTCTCCTGGCTGGCATCCATTCACTCATCAGGCAGCCTGCTGTTCAGCATCCTGAGACCCAGCCCTGAGTTCAGAGAGGTAATGCCAACCATCCCCAACCTGCCTCTCATTGCAACACAGAGGCTCAGAAAGTGAACGAAGCCTTATCTCTTTGTATTCAATTCCTATTTTCTGAGAACCCGCAAGATTCATCATACCTAACAGACATTTCACGCTCATGGGAAAGTCTACAGTCTCAGCCCTCAAGGCAATCTCTTATAAGTTTGATTAAAGCTGACTCACAGTCTGGATTCCAAAGCTGTTCAACCACAAGGCAGTGGAAGAAACCACCTAGAGAAGCTCTGAAAAACGCCCTCAGGGTCACCTGGGTGCTGTGGCTGGCCTGTGGACTTCTGCCATGCACCTGGCTGGTGGGTCTGCACCATCTTTAGGTTCTTCTCTGTCTGCACCATGCTCCTGGCTTCCTGACCAAGCATGTCATTTCCAGCTTCCTTCCTTTGCCTGAACCCATATGCTAGATCCTGGACTTGCTTCTGTTCTTATCATGTGGATCCTGGTAACTTCCCCGCTCCATTGTCTTCCGAGGCTCTTCCTCAAGTGCAGACAGGTGGCACCCTGGGCTCTACTTCCCTCTCCTCCTTCTCCGAGGACCACTCCCCTGCCTGCTGTCCATGTTGCATAAGTCTAGACTGGATCCTCCCTCTGCTCAGTCCCTTAGGGCTGACATCATACGGTCTTCAGAGTTGTGAAACTCGACATCTCCCTGGAACAGTGCCTCTGCTACCCCCGGAAACTACCCCCCACCTCCAACCCCTGCAGGTCTCAGATGCTTTCAAGGCACCTTCACCACACTCGGTGACCTTGTTTCATGCTGGAGATGGCTATTCCAACCTCAGATGGTGGTATGTATGTTTCTGTGTCCTTTCTTCTAGACTGATCTATCTCATCTTCCAAACTTAGGTTCTCCAGTTCAGTTCAGTTGCTCAGTCGTGTCTGACTCTGCAATCCCATGGACTGCAGCATGCCGGGTTTCCCTGTCCATCTCCCAGAGTTTACTCAAACTCATGACATCGGTGATGTTATCCAACCATCTCATCCTCTCAACCATCTCATCCCCCTTCTCCTCCCGCCTTCAATCTTTCCCAGCATCAGGGTCTTTCTGAATGAGTCCATTCTTCCCATCAGGTGGCCAAAGTATTGGAGCTTCAGCATCAGTCCTTCCAATGAATATTCAGGACTGATTTTCTTTAGGATTGACTGGTTAGATATCCTTACAGTCCAAGAGACTCTCAAGAGTCTTCTCCAACACCACAGTTCAAAAGCATCAATTCTGTGCTCAGCTTTCTTTATAGTCCAACTCTCACATCCATACATGACTACTGGAGAAACCATAGCCTTGACTAGATGGCCCTTTGTTGACAAAGTAATGTCTCTACTTTTTAATATGCTGTCTAGGTTGGTGATAACTTTCCTTTCCAAGGAGTAAGCGTCTTTTAATTTCATGGCTGCAGTCACCATCTGCAGTGATTTTGGAGCCCCCCAAAATAAAGTCTCACACCGTTTTCATTGTTTCTCCATCTATTTGCCATGAAGTGATAGGACCAGATGCCATGTTCTTAGTTTTCTGAATTTTGAGTTTTAAGCCTACTTTTTCACTCTCTTCTTTCACTTTCATCAAGAGGCTCTTTAGTTCTTCACTTTCTGCCATAAGGGTGGTGTCATCTGCATATCTGAGGTTATTGATATTTCTCCCAGCAATCTTGATTCCAGCTTGTGCTTCATCCAGTCCAGCGTTTCTCATGATGTACTCTGCATGTAAGTTAAATAACTGGGGTGACAATATACAGCCTTGACATACTTCTTTCCTGATTTGGAACCAGTCTGTTGTTCCACGTCCAGTTCTAACTGTTGCTTCCTGACCTGCATACAGATTTCTCATGAGGTAGGTCAAGTGGTCTGGTATTCCCATCTCTTTAAGAATTTTCCACAGTTTGTTGTGATCCACACAGTCAAAGGCTTTGGTGTAGTCAAAAAAGCAAAAGTAGATGTTTTTCTGGAACTCTCTTGCTTTTTCCATGATCCAGCAGATGTGGGCAATTTGATCTCTGGTTCCTCTGCCTTTTCTAAATCCAGCTTGAACATCTGGAAGTTCACAGTTCACGTTCTGTTGAAGCCTGGCTTGGATAATTTTGAGTATGACTTCACTAGCATGTGAGATGAATACAATTGTGTGGTAGTTTGAATATTCTTTGGCATTTCCTTTCTTTGGGATTGGAATGAAAACTGACCTTTTCCAGTCTTGTGGCCACTGCTGAGTTTTCCAAATTTGCTGCCATATTGAGTGTAGCACTTTCACAGCATCATCTTTTAGGATTTGAAATAGCTCAACTGGAATTCCATCACCTCCACAGCTTTAGGTTCTTAGCCTATTGCAAACCAGGGTCCCACACCCACCAATGCCAAACTCTCAGCACCAGACTTTAACACTGCTATTCCTCCTGAAGTTCCTCTGATCTGGGGTGAAACACACACTGGCCTGGAGGAGCTGAGACTAGTCAAGAAACAATGAGCAACAGTCCCTTCCTCTGACTCAGTGATGTGTTTGACAGGGCTGTCTCCCTGCTCTCCAGCTCGGGTCATAAGGCGGTTAGGAGGTCAGATGATTCAAGTGAAGGCACCCCAGCAACCATGAAGCCCTGAGAAGTGAAAGAAACCAGCACTGCTGTCAGCCAGACGGAGGGTCCCGAACCGCGTCCATCAGCAGAGCTAATGCCACAGCCCCAGCGCACAAGCTGCGTCTGTGCTGCACTCCTCTCTGCCCCCCTTGCCCCGGGCCCTGCACTTGCCTTTGCCACCTGGAGCAGCACACTTGATTAGAATCGCCGGCTCCATATAGAGACAGCATCTCACTAGTCCCTGCACAGACACAGCGCCTGACACATGGAAGGAACTTCATAATGATGAATGAACACATCAGTGAACAAAGGTTTGGCTTTACACATCAAGCGAGCAGCAGATGCAGCACTCTTATAAAGCAGCTCTGATGAGCATGAGGTCACATTTTTGAGTCTTTGCCCCTTACTCTAGCCTGTGCCCTCGACTCACCTGTAGGGTTCCATGGTCCGGATGCCGTAGAACAGCGCCTCCTCCAGCAGCCCGAGGTTGATGCAGGCGTCCATGGCGCAGTCGAGCACCTTCAGCTGGTAGATGTTGATATCAGGAAGCCGCTCAGCGTTACTGCTTATGATCGACTGGCACATGGCCAGAACCTGTTCCCACTCTGTTATTAACCTCAGTTAAGGATTCATTGTGTTCATCAAGAGAAAACAAAAGTGAAAGGAAATTCTCTACAACGCTGAAGAGCTCCCAGGCACAGGAGGAAAGAAAGTGCCCATTATTTTGCGCAAATGAGCTGCCTGAAAACACACTTGAGAAACAAAACATGTAAGTGGCGTCTCAGAGAAGGAATTCTGTTTACATCAACAAGCCATCTTCCAACCAAGCCTGTGCTTTGGGGGCTTAGATTTCCAGAGAGCCATTCTTTCCTCCTAGTCCTACTAGATGAATTCTCCTGAAACCTAGTCCTCAAATGAATGCAGCTACTTATTAAACTCAGCTAAAGACTAAGTTCACTTTATAGTTAGCTGCTGTTTCAAAACTCATCTGAAATTAAAGACGCTTTAGAGAGATTCCTTTTAAAAAAAGGAGGCGCTCATTTTTGCTTCTGTGTCATTTGAACCTTGGGCATATATGAAACCAAAAACACAACCCATAGGCACACACAAGGGAAAGCAATTGAAAAAAATCCATTCCGCTGGATCTCAAATTTTTTGAGTATAAAACAAAAGTGATCCAAGTCTATCCTTAAACAATGTGTGTGTGCTCAGCCAAATCTGCTTCTTCCAGCATTCAGACTCTCAGGGCACTGCTTTCCAATACATTAGTAAACAGTTTAAATAAACCAATCAAGTCAACTATGTGAGTGGGAGCTCATATCTTTCTTTTTTAACTTTTTATTTTATTTTGTATTGGGGAGGGGCTTCCCTGGTGGCTCAGATGGTAAAGCATCTGCCTGCAATGCAGGAGACCTGGGTTTGATGCCTGGGTCAGAAAGATACCCTGGAGAAGGGAATGGCAGCTCACTCCAGTAGTCTTGCCTGGAGAATTCCATGGACAGAGGAGCCTGGGGAGCTATAGTCCATGGGGTGGCAAAGAGTCAGACATGACTCAAAAACTATCACTAATATTACAGCCAATTAATGTTGTGGGAGTTTCAGGTGAACAGCAAAGGGACCCAGCATTACATATACATGTATCCATTCTCCCCTAAACTCCCAAGAGCTCATATGTTTATTAATCCTCACAAGAAGTATATAATCCTCAGAAGGCAGAACACCTGGCACTACAGGCCTGACTTCCTGGGTAGAACTTCAAGCAACAAAATTCACAGCTAACAAGCCTTTCTGTACATGACGCTCTATCATTTTAGGCTGAGTCCTGTCTCTGAGGAGTTAACTGTGGTCTTGGAAGAGGTACATTTACTGAAGAAAAGTGACTTGGTGGCTTTCTGTTTTACTCACCTGACGTGTGTGCTTAAAGTTTACTGCACGTATTCCCTAGAGGCTGGGGGAGGCGGTGTCTTAGGCAATGCACTGGTTTTGTAACAAACTCCAGGCTAACCTCTGTGGCTTTTCATCCTAGGATTAGATATGTGATGGATTATCACGAGGAACAACTGTCTCTTACACAATAACCCAGACATTTCTGTGGCAAGACTCTGACCCTATTTTAACATCAAGTTGTGTGACTTCCAGTATTATTTGCCTATTCATTTATATACGCTCCAACTCATTTTAAAGAGGTTTGGGGTGACAAGCCTTGGAAGTAAAAGCCAGATGCAGCCGCTGATAGGAATACATCTGCTTTATGCCCCAGCAAGCTGGCAGGAACCACATGACGACTTCCCTTCGCAACACTGGCAAGTCTCCTGGCAAACAAGGTAAACCTTTCCTGTAAAAACACCTCAGTGAGCAAAAAAATGGAATAATTTTAACTAAGCGGCTTTTCTCCCAAGCTAATGCTGACATGTATAATGTTTGCTCAAAAATGTAGTCCCTGGCATTTGCTGGGTGTTGACCACAAGTCCCTCTCTTCCAGTGAGGAGAGCAGGGCAGACAGCCTACCCGAAGAGAAAAGAGTGCTGATGCCAGGACAGGCACCTTTCTGCAGAGTTTACCATGACTGCAAGAGAATTGAGGGGGGGAGAGAAAGGGGAACACACTGAATCCCCCTGGGAGCTAACTTCTTGAGACTCAAAGACTGACAACCCTGGCTCTTAGAATTGTCCACTGCTTACAATCCTCCCATGGTCCCCGAGCCTATACGTAACACCTAGTCTGGTGCACGACACTGAAGCAAGGCCCTGCCACGCTCCCGTCTCTCACACTGAGCAACTCTAACTGGGCTGCAGGCGGCTGCGCCTTCCGCGCAGGCACAGGCTTCTCCCTCAGGGTCTCCCCTTTTCCACTGCCTGCCTGGTGAGCTCCTTCTAACCCTCCCGGGCAGTTGCCTCCTCTGTGAAACCTTTAACCTCTGTGAAACCTTTAACCTCCCAAAGTTGACTGCTATGCTTTCAATGTCCCTCAGATATTAATCTATGTATTTACTACCCAGCTACTCATGACGGGGGGTGGGGGGGGGGGTGGGGGGAGTACCGGCTTGTGTCTTCTTAATCCTGCCTGGACCATAAGGTGGGTTATAACCAGTAAGGCGCCTGGCACAGTGTTCATCGTCAGTAAAGCTCATCCCATTGAGACTGAACTGATCATCCTCGGGCCCTAATTTCTCTGCAGGGCACTACACGGAACAAGTCTTTTCTGCAGTGTAACAACAGCTCTCCGGGCCTGAGAACAGCCATCTTGCTCTCAGATTCAACTGCTTGCCAAATGTCTCCCATCCTGTCCGCAGAGTTTCAAATACCACTTGATCCTGGTTCCATTCCCCAAAACTCATTTTCTTCTCTACCCCTTTGAATGTGTCCTACCCCAAACTGAAGAGAAAATCTTAGAAATGATTGGACTAATACTATTTCCTTTCTCATTTTCTATTCTCTAGTTCTACTAATGAAGTCCAAGATGACAGGAGTGGTTTGCTTTTTTTTTCTCGGGTGGAGGGGATTATATCATACTCTTAAGTTTTATTGAATTTTGATGTGTACTAAAACCCTTAAAATTCTTTCACAGATTCTGCCATCAAACTTTATATATATTTATACACTTGAACTTTTTGGCCCAAATAGAAGATGTGAGATACCCTCTTACTGAATTTCATCTTCATCTCAGGCATCATTGCATCATTCAAACCTTCAAAGATCTTTTGAGCTCTTGATTTTGTCATCCCAGCTCTGTCATCCTTCCAGTCCAAATACTTTTGAGAATCTGATGAACCTGTGCCCTGCATCCTCAGACAAGGTGCTGAAGCAAAGGTGGAAGAGCACTGGTTTGGGAACAGGACACCCCACAGTGACAGCGATCCACTAAGCATCAGTTCTGCAGTTTGGCTCTTCAACCATTTAATGAGACGTCTGGTCACTCTAGCATCTAGCATAAATCTCTTGGTTACTTTTTAAAAATCAAATCTTTCTGAAGTCCACATACAAACTTTACCAAAGAAAGCCATGACTCTGCGAACTCACCCGCTCTTAAGGAACCCCTGCAGCATCCTGGCGATCACAGCTTCCTTTCCATTCCTTTCCTTCCTTTCCATTCCACAGCTCGAGATTCTTTACCAATACTGCTAACAACAATCAAAACTGGACTATAGATTTTAGAAATTACTTATTTCACCTTTAAAAAATAGGAACATTTGTCTAACTGCCTCTCCTGCTCTTTTACAACTCTTTAAAGAACACTGTATTTTGGAAACCTCATTTATAGATTTTCTTAGTGCCTGGGATATAATTTATCTGACGATGTTTTGCAATCTTTTTTTTTTTTTTTTCAGTTTCCTTTTGTCACATTTTTGCTCAAGCTAATTCCACTCCTGGAAGTGGCTCCCTCTCAGCCTCTGCCTGTATAAACCTTGTCCCTGATTTGGGCTACTTTTCACACAGTATAACATCGGTGGAGCTTTCCCAGAGGACCTCCATCATAAATGGTCTCTCCTTACTCTAAAGTGTACCCACTCACGGTCCTTACTATTTATGCCAAGAAAACATACTGCGTAGCACCGCTGACTACCACTGTAGTCATGACTACAGTCATTAAATTATAAGGATTTTAAGTTATACATTATAGAGATGTAGGTCATGGGAGGAAGGGAATCCAGAAATTTGTTACCTTGTACATATGTAAAGAGAGTACTCCATACTATCCTACTAATCCTAGCTATAAATTTTGATTATCAACTAATAATGGTGAGGAATTCACATTGACCTTACCACAATCTTCCCTCACCATTACTGAAATTGTTGGCTGGGGACAGGGATGCAGCCTGTGCCTGTGGAACAGAATGAAGCTCTCTGGCTCATGGAGAGGTCAAAGCCTGGACTTGGATTCATTAATACCAGGCTCCAACCAGTAAGGAAGCAATCCTATAAACAACTCAGTCCATAGGTAAAAGGATACTCCAATGTGCCTTCAGTTCTTCAATTTTTTTCAGGGATTCTTGGACTTCCTTCCATACTTGTTCATCACCAGTCAGCATATCAGCATCCTGTTCAGGCCACATTGAAAGAACAAAGGAAGACAAATTCCTCAATTTAAAAAATGGGCAAGAATAGACATTTCTCCAAAGAAGATATTCAAATGACCAATGAGCACATGAAAAGATGCTCAACATTATTAGCCAACGGGGAAATGCAAATCAAAACCATAAGGAGATATCACTTTGCACCTACTAGAATGGTTATAATAAAAAAGATAATAAAATGTTGATAAGGTTGTGGACAAATTGATATCCTCGTACATTACTAGTAGGAAAGTAAAATAGTGTAGCCACTTTGGAAAACAGTTTGGCAGTTACTCTAAAAGTTAAACAGAGTTATTATATAACAATTCCACTCCTTCCATATATGTCCAAGAGAAATGAAAATATATGTTCATACAAAAACTTAAGCATAAATGTTCACAGTTACATCATTCATAGTAACAAACAAAGTGGAAACAATCCAAATACCATCAACTAATGAATGGGTAAATAAAATGTGGCGTAGTTACACAATACAATGCTAGTTGACAATAAAAAGAACCGAAGTACTACAACATGTACAGCATAGATAAACAGGAACAACATCATGCTAAGTGAAAGAATTCACTAACAACCACATATTACATGATTTCACCAATATGAAATGCTCAGAATAGATAAATCCATACAGACAGTTAAGTAGATTAGCAAATGGCTGGGGCAGGAGGGTGTAAGTACACAGAATTGAGGAGGGACTGTTAATGATTTTTTAGGGGTGATGAAAATGTTTAAAAGCAATCCTGGTGATAGTTGTAATCACTTTCTGATGTGATGAAAAGCTATACATTGCTACACAAAAAGCTATCAAACTGTACACTGTAACTGAATTGTATCCTATGTGAATTATGCCTCAGTAAATATATTCATATTTGTATGTATGAATATATTCAGGCTTCCCTGGTGGCGCTAGTGGGAAAGAACTTGTGTGCCAATGCAGGAGATAAAAGAGACTCGGGTTCAATCCCTGGGTTGGGAAGATCCCCTGGAGGAGGCCATAGCAACCCACTCCAGCATTCTTGCCTGGAGAATCCCTTGGACAGGGGAGCCTGGTTGGCTACAGTCCATAAGATCATAAAGAGTCAGACATGACTGAAGCACCTTAGTGCACAAGCATGTATGTATTTATCAGGAAAGAGAACAGAGGCAAGAGCAAAAATCATTTGTCAGGAGACCCATGAATAACACTTGAATCAAATATTGAGTCATCAATCAAAATGAGGATAGGTAAAATATGAGTACAATTATACCCATGTGAACCAATTTGATTACTATGAAAACTAAAAAAAGAAAAACCAATAATTTAAAAAGTAATTCAGAGCTTCACAGGTGTCTCAGTGGTAAAGAATCCACCTGCAATGCAGGAGATGTGGGTTCAATCCCTGATCAGGGAAGATCCCACACGCCTCAGAACAACTGAACCATTGCGCCTGTGCTCTAGGTCCTGGGAGCTGCAACTACTAAAGCCCGAGTGCCCTAGGGCCCGTGCTCCACTACAAGACAAGCCACTGCGATGAGACACCTGAGTACCACAACTAAAGGGTAGCTCCCACATGCTGCACGCAGCTGGGGAAAACTTTGTGAAGCAACAAAACCCTGGCCCAGCCAAAAATAAACTAAAATATTTTTTAAAAGGCAATCCAAAATGAAAGTAGGAGTTACCGTTTATTCATTGTCCATCCTCCCACTGGGTCCTCTATTTGTCCTATATGTCTACATTTTAAGAACTCATAGCCACATGTGGCTGTGGCTCCCACACTGGGCAGTATAGACATATTAGAACAATTTTGTCATCACAGAAAGTTCTACTGGATGGTGCTGCTTTGACGAGGTTAATCAAAGGGTAAGAAATTCTGGGGCACTTCCTTGGAGGTCCAGTGGCTAAGACTCTGCACTCCCAATGCAAGAGGCCTGGGTTCGATCCCTGGATCAGAAACTAGATTCCACACGCCAAGACTAAAGATCCTACAATGAAGATCAAAGATCCCATGTGCTACAATGAAGACCGGGCACAGCCAAACAAGTTAATTAAAAAGGTAAGAAATTCTCAGACTCTACTCAAAACCAGGTATTCCATATCCACTAGATTCTCAGTGGGGGTCAGGGAGAAGAGCAATTCTAGGAAGTTATGTCAAATCACAGCCACTGTGTGGTGATGGTTAAACTGAAGGAGGGCAGACTTTTTCGAACTCTATGTATTTCCCTAGAGATTCTTACGTACCTTCTAGGGAAGGTTTATATCAACAGAATGACCCCTGTGAGAATCACTCCCTGCGTAAATAAGCCTGTGTTACTGGTGGGAAGATACAAGTCACTCGGGTGTGCCAGGGCAGGAGGGAAAAAAAAAGAGGGCTACCAAGTGCCACAGAAAAGAGATCTCAAGTACAGAGAGAAGCAGAGGGGTTATGTATGAGGAAATTGTGTGTGTGTGTGTGTGTGTGTGTGAGAGAGAGAGAGAGTGTGTGTGTGTGTCTGTGTAACAGGGCTTTATGAGTCTCTCCATATATGTGCTGTACACATGTATAATATGACAGGATGGTTTTTAAAAAGACACCATAAATGGACTCTGCTTCGTTTATGAAATTCTAAATAAGAACCTAGCTTTCTGTATGTATAGGAGGGAAATAAAAAATCAATTGCTTTAAAAGAGGTAAACATCAATTTCCCACCAAATACCTGCTCTAAGTCCGTCTTCATCTCCTGAAGCCTCAGTTCCAACACGTGACTCCAGAGCCTTGAGTAACTTCCCAGTGCCTCCCAGATAAAGCCCACATATTAAATCTCGACAACCACGGCCATTCTTGATTAAATTTTTGTTTTATATTTCACTACTGGCAGCTGAAACCTTAGGCTCTAGGCAAAATGTCTCACTTGTTAGTCTTTATGGTAGGGAGAAAAACGGATCCCCAAAAAAGTCCACATCCTGATCCCCAAAACCTGTGAATATGTTAGCTTACATGGCAAACAGGAATTAAGTTGCAGGTGGGACTAAGATTGTTGGTCAGCTGACTTTAAAGAAATCATCCTGGACCACCCAGGTGGACCCAGTGGAATCACAAGGGTCCTTAAAGGTGGAAAGAGGCAGAAGAGAAGGTCAGAGCAATGTGACGTGAGGAGGACTCAACCTGCTCTTGCTGGCCTGGAAGATGGAGGAAGGGACCCTCAGGTCAAGGAGTACAGGCAGCTTCCAGAAGCTGGTGGTCAGGGAAATGGATTCTAGCCTGGAGCCTCTAGAAAGAGGGTAGCCTTGCCGAGACCTTGATTTTAGCCAAATGAGGCTCCTGTCAGGCTTCTGATCCACAGACTATAGATAAGAAGTTTGTGCTAAGTCACTAATTTAATGATAATTTGTTATAGCAGCCACAGGAAATGAATACAGTCCATGACATACTTCTGCTTTTGCGACCACTGGAGTTTGGCACATACCTTCCCAGTGCATGTGTGGGTCCTAAGTTGCATCAGTAGTGTTGGATTCTTTGCAAATCTATGGACTGTAGCCCACCAGGCTCCTCTGTCCATGGGATTTTCCATGCAAGAATACTGGAGTAGATTGTTATGCCCTCCTCCAGGGGATCTTCCTGAACCAGGGGTCGAACTCACATCTCTTGCACCACCTACATTGGCAGGCGGGTTCCTTAACATTAGTGCCACCTGGGAAGCCCACCCTCCCAGTATCTGAAGGTAATTAATTTGATCACTCACCTATTCAATTAGTATCTACTGAGTGCTGTAGGCATTGCTCTAGGATAGAGAAGTAAATCTGATTTCGGTGTTGACCATCTGGTGATGTCCATGTGTAGAGTCTTCTCTTGTGTTGTTGGGAGAGGGTGTTTGCTATGACCAGTGCATTCTCTTGGCAAAACTCTATTAGCCTTTTGCCCTGCTTCATTCTGTATTCCAAGGCCAAATTTGCCTGTTACTCCAGGTGTTTCTTGACTTCCTACTTTTGCATTCCAGTCCCCTATAATGAAAAGGACATCTTTTCTGGGTGTTAGTTCTAAAAGGTCTTATAGGTCTTCATTGAACTATTCAACTTCAGCTTCTTCAGCATTACTGGTCGGGGCATAGACTTGGATTACTGTGATATTGAATGGTTTGCCTTGGAAATGAACAGAGATCATTCTGTCATTTTTGTGATTGCATCCAAGTATTGCATTTCGGACTCTTCTTGACTATGATGGCTACTCCATCACATACATCACCACATGGACATCGCCAGATGGTCAACACCAAAATCAGACTGATTATATCTTTTGTAGCCAAAGATGGAGAAGCTCTATATAGTCAGCAAAAACAAGACCAGGAGCTGACTGTGGCTCAGATCACGAACTCCTTATTGCCAAATTCAGACTTAAATTGAATAAAATGGGGAAAACCACTAGACCATTCAGGTATGACCTAAATTAAACCCCTTATGATTATACAGTGGAAGTGAGAAATTTAAGATTTAAGGAACTAGATCTGACACAGTGCCTGATGAACTATGGATGGAGGTTCGTGACACTGTACAGGAGACAGGAATCAAGACCATCCCCAAGAAAAAGAAATGCAAAAAAGCAAAATGGCTGTCTGAGGAGGCCTTACAAATAGCTGTGAGAAGAAGGGAAGCAAAAACCAAAGGAGAAAAGGAAAGATATACCCATTTGAATGCAGAGTTCCAAAGAACAGCAAGGAGAGATAAGAAAACCTTGCTCAGTGATCAATGCAAACAAATAGAGGAAAACAATAGAATGGGAAAGACTAGAGATCTCTTCAAGAAAACTAGAGATACCAAGGGAACACTTCATGCAAAGATGGGCTCGATAAAGGACAGAAATGGTATGGACCTAACAGAAGCAGAAGATATGAAGAAGAGGTGGCAAGAATACACAGAAGAACTGTACAAAAAAGATCTTCAGGACCCAGATAATCACGATGGTGTGATCACTCACCTAGAGCCAGATATCCTGGAATGTGAAGTCAAGTGGGCCTTAGGAAGCATCACTACAAACAAAGCTAGTGGCGGTGATGGAATTCCAGTTGAGCTATTTCAGATCTAAAAGATGATGCTGTGAAAGTGCTGCACTCAATATGCCAGCAAATTTGGAAAACTCAGCAGTGGCCACAGGACTGGAAAAGGTCAGTTTTCATTCCAATCCCTAAGAAAGGCAATGCCAAAGAATGCTTAAACTACAGCATAATTGCACTCACTTCACGCTAGTAAAGTAATGCTCAAAATTCTCCAAGCCAGGCTTCAGCAATATGTGAACCGAGAACTTCCAGATGTTCAAGCTGGTTTTAGAAAAGGCAGAGGAACCAGAGATCAAATTGCCAACATCCGCTGGATCATCGAAAAAGCAAGAGAGTTACAGAAAAAAACATCTATTTCTGCTTTATTGACTATGATAAAGCCTTTGACTGCGTGGATCACAATCAACTGTGGAAAATTCTGAAAGAGATGGGGATACCAGACCACCTGACCTGCCTCTTGAGATACCTGTATGCAGGTCAGGAAGCAACAGTTAGAACTGGACATGGAACAATGAACTGTTTCCAAATAGGAAAGGGAGTATGTCAAGGCTGCATATTGTCACCCTGCTTATTTAACTTATATGCAGAGTACATCATGAGAAACGCTGGACTGGATGAAGCACAAGCTGGAATCAAGATTGCTGGGAGAAATATCAATAACCTCAGATACGCAGATGACATCACCCTTATGGCAGAAAATGAAGAAGAACTAAAGAGCCTCTTGATGAACGTGAAAGAGGAGAGTGAAAAAGTTGGCTTAAAGCTCAATATTCAGAAAACTAAGATCATGGCATCTGGTCCCACCACTTCATGGGAAATAGATTGGGAAACAGTGGAAACAGTGGCTGACTTTATTTTTCTGGGCTCCAAAATCACTGCAGATGGTGACTGCAGCCATGAAATTAAAAGACGCTTACTCCTTGGAAAGGAAAGTTATCACCAACCTAGACAGCATATTAAAAAGTAGAGACATTACTTTGTCAACAAAGGGCCATCTAGTCAAGGCTATGGTTTTTCCAGTAGTCATGTATGGATGTGGGAGTTGGACTATAAAGAAAGCTGAGCACAGAAGAACTGATGCTTTTGAACTGTGGTGTTGGAGAAGACTCTTGATAGTCCCTTGGACTGCAAGGAGATTAAACCAGTCCATTCTGAAGGAGATCAGTTCTTGGTGTTCATTGGAAGGACTGATGTTGAAGCTGAAACTCCAATACTTTGGCCACCTGCAGCAAAAATCTGACTCATTTGAAAAGACCCTGATGCTGGGAAAGATTGAGGGCGGGAGAAGAGGACGACAGAGGATGAGATGGTTGGATGGCATCACCGCCTCAATGGAGATGAGTTTGGGTGAACTTCGGGAGCTGGTGATGGAGAGGGAGGCCTGGCATGCTGCGGTTCATGGGGTCGCAAAGAGTCAGACACGACTGAGCGACAGAACTGACTGAGAAAAGTAAAAGACATCAGACAATGTCAGTGTTCACAGTGAGGAGGGAGGAGGGGCTCTGTGTATGACAGAATACACACACACACACGTAAAAATATATTTGTCAGAGAGAGAAACAAACGGGAAAGAGGGAAGGGGAACACTGGGCCCAGGGCGTTTAGGGTGATCGGGAAAGGCATTGCTGAGCAGATGACTCATGAGTGAAGGAGGAGGTGAGGAGCAGAGACAAGAATTCTAGGGAGAGTGAACAGTAAGTCCCACAGCACAGAAGCAGGTGCAGGCCTGAATGTTCCAGGAGCGACAAGGAGGCCAGACCTGGGCTGTCGTTTGTGTGCATGTGACATCATCCTCATTCAAAGGTAAGTGAAAGCGTTAGTTGCTCAGGTGAGTTGGACTCTTTGTGACCCCATGGACTATAGCCCGCCAGGCTCCTGTGTCCATGGGATTTCCCAGGCAAGAATACTGGAGTGGGTTGCCATTTCCTTCTCCAGAGGATCTTCCTGACCCAGGAATTGAACCTGGGTTTCCCCATATCAAAGAGGTTCTTTACCTCTTTGATTCTGCCACTTCCAAATACCAGGCACAGAACCCTGTATGGAACAAAAGCTCACTTAAACATCTGCAGAATGGCTCTGGAAGGAGAAAATGAACATTTACATGATAACAATCGGAATGGCTCTTACATGTCTCTCTATTCCTCTCACCATCCCCATAGAGCATCAATACCTATAATTTACAAAGGTGGCACAAGATAGTCCTAAAGCTTAAGTAACCACTACAAATGTCCCTTCTACATTGAATTGCCAGAGGTAAGATTCAAATCCAAGTCTGTCTGGCTCCAGAGCCCATGCTCTTTCCACCATCTTCATGTTTAATTTGAATTTGCTTTTTTTCCTAGGCTTGCTTAAAAGGTAAAACTCATGTCTGTGAGACAGTAAGTTGAACATATATTCAACTCAATCAATTTAATTTAATTGATCATAGACCAAGTCCTCTGATCTTCCTAGTCTTAGCACTTGGAAAAGGCAATGGACTCCTCCAGCATGGAACCCACAATGGGACCTGTATTCTTTCACCAAGCAGAGTGAGACCATGGCCCAAGGCAGAACAATTTCATACGGGAATTATATTCACAACGAAATCCCCACCATTATCTGAGTAACTATTCTTTGGGTTGAGCCTTAGGCTTTATTTGCTTAATAGAAGAGCAGGCAAGCTTGGAAATTGTTTCCAAACATTCAGAAACAATAGCCCTAGGGAACACTATATATTGGAGCTAGACATTCACTAACAGTTAACCATCCACACCTGGAGTGTTTCACCAAGGTGACAGTCTCCACTTCCAGGTTCCCAACACACCTCCCCTCACTGCCATGCCCTGACCCTCCCAATTCCATTCTCCCATAACTGTCCCTAAAATGGGGCCAGTCAGGAGGGGACCATTCAAAGGGGAGTGTGTGTGTGTATGTGTGTAATGTATATACACAGAGAGACTACTTAGGAAAGCAGAACTTAAATCTTCTCCTTTTTCAATCTGCAAATAGAGGAGTAAATTAGTGTGCTCTTTTCACAGCCCCTGAGGTATGAAATTAGTAAATTTATTTCATTATTTCTTATCCAAATGTATCAAAGATGTTTGCTATCATTTAGGAAAAAAAAATTTTTAATTCCTTTTCGAATTTCAGCTTTACCTTGTAAAAGGGGCTTGAGTGAATGAGTCCTGATATTTGTTTTCAGTGGTGGGAGAATATTTTATTTATAAAATATATATTATACATTATATATGTATATATGTGTGTGTGTGTATGTGTATGTTTTGTTTTGAAATCAAATGTAGTATTGCTAAGTTTTCTACAAATGATAAACATAACTCAGACTATAAGCAGAAGGACTCCAAAGAAGGCTCTCTCTGCTGGGAAATTATAAAGAGAATTGAGAACATGTTGGTTCCAGCCCCAGCAGCGCCTCTGTCCTGACCCCTGCGTGTCCCTGCGACATCCTCCTTTGTCTGCCCCCAGCTTCCTCACTGGTGAAACAAGAAGCTGGTCTCATGACCACCTGACCACTTTAGAGCCTAGAGCAGTGCAGAGCTAGTTCGGCTCTTCTTCTGGTAACCACTCCCCCACACAGCTCCAGAAGAGTCTTTAAAAAGTGACTCCATTTTAAACAAGAAAAACATGGAAACAGTTCGTCCAAGGCAGGACTGTGCCAGCTCTTCTCAGAATCTGGGTAGGAATGAATCTCCTGAATCTCTCCCTTCAACTACTCAGGCTCCTCTATCTGCCCCCGCCCTCTCAGTGGCCAGGTACAAACTCCCCAACAATCTGAATTATCGCTCTTGATATTTGACTCTTTCTCGTTCATTCCCATTCTTTTCTCTCCCAGCCCCGCCTCAAATCTGACCCATCCCCTGGCTCCATCTTACTGCCAGTATACCTACTCTTCCAAGCGGAATCTTTGCCCTTTGGACTCTGCCAGGACTAGGATTGGAGTTTTCTGCTCTTTCCTTGCCACTTCCCAGTTGGCGCTAGTGGTAAAGAAGCCATCTGCCAATGCAGGAGACATCAGAGATGTGGGTTTGATCCGGGTCAGGAAGATCCCTGGAGAAGGAAATGGCAACCCACTCCAGTATGCTTTCCTGGAGAATCCCATTGCGGACTATAGTCCATGGGGTTGCAAAGAGTCTTAGATTGCCATTTCCATTCATTTCTCCAGCTTTCTTCCCATTTGTCTTTTAGGAGGCAGTCTCAAATGTTCTCAGTTAGGAAATCTTGTCTATCCACCCTCTGAGACAACCTAGCCCTCCTGAAGCATCATAGCCGCTCTGCAAACCCCTCTTAAAAAAAAAAAAAGTTAAGAAAAACCTAATTCTATTTGTTTATGTATGTACTTATTTTTGGCTGTGCTGGGTCTTTATTGCTGTGCCGGCTTTCTCTAGTTGCGGCAAGCAGAGGTTATTCTCTCGTGGTGCGCAGGCCTCACACTGCAGTGACCTCTCTTGTAGAGTAAGGGCTCCAGGGCGTGTAGGCTCAGTAGTTGTGGCCTGGGGTTAGTTGCCCTGTGGCATTTGAGATCTTCCTGGCTCATAGATCAAACTTATGCCTCCTGCACTGGCAGGCGGATTCTTTACCACTGAGCCACCAGGGAAATCTTGCAATCCTCTCTCTTAGCGTCAAGGTGTCATTAATGATCTAATGTTTCTTCAATTAGCTCAGAACTTCTTGAGGGACCTTGACCTAATCATATCTATTCCCCGGGCCATCATGGTGAGCTATTCAGTAAATGTCTGGTGACAGAGTAGATGACTGCAGAGAGAGGGAACATCTACAATCCACAGGTAACAGTATTATAAGAGTAAAACAACTTGGACTTCCTTGGTGTCCAGTGGTTACGAATCAACATGGGTTTGATCCCCAGTCTGAGAAGATCCCTCATGCTGTGGGGCAGCTAAGCACTTGCGTCACAACTACTGGGCCCGTGCCCTAGAGCCTGTGCTCCACAACAAGAGAAGCCACGGCAATGAGAAGCCCGCGCGCCCCAACTAGAGGGTTGCCCCTGCTCTCCACAGCTAGAGAAAGCCCGAGAACAGCAGCAAAGACCCAGCACAGCCAAAAATAAAACAATACATTATTTAAACTACAAAAAAAGAACAAAATACCTTAATTCTGCAACAACAAGGGCAACCTCAACCGAGGAAACAGAAGATTATTCTCTTTACTCCATATTTCTATCTTGACTTATTTCTAATACTACTATGCCAATAGTTATGTTGGAAAATGGCATGTTCTTACTGGAACTGTTGGTATTTACCAAACGACTAGATATGTGTCTAGAACCTAAAGGCGACCTCTACCCCAGCATACGGAATCCCACCCAGGCTCACGAGCTCTGTTCCCAGACAGCAGCATCAAGACTGTTTGCAAGTGAGCTCTGTTGACTCCCCTGGTTTCTACCTCCAACATCACCCCGAGCCTCCTGCCACTCAGTTGGCAGACTGGCCCCTGCCCTCAACTACCCGTGGATGGATCAGCAAGGCCATCCAATTTCCCCCATGCAAAGCTGCTCAACAAATAAACGTTTTTCCCTTAAGAGTAAAAAATAGGTTCCAGATGATATGAGACAATCCACTACATCAAAGGGTGTCAGTCCGCACAGTTACATTCAGTTGGCCAAATGCTTCCTCTGGGTTTCAGAGTAGGCAGCATCCCTGCCAGCTGCCAGTGGTCCCTGATAGAACTGGAAATCTGAGTCTCTATTCATAGAGTAAGGCTGGAATCCAGCAGGACTGGTTGAGCACATCCTTGGGGAAGTGGCCAGTGGCTCTATCAGGTTCAAACATCAGAGGCAGCCATCCAGACCTACTCTGCATCTGGAACACTTACACAGATGTGTTCACTTGGCTCACAAGCATTTGATGTTGAAACTCTTGCACTGGGTTAATTTCAGATGGTTCACATTAAGAGGAAAAGGAGAAAGGCAATCTGCTTCTCTGTACTTCCTGTTATCCAATCCTCATGCAAACTCTAATTAGATTGGATTGGAGAGAGATGAGTACAGGATGGGAAATAAAATTACTGAACACATAAACTTTTCCAGTAATTCAATAATTCTAGTGTCTTAAAAGAAGAAGTTTTTTGTGGTCTGTTGTGTTTCTACAGCAAAATGAGGCTCAAATATAGTGTCTGCACTTAGGAGAGAAATTGGAAAGTCCTGAAATCAAAATTATGGGAGAAACAAAGTTTAATTTGCAGTGCTTTTTACTGAGGTCCTCTGGTTCATAGATAATATACTGAAACTAATAAATTAATATGGGCTTCCCTGGTGGTTCAAATGGTAAAGAATCCATGTGCAATGTGGGAGACCTGGGTTCAATATCTAGGTTGGGAAGAGCCCCTGGAAAAGGGAACAGCTACCCATGCCAGTATTCTGGCCTGGAAAATTCCATGGACAGAGGAAGCTGGCTGGGTACAGTCCATGGGGTCATAAAGAGTCAGACACAACTGAGCAACTTTCACTCACACACTCACTCAATAGATTAATATACAACATCATTCAAAATCTTTATGATCCACAGGAAATAGCTCTACAGGAACCAATTTCCACCTCTTTTGAAAAAAAAAAAAAAACTGAAAACATTTCAGATTTAATGTGAGGGGAAAAATAGCTCTTTCATAAAGTGGAAAAATGGTTAAAAATAGAGCATTCACTCTTATTCATATCAACCACAAACCAGTCAGTGGGCATTATGGACAGAGAAGAAGAAAAAGAATCTTCTCTCAATGAAGCATGCTCAACTTGCAGAATGTTCTAATTAGCAATTAACAAGCAACGGTACACAATAATTAGAACTTAGTGAAAGGAACACTGGATTTAGCCCTAAAATGAATCTCGGCTCCATAGCTGAGTGATCTTGGCTAGATATTTAATCTAGCTAAAGCTAAGTTTTTCAGTGGTAACAATCCTGAGTAGATACACTTTCTAACCTTTACTAGAGGCACTAATGTCATAAATGGCATCGTGCCCTGAGTTTTCACTTCCCATCCTAGAAATCAGGGGTCTGACTGGAGTCTGTTTTGTTGGTGGGAGAGAGAAAAAGTCTCACCCTCATGAAGGAGGGAGCAAATTACAATGTAATCAAGAACCACTCTGCCCACCCCCACATCTCTGTGTGTTTCATTCCCTCTGCCTGGAAGGCTCTTCCTCAACTGAGTCATCCAGACAAACCCCTCTCATGCATCAAGAACCTCTGCCCTCCATAGGCACAATCCCCTGTAAATCTTCCACTGGGTTCCGGGCTAACTGTAGCTACGGGTCACACTGATGCAGATGAAAAGGATGTCATTCAGATATGCATGGAGTACAATCACCTTGCAAAGTTTCTTTCTTCCATCTTCTTCATAAAATGCTGAAATCTCAGCACCTACAAGGGATGTGCACCAAGAATCTACAGCCAGGCTCGAAACTCTGCATCTCCAAGAGCCTGACCGAAGCTCTAGCCTCTTGCCCCCTCGTGGCCCCTGAGCTGGCTGACCCCAGAAGAGAGGTCTTCTTCTCAGGTTGGCAGGCCTCCTGCAGATAGCCAGTCCTGTCACTGTCTGGGATCCAGGTGAGCATTTGGGCAACTAGGAGCACTAAACCCAGTCCAAACAAGTACTGATGCTGAAGAGAAGGTTCACGAAACCACCTGGGCCCATGGCAGCGCTGTTCCACTTCACCTCCACAGACTCTGTTCCCACTGCTGACCTCAGCATTTGCCAATGCCCGTTTAATTTCATTTGCCATAACTCTACTACAGCTACAGATTCCCACAAGGCCATACACTGCGACCAACTGCAAGGTCAAGGTTACACGTACAGGAACACAAAGTTGCCGGAAGGAAGGGGCATGCCCCTTCAGGGCTTCTAGGAAAGTGATCAAAGCCTTGAGCATGACTAAGGGCCACTGGCCTTTCCCAGCTGCGGCCTTAACACCTCCCCTCCCTCTGTGCTCAGTGTTCCCATCACTGCAACTAAAACTCCTTCTCTGGGAATTAAACTCATTTGCTTATATAAAATCATGTCAATTTAGAGGAAATAAAAAAACAGCATCCACACACTTGGGGGAGTTTGAAAGCCTACCTATGTCAGTGGTGCTTGCTGGAAATCTGCCTTTAATGTAACCATATGTGAAAAACTGACCTCCCAGGGGGCACAGTGGTAAAGAATCCACCTGCCAATGCAAGAGACGCAAGAGCCATGGGTTCCACCCCTGGTTCGGGAAGATCCCATGAAGAAGGAGGCAACCCACTCCAGTATTCTTGCCTGGAAAATGTTGTGGACAGAGGAGCCTGGAGGGCTGAGTCCATGGGGTCGCAAAGAGTCGGACAGGACTGAGCATGCGTGCATGCACGTGTGAAAAGCTAGCATGACTAGCTGACATGCAAAGGCAAGTGAAGATTGCATGAAGACACCGAAGTAGCAGACACTCCTCCCACGAAAAAGACACGTTCTTGAGAGTATATAACGGGGTTATCTGAAGCAGAAGGCTACTGGCTCTGCTTGCAAAAGCACACTTTGTTGCAATTCCTAGCAGAGTCCTGCCAATCCTGTCATATAACCACCACAAGGAGGAAGGTTTGAGACTGGGAAAAATGCAAATTATTTTACAGGAAAAATTGTCTGAATGGCAACCCTCATTAAGGTAAAGCATACCCCCAAATCTCAGGGCAGGTGTTATTTTAAGGGAGACACAAACAAGAGCCCTCACCTCCGTCTGTCTGCTACACCTCCATCTCGTCATTCCTTCTTTAGGAATAGCTGCTTTCACTTTCCTCTGCAAACAGAGAGGAAGGTGCTTGATATTGCAGCTGAACAAACCCAAGTTAAGTATAGGGGCAATGTTCTAAGAGCAGCAGTTACAATGAACTAGATGTGGTACTTCCAAAGACAGTTATAAATAAGATGAACAATGGCAGGATTTGACTTTCATGCTCCTGGCATAAGGGAGTGTGTGACAGGCAGCACCATGAAATGGAAACAAGGAGGCTGGAGCCCCAAGCCCAGCTCTGCTGCTGGCCAGCTGTGCACCCTGGAGGCTAACAATGCTTCCTGGCTCAGCTTCCCCAGGTGAGAACCTGATTAAAGTTACCATGGAGATGGAAACCTATCATTCCACTCCATTAGTCACCTGTGTCTGTGGTGTCTGCATGAAGAGAGACCTGAAATTCTGAAGGGTAAGACTCTGAAATTTGTGGTTGTGCAACAGGTTACAAACACGTTCATCCTCTTTTAAGCTGATTTTTCTCACTATGAAATATACCAGTCAGAGCAGAGACGTGTATGCAGAGGACTGAACGAAGACTAGACCCAACCCAGCAGAGCGCTCTACCAAACCCAGAACTTGACAGTGACCATTTAATCCACACGTCTCTCTGAACACTCATATGTATAATGATTAGAGTTGGGAACATTCCAAACTCACACGAGAACATGCCATTTGCTTATCTCCTAAAGCAAGTACACCAGATTGGTTTAATCTGTGATCTCAAACTGGGGGCTTCCCTGGTGGCTCAGATGGTTAAGAATCTGCCTGAAATGTGGGTCAGGAAGATGCCCTGGAGAGGTAAACGGCAATCCACTCCAGTATTCTTGCCTGGAGAATCCCGTGGACAGAGGAGCCTGGCAGGCTGCAACAGTCCATGGGGACACAAAAAGTCAGACACGACTGACTACCTCTCAAATTTAGGGACTAATTTCATTGGGGCTCACACTAACAATTTCAGATAATGAGTCCTGAACAGAAGTCAGTCTACTGCTGCTGCTGCTAAGTTGCTTCGTGTCCGACTCTGTGCGACATAGACGGCATAGACTCTCTGCCCCGTAGACGGCAGCCCAACAGGCTCCCCAGTCCCTGGGATTCTCCAGGCAAGAACACTGGAGTGGGTGAACAGAAGGTACCTCTCTTTTAGGAGGTAATCATAAGGGCAACCAAAGGAAATGATTTAATGTGACATCAGAATCTGTCCTATAACCCCAGTTAATGCAATCTCCATTAGCACCCCCTCCCTTTTTAGAGCTGGCTTGCACAAATTCACCAATTCTTACTAATATCTTGTAAGGCAGCACTGAAATCGACAGACTGTGTGCCACACAAGCAGATGTTCCAAAGAAATGTCCCAATTTGAGGGGAAGAATTATCTTTCATATCTCAGTCATAATTTCAGAAATAAAGAGCCCAGAATTGCATTTGTCTCCCAGAGGAGAAAAGCCAGCACTCCTCCAGTTCTTCTAAAATAATTCTGTTGTCTGTGAATTAATTCACAAAGAGCTCTGTTCCTGGAAGCTGGCAGGAATTGGGGTGGGAAGGGTCATTCCAGAGGGCATTACTCATAAGCTGAGGGTCTGGCAGGGAGACCACTCCTTCTAAGGTCTGGGAGAGGAGGTGACCACAGTTCAACTCTTTTTTGCCCCATCTCGAACCAACAAGAGACCCTTTACAAAATCACCAGGACTCAGATGCTCTCCCTAGCAACCGTGCCTGTCCTGGAAGTGAAGTGCTGGCCGAAGGTATGGCGAGCATTCCCTGGCATAAAGGCACACATCTGCATTTTATATTCCAGGAAACTCCAATCTGGCCCTTGGCCAGGGGACCTTTTTATAATGTCAAAGATAAAAGCACCGGCTATGTTTGGTACCCTGCCCCCACCTCCATTTTCCTATAACCATCTCGTAAACCAAGCAGGCATTACTGTTAACAGAGCCTTCCAGACAAAAGTCTGATGGAGCTTCATAAGCATTACCAGACAATGACCAGAGATGTCCCCACTTCACAGGAAGAGAAAGAGGTTCAGAAAGGGACAAGGGATCTCACGGAGGGCACACTGGAAATCCTGGGTAAAACCGGAGACATACACTGCAGCATATACTCAGTATACTCCTGCTTCCAAAGAATACTCACTGAATCTCCTGAACCATGAGTTATCTTTCAGTGCACCTGGCTTGTGGGCAACGTCAAATCTCAGTTCTGCCCCAACTACTACAGGTATAGGTATAATCTGAACACTGATGTCTGATAAGGACCCTATCAAATTCTGGGTGTCCAAATAACATTTTGGGTGTATACAAGAGAACCTAATCCTCTTTTCATACCTCTTGCCCCAGGGAATGCTACAATGCCAGTTATACAGGATTTATAAAATCATGATGTCTTAATCAGTTTTTATTTTCTTTGTGAGTCATATTCAATGGGTCAAAGTACACAGCCCCAGCTATTTTCCTTTGACATTGCTATTTTACTGTTTAACTTCCTAGATTACTTGAAAGTAAGATTCTAATATTTATTACTCAATGCTCATCATCAATTAAAATAGGCATGGAATTCCTTTCTGGAAGTAGACAAATGTGAAATATCCCTCTTGCTCTGTACAAGTGTAGACAGAACCTCATTCAGAGAGTTCTCAGAGACTTCTCATTCACACATGAGGGAACCTGCTTTTCATCACCAGTGGGAGATGACTCTGTGGGACATGCCAGTTTTATATCTGTTGGGGGCTTTAGTTCACTCTAGGCATCTACAGGGTCTTCTCAGGTGGCTCAGCGGTAAAGGATTCTGCCTGCCAATGCAGGAGCCTCAGGTTCAATCCCTGGGTCAGGAAGATCCCGTGGAGGAAGAAATGGCAACTCACACCAGTATTGTTGCCTGGGAAATCCCACGAATAGAGGCGCCTGGTGGGCTACTGTCCATGGGGTGGCAACTAAGAATCGGACACAACTAAGCGGCTAAACTACCAACAACCAACCAAGGCATCCACAGAACACTCACTTCCTGCCCCACCAGAAATGTATAAAGAGCAGAGGCCCCCATGCCCACGCCTGCACCAGAACGAATGTGCTTTAAGGAATACCAAGGCCTCTGACTTTGCTCCAAACTCGGACCTACTGTTCCGTCATGGGGGCAAGGAGGGCAGAAAAGGAGGAGGTGAAAGAAACATGAAGTTGGACGAGGAGGAGGGGAAGCCAGTCATGGTGAGCTTTTCACATGAGCAGATAAATAAACTTTCTTTGCTCCAACTACAATTCAGCCAAGAAACCAACACACATTTGTTTAACCTCCAGGAAGACCAGTGACACTTCTGTAATCTAGGTTTCATGATGCTAATAACAGATTTTAGAACTGCTCTCCCATGTCTCCACTCCCATTTTTAAATGTGTTTTCATTTTATAACAAAGCACCTATAGTCTTGAATAATGAGGGCACATTAAACTATTGGGAAACTATAAGCTTGTAAAAGTCCTGATAATCATTTAAGTTCACATTTGCTGTACCCTTTTCTATTTGTACAATGGCACCACTTCCCCATCCTGAACAAAATCTGAGAGCGTGACGCTAACGTAGCTGTTAAGCATTTCCCAACAGGAAACGGAACTACAGAATCGACCTTACACAGCTAGCATCAGGACTAAACAAAATACGATGCCGATGCGTGTGAAGTACTCAGCACAGCAACCGGCTCACAGTAACTGCTCAACAGACAGACACACAAGCTGTATCATAACAGAAGGTGGGACAAGAGCAGACAACCCCAGGACAGTCCCAGACAGCAGCAGTCACCCAGGAGACTGTAAGGAAGGGAGTGCTGAATGACTGCAGCTTTCAGGAAAGGTTCTGGGCTCAGTGAGCAGGAAGCAAGCACGAAGGGATTTATAGCTTGGCGGGAGTGGTATAAGATCAACAGATGACACAGAGAACAGAGCTACATGACTCCAGGGTTTCTCCCCTTTTCATTTCTCCCCAGAGAAATTATTCTCAAACAGGACAGGGCAGAACAAGGTATCTTTAGGAAAGTTCCTACGTTTAATTCCGGATGAACTAATATCCCAGGATAGTCAAAGAACTTGGCAGAGACAGCATGAAACAATTATTATTCCTCTGATGAACTGGAGGAAAGGGAGTGGCAGCAGAAGCCCAAAGCGGTGGCATAAGAGGTCCCAAGAAAACACAAACAAAAATAAAACTGTGCATGATAAACACATAAGCCCCCTCCCATCAGGTAACTCAGTGTCTTTCTTTGGCTAATGCTTACTGAGACTTCAAAGGATACAGTGGTATTCCTGAGGATACCAGCAGGGGAACAAGAAGAACAAACCTTGCACTCTGCACTCATCTCCTCACAGAGACTGTACAAGCGCACAGGGTGAACATTACTAATAACATATATTTCTACTTCAACAAGTATTTAAGTCTTTCATGATGTTCTGAGGGCAAGGTAATTAAAATCTGAGATCTACGCTACAAAATAGTGCCCGCCATTAATAACACCATACTGTACACTTCAAATTTGCTAAGAAGGTAGAGCTCATGTTGTGTTCTTTCACAAAAACTTGGTAAGTGTAGTAAAAGGAAAGTTTTGGAGGTGACTGACATGATTATAGCATAGATTGTGGTGATTGTTTCACTGGTGTGTACTTATCTTTAGATCCATTCAGTTGTATGCATTAAATATGTACAGCTTTTTGCATGTCAATCATACTTCAATAGAGTGATTTTTTTTTTTTTTTGAAAAGATACTGAAATCTGGTTAGGATGAGAATGCATGTATAGATTCCAGGCTGACTGACCAATCAACCATGTCTTAGGACTAAATGAAGTCAATCTTGGACCACTCATTGGTAGGAATTCCTTTCGTTATTTTACAGATAAGGCTGAATTTCAGAGATCTGGCTAGCTGCAGGGGAAAAAATGATAATAACATGTATTGAGATACATTGAACTAGTTACTTTAAGTGCTTTACCTCATTTAATCATTTCAAGAAGGTACAAGGTAAACACCAATCAGCCCCTAATTTATAGATAAGAAGACTGCAGCTGAGAAAGATGAAGTGACGTCTTCAAGTTCAAGTAGCTAGAAAGTAATGGAGATGGAACTGATCTTCGGGTTGTTTAACTGATGGCCTGAGTGCTCTGTGCTACCCTGTGCTGTGCTTAGTCCTGTTGCCCACCAGGCTCCTCTGTCCAAGGGATTCTCCAGGCTAGAATACTGGAGTGGGTTACCATGCCCTCCTCCAGGGGATCTTCCCGACCCAGGGATGGAACCAGGGTCTCCTGCATTAAAGGTGGATTCTTTACTAGCTGAGCCACCAGGAAAGCCCCCTGCACTACTCCATCTGCCTCCAATATTCTGATGGGTGGAGTAAGGATGCTATTTACTCTCTACATAGCACTAGCGGTAAAGAACCCTTTTCCCAATGCAGGAGACGTAAGAGACGTGGGTTGGATCCCTGGGTAAGGAAGATCCCCTGTAGGAGGGTGTGGCAACCTACTCCAGTGTTCTCACCTAAAGAATCCCGTTGACAGGGTAGCCTGCTAGGCTACAGTCCATGAGGTCAGACACAACTGAATCGATTTAGCACACACGGACACTTGCACATGCTCCACCAAGCAGAACTGGAACTCTGATGTAAGTTTAAAAAGACAAGTTTGAATTCATGAGGTTAATTAATTTGATAATCACAGTTGCCTGAGAGTGAAACGGTCTACCCGAAGACACTGAGTGTGCTAAGATCTCCACCAAAAATGGGTTCACCCTGAGTTCTATATCCACCAGCAGGAATAACCCCAAAGAGGTTCCTGCCCTGGTTGGGCAGGGCCTTTAAGATCCTTCCTAGTCCTGGGCTTACAGGTCTCTATGAAACTACTCTCTTACACTGTGTTAATTATAAAAAAAAACAAAGATATACAACAGGGTAATGTGAATAATATTTATGCTCCTGTGGTTGTAAGTCATGTCTGACTCTTTGCAACCCCACAGACTATAGCCCACCAGGCTCCTTTTTCATGGGATTTCCCAGGCAAGAATACTGGAGTGGCTGCCGTTTCCTGATGCTCCTGAGCAGCTTAGAAATATCACTTATCTTGGTACACACCACCCTGTGTGAATAAAGTCTAGTTTCACGCACGCTGGAAATGTGTGCTTTCTGAGAGGACAGTATGCAAGGGGCTCAGACAGGGGGTCTCATGACTAGGTCCCTGGAACAATGCACTCAGTCTTTCTGGGTGGTTTACATGCAGGTTTGTCAGCCTTGGTGTTGGGAACTGGGATAGGTCATGTGCCAACCTAGAAAGTTTTGGAGGAAAATTAGGTGAGAATATTCCTTCCTGAAGCCCATCATTTATACTATTATAAAGTTGTTTTACAAGCAAAAGTCATTTCAAAGCTTCTAGTAATGCAGTTACTTGGCATATCCTATAGAACTTAATAGTAGGCAAATAGCAGTATTTTTTGACCAATTCATTCATGCAACCCAAATTTGTTATGATCAGTTGTAACTATGGCAGCAGTGTGCTAGGCATTGAGGACACCACGGAAAACAAGACTGATAAAGTCCTTCTGACTTTCTTAATAAGTGAGCACACAGGCAACTACAAACAATAATGATATTTAGTAACGATGCTCTAATGGAGATAGAGAGGCATCAGGGAATAACATGGAAGGAGGCACCTTATTTCACAGAGGAGTCAAGGCTGCCTCTCCGAGGAAGGGAGGCTGAGCTGAAGAATGCTGAAGAAAGAGCTGGGGAGGCACAGAGACACAGATGACTGATTCAAGCACAGGCAAGCCATGTGCAAGGATCCCAGACAGCAAAGAGCTTGGTAAGTCCCTGCCAAGGGGTTGAAATTAGAACGGTGAGCAGCAGAGGCCACATGGTGACCTCACCAGGATCACTCCATCTCTCCTTCCAGTGAATGGTGTGTGGGTGAGAAGTCCCTCCTGAAAAACACCCCTCTGGTTTCTGCACAGAAAATAATTTCTGGAGCCGCAGGTAGCAAGAGGCAGACCATTTAGCACACCCCTTCAGCAAGCAGTCCAGGTAGGAGAGAATGGAGCAGAAGACATCCTTAGAGTATCAGAGCTGCTACTGGAGGGAAAGAAAGAAGTGACAGGGAGCTGGTGTGGTCACACGGTCTGGACTGGCCTCACTCTGGCGTGCTGGCAAGTGAAAACCGGTCAGGTTGATTAACCCAGCCCCCGGCTGCCTCAAACAGCTGCCACTAAACCTTCTGCACGCTTGCAACAAAAGTCCCCATATATCCTCTGTATTCTCAGCTCTCTTAGTCATCAGACCCTTATCTCATGTGAAAGAGAACCCACCTATAGCTTGCAGTGACTATAATAAGCCAAAAATGAATTGATCATTTTGGGTGATTGCTCTAAACCTATTTTTAATGGGGGAAGGGAGGTGGGAGGTAGCAATGGAAAAGAGAACAAAGTTTGGAAAACCTGCAGTGACGTCTCTGAGTCAACAATTTAATAACTTAAAATAAATAAATAAATGTGCCAGCGCACCCTGGGGCCCCGTTCTTATTCAGATACACATCTGTTCAGCAATAGAATGAGGAAGTTAATTACTTTTCTATGACACGTATGTATTTTGTGAAACGCCACACTGTACCAGTTAATAATGATCTACCTTCTGTTGACACAAAATGTTTAAATTAATAAAAATCTAAGTGCTATGTCTCATAGCAAAGCACACTTAATTGAAAGGCTGGATGGTGAAGAGTAGTAATTTTCCTGGGTAAAAATTATTGGGATGAGCTTACGGCAGCATGAAAAGCTCAGTCAACAGACGGACTTACGTAGGCAAACTGTTTTCAAGCGTTTATATTTTACAGAAAGAGAAGACTAAGCTTCTCTAATTGCTAACACAGCGGCGCTGGGATTGCTCCAGAGAGAAACTGAGACTGATAGTCGGTCACTGTCCTTAGTGGACGATATCAGTGATTTTACATTTAAACCTGTCCATTCAGTCTTTAAGCTCTGAAATGACAAATGCGGAAAGGGCATAGACAATCCCTAAAAGCTTTGTTAATAACATCAAAAATCCATCTGCTCCTCACTAAGTACAGCCCTGATACCTAGATGCTAAACCAACAGCATTACGGCAACAGTTTATTTCTTCCCGACTGTAAAATAGTATTTGGTTACCCCAGAAAAATCCAGATAACATCTGAAGCAGGCTCCCAGCACAAAGACTAAGGGGTGCACTTGAAATAAACTTGAACTTGTCTTGTTCAAGCCCTGAAACCACCCAAAGAAAAGTCTGAAACCCAAGACACCCTGTGATAATTTTGCTATCTTCCACTTTTTCTGGGGTAAGAACAAAACGGTCTACTGCCTTTCATTTTTAAGCTCCCCCCCACCCGCCCCACCCCGTCTATTGCCACTCTATCATGCTTAAAAGGGGCTTCCCTGATAGCTCAGCTGACAAAGAATCCACCTGCAGTGTGGGAGACCTGGTTCAATTCCTGGGTCGGGAAGATCCACTGGAGAAGGGATAGGCCACCCACTCCACTATTCTGGCCTGGAGAATTCCATGGACTATATAGTCCATGGGGTCACAAGCAGTCAGACAAGACTGAGCCACTTTTACTTTCATGCTTAAAAAAAACAGAACAAAACAAACAAAAATATTGGGACTGAGGTACAGAAGTAAACTCTATTTCCCTGTTTACTAATTTGCTTCTTTTTGTGTCCTGATCCTGAAGGACCAGAGAGGAGGACTGCCTCGTTTACTTGTTTAATTTTATTTTTGGCTGTGCTCGGTCTTTCTTGCTGCTTTCTCTAGTCACAGTGAGCAGGACTACTCTCTAGTTGTGATGGATAGGCTTTTCATTGCAGTGACTTTAAAAAAAATTAATTTGTTTTAATCGAAGGATAGTTTCTTTATAGAATTTTGTTGTTTTCTGTCAAATATCAATATGCAGTGGCTTCTTTCATTGCTGAGCCTGGGCTCTAGGTGCACGTGGGCTCAGTAGTTGCAGGTCCTGGGCTCCAGAGCGTGAGCACAGTAGTTGTGGCACACAGGCTTAGCTGCCCTGTGGCACGTGGGATCTTCCAGGAGCTGGAATTGAACCTGTGTCCCTTGCACTGGTAGGAGAATTCTTCATGACTGGACCACCAGGGAAGCCTGGAGGACTGCTTCTTTCTGACCTCTCAACATCTTTATCCCTGGAAACCAACTGGAGATCGCAATACACACAGATGGCCCAAAACAGTAAGAATCCAGGCATCAATCGAATAGGCTTAACCCTCTTTTCATTCTTGCCTATTTCTGGCCTGCTTTCTGGGAGCTTCAGTTAACAGGGTCTTCTTTTAGGCCTTGGAGTACATGGCAGGCACTCAGCAAATGCTTGCTGAACACATATGTCATGCGGATGAGTAGATAAAGGTGAAATGACCCAAACCCACAGTGGGTGATTTTTAAAAAGTCTTTTCTTTACTGGCAGAATGTGTGATTTAAAAAAAAAAATCCTCCCCTGTCCACCCAATCTCACTTATCCAGGGAACTATTAGAGTCAAATAGGTTCCAGAACTTAAAGAATGGTAAGCTTCTTGGGAAGCCAAGCAAGAGACAGATGGGAAAGATTTTGTTCTTAGAAGATCCCCTTGAGGGGAAACACCATCATGTCTTAAAAAAAAGTTTGGAAGGTCAGTACATCTAATCCAAAGGTCACTGTTGTTGCTGTTTAGTCACTCAGCCGTGTCCAACTCTTTGCAACCCCATGGACTGTAGCCCTCCAGGCTTCTCTGTCCACAGGATTTCCCAGGCAAGAGTACTGGAATGGGTTGCCATTTCTTACTCCAGGGGATTTTCCCCACCCAGGGATCAAACCCTTGTCTCCTGCACTGCCAGGCAGGTTCTTTACCACTGAGCCACCAGGAGAGCCCTGCCTAATCCAAACACTTGCAATTGAAGTCTGTTTCCCCAGGCTTAGTTACCACTGAAAACTCCAGGTCGCCCTGCCTGGATGCAGTCCTGCCCCTTCCCCTGCAGGCTAAAGAGTCCTGTTCCCTTATGTGCCCTTAGAATCTTATTTTTCTACAGCACTTCTGCTTCTCTGAGGACATGGGAGGTTCTCCTTGTCCCTTTTTAAGTTATGGCTACTGGACATGGTGACTTCCAGCTTCAGAAGAGAGCTGCCCTGGGCCTTTTGTTGAGCTTGAAAGGCAATGCTATGTAATTAAGGCGGTTAGTCTGCACAGTTCTTACCACGACTTTCATTGACCTTATTCATAACAAGACACAGTTGTAAAAAGGTAGATATTCACTGGCACGATGTCAAATTTGGGGAGTTTTTCTCGTCTTCTGAAGGTGTGTACCATTCCCACTGAGGAACTCTCCATGTTGAATGCGGCCTAATTGTTTAGAAATGATTAACATGTCTTTATTTCATTTGCAGAAAACATAATTTATTAATTGGCTGCTGCTTTCTGTGTTTCATTTTGAGAAGCACAATAAATAAAGAAATTAGCATAAGGAGGCACTGAAAAAAACGCAAACGTTGACTAAATTCTGAAAAAAACAAGATGATTCTAAATTAAGGATACGCAAATTTATTGCATAAAAGGCTTTAATGACAAATGTGGAGACAACTGTTTTTATGAGCCCTTAGCTGCAGCTTTCAAATTTTAATTTCATGGACAGGAAAGAATTATCAATGCTTTAACAATTTCAGGGTTCAATTTATATATCAAAAATGGAGAGACAGAAGCTCACATGTTTCTTTACTTTTTAAGAGTTCTCAGGGTCTGAAAAACAACTAGGCAATAAATGTTGAAGGAGAACAGCAGACATGCTGATGTCTGCATCTGAAGCAATACAATATCCTAATTACCGGGAAGTACAGTTCTAGTTCAGAGAACCATCACACCCTCTCCTCAGCAACTAATACTCAGCACAATTGGTACACATGCTAGTCTTTAACTGAAGCACCCAGAAACAGCCTGTAAGCAGATGAGTATCTGAAATAGACCAGCTGCCATATCCCCTGATATTAACTGCACCCAATGACATCTCATTCTCTGGGTTGGTGGGGAGGGAAAAAGGCAGGGAAGAACAAAATCTGACTCCATATTGGATCTGGTTCTTTTACTTTAACCTTGGCTTTCCCTTGCTTTTGTTACTATACTCACTAAAAAGATGCTGTCTGTAGCTGTAAGCATACAAAATGGCCTTTCTGCCTGGATGTTACACTAAAGTACCCTTGTTGGGATCACAAGGAAACACCCTGACCCTGCCCAGCTGTGAATGGCTTCAGGAAAGAAGAAATTAACACATTCCTTCCCAGAGGCTGGCCAAATTGAGAGATATTTTGCAGGATTTAAGGCCTTTTTACTTTACTTCCTCACCTCCTCCCCTTCTGTTGCGTACAAGGAACTAGCATCCAGACCCCTTAAAAGGGTACTCCAAGACCCTCGTCCACCATCTTGTTGGACACCCAGCTTTCCAAATAAAGTCATTATTCTTGCCTTAACACCTCATCACCCAATTATTGGCCTGTTGTGCAGCAAGCAGAGTGAGTTTGACTCAGTAACACCATCACAAACATGCAACAGCAGCTTTCAAAAAACCCTTCTGGATGTAATAGTTTCAGAACCTCACTAATTTCCTCACCTGTTTTGAGAGTTTCTGATTCTCCTTTGTAGAATAGTTTCTGACTTTTTTATTTCTACACACACGATTATATTTTTCCTGACTGCTGCTGGTCAAAAGCCAACCCGCACTTTCTTTAATGGCTTCCCATCACTCTGTAATGAAAATCCAAACTCTTTGCCTGGCTTACCTCTCCCCTTGCCCCCAGTCACTACCCTTACCAACCTTTATCCTCTAGGAAGACTGAACAATATGCAGTTTCCCGATACAGATGTGAGAGTTGGACCTTAGAAAAGGCAGAGTGCAAAGGAACTGATGCTTTCAAACTATGATGCTAGAGAGGACTCTAGAGAAATCTCTCGGACAGGAGATCAAGCGAGTCAATTCTAAAGGAAATCAACCCTGAACAGTCATTGGAAAGACTGATGCTCAGGCTGAAGCTCCAATACTTTGGCCACCTGATGAGAAGAACTGACTCATTGGAAAAGATTCTGACTCTGGGAAAGATTGAGGGCAGGAGGAGAAGGGGACGACAGGATGAGATGGTTGTATGGCATCACTAATTTAATGGACATGAACTTGGCAAACTCCAGGAGACGGTGAGGGACAGAGAGGCCTGGCATGCTGCAGTCCATGGGGTCGCAAAGAGTCAGACACGACTTGGCAACTGAACAACGATGACACACTATACTCTCCAAACCTCCAGGACATTTCCCAGGTTGTGCCCTCAGTGTGGAATGCTCCCTCTGAACCTGCCTCACTGAAAACACCTTACAACCTTTATATCTCAGGTCAATGTGAAGTCTTCTCTGACCGTGCAGGGTTATTTTTTTTCCTTTCCTTTGTTCCCACTGCACTTAAAATAGGCTTCCATTATGATAACTGCTGTACTGACAGACTGTGTATCTGATGTCTGTGTCCACACTAGAATGTGCAGAAAGGGGAGGTCCTTTTCTCTTAGGATTACCATAGTTGGTGTATTACAAGTCTTACTTCATTAAATACTTGGGAAAGGAAGAAAGAAAGGGGGGAGAAAAGGAAGGAGGGAAGTAAACACTCAGGCAGGTTTGCTGAAAGATTGGCGATAAATGGTGACTGTGAATGAGAGATAAGCAAAAAAGGAGACAAGTCCACTCCCAAGTCCTAAGCAATACCAGAAGCCTGATTTCCTAAGAATTAATGCTCAGGCTTGGAATAGAAAAGACTTCTTGGAAATCACAGTCCTTGTTGCAGAGTGTGTCTGGGTTCCTCAGATGCACCACTAGCAGCTAGTGGTTTACTCTCTTTATAGGCTCAACCTAATGTCATCTTCCTGGGTGGTTAGTGGAAGCATTAGTGAACATTAGTTCTTGGTCTTGGACAGACATTACAATTAGAATACACTAAGTTATCCAGTGGTAAAACAATCTATCTAAACAATACAAAAACAATCTAAAACATATACATTTTCTGTTTTTACTTCTAGAGTTCTGTCATCCAAAGGAGATGAGAAATTGGGTAAAGATATTATTTTGAGTACTTCAAGGTGAGTGAACAAATGGAAGTGATCTTGCAAGAAAAACAGTCAAGGGGGAACTTCTAGCCAACTTACTCTTTTAACCTTTATCTTTGCCCCCATGCCCAGGTGCACTACCCACAGTGCCTCATCAAAAGAGCATCGCCCCAGAGTTAGCAGCCCTGGGTTTTCTGGTCCTGACTCTCTAACATCACTCACTGTCCAGGTCACTTTGACTCTCCGTAAAAGGAAGGTATTGAAGCAGATGCCTAATGTTTCTTCCAGCTATTCAAACTGAACTGATACCTTCCGACATATCACTAGCCTCTTGTGATATTTGTTTATGGATCTAAGTAAAAAGCATGCTTTCTTGTGCCGATCTTTAAGGCTCTGAAAGTATGCACTCAACAATACGTAGGAAGAGCCCAATCTTACCACCATTTCAGCAGGTTTTGGGGTAAGAGTGCGGACAAATGCAGACACACAGACAATATGCCGTATTTACCTGGAGCCCTAGAGCTACTTCTCAAAGCAAGGGACTAAGAAAGTGGAACCACAGTTGGTAGCCCCCATCCACAGCTCACAGAGCCGCACCACACATTCTCCTGGACTCACCAATGACAACAATTTCCCGGCTTCATCCCTTCATGGAGGTGGTGTTGCTGCAGGGGCCTGCTGCTTAGCTGCTCAGTTGTGTCCGACTCTGTGACTTCATGGACAGTAGCCCACCAGGCTCCTCTGTCCATGGGATTCTCCAGGCAAGAATACTGGAATGGGTTGCTATTCCCTTCTTCAGGGGATCTTTCTGACCCAGAAATCAAACCCAGGTCTCCCACACTGCAGGCAGATTCTTTACCTATCTATAACTACACAAATAGTGAGCCCCAAGGAGTTATCGTGAAATTCACTATTTAGTCTGCTTATTCCCACAGCACCATGGTGAGATGTCAGTGGAAGTTTGTGTGACAGAGACCCACAGGATTCCAAAAGTTTGGGAAGTCAAGCACATCATATTTTAAGGGCTTTGGGCAGGTACCATGGATAAAAAGTCTTGGCCTTCAAGTCTGCTCTTGTGCCCAGCAAATAGATATGGAGGGGAAAAATGTACTTTGCAAATTAAATAAATACAAGTTATTTCTGAGTGGCATCATATTCTCTTAGTTTCCACACAATGACAGATTATGCCATTTGAAGGAATGAGAATACCCCATCTTCCCACTCCTGACTGCAGGGATATCCTTCCTCTTGTCACTGCTAAGCCAGCTGCAGGTTTTAGGCACAACCCTCTGCTGCCCATTGCCCTGCAGAGCGAGCTGGTCTCACTCACTCTGGAGCCCTGGGCTGCTGTGACTGCTGAGGAGGCCTATTCTCAGGCTCAGGGCTGAGGGAGTATGGGAGACACTCCTCTGCACTGCAGTGAGAAATCAGTGGCAAGGGAAGTCTTGTCTGGCCTCCATTCCCATGGAGTTCCATGATTTCTGTTTCATTGTGGGCAAAAGATTCCAAGTATAGTCACACTCAGAAAGGGAGAAGAATTCCTGTGTGCTAAATCCTAAAAGCAGCAGCATCTCCTCTGGGAGGGAATTTGAGGAAAGAGTCCAGGATGACATCTGCTTTGTCCAGGGATCTGGGAGGAAGGGGAGGAATGGCCTCCAGGTCACTCTAGCCGGGGTCACTCCTGCTGTCTTTGCTGTCTTCCCACTCATTCAGACAGCCCCCTCCCTACTCTCCTCCCCACACATACCTCACATCCCTATATACAGCCCAAACACACACCCTTCAGTGTGAGCCTCGTCAGGAAATGTGGGAATGAACAGGGTCACATGTGATGAAGGGTCGTGAGATGCCTCAGTCTGGACACAGGTCAGCTCCCTTCTCAGGAGGGAGCGCCCAGGCGGGGGTTGAGGGGGTGGGTATCACAGGGTGAATACAAGAGTGAAAAGTACTAATCACCACAACACAGGGATCACTGGAGCCAAACAGAAGGCATTAGGAACAAAAAAAGGGAAGGAAGCAAGCAAAGATGACTAAAAATTGGAGCAGGAAGACCTCAAAAGCTGTCAAGAAGATTAGGTGAGCAATTCGGGGAATCTGATCAGCAAATGATGGGAACGGCGGATGCTGTAATTCCTACAACTTTCCATTTAGACTCTTTCCTCAGACTACACTCAATAACAATAATAGCCACCATCACTGAGGAAATACCACCTCCTGAGCTAGAATCACATTATCTAATTGAACCCTCCAAGCAGCTTTGCCAGATACGGATTATTCTCATCTTACAAAAGGAAAAACTAGGGACTATCACAGGGAAACCTGCCAACATCCAACGGTTAGGAGGCAGGAGACTCTGCACGCCTCTAAAGCATGTACAGTCAACTGCCCTGCTCCCCAACATTCAGATTTGATCTCTGGCTAGTGGCACCAGTGTTCCAAGTAGGTATTCCAGGACTAGAACTCAACCACTCCTGTATCTAACACTGCACTCTTCCTACGATATACTATTGTTACATAAGATATTGATTCAACAAATGCTACTGGAATAATGGGGCATCCATTTGCCAAAAAAATTAATTAAGAAATAAACAAACCTTGTACCACATATAGAAATTAACTAAAAAATGGATCAAGCCTCAGACTATAAAATTTCTAATAGAAGACATAGAAAAATCTTTATTCTCTTGGGTTAGGCAAAGATTTCTTAGATAGACCATCAGAAGACAGCTTTGTTAAAGAAAGAGAATAAAAACTGAATGACAGTAAAATTAAAAACCTCCACCCTTCAAAATACTCTTTCAAGAGAATGAAAAGACATGCCACAGACAAGGACAAAAGTTTTCTGAAACATGTATCTAATAAAAGACTTGGATGCAGGATAAAGGACTCTCAAAACTCAAGAAGAAGAAAATATCTAACTTTTAATATGGGCAAAAGATTTGAACAAGTAAATCACCAAATAAGTTATACAGATGGCAAATAAGCACATGAAAATAATAAATCATTAGTCTGTCCATGGGGGTTTCTCCAGGCAAGAATACTGGAGTGGGTTGTCATGCCCTTCCCCAAGCCAGGGATTGAACCCACATATCTTATGTTGCCTGTATTAGGTGGGTTCTTTACCACTAGTGCCACCTGGGAAGCCCCATTAGCCATTAAAAAATGCAAATTAAAGCCAGAAAGTGATATTAACTATACGTCTATTTGAATGATTAAAAACAAAACTGATAAAATCAAGTGCTGGCAAGGAAGTGAAGTAAAATGGAACTTTCATTCATTGATGGTGGGAAATTCAAACTGGTACAGCTACTTTAAAAAACAGGTTGGCAATTTCTTATATAGTTTAGCATATATTTACTGTACAACCCAGCAATCCTACTCCTAGATATTTACCCAAATGAAATGAAAATTTATATTCACACAAAAACCTATATCAGTTTAGTTCAGTCACTTAGTCGTGTCCGACTCTCTGCGACCCCATGAATCGCAGCACGCCAGGCCTCCCTGTCCATCACCAACTCCCGGAGTTCACTCAGACTCACGTCCATCGAGTCGGTGATGCCATCCAGCCATCTCATCCTCGGTTGTCCCCTTCTCCTCCTGCCCCAAGTCCCTCCCAGCATCAGAGTCTTTTCTAATGAGTTAACTCCTCGCATGAGGTGGCCAAAGTACTGGAGCTTCAGCTTTAGCATCATTCCTTCCAAAGAATAACCAGGACTGATCTCCTTCATATGAGTGTTTAAAGTGGCTTCATTGATAACCACCAACAATTGGAAAAGAACCCAAACACCCTTCAATTGGTGAATAGATGAACTGTGGGACAGGCACATAATAGAATACAACTTGACAATAAAAAGAAACCAAATACTGAGATTATAAACTTACATGCATGTAAAAATAACATGGCTGAGTATCAAATGCATCATTCTAAATGAAGGAAGACAGAATCGAATGGCTGTGGGATCAATTTATATGACATTCTGGAAAAGGTTAAGCTATAGTGACAGGAGGTCAGGGGTTAGCAGGGGCTGGAGGTGGAGGTGGAGGCTGACTTTAAAGCAGTTATAGGGGAATCTGGGTGGCGGGGTGGGGGGGCGGTGATGGGATTGATCTCTATCAGGGTAGTTGTGGTGAGGCAAATGGCATGTATTTGTCAAAACTCAGAACTGTGCAGTAAAAAGAGTGAATTTTAATGGATGCAAATCATACTCCCATATTTAAAAACTAAGAGAGGGAAAATGTATATACTATTCATGAAACTACAGAGACAATATAGTGGAGCAATTAAGAATGTAGCTCCTGAAGTTACTGCATCTGCAAAGCGTGAAGAAGAGCAACCACCCTCTTATAAGATGATGGAGATTAAGTGAGAGGAGGCATATAATCATGCCCGGCACACAGTAAGAGCCCCCAAGCTTGAGCAGACAAGATTATGATGATTATATTCTTTGAGGAAGAGTGCCTCCCTCTAGGGCTTCCTGTCGGCTCAGCAGTAGAGAATCCACCTGCTAATGCAGGGTCGGGAAAATCCACTGGGAGGAGAAAATGGCAACACCTTCCAGTATTCTTGCCTGGGAGATCCCATGGACAGAGGAACCTGCAAGGGTCCATGGGGCTGCAAAGTCTCAGACGCGACTTAGGGACTAAACCACCACCACCACCTCCCTCCGCAGCACTCCTTGAACACCGTGTGCCATGTGTTGGCTGAGGTAATGTGCCCAGGACACAGAATACGTACTTCCTTGTCACAGGAGCTGCCACCACTGAATCCGTTCCCCAAGCCAGAGCTGTTTCTACACCAAAAGCCCGGAGGAAAGAGCTTGTATGCAATAACTGTAAAGGTTGTGAGATGGAATTCATGTCACCAAAAATTGTGGTGAGACCCTCTTCTTACCCTTGGGGTGGGCTTTTGGATAAACCGGAGCCATATGGTCTTGGGGGGAAGTCAGTGACCAGCGCTGTGACCTGTGATTTGGAAACAGCACACCCCAGCGCTAACATCACAACTACAGTGCGTATTTCACTGCCCGCTATGCTCACCGTGCCATGCCCAGAAGCCTTGCCCTGGCACTCAGAGTGACACTGCATGAGGGGTTAGGTGATTAGGAAGCCAATAAACTCCCCTCTCCTTGCTTTAACATTAATGACAGCCACGTTTGGAAAAACCATTCTTCTGGTTGTTTGGCGATACAAGACAGGTAACATATAGTACTGTTAGGTTTTACTGCCTAAAAACTTATCACACACACACATGCACAACACACTCTTTGTCTCTTTCCTTCAGTTTCCTGCCAAATCTTGCTAATCTTCTGAAGATAATGTAACTCTGTTATGATGAAAACTTTAGAAACAGGAAACACATTCTACTTAGATTGTTAAAACGTGAAATATAAAACAATTCAGAGCTGACTGGGCTCATCATTCCGACCATGAGGCATTTCTGCTTACAATTAATTTAGCAAAATAGAAGAAGGCCCCAAATATATATATATATATATATATATATATATATATGTATGTATATGGTTTCTAATGACCTTTCAGTAATTGCTCATATTTCGAATAGACTCAAGTTACCATAAAGACTTTTTCCTGGGTAGAAAACCTTCATTTCCTTTGAATACAGCTTTAAGTCTACACCCTAAAGTCCTTCTTCAGACAATCCTTGTTCCTCCCTTTGGGTCAAGCCTGCCCCTTCTCCCCAGTTTTCCCCGTTTGGCAGTGACAGGGCAGGGACAGCACAGCACATTCAGGCACCAAGGCTGCACTTGCCTGGCACCAGCAGTAGCCGTGACTCTAAGGGACGCTGGGCTCTGTAACCCACAGAGGTTGTTGTGGAGGGCCTCCGAGGGACTCAAGAAAAGAGACTCTCTGAACAGAAACTGAAACGATTACCAAAGACAGTTACTAACATTGCTTTATTTCTATAGAAGAAATTGTGTGTCCATAGTCGCTCAGTTGTGTCTGACTCTTTGAGACCCTTTGGACTGTAGCCCGCCAGGCTCCTCTGTCCATGGGATTCTCCAGGCAAGAATACTAGAGTGGGTTGCCATTTTCCTCCTCCAGGGCATCTTCCCAGCCCAGGGGTTGAACCTGCGTCTCCTGTGTCTTCTGCATGGCAGACAATCAGGGAAACCCCACAGAAGAAAATAAGAGCAAGTGAACTCAGAACTGTAGCACCAGGGAATGAGGAGTTTCTGAGGGTGTTTCCCCTACAGAATCATCTATTAAACTATTTTTGAAATGGATACACTTTCAGAATGACTCTACTCAACTCTCTGTCCATAGAAGGCCCAGTGATACAAGACACAGATCCCTGCTTCGCAGACAGGCTGGTACCAGGAAAAGTGCACACATGTTTGGAAGCCCTCAGGAGAATTAGATCATTGTTTATCCTCATATTTTCTTCTGCCGCCAAAGACTTGAATTCTTAGCTATGAGAAGCGAATAGCAGGCTTTCAACATGATGGTGTAAGTTCAGACTTGGAGGTGCTCACTTCTACTCCAAAGTGATAGTAATGATAAGTAAACTATAAAAAGAGAAACAAAAATGGCTTTATTAATTCAAAAACAAGATCAACATCTTTTCTGGACCAGTAACAGAAATGCAGAGCAGTCAGCAAAACCGAAGCCAGCGCCTCAGGTCTGGAAACCGGCAGTCACAGACACGCGTTTGGCCCAATGGTTAAGAGAGAGAAAAGTGCTTCACAGAAGAAAGGTGGGCTTAAAGGCAAGGGCGAGTCTTCCCTGGTTATGAAAAGAGGCTGAAAATATAGGATGATGACATGTTTCCTGGGGATAAATATTTACAGGAACTGTTGGCTGTGGAAAGCCTAGAAGACACATAGAGTCTCTCCGGGTACAGAGCCAGATGCTTATCGCCTAGTAACCAGGTCTGCAATCTCAACATCACTGTGGTCCACACTTACAAACACCATGAAGTCTGGTTCTGAGCTGGGGCCTGAGGGAGGCAAGCAGAAAGCTATGAGAGGGCAGATGCGCAGAGAAGGAGAAAAGAGAACAAAATAAGAAGACGTCCCACTAAAAATGGGCCTGCCACATGGAATTCCAAAACACATAGTGAAATGCAAGGCTAAGGCAGATACTCAACGAAAATAAAAAATCAAGAATCCGAATGTGATTTCACTCCAGGAAAATAAACTGAACGACCAAGACTTTAAGATTAGGATGTGCAAATAGATACCTAACAGAGAAGCACGTACTGGACATGAATAAGAAATTACAGAACAGAAACAAGTAGAAATAAAACCTAAACTGGAAGATTGGGAATAAAAAGCAAATTTTAAATCCTGCAAATAAAAAAGTCATTAAACCAACCCAATAGCAAAACAGGGTGTGATTTAAGGGCGCTTTAGTTTAAGAAACACAGAATAAATGCCAGAAGCTGAAATGGGGCACCTCTGGGGGCAAGACTTAGGGAGCAGCAGGAGAGAGCGTGTACTAAGGTTTTCACTACAGGTCTAGTACTTCAACTTTTAATAATTTTTTTTAAATTAAAAGACTATAAGAAATAAAAAAGGATTACTTGAAGGATATGCAGCCTTCACTTTCTTCTATATAGTTCTATAAGTTTTACTCTTGGAATGAAGTAAGCTAGAAAGATAAAACCTAGATTACATAAATTTTCACCTTCCTTGCTTCTTTGATTAGGCTATAATGTGAAATTATGTCAATCAGCCACACTGAAGAATATTATAAAAGTCAGCTATTTAAATCTTTGCGGATGTCTGGACAAGGATATTGATCATTCCGTCTCAGTGGGACCTGTAGCAGGGGCCTCAGAGACAGGAAAAAAAACTGCTTCAGCTGAGGACCATGTATGTGTCCAGTCTTCCAGCTACTGTGCACTTTGAAATTAGTTTTAATACAACTTCCTTGTATTACAGATGATAGAAAAAAATCAAGAGAGGCTGAATGCCTTGTGCAACATAGATACAGGATGGACTGGAATCCAGCACTTTTTTTTCTTAAATAATTGAGATTTTCTTGGCTATTTAAGATCAGTACACAGATATTTGGCTGCTGAGAAATTCAGAGCAAATTTGTAGTTTATTTCTTGTCACTCTACAGGTTCATATGGGATGCATTCGGGGTTCTAACTTGCTTTTATCTGATTTTTTTGTCACTTATTTTACAAATCAATGTAAAGTGTATCGCTGTTGTATGGCATATGCAGCTATATATTACTGCATACATGTGTATCATGTACGCACGTGCGCCTGAAAGCCACTTCAGAATCTTTTGGATGGGGGAAGGTTATAATCAGATTAAACAAGTTAGATCAGATAACTGAAGAAGAGAAGAGAGGGAAAAGGAAAAGAGAAAAAAAAACCACGGTAGGCTGGACTTTGGGGACATGATCCTGGAGGACAGTGAATGCCGTGCTGAGTTTGAGGTTTATCTTCAAGACTAAAGGTAATGCTAAATATTTTTTAAAGTTCTGAATAAAGCATGGAAGTAGTGCTGTTTCAGAAAACTTACTCTGAAACCAGGTACAAGACAGATGAAAGAGAAAGAAATTTGAGTGTCAGGTGACCATTTAGGGGTTATTTCAATAATCTAGGAATGAGGCAAGAGGGCTGTGAGTAGATCAACACTGTGTTTTAAAAGGAAGATCATATGTAACAGGTATTAGGAAAGAAAGTGACATGGAAAGTAAACATAGCTTTTTCTTTTGCAATAAAACACGTGACGTCCAAGGAAGCATACTAGGTACTATCCACAAACTTATGGAAACAATCAACTCCATTTAGTCTGTTCTGTTTCTATTGCCTTGGATTTTGACCTGCACAAGCCAAATCATTCCAAAACCTTCTCTAGAAGGTAAGTTTTATTTCTTCCAGAAATTAAGTTGTTGCTGATTACAAATGACAGCTAACTTCACAAATGCAAATTACCCCTGCTATTAAAAGGCCTCTTGCCTTCCTGAAACACGACACCAGGCAAGTCCAGTAACACGCAGACATAGGCACATAATAAATATTACTTGATGCAGAAACCTGTTGAGATGAATTTTCTAGGTTCCAAGAAAAGCAGAAAAATAAGCTTGAAAACTTTAAATCTAGGAACTGAAATAAATATAATTTTTGACTGAACTAATTTTGAATATATGCTCTTTTGGGGATGCACTAAATTGAATTCACCTCTATATTTTTCAAATCAAATAAACAGCACAGAGAATTCAGAGGAATGTTTATATTGCTAAACAGAACAAAATTCTCAAATAGAAACTTGAAAATATAACTGATGAACTAATTGAAATCAAGTATATATTCTCATCTAAATATATATTCTACTCACTTCCACTAGGAAACATTTCATAGAAATAAGTTGCAATAGAGCCAGAAGGGGCCTTAAGATGATCAAGTCTTAATACCACTCCTCCCTTGTATAAACGTGAAAATGATGACGTTAAAAAATCAGAGAGGAAGACTGCCTTGCCCAAGATAGATACACAATGGACTGGAATCCAGCACAGAAGGCAAGCATTTTTTTTTTTTATAATAGAGATCTTCTTGGCTATTTTGAAGATCAGTACACAGATATCTCAGTTTGCACACAATTCTTAAAATCTGAAAAATCATGTCATTGTGATTCTTTCCTAAACAGTTATTCTGGTGACTTTCCAGCTTAAAATTTGAAGGCAAATTTTTCTTAATAGGATATTAAGTACCAATATCTTCAAATATTGTTAAGTTGCTACACTGTAAATTTTACTAATTCACAACGCAATATCATATACACTATACATTAAAATTTTCAGCTTTCTTTCACAGTATATTACCAAAGTTACTACAGAAACTGCACTACCATGGCCAAAGATGCTAGCATGCAATTCTGACAGGGACAACCAAGAGAAGGGATTTTCTTTAGGAAATGATCCTATTGAAAACAACACAGGAATGGAAGTTCAAATGTTCAAGACACAGTAAATATACTGACTTCAAACTGCCATCTAATATGCTTTGTATTATAAGATATAAAAAGTAATCCCCATCTATGGTATGTTAAGTGGACATTCAAGACAATCAAAAGCTCCTTATTCAATATCCCACTATTTTCTAGTTGTACCAAAAAAAAAAAAAAAAAAAAAAAAAAAACAGAAGATGTTTTTACCTCTTAAAAAGCCCTTGCAAGGGGAGGGAGGGACAAATTGGGAGAGTAGGACTGACATATATACATTATCACGTGTTAAATAGATAACTAGTGGGAAGCTCGGAGAAGGCAATGGCACCCCACTCCAGCACTCTTGCCTGGAAAATCCCATGGATGGAGGAGCCTGGAAGGCTGTGGTCCGTGGGGTCACTAAGAGTCACACATGACTGAATGACTTCACTTTGACTTTTCACTTTCATGCACTGGAGAAGGAAACAGCAACCCACTCCAGTGTTCTTGCCTGGAGAATCCCAGGGAAGGGGAGCCTGGCGGGCTGACGTCTATGGGGTTGCCCAGAGTTGGACACGACTGACGCGACTTAGCAGCAGCAGCAGTGGGAAGCTGGTGTATAGCACAGAGAGCTCTGCTTGGTCCTCTGTGATCACCTAGAGGGGTGTGACAGAGGGGTGGGATGGGGGAGGGGTGGGAGGGAGGCTCCCGAGTGGGGGATATATGTATACACATAGCTGATTCACCTTATTGTATAGCAGAAACTTATGCCCCAGAAAAAAAAAAATTTTTTTTAACCCTTTATACTTAAAAAGGGAAGGAAGTAGAATTCTCTTCTTAAAAATGTCTCCAGAGGTTCTAAAAGTCTTGTATTTACAAAATATTAGATAAAAATATTCCTCTGGGTCATGCCAGAAGGGAGACAGGGGCCACTGATATGACATAGCAGATGATATTAATCAGACAGCTTTTTTCTCTCCTGTTTCATCAGAGGCTAGACTTGCTCCATTTTTAGTTTCTCCATTTTCTACAGGGAAATCTTCAGTTTCCCCAAAAGCTTAGGCATTTTGGCCGGTTTTCCCTCTGCTCCCATTTTCCCTTTTGTGTGCACTTTTTGGTCTGAAGAGTTTCCTTTCCTGCTCCCTCTGTGGCTTAATGTCCACGTTTTCAGGAACAGGCTTAGCTGACAACCTTGCCCATCTCTTGGGCTCCCCATTCACCACCCCTTTGGTGCAGCTGACCTTCCCCTTGGGTGTCATGATGGTGGTGGGGCGGCTGTGCGCCAGGTGCCTTTGAGCTTCTGTGCACCAACAGCCTTCCCAAAGCCAGATGCTGCCACGCTTCCTGCCCTCCAGTACTTTTTTGATGATACAGTTTGGCCTACCTCTAACACAATATTTATAATGGTTAAAGTTATATGTCAACTTGACTGGGTCATAGGGTGCCCAGACATTTAGTCAGACATTATTCTGGGCGTGCCCATGAAAGTGTTTTTGGATGAGATTAACACGTGGATAAATTGGCTTATTAAAGCCGATTGTTCTCCCCGGTGTGGGTGGGCCACACTCAATCAGTTGACGCCTTGAATAGCACAGAAAGGCTGACTCCACCACTAGTAAGAGCAAACTCCTTCTCCCTGACCACCTTCTAGGTAGTCAGGATTTCAATTTCTTCCTCCCTTTGGACTCAAACTGAAATACTGGCTTTCTTGCATCACTGAGCCTACCAACTTTCAGACCATAACTTATGCCATCAGCAACCCTGGGTCCCCTGTCTGCCGACTGCAGGTCTTGGGACCTGTCAGTCCCCACAATCACATGAGGCAAATCCTGATAATCAATCAATCAACCTCTGTCTCTTTACATGTGTGCATGCATGTGTACACACAAACACACATATACACCCTGCTCATTCTCTTTTTCTGGACAATCCTAATATTATCTCAAACTTTGAACTCAAAGGAGTAAAGAAAATGGTCTTAATGGATACGATAGACACTACAGATCAGCTACCAAAAAGCTATTCACAACTTCTCCCTTATCTTTTTTCTAGTATAAAGGCTGAAAAGCCAAAATTCTGTTTCCTCACCTCTTTTACAGCTGCAGGAGTATATGACACAGCTCTGACCCATAAGATGCAGGTGGAAATCCCCAGGAGAGTTTCCCTTTTTTCTTTGCCTTTTATCGCCCCTTGTTTTTCCTGTATAGAGCTTGGATGCAATGACTGGGGCTTGAGGGCAGCAATCATCCTGGGGCCATGAAGACAAAAGCTTATGCTAGGGCTGTCTAAGGAGGAAGACAGAAGGATTCTGGGTCTGTGATGAGACCTACCAGTAGCTGCTCTCATGTTGGGCTGCTTCTCTAGAATTATTGAGAAAAACATATTACACTTACTAAAGCCCATTTTCTTTGGGTTATCTGTTATTTGTAGCTAAACTCTTTCCTATTATTTCAGCCCATATTTCAACTATAACAATAAGCCAAAAGTGAACATGACCTGAGTTTTAATCAAATAATCACTCAAAAAAACAACAGAGGGTCTGCCATATAGATGGCATGTGGGCTTGCATACACAGTCATTAAGTCATGTCCGACTCCTTGAGATGCCATGGACTAGCCCACCAGGATCCTCAGTCCATAGCATTTTCAGGCAAGAATACTGGAATGGGTTGCCATGCCCTTCTCCAAACTGGCAGGTAAGAGGCACTAAGTGCAACAGCCTTCCCATCTCCAACCAAGGATGCTGATGGGATGCTAGCTTGCTCCCAGCCATTCCAGGTTAAACTCTGAGGAGGAATTCCAGGGGATCTCTGATTTCTGGAATGCTTGTGAATGGCAAACCATAAACACTAAATTAGACTGAAGCTTGGGGAGCTATCAGCAATGAATCCAACTTTTCCCATTCCATTCATTTATTTCTATAATCTATGCTTTTTTTTAAACTAATACTTTTTTTTTTTTACTATATGATGGGCATGGTTATGGCAAATTAAAGTATCAGACTGATCAAATTAATCAGAGTGTTTTCATTAATTCAAGATGGTGTTTCATTCAGAAGATACATCCTATTTAGCAAAACTTACCATTAACTGTTTTTTTAATTGGAGGATAACTGTTTTATGATACTGTATTGGTTTCTTCCATACAACAACATGAATCAACCATAGGTATACATATGCCCCCTGCTTCTTGAACCTTTCTCTCTATAAGCTATTTTTAATGAAAAACCAATCATGATCATTGACTTCTGCACCTTTAGAATGAGCTTATGCTCTCTTCTCATGGAGTGACAGCAGCTACCTTTCTCCCCTGATGTGGGCACCAGAAGCCACAGGTAGTTGTCACACAGTGGAAGGAGCACTAGGTTTATCCAAAGATTGGTGTTTGAGACTTGGCGCTACCACTTTCCCTTCATCCTATCCCACAGGCACAGCTCTGAACCTTTCCGAGTTCTGTTTCCTAATTTATGAGTCTTAAATTCAAATGAGATAATGATTACAAAAGAATTCCAACAAATATAAAACACTCGACAAAAGTAAGAGTTCATTAGACAATGTGACTGTGTGCAAACTAACAGTAAATAGGTTCGGTGTCAGGAAAATATATGAGTAATATGAGAAAAGTTTATTTATTATCTTTACGGCATTTATTTTGACTCTTCATTTCTCAGAAAGTAAAAGTTGCTGGATAAGGAATCTCCATCTGATAAAGTATTGCAGCAGAAAGGGTTACAGGAGGAACTTTAAAGAAATAAAAACTAGATAAAACTTGGTGTATTTACTACTGAGCAATAACTGTTACCACTCATATCTTAATTAGCCTTCTTGCTATAGGCTCTAATAGCACTCTGGCCTCCAACATCTTTTCAATTACATGTTTTATACCCATATTCCTTCTAGACTCCATAGATTGTTACCTGAGATTAAACTGCTTGTTGCCTGGTGGTTGGTAAGAGTTCCAGGAAATAAAATATACATAGCACAATGAGTTATTTTATTTACCTTTGTTTCCTAGTATGCACTGAGAGTCATTTACTTTTGGGTTAATGGGAAATAAAAGCAGAGTTCTCTGCAAAATCATGGGGATATTGCCTGGGTGGTGTTTCAAGCTGGTTGCATACCACATACCTTGTCCTGGGTTTGACATCGGAAACAGTCACAGTCAAAGCAGTACTGGTCCCTCAGCTGCTTCCTGCGCTCCTCGCTGGTCATCAGCATATCCAGGTAGCAGATGGTGAGCTGCGGAGGCCAGACAGAGGGAGGCGTCACATGGCTGCTGTGCCCACCTTCTTTAACAAACGGCTATTACTTCAAGTTGTTAAAGTAAAACGTGTTTTAGTTACATACCAGAAAGGGTGAGGAGATGCTTCTTACAGTCTCTCCACTCAAATGATCACATGTAAAATTTTTTAAGGCATTACCTTCCAGTCTTTGTTAGGTATATCATGCATTTAATATTTTAAAGAACTGGGCTCATCAACTCTATGTACTTTTGCACATTTTATTCACTAAACAGAAAATATCAAGAGCTGTTATATGTTTGGTATTAGTAAGTTTTGGTGATACTTTCTGTAATCACTGGCAATCAGAGAAGCCATATTAATCCTGGCAATCAAATGGATAGCAGATTATGTAGCCAGATCGCTCTTAAATCCTACTCAATTCTATAGCTGTTTCATGGAACTTAGGCTCAACCAGATTTGGACTGTTGTAAATGAGGAGACAGTTCTTTCACTTGTGAGGATTTAAAAAGATGGAACACTTTCCAGATAGGGAGAATTTAATGTCAGGATGCGATCACTGATGAAGGTATCTAACTTGACTTCCTTGAACCCTTTTAATTATAATAACTATGCCCTGCCTTGAGTTTTAAGATAGATTTTTCACTCTCCTCTTTCACCCTCATCAACATTCAAAATGCTAAGATTATGGCATCTGGTTTCATCACTTCATGGCAGATAGAAGAGGGGAAAGTGCAACCAGTGACGGATTTTATTTTCTTGGGCTTCAAAATCGCCGAGGACAGTGACTGCAGCCATGAAATTAAGAGACACTTGCTCCTTGAAAGGAAAGCTATGACAAACCCAGATAGTGCATTAAAAAACAAAGACATTACTTTCATACAGTGAAAGCTAGGGTTTTTCCAGTAGTTATGTACAGATGTGAGTTGGACCATAAAGAAGGCTGAGTGCCAAGAACTGATGCTTTCGAATTGTGGTGCTGGAGAAGACTCTTGAGAGTCCCCTGAACAGCAAGGAGATCAAACCAGTCAATGCTAAAGGAAATCAACCCTGAATATTCATTGGAAGGACTGATGCTGAAGTTGAAGCTCCAACACTTTGGCCACCTGATGTAAAGAGTTGACTCACTGGAAAAGACCCTGATGCTGGGAAAGACGGAAGGCAAAAGGAGAAGAGGGCAGCAGAGGAGGAAATGGTTAGATAGCATCACCGACTCAATGGACATGAATTTGAGCAAACTCCAGGAGACAGCGAAGGACAGGGAAGCCTGGCGTGCCATTGTGCATGGGGTTGCAAAGAGTTGGACATGACTTAGCAACTGAACAACAACATGCCTTGCACTGAATAGTGAAAGACCACAGGTGAGAGGGCACACTTGAGGGACTTTCCAGGTTTCTCTCTAGCCCTAGGTTTTCATTTCAAGATGCAGGTCTTTATGTAACATCAAGATGTTTAAACATTTCTTAGATCTCCTATCTACTGAAAGTATAATTCAAAACATACAAAACGGAACTCCAGATTTCCACAACCTTTCCCTCACAGCTGGAACATTCCTAGTCTCAGTTGACATTAATTCATCTTTTGTGTTATCCAAGTGGAGACCTTGAGGTCGCCCCTGATTTCCCTTGCTTTCACTTTTCCCACTGAATCCACTAGGAAACTCTGTGGGCTCATCCATAGAAATACATCCAGAACCACTCATGTTCTACCTTTTCCTCTTATTCCATCCTTGTCTGAGCCATCATCATCTCTTGCCTGTAATATGCAAGTCTCACCAGGCATCCCTGCTTCTCCCCTGAGCTGCCTGCACTCCATCCTCTAAACCAGAGTGATTCACTTAAAAGGTCAGTTGGATCAGATCTTTCCTCTCTTCTAAATGTTCCAACGGGTCCTCCTTTAGCTTGGAGCAAAAGCCAAGTCCTTACAAGGGATTCTCATAACACGACTCAAAGTGTGGTTCTACAGCGTGGATTATAGGTCTATGTTGAAGTGAGTACAGAAATGCAAAGGAAACATTTAGAAATTTTTACATCAGTCTGGTAAGAGAAATTTTATGTGGCTCTAATAAAAAAATATTAGGCTCTTATTTTAAGTTCACTTTTCTAGTAATTCGTTTTCATTAAATCTTATAAAACTATCAGCTGACCATGGATTAAGGAAAAAAATAATAAAGAAACTGGTCCTTCATCCCAGGTAGTGAGGGCAGCAGTGGCTTCATAAAGGTCTGTTCCCATCTCCTCTCCCCTCCTGGCTGTTTCAGGCAGCGCAGCCCCACTGGGGTTTCACACACACACCTGCTTCAAGGCCTGCACATGGGAGCTTCCTCTGCCCTTCCCCCAGATCTACTATGGTGACCTCCCTCAGCTCCTTCGAGTTTCCATTAAAACTGACTTTCTCACTGACGTCTAACCTTACTACCCCATTTATCTGGCTGCTCCAGGTCTTCAGTTGCAGCACGCAGGATCTTTAGTTGTGGCATGTGGGATAGAGTTCCCTGACCCAGGGCCCGCTTGCACTGGGAGCTCAGAGTCTCAGCCACTGGACCATGAAAGAAGTCCCCTTACAACCTTATTTAAAATAACAGCTTGACTCCCCCCTCACCCAAGGACTCCTAGTGTCCTCATCCTCTTCTAGTTTTCCTTTTTCTGTACCAGATCAGCTAGTGACACACTGCATAAATTATTTCTTTATTTGCTTTTATGTGTAGAAGTAATTAAGGGGGGTTGCCCTTTCACTTTTCACTTTCATGCATTGGAGAAGGAAATGGCAACCCATTCCAATGTTCTTGCCTGGAGAATCTGAGGGAGAGGGGAGCCTGATGGGCTGCCGTCTATGGGGTCACACAAAGTCGGACACGACTGAAGTGACTTAGCAGCAGCAGCACCTGTGTGGTGGGGGAAGAAGTGGATAGCAAAGAAGGAGGAGGCAGGATTATCCACTGAGGGAGATGACAAACACTCCCGAGAGTGGAACATGCCATGTGGCTTTCTGAGACTTAAAAGAAAGCATCTCCTGTCTACAAAGCCTGATCTTTCCTGTCTGACAGCATGGTAGGGCAGGGGAGGCCATACCCCGACAGAAAACATGGCTTCGGGAGGCCTTGTTAAAGCTGTCAGTGGGGAAGAACGTCAAGTTCATCCTGGCCATCACCAGGGTGACAGAAGCCACAGCCTCAGCTGGCTGGCCCTCTATAAACCCTTCCCATGTGAGGCGGCTATAACATGCTGCTCCACAAGCAGAAAACAAGAGTGCCTGTCCTTAAGGAATGCACACTGATGTTACTGAATATCTACGATGTGCTGGGCACTCACCAGTGAAAACCAGCCTAGATCCATTTGGGAATTGCACCCACGTCTATTGATTCAGGCTGACACTCTTTTTACAGTAGCACGGCTCATGCCTCTGCTGGGGTGCTGGGTGGGGAAGAGGCTGGGGAGTAGAACTGCATCATGTGGGGTCTTCCATTGCAGCACACGGACCCTCTAGCTGTGTCGTGCTGGCACCAGAGTGAGTAGCCTCAGTGGTTGCGGCACATGGGCTTAGTTGCCTGTGGCATGTAGGATCTTTCCAGATGAGGGACTGAACCCATGTCCTGTGCACTGGCAGGCAGGTTATCGGAAAAGTCCCTACAACTCTAGTTCTCCATCCAGCCCAATGGCTCTTAGTCATCAGCCCCAAATATCAGGATTAACCAGTAGTAGTTATTGGGTGATTCCAACGTGCCCAGGGTGAAACCAACAAAACTAGGGCCTGTCTCACCAGAGAAATATGCTTGACAAACCTGAGTTTATTACAAGGGCCAAAACTCATGAGTGATCATGCCAGCCAGAGAATGGGCAGCAGGAGGCCAGTTATTTCACTTAACCCCAATAGAGAGACTCCTACGGCCTCCCTCAGTATCCTGTAACTGCCTGGAACCATTACCTAGACTGTGTAATGATCTTCCAGCTGGCCTCCCTGCTGGCTTTAGCCTATAGTACATCTTCTAAATTGCTTTAAGGGAGATCTTCCTAAAGTTCACATTTGATCACGTCATTTGTCTACTACACAAAGTTCTGATGGTTCCTCCTTGAATAGAGGATGAGGGTACACAAGGCTTCCCAAGCTGATTTTCTGTCTGCCTTTATAACCTCAAAATCCCCCCCATACCCTTTGGCAGTTTAGTTGCTCAGTCACGTCTGACTCCTGCAATCCCATGGACTGTAGGCCCCCCAGGCTCCTCTGTCCATGGGATTTTCTAGGCAAGAATACTGGAGTGGGTTGCCATTTCCTTCTCCAGGGGATCTTCCCAACCCAGGTTTAGAACCTGGGTCTTCTGCATTGCAGGCGGATTCTTTACCCTGCCCACTACCATCTTCCATAATTACATATATCCAACATAACTATGTTGAAACAGTGTATACCATGCAATGTGTATGGTGTTGACCTTCACCGGCCAATGAATGCCCTTTCACCCATTCTCAGTCTGTTCAGAACTCTCTCCTCCTTCAGGCATGGCTCAAACAGGACTCCTCCAATGAAGAATGCCCCACACTTCTCCTTGGGCCTCTTTCACACCAGTGAAGTTTGCAAAATACACTATCAAAACTGAAGGTTTCAACAGTGAAAACATTTTTATCCATAATTTTTTTGGAAAAAAAATCCAAAATACTAACTAGTGATGACAGCTAAATCATTCTATCAACCAGAGCTAAAAACCTTTATCAAAGACTCACTGACTCACCAGTTTTAATGGAGATTCTGCTCACTCAGTATAGGGCTCATTTAGTGGGAAAATATATCTGAAACTTTGCCATTGAGCAGTGGATGTTTTAATGGCAAAGAACAGGATCACATTAAAATATTAATGCTACTGACCGTAGCTTTGCCATTTTAGTGCAGCTCTTATGGAAAATGCAGTATATCATTCCCAACATTAGAGTAATATCCTGAAAGATATTTGCTGGATATTTAATTTGTTGCTTGCTTGAAAATTTCAAGGCAAAATGAATCCCTTTTACATGAAGCCCATCTTCTCATTATGTATTTCTGAGTGGATAATAAGATCAAATTAAAATTAGACTCTGTTTTCATTTCTCAAATTATACTGTCACAATTATAAATTTTTCTAATACTGGCTCTGAATTGAAAATAGACTTTGAAAAATCCTTCCTCTCTTGGAGTAGGATTGACATATACACACCACCATGTATAAAACAGCTCGTGGGAAGCTGCTGTATAACACAGGAAGCTCAGCTCGGTGCTCTGCGATGACCTAGAGGGTGGGATGGGGGCAGTTAAGAGCAAGGGTGTAGATACATACACACAAACACACACACATATATACATATGGCTGATTCACGTTGTTGTACAGCAGAAACTAACACAAAACTGTAAAGCAATTGTGTGTGTGTGTGTGCTCAGTCATGTTCGACTCTTTGTGACCCCATGGACTGTAGCCCACCAGGCTCCTCTGTCCATGGGATTTCACAGGCAAGAATACTAGAGTGGGTTGCCATTTCCTTGTCTGTAAAGCAATTATACTTCAATAAAAATAAATAAATAAAATCTTTTTAAAAGAAAAGGAAAAATCCTTCCTCTCTTTAAAATCAAACTTACATGCTAATCATGTCTCTGGTCTTTGCCACAACCTTGTAGCCAGTTTTCAAATTCTGCTAATTCTCAGTTCAGTCAGTTCAGTCACTCAGTTGTGTCTGACTCTTTGCGACCTCATGGACTGTAGCACACCAGGCTTTCCTGTCCATCATTAACTCCTGGAGCTTGTTCAAACCCATGTTCATCAAGTCGGTGATGCCATCCGGCCATCTCATCCTCTGTCGTCCCCTTCTCCTCCTGCCTTCAATCTTTCCCAGTATCAGAGTCTTTTTCAATGAGTCAGTTCTTCCCATCAGGTGGCCAAAGCATTGGAGCTTCAGCTTCAGCATCAGTCCTTCCAAGTCAGGGTCAGTTTCCTTTAGGATTGACTGGTTTGATCTCCTTGCAGTCTAAGGGACTCTCCAGAGTCTTCTCCAGCACCAAAGTTCAAAGGCATCAATTCTTCAGCATTCAGCTTTCTTTATGGTCCAGCTCTCACATCCATACATGACTACTGGAAAAACCATAGCTTTGACTAGATGGACCTTTGTTGGCAAAGTAATGTCTCTGCTTTTGAATATGCTGTCTAGGTTGGTCACAGCTCTTCTTCCACAGAGCAAGTGTCTTTTACTTTCATGGCTGCAGTCACCATCTGCAGTGATTTTGGAACCAAGGAAAAAGGCTGTCACTGTTTCCATTGTTTCCCCATCTAATTGCCACAAAGTGATGGGACCAGATGCCATGATCTTTGTTTTTTGAATGTTGAATTTTAAGCCAACTTTTTCACTTGCCTCTTTCACTTTCATCAAGGGGCTCCTCAGTTCCTCTTCACTTTCTGTCATAAGGGTGGTATCATCTGCATATCTGGGGTTATTGATATTTCTCCTGGCAGTCTTGATTCCAGCTTGTGCTTCATCCAATCCAGCATTTTCCATGATATATTCTGCATATAAATTAAATAAGTAGGGTGACAATATACAGCCTTGACATACTCCTTTCCCAATTTGGAACCAGTCCATTGTTCCATGTCCGGTTCTAACTGTTCTAACTGTTCTAACTGACCTGCATACAGATTTCTCAGGAGGCAGATCAGGTGGTCTGGTATTCCCATCTCTTGAAGAATTTTCCACAGTTTGTTGTGATCCACACAAACACTTTGGTGTGGTCAATAAAGCAGAAGCAGATGTTTCTCTGGGACTCTCTTGCTTTTTCTATGATCCAGTGGATACTAAAGGAGTCACATGCATGTGTGTGAGCATGCCTGCTCAGTCGCTCAGTCATGTCCGACTCTTTGACACTATGGACTGTAGCCTACCGGGTACTCTGTCCATGGGATTCTCCAGACAAGAATACCAGAGTGGGTTGCCATTTTCTACTCTAGCGGATCTTCCCAACCCACAGATTAAACCCATGTCTCAAACCCTGCATTGGTAGGGGAATTCTTTACCACTGAGCCACCTGGGAAGACCTAAGGAGACACAGCAAGACACAACTGCCCGTGCTCATGAAGCTCGTTGCCGAATGAAGTCACTAAAAGAGCCAGGATAAATGCCAAAGAAATATTAATAACCACTCTAAGAGAGGTCTCAGAGAAAAGAATCTCATAATTTGAGAAATCAGGAAACGTTTTACAGAAGAGATGATATTTGAGGGGTAAATAACATTAAGAAGGTAGAAATGCTGGGAAGACAGAGCCAGTGAACAGAGAAACTGTCTAATGGTAGGAAAACATTTATTTTCTGAACAAACTGGTATAAAAAGTACTTATGGGGACAATTCTCTCTGTTGAGAAGCTGTTTTGATAGGGACTGTAGGGGGAAATATCTGAGTCTACAGGGCAGATGCCGAGCAGAAAACTACTTTGTGTGAGGCAAGAAGAAAGATTTGCTTGTTGCTTCAGAGATGGAAAGTAAAGGAAATGAAATAAGCACTAAAAGATGGTGTTTTTCAACTAAATGAAAACTAACCAAGGAGAATAATTGGCAGCCAAGCCTAGAAAACAAGATATGAAGAAATTTGTTGTTTCTGAGAAGTCCAATTGTTTCTCATAGTTCTCCTGTTTGCTTGTCAAGTTACCTATGTTTTTTTTAATTTAATAAAACAACAACAACATTATCAAAGGGCAGCCATTGCTCAGCTCCCAAACTAATGTTGTTGAAAATGGACAGCAGTCCCCTTCTTCCCTGGCTTGAAGTCACATATGGTCTAAGGAAAAAAAATCTAAATTCCACAGATTGTTGACAGATATCCCCATGTACCTACTACACCAATCCTAAACACTGGAAATTCAATTAAGTGGCTGATAAGAGACAGCTTATTCAGTTGCAACTCAGTTTGGAGGCAGTCTTATCAAAGCCAAATCCCTGTCTACATAAAATATGGTACCTCTGAGTTTAGGTTTTATTGGCTGAGTGCTGCATAAATGCAATAAAAGCTTATGATAGTCTGTTTTCCTTGCAGTAAATATCCACTTTAGCAAATTGGAAGGTAGAGGGAAACTGGGTTCTAAAAAGCATAAATATCTATAACCCAGAATTCAGAGTAGGCACTGTGTAAACTCTGTCAGGCTTGGGTTCAACAGTGCTGGAGTAGCCCATCCACAGCTGTCTTATGAGTCTTTGGACTTCTGAGAAGGGTCCTCATCAAAAGAGGCTGGCTGGGCAGCCTGCAGAACTGGAAAGGTCAAGCCCAGTTCAGTGCTGGAGGTCATACTTCCTGTCCTCTATTCCCTTCACATCTTTGATTGGACAGTTACTCTGAGAAGCTGATGCTGATAGGTTTGTAAAGGCCCAATGGCAACCTGAAAGAATATAAACCTGTTTGCTTTCTTAACACAAAGGTAAAAATGAATCATCCTTGAAATGTAATTAACGGCCTTGGGAGTAAGTAAACCCTTGAGATCTCTCACAAGCTTGGGCTGACCTCTCTGACTACAGAAGGATGACCACTTGCAGAGATGCAAGAGGCCGATGGACTGTCATATGCACAAAACACACACACTATCACACACACATACACGTCTCTCCCACACACATATGGTAGGAACTTTTCATCATCCAGGAAAATGATGATAAAAAAAAAATTTAGCCCACCTATATCTGGAAGTAATGATGGTTAAATTAGTCTCTGGGCAGAGGTATTCTTTTTTAGTTAATTTTTTATTGGAGTATAGTGGCTTCCCCGGTGGTTCAAATAGTAAAGAATCTGCCTGCAATGTGGGAGACCTAGGTTCAATCCCTGGGTTGGAAGGATCCTCTGGAGGAGGGCATGGCAACCTACTCCAGTATTCTTGCCTGGAGAATCCCCACAGAGGAGCCTGGTGGGCTACAGGCCATGGGGTTGCAAAGAGTCAGACATGACTGAGCAACTAAGCACAGCACGGCACATAGTTGCTTACAATGTTGTGGTAAATTCTTCCGTACAGCAAAATTAATCAGTTGTAGGTATACGTATGTACAGCTGATTCCTTTTGGACTGTCTTCTCATTCAGGTCACCGCAGTGCATCAATGGATGAATGGAAAAAAGGGATTTGATATTTACATACAATGAATATTATTCAGCCATGTAAAGGAATGAAATGGGGTCATTTATAGAGACATGGATGGACCAAGAGAATGTCATACAGACTGAAGTAAGTCAGAAAGAGAAAACAAAATATCGTATATTAACACATATATGTGGGTAGAGGTTTTATATATATATATATATATATATATATATATATTTTTTTTTTTTCTTCAGCAGAAAGACAATGAAAAGCTGCCCTTCAGGCACAACTGGTTTTAATGGAAAAAGAGGCCAGCCAGTGGGAAACATGGGTTCCTTACCTCCTCTCCCGCCTCAACGTCTCGGACTGCACGCAGCAAGAGGTGGGGCCCGTTGAACACAATTGAACAGTTGGGGTCACAGCTGTGATTGAGCAAAGACATACTGGAGAAGAGAAAAAAAAGGAGAATACTGTGGCTCAGTAGACAGAATCAAACATCTATATTTAACAACTATAATGGCAAAAGACACTTTAATTTAGGGGCGGAGGGACGGGTAGGGTTGACAGTGTACCAGGGATTGAGTCCTCTGGGGGCACTAACCTACTTCCCATGAAGTGAAAGGCTCCCTGGGTGAAAGCTCATTAGGGAAGTTTGTTAATAAACTTTAGAGGATGGGGAGGTGGCTCACTAGGTACCAGCTACTAAGGCGACCCAACATGAAGATGGGGGAAAACAAACTGCCTTGCAAAGGAAAAATTTCTGAGGAAAAGGGATACCTTATTTACTTCTGAGGTAAGTAGGAAGCAGCCAAAATACCCCTGAGCTTCCCACTCAGGATCACATTTGCTGAACTCCTTCGGTGGAACTGTCAGCTTCACTAGAACACATGCAACCGTGTCGCAGAATAATTAGAAGTACTTCCTCTTCAACAGAATGTTGAGATTATCTCACTACCAAAACCCTCATGCATTCCAGGCCGTGGCCAAGTCATTTCATTACCTTGGAGGAATACCTTTTACTTTTGGGGAAGGGAATGTATTTAAGCTGCCACCACATTTGATAATAATTAGAAATAACTCTAAGTGGGTATTCACTATGTAGAAAGCACCTTCTTAGCACACGATCATGTTGATCAAATTTCATCATCACAATAATCTTACAAGAGTCATTTATTGCTCCACACCATAGACCTGTGGTTTATAACACATGAGAAATAAGAAGCTGACTTCTCAGATTCACAGTTAATTATAAGAAAAGACCCTCTTTGTATTTGGACACTAATAGTCTGAAAACAAAATGAAACTCAAGAGTGCTCGTCAAAGGAGAATCTAGCAGCTGAGCAATACAGATCACCTGGGTGAGAGCTGGAGAGAGCTCTTTGGGAGACCAGAGCCTAAGAGGGTTCCACCTCGTGGAGCACTGGGGTTCAGAGGAGGCTGAGTCAAAAGACAAAATGGACCCAACTGGTGCATTACAGCATGTCTGGTATAATAATCATCTGATCAGCCCAGAAGGCTAGGAATAAGATCAGGGCAGGGTGGTTTACTAGCACTCACAACCCCTAACTTTTTCTTAATGTTGGGGTGGTTTTTTTTTTTCTTTTGGGTCATGCCCTATAGCATGTGGGATCCTAGTTCCCTGACCAGTGATCAAACCCACACCCTCTCTGCTGGAAGCACACAGCCTTAACCACTGGACCACAGGGTAGCCCTCAACACAATTCCCAACAAGAATTCAGGTCTGAGGTCTGCCTCTCCATTAATAGCATAGAATATAATGTGGGGTTATAACACTGTTTTCTTTAAACTTCACATTTTTCATTTTTCTTGTAATTTATCATTAAGTTTCAAGCTTAGCTCTCAAACCAGCTGCATGTAATAGCCTTTCTAACTACTTTTAAAAGGTTGGAGAGCTGGGTGGGAATTAAAGAGGCTTCTTCCAGTAAATGAAATAGCATCCACCCTACCTAGGATACAGGCCAACACCAACTTCCTGCATCTCCGCATTACAGATGGTGAAAGAGTTGCAGATCACCTGTAAAAACAAGAGGGGAACAGTCAGAATTACCTGTCACCTAAGAAACCTCATAGGCAAAAGAACACAAATTGTCGAAATAAAATGCAAGAGCCTTTTAGTAGCTGCTTTGGAAAGACTCAAGCCAAACATGGATACTCTTCCATTTGTAAAAGAACAGGTCTGGGACATATTTTCCTTAAGTTTGAGAACTGATGACATATGGATAATCTTTAAAAACAATATTTTTCTGTCAATATCATGGTGACACAATAAAAAGGTCATGATATGATGCATGAAAATCTAAATAGTATGTAGTGTATAAAGAAGGCTGAGTGCTGAAGAATTGATGCTTTTGAATCGTGGTGCTGGAGAAGACTCTTGAGAGGCCCTTGGACTGCAAGGAGATCAAGCCAGTCAATCCTAAAGGAAATCAACCTGAATAGTCATTGGAAGGACTGATGCTGAAGCTCCAATACTTTGGCCACCTGATTTGAAGAGCTGACTCACTGAAAAAGACCCTGATGCTGGGAAAGAATGAAGGCAGGAGGAGAATGGGTTGACAGAGGATGAGATGGTTGGATGGCATCACCAATTCATTGGACATAAGTTTGAGGAAACTCTGGGAGATAGTGAAAGACAGGGAAGCCTGGTGTGCTGCAGCCCATGGGGTCACAAGGAGCTGGACACAACTTAGTGACTGAACAACTATGCAGTGTGTGATCCTGTTCTTTAAATATACACACAGACAGACATATGTATATTATATATATATATATATAATTTGTATACATTAAAAAAGAACTTTGGGTGGTTAAATGCAGAAATATCAACAACATCAAAAACAACCACCACCACAACAAAATCCTCAGGCTTAAACCAGCACAATCTAATCCTTTCCATCAAGTATTCAAAATTCAGAATGCAAATAATCTATTTACTGAGAACCAGAGTCTCACCATGTTAGATTTTTCACGCAAACAAACTGCCTACAGTTTCTGAATGTCACTGTGTATCTGGGGAGTAACAGCAACTTGTCTTTTATTCCTACAAAGGGTGAAGTACATCCTGAGTAAGTCTGCGATCCAAGCTGATGACCAACCATACGAGCACAGGAAGTAATTCAATCAGGCTATGTACAGCACTGACTTGGCACATGGAACCCCACACTGAGTGTACAGCATGGTCCTATATCCTATGAGGCGATGGGGCAAAAGAAATAAAAGATATAATCACTGCACTTGGGGAACTGAAAACCTACAGAAGGGCATGTAGAACCACGGAAAGAGCAATGGACTTAGAAAATCTAGAGCCTGGCCATAAATCCTCCCTCAGGTAGGTATTAGGGATAGAACAAGAAAGAAAAAGAATTCCTGCCTTAATGGAGCTTAAGTACTAGCAGGGAAGAGATAAATATTTGATAGAAAAATGACACATGTGGATAAATGCTAAGAAAGAAATAAAGTAAAAGGGCAGAAAAAGGTGTTCAGGAAGGTTCTTTAGGACAATTAAGTTCTTAGGAACAATTAAGTTCCTTCCAGAAATCTGAACTCTGCAAATGAACATGTGTGTATCTGGGTGATGACGGTTCATGTCACAGCAAGTGCAAAGGCCCTGAGGTGGGAATGCTCCTATCTCAGGTACAAAAAAAAAACAGCAAGAAGGCTGATATGGCCAAAGCAGAGTAGGTAAGAAGAAGAGAGGTGAGATATGAGATCAGAGAGGTAGCTAGATCATATAGGGACTTATAGCCATGCCTGGATTTTACTGTAAATGAGACAGAAAGCCACTGTGTTTATTCTGACCAAGGATTGATTGGATCTGATTTCTGTTTTGAAAGAATCACCCTGGCTGTTCTGTAGTGAATGGCTATAGAAACTCACAACTGGAAGTAGGGGAAATAGTTAGGAGACCAAGCCAATAGCCCAGGCAAGAGATGATGGTGGCATGGAGGTTGGTAGCTGTAGAAACTGGGAGAAGCAGGTGGTACTGCCAATGGATTGCTTATGGAGATGAAAAGAGCCAAGGATAATGTTTGAGTATGGGGCCTGAACAAGATTGCCACTGCCGTATCTGTGAAGAAGACTGTGAAAGGAGCCAGGGTTGGTTACTGGAGTTGGGAGGAAGTCCAGTGGCTTTGTTTCAGCGATGCTAAACTTGAAGTGACCTATTAGACATCAAGCCAAGACTAAGAATGAGCAATTGGGGTTCAGGGAACAGCTAGGGCTGGACATTGACACTCAGGACAAAACAGAACAAAACCCATCAAGAAGAAGACAGAAAAGGCCACTACAGACTTGAGATGAACCAGTGGCTACAGAGGGATCTGGTTTGTTGTTATAAAGTTTCTGCAAAGGAAAAAGCAGCGATAGGAATGTCTCTAAATCAGCTTTACGTGAAGGAACATAAAGTATGAAAAAGCATTCAGTCCTTTTAGTCTCTTTCACTGTTCCAAAGAGCTCTTAGATGAAATCTAGTGCAACCTATCATGATTTGGCATTTTTCCTCTACAATTCTGATAACACTGCAGTTTTAAGTCAGGAAATAAATTGGTGTACATATACATACTTTAGACACACACGCATTAAATTGCTGTAAGGGCATCTGTTTCATATTAAGCTGCAACAGTGTACTGCCTATACATATTTATGCATAAAATGGATGTTAACAATACAGGACAAAAGATCCTGTACTTTGTTTTTGAAACTTCATAAATATTTTTAAATGGGTATGAATCTTTTAGGGGGAAATATACGTTAGAACATCTATTTTAAATGTGTAATCAGGACTTTACCTAAAACAATTCACCAATGAAAAGCCAGGTCAAACAAATGTAATTTACTAAGTTTTGAATCAAACCAAAATAAAAATTTTTCTCTCAACTATAAAGAAACTGAAAGGTTTTTTTTTCCAAAAGAGGCATTCTGATGGAATTTTTAAAAAGGACAAGCTAACAAGGGGAAATATCAACTTGGCTCTCTCTTACTTCAGGAAATTCTTACTGATCCCAAGACTTAGCTGACTTTTGCTTATCTCTTTAGCAGCATTTATCATACTGAATCATTTATCCATTTACTTGGCACAACTAGATCATGAAATACTCAGAGGGCAGTGATCGAGTTTCATTCACCACTGTATCTCCCTCCCTAGCACAGTGCCTGGCACGTGGAAGACACTAAAAAACATTTTTTTCCAATAGATGGTTGCTTGGGTGTAGACCTCAGCATGCCCAGAGAGGCATTATCCAAATCGGGCATGAGAAGATGCCAGAAACAAATCAAAAGCATCCTGTGGGTGTGAAGAAGGGGATATGGATGTAATTCTGTACCACGAAAAAGAATAAGCAGAAGTTAACCTTCCATCTCTCTTGTCCTTAGGCATCCAACTTTCATATTTTCTGCTCATATTTCTTTGTCCTTTCTTTCTCTTTATTCCAGCTCACTTTTGTCTCATCCTCTTTTCTTTCAGTTCAGTGAAGGGGAAGGCGGTAGTATATATCAGAGGAGCATTAAGGACTTGTTTAATTCTCTGCTTAAAACGCCAGAGGTCCAATACACTCAGCACAAAATATGCATTTGGAAAACGAACGAACCAGTGAATAGATAAGTGATGGTCCCTCTCTTTTCCTTTCACTTCTCTTCCATCTTTTCTTTTTATTCTTTATTTTCTTCCCTCCCTGTCCTATTTTCACTATTATCCGTCTGCCACCATCTCTCATTCTGTCCCACTCCACAATAAGCAGGACTGTTTTAAACTTTTATTTAACAAATTCTTAACAAGTCCCTCATTTGTATTCTGAGAGGTGTTATGTGCTAGTGTTACTGAGCTAGCAAACAAAAGGTTTAATTTTTTGCATACAACTACTTTTATTAAAAAATATTGGTTCCACTCAGTAATATGTGATTTAAGAAAAGTGTTACAGGAATTCTTTTGACATATATAACTGATAGCAATGGTGGACATGAGGTAGCCCTCAGGTTTTATCATTTTTGCATGAAATAATAGGTAGATAATATTTCCATATGTGCACTACTAAAATCTGAAAAGAATTCCTCTTTATACCAAGATATAAAAGAATGTATATGGAGCCGAAACTTAAAGTTTAAACATTTTCCAAAATATTATCTCTATACAAAACATTTTCTTAGGAAATTAAACAGGTTAAACAATCAATGAGTAAATATTTCACACTATAGAAAAGCCTATTAATGGAATTATTTCTAAGAAAGCAATTAGGTTAAAAAAGTATTTTTTAAAAACTAAGCTTGAGTATTACTGTAAAAATACTTCCCATGACATGAAGCTAAAACATACATTTAAAGTATTTTGTAATTACTGAATGTAACATTATGTGTACTCTTTAGCCATGGAACATCTCTATTTTGTAAAAACAACAACAAAAACAAAAACTAAAGTGAACTTTAAAATAGTCTATAAACCAAATTCTTAAGTCATTCTGTTCATGTTCCAGAACCTGACATTTTTGTTTTGAGTTTAAAAACTTCTCTGCAGCAATCAATACCACTTATTTAAATTTCAAATCTTTTGGTCAAGTTTTCTGAACTAGAAGCCTTCTATTATAGTGCCAGACAAATGAAGATGTTTGAGACACAAGGGAAAATCACCAGCATAATGGCTTTTAATGGCAAAGCTGAACAGCTATAAGAGAGCTTACCACCGATTCAGAACACAGTAATTCTACACCCTAACAGGAGAAGCCATCCACTTCCCAGCCGCCCCCACCCAGCCCAATTACGGATTTTTACAAAGAACTGAGTCTTGTGTGCAAGTAGCTTTAGCTGGTTTCTAGCCTACTTCAAAGAATGCTTTCAATTTCAAAATATATAAATTTTAAAACACATTTAAACATAAGGGAACTCAGTTTCTGAACCGAATATAAAGTGGTTTCCTCAAAGACCATCTGCATCTCCTTAAAAATGTCTCTATTTGAAGCATAAATAGAATGCTCACAACACAGGACTTTTGACACATAGAGTTTATTAATTAGAGTACCTTTTCAAAAGGAAGCTTACTGCACTTAGTTTTATTAAGCTCTGTGGACAGAAGGAAAGGAAGAAGAGTAGGCAGGTATGAAAACCAAAAGCAGGGGTTTTCATTCAAAATAATGGCCCTTCCCGCTACTCCTTGAACTAGCAATTCTCTGACTTCACAAGCAAGATAAGCATTTTAGTCAGGGAATATTATTCTCTTTCCATAGAATATGATATTTTATTGAATAGAGAATTCTTTTCAAACCTTCTCATGAGCCTTAAGAGATTAAAATCTTTATTTCTTGCTCCCTCCTATCTTCATGGCAAACGTTTATCCCTCTTTCATGACTCAAAGCAGGCCTTTCCTAATACCTCCCTCCCTCCTTTGGTCACTCACTGACAGTCTTTTCCTAGCCTTGAAGATGAAGGTTTTGCAGTCTCCAGACCGGAAGAACATCGGGAGGAGACCGGGCTGCGGAAGAAGATTTCTCAAAAGACAAAATCATAAATTCCAGGATCCACAAGTGTTCCCCAGGCTTACAACAGTAAGGATGGTTGTGACATCTGTTTCAATTAGGATTTTTAACAATCAATATACAAGACAAGCGCTGCAATGTATTTGCCCTTTATCAGGAAGTAGCTGGCGAGCCTCTGTGTTGTGTTGTGAGTGGGCTGTAAGGAGGTGGGGGCAAACCAGTCTTCTTGAGATCCCATCACTGAGCCATGTCTCTGCTGCACTGCAAGCTCCGTGGAAGTCTGACATTATAGTGTTTACTAATGTGCTATTTCATTGCAAACCTAATGGACCACTGGTTAAAGACAGCAAGCAAGGATTGCAAGGAGGAACACAAAAATAATAATTTTATAAATAAATTATATAAATAATTCTATAAATCTGATTCAAGATGTTCCATCTAACGACTCTGATCTGGTTGAAATTCTTACATAACACCTCCAGACATTTCTAGCGTTTAGAAAACGTTAGACAGAGAAAGTATAATGAGTACATAATCTTACTTTTAGCAGGTGACATGAACTCTATTAAAGTCTTGTGCATGCTGTGCTGAGCCGCTTCAGTTGTGCCCAACTCTGTCCACTTGCAGTATGTTATTTGTCACCTAAAACCTTCTCTCTTGCTTCATCACTTAGAACATGAAAATTGTGAAATCTAATCTAACTGGATTCTGAAAAGTAAATGATAGTAATGGCAAACATCAGGTCATAAAATCACGATACTAAGGCCAAACCAAAAATACTCATTTAAAAATCTAGACACCTATGGTCAATTAATCCGCAACAAAGGAGGCAAGATTATACAAAGTCAGAAAGATAGTCTCTTCAACAAAGGGTGCTGGGCAAACTGGATGGCTACATGTAAAAAAATGAAATTAAATCATTCCTTAATATCATATACAAAAATAAGCTCAAAATGCATTAAATGCCTAAATGTTAGACTGGACACTATAAAACTCTTAAAAAAGAATATAGGAAGAACACTCTCTGATATAAATCGCAGCAATTATCTTTTTCAATCTGTCTCCTAGAATCATGGAAATAAAAACAAAAATAAACAAATAGGACCTAATTAAACTCAAAAGTTTTTGCATAGCAAAGGAAACAATAAACAAAACTAAAAGACAACCCACAGATTGGGAGAAATTATTTGCAAATGATGTGACCGACAAGGGCTTAGTCTCCAAAATTTATAAATGGCTCATGAGGATTAACTTCATCAAAACAAACAACCCATCCAAAAAGTGGGCAGAACCTAAACAGACATTTCTCCAAAGAAGATATGCAGATGGCCAAGAGGCACATGAAAACATGTTCAACATTGCTAGTTATTAGAGAAATGCAAATCAAAATTAAAATGAGATATCCCTCAGTTCAGTCACTCAGTTATGTCCGACTCTTTGTGACCCCATGGACTGCAACACCCCAAGCTTCCCTGTCCATCACCAATTACTGGAGCTTCCTCAAACTCATGGCCATTGAGTCGGTGATGCCATCCAACCATCTCATCCTCTGTTGCCCCCATTCTCCTCCTGCCTTTCAATCTTTCCAAGCGTCAGGGTCTTTTCCAGTGAGTCAGTTCTTCCCATCAGGTGGTCAAAGGATTGGAGTTGCAACTTCAGCATCAGTCCTGCCAATGAATATTCAGGACTGATTTCCTTTTGGACTGACTGGTTGGATCTCCTTGCAGTCCAAGGGACTCTCAAGAGTGTGCTACAATACCAGAGTTCAAAAGCATCAGTTCTTCGGCGCTCAGCTTTCTTTATAGTCCAACTCTCACATTCATACATGACTACTGGAAAAAACATAGCTTTGACTAGATGGACCTTAGTTGGCAAAGTAATGTCTCTATTTTTTAGCATGCTCTATTTTTTTGGCCATAGTTTTTCTTCCAAGGAGCAAGCATCTTTTAATTTCATGGCTGCAGTCACCATCTGCAGTGATTTTGGAGCCCCCCAAAATAAAGTCTGTTACTGTTTCCAATGTTTCCCTATCTAACTGCCATGAAGTGTTGAGAAAGGATGCCATGATCTGTTTTCTGAATGTGAGTTTTAAGCCAACTTTTTCACACTCCTCTTTCAGTTTCATCAAGAGGCTCGTTAGTTCTTTTTTGCTTTCTGCCATAAGGGTGGTGTCATCTGCATATCTGAGGTTATTGATATTTCTCCCAGCAATCTTGATTCCTGCCTGTGCTTCATCCAGTCCGGCATTTGGCATGGATATCCCTCACACCAGTCAAAATGACCAGCATAAAAAAATCCACAAACAATAAATGCTGGAAAAGGCATGGAGAGAAGGGAATCCTTCTACATTGTTGGTGGGAATATATATTGGTACAGCCACTATGGAGAACAGTATGGTGGTTCCTTAAAAAACTAAAAACAGAACTACCATCAGTTCAGTTCAGTTGCTCAGTCGTGTCTGACTCTTTGTGACCCCATGAATCACAGCACGCCAGGCCTCCCTATCCATCACCAACTCCCGGAGTTCACTCAGACTCACGTCCATCAAGTCAGTGATGCCATCCAGCCATCTCATCCTCTGTCGTCCCCTTCTCCTCTTGCCCGCAATCTCTCCCAGCATCAGAGTCTTTTCCAATGAGTCAACTCTTCACATGAGGTGGCCAAAGTACTGGAGTTTCAGCTTTAGCATCATTCCTTCCAAAGAAATCCCAGGGCTGATCTCCTTCAGAATGGACTGGTTGGATCTCCTTGCAGTCCAAGGGACTCTCAAGAGTCTTCTCCAACACCACAGTTCAAAAGCATCAATTCTTCGGTGCTCAGCCTTCTTCACAGTCCAACTCTCACATACATACATGACCACAGGAAAAACCACAGCCTTGACTAGATGGACCTTAGTCGGCAAAGTAATGTCTCTGCTTTTGAATATGCTATCTAGGTTGGTCATAACTTTTCTTCCAAGGAGTGTCTTTTAATTTCATGGCTGCAGTCACCATCTGCAGTAATTTTGGAGCCCAAAAAAATAAAGTCAACCACTGTTTCCACTGTTTCCCCATCTATTTCCCGTGAAGTGATGGGACCGGATGCCATGATCTTCGTTTTCTGAATGTTGAGCTTTAAGCCAACTTTTTCACTCTCCTCTTTCACTTTCATCAAGAGGCTTTTGAGTTCCTCTTCACTTTCTGCCATAAGGGTGGTGTCATCTGCGTATCTGAGGTGATTGATATTTCTCCCGGCAATCTTGATTCCAGCTTGTGTTTCTTCCAGTCCAGCGTTTCTCATGATATTAGCCTGCAATTCCACTTCTGGGGGTATACTCAGAGAAAATCATACTTTGAAGAGATACATGCACTCCAGTGCATGTACATGCACTCCAGTGCATGTACATGCACTCCAGTGCATGTACATGCACTCCAGTGCATGTACATGCACTATACACACACACACACACACACACACATATATATATATATATATATAGAGAGAGAGAGAGAGAGAGAGAGAGTTCAGTTGGTACAAAATCTGCCTGTAATGCAGGAGACCCCTGAAATGCAGGTTCGATTCCTAGGTCGGGAAGATCCGCTGGAGGAGGGATAGGCCATCCTCTCCAGTATTCTTGGGCTTCCCTTGTGGCTCAGCTGGTAAAGAATCTGTCTGCAATGCGGGAGACCTGGGTTTGATCCCTGGGTTGGGAAGATTCCCTGGAGAAGGGAAAGGTAACCCACTCCAGTATTCTTGCCTGGAGAATTCCATGAACTGTATAGTCCAGGGGGTTGCAAAGAGTCAGACACAACTGAGTGACTTTCACTTTCAGCATTAAAAAGAATGAAATAATGCTGCAGCACCATGGATGAACCTAGAGATTGTTATACTGAGTAAAGTAAGTAAGACAGAGAAGAAATATCCTATGACATCCCTTACATGGGGAACCTAAAAAGAAATGATACAAATTAATTTATTTAGAAAACAGAAACAAATTCACAGACTTAGAGAATGAACTTATGGTTGCTGGGGGGAAAGATGGCGAGAAGGGATAGTGAGGCAGTTTGGGATCGACCCATACACACTGGTCTATTTAAAATGGATAATGAGCAAAGACCTGCAGTAAAGCACAGGGAACTCTGGTCAATGTTATGTGTTAGCCTGGATGCGAGGGGAGTTCAGGGGATAATGGATATATATGGTTGAATTCCTTTGCTGTTCACCTGAAACTATCACAACATTGTTAATTGGCTATACCTCAATACAAAACATAGAGCATTAAAAAAAAATGTGTTGATAAATAATGCTGTTTGGGTACAAAACTAACTTAAAGCAAATTTAACCATGCATACCACTTGTTCAATGGAAAAATTAAAAAATTGTCCTTGTGTTAAATGAATATTCATGTATGGATGTGAGTGTTGGACTATAAAGAAAGCTGAGTGCTGAAGAATTGATGCTTTTGAACTGTGGTGTTGCAGAAAATCCTTCAGAGTCCCTTGGACTGCAAGGAGATCCAACCAGTCAATCCTAAAGGAAATCAGTCCTGAATATTTATTGGAAGGAGTGATGCTGAAGCTGAAACTCTAATCCTTTGACCACCTGATGGGAAGAACTGACTCATTGGAATAGACCCTGATGCTTAGAAATATTGAAGGCAGGAGGAGAAGGGGATGACAGAGGATGAGATGGTTGGCTGGCATCACTGACTCAATGGACATGCGTTTGAGTAAGTGCCAGGGGTTGGTGATGGACAAGGAAGCCTGGCATGTCACAGAGCCAGACACAACTGAGTCACTAAACTGAACTAAATGAATATTATTGATTTGGTAAATGTATTATTATACAACCCAGGTAATAAATAATCTTACTTAAGTAAACTACTTTATCACATCCCATATAACAATGTATTTGGAAATGTGTGCTTCTAAACCCTAGTACATTCAAGTACTGTTTCCACAACTTTAACAGTGTCTTTCACATTTCAAGCCGTGGTCACAAATAGTGTACCCTGGACATATAGAGGGCCTCCCCGGTGGCACTAGTGGTAAAGAGCCCGCCTGCCAAGGCAGGAGACATAAGAGATGCAGGTTTGATCCCTGGGTTGAGAAGATCCCCTGGAAGAGGGCATGGCAACCCACTCCAGTATTCTTGCCTGGAGAATCTCATGGACAGAAGAGCCCGGTAGGCTATAGTCTATAGGGTCACAAAGAGGTAGACACAACTGACGTGACTTCACACGCATGCACACAGACATACAGAATACTCAGCATTGACTTGCCAAGGCTAAAATCAACAGCAAGATCAGTATCATAAGTGAAGGAATAGCAGTCATAAATTTGGGCTTTCTGTTTTACATTTTCCCCAAGGTCAAACAACCCAATGTTAGCAAATGAGGATTCAAAGAATGAAGCCCCTTTAGATATCATGCTTGCTTTCTAAAATCCACTCACATTTTCATTTTTCTAAGGGCTTTACTCACAGCAGAACTTATATCCAACAACTGTCCTTGATAATAGAAAGCCAAACAGAAATGATATTCACAAATTTGCCCATTGTTCTTTCCCTGGGGATATTACCTGGCATTTCACCTCCTTACAAGTCATCTGATGAAAAACCACTTACTGTAGACGTCTGTCAAGTATGCATAAAAATATAAAGTCCTGGAACATGATTTCCATTGTTTAATTTTCCTCCCACATCCTGAGGCTCAGAACTACTAGGATATTCTTAAATAATTTATTACAGGATATTGTAGGTTTCCATAGCTCTGACATAAGAGTCCTTTCTGTTAAAAATTTCATTGAGTCACGCTCCTATCCAAAAAGTTTATGACCACAGTGAATTCAACTTTTTTCCACAGAGCACACTTAAAGATTCTTTTGTTTGACCTGAATTGCAAGAAATGTTCTCTTATATGATCATTTAGTTTCATTATTCTCTTTCCATGTAAACAGAGCAAAAATCTACCCATGCGCAGTTGAGTATTCCTCACTGTAATTTTTCTGAAAGTGTGTTAGTCGCTCAGTTGTGTCCAACTCTTTGCGACTCTATGGACTATAGCCCGTCAAGCTCCTTTGTCCATGGAATTCTCCAGGCAAGAATATGGGAGTGGGCTGCTGTTTCCTTCTTCAGGTGAGCTTCTGGACCCAGGGACTGAACCCAGGTCTCCTGCATCCTAGGCAGATTTTTTACCGTCTGAGTCACCAGGGAAGCCAATTTTTCTGAGCTCCAGTGCTCCACTTCTAAATGAAGTATGCTAGGTAATGTGTGTCCCCAACTGAGCCTGAACTGGACAGAGCAGAGTATGCCTCAAATCATCTGTGTTTTTCCATCAAGTTAATGGAGAAAAAGAAAACTACAGAAAAATACTCCATGTGAAAGGGAATACTGAGCACTAACCAACTGCTTGATGTAATCCCCAAATGAAAGACAAATTCACATGTGAGCTAAGGTTACACTCGCTATGTAGAAATTAAGGTGAGTTTTCTTTCCAGGAGAAATGTTGGCAGGTGAGGGTTTATCATCCTGATCATACCTGACATCTCAGGGAATGAAACCCCAGAAGCATATATTTCACCTTAGACCAGGTGTGCAGGGCTCATCTACAAGCTGCACGAACCTGTACCAGGGTGCTTTGGGGACTAGGGTTTGGAGCCGTTTCTGGCAGGCAATGGCCACGGTTGAGGAAGCACTTCAGTGGGTCAATCCCTGTGTGGTTTTCCACGCCTACCTGATCCCTGGACACTGCCTGTTGACCCATGTGAGCAGGAGCCAGGGAAGAAAGGACCCCAGACTAGAGAGAGTCACAACTCTACTCCTGTAGTCCAGTGTATGGAATGAGGCCCTGGGATGACAGTCCCTCTCGTGATCTTTCAAGGTGCGCCCCTTTATCTTCAGAAACACAGAGTCAAGTAAAAGAGAAGGTAAACCATGGCTTCATCCCCGCCCAACCCCCTTCTCTAAGAGGTGATCAGCCTTTCCCCTGCTTCCTCCAGCCACTCTTACAGACAGATACACAGAACAGACGGGTGGGATTTCAAAGCAAGGACCCAAGCTGATTATTTGTCCTTTCTTCTGGTGCCATTTTAAATTAAACAGCATAATGAATACATAAATGGTACTATTCCCAGCCTCTCTTCTGACCAAGAGCCTGAGTTGGTGACTGGATAAAATACCAACACACGCCCTGCACCACTTCGGTGGTAAGCTACAGAGATTCCTAAGGAAGGACCCCTCTCCCCATTCAGAGTTCATCAGAAAGTGACGAGGAGGGTTATCTGGAAAAGCAGACTAAATACATCTCTTCTTCTGTAACATGCATTGCTGAAAATAAAGTTTGCTAGTCTTGGCTAGGGTGTGGGACTCTGTAGTAACAAAGCAATATATTGTTGTTCAGTTACTAAGTCATGTCCGGCTCTTTGTGAACCCATAGACTGCAACACACCAGGCTTCCTTGTATTTTCAGTATCTCCTGGAGTTTGCTTAAACTCATGTTCATTGAGTCAGTGATGCCATCCAACCATCTCATCCTCTGTCGCCCCCTTCTCCTCCTGCACTGACTCTTTCCCAGCATCAGGGTCTTTTCCAATGAGTTGGCTCTTCAAATCAGGTGGCCAAAGTATCGGAGTTTCAGCTTCAGCATCAGTCCTTCCAGTGAATATTCAGGGTTGGTTTCCTTTAGGATTGACTGGTTTGATCTCTGTATTGTCCAAGGGACTCTCAAGAGTCTTCTCCAGCACTAGAGTTTGAAAGCATCAATTCTTAGGCACTCAGCCTTCTTATGGTCCAGCTATCACATCTGTATATGACTACTGAAAAAATCATAGCTTTGACTATATAGACCTTTGTCGGCAAAGTGACATCTCTGCTTTTTAATAAGCTGTCTAGGTTTGAAGCATGAGCTTTAAAAAGATCTTCCCTGTTGTTGTTTGAGGTTTGACCTTTCTTGGGTAAAGAGGTCATTTATCTTTGTAAACATATAAAACATTTTTGCCTTCTCCAGTTTTCTGTTAATGGCAAAAGAATGGAAGTGAATAAAGTTCTACTGATTCTTGAGACACTAAAAAAATTTAAAAGAAAAAAAAGACAAGCCCTGGGCTAGGGAGAGAGGCTAACTGCTGGACTTGAATCTGGTCCTGACCAAATCTTCCAGTCTATCCCGGCACTGGCCTCTCACACTGCCTTTGAATTTTCCACTCTTAATACCCTGATGTCTCTGTGGGGCAGGCCAATCTTTCTGTCTAGAATTGTCCCCTCTCCTTTTCCCACCTATTGAATGCATTCCCACTGATCCTTTGAGGTCCACCTGAAAAATCTTCCCTCCTGGGAGGCCGTTGGACTTGCCCAGCTGGGAAGTGAGGCCCCTTGGCCAGCACTCCCGCACTGCTATTCACATATCCGCTGCCACAATCGATGCAGGACATCATGATGAGTTCTGAACACCCAACTTCCAGGAGGGTAGATCTTCCACTTTATCCTTTTTCTCCTCCTGGCTCAGATAGGTCTGATACATTGAGTATGTTCCAAAAATGTTTGCTGAATGAATGATTATGGACTGACTACTTTAGTGACTGTTAGCTTTTGTGACTTCTATATAGAAATGTTCATAAACCAAGTCAATCATCACTGTACAATCAAAAAAAAAAAGTTCTCTTAACATCCTCCACTCTTCCACACTTTTCTCTCTCTCCCCATCTCATTCCTTCCTACAACAAAGTCACTCAGCGAATCACATAGACAGGTTCTGGAACTGTAAGAAGTTATGCAGTCAGACCCTGCGCTCAAGGACTCTGAGACCAGCAGGCAAGACAGCTGTATGAACTACATCACACGCGAACTGAACTAATGCCCAGTGGAGGGGTCACTAGCTGGGCTGGGTCAGGTCAGGGAAGGCTCAATGAAGATCAGATGCCAAAAGAGGGACCCGGAACCTGGAATCAAAAGCGCAACTCAAACTTCTTATTCCTTCTGAGACAAAGTGGGAAAATATCAACTTAATCATAAATTCTAAAAATCTGTTTCCTAAGACTGAAGAAAACTGGCATAAATTTAATACCTATACAGACCCCTTTGACTTTAAAAAGTTAAAGGTGGTGACATCTGATAACGGCAGCTATTACAAAGGAAACACCAACAAGTAAAAGGAATAGGGACTTAGGATTTTGCCAAAATACCCACCACATTTCTTTCTTCGCCTCTGATATGTACCTTGTTTTCACTCCATATTGTGGAGAGGAGAAAAAAGGATTTAACTGTTTTCTCTGAAGAACCAGAGAAGGGTATACTTCAATTTAAAAAAAAAAAAAAAGGAAAGAACCAGGAAGGAGATGCAGGAAGAGCAGAATGCAAGGTGTGGGTTCACACCACTGAACCCACAATTTTCCAGCACAGCAAAGCCACAATTAAACCTAAGTGCGCTGCCGGAGAGCCAGCTGATGCTTCTGCGGTGCCCTTGGAAGCGCTTCTCACTGGATCTCCTCTACTCTTCCAGTCCACCAATGAGCCGTGAGTACTGTGGCTTCATTTTAAGGATGAGGAAAAGCAGGCTCAGAGAGATCAGTGCATGTTCTCTGGGACAGATTCACTTGCTCTCACACAGCAGCAAAATGTAGTTCATCTTAGCAGAAAACTTGGTCCTGGAGGAAGTCCCAGACTGGGAGAGGGAGTTCACTGAAAGGTGAGATCTGGAAGGATGGTGTACCAGGGCCTTCAGATATGAGGATTTATTCATTCATTTACTAACGGCCTTATATGTACCAAAAGCTCAGCTGGTAAAGAATTCGCTTGCAATGAGGGAGACCCTGGTTCGATTCCTGGGTTGGGAAGGTCCCCTGGAGAATTTGATAGGCTACCCACTCCAGTATTCTTGGACTTCCCTAGTGGCTCAGCTGGTAAAGAATCCACATGCAATGTGAGAGACCTGGGTTCGATCACTAGGTTGGGAAGATTCCCTGGAGAAGGGAAAGGTGACCCACTCCAGTATTCTTGCCTGGAGAATTCCTTGGGGTCACTAAGAGTTGGACACAACTAAGCAACCTTCAGTGTGCACCAAAGCACCAGGAGCAAGGAGCAAACGCTACACCTTCCACCATTTTGCCTGGTGATCCCGGTGAAACAAGCGAATAAAAACAAATGTCATGTTTCTCTCCAATTCTGACAAATTTTAGCCTTCCTCAGCCAAAGATTATTTTCCTGACTACTGACCATATTTCTTTATAAGTCACTATGTCAAAATACAAGTTGCAATAATGCAGGGCACCACTCTGATCTGTCAGGTCAATTTAGAAACACATGAGTCCGCTGCTCTTCCATGGCCCTGGGAGGTGGTCTGGCCTTCCCATCCCCTGATCATTCACACAAAAGATTGCTGGGGATTACTGAAGACCAGCTGGGAGATGTCAAGTAAAATGGATGGCTTTTGAATTTTCCACTCTCCCACTGTCTGACTGCAGCCCACTGCCTTCACCAAATTAGTGCCACAAAGAGAGGGATGCTCTCTCCCAGAGCAGTCTGGAAAGATCAATCAGCTATAAAAGAGCAAGTGGCTGAAGAAAGAAGGAGAAAATGAGGCCAAGGATACTCTGGCACATGACTGGCATGGTATCTGCAGGCATTCACACAGGGAGGGATCAGAGACAGAATCTACAAAGAACTCCTTCCCATGTGGTCCTCTCTCTGAAATAACCATGGTCGCTTTCTCTCTTTTCATGAATGCCTTCTGCCTTCCCACTTGATCACATTTAAACATCAGGGAATCTGTATTTTTTATGTGGGATGAAATGTGCTACATTAGGTATGTGCCTGCATTTCTATGGGCTTCCCTGGTGACTAAGTTGGTAAAGAATCTCTGCTTGCAGTGTAGGACACCCAGATTCCAACCTTGGGGTCAGGAAGATTCTCCAGAGAAGGAAATGGTAACCCACTGCAGTATTCTTGCCTGGGAAATCCCACAGACAGAGGAGCCTGGTGAGCTACAGTCCATGGGGTCACGAGACCTAGACATGACTTAGCGACTAAACCACCATCACTGCATTTCTACACTATTGGCCAATTAGTTTAGATTAGGAAGAGCCCCAAAATAAAAGACCAGAAATTATCAGAAAGCTATAAACCAGAGGAATTGTGAGGATTAAGTGAGATAATAAATGCAGGCCTCAGAAAGTCTCCCGGCACACAGGAAGCTTAGTGAATAGTATCAAGGTCATTATTACTGCCCAGTTTATTAACTATAAGACAAACTCAATAATTAGTAAGATACACCATCATATACACCACTAGGAAAAAAACACAACCAAACTATGTTAGGTTGTCAGTCATATAAAACAGATTCCAATTTCAGAGGTGTAAAATTATAAAAAATATGCAGCTTGGAATGAATAAAATACAACATCACTCCGTAGAACTCCAGGTTCCTGGAAGAACATCAATTGATGTTGATAAACAGCTGGTTTCTGCGGATGTCATGCCCTGAGTTTCTGACCTCACGGATCCTTTCCCACCAACAGACTGGGTTGCTCTCCTCGACTCTTACTATCACTCAAAGGTATTCACTACCAAGATGTTTTCACCATCTTCTGAATCTGTCATCACAAAACAGACTATTTGTAAGTCACTCAAAACCCAAAGGACAATTGTGATATAAAGTTACATCACTTGAGCCAAGTCAACTGTCTTGCAAATTTAGCTATACTCTGGAGGCTGACCTAACGCACATATGTTCCCAGTATCTTCTTTCAATACTCAGTTAAGGAATGCAATTTCCCCTGGAAAGGAATTTGTTACTTTAAAGCCCAACCTCACATTTTCCCCCCACCTACCATATAGCTCTCTCTAAAGAATCAAGTGAAAGCACTTTTGAGGATAGTTTGGGTGGAGACACTGCAGACAGATTTCAAAGTCACTCATCATTAGCCTGACAAGTCACACAGACAGGAATTGAATGCTCCAGAATCTTAGTTTTCAAGAAGAGTACTGGCCTTCAAGACTACTTAACACATAAGGAAATGAGAAAGATACACAAAGGCATAAATAGAAACCACACAGGACTTGAAGAAAGGAAAGGCGTGTTGTTTCTACAACACCCTTGTCACTTCTCTGCCAAAGAGTGGGTAATCTTCTAAAGCCTCAGCCAGAGTTCTTGGTGACCAACAGTTCACTGCATTCCTTGGCTATACAAATATCTGAGAGTGAAACGCCCACTTAATGCTCACCTTATCCTAATGCAAATATACTCTTCAGATATATTTGTAAGAATGCTTCTTCATGACCATAGACAAATCCTAACTATTAAAAATCAGATTATGCTGCCTGTGGTCTGGCTATTCAAACTCCCCACTTTCTTTGCACTGTCCTTTATAATGATCACACTCACAGTTGCCTACACAAAGAAGAGACATCTGAACTTCCTAATTTGTGAGATCCAACAGTCCACCCTCACGATCACAAAAGAGTCAAGTTTTCCCTTGCTTGGGTTATACAATTTTAATTAGTTCTTTAAATGAAAAACAAAATTCCAAAAGATTCTTTCTTTACCTCCAGACTTATTTTGCACATACTCTCTCCTCATTTTCTAGCAACATCTAAATGCAAAACAGAACATATTCACTGAAGGAAACAGAGTTTGATAATTAAAGCAAATAGAACAGAATTTGCATATGTAAGGTTTCCAACTTTGAATTTAGAGACAATGAGTAGAGAATTAATCTGCTGTTTGTGAAAAAAAAAATCAGTAAGTTATCAATGGCAGGAAAAGAAATGTTGGTTTCAAAGAATATAACACAGAAATACCCCTACGTGAAGATTATTATTACAAAGACAATTTGAAGGGGAAACAATAAACCAAAGCATTATCAGTGAAAGGTAAGTTCACAAAACTGAAATGCAAGGATCATTTTGGGAAATGGAGCAAAAACGAAATAGAAAGGAAAAAGGCATGAAAAGGAGGTTAAGGAAACATAAGTTGACAACAAAAAAGTTACAAGGATAGTAAACCTAAGGATGAGAATTACTGATTTCTAGTATGTATTTGGCTTGTCATGAAGAAAAATAAAAGATTGACAGGAATAGGAACAAAGACTATGATTTTTACATGACTGCCTGGTAATAATTCAGTCCAGTAAGTCAGAGAGTCGATATTCAGAAGCAGATCAATGAAGATGCAGCTTACAGGTAAATGGGGAGAGTATAGTGTGGTAGGCACTATTGTTACCACTGTTCTAATCTGAGCAGATTGTGATACAGGCTCCCCAGATGCTCCCGCTACTGATTAAAGACAGGTATCTCCCCTCCCCATCGCTTCCACCATGGTGAAGATTCTGTGCAAAAGAAACACTGAAAGTCAACAGGCACTAACCATATGTTTTGTGACATAGTGTAGACAGAGCAAGTTTTATTAAGCTAAAGGCAAACAAAGCATTGGCTACCCACAGCAGCAGAGAGTTGTAAAACTCTTTCTAAAATGAAGAGCCTCAACTTCCCAAATGCCCTACACATGTTGGAGTGTCACATTCCAGCCAATGCCTTTTGAACATAAGCAACTACCCTTCCCTATGCGGGGGTCAGTGCATACCCAGATGATATATCAAGCCAAAGACTAAATATCATTACTGTTAGGAAGGCACTAGAATCAAAACAGAAAGGCAGTTATCAGACAGAATAGGTAGCAATTAGAGGCTGAGCAGGAGGCTGTAGGAACCTAAAACAAAGGAGCTTGGCAAGCATGTAATCATGAAATCCCCCAAAACACCCCAGAAAGTGATAAAAATAAATACCTTTGGGTACAGTGTTTTTATTTCCCGAAAAAGGAATTCAAGACAGTTAGACCTCTTTGGTCCAGTGTATTTGGAGAAAGAAACAAAGTAAGGTGAGATGTTTTTCTTCTGTACTTGAATTTACTATAATTGGGAAACTTGTCTACACTGACATGCTGGACTCCAACTATATAAAATCTTTAAATAAACTAAAAATATTTTTCAGGATGTTATTCTGAGGAGAGGCAGTAGGGATAGAAAATGTCAGGAACACAAGCTTACATGTAGGGTTCAGTATTCAAGAATGAACAGCAAAAATAACAAAAACCTGACTCAGTGGAGATGAATCTGAGTAAACCCAGGAAGATGGTGAAGGCCAGAGAGGACCTGATGCGCTGCAGTCCATGGGGTCACAGAGTCAGACACGACTTTGTGACTGAACAACAGTAAATAATATGAAGTATATTATGTGATTAGTTTTGGGCCTGTTCTTCAACTACAGTACTACATACCATAAATGAAGCCTAGAAGCTCAACAGCAAGTTAAGGTTAAAATGTGTTTAGTAAGTTGTACCTACTAAGGCCCCTAGAACTTCAGAAAGATTTTCAACAATGATTTTCATTGAAATTTTAAGAGATTTTTTCTGTTTAACTTTTTTGAAACACAATAATCCTCTTTACCTTGAATAATTAAAAATAAAACAGCTAATGGATGGAATGAGTGAGTGAGTGAGTGAAGTCACTCCGTCATATCCGACTCTTCACGACCCCATGGACTGCAACCCACCAGGCTCCTCTGTCCATGGGATTTTCCAGGCAAGAATACTGGAGTGGGTTGCCATTTCCTTCTCCATAGGATCTTCCAGACCCAGGGTTAGAATTCAGGTCTCCCGCATTGCAGGCAGACTCTTTACCATCTGAGCCACCAGGGAAGCCCAATGGATGTAATACTTTTAAGTGAAAAGAAACTAAAAAAAGGTAGCACACGAGGTGGCACATGTTCAGGCACTGATGTGATTAAATTGGAGATAAGTGATCAAACCCTGAGCTATCAACACTGTAATTAGGAAAAGTATATTTCTCCTTCGTCTTTACCCATTTACCCCAGTATAAATATTTGTTGCAAATACTGCTAATCTTCCCCAGATAAACGTTTTAAAGATGTTAGGTAAAACGCAGTTGGTAATGCCTTTCCTGAGTTGCTTGTTATGTGGCAATTGAAATACAAGGATGCAGATCAGGATAGGACTGATGCAGGAGTCAATGGAAGTTCAGTTCAGTCGCTCAGTCGTGTCCGATTCTTTGCGACCCCATGAATCGCAGCACGCCAGGCCTCCATGTCCATCACCAACTCCCAGAGTTCATGGCCATCCAGTCAGTGATGCCATCCAGCCATCTCATCCTCTGTTGTCCCCTTCTCCTCCTGCCCCTAATCCCTCCCAGCATCAGAGTCTTTTCCAATGACTCAACTCTTCGCATGAGGTGGCCAAAATACTGGAGTTTCAGCTTCAGCATCAGTCCTTCCAAAGAACACCCAGGACTAATCTCCTTTAGAATGGACTGGTTGGATCTCCTTGCAGTCCAAGGGACTCTCAAGAGTCTTCTCCAACACCACAGTTCCAAAGCATCAATTCTTCCACTCGCAGCTTTCTTCACAGTCCAACTCTCACATCCATACATGACCACTGGAAAAACGATAGCCTTGACTAGACAGACCTTTGGTGGCAAAGTAATGTCTCTGCTTTTGAATATGCTATCTAGGTTGGTCATAACTTTCCTTCCAAGGAGTAAGCGTCTTTTAATTTCAATACAGTCAGCAAAAACAAGACCAGGAGCTTACTGTGGCTCAGATCATGAACTCCTTGTTGCCAAATTCAGACTTAAATAGAAAAGTAGGGAAAACCACTAGACCATTCAGGTATGACCTAAATCAAATTCCTTATGATTATACAATGGAAGTGAGAAATAGATTTAAGGGACTAGATCTGATAGATAGAGTGCCTGATGAACTATGGATGGAGGTTCGTGACATTGTAAAAGAGACAGGGACCAAGACCATCCCCACGGAAAAGAAATGCAAAAACACAAAATGGCTGTCTGGGGAGGCCTTACAAATAGCTGTGAAAATAAGAGAGGCAAAAAGCAAAGGAGAAAAGGAAAGATATAAGCATCTGAATGCAGAGTTCCAAAGAAGAGCAAGGAGAGATAAGAAAGGCTTCCTCAGCGATCAAAGCAAAGAAATAGAGGAAAACAACAGAATGGGAAAGACTAGAGATCTCTTCAAGAAAATTAGAGTCAATGTAAAACCGGGACAAAAAGGTAAGATAAAGAAAGTGGTGGATCGTTCCTAATTCAATTACCAATCAGGTCATACCTCTGTGTCAGCTCTCACATTCATCCCTTTCTTTCCATTTCCACTACTTCTTACACCTTCATCTTTTGCTTGCAACTTTCCAAGGTAGGCTCTCTGCGAACTCTCCCATTCCCTGCATCTTTTTCCAATCCATTCTTCAAAATGCTACCAGATAAAGAGAAATCTGAGATCCACTGAGTAGTTGCAGAATAAAGACACAATTCTTTAGCATGACATTAAAGGTCCCGAGTCTAGCCGCATCCTTTCTTCCCTCTGCATCCAGCACTAACTGTAAGTTTCAGTTACACTGGCCTTGTTGTCATCCTCAGCCATGTCCTGTACTCAAGAGATGTTACATTTTTGTTTAGAGCGTTTCCTCTTTATTTTTTAATAATTTTATTTACTTATTACTTATTTTTGGTTTGCTTTTTGTGTGTGTGTGCTGGGTCTTCACTGCTGCACAGGTTTTTCTCCTTGTGGCGGGTGGGGGCTACTGTCCAGCTGTGAAATGCAGGCTTCTCACCGTGGTGGCTTCTCTTACTGCAGAGCACGGCCTCTAGGGCACTCGGGCTTCAGTCCTTGTGGCTTCTGGGCTCTAGAGCACACGGCTCAATAGTTGTGGCCCAGGGCTTTTTTCCCCGGGGCATGTGGGATCTTCCCGGATCAGGGATCAAACCAGTGTCTCCTGCGCTGGCAGGCAGATTCTTTACACCTGGGCCACTGGGGGAAACCCTACAGTATCTCCTCTTTAAAAAAATTCTTCCCTCATGATCTGTGTTGCTCATAATTTTATTCACCCTGCAAGATCCAGCTTATATGACACCTCCTTTAAGAAGCTTTCCTATAATCTATCAATTTTATTTCTCTATACTCTCATAGCACTTTACTCATATGGCACCTATCATATTCTACTTTGAATTGAAACTGTGTAATTGAAATTATGTAAAAATTAGTCTCTACACGGGACTATAAGCAACTGAACACCACAAGTCATCTCTCTCAAGCACTTTGTGGCATTTATTTGCTAATCTGTCTTTTCTATTTCAATAAACCGTAAATTTCTTGAGGTCATGATCCACACCTCCCTCTAAAAATATTTTAAGTAAAAATTAAATATGTATCAAAAATATGATACTTAATATAAATGTATGTCAAGGTTCCATTTACTCACTAAATAAACAGAAATTAACCAGAGTTTCCTGTATGGGTGGAACAGTACAATATCCTTTGTGCTTCCCCCATCTCATTCCCTCTCCATCTTCCTGAGGTTATCACTGTCTTAATTTTGTGTAACTTATTCCCTTGTTTTTATGATAGTCTTATCCCATAGGCATGTATCCCTAAACAACAATGTTTATTTTTCATGCTTTTGGTTTCTTATGAATGGAATCATACTGATTTATTACTGTGTTGCAAACTTATATGTGTTTGGTTTTTGGATCAACATTATGCTAAGATTCACATATGTTAATGTGTGTAGCTATAGTTTATTCATTTTCACTACCTAAGACAACCTCCTGCAAAGGAGCTCTGGGAGGCACATACAAGGAAAATGTCCATAGAAACATTTATAAATGTAAAAACTGCAATTGACCCTAATGTTTCTTATCAGGAGGATATGTAAACAAATCAACATATCTTCCACACTTGTGCTTTTACTAATGTGTCTGGCACACAGTAAGTCTCCATAAGTATTTCTTTAAATAGATAAATGGGTTTAAGGAAAAACAACAACTGATTCACCATGGCCTCCCCCTGCAAGCCCAACACACAACACACACTCACATGCTCAGCAAATATCTGAGACATTTATTCACAAAATCAGGTTAGCCCCTAAGGATGGCACTGGACAGGTACTCAGATAAACTGACAGCTTAGATAAACTGCACCGAGCAAGTGAGAGAACAAAGTGGAAACTGCAATGTGGCAATCCCTGGTGGCTCAGTGGTGAAGAATCTGCCTGCCAAGCTGGAGACCCAGGTTTGATCCCTGGGTCGGGAAGACCCCCTGGAGGAGGGCATGGCAAGCACTCCAGTATTCTTGCCTGGAGAATCCCATGGACAGAGGAGCCTGGTGGGCTACAGCCCATGGGGTTCCAAAGAGTCAGACACGACTGAGCGAGTAAACAACAATGCCTACCACAAGCTGGGTGGATGGAGTGTTACACTTGACAGTGTTAATTCTACCTGCTTACTTCTGAGGCCTTACAAACCACTGTGGCTCAAAGGCACCCTCCTCGCTGTCTGCAACCCACCCTCTCCCCCACACTTCCTCATCTCCTTTGCTACTCTCTTCTTCTGAATGAATTTGCTCTGCTACACCTGGGAAGGATTAGGGATGGTGGTAAGAACTGACCTTTGAATTTCCATTCTCTGCCTACCCATCTCAAGCTCTGACTTGCTCTAGTGATAACTACATTCTCTGAGGCAATGATCTGTCTCTCACTGTGTCACCATTTGAACACTGCAGACCCATTTTCAGGCAGTTGAACTACCCTGCCTTTTGCCTTTTTAACATATTTGATGTCAGCTCTTCAGCAAAACCTAGAAAAAATGATCACCATCCCAGCATGCTATTTGTCTATTTCTCATTTTACTGAAATAGAAACTAATTCTCAGGATAACACTGCTGGTGGAGATGCAGGGGAAGACAAATTACATCAAACCAAATAAGTATATGTTTATCTGCAGCACTAGTCAATTTACTTTCAAAAGAACTGGTGTAGAAAATGATGAAAAGGGATTAAATCCAAAGATAAAGAAAAGACTGTCAACTACAGACAAGTTTTTCCATGAAACTGAGTATTATTCATAGAAGTTCATCTCACTTTGAGTTTTGCTGTCATCATTTAACATGGTCATAATTTAGATCTGATTATTTAGCCAAAAAAAAAAAAAAGGCAGGGGGCTGCTATGGAAAGGAAGGAAGGAAGGAAGGGGAAAAGTCATTATTCTGACACAGCAAAGATACAAATACAAAGCCACACACATCACCCTTTCCTTCACTTCCGTTTCATCATTAAACCTCTCCTCACCTGCTTTCCCATGGCTCCGCTAGTCTCATTTCCTCTTCCGTCTCCCTTGCCTCTCTTGATAAAGATCCTTGGACAGGGCTAGAGAGTAGCCAGTCCTTACTTTTTAACTTCAAGTTTTCTCCAGGCAAGGCTTTTCCTTTCTAATTTGAGTTTCCATTTCACTGCAAATAATTCAACTCTTCCTTTTACACTCTGGGTCTTTCTTAGGATGGCTATATTTCTTGCACTTGCTTTTAGCTAAAGTATATCCTCTGCTCCAGACATATTGCTACCACACTTAAGTAGGTTCAGAATCCTTCTTCAAACAAAATATATCTATCATATAAACACTGTCTCCTCCACATACTTCAATCAAATCCAGTAGCTTCCCTGACTTTTTCGTCTGACTCTCTCAGAAATGCTCATCATCTCACCCTCTTAGTTAGCCTGCTAAAAGCAGGATATCTGGAAAAATCATAACTTACCTTTCTAATCACTTTCTCTCTCAAAGCCTTAGGAAGTAATAAGGGCAATCTTTACTTTGGATTTAATTTCACTCCATAATGCAGAAATGTGTGGTTAGGTAAAAATGACAGGATTTTTGCCAAAAAACAAAACAAAAACAAGACAGTCTAAAGTTAAGAGTTTACAACAGCCAAGGTAGGGCCTCTGGGTGTAATTATTAAAGAGACTTTAGGAAAAGAGGAGAAAGATTTTAATAGCTACAGTGAGTCAGGAACTATGTGAGGTGCTTTCATGTGCCCTTTTATCTAAACAAAAGTTGGGAAAAATTACTACCACCCTCAATTTACAGATGAAGAAACTAACGCTTAGAATGGCCTCATACTGGCGTCAGGATTTGAACCTACAGTTTTCTGATCATCATGCTCCGAAGCAGGACAAGTTAAATTTGAAGGCATCTTAAGGGGCCTCAGATGCTAAAGAATCTGCCTGCAACGCAGGAGACCGGGGTTCGATCCCTGGGTCAGGAAGACCCCCTGGAGAAGGAAATGGCAACCCACTCCAGTATTCTTGCCTAGCAAATTTCATGGACAGAGGAGCTGGCAGGCTACAGGGGGGTCGCAAAGAGTTGGACACGACGAGTGACTTTCACTAAGAGGGGCGAAGGCTATAAAACACTCTTCTGACAACACAGCTGCACGCGATGTAGGCGGCTGCATCTTACTCCTGCGTCCTTTCCTCACCTCCTCTCCCCTCACTTGCCATAAATTTCCCTACGTCCAGCAGTACAGATCATCACACTCATCTCTAAAGTGATGCGCTAAAGAATGATTCTGAGCCTTTCCGCAGGTTCTTCCCTTTGTCTGAGATGCCCCCTCTTCTTTCTTCATCTATGTATCTACTTATTCCAAAACCCAGCTCAAGGGTCACCTCCTTCAAGCAGCTTTTCCTCACCTGGTTCCAGCCTGATTTAGACGTTTCTCCTGCACAGCAAAGCACATACCCCTCCAGAGTACTTATCCTGCTGGCTCCTCATTACTCGCTTATTTGACGGTTTCCCCTACTAAGCTCCTGGAGGGCAGGAGACACATTTTATTTCACTTTGTATTACTAAAAAATAGAAAGTGCTTGATACATCACGGAAGAAAACTGGGACAAATGGACAGAAATCAGAGGGTAGTCTAACTGGGATCGCCATACAGAAAATCTGTAAGAGCTGGACTGTCTATCTCATGAGCCAGTGTTCAAGTAGGAGCCAGATAATAACCCATCAGGGTGGTAAAGAACTCCTAACATCAAGCGAGGAGTGGTACAAATGACATAACACACCCATTCTAGCTCAGATGTTCTGTGGTTCCTGACAACTCCTGACCAAATTTCTGTGACGAAGATGAGCCAGCGTCTCAGAAGGTACCATGGCATAATCACAAGCAGACAGATACAGGAGTCAGAAAACCTGGGTCCTAGCCCTGACTCCATTGTGTGACCTTAGGGAGATACATATATTTCCCATTTATAAAATCAAAGGTGAAAAGAGAATCGGGTGACTGCAGTCAACTGATGGCCTGGAAAATGTCCTCCCACTCTAAGAAAGGCTGTTTGTTTTCCCATCACTTACTGTGTTCTGAGCAACATACTAGGCTCCCCTGGTGGCTCAGTGCTAAAGAGCCCACCTGCCAATGCAGGAGACCGGGGTTCGATCCCTGGGTGGGGAAGACCCCCTGGAGAAGGAAATGGCAACCCACTCCAGTACTCTTGCCTGGAAAATCCCATGGACAGAGGAGCCTGGCAGGCTATAATCCATGGGATCGCAAAAGAGTCAGACATGACTTAGCAGCTAAACAACAACATGCAACATGCTACTGTCCAAAGCCCCCTACTCATTATCTTGCACCAACACTTTTTTCTCTGTCTGATGGCTCTTTCTAAACAATAAGGTACGACATGAACAAAAAACTGAGTAAAATCTACATATTTTGCTTGAGAGCACTGGACAGGATGACTTCTGGGGGGAAAAAGCTAATAAAACAAATGAATGCAGGTAAAATCCAAGTCCAAGGGGAAATGGGTATTAGCTTACAAAATTTAATCTGTTGCACTACAGTAGACACTTAGTATTCATGGGTTTTACAACTGCATATGTGATGCTGAGGGTACATGATATGCGATCATTTGCAATTTTATTGAGAAAGATATTTGAATTCTCCTTGCTGTAAGCCTGATGTCCACAGGAGAAGGTCCATTACCTAGTGACTGATTCCTGGGCTCTGTTATTCTTGGCTGTTCGTAATGAAAGCAGAAACTTGGGCAAAATGGAAAAAACTTTTTTTTTCCTGCCTGAAAATGATCCTGCTAACATGAAAACCAACTGACCGATGTTGGTGATAGAAGTGAATCAGTCTAAACAACAGCCATGTAGTAATTTTATAAATTACTTTAATCCTGATTTTATGGAATCATTACATATCTGGGTTGCTTAACTTTCTCTATTATACTTTACATTTTTCAGGAAGAGAAAAAGGGAAAATTACATGTTATATGGCATTTTTACATTTGGAGATTTGTAGCTGCCCCAAGACACAGTCCATGTGAATGCCAAAGGTCTCCTGGATGGTATTTAGCCCCTTAAAACGGCAACAATAAGAAAAAAAAAATTCCCCTTAAAAATACACTCAGTTTGGTGAAATGCTACCAGATGGCTTTGAAAATTACTGAGGGAAGGCAGAGTTAGATAAGATGCAAGATGTTTGTAGGTATCTAAGAAGAACTGAAGATACTCACAAACTAGGATTCATTACGTGCTCAGTTGCTTCAGTCATGTCCAACTCTGTGTGACCCTATGGACTACAGCCTGCCATGCTTCTCTGTCCACGGGATTCTCCAGGCAAGAATACTGGAGTGGGTTGCCATGCCCTCCTCCAGGGGATCTTCATGACCCAGGGATTGAACAAGCATCTCTTCAAGTCTACCTGCATTGGTAGGCGGGTTCTTTACCACAGCGCCACCTGGGAAGGGTTCATTATCCACTCAGGTTTCTCTCAGGCCCTACACGAAGAAGGGTCTCATGCTTCTCTGCAGAGATGCACAGGCTCATTTCCAACCGAGTCAACCCTCACTCCTAAGAACATAATTTTCAACCAAACAATTTTCTGGAGCTTTCCACTTTCCCCACATCAGCTGGCTAAGAAAAGCTATCTGGGTTATAACTTCATTTTTAAAGGGGATGAGTCTTTAGAGAACACTTCATCTTGTCAGCATTCTGGATCTAAATTTCCTTCTCATCCTTCCATCCTACAGCTCTCAGCTTGCATAAGACACAAAGCAAGACACACAGCTGTGAGCATCCGAGATGGCCAAGGAGGGCAAGGTGGACAAGTCACTAATCAGCTATCCAAACTGGACCCTTGAACAGAGGAATCACCCTTCTCTTCTACCTGATATTTCTGGGAGGGTTTATGGCAGTAATGGAAAATTTACATGCTGTCATATGATCCCACCATTTTTCCCCCTCCCCCCTCTAGCTCTGAATGATGTTCTAGCTGTTAAAATGCCTGACCTATTGTAGTGGTTTGAACATTGCACCCTCAGAACTCCCGGAGCCAAGAAGAGAGAGGAGGGAGACCTACAGGTCTTTTTCCCCTAAATTCATTTTACCAACACTAACGGGGCTTCCCGGGCTTCCCTCATAGCTCAGTCAGGAAAGAATCTGCCTGCAATGTAGGAGACCTGGGTTGGATTCCTGCTTCGGGAAGATCCCCTGGAGAAGGAAATGGCAACCCTCTCCAGTATTCTTGCCCAGAGAATCCCACGGACAGAGGAGCCTGGCAGGCTGCAGTACATGGGGTCGCAAAAGAGTCAGATATGACTTAGCAACTAAACCACCACCACCAATAGGGATCCCCAGGTGGAATAGTGGTAAAGAATCTACCTACCATTGCAAGAGACAAAAGAGACGTGGGTTTGATCCCTGGGTCAGGAAGATTCCCTGGAGAGGGAAACGGCAATCCACTTCAGTATTCCTGCCTGGAAAAGACAGGACACGGACAGAGGAGTCTGGCGGTCTACAGTCCATGGGTTCGCAAAGAATTGGGCATGACTGAGCACAGACAGGGCAGAATCTTTATAATGAGAATGCCTTTTTTTAGCTGGAGGATAATTGCTTTATACTGTTGTGGTGGTCTCTGTTATATATCAAGGCCTCCCATTCCCCCGCCCCATGTCATCACAGAGCACCAGGCTGAGCTTTCTGTGCTTAAATCCAGTAGCTTCCCACTAGTTATCTATTTTACACGTGATAATGTATACATGTCAATAAAGCAAGGATGTCTACCTGTTTTCCTCAGGGACATAACCCTGTGCTTAAAATAGAGCCTAGAATATAGTAACATATTCAATGAAAACTTCTGAATGTGCAAATGAAAGGATGGATGAATCATAGACTTAAGACAGCCAAGCACTGTTCTGTCTTCATAGCCACCCTCGGAAGCAGGGACAGTGGTCACCGTCCTTTTGCAGGCGAGGCACCTAAGCAGTGCAACGGTGGAGTCTCTCTCCTACACGACACCACACTACACAGCCTCCCATGTGGGCCAGTAGCTGCTCTCATCTACTTCACATAAGGCATTTCCCAACACTTGACTAAAGAAAGTCAAGTGGAAGACTTTTTGGGTGGGAGAAAAGAAGAAATGCTTCAAAACCACTGACTTCGTGGTGAGATGCAAGTTACAAATCTCACTTTTTGCTGTTTTTACCACTACCTTTGGGACTTCAAGCAAGTGGCTGACTTTCTCACTGTTTCACGTTCCCTCATCTCTCTTTATCACTTACCTTGCAAGGTTACTCTACACAAAATGATTAGAGAATCCTGGTGTTGTCAGAAATACAATTTTGCTAACATTGATTCCAGAACTGTGAGACAAGGGGGAAGGACTAGGTGATCACAACACTCTTTCTAAAGTTCAGTGCCTCCGTGAGTGCAGGGCCGTCCACATGGTTATTTTATTCCTGAATATCCTTTCTGACTGAACAAGCCATATGGCTTTCGGTTCGGTTGCCAGGCAGCCTGGCCAAGCTCCTATCAACACGTCAAGTAGATGAGGTGGAGGGGAAGGAGAAACAGAACCCTGCGTGTTGGTTGTGCTGAACGGTAAAGAGAAAACAGAGACATAAAATCTTGGGCTAAGGTTTGACCTCAACAGCTGCAAAACCAATCATCTCAGTGTTTCATTAGGTTTCTAAAAACATCCATGGGAGCAAAAAAAATCACAGTAGCCCTTAATATATAATAATGCCTCTCATGGGCTTACTTCTGGTATGATGTTTTAAATATGTGACAAAACCCAAAAAGCTACAGTTTCAGATCTTGCCAGAAACTGGGATTTTACTTTAAATGTACAAGAGTCACAGGGGGCTTACTGGATAAGACATGAAGTCCTTCTTTATAAATTCTTATAAGACTAGAAACCATGGCATGCCTATGCAGGTCCAGCTGCTGGTATTTTGTTCAGGAAAATAAAATGGTCCAAAACCCTGTTTTAAAAATCGGATGAGACTTCCAGTTTCCAGCTCAGCATGTAAGGAGCTTAGAGGTTGCCACTCCATCCTAACAGCAAGTAAAAAGCTGAACAAATGAAAATTAAATGATTCTGCTGAAAACTCTCAGAGAAGTGAGGTCATAGGGCAGACAGCTGCCCCCAAACTGGAAAGATAGATACAGAGAATCACAACCTAAGGCAAACAGAAACCCTCAAGCAGAAACCTCCATGAAAACCAGTGCTGGCACAGGAAAACCCAAACGGTAATTGATAAATTGCTGGAAGCTCAGTGTGGACAAATCTAAGCGTGAAAAACTCTAGTGGGACTCAGGGGTAGAGGACCCCACACCTTTGTGAGTTTTACCTCCCAGAGCTCGACCAGAGCCTCACAGTGAGTACTTGAGAAAAATCTTTTCATGTTTCCGGCAGAGGGAGGGGAAAAGGAACCATTTTGATAAACACCACAGAATTCTGTTCTTTACAAGGCCTGGCCTTGGGAGAAACTATTTACCAGAACCTATCCTGCTGGGGTTTTATCAGAGAATAAATGACCTCAGGAAGGGAAATATCCTACTCCAACTTGGCTGAATGATTCAGCCATCTTGTTCTACCTGAAAGAGGGGATAAAATTGAAGAGCACTGGTGAGGTCCACAGCCCAGGGTACCTGCTCACCAAAAGGCTGAGACCTAATCACAGGGCTACAGGGACTTTCCTGATGGTGCAGTGGATAAGAATCCGCCTATAAATGCAGTTGACACAGGTTCGCTCCTTGGTCTGGGAAGATCCCACATGCCTCAGAGCAGTTAAGCCTGTGTGCCACAACTATCGAAGCCCGCACTGCAGAGCTTGTGCCCTGCAACAGGAGGAGCCACCACAATGAGAAGCCCGTGCACCACAATGAAGACTCTGCAACCAGAAGTAAACAAATCATTTTTAAAAATCACAGGGCTACAGAACACTTCCCAGTGCCTCAGACTTTAGGAAAGGTCTATTTACAGCAGTTCCTTTTATCCACTACTTCACATCAACCTTTCAACAAAAAAAGGCATAATAAAAAGCAAAAACAACAACAACAACAACAACAACACTGCTTGAACAGACTGAACAGTATCAGAGCGCAAATCAGGTATGGTAGCAATTTTGGAATTATCAGACCAGGAACTTCAAAATATTGATTAATATGTTAAGGGCTTTAATGGGAAATGTAGATAACATGCAAGAATAGATGGATATTGTAAGCAGAGAGATGGAAACTAAGAAAGAACCAAAAAAGAATGCTAGGGATTAAAACCAATGTAACAGAAATGAAGAATGCCTTTGACGGACATAACTAAGAAAAAAATATTTCTGAACATGAGGCTATGACACAAGAACCTTCCAAAATGGAAAAGCAAAGGGGAGAAATAGAATAGAATATCCAAGAATTATGGGGCAACCATAAAAGGCATAACATATGTGAGATGGGAACACCAGGAGAAGAAAGAAAGACACAGAAGCAATATTTGAAGCAATAATGACTGAGAATTTCCCCAAAATTAAATGTCAAACACCAAACCACAGCTCCAGAAGCTCAAAGAGCCCAAGCAGGACAAATGTCCAAAATACCTACTCCTAAAGGTATCACATCTAAGCTTCAGAAATCGAAGATAAAGGGAAAAAAAAAAACAAAGTTGAAAGAATCAGAAGAGAAAAGAATCTTACCTATAGAAGAATAAGGAAAAGAACTCACTTGACTTCTCAGAAACCATGCAAGTAAGATAGTGAAGTGAAATACTTAAAATATTGAGAGGGGAAAAAAAACACCAACCTAGAATTTTGTTCTTTATGAAATTAGCCTTCAAAAGTGAAGGAGAAATCAAGGCTCTCTCAGACAAAGAAAAATTAACGGGATGTGTTTCCAGTAGACCCATCTTACAAGAAACATTAGTTCTCACAGAAAAGGAAAATGATATACGTTGGAAATTCAGATCTATGTGAAAAAGGAAAAGCACTGAAGAAAGAATAGGTGACGGTAAAATAAAATTTTAAAAACCCCCTTTTATCTTTCTTATTTTTAATTATTTAACAAAAGCTTGTTCAAAAATAGCAACAATATGTTCAATTATATATATATATGCTTATATATAAATGATATGAATGACAACAATTACCACAAGGAACAGGAAGGAAAAAAAAAGATTATTTTGTTATTATAAGCTACACATACTACCCATGAAATAGTATAGAGTTATTTGAAAGCGGACTTGGATTGGTTGTAAATGTACATTGCAAACTCTAGGGTAACTTTAAAAGACATTTAATGGATATGCTAAGAGGAGAGAAAATAGAATCATATAAAATGCAGCTTTATTTATAACTGCCAAAACCTGAAAGCAACCAAGATGTCTTTTGGTAGGTGAGTGAATAAACAAATTGTGGTTTATCCAGAAAAGAAAATATTCAGTGCTAAAAAGAAATGAGCTATCAAGTCACGAAAGACAGGGAGGAAAGGTAAATGTGTATTACTTGCTAAGTGATGAAGCCAATTTGAAAAAGCAACATGATGATTTCAGCTATGACATTTTGGAAAACGCAGAACTATGGAGACAATAAAAAGATCGGTGTGGCCAGAGGCTAATGGGGAGGGAAGGATGAACGGGCAGAACGCAGAGCGTTTTGAGGGCAGTGAATCTACCCCGTGTGATGCTACACTGGTGGATCCATGCTATTACACATCTGTGCAGACCTAGAGAGCGCACAACACTGAGAGTGAGCCCTAAGGATGTGTCAGTGCGGGGCCACTGACTGCAACACGTGTACTGCTGCGGAGCGGATGCTAGTCGTGGGCGAGGTTGGGCTCAAGTGGGGACGATGGGTATACAAAAACCTACACCTTCTCTACAATTTTTCCATGAACCTAAAATTGCTCTAAAAAAATAGTTTATCAGGAGCACATTCACTAAATCTTGACAACCATTTTTCTCTTTCTTCTTTATCACAATTATTATTTTTCCTGCATTATATAGCTGTTTTTAGCATGAAAATAATATATACACATTAAACAAAATGTGAAAAATAAAGAAAAAAAATCACTGAGAGTTTTCCAACTGGGAACTACAATTACAGGTTGTTTCCTCGTAACCTTTTTTTCTAAGCACAGATTTTTTTTTTTTTTTAATTCTGCTTAAACCTGACTGCTAAGGATCTAACCCTGGGGAAACAAACTTTTTAGTTAATCTAGCATCCCTATTTCCTCCTCACCCTCAAAACCTATCCTGCACCTGGGGTCTGGGGCTTGCTCTAGAAGCCATAAGTGTGTGCATGAGGGGGTACCACCCTGGGTTGTAGGGAGACAGGGGAGGATCTTATGTAGTCTCTCAAACACTGCTTCTCTTTCAAGCTCTCCATATCAACTCATCCTTCTCAGCACCCGGCTTCTTCAATTTCTGAGCGTTTCCAGAGTTCTGCAGGAAATCTGCCTGCTTCTCTTTGGCAGCCATTACTGCAGGCACTGGGCCTCACAAAACTCTGCCCTATGCATGTAGCCATCAGACCTCCGACGGCTCTCTGTCTCCACTGCTGGTAGACTGGTGGTGTAGGTGACTGTTGGTCTCATCAGTTCTATTTCTCATTCTCCTTTTCACTGTCAAGTGATGAATGGTATTTGAGAGAATGAAGAGGATGAAAGGTTTTTATTCCATCATAATTCTTATACAGTACCCTAGTACTATATTCTCTGTATTATTATCGCTCTTTATTTCACTGTTAGGAATATACCCATTTCAAAAATGACTGAATGTTTCTGGAAGTCTTTTTTGTGTATTTGTTTTTAAAATTAGGAATGAGTTGTAAGATCAATGAACTGGAAAGAAGTTCGAAATTCTGAACACAATTTCCATAGGTGAAACTTCCTCTATCAACTCCTGAGATAATGCCAGGCATGTAGCTGGTGATCAATACCTGTTGAGTGATTACGGAGAAGCTGTCTGGGGGAAGGTCGATAGCATACATAGCGGCATTTATGGAAACCTGGGCTTGTCCCTGAAAGAAAATCTGCTGTACTGTGAATTGTTTCAGTTTGAGAAGCAAGAAAGGTTGGCCTGTGACCACATCTGGTATCTATATGTACCTACTACGAAGGGTGTTGAAGCATCTGTAACACAGACTTAGTTCATCTGGTGGGCTCACCAATGACCTGCTTACTGTGTGACACAGACTTCCTGGGGCCCTCAGACCAGGGCCAGGCACAATTCAAGAATTTCTTCTTAATTAAAGCAACAGAGATCAAAGCCCTAAACAGAGTGGTAACGACAGAGCACTAAATGCAAAGTAAATGCATCATTCCTTGAATAATTCCATTTGTGACTAACTCAGCCACATGGCCATAGAAGAAATCATTTCGGCGGAATGGTTGGTACAAGGCAACAGGCAGGAAGAATAGCATGAATTCATGTCTTCATATTTCCACTGCTTATGCCTCACTTTGAGGGAATGTTTCATTTTTAAGCACCCACCTTGTGGCTTAAGGGTGTTTCTTAACTCCCCCTAAACCTTGCATTCTGAACCAGTAGAGTACAGTATATATTCATACCTCTGGGAAACATCTGTGACAAAGTTAATGTTTCCTGAACTCAATAAATGAAAACCCAGACTTCTCAAGCTCCTTAACAGTTTCTATGGAAAAGGTCACTTCTTCCTCAGTCTATTTCAGCACTGCTCCAATCTACGCACTGCTGTCAGAACAATCTTAGAACACAACTCTGAGCACTTTAATCCTCTCTTCAGAGATGGCTTTCCTCCGCTTCCCAGGTCCTGGCCTAAAACCCTCACCTCTTGATGCCACTCAGATCTCCCCAAAATGAACTACTCTTCATTCTCTGACTAAGCCTGCACCTTTCTCACCTTTGCGCCTTAGCCACGCTGTGTCTTCTGCCTGAAATGCCCTTCATCAGACAGCTGAAATGGCAATCCTCCTTCGAGGCTCCCACTCCTTTTTTAAGAAGGAATAGTTAGAACTTTTCATTTCACCAAAATCATTCAGAACTTGCATTACACTCAAAAAGGTCACTATTCAAAGCGGAGGGTGAAAATCATTCAAGGCCAAACAACTTTTGTTACCAAAACATGTTGCACAAACTGCTATGGGGCAAAGCAGAAGGGATGGATTCTGAAGTCAGATATATGTGGCTTTATATCCTGGCTGACATCTTTTAATCTCTCGTGACCTTGTTTAAGTGAATCAACCTTTCTGAAACTGAGTTTTCTCCCCTGTAAAACAGACATAATGATCCATGTTGTCACAAATGTAGGTGTTAGACACAAAACACCCATTTCCCATGTTCTAATGAATAATTCTATGCTGCCCATGTCCCTCCTATGTTGTAAGTTTGGGTCTCTTCAGGTTTCTTTCTTTTGCTGGTCACTATAGAGGCTTAGTTCCCAGGGCTAGTGGAAGATGTCTCCACAGACTGTTAAGGAAATGTTCCCTCTCCCCATCCCTGATCACAAGGGAAGATAATAATATTCTCCATCAGAAAACTGAGACTTCCAGACTTCGGGGACTTCTACTGTGTCCTGTAAAAACAACCTCTAAAAACATGCAATTTTGATTGTTTTCTCAATTTTTGATGGTTTTGATTATTTGATTGTTAATAATGGGTTACCCTCATAATACTATGGAAATGAACCTCTCATCTTCCCCCAAATGTAAGTACTTGTGAATTCTCTTCATTAAGTCATAAGGGGAGGCAAGATGAAATAAGAGTAGATCTGCCGAAGTTCTCATTTCAACTAAAACATTGAGAGCCTGGGATGACGTTAACATGAAGTTAAAATTAACATGGAGTTACTGTGAAAATAATCTCAATAATTCATTAATACTATTCAGCAGATAGGACATAACAAAACATAGCAATAATGTAACAACTGCAACCATCTCTTCTAGCAGTAAAGATGATGACAGAGCTTATTTTAGCACACATACTTTCAAGGCCTCCGCCAAAACCTCTCTCTACTACGCTGAGGAAAAGCACAAGCAAAGCTCTCATGTCTGAATCAGCCGGGCTTCTCAGCCAGGGTATGTGCCTGACCCTGTTTTCCCTGCTGACTTTGCCATCCTGTCATAAATCTGTCAGCGCGAGCCCAGAAACATACTCCGTTCATTTACTTAATAGCATGCAACTCTTCAAAGGGCAAAGGGTTTTGAGGAAATCCGAACTAACCGAGGAGGGAAAAAGGCCAGAAGTGTGGATTCCTCTGCTGGAGATAAATGGTACCTATCAAACGCACACACAAATCCCTGAATAAATACGGAGAGCATTCCTTTGTGTTGCTTCAGAATTGAGACTGCATTTGGAAAAGAGCAAGGTAACTTACTTTTCATCACACCGCTAAGTCTTCGTGCTGTCAGAATACTATTAGCATTAATGGGAGATTTTACTACCTCTCAAAGTGTGTGTAAAAAGCAAGCGTCTCTAAAAAGTATTATTTTGTTGGCATTTATCATAAGGGCTATTAAAACAACATATAAAAATGCCAATGTTTCATCTGAATACCTAGTTGTACCCAAACTGGCTATTGCACAATTTTAGTTTACACAATCTATTAACAGAACACACACTCTAGTCTGATTAGACTACATTATTCTTCCTGAGGGAAAACCTGAAGCTACTATGTGGTGGGCTCTTGGCTTACATGATCCGTGAGACTTAAAATGATGCTGTGAAGCAGCTTTCATTAACCCCACTTTTCAGAGGAGAAATCTCAAGCTTAGGAGGATTAAGGAACCTGTCCAAGGTGACATAGCTGGTAAGTGACTGAAGGAGACTCAGCCTACAAAGCCTAACTGAAGTGAGCAGCGTACTGTGCTCAGCGTGGTCTCCTGTGCCCTGGTAACAGCTGGTCTTAGAGGGCTTCTGGGTGCCACTGACTCATTTCAACTGAAACAAGTGAGCAGGGGCCACTGATCCAAAGGTGTTCTTACCCCAGGCCATGTCCTCAAATATCTTAATAAGTACTGATGTTATTATTGTTGAGTCACTAAGTTGTGTGCCACTCTTTTGCAACGCCATGGACTGTAGCCCGTCAGGCTCCGCTGTCCATGGGATTTTCCAGGCAAGAATACTGGAGTGGGTTGCCATTTTCTTCTCCAAGAGATGTTCCCGACCCAAGGATCGAACCCGCATCTCCTGAATTAACAGGTGGATTCTTAACCACTGAGACACTTCGGAAAGTCCCCTGATACCAGATTGCTTTCTTGTCCTCGCCTCTAGCTCCTGAAAAGCAGAGGACAAGGAAATCGGATTTCACATCTTAAGGGTTATGCTGTGTTTTCACTCCACTACTAGGTCACAGGCACTCTAGCTGCTGGGTAAGAGGCTGGACACACGCTTCTGAAGCTGTAAGCGAGTTCACATACCTGAAGCTCCACTGTCAACTCCAGAGGGTTGGAGGGCAAGGACAAAGTGCTCGATGGCAATGGGGTGGTGAGAAAAGTGCAGAGTTTGGACTCTAATAATTAGGATCCAGCTCATTCAAATCTTGACAATTCTGCTTCCAGAAAGTCTCCTGAATGCATTCACTTCTTTCCATCCCTGCTGCCAGCCTAGTTAACACCATCTTCTGTCTCTGATTGTAACAGCCTTGTACTCAGCTTCAGCTCTTGCCTTCTTGGATCCACTCAAAAGTATCAGAATCATCTTTTTAAAAACACGAATTCGATCTGGTCACGCTCATATTTCATACCTTTCAATGGTTTCCTACTGCTTTGACATAAAATAGAAACTTCTTCAAATGGCCCATGAGGCTCTGCTAGATCAGATCTGCCCGTTACCCAGGGCTCAGCGGCCCTGCCTCCAAATCACCTCTCTTCTGCACGCTTATCCGCTCAGGGTAGCTCAAATTCAACCAGTGTAGCAACCTACCCCAACCAAAAAATCTGGTTTCCTCTTCCATTTTCTCTCCATTGCCTGATAATGTTCTCTCTCACACCCTTCCAGTTACCACAATTTGTAATAGTGCCTTTATTTCTCTGGTGCTTGTTATCAGCACCTCCGAAGGAAGGTAGGAATCATGCTATATTACAACATGGGCTCGCTCTCAGTCTGTGTATATGCTCCTTCAATCCTCACCAAAACCCTATGAAATAAAGACTAATACTATCCCCACTTTACAGATTAAGGGATCTGAGGCAAAGGGAGGTTAAGCACCTCCCTCAGGTCACACGGCTGCTGAGAAGCAGGGCCAAGCACAAGCCCAGGCAGCCTGGCCTCAGAGTCTGTGCTCGGCGTTACCACTGCAGGTTAGCCCCCTGTACAAGCAGCAGGCCTGGCTCATGAGGGCGCTCCATAAATACTGACTCAGTGAACAATGCAGTAAAATCGTCTAAGTCTGAACAACCGGAGAAACTGAGGACCTTTATATGTTCCCTTACTCACTCCCAGTGCGATTATTCATGCTGGTATGCACTGTCTCTCTCCACTAATTTATAAGCTCCTCGAGGGCAAAAATCATCCTTTATCCATCTTTATGTCTCTCACGGTATCCAACATAATGGTAGGTGCTCAGAAAAGTTTGCCTAATGTGTGCCGGCAAATTAAAAGTTAGCAGAACCAGAATTGCAATAAACTAAAAGTCATCTACGTGTTCCTATAAAAAATAAGTACAACAGTTACCATTCATCATTTTAATCACTTACGGAGTTGATTTGATCCTACAGGTATTCTTTGTCTTTCAAAATTAAAGAGCCCTTTTATGGAGTGTGGCATTCTACTCCATGAGTGAGTAGGAATCATTTTTACTGGAAAAATGTTTAAGTGTGGGGGAAGGAAGGGAGAACTGTTTCAAAAGTCTGAATCCTCCAGGGTAGGGCACGTCCAGCCTTTCAGAGCATGGCTAGTCTACCACAAGCCTCGTGGGGAGCTCAGCATGGGCTTACCCTGCAAGAGTCTTGTGTCTCATCAGCGCTGTTCCCCACACCACCCCTATGCTCCTGTGGCCCAGTCTCCTCTCCCATTTCCTCCTGTCAGCTCTGACTTCTGCTAAACCAAATGATGGTGATCCATACTGCAAAGTTCTTTCTACCACATTAAGAATTCTCTCCGGGAAACCCCTAGGAAAGGGCCTACAAATTCAGAGCAGTACAATCTAGTATGAAGTACCCATCCCTCTCACAGTGGGTATGTATCTTTAAAGTATCTGGCTACTGTAAACCAGGCTTTCCTGGTGGCTCACATGATAAAGAATCCGCCTGCAATGCAGGAGACCTGGGTTCACTCCCTAGGATGGGAAGATCCCCTGGAGAAGGGAATGGCTACCCATTCCAGTATTCTGGCCTACAGAAGTCCATGGACAGAGGAGCCTGGAAGGCTACAGTCCATGGGGTTGCAAAGAGTTGGACATGACTGAGCGACTTTCACTCACTGTAAGCCAAAACATGGAAGCAACCTAAATGTCCATTGATGGAAGAACAGATCAAGAGGATGTGGTACATGTGCCCACTGGACTACCGCTCAGCCATTACAAAAAAGAACAAAGTAATGCCATTTGCAGCAACGTAGATGCATAGAGAGTATCACACTAAGTGGAGTTAAGCCAGAAAAAGAAATACAAATACCATATGATATCACTTATATGTGGAATCTAAACTATGGCACAACTGAACCTATCTGTAAAACAGACTAGACACACAGACATTAGACTCATAGTCACCAAAGGGGAGATGTGGGGAGAGGGATGGACTGGGAATTTGCGGTAGAAGCAAACTGTTATGTTTAGAATGGATAAATCACAAGGTCCTACTATAGAGATAGGGAACTATATCCAATCTCCTGAGATAAACCATAATGGAAAAGAATATTTAAAAAAACAATGTATATTTGTGTAAAACGGAGTCATTTTGCTGTCCAGCAGAGACTGGCACAACATTGTAAATCAAGTATACCTCAATTTTTTTAAAAAAGTATATGGCTATTGTAATAATCCATACCTCCTTGTTATGAAATGTGGCTTTCTGCTCCATGAGAGGACAGCAACAACAGTCGTTAGTGAAAAGAATAAACCTAGCTTCCTAGTGAAGGAAATCTAGATGACTAAAGGTCTGGCATCCAACCCTTCTCGGGAACAACCACCACACCACCAAACAGAAAGATCTTGAGGGCAGAACCAGTCAAATCAAATGCCCAAGGAAGCCAGAAGCAACAGAGGTCTGTGAATCTGTTCTAGAGGAGATGAAGGAGAGTAAAATGGGGGTGAACAGGGAAGTTCTGTCCTATCTAAAAGTATCTTTTAGGGGTGGAATTATGTCCTCATCAAAAAAAAGACTTGCTGGACATTGGACCAACCACCAGGACCTCAGAATGCGCTTTCTTTGGATACATGCCACTGTGGGTGATTTAGTTAACGTGAGATCACATAGTTGAGGGGTCCCTAATCCAATGCAAATGGTGGACCTTGTCAGAAGGCTGTATGAAGAGGGACGCACAGAAAGCTCCACGTGCAGACAGAGGCAGAGGTTCGGTGAATGCAGCTCCTAGCCAAGAAGCACCAAGGACGGTCTGCTATCACCAAGGCAGAGGGATGGGACGGCCTCACACTCAGAACCCTTAGAAGGAGCTACCCCTGCTGACACGGTGATTTCCGACTTCTATTCTTCAGGACTGTGAGAGAATCAACTTCTGTTGTCTTAAGCCATTCAGTTTGTGGTACTTTGTTTTCGCATTTTGCTTTACAGCCCTAGGAAACTAACAGTGTCCAAATTCAGATGTCTAAAAAAAAAACCTGTGTTGGCCAAACAACACATCTGTGGGCCTGATTCAGGGCCCGGCCGCCAGATTGCCTCTAATTCAGTGTTCACTATCCAGGGGGTAGTCATATTTTTGCTAAAAATCAAAAACACTGTTACAAGACTCTTTGCGGGGGGAGGCGGGGGGGCATCAAAAAGAAAGTTCATTCTCCGGATGTAACACATCAGCGTATGTTCTTCTAAAGAGCAGAATTACCTTTCAGGGTCTGGAGGTTGGAAGAAGCATGAGTTCATACACTAGCCCTGATGCTCACCAGCTGTGAGGTTGGGCTCTCTGCGCCTCAGTCTCTCCATCTATAAATGGAGACGATACTGTAACATGCCTCACCCATGAGTATATACGGCACTCTGGGCAGCCTTCAGAATCACGTAGAGGAAAGAGAACTCAGCAACCAAAGCAGTGTGGTTTCTTTCTTGGGTTGAATCATTTGACTGCATTTTGCTGTGCATTACTTTCTGGTTACTCTACTGTGAACTTCTCTAGGACAAGGGCTATGTCTTGGTCTTTTCTCCTTCCTTGCATGTATGTGATAGGTGGTCAAACACATTGGGAAAAGAAGGTATGAATTTACTTCATCTCTTTGACCTCTGATTGTGTACTCCCTGAGGGGAAAATCTGAGTTCTGTTTCCTCCACAGTGCCAGGCATCGGCTGAAAGGTTACGCACAGAGTAAATGGAAGTGCTCCCAAGGGAGGGATGCCTGTGGCTGGGTGAGGAAGACCCCCTGGAGAAGGGCATGGCAACCCACTCCAGTATCCTTGCCTAGGAAATCCCATGGACAGAAGAGCCTTGCGGACTACAGTCCATAGTGTCACAAAGAATCATTCACTACCAAGCTGGAAAGAGAGCCAGAATTAAATGCTTCCTTCCAAGTTCAGTGTCTGGACCTGAGTTTGCCTATTTCCTTCCTGCTTATCACACACATATGACATGTAGAGCAAATCAGGGTGATACTTCCTAACTGAGGACTCTGGGAAAACCTGTTAAATCCAAGGCAGAGAAAACAGTTTCAAGAACATGACAAACGCAGCAGTCAGTAATTCTGCAACAATCAGCAAAAGGCGAGAGATACACCTACTCTCTACGGCTGCTGGATGCTGGCTGGAGCAATGCCTTCCAGTGTGGAAGGCAGAACCCTAGTACAGACTGTGTTATGGATGGTGCCCCACCGAATTGCTGCCGTTATCTGATACACCAGTTACCTGTTTTGTAAATAAAGTTTTATTGATACTCAGCCCTGCCCATTCACTTACATATTGTCTATGGCAGCTTTTGTGTTCAAGGACAGAGTAGAATAGTTATAACCAAGACCAGAAAGCCTAAAATATTTATTTACTGCCTGATTCTTTATAGAAAAATCAGCCAACCTCTACTCTGAACCATCCTATAGTGTTTATGCTACAATTTTAGCTCTAAGAGGATAGGAACCTTGTCTGTCTGACTCAGACTTCTATGTCTGACATTTGGAATACCTGGTTTACAGCAGGTACTTGATAAACCTTTGAATATAGAATGAACACATAGCCAAATAAACGGTGAGATTCTGTGATGGGCAGGAGCAACAGCATCTAGTACTAGTAGGGTGCCTACGGGGCCAGGCCCGTGTCCAGAGGCTCTGCCCCCTTTGAGAGGCCAAACCATGAGTAACTAGGGCTACCACTGTGTGTCCTTTGGTCAACTAAGTACCTGGGAGCACTCTGGGAGCCCAGGCTGGACAAACAACCAGGGCATAATCACTGTAAGAAATCAAAATTGCTGGCCTGTCAGGACAGATTAAACCTAACTATGAAGAACCTTTCAAAATCCTTTTTCTATATATATACATTTACATTAGAAACGTTTCAAGGGAATAAACACTTGCAAAGCGGTTCAAATTTAAGGGGTCCCTTACACAGTTGAACCCAAAACAGCTGTCAGAAGCCAAACATTTATAAACACAAATGTTCAAGGTACTGAGCAAAAAAAAAAAAAAAAGACTTTCAGATCTGAAAGAAAAAGCTCAATCTAACCTGCCATAACAAAAGCAAAGAAAGAAACAGAAAAGCCAGACATTTCTAAGCAAGATCCTTTAGTGTTAATATTAAAAGCATGTGTAAGTTCTGGCTCCAATAAAATTGTTTATGGTTAGATTTAAAGTAAGGAAGGGTCCTTTAACTTGGAAAATGATCACATAGAACTTGTTGCATAAAGGAATATTTTGATATTATTTTTCTTTTTTCACTTTTTCCCTCTCACTCAAAAGAACTCTTGCTTCTATGCACATGTCTTGGAGGCAGGCTTGGGTTGAAGACTCTAGGTCCTGCCTCAAGGGATTTGGGGCACAATTCATACTCGCAGGGGCTCTAAGCACTGTGGTGTCTTCTTTACAGGTGGCCTGTAGAGCTGTGACTTTCTCCTAATCCACACATATTCTCCTGTAAAATGTTTTTGGTAATACTGAATTACCATCGTTGAAAGCAGTGGGGGGTTTAATTACTGTTATAACAGGATTACACTTAGATTTAAATAAAAGTGGCATTTATTTTCTCAGTTTCTGATCAAATATGAAACAATCAAAATACCATTCTGAAGGCTGACCTGACATTACAGTAAAAGTATAATAAGTTAAATACTGCACCAAAGAAATCTCAATGTAACAAAGTTTTAAAAATTAACTGTCTCCAAAGCCCACTTGGGCTTCCCTGGTGGCTCAGATGGTAAAGAACCTGCGGGCAATGGAGGAGACCCAGGTTTGATCCCTGGGTTGGGAAGATCCCCTGGATGAGGAAATGGCAACTCACTCCAGTATTCTTACCTGGAAAATCCCATGGATGGAGGAGCCTGGTGGGCTACACCCTATGGGGTTGCAAAGAGTCGGACACAACTGAGCAACTAACACACACACACACACACACACACACATACACATTTAAGCCCACTTACTTCATATTTATTAATAATTCAGGTACTATGGGAAAATGTGCACAGTCTATACCAATTATTTTTACAATATTAAGAAAATTTATTTATTCCATAGGATGAGCAAAAAAAATCAGACAAAGATTAAAAAAAAAAAATCACACTAGACTTGCTTTGAGGAGTGTTGTATTCCATTCAGAAGTAGGAATTCCCTTTTTGTAGTCACACCATGAGGGACGTGGTCAGGTGTTTCTTACAACAATTTCTAAAGTGCTGGTGCTCTGCATGATGGTACATGATGCCCCAACATGACCCTGCTCCCCTGCTACCAGATAAGAACACTCGGCAATGAAGATCTATTAATAATAGACATAACATCTCTCCCCTTCCTTATTTTGCCATGGCCTTCCGGACATAATTTTCAGTTGTAACTTTTCAAATTCTCACCCTTAAGGGATTCTGTGCCTAGATTAGAAGTAATATAAATGCATTCTTCAAAAGGTAATAGCAAAAGAAAATTAATGGCTATTACAGCAGATTGAAAGCCCCTGATGGCTCAGACAGTAAAGAGTCTGCCTGCAGTGCGGGAGACCTGGGTTTGATCTCTGTGTCGGGAAGACCCTCTAGAGAAGGAAATGGCAACCCACTCCAGTACTCCTGCCTGGAGAATCCCATAGCCATGGGATCGCAAAGAGTCAGACACGACTGAGCGACTTCACTTTCACTTTCATTATTTTTTAATAAGAATTGGGCATGTCAAAATGATGCTTCTTTGTCAAAGTCCTTCATAATATTGAAGTCATAAGATGAAATGGCAACCACCTTTTCATGAGATCAAAAGTTCAGCCTATATGGGCCACCTGGACCCTAGACCAGACACTCAGATTTTTTTAATTGTTTGGCTTTTCTTTTTAAGATATATGTCCTGCTTTTCTCTGGATCATTTCAAACCTTCCATGTGAGAATGTTAATAAGAAGCTATTAGTAACATCTGTCAATCTCTTATTGATATGATGGATCCTTGTTTTCATCTGTATTTTGGTTCTGAGTGATGTGATCTCAGCAATCTCCCAGAGTATCCAATGACTAAGACAATATTGTAAAAGCCCCATTGAAATCACAAACAAAAACCCAAAACACCTAAAGACATAGTTTCCAAACACATGGTGTGATAGGGACAGTTCTGGTTGGAAGGAATTAGAAACCAATAAGCAAAACAGCTTGTTCCTGTGAAAAATGGCCAGGAGAAAGATCCAACGAGAGAAAGAACAGAGTTATATTTTAGCTTCAGATTAATCATAGTATAATTCAACTATAAGGCAACACTTTCAAAACTTTAAATGGGTATTACATTAGGATAGACTCAATTAAGCCTACTCTTATCGTGGAATCTTTCGTAGACAAAGCTACTTTCTATTTCTAAAAGAAAAAGTATTCGATCAGAAGCAACTTCACAACCATTTACCAAGAATCTATTTGCACTTGAACCCTACAGAGATGTTTCGCTTCCTGTGTAAGGTGTGTGTACCCACCTGGGCTCTCGATCTCACCCCTCTCCCTTCCCTTTGAAAAGTGAAAGCCACTCAGTCGTGTCCGACTCTTTGTGACCCTGTGGACTATACAGTCCTTGGAATTCTCCAGGTCAGAATACTGGAGTGGGTAGTCATTCCCTTCTTCAGAGGATCTTCCCAATCCAGGGATCCAACCCAGGTCTCCCACATTGCAGGCGGATTCTTTACCACCTAAGCCACCAGGGAAGCCCTTCCCTCTAGGAGTTCTCAGACTTGAGGGTGTATCAGAATCACCTGGAGGGCTTGTTTCTGGCTGCTGGGCCGCAAACCCAGAGTTTCTGATTCAATAGGGGCTGAAAATTTACTTTTCTAAAACAATTCCAGGTGATGTTGATGCTGTTGCCCCCAAACAAGACTTTCAGAAACACTATTCTAGAACCTGTGGGTTGACTGTCCTCTCTTCCCAGCTTCTTAAGACTCCCCCTCCATATTGCCTCTTTCTCTCAGCATATACACGTTTAAATTTCTCTCATTTAAAAATGCAAACAATAATCTCCTTTGACCTCGTTGAGAATGGGTGTAGTGTATTTCTCTCTCCTTCCTTACGCATCCAAAATTCTTAAGAGAATGTTCTCCACGTATCACTTTCTACTTTCCCACTTAACCCTTGCTGCTCTGCAGCCTGACAGCTGCCCTCTCAAATTCACTGAACCTGCACAGCCTATGCTCCTGCATAACTCGAGTTTCCAGGCTACTTCTTGGTCCCCATCTTAATCTTTCCACAATGTCTGGCGTACTCACCTGCCAAAAGGGCATTCCCTCCTCCTCTGGATTTTGTAGCATCTCTCTGTCCCGGGTCTCTTACCCTCTCTTGCTGACCCTTTTTGGTCTCCTTTGTAAGAATACATTTTCACATCCCTCTTAGTGTCAGGACTCCTTAGGTCCTTCTCCCTTGGCCCTCCTCTTCTCGCTCTACACATTTTGCCTGAGAATTCTCATTTATGCTTGTATTCCAACTATTTTCTGTATCCTGATAACTCTCAAACCTACACCTCTCTCCTAAACTTCAAATACACAGCTATCAGTAGACAACTGATAGACAATTCTATTTGCCCAACAAGCACCTCAAAGATATCAATGCATAAAAGCGAACCCATTACCTTCTACTTCATTCCTGTTCTTTTTTCTTAATTTCCTGTTCCGCTTTCTTTATTTTCTATCTAATAATACCCCCCTGCTCCATTACCCACTCATGCAAACCAGTCTGCAAGGACAAGCATGTCCTTCTGTCTCACACCCAGCATATCCTAAGTCTGTCCAATCCACTTCATATCTCCAAACTGGCCATTTGTTCCCATCTCCATGACCTTTGCACCAACTTAGGTCAACATCATCCAGCCTGCACCAATGATCTCTGTACTTCTAAGCTCTCCCCTTCCAAGCTCTACATTGCAAACAAAGTGATCTATAGTCCTCTATGCAAAATTATTCAGTAGCTCCCATTACCACTGAAATAAAGATTTTAACTCTTGTGCATGGCATTCGGAGCTTTTAACATTTGGCTCTTCCCCATCTGCCTAATCTAATTTCTAGTCACTCCCCCCTCATATTTTAATCTCTAGTAATATTAATCTATTTAATTAAATCTTTGAATATGTCATGTTCTCTCACATCTAAAAATGTCTGTTTATCCTATTCCTTCTGCCTGGAAAACTATCTATCCTTAAACCCCTGCACTAGTTCTCTCTTCTTTCCAAAACTCTCCCCAGTCCTTTTGGGTTCAGAGCCCCTTCCTGCTCCCACTCCACGTGGCACCTGCCTCCACTGAAGCAAACGATCTGTTCCTAAGGCGACCAGCGCACTAGACTGTAGGGTTCTCAGAAATAAATCTTTGAAGTGCTACTGCTGAGAGCAATACCTCACTCACAGTATGATCCTTACTAAAAATAAGTTTTAAATAATGTATCAGTGACCCTGAACAAGGGAACACGTTCCTCTGGCAGTCACTGAAACACTAAATTTCAGACCACCAATGTCTGATTTTGGTTTTTTTTTTCACCTCAGTTCAAATACGTTAATCTGTTTTTCATTTCATTTCTTCAAGGAACTGGGGAAGGAGACATGAAATTGGATTTGGGAATGATTAACAGTCTGTTAAAACATTTTTTGAAATGTCTCTCTCAACAGTTTTTCTCTTCTAGTTGTTAGAATAAGGGAAGCTAAGGGAAGCTGGTGAAAAAAAGGGAAAGTGTTAATTGTTCAGTTGCGTCCAACTCTTTGCAACTCCATGGACTGTAGCCTGTCAGGCTCCTCTGTCCATGGAATTCTCCAGGCCAGAATACTGGAGTGGGTAGCTGTTCCCTTCTTCAGGGGATCTTCCCAACCCAGGGATCACGACCTGGGTCTCCTGCATTGCAGGCAGATTCTTCACTGTCTGAGCCACCAGGGAAGCCCAAGGGAAGCTGGTGTTGGGAATGTTTATTTCTGTAAGTACCTGTTTCCTAACATTCGAATCAAAGACAGTGCCTCGGAACACATTTGTGCTACATGACCCTGGACTGTTACTCCCGCATCTGGGCCAAGGAGGACAGACTACCCACACAGCCCTGAGTCAGCCCAACTGCTTTCATATGATTATGAGACCATGAACAAAATTACAAGAAATTTTAAGGCCAGTTGTAAAGGCCCCAGTTAGCTGACTGAAACTGGTAGCCTCCCGGCACTTTCACGGTCTTCAGTGAAGGCTTTACTGCCCCGAACGGCCCACCATCGAAGCAGGACGCTCCACTCCAATCTCCTCAGTGTGAAGCGCCACCTGCGCCCGCAGGCCTCAGCGAGGGCCAGCTGGGCACTCTCCCCATCAGGACTCAACAGTCACACTCTTGTCTGACAGGCGCTTCACAGAACACCCATTCACATTGACAAATCGAGTAGACATGCATTTGAGGATCAAGAAATAAAAATAACTAGAACTAAACAAACACACTTGCATTTTATGTAAATGGCAATGCACTCTGCTGGAGAGGATATCTCCCTTAAAGTCAGTCATCACGGCTGCTGCAGAGGAAAATGCTGACAGATCTACACACCAGAGAAAGCAGATCACAGTGGCCTTGGAAACAACCTACGTTGATGATGAACCTCTCATACTATGCCTCCAAACAAAGCTTAGGCCTGAAAATAAGCCGAAGCATGTCCAGAAAATCTTCAATAATCCAGATATTTCTGTAATTGTCCACTGATAAATTTCCTAAGAGAAGAGAACTTACGCAAGGATGGGAAATTCCCAGATATTAAATATCTAGAGGATATTTGCATGCAGAGAAATGTCACACTCAGACCACAGGAAGTTACAGTCCTACCGTTTGCTGACGTGGTCAGATGCCTAGAGTTGTGTGCTAACATCTACCCACCCCATACCACTACCCACTTTCTAAAGAAAATGCAGGGGAATCGCATTTTAAGAGGAAAATTAAAGTGCACCAAAAATGAGGGTTAAAAGAGATCTTGAAAATACAATTTTAAAAAGAGCTAGAGGAGCAGGGGACTTTAATTATTATCAACAGCTAATAATATCCATTGAACCCTTTCTGTGTGCCAGCATCTTGCTAAGAAATGCCACATGCTTTTTAAACTTTTTCCTTGCAACAACTTTTTTTTTTAAAAATATAGGCTGATTATTCCCATTTTACAAATAAGGAAACTAAGGCTTAGGGATAATAAGAAACTTCCCTGAACTATAGGACTTATAAACAACAGAGAGGAGAGTTTGAACACAGTCTTTCTGATTCTGAAATCTCAACTGTGAAGCACAACATAAGAACCTGAAGAGGCAAATGGCCCTAGGAGATGAAACAGTCTTAAATATTTCAAGATTTGTGACATGGAAGAGAGAAGAAGTTGGTTACGTTCTAAAGTGCAGGCATGCGTGCTAAGTTGCTTTAGTCATGTCTCTTTGCAACCCTATGGACTGCAGGCTGCCAGGCTCCTCTGTCCAAGGGATTCTCCAGGCAAGAATACTGGAGTGGGTTGCCATGCCATCTTCCAGGGGATCCTCCCAACCCAGGGATCGAACCCAAGTCTCTTATGTCTCCTGCATTGGCAGGTGGGTTCTTTACCAGTAGGGCCACCTGGGAAGCCCATGTTCTAAAGTAGGAGTTCCCAAAACTGTATGTGCTAAAGGACCATCTCTGGAACTGATGCCCTGCTGGCCTGACAACCACTGCTCTGGACCTCAGAACTGGAATAAAATGCAGAGGAGTTTCACCAGGAGGCAGGTTTAGCTTTACATTATTAAACAGATCAACCAAACCACATCTCCATTCACACACCAGACCTAACGATCAAAATTCTCCCAAAGTGGCAGCAGCTCCCTCCTAGGACATCACGACATAATAGATAAGAGCTCAGTATCTGCAAACAGATGTGGCCGGTTCCACTCCTGGTTCAGCCATTTGCTAGGTGTGCAGCCTTGGTCGAGTTACTTTCTCTGAGTTTCAGTTTTTATCAGTTACAGAATATGACTTACCTCAAAAGACTCTTGTTATGAACTAGAGATGATTAGCTAAAATTCCAAGCACTGTGGTTGGCCTGAGACGGGTCCCCAGTCACCCATGAGCAAGTGGGTCCTCTGCCTGCTTGACACATATCCAGGCTGAGGCAACAGCGAGTCTTGATAAGCATCCACTCCCTTCATCCCCACCACCACCCTTCCCACATGAAATATAATGGAAGAGGCTCCAGCCTCAGCTTACAATTGGCCCAATCCAATCAGCTGATACCTGCCCCCTTGGGAGAAGCAATAACACAGCTTAAACCAATCAGCAAATGCTGTTCCTCTGGCCACAGTGGCTGGTGTGAAGGGAGGCTGCATATGTGCCCTAAATGGGCCCCATTAGAATGAATTTGGGCTTCCCAGGTGCTGCAAGTGGTAAAGAACCTGCCTGACGTAAGAGACACGGGGTTCATTCCCAGGGTTGGGAAGATCCCCTTGAAGAGGGCATGACAACCCACTCCAACATTCTTGCCTGGAGAATCCCATGGACGGAGGAGCCTGGCAGGCTGCAGTCCATGGGGTTGCACAGAGTGGGACACAACTGAAGCGTCTTAGCACGCATCCAAATCCCTTTTATAATCCATGCTGCTTTGAAGTTCTTTTTCTATTACTGAGACTGCAAACATTTCAACTTATTCAGAATCGCCTCTTGGGGAGTGGTGAGATATAAACACTTGGATCATTTCTAACTTTATGATTCCGTAACTTCTTAGGACTATTTACATAATTAGTGCCTGTCATAAAATTCACAACATTTATGATGACAGGTTTCTACCTGAAGTGCCCTCTCTCACTTCTCCTGAAAAACTCCTCTGCAACTTTTAGGGCCTGTAGAGGGATAGAAATTAGCCAAGATGGCAATGGTCAGGCTCTCTTGCCCCACAGCCTCTCGCTCTCACCCCTCGTTCTGTAAACAATGACTGTGCATGGTTAAGTAACAGCTGAGATCATTTATAGCAATGCATACGCACGTCGTGATGTACTCACTTTGCCACGAGCCTCCTTTGTTCTGTATGCCTATATAGTTCAGTTGCTCAGTCGTGTCTGACTCTTTGAGACCCCTTCAGTTCTACCATATACCTATATAAGCAATACCATCAGTTCTACCACATACCTATATGAGCAATACCTGAAACAGTGCTTGTGTCAGAGTCAACCATTAGAGAATAAAGCATGTTTGACTTGCTGCAGCAACAGCCACCAGCAAAGAAAGTATGTCTGCAGTTCCTACGGCTCCTTTCATCTTCTTCCAGCTTCCCCGCTTGGGCCTTGCCTACCCTGGGTTCAGTGATCGGCAAGACAGGGCCCAACTTAAATGCACCCACGGCTGCAAGGCCTTAAAGAGAAACACTCCCATAAGCACTCTACTCACATGGTTATAGGCAGGCCTCGGGGCTTACTGGCTGCTTGCCAGAGGCTCTACACGGCTGCTACAAGGAAGCAGGAGGCTTCTCCCCTAATGAGAAACCCAAGAAAGAGAAGGACCAAAACAGAAGCCAATGTCTTTAATAATCCCCTCTCAGAAACAACATACCATCAGCTCTACCATGCTCTATCGGTCACACGGACCAACTCCAGTCCAAGGCAGGAGGGAATCCTATACAAGGACGTGAATACCTGGAGGCAAGAATCATGTTGGAGGCTGGCTGTCACACCATGTTCTTCCAAAAGATTTCAACAAAGGAAGCCATTGAGCAAAAGAAGCACGGCTCTAGAATGTGGTCACGAGGCCTGAAGTGGTCATGGGTCGGCTACTTTCTAGTGTGTAAAACCCATCAAGGTTCAATCTCCATGATTGCAAAATGTAAATGGAATCCCAACTAATGTTTTTTTAAGAGTTATTTGGATGTGGACCATTTTACCAGTTTTAAAGTCTTCATTGTATTTGTTCCCATGTTGTTTCTGTTTTATGTTTTCGGCCCTCAGGCATGTGGGATCTTAACTCCCAAACCAGGGGCTGAACCTGCACCCCTGCATTGGATGGCGAAGTCTTAACCACTGGACCCCCAGAGAAGTCCCAGGAGTCCCAATTATTAATCACATTGGACACAGAAGGCCTGCTGCTCCTGCTACGCAACGTTCATTGAGTCTTTATCATGTGCCAGACACAGTTTGGAGCATCCTATGTTTATTAACTTGTTTTCTACTCACTACACCCCTAGGAGGTGAGCAGTTTTTACCCTCATGTGACAGCTGCAGAGTCGGAAGCACAGAGAGGTTCATCCACTTGCCCAAAGCTGCATCACTAGGGAGGCAACCAGGATTGGAACCTAGGTGAGTTAGTACCTGAATCCATGTTCTAAGTCGCTGTACTCTACTGGCACTCTAACAGAGAGGATGAAAATAATGCAAGCAAATACACAACTTATAAAACATTAGCAATACTAAAACTTGAAAAACAGCAATCACACTTTAAGGTTTGGTTCAAAACCAGGCACTATGAGTGCACTTATATGAGGGACCTACAGTAGTCAAATTCATAAAGGCAGGAAGTAGACTAGTGGATGCCGGGGGCTAGGGGAAGGAGAGGTGGAGAGCTACTGTTTAATGGACACAGAGCTTCAGTTTGCCAAGCTGAGAAAGTTCTGGAGTGGATGGTAGTGACAGTCGCACAAACTGTGGAAGTGTTAGTCACTCAGATGTGTCTGACTCTTTGCGACCCCGTGGACTGTAGCCCGCCAGGCTCCTCTGTCCACAGGATTCTCCAAGCAAGCATACTGGAATGAGTTGCCATTTCCTACTCCAGGGGATCCTCCCAACCCAGGGATTGGACCCAGGTCTTCCACACTACAGGCAGATTCTTTACCATCTAAGCCACCAGGGAAGTCCACAAACTGTGGACTGTGGACCTAATGCCACAGAGTTGTATGCTTAAAAATAGTTAATGTATACATATGGAATCTAGGAAGATGGTCCTGATGAACTTCTTAGCAGGGCAGCAATGAAGATACAGACATTGAGAACAGACTTGCGGACACAGCAGAGGATGGAGAGGGTGGGGCGAACTGAGAGAGCAGCAGGGAAACATACATTACCATATGCAAAATAGGAGACAGCCAGTGGAAATTTGCTATATAATGCAGGGAGCTCAAACCCAAGCTCTGTGGCAATCCAGAGGGGTAGGGTGGGGTGGGAGATGGGAGGGAGGTTCAAGAGGGAGGGGACATATGTCTGCCTACAGTTAATTCATGTTAATATATGGCAGAAACAGAATATTGTGAAGCAAGTATCCATCAATTAAAAATAAATTTAAAAGATGATAAAGTCAATGTTATGTATATTTTACCACAATTAAAAATGCAGACATGAAACTCAGTGTCTGATATTCCATTCAGAACCACACAAAATGGAAAACCCCACATATTTAAGCACTTCAAATGCTTAGAAAATAGGTTAGTTGGAAAGCATAGAAAGGAATCCAGAGGATTTATCCATTTTGGTTGGTTCATCATCTTTGTCTCACCTTCTTCTGACTGCTCTTTTCCTCACACACAAAAAAATGTTAGAACAGTTTCCTCTATGCTTGTATCTCCCAAGTCGTGTAAGTAGCAATTTTAAAGTGGAAATTGCAGCCCAATCCTAAATCCAGGGAAAATCTGCCCACACTATTAAGTGCTTCATAGCCTATACTTTAGACACTACTCTGTGATTATCATTATTTACACTCTTCCCCAGATGTCTCCTGTGTGTTTCAAGAGTCAGAAATCGGCCCCACAATCTGAAAGCATGGGAGTCAGCAGACAGGGAGCTGCTGGGACCTTGGGGTAAAGATGCACAACAAGCAGGCACCTGGCAGTCAGGGTTTCTTCCCAAACTCCTGCTGTGGACGTGCTGGCTCATCAGAGGCAATGTGGGAAGGTTGCTCTCTCCCGGGGTTGGCACCTTGGATTAACATTAGACCCCTGTCCTCAACCTCTGAAGAGGCGCTTTCTCCTGGTACACTGGGGAGCCCAGGGCTCATAGCCCGGAGCTCTGGCTCCTTCCTCACCACCGTGGTCGTCCTCCACATTTGGGCAGAAGGCATCTCTGGTCTCATTTCAGAAACAGAGAAGACTTTAGTCATAAACGAAGTTTCATACCCTTAGTTAAGAACATATATTTTTCATTCACTAAGCACTTCCCTTAATTATCCGTCCATGTGGATGTTATGTGTGTTGTCAGTCGCTCGGTCGTGTCCGATTCTTTTTGGTCACATGGACTATAGCCTGCCAGGCTCCTCCATCCATGGGGATTCTCTGGGCAAGAATACTGGAGTGGGTAGCCACGCCCTCCTCCAGGGGATCTTCCTGACCCAGGAATCAAACCAGGGTCTACTGCACTGCAGGCAGCTTCTTTACCACTTAGCTAACCAGGGAAGCCCCATAGGCAGATCACAACACTAGGTGGTATGGAGTGAGATAAACTGAAAGATATAGAAAAGTTTTTTAAGAGAAGAAGATACCACAAAAAAAGACACAGTTTGTAAAACTCAACTTTCAAAAAAATTAACTCCTTAAAAAAAATACAAAGAAAAGGACTTTTCTGGTGGTCCAGGGGTTAAGACTTTGGCCTTCCAATGCAGGGGGTGCAAGAGTGATCCCTGGTCAGAGAGGCAAGACCCCACATGCCCCATGGCCGAAAACAAAACCAAAAAATACAAAACAGAAGCAATCTTATAACAAATTCAATAAAGACTTCAAAAATGATCCACATCAAAAAAAAATTTTTTTTAATACAAAAAAATAAAATAGTAAAACAAAGCATATCATTCACTGGCATGTTTCTGACGTCTACTTCCTACACTAACTTTTGTGCTTAGGAACACTACACATCTGAGGTGGCTTTGTAATCCTGAGGGCAGCCTGTGAAGTCCGATGCTGCAGAAAGATGACCACAACTTCTTTACTGTCTGTGAGATTTCCACTTGAATGACAGTGTGTAATCTAAGCCTTTTTATGCACCTGAACAATGGTGAGAACAGTAACAAACTCATAGCCGCTATGAGGATTCACTAGGTAACTGATGCCGACGTGTTTGAGAAATCTTTACAGATTAGGCAGATGTGAACTGTGGATGACATTTCGAGGCAGTAATTTGTTTTCTCCTCTTTCTTTTTCTCCCAGGGAGCAGATTCTGCACAGAATCTCAGCAGAGGTAGTGGGGGCTGAGGGGGACCAGGAGGTCTGAACGATTCTTGGTAGTGCTAACATCCTGGCAGCACACTTCATTGGGAGGAGGAAATGGGTAAACACAGCCACACGCAACTTCAAGCGAGACTCCTAAGTCCTCCGTGGCAAGGAAGCAGCAGAGAGAGAGCTGCCAGCCCTGTGGCGGAGACCCAAGCCCCTACCGACTTGGTCCTGGAATGACCCCAGAACCTCCAGAGGGAGGCGGTTTTCCACCACACCAGTGGAAAGAGGAATTTGAGCCAGAAATTGGGCAGCTTTAAGGAAAAAATTTTCAGTGTTATCTCTTGCACACTGTAGTTTTTGGGCTGAAGATTATACTCATTCCAGTGTCTAATTTTCCAACACATAATATATTTCTGGCAGTCAGCAATGCTCAATGCAGTGAATGTTTAATAAATGTTCTTGTTTTACTTTACATACACACACACACATAAATAAGCCATCTTGTCTGACTAAAAAGAACGTAGGCATTATACTGCATTAACGAATAGCAGGACATATTCTGAAATGATTTTCTATATGCTGCTAGGTACACAGAGGATGCTCAGTGAAAACCTGCTCGCTGATTGGTGACAAACCATCCAGCTGCTGCTGCTGCTGCTAAGTTGCTTCATCGTGTTCGACTCTGTGCGACCCCACAGACGGCAGCCCATGAGACTCCCCCGTCCCTGGGATTCAAGAGTGATGGAGTGGGCTGACATTCGTTCTCCGAAACCATCCAGAGTAGGTCTTAACTTCTCCAGACCCTTGAGATCAACAGTGCAAAACCGCCAACCAGGCGGCTTTGATTAGGGATGTGTTGTAATGAATGGAACTTTTCTCTGTGTAATTTTTATAGGTGTGTATAGACTAGAACTCATGATATGCATGTTCTTTTACTTTAAACACTGTGACCTAACAACCTGAGAATGGAACAAATAGATAAACCCGGGAGGGTAGGACCTTGTCTATCTAGTTACCTAATGCATTCACAGTGTCAGAAAGAGTGCTAGGCACATAGTAGGGATTCAATAAATACCTGATACATTTTGACAGACAGTCAGAAGACACAAGACCTCTATCTGCAAATACAAAATAATACAGATATTTATAAAATATAAGGTCAGTTCAGTTCAGTCGCTCAGTTGCGTCCGACTCTTTGTGACCCCGTGAATCGCAGCACGCCAGGCCTCCCTGTCCATCACCAACTCCCGGAGTTCACTCAGACTCAAGTCCATCGAGTCAGTGATGCCATCCAGCCACCTCATTCTCGGTCGTCCCCTTCTCCTCCTGCCCCCAATCCCTCCCAGCATCAGAGTCTTTTCCAATGAGTCAACTCTTTGCATCAGGTGGCCAAAGTATTGGAGTTTCAGCTTTAGCATCATCCCTTCCAAAGAAATCCCGGGGTTGATCTCCTTCAGAATGGACTGGTTGGATCTCCCTGCAGTCCAAGGGACTCTCAAGAGTCTTCTCCAACACCACAGTTCCAAAGCATCAATTCTTCAGCGCTCAGCTTTCTTCACAGTCCAACTCTCACATCCATACATGACCACAGGAAACACCACAGCCTTGACTAGATGGACCTTTGTTACCAAAGTAATGTCTCTGCTTTTGAATATGCTATCTAAGTTGGTCATAACTTTTCTTCCAAGGAGTAAGCGTCTTTTAATTTCATGGCTGCAATCACCATCTGCAGTGACCTTGGAGCCCAAAAAAATAAAGTCTGACACTGTTTCCACTGTTTCCCCATCTATTTCCCATGAAGTGATGGGGCCAGATGCCATGATCTTCGTTTTCTGAATGTTGAGCTTTAAGCCAACTTTTTCACTCTCCATTTTCACTTTCATCAAGAGGCTCTTTAGTTCCTCTTCACTTTCTGCCATAAGGGTGGTGTCATCTGCATATCTGAGGTTATTGATATTTCTCCCAGCAATCTTGATTCCAGCTTGTTTCTTTCAGTCCAGCGTTTCTCATGATGTACTCTGCATATAAGTTAAATAAGCAGGGTGACAATATACAGCCTTGATGCACTCCTTTTCCTATTTGGAACCAGTCTGTTGTTCCATGTCCAGTTCTAACTGTTGCTTCCTGACCTGCATACAGGTTTCTCAAGAGGCAGGTCAGGTGGTCTGGTATTCCCATCTCTTTCAGAATTTTCCACAGTTGATTGTGATCCACACAGTCAAAGGCTTTGGCATAGTCAATAAAGCAGAAATAGATGTTTTTCTGGAACTCTCTTGCTCTTTCCATGATCCAGCGGATGTTGGCAACTTGATCTCTGGTTCCTCTGCCTTTTCTAAAACCAGCTTGAACATCTGGAAGTTCACGGTTCACGTATTGCTGAAGCCTGGCTTGGAGAATTTTGAGCATTACTTTACTAGCATGTGAGATGAGTCCAATTGTGTGGTAGTTTGAGCATTCTTTGGCATTTCCTTTCTTTGGGATTGGAATGAAAACTGACCTTTTCCAGTCCTGTGGCCACTGCTGAGTTTTCCAAATTTGCTGGCATACTGAGTGCAGCACTTTGACAGCATCATCTTTCAGGATTTGAAATATCTCAACTGGAATTTCATCACCTCCACTAGCTTTGTTCGTAGTGATGCTTTCTAAGGCCCACCTGACTTCATATTCCAGGATGTCTGGCTCTAGGTGAATGATCACACCATCATGATTATCTGGGTCCTGAAGATCTTTTTTGTACAGTTCTTCTGTGTATTCTTGCCACCTCTTCTTAATATCTTCTGTTTCTGTTAGGTCCATACCATTTCTGTCCTTTATTGAGCCCATCTTTGCATGAAATGTTCTCTTGGTATCTCTAATTTTCTTGAAGAGATCTCTAGTCTTTCCCATTCTGTTCTTTTCCTCTATTTCTTTGCATTGATCGCTGAAGGCTTTCTTATCTCTTCTTGCTTTTCTTTGGAACTCTGCATTCAGATGCTTATATCTTTCCTTTTCTCCTTTGCTTTTCGCTTCTCTGTTTTTCACAGCTATTTGTAAGGCCTCCTCAGACAGCCATTTTGCTTTTTCGCATTTCTTTTCCGTGAGGATGGTCTTGATCCCTGTCTCCTGTACAATGTCACAAACCTCCGTCCATTGTTCATCAGGCACTCTATCTATCAGATCTAGTCCCTTAAATTGCTTTCTCACTTCCACTGTATAATCATAAGGGATTTGATTTAGGTCATACCTGAATGGTCTAGTGGTTTTCCCAGCTTAAAAATAGCCAAACCCAGGATTCAAGAACCTAACAAAATCAAGAATAGCATGCAGAACAAGGGCTGGCTGGCTTTCCAGTATCCCCATCCAAAGAGGGGACACTTTCTGAGACACAAAAACCTCAAAGCCTGTGGTTGTGGAGAGAGAGCAGAGAGGAAAGAGCCACTTATTAGTTCCAGGTTTCAACTTCCTCCAGCTCCTTCCTGTTCTTCAGCAACATGCCTCTGTGCTTTGGAAGGAGGAGTCTGCCCCAGATACAGAAGCCCTAACATGACCTACATTCCAGAAAAGTTCTGATTTATGAATTGCCACTGAGACTACATTAGCTGGTGCAGACAACCAGGGCGTCTGCTTTGGGGAGATGGGTATGTGGGGTGTCCTTCCACGAGTGCAGTCAGCTCTGGCTCTTGGGGCTTCTGAACTTAGTTCAGGGAATGGACTTTAACCTAAGAAATGACACACTTGCCCGACACAATGAGACATTTAGTGAACTTATTTAATGATGCTAAATACCGGGAGCCCCCTTTAAATGGAATAGCACCAGGAACAGGAAGAAAAAGACTGACTTGTTACAAGACATCTCAGGGAAACTGAATCTGTCACCTGAGTGCTGCTGTTTTTGTTCAGTCACTAAATCACATCTGACCCTTTGTGACCCCATGAACTACAGCATGCCAGGCTTCCTTGTCCTTCACTATCTTCTAGAGTTTGCTCAAACTCATGTCCATTGAGTTTGGCAATGCCATCCAATCATCTCATCCTCTGTTGCCCCCTTCTCCTCCTGCCCTCAATCTTTCCCAGTATCAGGGTCTTTGCCAATGAGTCAGCTCTTTGCATCAGGTGGCCAAAGTACTGGCGCTTCAACATTAGTCCTTTGAATGAATGTTCAGAGTTGATTTCCTTTCGGATTGACTGGTTTGATCTCCCTGCTGTCCAAGGGACTCTCAAGAGTCCTCCAGCACCACAATTCAAAAGCATCAATTCTTTAATGCCATCCTTCTTTATGGCTCAACTCTCACATCTGTACATGACTACTGGAAAAACCATAGCTTTGCCTAGACAGACATTTGTCGGCAAAGTGATGTCTCTTCTTTTTAATATGCTGTCTAGGTTTGTCATAGCTTTTTTTCCAAGAAGCAAACATTTTAATCAAATATAACTGGGAATGTCACTCAGTGGTGGCTGGGGGAGGGGATAACTGGAGAACTGATTTCCCTATGAAATCAGAAGTGTGAGCATCTTTCTTTTGGCTGGAGTTCACCGAGGTTACGTCTTATGCTGTAAGACACAAAAGACTCCTTCTCTCCTCAAGAAGCTTTGGAGAGACATTAACAACTAACATATTTGTTGAGCAGTGCACTTTCATCTCATGTGATTTCATTCGATTTTAGCCATGAATCACTCAAGGCAAGGACTGTTTTTCCTGGAAAAAACTGGGATGTGGGCTTGGGGCAGAGTAGGCTGTGCTGTAAGGAACTGTCTCCAGGTTCCTTGCTGCTGCTGCTGCTGCTGGGTTGCTTCAGTCGTGTCTGACTCTGTGCGACCCTATAGACGGCAGCCCACCAGGCTCCTCTGTCCCTGGGATTCTCCAGGCAAGAATACCGGAGTGGGTTGCCATGTCCTTCTCCAATGCGTGAAAGTGAAGTCGCTCAGTCATGTCTGACTCTTAGCGACCCCATGGACTGCAGTCTATCAGGCTCCTCCATCCATGGGATTTTCCAGGCAAGAATACTGGAGTGGGTTGCCACTGCCTTCTCCCCAGGTCACTTAGCTATGCAAATAGCGCAGTATGAGCAAGGGCTGCAACCCACACTCAGGAGTCCTCGCCCTTCCTCAGAACACCAGAGCATCCAACAGCTCCAGGAAACAAGACCCAACTCAAGGCGGCTGGGAAGTATGCGAGGACACAGGAGGAAGGACAAAGGTGAGCGGTGAGGACCAGGGCCCGACAGTCTGGATGCGATCAGAAGAGCTGGGAGTGGGCCCAGCCGATGTCAGGCGCATCTTCAAGCCCTCAGCTGCTCTGCAGAGATAGCAGTGCACTCTGGCAGGCGCTCAGACAAGAGGTCACGCGCAGGCGCTGTTCTGGCAAAAGACGGACCAACCTCTCCCTGATCCCAGCTGAAAGGTTGGACAATAACACAGTCTGTAGACAAGGAAATCCAGAGCGGGGCATTCCTCCAGGGAAAATGCTGTGCTGGACCCAGGCCAGGGCTGCCAACACCTGCGAGCAAGTGAATTCCAAAATGTACAGTCACAGGTTTAGCTCCTCTGAGGCTTGGCTCACAGTGTTTCTTCAAAAGAGAAGTGAAGACTAGAAGACATCTTCCTGCTAAGAGCCCCACTTAGGTAACATCACCACCTTTTGGGGTAGGGAGATCACTAACCCTGGAAGAAAGGCACAACGAAACTTTCTTCTCTAGAACGCTCGTGGTTTTGAAACTTGATAAGTTTTATCAAGACATGACTCTTGTTGAATAAATAATTCTAAGTCAGTAACCTAACCAGGGACACACATCTGAAATATAGCTTGATTTTTACAATAAATTAGCTTCATTTAATAGCCATGATTTTAGTAAGGAACTATGAGACAAATACAATGACAAACTAGATAACAAAATGCAAACACAACTTCATTCTTATTAGGGTGACTATGAGAGAGAGAGAGAGAGAGAGAGAGAAAGGGAAGGAAAAAAGGGAGGAAAGAAGACGGGAGGAAGGGAAAAAGAAAAGAGAAGGAGAAAGAAGAGGAAAGAAAAAAGAAGCGTACTGGCGAGGATGTGGAGACACTTGATCCCTTGTGCATTGCTAGCGGGAATGCAAAGCAATACAGCTGCTGGGGAAACAGGTCAGCAGTTCATCAAAGAATTAACCTAGAATTACCGTATGATCCGGCAATTCCACTTCTAGGTATATACCTAAAATAATTACAAGCAGGAGTTCAAACTAACATGCCAACGTCCATAGCAGCTTCCCTGGTTGTTCAAATAGTAAAGAATCTGTCTGCAATGTGGGAAACCTGGGTTTGATCCCTGGGTTGGGAAGATTCCCTGGAGAAGGGAATGGCAACCCACTCCAGTGTTCTTGCCTGGAGAATCCCAGGGATCAGGGAGCCTGGTGGGCTGCCATCTATGGGGTTGCACAGAGTCGGACACGACTGAAGCAACTTAGCAGCAGCAGCAGAGGTTACTAGGAGTTGGGGAGAAGGGAATGGGGATTACTGACCAATGGGGTTTGGTTTTTATTTCAGATGATGAAAATGTTTTGGAAATAAAAAGTGGTAATGATTGCCTAACAGTATGAATGTAATTAATGCCACTGAAATGTATGTTTAAAGATGGTTAAAATGGCATATTTTGCCACAATTAAAACAACTAAATATGAAAACAAAAGATAAGGAAGAAAGCAACGTAGAAATTTGTAAAATAACAACATAACAGAGCTTATTCATAAAGTATCCTTTTTTAAAAAAAGAGGATGTTATAGTGACATACTGCTATCATGAAGTTTATTTTCAAAAGTAGACAAAAGAATAGGATAATGGTAATATTCACAATAGGGTTATATTAATAACATTTATATAGTACTTCTTCTATACCAGGAATTAAGTATTATACATATATCAACTCATACAATCCTCAGAGTGATCCCTTGATGTACCTTCTACTATAAGCTCTATTTTAAAGTTGGTTATTCTGAGACACCTAATGGTTAAATGACTTGCCTAAGAAAAGACTCTGATGCTGGGAGGGATTGGGGGCAGGAGGGAAAGGGGACGACAGAGGATGAGATGGCTGGATGGCATCACCGACTCATGGACATGAGTTTGAGTGAACTCCGGGAACTGGTGATGGACAGGGAGGCCTGGCATGCTGCAGTTCATGGGGTCGCAAAGAGTTGGACACGACTGAGCGACTAAACTGAACTGAAGGTCACATAGCTAGTAAGTGGCAGATTTAAACTCAGGAAGTCTGGACCCAGAATCCATATTTTCAGAACTGATCCTTGTGCCAGTATAAACGACAAAAGGGTGCCTCCACCAAGAGGTTAAGGTTGCTGCTGCTGCTGCTGCTAAGTCACTTCAGTCGTGTCTGACTCTGTGCGACCCCATAGACAGCAGCCCACCAGGCTCCCCTGTCCCTGGGATTCTCCAGGCAAGAACACTGGAGTGGGTTTGCCATTTCCTTCTCCAACGCATGAAAGTGAAAAGTGAAAGTGAAGTCACTCAGTCGTGCCCACCAGGCTCCTCCACCCACGGGATTTTCCAGGCAAGAGTACTGGAGCGGGGTGCCATTGCCTTCTCCAGAGGTTAAGGTTAGGGCTGTATAAAAAAATTTCAGACTAACTAAAGTAAGAGAGGGGCTTCCCAGGTGGCACTAGTGGTAAAGAGCCTGCCTGCCAATGCAGGCAATGTATGAGAAGTGGATTCGATCCCTGAGTTGGGAAGATCCCCTGGAGAAGGGCATGGAAACCCACTCCAGAATTCTTGCTTGGAAAATCCCATAGACAGAGGATACTGGCAGGCTACAGGCCACAGGATTGAACAGAGTTGGACATGACTGAAGTGACTTAGCTCACACGCATGCAAAGTAAAGGACAGATAAAGGTTAATGAAACTGATGTGTTCCTCTTCTTTCAAAATCAGACACTAACTGTTGAAGAAATAGTGCAGGATACCACTGATCTTTTAGGCTTACCCAAGTCCCTTCCAGGAAGATGAATAACAAAGCAGAAGGATCACTGGACTTGAAGTTATAAAATCTGGTTTCACATCGCAGCCCTATCATTTACTTTATTCTTTTAAGTTTACTGAATTTGTTACATTATAGCTTCTGTTTTCTGTTTTGGTTTTTTGGCCATGAGGCACGTGGGATCTTAACCCCCTGACCAGGGATCGAACTGGGGCTCCCTGCATTGGAAGATGAAGTTTTAACTACTGGACCACCAGGAAGCCCCTATCACCTATTTTAGTTTTTCATTTAACAAGCATTTATCAACCGTCTACTGGGCACGGGGCACAGCATGGACCATTTCTCTTGGTGTTTTGAATCCTAGCTTCTCAGCCACAAAATGGGAAGAATTATTCCTCCCTCACCAGGTTGTCAAGAAGGTAAATGAGATAAGCTGTGACCGATCCCGACTCCCATTTACTCTCCATAATGGCTGACTGAAGACACTTTCTCTTGCTTAACTTCTCAGAATAAAGATTCTTGATAATGATCAGATATATAAATCTCGGTGCTTGTTTTTTCAAGCCTGCCAGGCTGCAGACAAATACTCCCAAACAGCCACCTTGTTTCTTCTGCCCCTCCCTGCTTCTTACCCTCAAGCCAGCCAGATGCTGACACAAAGCAGTGTACTGATAAAAGCCTCAGAATTTCTCCAGTCTTCCCAGAAGACGTGGGAAGGAGAGAGGAGAGGAAGCAGGAGAGGAGAAAGAGAGCTCATGGAAGGAAAAAAGGAAATAGGATGTGAAGCCAGAGATGGGACCTTACCTCTGTGGCCCCCCTCCCAGCGGGGGAGGAGGGGCTGTGGCCTGAGATGGGACGTTACCTCTGTGGCCCCCCTCCCAGCGGGGAGGAGGGGCTGTGGTCTGTAGGAGGCTCCGCCCTTCCATTTCTCTCTAGAATGTCCTGTCACGTCAATCACGCCCCAAGACTGAAGATGACAAGAAACTTCTCTACACCCTCAAAACTAGCGTGCGTGCTGCGTGGCTTCAGTCATGTCTGACTCTTTGCAGTCCTTTGGACTGTAGCCCGTCTGGTTCCTCTATCTGTGGGATTCTCCAGGCAAGAACAGTGGAGTGGACTGTCATGCCCTCCAACAGGGGATCTTCCCAACTCAGCGATCAAACTTCTCATGCACTGGCTGGTGGGTTCTTTACTACCAGCACCACCTGGGAAGCCCACCTTAAGCCACAGCTGGGGTCAAAGGACTCTTCCCCATTCCCCCCTCCCCTGGCCACCGCCACACAGGCACAAGTACATCATCATTCTTTAGTTTGCAAGAGACCAAAACAGTCACCTCGGGGGTTCTTAGGTGGCCCTAGTGGTAAGGCACATGCCTGACAAGGCAGGAGATACAAGAGACATGGGTTCGATCCGTGGGTTGGGAAGATCCCCTGGAGAAGGAAATGGCAACTCACTCCAGTATCCTTGCCTGGAGAATCCCATGGACAGAGGAGCCTGGCAGGCTACAGACCACGGGGTTGCAAAGAGTTGAGCATGACTGAAGCGACTTAGCACACAAAACAGTAAATGCCCTTCCCTGGTGGCTCAGTGGTAAAGAATCCACCTGCCAGTGCAAGAGATGCGGCTTTGATCCCTGGGTTGGGAAGATCCCCTGAGGAAATGGCAACCCAGTCCAGCGTTCTTGCCTGGGAAATCATATGGACAGAGGACCCTGGCGGGCTACAGTCCACAGGGCTGCAAAAGAGTCAGACATTATTTATAACTAAACAGCAAGAAAACAGTCATTAAGGAGTTTCATTTTGGAATATTCACTAATCAAGTGAACTCAAATACAGAGAACAGGTCTTATGCTGATCACTGGTTATTCACCGAGTTCCTGCTGTCTAGTAAACTGCAGGATTCTGGATGGTGGAGAACATGTCTTACTACAACATTAAGGAATATTTGTTCCACTCATCCCTGGTTTATTCAGCACTGGAAAACAGAAAGATCAAAGATTTCTTTGAAAAAATATGCTAATGGATTGAAAGTCTAGATCACTTAAATAAAAACTGACTTGTTTCACCTAAGACTTCATGTAATTTTTAAAGTCCTATGGTGGCAAGGAAAAATCTACCAATAAACGACAAATTTACTTACACTACTTCACCCATGTCTGATGAAATGGGACCACTGTCCTGCTCCTCTGATGGAAGAGAGGAGCCAGGTTAATTCCTCAGGTCACCAGAAAGAGCCGTACTTAGGGTCATTATAGACCAGTTGTAAACACTGCCTTTCCACCGGTTCACCTGAACTTCATTGTAATTTGTTACATTGTTCATGTATGTTTTATTATTATTAAATATAAATTCTGTTTATTATTAATTAAATATTAATTATTAAACATTAAATTTCAATATTGTTAAGTTGTTCATTGCAATTTGTTAGTGTGAATTAAACAACATCTGGGAAAATGGACTTCTGACTAGTGAGGAAGGTTTACTTCAACAGAAGATGAATTATATCAAAGAGAAAACATGCCAGGCAAGTCCAAACATGTTTGCCCACCTACAAGCTGGATTCCCATAAGCACCTCCTCCTCTTGCCAACCCATCTTCAACCTCATAGGGTGTAGGTGTTTTGAAAGTTTCTCCTTGCTCTTGGTACTATGAAGAGACAGAATCTAGCTTCATCCTAGACACCAAAGGATATGAGGAATTCATCACACTTTGAAGGGGAAAGTTTTTACATCAACCAGCCTTACCAAGCTCTAAATCTGAGAAGCATGCCTGTTTCCCACCTGGTGATCTCTGACTTTGGAAAGCTGGGATGTGAAGGCAGAAACATTAATTCTCTCACATAGCAAAGAGGAACACTTGATAGGGACAACTGAAAATAGTTTAAATATTTTTCATGATCCCCTTCTGAATTACAAATGATAGTCAAACAGAGGTCACTTCTCTTGAGTAATCCTCAGAACTGCAGACCCTACAGTAAACAGCACTCACAGATAGTTTTCTTCCTTGCACATCAGGGCTCTCCCTCTTTGGAACTGGCAGCTTACTCAGGAGATAAGGATCTTCCTGATCTCTCCTCACTTCAAAATGAGGGGTTTAGACAGAGGCCCTGGCAGCTCCCTGTCAGTTCTGGTTCTGAATGATGCCCACGAAGATCAAGAGCAAGTTGTATGCCTCCAATATTCTACACCCCATGCCAGAGCCCCTTTCCTTCTTCTGATTGTATTTCCTAGAGCCAAACCTACCACTTTTGAGAAAGCACCAAATTCCCTGGTGGCTCAGATGGTAAAGTGTCTGCCTACAATGCGAGAGACCCGAGTTCGAGCCCTGGATTGGGAAGATCCCCTGGAGAAGGAAATGGCAATCCACTCCAGTACTATTGCCTGGAAAATCCCATGAACAGAGGAGCCTGGTAGGCTACAGTCTATGAGGTCGCAAAGAGTCGGACATGACTGAGCGACTTCACTTTCACTTTCCAGATTCACTGTAGGGGGAAGCAGCAAGCTGAGCCCACCAAGGAGACCATGCAGGTGTAAGGAAAGACCCCAGTCTGCAGGGCAAGATGACCGTCTCCTGGCAAACTAGCCTCAGCAGTTGGTCCCACTGCATGGCCCATAAATGTCTCAGTCTATCACCGCACAAAGTAAGAGCATTATGTACCCTCAAGAGAAAAATGCATACGACTCATAGAGAAGAGTGAAGGTTATGGGTAAAGAGGATTGGTGGGCGGGGTGTAAGGAGAAAGGCTGAAGGTCTAGAGGGAAAGAATGGTAAAAGGACAAAGATATACCAAGTGAAGACATGGAGAAGAACTGGAACCAGAGTCAGACATGTGAAAAAATTCTATTATACCCATGGAACACTAATCCACACTTCCTTGGACTTGGGAACATCCTAACAGAACAGAGTTCTCACCTGGTTCTCAAACCCATGGTGGGGCATCAGGCATAACCATGTTACCACAGCGCCATCTAGTGGAGTGGTGGGACTTATAATGACCTAATCAGAACTGTTACTACTGTTAATTTCTAAGTCACGTCCAACTCTTTGGGACCCCATGAACTGCAGCATTCCAGGCCCCATCCTTCCTTGTTTCCAGGAGTTTACTCAAACTCATGTTCATTGAGTCAGTGATGCCATCCAACCATCTCATCTTCTGTTGCCCTCTTCTTTCCTTGCCCTTAATCTTTCCCAACACCAGTGTCTTTTCCAACGGGTCAGCTCTTTGCATCAGGTGGTCAAAGTATTGGAGCTTCAGCTTCAACATCACTCCTTCCAATGAATATTCAGGGTTGGTTTCCTTTAGGAATGACTAGTTTGATCTCCTTGCTGTCCAAGGGACTCTCAAGAGTCTTCAACACCAAAATTCAAAAGCATCAATTCTTCAGTGCTCAGCCTTCTTTGTGGTCCAGCTCTCACATCCATACATGACTACTGGAAAAACCACAGCTTTGAATATACAGGCCTTTGTTGGCAAAGTGATGTCTCTGCATTTTAATATGCTGTCTGGGTTTGTCATATCTTTTCTTCCGAAGAGCAAGCATCTTTTAATTTTGTGGCTGCAGTCACCATCCACAGTGATTTTGGAGCCCAAGAAAATAAAATCCATCACTGCTTCCACTTTTTCCCATCTATCTGCCATGAAGCAATGGGACTAAATGCCCTGATCTTAGTTTTTTGAATGCTGGATTTTAAGCCAGCTTTTTCATTCTCCTCTTTTACCCTCATCAAGAGCCTCTTTAGTTCCTCTTTGCTTTCTGCCATTAGAGCAGAATTGCCTAGGACTAAGTCCATATTTTCATTAGTCATGTATGGATGTGAGAGTTGGACTGTGAAGAAGGCTGAGCACCAAAGAATTGATGCTTCTTAACTGTGGGGTTGGAGAAGAGTCTTGAGAGTCCCTTGGACTGCAAGGAGATCCAACCAGTCCGTTCAAAAGGAGATCAGTCCTGGGATTTCTTTGGAAGGAATGATGCTAAAGCTGAAACTCCAGTACTTTGGCCACCTCATGCGAAGAGTTGACTCATTGGAAAAGACTCTGATGCTGGGAGGGATTGGGGTCAGGAGGAAAAGGGGATGACAGAGGATGAGATGGCTGGATGGCATCATGGACTCGATGGACCTGAGTCTGAGTGAACTTCGGGAGATGGTGATGGACAGGGAGGCCTGGCGTGCTGCGATTCATGGGGTCGCAAAGAGTCGGACACAACTGAGCGACTGAACTGAACTGAACTGAAGTCCATATTGAAAATATTCCAAGCAATAAATAAGGACGACAAAATCTATTACTAAGAAATACACACAACTTAAGTTCAAATTTTTTTTTTATGTCTGACAGGTTACCTCCTCTTAGAACAAGTGAAGCATAACTTGATATTCCACATTCTGAAAGATCCCCCCCTCTTTTAAAATTAACTCAGCTCTCAATGAAATTTTTAATGAAAAAAAATTGATATTTTTTCTAACAATATCTATTTTCAGCATCTCTTCTCTTAAAATCAGATATAGATGTCATGGAACATGTTTATTATATATAATGTAAATATTTCATATATATCATTAAATACTAACATACAATTTTATTGCTTTTCTTTCTCTCTCTATGGTTTTCCCATGAAATTCCCTTGAAAAGTTACAATAGTGTCAATCTCAGTGATTTATTGTACGACTGATTATACTAGTCATATTAGGACCCAGGATACGGGGCTCCAGAAGTACTATAGATTTTTCTGTGGCATCAGGCATGCGTTCCGGGAGGTAACATAGGGTGAGGACAACGCACACACTTTGGTTCAGATCTCGGCCAGAAGTCAGACCCTACCACTTACTGAGTGACCTTCAGTTCAGTTCAGTCGCTCAGTCGTGTCCAACTCTTTGCAACCCCATGAATCGCAGCATGCCAGGCCTCCCTGTCCATCACCAACTCCCGGAGTTTCACTCAAACTCACGTCCATTGCGTCAGTGATGCCATCCAGCCATCTCATCCTCTGTCGTCCCCTTTTCCTCCTGCCCCCAATCCCTCCCAGCATCAGAGTCTTTTCCAATGAGTCAACTCTTCGCATGAGGTGGCCAAAGTACTGGAGTTTCAGCTTTAGCATCATTCCCTCCGAAGAACACCCAGGACCGATATCCTCCAGAACTTATTCAATTTCACAAGTCTGTATCATTCCTATCTGTAAAATGGGAATGCTAACATCCACTTCACTGGATTGTTGTGAGGCTTCCGTAAAAAACAAGCCTGTAGAATGGCCAGCACAGTGCTGACATTTAGAAGTGCTAAGTATATACTAATTTTTTGCAGCTGCCCTTTCTGAAGAGACCCAACAGAGAAAGAATAATTTTCATTTTCAGTCGAGTATCCATAGTAAGTGTCCTCTGTTTTGTTTGATAAAAACACAAAGGTGAGAGAGAAGAAAAGCCCTTCCAGGATCCTGATATCCGCCCTCCAGTTTTCAACTGAGGGTCAACCTAGTAATGAGCACTAGGGTGAAAATGGAATTCTGCCAGGCAAGGTACCTGGAAGAGTTCATAACAGACTTGACTTTAATTCATGTGCACTATAATCCTGTGGGTTAAAGGGCCATAAAAGTTGTTCTGGTTTTGCTTACACTTCAAAGGAAGCAATTTAATGGCCATGAATTACAGTTTCCCGATTACATTGTAACTATGAAACACAACTGTTGTGGTATGATTTCCAGTCTGGCTCCCTTACCAAAGGAACTTCAAGGAAAGAATTTAAACAAAATAACCTTTCCAGGCGTTCATCCAGCTTCCTCATGCAGGAGTCTCTATCTTGGGAGCCCAGGAATACATGTGCACACAAAGCATTATATGGGGTTTAGGACTAGAGTATGGTGAGCCACAGAGTTGAGCTGGGGACCACCCAGGAGGAGAAGGGGATGACAGGGGATGAGATGGTTGCATGGTATCACTGACTCGATAGACATGAGTTGGAGCAAACTCTGGGAGATGGTGAAAGACTGAAAGCCTGGCATGCTTCAGTCCATGGGGTCACAAAGAGTCAGACACAACTTAGTTACTGAGCAACAACAACATGAAATGGGGAGCTACTAGACACCGTTCCCTGGGGAGACCCATGTGATGACAGATGTTATCAGATATAAACAAACGGAGCAACAGTGAAAACATTTAAAGGGAGGAGGGTCCTATTAAGAATGTAAGCAAAGAAAGACTTCACAAACGAGGGCTCTCCCTATCTTTTCAATCATTCACCAATGAGGTTAAGGCAAGCCTAAGAGATCCCCATCGTCCTGAGACTCAGCAGACAAACTATAAATCTTTGCCACAGCAGCAAAGCAAAAGCTCACAGCAGCAAAGTGATCGTATGTGGGGGACTGAAGACCACACTTGGGAATGGATTTAAACCCTGGCTTATCAACGGACTAGCTGTCTGACCTTGGTAAATCAATGAGGTCTGTTTTCATAATATCTTTTTAAAAAATCAGAAGTAAGCTGACTTCAGATCAGTAGGTAGAGGCAATAGGTATGGTGCACTGCCCTGCCTCGCACCACCAAACACCTGTCTTTCCTGCCCATACAGAACACAGGTGGAGCACAGTGTACCGAGCTCACCATGTGGAAGCCCTCCACATGGACCCCACTGCAGATGATGCCACCCTTATGGCAGAAAGTGAAGAGGAGCTAAAAAGACTCTTGATGAAAGTGAAAGAGGAGAGTGAAAAAGTTGGCTTAAAGCTCAACATTCAGAAAACAAAGATCATGGCATCTGGTCCCATCACTTCATGGGAAATAGATGGGGAAACAGTGGAAACAGTGTCAGACTTTATTTTGGGGGGGCTCCAAAATCACTGCAGATGGTGACTGCAGCCATGAAATTAAAAGATGCTTACTCCTTGGAAGAAAAGTTATGACCAACCTAGAGAGCATATTCAAAAGCAGCGATATTACTTTGCTGACTAAGGTCCATCTAGTCAAGGCTATGGTTTTTCCAGTGGTCATGTACGGATGTGAGAGTTGGACTGTGAAGAAGGCTGAGTGCCAAAGAACTGCTGCGTTTGAATTGTGGTGTTGGAGAAGACTCTTGAGAGTCCCTTGGATGGCAAGGAGATCCAACCAGTCCATTCTGAAGCAGATCAGCCCTGGGATTTCTTTGGAAGGGATGATGCTAAAGTTGAAGCTCCAGCACTTTGGCCACCTCATGCGAAGAGTTGACTCATTGGAAGACTCTGATGCTGGAAGGGATTGGGGGCAGGAGGAGAAGGGGACGACAGAGGATGAGATGGCTGGATGGCATCACTGACTCGATGGGTGTGAGTCTGAGTGAACTCCGGGAGTTGGTGATAGACAGGGAGGCCTGGCGTGCTGCGATTCATGGGGTCGCAAAGGGTCGGACACGACTAAGCAACTGAACTGAACTGAACTATATCAACTAACACCATGAACACAATGAACACACAGCAGGGCTGCTGGTGACATGACAATGAGCAAGACAAAGGACTCTGAAACCTCTAGAACATAACAGCAATGTGCATCATGAAATTCAAGAACAGGAGCAGCAGGAGCCTGAGAAGAGTGGGGGAGGGGAAGAGTCGGATTACTCTTTCCTGGTTATTTTTCTCCGGGCAAAAGTATGCTGGGTCTTTTCCCTCCCCGCTTCCTTCCTGCTACCCCAGTTAATGGCTGAGAGGGCCTTCCCCTACTGGTCCAGAAATGAAACCAAAGCCCAAAGCTGAGGACAAGATGCTGAATTCCCCATAGTCTAAAGAGACTGTCAGAGAAACAGCCAACAGCTGGTACCATACATCCTCCCCATCAGGAGTGCTACCAACTCTCCATGACCACACTTGTCCTTCCCAGACTGCAGAGTCTGAAAAAAATGCGAGTGTATCTTTGGCCTTGATTTCAAAATGTAAAGTGGTTCTATAGGGGATGGGAGAGGGTGCTTTCCCTTCCAGAAGGGAATGTTCTTGGGTACTGATAAGTGTGCATACGTGCTAAGTCGCTTCAGTCGTGTCCAGCTCTCTGTGACCCTATGGGCTTGCAGTCCCCTAAGTTCCTCTATCCACGGGGATTCTCCAGGCAAGAATACTGGCGTGGGTTGCCATGCCCTCCTCCAGGGCATCTGCAAGTGAGTCTTATAGACAACAGACTTGTGGTTGCCAAGGGGCGGTGGGGGAGGGATGGACTGAGAGTTTGGAGTTATTAGATCCAAATTATTATACATGGAATGGATAAACAACATGGTCCTTCTGTATTGCACAGGGAACTATAGTCAATATTCTGGAGTAAACCATAACAAAAAAGAATATAAAAAAATAATGTCCATATGTGTATAACTGAGCCACTTTGTTGTATAGCAGAAATAAATAAATTATTGTAAACCAACTCTACTTCAATTAAAAAAATTTAAAAAGGAGTGAGTCTAGCGTCAGTTCCCTGGTTAGGCGCCTACTTGGGCAGCCGATTTCCTGATCTCACCTCTCCCTACCTGAGCAGGGCATATGAGAATGGCAGTGCTCACAAGAAGGCAGTGGCATAGCCTATATGCTGTCAATTGTTTGGTCACAAATACATGTGCGTCCTCTGGGACAGGAGGATACCACACAATGCAGCTGAGCTTGAGCCATCATGCTGACGCCTAATCCCAGAGGTGGCCAACAGATCTAGAACCAAGGCTTCCACGTCCAGCACCTCTACAATGGTGGGAGGAAGACAGGGGCACGGGGCATGCTGCAAGAGTTCAGTATTTGGATACTTGCCACAGAGGGTGTTATAGAGCAGTAGGGACGACCAGCATGTTCTCCCCGAAAGAAAACATAATTTTTGTCTTGAACCATCCTCTGACTGATGGACTTCTCGGGTAGCTCAAATGGTAAAGAATTCACCTGCAATGTGGGAGACCTGGGTTCGATCCCTGAGTCTGGAAGATCCCCTGGAGAATGGTATGGCTACCCACTCCAGCATTCTTGCCTGGAGAATCCCATGGACAGAGGAACCTGGCAGGCTACAGTTCATGGGGTCACAGAGTCGGACACGACTGAGCAACTGACACTTTCACTTTCACCCTCCGATTGGTCCACCAGGGCATATGTGCCAAACTTATCACAGGAGGAAATGGGAAGGAGGGGAAGGAGAGGCTCCCAATCCCCTCTCCTCTAAGCTCCCTGAGTTTTAAGTCTAACCTGTGATGGGGAGAAAGATATTTGAATCAGATGTAAAGTTAAAATTAAAATCAGATGAACTGGGCTAATTTTAATAACTAAGGGGAAACCAAGACCATTGCCAGATATCTCATTAAGGTTCAAAAAAGGTACGGGAGGGAGATTGAACACAGAACAACTGACAGCAATAAACGCCTGAAGAAGTAAGTAAATGCCCTTGGAATCTGAGGCTCCTTAATACAACAGATCCATGATTCTAACACTTTGGATGTTCATTCTATAGAGGGAGAGATGGAGACTTAGGAGAAGAAAAGGCGGTAAGGAAAGAACAGAAGATTCAAATCTGGATCTCAAAGAGCTATTAACCCTGTGTCCACCATGGCATCATTTACAGTAGCTCAGATGTGGAGACAGTCTAAATGCCCACTGAAGGATGAATGTATTTTTGAAACGTAGTACGGTTCTACAATGGACTATTACGCAGTCTTGAAAAAGAAGGTGATCTTGCAGTATGTGACAACAGGAATTAAACTTAAAGACATTATGCTAAGTAAAACAAGTCGTTCACAGAAGCACAAATTCTGCATGAGTCCCCTGATATGAGCTATCTAAGAGAGGCAAACATATCAAAGCAAAAACCAGAACGGCTGAGATTGGGGGAAGTGAAAAGAGAGGACAGCTAATCAATGGATATAAAATTTCAGTTATGGAAGATGAACATGTTTTAGAGATCTGTGCAACACTGTGCCTCTCGATAAGAATACAGTATTGTTCACTTAAAAATCTGTTCAGAGCGTCTCATGTAAGGTATCACAATATATAAATATACATATAAATATATATATATTTAAATAATGGAAGAAGAGGCAGAAGGGTAAGACAAGAAATACACTCCAGGGCATTTTGTACTTGGGAGTGAGAAACAGGATTAAATTCATTAGAAAAGAACGAAACTGAAATTTTGAGAAATGACAGCAATGAGTCACTTAACAAACTGTTGGGACTTCCCTGGTGGTCCAGTGGCTAAGACTCTGCATCCCCAATGCAGGAGTCCTCGGTTCAACCCCTGGTGAGGAAACTAGGTCCCACACGCCACAACTAAGAGTTTGCGTGCTGCAACTAAAGATCCCATACGACACGAAAAGACCCAGCACGGCCAAATAAATACTTTTTTTTAAAGCTATTACCAACATCAAGGGGGTGATCTTATATCAAAACAAAACCACTATAAGTCATGGCCCTTGTCCATACAACAAGGACATTCACAACAAAGCAGTGTCAACAAACGAGTGCCGTTCCCAGACGTGGGCTGTCTGGAGCGGGACCACTGGTACTGTGATTCTGTGGCAGTAATGAAGTCCCTTCCCTTCTCCTGCTTGTCCTTATTTGTAAATAGGGCAAGAGAGGAGAGTAAAAAAAAAAAAACCTCAGGGCCTCTAAACTCTTGACAGTAACGAAGCGCCATAGGCTTTGCTCCATGGCTGGTCTCGGTGACCCTGGAGACACAGTGGCAATCAAGCCCTTATCACAGGCCCGGAGCCTGTGCAGGGAACCCTCGAGCCCCTGCTCACCTCTGTGAAGTCTGGGGGCCCTCTCCATATTCCACAACTCCACATAAATAAGAAATAAAGGTGGGCACTCCTCTGGGCTGATAACCAGCTTAGCCTGAATTTCTGGGAAGGAGGCAGCCCTCCCCACGCGGCTCCCTGGGCCCATTAACATTTCTGTGCTTGGAAGTCAGCTGGGCTGAGATCCTGGTGGGAGCGAGGGCTGTATGAATGCCACCACTATTTTTCAGATCTTGAAAAGTCAGTGCTAGAAGCTCGACTAACAACAGTGCTTTGGGAGTCGCTGCATCTCTGAAGTTTTCTTTTCCCTTCTCCAGCAACACGGGGAGGGAGCGGTTTAATGAGCAGCCACGGGCCAGGGAAGCAAAGCAGCAGCATCAACACACGAGCGAGGAGCTGGCGATTGCCTAGGCCTCCTTTTCTCATGAATGCCAAAGTCATCTGTTTTGAAAACAAGAGCCCCTCCTTTGCCCTCAGCATCCCTGTGAAGACATTAAACCACAGGATCGAGTCTGTTCAGGCTTGCAGAGTGTGGGCAAATCCACTGAGACATTGCAGCACCTTCTCCGGGTGAGATGACGGCAGAGCACAGGGGCAGACAGCTTACTACAGTCTGGGGTCAGACAGACCCAGGTTCAAGTACCAGCCGAGGCAACTTGCTGGCAACGTGACTTCGGTCAAGTCGTTTAGTCTCAGATTCTTCTTAGCAAAAACTAAGGAAACTAGGGTTGCCGTGAAACGCCCGACCCCTAACACAGTCCACACTCAATAAATGTTAATTCTGTAAAACAGTGTCAAAACAAACAAAATATCTCTAAGCGTGTGTAACTTGGCGTTGCACTGAGATATTATACTCAATGCACTTAATGCAGTATCCGTCACAATACCTGTCCAGACTGTGGCAGTCAAGTCAGAAACGCTCTGTGGACCCCTGTAATGGGGGAAACATCCTACTAACATATAGAAAGTTTAGCGATGATTTGTCCAGGTGGTTTTGGGGGCAAAAGAGCCTGAAGCTAGAGGACTTAATGAACCTTCTCTTAAGTGTCCTTTCCATTTGTGGGAAGATTCTACAATCCTAACTTCAATGTATTCTCGTCATCTCATCTAAACTAGGAGTTTTCACACTTTTTGAAGTCATGGAAACATTTCTGAATATATATTTTTAATTGGACCCTTAACCTAGATAGCATATTCAAAAGCAGAGACATTATTTTGCCAACCAAGGTCCATCTAGTCAAGGCTATGGTTTTTCCAGTGGTCGTGTATGGATGTGAGAGTCGGACTGTGAAGAAAGCTGAGTGCCAAAGAATTGATGCTTTTGAACTGTGGTGTTGGAGAACTCTTGAGAGTCCCTTGGACTGCAAGGAGATCCAACCAGTCCATTCTAAAGGAGATCAGTCCTAGGTGTTCATTGGAAGGACTGATGTTAAAGCTGAAACTCCAATACTTTGGCCACCTCATGCGAAGAGTTGAGTCATTGGAAAAGACCCTCATGCTGGGAGGGATCGGGGTCAGGAGAAGAAGGGGATGACAGAGGATGAGATGGCTGGATGGCATCACTGACTCGATGGACATGAGTTTGGGTGAACTCTGGGAGTTGGTGATGGACAGGGAGGCCTGGCATGCTGCAATTCATGGGGTCACAAAGAGTCAGACACGACTGAGTGACTGAACTGACTGAACTGTATGACTCTGAAACATGTATATATGTAGACACACATATGCATGAAAGGGTATCAAAGGAGAAAATAACATGGGCTTGTATGTATAATATGGGCTTCCCAGGTGGATCTAGTGGTAAAGAGTTCATCTGCCAATGTAGGAGACATAAAAGAAGTGGGATCGATCCCTGGGTCAGGAAGATCCCCTGGTAGAGGGCATGGCAACCCACTCCAGTATTCTTGCCTGGAGAATCCCACGGACAGAGCAGCCTGGTGGGCTACAGTCCAAAGAGTCACAAAGAGTCTGACGTGGCTGAAGTGACTTAGCATGCATGCAAGCATGCAAGAACGTCAGATTCCAACTTAGACCATCTATTTCTAATACCGAAGATAGCAGGAGTCTTCAGACAAGTCTCAACCTTTCTGATCAGGTCTCAGAATACTCATCATTAAAAAAAGAAAAGAAACATTAAGCATGTTTTCTTTTTCATTAAAAATGAGAAACAAAAACCCTTTGGAATACTGTTGTGACCCCAAGGAGGATAACTAGAATGAAAAGGAAGAAGCTGTTGGGAGGTGATATTGTTTCATATTAGACTGTGCATATTATAAAGTTTAGTACTATCCTCAATAAGAATGCTGTTGTTCAGTCGCTAAGTTGTGTCCGACTCTGCAACCCCATGAACTGCAGCATGCCAGGCTTCTCTGTCCTTCACCAAAACCCTGAGTTTGCTCAAACATATGTCCATAAGAGCTTGAAATAACAATAATGATGATTTTTAAAATGACATTGGGAATGGTATTTGTGGGTGTTACAAGATGCTTCTCCACCTTTTCTGAATTTCTGATGGGAAACGGAATTTAGAATCATATTTTCTATTTGGAGCAACAATTTGGTTGTAGTCAAAATGTATGAAATGATTAAAAATGGACTTTAAAAAATTAACCTCTACTTTTATACTAGTTGACTACCAAACCTCAACCAGTGATGAAGTTTTTCCATACAGAAAGTAAGGACCTAAGTTTGGGCATGAAACACTCACCAGCTGTGCCCAGCTTCTATCCTTGAAAGAAACGTCCAACAAAGCAAGTAATCAGATCAACATGTACCCAGAGTAAGCATAGTTTAATAAACTCTTTATTTTCTTCATTTGCTACTATTTTGGTTTGCCTAAAAATGAGTTCTTGCAGGAGAAATCTGAGTATATTTTTGGCAAGCAGTTAAATGAATTACCTTCGCTGATTCATTGAATGAATAGTTATGACAGAGAAAATCCAAACAGGAAAAAGAACAGGAGATGGGGAAAGTGAGTTTCTTCATCTTTAAACATTCATCATAAAATATTTCTTAGATTAGAGGAAATTCTTACCCATGTTTAAGGATTAGAGGTCTAAAATACCTGCCAAAACACAGCTGTTGGAAGGCATCAGATATTCACTATGATGTGCTCTTTATGGATATAAAATTTGTGTCACCTATTTAAATTTATTGAAGATCAAAAATAATAGGCTGAAAAGGGTTAAGGGAAGATGGTATTTCCCCAAGGAAAACTATGCTTATCCTAGTTTATTTATGAGTCTTCTATGAAAACCTTGGAGAGTTTCTGTCATAGAAAACAATCGGAAGCTTCTTCCAGAATCATGAGGCTAGAAAGAGGGCTATCACCACGTGTTCCAGGGAAATGAAAGCCTAGTATTGCAATTGGAGTGGAAATCTACATTTTTAAATAGGATTTTATATTTATATATCCAATGCCCTATTATAAGATTAATTCAAAATATATGAAAGTACAAGAGACCTCAAAAATCTCATCCAATCTGACCTGAATTTCCCATTTTACAGATAAGGAAATCAAGGTTCTAAGAACTTACAAACTTGCCTCCAAGGTTGAGAAGTAGCCTTTAAATATCTTCTGCCTCTCATCTATTACTGTTTTTTTTTTTTTTTAAATACTCTGTCTGAGCTTTAGCTTTCTTGAATTTAAAGGCCAACATGGACACCACTGATTGTGTCAATCCTCAGTAAGACAACTTAGAGTTTACTGCTAGTGGTTTAGCAGGGTCAGAAAGTCAGCAATACATGTCTGGCACCTGTGTCTGAGAAATTTAGAAAAGGAATACGAGGAAGGGGGAGGATTTAGAAAGCCACTTAGGCCACTGTCAAGGCTATGGGGGGAATCCCCACTCCCCAAGGCTCCAGTGTAAGCTGCTTAGAATTTAGAATGTTGAGAAATGGTCTAAAAACCAGGAACAGTTTCAGAGACTGGAATCCAACAAGGTGATGTCCTTCACCTGGCCTTGCATTGCCTTCTGACTGAGCTACCTGTTTCTCAACAGGTAAAGTTCCTTAACTCTGTGAAAGCCTCTGCATTAAACCATGGTAAATTTGTAGTGGGTGTTGATCTCTACCAATCAAAATGGCTTGAAACTTACATGATCACACACCATCTGTCAGAAACTCCTACTAAGTTCACATTTGTTCCACTACACACACTTAACACCGACACTCAAGACCTCTAGGAATGAAACTATTGCCACAGAAGGGCAAACACCCCGGGGGCAGAACAAGTCATCTGATATGAAAATAAGCCCACACATTGTCGTTACTGTTCAGTCACTCAGTCGTGTCCGACTCTTTGCAACCCCAAGGACTGCAGCACACCAGGCTTCCCTGTCCTTCACTGTCTCCCAGAGTTTGCCCAAACTCATGTCCACCGAGTTGGTGATGCCATCCAGCCATCTCACCCTCTGTCACCCTCTTCTTTTGCCTTCAACCTTTCCCAGCATCAGGTCTTTCCAATGACTTGGCTCTTCACATCAGGTGGAATGCATGTATGGACAGCAGTAAAAGCAACCAGCACTGGCCATCATGAACTGTGGGCGAGCTGCTTACTGGATGTAACACTAGTCGAGAGCACTTTCTTACTTTTTCATCCATCATTAGCAGCTGTAAGGAAGATAAACTCCTCTTTTGTCTTCTTGAGGGAAATAAATCACCAAAAGGGAGAGCCTTAAGCTTCCCGGTGTGGAAGAAAGCATTGAAAATCGCAATGCAAACAAGGACCAATGTGCATTTTCAACGTAAATCGCCTTCCCATACACTGTGAAAACCCGCATTTGCTAGCCTACTCTATAATGAATGGATGAGACTGTAAATGAGGTACTGGAGCTTCCCTGTGAAGAGACAAGAGAAAAGCTCCCTGGTGTTCTCTCCTAGCATCGGCTTCCATATTTGTGCAACAGAACCTGAAGCTGTTCTCTGGTTTAAACAACAGGTGGCACCGCCAGAGCTACATTTTCCCTGGCAAGAAACCTTTGCAGTTTGCGATTTCACCTTCCAGGAGGCATCAACAGTTTCCACAATCACCTCTATCGATAGCATGTACATATGTTCCCATGTAGTAAATGCAAACACGAGCAGGGAAACGTTGGAATTTGTGTGACTGCGGTTTTACCAATCACCACCTACCATCCTCACCCCTTCCTGCACAGTCATCTACACACAGGCATAAATTCCCTCAAGGACACATCACCATAGGGAAGAAGTAGAAGGGAAAGAGATTCCCATCACGTTTGTTCTGATTTTCAATTACCGTAGACGTGTATATCCCCTCCCACCCCTGACACATGCAAAAGAGAAGCGTCACAAGGTGTGGGGCACATTCTAGGCAAATGATTGAGAAATCTAGGACCTGAGAAGTCTGTTAATTAATTCACATCAAGAAACAACACTCTACTGTCCATTTTTCATAAGCACTTGTCACCCACAAAGTCATAAGCACGTCTGCACCAAAAGAGCATGCTTAATATTTGGAAGGAATAAATAGGTATAGAAATGGCATTTCCACGAGGGAAACACAGAACTCAGGACTTTTCTCGAAAGTGCCAAGAAGACAGATTACATTTCATAGGTTTTTTTGTGTCTCCTTTAAATATGAGAAAATTGCCATGCCAAGAATCTCTCATTCAACACCTACGGCTCATTTTCTCTTTTCACGTGCTCTTTTTTTTTAATTCACAGGCACAGTTTTATTATGTAACAGCAGTTACCATATGATTTCTAGACGACAATATAATAGTTACTGGCTTGATATATTAAATTTATTTAATTTTGAGTTTGGGGGTTGCTTTTTTATTATTCTTATTAGGACAATTTAACAATGGAAATCTTGCCAATGCAGCAAGGCTGAGATCAAGATGACGGATGGGCAAGTCATGAGCCTAAAGGGATGTGCCAGGTATGAGACTGTTTGGAATGCTGAGCTGCAGAAGCACTAAAAAATGTATTTTTGTAAAAGTGGATGAGTGGGTAAGAGGAAAATTACATGGAAAATCAGGCTGCACTACGAAGAGATAACGGGCTTTTCTTGCAGTGTCTCAACTGTCATATAGTATTCAATGCCCACACTCGGAGAACAGAGAGCCTGAAACTTCTACCTGAGGAGCCTCTTGGTGTACAGTTTTACACTATCTTATTAATATTATCTGTAAATACAAAAAAAGAGAGAAGAATGGAGGGGAAAAGTCAAAATATATCTCCTAGAATTCAAAAGCATCATAGAAATTCGGCTTTCATCAGTAATTTTGTCCTAAAGTACGTGTCCTAAGCAACAAACTGTGAAGCTAAGGCCATGTGATTTCCTAGTAATCAGATAACACTTCATGCGTGATTTCTGGAGGAACTGGGGTTTCACAAAATAGCATGAACTCTGAACCAAGGCGGAGAAGGCAATGGCACCCCACTCCAGTACTCTTGCCTGGAAAATCCCATGGACAGAGGAGCCTGGTAGGCTGCAGTCCATGGGGTTGCTAAGAGTCGGACTGAGCGACTTTACTTTCACTTTTCACTTTCATGCATTGGAGAAGGAAATGGCAACCCACTCCAATGTTCTTGCCTGGAGAATCCCAGGGACAGGGGAGCCTGGTGGGCTGCCGTCTGTGGGGTCGCACAGAGCCGGACACAACCGAAGCGACTTAGCAGCAGCAGCAGCAGCAGCTGACCCAAGAGGTGCGGGCTTATTCCTGACTCTACCACATACCAGCTGATTAACCAGTCACATTATTAACCTCTTTAAACCCCACTTCCAAGTATTCAATGATAATATAACAAATCCTTTGTAAGGCTATTGTGAATATTTTACAAGGATTCTTTATTTATAGCAGATGTTTAATTACAGTTCATTTGAGGCCTTCTGGACTTCAGAAGATATCTTCTTTTAATTTCCCATTAAAATACCCATGAAACCGCATGGAATCTAGCCGCAAGTACTATCAACTGCAGATGAGAGAAGATTCCTTACTCAACAATATGAAAGGAGTTTCCTTTGAGGACAGCACTGGTGAATGAGTGTTCAGACTTCTAACTGGCATCTAGCGAAGCTCATGACTGGGCGATCCTGTCTGTCTGCTGGCAGATGCAGATTAGAAGGAGAAAAGCATTAACACGGGTCTCTACAGTACGAGGGAAAGAGAACTTAACACTAAAGTTACAAAATATAAGCACATGTCTGAAAATGTTTCAACACAGAAAACAAGAAATCCTGTCCTCAGGGAGATGCAAGGGTCAGGCGGGACAGAGACAGGCTGAGATGAAGCAGGGATGGTGGTGGGTGCCGTGAGCTGGCTAAGGTAAAAGAAAAAAGAATACATGGAAACAGAACAACCTTAATGGAAATTAAAACATATGCTGAAAAAAATTATGGGAAAAAAGGTTAGCCAATGTATGGCCATTCAGAGCTGCCTTGAAGGGCTAACACTAAGAATAATGGGGATGGGGGTTTTCCAGTCTGTTAAGGATGTTTTGTACGTGTTAAAGAAGTCACTGTAGGTAGAGGTTATTAATAGAACTTTCTCACTTAACACTAAAATACAAATACCTCAGGATACGTACATTTGAGGCTTTTGATACATATTTTTAATTTGCTATCCAAAGGGTTATATCAGCAAGGTATCAGCACTGCCACTTTTAATTTTGTTATTTTTTATTTCAAAAGAATATTAAACTTAAGTTGAAAAAACAGGACGGTTTATTTCTTCTGAGCCATTTGAGAGGTAGCTGCCCCACTCCCATCAAATCGTGTATTTCCTATACAACACTGTCCTACAATAGAACCGTGAAAATCAGGAAATTAACCCTGGCGTATCACTGTCATCTAATCCTTAGACTCTATTTCAGGTTCGCCAATCATTTTGTAATGACTTCTGTGGTAAAAGGATCCAGTTCAAAGCATCCATTTCCTTATTTCCTGACACTGACACGTTTGAAGATTAGAGGCCAGCTATATTGTAGAATGTCCCTCAATTTGGGTTTGCTTGATGTTTCTTTGTGATTAGATTCAACTTATGCATCTTTGGCTAGACTATCACAGTAACGATGCTACGTTCCCATTGTAGCCTACCAGGTGGTACCTAATTTCAATCAGTCCTGCTGCTTGCTGCTGCTGCTAAGTCGCCTCAGTCGTGTCCAACTCTGTGCGACCCCACAGACGGCAGCCCACCAGGCTCCGCTGTCCCTGGGATTCTCCAGGCAAGAACACTGGAGTGGGTTGCCATTTCCTTCTCCAATGCATGAAAGTGAAAAGTGAAAGTGAGGTCGCTCAGTCGTGTCCGACTCTTCGCGACCCCATGGACTGTACCCTACCAAGCTGCTATTAACTTTGATCACTTGGCTAAGGTGGTATCTGCCAGACTTCTCCACTGTGAAGTCACTCGTATTCATTTGTAATTAATTAGTATTTGAGGGTATGGGAGTTACTTTGAGATTTCACAAATATCTCATTTCTCCTCAAATATAGATTTTAAGCACTGATTTTATTTAGCTCAGTAGAGGATCATGAATTCCTATTTTATTCAACAGATTATAATCTATTATAATCACTATTTTTATGCTCAAAATGACCCAGGTTTGCCTAGTGAGAGCCGCTTAAAGCTTGTTCCTGTGTCCTTTTGACATATTCCTTACCTTTCTTTGAACACTTCCTTACTTTATGCAGTGGTCCCCAACTGTAATGCTTCCTTACTTCATGGCAGTGATCCCCAACTCTTTTGGCACCAGAGACCATTTTCATGGAAGACAACTTTCCCACGGGGTGGGGGGGGAGATGGTTCGGGGATGATTCAAGTACATGACATTTATTGTGCACTTTATTCCTATTATTATTACATCAGCTCCACCTCAGACCATCAGGCATTAGATCCCAGAGTTTGGGGACCCCTGCTTTATGGAACAGTCAGATATTCCAGGCTCATCTCCTACTTCTCTGTCCCAGCCCTAAAATCAGCCATTCGTCCAAGGAATACTTTAACGTGGAGATAGTATTTAGAAGCCAAGGTCTCAGACTAGGTGTGCACCATGAAGCACTGCTCACAGACCCTCTTGGTGGACAGAGCTGGGAAATAGCTGTTATGAATGACACAAAGATTTACATCCGTGTCTGTTTCTACAACTCTCTCTACTGAATACCATGAGTACACACCAATACCTTCAGTGGACAGTTGTTGTTCGATCACTAAGTCATGTCTGACGCATTGCAACCCCAAGGACTATACCAAGCTGGGCTCTTCTGCCCTCCACCGTCTCTCAGAGTTTGTTCAAATTCATGTCCATTGAGTTGGTGATACAATCTAAACATCTCATCCTCTGCAGCCTCCCTCTCCTTTTGCCTTCAATCTTTCCCAGCACCAGGGTCTTTTCCAGTGAATCAGCACTTCACACCAAGTGGCCAAAATATTGGAGCTTCAGCAATAGTCCTTTCAATGACTATTCAGGGTTGATTTCCTTTAGGATTGGCTGGTTTGATCTCCCTGCTATCTAAGGGACTCTCAAGAGTCTTCTCCAGCACCACAGTTCGAAAGCATCACTTCCTTGGCACTCAGACTTCTTTATGGTCCAACTCTCACACCTGGTACATGACTACTGGAAAAACCATAGCTTTGACTATACGGACCTTGGCAGGTAAAGTGATGTCCCTGCTTTTTAATACACTGTCTAGGATTGTCATAACTTTCCTTCTAAGGAACAAGTGTCTTTTAATTTCATGGCTGCAGTCACCACCCACAGTGATTTTGGAGCCCAAGAAAATAAAATCTGCCACTTTCCCCCCATTTATTTGCCATGAAGTGATGGGACCAGATGCCATGATCTTAGTTTTTTGAATGTTGAGTTTTAAGCCAGTTTTTTCACTCTCCTCTTTCACCCTCATCAAGAGGCTCTTTGGCTCCTCTTCACTTTCTGCCATTAGAGGGGTATCATCTGCATATCTGAGCTTGTTGGTATTTTTCTCGGCAATCTTGATTCTAGCTTGTGACTCATCTAGCCAGGCATTTTGCATGATATACTCTGCGTGTAAGTTAAATAAGGAGGGTGACAATATGCAGCATTGGCACATTCCTTTCCCAATTGTTAACCAGTCCACTGTTATTATCAGAGTTCATTCTAATTTCCTCCCCTTCTAAAACAAGAAGTCATGTCTGTCACTGTCCCCTGGTCCTGCTTGGATGTGGACTTGGGAATGTTCTCCTCACTTCTCCTGAGTTCTGACACTCGGCTCTGGGCCACTGTGGCTTTCCTCTATCCCGGGACCCTTTCCTAACCAAGGTCCCTAATTTGCTCTGCTTCATCTAATAACTTTTGCGACTGAACCACAGGGAAATAGTAAGAACAAGATATATTACCAGCTTCATATATGAGTTTGAATGTCAAAATGCAAATGAGTTTGAATGTTATGTTTGCTAGTATATTTTCTGTATAAAAATGGCTTCATGTGTTTTGCTTATTTGTCTAAATGGATCTGTGTCAATTTCATATTGACTAGCTTATGATCTTCGTATGGTAAAGGTATTAATTCTTTGGTTTCAGTGTTGCAAATAATTTCCTGATGTCTTCCTTGGTTCTTAATTTCTTTTATTTTCTTAACAAGAACGTTTACTTTGTTGATTAAGAAAATCTGAACTGTTTGTTGCTTTTCTACTGCCCCTGAGTTCCACTTGTTTTCTGAATTTGGGGCATTTCTGTTATTCTCTGCACCACTGGTTCTCAATCAGGGATAATTTTGCCCCATAGGGGACATTTGGCAATGTGCGGATACTTTTAGTTTGTTGTTACCCGGGGAGGGGGAGTGTGATGCGCATCTAGTAAGTTGAAGCCAGGACTGCTGCTAATCCTCCTACAATGCACGGGACAGCCCCACAACCAAGAACGAAATATCAACAGCGTCAAGGTTGAAAAACCCTGTTCTATATTCTCTCCAGGGCTTCCCAGGTGGCACTAGTGGTAAAGAACCTGCCTGCCAATGCAGGAGACTCCAGAGACTCAGGAATGATCCCTGGGTGAGGAAGATCCCCTGGAGGAGGAAACGGCAACCCACTCCAGTACTCTTGCCTGGGAAATCCCAGGGACAGAGGAGTCTGGCGGGCTAGAGTCCATGGGGTCACAAAGAGTTGGGCAGACTGAAGCGATTGAGCACGCATGCACGCAAGCACACATATCCTCCCCACCGCTTATAAGTTGTCTTTTCATTTCTTCCAAAACGAGATATTGGAGAAGAAAGGGTAAAAAGGGAAGGATCTTTAATGTAAACAATGACTTTCTCTGAATTTGACTTATAAATATTGATCATAGAGCCTCCTACAATCCAAAGTGATTGTAAAAAATAAAATAAAATAAAATAAAGCTGCTATTACTATTTCCACAGAGGATTCTCTCAGGTGAAGTTTTCACATGAAGACACTCACCTGATCATTCGGTTTTAAATCTGTGTTTGCAATATTGTCAAGAACCCATATCTAGATTATCTGGCTGCATTTGCTCTATCTTAAATGCCCACAAAAAGGAAGGCAAATGACAACTTAATTGTTTCAAATCCTGTAATGCCAGTACTAAGGACCTTAGTACAAAAAAAAAAAATACTAATAAATACACATCTTTTAAATAAAGAGAAGTATTAAAAATAAAATCCTTGCTTCCTTGGAATTCAGGTTCCTGGAAGAAAATTTTTATATAGCAGAATAACATGAAGAACTATAACAAGAGTCAATTATATATGCCTCCATAAAGCCGAGGGAAAAAAGAATATATAAGATATATTAGAAACAAAGGAGATTTTAAAATGTTTTCTCTTTGCACACAGAGCATGAATCTTCTTGCTTATAGAATCGTTACTGGCCTGCCAGAACAGTTTACTATCATTTTCACAAATATCCAATTCTTAGAACCCAGGGATTTCAGGAGCTCCTCTACCCAATCAGAGCAATGTCTTTGTCCCAGATCCACCTGAACATAATCCGATCCTCCTGACAGAATTGACATCTACTTTCTTCCACCCCCGCACGGGAAGAGAATGCGGAGTCCAATAAAACTTACCCAGAGGCTAAGGGCGAAACAAAAACCTATGCTGTCTCCCTTTTCTTCAGCACAATAGCTTGAAAAAAGTACCACCGGTAAAACAGTAGTGTCAGAAACTGTGATTTCCAGTGAGAAAGTGTTAAACTCATTAGAGGGGCTTCTTGTGGTCTGGATTCCCTAATGAGCTGTGGGAACTTACATAATGAGGAGAACTCTCAGTCTACATAATTCAAAAGCCTACAAACCCTGTAAATTCTGTTTCCTCTCTTACATGCACTAAACTAGCTTTTTTTCAAATTTTTAACCACTGTATTTTAAAACTTTTGTCTCTTTCCTGACTTGTTACAAGAAATAAAAAGCCCATGAAAATGACAAAATAATAATTATTATTTAATAATAACAATCAAAACAGGAGCTAACATTTATTGAATTGGGGGCTTTCTATGGTGTTACTTACTATTCTAAATGCTTTACATGAGTTTACATGTGTTATTGCAATCCCATGGCAACCTATGAAGTAGATACTATTATATTATAATTATTATTCCCATTTTATAGATAAGGAAACCAAAGCCCAGGGGTTTAAATAACTTTTTCTAGGTCCGAACCAGGATTGCAATCAGAAAGCCTCATTATGAAACCCACGGTACCAACCACTATTCTGCCTCTCTCATTTCCACCCTCCTTCCAGCATTATGGGCTTCCCTGGTGGCTCAGCTGGTAAAGAATCTGCCTGCAACGCAGGAGACCTGGGTTCAGTCCCTGGGCTGGGAAGATCCTCTGGAGAAGGGAAAGGCTACCCACTCCAGTATTCTGGCCTGGAGAATTCCATGGACTGTATAGTCCATGGGGTGGCAAAGAGTCGGACACAAGTGAGCCACTTTCACTCACTCGCAGCATTATGGCTTTTCTCTTAGGTTCTTTAAGTTGTATGCTAAAAGGAATGTTACTCTGTCATGGAAAATAAAACTTTCTTCATCTTTATTTTTGATTGAATCTGAAACTTCAACATTCACTCTGCATGAAACCCAGAGTCCTCCCCCCCTTTTTTTTTTATAAAGCCTAACTGCATAAGCATATTTACATAGTTACCAGGACAAATCTTTATAAATTTGTCTGGATCATTGGTGAATTTGATTGCAAAAATAAAAGCTAAAAAGAACATCATTTGTTTTGTTAAGATGATCAGCAACTATTCACAGTAACAATGGCAGAAACATGTGACTATCACAAGGTAGCCATTAAATTATCTGAGAAAAAGGAAAAATGGGGTGCATCTCTCCAAACGCAGAAGAAAAGCCTCTCTACCATCTTCTGTCTCCACTCAGGGGCAAAGATTGGAAGGACACTAGCTGCCCCAGTAGAGTACAGGGAAGACTGAGGAGCTCTGAAGCCTCATGATGCATGTGCAGAATTCCACTACATCTTTCTGTCTTGGTGCAAAATATAACTCCGCTGTTATGGAAGTGCTCAGAGTTCATCTTTCTGTGGTGGTTACTGTTGCTCAGTCGCTCAGTCGTGTCCTACTCTTTGCAACCCCATGGACTGCAGTGGGCCAGGCTTCCCTGTCCTTCATTATCTCCTGGAGCCTGCTCAAATTCATGTTCATTGAGTCACTGATACAATCCATCTCATCTTCTTCCCACCCTCCTACTCCTCCTGCCCTCAATCTTTCCCAGCATCAGGGTCTTTTCCAGTGCATCAGTTCTTCACATCAGGTGATCAAAGAATTGGAGCTTCAGCATCAGTCCTTCCAATGAACATTCAGGACTGATTTCTTTTCGGGTTGACTGGTTTGATCTTCTTGCAGTATAAGGGACTCTCAAGAGCCCCTTCCTATGATGGGGAGAGTATATTTTGACTTTGGATCTATCCACACTATCACACAAGCCCCTGCCACAGGGCACTCTGTGGCCAGGCAACAGGAGAGTGTGGACTGATGCCCATGCTCAGGACTGCAGTCAATGGATCTGGAATCCTACAGCCAAAAAGACACCTGCTTTGCCAACCAGCTGCCTGATCCCTATAAGGATCTGTAGGGAGATGTGAAGGAAAAAAGTGCTGGAGAAGCTTCTTGGGAGGCAGGAAATTCACATATCAATCATTATATTATTGATTAGCCTCTGCACTCTCTGATGTAGTAATTAATCACTCTATTGATGAAAAGCCATCTCAGTTTTACAGTTCTGTTGTTTTCTCAGCAATACAGGCAAAGTTTCACACACACCAAATTTTATTTGTATATTATTCATTCATTTTTTAGGCAAATCTAAACCCATTCAAATGGAAAGTGGAGAAACGGAACTGCACTTTCCAGTGTGATACTGAGCATAAGATATCTTTGTAAAAGGACTGTATTATTTCAGTATTCAGTAGGTGACCTCTTTGAAGATTAGACTCCTATAGAGTAAGTCCCCCAAATTGTTCCATAATCAGGGATTCTTTTCCTAGGCTCTGAATGACTCTGATAGTTGAAACTCCATTGGCACCTGGAAGCCAGTACCACTGAACAGAATCAAAGACTGGCTGACCTTATATTAAATAAATAAAAATCTAATAAAACAACAGAAGAACTGAATTCTTTGTCATAATCAAGATGATATATTGCTATGCGTAAGACATCAGGCCCTCTGGAGATAGACTGTAACTTCTTTGCACAAGTCAGTATCATTAACAAGAAAGTTGGCTCTCAGACATCAAAAATTACATATCAAAGAGAAATATTCATAAAAATGTATACAAATAGATAGAGAGATGTACACATCTATACAAAGATGTTCATTAGAGAAACACTTGTCATGGTGTAAAAGGAAAGATGAATGTCTATTAGCAGGGGGTTGGTAACATGTATTACAGTGCACATATGGATTCTGGGGCCACCAGCCTTGGTTTAAATCCTGGTTCCACTTGGTTTAAATCCATAGGCCACAACATACTCGCTGTATAACCTTGGGCAAGTTACTATACCTCTCTGAACCTTGGTTTCCTCACTATGGTTTCATAATATCTATGAAGTGCTCTGAAACAGTGCCTGGTTCTTAGTACAAACCTAATAGCTGTTAGCTATTATTTCAGAGACATCCTGGTGAATGGTAAATTTTAATCATTTAGTGAGAATAAATGTAAAGGGTTTAATAAAATACCAGACACAGGATAAGAGCTCAACAAATGTTAGCAATCATTATGATATAACATTACCAGTATGCCTGAAGTGAAGTGAAGTCACTCAGTCGTGTCTGACTCTTTGAGATCCCATGGACTGTAGCCTACCAGACTCCTCCATCCATGTAATTTTCCAGGCAAGAATACTGGAGTGGGTTGCCATTTCCTTCTCCAGGAGATCTTCCCGACCCAGGAAATAAACTTGGGTCTCCCGCATTGTAGGCAGACGCTTTACCATCTGAGCCACCAGGGAATACCCAGTATGCTTGGTAAAACACAAACAAACTTTTTGGCCAACAAGTGACCATTAAAAAAAAGGATAGACCTATATTTGTTAGCATGTTAAGATGGCCTTGAGTCATTGCTGCAAGCTGTAGATGAATATAAGTAGCATACCTCTGAATGTGTGCACATGACTGTGTGTGTGTGTGTGTGTGTGTGTGTGTGTGTATGCATGCGTGCATGAGCACGTGCAGGGATACACACCAACTATGGATTCCCTTGGAAAATGACAAGTTGCTAGGCAAAGGAAAACTTTCACTTTTACACTTTTCATGATGTGAGGGTGATCCTACATCATAACAGTAAACAGCAATCATAACCATAACTTAAATTTTCTTATCTAAATTTTAATTCTGTGAAGAATTTTCTGCTGCTGCTTCTTCACATCAGGACAGTAGGATATAATTTAGGAAGAATAAGGTCGCTTGTTAGCCCAGGAATTTTTAGAGCAGCAATAAAGTATACCTCTCTACCAACTCATTGTCTAAACTTCCCAGCCAAGGTTGCCTCTCCACCTAGGACATAAGCAGATATTTGTTCCTCTCAAACTTACTGGGTATTTGTCTTGGACTGGATATCCTTGGTGAGTGAAAACAGCTAAGAGGCACAAGTGGTGGGAATTAAAGATGCATCTACTTAAAAAGCAAAGTCTTGCTAATCAGTGATTGCATCTCAAGAAATGATATGCTGAAAGCACTGATGGAAAGCTTTGTTAGAATGCATGTCCAAGCAGAACTGTGGTCCTTTATTTTTATTTTTTATTAATTTTTATTGGAATACATTGCTTTACATTGCCATGTTAGTTTCTGCTGTAAAGCAAAGTGACTCAGCTATACACATATCTCCTCTTTTATGGATTTCCTTCCAGAACTGTAGTCTTTCAAATTAGCAATTAGCAAAGTGAAGATTAGGTAATACAGCAAGCTCTAACTGATAAATCCAATGTGTCTTATTATGGAATTCAGATACAAGGAAAACTGAATCTGGGAAAATGACCAAATGAAGTTGCTTGAATCTTTTTTTATTTCCTCCAATGGGTTTTCACCAGAAAAGGCTCATGGTTTTTCATTTTCCAAAGTCACTACTATTTGAGAATTGTCAAGAAGACAATTCTTTTCCGTGTATAGGATGATGCTGAGAATGAATGCTTTGCTTTGGGCCCTAGTCTTGTTTGGAAAATGAAGCTGTGGCTTTGATTTTGAGACAAAGAGACGTAGATAACATAGAAGAAAAGAGGAATTAAACTGCATGAGTTCAAATCTTGGGTCTCCACTTTTTAGTTATTCATGATAGGCAAGTTGTTTAATCTCTCTGGAGTTAAGTTTCTTCATCATGTAAATGAAGGTATGCACTATTAGAATCCCGTTCATAGTACTATTCTAAGGATCATATGAGTTAATTTCTATAAAGTGCTCTAGAACAGTGACTGGTTCTTAGTACAAACCTAATAGCTGTAAATTATTATTTCAGAGACATCTTTGTGAATGGTAAATTTTGATCATTTAGTGAGAATAAATAGAGAACAATGACAGATTAACTCCTTCAAGTTACCATATGTATGACTACCACTATACCAGGCGGGAGGAGATGAAATAAGAAACTGTAGAGGTCATCAGCTGACAGTCAAATGTCTTGGTCAGGTCACCTAGGAGTGAACTCGAGCTAAAATCAGTTCTTATATCACAGTCCAGTATTTTTTTCAACTACATCCCACCATATTCTTCCTTCTGCAATATTAGATGGAGGCAAAAAATAGTAATCTCAGGTACAGTAATAGATATACAATATAGTTTTTTTTAATACCTAATCCAGATGGTATGGCTAGGCCCTATATTACAGTTGATTAAAAAAAAAAAGTGCTACCTAAAAATGGGTAATTTTATCTGATGAATTCCAGCAGAATCCAGACATGAATTTCAGCAGAAGGTTGAGAATCCAGTTAGAACCTTCCTGAACACCTGCCACTTATCTAGAATATGCTACCTGTAGAGGACACAGATCAATAGCCTTGGTCCCTAAGACTGTGTGAATGAGCAAGAGTGTATCGTAAAGTACTGGTAAGATCTCGGGGATATGCTCAGAGAAGGGCAGCTGCCCTAGTACTCTTGGCCAATGCAGCTGAGCCACGTAGGGGGATGAGCCCCAGCATGCTGGGCTGAGAAACAGGCCTGCAGTCTGAACCCAGGATACACAATACAGCTTAATCTTTTTCCAGAAAAGGAAAATCTCAGTATAATCTCTGTCTGAACAACAAAAAAGTTAAAGACTCTATTGATGGATAGCATCTAGAAAGGAAGTTATGACAGATATGAGCCAAGAGGAAAACAAATCTAGAAATAAAATAGATCATCTTGAACGTAAGAGCAGTATCAGTAAGATTTGTCTCCTCCATCCAAATGATTGCTAAACTCAGAGATTCCTAACATCCCTCTATAAACCAAAAAGCAGTATCAGTGACTCTACGGATCAGGTCACTGGAATTAACTGAATCATGAAGAGAATAATGCTAAGTCTAAGTCTGTAACTCAGAAAGAAAAAGCTGGCTGGGTATCCTGTACACTCTGCTGGCCTAAACCACAGAGAGGACACAGACTCTCTAAGACTCAGTGCCTTTGGACAGAGAGGGACTTGGGTCTGCCTGTGAACTTTAGCAACATACCATCTTGATAAAAGCAGTGGGTATAATTTCTCCCTTTTGTCATCTGAATAGATCATGATTACATTATAAGTGGGTAGGGAGGTAAATAGGTGGAGAGAGAGAATCAATGGACATGGTGAGGTTACCAAGACCCAGCAACAATGAACTAAGGAGCTGTATACTAAATCCCAAGTGTTCGAAAGAGAACCCTGTCCCAGAAACAAGCCTGCTCTTTTTTCAAAAACAGAGTTCTTCTAACCTTTCCTAAGTTCTGTAGATGAGATCATAAAGAACTCTTAGATCAAGTACTCTCATTTAAATCCGTGCCATATAATTATGTTTATCTATAGGATACACTGGAGAAGGAAATGGCAACCCACCCCAGTATTTAAGCCTGGGGAATCCCATGGACAGAGGAAGCTGGTGGGCTAAAGTCCATGGGATTTGCAAGAGTCAAACATGACTTAGTGACTAAACCACCACCACCACCACTATAGGATATATATAGTGTAACCATGGAACCTCAAAACACTCACTTGCCTAACAAAATGGTAGTTTTTCCATTTGTCTTTGGGAGAAGACAGGTTGGTCTTTTTAAAGTTCATCTAGAGTAATCACATGGGAGAAGGCAATGGCACCCCACTCCAGTACTCTCGCCTGGAGAATCCCATGGATGGAGGAGCTTGGTAGGCTGCAGTCCATGGGGTCACTAAGAGTTGGACCCAACTGAGTGACTTCACTTTCACTTTTCACCTTCATGCATTGGAGAAGGAAACGGCAACCCACTCCAGTGTTCTCGCCTGGAGAATCCCAGGGACAGGGGAGCCTGGTGGGCTGCCATCTATGGGGCCGCACAGAGTCGGACACGACTGAAGTGACTTAGCAGCAGCAGCAACAGCAGAGTAATCATGTAGGTAAAAAGTAGCATCTTATAGGACATGGAAAATCAAGCAGATACTTAGAGCACTCTACACTGTATTCTAGATGGCCAATCAACTTAGGCTGTTTTGTTTAAAAAAAAAACTTGTAAAGTAAGCTCTTTCAAAGTTCCGTTGTTGCCAGACTTGTCACAAAGAAGGTCATAAGTACATACCAACACATAAATTATGTGCACTTAACATGTTTCACCGATGATAGAGCCCTAAGAAGACTAATTAAGCATCTTGACTATAGTTTTCAAATTTTTCTGCTATGGAACCCTTACATCTATCAAAGCATTAAGAAAAACCCCAAAAACATAGAATCACAAAATAAATCCGATGTGATGCAAGGAAGATGTGTGTACGTGTCTGGGCTTGGGGGAAGGGGACATGAACATGTCTGTGTGAGAGGACAGGGCTGCTTCCCCAGAATGTTGTTTGAAAATCACTGATGCAGGCACTTCCTTGGTGGTCCGTCCAGGGGTTAAGACCCCGCCTGCCAATGCAGGGGACACAGGGCTCCCTGCTCAGGGCTTCGCTGGTGACTCAGGCAGTAAAAACTCCACTTACAATGCAGGAGTCCCAGGTTCGATCCTTGGGTTGGGAAGAACCCCTGGAGAAGGAAATGGCAATCCACTGCAGTCTTCTTGCCTGGTGAACTCCATGGACAGAGGAGCCTGGTGCGCTGCAGTCCATGGGATTGCAAAGAGTCAGACACAACTAAGTAACTAACATTTTCACTTTCAGGGAACTAAGATCCAACATGTCTTATGGAAACTAAGCCCCTGGGTGACAATCACTGAGCCCACACTCTCTGTAGCCTACGCCCTGCAATGATAGATCCCACACACCAAGACCTGGCATAGCCAAATAAAAAATTAACTTTTTTTTTAAAAGAAATTCACTGAGGCAGTATGTCTCTCATTTGCGGATAAAATTAAAAGTGGATTCCCCTCCTGGTGATGTCACCTTATACATTAAAGCCTTTTTTTTTTCCTATATGCTTCTAGCAATAGTAGTTTATGACTCTATGATATATGGTTCTCACAGGAAATCACATAAACAAAGGGAAGATCATTGGCATGATAATCACTACAATAGATCAAACTAAACAATCCTGATGGCATATTACCTATCTGCTAAGAAAAGAGGGAGTGAGAGCTTAAGCTCAGACCACCCTGGAATCTTACTTATGTATTTATTATGTGTTAAACACTGAGATCTAAAACTGAGTGAAGAATTAACTGGGAAAATCTGTTATTTTAATAGAAATAATATTGACCCCTGGAAATAAAACATTATTTCAGGTTACAAAGATGTTAAGTTATGGTAGAGGCTGATTTCAAAAGGCTTTGCTGCTATGAACATAAAATCAGGTCATTTTCATTCCGGCTCCATTGTAGTCTGTTGGGACTTAACTGAAATCAGCCATTTTAATTCAGAAACAATATTTAGGTTGCAGAAAGCAGTGATGACGACCCTGCCTTTGCTTAAAATCTCTGAAACAAAAGGGATATTTTCTGTAATAGCATAAATTACACAGGCTCTAAAGTTATATGGAAAAGACCCTTTCACTCTTGCAGAAATGTGCAATTCTGTGGCTGCAATTTTCTGAAACTGCTTAATAAAACTTTATCCTTTTTATCAGGAAAAAAAAACAAGCAGAATACCAAAAGCTCCATAATAGGCACCCAGGCACCAACACTCTACTTATTAGGGCACGGAGTATTAATAATTAACTGTTGGTCAAGCACACTGAGTGAGCACTCTTCTCCCAAAGGACAGTTTCCTGTCAAGATGTCACCCAGAAATAGCCCTTTAGATTACAGGAAGGGGCTGCAATTCCCTGCAGTGCATCTGATAACTATAAACATCGTCAGAGTTTCAGTACCTGCCACGAGCAGATCAGCTCACACCTGGATTTGTCTCACCCTCTTCCCTCCTTCCCCCACTCTCATCTTTCCCACAAACACAGCAATAATTGATGGCATCTGTCTTTCTGAGGATCAACCGTCAGCAGCTGCCTGTCCCAGCACTGAAGGATGTATGAGCTGAAAGAGAGACGGCAACCAGATAGAAAAGGGATGGAGAGTTTCTATATATACAAGCCCGGGCTTTGCCCTTGATTCTCTGGACAAGTCCCTTCAACCTCTCAGCAAAGCAGGGATCATAAAACTTACCACCTTAGCATCGAAATGCTAGGAGCTCTAATTTAATGATGTCTATCATGGACTCTGGTACCTCTGTACTGATGCTTGTTGTCTCCTCTCATGTTCAAGTAGCATGACCATTAAACCACCTTCTCACTTTTAGGGATCCAAGGTCAGGCAGAAACAGCATCCTCAGTCTTTCATTCCACCATTACGTGTAAAGACTACATACCGTATTAGAGTCCTTGACTGGAAAATGTATGGATGTGGCAAGTCAGCCAGACCCGAGTTCAAGTCATAGCTCTGCTATTTCCTAGCTATGTGAGCTTGGGCAAGGCAGCTAACTACTCTGAGCTGCAGTTTCCTCATCTGAAATAATCAATAGTAGTAGTAGCAATAGTAGTGGTAGCAAATAAAGCAAATGCACACTTTAGAGGATCACTGCAAGTTTCAAACCACATGTGCAGCTGCCACACAGCTTGGGAATTGTATTCCTGAGTATTTATCCCAGAGAAATGAAAATTCCTATTTCTACAAAAACCTGTGCATGAATTTTAGAGCAGCTTTACTTGAAATAGCCATAAACTAGAAGCAACTCAGATGTCCTGCATGGGGGGAAAGGTTAAACTACTTAGTAATAAATGGAATATTACTAAATCATAAATAAGGAAGAAATGATTGATACACACAACAACCTGGACAAATCAGCAGAGAATTAGGCTGCTAAGTGAAAAAAAAAATCCAAAAGGTTGCATAGTATATGTTTCTATTTGTATATCATTCTTGAAATGACAAAATTATAGAAATGGAGTGTAGATTAGTGGCTGTTTGGACTAGAGGGGTTGAGGTGGGGAAAAAAATGGATGTAGCTAGAAAAGGGCAACATTTAAGGGATGCGTGTGGTGATGAAATGCTATTTCTTGACTATAGTAATGGCAGTGTCTGGTGATACTGTACCATAGTTCTGTAAGATATCACCCCTGGAGGAAACCAGGTTAAAAACACAGAGATCGCTTCCGTATTGTTTATGAAAACTATTAATACATGTAACTTATAATTATCTCAAAATAAAAGGTTTAATTAAAAGAAATTCTGAAGATGGTGCATATTTCAGAAGATCACACAAGGATTAAATAATATATGGAACTGAACAATAAATTATTATTAAATATTATATGGAAAATCTCCTAGAACAGTCAGTTCTTGGCAAAAACAGAGATTCACTAAATGTTCGTTTCTTTCCTCTAGGAAGTTGTTCATAGATAGAATGTGTTCTGGTGGATTTTTGTGGTTCAAATGAAAACATAACTCCATGAAAACAGTCTGATAATAATACAAGTCTTTCTTGGCCTTTTTTTCTGTAAATCTAGACTTTCAGGAAAATTTGCATTATTTCATATCCAACAAAATCGGCCCAATTCCCATAGAAAAACTGTGCAATTTAGACACTACCAAATTTCTTTATCAAAAACGTGAATAGTGGGGCAGGCAGCAGTGGATTTTGATTTAGTTAGCCAAAGGCCACCATCAAAAGAAAAACTATGGCCAAAACCCAGTTTGCATATTCCATTACAGGTATAGCAGGAAAAAAGAGGAGAGGATAAAACCTGGCTTCATCCACTCAAGAATTCACATCTAGTTAAGGAAGAAAAAGTCACACATGAAGAGGTCAGAGAACAAGTAAGTGGAGAAGAGACCATCAGTGCAACAAAGGTGCTGAGAAGGCAGAGGTGAGCGGGCGCTGGAATCTGGGCACATGGCTGGGAGGCGGCAAGGCAAGACCAGCAGGATGCTACAGGTCTCCATAAAGCCCCTTTGGTCCTGCTGTCTGGTACATGGTCCTGGCCTCCTGAAGGACTGCAGCTGACCTGTATTTTGCTGATGCTCAGAGAGAGAGCTTTCCCAGAGAGCTCTAGGCCCTCTGCCTGATCCCTACTGTATAAATGAGCTTGCATGAAGCTCCTAATTACAACACAGGCAAAGGAAAGGAAAACACACACACACATACACACATACACACACACACACATATGCACAGTGGATGAAGCATCAGAGTGTTCTAGCCCTCAAAATAAAATGAGGAGCAGACTCTTTGGCAAGACAAACATTCCCACACCTTATCCTCCAGTTCACTGCCTCAGGATACAGAATTACCAGGCAGCCCCGTCTGAACTCTTTAGTTCTAAATTAGGGCCTGAAATGATCCAAATGCTGTCCAAATCTTTTCCATGCCCAAATGAAGGTGGTAAGGATGTCTTTATTCCAGTGATCAAAACCTGGTAATTTGCTATGTTAAACCCCTACTCCATAGCCATGTATTTGAGGAACATACGTTTTCAGAATAGCATTTATTGTATAAATGCCATCTTGTTGCAAGTCTTCCAGCTAGGAGAGTTCCCTGGAAGCTGCTGGTCCTGAGTTGAAATAAATGGAAGGGAATGAAGGTCACAGCCTACAGCAAAGTTCTGAGATGACTTCTCTGCCACTCACCAAATGAGCCTTTTGACAGACTCCAACATCAGGACAGTATCGTCATTTCATGAGGTGAGCTATTGGCAGACAGATGCCTCCGAATCACATTAATTGGAACCTCTTGTCACAAGATAGCAGCATTTCAATTTCTCGGTGGAGGCTCGTGTGCTACACATGGTATCTGGCAGGTGTAAGAATCTCATCTCTGATTGCTTATATTCTCAATCTACTTTCTCGGCCTATTTTCGTACTGCAAAGCAATTACGGTGGAAAATCAGTTTGCAACATGCGCTCATCCATATTCAGTTCTTTCCACTTCAGGCAAATATTGCCCAGAAAAAAAAAAATAAATAAAAGGAGACAGATTTGAGAAATCCAGATCTGTTCCTGTATTTTGATCCCCTGATTGTCCAAATGTTTACTTGTTGATAATCCACAATTTGCTCCATGTCAAAATAAATATTCAAAAGACGTAGCTCCAAATAACTAAAGCATACATCTATCTTTAGGAGGGCTGACACATGCAGAGAAAAATCTCAATATATAGACCAATAGATATGGGCAGGATGAAAGCACAATGAATTAATTGAAAGCACAATGATAGAGAATAGTTAAAAATAAATAAACAGTGTTATTGATTTCACATATGCTGAGGAAAACAAAGATTTAAGAAGCAGTACCTGGGACCATGACCAACTGGCCAACAAAACGGGGCTGAGGAGGGGACAGAGCGTCCTCACCAAAGCCTGAAGCCTTAAGAGCCAGCCCAGTTTGGATCTCCCAATCAGCTTCTCAGATTTTGTTTGTGAAATTAACAGAAGTCACAAGGTGGGGACTAGAATTTTGAGATTCTCCTAAATGAAATTTTCATATAAAAGCTACCTACGACTGCAACTAACTCGTCCATAAGATTATTTTTACTTTATTTTTAAATAGGTAGGGGATACAATTTTTGAGGGTAGGAGCCAGGTGAGTCCTCCTTTGCCTGGCAAAGCAACTAGAAAAGGAAGAGTTGGAGAACCCCAGAGTTAGTAGAAGGAAAGAAATCTTAAAAATTAGGTCAGAAATAAATGCAAAAGAAACAAAAGAGACCATAGCAAAAATCAACAAAGCCAAAAGCTGGTTCTTTGAAAGGATAAATAAAATTGACAAACCATTAGCCAGACTCATCAAGAAGCAAAGAGAGAAAAATCAAATCAATAAAATTAGAAATGAAAATGGAGAGATCACAACAGACAACACAGAAATACAAAGGATCATAAGAGACTACTATCAGCAGTTGTATGCCAATAAAATGGACAACATGGAAGAAATGGACAAATTCTTAGAAAAGTACAATTTTCCAAAACTGAACCAGGAAGAAATAGAAAATCTTAACAGACCCATCACAAGCACGGAAATTGATACTGTAATCAGAAATCTTCCAGCAAACAAAAGCCCAGGTCCAGATGGCTTCACAGCTGAATTCTACCAAAAATTTCTAGAAGAGCTAACACCTATCCTACTCAAACTCTTCCAGAAAATTGCAGAGGAAGGTAAACTTCCAAACTCATTCTATGAGGCCACCATCACCCTAATACCAAAACCTGACAAAGATGTCACAAAAAAAGAAAACTACAGGCCAATATCTCTGATGAACATAGATGCAAAAATCCTCAACAAAATTCTAGCAATCAGAATCCAACAACACATTAAAAAGATCATACACCATGACCAAGTGGGCTTTATCCCAGGGATGCAAGGATTCTTCAATATCCGCAAATCAATCAATGTAATTCACCACATTAACAAATTGAAAAATAAAAACCATATGATTATCTCAATAGATGCAGAGAAGGCCTTTGACAAAATTCAACATCCATTTATGATAAAAACTCTCCAGAAAGCAGGAATAGAAGGAACATACCTCAACATAATAAAAGCTATCTATGACAAACCCACAGCAAACATTATCCTCAATGGTGAAAAATTGAAAGCATTTCCCCTAAAGTCAGGAACAAGACAAGGGTGTCTACTTTCACCGCTACTATTCAGCATAGTTCTGGAAGTTTTGGCCACAGCAATCAGAGCAGAAAAAGAAATAAAAGGAATCCAAATTGGAAAAGAAGAAGTAAAACTCTCACTGTTTGCAGATGACATGATCCTCTACATGGAAAACCCTAAAGACTCCACCAGAAAATTACTAGAGCTCATCAATGAATATAGTAAAGTTGCAGGATATAAAATCAACACACAGAAATCCCTTGCATTCCTATACACGAATAATGAGAAAGTAGAAAAAGAAATTAAGGAAACAATTCCATTCACCATTGCAACAAAAAGAATAAAATACTTAGGAATATATCTACCTAAAGAAACTAAAGACCTATATATAGAAAACTATAAAACACTGATGAAAGAAATCAAAGAGGACACTAATAGATGGAGAAATATACCATGTTCATGGATTGGAAGAATCAATATAGTGAAAATGAGTATACTACCCAAAGCAATTTACAAATTCAATGCAATCCCTATCAAGCTACCAGCCACATTTTTCACAGAACTAGAACAAATAATTTCAAGATTTGTATGGAAATACAAAAAACCTCGAATAGCCAAAGCAATCTTGAGAAAGAAGAATGGAACTGGAGGAATCAACTTGCCTGACTACAAAGCCACAGTCATCAAGACAGTATGGTACTGGCACAAAGACAGACATATAGATCAATGGAACAAAATAGAAAGCCCAGAGATAAATCCACACACATATGGACACCTTATCTTTGACAAAGGAGGCAAGAATATACAATGGAGTAAAGACAATCTCTTTAACAAGTGGTGCTGGGAAAACTGGTCAACCACTTGTAAAAGAATGAAACTAGATCACTTTCTAACACCGCACACAAAAATAAACTCAAAATGGATTAAAGATCTAAATGTAAGATCAGAAACTATAAAACTCCTAGAGGAGAACATAGGCAAAACACTCTCAGACATAAATCACAGCAGGATCCTCTATGATCCACCTCCCAGAATGCTGGAAATAAAAGCAAAAATAAACAAATGGGATCTAATTAAAATTAAAAGCTTCTGCACAACAAAGGAAAATATAAGCAAGGTGAAAAGACAGCCTTCTGAATGGGAGAAAATAATAGCTAATGAAGCAACTGACAAACAACTAATCTCAAAAATATACAAGCAACTTCTGCAGCTCAACTCCAGAAAAATAAACGACCCTATCAAAAAATGGGCCAAAGAACTAAATAGACATTTCTCCAAAGAAGACATACGGATGGCTAACAAACACATGAAAAGATGCTCAACATCACTCATTATTAGAGAAATGCAAATCAAAACCACAATGAGGTACCACTTCACACCAGTCAGAATGGCTGCGATCCAAAAATCTGCAAGCAATAAATGCTGGAGAGGGTGTGGAGAAAAGGGAACCCTCCTACACTGTTGGTGGGAATACAAACTAGTACAGCCACTATGGAGAACAGTGTGGAGATTCCTTAAAAAATTGCAAATAGAACTCCCTTATGACCCAGCAATCCCACTTCTGGGCATACACACCGAGGAAACCAGAATTGAAAGAGACACATGTACCCCAATGTTCATCGCAGCACTGTTTATAATAGCCAGGACATGGAAACAACCTAGATGTCCATCAGCAGATGAATGGATAAGAAAGCTGTGGTACATATACACAATGGAGTATTACTCAGCCGTTAAAAAGAATTCATTTGAATCAGTTCTGATGAGATGGATGAAACTGGAGCCGATTATACAGAGTGAAGTAAGCCAGAAAGAAAAACACCAATACAGTATACTAACACATATATATGGAATTTAGGAAGATGGCAATGACGACCCTGTATGCAAGACAGGGAAAGAGACACAGATGTGTATAACGGACTTTTGGACTCAGAGGGAGAGGGAGAGGGTGGGATGATTTGGGAGAATGACATTCTAACATGTATACTATCATGTGAATTGAATCGCCAGTCTATGTCTGACGCAGGATGCAGCATGCTTGGGGCTGGTGCATGGGGATGACCCAGAAAGATGTTATGGGGAGGGAGGTGGGAGGGGGGTTCATGTTTGGGAATGCATGTAAGAATTAAAGATTTTAAAATGTAAAAAATAAAAAACTAAAAATAAAAAAAAAAGAAAAGAAATATAAAAAAATAAATTAAAAAAAAAATAAAAAAATAGGTAATTAACTGACATGAATCAAAATTGAAAAGGTTCAAAACCACAAAAAAGTCTCCCTGTCCACTCCCCCATCTTTAGAGGCATCCAACTTTATCATCTTTACTTTTATGCATATAAAAATATGTTTACATATTCTTTTCCTTCCTAATTTTTACCCAAATGGCCATATACCACAAAGTCCATTTTCATTTTCTCTGCACACTAAACAATATAACTTAGATTTAATTTCATATGAGGGCATAAAGAGTGTCCTCATTCTTTTTATGACTTTATAGTATTCCACTGAACAGACATAGCTTGATTTAAATAACCAGTCTATTGGTAAATGTTATTTCCATTCTTTTCATATTACAAATAATGCTGCAGTGAATGTCACTGCAAGTATTTGCTAAGGTATGTATTAAATAAATTCATAGAAGTGTAGTTGCTGAGTCAAAGGGTATATGTATTTGTAAAATGTATTCACAAACACACACAATATACACACAGCTTGTTTCTCTGTACCCTTGCTAACACAGGGTACCAGTGAACACCTTGCTCTTTACGAATCTAATAGAAAAAAAAAAGACATTTCAGTTTAAGTTTTCACTTACATTGCTCTTATTATGAATGAATGAGTTGAGGATCTTTTCACCTGTGTCCTAGGAGGCTGACCCCTGGGGACAGCTTCACCTGACCTCTCTTGCCTGGCAAGGTTCAGTAACTGGGAGGCACCAGGAGGAGATGGGAAGGTAGGAGAGAGATATCAGGCATTTCTTTCCTATTTCTGCCTCATCCCAATGCCACGCTTCTCATGGTGGCTATATGCCTCTATATTCACAGCTTCCTTTGGGCAATCTGTCATCCCCCGCTGCTGTTCTCACTGAGTTCTAGCAACACTATTTTCCCTCTGTGTGCCCTCCACCCGGAGTGATGGTGATGGTTTCCTGCCCTTGCTGGTCTTTGAATGTCTCATCACACCTCGTTCATTCCCTTCATCTTGCCCCTTAATCTGAGTCTTCATTTGAAAACTGTTAGCTGATTTTGTGTTTTGCTGAGACGCTGACATACAAACCCCTTGCCTATTTTTCTACTGAGCTGTTTAGTCTTTTTCATATTGATTCATAACTGTAGGAACTCATTATTCATTAGAGCGAAGAGGGGCAAACTTTTTCTATAAAGGGCCAAACAGTAAATATTTTTGGCTTTGTGTGCCATATGGTCTCTGCTGCAACTGCTCAAGTCTGCCACCATATGGTGAAAACAGCCCCAAACAAGATGCAAACCGATGGGTGTACAAATCAAGTTCTAAAAAACTCAGTTTATAAAAGCAGGCTGAGTTTGGCCTTGGGACTGTACTTACAGACCCAGCATTAAGCAAATTATCCCTTCCCTAGGTTATGAGCTGCAAATATTTTCTCCCCAGTGTGTTTTTTACAGGGGTTTGGCTATGCAGATGTTTTTTTTAATGTTTATTTTAACACGGTAGAATTCATCTTTTATTTATGGTTTCAGATTTTTGTGTCACACTCAAAAAAAGAACCAGGAGTCAGGAAAACCACAAGAAACTCAAAGCAGAAAGCTTGCATCTTAAATTCAATCAGGTAGCCTGTGCTACCATCAATAGTCTATTAATGAGACCACTCGGCCTTCTAAGACAAGAGTTTTAACAACATGTCTCAATTAGTGAAACCTATTTCTCAAGTAAAATCTTCCATGGAAGGAAGACTGAGGCATGACATAGACTGAGCGCCATGGCTGAGGCAAACTCTCTGCTCCCAAAGTGCGAGAGAGTGACCTTCCAGCCCACTGGATTCTGGACAGTAAAAACCACTTCTCTACACGAATACTAAGGGCCTTAGAACTCAGAAGAGCTTTTACATCATATTCTTGTAAAAATTCCAAGAATTCTCCATTGCATCATGTACAGAGGCAGATGGCACGCCCACCCCAACATCTTTCCATCAGCAGGCATATGGGACGTCTGCTGCAGGTCTCAACATGAAGGCAATCTCTCAGTGTTTCCATCTCAGGCCCACACACTACTTCCTGTATAATTCTGCTCCAGGGTATAAGGGTTCTTGGCCTTAGTTTGTAGCAAATTCAGTATAGCGAATTTCCGCTGTCTACAATTTAAAAAACAAATAACTTCAGGGAATTTTTGGAAGTAGAAACAGGGAAATTAAAGCATTGCCAATTTAAATACTTATTTCCATAAACTAGGAAAGGTTTTCCTCATAGGAAAAAGGTGTTGGGCATTCAAGTCTCTACCAGGGTTTAATATTTGAAAGCCACAGTGAGCGTTGCTTATTTTCTCCCGTAATGAAGAAGCAAATCCAGTTGCAGGTGAAGGAGCAAAACACAGACTGTGGAGATTGAGAGATTTCAACATGAATTTACCTTCTACACAATAATACTAGTAATGAGTAATAACAATCTAAAATTTTTCAGTGGAGGTACAAAAATAATCTTTGAAATTGCAATCAGTTGCTCTGTCCATGACGGAACACATTTACTCATATTTAGATGCCCTTCTCTCCATATATGGGTATATGCAGATGTACAAATTATATGTTCATCCATATGTAAACATAGATACAGGCAGATATATACCCACCCTCATCTAATGATATTGCCTAGAAAATATATATTAGAAAATATACATTTACAAAGGCCAACATACAAAACCAAAATGGCCAAGGTAAATATAGGCTTTGGGGAAGAAGAAAGACCCAGCGCAAAAATAAGCACAATACCTAGGATAATCTGAGGGAGCCTTTGAAATGTGACCATAATATCACTGTATTCCTCAAAGGAATAACTGATGCTTACAAACTGGCTATAGACTTCTTGTCTCCATTTACTAATTGACTCGATAAATTTTACTAAGCGCCTAATGTGCAAGAATACCATGTGGGATTAAAAGGGTAGGGGTAATTGGTGACAGTTGAGTCACAAGATAGCAAACATCAGTTACATGGCAATAAAGAGAGGAGAACTCTTGAAAGAAAAGCTGCGGACAGGAGTTTTCTCAATTGATTAGGTCCTGTTGTAGTGGAAGCAAGGTCACAGGTTCATTCCTCTCTTTGCCAATTACCTTTTATGGTGTTTCAAAGACATAGCTCAGATCTGAGTATTCTCAACATCCTAGCAGGAGATCAAAAGAGATTTGGGAAGAAAAGAGAATGGTTCAGCCCAAACTAATCCCAAGTACCAGAAAAGTAACTTATACTAATTCAGAGTGAATCAGTACCACTATTATTGTCTAAATTATAGTGAATGTCCAACGTAATATGTGGCTATGTACAATTAAGTATTATAAAACATTTCTCCTAGGTAGTGTTAAACTGGATTTATTCAGTCACCTAATAAGGCACTCTAATGAATCAGAGAAAGCATTCACCTTTCAAATGGATGTATTCTAATGCTTTGGTTTACAAGTAATTTGGGGCTGTTTTGGATATTTATTGCATTACAATCTGAATGTTATTAACATGCAAAGATTAAACAGGAGGAGGATTTACTTAGCTCCAACCTGAGGGGTTAAAGAAATAGGAAAACCACCAGGATTCAAACTCTCGGCTTTTAATCCATCACAGCATCTTCAAAAGTCAACTACTTCTGCTTTGTCACCAGAAATCTAAGAAATGCTGTTGCTTATCTTTTCTCTTACACAAACATGAACTTGGGCTTGGAATGACTCTGACACACTTTCCTTCTCTCAAAGAACTATCCCAATAAAAGCTGACAATGCCCTCCAAACACTGCTTTCTGATAGGAATTTGCCAAATTAGTTCCAAATGCAGCCCCCAGAGCCAGAAATACTCGAATTCAGCCACAATGGGATAAAGCCTTCTGGGTGTCAGGGTTCTCAGCTGGGGCTTATATTAAATCAGTAGTTACAAACTCTGCTTCCTAGAACCTCCCCAGAGTCCCACAGCCTGGGGGGGTGGGGCAACCAAGAAAGAGGCATCAAACTCTGGGGATCCCCGTTCCCCTCACATTCCCCTCAGTAAGCATTCTATATACTCTTACCAAAATGGCTTGGTGGGCTCCTGTCTCCTCTTTCATTTAAAGAAAGGGTTTTATGCTAAAATATTTGGACAAATCCTATTCCTACAGAGCGTTAACATTTTATAGTCTACCCTTCACTGATTCTACTGCGTCTTAATATCTTGCTGCTTAGAATTTTGTTTGAAAATGGTTAGATGTTGCACAAATGGCAAATAACTGAAAGACAGATGGTTGTGCTTTTTCCACTTTTGATATATAATCGGTGAAGAACTACTCACTAGGAACTACTTCCTAATTAAGACATACCTATCATCCAGAGGGGCTTTAAAGTCCCCACGCAGTGAAAACATTTGATGTTCTTACTCTCTTCCCACAATGGAGCTTTCAAAATAAAAACACTATATAGCAAAAGAAAAATGCTGCATATGCTGAAATTAACTACGTCTTTACAGAACTTCTAATAGTAAATTTCTGGTTAACTTGTTCAGACTTGACCTTTTTTATGAAAGTAAATTGTCTATGTGTATGATTGCCTGTGCCTGCATCTCAGTGCTGCTAGGGCACTAAGCATGCACACAGCAGCCTGAAATCTGCCTTGTGGGCAATTCAACAATGGTTATAATCTACAAGAAAGTAATTCTAAAGAGAGCTAGTGAAAGGTTCACATCTAAAGCAATCAAATACACTGGCTACATTAGGAAAATCTTAATTTCTGGTTCTGGGAGACAATTAGAGGGGTTCGTAATCTCTTTTCCAGTGGATTCAAATGGAGTTATAACTAGCTAAATTTAGATGGTATGAAATCCTTATTATAAAAATAAAGGTTTGACCAAATAAAAAGCTTGCGTTCCTAGATGAAATTACCAATAAGGAAGTTATTATACTATGCCTTAAAGCCCTTACTGAGGTACTTTGTAACACTTTTCTCTAACAGCTTCACCTATAGAGTTAGTTTCAGTGTGTGTTCATTTCATAGTAAAGGAAATTGAAGATCAAAAGATTAAAGAATCTGTCCTAGGTCATATGACTGATAAGTGACATTTTGAGGATGTGACCCTGGGCCCATCTGATTGTTCACTTCAGTTCAGTTCAGTTCAGTCGCTCAGTCGTGTCCGACTCTTTGCGACCCCATGAATCGCAGTATGCCAGGCCTCCCTGTCCATCACCAACTCCCAGAGTTCACAGAGACTCACGTCCATCGAGTCAGTGATGCCATCCAGCCATCTCATCCTCTGTCGTCCCCTTTCCTCCTGCCCCCAATCCCTCCAGCATCAGAGTCTTTTCCAATGAGTCAACTCTTTGCATGACGTGGCCACAGTACTGGAGCTTCAGCTTCAGCATCAGTCCTTCCAAAGAACACCCAGGGCTGATCTCCTTCAGAATGGACCGGTTGGATCTCCTTGCAGTCCAAGGGACTCTCAAGAGTCTTCTCCAACACCACAGTCCAAAAGCATCAATTCTTCGGCACTCAGCTTCTTCACAGTCCAACTCTCACATCCATACATAACCACAGGAAAAACCGTAGCCTTGACTAGATGGACCTTTACTGGCAAAGTAATGCCTCTGCTTTTGAATATGCTATCTAGGTTGGTCATAACTTTTCTTCCAAGGAGTAAGCCTCTTTTAATTTCATGGCTGTAGTCACCATCTGAGGCTGTTGAGGCATGTTATCTGTACATCCTAGAATGAATATTAAACGACAACGGATAGCTTAACAGTTTCCCTCCAAAGCCTATTCTTGTTCAGATAGTCCTTTGGATTTTTTATATTCTTATATACTAATTAAAATTTCTAAGATGTTCCTCCGGATTCACAAATATATACTGCATATTATAACAATGGGGAAATTATGATTAAAAGCAAATTAATATGACAAGAAAAAAACTGGGGGGTAAAATCCCAGAAAAATAATCACAATTCAAGAACCATATGGTTGCCTGAGGAAGGAGGATGAGGGGGAGGGTGGCTAAATGAATAAAAGGGAGCAAGCTGTAAAATAAATAAGTCATGGGGGTGTAATGCACAGCATGGGGAATATAGTCAAGAATATTGTATTAACTTTGTGTGGTTACAGATGGTAACTAGACTTACTGTAGTGATCATGTTACAATGTATACAAATATCAAATCATTATGTAATATGCACGAAACTAATATAACAATGCACATCAATCATGCTGCAATTAAAAAAGAACCACATACTCAGACTATCTCTAAATTCCTAATTGCAAGTTATGCAAAAGGAGCATGACACGCCATGTACATCAAGAGGTATACATGCCAAACCACAGAACGTTCAATGGCCATAGTTCTGCTCTTTTTGGGCACTGTTAGGTTCTCTGCCCATATGAATGAATTTAATATTATGAATGAACCGATTCTAAAAGAGGCACCTAGTGTGACAGCTTCAATTCAAAATGTTTCTCCTCTATCCTGCAAGAAGAAATTAAAGCTGTATAAATCAACTCTCCATGGCTGCTGTTACCTTTGGCTGAAGCCCCCACTTCTTCCCTTCTCTGTCAAGCTACCTCCTTTTTCATCTTCAAGACTAAACGCAAGGCTCACTCCTTAAAGTAAGCCTTCTTGAATCCTACTCTAGTATGGAGGCCTTATTTTGTGCCTTGACTTGTGAACCCTACCTTTATCAAAGCCTTAACCAGATAGCCTCCTGCTGTCTCTTCCACTAGGCTAAGCTTACTGAGGCTGTCTCTGGAGCTTTAATGCCTGTTCTTAGTAGATGCTTAATAAGTATATCTTGAGGGATAAAGGAAAAATCAAAGTGCCTAAAACTATTTCCAGAACACGGTGGGAAATCTTTATCTCTTTTTTTCAGCCACTCTCACTATTTCTTTATCCTCACTCTTACCTATATACAGATAAATACAGGCCAACATTTGCACATAAGTAAACAGACACATCATTATCATGATCATCCATTCTACCTTCTGCATGGACTAACACTGTCTCCACTGCCATTATTATCAAAAGCAGGCAAAAAGGAATCAAGCAATCTAAGAATTTCTGATAACATACACAACACTGTATAATTCATCAGTCTCACCATGCATTGCTGCCATTCAGTCAAACAAATATTCATGGAGCTCACAGTACTGTGTAAAGCACTAAAAGCAAGTCAGTTAAGATACTCACATATTTTGAAAACAAAATGCCTGAACCATCATGGAGATTCAGAAAAGTCCAGAAAAGCAAAAGTAACTACTGTACATAATTAAGCTACTGTGCATATACCAGGGCTTCCCTGGTGGCTCAGCTGGTAAAGAATCCACCTGCAGTACCTGGGTTCGATCCCTGAGTTGGGAAGATCCCTTGGAGAAGGGAAAGGCTACCCACTCCAGTATTCTGGCCTGGAGAATTCCATGGACTGTATCCTCCATGGGGTTGCAAAGAGTCAGACATGACTGAGCGACTTTCACTTCACTTCACTTCACTTCACATAATTAAAACATATCTTGAGATAGAACCAACACAACCAAAATATATGATTATTTTAATATGGGGAACGACCCAAAACATAGGAAATAACTCAAGGGGACATGCGGGTAGCTCCTAGCCTTTGCACAGGTAATGGCACAAAAGATAGACACACATGCCCCGTGCAGACCACAGGTTTGTGGTAAAGAATTGATGCTGACTTAAAGTGGATACTGACTTAAAATTTGATAAATGCTGTTTACTTTTAAAACATGATTAAATAGCATTTATAATGAACATGCTTAGAAACTGATGAATAATGTATTACATATGCAGTAAAAGCAAAAAACAAAATAACTGTCTGAGGGGGTAGCTTTTCCCCAGCAACGTCCCAGAACTATGACAGTATGTTCTTTTCTCAGAAACACTGGGATTAGGACTCTGCAAGAGGCAAAAATCCTCAACACAGAGAGGAAACCGAATAATGATTCTCACCAAGGATTTCTGGGATCCATAAGTGAAGGAAAACCTGTCAGAGCACTAGGTTTAGGAAGATTCAGCGTTTACTGCAACTGCTGCAGTGTCCGTAGGTACATCCTGGTGAGAAACAGTAGATTCTCTAGGTATGTTTCATTTTTCTCCCAGATGTCAATGAAGTTCCCTGGCAGCCTCTTTTGTCTAAGACTTGTATTTAAAAATGAAAAGAAATCATTCCACAAAATAACATACTCCAATTCTCCTCTAATTCAACAGTTTTGTAAATAATTAAACACAGATCTAACTTTAATTGATACACAATATATTTTTCTAAGTTAGGGGGTGTTCATTGTGCAATAAGAAGTCATTATTTGGATTCAGTTCTTAGTGTAAATTATAATTGCATCACTGACTTGATGGACATGAATTTGAGCAAGCTCCAGGAGTTGGTGATGGACAGGGAAGCCTGGCGTGCTGCAGTCCATGGTGTCGCAAAGAGTTGGACACGACTGAGCGACTGAACTGAACTGAACTGATAATGATTCGTGGTTCAATTTATGGGAAATGGCTTAAATAAGTCCATGTCTACACACACCAAAATAACATGTTCTAGATGAATACATAGCAGATAAATGAAGATATCACATGATGTCCATTTTACTTTCAGGGAAACGAACATAAACTTGCTAATGTTTATGCCAGAATAAAGACTCTCATGTAAATGGATGGCTTGGGAAAGAAATTATGTAGGTATATAAAGAAAGAACTAATTTAAAGATGATACACGCTAAATCATATTTTGCAGAGAGGCTAGAGGTCAGATCACTGAGAAAAAAAATTCATCAAGTAAACTGATTTCCAGCCCCCTTCACTTGGCACAAAATTTTATGATAAATTGTTTATTTGAATTAAGGCTGCAGAACAGGTAAAGAGGCCTTTATGGAGACCAGCCTGTATACAAGAAGTTAGGTCAATAAAGAGGTGTGTTAAAAATACTTAATTAGGAAAAATGAAAATTACTTAAATATGATAAAGACAATTTTAGAAAATCCAATAGGAAACAATGCTCAGTGGTTAACTGTTCAAGTCATTTTTATTAAAAAGAGAAATCTGACAAGGATAGCTATCATGATCTCTTTTAAAATATTATTTTGAAAGTTCTGGTTGATACAAGAAAAATACATATATACATACTTATATATATATAAATTTTATATATGCACACAAATAGTCTTTACTTGCAGATAGTAAGATTATATACTTTGAAAATCCAACTTTAATTGAAAGAAATATTTAAATTAATAAGAGGATTTACTAAGATGCACAGATGCAAATAAATATACCAAAAAATCATCAACTTTTCACTATAATAGGAGTAAACAGCTAGACATTTAATAAAAATATTCAACAAAAGTAGCAATACATATCATATGACATATAGGGTAAATTTAGCAGCAAAAAATAAGATCTATATGAAGAAATATCAATAAGGAATACAAGTTAGACAGCAAGCAATGACTGTGCTAATACAGCCCACGGACAGTCTTTCACCAAAGTACATAGAGATTAGGGCCATAAACGACAAGCCAATGTTCTTTTCACTTCAAAATGAAAGATGAGAAATTTAGTACAGGCCAACACTAGACTCATAGTCTAGAATTTTTATACCATTATTCAATTAAGGAGATCACCAAAAAGCTCTAGCCCCACAATAGTCTCTATACAGGTAAGTCTGGTCCAATACACAAAAAAATTTCATAGATATAATCTTAACCAACTAGGAATTCAAAGAGTATCAATGTACAGTAAGTAGCCCCTCAGTATCTGTTGAGGATTAGTTCTAGGACCCCTCAAAGATACTACAATCTGTCTGCTCAAGTCCCTTAAATACAACAGGATAGTATTTGTGTGTAATCTATACACACCCTCCTGTATACTTTGAAGCACCTCTAGAGTATCTGTAATACCCGATACAATGTAAATGCTATGTAAGCAGTTGCTGGAGCACAGTAAATAAGTTTTGTTTTTTGGAACTTTCTGGAATTGTTTTTTTTTTTTCTCTCTCCTGAATATTTTTGATCTGTGGTTGGTTGACTCTGAGGATGCAGGCCCACAAATATAGAAGAGGAGGGTATCCTAGATGGGAGGCTGGGCAAAAGATGAGGGTCTCAAGCGTAGGCCAGACTCAGCGTGCCGCTCACCTAGAATAACCAAAGGTAGTTTGCCTGGGGGAACAATTTTAATCACTGTGGACGAGGGAAGAAAAAGCACGGGCAAGAAGTGTTCTAAACGTCAGGTTCAATGTATATGACTTGACCATAAAAAGGTTAAAGGAATCCCTAGGCCAGGCATGAGGAAGATCAGGAGTTAAGGATCAGGGTATGGAGAAAGAAGACTGGATCCTTGCAAGCAGTTCAAACTAAAACTGTGAATACTGAGAGACGGTTAGAGAATCTCTGTTACTCTGCCAGTTGCATAGAAAATGCTTGTGCAGGCCACACACAGATATGAACCATCTGGGAAAGTGTGCAGGTTTCCTGGCTTCAAGTAAGTGGGCAAGACCAAAGTTCCAATAGAATATCAACCATCAAATTATATTTCAATATTGCCTCTTACTGAATAACAACTCAGAATTGTTTGGGGCCAACCACAGTTCCCTGGTGGCTCAGAGGTTAAAGCATCTGCCCGCAATGTGGAAGACCTGGGTTCGATCCCTGGGTCGGGAAGATCCCCTGGAGAAGGAAATGGCAACCCATTCCAGTATTCTTGCCTGGAGAATCCCATGGAAGGAGGAGCCTGGTGGGCTACAGTCCACGGGGTCGCAAAGAGTCAGACACGACTAAGCGACTTCACTTTCACTTTCACAGTTAAACTGATAGAATAAATTATCCAAGTGGGGAAAAGCTATGTACGTCATTAGGATCCTATGATCAGAGCTAAAGGGATGAGGAATTCAAGACCACAGATATACTCTGACTTATAAAATATAAAATTATGAAGAGGAAGACATCCTAAGAAGAATTGTTTAAAAACATGAAATTTTTGTTGAGCACAACTTAATATCAATTTCCCTTTTAAGGTGACAGACTAGGAAGTCATGCAGAAGTTGATCATCATATCTAAAACAGAGTAAAAATACTCTGAAACCTTTATATACAAATTATGTGACTAAGGCTAACATGAGTCACTTTTTATTTTCAAATTAATTTCTAGCTTAGATACTTCTCCCTGACACTGGAAAAATTCAGCAATTAAACTGAAGACCAGAAAACTAATTTCTTCTCCAGTACAGAAAATACTGCAAGCAAAATGTAATTTCTTTTCCTTTTGACCTACATAATGCCAATTACTTTAGATGTTTATTTCCCATATGCACCAGGATGTTCAAATGATACATAGCCTTCTAAGAAGATGATGCATCATTTCCCAATGGTACTCTCTCCGAAACAACAAACTTCACTTATTAATCATTGTGAAAACTGTCTGCTCACAAAAACGTGAGCAAAATTGGAAGCAAGAATCTTTCAAAAACAAACAACCAACTAAATCAGATAGGCAGATTTGAACTTTTTTTTTCATCAGGCACTGCTGGCATGATCACAAAATTTAAAAGACCCAGATGATTCTGCATAAATCTAACTCATCATCTTTCTTATAAAAAGTCCAGCTCTAATGAAGTCCATAATGATCTGAATAAGATACATTTAATTAGATTATTAACTGCAACATAAAACAGCTGCACCATGCCTTTCAACATCTTCCTCACTGAAGATCAGAGGATTGAAAGGGGTTATAAAACGGCCCATTCATTTTTCTTGTCTTTTAAAAGGAGGAAGAAAAAGAACTGTTAGGCACAACCAAAGTTCCAGACAACTTTTAACAAGTGAAATCCAAGTCTTCCATATTCTGAGACCTCACACATGGGGCATGATAATGGTGCCAGCTGACCAGCACATTGATGGGACGGTATGAGAAAAGACAACTTTGGAAAATTCTAACGATTTCCTATGTGATACTGATAGTACAAGACTTATTTTCTGCCTGATGGTGTCTAGATGAGATAGACAAAAGGGGAAAAAATCCAGGCTAATTAAAATGCATTTCAGAGATAAAACTGATATGACTCTCCAATGATAGGTATGTCCACCATGAGTTTGAGATGGTGGACTAAAGACTTATCTATCCTTCCATGAGTATATCTAACCGCTCATATACCTTGCATATATATTTTAGCTTGGAAAAAACAGGAAGTGAGAAAAATAGGCATGCAAAAATTTGCTAAGAATATCTTTAAATAAATATCTGTAGTTCCCAAATACATTATCTTGACTACTAGTGACTAAGAGCATGGCCGCTGGAGCCAGCAGAGCTCTCTTGAATCCCAGTTCTAATATTCATTAGCTCTGTGACTCTGGGCAAGTGACAGTCTCTCTCAGTGGCAGCTGCCCCACTGAACACAATGTGAACACTACAAGCTTTAGGGTAATAGAGGATCCATTGCAATCTTTGTACTTTGCTTGACCTAGAAAAAGTTTGAGGGTATACACTACCTAATTTCAAGACTTATTAAAAAGCTCTACAAATCAAGATAGTATGATATTGGAGAAAGGATCAACAGAGTCGAGACTCTAGAAATAGAGCCATACATATATACATCTGGCTTCCCTGGTGGCTCAGAGGTAAAGAATCCACCTGCAATGCAGGAGACCCACAAGACACAGGTTTGATCTCTGTGTTGAGAATATACCCTGAAGAAGGAAATGGCAACCAACTCCAGTATTCTTGCTGGGAAATCTAGAGATTGCTTTACTGCTTTATATATATAAATTCATCTATATATAAAAATTTATATATTTAAGTCAATATATACAGTCAATATAGTGTTATATATATCATATATATTTTTAATATATCATTACATATATTTTATATATCATTATGTTTTATATATCATTATATGTATTTTATATATCATTATATTTTATATATCATTATATATATTTTATATATATCATTATATATTATATATATCATTATATTTTATATATCATTATATGTATTTTATATATATCATTATATATATCATTATATATATTATATTCATTATATATAATATATATCATTATATTTTATATATATCATTAAATATATATATATGTATAGTGACAATAAATATATTATTGACTATATATAGTCAATTGATTTCCAACAAAGATGACACGGTAATTCAATAGAAGGGAAGTCTCTTCAATAAATGATATTATAACAACTGAATATATGCATAGAAAATAAACATCAAGGCCTCCCTGGTGGTCCAATGGTTAAGATTCTCAGGCTTTCATAGTAGGGGATGAGGATTCAGTCCCTGGTTGGGGAAGTTCCACATGCGGTGAGGTGCAGCCCCGCCCAAAAAGTAACAAAAACAAGAAACATCAACCTTAACCTCACCACTGAAAAAATTATTTCAAAATATATTATAAATCTAAACATAAAAGCTAAAGTTTAAAAAGTCTATAAGAAACTTTTTGTGAATTTCTGTTGCCAAAGATTTTTAAATAAGACACACAAAAAAAGAACCATAAAAGTAAAAAATGTTACACTGACTTTTACCAAAATTAAAACTTTTGCTCTTCAAAAGATAGCATTAAGAAAACAAAAAGGGAGATCACAGATAGGGAGAAAATGTCTGCAATGCATTATCTGACAAAGTATTCATATCCATGTTATATAAAGAAGTCTTATAATTCAATAATATAAAGCCAAAAAATATAAAATGTGGAAAAGATATGAACAAATATTTCTCAAAAGAAAAATAAAACAGCAAAAAAGCACATGAAAAGATGCTCAACCTCATTAGCTAATCAGAGAAATGCAAATAAAAACCATAATGAGATACCACTACACACCCATTAGAATTGTTTCAATTAAGGAGATTGGTCATACTAATTGTTGGCAATTGGAACTCTCATATGATGCCAATTGGAACATAAAAGGCATTATCACTCTGGAAAGCAGTTTGGCAGTTTTTTATAAAGTTAATCATAAACCCATATAATCTAGCCACTATGCCACCAGATATTTACCTAAAAGCAATGAAAACATAGTCGATACAGAAATTTACATGTGACTATCAATAGCAAATTTATTCATAGTAAATATCCACCAATAGGTGAATGGAAAAACAAAAATGTGGTATGTCTACATAATGGAACACTACTCATCAATAAAAAAGAGTAAATTGCTGATAGTACCAAAGCGGGTGTTATCTCAAGACCATTATGCTAAGTGAAATAAGTTGGTTATAAGGGTATATACTGAATGATTTGGAGAAGGCAACGGCAACCCACTCCAGTACTCTTGCCTGGAAAATCCCATGGACAGAGGAGCCTGGTGGGCTGCAGTCCATGGGGTCGCTAAGAGTCAGACATGACTGAGTGACTTCATTTTTACTTTTCACTTTCATGCATTGGAGAAGGAAATGGCAACCCACTCCAGTGTTCTTGCCTGGAGAATCCCAGGGACAGGGGAGCCTAGTGGGCTGCCATCTGTGGGGTCGCACAGAGTCAGACATGACTGAAGCGACTTAGCAGCAGCAGCAGCAACTGAATGATTTTGCTCATATAAAATGCAAATAGAGTACAGTGACAAAAAGATCAGTAGTTGGGGATGGATGGACAGAGGGTTGGACTAGAAAAGTATTCAGTTACAAAGAAGGTATACAGATGGTCATTAGTATGCACATAAAAAGATGCTCAATGTTACTAATTGTTAGAGAAATGCAAATCAAAACCACAATGAGATACCACTTCATATCCATTAGGATGTGCTTAGTCATTCAGTCATGTCGACTCTTTGTGACCCCAAGGACTGTAGCTCGCCAGGTTCCTCTGTTCATGGGGATTTTCCAGGCAAGAATACTTGAGAGGGTTGCCATGCCCTCCGCTAGGGGATCGTCCCAACTCAGGAATCAAACCTGGGTCTCCTGCATTATAGGTGGATTCTTTACCATGTGAGTCACCAGGGAAGCCCATATCCACTAGGATAACTATTATCAAAAACAAAAAAGTACTGGTAAAATGTAGAGCAACTGGAACCCTTATGAATTGCTGGTGAGAATGTAAAATGGTGTAGCTGCTTTGGAAAACATTATGGTGGTTCCTTGAAAAATTAGACACTATGTGATCCAGCAATTTCACTTCTAGGTAAAAAACCAAAAGAATTGAAAACAGAGACTCAGATAAGTATTTGTATACCAATGTTCACTGCAACATTAATGACCACAGCCGAAACACAGAAATAACCAAATACCAAACAAATGAGTGGATAAACAAACTGTGGTGTATACATACAATGGAATATTATTCAATAATAAAAAGGAATAAAGTTCTAACAGATGCTTCAACATGGAAGCATCTTAAAAACGTATGCTAAGTGAAAAAAGGCAGACACAAAAGGAAAAATATTATATGAATCTGCTTACATGAAATATTATCTAGAACAGGCACATTCATAAGAAAGAAAGTAGGTTAGAGGTTACCAAAAGCTGGAGGGAAGGAGAGAATGAGGAGTTACTCTTTTATGGGTACAGAGTTTCTATCTGGAGTGAGAATATTGTTGAAAACAGATCGTGGTGATGGTTGTACAACATTATGAATGCAATTAAGGCCATTGAATTGTGTATTTAAAAATGATTAAAATGTTAAATTTCATATTGCATATATTTTACTGCAGTAAAAAAACAGTATAATGAAAAAAGTGGAACAGGAAATCTTTTTAGAGTAATGAAAATATTCTGTATCTTCAGTGTGATTATGGTTTCATGGGTGTATAAAACTGTCAAAACTCATCCAATTAAATAGATCCATTTAATTATATATAATTATTGCTCAGTAAAGTTGATAAGGGAAAAAAAGAGACCAACAAATTAGCAAGAATATAATTTATTATGCCTCTCTTCCCTGCTTTCCCTCATTTTATCCTGCCATATCTACTGGGTATCCTGTCATCTCCCCTCTGCTATGAGAAGCAGGAAGAAAAGAGGAGAAAAATTCATTCATCAAACAAATACCTGGGGAGCATATGTTTCATCGGTCACTCCAGTAACAGGTGTGTGGATGAGGAAACTTAAGGTTTGGTACTATAAAGTAATTTATCCAGGTTCCACAGAGAGTAAACAGTAGAGCTCAGTTTGCAATCACTGTCTGATGATTCAGAGTCTTCACAAGACGTGCACTCAAAGATTTTCTCTTTGTCTGTGTCCAAACCAGGCCCAAATACATGAGGGGAATCAGTGCATAAGCAGGGCCCCACATACTGGGGCGGTGGGTGGACGGGGAAGGGAGAGCGGACGTACTAAGATGCAAAGCCATGACAATCGATCAAAATAAAATGTGTGGAAAACAGGTACTTTTGTTCACATTTAGGAACATCTTGTAAAGAATTCAAAACTTCTGTCCTGAGCTATTTCTCACTTCAGTCAACATTTGAACACACAGATTAAGAGCATGTGCCCTTATGGCAACCTGCTCCAGTACTCTTGCCTGGAAAATCCCATGGATGGAGGAACCTGGGTGTCTGCAGTCCATGGGGTCACACAGAGTCAGACACGACTGAAGTGACTTAGAACAGCCGTTAATGAGCATAAGTATCGTACCTCCCAGGTCCCAATCTTGGATCTAAGAAGAGACACCATCTCTTCTTCCTGCAATTTTCTCAAAGGCAAAATTGAAATTATAATAATATCAACCTCAAAAGGTTTTGCAGTGATTAAATTAAACAATAGGTGTTATACTTTAACATAATGTTGGGGACATAATATATTCTCAATAAATATTAGCCTTTTTCTTATTCTTCTTCCATAAACTCCACCTATAATATCCAGGTATGGAAAGCATAGCTATATGCAAAAATTAAAAAAAAAAAAAAAGCAGCTTCTTAGGTGGTGGCTTAGACTCATTGGTGCTTTCCTGTCTCCCTTCCTCCTTTCTTTCCTATCCTCTCTTATACTGTTCTTCAAATAAAGTTTTTGCATTAAAAATGTATGATGGAAACCATGAATGATAGAAGCAAACCCCAGTCAGTAACCTAAAGCAGCACATTATCTTATGAAAGAATAAATGATTCATTTCTCTTTGGCAGAATTGGGGCTTTTCCCTGTCTTTCTCTTTCTAGGGAAATAAAAATTTTACTCTTTCTCAAAAACTTGGGAGATGGCTTTTTAAAAGCCAGTATGAGGAAGCTTGAGGAGGTCTTTTTATAGCTAAGCATAACAGCTGGCAGTCTAAAGGGCCATATAAAAACATTTTGCTATTCTATAGAACTCAAATCCAAGCAGCCCAGAAAAGCAAAATCAGTTTTATTGGGGAAACAATAAAACATTGTTGGAAATTTTCAAAGTCATGCAGCACAGAAAAGGACTTTTAGTGTAATAAAAATAATGTATAGATAATGTTTCTTACAGTTAACAAAGGTACCCACTTGCCTACTCAAATCCTATATTTCTAGGCTCCAAATTAGTAAAAGTACATGAGAAAGCAACAGATCCTTGGGGTATGATGTATGTATAGTCAAGTCAGGTGGCTTGCTGCTGCTAGGGTTTCCGAAGTAGCAGAGTCTTGGATAATAAAAGACAGTCAATTATTATAGAAAAAGAAAGAATATTCAAATTAAAATGATTATACATGTTCTACAGTAATAGGAAAGCTTTTAAATTATAATCCATTATGCTTATGAACTTATTTATAAAACAGAAATAGAGTCACAGATATAGAAAACAAACTTATGGCTACTAGGGGAAAAGGAGAGGAGGGATAAATCGGGAGGCAGGGATTGACATACACACACTATTATATATGAAATAGATAACTAGTAAGAACCTGCCGTATAGCACAGGGAACTCTACTCAGCACTCTAAAACGGCCTATATAGGAAGAGGATATATAAAAAAATAAGGATATATATATAAAATCATTATAGCGGATTCACTACACCTAAAACCAACAAATGTAAATCAATTATACTCCAATAAAGTTTTTTTTTTTTTTTAAAGAATTCAACATGCTTAAAACTGAGCAGATACTTGACCAACTGGAGGTGCTGCATCTGCTATGACCCTGGAATCAGGGTCCTTTTACTCAGATTTATTAGTGGCATGTTGAGCTGACGTTAGTCATACTGCACAGTCTTGAGAACCAGAACTAAAAGCAGTATCTCCAAGAAGTTATAAGAAATAATTTTAGACTTGATGCTGAGGGATAGATAGGTTAAAAACAACAACAAGTGTTCCTTTCCTTTTAAAAAGTCTTAAACTTTTGTAAGAAGCTTTAGGGAAAAGGCAAATAAGACAGTTATTCTGTGGCATAGTAATATTTCATTTTCTGAAACTCAATTAGGAGAACTAATGAAGAAGAAATGTGTTTCTTGCTTGTAGAAGTCAGCTGAAACTGGTAAAAAGCCTAATTACTAGCAACAGTTTTTCAACAAAATCCATTTATATTGGAGGGCATGTAAGTATTAGCATGAAAGTTAAAATAGAGAAGACAGCGCAGAATACTTAAGTTATAATTTCAAATTTGGCAGTGCTAACAAATAGAGCTACTGGAGAGATCACTAAATTTATTGCTTTAAAAAAGTTTCTCTAAATAACATGTCAATTTATTTAAATGACTTGTCAATTTTAATGAATTTTTAGTTATTGCTGTTCCCATTTGCAGAATGAATCTGAGCTCTGAAATTATCATTCCATTCCACCAACAAAGAGACCCAGGTCCCATTTTATCTTTCTGTTGCTTTGCTAGGCAAGTCAGAAGTTGGGGAAGCAGTCACTTTCATCACTACCAGGAATACCCATTTGCTTAGCATATACTAGCCTTCCTAGTGGCTCAAATGGTAAAGAACCTGCCTGCAGTGCAGGAGACCTAGGTTTGATCTCTGGGTCAGGAAGATCCCCACTCCAGTATCCTTGCCTGGAGAATTCCATGGACAGAGGAGCTAGCAGGCTACAGTCCATAGGGTTGCAAAAAGTTGGACACAACTGAGCAACTAACACTTTTACACTTTTCACTTACCATATATTACTGGTCACCTGCCTGACACATATTCCTCCTTTTTCATTTCTAACATAATCCTGGTTTTATGCAGGTAGCCACCCTCATTAGAAACAGCTGTTTTAAACTCTTGTAAATGCTTAAAGGTAAAATAACAGAGAGAGATAGCTGAAACAAGATATATAAGTGGGCAGTTGGGTACCATATAAATGTTTCCCCAAATAGATAACAACTGGAAAAATGTACTAATTCATGCTCTGAGATCAAATATGTGGCAAACCACATCAAGGCCACAGAAAGTGTCTTAAAATGGTAAATTTGGTAAAATACAAAAAAACCAACCTAACAAGTAAAACCCCAGGAATAGTGCTCAGCATAAACCACAGTGTTTGTACCAACGGCTTAGGATGTGTGCCCGAGTTCTCTGTCTCATTTCTCAGAACTCTCTCCCTTTTGTATTCTCTGCTGCAGTCCTACTGAATGATGATATACAATTGTCAGAAGGTATCACGGTTTCCTGCCTTTGGCACTTTGTACAGACCACTTGCGCTGTCTCCCTGGAACATTTTTCTGCTTTTGCCAACGATCAGAAGCACATATCCTTTAGGCCTTTCCTAAGACATTAACTCTCCAGGTACAGCCCCTCCCCGGGTCTGGACTATGCCATGATGCCCTGAGCTTCCTCCCCTCCATGGCATGTACTCCATTGCACTGTGATTTCCAAGTTTATTTCATTTATTTATCTGCACACACTAACTATGTACTCCATCAGGGTATGGTCTGTGCATCCACACTATCCGCTGTGATGACTGACAAATGGTTCAGCTTAACCAATATTTGTTAATTGATTAAATGTCATCATTTTAGCAAAGGGTTCTCCTGAGGTCAGCTTTATCTCTCAGCCTTTGAGAGAGGACTCGACTTAGCTCCAGTAGAAACACTGGGAGTAGTGCATTATTCATATTATTCTGTTTGTATTGGCTTTGTTCAAAAGCTAACAGCCAAATGTGTGGTCCACCTCTTGTGACTGTCTAGCTTCTCATGGCATGAAATTTGTGCATGAGTCTCCAGTCTGCTTTCAACTTACTTTCCTTCCTTAACTTCTTATCCTGATTATTTCTAAACATTTTGTTTTCCTTTTTTAAAACGTAAGTTCTTGCTAGAAAAAGGCAGAATATAAATATGCATAAGTCCCAGAGACAGGAAAAGAAAACATGATCCCATTCTTCTCTAGAGAAAGTGAACCTGTGATGTTTCTCTGTGACCCATTTCTAGCTGAATCCAAAGCACATCTTAAAAAAGAAAATATTTCACTTCTAGTTCTGAGCTCAACTTCATGCAATTATGTCAGTCTAACGAAAGGCACACACAGGTTGTGCCCAGATTTTCCTCAGAGGATTCAGGAACAAAACTCAAAGCAGCGAGTTCAGATGTACACTTTATTTGGTCAACTCACTGCTGAAAAGCTAGGTGTAAAGTGAGTTGTGTGCAGAATCAAAATTTAAATTTACTTGAGATGCTCACTATCTAAAGGAATGCTATGGCAAATCAATGAAGTTTCTTTGGGATAAGGGCAGTAAACACCCCACAATTATACCTACTTTGTCATCCCAGATTTAACTACTAAGGCTATTTTAAAATGTACTATCAGAAAATCCTCCCCCAGATTCTACCGTGTAATCCTTTTGTTTCATTACCTCTAAATGTAACTCAAGTCCAAAACCAGCCAGAAAAATCAAATTAATATTAAATACTGAACACTGTTATCAATGAATTCACACTAAAAATTATTAGCATCAAATGTGAGAATGTGCTCAAAGTCCTGTTAATTTCTGTCCCCTTGACAAAATTTTCTTGATAACATCCTAAGTAAAACATTGTATTAAGAGCTGGGTGGATTCAATGTAATTAATGTACAGTTCTTGCCCTCAAGGAACTTTAATGCCTACCTAATGAGCAAACCCTCTGTTTCCCCCTCCCCCCATTTTCATTATTGTAATATCTAACCCTGAATATTTATTGGAAGGAATGATGCTGAAGCTCCAATACTTCGGTTACCTGATGTGAAGAGCCAACTCATTGGAAAAGACCCTGAATCTGGGAAAGATTAAGGGCAAGAGGAGAAGGGGGGCAGCAGAGGATGAGATGGTTAGATAGCATCACTGACTCAATGGACATGAGTTTGAGCAAGCTCTGGGAGATGGTGAAGGACAGGGAAGCCAGGCATGCTGCAGTCCATGGGGCTGCCAAGAGTCGGACATGACTTAGTGACTGAATAACAATGATCTAACTATTACTGACATCAGACAACTTTTTTCCAAGGTTTTTCTTTCCTCCTTTGCATCTGTTTTTGCTTTATAAACACTCAAGCAGGAGATAATTTTCATTAATTTGCTTTACGAAATCCCCAACAAATAACCACAAAGAGAAGGGAACACAGAGGGAAGACATTTCATACAGAGTTGGGAAAAATAAAATCATGAAGAAAATTCAATGCTTGTCACCATAAAAACATCAAAATTTAATACTAAATCTTACTAGTTTTAATTGCTGGATGAAAACTCTTTCTGAATTAAATTTAAATTTTTAAAGCATTCAGTTTAATTTATGTCAAGTACAAAGGCAGCAGTTCAAACTGGGCTAATCAAATGTTGCTTAGTGGACATCCTGCTGCTGCTGCTAAGTCGCTTCAGTCGTGTCCTACTCTGTGCAACCCCGTAGACGGCAGCCCGCCAGGCTCCCCCGTCCCTGGGATTCTCCAGGCAAGAACACTGGAGTGGGTTGCCATTTCCTTCTCCAGTGCATGAGAGTGAAAAGTGAAAGTGAAGTCGCTCAGCCGTGTCCGACTCTTTGTGACTCCCATGGACTGCAGCCTGCCACGCTCCTCTGTCTATGGGATTTTCCAGGCAAGAGTACTGCAGTGGGGTACCATTGCCTTCTCCAGAGGATCTTCACAACCCAGGGATCGAACCCGGGTCTCCCACATTGTAGGCCGACGCTTTACCATCCGAGCCACCAGGGAAGACAGTATCATGACAGATGGAAACTAAATTTTTGGTGGTGAGCCCACTGTAGTGTGTGCACACAGAAGCAGAACTAGAACGGACATATGAAACCTACCTGATAAATCAATCTTACCTCAACGTTTTACAGTTAATAAAGGATCAGTCTTTTAATATTTTTTACGTTACTTTTTCTCTTCAAATTATTTTTCACAACAGCAAAACGGTTTTAGCCAGTTTATGTCCAAAATCATAACAATTTCTAAATAAGTATAATCAGATGGAAACTCTTCTTGTGAATGAACCTGACAATGAACCATGACTTAGAAAGATGTTAAGGTGCTCAATATAATTTGAGCTAAATTCTAAATGTATAAGCAAACACCTTCTAGAACACCTGATAGATCAGGGTTTTTAAACCCTTGTTAATTGTTTGCTGCTGCTGCTAAGTCTTTTCAGTCGTGTCCGACTCTGTGCGACCCCATGGACGGCAGCCCACCAGGCTCCCCCATCCCTGGGATTCTCCTGGCAAGAACTCTGGAGTGGGTTGCCATTTCCTTCTCTAATGCATGAAAGTGAAAAGTGAAGTCGCTCAGTCGTGTCTGACTCTTCGCGACCCCATGGACGGCAGCCTACCAGGCTCTTCCGTCCATGGGACTTTCCAGGCAAGAGTACTGGAATGGGGTGCCATTGCCTTCTCCGTGTTAATTGTTTAAAGGTCCCTTATTTTGCTATCTGTCATACTGAGTATATTTAACCTACTCACAGGTATTTATGCTAATTCATTAGCTTCCCCAGTGTGGGAAGGGCAGACTTTATCATCTTAAAGCACTGATGCATAGCTTCCTGGGTCAGAGACAAATAAATCTTTTAGTATAATTGCATGTTGTTTTATGTGCTGCTGTTTCCCTGCTGGGAAAAATGCTAAAATATGTAAAGTTTACTATCTGGTGTAAGAGTGGTTTGATAATTAAAGGGTGGAATGGGAGGAGTGGATGGCAGAATTTAATACTTTATTTTAGTTGGAATAACCTTTCTTGGAATTGGTAAACTTTCAGAGAGAGTCAATAAAAGTAAAAGTTTCTGGTGAATAAGAGCTGCAAGAGTCGTTTCTGAGATCACTGTAACAGCCACTTGGAGACAGGATAGTTCAATAAAGATAGATTAGAAGAACTAGGGGCATGGGTATGTCACAAAGATCATGACTATTGCCAGTGATAAACTAAACTAAACCCTATCGTCAGTACTTAAACACACTAAGCTCTAATACCGCAACTGGTTTTACATGTCTATATACCAGACAGCCAGAGGAGGAGCACAGTTTTGTTCTTAATTAGCACACAATTTTGAGTTGAACTATCTGCAGGGGTTCTTCAAATACTTAATACTGCTCTGTAGACTTGTACTTCCTGGTACAAATACAGACACTCCTCTACTCTCTAATGCCCTCCTAGGGCCCACAGCCTCAGGGCTCTCCCAGGAAAGAAGAGCTCAGTAACCAAAACTAAGGACAATTTACTCCCAGATGTGAATGTAACAAGCAGGATTATTTTCATTTGACACATTTATTCAATAACTTGATGTAAATCCATTCTCTTATTTTGCTTGAATGAAAAACATATGTATAACAGAAACCGGGAAGAGAAATTGGAACTTTCAGATGCATGTTATTGTATGTATCTCATGTTCTGGAGAGGACTGGCCCCGTCAGCATCATGAGGCAGGAAAACCACAAACAGTTATGAGGGCCACATATCCCAGTGCCGACTAAGCTGGTGCTGCTGGAAGAGGAGCAAATGATCCCCAACAAGACCTTATTTGGGGGGAAAAGAGACTGTGCAGAGGTTCATGAGAATGAATCTGTGGTTTGCAACTGGCTAGTCAATTCTCAACATAAGTGAATTCAACATATGTGACTGTTTAGAAAAGCAGTTAAAGACAGCTAAATATTTCTTGGTTAATTAAGTAATTTTCATCTGGAGGTGTGGTTGGAGGAAGAAGCCTCCTGGAAGCTAGGATCAGAAAGAAGGGTTTAGTGTGAAAAACATCAGTTCCAGATGATTTTGCTTATATCTAGACTAGTAAGTCTAGACAATGGAAATTAAACTATAGGTCAGCAAAAAAAGAACACTCAAGAGGTAAAAAGCTGTCCTGTCACTGCCTTTATTAAAGGGATGCTTCCTTCAAGTCAGTGTTTTATAATTTTCTTCTTCATAAAAAAACTTGTATTCTGATGATACAAACAATTGAAAAAGAAAAATCAAAAGTGATAATAATATTAAACCCTTAAGCTTAATATGTCCAGGCTGATCAAAGCAATGCTCAGGAGGCTAATACCACTGGGATGGAATATGAGACACTGGTGAAGAACAAGAGCAGAAGAGACTGTACCCTTCAGCCAGCCACACTTTCCATGTCTCTGCCAAGAGTAGAAAAATGCATGTAAGTATATTGTCAATAGTCATAATGAATTACGTTAGCATTTGTTAGTTACACTAATAGAAACCACAATAATAAATACCACTCATTAGTAACAAATCAAAGAATCTCTTTCATGTGGAATCAGTATGAATGACTCTTGGCAGGAAATCAGTTTTACAGACATAACAGGCATACAATTTGCAAAGTCATTCATCCAGAATCACCACACATAGGTCCACAGGGAAAGGACCAATATGGTAGCACTAGCGGTAAAGAACCTGCCTGCCAGTGCAGGGGGACGAAAGAGACGTGGGTTCAATTCCTGGGTCGGGAAGATCCCCTGGAGGTGGGCATGGCAACCCACGCCAGTATTCTTGCCTAGAGAATCCCATGGGCAGAGGAGCCTGGCGGGCTACAGTCCATAGGGTCACAAAGAGGCAGACACAACTGGAGTGATTCAGCACACACACGCACACATGGTTAATGAAAAGGTGATCTTCCTAACAAAAATAAAACGCTAAAACCAACATGGGAAGAATCAGTATGTCTGATCAGGAAACAAGGCAGCTCCCATCTGAAAATAAAATGATAGTGATCAACTAGGTAAAACACATCTGTATCGTTCTCTCCATTTTTCAGATACTGCAACAGAGTCACAGAGATAAGTAACCTGTCCAATGGCAAACTACTAAGCCAGTGGTCTGGCTCTGGACCTTGGGTTCTTAATCTTGACATTATAGCTGCTTCATATTGTTCTGCCATGAAAAGAAAAATTTTGAAACAAAAATCTGAAAAAAAAAGTGTTAATGTTTAGTAAAAAGAAAACAAACTAGGAGAATTTGCTAGAGGCAGGAAAGTTTTCTTCTGTATAAGGAAAGCTTCAAACCAGATACCTTCAACTCAACATTAATATCCAACACATTCCACATAAACAAAAGAATACTGTCATGCTAATTATGATTATGTTCCTGAACTAGATAAAAATCTTGAAGACAAGCCTCTTTACAAATGTCAATATGCAATGATGCACCATGTTTGTGTTTGCAAATAAACCATGCTAAGCATTTAAGGACAAAAATATTGTCAGAAATTAAACATAAGATAAGTTCCTGAATGCATATTATTTGCCTAATTATTTTAATGTTAATAAGTCAAACAAATAAACACAATCTCAAATCAAGAAACAAAGCCATCATAAAAGAGAAAGATGGCATTTGTAAGCCCAAAAGATATCACTTCAAGCTGCTTTCAAACTTATCTCCATCCAACCCCAAAAGCATGTAGAATCGCTTTGTTGCTTCATTCAACATTCATTCTTCATTCAACAGAGAATTCAAACATTCTCTGCAGGCTCATTCCTGAATCAAAGGCAGCAGTATTCTCTTTTTTAGCCACCTGCTCAGGAATTAGCACTGGGCAGGCCCTGCAGAGGGTACTGCCTCAGACCCCAACACTCTCCCCCACATCCTCAGGATATGTAGCTTCAGTTGTGAGAAGTGAATTACAACATCCCACTCTCCTGTCATGCTCATGGGTGTGGGGGTCACTTCTTAGGCCTCAATCTGTGCTTTGAGAGATGGTCACCCTCCTCTTCTTTATTTTAAGGCAATGGAGACTTGGGAGCCACAAAATCCAGAGAAACAGAAAACTAGTCAGGGGTAAACTGGCAATTCCTAAATGCATGCCAATAGCTTATGTCTTGGGTCCTCTTCTTTTCCTGTTCCCCTCTATGCCTGATGGCTGCAGGGATAACATTCACCTTACCTCTTTGTGAAAGATGAGAGAAGATGCCACAACTGTGTTAAATTCTCAAAGAAGGAGAAAGAGAAAGCAGTATTTAATATCGATCAAGTCCAATTATACTTTATTGGTGTTTAGCCAGAAATACAACTGGGTATTTCTGAAGATGCCACAACTGAGTTAAATTCTCAAAGAAGAAAAAAGAGAAAGTAGTATTTAATACCGATCAAGTCCAATTATACTTTCTTGGTATTCAGCCAGAAACACAACTGGGTATTTCTGTAGCAATCTGTAAGAGACTTTATAAATATTTAATGCATCCATTTGAAAACACCCTTTCCTCATTCCCATTTTATCTTTTGAAAAAGATATCCAAAATGATTTTTTAAAAACATTTCAGGCTGTTAGAATACCAAAAGAGAAAATCTCTGTCTATATTCCCTTCCCCTAACTACTCAGGGATCAGGCCCAAGGGGAGTACTCTTCACCCAGAGATATGTCAGAACTCTAATCAGAAAGTAACAGAACCAAGTAAGGCAGTGGAATAAGATGTGAAGTTAATGATCGTGTCTAACTTTGCAAAGGCAGAGTCCTAATTAGTGACAAATCGGATTGTGGAATTATTTTAATGGCATGTACCTTTTATTGCTTTCAAATGCATACAGTTAGCAGAACAAGCTACTATTTCATTAGATAATGAAACATAGATAAAAATTTATATGTAATTGGTACATTTTAAACTAGGGTTTAAAAGCTATTTATCTCTTAGTTAGAAAAATATATTCTTTTAAAGTCATTAATTGGCAGCCATAAATTTTAATTCTATTCTTGGTCTAATTATCACAAATTTCAAAGTAAGTAGGTTCCAAAACAATGAGGCTTTACTGGTTCAATTAAGAATACTAGTTGAAGGGTTTCCTAAGGAGATTACAATAGGATAAATTAACTCAGAGAAAAACAGAAGTATACAAAATCAAATGTAGTAGATCTGTATGTGGTAAATATGAAAAGATATCTAAGGCCTATTAGTAAGTAAAAATAAGGATGCCACACACACACACACACACACACACAATATAATCCTACCTATCAAAACAGCACAGAACAATTCTCTATTTTTCTGTGTGTATATGTGTGTGTGTGTGTGGTCTTGAAGATCATATGCCAAAATGTTAGCAACAGGTACCTCAGGGAAGGTGGGCAGGTAGCAGGAGAGGAAATGGGGACTGAGGACAGTGACTGGGGCAGGTTTTAGCTTTGTATGTATCTTTCAAAATTAAATGATTATATATTTTAAGATTTCAGATTAGTTATAGCTCACTGTAATTAATCACGCCATGACTGCTTAGTACTGAAGAGGCCTAGCACCTAAAGATACTAGGAAAGAAAGCACTATGGTAGGTGCTGCAGAAGTCCCTAAAGTGTGTGACTCCATCAATATTCCAACTTAAGAGATCCATGACTCAGGCACAATTTCCAAAGAAAAATTTAAATGCAGTAACTGGCAAGTTGATTGTGGTCTAGGTCTTTAATACTAGAGAAACGTCTAGATAGGATCATGCTAAATTAAGAAGTGGCCTGTACCTCCAGAGAATATACTTTGATACTTCTGAGAGTCAGACAAATTCTGAGTAAAACACATTTTGCAAATAAAAACAGGAGGAAAAAAAAATTATCTTCCTTTTTGTTGGCTTGCCAAAAAGCTATAAATATACACTAGAAACAACAGTTATTAAAAGTTATAATAAGGCTTCTGGTAATTGCTTCTACCATAGCAACCTTCCCAAATATAACAACAATAGACTCTGGATTAAACATAAAAACCAACTAACTGAAGGCACTGGAGAGTAATGAAAAGTGGGGCAGAAACTGTAGGGGAATTAACATTTGGGAAAAAAAAGACCAACATTTGGTGAGTTTCTTGTTTTTAAGGTTTTGTAGCTGAAGGAAAGTCTGTATCCGCTGAGCAACTGAAACTTGAAGAAAAAGAAGAAAGTAAGAAGAAATGTCCCAACAATAGTACAAAGGGGAAACTCTAAATTTACTGCATAAAATCCACTTGAATCTCTGGTTAGTTTCTGAAATCCACTTGGATCAAGCAAACGCCAATAAGCCCAGCTAAGGTCAAAGAGACTGAAATGTTGCCCTTCACAGAGTTAACCAAGTTTGGATCGTGAGTTGAGCCAAGTTAATTGCTGACAAAAACAAACAAAATCCAGTATTCTTCGGAGAAATATAACAGAGTCCCAAATCCTAGAAAATATCCAAAATAATCAGGATAAAATTCAAAATTACTAGACATGTAAAGAGAGAGGAATAGGTGATCCGTTTTCCAGGGGAAAATGCAATCAGTGGAGACCAACCCAAGATGATATAAATGTTGCAGTAGCTAGATAAGAATATTTTTATTTAGGTTTTATAACTATGCCCAATGGAATAAAGGCTAATATGCTCACAATAAATGAAAAAATAGGCAATAGTATCAGAAAGTTAATGTTTTAAAAACTAGAGAGAGTCCAATGGAAATTCTAAAACCTTCAATATATACAATAAAAAAAATTATTGGATAACTTAATAGTGGGTAGCAATAACAAAAAAAAAAGTCAGTGAAATCCTCTAATCTATAGGACAAAGAGAATAAGATTGGAAAAACTTTTAAAAGCTTCAAAGACCTGTGAGAAAATATCAGAAAGTCTAACGTGTGTAACTGGAGTCCAGAGAAAGAACAAGAAGAGATAGGGATGCAGGGTAGAAAAAGTTATTTGAAAACACAATGACCAAAACTTGACTAAATTTGGCAAAAGAAAAAAATATTCAAGAACTTCCAAAAACCACAAGTAGGATACATTTTTTAAAAACCTCATAGTTAGGTATCATACTCAATCTGGTGGTAAAAAAACAAACAAACAAAATGAGAAAATCTTGAAGTAGCCAGAGAGAATCATATTACAGGGACATTATTTTGAGTTCTTCCCAGAAACTGTACAGCGTGGAAAGGCAGTGGAACAAAAGCTTTATAGTGCTGTGGTTGGTGAGGAATGGACCCTAAAAATGTTTAAATCCTAATCCCCAGAGCCAGTGACCATGTTATGCGACAGATAATTAAGGCTGTAGATAGAATAAAGAGTGCAAATCAGGTGACTCTAAACTGGGGAGATTATCCTGGATTATCTAGCTGGTCTCAGTATTATCACAAGGGTCCTTAGAAATGGAAGAAGGGAGACCAGAAAGAAGGTACAAGAGAAATGGCAATGATAAAGAGTCAGCCTGACACTGCTGGCTTTGATGGTGGGGCCATGAGTCTGGAAATGGGCAGTCTCTAGAAGCTGGAGAAACAAGGAAGCAGATTTTCCCTTAGAACCTCCAGAAGGAACACAGCCCTGCTGGCACCTTGATTTTAGCCAGCTGAGATCAATTTTGGACTTCTGACTTCTAGCCTTGTTCTATGCCAGTAAGTTTGTGGTAAACATGTTGAGAGGGGAAGAAAACCTTGTCTCATAATTCTGTATCTAGCAAAAATTATTATACAAGAATAAAAGTAAAGACATCTTCATATAAAAGAAAACTAAGAGAATCCATTGCTTGCAGACCTCCTAACTTCAAGAGGTGCTACAGGAAGTTCTTCCAGCAGCAGGAAAGTGATAGCAGGTGCAAATTTCAAGAAAGAATGAAAAAACTAGAAATGGTAGTTATGTGGGTAAGCATAAATGACTTTTCGCCTCTGTATTTCTTCAAAATACATATGACTAAACAAAAAAGGAAACCATCATATTCTGAGGTTTTTGAAATACATAAATGCTAATGACAGTGAACATGTAAGTATGTGTATTATAATCCCTAAAAAAGAATACAGAGGTATAGCAAGACTAAAAGATAATAGTCAATAAAAATTTTTTCCAATCAAGCCAAGGAAGGCAAGAAAGGAGCAATAGTGGAACAAAAACCAATAGGATAGACAGAAGATAAATAGTAAGATGGCACACCTAAAAAGGGCTTTCCAGGTGGCTCAGTGGTAAAGAATCCGCCTACCAATGCAGGAGACAACGGTTCAACCCCTGGGTCAGGAAGATCCCCCGGAGAGGGAAATGGCAACCCACTCTAGTATTCTTGCCTGGGAAATCCCATGGAGAGAGGAACCTGGTGAGCTACAGTCCATAGGGTCGCAGAGTTGGACACCACTGAGCGACACCTATAAGGTACAATAACCATAGTAAAATAAGCAGCATTTCTCTCAAAATAAGTCGGTATGGACTAAATACTTCTGCCTTTGCTAAATTCATATGATGAAGCCCTAATCATCAATGTGACAGGTACTTGGAAGTGGGGCTTTTGATAGGTAATTAGGTAATGAGGGCGGGGCCTTCATGAAAGAGATTAGTGTTCTTATGAGAGACACAATAAAGATAATCTCCTTCTCTGCCACCTGAGGATATGGCAAGAACCTAGGAAATAGGCCCTGACCAGACCCTGAGTCCACTGGCACCTAGATTTTGGACTTCTCTAAAATCACCAGATTTGTGACAAATAAATATTTGTTGTTTCAGCTCCCCAATGTAGGGCAATTTGTACACTAGCCCAAGCTGAGTAAGACATAAGCGATATTTGAAACAACTGTTCTGCCATCATACGAGTTTAAGAAACATTGGGGTAAACAAAGTTAAACACCTTTTTCTGAGCAGAATTTCTCATCCTTTAATATGCAAATATACACTGGAACTCTCCAGGGGTTATACCACCCAAGCCCTCTACCATGATACCATCACTTACAGAGTTAGTTTTTCATGGAAAATACTTTTGGCAATGCTATTATAAAGTCTCAGCCAGCAATGATCTCATTCATTGATTCCTTGCCAACATGGTCATTTGTATAAGTGGTATGAGACACACTGGCAGATTTAAACATGTACACAAACGCATACGTCCACTAAAATGTTTTAGTTCTCTACTTTTCATTCAATTAAAGAAGAATGAAAGCACAGAAAGAGATACCAAAGGGCAAAACAACAAATCCATCTCTAGCTCTGCTGTGTCCATTCACAATTCCCACTTTGCATTTCAAACGCTGAAGAAATGAGAAGACACAGTGGAGCGGAGACTTCCTACACATGCAGCCAGCTGAGAGGAGTTTCTTCAGTACAACCCACCCACTCACCCACACTGAAAACGCCCAAGGCAGACAAATGCGGTTAGATTTCAGTGTCCTTCTAATAGACCCCACTTTACTCAGGGAAGAATCAAATCTGATTCAATGTAATTGTTTTGGGTTTTAAAAACAATTCAAAATCATGGACTTCACTGTATTGTTGATTAACTACTGTATAAACTGACAATTTAAGACCACTAATGGTACTGACTAAAATAATAATGAATAAGCCAAGCGCCTGACATAAATATCAGTCACCTGGCTTTCTGGCTCCTTTATTTGAACTGCTTACGTTAGTATCCTATCATTTTTGCCATGGTCAAGCGAGATAAATGATTTAATTGTCTTCCTTTTGGTTAGGGTTTATAATAACAACAACAATAATAATAATAATAACAGAAGAAAACACTTTGCTTGATGGTTAGTCTACATTTATTGAACATATTTACTGTAACAGTATTTATTAAAAGTCATCATAATGACTGAGACAGGGCTCATCCTCTAAGACTTAAGTGGAATAAGTAAGCTGTACACACAGATAGAAAACAAGACCGACTGTCATATGGAAGCAGAAAAGAGGAAACACTATTTCCAGTTGGAGAATCAGGAGGAACTGGTTCTTGGTGAGTGTTTCAGAGGTGAGACTGGGGTGGGGAACCTAAGATAGAAATAAAACAGCAGAGAAGTGTAGGGCATTTAAACAAAGGGGGTAGTCCAATACAGCTGGTGTATAGAGGCGATGTGGGCAAAAGTTGTGTGGGCAAGAAAATGCTGGATATGTAATTTGGGGTCTTGATGCCAAACTAAAAAGCTTGGACCTTATTTGATAAGCAGTGGAGTTGACCAAAAAAAATTTTTTTGCCACTTTATTTTTTAATTGAAGGATAATTGCTTTACAGAACTTTGTTGTTTTCTGTCATACATCAACAAGAATCAGCCATAGGTACACCCATGTTCCCTGCTTTCTGAACCTCTCTCCAGTCTCCCTCCCCATCCCACCCTTCTAGATTGTCACAGAGCCCCTGTTTGATTTCCCTAGGTCATACAGCAAATTCCCATTGGCATCTATTTTACATATGGTAAGGTAAGTTCCCATGTTACTCTCTCCATACATCTTACCCCCTCCCTCCTCCCCTCCCCCCATGTCCACAGGTCTGTTTCTCCACTGCTGGCCTGCAAATAAATTCATCAGCACTGTCTTTTTAGATTCCATATATATGTGCTAGTATATGATATTTATATTTCTCTTTTTAGATTCCATGTATAAGCATCAGTATATATCATTTATATTTCTCTTTCTGACTTACTTCACTCTGTATAATAGGTTTTAGATTCGTCCACCTCATTTGAAAGTGAAAAGTGAAAGTGAAGTCGCTCAGTCATGTCTGACTCTTTGCGACCCATAGACTGTAGCCTACCAGGCTCCTCTGTCCATGGCATTTTCCAGGCAAGAGAACTAGAGTCGATTGCCATTTCCTTCTCCAGGGGATCATCCCAACCCAGGGCTTGAACCCAGGTCTCCTTCATTGCAGACAGACGCTTTATGGTCTGAGCCACCAGGGAAGCCCACCTCATCATAACTGACTCAAATATGTTCTTTTTTATGGCTGAGTAGTATTTCATTGTATATATGTACCACAGGTTCTTTATCCATTCATCTGTCGAGGGACATCTAGGTTGCTTCCGTGTTCTAGCTACTGTAAATAGTGCTAGCTATTGTAAATAATTATTGTAAATTATAAACAATTATTGTAAATAATTAAACTATATTATAAATAATTGAACTATGAGTTACCATGCTTCTCCATTTACAACAAATATTATTTGAGAGCCTATACAGTACCAGAAACTGTGCTGAAAGTAATGATACAGAGCTGAATCCTACAAAGTCCCTCAAGAAGACGATAGCCTGGCATGGGAGCTAAATGTGTAAAGCTAAATAATTTCCAAAGCAGCAGCATGGAGAACAGATTATACTATGGTGCTGCCCAGAAACCATGCCAAGATCGGGGCTGCCTTATCCAATTCATGCCCTCCAGGCTACATGAAACAAATACATGGAAGAGTAAAGAATTTAAAATAATAAAAAAGAAAGGAGAGAATAGAGGAATAAACTTTTTCTATAATCAGAATACCCATCATTGAGAGTGCAAAATAACCCCACAAACCTGAGAGGAAAAAAGAGATTTCTTTTTGAGGCAAAAGTTATTGCCGAACTTTTTACACATGCTCTGGTATGCCTTTCCTGTTCTGGTGATATTCTCATTTTAAAAAGAGAAATAATGGTTTGTCAAAGGAAAACAAAAACTAATATTTTCCCTTCTTTCAAGTTTCAAAATTAGTTCAAATAAAAATCTATATTGCCAGTGTTAAATAAAAGTATATCTCAGCAACTTCTTTTAAAGTATCCTTCATAAACCAAGCAGGAGATACACTCACAAACATACAAACACACTTTAAGGAAAAAAAAAACAAAACAAAACTTTGAGATAATATAAGCTTTTCTTTTTACTATGAAACATCTGGGCAACTTTTATTTGAGCGCTTCAAATATTTTTCCCCCAAAATACTCCTTATTGGACTACTGTTATCCCAATTTTACTCTTAGAAGACAAGGCGGGGGAAAGGAATATAATGACTTAAGGACTCACATGCCACATAAACCCCAATTACTGCACAGATGCCCTCATTTCCAGTGTTCACTAATACAGTCAAACTTCATTTCTAAGAACAACAAAATGCACTCTTATTTTAACTGGTTCCTTTCTACTCTACGACAGAGATACTGTCTCATCTCTAATAATATTCAGTTCCCTTCAGTCTTGAGACTACACGAAGTCCATCTACCTTTCAAGTGCAACACTCAAGTCCCACTGAACTAGCCCTTCACTCATCCATTCAATAGTTGCACATTCTATGTCAGACCTCTGTTTGCTTCTAGAGTAAAAAAAAAAAAAACAAACAAAAAAACTCGTAAGACAAAGTCCTTGGCCTCAGAGATATAACAGAATACTGGAGGAGGTAGATAAGTAATTTTAATACTATGGGATAAGTACCCTAATCATAGAAAGAGAGAATCAGGACGCTATGGGAGAATAAAGTGACGGAATTCATCTAGACTGGAGAGTCCAAAGAAAGATACATTGAAAAGGTTCAGAACTGAAGAATGAAGTAGAGAGTGGAAGGGACACAATTCAGACATGGAACATGAGTTACAGGAATTACGTGAGGGCAGACAGCATGTAGGATTGGAGAATTTCAATATGGCAGAAGCCCAGAAGGAGCTTCTGAGGTCAAAAACGACTGGGAGGTAAGCAGGGGACGGATTATGAAGGGTTTTCTATTTATGTTAAGGAGTTTGACCTTTATTAGAAGCCAATGGGGAGTCACAAAGGATTTAAAGATGGCTAGTTTTTCAGTCCACATGCTGTGGAAGCCTTCTTGGCTAAAGGGAGGAAGGCAAGACAGAAAGCAAGGGTACCAGTTAGAGGCTGATTCACTGATCCTTATAGTGGTGGCCTGAACTAGGGAGTGGGCAGCAGGGATGGAGAGAAACACATAGAGATTCTGTGATTCAAAGAATGTCAGTAGGTAGAACTGACTCAGTGTATTGACTGACTTCATGTGGAGATAAGGGAGAGGGAAGAGGCAAGAGTGACCCAAGGGTCAATCTGGGTCAACCGAGAATGACTCAATTCAGTCATTCAACAATTACTTATCAAATACCTAGTTTATAACATGGTTCTAGGCACCAGAGATACATCAATGAACAAATGGCTACCCTCAAGAAGAAAGAGGACAGACAAAGAAACAAAGCCCTCCATGAGCCCATCTCTGCTCATTCTGGCCAAAAATCATTCCTTCCTCTTAGGTGTGCCAGAGTACACCACACACATTTCAGAACTAGATGACAAAGAGTAGAGTCGTATCCTAAAGATACTGACGGTAAGTGAATCTGGCTGCAAGTCCTACTCTATGTACATTAAAGAGATGATGGGGCTGATCAAGCCTGAAAGAGGCCCTTCATGTTGAAAGAACATCTGAACAATTTCAGGACTCTTCTGTTAAAGAGTCCTTAACAGAAATATTTTTTATACATTTGGACCATTTAAGAAATTTTCAAGACAATTTGGACTATACTTTTTTTCATGTTATGTGATAAATTAAAAACCTAATTTATTTTCCATCTCTACTTCCCAAGTAGACTCTACTGTATTTTTCATTATTTTTCTCTAATTGTTTCACCTGGGTAGGTAAGTAAAACCATTTCTGTAAGTTTCCAAGTGCAGGGAACGCAACACTGTGCCTTGGGTGTCTCCACAATCCCTGTGGTCACCAGCAGACTTCAAGGCGTATAGGAAGCGTTGAGTAAACATGAGCTTAGTGGAAACCAATGAAGCTCAGTGTATAATCTGGCTGCAAATTCTGGTCTCCAGTGCGAAAAAAAAACCAACAAAAAAACCCCATAACCCAAAACAAACTAGGGTATGTCAGCTATATAGCAAGGAAATGCAATCTGCCCCCCTCAAAGAAAACAATTTAATAAACATTTCATACAAAATCATAAATGTTAATTATAAAAACCTTTGTAAGCAAATGAATGTGATGAAAGAAAATTTCATATATTGAGGTATGAAAAAAGTCATTCTGGCTTATAGGTGATCTGACTTGAACTTTATGCTAACCAGAACAGCATGTTTTATGACCAGTCGGTCATATATTGTACATCTGCTTTCACATTAAAAAAAAAATATCAAAGAAAAGAATTCATTTACCAGATTGTTTAGATGGTCAACTTTGAAGACAGGGATAAGTGACCCTCCCCCCTTCTGATGACACCCATGCTAGGACTCCTTCAAAGATGAGGCTCTCTTCCCAGACACCAACATCATGCTGACTCGTGTACATGCTAATCTCTTTTCAAACCTTGAAGGAATGTACCCCTGTCATGTTTGGTGTTTGTTCTTTGTTCTGAGAAGATATATAATAGCAGTTCAAGTACCCAAAATGGAGCCAGTGGCCATTGTTGATGTGATTTCAGATTTGTTCTTGCATCATTGAGAACATGAATGTTTTGAACTGTGTTAAACTCAAGGACACCACCAGCCATTCTCAAAACATTATCTGTTAGCAGCTGCAACCTTAGGATCTCAGGGTCTCCTCTTATAACTATGCAACGATTTTGGGCCCCAGCAAATCCTTGCTTAACAAGCACTCTTACTTCTTGGCAACTCCAATCCTAATTCTTGATGAACAATTTATGTAACGTTGTGGCTTTTTGCCTTTATAATTCTCTCCCATTTTGTAGTCCTGTGGAACACAATTCAAGCGCTTTTTAAATCTGTGGCTCCCAGGGTATAGTCTTCAGTTTGGCTCAAATAAAACTCTTCTATTCATATTCTAGGCTGTTTATTGATTATTTTCACTGACAAATGTAATCTCTAATGACTCACTACGGAGCAGTTTAAAGTCTGAATAATCGTAAAAGAATGAGAGGGGGAGAAAGAGGAAAGGGAAGATCAAGTAAAGAGATGGTTTGGGGAAAGGAGGCCTTTTCAGATGCTTTGGGGGTAATTTGGAATGTTAGTACTGTACAGGAAAATAAAACTGCAATAATCTTTAAATTATCTTTAACTTTTTCATAAACCCCTAAGTCAATGCCCTAGGAGAACCGTGTCTGTGTAGCAAAAGTCCTTTAGGAAAGCTGGGGAATCTAGAAGGAAAGAGAACTAATACTAATGTAAAAAGAAAGATTATCAGGGACGCTTTTTCCTACCACACAAAGGAGGAAGCCCTTAAGATACCTTGAACTTAAATGTTCAAGTTCAGTGTATTCTTTTTCAACAAAATACACAACCCCTTAATTATCTTCTTTCCTCTATCCAACCCCTTACTTATCTTCTTTATTGTCTATCTCCCAACTAGAATGTGAATTCTGCAATGATAGGGAACTATAAAAGAAGATAATATTTCTTACAATCTATAAGCACAGTTAAATATAGAACTATTTTCTTTTTCTTTTTCTCCTAGCTTCTATCTCTTAATTACTAGTGTGCCAACTGAGAATCAAATACATCATTCCCTCTGCTAGAAAAAATTTTAAATAAATGTCTCCAGTTGGCCTAAGGGCCGAATTGAGCTCCTGGATTTTTGAAGAGCTCCCTTCACACAAAATAAAAGCTCCAAACCAATAGCAACACAGCTGGTCTTGCTTACATTTCAGATTAAGTCAAAGCCATTAGCCCCTTCCTCACTGAGTTCCAAGTTCCAACCCTTGATCCAAACAGATAAACAAAAAAACAGACAAAACACATACAAAGGTCACAATGCAGTATCTGCTGAAGAATCACATAATTCAATTTAAACCAAAGTCAAACTAAACAAAAAACTTTGTTAGGAAAAATTATCAGAAACTTGGAAATAAGAATAACTTTGTGTCCTTTCAGTGTCAGAGTGGATCTGTCTCACAGGCCTACTTGAGGATTATTTAGCAATTTAGGATCCTATATCTTTGGCTTACTTTTTTATTATCTCTCAGGGTCCACACTGCTGTTTCTTGTTAACATGTAGATTTTTGTCCATAGAGAAGCACCTGATTTTTCTCTGGTACAAAGATAACCCCAAGATTACAGTTTCATTGCGCTATAAAATAATAACCAATTTACTAATTTTACAACCTTACTTCAATAAGTAAGTGCTTCTGAAACTTCATCTCTGGATCTGGGGGGGATCAGCTTTACCATGCTGTTGACTGCCACTTTCATTAGGCAAATGACGTTATGACATGTGCTCACTCTGTATTTCTATGGTAATCTTATTTTCATGTATTTTTTGAAAAACATGCCTACCTGCAGAATATAGGAAAGGTAAACTGTTATCGCCCTATCAGTGAAAACAAAAGAATGTAAATCAATTGCATTATTCATTCTTCAGCATACTGATTATTGATCCTATAGTGCTGCTGTTGAATTATTTACTTTAAAAATCTAGTAACTGCAAATTATAAGTGACTATCCATATTCTTTAGTGCACATTATTTTACCCCCAAAGATGCACACTAATATTTTACGGTTAAAGCACCCAGAAGACGTAAGAGAGTGCATATACTTGCTAAAGGCTGAGTCTACCTGTGTTTTCCTCTTAATGCAGTCTTAAGCTGTGTTTACACTGTATACATGAAGCAATACTGCATTTTCTCTTTTAAAACCACAAGGATTTTGTCTTCCAGCAAAGGCATTGTTACACTTTCTGTAGTAACTTTTAAGTACTTCAATACAGAAGTATTACAGGGTGAGGGATGTGTTTTAGTGAGTTTCAATTCACATCCAAAAGGTATGACCCAATCAAAAAATGGGCCAAAGAACTAAATAGACATTTCTCCAAAGAAGACATACGGATGGCTAACAAACACATGAAAAGATGCTCAACATCACTCATTATTAGAGAAATGCAAATCAAAACCACAATGAGGTACCACTTCACACCAGTCAGAATGGCTGCGATCCAAAAATCTGCAAGCAATAAATGCTGGAGAGGGTGTGGAGAAAAGGGAACCCTCCTACACTGTTGGTGGGAATGCAAACTAGTACAGCCACTATGGAGAACAGTATGGAGATTCCTTAAAAAATTGCAAATAGAACTACCTTATGACCCAGCAATCCCACTGCTGGGCATACACACCGAGGAAACCAGAATTGAAAGAGACACATGTACCCCAATGTTCATCGCAGCACTGTTTATAATAGCCAGGACATGGAAACAACCTAGATGTCCATCAGCAGATGAATGGATAAGAAAGCTGTGGTACATATACACAATGGAGTATTACTCAGCCGTTAAAAAGAATTCATTTGAATCAGTTCTGATGAGATGGATGAAACTGGAGCCGATTATACAGAGTGAAGTAAGCCAGAAAGAAAAACACCAATACAGTATACTAACACATATATATGGAATTTAGGAAGATGGCAATGACAACCCTGTATGCAAGACAGGGAAAGAGACACAGATGTGTATAACGGACTTTTGGACTCAGAGGGAGAGGGAGAGGGTGGGATGATTTGGGAGAATGACATTCTAACATGTATACTATCATGTGAATTGAATCGCCGGTCTATGTCTGACACAGGATGCAGCATGCTTGGGGCTGGTGCATGGGGATGACCCAGAAAGATGTTATGGGGAGGGAGGTGGGAGGGGGGTTCATGTTTGGGAATGCATGTAAGAATTAAGGATTTTAAAATTTAAAAAATAAAAAACTAAAAATAAATAAATAAATAAATAAATTAATTAATTAAAAAAAAAAAAACAAAAGGTATTAGTTAACATCTCAAGTAGGTTAGTGAGCCATTACTCCAGGAGTGGTTAGTTATTTTCTGACATGTTATGCCACCAAGTCAGAAGTAGCTACAAAAAGGTTTCAAACATCTTTTTCCTCTTGTCAACCTTAAAGGCGATGCTAATTTGCATAAAAGATGATAGAAATAATTTTTCCTAGGTGGATCCAATGAGTGTTTAAGATATGTGGATGGATAAAAATTGGAAAAGGGAATGACAACCCACTCCAGTATTCTTGCCTGGAGAATCCCATAGACAGAGGAATCTGGTGGTCTACAGTCCACGGGGGTCGCACGGAGTCAGACAAGACTGAGCGATTAAGTATGCATGGATAAAAATACAATGTAAATAGGTATCTTTGCTTTGTATGAGCAGGGGATGCAAACTTAGCCTGCCCAGAGCTATTTGCCTGGTATAGCCCTGGTTTACACCACTTACCGCAGAATAATTACAAATAGCTCCTCCTTTTGTTCTCAGAAGTACCCTGGCTTGAACATTAAATTGTATGGACACCCCTGTACAATATAGCATACACATCTTAGAATCCTCTATATTTAAAAATACAATGAAAGCTGAATGGAGTTTTGTCAACCGACTAGGTTGAATAGCTGAATCCTGAAGCTAAAACACCTTTGCATTTACCTCTAGTGAATGATTCCTTGTAAGGTGCTTGTGAGAGCTTTCAAAGGACAAAGAGACGGGGGCTTCAAGAAGTTTGCAGAACAGGCGGTGTGAGTTTTTGTACCTGTGTGGTGATGTTCATATTTGTGTGTGATACTGTCTGAGACTTGTTTTCATTACATCACCCTGCCTGGAACTGCTTGCATGACAAAGACCTTCAGTTCTCACTTCCTTCTAACAACTGGAGGCGACAGACATATTTCCACATAATTAGTCACAAATAAATTTACTTAGGTCAGTTTGCAACAGGTACCTTGAGGAAGTCACGAAGTTTGACACTAGGCACACACCTCATACCTCTGAAAACCCTGGAAAGAAAGCTGAATGGCAAAAAACTGACAGGAAGAACTGAAGTTTACCAAAAAAAAACACAGTGAGGAAGGCAGTCAAATGCTTCAGTCCCTGAGACAACGACACGACAAGGACAAACAACAGGAATGAAATACCTTAAAAACTCCCATCTCCGGGAATTAAATCAGCCTCTGAGTTGGAAATCTTGTGATGAGCTGGATAACAACAGACTCAAACATTGTACAAATGAAACACAGCAGAGCTACCAAGAAGGTTCACGAAAGGTCTTCAAAGGAAACAGGGCTTCCTTTCACACAGACACTGAGAGCTCCTCTCCACCCCTCCTCACAGATGCAGAATGCTCAGGAGCAGTGCCAGCTGCACCATGCGCTCATTTCTCTTTACTCTCTCCTGCTATTATTACCTATAAACATGACACAGTGTGCGTGGATATGTGTTAAGGGCAAACGTACTTCGGTACTTTTGTCGCTTTGGAGCAAAACATGGTGAAACCAAAATGCACCCAAGAATTCCTCAGTCCCATTGTTAGGACCAAACTGAAGCCAGGACAGGCTCTAAGGGTCAGGCTAGGCCTGAGGTTTAGTCTCTAGGAAAGCTGAGGCACTGGGAACTCCCGAAGGCAGTGTAGCTCGACCAATCAGAAAAAATCCCGGTAGCCCCCCGCCCACGCCAGACCTGAGCCAATCCGGATAGGGATGTGAGGTTTAAAAGTCCCACGCGTGCATAGTTTAACCAATCAGCTATGCTGTTACAGGAACAAAGAACCGTCTGTATAAAAGTAGATGTGATTCAGAGCTCAGGGCTCTCCTCAAGACTCCACTGCGCTGGGTGAGACTTGAGCCCTAGCTCAAGCTAGCGATAAACCCCTTTATGCTTTTGCATTGCTGTGGATGTCTTATTCTCTCAGTTTGGGGGACTCGGACACTGGGCATAACACCATCAACTTTCAGTCATATTCTGTTATGGCAAGTATATTAAGCTGTGTGCTGACACAGGGCCTAATCTTATATAGATAAATATGAATATGCGTGTATATGTGTACATTATGAAATGAAAATACCTCCTGCCATATGAAATGTCACAGCCATCAGTGATTCCTGGCCTCCAAATGTGAATGAAGTCTCCCCAAACTGGGATCCAGTGGATGCTGCCATCCCTCCCCCCACATAGAATGCTAAAGCCCTTAAATGATACCTGATCTTTGACATTCAGACTGACTGCTCCCTTTGTTGCAAACTTGTATATAGCCCAACTTCCCCTCCTGCCTCCTTGGAGCAGTTTCATCAGAGCTACTGAGATGCTGTCTCCCGAGGGGTTTGGAGTCCTAAACATTCCCACCAAATAAAAGAACTCTCTACTCTCAAGTTGGGACTATATTTTTTAGTCGACAGTATAAAATCATGAAGGATGTTGTCAAATACAATACAAGAAGAGGAATAATATGGATGCAACTTCATTGTAAAAGGCAAAAAACATCATAGATACAGCTTATGAGGCATTATCATTGATTTTCTTTTAAGAAGATCCCAACCTAACGGAACAACTAAACACAACTTATAATTCCTCTCAATGCACTGATCTCTAGAGTTGAACTTCTGAGTTGGAAATCTTGTTTACACCTGGCTTAGGCAATAATGACAAGCTCTGACATGCTTCTTCCGGTCAGGACCCCAAGCAAAGCCTACCAGAGCTGCTTGCCAAATCCCGTCCCTGAGACTGAGACGAGCATCCCAGGGACTGGGGCCAGACCAAAGTAACAAATCATGTGGAACTAAAACTAAAGTTTAATGGGGTTAGGGATTGCATAAGATCCTTAGTGTCAATATATTTCCTCTAAACATTTGAAAAGGAAAATTGAACATATTCAAGATTCTCTCTTAGGAATACCCGCTCAGCAGAGAATAGCACAACTTAATCTAATACACAATATAAAAGACCTCATTTGTCTATATACATGAAAGGGAAAGAGAGATCAAGAGAAACTAAATAAGGAAAGATGGAAAAATCTATTGAGCATGTACACTTACTAAGCATCTTTAAAATATCTTCTTTAATTTAATCTCATTTTAAATTAACTACTTTTGTAACTTATTTCTCAGACAGGCAAATGCCATTATCCTCAGCTCCCAAAGAAGGGCTCATTAGCCAGAATACCTTAGGAAGATGTCTTTTTCTGAAGAGTTACTGCTTTCTGTAGTGCACACGATGTTAATGTTAACCATTTTGCCAACTTACTTGATCATATAAGCTCTTGAAAAATTTTTATGACTCAAATGTTTTTAACAAAGGGATAAATCCTCCATATACTTGCCAGAATAAACATAATAACTAAATGAAAATGGAGGGACCCTCTATACTAATACCGTCATATGACTGAAGAATAAGAATTGCTAAGGTTATCTGCCTTCCCACTGGCCACGTCCAGAACTTGAGTGAATCTGGGGAAAAGGAAGCCCACATGACTGAGAAGACTGCATCCCTCTCTGTGAAAATAACTCTCTACTAACCTTAAAATTTATCTTGCAATGCTGGCTTCCCCATTCTATCATGACTGTTTTCAGATCTTCCTGTGTGCATGCTAAGTCACTTCAGTCATGTCCAATTCTTTGCGACCCTGTGGCCTGGCACCTGCCAGGCTCCTCTGTCCATAGGAGTCTCCAGGCAAGTTACTGGAGTGGGTTGTTATTCCCTTTGCCAGGGGATCTTCCTGACCCAAGGATCAAACTTACATCCCTTCTTACGTCTCCTGCATTTGTAGGCGGGTTCTTTAACACTAGTGCCACTTGGGAAGGCCCTAACTCTCCTCAAATCCACATTCCCCATTTACCCTGCTGGCAGTTTCCAGCATATGATTGCTTTTCCTGCATCTTAGAGCAAACTGAGCTTTTGGCAAGAAGTACCCCACAATTCTTGCCACCAAATCTACAAGTCCATTTGCCTATTTCCAGATTCATCCTGTCACTCATGTTTAAAGGGAATTAGAATCTTTGCTCTTTTAAATTCTTGTACAGCATCTTTCTTCCAACACTAGGCTATAAGCTTCATGAAGACAGTTGCACTGGCCTTCCTTTTTTTTTTAAATTGGAGTAGAATTGCTTTATAATGTTGTAAAGTTTTTGCTATACAACTAAGTGAACTAGCTACCCCTCCCTCTTGAACCTCCCTCCCTCCCTTCTCAGTCTTCTCTATATCCCTGGGTTCTAGCACATGTGGCATGTACTAGTTAGTCAACATCAGAACAAACTGTGGAAAATTCTGAAAGAGGTGGGAATACCAGACCACCTGACCTGCCTCTTGAGAAATGTATATGCAGGTCAAGAAGCAAGTTAGAACTGGACATGGAACAACAGACTGGTTCCAAATCGGGAAAGGAGTACATCAAGGCTGTATATTGTCACCCTGCTTATTTAACTTATACGCAGAGTACATCATGCGAAACGCTGGGCTGGATGAAGCAGAAGCTGGAATCAAGATTGCTGCGAGAAATACCAATTAACCTCAGATATGCAGATGACACCACCCTTATGGAAGAAAGCGAAGAACTAAAGAGCCTCTTGATGAAAGTAAAGGAGGAGAGTGAAAAAGCTGGCTTAAAACTCAACCTTCAGAAAACTAAGATCATGTCATCTGGTCCCATCACTTCCCCGCAAATAGATGGGGAAACAGTGGAAACAGTGAGAGACTTTATTTATCGGGGCTCCAAAACCACTGCAGATGGTGACGCCAGCCATGAAATTAAAGGATGCTTGCTCCTTGGAAGAAAAGTTATGACCAACCTAGACAGCATATTAAAAAGAAGAGACATTACTTTGCCAACAAAGGTGCGTCTAGTCAAAGCTATGGTTTTTCCAGTAGTTGGTGATGGACAGGGAGGCCTGGCTTGCTGCAATCCATGAGGTTGCAAAGGGTCGGACACGACGGAGCGACTGAATTGAACTGAGTAAATCAACAAATATTTGTTGAACAGTGAATAAAAGAAAGATCTCCTGGTTTCTCCTTCAGACTTCAATAGTTATTTTTCTCCTTTTGAGACAATGGGAAAGCAATGGCAATAAAAAAAAAAATCTGAGGAGTAGAGGCTCTTATAAATGCTGTAGGGGAAAAAAGTTTAGCAGTTAATTTAGCAGTGGGCCCCAGGACACTTTTCTCTAAATAAGCAAAGTGTTCTATATAAAATACTTTAACCCACTGACATAGCAACTCGACTTACAAATATGGCAAGACTACCTGCTTACAGTCCACAGGGTTGCAAAGAGTCTGACATGACTGGAGCAACTGAGCACGCATGCATGTACATACCTGCTTATGCATCTTGATTTTAATGTTTAGTATGTTACACAAACAAACAGAAAAACCCCCTCAATTTGGCAAAGTTGAGTTCCAACATTGCTGCGATACGAGATTACTGTACAGTTCAGGTCCACTCTGGATTCCATATGAAGATTTAAATCAGAGCCCATTCCTCAGCATCATCCAAACATTCATCAAAACAGACTCCCAATTCTAACCGACTAGACTTATAGCAGGCAAAAGTTTAAATCTAAATTTAAAAAATTATAAAGTATCATTTATAATCTGTTTCATGCACTGAATTTCTAGCCAATGCAATACTCTTGTTCTTCTCTGGATCCCTTTGGTACATGAATTGACAATTTCTGAAACCTCCAACACAGACTAAGGGAGGGACCATAAAAATATTCACCAGGAAACACACATCTGACAAAGAAATGCCTCAGAAATGCCACAGAAATGTAATCCATGTAAAAGCACATGAGCAAACACGTACACACATGTACTCTTCAGGAGTTCTCAATTTTTTGTTTCTTCTGGCTTAAATGTTGAGAGGAATGAGAGAAATTTCACAAAGGAATCTAGTTAAAATTTTAAATTTACCCAAGAGGTAAGTCTGAAGAGACTGATGATCGTCCATTTCTATCTTCAGTACCACATCACAAAATGTTTTGAAAAATGAACACTGTATGCGCCATCTAACACACTTCCTACATTGCATCCCATTTTAATAATTTCAGAAAACCTTATAATTTTAACAGGAGGGAGTCACATGTTTATTTATCTTAGAAATATGATGACAAATTGAAATTACATTGGAGTAACTGTGGTTAAGGCATACAGAAATAGAGTAGTGTGGCCACTGAGGATCTGTTCTCAGACATGTCCCTGCTCCACTGAGAACATGAATTTTTTCTGAATGGTATCAAACCCAAGGATATCACCAACCATATTTAGAACACTTTCCAGCTATGACTTCAGGGTTTCAAGGTCTTTACTGTAACCATGCCTCAACTTCAGACCCCCAACCAATCCTTGCTTAAGAAGCACACTTACTTCTAGATAACTCCAATTATAATTCTTGAGAAATAATTTATGTCACTCACTGTGGCCTTGCAGTTTTTGCCTTGATAAGTTTCCTCCATTTTGTAGTCTATGTTCAAGTGCTTCTGAAATCTGTGTCTCTTGGGCTCTAGTCCTAGCAAACTACAAATAAATGTGTCTTTATCGCAATCAGGTCTCCATTTCTGCAGTTTTGGTTAACAAGTCCATATGTCTGTGTGCATTCATGCTATATACATACATGTTATATTCAGGAGAATTTCAACCATATTTTTAGTTTCAGAGGTTTTGAATCCTTGGACTCCTGTGTGGGTAACTACCTGACTCTTATTTGAAATTTCAGTGCATAAAGACATGTTTCCCAGTATTTCCCTGGTGGTCCAGTGGCTGAGTCTCCACACAACCAATGAAGTGGGCCCAGGTTCAAACCCTGGTTGGAGAACTAGATCCCATATGCTAGAATTAAGAGTTGGTATGCCACAACTCTTCAGAGTCCCCTGGACTGTAAGGAGATCAAACCAGTCAATCCTAGAGGAAATCAACCCTGAATATTCATTGGAAGAACTGATGCTGAAGCTCCAATACTTTAGCCACTTGATCAGAAGAGCCGACTCACTGGAAAAGACCCCAATGCTGGGAAAGTTTGAAGGCAGGAGGAGAAGGGGATGACAGAAGATGAGATGGTTGCATGGCATCACCAACTCAATGGACATGAGTTTGAGCAAGCTTTGGGAGATGGTAAAGGACAAGGAAGTCTGGCGTGCTGCCATCCATGGGGTTGCAAAGAGTCAGACATGACTGAGAGGCTGAACAACAAATGCCACTAAAGATTCTGCATGCTGCAACTAAGACCTGGTACAGCCAAATAAATAAACAAATATATTTCTTAAAAGATTATTTTTTCCTGGTACATTCTTTTTCGTATAACTAAAACATTAGGCACTGGGAGTCAGTTACATTCTCCACGTCCATAAATAATATCTTTATTCTTAGGATCTACTTTAACTATAAATATTTGATCCAGAGAATTATTATTTTAGAAAAGATGTATATCCAACTCATCCATATTTCTAGTTGGAATCAAATTGCCCCAAATTACTTAAGCTGTTCTTTTAAGACCGCCAGAAATATTTCTGATCTTCATAAAACCTTCACAGATCACTGAAGTTATCTTCTCCCAAAAACATTCCCATCTCACATGATCATGATTTTCATATTTTTTGTACACCTATGAAAACAGGCTTATGACTATTCAGCCAAGGCCTCTGGTAGAAAGCTGTCCCTTCATCTTCAGTAATAGTTAAGGAGTTGAAGAGTCAGGAGATGAATAGACACAATGACTGATTCCATTTACCATCTGTTCCCCCTCCAAATGCCAGCCACACACATTTACAACACTGTTTCATCCTATAAATCATTCAGAGTTTCTACGGTGCTGTTATTCAATAATCAACTCTGAAATTAGCATAGGTTTGGGGGGTGAGAGAGGTGTTTGTATAGGGGAGATTGGGAGCAATGTGGGTAGGGAAAAAATTTTATTTCCAATTTCCAATTTCTGAGGCTAGAAAAATCTAGTCTGTTTTCACACCTTGGTCCTTCACCAACTCAACGGACATGAATTTGAGCAAACTCCGGAAGAGAGTAGAGGAGCCTAGCGTGCTGTAGTCCAAGAGGTTGCAATGAGTAGGACACAACTTAGCAACTGAACAGCAATAGCCTGTAGGAGTTGCCCTCAGAGAGTCTACGGTTCAGTCTACCACTGGATAGGGAATTATTTTCCCATCAAAGAAAAGGTGAAACTGTTTCAAATCCAGGGTTAAATTTCAGATCAATAAAATATTAAAGTTAAAAAAAAATAGAAAAATTCTATAAAGAAGCATACAAACAGCAAAACTGACCAACACACAAGCTTTTACATGATCACTCTGTTTGTCCTAAAAGGGAAAGAAATAAGTTCTAAGAGGCGGGGGGGGGGGGGGGAGGTGGGTGGGCAGGAAAGTTAATCATATACAAGAGCTCTCCTTTTCTCACCCCTCAGTGACAGCTACAAGTTGGTCATTAAATGGGCACTGTGGAAGCAGAGAAGATGGTGTGCTCTTTCTGAACAAAACCCTGATGTCAGCCAAGAACTGAAATCACTTCTGGCTTCACACTGGGAAAATGTGCTTTAAATTTGGCTGTGGTTGTTTTCTCTGATGGTCAAGGAGAGTATGCTAGTGATTTGTGCTTTGGCATTTCCACTGCACACTGACAGACTGCTCCTTTTAAGCACATACTCAAGTGATTTAGACAAAGTCCTGTGTATGACTGTAGCTTCACTAGAAATCCTAACAGTTCCTGGAAAAGTATGTGCTAACCCAGTAAAAAAAAGAGAGACAGCAGGCATGAGTGATCAACTTGGTGCAAATGCTGCATCAGGAATATTAATCTTGTGCTTCAAATGCTACTTTCATCTCTATTATCAAGGGATATTTTATAAGCACAACTCTTTGTAACACCTGTAACCTTTCCATTGGGCATAGAAGAACAGTGTTCTTTTATACTGTTCTTTTATCACTGTTCATCACCCGCAAAGCTGATGACAATCTCCGAAACAGAGATAACTGCTCTTTAATCATTCAATACATTTTTTTTCTTTAAAAGCCTTTATAGCCATTACTTATCTACGTTATACAAAATTCTGTCCTAATCATGCATGCTATCTATTCAATCTTGCTTTATTTCTTATTTTTGGCTGTGCTGGTTCTTCATTGCCGCATGGCTTTTCTCCAGTTTTGGCAGCTGGGGGCTACTCTCTAGCTGCAATGCACAAGCTTCTCATTTCCGTGGCTTCTGCTGTGGAGGACGGGCTCGAGGGTAGGCGGGCTCAGTAGCTGAAGTTCTCAGGCTCTGAAGTACAGGCTCCATAGTTGGCACATGGGCTTAGTTGCTGCTCGGCATGTGGGATGTTCGGGGACCAGGGATTGAACCGGTGTCTCTTATGTCTCCCACACTGGCAGATGGATTCTTTAACACTGAGCTACCAGGGAGGCCCTCAAATCTTACTTCAAGCATAAGATATCAATTTAGATAAAAGGCTATGTGTGGACTATTATATTTTCTAATGATAAAATGTGATGAATTAAACTGCATAGCTGTGGGGTTAATCTTACTTTTTTGGGGGGGAAGGGGGTGGAGCTGCAGTTATTTTAAATGTCTATGTTTCTCCAAAAGGGAAAATGTTACAATAACTTCAGAAATCCTTATAGGGCACAGTGCAAACTTGAGCTGCTGTTTAAAATTACCCAAGACCCATCAGATAAGAGGAAACCACTGGAGAACCAGGAATAAACACATTCCTACTTTTTGGAAAATAACCCCATACGTTAAAAATTTGAAATTTCTAACAAACACTAGAAAACAATATCTTTGGGCAACAATCTTCTAACTCATTTTTAAAATTCCAACAGATAAAGTTCTAAGATGTTATTGAAGGCTCTGTGCCTATTTGGATACACTTAAAATGTAAATAAATCTCATTTATTGGCATTTTCCCCTCTTCCCCCACTTCAGATTTTAAAAAAAAAAGAAGAAGAAGAAGAAACACACAACCTATGCAAACTTCCGGCTTATATAAAGTATCTGTGCAGGGCAGGGACAGGGCCATCAAAACATCAAAACTCACTTGATCACAAGCAAGGGAGTTTCCAACAGGTGGGGTCCCAGTGGCAGGGCGGGGGTCGGACAGGGAGAATCTGTATACTCACCGCAGAGACTCCTCCAGCCCCAGTCACAGAGGCAACTGCCTGGGAGAGAGAGAGAGACCTCTAGGATTATGCAGGGGTTTTAGCATTCAGGCTGTTTCTGGACAGAGGAAAAATACTACCATAAAGGCTGGTGATAACCTTATACTGCAAATAAGAATGAAAGAGAAAGGGGCTTACAAGCTGGGGCTTTCCATGTGCCTCACCTTTTAATCCCCAGTTTAATCCATACACAGACTCGATGAAGGGTCATAGCCTTCTGTCCTAAGCAGCCTTCAATAGGCTACGTAACTTTCCCAAGCTCACATGGTAAAAAAATGAGGCAGTGAAGTTTCTGCTCACTGGACAACACTGCCACTCACATCCAAGTAACTGGGACATGGAGTGTTTGTCCGGATACTCAGGTTTCCCCTGAGTGATCCTCTAGACAGTGCTTTCTCTTCCACAGTTCATAACTTTCCAGACTTTCAGAAACCTCTGGTTTGTCTGAGTTCAAAGAATCACCCTTCAAGGCTCCGGCAGGTACACAATGGTCTGGAATAATTGTTTTTACTTCTCCAAAACAATTAACAGAGCTATTTCTGGCTGTCCCTCAGAGCTTTAAAGTCCTATACCGTGTGAGCTGCACCTCACTTCTTCAAGTTTAAGTATCCCCCAGGAATACCAGAAATTTCTTAATATTAACACACCTAACACTTATCCCACTTCCTATTTTTCATATCTAAGCAGCACCAAAATTGAAAGAGTATCTCACATTCTCTAATCTGGCTCCTTTTTGCCACGTTCTCTTCCCTGCCTCGGTTAGACTTTTCTCGTCTTTGGCCTTGAGTATATGCAGGGACCTACATATTGGTATGACCCCTCCTCACATCAATGGCTTTTCCATACTATAGCCATCATCTTCCATTCTAGTGGCTATCCCCTCAGACAGCCTCCTCTGGTTGCTCAGGCTGGACTGGGTATCCTCCCCTGGTTTTCCAAACCCCCTGCACACATCATCCTATCACTGATACATGATATTTTGATTTTGATTCTGAGTCTCAGTCTATACCATGGGCTTTCTGGTAGCTAGCAGAAATGCAACTTGACATGCCTGTCCTTAATGGGAAGAAAAAAAGTCATATAGACGGCAGCCCACCAGGCTCCCCCGTCCCTGGGATTCTCCAGGCAAGAACACTGGAGTGGGTTGCCATTTCCTCCTCCAATGCATGAAAAGTGAAAAGTGAAAGTGAAGTCGCTCAGTCATGTCTGACTCCTAGCGACTCCATGAACTGCAGCCTACCAGGCTCCTCCACCCATGGGATTTTCCAGGCAAGAGTACTGGAGAGGGTTGCCATTGCCTTCTCCGCAAACATACATATAAGAAGGAAGTACTCCACAGTCATTAGTATCTCAATCTTTCTTAGGCTTTAACTATTTAATAGTTCATTTAACAAATACTTACTGGACTTATACTATATACCAGACACTCTATTAGGCACTATAAGGACAGAGATGATTAGGATACAGTGCCCTGCAATATGGTAAAGGAGTCGGACATGCAAACATAATTGTTAGGTGATAAGGTAAGCACAAGATTCTCTGAAAACACAGATCAAGAAGACAGATGCATTCCTAAAGATTTGGAGAAGACGGCATAGAAGCCTAGAGGCCTGGGTTAAAGGCAGTTATACTGGTAGTTTATCAGCAGGAGACACAGGGCAGGATAGCTGCATATGCTTTGCAAGTAACAAGTCAATCAAGCCAGTAACAGAGCCCTGGTGGACCAGCTCTGAAGGAGAAACCACCTGAAAGGTCACCTTCAATCCTAATGGTACGTTCACACATCAGGATCACCATTAACACTCTTTCTAAATAAGCTAAACATGCAAAAACAGTCAGCTTCTCTCAAGCCACAATTATAGTAGTATTTCCCTCAAACTTAGTAAAAATTATAAAATATTTTTTCTTTATGAATACTAGAAAGGCAATTCTGTGAGGACTGAGTAAGCAAAACTTATGGATATCAAACACTATTCCCTTTACAATTGAAAAGTAGACAGCAGTATCTTTTGTTTAAAAAGAATTGTGAAAAATGTTAGAACAAATATAGAATAGCTTGCTGCTGAATATATATATACATGTATGAAATATATGCACTCGTGCTTATTTCTATTAGCTTGAGTGTTTAGAGCTGCTTTATGTCTGGAGCTTTCTTCAACCAACATACTCAAAGCAAGCAGAATAGACAATATGAAAAAGTAACCCCTTCGCTAGCCTTACCAGAGGATTAGCAGATCTTGGTCCAAGCCTCTTTGTTGGCAAATTCTATAACTGAATAAACAGAGAGACAAGATCTACAAGGCCTCAGCACTTAGAAAATTATGACAGTGGGAAGAATGAAGAGCTGAGGTCTAAATCCTTTAAACGGGAATAATCTTTGAAGAAATCTGGCAATCTCAGTCCACTGTATTTAAGGGAATGCTTTTTTAGATACTCTGATGGATTCAAGTACTCTGAAGCAGGACCACAAAGAGCCAACCAGAATATACTGTCAACCAGAGCCTTGGCCTGAGTTAATAACATTCTACTGGCCTGAGAAAACAACATATATGAAAAAGATACCAGAGCCAGCTTTTGTTGAACAAAGGATCCATGGCTCCGGCAAGTGTTTATCATTTAAACCGTACTTCCAATTATATGACGACAAGCACAGTCTATGAAGAGAGACACTTATAATAACTGCCACATGATCTGCCTATCTTATCAAAGGCAAGAAAATGATGGGCTCTGTGCTTGTGCATGAGCACTTTTTATCCAAGTCTTTGATTTGTATGTGTTCAGTCCAAATTCTCATGCATAATCTGGGAGTCTAAAGAGCTTCGTAAGTACTAGGCACAGATATGCAATTTAAAGTTGCCCTACTGAGCCAGTTAAACGTTCTTCTCTTACAAAGTATTCATTTCTTGAGTTCTTAAATAAGTGGAAAATTTAGAAAACATAGGAAAAAGATAGCTTTTCAAACAAAGAAACATCACACTGATCTGCTTCTATTTGCTCCCCAAGAACAGAACTCATTTCAACCTATTTCCTTTAAACCCTCTGTTCTCCTAACTTGGGCAAAGCACAGAGTAGGAGTTGGGAGGGGTTGTAAATTAGGTTGATTCCCTGGTGTGAGCCTCACTCAGCAGGGGTGTGTGGGGGGGCCAGGTATCCAGCTCTCCGAAAGGATAACAAAGGCAGTAAGTTCAGGGCATGAACCAGGCTTGCTGAAAAGGTTCCAAGCCAGCTCACACTGGCCATAGGGAACCTCCCCAAATTTCCCATGCCACGGTTCTCTCCACAGTTCTCTCCCTCACATTGCCAATGTGGCCATGCAAACTCGACTTGCCTGAGGAGAGTTGACTGGAGAAGCAATATGTTCTTTATTACTCCAGAGCTCTCAAACAGACACATTGAACTCCCCTCACTCCTTTCTTCCAATTTCCAACACCAACTCCTTACCTGCAACCCCACCCCACCCAAGTTTCCAACCAGCACTTCCCACTGGGAAGGCTGTGCCACACCTAGGTAGTCACAAATCCCTTCCACTTCCTGCCTAAATCAGACTTGACCACACACCTTCTGACCTAGCACATTAATTTCTATTGCTGTTCAGTTGCTAAGTCATGTCCAACTCTTTACAACACCATGGACTGCAGCCTTCCAGGCTCCCCTGTCCTCCACTACTTCCTGGAGTTTACTTTAATTCATGTCCATTGAGTTGCTGATACTATCTAACCACCTCATCCTCTGTTGCCCTCTTCTCTCACCTTCAATTTTTCCCAGCATCAGAGTCTTTTCTGAAGAGTCAGGTTTTTGCATGAGGTAGCCAAAGTATCAGAGAGAGCTTCAGTTCAGCATCAGTCCTCCCAGTGAATATTCAGGACTGATTTCCTTTAGGATTGACTTGACTGGTTTGATCTCCTTGCTGTCCAAGAGACTCTCATGAGTAGTCTCCAGCACCACAATTCAAAAGCATCAGTTCTTTGGCACTCAGCCTTCTTTATGGTCCAACTCTCACATTCGCACATTACTACTGGAAAAACCATAGCTTTGACTAGATGGACCTTTGTCAGCAAAGTGATGTCTCTTTTTTAATATGCTGTCTAGGTTTGCCATTGCTTTTCTACCAAGGAGCAAGCATCTTTTAATTTCATGGCTGCAATCACCATCCACAATGATTTTATAGCCCAAGAAAAGAAAATCTGTCACTGTTTCTACTTTTTTCCCATCTATTTGCCATGAAGTGATAGGACCATATGCCATGATCTTAGTTTATTAAATGTTGAGTTTTAAACAATTTCTTTCACACTCCTCTTTCACCCTCATCAAGAGGCTCTTTAATTCCTTTTAGCTTTCTGTCATTAGAGTGGTCTCCTCTGCATATCTGAGATTGTTAATATTTCTCCCAACAATCTTGATTCCAGCTTGTGATTCATCCAGTCCACCGTTTCACATGATGTACTCTGCACAGAAGTTGAATAAGCAGGGTGACAGTATATAGCCCTGATATACTTCTTTCCCAATTTTGAACCAGTCCCAGTTCTAACTATTGCTTCTTGACCTGCATACAGGTTTCTCAAGAGACAGGTAAGGTGATCTGGTATTCCCATCTCTTTAAGAATTTTCCACAGTTTGTTGTGATCCACACAGTCAAAGTCTTTAGCATAGTCAATGAAGTAGATGTTTTTCTGGATTCCCTTGCTTTCTCTATGATCTAAAGGATGTTGGCAGTTTGACCTCTGGTTCCTCTGCCTTTTCTAAATCCAGCTTGTCTCTCAGGTAGTTCTCAGTTCATGTAAGGCTAAAGCCTATCTTGAAGGATTTTGACCATTACCTAGCAAGCATGTGAAATGAGCACAACCGTATGGTAGTTTGAACATTCTTTGGCACTGAACGTTCTTTGGCATTGCCCTTCTTCAGGACTGCAATGAAAACTGACCTTTTGAGGCGGTCCTAAGATGGCGGAGGAATAGGATGGGGAGACCACTTTCTCCCTCAAAAAGTCATCAAAAGAACATTTCAATGCTGAGTAAATTCCCCAAAACAACTTCTGAATGCTGGCAGAGGACACCAGGCACCCAGCAAAGCAGATCATTGGCTTCAAAAACAGGTAGGAAAAAATATAATAAGACGAAAAAAGAGGCAAAGGCGGTAGGGAGGCAGCTCCGTCCCGGGAAGAGACTCTTAAAAAGAGAGGTTTCCAAACACCAGGAAACATTCTCGCAGCTGAGTCTGTGGCGAGCTTTGGAAGCACAGAGGGCAACACAACAGGGAGGAAAAATAAATAAATAATTAAAAGCAACAGATTACGAGCCCAACAGTAACTCCCCCAGTGGAAAAGCAGCTCAGATGCCTGCATCCGCCACTAGCAAGTGGGGGCTGGGTAGGGAGGAGCAGGAGGCGCAGCCTGCAGTGCTTTTTTGAGAACTGGGCCGGAAGGCACCACGCATGGACAGAGCGAACTAACTTGGGCTAGCAAACCAGACTGTGGGATAGCTACCATGTGAAACGCTCGAACATAAGACACCGCCAGGACCCTGCACAGAACAAAGGTTACGGATGGGAAACAGCTGGCTGCAGACCATCCCCCTCCAGTGACAGGCAGCCAGAGCCTTAAGGGTTGGAAGGGGGCAACTGCAGCCCAAGAGAGACATTACCTACCAAAATGCAAGCAGGCTTCTTTGTTAACTAAGACTTCTGGGGGTTCTGGACAGTCATCATCTGCCTGAGAAGGAACGCCAGCGGTACACCCAGAAAACTGAGCAGCAGGGGCAGGGAAAGGCCATAGTCGCAGCGATGGCGCTCGCCAAACTCCTGAGCTACTCAGACCTGGGAAGGGCACAAAACGCAGGCCCAACCAAATCTGCGCCTCTGAGGGCTTCCTGAGCGCCGAGCCTGAGCAGCTTAGACCGGAGAGGTGCATGAAGCCTAGGGCCGGCCTCAGAGGGTTCCCCGGCGGAGCTACGTAGAGCTTGAGCGGTGTGTGCCACGAGCAGGGGCAAGCCCAGAGTGGATGAGACACTGCAAGCACACGCCAGTAATATTTGTTTGCAGCATCCCTCCCTCCCCACAGCGTGATTAAATAGTGAGCCTAATGTGTCCACCACAAGATGGAAATCAGACACTGAAGAGACCAGCAAACAGAGGAAGTTAAACAGAGGGAACCACCTTGGAAGTGACCCCACACAACCCACAACACCAGAGAAAGGGCCAGTATACCTTTACTACTTTAACAATCTTTTTTGTTTGTTTGTTTGTTTTTTTGAGTTGATGGGGTTGAGTGATTGTTTTTTCTTTTTTTGTTTTCTTTTTTTTTAAACTTTCTTAAATTTTTAAGTACTCCATTTTTCTAATTATTATTTTTAGTAATAATTCTTATGGCTTTGTTTTTTTTGTTTGTTTGTTTTGTTTGTTTGTTTTTTCTTTCTTTTTTTCCTCTTCTTCTTCTTTTCTTTAATATAGTATTTTTGAAAATCCAATCTCTACTCCAGATTTTTAATCTTTGCTTTTTGGTATTTGTTGTCAATTTTGAAAATGTAAAAACCCAATCTTCAGTACGCAGTTTTACCTGAGAGCAAGATTACTGGCTTGACCACTCTCCCCTCCTTTGGACTCTCCTTTTTCTCCACCAGGTGGACTCTGTGTCCTCCCTCCCCCTTCTCTTCTCTACCCAACCCTGTGAATCTCTGTGTGTTCCAGACAGTGGAGAACACTCAGGGAACTGGTTACTGGCCAGATCTCTCTCTCTCCCTTTCATTTTCCTCTTTTATCCTCCTGGCCACCTCTGTCTACTTCCTCCCTATCCTCTTCCCTGTATAACTCCGTGAACACCTCTGAGTGGTCCAGACTGTGGAGCGTACATAAGGAAGTGATTACTGGCTAGCTTGCTTTCTCCTCTTTTGATCCCACCTCATCTCATTCCAGTCACCTCTAACTACCCCCTCCCTCTTCTCTTCTCCGTGTAACTCAGTGAACCTCTATGGGTGACCCTCAATGTGGAGAAACCTTTCATCTTTAACCTAGATGCTTTATCATCAGTGCTGTAAAGATGGAGAAGTCCTGAGGCTTGGGTAAAAATAAAACTGAAAACCAGAAACAGGAAGCTTAAGTCCAAATCCTAAGAACATCAGAGAAATCCTGAATTCAGGGAACATTAATCAATAGGAGCTCATCAAACGCCTCCATACCTACACTGAAACCAAGCACCACTCAAGGGCCAACAAGCTCCAGAGCAAGACATACCATGCAAATTCTCCAGCAACACAGGAACACACCCCTGAGCTTCAACATACAGGCAGCTCAAAACTACTCCAAAACCACTGACGTCTCACAACCCATTACTGGACAATTCATAGCACTCCAGAGAGAAGAAATCTAGCTCTACCCACCAGAACTCCAACAGAAGCCTCCCTAACCAAGAAACCTTGACAAGCCACTGATACAACCCCACCCACAGTGAGGAAACTCCATAATAAAGAGAACTCCACAAATTCCCAGAATATAGAAAGGGCACCCCAAACGCAGCAATATAACCAAGATGAAGAGACAGAGGAATACCCAGCAGGTAAAGGAACTGGAGAAATGCCTACCAAACCAAACCAAAGAGGAGGATATAGGGAATCTACCTGAGAAAGAATTCCGAATATTGATAGTAAAAATGATCCAAAATCTTGAAATAAAAATGGAATCACAGATAAATTGCCTGGAGACAAGGATTGAGAAGATGCAAGAAAGGTTGAACAAGGACCTAGAAGAAATAAAAAAGAGTCAATATATAATGAATAATGCAATAAATGAGATCAGAAACACTCTGGAGGCAACAAATAGTATAATAATGGAGGCAGAAGATAGGATTAGTGAAATAGAAGATAGAATGTTAGAAATAAATGAATCAGCGAGGAAAAAAGAAAAACGAATTAAAAGAAATGAGGACAACCTCAGAGACCTCCAGGACAATATGAAACGCTCCAACATTCGAATTATAGGAGTCCCAGGAGAAGAAGACAAAAAGAAAGACCATGAGAAAATTCTTGAGGAGATAATAGTTGAAAACTTCCCTAAAATGGGGAAGGAAATAATCACCCAAGTCCAAGAAACCCAGAGAGTTCCAAACAGGATAAACCCAAGGTGAAACACCCCAAGACATATATTAATCAAATTAACAAAGACCAAACACAAAGAACAAATATTAAAAGCAGCAAGGCAAAAACAACAAACAACACACAAGGGGATTCCCATAAGGATAACTGCAGATCTTTCAATAGAAACTCTTCAGGCCAGGAGGGAATGGCAAGACATACTTAAAGTGATGAAAGAAAATAACCTACAGCCCAGATTACTGTACCCAGCAAGGATCTCATTCAAATATGAAGGAGAAATAAAAAGCTTTACAGACAAGCAAAAGCTGAGAGAATTCAGCACCACCAAACCAGCTCTTCAACAAATACTTAAGGATATTCTCTAGACAGGAAAACACAAAAAGGGCATATAAACCCGAACCCAAAATAATAAAGTAAATGGCAATGGGATCACACTTAACAAAAATTATCTTAAACATAAATGGGTTGAATGCCCCAACCAAAAGGCAAAGACTGGCTGAATGGATACGAAAACAAGATCCCTATATATGCTGCCTACAAGAGACCCACCTCAAAACAACGGACACATACAGACTGAAAGTGAAGGGCTAGAAAAAGATATTCCACGCAAATAGAGACCAAAAGAAAGCAGGAGTAGCAATACTCATCTCCAATAACATAGACTTTAAAACAAAGGCTGTGAAAAGAGACAAAGAAGGCCACTACATAATGATCAAAGGATCAATCCAAGAAGAAGATATAACAATTATAACTATATATGCACCCAACATAGGAGCACCGCAATATGTAAGACAAATGCTAACAAGCATGAAAGGGGAAATTAACAATAACACAATAATAGTGGGAGACTTTAATACCCCACTCACACCTATGGACAGATCAACTAAACAGAAAATTAACAAAGAAATGCAAACTTTAAATGATACAATAGACCAGTTAGACCTACTTGATATCTATCAGACATTTCACCCCAAAACAATGAATTTCACCTTTTCCTCAAGTGCTCACGGAACCTTTTCCAGGATAGATCACATCCTGGGCCATAAATCTAACCTTGATAAATTCAAAACAATCGAAATTATTCCAAGCATCTTTTCTGACCATAAAGCACTAAGATTAGATCTCAATTACAGGAGAAAAACTATTAAAAATCCTAACATATGGAGGCTGAACAACACGCTTCTGAATAACCAACAAATCACAGAAGAAATAAAAAAATAAATCAAATTACACATAGAAACGAATGAAAATGAAAACACAACAACCCAAAACCTGTGGGACACTATAAAAGCAGTGCTTAGAGGAAAGTTCATAGCAATACAGGCATACCTAAAGAAACAAGAAAAAAGTCAAATAAATCACCTAACTCTACACCTAAAGGAACTAGAAAAGGAAGAAATGGAGAACCCCAGAGTTAGTAGAAGGAAAGAAATCTTAAAAATTAGGGCAGAAATAAATGCAAAAGAAACAAAAGAGACCATAGCAAAAATGAAAAAAGCAAAAAGCTGGTTCTTTTTGGATAAAGGATAAATAAAATTGACAAACCATTAGCCAGACTCATCAAGAAACAAAGGGAGAAGAATAAAATCAATAAAATTAGAAATGAAAATGGAGAGATCACAACAGACAGCACAGAAATACAAAGGATCATAAGAGACTACTATCAGCAATTATATGCCAATAAAATGGACAACGTGGAAGAAATGGACAAATTCTTAGAAAAGTACAACTTTCCAAAACTGAACCAGGAAGAAATAGAAAATCTTAACAGACCCATCACAAGAATGGAAATTGAAACTGTAATCAGAAATCTTCCAGCAAACAAAAGCCCAGGTCCAGACGGCTTCACAGCTGAATTCTACCAAAAATTTAGAGAAGAGCTAACACCTATCCTACTCAAACTCTTCCAGAAAATTGCAGAGGAAGGTAAACTTCCAAACTCATTCTATGAGGCCACCATCACCCTAATACCAAAACCTGACAAAGACGCCACAGAAAAAGAAAACTACAGGCTAATATCACTGATGAACATAGATGCAAAAATCCTTAACAAAATTCTAGCAATCAGAATCCAACAACACATTAAAAAGATCATACACCATGACCAAGTGGGCTTTATCCCAGGGATGCAAGGATTCTTCAATATCTGCAAATCAATCAACATAATTCACCACATTAACAAATTGAAAGATAAAAGCCATATGATTATCTCAATAGATGCAGAGAAGGCCTTTGACAAAATTCAACATCCATTTATGATAAAAACTCTTCAGAAAGCAGGAATAGGAGGAACATACCTCAACATAACAAAAGCTATATATGACAAACCCACAGTAAACATTATCCTCAATGGTGAAAAATTGAAACCATTTCCCCTAAAGTCAGGAACAAGACAAGGGTGCTCACTTTCACCACTACTATTCAACATAGTTTTGGAAGTTTTGGCCACAAGTATTTGGAAGTATTACTCAGCCATTAAAAAGAATACATCTGAATCAGTTCTAATGAGATGGATGAAACTCGAGCCGATTATACAGAGTGAAGTACGCCAGAAAGAAAAACACCAATACAGTATACTGACACATATATACGGAATTTAGAAAGATGGTAATGATGACCCTGTATGAAAGACAGCAAAAGAGACACAGATGTATAGAAAGGACTTTTGGACTCTGAGGGAGAGGGCGAGGGTGGGATGATTTGGGAGAATGGCATTGAAACATGTATACTATCATGTAAGAAACGAAGTGCCAGTCTATGTTCGATACAGGATACAGGATGCTTGGGGCTGGTACATGGGGATGATCCAGAGAGATGATGTGGGGTGGGAGGTGGGAGGGGGATTTAGGATTGGGAGCTCATATACACCCGTGGTGGATTTGTGTCAATGTGTGGCAAAACCAATACAGTACTGTAAAGTAAAATAAAGTAAAAATTAAAAAAAGAAGAAAAAGAATATAATCAATCTGAAAAAAAAAGAAAGAAAACTGACCTTTTCCAGTGGCCACTGCTGAGTTTTCCAAATTTACTGGCATATTAAATGCAACACTTTCACAGCATCACCTTTTAGGATTAGAAATAGCTCAGCTGGAATTCCATCACCTCCACTAGCTTTGTTCATAGTGGTGCTTCCTAAGGTCCACTTGACTTCACACTCCAGGATGCCTGGTTCTAGGTGAGTGAACACACCATTGTGGTTATCCGGGTTATTAAGACTTTTATTTTGTATAGCTCTTCTGTGTATTCTTGCCATTTCTTCTTAATCTCTTCTGCTTCTCTTAATTCCATACCATTTCTTTTATTGTGCCCATCTTTGCATGAAATGTTCCCTTGGTATCTCCAATTTCCTTGAAGAGATCTCTAGTCTTTCCCATTCTATTATTTTCCTTGATTTGTCTGCATTGCTCACTTAAGACTTTCTTATCTTTCCCTGCCATTCTTTGGAACTCTGCATTCAGATGGGTATATCTTTCCTTTTCTCCTTTGCCTTTCGCTTCTCTTCTTTTCTCAACTATTTGTAAGGCCTCCTCGGACAACCATTTTGCCTTTTTTCATTTCTTTTACTTGGGGATGGTCTTGATTACTGCCTCCTGTACAATGTCACGAACCTCTGTTCATAGTTTTTCAGGCACTCTGTCAGATCTAATCCCTTAAAGCTATTAATCACTTTCACTGTATAATTGTAAGGGATTTGATTTAGGTCATACCTGAATGGCCTAGTAGTTTTCTCTATTTTCTTCAATTTAAGCCTAAATTTCACAATAAGAACCTGATGAGCTGAGCCACAGTTAGCCCCAGGTCTTGTTTTTGCTGACAGTATAGAGCTTCTTCATCTTTGGCTGCAAAGAATATAATTAATCTGATTTTGGTACTGACCATCTGGTGATGTCCATGTGCAGAGTCATCTCTTGTGTTGCTTCATTTTGCACTCCAAGGCCAAATTTGCCTGATACTCCAGGTATCTCTTGCCTTCCTACTTTTGCATTCCAATCCCGTATGATGAAAAGAACATCTCTTTTTTTGGTGTTAATTCTAGAAGGTCTTGTAGGTCTTCATAGAACCATTCAAGTTTCACTTTTTTGGCATTAGTGGTTGAGGCATAGCCTTGGATTACTGTGATGTTGAACTGTTTGCCTTGGGAACAAATGGAGATCATTCTGTTATTTTTGAGATTGCACCCAAGTACTGCATTTCAGACTCTTTTGTTGACTATGAGGGCTACTCCATTCCTTCTAAGGGATTCTTGCCCACAGTAGTAGATATAATGGTCATTTGAATTAAATTTGTCCATTCCTGTCCATTTTAGTTCACTGATTCCTAAAATGTTGATGTTCACTCTCACCATTTCCTACTTGACCAAATCCAATTTACCTCGATTCACAGACCTAACATTTCAGGTTCCTATGCAATATTGTTCTTTTCAGCATTGGACTTTACTACCAGACATATCTACTACTGGGCATCATTTTCTCTTTGGTGCAGCCTCTTCATTCTTTCTAGAGCTTTCTCTGCTCTTCCCCAAGAATACTGGACATGTCCTGACCGGGGGGCCTCATCTTCCAGTGTCATATATTTTTGCCTTTTCATACTGTCCCTGGGGTTCTCGAGGGAGCAATACTGGAGTGGTTTGCCATTTCTTTCTCTTTTTATTACAATCTTATTTTCCCTTCCTGTGTCTACTTATTTCTAAATTACCATTAGATTCATTTTAATATTTTATTTGTATCAAACATATGAATGTCAAATACACACCCTCAAAAATAATAAGCAATTGGGGGGGAAATATATTTACACCTGCACCTAAAGAGACAATACTGCAAAAGTGTAAATCAAGAACAAGAAAGAAGATGGAATTAACTCTCAAACTACTCAAAATGAATGATGTTCACATTCATTTGCTTGTTGCATGCCAATAAACATATCTCAAATATTTGGTCATTGCCAACTAATAAAGCCCTAAGTTAAAAGCACTATATAAATGCTTTTTTATTATAAATTTATTTATTTTAATTGAAGGTTAATTACTTTTTAATATTGTATTGGTTTTTGCCATGCATCAATATGAATCCGCCACAGGTATACACGTTTTCCCCATCCTGAACCCCCTCCCTCCTCCCTCCCCATGTCATCCCTCTGGGTCGTCCCAGTGCACCAGCCCCAAGCATCCAGATTCATGCATCGAATCTGGACTGGCGATTCGTTTCATATATGATATTATACATGTTTCAATGCCATTCTCCCAAATCATCCCACCCTCGCCCTCTCCCTCAGAGTCCAAAAGACTGTTCTATACATCTGTGTCTCTTTCGCTGTCTTGCATATAGGGTTATCGTTACCATCTTTCTAAATTCCATATATATGTGTCAGTATACTGTATTGGTGTTTTTCTTTCTGGTGTACTTCACTCTGTATAATCGGCTCCAGTTTCATACACCTCATTAGAACTGATTCAAATGTATTCTTTTTAATGGCTGAGTAATACTCCATTGTGTATATGTACCACAGCTTTCTTACCAATTCATCTGCTGATGGACATCTAGGTTGCTTCTATGTCCTGGTTATTATAAACAGTGCTGTGATGAACATTAGGGTATGCTTGTCTCTTTCAATTCTGGTTTCTTAAAAGCAGAAGCTTTTAAGTTTAATTAGGTCCCATTTGTTTATTTTTGCTTTTATTTCCAGTATTCTGGGAGGTGGGTCATAGAGGATCCTGCTGTGATTTATGTCGGAGAGTGTTTTGCCTATGTTCTCCTCTAGGAGTTTTATAGTTTCTGGTCTTAGGTTTAGATCTTTAATCCATCTTGAGTTTATTTTTGTGTATGGTGTTAGAAAGTGTTCTAGTTTCATTCTTTTACAAGTGGTTGACCAGTTTCCCCAGCACCACTTGTTAAAGAGATTGTCTTTACTCCATTGTATATTCTTGCCTTCTTTGTCAAAGATAAGGTGTCCATAGGTGTGTAGATTTATCTCTGGGCTTTCTATTTTGTTCCATTGATCTATATGTCTGTCTTTGTGCCAGTACCATACTGTCTTGATGACTGTGGCTTTGTAGTAGAGCCTGAAGTCAGGCAGGTTGATTCCTCCAGTTCCATTCTTCTTTCTCAAGATTGCTTTGGCCATTCGAGGATTTTTTTATTTCCATACAAATTGTGAAATTATTTGTTCTAGCTCTGTGAAAAATACCGCTGGTAGCTTGATGGGGATTGCATTTAATCTATAGATTGCTTTGGGTAGTATATTCATTTTCTTTATATTGATTCTTCCAATCCATGAACATGGTATATTTCTTCATCTATTAGTGTCCTCTTTGATTTCCTTCACCAGTGTTTCATAGTTTTCGATATATAGGTCTTTAGTTTCTTTAGGTAGATATATTCCTAAGTATTTTATTCTTTTTGTTGCAATGGTGAATGGAATTGTTTCCTTAATTTCTCTTTCTGTTTTCTCATTCTTAGTGTATAGGAATGCAAGGGATTTCTGAGTGTTGATTTTATATCCTGCAACTTTACTATATTCATTGATTAGCTCTAGTAATTTTCTGGTGGAGTCTTTAGGGTTTTCTATGTAGAGGATCATGTCATCTGCAAACAATGAGAGTTTTACTTCTTCTTTTCCAATTTGGATTCCTTTTATTTCTTTTTCTGCTCTGTTTGCTGTGGCTAAAACTTCCAAAACTAAGTTGAATAGTAGTGGTGAAAGTGGGCGCCCTTGTCTTGTTCCTGACTTTAGAGGAAATGGTTTCAATTTTTCACCATTGAGGATAATATTTGCTGTGGATTTGTCATATATAGCTTGTATTATGTTGAGGTACGTTCTTTCTATGCCTGCTTTCTGGAGAGTTTTATCATAAATGGATGTTGGATTTTGTCAAAGGCTTTCTCTGCATCTATTAACATAATTATATGGTTTTTATTTTTCAATTTGTTAATGTGGTATATTACATTAATTGATTTGCAGATATTGAAGAATCCTTGCATCTCTGGGATAAAGCCCACTTGGTCATGGTGTATGATCTTTTTAATGTGTTGTTGGATTCTGATTGCTAGAATTTTGTTAAGGATTTTTGCATCTATGTTCATCAGTGATATTAGCCTGTAGTTTCCTTTTTTTTTGTGGCATCTTTGTCAGGTTTTGGTATTAGGGTGATGGTGGCCTCATAGAATGAGTTTGGAAGTTTACCTTTGCAATTTTCTGGAAGAGTTTGAGTAGGATAGGTGTTAGCTCTTCTCTAAATTTTTGGTAGAATTCAGCTGTGAAGCCGTCTGGACCTGGGCTTTTGTTTGCTGGAAGATTTCTGATTACAGTTTCAATTTCCATGCTTGTGATGAGTCTGTTAATATTTTCCCAGGTATTCTGAATATTCAAGAACTTACTGCCTTAGAGGGACTTCCCTATAGCTCAGATGGTAAAGAATGGACCTGCAATGCAGGAGAGCAGGGTTCAATCCCTGGGTCAGGAAGATCCCTGGGAGAAGGAAATGGCAACCCACTCCAGTATTCTTGCGTGGAGAATTCCATGGGCAGAGGAGCCTGGCGGGCTACAGTCTATGGGGTCACAAAGAGTCACCCAGGAGTAAGCAACTAACACACACTATCTTAAGGAGGTTGATGAAGATCCAGAAGCAGCAACCATAGACTTTAGAAGAAAATACTTTCTATCTTGTGTTCTTAGAGCCTACTGTTTAAATATTTAATTATTTAAAGCTAATAAATAAGAAGCTATTATTTCCTTTTAAAATCTCTTTTTAAGGAAGATAGGACATCTCTGATCCTATCAACAATCCTATCCTTGTTGATAGGATCAGAGGAAGATATGCCAATGAAAGGGTTTTCAAGTTACTAAAGGGTTTTCAAGTTTTGCAAAAAAAAAAAAAAAAAAATAAGGAATAGATCGTGTATAACTAAATCACTTTGCTGTATACCTAAAACTAACAACATTATTAACTATATGCCAATATTTTAAAAAGGCGAAAAGGAATAGCCAAGAGGCATCAAGAATTCACAATGGGCTCTATTACACACACACATTTTTTTTTACTTTATTTTATATACATCTTAGTATTAACACTATATTTAATAATATATAAAGTGAATACCAAAAAAAAATAGTACTAGCTTCATTTAATAAATAATTCACCTTCCTCACTGCCCAGCAATCTGTTATAAAGCAGATTTCATATTGATTGGCTTTGTTTTGGTGCTCTGTCTTTTGTTTGATTGACTCATGTATCCATTCATGAGCTGAAGAGTCTTAATTACTAAGGCTTTTAAAGAAATCCTTATAAAGTAGGTCCAATTCGGCCAACAGGTGTATCTTGATTTATACCAACTCCCCCTTCTGCTGCAGGTGTATCTTGATTTATACCAACCCCTTCTGTCAGACACAGAGTTCTGAATTATATTTTGTCATGAAATTTATATTGGGGTTTTATTAGAAATTTGCTGTGTATAGACACGTATTTGGGGAATACTAACGTTATCATTCCTAAAAGTCTTATTGGAATAATGATTACTCCTATAAAAAGGCTTAGTGCAATTCATTTCTTTATATTTTTTATGGCTACCAATAAAATGTATATTTTATCCAATAAAAAAAGTAAAGTAAAATATCTCTTTTCAAATTGCCCCAATGTTTCGTATGCCATTTACAGAATAATTATATAATGATAATAAAATACTAGAAAAATTTTCATGTTGAATGACCTATTTTATGTATAGTGTTTAGATTTTTACATTAAAAATGAAAGTTATGTTCATCTCTTAGTATATGACACTGCATTTCTTTAGACAGGTTCCCCTGTCCTATTAAAATAGTTTTTAAATTATAAAAGATTTACTATACCCAACTTTTTATAAACATTATTATATAAAGACAGGTACGTGTGTGTGTGCACACACATTTGAACCCTCTGATTAAAACATAAACCATACACATAAGTCTTATAAACACATTAAAATATTGAAAAAAATTCCAAAAAAACTAAAATGCCATTTTGCCAAACTATTTTCAAGCTGTCTCTCAGCAAAGAAATGTGGAATTTCTGCCAATCTCTTCCAGCTAGTCTGTCTTTAAACAATACTAGGGACTGACAATAATTTTCAACTAACAGATTTAGCCCGTCTAGTGTCCTGGGTCTAGTATGTTAAGAATTAAAAGTGGTAACTACACAGCTTGAGCTGTGATGCTCTGGAGATGGAGGCTGCAAGCAGACCACTGGCCAACAGTCTCTAAACAAATGGGGTGGCAGCAAGTTTTTGCATATGAAAATGTCTGATAAACTATGTTTCAAGCTCTTTATTGATTCAAAAGAGAATCCATATTCACCATTCATTGTTTGGTAACGTGTCTCAAAAAAGTGTTGACAGAGCCTCAAACTGTGAATCTAGGTCCAAAACAAGTATTTAAGATTTCAGCACAGAGTAGTTCTTATTATTAATATCCTTGAGTCGAATAGGCAAGTGATTTTCTCAGAATAATTTGAGGAAAGTTCAATTTGATCTTTATTTGGACACAAACAATCCTTCAGTCCCATAGTTGGCTGTGAAATAAACAGCTTTCTCTGAGTTATTGGTAAAGGGCTAGCAAAATTCAACCACCTCATCTCTCCATCTGCCTCTGTGTTGACAATGAACTGATCTATGCACAACGCATGACTCCAGCAAAGCTGTCTGTTCAAAGAATAGAACGGTATCTGCAAGAAACAATGAAGCAATTACTGAAACTGAGCACTAAAAACTGTCACCAATATCCACAATAATAAAGTTTTAAACTCAAAAAGATGTTAAAAAAAAAGACACCTAAAAATGATTCTGGTTTGGTCCCAGTGTGGCTGTGAAAGACTATTTGTCTATTATACACTGATTCACTGACAACTGGAGGGAAAAAAAATATAAATTCCAACAATTATGATGTTAATAATAATTTCATTTGCAGCAACATTCAAGAAGTTGATTAAGATGATCCTAGTGGGTGATTTAAAGTGAAAGGAAAAACACCCTTAGCATAATTTAATAAGTTCTTCAGACTGAAGCATATTCAAGAGTTTCATGAAAGACCTTCTCATGGCCTTTTAATAGCTCTTTCCAGTTCCAATTAACTTGTTAAATGCCAATTCTCATTACCTCATCAGAAATCTAAAGCCAGCCCTTTCTGATTAAACCATTAAATGACCATTAACAGCACAATGCCTAGTAAGTATTTATGGACAGTCCAACACATATAAGCAGCTCATAATTTTTCATGCCAATAGAACAGAAAAGCTGGAGTATTTTTCCAGTTAATTAAAAAAAAAAAATCAGAAATCCCTTCATCTTTGGGATACATGAGGTTACATTTACCTAACACATCACCCTGCCTAATTGTTTAGATTAGCATAACCTTTTTGTAGACCCTCAACAGAGATTGCAGAAATGTTGATTAACAGAGAATACATTTGCATGAAAGAGCCAGGTTGGTACTGAAGAAATCAGAAGGCACATGTCAAGTGTGAGCTGTGGCACCTGCCAATATGATGAGTAAAGTCATCCCCGTCATGAGTCACTCCAATGTCTGCAGACTTCTCCAATGGGCAAGCACCACACTGACAAGCACTGCCAATGTCAATCCCACTCTAACACTCATTGTCTACACAAATCTGCCTGCAACCTTCATTTCCCCACCTGCCCTCGAGGACCGGACAAGCCTGGCCCAAGGGACCAATGAGCACACCCAGGGGTCTGGTTCAAAATTCAGGGTGTGCGTACCTTCTCAAGACAGAGGACACCCACCCACTGAACTGTTCACAGGTCAGCTCGACCACATCCCTCCTTGGACTTGAATTTCTTGCATCTGTGAGTAACCTCAAATCCAAGAGAGTGACTCAATCTGCAGAGAAGGATCCACAGCTTCCCAAAACTTCTTTGCTTACAATGTTATACAGACTCCTGTGAATCGAATTTCTATGTACCTTTTCTCCATGAAGTCTTACAGACATTATCATTGAGAAAACAAATTAAAACAAGATCAACAAAAACTACCACTTAACTTACAGTTATAGATTACTATATTGAAGCAAAGGAATTATTAAGTTTCAGTCTCTTCCACAAATCAGATAAGTTGCTAAAACTTATTTCAATGAATATGTTACTAATAACACTTGTTTTTTTAGTCGAAACAGAGTTGACTTACATTGCTGTGTAAATTTCTGCTGTACAACATAGTGCTTCAGTTATACACACACACACACACACACACACATATATCCTTTTATATATTATTTTCATTATGGTTTATCACAGAATATTTAGTGTAGTTCCTTATGCTATAACAGTAGAACCTTATTGCTATTCATCCTACATCTATTTTAATATTTTTATGGACTCAGAAGCTTGTAATATATGAAGTTCTGTCAACTACTTCTTGAGATGCTAGGGTTGGTTCTGCTTAGAATTATACCTCTAATCAGAGGCAGCCAAATTTAAGATTTGACTGTGAAACAAAAAAAGAATTGCAATGCTAGTACATCTCTGTATTTTCCAATTGAGAGCTTATATCAGCAAACAGGAACAAATACTGCAGCGTCACATTCATATCAATGGTTTAGTGAAGATAGGGTATTATTTTTTTAAAAAAATGTTATCAGACTCTGCCTATTTATCCCTACCTCTTACAACACAGTATGTGGCACAAAATGGGTTCCTTAAATCTCTGCCAATCTCCACCCACACATTCTACAAACTTGCAGGGAATTTCCCTGATTAAATGCTCCTTGAGGTATTCTTGCTGCTGTTCAGCTGCTAAGTCATGTCCAACTCTCTCCACCTCATGGATGGCATGCAACACACCAGGCTTCCTTGTCCTTCACTATCTCCCAGAGTTGACAGTATTTTTAACTTATTCTAAATCATCACAGTATTTAAATGCTCAGTTTATAACTCTATCTATTCATATTTTAAAATACGGCTTATATAAGTTTTATAGTGATATTTTATGTGTATGTGTGTGCTAACTCACTTCAGTTGTGTCTAACTCCTTGGGACCCCATGGACTGAGCTCACCAGGCTCCTCTGTCCTTGGGATTCTCCAGGCAAGAACACTGGAGTGGGTTGCCATTTCCTCCTCCAGGGGATCTTCCCAACCCAGGGGTGCAACCCACGTCTCTTACGTCTCCTGCACTAGCAGGTAGGTTTACCATTAGCACCATCTTATGTTCTCAAATTATCTCATGCTTACATTTTTAAAAATTTCTCTAACTATACAATCCAAGGAAAGAAAAGATTTCCCCCCTTTTGTCCTTCAATATCTTTTCACTTATCTTCGTTTAGATAAGCAAAAAAGAAACACCAGCAGTTGCATTTGAATTGGCTTCTTTTGTCCTCTGAGGTCAGTTCAGTTCAGTAAAGTTCAGTCGCCCAGCCATGTCCGACACTTTGCGACCCCATGAATCTCAACACGCCAGGCCTCCCCGTCCATCACCAACTCCCGGAGTTCACTCAGACTCACGTCCATCGAGTCGGTGGTGCCATCCAGCCATCTCATCCTCTGTCGTCCCTTCTTCTCCTGTCCTCAATCCCTCCCAGCATCAGGGTCTTTTCCAAAGAGTCAACTCTTCTCATGAGGTGGCCAAAGTACTGGAGTTTCAGCTTTAGCATCATTCCTTCCAAATAACACCCAGGACTAATCTCCTTTAGAATGGACTGCTTGGATCTCCTTGCAGTCCAAGGGACTCTCAAGAGTCTTCTCCAACACCAACACCACAGTTCAAAAGCATCAATTCTTCGGCACTCAGCTTTCTTCACAGTCCAACTCTCACATCCATACAGAACCACAGGAAAAACCATAGCCTTGACTAGATGGACCTTTGTTGGCAAAGTAATGTCTCTGCTTTTGACTATGCTATCTAGGTTGGTCATAACTTTCCTTCCAAGGAGTAAGCGTCTTTTAATTTCATGGCTGCAATCACCATCTGCAGTGATTTTGGAGCCCCCCAAAATAAAGCCTGACACTGTTTCCCCATCTATTTGCCATGAAGTGATGGGACCAGATGCCATGAGGTCAATTCCCTGTAAATTTGAACCAAAGGATGAAACAGAGTAACTTTGATTTTCTTTTAGCCCCATGAATGCAAACTCCTCCATTATCGATTTTAACTACCTATTGTTACATGTTGATTACCGCCCCCCAAATCCATACCAGCTTCAATTTCTCCATAGTCCTCTCTCTGCACATGAACATTTAGCTACCTGACAGACATCTCCAGGTGTCTTGTACAGTCTAAGGGTGAACTCATCAAATTTCTCCCCAGCATGGTTGCCCCAGGCTCTTAGTGGTGGTCCCTCCACTTATGTAGCTCAAGTTTGAACCTGTGCCATCTCATGTGCCTTCCCTCTCTCATTTTCTGACCTGAATCAACCTCTATGTCTCCTTCTATTTCTTATATTACTCCTCATTCTATTCCTGATATTGCCTGATCCTGATTATTTCTCACTTGAGCTACTGCAGTGTCTCCCAGCTAGTCTCTCTAATTCTACCTTGCAGGGTAGAACTTATAACCTGCTCTCCACAGTGGCCAGCATAATCTATCTAAACCTAAATTTGTTCAGTAACTCTTCCAGTGAAGTCTTTCATAATCTGACCATAAATTCTCCCCTGTCATACTGGGCCTTCAAGAATCTGGGCACCGCCTACCTCTCCCTCTAACCTCTACACTCCCCGCCTCTTGAAAAGGCCTTCTTACTTTGTTCACCTAACATGTACCTATCTCTTAAGACTATTCTCGAAACTTAGCTCTTCCAGTGCTTTCATGGCCCTCAGTAGTGTGAGCAAGATTAGCCATCCCTCCTATAACCTACGTGTGCTTAGTCACTTAGCTGGTCCGACTCTATGTGGCCCTATGAACTGTAGCCTGCCAGGGTCCTCTATCCATGGAATTTCCCAGGCCATAACACTGGACTGGGGTGCCATTTCCTTCCCCAGAGGGTATCCCCAACCCAGGGATAAACCTGAGTTTCTGGGGTCTTCTACACTGGCAGGCAGATTCTTTAACACTAGTGCCACCTGGAAAGCCATCCTTCCTATAACTAACCTACCTACCCAGACCCATATTGCTGTCCCTATATTTAGCCTGTGAGCTCCTTTAGGGCAGGGCTTACAACTTAACATTTATATCCCCAGCTCATAATCCAGTGCTTCTCAGGAGGTAGCCTTCAATTAATATTGAAGAATGAATGAACATATGGAGCTCAAAAGTGAGAGCTAAAGATCTTTATCAGAAAATGAAAGTCAACCATCCTAGCTGCTATTTAATAAAGAAGGTCCTCCTACTACTTTCCCAAGGGCAAATCTGTATTTTTTTCCTTTGTCCTCTGTATCAATTTTTACATTGCTTCTTCTATTCCTGAAATAACTTCAATTATTTTGAGACTATCAGGATCACTGAAAGTGATATTTCTATGCTCTCTCCTCTTTGCTGCAAAAATCATCAGTATTTTCATCCATGGAAAAATGTGTCCCTCTGTGATTCCATTTATCTATGTGAAGGAGGTCTGGACCCTCAGCTAGTCTCTCTCCCTGCACCCCACACCTTCACTTTCAGCTCAGAAATAGTCCTTAGGCTGATTCCCTCCTCTAAATTCCCAGAGCCAGGTCTTTATCACCTCCCACTCAGACTATTTTAACAAACTCCCTACAAGAGTCTCCCCTCCTCTACCCTCTCCTCTGAATAACTCTTTATACTATTTGGGCCCTACCGGAAATCTGTTCATGCCTTAAAATCAACTCATGTGATGAAGAAAAAAGTGTAAACGTCTTAGCCTGCAAGTCCAGGCCCCAGTGCCACCTTGCTCCATTCTACCTTGCTAACCTCACCTGTCTTGCTGCATTCTAGACTCACATCCGTCTGCCAATCACTGATCACTTCTCATCAAGCTACGGTCTGCCACATCTCTCCAGTTTTGCTCATGCAGTTCCTTTGACCTGATCCCTTTGTCACTTTGAAAAATCTCTACTCACCCTTTTGGAAGATCCAGTTCAAATAAGCTTCTCCTCCATAAAACTTTCCAACCTACCCAAGTTACAAATAATGACTATTTCAGGCTTTCCATAGCATTTCGTTTAGACACCTGCATGAAACACAAAATACTGGATCTATCTCTACTATAAAAGGGAAACTCCACGCAAAAAAAAAAGTCTGTGAATTACATATCTTTGATTATTCACTACCTAAGATAAAGCCAAAGGCAAAACAAGTGCTCAAAAACAAAAGTTGAATCAAGCCATCTTCATTACAGAGCAAATTCTCAAAGGCAGGAACAATGTCTATTCATCCTTGCATTTTTAGGGGCACCTATCACAGCTCCAAGATTAAGACAAACTTGTGAAATAAAAAGAATGGCCTACTTTGGGGTCAAACACACAGAATAGCTAAATCAGTTAATGTCAGATATTTGGAAAACAGAAATATTTCCAAAATGATTTAAACACTTTTATTATGAAATACTTCTGGCATACAAACCCTATAGTATGCCACCGGCCAGGAACACAGTTATGGGTCTATTGTGAGATAAGAACCAAAATAAAGAATAATCATCTAGAAACTTTTATAGCAACTTGACAAGGACGACACATACACCATCCGTGGGTTTGTCTTAAGGTACCAGCTGGATCTTGTTGAATTTATATGGTAAGTGGCATGGATGGCAAGAGTTGCAGGCTAGCCATGGCTCAACAGGTGTGCATACCATTCGTGACAGATTGAAAGTGAAAAGAAAAAAAACAGTCTTTCACTCAGAGACAGTTTGGAAAACACGACCAAAGACAATAATATAACAATGTCCCATGTACCACAACCAATGTCTTCATACTCACCTTCCATATTTGCTTGAAACCTTTTTCTCCCATGACCTAAAATAATACAGACACAGCTGAAGCCACCTCTATGTATTTCTCCAATCCTTATGTCCTCCTTTCCTCTTCAGAGACAGCTTCCAAAATGACTTTTTAAATAGGTTACTAAATCCTGTTTGGTGCTTTCTTGATGGTTCAGATGGTAAAGAATCTACCTGCAATGCAGGGGACCCAGGTTCGATCCCTGGGTCAGGAAGATCCCCCGGAGAAGGGACTGAAAACCCACTCCAGCATATTCTTGCTTAGAGAATTCCAAGAAAAGAGGAGCCTGATGGGCTACAGTCCATGGGGTCACAAGAGTTGAGCAACAAATACAAATACAGACACTAAATCCAATTTAGTCGCACGAAATTTTCCTGCTGAGGCTGATGGCAATGTGTCACTAAAGAATACTAATATTTAACAGTGGTCGATGTTATTCTGAAGACTTCTGCCTGCTTAATATCACTCTATATGAACACCTGCGTTGTGTATCCTTATCTGTGATCCTCCGGCCACTGACAGACCTGAACTCCAAGCAAAGGAACATCTGCCACCGAAAACTTTAGCGAGAGAAAGACTTTCTTAAAATGCCCACAACCTGAAAAGAAAGATCAAAGAGCAAAGGGTGAGAGTGTAGAAAGATTCCCATTGATTTCCACTAATAAAACAGGCTTCCAGAGAACACTGGGCTGATGAGACTTAACTATCAAAGATGCATATTGCGCTGTTAGAGGTTAGCTTGGAGAAGACATGAGAGAATGAGAGAGAGAAAAGATGCCTGAAGTGATAGGTGGGAAATATGTGCTTTTCACAGAGAATTGCACTGTGAAACCCAACACGCTTCCTGAAATTCAAACCTCTGGTTTTTGCATGACTGCCAACTCATTTCCAAAGCATCCACAGCTCATCCAACTTGTTTGGCTAAGTCCTTATCAAAACTTTACAAAACTTTAATTTCAGCCTCATGAGCCCTGCAGCTGTAAATTAACTGAATAAAATTTACAGACATTATGCAGTGAGATAAAGCACTTTCAAAGCCTTTTCCCCATTCAGTTGACTTAGCTGCCAAGCATGCCAGTTTTGCTTGACATGAGTTCAGAGCCCCTGGAAATCTTCCTAATCCTACTCTCTAGGCCTTGTGCCTATTCATGGAACCATGTTAACCCATATCCGGAAAATTAATAAACCTCAGATGGGTTTAAGCACTCAGAAATATTCCCGATACTTCTTGCCATTCATTATATTTAGGCATCCTCTGCAATGGGAGAATCCTTCTCAAAGGGCCACAACAGCAGCAGATAAAATCCCTAAGGCTATTAGCATGCAACAAAATATCTCATTGAAGATTTCTGGGGTCTAAAGCCAAAGTCAGGAATTAAATTTACTGAAGGTGAAATTGCTTATGCTTTGGTTTAATACAGATATTCTCCAAACTGTTTTTCTGAACTCATCCATTTCACAATGAGAGTGCAAAAATTATCATGATTTTTAAACAGCCAAGGAAGTAAAACTACTCCCTTGTCTGCCAGCAAGCAAGCAGCTCACTGGCAGTTACATGACCCTACATCATACTAACAGAGAGAAGACAAAAGACTATTAATTTCTTAAAATGTATAGTCCTAATACACCAGGTGTCATAATTTATATACGATTTCCATGGTTACCAAGAAAGAGTTGAAATGTCCCCCTCTGGTTGATTTTCACAGCACAACTGTGACCACCTCTTCCAAAGGAGGTCAAGTCTTTCAGCTTCCATTTCCAACAATTTTATCTGCATGTGGACGCCTCCAAGCCCATCAGAGCTGTGGGGACAGAGGCTTATCTCACAAACTCTGAGATAAGCTTCCCCCTCATGGCCAAGACTTGGGTTTGAAACAACCTCTGATAACTGACTGGTAAGGGAGTTTTGTAGATTTTTGTGACCTCTCTGAAACATTGTTCTGAACAGTAAGGTGAGGATAACAACAGTGCTCAAGTAGGGTTGTTGTGAATGTGAAATAAGAGAAAGTAATGCAAGACCTGGGCACAGAACAAGTTCTAGATGAGAAAACTTTAGAAATGTAAATGTATCTATTTTTCCCTTCTTCAGAAAGGAAACCAAAAACAGAACCAACTTACTGCACTGCTGAATTGTACTTTAAAAATATGGCCCTTGCCAAGGGGGAGGTTGGGGTTGGGGAGAGATGGATTCTGAGTTTGGGATTAGCAGATACAAACTGGGGATGCATAAACAAGGTCCTACTGTATAGCACAGGGAACTATATTCAGTATCATTTTCCTTTGATAAACCATAATTGAAAAGAATATGAAAAAGAATGGTTATATATGTATAACCAAATTACTTTGCTGTACAGTAAAAATTAATACAGGATTATAAATCAACTATAATTAAATAAAATTTTACTAAATACAAGAACCAAGCAAGTTCACAATTTCTTCTTTATAACTTAATCACAGAAAAGATCAAAATATCAGGTGTTTGATGGCCATAAAAGTGATACCCCCTGCCTCTGCACTGCTCAGCAAGAACTGAATAGAGTAATTCCTTGTGATAAATGCTCACAGCTTCCCTCAAGAATTCTGGGCAGTGGGAAAATTAGCTAACTCAAACAAAGTTCATTAAATAAATAAAATTCTAACACTTGTCTCTTTGGACAAGAAACAGATGGAAACAATACAAAAGACTACTAATGCTTTGGCAAACTAATCATTCTTCCAAATGCCATTTACAAAAGCCCACCAGACCTCCAGCTGTGGCCATGCCATGGGAACGCCCTACAGCAATTGTAAGTGTATTTAACTGAAGAGCATAAACACGAGAGTATTTTTCAAAAAAGAGAACTCTCAAATAAACAAATCTAGAAAAGAATTACTATTTTTATCACAGAGCCATAGTTTCAAGTAGCCAGTGTTAATATGAAAAAATACATATGTATATAGTAACATATATATATATTTCAGGGAGAAGGAACCCTCCCCTCCCTTTTCTTGCGTTCTTGCGACTGAACTAATAATAAAATTGACGCAGTACAGATGATCAGAAGAGAAACAAATTTTATCTCATGTGTACAGAGGTCTCTTTAGAAATGGGACCTAAGAAGTCACCAAAGCAGGCAGTTTTTATACTTTTTTGGGCAAAGAAACAACAAACACATTTGTGATGAATCAACAGGACAAAGAAAGTTAGGCTTTGAATGCTTACTTAGTGAAGGATCTAAACAGAGTTTGGGCTTGGGGCAGTAAATTAAAGAAGTAACAGATTTGTTTATACAGGCTTCTTGGCCCCAGATTTCCTAAATTTAGCAATAAGGGGTATCCTTCTTCCTTCAGAGGCCCAGAGAGTACCTTTCACATGACAGATTTATGTTCTGACTTCAGGGAGTCAGAGAAGGACGGTCAGAGTGTCCCTTTTACACAGGTTGCTTCATAAGGAATTTTAACTCAAAATAATCAATTATGCCATTGAAGCACATTTTGGGGTTGCCTGCCCCAGATTCCAGTACATGCACCCACTTCATCATGTAATCTCTCAACAATAAGAACTTCCGTCAGTTGTCATCAAGGAAACAGTGAGATCTAAGCCTGGACAGTTTCTGGAAAATAGAAATCCCAGAGAAACTTGCTCATACACTGAAAATTATAACTAACTTTTAGAACTAGTCTGTCTTGTTTCTGACACAAAGCATTTAAAAATCTTGGGTAAAGGAAGAATTCAGTAGAGGAATTCCTTACATGGGTGGCTGATGCCTCATCAAAACACACGAGTGCTTACCAAGCACCTACTATCGTGTTTGTGTGCTTAGTCGCTCAGTAGCAGCCGATTCTTTGTGACCCCACAGACTGTAGCCCACCAGGCTCCTCTGTCCACAGGGATTCTCCAGGCAAGAATACTGGAGCGGGTTGCCATTTCCTTCTCCAGGGGATCTTCCCGACTCAGGGATCGAAGCCAGGTCTTCTGCATTGCAGATGGATTCTTTATGGACTGACCACCAGGGAAGCCCAGTACTATTAGTACATACCTAACGCTGTGCCAAGGAGTAGGGATAACAACAGCAACAGCAAAGTAAAACTAGCCCCTGACCTCTAACAGTTTATGCTCCAGGGAAATAACTGACCGTGACAATGCCAGGGAGGGTCACAGGGTAGCTATGAATGCAGGGATCCCAGAACATAACCTTAGTCACAATCTCAGCAAAAGGATTATGCCCTCCCCTAATTAATGCCATCAACATTAATCCAGTCCTAATGTTCACCTTCCTCTAAATTCCTTGTTTTACTGAGTTCCTGATCCACCTAAAAAAAATGTCATCCAAACTGGTTCAGACATCACAGCCACTGCCTGCTTCTTAACACATACCCTATACCTTCTGTTACAAATGCTTCTCAATCTGGGTCCTCACTTCCAGCATCCACATCCTTCATTATTTACTAGTTACTATTAGAATATTTTCCACAAACAAGAATCTGATTTCACTCCCTTTCTTTTGCTATATATAATTTTTATTTACTTATTTTTGGCTACACTGGGTCTTCACTGATGCCCACCGGCTTTCTCTAAGCCTCACTGAGGGGGCTACTCTCTAGTTGCAGTGCCTGGGCTTTCTCTGTGGTGGCTGCTCTTGGCGGGGAGCACACGCTCCAGGGTGCATGGGCTTTCTAGTACTTGTGGCTCCCAGGCTCTAGAGCACAGGCTCATTAACTGAGTAAGGCACACGGGCTAAGTGGCTCTGCTGCACATGGGATCCGACCCGGGTCTCCTTCCATTGGCTGGCGAATTCTTTACCATTGAGCCACCAGGTAAGCCCTACTCCCTTTTTTATTAATAAAACCTCTAACAGTTTCTGATGAGCAGAAGATGAAGTTCAAACTAACTGGTAAGTCCAATCAGCAAAGAAAATACTCACTTTATCCCTCCCCCCACTCCCCACACGTAAGCTAACATAGAAGCAGTCAGACTGAACTCAGTGTTGACCCCAGGACTATCAAGCCACCACCGCTCTGTGCACACTCTTCCCTCTCCTTCAGTTCAGTTCAGTTCAGTTGCTCAGTCGTGTCCCTTCTCCTTAGAAGGTCTCTTCCCCTTGGCCTTGCCCAGTGAGCTCTTTCTTCTTTCTTCTAACACACTGTCTTCGGTGTAGTCTTCTTTGGCTCCAGAAAGGTTTAACATCTGGCCCTGTGTAGCTATAATACTCTACATATGCCACAGAACTGTATTCAGTGTATTGGTGTCATTTTATTTGTCTTTTTTCTTCCTAGAAAAGGACCATTTCTTAATTATCTGCCAGAACCTAGCACAATAGGTGATACAAGGAGCATATCTGAAAAATATCTGATGAATGAACTCACAGAATTACTAATCCATCCTCAATACAAGTCTAACAAAGGAAATTACTACCTATTAGGGTGGTACTGTACCATGTTACAAAGATAAAATTATCCTGGGCCTGATAAAGAAATACTGTTATAGTTCTGGAAAGAGCCAGAATGGGAGGTTTTAATAAATGGATTCTTTACCATTCATTGCATCCGCCTGGCTCCACTGCACTCACCTTGCAGCTTGCAAATCATTTGAGGTTTGAAGTTAGCTCAAGGGAAAATAAGACTGGCTTCTGACAAACTTATTTTTAAGCTTAAGGTCAGATTTTATTAAAAAAAAATAAATGCAATGTATTCTAAGAAGACTATTGAAAAAATATCTCTCTGCAGCTGAAATCTTTGTATGGTCAAGAAAACGTTGTTTACTTGCCTCCAGGAAAGTTATTAACCTATACAAAAAAAAAAAAATCAGGTTTCATCAACAGTCTCATATAGTCAGCTCTCAACAAAACGACACAGGTCTCTGACCGAATTCTCACTTACAACCAAATCACTGATTACAGACCCTGGTCTCCAAGTTTGTTTGTCTCACTAAAATAAATTTCTCCTGGGGCTGTGGATGCATACCAGGGAGCCAATCAGGTGGGCAGGGGCCAAGCCTCAGTGTGAGGCTGTCAATTTGCCATGTGGGAACGCAAAGGAGGAAGCAGAGACTCGGGCAAGGGTGCAGGGAAGCCTTTCTTCCAAGGTCCCAGGACTCCCCATTAAATGCTACAGGAAGGCAGAATTCTTAGGATAAGAGTAGGACTAGGAGACCAAACAAGGTATGGTGATCCATTAACACAGTCAGAGCCCCAAATGCAGCCTCAATAGGACACACAGCAAGATGTTTCTCATTCAGCAATGCACACCTAACTCCAGGGTAGACAGACTCGCAGAAGTGGCAGACCTCAGCAACAAATACACAGAAACTGCAAATTCCAGTGAGGAAAGGTCATGGATCTAGAAGTCAGAAGTCGGGCTCTGTCTTAGCTTAGTCTCCAGATGTGTTGCCTTTGACAAGTCAGTTAACCTCGGGGGAACTCAATCTCTTCATCTGTAAAGTAAGAGTCCAATCAGATCATCTCTTAGGTCTTGTCTAATTCTAAACTACTACAATTCCACATACGGACTCTAAGCTACAAAAATGAAGACGGTTATGATTTTAGATACTCTTCAAACACTAATTTAGGAAAGACCCTTTCATTAGGATGTTTCCTGTTTCACTGCCCGTGAGATCAATCACCGCATCCTCTCACAAAGAGAAACAACCAAAATACAACAGAAATGGCATTAAAAAATTGTTTTACTGAAAACCCTCACCCAGCATAACATTTGGGTACAACATGGTATTTGAGCAAGATATTCATGTGATAGAAATATGTCTAGAGGTTTCACACTCCCTCTTAATAAATCATTAACGAAGTTCAACCCCACCCCCAAAGAAGACAACTTATGTTTTTCCTAGTTAAAAGAATCTAGGTGCTAATACTACTGATGCTCTCTAAGTGATCCCATCCATAATAACCAGTGTTTGAACAGTGTTACAGCTGTCTTAAGACCTCCTGAGTTAAATGCTCTCTCTCTTATTGATATTTTGACTCTGGAACAAATGATCTTGAAGGAAACCCACGTGAGCCAGCATGGGAGGAAAAAAAAGCCACAATGGGCAAGCAGAGGGTCTTTCCATGCCACACATATAAGACTGCCTACAGTGCAGAATTCAGTGCAGCCAGAAGAATCTCTGGCTTTTCCTTAACACTCTTCTGGGTAGCATTGCTCAAGAACAAGTCTACTCGAGCTCCGAATCAATCATTCCAAATCTATCATTCTATCATATATATCATTTATATAGATATAAACTCTTCTCCACAAGGAGGACTGCTTTCATCCATGTGGTAATGTCTCTACACAGCTCATGGATGATCCTTCTTTCTGGGCTCCTCTTGACGAGGAGGAGTGCACAATAGTCACCAAAACAGTGGACATCGTCTTTTCATCCACACAGCATTCTGCTAGTTTATGCAACATCACCATCACAGCCATCTATCTGGAGTGAACCAACGACAGTACTTTTTCCCATGTTACTCTACCATGCAGGGTGAATAATATAGTTAGAAAAAGGTCTGCTCAGTGCATGGCTGATACAAGATAGGCCTGCTTATGATAGACAAACAAGAGCTGCTTATTAACCAGCTCTTCAGTTCAGTCGCTCAGTTGTGTCCAACTCTTTGCGACCCCATGAATCACAGCACACCAGGCCTCCCTGTCCATCACCATCTCTTGGAGTTCATTCAAACTGATGTCCATCGAGTTGTACCATCCAGCCATCTCATCCTCTGTCATCCCCTTCTCCTCCTGCCCCCAATCTCTCCCAGCATCAGAGTCTTTTCCAATGAGTCAACTCTTCGCATGAGGTAGCCAAAGTACTGGAGTTTCAGCTTTACTATTAGTCCTTCCAATGAACACCCAGGACTGATCGCCTTTAGAATGGATTGGTTGGATCTCCTTGCAATTGACCAGTTAATTTATACATACAGCACAGAAGTTAGTTTTGGAGGAATATTACTTGGCTGGTATGTTCTTACCCTAGATAGAGTGGGCGCATACCCTCTATATACTTAAAATTGCTAATTACTAAGTCATTTCCTAATGAAGGCTGTGCAGCACTTATAAACAACCCCAAATTTATGAGTTTATTCTTCAAACGATAAGATAAATTATCAGACAGAGAGAAGAGCTAAACCTCATTTCCTTGTTGTTGTAAAATTTGAGCTGTTTTCTTTAAGATTTCCACTGACTGTTGTGAAAGAATTCAAAATTGGTCCATTTTGGAAGAAATGTAAAACTGGCCAAATGTTCTAATAAATCTTTGTTAAATTTTTGGTTCTACAATGACTGTACTACTGGATTACTTTATTTTGTTTCTACCAAATCAGTTCTTTACCAGAGTCTCCTAAACAGGTGAATAATTAGGTTTCTTTAAGAGAAGCCACTAACAATTCACATAGATGGCTACCAAGAAAAGGATCAGAGCTAAATAGCTCCAGTATTTCTTCTTTCAAGTGCTATACAGGGCAAGGTTACTGAAAAATGCGGATTATGTGTGTTTTGAAAAATCTAGGCTTTGAGAAGGAATATCTTGATTGGTATCCAAAGATAAAACAAAGAAAATTAAAAACCAGCTAATGAACTTTTGCAAATGTACCTGAAAAAGAAATTACTTCATTTAATAACATCTTAGAGAACAGCAATGCTTCTGTAATATATTTTTAGAGAAATAGTTCTGCTTCTTAAAGCACAAGTTAAAATACCAATGAAGACCAAACATCTCACAGTTGTTTTATAAAAAAGATAGAAGAGACTTAATAAAAAGAGACAATCCTATTTTTTCCACTAGAATTGCTGCCAAAGGGAATACATATTTTAAAGATCAAGGCTTAGAAATGCTCTCCACATGGTAAACAGAATAAAACCTATCACCGATCTGAAAAATTACATTAACAAACAGCAAATTCTATGTAGGTGACTACAAATTAGTAAAGTGATAAAAAGTGTCACCTGGAGATAATCTTAGCAAGAAGAAATGTTTCCAAAAAAAATTTTTTTTTTGCTCTTTTCTGGTTTGTCGATAAATGATAAGATAGGGAATTTTGTTTTCACCAGAAATCTGAAGTACACAAAAGCACCAGAACAGTATTGTTCAGCTTGTGCTAAAACGGGAATGACAGAGACTGTCTCTGGTGCCTAGGTCTTTAAATAGGAACGCCACAGCTTATCACACTGTATTAGAGTTTTTCATCTGCATATTTTTTCTCCCATAGACAGAGTTCCCCATGGGATAGGACATCTGCTTCTCACTCATCCTGTATCTTCCGCACCTGTATATACACGTCAAGACTGGCACACAGAGAGACTTTAAACTATGGCAACTTACAATCTCATCCTTGAGCCTTTCAAAAAGAGGCTGTGGGAGCAATAAATGCATTTGCCTAGAAATCACCACCTCATTCTGCTCCTTTTGAGAATGTCCACTCCATGCTGACTCATGGTCAACAGGCAGAGATGTGGCCGTGCTCTTGGCACTCCTTGAAAACCTGCTTAAGAATCCACAAAAGGAAGAGAAGTCCAGCAGGTATCATAGGAATGGGACTTCTTGGAGATGCTGCATAGATTTCCATGGTGGGACCTATAACTTAAACCTTATACTGCTCCTAACAGAACTCCAATATCAAGAGGAGAGAAAATCACTAAGTTCAGATGGGCTCTGACAGGGGATAGCACTGAGAATTTAGATACAGACACTTCAGCTACCAACCCAGCAGGAGTAATAAGAATTGGATCTACCCTTCCACATGAAACAGCCTGGATCAGGTATATGAAAAATAAGGAAAAAAAGAAAGGTTTTCACGACACTGAACATGATGAGACAAAGACCAGGGATCACTGACAGATGGGAACTGAACAAAAAGGTGACCCCAGTTCACTACAGACAGTTATGGCGTGGGAGAGGGAAGCCTGGTGGGTTTCCTGAGTTAAGATAATGAAGCCGAGAGTACATGGAGACCTACAGGGCTAGACCTCAGAGATCAGAATGCCGGTGAGGAAAGAACTGCACAGTGGAAACTCTACAAATCTGTGAGTGCTCACCCTTAAGTACTGGACAGACCACTGAACAGCACGGGCACATGAGGACATTACTCTAGTGTGGGGACAGACCGCCTAAAAGAATTAGAGGCAACAAAGCCAAAACCTTGCTCCCATCAGCCGGAGAAGAAGAGCTCAAGATTTTTAGGGCACTGGATAGAGGACTCAGAGAGTCTTGCCTTGGTAATTTCACCAAGACTAACCGTTGCTCCTGCTGTGCTGTGCTCAGCTGCTCAGTCATATCTGACTCTTTGTGAACCTGAGGACTGTATCTTGCCAGGCTCCTCTGTCCACAGGATTTCCCAGGCAAGAATATTGGAGTGGGTTGCCATTTCCTACTCTATTTCTTCTGTACAATTAGCCTTTACCAAATGACACCTGCCACATAGGGAGAGTATGAGAAGGACTGGGATCAAAAGGTAATGGACCAGATGAGCCACTAAGTGCTTTCAGTAACAATGAACTTTAATCTCATGTGTAAAGCACTTGTGTGATACACACACACACACACACACAACACACACACACACACAAACACACACACGGTTTCTGCTAGACATTAGTCTATGGTACATATCCTAACCTTTAGAGCAAAACTAACATTTCTCACTTCGTAAATCACACTGAGGCCATTTTCTTCATAGTTTATCTTCTAAAATAGGGCTATAACAAAGAAATCAATAGGATAAATTTACCACAATATAAAAACAAACACACGTAATAGATTGCAGAACAGAGCTGCACCTTTATCTTCATTGGTTCTCTTGCAGAGGGAGCTCCAATAAAACTTTATGATTCCTCTTTTCACTTGTAAACCAGAGAAAGAAGTGCTAGTCACTTGTTAAGCATTAGACATTGTTCTTTACTGCTGCTGCTGCTGCTAAGTCGCTTCAGTCGTGTCTGACTCTGTGCGACCCCATAGACGGCAGCCCCTCAGGCTCCCCCATCCCTGGGATTCTCCAGGCAAGAACACTGGAGCAGGTAGCCATTTCCTTCTCCGTTCTTTACTGCAGAATACATCAAAACACCAGACTGGCTTTCAGACAGAAGCCCTTAGCTCTGCTGTTTTACTGTGTCTTTAATCATATGGGAAAATATCAAATATTAATGAGAAACAGAATAGCTTTCATACATAGTAAATAAAACTAGTTAGCCAGGCCCATCTGCAAGACTGAAGTCATTCTTTACAGAAAAACAGTATTGCTTCAATTAATTTAGTAACACATTTTCAAAGATCAAGGGCATGAAAACAGTCAGCTAGCTTAGACCTCATTTCTTGTAATAAACAAGGGGGAAAAATTTATGCAGGCATATTAAAAAAAAACAATAAGAAATTAGATCTCTGACTCCAAAACCAAAATTTAGTCAAGTGACATTAAGTTCCCCTTTGTTTTAGCAAGAAATGAAATGGTTTTCCTTAGAAACTCTTAACTTCAATGGATAAACATATTAGAATAAACCACAAAATGCATTGGAGCATCTGCTTTTCTGTAAACACACAAGATATCTTGCAGAAAACAAGTCTCACTGAAATCAGAACTGCACGAAATAACACACTCTACACTTGCTGATCAGATTTCAGAACAACAAACCCCACAAATATTATATCTAGTTTGCAACATCTATATAAGCTAAAACTGCCAAGAAATCTAGATCATGCTATTTTAATTTTTTTCTAATAATTTTAGGCTTAAATAAATAAAAGGGATTAATTTCAACTTTCATTTCCTTTCAGTATATTTGTATGGCACAACCACTTCTATTAGGAGGAAGCAAACCAGGCTGTTGACATTCCAACTGATTTCTCTACTGCCCCCTTCTGCTTAAACAGGGCACAAGAAGCAGGTTCCCCAGATGACAAAAATAACTTGAAGCCAGGTTAATGGAATGCAAAATGTTGATGTATGGCAAAAACCACCACAATATTGTAAAGTAATTAGCCTCCAATAATATAAGGAAATAACTTTTTTTAATAAAAGGCTTACTGAATTTAGAAAAAAAAATCCAGCCTACCAATAAGACTTGATTATCTCATTGTTAAAAAAAGAGCTTTTCATTTTTCAACAGAAGTCATTTCCTGTACATCCTGAATTCTGATCAATGTGTCAGGTTATGCAAACCCAGTAATGGTATTTATACTCTTAAGCAGGAAACAACCTAGGAATCAATTTTGTCATGCACACAGCCAGCAACTTCACATTTACAGTTAAAAAAAAAACCAAAAAAACAAAAAACACTACTTTAAAAACTCAGTTCCTTTAGTCCTAAAAAACAATGCAATAATAGTATTTCTCACCACTGGTCAAATGTATATATTTTCTTTATGACAGGATATCTTTCTGTTAGGAACTTAGAAACTAATAGTTACTATATGATTATTGATGTATCTTTCGATCTCAATACCATTACAATGTAGCACAAAGGACATAAATTCCCAGGAGGTGAATAACAGCTATGTAATTCCGATAATGAACTTTTAAGAGAAAAGGACTCCAGGAATAATAAGTGGTTCTGAAAGTGCCTATATATTATCAGTAACCAAGTACATAAATCAGAAGTACCATGAAGTTTTACAGATGATTGTTTTAAATACGTAATAGAAGAGAGATTAAACGGAAAGAAAGTAGCTGAATACAGCTCTGCTTTCTAGCTTATTTCTCCAAAATTCATGTTAGACAAAAAAATAAAAATAAAGAGGAGTGGAAGATATATGTTATTGCTGTCATTCAGCCTCTAAGTAATGTCTGACTCTTTGCAACCCCATGGACTGTACCCACCAGGCTCCTCTGTTCACGGGATTTCCCAGACAAGAAGACTAGCGTATGTTGCCATTTCCTTCTCTAGAGGATCTTCCTGACCCAGAGATGGAACCCACATCTCCTGCATTGGCAGGCATATTCTTTACCACGGAGCCACCAGGGAAGCCCAGAAGATATAAGTGCTATCTTAAAGGCCATTCAAAGGGCAAAAATGATTTTAAAAGCAGATGATTTTTTTTCCAGGTAGAAGGTCTACTAAAAAATGAAATCACAGGAGGGATAACTCAGTTCCACCCTTCATTTCAAATGCACTGAAAACTCATGGTGAGCCTAGAAGCCTACATCAAACACCACCGGCGAGTTAATACATGCGATAATCACATGGGATCAGCCCATCTTCACCCAGGGATCAGATGAAGCCAGCTATCGTTTGTACAAACTCAAGACTCTCCATGATGGAAAATATGAAAAAAGGAAAAAAGAAAGGCTGACAGGTACCTCCTTCTGTCAATCTAATGCCAGTTTCAACATTACGGTCACGAAGTCTGACTCCATGGACGGTAGCCCTCCTCTGTCCATGGGATTTCCCAGGTAGGAACACTAGAGTGGATTGCAATTCCTTCTCCAGGGGATCTTCTTGATATCCAGGGATTGAACCTGCATCTCCTGAATTGGCAGGAGGGTTCTTTACCACTGACCCACCAGGGAAGCAATGCCAGTTCTCTAACCAACAAATCCTCCATCCTCTGTCAAGGAAACCCTTCTAAATTCAAATCTGATGACACACCTCTAGGTAACAGGGAATGGAGTTGCTCTCCAATATCAATTCTCCCTTCTTCTTCAATAAGGAAGACCTTCACTTTTTTTTTATTTATCTGTTTTTAAATGCATGGTAAGTAGCAGTGCTGTGGAACCTCAGCAGAGGTTACTTCAAAGGCATGGGGCACGTGCGCTCATGGCTTCTCTGCTTTCTTTAATGCAAAACCAATGGCTGATGCTCCAACAGCTGCTTTGAGCCATGCAGCACCTTCGAGAAGGAAGCCAGGTACAACAGAGCCAAAGAGAGACTCGGCCAGGACCTCTGAGGGCTTTTTAAAGCTGGTACCTCATCCCTGGAATGTTTGCCTGGTTTCTTTTATGTGAGAGTATAAACTCCTACATCTGTGCCACTGTAGTTGGGTCTCTCTCTCTTGCAGGTAAATGTTTTAATGAATACCTTCCCTCCTGAATGACTCTGCATTACCCATCAGATGTCCTGAATCCTGCTTCACCTTCTGTCACACGCTATACTGCCTTTGCTAAGAACACTGTTCCCTATCATGCCCCATATTCTCATAGATCAGGTTCCTCTGCGTGAAACCAGACCCCAACCCACCCACTATTGGCTTACTAAATCCACAGTCCCACAACCTAAGTTCAAGGGTCATTCCCATGTGGTTTTTGCTGGTCCTCTCTCCCCTTCAAGTGAGGCTTTCTTCATCTGCCTCTCTCTTCTCCCTGTACAGCATTCCATTCACAGCCCTCCTCGTTGAATTTTAATCATCTGTATACATATCTGTCTTCTATAAATCCTTAGTCCTGAGAGCAGAGAGTATATCACGTTCATCTCTATATCCTTAGCATCTGGCACAGTGTCTGGCTCATGACCTTTACTGGATGGCCAATATTTTGATTTATAAACGATGGATCAATGGCCAGCCAAGCCTGAATGTGACTTGTTCTGGGAAATCATTCTCCTCAACCCAATCTCTCCCTCCTCTGCGTCTGCAGAACACTCTGTACAGACCACTGAATAACAGATTGTGGTTAGGTATATACACATTTGCCTCTCCTGCCAGACTGGAAGACCCAAAAGGGCAGAGACCATGTATCACACAGGTTGATATCAACACTGAGCACCTTGACTGACTTACAGCACTTGCTCCTAAATATTTACTCAGCACTGACACAGATCAACTAAATGAAGAATGGCCTTCTTCCATCTCCTGTTCACCACACACTGCTGCAGCAGGGATACAAAATAATCACAGAGTCTTTGCTTTGAGAAGGTCACATGTACTAATAATTAGAAAGTATGATACAACTTTTAAGACAGAATACTGTGTTGTGTCTGCAGTCTCTAGCCCGTATTATGTACTAGTCTGTAAATATTTCATGATACTAAAGATAAAACAAAAGTAATCTAGGATATAATCTTAATGCATGATATTTCTTGTTTGATGAGTATTTTTAAAATCCACTTAGTAAATATGTGGCAACAAAGAATCAGTGGGAAGCTAAACATTACTGCCAACCGAGTCAGACCAAGGCTGAGACCCTTCCCTCACATTTGTTTGACTTTACTTTCCAGCATTGTCATGAATTTTGAAACCCTCCCATTTTGTCAAGGATAACTGCCCTAATTAATGTTCATTTTAATTGTAATCTTTTACAAATGAAATACTACAACAGTCATCTACGTCTGTTAAACAAACATTTTTTTGTTTCCATACTTTCCGGTTTATTCCCAAACAAGTAACACTGTTATTTTTTCTTTCACATTTTAAAGTTAACTGCAGCTAATACCATACCCTTAATAGTGGATAAAGACTTGCCCTGGCCTTCCTGGTGGCTCAGACTGCAATCCCTGGATCTGGAAGTGGGCATGGCAATCCATTGCAATATTCTTGCCTGGGAAATCCCATGATCAGAGGAGCCTGGCGGGCTACAGTCCATGGGGTCACAAAGAGTTGGAAACGACTGAGCCACTAACACTTTCACTTTTTGCTTTCAAAGACTGGCCCCATGGGGCAAGGAAGAAGAATAAATTCTGGACACTGGTCCTTAAATGAGGATTCAGTGATGTCATTCTGGGATAAAGAACACAGTCTTAATGATGGCACCTGGGAATACTACCTATGACAGGAGCATCGTAACATAACAAAGAGACTTACTAAAAGATTTCTAATAAAATATCATAAACTAAGTGAAAAATTTCATGCTCAGAATAAGACACCAGTTAATACAACACCTATATCCTCTTTTATGGTGACATAGCATCTCCAACAAGCTACTGTGATATCTGAAAATATTTCTATTTCCAAGGGAAAAAATAATCCCCCTTTATTCTTTTGAATTTTAAAAAGAAACATATTTTATAGAATGTCTAGGAAGGAAAAACTGATAACACAAAAAGGAAAGAAAAAAAAATTTCCAACATTTTATGGAGCCAAGAAGACACAGTTTCAAGAACATACATGTGTTCATCTCTAGCACACACATCTACATCCTTATGAAAATGTATTCATATAAGATGTTACTAAGAATTCTGAAAACTACTCCTTACTGCCAAATGATAAATTGCTAAAGCCCGAAACATCTGTCATGTATTTCAAAAGTGATTCACTAAATATTAATCCTATTACATGTTAATGAAATATCCCCAGTTGCCAAATAATTTTCCAAAATGCACTTACTCATTAAAGAAAAAAATCACATACTTGACTAAAGGACATATTTTATTTAACTCTTACTGAATCTTTTCACTGAACACTAGGTGGTCATTTTGGTAAGTCCAGCTTTATAACAGAGCTGGAACTCAGAGACCAAATGCAAGATGGCAGGGTGTGCCACGACAGGCTAAACACAGCTGATGTCCTAACCAAGAAGTCAAGCGAACATTCTCCCTGCTATGCAGAACTACTTTCATATCTGTACCAAAACAAATCAGTGTGGAATACAGCAATTACTAACGTCAGGCCAATCTTATGGTTCCCAAAGGAGACATAATTGCACATCTATGGTTCATGGAATTTACTCAGAGGGAGTTTCTGTCAGTAGAAAGCATACTTTGAGTTTTTTGGTTTTTACTTTGATTTCCAGGGGACATCATCTCTAGAACGCTCAGTGAAGTCCAGTAAAAGAGAAAGATATAAGGGGAGATAAGAGACTATCCTCGACGATGAATTCTCCTCCTTTTTCACCCTGTTCTCTCACCAAAAACTAAGTACCTTGAGTAAAAAAAATGGAGTTCAAAACCACAGAAATCCAAAATTCTAAAGTGTCAGAATGCCTACCAGATAGTAACTGAAGTTGAGTATGTTCAAAACAATTCAAAATTAAAGAGAATTTTATTGGCCTAAGTCAGTCTGGGCTGTAGAATAATACCTTTTCTTTTTTCTTTAAGTCAGTAATTCTATTTGTAGAGCATGTCTTTTAAAATTATATTTATTTATTCTTTTTTTTAATTTCTATTTTTACTTTATTTTACTTTACAATACTGTATTGGTTTTGCCATACATTGACATGAATCCACCATGGGTGTACATGAGTTCCCAAACATGAACCCCTCCTCCCACCTGCCACCCCGTATCATCTCTCTGGATCATCCCCGTGCACCAGCCCCAAGCATCCTGTATCCTGCATCGAACATAGACTGGCGATTCATTTCTTACATGATAGTATACATGTTTCAATGCCATTCTCCCAAATCATCCCACCCTCTCCCTCTCCCTCAGAGTCCAAAAGTCTGCTCTACACATCTGTGTCTCTTTTGCTATCTCACATACAGGGCCATCATTACTATCTTTCTAAATTACATATATATGTGTTAGTATACTGTATTGGTGTTTTTCTTTCTGGCTTACTTCACTCTCTATAATCAGCTCCAGTTTCATCCATCTCATTAGAACTGATTCAAATGTATTCTTTTTAATGGCTGAGTAATACTCCATTGTGTATATGTTAACTGACCGATTTATTATAATATCAGTTTGATTTCTGTGATACATCAACAAGAATTAACCATAGGTATATCTATGCTCCCTCCCTCTTGAATCTCCCTCCCACCCATTTCCTTCCGCCCATTCCCACCCCTCTAGGTTATTACAGAGCCCCAGTTTGAGTTCCCCGAGTCATACAGCAAATTCCCATTGGTTATCTATTTACATATAATGTATATCCTTCCATGTTACTCTCTCCTTTCATCTCACTCTCTCTCTCTTCTCCCCCACCCTTGTCTAAAAGTCTGTTCTCTATGTCTGTGTCTCCATTGCTCCTCTGTGAATAGGTTCATCAGTACCATCTTTCTTAAGCCTGCATGTATACATATAGCTGATTCACTTTGCTGGACAGCAAAAACTAACGCAACATTATAAAACAATTAATATTCCAATACAAAATAAAGATAAAAATTTTTTAAATACCTTTTCTAACAGTGACAATCCTTGGTTTGCATCTTTATATTTTTGTTTCTAATAAAACTAAAGGCATTTAAATTGCATTATACGTTTTTATTGTTTTACATAAGATAATATATAAACTACTAGTATATAAGTCCAAAAGACCTAATTAAGTCATCACACAGAAATGCATGCTTTCCTCAGAGAACCAACTTATGGTTACCAGGCAGGGAAGGTTGAGGGAAGGGACAGTTAGGGAGTTTGGGACTGACAAGTACATATTGCTGTATTTAAAATGGATAATCCACAAGGACCTATTGTATAGCACAGGGAACTCTGCTCAATGTTATGTGACAGCCTGGATGGCAGGGACGTGTGGGGGAGATGGGAAACATGTCTATGTATGATTAAGTCCTTATACTGTCCACCGGAAATGATCCTGATATTGTTAACTGGCTCTACTAAATATAAAATTGGCTTCCCTGGTGGCTCAGATGGTAAAGAATCCGCCTGCAATGCGGGAGATCTGGGTTTGATCCCTGGGTTGGGAAGATGCCCTGGAGGAGGGCATGGCAGTCCACTCCAGTATTCTTGCCTGGACAATCCCATGGAGAGAAGAGCTACAGTCCATGGGGTCACAAAGAGTCGGACACGACTGAGTGACTAAGCACACACCAACATAAAACTAAAAGTTAAAAAAAAGTGCCTGCTGTCAAATTTTCTGGTTTTTTTTTTTCTTTTTTTTTCTTTTCTTCCAAGAAATGTGTGTTTTTGTACAGGAATCATCAAATTAATGGTTTGAGCTCATCAAAGGCTGAGCCCAGTTCTCCACCTGCCTTCATTAGCCATCCTTCCCATCAATTCCTCATGCAGGTCATATCAGCCACCCCTTTCACTATCCTCTGTCACTGTCATCTTTAAATGCATTGCATGCATGTATGTGTACAGGATCCATTGTGCCCAGCTCTTTGAGATCCCATGGACTGCAGTCCACCAGGCTCCTCTATTCATGGGATTTCCCAGGCAAGAATACTGGAGTGGGTTGCCTTCTCCTCCTCCAGTGGATCTTCCCAAACCAGGGATTGAACCTGAGTCTCCTGCATTTCCTGCACTGCAGGCAGATTCTTTACTGCTGAGCTACTACATTTTCTTTATTTTTAAATCTCTTCATTTAACATCCTTCTTAGAAAAAAAATTTGTCTTTGTATATACATCATTGCTAAAGCCTAATACCATATCCTGTGCCTAAAAATGGTCAATATATATTTGTTGAATTAATGATGAATTAGACTACAACTATTACTGTGAAAGCAATGGTCAGTTTTAATAAGTGAAAAATAATCTTTCTGAAGTATTTAAACCTAAATTCTTGATTTAATTCTCTTGCTGCTGCTGGTTAGTCACTAAGTCATGCTCGACTCTGCAACCCCATGGACTATATAGCCTGCCAGGCTCCACCATACATGGGATTTCCCGGGCAAGAATACTGGAGTGGGTTGCTATTTTCTTCTCCAGAGGATCTTCCTGACTCAGGGATTGAACCTGTGTCTCTATTGGCAGGTAGATTATTTTATCACTGAGCCACCTTAGTTCTGTTGCTAACTGGCTAATGATTTTGGCCAAGTCACTAACCTCTTCAGTTTTCTGTTTCTCCACCTATTAAAGACGAAGTTAGCCAAGGTGACTTTTTTTTTAAAAGAAATTCTTTCCAGCAATAGACGTCTATAATTCTATGATATTTTTAAAAGGCTATTTTAACCGATTCAAAGTCTCTCCATCGTGTCCAACTGTTTGCGATCTCATGGACTATTCTTGAATTCTCTAAGCCAGAATACTGGAGTGGGTGACCTTTCCTTCTCCAGGGGATCTTCTCAACCCAGGGATCGAACCCAAGTCTCCCACATTGCAGGCAGATTCTTTATCAGCTGAGTCACAAGGGAAGCCCAGTACTAACTGAATCAGCATCTAAAATTCTTTGAAGGTGATTAAAGAAACGTCATAAAATTTGAAGATGCTGTGCTCTAATGAGAAGATGAAGCGTGGGTAGTGTCAATTTCCCAACATGTACTGATCACTGATTAAGTGTAATGGTTGGTGGCTCAGTGGTGTAAAAATCTGCCTACCAATGCAGGAGATGCGGGAGACTCAGGTTCAATCTGTGGTTGAGAAGAACCCCTGGAGGAGGAAAAGGCAACCAGCTTCAGTGTTCTTGCCTGTAAAGTTCCATGTATAGAGGAGTCTGGAAGGTTGCAGGACATGGGGTCGCAAAGAGCTGGACACGACTTAGCTACTGAGCACACACACTGTGTGAGCGCCCAATACTGCCAAGACGACCCCTCGTGCTTTCGATCTAACGGGAGGAGAAATAAGCAAAAGACCAATGTAACGTAAGGCAGATGTCCTAACTGCTAGAGAGACGCACAAATAGCATAATTTTAAAAAAGAAAACAACTGGCTGTGATGTCTCAAGCTTGAACATATCTCATGGTCACACAAGGGGACCTGGGTAGGTCTCATCCCAGGCCACATATGACCGCGAAGTAGAGTTTGATCTTCTACTCAAAACAAAATCTGACCCTCTTTCCTTTAACAGATTTCTGATGTGTCAACCATTATGGAAATTTCCTCTCGTTAGTAAAGATGATGACGATGGCATATTTAAAACCTTGAACAAGTTTCTTAGTACTCCACATATTGAAATTTAATCCACATTCAATTTTTCTCAAAAAAAAACCCACAAACAAACCAACCACAAAACCCCCCTGCAGAACGAATACCATTTAAGTCATTAGAATATAACTTTGATCATTTCACTCATCTTAAGAACATGTACTGACTATTGTCTGTCATACCAAACGAAAGACAAAATCTTACCATGCCCATGTGGTAAACATGATATACATTACATTACATTAATATAATTAATACATTACACTACATACTAGAGGTTTCTGTGACAAAGAAACTAGGGCTTTCTAGATCAAGTCTTTTAGATATTTTTCATTCTGGTGTAGACAGAACAAAAAAGGAGTAAACAAAAAATAAAAAGAATTTAAAAAAAAAACAGTATTAAAGAAGTGATCCTTGAGTTTACAGCAGTTTTAAAAGCACAGTAGAGGACCACGATATTGATGAATTGGAAGCAAAGAAATACTCCAAGGGAGTGGTGACATATCATAAAAGACACTTTCATAAAGTTAAGCGGAGTGAGAACTGCAACAATTATGATGATCACGATCAAAAGCTGTGGCAGGGATACCTAGCAACAAACAAATGGCAGGACGTGGCCATGAAATTTAGATGACGACAAAGAAAAACAGCCAATCAGTCAATAAATCACCAGCAAGAACAACAACAACTGGTTCTGTAATCAGAAAGGTGCTGAAAAGGAGTAAAAACTACCTAACAATTCACTTCCTTTTATCCATAATAACCTTTGAAGAAAGTATAAAATGTATCTCAAGAAAGGGGCTGAGGAATCTGGAGAATTAGAAACCACCTGAGCAGATTTCAGCATCCTTAGGAGTTATCAGCCAGACGTCTGGAAAGTGCTTCCAGAACAGTACCAGAGCAGGAAGGGGCACCCACACGTGGTGCAGCATGGTGCCAAGCTAAGTCAGGAAGCAAAGAGCACTGAAGCTTCGACAAGACCCCACAGGGGCACAAGTGGTGAGCAACAGCTTTAGACCAGCAGCTCTCAGTGGGAGCGGCACTGCCCTTGGGCCATTTTTGGATGTTTTCAGTGATCACAAAGGGAAACTGGAGCCCAGCATGCTAGACAGGATAGTCTTCAATAACAAAGACTTATCTTGCATCCTGCAAGTCTTTCCAATGTCTCGCTGGACTTTTCTGTAGATGGAAAATTCCTGTTAATTATCTAAATTTAGAATCCAACCCCAATTTACTTAGAGACACAAAGTTTCCAACACATTTTAATAACTACTAAATTTTCAAAGACTGCCATTTCCTTGAATGTAAACTGAGGAAGGATTATACCTTGTTTCATTTGAAATTATATCAGAGTTGTTCACCATTTTGGAAAAGGATGTCAGCAAATCATGGTGTTTAATACAACATACCTGCCTCCATCTGCATTTGCAGATGTTACTTTTCTGGTTACTCCATGTGTGTCTATGTATACTCACTTAGTCATCATTTCAAAATTTCAAATATAAAGAACTTTAGCCAATACTCAGTTGAATGTTGTTTGACTTTTCTTTAATCCAAACTTATGCATGAGAAATAGGTTCAAATATCTGACTGTCTCATTACATCTCTTAGCAGAGTAACGAACAAGTATTTACATGGTAAAATGCATTTAAAGTTATCTTTTGGGACCTTCCTGGCAGTTCGGTAGTTAAGATTCCATGCTTCCACTGAAGGGGCCTCTTTCTGACCCCTGGTCAGGGAACCAGGTCCCACACGCTACAACTAAAGATCCCGTGTGCCACGACTAAGACTTGGGGCAGCTAAATAAATACATATTTTAAAGTTATCTTTCTTTTTTAAAATTATAGCATTATTTTAATTTCAAAATTCAATGTATAGGTGGTTCCTTTATATATAAATTTCATTTTGAAAATAAAGGGGGTATATTCCAAAAGATGCTAGGAAGAGGGGGCAATGAATCTGATATGGCTGGTAACGCCTGCTTTACCCGCATCAGAGAATAGATTCTGATTTTCCTATAGAGAAAGGCAAAGGGCAACAGTATCAAAAGTTGATGCTAGCAATGAAGAAGAAAACATCACTTGATCATGACTAGAATAGGAGATGGGAAAGGGCCGCTTCCCTGTTCTTTCAGCTACATCATCTAACCAGTCTGCATAAACAGCTGACTGACTCGCCTTCACAGGAAAGGTACAAGCTTTCTTGTCAATAACTGCAACTGAGATGAGCCCTAGTATTTTCAGAAATAGTGTTGTTGCCATGTCATGATACTCTATTGGAAAGTATCTGACAAAAGACAGGTGGGAAATCTGAATCTGCAGAACAACTCTCTATTTTCTGTTTTATACTGCTTTTAAAGAACATTTCTAAACTAGTCTAATCGGTACACTCACTGGAGTGGGGCAGAGACATTGAGAGGGGAGACATGCAAGGGAAAGGAACAGAGGAAGCTAAAGTGACTGTATATATAGTTCATCATTTCTATAATGAAAGTTAATAGTATTAAAAAATAAAAAAAAGAAAGTTAATAGTATTAATTATCAATTTGTTATAGTAATGATTTGTACTACACATAATAATGGTAGAAATGTATATAGAAATGTATATACAAAGTAAAAACCTATTTGGTAGAGTTAATAATATTAACAAAGACCTTCAGGTTTCTCTTCAAATATCATCTTCTCAATGTAGTTCATATATACAAGGGAACATTACTCAGCCATAAAAAGGAACAAAATTGGGTCATCTGTAGTTGTGTGGCTGGACCTTGAGTTTGTAATACAGACTGAAGTCAGGAAGAAAAAAACAAATATCACGTATTAATGCATATGTATGAAATCTAGAAAAATGGTACTGATGGACCTATTTGCAGGGGAGGAATAGAAATGCAAATGTAGAGAACGGACTGTGGCCACAGTGGGGTGAGGAGAGGGGGCTAACTGAGACAGTGGCGTTGACGTGGATATACTGCTGTGTGTCACATGGGAGGGAGCAGGAAACTGTATAACACAGGTTGCTCAGCTTGGTGCTCTACGACAAACTAGAGGGGTGAGTGGGGGGCAGATGGGAGGCTCAAGAAGAAGGGGATATATGGATACATTTCACTGACTCACTTTGTTGTACAGCAGAAAATAATACAACATTGTAAAGCAATTATATTCCAATTAAAAAAAAAAGTCAACTTCTCAACAAGGCCTAAAGTGACTCCACGTTTAAAATCACAACTTACTCTGCAATCTACACTCCCAGTCCCTATCAGTTCAGTTCAGTTCAGTCGCTCAGTCGCATCCAACTCTTTGCGACCCCATGAATTGCAGCACGCCAGGTCTCCCTGTCCATCACCAACTCCTGGAGTTCACTCAGACTCACGTCCATCGAGTCAGTGATGCCATCCAGCCATCTCATCCTCTGTCGTCCCCTTCTCCTCCTGCCCCCAATCCCTCCCAGCATCAGAGTCTTTTCCAATGAGTCAACTTCACATGAGGTGGCCAAAGTACTGGAGTTTCACCTTTAACATCATTCCTTCCAAAGAAATCCTAGGATCTGCTCAATTTCTAGCATGCTACATAATTTACTTATTTCTTATGATTATCATTGCCTCCTGTTACTAAAATATAAGCTCCACAAGGGAAGGAACCACTGCCTGTTTTGTTTGCTTTATATTCCAGCATCTAAAAAGGGGGGCTGAAACAGTAGATGGCCTGTACCTATTTGTGGAAAGAATGAACGGTAACAACTATCATTAACTGAATGCTTTCTATGAACCAGAAACATCCTAAAGTGCTTTACAGAAAGGATTTCTTTAATCCTTACTAATAGAGCCTGCAAGGTAAGTATTATTAACCTCCATATTACAGATGAGAAAACTGGAATTTTGAGAAGCTAAGAAAGCTGTTTAATATGGACAGCCAGTGAGTGGTAGAGCTGGCATTCACGTCAAGTTCAGGCAGTGTGAGAGGAAAGTCCACCCAACGACCAATGCGATGGATCCTGGCAAAGCTCAGACTCCATCATTCTCCCCTCAGGAGATGAAAGAGGTCTCTGGACCACTCAGCCCCAGTTGAGTTCAGTTCAGTCGCTCAGTCATGTCCGACCCTTTGCAAACCCATGAATCGCAGCACGCCAGGCCTCCCTGTCCATCACCAACTCCCAGAATTCACTCAAACTCATGTCCACCAGGTCGGTGATACCATCCAGCCATCTCATCCTCTGTCGTCCCCTTCTCTCCCGCCCCCAATCCCTCCCAGCATCAGGGTCTTTTCCAATGAGTCAACTCTTCACATGAAGTGGCCAAAGTACTGGAGTTTCAGCTTTGGCATCATTCCCTCCAAAGAACACCCAGGACTGATCTTCTTTAAAATGGACTGGTTGGATCTCCTTGCAGTCCAAGGGACTCTCAAGAGTCTTCTCCAACATCACAGTTCAAAAGCATCAATTCTTTGGTGCTCAGCTTTCTTCACAGTCCAACTCTCACATCCATACATGACCACAGGAAAAACCATAGCCTTGACTAGATGGACCTTTGTTGGCAAAGTAATGTCTCTGCTTTTAAATATGCTATCTAGGTTGGTCATAACTTTTCTTCTAAGGAGTAAGCGTCTTTTAATTTCATGGCTAAAATCACCATCTGCAGTGATTTTGGAGCCCCAAAAAGTAAAGTCTGACACTGTTTTTTACTGGTTCCCCATTTATTTGCCATGAAGTGATGGGACAAGATGCCATGATCTTTGTTTTCTGAATGTTGAGCTTTAAGCCAACTTTTTCACTCTCCTCTTTCACTTTCATCAAGAGGCTTTTTAGTTCCTCTTCATTTTCTGCCATAAGGGTGGTGTCATTTGCATATCTGAGGTTCTTGATATTTCTCCCAGCAATCTTGATTCCACCTTGTGCTTCCTCCAGCCCAGTGTTTCTCATGATGTACTCTGCATTAAAGTTAAATAAGCAGGGTGACAATATACAGCCTTGATGTACTCCTTTTCCTATTTGGAACCAGTCCATTGTTTCATGTCCCAGAGATAATCCCAATTTTATTAACTGGCACCCTCAGCAAGGGGCTTCCCTGGTGGCTCAGGTGGCTTGGACAGGAAGGAGATCAAACCAGTCAATCCTAAAGAACATCAACCCTGAACATTCCTTGGAAGGGCTGATGCTAAAGCAGAAGCTTCAATACTTTGGCCACTTGATGCAAAGAGCCAAATCACTGGAAAAGACCCTGATGCTGGAAAAGACTGAAGGTAGGGAGCAAGAGAGAGTGAGAAGGTTGGATGGCATCACTGACTCAATGGACATAAGTTTAAACAAATTCTGGGAGATGGTGAAGGACAGGGAAGTCTGGCGTGCTGCAGTTCATGAGGTCGCAGAGAGTCAGACACAACTTAGTGACTGAACAATACCCTCAGCAAAATATGCACAATAAAAAACAATGTTTTAATGCACCTGTGTTTCTAAATACCTCAGTTTGGGGTCTTAGAAGCTTTGATAGGTAATTGTTGACTTAACACCTCTAAAACAAAGAATGACTTCCCCCAAACACTCCATGAGACAAAAGAAAATTTATCAAATGCAGTGAAAATAAGCTTAAGAATAGAGAAGAGCATGGCTGATCTCAGCTTCCTAAAGTGACATTTTACATTTTCTCATTTCTCAAAGTATCTTTGAGGGACCAACCTTTTGACATTCTGAGCTATTTTCTTTCAACTAACAGCATCTTCTGCTGCATGTTCACTATTCAAACTAGACCAAAGGGAACAATGACAGTCTGCATCTATGATGCTGCTGTTTAATCAACCCTGAATAAAGCGCTTGGTACACATAAGAAAAGGCACATGTGTCAAGGGACTCACAAGAGGTTATAGGAAGGGGCTGCCAGGAGAGGACTCATCTGTTCACAGGAGAGGAGTAATTCTCCATCAGGCTGAGGAAGTTCTGAATACATTTCTTTCTCTCTTTTTTAAGCCTGAATTATTTTAAGATAATTCTACAGTACTGTTATCTGATAAGGCAAAGATAGTACTAAACTCTTAACATATAAATATTCATAATTGCATCACAATAAATTCTTCTTCAGTATGCCCTTCACTGAATTATCTCAAGTATTTCTATAATTTAAAGTTCTGATCAATCAAGATGCAATTGTAGCTCTCTCTCCTCCTATTCAAAGGCACAGAGACTAGGAAACTAAGAATATTAAGTGATGCTACAATCTGAAGACAAGTTAAAAATGCAAAGAGAGGAGAGTATCCCCAAGAAGACAGGTTCTCCAGAAGCAGGTGACCACAGACAATGACCTGTAGAGTGACTCATACAATTCATCGCATCACTTTGAGTGGCCATAGTTTAGAATTAAGGCTTAATCTCTAGTCTAAACTATGGTTTTTCCAGGAGTCATGTATAGATGTGAGAGCTGGACCATGAAGAAGGTTGACTGCTCAAGAATTCAGACTTTTGAACTATAGTGCTAGAGAAGATTCTTGAGAGTCCCTTGAACAGCAAGGAGATCAAACCAGTCAATCCTGAATATTCACTGAAAGGACAGATGAAACTAAAGTTCCAATACTTTGGCCATCTGATGCGAAGAACTGACTCATTTGAAAAGACCCTGATGCTGGGAAAGATTGAGGGCAGGAGGATAAGGTGACGACAGAGGATGATCTGGTTGGATGGCATCACCGACTCAATGGACATGAGCTTGAGCAAGCTCTAGGAGATGGTGAAGGACAGGGAAGCCTGGCATGCTGCAGTCCATGGAGTCACAAAGAATCAGACATGACTGAGCGACTAAACAACAACAATATATAGACAAAATTATCTCCAAAAAGATTTAGGCTCCTTCACTCTTTTATATAGTTAGTTTCTAGACCTCCATATCTTTGGTGTTATAAACAGCAGTAGAATTTGCTCCAATTGAGCTCCTATTACAAGTACTATACCCACTGAATCCCCCAAACTGAAAATTTTTAATTACAAAACAGGTAATGCAGAGTGACTGCCTCCCCTAAGAATACCAATGTATGCTAAAACGTACTGATTCTTACAGAGTGATTGCCCTTTTAAAATTCAAAACTGCATCACTCCAAGAAAATTACAACCTATGTTTACTATTTATAAAGAAGCTAGAAATCTTAAGTGAAAACAATGCATTTCTCTTTTCGAAAACCCAATTTTTACTCTCCTTAGATAATAGAGGATTTTAATCTCCTCCTAATCACAAGGAGAAAATGCTGCTTGGATCAAAAGCAGCAGTTACATGAATTCACTGCATTTCAGATGGTTCTGACCGTTTTGAAAGAGATCAATTTTGCATTTCCATTTCTCCTGCCTAAATCATCACAAGGGTTTAACAGACTAGAGGATCCTTTCCTCTAGCCCCTTTACTTTCTAATCTATCTTTGACATTATTATCAGAATTATCTTACTAAATCACCACAATCATGTTATTCTCTTGCTTAAAAACTTTAAATAGCTCCCTATTTACTATAGAACAAAGTCCAAACTTCATACCAGAGGATTCAAGAACCCCACAGTCAAAGCTCATTTCATCTGTCCAGTCTCCCATTGTTAGTCGCTAAATCGTGTCCAGTGCTTTGTGACCCTATGGACTGTAGCCCACCAGGCTCCTCCATCCATAGGATCTCCCAGGCAAGTATACTGAAGTGGGTTACCATTTCCTTCTCCAGGAGATCTTCCCAACTCAGGGATCGAACCCACATCTCTTGCATCTCCTGCATTGCCAGGTGGACTTTTTTTCCTTTTTTAACCATTGAGCCACCAGGGAAGCCTTTCAGTCCCCTATATGACAATAAAGCTCAACAGCTGCAGGGCTTCAAGGACTGGGTACACACAGAGCCCTTCCCTCCACTGATCAGCCTCACTCCACACATATTCTACTTTTTTCATGAAGATATTCCTGACCCTCTTAGTTACAGTTACTTGTTTCTTCCTTTGCATTCCCACCACACACAGAGTGTTACTGCTGGAATGATGCCTAGTGATTCATGATTAGTATTATCAGTGGCTGCCTGCATTGCCCTCTTGCTTGCTACTGTACAAGATCAAAGATTCTGTCTGGTTTAACTCCAGATTATCAGAGCTATCTAACAAAGAACCATGTACATGGTGGTTGCCTTGAAGTGAATGCTTATAGAGTGAAAGAATGAATAAACCATGTAGTCACCCATCCATCAGTAAGAAAGGGGGAAAGATGAAGCTGTGAATCAAAGACAAGGTTTTGAACACCTGCACTTACATATATCATCACCACAGGTTTTTCAGGATGCAAGGTAAACCTACCAAAATCAAGTAAGAGTGTGTGTGTTTTTGCACACCTGCAAACACAGGAGCACATGGATGCGCAAAAATTTTAAACCAATACCATTTATAATTGCTCAAAAATGAAATACTCAGTTGTAAATCTAATGAAACATAGATAGGATCCATATGAAGAAAACTACAAGCTGATAAAGGAAATTATAGTAAATCTAAGTAAATGGAGAGACATATCATGTTCACGGATTAGAAAACTTCACATGGGAAAAAGTGTAAATTCTCCCTAGATCGATACATAGATTTAATGTAATTAGCATCAGAATCCTAGCAACAAATTTTGTAGCTATATAAAAAATTATTCTAAAATATATCTGGGGAACTTCCCTGGTGGTCCAGTGGTTAAGATTCCATGCTTCTGCTGCAGGGGGCACGGGTTCAATCTGGTTGAGGGACTAGGACCCTGTATGCCACAGTTAAAAAAAAATTTTTTTTTTTAATTTGAAAAGCCAAAGGAACTAGAATAGCTAAAACTATAATCAGAAAGAAAAAGGGGAAAGGTATCAGTCTACATGATTTCAAGATATCACACAGCTTATGGTGACTGAGACTGTGTGGTATTGTTAAAGGCATAGACACACAAGCAATGAAACAGAATAGTGAATTCCAAAACAAAGATAAAGTCTTTCGGTTTCAGGACTAGGCAAAGAGCTCCTAGACAACACCAAAAGAACTATCCAAAAAATATTAAATACTATTGATAAACTGGACTCCAACAAAATGAAAAGATGAGTTACATACTATGAGAAACTACTTCCAAATCATGTATCTGATAAAGAACTAGAATTTAGAATATATAAAGAACACTCAAACCTCAAGTTTGAAAAATTGAACATTTGATTTAATGCAGAGAAGGTAACTTTCCCACAACACATCATTTAAATCAGCTCTTATAACCTGACTGAGGGAAAAATCTCCCAGGCTCTGCAATTACTGAAAAAGTCAGTTGGTCCAGTTCCCATAATGTCAGGCAAGGATGCGAGTGTTTGCCATAGTAAATCTTCATATTTTACTAAATGGAGAAGCTAGAAAATTCAAAAAAGAAAAAAAACTTCAAAAGGCCTGAATGTGATTAAACTTGCTATATAATGATAATATCTCATTGTCCCTTAGGTAGTTTTCAATTTTGTTTTACTTAGTCGGGAATTTCTACAAAAAGAAGGGTGAAGAGGCCCATCTGTTACAACTGCTGATCTGCCCTAAAACCTGATTCTTGACTCATGTCATCATTATTCTGAAAGAGATCAGGAAGCAACAGTTAGAACTGGACATGGAACAACAGACTGGTTCCAAATAGGAAAAGGAGTATGTCAAGGCTGTATATCGTCACTCTGCTTATTTAACTTATATGCAGAGTACATCATGAGAAACACTGGGCTGGAGGAAGCACAAGGTGGAATCAAGATTGCTGGGAGAAATATCAATAACCTCAGATACGAAGATGACACCACCCTTTTTGCAGAAAGTGAAGAGGAACTAAAAAGCCTCTTGATGAAAGTGAAAGAGAGCGAAAAAGTTGGCTTAAAGCTCAACATTCAGAAAACAAAGATCATGGCATCTTGTCCCATCACTTCATGGCAAATAGATGGGGAACCAGTAAAAACTGTCAGACTTTACTTTTTCGGGCTCCAAAATCACTGCAGATGGTGATTTTAGCCATGAAATTAAAAGATGCTTACTCTTTGGAAGAAAAGTTATGACCAACCTAGATAGCATATTGAAAAGCAGAGACATTACTTTGCCAACAAAAGTCCATCTAGTCAAGGCTATGGTTTTTCCTGTGGTCATGTATGGATGTGAGAGTGGGATTGTGAAGAAGGCTGAGCACCAAAGAACTGATGCTTTTGAACTGTGGTGTTGGAGAAGACTCTTGAGAGTCCCTTGGACTGCAAGGAGATCCAACCAGTCCATTCTGAAGGAGATTAGCTCTGGGATTTCTTTGGAGGGAATGATGCTAAAGCTGAAACTCCAGTACTTTGGCCACCTGATGCAAAGAGTTGACTCATTGGAAAAGACTCTGATGCTGGGAGGGATTGGGGGCAGGAGAAGAAAGGGACGATAGAGGATGAGATGGCTGGATGGCATCACTGACTCAATGGCCGTGAGTCTGAGTGAACTCCGGGAGTTGGTGATGGACAGGGAGGCCTGGCGTGCTGCAATTCATGGGGTCGCAAAGAATCGCACATGACTGAGCGACTGAACTGAACTGAACTGAATGGAGGGAGGCTTATACTATACTGGGAGCAGCATGAGCAAACATCCTCTTAAAGAAATTAAAATTTTCGCTCTTTCACGAGCATATTTTTTTTAAAGTAGCAGAGTAACAGCACAATAAACTCAACTGCTATCAAAACAATACTTGAAACCATTTCATTATTTTAATAACAGTCAGAGCTAAGTTAGCAATTGACATTGCGGTGTCTCTTATTCTTATAATTAAAATTATATTCTAAGTTTTCATTTTAAACTCCATAATTAAACCATTGCCATCGATAGGCCAGAAGTACTTCAAAAGGAATACATTATTGTTTTGATCAAACTATTTAAAAAGGCATGATATCTGTACCAGAAGAACCATTTCCATACACAGGCAAAGATAGCCCTGGGGAAATGACTAGTGAAACTTCAGATAAAATGACATTTTAATCTTTCTTTACAAACCACATCTCCTACCTAGCTTCACAAGCATGTCAGCTCACTTTGTCACTTACTGTATTACATTAAGAAAAATGTTTTTATTTTCTCACCTTTCCTTCTAAAAGTGGCATATGACTGACATTTCAAGAGAAATCGCCTTTACTTGGAAATATTTTCTTTTAGAAATAGTAATCCAAAAGTATATTTCAACCTAAATTCCAGTAAGACATATTTTAAATTGGGGCTTTTCATAAAAGCATTTAATAAAGATGCATGTATTCAGCTCAGCTAGATCAGCTATATAATTTATAGATAATCTAGATAATTTATAAATGTAGGCAAATTTTAAATTATACATTTGTAATATAATTTTCAGAAGATAAATTAAACATATATTTCTTATTTGCTCCTAGCAGGTCCACTTTTGTGTTTCAGGACTCATGAAACCCTGGAAAATATATGCAAATTTTGTTATGTGTACTTTGTTTTAAACAGTTCCTCAAAAGAATCTGTGAATCGTTAGTTTATTCCCAAATGATCATTATATTTATAAATAGCATCTCTGAGCAGAAAACAAAACATGACTTTTGGAGGACTTAAGTAACCACGTAGCTGTCTATTTACTTCTATACCTATATGCGATGAGTTTGGATTGACCAAATTTTCCAGATGCTTGCCTGTACATTAAGCCAACCTAAAAATTATGCCACCTAGAAAATGTTCATAGTCAAACTGCAAAGAAAATTGGGTACCTAATGCTGGAGGAACTAGCACTGGGCCCTGGGATAGTGCTGAAGTGGGCAGTAAGAACTGGAAAGGACGAAGAGCTTCTCTGACTTACAACCACATCAGTATTTGAGTGCAAAACATTACTAATATTTAAAATGCAAATATGCTCATTAAAATCAAAAAGTAAATCTTTCTCTTACAGTGATGTGTTGAAGAGCTATAATTTGGTAATATACCTCAAAATGTTTCAATTCAAACCTTTTAATATAGGTCTAGGACTTCCCTGGTGGGGCAGTGGCTAGGAATCTGCCTGCCAGTGCAGGGGTATGGGTTCAATCCCTGGTCTGGGAAGATCCCACGTGCCACAGGGCAACTAAGCCCACGCCGTAACTACTGAGCTTGCCTTCCCCAGACCCTGTGCTCCACAGCAAGAAAAGCCACCACAATGTGAGGCCCATGCACCACCACAAGGAATAACCCCCACTCACCACAGCTAGGGAAAGGTCACATGCAACAACCAAGACCCAGCACAACCAAAAATAAACAAGCAAACAACAAAAAAAAAAACTGCAAAAAAAAAACCAGTTTAATTAACTAATTAAATAGGTCTGTCTACACTACTCTTCTTTGTGCTGCTGAGAGTAGGGACCTTTGTCTCATTCATCCTTCTACATGGAGTGTCAGACACAGGGGCCGGTTAACACAGGCAATTCAAATAGCTTTTGATTAATTATAATACTGCATGATCTGATTAAACACTATAATTTGAACTGTTGAAAGCTATCCAAATTTGGCCAGCTTCAGAATGCTCTAAAATAAAGGAGGGTCATAAATAAAATAAGTCATATTAGGGACACGAATCAATTTCTTCCACAGAATTATCACTTCCAGTAGCATTCCTTGAATCATTTCATAACAAGTCAGTGGCAATAAACATACAAGTGATTGGCCAAATAACAAAAACTTGATTAAAATACAGAGACAATAAGTGATTCCAATATCAGTTACCCTAAAGTTTCTTAAATAAATGAATTTGGACTGAGTGACTGCATGCTAAGTCACCTCAGTCATGTCCAACTCTTGGTGACCCAATGAGCTGTAGCCCACCAGGCTCCTCTGTCCATGGGATTCTCCAGGCAAGAATACTGGAGCAAGTTGCCATGCCGTCCTCCAGATCTTCCTAACCCAGGGATCGAACCCGATCTTTTACGTTTCCTGCGCAGGCAGGTTCTATATCACTAGCACCACCTGAATGTGGAAATTTCACCAAAAATATAGGTAAAAATAGAACAAATATACACAGTTTAAAGTCTTTTCACATTCAACCCAAAATAAAATTCTAAATAAAAGAGAAGCATATAAGATCATACAAGTAGAAAGAATTGCTAAGAGTCATCTCATTTAAGGCTTCCCTGGTAGCACAGCTGGTAAAGAATCCGTCCGCAATGCAGGAGACCTGGGTTTGATCCCTGGGTCAGAAAGATCACCTGGAGAAGGGAACAGCTACCCACTCCAGTATTCTGGCCTGGAGAATTTCATGGACAGAGGAGCCTGGCAGGCTACCATCCACAGGGTCACAAAGAGTCGGACACTACTGAGTGACTTTCACCTTCACTTTTTTAAAAATCTCATTTAAAAGGGGGTAAAGGTGTTCCAAAAGCATCCTTTGTTCACTTCTGCAAACAGGAGAGAAAACTGGATGAGAAAAGCGGAGGATTCTTAAATCTGGCAGTGCCCACTGATAACAAGAGCATTTATTCGGGATTGTTAGATCGGTCACTGGTAGTGGTTTCTCTATCATTCATATTCTTAAATCCTCTCAAATAGGAATTGCATATGTTCCCAAACTCAACAAACCATCTCAACATAGTTCCAACAGACTGGAATTAACCATATACAGAACACTCTACAGAGGTGAAAGCTTATTAGGCTAACTGACAAAAACGTAGATCTCCTTAATTTGTAGTTACCATCATGCAATAGCAAAAAACTAACCTACCTAGCTATCATTCTTCAGTTTGATATCTATTATCAATTCTAAAAGCAGAAGTCCCTCTTGCTTACATCTGAAAGTTGAAAGAAAGGCAGGTATTTGAGACACATCATGGAGGAGTCTAGAGACAGTCAAGAAGAATGAATCTCTTGCTGTCTACAAAAGAAATACTGACTGTACCACGGTAAAGAAAAGTGGAAAAGAAGTGGTATGTAAAGAGGGACTTGAGAATGCCTAGAAGTGAAGAAAAAAGATGGGGAAAGAGCTGGGATGAACTCCCCAGAGCATGGGCAGTTCAGGCAGAGAGAACATACCAACCAGCAGGCAATTTTAAGATAAGGAATACAGTTTATTGAAGGAATCAGTGAGTTGAATGAATGAACTAACAAAGCAACCAATGAACAAATAAAATAAATGAGTATAGGAATGAGTAAACCTATGTGAATGAGGCTCATGAATGGTATGCTGGAGCTAAGGTACAGGTAGTCCTGAATGCGAAGCAATGAGTTTGAATCTTTCCTAAAAAGCAAATAAGAAAGGTGCTCCTTAAAGAGTTGTATAATGTACAGTCTGCCCAACTGTATGCAGACCTGCCAAAATCAAAGAGAATTCACTGTAAGTTTTTATCACTATAAAACAAATGATTGAGTAAAATTAATTTGGAAGCAGTAGGTAAAATACAAGAAATAGAAGACATAACAGGTAACTACAAGTTAAGCCACTATTTTGACTACTCAAAACCAACATGATAGGCACATAACTAGAATTTCAGCATTAATGATCTTCTTAAAAATTGAGATATAAGTCACATACCAAAATATACATGCTCTTGAAGGATATAATTCAGTGATTTTAGTATATTTGCAGTTATTCAACATTCAGTTCAGTTCAGTTCAGTCAGTCAGTTGTGTCTGACTCTTTGCGACCCCATGAATCACAGCACGCCAGGCCTCCCTGTCCATCACCAACTCCCAGAGTTCACTCAGACTCGCGTCCATCGAGTCAGTGATGCCATCCAGCCATCTCATCCTCTGTCGTCCCCTTTTCCTCCTGCCCCCAATCCCTCCCAACATCAGCATCTTTTCCAGTGAGTCAACTCTTCACATGAGGTGGCCAAAGTACTGGAGTTTCAGCTTTAGCATCATTCCTTCCAAAGAAATCCCAGGGTTGATCTGCTTCAGAATGGACTGGTTGGATCTCCTTGCAGTCCAGGGGACTCTCAGGAGTCTTCTCCAACACCACAGTTCCAAAGCATCAATTCTTGGGCGCTCAGCCTTCTTCACAGTCCAACTCTCACATCCATACATGACCACTGGAAAAACCATAGCCTTGACTAGATGGACCTTAGTTGGCAAAGTAATGTCTCTGCTTTTCAATATGCTATCTAGGTTACGACTATCTAATTCCAGGAAATTTTATCACTGTACCTATTAGCAGTCACTCCCAGTTCTCCTTCCTGTCAGCCTACAGAATTAACATACTGCAATCTTAATATGAATTTCTATTTTTTATATCTCCCCAAGGTGCACATATGGTGATTTACATTGAAGAGTCTCAGCAGAACATAAAAGATTATTTACTAAAGAAATACCGCCAGAACTGAGGAAGTATCAAAGAAGTAAATTTTCTGTCTACCTGATGTGGCATTTTTATTTTCATTTGGTAAGTAACAACTTTAAAGGTTCATTACGTTCTTAAAGTATCACTTGGTTTCCCAATTACAAAAGCTTAAGAGTTTTTTCTGCCCTTTGGATATCATAACAATCTAAATATAGTGGCCAGATCAAAAGCTGGTTAAAGAAGATGGTGAACACCTAATCACCCACTGCAGCAACCACAGCCTTAGATGATCATTGATTTTTCCTCCAAGAATGAAACTGAAATTCTCCCAAGAATGCACAGATATTTCTCTGTAAGTCCCCAGATGGAATTAGAGGGTTATAAATTCAGTTTAATTCTTTCCCCCACCCCATTTAAGGTCAACTAAGAATGACCCTCCACTAAATTTTGTACTTATAATTCTACCACTGGGTTTTGAAATTATTGTTTAGCAGCACATTTTAAAATAAGTAAATCTCCAAATATCTCTCATAGATTATTACCGTGAATCTTAGAAGAAACCTTCCCTGGTAGCTCAGCTGGTAAAGAATCCACCTGCAATGCAGGAGACCCTGGTTTGATTCCCAGGTTGGGAAGTTCCCCTGGAGAAGGGATATGCTACCCATTCCAGTATTCCTGGGCTTCCTTGGTGGCTAAGACAGTAAAGAATCTGCCTGCAATGTGGGAGACCTGGGTTCAACCCCTGGGTTGGGAAGATCCCCTTGAGGAGGGCATGGTAACCCAGTCTAGTATTCTTGCCTGGAGAATCCCTATGGATAGAGGAGCCTGGTGGGCTACAGTCCAAGAGGTCGCAAAGAGTCAAACACAACTGAGTGACTAAGCACAACATTTGCCTTTATATGCCACATACACATACATACTTTTATGCCTCTGTATGTTGGAGAAGACTCTTTAGAGTCCCTTGGACTGCAAGGAGATCCAGCCAGTCCATTCTGAAGGAGATCAGCCCTGGGATTTCTTTGGAGGGAATGATGCCGAAGCTGAAACTCCAGTACTTTGGCCACCTCATGCAAAAAGTTGACTCATTGGAAAAGACCCTGATGCTGGGAGGGATTGGGGGCAGGAGGAGAAGGGGATGACCGAGGATGAGATGGCTGGATGGCATCACCAACTCGATGGACGTGAGTCTAAGTGTACTCCGGGAGTTGGTGATGGACAGGGAGGCCTGGTGTGCTGCGATTCATGGGGTCACAAAGAGTCGGACAGGACTGAGCAACTGAACTGAACTGAACTGATTCTTTTAAAAATGCAAAATACCTTTATTTTTAAAAAATATTCTTCTAGTTAACAAACTCAGGCTGAACAAACACAAAATAGAGCTTGACTTATTTTTCCTTTTCTATGAATATGGCCCCCCCAAAGACTGAATTTACAAATAGGACAAATGTACAGTTCTCATCTGCCCCCTTCTCACTCTGCCTCCAAGTGCTGCATTCTCAGGACCACACCCCCTTAACATATATACACACACTGATAATAAAGGCGTTAATATTAAAACAACTGTTTTGATGATCTTCAGCTTCTGGGATCAAAATAATAAAACCAAAGCCAAATAAATATGAAGAATGTGTTTTGATCGATTCACTTTTTCCAATCAACTATTAGAAAGATTCCCTGGAGAAGAAAATGGCTACCCACTCCAGTATTCTTGCTGGGATAAATCCATGGACAGAGGGGTCTGGTGGGCTATAGTCCACAGGGCTGCAAAAAGTCAGACACGACTGAGTGACTAACATGCTAACTATTAGAAGAATCTATTTTCTAAATACTTCCTACAATTCTTTGAACTGCTCTCTGAAAACGAATATATGTGAAACATGTTTTCTAAAGTGGCCAGGTCCATTAAGTTCACTGGGCACAGACTAACCCTTTATGTTTCTTTCCAGCAACTCCCGATTTTGGGAGGGCTGTAGGGGGATTGAGATGGGAGCCAAGGGAGGTGGCCTCCTCAGGCACCGCAGCCACCAAGCTCTGTCTGAGCCATTCATAGGAAGAGGTTTTATTTTCTCCCTTTACAATGCCTCCCTTTACAAGGACCCTGAGGGGATCCTCCATCTATAATTCATGAGCAGCAAAAAGAACATGTTCTAATCAATAAAGAGCAACGTTGAAACTCACAGCAGGTTCCACAGGACTGACGGGGTGTTATATTAATATCTGATTAAACTTCCCAGGAAATTTAATTTTTCATAAACCAAAGACCTAAAATTAACCTTTTAACCTTATGTTTACAAAAGATCTTTCCCAAGGGCACAGAAATATTTTAGAAACATATCTTAATGAAAGCAGAAAGCTAAAAAGAGTATTTCAATACCTAGAGGATTTGCTCCAGATCACACCAAAAAAGAGAATTAGAACTTAGTTCACCTCACACTTACCTAAAACATTCTTAATTGGCATATTTTTACACACCTTTAATGATTATGTTCAAGTGCATGCTATAGTGACTTTAAAACACACTCAGATTTTTCAATCGCCAATTCCATATATTCAAGAAAAGGAATTTGGACTACTTTGCATCTTATTTCTTCTTTTCCAGTAAGCTTTGTCCATTCACAGTGAAACAATCAAATTGCAAGCCTATGTGAATTTCATAAAGTCAAATTAGTACAAGTCTAGCTATATACAAAATGAAGAAACTACAAGGATATATTGCACAGCCCAAAGAATAGAGCCAGTAGTTTATTATAACTATAAATGGACTATAACATTAAAAATTGTCACTATATTGTACACCTGAAACTTATATAGTAAATCAACTAAACTATACTTTAATTTTAAAAATTAGTAAAAGTCTAAATTCTCCAGATTTTGCTTATTTATGTTTGAGGACCCCATAAGAAACCTCTCCCTGGCCACAACACTTCTCAAAGCTGCCCTGGATCCTCCACCTGGTAAATTTATATCATCTATACACTCATCTGTAGGAACACCCAACTAAATAACCCCACAAAAAGGAGTTAGACAAAGATTGCAAAATTTGATTTAATGCAGAAAAGGTGACTTTTACAAAGCTTTCATAGTGGGCAGTCAGATATTTTCATCCTCACAGAGCAGCAGCATGGTTAATAAACTGCTTCTAGAAGCTCCTGTAAAGATTTATAACTTTTGCTGGAAGAAAAGCTGGAGATTTCTTTTTCATTCTCTGACTGTACTTATAAACTACTTTCTGCAGCCCAGCAAGCCTCTCCTCGCCCAGATAGATAGCATCCTTACAGAGCTGACAAGTGGTGATGGATGTACCCACCAGAGTATTATTGAGGATTTGGGAGGCTGCACTGCCATGTCCTTGGCCCTCTTGGATGCAATCCTGTGCAGTATTTCCCCCCAGAAGCTTGAGATTCTGAGATGGAAGCAGCCTCAAAATTCTAACCCTGCCCCTTCTCAGTGCAATTTCTTCTCTGATTAACACTGAAAAAGCAATGTGTTTTTGCTATTTGAAGCTCATTGTTACGTTTGCAACAGTGTCAGTTTGATTGACCCCTTATTATTAAACTATAGTTTTTAATGAAACTCCATTTCACCATAGCATCTAAAATACTACAGCTGAATTAATTATACCCTAGAAGAAAATAACAGATTTCCCTATTTCAAATACACAATGGGAAGCTGCTGTTTTATTCCTCTAATTATATAAGAATGGACAGAGTAATATACCATCTCTATCAACAAATTTCAAGGATCTGCTTTTATCTTTTTCTTTCTTTTCTCCAGTCAAAATTGTTATTAATGACAGGAGCATATCATAATTTAATTAGCTGACACTGACTGGCAATCTATCCATTTCAATTAGAGCCATTTCATAGAACTATCCATAAAGGCAGATTCTGCATAACTAATAACTTTCATAAATAAGACCTTTAGAAACCTCACAAAAAGATACAAAATATTTGGACATAGTCATTATGTTCCCATGTCACTGGAGACTGGGGCACAGAACTTCCCCTGAAGGGGACACACATGGCTAGTTCTGAAAGCATGAAACAGGGGCCCTGGGTAGCACAAAACTGCCCAAAAGTCAACTTGGCCACCACCTCACACAAGCATTACTTAACAACATACAGTGACTCAGAAATGCGGCTCTGTTTGTGAGTGCCACAGAAGGCATTTCAAGAGACTGAGTCTCACTAACCTGCCCAATCGCATTAAAGGGGGGGAGTAGTTGCATCTTAAGAACATGATGGGAAAGGTAATTGCACCCAAATATCATATTCATGGTCTTGAGATAAGGCTGTGGGGAAGTGCTAAAGAATCTGCCTATCAATGTAGGGTCAGGAAGATCCCTTGGAGAAAGAAATGGCAACCCACTCCAGCATTTTTGCCTGGGAACTCCCATGGACAGAGGAGCCTGGCGGGCTATAGTGCATGAAGCTGTAGAGTCAGACACGACACAGAGGCGGAGCACAAGATAAAACAGACACTCAGTCTGCCTGAAAAGAGCTTGGAGACAAATCTCTAGAATACAGCTATTATTCTTTGTGTTAGGAAAGTGTATGGTGTACGTGCACATATGACTCCTAAAAATTGTGTAAGTACACACTTTTAAGAAACAAAGCCCGTGGAACTGAAAAATGATAAAATCATTTTTAGGTTTATGCTCACTCCTTTTATAAAATGTCAGGCTCCTTGGAAGTAGTTTTTTTTAACAGAAATACCAATAAAAGAGGAAAAGGAAATAGCAACCCACTCCAGTATTCTTGCCTGGAGAATCCCATGGACAGAGGAGCCTGGCGGGCTACAGACCATGGGGTCACGATGAGTCGGACACGACTAAAGTGCCATAGCACAACATATTGATAAAATAATCGTTTAAAATATGATTCCATTCTCAGGTCACAAGATTTTCATCCATCTACAACTTTGCAGGAACTAGACTAAATCAAACTGGAGTTATCTGAGACCACAGGGTTTTTCCTCGAATAGTATTGTGGTAGTTTCATTGAGAAAGGCCCACATGCAGTCAAATAGGCTGAGCTCTCTGTTAACAGTTCTCTTTAATTAGGTGTGTGTAGTGGAAAGAACATGGACTTGGGAATCAGATCTAACCTTCGATCTGCGCACTGCCATTGCAGCTACAATGTGACGTTGACAGATTTTGTTGACTTCTCTGAGCTTCAGATTCTTATTTGTAAAATGAGAGCATGCTAGTAACACCTAACTCATAAGGCTGTTATGAAAATAAGTTAAGTATGTAAAGTCTGTTAACTAACTTAAATTAGTTAAGTATTGAGCACCGAGTAGCTGCTCAATAAAGAGCAACTTTTATTCTAACAATGATAATACATTAATTTTGGCTAATAATACTGAGTTGTTTAGGATCACATTAAATAATTTTGTGCAAATATTTAGAGAATTAAAGATATTATAAGTATCTCAGCTTCACTGGATTAAGGACAATTTGTAAAGTGTAGCTCTTGCCCCTCATTTATCTTTTTTTTTCCTTAGAATACATTTGAATCAGTTCTAATGAGGTGGATGAAACTGGAGCCTATTATACAGAGTGAAGTAAGCCAGAAAGAAAAACACCAATATGGTATACTAATGCATATATATGGAATTTAGAAAGATGGTAACAATAACCCTCATTTATCTTGATTATCAAAGTATGGTTGTTGAATAGCTGCTGTATTACTCTTTAAGGAGCCTGCAAACTGAGGAACACGGGCTCTGGAGTCAGATGATCATGTGTTAGTTTCTAGCTTGCCCACCTTCCTAGCTGTGTAATCTTGAGTGAGTAACAAACTTCTTAAGGCCTTGACTTTATCATCCCCAAATAGCAGGTGATAATACAGTACTCACCTCACAGATAGGAGTGTTTAATGAAACAATTCTTGTAGATCCCTTAGCACAATGCCTGGCACGTGGTACTTCCTATGTGTCAGACATTACTATCTATTTAGTGACAATTCAAGATCATACCTCTGCTACAGAGGCTTAGAAAACTCGAAGCCACTGTCAAGGAGTAAATGTGGGAATTTATTCCAGGTCTATTTGACTTATTATAATAAACCATATGGAAGATAGACCTGGCCTCAGGGAGCTTATATATTTGGAAGAAACACATAAGAGACCGGACACTGGGACTTCCCTGGTGATCCAGGAACTAAGACTCTGCCCTCTCAATGCAAGGGGCCCAAGTTTGATCCCTGGTCAGGGAATTAGATCCCACCTGCCACAATTAAGAGTTTGCATCCCACAAGATTGAAGATCTTGCATGCCACAACTAAGACCCAACACAGCAAAATGCATAAAATAATAACAATAAATATTTTTAAAAAGATACTGAACACCACAAAATAATATGCTCTGTGATCTCACAGGAAAAATACACAGGTGTCAAGGAGCACCACCAGAGAAGGCAATGGCACCCCACTCCAGTACTCTTGCCTGGAAAATCCCATGGACGGAGGAGCCTGGTAGGCTGCAGTCCATGGGGTCGTGAAGAGTCAGACACAACTGAGCGACTTCACTTTCACTTTTCACTTTCATGCACTGGAGAAGGAAATGGCAACCCACTCCAGTGTTCTTGCCTGGAGAATCCCAGGGACAGGGGAGCCTGGTGGGCTGCCGTCTATGTGGTTGCACAGAGTCGGACATGACTGAAGCGACTTAGTAGTAGCAGCAGCAGCAGCAGGGAGCACCACAGGGGGATGAATAGTTAAGTGAATAAACATGGGATGCTTCAGAAGGCAAGAATAAAGGTAATGAAAAAATTTACACGACCTCACACTTAACCCTTTTCTTAAAACCCAATTTCCAGACATGTCTAGCAGTTCCGAACATCTGAGTATCTAGGATCCAAGCCGCAGGAGTGCAAACGCACCAAAAGGAGGGAAATGCTTGTGGACTGAACTCAATAGGGCAAGTACGCAGAGGGTAATGTTGAGGGTTTGAGAAACAGTCTCCTGCCAACTTTTTCAAACAAGGGGAAAAAGTTCTTCTTCCACAGCTAAGGAAAGACTTTAAATGTAACAGCACACAGACCTGAGGCATGGTGAGGCACAAAAGACTGCTAGGAGATCTTTCCTGAAGGTGAGTTTTGAGGAGGACAGAATAAAAGGACCTGGGACTTCCCTGGTGGTCCAATAGTTGAGAATCCACCTTGCAATGCAGAGGACATGAGTTTGATCCCTGGGTTGGGAAGATCCCCTGGAGGAGGAAATGTCAACCCACTCCAGGATTCTCTTGCCTGGAGAATCCTCATGGACAGAGGAGCCTGGTGAGTTACAGCCCACAGGGTAGCAAAGAGTCGGACACGACTGAGCAACTAAGCACAGCACAGCAGCACAGGGAACTAAGATCCCTCATGCCATGGGGCAACTAAACCCAAGGACCACAACTACTGAGCCTGGGAGCCACAACTAGAGAATTCATGCACAGCAAGCAAAGATCCTGTGTGCCGCAATTAAGACCCACTGAAGTCAAATAAATAAATTAGTTCATTAATTTTTTTTTAAGGGACTTGAAAGGGAAGCAAGGTAAAAGAGAACTGGAGTGGGAAATAGGATGACAAAAAGGAGGTAAACTGGTTGCTGCTGCTGCTGCTGCTAAGTCGCTTCAGCCGTGTCCGACTCTGTGCGGCCCCATAGACGGCAGCCCACCAGGCTCCCCCGTCCCTGGGATTCTCCAGGCAAGAACACTGGAGTGGGTTGCCATTTCCTTCTCCAATGCATGAAAGTGGAAAGTGAAAGCAAAGTCACTCAGTCGTGTCCGACCAGTAGCGACCCCATGGACTGCAGCCCACCAGGCTCCTCTGCCATGGGATTTTCCAGGCAAGAGTACTGGAGCGGGGTGCCATTGCCTTCTCCGGAGCCTCTGCTCCAGAGACACAGACCTGTAATTAACAAGCCAATAATGCATTCTGAGAGATGATGCCTCAGAAAAAAGGCTGGAGAAAAGAGGAAGAAACAGCTTAAAATTTCAGGCTCCAGACTGTTGCTAATCTAGTGAAGGGTGATGGTGCTGTCCATCTACACACTGAGGTAAACTGACAGAGAACCCACGGATGGCTCTGTGTGGTTTTGGAGTTAGACTCGGGCCATTTTCCTGTATGCCTGCACACAAGGATGATAGTCCCTGGCAGAGGACAATCTGTTCAAGAATAATTAGATGCCTCCTCACTTCTTGCCTTGGTGGCAGAAGCACGCGGTATATTTACAATATCCCATTTGCTTCCATCTGAACCCATATGTTCACCGATCAGGTTAAAGCTGGAGCTGCATGCTACATTCTTCACTGTGAACAAACTTCGCTTCAGCAAACCCTCAGGGAAAGCGGGGTATCCTGCTCTGTTAATTTCCCAGGCCAAGGAATAGGAGCAGCTCTGCTGATTTATTGCTGGAGAAGGGCTATGCCTTAGAGGATTCGTGTCATAAGCTGCAGGGATAGCCAGGGGAGCAGCCCTCATTTATGGTGAGACAGGAGAGAAAAGCTGGGAAATAGCCCCCATGAAGAATACGCCTTTATTACATGTTGAAAGCAATGTGAATCAGAATGTGCTCTGTGGTTATAATTCCACGCTATGATGTAGAGGCCAAGACTAAAGGGTGGAGGAAAAATGGAAGGAGAAAAAAAAATATGGAGAAAAATCATACAGGTATAGACTGCCTGCTGTTCAACGGCACGGGGCCAGGCGTGCTATACAGGTGATCTCAAATTGCAGGTTGCCTAGCGACATCTGAAGTTAAAAGCACAATTTCCCATTCTAGCCTCCAACACACTCCTAGGATCTGCCTTTTACTTGTGTAGTAAGTGACAACTCATCTGTCACAGGTCTGCCATCAGAATGATGTTATGGAGAGACCTGCACCACCTAAGCACCCAAGGGACTCAAAGGCTTCATCTAGTGCTTTCAGGTGGGTGAGTAGCAAGGAAACCCTACCGTCCATGGCAGGTCCTAGGACAAATGTGTTGGGTTTAGCAATGTAGATACCTTAACAGAAAGTCTGACTAGAGTGGAGGGGGCCAAAGGGTGATAAAGTAAGTTTAAGAAAAAATGGGAGGATAAGAAGCAGAACCAGAGGATAATGACACCTCCTTTGAGAAGTGTTCCTGTAAGGGAAATGAAAGCGATGAAGTAGTAGCTGGTGGAGGGTGTGGTGTCTGAAGAGGTATGAAAAGTAAGAAGGTTAAATTGGGAAATAATACCTCCTGCAGCATTTTTATTAAATTATATAAACAATAAACACTATTAGATTCATTAGAAAATACTCTGATGCTGGGAAACATTGGAGGCAGGAGGAGAAGGGGACAACGGAGAATGAGATGATTGGATGGCATCACTGACCCAATGGACATGGGTTTGAGCAAACTCTGGGAGATGGTGAAGGACAGGGAAGCCTGGCATGCTACACTCCATGGGGTTGCACAGATTCAGACATGACTGAGCAACTGAACAACAACAAAGCACTAAAAAGTATCTCAGAGATCTAAATCGAAGTCCTTCTTTCTGTACGGAAAAAATGGAGACTCAAGAGAGTTTAGGTGACTTCTTCAAAACACAGCACCAATGAAGAGCAAGGCTGGGTTCAGAGCCCTGAGGAATCCAAAATGTGCCAAGTAGACAGAATATTAAAATTAACTTCAGATCTTGGGTGCCTTCAAAATAGAGATCAGTATTCTAAGGACCATCTTGGAAATTACCCATATAAGACAGGAAGCTTCCTAACATTCAAAGATACACCAACTGTCTACAATTTAACCTGAAGACTTCTCTGCTCCACCCACCACCTTGCCATGCAATACCATGTCCCTTGCGCCACTGTGACTAGACCCAATTTTTGTTTTGATTTTGCTTTTCCTAAGATGTTTCGAAAGACCCTGAAGATAAAGGTATCAGATTAACTAGAAGAAGTGAACTTTTTTTTTCCTTTCAGAAGGGAAACTATAACTACCTTCATCAACAAAAGGATTAAGTCTGCTTTGTGACAGAATTGCATTAAAAAAAATGAGGCAGATAAAGAAAAGCTTTTATTATTTTAATGAATTCAAAAGCTGGAAGCATTATTGAGAAGAGCAATGTGTTCACTGCTCTAATCCAATGTAATCATGTTTAAAAAATTATTCTACTTAGGAATTTTTCTGCTACATCAGACAAAATCCAAAATGTGCCAAGTAGACAGAATATTAAATGAACTTCAGATCTTGAGTGCCTTCAAAATAGAGATCAGTATTCTAAGGACCATCTTGGAAAGTACCCATGTAAGACAGGAAGCTTCCTTATATTCAAAGATACACCAACTGTACATTTAACCTGAAGATTTCTGTGTCTCCCTTTTATCTCATGTCCTAAGAAAGTTACAATACTATACATTTTTAATCTGAACTAACCATTTACTTCTATATATAAGGAAGCCCATTTAACCTCTCTGTTCTTCTATAGCCACAGCTATTAAAAAAGAAATTCAGTTTCTGACTCATCACTAGGATTGATTTCAAAGAAAAAAATACCACAGTAACTTTTAGCATAAACATAAATTTGTTGCACAAATATTTTAATCATTTAAGTCTCAGAAGAAAACATAAAAATATTTTCTTTCTCAAACAACTTAAATGCCCAAAGAAATAAATAATACCTAAGGAAAATATATAAGACACCTATAATAAGACTGCCTTCCTTCTCAAAATACATCACATTTCTTGGCTATTAGATTCACGTCATTCTGCTACAATTTTGACACATATAGCTTAGATACATATACATGTATACTAGTATATATATATGTATATGTACAGATACATATAGTACTTAGGTAACTATGGGGGCAAAAATTACTTTGATCAAGCAAAGGTAATTGTATTTCACTTGTTTGAGGTTTTTTATTTTTTACTATAGCTCACTCATGCTGAACATTTCATTTTAACAGAAAATGGTAAGTCACCAATCTCAGGTTCAGCTTTAATTTCAGCATGAGAGCAACAGTAATTATAACTAAACTTGGAAGAGGAGTTCAATTCATCTTCCTTCACATTTGTGATTAAAACCACTCATTCCAAATTATTCCAAAATCCTGTCCCAACTATCATAAAATGATTAAGCCAGGTTCAAAATACCCAAAACCTTACTAAAAATCCAATCTAGAATATAGCCCATCAATCAGGCAAAGTACTTTATACCCCAAATTGGTAACAGAATGTAATATAAACTTTAAAATTAATATAAATATTAACTGAATATGTGAATTGGTAATCAAGATTTTGTAATTAGGGGTCAACTATCTGTTTGATCATTTCCTAGATTCTTCCACTAACATCTTAACTGTCTACAGTCTGCTAATGCTGTTGGTGTGAGTTTTCACAAGAATGAGGGAAACAGATTACCCCCACCTTCTGAGTAGGGCTAGTAGGAAGGTCTGATGAATCATGTTTTACATCTACTGGTTAAAATAATACAATATTATACTACTAAAAAAAAAAATTACTATACCGCTAATTCTGGACATGACAGACTGGGACCCAAACCAAAGACTTCTCTGCAGCCATGGAGGGGACAGACTCAGAAGCTTGTCCCAGAAAAGAAAGGCCTGACCCAACCATGAAAGATGGCGGAGATGGGGACACAGGGAAGAGGCCACAGGGAGACAGAACTAACAAAGTCCCGTCCATGTCCTGTCCATATAACCACGGTTATAGCCTAATGGCTTATTTTCCCATCTAGAGCCCTGCCAAAACCCCAAAGATTTGGCAAAATTTTCCCCAGTTACCAACTTGAGATTTTTTTTTGAGAGAAAGGAGACTTGTTTAGAAGTTTGGCTCCAGGCTGAAATAAAATTCTTCCAAAGTTATAACTTAAAATATTATTTGAGGGGAAAACAGAGCTCTGTAACTCTCTGTTTTTCATGTCATTATGTCCTTTTTATGCAGGATGGAGTTTCTATTAGCTAGTGAGTCTGCCTGAGACAGCAGAAAAAGGACAAGGTTTGAGACCAAGCAGTATAAAATCCTGACTCCGCTACTTACTAAACACAGTGCAACAAACAAGTAACTTTAACCTCTGACCCTCAGTTCCCCAATTTGTGAAACAGAGATAATAAGCCTGTGTTGAAAGACTATCAAAAGAACAAAAAATTAAAATAAGATTTGAAAAGGGCCTAGCCTAGAGTCTACCATTCATGGACACTGAACAAACAATTATTTGTTCATCTTTTTCCCACAATTTCCATTCTACCAAGAGACAGGTTCAAACATCACTTGAATAGATAAGCAAATATGTGGCTAGAGTGAGTGAGCGAAGTCGCTCAGTTGTGTTCAACTCTCTGCGACCCCATGGACTGTATGTAGCCCACCAGGCTCCTCCATCCATGGGATTCTCCAGGCAAGAACACTGGAGTGGGTTGCAACTAGTTAAGGAAATTATCTTTAAGGTTCATTTTACTCCTGGCAGTGTACTCAATACCTAATGGCCACTGGAAACGAAGATAAGAGAGTCTGGGTGATGGATAGAAGTGGCTCTCAGCAGACGGCCCACATCCTGAACAGAGAAAGATAGCTGAGAATGCCTTGCACCTAGAAGCAGGGATGATGGTGCTGGAGAAGTGGAGGGAAAAGAGTCTACGAACACACACTGCAGGCACAGTGCACTTGACAAGACAGCCCCAGACCTGCAGAAATGATATGGAGAGAAGAACCTGCAGCTGGGTATGTGGGGACAGAGCACAGGGAGTACCATCTTATTTCTGTTTCCATACTTAACTAGTGTAACTCGGTAAAGCAAGAGCTATATACTTTCAGACTAACGTCATCTCAAATTAGGTACTTATTAAGAGGGAAGTGGTGAGCAGAGGAAGGGAGCCAGTATCTTCTGTGCATTTACTATGTTTTAAGCAGAACGAAGCTTTTTCTCATTTCATTCCACGTAATTTCATTCTGCAGAATTGTATGATTTGATTAGATATACTTCTACCATCAGTTCAGTTCAGATCGTAAGGTATTTTTTTTCCATAGTTTTTCATCTCTTTTTTTTTTAATTTATTCTTTTATTGAAGAATAAAATTTACAGAATTTTGCTGTTTTCTGTCAAACCTCAACATGAATCAGCCATAGGTATAAATATATCCCCTCCCTTTTGAAGCTCCCTCCCATCTCCCACCGCATCCCACCCCTCTAGGTTGTTACAGAGCCCCTGTCTGAGCTTCCTGGGCCATAAAGCAAATTCCCGTTGGCTATCTATTTTACACATGGTAATGTAAGTTTCCATGTTACTCTTTCCATACCTCTCACCCTCTCCTCCCCTCTCCCCATGTCCATAAGTCTGTTCTCTATGTGTGTTTCTCCATTGCTGCCCTGTAAATAAATTCTTCAGTACCATTTTTCTAGATTCTGTATATATGCATTAGAATACTGTATTTATCTTTCTCTTTCTGACTCACTTCACTCTATATAATAGGTTTTAGGTTTATCCACCTCATCAGAACTGACTCAAATGCATTCCTTTTTATGGCTGAGTAATATTCCATTGTGTATATATGTACCACACCTCCTTTATCCATTCAGATATTGATGGACGTCTAGGTTACTGCCATGTTCTAGCTATTGTAAATAGTGCTGCAATGAACAATGGGGTACATGTGTCTTTTTCAATCCTGGTTTCCTCACGGTATATGCCAAGGAGTGGAATTGCTGGTTAATATGGTGGTTTTATTCCTACTTTTTTAAAGAATCTCCATACCGTCTTCCATAGTGGCTGTATCAATTTACATTTCCACCAACAGTGCAAGAGTACTCCCTTTTCTCTACACCCTCTCCAGCATTTATTGTTTGTAGACTTTTTGATGATAGCCATTCTGACCAGTGTGAGGTGATATCTCATTGCAGTTTTGATTTACATTTCTCTAATAATGAGTGATATCGAGCATCTTTTCATGTGTTTGTTAGCTATCTGTATGTCTTCTCTGGAGAAATGTCTGTTTGAATCTTTCTCCCACTCTTTTGATTGGGTTGTTTGTTTTTCTGGCATTGAGTTGTATGACCTGCTTGTATATCTTGGAAATTAATCCTTTGTCAGTTGTTTCATTTGCTATTATTTTCTCCTATTCTGAAGGTTGTCTTTTCACCTTGCTTATAGTTTCCTTTGCTGTGCAAAAGCTTTTAGGTTTAAACAGGTCCCACTTGTTTACTTTTGTTTTTATTTCCATTACTCTAGGAGGTGTGTCATAGAGGATCTTGCTTTATGTCATCGAGTGTTCTGCCTATGAGTTCCTCTAAGAGTTTTATAGTTTCTGTCTGCCATTTAGGTCTTTAATCCATTTTTGAGTTTTGGGTTTATTTCTGGGCTTTCTATTTTGTTCCATTGGTCTATATTTCTGTTTTTGTGCCAGTACCATACTCTTTCATGACTGTAGCTTTGTAGTATAATCTAAAGTCAGGAAGGTTGATTCCTCCAGCTCCATTCTTCTTTCTCAGGATTGTTTTGGCTATTCAGGGTCTTTTGTGTTTCCATATGAATTGTGAAATTTTTTGTTCTAGTTCTGTGAAAAATGCCACTGGTAATTTGATAGAGATCCCATTGAATCTGTAGATTGTATTTGGTAAGAGAGTCATTTTCACAATATTGATTCTTCCTACACAGGAACATGGAATATCTGTCCATTGTTTATGGTGTCTCTGATTTCTTTCATTAGTGTCTTATTATGTTCTGGGTACAGTTCTTTTGTCTCCTTAGGTAAGTTTATTCCTAGATGTTTAACTCTTTTTGTTGCAATGGTGAATGGGATTGATTCCTTAATTTCTCTTTCTGATTTTTCACTGTTAGTATATAGAAATGTAAGTGATTTCTGTGTATTGATTTTGTATCCTGCAACTTTGCTAAATTCACTGATTAGCTCTAGTCCATAAAGGTTTTTGAATGAAAGCAAATTTAATTTTGAAGCTCAAGCTATATTCTTTGAATATTATCACCAAAAAGATAACCTGGAATTCACATCAAGTATTTATTGATTTATTTGGAAAACATAACCTACTATGTATACTAGTGGTCTTCAAAGCAGCTCTCAAAGACTGTTTCAGAGAATCTGAGAGGTCAAGACTATTTTCATAATAATACCAAGATACTACTGCCTTCTTCATTCTTATCATCTTGTGGACAGAGTTTTCCAGAGGCCACACATTGTATGGGGTCACAAGAGGCTGAATGCCGAAGTAGACATTAGGACTCAACCATTGTCTATTACACCAGACACTAAAGAGATTTGTAAAACTATAAAAAATTGTCAATTTTCTTACTAATTTTTGTCTTTGAAAAGTTATTTTTCATAAAAATATTTTTACTAATATTTAATGGATTTCTTATTTTAAATGAATTAATAAACACTTTAAATATCTCCGTTTTAAATTGGTAACATGGCAAAAATTTATATAGCCCCTTATAAAAATGTATATTTGGGGTCCTCAATAACTTTGAAGAGTATAAATAGTATACTTCAAAGTACTTTGATCCTGAGATCAAAAGTTTGAGAATCACTAGTGTATAGTATAGTTCACCTTTCTCCACCTACAACAAATCAAGATATGGTATGACTCAAGTTTCCCTGGTGGTACAGTGGTTAAGAATCCACCTACCAATGCAGGGGACATGGGTTTGATCCCTGGTCCGGGAAGATCCCACGTACCCACGGAGCAAGTAAGCCCATGCATCACAAATACTGAGCCTGTGCTCTAGAGATGGGTGCCGCAACTACTGAGCCAACGTGTCAGAACTACTTAGTCTGCGCTCTAGAGTCCATACTCCGCAACAGGAGAAGCCACCACAGTGAGAAGCCAGCAAACTACAACTAGAGACTAGCTCCCGCTTCTGGCAACTAAATAAAGCCCGCATGCAGCAACGAAGATCCAGCACACCCAAAAATAAGTAAATTAGTTTTTTAAAAAAGAAAAGAAATGGTATGATACTACCCCAAATCATGCTGACCTTGCCTGGGATAACATGAAATCCAGCTTTCTACAAAGAACAAGAAATACACATCCTTTCTTCTTTTGCTCTTTCCAGCCAAGCTGTATTCCTTTCTGAGTGATGCAGATAGCATTTTTAAAATTAACAAGCTGTTAAATTTTGAGGGGGCTATATTTTTGCTATGAATTTCTGGGGTTTCTGTGCTGTAGTTATTGAGATTCTCTTTGCTTAATGCATGATCAAATTTTGTAATATAGTTTTATGATCATGTAAAAGAACAAATGTACTCCTAAATGTTCCTTACTCAAAGCTGTCTCTTCTTTCTCTATAGATGTAATGTCCTCTTGAATCTCACTGAGAACAGTAATATAACTGGTTTTAAAGTTTTCTTCTATGTCCCCAGTTGCTTTGGAGTGAGTCCTGGACTCTGAGGACTGCCAAGTAGCTACACATGTACAAAAATCTTTTAGAAATGTTGGCCTGTGTTGTTTGGTATGGGTACGCTCTGACAACCCATGTAAATCACTGTTCAGTATTCGTACAATGTCCTCCATAGAGATTTTCTGTCTGTAACCCGTGGATGAAGAAGTTGTCTAGTACACTTCACTCTGGAGAATCTAAAGCCCAAAAACTTTCAATAAACGCATCACAGTTCACTGTGCTGCAGACCACACGAAGCAATGTTACTGCTAACAGTTGCTGTTTCCCAACAGAGCAGTGTTAGTGCCAGTACATTTCTTCCCTATTAATGCTGATACTCTGTTCCAAGTCTTTCAGGTGAAAACTTGAAATATCTCAAATACTAAGCTCTTTTTCTATAGGTAGCAAATTGTGTAGAGACTGATCAGTCAAAAATAGTGCCCGTAAGACCACCTAACATGGCCAAAGTTTTTAAAGAAAATAGAATACCTCAGGAAAAGTAAACTTTCAAATGCGTGTTGGAGGAAAACCTTACCCGCTCCCTCCAGACCCATGTGATACCCTCCTGTTATTAACCACTCCTCTTGCACTCTAGTCCCTGGGGTACTCTGTTCTCCAAGGACCTCAAACTCCTAAACCCACTCCAGCTCCACCCTTTATCCATCCACCCAGACCCCAAAGGGCATCATTTAATTCCACGCAATTTCAACCCTTCTATCACCAGCATCATCAACTCCTTTTCGGTTTCATCTACTCAGCAGAATGCAACATGGAGTGGTCCACTATGCACTTGTGGGCTCGAAACCAGGAAAGCACAAGTGAGGGCTGGCTCTGGAACAGCACTGCCTGCACTTGAACATCAGCCCTGCTACTCATTAGCTGCAGAACATTGAATGATGTATTCAACTTTCCAGTCTCATCTGCAAAACGCAGATGGTAAAGACAGGAGCTTATTTTACAGCATTGTGGTGAAAACCACACAAATTACAGATTACTTTGTGCTTACTTGGCACAAAGTAAGCGCTCAATGAATGTTTGCTATTTTTATTTGCTATAACACCTGGCTGCACTCTGTGGATTAGTGCTTCAACACATATATGGTGCCTGGTTTACCCTTATAACCTGCTCATGACCCTGGAACTTTGTTGCATCGTCCAGATTCATTTCCTCAGATGTGCCCTCAAACCTCCATCTCTCTGCTCAAGCCCCAAACCTCTGTGTCTGCCCCTCCTCACCTGATGATTTTGCTCCTGATTTCACAGAAGGCACAATCTGCTACGAATTCCTACCAGTCTGTTAGCTCAGACAGTAAAGAATCTGCCTTCAATGCAGAAGACCCGGGTTTGATCCCTGAAAATGAGGAAGATCCCCTGCTGCTGCTAAGTCACTTCAGTCATGTCCGACTCTGTGCGACCCATAGACGGCAGCCCACCAGGCTCCGCCGTCCCTGGGATTCTCCAGGCAAGAACACTGGAGTGGGTTGCCATTTCCTTCTCCAATGCATGAAAGTGAAAAGTGAAAGTGAAGTCGCTCAGTCGTGTCTGACTCTTTGCGACCCCATGGACTGCAGCCTACCAGGCTCCTCTGCCCATGGGATTTCCCAGGCAGGAGTACTGGAGTGGGGTGCCATCGCCTTCTCCAAAGATCCCCTAGAGAAGGGAATAACAACCCTACTCTAGTATTCTTGCCTGGAGGACCCCATGGACAGACGCAGAGAGTAGGACACAAGCGGCTAACACATTCCCCAGAAACAGCAAGTATGCCCATTCTTTAAATTCTCCCTCTTTGAGAGGAATAGTCCTCCTCTTGCTGGAACAATCCATTCTCCTGTATCTAAGCTTCATTCTTCCTGCCTCCTTCCCGCTCCAGCAGTCATAATTTCTACTTCCTAATCTTTAGTTTCTTTCTCTCTCCACTAACTACCTCTCCTGAGCCTTAAGTTTGACTCCCAGACTTCCATCTTAAAACAGACTCCCCCTTCTAACTCCATTCACCTCTAGCTCACTTTATTTCTCCCTTCATAGCCAAACTGCTAGGAAAAATCTCCACACTCATATTCATTACTCAAATTTTCAACATTTTATAATGTGTACTGCTGCTGCTGCTAAGTTGTTTCAGCGTGTCCGACTCTGTGCGACCCCACAGACGGCAGCCCACCAGGCTCCCCCGTCCCTGGGATTCTCCAGGCAAGAACACTGGAGTGGGTTGCCATTTCCTTCTCCAATGCATGAAAGTGAAAAGTGAAAGTGAAGTCGCTCAGTTGTGTCTGACTCTTAGCAACCCCATGGACTGCAGCCTTCCAGGCTCCTCCGTCCATGGGATTTTCCATGTACTATGACACCATTAAGCCCCTCAATCTAAACTTGCTTTGGTTTCCAATGACCTCATATGAAAAAATCAGAGGATTTTGGAGTTTGTACATTTTGCTTACTCTCCCACCCTTGAATCGCTCTTGTATATTTTGGTGGCTTCATTAGACTGTAAGTTCATTAATGTCACAACAATGGCATGATTTTGTCTCTAAATCCAAGCACATAATATGGTGCCCTGTCTGTACTGAATGAGTCAATGAAATAAAGAATCAATGAAAATAATCAGTCTTGGTGGCTCCAAAGCCTTTGGTGTGCTATCTCTGTTGATTTCACCCCTGGTAAAAACTTAAAAAGTGATTCTGTAAATTACTTTGTTGACCAAGTGAGATATCAAGGAACCAACGTTCTACCTGATGCTACTCTATTTAGCTCTTGGTTTTTTCCTGTGGAAATATGTTTACTGGTTTAATGAGTGATCGAGAGTTTATGTCTTCAAACTCTCAGCCTAGCTCACAACACAGAAGGTTGTCCAACACACTTCAAGGCCACATAGCTTTATCAGTGGTGTTACAAATGACCCTGGAAGCTGAAGCCAGTACCCCTCCTAGTTAATCTTTCCTGTAATACAGTCTCAGATCCAGTGTTTTCTCCTCTCCTTTCCTCTAAACACAATAGGGCAGGGACTTCCCTGGCAGTCCGGTGGTTAAGATTTTGCCTTCCAATGTAGGGGGTGCAGGTTCGATCCCTGATTGGGGAGCTAAGATTCCACATGCCTCAAGGCCAAAAAAACCAAAACACAAAAAACCAGAAGCAATATTGTAACAAATTCAATAAAGACTTTAAAAAAGTGTTCCACATCAAAAAAAAGATTAAAACAAAACAACAACAACAATAGGATGTACTTAACAAAATTTTGCAAGAAGTATTACAACATAGAAAGAACTCTTTCTTTATTGTTTATACTTTTGAGGGGAATGTTTTTAGACTTAATATTTTTAGAGCAGTTTTAGGTTAACAGCAAAATTGAGAAGATGGTACAGAGATTTCCCATGCCCTATCCCCTGCCCCACACAGGCACAGGCTCTGCCATTATCAACATCCCCCACCTGAGTGGTACATTTGATACAACTGATGAACCTATTTTAACATCATAACCATCCAAAGCCTGTAGTTTACATTAGGCTTTGCTCCTGGTGTGGTACATTCTATAGGTTTGGATAAATGTACAATGACACGGATCCATCATCATAGTATCATACAGAGTATTTTCATTGCCCTAAAAATGCTGTTTCCTCTATTTATCTTTCCTCAATCCCTCCAACCTCTCATAACCTACATAATTTATGACAATAACAATGTGTTAAAGAAATGAAGCTACTACAAAATTAACATTATACCAAATCAGCAAAATGAATTAATGAATTGGTTTTCTTCATTCCTAAACTTCTTTACCCTAAACAAACCATGCATCCGATGAGGAGAGTGAAAGGAATGAAGAAATTTGTTTTGTTATTATTACTATGGCAAATAATCTGGCACCACTTTTAAAAGGAAAAGATTATTGCTTCCCACTTAGCTTTGTCTCCATGGCAAATTCCAGTTCTTTGAGAATAATAAAAGACATAAAGCATATAATTTTCATCCCTTTCATTCTATAATTCTTGATTTAAAACAGAAACCCAGTAGGATGAGTACACTGATATTTCTATACATTTTGATTAAATAAAAATATAAAACTTTGAGTCCGTCAAGCAGATCTTCTCTACAGTAATCAAAACCTACCTGCAGATTAAAGAAAATATGTTATCAAATCCAATAGCTTGATCTCTCATCAACGCTGAGAAGGAGATATCATCATTCATTTACTGATTGATCTCTCACCAAACATTCATTATGCTAGACACTGGCAATACAGTGAATAAGATCCACTTTCTGCCCTCAAGATTTTCAGAGTCAGCAGGAGAAACAGAACCCAAATTACAACATGGCAAGAATCTTATCTATTCTCAGCTATGACAATTCTAAGGACAGCATTTTTATTAGATTAATATTAAAGTCTGAGAGGTTTGCCTTGGCTGTTAACTTCAAATACTTAACTATGGAAGACTTCCTTCAGTTTGCTCATCATTTCCAATAAATTTAGCTAAGACCCTTTCCTCAAACAATCCCTACCCCTGGTCCACAAAACTCGAGAATTGGTAACAAAAAAAAAAGTGAAAGGAAATAAAACAACAACATGAAAAGGATTTATAAAAATCCTGCCACTGAGAAGTTGTTGATGAGGGCAGAGGACTGGTAAGTCACCACCACACAGAATCAAGGTTTTTAAACAGTTTAGACATTAAACTTCACAAAAGAACGTTCAGAATGCCATCTGCTAATCCCCTAAAGCTTATAATCCTAAGTTATTTTGTTTTCCCATGAAAATAAGTTCTCCATCATGGTTACAATCCAAGGTTAACTCACCAAGACCTATTTCTTTGATTCCTTCAATAAACATTAAAAATGCCTACGAAGCACTGTGCCAAGAGTTGGGGATGTGAAGTCAAATAAGATCCAGTCTCTGCCCCAAAGAGCTTAGAGTCCAGAGGAGGAAATTAATGTTTGCAGAATAATGCTGATTTCTAGAATATTCACAAGGAATTTTGAAGAGCCAAGAAAGGGGGCATTCAAGTCAGACTGAAGAGGGAGAGCCCGCCCCCGGCACATTGCCCTGTCAGAGGACATGTCTGAGCTGAATTTGTAGGTTGAGAAGGAGTCAGCTACACTAGAAAGGGGACACTAGGTGAAGACACGAAACACACCTGAATGATGGCTGATGGCTGCTTTGAGAACCTGCAAGCCAAGCCATCTATTACAGGGCTTCTCAATTTTCACATGTCACAGAACCACATGCTTCTGATCAGTGTATTAAGGATCTGGACTCACAGTTGATATGAAAGGTGAGCTTCGTAAAGACATATGTTGCCAGTGAGATGCCAGTAAGTTGTAGACTGCAGAAAACTGAGATGCTTAAATTATTCTGGTTACTGGGCTTACTCTCCACTGGTTACGTACAGTAGACTGAAAGGACAGTTGCAGGTGCAAACTGAGAGGTAAACAGACCTCTAAGTAAGAGCCAGGGAGCACTGGCCCAGGAAGCGCAGGTTGCAGAATGAATTATTAATCCCTGTACTGATCCACAGTCAAAGGCAGGACTGGTTTCTAAGTGAAGATATCTTATTCTGAATGCTGTGACTTTAAGGTTAAAAATAGACTCATAATTCCCTCGACTCTCTTTCTCTATCACTGGTGAAAAAAATGAAATAGCTCCGTTGGGTGGTAATTGATGTGTCTGACACTAAAATTTCATTCTCTATACTGCCATCCTTTGAAAGGCACAGTAAGGAAAGAAGGGCGTCTTGACATGCAAAATGGCGCATTTTTGAAACGAAGCCATTGAGATATTTGTGAAAGAGCATTTTCTACTGGGACAGAAATGCAGTTCTATTTCAAAGTCCACCACACATCCCAAACTTCACTTCAAGCAAACATTTCAGAGTAAACACATATACGATGGTGAAAAGAGGAAATTTTTTTGTTTTTTAGAAATATCCAGGAAAGGGAGAGTGAGGGACAAACTTTTTATTTTCTTTTTTTATACAAACTATTGAAAAATATAAAAAGCTAGAAGTCAGAGTTCCTAGCACATAAGTGTGCAATTTATTGATCTCAGGGACATAAAGAGACACATAAGCACAGATTATATAAATATATATAATCAGTCTAATACCATTAATTTTACTTCAATTTGTTTTTCTTCTTCCCAACAAATTACTGACTAAATTAAAAAGCAGCTATTTAATCCACATAATACATCTTATATTCACTTAAAAAAATTTTACTAGTATCTACTTCATATCAGACACCATCCTCCATGCAAGCAGAGCAATGAATAAGATATACTAGGTCCTTGTTGTAATGCAGCTTAATTCTACAGAGAGATGTACAGTACCAAGAAGTAAAGAAACAAGATCATTCCAGATGGTGTTAACAATTTGATAATAATAAAACAGTGATGTAACAGGAATGTGAAAGGGAAGAGTCATGATGAAAGGACCAGGGAAGGCCTCTTTGTGGAGGTTCTCTTCAACTGAATACCAAATGATGAAAAGGAGTTGGTCATACAAATTGAAAAGGTGGCGGGTTTGGGGTGGCGGGGGGTGGGGCGGGGAGGGGGCTTCCCTAGTGGCTCAGTGGTAAAGAATTCCCCTGCCAATGCAGGAGATGCAAGTTGATCCCTGATCTGGGAAGATTCCACATGCCGTAGAGCAACTAAGCCTGTGCACCACAACTAGTGAGCCTGTGCTCTAGAGCCGGGAGCCGCAACTACCGAAGCCCCTGTCTAGAGCCCGGCTCTGCACCAAGAGAAGCCACCACAATGAGCAGCCAGTGCACTGCACCTCAAGGGTAGTCCCTGCTCACTGCCACCAGAGAAAAGCCCATACAGCAGTGAAGACCCAGCACAGCCCTAAATAAATGAATAGATAAAATTGTTTAATTTAAAAAAGTTAAGTGGTGGGGAAAGAACATATATGTGTGCATGCTAAGTCGGTTCAGTCACGTCCAACTCTGCGACCCTATGGACTGCAGTCTGCCAGGCTCCTCCATCCATGGGATTCTCCAGACAAGAATACTAGAGTGGGTTGCCATGCCCTCCTCCAAGGGATCTTTCTGACCTAGGGATCACACCCATGTCTCTTATGTCTCCTGCACTGGCAGGTAGGTTCTTTACCACTAGCACCATTCAATTCCATACAAGTATAAACAGCCAGAATTAAACCCAGCTGCTTATAATAGAATACCAAATAAAATGATTTACCCAAAGGAAGTTCTTTTTCTCATAGCTTGGGTCTCCAGAGGGAGACCCAAGCTCCCTCTAATGTTTCCTTTGATACCCCTGATGTATATCTTTTCTCCTTATGCTCACCCAGAAGGCCATTCTATCACTTTCCAGGAAACCAGCATCTGGGGTGTGGAGGGGGGAAGAATGGAGAAAGGTGAAGGGTAAAAGGCTCAGCCAGTCCAGCCAGTCCCTTCATATCAGAAAATAATAGCCTCCTGAAAGCTCTGCCCATAAACCTCAATTTACATTTGCTCTGAACACTGTTCCACAGCTATTGCAAAGCAGCTTGGAAAGCTGCATGCCTTTAACTTGCCTGTACCTTTTGTAGCCCCTTGCATCCTTGGAGCAGTTCTCTTGGGATTACTCCAGATGCTGTCTCCTGGGCTTGAAGTCCTAAAAATTCCCACTGAATAAAACATAATTCTCAGCTCTTAGGCTGTGAATATTTTTTAAGTGGATAACACTCATAACACCGTCCTCTTCCACTGCCTTCATCTCTCTGCTTTAACAAGCACTCAGAATATTGAACTGACAGAACTCGTTCTCCCAAATCCATTCTGGTTATTACCACTGTCCTATTCATTCACATTTATGAGAAGTACTTCTTTATTTGTTCTAATATTTTCATTTACCTGGTACTCTAGATAGATTTCCATGTGATTCTTTACCTATCTAATATGTATGGAAAGAAAAAAAGAATTCTTTAAAAATCGAAACTGACTGTATCTCTTTCTGATATTGAAGTTTGGGGGAGTGAAACTCATATTAGTGGGAATATAATCTCTACACAGCTCCTTTTCACTCTGAGATACCTGGGGAGGCAAGAAGAAAAGAGTGAAATTTCAAAGCTCCTGCCAGCGCTTCAGTGCTGTGAAACATTAATGAGCTTCTGGATTTGCAAAGGTGGGCCCAGAGCCTAAGGATGTTTGAGAGTTAAATTGCTCTGCATAATGAAGTAAAGGTAATTGAGTTTCCTGAGGAACTGGAGAATAAAGAGGTCTGGGAAAATGGAGGGAGCAGGGAGCTGGGAGGGTGGCAGTTGTCCAGCCTCACATTAGAGCTTGCAGCATTCCAGCATGACCCGAGAGGCAGGCAGCAGTGAGTCTGTGGGCAGGCACTGGGCAAATGCTCAGAGATCATGTCACACCCAGGACAAGCCATTGTTTTTAAATCTGGAGAGCTTAAAAGGAGGCAGTGAGTCTCAAAGAAGGGTAGGAGGCCGGAGCTTCTCTGGAGTCTCCAGGGCAGAGATGCACGGAAGGGATTGCTTGTACCTCTCGCCCTGAAGGCTACTGCCCTGCATGCTGAGACAGACAGTAACATCAGAAAAGCCATGAGTTCCAGCAATTGCTTTAGATGAACCTCATTCCCTCCCCTCATTCTCAGCACCCCCTCCCCACCACCACCACCCAGCACCTCCAAGCAGAGTCCTCTGCAAATGCAAATATAGCTGGCAGGGGCACCTCGTGTGGCTGAACCCTGATTACCAAGTGTGACACTGTTTTCTCTGTGGTAGTTAAAAAAAAAAAAAGTTTCCTCCAGAGACCTATCTTCCTCTCTGGGGCCCAATGACTTTCAGTGTAACCTTCAGTACCATTACTGTGTATTACAGTGGTTCCGAGCACCCCAACTATGCCCTATCCTCTGGCTTCCACTTATGCTATGCCTCACCTGCGTGCCCCCCAGTACCAGTTAAGACAGAGTTCCTTCTGTCTCCTCTACATAACAGGTTACATCTCTCCTCCCCCCACACAGGCTGTTCCCTCTTTTCCATGCTGCAGCTGCTTTCATAAAACTGTATCCCCTATGGAGACTCCAAAAAACCAATTGAGGCCTCATTGCCTCCAGCAAGCCTTCCCCAGCCTCCACATCTGATTTGAGGGGCCTCCTTCATGCCCCTCTTCATTCTGAAGATGCTCTACCCCAGCATACCACACTCTACTGATTTACTTCTACGCCTCCTCAATAGCTGTATCTGTTAGGGGAACACACTGACTGAAACCGCGCACCCTGGCCAGACCCTTTAGTAACCATTCGCATGAGGTGTTTTATGACAGGAGATCCTGGTAAGGAATACGGAACTAATAAGCCACCGCCAACCGGAAGAGTTCAGGAAAGGTCAAAAGGAGACACCGCGTGTCCGTCCACTTCCCAGAATCCCTCTCGCTAGCATCCATCTTGGCTGAGCGATGCATGGGCCACCAGGAAAGACTCCGAATTAGGATGATTGGCCAAAGACCACCCGGAAACTAATCCCATCACCACAAAGCCCGAGACTGCGAGCCTCGTGGCAGAGCTGTTCTCCAGGGTTCCCTTACCCTACTGCTCTCCACCCATGTGCCCTTTCCCAATAAAATTTCTTGCCTTGTCATCACGTGTCTCCTCGGACAATTCTTTTCTGAGTGTTAGACAAGAGCCTGCTCCTGGGGCCCTGAAGGTGGGGCCTCCCCCTTCCTACAACATATCCAGAGCCTAGCACTGTGCCCACAACATAGTAACTGTTTATTAAATTTTTGATGATAAATATATGACCTAAAAGTTTTTATTTCAAAGCCTAAAAAGATAATCAGATACAGATCTGCCCAAGAAGAGCATATTTCAAATAACTGTCAGGCAGGAATATGTCTTTCCAAGTCCTGATTTTTCCTTCAATATATAGCTATGACTCTTCTGGCCTCTATCCAGACCCTCATATTACTCCTCCCTAGTTAAACTAATAGCAGCCTTCAAACCAAAATTATGCATGCTAATTATTTCAGTCAACAAGTATGTATCACACACTTCACACAGGAAGCATGGTGCTAAGCCCTGGGAATACATTAGCAAACAAAACCGGCATTAATCTTACCCCCATGGAATTAAACCAATGAATAAACAGCTACAATATTACAATTGTGATAAATGCTTTATGATGAAGATGACAAGGTATAATGAAGAGTATAGCAGTTTAAAAGGGGAAACCTAAATCAGTCAATGCTAAAGGAAATCAACCCTGATTATTCACTGCAAAGACTGATGATTAAGTTCCCATAATTTGGCCACCTGATGCAAAGAGCCGACTCACTGGAAGAGACCTTAATGCTGGGAAAGACTGCAGGCAGGAGGAGAAGGAGGCAACAGAGGATGGGATGGTTTGATGGCATTCACCGACTCAACTGACATGAGTTTGAGCAAATTCCGGGAGATAGTGAAGGACAAGAAAGCCTGGCGTGCTGCAGTCCATGGGATCTCAAAGAGTTGGACACGACTTAGCAACTGAACAATAACAACAGCCTAGTCTGGGTTAGAGATGGGAGGTTTGCCAGTAGGAGTTCATGAGGATTAGGGTAGGCTTCATTTGGAAGGAAGAGTTTGCCAGCAACAGTGTATGCCGTGTGCGTATGCGTGTGCGTATGTGCACGCATGTGCGTCTGTGAAAAGATAGTTATTACAGAGGAAGACGCCTGTGTGCCTCCTGAGGGAGCACAGAGAGCTTTGGGAATGGAGGAGAGGACAGTGTGGTGGGACCCTGAGCTTCCTGTACAAGTGAGTGAGGTTGAACCAAGCTACCGCGTATCTGGCTGGCTAAGCTAAATTAGTTTTGCCTTGGTAAATCTGTCAGAGAAAGACTAACTGTACAGGCTACATCTGTAGGAGCAATCTTTCCAAAGTGAAAAAGAAGCATAAGAGTGAAGTCACGGCACACAGGAATGACCATCAACTGAAGAGGCAGCATCTCCAAACTGCCTCAGTGGAGGGACAGTCTTAACCTCAATTATTGCAAGAGAACCCACCAGAACTAGGTTAAGCTAAAGAGACTCTGCATTTGGGGGTGGCGGTGCTTCTGGGAAAAGGAGTCTGTCAGATCCTGGGCACAAGTGATGGCTACGAGTCACCTCAGAGAGAGCGAGGACTAACACCGTAAATACAGAAGTATTTCTGAAGATTGTAGCCAACTGACTTGAACACTGGAGGCACACCAGGCACGTGAATTCTTTTTAAATTAACAGCATAGTATGAATGCTGTTGGATCATTTAAAATTCTTATCTCCTATTTAGAAGGATATGGAATTTTGTGTTACCTCTGAATCCAAATTTATACAATGCTGAGGAGTCCATGGTTTTCAGGCATCATTGCAAAACAACGAGCACTTCCTAACAGGTGGTGGCAGCAAAAATCTTGAATCTTGAGATCAGACTTCTTAGTTATGATGCCTACCCCGGAATCACCTCAAACTCTCAAGCACAGTAACCTGTTAGGGTTATTCCAGAGGTAGAGATTACTAGTATGTCAGGATTCCCATAAAAGGATATGGTATATGCATTATACTGTATACTACATAATGAACAACTTCCAACTTCCTATTTAAGTGTTATAATTACAACTCATGTTGAAGATCTTATGTTAGTAGTATTTGCTTTATGCAAGGAAAAATTATTTTCAGTTGAAATGGTAGGGTGCCAGCAGCTTACTTAATATATATCCTAAGTGGCTTAGGGGCTAAGTACATAATCCTTTCAGCTGGATGCCGCAATTACATTTATCGTATTGTAGCGACCTATTGCACAGTTAATCACCTTCGACTATATTGTTAACCTGATGCTTTAAATATTCATATTCTCAGAACACATCAATTATTTTTCTGCCATTCTTTCACTTGAAAAGATTCTTGGCACATTAATGGCTGGTGAGATAATAGATGCCATGCTCCTAATATTATAAATTATTGTGACTTCTATACTCAATGACCGGTTGTAACTTGGAAAATCAAAGCCACAACTATATATGACTATAAAATGACAATGAAAATAGGAGTTCATTCTATACTTAGGGGCTGTTTGACATTTTCCAGCTTGCCCTGATTTTATAAAAAGAAATGACCTTGAAAATAGTTAAACCTATCAAGTGGTAAGGCTGCAGTTCACTGAAATAGACAACATGTTCATGTCTTTATAATGCTGTTAAGCATTCATGAAAGTGAAAACAATTTTATTGCTCTTTAACCAATTTATATTTGTATTTCATAGGCTTATGCATATTCACTACAAGGCTATTCTAATCTTTGTTTACCTATAGCCCTCTGAACTTGGAAATAAAGGTCTCAGCCTGCTAGACTAGGAAAAAAAGATCAGATTTTCCAAGAGGCATAAGGATCTAGTTGATGTTTTATCAGCCTGTGTTTAATTAGAGTGCTCTCTGTAAAAGCACCAATTCAGATTAGCTTCCTTTGCTCAGTGTTTATTAATATAGACACTCTTTAAAAGGGAACTTATGTTGACAAATAAATTTAGCTGCTATCACTTTATAAAAGGAACAAGTACAACAATAACAACCAAAACAAAAAGACAGTGAGATGGAAAGAAAGTACCTTCGAAACCCAGAGGTTACCAGGCCCACTATGTATACTCCCTGCTGTGCTGGTACCCTGCCTTCAGCTACACTTCAGGACCTCAGGGTAAAGGGAACTGAGAGAAGGTTCTACAAAAGTCCGAATCTCCATGAACTGAAGGCCAAAGATTCAGAGATCTAAAGAACAGATCCTCTAAATAAAAGAAATACTCAAGACAGAAGGTACATTTCCGTGTTTAGCTCAAGTTCTCTGAGGGCCTCCTCTTTCACTCCCACCCGAGCCGAGTCAATTCAGAGCATGAAGTTTAAATGTACACGTAGTGTTGAGCTGTTTTTTCCCAGTAGGTTCCTAGGAAAGGGACTTGAAAGAGAATGGTATAAAAATAAGGCTTCTTATGAGATGAGGGCCTGCTTTAGATATTCTGTAAACCGCTAGGGAAAGGGTCCCAGGAGAAAGAGAACCAGGCATGATTTTTTTGACAGAAGAGAAGCCATTTTTGGCCAAAGTCATTTTGTGGTCTAAGCTGGCCACAGTGCTTGCCCTTGAATGGATCTAAGTAGTTAATGATCTTAAAGGAAGTGGGGGACTATGGGAACAAAAGAAAAGCAATCGAGAAATGATAGTAGTCTTAGTTCTTCCTCAAAAGATGTACAGAACAATCTGATACACATTTTTGAGTCATCTGCAGGAACCAAGGCTCCCACCCAGGTAGAGGACTTAAGTACATGCTGAGATCCAGCCTGTTTAGAACCTGACCCTCGAGACCCCAATCAGCTAAAGTTTGGACTCAGCAAACTTTGCCCCAATTCTACACTAAACTGTCTTCTGCTCAAGCCCCCTCATGACTAGGCATGTCCCCTTCACTTAAAGCTTCCTCAGTTTTGCTGTTCAGAGAGATACTGCTTTGGGAAAAGCTCTCCAGTGTTCTCCTTATTTACTGCAAGGAATAAATCCTTCCTTCTCCTGATGTTTGGCTTGGTTGTGTCTTTTGGCTCAAGGACCCACCAAGAAACAGAAACAGTTTTCAGGTAACAGGAGAGATGGGGGGAGGAAGAAAGATTTCTTAGAAAACATTCTTTCTACTTAATACAGCAACGAGTGGCACTGCTGGGACTATGATTAAAAAAAGCTCAGTAACTGCAGTTCTGTGATGTCCATGAGAAACACACTTGAAGGTGAAAAAAAGTAACTGTTGTGGCCAGGTCCAGAGAGGAGCTGTTACCAGTGCTAGGATCTTCCTGGACACGCACTCATTCACTCGCTCATACTGAATGAGTATCTATCATGCGCCAGGCACGCTGTCCTTGCAGTGAGCAAGACTGACAATGTCTCTGCTCACATGGAGTTTACACTCTTGTAAGTGGTGCCTAATAGAAACAGTAATAACCAATATCTTTGGGAGAGTAATCAGTGCTATTAGGAAAAATATCCATCCATTAGTCTACCCTTTCCCTCACAAAAGACTGAATGCATGTGTTGCTAGCAGCTGGAAACACACAATGGGAATTAAAACACAGGCGAAATTCGGGGATCAGTCACATATATATGGTAATGAACCTATAGGAATTAATGAGGTCACCCAGATAGTGCGTAGAGGACAAAGGAAAAAAGGGGGAAATAAGCCACAAACATAGAAAAAGTATTTAAACTTAAACTAGGAAAGTGTTTCAAGAAGGAACCATCCATAGTACACACATTTTTTATGTCATGGGTGAAACGGAGCAGGACCCTTTAGGGCTCCTGGGCACAGAAACACTTCTGTGTCCCTCATTCCCTCATTCCTTATTTGGAGGGAATAGGCTTTGGCCTCCAAAAACTTTCGTAAGTTCCACAGGGCAGGTTCAAACAGATGCCAATCATGGAAGGAAGGGGATACAGAAACAAGGGAAGAGCAGCCAAGACACCACAGTGCAGCCTTGGGGCAGGGTCCTGGCTCCACCTCAAGGGACACGCATAACAATGTCTTTGAGCTCTTCTTAGAACTAAAACCCCCAACAAATGAAGACTACCTGATGTTAACCACACAAGCTCATCAGGAGAACACCTGAGGCCAGATTAAAGGAGTACAGGCCCTGCAAACGCCCTGATCCTTATTAGCAACCCCACACTGAAACCATTGCTATGAAACTCCTCACCAAATCCTCCCCAAGATGGGACACATAGTTTTGAAGGGCATGAGCCCGCCGTGTGCCCTTTTGCCTGGTAAAGACAACAAAGCTATTCCTTTCTACTTCACCCAAAACTCTGTCTCTGAGATTTGATTTGGCACTGGTACACAGAGGCCAAGTTTTCAGCACCATGGAGTCAATACCAAGAGGATCCAGGACTCACTGGATTTAGCAACAGGGTGACATCAACTAGAGCAGTTTCAATTGAGTTATAGGCCTGAACCTAAGACTGCACTGGGCAGGTGAGCCCATGAGATGTACGAAAATGCAGTCTAAGAATGCAGACAATTTCAGTTTTGATTGTGAAAGAGACTGGTTCCAGGATAAGTAGAGAAACAGTTGGGACAGAGAAGTTTTTCTTTTTTTTTTTCCCCTTTCTTTCTTCCTTTCTCTCTTCCTCCCTTCCTAAAATAGGAAAGATTTAACCATACTTAAAGGCTGAAAAGAGAGACTAATGAAGAATAACTTGGTGGATTGAGGTCCCTGAAAGAATATAACAGAGTGGGATCCAGAAAGTAGGAGGAGACTCCTTTCCCCTGGGAATTGAGGGACAGGAGGACAAAAGATGCTGAGGAGAGCAACTATGGGGTAAGGAGCAGAAGTGAAGGATTAAAGGTTGAAAGACTTCTACCTGAATGGCCTCAGGCCAGGAAAATTCTCAGGCAAGATTTACTGCGAAAGGAAGAAGCCCCCAGGGACTGGAATGTGTATTTAAGGTTAGGTTAATTGACAACTGGTAAAAGTGAATGGGAGGTTTGAGAGGGGAGAAGGTGGGTTGTAGTTTAATAAATTTACTTAATAGTGGGACATATAAAATTTGTCCAACTAGGCAGAAATACTTGGGGAACACAATGATTCAAACATTTGCAAATTAAACATTTTCATTCATCACTCCATGTCTGGGGTAAAAAACCTTGAAATGTAGATAGAGCTGAAGCAACAAGCTCAAGTAACACAAGAGGGTTATACAGGAGCAAATATATCTGCACACATACATCTAAACTGAAGAGGGGAGGAATTCAGAGAAATAAGGTGCATGCTCTGTGAGGCACAGTTCAGTTACCTAACCTCAGGCAAGCTGCTTCCCCTTGCCGTGTCCCAAATTTCCCTTCTATTTTTTTTTTTTTAAAGGAAAATACTATCTATTTTCTTTCAGCTCCTCAGGGATACTGTGGAGATGCATGCACTGTATACTTAAAACTCCAAGCCAACTTAGAAAAGAAACTGAGAACATCAAAAGCCCACACTAACAATCTCTGGGCACTGGCTACACTGGGCCACACAATGGGAGGTTCCCTTTACACTCAGCAAGAAAAAGGTACCGATGAGTACAGGGCTCTTTTCAGGAACATTCCTCTCACCTGAATCATTTGTTCTACTGTGCATGACTGAAACTTAACTTAACGAGAAGAAAGATAGCATCACGCTGTCTGAACACGCTTGAAGGCCTATGACTCTCTTCTTACTACTCGCTGTGGGAAAAGGCATGTTAGTTCTTTGCTTATCCAAAATGTTAAGCCCTTTATTTACCGAGTGTCAGCTCAGTCAACACAGAGGGGCAGCCTCTGATAATTCTTCAAGATGGCAGGATCCGAGAGCCTGGGAACCGTGTCAATCACTGTGCCCTGCACATGTCAAGTACTCAACCTGATCTTTGCTAGATAGTGCCTGCCTGCCTTGCTCTGCAGTAGAACACGCAAGCATGTGCTCCTTAAAAGCAACAATATCTGCAGGCCAGGTGATGTGGGATAGCTTGCTCATTTCAATTTAATTTTTTACAGAGGTGAAATTCATATAACAAAAATTAAAATTTTTCAATGAACAACTCAGTAGCATTCATGGCACTGAAGATGTTGTAGAAGTACCACCTCCACCTAGTTCCAAAACATTTAATCACCCCAGGACAACACCTTGTACCCATTAAGCAGTTGCTCCTGACTCCCTCTTCCCACAACTCCTGGAAACCACCAATCTGAGCTCTGTCTCTGTAGGTTTATCTCTTTTCGATATTTCATATAAATGGATTCATACAATATGTGGGCTTTTTCAGGAGCTTGATTAATGGTTACATAATCGTTATGTTTGGAGAAAGCAATGGCACCCCACTCCAGTACTCTTGCCTGGAAAATCCCATGGGCGGAGGAGCCTGGTGGGCTGCAGTCCATGGGGCCGCTAAGAGTCAGACAAGACTGAGCGACTTCACTTTTACTTTCCTTTATTTAGCATAATGTTTTTGCAATTCATCCATGCTATGGCATGCAATTACACTTCTTCCTTTTCATGACTGAAAAATATTCCACTGTATCGATATAACACAACTGGCTTATTCATTCATCCATTAATGAACATCTGGGATGTTTCTACCTTTTGAGAATAGTGCTGCTACAAACATATGTGTACATATATTTGTTAAGTATTGTTTTCCAGTCTTTTTGGAGATATACTTAGGAGCAGAATCACTTAGTCACATGATAATTCTATGTTTAATTTTTTAAGGAACTGTTTTCCACAGTGGCTGTACCACTTTGCAGTCTTACCAGGAACTGTACAAAGATTCTAACTTCTCCATATCCTCACCAACACTTCTTATTTTCCACTGTTTCAATTATAGCCATCCTAGTAAATGTTAAGTGGTACCTCACCGTGGCATTTCCCTGATGACCAATGACCTTGAGCATCTTTTCCTGTATTGATTGACAAGCTGTGTAACTTCCCTGGAGAAACGTCTATCCAAGCCCTTGGCCCATTTTTAAACTGGATTGTTTGTCTTTTAGTCATTTTTAAGCAAGGTACTCCGATACTCGTCTCTAAACATACTGCTTCAAGCAGATGAGATGCAAAACAAGATGTTAACAGTATAGTCTTAAGAGGTTATGTTCTGGAACCGGACTGCTTGGATTCACTCTGTAACTGAACATCTTTATGACCTTGACAGAGCTATGTCTCTGAACCAGAGATTCTCATTGTAAGATGAAGATATTAATACTAAACTTCATGGAGGTGTGATGAGCAATAAATAATTTAATCAATGTAGTATACTTACCTGTGTCCAAGACAAAGTAAGAACCATAAAATTGTCAATAATCAATAAAATTTGTAGGGACAGCATCTCCATGTAATTACATATGTATTCCCATAGAGATGGGAGAAATGCATGAACCTTTACCAGATTCAGCCATGCAAGGGAAAAAGGAACTCCAGCAAGGAAATATGTTAAGTATAAATGTTAAGTATAAAATGGTCTCAAAATAATGAAATGCATTTGATAAAATAGTGTTATTTATACCCTTTAACAACATAGGAAAAGCATTCTTATACTGTAGAACAGAAGGCAGAACCCATATCTGAGAAGAAAGTTTGATGATTCAAACACTAAACAAGGACCAAACCTTCTGTCCCATCATACAGTCCCTAGAATGAAAAAAACGGAGAAAGCTTGCAGGCTACTGTATTTTATAACTGTCATTTCTTTGAAATGTCTATCCATCACTGTGAGTGAGAACAGTAAATCATATTATTGAGAAGCATCAAGATTCTCTCCTTTCTGTACAAACAAAAACTTCATCACAACCAGGGGAATCATGTCAAGCAGTGCACCCACTCATATCCAAAAGTCACATGCATCTTTCAGCTAAGTCTATGCTGCTGCCTTTATGCTTTGCAGTCTTTAGAAACGCACGTTCATTGTAACAGGTAACACCAATCCAATGTCAATGTGCAAAGGCCTCTGTGCTCCAAGTCTATCCCAGATTTGGTAACTAAAAGTTCTTCCAGGGTAGGGGTTCAATATCTCTTACTATATTGTTATTGTTCAGTCGCTAAATCGTGTCTGACTTTTTGCGATCCCATGAACTGCAGCATGCCAGGCTTCCCTGTTCTTCACTATCCCCCAGAGCTTGCCCAAACTCATGTCCATTGAGTCAGTGATGCCATCCAACCATCTCAACCTCTGATGCCCCCTTCTCCTCCTGCCCTCAATCTTTCTCAGCATCAGGGTCTTTTCCAATGTCTTCAGGGTCTTTGCTCTTACTATATACTCTGGTTCAATTAGATCTTCTGTTTATAATATACAATTTCATATCTGTAATTTTTCCTGTCATTTTACACTGCTTTAAAAAGGAATGAAGTCCTGACTTCACTTGAACTCCTCAGGGAGCTTGGGTTTTCTAAAGGCTTATGTATCTCCTTCCCCACATTCCCTTCAAGAGCAAATTTAAACCTTGACATACTGATTAACTTAGATTATAATTCATGAGCTCTGCAAAGGATAGAGGGAAAGGAACTAAGAGTCACGGGTAAGTGAAAGTGAAAGTGAAGTCGCTCAGTCATGGCCGACTCTTTGTGACCCGTGGACTGTAGCCCACCAAGCTCCTCCGTCCATGGGATTTTCCAGGCAAGAATACTGGAGTGGGTTGCCATTTCAAATTCAAGTTTATTCTCAATACTGGAACAAATGAATAAGATGGAAGGGGTGGTCAAAAATTAGTAAATCAAAAGGAAGAAAACAAATCAGTAAATGAAAAGGAAAAATGCCAAAATTAATTTACAAAGTAGAGAGAAGGGAAATTAGTGAAGGTCTGTTACAGAGCAAAAAACTTTCTCTGAAAAACCTCTAATTATATGATACATGAAATGGGCAAGCTTAAAAGTAAACTTACTATAAAAAAGAACAATTATGTTCTTGGGAAAGCAAATAAAAATTAGTCCTGGATTAGTCATCAAAATGTTCTTGCTTGTCCCAGATCACAGTTAAAGAACGATTAAGAGGCAGAATAATGTAATGCATATACAATGCACAGGCGGTCCCAGGTTTGAGTTTCAACTCCACAAATATGGCAAGAAGCTTAGGTCCAAAATGTAACTAATAAGCTCATCTTTCCCAAATTATGGAAATGATTTTTCAAATTTGGTGACAATCAGAATTTCTTGCAGCTTAATTCTGGATGCCGCCTGTTTTTTTTTATTTTCTAACCATTATAGAAAGTACAGAAACCACAGAATGCTGCAGCTGCTGCTAAGTCACTTCAGTCGTGTCCGACTCTGTGCGACCCCATAGACGGCAGCCCACCAGGCTCTCCCTGTCCCTGGGATTCCCTAGGCAAGAACACTGGAATGGGTTGCCACTGCCCTCTCTGAATAAGAGAATAATACAAAGAAAAAAGAAAGGGACTCTATATATACTACATACTATAATATATACTACATACATAAATGGTTTTTCCTGTGGTCATGTATGGATGTGAGAGTTGGACTGTGAAGAAGGCTGAGCACCAAAGAATTGATGCTTTGGCACTGTGGTGTTGGAGAAGACTCTTGAGAGTCCCTTGGACTGCAAGGAGATCCAACCAGTCCATTCTGAAGGAGATCAGCCCTGTGATTTCTTTGGAAGGAATGATGCTGAAGCTGAAGCTCCAGTACGTGGCCACCTCATGAGAAGAGTTGACTCATTGGAAAACACTCTGATGCTGGGAGGGATTGGGGGCAGGAGGAGAAGGGGACGACAGAGGATGAGATGGCTGGATGCTGAGTGAACTCTGGGAGTTGGTGATGGACAGGGAGGCCTGGCGTGCTGAGATTCATGGGGTCGCAAAGAGTCAGACACGACTGAGTGACTAAACTGAACTGAACTGAATTTTAAAATTAGCAGAGAACCATGGACTAGCAATCAAAGAAAACCACACTGCAGTTTATTAGGTATTTATAAGTTAAGAAAAGGAATATTTTTGGTATAGTTCCTGGTTATCATAGGCAAGAATTAACTATTTTGTGTTATCCTAAATTGAGAATTTACATATTATGATTTCTTCCCTCCAGAAATACATCTCATTACAAAATATCAGAATGATGTTTTATATATATATATATATATATATATATATATATACACATATTGTTCAATTAATATTGTACCATGGCTATTTCCCCATATTATTAAAAATGACTAATGGTTCAAGTAACTTCTTTTTAGTTTCACTTATAATTCATTTAACCACTTCACATTGCTGGACCTTTTCTTTTTTTCCATTAAAATAAAGTACAATTACTAGTTGCACCAAATAGGTTCACTATGAACTAATAATTTTACACTCTTAATAAACACTTTTAAATTTGCTTTGTACCAATCACAAATCAGTGCAAACAACAATAGTAGTAACATGGAAGTGACTTAAGTTCTTGCTAACATTTCAGCATTAACATTTCTTATTAATTCCTGCCAAATGGCATTTCCCTATTTGTCTTTCTTTGATTATTAGTAAGATTAAATATTTTTTCACATTTTTATAGGCTAATTCTTTTGTGACTTCTCTGTATATTACACTATCTTGTCTATTGATTCTTCCATGTAAAATCTAAATAATCATCTGGAAAAAATGTCTCAAAAATACTTAGTTTGGAAAGACCGCCATATTTATAATGCTTAGCCCTTCATCTACAAATGCAGTATGTCTCTTTAATTAATCTATTATTTCTTAAAGTTTGTATTTTTTTGTATGTTCCTTGTGGTATTTGTGGCCTCTAACTACCCTATTCAAGACTTCTCAGAGATTTCTGCAAGCAAAATACATGGCATTTTCCAAAACACTCTCCAATATATTTTTTTTTAATCAGAAAATTTTCTATGGTCATGACATGGGAATGACTATGATTTCCACTTTGGTCCAATAATTACAGTTTCTTAGTTCCCGGGGAATGGGTAGGGCTGAATTAACACTGGTACAAAAGAGAATCAATTTTAATAGATATCTCAATGATAACTGAATCTGAATAAACAGTATAGTTCCTTTCAGTGAGAAACACAGTTGACATACAACATTTTTTCAGGTGTACTGCATAATGATTTGACACCTGCATACATCAATTTGACACTGTATATGTCTAGCAGCCATCTGTCCCCATACGAAATTATTACCGTATTATTGACCACATTCCTTATGCTGGATATTACAACCCATGGCTTATTTATTATATAACAATAGGTTTGTGTCCCTTAAATCATTTAAAGGATTTCACCCAACTCCCCAACTCCTTCTGTCCTGGCATCCACCCAGACTTATTTCTTTTATGAAAGAGATAAAATTCATTCCATCAAATTTTTTTTATCTTAAACTCCATTTATATGAAATTGATATTGTAATCCCTTTCTTTCAGTTTAATTGCCTGACTTGCCTTGCCTATAATTTTACTTCAGTAACAAAGTTTGAGGGAGGAGGAGAGTGTAGTCACCTGTAAATAGCTTAAATTTTACAGTATTTGTTTATTAATAATGGATTTACTCTAGGAGCTAAAATAACTCACGCATGGAACAGAGCCTCAACCAACTATTAAATTATTAATATTTAATAGATCTGCCTTTTTCTATCATGCTTTCTTCTAGTAAACACCTAATAAATTGAAATGAAGTTTTCTCTGATCATTACTCCAAGGTTCTCTGCTAATTTTAAAATCAGGAATACTATAATATTATAATACTTTCTACAATCACTGCAGATGGTGACTGCAGCCATGAAATTAAAAGACGCTTACTCCTTGGAAGAAAAGTTATGACCCACGTAGATAGCATATTCAAAAGCAGAGACATTACGTTGCCGACTAAGGTCCGCCTAGTCAAGGCTATGGTTTTTCCAGTGGTCACGTGTGGATGTGAGAGTTGGACTGTGAAGAAAACTGAGCGCTGAAGAAATGATGCTTTTGAACTGTGGTGTTGGAGAAGACTCTTGAGAGTCCCTTGGACTGCAAGGAGATCCAACCAGTCCATTCTGAAGGAGATCAGCCCTGGGATTTCTTTGGAAGGAATGATGCTGAAGCTGAAACTCCAGTACTTTGGCCACCTCATGTGAAGAGCTGACTCATTGGAAAAGACTCTGATGCTGGGAGGGATTGGGGGCAGGAGGAGAAGGGGACGATCGAAGATGAGATGGCTGGATGGCATCACGGACTCGATGGACGTGAGTCTGAGTGAACTCCGGGAGTTGGTGATGGACAGGGAGGCCTGACGTGCTGCGATTCATGGGGTCGCAAAGAGTTGGACACGACTGAGCAACTGAACTGAACTGACAATCATGAAAATGCTTTACATACTGATGGGAGTACATGAATGTGTGTGCTACATGAATACCTACATATCAATATTCAGGTATCACTGAATTATATCTAGGTCTGTATCTGTTATTGTTTATGAATTATAACTCAATTTAAATGAAGAGTACTCAAGGGAAAAAATATAAGCATGATGAAAGAATCATGTGGGCTCCCCAGGTGGTGCTGGTGGTGAAGAACCCGCCTGCCAATGCAGGAGACAGAAGAGACGTGGGTTCAATCCCTGGGTCAGGAAGATCCCCTGCAGGAGGGCATGGCAACCCACTCCAGTAGTCTTGCCTAGAGAATGCCATGAACAGAGGAGCCTGGCAGGCTACAGTCTTAGGGTTGCAAAGAGTCAGACACGACTAAAGCAACTCAGCACACACGCAGGAAGTCATATAATCCATGCAGAAGTGACACTGGCGATACAGACACAAGCATTCGTTTCATTTATAAAATCATACTTGAGTACGAAATTCTGTTTTTGTTGTTCAGTTGCTAAGTTAAGTCTGACTCTTTGCGACCCCATGGACTGCAGGATGCCAAACTTTCTTCTCTATCTCTTATATAATGGTATTTTGTGAAATGGTAATGATCCCTCTGTTGCACCAAAAATTAAAGCTGAATTTCAATATGAATTATGACAAAAAACACAGTATTTTCCACTTGTTATGGGAGATAAAAGAAAAAGTAGCCCTGAGTTAAGCTTTTGCTGTTGTTTAGTCACTAAGTAGTGTCCAACTCTTTGTGACCCCATGGACTGAAGTCCGCCAGTCTCCTCTGTCCATGAGATTCTCCAGGCAAGAATACTGGAGTGGGTTGCCCTTTTCTCCTCCAGGGGATCTTCCTTACCTGGGGATGGAACCCATGTCATCTACTTTGGCAGGTAGATTCTTTACCACTAAATCAAAAAGGAAGCCTTCAACAAAATAACTGCTCTGATCTTTGAAATTTAGAATAACAATTATTCATGTATTAAAAAACAAACAAACAAACAAAAAAGGTTAGTTTGTTTTTTTTTCTATGAGTAACTTTTACATTTAGAGGTACCCTAAACTCTACAGTTCCTTCACTACCTAAGAATTAAAACACTATAAAGATTCACATCTGCCTACTCAAGCTGAACCACTCGTTCCATCACAGATCTGAAAGTACTTCATAAACCATCCGGGAAGACGGGGTGTTACAACATGAGCATTCATTCCATTTATGGAAATACAGTATCCGTCAGTCCCCTATAATTTTGCTCAACAGCAATTGCTAGGGGAAGTTTCAAATATTTGTTGGAGATACTCTTGAAAAATAGAGGACAATTTACTGGTGTGTATGATTGTCAAGTGCTAGAATATGTCAATCATCTAATTACCAACTATTCACTGAGGAGGGCTTTCAAATACACTGTAAATGAAACGTGTAAATTAGCCACAAATTTGATATATATTATGCTGGATAAAAGAGAATAGAAACCTCTTTCAAATATGTAATTTATTCAAAGGAGTTTCCATCTTAAATACATTCCTCATGAAAAGCAATTTACATTGACCCAAGTTACTACATCTTCCATGGTTTAGAATAGGTATTTATTTATTCAAGAGCAGCAAGAGAATGGGGAACAAGTCTTCTAGTCTAAGCTAATGTTACACAAAGTCACTCAGGAGCTTTTTTATGCCATTCCAACATCCTCCTTTCCTTTCAGTTGCCTCCTCCAGGCCCCAGCAAAAACTCCATTACCAGTGACCACAAAATAATTCTTATCTTTTAACACAACACTTAGTCTCAGAAACAAGTGCAGAGTTGCAAAATTGGAGATCAGTAAACAAAATTAGCCTCCCTCAACCACACTGATGAGTTCCAGCTCATCAGTCATTCCTAAATCCTCCCATTGCCATCCAAATCCAAAAAGGGAACCAAAACTTGGGGCCATATTTGGCTTTTCAAAGACGTTGGCAGATAGAGAAAACATTAAAAAAAAAAAAGAGCATTTAAAACTGAACTGATACTGTGACCAAAAAGTAATTTTTTGTTATTTAAAACAGAAATGACATACATGGCCTAAAATCAGCAACAAGAATAAAATGGCCTAAAATCAGCAACAATGAGAATAACACTTATATTGGACTTTTGTCAATGATGCTTGTAAATGCTGGCTCTTCCCTTAGGTGGTGAGGTTAGCCACTCCTGAGCTAAAATAACACATACATGGACTTGTCACACAGCACAGAGAACAACTACTGATACATTCAATATCTTGTAATAACCTATATGGCAAAGAATCTGAAAAGGAAGATATGTGTATGTGTATAATGAAATCATTTTGGCGTACATTTGAAACTAACACAACATTGTAAATAAACTATTCCCTATTGGATGAGTTGGTAAAGAATCTGCCTGCAGTGCAGGGGACCTGGGTTCGATCCCTGGGTCCAGAATATCCCCTGGAATAGAAAATGCAAATCTACTCCAGTATTCTTGCCCGGAGAATCCCATGGACAGAGGAGCCTGGTAGGCTACTTACTGTCCATGGGGTCACAAGAGATGGACACGACTAAGCAACTAACACTTTCACACTTTCAATTTTTTAAGAACAGGAGAAAAGTAAAGAACAGACAAAGACTTTAACTAAAATTGGTAGAAATACATAATATTTCTATTTAAACATAGGGCAAAAGGAAGAGAAATTTTGAAATTTTTGTCAGGCTTACAATTTGCTTATTGTAGGAACCACTGTGATTCATATTTGTCCAGAGGGTAAAAAGATCACTGCTTATATCCATGACTTAGTCAAACCTTTCATAACACCAGAGACACCTATTTATGATATTAAGACCACTGCTTTCTTAAATTAGATCCTATTTTTCACTATCCTTACATCATTTAAGAATTTATAAATTTCAAAGAAGAACATGAACAAAAATCATAACCATTCATTATTATCCAAGGTAGACTTATGGTGTCGATTTTCTAAATAAATTCTAGGCAGGTTAGTAGTCTACTAAATAAATAAAAACAATTCATAATCCCAAATACTAACGGCAGACTAAAATGATCTTCCCAAACCTTGCTGAGTTTTAACTGCCTACACACTACTTACCAAATGAGGTTAAAAGCAGCTACAGACCCGTTAGTACTAGTTCTGTACGCCATTACCACATAATTTAAAAGAGATTCCTCCTTGTGGTACATATACACAATGGAATGTTACTCAGCTATTAAAAAGAATGCATTTGAATCAGTTCTAATGAGGTGGATGAAACTGGAGCCTATTATACAGAGCAAAGTAAGTCAGAAAGAAAAACACCAATACAGCACTTTAACGCATATATATGGAATTTAGAAAGATGGTAACGATGACCCTATATGTGAGACAGCAAAAGAGACACAGATGTAAAGAACAGACTTTGGACTCTATGGGAGAAGGCGAGGGTGGGATGATTTGAGAGAATAGCATTGAAACATGTATATTATCATATGTAAAATAGATCAGCAGTCCAGGTTCGATGCATGAGACAGGGTGCTCAGGGCCGGAGAACTGGGATGACCCTGAGGGATGGGAAGGGGAGGGAGGTGAGAGGGAAGGTCAGGATGGGGAACACATGAACACCCATGGCTGATTCGTGTGAATGTATGGCAAAACCCACCACAATACTATAATTAGCCTCCAATTAAATCTAAAACAAACAAACAAACAATAAAAGAGATTCCTCCTAAACTCTGGGAGTTTTTAATTTTTGTACTGCCATTAAGAATTTCTAAATACTAGATGCAGTAACACTAGGCTAGGCGATATACTGAGCAAGAAAAGTATGTTCACCCTAAAACAGAGCTCAAAAACACAATATCAAGTCAAGAGACCACTCAGGAGAAGAATAAGCATTTTCATGGCAGAAGAGCACCGAAAAGGTTAAGGAATGCACAGGGACTTGTTGAAAAGTGGATTCTGAGAAGGCTATGAGTTGCTTTCCAAGCAATGCCTAGCACATGAAATGCCCTATGAGCAGACTGGTGTCCAGTCCTATTTGAAATATGGAGAAAAAAAGAGGTAAGAAAATATGTATGGTCATGAGAACAATGAAGATAGTGAGAAATGCAGAGACAAGTTGATGTTTCTAAGAATTTAGATTAAAACAGGAACAATTAAAAAATCAATCTCTCCAACTGCATCAATCTTATCCAGATAAATTATTCTAAACATCAGGCTTCCCAGGAGGTTCTAGTGGTAAAGAGTCCACCTGCCAATGCAGGAGACATAAGAGACGCAGGTTCGATCCCTGGGTCTAGAAGATCCCCTGAAAGAGGGCATGGCAACCCATTCCAGTGTTCTTGCCTGGAGAACCCCATGGACAGAGAAGCCTGGTAGGCTATGGTCTACATAGCATTGCAAAGAGTCAGACATGACTAAAGCTACTTAGCACACAGGCACAATCTAGCAATCCTCCCAGACCATCCTTACTCCAGGTTTCAGACCCTCTAGCTTCCTTCTTTCAAAAGGGGTGCTGCCTCTACTTTCAGATGTTTATTGGGAGCAGTTTCCTATTTGAATGTTAATTACTGTTATGACACACATGATAATTTAACTTGCTTCAGTAATTTATTCTTCCTTGTAATTAGATGTAGTAATTGGAAAATCTTCCAGAGTGTAACAACAGTTCTAAAGGTGAAATGGCAAGGGGAGGGAGCTTTCCCATAGGATTTCAACTATAAATCTGGAGCTGCCTGTTCAATGGGCAGGCACTAGATGAACCAGGCCAGGAATCAGAGATGGTCCTTCTGGAGTCACAGAGGTGGCACTTGTGACCTTTAAGAGCTGGATGATTCAAGAGGAAGGCAAAGACCCAGCAGATGGTTAGTTAGAGCGACCCTGAGAAGAATATTAAACACTAAACTTGAATGAAGCCAGGCATGATATGACACAGTGCCGTTTAAAATCCTCTAGTCTGGAAGCTATTCACATACGGTTCAGAAACTGTAGAATGAGCAGGCCAAAAATACCACTGGGGTATGATGGGCTCTATTTTTACTTGATTTACAGAAGTGTTTTGATGCTTGCCATATCATATACACTCAATAAATTATTATTGAAATAAGCAACAGAGTAATTGGATAAATGAATGGATGCATGTGTGGCTTAGAAATAATTATAGCCAATACAATTCAATATATAAAACATACCAAGTATCATGCTAAACACTTCATATCTCTTTTTCTTCTCTCCCAACTTCCTTTCCATTATTCCCAAAGCCTTACTACATATCTTGACATAAGATTCTTAAAAAAAAAATTCTATGACAGATTATTTCAAACATATGCAGAAGTAGAGAGAATAGCTCACATACCCAGATTCAGCTTCAATAATATTGACCAATTTTCTTCATTTACACCTTGTGTCATTAGCTCTCCTGTATTATTTTGAAGCTCGTTTCAAATATCATATCATTTTATGTGGCAATGTTTATAGGGTTTGGGACTCTCTGGTGGTCCAGTGGGTTGAGAGTCTGTCTTGCAATGCAGGGAATACAGTTTCAATTCCTGGTTGGGAAACTAGGATTCCACATGCCACAGGGCAGCTGGGCCCACCCATCACAACTGCTGAGCCCACACACTGCAACTAGAGAGCCTGTACACCACAACAAAGGATTCCATGTGATACAACTAAGGGCCAAATAAATAAATAAATATTTTTAAAAATAATTATAGGCTTCATTTCTAAAACTTCAATGTGTAAAAAATAAAAAACTAAAAAAAATAAAAATAAAAAAAAATAAAACTTCAATGTAATAATCCCTTAAGTATATTAATAAGAATTCCTTAATATCATTCAGGCACTATACCTTTTACCCATTATTCAGTTCAGTTCAGCCACTCAGTCGTGTCTGACTCTTTGTGACCCCATGAACCGCAGCACGCCAGGCCTCCCTGTCCATCACCAACTCCCAGAGTCCACCCAAACCTATGTCCATAGAGGCAGTGATGCCATCCAACCATCTCATCCTCTGTCGTCCCCTTCTCCTCCCCACCTCAATCTTTCCCAGCATCAGGGTCTTTTCAAATGAGTCAACTCTTTGCATCAGGTGGCCAAAGTATTGGAGTTTCAGCTTCAGCATCAGTCCTTCCAATGAACACCCAGGACTGATCTCCTTTAGGATGGACTGGTTGGACCTCCTTGCAGTCCAAGGGACTCTCAAGAGTCTTCTCCAACACCACAGTTCAAAAGCATCAATTCTTCAGTGCTCAGCTTTCTTTATAGTCGAACTCTTGCATCCATACATGACCACTGGAAAAACCATAGCCTTGACTAGACAGACCTTTGTTGGCAAAATAATGTCTCTGTTTTTTAATATGCTGTCTAGGTTGGTCATAATTTTCCTTCCAAGGAGTAAGCATCTTTTAATTTCATGGCTGCAATCACCATCTGCACTGATTTTGGAGCCCAGAAAAATAGTCAGCCACTGTTTCCCCATCTATTTCCCATGAAGTGATGGGACTGGATGCCATGATCTTCGTTTTCGGAATGTTGAGCTTTAAGCCAACTTTTTCACTCTCCTCTTTCACTTTCATCAAGAGGTTGTTTAGTTCTTCTTCACTTTCTGCCATCAGGATGGTGTCATCTGCATATCTGAGTTTATTGATATTTCTCCCAGCAATCTTGATTCTAGTTTGTGCTTCCTCCAGCCCTGCACTTCTCATGATGTACTCTGCATATAAATTAAATAAGCAAGGTGACAATATACAGCCTTGACATACTCCTTTTCCTATTTGGAACCAGTCTGTTGTTCCATGTCCAGTTCTAACTTTTGCTTCCTGACCTGCATATAGGTTTCTCAAGAGGCAGGTCAGGTGCTCTAGTATTCCCATCTCCTTCAGAATTTTCTACAGTTTATTGTGATCCACACAGCCAAAGGCTTTGGCACAGTCAATAAAGCAGATATAGATGTTTTTCTGGAACTCTGTTGCTTTTTTGGTGATCCAGCTGCTGCTGCTGCTGCTAAGTCACTTCAGTCGTGTCCAACTCTGTGCGACCCCATAGATGGCAGCCCACCAGGCTCCCCCATCCCTGGGATTCTTCAGGCAAGAATACTGCAGATGTTGGTAATTTGATCTCTGGTTCCTCTGCCTTTTCTAAAACTAACTTGAACATCTGGAAGTTCACAGTTCACCCATTATAGTCTTTTATAGTTTGTATATGAAAGTGAAAGTGAAGTCGCTCAGTCGTGTCCGACTCTTTGAGACCCTGTGGACTGTAATCTACCAGGCTCCTCCATCCATGGGATTCTCCAGGCAAGAATACTGGAGTGGGTTGCTATTTCCTTCTCCAGGGGATCTTCCCGACCCAGGGACTAAACCCGGGTCTCCCACCTTGCAGGCAGACGCTTTAACCTCTGAGCCACCAGGGAAGCCCAGTTTGTATATAATTGTATCCAAAAAAGGTCTAGACAGTAGGGTGAATTGACATATGCCATAAATCTTTTTAATCTATAGATTTCACCTCCATCTCTTTTTACAAAACAATCTTATTTCTTTCTTTATTGGCCACACTGGGTCTTCATTGCTGTTTAAGGGCTTTCTCTAGTTGCAGCAGGCAGGGACTAGTCTCTACTCAGGGAGCTCGGGCTTCTCATCGTGGTGGCTTCCCTTGTTGTAGAGCACAGGCTCAGCAGTGGTGGTGCACAGGCTTAGCTGCTCAATGGCATGTGGGATCCTCCCGAACCAAGGCTCGAACCTGTGTCTCTCGAACTGGCAGGCAGATTCTTTACCACTGAGCCACCAGGGAAGCCCTCCATCTCTTTTTATTTCTGTTGCATTAGCTGTTGTAGCTAATGATACAAAGTCATTTACCCTGTAGAACTGCCCAGTCTAGATTATTAAAATTGTATTTCCATGATATTTATTTTTTTAATGTATTTTAATAGCAAACTTACAGGAACAGCACAGAAGACAGACAACATTAAAAACATGTGCTTGCATGTAGGACAACTCAGTTAGAAAAGTATAGTGAATGGATGGAATCTACTGCATGATAAAAATGCTACAAACACCATTTAGTTGCAGTCCATAAGAAATTTACTTGTTTTAAAAAAATCCAAATGCTGGCATTGTCCAGAAAAATTTAACAGGTTTATTTATAATTGTTATAAAGTTGAACTGCTGAAACTTGTTCACTGAAACATTTTGACTTTCATTAACGCTTTATGTCCCCGCATTTATATTAAAAATTCACACACAAATGAAAATGGAAAAACTGCCAATACCTGATTTCTGTCCCCTATTTTCCACTTGCAATCATATACTTAGGTACCTTTTGACCCCATGGAAAAAAATATCTAACGTTCAGAACTACCAATAACAGGAAGAGGACATTTTTTTTTTTTTAAAGAATGAAATGTTTCCCATCATAGTGGATTCTTAAGCACGTTCTCCACGTATGCGGCGTGCTAGCTGGATGTCTTGGCATAATTGTTACACGTTTGGCATGGATAGCACACAGGTTGGTGTCTTCAAAAAGGCCAACCAGATAGGCCTCACTTGCCTCCTGCAAAGCACCAATAGCTGCACTCTGGAAGCGCAGATCTGTTTTGAAGTCCTGAGCAATTTCCCGCACCAGACGCTGGAAGGGAAGTTTGCGAATCAGAAGTTCAGTGGACTTCTGATAACGTCTAATTTCACGGAGTGCCACAGTACCAGGCCTGTAACGATGAGGTTTCTTCACCCCTCCAGTAGAGGGCGCACTCTTGCGAGCGGCTTTTGTAGCGAGTTGCTTCCTCGGTGCTTTACCACTGGTCGATTTGCGGGCAGTCTGCTTTGTACGAGCCATGGTATAGAGACCTCCTTACTTACCCCCCTTCTCCTTCGGCTGGAGCTTGGTGAGCTAGAGGCGGCGCTGGCGTTGGAGAGCGACAGCGGCGCGGCGGCGGCTGCGAACACAATTGAAAGCTATTTCCATGATATTTAATTCAGTCTGTTCCCCTGCCCTCTGTACTTCCAGTCCATGGGTAGTCAGAGAAAGAGGCCAGATCAGATTACAGTTTGAAATTTTGGCAAGAACACTTTAGAAGCTGTGTACTGGAGACCTACAATCTCAAGGTGCCTCTCTGTGATGTCCATAAAAAAGGGGTACTTACCACTTGGATTCATCAACTTACTGGGGGTTACAAAACAATAAATCCTGACTTTCTGACCCCTTCCTCTGTTAGCAGGACTAAACCACTCTAAAGAGAGACAGTTTCATCAACTATTTGGTAAATACGAGGTATAGTTTGTGAAGGGAAGCATGCTAAAAACTTCTTTCCTTTTATTTGTCAGTTTTCAAAGTAATGATTGACTCCCTAATATCATTACAAAAAGAACCAATAAGGGTTTAACTTTTAGCTCTGAAAATCCCTTGAGAGGACTATCCCCCACATCTGTGTCAGAAATCTAAAACTATCCGTTATCTAAGTATGTCTAAGAGTGGGAGTAAAGAAAGATAATAATCTGCTTTGAGAGCATCTGTCTCCTTAAGGCCTCTTCAGCAAGCAGATTTTTTTCCCCTTAATTTGAATATCTCCATATAAGAAAGTTAAAAAATTCTGCATCTTTAAGAATATTAAATATCTAACACCTTTCTCTCAGAGTCATGATGCAAATGCTTGCCACCTGATTTCAGAAACTCAAAGGGCAGGAGAGAATGGGTAGCAGTCACTACACAGCTGTCCCTGGTATCTGTAGGAGTCGGCTTCCAGGAACCCCCTAAACTAAAATCCAAGGATGCTCAAGTCCCTTATATTAAGTGGAGTAATATTTGCATATAGCCTACATATTTACACATTGTGCTATAATTTACGTTTTAATATTAATTTATTTTGCTGTGTTGGGTCCTAGTTGCAGCATGCAGGATCTTCCTTGCAGTGCATGGACTCTCTAGCTGTGACGTGTGGGCTTAGTTGCTCTAAAGCATGTGGGACCTCAGTTCCCTAACCAGAGATCGAGTTATAACCATTGGACTACCAGGGAAGTCCCCCTCCAGAACAGTTTAAGTCATCTCTAGATTACTTATAATTCCTGTACTGTGCTGTGCTTAGTTGCTCAGTCATGTCCGACTCTTTGTGAGCCCATGGACTGTAGCCCACCAGGCTCCTCTGTCCACGGGGATTCTCCAGGCAAGAATACTGGAGAATGCCCTCCTTCAGGGGATCTTCCCAATCCAGGGATCGAACCAGGCATCCCACATTACAGGTGGATGCTTTAACCTCTGAGCCACCAGGGAAGTCCCTTATTATACCTGGTACAATGTAAATCTATGTAGGTAGTTGCTGGCAAGCAGAAAACTATAGTTTTGCTTTTTGGAACTTCCTAGAATTAAAAAAAAAAAAAATTGACCCTCAGTTAAATTTGTGGATACAGAATCCACACATAAGAACCCCTGGATAGAGAGAACTGACTGCCACTAGTTTCCAGCAAGAGATGCTTCCTTTCGCAAACACTCCTCAAAAGTGATATAAACAGAGCCTGTGATATAAGGAGCCATAAAGAGATGTGGGAAAAGCAACAAATACCATGGAAATGACATATTCTACTATAGTATGTACATCATATGGCTTGTATTTTTTTTTCCTGAGAAATAAAGTCATCACTTAAACTATGGTAATTACTATCATCTCTCTCTCCACATGCATTTCCACCCTTGAGAAGCAGTAGAAACTGGAGGCTGACATGGTGTGCAAACAAATGCTCTTGTGCACAGAGGACTCATTCTCCTCCTAGAGGTTCCATTCCACTCAGAGGAACGACTGTGCAGAACAGTGTCTCACGAGAGCAAGGCAAATGGAGGGCTCACCAAGAACACACTACGGTGAAAGTGACCTCAGTGGAGGAAAATGTCTCTCCTGTATTTTTCCTTCCAACAGACAGCCTAGTCTCCAGTCCAGTGGAAGGGAGAGGTGACCTTAAAATTATATGCAGCTGTGATATAAAAAGTCTGTCTATGTACAAAATTAATAAAAAGCATCCCACCTTTCCACCCTCCAAAGCTGAGACGGCTCAGGAACAGTACTATGCCTGACATCTTATTTGCCACATACAGGACTTGGGAAATTCAAGAATGCTAGGAATTATGTATCATTTCATGAATGGCACTTTGGGCAACCAAAGATCCTCTCTACACAGAAACACAGGAAATCTCAGAATTTCTGTTCCCCACGTGTATGGCTATTTTCTTAATTTGTATAATTTTATTTATAAGAGGCAGAACTCAAGTTACTGAATTATGAAACAAGTACATAGACTAGGGTGGTATAGTCTGGGATCCATTCCCCAATATGAAAGGGGATGCAAGGCTCCCATCTTTGAGATATGGTATTACTTCAGCTACTTGTATGCCAAGCACCAGTTGTCTAAGTAGCATGTCCTTCAGATACCTACACACAACAGAAAACTGAGAAGCCTAACAGAGAGAGCTGAACAACTGGATTCTAACACTAGCATATTTATTTCCCGAATAAATTGCTTAGCAACCTTGTACCTTCATTTATCCATTTCACAGAGTTTATTCTGCAGGAGCATTTTTGAAAAATAAATTCTTTGAAATCTTCAAAGAAAGAACACAACTTTAACCTAATTATGAAGTAAACAGAAAGAAAAACTTGAATAAATCCTGCCCAGTTAATCCAACTAAAGAGAGATTAGTGAGAGAGAAATCAACTTCCAAGGCTAGGAAAGACCCATTACCAGTGGCTGTAAACATTGTCTTCTCACCAGTTCCTTACTGAGGTTAAAACCCCCACACCTCATATTTGCATCTCTATCCTTCCTCTTCGTCCCACCATCATAGCCTTCCCCCAGGAACTCCTGCTCTCTCTTGGGTCCTCTATCACTCATCTCCCCTATTTTACCTTCACTTCCCTCTACAATTATAACGTCCCTCCCACTGTCACCAATAAGACTGAGCTGAAGGGGACCTTAGAACTCTTCTACTCAAACTCCTAACCAGTAAAAATAGTAAGATGAGGCCTGAAGTGATGAAGGCACAGGCTCAGCATCATCAGGAAGCCAACCATTTGCAAATCTCCGTCCTCATCCAGCAGTCCTCCTCTTGGTATAGCATGGTGCTACCACCTTCCTGGCACTGCTCACTCTTACCCAAGAAAGGGATTTGAGGAACCAGGTGATGCAAAATCTCATTGTTTTCTACCAGAAGGAGGGCTTCCAGTCACAAATGGAAAAATAACACAAAAGCAACCACCTTGATCAGATTAGAGTCCTATATCTGAAGGACTCCACCAAAGTCCAAATGTCTTCACCCTTAGTCCACCTCATCCAGAGAGTAAGATTTGATTCCACAATGACCATCTCCCACTGGTTCTTTCCACTACTGAATGTGACTGGAAGGATACCTTCCATGAGTCAAACCTAAATCCTTCCTAGAAGAAGAAATAGCCCTTAATTCTTATATGTGATGTGTGTGTGTGTATGTTAAGTGCTTCAATCATGTCTGACTCTTTGTGACTTTATGGACCATACTCCACCAGGCTCCTCTGTCCATGGGATTCTCCAGGCCAAGAATACTGGAGTGGGTTGTCACGCCCTCCTCCAGGGAATCTTCTCGACCCAGGGATCGAACCCACATCCCTTATGTCTCCTGCATTAGCAGGTGGGTTCTTTACCACTAGCACCACCAGGGAAGCCCGCTTAAATGTGATATTGAAGCACAATCACCACCAAGGTTGAAAAGGCACTCTACATAAGCCCCTAAGTGCAGGTGGGCATGGTTGACAGAAGGAACACAAGGATCTTTTCAAAAAGCACAAACCTAAACATCTCCACAGCCTTACCTTACCTTTAGGAGGTTAAATAGTCTTAGTCCCTTTAGCTTTATCAACCCTTTAATGATATTTTTGGCTTTGGTCTAAAGTCTGTTCAAACTGACTATGTTGCCTTCTGGAAGCTAGACTCTAGAACTAAAGAATACGTTAATATAAAGACCAAGGACATCCTTAATGTAAGAGAAAAGCCATCAACAAAAGTATTAGAAACTTGTACAAGTCCAGGGCAATCAAAGAAACTTCCATGCTAAAGAGCCAGTATTCAAGACAACAGTATTTTTCAGATAGAAGAAACTTATGAACTTCAGGAATAACCAGAAACAAAGGAGAAAACATCAAACAAGTCTTGAAATTATTTTCAAGCACAAACTCAAATATAGTCCGTTAGACATCATTTAATCTGACAGCTCTACCCATGTAGCTAAATATGAGAAGGTTAGCTTAAGAGACAAAAGCCAGAAATGTCCGAGCTAAACCCCTTAGTGACACAATAAAGTTAGGAAGAAGCAAGGTGAATAAATTAGAGGAAATGCATACAAAGAATAAACAAACAAATATATGCATCAAATTTCTGACTGAGCCAGGGGAGAGTGTTCAGAAAAAATAAAATAGTGTGTACTCTTGGTATAACGTCTTGAGCATAATAAGGCTGCCAAATTTCAAGCATCAGGGAAGTCAAATACCAGCTCAGAAGATTATGAAAAGTTAACTTTCCAAACTGAATCTGAAAAGGAACCGAGTTAAAAGGAGGTCAGTTCATCCTAAGAAAGAAGCAATTTCTACTATTTGGCTGGCTGTTTCAAATTAATATCCTGGAACATTAGCAGGTTAAAGAACCCTATAGAAATGGCAGAGAGGGAAAAGCAAATGGGGTAGAAACAACAATGTTTACACTTCAATAATAGAAAGGTATTCCTAGAAGGACTTACCAGGTACTAATATGACATATATGAAAGTCCAAAAGGCGAGCTTTAATAAATGATGAGAAAAGACATTAGGCATGGAAGTAAAGCCAGATGACTTGAAATAACTCTATCTACACACATACTAGATTATTTTAAACCATGTAAGCCACCCCGAGATCTAAGAAGGATCATGCTTTATTATTCCCTAACAGGCAGTATCCCCATTACATCAAACCAGTAGAGGCAGTTAGGTGGGAAACTAGAAGCGAGATGAATACAATCAAAGAAACACTTGTCCTCTCCAAGATATTGTTACAAATGCTGAAAAAACCTGAAGGCATACCTTGACCCCCAGAGGCCTCAGTTTTTACATTAAATATGAAAGATAAGCAAGTGCATCACCCTCTTCTTCTACGGGGAAATACCTGGACAGTAATAGTTGAAAACACAGATGAGCCATAATAGGTCAATATAACTAACAGTTTCCAAGTCAGCACACACATTCGCAGCATCAGACTCATCAATGCTCAGTGACCTGGCCATCTCTGGAGGACAGTACTTCCTGTCGTCCCCAATCTGTACCTTAGGGGTGTAATTTCTGCTTCTAAAAGTATCACACCTTGTTATGGCCTGCATGTCTGTGGCCCTGCAAAAGAAATATGCTGCAGCCTTGACTCACAATGTGTCTATATTTATAGAAGATGTCTCTAAGGAAGCACCTGAGAGGTCATAAGGATGGGGCCCTGATCCAATAAAATTAGTGTCCTTTTAAGAGGAGACATCAAAGAGCTTGCCCTATTTCACCACAAGTACCCACAAAGAAAAGGCCACATGAAGACATAGCAAGAAGGCAGCCATCTGAAAGCCAGAAACGGTCCTCACCAAAAATCACATCAGCCAGAGCCTTGATCATGGACTTCTAGGCTCCAGAACTGGCAGAAAATTAATTTCTATTGCTTAAGCCACCCAATTTGTGGTATTCTGTTACAGTAACCTGAAGTAAGACATACCTACTCTACCAATGTTTCTTAGTGACTTTCCAGACAGCAGGAATAAAATTTTAAATTTATCTATTATATATGGCATAATGCAATGCTCTGTGCTTCAGAACTGCTCTTTTGAACATAATAATGGTTTTAAAATGACACTGACTGCAATAACACCTACAGTTATCCATAAGTGCTGCTATAAGCCAAGATATCATTTCTACCGTCAAACAAATGTTTCTCTTTATTAAAAAGTAGGCTGTCAGATGCTCACCCTTAGCTCACTCACTACTGAAAACTGTCGATAGCAACGTAAGTATTATAATTCCTCCATGAGGAACATCGACAACCAGATAAAATATCTTTAACACAAATTTATGTGTACATGTGTGCTAAAAACACTATAAAGAACTACTCTTGAAATTTTTACATAAGTAAGATACTTAACTTCCTTGGTTTTATGACAATTGACCTAGATATTACCAAACGTAGGACACTGTATTTAGACTTAAGAATATAAAATTATGAAAGTACAAAATGGGGAATCATAGACCAGAGACGATTTAAGTCAACCTCATTTTTTTTTAAAATAAGAAAATCACTGATCAGTGACTTGAGTGCCTTATTAAAAGTGACATAAATAGATCCATTAATTCTCAGAATTGTGTTCTTCTATTGTGCTGTTAAGGAGTAATTTTTAAGTTAAAATCATAAATCTCAAAAAAGTGTAAAACTTTCATTTAATTCATTAATTGAGGAACGAGTGAGATGGTATAATCTATTCAAAAGAGAATCATAAGAGCAAACAAATATATAAGCATCAGTAGTACTTATTTGGAAATAAGCAAAAGTAGGCAAAATGGAAAAACTGATTACTATACAAAGGGTAATAATCTATTGCATTCACTGATCACAATTAGCTTTTCATAGACAAGATCATTTGCTTTACTATCTGATGTCTGTAATATTACAGAGCTATAAAACAGCCCAAAGACAATGCATGACAGAGAGAACCTCGTTGGTTGGGCTAGACAGCAAGTTGCATACATAGAATGTTGGATGATAAAAGGCTATTGATTCATTCAGCAGGTGCTGGCAAAGCACTGAACAAGAGAGCAGATTCCTGCCCTGGTGGAGCTTACTATCTCTGGACTGAACTGTACAAACAGGTTCTGCTCTGCACAAGATCTGTGCAGCATGGTCCTAACTTCAGCTTTCCTTTTCCTGGATAACACCCCAAGGAACACTGTGAATATCCACCTAACTGACTTCTTTTTGAATGACAAAATTTGCCATTTTAACCATTCCTAAGTATTTAATTCAGTGGCATTAATTAAATTCACTATGCTGTGTAAGCATTACCACTAATTCCGAGACTTCCTCAGCACTCCAAATGGAAACTCTGCAGTAACTCTACTTTTTAAAAGTTTTTTGTTTGTATATTAAAATTAGTTTCTATTGACGTATAGTTGCTTTACAATGTTGAGTCAGTTTTTACTATACAGCAAAGTGAATCAGCTATACGTATACACATATCCCCTCTTTTTTGGATTTCTTTCCCATTTAGGTCACCACAGAGCACTGAGTAGGGTTCCCTGAGCTGTACAGTATGTTCTCATTAGCTAGTTACCTATTTTATACATAGTATCAATAATGTATATACGTCAATCCCAATCTCTCCGTGCAGCCCATCCACCCTTCTTTCCCGCCTTGGTGTTTTGGTTTTTTAAAGGGCCACAGGTTACTAATATTTCTAGTTGACATATTTATTTTAAAGATCTTATCAGTTAGATAAGGACTGCCTAAGATCTGTTCCTTTACCCTCTGTGATACTTCAGCCATTGTGCTTTGATTTTATCATCGTTTTCCAGAAGGTAAACTTATTTTCTGAGAAGAGAAATGGCATTTCTACCACCCGGACACGGCAGAGAGGCACTTTCTTGTGTGCTGTACACTATGTTACCCAAGTCTCACAAACATCTAGACAGACGTTACTGTCACCTTTTCACAGATAGAGAAGCTGAGGCTCAAAGGAATGAATGGATTTTCTCAAGCGTACTCAGTTAGTAAGGGAAAAGCCCAAGAATCAACACCAGTTATTCTATATTGAAGCAATGATGAAAGAAAGGAAAGCAGGGCAGAAACAAAAGGAAGAAGGGAGGGAGTGAGGGATGGAGAGAGGAAAAAAGGAGAGAGGCAAGGAAGACATATGGTTAGTTGTGGTTTTGGTACAGAGTTACCATTAAAAATAAAGATTCACTAAACACTGATTTTAATCTGAATTCTGTATTTTAGATGTTGTTAAAAAAACACATTCACACAAGAAGAGGTATCTACAGGAAATAACAAGAAAGATGAAAATGATATTTTCAAAGATATAGGAGAGGCTAAGGAAGGATTTTTAAATGAATAGGCTTTGGGAGATATCCTCAATTGCCTTCCCTGTAAATGTGTCAACTCAATCTCTTAGGGTGGCTGCCTTTTTCCAAAAACTGCCAAATATTTCAAGGGAAAAAATAAAGAGAAGACCCTAATGCACACCCTGCAGTTTATTGGTGTTTGTATTACAGTAGTACTCTGTGGCTTTAAGACACATTGAAACTCCATCACATGCTGCTTTAAAGACCAAATGACTAGAATAAAAACTCCCAGGGACAGCAAAGGCAAGATACTGCCAATCGTGTGTGCTTAGGAGAGGCACAGTTCTCTGGAGAATGCTATAATTCTTTCCTTCTCTCTATAGGAATTTCTTTTTTTTAAAAAAAAAAAGGAACTGAGAAACAAGAGGAAACATGGAGACAAGTTACGAGTCAGAAGCTTATTTTTTGTGGAGCCAAATTTATTTCAAGATATCTAGATAATTAAATCTTGAAATAAATTCAGCTCCACAAAAAATAAGCATGAAATTATTATTAATCTTGTATGAGATTATGAAATACAACTCTCCTCTGAGTAATGGTCTCACATGGGGAGTTATATAAACTAGTCCTTAAAGGCATAAGCTGTGGCATCCAGAAGACCTGAATTCAAGACCCAGCTTTTCTACATACAGAGTACAAGACCTTGGCCACATAACATAACCACTACAACTCTACTTCTCCAAAGTGAAAGTGAAAGTCACTCAGTCCTGTCTGACTCTTTGTGACCCCATGGACTATACAGTCCATGGAATTCTCCAGGCCAGAATACTGGAATGGGTAGACTTTCCCTTCTCCAGGGGATCTTCCCAACCCAGGGATCAAACCCAGGTCTCCCACATTGCAGGTGGATTCTTTACCAGCTGAGCCACCAGGGAAGCCCTAATCAGCAGCTTCTTCAAAAGTGTGCCTTATAAGCCGATGCGAGAATTAAGTGAAATGCTGTATATAAGCACCAAACATAGACTGGTAAACATTAAGGCTTAATACAAGCTTTATAAAGAGCAGGGACAGCAGAGGAGCACTTGAAGCACAGAGTGAGATTCAGGTTTGAAAGCACGGAGAATTTTTTTTTTAATTAATACTCAGCAAGACTAAGTTAAACATATCAAGGCTTCCTTTGTCCTACAGTGAAGAAGACAACAAAAACAAAATAATTAATAATAATGAAGATCACTGGGTCAGGATTTTCAACCTGTTCTCCTGCCACTACTTTTCTCTCTTCCTTGTTTGGACGACACAGGTCCAAGATCAAAATAGAACAAAAGGAGGGAAGCAAGAGAATAGAGAAAGCAGGAACCAGAAAAAGTAGCCTCAGAAAGCACACCACCGTTTTCTTCATAATATTAGAAAAGATCACTAGGCAACACTCAAAAGGTAAGCTCTGAACACTGGGTGGCACTAGGTTTGACTGATCACTCCACAAACATGCTAAGGACCCCGAACCAGTTCAGGGAGAAACTATGGGGAAGGGAGAGAAAGCACACATCACAGTTCATTCTGATTGCCAATGTCTTACACACAAGTCACGACTTTAAGATTCCTTGCCTGGATCATTCATGTTCCATCCTCATTCCCTGCATCCACAAATAATGGTTCTGCTTAAAACCATCACCACAAATTAGAGTGAAAAAATACCAGAGCACTAGGCTAGTGGATAAAAAGTATCAATATCTTTCCTCATGATAAAGGGAAGCCTTAACAAGTTATACAAGCCTTTTGTTTCTACAGAAGGACTTAGCCATTTTTAGAACATCTTAACACATTAAAATCAGTTATATCTTTCAAAGGGGAGGCCATTTAACACACATATTTATTAAAAGTGAATGCCAGAGGAGGGTGTATCTACATAGAAAAATGGTTCTGTACAGAATGCATCAAAAATATCAAACATGTAAAATCAAGAGAGAATTTGGGGGGAACTGAACTCTTGACTTGAGCAAGAGGACAACTGAAAGGTCTTCACAGGTTCTCGTCTCTGATCAACCAATAATTCATCATGTGCCACAGGGAAAATCATGAATTTCTAAAAGTCTCAGGTTCCTCTCTATATCTGCCCGACACCATACTGGGTTCTTAAGAGGATCAAATAAATTAACCCCATCGTTTTAAAAAGTTCTTTATTTCCTTCTTGGCTGTGCTGGGCCTTTGCTGTGGTTCGTGGGCTTTCTCTAGTTGCGGCAAGGTGGCGACTACTCTCTAGTTGTGGTATCTGGGCTTCAGTAGTTGCAGCACCCTCAGGCTCAGCAGTTACAGTTCCTGAGCTCCAGAGCACAAGCTCAGTAGCTGTGGTGCACATTCTAACAGTCTCTTTAGTAAATGTTACTATAAAATAAGAAGAAATCTGAAATTATGGCACCTATCTATGTTAAAATGTACCATTATTTAGTCATAGCTTTAAAGGACTGGAGAAAAAGAAATAAAATTAATAATCACCACATTTTCTTTAAAAGAATAAATATTAGACTAAACTGACTTAAGTCTAGTTATTAATAAAGAATGAACCTGAGATAGGCTCTCTCTTGGGGAAAGGAGAAAAATAAATTTTACTGGGATCTTTACATTTCATGGTAATGGTAAGGCATTCATTATTTTTAAAATGGTAAAATGTGAAGTCAAAATAAAAAGAACGTGGTTATAAAGGATGCATTTCAACTGACAATGGAGGCTTTTCATGTAGTAAGTATAGTAAGTCTTTGAGAAATTCTAATAAGTAGAACTAAAGAACAAATATGCTAAGGTGGCACTAATAGTTAAGAATCCACCTGCCAATACAGGAGAGGCAAGAGATCGACCCAGGTTTCCACCTCTGGGTCAGGAAGATCCCCTGGAGGAGGAAATGACAACCCACTCCAGTACTCCTGCCTGGGAAACTCCGTGGATGGAGGAGCCTGGCGGGCTACAGTCCACGGGGTCGCAAAGAGTCGGACACGAGTGAGAGACCCACAAAGTGACTGTGACAGCGAGAGCCGCTCAGTCGTGCCCGACTCTCTGCGACCCCATGGACTGCAGCCCGCCCGGCTCCTCCATCCACGGAGTTTCCCAGGCAGGAGTACTGGAGTGGGTTGCCATTCCCTTCTCCAGGGCATCTTCCCAACCCAGGGATTGAACCTGGGTCTCCCATACTGCAGGCAGATTCTTTACCATCTGAGCCACCAGGGAAGGAGACGATTCTTTACTGTCTGAGACACCAAGTGAGAGGTGGCACTATGATTATTTTTTTCATTCTAATTAAGCCCAACAAAACATGTTAAACAAAAAAAAAAATTCCTTATTAGAAATATTCTTAGCTTACGTTTATCTTCATATCTCATTTATTACCTCTAGTTAAGGGAAACCAAGACTGCAGCCCCTGACAAATTAGAGATGACTTGAGAGTCACATTACTAACAACATACATTTCTGAAGTAAATGAGATGGAAAAGGAAGAAGAGGCATGAAGAATAAATTAATGGTTAAAATACAATAAGGAATAGGAATAACTAATAAGATTTGTCAAAAAAAGTGAAATCACCAACTATTTGGAGCTTAAATTGAACTATATGCTGCTTTACATATCTTTAGAACATGCTTGTTACTAAGACTTTTTAAATATAATTTTTATTCTTTGGCTGTTCGTGTGGATGCAGGATCCTAGTTCCCTGACCAGGGATGGAACCTGTGCCCCCTGCAGTGGAAACACCAAGTCTTAACCACTTGACTGCCAGGGAAGTCCCTGTAAGACATTTTAAAATGTGCCCTCAGATAAAAGTCTAGGTTATGCAGTACACTGGATGAGGTGCCTGGACAAGACAAAAGCGTAGCCCCTCAGTGGCCTTGCAGTCTGACTGACCCTGCGGAGAGAGCCAAGCAGCTCCTACCGCCATCACTGTTGCCCTTTCCACACTTCTCGCCAGGCTTCTTTCCCACAGTATAGACCAGATCCAGGTCAACTGCTAATCACAGCTAAGAGAAAATGACTTACCACTTCCGTTACTGCTGCTGTTTACTCTTTGTGACCTCCTGGGTGGTAGCCCGCCAGGCTCCTCTGTCCATGGGATTTCCCGGGCAAGAATACCCGAGCGGGTTGCCATTTCCTGAGACGCCTCCAGAAGGAGCCACTGGCAGCACAGCTACAAAAACCCCACTAGCTCCACAATCAGGCTACAAACACGCCGCCCTTAGCTCCGGAGGTACCTCCCTTTCTTTTCCTCTTTCCATAGTTCTAGGCCTGCTTTTCGTTCCCTCCTACCTCTGAACCCCCTCTCAAACTTCCCCTTTTATTCAATGAGTGAAAATCTATTGCAAAACTACCAAAGCATCTTGAATCATGTTCACCCAGTCCAGAGCTGGGAACAAAATGGGTACAAATGTATTAGCTATGTTCTCTTTCATTCGGGAACACAAGATTAAGAGAAGTATATTGTTTTCAGGTATATTTCTCTGTAGTTTCATAGTTCTAAAAGTTCCTGATTCCACCTTGAAATTTAAGAGATATATGTGCAATGTTGCTACATTTGGAAAGTTAAAACAAGAGATTTATTCTCCTCTAGATTGTTATTTAAAAGAAGTATCATATAAGCCTACATACGTCCTGGAGAGAAATTGAACATTTTTTGAGTTATCTATCATGCCCTAGTTTTTGGACGTTATCTGATGAATATACATGACAAACATAGACCTCTAAAACTGTGCTATTTATATTAAAAACCAAATTAAATCAAAAATTCAGTTCCTCAGGCACATTCAAGGACTCAAAAGATGCAGGTGGCCAGTGACCACCATTACTGCAGGGTCCTCATACAGGTCATCTCCATCATTACAGAAAGTTCTATGGGACAGCTCTACTGTCTTTCCTCCTTACTCAAGATTTTCCAGAAAAATGTCTGTAGAATTACACTTGGTCCCTCTGGCACAATGAAGATGATTTCTGTCACACCAAAGCTCTAACTAGAACCCTGCAGCCTTCTGCATGAACTCTCTTACAGCTACCTCATTTTTCACCACTGCAGTTTCTCTAAAAATTCTATTGGCATATAGTTGATTTATAATGTTATGTTAGTTTCAGGTGTACAGCAAAGGGAATCACACAGCATCTGGGATCTTAATTTCCTGACCAGGGATTAAACTTGCACCCTCTGCATTAATTAGAAGCACAGGGTCTCAAATGCTGGCCTGCCAGAGAAGTTCCACACCACTGCAGTTTTTGACACTCTACCTTGCCCATTGAGCGCAGGAGTCTTCCAACCCGGACTACATTCTAACCTCTCCCAAATGTCTAGCAAAAGTTTGGATCAAAAAAAGACATCAAATTATTGCACATATGAAATAATATTGTAGTCTCCTGGAAATTCACAGGTCCATACGAAGTATGACTCCCAGGGAAGTGACAGAAGTCAAGTTTATGCTACTGAAGTTTTACTTCAGCCCAGGAGATTGAAAGAACTTGGGCTACTGTGAAGTAAGTAACAGTAAATAACTTAATGGTTTTCAAAGTGAATGCAACAAAAGTTTTTTTAATGAGTATAATGTCACTTTCAAATGAAAAAACTATACTTGAAGTTGAGTTCAATTTTAGTTAGATTTCCTTTAAAGTTTAAGAGCAATACTGTAGTGCAGGCCCACACAATGTAATGTGACATTGGGACTCTGTGACAATAGGGGAGTTTTCATAATACCTTAAGCACATCAGGACTATATTCCAGTGACCCTCAAGGTAATCCATCATTCTGTCAGTTGGACAGGTATGTTCAGAAACAAAAAATGATCCAGGAAATCTTACACCACATGACACAATGCTCAAGAAAACACACACACAATAGTTCACCTTTCTTCTACATTTTACCTTCTATGGTTCAGTCTTTCCCTATTCTGAAAAAGAACACCTCTTTCTAAGTAATTACTTTGCAGGATACCAGAATGTAGTATTACATGTCTAGATTATTAAAATGGGTGGATGGTTCTTCCACATAGCTCTAAAGCCGGTTGGGAACTCTATGGAAACTCTGATTTTGCTGAATTTTTAACCAAAAGATTTAGAGACTTTGTCGATATCAGTCATTGTAGTGGTGGCTTTCCTGTGGTAACAGGCTTCAAAGAATGAAGATTTTTTTCAGAGTAATATATTGCCGTACAAAGGACAGCACTGTCTTAGAGCTAACAAAAATAACTTTCACTGTCATTTCTGGATTCTTTTTTAAAAAACTTACTTTTAGTAATATCACAGATATTTAAAAGATTTTTAAACTCATAATATTTATAAGCCAAAATTTCTCAGATCTTTGGCAGTTCTTTAGGCTTGGGCAGGAGTGATATTTGTCCAAAATACACCTGACACAATCTTGTTTCCGGCTATCCTGTTTCCATCGTTCAATCAGTGCTAGCTATTAAAATTTCTGAAAATTACTCCAGGGCACAGATACTGTAGTTTGTCACTTTTGCTTTTTCAGTTGTGTAACTAAGACAGTCAGTCTCCAGCTTCCAAGAGCTAAATTCAATTGCTGGTTTGTTCGCATTTCTAATTCTAATCCAAACTAAACAAATGAAAAGTCCATTGTAAACAAACAAACAAAAAGCACAAATGGTATTCTTCACATCACTATCCAGAGAACTGTTGCTTAAAAAAAAAAAATCAGAAAACTATAAAGGCAAATTTAAGGAGACAGTTATGCAATTATAAGACAAAAGTGCATGTTCTTACAAAGCATGCTTTAGTTTTCAATTTTAATTTTGGTAGTTTTTGACTGTAGCTACAATAGAACATTCTTTCCCCAAGGAATAACAAATTTACACCTATTTATCTAACACTTTTGGTTACCGATATTTAAAAATACTGCTCAGTATAGAAGTTCAGGCCCCTTAAAAAAGTTAGAATTAAAATGTTTCATAAGCCCTGGCAGCAAAGACAGTCCAGTAGCAATAAGCACAACTAGCATCCAGCTCTTGGTTTCTAATATCATTCTCTAATAAAAGGAACCAGGGCTCACTGCAGAAAAGATGGATTCAAGGAGTAGAGTAGGAAATATACAAGATAAGCCTGGAGCATTTTGTGATGCCAGGAAGTAAGGAAGAGCTATAAACAAACTCCACAAAGGTGGGACTATGTCAAAGGGACACAGAAGTCAACTGAAAAAGCTTCCAGTGACCAAAGCTGAAATACTTTGAGAAACAGCGTAAATGAAGCAGTACCGAATTATAACCAAAGTGTAAAATAAATATCCAACAGTCTATAATCAATAAATAACTTCAATAAATAAGGAAGAAGAGACAATATTTGTATGTAGAAGAAGCCCGAAAACAATATTGGTCCATTGATTTTAACAAATGTACTACACTAGTGTACAGTGTTAATGACAGGGAAAACAGTGCGGGATATAGGGGAATTCTGTACTATCTTCACAACCTTGCTGTAAGTTCAAATTGTTTTAAAAGTAAAAGTTTATTTTGAAAGTTAATACTATCTTTTCAAAACTAAGTCGTATTACATACCATTTTAGGTTTGTTTTTTTAAATATCTGTTTGATGTTGCCATTGTGGTGAAGAGCATGAACAAGATCAACTGCTTGGATCTGAATCCAATTCAACCATCTACACTGATTTTTACTCGCTAAGGGCTTGCCTTGCACACAGGATATAACTAACTATGGAGACCAGCCTGACTTCGGTATATTCAGCACAATCTCTGCTTTCCCAACAAGAGAAAAATAAGGAAAGCCCAATCAGCCTTGACTTTCTTACCACAGGTTAACCATGTCTAGTGATGACCAGGCCAGTGGGTTGCCCTGAATAACACTGAGAATAAGCCGATGGCAACCTTGTCCCCATTGACAGTCAAGGCAGGTCCTCCTTTCTAAGAACAGATGTAACCAGGGAAGTGATTAATGCCTCTGAGAAAAGCGCAGGACTGATTTTAAGAACTATCAGCAGTTTCATATAATTTGAACACTACCTGTTTATTAGTTCTAATATTCAGATGAGGCTAATGAAATCCTATTTTCTTTCCACAAGCAAAGCTTATTATAAGAAAAAGGGCAAAATGAATTTGATGAGAACATCTGAAAATACTTTTAATAAAAAATGATCAGGATTTATAGTGTTGTTGTTGTTTTTTTAATTTATATGTTGTAAGATTTACAACTTTCCTACAAATGAATGCTTCTCAAATGAATATTCATGCAGCAATTGCACTGGCTTTTACCAGCTAAGATAGTCATTAAAGGCTTGTCATCTTGGTCCAACAATGCCTCTGGTGCTTCTAAATTATTAGATCTTCGTATACTCTTTTGAATGCTATAATAGCAACATAAAACAGAATAAATTATCAGCACAAATAATCAAAGGTCACAATTTTCAGCAAAAGCTCTGAATTTTCGAGTGTCACCTACTTTTTAACATAAAACCATAAAGACACATTTTCTTCATCAGATCAAATAAATGAAAAGATGAAATTAAGTGAAACAAATGAAACTAGTGAAAAGCCTGAGTAAAAGCTATTCTTTAATAAAAACGTAATTAATGGAATTAAAGGGATTTTTTTTAATTTAAAACATCTTAATTAACTTTTTTAGTTAGATTAGCTGTCGCTATACGTAACACTAACTTTAATTTCGGATTATGCCTCAGACTGTGTGACACATGAGCTACAGTGCTGGGGCCAAATATCCTCTGTGAAACCACTGAATTGAGAGCACCAAGGGAGCGGAAAATCTGATCTTTCTCTTCTCTGAATGCACTCCAGCACTCAGCACTGGACAGACAAAGAGGAACGCAATCAACATGTAGAGTACATCATGAGAAACGCTGGACTGGAAGAAACACAAGCTGGAATCAGGATTGCCGGGAGAAATATCAATCACCTCAGATATGCAGATGACACCACCCTTACGACAGAAAGTGAAGAGGAACTAAAAAGCCTCTTGATGAAAGTGAAAGAGGAGAGTGAAAAAGTTGGCTTAAAGCTCAACATTCAGAAAACGAAGATCATGGCATCCGGTCCCATCACTTCATGGGAAATAGATGGGGAAACAGTGGAAACAGCGTCAGACTTTATTTTGGGGGGCTCGAAAATCACTGCAGATGGTGAGTGCAGCCATGAAATTAAAAGATGCTTACTCCCTGGAAGAAAAGTTATGACCAACCTAGATAGCATATTCAAAAGCAGAGACATTACTTTGCCGACTAAGGTCCGTCTAGTCAAGGCTATGGTTTTTCCAGAGGTCATGTATGGATGTGAGAGTTGGACTGTGAAGAAGGCTGAGCACTGAAGAATTGATGCTTTTGAACTGTGGTGTTGGAGAAGACTCTTGAGAGTCCCTTGAACTGCAAGGAGATCCAACCAGTCCATTCTGAAGGAGATCAGCCCTGGGATTTCTTTGGAAGGAATGATGCTTAAGCTGAAGATTCAGTACTTTGGCCATGTCATGAGAAGAGCTGACTCATTGGAAAAGACTCTGATGCTGGGAGAGATTGGGGGCAGGAGGAGAAGGGGACGACAGAGGATGAGATGGCTGGATGGCATCACGGACTCAGTGGACGTGAGTCTGAGTGAACTCCAGGAGATGGTGATGGACAGGGAGGCCTGGCGTGCTGCGATTCACGGGGTTGCAAAGTGTCGGACATGACTGAGCAACTGAACTGAACTGAATCAACACATGAATGAAAGTACCTTTGGGGGAAATTATTCAAGTTTACCAGTCAAGTGTACTAGTCAGCAGACTCTGGGTATAGCAATATCAACAAAACAACCCAGGTAATTTAAGTTTAAAAAAAGTATTTGCTATAAGGGACCGAAGCAGTTGCAGGGCTCTAAACAGAAACTGCTGGTCAGTCAGTGCCTTCAGGACATTATCCTACACATTTGCCAAATCATGATGCCTAGCTCAAGAATCACGAGCACATCAGAACGGTTGGCTTGGCCCGTATGTATACCAGGGACCTTGATTAACAATTACACCAAGTCTCTATCCAAAAATGGAGGAGATGGTACCAAAGCAAACGTGGAGGTGCTGTTCCCAGAAGAGGGAGATACGGACACTAGACAGAGGTCCACTATGATGGAGAAGGAGCAGGGGATGGGACACACCAACTAAACTCCAGGAACTGTAGTAGGCATTTTGCTTTCACATCTCTGATTCAATTCTCCAAGCAACCAAAAATAAAGTATTATCAGCCTTATTTTACTAAAGTTTAAACGCTGAAGTTCACAACATTTAAGCTCCTTAGCCGAAGTTATATAGGAAGAAACCTAGGTCTTTCTACCTGGCAATAGAAATAGAAGCTTCTTATCCAAGTACCAAGATGTGAAACATTAAACCCAGACCGTTTCAGAGATGCAAGTCTTTCTTGAAGACAACCATTTCTGACTGTTAAGGATTTCCTGCCCTCATATAATCCAGGTTTTTTCACATAATATATACAGACTCCTTTTCATTCAATAAAAATATATTGTTTACTTACAGATAAACCAATAGTTTGCACAGATAATGATAGAATATGGTGATAGCAAGGTAACAAATATAATTCTTAGAGATAAGTTAATGAGTTTGCTCATCTCTATAAGCTCAGAACGCCCCTCTAACTAATTCTGTCAGGCCGTACATATGATGCCAGTAATGAGGTTCACCAGGTGAGAATATGGACACATAAGCAAAAATCACTAATCACTAATCCCTAATGACAAACAGTCAGCCCTACTAAAGGGGGTCAGAAGCGGGAGCATTTTCTAAACCAGTGCAAGCCCAGCATTTTTTCACTATATCAAAAATGCGGGTTCATCTCCAGATCACCTTAAGCACACACAAGCAATTCAGTTTATTATTTGGGTCACTGTATCTGTAACCTAAGCGGATAGTATATGTGCTTTATGTGAAGTATTTAATTAGACAGTCAGGAATGTGGTGGTACCAGCTGTATGGCCTGCTGACCTTGGTAAAGAAGGAGATACCAGCCAACTGATGATGATAATGCTCAGAAGAAACCCAGAAATGGAGCCTGTTTATGAAAATAACAGTTGCTCTAACACTGCCACATTGCAAGCCAAGACATGTCAGCCCAAGTATAGTAACCTCTCTCACATCGTTCACCTTCAGGCCTTTTCAGTTCAGTTCAGTCGCTCAGTCGTGTCTGACTCTTGGCAACCCCATGAATCGCAGCATGCCAGACCTCCCTGTCCATTACCAACTCCCGGAGTTCACTCAGACTCATGGCCATCAAGTCAGTGATGCCATCCAGCCATCTCATCCTCTGTCGTCCCCTTCTCCTCCTGCCCCCAATCCCTCCCAGCATCAGAGTCTTTTCCAATGAGTCAACTCTTTGCATGAGGTGGCCAAAGTATTGGAGTTTCAGCTTCAGCATCAGTCCTTCCAATGAACACCCAGGACTAATCTCCTTTAGGATGGAACATGGAATATCTCGCCATCTGTTTATGTTGTCTTTTCATCAGTGTCTTATAATTTTCTGTACGCAGTTCTTTTGTCTCCCTAGGTAGGTTTCCAAAGATGTCCCCTTTTCCTCAACTTCTCCAATCCATCACCTCTCTTCAATCAAATCACCAAGATGAGAAGAACGACAACCATGCACAGACATAGAAATGCAAATCATGCCCTCACATACCTAACAAAATACAGCCCAAATCCTTTTTCACTCAACAAAATGTACAGTACTCACTTACATGTAAACGTAAAGGCTCCATCGCTAGCGACACCATATGCTAATATTAAGTGTGAAAGAGTTAGTTGCTCAGTCATGTCTGACTCCTGGTGACTCCGTGGACTATAGCCCACCAGGCTCCTTTGTCCATGAAATTTTCTAGGCAAGAACACTAGAGTGTATAGCCATTCCCTTCTCCAGGGAATCTTCCCAACCCAGGGATCAAACCCATGTCTCCTGCACTGCAGGCAGATTCTTTACCACTGAGTCACCAGGGATGTCCAACATTAAGGCAACAAATCCAATCTAATTGTTCCTCAACCCCTTTACAAAGAAAACAAAAGCTGGAAACTAAGAACTCTCTCAACCTTCCTTCCTTTTTCCAAAGTGAATCCCTCTGACTCTGGAACCATTTTCTTCTTACTGGTGAAATAAAAGTGAAAGTCACTCAGTCATGTCTGACTCTCTGCGACTGTATAGTCCATGGAATTCTCCAGGCCAAAATACTGGAGAGAGTAGTCTTTCGCTTCTCCAGGGGATCTTTTCAATCCAGGGATCAAACCCAGGTCTCCCGCACTGCAGGTGGATTCTTTACCAGCTGAACCACAAGGGAAGCCCAAGAATACTGGAGTGGGTAGCCTATCGCTCCTCCAGGGGATCTTCCTGACCCAGGAATTGAACCAAGATCTCCTGCATTTCAGGTGGATTCTTTACCAACTGAGCTATCAGGGAAGCCCTCTTACAAGTAATTCAATTAAATTAACTCAATAAACATTCATCGAGTTGAGCCAGATGTGGTTAAGGTGTTGAGGATTTTCTAGACAACAATCAGAGGCCCCTTCTTTCACAGAGCCAATAGTCTCTGCTACCTAAATCATCTTCTCTCCCTCTTGCTTCCAGGACTTCTATGTATTAATCAGCTAATGCTACCATAACAAAGTACCATAGACTGGGTGGATTAAATAACAGAAATTTATTTTCCCACAGTTCTGGAGGTTAAAGTCTGAGGTCAAGTTGGTTCCTCCTGAGGCCTCTCTGCTCAGCTTGTAGATGGCCATCTTCTTGCTGTGGCCTCTCACAGTGGTCCTCAGTGTGTGCCCCTCCCCAGAATCTCTCCTTCTTTAAAAAGGAAACCTATCACATGGGATTAGGGCTCCACCTTAAAGTTTTCATTCTGAACCTCTTTAAAAACTTTATCTCCAAGGAAGGAATACTTCCAAACTCATTCTATGAGGCCACGATCACCCTGACACCAAAACAAGACAAAAGACAACACACAAAAAAAGAAAACTACAGGGCAATAACACTGATGAGCACAGATACAAACATCCTCAACAAAATTTTAGCAAACAGAATTCAGCAATGCATTAAAAAGCTCATATACCACGATCAAGTTGGGTTTATTCCATGGATGGAAGGATTCTTCAACATAGGCAAAGCAATCAACGGGACACAACATATTAACAAACTGAAAGATAAAAACCATGTGATAATCTCAATAGATGCAGAAAGTGACAAAATTCAGCACCCATTTATGATTAAAACTCTGCAAAAACTGGGCATAGATGGAACCCACATCAATATAGTAAAGGCCATACATTATAAGCCCATAGCAAACATTATTCTCAATGGTGAAAAACTGAAAGCATTCCCTCTAAGATCAGGAACAAGACAAAGGTGTCCATCCTTACCACTATTATTCAACATAGTTTTGGAAGTTCTAGCTATAGGAATCAGAGAAGAAAAAGAAATAAGAATCCAGATCAGAAAAGAAGAAGTAAAGCTCTCACTGTTTGAAGATGATCTGATACTATACACAAAAAACCCCAAAGATACTATCAGAAAATTACCAGAGCTAATCAGTAAATTTAGCAATGTCACGGGATAAAAAATCAATACACAGAAATCACTTGCATTCCTATATACTAACACTAAAAAAATCAGAAAGAGAAACTAAGGAATCAATCCCATTCACCAATGCAACACAAAGAATTAAATATCTAGGAATAAACCTACCTAAGGAGACAAAAGAACTGCATACAGAAAATTATAAGACAATGATGAAAAGAAATCAAAGACAACATAAACAGATGGTAAAATATTCCATGTTCCTAGGTAGGAAGAATCAATATTGTGAATATGACTATCCTACCAAATGTAATCTACACATACAGTGCAATCCCTATCAAATTACCAATGGCATTTTTCACAGAACTAGAACAAAAAAAATTCACAATTCATATGGAAACACAAAAGATAAATAGCCACAATAGGCACAATACTCCACAAGAATACTGGAGTAGGTTACCATTTCCTTTTCCAAGGGATCTTCCCAACCCAGGAATCGAACCTGGATCTCCCGCATTGGAGGCAGCTGTTTTAATAGACACAATAGCCAAAGCAGTCTTCAGAAAGAAGAATGAAGCTGGAAGAATCAACCTTCCTGACTTTAGATTATACTACAAAGCTACAGTCATGAAAAGGGTATGGTACTGGCACAAAAACAGAAATATAGACCGATGGAACAAGGTAGAAAGCCCAGAAATAAACCCATGCACCTATGGGTACCTTATTTTTGACAAAGAAGGCAAGAATATACAATGGGGCAAAGACAGCCTCTTAAAAAAGTGGTGCTCGGAAATCTGGACAGCTACATGTAAAAGAATGAAATTAGAACACTTCCTAACATCATACACAAAGATAAACTCAAAATGGATTAAAGACCTAAGTGGAACACCAGAAACTATAGAACTCTTAGAGGAAAACATAGGCAGAATAATCAATGGCATAAATCAAAGCAAGATCCTCTATGACTCACTTCCTAGAGTAACGGAAATAAAAACAAAAGTAAACAAGTGGAACCTGATTAAAATCAAAAACTTTTGCACAGCAAGGTGAAAAGACAACCCTCAGAATGGGAGAAAATAATAGCAAATGAAACAACTGACAAAGGATTAATTCCCAAAATATACAAGCAGCTCATACAACTCAATACCAGAAAAACAAACAACCCAATCAAAAAGTAGGGAAAAGTCTTAAACAGACAGTTCCTCAAAGAAGACATACAGATCGCTAACAAACACATGAAAGATGCTCAATATTGCTTATTATTAGAGAAATGCAAATCAAAACTACAATAAGATATCATCTCACATCGGTCAGAATGGCCATCATCAAAAAGTCTGCTGCTGCTGCCAAGTCACTTCTGTCGTGTCCGACTCTGTGCAGCCCCATCAATGGCATCCCACCAAGCTCCCCCGTCCCTGGGATTCTCCAGGCAAGAATACTGGGCTGGGTTGCCATTTCCTTCTCCAATATATGAAAGTGAAAAGTGAAAGTGAAGTCACTCAGTCGTGTCCGACTCTTAGCAACCCCATGGACTGTACCCTACCAGGCTGCTCCATCCATGGGATTTTCCAGACAGGAGTACTGGAGTGGGGTGCCATTGCCTTCTCCAACAATAAATGCTGGTAAGGGTGTGGAGAAGAGGGAATCCTCAGGTACTGTTAGTGGGAATATAAACTGATACAACCACCATGGAAGAGAGTATAGAGATTCCTTTAAAAACCAGGAACAAAACCACCATATGACCCAGCAATCCCACTCCTAGGCATACACCCTGAGGAAACAAAAACTGAAAAAGACACACGTACCCCAATATTCATTCCAGCACTATTTACAACAGCTAAAACATGGATGCAATCTAGACGTCCATCTACAGATGAATAGATCTGTATATTTACAGATTTCTTTATTCAGATGAGTAAATTTGGATAAAGAAGTTGTGGTACATATACACAATGGAATATTACTCAGCCACAAAAAGGAATGCATTTGAGTCAGTTCTAATGAGGTAGATGAACCTAGAGCATATTATACAGAGTGAAGTAAGTCAGAAAGAGAGAGATAAATATGATATACTAGTCCCATGGATGGAGGAGCCTGGTGGGCTGCAGTCCATGGGGTCGCTAAGAGTCGGACACGACTGAGCAACTTCACTTTCAATTCTCACTTGCATGCACTGGAGAAGGAAATGGCAACCCACCCCAGTGTTCTTGCCTGGAGAATCCCAGGGACAGGGGAGCCTGGTAGGCTGCTTTCTATGGGGTCGCACAGAGTCGGACACGACTGAAGTGACTTAGCAGCAGCAGCAACACATATATATGGAATCTAGAAAGATGGTACCGAAGAATTTATCTGCAGGGCAGCAATGGAGAAACAGACATAGAGAACAGACTTATGGACATGGGGAGAGGGGAGGAGAGGGTGAGAGGTATAGAGAGAGTAACATGGAAACTTACATTACCATACGTAACACAGATAGCCAACGGGTATTTGCTGTATGTCTCAGGAAACTCAAACAGGGGCTCTGGATCAACCTAGAGGTGTGGGATGGGGCAGGAGATGGGAGCAAGGTTGAAGAGGGAGGGCATATCTGTATACCTATGGCTGATTCATGTTGAGGTTTGACAGAAAACAGCAGAATTCTATAAAGCAATTATCCTTCAATTAAAAAATACTTAAAAATTTTTTTATCTCCAAGTATATTTACATTTGGAGGTAACTGGGGATTGAGATTTTAATATAACAGATTCTGTAGCAACACAATTAAGCCCATAACTCACCTGGCCCACATCCAGTCTCACACTTGGTCCTGGTTCTTCTCCCTCATTAATAACACTCTCAAGTCTTTTTCATATTTAAACACCAGCAGGCTACCACTAGCCCATATCTTTCCCCTGTTCCATCTGGCTGTTTCCCTTAACTGCCAAGATGTGAAAATATCCCAGACTAGGAGTCTCCAGTCTAGGGGTCAGAAATGACTTAGTAACTGAACAACAACAACAAGGAGTCTCCACCTCAAAGCAGAGGGGTAGATCATCAATGCACCAGGAGCAGAACCAGAGAGCACCAGCCCATCGAAAGTTTGGCCCACTGCTAAACTTCAGTCACGTGTGAAAACAGAGCCCAGGGTATCTTGTTCTTCTGACTTTCAAGAGAACCTAGAAATATAACTTTTCCCAAGTTTTATATGCAGGTGGCAAGGAAAAAAAAAACACTTTAAGTGGGCCAAAAAAGTAGACCCCAAATCTCTATTTTTCCTAATTTTTTCCATTATCTCTTTCTTACCTTCCCCATTTCTTACCTCACTCATTCTAACATTTCTGATATCAGGTTTCTTTGCATCAATTCTTTTTTGCATATTCCATTGAAACAGTTATTGCTGAAGTCCACACAGCATCCCTGTTAACCTCCCCATTTTGAATGCGAGCTCCTTGAAGGTCTATTGTGTCTATTTTATCTCATTTGTGTCACATTTCAAATGTTTAACACTGTATCCTGAACAAATGATTATGGAGTAAAGAACTAGCTTATCTCTTTGGAGCAACCAGAATGCATGGAGGAACTATAAATCAAAGAATTCTAGCTTGAATAATTTTGTAAGGGCTCACCACTTATTTTGTTTACCTAATTCCTTCATTATTTCAGCAAGATTCCTGCTTAGCATGTAATGTATATCCTCCTACATGGCATGAGAGCTTAAATTCCCACTTTTCCTCCAAATGGCAAATTTTAGCTTCTTAAGAGGAAAATTCTGATATAATGCTATCTTTTATTTACAAGGTCAATTATCTACATGTTTGACATTTTAGAACATAGTCAAGTTTCAAGTGATGGTGGTTTAGTCACTAAGTGGTGTCCGACTCTTGCGACTCCATGGACAGAGGAGCCTGGCAGGCTACAGTTCATGGGATTTGCCAGGCAAGAATACTGGAGTAGGTTGCCATTGCTTTCTCCAAGTCAAGCATCAAGAGACAAGAAATTCTATAAATTCTCAGAATGGATGGTAAATGTCAGAATAGATGTTCAGTTCAGTTCAGTTCAGTTCAGTAGCTCAGTCGTGTCTGACTCTTTGCAACCCCATGAATTGCAACACTCCAGGCCTCCCTGTCCATCACCAACTCCCAGAGTCTACTCGAACTCATGTCCATCGAGTCAGTGATGCCATCCAGCCATCTCATCCTCTGTCGTCCCCTTCTCCTCCTGCCCCAGGTCCTCCCAGCATCAGGGTCTTTTCCAATGAGTCAACTCTTCGCATGAGGTGGCCAAAGTATTGGAGTTTCAGCTTCAGCATCAGTCCTTCCAGTGAACACCCAGGACTAATCTCCTATAGGATGGACTGGTTGTTCATTAATTTCATGTATAACGGAACCCTACAGGCCTTCATTCAGAATCTTAATATCTTATGTTTTAACTTTTAAACATAACTTTATTTGGAAGAGAAATACATCTGGCCAGAACTATGTTCTATTATGTTAGCCTGAAAGCCAGACATAGCTCCTAGGATATCCGTTTATTATTCTGTAGTAGTGTCTTTTTAACTTATATGCAGAGTATATCATGTGAAATGCCAGGCTGGAAGAAGCACAAGCGGGAATCAAGATTGCCGGGAGAAATATCAATAACCTCAGATATGCAGATTACACTACCCTTTTGGCAGAAAGCGAAGAGGAACTGAAATCCTCTTAATGAAAGTGAAAGAGGAAGGTGAAAAATCTAGCTTAAAACTCAACATTCAAAAAACTAAGATCATGGCATCTAGTCCCATCACTTCATGGCAAATAGATGTGGAAACAAGGGAAACAGTGACAGACTTTATTCTCTTGGGCTCCAAGACCACTGCCAATGGTGACTGCAGCCATGAAATTAAAAGGCGCTTGCTCCTTGGAAGAAAAGTTGTGACAAACCCAGACAGCGTTTTAAAAAGAGGAGATACTACTTTGCCAACAAATGTCCATCTAATCAAAGCTATGGTTTCTCCAGTAGTCATGTATGGATGTGAGAGTTGGACCATAAAGAAGGCTGAATGCCCAAGAATTGATGCTTTTGAACTGTGGTGTTGGAGAAGACTCTTGAGAGTCCCTTGGACTACAAGGAGATCAAAGCAATCAATTCTAAAGCAAATCACTCCAGAATATTCACTGGAATGTCTGATGGTGAAGATGAAGCTCCAATACTTTGGCCACCTGATGCAAAGAGACGACTCATTAGAAAAGACCCTGATGCTGGGAAAGACTGAAGACAGAAGGAGAAGGGACAACAAAGGAGAAAATGGTTAGCTGGCATCACTGACTCAGTGGACATGAGTTTAAGCAAGCTCCAGGAGATGGTGAAGGAGAGGGAAGCCTGGCGTGCTGCAGTCCATGCGGTGCCAAAGAGTCAGACATGACAGAGAGACTGAACAACAACAACAACAACAAGGGGTATCTTTGGGGAGCTTTCTAGGTGGTGCTAATGGTAAAAAACTAGCCTGCCAATGCAGGAGATATTGGAGACCCAGGTTCAATCCCTGGGTCTAGAAGGTTCCCCTGAAGGAAGGCATGGCAACTCACTCCAGTATTCTTGCCTGGAGAATCCCATGGACAGAGGAGCCTGGTGGGCTACAGTCTGTAGGATCTCAAAGAGTCGGACATGACTATAGCAACTGAACATATGTACACAAACATCCCTGATGTAGCATCCAGGTTAAGAGTCAGATTTTCTATTGAACATCTTACATGAAATAATGTTCTTTATTCACAGGACAATTTCAATTACATATTGAAGTAACAGAAAAAAAACCCCAGAAAACTCTGAAAATATAATTTTTTAAAACCTAGACACCATTTAAACCTAAAATGAATAAAAAGAGTGAAGTATAAAATGACCAAAACAAACAAAAAAAAGAACTAATTTTATCTGTCCTTTTTTTTTCTTTTTTAAATGTTAGGCCTTCCTGGAAATCTGAATTGTATCCTGTAATGTTTAGTTACTTTCAAAAGAATCAGAAAACTATTTTTGACCCAGCCTACCATAAAACAACTATCATTGTTTAAAAAACAAAAACACGGTCTAGATGATAGATGAATAAATATCAAACTAGGGGGTAAAATCTATACTGAAGCCAATATGCCCCCATAAAACAACATGAAACCTTCTTGTAAGAAAAGATGAGGAATTTTGAATTTCTTTTAAGTAAAAGCAACATGAATTCTGTGGGTAAACGAAGCAGTTGAATAAACTAAACAGGTATTCAAGCAGGCTGAATGTCACACACAGTTGAGCTAGTACCACATGGAAAGTTTTAGTGGGGCGAAAAAAAAAAACCACACACACACAAAGTGAACAGAAAAAAACTGCACAGAACTGGCATGCTTGAATATGCTTGAATGAAAGATTACAAACATTATTTTTCTCTCACTACAATGCAAAACAAGCAAAATCAATAACCAATTTTATTTCTAGATTTGTATCCATTGTAGTGTTATAAAGCCAATTTTAGCACTGCCTGAACGGAACTCCTAGCTCAGCATCTTCTCAGAAAGTAAATTTGTCATTCTGACCAGTACATAACTAATCATAAAGTGGCAAAGAGAGCATTTTGTATTTGATGTTTTAATAAAATTCACAAAAGGTTGGGAAAAACACAACTTTAAAACCTTAGCTACTTTAGAGCAAGCATATTAATTTTAATATAGTTTTAGAAAGTATATCAGTTCAGCTGATTTAATAACAATAAAAAGCCAGATTCATAGGAATATAATTAGTATTAATTTTATGATTCACTAATAGAAACAGATTTGCCAAAGATTCAGACACTTTCTTAAAAAAATTTTTTTCCAAACATTTCATTGCCAGGCATTAGCAGGGAATGCCATTCTATGCCACAGCACATAAGGCAGGTATTAGGATTTCAGATTACCTAAAATGATACCACGAGAGGCATTTTTAAACAGACAGAGGATGAGACGGCTGGATGGCACCACCAACTCAGTGGACATGAGTCTGAGTGAACTCCAGGAGTTGGTGATGGACAGGGAGGCCTGGTGTGCTGCAGTCCAAGGGGTCACAAAGAGTAGGACACAACTGAGCGACTGAACTGAACTGAATGGATACTGTACATTGATATTATATTTGAATTATTTGTAGACCCAAGCTATATAAAATAAATATTTTACATGAAACATCACACAATTTGAATTCCTGGGTATAAATCATTCCTACATCTACTCTTCTCTTTTAAATCACTGTTCATCACCATCAGATTCTCATATCTATTATCCAAATGTATGTCTCTCTTTCTTATTTATGATGTGTCTTCTTCCATGTTTTCATGTTTACCCTTGGCCCATGCTATTATATTAATCTTATTTTGTAAGCCTTAACATCTCCCAGAATTCCAAGATGGAATACTGTGCCCTCATATTTCCATCTAAAATGTAGAATAAGAAGTGGAAAAGGACAATGGTTTGGATACTACTAAATAAAGCTCACTGGGGAAAAAAAACATTTCACAAGAAATGTAGCCCAGGAAAAAGTGGCATGTATGCTAATATTTATCAGAGAGGAAGAGTAAAAGTTGAAAAAGCAATCTAAGAAAAGGTTGAATAATACAAAAATTTTTAAAGAAAAAGGAAAAAAGAAGCTTTAAAGTCTACGAATTTATACAACCATGGAGTATTCGTCATTCCTAACTAGAAGAAAGATAAAGAAAAGAAATCACAAACATCTGGTAGGGAAAGATTTGCTTAAGAAAGCTTTTAAAAGTTTCTTTTTTAGGTTGGCAGGCACTTTTTAACCATATCTACTATTCAATCTCAATTTTTCACAGGAATCACATTAATACAACTGAGGCAAGGAGCAAACACTGACAAGCCTAGGAAGGAGCACAGAAACTTGGGGTGGGCGGCGGTATGGGTATAGTTAAATAAGATGTGCAAGCTACCTCTGATGATACAGATGTAACTTGCATTCTCATAATTGTTAAATGAAGAGTGACGGGAAAGACTATGCCTCGTTCTAACATAGTCACACTAGGAGAAAGAGTTGGAAAAATGAGTGAGAAGCTAGGTGCAACAACATAATCTTGGCTTAAAATATGAGAAAGATACGTAAATAGTGAGAGAACAAAAGACAAGCAACTACCTGTTTGTTGAGATTTGAGACAGACTGTGCTTAAATTAAAAGACACTTACTCCTTGGAAGAAAAGTTATGACCAACCTAGATAGCATATTCAAAAGCAGAGACATTACGTTGCCAACTAAGGTCCGTCTAGTCAAGGCTATGGTTTTCCCAGTGGTCATGTATGGATGTCAGAGTTGGACTGTGAAGAAGGCTGAGCGCCGAAGAATTGATGGTTTTGAACTGTGGTGTTGGAGAAGACTCTTGAGAGTCCCCTGGACTGCAAGGAGATCCAACCAGTCCATTCTGAAGGAGATCAGCCCTGGGATTTCTTTGGAAGGAATGATGCTAAAGCTGAAACTCCAGTACTTTGGCCACCTCATGCGAAGAGTTGACTCATTGGAAAAGACTCTGATGCTGGGAGGGATTGGGGGCAGGAGGAGAAGGGGAAGATAGAGGATGAGATGGCTAGATGGCATCACTGACTCAATGGGCGAGAGTCTGAGTGAACTCTGGGAGTTGGTGAAGGACAGGGAGGCCTGGTGTGCTGCGATTCATGGGGTTGCAAAGAATCGGACACAACTGAGTGACTGAACTGAACTGAACTGTGCTTAAATTTGTCCTCATGAAAAAACAAGTATAAACTTGGAATTATAGCGTAAATCTATGAAAATTGAAGCTTTAGGATAAAGTGCACATTCGTTTGGTGATACATAGAAAATCATTTGCAAATGACTTACCATGACTATTTTAAAGACGTCCATTTTGTATTTCCAGGGAAACATAAAAAGCATGGCTTCAAAAAGAACAACAGACAGAGATGAACATGGTTTGAAAAGTCAATAGATTGAAATGTAAAGGAAACTGGATACGATTTTTAAAACAGTAAATGGAAACTTAAAATTAGCATCTAAGACAATAAAAGCCAAATGGACAATATAGAAAGTGAATTCTGAAGAAAAGAGGACAAGTCTGGGAAATTCTTCAAAATATTAGAATAGAAGGCAGCAAACTTTCGACTGAAAGCCAAATACGGCTCGCCACCTGGTTTTCTAAGTCCTGTGGGCTAAAAATGGCTTTTACAGATGAATATTTGCAATCAAGTAATGTGAAGAACTGACTCATTTGAAAAGACCCTCTTGCTGGAAAAGATTGAAGTCAGGAGGAGAAGGGGACCACAGAGGATGAGATGGCTGGAAGGCATCACCGACTCGATGGACATGAGTTCGAGTAGACTCTGGGAGGTGGTGATGGACAGCGAGGCCTGGCGTGCTCCAGTCCATGGGGTCTCAGAGTCGGACACGACTGAGCGACTAAACTGAACTGAAGGGTGAGAACTCTGAACCCCGATGAAGCAAAAGGTTGCATGCTCAGTCACTCAGTTGTGTCTGACTCTTTGTGACCCTATGGACTGTACCCCACCAGGCTCCTCTGTCCATGGAATTTTCCAGGCAAGAATACTGGAGTGGGTTGCCATTTTCTCCTCCAAGGGGTCTTTCCCGACCCAGGGATCAAATCTGCATCTCCTTCATCTCCTGAGCTGGCAAGCAGATTCTTTAACACTGAGCCAACCTGGGAAGCCCCCAACCAAAAGGTTATCTCTCTCCAAAAGAATTATATCTGTCTCATTAGTAGCTCCACATTACAAGAAAACAAAACAATTTAACAAAACTCTATTCAATTATTCTTTTATTCGGAATTGAACCAATAAAAAATTTATAGAAATCTGTTTTTGCTTCTGTTACAGTAGTTGCATAATATCCTCACTTTGCCTCTCAGTCTACAAAGTGTAAAATATTTACTATCTGGCTCTTTACAGAAAAAGTTTTACAACTGCTAGCTTTAGAGGAAAGAGATAAAGAGATCTACATGCTAGGAAAAAGATAATGCCTATGAGGCCAGGGACAGGAAATTCAACCAATGAATAAAGGATAACTCCAAAGAAGAACCAAAGTGAATGACATCTGTCAGTTGGTAAAATAGATGTAAAAAATTCCAACTGTCAAGAGCAGGACAAAGAACTTAATATAGGGCCAAGAAACAAAATGAAACAGAGAGATTAAAAGTTAGAGAGCAGGTAAAGATATATAAATCATAATTAAAACAGTTAACAAAGTAAAATCAGATTACAATGGAAAAGCATCTAAATAATAATATACATATATGTACAACTGAATCACTTTGCTGTATACCTGAAACACTGTAAATCAACAATACTTCAACAAAATAAGATAAATCAGATTACAAAAAATTCAGAGCAAAACCCAAGCCTGTAGGTCAATTTATATTTATACCAATCCTATGATGAAATAATTGTGAACCTTTTTCCACTCAGTCATGTACTATCAAAATATGAAAATCAAAAGCCATTAGAAATGAACACAAGCAAAGACAAACTGTAGGGGAAGACTGAAATACAGTGATCAATCCATAAGTATGGTTTGTGAAAGATTTTACCTACAGGACTGGATTATTAATACACCAACTCTGCATCTCCAAGTAATATTGCACTTTTTGAAAAATGTCCATGAAAGAGTTTGAACAACTATTTACCTATAAAACAAATCTATAATAAATACGCTGAACATATTCTGAAACTAGAAATTACTGAATGTAAATACAAAATTCTATTCATCTGAAAAAACAAACACTAGACCTACAGCAACCTATTTCTTAGAAAGTAACAAAAAAGAATTCAAGGTATAGGTTACAGCTAACACTGTGCTTACAACTAAATTTATACCCTGAAAAATGTTCGTTATTAATTTTAAAAAATAGAAAAGCAAATATACAAAAAACATTCAAGTTAGCAAAAGGAGGGGGCCTTAAGAAAATCTTTTGTGATTTTGGCTGCACGGCATATAGGATCTTAGTTCCCTGACCAGGGATAGAACCTGCACCCCTACAGTGGCAGCATAGAGTCTTAATCACTGAACCATCAGGGAAGTCCCAAGCAAATCTTGAGTTTAAAGAAAATATAAAACATACATTAAATAATGGAACAGGTGGCAAAAACAGAATCATAACTTTATTGTAATGGTACTTACACTAGCAAAAATTTAGGTATAAGCTAAACAATAGAAAACTACATTAATTTTAGCAATCTTTTCAATAGGATTGATTTCCTTTGCATTCTAAAATCCTAAATTCTACAAAGAATTTAGTGAAAGGAAACAATGTCTTTAATACAATAATAAACAAAAATGTAGAATATAAAAATTTGATATACAGCATGATATCAACTGTGTAATAATAAAAAGAAAAAATACACCAACACAGAAAAACAACTGCAGTTATCTTTATCCCCCACGGATTTTCCATCGCACCAGGGTGAGCACCCCTAACCTCCACATTGTTCAGCCCTCAACAGTTCTGTGCAATGATTACTACAGGAAATCTAGCTCAGGTCCATCATCACACATAGCTGGCATAATATTTTTTTCCTTGTGAAAAGGACTTTTAAGATCTATTCTGTTAGCAACTTTCAAATATGCAACACAATATCAGTAACTATAATTATCATGCTGTACATTACATCCCTAGGACTTAGACGAGTGATCAGTAGTCACCCTGTACCTATCTGTTAAGTCAATGCCACCTTTTAAACCACTGTTTCAAGTAAACCAGTCAAACATGTACATTGCTACATGACACGGGCTCACACAAAGAGCTACATGGTTGAGACTTCTCAGGTGCCTCTCCAAAGCAGCTAACTGACTCATTTTTCCTTCAAGACACCAACACAAAAATAAGCTCAGCTATTTGGGAGCTGTCATGTTTTATTAGAAAAAATATTATTTCCTATAAATCTGTGATTTCTAAAGTCTTAAGAGACTTGACACCTTCTTAATATTGCCTATATCTTGGTGCAATGTCTTTTCATCTAAATGAATATTTATCTATAGGAAAAAAATATAAAGGAAGAGCAAATTAGCATATAAAACTTCAGGTGACAAACTTTTTAGATGTATCTATTCTGGAAAGTAAGATTATACATTTTGCTTTATGTCCATATGATGTAAAATAATTCTTGAATGACAGTCATCCCTAAATCATAGGTTAGTTGAAAGCACAGCCAGCTCTCTATATGTACCTTTTGTTTCTGCAACAGAGCTGCTGCAAGAGCCATTATAACGGCTGCAAATTAAACAAGGAGAGTTGAGAAACCAGGCCTTTGTGAACAAGGCTGAGACTATTCCACTGACTTCATGTGGTGAAGTGCATTACCAGGGAGCTGAAATGATGGCAAAGTGTACATATATGCTATTAAGCTGAAATGAATCTAAACATGTGGCTAGTCCCCTTCTAATATTTCACTGATAATAGAGTTAAATATTCTGAGTAGTTCATTTCCAAGGGATTACCACACTTACCCCGTACTCAAAGTCATTTATGCCTTTCAGCTTATTTGAAAGGTTCAGTAGTAACTCCTCAAATGTTCATTGCTTGTCATATTCTAAATTCTGAATTTCTGGATGCAAACACACAGGCCCTATTAGCACTAATGGAAGTTATATATGTGTACCTGGGAAAGAACATACATCTAGAAACCTGTTCTCTGCTGCTTAGAGGCAATCATGCTGCATTTTCTCTTGTGGGCAAAATAAAAAATGCATTGCTATTTCTGTGGAACCATTCAGGTGTTACAGGCACTTCTATAACATCCAAGAATACATTAGCCAAAAACAACTAGAGTCATTTTTTTTTGGTCTCATCATCATTCAAGCTGAATTAATAATATTAAACAGCATGTGGGATGAGGAAAAACACAGTGCAGAGCAGCATTAAAATCCCGTCCTGCTCAAGCATGATTCATTTTGATCTTTACTACTTGATTCAGCTAAAGGCCAAACCATATATAATAGTTTAGATCCAGAAAACACATTATTTCACTGCTGAATACGGTCCAAAATGAAGGCACCTAATTTCAAAATGGAAGCAATTTAGAAAATAAAAGTGCAATGAAAAATGTCTCTACTACAAAGCATATAAATTAAGTTCTATTTGATGACTGCCAATAGTTTAAACCTCCCTACACATACTGGTAATGCCTTTAATGCAACTTAATTTTCTTCCTATTGTGTTGTATATATTCAATGAACATCATTTTGGTAAGGGACCAAGAATAAGGTCAGAAGTGTTCGTAATGATAAATTACAGACCTTAATAACTTTTGAACAGTTTTAAATGTACAAGTCATTTATAAGTCATTTAGCTTGATAAATGAATGGTTAACAAACTATATAAACTAATAAGAACCGTATGTTATTAGTCTATAGTACTACATGGCATGAAGCCAAGATCTCAAACATGGTCTAATTAGGACCAAAACTGAGCTTTGCAGCATATTTAACTGGAGAAAGGAAAAAATATCTTATTAAAAGACTGTATAAAAAATAATTACTCATTGATTTATGCAAATACTACACAAGCACACAAGATTTTATTAAAGGATTGGCCAGATTCACAATTGACAGACCACTAAAATGTTACTAGCTTTGGGGTTTAAAAAAAATGGATGACCTCTTGGTTCAGGTGTTTGCTTGTTCACTTGTTTTTCGTTTTCAATAAAACGCAGCTTGGAAATCTAATCTTTGGGGGTCTGTACTGCAGATTTACACCAAGCTTTGCTTGTGTACTTTGTTATACATACTCTCATTTCTTGCTCATGGGTGAGTCACACGCAGTGATGATGGGCTCCACCATCCTCAGAAGTGATAGCCCCACAGAAGTTTCTGGAAGGAACCCCAACTAGTCTCACTCTACTGAATCAAAAGCAGTTCTAATATGGAGAGACTTAAGAACCAACTTGGAGGGACTTCACTGGTGGTTCAGTGATTAAGACTTTGCTTTCCAAAGCATGGGGTGAGGATCTGATCCCTGGTTGGGGAGCTAGGATCCCACACACCTCATGGCCAAAGAACCAAAACATACAACCGAAGCAATATTGTAACAGATTCAATAAAGACTTTCAAAACAGTCCATAAACAATTTTGGAAAGAAAATAAAGAATCAAGTTTGAAGAGGCATAGATTGAATGAACAAGTAAAATCACAAAAGTAGTTCTTTTATTGAATTAAAACTGACAGGTGACAGTTTTAATTGAATCTAAACTTGCCTGGTAACAGTGGTGAAATCTCCTCTAATCCATCTACTTCAGTATTTCTTAAGAGTGGTACCACTGTCAGAATAACTCATGGAGCTTGTTTAAAATGAATATTCCTAAATTACCTTCCAGACCTCTGATAATAGGATCGCCAGGAACAGGGCTGAGAAATCATTTAATAAGCTACCCAGGAGATTTCACATGCCTTAAAGCTCCAGGGCTACAGTCCTAGAAAGAAGGCCCAAGAGGCTCTTCATTATACCACAGGCGCATGTTGCCATGCCACCTCTAATTCCCTACCATCACACCTACAGTGCACCCATTAGCAATACAAGAGGTACCACTGTTAAGAGCAGCATAACGCCTTGAACATTAAGCTAAATGAATGTGTGAACATATTCATGGATGAATGGATAAATGCATGAATGGGAAAACTAATAATATTTCTGGAAGGAAATAGGAACTGTGTTTCCTTTAGAGTCAGCTCTGTAAATCCATTCACAGTTAGCTCTCTAAAAATTCCCAAAGTGATCCAAAGTTTCCAATCTATATACTTGACAATATGATCTTAATATCTCAAATATTGATCTTAGAAAATTATGAGAGAGGAAACACTGGGCCCGGGTTCTGATTCCTCAGAAACGTCACAGTGCTGCACGGCTTTCTAGCCTGCATCGTGTGCTGGCAGACACCACCACTGTCCCCGGCACATCTGCTCCGAAAGCTGTTGCTTAGCAACAGCAATCAATGCTGTATTTCCTCTTCACCATTTTCCTGAAGATTGAGACACTGCTCCAAGGTATTATTTTCAAATACCTTCTGTTTCACTGACCAAACATGTTTGTTAATTTTTCTTTTATGGGGGAAAAAAAAACCATGAACCAAATCAGCATAAGGATCCAAGAAAAGAAGAGTGAAGGAAGGTCAGTGTAACACATGGTGCTTAGGGACTTGTTTGATGAAGAAAAATTCTTTGACAGCTCATTGACTTTATTTGCTATATCCTTTCATTCTGCCACTTTAGAACCGATTTCTGCTACCTCGTGGGAGATGAAAGCCATTAGCATGAATTATCATTCTAAATGCAGATCCACAAGGTACAGCCATAAAATACAAAAAGCAAATGATTTTCAGAAACTGGTTTAATAAACATCTCACATCTCTGGTAAAGCTCCCATCGTGGTTATATTCTTACTAACCACTAGCTACATTTTCCAATAACTTTCCACTGACAGCGCAACATCAGATTCTTGCATGGACACTGCTTACAAGCTAAATGACTTGGTGTTTATGATGTGATTTAGAAGCTAAATTACATAGACATGATACCAGAACTGACTTTGAGAGGAGGGGATAAGAATTCTTATTTTAAATACACCAATATGGACTACCAATGAATGGGTTCTTCATACAAAAATAAGAAAGACACTCAGGAACTTTATGTGATGCTTTCCAATAAAAAGAGGAGGTATTTGCTTACAATATATGCATACATATGTTAGTAAGTGGTGGAATCCATCAAGGTGGGTATTGGGTATTACATTATCATTATTTTTTATGCTTACTGAGCACATAATATGGGCTTCCCTGGTGGCTCAGATGGTAACGAATCCACCTGCAATGCAGGCGACCTGGGTTCAATCCCTGAGTTGTGAAGATCCCTTGGAGGAGGGCATGGCTACCCAATCCAGTATTCTTGCCTGGAGAATCCCCTATGGACAGAGGAGCCTGGCAGGCTACAGTCCATGGGGTCACAAAGAGTCGGACATGACTGAGCGACTAAGAACAATATATGCTCATATCTTTATGGCAGCATTAAGATGAGGAAGATGTGATCCCTGTACAATCTTGTGGTAGAAACAGTCACATCAATAAGCAATGCAAAAGTAATACAGGAGAACAGAGGTATGACCTCAGGTATTTAGTTACAACAAACACCCCAGGTAATAAGGAATATATCTGCAACACAGACCAGATGAATAAATAAGAGTCCAAAGCCTTTATTTTTTTATGAAAACAGTGTTGGCAAGGTTACGATGAGATTAAAAGGCTATAATGCACTTAAAGGATATCAGGCTAGTAAACTAAATCTACCTTTCTGAAGAATATTGGCAATATAAAAAAAAAAACTTAAAAAAATATACTTATTTAAGATTCACAGACATAGAAAACAAACTTGTTACTAAACATGAAAGGGAGGTTAGGGATAAATTAAGCATTTGGGATTAAAATATACACCCTACTGATATAAAAAATATATATACATACATTTAAAACTTTGGCACAGTAATTGTTTAACTAAGAAAGTATTTTAAGGAAATAATCAAAGATGTTAACGAAAGATATTTATTTTAATTACATTTAAAATTATAAATACTTAAATGCCCAGTATTAGAAGAATGATTAAATGAATAATGATACAGCATATGAGAAACACTATTGAAGTATTTTTCAGGAATATTTTATGAAAAGAAATAATTCTTATAATAAAAAGAAAAACAACAAAATAACATACAAATATGTATAGGAAACATAGTGGAGAACATATCACGATACTAGTAAACAATTACATGTTTTGTAATAAAAAAATGTCCTAGTAAATAAAATATATCAGAATTTTCTTTGAATGATTAATAGATTTTTAAATTTCTACTCAGAACTTCATTCTTCATTGGTCTCCTAAGTATTGACAAATTGAAGTATTTAAATTTCAAAAGTATATTTAGAACAATAGTGTTCATTTCTATAAATATCTGATAAATTTTTCCAATATTTTCACAGAAAATAGTTACAATAAAAGTATATAACTTTAATGTAAAGAAAAGCATCCTTTAATAATTCAACAAACATGCACCAAGCACAGGGCATACAAACATGCACAGGATACTCTTGAGATGTTAGGGATATATTTCAATAAATTGTTTTCCATTTATGATCTTCCAGAAAATATAGAGGGGTCAGGCAAGCATTTCTCTTATATCAGAATGCCCTGTCTTTTCACAAAAGGAGTTTCTAGCGCCATTTGGAGCAGGGGGTTATGCTATCTACAACTGCAAAGCCCCTCCCAGCAGAGAGACTGAAGGGTCAAAGATGCAGAGAAACAAATGAAATTAAGAGAAACAATGGAAACGAGTAAATCTTTAAATCTTCTGTATCATGCATATATACACATATATATATATGGTTTCCCCAGTGGCTCAGCTGGTAAAGAACCGGTTTGCCAAGACAGGAGACACAAGAGACACGAGTTCAATCCCTAGGTCGGGAAGAGTCCCTGGAGGAAGAAATGGCAACCCATTCCAGTATTCTTGCCTGGAAAATCCTATGGACAGAGGAACCTGGTGGGCTATAGTCCCTGGGGTCACAAAGAGTCAGACATGACTGAGTGACTAAGCAGGAGCACACAGAGACACACACAGACACACACAGACCCATACACATATATGGGTGTGTGATTATCAGTGACTATAGGTGCTGAAAAAAAGCAATTTTCTAAATCCAAAAACTGAGAGGCAGACTTTCATTCCTTATATCAGCAGAGATTGTATCAATATCTCCACTATCAAAGGAGGAAATTGGAGTTTTGAATGGGGAAGTAACTTGGGCAGGGTCACCCAGATAACCAGCAAAAAGACAAAACTCAAGTCTAGGTCAGCTGACCACCTACATCTGTGCTCCTTCCATCATAGCAATGTGACAGCTGGGTAAATGGACTGTAGAAAGGTATCTGTTTCAAAGGAACAGCATGGGTGAAACAGGGAGCCCATGGTGCCCACGGTGCCCACGGTGTTCTCAGGCCCACACTCCCACCACCCCCGGCTAAGTCAGCTACCGCAGGGCAACGGAACGCTCAGCTTCCTGGTTCATGTCAGCCTGGGACTATCGCCCTGCATTTCCAGTCCAGGAGGCCCCGTTCAAAAGCCAAGATCAGTCCTACCCTGATGCTCCCCTCGGCTCACTGACTTTACCATGGTCCCCAAAACAACTATAAACTTTGAGTAAACCTAGTTTCAAATCTGCATATGACTAAAGAATGTTTCCTCCTCTCTTGGTACTTTCTTTTCCCCAATACAGCTCTTCTTCCTCCAAGAAATGCCTTTAGAGGTACCTTGAGTATCCTAGCTTATATCTTCTGAACACCTGCTGTCAGGAGCTCTGCAGAACTGGCTCCCATAACCTTCCATGGTTGGTGGCTCTCTTGCAACACCAAATCCACATCCTAACATCAGGAGACAGAAGTTGTAGTAAACTGGTCATGGTTTAATCTTCTAGGTACTGAAATATATACTCTCCTCCCCACCTTCTAGAAGCTGTCAGACTTTTTAAAGAAGTGATGGTTTTAGCCTAAATGGAACATGGTCTTCAAAATGCCAAGCTGTGAATATGATTTTGAAAAAGACAAGGAGGGGCGTGCTCCTTCAGATCTTGCCAGAGAAAGATTTCACATTCTAGACCACGAATCAGCAGAGAGGTGATACATTTTTAAAAGATTTATTTGATAAAAACACACAAGATAGACTGAAGAGGAAAGAGACAAGTATCAAATGCCATAGGAATCTAGCTAGAAGTGTCCAGTCTGTGCTTGAATATTAAACCAAACATGACAAGAAATCTCAAAGGAAGAGCAAACTGAACTCTCAATTAACCATATCTGGAGGAAAGGAAAAGGAAAAGATGAAGAGATGAGGTTTGAAACCAACATGTTAAAGTTAATAGCATCAGCTAATTTATTAAGGAGTTAAGATAAAAAACAAGAAATTTAAAAATCAGCACACTGAAGTAAATAAATAACCGTACAACAAATATACCCCCAAGCAGTAGGGCTAAGATAGCAACTGTTTTAGACCACTGGATTCTTTTATGTAAAGAGATGGTTCTGTTTTACTCAACATTTTTCCATTACGGTCCCTGAAAATATTTTTTTAAAGCTTTCCAAAGACAGCTAGTGGGATATTTAGGCCGAAAAATGAAGACACAGAACCTTCTAATTACTGAGGGATGATCATTTAAAAATACAAAGAAGGAGGAAGAAAAGTCATTTTGCAGCTAAACCAGCTGAATTCTAAAATTATATGTTCATGTTTGTGTTAGTGGCACTATAAAAGCATACATACATATATATTCTATTATGAAGTAATTTTTTCTACTATCTAGTAAGTTAAAATTCATGGGTACATCTTCTTTTCTTTTTTTAAAAGATTTTTTTTACCTCTCTAACGAATGCTTCTGCTGAGCTTTCTATTTTTTGTTCATTCATATTAAAATGCAATGATTCACCAGTTATTACCACCATAGCCATACACATGCTGAAGAGAAGCTCATGATTATAATCGCCACAATTACTGACTGCTAGATAGCAAGCCTAAACAGTGTTTGAAAAAGCAGCTTCATTTCCGAAGAAGATCGGGACAGTAATAAAACAGTTGCACAGTCTCTTCACTAAATACATCTTTGCATGTACGGTCGATGCATATTGTCTTGGGGAAGGTGCCAGAAAATATTAACACTTAAGGTCCTCCTGAGCAAAGAAAAATACAAATATGGGGGCTTCATATGGGTAGCTAAATACATAAATAACTTGAAATCATCAAAAAGCAGCAGCACAGTCGTATCTCTTATGTGATGCTTATTATTATTCAATAGCAATATGTTTTTTAATCCTCAGCCATTTAAAAAATATGTCAAGCAACACTAAATTCATCAAGCCTTAAGCCCTAAAGAACGTTGCCAGTAATGAGGAGCAACAATAGGTTCGATTTATATTTAAGAAGAAATCCTTATTCATCTGTCTTCTCCCCATAAGTAACTTGGATTACTGTTTGTCTTCATCGTTCTCCACCCATTTTCACCCAACTGGGTTGACCAGCAGCAGGACAAAATAGGGGTCAGCAAAATTCAGCTGTTCAAACAAAAGTTCAACTACAGATTGGTTTTGTTGTGTAAAGAAAACCAAATGTCTTAAAAAAAAAAAAAAAGAAAAGAAAAAGCATACCCAGGAGGCAATCCTGGGTGAGGTCAGTCCACTTACCTTGACAGAACTTAAAACTTACAACTATTTGGGGGAAAGTCAATGAGCTAACTACCTCTGTATCTTCCACTTGAGAGGTGAAGCTCTTTAAAAAGGACATAAAAATAATTTTTCGGTAGAATTACAGTTCTTTAACTTTATACCCAAATAATCAGCACCTCAAAGGAAAATGAGTAAAGGGCAAAAGATGCATCACTTCCAGCTACTTAAAAAACAAAAGTTATGGGCAAACTTCAGAAAAAGTCAATCAACCAAGTGTCTTTCCACATTTGAAAGTATGGTGGACCAAATAACCCAAATAGCCCTACTGACAAATAAATGCATTACTACAATATTCGTATTCTCATTTTAGAGAAAAAAAAAACATATATTATAACTGGAGGATTTGAATACAGACTGCTGCTGCTGCTGCTAAGTTGCTTCAGTCATGTCCGACTCTGTGCGACCCCAGAGACGGCAGTCCACCAGGCTCCCCCATCCCTGGGATTCTCCAGGCAAGAACACTGGAGTGGGTTGCCATTTCCTTCTCCAATGCATGAAAGTGAAAAGTGAAAGTGAAGTCGCTCAGTCGTGTCCGGCTCCTAGCGACCCCATGGACTACAGCCCACCAGGCTCCTCTGTCCATGGGATTTTCCAGGCAAGAGTACTGCAGTGGGTTGCCATTGCCTTCTCCGGAATACAGACTAGGCATTCAATAAAATATGAAAGACTTTTTATTTATTTTCTAAGGTGTAATATGCTACTGTGATTATAAAGTATAAAGTCCTTATTTTCAGAAGATGTGCAACAAAACATCCAAGGTCAAGTGTTATGCTATCTGCAACTGACTTCCAAATGGTTCAAGAAACCACCGCCCACCCCTCCACACCCACAAACACACACACAAGAGCAAATATGACAAAATACTAACAATTAATGAATCTAGGTGATACACTTCCTGTTTCATCACTTCATCTTTTCTACATGACTGGATGTTTTTATAATTAAAAATAAAGCAAACTTAAGGTATATAAGAAGTTCCATCAAGAAAGAGAAAATTTTAAAATAATATAAAATTAATCATTTAGATGACAAGAAAGAAAAATATCACTAGATGACTGCAGTGAAGCAAAAGCAGCAACCCAGAGAGGTAAGTAAACGCTGAGGCTGGCTCTCTCACTGGGGACACATGGCTAGCTCGAGGACCATGAACTTCCATTCTGACCGCAGCCAGGGAAAAAGCACTGGGAACTGTGCCTGGGTCAAACTCCTGAATAGCTCTGGATTCCAAAAGATCATACCCTTAGAGTGAATTCAAATAAACTTTCTCCACAGAAGGAACAAGGAGGTTGCCAAACTAGTGTTTAGCATTGAATAGAGTGGAGTAATACTTTTCCAGAGGATTCAAAGCCATTACCTTGATAATTGGCCAAGCAAGCATGAAGCCTAAATTAACATTACATTTCTGGCCCATGAAGTCTCAAACACAGAAATTAACCTTAGATTGTCCTAGTGAATCACCAGAACAAAAATCAAATTCACTTTGGATGAAAACACCTTCAATAGAAACCTCACAGAATTTCAAAAGCACATAAGCTTGCAGTTTTTTTAAAAAAATCACAAAACAAAGAATTAAAACTAGTGAGGAAGACTCAGCATAAATATCATATAGCTGAATTAAGCTGGCAAAGTTTTGCAATTTGGGTTGTCAAAGTAAATGTTTAACATTTTTTAAAAACAAAAGATTATAAAAATGAGGAAAGATAAAAATATCCTTTAATGTTTAAACAAAAATGTTTAGAACTACAAAATATAATTATAAGCAAACTGATAAAAATTGGCAATAATCCTTAAATCCTACAATGTCTGAAGTCAGCAAAAATTTGAAACAATACAGACTCTGATACACAGATGGTTAAGTATAAATTTATACAGTCCCCTTGGAAAATAATTTGATAGTATCTAGTGAAGCTGACATAGCCTACTCATGGCCCAACAATTCCATTACAAGTTATACACCCTAGGAAAACTCCTGTATACTTGCAACAGGAGATAAGTATATAAATGTTCATGGCAATGGAGTGTGTAATTGTTAAAAACAGAAAGTAACTAAACTATGATATACTCACATAATAGAAAACTATACAGCAGTGAAACCGAATGGGCTATAGCTACCTTTATCATCATGAATAAATTCTCAGAATACTGGGCAAAAAAAATTAAAAAAAAGAAGAAGAAGAAAACAATTAAACTTACTTTGACTTCAGTTACATACGGTTAAAAACATATAAAACTAAACTAGAACATCAATTGTAATATACATGTGAAAAACTATATAAAGAAAAGCCAGTGGTTTTTAAGATCTGAGATAGTGGTTACATCATAGGAGACATGGAGGTGAGATAAAGGAGGTGCAGGGAACTTCAAAGGGAGTGGGAATGTTCTGTTTGTCAGGCTGATTGATTGCAATACCTGTCTCTGTTTACTATTATTTGCGCCTTGTATTTCTGTTATAAACATTTCTGTTGTGTGTTTAATAATAAAAAAGTATTTAGCAAAACAAAGAAAGCAATATACCTGGGCATTCTGGCCAAAAGCACAATTATACTCATGCTGGCATGCGGGACACATGCCTTAAAAACAAGGAAAATAATAACATTCAGGAAGATCAAGAATCTGTGTGCTTCAAGACTATATTGGAGAACCTATCTAAAAAATAGAAACAGACTCATAGCCATAAATAGGCTTGTGTTTGCCAACACAGAGGAAGGGAGGGAGAGGAAAGAACTGGGAGTTTGGGGTTGGTGGATGCAAACTATTACATTTAGAATGGATAAACGATGAGGTCCTACTGTAGAGCTCAGAGAACTATATCCAATATCCTATGATAAACTGTAATGGAAAAGAATACTTTGGGGAAAAAAAAGTATATACTGCTATAAATCTTGTAAGTAATTTCAGACATTAAAAAAGAAGAAGAATATATGGGCGACTGCAATGATCGATCTAGTCAAGTAGACCTCCATCCTATGGTGTGCCAAGAGCTTTCCTTCAGTGTCTAGGAGATGTCAAGTCTATCTGCAACAGAGGCTGGGCTTAAGCTAAATAATTTAGCCTTTTGTTTTCCCTCTCTATTTCTGTGCATTCAGTTTCAACTCAAATGCTATCTGTAAGTGCAATTTGGGGCATTTGCTATGCTCTTCTAAACCCAGTTTTACCCTTAAATGATGACAATCTTAAAATTTCCTAGATGGGCACTACCTCTTCTCACATCTGTTGATGAGGATATAACATATTTTGTGTTACACTGTCCCATCATGATTCATATTAGAGCTGAATCTGCTATTTTGCTGTGATGTTTTGGCTAGCAGCTGAACAGATGGATAGTTTTTCTCCAGAATGAATATTTGCCAACAATTGGAAGGGTGTAAAACTCATCCTCAAAGAAACCCAAACATAACCACACGGAGTCTAACAAATAATTAAAATATCCACTGTTGCAGAGAGAAGTCATCACAGAATCATGATGGGTATTCAGACACCTTGGTATAAAATGACAGTTAATTAAAAGACCATTTTGGTAATGTTGTCAAATTAATGCTACTAATAATCACAATAGAGCTTGGAATTTGTATAGGTATTACATTCATATTCATCGAGTTCTCATGGTTTTATAAAACAGATATGGAGGTATTATTAGCCTGACTTTATACAGACAAGGAATAAAGCATAGGGAGATACTCATGTTAATGGAAAATGGGCTGATTTCAGAAATCAAACCTGGGATTTAAGCTCATCTGGGTTTCATTAGCTGCATAACTTTGAGCAAGAACTTAATTTCTCAGAGCCTCAACCTCCTTTTTTTGTAAACAGGTATAATAATACCTAATTCACAAAGTTCCTAAGAGAATTACATATAATCTATTAAAATTCCTAATAAGAGTACCTGTCATTGAGTAGGTTCTCAATAAATATACTCTTCTATTTAATAATGAAGTCCCAGTTGACAAGAAAATGTCCAAATCTTCATTTTACAGTTCAGTTCAGTCCAGTCCCTCAGTTGTGTCTGACTCTTTGCAACCCCATGAACGGCAGCACGCCAGGCCTCCCTTTCCATCACCAACTCGTAGAGTCCACCCAAACCCATGTCCATCAAGTTGGTGATGCCATCCAACCATCTCATCCTCTGTCGTCCCCTTCTCCTCCTGCCCTCAATATTTCCCAGCATCAGGGTCTTTTCAAATGAGTCAGCTCTTCACATCAGGTGGCCAAAGTACTGGAGTTTCAGCTTCAACAGCAGTCCTTCCAATGAACACCCAGGACTGATCTCCTTTAGGATGGACTGGTTGGACCTCCTTGCAGTCAAAGGGACTCTCAAGAGTCTTCTCCAACACCACAGTTCAAAAGCATCAATTCTTCGGTGCTCAGCTTTCTTCACAGTCCAACTGTCACATCCATACATGACCACTGGAAAAACCACAGCCTTGACTAGATGGACCTTTGCTGGCAAAGTAATGTCTCTGCTTTTTTTTTCTTTTTTTAAGGTTTAGTTTTTAGTTTTTTAGTTTTTAAATTCTAATATCTTTAATTATATGCTATCTAGGTTGGTCATTTCCTTCCAAGGAGTAAGCATCTTTAATTTCATGGCTGCAATCACCATCTGCACTGATTTTGGAGCCCAGAAAAATAAAGTCTGACACTGTTTCCACTGTTTCCCCATCTATTTCCCATGAAGTGATAGGACCAGATGCCATGATCTTAGTTTTCTGAATGTTGAGCTTTAAGCCAACTTTTTCACTCTCCTCTTTCACTTTCGTCAAGGCTTTTTAGTTCTTCTTCACTTTCTGCCATAAGGGTGGTTTCATCTGCATATCTGAGGTTATTGATATTTCTTCCGGCAATCTTGATCCCAGCTTGTGCTTTCTCCAGCCCAGCGTTTCTCATGATGTACTCTGCATATAAGTAAAATAAGCAGGGTGACAATATACAGCCTTGACGTACTCCTTTTCCTATTTGGAACCAGTCTGTTGTTCCATGTCCAGTTCTAACTGTTGCTTCCTGACCTGCATATAGGTTTCTCAAGAGGCCCATCAGGTGGTCTGGTATTCCCATCTCCTTCAGAATTTTCCACAGTTTATTGTGAAAGGAGTCTGAGGTAACAGATTTAGGACAAGAGAAAAGTTTACACCTAAAATATCAATATAAACTGGAGGTTGCAAGGAACTCTAAACTTTCTATTATCACACTTCAGTGGCTTCTCACAGATACCCTGAAGGAATGGACCGAATCTATTAAGTGGGTCATTAAGTAGTTACGAAGGGACAGAACTGCCCTATTAGTAATAATCGTGACTCATCTGACACTGAATCATAATGCTCTAATGTTGTTATTTAACATCTAAGATGTGCATGTCTTTTCTATAGAGTTAAATAGTATACTCCATATCACACACACACAGCCTCTGACACTCATTCATAGATTTCCTGTTTCTGATATTGCGGATTTGTAATTTGTTGAATCCTCCCTGGAGCTTCTAGCAAACACCCCTCCTCCCAACTCCTCTGTTTCCTATCAGGGGGCAGAGGGCAGCCAGGGTTCAGAGAAGCAAGTCCCCTGCAGGCAGGAATGAGGAGAGCTGGGCACAGGAAAGGGAGGCTATAGATGCACTCCACCCACAAATGTCCCACCAGGCAGAGAAGAAGGAAGTGTAGCCAGGGAATGAGAATGACGGTTTTATCTGATCAACTATGCAGCCTGAGTTTACTGTACTATCACAGAAATCTCCCAATCTCCATGATACTAGTTTCTTGTCTCTGTTTTTCCCGCTTGAGGATGACACACAATACTTTATATATTTGTTCATTCTGACATTTTGAAGAAATACTCAAAATGGAGTTGTGCTCATTAAAGAGGATGTCCAGCACCCTCCTGCCTCTCTTATGGACCTGACACTATGCTGCTAGCTATTGAAGGCATGCAAGGATTTCACCTAACCTTGGTGTCACTTTCGGAGGTCCATCCCTTCTACAGTCCCCGTCTCTTCTATGTAGCATATCCTTTTGTCTGACAAGCACACTTGATTAGAACCGTGTGTTTTGATTGGTTCCTTAGAATATGGAAAACTTCAGTAATTCTAATATGCTGAAATTGCTATATTCTATAATTTCCTTAAATGAACTTAATCAAATCATAGCATTCAGTTTGACCTGTTTCCAAAATCACTTTTGATTATACTTGAAAAGAACTAAAAAATCCTTTCAGTTAAAATACTTTTCATTTGTAAGAGGATTTCAATCCTTTGATTTCTAGCACATTTATTCAAGCATCCTTCTTGAACACATGGGATTTCTTTGTGAGGATTGCTACTACAGAGTGAACTAGACCAGCAAGGACCCTGTCCTCGCACAGTAGAAAGACAATAAACAAGTAAATAAGTAAATGAACAACAACATTTTATACAATACTATTGCTTCAAAGAGACTATAATACAGTAGCTTTAATGGGGAGCTCCTTTAGACTGAATGGTCAAGGAGGTCTTTCTCAGGAGTGACATCTTTACTGAGATCCACAGACTTAAGACCATCCCAACCAGAGAACTAGCAATTACAAAGGCCTCATGTCGAAAATAACTTGGTATGTGGGTTTTTGCTCAGCTGCTCAGTCATGTCCGACTCTTTGCAACTCCGTGGACTACAGCATGCAAGGCCTCCCTGTCCTTCACTATCTCCTGGAGTTCACTCAAACTCATGTCCATTGAGTCGAGGATGGCATCCAACCATCTCATCCTCTGCTCCCACTTTATCCTCCTGCCCTCAATCTTCCCCAACATCAGGCTCTTCTCCAATTTCTCTGCTCTTCGCATCAGGTGGCCAGTACTATATTGGCCTAAACATTCATATTCTCTTTGAGTAAGTTATTGAGTTATCAGAAATCATTTACCCAAGCTTTATCCAAAAGAGTTATCTAGAAACAAAAGGCTCTAGGGCACCATGAATCTCACTTCATGCTTTTGATAAAGGAAAGCAGAGAGGAAAGAAGAGAGGCAGATGCTCTGAAAGTCAAGAAAGAATCAGTAACGATAAAATAAAGGTATTTCTGAGGGTGGCGGCGGGATGAATTGGGATTTGGGAATTGACATATATACATTATTAAGTAAATGGTTAGTGTTAGTCGCTCAGCCTTGCCTGACTCTTTGTGACCCCATGGACTGCAGCCTGCTAGGTTCTGCTGTCCATGGGATTCTTCAGGCAAGCATACTGGAGTGGGTAGCCATTCCCTTCTCCAGGGGATCTTCCTGACCCAAGGATCAAACCTGGGTCACCTGCACTGCAGCTGGCTTCTTACTACATATAAAATAGATAAGTAATGAGAACCTACTGTATAGCACCCAGAACTCTACTCAGTGCTCTGTGGTGAACTAAGCAGAAAGGCAATCAAAAAAAAGAGGGGATAGATGTATATGTATAGCTGAGTCACTTTGCTATACAGTAGAAACTAATATTACATTGTAAAGGAACTATACTCCAATAAAAATTAATACATAAAGGCATTTATGTCTCTTTTTTAAAAGCAAGATCTGTTGCAGCAAAACGTATCCTTCTTTGGAATAGGAAGGCTCCTCTCATCTTTATATACACAGTTCTTTGTTATCTTATTAAGAGCAATAAGGAATTAATTTGATATTAAAGAATGGCAGTATCTTCCACTGAAAACAATGGACAAAGTAAGTTCAAAGCAGAGAATTCCAACCAGACACAATGAAATGTCAGTCCCTTTTTAAATATCAGATACTGTTTGAATCATTTATTCTTGCTTAGGCATGTTCAGTCACTGCATCTAAACCCACACAAACCTAAAGATGTGCCTGGAGAACCAAGAGAACCAGGGGCAGATCCTAGAAAAGAGGGGCCAATGTAGACCACCTGTAAATCATAACCACATCAGCAAAAATGTTTCACTGTGCTTACAAATATAGCAGTAATTACAAAGCAGGTAAGTCAAAAGAAGTGTGTATATGTGAGTGGGCACATACACTCAAAATAGGTAATAATAGAAGTTACTGTAAGAAATGGAACATATTTAAAATCCTCTCACTTTGTTTCCCATTCAAATCAACCTGCTAAAGGCTAATTCTAAAAATCCTCTCACTGAATAATAGAAATGGACCCACAACATATAATAACTCTTAGGCCCATATTTCTTTTATTCAACCTCTCTGTCCATATTTTTCTTCCAAATCTAATCAGGAGTTTAGAGGACAGATTAGGATCAACTAAAATCTTCATTTTTATAAACATGCAAATTAGCAGCATTTTGTAGGTATTAAAAGATAGCAAGGAGAGACATACCTCACAGAATACACACACAAAAAATTTTGGTGTTCTCTTCTACTTGGAAATGGGAAAATTTTCATTAGAAAGATTAAATCTGATTTTCTATTATTTCCATTCATGAAAGTCAATGTTATGTTCCAGTACCTTTCACAAGGTAAGTATCCATATTTATTAGCTCTTTTTACACTCTCTGGCCCTCATTTTGTTCTGGGGAGTTTCCCTTTACCCAAAATAAACTCCCTTCTATAGTCTCTGTTAAACTGAACTTAAAGTGCAGCAATTTGATCTGTATAAACAGTCTGGACTCCGTTTTCACAGGGCAGGCTGAGGGCCTCATAACTATCAAAGCCCTGGTAACAGCCTTGAGCAGGTAGTGAACTCCTAAGTGTACTGCAAATGCAATTCCACAGCCTTCTTATTAAGTTATTGAAGGAGCATCTTTTCTACCAAACACACTTCGCACAAGTTAGGAAAAAAAATTTAATTTACATGAAGACCACTTAATGACGATGCCATCTACTACATCATAGTAGTTTACAGGGGATGGAGGACATATTTTCATCAATGACTACTGGAAGGATAATTACAAATTATGCAAAAATAAAATAGTCAATGAGTAGTCCCCCTTTCAATGCTGATTATAATCTCATTAACTACTAAAGATTTTTACTCAAGTCATGGACTGCAGCACTGTCATCATTTGTGCTACCAATTTCACCTACAAATCTTTGATGTGCCCAACTTCTTTCAACTATGAGTTATTTTGAGTGGAACTGGGAAGCACAATGATTTCTAGTCCTTTTACAACTTGATTTTCTTCTGATTTTTTTAATGAATATTTGGAATAAAGAATTGAAACTCTGTTTTAAGACTATCAAACTAACCTTTGAATAAACACATGTGAATACCAGATCACCTTATTTGCCTCCTGAGAAATCTGTTTACAGGTCAAGAAGCAACAGTAGGAACCAGACATGGAACAATGGACTGGTTCCAAATCGGGAAACGAGTACGTCATGGCTGTATATTGTCACCCTATTTATTTAATTTACATGCAGAGTACATTATGCAAAATGCCAGGCTGGATGAAGCACAAACTGGAATCAAGATTGCCAGGAGAAATATCAATAACCTCAGATGTTGCAGATGACACCACCCTTATGGCAGAAAGTGAAGAGGAACTAGAGAGCCTCTTGATGAAAGCGAAAGAGGAGAATAAAAAGTTGGCTTAAAACTCAACATTCAGAAAATTAAGATCATGATATCTGGTCCCATTACTTCATGGCAAATAGATGGGGAAACAATGGAAAAAGTCACAGACTTTATTTTCAGCTCCAAAATCACTGCAGATGGTGATTACAGCCATGAAATTAAAAGACTCCTGCTCCTTGGAAGAAAAGTTTTGACCAACCTAGACAAGCATATTAAAAAGCAGAGATGTTACTTTGCTGACAAAGCTCCATATAGTCAAAGCTATGGTTTTTCCAGTAGCCATGTATGGATGTGAGAGTTGAACCATTAAAAAGGCTGAGCGCCAAAGAACTGATGTTTTAAACTGTGGTATTGGTGAAGACTCTTGAGAGTTCCTTGGACTACAAGGAGATCCAACCAGTCAATCCTAAAGGAAATCAGTCCTGAATATTCATTGGCAGGACTGATGATGAAGCTGAAGCTCCAATAGTTTGGCCACCTTATGGAAAGAGACAACTCACTGAAAAAGACCCTGATGTTGGGAAAGATTGGAGGCAGGAGGAGAAGCGGACGACAGAGGATGAGATGGTTGGATGGACGTGAATTTGAGCAAGCTCTGGGAGTTGGTGATGGACAGGGAAGCCTGGCACGCTGTAGTCCACGGGGTTGCAAAGATTCAGACACGAATGAGCAACTGAACTGAACTGACAGATCTAAATATACCAAAAAGGCAAAAAAAAAAAAAACAAAAAAAAAATTAAATATATTTTATATGAAAAACAGCAAAACAAAGAGTGAAGTAATCATCATCACTGAATTTTAAAGCTCAGGAAGACATTATAAATCATATAGTTCATCTTCCTTGGTTTCAAAACATATTCCTGATTTGTTTAGCATTTGATTATTAGGTGAAGTTATTTGTTCTTCCTAATTTTCTTAGCATTAATAATTAACACTTAATAACTGCATGTATAATGACTGACATATTAAATTCCATACCTCAGTAAAAATTCATGGAAAATATTAACCAAGTCCAATTTTCCCTATGTCACATGGTAAAAGGGTAGACCCTGGGGAGGAAAAGGGTAATAGTTTCACTGGGACACATCACAATACATGATTAACTGCACTTTTCACTTTTTCTATTATTAGAGAACTATGTAGCTATTTTAGAAAATGTTCATTATATACTCTACCATTTTATGCTTCCTTACCATTTAATATACTCAAGAGCACTTGCTGCTGCTGCTGCTGCTGCTGCTGCTAAGTCGCTTCAGTCGTGTCCGACTCTGTGCGACCCCATAGACGGTAGCCCACCAGACTCCTCCGTCCCTGGGAGTCTCCAGGCAAGAACGCTGGAGTGGGTTACCATGTCCTTCTCCAAGAGCAGTTAGAAATACTAAATAAAACAACACTGAAGTGGAGAAAACTCCATCCTAAGATGCCAGGCTGTAAAACTGGGTTCCTTTGAAACTTCATTAACATTTTGAACCTAAGCAGATGACCTCTTTGGCCCCTTTAACTTTAGGCATAAAACAAAATAATACTAGTTTACACTTAATCATTCAAATAACTCTCTAAGGTCCCATCTATCTCTAAAAACTATGGTAAATATATTTATAAACTAGGTTTGACATCACATGTCATTATTTACACTTACATAAAAGTATTTCCCTTATTTCAGTTTCAAAGTTGACTTTAGAAGACGCTAAAGCAGAGCAATTCAATTGGTTTTCAATGTTTAATGAGAATAAAATAGCTTCTCCTATAGGACTCTTGAATTTATAACATTTTTAAAGGAAGGCAAAAAAATTCATAGACTATTGAACTGTGTGGTACTGTATCTATTTAACTTCCAACATTTTGAGGCATAAGAAAATCAATCAAATGTCTTGTTCTGATTCCTACACATCCTTTCTTACATCTTTAGTACTGGCTGGTGATTACCGAACTGTCCCCATTCCTATCTCAGGGGCTCCCTGTACTTCCTGCTGAATGGCAGCAAAAAATCCCAAATACTCATAAATCTTAATATCTTGACCACATCTTTTGTAGTAGTTGAAGTGGCAATTTAGGTCTCAACTGTAAAAAGTTCAAAATCCTCTATTCTACTGATATTCCTTTTATGTATGAATTTCTCAAAGGGAAAAAAAAACAAGATACGTTATGCCTGACAATAATCATGGATCTGATTTTATGAAAACAGTTAAAACTCTACCATTCCTGGATGAAGCTAGAGCCTATTATATAGGATGAAGTAAGTCAGAAAGAGAAAGAGAAAAATCACATATTAACACATATATATGAAATAGATAGCTGGTACTCATGAACCTGCTTGGAGGACAGCAGTGGAGATGCAGACATAGAGAACAGATTATGCACGTGGCGTGGGGGGTGGAGGAGACAATGGACGGACTAGCATGGAAACATACACACCACTTACGAGAAACAGACACCCTGTGGGAATCTGCTGCATGCCTCAGGGAACTCAGAACAGGGCTCTGTAACAAACTAGAAGGGGGGGACGGGGTGGGAGATGGGAGAGAGACTCAAGAGGGAGGGGACACACGTATACCTATGGGTGATTCATGTTTTGATGTATGGCAAAAACCATACTGTAAAGCAATCGCTCTTCAATTAAAAATAAATAAATTGAAAACTCTACCATCCAGATACAATCTTTCTTCTAAAAGAAGTAAGGCCTCTTTTTAACTGTATATTATTTCATATTCTTCCATTACTTTTAGAAGTTTCAATTATCCTTGGAAATATCCATAGTAATAAAACCAAGAATGAACAAATTAATGAAGTGGGATTTTTGAGCCAGATTAAAAAAAATTTTTTCAGATAAATTTAGAAACCACATTAGCATCATTTAGATTAAGATAAGCAATTTAGAGGCCTGAAATAATTTCCACAAGTAAAGCTCCAATACTGTTTTATAATTCATTGATAATGACAATTATCCTAAGTCTGCAATTAGTAGCTCATTAATTTAAAAGTCGTTACAGGAATAACGTTAGAACATCTCCTAATAAACTATCTTTGCTTATATCCAAAAATTCTACACTTTCTCCTGAGAAACTCTACATTGAGTTTTTGTTCATCTTCTCATCCTGCTAAAATTCTGTTAAATCACTTTATGTCACTCATTAAAAATAAAAGGGATTAGTGTCAATTTAAATGAAGTGACTAGCAATAACCTATTGAATAATTAGTTTAGGTTAGTAGTAGGTGTCACATTGCTTCAGTCTATCTGCCACAGAACAAAATATCAATAATGTATTTAATCCTAAAAGTTTTTTACATGTTAAATCTACAGAAAAAATAATGAAAATTTTCCCTTATCCATCTCATAGAGATGTTGCAAAGTTAAATAACACACCTTTCAAGAAACTAACATAATACTGAAACTATCTCAATGTCCATGAACACCTACAAAAAATTTAAATGTATTTTCAGTCCTAAAAATCAGGGCCTGGGTTTTTCCAGTGGTTTAAACAGATGAACCGCCTAAATAAAGCATTAACATCAATGTCATTGTCCAGAGACATAAAATAATTTCAATATCATAGTATTTAAACATTAATTCAGAAATATCTTAAAATTTTTTAATCTGAAAATGCACCAAGTCTTTAAGAACCACTGCTTTTCCTACATGGTGTTTTCCAGGTATCTGTGGCACTCTGTATATAACGTTTTACATTTTTCCAATTGTTCCCTATGATCAATTCATTATTTCTCATACTATTACGATGCATGGATTAGTAATATCAACTCTTTTTTAACAAGAAGGAAACTGGTCATTTACTTCAAATTCATACTCCACACCAGAAAGGATTTGAGTTTGCATAAACATAATTAATACAATAAGCTAACAATTTTTGTAAAGGTACACAAAGAAATCATAACCTGAAAGAAGGTATAGATTAAGATGGTGGAGTAAAAAGATTCTAAGCTCACCTCTTCAGACAGACATTATGAAAATTACAACAGGATAACTAATAGGGTATAGTTATATATAGGGTAACTACAAATAACATATAGGGTAACCATTTCTAAGAATGACCTGAAGACTAGCAGAACAGATTTTCCACAACTAAGTATATATATATAGGAAAGGCCACATTGAGATAGGCGGGAGGAATCTCCCTCCTAAAATTCAATACAGTCTGATCAGAACCCACACCCCTGGTGTGGTGACCCAGAAGAGGGATATCACAACCACAGAGGTACCCCTGTGAAGTGAGGAGTCTAAGTCCCCTACCAGCCTCTTTGACATCAGTCTTGCTATATTTTCGGATCTGTCTCCTCAAGGAAAGGAAAAAAGAGCACAAGTAAACAAAAGGAAGTACATCAAACTAAGAAGCTTTTGCACGACAAAGTAAATCAGCACCAAAAAGAAAAGACAGCATAGTGAATTAAAAATATAATTTAAAATAATCTATGGAATTAGGGGTTAATATAAAAAATTTTAATAACACATTAATAATATAAAAAAATGACAGAACGATCTCACTTTGCTTCCAAGGCAAACCACTTAGTATCTGAGGAATCCAAGTCTATGCCCCAACCACTAATGCCAAAGAAGCTGAAGTTGAAGAGTTCTATGAAGATCTACAAGACCTTCTAGAACTAACACCCCAAAAATATGTCTTTTTCATCACAGGGGACTGGAATGCAAAAGTAGGAAGTCAAAAGATACCTGGAGCAACAGGCGGGTTGGCCTAGGAGTACATAATGAAGCAGGGTAAAGGCTAACAGAGTTTTTCCAAGAGAATGCACTGGTCACAGCAAACAACCTTTTCCAACCACACAAGACTGACTCTACGCATGGACATCACCAAGTGGTCACTGCAATCAATTGATTATATTCTTTGCAGCTGAAGATGGAGAAACTCTATACAGTCATCAAAAACAAGACCGGGAGATGACTATGGCTCAGATCATGAACTACTTAAACTGCAAAATTCAGACTTAAATTGAAAAATGTAGGAAAATCACTAGACTATTCAGGTATGACCTAAAGCAAATCCCTTACAATTATACACTGGAAGTGTCAAAAAGATTCAAGGGATTAGATCTGACAGAAAGAGTGCCTGAAGAACTATCAACAGAGCTTCATAACATTGTACAGGAGGTGGTGATCAAAACCATGCCCAAGAAAATGAAATATAAAAAGACTAAATGATTGTCTGAAGCCCTTTCAAAGAGCTGAGAAAAGGAGAGAAGTGAAAGGCAAAACAGAAAAAGAAAGATATACCCATCTGAATGCAGAGTTCCAAAGTATAACAAGGAGAGATAAGAAAGTCTTCCTCAGTGAATAGAGGAAAACAACAGAATGGGAGAGACTAGAGACCTCGTCAAGAAAATTGGAGATAGCAAGGGAACATTTCATGCAAAATGGGGACAATAAAGGACAGAAAAGGTATGGACCCAATAGAAGCAGAAGAGATTAGGAAGAGGTGGCAAGAATACACAGAAGAACTATAAAAAAATACCTTAATGACCTGGAAAACCACAAAGATGTGATCATTCACCTAGAGCCAGACATCCTGGAGTGCAAAGTCAAGTGGGTCTTCAGGAGCATCACAATCAATAAAGCTAGTGGAGGTGATGGAATTCCAGTTGAGCTACTTTCAATCCTAAAAGATGATTCTGTGAAAGTGCTGTACTCAATACGCCAGCAAATTTGGAAAACTAAGCCCTGGCCAGAGTGGAAAAGGTCAGTTTTCATTCCAATCCCAAAGAAGAGCAATGCCAAAGAATGTTCAAACTATTGCACAATTGCACTCATTTCACATGCCAGCAAGGTAATGCTCAAAATCTTTCAAGACAGGCTTCAACAGTACATGATCTGAGAACTTCCAAATATACAAGCTGGATTTAGAAAAGGCAGAGGAATCAGAGATCAAATTTACTAACTTATTCCCTGGTGGCTCAAATGGTAAAGTGTCTGCCTGCAATACGAGAGACCAGGGTTTGATTCCTGGCTCAGGAAGATTCCCTGGAGAAGGAAATGGTAACCCACTCCAGTATTCTTGCCTGGAAAATCCCATAGGCAGAGGAGCCTGGTAGGCTACAGTCCACAGAGTCACAAAGAGTCAGATATGACTGAGTGACTTCACGTTCACTTTCACTTTTATACCATTTGGCTTATTTTTATCATTAAAGAACAGTATCATGATCTTTGTCCCCTTCTTAAGAAGAAATTCTTTTAGAGCAGTCTTATCCCAGATAACTTCATGCAGTAATAGAAATTTTCTATGTCTGCACCATTAAATATGGTTGCCAGTAGCCACATGTGGCTATTTAACACTTGAAATACTTAGTGCAACTAAAAATATAATTTTAACTTTTATTTTAATTAATTTAAACTTTAGCCAAATGCAGCTATTGGCTGTCGTATTTGACAATTTAGTGCTAATGCACATACGCATTTGTGTGTGCTAAGTTACCTCAGACGTGTCCCACTCTTTGCAACTCCATGGACTATAACCCACCAGGCTCCTTTGTCATGGGCTGAGTCAGGAAAGAATACTGGAGTGGGTTGCCATGTCTTCCTCCAGGGGATCTTCCTGACCCAGGGATCAAACCCACGTCTTTTATGTCTGCTGCAGTGGCAGGCGGGTTCTTTACCACTAGCACCACCTGGGAGGTGCAGTGCATGTATGCATGCGCATAAATTTCTCCATCATGATAGTATCTTCCTCAGTTACTTAGCTTCCTTAGAAGTATTTTCCACATGAGTTATATTTTCATCTAAATATTTTAGTTACTTTTCTATCTAATGCATTTTATTCAAGAGAATTTTTCAAATTAGGAACTCAGCATATTCTTCATCTGGAGTTTCCTGGGTTACTGCTAAGCACTATATTGGATGTACTTAGATTCTGGTCCTCATTGATTTCTGAAAGCAGTCTTTTGTTCTCCTAAACTATCAATCATTCTTACCCTACTCTCACTGAAGATGACATTCCACTCTCAAAGAGGTATGTTTTCCATACTATTTCCTGCTTTTTTGATACGGCTTGTGGACACTTGCAGAGTAATAAAGATGCTGTCCAGAAAGCAGCTTCTGTAGTCACTGGGCAGTAGACATCAGCAGCAGCAATAGGAGGACTTATTTTAAAAAGCAAATACATATCTCTACTACAGGGAACAGTATAACAACAAAATGCAGCTGTAATATTTTTACAGTGCTCAGATAAGCATCAACATAGTAATTCTAAATTCCATATTAAAAACCGATTTGGGGGCAATTTTACTAAAATGTACATATAAACACACACTGATACACACAAAAAAAGAAAGTCCTGCTTTAAATGGCAAGGGAATTAATCAAAATAAGATCCTAAGACATTTCATAACATCCTGGAGATAATATCCCCTAACATTTCAAAACCACCTTAGTCATCCAGGGTGCCGGTTATTCATCAGATACAGTACTTGACACATAAAGGCATAGCATGAATGACAATTACTGTTTTGGGTACAAATCTGTACAGATCACACACACACAGAGGATGCAATACCACTTGGCTGCCCCCAGGAAATCAATTTTTTCAAAATAAAGGGTATAATCAATGTTTATTTTGCGTTAAGGATGGGAAACCAAATGAAAGGGGAATGAAGTGACATTAAAATCCTTATGTCCCAGTTTAGTTTCTCCATGGGAGCAAAGAGCAGATTTTATTAAACTTAACCTAATTTTGCTATGACAACAGTTGTATCACTTGAGATCATATTCTAAGAGAAACACAGTATTTACTCTCTTCTTATAGCCCTTAGATCTTTCATAGTTTGACTTAAAAGTCATAGTTTTTAATGCCAATGAGAAAAATATACAGAAAGAGAGAGAGAGATTTAGGAGGGATGAGAACATTTACATTTATAATAAACCTAATGCATGCCTCTCCTTGGGAAGTTCTTTTGAGACATGAAGCTTACTCAGTGGTTAGGGGGTTAATGAATGAAATGGATTACTGCACTGAAAATAAAAATCACTATTAAAAAAAAATGTGACACCAAGAGAATTAGGCACTACATAATACTGTAACCACTGAGAATTCTCAACAGTAAAATAAAGCCTTGTAGTCCCAGCATTTTCATTAGTTTTCCAGTAGCACTGGATGTAGAGTGAATTACAATGAGGGAGAAAGCAATGGCTGCTGCCTTTAAAGAACACACTCTGTTCAGAAAGAAAGTGCTCCTTCAAGCCACCCTAGGATGGTCACTCTCTCACCACCATGTGTCTTAAATTTAAGTACCTTAAAGATCTCATGTAAGAGAATATTGCCTTTATCCTGCAAGACACCAAATGCTAAATACCTGACATAGTGAACCATGCTGCAGCGTCAATTTTAACTTCAGAATACAGAATTCTATGTATCAGTTAAAACTTGTGCAAGAAGCCTTTGTAACTACACAGTTTGGAATTAGGATTATGTTTACATTATGTGTCAATTGAAGCAGATACAAAATTAACATAAAGAACGACCAAAACCCATACAAAGGGGGAAAAAAAAATCAGATTCTATTACCTCTGAGACTGTTTCAGTTCAAAAGAAGAAAGGTAGGGGGTGCAGATATGCACAGAGGATTGAAACATGAAATGTGACACTAAATCTGATTTTGCAGCACAGATTTCTATTTGACTTTGCATCGCTTTCTATTCTCCCAGTCGTAAAAATAGGACTACTTTTGAACCACTAACCTGGAAAAAACTAAAGGTCAAATATCTCATTAACAGATCTGCTCTTAAGCATAGGGCTGAGACAGAAAGTACATGATCATAGAAGAAAAAGACAAGAGTTAACACCATTTTATCCACTGTAATTAGGAACTGTCATAAACCCTACACTAGTTTCTGTCCTAATCATCCTATATTTAACCCCTTCCAGTTCACTAAAATTGAAGAATCGGTCTCAGTCTCTACTGGAGTATGAATCACACACTATCTTCAAGCCAGACTATGATCCCTTCCCACACACATTATTAATACATTATTCACTGAGGAAGAGGCAGAATGATAAACTATAATTCTTGCTCTCCAGTTGCTTATAGTCTCGTTAGGGATACACAACCATACACGGCTATGTAAGTAAATTAAGTACAACTGTGGTCCTCAGCTTGGCAACAGCAAGGCTCTGGGATGAATAAGTATCTATGTGCTGTGTGCTAGGTCACTTCAGTCGTGTCCGACCCTTTGCAACCCTATGGAATGTAACCTGCCAGGCTCCTCTGTCCGTGGGATTCTCCAGGCAGGAATCCTGGAGTGGGTTGCCGTGCCCTCCTCCAAGAAATCTTCCCGAACCAGGGACTGAATCTGTGTCTCTTATGTCCCCTAGACTGGCAGGCAGGTTCTTTCCCACTGCACCACCTGGGAAGCCCTAAATATCTATCTAGAGGGAGCCATGTCCACTTATCAGGCTCCTGGCAGTGCCGCGGCCTGTCAGAGGCCCCCCCCCAACAGAAAGGAAACAAAATCACTGTTTGGTGGCAGGCGACATCACAGCTTACAAGAAGAACAAAACATCTGCTGAACTTAAGGCCCTGAGTCTTTGTGCTTTGGGGTTTGTTCTGGTCTCGGTTTCCTATTTAAATTCTGTTTTCTTAGTCCTGGATACTTTTAAGGCACCGTATGTAATTTTACTGCTGGTCTTCTCAAACCTTCTATGGAACAAACTGGAGCACAAATGTGATTAAATAGCCATAGGAAAAACAAACGAATGAATAAATTTAAAATATTTTATTATTAACTGATACCCAAAACAAACGAATATCTGGGCAGGAAAACATGGCTCAGTAATTGACTGACACCTTGGCCTTCCTTCTGTGTAATCTATGGTTATGTGGTTGAACTGGCAGAGTTGAAAAAAAAATGGAGCTGTAACTTTTCATACAGTATGAATGAAATACAGAGTGTGAATACAGAGCAAAGTGGTTTATTGGTATTATAGGAATGTTAATTAGCTAATGTCAGTTTAGCCGAGGGTGATATAAAAGTATCATTAAGGCTTACTCAGAATCATATTATGTTTCAAGCATTTTCTACATTAAACTTCAAGCTTTCATCTCTGAGATACAAGTCACTGTTGTATTGATGAGATATTTTCACTTAAGTTATAAAATGTTTCATTTCTCTCTCCCTTTTGGGGTCAGGGATTACCCTGAATGCACTGTCTGCTCTTTTCTTAATATAATAGAAACTAAATAGTTTAGCAGGGCTTCCCAGGGGGTGCTAGTGGAAAAGAACCTGCCTGCCTAATACAGGAGACAAAGGAGGTGTGGGTTCCATCCCTGAGTTGGGAAGATCCTCTGGAAGAGGAAATGGCAACCCACTGTAGTATGCTTGCCTGGAGAACCCCATGGACAGAGGAGCCTGGTGGGCTACAACCCACACAGTTGCAAAGAGCCTGAAGCAACTTAGCATGTACGCACACACAGATGCTAGCATGTTTCAAAATATTTTTGTTCCCAATTTTTATTCTTATTTTTAAGCTTCACTTTATTTGGAGATGAGACCCAAAGGGAAAAATAAAAGCTAGCAGCTGTTTAATTCCTAGAGCAACTTTATAGTTTATAGACCAGGTTCTTGGTCTGTTTGGCCATGGCAGAATTTATGAAAATCTAAAACATTAATGATGCCTAAAAGGCAGGCTGCCACACAGAGATGAACACACAGCCTGGTCTGAGAGCAGAATTATAGAAACTTGAAACCTCAGCATTTTGAAGATCATTGAAATATCATTTTTGTATGTGTTCAGAATATTTCACAAATAATGTTTAGATGGAGCCCATATAAACTCAATTCACATTAGAACTGAAGTATCTTTTCTGTATATAAAACTGTTGCAACCAGACAGTAAAAAAAAAAGACGTTTCAATGTTTATAGTAGGTAAAAGAAAACACTGTGGAAAAAATAAAGAAGTAAAAGCAGTATTAGTAGTGCTTCCTGTCTCTTTTTATAGTAACAAAAAAATATGAAGCACAGAGAATTTGATTATATATACACAAGATGTGCTCTTATGGTATATACTTTATATCTGCCATTACAGACCAACAAAGAATCTTTCACTGTCAAACTGAGTTAGCTGTGCTGCATATCATGGATGGCTTTAAAGCTATTTTCCATTAATAATAAGGTATTTAAAATATGAAAATAAATGATTACAGTATATACCACTGGAGCTTTCAGTTTGCTGTTTTCTGTGAATTAAATCCTATTTATAAGGTGGTGTTATCCAAAGTGAAAGGGAAGAAAATGATCCAGAAAATCAGGAATGTTTTCACATTCACAACTGAAAACCTCATTTTCTCCAATGAAGTGAGTCAGCACTTTAGAATTAAAAATTCTGCTATGCTCAAGATACATTTTAAATGGGGGTCACTCAGTAAAGTGAAAAGTGCAGTGTATTTGCATTTCAGTGTCCTTGGACTCTCTCAGGTGTGGGAGCTGAGTGATGAGTAGCTGATTTGTGACCTGTAGCTAACCCCTTTTATAGTGAATTTTAGAGTTCAATAGAAAAAGAGGAAAGTGTGTTGTGTTAATGTTTCCTGTGTACAAGAGACAATAATAAAGTATTTTTTTACATGGAAAATAATTTAGCAGAGATTCTCTTAATATATATTTTCCTCTTAATCTATTATTGTCCTTCTCCTAAACCACAAGGCTAGGCAAAAATCTATAACAGTGGTCAATTGAATCTGTGGCTGCCTGGACACATGATTTAAATTTGATGACATAAAAGTATGCATGAAAAGAGTATGTAGTTTTTACTGATAATAGGCTACACTTCAGGCAGTATTCACATTAAAATGAGAGATGAGTTCACTTTTATACTTAAAAACAATCACTTTTTACCTCCAAATAAAACAGGAAAAAAAATTTTTTTTAAACCTTGAAAATGTTTCTGACTTAACTCTCAATCTGTTGTGTTCTTTGGCCTTTTTGCATCAACCTTTCAAGGCAAGAATCAAAACAGTGTTGAAATAGTTAAAAACATTTTTCCTAAGAATTGTCTCATAATTTAAAAAATTAAAAATTCAATATGTGGACAAACTAGTAGAATAAATACAGCCAAAGACTAATTTTGAAAGCAAAGTTCAGGAAAACTCCCAAAATATGTACGAAGAAAGACTAAGTAATGGACAATTTGAGAAATAAAAGACTTTGAGGTTAACATGCAGGAAGACCAAGACCTTTTCATCAGGATTTTCAGAAGCAAATAACAGTCAAAACAGAGAGGAGAAAATAATAAATGAAATTATAGAAAAATTTTTCACAAAGCTGATAAATGCTATACTAGGCTTCAGACCCAAAAAACTATGCGTTGGGTCAGATTAAAAAAAAAAAAAACTCAGATATTACTATTCTCAGTGATAATTTCATGGATTTAAAAGTGTGTGTGTTTCTGTATGTCTGTGCATGCATGTGTGTGTGTGTATCCCTAAATACTTCTAGAGAAAAAAAAGTAAGTTGCAAAAGGTACAAGAACTACACTAAAGTTAAATTTCTCATGTGCTGTACTGTATTGTAGAAGATAATGAAGTAATATTTTTAAAGATATCAGGGAAAATAATTTAGCCAAAAATCTTAGGTAGTCAAAAATCTATTAAGGCAACAATAAAAATATTCAAATATCCATGGGTATAAGCCATAATAGTACTATCCCTGATTTCTATAAGAAAAATAAGTATCTGAAGAGTTACTTTAATGAAATGACAAAGAATCCAAGAAAAAAGATAACTTGAGATGTCAGAATCAATAGGAGATTGAATCTACTTGATCTTGATTCTTGGAAAATTTTTCTTAAATAATACAGGTTTAGAGAGTTGGACTGTGAAGAAGGCTGAGCGCCGAAGAATTGATGCTTTTGAACTGTGGTGTTGGAGAAGACTCTTGAGAGTCCCTTGGACTGCAGGGAGATCCAACCAGTCCATTCTGAAGATCAGCCCTGAGATTTCTTTGGAAGGAATGATGCTAAAGCTGAAACTCCAGTACTTTGGCCACCTCATGTGAAGAGTTGACTCACTGGAAAAGACACTGATGCTGGGAGGGATTGGGGGCAGGAGGAGAAGGGGACGACCGAGGATGAGATGGCTGGATGGCATCACGGACTCGATGGACGTGATTCTGAGTGAACTCTGGGAGTTGGTGATGGACAGGGAGGCCTGGCATGCTGCGATTCATGGGGTCGCAAAGAGTCGGACACGACTGAGCGACTGAACTGAAGTGACAGAATTGGATTTCCTTTTCTGTGGGTCTGTTTACCTTGCCACCATACGTGGCATATGCTTAATAATATTAATATAATTAGAATATTATAAATGTTCTCTATTGGTTTTTAGTCTCCTAAACTCAACTAATGAAAAAGTACAGAGGATGGAGTTCTAGTTTATGGAAAAGAATAGTTTCTGGCAGTATAAAATAATACTATAAGAAAATCAAGAAACGTAGGAATGTATTATTTAAAACTATGATGGTAGCCATCAGAACAAAAATAATATATTTTAGAAGTGTTGGGTTTTTTTTAAATTTTTTCAGAGACAGTGATGATGGAGGAAGGAACATTTTCATTTTACACTTAAAAATATATATGTGCATATATTAATTTCCTAGTTTTAAGAAAAGTTCAACATTTAAAGGGTATTTTCATCAATAAGGGATTGTTAAATAACAATTCTTCCTCATAATATAGTAGATAAAACAAATGAGAAATACTAATGTATATAATCAAGATTTTTAATCAAATAACACAAACTAAGTTGTCACATGGTATGGACAGCATGACATAATTTAGGTTAAAATACTTTGAGGTTTCCATATATTCATGTGAAAAATAAATGTCTAGGAGGCTACAGAGTTGCTCTTATTTCTTCTTTTAGTTCTATAGATATATATAAGTTTATAGGGGCTTTCAACTATCACTTTTGCTTTTGTAACACTCAATAAAGACATTTTGAAAAATGAGATTGTTTGAAGCCTGGGAAATGAGCTGTCCCAGATCAATCAGGAAGCAAGTGCCAGAATCAAGACTAAAATCCAGTTGGTAGCAGGGTTGCCAAGTCTTAGGGAATTTTACCCCTCCTTTCCAATTTCCATCAGCCCTCCTAAAGTGAAAGTCACTCAGTCATGTCCAACTCTTTGTGACTCCATGAACTATACAGTCCATAGAATTCTCCAAGCCAGAACACTGGAGTGGGTAGCCTTTCCCTTCTCCAGGGGATGTTCCCAACCCAGGGATTGAACCAAGGTCTCCGCATTGCAGGCAGATTCTTTACCAGCTGAGCCACAAGGGAAGCCCAAGAATACTAGAGTGGGTAGTCTATCCCTTCTCCAGTGGATCTTCCCAACCCAGGAAGCAAACCAAGGTCTCCTGCATTGTAGGTGAAATCTTTACCAACTGAGCTATCAGGGAAGTCCCTAACAGAAAAGTAACACCCCTAATAAAAATGTTAACAACAATAATAATAATGACAAACATGTGTCAAGTTTTATATAAAGTGTGAATAAAAGTATCTTCAAGGGGGGAAAAATGTCTATCTCTGACATCTTGCTGGGGGATCAGGACGATAAGGAAAGACTTAATAAAGGAGGTGACAGTGGGGCAAAGCCCTGGACAATAGGCATAGGTTTTAATAGACCAAGATGTGAGCAGAGCTGTGGCCAGAGTTATTCCAGGTAGTGCAAGGGCACCAGAAAAAGAACTTGCGTGACAAACACCATCTTTTCTGTTACTATTTACATTTCTTCTAAAGTAAACCACAGGTACAGTAAGATCAAGGATCACACCACAAGGACAAAGACAAAAGACAGGTGGTGAAAAGAAAGAAAAAAAAGATAATATTTTAAAATACTTTTTTACCAAGGAAAGCCATAATAACTGAATGGAAAGCTCAGCCCTGGCTTTCATAACAGTTGGAAAGGAAGTGAAAAAACTGTCTGGGAGCAGTCGATATCTCAGCTTATCAGAAGAACAAAATGATGCAGAATAGAGCCTGCTAAGTTAAAGACAGCAGTCATTTACTGTGGGAAGCAAGAGAATGCTGTCACTGGCACCCGATGCTCAGGAAAGGCAACACGGAGAAGGTAGGCAGTGAGCTACATAGAGATTTTTGACTGGCATTAGGGACAAAAGCAAAGGGACCATCATAAATACAGAAACAAAGATTGGACAGGATTATCGAGCAGTTATGACAGAGAAGGCAATGGCCCCCCACTCCAGTCCTCTTGCCTGGAAAATCCCATGGACGGAGGAGCCTGGTAGGCTGCAGTCCATGGGGTTGCTAAGAGTCGGACACGACTGAGCGACTTCACTTTCACTTTTCACTTTCATGCATTGGAGAAGGCAATGGCAACCCACTCCTGTATCTTGCCTGGAGAATCCCAGGGATGGGGGAGCCTGGTGGGCTGCCATCTACAGGGTCGCACAGAGTCGGACATGACTGAGTGACTTAGCAGCAGCAGCATGCCATGAGATGCTTTGGTTTAACAATCTCCCCTTTTCCTCGAAATGTTTACCAAATACTCATTTCTGAGCCACATGGCCCTGCTAACTGACGCTTAACCCAAACTGATCCAAACAGACTCTGATTCCAGGGTACAAAGGTTTGAAACAGAGACACTCAGAGACAGGATACTGATGGAGTGGTCACACGCAAGGGAGCGTTCCGGAGGCTGGGCAGGTCCACAAGCTCTGGCTTGGCTACCAAGGAATTTTTATTTTTTTAATCTTACAAAATAATCCAGGATCCAGTCAACAAATTCCCCTTTGAACTAAGCTACCCAGAGTTGGTTTCTATTGCATTCCATACCAAGTCTCTTAATTAACATACTACCTTGGGGAAATGGTTGTGGGTACACTGGAAGGAGAGAGAAGCCATGTGGTAGGAACCACCTGAGGCTTTGAAGGCAGGATCAAGGTGAACCATTAGTCTAAAGGGCAGAACTGAGCTCTGGTATATGAGCTAGGTTTTAATGTAATATGGATCCAAGAACAGAGGCTTTTGGTTTCATTCACTAAGCCTGGAGCATGTATCTTGACTGCAAACAAAAGTATCTTGCATCACTTTTTAACCAAACTTCAAGTGCCAGACTTGAGCTGTGTAACTCGGAGATGATCCCAGTCATACTGCACTGCGGGGCAGACCTGCTCAGACCTCCCTTTCCTTTTATCCCCTTTCTTCCCCTTTCCTTTGTTGGTTGAAACATCTAAGTTTCAGAAAGGTTTCTGATTACAGGACTCTATAGTGTGTTCTTCTATATCACAAATAATTATTTTCTTGATTTATAAGTCAAGGACATTTGTGAATGAGAATTTTCTCTAGCCAGACATACATATGGAAATGTATACATACCAAAGTCCTATATTTAATAAACTCATTACTGGGCCCATGCTGTGAAAAGAAAAGAGAAATAATGGCCATCTCTCCCTCTGATTATGTTTGGTTATCATGAGATCTGTAATTTGTAACAAAGGTTTACTCCAGGGAAGTCAGTGGCCATGAAGCCTGGCTGACCCAGGTCACATGGGAGCCAATCACTGATACGGCATGCAAAAAAGAACAAGCAATTCAAATGATGATAAAACCTGAGAGTTACCAGAAAATGAAATTGGAGAGTGGGAGGTTTAGTATCCAAATAAGACGAGTCCAAGATACAGCTTCGTCCATGACAAAACTGGGTGATGGGCTTTTGAGCAAATGTAAGGGACCAATAGTGAAGAGCAATCTGTTCACTATGCAGGTAACAAATGGCTAAACAATTAGGGAGTGGGAGGGTTTCTGCTTAATAGCCTAAGGGATTTAGGGCCTTCACCTTCTGAAGATCATGTCACCACCACCTGTGCCCAGTATGAATTACATGCCAGTACTGCATTCTCATTTAAGTTAAAGCATCAATATTGATGAGATGTTCTGACCCAAGAGAGAAATGTGATATAAAATCAAAGGAATTTATTTCCCAATAGCTTAAAAAATAAAATAAAATAAGACAATAAATCAGGGTGGGATGCTCACTTGAGATGGACTTTGGTTTCTTCCTGCTAAAATTACCTTCTTGATGTTGGCACCCAGGGTGTACCAAGCTAACAGTGGTATACCCAAATGAACATGCCAAGAACCAGGCAGTTGCCAACAAAGGTGAAGAGGCCAAGACCAAGACTCCAGTTAGCTAGGAGATGCATGGCTTAAAGGAGCCCCACTGATTTGATAAATAGAAGGTAATGATAACAAGGGCATTTCCAAAACTATATATCTCTAGTACCTAAGCTTCAGCCTATAGTTATGATTTCCAGCCCTGTTTAATCAAAGAAACATTTAAATTATAAAGATATTCAAGTATACTTACTACATATAACGTATAAAGGAAAATAGAGAATATTAAGTATAGTCTAAAAAATTCATTATTCAAAATAATAAATTAAGAGATGGTTGAGATGAGATGGTTGGATAGCATCACCAATTCAATGCACATGAGTTTGAGCAAAAACTCAGAGACAATAGAAGACAGAGGAGCCTGGCGTGAGGTCCATGGGGTCCCAAAGAGTTGGATGTGATCTATTGACTGAACAATGATGACAATTTTCAAACACACATTCTTTGCATTGAATAAAGATTATTCATGTAAACCATAACCATGAAAACGTGTTTATTATATTGAACTGGACATTGCTCTAGTTATTCAAATGTGATCCTACTGGCTATGTACAATATACAGTTTTCTACTGGACAATCCTGAGTCTGAGTAGCTAAGGTTACTGTTATAGTGGAAACAGCAGCAATCCCAAGTAATGAGGTTTCCAAGTGGAGTCACTACAATACGTGGAGTGCTCCATACTATTGCAGACCAAGTATAACTTACAAAAAATGAATTATTTATACTATATATGTATTTGTTATCATCAAAAAAGTGTTATATTAGTAAATAAATTCTAGAAAATGCAATAAATGGCATGGGGTATTTACAACATGCATTAATAGTAGATCTATGATTTTATTTAATCCCCACAGGAGCCCTATGAAGCTGCTACTTTTAGCAGCCCCATTTTACAGATGCAGAAACTGAGGCATACAGAATATGTCCAAAAGACACATTGTTTCTGCCAAAATTCATGCCCAATTTGATTCCAACATTTTACACTGCTGACTATGATTACAGTATCTCTAGGAAGGGTAAGACATCTAAATTCCAATTATTCTGATAATTAAATGCTTTCATGGAGAAAATAACATTCAGCATATGTCTTGGTAGTTATAGGTGTCAAATACCCAGATTACACATCCAATCACTAAATGGATTAATAGGCCAAATGCTAAAACAACTTCCTTACTAGGCTGGAAGGTGATGGAGCTGTACACTCACCTGGCTCCTGATCTGAATTCAGGCTGCTACTCCATCGTGTCAGTTGTGTCGTATGACTTTGCACTGAGTCCACAGAGGAACCGCAGCGAAAAATTAGCTGCTCAGTAGAACAAATTGCCAGATGCTGGACTCCGGCAGGTAACAGCAGTTCAGAGTGTGCATGAACCTTGGAAGGAAATATCTTCGAGCCCCAGACCTCGAACTTTATGTGTTACAAGCACAATACTAAAATCTCAAGTTTCATTTCTTGTGATTAAATACACAACCTTAAAATGCTTTTTAAAGAAAAAAAAAGCTACAGTAGCATTTTTTATTTTCTAGCTACATGTTACCTATTTTCTTCACAGGGATAAATCAAAGTGGGTTACAATGTTTGCTTTGAAAAATTTTAGTAGCCTCTCCCTCCTAAAAGAATCCAAGTATTCTAGAATCTGGATGAACATTCCCTCGGATGGGGAGCTGCTACGGATAAACGCGACCTCAGAACTTCACTTTGTTTTTGTGAGCAAAGAGAAAATACCCTTTCCTGCCTTCACTCTTGTTCATTACCAAAATTCCTCCGGCCAACTGGCCGAACTCAAAGTTCCAGAAGATTCATTCTCTTGACATTAGGCTTGAGTCTTGATTTAAATAGTTCACAGAAAGTGAGGGTATCTCTTTGGATAATTGTGAAGTACAAGGGCACTGAGTCACTGAGAAAGTGTTTGGGAGTAAAGCATTTTATAAAACTGAAAAATAACCACAAGAAAGTGAGGCTAGGGCCAATAACATAAAAACTGATGATTTAACAATTTTGCCCAGACTGTTCCTGACCACATAATCAAATCATGCCCTCTAACCAATGTAATATACACAGGAAAAGTCTGGATACAAAACAGAAACTGGGCTCTTTGGATTTTGAAAAGATTTCACAAGATTTAAAATCTTCCTGTATCGTCCAAAAGTTGCCCTTCTTTCCAGCTTGAAACTTCTCCAGAGACAATATTTTATTGGAAAGAAATTTTGGCCAAACCAGTATATATAAACTAATTTCTCTAAGTCTGGAAACTAAACTTCCATTCAGATCTAAGTGTCTGCTTTCAGTATTTCACAAAGGCTGCCTCTTCTGCATGGTTTTGCTAATAAAGCTCAGTCTGAGTCATTTGTTCCACCATCAATTTGTTCTTGTTCAGTCTCTAAGTCAGGTCCAACTCTTTGTGACTCATGGACTGCAGCCAGTCAGGATCCTCTATTCCTCCAGTATTTCCCAGAGTTTGCTGAAATTCATGTCTATTGAGTCCCTGATGCTATCTAACCATCTCATCCTCTGCCTCCCACTTCTCCCTTTGCCTTCAATCTTTCCTAGCATCGGGGTCTTTTCCAGTAAGTCAGCTCTTCGCATCAGGTGGCCAAAGTATTGGAGTTTCAGCTTCAGCAACAATCCTTCCAATGAATATTCAGCGTTGATTTCCTTTAGGATTGACTGGTCTGATCTCTCCATGAAGTCCAAGGGACTCTCAAGAGTCTTCTCTAGCACCTACTGATCAGTATTTCAATACTTCTTTTCCTATATCAAAGCTGCTCCTGGGCTTCCTTGTGCTTATATTCTAGTCCTCACCTGACTGCTCTGCAGTCAAGCTCTGAAAGCCTGGTTTGTAGACCCATGTGTTTGGGCAAATCATGTTACTGATCTGGCCTCAACTTCCTCATCTAAAGAAGGAAGAAACCATCTACTTGCTTCATAGTGTTGCTCTGAGGATCAATTGAAATCATGAACAAGATGTAAAAATTATAAAGTGCAATAAAAACACAGGATAATATCACTGTTGCTATTATTCAACATTCCACACTTTAATTCATGAAAAAGTACCCACAATGGACCATTATACAGTATAGGTTTGGTTCTTTTTTTTTTTTTCCTCAATAGTCTAGAAAAAATAATCCTGAAAAAAAAATTTGGTTCTATAAAACTCTTCATTTAAAGTCATATTTGAGAATCATGGTACAATATGATTAAAAGCTTTACCTAAGGCAACATCAAAATACAGCTTCTCTTTCCTCTTTAAAAAAATGTTTATATGTATGTGTGTGCTGTTGTTGTTGTATATGTGTTTATGTACTTTGAAAACTAGTTTTCCTTATCATTTAATTAAGATAAGGTCACATGAAGCCTACTGCCCTTTCCTTTCATTGCACTATATCTGCTTTGGCAACTGTTTCTTAGATAGGCTGTTCTATGAACTTGAAACTTATTTCCCCCTCAGATAAGTGATCTTGTCCTTTTTATATTAAAACTTTGTCTCATTTCTGCTGAGAGCAGTTGCCCCAGGCAGTCAAATATGTTCCATGTGAACTTGCTTTCAAACTGAGTCACCTGTGGCAATGTGCCTTTATGGAGTCCATTAATAATTTTAAGTGCTTGCAGGGTAAATTTAAACCCATTCCTTTCCATCCTCCTCTTTTTCTTCATTCTCCCATCAACTATTCTTTCCCCTTTTCTTTCTCTTGATACATAACATACCTGCAAAACTGTCTCAAAAAAAACTTGGTATGAAATCAACATTTAAAAAATGTACTTCTCTATACTCATATGATACACCGATTCCATTGATTCTTCAGTCTAATGTGTCTCTACAAATTTGGCAACACTATCTAATCTGTTCTCACCTTGTGTCTACTGTGACTAATTACATTTGAAAATTCTCATTTTCATAGTGCAATACTTACATCTTCAACTCTTTCTCTTTTTTTCAACCATTTATCATTTATTTTTTTTTTTTTTTTTTTTTTACTTTACAACTCTTTCTTGAGAAATCTGGTTATCATAGAACATCTATTTAAGGAGAAGCAACTAAGCTCAGAACACTATTTTCAGTGACTGCAAAACTGCAGCATGCAAGGCGATTTTTCACAAAAGCTAGGTGTAAAGACAGAACATTCAGATTTCATAAGAGAATATTTTATTTTGAAAAATAAATCTTCACCAGATCCAATACATAAGTGTACAGAAAACAAGTAAGATGTTATTACACTTATATAGTGCTTTGAATCATCAAAAAAGAGCCCACTGATTACATTAGAAATAGTCAATAGTGTTGTAACACTGACAAAATGGCAGCTTCTGTGTAACTCAATCAGAAATTAGATTACAATTGAGTTAAGGTGATTTTCATACACTTAGAATTTTACCAAGCAAAATAGGAAAAAAGGAACTTTGAAAGACTCCTTTAAGGATAACTATGAAACTTGAGAGTGTAAATATAACTGTCCTAGATCAGACTTTAAAAGGTAGCCATCTGACACCAAAAACAAAGGCAACAAAAATAAAAGCAAAAATAAAAAACTGAGACTACATTAAGCTAAAAAGCTATTTCACAGCAAAGGAAATCACAAACGAAATGAAAAGGCAACCTACCAAATAGGAGATGATATTTGCAAATCGTGTATCAGATAAGGGGTTAATAGTCAAAATATACAGAGAGCTCAAACAACTTAACAGTAAAACAACAAACCATTAAAAAATAGGCACAGGATTTGAACAGCTATTTTTTTTCCAAAGAAGGTGGAAACAGACAGAGATGGTCAACTAACACATGCAAAGGACTCAGTACCAAAAATGATCAGAGAAATACAAATCAAAGCCACAAAAAGATACTTCACACCCATCAGAAGGACCATTCTCAAAAACACAAGAAACTACAAGTGTAGGTGAGAATAAATAAACATACATACATACACATAGACACATATGCTGGGATATTTTTCAGCCATGAAAAAGAAAGAAATCTTGCCATTTGAGACAAAGTTGATTAAGGGCATTATGCTAAGTGAAATCAGACAGAAAATGTTAAATACTTTATGATCTCACTTGTATGTGAAATCTTAAAAAAAAAACAAGCTCATACATACATAGAACACAGAGGTGGTTACCACGGGCAGAGGACTGGGGGAGGACAAAATGGGTTAAGGGGGTCAACAGGCACAAACTTCCAGTTATAAAATAAATAAGTCAAGGAGATGCAATGTACAGCATGGTGACTACAGTTAATAACAATGTGTTGCAAATTTGAAAGTTTCGTGGTGTTGGAGAAGACTCTTGAGAGTCCCTTGGACTGCAAGGAGATCCAACCAGTCCATCCTGAAGGAGATCAGCCCTGGCATTTCTTTGGAGGGAATGATGCTAAAGCTGAAACTCCAGTACTTTGGCCACCTCACGCGACGAGTTGACTCATTGGAAAAGACTCTGATGCTGGGAAGGATTGGGGGCAGGAGGAGAAGGGGACGACAGAGGATGAGATGGCTGGATGGCATCACCGACTCGATGGTCGTAAGTTTGAGTGAACTCCGGGAGTTGGTGATGGACAGGGAGGCCTGGAGTGCTGCAATTCATGGGGTCACAGTTGGACACAACTGAGCGATTGAACTGAACTGAAGAGAAAAAATCTTAAAAGTTCTCATCATAAAGAAAAATTCTGTAAGGATGCACAGTAACAGATGTTAATTAGACTTCTAGTGGTGACACCTTTGCAATATATTCAAACGCTGAATTGCTGGGGGAGCCTGGTGGGCTGCCATCTATGGGGTCGCACAGAGTCGGACGCAACTGAAGCGACTTAGCAGCAGCAACAGTGTACCTCAGATTCCTATAATGTTGTATGCCAATTATACCTTGACAAAACCCCCAAAAATGTTCAATAACAGTTATTAGCTGTAAGAGATCATAACCTAAAAGGAAAACCTGAATTCCAACTACTTTAAGGTCTGCTAAAAATTACATACGACCGACATGTAGTTGTGGAAACTCATTTCAGGTGTCTTTTTTTTTTTTTTGGCTGTGCTGACTCTGTTGCCACATGGACTTTTCTCTAGTTGCAGAGAGCAGGGGCGCCTCTCTAGCTGCAGAGAGCAGGGGTGCCTCTCTAGTTGCAGCGAGCAGGGGCGCCTCTCTAGCTGCAGAGAGCAGGGGCGCCTCTCTAGCTGCAGAGAGCAGGGGTGCCTCTCTAGTTGCAGCGAGCAGGGGCGCCTCTCTAGCTGCAGAGAGCAGGGGCGCCTCTCTAGCTGCAGAGAGCAGGGGCTCCTCTCTAGTTGCAGAGAGCAGGGGCTCCTCTGTAGCTGCAGAGAGCAGGGGCTCCTCTGTAGCTGCAGAGAGCAGGGGCGCCTCTGTAGCTGCAGAGAGCAGGGGCGCCTCTCTAGCTGCAGAGAGCAGGGGTGCCTCTCTAGCTGCAGAGAGCAGGGGCGCCTCTCTAGTTGCAGAGAGCAGGGGCTCCTCTCTAGTCAAAGTGCACAGGCTTCTTACTGCAGTGGCTTCTCCTGTTGCAGAGTCCAGGCTCTAGAGAATGTGGCCTCAGCAGTTGTGGTTCACAGGCTCTAGAGCACAGGCTCAATTGTGGCAGACGGGCTTAGTTGTTCTACTCCATGTGGGCTCTTCCCAGACCAGGGATCAAACCCACGTCTCCTGCATTGGCAGGCGGATTCTTTACCACTGAGCCACTAGGGATGTAATTTCTTAATTCAAAGAAAATCAATAGGTAGATTTGAGTTGGGAGTAGGTAGTCTATTTGAGTTGGAGATGAGGATTGTGTTGCTGGATTTGGAGTTTGGAGATGAGGGAAAGGAACTTCACAGAGGAACAATTTTTTTCTCATGACGTAAAGTAACCTGCTGCTGCTGCTGCTGCTGCTAAGTCACTTCAGTCGTGTCCTGACTTCAAATAGCAGTGTCTTCCTTGAGATATTTGTATGTAAGTTGTAGACATAAGACACCAGTTCGATCCACGGGTCAGGAAAACTTCCTGGAGAAAGAAATGGCAACTCACTCCAGTAATTTTGCCTGGGAAATTCCATGGACAGAGGAGCCTGGTGGGCTACAGTCCATGAGGTCACAGAATCAGACACAACTTAGGAACTAAACAATAAGACATAAGACACCTTCCACAGGCTGTTATCATTTTGTGACTGGAGCTCATCTCAAGTGCAAAAATAGCCAGCCTGCATCCCTAACAGGGCCCTTGAAAGATGTGCTATTTCAATTGATTCTGAATGGCTCATCTTCTGGTTCATTCTCTGTTCCCACTTCCCTACCCTACTCTACATATCATATATAAAAATAACAAAAGATAACACACAGTGTTTGCTAAGTGCCATGGACAATTCCAAGTATACTATTAATATATCAGGTAGGAACTGTGATTATATCCATTTTTCAGATAAAGAAGCTGAAGTATAGCGTGATCAGTAACTGGCCCAAGGTCACACATTCAGTGTTATGAACAAACAATACGCATAATTATGTTGACTCGAAAATATAATGAAATAAATTTGCTCTCTGTTAAAGATTGCTTTTTAATTCCATTCCAAATAGCACACTGTATTATTTTAGATTCATTCCCTTTAATTAAAGCAGCTTCCCTTTCACATTCATTCATAGTAAGATTTTACTACCTACATTAAACCCATCACCAGGTGCAAAGCACCCAGTTTTAATGAGGCCTTGGTTACTGTAAGGAATGTAGTGTACAAGGTAGAGGCACCTTTTCATAAATATTTCTTTCACAGAAGAAACAAAGGCATATTTCGAAAAAGAGTATTTGTGGATTTCAGTATAGACTATGTCTGACATAGGTATATTTATACACGACTTATAAACCATATTTAAGTATGCACTAGCAGAACAAAGCCTATTAATCCACAGTAAATAAACATGCACAGTTCTATTACAATACATGGAAGTCATCAAGCAGACAATTTTTTTTCATTGAACACTGAATCACTGTGTCCTGCCAGCAGCGTGGAATAAATTAATGTTTAATATTTAATACTGTATGATGGTAATACTGAACCAAATGTGTATTTTAAATTTTATGTTATTTGACATTTCAATTTTAACTCAAAAGTATTTCTGAAAGAGTTGAAAATATGGGCCTGAAAGTAATAGTTTAAATTTAATAAGTGTACCTTGTTTTTGAATGCCACCTTATTGTCGTAGCATTTTATCCTTTAGTGATGATTCAAATCCAATTTCAGAAAAGATGAGGCATTACTAGCATTAAAGACATGACAATCTTCAAATAAAAGACATTCAAAAAATCAAAAAACATACAAAGGTCATCAAATGACCTATGGTATTTAAACAATTGTGTATGAAATGATCAGTTTAGAGATCAGATTTTTTTTAATGGTTAAATCTAAAGATAGATAAACACAACACACATTATGAAAATATGACTTGACCTTAACAAGTGAAAACACTGTACTTCACACCAGCAATTTTTCTTAAAATAGCAATAAAGACTAAAACAAGTCAGTTTACTATGGTCTAACAGGAAAAACACATCATTTTCTCTTCCTATTAGAAAGAAAGGGAAAAGTTCTTTGAAATGAGTGGCATTTCATGCACACAGGCACAAACCATAGCCTGTCACATGTACATCCAATCACAAGGAAAAAACACAATAACTCTTTTTATATGAACCACAAAATACGTAGCAGTGAGGGGAATAAAGCTGTTGAAATTTCAATACCTACACATCTCCTTCTGTATCCAAATTTTTATCCAATAATATAATTCTGCTGCGTCTGCTCATTTCTCACATTCTCCTGTTATTACAGAGGACACTTAAATATAAAAATATTTCATGGGTTTAAGAAAATTTAAACCTGTGAACGAGAAGAATAATTATGAGCGCAGGAGCAGGGAAATGTGTAGGCGTGTTTGTGTATGTGTGTTTTCTTCTTAGAGTCCAAAATCTCTTTGGATTATTAGTGAAACTCAGACTGAATTTTAAAGCAAATACGTGGGAATGACAGCTAAAGTCCAACTTCATAATGTATAAGAATCCCCTGTTCTAAGCCATGACACATCTTGAGAATAGGGATTTTTTTTTTTTTAAACTTTTCACTATTTTACCAACAATTACTAACTATCTGATATGTGCCAGACATACTTCTGGGCATGTCCCATATAAGGCATACTCCCATAATTTACCTCATTTAATCTTTTAAAAAATGTTCATATTTCATATAATTTTTAAAGGTAGCTTTTCATTTATGGTCATTACAAAATGTTGGCTATATCCTCCACATTATACAATATATCCTTGGGCTAATTTTACATCCAATAGTTTGTACTTCCTACTCCACTATCCTTATATTGCGCCTTCACTGGTAACCACTAATTGGCTGTTTACTTGTGAATTTGCTTCTGTTTGCCATATTCACTAGTTTGTTGTACTGTTTAGATTCCAAGTAAGTGATATCATACAGCAGTTGTCTTTCTCTGTCCGACTTATATCCTTAGCATTATACCCTCCAAGTCCATCCAGGTTACTGCAAATGGCACACACAAAAAAATTATGGCTGAGTAATATGATACCACCCCTATAGCAGAAAGTGAAGAGGAACTAAAAAGCCTCTTGATGAAAGTGAAAGAGGAGAGTGAAAAAGTTGGCTTAAAGCTCAACATTCAGAAAAAGAAGATCATGGCATCCGGTCCCATCACTTCATGGGAAATAGATGGGGAAACAGTGGAAACAGTGTCAGACTTTATTTTTCTGGGCTCCAAAATCATGGCAGATGGTAATTGCAGCAATGAAATTAAAAGACGCTTACTCCTTGGAAGAAAAGTTATGACCAACCTAGATAGCATATTCAAAAGCAGAGACATTACTTTGCCCACTAACGTCCATCTAGTCAAGGCTATGGTTTTTCCTTTGGTCATGTATGGATGTCAGAGTTGGACTGTGAAGAAGGCTGAGTGCCAAAGAATTGATGCTTTTGAACTGTGGTGTTGGAGAAGACTCTTGAGGGTCCCTTGGACTGCAAGGAGATCCAAGCAGTCCATTCTGAAGGAGATCAGCCCTGGGATTTCTTTGGAAGGAATGATGCTAAAGCTGAAACTCCAGTACTTTGGCCACCTCATGAGAAGAGTTGACTCATTGGAAAAGACTTTGATGCTGGGAGGGATTGGGGGCAGGAGGAGAAGGGGACGACTGAGGATGAGATGGCTGGATGGCATCACTGACTCGATGGACATCAATCTGAGTGAACTCCGGGAGTTGGTGATGGACAGGGAGGCCTGGCGTGCTGCGATTCATGGGGTCGCAAAGAGTCGGACACAACTGAGTGACTGAACTGAACTGAACTGAATATTCTATTGTATTGTAAACCACATCTTTATCCACTCATCTGTGGATAGACACTTAGTTTGCTTCTATATCTTGGAAATTGTAAGTAATTCTACTTTGAACTTTGGGGTGCATATACCTTTTTCAATTAGTGTTTTTTTTTAAATATATACCCAGGAGTATAGTTGCTGGGTCATATGGTAGTTCTATCTTTAGATTTTTGAGGAACCTCCATACTGTTTTCCACAGTGGCTGTATCAATGTCCATCACACCGATAGTGTACAAGGGTTCCCTTTTCTCCACATCCTTGCCGACAGGGAGGCCTGGCGTGCTGCGATTCATGGGGTTGCAAAGAGTCAGACACAACTGAGCGACTGAACTGAACTGAACTGAACTGCCAACATTTACTATTTGGTCTTTTTCTTTTCTTTTCCATTACAGCCATTTTGACAGCTGTGAAGTGATATCTCATTGTGACCTTGATTTGCATTTTCCTGATGACCTGGTGATTAGCAATGCTGAGCATCTATTCACGTTCTCTGTTGGCCATTTGCATTTTCTCTTTGGAAAAACATCTATTCAGTTCTTCTCCTCATTTTTTAATCAAATTGTTTTGTTTTTCTGATGGTGAGTTGTATAAATTGTTTATATATGTTGGATATTAATCCCTACTCAGTTATATCATTTACAAATATCTTCTCCCATTCAGTAATATTTCCATTTTGTTGAATAACTCATTTAATCTTGACATAGTCCCTCCGATGGTGATTTTATTACCCTGTATTTCTGACGAAGAAACAAACTAAGAATATTAACTAATTTGCCCATTTTAGATAGAGCACAATTTCAACTCTGGCCCTCATTTCAGTAAATAATTTAATAATTTATTTAAAATAATAATAATTTCTTAGGACTTTCCGTATGTACCAGGCCCTCTGCTTAACTCAGCCACCACCCTACGAGCCCATCTCCCTCTAGCTTCTCCACAGCCCCAGTCCCTGACACCCAGCATGCTACCCAGCCCATATTAGGCTCTTTGTGAAGGTTCACTGAATTATTTGATTAAGTAAGTTCCTTAGCTCTACAAAATAAACATACATAGATATCTGGACCCACAGTGATATTATCTTAAAACACCCTGCCATTCAACCCCAAAATACATATTTTAGAAACAATTTTTAAGAAGAGTAATTATTTCACTGATTATGAGCATCCAGGAAACCCACATCAGATGGCAAATACCTGCCCTTCAAACTTACACAGAGAGGACATGTGGTGCAGGGTGACACATGCCACATGGTACACATTCCTTCAACCCAGTGAACAAATAAACCATCTCACAGCCATCTGACTATTTCAAGTGTGTGATTTGCATACCCAATTCCGTTACCAGCATCACATGGGCATAGTCTTCTTTTTCAAACTACCAGTCAAAATAACTGCCTATAACTTGGTAGTAAAAATGGGAAAAATTACTGATTTCTTTCTGAATTTCTCTATACTCCCTCAACAAATTTTGCCTTTTTATTCTAAAAGGAAAACACCAATTCCTTTCAAAGGCGAGATCAAACCCAAAGGTTTGTGATAAATCTGAGTATTTAAATTTGAACATTTAAAAAATGTGTCTCAGAAAAAAATTATACTAGCCATTTATTCATGTCTTAAATGAAAAGTATAAGGTTGTAACTGGCTTAGACAATTATATTCCTCCTTGATAGATAGTACATAATTAATTTTTTAATCTCCAAATTACTAATTACTTTGATGTAAGAAGTCTTTATAACCAACAGACAGATATATCAAGCTTTCAATTTCTAAGTCATAGCCAAACAATCATTAGGAACACAAATAAATGCTTTGTTTTATTTTTTAACTTTATAACCTACATACAGGTAATGAAGAAACTCAGGTTAACAACACAATCCTCTGAGGGAGAGACAATCAGATGGAAACTTTTCCTGTTAGAAGTAAAACTCATTGTATCTTAACTAATTGCTCTTGTTTTATTCTGTCACTTGGATATTCACCTCCTTTTGAATTGGCATATAATTATTCTGGAGACAATAATTCAATAAAATCATCTTTCCCAGGGCCCATTTTAAGTATCTTTTTGAACAAGCAGTAGAAGACAGCAACAAAGTATACGCTATCATGGGGCTAAAAACTAACATCATTGCCTATTAAAAATAAATAAATAACTGCCCAAATTTGGCACAGGGACACTAAATAAGCAGCATGGATAGATCTTGACAGCCTGGGAAATATTCAGTGAGTACAGTCAAACAGTAAGTATTCATCTCAGTCACCAGCATGAAGATGAGCAAAACAGACAATAGCTCTGCGAGAAGTTGAGAGAGCAGGCAGGCAGGAAAAATCGTTCAACGGGATAATCCTTGAAGACTGGCAGTTGTTCTGAGCTAGTTCAGAAAGAAGATGAAGCAATTAAAAAAGAAATCAAACACCTCCTCTCCAGTATATCTTTCACTTTGCTACCAGATGTGAAGCACAATTCCCATCATGTTCTTCTCCGACGCAAGAAGGTAGCAGCCTAATCTCTGACAATGATTTTCAAACCTTGCTTCCTGAAACTCCAGTTATTCTGCTAAGCTGCCAGTGTGATAGCAACGGGGAAGAGGGAGCATCCAGGGAGGGTGGAAATCCAGTGTCTCTATCAAAAAGAGTTCAGAAAGGCTGCCAAACTTGCCCAAGTAACTCCCATTTCCTCTTTCGAATACACTAGGATTTTCTTGTAAAAATGTGAGAAGAAAATTCTGCTGGTAAGTAACAATTGAAAATGGTTGTCTTGTTACAGTGGGTTCCATCTTCTCTGGCTGGTCGCTGGGGACGTCCATAACGAGATGCTACCCCACCTTTCAACTCTGCTTTCTCACAACTTTCTTACCACTCTAGTCACTCCAGGCAACATGACTGGGCTCTACCCTTTCAATGCACACTACCTCTTTAGTCATTAACCCCATCGTCAAGAATGTCTTTTTGCTTGCCTTCAAATGCCTTGTTCCATTCAACAAATTCTAGACAATTTCTGTGGACAAAACGATTTCTTAGCCATGCCCCTACTTTTAAGTAATTTTCGACTTAATGGATAAGAAAATAGACAAAACAATTGACACAATATAAATCTAAGTAAAACTGATGCTACAAAGAAGCTCAAACTCCTACAACTTCTGAGGGAAAATGGGACAAAGCAATTTTTTTCCAGTATAATCAGAAAAGTAAGGATATGTTCACTGGCTCTTGATGGATGTGGATATGGAAAATATAGTGAAGAATAAAATCCCTACATCATAAACATATAGCACACAAGCAGGTCAAAGCACTGGCTTCCCAGGTGGCTCAGTAGTAAAGAATTCATCTGCCAGTTCAGGAGATGCAGGTTCAATCCCTGGCTCGAGAAGATCCCCTGGAGAAGGAAATAGCAACCCACTCCAGTATTCTTGCCTGAAAAATCTAATGAACCGAGGAGCCTGGCAGACTACAGTCCACGGGGTTGCAAGAGTCAGACACGACTTAATGACTAAACAACAACAACATGTCAAAGTATCTAGTATATTCTGGGGAGCATATAACTGGAGTGCACTGTAGTACACTGATCTGGAAAGAAACCGTGGAATAAGTTCATTAAAGGCCTAGAATGCGTCAATAAAAATAACCTCTAATTTGACACAGCATTTTATAGTTCAGAAAATAGTAATTTAAAGAACAAAATATAATAATTTTAAGAAAAAAATAATTAATGCTTTCATATAAATTATTTCCATCAATCAACAGAGCAATCTGACCAAGTTAGCAAGGAAAAAATGATCAACCCTATTTTACAGATGAAGAAATTGAGTTCAGTGAGAACACTGCTATTTACTAAAAATTCACTATGTAACAAGCCCTTTGCAAGGTAAATAGCAAACATAATGACCCTCTGAGATAAAGAATGATTATCACTCCAGTCTCACAATTAGGACAATGAGTTCAGAAAGGCTGACAAACTTGCCCAGGGAAATGTGACCACCAGGTGACAGACTGAAGACTGGACGGGACCATGCTCTGCCGTCTTGGGAGGCAGATCTTAGAGACTGCTGAGGAGGGCAGTAGTAAGATCCCACTGTTATTAAAAGGACTCTCAGAGTGTTTGAAAAGATAGGTTAGTGAAAAAAGAAAAAGATTATCATCAAAGTAGTCCAGAAGAGCGGAGAAGGCAATGGCACCCTACTCCAGTACTCTTGCCTGGAAAATCCCACGGACGGAGGAGCCTGGTGGGCTGCAGTCCATGGGATCACTAAGAGTCGGACACGACCAAGCGACTTCACTTTCACTTTTCACTTTCATGCACTGGAGAAGGAAATGGCAACGCACTCCAGTGTTCTTGCCTGGAGAATCCCAGGGACGGCGGAGCCTGGTGGGCTGCTGTCTATGGGGTCACACAGAGTTGGACACAACTGAAGCGACTTAGCAGCAGCAGCAGCAGCAGCCCAGATGAAAAGTCTGGGCCTGAAATACCACTGAAGCAGTTAGGATGGTGCAGCTGATGAATGTAAACATTAGTTGCATAGTAGAAGTGAAGCCAGAGGGTTTGACTGACCCCAGTCAGATACACCATGGTTACCCAAGTCCCATGACCTCCTCTTAAGGAGTTGCGTTGATTTATCTTTGTCTAGATGCTCACCCCCATTCTTGTGAATACCACATAGGTAAGCATTTGAAACATTTTATCAAATCTAAAATGCCTGTGATTTTAAGATGCATTTTAAATTATGTAACAGAAACACGCTGTCAATTAATCTACAACATGCCATGGACTTTAAAAAGCACATTGATTTCAGATAAAACAAAATATGAAATGAGATCTGCATCTTAGCATTGATGAAACATGGTAACTTTTCTATATTTGTTCAATACAACTTTCTTCTCATACTTCAACAAGACAATGTATTTCAAAAAATAGTTTTTTTAATGCAGTGCAGTGCTTTATAACCATTCTGTGGGGACTGCATGTACTGTCTTCATAAACACAGAACACACAGTCTGGACCAAATCCTTCTTAGTCCAAAACGTTTAAGGCCTTCTTAAACTTCTGAGATTTGAAATTTAACTGGCTGTTTCTCTTTACTTGTCAGAGACTCCAATGTAAACAGAGAATGTGAAAGTAAGTACTTACAAGGATGATGATATTCATGGTGATGGTGGTAGTCCTGGGGTGATGAGCCCAAAAATGCTAACTGCTATTTATTCAGTGCTTACTATGTTGCAAACACTCTGCATAGACTTTCTTGCTTAATTCTTGCAATTCTATGATACAGATAGTACCAGTAATCTTACTACTAGAAGAATGTCAGTTTCCAACTGATAATTTTGAAGAAATAAAAACCTAAAGGAGAGGGGTTTTTAAATCAAAAACCATATGAAGAGAAATATGCCTAAAAATTAATCCTGCCAGCTTTTGTTTATCCTGATTTTGTGAAACATTAACTCAACTGCAGTTAATCGTGCTTGCATGGTTCTTTATTGACAATGGATCAGACGGATGTTATTGGTCAGTATATATTTCTTTCTTCTTTTTTTTTTTAATTTTTAAAGAATAAACCCTCATTTCACAAATATGAGCCGGCAGAAAGAGACAAGATGACTCTAGAGAGCCTGCAATCCTCATTTTTAAAGAATACATCTTTCAAGGGCGATAGTTCTTGGTATATTCACATGTTCAGCAGGTCTCAATATAAACACGAAACAACAATGAAAAGTCAGCAAATCAGCAGGAGGAATAAACATGTCAGACACAGTATAGCATTCAGTGACCACCACATATCTTAATAAATCAGCTCACTGTCCAGCTTGTATAAGCCTTCTCCCGTGGGGGCATCTTGATAAATCAAAGAAGCAATACTCCCGCAGTGCTTGCTTTTTTAAGTAGGATTATGTGAAAGTACCTCAGAATCACTTCCATCCCCTCACATTGACAATCTTCCAGTTAATGAGAAAATGGATTTTCTTCTCCCAAAGTATTGGGTTTGAGAATCTTCTGCTTTGCATTAACTAATTCTTCACAAATGTTTTTAATACTTAAGGTCCAGATATTTGCTATTTATAAAAACACAGATACAACTGATTCACCTCCTTATTTTAAGCTTGTTCCTCAAGACACCACTAACTTCTCAGCTCTCTTGCATGCTGAAAACCTATTTCAAAAGAGAATCATGCAAACTCCCCAAACAACTATTCCATGTTAGTCATCCTTAATACTCATCTAATAAATATGTTTTTTTTTTGCTCACCAGTATCAAAGCTTATGATTCCTAAAAAGTTTGGCAATTTTTAAAGGGCAGGGAGAGAACTCTACTGGAAATGCCATGCCTTTCCCTTCACATCCCTTCTTTTTAACATCAGGCAATGTTATATACCTCCTGTCAGGACCAAATCAAATCTCATTTCCAACCTGCCATAACAGAATTAACAGTTCTTCCTTCCATACTTCCAAACTATTTGTTCATACTACTATCAGAGGACTAATAAAATGATTATAGTAAGTTGTTTATATTCCAGATAATGAAGTCTATGAAGACAGAAAACATAATTTATTCATTTTTATATGTCCAAAATGTACCTGATTCAGGGGCAGTTACTAAATAAAATTTTTGAGTAATTTGATCAATGTGACTCAAAATCTTTAGCAGTAATTTTAAGGAACATATTATAACATAGTCTTTGAAACAACGAGAAAGAAAAAATCTCTTTTTAAGTAGTAAAAATTCAAATTGGAGTATGAAGCCAAGTAAAAAATTTAAATTGCAGAAACTAATATTTTTCTTTTCTCATTCATTTCCCATGGTTTCTTAATTCTCTTCCATTAAACATCTTTTAGGGCAATTTATATTTATGAATGGTCAAGGCTGTATATTGTCACCCTGCTTATTTAACTTATATGCAGAGTACATCATGAGAAATGCTGGACTGGAAGAAACACAAGCTAGAATCAAGATTGCTGGGAGAAATATCAATAACCTCAGATATGCAGATGACACCACCCTTATGGCAGAAAGTGAAGAGGAACTAAACAGCCTCTTGATGAAAGTGAAAGTGGAGAGTGAAAAAGTTGGTTTAAAGCTCAACATTCAGAAAACGAAGATCATGGCATCCGGTCCCGTCACTTCATGGCAAATAGATGGGGAAACAGTGGAACAGTATCAGACTTTATTTTTCTGGGCTCCAAAATCACTGCAGATGGTGACTGCAGCCATGAAATTAAAAGACACTCCTTGGAAGAAAAGTTATGACCAACCTAGATAGCATATTCAAAAGCAGAGACATTACTTTGCCAACAAAGGTCCGTCTAGTCAAGGCTATGGTTTTTCCAGTGGTCATGTATGGATGTGAGAGTTGGACTGTGAAGAAAGCTGAGCGCCGAAGAATTGATACTTTTGAACTGTGGTGTTGGAGAAGACTCTTGAGAGTCCCTTGGACTGCAAGGAGATCCAACCAGTCCATCCTAAAGGAGATCAGCCCTGGGATTTCTTTGAAGGGAATGATGCTAAAGCTGAAACTCCAGTACTCTGGCCACCTCATGTAAAGAGTTGACTTATTGGAAAACACTCTGATGCTGGGATGGATTGGGGGCAGGAGAAGGGGGCGACAGAGGATGAGATGGCTGGATGGCATCACTGACTCGATGGATGTGAGTCTGAGTGAACTCCGGGAGTTTGTGATGGACAGGGAGGCCTGGCATGCTGCGATTCATGGGGTCGCAAAGAGTCGGACACGACTGAGTGACTGAACTGAACTGATATCTAGTTTTATGAACCTGACAAATGTCTTCCCCCAAAGATACATACAGAATATAAACTCAGTACTGAATAATATAAAATTCACTTTGCAACTTTTTGTCAGAATATTTGCCTGCATTTTAAAGATGAAACAGAGCAATATTAAAATATATTTGCATGGCATGAATACAAATCAGCCTAGTGATAGCTGAGTATATGCTTGGCCCAAAGAAAAAGATGGACCACAACTATAAGTACAGCCTAGATAATCTAAAAACCTAATAATCATATCTTAACATATGAACTGAAGTTTTATCAATTGGGAGAATACCTATAAAATGCTCTTCTGAGCCTAATTCTAAAGAGAGAAAAAATATGGTTTATGTTATTTAATTATTCCATGTCCATAGCAAGCCTCTAAAATTTGACATGAATAATGCTTTGGGGAAACATTTTCAAATTTTCATTTGAACATACTCAACTTCATATTTCTCAAATACCAGCAAACCATTCTTGGCACATAGAAGCAGAGAGATCTTGTCAAAGATAACGCTTTTAAGCCATCCCTAATTCTCCCCACCATCCAACTAGACATTATGCCCATATATGCTCAGACCACTTTTTCTGCATCTCTCTTACAACCCTTTAGACATCCTCCCTGGAATGCAACCCACAGACAGAGACCACATCTTAGTTATCCAAGCGCAGACTTGTATGCTCAACAACACTTGCTGAATGGAAAGTAGGCTTTTAGTCAACCTTAATTTCAGTTCTTCACTTCAATAGACGTCTACTCCCAGACCAGGCTTAGAGTTCTTCATCATTCTTCTGTGACTCTCTAAAAAAGAAGGTCCTTTCTTTTCCTATGAGCAGTAAGAGAAGGCAGCCTTGCATAGTCACCATTCCCAGGTGTGGAGTCGTGTAAAATGATACACATTAAGATTTCTCTCCAGATTTCTTTTGGGTTTTGGAAGATCCTGTTTCCCTATTATTTCTTGCATATTTTATCACAGTATCAGTTATCAGCTGGAAATCATATCACTGTTCTTAAAATGATCCAAGCTCTAATTAACATCACCATTGCCTTAATAAATTCATTACTCTGAAGTAGTTGAGAATTTGTAGGCTCTCACTACTAAATTAGCATCAATAAAGACCAACAAGTTTATGTGACCAAACTTAACTAATAAACAAAATCTTCCCTTTATCTATCCCACTAAATGCCAGTAATCCCACTGTACCCTTATCTAGAGCCTACCATTTGAGACCCAGGGTTAGATCCTGAAGTTTCACAGTTTTCTCTGCTCACTGTTTGAATGGTATCATTACTCTTTCCAGATCTGCCACCATACTTAGTAGATCTACTGAAAAATGTAACTATAACCAATATTAATAAATCGATAAATATTGAATTGAATGACCCCTATATTATCACTGGCTTCCCTGGTAGCTCAGACAGTAAAGAATCTCCTGCAATGCAGGAGACCTGGGTTCTATCCCTGGGTTGGGAAGATCCCCTGGAGAAGGACATGGCAACCCATTCTAGTATTCTTGCCTGGAGAATTTCATGGACTGAAAAGCCTGGCAGACTATAGTCCATGAGGTTGCAAAGAATCAGACACAACTGAGCAGCTAACATTTCATTTCTTATTATCACTATAAGAATTAGTTTAATACTGCAATATTACAATATTGCTTGTTTTGATTTTTTGGCAGCGAGGCATGCAGGATCTTGGCTCTCCAACCTGGGATCAAACCTGCATCTCCTGCCTTGGAAGACGAAGTCTTAACCACTGGACCACCAGGGAAGTCCTAATGTTGTGATGCCGATATATCCTTATTTTCTAGATCAGGAAACTGAGGCTTATAAGTTAAATAGCTGGTGGCAAGTAATGGAGCCAGAATTAGAATCCAGATCTAATTTATAAATTAATAGTCTCTCTCCCATACTGCAGTACGACTCTTGCATTTATTCTGACAAGTATTATTCTTGAATGACCCTAATGGCGTTGGCTTAACACTTCTAGTATGTTATTTGTAAAACGGAATTCTGACACAGCAGACAGCAGGGGAGCGAGGCTGAGACTGGCCCTCTATACTGTCAGAGATGAGCTGTGTTCCCATGGGATGTGACGGTCTCTCAGGCTGCCTGCATCTGTGGTGAGACATTTCATTTCACAGAGTTTATGGGCTAGTCAATAAAATTTGGATGAATTTATACCGGATGGAAGGACTCTCAACCTGAATCAGTGAAAAACCAGAGCTGTAGAATTTTCTTAAAGTTGTGTTGCTTTCAATTATATGCAGTAAGTTAGCAATTTTAAGACAGGAAATAAGCATGTGCATTTGGAAAACAGAGTCCACAGCATCCAGCAGTAGTGGCTTAAAGCAAGAGTTTTTGTTGTTGAGTTGATAAATCATGTCTGACTCTTTGCAACCCCAAGACAGTAGCCCACCAGGCTCCCCAGTCCATGGGATCTCCTAGGCAAGAATACTGGAGTGGTTTGCCATTTTCGTCTTCAGAGAAGTACCAGAATAAAACACTGGACTGAATGTCAGCGTTATGCTCACATCAGTGTTTTTCACTATATGACTCTGCTCTTTCTTAGAAAAGTCAGGTATTGTAAGATCCCAGATGCGAAACTCAGAATACTAAAACTAAGGGGAGACTACATCACAGGTTTGTAAAATTCAGACAATACTGAAGTAATCAACTGCAGGAATCACAGAAACTGTAAAATAAGTACGTTATTATTTTAAGCCACTAAATTTGTAGCAGTTTGTCACCCACAACAGAGAACTAATCAAGACACAGAGGGAGATATTTCTTATGCGGTTTAAAAGAAAAAAATGTTGCCAGTAAAGCAGGCTTTTCCAGAACACCAGGGCTAGGCAGAGCTGTCTGTCTGTTGTACAGACCACAGAGTCACTTCTTAGTTCAGTGAGTAAGGCCGCCCTGTGTTCCTTCCTGATACCATTCTAGACTAGCAACTTCAGCCCTAAAGCATGACCAAATGCAGATCACAGACCTCACAACAGTCCTTACAAGCACTGCTGGGAGCATGCAACCCACTGTGCTTTGAGCAGAGCCCTATTCCTTCCTGAAGAGACCCTTCTCCCTTGGCTCTAAGTGGCCCCAGGAGACGTGGCTCACAACAATCCTGTGGGAGCCATTAAAACCAGGAGGGGAGACTGCCGTCACCAGGCCTTACTCACGAGCATGGGCTTCTAGTCTACAACTGAAGGAGGGTACGACACTAAGGCAGGCTCTTGATTTCTACAGTATATTTAACATTCAATTCAAATATGCAGAATAGTGAACACGCCAAAGCAAACACACCGTATGGAGAGAAAAACACAGTATGCTATCATGGAAAAGATACTATAAGAAGTCTGAAGTGGGGATTCCCTGGTGCTCCAGTGGCTAGGAGTCCACCATGCAATGCAAAGGACATAGGTTCAATCCCTGATCAGGGAACTGAGATCCCACAAGCCACAAGGCAACCAAACTCATGTGCTGCAACTGCTGAGACCACAGGCCACAACTAGGAGAGTCAGTGCACTCCAGCGAAAAGATTTCGCCAGACACAACTAAGACCCAACTCAGTCAAATTAATTAAATTGAATACAATTTTTAATTTTTTTTTAAATAGGAAAAAGGAAGTCTGAAGTGCTCTGCCAGCAGCAGCCCTGCCCTTGGAACATCGCACAGCCACCTATGAGAGGCTTATGACACTCCAGGTATCTTCCAGGTCTAACAGTTCCTACATTCTTCGGTCTTAACCTAAGAATGTCTTAGTTCAACAATTTTAGTAACAAGCACCTACTACCTTAGGAAAAGAAGTGTACTAAGACATCAGGAAAACAACTATTCAATCTGCTAAGAGTACTTATTCTCAGTAACTAAGATTAGCAGGCAAGGCTCTGAGTTTTAGCACACGTTGTATTCTCAGCATTTGAGAGTCCAATCTTTCTTTTTTTAATTTTTCTTTTTATATAGATTTATTAATTTTAATTGGAGGTTAATTACTTTACAATATTGTATTGGTTTTGCCATACATTAACATGAATCCGCCACAGGTATACACGTGTTCCCCATCCTGAACCCCCCTCCCTCCTCCCTCCCCGTTCCATCCCTCTGGATCATCCCAGTGCACCAGCCCCAAGCATCCAGTATCCAGTAGAGTCTAGTCTTATTAAATGTCAACCCATACATCAAGGCTGCAAAGATAAAGGCCATTCAAATCCTCTCCTGGTGGTTTAGATGTTAAAGAATCTGCCTGCAATGCAGGAGACCTGGCTTCAATTCCTGGGTTGGGAAGATTCCCTGGAGGAGGAAGGCATGGCAATCCACACCTGTATTCTTGCCTGGAGAATACCCATGGACAGAGGAGCCGGGTGAGCTATAGTTCATGGGGTCTCAAAGACTCGGACGCGACTGAGCGACTGAGAACAGAACAACAAGATAACCTCCAGCTAACAGACAGATAGATATTTGTTAGTTCACTTGAAGTTTAGCATTCAGAAGTCATGATTTCATGTACAGTTTCTTATTATGAATATAACTCTGTGAAGTATTGACATTTTATATGCAAGCTGTGAGTAGTGTTGGTTTATTATTATAGCCAGGTAGTCCCAAAACAGGCATAAATTAAAGTATTGTGTTATAAAGCCTACCAAGTAACTAAGATCAAAGGAATACACATGCTATTTCCACGCTTCTTCTGGCATATGTCAACACAAAAGAGCCAGTGAGGAAAATAACTTTAGCTGAAAGTCCTACTCTGCCAGATCAAGAAAGAGAGAGTGAATCCATCTATTTTCCATAGTTTATTTTCTGTCACTAGTAGTCTTTGTCGTCCATTAAAACTGGTTAAATATTCTACCTAATTTTTTGGCAATTCTCTGCTATAGCTTGATATTTTATATTTGGACTATATGTTTCAGTTTCTATTCTCACTCCAGTTTACAGAGAAGTAAAAAGCAGTGTGCTTGCAATGGAAGCTGGTATTAAACTGACCCCTGCTGGCCTCATCTTTTCTGCATTTGTCAGATGCGACAACACCCAGCTGCATCCTAGAGTTAAAACTGCATTTGATCAGATTCCCATACCAAACACAGGACAGTGGAAAAATATGGCTGCTCCTGCAATTGTGAGTAGAAAGATGCTTTCTTCAGTTTGGCTCTTTTATTTGCAAAGACCCAGCAACTAACATCACCCTAGTATTCCATAGCAGTGTTTCCTAGAATCTACCGATTTATTCCACAAATCTATTTATCTAACAAACACTTACATATTTCTGAAAGAACATAGAAAAGCAGAGATACACAGAAGTATAGCACCTGCCCTCTGGGTACTCACAAGTGCTTAGCAGTCATTAAAAAGATACATTTGAGAATTAAATTCTAGCATATGATTGGATACCATAAAAGTGAGAAGGAAGCAGGGCTACCTTACCATATACACTGGGCCAGCCTGAATCACGGGTCTGAGTTAACTCAAGATTCTTTACTGAACAAGCCCAGGAAAATGTTATCTCTTTCTTCTTTAGGAACCTACTGTACTTTATGAATAACAATGGATTCCATTTAAAAATTAATGATCTCCTATGCCTGGGACTGTGGCTGGCTGCTTTCCAAACACTATCACATTCACCTCACTTGCAACACTATGAAATAGTTATTTTATGATTAGTTTATGGATAGTGAAAGCTCTGTCATACTATACTACAATGTTTCTGTTTTAAACAGATGTTTCTCCTCTACAAGAAAATTGAGCATCTTCAGCATAGGGGATTATGCTATTGTCATTTTTGTATCCCCAGAACTGAATACATCTCCAGTACCTGGCGTACAGTATGCAACCCAAAAATGTCTGCATAATATATGAGTGGAGACAACACTGAACAAATGTGAATTTTAAATGCATACTATGAGCACAACCTGTGCTTAAGTGTTAAGGAAGCAGTGGAAGAAAAAGTTTTGATTCCTGAATATAGTCACCCATACTCAACTGTGGCAAGAAAAGAAGAAATTCCCAAGAAATGAGTTAAACAGAAGGCTATGGAAACACAGCTTAACACTATCTAGCTATAAAAACCAAATAGGAAAAGGACTCAAACATCAGAGGATGATGAAATACATGGGTGCTGGACTTTATTAGAACCTGAAACCTATTAAGAAAAGGGGAAAAGAAAAAAAAAAAAGAAAACCATGAAAAGAAGGAATCATGAAAAGAAGAAAGGAAAACATGAAAACAAATACAATGTAGAGATTCAAAAACTACATCAGGTTCCCAAGAAGTTAATGTATTTTTCTGTTCCTACCTCCTCTTACTTTTCAACATCTCTTTTCTTGCCACTTAGGGACAGATGAAGATAAATGAAGTACAGTGGTTAAACTTCTTTGTTTGGATACAAATGATCTTGTGTATCAACATTATTGTTATGTAAGCACTTTTAATACTGCTTCTAGCAGATGAGACTTCTGTTTCAACATATGTTATGGGGAAAACGGAAGAAATGTATTCATGACTAAATTAACTAAACAGTCAACAAAAACTGCCTGGAAAATATTATACATGAATCTGGTTTGTTATGGTTGCTAACAATTTAAGGTAAAACTGAGGGTGAATCTCTCTCCCCAAACAGGAACAAATAAGCCTAGATTCATTGTCAATACTTGCTATGCCACTCTGCTGCTGCTGCTGCTGCTGCTAAGTCGCTTCAGTCGTGTCCGACTCTCTGCAACCCCAGAGACGACAGCCCACCAAGGCTCCCCCGTCCCTGGGATTCTCCAGGCAAGAACACTGGAGTGGGTTGCCACTGCCTTCTCCAGCTATGCCATCCTACCCTACACCAAACCACTACAGTAAAATCATTTCTTAAGAAGAACTGGAATTTAATCCCCTCTTGCTGCACCTTCCCTGGTACAGTAAAACAGACAGAAGAAATAGGGTTTTTCTACTCAACAACAGTGCAGAATACAAAGACTATAAAGCAGTGGTCTGGCTTATGGGTCCTGGATTCAGACTGAAGGGCCACAACTGTAATCATGGGCAAGTCCCCTACTTTTCTAAATCAAATATAATAAGATTATCTTTGTAAAACCAAACTATCACATGCAAAGAGCTTAGCATACTACATGGCAGGTAAAAGTTCAATAAGCATAGGCTATAACTGTTATTACAACTCCTACATTACTTCCCTCCTAAAGTCTTGCCTTTGATTTTCAACTTGAAGAAAGAGATAGGGCCTCAGAATCCTCACTCTGGCTAAGCTGGGTTTTAAATGTGTTAGAGGAGTCCATCTCACCCTCCCTCTCCCCTTCTTGTCAATAATCAGCACTTCAGGAAATGTTCCCCTGCTCACATACAACTGAAGTTCCCGTTCACATGTATTTATGATTATGTCTTTTTTTTTTTTTTTTGGTAACTAGAGGTCTCAAATTAAACAATTTGATCCAAACTGCAATATTCTGCCCCATTGGTCCCTAAATGACACCAGCTTCTGCAAGACCAGAAAAACATAAAATTGCCATACCTATGACATCAAAAGCACAAACAAGCTCATTGGTACATAGAGCCTACAGCACTCACAGAAATCTACAAGGATCCCTACTTGCCATATCTCTAGGGTTTATATCTCCCACTTTTCACACTGTCCAGTCATAAACAAAGACCAGGGGACATTCCAGATTTCAGACTCCATGACAATTATGATTATACATAACCTCAAATACACCATTCACAACAGTCCAGTTTCTAACAATTGATTAAAAATAACAAAAGGAGTTATTTGCATCAGATTAATGTTAAGCATTTACATTTAGCATATCAATACTTAAATAAAATAGCAAACCAACCAGAAGAAAAATTAAACATAAACTACTCTGGAAGAAAAAGACTGTATGCTATAGTTTCATTACTGACTGTAGAACATTACCAGTTTCATCTCCAACCTAGAAATCTTATTCTATATATGTATTTATAAATGTATGCATATATGTGGGCTTCCCTGATGGCTCAGAGGGGAAAGAATCCACCTGCAATGCAGGAGACACAGGAGATGCTGGTTCGATCCCTGGGTAGGGAAGATGCCCTACAGGAGGAAATGGCAACCCAATCCAGTATTCTTGCCTGAGAAAGCTTAGGCACAGAGGAACCTGGCGGGCTATAGTCCAAAGGGGCACAAAGAGTCAGATACTAATGAGCAAGTAAGCACACACACACACATATATATGTAAAAAAAATATGAGCATGTATCATATACATAACATATAATATATATATAAAAATGTTGGAACCAGCAGTAACCCTATTGGTTTCCTTGTTAATAAGTTAATAAATCATTGACACACTTTAGTCTGCATTTCTATGACTCAAGTTCTAACTTCTTGAAAATTATTCCTTGATATTATACTTTCTTTGCAGATCTAACAGTGTACACAAATCTACCCTTCCAATGACCTTGATCTCAAACAGGTCTTTTACAAAATAATTCAAGTAAAGTGCTGAGTACAGTTCAGAGCACATAGAAAATGCTCAGTAAATGTGTTCACAGCTGCTAGTAGTTGGCAGGGATTTTACGTGTCTACAAGTGGCCATAGAATCACCAACAGGAATTCAAAGCAAGAATCGAGGATGACCCAGGTCACCCTCAGTTACATGGAAGAATTCAGTTACAGGGAAGTCTCCCTCAGTTGAGGCCATTTGCAAATATTATGGATAGAGAAAGCCACTCTGTTCAAAATAATTCCCCAACTATCAATGTAGATGATGAGAATCACTTGGGTGTTTATCACAATAGGTATGTGGGCCTATGGGGAGAAAACAGTGATAACTTAATAAAATTAAGTACACTGATCTTAAAGAACCCATCTCCTTGGTGACCAAAAGGATGTTCTTCCATACTTAAGTATGGATGTACTTCCATACTTAAAGGGGATACTTGAACAATATTCAAAACTTCAGCGATTGACACGGTTCTAGAAGAAAAGGCAACAGAGTAAAGTTAACTATACTGGTGTGTGAGCAGAGAGGAAGCTCGTCAAGGGAGGGAGCAAAAGCTCCCAGAAAGCAAAAGTATAGTTAATTTCTTAAATTATAAACTCCATAGGTATGACTTTTCTACAGGAAGTTTCTTCACAAATGAAGTGCACCTGTAAAAACAAAACCTTGTCTAAATTAAAAATGGGCTTATAAGAAACTTCAAGACTTGACTTTGACTTTAACTCAGGGGGTGAGAATTTCAGACACATCAACACACTATGAAGCCCATAGCCATCGGATGCCCTTCATTCCACTGCTTTTCTTTCAAGTATCTGGAGCTCAGTTTTCATACTATCAATAAGCAATACCAGGACTATCTCAACAGAAGGAACCAACGTACACAAACCCCACAAAATAAAGAAGGAAAACCCTGCAGCATTCTTTTTTCCAAGTTTATCTTTTCCTTTGTCCAGATTGGGGGATGGGGGGAAGCTAGCTTTATTCTGAAATAAAAACACGTGAGCTGCACAATTTTCATAATTTACCAACCTGACATCTTAATCAATTATCCTATCACCAAATACAGAACAGCTGAAAGAAAAGTTATAATAAATCTCTGATTTATTTATTTATAAATAAGTATATTATTTATAAGTATATTTATTATATATACTTCTTTTCAGACAGGCAGTTTTCCACATTAAAAAATATCTAATTTCCCCTGTTTAAAAAATTAGACTATTTGTTACCTCACGATGATTCAATTAAGAAAGCTTTTAAGTACAACAGAAAATATGGAAATTAATAAAGCGATTTTAATGAAAAGAAAGAAAGCTTTGAGAATATTGGTGTTTCTATATCCTACAGAATGTTGATGATATGGTCAAAATGAGCATCAGCTATAAATAATGTGTACAGCTTGCTAACAAATTACAAAAATGTTCCCCTTTGGTTTCTTCTCTGACTACTTGTAAAATAATATTCACACACAAATTTACAATTCAAATTCGATGTCTTATGAGTACATTTTGCAGATCATGCTCTGAGAAGGGAGACAGTAAGCTGACAGTTGTACAGAAAGTATAATCTGCTCCTGGCATTTAGCCAGAAACACTAGACCAAATGTTTAGAGACCACAAGGCATCTAACAAGCCCAGGGCAGCATCTGGACTCCTCAGTACTAGTTGTTGCTGTTTATATTTGGACCTCCAAATAAAGGGATAAATACATGTGAAATTCACGCAAATTAAAATGTATTTATTTTATTTATAGGAGACAGAAAAGGAAGCAACTTGAAGGGCCTTCGGGAACATTTGCAACAGCACTGACAAGAAGTCCCAGTGATTTCAGCAACACTAATAAACATATGTCTGCACCTATGTTCAGCTGTAATTTACACAGTAAGTATAAGCCTTTATTTTCATACTTGAGAAAACATGCCAAGTATTCACTATTTATTATCACAGTTAACTTGCAGAATGAGAAAGCTAATTATCATAGAAAGAAGAAAATATTGGTCTTGGGAAAAAAAATGAATTTGATTATCATACAGGTAGGTCGTAAAGGAGTCATGACAACCTCCCACAACTAATCCAGTATGTCTGGACCTTGAACTTGCTATAACTGTCACATACTGAGCAGACATGATCTCTATATGGGCAAATGTAAGGCTAATAAAAATCCGCTCCAAAATACAAGTCACTCCAGCACACTACAATGTAATTTTTGCAGGTATGTGCTGTAATACACCACATGACACAGCGAAAGGTATGACAATTACATCTTTCTTAAAGTACTGTGAGCAGGTATTGTCAACCTACTTCTTGAGATCATTCAGGGGTTAAAAGGTCTCGCAGAACTAGCAGTCTGCATTCTTATCAGGGACTGAGCAAAGACAGAGGGAGATCAGGCAGGGGTGAGGGGAACTGAAAAACGTAAGGGAAGAAGTCAAGAGACAACCATCTTCAAGAAAATAAATTTAGTTGGCGTGAAGACTGAAGCATGAGTTGAGAAAACCTGCAGATAAAATCGAGGAGGATTGCACACAACAACAATCTAGCTGCCACAGTGGGTAAAATACCTTTCTCACTGCATCTATACTAGGAATGCCCACTGCAGACAAACCAGATCACATCTGATACTGATTTTATACTTGGTGGCAGCTATAAGGCCAACCTGCAGCTCCTCACCAGGAATGGAGTGTGAATCCCTAAACGACATCATATCACCCCCTCAAGACAGTGATGGGGCCACAGTCTTATAGGCAACCTCATCAAGAGTCTCAGAACTAGCAGTCCACTTCTGAGCTATGTTGATTGCCATTTTGTACAACAAATCATTCACCTGTACACATACTATGTACTTTCGTATTTACTAATGGTTCATTGGCACCTCAGAGTGCTTCCAAAAGGCTACTTTAATATAAATGTGGTCAAAGTAAATTTTTTATTAAACTGTGAGTTATATTAAGCCATTATCTGAAGGTGAGTTTAAAAAAACTACAGGACTGTGAGGTCAAAATAATATAACATAGTATAATGTGGACATTGTTGTTGTTTAGCTGCTAAGTTGTGTCCGACATTTTGCAACCCGGTGGACTGTAGCCCGCCGGGCTCCTCTGTCCATGGAATTTCCCAGGCAAGAATACTGCAGCGTGTTGCCATTTCCCTCTCCAGGGGCAGATGCCCATGTATTTCTCTTTTGAGGATATAGGACACTTTAAGGCTCTCCAACTGGTGAGGCCACGCTGGTAAGTCTTCTAGCATACACAGTGGAACAACCCACAATAGTCTCAGGAGGGAAGTGTCTCTCCCAGGACTCAAGGCTAATCCCTTTGCTTTCACCTCAGAAATCTCACTTCATCACCAGTGACCATCTACCCCACTTACCTTTAAATATGCATCCAAGCTCAAATCTCTTTAAAACAACCAACCAATGAACCAAAAAACTGCATTCCCTTTTTAACTACCATCCTATTTATTTTTATTTGTAGCCAAAATTCGTAAAAAGATTCAGCATTCATCACTCTAACCACTGAAGGATTCTTTACCGCTGAAATCAATTAACATTTTTTAGTCTTCATCATAATTGACTTCTCTACTGCATGAGACTGTGGACTTCAATCTTGAAATGTCTTTTTCTCCCATGGTTTCTATGACTTTTTTCTCTAGATTTTCCTCTGCCTTTTCCTCTCAATCAGTCACCATACCTGGCTTCTCTTTCTTTTCAGCTAGTCTCTTAAATGGGAGCGTCCCTGTTGGCTCAGCAGGTGAAGAATCTGCCTGGAATGCAATGGATCTCCTGCAATGCAAGAGTTGCAAGAGATGTGGGTTTGATTCCTGGGTTGGGAAGATTCCCCTGGAGCAGGAAATGGCAACCCACTCCAGGATTCTTGCCTGGAAAAGCCCATGGACAGAAAAGTCCAGCAGGCTACAGTCCATAGAGCTGCGGAGCTGGACGACTGAACACACATGCAATCAGCCTCACAAATATTCCTGCTCCACAGAGTTCCACCCATACGCTTACTGTTTTCGTTGTTTCCACCATGTCCCTGCAGTATTTGTACCTCCGCAGAATAAGCAATCCTCTCTATATTTATGAGAATATATACTATATTCTCAAGTCTCAATTTCCTACCCAAACTGTTCTTGAGATTCAGCTGCATATATCCAGTTTCCTGACAAATACATCCACCCAGATATCCCACAAACATCTCACACTCAACATATCCAAAGTGAAATTCATGATCTATATAGGCAACTCCCTCTCCACTTCCTCTCTCTCCTATTCTCAACTCCCCAGGCTGTATTCATTGTCTTTCTAGGGCACTACCACTCTCTCCCCAGTGTGCCACGTTAGAAACCTGGGCATCCTCACTCCTTTCTTTCTAACCCGCACAGTGGGCAGCTTCCAAGTGCTAGCAATTCTACCTTCTCAAAAATATTCCCATTCCTTCCCTCTTCGCTTCTCATGGCCACAGTTACCACTGCCACAGTACAGGACCACATCATTTCTTGACCTGGTAACTAGCAGTCTTCTGGTCTCAGCTTTACTCTCTTCCCATCATCCTCCAAAATGAGACAGAAAGAGCTTCTGAAGCACACATCTCACCTACCAAATCCCATGTCCCTTGTCAACTTAAATGGGGACTTCCTTGGTGGTCCAGCAGATAAGAACCTGCCTTCTAAGGCAGGGAACATGGGTTAGATCCCTGGACAGGGAACTAAGATCCCATATGCCTATGGCACAACCAACCCCATGTGCTACAACTAAAGAGCCTGTAAGCCCTAGCAAGAAGCCTGTGCGCCACGACAAAAGAAGTCTGCAAGCCCCACAACCAGAGAAAGCCCATGTGCCACAACGAAGACCCAGGCCAGCTAAAAAGAAAAAAATATGTATATACAGATGTTCTCCTTCAAGACAAGGCCCAATGCCTTGGCTCCAGCCTATCCTCAGCCTCATTTCTAAGCAAGTTTCTACATCCTGCCCATGCTGAATTGTTTAGCAGTTTCCCGAAAACAGCATCTTTTATATCTGTGCCTTGACATATACTGCTTCTCTGACTGACAACTTTTGTCCCAAATTTACCTAGCTGCAAAGACTTTTCCATGGAGAAGGAAATGGCAGACCACTCCAGTATTCTTGCCTAGAAAATCCCATGGACAGAGGAACCTGGTGGGCTGTAGTCCATAGGCTGCAGAGTCAGGCACGACGGAGCAACTAACACTGAACACTGAAAGGCTTTCCCATAGCCCCCCCAGGCACCTACAGCCTGGGGGTAATGCCCTTCCCATGTGCTCTAAGGGCAGGAGCCCCCTGTGAATAGTAGGCAGTACTGTGACTCTCATATTTGAAGAAATAAACCAATAATTTATATGACAAGCATGGCAGGCACTCAATGACTTTCAAAGAATGTAAGACGAACAAATAATAATTTGGCCTGACTCAACTGGTATAACAGCTGTAGAACCTAAAGAGTTTATGACAAATTAAACTTACTCAGAACTTCAGAGTAACATATTTCTTGTTATTTTTAAGTATTAATAAAGGCTCAAAGAAGGGACCAGTCTCCAGGCCTTAATAACTTATCTTGATAGAAATATCACATATTCTTAGAGGAGTTCATATACCCTCCACAGGGTCTGATTACCCAGGCCACTGGCTAAGTCTGTCTTACTCATCTCTGCATACATGAGTCCCTGGCACAGGGTGTCACTCACAAAGTTTGATAAAGGCCTAATGAATGAGATATTATAAAGGAAAGTATAGAAACAAATAGGGCCAACCTTGTTGAAAAATTACTAATTTCTAATTTCTTGACTAGTCCAGATTTAGCTTATCAATAAGTGGTCAGCCTTCCTGAAGCCTGTATTTCCAAGAAGTATTCAGTTCAGCATTCACTTATTCAACAAATATCCAGAGTCAGCTACATGCCGGCTACCATAGAAGGCACAAGAATTGGCAGGGGAAGCAATGGAATGAGAAAAAAAACTGATTCCAAATCCACCTAGACATTTAATAGCTGTGAAATCTATGTGCCAATCAATTAAGCTCTCTGCTTATAAATGTCTTCATACATAAACGAGAGTAAAATATGCATTTCACGGGGTTACTATGAGAGTTACATGAGATAATACATAAACCCATTATGGAATAAATCTATTAGTTCTTCCTATTATTCACTATGAATAAAAAACTCATGCTTCACTTTATTAAAATAAATCCATGAGATAAATAAGACAAGAATTAATATTCCCACTTATCATTTTTAAAAACTTGTCCCAGGGAATCGAAGCTATTTTCCCAAGACCACTCATGCAGCTGGTTGACAGCAAAACCTTTGGTGTCAGGTACAATACTGTGGTTCTCTTTACTTAGTGTCTCTTACAAACCTCACTGGTGCCAACTCTAGAAGACCTGACACCAAAGAAAGGGAGAAAGTCTAAGCTGAGAAAGTATAAGTCTTCCTAACATAGTAGCTGAGGGGTTGATGAGCAAATGAAGTGTTTAAATGAATGGTTTCCCTGCTAAAGAATTAAAGTTTTCTTAGCAAACACAGGGTACTGCCAACTATAAGACACACCATAAAGTTATTACAGTCAGGGGAAGGTCCCCAATGTCGTAAGTTTTGCTTCAACAAGAAAATTCTAATATTAAAAACTGTCAGGTTGCCATAGTAACAATCTATTTGCAATCATGATGCTGGTAGAATTCCGTTATATTTCTCTCAAAGACAAGTAAACTAGATGTAGCCAAGGAATTTAATAAAAGTATCTGCTGGACCAAAAGCCAAGATATGACCATCTTTAGATGATATGACAGGATTTAAATACACAGCAAGAGACCCTCAGGTTACAATGAGCTCCATCAATAAAATTAAAACATTTTGACCTTGACACCAACACAAGGTATAGCTATATTATCTGGAAAACTCAATTCTCTGAGTACAAAAAAATAAATCATTAAACAACCGAGATGACAGCCACGGAACAAGAAAGTCAGAATTCATCAAAAGCAGAACAAAATCAATCCTCAAGGGAAGTATGAATTATAAAGACAAAATTTCTCACAGGAAGCTCAAGGGCTTCATTTCAGTGTTTTGTTCTGTGTGTATGTGTACACGTATTTGTTGTGGGCTGGGGGGCTGTAGTTTGAAATCCAGGACATCCTTGGATGATTTAACCTTCTACTTTTATCTAGAAAATATCAGAAGGACATATTCAAAATAAATTGATTCTAAACAAAAAAAAAAGAGAGAGAGAGAGAAGAAAGTTACTGTTTTTAATTAGACCATTTTGAAGTCTGGACACGCAGACTGCTTAAGCACACAGGAACAATTTCTACAAAATCAGCAAAGCCTCAGCCGTGACTATGAAAATCATATAGATTTTCTCTCCTGTGAGCTTTTTAATATTTGTTTCTACAACAATCCAAGAAATGGTAACTTTTCCCCCACAACCTCAGCAGTGAACAAAGCATTCCTTTTCTGCTTGTAACGATTTCACAGAATAGCATCTACATGCCCAATGTCCTCAAAGACAGCCAGAATAAAAATCTGCACTCCCTCTACGACAACAATAAACTGGCTTTGTTAGAAAGAATCAACATGCATAGAAAATTTCCTGAAGAAATTTTCCTGCTCATTGGCCAGCTCTTTTCTTATACAGAATTATAAATAACTTAATTTTGGTAATATTTTTATATTATATATACTATTATATCAGTTCAGTTCAGTCGCTGAGTCGTGTCCAACTCTTTGCGACCGCATGAATCACAGCACGCCAGGCCTCCCTGTCCATCACCAACTCACTTATATGTAACACCATCGATTTTTACAAACATAACTATTTATATACAAAATAACTCCCTTGCTTTCTTAAACATAGGCCTGAAAACTATGTGTAGTCAAATTTTCTATATGTCATATTTTCCCTCTACCTTTTTAAAAATAAAACTACAGAACATGTCCCCAGATTCTCTGAAAAGAATTGGCTAAAGACACCTTTTCAAAATAACAGTTAATGTTAAAGAAAACTTTAAAATCTAGTATCTTAAATTTTATTAAATTCAAACAAAATATTAACAATGCAAATAACAACTATAGCTTGCACAGACTACATACTTTTGTTTATTGTTTTTAAAGATTATGGAGATTAAGTGAAAATCATTCAGTGATGTCCTACTCTTTACGACTCCATGGATTATACAGTCCATGAAATTCTCCAGGCCAGAAACTGGAGTAGGTAGGCTTTCCCTTCTCCACTGGATCTTCCCAACCTAGGAATTGAAATGGGGCCTCCTGCATTGCAGGTGGATTCTTTACCAACTGAGCTATCAGGGAAGACCTTATGGAGATTAAGATTAAGACCAAAGGTTTCTAGGTAGAGGAACATAGATGGAAGGAGATCAAACCAGTCAACCTGAAGGAAATCAACCTTGAATATTCACTGGAAGGACTGATGCTGAAGCTGAAGCTCCAATACTCTGGCCACCTGATTCAAAGAGCTGACTCATCAGAAAAGACCCTGATGCTGGGAAAGATTGAGGGCAGGAGGAGAAGGGGACAACAGAGGATGAGACGGCTGGATGGCCTCACCAACTCGATGGACATTTGAGCAAGTTCTGGGAGATGGCAAAGGACAGGGAATCCATGGGGTCGCAAAGAATCAGACACAACTTGGCCACTGAACAACAACATTAAATGATAAAGGAAATATATGAGTGAGTAAAAATTTCAGGGAAAGTGCTAGATAATCATTCACTCTTTAATAAATTGAAAAGCGAGGTGGGGATATGTGGTAAAAGAGTCAGAAGTTGGAAATGCAGGGTTGGAACTGAGGGGAGCTGTCTGCAGAAGAGATAAAGATGCACTTATTGGTGAACAAGCACCAACTAAATCTAAAAGAGAGGATGATCAGTTCAGTTCAGTTCAGTCACTCAGTTGTGTCCGACTCTTTGCGACCCCATGAATCGCAGTACGCCAGGCTTCCCTGTCCATCACCAACTCCCAGAGTCTAGCCAAACCCATGTCCATCAAGTCGGTGATGCCATCCAAACATCTCATCCATTGTCCCCTTCCCCTCCTGCCCTCAATCTTTCCCAGCATCAGGGTCTTTTCAAATGAGTCAGCTCTTCCCATCAGGTGGCCAAACAAAGCATTGGCGTTTCAGCTTCAACATCAGGCCTTCCAATGAACACCCAGGACTTTCCTTTAGGACGGACTGGTCGGATCTCCTTGCAGTCCAAGGGACTCTCAAGAGTCTTCTCCAACACCACAGTTCAAGAGCATTAATTCTTTGCACTCAGCTTTCTTTATAGTCCAACTCTCACATCCATATATGCTGCTGCTGCTGCTGCTAAGTCGCTTCAGTCATGTCCGACTCTGTGTGACCCCATAGACGGCAGCCCACTAGGCTCCTCTGTCCCTTGGATTCTCCAGCCAAGAATACTGGAGTGGGCTGCCATTTCCTTCTCCAATGCATGAAAATGAAAAGTGAAAGTGAAGTCACTCAGTCATGCCCGACTCTTAGCAACCTCATGGACTGCAGCCTACCAGGTTCCTCCGTCTGTGGGATTTTCCAGGCAAGGGTACTGGATTGGGTTGCCATTGCCTTCTCCGATCCATACATGACCACTGGAAAAGCCATAGCCTTGACTAGATGGATCTTTGTTGGCAAAGAAATGTCTTTGCTTTTGAATATGCTATCTAGGTTGATCATAACTTTCCTTCTAAGGAGTAAGCATCTTTTAATTTCATGGCTGCAATCACCATCTGCACTGATTTTGGAGCCCCAAAAGTGAAAGTCAGCCACTGTTTCCACTGTTTCCCCATCTATTTGCCATGAAGTGATGGGGCCAGATGCCATGATCTTCGTTTTCTGAATGTTGAGCTTTAAGCCAACTTTTTCACTCTCCTCTTTCACTTTCATCAAGAAGCCTTTTAGCTCCTCTTCACTTTCTGCCATAAGGGTGGTGTCATCTGCATATCTGAGGTGATTGATATTTCTCCCGGCAGTCGTGATTCCAGCTTGTGTTTCTTCCAGCCTAGCGTTTCTCATGATGTACTCTGCATATAAGTCGAATAAGCAGGGTGACAATATACAGCCTTGACGTACTCCTTTTTCTATTTGGAACCAGTCTGTTGTTCCATGTCCAGTTCTAACTGTTGCTTCCTGACCTGCATACAGATTTCTCAAGTGGCAGGTTAGATGGTCTGGTATTCCCATCTCTTTCAGAATTTTCCACAGTTTATTGTGATCCACACAGTCAAAGGCTTTGGCATAGTCAATAAAGCAGAAATAGATGTTTTTCTGGAACTCTATTGATTTTTCCATGATCCAGCAGATGTTGGCAATTTGATCTCTGGTTCCTCTGCCTTTTCGAAAACCAGCCTGAACATCTGGAAGTTCGCAGTTCACGTATTGCTGAAGCCTGGCTTGGAGAATTTTGAGCATTACTTTACTAGTGTGAGATGAGTGCAATTGTGCAGTAGTTTGAGCATTTTTTGGCATTGCCTTTCTTTGAGATTGGAATGAAAGCGGACCTTTTGCAGTCCTGTGGCCACTGCTGAGTTTTCCAAATTTGCTGGTATATTGAGTGCAGCACTTCACCACATCATCTTTCAGGATTTGAAATGGCTCAACTGGAATTCGATCACCTCCACTAGCTTTGTTCATAGTAATGCTTTCTTAGGATGATATCCCTTAGGAAAACATTGTGAAAAGAGAGCAATAAAGAGAAATAAAGATAAACCTTGAGGGAGATCAAATATTTAAAGGTAGGAGGATTTTTAAAAACTAGGTGAGAAAAGTATCTTGGAAGTTCTAAGAGGAGAGTTTCAAGAAGAGAGCAGTCAACAATATATGCCTCAAAGAGCTCAGCAGAACATAGTGACAGAAAAGGCATAATGGGATCTGTACTTAGGATGTAACTAGGTGTATTAGTGAAGTCATTTTCAATATAGTAGTTGAGGCTTGGCCTCAAAGGATAGAGAGTGAGACTATGGAAACAACACATCAAGATTTATTGTATTCTTTGCCCTTAACATGAAAATCGGAAACCTCAACAAATAAAAGTTTGTGTTTCTGGACTATATAATAACCACTCTTATGTGAAAGAAACAATAGCAGATTTGTTTTTAAAGGCAAAAAACTTTAAATTACTGATTTAGACTAGGAAGCAGCAATCCATCCTTTTTTTTTTTTCTCAAATCCTAGCAGTATAAATAAATTTCCCAGCAAAAAAAAAAAAAAAAGAGTCTATTTTCTTAGGCATCAAATGTCAAAATGTTGTTTATTTTTTCTAATATATAAATGCCATAAATCCACTGCACCAATTGAAGGATGCTATGAGTCTATCTGAGGTTAGTAATGATTTTAATTAAATTAAAAGATTTTTCCTTCCAAGACTTCCATTTCTGTCCTAAATATGTGTTCTCTCTATTCACCCTTGTCTCACAGGGCAACAATCTTCATATTTTAGAGGGAGACAACTTTCCTTTTTTGGTTCCTGTTAACAGAACATGTTGGATTTAATTGTCAATATTATTTATGAGTTACAAGTATAGGAGTGTTTCACAGTATGATGACTATTCCATCATCTGTAATTTTTAAGAGCTGCCTAATTTATTGACTATGCCAAAGCCTTTGACTGTGTGGATCACAATAAACTGTGGAAAATTCTGAAAGAGATGGGAATACCAGACCACCTGACCTGCCTCCTGAGAAATCTGTATGCAGGCCAGGAAGCAACAGTTAGAACTGGACATGGAACAACAGACTGGTTCCAAATAGGAAAAGGAGTGCGTCAAGGCTGTATATTGTCACCCTGCTTATTTAATTTATATGCAGAGTACATCATGAGAAACGCTAGGCTGGAAGAAACACAAGCTGGAATCACGACTGCCGGGAGAAATATCAATCACCTCAGATATGCAGATGACACCACCCTTATGGCAGAAAGTGAAGAGGAGCTAAAAGGCTTCTTGATGAAAGTGAAAGAGGAGAGTGAAAAAGTTGGCTTAAAGCTCAACATTCAGAAAATGAAGATCATGGCATCTGGTCCCATCACTCCATGGGAAATAGATGGGGAAACAGTGGAAACAGTGTCAGACTTGATTTGGGGGGCCTCCAAAATCACTGCAGATGGTGACTGCAGCCATGAAATTAAAAGATACTTACTCCTTGGAAGGAAAGTTATGAGCAACCTAGACAGCATATTCAAAAGCAGAGACATTACTTTGCAGACTAAGGTCTGTCTAGTCAAGGCTATGGTTTTTCCTGTGGTCATGTATGGATGTGAGAGTTGGACTGTGAAGAAGGCTGAGCACCGAAGAACTGAGAGTCCCTTGGACTGCAAGGAGATCCAACCAGTCCATTCTAAAGGAGATCAACCTGGGGATTTCTTTGGAAGGAATGATGCTTAAGCTGAAACTCCAGTACTTTGGCGACCTCATGCGAAGAGTTGACTCATTGGAGAAGACTCTGATGCTGGGAGGGATTGGGGGCAGGAGGAGAAGGGGATGACAGAGGATGAGATGGCTGGATGGCATCACTGACTCGATGGACGTGAGTCTGAGTGAAGTCCAGGAGTTGGTGATGGACAGGGAGGCCTGGCGTGCTGCGATTCATGGGGTTGCAAAGAGTTGGACACAACTGAGTGACTGAACTGAACTGAATATGAAGAAGGATGGGACAGTATAATTGCTCTTTTCCTCTCTTGCTACACCCTCTTCTGGAAAGGTAATAAACAACAGAGGTTTTTTCCTTTGTCTATTTAAACCTGCAGGTTCAGAGACAGTTTTGTCAAAAACCAAAGAGAAATAAGAAGAAACTTCTAAGATAACTATTCCTAAAAGGCAAAAACATGCTTTCAGAGGTTAAAAAATAATAAGTAGCAGCTATTCCTGCAGGAAAAAAGCAGGGGGAAAGATAAAATATAATGGCATACCAATTTCAAGCACTACAAACACAATGAAGTGAAAAAACACTTAAATATTGAATATTAGTTTTCTTCTATAACCAAAAAGAACAGTAAAGCTAACAAACTCGGCTAATGCCTAATGGGATTCAAAGTTGTTGTTGTTGTTGTTGGACATGACTTAGCAAGCCCATGGACCGCCAGGCTCCTCTGTCCATGGGGTTTCCCAGGCAAGAACACTGGAATGGGCTGCCCTTTCCTTCAGGGGATCTTTCTGACCCAGGGATCGAACCCGCATCTCCTGCATTGGCAGTGGATTCTTTACCACTGAGCCCCCTGGGAAACCACTAAATCCAAAGTACTTGAATATAAAGGAGAAAGCTGAGACTAGTATAGAGGTTCTCCTGTGTTAACAGTACAATTTCGGATGTCATATAGGAACTGCCACATTTGGTTCCAGGTATTCTTTCATAAAATAACAGAAGTGAAATGGAAGTTTTGCTCTAAAAGCAAAGCATATACCCCACCAAGTTAAAGCATTCTACATCTAATGGCTCTTAAAATAAAGCTATACAAAAAGCAATCATAATGTTGTGATAATGACTGAATCATTAAGAACATACAACATTACTTGTATATTAGACTCAACCATGCAAAGAAGGAAGAAACATTTCTACTTTCAAAAGCCGAAGGAAACATCTAGGTCTGCTTAGAATTGTCACAGCCTCAATTTCACAGAGAAAAACAGTGACAGTCTCAACGTTCTATCAAGCAAAATTTCAAGATTCAAAACCCAACACAATTTTGTAACATAAGAAATTGAAATTAAATTACAAAGAGATATTATTTACAGCATTTATAAGGTTGACAAGGATTAAAAAGAATGATAATATCTCATGCTATCAAGGTTGTTAAAAAAATGCACTCATACAGTGCTTATGGGGTGTAAGTTAATACAATATATACTGGAGCGCAATTTGGCAACATATATTGTGGCTCAGCTGGTAAAGAATCCACCTGCAGTGTGGGAGAACTGGGTTCGATCCCTGGATTTGGAAGATTCCCTGGCGAATGGAAAGGCTACCCACTCTAGTATTCTGGGCTGGAGAATTCCATGGACTATATAGTCCATGAGGTCTCAAAGTGTCAGACACAACTGAACAACTTTCACTTTCATAAAATGCACAAAAAAATTTCTTTGGAAATTCATTTTTATTAACGTATTCCCTGGTAGCTCAGATGGTAGAGTCTGCCTGCAATACGAGAAACCAGGGTTCAATCCCTGGGTTGGGAAGATCCCCTGGAGATGAAAATGGCAACCCACTCCAGTATTCTTGCCTGGAAAATTCCATGGATGGAGGACCCTGGCAAGCTATAGTACATGGGGTCACAAAGAGACATGACTGAGCAACTTCACTTTCCTTTCATCCTATGCCAAAAAAAAAAATACAATTTTATTATGTAAAGATACACATATACTGATATTTCATGCAATAAAAAAACAAATTGAAATACCCTCCAAAGAGTACTAGTTATATACATTTTGACATGCTTCATACCATGGAATGGGCTTCCCAGGTGGTGCTAGTGGTAAAGAACCTGCCTGCCAATACAGGTTAGACAGAACAAATGCAAGTTTGATCCCTGGGTAGGGAAGATCCCCTAGAGGAGGGCATGGCAACCCACTCCAGTATCCTTGCCTGGAGAATCCCATGGACACAGGAACCTGGCAGACTGCAGTCCATAGGAACACACAGAGTCAGACATGACTGAAGCAACTTAGCATGCACACATATCATGGAACAGTATATGACTATTAAGAGAAAATTACATACGGTGTGCTTGCGGGAGTGTAAATGTTAGCTATAGATACAGATGTAGACCCAACACCATCTATGGAATGATGGAAAAACTGGTCTCTAAGAGGCAGGGTTTCTGAAGCACTTGAATTTCTGGTTTGCACTTTTATTATTTTCTTTATAATGCAAATAAACATTTAAATCACTTGAACAAGTGTTTGAAATAAGTGATTACATCTATTATCATAATTGAAAAATACATATTTGCATATATCATAGACAATGACTTGCGCTTGTGTCAAATGATGAGAGATACTTTGAGAAATGAAAGATAATGTGTTGGCTAGGTAGATATCTACAGTCTACCACTGTTATTACACAAGAGATGAAAAGAAATACACAAAATTGTCTTCTTGGGAATACTGGTGAAAAAATTAGTTCAGCAAATGTTTAATATATTACCAGCATGAAGATGCTTTCAACCTTCAAGGTGGTAGGAGAGAGACATGGGTGGTAAAGTATGAATTGGGGTTTACATGTCTCTGTGCTGTCCAGGTACTTACACCATGGGCTCTGCAATCAGAGATACATGGTTTAGGAGCCCAATTCTGTCAGTGACTTGTTATGTGACCCTGGGGAGGTTCCTTCTCCTTTTCAAGCTTCAGTTTTTCTCCTAGAATACAGGGGTAATAATAGTATTACCCCTATAAAATTGTTGGGAAGTTTTAAGAGCTAATATATGCAAGGAACAGTGCCTCGTATATGGCCAATATTCGATGTTGGCTCTTATCCTTCTCAAAGCACGCCAAGTTTGTTTCTTTCAGTAGCAATTACAAAGACCTCAGGAAATCAAAGCCTGAATTTTATTGCAGAATAAATAAAAACAAGGGATGTTAACTTCAGATTGAATAACAAAAAACACACAACCAGTCAGTAGAATTCATTTTTCCTCTGTAATAATAATCATCCTAAAGACAGTTTTAGTATTCCAGAGATCTAAGTCCTCTGTGATTATTAATACCAACTCTGACTTTGTGACAGGTGTTAAATTAATACCAGTTCAAATTGTACATATAAAAAGCACCAAATGAAGAACAAAACCCAAATCTACCTGTCAAACATAAACGAGAACTTCAGGGAAAATCTAAACAAAGTCTTAGGAACAAATAAACTATAAAGAGATGATGCAAAAAAGAACTGAAACTGTTTCCCATGATCAAAGCACATACATTTTCATCATTCAACAGAAGGAAATCAATAAACATGTATTAAGCAATTCATTGCCCTCGGGAATATCCCATTCTATTACAGGAACCAAGATAAACCAACAAGTAACTGTGACACAAGAATTTCCAAGCACCATAGCAGTCTGACCAAGAGAGACCATACTTCCTGCCAGTCAGGAAGAAGCATACAGGTATAGCGGGAATGTTCTTCAGGTATATGAGTATAAACGAAATGGTCACAAATTGAGATTCATTCATCTAGCAAGTCTGAAGTAATAAGACTACTAGTAAGCTGTATGCATGAAATTTCTACTATCTATCAAGAGTCTGTTTTGTGGAAAACATTATGTTATGTGCTACAAGGGAGCACAGTAACATTTCTGATATACCCTAAGCTTTACAATCCAGTTGGCAAACAAATGATACACAGTGTATTGTGAATTCCCCAAGGGCAACTGATGAGTCTTCTTTATCTTCATATTTTCATCTTCTTGGTCAATACCTACATAATCAATGGCATCAAATAAATGTCTGGCAAATAAGTGAATAAACAAATGACTATAATACAAAGCAGGATATTATATGTGCCGCTGAACACCAGTATCAGAGAAGTTTAGCAGAGGGACACAGAATTTGCATTAGGGCAACCAAGGAAGGGGAAGGTATATACCATTTTTGTCATCCAGCCTTCACACCCATATTCCTCTGGTAATCATCTCTTCCCCATTATCTGTCTCCCTGCTCCCATGAAGCTAACTTCAGGGGTGGGAGGTGACCTAGGCTGAGTAAGTAAAAAACACTACATCCCCCTGGTTACAGAAAACAGTTCAAAAACTCATTCCTGACCCCAGCCATGCTAATTAGATACAATCACCACTAATCTTAGGAATTTTTCTTAAGCAACCAAAAAAACAAGTTCTTTTCCATGCTGGATTTGGAGTTGGGAGGATGAAAACTTATAGCTTGCAACCAATGTCTTGCCACCAAGAGGTAAGAGCCTGTCCAAGAATGGAGGCATCCCATGGAAAGAGAGTCTAGCAATGGAGAGATAACAGATCTTCATGATAGCTCTTGAGCCTCTAGGTTTAGCAATGCCAAAGGAGACACCTTTTCGTTCCTAGCATGCAAATCCTTTTTTTGCTTCATTCCGTATCAAGCCAGATTTTCAATCATATGAAATTAGAAGAGCTTTTGTGCAAAGATGGAATTGATCACAGAAGGATGTGGCAGGTTTTCAACAGGGAAAGAGATCCCAAATGGAAAGAACTGCAAAAACAAGACGGCAGAGGAAAGAAGCAAGAAGACTACTTCAATTATAATGACTTTTTAAAAAATCTATCGCTCAAGTTTAAGCTTATATCAAGTCTGAAAGAATGGGTTGAGGTTAGCTGAGTGGGCTGCAAATAGCAAGCTGAAGTGCTATGCTAAAAGGAGTAGCTGCCACCCAGCTCAAACAAATCGTTGCCACGTGGGAAATAACCCAGGGCAGCCACCTCCACTCATCTCTCTCTCTCTCCCCTCTTCTCCTCCTCCCACCTTCCCCCTCAAATACACACACACACACACACACACACATATAGTTGGTTGTTCCTCTGAAGAATCCCAAAGTTAAAAGGAATCAGGGCAAACAATTTTTAAAATTATTTTTATAATATATGTATTGAGAGTGACTTTAAAGTGATTTTGTATGAGGAAAGTGATTGTTTTGTTCGTATACTATAAACTAGAATCCAGTTGGAAATATCAAGTTCAAGATATGCAATTACAGTCTACTAACCTAAAAATAAGGAATAGCAACACAAAGTTATTTTTAAGTGTTTTAAATCAACAGATACTTAGCATGGAAAAAAGCATAATAATCTTACTGGTAAATAAAATCCCATATCATGCATATAAAATTAAATAATGGTACTATATTTCAGGTGATACTAGCAACTAACAAAACAACATAATATAAAATATATTTGAATGAATTTCTAGAGACCACATATACAAAATGACAGCAAAGAATTTGTACAAAGCAAAATAAGTTTGAAAAAAATTCCTATAAAGGCAACCATAGTACATGTAGAAATATACATCAGCTATAAAAAAAAAACTAGCTCAAAGCATGCAGAAAAATAATGAATTTGAAAAGATACTCCTATAATGTGCATACATGTCATAAAAATCACTTGTTTCTCTGAATATTAGTAAATGATGAGCAACAAAAAATTGAAAATATGATTTTAAAAAGACTTCCATGAACACAAGAAGAAAAAATAGTGAGGAAAAAGTATTTTTTCATTCACCCTCAAAACCAAGTGAATCAGCCCAAAGCCTAAAGGCCACCCACCCACCCATCCACCCACCCACCCATGCTGCTGGAATGGGAGTATTCTCTGAACCCCCAGCATTCCTAATTAGTCACAGTCATCACTACTTTGAAAAGACTATTATACAGCATGATCAGTGTAGAGACCTATAACGTTAGCTTGAACTTAACGTTCTGTCAATGCCTCTGTTGCTTTTGAGCCCTTGGCTATAAATTAATAAATCTGTATCAGAAATAATATAATAATAGTCCACTGGTAAATCTCTCTGGGTTGTGACTTGTTTGTTTATGTTAAAGCTACCCATGAGATATGAAACTTTCATCTTGGTTGAAAATAATTATATTCCTAAGCTCTATCACTGAGCACAGCCTTAATGCTCAACCCACAACTATTAGCATACACCCGATTAGTCTTACATCTCTACAATACACACATGAAATGTGAGATAACTTTTGATACAATTATTTGAAGTAAGAAATGAGTATAGCTTTACAAAAATATAATAATTCACTTTTCCAGAGGTTGCTTCAAGCTTTCATAAGTGTTCTAAATCTCTCACAATAACTGCTGAGTCCAAAAGGGTTCATAGTTCACATTTTGAGGAGGCACACAGACTTCATTTAGGAAAACAATGATTAAAGATTCCATTTCACATTTGATTTAAAAAATAATAATAATAAAATATTATAAGGTACAAAACTACCCCAAGAAATAAGTTAAATTCAAACAACAATTTAACAGAATTATACAAAACCTAATTTCAGCACAAGCCACAGCATACGAGTTTCCTTGTTATCTTCAATATAGAACAAATTGTCCTTCTAACAGAAAATATTAGGGGTCATAGTAATTTCACAGCTTTATTACATTTGAAAAAAATTTAATGGTCAAGTCAGATTACCTCCATTTTATAATATGTAGATAACAGCTACTTTCTCATAAAGATATTAAGAAATGAATATTAAAGAGAGATGATAAAGGAAATAAAACCATTTGAAAAAGATAACTTGAAATTAACATATAAGCTTCCATAGTCAAATGTAGAAGGAAAATGCTAACTGAAGTTTGACTATTACTGATTATCACAGAATTTTTAATCAGAAAATCTAATATGAAAGAGCCAAAAAATACTTTAAGGCCCCTTTTCATAAGTATACAAAGTTAGTTTGTTCTATGATTTTTCAACTATTATCTTGCTTTAAAAGCAAGTATGATGTTTAAGAGCTCTGCCCTCCTCTTGAATATGCAACTGATACCTACTGGCAGCATTCAACCGTGACAAACCAGGTTACGAACGTCCTCATTCCCTTCAAGCCTGGGAAGACCTAGACTTGGTAAGTAAGCCAGGCGCTGACACCCCTGATTTTGGGAACCTTCCCAAGGGCACTGCAAAATGTATTTCTGAGTGGAGTTAAAAGCTTTCAAGAGACCGTATCTTCAAGCTTTACTTGCCTGCGCCATGTTCCTCCAAAAACTTACACAGAGACAGATATATTTTATTGTTTTAATGCTCATGAATAAACATATATTCTCCATATACAAATATGAACATTTCTGCTATTCAAGCAGATGTCTACTCAAAATAGCACAATTTGGTTTACATCACCTCTGGCGAGTGAATACTTAACAGCATGGTAGAGCCGTTAACAGGTATGGCTTTTCAATAGATAATCACTTTAGTTAGTAACTTAGTACAATACTTAAGTGATCACAACATACATTAAAATAAACCTATGCTTCCAACTTAGTAAGGTATAAGTAATCCCCAAAATTACATTTATGCACTACTTTGCAGGTTAATATTGTAAAAATGATGCTTTACAAAGGATTGAGTAAAGCAAAGGATTGCTCAGATGAGACCATTTTGACTTCTTTCTTCATGCTGGATATTTTCATTATAGAACATAACACAGTAATCAAGTTTGCAAAATCCTAAATCACCATGACTCCACAGCCCTCCACAAAATACTTCAAAAGATACTCGCTGATTTTTCAGAACAATGGATTAACATACCAATTTAGCTAGGAGTAATTCTGAATTCAAATATGGTAGAAGCAAGGGATTTCTTTCCTAAGAATGAAAAAGAATAACTCAGTTTTTCATTAGGGGCATTGTAAGAAACATCTTATCATTTGGGTGGTGGTTGTTCAGTTGCTAAATTGTGTTCGACTCTATGTGACCCCATGGATTGCAGCACGCCAGGCCTCCCTGGCTTTCACTATCTCCCTGAATGAGCTTGCTCAAACTCATGTCTATTGAGTCAGTGATACCATCCAACCATCTTATCCTCTGTTGCTCCCTTCTCCTCCTGCCCTCAATCTTTCCCAGTATCGGGCCCTTTTCCAATGAATCGGCTCTTTGCATCAGGTGGTCAAAGTACTGGAGCTTCAGCTTCAATATCAGTCATTCCAATGATTATTCAGAGTTGATTTCCTTTAGGGATTGATCTCCTCGCAGTCCAAGGGACTCTCAAGAGTCTTCTCCAACACCACAATTTGAAAGCATCAATTCTTAAGCACTCTGCTTTTTTTATGGTCCAACTCTCACATCCATACATAACTACTGGAAAAACCATAGCCTTTACTACACAGACTTGTCCACAAAGTAATGTCTCCGCTTTTTAATACACTGTCTAGGTTTATCACAGCTTTTCTTCTAAGAAGAAAGCATCTTTTTAATTTTATGACTGCAGTCACCCTCTGCAGTGATTTTGGAGCCCAAGAAAATAAAGTCTGTCACTGTTTCCCCATCTATTTGCCATGAAGTGATGGGACTGGATAACATGATCTTAGTTTTTTGGATGCTGAGTTTTATGCCAGTTTTTTTCACTCTCCTCTTTCACCTTCATCAAGAGGTTCTTTAGTTCCTCTTAATGAATAAGAATAAGAAATAAGAGTGATTAGACATTTGGTCTTATTCTGAAGTAAAAAAAATGACAGTCTTCAGAGCTTCATTCCACACAACATATAAAAACAGCACCAGGGAGGGACTTTCCTGGTGGTCCAGTGGTTAAGACTCTGCATTCCCAATGCAGAGAGCATGGGTGCGATCCCTGGTCAGGGAACTTAGTATCTCACGTGCTGTATGGCGTGGTCAAAATAGATAAATCTTGCTTCCTACCCTTAAAAAAATAAGATTTTAAAAAAATACCAGTGAATTGCTAAATTCAATGCTGACTTTATTTCCCCTTAACACCTCCCCCCTTTCATGCGTGTTGGCCATCTTCTTTCTGAAACTGTCTTCTTTCATGGATCCCAAACCACCTGAGATCACCAAGGATCCTGAGACACCTAAGCTACTCTGTTTTCTTCATGTCATTTAAAAGATCCTTCTCAGTTTATTTTGAAAAACAAACTCAAAATAAACAACAGTCTACCGCCAAACTTCCCTCGTGAAAACAAAGCTGTCATGAATCAGTGGAATCCCATCAGGATGAGGAAGAGCCAGTGGCACACGGGGGGCTCACACAGGGACAAGACTCACTGGGACAGCTGCAGGTATAGGCTTCGAGGAAAATCTTAAATTATCTGCTTCTGACACAAGAGAGTCAGATTCATTAAACTTAAATCAGCAGCAAAAATCTCCTTGTTGTATGTCAGTTACACCTCAGTAAAGCTATTTTTTAAAAAAAAGAGAGAAAGAAATCTCCTCGAGGGGCAGGGGGGAAAAAAATCTCCTTGGAATGCTCATTCCTTTGGCATCCAGGGTTATAGCAGTCTAATTCTTATCTGCAGGGCCCACACTGACTTGTGTGGGTAACAGTGGCTGCTAAATTCTAGGAAGTCAGAATTGTCTCTTGCACCTACAGCACCTTCCCTTACAAGCCCAAATCAAATGATCCCCCCACACCAGATGCCCATCTCAGGACTACTACAGTCACTATACACAATATTATAGTATACCAGAGAATATCCTGAGCAACTACAGTGTGCTGAATTTGGCATGCAAATTTTTTTTAAAAAGAAGATTAAGGCATAGTCTTTAATCTATGCAACTTTCAACATAAATATATAAGTTATTTATAAACTTCTTTAATGTCTCCTAACAGATGAGGCAGAAATGAAGTCTTAATTATGCTTCTTTTTCCACATAGTGCTATAAACAGAGACAACATACATTTGTTGAGCTGAAATGTATTAAGCTGTTTCTTTCTGACCCAAAATATCCAAGTCACTGCTTTGTTGTGACCCTACTTCTCCACTTCACCTTTGTTCTAGAAATAAAAGCAGCTTAGGAATGACAAGTCAAACCAATTTTCCCTCGCTTCATTATTGCTAGTTGTGGTTGTTCAGTCACCCAGTTGTGTCCGATTCTTTGTGACGCCATGGGCTGCAGCACACCAGGCTTCCCTGTCCCTCACCATCTCCCAAAGTATGCCCAAGTTCATGTCCACTGCACGGTGATGCCATCCAGCCATCTCATCCTCTGACGCCCTCTTCTCCTTCTGCCCTCAATCTTTCCCAGCATCAGGGACTTTTCCAGTGAGTCAGCTGTTTGCATCAGATGACCACAATACTGAAGCTTCAGCTTCAGCATCGGTCTTTCCAATATTCCCTTAAGATTGACTGGTTTGATCTCCTTGCTGTCCAAGAGACTTGCAGGAGTCTTCTCCAGTACCACAGTTGGAAGGCATCAATTCTTTGGCGCTCTGCCTTTTTTACAGTCCAACTCTTAAAACCGTATGTGACTACTGGGAAGACCACAGCCTTGACTATACGGACCTTTGCCAGCAGAGTAATGTCTCTGCTTTTCAACATGCTGCCTAGGTTTGTCCTCACTCTTCTGCCAAGAAGCAATTGTCTCCTGACTTCATGGCTGCAGTTACCATCTGCAGTGATTTTAGAGTCCAAGATGAGGAAATCTGTCACTACTTCCACCTTTTCCCTTTCTATTTGCCATGAAGTAATGGGGCCGGATGCATGATCTTAGTTTTTTTAATATTTAGTTTTAAGCCAGTTATCTCACTCTCCTCCTTGACCCTCATCAAGAGGCTCTTTAGTTTCTCTTTGCTTTCTGCCATTAGAGTGGTATCATCTGTATATGTGAAGTTGTTGATGTCTCTCCCGCCTATCTTTTTGCCGGTACATAATACTAAATACCATAGTGACACGCAAAGCTACAGAAAGAGTTTAGTCCCAGAAGAATGCCCTCCTGGCCAACTACAATGGCAATCTCTAGCAACAGAGGCTACCAAACTGACAAATCAAAGCAACAGCAGCATATGAGCCTTCAGAGGAAGAATGGCTCACATTTAAAATTTATGATTGCACAAAAGCACTCCAGAACTTTATGTTCAATGTACTGAATAAAAAGCAGCTGTTACGCAAAGAACAATTAAATGACTTCAATGTGAAAGAATTAATCACATTTCGTATACTTGGGATTCTGCTGTCACTGAAAATAAAGATGGAAAGGATTGCAATGTCAATATTCTAAAAACCAACATCAAAATAAGCATCCAATCTAGGATTCATCCACAAAAATGTAAAATTACTTCCTTGCCTAAGATTTTAAAAGCTTAATCACACTAAAAAATTTTAAAGCACTCATTCTATTTATATAACAGAACAAAGTTATTTCTAACATCAGTATATATTTTTAATTGTTCAAAAATACTGAATGTTGAGAATTCCCTGGCAGTCCAGTGATTAAGACTCGATACTTTCACTGTTATGTGCCTGGGTTTGATTCCTGGTTGTGTAACTAAGATCTTATAAGCCATGCAATGGGCCAAAACAAAAGAGACAAACAAAAACATTCACAAGTATAGGCCTACACGGTCTTCACGGGCTTTCCATTTCACAGAATGGACTCATACTCTAGTAAACATATTAAATTATGACATGAGCAGAAAAGTCGAAGTATAAAATATATGCAGATAAAAACATCAGAACAGGCACTTGTATTACTATACGACTCCAGTCAAGCATCTGGAGAAGGAAATGGCAACCCACTCCAGTATCTTGCCTGGAGACTCCCAGGGATGGAGGAGCCTGGTGGGCTGCTCTCTATGGGGTCGCACAGAGTCAGACATGACTGAAGCGACTTAGCAGCAGCAGCAGCAGCAACAGTCAAGCGTCAGTTCAGTGATTGGCCAGTTTATCACAAAAGGGAATAGAACAGCCAAAACGTGCACTATGTCAAATACGTCAGAAGTGAACTGAATGGCTGCATGAGGATAAATGGCAGTGTGACTACTGCCCTTATTTCCTCTATTTACCAGGAAGTTTCGGGATGCTATTTTTTCTCTCATGCTCTGTGTCTACGGTAATCTGAACACCTGCTGAAGTTATTGGGTTTTGAAATTCCATTTAGGAGAGAGCAAGCTGAACTGTGTGAATGGGTATTTTGCATAGAAATGTTCCCAGGGACACTAATTAGGTTTTGGAAAAGAGGAAGTCAGTCACTTGCTAAATGGCCTCATGGCCAAAAGATAAATTTCACAGCACTCTTCCTATGAATTACAATTTAGCCAAGTAGATTCCAACCAGTTCTAGAAACAGAAGGCAAATGGGCCCCCACAAACTTCAGTTCAGTAAAGCCCATTAAAGAAACAGTTGGTCCCTGCAAGAGGGGCTGGGGTGGGGGAGAGAAAGGCAAACTTAACCACAAATGTGCTCTGACTTAGGGAAAGCTAGACACATATGGAAATCCAGGTTTTAAAAATAGAGCAAGTTTACCAAAATAAATTTTCCTCCACAAAAAAATTCAGGACCTTCTTAATCTTCAAATTTTCCTACTTCACATAATCTGATATCTATGAAAGTTATTCATAAGCAATATTTTCAAAAAATATACAGTATACTATTTAATACCTATTTTATCATTTAATGCCTAACGCTTATCATTTTGTTATAAATACGACAATGACAATGTTAGTCACTCAGTCATGTCCGATTCTTTGCAACCCCATGGACTGTAGCCTGCAAGGCCCCTCTGTCCATTGAATTCTTCAGGCAAGAATACGAGAGTGGATTGCCATTCCATTCTCCAGGTGATCTTCCTGAACCAGGGTTCAAACTCTGGTCTCCTGCATTGCAGGCAGATTCTTCACTGTCTGTGTCACCAAGAAAGCCCGTAGTAAACTGGTAATTTTTTAAGATCTGCTTTTTTAAAAGTCATGAATCCTTTGATTCTTCACAGAGGACCAAAATGATAAGAGATAAAAAACTATCAAAAAGGAGAAAATGACATGATTAGAATGGGAGGAAAGACTTCCCAGTGTCTGGATGTGAGATACTGCCAGTCATCTTGGGCAGCCGTTCAACCCTGATGGACTGGAACCTCTGACTATGCCCTTTTGTGATAAACTGCCCAACTCTTGACAACAGCTCCTGGCTGGAGGGATGAAAGGATAGACGTTACTGCTCTTAGATTTTTTTTAACCCGCTTTTTTTGTATTTCTACTTTCTCATTCCTGTCATAATGGAACATGTCCAAGGAAGTTGAGAAAGGGGGGCATTTGAAGTGAATCTTGAAGAATGAAAAGGAATTTGCCAGGAAGAATAGAAAGAGCTGCACATACAAATGCTGGAATTGGGAAAGGAATCTTTACTATTAGGGAAATGACAAATGGCAAGAGTTTAAAGTACTTTGAATCCTATTCAACTAATGCTGATAACTATTAGTATATACGTGAATTATCACACTCACTAAACCACTATATTATTTTGTAATTGAAAACATGAAGTTGTTTTCAAAAGAAACTTTTAAATACCAAGGTCATCCAACACTCCTTGCCTTGTAGAAAATACTCTCCCAATAAACTGAAAGAACTATAACTCTAACTATACAGCTTCTACAAAATTCAAAGGACTTTGCAAGCTTCTCTTTAGTGACTTTGAGGAGGTAAGAAGTGACAAAAAATATCTAAAGATCACTGGCATATGAGGAAAATATTTTCAGCATAGAAAAAATTATGTTTAGCAAGTATCTGAAGAAAAGCTAGAAGCCTGCCTGACAACCATTAGCAAACACACATAGATATCTTCTAGGAATGGAATTCCAAAATCTGATTACATCCTTGCTGCTGCTGCTGCTGCTGCTACTAAGTTGCTTCAGTCATATCCGACTCTGTGCGACCCCATAGATGGCAGCCTACCAGGCTCCTCCATCCCTGGGATTCTTCAAGCAAGAATACTAGAGTGGGTTGCCATTTCCTTCTCCAAAGCAGAAGCCCACTCAACTACTGCTGATGATTAGCATTCAAAGCTAAATTTCCTCTGTCAAATCAGAATGACTTACAGGTAGAAGCACATTACCTTAGGATCCAAAGGAACACAATGATTTCTACCTCCTTGCTTACATATCTACACACGCATGTGTGTGTGCACGCGCGCGCGCACACACACACACACACACATACACACACCCCAGCAGCCATAACCAGGCTTTGCTGATTAGTCACACTGACTTTGATAACCTCTCCTTGTGTGTTCTCATATTTACTGGCAGCTTTACAAATGGGCTCAAAATAGCTTAGCCTGTCAAAAATAATTCCCTATCCAGAGGACATACTTGCCCTGCCTACATTCATTTGCTACTGTCATAGCAGCAATGCTTCAGATATCACCAGGCTTTGGAAGTGTGAAGAAACACACTGACGATGCAATAATGTGAAAAAGGAAAAGCAAGGTATCAGTGACAATGCAACAATGTAAAAGAGAGAAAGAATGCATTGATTAAATCCTTGCAACTTACTAGTTACTATGCAACGTGCTAAGAAAATGGTTACACCCTCAAGTTAGTCTATCCAAGCAGTCACCCAGTTCCAGGAAAGGAGCAAGGAATGAGGCCTGCAGAGCCTTCAAATGCCATATTTTAAAACCTTGATTTTATATAATAGGCAGTAGGAAATCAACATTTTAAAGCAGGAGAATACAAATGATCAGATTAATTATATATATATATATATATATGTGAAGTGAAATGAAGTGAAAGTTGCTCAGTCGTGTCTGACTCTTTGCGACCAGAGTGGGTAGCCTTTCCCTTCTCCAGGGGATCTTACCAACCCAGGGATTGAACCCAGGTCTCCTGCATTGCAGGCAGATTCTTTACCAGCTGAACCACAAGGAAAGCCCATTTATCTCTAAAGGTGATATCAAAAATGGGTTGAGATCCAGGAAAGGAGGAGCAAAAAAGATTAGATAGGCCACATAGGCAGGATAAAAAGAACCTTAACTAGGCCAGAGGCAAAAAATAGATAAAGAGAGAAAACAAAAAAAAAAACAGAATTAAGAGATATTTCAAAAGCAGCATAAGCAGGGCATATAGAAGGCAAGAGAGAGGGAAAATTCATTCAGAGACATCTCTGATATTCCTGATGTGGCTGACTCAGGAGACTGCCACGCCAAGAGGAAAGACAGAAAAGGTAGATAAGAAGCCCATCCTATTGAGGAGAAGGAGAAGACAACACTTTTAAGTATTGTTCATGATGAATCTGAAGTTAAGACAGATTATGCAAGTGAAGGTTTTTATTAAGCAGAAAATATGAGACTGAAGATCAGAGGAAATAGTAAGGCTCAGCAAGTTAGGCCACGACAGCGGAATGCTTGTCCTTCAACAGGTATAAAGAGAATTAACAAACTATGATTTTTTTTAAGCAAAATGGTAAGAGGTGTAGAAGGTAAAACAGGGGCAGGTCACGCCACAAAAGGCAATTCAAAGATTTCTAAACTTTGGACAATATCACACCATAAGATCTGCATTCTTGAGGTTTAAGTGGGTACTGTTCTATGGACTCTTGGACAAACAAAACAAGAAAATCCACACAATCACCTATTATTATAAAAACTCCCGAGGCACCAAAACAACATAGCCTACCAATTTCTCTCTAAACCTGAAACACCAAGAGCCCATGAAAGGCTGTGAAGGATGCAACAGGCCCCAGGACACCACCCAGCAAGTAACACGGGCCTCTTCAGACACTGAGTTGGTCCGGTTAATTCAGTAAAATACTGCCAGCCATGAGGAGCAGGAGGGGAAGAAAGAAAATGCTGTAAAGGGCATTTTTAATCCTGTTCATAATTCATCAGATCCTAATAAAAGAGCTCTGCATAAACAGAGCCTTGGTAATCTTTTCCTATAGCATCAAAACTAACACCAAATGTTAATTAAAATTAAAACAGCACCCACAATTATCAAATCTGGTTATATGCAGTTCCAATGCTTTTATTTGACAAGTATTTGTTCAAAACATAGTGTTTCTAAATTATCTGCCTATGTCACTCATGTCATAAACTTTAAAGGCATAACAGAAAAATAGGTGTCAAAGAAGCCAAAGATGATTTTATCCTTTACTGTATATATTCTATTGTATTATAAAATGTTTTAATCCATAAATGTAAGTATTTACAGAATTACAAGAAAAAACACATCCAATAATGGCTGGAAAACAAGACAGACAAAGGTGAAGGCTCTTGCATGATTACTATTTTAATATTCAGTACTTGAAGGTTGTAGAATCTAGATTTCCAAAAGTATCTTAACTCTATGAAAATTTCATTTCAATTACCTTTATCTTCACCTACAGTTGTGGCAGCATCAGCTAAGAAATATTTGATAGGAAAAACTCACCCTCCCCTGACCCCTCACACTATCACTTATCTAGACTTGAATACATGAAGGAGAGGTGTAAGACATGAGGCACCACCTCTATGAAAACAGAAGGAATCCCAATCAAATAATTTAAATATTTAATTTAAATACTACTATAGCAGTGCTTTAGTATTAGTGATAGAAATCTTATCAGATACATACTCCCATTTCTTTCACTCTGATTTTTCTCCTAAGGCTTAGAGTAGTTCAAAATTAGACCTTTAATATAGAACATAACACAGAATGCAGTATGGTGGGATGAGGAAAATCTAAAATCATGATACTCAAGTTAAATCTCTGGCACCTTTATTTAAAAACAATGTGACCTTAAGCATTCCATCATCTGCAAAAGGAATAATAACAGCTCAGAAGGTTGTTATAAGCAATGAATGTGACTGTATTTGTTAAAGTACTTTGTAGAGTTAAAAATTAAAATAAAAAATAAAATTGGGTGACTCTAGCACTAGGCCACTTGTGATAAATCTTTCAATTGTCCTGAAATGTAAGACAAAGACCTCTGCCTAATACGCACTGGTTTCCCAGTAAGTATGGAATCAAAAAAAATGAGCAATACAAGACAAATCCAAACAATGTCAAGTATCTAATACAGCAGTTCTGTTCATAACCGTTATCTGGATGGAATACATCCAGATGGTTTGGAAAGCCACCATCATTTAAACATAGCCAGACAGAAGCAGAAGATATTAAGAAGAGGTGGTAAGAATACACGGAAGAACTGTACAAAAAAGATCTTCATGACCCAGATAATCATGATGATGTGATCACTAATCTAGAGCCAGACATCTTGGAATGTGAAGTCAAGTGGGCCTTAGAAAGCATCACTATGAACAAAGCTAGTGGAGGTGATGGAATTCCAGTTGAGCTGTTTCAAATCCTGAAAGATGATGCTCTGAAAGTGCTGCACTCAATAAGCCAGTAAATTTGGAAAACTCAGCAGTGGTCATGGGACTGGAAAAGGTCAGTTTTCATTCCAATCCCAAAGAAACGCAATGCCAAAGAATGCTCAAACTACCGCACAACTGCACTCATCTCACATGCTAGTAAAATAATGCTCAAAATTCTCCAAGCCAAAAAAAAAAAATTCTCCAAGCCAGGCTTCAGCAATACGTGAACCGTGAACTCCCTGATGTTCAAGCTGGTTTTAGAAAAGGCAGAGGAACCAGAGATCAAATTGCAAACATCCGCTGGATCATGGAAAAAGCAAGAGAGTTCCAGAAAAACATCTATTTTTGTTTTATTGACTATGCCGAAGCCTTTGACTGTGTGGATCACAATAAACTGTGGAAAATTCTGAAAGAGATGGGAATACCAGACCACCTAAGCTGCCTCTGGAGAAATCTGTATGCAGGTCACGAAGTAACAGTTAGAACTGGACATGGAACAACAGACTGGTTTCAAATAGGAAAAGGAGTACCTCAAGGCTGTATATTGTCACCCTGCTTATTTAACTTATATACAGAGTACATCATGAGAAATGCTGGACTGGAAGAAACACAAGCTGGAATCAAGATTGCCGGGAGAAATATCAATCACCTCAGATATGCAGATGACACCACTCTTAGGGCAGAATGTGAAGAGGAGCTAAAAAGCCTCTTGATGAAAGTGAAAGAGAAGAGTGAAAAAGTTGGCTTAAAGCTCAACATTCAGAAAACGAAGATCATGGCATCCAGTCCCATCACTTCATGGCAAATAGATGGGGAAACAGTGGAAACAGTGTCAGACTTTATATTTTGGGGCTCCAAAATCACTGCACATGGTGACTCAGCCATGAAATTAAAAGACGCTTACTCCTTGGAAGAAAAGTTATGACCAACCTAGATAGTATATTCAAAAGCAGAGACATTACTTTGCCGACTAAGGTCCGCCTAGTCAAGGCTATGGTTTTTCCTGTGGTCATGTATGGATGTGAGAGTTGGACTGTGAAGAAGGCTGAGCGCCGAAGAATTGATGCTTTTGAACTGTGGTGTTGGAGAAGACTCTTGGGAGTCCCTTGGACTGCAAGGAGATCCAACCAGTCCATTCTGAAGGAGATCAGCCCTGGGATTTCTTTGGAAGGAATGATGCTGAAGCTGAAACTCCAGTACTTTGGCCACCTCATGAGAAGAGTTGACTCACTGGAAAAGACTCTGATGCTGGGAGGGATTGGGGGCAGGAGGAGAAGGGGACGGCCGAGGATGAGATGGCTGGATGGCATCACAGACTCGATGGACATGAGTCTGAGTGAACTCCAGGAGATGGTGATGGACAGGGATACCTGGTGTGCTGCAATTCATGGGGTCGCAAAGAGTCGGACACGACTGAGCAACTGAACTGAACTGAGACAGAATCTCTGAGACTGAAACTCATCTTTATAGAAACAACCTAGTCTAGTTTCTAATGCTGACAAGAGTAATCCTACAGTGTAACTTATTCTTAATTTCCTGGCTTTATACTGATAACTTTCAATATAAGGAATAGAGAAGTGTGGATCCGGGGAAATGGGAAGATGTCAGTGAAAGAGTATATATCCAGCTATAAGATGAACAAATTCTGAGAATCAATTGGACAGCATGGTAATTATAGCTGATAATACTGTTTTCTATTTAAAAATTGCTACATGAGTAGATCTTAACTGTTCTCACCACACACACAAAAAGGTAATTATGTGACGTAATGGAGATGTTAGTTAACCCTACAGTCAGAATCATTCTGTAATATGTAAGTATATCAAAGCAACACACTGTACATATTAAACTTACACAGTGCTATATGTCAATTACATCTCAATAAAGCTAGAAAAAATATATAAGGAATAGATACTGATGAAGATTTGTTTGTGACATTAAGTTGTTTGCTCCATCACAGTTTTACTTCAACTTAGAAACTAATTCTTGAACACTCAGGCATTAGATAGGAGAAGCATTTGACTGAGCTCCAAAGACTTAAATTTTAGCATCCATCCTGTCACAGGGTGATTTTTTTTACCAATCTTCCCTTAACTGTGACTGATACATCATGGAAAGAGGTAGAGGAGAGGAAGCGGGGAGGCTAGGGAACTGGCTAGTTTCTGTGATCTTTTCAGGCCTAAAATTGTATGGTTCTCCAACGCTTAAGGAAGGAACTGGGTAACATGACCCCTATTCTCACAAAGTTTACAATCTGGCTGGGAATTTAGGAAATGAAGACTTACAGCTAATAAAGAGAGAGAAAATTCACAGTTGTCAAATGATCGGTATAGAAAATACCAGTGGCTACTGATTTTACAGCATGGAAGGATCGACCCTAGTCATGTGGATTTCATCAATGATTTGAGCTGAAATGTTTAAGAATAAGCAGGACCTGGGTAGAGAGGATGGGGAAAGGTATATACTGCATTCTTCCATGATGCACCCTGAAGATGACAAACACCGAGTATCTTACAAATCATCAAGCTTTACCTTATTCACGGGGCTTCCCTGGCAGCTCAGTTGGTAAAGAATCTGCCTGCAGTGTGGGAGACCCGAGTTCAATCACTAGGTTGGGAAGAGCCCTGGAGAAGGAAATGGCCACCCACTCCAGTATTCTTGCCTGGACAATTCCATGGACAGAGACGCCTGGCAGGCTACAGTCCATGGGGTCGCAAAGAGTTGGACACAGCTGAGTGACTAACACTTTCACTTTATCCTATTCATGGGGATAACTCATCCTGACATGTGCTTCTAACCTGGAATGACACACTTGCAGGACAGGAAGCTCAAAGCTATGCCAAGGCAGCCTGATACATCCTTGGAGCACTCTAATGACAAAGCTCTTCTAGGCACTGAGCCATAGACAGCTTGCCCAATATGACAGGGCTTTCTGTTCTTCCTTCCTCATACTGTACAAAGAACAGCTATCTACATGTGTATGTTTAATATGTAACACTAGGTACTGAAGAAAAATTTAATGAAAATTGATCCTTTCAGATAGTAACTGGGCTATTTTCTCTCCTGATCAGGCCACATTTTTTCATCTGACTTACAAAAGCCATCCCCACACTTACCTGCTTACCTTTATAACATAACACCTTATTTTCTACATCATGTAGCAATGTCTAGTTACTGCCTTCAAAACTATCACTCTGTTTCTCCCTGATATAAAATTTAACAGAAGTTTATCATATCATAATTTTTCACTACTATTAGTGTTATACCCTTAAAACTTTTTTTCCTCCCATAAGAGGTCCATCTCATTCATAACACAAATAGTCAAAGCACAATAAAATCTGAAGGTAATATCCACAATCTAAGAAAAAGATCTGAAGACTCAAACAAAAATTTTCTAAACCTGAGTTATACATCCAAAATAATTCTACTAGAAAACTGTGTTGTTACATCTCTTTTCAAGGCAAAATAACAAACTATACCATCTGTAGTTAAAAAAAAAAAAACTAATAATGATAGTTTATGATAAATAAGATGGTAATAAAGTATATATTTTTTCTATTTAAGAGTTTTTTTCCTTCCTAGTCCTTAGTGATATACTACATCTTTTCTACTATATTATTGAATTAAAACATCTTAAATTTATTGAATCAAATGTTTTGGGGATAAAAGATAATAAATCCAAGAGATAATTACTGTATACACATTGTGCTTACAAATGTCACTGGGAATGTAAAACTGTAGAACCAATGGTATGTTAAAAAGTAACAGTAACTGTTAAAAGTAATTTAAATAAAATATATCCTATCTTTTTTTTAATTAGAGAAGTTTCGACAGCATGTGCTATCTCCTATTGTGCACACACACACAAAAAATATCTTTTGGCTACAAAAAATAATTTAAGGATTGGCAAGCAATGGCCCATGGACCAAATCTGATCCACCACCTGTTTTTGCATAGACTGCAAGACAAGAATGTTTTCTTTCACTTGTAAAAGGTTGGGAAAAAATAAAAAGAAGAATATTTGAGTACAAGTGAAGTTATATGAAAATCAGTGCTCTATTTATGTAAACAAAGTTTTATTGGAAGACATCCATGCCAGTTCACTTATATTTTATCCATGGATGCTTTCAACTATAATGGAAGAGTTAAGGAGTTGCCATGGAGACCATGAGTAGCCCTCTCATCGTGCATTACAAATTGGCAGTAACATTCACTTTTGCTTCTTGGCCTACAAAGTCTAAAATATTTACTACGTGGATTTTTGCAGAAAAAATTTGATGAACTCTGGAATAATTAATGTAATGATTTATAATTTCCTGAAGAATTTATGAATATGGCAGCTTCTGTGATTCTGAGCTATCAACTGAACTTCTTGAATTTTACCATAATATAGATTCTTTTTTGATCTAGTCTTATATATTTACAGTAATAATTTAAAAATATATTTAACTAAGGATTCTCCATAAAACAGAAAATATACAGTTTTTATACATTCTTTGACCCAGTCAATAATTAAATGCCTACTGTGTACCATGAAGATTCCCAGGGATTCAAAGTAAATAAATTGCTAGCTCTAAGAAGTCACACTCTAGTAGGGAGACACAGTACTCTAATAGAAGTTTTTGTCACTAGAGGGAAAGGCAAAGCAATGAAAGTAAAGTCTGCCATTCCGTAATGACATATTATCATTTTTAAAATATTACCTCTATCTGAATTATTGGCAAGTTATACACTCAAATAGACAAGGCAACAAGGCTTAGCAAACACTTTTATCCATCAGTAGTTTTAATCAAAGTATTGGCCTCATATATGTAATTAACCTTGAGCAACGCAGGTATACATAAAAATGTTGATTAAGAATTTAATAATTATCCTTCTGAACTTCAGAAGTTAGCTGGCATCTGGTCCTTAACTATGATAAACAGACATCCATTCATCACAGGTTATTTATACATAAATGAAGAGAAATAGTAACTGAATGGTTAATAATGAAGAATAGAATAGATAAATATCACTAAAAATACATGACTTGTTTTGTTTTGAAATCCCAAGTGTCCTACAAATGTCACTTTGCTTGGAAGAACATTTTTGAGAATAATCATCTCTTGAATCTACTCAGAGAGTCAATCTATTGTATAAAAAAACATAAATCATAAATGCATCAGCTCCTCATAATTAGAATGCCAAGATCTACATGCAGTTAAGTATGTTGGCTGTTTGCCCATTTTACTTAAAACCTGAATAAAAGTAAAATCCCAAAAATTAAGTCTTCTAACAGCTGTTCTGAGCAAGACAAGAGAGATGTGTTATCTAGCAGCTACCTCCAAATGTTGAGATACATGCACCCTGGTGATTAGAGGTTAGCGATCCTGGTGTGTCTGCTCGCTTTTAGTATTAAATATTTAATGGCATATTTTTCCTTAATGGAATCCAGGCACATCTGATCAGTCACTGGGATCATTTAGTAATGCAGTCAAAGTTATCATACTGCCATTTCATATAAACTTTGTAATGAGATAATCCATCATGTTACTAATTCAAAAGATTGCCTTCTTTACTACTTGATGCTACAGTAGTGAAATCCAACTGAGCTGATCAACGAAAAGGTTCTAAAATCGGGTCCTGCATGAACTTGAAACCTTTAAGCGGCAAAGGCACACACACACTCCTGACCTTTCAAACAACAGAGGCCTATTTGTCCCACAAATTAACCTAACGACAACACTGAAGTAATAAGGCACCCTACATTCAGAATGAGAGGGCTAACTAGATGAAAAATTTAAGATTAAAAACTGAATATATCAGAAACAAATCTGTTCTTCCTTTTTACTGAAGTACCCCATTCTTCAGCAAATAGAAAGATCCAAAAAGGGATTATTTAGTAATTTTTTCCACCGTGCTGACTTACATACTTTGCTAAAAGTATGAGGTTATGACAGAATACCAGGGACTATTTATTAACACTCAAATGGCATATACCAAATGCAAGCATATGATCTTTAATATATTACCATGTGTGTCTTATTTCTACCACATCTTGATTAAAAATATTAAATCACTATATATTTTCGTCCTATGAATTAGCAAGATTCTTGTTCTAACCCATTCTTCACTGCATCTCCAATAAAAAGTAAATCTCTCCCTGTAAAAAGAATTTACTCAGAATGAAACTGAATGTAAACTTTAAGTATCATAATACAAAAAAAAAAAAACCTTCTAAAATTCTCACTTTCAGATCTATGCAATCACAGTATACATTGCAAAACCAGTTGCCACTAATAGCATGAGTCTGGAAGGCAAGATCAGGAGGTCACAGATGTACCCTTAAGAATAAAAAGAACGTTCTACCAGGAAAACTATTATTTTGCTTAAAAGAAAAAAAAAATCTTCTCAAACAGATGTGGAATTGCTAATCAAAAAATTCTGCTGCAGTTATATATTGAGTTAAAAAGTACTTTGTGGAGCTCTGGCAGCAATAACAATGACATATGTTTTGTGGTCAGAAAGGTCACTTTTATTCTTGTTGCTTCCAATTTAATATCTGGCTTTGAAACAATTTGCGCAACTAGTCCATTTTCTATTTTATTGTTCAGAGCTTATCATATTCTCATCAGTCTACCAAACACATTTTTAGAAAAGGAAGTTCTAAGTCCAGGAAAAAAATAAGTATATATTTTTAAAACTCTGTACAATAATTTCTAAAAAATATACTCTATGCATTGAAATAAGCTCAAAACTAAGTCTACTGACACTAAATTTAGAAAGACCATTACCAATAATTACCAGTGTATGTTTGAGGGGATAGAATAGAGGAAATGCCATACATGTCATTTCAGTAAACTATGCCATGACAACTAACAAAACTCTTATAATTTAATTTCATCCTTTTAAGATTCATGTGTAAGAAACATTTCATTCATCATAGAAAGCCTGCTTTTATATTTCCTCCATGAAATCCCAAGGAACTAGTCTGAAATCATGAAGTTGTGATCAATGTAGGACACAGCAAATGATTTTTGATCATGATAGCTACAGGCTGAAACGAAGCCAGTTACTAGTGGAAAGGTACTATTCTCTGTTTGCAAAATTTTTTTCTCAATAACAGAGGTAATTCTGAGTATGGGACACCAGCACCGGACACAACTGTATGCAAGTATCTGTGACTCTGATTTACAGACAGCTGCAGATTACACTCCTGTTTTACACTGGAACACAAATAAAGATGGAAAATGGGGCAGTATTGGCAGAAATTAATAACATGCATCAGACACCCTAAGTACTTTATAGTTAATCCTCACTTTAATCTGTAATTATTATTATTTTCTGTGTTTTCTGTTTGTGTGCTCAGACTGAGCCATGCCTGACTCTTTGTGACCCCATGGGCTGTAGCCTGCCAGGTTCCACTGTCCATGGGATTTTCCAGGCAAGAATACTGGAGTGGGTTGCCATTTTCTCCTCCAGAAGATCTTGCCAACCCGGGGACTGAACCCATATCTCTTGTGTCTCCTGCATAGGCAGACAGATTCTTAACCACTAAGTCACCAGTATTATGATTATCATTCCCATTTACAGATAAGGAAATCGAGGTTGAGAGAATTTCACTTACTTGTCTGAAAAAATGACTTAACCATCACACTACTACTCAGCCTCCCATTTAAACTTGTCCTCTAACTGTCATTTTCTCACCTTTTAAAAGCTTATATTCATGACTATGCATACATACTATCTGCATATTTGTAGCAAATGTTTAGAGCTCAATCAATAGATTGAACCATAGGAGTTGTCTTGCCAGTATAAATCCATTTTGAAATCGAACCAGAAGTTCTACTTCAAAATAGAAGTGGGGGGGGAAAAAAAGCTGGGGAGTGGGAAGGAGGAAGGGCCTGTAGAAACGAAAACATACATTTTCCCTTCTCTAAACAATCTGAAAAAGAGCCAGTAGAGATGAGTCTGGTCTCTATTTTTGATGAAGATACAGATAATCACACGCCATCACTAGTCTCACAAATATCCGCAGTACATCGCCTATCCTTTGGCCACCTTCAATACCATCAGTGGTAAACCACCACTTTCCTCATACCTGATGCTTTAATTTCCATTCAGCCCCACTCTCAAGTAACATACAATCTAAAAATTTTTTTAAAAACCATTAAGCAAAAAAGCTACGGGCAAACCGCTCCCACCTTTCCATCCAACCAGATCATCACTCTGCAGCCACCCTATTTAGAAGTTCTGGAGGCACTACCACCCCCTCTAGTTTCTATTACTACCGAAAATAAGCTGCATTTTAAGCATCAAAGCTTTCATTCAACTCCAATTGTAATCACCAACTGAAAATGCGTATAACTGAAACATGTATTCCACTGGTAACAACCGCCTTTTCAAATCTCCTTTACAGGAAGCCGATGAATTTTTCTTTGCACAGGGGGTTAGAGGAGCTGTACCCCCTTGCTCCCCACAGGTATTTCTAGACCATTTTCTCTGTTTCCAAACACCATCTTCTCTTTTGAAATGCATGTCATTAATTTCTGCTTCCTATGTGAAGTTCTCCTTGATTTCTTAGCCTAGAAAAATTTCTCCTTCCCACTTAATTTTTACAACCAGGCAACAAATTCCTAAGTGGACAGGATATTTTATACAGCAAATTCCTAGCCTCTGAATCCCAATTTGTCAATTGCTCTGTGTGGGGGTGGGGGGAGTAGGAGGCTGATACTGCTAATAAGGAAGTGGTGAAAACCAGGGATACTTGGAAACATAACTGGAAAAAGACTACACTATAATGTCTTCAGAGTAATGAAGTGGGGCAGGGGGATGGGCAGGGGGGTGGGGCAGGGGGATGGGCAGGGGGGTGGGGAGGGGGCCGGGGATAAACTTTCTAAGTAAAACCAAGTCTTGTGCAGCAGAAGCACAAGAGGCACTAAGAATCTAGCCCCCAAACAAATATACGCTATTTTTCAACAGAAAACCCCAGAGTGTTCAAAATATTAACTGCCAACTTTTGAGTAATTAATCATGGACTGCTACTAGAAAAAGCTATCTGCTCAGCAGAGACGAAACGTGTTCCTAGGATTAAGAACCTTCTCATCCTCCACCAACGCCTTTCATTTCCAGGTAGTGCAAGTTTGATAAATATCTGTATATCCCCAAGAAAGACTTTTGACTTGCTGAGGTTCTTTGCCTTGGAACGTAATTTTCAGAGTTAGATTAGCCACATATTTCTATAACCCTGGCCCAAGAGTGCTTTGTACATAATTCACCACCAAACAAAAACAAAATAAAGCTTGCATAATTTGATCAATAAATTCACTAACAAACACCTCTCTCAGGAAGCCAAGAGGCCTGATAACAAAAGAGTAATTGTAAGGAATGTTTGGAAATCCAAGTAAAGGAGACAAACACCTGTGTGAAATCTATCAGATACATTAATAAAACAAGTTTGAAAACTACTGATGCCAACTGACAAAAACGTGAGGCTTTATCAGAATTGTCTCTCTACTTTTGTGTGTGTTTGGAAAAGCCCATAATCAAAAACTCAAAAAAATTAAGATAGAAACCAACTTGAAAAAGCTCTCAGAATTCCTTCTGTCTTAAATGACAGTGAGATGAACCGAAACATAAGCTTAGCGTGTCTAATACCTTCAGAGAACCTAAACGAATATAAATGAGTGGGAGGAAAAGCAAAACATAAAGCAGGCTTTTCTTTACTGAGGCCAGATAAAGTCAACTTTCTTTAAAGCATAAATTCAAAAGCTAGTTCCTTAGGCTGAGAAATGCAGGTCAGCATGCTGACAGACTGCACACAGAGAAGCAGCAACAGGATGCAAACCTCTCTGTACTGCCCACTTCTTCTCTTTGATTAATTCTTTATTCCAGCAAGACGGAGAGGGCAGTAGCTGGGGATAAAATTTCCTGGCCAGCACTCTCCACCCACTTGCAATGCATCTGTCATGATCTACATCATCACACAGTTGCAAAGTTATAAACTTAGTGGTTCATCCCTAAGCTTTACAGGACACTGATGAGCTTAATTTAATCCTAATCTTCTCTTTAAAAAAGAGTGAAGGACAGGAAGGAGGGATGGAGAGGAGGAGGAGAGAGGGAGAAGAATTTTCTCTTTTAAGGACAAATTTATAAGCAGAAAAAATAACTACAATCTATAAAAGATAAACAAAACTTTTACAAGGAAGTTCAGGAGCCATAAGTCAATGCTGCTTTCCTCTGATTATTAACATATATATATGTGTACATATATATAGGTTAGTATATAGGTTAAAGTATAGATTTATATATATTAACCCAAATTTAAGACAGAAATCACAGATTGAGTTCAGTTCCCTCATAAATTACAAAAATGAATATGTTTTACTTTTGCAGCAATAACAAACATAATTTTGTGGGGAGAAGGAAAGCATATTATTAAAATTTTTCGTGGTTAATGGTAATGACAGAATTTCCCCCACTCCAAACAATACAGAGAAAAGTTCATTGTAAGATTCATAAGATGAAAATTATTTTAAAAGAAACCAGAGAAATAAGATAGTAATTCACACTTTACATGGAATAATGGAAACCATTTTTAAATAGGTATTATGAACATTAATAACTCCAGCAATTAGCACTTGAACATTTTCCAACAATAGGGAACGCTAGGAATGAAGGTATAGTCATCATAGGTATACTTTTATCTTTCAGTAGGTGTTACTTTGTATAGTCGGTAACATCAAAAGAGCTTGTGTGTGGTGTATACATAGCACTACTATAGGTTGTAATTTTCAGAAGCACGTGAAATACATATATGTGAAACCTCTCAGATGTCTCATAAGCAATCCTTATATTCTGAAATCAATTTAAAATTACAGACAAACCAGAATGTAATGCTAAGATGACAGTATCAGAAAATCATAAGAACATACTCTAAAGAATCAAAATACCTTTGGGAAAAACAAAAATAAATCTATAGCCATCATACTAACCACATTTAAATACTTAGAAAATAAGCAGATTATAATATATTCATATTATAAATATATTCATATTATAAATATATTATAACATATTTTAAATATATTCACAGGATAAATATGTCACTGGATGTGTGCTTATAAAGTGTAAAATTAACAAAAATACCCTCAAATGTAAAATTTTGCTTATTATTAAAATATATCAATATTTTGAAAGATTGATAAAATATTTAAACAAATCAAAACACACAGTATGGCAAAGTAAGGAAAGCAAACATATGATAATAGTGCAGGACATATTGATTCCTTTATCCCTGTCCCAGGGTAGACATCAAGAATTAATCAGTACATTCTGTCTCTCTGAGCCTAAACAAATCCCAGAAACATTTACAAAACGTACACTCAGATAACCAGTGCCAAGAGATTATAATGAAATATTAACTTACACCTATTTATATTCCTAATCTAAGATTTGAGTGACTTAAAACATTTAAACAAATTTTTAGGCAATTTAGGAAATCCTTTTTAAATCAGAAATGATTATATCTTCAGTCTGTTTAGAACTCACTTAATCAAGAAATGGATTCCAATACTTTTTCCACTTCAAAAGAGTTTCCACTGCTGAAACCACCACCACAAAACTAAATGAACTCAATGGCAAATGTAAATCCATTAGTAAGAAATAATAGAACATGTTACTCTCTCTTGAGGAAAGAAAGCACACTCTTTTGAGGGTATGCTTTCCCAGCTAACAGTGAACACTCTTGGCTGTTAATTAGCATAGTGATAAAGCAGGAAAAGTAATACTCTTCATTATTAGCAATACATTCTCCCATTTTCTATTCATCAAGGCAGGGAAGTGACAAAAACATGAAGAGGCCTGGATTTTCATGGATCAACAACAAAATAAGGAGTAAAGGGTTGATTTATGGCATTAGCAAAGATACCAAAGTTAACACTTACTTTTGCAAAGGCTTCAAAAATGTCAAAAGAAAGTGGCAGCTGAGAAGCATCCTGTATTTCTTCTCTCATGAAATGTTGAAATGTCAATGCAAGTTGCCTGAGGCCCTCTTTCTTATCTTCAGTCAGTTTGTTAATATCTTTTTTAAACAGAAAATAAATAGCACTATCATACAGCGAACTTTCAGTGGATAATTTTCAGGTATTCAGTGGTAGCTATTAAGCCAGATATTTCCTGCCCTAGATTTCATGGGAGATGAAATCAGATGAAATCAGATGTTTGGCAGAAAACAACAAAATTCTATAAAGCAATTATCCTTAATTAAAAAATAAATTTTTAAAAATGCCTATCTTTTAATTTTTGACAGCTACAAGTCATTATATACACTTATCAGATAATTCTGCCAAATGTCATCTACAAAATAAGATCAAACACCTAGCAAAACAAAATACACACACCCACATAAAAAAACAATAAAACCAAAATCAGTAATGATGTCTGTTAGCGGATTGTCTACATCCTCCTGCACACATGCTCAAACCACCATAAATGCTTATTTCATCAGTGAATTTAAGCAGACTTTTTCATGAAACAGTTTACAATCAGGACATGACCGATTACCATTATCATTTTAAAGGCAAAAAAAAAAAAAAAAGAAACCCAGAAAGCAAAAATTGACAAGTTTGGTTAAATTAAGCTCAAATTGATGACATGTGTCAAGGAGAAAGTATATCATGAAGAAAACATGGATCAACCAAAGAAATCACATCTTCAAGCTCTTTAAAGAATGAATAAACAAGATATATAAAGTTTCCATTCAAACAGAAGGAGAAAGTTCCAAAGCCAGTATCACTCCTTGAAAAACTCAGTTTCGTTTATACCACAAAGGGTTGTGAAGGCTAAGAGTGCACAATTCAATTAATAACATTTGAGAGCACTTCACTTAAGGCAACATGGATGACACTGCTACTGAGCAGGGCTACTGTTCATAGCAAAACTCACTTTAAGAGATGTTAATTATCTCGCAGTAATGTAACAAGAAAAAATGACTAATTAGTTCTCTATTAAAACTTGAAAACATAGATCAAGACGAACTACACCATTACTCTGGTGCTCATGTCAGGTCTACATATTTTCTCTAAATTACTTGTGCAACAGAACAATTAAGCCAATGATTTCTTAAATAATAATTTATTATCATTGGCACTTAGGATTCCATAACCATAAATCTGGACTAGATCCTCTTATTTGTCTCCATCCAGAAATATTAAACTGTATAGCACATTTACTCCACAAGCTCTTGCTATTTTTGAGCTGAAGTCATTTGCAACTTCAGTGAAGAGGATCTGTGCCAATACGAAAGAAAGATAAACCTTACATTCACTAAACACTCGGATGCAAAGCCTCTCAGTGTTCTCAGGGAGGTTGGCCACTGCCATGGTAGCTCAGGAGCTGAACAACACTCAGTGCTGTCAGAGAGCCTAAGTCATCGGTACCTTCTATTTTCCATATTATCTAAAGGACCAGTGAACCTAAATGTTCCTTGGAGCCCCCCATTCATATTACTGTTCCCTGACATCAAAAAGAAGCCAAGAGTGGAATAAGAGCACACAGAGGGGAAAACAGGAGTGAAATTATTTTGTCACCTTGACTAAGGGTTATACTCCCCTCACTGCCTAACTTAAGACTCCTCTACAGCATTTCACAAACCCCTCTATGGCCAAAGCTACCCTGGAATAAATTAAATAAGCTAATGTGCCAGTCTACATAAAAACTTGAAAAGGTTTGTTGCCTCACAAACAGAGACAGAAAAACAAAGGCAAAAATAAAGCAGCTCATCAGCTCAGCAAATAAATTATAGAACTTTTAAAATGCTGATAGACAATCACTCACTTGATTCCAGATCATAAAATGAGTAAAGTTTTTCCGATTCAGAGGGTGTTTCTTGCATCTGTGAAGAAAGAAGGAAAACACCAAAAACAATTTAAAGTGTCCAATATATACATGAATATGTTTAGATATCTTTAGATATTTAAATGCAAGTCTGTTAAAAAGACAATTTTCTATATATTCCTTCTCTTCATCATGTTAAAATGTATTGCAACTTGACCCACCAGTTTAATTTCTAAACACAAAATCCTTTTACAAAAAGTTTCCATACTTTTATTTTTTCCCCAGTTCTACCACTGACTTGTGTCATTGCAAGGATTTTATTACTAATCATTACAGAAAAGCAAAGATAGATGAATGAAAATAAGAGTTTATTATAAAATGTGCAACCTTGGGCATGTTACTTAACCTTGAGGCAAGAGGAGTCAATTTCCTTATGTGAAACACACATAAGAAGTAATGTATAACACTGAGTTGTTGTGGTATAAAATATGTTCAACATATAAAGCAATTAGCACATGGCCTGGAAATAGTAAATGCCCAATAGAAGGGAGCAATCATTATAACTACTTTTTATTAGATTCTGCTCAGGAGGTTGGGGGTGGAGATTGAGAACTAGTACCTTGGGTGATTCTGAAATAACCTATTTCTGCTCTAACAGTGGTTCTCTATCTTTTCAATATTAATAAAGTTGACAAAGTTCAAACTCAAATATATTATTATACTTTTAGTATCAAGTAATTAAAGGAATGCATAATAACAAAGTTACTTTCAATTTACGAAAGCTTTGAAATAAATATGTGTACTATTGAGTTTAGTTCAATACAATATATACATTTGAAAATAGCAGTAAGTATATGTAACAGATGTTGTATAATCAGTCTAAAGACAATACCCATTTGGTATTCTAAATTCATCTTTCAGTACTGATGTAGCTGATACAAAACACTGCACTGGTTTTAGGTATATACTTTTACATTCCTAAAAACCCCTATAAAATTTTATTGCCAAAGAAGTTAATAAACAACAGGATAGAATAGAGCTGAAGCTTGCAATAAAGAGATACACGCTAAAGCCTGGGAAAAACAAAAGCTGAATCCACTAGCCACTTTGGCAAAGTAGGAAAAGGGATGGGAGAAACAATTTCAATGGATGTTAGCTTTTTTAAAAGAAAAAAAAGCACTCTTCCTTGAATCATCTAATTAAAATCTCACTTAAAGAAGCAACCCAAAAAATGATATACTTGCCCTGTGCGTTAGTTCTCAGGAGAACAACAATAAAGGCAACGTAACAGGAATCACTAACATCTCATGCCCCAAACATGGGACCTTATGTCTCCATTCCTAAGAGAACACATACAGGGCCTTCAAAAATGGGGCCATGCACTTCATCACTGCCACCAATGTTGTGATTAATAGAAAATAGCAAGTTTTGTCTTAAGATATTTCCTGGAATAATCCACCTACTTTAATAAAGATTTAAATTTAGCCTTAAATATGACTACTACAAATAATTGCAAGTGCTTATGTTAAGTTAAAACCCAAGCATATTTCACAAGTTTTATACTCACAAGTTTGAAAACAACTCTGCCAAGTAGTCGGACAGAGTCAGGGGGATATCTGGGTTTGCAGCTTTTAAGGCATTTGCATTCTCGCTTGTGGTCCTGCCAAGCTTTTTTCTGTTAAGACAAGAGTGAGGAGGGCATATAAGACATAAAAATCTCACTTTCGTTTATATGGGTTTTGAATGTTGAGAGTCATCAACATTAACTTAATTTTAATAGCCTAAATGTAAGTGCAAATAGGAAAGGAAAGCAATATTCTAGTACTATTATGATCCAGGATTTAGTATGCAATTACCAAGCATGGATATCAAAAGCTTCCATTTCACCTTTATCCTTTATTTGCCCCGTGGTTATTACCTGGCTGGTAGCATCCAAAGAAAGAATGATTATGTCTTTCTTAATAATTCATAAGATAGTCTCCTAGGTGATTAAATAGGATTCTTAATAGACAGTGATTTTGAATACAAAAAGAAAACATCACTCCAACTTAGAAAATAAAACACATGGTTCAGAAAAATCAGAACAGGACAGATAGCTATCTGAATTTCTGTGCTGCTATAGTAAGTACAGAAATATCAGGAGGGCTAACAAAACTTTTAAAAATAGAAAAATCCTTTTGTTTTTTAAGATAACATAGAAAGGAGTTATTAGCTAAAATGACCAAAGGCTATTTTTACTCAGAACGGTCTTGGTTTATTTATGGTGTCCTGGCCTAATTATTAACATCCTGAAATGTTAATGGTTGGGATTGCACAGTCACTTAGCCCAGAGTCCTAGCCATGTGCTGGTGGGGTAAAGAGACCACAGAGCCAGTCACCAACATCGAAACACTAGGAGGGAGAGGACTAAATGGAGGGACGTTGTCCTCGAGTCTGAATGCCATGACTCCCTTTATATGGGACTGCTTCTCTATGGAAATATAATCCAGGGTGTCTAATATCTAACCCTGGTGAGAGGGAGACCACTAGACCAAATATCTAATATTTCTTTTCCAAATGAGAGCTGTAAGTTCTGCTTGTGAAATGCCTCATGCTCACATTGTCTTCTTTCAGAGATTATAAATCTGCTTCCCAGATGCTGCCTAGGAAATCCCCCTATAAGAGATCTCTCTTTTCCACTTAATAGCACAACATGCAGCATAACCAAACCAGTAGCTGCAGCTACTCTGAAGCTGTGACTCAGATTCAAGTTCAAGCCAGCATTCTGCTCAGAAAGACTGCCTGTGCCAGTTTGCTGGGTGAAGGCGCAGTTTGTCCACCACTATCTCCTAGTAAACCAAACCTTGGAGACATTGTTTACAAGGGTTACATCATTTCTTTTATCAACTCTACTCACAATTGCCTCATTTCATTCCTTCTTATTCACTATGGCGATGCTCTTAATGTGATTTTTTTTTAAGTATTTATACTTAGTGTGTGTGTGTGTTCATTCGCTCATTCGTGTTCAACCCTTTGTGACCCCATGGACTATAGCCTGCCAGGCTCCTCTGTCCATGGGATTCTCCAGGCAAGAAAACTGGAGTGGGTTGCCATTTCCTCCTCCAGGGGATCTTCCCAGGGATGGAACCTGCATCTCTTGCATCTCCTCCATTGGCCGGTAAATTCTTTACCACTGTGCAACCTAGGAAGCCCCATTTACACTTGCCTCATTTCCAAATAAAAATGAATGTTTCAGAGAGAGGTGCGTATGAGATAAGATTATAAAATTAGAAACAAAATGTAATGTTAAAATTATGGGGGAAAAAGTATTCTAGCATTACTTAGCATTCTACAGTGTGTTAGACACATGGCTAAGCAATTAAAAAAGATTTCACTTGATTTTCACAATAATCCAAATGGTAGATATTATCCTTATACTAAAGATGATGAAAGTAAGGCTCAAGAGCTGGAATCTAACTACCAAGCTACACAAATATACAGAGAGAGAGTATAAATTCTTAGCAAGCTAAACAGGAAAGAGAAGTAACGATCGCGCTTGTGCACTCCATTTATATGAGGTGCCTTACAGGCAAGGCAAAAAGAAATCATAATTCTCATCTGACAGAAGAGAAAAACGCATAGATTTACCAAGTATTAAATCACAGGAGGGACTTATTCCAAGAATGCTAATCAGTATACTGGACAATGTGACAATAGCTCACAACACAATGGCCTTTCATAGAGCTGCTTCTAATGTCAATAGAATACAACTCAGAGAAGACAAGATTTCCATTGCTTCGGGGGCTAACCTTGGACTATAATTAGTAAGCATCAATGTGCTGTAAGATCCCTAAAATAAATATGGTTTCACTGTCAAATAAGTTTGAAAAACATTTCATATTGTAGAACCTGCTTAGAGATTCAAAATACTTTTAGCCTACTAAAAGTTCTAAAATGCTCTGTATTTCAGAAACTTACATAAATAAGTTAATACAGAGTTTCCCGTTACTGTTATTACCATCCTTTGGGAAGTCAGGTTGGGGTATATGGACTCAGAGATACCTGTACACTGTCTTTCCTTCAGCTGGTCTTTGAATGAGGGTGGGTAAGCAGACATTCACAGTCATTCTCACTGACGGGGAACTAGAGCATGGATGTTTTTGATTATTGATTGAGGAGAGAACCATAGCTTTGGTGCAAGAGTTTTCATTTGATACTGAAAGTGTCTGGCTGGAAAAGAACTGCAACTAGTAAAATAAGGCTGAGATAATGGATTAAATGATCTTAAGAGCAGATTTTAATTGACACTTAACTGTTAGAGATCACCCATAACTTTCATATTAAAACCTCCAGTTTTGAGCAGCTCAGCCTTTTGGAAGCTTACCAGGGAAAGGCAACTACAACATGTACCCCAGGTAACAAACCAACAGATCTGTTAGATGACATTAGTTAGAATGAAGCTTCTAAATTTTAGAAAACTCTTGGAAAAAATGACTTTATTTCTTTAACATAATTAAAATGAGTTTTTATTCTCAGCAATAATTAGAAAGTAGACAATATATCTCTTAAGGCTATTCCTAGATCATTGCACAGAAACTTTGGACAATGTACTTATTTTCCAAACTTGCTTCAGCAAAAAAAAGAAGTTCATTATTTTCATCTTAAACCAGATCTATATAAACATGGAAGGTAATCATACCACTAGAAACCATGATACTAAAAACTATGTTTTTAAAACATTAATTGTAGGCTTACCGTAGGCTTACTAATAGAAACAAACCACAAGAAAAAGTTTAAAAAGAAATCTTTTAAGCAACTGCATTTGACTTCGAAGAAAACCTCACGTGAACTCATACAAAAACATTAGGCATCATCTTCACTCTACAAACTTTAACCAAGGAGTGCAGCTCGCCAGGCTTCTCTGTCCATGGAATTCTCCAGGCAAGAATAATAGAGTGGGTAGGCATTCCCTTCTCCAGGAGATCTTCCCAACCCAGGGATTGAACCCGGGCCTCCCATATTGCAGGCAGACTTTTTTTACCATGTGAGTCATCAGATGGAGACCTCAAGGACACATTACATAAGGACACATACACATTACATATCCACCCCTTTCTCAAAGATAAGCCCTTGATCTACTTTTTCCTCTTTTCTTCTATTACTACAAACACAGCGTACAATAAGATTTTATTCACAACACTAACTGTAATGTTTTCTGTTCTCATAGTTGAAAATCAACAATAAAGTATAGTAAGCACAAATTAGCATGAAAGACAAAGGAAATTAAAATACTGAATTAAGAAACAAAGGCGAAACCAGAATTCAAAGAGACACGTGTACCCCAATGTTCATTGCAGCACTGTTTATAATAGCCAGGACATGGAAGCAACCTAGATGTCCATCAGCAGATGAATGGATAAGAAAGCTGTGATACATATACACAATGGAGTATTACTCAGCCATTAAAAAGAGCACATTTGAATCAGTTCTAATGAGGTGGATAAAACTGGAGCCTATTATACAGAGTGAAATAAGTCAGAAAGAAAAACACCAATACAGTATACTAATGCATATATGGAATTTAGAAAGATGGTAATGATAACCCTGTATGCAAGACAGCAAAAGAGACACAGATGTATAGAACAGTATTTTGGACTCCGTGGGAGAGGGCAAGGGTGGGATGATTTGGGAGAATGGCATTGAAACATGTATAACATGTACAATGGCATTGAAACATGGTGAAACGAATTGCCAGTCCAGGTAACGACATGCATGACACAGGATGCTCGGGGCTGGTGCACTGGGATGACCCAGAGGGATGGTATGAGGAGGGAGGTGGGAGGGGGGTTCAGGATGGGGAACATGTGTACACCCATGGCAGATTCATGTTGATGTATGGCAAAACCAATACAACATTATAAAGTAATTAGCCTCCAACTAAAATAAATAAATTTATATTAAAATAAAAAAAAGAAACAAAGGCAAGGAGAGAAGAATTTTAGATAGGGCAAAAAAGAAATTAAGACATCTTTGACTCAACTCCATGTATAAGTACATGTATGACTCAAAAACAACTTCAGAGTATATACATTTTCATATAGTTTATAGTGTTTATATTGATTCAGCATATAAACTGATGAACTAAACCCAATGGTTTTCAGTGGGAGTAATCCTAAACTTGGGAGTTTAGGATTTTATTGGGGGTATTTTTGTTTGTTTGTCAAGGGGCCAGAAATGCTAGACATCCTGCATAAGACTGTCCCATACAATGAAGAACTGTTCCAAATCCAAAAGGACTTGTAAATGTCTGATCAGACTTCCTAGAAAGGTGACAAACTTGTTCATAATTATCTGAGCCCAATCTCCTTTGTTTATATAAAGACATTTTTACGTACTTTTAATAGCACTGAATTCTCTAGGGAAATTAAGGTAAGATTGCATTTAAGAATTAAATGCTACACAATTATTCAATATTTCACAAAAGCATCCCACTGAAGCCAAAAACAGCTTTGGTATGTGTGTTAACCAACAAAACACATTTTCTGATCTGCATTTTGCAACTTCCCTTTGCACAGTGACTCTGTACAGGTACAAGTATATGACTTCTTAATTATGTCTTCTAGTCTAGTCACACCTGAGCACTTACACACAAAAGTATATATTATTGTAAGTTATTTTAATGCTCATTTTTCTTTATGTTCCAGTTATGGCATTTATATTGATATTGAATTTTGAAAGATGTAACTAGGTAGACTGTATTACCTAAGAAATTTCATTTCAGGATAGTAGAGACGACAATATAGTAACTGTCTTAGAAAGATGGAGATAGGCCTGAAAGAGCTGAAAACCCCAGATCTAGAACAATGCTACAGGTACACATCCAAAACGCACATAAGAAAATATTTTAAAATACACAGCCTGGGACACATCCCACAGAATCTCACAGTATTGCTGAGATAGAATCTGATGTCTAAATTGTTTTTAATCACTGTGGCAGATTTCATGTGCAGCCAATATTGAAAAACCACTGAGCTAGGCTAAATTAAAAAGGGGGGTCACCATATATACAAGATAGATTAAAACTATAAAATACTATTCTATACTTAACTATTGTCTTACAGGAATTAATATTTTTTTTGTAATGAGGTGGGAAAGAGTTTCTAAAGCAGGACATAAAACCTAGAAACCATAAATGAAAAGATGCATATGCTAAAAAACATAAAAATAAATAACTTCTATATCAGAAAGAAGAAAACCTAATACCTCAAATATGGTTGAAAAATAAAGAACAACTAGGAAAACAAAATCTAAACTATGTATATGGATAGTGTTAAATGTCTCCAAAATAGAAGGAGGTCTTATAAAATAAATAAGAAAAGGGTGAATATTTCCATAAAATTAGGGGGAAAAAAGTGAAAGATATGAAGGGAAAATTCATGCCTAAAAAAGAAAAGCCAATAAACAAAAAAAAAAACAAAAAAAAAAACCAAACCAGTGATCAAAGAAATGCTAATAGACACAAAATATAATGGGTGACCCATTAGTGTGCTAAAGATAAATGAAAATAACTGTATTCAAAAGCTTCTAGGGTGTAGGCAAGTGAGGACTCTCTAACTCATCATTAGAATTATAAGCTTCCCTAATCTTTCTGATGAGTGTTTGGTAGAGAACATCAGAATTTTTAATGTGCATTTTGCTGGCATAGAAGTAATATTTACAATGTGATTAACCCTAATTTAAATGATATACATAAATAAGCTGAAGAATGCTCACTGTAGATTTGTTAAAATATTAGAAAATTGGCACTAATTTTCCAGTTTTTCCTATAAGAAAAAGCCAATTTTGTTCTTCCCTGTATAGTTTCCCAATACTGTTATCTTTTACAAATATTATACACTATATTTATAAGTAGAAGCAAACATAATTATCTTTCTTATATCTAGTAATGGTGATTCAGGGAGAAGCATTTTTATATGAAAGAGAAAAAAGTAAAATCACTATTAATAAACACAACTTCTTAACGTTTGTTTATTTTGGAAAACCTGGTTGTAACTCCAATAATCCCTTAAATGTATTAATTTTTAAATATTAAAAAAATGCTTCAATAAATTCTTTCATAACAGCAAATAAATCTTTTGTAACACAAAGAATAAGTAAACTCACAAATTTTTAAATATCATTATTTTATTTTGGAGCTCCCCATGTGGCACTAGGAATAAAGAACCTGCCTGCAAATGCAGGAGACACGAGATGCAGGTCCGATCCCTGGGTCAGGAAGATCCCCTGGAGTAGGAAATGGCAACCCACCTCCAGTATTCTTTCCTGGGGAATTCCATGGACAGAGGAGCCTGGAGGGCTAAGTCCATGGGGTCATAAAGAGTTGGACATGACTGTACCATGCATATAAGAGGTGTGCAATAGATATCTGATGATTTAATCTAAAATAAGTACCATTTAGGAGATATAACTTACTATATATTTATTACTGTTTATTTTAAATGTAGGCCATCCAAAAAGATCAGGAAAATCCCTAACAATCCTTGCTCTGACCCAGTCTCAGATGGTCTTGATTGCTTAATTACGAAAGGAGAGGACTGATGAAATGTTAGGACAGGAAGAGAAAATCCATTTATTTCTTCTTTCTTACACAAAACAACCTTTATGCTATTATCGTAATGTTTTCCTCCCTGAGTTGGACACAAAGCTACTACAGCTTAATAACCCACTTAAATACTATTTAACATTGAATTTTGGTTGGATTAAATACTTATTTTAGGGCAGCTTATTATTTTGTGGGATAGCCTGTGGGAAGGGTCGATAAATATTGAGCCCAGCCTGGGTAAAATACATCTGATTTACAACTAAGGGCTCACTAGACATTTATTCTGTAACTGGACTGGATCCAATCATCTCTAAGGCAGCTTCTCAATGATTAAAAAAAAAAAAACCCTATGATTCTGTAACATCCATTTCTAACGAATATGTGAATTATGTCAAAAAGGCATGAAACCTCTTCGTGCATGCATGCTAAGTAAGCTTCAGTTGTGTCGACTCTGTGCAAACCTATGGACTGTAGCCAGCCAGGCTGCTCTGTCCCTGGGATTCTCCAGGCAAGAATACTGGAGTGGGTTGCCATGCCCTTCTCCAAGAGATCTTCCCAACCCAGGGACTGAACCTGTGTCTAACGTCTCCTGTATTGGCAGGCGGGTTCTTTATCACTAGTGCCACGTGGAAAGCCCCTGAAACCTCCTCATGTGAGACTTATGAAAATTTGGAATGGTATTTTCCTCAGATTTGGGGTCATTTAAAGATGAAGGAAATTGGCTTAAACTGTGGAAAATTTTTTAAGCCAGCTTATTCAACAAGTTCATTTATGATTGATAACCACTATTAGCCACAATTAATAACCATTAATATGCACAATCATCTACAGTTTGTCTCCCATGAGCAAACTTAGGATATCTGAGTTGCCATGTGACTTGCAGGAAAGAAAGAGGACCCAACAGTATTCCATTCACTTGTAACCTCTTAATGGCAAATAAATAATACCTTCTTCACACTTCAAATGTGGTACACTAATGAACTGCAGGTTGACAGATGTCTGAAGACCTGAAAAGCTGGAATCTGGGAAAAGAAAACTGGAAAGCTAAGCAGTCTGTGTAACAAGCTACAGTTGACTGACAGGTATTGATTAAAATCTTGCATAAATTCTCCTTAGAGCACGCTAGAGACCTCGTGATAGACATTAGACTTACCACTTTAAAAGCTTTCTGGATACTGCATCAAACGTAGAACAAGAGTGTCTTCCCACTGCCTTAATCAAATTAGACAGATAGGGCCAAATATAAAGACAGAGTAAGGCAAGAGGATGGTTACAGGGCAAAAAGTTGACAAAATTAATAAATAATTACTCCTTAGGAAAATGGGGATTACAGTCTCCAGGTTAATTAAGGAACGTCATAATAAATAACAACATGTGTCCCAAAGTAAGTCAATCACCATCTAATAACAGGTTCAGGTCAAATCCATTCTGACACCTACTTTTGGAAAGTTTTGTTGAAACAGCCACATTCACAGCTTACACTCGCTCTTTTCATACTACAACAACAGAGTTGAAGAACTGTGACAGAAATCTTACAATCCACAAAGCACGCACAAGGAGGTTCATGCCCTTTTGACATAATTCACATATTTGTTAGGAATGGATATTACAAAATCATAGATCTTTTATCATTTATAAAAAATAAACAATGTTTATTATCTGGCCCTCCACCAAAAAAGTTTGCCAACCTCTGACCTACTGAGAGGTCATATCAAGATGGAATGGTGCAATAGACACATTTTATCTGGAAGGGCAAAATAAATAGTTCTCTACACACTTCCAATTTTCCTTGAAAGAAATCTCCATGCTAGATTAATTGAAATGTCAATGCTGAGTTCTAGTGGAACATGGCAGATGGGCACATGCATTTTATCTCCCCAACACAAGTAATCTATCAAGTTTTTAACTCCCAAAGTAAACCAGAAGGGCCATCAGTGGATGAAGGGTTTAACCTCTTTTCTTTAAGTCAGAAAGTGAGGGTAAGAGGACAGGCTAAAGAAACAGGACAAATGAGGCTGCCTCAAAGTGGCTGGTAAGTTTTTGAGTTCAGTTCAGTTCAGTCACTCAGTTGTGTCCAACTCTTTGCAACCCCATGAATCGCAGCACGCCAGGCCTCCCTGTCCATCACCAACTCCTGGACTTCACTCAGACTCACGTCCATCGAGTCAGTGATGCCATCCAGCCATCTCATCCTCGGCCGTCCCCTTCTCCTCCTGCCCCCAATCCCTCCCAGCATCAGAGTCTTTTCCAATGAGTCAACTCTTCGCATGAGGTGGCCAAAGTATTGGAGTTTCAGCTTTAGCATCATTCCTTCCAAAGAACACCTAGGACTGATCTCCTTTAGAATGGACTAGTTGGATCTCCTTGCAGTCCAAGGGACTCTCGAGAGTCTTCTGCAACACCACAGTTCAAAAGCATCAATTCTTCAGGGCTCAGCCTTCTTCACAGTCCAACTCTCACATCCATACATGACCACAGGAAAAACCATAGCCTTGACAAGACAGACCTTAGTCGGCAAAGTAATGTCTCTGCTTTTGAATATGCTATCTAGGTTGCTCATAACTTTTCTTCCAAGGAGTAAGCGTCTTTTAATTTCATGACTGCAGCCACCATCTGCTGTGATTTTGGAGCCCCCCAAAATAAATTCTGACACTGTTTCCACTGTTTCCCCATCTATTTCCCATGGAGTGATGGGACCGGATGCCATGATCTTCTTTTTCTGAATGTTGAGCTTTAAGCCAACTTTTTCACTCTCCTCTTTCACTTTCATCAAGAGGCATTTTAGTTCCTCTTCACTTTCTGCCATAAGGGTGGTGTCATCTGCATATCTGAGGTGATTGATATTTCTCCCGGCAATCTTGATTTCAGCTTGTGTTTCTTCCAGTCCAGCGTTTCTCATGATGTACTCTGCACAGAAGTTAAATAAGCAGGGTGACAATATACAGCCTTGACGTACTCCTTTTCCTATTTGGAACCAGTCTGTTGTTCCGTGTCCAGTTCTAACTGTTGCTTCCTGACCTGCATACAGATTTCTCAAGAGGCAGGTCAGGTGGTCTGGTATTCCCATCTCTTTCAGAATTTTCCACAGTTTATTGTGATCCACACAGTCAAAGGCTTTGGTATAGTCATTAAAGCAGAAATAGATGTTTTTCTGAAACTCTCTTGCTTTTTCCATGATCCAGCGGATGTTGGCAATTTGATCTCTGGTTCCTCTGACTTTTCTAAAACCAGCTTGAACATCAGGAAGTTCACGAGTTAGTTACCTTCAAAATCTTCAACTCCTGTCAAGCAGAACTCAAATAAGAATCCAGAATTGAAGACAATGTATGGGGCAGAGAATGGGATTAAGAAGTGACTGAAAAAGAAAGTATTAACCAGAAGTGTATACAAGAGAGTCCCAAAACATCTCCTTACTACTGGCATGATTTTGAGTAAGTTGTAAACTTGAATGCAATGCTAAAATTATCTCTGATCCAGATCACTGCTTTTACTTTCTGCTTGGTCTTCCTTCCCTCATGCTCACTCCCTTATAAGTGTTTCCTCAAACAGCAGTCTCATTCTTTGAGTGGCTTATGGTTGTGGTCACTTTATTAGAGAGGAAGAAATAAGATCTATGCATGCTTAATAGTTGTGGAGTGAGCAATATTTTTTAAAGAATGCATTGTTACTGATGCTGCTAAGTCACTTCAGTTGTGTCCGACTCTGTGCGACCCCATAGACGCCAGCCCACCCAGCTCTGCCGTCCCTGGGATTCTCCAGGCAAGAACACTGGAGTGGGTTGCCATTTCCTTCTCCAATGCATGAAAGTGAAAAGTGAAAGGGAAGTCGCTCAGTCATGTCCGACTCTTAGCAACCCCATGGACTGCAGCCCACCAGGCTCCTCCGCCTATGGGATTTTCCAGGCAAGAATACTGGAGTAGGGTGCCAAGAATACATTAAGATATAATTATATTACAATAAAATGTGTCCACTTAAGAGTATAGTTTGATGTGAATAACACCAAAATTAAGATATAGAATGTTATTACTCCCAAAAGTTCCTTTGTGGGCCTTCACATTCAAGCCCTCCATCCCCAACAACCAGAGATATGGTCTCCATTATTACAGACTATTTGTGTCTGTTCCAGAACACACTACTACTCTCCATCTGGCTTTATTGCCTCTGTAAAATGTTTCTGGGATTCAGTCATGTTGCTACATGCATCACCAGCTCTTGTTGATGGCTGAGAAATAGTAAATTACGTGTGTATCTATGTATATGCACACACGCACACGCAAATACAAATACACACACACCTACCTAGGAGCAGAATGCTAGGTTAGTCGGTAAGTATACATTTAACACTTTTAGAAGCAGTTTTCCAAAGCAGTTGTAACATCTCACATTCCCACCAGCAGAGTATGAGGTTCCAGTTGTTCTACTTCCTTATTAGCACTTGGTATCATCGGTCTTTACCATTTTAGCCATTCTAGTGGGTACATCAGAGAAGGCAATGGCACCCCACTCCAGGGACCTCTATGGGGTCGCACAGAGTCAGACACGACTGAAGCAACTTAGTAGTAGTAGTAGCAGTAGTAGTAGTGGGTATGTAACGGTATCTCATTGTGCTTTTCATTTTCATTTCTCTGATGACTAATGATATTAAGCCTTTTTTCTGTAAATCTCACTGAAGTGTCTATTCAAATCTTTTGTCCACTTTTCTGTATTATCTTACTGTTGAATTGCAAGCACTGTTTAAAAATTATAGATACAACTCTTTGGTCGGATATATATGAATTACAAACATTTTCCCCAGCTTGTGGCTTGCCTTTTCATTTTCAACTTTGCTCTAGTCCACTTTATCCGTATGTCTTATATAGTTAGTGCTTTCTGTGTCCAGCCTGAGAAACTTGACCTAGGAAATTCAAAGATTTTTCTCCTAAGTTTTCTTCTATAAGTTTTATACCTCTGGCTTTTACATTTAACCTGGTAATCTACTATGAGACTTTGGCAGGGGAGGGGGTGCTGAATATATATCAATTCTTCTCCATATGCATATCTGTCACTATTTGTTAAAGATCATCCTTCCTGATTAATTCTTTATGTGGTATATCTTTTCATTTTGATGAATGCTTGAATTCATTTATTTCAGCTTGTTTTCAATATTAGGATTAAAAAACTTAAATCAGATACCCACACCCACACACACAGAAGACTATCCTTTCTACACTGAATTACCTTGGCACCTCTGCAGAAAATAAACTGGCTATACATGTGTGGGATTGTATTTGTTTTTAAATTTTTTCTATATATTATGATGTTTTGACATCTTAAAAACCTTTCTGGCTGGAGAGAGGTTACCCATTCCAGAGCTAGACAATTCTTGTGCATGAGTGCTAAGTCACCTCAGTCATGTCCAGCTCTGTGTGATGCTATGGACTGTAGCCCACCAGGTTCCTCTGTCCATGGGATTTGCCAGGCAAGAATACCGGAGTGGGTTGCCATGCCCACCTCCAGGGGATCTTCCTGATCCAGGGATAGAACCCACATCTCTAATGTCTCCTGCATTGGCAGGTGGGTTCTTTACCACTAGTACCACCTAGAAATAGACAGCAAAAGGCTCAGCAGGTAGCATGCCTTTGATATGCAGACTAACCAATCAGAGACCTACTTCGTCCATCTGCTTTAAAATTCAGAGTCAGGTGGGCCACTAGCGACCACTCCTATAGCTCAAATCTCCCTGGAATTATTCAAATTAGCCAGTCTGAAACTGTTTATCTCACCCTTCCTGGCCCTTCCTGCGGAAACCTTACTAAAGGCGCTAGCCTCTAATTTCCCCCCTCTTCTCCTTTCTGCCTCCTAACCACTCTGAGGCTCCCCCCATTTGATCCCGTGTGGCAATTCATGCTCCTGTTTCTAGATATATGAGTGTAATAAACTGTTTTTCCTGAGCCTCTCCAAGTCCCCTCTTGTGGCCACAACTACCTATCACAAAAAGCACACAGAACAGGGCCTATTCCTGAACTCTCTCTTCTATTCATTGTGCTGTATGTCTATCCTAAAACCATCGTCGTCATTACTGCAGCTTTAGCATGTTTAAATCAAGCGGTCTACACCCTGAAACTTTGCTCTCCTTTTAATAAAGGACTCAGTTTAAGTCTTCCGCATTAACACATAAATTTTAATCAGCTATCAATCTTTGGGACTTTGAGTAGGATTGCACAGAATCTAAATCTAGAAAGCGATATTTTGAAATCACTTATTTGTAACTTTTTATTGATTTTGAATTTTTAAAATTAATGCTTAAATTTAAACTTCGGGTTCTAGAACAGCATGCAATTATCATTAACCTTGAAAACATAAGAGCAAAGGTACAACTAGCAAACTATGGAAAATGGAGTGACAGAGATGAGGAGAGAGTGGGAATATTAGCATCTTCACCTTTAACGCAGGGAATCAAGAGATACTGTTTAGAATTGATAAAACATGGATGGGGGCTTGCACACGACATTTAAAGTTACAAGAAAAAGAATTTAACCTAATAAACATATAATAGTTATCACAATGCTAACACAGCAAGAGCAGATTTTTTTTTCCACCTAAAACTGGGCCTATTACACTCGCTTCCCCATGTCAGTAAAGAGAATCATCTACCCAATTTTTAAAGCCAAAAGCGAAGGAGTCATTCTTGATTCTTCTCTTTCCCATCTCCATGTTCACTTCCCCTACAACTTTTTCATACAGTCTAATCCCCCGCAATCTGAGCCAGTTTGCCTATTCCAGTTGCCTATTCAGTACCTCCATGCAGATGTTTAATGGGTACAGACTAAACATGTGTATAATTCTCCCCTTAGAACCTGTTCTTCACAAAGATTTCTGTAAGTCACTAATTAGCACCACATTCACCCATCGTTGTTCCAGCCAGAAACTTAAAAGTCATATGTCTGACTGTTCTTTCTGTCTAACCTCTTACATCTAATCTATCGACAAATTCTTTTAGCTACACCTGCAAAATGTCTCAAGGTCAATGATTTCTTACCACCTCTACTGCTACCACTCTAACCCAAGCCATCAGAGCTCTTGACTAGACCAATGCCTGACATGCTGAGTTCTCAACTTGAATGAATATATGAATGAATGAGCATCCATGAGCAAACTCAGTCAGTTCCCAGTCAGTCCTTCAAAAGATATCGCAAATCTAACCAGTTCTCTTTGCTGTTACTACTCTAGTCCTATCAACCATCATACAGAAACCAGACTACTATAATCAACTGTAGAAAAACCTCTAACTGGTTCCTCTGTCTCTACCCCTGCCTCCTATATCCTGTTCCCACAGCAGCCAGAAAAATTACTTTAAAATTTCAATCAGACCATAATACTAATCCCCATTCCCTTCTCAGAACCCTACAGTAGCAGCTCATCACACAGAAAACAAAATGCTTATTTTTAGCCATAGAAAACAATGGCCTCATAACCTGACTCCTCCTATCTCTCTAATCTTATCTCCTATAAAACTCTCTTTGTTGTTCACTCTGGTTCACTATACTGGCCTTCCTGTCCTTCACTGAACACACCATATTCACTCCTGCTTTTATGTTTGATGTACATCCAACCTGAAATTTCTTTCTCCAATATTCACATGTCTTGATTACTTCTTTTAGGTCTCCACTCAACTCCTGAGAGGTCTTAGATAGAGAAATATTTATCTCCCTATAGACATATATGAATATATCTCTTTTTCAGTATTATATATTAGATATATAGAGAGAAGATAAATATAGATAGGTGTATGTATATATGTGTATATGTATATACATACATACATACTTATATCAAAATAGACTCCCAATCCCTATCATTTTCTCTTACCCCCTTTATTTTATGCATAAAAATAAGACAGTATTATATATCTGTCTCACAAGGAAAATGAAAGCTCCATAAAGGCAAGGATTTTCTGCGTCTTGTTCAAGAATACTCTGTCAGGGAGATGGAAGGGAGATTCTGGAGGGAGGGGACATGGGTACACCTATGGCTGATGTTTGACAGAAAACAACAAAATTCTGTAAAGCAATTATCTTTCAATTAAAAATAAATAAGGTGGCAAAAAAAAAAATTCAGTGTCAGAGTCAAGAAAAGTCCTGCCATCAGCACTACTATTTGCTGAGTAAATTAATAGATGAATGAATGATCAAGTCCTTCAAGTCTTAACTCACTGGTCTCACCTCCAACTGCTTTTTTTCCCATACAATTAATTTTGTTAAGATCTTAGTTTTTAGAGCAGTTTTAAGTTCACAGCAAATTGAGAGGAAAGTATATAAAGTTCCCATGTATCATTTGCCCCTAGGCACATATAGCCTCCTCTGTTACCAACATCCCCATCACAGTGGTGCATGTGTTAAAACTGATGAACTTATGTTGACACAACATTACTACTCAAAGGCCACAGTGTACACTAGGGTTCACTCTTGGTGTTGGAAATCCTTTGTAATAGTGGTTGGGAGGCTATTTTTATATATGTATAAGAGATCATTTTCATTTTTTTATATGAATTTGTGAAGCTGTTTACATCCAGCTTCTTTTCATTTCTCTAAGATAACAAGCTTTTTCCTACTTCAGTGCCTTTACATTCGCTATTCCTTTTACATTAAAAAAATCTGCTCATGGCTGATTCATATCAATGTATGGCAAAAACCACTACAATATTGTAAAGTAATTAGCCTCCAATTAAAATAAATTAATTAAAAAAAAGAAATCTGTTCCCAGACGTTTCCAAAACTAGGTACTTTTAGATTCCAGGCCAGATGTCACCTCTACAGGAAGTCCCTTTGTAACCAGCCATGCAATGGCAAGTTAATACTCAGCCAAATCATACTCACTTATATTAATACAATCACGGCATTTGTTACTGTCTCCTCACCCCTATAAACTTTATAAAAGATAGGGCCTTGTTTACTTGTTCACTGCTAACTGCCCACCACTCTAATTCCAATTTACAACAGTGACTAGCTAGCAGATACTCAGTGAATATCTGTTGGATAAACTCTGGAAGAATGGAGGATCCTGATATAGCTATGCAAGAAGAAGGACAGGAAGGAGATGCCTGTCTGTCTTCTTGCATAGGTAAGGTAAGCTTACCTATTCTTCTTGAAAAGGTAAGCTACATTCCCTGTCCATCAGAGCAGAAAGTTAACAGATAATATCTATACTGGTGAATCAAAAAATATTACTATGTCTCACTTGTACATGGAGTAAAAAAAAAAAAAAAAAAAAGAAAACTTACAGAAAACAAATAGGTAGGTATTTACCAGAGGCAGGAGACTGGGGAGGAGGTAAAGATGGTCAAGTGATACAAATTTCCACTTTATAAGAATTAAATAATTCCTGGGATGTAACATACAGGATAGTGACTATAGTTAACAATACTGTATTGTATATCTGAAAGTGATAAAAGAATAATCTTAAAAAATGTTCTCATCACAATAAAAAACATGATAATTACATGTGGTGATGGATGTTAACTAAACTTATTGTGATGATCTATCAAATATATACCTATCAAATCATTATGTTGTATATCTAAAATTAACACAGCATTAAATGTTATTTATATTTCCATTTAGAAAGAAATATTACTACAGATAGGTTATTTAGAGATGCTGTAATTTTTAAAATCTAACTCAACAATTATCACTAATGAAAGGTATTCATTCAATCATTCAATCACTCAACAAATCATACTACATCTGCAGCATAGAGCACACCCTCAAGGAGCCTGACGTCTAACTAGACACAGGAACTTAAACCCCTAAATTAACACAATTAGTTTTCTGTATGATAAAGAAAGAACACAAACTAGTTTCAGGGGGTTAGGAAAGAAGGGAGTGACATTTAATCCAAGTTCTAAAGGATAAATAGAAATTCAGTAGCTAGGGGGAGACTTCTGGTCTAGGTCCAGGAACTTCCATAGCCAAAGGCCCTGAAGTAAAAACATGGTAAAGTCTGTGAGTTTGAATTTCACCCTGAGGAAAAGGAGGGCCAGGGTCTAAAACTGGTGAGTGAGAGACTATGCTGGCATTTCCCTGGTGGCTCAGAGAGTACAGAATCTGCTTGCAATGCAGAAGTCCCCAGTTGATCCCTTGCTCAGGAAGATCCCCTGGAGAAGGGATTGGCTACCCACTCCAGTATTCTTGCCTGGAGAATTCCATGGACAGAGGAGCCAGGCAGGCTGCAGTCCATGGAGTCTCAAAGAGTCAGACACAATTGAGCAACTAACACTTTCTCTAGGGAAAAAAAAAATCACTCTGGTTCCTGTGTAGAAAATAGAAGCTGGCAGATTAAAGACTGCAGATAACCTTGGGAAAGAGATCATGGTAACGTGCACAAGAGTAGTTGTAGAGAAGCTAGAGAGAAGTGAGCCAGTGCAGAGCTTCAGGTGGAAGAATAAGCAGAACATGGTGGGGAATGGGATGCGGGGTTAAGAAGAATGTAAATCAGAGAGGATGACACCGTGGCACCTGGGACTGCTGAGTGGTTGGTGAGATTATTTACTAAGGTAGAAAAACACAGAGTAAAGCAGGTCTGGGGAAGATAACGCCCTCAGGTATAGATACACAAGATTTGAGACACCAAGCAGAGGTGCCTGGAAGATGTGGGTCTGGTGCTCAGGAGAAAGGAAGAGGCTGGAGATGGAGTTCTGAGAAAAATTAACACAGAGATGCCAATCGAAGCCATGGGAGTAGAGGGCATCATTCCACGGGCAAAACATAGAGTGAGATAAGAAAAGCTCAAGCCCGCAGAATGCTGTAGAAATCTAAAGTTAAACATGATCAAATAATTGTAACCTTTATACAGTATTCTTTTTCTGTTCACAATTAGACATGAAGTCAACTTCTCTACAGAGCACCCAGTGCATATCCTAGCAGCCTGAAGTCCAGTTCGGCTTTCTTCATTATCATCATTTTGGGTGTGACAACTCATTAAATCACCCTGCTAAGTGCTCACGAATGTGGGATTCATCAAAAACGAATCAAATCATTCTACAACTAAACATCAAATGCAAACTCAAAAATATTATTCACATTTTTAAAGAGGTCTATAATTACCAACATAAAATAGAGCCTCTTCCTGCTAATATAGTACTTTTAAAAAGTAGATAAACTGCAGTTTGACGTGGTACCTAGTGCTTATTTTGCTCAGCACTTAATTCAATTAGAAATGTACATATTGTGAATCAAATTAAATCCAACAGAGATGAAGTAATAACTGGTGAACCTGTCTGAAACTGGTTTATTTGCTATCAATTTTTGAGAATTGATACAAATTCTCTACAAATTTTGAGAATTTTTGTAAGAAAACTTAGCTTGCTCTTCCTCTTTGACTCATAACCATCAGTGATATTCTGATTATGCCAATATAGAAATAAAACTGGATCCCATATATAAGCCACAGCCCACCTACTACAATATCTGACACCCCATAACAGAGTCTACACAGAAGAATATAAACATTTCTGACACAGCAGTAAATATGTACATATGTGTATACTATGTATGAAACATATAGTAACAGTTTTCATGTATATCTTCCACTCACAAAACAAACACAAAGAGATTACCTCTGAAAAACAGAAGTAGGAATGGGGGAAGAACACTAGAGGAAGAACACGTTTTACATGGCAACCCACTCCAGTACTCTAGGGCGGAGCCTGGTAGGCTACAGTCCATGGGGTCGCAAAGAGTCAGACACGACTGAGTGACTTCACTTTCACTTTCAGTCTATAGTGTGCTAACTTTTATAATGCAAATGCATCCCGGTTTCACTTATGTTTAAAAATGAGGTCTGAAAACTGATGCCACTGATATCTTTCTTATGGACTCAGGGAACATTACACCCAGTAACACCTCAGCCTCCTGTAGACAACTCACTGATGCAATGGCCACACACATCAAATGCTAAGCTTGTGAACAAAAGTTATGTCCCCCTCGGGTAAACGTATTATAGATTTTATGTTATGAATTCACATCTTCTCTATCAATTTCCATTCCAAGTACTCTTGTTCATTACAGTTCATAGTTCAGTTGTCAGTTTAATTTTGTGCTCCTTTGAAGGTATCCGCAATAATTACAGTGTTTAATGTTGTACCTTAAGGGTGAGTTTAACAGAGCAGTTTAAATGCATGTGTTCCGGCCATTCTCCGACTCCCACACCACCTTTGTGCACACACTCCATAACCGCCCCCCGCCCCCCGACACACACACACAAGCATATGCACTAACTGTGTTATAGATGGTATCTTTCATCTTACTAGCTATTTTCCTATTGCCTTCTACAGTATCTGACGATGACACTATTATTAATGCTACAGTAAACAGCTAATATATGTGGTAAAAATACATGCACTATAATGAATCAAAATGACAAACCTACCCACCAGACTTCCTCTACTCATTCTAACCAGATAATGGGTTTTGCTTTTCTGTTTCTTGAATGTACTATAAAAGGAGGGAGTAGCACTGGGGAAAACATTCATAAAAACAAGGGGAAATAAAAGCAAATGTTCAGGTCATTGAGAACAGAAAGGAAGCTTAGCGAGAAAATCTGTATCAAGTAACATGATAACTCATTGGTTCTAGATGGAGTCTTCTTAACTTGAAGTTCCCTGAAACATGTAGCTCAGTTTCACACGAATAAAATATCTAAACCATCACCACGGACAGTCTTTCCAGAATATATCTTGCAGAAAAGGGGTGGATTTGTTTTCATATTTCGCTTTTTGTTGCTATTATCGCTGATGATCTTATACAACTCTGACCTCTTTAAAATTCTGATAGAATTTTTGGTTTACAAAATGAGGTATAGCACATTCAATTGATTTTCATGTTCCTTATTTTTATTAGGAAAATGTTATTTCTAACCTTCTATTTCTTGTATTTTTTTTTTGTTTGCATTCCTTGGGGATGTACTCATGAGGATGTACATCCTTATTAAAAATAAAATAAAGGCCAGGAATGAAAAGGAGATTACAATAGAAAATGGAAAGCTAATCAGAATGTTAGAGCAAGAATGAAATTTAGGGTTAGAAGAGACATTAAGAGTTTGGATTCTGACTACCTGGATTCATTTAACAAACTGCAGAGCCTACAAGCTGTAGAATGTTTGGCAGGCTGCTTGCCATTCTTACACCTCCATTTCCTTAATAGTAAAATAAGCATAATAATAATAGTTAGTCCTTTGAAGATTCTTGTTAAGAATAAATTGAATACAATAGGGCATGGCATATAGTAGATGTCTAATACATATGAGCTCTTAGTAGCAGGACAAACAGGAAACTAAGGCCCAGAGAGATTCAGTGCTTCCTCTGAGATAATTTAATTGGACTGATGGCAGAATATTATTAAAATGGGTCCTCTATCCATTCATCTGCTGATGGACATCTAGGTTGTTTCCATGTCCTGGCTATTATAAACAGTGCTGCGATGAACATTGGGGTACATGTGTCTCTTTCAATTCTGGTTTCCTCGGTGTGTATGCCCAGAAGTGGGATTGCTGGGTCATAAGGTAGTTCTATTTGCAATTTTTTAAGGAATCTCCACACCGTTCTCCATAGTGGCTGTACTAGTTTGCATTCCCACCAACAGTGTAGGAGGGTTCCCTTTTCTCCACACCCTCTCCAGCATTTATTGCTTGCAGATTTTTGGATCGCAGCCATTCTGACTGGTGTAAAGTGGTACCTCATTGTGGTTTTGATTTGCATTTCTCTAATAATGAGTGATGTTGAGCATCTTTTCATGTGTTTGTTAGCCATCCGTATGTCTTCTTTGGAGAAATGTCTATTTAGTTCTTTGGCCCATTTTTTGATTGGGTCGTTTATTTTTCTGGAATTGAGCTGCATAAGTTGCTTGTATATTTTTGAGATTAGTTGTTTGTCAGTTGCTTCATTTGCTATTATTTTCTCCCATTCAGAAGGCTGTCTTTCACCTTGCTTATAGTTTCCTTTGTTGTGCAGAAGCTTTTAATTTTAATTAGATCCCATTTGTTTATTTTTGCTTTTATTTCCAGCATTCTGGGAGGTGGATCATAGAGGATCCTGCTGTGATTTATGTCTGAGAGTGTTTTGCCTATGTTCTCCTCTAGGAGTTTTATAGTTTCTGATCTTACATTTAGATCTTTAATCCATTTTGAGTTTATTTTTGTGTGCGGTGTTAGAAAGTGATCTAGTTTCATTCTTTTACAAGTGGTTGACCAGTTTTCCCAGCACCACTTGTTAAAGAGATTGTCTTTACTCCATTGTATATTCTTGCCTCCTTTGTCAAAGATAAGGTGTCCATATGTGTGTGGATTTATCTCTGGGCTTTCTATTTTGTTCCATTGATCTATATGTCTGTCTTTGTGCCAGTACCATACTGTCTTGATGACTGTGGCTTTGTAGTAGAGCCTGAAGTCAGGCAAGTTGATTCCTCCAGTTCCATTCTTCTTTCTCAAGATTGCTTTGGCTATTCGAGGTTTTTTGTATTTCCATACAAATCTTGAAATTATTTGTTCTAGTTCTGTGAAAAATGTGGCTGGTAGCTTGATAGGGATTGCATTGAATTTGTAAATTGCTTTGGGTAGTATACTCATTTTCACTATATTGATTCTTCCAATCCATGAACATGGTATATTTCTCCATCTATTAGTGTCCTCTTTGATTTCTTTCATCAGTGTTTTATAGTTTTCTATATACAGGTCTTTAGTTTCTTTAGGTAGATATATTCCTAAGTATTTTATTCTTTTCGTTGCAATGGTGAATGGAATTGTTTCCTTAATTTCTTTTTCTACTTTCTCATTATTCGTGTATAGGAATGCAAGGGATTTCTGTGTGTTGATTTTATATCCTGCAACTTTACTATATTCATTGATTAGCTCTAGTAATTTTCTGGTGGAGTCTTTAGGGTTTTCCATGTAGAGGATCATGTCATCTGCAAACAGTGAGAGTTTTACTTCTTCTTTTCCAATTTGGATTCCTTTTATTTCTTTTTCTGCTCTGATTGCTGTGGCCAAAACTTCCAGAACTATGTTGAATAGTAGCGGTGAAAGTGGACACCCTTGTCTTGTTCCTGACTTTAGGGGAAATGCTTTCAATTTTTCACCATTGAGGATAATGTTTGCTGTGGGTTTGTCATAGATAGCTTTTATTATGTTGAGTAAGCCAGAAAGAAAAACACCAATACAGTATACTAACACATATATATGGAATTTAGGAAGATGGCAATGATGACCCTGTATGCAAGACAGGGAAAGAGACACAGATGTGTATAATGGACTTTTGGACTCAGAGGGAGAGGGAGAGGGTGGGATGATTTGGGAGAATGACATTCTAACATGTATACTATCATGTGAATTGAATCGCCAGTCTATGTCTGACGCAGGATGCAGCATGCTTGGGGCTGGTGCATGGGGATGACCCAGAAAGTTGTTATGGGGAGGGAGGTGGGAGGGGGGTTCATGTTTGGGAATGCATGTAAGAATTAAAGATTTTAAAATTTAAAAAATAAAAAACTAAAATTAAAAAAAAAAATGGGTCCTCTAATTTTTGTATGTTTCGGTTTCTTTTCCATTTAGAACACTCTATCTGTAGTCTGGAGAAATTATTTTTAAAGGAAAAAGTGATATAACAGAAATCCTTCAGATAAGCACAGCCTAGATTTAAAAGAAGGAAAAGAGGAATTTTCACTTGTGTGTGTATACATGTATGGTACACACACATACACACACACACCAAAATAGGAAACAAAATATAGGGATGGAGGGTAGGTGTTAAGTGACACAAACACAAAACCTCCAATTAACACTTTTTAGTATGACACAATTCATTAGAGCATAATTAAATTTCTTATTAAATGATTAATCATAAGGTTAGAAGAAAAGGTCATGTTGAATGTTAATTATACATGCTTTAAAGAATTTCAAAGATGTGAACAGCAGTACTCTCATAGACTGTCAGTTGTTGCAAATTAACTCAAACTCTTGAAACACACTAGGCACTATCTTTAAAAATTCAAACTACATATATCCTTTTACTAATCAATATAATGTGGAAAAATTTGTCCTACAATTAATTTGCACAAGTGTGCAAAAATGTGCACAAAAGGACGTTTATTGGAGCACTACTGGCAATACCAAGTATTGGGGGAAAAAATCATACATTCACTAGTGGGGAAATTATGATTGTGGTATATTCGTGTAATAGAATAAACAAAATGATAACAAAAGTTGTTCTAGATAGATTATTAAATGAAAAGACAAATCAAAGTATACAAGAATCTGTGCCAGAATAACCTGTATCTGCTTTTTAAAACAAAAGGTAAAGATACATGAATGGGTTTGCACAAAAAAATGCTTCAAAGTTACACAAGAAACTTAACAGCTCTGAGAAATGGGATTGAGGTCAAGAGGACAAGAAGATGGAGAGGAGTAAACATTTAACTTTTCTTCAATGATATATGAGCTTGGCAGATGGCTCAGCTGGAAAAGCACCTTCCTGCCAATGCAGGAGATGCAAGAGACGCAGGTATGGTCCCTGCATCAGAGAGATCCAGGGAAGATCCCTGGGTTGGGAGAAAGACATGGCAACCTGCTCCAGTATTCTTGCCTGGAAAACTCCATGGACAGAGGAACCTAGTGGGCTACAATTCATGGGGTCACAAAGAGTCAGATACATATATATACGCACATATACATGTATATATTTATATACTATATAGAGTTTATATATTATACATATATAATTTTGCCATATACATATATGATTTTTAAGTTGAAAGAAAACAATGTTACAATAAATAAAAGATTATGATGAAACAGATAGTTCAACAGGCATAACGGAGAACAAATTTAAGAGTAGAGAACTTATATACAGCAGAATTCTTACCTGACACTTAGCACTACAGTATTTGGCGATTCGGCATTGAGAGCATCGCATCAGCTTTTCCTTCCTGTTAAAGAATAAAAATAAAGTTAAAAAATAAAGCTCACATTAGGAAACGAATGAGAATCATATATGGCTGAAGAAAGAAAGAAAATGTAAGTCAGCATGCTGACACCAAGATGTTCCACTCACTCCATCTGTATAGTCCATGAGACTTAAATTTCCACAGTGGTGAACAACTTCTTTCAGTGTGAGACTAGTGATTTTTTAAAAGTAACTAGCATTCTTTTTTAAAAATTATGGTAAAATATATGTAACATAAAATGTGCCACTTTATTTTGAAGTGCATAGTTTTAGTGGCATTAAGAACATTCATTAAGTGGCATTAAGAACATTGTTGTGTAACAATCCCCACCACTAATGTTCTTTTTAACATAAATTTAATGAAAATACAGAGATTCCCACTAAGGCAAAAAAAAAAAATCACTTTAATAGAGTTTTTAATCTCTGAATAAGAAATTCAGAATCGAGTCTATCAGCTAACTCAAAGTATCCTATGCCTTTCAAATATAAAAACTGTCCAAGTTTAAATTTATCATATAGGTTAATTGTAATATACTCTTTCTAGGAAATGAGTTTTAATTCCATTAAATTCAATTACTACTTTCAACATGCTAAATTGAGATACACCAAAGTTATGTCCCCCTAGTTGCCTGAGGAAGAAAAAAATCAAAACAAAGAAAAACGTTATTATAAAATGAAACAATAAATTTGATGATGAGACTCGTAGTGACAAATGACAGGACTGTGCATGCATGCTAAGTCACTTCAGTCATGTCTGACTCTCCACAACCCTATGGACTGTAGCCAGCCAAGCTCCTCTGCCCATGGGATTCTTTCGGCAAGAATACTGGAATGGGTTGCCATTTCCTTCTCCACAGGATCTTCCCAACCCAGGATCAAACCCCCGCCTCCTGCAGCTCCTGCACTGAAGGCAGATTCTTTACCACTAAGCCACCAGGGAAGCCCACATTATAAAATAAAAGCAATAAATCTGATGATGCAATTCATAGTGATAAATAACAGACAGGACTCTAGATACTTTCAAGGTGGCCAAGAGCATTAAAAGTCAAACTATAATACTAATACCAGTGATGAAACAAGAGCAATCTTTCCGAGCACTTCTGATGTGCCAGCTGTGGTTCAAACTTCTGTGTATCTATTGACTCACCTCAGACAATTCTGTAAGTAAACAGTTTTATTGTGCTCATTTAAGAGTTACTTCAATACATTTTCAGGAGATAAGAAGTAGATGACTAAGGAAACACACCAAAAAGTGCAATGCGGTAGGGAGACACTGAAAGGGTAAGAACAAAAACCACAGAGAATCAAAACATGAATATATCAGGTAGCTCATTCACAGGGGAGCAGGAGTGAGATTCGGAGCATATAACATGAGGAGAGGTTAAAGGTCTAAATAAAGCAACGTCAAAACACCGCCTTTCCCAAAGCATAGAATTATAGCTGTCAGATATCAATATCCCAAACAACAACCTGAATCCAAACAATATGGCCTTAAGGTCCTTGATTTTAATGATCATACTCCACTACCACTATTAGACAAAACTGGATCAAAGCAAAATCCACCCATGGGCAACTGATGAGACAGGCTTCAAATAAAAGAACACACAAATCTGGGATGAGAAGAATATGATGGGCAAATAGTAACATTAATATTAAAATTTAATTAATACTAATAGAAAAAAAGCCTGTGTCACTATATCAGCATCAGAAAAAAAAAAGACGTTCAAGTTAAAAATATTACTAGAGATGAATAAGTCAATACACAAAGATTAAGAGATTCCAACCACCAGGTATTAGTACCCAGCAAAAAGGGTACCCAGTCTAAAAATATGTAAAGTAGAAGTAATAGATCTAAGATAAAAATGAGGAATACATATTAAATTAATACAAGTAAAGCCTTTAAAATAGTACCTGGAATATATTAAGTACCATAACAGTATATCACCATAATAGTTATCACTATAACAAGTCTTTTTCAGGAAGTCATAGATAAAGCAGATGAAGAAAAAGGAGCTCTACAGTTTATTTGATTTCATGTAATACAGACCCTTGCAGTTTTTATACCCACGTGTATTCACACACTCTCTTCAGGCACTCACTGGCCTTTTACAACATATGCCCACATACTGGGACACAGAGCAAATCTCAAAAATTACAAACAATCAATATTATATATATATATATATATATGTGTGTGTGTATATATATATGTATATATGTATATATACGTGTGTATATATATGTATATATGTATATATATATATAATTTTCTCCAACAATAAAAGAATTAGATTAGAAATCAGCATCAAAAATCAAGCCAGTAAAATCTCATATTTATGGAAATTTAAAAGCTTACCTCTATATAATTCAATGATCAAAGGAGAATTGTCATGAAAATTAGAAAATAGACTAAATAATTTTAAAAAAACTCAAAATGTAATCTAACTCAAAATGTAATACTTAAAGGAAATTTTATAGCTTTAAATGCTTACACTGACTGCAGTGGTATAACTTTTTATTCTCTTTTACGCTCCTCATTAAAAAAAAAAAAATGAAGACAGAATAAGTAGGAAATAGGAAATACTAACCATCACTCCCCAACCTGGAAAGGTACAACAAAACCAAAAATATTATCAGAAAAAAAAAAATACTACAGGCTTGAAGATTTTATTAAATCAGTATATTTGTGGGAGAAAACAAAAGCAACTTCCAATAGGCTTGAAAATAGAAGAGGCTCCAAACTGCCAAAAGATATCCGGCACAAAGTCTGTCAAGCCAACTGGAAAATTACCACCAAAATTGGGAGAGAATGCTTTCTGCAAGAACACTCCTAAGGATGAGGTCCCTGGGGCGCTTTTGAATCCTGCTTTCCTTAGACCTGGCTACTCAGATATCTCCTGGTTTCCTTTTTTCTTGTCTAAGTTGTACAGAGGTTATTTCTGCTGCCTGCAAATAAATATCCCCAACTATATAAAATGTTTCATCTCAATTTTTAAAAATAACCAGCAGAATCAAAACACCCAGAAGGTCAGTGATGAACCTGGTAGCAGGTATTAAAACCTCACCTTCCCACTCCATAGCTTTCAACTACAGACTTTTATGAATTTTAGCACAGACTTTCAGCAAAATGAATAGCAAGATGATTCAAAGTACTTCAATAATTTATGCATAAAATTTGATATGCATAAAGAAAACTTCTTTAATATGAGTTATTTAAATGTTTGGGGTTATTTTTACACATCATATAACTATATAAATAAACTTAACTTCTCAAGTTTCAAAAAAAAAAAAGTCAACTGAATCCAAGAGAAAAGGTGTCTTTGATTACAGGAACCACTGAGCCTTTGAAGAGTTACTACTTTTCTCTGTTGGGTAAGGTTCAGAGTAATAGCATTCTAGTAACTTCCTGATGTTCAAGCTGGTTTTAGAAAAGGCAGAGGAACCAGAGACCAAATTGCCAACATCTGCTGGATCATGGAAAAAGCAAGAGAGTTCAAGAAAAACATCTATTTCTGCTTTAGTGACTATGCCAAAGCCTTTGACTGTGTGGATCACAAACTCTGGAAAATTCTGAAAGAGATGGGTATACCAGACCACCTGACCTGCCTCTTGAGAAATCTGTATGCAGGTCAGGAAGCAACAGTTAGAACTGGACATAGAACAACAGACTGGTTTCAAATAGGAAAAGGTGTACGTCAAGGCTGTATATTGTCACCCTGCTTATTTAACTTATATGCAGAGTACATCATGAGAAACGCTGGACTGGAAGAAACACAAGCTGGAATCAGGATTGCCGGGAGAAATATCAATCACCTCAGATATGCAGATGACACCACCCTTATGGCAGAAAGTGAAGAGGAGCTAAAAAGCCTCTTGATGAAAGTGAAAGAGGAGAGTGAAAAAGTTGGCTTAAAGCTCAACATTCAGAAAACGAAGATCATGGCATCTGGTCCCATCACTTCATGGAAAATAGATGGGGAAACAGTGGAAATAGTATCAGACTTTATTTTTTTGGGCTCCAAATTCACTGCAGATGGTGACTGTAGCCATGAAATTAAAAGATGCTTACTCCTTGGAAGAAAAGTTATGACCAACATAGATAGCATATTCAGAAGAGAGACATTACTTTGCTGACTAAGGTCCGTCTAGTCAAGGCTATGGTTTTTCCTGTGGTCATGTATGGAGGTGAGAGTTGGACTGTGAAGAAGGCTGAGCGCCGAAGAATTGATGGTTTTGAACTGTGGTGTTGGAGAAGACTCTTGAGAGTCCCCTGGACTGCAAGGAGATCCAACCAGTCCATTCTGAAGGAGATCAACCCTGGAAGATCTGAAGGAGATCAACCTTTGGAAGGAATGATGCTTAAGCTGAAACTCCAGTACTTTGGCCACCTCATGAGAAGAGTTGACTCATTGGAAAAGACTCTGATGCTGGGAGGGATTGGGGGCAGGAGGAGAAGGGGACGACCGAGGATGAGATGGCTGGATGGCATCACTGACTCGATGGACGCGAGTCTGAGTGAACTCCGGGAGTTGGTGATGGACAGGGAGGCCTGGCGTGCTGCGATTCATGGGGTCGCAAAGGGTCAGACACGACTGAGCGACTGCACTGAACTGAAGGTTTCCCTACAGAGAAAACACTAGGGCAGCAGAGGGAGAGGAAAATAAGTATTAGAAACACAGCCACCAGACAGTTCAAGAAAACATTCTCTTTCTCTTAAAAATCAACATATGATTTCTAATTGAAAAACCCATATTTTTTCTTTAAAAAATCAGAAATGTACAGGTCAAATAAAAAGCAGAATTAATTAGAAGCCCCTAAATAAAAAGGATCACCTATTCTATGCAGTTCCAGAGGCTAAAACAAGAAATACTGAATGGAAGGTAGAGACAGGCAGATTTTGTCTAAAGGTAAAGATCTTTGGGGCAACAGCTCAAAATTCAAAAGAAATGCCCTGAGACGGTGGAGTTCTCAGTCTTTTGACATAAGGAGAATCTGGTACATACATTTACAGACATGATGTAAAGGAAATGCCAGCACTACAATGGAACATGAGTTAAGTTTCCTTCTAATTCCAAATTAATTGGTTCTCTTCCTCTTGAATAACCAACAAATATAGAATAAATTTGAAGACAAAATTTGGGCATATTGTAAGGCCAAATATGATAATCTTAGAGGAGTAGAAAAGAGAGGAAAACAGCTTTCACGGACTATACAAACATTCTATTTGCAAACTGATTATCTCAAGAGTGCATCCAGAACTAGAATTTCTGAATAAAAAAGAATCTAAAGAAATACGTTAGGAATGTATCAATAACAGCAAAGTGATTAATTTTTATCTATTCTTCCCCTCAGGAGACAAATAGTAGTACGCTACCTCTAAACTAGACAAGATATATTATTATATACTAAAATAAATGGAAGTTTTAGATCCCACTGCAAAAAACTGAAAAAGGGATCCCTTATCACTTGTTCGTATAAACTCAGATATGTTATTGAACACAAAGTCAACTCAGAGAAACTTCTCAGCTTGCTCAGTGCCCCAGAGAAAGTGATTCATGGAGCATAAGTGAAGTCCTCTCTTCTAAGTAAAAGTTGGCTCATAATTAGTTTTTCCAATAGCCTATGCAACTGAAGTATGGAAAAGAAATAAAAGTAAGGCAAAATTAATTGTTCTTCTAGTATACAAGTTAAAAATTTATACTGTTGACTCCTAACCAATGCAGGATGTAGGGGTGTTGGCCCTGCATGTAGGCAAAAATCTGTTTATAACTTTATAGTGTGGCCCATGTATCCAAGGTTCTGTATCAATGATTCAACCAAACTCAGACCATGTAACACTGTAGATTATATTTTGTGAAGGGAAAAAAAACCAAAAAACTGCATATGAACGGACCTGTACAGTTTAAACCTGCATTATTCAAGGGTCAGCTGTATGTGGATATTGAGGAAACCGGTGTCTCTAAGAAATAAAAGAAATAAATTGGAAGACTGAGACTGACAAATATACACTTCTATATAAAAAGTAGATAACTAATAAGGATCTGAATTAAATTCACCCATTCTCATCCATTTTAGTTCACTGACTCCTAAGATATTGATGTTTACTCTTGCCATCTCCTGTGTGGCCATGTCCAATTTACCTTGATTCATGGACCTAACATTCCAGGTTCCTACACAATACTGTTCTTTACAGCATCGGATTTTACTTTCATCACCAGACACATCCGCAACTAAGCCTCATTTCTGCTCTGGCCGAGCCATTTCGTTATTTCCAGAGTTACTAGTAATTGTCCTCCATTCTTCCCCAGTAGCATACTGGACACCATCCAGTGTGGGGGGCTCATCTTTTTGTGTCATATCTTTTTGCCTTTTTACATAGTTAATGGGGTTTTTGCAGCAGGAATACTAGAGTGGTTTGCCATTCTTTCCTCCAGTGGACCACGTTTTCTCCTAACTCTCCACTATGACCTGTCCATCTTGGGTGGCCCTACAAGGCATGGCTCATAGCTTCACTGAGTTATGCAAGCTCATCATCATGACAAGGCAGTGATCCATGAAGGGTGAACTTAATTCAGATAACCATTGTATCTACTACTGTGGTCAAGAATCACATAGAATAAATGGACTAGCCCTCATAATCAACAATACAAAATCAAGAATACGAAATGCAGTACTTGGATGCAACCCCCCAAGAAAATTAAAACTGGATGATCTCGGTTCATTTCCAAGTCAAACCATTCAACATCACAATAAACCAAGTCTATGCCTCAACGACTGATGGCGAAGAAGCTAAAGTTGATCAGTTCTATGAAGACATAGAAGACATCCTAGAATTAACACCAAAAAATGATGTCCTTTTCATCATAGGTGATTAGAATGCAAAAGCAGGAAATCAAGAGATACCTGGAGTAACAGGCAAGTTTGGCCTTGGAGTACAAAATGAAGCAGGGCAAAGGCCAAGAGAATTCTGTGAAGAGTCATAACAAAACCCTCTTTCAACAACACAAGAGACAGTTCTACACATGGACATCACCAACGGGTCAATAAAAAAACCACATGGATTATATATTTTTGCAGTTGAAGATGGAGAAGCACTACTCAGTCAGCAAAAACAAGACCTAGAGCTGACTGTGGTCAGTTTCCAGCTAAAGAATTCAGGCTTAAACTAAAGAAAACAGGGAAAACAACTAGGCCAGTCAGGTATGACATAAATAAAATCCCCAATGATTATACAGTGGAGGTGATGAATAGATTCAAGGGATTAGATCTGATAAAAGAGTGCCTGAAGAACTATAGAGAGAGGTTTGTAATATTATACAGGAGGCACTGACCAAAACCCTCTCAAAGAAAAAGCAATGCAAGAAGGCAAAGCGGTTGTCTGAGGAGGCTTTACAAATAGCTGAGGAAAGAAGAGAAGTGAAAAGCAAGGGACAAAGGGAAAGATATACGCAACCGAATGTAGACAGAGTTTCAGAGAATAGCAAGTAGAGCCAAGAAGGCCTTCTTCAATGAACAATGCAAAGAAATGGAAGAAAGCAACAGAAGGGGAAAGATTGGAGATTTCTTCAAGAAAAGTGGAGATATCAAAGGAACATGTTATGCAAAGATGGGCACAATAAAGGACAAAATAGTAAAGAACTAATAGAAGCAGAATAGATCAAGAAGAGACGGCAAGAATACACAGAAGAAATGTACAAAAAAGATATTAATGACCCAGTTTGGTCACTCACCTAGAGCCAGACATGCTGGAGTGTGAACTCAAGTGGGCCTTAGGCAGCACTGCTGCCAATAAAGCTAGCAGAGGTGATCAAATTCCAGCACAGCTATTAAAAATGCTAAACGATGATGCTATAAAAGTGGGCTTCCCTGTTGGCTCAGATAGTACAGTCTGCCTGCAATGCAGGAGATCTGGGTTCAATCACTAGGCTGAGAAGACGCCCTGGAGGAGGGCATGGCAACCTACTCTAGTATTCTTGCCTGGAGAATCACCAGGGACAGAGGTTGGGCTACAATCCAACTTAGACACTGAGTGACTAAGCATGGCACTTAAAAGGTCACCAAATTTGAAAAACCCAGCAGTGGCCACAGGACTGGAAGCTGTCAACCTTCATCCCAATTTCCAAGAAGGGAAGAACTGAAGAATGAACAAACTAATGAAAAATTCACTCACTTCTCATGCTAGAAAGGTTATGCTTTCAACTGTTCAACAGTACTTGAAACAAGAACTTCCAGATGTACAAGCTAGGTCTACAAAGGGCAGAGGAACCAGAGATCAAACTGCCAACAGTTGTTGGATCATAGAGAAAGCAAATGAATTCCAGAAAAATATTCTATTTCTGTTTCATTGACTATGCTAAAGCCTTTGACTGTGCTAATTTCAATTCAGTCACTCAGTCATCCCGTGGACTGCAGAACGCCAGGCCTCCCTGTCCATCAACAACTCCCAGAGTTTACTCAAACTCATATTCATTGAGTTGGCGATTCCATCCAACCATCTCATCCTCTGTCATCCCCCTCTTCTCCTGCCTTCAATCCTTTCCAGCATCAGTTCAGTTCAGTTCAGTTCAGTCGCTCAGTCGTGTCCAACTCTTTGTGACCCCATGAATTGCAGCACGCCAGGCCTCCCTGTCCATCACCAACTCCCAGAGTTCATTCAGACTCACGTCCATCGAGTCAGTGATGCCATCCAGCCATCTCATCCTTTGTCGTCCCCTTCTCCCCCTGCCTCCAATCCCTCCTAGCATCAAAGTCTTTTCCAGTGAGTCAACTCTTCGCATGAGGTGGCCAAAGTACTGGAGTTTCAGCTTTAGCATCATTCCTTCCAAAGAAATCCCAGGGCTGATCTCCTTCAGAATGGACTGGTTGGATCTCCTTGCAGTCCAGGGGACTCTCAAGAGTCTTCTGCAACACCACAGTTCAAAACCATCAATTCTTCGGCACTCAGCTTTCTTTACAGTCCAACTCTCACATCCATACATGACCACAGGAAAAACCATAGCCTTGACTAGACAGACCTTAGTCGGCAAAGTAATCTCTCTGCTTTTGAATATGCTATCTATGTTGGTCAAAACTTTTCTTCCAAGGAGTAAGCGTCTTTTAATTTCATGGCTACAGTCACCATCTGCAGTGATTTTGAAGCCCCCCCAAAATAAATTCTGACCGTGTTTCCACTGTTTCCCCATCTATTTCCATGAAGCGATGGGACCGGATGCCATGATCTTCGTTTTCTGAATGTTGAGCTTTAAGCCAACTTTTTCACTCTCCTCTTTCACTTTCATCAAGAGGCTTTTGAGTTCCCCTTCACTTTCTGCCATAAGGGTGGTGTCATCTGCGTATGTGAGGTGATTGATATTTCTCCCGGCAATCTTGATTCCAGCTGTGTTTCTTTCAGTCCAGCATTTCTCATGAGGTCTTCTCAAATGAGTCAATTCTTCTCAACAGGTGGCCAAAGTATGGAGTTTCAGCTTCAACATCAGTCCTTCCAATGAATACTCAGGACTGATTTCCTTTAGGAAAAAGGTGGACTGTTTGGATCTCCTTTCTGTCCAGGGGACTCTCAAGACTCTTCTCCAACACCACAGTTCAAAAGCATCAATTCTTTGGTGCTCAGCTTTCTTTATAGTCCAACTCTCACATTCATACATGAATGGGAAAAACCATAGCTTGGACTAGAGGGACCTTTGTTGGAAAAGTAATGTCTCTGCTTTTCAATATGCTGTCTAGGTTGGTCATAACTTTCTTTCAAGGAACAAGCATCTTCTAATTTCATGGCTGCAGTCACCATCTGCAGTGATTTTGGAGCCCAAGAAAACAAAGTCTCTCACTGTTTCCACTGTTTCCCCATCTATTTGCCAGGAAGTGATAGGACCAGACGCCATGATCTTAGTTTTCTGAATGCTGAGATTTAAGCCAACTTTTTCATTCTCCTCTTTCACTTTCATCAAGAGGCTCTTTAGTTCTTTGCTTTCTGCTGTAAATATGGTATCCTTTGCGTATCTGACATTATTGATACTTCTCCCAGCAATGTTGATTCCAGCTTTTGCTTCATCCAGCACAGCATCTCTCATGATGTACTCTGCATATAAGTTAAATAAGCAGGGTGACAATATACAGCCCTGATGTACTCCTTTCCTGACTTGGAACCAGTCTGTTGTTCCATATCCAGTTCTAACTGTTGCTTCCTGACCTGCATAAAGATTTATCAGGAGGCAGGTAAGGTAGCAAGGTATTGTCATCTCTTTAAGAATTTTCCATAGCTTGTTGTGATCCACACAGTCAAAGGCTTTGGCATAGTCAATAAAGCAGAAGTAGATGTTTTTCTGGAACTCTCTTGCTTTTATGATGATCCAGCAGATGTTGACAATTTGATCTCTGGTTCCTCTGCCTTTTCTAAATCCAGCTTGAACATCTAGAATTTCGCAGTTCACATATTGCTGAAGCCTGGCGTGGAGAATTTTGAGCATTACTTTGCTAGTGTGTGAGACGAGTGCAACTGTATGATAGTTTGAGCATTCTTTGGCATTGCCCTTCTTTAGGATTGGAATGAAAACTGACCTTTTCCAGTCCTGTGGCCACTGCTGAGTTTTCCAAATTTGCTGGCATATTGAGTGCACCACTTTCATGGCCTCATCTTTTAGGATTTGAAATAGCTCAACGGGGATTCCATCACCTCCACTAGCCTTGTTCATAGTGAAGCTTCCTAAAGCCCACTTGACTTCACATTCCAGGATGTCTGGCTCTAGGTGAGTGATCACACCATCGTGAGATTCTCTGGGCTGAGAAGATCTTTTCTGTATAGTTCTTCTATGTATTCATGCCACCTCTTCTTAACATCTTCTGCTTCTGTTAGGTGCATACCAGTTCTGTCCTTTATTGTGCCCATCTTTGCATGAAAAGTTCCCTTGGTATCTCTAATTTTCTTGAAGTGATCTCTAGTCTTTCCCATTCTGTTGTCTTCCTCTATTTCTTTGTACTGATCACTGAGGAAGGCTTTCTTATCCCTCCTTGCTATTCTTTGGAACTCTGCATTCAAATGGGTATTCTTTCCTTTTCTCCAATGCCTTTTGCTTCTCTTCTTTTCTTAGCTACTTGTAAGCCCTCCTCAGACAACCATTTTGCCTTTTTGCATTTCTTCTTCTTGGGGATGGTCTTGATCACTGCCTCCTGTAAAATGTCACGAACTTAAGTCCATGGTTCTTCTAGCACTCTGTCTATCAGATCTAAGCCCTTGAATCTATTTGTCACTTACACTGTACAATAGTAAGGAATTTGATTTAGGTCATACCTGAATGGTCTAGGGGTTTCCCCTACTTTTCAATTTGTCTGAATTTGGCAACAAGGAGTTCATGATCTGAGCCATGGTCAGCTCCCAGTCTTGTGTTTGCTGACTGTATAGGGCTTCTCCATCTTTGGCTGCAAAGAATATAATCAGTTTGATTTCACTATTGACCCTCTGGTGGTGTCCATGTGTAGAGTCTTCTCTTGTGTCGTTGGAAGAGGATGTTTGTTATGACCAGTGCGTTCTTTTGGCAAAACTCTACTAGTCTTTGCCCTGTTTCTTCTGTACTCCAAGGCCAAATTTGCCTGTTACTCCAGGTATTTCTTCACTTCCTATTTTTGCATTCCACTCCCCTATAATGAAAAGGACATCTTTTTTGTGTGCTACATCTAGAAGGCCTTGTAGGTCTTCACAGAATCATTCAACTTTAGCTTCGTCAGCATTACTGGTTGGGGCATAGACTTGGATAACCGTAATGTTGAATGGTTTGCCTGGGAAACGAACAGAGATCATTCTGTCATTTTTGAGATTGCATCCAAGAGCCTCTTCATGAAAGTGAAAGAGGAGAAAGAAAAAGTTGGCTTAAAAGTTAACATTCAGAAAATTAAGATCATGGTATCCGGTCCCATCACTTCATGGGAAATAGATGGGGAAACAGTGGCTGACTTTATTTTTCTGGGCTCCAAAATCACTGCAGATGGTGACTGCAGCCATGAAATTAAAAGATGCTTACTCCTTGACAGGAGAGTTATGACCAATAGACAGCATATAAAAAGCAGAGACATTACTTTGCCAACAAAGGTCCATCTAGTCAAGGCTATGGTTTTTCCAGTGGTCACGTATGGATGTGACAGTTGGACTATAAAGAAAATTGAGCACCGAATAATTGATGCTTTTGAACTGTGGTGTTGGAGAAGACTCTTGAGAGTCCCTTGGACTGCAAGGAGATCCAACAAGTCCATCCTAAACGAGATCAGTCCTGGGTGTTCCTTGGTAGGACTGATTTTGAAGCTGAAACTCCAATACTTTGGCTACCTGATGTGAAGAGCTGACTCATTTGAAAAGACCCTGATTCTGGGAAATATTGAGGGCAGGAGGAGAAGGGGACAACAGAGGATGAGACAGTTGGATGGCATCACCAACTCGAAGCACATGGGTGTGGGTGGACTCTGGGAGTTGGTGATGGACAGGGAGGCCTGGCATGCTGCGGTTCATGGGGTCTCAAAGAGTCAGATACAACTGAGCAACTGAACTGAACTGAACTGCATTTGAGACTGTTTTGTTGCCTGTGATGGCTACTCCATTTCACCTAATGGATTCTTGCCCACAGCAGTAGATAATGGTCATCTGAATTATATTCACACATTCCAGTCCATTTTAGTTTGCTGATTCCTAAAATGTCGATGTTCACTCTTGCCATCTCCTGTTTGACCACTTCCTATTTGCCTTGATTCATGGACCTGACATTTCAGGTTCCTATAAAATACTGTTCTTTATAGCATCAGATTTAACTTCCATCACCAGTCACATCCACAACTGGGTGTTGTGTTTGCTTTGGCTCTGTCTCTTCATTCTTTCTGAAGTTATTTCTCCACTGATCTCCATTAGCATATTGGGCACCTACCGACCTGGAGAGTTCATCATTCAGTGTCCTATCTTTTTCCCTTTTCATACTACTCATGGGGACTCAAGCCAAGAATACTAAAGTGGTTTGCTATTCCCTTCTCCAGTGGACCACGCAGAGATCATAACAAACTGTGGAAAACTCTTAAAGAGATGAGAATACCGGACCATCTTACCTGTCTCCTCAGAAACCTGTAGGCAGGTTAAGAATCAACAGTTAGAACCTGACATGGAACAATGGACTGGTTCAAAATTGAGAAACATTCGAACCCACTAAGGTGGCGGAGGAATAGGACGGGGAGACCACTTTCTCACCCACAAATTCATTAAAGAACATTTGAACACTGAGTAAATTCCACAAAACAACTTCTGAATGCTGGCAGAGGACATCAGGCATGCAGGAAAGCAGCCCATTGTCTTCGTGAGATGTTTTATTAATGGTGCTATATAGATGGGGAAGTCTAGAGGCTACTGTAAAAATAAGACTGAAAACTAGAAGCAGGAGGCTAAGTCCAAATCTTGAGAACACCAGAGAACTCGTAACTCCAAGGAACATTAATCGGCCGGAGCTCATCCAACACCTCCATACCTACACTGAAACCAAGCACCACCCAAAGGTCAACAAGTTCCAGAGCAAGACATACCACGCAAATTCTCCAGCAAGACAGCAACATAGCCCTGACCTTCAATATACAGGCCACCCAAAGTCACTCCAAACCCACTGACATCTCATAACTCATTACTGGACACCTCATTGCACTCCAGAGAGAAGAAATCCAGCTCCACCCACCAGAACACCGACACAAGCTTCCGTAACCAGGAGACCTTGATAAGCCACCCGTACAACACCCCCCACAGTGAGGAAGAAGTGAACTGAAGTGAAGTCACTCAGTCGTGTCTGACTCTTTGAGACCCCATGGACTGTAGCCTGCCAGGCTCCTCCGTCCATGGAATTTTCCAGGCAAGAATACTGGAATGGGTTGCCATTTCCTTCTCCAGGGAATCTTCCCAAACCAGGGACTGAACCCAGGTCTCCTGCATTGTAGGCAGATGCTTTTACCATCAGAGCCACCAGGGAAGTCCCAGCAAGGAAACTCCACAATAAAGAGAACTCCACAAACTGCCAGAATACAGAAAGGCCACCCCAAACACAGCAATATAAACAAGATGAAGAGACAGAGGAATACCCAGCAGGTAAAGGAACAGGAGAAATGCTCACCAAACTAAACAAAAGAGGAAGAGATAGGGAATCTACCTCATAAAGAATTCTGAATAATGATAGTGAAAATGATCCAAAATCTTGAAAACAAAATGGAATCACAGATAAATAGCCTGGAGACAAGGTTTGAGAAGATGTAGGAAAGGTTTAACAAGGACATAGAAGAAATAAAAAAGAGTCAATCAATTAATGAATAATGCAATAAATGATATCAAAAACACTCTGGAGGGAACCAAGAGTAGAATAACAGAGGCAGAAGATACGACAAATGAGATAGAAGATAGAATGGTAGAAATAAATGAATCAGAGAGGAAAAAAGAAAAATGAATTAAAAGAAATGAGGACAATCGCAGAGACCTCTGGGACAATGTTAAACGCCCCAACATTCGAATCATAGGAGTCCCAGAAGAAGAAGACAAAAAGAAAGACCATGAGAAAATACTTGAGATAATAGCCGAAAACTTCCCTAAAATGAGGAAGGAAATAATCACCCAAGTCCAAGAAACCCAGAGAGTCCCAAACAGGATCAACCCAAGGTGAAACACCCCAAGACACATATTAATCAAATTAACAAAGATCAAACACAAAGAACAAATATTAAAAGCAGCAAGGGAAAAACAGCAAATAACACACAAGGGGATTCCCATAAAGATAACAGCTTTCAATAGAAACTCTTTAGGCCAGGAGGGAATGGCAGGACATACTTAAGAGTGATGAAAGAAAATAACCTTCATCCCAGATTACTGTACCCAGCAAGGATCTCATTCAAATATGAAGGAGAAATCAAAAGCTTTCCAGACAAGCAAAAGCTGAGAGAATTCAGCACCACCAAACCAGCACTCCAACAAATGCTAAACGATCTTCTCTAGACAGGAAACACAAAAAGAGTGTATAAACTCGAACCCAAAACAATAAAGTAAATGGCAATGGGATCATACTTACCAATAATTACCTTAAACATAAATGGGTTGAAAGCCCAACCAAAAGACAAAGACTGGCTGAATGGATACAAAAACAAGACCCGTATAATTGTTGTCTACAAGAGACCCACCTCAAAACAAGGGACACATACAGACTGAAAGTGAAGGGCTGGGAAAAGATACTCCATGCAAAGAGAGACCAAAAGAAAGCAGGAGTAGCAATACTCATATCATATCAGATAAAATAGACTGTAAAACAAAGGCTGTGAAAAGAGACAAAGAAGGCCACTACATAATGATCAAAGGATCAATCCAAGAAGAAGATCTAACAATTATAAATATATATGCACCCAACATAGGAACACCACAATACGTAAGACAAATGCTAACAAGTATGAAAGGGAAAATTAACAATAAATAATAGTGGGAGACTTTAATACCCCACACAGACCTATGGATAGATCAACTAAAAAGAAATTAACAAGGAAACACAAACTTTAAATGATACAATAGACCAGTTAGATGTAATTGATATGTATAGGACATTTCACCCCAAAACAATGAATTTTCACCTTTTTCTCAAGCACACAAGGAACCTTCTCCAGGACAGATCACATCCTGGGCCATAAATATAGCCTTGGTAAATTCAAAAAAAACTGAAATCATTCCAAGCATCTTTTCTGACCACAATGCAGTAAGATTAGATCTCAATTACAGGAGAAAAACTATCAAAAATTCCAACATATGGAGCCTGAACAACACGCTGCTGAATAGCCAACATATCACAGAAGAAATCAAAAAAGATATCAAAATATGCATAGAAATGAATGAAAATGAAAACACAACAACCCAAAACCTGTGGGACACTGTAAAAGCAGTGCTAAGGGGAAGGTTCATAGCAATACAGGCATACCTCAAGAAACAAGAAAAAAATCAAATAAATAACCTAACTCTACACCTAAAGCAACTAAAAAAGGAAGAAATGAAGAACCTCAGGGTTAGTAGAAGGAAAGAAATCTTAAAAATTAGGGCAGAAATAAATGCAAAAGAAACAAAAGAGACCTTAGCAAAAATCAACAAAGCCAAAAGCTGGTTCTTGGAAAAGATAAATAAAATTGACAAACCATTAGCCAGACTCATCAAGAAACAAAGGGAGAAAAATCAAATCAATAAAACTAGAAATGAAAATGGAGAGATCACAACAGACAACACAGAAATACAAAGGATCATAAGAGACTACTATCAGCAATTATATGCCAATAAAATGGACAACTTGGAAGAAGTGGACAAATTCTTAGAAAAGCAAAACTTTCCAAAACTGAAGCAGGAAGAAAGAGAAAATCTTAACAGACCCATCACAAGCACGGAAATTGAAACTATAATAAGAAATCTTCCAGCAAACGAAAGCCCGGGTCCAGACAGCTTCCAGCTGGATTCTATCAAAAATTTAGAGAAGAGCTAACATCAAACTCTTCCAGAAAATTGCAGAGGAAGGTAAACTGCCAAACTCATTCTATGAGGCCACCATCACCCTAATACCAAAACCTGACAAAGACGCCACACACACAAAAAAACTAAAGGCCAATATCACTGATGAACATAGATGCAAAAACTCTTAACAAAATTCTAGCAATCAGAATCCAACAACACATTAAAAAGATCATACATCATGACCAAATGGGCTTTATCCCAGGGATGCAAGAATTCTTCAATATCCGCAAATCAATCAATGTAATACACCACATTAACAAATTGAAAAATAAAAGCCATATGATTATCTCAATAGATGCAGAGAAAGCCCTTGATAAAATTCAACATCCATTTATGATAAAAACTCTCCAGAAAGCAGGAATAGAAGGAACATGCTGCTGCTGCTGCTAAGTCGCTTCAGTCGTGTCCGACTCTGTGCGACCCGATAGACGGCAGCCCACCAGGCTCCCCTGTCCCTGGGATTCTCAAGGCAAAAACACTGGAGTGGGTTGCCATTTCCTTCTCCAATGCATGACAGTGAAAAGTGAAAGTGAAGTCGCTCAGTTGTGTCCGACTCTTAGCGACCCCATGGACTGTAGCCCACCAGGCTCCTCCATCCATGGGATTTTCCAGGCAAGAGTACAGGAGTGGGGTGCCATTGCCTTCTCCAGAAGGAACATACCTCAACATAATAAAAGCTATATATGACAAACCCACAGCAAACATTATCCTCAATGGTGAAAAATTGAAAGCATTTCCCCTAAAGTCAGGAACAAGACAAGGGTGCCCACTTTCACCACTACTATTCAATAGTTTTGGAAGTTTTGGCCACAGCAAGCAGAGCAGAAAAAGGAATAAAAGGAATCCAAATTGGAAAAAAAGTAAAACTCTCATTGTTTGCAGCTGACATGATCCTCTACATAGAAAACCCTAAAGACTCCACCAGAAAATTACTAGAGCTCATCAATGAATATAGTAAAGTTGCAGGATATAAAATCAACACACAGAAATCCCTTGCATTCCTATACACTAATAATGAGAAAACAGAAAGAGAAATTAAGGAAACAATTCCATTCACCATTGCAAAGAAAAGAATAAAATACTTAGGAATATATCTACCTAAAGAAACAAAAGACCTATACATAGAAAACTATAAAACACTGGTAAAAGAAATCAAAGAGGACACTAATAGATGGAGAAATATATTATGTTCATGGATTGGAAGAATCAATTTAGTGAAAATGAGTAATCTACCCAAAGCAATCTATAGATTCAATGCAATCCCTATCAAGCTACCAACGGTATTTTTCACAGAGCTAGAACAAATAATTTCACAATTTGTATGGAAATACAAAAAACCTCGAATGGCCAAAGCAATCTTGAGAAAGAAGAATGGAACTGGAGGAATCAACTTGCCTGACTTCAGGCTCCACTACAAAGCCACAGTCATCAAGACAGTATGGTACCGGCACAAAGACAGAAATATAGATCAATGGAACAAAATAAAAAGCCCAGAGATAAATCCATGCACCTATGGACACCTTATCTTTGACAAAGGGAGGCAAGAATATACGATGGAGAAAAGACAATCTCTTTAACAAGTGGTGCTGGGAAAACTGGTCAACCACTTGTAAAAGAATGAAACTAGAACACTTTCTAATACCATACACAAAAATAAACTCAAAATGGATTAAAGATCTAAACTTAAGACCAGAAACTATAAAACTCCTAGAGGAGAACATAGGCAAAACACTCTCCAACATAAACCAGAGCAGGATCCTCTAGGACCCACCTCCCAGAATATTGGAAATAAAAGCAAAAATAAACACATGGGACCTAATTAAACTTAAAAGCTTCTGCACAACAAAGGAAACGCTAAGCCAGGTCAAAAGACAGCCTTCAGAATGGGAGAAAATAATGGCAAATGAAGCAACTGACAAACAACTAATCTCAAAAATACACAAGCAAGTCATGCAGCTCAATTTCAGAAAAACAAACGACCCAATCAAAAAATGGGCCAAAGAACTAAACAGACATTTCTCCAAAGAAGACATACAGATGGCTAACAAACACATGAAAAGATGCTCAACATCACTCATTATCAGAGAAATGCAAATCAAATCCACAGTGAGGTACCATTACACACCAGTCAGAATGGCTGCGATCCAAAAGTCTACAAGCAATAAATGCTGGAGAGGGTGTGGAGAAAAGGGAACCCTCTTACACTGTTGGTGGGAATGCAAACTAGTACAGCCACTATGGAAAACAGTGTGGAGATTCTTTAAAAAACTGGAAATAGAACTGCCTTATGACCCAGCAATCCCACTGCTGGGCATACACACCAAGGAAACCAGAAATGAAAGAGACACGTGTACCCTAATGTTCATCACAGCAATGTTTATAATAGGCAGAACATGGAAGCAACCTAGATGTCCATCAGCAGATGAATGGATAAGAAAGCTGTGGTACATATACACAATGGAATATTACTCAGCCATTAAAAAGAATACATCTGAATCAGTTCTAATAAGGTGGATGAAACTGGAGCCGATTATACAGAGTGAAGCAAGCCAGAAAGAAAAACACCAATACAGTATACTAACGCATATATATGGAATTTAGAAAGATGATAACAATAACGCTGTATGCGAGACAGCAAAAGAGACACAGATGTATAGAACAGTCTTTTAGACTCTGTGGGAGAGGGCGAGGGTGGGATGATTTGGGAGAATGGCATTGAAACATGTATAATATCATATGTGAAATGAATCGCCAGTCCAGGTTCAATGCATGATACAGGATGCTTGGGGCTGGTGCACTGGGATGACCCAGAGGGATGGTAAGGGGAGGGAGATGGGATGGGGGTTCAAGATGGGGAACACGTGTACACCCGTGGCACATTCATGTTGATATATGGTAAAACCAGTACAATATTGTAAAGTAATTAACCTCCAATTAAAATAAATAAATTTTTAAAAAATGAGAAAGGAGTATAGTACATCAAGGCTGTATATTGCCATACTGCTTATTTAACTTCTATGCAGAGTACATCATGTGAAATGCGAAGCTGGATGTGTTACAAGCTGGAATCAAGATTGCCAGGAGAAATTTCAACAACCTCAGATATGCAGATGATAACCACTCTAATGGCAGAAAGCAAAGAGGAACTAATGAACCTCTTGATGAGAGTGAAGAGAGGAGAGTGAAAAAGCCATCTTAAAACTCAAAATTAAAAAAACTAAGATCATGGCATTCAGCCCCATCACTTCATGGCAAGTGGAGGGGAAAAAGTGGAAGCAGTGATTTTTTTTTTCGTGGGATCTAAAATCACTGCAGATGGTGACTGCAGCCATGAAATTAGAAGACAACTGTTTCTTGGAAGGAAAGTTATGAAAAACCTAGACAGTTTATTAGACATAAAAGACATCACTTTGCCAGCAAAGGTCCATATAGTGAAGGCTGTGGTCTTTCCAGTAGTCATGTACAGGTGTGAGAACTAGGCACCAAAGAATTGATGCTTTCAAACTGTTGTGCTTGAGAAGACTCTTGAGAGTCCCTTGGACACCAAGGAGATCAAACCAGGCAATCCTATAGGAAATCAACCCTGAATATTCTATGGAAGGACTGACGCTGAAGCTCCAATACTTTGGGCACCTGATGGGAAGAGCCAACTCATTGGAAAAGACCCTGACCCTGGGAAAGACTGAAAGCAGAAGGAAAAGAGGGTGACAGATGATGAGTTAGTTGGATGGCATCAGTAATTCAAAGGACATGACCTTGGGCAAATTTCTAGAGATGGTGAGGGACAAGGAGGTCTGGCATGCTGCAGTCCATAGGGTCACAAAGAGTTGGATATGACTTGGCGACTGAAAAACTACAACAAATAAGGACCTACTGTATAGCACTGGGAACTCTACTCAATACTCTGTAATAGTCTATATGGGAAGAGCATCTAAAAAAGAGTGAATACATGTATATGTATAACATTCATTTTGCTATACACCTGAAACCAACACAACATTGTAAATCAACTATACTCTAATAAAAATGTTTATAAAAGAAATCAAAGAAGAAAGGGAATTAAATAGTTCCCTTAAATACCAACAATAGACTACTTGTTTAAGAGGACATCTGTCCTTCTTGGCTATCTGAGGCGGGGAAGCATCCTTACTATTCAGAAACTGCCCTAAAATAATATAGGCAGTTGCCAGGTAGAAAGAAGTTCCCTGGAAAGGATATTTTAAAAAATGAACAAACTCCACTGACTGCCAAATTTCACCCAGCCTGGGCACCTACAGAATCCATTTTAAACTTCCTCTAGAGGACAAAAAAAGAGTGCAGCTACAACACATGCATAGGTAATGTATTTATTACACAGGGTTTTCCCTAGTAATATGCCTTGATCTCCTAGAAGTCTCCCAGTATGCCTAGCAGGTGAATGTCTTCTCGAAAGCTCATTCTCACTATGGAAGGTAACTGGCTCACCACTGACCAATCAGCTACAGGCAAAGGCCCGGACACCACAGAAAAGCCAGGTGACCCTCCTACCTGCTGAAGCACACTCATCTGGATGGAGCAGAGCCCAGTATGATCAGAAGCAACACAGAGCCTAGTGTGTGCCTGTGCAGCCTCCTTATTCACAGTGAAGATCCCTACCCAGGGATCTTCTGCACACTGAGTATCTCAAGGACTGAATTTTAATTTGTGGCTGATCACTGTGGAAATGTAGTTTGAAGCTGATTTCTTTGGGATGAAGTCTGAGCTAAGAAGAAGACCAGAGCACATGGAATAAAGCCTGTACCACTTACAGTTGCTAAAGAGTATTGACTTATGGCATGTCTGATTTAGCACACTAGGCTTTTATACAAGTTTTAAGAAAGATTCTCTGAATAGAATTCCTATGAAAGTATTTTTTATATAATTAAGACCCAAGGTGCTCTATGCTGTATGAGAAATAGCGAACGTCATGAAGAAACTCTTAAGAATAAAGAATAAAAACTCTCCATCTGTTTTTAAATGGAGAAAGCCAAAATAAATAAGTGAAGGAAGTCTAAGCACAATTTTTAAAACGAAAATACCACAGAAATATTTATTTACAGAATTTTTATGTTTGTAAACTTCTTTGAAGTCACAGAATTCATTAGAAACGTTAATGCCACTTTACCAAGTTCTTGGCTGCTTCTCCCTGGAAATTTCTAAAGCAAAAGAAATTCTACAGTATGAAAAAGAGATTATCCCAAATAAAATCATGTCATTATCTTCAAGGATAATGTAACATCTACTCTGGCCAAATAAAATACACTGGAAAATGGTAAACAAAAAGAACTCCTTTAGACATAAATATTTATAATAACACATTAAAAGGATACTCCATTTTTGTTTGGAAATGGTAACTGTGCTGGTTTGGGCCCAAAGGCCTTTTTAAAAATTAAAGAGATTCATATCCACCATCCACCTAACTATCCAGTGGTTTTTCATACAAAACAGCAGAGATGATCAAAATAATATAGATGTATATCACAGGAAAATAGAATCCGTTTGGATTCCTTTTTCTATGGTCCCTATCACTTTATTTCTTATTTCTAATATTTACAGTACAAAACAAGAAAATGTAATGGTTGATATTTCAGGAAAAATGAATCTGTGATTCACAGGCACCATCACATCCTCGGAGAAATACAAGTAACTTAAACCTACATTAGCTCTTAGAGAAGGCACAGCAAAGTATTTGAGACAGGTTGGTCAAGAGAGCCTGACCATCTTACTCGAGAACTTCCTTTTTTCACTGTCTTTGGTCTCCTAAAGTTGTCCCTCTAACATCTGGATCAAGACAAGGATGTCTACTCTCACCACGTTTTTAAACATAGTTTTGGAAGTCCTAGCTACAGCAACCAGAGGAAAAAAGGAGTAAAGGAGTCCAAATTGGAAAGGAAGAAGCTAAACTGTCACTGTTCACAGATGGCATGATAATATACACAGAAGATCCTAAAGATGCTCCCAGAAAACTACTAGAACCACCAATGAATTTGGAAAAGTTGCAGGTTACAAAATTAACACACAGAGATCTGTTGCATTTCTATACACTAACAACGAAAGATCAGAAAAAGCAATTCAAGAAACACTTCCATTTACCATCGCATCAGAAAGAATAAAATACCTAGGAACAAATCTACCTAAGGAGACCAAAGACCTGTACTCCACTGTAAGATCCTGATGAAGGGATTAGCGTTTTTATAAGAGAGACCCCAGAGAGATAGATCCCTTATCCCTTCCACTATGTGAGGACAAAGTGAGACGGTGCCAGCTATGAACTAGGAAGAGGGCCCTTATCAGAATGTGACCTGCTGGCACCTTGATCTTGGCTTCCAGAACTGTGGGGAAATTTTTCAGTTGTTTATAAACTACCCAGTCTGTGACATTTTGTTACAGCAGCTGGAAAGGACTGAGACACTAAGCCCACAGCCTACCAACAGTGTAACTTTGTATCCCGTTAGCCTCCATTTTCTGCTCTGTAAAGTGACAAGAAGTGATTATTCATAAGACTGTGGGGTAGGCTACACCAGATAACTTACATAAAGTGTCTGCTAACAAAGCATAGAAGCGTAGAGTGAAAACTGAGGCTTTCGAGTATACTTTCAAAGTCTCGAGATAATTTTGCCTATTTCTATGCCATGTGTGAAAATCCCACGCCCCTTCCACGGCTGCTAAAAAAGCAAAATCCACAAACGCCACAAATCTGATCATCTCTTTCAAGCACACAGACAATTCACCATTTTTCTGAAACCCACATGTACCCAAAATACTTGCCTCTAGTTTCAAAATTTGACTCGCATCATAAGCGTTTCAGCGCTCAAGTTACATTCACCAAAGTCTGTATTGTTACTGTTTTTAACTTGATCAGAATGATTAATATCAAAGTGGTCTGATTCAAGAAGGAAAAAATGTTTTATGAAAGTTTCGTTTGTGGAAATTAAAATCAGAGAAGGCTGTTATATCTTCAATAATATTAAAAGGCAATGACAGCTCCTAAAATTCTGTTTGCTTTATGCAAAGTAATATCTATTATAGGTTAAGTGGGAATTAACTTTTTCGCAAGAGTACAGATTTAAACTCTCGTTATATGTTTCCCTATGAAATTGGATACTGTGAGCTGAACTATGGGTCATTCCAACAGCTAAGAATTGAAATCTGGAGACTTAGAGATGTTTTTCAGGCAGAGGACACATACATGACGAAAGCTGTGGCCAAAATGAATTGCTGCAGAGGGGTCTGTTCCAGTGACAGCATCTGTGTTGCTAAGCAGGAGATCTCCTTGCCTAGTCAAGTGATACAGTTTGTTTTTTTTTTAACTTTATTTTACTTTACAATACTGTATTGGTTTTGCCATACATTGATATGCATCTATCACGGGTGTACATGAGTTCCCAATCCTGAACCCCCCTCCTACCTCCCTCCCCATATCATCTCTCTGGGTCATCCCAGTGCACCAGCCCCAAGCATCCTGTAATCCTGTATCGAACCTAGACTGGCGATTCGTTTCTTACATGATGGTATACATGTTTCAATGCCATTCTCCCAAATCATCCCACCCTCACCCTCTCCCACAGAGTCCATAAGTCTGTTCTATACATCTGTGTCTCTTTTGCTGTCTCGCATACAGGGTTATCATTAACATCTTTCTAAATTCCATATATATGTGTTAATATGCCATATTGGTGTTTTTCTTTCTGGCTTACTTCACTCTGTATAATCGGCTCCAGTTTCATCCACCTCATCAGAATTGATTCAAATGTATCCTTTTTAATGGCTGATTAATACTCCATTGTGTATATGGACCACAGCTTTCTTATCCATTTGTCTGCTGATGGACATCTAGGTTGTTTCCATGTCCTGGCTATTATAAACATTGCTGTGATGAACATTGGGGTACACATGTCTCTTTAAATTCTGGTTTCCTCAGTGTGTATTCCGACAAGTCTAAGAGACATTAATACATTCAATTTCCCTAAGTCATCTTAAAATCTTAAATAGTTTTAAATCAGGATGAAGGAAAAAAATGCTTTTGCCTAAAGACTGAAATCAGAAATGCTTTAAATATATAAGTATTGCTATTATAAATATCATACTGCATAATCATAAAAATAAAAGTACCATAGGTAAAATTTCAAAGAAGGTACAAGAAAATCTGGTCAATATTTTCATTAATATACTATAACCTAAGCCTTCAAAATGGCAAAAGATGTTCATCTTGGTTTCAAATTCAGAGTACATTTTATCAGTATGAATGAATCATCAATCATGCTTCCTCTAGTTAAAAAATAAAACAGCAGCATATTTCCATTTTAGCTCCAACAGTGAGAAATCCAAAAGTCAAATTCACCATCTAATCATATTAATCTGTTCATTTCAGAGGCCTAGAGACCATTTTCTCCTTCTAGCTACTTTAAAAGTTTCCTCTTTTATTTTATAATTAAGTACATTACTTTGCTTAACTTTTAACCTTAAATTTCCTCAAGTCCTCTTGGAAGTAAGCAATAATGAAATCTCAAATAACTCATTCTCAATTTTGAATAAAATGGCCTTTTATGTTTATTAAAAAAAACACTGTACTGACCTAGTCCCAAAGAAACCTTAAAAGACAAGCCCATAGGAGATACAGAATTAAATGTTTCATCAGTTAATTCATTATAATTATTAATTCCCAAGATATTTATAAAGAGAATGATCATCAGCTGATAGCCAACTAATGAGAGTTAACAGGAGTGGTTTATAAGGGTTTTCATGCCTGTGTGGCCCCCTCACAGTGAGTAGGTGCTATGCCTATACAAGATTCTCTCATGGTCCCACAGTATTACACTCACATTATACTTATCAAAAACCTTTCTGAGCTTGATAGCACCTTGTGATAAAATGTACACATTGCTGCAAAAGACTTACGACTACAATTTATTTGCAACTCAGTATGAAGAGTTGACTCACTGGAAAAGACCCTGATGCTGGGAGGGACTGGGGGCAAGAGGAGAAGGGGACAACAAAGGACGAGATGGTTGGATGGCATCATTGACTCGATGTACATGAGTCTGAGTGAACTCCAGGAGTTGGTGATGGACAGAGAGGCCTGGTATGCTGCGATTCATGGGGTTGCAAAGAGTCGGACACGACTGAGCAACTGAACTGAACTGAATGAATTACCTTAATCAGATAAGCATATTATTTTTCTCTAAACACTTAGCTGAGATTTCTAGGAATAGAAATTTTGTTTCGAGAAGGTATAGGAAGGGGAGAGAACTACCAGAGTGTTCAACAGGAAGAAAGGTCTAGAGAGAAAAGACAGGAGAAACTATGACAACGGACCAAAATGGAAGTTAAAATGTACACGAAGACAATTTCATTTGCCCTGAAATTTGGACTCCAGCTCAGAATGCAAGCAGGTATGGAATAGAGAAGGTAAACCGAGCATAAAAAGTTCTAGAAGAAGCAAACTTTAATCCTAGCTGCTTCATTTATTGCTCTACAAATGATAGTAATAAATATAATTCTGTCCTTAAAGTTGTAAGTTATTCTAATCTATGATAATAATAATAAAGCCTACCTAGAAAGTTGAACAGATTTTTCACACTACACATACTTTATGAAATTAAGTTCTTGAAATGTGGTCTTGGGGAGAGAAGTGAAGTGAAGTCGCTCAGTCGTGTCCGACTCTTTGCGACCCCATGGACTGTAGCCTACCAGGCTCCTCTGTCCATGGGATTTTCCAGGCAATAGTACTGGAGTGGATGCCATTTCCTTCTTCAGGGAATCTTCCTGACCTAGGGATCGAACCCGGGTCTCTCACATTATAGACAGATGCTTTACCGTCTGAGCCACCAGGAGAAACAGACCAAACTGTTTAAATTTTTCTTTGAGTGATACAAATTGAGATGATTTTCCCTTTTTTCCTCTTTTCCAATTTTATATAATAGTATTATTTTGCTTCTATAACCAAATAAGCATAATAATGAAAAGCCAATATGTACTACTATTTAATGACTTTAAATTGTTCTTGGTCTAAGGCAGGACACAGAGAAAGAGACTGAATTTCAATTACAATTTATTACCATGTTGGGAATAGTAAACACAAATGTATACTTTGTTTAAACAAAATTTAAATGAAATTATATTTTATTAATTGATTTTATTTTTAACTGGTGTTTGGTACAAATGGTAGTATTAAAAAGTAAAATATTCTTACTCAGATACTATATGAGAAACTGATAATTTAAAATAATGATATCTATGTTATCATAGCATATTTTAAAACATTTTCTAGAGTTAATATCTTTCAACATATAAAAACAATCATTTCTAAAACAGAACAATATGCAAAAAAATTTTTTTAAGTTCTATCAAATGAAATTTGGGCTACTCAGTCATTTTCTGAACACAAGTTTCAACTGATGCTTCATTTCTTATTATTTTCTCTGACTTATTTGGACTTCCCTGTTGGTCCAGTGGCTATGACTCTGTGTTCCCAATGCAGGGGGTCCAGGTTCAATCCCTGGTCAGGAAACTAGATCTCATCTGCTGCAACTAAGAATTTGCTGATTTATTCAACTCGAAGTTAATCCATATAAAGTAAATTTCTTTATTCTCTTACATTATCTTTCACTTTGACTTGGAGTTAGGTAGTCAAAATACCACTTTTTTAAAATTCCCAGAGATAAATCCACACACATATGGACACCTTATCTTTGACAAAGAAGGCAAGAGTATACAATGGAGAAAAGACAATCTCTTTAACAAGTGGTGCTGGGAAAACTGGTCAACCACTTGTAAAAGAATGAAACTAGATCACTTTCTAACACCATACACAAAAGTAAACTCAAAATGGATTAAAGATCTAAACTTAAGACCAGAAACTATAAAACTCCTAGAGGAGAATATAGGCAAAACACTCTCCAACATAAATCACAGAAGGATCCTCTATGACCCACATCCCAGAATTCTGGAAATAAAAGCAAAAGTAAACAAATGGGATCTAATTATAATTAAAAGCTACTGCACAACAAAGGAAAATATAAGCAAGGTGAAAAGACAGCCTTCTGAATGGGAGAAAATAATAGCAAATGAAGCAACTGACAAACAACTAATCTCAAAAATATACAAGCAACTTATGCAGCTCAATTCCAGAAAAATAAACGACCCAATCAAAAAATGGGCCAAAGAACTAAATAGACATTTCTCCAAAGAAGACATACGGATGACTAACAAACACATGAAAAGATGCTCAACATCACTCATTATTAGAGAAATGCAAATCAAAACCACAATGAGGTACCACTTCACACCAGTCAGAATGGCTGCTATCCAAAAATCTGCAAGCAATAAATGCTGGAGAGGGTGTGGAGAAAAGGGAACCCTCTTACACTGTTGGTGGGAATGCAAACTAGTACAGCCACTATGGAGAACAGTGTGGAGATTCCTTAAAAAACTGGAAATAGAACTGCCTTATGACCCAGCAATCCCGCTGCTGGGCATACACACTGAGGAAACCAGAATTGAAAGAGACACATGTACCCCAGTGTTCACTGCAGCACTGTTTATAATAGCCAGGACATGGAAACAACCTAGATGTCCATCAGCAGACGAATGGGTAAGAAAGCTGTGGTACATATACACAATGGAGTATTACTCAGCCATTAAAAAGGATACATTTGAATCAGTTCTGATGAGATGGATGAAACTGGAGCCGATTATACAGAGTGAAGTAAGCCAGAAAGAAAAACACCAATACAGTATACTAACACATATATATGGAATTTAGAAAGATGGCAATGACGACCTTGTATGCAAGACAGCAAAAAAGACACAGATGTGTATAGCGGACTTTTGGACTCAGAGGGAGAGGGCGAGGGTGGGATGATTTGGGAAAATGGCATTGAAACATGTATACTATCATGTAAGAACCAAATCGTCAGTCTATGTCCGATGCAGGATACAGCATGCTTGGGGCTGGTGCACAGGGATGACCCAGAGAGATGTTATGGGGGGGGAGGTGGGAGGAGGGTTCATGTTTGGGAACGCATGTACACCCGTGGTGGATTCATGTCAATGTATGGCAAAACCAATACAGTATTGTAAAGCAAAATAAAGTAACAATAACAATTTTAAACATAAAGAAATAAAAATTCCAGATGCAAATGGAAAAATCTTTGAGGTATGAGAGATATTAAAGGTTGTTTTCAAAACTGACCCTGTCATTCATTCACCAATTCCTTCTTCAGCAAAAATGTACTGGGTCCCTTCCAGATGCCAAGCCCTTGTTTGGGCATACAGCAGACACTGTCCATTGCTTACCCAACAACCACTTGACTCTTCCCTGCCACGGGAACTGTGATTTGTTGAAATACAAGAGATCTTTTGATTTCAGAGCATGCAGGTTGCCAACTCCAGGGGGATAAATCATCACTGGTCTAAACTAGTAAAAATCTTATGCCCATGGACACTGGTTGTTCTGAGAACAGACCATGTTACCCAGTTCTGGCTAATGTCTTATAAAGGAATACAGCTGATCCTCATTACTCATGGATTCTTTACTAGAAAATCTGCCGACTCACTAAAATTTATTTATAACTCCAAATCAATACCTGCAGCATTTTTGCAGCCACTTGTGGATATGTGTAGAGAGGGAAAAAATTTGAGTCACCCAACGCACATGTTTCCCAGCTGAGGTCAAACAAAAGGACACTCTGCTTTCTTGTTTCAGCTCTCATACTGTAAACAGGTACCCTTTGTATGATCTATCTAGTGCCACACTTCTCTTATTTTTTTCACTTTTCATTAGTGTTTTTGCTATTTTAAATGGCCAGCTAGCATAGTACTGCTATGTATCCTAAGCACAGGAAGCTATGATGTATCTTGCCCAGGATATATGTGTGTTAGATAAGCTTCATTCAGGAATGAGTCACAGTACTGCTGGCGATAAGTGCAATGTTAGTGAATCAACAATATACATTAAATAATATGTCTTTAAACAGAAACACATACAAAATAGGGTTATATATTGATTGTTGATTAAAATATGCCCAGCGACTTATAGGAACCTAACTCTATCACCTAGGAGCAATGATTCAGTTTTGGCTAATTCAGCGCTTGTGGTAAATAAAAAGAATCAACTATATTTCTAATGAGAGGCATTTTTGCTTATTTCAACTTTCTGAGCAAAAGAAACAATAAGAGAATAAATACTATCAGACAGAAAGATCCTGATAACATCCAACAGCCAGCAGCTACCAACATCCAGACTTTGAATCAGAAAATAAGTTCCTATTTGTTTAAGCCGTTACAGTGGAAGTATTTATACAAAGATACAATTAAATGATGTTTCTTTATCAATAAACATACAGTACTCTTAAATAAAACAAAAAACATGTTCTACATTCTGAAAAACCAAGACTTATTAAAGGTGCTTATCGTGCATCTAGTCAAACAGAGTAGCTTCTGTTTGGTACCACTTTTATTTCTACCTTGCTTCCCTGGTGACTCAAACGGTAACGAATCCGCCTGCAATGCAGGAGACCCTCGTTCAATCCCTGGGTTGGAAAGATCCCCTGGAGAAGAGAATGGCAGCCCACTCCAGTATTCTTGCCTGGAGAATTCCATGGACAGAGGAGCCTGGAGGCTATACTCCATGGCTTGTCAAAGAGTCTGACACAACTGAGTGGCTAACACTTCAAGACGAAGGTCAACAAACTTGCAATATTATGAACTGATATTTAATTTTTAATAAACTTTGCATGTTTTTATTGTGTACTTATAAATAGAAAAATACAGTCTCAAAAACATTTTGACACATAAGGTAAGGATTATCTGAGAAATATGGATGAATGTGTGTGTATGTGTGTGTATATATATAAAGATATATCACAATTTATCATTCCACATTGATAGAATTGGCATCATATCTATACTGATGGACATTTGGGTTTATTATTTTACTCTTATAAACAATACTATGGTGAACACTTGCATTGTACATATATACAATGATTTTCAAAACTATTCTGGACTTAACATATACATACAACTACATAATTAACAAGAACCTACTGTACAGCACAGAAAACTCTACTCCATAATCTGTAATAGCCTCTATGGGAAAAGAATCTGAAAAAGAATTGATATATGTATACATATAACTGAATCATTTGCCATACACCTGAAATGAACACAACACTGTAAATCAACTATACTCCAATATATAACACAAATTCAATGTAAAAAAAAAAACATGCTGAAGGACTCCAAAGAGGTTTTACTCATGCAGCTAACATCTCTCCATATTTCCTATATTAAAGACTAAAATTAAGAAATTTTAAAAATACTTATTAATTCATTTAAAATGATAATTATACTACATGTTGATAGAATATATTTTTATGAAAATAACTATATTTCACAAAACAAAAATAAATGAGTGAGGAAGAGTGGCACTGTTACATATTTATACAAATCTTAAGTGTATGGCTGAATAAATGCAGCTGAATTCTCATCAATGTTTCTGAACTCAATCTGCTGAATAATCAGTTATCATGGAGCTTCTGAGAAAATTCACTGTATGATCATGAGAAAATTAGAATGAAAAAGGCAAATGCTGTCTTAATATTATTATAAAAATGGTTTTCACCTTACAGATCCTCTGAAAGTACCCTGGGGAAAGCCCAGAAGTTTCAGGACCCCACTTTGCCTTTTGCTGCTTTAGAGCACATATTTGTAGACGTGGAATTGCTGAGTTATAAGAATACACATCTTGAAATATTTTACATGTCAACAAACAGCTCTCCAAAGCTGTTGTAAAAATTCACACTCCCTCAACAGTGTGTGTGTGTGTGTGTGTGTGTGTGTGTTATTTGCTCATTCACGTCCAATTCTTTGAGACCCCATAGAAGGTAGCCCACCAGGCTCCTCTGTCCATGGAATTCTCCGCAGCAGTACAGTTCTCTTCAATACATATCTTGTCAGCCCTGTTGACAGTCATTTTGCTTTTTGTCAGCCTGATGGGTGTGAAATATTATCTCGTTGTGCTTTTGCTGGGTGTTCTCTTGATAAACAGCGCTTGAGCACCTCTGCAAGTCCATTCACCACTTTTGGTTTCTTTCACGTGAGCTGCCTATTCATGTAATTTGCCCATTTTCAGCTGTGTTGTCTTTTAAAGAGATTAAATTTACTGAGTTTGATCTCTTGTTGGATGCATGATTTTAAATTAATTTCTCAAAGATCGAGTCTGTATTTATTCCTCAATTAGGCACTACAAGAAAAATACAATATGTAAATCATTGAGAATGAAGCCATATGGCCTGGAACTGAATTTTCAGTTTACTTTCTCTAAACCACTGAACTAAAGTGGGAATAATAATAACAGCAAAATTACATGGCTATAACAAGAATTAAATAATATATGGGAAAAACTTACTGTGCTTGGTTTATAGGAAGGGCTCCTTATAATCATCACCATGTTATTATTACCTAGGAGATTTTTTAATGGCAAACTCTAAAAGATGTTTCCAGATACTATTTGAAATACCTCAAGTGTTGGGTAAAAAACATATTAATATATTAAAAAGTTTAACCTTATAGAAATTCAGAATTTTATAAAACCTTGAATGTTTATAAATCCTTGGAATATTTTTCCCAATGATTTTCAAGTCCTTCATATATCTAACTATGAAAAATTACTGAAAAGTATAATAGCAGTATAAGTAGAAGTTATTTACTGAAATATTCATGGATATAATGAGCAACCACACATAAACACACTAATAATGGAACTAGTGCTTCTGGGAAAACTGTTGGTACACATTAGTTTTAAACATTCTTGAAAGTCAACATCCAACCCAAATAAGTAGAAAACTTTTACATATCTTTCTCTTATCTCCAAAAAAATAAAAAAAAATCACAAATAATACAATGGCATTGAATACTTCTATTTTTCTACAAATATTATAAGAAAGGCTGAGAAAATCTTAACACATCCACTCCCCTCTCCTTCTCACTCATTAAGTGAGTAGTAAAACGTTTTCTAACACTGAAAAGATAATTAATTCTTTTCAGGTAAGCTGACTCATTTTACTAAAAAGCAATCTTCCTATTTATAGCTCAGTTATAATCATCTTTGGATGATGGAAATTTATAACTGATCAACCCTGACTAAAATTAAAGAATCCCAATGGCAATAAATTATAACATCTATTTTCCCCCTGAGGGAATGAGAAAGAAAACAATTTTTGAAATGTCATTACTCAAATGGCTTTTTAAAGCCAAGTGATATCTAAATGGTAAATTTTAATTCTCTTTTTTTCTGATAAAAGGATCTTTTGAAAGACAAATTCTTCCTATTGTTACTGCTCTTTATTTTACTGGGCCCATAAACATCACTAAGAACTGTTTTGTACAATGGACTTTGGTAGGTTCTGTAGAAATAGGGATCATAATAAGATACAGTTCTTACTTTCAAGAGCTTCTGCAACAGAAACAGAGAAGCAGGAACAGCAACAATGTTTACTATCCCGCCTGCTATGTGGAATCAGTACTGTGCTAGCCATCAGTAAGACAGTGGCAGGTAGAGAGTGGGAACCCAGATACTGAAGTAACAGAAGTAACAATTATTGGTCACCACAGGTTCTGGAGTATGGCCACAGGAAGAGGTAGCTAAACTGGGATAAAGGGAAAGATAATAAGAAATAGGGATGAAGAGGCCGGGTGTTGGGCGGATATTCACTACACCAACAATGACACAGAGTAATGATGAAGAAAGAAAAAGTGAGTCGTGAATGTAAAGGGGTAAATGGAAGGTGAGGTGATGGGATATAAAGGTAAACGCTTCAAAGGACCTGGTAACTTCGAAGGAGAAGAGACATATCTTTAAAAGCAGCAATGGAAACAAGAAAGACATGCAGCTTCTCTCGACACCAAGGAACATAGGATATGAGAAAAAAACAGCCACTGCCTGGAAGGACAGGAAGCACTGTCCTTAAGAGGCAGTCAGATTTCACTTGGAGCAACAGAAGAGAACATTCAGAGAAGACCTTCAGGATATTGCCTGAAGTTTTGCTGATGATAAAGCACGTTCCAGGTGATAGAGAAGAAAGGATAGGGGAAACAATGTTAAGAAAGGGTAAAGAATTAGTGAGATTAAGATAGACAAGAGCCATTTGTTCAGTACTGATGGATAACTTTGGATATTAGCTGACTTCAGAGGCCACACTCATTTAACCTACATTCTACTCTTAAAATAGCCTTGATGCAAAATGACAAAATGTTTCAGTCAAAACATGTAACAAATATCCAGGAAAACTCAAGATTAGAAACAAAGAGTTGTCAGAACAGAACTCATTAAAAATGATCAACGAAATCAAAACTACAGAATGGGTAAGAATTTGCTGGGTTAATATGGTTAAAAGGCGACGTCAGCACTGCAGACGATAGGAACAGCAGTTAAGATGCACAGATGCCAGCTAGAGGGCAGTCCTTGTGGCTGAATCAATCAAAGGGGCCAGTCATGAATAAAACCTATAAACTGGAAAGGCACAGGGTAAGGGAAAGGTTGGTGGTAGTAAAATTACTTTCAAAACAGATGTGGTTGTATCTAGAAAATTCAGTGTTACAGTGGGTTGATCACATAGAGTTCCATTGTTTCTCTCATGTAAAACAAAGGCAGGAAATGAGGATGCTTGGAAAGATCCATGGTGACCAAGCATCCAGCTCCCTCGAATAGTTACTAGTGAGACCAAGATGCTACTAGAGCACCAGACAGTGTATCCAATTCCAAGCAGCAAGAAGGAGTAAAAGCAAGAGACCGACACAATCCCCCTCAGTAAGCTATCCTGGAAATCGCACACAATGTTTCTTTACATCTCACTGGCCACAATAAGTCACATGGCCACATCTAACTGCATGGAAGATAGGAACATATAATTCTTTAGCTGGAAACTGAGATAGGCAGAATTTCAGTAACTTTCTATTGTCACATGCTAGGCACTGATTTCATCTGACTCCACAACCTACACTCTCAGCCACTGTGCCACTGCCTACGAGTGAGTCTCTTCAGTCAGGCAAGAGGCATCAAGACCTGAATCAAGGCAGGGAAAGTGAAAACAGGTGGAAGAAATGGCTTCAAAAAATAATAAAGAGCTACTTTGGAAAACAATCTAGCAATTCCTCAAAAGTTCAAACATAGAGTTTACTCAGCAATTCCACTCTTAGAAACACAGATAAAAGTAATGAAAACTGAAACACACAAAATTTTGTACTTGAATGCTCATACCAGTACTATTCATAACATTTCCAAAGTGAAAAGAAACAAACGTCAACCAACTGATAAGCAGATAAAGTGTTATACAGACATGCAATGGACTACTATTCAGCCATAAAAAAGAAATAAAGTATTGCTATGCCACAGCATGGAGGAACCTTGAAAAATAATGCTAAGTGAAAGGAGTCAGTCACAAAAGATCACATATTGTATGATTCTGTTGATACAAATATTCAGAATAGTCAAATCCATAAAGGAAAAAAGCAGACCAGTGGTTGCAAAGAGCTGGGGTAGGAGCAGTGGAGGATGGGGGAAGTGAGAAGTACCTCTAAGAGATTCAGAATTTCTTTTGGAGTGACTAAATCTGGTACCATCACTTCATGGGAAAGAGATGGGGAAACAGTGGAAACACTGTCAGACTTTATTTTTGGGGGCTCCAAAATCACTGCAGATGGTGACTGCAGCCATGAATTAAAAGACGCTTATTCCTTGGAAGGAAAGTTATGACCAACCTAGATAGCATATTGAAAAGCAGAGATATTACTTTGCCAACAAAGGTCCGTCTAGTCAAGGCTATGGTTTTTCCAGTGGTCATATATGGATGTGAGAGTTGGACTGTGAAGAAAGCTGAGCACTGAAGAATTGATGCTTTTGAACTGTGGTGTTGCAGAAGACTCTTGAGAGTCCCTTGGACTGCAAGGAGATCCAACCAGTCCATCCTAAAGGAGATCAGCCCTGGGTGTTCACTGGAAGGACTGATGCTAAAGCTGAAACTCCACTACTTTGGCCACCTCATGCGAAGAGTTGACTCATTGGAAAAGACTCTGATGCTGGGAGGGATTGGGGGCAGGAGAAAAAGGGGACGACAGAGGATGAGATGGCTGGGTGGCGTCACCGATTCAATGGACATGAGTCTGAGTGAACTCCAAGAGCTGGTGATGGACAGGGAGGCCTGGCGTGCTGCAGTTCATGGGGTCGCAAAGAGTCGGACACGACTGAGCGCCTGCACTGACCTGAACTGATCTAAAATTGGTTACAGTGATGGTTCCACAACTCTATAGACATGTTAAGAACCACTAACCTATATGCTTTGGATGAGTGAATATACAGTGTGGTATAGTGTGTGAATATCTCAATAAAGCTGTTACAGGGAGAAAAAAAAAGATAACCAAGAGATGATATAATTTGACTCCTCTGATTAGTTCAGCTCTATTCTAAAGTCGGAGAAGGAGAGATTATTGGGGCAAAGAACGCTCTTGACCCCTAACATGAACACGGCTCTGTTCTTCCTTTAGAAAAGGAAAGCAGCAGAATGTCCACACGATGGCTCCATCTCGCTGGGAGGATTCTAACCTCCCCACGCCCAGGCCTCATGTCCTGTCGTGGAAATGCAACAATCCTGTCCTACCCTTCGCACTTGCTGAAACATTTCTCTCACCTTCTCCCTCCATACTAGAGAGCAGAGCAGACTTTATCTGACATAAAGAATACATGCAAAACAGCAGTTTACGGAGTCCCAAGAAAGGCTCTCAAAATAAAGAGTTTAAATGCAATACGAATAAGATTTCTTAATTTTGTTAGAGACAAAAGCACTGAAAGTTAGTGAGCCCAGGATACACTTATATGCAAAAGAAGATATTAAATAATTCACTTAAATTATTTAAGTTTAATATAACAGATACAGATGATAAACATCATCCCACTGATGAGATTAAAGATACTGTCTGGTAACAGAGTGGGGAAGAGAGACAAAGTATACTCTTCTGTAAAATACCATAGACAAACTGCAATCAAATCAAATAAGAAGACTTAAAGACTTTCTCACACCATGAAGACCAGTGAACTCAGACTGATTGATAACGCATTAAAGGGCAATGAGGATTTCCTTAAAAAGATGAACTGCATCTGGTACCTCTCTGTAACCTCATCAGTGTCTCCCACAGTGCCTTGCACATTTTACACGTAAGTAAATATTTGCTAAACGAATATGTGCATTTACATAGAGAAGTACTTTCAACTAGACTGCCAAGACCAATAATGGTTGAGATCTTTAAAAGAAAACTGACAAATTTTTCCAAAATAATATTCCTGGAGGTCAAGAGGCAAACTTCAGATTGAATAGACAAATTTTAGTCTTTTGTGCTTTTCAAAACTTGTACTATTTCAAAGATAAAAGCAAAAGAAAAGGTCTCCACCTTCACTCAAATATTTCAACAAACACAATACAGTTTTCATGACTTTATGTTAAATGCTTAGTTAAGGGCAAACAAAATTCTCACCTGGTAACCATGCAAATTACTTAGTGTGTTCTAAGGGGAAAAAGTGTATACCACCATGCTTTTCCCATATTATTATTCATGCAGCAAGTTTGAAATTTTATGAAATACGTTCAAAAGTGAAAATGTGTGCCCATATAAAATAACACTTCTTTTTTAAAAGCCAATAACATTCTCCCAAATCATCCCACCCTCTCCCTCTCCCTCAGAGTCCAAAAGTCCGCTCTACACATCTATGTCTCTTTTGCTGTCTTGCATACAGGGTCATCGTTACCATCTTTCTAAATTTCATATATATGTGTTAGTATACTGTATTGGTGTTTTTCTTTCTGGCTTACTTCACTCTGTATAACCGGCTCCAGTTTCATCCATCTCATTAGAACTGATTCAAATGTATTCTTTTTAATGGCTGAGTAATACTCCATTGTGTATACGTACCACAGCTTTCTTATCCATTCATCTGCTGATGGACATCTAGGTTGCTTCCATGTCCTGGCTATTATAAACAGCACTGCGATGATTTGGGAAAATGGCATTGAAACATGTATACTATCATGTAAGAAATGAATCGTCAGTCTATGTTTGATGCAGGATGCAGGATGCTTGGGGCTGGTGCACAGGGATGATCTAGAGGGATGATGTGGGGTGGGAGGTGGGAGGGGGGTTCGTGTTTGGGAGCTCATGTACACTCATGGTAGATTCATGTCAATGTATGCCAAAACCAATATAGTATTGTAAAGTAAAACAAAGTAAAAATGAAAATTAAAAAAAAAATAAAAAAAATAAAAGCCACTAACAGAAACAGTAACAAAAATGAACATTAGGGAATTCTCATTTTTGTAAAAAAAAAAAAGAATATCTTACATTCACTTTTCACTGACTCAATAGGCATGAGTTTGAGCAAACTCCAGAAGCTAGTGGACAGGGAAGCCTGGCGTTCTGGCAGTCCACGGGGTCACAAAGAGCCAGACGAGACGTAGCGACTGAACAACACCAACAAGGAACTCCTTATATTCACTTTTCAGAAAGACTTACTCAGGTACTCTATTAAATGGGCCTGGCTGCTACACTTAAATTATTAGATGCACTAAGTTTTGCTTGCACTTGTCATGCCAAGCCTGTGTCTCCAAGCTAAAATGTAAGTCTGCCTCTACACATATCATAAACACAAGGGAAGTTCCTGACATTCTTAATGCAGAGGTCAGTTAAAAGAACGGGTCCAGCCTCTGCTCTAACGAGGTGCTCCTTCTCCTCTGAGGGGTGGAGTCACACAGATGGAAGGCAAAAGGACCTTACAGGCATGAAAGATCCTTAAGGAATCACCAACCTAGCTTCTGTCTTCACAGTAGGACCTACCCGCTGGGAGGACATCTGAATGACAGGAGACTTCCGCCATCACTGAAAGAAGCCGTCTTGATCATATCCTCCTCCCAAATGACAGAAGGTGACAACTGCTAGTACCAGAAGCCTGGCTTCACTTGGGAGCTTAACAGTATCCCACAACTATGGAATCTGAACCTGCATCTTAAAAATACCTTTCGGTATTTCATATTGCCTTAATAGTAGAAAAGCAGTATTCTAACCTGAAATAAAAAATGGTCATATCTGAAATGGAATTGCAAATAATTATTTTGAATATTAAGCCTGTTTGCTTTTAAGATATATAATCTTTGAAATGGCAAGCAGCAAAATCTAACATATCAGGTGAAATAAAAGCTGTCATGATGCTGCCTTTTAGAAGACGGTCAATATATTAAACTGATTCATCCCTAGCCTATAAAATTTAGGACAGAACACACATACACATATACACAACATATAATATTATGTCATATTAAATACAGTCCAAAAGAAGCTAATCAGGAGAAATACAGAGTTGTAATCAATTACTAAACCATTTGTCTTCCCAGGTAGCTGAGTGGTAAAGAATCTGCTTGCCAATGCCAGAGACACAAGAGACGCAGGTTCTATCCCTGGCTCAGAAGATCCCCTGGAGAAGGATATGGCAACCCACTCCAATATTCTTGCCTGGGAAATTCCATGGACAGAGGAACCTGGTGGACTCCAGTCCATGGGGGTCTCAAAGAGTTGAACACCACGGATCATGCATACGCACTAAACCAATTATGTAACCACTGGAAAATTGTAAATTGGTAGCCATCATTTTATGTAAACGTATTTGAGAACACACTGATAAAGGAAGGTCTAATTTATTTCACCAACATGAAGCTTCAAATTTAAATCATCTAGTGAAGCATTAGTGAAGCATGCAATATAGGATTAATAATTATTGGTAAAGGTGCAGGATAGCCTTACAGGGGGCCTAAAAGGCACCCAGACTAAAAGAATAGAGGTACAAAAATGCTATCAGGAATAGAAGGAGACTTCATGATCAGGAGAAAGTCAAGGAAGAATAAAAGCAAAAGTGAGTTCTAAAGCATTCCTAGGACTACGCACAGCATGTGAAACAATTACTATTTTCTTAATAAGTTGCTATTCCTAAAATATTCAAATTGATTTTAGAGGCTACAATTTCCCTTCAATGGAGCAATTTTGAAATGAAAGTGATGAGAAAAATAGAAAATGCAAATTATACAAGGGGAGTTGAGAGACCAGGGCTTTGTGAACAAGGCTCAGACTATTCCACTGGCTTCACGTGGTGAAGCACATTAACAGGGAGCTGACATGACTGCAAAATGTCCACGTACACTATTAAGCTGAATGGGTTTTATTGCAGCTCAGCTGCAGAAACAAAAGGTACATGCAGAGATAGCTGTGCTTTGAACTGTGAAAAGTGTCAGTCGCTCAGTCATGTTCGACTCTGCAACTCCATGAACTGTTATAAACCAGGCTCATCTGTCCATAGAATTCTCGAAGCAAGAATACTGGAATGGGTAGCCATTCCCTTTACCAGGGGATCTTCCTGACCCAGGGATCAAACCCAGGTCTCCTGCATTGTAGGCAGATTCTTTACTGCATGAACCTCAGGGAAGCCCAGTGTTTTCAATTAACCTATGATAAAAGGCTGACTATGGGCTTCCCTGGGGCTTCCCTAGTGGCTCAGATGGTAAAGCGTCTGTCTGCAATGCAGGAGACCCGGGTTCAATCCCTGGGTCGGGAAGATCCCCTGTAGAAGGAAATGGCAGCCCACTCCAGTATTCTTGCCTGGAAAATCCCATGGACCATGGAGCCTGGTAGACTACCGTCCATGGGGCTGCAAAGAGTCGGACACGACTGAGCGACCTCACTTTCACTTTCACTTTCACGGGCTTCCCTGATGGCTCAGAGGTAAAGAATCCACCTGTAATGCAGGAGATGCAAGAGATGCAGGTTCGATCCCTAGGGTCGAGAAGATCTCCTGGAGTAGAAAATGGCAACCTACTCCAGTATTCTTGCCTGGGAAATCCCATGGAGACGAGTCTGGTGGGTTACAGTCCATTGATTTGCAAAGAGCCTGACACAACTTTAGCAAGTAAACAACAACAACAATTTTGAAGCAATATTATGACATGAAAATACTCAAGAAAACTATCTTGAAAGATAAATCAACTTTCAGATATTTTTTCTCCCATGCTATACTGTCTTAACTTCATGTTATTTTTATAACAAATTCTTGAGCACTTTTAGGATGACAGCAAAGTTGAGAAGAAGGTACAGAGATCACCCATTCACTCCGTGGCCCCCGCACATTCATAGCCACTCCCATATCATCACGCCCTCCACACCACATTTGTTACAATCAGTGAACCTACATGCATGACACATTATAAGCACCTTAAGTCCACAGTTTACATCAGGGTTCACTTTTGCTGTTACACATTTTCCGAGCTTTCATAAATGTACAATAACATATATCTATCATTAAAGTGTCAAACAGAATATTTTCACCACCCTAAAAATCCTGGGCTCCACCTATTCATCCCTCCCCTCAACTCAACCCATAGCAACCATGGGTCTTTTTCTGCCTCTGCAGTTTTTCCTTTTCTGGAATGTGATATAACTGGAGTTGTACCGTACAGACAGACTTAACAGATTATCTTCTTTCATTTAGCAATATGCATTTAAGTACCTGCCTGTCTTTCATGGCTTCGTAGATCATTCCATTTTAGCAGTGAGTAATATTCTTTCCTCAACCATATCCAGTAGATATTAGCAGATAGTAATATTAGTAGATACTAAAGAAATGAATCGTTTCTGTTACAGCATTTTTTTTATTTCTAGCATTTCTTCTGGTTTCTTTCTTAGGATTTCGGTCTCTCTGCTAGTATTGTCCATCTGTTTTTATATACTGTCTACTTCATCCATAAGAACCCTTAGCATATCCATCACAGGTGTTTTAAATTCCCAGTCTGGTAATTCCAATATCTCTGTTATATCTGGTTCTGACACTTCTTTCTCTTCAAACTGTGTTTGTCCCCTTTTGGTATGCCTTATGATTTTTTCTTCTTGATAGCTGGATATGATGTCCTGGGTAAAAGGAACTGCTGTAAATAGACCTTTAATAATGAAGTAGTGAGTTGTAGGGCAAAAGCAGTCTCGTGATCAGGCTTCTGCCTTTTAATGAGCCAGTGCTTCTGGACTGTGAACATCACAAGTGCATCACAAGTGTTTCTTGGGGTTGTTTTGTTGTTGTTGTTTTGGTCTCTTTAGGTGAGAGAATGACTAGCGTGGACTGGAGTTGGATATTTCCCTCTTCCCACAAGGAAGGCAGAGAGGAAGTTAGTATTTCCCATCTACTGGAGCTGACTGGAGTGGGTATTTCCCTTCCTCCAGGTCCATTAGGCTCCAGTAACACTCCAGCAGGTTAGGATATGATAAGCTAATTTCTTCTGAGGAAAGCATTGTTAGGGAGTGCAAAGTGTTCTGCTGTTTTTCAGAATGGCTCCTCTTCCTCTCCCCCTGCCAGAAGCATGAGGGAATTTTTCTCCAACATTTACTGTAAGAACCTGGTCAAGCTCCCAGAGGTAAAATTCAAAAAGTATGGGCTGCCTCCCGTGACTAGGTTCCCCTGAAGTTTTTAATCCTCAGATTAAAAAGAGCCTAATATTGTAAGTCAATTATATATCAATAAAAAATTAATTTTAAAAAGCCATTCAACAAGACCACTAAGATTATAGTCATATTTTATGCTATAATTTTCATCATTGCCTTTTTTCTCCTTTATTTATTTATTTATTTTTAAGAAATAAAAGGCAAAGAAACTCCTCTGTGTGACTCCATGGACTGTAGCCTGTCAGGCTCCTCTGTCCATGGAATTGTCCAGGCAAGAATACTTGAGTGGGTAGCCATTCCCGTCGCCAGGCCATCTTTCCAACCCAGGGATCAAATTTGGGTCTCCTGCATTGTAGACAGATTCTTTACCATCTGAGCCACCAGAGAAGCCCATATTTAAGGTACATAATCTCAGTGGTAAGCCTGCAGTGCAGGAGATGAGGGTTCAATCCTTGGGTCGGAAGATCCCCTGGAGAAGGAAATGGCAACCCACGCCAGTGTTCTTGCCTGGAGAATCCCACGGACAGAGGAGCCTGATGGGCTACATACAGTCCATGGGGTCACAAAGAGTCAGACATAACTGAGCAGCTAACACTTTCACACTTTGAATCCTAAAAATGGTTCAGTTCCTCAGTGACTAAATTTATGTCATCAGTTTAAGAAGTCATTCATTGATTTATTCATTTAACAATTACATATTATGCCAGATACTATTTTGGCAGTGAGAAATAAGCACCGAACATTATAAAAACTGTACCTGCCTTCACAAAGCTTAGTCTTCAGCTGTAAAATAATTTAACAAGGCAACTAAAACACAGTACGTCAAGTGCTTTTTTTTAATAACTAAGTTTTGCCAACTACACCAGAAATGACTTGCACTTCAAGTTTTCATTTCAGATCCATTTGCTAAAAGTCCTTGAGGTATTTAGACAACTTTCAGAAACAATAACATGGTTAACAACATGAAACAGTTGTGCTATTTTATGACTTCTAAAGATTGAAGGCAGGAAGAGAAGCGGATGACAGAGAATGAGATGGCTGGATGGCAGCACTGACTCAATGGACGTCAGTTTGAGCAAGCTCTGGGAGATGGTGATGGACAGGAAAGCGCAGCGTGCTCAGTCCATGAGGTCACAAAGAGTCGGACATGACTGAGCGACCAACTGAACTGATGACTTCTAATGTTGATACAGTACAAATTCCTGCTGCTGCTAAGTCACATCAGTCGTGTCCGACTCTGTGCGACCCCAAGGACTGCAGCCTACCAGGCTCCTCCATCCATGAGATTTTCCAGGCAAGAGTACTGGAGTGGGGTGCCATTGCCTTCTCCGGTACAAATTCCTAGCCACTTTCAAATTCTTGCTACTCTTAGGCTACTGCAGTGTAGATGGAAAACTTAAGATTAAAAAAAAAAAGGCAAAAGAAGCAAAATGAAAAATACTAGCCATGCAATAAAATAACTAATACACTCTAATTTTATTCAGTTAATTATCCTGGGCAGAAAAGGAAAAACCAACTATGAATTACATGGTATCTGTGAGTGTATTCTTTGGGAAATACTGAAAACTGAAAGCATTCACATGGAAAGAAATGGCTTTATATCCACCATTGCCTTTTTTTCTCAGAAACTGAAATTCATAAATGTCACAAAATTCCATTTTGATTTACAAATGACATTTGTAAATCAAAAGAAACTAGTAATAGTCAATGAATATGATACTAGTTTTTTTTTAATGTTTGGGGCAGCTATATCACAGTATCTTAAGACATACTTCCTCAGATTAATTCAGTGATCATTTTCAAAGCAAAGCTTTCTTTCAGAGCTATAAAAAGAAAATATTTCTAGGTAACCAAAAAGAGTCATTAAACTGGAAAACACTGATAATATTAAACTCTAAAAATAATGTATGTAATAATCGTATAAAGTTTTAAAACATCCCAGTAACAATGTTTTTAAAGCTCAGAAACTCAAATATTATTCTAAGATTATTATTATAATCCATTCTACCCTAGGATAAAATAACCTCTCTAAACGGTATATACTACCTTCACCCATCCTTTCTTTTCCCAAAGGAATGGCAAAAACAGAAATGCAGTATTTTTATTGCAGTCATAGGAACATTAGTTCAATATATATGGAATTAAAATTCTAAATACCGTAAATAACAAAATACAGGTATTTTTTCATCCTACTGAGTAAATTCAAGATATTTACTAATTATCTAGTCTCCAAATTTATGAATTACTATAGTAAAATGTGAAGCAAAACTGTTCAAAATCAGTTAAACTCAGTCTTGATGTGCTAAAATGATTAACACCATCTTAAAGATAACCCCACATCTGAAACACATGATATCTCCCTGATTTCAGGGCACAAATCCTTCTATCCATCAAAGTAAATGGAAGGTTAGAGAGGTTAATAGAGACAGAGTGTCTGTAATAGACTTCTGCATTTCATCCCCACTCAATATACTCCGATGATCACTGAGCTATTTGTAATGTTCTTATGAATCAATGCTCCCTTTACATTCCAGATAGAAGCTAGAAGCCACTGCGTGAAGCAATAAAGCTCACCTTTGCAATCCTCATCAAGCTGATCGGATGATTAAATCTATGTGAGGCTTCATAAACAATTGAAGTGCAGGCACAACTTTAATTAAAAACTCAAATGGCACTGCTAAACACCTAAATAAAACATGAACAAGTACAACAGCCACCTGCAAAGAGCAACGGCAATTTCCAGCCTCTGTCTACCGAAGAGATTTTTCTCCATTCAGACGCACAATCACCCTGGCTGTATGATCCCTGGGATAGCAGTAGCAGTCAATAATTTAAAATCATGGAAATAAATGTTGAATATATACTTACACTTTACTATGAACTGCACAGTAGCCACCAAAATTTGCTCCAGACCTAAAATAACAAAGTGCTCTCATATGCTAGGATGGCGCCCAATTCTCTTTAATTCATTTTATTTATTTACTTAGTTTATTTGGCTGTGCCAGGTATTAGTTGCAGCCCATGGGATCTAGTTTCCTGACCAGGGATCACACTTGAGTCACCACCACAAAGTCTTAGCCCCTAAACCTCCAGGGAAGTCCCTGGCACCCAATTCTATCCTAACTTTTCATAAAAACTTACCATTGGGGGGGGAAAAAAAAAAAGCTCATATGGTAGATTGCTGATAAACAGGGTCAATTTATTCTTCACTCTGATTGCGTGGCTGATGAAGGGTAATCCTGGGATGACATGACTTTTTGGTTCATCCCTGACAGAAGGAAAATTTCTGGAAGATTAAGACCACAGAGCTGGTTGGATAAGTCACTGTCCAAGTCAGAAGGCAGAGTCAGAAAGATTTGTGCTGGAGAGCAGTATGCAGAGCCTGGAGCAGAAAGTCCCTTTTGTTTTCTTTTAGTAGTCTACCTTGAAATCAAATTTCCTGGTGCTAGGTCGACTTTGTTGTTTTAAGTGACAGAGTCTGACAGTATACTGTTATATTTTCCATTTATACTTCATCTCCTCTCAGGGTCATATAATCCTGACTGTTCTAGTCAGCCCTATGTAGAGAAAAGATGAAGGATTTAAGTCAGAAAGCACTCGGGTTGAACATTTAGCTCCGTCTCTTATGAGCTGTGTGATCTTGGAAAAGTTGCTTTTCCTCTGTGTAGGTCCATTTCTTCACTTACTAAATGAAGGTAATAAAATTTCTCACATGACTGTTTTGAGAAGTAAATCAGATGGCATATGTGACAGTTCAGATACTCAAAAAATAAAATAAGTTAGTTCCCAACTCTTCTCCTTATCTTAAATATATCCTTCATTCCAGACTGCTCTTCCTACTGTTCTCTGCTTCTCAGAGGTAGATAATCCATGCCCTACCCTTGCTGCCTCCCAACCAGAACGCAACAGAAAGTATAATCAACTGAAAGAGCATTCAACCAGGAAACAACCCAGAAGTTCCCTGACAGGAGAATGAATGAAGTGTGATATAACCTATACAGTGGACTGTCATACAGCCATGAAAATGAATGGACTACAGCTACATGCAATGACAGATGAATCTTGAAATTGCAATGTTGACTACCCAAAATATCCCATTATATACATTCAGCAATGATACCACTTTATAGCACTCAAGAAATAAGAGACATCGGGGTTTAAGCGTCTACACATTTGTACTAAGCACAGAAACATCTCAGATACCCCGATTCATAGTCAGTGTTTTCACAGAAATTTATTCCCATTTGAATACACACTTAGGTTGAAATGTATACTACAACATTCATGGACACACTGAACAAAAGCAACATTCTTCTGTTCTAATACTGTAGATTTTTTTCTTTAAAATAAAGCCAGCAACATAGACCACCTTTCATTTACCTACCTTGAATTCAAATCACAATGATGGCTCTAAATGGAAAATTTTTTTCCTTTTTGTTAGAAAAGCTTTCCACATACTGTGGCAACCACAGCTGTTGAGGTCAGCAGCATCATGGCAACTATGAAAGGTCAGCAATTTAGCTCTTTCATATTGAGGTCTCAGCTGTAGATCCCATCTGTGCTGACTTCAGGCTGAAGGGAATAAATTTCTTCCAGTTTAAAAACTGAAACATATGCTGCAATAATTAAAGGTTTCTGGAGCCAGTTCAGCAGTGCCAGGGATGCTGAAGCTGAGGACCTGTGAACACACCAGAGGACTTCCCATAGGGCACCCACCTGCTAAACAAAGGATACTTCCGAAGGCGCTGCACTAAGGTCCCCATGTTCAAAAAGGCAGAAAGAAACCAGTCCCACTCCCTCTATGTATTTTCTATACCTTACAACAGACTCCTTCCTACTGAAACAGAGGGTGGTGGTTTTGCAAGTCCAGCATTTTCTCTTTGCATCTCCTTTACTTACCTAGGCCTGCACTAATACTAGACACATGTGGCTATTCATATTTAATTAAAATTCAATAAAATTTTTTAATTAACTTCCTCAGTCACACTAGCTACATTTCAAGTGCTCAAGTACAACATATGACTACTGGCTGTTTACCATACAGAACATTAAAGAGAGTACTTTTGAACAGTCCTGATCCAGACACTAATGCATATTTAAAACAAAACCAGGGCTTCCCTGGTAGCTCAGTAGTCAAGAATCCGCCTGCCAAAGCAGGAGACACAGGTTCAATCCCTGGACCAGGAAGATCCCACATGCCGCAGGGCAACTAAGCCCGAGCGCCACAACCACTGAGCCTGGGTTCTAGAGCCAGGGAGTCGCAGCCACCAAAGCCCCCGTGCTGGAGTCTGTGCTCTGCGACAGGAAAAGTCACCTCAATGAGAAGCCCACGGTCCGCACCTGGAGAGCAGCCCCTGCTCACTGCAACTAGAGCAGCCTGCGCAGCAACGAAGGCCCAGCACAGCCAAAACTCAATCGACAAAGAATAAGTTATTCAAAACAAAACCTTCACCAGACTGCTGACTATAAAAATCCTAGAGTCAGCCAGAAAATGTCAAGGATTAGTCACCCAGCACAGTTACCTGAGGTTTTTCCAGGCTTGGGTGTTCGAGGCTTCTCTTGGAACTGTCTGTATATGTCCATTTCATGGTTTAGCGGTGCCCAGTGATGAGAAAGAATGGACCCCTGGAGCTGCATGGTTGAGTCTGACTCTCTAAACCATGACTCTCTGAGTTACTCACCCTGTCTCATTTTCCTATATGTAAAAATGAAGTCAATAGTAACAACTTCATAGATCTGTTTAAAAATTAAATGATACAATACTTATAAAACTATTAGTACCACACTTCGTACATGTTAAGAGCTCTATAATTGTTATCTATTAACCATTATTATCGTTGCCAAAAGGTAGAGAAAGGAAATAATACGATGAATTTTATCCATTAGAATCTATTTAGAGCTCTGGTAAAGATTCTCTATGAGAGAAAATAAAAAATACATGATCTTATTTCATTTTCTGCACTGTATATTTACAAATTAATCATTTCCTGTCTCACTTTTTACAGGCCTGTTCACTGTGCTCACAAGTCTTGTGTACACACTATGTGCATAGTGCTATGTGTCAAGAACTGCTCAAAGCACATAGCATGTGGCCACTAACGAAATCCTCACAGCAGTCCCACAAGGTAAGTACCTCGATGTACCTCTCCCCTTCCAGATGAGAAGCCAGAGACGCTGAGAGGTTCCGTAACCAATGCAAGATCATGCAGCTTGGAAGTGGCAGTGACTGGATTGGAATGCAGGCAATCTGGACCCAGAGTTTCTGCTCGCAGGCATTATGCAATATTTCCCTATACGCTGAAAGTTTCCTTCCCAAACAAACAAAGCATTTCCAAGCTAGCTGTTAGGTAATATTATTAGAAACAGACAGCTTATTTAATGGGCTTGGCAATGACAGGGAAGGGGGAAGTCTCTTGGGATTTGGATGTGACCACAGCAGTAATCACTATCTGGACTTCTAACCCCCCTGGCAAATGTGGAAGGAAACAAGCTCTGCTCAGGAGGGTTGGCACGGATCCCTGGGAGGTGTGGGAGCAAGCTGTGAGGGTGGATAGGATTTCACAATGAGTGGTTGCGGGGGAGGAACCACAGGCATTCACCCTGCAGGAGACAAGGGTGCTTACATCCCACAGTACATGTCACAATCCCACACAGCTTTCAGCTAGCACATTTCGGTCTAGAACCAAATTCCTTTTTACATATGGGCAGAAGCAGTCCTTGCATTGTTTTAGTAATTTAACATGCTGATTTTTCCAGGATTGCTATTACTAGGCAAACTAAAGAAAATTAATACTTTTTTGTCCAAAGCTTTACCAAGAGTTGCTCAAGATTTCAGACGATAATGTCATGCTATTTGAATCACCAACTCAGTACATTTCTATCAGTCTTCATTAGAGCTGCATATTTATAGTAATTCTTCTATGAATTCTAATCATGCCTAAACATTCATATAAGGCAACATATACTATTTTATGATAACTTCCCATTTATTTCTCCTTTATTGTATTATTTGGGCATTATATTTGTATTTTGAAATAATGTGTATAAGTCTTAGCTAAGATTTTTTTTCCTTCAGGATAGTTAAGTCTGTGTGTCTGTTTCCAAATACATGTTTACAAAAGGGGAACTTAGTTCTGTGAAACAAGCTGGTGGTGCACATAATGGAGCCATGTGATACCCACCGTGCTGCTTCCCATCAATATTTTACTATCCTCAGAGCTCCATATCCCCTACACCAGCTTTCTGACTGCCCAGGACAAACAAAGGGGAAAATGAAACTTGCAAGTTCTCCATAGAGTCCTGGTCCCTCCCTATCCTAATCCCTACCCTGAAGCAAGTCTGCGAAAGAGAAACTACTATCCCTCCTCTTTCATTTTTTTTTTTTTTAATTTTTAAAATTTTTTTTAATTTTATTTTTTATTATCACTGCCTTCCAGGCTGAGCCATCTTGGTTTGAATTTACCATTCTCAGCACATCCCCAAGAAGCTACAGAAAAGGCACATGACCTTAGATTGATCACCATCAAATCACCTCAAATTCTCAGCATCTCTACCCACTAGGTGAATAAGAATGACTTCACAATCCCTTGGGTAGTTCCTCCAGCACTCTCCCAGCCTGCATACAGTTTACTGATACTGCTATTTCCATCACCAAATCAAAGACAAAACACAGGATGTATATTTCATTTCCCTGACCTACCAGGCATGTCTTTAGTTTCTTACCACATAGCATCTAATGAAAGCAATTCTGTTGCCTATTTTTTTTATTTTCTATTTATTCTTTAGACATAAAACCTTAAAGCTCTCTAATACTGATCTCGTCTCAATGCCTTCTGCTCATTTCCTATACTTTAGCCAAAAATAGGGCAAGCATTAAATAAAAAAAGATCCCAGTAAAACAAAACAGATTGAATGACAACTACTTAACATGTGGTATAAAAGAATACTTGCTGAGTTTTAAGAGAAGGGGGTAGAGAACCCCCCTTCAGAAGATTTTCTGAATTTGCATTCCTAAATGGAACTAAGAACTGGAAAAAAGGGAGAAGAGAAGAGCATAGCGGGCAGTTTTATAAGTTTGCTCTATACCAGACCTTCCAATCACCTGATAAGGAAGGTTATTGAACTTTTTAGTCTGAAGAAATCAACACAGAGAGGTTAGACAGTTTGCTAAAGATCTTGCATATAAAAAACCAAACAAACAAAAAACCTCCACTATGACCGCCACCTCAATGCTAGGATTATAAACCACGCTTGTCTAATTAGATTACACCTTTTTGCCTCTTGACAATAAGTATTAAACTGGTGCTAACAACATATCAGGAACTGTGCTATTTCTTATTTAATCACCATAATAACCCAATGAGATAGGTACCAAATTTAGCTCCATTATGCAAATGGGAAAACTGAGGCTAGAGAAAATAAGTTAAGCTGCTCAAAACCATAGGAAATAGCACAGCTCATATTCGAACCCCAGAATCCATGCCCCTCATCATAAGACTATACCCTCTGCAAAGACTAAAATTCACTAGGCAAAACTGAGTAAACAGCTAATTTTCACCAGCCAAGATAACTAATGGAATTACAACAATTCTATTCCCAAAAGCAGAATTCCCAGGTGGCTCAGTGGTAAAGAATCTGCCTGCCAATGGAGGAGACGCAGGTTCAGTGCCTGGGTAAGGAAGATCCCCTGGAGAAGGAAATGGCAACCCATGCCAGTGTTCTTGCTTGGGAAATCCCATGGACAGAGGAGCCTGGGGTGCAATGGTCCATGGGGTCAGGACTGAGTCACAGCTACATTCATGAGGTTGGATTAGCAAATCAAAATGGGACTTTTTAAAATGTAAGAATTAAAATTCTTAAAAATCATAACCACTAACCTTAAGGATTAAATATCCTCTTTTGACGTGCTATTATAAATACCAAACATGAAGTGATTAAAGAGATAATTCCCTTTAATTGCTCTTTATGCATGGAAAGGGAGTAGCTGAGATTTAATGGTGTAACACAGAAGTGTCTCCCTATGTCTACCACAATGGAAATCATTTTTCTGCTTAGACCTCCAGGCTCCTCCTTAACTGTTTAGAATCAGAGAGAAGTGGCCTCAAAACACAAAACAGAGCAGGCAATCTCTTGAGAGACTGAGGGCTGAGGCATCACACAATTTTATAAACAAGGCCAACAGTGAGAAATGTTAAGGATATACGAATATATTAGAGAAGAGCAAAAGAGTCTAAATAAACCATTTTTAAGGGCATTGAGGGATTATTCTTAGAATATATGTTAAGAAAAGCTAAAAACATTATCCATTAAACTAACAAAGCCCTGACGTAAGAACCGGATATCCCAACTCAGCTATGTGGACACAGAGAAAAATCCAGATAAGAAGAGAACCATTCCTCTTCTCCACACAGCTTAAGATTTAGAACAAATATGCTAGAACTGATAGATTAATGTGTTCAGTTCAGTCGCATAGTCGTATCCAGCTTTTCGCGACCCCATGGGCTGCAGCATGCCAGGCTTCCCTGTCCGTCACCAACTCCCAGAACTTGCTCAAACTCATGTCCATCAAGTCGGTGATGCCATCCAACCATCTCATCCTCTGTCATCCCCTTCTTCTCCTGCCTTCAATCCTTCCCAGCATCAGGGTCTTTTCCAATGAGTCAGTTCTTCACATCAAGTGGCCAAAGTATAATGTGTGGTATCATGGAAATACTTCTTATTGTCAACACTCTGAAGGCTTTCATGTATATACTCTTTCTGTATCATATATGTAGACAGAATACATTTATACATATATGTATAGTCTCATATATATTCACATACATATGTTCACAGGTAGAAACACATATGTAAATGGAAATACATGTGTGGATCGAGTAAGCGTAAATACTGGAGTCAGATTTCTCAGTCCATATTGGGCAAATCTGGTGAGCAGAAGAGCATTTGTAACAAAATGCTGTTGTAATTTAAGGCTAACTTAGGTTTAGGAATATTTTATATTATTCTAATGAGAATTGTATCTAAACGAAGATAAAACTAATAAAACTAACTTAGAACTGTTAACCCAGATTTATTCTTAGTAATTTTTATCCAAAAACTACCACACCAATTTGTGATCTTTTCTTCTCTAAACTCAGGTAAGATTTATCGTCTCTAGGCTCAGGATTCCAGAGCTGGGAGAAGAGAGTCCTGTCTTATAAAAATAGGGATATTTTAGAACTTGGACAAAGAAAATGGTAAAGCTCATCAAATTTCCACCAAAGATGGCTGATTCTCTTTCCAATCAACCATTTTTGCTGTTCTGCATAACCGCTTCTCTTCCTTAATCTATGCTAAAATTTTAGTGGGCACGATTCTTCCTGTTAATGTTTCCATTTTCATACTCTTTCTGAAGACTTAACCTTGAAGGCTTTCTGTTAGTGGGGATTTGATATATTAGAACAAGGCAGTGGATCAGAGATACGCAGGGGCTGAATCTTTCAGCTCCCTGGGAAACCATGCCAATTATGTGAACACCTTCTCTGGCCATTCATAAGACCAGGTTTGGATAGGGCCACAGATTCTTGAAAATAAAACTATAGCTCTTGGGGACTGCCCCAGTCATATCTGACTCTTTGTGACCCTATGAACTGTAGCCCACCAGGTTCCTCTGTCCATGTCCAGGCAAGAATACAGGAGTGGGTTGCCATGCCCTCCTACAGGGGTGGGTTGCCATGCCCTCCTACAGGGGATCTTCCTGACCAGGGGTCGAAACAGCGTCTCATGTCTCCTGCACTGGCAGGCAGGTTCTTTACCACTAGTGCCACCTGGGAAGCCCAACATAGTCATAGATCCCAGGATTAGGATATAAACATCTTTAGGAGGCTATTACTTTGCCCCACAGTTCATTTTTGTACTTGGGCTTTAATTTCCAAAAATACTTGTTTTATGAATTTAAAAAAAAAAACGGGGTTGCAGTAAGTTTTCCCTAACAATAACAGAACAGTTTTTTTGTTGTCTCATTATGTTTTCTTCCTCTTGCATTGTTTATTTTCAGAAAGTTACTTAAAAATAAAAAAGTTTGTTTTGTCTGTGTCCTTCATATTAACATGTTTCCTCAAAAGTCTAATGAACTTTGACTATCCCCTCTATGGTAGATATTGAAAGCTGTTTTGAAGTCAGTAAGCAAAAGCCAACTATTGAGTAGAAGGCTTCATTCTGGAGCAGCACTATCCAGTAGAAATATGTAATTTTAAGCTTTCTGGTAGCAACATTAAAAAGAAATGGGTTAAATTAATTTAAATAAAATTTATTTAACCTACTATATCAAAAATATCATTTCACGGGGACTTCCCTGGTGGTGCAGTGGCTAAGACTCTGAGCTCTTGGTGCAGGGGGCCTGGGTTCGATCCCTGGTCAGAGAACTAAGAGTTAGAATGCCACAACTAAGGAGCCCTCTTGCCACAACTAAGACTCAGTGGAGCCAAATAAATACTTTAAAATAAAAAGAAAAGAAATATTATTTCAACATGTAATCACTATATCAATTATTGAGGTGCTTTATATTTTTCTCTTATGAAGTTTTTAAAATACAGAGTGAATTTTACTATCTAAAATCAGACCATCTATATTTCAATGCTCAGTAGCCTCACATTGCTCAGTGACTACCAAACTGGACAACGGAAGCCTTGAGTGATTTGGGGAAAGCCTGATTATGGGAACTGGGGCTGGTTAAAATTTCCCAGAAAAATAGAAAAGTGTCCTCCCACATCCTGCTGGGGGAGTATAAGCCCCTCTGCCACTGCTCTGGGATTCAAGTGTGCAAAGGGGTTACAACACAGTATAGATTGTCGCAACATCCCGCCCCTGCCAGTGTTCAGCCTGGCACCACTGCCTCAGCTATGCCTGATGCCCTTAGAGGGGCAATTCCCAGGCTATGCAGCATTAGGGAGACCTGAGGGTGGGGGGCATTAATTCTTTGTCGTTTCTTTCAACAGATCGCTGGCATCTTTCGAGATTCTTTCACAGGTTCAGGATGCTCGCAAATGCTCACTTTCTATCATCTGTTTAGATTTCAACTTTTATTTCCTTTCGAAGTGAGTCTCTGACTTCTTAAATCAGCTTCTACAATTACATTGGGCGTTTTCTTCCTCCTATTTTTTACATTGTTTTCTGTTTATGCCAATTCTCCCTCCTCCTCTTGGGAAAAAAAAAATTTTCCTTTGTTATTTTTGTTGTATTTCAAGAGGGAACTGCAGTAAATGTAGGTATTTCCTCAGCCATTTTTAACTGCCTTTTTTCTGCAGTTCCACACATCTCTCTTGGTGGTCATTTGGCCGGCTGATTCTGTCTGTGCCAACCACAGCCTCCCCTTCTCCCAGGTATGTGACTGACTTACTGAGTCCTTTTCATGTCCCAAACTCTGAGAATTCAGAAATGGACATGACCCCTGGTCTCTCAGTGCAGTGCAGGAAGATTCACAAAGGGTAGAGAAAGGAATGAACAGCTAGGTGATTCCAGTGTGTGTTCTTTATACCACAGTCCTGAACTTGGGTGGGTGGGGGTGTGTGGGTGTGTCCTCAGTCATATCCAACTCTTTCAGTGTGTGTGTTCTTTATACCACAATCCTGAACTGGGGTGTGTGTGTGTGTGTGTGTATGTGTGTGTCCTCAGTCGCATCCAACTCTTGCCAAACCCATGAACTAACTGTAGCCCAACAGGCTCCTCTGTCCCTGGGATTTCCCAGGCATGAATACTGGAGTGGATTGCCATTTCCAAATCCAGGAGCTCTTCCCACCTAGGGACGGAACCCTTGTCTCCTGCGTCGGCAGGCGGATTCTTTACCTTTACCGCTAACATCACCTGGGTGCTTTCAGAGCACAGAAGGAAGGTGTCCAGCTTCCCCAGGCAAGCTGCCTTCCTCCACTGCACATCTGGTCTTGTCTTCTCAGCATTACTTGCCTCATGTTCTTTTTCTTCCATTTTCATTCTTTTAGGACTTCCAAGTTTGCAAAATTTCACATGTCTCCTACTCTGGGTCAGTCAGTTCCTTTCCCAACTACAGTGTCTCACAAGCTGATCACGTCTAGATTCCTCTGTCCACCTGACCCACACAGGTCTACCATGTACATCCTGGAGGCATGCCAGGCAACGCTCACTCCTGGGCAGAGAGAAAGCCCTGGGCTGATGGTGTGGTCTGGTTCAGTGTCTGTGAAATCAGTTGCTTTCTTCATTCAAAGACTAAAGAAAATGCTTACATTTGCATCCCAGTAATTAATATGATTTTTAAAACGTAAAATAGATAACATAAAATTTACCATTTCAACCAATTTTAAGTACAATTCACAAGGTTGTGCAATCATCAACACTGTTTTTGAAATTTTTAAATCATCCCCCTCAAAAAGTTCTATTACCATTAAGAAATGAGTTCCACTTTCTCCTTCCCACCAGGCCCTAGTAACCTCTGATCCACTTTCTGTCTCACTGAATTTGCTTGTTCTAGGTATTTCATATAAGAAAAATCATACCACGTTTGTCCCTTTGCGTTTGGCTTATTTCACTTAGCCTCGTGTTTTCAAGGTTCAATGCAGTAAAATATATCAGAACTTCATCTATTGGTTTTTGATCTTAGATAGTCATACTAATGTTCTCTTGAAACATTTTTATGTTTTTCAATGCAAAAATGAATTTTTTTCTCCTTTTTCTTTCATATTATATGACCTTCATAACAGTTTTTTTTTTTCTTTAACTTTTCCCAGTGGATACTGCTATACTTGTGTGCTTATTGATTCATGCTGATGAATAGTAATTTCATGCAAGCTATCCTGGCATGTAGGGTTCATTTTTCATGTGATCTGCATAAAAACAGTGGTGGTGAATATTAATCAAGTAAGAATGCAGACCTGAATTTCAAAAAAAGCTTAATTAGAATACACAAGTCACATGAGCCATCCCACTGCAGGAAAAGTATGCTCCATATATTTATAGCTTAAGACTTCTTGTTCCAACCTACAAATTGATATGTGTCACTGTAGGAATACGAAATGGGGGTGGGTAGGGCAGAACTGTTCCTCTCACGTGACATTCTCAAGACTGATTTTTATTATCAGGACCATATTTTACACCAAATTAAAATTGTTTTCCCAAGGACAAAAATATGGGTTTATAACTAAAAACTTAGTTATAGTAAGTTTACTTATTGAAAAATGTATATGTCAAGGTACTGTGCTGGGTGCCACATAGGAGACACAAAGAAATAAAAGTTCTCTAGGAAAATCCGGTCAGTGAATGTATCTGTAGGAAATTTATACCCATATGGATACAGTTCAGAATGTAAAAATATTTGTCACTAACATCAGAAAGTTAAACAGCAACACAGAATTAAAGCATGTATCAAGATCACAGTAAAAGTGATATCAAAGGATAAGTAATAATAACTAAATGAACTCTGCAGTCCAGTGGCATTGAACATTTTTATTTGAAACAGTAAAACCCTTTTGTTCTCCAAAGGGAATCTTAAACCAAGTATGTTAAAAGTGTATATGTGTGTGTGGGGGGTGGGGCGGGGGGGGGCTGTTAACCACTCAGCTGTGTCCGACTCTTTGCAAACCCCATAGATAGTAGCCCACAAGGCTCCTCTGTCCATGGGGTTCTCCAGGCAAGAATGCTGGAGTAGGGGGATCTTCCTCCTCCAGGGGATCTTCCCAACCCAGGGATCAAACCTGGGTCTCCTGCATTGCCGGCAGATTCTTTACCTTCTGGGCTACCAGGGAAGCCCTACAAGTGGGGGCGGGAGAGGCAAAGACTCTTTTATTGCTAGAAGCCAGCGTTCTAGATTCAGTTCTGCCAACTGTATGCCCTGAGACTATTTACCTAAATTCTCTGTCAATTCCCTTATTAACAGATGGGATTAATAATGGGATTGTTGCTAGAATTAAAAACAATGGAGGATGTAAAGCATTCAAAAGTGTCTGGAAGGACCAAATACATCTTCACGATTAATACAGGTTTAACTCATTTTATTAAGCTTTTTTTATTGCCCTTCACAGAGTCTGCATTTTTTAAGAAATAAGTTGAAGGTTTGTGGCAACTCGGTTGAGCACAATTTTTCCAAAAGCACTTGCTCACTTTCACGTCTCTTGTGTCACATTTTGGTAATTCTCCCACCATTTCAAGTACTTTCATTCTTACTATATTTGTTATAGTGATATGTGATCAGTGATCTCTGATGCTACAATTCTGATTCTTTGGGGGTAGCATGCACCTCAGCATATGAGACGGTGAACTTGACAGATACTGTGTGTGCGTTCTGACTGCTCTACTCTCCCTTCCTCTCCTCCCGCCTCCCTTTTCCCTGAGACACAACAATTTGAAATTAGGCTAACTAATAACCTGAACTGAACTGAACTGAATAACCCTACAGTGGCCTCTAAATGTTCAAGCGAAGGAAAGAGTAGAATGTCTCTAACTTTAAAACAAACGCTAAACATGATTAAACTTAGTGAAGAAGGCCTGTCGAAAGCCAACACAGGCCCAAAGCTAGGCCTCTTTTGCCAAATGATTAGCCAAGTTGTGAAGGTAAAGGAAAATTTCTGGAAGGAAATTACAAGTGCTACTTCAGTGAGCACACAAATGGTAAGAAAGCAAAACAGCCTTATTGCTGATCTGGAGACAGTCATAAAGATCTGGAAAGAGGGTCAAACCAGCCACAACATTCCCTTAAATCTAAGCCTGATCCACGGCAAGGCCCTAACTCTCTTCAATTCTGTGAACACTGACAGAGGTAAGAAGTTGCATAAGAAAAGTCTGAAGCTAGCAGAGGTAACTTCCTGAGGTTTAAGGAAGGAAGCTGTCTCCAAAACATAAAAATGTAAAATGAAGCCACGAATGATGATGTAGAAGCTGCAACAAGTTATCCAGTTAATGAAGGCAGCTAACTAAGCAACAGATTTTCATGTAAATGAAACGGCCTCTATTGGAAGAAGATCCCGTCTGGGTCTTTTGTAGCCAGAGACCAGAAATCAATGCCTGGCTTCAAAGGACAGCCTGACTCTCTTGTTAGGGGCTAATGCAGCTGGTGACGTGAAGTTGAAGCTAGTGCTCGTTTACCATTCTGAAATCTAAGACCCTTAAGAATTAAGCTAAGTCTACTCTGCCTGGGCTCTATAAATGAAACAACAAAGCCTGGATGACAGCACATCTGTTTACAACACAGTTTACTGCATGTTTAAAGCCCACTGTTGAGACCAACTGCTCAGAAAAAAAGGTTCCTTCAAAATATCACTGCTCATTGACAAAGCACCTGGCTACCTAAGAGCTCTGATGGAGATGTTCAAGATTTATGTTGCTTCCAGGCCTACCAACACAACATCTGTCTGCAGCCTTTGGATCAAAGAGTAACTCTGATTTTCAAGTCTGATTATGAAAGAAATACATTTTGTTCAGGCTAATGATTTCTCTGATGGATCTGGGGAAAGTAAACTGAAAACCTTCTGGAAAGGATTCACCATGCTAGATTCCATTAAGAATATTCCAGACTCATGGGAAGAGGTCAAAACATCAACATTAACAGGAGTTTGGAAGAAGCTGATTCCAACGCTTACAGATGACTTTGAGGGGTTCGAGACTTCAGTGGAGCAAATAACTACAGATGTGGTAGAAAGAGCAAGAGAATTAGAAGCAGAATCTGAAGATGTGACTGAATTGCTGCAATCTCACGATCAACCTTTAATGAAGACAAAAAAATACAGAGGGAAGTTGGGCCAGTGCCAGGTGGCATCACATAGGAACCAACATGGAACTTTATATGCGGGAGAAAGAAACATCAGCCTTGTTTAATTCATTGTTAAATCTAGTCTCTGTTACTTCAGCCAAACAGATTCCCTAACTAATACTCTGTCATTTATATGTATATGTGTAACTGATTCACTGTGCCGTGCAGCAGAAACCAATACAACACTGTAAAGCAGTGTTGTATACTCCAGTAAATTTTTTTTTAATTTAATGAATGAGGAAGTGTTTTACTGATGAGCAAAGAAAGTGGTTTTGTGAGACAGAATCCATTCCCAGTGAAAATTACTGAAATGACAACAAACCATTTAGAATATTACATAAACTTAATTGATGAAGCAGCAGCAGGGTTTGAGAGGACTGACTAATTTTGGGAGAAGTTCTACTGTGAGGAGATCTGCTGGATCATAGAAAAAGCAAGGGAATTCCAGAAAAATATCTACTTCTGCTTCATTGACTACTCTAAAGCCTTTGTGTGGATCATAGCAAACTGTGGAAGATTCTGAAAGAGAAGGGAATACCATTTTACCTACTTCCTGAGAAACCGGTATGCAGGTTTAGAAGCAAGTTAGAATTGGACATGGAACAATCAGTCAGTTCAGCCGCTCAGTCGTGTTTGACTCTTTGCCACCCCATGAATCGCAGCATGCCAGGCCTCCCTGTCCATCACCAACACCCGGAGTTCACTCAGATTCACGGCCATCAAGTCAGTCATGCCATCCAGCCATCTCATCCTCTGTCGTCCCCTTCTCCTCCTACCCCCAATCCCTCCCAGCATCAGAGTCTTTTCCAATGAGTCAACTCTTCTCATGAGGTGGCCAAAGTACTGGAATTTCAGCTTTAGCATCATTCCTTCCAAAGAAATCCCAGGGCTGATCTGCTTCAGAATGGACTGGTTGGATCTCCTTGCAGTCCAAGGGACTCTCAAGAGTCTTCTCCAACACCACAGTTCAAAAGCATCAATTCTTTGGTGTTCAGCCTTCTTCACAGTCCAGCTCTCACATCCATACATGACCACTGGAAAAACCATAGCCTTGATGGCTTCAAAATTGGGAAAGGGGTACACCAAGGCTGTATATTGTCACCCTGCTTGTTTAACTTATATGTAGAGTACATCATGCGAAATGCCAGGATCGACGAAGCACAAGCTAGAATCAAGATTTCTAGGAAAAATATCAATTACCTCAGATATGTAGATGACACCATCCTTACGGCAGAAAGCGAAGAAGAACTAAAGAGCCTCTTGATGAAAGTGAAAGAGGAGAGTGAAAAAGTAGGCTTAAAACTCAGCATTCAAAAAACAAAGATCATGGCATCTGGTCCTATTACTTCATGGCAAATAGAAGAGGAAACAATGAAAACAGCGACAGACTATTTTCTTAGGCTCCAAAATCACTGCAGACCATGACTGCACCCATGAAATTAACAGATGCTTGCTCTTTGGAAGAAAAGCTATGACAAACCTAGATGGCGGGAAACCAGAATTGAAAGAGACACGTGTACCCCAATGTTCATCGCAGCACTGTTTATAATAGCCAGGACATGGAAGCAACCTAAATGTCCATCAGCAGATGAATGGATAAGAAAGCTGTGGTACATATACACAATGGAGTATTCCTCAGCCATTAAAAATAATACAGTTCAATCAGTTCTAATGAGGTGGATGAAACGGGAGCCAATTATACAGAGTGAAGTAAGCCAGAAAGAAAAACACCAATATAGTATACTAATGCATATATATGGAATTTACAAAGATGGTAATGATAACCCTATTTGAGAGACAGCAAAAGAGACACAGATGTATAGAACAGTCTTTTGGACTCTGTGGGAGAGGGAGAGGGTAGGATGATTTGGGGGAATGGCATGGAAATATGTATAATATCATATAAGAAACAAATCACCAGTCCAAGTTTGATACAGGATGCTTGGGGCTGGTGCACTGGGATGACCCGGAGGGATGGTACGAGGAGGGAGGTCGGAGGGGGTTCAGGATGGGGATCACGTGTATGCCCGTGGAGGATTCATGTTGATGTGTGGCAGAACCAATACAATATTGTAAAGTAATTAGCCTCCAATTAAAATAAATTTAAATTAAAAAAAAAAAGCAGAGACATCACTTTGCTGTCGAAGGTCCATATAGTCAAAGCTATGGTTTTTCCAGTAGTTGTGTACAAATGTATGAGCTGGACCATAAAGAAGGCTAAGCACCAAATAATCAAGGCTATCGAACTTGGTATTGGAGAAGACTCTTGAGAGTCAGGGATCAAACCAGTCAACCCTAAAGGAAATCAATCCTGAATATTCACTGGAAGGACTGATGCTGAAGCTGAAGCTCCAATACTTTGGCCACCTGACAGGAAGGATCGACTCATTGGAAAAGACCCTGATGCTGGGAAAGATTGAAGGCAGGAGGACAAGGGGGCAACAGAAGATGAGATGGTTGGATGGCATCACCAACTCAAAGGACATGAGTTTGAGCAAGCTCCAGGAGATGGTGAAGGACAGGGAAGCCTGGCGTGCTGCAGTCCATGAGGTCACAAAGAGTCAAACACAACTGAGCAACTGAACAACAGCTGCTGTGAGTAAAATGCTCCTGCACACTATAGAGAAATCATTTATAAAAGGAAGAGTTAATTGATGCAGCAAATTTCACTGCTGTCTCATTTTAAGAAACTATCACAGCCATGCCAAACTCCACTGCCCACCACCCTGATCAATCAGCAGCCTCCAATATCAAGGCAAGGCCTTCTATCAGCAAAGGACTCAGATGATGGCTACCATTTTTTAACAAAACTATTTTTTAAATTTAGGTTTGTACATTGCTTTTTTAGATATAATGCTTTTGCCCATTTCATAGATTGCAGTACAGTGTAGAATATCTTTTACATGCACTGGGAAACCAAAAGCATTATGACTCACTTTACTGTGATATATTTGCTCTATTGCAGTGATCTGGAAAGTAACCCATGATATCTTCAAGGTATACCTATACATGTCAAGACATGATCTTATAAAATTAAGATATCCTACAATGAAATTAACTCTAAATTCCTCAAATATCCATTCTTCAATTTTTACATTGTCATATCTAATAGGTAAGGATCAACTTTACATCATTAACTGATGAGTAATCTAAATTACTAATTATAGGAAGAAGCTTATTTAATTTATATCAATATTTCACTGTGATCAAATAAACAAAACTACCAATAAGGCTAAAACAGATGTACATTTTGAAGCACCTTACAATAAAGAACAGTAAAGGGCCTGATAAATTACCTTCTCTTTTTAAAGATTCCTTTACTGATATGTGAAAAACCAGTAAAAGTTATCAAAAGAATCTAAATAAAAAGATATCAAGAGAGGCCCTTTGTATAAACACTAAAGGCAATAAAATGTAATAAAATGATAAAATCAAAAAAGTCAACCTTTAAATCCATGAGAAAAATGGGGAAAAAGATGACCTTAAAACTGAAGTTTAATGTGACTTTTTTATTTTATTGAGAGCCCTAGAGTCTATATTAAGGGCAATCTGATAGGATTTAAAATACTAAATAAAAAATACTAAGAACAACTGTAGAGAATTTGAAAGTACCTGAAAATAACATAGGATAAATAAAGACAATAATATAAAAAAGAGAAGAGATTTTTAACTCTAAAATGGAGCTAGAGTAGGCTGCTGCTTAGGGAGAGGAAAGCTGGAGTGCAAAGCCCCAACTAGCAAGTGCAAATTGAAAAACAAACTAACATTCAAAGAGAGGTCAATACTCCTCCAAAGGAACAGGAAGGATGGGGTTAAAAAAACTTCACTGGCTACACAATTTTTCCTACAGTCAATGTTATTGCACTATACCAACATACCTACCTATGTTAAGAAACAATGAAATTATTTAATGTTTTAAAACAGTAAGAAGTTTTGAGGCCCTATGATCTGTTAAGTATATTCAAATATAATATTTCATTCCAACAGAGTCCAAAAGAAGTTCAGATATTAAGAAACAACCATTTAATTCTGTGCACTGGGAAAGATGTCACAAAAAAAGATAGTATTTTATATTAAACATGAAAGACAGAAAGGATTTTCACAAATAGGAATGGAAGGCAGGAATCCTTAATGGAAGGAACAAAAACAGCATCTAAAAAAATAAAATGTTGAACAGGTATGGGATACAGAGTAGGAATGGTGATATGGAATACTGGAGACAGGATAGAACATGGAAGAGCAACTTTGATGATTGATCAAAGAATTTTAGGGCAATCAAAAACCAACGAAGACTTTCTGCAGATGAAATGATATAATTAATCTCCCTACTACATGTTTAATCTGATTACAATGGATTTTTAAAGGAAAAACTAGGAAGGAGACCTCATTATGAACTTGTTTAGAATGATGAATGAAAAGTTGCAAGGGACTTTAGACATTGTCTGACTCCATTCCTTCAGTCGTCAGGCTCAGAGAGTATAATCTACTCGTGGTCAGCTGAAGAATTATTAACAGAGGTTATGAGGTTTCCACACAATGAACTCATAAGTACTCTCATATCTAACAGGTTTTTTAAGGATACAGATAGCTATCTTTAATACCCCAAATTTATACCATCACTTCCAAAACGAACTGAAGCCTGCTATCCATCTGTCTTTATTTTCTTTATTTCCACAAATACTTCCTGAACCCCTATTAAGGGTCAGGTACTATTCTAAAATATAAAGAAAACATTAGTTCCCTTCCTAGGTGGGCTTAAAGTTCAATAGTAGAAACAAGACAAAAAACAAATCAAGACAAACGATGACACAGTGACAGGCATTATGGATAAAAGTTATGTTGGGTCAGAAGGAAAATAAGTGCAGAATGGAAGGTATTACTGTTCTATAGAGAGTAACCACAGAATGCTTTTCTCATAGGATGACATGCATGTGGTGAAAGCTGGAGACATAAGAGTATCTGAGAAGAGTGGCCCACAAAAATGGAAGAATAAATACGAAAATCCATACCAGATAAGCACTCAGCCTGCCTGAATGATGGAGGGAGGTAAGAGGAGGAAATGAGGCCAAAAAGCCGGGAAGATTTAAATCATGTAGACTTTCTGGGTCACTGAGAAGGCTTTAGCACTGAAATCATCTCAGAAACAATGCAAACAGGAGACAGTGGAGCATCTTTAATGTGTTGAAATTAAAGAAAGCAATGGGGGGCTGTCAAGAAAAAAAGCAAGCCAAGCCAGAATTTTATACCAAACAAAAACATTTAAAAAGAAGCAAAATAAAAATTTTAGTTAAATGCAAAGATACCAGAAGACTTGAAACTTAAAAATTTTAAAGGAAGCTGATGGAAAAGAATACCAGATGGAAATCCAGATAAATCCAAAGATATATTAGAAATGCTATCTATGTGATAAAAACTTTGACTCCACACTTCCAATGAAGGGGGCACAGGTTTGATCCCTGATCAGTGAATTAAGATCCCACATGTTGCATTGCTTGGTCCAAAAAAAAAAAAAAAGAAGAAGAAAAAATTTTGTTTCACATTTTAAAATTTTACTTGAAAGATAATTTATCATTTAAAGCAAAGATGACAATATACAGTGGGGTTTATAATACATACAAGTAAAACTTATGATGAAATGGCACCAAAAATGGGAAGGGGCAAATGGAAGTATACTATGATTATAACATCCACACATTACATGTTGTGTGTGATATTATTTAATAGTAGAGATATACAGATAAGTTAGAGGTAAATATTTTAAATCCTAGAGCAACAACAAAAAGTAAAACAGAGCTAATAAACCAATAAAAGAGATACAATGGAATATTTAAAAATATTCAATTCAAAGGAAATCAGAACAAGAAATAAATAAGAAAAACAAGTATACTTAAGAAAACTTGGCAAGAAAAGTGACTACCAAGCAACATGTGTAAGCTAGTCTGACTCAGCATATCTACTGGGAATAAAGGTGAAAACCAACATCTTTACTAATGGATGTAAACGTTTATCTGTAGGTTTCACAGGTGATTTATTGTAATATGCTCATTTTGCATATTCCCTTTCAATCTGTCACACTGCACATGGTTTCCAAAATCAAGAGATGTTTTTAATTAGCCAACTGGGTTACTGATACCCACTCATTCAAATAAGCTTTTGGAAATACTAGACATCACCAAATAAAAAGAGTGTTTGAGGATATATAAGAAGAAAATCAGGTGAAATATTCAATGGAAATAGTTATTTGTAAAACCCTAGTCTTTGGTTCATGGGACCATTTTGTATCTCATGTACTGTACAGTTCCTTGATCAACATGCAACAGTCACATCAACATATCTGCTTGCAAAATTACACTTTTCTTGTTTCACAGTAAATAGACAGATAAGGGTTGAACACTAGAATTCATGTTGGCAGAGGCAAATAAAACCAAAAAAATTATCTGTTTTAAAAATAAATAATTATCTTGTCAATGTTAATTTATCCTACTTGATTAAATTTCATTGGCAAAAACCACAGGCTCAATGTAAAACTGGTCACAGCAAGAACAACTCCTTCCAAGAGCCAATCCAGAGTTTTGAGCAGGCCTGGATGAGACCTGGAAAGAGCACAGGGGATCAGGCCCTGAGGTGGAGAAGCCCACCAGCTCTTTTCAACAGAAAAAAGTACAAAACTGCTCCCTGACTCATTTATGGGCCCACTCAGAGAAGACTGTAGCTCTCCAGGTACTGGAGATAAGACAGCAAGCAGACAACAAGGCCCATAGAGTACATCCATCTCCTTGTTTTGGCTTGAAACTAGAACACCTTCTATATCTCAGCACAGATCTGGAATGCCAGTAGAGGATGAGCTGCTTGTCTACTCAGCACCCACCACTCCCTTACAGTCTTACAGCTTTCTGCCACGGGCCACAGCTACTCTCTGCCTCAGAGTGTTCATTGGCTAGAAGCGTGTAGACAGAAGGCCAGACTATCAGGGAGAAGCTAGCCACCAAAGCTGGGCAGGAGTTGATGAATCACATCGCCAATTATTATGGTAAGAGGTCATCAACTGTAAAATTCATCCTAACTTCAGAGATACTGAAATGTGGGAGAAAATGTTCATGTTAGCTTCAAATAATATGACTCTAATAATATAAGTGAAAACAGCCAGGGATTGAAAAAAATCTACAACTGCTTCCCTACATATATATACCTAACATGAGTCTAGCCTGACTCTGCATGCAAGCTGAGAAATGGAACAGAAATTAGTCCTGCTGTGGCCCAGAACTTAACATTAATGGTAACTGAGAGTTGTCACAAATATCACTCCTCAGCCCCTCAATCAGACACCATACCAGGCTACAACATGCCCACCATATGTCAAGCCCAGTGTGTAAGTTCTCTGAGGGAAAATGTCTTAACTCCAGCCTGATGGATATGATAGGCTGGAGGGGAGGTAAGGCAAGTACTAAATAATTATACAGAATAATTAACAGAATGAGGTAATGCCATTAAATTGGTTTTAATAAAACACATGTATATGTGCACTCAGTCATGTCTGACTCTTGCGACTCCATGGATATGTAGCCCACCAGGCTCCTCTGTCCATGGCATTTTCCAGGCAAGAATACTAGAGAGGGGTTGCCATTTCATCCCCCAGAGGGGTTTTCCCGACCCAGGGATCGAACTCACCTCTCCTGCAATGGCAGGCTATTCTTTACTACTGAGCCACCTGGAAAATCCTCAATAACCCTATACGAGTTCACAAAAAGGAAAGAGGAATGTAGACTTACTAGATCAGGCAAAGTTTCAGTATCAAGCTGGCATCAGAACTGTGCGAGCATCTGCAAGAGACGAGGGAGGCAAGAAACAAAATAAAAAGGATATGGGCAGGCTCAGGACATTCTGGTAGAAAACCGAATATTTTTATTTCAGTGAAGCAAAGGTACAATGGAAAATGAAGCTAGAAATACAGAGTACTGGTAGGCAAGAAGAGGCACTAAATGTTTTCCAGTAGAGAAAACGACATAACCAGAGGCAGGGGGGATCCCCTAAAGAAGGCTTAGAGACACTGAATTTAAAGGGCTTCTGGGACATCTTGGTGATTTTTCTCACCTATTGCAAGGGCCCAGAATCCAGCTAGATCTGAGTCGGGAAAGCAAAAGAAAGATGTGAACTGGGAATTTTATTTAGGACTCATCTGGACTCCTCTAAGACTCATTAGGGCTTCCCAGGCGACTCAACCGGCAAAGAATCCCCCTGCAGTGCAGGAGACCCAGGTTCAGTCCCTGGGTCAGGAAGATCCCCAGGAGAAGGGAATGGCAACTCACTCCAGTATTCTTGCCTGGAAAATCCTATGGACAGAGGAGCCTTGTGGGCCACAGCCCATGGGGTCAGAAGAGTCAGACATGACTTAGCAACTAAACCATCACCATTTGGACCAAATAATAGCTGAAGTTATGAAATAAGATGTTTCACTGAGAGGATGTGATATATAAGGGGGAAAAAAAAAGGAACCCAGAGAAATAATCTGAGGAGCATCACCATTAGTGGGATGAGCAGAAGAGCTCACAAAGAATAAGAAGCAGCAACCATGTAAGTGGAAAGAAAATCAGGAGAGCAGGAAAACAGCATGGAAGAAAAAGAGACATCAATACTGACCAATTTCACAGCAAGATGGAGTAAGAACCAAAACACATTCCCAGGGATTGAGGCTGCTGATGGCCTGGGTAAAAGCAGTTTAAGTGGAGTGGCAGGAATGGGAATGGAGTGCACACTGGGAGGTCAGAACAGACTCCCCTTGAGCTGAGCCAAAGGTGGTTCAGGGGTAAAGAATCTGCGTGCCAATACAAACAATCCTGGAGGGGGAAGATACCCGGGAAGAGGAAGTGGCAACCCACTCCCGTATTTTTGCCTGGAGAATTCCATGGATAGAAGAGCCTGGCAGGCTACAGTACATGTGGTTGCAAAGAGTCAGACATGACCGAGCAACTGAGAATCCATCCAAGCTGAGTCAAAGTGACCCAGATGAACAGGGAAAGTCATCAGGTGGAAGGAAAGGAAAATAGCACCTGCAAAGGATGAGCCGGATCCAATTTCAAAATGTTTATCTTAAACAAAAAAAGCTTTAAACCACACATTAAAAGATTTGCAAACTCAGCAAGCATAACGAACTTGTTATTTTGAGCAAAATAATATTAATTACAATGTTAACTTTTTGAGGGAAAAGAAACTAATCAAAACTCTCATAAATACGCTGCTTAGCAAAATTTTATGAAAAGGTACATGAACGAGGTCACACCTTTTGTATGACCAATTTCTAAAAGGAACAAATCTATATATATCTGCTACATTAATTACTCTCCAATTCTGCCACAGTCTGTTCAAGCTCAACCTAGGCAGTGAAACTTCAATCTTAAATCTTCATTTTTACTCAGTTCTTCTTTTCTCAAGAAGGAGCCATTTAAAAAAAAAAACAAACTCAAAATGTCCTTTATCTTTATTGAAATTTAGAAAAATCAGTCATTTCCTAAAAATCCACATTTCTGGCTACACTGTAGGAGAAAAAAAGAGACATCACACAGTATGTGTAAGTTTTTGACCTCACTGTATGACTACAGATGCCACAGTAGAGTAGTGATGAAGAAGTTATGTCAGACTCAGATTGGACCATCAGTGTGAAAGTACCAGCTCCTTCAGCACTTGCTCAAAGGAAACTATCAGAGCCACGTATTATCAACTGCATGTACAAAGCAGAACTGTCAGTTATGGGATGGGCTATAAAAAGATAGACACAATTCCTAATTACATCCATTCTTTCATTGTAATTACTCTGGAGAGTGATTACATATTTAACTTGGCTATCTTTTTTAAAAAATAAGTTGCTTTAATGAAAGTATTTTAGATAGTGATGCCACCATAGAAAGTTAATCATTCTCCTTGTTCTCACAGAACAATTTCAAAGGCGGTGGGGAGGTACTAGTGCTCAGTGCTTTTTCAGTGCTTTTTAGAAAGTTAATTAGAGGGCACCCAATAAAGAGAGGGGCTTCCCAGGTGGTATTAGTGGCAAAGAACCCGCCTGCCAATGCAGGAGATGTGGGTTCAGTCCCTGGGTCAGGAAGATCCCCTGCAGGAGGGCATGGCAACCCACTCCAGCATTGTTCCCTGGAAAATCTCATGGACAAAGGAGCCCGTTGGGCTCTGGTCTACAGGGTTGCAAAGAGCTGGACGCGACTGAAGTAACTTGGTATGCATACAGTAAGAGAAAACATCCAGGAAATAGACTTTATCAAAAACTCAAAATATGTAATCTGCATAGAGTCAAAAAACAGCAAGAGATCCTCTTCAGTGGGCTCACTTCAGCAGAAAAAAATTCTCCTCACTATGTCAGGTTTAGTTTTCAATATTCTACGAGACTTCACTACATAATAAATGACTACTCTAGAATCATTCTTAGAATATTTCCAAGAGACAAAGGGCAAACAAAGTCATAAGCTATGACTAACAAAGCTCCAAATTATCTCAAATACATTACAGATTGAACTATAAATAAGAAAGGTTTCATATAATGGAATCTAAGATATTACCAATCAGCAAGCAAATCATGGGCTACAACTGTGGCACACATTACCCTCACCCTAGATTCATTAATAATAAAGCAATTTATTTCCATCCAAAGTACTTCATCTTAAAATGTAAACTCATTATGATTTTATGTAGGCAAAGGTGTCATCAATAGCATTTAGCATTAGAGGTGACTTTCAAAACATACACATAAGCTTATCTTCCAGTCTTATCAGCCTTCCTGTATGTTACTTTATACATATTTTATGTCATTCTTCCACTGCCTTCCAGAATCCCATTAGTAATCCCACACACTTCGCTCAATATGATTCAGGCCACACAATAAAATGGTTTTCTGTGTCAGCTATATTTCACAGTCTCGTTTAACTAAATAAGATCAAATGAAAGAAGGCGTGTGAAAGTGGATTTTGCACAGTCTGCCACATAGAAGACATTTAATAAACATGTGTAACCTAAATTCAGCACAACCCCTCTGGTACCAAGTCATTAAGAACTAGAAGGTTCACATTTAACAGCAAGTAGACTAACATCATAGCAACAGCTTAAGGACAGATGGAATATACCAAGAACGGAAAGTAGGAAGAAGTAAAAATATTTGACAGAATGCAGGTAAGACATGAGAATAATTAAAAGATTCCCGGATCCAACATCCTTCAGCTATACTCTCATTATGACAAAACAGTCCAGAGTCTTTTTTTTTTTTAACAACCTTTCACTGTTTTGAGTTATCATAATCAGCCCCTCCAAAATCATTATCTAATGTGATAAGAACTAAATGAAGTATCAAGGTAAACTGATACTTCATTTTTGCCCCTGAATATGTTTCTTCACCTAGAGTCAATGAATAAGTTTTGTGAGATCTGCTTGTCTGATATTCTTGCAAAATATGTATAAATGCCTATTTCTACAAAGAGGTTTCATAAATTAATTTTCTTATTGCATGAGTAAGACCACAAAATAAACAGAGCAGCAGAATTTTAAGTGAAGGCATTTTATTTATACTCCAAAGTTTCTTTGTTAAGACTAGTTTGTTAAGCAAAGAGCATTATGAGAAACTGTGTGTGTCTGCTAAGTCACTCTAGTCGTGTCTGACTTTGTGTGACGCTATGGACTGCAGCCCACCAAGTTCCTCTGTCCAGGGGAACTCTCCAAGCAAGAATACTGGAGTGGGTTGCCGTGCCCTCCTCCAGGGGATCTTCCCAACCCAAGTCGAACCCGTATCTCTTACATCTCCTGCATTGGCAGGTGGGTTCTTTACCACTGCACCACCTGAGAAAAAAGTACAACCAAGACAAAACCTATCGCTCTTCTCTGAGTTAGGGAAGTCATCAGAAAATACTGAGAATTCCAAAATGGCTTTAGAGGGTGGAGGAAAAGGAACACTGCCAAGGTGTTGAAATTCTAAACGAGTCAAATTCCAAACAGAAGGTACAAAGAGATTGAAGAAATAAAACCACATAGAATAGGATGTCCCCCATAACAATGAAATTTCCTCGACTACAATTTTTCCTACATTCTCCAATACTGCAACCTCATCAAGGGGACAGACCTACCTTACCAGTCTTCATACCATGTGTCCCAGCTCAACACTTGTCACATAGTCATACTCAACATTTCATGAATCAACAATGCAAGTAAGAGTTGGAAGCAAATGCCAAGTTTAAAAAATTGGGGGGCCAGAAGTTTTTGGTAGTAGTTATGTTCAAATTCACCAACTTGAGAAATAAAATGTATAGATAGATCCCAAAATATTCGAGAGGAAAATTTAGTTATAAAACCTTCTTCCTTGTTTTAATAAAACTATAAAACAAAAGTAGGAGAATGCAAAAGAACTTAATCTTCCTAAAGTGAATGGAGATTTACAAGTTTAAATTTCTTAACTGGAGATGGGAGCTTCATTTTTATAGTATCTCAGTCATCAGGCAGCAGTTTTTAAAAAAACCTACAGTTGTCCCTTTAACTTTTTATCTTTAAATAATTTTAAACATACAGAAAACCTGAGTAGTACAAAGAATTCCCAAATACACTTCATCCAATTTCCACTAATGTTAACATTTTACTTAATCATACCATAATTATCAAAACTAAGAAACAAAAGTTGATGAAATCATCGAGTAAACTACAGGCTTTACTCAGACTTCATCCAACTAAATATTTGCACTAGCATCCTTGCTCTGTCCAGGATTCTACAATGCATTCAGGGTACCCTGCATATCTTTAGTCTTCTTCAATCTGTGGTAATCCTTAAAGTCCTATCTTGCCTTTGACATTTGATACCATTGAAGAGTAATGATCAAGTATTTAACATCTTTCTGATGTTTTTTCACAATTAAATTGAAGTCATGCATTTTAGCAAGAATACCACAAAGGTGAGGTGCTCTTGTCTTGGTTAAGGTGGTATTTTCCAGGTTAATCCACCGTAAAGATACTCTCTTTCCCTTGGAATTAATATCTTGGAAGGGACATTCTAAGATTCTGCAAATATCCTGTTTCTAATCACACTATCATGTACTAATTTTGGCATCCATCACTGGATCTTGCCTGTGAAAATTACTGCTGTAGTATTCTAATGGCAATTTTCTACTTCCCTCATCCCTTCTGCATTTACAATTCAAATTCTTCTATATGCTACCTCCCCACTCACTTATTCATTTATTTTGTTTATTTGCATCAGTCTGGGCTCCTAAATATTACTTTCTTCTGTGAGTTACAGTCTAAAACTACTCTGATATTTTATGGTCCCAATTTTTCCAGCTTTGGTCATTGAGAGCTCTTTCGGGTTAGCTCCTATGCCTCTCAACATGCCCACACGCTTCTTTTAAGAACTTTCTTAGTTCTGGTAATACAAGATGCTCCTGGCTTATCTTGTATTTTCTCTCACCCAGTCCTGGGATCAACAGATTCTCAAAGGAACCCTAGCTCCATTAACTGGAGAATGGTATTCAGAAAACACGATATGGGAACCAGGTGTGCTCACTGTCAATGGGCTATCTCTGATTCTAGGTAGACCCTCTCCATGGACAGTGATAAGAAATATTGTTGGCCTCTGAACAATGTGGGGGTTAATCCTTGTATAACTAGAGTCAGTCAGTCCTCCATAGCATCAGATCCCCTGCATCCTCATGTTCAACCAGCCCCAGACCATGGGCTACTGTAGTATAGTAAATACTGTACTGTATTATAGTAAACAGTATTTACTATTGCAAAATATCAGCATATAAGAGGACCCATTCAGTTCAAACCCAAGTTGTTCAAGGGTCAACTGTATATGTACATATACTACCGAACACCTACATATGCACCTATATTTATTTCTATATCTGTTTACATATACAGCTGAAATATTCAGAATGAATTTATACTGATACTTCTGAATGCAATCCAGCACCACAGGGTTTATTCTACTCGGTCACATTCCTCATTTGTAATTTCTCTGGCAGAAAACTGAGTCTCCTTATCTACTGTACCTACTTTTTCAACTTTAATAAACATATAGTTTCAGAATTGCTAATCCATACCTCTGTGAGAAACAAATATGCCAACAAGAGTGCAGTGCTTGTGTGCAGCTCTTTTTGTCTTTAACCTTACAACATCCAGTCAAAAGACTATCTTCCAACATTAATCAGGCGAGCTTTTTTCCTCCCCACTCTCTTTAGTGATATGCTACTCATTTGTATTCCATGTTGTTTTCCCTTCACATCCTGGTTGTTGTTTTTAATTTACAAACAGTAAAACACAGTTTGTGGTATACAGTTCAATTTTGATAGATGGATAGAGCCATCCACCCAACACCACAGTCACAGCACAGAACAGTTCCATTACCTCCAAAATCCCCTCATGTTGCCCCTTGCAGTCAAACCTTTCCCCGTCTCCAACTCTGACAACCCCTGATCTGTCTTTTCTTCCTATAGTTTTACTTTGTCCACTTTCTTTAGTGGTTTCCAATATAAAAACTGTGCTTACATTTGACTTGTTAACATCATTCCATAGCTCTTAGATGCTCTGTTCTATTTTGTGTTTTACTCTACTCTTTTTACTCTTTTCTGACTTTTTTCTCCTTTATAGTAATTTCTATTGGCCTAGTCACAAGCTCAATGATTCTGCCCTTGACGGTCAGAACCACTGATAAGCCCATTAAAGGCATTCTTCACTGCTGCTTTTCCTCACTTCTAGTGCTTCTATTTAATTCTTTCTGATAGTTTCTATCTTTCCGCTAAAACTATCCATGTAATCCATGTTCGCCTTTTTAATCAGAGCTTTCAATATAGTAATTATAGTTATTTTAAGTCAGATAGTCCCAATATCGATGTCATACCTAAATCTGATTTTGTTGACTACTTTGTCTCTTGGCAATAAGTGTACTGGGGGTTTTTTGATTGCGTTTTTGTAAGCCACCTAATTTTTTTGTTGAAAGTTGAACTTGTGAAGGAGATTAAGAACTAAGGTAGTAGATTTTATGCATAGAAAGCAACATAACTCTTTTCTTTTGCTGTGTTTTTAGGGTGAAGGTTTAAATTAATATAGTCAGATGGCTCAGCTGGTAAAAAATCCGCCTGCAATGCAGAAGACCTGGGTTCAATCCCTGGGTTGGGAAGATCCCCTGGAGAAGTAATCTAGCCTGGAGTATTCCAAGATTCCAGGCCAGTATTCTGACCTGGAGAATTCCATGGACTTTATACTGAGCACATTTCACTTCACTTTCCTCCAGTCAGAAATCAGGCTAGGTTTGAGATTTATTGTGGATATGGTATCCTTGGGGCATCACAGTCTTCTAACTCCTCTCCCGGTAACTTGTGTTTAAAGTGTTTAGAGTGGGGACTGGTTCTTAACATCTGCCCTGCTCTCAGCTTTAGTCTTTCCTTTGTGCTGCACCTCAGGGAGGTCTGCATGGTCTGGCCAGTCTTCCAGCAGTGTTCAACTGTTACCTGTTACTTGATGCTCACCACTCTGTTATAGGAGTAAAGATTTTCTGTTGTTCTCACTAAGCATAAATCTTAGAAAGTCACTGAGTCTCAAGGATGTGGCCTTCTCACTACTCCTGTCCCTTACCCAGCTGTGGTTCTGAGCCCAACATGATACCCAAGCGTAGCTTTGATTCCACTTTCTACCCTCAAGTGCAAAAGGGACTTTAACAGTGCCCTAAGGCCAAGTGATATTTCTGCCTTTCCCCCTGCGTTCATTCAGTATAAGAGAAACAGAAGATCGGGAACAAGTGTACGGGCATAATTTCTTGCTTCATCTACGGCAGTGGCTCTTCCTACCAATCCCTATACCACCAGAGGATGCTTTCTTGAGAGTTGCACCTGTCTTTGGGGGGGAACGCCTGGTAGAGTTCATAGAGGAAAAAGCTGCAAGTGTATAGAAACTCTACCTATATGTACAGCCTGCAAAGTCTTCACATTCTCTTACCAGCCCACATTCAGCATCCATGAATTCTTCAGCTAAACTCTTGCCAGTGCCCAGCGATTGCTGCCCCGGGTAAGTAAGTGCTCATGTCTCTCTCTATAGGGACTGTTTCTCCTTAGACCTAACACCAGTGGGCAGCCCTGGAACCTAAGCTCTCTGATCAAAGTTCCAAAAAAGTTATAAGCTTACAGTTGTACCACTTTTTGTAGAGAGGAGGAGGTCATGTTTTAAGGATAGAGGAAATGCTCTTTCTGCACAATTTTGATTTTATTAATGCATGAACTTGTTTGCTAAAAGATAAGACTATGAAACAAAAATTAAAGCTTAGTAAAAAGTCAAAAGTACCATTCCAAATTCCAAATTAAAATACTCTAATATAATTTTTAATCTGAAAACTTAATTAAAGAGTTTTGGCTGTTCACTGAGGTGATTTTTTCCAGCTGCTTGTTGATATATCAAGGAAAGTCTATTTCCCTAACAATAGAATAAATTCTAAAACAAATTACAATAATGCATTTGGGCATACACCTAAGGAATCAGCTTAATAAAAAACATAACAGCTGATAATGATTTCTTAAAAGCATTTACTCTACATTTGACAGAATGCTTTGAGAACACCAATTATGTATTCATAGTCCCCATAATTTTGTTTTACAAAATATTTCCTCAAATCTCTTGGGAGATTACTACAGGGTTAAAAGCTGCCTTAAGATCAAAGATCAAAATACAGGAAAACCCTGTAATCTCTATAGCAGTTCACTGATCTTTCCCATCTGCTATGCAAAAAGAAGGTGTATGGTAAGTTTGAAAAAAGAAAATCTTTTTAACTAGAAATGACGGTAAACTGATTCTGGCAAACGTTCAGAGGGAATTTTTTCTTTATGAGATCCAACTCCCTTTTGCCAAAATATAAACGATGTCAACAATAGGAAAATAAAGTCTAGTCAATAAAGTACTGTCTCTTATTTATATCTTTCTTCCTGCAACTATATCACATGATCACATTTCTATAATAAAACCACACACAGTAAATGAATTTTCAACCATCAAGAGGACTTCATAAGCACAGGCTTATGGGTGAATGATGAGAGACAGCTGGAGCAAGACAGTGAAAAATGTACTTAACTCAGGCCCAGAGAAATTACTTTCCTGGTATAGGCCAACAATCTGTGAGTTTCCCTAGACTTTCCTTTATGTAAAAATCTAGAAGCTCTGTCTTATATCTTCATCCCAGAAACAATCAAGAAATTGAAGATAGATGGCATGGCACATTTTTCAAAACAGAAAAAGCCTTCTGTCTCATAGGCTATATCTACAATTATAGCCTTTGCTGCTAAGTCACTTCAGTCGTGTCCGACTCGGTGCAACCCCATAGAAAGCAGCCCACCAGGCTCCCCTGTCCCTGGGATTCTCCAGCCAAGAACACTGGAGTGGGTTGCCATTTCCTTCTCCAATGCATGAAAGTGAAAAGTGAAAGTGAAGCCGCTCAGTCGTGTCCGACTCTTAGCGACCCCATGGACTGCAGCCTACCAGGCTCCTCCGTCCATGGGATTTTCCAGGCAAGAGTACCGGAGTGGGTTGCCATTATCAACCAGTTATTCTAGAATGGGGTCTGGTTCTTTCCGTTACCTTCTCTCTCCTCTCACAATCATTAAATTGTACATTTAAAATGGGTGAACTTCATGGTATTTAAATTATACCTTAATAAAATTAAGAAAAAAGAAATGAAATATTGGATCCATATTACTGAACCAATGCGTGAATTGATTCTCCCTCCTATAAACAGAAGTGTAAGTAGGTGCCTAATCAACATATAATACTGGCACAATTAGGTATCAGCATAAAAACTATGACTCTTACTCACCACATATACAAAAATTAATTCAAAATGGATCAAAGAACTAAATGGAAGAGCTACGGCTCTTACAAGAAAATGCAGGTATAAATCTTAGTGACCGTGCATTAGACAGTACTTTCTTAAGTATGACACTAAATGCACAAATAACAAAAGAAAACAATCAGTAAGTCGGACTTCATGGAAATTAAAAACTTTTGTGCATCAAAGGACACTATCAAGAAAATGAAAAGACAACTCATGAAATGAGAGAAAATATATGAAAAATCATATATCTGATAAAGGTCTATGATTCAGAATAATGAACTCTTACAATTCAACAATAAAGAGATAAATAAACCAATATAAAAATAGTCAAAGGATTTGAACATTTCTCCAAAGAAGATGTAAAATGGCCAATGAGCAGATAAAAAATGCCCAAATCACTTATCACTGCTGCTGCTGCTGCTGCTGCTAAGTTGCCTCAGTCATATCCGACTCTGTGCGACCCCATCGATGGCAGCCCACCAGGCTCCCCCATCCCTGGGATTTGCCAGGCAAGAGTACTGGAGTAAGTTGCCATTTCCTTCTCCAATGCATGAAAGTGAAAAGTGAAAGTGAAGTCACTCAGTTGTGTCGAACACCTAGCAACCCCATGGACAGCAGCCTACCAGGCTTCTCTTTCCATGGGATTTGCCAGGCAAGAGTACTGGAGTGGGTTGCCATTGCCTTCTCCGTCACTTATGACTAGGAAAATGCAAATCAAACCACAAAAAGACACTACTTTATACCCAGGAAGATGGCTATACTAACTTTTTTTAATGGATTAACAAGAGTTTTTGAGGATGTGGAGAAACTGGAACCCTCATACACTGCTTGTATAAAATGGTACAGCCACTGTGCAAAAGTTTGGCAGTTCCTCAATTCTATACAACTCATCAATCAATGCAAAGAAATAGAGGAAAACAACAGAATGGGAAACACTAGAGATCTAATGAAGAAAATTAGAGATACCAAGGGAACATTTCATACAAAGATGGGCTCAATAAAGGACAGAAATGGTATGGACCTAACAGAAGCAGAAGATATTAAGAAGAGGTGGCAAGAATACACAGAAGAACTATACAAAAAAGATCTACACAACACAAATAATCATGATGGTGTGATCACTCACCTAGAGCCAGACATCCTCAAATATGAAGTCAAGTGGGCCTCAGGAAGCATCACTACGAACAAAGCTAGTGGAGGTGACGGAATTCCAGTGGAGCTATTTCAAATCCTGAAAGATGATGCTGTGAAAGTGCTACATTCAACGTGCCAACAAATTTGGAAAACTCAGCAATGGCCACAGGACTGGAAAAGGTCAGTTTTCATTCCAATCCCAAAGAAAGGCAATGCAAAAGAATGCTCAAACTACCGCACAATTGCACTCATCTCACACGCTAGTAAAGTAATGCTCAAAGTTCTCCAAGCCAGGCTTCAGCAATACGTGAACCGTGAACTTCCAGATGTTCAAGCTGGTTTTAGAAAAGGCAGAGGAACCAGAGATCAAATTGCCAACATCTGCTGGATCATCAAAAAAGCAAGAGAGTTCCAGAAAAACATCTATTTCTGCTTTATTGACTATGCCAAAGCCTTTGACTGTGTGGATCACAACAAACTGTGGAAAATTCTTAAAAAGATGGGAATACCAAACCACCTGACCTGCCTCTTGAGAAATGTGTATGCAGGTCAGGAAGAAACAGTTAGAACTGGACATGGAACAACAGACTGGTTCCAAATAGGAAAAGGAGTACGTCAAGGCTGTATATCATCACCCTGCTTATTTAACTTATATGCAGAGTACATCATGAGAAACGCTGGGCTGGAAGAAGCACAAGCTGGAATCAGGTTGCTGGGAGAAATATCAATAACCTCAGATATGCAGATGACATCACCCTTATGGCAGAAAATGAAGAAGAACTAAAGAGCCTCTTGATGAAAGTGAAAGAGGAGGGTGAAAAAGTTGGCTTAAAGCTTAGCATTTATAAAATGAAGATCATGGCATCCGGTCCCATCACTTCATGGGAAATAGATGGGGAAACAGTGGAAACAGTGTCAGACTTTATTTTTCTAGGCTCCAAAATCAGTGCAGATGGTGACTGCAGCCATGAAATTAAAAGACGCTTACTCCTTGGAAGGAAAGTTATGACCAACCTAAACAGCATATTCAAAAGCAGAGACATTACTTTGCCAACAAAGGTCCATCTAGTCAAGGCTATGGTTTTTCCAGTGGTCATGTATGGCTGTGAGAGTTGGACTATAAAGAAAGCTGAGCACCAAAGAACTGATGCTTTTGAACTGTGGTGTTGGAGAAGACTCTTGGGAGTCCCTTGGACTGCAAGGAGATCCAACGAGTCCATCCTAAAGGAGATCAGTCCTGGGTGTTCATTGGAAGGACTGATGTTGAAGCTGAAACTCCAATACTTTGGCCACCTGATGTGACTCATTTGAAAAGACCCTGATGCTGGGAAAGATTGAGGACAGGAGAAGGGGACGACAGAGGATGAGATGGCTGGATGGCATCACCAATTCAACAGACATGGGTTTGGGTAGACTCCGGCAGTTGGTGATGGACAGGGAGGCCTGGCGTGCTGCGGTTCATGGGGTCTCAAAGAGTTGGACACGACTGAGCGACTGAACTGAACTGAATCCCACCCTTAGGTATGTAAAATAATATATAATAAAAATTTATGGCCACACAAAACTTGTTCACAAATGTTCACAGCAACATTATTCATAATAGAAATTTGGTGGGGGGGGGGGGAATCCAATGTCCATCAACTAATGAATGTATAAACCAAATGTGGTGGTATATACAGACAATGAAACATTATTCAGCCATAAAAATGAATAAAATCACAATATATACAAATATCAAATTACAGTGTACACCTAAAACTAAGTTACTGTTATATGCCAATTACACTTCTATTTTTAAAAAAGGAATGAAGTACTAAAACATTCTACTGCATTAATGAACCTTGAAAGAAGTCAGTCACAAAAGACCACATATTGTGTGATTCCATTTATATGAACTGTCAGGCAAATTCAGAGAGAGAGAAAACAGACTAATAGTCACCAGAGGGTAGAGAAGGGGGAAGTTAGGAGCTATAGAGTTTGATTTCACAGTGACATAAATTTTCTAGACTTAGATAGCAGTGATATTTTCAGAACACTAAATACGCTAAAAATCCAATTGTACACTTTTACATGGCTAAAATGGTGAATTTTTATGTTGTGTGAATTTTATCTTAATTTAAAAAAATAAGGAGTGGAGGAAGGCATGATGGTAGTCAAATGCAGACTCTCTGAGCAGAACTACCTTCACCCATGGCTATTTCCTGGGATCACACGAACACCCTGTCACAAAAGAGTGGGCACAGCCTGAACCACTATCAAAACTTTAAGAAGACATAAGTAAGGAGACACAAGAGATGTAGGTTCGATTCCTGAGTATGGAAGATCCCCTGGAGAAGGAAATGGCAAGCCAATCCAGTATTCTTGCCTGGGAAATCCCATAGACAGAGAAGTCTGGTGGGCTACAGTCCATAGGGTCGCAGAGTAGGACATGACTGAGCGACTGAGCGGACACGAGTTAAGTAAGATCAGGAAACCATGGCAACAGAGTCTAAAAGGTGGTAGGCATTCACATTTACTAACAGGGGCAAACTTGAATTTGGATGACCAATAGTATCCATGAAGAGGAGCATCTATACCAACAGTCCCACATGTAGACAGAGGAAGTCACAGTCCCTCAATTAGCGACTGCTGTGGGTGACCAGGACAGAATTTTCACATGGGCAGCTGCAACCCATTAGTGGGTTGTAAAATCAATGTAGGCACTCTTTAAGTGATCTAAACAAGGGACTAAAGATTAATAGAACAAAATATATCCCAGATCACAAGTAGGAAGGCATGATTTACTGTTTTCAACTATAAAAATACTTGTTTGAACTAACTCAAGATACAAATTTTTGCTAATTCTATTTTCAAAAAAAAAATCTGAGAAAAGCTAGCCTACAATAGCTAGTGAAAGTGTGCTGCAGATGCTTAACAATACATAGGCAGAAAACAACCTATATAAACATGCTTTGGCTTTCGTCATCATCAGAGCTCTCAACTTTGCTTTACAACTAGAACAAATAGCAACGTTTTTATTGTCCCTTTAGGGGAGCGTTTAATCACTCAAGCTGTTATATTCATTTGGTAAATATGTACTGTAATCCTAAATCTGAAGATAATTCTGTAGGTTTTTCTTCCTCAGTGTACATGAAATAGGTATTTCAATGCTCTAGAGGACCAGTAATCTCCATGCTTCCCAAACAGAAGTCTATTAGTGAATCAGTTCCATACAGTTGCTCAGTCGTGTCCAACTCTTTGCGACCCCATGGACTGCAGCACTCCAGGCTTTCCTGTTCTTCACCAACTCCCGGAGCTTTCTTAAACCCATGTACATTGAGTTGGTGATGCCATCCAACCATCTCATCCTCTGTCGTCCCCTTCTTCTCCTACCTTCAATCTTTGCCAGCATCAGGGTCTTTTCCAAGGAGTCAGTTCTTCGCATCAGGTGGCCAAAGTATTAGTTTCAGCTTCAGCATCAGTCCTTCCAATGAATATTGAGGACTGATTTCCTTTAGGATTGTTATTAGTGAAGAGCAGTTATTAAATACTCAAGAAAGTTTCTCTCAGAAGTTCACAAATAGTGCCTTTTGTTACTTCTTATACTCACAGGGAGGCCTGGTGTGCTGCAGTCCATGGAGTCACAAAGAGCAACTAAACTCAATAGTCATGTCTAATAAAAGATAATTTAAAAAACTAAAAGCCGTATTCTCTAAGTATTCTATTATGAGCACTTCCACTAAAAATTTTATTTTTTAATTGTTTATTTTACTTCAGAAATTGAAGATATTATTCACTTCAGAGGACTGGAGGTGCAATCTCAAATCGATTTGATTTCAAAGTTCAATTTTTTCTCCATAAATCGAAGAATGTTCTTGTAGTACGGTTTTTCAAATTCAGTTAATATTTGGAAGTGATAATTCATTAGTTAATAAATAAACAAGCACTGCAATACTTACAAAACAAAAGGAAAAAGGCATATGGGGTGCTGGTGACACTGTCGTTTTCAGTTTGTAAAACTGATCAATAGTTTTTGTACTGATACATAACATTTATGTATGTTGTGTATGAGCACATGTGCATGTATGTACATATATAATTTACATATAGTTTATATACATAAACGTGATTTTATATACATTGTGTATACACATTAACATATGCACTATATGTGTATAAAAATTCAATAAAATTTTTTAAAGAACTGATTTGAAAGGTTTTAGGAAAAATCCTTTTCATGGGTGTTAAGAGTTACAGCTGAGTTTGTAGAAGAATATAGGTGCTATTATTTTGTTTTTTCGAGTGGGTTTGAGTATATAAGAGTATATAGTTGCTGTTTTTTGAATGGGTTTATTTTCTAATTGTAAATTTTTATCTTCAGATATAAAGAAAACTTTTCTGGCTCCATGGTTCCATGCAGTACATCATCTCCATGAATGACACATGGCAACTTTGACATACTTCATGTGGGCCAAACAATAAAGTATAATCATGTTTCAGATCCTCTGGATGGGCACTGCCCAATAGAACTTTCTGCAATGGTGTAAACGTTCTATAGCTACAGGAGCCACTAGCCATACACTTAAAATGTAGGTATTTGGTTAAACCACTATTTTTTTTGGTTTTTTTTTTTGGTTGTGCTGTGAGGTTTGTGGGATTTTTACTTCCCCAACCAGGAACTGAACCAGTGCCCTAAGCAGTGAAAGCAAGGAGTCCTAGCCAAGGCACCACCAGAGAATTTGCTAAAGTACCAAATTTTTAAATTTAAATCAAATTTAAATAACCACAAGCGGCTAGAAGCTATTGTACTAGACTTTTTGATTCTAGGTAACACCCAGCACTTTCTGCTTTGCAGACAAAAAGCTATGCTTCATTTTTGTAGGTTATAGGACATTTTGTAGGACCAGAATCACTCTGACTACTACAGAAACAAGAGTAATCCTGGATATTTCTCCCTCTTGTGTGAAAATCTTCCTGTCTTTCATTAGTGACAAAAGACTACAAAAAATAAGTCTTTGAATTGAAGGCTAAAATAATTAAAACAATCCAAAGAAACCACTTAAAAAAAAAAAAACAACTCCCCTTAGTTATAAGCAGACAGGGTATGGTAGGCATATAGAGACAAAAGACCTCTTTCACACAGGGAATTAATTGATAGTTAAGGCCTGAATATGTTATGCTAGGTTGTAACTCCACTAAGTCTAGTAAGACCTTTGAGCTGTAAAATTTTCAGAATGGTCAAATTTTCACACAGAATATGAGTTAAGAAACAGTTTAAATTAATATTTACCAAACTATGTCCCTTGGATTGCAAAGAGATCAAACCAGTCAATCCTAAAGAAAATCAGTCCTGAATTTTCACTGGAAGGACTGATGCTGAAGCTGAAACTCCAATACTTTGGCTACCTAACGGGAAGAATCAACTCACTGGAAAAGACCCTACGCTGGGAAAGACTGAAGGCAGGAGGAGGAGGGAACAACAGAGGATGAGATGGTTGGACGGCATCACGGACTCGATGGACATCTGTTTGAGCAAGCTCTGGGAGTTGGTGATGGACAGAGAAGCCTGGCATGCTGCAGTCCATGGGGTCACAAAGAGTCGGACACGACTGAGCAACTGAACTGAACAACCAAACTATGTTTTAAGGCATAATAGCCTCGAATAAGAAGTTAAATATGATGCCAAAAGAGGGCTCATGCTTAAGCTAGGAAATGCTGGACTAGACTAGGATAAAAGAGCTTTAGGAGAGGTATTTTTACAAATCTTTTACTAAGATAATATTCATTATGAATCTCCAAGAGGGAGATTTTTAAAATTTTATGAATCTATCTGACCAAAAATCAAGGCAAATAAAGTTCTAATCAGTATTTCTCAAATTGCCTGGCAGTAAGAATCACCCAGGATCAAATACATAGATTTTCAAGCCTGGAGATTCTGAGTCAACAGGTATGGGGCAAGTATTCTTACTACCCACTCCAGAAAGTTTAGGCAACATTGGTCTAGTTCATTCAGATTATCCAAGAAAAAGCTGAAACAACATATTGACAAACTTACACTGACCATCACACATACAGGCAACCACGCTGCGTGCAAAAAACAGAAAATAAGTACTGGCAAGGATATGGAGAAACTGGAAGCCTTATGCACTGTTAGTGTGAATGTGAAATGGTACGGCCACTTTGAAAAACAGTACGGCAGTTCCTAAAAAAATTAAAAATAGAACTACCATGTGATCCAGCAATTACATTTCCGGATATATTTACAACAGAATTTAAAGAGGTTTCCTGAACAGATACTTCGATGCTCACAGCTGCACTATACAAATAGTCAAAATACTGAAGTAATCCAAGTGTCCATCTACAGAGGAATGGATAAACAGAATATTGTATATATATACAGTGGAATAGTATTCAGCGTTAAAAAGGAAGGAAATTATGACACCAGCTACAACAAGGATGAACCTTGAGGAAATTATGCTAAGTGAAATAAGCCAGTCACAGAAAGACAAATTCCATAGAATTCACTTGTATGAGGTACTTTTGAGTGGCTCAGATGGTAAATAATCTGCCTCTAATGCAGGAGACCTGGGTTCGATCCCTGGGTTGGGTAGACCTCCTGGAGAAAGGAAAGGCTACCCACTCCAGTATTCCTGCCTGGAGAATTCCATGGACAGAGGAGCCTGGCAGGCTACAGCCCTTGGGGTTGCAAAGAGTTGGACACAACTGATCAACTTTCACTCATTCATTTACTAGAGTAGTTAAATTCATAGAAAACAGAAAGGGGAAGGGGAAGTTACTACTCATGGGTACAAAGATTCAGATTTGTAAAATGAAAAGATTTCTGGAAATGGATGGTGGTAATGGTTGCAAAACCATATGAATGGATTTAATGCCACTGAAACATATAGCTAAAAATGGTTAAGGTGATACATTTGATACTATATACACTTTACTACAACCTAAACAAGAAAATCAGATTGTCTGAGTACACAGCTAAGATTAGTGCTAGAAGCAACCTAGAACCTTCTGACTGCCAGACAAGTGTCCTTATCACCACAATCCATCACTAAGAATAGACAGCCAGGTATGGGTCTGAATATAAAACCATAGGTCCAGCATATCCTAGGTCTGAGAAGATATCACTTTCTTCAGTTCTGCTAATTTAGAATTTGTAATAACCCAAGGAAAAACTTCAGTCCACCCAAATTATCTAACTATAATGATATCTGAGCACTGAAGAATTGATGCTTTTGAACTGTGGTGTTGGAGAAGACTCCTGAGAGTCACTTGGACTGCAAGGAGATCCTACCAGTCCATCCTACAGGAAATCAGTCCTGAATATTCATTGGAAGGACTGATGCTGAAGCTGAAGCTCCAATACTCTGGCCATCTGATGTGAAGAACTGACTCATTGGAAAAGACCCTGATGCTAGGAAAGATTGAAGGCAGGAGGAAAAGGGGATGATGGAGGATGAGATGGTTGGACGGCATCACTGACTCGATGAACATGAGTTTGAGCAAGCTCTGGGAGTTGGTGATGGACAGGGAAGCCTGGCATGCTGCAGTCCATGGGGTCGCAAAGAGTTGGACATGACTGAGCGACTGAACTGAACTCAACTATAATTATGCACAGAGACTGTATGTAACCTACCTAAGAAATCACACTTCTTCAGTACTTCCAGTGCATTCACTATGCTTCCAGTCTCAGCGTCTACAGTCACCATTTCTTGAACTGAATTACGGGAGTAAAAATATAAGGTTGACTTCTATCTAAAATTTAATTTCTCCACACACTTTTTAAGTTATTCTAGCAATAATGCATAATTTCCCACGGTTGCTTCTGAGTCCAGCTTTGTATTTTATTCAAGCTACACTAACGATTGTTTAAAATGAAGGGGCTATGTTATATACTCTAAAATTCTTAATACCATCACACAAGGACACTCAATACTAAACTTTGTGGTTTTTATATGAAATTCTGATAGAAATTTTATTACCATAGGATCACTCAAGATTTTAACCCAAATGTAACCTGTGAGAAATAAAAATTTGATTGGCAGATCACATCATCTAATATTACCTCACACAGATAAAAACCTACTTTGGAAATGTTTTTAAAATGTCAAAATAGATTTTGGGAAGGTATATAATGACCAACCACTCTCTAATCCTGCATTTTTCTTTCACCAATACCACCAAATGTCATCAATATATCCTGCAAAGTAAACATCCTATCCCAAAGAGGGGTGAGTATTTTCAATTTATTCTCTGGCCAAAAACAGTTACACATTATTTCTGTAGGCAGTCATGACAGTTTTCAACAGCACTCTTAGTTTAAAAAAAAAAAAAGGAAGAAGAAGAAGGGAAAAAAAAAGAAGGACAAAAAATAGGAAGAGAGTAAAGAAAAACATTTTCTCTCAAATAGTCATGGCTATGGGGAGTTTTTTAAACTGTGAAATAATGAGAAAAACAAACATAAGATAATAATGCAATTATGTAGAAAAATAACCACTGTTAAATCAATACACATACAAAATATGTATAAGATTTTATTTTTCAAGGCCCAGGATACAGTTTTGTAATTTACTTTTATAATTCAATATGATTATGTGTCCCATGTCATTAAATATCATTAAAAAATTACTAACAAAGATACATACCTATCATATACTAAGTCCTTATCATCTGCCAGGCACTACAGTTAGCACTCTCCATAAGTTATTTCATCCTCACAAAAAGCCTGTGAGATGGTATCATAACACTCATCATACTGATGAACAACTGAGTGTTAAATATTTAGTGATATTTAGGGTTGTAGGACAAATAATTACAATAGTAGTTTTGTTTTGTTTTTTAATTACAAAGTCAAGTACAGAAGTCTTTCAGGCAGAACTTCAGTGGAAACTCTCCTCAAATCAACAAGTGCATGTCTATGAAAAAAATTTTTTAAGTACAAAAACTAAATTAAAATAGGAATACAAATATATTTAAGGTAAAGTTGAAAATGTTGACATTGATATGACTAAAAAAGCAAGCCTCACATTTGACTACCATACAGAAGTGTAGAGAGGGGTAATTCAAACAACCTGTAGCAGCAGCACGAGCTTTCACAGGAAAAGCTGACAAAATCCCTTTCATAATTACAGGGTTGGAGCCTTCTCATCTGTGACCGTGTTTCTGAATGTCCTGGTTTACCCCTTGCTTTGTATTTTCCTGAGAGAAGAAGAAATCCCTTCGTGAACGGAACAATGCCCTTGGTGCCACGTGTTCTAAAGCTATCTATGCCTGCTGCTTGGTTTCAGGCCGTTGGGAATTATGCATACCTGTTAATGGGAGAAACAAGGCCCTCCAATCCGATCGTTTTATGCAGAAGCAAATTATAGGTAACCCTTAATCTCCATTGTGTGCCTTTCCTTGGCCTGCCATCCATAAGCATTCACATATTACAAGCCTATGAGGAGAAAACTTTTCCCCAAGACTTTGAAGGACCTCACTAGGAGACTCAGAAAAGACCTCTTAGAGACTCACGGAAAAGTCTCTAAGAGGATCACTGCAGGTAAAAGTCATTCTAAGGTGGTTCTTTCTTAGATCTCATTCATGGACGTTTACTTATTAAAGTCCCACAATACCTTTGCTGCAAGGTCACTTCACCTACAGGGCAAGGTCATGGTTTGAAACAACCCTGCGGAGTGTGTGATCACAGCGTTCCAAGCCACTTCCTTTCACCCTCACAAGAACCCTGTGAGGAAAGTACCACTGGTCACTCCTTTTCCGACATCACTGAAACTTGGAAATCTTCAAGAAACTGGAAAACATGCTAGTGGCTCAGCAGAGACACTGAAACACGGACAGAGAATGGCTTCTTAATTTCCCTAAATTAACAAGACTGAAACCTTAGGGACTAAGTCATTTTTAAATCCTACGAAAATAGAATTTCCTGGGCTTCCCTGGTAGTTCAGTCAGTAAAGAATCTGCCTGCAGTGCAATAGACCTGGGTTTGATCCCTGGGTCAGGAAGATCCCCTAGAGAAGAAAATGGAAAACCACTCCAGCATCCTTGCCTGGAAAATTCCATGGACAGAGAAGCCTGGTGGACTGCAGTCCATGGGTTGCAGAGAGTTGGGCATGACTGAGCAACTGACCCTGAGAAACACAGAGAATATACTCCCTATTCTCTGTATTGTTGAGCCTTCTCCTCTGAAAAGGCTCACAAAGAAGATAGCCACAAATCTGACATTCAAGGCATTTAATTGTATTAAGTAAAAGTGTCAATAGAGTCACTTGTGAAATAAAAATACTTAACATTTAGTGGCTGTTTCCTTTTAATAGGCACTGCCTAAGTGTGTTGCACACATTAACTTATTCAGTTCAGTCACTCAGTTGTGCCCAACTCTTTGCGACCCCATGAACTGCAACACACCAGGCCTCCCTGTCCATCATCAACTCCCGGAGTCCACCCAAACACATGTCCATTGAGTCAGTGATGCCAGCCAACCATCTCATCCTCTGTCATCCCCTTCTCCCCCACTCAATCTTTCCCAGCATCAGGGTCTTTTCAAATGAGACAGCTCTTCGCATCAGGTGGCCAAAGTATTGGAGTTTGAGCTTCAACATCAGTCCTTCCAATGAATACCCAGGACTGATCTCCTTTAGGATGGACTGGTTGGATCTCCTTGCAGTCCAAGGGTCTCTCACATCAGGTGGCCAAAGTATTGGAGTTTCAGCTTCAGCATCAGTCTTTCCAATGAATATTCAGGACTGATTTCCTTTAAGACTGACAGGTTGGATCTCCTTGCAGGCCAAGGGACTCTCAAGAGTCTTCTCCAATACCACAGTTAACTTATTCAGTATCCACAATAATCACATAATGTACATTCTACTGTCATCCTCTTTTGGCAAATGAACAAATGAAGGCACACTTGCCCAATAACCTGCATAGCTAATTAAAGTCAGAGCCAGAATTTGAATCCAGGAAGCCTGGCTCTAGAACCCAGAATCTTAACTTTGAGGGTATAATGTCACCTAGAGTGGTTCAGGAGAAGGCAATGGTACCCAACTCCATGGTACTCTTGCCTGGAAAATCCCATGGATGGAGGAGCCTGGCAGGCTACAGTCCATGGGGTCGCTAAGAGTTGGATATGACTGAGGGACTTCACTTTCACTTTTCACTTTCATGCATTGAAGAAGGAAATGGCAACCCACTCCAGTGTTCTTGCCTGGAGAATCCCAGGGATGGGGAAGCCTGGTGGGCTGCCGTCTATGGGGTCGCACAGAGTCGGACACGACTGAAGCGACTTAGCAGCAGCAGCAGCAGAGTAGGTCAAAACAGACTGTTAAAGCTTCCTTTGCATTTCAATTAAGAATGAACTAAGGCCAAGTTTCTAAGCCACTCTCATTTGTCTTTATGAAATAAAATTTGAGAAGTAATTCATGGAGTCATGAGGATTCCATGAGTTAGTACACACATAACACTTATCATGGCACATAAGAAACACACCATAAATGTTGAATAATACTATTATTGGGCTTTTCTTTCCCCATGTCTTTCTCTTTAATGCCTTTGATGTTGACATATATCCATTCATTCAGCTGACAAGCATAAAAAGCCTACCATGTGATAGGCTCCAAGGAAAGCAATGAAGAACGACAGATACCATCATGCTTCTCACAAATTAGCTGAGAAATCCAATTTATAAATCATGTACTATATCATATGGACGTGTTATATAGAAGACATACAGATGGCTAACAAACACATGAAAAGATGCTCAACGTCACTCATTATTAGAGAAATGCAAATCAAAACCACAACGAGGTACCATTTCACATCAGTCAGAATAGCTACTATCCAAAAGTCTACAAGCAATAAATGCTGGAGAGGGTGTGGAGAAAAGGGAACCCTCTTACACTGTTGGTGGGAATGCAAACTAGTACAGCCACTATGGAGAACAGTGTGGAGATTCCTTAAAAAATTGGAAACAGAACTGCCTTATGACCCAGCAATCCCATTGCTGGGCATACACACCAAGGAAACCAGAATTGAAAGAGACACGTGTACCCCAATGTTCATCGCAGCACTGTTTATAACAGCGAGAACATGGAAGCAACCTAGATGTCCATCAGCAGATGAATGGATAAGAAAGCTGTGGTACATATACACAATGGAGTATTACTCATCCATTAAAAAGAATACATTTGAATCAGTTCTAATGAGGTGGATGAAACTGGAGCCAATTATACAGAGTGAAGCAAGCCAGAAAGAAAAACACCAATACAGTATACTAACACATATATATGGAATTTAGAAAGATGATAATGATAACCCTGTATGCAAGACAGCAAAAGAGACACAGATGTATAGAAACAGTCTTTTGGACTCTGTGGGAGAGGGAGAGGGTGGGATGATTTGGGAGAATGGCATTGAAACATGTATAGTATCATATATGAAATGAATTGCCAGTCCAGGTTCAATGCAGGATACAGGATGCTTGGGGCTGGTGCACTGGGATGACCCAGAGGGATGGTACGGGGAGGGAGGAGGGAAGGGGGTTCAGGATGGGGAACACGTGTATACCTGTGGCAGATTCATGTTGATGTATGGCAAAACCAATACAATACTGTAAAGTAATTAACCTCCAATTAAAATAAATAAAATTAAATTTAAAAAACTATGTGAGCACAGTGGAGGTGTTATTTGAGTCATACCATGAGGCACCTTTCTATCAGGCAAGAAGGGGTAATGTAACAATCCATCAGAGCTAGAGCATAGAGGACAAAAATTATGTGCCCGTAAGGAAAAAAGTTTTTTAGTGAAGGATAATTACTGAATTTTGCTGTTTTCTGTCAAACCTCAACATGAATCAGCCATAGGTATATATATATATCCCCTCCCTTTGGAACTCCTTCCCGTCTCCCTCCCCATCCTACCCCCTAGTCTATTAAAAGACAACTGGAAAGGTTTAGTAAGAAGAAGTAAAAAGAGTGAAAGTAGTCACACAGAAAATGAGAAAAAGAAAGACAATGTTATGATAACGTAATGTATGGCTGCTGAACTGGAGACCAGTTGGAGAATAAGTTTCAAAACAAAACACTTTTGAAGCAGGTAGGAAACTAGGCCAGAGGTTTATAGATACAGCTGTATGCTATAACTCACTGATAAAGCAAAATCATTACAGCAAACACTGGTTCTACTCCCTCAAAGCTTCTAGGGGATGAAGCAGTGCAAAAAGAGAATGGATGGATGGTCATAGATTAACTCAGGCAGGAACCTGAAGCCTTGAGAAAGAAGGTTAGTATTCCCTCTGGGCACCTAACCGCTGTGTCCACCTAACCTCAGGCTCTCTACTCTCTAGGATTCTTGCCTACCAACTTCCCATACAAAATGCTCCACAAATCTGACTTCAGACTTGAAACTGTCTTTAAAATGTTCTTATTTAAATGAAAATACTGTGGTAGTTTTATTTAGGAGTTTGTGTACTCCTTATAGTCATTTCTGATTTTTACTCTCTTACTTCTTACATTAACATTTTGGTTCACCTACTCATATTTGGCATAAGAAGTTTTGCTCAACTTCCTCGTACCAATCAGCTCTGGTTTCATCAAGGAAGAAGATTATAGTTAACTGTTAAACTCTTCAATACCTTTGAGTGTGATCGTCAAACTAGACATTTCTGCATCTACTGTAAGTTTAATATCCACCAACGTGTCTAACAGAATTTAACACACAGCCAGACATCAATAAAATTTGAAATCGGAATTAGGAAGCTCTAGAATATAACTCCTCAAACAGAAATCATCTCCTATACAATCAATACACATGTAACATTAAAAGGCAGCCTCTACGGAAAGAGATGTGGTAACTGAGATTAATTTAATTACAGTGCTTCAGATACATAATCTAATTTTAAAACACTTAGGAGAAATCAGTCCTAAATCCTTCCTTGTACAAACAGGGGCTCTAACCAGTCTTAATCAAGGCTGATATAGGTAAAAAAGGCACAGCAATCCAACATCATGTGCTTCAAGTTCTTTGCTTTTGCACCTCCTAAAAGAATGCACTCCTCTGACATTTTTAAGTTGACCTCTTAAATTTTAATCATAAACCTAATGAAGAATTCCCAACATTATATATGTATATATTCTATTTTTTCTAGTTTTACTGAGATAAAATTGACAAAGAAAACTTGTATATTCAGGGTGTACACAATGATTTAATATACATATATATTGTGAGATGATTACCACAATCAAACTAATCAACATTTCTATCACCTCATAGAGTTATTTTCTTTTTTTGTGATAAGGAGATTTAAGATCTAGTTTCTGAGCAAATCCTAAGTACATAATACAGTCCTACCAACTATAGTCATCATACTGTGCATTAGCTCTCTAAAACTTATTTATCTTATAATTGGAAGTTTGTACCCTTTGATCAAGGTCTCACCATTTCCCCCACCTCTTGGCACCCACCATTTTATTCACTGGTTCTGTAAGTTCAACTTTTTGAGATTTCACACATAAATGATATCATACAGTATTGTCTTTCTGTGGCTGGATTATTTCACTTAGCATAACTTCCTCCAGGATCTTCATGTTGTCTCAAAAGGCAAGATTCCTTTCTTTTTAATGGTAGAATAACATTTATATTATTACATGCACATACATATACATATATACATATATATATATATGCCAACACTATTTTAAATATATTTTTGTTGCAACCCTGGTTACTGTAGATTTCACCCATTTATTCGTGAAATATGCTTACCAAACAATCTAGTTGCTAAGCATGTCCTCACTGTCAAATCAATAAACCAAATCAAACTAATTATCTTTCAGAAAAGCCTGACTTCATTTTTCATTTCAAATAAATGTGCTAATCTGCCTTCTCAGTAACCCCTCCCCCTCTCTATACACACAGAAATCAAGTTCAACTCTAAAAGAAATAAGTCATGGACATCTGTGGTGTATTTGGTACCAAGATAAAATAAGATCCTGTCCCGTCTAGGATTCTGACCAGAGCTCTGTTTGCTTTGCTATAGATTCTCACTCAGGAGCTAAGAATTGCCAAATGGTCCCTTTGTTTGGAGAGCCAGAGGTTTTTGCATCCGGAAGCAATGAACTACTGAAAGATTCACGGTGGGTGAAAAGCATGTGTGACTCCATGGCCAAGTAGGAGGAAAGCAATTTGTGAAGGGGAAGGTAGGAAAGGAGAACCAGCCAATCACAAGTGCTCTCAGACAACCAATTTCAGGAAGGCAGATACGTGCATTGAGCAACTAAATACCATTTAAACTACTTTTGCATGCAAAATCCCTAGAAAGTTTCCCTGAAATGCCAGGTGTATATATATCCCCTTCTGAAGACTACTAACCTAAGAACAGCTGCAGAGTGGAACTCAAAAGTGAAAGTCAGGCACACAAACTGAAAACTATCAGTCATAAAGTCCTAAGCAAAGAAGCAGAATCAAGATACACGGCAACACAGTAAAAGCTCTAAGATACGTAGGTTCAACATAGGGAAGGCTGAGCTTGGACTTTGTAATCGTCATGCTCAGGGTTTGGATTCCAGCTCTACCACTTAAGAGTACTGTGACTTTTAAATAAATGTCTTTTTCTTTTTGGATGACCTTTATTGAGATATCACTGAGTATATAACATTGTATAAGTGTAAGATATACAATATAAGGAATGAGTATATGTATATATTATGAAATGATCACCACAATGAGTAAACACAGCCATCAACTCACACAATTATGATTCTGTGTGAATTTGGTGAGAACTTTTAAAATCTACTCTCTCAGCAACTTTCAAATATACAATACGGCATTGTTAACTATAGTCACCATGCTATATATTAGATTAGATTTTGTCTACTGAATTTAATAGTCCTAACAGTGTTTTAGTGGAGCCCTTAGAATTTCCTATTTAGAAGATCATGCTATCATCAAACAGAGACAATTTTACTTCTTCCTTTCCAATTCAGATGGCTTTTACCTCTTTTCTTGCCCTATGGCTCTGGCTAGGATTTGCAGTACTCTATTGAATAGAATGGTGAGAGTGGGCACCCCTGCCTTTTTGCTGATCTTATAGGAAAAGCTTTCAGTCTTTCCTCATTGAGTGTGACTTTTGACATATGCATATTAATAAGTGTGGTATATCACATTCATAAAATGAAAGGAAAAAACCATACGGTCATCTCAATACAGGAAACAAAAAGCACTGGACAAAATTCAACATCCACTCACAATAAGAACTCTCAACAACTGGATAAAAAAGGAACATACTTCCACAAAGCAGGACATATATGACAAGTCCTTCATCCCCTTAAGGCTCAGTTTCCTCAACTATAAAACAGGAGTGATGGTCATCGTGTCATGATGACGACTATGTTATAAATAACTGGGCTTCACTGAATCGTTGTGAGGGTTAGATGAGATAGCAAGAGACACTTAGTACAAAACCTGCCAAGTTGTAAACATTCAATCAATGCTAACAAACAGTAATTTAGACTGTGAGTAAGGGGACTGTTAACAAAATCGAGGCAACTCAGACAAAATGGAGACATTTTCAATTACAGGCCCACCCTATGTCTCTAAAATTGACTTCCATGAATCTAACCCCAATCACAGCACAGTTTAAGAACATAAAAATCATCCTTTCTTACTATTGACCTAAGGGATAAACAGCACTAATAAGATTCTGCTATTTTTTAAGCTACTCTCAAATCTTTATCTGAATTTCAAATTGAGTTTAAGGTGCCCAGAGTCTAATAGTATATGATACAGTTAACAAAGGAAATGAACTCAAGAGAGCTTAGTTAGAAAACCCCTACAGGTGTGAAGAGAGAGTCTTTTGCAAACCAAAAGATTTGGAATTTAATTTGTGCGAGTATGGAGGGGACTTCCAGCCAGCCATCTGTCCAGGAAAGCTTAGAACAGATAAGAACTTAATTTGTCTGGAATGACCTAGGCTTAATTTCACAAACATTTTCACTTCTGAAATGAGCCTAGAGCTTCGCCTTTGAGTGGCCATCCAAAAAATAAAAAAAATTCCTAGACATGAAGAAATTAACTTCAATGACTCATAAAAAGTAAGGTATTACTAGACATCTGTTAATATTAAACAACATATGAACACATAATCAATGAATTGCCCCATAGATCAAGCTCATTCAAGACCACAAACAGTTAATTCTATTTCATTTTTTAAAACCTTCCTGGAAGTGGTTTGTTCTTTCATCTTTACCTCCCCACTTGCTAAGGTAAATCAGAGACCCAGGATGTAATTATATCAATTGCCTCTAAAAACAAAGACCAAATATTGAAAGAACAAAGAAGATACTGCACTGTCTCCCAACGCTTTTGCAGAAGCAGACCCCAAAATCATGGCTTATGTTATTAGTGGACAAACTGTGAAACAGAGTGCATCAGTACATGCAGCAAACAGCAAGACAGCAGAGAGTCAAGGGGTCACCGCCCTACACCCATGAGACAATGTGTTACCTCATTCATCCTAAAGGCTACTCTAGAAATAATACTATTTAGTAAGAAAAGGCGCAACAATTTACTATATATAAACAATATAATCCTTCAAAGAATGTCAAAAATAAAAAGGCTATATTATCCAATAAGTTCTGGGATCTGGGAGAGACAATATACTGTGTGCTATGCTGTGCTGAGTTGCTCAGTCATGTCCAATTCTTTGCAACCCCATGGACTGGCTCTTGCAACCCCACTAGGCTCCTCTGTCCATGGGGATTCTCCAGGCAAAATACTGGAGTGGGTTGCCATGCCCTCCTCCAGGGGATTTTCCCAACCCAGGGATCAAACCCAGGTCTCCCACATTGCAGGTGGATTCTTTACCGTCTGAACCAACAGGGAAACCCAAGAATACTGGAGTGGGTAGCCTACTCCTTCTAAAGGGGACTTCCCAACCCAGGTACCGAACCAGGGTCTTCCGGACTGCAGGCGGAATTCTTTACCAGCTGAGCTACCAGCGAAGCCCGGTCAACCTATTCAGTTCAGTTCAGTTCAGTCGCTCAGTCGACTCCATGGATTGCAGTACGTCAGGCTTCCCTGTCCATCACCAACTCCTGGAGCTTGCTCAAACTAATGTCCATCGAATCGGTGATGCCATCCAACCAGCTCATCCTGTGTCATCCCCTTCTTCTTCTGCAACGTACTAATCTTTAGTAAATGATGACTTTCACATTAAAGATAGTATCAAGCAATGCTGTTTATCTAAACCCATTCAAGCTACCTCTTTGATCTCTTTCCATGAAAAGTTTTATTTCTAAAAATTCATTAATACTTATCTATGATTGAGATTGGTACCATATGGAGATAAATTTTATGAACCTTGGTAAGCTAAAGAATCTGATGGCACTGCTTTATTAAAAGGAAATTTCTATTACTGCATAATAGCAATTCAGAATTGGCATCCTAGTTAATTTTGTCACACCATAACTTAGAGAATGTTCAAGTGGGAGGGGACATGGGTAAGGCTATGGCTGATTCATGTTGGTGTCTGGTAGAAACCAACATAATACTGTAAAGCACTTATTCTCTTCAATTATAAATAAATAAAATAAAAAGAATAAAAATAGAGATCTATAAGCTGGTAATTAAAAAAAAAAGATGTACAGCTTTCAAAACTATATCCTACAAATGAAATTTTTACTAAAGTATTAAATGCATTATCATTATAATGTTTGCTTTGGAAACTAGACTTAATTGTAAGAAAATCTGTGACGTCTTTTCTGAGAAATTGGGTGGGTGATTAAATAAGTGGATTAGAGTGTGTACTATATTTTTTTGGTTCCATAAACTTTACTAACATTCAGTAATGAAATGTAGCATGAAAGAAAAAAAAAGAATACTTGTAAAATCAGTAGCATGATTCAAATTCCTAAAAGACAGAAAAAATGATTATTGGCTATAAAAGCCAGAAGGAAATTTCAGGCTTATGACAAGATAAAAACAGGGGAAAAAAATTTTTTTTTGATATTTGAAAACATATCTAATCACCAGAGCTGCTCTCACAAATACCAGAGACAGAGACTTACTCACAGGCCACCTACCTAAAGTTGTTGTACCTGTCTTTTAAGATTGATTCTCTCAATACAAGGATGACTGTCTTTCCAATGTTTCTTTTGCAGCCTTATAGACTACAGAAATACCCACATAAGGAGAGTGAGAAGGACACACACACATCGTAAATCACAGAGGACAGGTCAGCTTCATGCTTAGTCAATTCATTCAACACCCTTTCCCAGTTCAAGGCAGCCTCACCTTCCCTGGGGAATTAACTGCCACGTAATCATCACTTGGATTATCAAGCTCTACTCTTTCACTCCCAGCTTTGTTAAGAAAACTGTTTTCCTCCCACTTTTTTCAAAAAGGAAAGTTGAGGGGTAGGGGGGAAATACCATGGTCACTACTATATCCTTCCCCTAGATCCAATGTTTGTTAACAATTTGCCACGTCTGCTTATCTCTCCATACATACATCAACGTGGATGTTCTTTGGCTCATCCATTTGAAAGCTGCAGAAATCATAACTCACCCTAAAATCTCCAGCATGTGATTCTTAAGATTAACATCTTCTGTGTGGTCACAAATTATTACTCCACCCAAGAAAATAAACAATTATATAGTTTTATCTATTATTCAGACTGTGTTCAGATTTCACCAGTGGGTGAAAGAACATTTGTTTTAACTTCCCCCTTCAACCTGGGTCCAGTCTAAGTTCATAGATCACAATTGGCAATTATGTCTCTTTAGCTTTATTTAGGCTAAAGAATAGTTTCTCTCTGTTTCTCTTTCTCAGACACATCAATCCACCCACCCAGCCACACCCACAACCACACACACACACACACACACACGCACAGAGTGTGCTCTTTTATGACAATGACATTTTGAAAAGTTCCAGAAAACTCTTATTTCATGTCATGTATTTTGAACTTAACTATTTTCCTCTTCAGGCATTTACCTTGTTTTTCTATCCGCTGTGTTTCCTAAAATACTGACTTTGGTATAGGGTTGATTAGAGTCAAGTTAAACATTTTTGAGAGAATATTTCACAATGGTGATGTTCTATCATCCATCTATACTTATATGGGGGATTTCTGTTTTATGGTAGGGCTTTGCTTTTTGATTTCCTCTGTTCTCCTCCTTACCCTACTACCCTTTTTGAATACCACTATGGACTATAATTACTTTGCCGACTAAGGTCTGTCTAGTCAAGGCTATGGTTTTTCCTGCGGTCATGTGTGGAGGTGAGAGTTGGACTGTGAAGAAGGCTGAGTGCAGAAGAATTGATGCTTTTGAACTGTGCTGTTGGAGAAGACTCTTGAGAGTCCCTCGGACTGCAAGGACATCCAACCAGTCCATTTTGAAGGAGATCAACCCTGAGATTTCTTTGGAAGGAAGGATGGTAAAGCTGAAACTCCAGTACTTTGGCCACCTCATGCGAAGAGTTGACTCATTGGAAAAGACTCTGATGCTGGGAGGGATTGGGGGCAGGAGGAGAAGGGCACAACAGAGGATGAGATGGCTGGATGGCATCACTGACTTGATGGCCGTGAGTCTGAGTGAAGTCCAGGAGTTGGTGATGGACAGGGAGGCCTGGCGTGCTGTGATTCATGGGGTCGCAAGGAGTCGGACACAACTCAGCGACTGAACTGAACTGATGGACTATAAAAATAATAATGTGTGCATGCCCAGTCATATCTGACTCTTTGTGACCCCATGGAATATAGGCATAAATGATGATGCTGTTAAAGTGCTGCACTAAGTATGCCAATAAATTTGGAAAACTCAGCAGTGGCCACAAGACTAGAAAAGGTCAATTTCCATTCCAATCCCAAAGAAAAGCAATACCAAAGAATGTTCAAACTATCTCACAATTGCACTCATCTCACATGCTATCAAAGTAATGGTCAAAATTCTCCAACTGAGGCTTCAACAGTACATGAACTGAGAACTTCCAGATGTTCAAAATGGATTTAGAAAAGGCAGAAGAACCAGAGATAAAATTGCCAACATCCTCTGGATCATAGAAAAAGCAAGAAAATTCCAGAAAAACATCTGCTTCACTGACTACACTAAAGCCTTTGACTGTGTGGATCACAACGAACTGTGGACAATTCTTCAAGATATGGGAACATCTGATCACTTTACCTGCTTCGTGAGAAATCTGTATGCAGGTCAAGAAGCAACAGTTAGAACTGTACATGGAACAACAGACTGGTCCCAGATCGGGAAAGGAGAGTGTCAGAGCTGTATATTGTCACCCTGCTTATTTAACTTGTATGCAGAGTACATCATGTGAAATGTCAGGCTGGATGAAGCTCAAGCTGGAATCAAGAATGCAGAGAGAAATATTAACCACCAGATATGCAGATGACACCACCCTTATGGCAGAAAGCAAACAGGAACTAAAGAGCCTCCTGATGAAAGTGAAAGAGGAGAGTGAACACGCTGGCTTAAAACTCAACATTCAAAAAACGAAGATCATGGCATCTGGTCCCATCACTTCAAGGCAAATAGATGGGGAAACAGTGGAAACAGTGACTGACAGACTTTATTTTCTTGGGCTCCAAGATCACTGCTGATGGTAACTGCAGCCATGAAATTAAAAGATGCTTGCTCCTTGGAAGAAAAGCTATAATCAACCTAGAAAGCACATTAAAAGGCAGAGATATTACCTTGCCGACAAAGGTCCATTTGGTCAAAGCTATGGTTTTTCCAGTAACAATATATGGATGGGAGAGTTGGACCATAAAGGAAGCTGAGTGCCGAAGAATTGATGCTCTTGAACTGTGGTGTTGGAGAAGACTGCAAGGAGATCAAACCAGTCAATTCTAAAGGAAATCAACTCTGAATATTCACTGGAAGGAACAATGATGAAGCTGAAGCTCCAATACTCTGGCCATCTGATGAAAAGAGCTGACTCTGTGGAAGACCCTGATGCTGGGAGAGATTGAAGGCAGGAGAAGGGAGTGACAGAGGATGAGATGGTTGGATGGCATCACTGACACAATGAACATGAGTTTGAGCAAGCTTCAGGAGTTGGTGATGGATAGGAAAGCCTGGTGTGCTGCAGTCCATAGGGTCGCAAAGAGTTGGACACAACTAAGTGACTGAACTGAACTAGACTGTAGCCTGCCAGGCTCCTCTGTTCCCGGTATTTCTCAGGCAAGAATACTGGAGCGGGTTGCCATTTTCTCCTCCAGGGGCTACGGACTAATAGACTGTTAACTGTTCTAAATGCTACAATCAGACTTCTTATTCTTTCTTAAAACTCAAATTGTCCCAAATTTGACAATTAGCAAATTCTTTAAGCTGCTGCTTTTTTAAAATCTGAGTCTTAATACAGTATGATTAAAGTCACCTTTTTTTTTTAAGGTTATTTCTCTACTGAAGAAAATCACCTACTCATTCATGTAAATTATTTCAAAAATTTCTCTTAAGTATTAACCATGTGCCAGATGCCTTTTTAAGTGTTGGGGATACATTAAAGAACAACAGAGTCCCTACTACATGGGGCTTACATTATTATTTATGAAGACAAAAACAGAAAGAAAAATAACTATGTAATATATCAGATGGGGGTAAGTGCTTAGGAGAAAAATAAAGCAGTGTATGGGATGAAAAATGAGAGAGAGTTGGTATTTAGCGTAGAGAGAAGCCCCTCCAAAGAAATAACATGAGGCAGAGACTCAGATGAATTTGACTGAGTAGCTTGTAGCATCTGGAGGTTGAGAAAGCCCAGCCCTGGGAACAGAGCAAGGGGCCTGCTTGGAATGTTTGAAGATCAGCACGAAGGTGGTGTGGCTGGAGTCCAGTAAGCTGGGGGTAGTTGCAGGATGTAAGATCAGAAAAGAATGAATCCTGACATTCATCATATACTCCGTGTATAACTATGATTTGTTTTTGCTTTGTATTTGATTTTGTATTTTTGTATTTGATTTTGATTTGTATTTTTCCCCTCCTTGGACCACACAGCATGTGGGATCTTAGTTCCCCAACCAGGCTCCCCCACTGCAGCAAAACCAGAGTCTTAACCACTGGACCGCCAGAGAAGTCCCTTGTTTTGCATTTTATCATAATGATACAATTTTTCAAGCTGGAGACTGAGCATGGTTCTTAGAGTGGGTTTAAAAAAATATGAACATGTCCTAACCCCAGGAACTTGTGAAACCCACCTTATTTGGAAGAAAGATATTTGCAGATGTAAAGAGGTTAAGGATCAGGAGATGAGCTCCGACTGGAATTACCTGGGTCGGCCCTAAATCTAGTGACAACTGTCCTTACAAGAGGCAGAAGAAAAGAAGGCAGAGAGAAGCAAAGGCCATATGAAGGTGGAGACAGAGACTGCAGTCACGCACCCACAAGCCGAGGACACCTCCCGCACGCTCCTTTAGAGAAATCGACAAACTGATTCTAAGATGTATACAAGGAAAGGCAAAGGGCCTAAACAATTTTTATAAAGCATGAACTTGGAGAACACACACTATCTGATGCCAACACCTACTACAAAGTTAGAGCAACCAAGACAGTACACAGTACACTGTTGACATAAAGACAGATATATATATATACCAAAGGAACAGCACAGCCCAAAAACAGACTCTTGTATACGGTCAAGTGGCTTTTCACAAAGGTGTTGCACTGGAGTGAACAGCGTGGCCCCGAAACTCATGGCCACCCAGAACCTCAGAACGTGACCTTATTTGGAAGCAGGGTCTTTGCAGATGTCATTAGTTAGGATGCAGTCATGCTGGATTAGGTGGGCCCTAAATCCAGTGATTGGGGTCCTTATAAGAACATATAGAGAAGACACAGGCCTATGGGAAGAAAGCCACATGGCAACACAGGCAGACGGGAGAATTGCGGAGCCAAAAATGCCATCAATTTCTGGGAGCACCAGAAGCTAGGAAGAGTCAAGAAAGGGTTTCTCAATACAATGTTTCGAGAAAGCCCTGCCAAACCTTGATTTCAGACTGCTGCCTCCAAAACTATGAGGAAAGACATCTTTCCTTTAAGTTATCGAATTTGTATTGATTTGTTAAGGCAGCCCTAGGAAACTAATACAGTTTTAGTTTGCTGTTGTTGTTTGGTTGGTTGGTTTTTATTGAGGTAAAATGAACAAAACACAAAGTTTACTTGAACATGAGTTTTATAATCAGACTGGCCTGGGTTCCCCTGCTTCATCGATCACTACGCTTTCCAGAGAATGAAGCACGTGCTTCTCTCTAGTCACGTCTGACTCTTTGCAACCCCACAGACTAGAGCCCACCAGGCTCCTATGCCCAGGTGATTTCCTAAGCAAGACTACTGCAGTGGGTTGCCATTTCCTTCTCCAGGGATCTTCCCAACCCAGGGATCGAGCTGTATTAGCAGGCAGATTCTTTACCACTGAGCCACCTGGGAAGGCCAACCGCATAGGATGACTTGCTTCTAATTAGCCTGCCCACAGCTTCCCCACACAAACAGTCTCCCATCAAGGCACACCTGAACCTTCCTTTCCGCTATCAAGGTTTCCCACTCCCCTATTTGCCTTTGAATCCCTGACAGATACAAGCATGGCTGATTCCCTTGTTACAGCAAGCACTAAATGAATAGTTGGTCTCATTTGCTTGGTCTTCATTTACTTCCGCAACTAGGATAAATGGAGTTGAGGTCCTCATTTTATTTTTGTGGTGTTTCTGCTCCGTATCTTAAAAATCGCTTCTTCTAAGAAAGTATGATATATTGCGGGGGGGGGGGGGGGGGGGGGGGCAGTAGGGGAGGGGGGGGGGCAGCTGCTTTGGAACCAGAGAGCCCTGGGTTTCAGGATCTGACTCCTCTAGCTATGATCTTATGGAAGTTCTATAATTTCTCTGAACATCAGTTTCCTTGCCAATGATCCCGACTGAGGGAACAGGAACCACCTACTGCTAACTGCCCTAAAAAGAGATGATGAACGCAAAGAGGAACAGTGCCTGGCACAGAATAAGTCCTCAATGAAGTTAGCTGCTTTGATTAGGCTACAGTTTTCAGCACTGAAACACCGAACTCTGTGATTCAATAACCTGCTGTTACAGTTGGTAGTTATTTTTTGTTTCTAAGTTACATTATTAGCAATATGGTGCCAAGCCCCTCATATTAGAAAGCTAAGGACAGCATGGATGTGATGCTCTGACTGCAAGTGACAGAAAACCACCAAAATCAGCTCGTGCAGAACCCCCCACACAGATCTAAAGTACACCTAGGATTGACAAGGACTGAACTGAAATTAATAAGCAGTAATTCAAGAAACCAGCTTACTACTCTCCCAGGAAATGCTCGGTTTGATCACCTCACTTCTCTTTTAACTGGTTTCTTCCGTTAACTCAGCCTATACATGGCCCTTAAAAATAGCCACTCCATGACAGTAACAATCTATAACTTGATAGGGATTTGGGTTTAAACACGTGTATATACATCTTTCGGGCTTCCCTGGCGGCTCAAATGGTAAAGAATCTGCCTGCAGTGGAGGAGACCCAGGTTCAATTCCTGGGTCGGGAAGATCCCCTGGAGAAGGGCATGGCCACCCACTCCGGTATCCTTGCCTGGAGAATTCTGCGAACAGAGAAGCCTGGCAGGTACAATCCACGGGGCTCACAAAGAGTCGGGCACAGCTCAGCGACTAACTTTCTTTCACATGTATATACATTTGTCAACACTCATCTAATGGTACACTTAACACATACACATTTCACTGTAAGTTTGAATCTCTTTTCCTATCTCTTTCATCAAACTGTGACATGTCAAAGACAAAAAGGAAATCATGCAATTCTAAATCCCCAACAATAGTACAATGCCTAGCACGTAGCCAAATCCCAACAAATGTTTCATTATTAAACAAAGGAAGACAAACTTAAGAAAACGAGGAATTTTACTTACTGGAATTCATCCTGAAATGTGTGTTGAAAGTCCTCATTTTGATTAGTAATTACATTCTAATTAATATAAACAGATTTAAATTTTACTTATTATAAAGAGAAGTATATTTATAAGCAAACAATTAAGTGACAATTATGGGGCAAACTGCTCTGGCTACATGACACTACCGCCACCTAGTGGAAATAAATGAACATTACCATGACTGCAAACTCCTTAAAGAAGAAAATTTCCAACTGAGTTGGGGGACTATGACCAAACACATTTCAATCACATTAACCAGGCACCTGCTAGGTTCTGGAAATTATGCCAGGTTCCACAAGGACAGGCAAAGATCATGACTGTTTTGATCACTGCTGTATCACTAGAGTCAAGAAGAGTGACAATATACTTTGTTCATGCACGCTCAGTTGCTTCAGTCGTATCCAACATTTTGCAACCCTATGGACTGTAGCCCGCCAGGCTCATCTGTCCATGGGATTCCCCAGGCAAGAATACTGGAGTGGGTTGCCATGCTCTCCTCCAGGGGATCTTTCCGACCCAAGGATAGAACCCAGGTCTCCTGCAGTTCTTACACTGCAGCCGGATTCTGTACCCCTGAGCCGCCAGGGGAGCCCTAATATAATGGGGTTGCACAGAGTCGGACACGACTGAAGCGACTCAGCAGCAGCAGCAGCAGCTTTCAGTAAACATCTGTAAGCTGACAACTAGATTCTACGGATTAAAAGAAGACTGAGACATGATCTTCAGTAAAGGCATTCAGCCATCCAAAGCCAACAGAATTTTATCCAGGCCACGGAATATTATTCAACATGCATGCGTGCACACACACACACACACACACACAACTATCAAGCCATCAAGCCACTGAAAAGACATAAGGAACCTTAAATATATGTTATACTAAGTAAAAGAAGCTAGTCAGAAAAGGCTACATATACGATTCCAACTATATTACATTCTGAAAAGGGCAAAGCTATAGAGATAGCAAAAAAAAAAAAAAAAATCAGTGGCCACAAGGGGTTGGGAGGAGGGAGAGACTGACAGGCAGAGCACAGGATTTTTAGGGCAGCAAAACTACTCCATGTGGTATCTTATTAGTGGATACATGCAGTTATACATTTGTCAAAACCCATGGAATGGTCACCCTAATGTAAACTATGGACTCCAGATGATAATGATGTGTCAGCATGAGTTCATCAGTGATAACAAGTGTACCACTCTGGCGGGGGATGTTGACAGTGGGGGAGCCCGTGCATGTGTGCGGTAGGAGGTATATGGGGGCTCTGTACGTTCCACCCAACTTTGCTATGAATCTAAAACTGCTCTTGTAAACAGTCTGCTTCTAAAAAACAATATGATTTTCACTCTGATGTTCAAATAAGCAAACCCACATCTAATGAGTACATCAAAACTATGCTATTGGTTTTAAACACCTAAGTAAATGCTCAGTAAATGTCATTTCCTCACCTCTACGGTGATGGTTTGTTCGCTAAGTCATGTCCAACTCTTGCGACCCCATGGACTGTAGCCTGCCGGGCTTCTCTGTCCATAGGATTCTCCAGGCAAGAACTGGAGTGGGTTGCCATTTCCTTCTCCAGGGGATCTTCCCCACCCAGGAATCAAACCTGAGTCTACTGCATTGCAGGCAGCTTCTTTACCAACTGAGCTACAAGGAACAGTTCTCATCTCTGTGGCGCAGCCCTAATTCCACATCCCAAGCAGCCGCCATTAAGCAGCTATAAACAAGCCACTGGGTCTTCATCTGTAAAATTAAGACAACTAGACGAAATCTCTCAGTTCCCTTCCTAATATAACATTTTTTAAATTTTAAATGAAGAAATAATACAAGTTAAATTTTTCTAGGGTATAGAGAAAGAAGCTGCATAGTAGCCTGCACCAAGCTCCTCCATCCATGGGATTTTCAAGGTAAGAGTACTGGAGTGGGTTGCCATTTCCTTCTCCAGGGAATCCTCCCAACCCAGGGATCGAACCCAGGTCTCTCACATTGTAGACAGACGCTTTACTGTCTGAGCCAGCAGGGAAGTCCAGGGAAAGAAGGAAAACTGTCAAATAATTACAGCATCACACTGACACCAAAATCTGACAAATTACATAATAAAAACTACTGCAAAAACTCTAAAAGTGATGCCCAAAAGAACTCAGGGATACGTTAAATGAAAGATATGCTATGAGCACAAAATGTTCAATCTAGGAGTAGAAGGATTATTAAATATTAAGTGTACCCATATAAATAATAACCACACAAATAGGTCAGAAAACAAAAGTCAATGGCCATGGCGGTATATGTCACACATGTTTATGAAGAATCACAAAACCACTTCCGATTTTTAACCCTTGGCAAAACAGCAATAGATGGCTTTTTCCTTAATATAACTGGAAAATGCAAAATGTTATGGTGGTGGTGGTGGTGGAGGAGCAGCTTCCCAGGTGGCGCCAGTGGTAAAGAGTCCACCTGCCAATGCAGGAGAATCAGGTTCAATCCCTGGGTTAGGGAGATCCCCTAGAGGAGGAAACGGCAACCCACTGCAGTATTCTTGCCTGGAGAATTCAACGGACAGAAGAGCCTGGTTACAGTTCATGGGGCCACGAAGAGTCAGACACAGCTGAGCAACCAAGCACACGCCAGCAGCAGGGGAGCCCGTGGATGGGATCCGAAGTGATCTTTCAGCACATTGCCAGCAAACCTCAACTGTGTGCACAACAGTCCACACTCTTATCACCCAACTAAGCACCAAATCTCGAAACAAGGAGAGGGGGAGGGAATCTGATGGAACCGTAACCATAGGTCTTCCCATTGGCTCCTCTTCCATGAAAGACCTTGGTGAAGGCCGTTAATGCCGAGATGAAGGCAGTTGCTTCAGACCAGCTGGCTCACATTAGGGCCTACGTGAGTACACTGTTCACAGGGCAAAAAGGGAAATCCTGAACGAGTATATAGAAATACACTCCCCGAAAAACAAGCATCATTTCAATATGAAATCAGCTGACGAGAGAACCTGGGATTCTAAGACAGACACACAATCATTAAGAAACCGTCATGCACTGAGATGGTGAAGATGCTTTCATTGTCAAGGATCCCCCCTTAACTCATCAATCAGCTAAGCAACCAATCAATAATTTAGGGGGTTCCTACTATGTGCACAGCTCTGCAGCAGTTATAATAAAATGTAAGATAACGGTTCCATCAAGACAAATACCTATTTCACAGTTGGGGAGACAGAATAAACACAGGAAGAGAGCAAAACAAGAGATGGATAAGGCAACCTAATTCTCTGCTTTCTCCTAGACGTCTTAGGAATAAGCACACAAGAAGCAGTCAATCAGAACAGTTTCCTTCCTCTAACTTTCAGAAGCTGAAAGGATTGGAAGCTTTTTAAACAGACACAGGTAAATAATCTACCACAATGGTAATGGTAATAACTGATCAGAGATTCTTGAAAACATACTAACACCTTAAAGAAATCTCAGTAATGTCTATTCTCCCACTGAACAAGGCATATTAACTAATTAATCACAATTATATTCCCAAGCCACTATGCTAGGCACCAACTGAATGAACCAAAATTAAATAGATGAAAATATTTGAAGAAATCTTATATAAAGCCTGTTACAGGACTGGAAGCAAGTTCTGAGAGCAGCTCATTCTGAAATTCTTGAGTTTGTAACCGAAAATAAGTACATGTAGCTACATAGTCACCTCTGCTTATACTGCTAGGATAAAAACTGGTGATGAGATTAAATCAACGTCCTCCCATCCCTAAGATAACCCAGCCTTGATGAAGCACAGGTGATGGCTCACTTTAATTCAACAAGTATGTACTTGAGTTTTCATACTCTGCTCAGTGCCTGAAATGTGAAGCTGAATAAAATGTGGACTCGGTTTACTGTGATTTTAAATAAATATACAGTCAAGTCCAAGTCCTTGATCTAAAAGAGCTCATGTTACAGAGTTCTTTGTCTTTGCCGGTGGTAAAAGAAAATGGCATGCCTTTAAAAAGTAAGGTTCCTTGAAACAATCCTCTTTTCCCAATCATTAAGTGCCTAACCAAGAGGCTACAAAGCTGGAACATCACTACACTGTACTTGTAATGAGTGATTGGAATGTGAATTAGAAATAAAACTGCATATCTCTAAAACTATAATGCTGTACTGGTTCAATGTAAAACTATGACATCCTACATCAAGAAGTTTTATTTACACAAAATCTATTCCAAAAAAAACAAGATATAAACAGCTAATATTTCATGGCCCCATTACCAAGTGTAAAGAGGTTTTCAAGTAAGAAATGTGTACTGTTGAAAGCTTTGGGAACACTGAGCCTCTACATCCTCTGGAAAAGGCAGATACAGCCTTGAGGCAAAAATGCTAGGAAGTGATAGAATGCCTTCTTTACAATTTGCAGTTAGGTTATTACCCATGATAAATTGATAACCATTCATTAACTTTGAGAGCAATAGACAACTGACAGGCTATTTCATGCCTCAAAGAATTTATGGCAAAAATGACAGGTGACTTAGAATTCAGAAAATAAAATGGATTCTTGGAAATTGTTACTTTCATGCAGCCTTCTTTTAAATAAACTTGGAAGCAGGTATAGTTATTTGCTACTGATAAGAATTAAAGGTCATGATTTTCTACATCAATGACCAAAGGATTAATGTTTATCATTTGTATCAGTCTGTCAATCAACAATATATAAACATGAATCCAGCATTTACGGTATCAGGAGATAGACTATTCACCGTGGGTCATAAAAGGGAAGAATTATGCAAAACTCACATTAATAACTTAATTAAAACAGGGTACAATTAAGATTTAGGAATTATGTTTACAGATTCTCCTTGGCTGGCACTTCCTTGCCACCTACCTCTAAGTTACAGCTATCCTAAGTTGCTTTAGTCATGTCCCCCTCTTTGCAGCCCTATGGACTATAGCACACCAGGCTCTCCTGTCCATGGGATTATCCAGGCAAAAGTACTGGAGCAAGTGGCCCTTTCCTACTCCAGAGGATCTTTTCCACCCAGGGACTAAAGCAGCATCTCTTAAGTCTCCGGCATTGGCAGGCTGGCTCTATCACTAGAGCCACCTGGGAAGCCCATCAATTCAGTTCAGTTGCTCAGTCGTGTCTGACTCATTGATCCCATGGACTGCAGCATGCCAGGCCTCCCTGTCCAACAGTAGCTCTTGGAGTCTACTCAAAGTCATGTCCACTGGGTCGGTGATGCCATCCAACCATCTCATCCTCTGTTGTCCCTTCTCCTCCTGCCTTCAATCTTTCCCAGCATCAGAGTCTTCTCAAATGAGTCAGTTCTTCGCATCAGGTGGCCAAAGGATTGGAGTTTCAGCTTCAGCATCAGTCCTTCCAATGAATATTCAGGACTGATTTCCTTTAGGATGGATTGGTTTAATCTCCTTGCAGTCCAAGGGACTCTCAAGAGTCTTCTCCAACACCACAGTTCAAAAGCATCAATTCTTCAGCGCTCAGCTTTCTTTATAGTCCAACTCTCACATCCATACATGACTACTGGAAAAACCATAGCTTTGACTAGACAGACCTTTGTTGACAAAGTAATGTCTCTGCTTCTCAATAAGCTAAGTTGGTCATAACTTTTCTTCCAAGGATCAAGAGTTTTTTAATTTTGTGGTTGCAGTCACCATCTGCAGTTATTCTGGAGACCGAAAAAATAAAGTCTGACACTCTTTCCACTGTTTCCCCATCTATTTGCCATGAAGTGATGGCACCAGATGCCATGATCTTCATTTTCTGAATGTTGAGTTTTAAACCAACTTTTTCACTCTCCTCTTTCACTTTCATCAAGAGGCTCTTCAGTTCTTCTTCTAAAGGTGGTGTCATCTGCATATCTGAGGTTGTTATTTCTCCCGGCAATCTTGATTCCAGCTTGTGCTTCATCCAGCCCAGTGTTTCACATGATGTACTCTGTAATAAGCAGGGTGACAATATACAGCCTTGACGTACTCCTTTCCCTATTTTGAACCAGTCCATTGTTCCATGTCCAGTTCTAACTATTGCTTCTTGACTTGCATACAGATTTCTCAGGAGGCAGGTCAGGTGGTCTGGTATTCCCATCTCTTGCAGAATTTTCCAGTTTGTTGTGATCCACACAGTCAAAGGCTTTGGCATAGTCAATAAAACAGAAGTAGATGTTTTTCTGGAACTCTGTTGCTTTTTCAACGATCCAGTGGATATTGGCAATTCGACCTCTGGTTCCTCCGCTTTTTCTAAATCCAGCTTGAACATCTTGAAGTTCATGGTTTACATACCATTGATCTAGTCCCTGGCTTGGAGAATTTTGAGCATTACTTTGCTAGCATGTAAGATGAGTGCAATTATGCAGTAGTTTGAGCATTCTTTCCCATTAACTTTCTTTGGGATTGGAATGAAAACTGACCTTTTCCAGTCCTGTGGCCACTGCTGAGTTTTCCAAATTTGCTAGCAATACTGAGTGCAGCACTTTCACAGCATCATCTTTTAGATCTGAAATAGCTCAACTGGAATTCCATCACCTCCACTAGCTTTGTTTGTAGTGATGCTTCCTAAGGCCCACTTGACTTCACATTCCAGGATGTCTGGCTCTAGGTGAGTGATCACACCACCATGAATATCTGGGCTGTGAAGATCTTTTTTGTATAGTTCTTCTGTGTATTCTTGCCACCTCTTCTTAATATCTTCTGCTTCTGTTAGGTCCACACCATTTCTGTCCTATACTGTGCCCATCTTTGCATGAAAAGTTCCTTTGGTATCTCTAATTTTCTTGAAGAGATCTCTAGTGTTTCCCATCCTATTGTTTTCCTCTATTTCTTTGCACTGATCCCTGAGGAAGGCTTTCTTATCTCTCCTTGCTATTCTTTGGAAGTCTGCATTCAAATGGGTATATCTTTCTGCGGGGAGCCAGGTGAGGAATTCCACCCGTGACAAGGTCATGCAGCAGAGCTCTGATGGCAAGGCTAATCAGACCTCAGGTTTTCCCCCTGGAATTTCCTGAGCATCCACCCCCCAAAAATAAGAATCTGCCTGCTTTTCCACTCTTCTGACATTCTCTGGAAAAAGTCCATTCACGGCTTTAGTCTTCTGCATTTGAAAGAGTGTTTCAATCCAAAAACCCCTCTGATGGCTTTCTGGCCTGCCTGCAGGACTCGTACAGCTGCGCATGTGATTGTTTGAGGCCTCCTGACTGCAGGAGGCACAGGAAGCTTAAAACATCCTAGGAATGCAGGGGCTTCCGAGGAGTCAAAATCATTAGAATAGGACTGATTAAAGGTTTCATTTGTTGAGCCAATACTTGCTGCCAAATTTTCATATCCTTTATTTTTAGATATAGTTGGTATATAGAAAAACAAGTAGTAGACCTGGTATTAGCAACATTAGATCTTTGAGTTAAGTACCTTCTTTGTTATAACCCACTGCACCTTTGTTCTATAGAGATGTAACTTTAACGCTTTAAGGAGATGCAGATTAAAGAAAAACACTTCCCAGAAACGAAATTAACATTCATTAAGGAAGAGAGCCAAAAAGTGTTAACAAGCCTCTTGGCCAGAAGATAATGCAAATCACCTGAGACCTTTTTGTATACAAAAAGATATACAGAAAGAGTCTGGGCTGCTAAGGCTACATAATTTTGTATTACCCATTGATCTCTATGTATAATCAAAAGTATAAAAGGCCTTGAAGGACAATAGAAGGAGAGCCAGTCGCTGGACTGGTTTCCCCCGTGTCTCCTCTTTACTCTAATTTCAAGCTGATCCCTTGGAACGTGGAGGCTCACTATGTCTACTTACTTGCCCCGGCTTTTAAGATCCGTAAGAGAGAGAGCCCAAGGCGGGGCACTCTCCGATATTCAAACGGGCGCCGGCAGCCTAACGTAGATGGTGCAAGCTCCTTGTCTGGAGCTTTATTGGTTTTCCACGTAACCCAAGTTAATCAGCCTCTTCTCTCCACTTAATCTTCCTACTACACTATTGTTTCTCAATCTAATCTTATATTAATAAACAAGTCTTTCCACACCAACGCCATCCACCCTTCGAATTCCCTGGATCCACCGGGGCTGGACCCCGGCATCTTTCCTTTTCTCCTTTGCCTTTTTCTTCTCTTCTTTTCATAGCTGTTTGTAAGGCCTCCTCAGACAACCATTTGGCCTTTTTGCATTTCTTTTTCTTGGGGATGGTCTTGATCCCTGTCCTGTACAATGTCATGAACCTCAGTCCATAGTTCTTCAGGCACTCTGTCTATCAGATCTAGTCCCTTGAATCTATTTGTCACTTTCACTGTACAGTCATAAGGGATTTGATTTAGGTCATACCTGAATGGTCTAGTGGTTTTCCCTACTTTCTTCAATTTAAATCTGAATTTGGCAATAAGGAGTTTATGATCTGAGCCACAGTCAGCCCGGTCTTGTTTTTTTCTGACTGTATAGAGTTTCTCCATCTTTGGTTGCAAAGAATCTAATCAATCTGATTTCAGTATTGACCATCTGGTGATGTCCATGTGTAGAGTCTTCTCTTGTGTTGTTGGAAGAGGGTGTTTGCTATGACCAGTGCATTCTCTTGGCAAAACTCTATTAGCCTTTGCTCTGTTCATTCTGTATTCCAAGGCCAAATTTGCCTGTTACTCCAGGTATTTCTTGACTTCCTATTTGTGCATTCCAGTCCTCTATAATGAAAAGGACATCCTTTCTGGGAGTTAGTTCTAGAAGGTCTTGTAGGTCTTCATAGAACCATTCGACTTCAGCTTCTTCAGCATTATTGGTCAGGGCATAGACTTGGATTACTGTAGTGTTGAATGGTTTGCCTTGGAAACAGAGATCAGTCTGCCATTTTTGAGAATGCATCCAAGTACTGCATTTCGGACTCTTTTGTTGACTGTGATGGCTACTCCATTTCTTCTAAAGGATTCTTGCCCACAGTAGATATAATAATCATCTTATTTAAATTCACCCATTCCAGTCCATTTTAGTTCACTGATTCCTAAAATGTTGATGTTCACTCCTGCCATCTCCTGTTTGACCACTTCCAACTTGCCTTGATTCATGGACCTAACATTACAGGTTCCTATGCAATACTGCTCTTTACAGAATCGGACTTTACTTCCATCCTCAGTCACATCCACAACTGGGTATTGTTTCTTCTTTGTCTCCGTCTCTTCATTCTTTCTGGAGTTCGTCCTCCACTGATCTCCTGTAGCATATTGGGCACCTACCGACCTGGGGAGTTCATCTTTTAGTGTCCTATCTTTTTGCCTTTTCATACTGTTCAGGGGGTTCTCAAGGCAAGAATACTGAAGTGGTTTGCCATTCCCTTCTCCAGTGGACCATGTTTTGTAAGAACTCTCCACCATGACCCATCCGTCTTGGGTGGCCCTACAGGGCATGGCTCATAGCTTCATGATGATCACATAGGAAGCCCTTGGTATTTCTGAATCAGGGGTTTTGTCTAATTGTATTTTCTTCTAATTCTGTCTGTTCCCAAACTGATCAAGGCATCAGCTGTCACCTGCACTCTACAATTTCCAGGATTAAAGTGACTAACAACCTTGGCTGCACATTAGCATGACCTCAGTAGCTTTTAAAACAGCAAGCTGGGTCCCCATCCCACATTAATTAAATCAGAATCTCTATAAGAAGCACCAGGTCACAGTTTGTTGTTGTTTAGTTTCCCTAGCAGGCAGTCAAGGTCCAGACCTACTGCTCTTCTAGATCCATCACATCAACCTTCCTGATGAGCCTCACCTGAGTATCCCACAGACCCCCCCCCCCCCTCAAACTTCTCTCCTATCTGACATGTGCTTCCACCAGCACTAAGCTAGAACATTTTCTTCTCTTCTTCCTTAACTGACCCCAGGAGCATTAGGTGCTCCTTCCTCCAAGCTTCCACAGAATTCTGTCCATGGCCCCATGAGAGCATCCATCACCATTTACTGGAACTGTGCATATTCCCATCATCCCCGTAAGACTGGATTTTCTTTTTTCATTTTTGTATCCCAAGCATCCACAAATGGGTGGTTCCAGAGGGTGAGTGATAGCCGAAAAGACTAACCAAACTTTTATAATCACTTCTAAGAAGTAGCTGCAAGGCTGGAAAACAAGAGAAATAGCTAAGGGATGGTTAACCATGAAAACACAGGACGATAGTCATGGAGGAGGACACAGAAGGGAGGGGATGGTGCACCTGAGCCTCCAGCCCATACACTGAGTAGACTAGGCTGATTAAGTGATCTGTGCTGGAGCTAACCATCCTGCGGAGTCTATCCCCCCAGCGTATATCAAATATAAGTGCTTTTCGCCCTCATAGCTATAGCCCTTAGGTGGATGGAGTCTTCCGCGTCTTTGCCTGGACTTCTAAAACAACATCACAATTCATGCTCATACTGTACTGCCCATTCCTTGCCACCCCAAGCTTAGACTCACCACAGAGTAACCTTAAAAAAAAGAAAATCTCCTCCCATTACTCCTGCACTGGAAATTCTCATGTAGCTCTGAGATTGAAGTCCGGATTCTCTGCCATAACCTGTAAGGCCTTCCTCGAGCTGGCTGTAACCAAGCTCTTCCGCTCTTCTCCTTCCTTGTACCAATGCAACATGTAGCAATGCTACATTCACACCTGACCAGCTCACAACCTCGTTCCTGTACACAAGCTGTTCTTACAGTAAAAATGTCAACCCACTACCCACCCATCTTCCAACTTTCACAGATCCTGCAAAAAAAAAAAAAAAAAATCAGCTCAGCTGTTACCTCTACAGTGAAGCTACAACAGGTGAACACACTCATTACGTACTGATTCTAAACGTTCTTCTAAAGGCCCTACTATGTGACAGGCATTGGTATAAACATTCCTTTGGTACCGTGTTCAAACTTGAGTTATGACAGTTATAATGATGTATTAATAATAACACTTGTGATTTTATCTTCTTCATCTGTTTATACATTTCTTGAAGATAAGAACTGTAATTTCTGGTCCAGCTCTCTTGTTTTTCTTTCTTGGGTCCAAGAGGAGGCCGGCATGCCAGGCTATGCGTAGTAAAGAGCCTCTCCTTGAGGTCAGCTCATAACTGTGGGGGGTCCTGGATAAGGCTTCGAGGACTGACACTAGCCTGAGCCCACATGTAGAATATAAATAGTGAAAGTGAAGAGAGGTGAAATAAGATCTTCATCCCACATGAAAAGGATAGAGGTGAAATAGACAAATGGGGCAAGCAGAGATGAAATGGAGGTACGGGAAAATTGAAGATTAATTTTTGACCTAACATCATGAACAAAGCTCATCAATGCATCACTTCACTGGAACAGGGCCATAACCTTCAAGGGGCAAAATGATTCTAAATACATTGTATTAATCTCTGTAACCATCCTACAGCCTAACCTAGTAATAGGATGGATGCTGCAAAAATATGCTGAATTAATTAACACTTTTGCAAGCAGTAATTATATATGCATACATGTATACAGTGTGTCTTCATATGACCCAGAAGGCAAGATGAAGACATTAGAAACACTAATTTTACAGCAGGATGTCAGAGCAGCTGTAATCTAAAAGCAGTGACTTGCGATTACTAACATCTATCACACAGCACATATCAAAAGTCTAATTTATTCTAACATATACAAGTCATACTTAATTTTTAAAAAAGGCTGGACCGAAATATAAAAGAAGGAGCTTTGGACATAAATTAGCATGTGGACCGAGCACCACAGCAAACCATTCTGCAGTAAAACAAAAAAACTGAAGCAGTGAAGCAGAAAGAAACACAGATGAAACAATGCAGAACAGGCCTGGGATCGTGAAGCCTTTCCAGCCCTAGTTTCAATCCTTTTCCAGGTTGTGAGATGAACCTCTGCCTTTCAGTTCTATAAGACACCCTGAATCCTTTTAGTGTATGCGTCTTTGCTTAAGCTAGCTCGAACTGGTCTCTGTTACCTAAAAACAAGAAATCTTAAGTAAATATTCACACCACAAGTGCTTTGCCTCTGCTACCTTGATTACATCCAAAAACTTCATTGCCAGAAACATCTACCCCTTTTATAAATCCTGTTTCATTTCTTACTCATCTTTCCAACCTCCAATGGACTCAGTTAGCATCTAATGCGCACCTACTTCATGCCAGCCACTGCTAGCACCTGGCAACAGAATGACGAGGAAGCCAAGGACCCTGCACTCAAATTCATAATCTAGCGAAGTACTTACATCAAATGTGAGTCTAGATCAGTTAGTGGGTTCCTAGAGGTACTTTTCAAAATTTTGAAATATGTGAAAATAAAAGTAGAAATAAGAATAAGGTTAAACATTGCTTTCTATAACTTTCTCTCAGCTACACATGTGTTCGCAATGGATAGCTATAAAATATGTATTTCTAACTAAGTCATGAACAAAGAGTTTGAAAAATACCAGTGGATCAGTATTTCTTAATAACCTCAACAAATACCAGACAGAAGTTGTGCCTCAGAGAATCCATTAGTGCTTAAATAAATAAAAAATAATTTTAATTGGTGTATCCTTAGTTTGTATTTATTTTACATGCTTGAAAACAGTTACTGGTTTGCCTCAACTACATTAAACAGTCCTCCTTGTTTAGTTTTAATTAGCTAAGCAAATCCTTTTCTCTTTGACTTAAACAGTACAAAGAAAAGTTCAAATCAGCATGTCAGAATTATTATAAACTCTTAATTACCTGAGTATAACTTTAGTAAATTTCTGCCTTACTTACAATGAATGCTGACTGGGAGAAACACAATCATCACCAGGGTAACTACTGCGCTATAAGAGATGAAAAGTTAGCCTAGAAAAAGACGACCATGAGGCAGAAGATACCAGAGTTCAAATGTTACTAAAAGCCCACAATGACTCTAAATGGTCTAACGTAATTTCTGGAAAACAGTAACTGAAGAGAATGTAAGAAGACTACATCAAATGACACTTGGGTATACCCTGGCATTTTGTGTATTTTCCACATTATCTTAAACCTAAAAATCTGATTGCATTTCAAGAAAAATGATCTCAAACACATTTACTCTCTAAAGACTTCCACTCGTTATCAACTAGCAGGAGTTATGATACCCTTGATTAGTCAACAAGAATCTTTCCTGAACACCCAGCACATGCTGCTCTAGGAATTATGCAGAACAACATAAATAACGTGGAATGCCATGAAATATTGATACTTTAAAACTCATCATAGTCAGTCTCCCAAGATAATAGAAATAAAAGCAAAAATAAACACATGGGGGACTTCCCTGGTGGTCCAGTAGTTAAGAATCTGCATTGCAATGCAGGGGACAGGAGCTCAATCCCTGGTTAGGGAAGATTCCACGTGCCCTGGAGCAACTAAGCCCACGCACCACAACTCCTGAGCCTGCATACTCTAGGGCCATGGTGCAGGACAAGAGATGCTCGTGAGCCACAGCTAGAGAGAAGCCTGCGTGCCACAACAGAGACCCAGTGCAGCCAAATTCACAAGAAAATTAAAATGCTTTTGCACAACAAAGGAAACTAAAAACAAAAAGATGACCTATGGAATAACAGAAAATACTTGCAAGTGATGTGACTGACAAGGGCTTAATTTCCAAAATACACAAACAGCTCATACAATTCAACAACCAAAAAACGAAGAACCCAATCAAAAAACAGGCAGGAGACTTAAATGGACAACCCTTCAAAGAAAACACACAAATGGCCAATAGACACATGAAAAGAAGCTTATCATCCCTAATTATTAGAGAAATGCAAGCCAAAACTACCATGAGCTACACCACCTCATACCAGTCAGAATGGTCATCATTAAAAAGTCTACAAATAACAAATGCTGGAGAGGGTATGGAGAAAGGGAACCCTCTTGCATGTTGGTGGAAATGTAAGTTGGTCAGTCATCATGAAAAACAAGAAGGATGCTCCTCAAAAAAACTAAAAGTAGAATTGCCACATGATCCAGCAATTCCACTCCTGGGCATATACATAGACAAAACTGTAATGCAAAAAGATAAATGCACCCCTGTGCTCACAGCACCACTATTCACAATAGCCAGGACATAGAGACAACCTAAATGTCCGTTTACAGCTGAACAGATAAAGAAGATGGGGTGTGTGTGTGTGTGTGTGTGTGTGTGTGTAGTGCAATATTACTCACCCCTTAAAAAGAATGAAATAATGCCATTTGTAGCAACATGGATGGACCCAGAGATTATCATACTGAACGAAATGTCATAAAGAAAAATTCTACATGATATCACCTAAATATGGAATCTAAAACATGATACAAATAAACATATCTACAAAACAGAAACAGACACACATATATAGAGAAGAGACTTGAGGTTGCCAAAGGGAAGGAAAGGACTGGGAGTTTGGGATTATCAGAAGCAAACTATTATGTATAGGACAGACAGGCAACCAGGTTCAACTCTATAGCATAGTGAACCATAATCAATGTCCTATGATAAACCATAATGGAAAAGAATATGAAAATATATACATATGTATAAGGGTATATAAGTGGCGTATACATATGTATACACCAAAGCCTTTGACTGTGCGGATCACAACAAACTGTGGAAACTTCTTCAAGACATGGGACTATCAGACCACCTGACCTGCCTCCTGAGAAATCTGTATGCAGGTCAAGAAGCAACAGTTAGAACTGGACATGGAACAACAGACTGGTTCCAAATTGGAAAATGAGTACATCAAGGCTACACATTGTCACCCTGCCTATTTAACTTCTATGCAGAGTACATCATAAGAAATGCCAGGCTGGATGAAGCACAAGCTGGAATCAAGATTGCTGGGAGAAATAACAATAATGTCAGATATGCAGATGACACCACCCTTATGGCAGGAAGTGAAGGGGAACTGAAGAGCCTCTTGATGAAAGTGAAAGAGAAGAGTGAAACAGTTGGCTTAAAACTCAACATTCAGAAAACAACGATCATGGTACCCGATCCCATCGCTATTTCCCCATGGCACGTAGATGGGGAAACAATGGAAACAGTGACAGACTTTATTTGGGGGGGTTCCAAAATCACTGCAGATGGTGACTGCAGTCATGAAATTAAGACACTTGCTCCTTAGAAGAAAAGCTATGACCAACCTAGACATATTAAAAAGCAGAGACATTACTTTGCCAACAAAGGTCCATCTAGTCAAATCTATGGTTATTCCAGTAGCATGCATGGATGTGAGAGTTGGACTATAAAGAAAGCTGAGCACTGAAGAATTGATGATTTTGAACTGTGGTGTTGGAGAAGACTCTTGAGAGTCCCTTGGACTGCAAGGAGATCAGACCAGTCAATCCTAAAGGAAATCAGTCCTGAATATTCATTGGAAGGACTGATGCTGAAGCTGAAACTCCATTACTCAGGCCACCTGATGCGAAGAATGGACTCATTGGAAAAGACCCTGATGCTGGGAAAGATTGAAGGCAGGAGGAGAAGGGGACGACAGAGGATGAGACGGTTGGATGGCATCACCAACTCAATGGACCTGAGTCTGGGCAAGCTCCAGGAGTTGGTAATGGACAAGGAAGCCTGGCGTGCAGCAGTCCATGGGGTTGCAAAGAGTCAGACGCGACTGAGCGACTTCACTTTCTTTCTTTCTTTCTTTCTTTCTTGCTGTACAGCAGAAATTAATACAACATTATAAATCAATTATACTTCAACAAAATGTTTTTTAACATTCATCATAAAAACTTAGGACAATTTTAATGGCAGAAAGTGATCATGTCACAAGCATGTTTCTATAGAAAAACAAAAGCCTGTCATACAAAGCACTGCAGTCTATTTCCATGCTCTTTTGAACATATGTCATTGTGTGCTCTGTTGCTCAGTCATGTCCAACTCTTTTCAGCCCCGTGGACGTTAGCTGGCTGGGCTCCTCTGTCCATGGCATTTTCCAGGCAAGAATACCGGGGTGTGTTGCCATTCCCTACTCCAGGGGACCTTCCCAACCTGGGGATCAAACCAGCATCTCCTGCCCTGGCAGGTGGATTCTTCACCATTAGTGTCTTCTGGGAAGCATATTTATTCATTAATTTTTCCAAGAAGTAGTATGTAATTGAAAGTTAAGAAAAATGTATGGAAAAAAATGACAATTGAGAAAATATCCACACAAAAACATTTTTTTCTGACACAGTGAAAGTACTATTATTTGATTTTTGCTGTGGCACACACTTCTTGGCTCCCAGAACACTCATGTTCATTATCATTTATTCTAAACTGATTGTACATCTGTCTAATTCTAAGGACATAACGATAAAGGTACTCACTGTTTAGAAAAGAAACAAACACATAAGCCTAACTGTAATTTAATTTGGAAAGTGTAACAGAGTGGGGAACCTAATGCAGTGAGAGATGGTAGGCAGAGCAAGGAAGGGTTTCATTCCATGAAGGAGGTAAATCTTAAAACAGAGGGTAGAAGGTAGCCAAGTTGGATGGAGGGGTGGGCGGGGCAGGGAGGTGGGGGTAGACAAGTGTGCATGCGTGTGTGTGTGTGTGTGTGTGTGTGTGTGTGTGTGTGTGTTGTGTATAGATATGGGGAGAAGCCTGGAATTTTGAGTAAAGCCCTGGAGAGACGAATCAGCTTGCTGGGTATGGTGGGGGACAGGAGAATTGACTTCAGCTAATCCAGTCTGGCTGAAACAAGTTCGGGGCAGAGACAATCAGGAGATGAGCCCAGAGTTGAGAGGACGATCAGGACTGCAGGACTAAAGAAACACATGAGGAGTTTAGACTTGTTGTTCAGTCGCTAACTCATGTCTGATTCTGCAACCCCATGGACTTCAGCATGCCAGGCTTCCCTGTCCTTCACTATCTCCTGGAGTTTGCTCAAATTAATGTCCACTGAGTGGGACTTAATGTTATAGGAAATCAGGATCCAAAGAAATTTCAGATAACTTATTCTGGTGGCTAACAGGGGGCGGACTGGTGAATAAGAAGTCAGGAGGTAGTAAAAACCATCTTTAAGAGGCTGTGTCAGGGATGACATTCAAGTGAAATAACAGAGGTCTAAACTCTGACATTGGTAGTAGGTATGGAAAGAAGGAGAATTCAAGCAAAATTCAGTAATACATACCATAAAGATAGCTGGACTTGATTAGAACGAGAAGAAAGAAAAGGAAAATGGTAAGAAATGGCTCAAGATGGAGGTGGGGGAGTGGGGAAGAATAAAGGCATGGAGGGATTTTAAGCCCTAAATTAAGAACAACAGCTACCTATCAGTAGAGCAGGAATGCAGTGGGGGAAGGAGAGGGTGGGTCAAATTGACAGTCAACAGTGACTTATACACACCACCTAATGTGTAAAGCAGCTAGCTAGTTGGAAGCTGCTGTATAGCACAGGGAACTCAGCTCCACGCTCTGTGATGACCTAGACAGTGCGATGGACACGGGGGAAGAAGGCTCAAGAGGGAGCGGAGACATGGAAACATACAGCTCATTCACTTCTTTGTACAGCAGAAACCAACACAACATTGTAAAGCAGTTACACTCCAATAAACAAAAAAGAACAACAGCTAGAAGGGGAATAAAAATAGATACAAGGCAACAAATTAGCAATCTACTACAGTAGTTTATATGAGAGGTTATGGCATGATGGTTTCAACTAGGGTGAAGCCAGTAGAGACACTGAGATAAACATCTATTTAAGAAACATTTCCAAAAAATTAAAAAGTTAAAAAAAGAAATATTTCATTGCTAAAACCAGCAGGATTCACTGGTTATCAGGACTGATGTGGTAGAAAGAGAGACAATGTCAAAGATCCCTCCCAAGGCAATACAAGGGCAAAAATGGTGGTAACAATAATTGAGATAAAGTGGAGGAAAGATGATTTAAGAAGACTGAGAACACAGTATTTTAAACATGTTCACCTCTGAGATATCTAGGACGAAATATCAAGCAGGCAGCTGAATATACAGATCTCTCAAAAGAGAGGCCTCTTGACACTAAAACTATAATTTGGGGAACTGCTAGTCTATAATTAATTGCAACGATACCCGAGATCACCAGAGGATAAGGAAGAATGTGTCCTGAAAAGATGGCCTGGGAACAGGTGCTGAAAAGATCTAAAATCTTAACTTTAGATACTAGGGGCAGGGAGGACCTACGCATGAAACTGAAGTGGAGTCTTCCATCGTAAACACAGCTTTTGAGAACTGTGCTTGTGAAAAAGAGAAGATAATACAGGAAGTAGCCTTGAGAGACAAGAGGCTAAGGTAGAGGGGTGCCACTTTATTTGGGATGGAAGGCAAGGTAACACGTTTAAGTGCTTGAAAGGAGGAGTCAGTAAAGAGAGAAAGATTAACAACACAAGAGAAAAATGATATTCAATAGTATAAATCCCCACAAGGCTAGAAAATGGGCTATTCCACATGGGGGAAACAGCTCCTCCTCTCCCGGATGGTTTCTGGTTAAACTAAAGTTTGTGTGGCTTTAGGTGGTAGTTGAAGAAGCAGTCCACCAGATTTTCAGTTTTTCCAGCCCACTGGTTATGGTTAACCTGGACTTAGCACTAACATATTATCGTGTGGGGCCTTTTTTCCCCGCAGAGATTGGGAATGTTTATTTATTGTAAGTAAGGTCTTACTTGGTCCAGTATGTTAAAGCAAAGAAAGAATGATGATAGATTTGTTATAGACTCTTTCATTAGCTTGATTTGAGGGATTTGAGACTGTCATTTGATGTATCTTCCTGCTTTAGGAACCAAATTCCCCAAAAGTGAGAAGCATGAAATGCAGGAATAAATTAAATAAAATGAAAAGCTCTCAGCTAAACCTCTTATTTATGCTTTCCAGATGCTACTATCCTTCAAGATGGTAATAAGGAGAAGATGGGAAACTGCCCTCAATAACAACCAAAAAAGGGTAATTACATGAGGTGAATGATATGTTGACTAACCTTACTGTGGTAAACATTTTGCAAAATACACATGTATCATTACATTGCACATTTTAAACTTTCACAATATTCAACTATATATTAATACAGCTGGAGGAACGGAAATGACCAAATACCAGTTGATGGATTCCTGTCAAAATATGTCTCATCAAACCCAACAGAGATAGCAGGAGTCAGTGTTCTACCAAATAATTTGGATCTTCTCTCCAACAATGTGACTTGCTTCAGGAAAAGTGGACTAATTCACAAACCTGGTAAGTAATGCACCTGTAGGAACTTGACACTGCCATCCCTCTGAAGATGACCAAAATATGATAGCATCTACTTTCAGAATTGTGTCAAATACCCTGCTAATAACTCTTGCTCTGGCACAGGGATTCAGTGCTGATACTAAAATATAAATTAATGGAAGAAGTTCTAGAGTTTGGAAGAGATATTGGAAGGACATCTGTCACTAAAACACTGGGAATCAATGTATATCATTCCTTTATTTAGGCCAAGAGACGCACAATGTTTGACAAACTAGAGTTTTCATACAATGTAAGATGGCTTCTTTTTACCTTGACAAGAAACACCCAACATGCCTTGTTAAAAATTTATACATTGTTAAAATCACTCTTTTGATATATAATTCTATAATTTTTTTTAATGCATAGAAAGAAAAGCTCTATCATTCCCCAAATTCTCTTGGGGTGCTTCTCTGTACTTAATCCCTCTCTCCATCCCTTACCCCTGCCAAATGGCTTGTTGAGAGACTGTGCTACCCCCCACTGCCATAGTCCACAACCACAGTCATCTGCCTTTCTTCATTAAGTCACTACACATGGCAGCCTTTCCATCCTAAACCCAGCACCCACTAGCCCATTGAGTACCTCCACAGTCCATCACTAGAGCAAAGGGGAACTTGTGGAATCCGGGATGGCAAGTATAAAACAAGCCATGAAGAATCAGGAGTACTGTCACATTTGGCCGATCTCTTTGGCCACCCACTGGAGCGGCCTCTGCTGCTGGCCATCTGCTCTCCACTGTCACCACCTCCATTATCAAGCACACCTCCCAAGCAGGTGAAGTCTTACCAACTACTTCTTTAATCTGGGTCTTTTTCCTCTTCCCACAATTTCCCTTGGTGGAAAAAGCCCTAAATATTATAAATTTCACTACCTCATAGTCTAGACGTGGTTGTTAGGATATCAAAAGAAGCTAAAGGACAGATGCAAGCTGTTATATATAGGATGGATAAAAAGCAAGGTCCTACAGTATAGCATAGGGAACTATATTCAATATCCTGTGATAAACCATAAAAGAAAGAATGTGAAAAAGAATACATATATGTGTAACTGAATCACATATTTTTTGCTGTACAGAAGAAATTAACATTGTAAACCAAACTATACCTCAATAACATGTTTAAAAATAAAATAATTTTTTGTTAAAAAATGAAGCTAAAGGAATTCATAAAAATGGCTGATCCAAGGAGGCAGAATATACTAGGCAAACCTAAAACAGTCTGTTGCACCAGAGAAAAAAATATGTGTTCAAAAAATATGGAGGAAGATCAAAAATACAGGAGCCAGATTTAAGGGGCTCTTTTAGTCAAATCTGTGATAACTTCAACGTCTAAGCAAAAAGAACAATAATGGATTGTAACTCACTGAATAAAATCAGCTTTTTTATTTTTTGAACCTATCATACTGATACCAACAGATAATAAGTAATTGAGAAGCGGGAGCTCTTCCTTTGAAGAGAATAAACACTTAAAAGTATGGAGGGAGTAAAGGAGTTTAAAAATCGTTATTTTACAACCGTCACAGTAAATTTTGGTTCCGACAGGAACCAATCATAAAGAGGTGCTAAACATATGGAGAAAAAAAAAGATGAGGATTAGACGTTTCCATGGTCTCAAAGTATCTTCCCCACCAACTGGCTTACGAGGTACAAGGGGGACAATCGTAACTACTTACCCCAGGCAGTACCTTGACCGGGTGATGAAAATTTTATCAGTGAGGAGCACAGGGACACTGCGTGCCTCCCGACATGAGACCCTGAGAACACAACAGCGTTTATGTCGCCCTCTGGTTGCTGCTGCTGCTGCTAAGCCACTTCAGGGCGCACCATGAGGAAACACCAGACAGACCGTTTTAGGAACACACTAAAAAACAACCACCCTGCCTTATTCCAAAATATTAACGTCATAAAAATATTAATGTCGTAAGACTAAGAAAAGCTGAGGGATATTCCAGGTTAAAGAAAACTACCAAGCAATAACAACCACATGCAGTTCTAGCCTGGATCTTGAATGGGAAGGGGAAAAACACACAAAGGACATTATTAGAACAATTGACAAAACTGGCAATATGGACTAAAGATACAAGTATTGTTTGAATGTTAAGTTTTCTTGATTTGATTGAGTGTACAGTGGTGATAGAAGAGAATATTGCTGTTCTTAAGAAAGACACAATAAAGTATTAAGTAAAAGGGACATTACGTGTGCAGCATACTCTCAAACAATAGTGTGTGCCAGTGTGTGTGTGAGAGTGTGAGTAGAGATAGAGGAAAAAACAAATATGATAAACCTAATCTGGTCCCATCACTTCATGGGAAATAGATGGGGAAACAGTGGAAACAGTGTCAGACTTTACTTTTGGGGGCTCCAAAATCACTGCAGATGGTGATTGCAGCCATGAAATTAAAAGACACACACTCCTTGGAAAGTTATAACCAACCTAGATAGCATATTGAAAAGCAGAGACATTACTTTGCCAACAAAGGTCCGTCTAGTCACGGCTATGGTTTTTCCTGTGGTCATGTATGGATGTGAGAGTTGGACTGTGAAGAAAGCTGAGTGCTGAAGAATTGATGCTTTTGAACTGTGGTGTTGGAGAAGACTCTTGAGAGTCCCTTGGACTGCAAGGAGATCCAACCAGTCCATCCTAAAGGAGATCAGTCCTGGGTGTTCTTTGGAAGGAATGATGCTAAAGCTGAAACTCCAATACTTTGGCCACCTCATGCGAAGAGCTGATTCATTGGAAAAGACTCTGATGCTGGGAGGGATTGAGGGCAGGAGGAGAAGGGGATGACAGAGGATGAGATGGCTGGATGGCATCACTGACTCGATGGACGTGAGTTTGAGTGACCTCCGGGAGCTGGTGAGGGACAGGGAGGCCTGGCGTGCTGCGATTCATGGGGTCCCAAAGAGTTGGACACAACTGAGCGACTGAACTGAACTGAATGTAGCAAAGGGTTAAAATCTGCTAAACTTGGATAACAGACATGTGAGTCTACTGTACTATTTCTTCACTCTTCTATAATATTAAAATTATTCCAAAATAAAGCTTTTTGAGTGGTTTAACCAATTTAAAAGCATATTTGAAACTAAGAATGCATTCACACTTTGTCTTTCATTTCAGCCATAATTAGCAAACTAATAAAATATAACTTCCGATGGAAACGATCTTTATATCTGTGACATAAAGCATAAATAAATATTTTATGAGAGGATTAAAGCTTCAGCTAGCATAGAAATTATGCACTGGTACTCAGCTTATTGTTTCACTTGGATTTCATCTGGGGCTCATCAGGGGTCCCCTGAGTAAGATTAAAACACTTTATCTCTTATCTACAAATAGATTATTACATTTGGATATAAAAGAAGTTCTATAAAAATGGAGGAAGACAGCTCATAAAGTCAACTAGGTTAAGAACTGCACAGGCACCAAATTTGGCTCCTAATCTTATTAGCCTTTAAAAGCTAGTTAGCAGGAAGCCCAATTCAAATACAGAAAGTGGAGAACATTCAGACCTATCTTGGGAAATAAAAACTTAAGTTGTTACTTATGAAGTCTTATGCTATGGATGATTCTATAAAAATATGTAAGCACTGAACTAAAATGCCTGATTTTAGTTTTCCAATGATTCCGATGCTCTTTAAGTAATAAAAAAAAAAATGGGAAGAATATAAACTAAAGATTAATTACCCAGCACAAGCCACGGGAGCCTCAGAAAAACACACACACCACAGTTCTACAAACCCACTCATCTAACACTCAAACGGAAGCGCCATGTGTAATTACAAGAATCAGAGGCTTTCAACCATATGAAAAAGAACTCAGAACAGTGACAGGCAGCCCTTTCTGCAATTTAATGAGTGGATACTCCTCCACAATTGAAGCACGTTTTCTTCTGTCTTTAAATTTTTAATCAAAGTAATATATACCATATGGTTAAAAAAACTGAAGGAGGACCAAGGGCTCCGTTCTCCTGTTCCTAAAGGCAATCATATTTAACCATTTCATTTTAGGGGTTTTCCTGCAGTTACTCTCAGTTTTCTAAATAACTCATTTTTTCCAATATTTCTTCATTTATCACCTCGGAGAAGGCAATGGCACCCCACTACAGTACTCTTGCCTGGAATATCCCATGGACGGAAGAGCCTGGTTGGCTGCAGTCCATGGGGTCGCTAAGAGTCAGACAGGACTGAGCAACTTCGCTTTCACTTTTCACTTTCATGCATCGGGGAAGGAAATGGCAACCACTCCAGTGTTTATTGCCTGGAGAATCCCAGGGACAGGGGAGCCTAGTGGGCTACGGTCTATGGGGTTGCACAGAGTCAGACACGACTGAAGCGACTTGCAGCAGCAGCTTAACTTATCACCTACAGGTATCTGTGAGACACATCTGATAGGACTGATGCTTTAGTTAACTTACACTTGCCATAAACACCCTCTCTATTCCTCTCGATGTGTATCACTATTTTCAGTTTGTTACTTTTTAGATATTCTACCAATTTCTTTTTTGTTCTATCAAATACAAAATACTTTGATGACTCCTTCACAAAACAAGACTATCAGAACCTGTACCCATTCTTCTCCATCTCCTCCCAACTTCCCTCAGCTCTGCTTTATTTTTGTCCTACATTGTTAAGATTTAAAATTCACATTCCAGGGACTTCCTTGGCTAAGTGGCTGGACTCCATGCTTCCAACGCAGGGGCCCTGGGTCCTATCCTTGGTCAGAGAATTAGATTCTGCATAAAGGAAACTAAGACCTGGTGCAGCCAAATAAATAAATATTTTTTTAATAAAATAAAATTCACATTCCATTATATAGCCATAATTTTATGCGTCTTTTATGCATTGTCTGTAGCAGTGGTTCTTAAACTGCAATGTGAATCAGAATCACCTGGAGAACTTGTTAAAACACAAGACTTGGACTTCACCTGGTGAGTTTCTGATTCTTCAGATCTGAGATGTCACCTGAATCTCCACAGTACTAACAAGTTCCCAGGGATGCTTCTGGTCCAGGGACTCAACTCTGAAGACCACTTGTCTAAAGGATAATTCTAAAGGTAAAAACCAATAAAGGACATTGCTCAACAAAGGGTCAAAAGGTACGTTAAGATTACACTTGTCTCACTGTGTCTCACTGTGCACACTGTTCACCGAATCCATGGTAGACAAGACAAGACATGAGCTAAGAAGAAGCTGGAAGAAAATGCGAGGAGCCATAGGAATTGCAGACATGTTTAGTCTCTGCTGGCTGGCACAACAGCTTGTAGCAGCAGCCATAACATAACCTAACAGCAGGCACCCACAAGGGCTTTCCAGGTGGAGCTTACATATGCTTACAGAACAGAAAGCTGCCCGTGGCCAAGCGAGTACCTCATGACGTGCATGGACAGCGCTATAAGTGATCTCAGCTATTACGTAATCATTTACAAAACGTGGGGCAAGGGAACTTGGCCATGCCATGTTGGCTCATTTGCTCTTTCCCTACCCATTTCATTCTCTATGCTTATAAGGTCATGACCCTTTTGCTACTAGAAAAAGAATGCTCCTAATGCCACAATACAATACCCTTCCTGGCTACTGCCAGTTGCTCCAAAGCATACCAAGTTTTAATTTGATTCATATTTAGATCAGAATTTATTGCATTATTTCCCCCTTTGGAATTTGCTTTCCTTTATGTTTTTTGTGCACTTTTAACTCACCTTATCTATAGCTTAGAGTAGAAAACAAATGGCCTTCTCTTCTACTTTGAACCAAATGCATATTATAAGCAGTCATCCTGACATTTCCCTGCCCTACAGGTAGTCTCCTGGAGCTGAGGCTAGAGGTGGGAACTGAAGACATACATTTGAGAATCATCAATTTACAGGCCATGTTTTAAGAGACAGTCAGTCAATCCTAAAGGAAATCAACCTGAATATTCATTGGAAGGACTGATGCTGAAGCTGAAGCTCCCGATACTTTGACCACCTGATGCAAAGAGCTGACTCACTGGAAAAGACCCTTATACTGGGAAAGATTTGGGGCAGGAGGAGAAGAGGGCGACATTGGATGAGATGGTTGGATAGCATCACCGACTCAACAGACATGAGTTTGAGCAAACTCTAGGATAGCAAAGGACAGGGAAGCCTGGAGAACTGCAGTCCATGGGGTTGCAAAGAGTGGAACACAACTTAGCATATGAACAACAAATCTGCCTCAGGCTTATAAACTTGGGTGTAAACTTGGTAATAGATCTGGCTCAGGCTTCCCCAGTGGCTCAGTAGCCAAGAACCCACCTCCAATGCAGGAGACGCAAGAGTCGTGGGTTCAGGTTCAATCCCTGGGTTGGGAAGATCCCCTGGAGGATGGCATGGCAACCCACCTGTGTTCATGCCTGGAAAATCCCATGGACAGAGGACCTGGCGGGCTACAATCCATGCGGTTGAAAGAGTCGGATATGACTGATCACGCGCGTGCACACACATACACACACACACACACACACATAAACTTGGTGATAGATTATCTCAGGTTCACCTTTAGTATCACAAAATGACAAAGAACACTTGCAGACTGAATATAAAAATTTACTGCTTATTGACTCCCAGCTGTCCTTAACCCCAAAGGAGAAGAAAGTGAGATTCCTGGTTAGAAGGAATGCCCCACAATCTCACTAAGCTGTAAAGCCTATACAAAAAGGAGGAAAGCAGGCCACCATCTCAGCAACCTGTCAGTCACCTATGACACTGACTCCTTGAGCCTCTTCTGGTCAGATGAGAAACAGCTCTTCTACACAGTGAGGAGGTCTTAGCGGGTGAGCACATTCCCAGGTGCTCCAAAAAAATCCTCAGGATTTCCAGCTGCCAACAAGTGTGTCCAAAAGCTTCCCTCTCTATCCCCCACACCAACATACACACTCATCTAAAGTTCAAACTAACACTTAGAAAACCAAAAGCAAACTGCTCACAGTTTTAGAACCGCAGATTTTAATTTGGCCAGTCACTTGGTGGTCATCTTAAGGGAGTCTCATGATATCATATCTAAAAGTCAAGGAAAATGAAGGCCTAGAAGGACTGCCTCTACCACAGAAGATATTGAAATGCGTGAGACTGAACCAAGTTCCCTAAGAAAAATGTTCAGAAAGACAAGAAGACCCAGGTTGTACCTGAGGAACTCCATTTTTCAAGGGCAGGCAGAAGAGGCAGAATCAACAAATGAGACTAAGAAGTAGATAATGAGATAACAGGGAAAACAAGAAAGTGTGGTATTACATGCAAGTCAAGAGACCTAGGGATTTTAAGAATAAGGGAGACATTAGCCATCAGGGAAGTGCAAATTCAAACCACAAGGAAATACACTTCTAACCCACTGTGATGGCTACAACCAAAACACAGAGAACAGATGTTGGCAAGGATGTGGAGAAATGAGAACCCTCCACATATGTTGGTAAGAATGTGCAATGGCACTGCCACACTGGGAAACAGTCTGGCAGTTCTTCAAACGATTAAACATACATAGCTCAGAAATTAAACACGCGTAAAAAAACATGCATGATTCAGTCCGACACATATTCCCAAGAAAAATGAAAATGTCCACACAAAAATTTATATTGGGACTGTTCACAGCAGCATTATTTACATATTATAGCCAACAGATTGGAGCAGTGCGAGTATCCATCAACAGACGAATGGATACTCGAAATGAAATATATGCATGCGATAGACTATTATTCAGCCATAAAAAAGAATAAAGTCGAGATATGCAACCACATGGATGAACCCTGAAAACATCATACTAAGTGAAAGAATCCAGTCATAAAAGGCCACATATTGTATGATTCCACTTATATGAAATATCTACTGCTGCTGCTGCTAAGTCGCTTCAGTCGTGTTCAACTCTGTGCGACCCCATAGACGGCAGCCCACCAGGCTCCCCCGTCCCTGGGATTCTCCAGGCAAGAACACTGGAGTGGGTTGCCATTTGCTTCTCCAATGCATGAAAGTGAAAAGTGAAAGCGAAGTCGCTCAGTCGTGTCTGACTCTTAGCGACCCCATGGACTGCAGCCTACCAGGCTCCTCCGTCTATGAGATTTTCTAGGCAAGAGTACTGGAGTGGGGTGCCACTGCCTTCTCCGATATGAAATATCTAGCAGAGGCAAATTTGTAGAAACAGAAATTAGATTCAAGGTTACCAGGGGCTGGGGAAGAAAGAAGAGAGTTACTAGGTAATGGTTACAGAGCTTCAGTCCAGTATAATTGAAGCAGTATTGGAAATAGATAAATTATGGTATTTTAGCTACATTTCAATTTTTTAAAAAAGGATAGAACAGGGGACTTCTCTGGTGGCACAGTGGATAGGATTCCACCAGCCAATGCAGGGGAAGTGGGTTCAATCCCTGGTCCAGGAGGATACCACATGCCACATGGCAACTCAGTCCACGCATGGCAACTACTGAAGCCCTGGCCCTAGAGCCTGGCTCCACAACCAGAGAAGCCACCACAACAGGAACCCAGCACACCACAGTTAGAGAGGAGCCCCCACTCCCCACAACTAAAGAAAGTCCACACACAGCAATGAAAGCCCAGGGCAACCAAAACAAATACAGAAAAAAGGAAAGGACCAAGAAGTCATGGGCAATTGCTCCTATATGGGGCAATCCTCCTGCCCATGATAACTAAAAACTCTGGGCAAAATATTAAAAAATCAACTACCAAAGGCACTGGAGAGCTACCAAAAGCAGAGAGAAAATCACAGGAGAAGACCAAAGTGTGGGGAGATAGGGAGTCAGGGGTTATACCTGGAAGAAGGGAATAGTCCTGGGTGAATTTCCAGGTTGGTTGGTTGGTTTGAATGACTTTTATTCTGAAGGCAGGTCCCAGTTTGTGCTATGCAGGACAGCTAAAATTAAGATTAAAATTCACAGACTTACTGGCTTGAAAAAACAGAGTTTGGGGCATCTAAAATAGCTAGCAAATGAAGGGAAGAAACGAAAAAAGAGAGATTCAAAGAGAAGAGCACGTGTCCCCCAATTTCTAAGTATGAACTCTACCATAAGTTTTGGCTGACATTTAAAAATTACACATGGATAGGGCAAGATGCCGGAGAAGGCAATGGCAACCCACTCAGTGTTCTTGCCTGGAAAATCCCAAGGGAGGGGGAGCCTGGTGGGCTGCCGTCCATGGGGTCGCACAGAGTCGGACACGACTGAAGCGACTTAGCAGCAGCAGCAGGGCAAGATGCGGGCTTCTCAGGTGGTACTAGTGGTAAAGAACCCACCTGCCAAAGCAGGAGATGCAAGAGACACAGGCTCAATCCCTGGGTCAGGAAGATCTCCTGGAAAAGGAAATAGCAACTCTCTCTGGTATTCTTGCCTGGGACAGAAGAGCCTCATGAGCTACAGTTCATGGGGTGGCAAAGAGTTGGACATCACTGAGCAACTGAGCAGAGCAAGACGCAAGCAGCTAAAATAAAGCTAACAGAAATGAACAGAGATTTCAGCTGCTGCCCACTGCAGAGGAGAGAGTCTAGAGTTAAACTATTGTAACTAGGATCAAAGCCATAAAGGTTTCAGAGCCCTAAACACAGTGAGATGGTATCTGAAGCCTTAGGAGATGACATTGCCCAGGGCCCTCACTTATAAAATAAGTCTGAAAGGGCTTCATGTTATCATCTCTAATCAGATGATAATGGCCTGCTAGGAAGAGAAAGGTATTAAGAGGGACTAGAAGCCAATTCCACAGTGCCATAGGAAGTTAGTCAAGTCTGCTCAGGGAAAAAGGAATACTAGCATGCCCGACACATATCCGACATTTCTGATCTAAGAGATCAAAATCATGTTTTCTGTACACCCAATAAAGCTAATACAGAGGCCTGTATACCATGGACTCACTCTTCGTTGATGACATAACCACTTCTATGTGTTTCAATGTTCCCTGCTTCTGCTCTAAGATAAATAACCAAGTCTAGGCCAGAACAAAAAGAACTGTTTCAGGGTTTACTTCTCCAAAACCCAAGTGTAGTACCTGTAGTTTTGTCAGACCATTTTTTCTCTTCAAACACACACACACACAGTGTATGTGTGTACAGGTAGGTAGATCCAGCTACATAAAAATAAACAAGCTTGTGTTTGTGTGTGTATGTGCGCATGTGTGTCTGTTTAGACAATGTTGGCTGCTGTGCAAAAAAAGAGAAACGTTCAAATTCAAGTTACACACTGAAGGAACAGTTGACAATATTTGTTGTTTAATTGAATGGAGAAAATGAAACAGTTCTATTTAAAGATTTCCCATGTTTTCTTACAGCTTGATTATTACTAAAGAGACAAATCAGAGTTTCTTGTCAATCTGGTCTCCTCTTATTAATCTTTTCCATTCCCTTATTTAGCATGTATCTTAATGCTTTAGTTAATCCTTTTACACTGCTTAGGTTCTGGTAATAAGGAAAATCAGTAAACTACAAGTCTACAGTAAACAGCAAGTCTAACTTGCTTTATATCTTGGAGACTACTTTAGCAGTCTGGGTCTAGAATATATTCATAGTAAATCTGATTTATTACGGTACTATTTATTTTATTATACATATTTTTTTAACTGAAGAAAGTATCTTGGCTCCTTATTACTTTTGTTGATGGGTATTCTGTTCATCTCAGGGAAGAAAAATCTTTTATGACTAGCTCTATAAATCACTACTCCAGGCTTATTTCAGAACCATTTTTCTAAAAACATTGTTTTACAGCTTCACTTGCTTTTGGCTCAGGACATCACTCTCTAATAGGTCTTGTAAGGTTCAAAAAACATTTTTCTGTACTAAAGTAGCAGACACACACTATGCACTGAAAGTCCAAGACCCATTTGTGACCTACATGACTGGTGAGTTTGGGAAGCTAGACACAAGTGGCTCAGTCCCTTCAGAGTTCTTTCCTGGGGTAACTCGTCCATGTCATAAACTGCAGAGAAGCAGGTCCTGCCCCTCAGGAGAAAGCCTGGGGTCATTCAGTAATGCCAAGAGACTAAGTTGGCCTCTGTTGCCTAATCCTGTGGAGGCCAACTGTTGCCATACACCAAAGTCATTTTTTCCAAATGGTCTATCACTGATAAGGCTGAGGTTTTGATATTCAAAACAAAACAAAAAAATCTGTAGGGCCAGCAAACTCAGTATACCATAGGCCTACCAAAAGTTCCCAAGGTTTATTTGTAACCTAATCCTGAAAAAAAATAAAAGTGAAAGTGTCAGTTGCTCAATTGTGTCTGACTCTTTGCAACCCTATGGACTGTAACCCACCAGGCTCCTCTGTCCATGGGATTCTCCAGGCATGAATACTGGAGTGGGCTGCCATGCCCTCTTCCAGGGGATATTTTCAACCCAGGGATCAAACTCAGGTGTCCTGCAATGCAAGCAGATTCTTTACCATTTGAACCACCAAGGAAGCCCAACCTAATTCTATATACGCTTAATCACTTTTAACACCTAAATAAAGTAAAATAAAATACAAAATATTCTAATTCTATATTAGGGCACTTTCAGCATTTTTTTTGTTGTTGCACAAAGTGTAAAGGGTTTTTTAATTATGCATAACACAGACCAAATTTTATTTAAGCCAATAAAGTTTTAAGGAATTGCACACTTTCTGATTCTTTCTACTGCTTCACCTTAGTTCCTCCAAAGTCATAATCTTCAAGGTAAGACAGCCCTTTCAAAAAGAAGTTTTGCTCAATCCACAGCTGTCACGTCAATCAGCACAAAATTCTTTCATCTCTTTGATCTCCAGTGGAATACAGACACACTTCAAAATTTCCCACCTAAGGAAAAAGATTGTAATCTTTGGGATCCAATTTCCTGAAGCAATTTACTTTAGGACCATGGTTAGGGTCAGGAGATAGATCTGCTAGTTCTGAATTTGACAGTCTTTAAAAATATATTAAATTCAAATCATATTCACTCCTAAGCTATCACACCTTAGAACAGTACGGATTGTTGAGATATGCCAATATCTAAGATTTTAGAAGTTTGCCTATTACGTTTTTCATAGTTTATTTGGCAGCTCTGTCTTGTAATTCTTTCCCACTGACCTAACAGTTCTATGAGTAAAGGAAACCACACAGTTACTCTATGAAGCATTTCCAACAATGCAGGTTTACAGATAAAGCCCCATCAGGACAAACCTCAAAGGGGCACTTTCAGCATTTAAACTTTGCAGTCTGTAGTTTTCTCCCACAGACAAGACAGACATACATTTAACACAGTTCTTACAGAAATTTGGCTTGACTAGTCTTTTTAAAAACTAATATTAAATAATTATTAACAGCAAAACTTAATTCTACATATAGAATTATAAAATGTAGGCACTAGGTTTTTTTCTTCTCTAATATGTATAGAAGATTCCAACATCTAAAGCAGAAGTCAACAACTCTTGGAGGTTAATGGAGGAAAGAAGGTAGACAGGAAGAGGTGGGGGGAGGAAGAGAGTCTGCAGGTCATTCTCCCCCTTCCTTTCTTCCACCCTCTTTCTAAGAAGGTACAGTTTTACGAGGCAATTCAGGTAGAAAGAAAACAGCCCTATGATAACCTTAAGGTGTTGCCTTTGGTACTTTTGGCAAAGATGGTCAAATCCTCAACTACAACCTTCTGGTGATTTATGGGATGATTAAAGTTCTTACTCTGAATTTGTATTTAAATTGATTTTATTCATGCTCAAAAGTTATAAGTTATCTACTTCTCACTTTGCTATTCCATGACAAGTAACACTGATACAGAAAGATAATCATAGTATATGATCCTAAAGCTATTTGTAATACCTTCACCAATAAATTAATAATGGGGTTCATGGTAACAAACATTGGCATTTTACCCTGTAATTACTCACGTGCTGCACATAGTGTACCCCACACCTTAAAAATACCCTGCTAATTCTAACGAAGCACTTCCTGTGAACTCCATTCCTCTAAGCACTGCACATATACCATTATTATCTCTGTTCTACAAACTAGGAAACTGAAACTTAGGAGGTTAAATAAGTTGCCCAAAGTCACAACATTAGAAAGTGTCAGATTCACGTCTATAGCTCATGTTCAACTGGTGCTTTTCAGACTCTGAGACACACACAAATCACCCGAATACTTTGATTAAGCTGTCTAAGGACTGGGTCTGACATTTTACATTTCCAAAAGGCACCAATGCTGCTGGTCCACAGACCACACTTTTGGTAATAAATTCTAGATCACTTCACTCTGCTACCCAACTATACACTAGAGAGGATGATATTTAACTTAGGATCCAGTGACCTAAGCAAAAAGGCATTTATATCCTAACTCTAAGTACTGAACCAAGGCGCTGCTTTCAGTTTATGTGAAGAGTTTCAATTTACAATGAAGTTCTAGACCCAACTAAAATACACTTGATTTGTGCAATGTCTTTTTTTCTATTCTTAGGACAAAAGCCTATTTCTCCTATTCCCATGCAGATATACAGAAGAAAAACAACTTTTTTTTTTTAATTAGGGGGAGTGGGGAGGTAGACAAGCTTTTACGACTTGGCATTTGACTGAACATTACACATAAGAGCAGACACATCATTAAGACACAAAGCTCTTGACTACTCAATTCTCAAATATGCCACAAAAAGCTTCAAAGACAGCTTGTCTCTGGATTTCTCCTGCTCAGCAACTTTTTAAAGGCGGGATTACAAAAAGATATTGTTCCAACTAGTCATGCTTGTCTACTAAAAACAACACGCTTAAAGGCCTTGCACTTAAAGACACCTCTGACACGAACTGAAATAGACTTACTTGTTTGAAATTAGACCAACGTTAAAATATGGTTAATTCTTAATATACTTAAACCTCATTTCTCTTTCTCAAAATCAAGCCATTTCTAAAAATTATCTTGTCTCTCTTGAGGGCTACCCAGGGTTTTCTGTGTTCATGCACTCTATTTTTCCTCTCTATGTAATATTTGAATAAATATAATCAAGGAATTTATTAGATTTTGAAATTCAAATCTGGTCTTATGAACCAAATTACCTATAGAACTTTCTCCAACAGGTACCTTTTTTTAAAAAGAGTACTAAAAAAAAAAAAAAAAAAAAGCACTGCCTTTTAAAATCACCTTTCAATATAAATATATTCTAATGTTCTTTTTGAAATGTAGAGAAACTACTTGAAAAAATAAGTAGCAGGGACTATATTTATGGCTTTCCTACCAGCAACTAGGTACAAGTTTGGCAATTAGGCAGATCTGGATTTCTATTCTGGGTTTATATCCGCTGTTAGTGACTGTGTGACATAAGGGCAGGGTTATCTAAACTTGCTATGCCATAATTCTTGGTTTTTCATATAGTAAGCACTCACATAATTATTATTGCAGCAGATATTATAGAACCCTTTATATTATTAAAGAGAAAGTTAAACTTCACGGAATTTATGCAACTTGTCGAAGGTCACATAATAACTGAAAAAAAAAAAATGAGTAAGTGAGCTCTATCTGACTCCAAAGCCCATGATATCTCCTCTGACCCAGGTATTGCATTTCCAATGTAGAGTTATTGATTGCTTACCAGAGATAACAAGTATTTCTCACACGCCAAGTAGATCTTTAATTTTAAAAAGCCTACACCTCTACTGTATCACAAGTGCCACCGACATCTACAGTATTGGTAGTAAGACAACCAACTATCAGATATCAACTAACTGGATGGGAAAAACATAACGGTGAATCTCAAGTAAATACACATTAATATGTAGCTGAGGACAAAGATGACTGAGAAAATTAGCTATTAGGCCCTCCCAGGTTTTTATTCTAAAAAACATCTGTTGAAGACCCACTATGAGAGCATAGTGCTAGAGTAATATTTTACCAAACATTATAAGAGGGATTAAGAGTAAAGATAAGGACAATTTAAAACAAGAAAAATAAACCAACTTAAACCACAATAAGAATATCTAATAGCTGATGTTTTAAGTGATTGGAGATTTAATGTAATTGCATCTGAGGATATTCACCCTAAGGGCTTTTCTGGTGGCTCAGTGGTAAAAAAAAAAAAAAGCTGTCTGCCAATGCAGGAGACTCAGGTTTGATCCATAGGTTGGAGAAAAAAAACAGCAACCCACTCCAGTATCCTTCCCTGGGAAATCCCATGGTCAGAGGAGCCTGGCAGGCTATCTAGATTGGTCATAACTTTCCTTCCAAGGAGTAAGTGTCTTTTAATTTCATGGCTGCAGTCACCATCTGCAGTGATTTTGGAGCCCCCCAAAATAAAGTCTGACACTGTTTCCACTATTTCCCCATCTATTTGCCATGAAGTGATGGGACCAGATGCCGTGATCTTAGTTTTCTGAATGGGGGTTACAAAAAAGTCGGGCACGACTTAGCAACTAAACAACAACACACTCACCTAGATACTAAGGCTCGTCTGTACAAAAGTGATAGTGGGTGAGAAAGCGTCTGTGGACATGCAAGTGCTCAGTTGTAGACACCTATCCTCTATCTTGGAGGCAGTACAAGGTCATGATTCACAGCACGGACCTGAGGGCACAAGGACCTGAGTTTAAGACCTAGCTCCGTCATTAACAGCTGTGTGACTTGAGTCAAGTAACCTCTTTAAGCGTTAGTGACCTCAACTGTCAAATGGGAATAAAAACCACACTTACTCTATACAGTTATTCATTTAACACACTTTCACTGAAGGTATACCTCACCATCTAGCATTGCACTGGGCACTGTGGATAAGGTGGGAAAATACGTGTAATGTGCTTGGCATGTGTCAAGAACAACCCAGGGATTTTTGTCAGTTTTGTCCCCTGCTGTTGCTCAGTACTTAGAACAATGACTGACAAGTAGAAGGCTTTAAATAAATATCTTGCTAAATAGTGAAGAAATTGGTTAGTGCCAGGTGGATCAGAAACCATTCCCTCTGCCACAACCCTTGTTAGACTCAGCCTTCTTGAGAATATACATATGTAAGCATTGCCGAAGAGGAGAGTGAAAAAGCTGGCTTAAAGCTCAACATTCAGAAAACTAAGATCATGGCATCTGGTCCCATCACTTCATGGCAAATAGATGGGGAAATAGTGGAAACAGTGTCAGACTTTATTTTGCGGGCCTCCAAAATCACTGCAGATGGTGATTGCAGCCATGAAATTAAAAGACACTTACTCCTTGGAAGGAAAGTTATGACCAACCTAGACAGCATATTGAAAAGCAGAGATATTACTTTGCCAACAAAGGTCTGCCTAGTCAAGGCTATGGTTTTTCCTGTGGTCACGTATGGATGTGAGAGTTGGACTGTGAAGAAGGCTGAGCACCGAAGAATTGATGCTTTTGAACTGTGGTGTTGGAGAAGACTCTTGAGAGTCCCTTGGACTGCAAGGAGATCCAACCAGTCCATCCTGAAGGAGATCAGTCCTGGGTGTTCATTGGAAGGACTGATGCTGAAGCTGAAACCCCAATACTTTGGCCATCTCATGCGAAGAGCTGACTCATTGGAAGAGACTCTGATGCTGGGAGGGAATGGGGGCAGGAGGAGAAGGGGACGACAGAGGATGAGATGGCTGGATGGCATCACTGACTCGATGGATGTGAGTCTGAGTGTACTCCGGGAGTTGGTGATGGACAGGGAGCCTGGCGTGCTGCGATTCATGGGGTCGCAGAGAGTCGGACACGACTAAGCAACTGAACTGAACTGAACTGAAGCATTGCCGGAAGTTCAAGTCTCCTCATTTGTTTTTAATAAGATTTAGAAGTCTAGTTCCTAAGACTCCATGTGAGATTTTCTGTCACATATTTATAGTGTTTTTAACTGAACATTCTGTGCAATAAAATATTAAAACATACAAAGAAGTAAAGTATGATGCACCTTCATGTATTCATCAACCAGCTTCAACAATAAGCAACACATTTTTCACTGTATTAAAATGTGTTTCCCAAATCTTAGCAAGGTAAGACTTATAAACTACCCATTTGGACATAACTATTAGTTCCTAGTCTAAGAGAAAGCAGGAGGTATAAGTTTATGCTCTCTCATACAGCTTTGGCTCTCGCATCAGCTCTCTTATAAGATGGCACTGCATAGCAAAAATAAATTTTACTACCAATGAGCATTCACAGAAAATACAGCAATCAATCCTCTCCTAAGCCCTTCCATTCTGCTATTTTGGGTCTTTCTGATAAATTAAAAGCAAATTTCAATGCAATCCAAGTAAGGTTTTTCGTTGCTTTGGTTTTTTTTTTTTTTCAAAGGATCTCTTTAAATTTCAATTTTAAAAAGAACCAACAGGGAAGCCTTGCTACACAAAGATTATGAATGTAATAAATCAGCTCCATGACTTCCCTGATGGTCTAGTGGTTAAGAGTCTGCTTGCCAATGAGGAAGACACAGGTTGGATCCCTGGTCCAAGAGGATCCCACGTGCCACAGGGCAACTAAGCCGGTGATCCACAACTGCTGAGCCCACGCGCCCTCGAGCCCAGGAACCGCAGCTGCCGAGCCCACATGCCACAACCAGCGAAGTCCAAGCACCTACAGCCTGTGCTTCGCAACAAGACAAGCCACTGCAGTGAGAAGCCTGAGCACCTCGAGAGAGTGGCCCCGCTCACTAACTAGAGAAAGCCTGCACACAGCAACAAAGACCCAGCACAGCCATGCACACATAAATAAACATTTTTTATATTAATAAATAAGTCTGCTCCAAAGACCTTCAGATCAGTATGTCAACTCCTCTCTGAGAAGCTTAAAACACTTCCATAACATCTCTCATTAAAGTGATTCTCAGTTTGCCATGAGAATCCAGGCTTCCCTGGTGGCTCAGAGGGTAAAGAGTCTGCCTGCAATGCAGGAGACCCGGGTTTGATCCCTGAGTCGGAAGATCCCTTGGAGAAGGAAATGGCAATCCACTCCAGTATTCTTGCCTGGAGAATTCCATGGACAGAGGAGCCAGGTGGGCTACAGTCCATGGGGTCACAAAGAGTCAGAGATAATTTGTGCAACTGACTCTTTTCAGTTTGCCATGAAAGGTGACGTGACACTCTGGGTCAGGCCAGGACAAACAACCTCTATACTGACGGTCTCACTTGAGGCCATTATGTGTTAAGTCATGGCAGTCCTCCTTACCGACCCAATCCTCAAAGTTACAGGCACATACTAGGCACTTTTTAATCACTTTACAAATTAATTAGTCATGTATCTAGTTCCATCAAACACAAAAGCACCCATGTGATACAAGTTCCATCAACATTTTTTTTTTTTTTTTTTTTGGTAACAGCTACAATGGCTGCTGGAAGCCATCTCATTCCCTTTCCAGGCCTAGATCATGGCCAAGTATAAGCAGGAACAACCAAGATAGGCTCTCCACAACCCTCAATCAGAGGCACACATAGCCATCTTCTCACATGTCCTAGGATAAACACCTACTCAATCTCAGTACAGCACCTTTTTCTAACAATGTGGCCAGCCCTTGAACTAACAGACACAGAAATTCAGCTGGTAAAATTAAGGTAACAAGCTACACGTCTTTTATAAACACAATAACCTAGGAGACGGTGAGAAACAAGTATTACTCCAATTTCAAGTACAAGAAAATCAAAGTCATATATTCCTCCCTAGGAGAAATGGCCCCCTGGAAAACTGCCATCTAAGAACAGAGAGAAGAAAAGATTTCACCACAAGGAAAGAGGGGCCAGGGAACCTCTAAGATTCCCAAGAGTCTATGGTTGTAAGCAGATTTCCCGAAGAGATAAAACTAGTTACCCCAAATTTCAGGTTTCTTCTGACTTAGACCATATGTTCTTACACAACCAGATTGATCTCACTGGCCCTCTCTTGAACCTAAACAAAACCCAGTTGTACATTTAGAGAGGATTTACTGCTCACAGCAACAAAAGTGATTTTCTACTACACCCACGTGACTTCTTTTCTAATGTTCCTTTTTAAGTTAAGGCAATGAAAGGAGGAGTTCTCCCTTGATGACATGTATACCTCAATTGATGCGCTTTAACATCAAACTAAGAATTAAGCTGTTGATAAGTCCTTGAAATCTGGTATTCTCATAAAACATTCACATTAATTCAAGCAAAACATTAAAGAGCATTACATAATGAGTCATACTAAACTGGCGATGAAAAGAACAACCATTAAGACACCCAGAGCATCAGTTTATCACAAGTTATCATTCACAGCATGAAAATATGTTTTAAGACTAACATCAAAATACTCACTGAGCCCCCAAAGGTACCCTATTCTTCCCTTAAATACACAGCATTTACCAAAGCATTGTTGTATGCAAACACAAAGATTGCTTTCTCTAAAATCAAAACTATAGAACTTCTTTGTTCTTTAGAAGAACAGCCACTAAGTTATCGCTATTGCTGACCTAAAGGCTTAAGGGACCATTTACGGGAAAGAAGGTTGTGTAATTATGTAATTATGTTCTCTCATACAGCCTTGACTCTCACATCAGCTTTCTTACAAGAGCGTGGAGCAAATAGGACAGCACAACAGAGAAAAAATATATATATTTATAAATACCAGCAATGAGCATTCACAGAAATTGTAATAATCTGTTTCTCTCTCTTCCCTTCTCTCTTTCTCTCTCTCTCCCTTTCATCCATTCTGCTATTTGGGGTCTTTGTGATAAAAACAAAGTCTCAATGCAGTCCAAGTAGTTTGTGGTTAATTACAAATAATATTTCATATATTAATAAATGGACCATTATTTTTTCACTATTTTAACAGATGCTATTCACAAAAAAGTTTTTAAGATAATGAAGGACAAAAAATACATAACTTTCAACCTAAAACTCTGAACTACTGGGCTAGCTACACATTACAAGAAAGGGTTTTATATGTTCATTCTTGTCTGTACAATTTTCCCTAATCTCTAAGAGAGATTATCATCGATTTTATTACATCACAGAATGTATAATTACTGTTGACATCTGACAAATTTCAAACAGGAAAGAAAAGCTTAGTTAATAATAAAGTTCATGGGCTCTGACTTCAGGAATAATAGCATTAGCTGGATGACTAGGGCAAGTTAAAACTTATCTAAAATTTAGTTCCCTTATCTATAAAATGGGAATAATAAGAATATCTACCTCATGGGGCTCCTGGGCTTCCCTGGTGGCTCAGACAGTAAACGATCTGCCTACAACGCGGGAGATGGCGAGCTGGATTCCCTGAGTCAGGAAGATCCCGGGGAGAAGGGAATGGCAGCCCACTCCAGTATTCTTGCCTGGAGAATTCCATGGGCAGAGGAGCCTGGCGGGCTGCAGTCCATGGGGTCGCAAAAAGTCAGACACGACTGAGTGACTAACACTTTCACAGAGACCTCAGGAGATTTTGTGGGATTATATAAGATAATGCATACTGAAACCCTTGGCATTGTTCCTGACATGGCAAGTACTCTGGAAATGTTAAATATCATCGTCCTCTATACTTACCATCACCATTTTGTTGTTGTTCAGTCTCAGTATGTCCGATTCTTTGCGACCCCATGGACTGCAGCACACCAGGCCTCCCTGTCTTTCACCATCTCCCAGAGCTTGCTCAAACCCATGTCCATTGAGTTGAAGATGTCATCCAACCATCTCATCCTCTGTCATCCCCTTCTCCTCCTGCCTTCTATCCCTCACAGCTTCAGGGTCTTTTGTAATGAGTCGGCTGTTTGCATCAGGTGGCTAAAGTATTGGAGCTTCAGCTTCAACATCAGTACTTCCAATTAATACTCAGGGTTGATGATTTCCTTTAGGATGGACTGGTTGGATCTCCTTGCAGTCCAAGGGACTCTCAAGAGTCTTCTCCAACGCCACAGTTCAAAAGCATCAATTCTTCGGCACTCAGCTTTCTTCACAGTCCAACTCTCGCATCCATACATGACCACTGGAAAAACCATAGCCTTGACTAGACGGACCTTTGTTGTCTAGGTTTGTCATAGCTTTTCTTCCAAGGAGCAAGCATCTTTTAGTTTCATGGCTGCAGTCACCATCAGCAGTGGTTTTGGAGGCCAAGAAAATAAAATCTGTCATTGTTTGCACTGTTTCCCCATCTATTTGCCATGAAGTGATGGGATCGGATGCCATGATCTTCATTTTTTGAATGTTGAGTTTTCACCTTCATCAAGAAGCTCTTTAGTTCCTCTTCACTTTCTGTCATAAGGGTGGTACCATCCATCACTTATTATTTACTTATCAATCACAAATAATATCTTAGGCATTGTACTGGATGCTGGATACTTTATCATAGGTTTTCTCATTTATTTCTTTCAGCAACCTCATAAGGTAGGTACTGTTGTTATTGTTATTATTATTACTATTAACCCCATTTATCAATGAAGAAACTGGGTTCAGCAAGTAATTTTTCAGGTCCATACAATTAATAAATGGCATTTTTGTTATTGTTGTTTAGTCAATATGTTGTCTCCAACTCTTTGCGAGTTTATGGACTGCCAGGCTCCTCTGTCCCTGGGATTTTCCAAACAGGAATATTGGAATGGGTTGCCATTTTCTTTACCCAGAGATCTTCCCAACCCAGGGATCAAACCCACATCTCCCGCATTACAGGCAGATTCTTTCCTGGTGAGCATCAGGGAAAATTCTAGTAAACAGCAAAACCAGAACCTGAACCAGAATGTATCTGATAACAAAGCTCCTTAACAGGTATGACATAAGTATTAACAGGTAGAAATTCCTCTAGAATGAGTAATAACAGATTCATTATCCAAAAGACATTATAGGTGACATTCACCTACAAGTAACTATACCAACTTCTGAATGCTTCAGCCAAAAACAGAAAAACCGAATTTCATCTATAGATTAACTAACTGAACTTTCATTTTTTTAAAAGCTATTTCAAGGATGCGAGTGATGATTTTGATAATATACCACATTTATATAATCCTTTGGTATATAATATATACCAAATGCATACTATACTATATATATATTATATATATACTATAATAAATTGATCTTCACTATAATCCCATGGATATAGATAGGAACTATCATCTTATTAGATGAGGCAAGTGAAAGGTCACAAGTCTGACAAGTAACAGAAGAAGGACTCAAACCTAAGTCTTCTTGCTCCAAGTACAGGGCAAATTTTTTTACCCCAACATGTAGACAAACAGGTTAATAAATATTAAAAACAAATCTCAAAAAAGAGTAACGGCTTCCCTAAAAAGAATAACGGCTCCCCCCAAAAGGAGTCCACACATCACACTCATTCTCATCCATGATCAAAAGCCTTAAAGACAAAACAGTGCTGTTCTCCAAATGACAACATTGAAAGGAGAAGGAACGTTAACACTCTTCAAAAAGGATGGCCGCGGGACCTAGAAGGAAGGCAGAGGATCACAGTCTCCAAGCTAGGAAAATAAAATTATTTACCTGTACTAAAGAAAAATAAAGAAAATAAGGTTGAAAACTATACTGAGAAATTTAATGTATATGAGGAAGAACCATCAGAATTGGTATATATTGGCAATACTAAAAGACATAGATCCTGCAATCAGAGATTCCAGGGGAGACAGAAAATTATATAATAAATACAAGTTCACATAATTAACTAAAATACAATGTAGTACACAGAATAAAAGATATATGCTATGAGTACATGGAAAAGAGAGTAACACTTTAACAGACTGGGTAATCGAGTGATCTGTTGATCTACGTAAAGAAAAAGGAAAAAAATAGGAGATGCTTCAAAATACAAGAAAAAGAGTTTCAGAAGGTGTCAGTTTGCTATAGAAATCTAAGCTCAGTTTCTAATATAGCTGCCACTTACTATGCTTTTCCATTTCCGATGCCCAGTACATGAATCATTTGACCTGTCAATAAACTGACCATCCAAAAATGCACTGCTCACTAAATCCTGCTCATTAAGGGGTGGGCTCCAAGTTACATTTAAATCAAGTTACTCATTCTGTGACTGATAAATTAATGACTAAAGACAGCTCTTACATGGCCATTTTAAAGTAGACTTCTAGAATCATCTGCTAGCTTGAGTTGTACATCTTAGCTAAAGACAACAGAAGACCTTCCTATAGATCTCCAATACTAAAAGGTCAGGTTCAAGAAAATCAATCAAAAAGCAAAGTTAAGATAGATAAAAGTGAAGTTTGCCAAGAAAAAAGCCAGAGCTAAGCAGAGAAAAAAATTGTAAAAACTTTAATCAGGCTGTTACTGAGACATGCTGCAAAAACTCACATTCAAGTAATACTTATTTCATCCCAGTAGTCTCAAATTTCAGTGCCAATAAGACAAAGTAGGCAAAAAGACAGATTCCACAGGGAATGTGTTCTTATCCTGCAGGTAAGCAAGTCTTAAAATTTGCTGCATACCAACATCACCCAGGTAGTCTAGTAAGAATGCACACTAATGTGCCTAAAATAGTAGATATTCTGAGAAACACAGAAAAACAAAATTTAAAATAAGCCCACTGCCAGCTAATTCTGATGGTTGTGGGTCATGCTTTGAGAAACAGCAATATTCCAGGCATTATACTAGGTACTCTCAGATGCGTTCTTTCACTTAATCTTCATAAAGATCACATGACATAGATATTATCCTTACTTTATGAATGAGGAAACAAACGTCCAGAGGTTAAGATGCCCAAAATTAAACAACTAAAGAGAAAGAAAAAGGACAGGAGACCCAAACTTAACTAGCGAGAAAGAAAAAGGACAGAAGAGAAATTTGCTGTATTAGACAGCAACTTGAAAGTAAACTAAAGAAGCTGAAAATCAAATATTCTTAAAATCATTAAAAAATAAAAATAATAGGAAGTCAGAGAGTTTCATTATCTTGTGTCACTCAAAGACACAGAGACATGAAAGACCAACAGTAAAAACTATACACTATTAAATAATTATTTAAAATTATCTGTATAAAAAGAATGTCTATATGTGCATAACTGAGTCACTTTGCTATACAGCAGAAATTGGCACAACACTGTAAATCAACTATACTTCAATTTTTTAAAAAAATTAAAATTATCTCTGGAGTTGACTACATGTAGGCTGAGGCAGAGAGTAACAGTACTTTGGTATGAAGTTATCTATGTTTAAAATTTACTTTCTTTGAACTTTCAGTCATCTTTAACAGATAAGTTAAATACCTATTAAAATTTATTTTGATATAAACTTCTTGGTGATTACACAGAATTATAATTTTGATAAAAAGAATTCAGCCTGTGGCCCAATATATATTAGCTCTCTTAACTGGTAGTACCAACTGACAGAGCATATTAACTAATTAAAGGAAGGAGAAAGTTTCAAAGTATAAGGAAAACGTCTCAGGAGCTGGCTGTAGACATAGTGCTCTGATAACCCTGTAAATCTCAGAAACTGAAACGCTTATCAAGCATCCCTATATGCTCAGTACTGTGCCAGGCCCTGGAAATTCACAGGAAAATAAGACTACATCCTTGTCTTCAAGGAGGCTAAACCAAATGGGAATAAAATCTAGTAAGAACCAAACTAGGAACTAAATTATGTAATATTACCTAATAACGCAGATCAATGAAGGAAATCAGTGAGAAGCAGAGCAAAAACAGTAAGTATGAACACCTCTTACATACCAAATACTTTCACACGTTATCTCTTTTAATTCTAAGAATACCTGAGAGGTAGTGCTCAAGGTGAAAAAAGCAAAGTTCAGAGCAGGAAGTCACTTCCCTCAACTCACATAACTATAAGGTACACTGGGAGGTAAGGCTGAACAGAGATGGGCCGGATAAGACAGGACCACTTGCTAATCTGAGAGAGCTCAGAATCAGACACTGAAGGGACATTTATTAAGGGAGACTATTATGTCAGTACTGCACAAAACAAACCAAAAGAGGGAAGATCTATAAAAAGATGCATTCGTCTAAGAAACTGCTCTAGAAAGAAGCTGCCCCTCACTGTCAGAGCCAGCCTGGCACGATCAGCTTTGGCTAACTAAGGGAAGGAGAAAATTTCAATGTATAAGGTGTTGGCTATAGACACAGTGCTAGGAGTTGCCCAACACTCATAGCTAGTGGGTGACGTCCCCCTGTGGAAAGTAATTCCACAAGCATCATCATCAGACAAAGCTATTCTGTGGCAAAGATGGACCAAGACAAAAAATAAAAAAGACCTCTCTGTAACCATGAACATAAAACATGAACAATGTCCAAGCCACAAAAATGATCAAACATTCCCCATCCTGGCTAACACAGGTGACTGTAGCTTCTTTATCAATCATAGTTGTAGCCTCAATTCATTCCTCATGCCTTCTCAGTTCAGTTCAGTCGCTCAGTCGTGTCCGACTCTTTGCGACCCCATGAATTGCAGCACGCCAGGCCTCCCTGTCCATCACCAACTCCCGGAGTTCACTCAGACTCACATCCATCAAGTCAGTGATGCCATCCAGCCATCTCATCCTCTGTCGTCCCCTTTGCCCCCAATCCCTCCCAGCATCAGAGTCTTTTCCAATGAGTCAACTCTTCGCATGAGGTGGCCAAAGTACTGGAGTTTCAGCTTTAGCATCATTCCTTCCAAAGAAATCCCAGGGCTAATCGCCTTCTAGGTAAGATTTAAATCACTGAATCACCCTGCTTCTTGACAGCATCCAACTGCGAGCAAAGTCTTACTTCCTTGAACCCTCTCCAAATCACTTAACACAAGCCAAATCCTACAACAAATCCCTTCCAAGATCCTCTGAGACACCCCACAATTCCCCCATGGTCTGTGAGTTATCTCATTGCAATGAATTAATAAACCTTACTTCGTTCAATGGCTTATATTTTCCTGGTAGTCTTTGGGTAGAGGGGGCACTGACAGAGACAGGAGCCTGTACTAACCCAGAGGCAGTGGGAACACAGGAAAGAAAGAGACATTTTCAGATAAGAATGAAAAGAACTAGTAACAGACAAAGAAGAAAAAAAATCAAGACATACATCGCTTGGAATACTGAAATATTATGAACTTAGAGTGGATCTAGTTAAATTAGCTCATTTCTCATAGACTATAAAAGATACAGGAAGACAAAAATATTTCGTAGGCGATTTAGAGATTAAACAATAATGATGTCTGGGTTCCAATTCCAAAGGTCCTGATTTAACAGATCTTGAGTGTAGCTTGAGCATCAGGATGTTTTAAAGCTCCCCGGTGGTTCCAAGAGCAAAGTCAAGAGTCACTATCGCAGAGGATGTTCATGACTGGGAGGAAGAAGGAAAAGCAATGGGAAAGGTGAAAAAAAGACCCAAGGAATTACTGGGGCCAAAAGCTAAAATGAAAAATCTGGCTTGAAGACTGAACAGGATTCCAAGATACAGAGCAATGAAAAATGATAAAGGAGGCACTGCACTTAACAAATGATACACAGAAACCAGATGGGACTGTGAAGATAGGCTTCAGTTCAGTTGCTCAGTCGTGTCCGACTTTTTGCGACCCCATGAATTGCAACATGCCAGGCCTCCCTGTCCATCACCAACTCCAGGAGTTCACTCAGACTCACGGCTATCGAGTCAGTGATGCCATCCAGCCATCTCATCCTCGGTCGTCCCCTTCTCCTCCGGCCCCCAATCCCTCCCAGCATCAGAGTCTTTCCCAATGAGTCAACTCTTCGCATGAGGTGGCCAAAGTACTGGAGTTTCAGCTTTAGCATCAGTCCTTCCAAAGAAATCCCAGGGCTGATCTTTAGAATGGACTGGTTGGATCTCCTTGCAGTCCAAGGGACTCTCAAGAGTCTTCTCCAACACCACAGTTCAAAACCATCAATTCTTCAGCACTCAGCTTTCTTCACAGTCCAACTCTCACATCCATACGTGACCACTGGAAAAACCATAGCCTTGACTAGATGGACCTTTGTTGGCAAAGTAATGTCTCTGCTTTTGAATATGCTATCTAGGTTGGTCATAACTTTGTGACTGGAAGTATGGCCAACTGGTAAAGACAGTATTCGGCATTAGCGGAGTCTTCAGGCGGGAAACTTTCGGTCCTCTGAGAGTGCCTGCATAACAACTACACCTACCACCACAAACAGATGTAACTGGGTAACTAGCGCCTGTTGCAGCTGTGTAGAAACAGAAGCAGAGTCCTCCAAGTCACGTTTCCTACCTCGTGTTCCCACACTGCCACCTAGTGGGTCAAACTGGCAAGGAGCTGATTTGAACTGACAGTGATTTCTAGGTGGCTGTGAATTCGTTTGGTTACAAAGCAGATGGAAAACAAGATGAATTCAAGGGTTTAAACCTTAAGGTTTTCCTCTGTTTAGAGTAGAAGATAGGCTTAAGGTACAGGGTTTCTTTTGGGGGTGTTGAAAATGTGCTAAAATTGTGGAGATGGTTGTGTAACATTTCGATGTACTTAATGCCAATGAATTATACAGTTAAAAATGGAAAAAAATGGTCTTTTATGTTATATCACTGAATATATGATATGGTATAAGAATTATATCTCAAAAAAGCTGTTACAAAAAAAAAGAGGAAGAGGCAACAAATACAGGATGATCTCAAGAACAGTAGAAGAGTTTCAAAAGGATGTCAGAAATCATTCAATCCCTTCATTTCAAAAAAAGTAAAATCGAGGCTCATAGAATTAAATCACTTATGTTCCATAGTAAAACCTAAGCCCCCCAAAAGGGCACTATAACCTTATTCAATAGCCTTCTCTTGTCTCCCAGCCCTGAGAACTGATTTTTCTTAAGCTTGGTCCTCAACAGTGCTATCTTTTGCTCAGTAACTTATTACCTGGGGATCTCAGCCACACCAATGACTCCAAATAGCACCACTATCATTACTACTTGTGTCTTTATTCCAACAATTAAAGCCGAAAACCTGCAGTCATCTTTTACTTCTCCCTCACCTGACAATCAGTCAATGAACTGTACCAACTCTTCTCTCAAAAGGACCTGTTTTATTGCCAGGCGCTCTAACACCCTCCTAACTTAGGCCTTCACGAAAGGAAATTTTCTCTTAACTGGAATCCCCACCTTCAGTCCTTCCACATCTCTCCCCAGTCACATTCACCAAACCAGTTTTCCTGCACAAGTCTTCTCAACTTTTGTACATTTCATATTGCTACTCAAAAATCTTTATGAGCTCCTCAATACCTACAAAATAAAGTTCAAATTATTTAGCCTGGCCATCAAGGCCTTCTGCCTTCCAGAATCTATTCCAACCTTATTCACTATAACCTTCCATACAAATAACATTCCAATACAGTCAAAATGATCTGCTACAGAATCTATGGGCTTCCCAGGTGGCGCGGGTGGTAAAGAACCGCCTGCCAGTGCAGAAGACATAAGAGACAGAGTCGATCCCTGGGTCAGAAAGATCCCCTGGCGGAGGGCATGACAACCCACTCCAGTATTCTTGCCTGGAGAATCCTATGGGGAGAGGAGCCTGGTGGGCTACAGTCCACAGGGTCACAAAGAGTCAGATAAGATTGAAGCAACTGAGCAGACACGCACAGAATCTATATGCGTCTCTCCACTAGTTATACCCCATAGCTATTATCTATTTCACTTATATTTACTATTAATCTGTTTGTCTCCCCCACCAGATTAAAGTTCTCAGTTCAGCTTTACCTGTAGGGCTTTAAAGATGTGGCCCGGACGGCTGGATATTTTTTAAAAATTCTACAAGTAAATTTTACAAGGAGTGAACACCAATGTTTCATAGACTTTAAGAAAGTCTTCTGTAAAATGGTTAAGTTTTCAGTACCTAAACTATCTAATATCATACAGTCAAAAAATAAAAACCTGTCCAGAGAAACTGTTTCCTAAATATCCAAGCATTCTTTTCTTGATCATCTGTACATCAATCTAATTAATATCTATTTCTTAACAAGAGTAAACACAGTAGTTGAAAAATGCCAACAAGAATTAAATTTTTATATACTCATGAAGTTGATTTGTGAGAAATATCACAACCATTCAAATTAAAAACACAACTTCATACATGCTTATCCGACATATGATGATTATTTAAATATGAACAGAACATGCTAATATAAATATCCAGTTTGAAATTCAACTGCAGAATTATTTAAGGTATCCTAAGTAGCTTGACTAAGCCCAGCTGTCAATTGCACCCTAGCCCTTGAATTTAAAGATGCAAAGAACAGAGTTAGTTATGGCGAAAAAGAGAGTAGTTGTCAACTCAGACTGAACATTATAAAAACCTGGAGAGTCTTAAAATTTCTATGCTCAAACCATACTCTAAACCAAATGAAACAGAATCTCTGGCTGGGACCCATGCATCAGTATTTCTTTTTTTTTTCATCAGTATTCTTTTAAAGCTGCTTCCCACGGGTACACAATGTTGAGAACCTATGAATCAGAAAATCTCTCAGAGAAATCTGAGGCTCACAACTGTTCAGAGACGGAAACAAAGAGCGGGGAGGTTGCAGTTCTCTCATTGATTTATGAATGATTTTTATGTATTAAAGATATATGCTTTTCTGTGTTACAAATATTTCCCTCAGTTTCTTGGCTTCCCATTATAAGACAGTTCTTTCCTGAAGCCAAATCTGTTGATCTATCAATCTGTCTTTATTCCCTTATGAGATTTCTCTCATCGTTTTTGCCTTGATGGCTAACAACAACAACAAAACAAACCAGAGAACTCCATAACATTAAAATTTTCAACCAAAGTAATGAATAAAAATCAACATTAATCTAGGACTATAAACGCCCTTAAGTATTTTAAATTGAACATGAATAGCCCATGTGTAAAAATGGCAACAAGCTAACTTTAAAAAGGCAATTTTTTACTGGATTCAGACAAGTAAAGTAATGGTTTTGACAACTTTTACTTTTAAAACAAAATGTGTAAGGTGTTTGTCACATGGGTGAACTGAAAAGGAACAATTCAGATATATACCTATGCCTCTGGAAAAGCAACCATTTGAGTTCTAAGATCAGAATGTGATATAGAAGAAGAGGTCATTGCAGCCAGTCACATTTATTATTTTCATCCTAGTAAGTAATTATTATAGCAAAAGCTAGAGGGGAAATTAATTGCACAAAATATTTCCTAGTAATAAATTCCATTATAAATAGATCAAAGGCACAATTTTTCTCCCACATCATCACAAATCCAACTACCAGTTTCAGACAAGATTTTTTGACTTTCAATGTGAATAACATGATCAATATTATTAATGAGGCACTGTAGGGAATTCCATGACGACTCAGTGGTTAGGACTCCAGACTGTACCTGCCAAGGGCTCGGGTTCAATCCTTGGTCCAGGAACTAACATCCCTCAAGCCTCATGGCATGGCCAAAAAAAAGTAAATAAGGCACTGTTACCATATCAGTTTGCCAGTGCTCTTTCATTATGATGAGTTTTATATAGATATTTATGACACAATTTGATTCTGGTTGGAGTATTTTTGGTTCAAATTCAAAACAAACATTATGGGAAATGTCAGAGGTTGAGAACAGTCATGAAGGCAATCACGCAGGGAAAGTAATTGTTTTTTCTTAATATTTCTTTGGGCTTTCCTGGTGGCTCAGACAGTAAAGAATCTGCCTGCAGTGCAGGAGACAGGGGTTCAATCCCTGGGTCGGGAACTACGTAATCATTTAGTTGGCTGCACTGGGTCTTTAGTTGTGGCACCTGTGATCTTTGCTGTGTCGGGTGGGATCTTTCGTTGTGGCACACAGAGTCTCTAGTTGTGGTGTGCAGGTTCAGTAGTTCCAGCATGCGACCTTAGTTGCTCCACCACATGTGGGATCTTCATTTCCTGACCAGGAATTAAACCTGCGTCCCTTGCATTAGCAAGGAGGATTCTTAACCACTGGACCACCAGGGAAGTCCCGATATTAAGCTTTAACAGCTGAAAACCAAGCTCCTGAGTTCAGTTCAGTTGCTAAGTCATGTCTGACTCTGCGACCCCATGAATCGCAGCAGGCCAGGCCTCCCTGTCCATCACCAACTCCCGGAGATGTCAGTCAGAAAGTGAGGATAAGAGGACAGGCTAAAGAAACAGGACAAATGAGGCTGCCTCAAAGTGGCTGGTACATTTTTGAGTTCAGTTCAGTTCAGTTCAGTTGCTCAGTTGTGTCCGACTCTTTGCAACCCCATGAATCGCAGCACGCCAGGCCTCCCTGTCCATCACCAACTCCCGGACTTCACTCAGACTCACAGCCATCGAGTCAGTGATGCCATCCAGCCATCTCATCCTCTGTCGTCCCCTTCTCCTCCTGCCCCCAATCCCTCCCAGCATCAGAGTCTTTTCCAATGAGTCAACTCTTTGCATGAGGTGGCCAAAGTACTGGAGTTTCACCTTTAGCATCAAAAGAAATCCCAGGGCTGATCTCCTTTAAAATGGACTGGTTGGATCTCCTTGCAGTCCAAGGGACTCTCAAGAGTCTTCTCCAGCACCACAGTTCAAAAGCATCAATTCTTTGGCGCTCGACCTTCTTCACAGTCCAACTCTTACATCCATACATGACCACTGGGAAAACCATAGCCTTGACGAGATGGACCTTTGTTGGCAAAGTAATGTCTCTCTTCTGAATATGCTATCTAGGTTGGTCATAACTTCTTCCAAGGAGTAAGCGTCTTTTAATTTCATGGCTGCAATCACCATCTGCACTGATTTTGGAGCCCCCCAAAATAAAGTCTGACACTGTTTCCACTGTTTCCCAATCTATTTCCCATGAAGTGATGGGACCAAATGCCATGATCTTCGTTTTCTGAACGTTGAGCTTTAAGCCAACTTTTTCACTCTCCACTTTCACTTTCATCAAGAGGTTTTTTAGTTCCTCTTCACTTTCTGCCATAAGGGTGGTGTCATCTGCATATCTGAGGTGATTGATATTTCTCCCGGCAATCTTGATTCCAGCTTGTGCTTCTCCCAGCCCAGCGTTTCTCATGATGTACTCTGCATATGAGTTAAATAAGCAGGGTGACAATATACAGCCTTGATGTACTCCTGTTCCTATTTGGAACCAGTCTGTTGTTCCATGTCCAGTTCTCACTGTTGCTTCCTGACCTGCATATAAGTTTCTCAAGAGGCAGGTCAGGTGGTCTGGTATTCCCATCTCTTTCAGAATTTTCCACTGTTTATTGTGTATCCTGAAAAACGTCTGCATGCTTTTCATCCACTGTCCACCAGAGGGAGCATCACATCTAATCAAGACTGCTTGCAGAACTCCCAAATAGAAAGTAGAAATCATCTAAAACATTGACCTGCAAAAATTTTAGATGTATATACAGCTTTAAAGGTTAAAAAGTCATAAAAATCTCCAAAATAATCTCAAATGTTATATTTCTCCAATTATTGGATTGCTGAGAACTTAAAAAGTTTAAAAATACGCCGATTATACAGAGTGAAGTAAGCCAGAAAGAAAAACACCAATACAGTATACTGACACATATATACGGAATTTAGAAAGATGGTAATGATGACCCTGTATGTGAGACAGCAAAAGAGACACAGATGTATAGAACGGACTTTTGGACTCTGAGGGAGAGGGAGAGGGTGGGATGATTTGGGAGAATGGCATTGAAACATGTATACTATCATGTAAGTAACAAAGTGCCAGTCTATGTTCGATATAGGATACAGGATGCTTGGGGCTGGTGCATGGGGATGATCCAGAGAGATGATATGGGGTGGGAGGTGGGAGGGAGATTCAGGATTGGGAGCTTGTACACACCCGTGGTGGATTCATGTCAATGTATGGCAAAACCAATACAGTATTGTAAAGTAAAATAAAGTAAAAAAAAAAAAAAAAGCAAAAACAAACAAACAAAAAAAAATACAGAAATCACTGTCTTAATTTAGTGTAAATACAAGTTACACAGATATCTTGAAGTCACATACAGAAAATGTATATCCTGATTCAGTAAGTCTGGTGTAGCACAGAACTCTGCATTGCTAACAAGCTCCCAGTTGATAGAGATGCTACTGATTCACAGACCACATTCAGCAAGAACTGGATGACAACATACGCTGAATTTCCAAACTCATGTGTTTAACTCTTACATCAAGTAAGGAGTGGGGCCCTAAACATGAAATGCAAACATCTGGGCAGATACTTATGAAATTTGGCACCTTGAACTCCCAAATTATGGTTGGTTTCCCTTTGCCTGAAGAACCTGCAAAGCCCTTGCCTACGCCAAGTGCCTTATAAAGGACTACTGATCCTCTCTGGGAACTACTTTCACCACCGTTGAGAGTTTCTAGATCTACGGCCAGATTCGAGTCTGGTTGGGCCCCAAGGACAAAGCTAAAAAAAGTGACCCATTTGGAGGTGAATAACACACCAAAAGAACTGCAAGATTTTACCAATTTCTATCAACAATAACTTGGGAAACACATATGGGAAAGGATGCTAAGAGTGCTGTAGTGTTGGGTTCAGGTGAAAGATAATCCTGTGGTTTTTTTAGTATTTATTTATTTTTATTTATTGGGCCGCAGTGGGTCTTCTTTGCGGCATGTGGGATCTAGTTCCCTGACCAGGGATTGAACCCAGGTCCCCTGCATTGGGAGTTTGGTGTCTTACCCACTGGACCACCAGGGAAATCCCTGGATTTTTTTTTTCAGCTGCTCTGGGCCTCCACTGTGGTGAGTGGGCTTTCTCTAGTTACAGCACGTGGTCTGTCTTGTTGTGGCACAAAGGCTTCTCTTGTGAAACACAGGCTTTAGAGTACGTGAGTTCAGCTTCCCCATGGCATGTAGAATCTTTGTTGCCTGACCAGGGATCAAACCTGCATCCCCAGAATTGGCAGGTGGATTCTTCAACACTGGACCACCAGGAAAGTCCCAATAATTCTGGCTTGAGCTGAATTTATCGATATGAGTGGATTTATTGATATGGAGCCAAGACTGTGAATTCAATAGGTTGGCTCAAGCAGCTGGAAATGACTCTTAACAGTGTGCTTGGTTGGCTGAGAGCTGAACTAAAGGTTGTTGCTATTCAGTGGTTCAATAGTGTCCAACTCTTTGTGGTTCCGTGGACTGCAGAGTGCCAGGCTTCCCTGTCCTTCACTCTCTCGGAGTTTGCTCAAACTCACATCCACTGAGTCGGTGACACCATCCAACCATGTTATCCTCTGTCGTCCCCGTCTCCTCTTGCCCTCAATCTTTCCCAGCATCCGAGTCTTTTCCAACCTAAAGGTGACCTACACTAAATGAAACTACAATGTCAGAAGTTTCATACACTGAGGAGGAAGTTATCTGATGGCTTAGGGAGATCACAGTGCTGAGTGGATTTAATAGGTAAGACTTGCTTACCTACCCCTGAACCCTGTCCCAGGAAGGATCCAGGTAACTTGTCATTTACCAAGCAAAAAGAAATACCTTCAGGAGAGAAGCCCTGGCCTCCCTTAAGAGCTCCATGGTGGCTATTCTCCAGAGGCCAGGAATAAAAGTGTGAACTCCTGCCATCGGACAGGGCTCCCAAAACTGAATGGGGGATAGTGGAGCCCCATGGTAGACGGGATGACAGTACTCAGTCACCAGAAAGAAGGTGGGAATAGATACCATAAAGGCAGCCAAAGCAGTAACCAGAAAGATTCCAACTGCAGAGATCTTTGACATAGCCTAACTAATCACTGTGTCCCTAGAACTGAAATAGAAAGGCAATCTACTAAAGTTTTACCTGATTAATATAAGGAGAAAAACTGCTAGGTCTGGCAAACAGAAGTATAACTTAAATCACTGAAAAAATAAAGTGCTGTAGTTGTTGAGTCACTCAGTTGTGTCTGACTTTTTGCGGCCTCCATGGACTGCAGCATACCAGGCTTCCTTGTCCTTCACTATCTCCCAGAGTTTGCTCAAACTCATGTCCATTGCAGAGAAGGCAATGGCAACCCACTCCAGTACTCTTGCCCAGAGAATCCCATGGATGGAGGAGCCTGGCGGGCTGTAGTCCATAGCGTTGCTAAGGGTTGGACACTACTGAGCAACTTCACTTTCACTTTTCACTTTCACGCTTTATTGAGGGAAATGACAACCCACTCCAGTGTTCTTGCCTGGAGAATCCCAGGGACTGGGGAGCCTGGTGGGCTGCCATCTATGGGGTCACACAGAGTCGGACACGACTGAAGCAACTTAGCAGCATGTCCATTGAGCCAATGATGCCATCCAACCATATCATCCTCTGGGCCCCTTTCCTCCCACCAATTCCCTTGAGCCATTTCACAGACCCAGAGCCCCTTGAGAGAAGGGAAGATCAGGTCCTTGAAGAAGAACTCTACCACAGAGTCAAATATGGATAATATAAATTTTCCTCCTAGGCTTCCCAAAAGACATCTACAGTCATTTACAAGGATAACTTTGCACTAGGGAAGAGGACATAATGCGGATGTTGGTGAGGGTGGGTTACTGGACATTGGCCCAGAACTTAATTCTTGGGCCAGAACCAAAATCTGGTCCAATCTCTCAGAAATAGAAGCTTGTGGAAGTCAGAAAACCGACAGGATTTTTAGCTCAGATTCATTTCACAGTGGGCTTGGTAAGCCTCCAAATCCACCTCACGGTTACTGTCTCCAGTTCTAGAATGCATATTTGGGAAGGACATCATCAACAACTGTCAGAACCCCCGCTCATTCCCTAACCCATGCGGTAATGGCTATTATGGTTCAAGAGGAAGCCACTAGACCTGCCTTTACCCTCCCAGACACTGAACCAAAACCAATACTGCATTTCTGGAGGGCATAATGCTACCATCAGTGGTTTGTGAGAGGCAAAGGTGATGATTCCTCCCACATCCTCACTTAACTTGCCTATATGGCAATGGAAAAGACAGATGGATCTCAGAGAATAACAGTGATTACTGGATATCAAAGTTATAGACTATTGAAAGGAGAATGTGATTCAGCTCTAAGAAGAATGAAATCACCCAAAGATGGGTAAAGAGATTTTGGATACTCTTCTTGGGAGAGGGCTAGTGTTTTCAGTTGTGCAAAGGTTAGGTGGGAGAGTGAGCTTGCACTTGTCTGTTAAGTACAGTTCAGTACAGTTAAATGAAGTATGTATAGATGACAAAGGATGACCTGTGGTGGCTTCCGCAGTTTAGCAACATAGCAAACTGGAATCACATTTACCCAAATTCCCTCTGTGTGTGATTCTAGGTGAAGGTTGGCCAAAAAAGACATGGGTGAGATTTGGAAGGCAGGAGTGCAGCCACTGACATTGCATGCTGACAGTCTGCGTAGGGCGCCACGCACTGCGGCAGCTTGCGTGCACTGTCATCCATCTAATGACATGCATGGCCGGGGGCAGCAGGCAAGCTCTGTCCTCCAACAATTCCCACTCTATCTCTTCCTGGACGTTCTTCAAGGCAAACAGTAGTGTGGCAAAGAGCATCAGCAATTTCTGCAGGCCATCAGTGTCACTGAGGGGGAAGGCAATGAGAGACACAGGTTCCAACTGCCCTATTAGTTCTAGCTGGATTCCAACTTGTTCTTCGTTTCTTCCACTTGATACCAGATTATCTCTCCACCAGTTCTGCTGACTTACCAAGTTTTCAGGCCCACTACATAAAGCAGAGGCAACAGCATCTTTTCATATTGTTCATGGGGTTCTCAAGGCAAGAATGCTAAAGTGCTTTGCCATCCCCTTCTCCAGTGGACCATGTTTTCTCAGAACTCTCCACCATGACCAATTCATGTTGGGTCGCCCTCATGGCATGGCTCATAGTTCCACTGAGTTACACAAGGCTGCGATCCATGTGATCATTTTGGTTAGAAATATCAATAACCTCACATATGCAGATGGCATCACCCTAATGGCAGAAAACAAAGAGGAACTAAAGAGCTTCTTGATGAAGGTGAAAGAGGAGAGTTGAAAAGCTGGCTTAAAACTCAACATTCAAAAAACTAAGATCATAGCATCTGGTCCCATCACTTCATGGCAAACAGATGGGGAAAAAGTTGGAAACAGTGAGAGACTTTATCTTCTTGGGCTCCAAATTCACTACAGAGAGTAACTGCAGCCATGAAATTAAAAGACACTTGTTCCTTGGAAGAAAAGCTATAACCAACCTACTAAGTAAGTCGCTTCAGTCATGTCCGACTCTGTGTGACCCCACAGACGGCACCCGACCAGGCTCCCCTGTCCCTGGGATTCTGCAGGCAAGAACACTGGAGTGGGTTGCCATTTCCTAGACAGAGTATTAAAAAGCAGAGACATCACTTTGCCAACAAAGGTCCGTCTAGTCAAAGCTGTGGTTTTTCCAGTAGTCATGTACAGATGTGAGAGTTGGACGACAAAGAAGGCTAAGTGCCAAAGAATTGATTCTTTTCAATTGTGGTGCTGGAGAAGGCTCTAGAGAGTTCATTGGACAGAAAGATGATCAAACAAGTCAATCCTAAAGGAAATCAACCCTGAATATTCATTGTAAGGACTGATGCTGAAGCTGAAGCTCCAATACTTTGGCCACCTGATGCAGAGCTGACTCATTGGAAAAGACCTTAATACTAGAAAAGATTGAGGGCAGGAGGAGAAAGGGCATGAGATGGTTGGATGGCATCAACTCAATGGACATGAGCTTGTGCAAACTCCAGGAGACAGTGAAGGACAGGGAAGCCTGGTATGCTCAGTTCACTGGGTTGCAAACAGGTGGATGAAACTGAGCGAATCAACAACAACAGTTTTTATCAACATATCATGTCAACTCTAATCCCTATAATCCTTATCCCCTGTCATTCAAGGATTCTGCTTCTCTGATCAAACCCTAAGTGATATAATCCCTTCCCACAAAAACCGATCAGCCTTAGAGAATAGCCTTGACGGCTGGGAGACACTGGTTGACCATATATATAGTCACCCACTGGGAAAGAACCTGTACAAATGCCCAGAATTTTTTTAACCTAAAACTTTGTGGTGTCTCGCTTTTAAATACAACTGGCCAAGAATGAGCAGACACTTAAGGATTCTTTTCCTTTCCTTTTTCCTTTACATAGAAAATTTTAAACATTCCCCAAACTAGAGAGAACAGTATAATAAAAAACCCATCAACTAGCTTCAGAAATTATCAATACATAACCAATCTTACATAACCTAAACTTTCCAATACCTCCCAATTCCATTACTTTAAATACCAGACAGCCTGTCACGCCATCCATTATCTATCTCAAAAAGATAAAGCTTTCGTTGTTTTTAAACTTTTCATTTCGAAATTAATTTGATTGATTTGTATCAGTCTTTTTAGAAGTTGTAAGAAATAGTAAAGAATTTGCAGGTGTCCTTCATAAAGATTCCCCATGTTAGTATCTTACAAAACTAAACAACAATTAACAAAATCAAAATGTTAACACTGAATTGATACTTTTATCAAATCTATGGGTTTTATTCAAATTTCATCAGCTGTCCCACAAATGTCCAATTCTTTATCCAGGATCACACTTGCATTTAGTTGCCAGGCTTCCCTGAATTCGAGAGTTCTTCAGTCTCTGCCTGTCATTCACATCCTTGACAGTTTTGCAGGGCACTGCCTAGTTACTTTGTAGACTCTCTCTCAGTTGGCTTCCCAAGTGGCACTAATGGTAAAGAATCCGCCTGCCAATGCAGGAGACACAAAGGACACAGTTTTGATCCCTGGGTTAGGAAGATCCCCTGGAGGAGGGCAAGGCAATTCACTCCAGTATTCTTGCCTGGAGAATCCCATGGACAGAAGACCCTGGTGGGCAAAGACTTGGGGTCGCAAAGACTTGGACACAACTGAAATTACTTAACATGCATGCACAGCTGGGTTTACTGAAGTCTCCTCAAGACTAAATTCAGGTTACATGTTCTGGCATCTATACATCACAAAAGTGATGCTGTGTCCTGTTCAGGGCATATCAAGAAGCACATGATGTCAATTTGTGCTGTTACTGGTGATACTAACATTGATCACCTGTTTAAATAATGCCTGCCAAGTTTCCCCATTGTAAAGTTACTGTATTTTTCCCTTGTACTTAATAAAAAAAGGTTCTTTTGGGTTTTTCCATAAGCAGCTACGGGAAAACCCGAACAACTTGCTGGCTAACCCAGGAAACAAGTTCTATAAGAAAACATGTGTGAATTGCTTTATCACAAGAAACATTAAAAGACAAGGGATTTTTAACCAGACTTTTAACCAGTGACTTTTCTTTTCAGCCAGAAAGAAAATATTTGCAATATTTATCAAACATAAATCTAATATCTCTAATAGACAAAAAAAATGTTTTAATCTTAGAGGAAAGAAAGAACAAAAGTCTTACAGAAAAATGGGCTAAAGATATATACAGATAATCCATAAAGAGATATCAACATGGCCTTTAAGCATATGAAAAGATGTTTAACTTTACTGATAATACAACTGCTTTTCAGGAAAATGGCTCTTTACTTTAACATACATAAATTTAATAGTACAGGGTATATTGAATTGCAAAATGCAATCACAGTAAGTATATGCAAAATTAGTTCCATTTTGTTGACATACAGTAACTTTTTGATAGTGCAATTTAAATGCAAATCAAAACTATACTAAGATACCACTTCTCATCCATCAGATTAGAAAAAATTCAAAACTCTGACTACATACGAAGTCTGTGAAACTGAGGGAAACAAGCACTCATACACTGCTAGAAGAAACATAAAATGGTACCACCCTCGCCATCACAGGTATTCACACTATGACCTAGCCATCCCACTTCTAGGACTTTACCCCCAGTATACACCTGAAACAATATGAAAATACCTATGTGCAAGGTTGTTCATGACAGCACTATTCACCACTGCAAAATACTGAACATTACCTAAATGTCCAAGCATAGGAAAATTAGAAACTATAGTACATTCATAAAATGGAGCATTATGGAGCAAGAAAAAAAGAGTAAGAAAGATCTCTGTCAACATAAAGCGATTTCCGCGAGATTTTTAAGTGAAGAAAGCAAGTGCAAAAGAGCAAATACACCATGCTATCTTTTGTATATGAATGGAAAATAAGACACACACACACATATGTTTCTCTTTACCAGAGAGAGAGAGATACACCAGAAAACAATGAAGTTGTTTACCTGCAAGGGGTGGGAGTGGGGAACAGTATGAATATGGGAGGGGTGACATTTCTCTTTTTCATAATTTGAGTTTTGGAAGCATATGAATGTTCATATATTCAAAATACAAAATTAAATCAAAAGAATAGGGGGAAAAACTGCAACTGAAAGCAAAGTAAAACAAATGAATTCAACTGTATTTCTAATGAATACAAATAAATACACTGAAGGCAGGAAAAAAAGAAGGTAAAACGAATACAGTATTCAATGATATATCCTCAGCCTCTGGCAGAGTGGAAGGAAAGGTGAAATCGCAAACAAATTCCATACTGGTCCTTTTTTAACAATGTGGGCAAAGCAATTCTGAAACAATTTTAGATGATATACAGAATTGAGCAAATGAGTAAGTATGCTGAGGCTTTCAAGGGGCAGAGTTCTTACTGAGGAAGAAAGGATTACAGAATGGAGAAAAGTAAAAAGAACCCTGTGGAGACAAATCTGAATTGAAAGTACTGATGTGAACTCTTGACTTCTGAAATACATATTCTAAAATACATATTATATGTTGTATGTGTGTGTGCCCAGTCATGTCTGATTCTTTTCGACCCCATGGATTGCAGCCTGCCAGGCTCCTCTGTCCATGGAATTTTCCCAGGCAAGAATACTGGAGTGGGCTGCCATTTCCTACTCCACTGGATCTTCCCAACCCAGGGATTGAACCCATGTCTCCTGCATGGCAGGTGGATTCTTCGCCACTAGCGCCACCTGAGAAGCCCATATGTGTGTACATATATGCATATTTGCACAAACCTGCATACTTCCTAAACCCTGTCTTCTGCAAAAGTCAAAGAGCAAAGACATTCTTCAGCTACAAGAATTCAAAAGCAGAAACCAAAGCTGATTGAAATTTTCTTTTTCGGCCATCATGTCTTCACAAACAGTATTTTTGTTTACATACGTATATACATACATATTTTTTTATAAAGAAAGGGACTGTAGTTTAGTCACTAAGTCATGTCTGACACTTTTGTGACCCCATGGACAGTAGCCCACCAGGCTCCTCTGTCCATGGAATTTTCCAGGCAAGAATACTTGAGTGAGTTGCCATTTCTTTCTCCTTTGAATGTAACTTTAAAAAAAAAAGCAGACATAAACTGGCAAGCATTTCAAAATCATCTTCATCCCAAGCAATACCACCCTTTTACAATTCCAAATGAAACAAAGATTCTCTCAAAGTTTATTCAAATCTCTAATTACAAAAAATGATACAAGCTTTGAAAAATACAAAATATATTAAGGACCAAGGGATATCTTTCCCCCACTCCAAGTCTCATTCTCCAGAAGTAATCGTAACAGAACGCTGGGATGTTTTTCCGGAACTTTTCTACACACAAGCACATATACAAAAAGATTTTCAAATACATACATTGTTCTACAACTTTATTTACCCAGTAATGTGTTATTGACATCCATCCACATCTATAGAAACAGATCCACTTCAGTTTTAACAGCCACATGCTATTCTACAATATGGCTGCAGCATAATTAACCAGTCCCTATTAATGGACATTAAAATTCTCTCTCCCTTTCCTTTCATCACCAAATTGCTATGCTAAGTATCCTTGTGCAACCAATGTTATTTTTATTTGTCAGAATCCCCTAAAATAGAGTCAAAGAAACCACAGTACTCAATTTTGCTAGGTACTACCAAATTGCCCTCCAAAGGAGGATACCAATTCACAGTCTACAAAGGTATAAAAGCTCTCTAGTCCCTATCTGTGCTTATAAGGAACATAATGGACACTTTTTTAGAGTCACTATGAGAATTAAGTGAAGCAGTACATAAGGTAAGGTGCTTAAAATCATGCCTGTCACTGCTTAGTGTGTGCTAAGTCACTTCAGTTATGTCCAACTCTTTGCAACCCTATGGACAGCAGCCCTCCATGGTCCTCTGTCCATGGGATTTCCCAGGCAAGAATACTGGAGTGGGATGCCATTTCCTTCTCCAGGGGATCTTCCCAACCAAGGAACTGAACCCACATCTCTTTATGTCTCCTGCACTGGTAGGTGGGTTCTTTACCACTAATACGCCCTGGGAAGCCCCAGCCATTCATTGCTCAGTAAATGGTAGTAAATATTACCTACTGAATAATAATTTTCAATCACCATATATTATGGTAACAAGTAAGTGGAAAATGGCTCTTACTTTCCTTTGAAAATCAAGGTTAATCACCATCCAAATCCTTTGACTCTTAAATAGCCAGAACTAGCCAGAGTGAGAAGTGAGTCATCTTAACAGACAGGCACTAGCTCTATACTTTAGTTCCTAATCCCAATATATCCTGGCAGATTATGCGAAAACCAAAGCAAAGTATTATCCGTGGTTCACAACAAACATTAAAGAAGAAACCCCAGACTTTCCAAATGTTACAACACATGTACAGTGTTTTACAACAGAGGCTCTCAAAGGATGGTCCAGGGACTCAGAAGCCCTTTTAGCAGGCCCACAAGGTCAGAACTATTTTGATAGTAAGACATTTCTCGTCTGTTTTCTTCTCTTCCTCTCATAGTATACAGTGGAGTCTTCTAGAGGCTAAATGACATGTGATTTTACAATACACTAAATGCAGGAGCAGTGATGGGAATCTGCGGGTCTTCTACTAAGCCAGACATTAAAGAGATATTCAAAAATGTAAAACAAGCAAGTTTTCTAAGTTTTCTTTTGTTTTGAAAATACAGTCAACTTCATTAAAATCCTTGTCAAAATGTAATTATTTATTATGGCTAAATCCTGCCATCCCTTGGTATCTGCTGTGGACTGGTTTCAAGACCCCGTCAATATTAAAAGCCACAGATACTCAAGTCCCTTATGTAAAATGGCATCTTATTTGCACAGAACCTATATACATCCTTTCATATATTTTAAATCATCTCTAGAATCTAATACAATGTAAATGTATGTTAGGCAAGAATACTGGAGTGGGTTGCCAATCCCTTCTCCAGAGGTTCCCGACCCAGAGATAGAACCCAGGTGTCCTGCATTGCAAGTGTATTCTTTACCATCTGAGCCACCAGGGAACCCCCGTAAATGTATGGAAATAGTTGTAAATAAAAGTTAAATGGTCTGTAAATAGTTGCCTTCACATTGAAAATTCAAGTTTTGCTTTTAGGAACTTTCTGGAATCTTTCCGTCCCCTGAAGATTTTTAGCCAACGGTACATAATTTCAAAAGTGATCAATTTAGTTTTTTAAGCAGTAAAATCAACAAATATAACCACATTATTTATGTGGTTATGGTTTCCTTTATACCTCTTCAGAGTCCTAAGTACATTATTTTAAAAACCCTTTTAGGAAATCTTCATAATTTTTAAGAGAGTAAAGGAGTCCTGAGACTGAAGTTTAAGAACCATGTCTATGAAATCAGCTGCTTCAAATGACAGCATAAACCAAGAGCAGTCAACCCATGGGTATTAACTAGCCCATTGCTTCACTTCTCTCTCTGTGAAGGTCAGAGGCAACCTTGAGAGGAACACCATGCCCTCACAGAAGATTTCATATGGTCTCAAGAGATGCACTCCAAGTAGAAAAGGCAAATCCAAGTGCAGGGAAAAACACGAGTGTTCCAATGAGAACAAATCAGTGATCCCTTCATGACAAAAGGGTCTAAAATAAAATCCAACCCAGCTGCCCAGCTGGCTGTCCCCAGACGTGTGCTGCCGTGTGGGGAACTCGGGATCCCTTACAAACTGTAACAGCAGAAGCTACGATGGCCACGGCGAGAGGAAGTCTGCACTGCTGAGGTCCAGGCACCAGCCTCCATCCCTGTCTCCACGGTCGCTCTGTTCTTGAGCCCTTGAACAAGCACCAGGCTCTCTGAAGAAGGAGAACTCACTGCTATCCACAAAGCAGGTCATGCTGTCTGATTAAGAACGTCCTCTGCTGTGGCATTCACATGGACCAAATGTTTTCAGGCTCAGGGCTCTGACATACAGCCCTTCCCCAAACCTCCTTGCAGAAGAAAAGGAAGAAGCAAAAGAAACAGGGATTATAACTCCCACTTAAAAAAAGAAAAATGGAAGTCATATCCAACGAGACCTTTCCCAACCCACCTCATTATCGATCCTTCTACTTTATTTATTCCAAGTCCTTGACCCACCAGTAAAGCCATTAGCCCTTGTCCAGGAATCTGCAAATGCTGATTTCAAGGCATCTCTCAAGGTTTCATGACCTTTGAGAGGATTTCGCTAGTCTTTCCACCTTCCAAGCTCATGCCCTCAGGAAGAGTCTACAACACTGCAGCAGTTCACTTGCACTTGCTGCTGGTATATTTCAGAAAACTAGCCCTAAACCCAGAGAATGCCTTTTATACACTATTTGAACACTGCCTGGGTTCAATCCCTGGTCCAGAAATTGAGATCCTGCAAGCTTTGCAGTGCGGCACATCCCCTCCCATACCCCAAAAATAAAAACTAACATCACAAAGAAGCATGGTTGAGACAGCAACTTTCCAGCAATAACCAGTTCTCCAAGCAGTTGGGCCCCTTGTCAGGGTGCTGGTAACACATGCTGCAAAACCCAGAGTTACCAGGCAGCATCAGAGGCCACGGACTCCCGGAGTCTCAACTCCAACTACTTCTGCAGTGCAATTTTAACCGTGGATCTCCCCTGGCTCCCGCCCATTGTCAGAGCTGGGTTTCCTCCAGACTTTAAAAGAATGCTGAGAACTCCCCAATACTATTTCATGAAATACCTTTTTTTTTTTTAATTTAAATCATTACACTTTTTGTTAATAAGAAAAATAAGTGATAGCAGTAACAGAATTGTATGGTAAATCAAGAAGCACCCCACATACGAAGGGCTGGGTTTGTGTAGCTTATTTTGGAAAACGGACGATTTCATCTACCTTATGACTTAAGTTTAGCTCTGATAACTTAATTAATAATTGGTCATACGGTATTTATTACAAAACTTTTCTACTCCAACTACAAAATAACTTGGCAGTCTGGTTTTATCTGTAAGATGCCCCACATCTTCCCCAATTAATGCTGTAGGATTTAAGAAAATGAAAGTTCTCTGTTTTGGACTGCATTCAAACTCTAGGTACACCTCCCAAAGGATTGAACAGAAGGAAAAGCCCAGCTTTCTAACTTGCTTGAATGAGAATTAAAGATCTATACCTTTCAATGCTGAAGTCTCCAGCATTTCATTACTTGAAAAGAATGAATTGTTTTCAACCACACATTTTACAGAAATGTCAAGGTGTTCTCACAAACTGTTGTTGTTGTTACTGTGATCATTACTTTAGGAAGCAACAAATAAAATACAATTAAGTAACTTTAAAATAGGAAATTAAATAAATTCCTCAATTATGAACCAAATAAGGACATAACAGTATTAATGGTCAAGCTATTGACTTAAGCTGTGCACTTAACCCCCTCACCTCCACCATCCCAATCCCAGGTTAATGGGTCTGGAAAAGAAGTCCTGGGGAAAAAGTCATCCTGCCTATCTCAAACAGAGCTTTTCTCCTTGACCTATAATAGCTCAATAACAATTGTTTCTTGAATACAATTCCTATGACTGTGCATACATATTATATCAACACATTTCCATAAATTGCTGTCGCATAGCCCTTTACATTGGTCCAATGCGTCCAGGCTTATAAAACATTTTCACATAAATTCTTGCCTCTAGATAGATGGTTAAGAATTAGAGATGCCTGCACAGTTATTAAAAGCAAAGCACACTATTGAACCTCAATAACCTATGCTCCTACTGTACAGTGCCTGCGTATGCTAAGTCGCTGCAGTCGTGTCCGACACTGTGCGACCCTATGGACTGTAGCCTGCCAGGTTCCTCTGTCCATGGAATTCCCCAGGCAAGAATACTGAAATGGGTAGCCATGCCCTCCTCCAGGGGATCTTCCCGACCCAGGGATCGAACCCAAGTCTCCTACATCTCTATTGGCAGGCGGGTTCTTTACCACTAGCGCCCCCTGGGAAGCATCTCAATTTCAGCCCTTCTGATACACTGTAATTAATCATCTCACTCACTCCTCTGCTCCTTAAGGATTCTTAAGCATGTACCGTTCATCTTCTTATCTACACGCCCAACAGAATCTGGACCACAGGAAGTGCTCCGTAAACACCAAGAGTCTTCCGCCTCCTGCAAGCTCAGTACTTTCCTGGCTAGGCCTCCGCTATGATCCAGATTCACACCCTCCCTGCGCCCACTCATCCCTACCTCCGCCAACTGTGGTTTCCGCAACTGCACCAAGGAAGCTTATACCCCAGGATGCAGACTTTTTTACTCCCCAGCAAAACTACCCACGACTAAACGCTTCCGCTGAAGTCTGCCCACCGGCTCTCCCCAACCCATCCTGCAGCGGGTCCAGCTCTGCCCTGCACAGCTACAGGCGATGAGCCTGGGGTCCCTTCAGCCACCCGCCGCGGCAGTTCAGGCGACGGCCAGGCGGAGCCCGTCTGCCGCGAGGTGCCCTCGGGGAGCCGCGCATCTAAGCGAAGTGCGGGGCTGGGCATCTGGGCAACACCGCGGAGATCTAGTGCAGCCACGGCCCGGGAGAGTCCGGGGAGAACTGCCCCTCTACGTCCCCGGCATACCGGACCCCGCACTGTTTGGACTCGGGCGAGAGCGATACGTACCCGAGAAGGCAGCGGTCGCAGACGACACCACGACTCCCCTTGCTCACCGTGTACGCCAAAGGATCTGAGCGGAAAAGCAGTTCTCCTGGCCGCAGCGGTGCCAACGCGCGCAGCCCGTTTCCCCTGTCGGTGGTGCTGAACTTTTCCACCTTAGACGGCTCCATCCTTGCCGAGATCGGACACCTCTGCGTCTGCCGGGACTAGCAGCTAGGGTCTCGTGGGCCACCGGGAGCCGCGCGCCTGCGCTCTGCGCGCACGTACGCCCGAGGGGCGGGGCGGGCGCGTGCGGCCTCTGAGCATGCCCAGATGGGGTCCCTTCAAGGCTGGGCGCGCCGGCCGGAGACGGGGTGTGAGCTGTTGTTTGTGCTCTCTTGACCGTTGGTTCCTAAGGCGGCGCTGCAAGGAGAGGCGGTTTTTTTCCCCGCTAACATTTTATTATGATCATTTTTCAAGGCAGACAGAAAGTTGAGAGCTCAGTGCAGTGAACACCTGTATACCCTCCACCTGGATCACACAGTTCTTAGCATTTTGCAGTTTCTGCTCATTTTCTCCCGCTATATATGTATGTTTATAATAGTGATTCAAACACTTCAAAGTAAGCTATGTTGAACCATTTGAAAATTGCAGACATCATAACGTTTCACAACTCTTTACATCATGACATGGCAGAAGTACTGTAACATGCATTTCCGCAGAATAACAGTATTCTGTAAAACAACAATATCATCAAGAAGCACAAGCTGGAATCAAGATTGCCGGGAGAAATATCAACAACCTCACATATGCAGATGACACCACTCTTATGGCAGAAAGTGAAGGGGAACTAAAAAGCCTCTTGATGAAAGGGAAAGAGGAGAGTGTAAAAGTTGGCTTAAAACTCAACATTCAGAAAACGAAGATCATGTCATCTGGTCCCATCACTTCATGGGAAATAGATGGGGAAACAGCGTCAGACTTTATTTTGGGGGGGCCTCCAAAATCACTGCAGATGGTGAATGCAGCCATGAAATTAAAAGACGCTTACTCCTTGGAAGAAAAGTTATGACCAACCTAGACAGCATATTCAAAAGCAGAGACATTACTTTGCCGACTAAGGTCCATCTAGTCAAGGCTATGGTTTTTCCTGTGGTCATGTATGGATGTGAGAGTTGGATTGTGAAGAAAGCTGAGTGTGGTATTGGAGTATTTGCACTGGTATTTGAACTGTGGTGTTGGAGAAGACTCTTGAGAGTCCCTTGGACTGCAAGGAGATCCAACCAGTCCATCCTAAAGGAGATCAGTCCTGGATGTTCTTTGGAAGGAATGATGCTAAAGCTGAAACTCCAGTACTTTGGCCACCTCATGCGAAGAGTTGACTCATTGGAAAAGACTCTGATGCTGGGAGGGATTAGGGGCAGGAGGAGAAGGGGATGACAGAGGGTGAGATGGCTGGATGGCATCACCGACTCAATGGATGTGAGTTTGAGTTAACTCTGGGGGTTGGTGATGGACAGAGAGGCCTGGCATGCTGCAATTCCTGGGGTCACAAAGAGTCAGACACAACTGAGCAACTGAACTGAACTGAACTGAAGAAAATTATTCTGATTGAGAGAGTAGCACTGCCATGTATAAAACAGATAACTAATGGGAAACTGTTATATTGCACACGGAGCTCAGTTCTCTCCTCTGTGATGACCTTGAAGTGTTGGATGGGGATTGGGGGTGGGAGGGAGGCTCAAAAGGGAAGGTATATATGTATATAAATATAGCTAATTCTTGCTATTTGTTGGATTCACGTGTTGTTTCAGCAGAAACTAACACAACATTGTAAAGCAATTATATTTCAAATTTAAATAAATTAAAAAACTGAAGCCAAGAGGTTGTCTGTCCATTCTCCTTTGGAAGATAATAGGTAATGATCATCATAATAGATAATGATACCTATTATATGACCTTGCCTGGTCTAGTCAACTTCTGAGCCTCAGTTTCTGCATCAAAAAATGGGGAAAATATATACTGCTTCCCACGCAGTGCTATTGTGGAGATTTAGTTAGAACAAGTAAAATAGCAGTGTTGGCACATAATATTTAATATGTATGTCAGTTACAACTATGATCATTATTATTTGTGCTTATTTTCAATCACTTTAAAATTATATAAAAATAAAGATACTCCAAATTTAAAAGATTTATCCTGGGAATTCCCTGGTGATCCAGTAGTTAAGACTCTGTACTTTCACTGCCAAGGGTATGGGTTCAATCCCTGGTCCAGGAACTAAGAACTCACAAGACATGCAACCAAAAAATAGTATTCTATAATAGCAAGCAGAAAGCATATTCACTTTAAGAATGGCTTTGGTAACTTTTTCTTCATAAAACAGGATTGCATTTTCTTTTTCATGACAGTGACTCTTTTAAGATTCTAAGCTAGGATTCTTGTTAAAATGTCCCACATTCTGTATTTGCCTGTTATTTTCTCCTAGTGGCATTTCCTTTGTTCTGCAGTTCCCTGCATGCCCCATAAAATTCAGGCTAGATCTAGATGTTAGAAAAATAGAGGTTTGACTTGATTCAAGTTTAAGTGTTTTTTAGTAAAAATTCACACTACAAATTATAGATTGTTCACTTCATACTGCATCAGATCGTATCAGAGCGTGCATAATATCAGGTTGTTTGCTACTAATAAAATTAAGTTTGATCAGCTGGTAAAAGTGGGGGCTGCTAAAACTCTTCCTTATAAATGTACATTTTACCTTTGCTATTAGTAAGTAAATTTTGAAGTGATATTCTCACACCCTAAGAATAGCTTGACTTTCACAACCTTGAGAGGCAAACTTCTGGCACTTCCTAAAGTAGTCTAGCAGTGGCTGTGCTGTAGTGGAAAGAGCTGTGGGTAAGGATTTCAAACCATGACTTTGAGTCCCAGTTCTGCTGTGTGAGCTCTGGTGACTTTTCCAAGCCTGTTTAATAAGGTTATAATGAAGATTATAATACCTTACAAAGTGATGAGGAGAAATCCTATGAAAGTATTTTAAAAAATCTTTAATTCACCTTACAAATATAGGGAGTCGTTATTCTGAGGTAAATCTTTTACATCTATAAGTTTAGTTTAATGCCTGAGCATTCACCAACACTGCTGGTATAATCATCTCATACCAGTACTTAGCATTAAGCATGATACATAGAAGCAACTCACAAACCTTTTACTGAACTAAATAACGTGTCATAAGGAGTTCCAGAGAACCGGGGGCTAATTGTACCATAGAATATTCCCTGTCACTAAAGCATGTGGAGTTCTCGAGAGAAACAAGATGCTGGGTTCCATACTCAGAGATGAGATGCCTTAGTCCTTCCTTTCTGGGATGTGGTTCCAGTTACCCGGACATGACCCCTTTTCCTCTAATGTATGACTTGTTCCCCTTCCCTCTGATGCAGAAAGTCAGCTGCCCCACATCTTAGAGGAATATCCTGTTCCTGCAGTCTCACTTTTTCCTAGTATGTGCATATATAAGTTTCTCATTTCCCACTGGTTGGGACTTGGCTGGTGGTGAGCCATCACCTCCCATGAAGAAAAAAGCAATATCCCAGACAATGATGCAATAAGAAAGGAAGAGCCCTACACTTCCAACTGTTCACCTAACTGGACATTTCCATGGAAGAGACAACTTGGTTAAATGACTCTTATTTTGGTCTGTGTTAAGAGAGAAAACCAATGTCACTACATCACAGCCTCTTTAGTATCTAAAGTGCAATACCTGGGCTCTGCCCATCTGGCCTTCCCATGCAGAGTTATGGAGGCACTTTTTGCTAACACATATTTCTATTTTTCTTTGTCCCCTGCTCACGTTCATTGTTCAGGAACAACAGGAGCCAGGGCAGGCAAGAAATGCCTGGAACAAGTATCAGATACTTTCACAAGAGCCAAGGGAAGTTAGGAACTCTCATCAAGCTGCCTATACCACAAGAGGTCATCTATGCTTCCAGAAAAGCTCAGTGTCCAAGAGGCTATGCACAAGAGATCTCTGTTTTGGCCCATACATGGCAACATGGAGTCAAAACTTTTATCTCAGAAGCAGATGCTGGGCATCAGAAAGATAGCTACAAAGCAAAATACATGGGCACAGTTTCAGGGGTGCAAACTTCCATCTTCCTGCAATCTTAAATAATGCATTGCTCATAATTAGCATGTGGAGATTTGACAGATGAATGAATGGCAGGGCTCAGTCCCTATTCTTGTTGTTGTTTCATGAAACTGGGTGTGATGCTGTGTGCCTGTGAGCAGTACACTGGCAAGAGAAGGCATGGGCTCCTCAATTGAAGGTTTAAGGCTCAGAAAGAATGTAGGATTTAAGTTTGGGGGATTCTTTGTTGTTTGGGGGTATTTTTGGCTGCACTGGGTCTTTATTGCAGCACAAGGGGCTCTTTGTTGGGGCCACTTGGGCTTTTACAGTTGTGGCACAAAGGTTTATTTGCTCTGTGGCATGCGGGATCTTAGTTCCCCAGCCAAGGACTGAACCCACATCCCCTGCATTGCCACATGGATTCTTAATCACTGGACTACCAGGGAAGTCCAAGAATTTCAGTTATTGAGATGCTATGTGAAACCAAGATAACTCAGTGTTGAGCCACAGAATGTAAAGTTGGAATGAGTTAAATAATTCCTGATTTGAGTTTAGAGTACCGAGCCTAATGTTGAGGATCTTTGGGACCCAACTGTGAACAACAAGAGGGTTTCGAGAATTGGAAAGTAGCCTACCCCCTGCAAAGCATCTTTCTCACCAAATAGGTCACCCACTGTCCCATGCTTGACCAGTGGACACAGACTAAGGAAACTTCATACTCAGAGTCCTTCACTTAAAAAGCCCCTTTCCAAGGCTCTTAGTTTTCCTCAGTGAACAAAGGAAGGAAGCAGGAGTCTCAGGCACATAGGAGCCATGGAGTACTGGGGCTCATCCTCTATTTCCTGGTGGCAGGCTTGAGACTGTCAGCAGTCCCTCCACATCCACATCTTCGATCCCAAGGAGAAAAGGCTAAATGAGTCACTGCTTGGGATCACTATGATCCAGACTTCACTCACCAGTCCAAGACCAACCTGGCAGAGACAGGGTTCAGGGAATGGGGAGGACCAGGTACTTCATGGAACTGGACCTGGGGCAGTGTGGAGGGAGATCAAAGGGCTGGAGCCCCAAGGGGCTTGCCTTCAGGTGAGAAGCACAGCCAGTACAAAATAATGCAGAGGAAGTTAGAGACATGGAATCACCAATTAGTTAAGAGAATGAAAGAAAAAAATTCAAACTACTGCTAATGAAAAAAAAAAAAAACATTTTAGGCAACCATGTTAGAGGGAAGACTGAATTATCTTTTCACCCTCACTATAGAAATTGATAATGTTATATTATGATATTATAATATAAACTTGTTCTCTGGGCTCAGAATTAGTTTGGGGTAACATGGCTAATGCCCAGTTGTGGATGTTTCTGGTGATGGAAGTAAAGTTCGATGCTATAAGGAACAATATTGCATAGGAACCTGGAATGTTAGGTCCATGAATCAAACAGGAGGTCAAACAGGAGATGGCAAGAGTGAACACCAACATTTCAAGAAGCAGAAAACTAAAATGGACTGGAATGGGCAAATTTAATTCAGATGACCATTATATCTACTACAGTGGGCAAGAATCCCTTAGAAGAAATGGAGTAGAGCCTCATAGTAAACAAAAGAGTCCAAAATGCAGTACTTGGGTGCAATCTCAAAAATGACAGAATGATCTCTGTTCATTTCCAAGGCAAACCACAGAGTATCACAGTAATCCAAGTCTATGCCCCAACCACTAATGCCAAAGAAGCTGAAGTTGAGTGGTTCTATGAGGACCTATAATACCTTCTAGAACACCAAAAAAAGATATCCTTTTCATCATAGCGGACTGGAATGCAAAAGTAGCAAGTCAACAGATACCTGGAGTAACAGGCAAGTTTGGCCTTGGAGTACAAAATGAAATAGAGCAAAGGCTAATAGAGTTTTTCTCAAGAGAACACACTGGTCATAGCAAACACCCTCTTCCAACAAAACAAGAGACAACTCTACACATGAACATCACCAGATGGTCAATTCTGAAGTCAGATTGATTATATTCTTTGCAGCCAAAGATGGAGAAACTCTATACAGTCAGCAAAAACAATACCAGGAGCTGACTGTGGCTTAGACCATGAACTCCTAATTGCCAAATTCAGACTTAAATTGAAGAAAGTAGGAAAACCACTAGGTAACTCAGTTATGACCTAAATCAAATGCCTTATGATTGTACAGTGCAAGTGACAAATAGATTCAAGGGATTAGATCCGAGATTGCCTGAAGAACTATGGACAGAGGTTCATGACATTGTACAGGAGGCAGTGATCAAGACCATCCCCAAGAAAAAGAAATGCAAAAAGGCAAAATGGTTGTCTGAGGAGGCCTTAAATAGCTGAGAAAAGAAGAGAAGCGAAAGACAAAGGAGAAACGGTATGGACCTAATGGAAGCAGAAGATATTAAGAAGAGGTGGCAAGAATACAGAGAAGAACTATACAAAAAAGATCTTAATGACCCAGATAACCACAATGGTGTAATCACTAACCTAGAGCCAGACACCCTGGGAGGCAAAGTCAAGTGGGCCTTAGGAAGCATCAGTACAAACAAAGCTAGTGAAGGGGATGGAATTCCAGGTGAGCTATTTCAAGTTCTAAAAGGCGCTGTTAAAGTGCTACACTCAATATGCCAGCAAATTTGGAAAACTCAGCAGTGGCCACAGGACTGGAAATGGTCAGTTTTCATTCCAATCCCAAAGAAAGGCAATGCAAAGAATGTTCCAACTACCACACAATTGCACTCATCTCACATGCTAGCAAAGTAATGTTCAAAATTTTCCAAGCAAGGCTACAATGGTACGTGGACTGAGAACTTCCAGAGGTTCAAGCTGGATTTAGAAAAGGGAGAGGAAGCAAAGATCAAATTGCCAATATCCTTTGGATCATCAAAAAAGCAAGAGAGTTCCAGAAAAACATCTACTTCTGCTTTATTGACTACACCAAAGCCTTTGACTGTGTGGATCACAACAAACTGTGGAAAATTCTTCAAGAGAAGGGAATGCCAGACTACCTTACTCACCTACTCAGAAATCTGTATGCAGGTCAAGAAGCAACAGTTAGAACTGGACATGGAACAAAAGACTGGTTCCATATTGGGAAAGGAGTATGTCAAAGCTGTATATTGTCACCCTGATTATTTAACTTATATGCAGAGTACATCATGCGAAATGCTGGGCTGGATGAAGCACAAGCTGGAATAATGCTGGGAGAAATATTCATAACCTCAGATACACAGATGACACCACCCTTATGGCAGAAAGCGAAGAACTAAAGGGCCTCTTAATGAAAACGCAAGAGGAGAGTGAAAAAGCTGGCTTAAAACTCAACATTCAAAAACAAAGATCATGGCATCTGGTCCCATCACTTCATGGCAAATAGATGGGGCAACAGTGGAAACAATAACAGACTTTATTGGGGGGGGCTCCAAAATCACTGCAGATAATCACTACAGCCATAAATTAAAAGACGCTTGCTCCTTGGAAGAAAGTGAACTGAGTGAAGTCGCTCAGTTGTGTCCAACTCTTTGCAACCCCATGGACACCAGGCTCCTCTGTCTATGGGATTTTCTAGGCAAGAGTACTGGAGTGGGTTGCTATTTCCTTCTCCAGGGAATCTTTCCCACCCAGGGATCGAACCCAGGTCTTCAGCATTGTAGACAGACGCTTTACCATCTGAGCCACCAGGGAAGTCCCACCTTGGAAGAAAAGCTATGACAAACCTAGACAGCATATTAAAAAGCAGAAACATTACTTTGCCAACAAAGGTCCGTCTAGTCAAAGCTGTGGTTTTTCCAGTAGTCATGTATGGATGTGAGAGTTGGACTATAAAGAAAGCTGAGCACCGAAGAAGTGATGCTTTTGAACTGTGGTGTTGAAGAAGACTCTTGAGAATCTCTTGAACTGCAAGGAGATCAAACTAGTCAATCCTAAAGGAAATCAGTCTGACAGACAATGAGATGGTTGAATGGCATCATGGACTCAATGCACATGAGTTTGAGCAAGCTCTTGGAGCTGGGGATAGACAGGGAGGCCTGGCATGCTGCAGCCCATGGGGTCGCAAAGTCGGACACAACTGAGTGACCGAACTGAACTTTTGCTGGATTTTTTGGTGTTTGTGGTATTTATCAGCTTTTAAAAATTTATATTTGTTATACTTTTTCTTATTCCAAATATGCCCTCTTGTACTTATATTTGTATTCATTGTTTTGTATCCTTTTTCTTAAAAAAGATCCCTCTACTCAAAAGAACTGAGAGCAGGGACTCCAAGAGAATTCATAGCTTCACTCTTGATAATAGTCAAAAGGTATTATAGAAATAACATAAGCGTCCATGTCCAGATGAATGGATAAACAAAATGTAGTCTATACACACAATGGAATATTACTCAACCTTTAAAAGTAATGAAATTTGAACATGTTACAGTGTGAATGAAACTTGAAAGCATTATGCTAAGTGAAACAAGCCAGACACAAAATAACAAACACTATGAGTTCACTGATGTGAGGTCCATGAAGTAGGGGCCAGGGGAGGGGAGAAATGGAAAATTCATTTAATGGATATACAGTTTCTATTTGGGATGGTGAAAAAGTTTGGAAAAATATAATGGTGATAGTATCACAACAATGTGAATACACTTAGTGTCACAGAATTGAAGGTTAAAATGGTTAAAATGGCACATGTGTGTGTATGTGTGTATTTTTTCTTACTACTATATCTATTCCATAGTTTTAAAAAGACGGCTCCCTAAAGTTGTTTAAACTTTAGGCCCACGAACTCAGATCTGTTCCTACCAATGGAATATACAATTCCATAATAATACAAATATCACGTCCTAAAATGAAAATCATGTAGTTGGTAACAGAAAGATTAGGGGTTTTTCCCCCCTCTCCTCTTAATAAAAAAGATTTATCAAAGTATTAGGAAATAGGAAGTTCTGCTCTTCAGAATTCCTAAATGATAAATCACAAGCATCAGATTCCATCCAGATTTCCTATTCAAAGACCACTCAGAAACTGTAAAGGTGGTTGATCATACTATAAAGTTCCCTAGGAGGGACCACATTATGGTTTAGATGTATTAGAAAAACAAAAGCTCAGAATCCCTAAGCTCTCAATCTTGTCCTGCTCTCAAGAAATTCTTGTGGGAGTTTCTCTTGTATGAAAACAGTAAAAGAAAAGGTTTATTTTAAAGAGAACTGAAGGATGTTATGAGAGGCTCATGATATATAGTAAAGGTTTCTATACCATAAATTATAAGGAAATCCTGGGTGAGATATTTCACCTGACCTTCTTTCTCAGAGTTTTGGAGAAGATTTGATGTTTCCAATAAAGAGCCTTAAAAATATGCTTTAAGCGACCCCATAGACGGAAGCCCACCAGATTCCCCCGTCCGTGGGATTCTCCAGGCAAGAACACTGGAGTGGGTTGCCATTTCCTTCTCCAATGCATGAAAGTGAAAAGTGAAAGGGAAGTCGCTCAGTTGTGTCCAACTGTTTGCAACTCCATGGACTGCAGCCTACTAGGCTCCTCTATCCATGGGATTTTCCAGGCAAGAGTACTGGAGTGGGGTGCCATTGCCTTCTCCAAGAGGTAAGTTAAGTAGTAGCTATAAATCCTTAATACAGAATTACCCAGCAATTTTCATAATAAACTGAAGGAACATTTAACCAAGAATTGCTGAATTATTTTAAAAGTCTATAATTAATACATATCTCCTCAGGTAACTAGAATTCCTCATTCAAGCCTATATAATGGTGCAAATAATATATTCACAGGTCATGGAATTAAAAATCCCTTCCTCTTTCACTAATCCAAAGGCCCATACTTGTGGATTGGAAGTCACCAACCACAGTCATCACTTTCAGTCAGTTCAGTTGCTCAGTCGTGTCCAACTCTTTGCAACCCCGTGGACTGCAGCATGCCAGGCTTCCCTGTCCATCACCAACTCCCGAAGTTTGCTCAGACTCATGTCCAAATCCGTGATGCCATCCAACCATCTCATCCTCTGTCATCCCCTTCTCCTCCTGCCCTCAATCTTTCAGCATCAGGGTGTTTTCCAATGAGTCAGTTCACATCAGGTGGCCAAAGTATTGGAGATTCAGTTTCAGCATCAGGGCTTCCAATGAGTATTTAGGACTGATTTCCTTTAGGATTGATTGATCTCCTTGCAGTCCAAGGGATTCTCAAGAGTCTTCTCCAACATCACAGTTCAAAAGCATCAATTCTTCAGTGCTAGAAGCATGCTAATTTGTAATAGTTAAACTCAGAAGAGTCTCTGTATTAATATAGGAATGGGATGTTATTGATGAGTGCCATTAAGAGAGTATTTATATTAGAACTCTGGATTAAAAGTAATAGAATTCCATCCCAAACTAGTTTAAACAAAATAGGAAATGGATTGGTGCTGAGAGCCAGCACGGGAGATCCCACCCATGACAAGGTCATGCGGAGGAGACCTGACAAGGAAGGTGGATCAGGACTCAAGGGACTCCCTGGACCTGCTCAAGCATCTACCCCAAATCAAAATCTGTCTGTCTACTGTATACTATATTATGCCTTTCACCAACTCGTTTGACATTAACAGGGGGCTATCCCCGACCACCTTTCTCTGGAGAAAATCAACTTAGGGCTCTAGTTGATAAGTCTCCTGGGCATGAAAGGAGCATTTCAATTCAAACCCCCCTGTTAGCATTCTAGCTTGCTTGGCAGGTTTATCCAGACTCTTGCAACTATGCATATGCTTGTTCACAACATCCCAACCATGACACAAGAAGCCTAAGCATTCTAAAATTATAGAGCCCTTTGAGGGGTGAAAAAGTTTTATTAAAGTAATACTGGTGAAGGGTTTCATTGTTGAGCCAATGCTTGCTGCCAAGTTCCCATATCCCTTATCCATTCTGTGCCCGGGAGTGCATTGGTTAATATAGTTGGAATGTAAGAAAAACAAGTAGTAGCCTTGGTATTAACCACATCAGACCTTTGAGCTAATAAGTTCTTTTTTGTTGTTGTTGTAACCCACTGCACCTTTGCTCCATGAGAATGTAACTTTGTTTAGTACTTTCTGAGGCTGACACAGATTAGAGGTATAAAGAAAAAACACTTCAAGGGAAAACAAGTTTTCTGGTTGATCAACCTTTATCAAAAAAGAGTCATAAAATATCAACAGGCCTCCAAGGCCAGAAGATAATGTACACAACATAGGACGCTTGTTTATGGGAAAGGTATGCAGAAAAAAATCCTGGTTTCGCTAAGGGCAAAACTGCTGGAGTGTTTGAGCTGACTCTGCATGAGCTTGCATCTTTCATTTTCCTCTATGTACAAGCCAGGGTATAAAAGCCCCTTTTGAGAACAAAGTTACGGGCCTCGCTCACTGAAGCTTGGTCTCCCCGTGTCATTCATTCCTTCGCCAATGCCTTTCATGCTGAGGATATCCCAGGACTCTGCGGGGGCTGGACCCCGGCAGATTGGCTTCAGACATTTCCTTGGCTTTGAACATGTCTGTGGCTTCAGGTGGGCTTACCTGGTGGCTCAGTCAGTAAAGAATTGACCTACAATACAGGAGACCACCTGCAATGCAGAATATTGGGGTTCAATTTCTGGGTCGGAAAGATCCCCTGAAGAAGGAAATGGCAACTCACTCCAGTATTCTTGCCTAGGAAATCCCAAGAGGAGCCTGGCAGGGTACAGTCCACAGAGCTGCAAGAGTTGGACATGACTTGGCAGCTAAACCACTACCATCATGACTTTGGGTATAGCTGGGGCCAGGGGTTTGAATATCAGAATGATGTCTCCCTATTTCCATAGTTTCTCATGTTGACTTCATTTTTTAGAAGATTCTCCTTATGTGGTGGGTAAAAAAGAAATTTTTCTCCCTATAGGAAATAAACACACTGTCAGATAATTATCGAATATTCAGTTCAGTTCAGTTCAGTCACTCAGTTGTGTCCAACTCTTTGCGACCCCAAGAACCACAGCAAGCCAGGCCTCCCTGTCCATCACCAACTCCCGGAGTTTACCCAAATTCATGTCCACTGGGAGAAGGCAATGGCAACCCACTCCAGTACTCTCGCCTGGAAAATCCCATGGATGGAGGAGCCTGGTAGGATGTAGTCCATGGGGTCGCTGAGAGTCGGACATGACTGAGCGACTTCACTTTCAATTTTCACTTTTCACTTTCATGCATTGGAGAAGGAAGTGGCAACCCACTCCAGTGCTCTTGCCTGGAGAATCCCAGGGACAGGGGAGCCTGGTGGGCTGCCGTCTGTGGGGTCGCACAGAGTCGGACACGACTGAAGCGACTTAGGAGCAGCAGTAGCAGCAGCAGCATGTCCATTGAGTCAGTGATGCCATCCAGTCGTCTCATCCTCTGTCATCCCCTTCTTCTCCTGCCCTCAATCTTTCCCAGCATCAGGGTCTTTTCAATGAGTCAGCTCTTCACATCAGGTGGCCAGAGTACTGGAGTTTCAGCTTCAACATCAGTCCTTCCAAAGAACACCCAGAACTGATCTCCTTTATGATGGACTGGTTGGATCTTCTTGCACATAGTTAAATCCTTCTATCATGTGCACGCAAACCAAGACCCAGATAAGTAACTTGCTAAATGCTCTTCTACACTTCAGTAATGAGAGAACAAATGGTAATATTCCACAATAACAAAGAACTTTTTTTTTTAAACCCTGCTAATATACAGCAAGACTATTTTATTCCCGATCACCTTCTGCATTTACGCTGACTGCGTCCTTATATACTCTACAGAGAAAAATATCTATTTTCTTAATGGAAATTTATCAATATTCTAAAACAAACACACAAGATTCATAAATACCACTGAAAAAGGATCTCCTGTTGTAAGCTCTTAGCTCTCCTAGAAAACTTTAGCCACCATGATCTTCAGTTCAGTTCAGTTGCTCAGTCGTGTCCGACTCTTTGCGACCCCATGAATTGCAGCATGCCAGGCCTCCCTGTCCATCACCAACTCCCAGAGTTCACTCAAACTCATGTCCATCAAGTTGGCGATGCTATCCAGCCATCTCATCCTCTGTCGTCCCCTTCTCCTCCTGCCCCCAATCCCTTCCAGCATCAGTCTTTTCCAATGAGTCAACTCTTCGCATGAGGTGGCCAAAGTACTGGAGTTTCATCTTTAGCATCATTCTTTCCAATGAACACCCAGGACTGATCTCCTTTAGAATGGACTGGTTGGATCTCCTTGCAGTCCAAGGGACTCTCAAGAGTCTTCTCCAACACCACAGTTCAAAAGCACCAATTCTTCGGTGCTCAGCTTTCTTCACAGTCCAACTCTCACATCCATACATGATCACAGGAAAAACCATAGCCTTGTCTAGACGGACCTTTGTTGGCAAAGTAATGTCTCTGCTTTTGAATATGCTATCTAGGTTGGTCATAACTTTCCTTCCAAGGAGTAAGCATCTTTTAATTTCATAGCTGCATTCACCATCTGCAGTGATTTTGGAGCCCCCAAAAATAAAGTCTGACACTGTTTCCACTGTTTCCCCATCTGTTTCCCATGAAGTGATGGGACCAGATGCCATGATCTTCGTTTTCTGAATGTTGAGCTTTAAGCCAGCTTTTTCACTCTCCTCTTTCACTTTCATCAAGAGGCCTTTTAGTTCCTCTTCACTTTCTGCCATAAAGGTGGTGTCATCTACATATCTGAGGTTATTGATATTTCTCCCGGCAATCTTGATTCCAGCTTGTGCATCTTCCAACCCAGTGTTTCTCATGATGTACTCTGCACAGAAATTAAATAAGCAGGGTGACAATATACAGCCTTGACATACTCCTTTTCCTATTTGGAACCAGTCTGTTGTTCCCTGTCCAGTTCTAACTGTTGCTTCCTGACCTACATACAGGTTTCTCAAGAGGCAGGTCAGATGGTCTGGTATCCCCCATCTCTTTCAGAATTTTCCACAGTTTATTGTGATCCACACAATCAAAGGCTTTGGCATAGTCACTAAAGCAGAAATAGATGTTTTTTTTTGAAACTCTCTTGATTTTTCCATGATCCAGCGGATGTTGGCAATGTGATCTCTGGTTCCTCTACCATGATCTTACCTAGAGCTAATTGTATGGGCAGCTGTTTTCCTTTTTTAGTGAAACATTTTCTTCAGAGACACCAGGCCATGTTCCCAATATTGCATTTGAACATTCTAATAAACTCACCAGGTTTGGGGTATTCAAATGAATCGAATGACCCTTCCCACCAGCAAAAATAAAAGTCCTTTTGGCAAAATATCTTTGAAAGTGCTTAACCCCAAATTACGTAGTACTGGACCTTTGCATCATTAGGAATCACTCCATCTTTGGCACATTCTTATCAGAATTTAAATGACTTGACTTTCTAACACATGCTTCAGTTATTCCAACCATTCTTCTTCCTATTACTTTCACATTCCTTGACTCTTCAGCAAGTTTGGGTCCATAGAGAGGCAGGTGCTAAGAAAAGATTAGCCATGTAAAACCTTTTTAAGAGAAGGGAGCAGAAGGCAGGAAGGGCTTCAGACTGTGACTGCAGGGTGATCTATGGGAAGAGAGAGGAAAGGCAGGAAGATTGGATAGAAGTCCCCAAACACAGCAAAATTCAAAGAAAGTTTTAGTTAGTTCAATAGGGAGCCCTTAAGTCAAAATTGCCCTCTGAAAATATATTTGTCTTCTAAATGTTTTTATTTGGCTGCACCAGGTGTTAGCTGCTGCATGCAAACTCCTAGTTGTGGCATGGGGTATCTAGTTCCCTGACCAGGAATCGATCCCAAGTCCCCAGATTGGGAGCGCAGAGTCTCCATTACTGGACCACCAGGAAAACCCTCAAATTGCCCTTTGGAGTACTGTGTGTCATCAGATGGGGACTTCCTCAGTACTTCCACCATGCTTAGTCTGGGAGCAGCCTGTAAGAAGTGTGGCCTTTGGCATAGATAGTGGGAGACTGAAGGAGTAAGAAGCTGGGGACAACAGTCAAATTGCTCCCCACATAGATGTGGCCCCCCCAATCACTGTCTTTAGGCTGCATCCATCCCATCTGAAAGACAATGAATATCAGACTAATTTCTCACTAACAGAAATCATTCACACACACAGATCTAATAGCTAATGTCCTCAAACACAACTTTCACTTTCTATTAATCTCTTTGTCCTTTTCCTCCATTGCTCTAGTCCCAATGACACAGTATTATAGAATAAAATGATACAACTGTAAATTCTATTTCCATTCTTAGTTAGACCCTCTGTATTAGTCTTTCCTAAACTCCCCAATTGCCCATAGCACTTGACAAATCTTGGTCATTCTCAAATCCCCTCTTCCATTCCACCAGAAGTGACACTGCCTGGTATTTCTCAAGAGCATACACCAGTTGTGGTTTATTGGCAAGTCGTGTCTGACTCTTGCAATCCCATGGGCTGTAGCCTGCCAGGCTCCTCTGTCCATGGGATTCTCCAGGCAAGAATATTGGAGTCAGTAGCCATTTCTTTCTCCAGGGGATCTTCCTAACCCAGGAACTGAACCCGGGTCTCCTGCATTGCAGGCAGATTCATTACCAACTGAGCTACGAGGGAAACAAAATACAGGGAAAGAGTAACGAGAATGGTGATTTGTTTTTTGTAATACTAACAGCTAACATTAATTGAGTGCCTAATATTTGTCAGACACCATCCTAGGCAGTTTGTGCAAGTAAACTTATAAATCCTCTTTCTTCCCATCAGGAGACACCATGTAGAGATTAAGGAGCTATGCAGCTAAGGTCTCTTGTGAGGAGCAGACATTCTGGCTCAGAGAATGTGTGAGAGAGAGAGGGAGAGAGAAATTCAGTGTCAAGACTGAAAGCTCAGGGTTCTAAGTAATGAACAAGGAACCATCATTGGCATAACCCAGCCTCAGACCTGGGAGTCCTTCTTTTTTCATTGGCAGGTCCTGTTAGCTTCATGTGCATTATTTCAGGTTGATCCTTCCTGTCCCCAGGTTCTCCCAGTTAAAAGGCATTAATTCATCTTTTGCTCCCTGCGTACATCTGTGTCAGCACCCATACCCAACTCTTTTTACCTAGTTTCCACAAAATGTGCTTTTCTGGTCTTTTGACATCATACCATTTCTTAAAAACATCAGCTAATTCTTCTGAGCTTTATTTATTTAACATGTCTTTCTCAGCTGACTTCATTCTTATAACCTAGTAACATGTTTAGTCTTCCCAGGTAGCGCTAGTGATAAAGAATCTGCCTGCCAATGCAGGAGGCATAAGAGATGTGGGTTTGATCCCTGGCTGAGGAAGACCCCCTGGCGGAGGGAACAGCAACCTACTCCAGTATTCTTGGCTGCAGAATCCTGTGCACAAAGGAGCCTGGCGAGCAGGCTACAGGACATGGGGTCGCAGAGAATCTGACAGGACTGAATCCTTTTTAAGATGATGCTGTTAAAGTGCTGCACTCAATATGTCAGCAAATTCAGAAAACTCAGCAGTGGCCAAAGGACTAGAAAATTCCAATCCCAAAGAAGGGCAATACCAAAGAATCTTCTAACTACCATACAATTGTGCTCATTTCACATGCTAGCAGGTAATGCTCAAAATCCATTCAAGCTAGCCTTCAGCAGTGTGTGAACCAAGGACTTCCAGAGGTACAAGCTAGATTTAGAAAAGGCAGAGGAATCAGAGATCAAATTGCCAACATTCACTGGATCATAGAAAAAGCAAGGGAATTCCAGAAAAATATCTACTTCTGCTTCATTGACTACACCAAAGCCTTTGACTGTGTGGATCTCAACAAACTGTGGACAATTCTGAAAGAAATGGGAATACTGGACCACCTTTTCTGCCTCCTGAGAAACCTGTACGCAGGTCAAGAAGCAACAGTTAGAACTGGATACAGAACAATGAACCAATTCAAATTGGGAAAGTAATACATCAAGGCTGTATACTGTCACACTGTTTAACTTATATATACAGAGGGCATGGGTGTGTGCCCAGTCGCTTCAGTCATGTCTGACTTTTTTGACTCTATGGACTGTAGCCTGCCAGGCTCATCTGTCCATGGGATTCTCCAGGCAAGAAAACTGGAGTCGGTTGCCATGCCCTCCTCCAGGGGTTCTTCCACACCCAAGGATTGAACTTATCTCCTGAAACTCCTACACTGCAGGCAGATTCTATATCGCTGAGCCACCTGGAAAGCCCTATATGCAAAGTATGTCATGGACTGGAGGAATCATAAGCTGGAATTAAGATTGCCAAGAGAAACATCAACAACTTCAGATATGCAGACACCACCACCCTTATGGCAGAAAGCAAAGAGGAACTAAAGAGCCTCTTGATGAGAGTGCAAGAGGAGAGTGAAAAAGTTGGGTTAAAACTCAACATTTAAAAAACTAAGATCATGGCATCTGGTCCCATCAATTCATAGCAAATAAATGGGGAAACAATGGAAAGAGTAACAGATTTTGTTTTCTTGGGCTCTAAAATTACTGCAGATGGTGACTGCAACCATGGAATTAAAAGACGCTTGCTTCTTGGAAGGAAAGTTATGACAAAGCTAGACAGCATTTTAAAAAGCTGAGACATCACTTCACCAACAATGTCCCTATAGTCAAAGCTATGATTTTTCCAGTAGTCACATATGGATGTGAGAATTGGACCATAAAGAAGGCTGAGCCCCGAAGAATTGATGCTTTCAAATTGTGGTGCTGGAGAAGACTCTTCAGAGTCCCTTGGACTGCAAGGAAATCAACCCTGAATATTCATTGAAACGACTGATGCTAAAGCTCCAATACTTTGGCCACCTACTGCTGGGAAAGACTGAAGGCAAAAGAAGAGGGCAGCAGGGACAAGATGGTTAGACAGCATCACTGACTCAATGAACATAGTTTGAGCAAACTCCAGGAGATAGTGAAGGACAGGAAAGCCTGGAGTGTTGCAGGTCACAGGGTCACAAACAGTCAAACACGACTTAGCAACTAAACAACCTATTTAAATATCTCATCTTAAAAAAAATAAACTAAGAACTATAGGGACCCACCCTACACCTCGACTTCTTTTTCTTCCCCTTTACAGCCAAGTTTACAACAAAGCACACACTCCCACCATCAGGGTTCTGGCTCCACCAGTTATCTGAAACTGGCCTAACTGATAATTACATTGGTTATAATTTTAGTTAACTGACCTCTCCAGAGGCTTTGGTTACTATTGACTTCCTTGTGTTTTTACTGTGCAACAAGGCTAACTTTAATTCAAAATTCTTGGGGCACCTGTTACCATGAGCAACTATCCCCACATATTAAGCTTCATTAATTACTTTATCTTTTAGTGAATACATAATTGTTAATTTCTTTTCTTAAACTCTGTATTATATCAACATTTACCACTACCACTCCTGCTGCTGCTAAGTCACTTCAGTCGTGTCTGACTCTGTGACCCCATGGATTGTAGCCTGCCAGGCTCCTCTGTCCACAGGATTCTCCAGGCAAGAATACTGAAGTGGGCTGCCATGCCCTCCTCCAGGAATGTTCCCAACCCAGGGCCTGAACCCGCCATCTCTTACATCTCCTGCATTGGCAGGAAGGTTCTTTATCACTAATGCCACCTGGGAAGCCCCACCACTCCTGATAATAACCCTGATAAATGACACTATTACTCATTAGGAAACCAAGGCCTTAGAAGAATCTATGGTGAAATAAATGTTTTAAAGAAGATTAATATAGCAGTAATAAACAAGATGTAATGAAAATGAGAAGTAGGTAAGTTTCAGAAGAAATTTAGACTTAAGGCACAGGACTGAGAAGGAAGACTGAAAGACATTATGAAGATCAGGCAGATTATGTAATAGCAGGATAGGAATTGCAAGAGAAAAAAGGATTCAGGGTTTCTAGCTGGACTGAAATGTAAACCAACGACAATAGCAGGAAAGTCAGGAAGAAACGGTTTTGCTAAGTATTATCACTAATGTGCCTTACAGTGAGTTACTAATAATATGTCTTAGGTATTATGAAGGGTTATATATAACACCAAAGAAATCCAACAGAGGAGATTAGATATGCCTCAGGTAAAATCTAGAAGCTTCTTCAAAGAGCTAAGAAGATAGATATTTTTAATTCCATTTAGGTTTATGTAAAAGTCTTAACTTCAGATGTTCTTGATGGAACAAAAATGCATGAAACTTTTGAATAACAGACTGAATAACTCATTGAAGTACATCGACTATACAAGACAGAATTTAGAGTGAGTAAGTCAGGGTCAGTTTTATGTTTGAACAGATAGAAACAAAAAGTCACAAAATCCTATTACTTAAAATATTTTAATTTCTAAAAAAGTTTAAACCATATTAAAAGTTAAATAACTGTACAGTACAGTTCATTTCAATAAACTGAAAAGTAAAACAAACCAATTAAATCAGTTTACTTTCCACGTTTATATACACTCTTCTGCTCCCCCAGGAGGATATAAAAATCGACAGTGAAAATGGAAAATTTAAATACAGCATATGCTATAAGGCCAAAAGAATTTCTAAAACTGAATTTCACCTAGTAATACCCTATAACTACTAGTACGCTTACAACAGATAGGAATTTAAAACAAAACAAATCCAATTTTATTAAATCCACAATTAACAGACGGTTTCATTTCATTCATTTGAATAAAACAGCAACCACTGTTTATCCAACACACCATTATCAGTGGCAGAAGAAATGATCTGCCTAGTTGTGCAAAACAAGAACAGTTATCTTCTGAAAGGATGTGAGCTTTTCAAACTCAGTTCTTTTTCATTTGTGTCATAATTTTCAAAATAATAAGCAGCTCCAGTTAATGTCTCAGCAGTCCACTTCACTATGTGAGTGTATCCTCCATGAATTCATCATATAGCCACTTACAAGTATCATCTTCTGAACATTCTATGGTTTCAAAAAGGCGCTGAAAGTCTTCAGGGTACATATCTACTACTCTCACATCTTTAGGTTTTTTTATTTGCTTCAATATATACACTGCATCAATTGGACTCAATGAACTGCAAAATAAACACAAAGTAAATCTGCTTAAATATTTTTCATAACAAAACTGGCAGTGAATGCTGACAGAGGTGGTTTCTAAGCCCAATTTTAAATGTCTAACAATATATGTAAATTAATCCTATTAAGTTTAAGAGCCTGCATATTATATATAGCTTTACCTATGTCTATTCCTAAAGTTTCATGGCTTGCCTGCAATGAAAAGAGCAGATTTAGGCTTTAACATGTTCTAATCAGTTCTTAAGAAAAACAATAGTTTAACATTTGTCCTTCAAAATATTCTTCTGCCCACCTGTTTCATCTTTTAACTCTCTTTGCAAAAAAATTAACTCCATTTATGTTTATGTAGAAGTTCAGTAAGTATACAAACAGCAGGAACTACTGTCTGTTTTCAAAGAGGAAATAATTTTTCCCATTTTTGTGTAAATATTACTGTGAATAAATTAGAAGCAGATAATAAACTTATAATTTATAATTATAAATTATAAATAAATAAGCACTGCCTTATTCTGTATTGGTCTAGCGAGAAACCACCAGTGAGCCTCTGACAATAACAAGTAAACAATTGTAGTAAAATGTTTTGGTGGAAAATATTTCCGATACTTTTCTGACTGTGAATGGAATCCTGGTCACGGGTATAAACATCCTTGCAGTTCATAGGATCTCCAAAGCTTTAGGTAGAAATACAGAGTATGACCCACAGTAGGAGAACTAGGGTGGTATAATGATTTGTGCCTACTTTGGTTAGGAAACAGAACCACCAAGGACAGGCAATGACAAGATGTAGCAGGTGGGTATGCCACCACTAATGCCAGTGGCCAAGGAGCCAGTTCTTCATGTAGATTAATCTCAACAAAGATAAAACAAATTTTAAGCATCCCTAGTTGTTTTTTCAAACAAGGGGGAAAAAAATTAAGCTCAGGACAGCTTAATTGGAAAATTAAGAAAATTAATTGGAAAATTAATTTCCTCAACTGGAAAATTGTGTGGAAAATATATTTTCCTCAAAATATGTACCAGCGAAAAGGAAGTATTTTGAAGCAATATTAATAGATGAACGAAAACATGGTCCCTCACTGTTAATGAAGCCATAAAAGATATAAAAACAAAGCTGTTAACATGAAAGCACAATTCTCACATTAAGTTGCTACTTTTGTATTTGCTTGTATAATTCTTACTTACGGTAAATGGTCTATTAGCTTGGCATTGCGTTTCATAAAACATTGCCTTAACATGTGAAAAAATACATCATAGTTAAAAGGTGTTAAGGTTCCTGTAAATAAATTTCTATGAGGAGTCAACTGAATAAAACATAGGTTTTGTTCTAATGATTCCTGCAGAGAAAGGAAAATAAAACATATTAGTCATGAAATATTGCCCGTGAAAGACACTGTTCACTGATGCATTCAATTTACCTTTTGGAAGACAGAATCATCATAGACACTGCATGTCTCTAGAGCTTCTTTTTGGATGTGCCAATAAAGCAAGGCCCCAGTTGCTCTTAACCTGGGCTATTCTCTTGGGGGATGAGACAGTGCCCCTCTACAGGACAAAATGTTTGCTATAAAAGGGAAGGATGCCCCCAGCTCTGTGTTCCTCAGCTGCAAGGCAAACCCACTGCACGCACACCACTCAGCCAAGCAATTTCACATTTTTCCAAGGGACACAGGGGTAACAGCTGCTTAACTTGTAAGCAGGGGAAAATGAAATCCTAAATGTGACACTCAAATATACTGAGTCTCCTCTGTATTTGAGGCATAACAGCAACTACTAAACATAAAAAAATTATTGCCTTATAATTTTTATTTGGATTTTTAAAAATATAGGGTTAGCAACCACGGCCTGCCTGTTTTATATACTATGGAACTACAAATGGTTTTTACACATATAAAGGATTCTTAGAAAACAAACAATAACAACAAACCCACAAAGGATATGTGATAGATTGTATGTGGCCTGCAAAGCATAAAATATTCTCTTTTACACATAAGGTTTGCCAACCTACTCTAGTATATAGTGTCATACAGATTAAAATAAAAACTGTATATGACTTGATGTAACGTTAAGCTGTTTCTCCCCCCTAAAATTAATTCCTCAGAGCAGAGGGAGCCTTATGTTTGAGTTCTTAGGAAATCTCACATATTAGCTAATAATCTCTTATTTAGGCTGCCCAGGTGGCTCAGTGGTAAAAAATCCACCTGTCAAGCAGGAGACATGGGTTTGATCCCTTGGTCTGGAAAATCGCCCAGAGAAGGAAATGGCACCCCACTCCAGTATTCTTGCCTGGGAAATGCCATGGACAGAGGAGCCTGGTGGGCCATAGTGCATGGAGTCGTGAAAGAGTCAGACATGACTCAGCTACTATACAACAATCCCTTTCTTTATAAAAAAAGATGTATACATACACGTATGTAAACAAAAATACTATCTGTGGAAGACATGGTGGCCAAAAAATAAAATTTCACTCAGCTTTGGTTTCTACTTTTGAATTCTTGTAGCTGAAGAAAAAAAAAGCAAGGCAATAAAGTTTTAAAATATTCAGCAATTATTAACTAGGGAGGGGAATAACACAATTGAAAGCATTGTTAACAAGTTTTTTAAAGGTGAATTTAAAAAGCACCTTGTATATAGATCTGGAGTTACAGATATTGGTTCATTTGATAAATAAGGAAGAAAAAAAAACTTCCCTGATGTCAATGAATGGCTATTTGTATTTAATAGCTTAAGAAAAAATTTCCAGGAACAACACAAAAACATGGGTTCAAAAAAGTGGAAATCTCAAACCATGTGGACAATGAAGATCATGTGCTTAAAACAATCTGTTAAATATCTAAAGGTGCTTCTTAACAATTATGAACACACCAACATCAAAGACACATGTGAAGTATCTGAATAAAAATTTCGCATGAAATGTAACATTTGGTTATTTCATCTTCATCTCTAAGTTTCAACAATTATGTTAGCCAAAAAATATTTTACCTTTTGACACTTTCAATGAGAAAATGAGAAAGTGTATTAAATGTAGGGGACTTACTCATTTTCAGGTCATATGGATAAATACCTAGTGGTGCCAAGCCAAAATGCACTCTTATTTTGTGAGGCTACATAAATTATGTTTACAAACAGGGAAATACCACTAAAATTACAATGATCGCTGGTTACTCTGAAATCAGGATTATTTAAAAATTGAAAATTTTCCTTTTTTCCTTTAGTGGCAAGAGTGAGGAAAAAAACAAAGTAGGAAGCGATTGGGAACGTCAGACTGAGCTAACACACTGAGATTAGTGCATCGTTAGCATTTAATCCCAAAGTGGAACTTCTGAATTGAGTCCAAAAACTGTTATAAGTAGCTCTATATAACCTAAACGGAGGATCACTTTATAACATCATCACTTTGGTTTCTTAGAAAGGGAAAAAATACAATCTTGTTTTTAGTTTATCAAATTAGATGACTATTAACCGCATTTTCCAAATTTGAGACGTGTCTTCATTTCAAAAATTAAAAAGAGAAGACAGAATCTGGGTTTAAGCCTATTATTATGCTGGCATTCACTGTACAAATAGCTGAAAAATACAACTCTTTTCCAAAATAATTTGAATATATATTAAAAGCAATAAGATATATTTTTAAAAGTTCTAGATATTCTAAAATTTAAAATTTCAGTAAATACAGAATACCAGGTAATGCAAAAGAAAACAAAGTATGTTACTTTTAGAGGAAGAAAGGAAAAGGTATTCATTCATTCTTACCCTATGCCTTTGCTTTTCCAGCTGTCCCTTTACAGTATACGCGTCAAATGATGAGGTAGGCTCCTTGAGGGAAGATAAATTTTAAAAATACATTTCCTTCATTTCTTTTTGGACAAAGTGCCACACATCATTACCACCTTAAAAAATGTCTTGCCTATACAGCAGAATAAATTAAAGCCAAGTCTAACTAAATTTAAGAAAAATATGTGACAGTTAAATCATACACATTTTTCTTCTTTTTAGATAAAAGGAGGGTCAAAGGTCTATCCCAATACTAATACTCTATTACTTGCTTAGATAAACACGGTTGCCCTTAATATAATTATGTAAATACATTCTTAAGTTAGCAAGCATTTCTCTATTATAGGCACAATCAGTTTAGGGGCTATCAGATCAATACTGAGGATGTTTCTGTTCTACTTTAGCGGAAAAGTCACTGATATGAATATGCTGGGACATGTAAGGAGACAAACTATGTCAATTTTTAAAAGAATCATTACTTGTTTGTATCTAACTTTGGTATAAACAATTTTGTATGTGAAGCCATTTTAAAAGATGACCCAACTGAAAAATTGTGTGTGTATGTATGTTTGTGTGTGTGTGTGTGTATATATATATACACAAGAATTTATTGCATATGTGTACATAGATTAGACACATATTTGGATTCCCTGGTGGCTCAGATGGTAGAGAATCAGCCTGCAATGCAGGAGACCTGGGTTCGATCCCTGGGTCAGGAAAATCCCCTGGAGAAAGAAATGGCAACCCACTCCAGTATTCTTGCCTGGAGAATCCCATGGACAGAGGAGCCTGTTGGGCTTCATGGGGTTGCAAAGAGCTGGACACAACTGAGCAATTTTCACTTTCATACACACATACATTTAATTCCAAAAGAACAGCATTTGACACAGACTTAAAAGACTAAGACAAAATAGAGTGTAAGGTGTGCAAGTCTACTGTCAAAAATGATAATTTATTACTAATTGCAGTTGCTGCTGGCATAGAATGAAAAATGCAATTGTTGCCCATCTGTGAAATTCTCAGCAGTTTCACGAACGTCACTGAGAGGAGGAAGGCAGAGCAACAACAGTAGCAGCGGGCAGTGCACAGCATGCTCCCACACCTGGTCTATCTACAGAAGTTTAGGGCTCTGCAATGGGCACAGAGAAGACCTCATTTCTACTTACCAAACCCACAGGAGAGGAAAACCTACAAGACTTTGGGAACTGGGTTTAACAACAGACCCTCCAGTAGCAGACATAGTAATGTAATGGAAAACTGTTTAAAATGCTGGGTCTGGAATAACTTGTCCTTTCTGGAGGTTAATAAACGGCAAAAGTCAACATAGGGCTTCTGAAAATAAACACTGCAAAAAACAATAAAACTATCCTGAAAGCTGAAGTCCTCTGAGGGCCTCTATGAAGAAACGAAACAAAAGTCAGGAAGAGAGAAGAGCTGAGATGAAAAGCTAACAGAATGAGAAGAGATCAGTGGGGTTAAGAGAGGATTTTAGGGAAACCAAGAATGACAGCACCAAGACTGCATTATATGGTATGGGCAGAAGGCAGGGTCAGTGCCATGAAGGTCAAAGGCGAAAAAGATTCCCGGGAATACAAAAAAAGGATGAGAGCATGACAGAAGCAGGACAAGGTACAGAGAGATCCAAACTAAGAACCTGGGATGCTCTGGAGGGAAAAGCCAGAATCGGAACAAAAGCTAAAATCAGATGAGACCACATTCTAATGGCCAAGTACGTACTGAAGATCTTAATGTGGACAAAAGCAATGACGAGTCTACATGGAGAAACACTGTACGCGACTTTAAAATTAAGCAAATATATCTTTGGAAGAACAAGGATTCGTAGAATATTCACAGACATATTACTTCTAACAATATCTTGATGGATAATCTACCATAATAAAAAACAGAATGGGCAAACTATGCTAGGAAAGAAATGGTATTTATCATTTTTTTTCTTATACTTTAGGCCTCTTTTAAAAATGGCAGACACACACACAAAATGGTAGCCACAAGTCACATGTAGCTCCTGAACACATAAAATGCATCCAGTATGAATTGGTTTTAAGTGTATAATACACACTGGAATTTTATTACACAAGGAAGAATGTAAATTATACAATAACCTTTTTTGACTTTTCATAACGTTACTGTTTAAAAATGTAAAATTACATATGTGGCTTGTATTATGTTTCTATTAGACAGCTCTGATCTTGCCTAAGGAAATAAACTAAAAAGGAGAATGCTCTAAAATGAGGTATTAAATAGCCATTAAAAACAAGAAAAATGTTTAGATAGAAGGGAAAAATTTTTTGTAATTGACTATTAGCTATCAAATTTTTTAAAAAGGTAAAATCTCCACTGTAAAAGAATAAAAACTTTTACAATGAAATACATATTTGTGACACAAAACATCAGCACAGTGCTCTATTATCTTAAATACTTGGGAAAAAAGAAATTTAATTTTTCTTCATTTACTGGTCACAGAAATGCAGCCTCTTTGAAAAACAATGAAGCTCTTTGTTGAAATTTAGACGGATTTTACTCACCGTACACAGGACCTTGATCGCACAAGCTGTTTGACCGAGCACACTTAATGACTGATACAAGCCTGGAGTTTGGGGATTTGCCGTTAGTTTCTAGTAAAAGGAAAATACACCAAAATCAACTGTCAGATCTTAATAGTATCTAGAAATGGTAACAGTAATATCTCAATAGTGTCTAGAAATGAAAGAAAATAAGAATTAAATGCAAAATCTTAACCATTTCAAGTAAAAGTCTCCTTAAACTTTCACACTGAAATATATCATCATGTACATTAAATATACGAGCTGATGGGCTAAGTATGGACTGAACGTAGTCTACCAGGCTCCACTGCGCATGGAATTATCCCGGCAAGAACACCTGAGAGGTTGACATTTCCTACTCCAGGGGATGTTCCTGACCCAGGGACTGAATTCACGTCTCCTGTGGCTCTTGCACTGGCAGGTGGATTCTTTACCACTGAGCCATCTGGGAAGTTCTTCTCTTTCCAGGGACAGTCACCATTTACTTACTATTTGGATCTGGGTGAGCAAATCATCTTTTCATCTCTGGACCCTGATCCCCCACAATCCCAATCCCAATCTGTAGCTCTTAAACAAATAAGCATTTCCAGTTATCTTGGATTAAAACATGAATAACATGAAGCATTCTGAGCAGCAAAGAAACATAACTTTCAAGGATTTTAAGAGGCCCTCAGATTTCAGAGAATAAAAAATCTAAACTGTACGTTCACTACAGCATCATTCAGAACAGCCAAGAAAAAAATATAATCCAAGTGCCCACTGACAGTTCAGTGGGTAAAGGCAGATAAAGATGGATATGGTCTTTAAAAATATGTATATATATATAGACACATATATATACATTACACACAGACACACAAAATATAACTCAGCATTAAAAAAGAATGATCTCTTGTCATTTTTTATGACAAAGGATGGATCTACAGAGTATTAAGTCGTATCAAATAAGTCAGACAAAGAAAGACAAAGACTGTATGATTTTATTCACACGTGGAATCTAAAAATCAAATAACAGACACAAAACAGAAACAGAATTACAGACAGAACGGAAGCTTGCCAGAGGTGAGGGGGTGTGGGAATACATGAAATAGGACAAAGAAATTAGCAGGCACGTGCTCTCAGTTACAAAATAGATTTATCAGAGGGATGAAAGGTACAGTCTGGGAAATATACTCAGTGATACATCTCTGTGTGATGACAGATGCTAACTAGACTTACCATGGTGATCATTTTCTAATACACAGACATTTTAAATCACCATGTTATATGTATCAGAAACTAATGTAGTGTTTAGATAAATTATACTTCAAGAAACAAATGCATACATCCCAAGAGTTCTCTTCACAAGGAAAAGTTATTTTTTTTTTAAATTTCTATCTGTATGAGATGATGGATGCTTACCAAACTTATTATGACAATCATTTCACTATGTATATAAGTCAAAACATTATACTATATACCTTAAACTTTTACAGTGCTACATGTCCGTTATATCCATTGATAAAAATGGATAAATGAAAGATGGTGGGGTGGTGTAAATACACAATGGAGTTATTATTCAGCCTTAACAAGGAATGACATTCTGACACATGCTACAATTTGGATGAACCCTAAAAAGTGGAATAAGTAACTGAAATAAGCCAGGCACCAAGTGGAATACTGTACGATTCCATTTACATGAGGAACACAAAGGCAGAAAATAAAACAACAGTTACTAGGGGTCCAGGAGATGGGGGAAGGGGAATTAGTTGTTTAGTGGATACACAGTTTTAGAATGGAATGATGAAAAAGTTCTGTGAAGAGATGGATGCTAGTAATAGCTGTACACAACGCGAATGTACTTACTGCCATGCAACTGTACACTTAAAAATAGTCACAATGGTAAACTTTAGTTACGTATATTTTATCACACAAAAAACCTTTTAAAAAAGAAAACCTAAGGAGTGCTCTACAGAAATTTAAAAACCTCGATACTCTTAAATGTCATGAGCCCAAATTAAAATCATGCAGATTAAGACTAATCTGATAAAAATCACAGAACTCTTTCAAAACAAAAACTTAAGGTACTTGTAACAACCTACCCGGCATTCTTTTTCAGAAACAAACAAATTTAGTTCTGCTCGTCCATATTTATATACAGAAGAACAGGAATACAGGTCATGTAAAATTTTCCAAAGTGTGTTTCTCTCAGTTTTAATTGGTAAGATCCCAACTACTTTTAAAGGGAAACCTGTTAAGAATACAAGCAAAGTATTTAAATAAATTCTTAACATTTTTTTCCTATGAGTATACTTTACTGAGTCAAATTAAGTTAACAAACTATATTAAAGTTACTTCAATGAAAACTAAGCCTTTAGCATCATTCCATAATCTAGAACTTAGCCCCTACAAAACTGCTCTGATTGAATCTAGGTGACGGAAAAGCCATAATCAATTTAAGAGCAACTGCCCATAAACTATACTATGTAAATATTTACACAAATCCCAACAAGCCTGGTATACTGCTAAAGAAAACTGACGAACTATAAGATACGCCTCTACTGAAAGACAAAAATCACCTTTTTTCCAAGGATGTGCTTTCATTCCCAAATACTGAAAAAGCATATCTGAAGTCATAACGGGCGGTGTCACTGTGCCACGATTTCTAGGGTCCAGTTTAAAGAAGTCACAATATATCACTTCTAGTCTTCCATTCACACTGTCTCGTAAGGACTAGAGACAGACAGAGAGAACTTGTTCAGAAATTTTAGCGTTTCACTCTCTAGCTTCCTCTTAATTTCTCCTTTACTTTTCCTAAAGTCAGAGCCAGCAACAGAAGGAAAGCTCTTTGCCTGCTAGAAGACATAAAATGTATCTCAATCTTTTTACTGCCCGTATGTTTTTCACCTGGCAGTGCTGGAGAACGTACTAGTGAGAGAACGTACTAGTGAAAGGAAGTATTAGCTACAGACTCTGCAAACTTAATTCGAAGTCACTAAAAATCAAACAGAAGAAAGCAATGTTTTGATGTGCACCCTGAGGTTCTCATGCACAGAAAATTCTACAGGTATTAACAAGGTTTCAGTGAACATGCAATTTAAAGTTATGAGTTTAAAAAAACAACCCACAAAACTAAGCTTTCTTAACTGTTTGAATTCAACCTATACCTATGACTCTATTTCTAAATTTAGCATTTAAATGATTACTTTCAAGAGGACCCCTAAAACAAACTAGCAATAGGGAAAGGAACAGAGCTGTGGAAACAATGTATTTTTGGTCATGGTAATTTCGAGACACCTATTATGTGACTTAAGTGGAGATGTAGGTAGGAAGTTGTAGACCTGGATATTGAAGTACAGGCTGAGGACATAAATGAACTGAAATAAGGCTTTTACCACAAAAGCCTTACGAAGTGGGCCTTTGGAAGCGTAACTATGAACAAACCAAGTGGCGGTGATGGAATTCCAGCTGAGCTATTTCAAATCCTACAAGATGATGCTGTTAAAAGTGTTGCACTCAATATGCCAGCAAATTTGGAAAACTCAGCAGTGGCCACAGGACTGGAAAAGGTCAGTTTTCATTCCAATCCTAAAGAAGGACAATGCCAAAGAATGCTCAAACTACCACACGATTGCACTCATCTCACATACTAGCAAGGTAATGCTCAAAATCCTTCAATCGAGGCTTCAACAGTACGTGAACTGAGAATTTCCAGACGTTCAAGCTGGATTTAGAAAAGGCAGAGGAACCAGAGATCAAACTGCCAGGATTCATTGAATCACAGAAAAAGCAAGGATATTCCAGAAAAACATCTACTTCTGCTTCACTGACTACACTAAACCCTTTGACTGTGTGGATCACAACAAAATGTGGAAAATTCTTAAAAAGATGGGACTACCAGACCACCTGGCCTGCCTCTTGAGAAATCTGTATGCAGGTCAGGAACCAACAGTTAGAAGCGGACATGGAACAACAGACTGTTTCCAAACTGGGAAAGGAGTACATCAAGGCATATATTGTCACCCTGCTTACTTAACTTTGATGCAGAGTGTATCATGCAAAACGTTGGGCTGGATGAAGCGCAAGCTGGAATCAAGACTGCTGGGAGAAATATTAATAACCTCAGATATGCAGATGACACTACCCTTCTGGCAGACAGTAAAGAGGAACTGAAGAGCCTCTTGATGAAAGTGAGAGAGGAGAGTATATCCAGTCCCATAATTTCATGGCAAAGAGATGGGGAAACAATGGAAACAGTGGCAGACTTTATTTTCTTGGGCTCCAAAATCACTGTGGACTATGATTGCATCCATAAAAATAAAAGAAAACTGCTCCTTAGAAGAAAAGCTGTGACCAACCTAGGTAACATATTAAAAAGCAGAGACATCACTTTGCTGACAAAATCCGTCTAGTCAAAGCTATTGTTTTTGCTGTAGTCATGTACGGATATGAGAATTGGCCCATAAAGAAGGCTGAGCACCGAAGAATAGATGCTTTTGAATTATGGTACTGGAGAAGACTCTTGAGAGTCCCTTGGACAGTAAGGAGATCAAACCAGTCAATCCTAAACGAAATCAACCCTAAATATTCATTGGAAGGACTGATGTTGAAGCTGAAGCTGCAATACTTTGGCCACCTGTTGTGAAGAACCGACTCAATGGAAAAGACCCTGATGCTGGGAAAGACTGAGGGCAGGAAGAGAAGGGGGAGACAGAGGATGAGATGGTTGGATGACATTACTGACTCAATGGACAACAGTTTGATCAAACTCTGGGAGATAGTGAAGGACAGAGGAGCCTGGCGTGCTGCAGTCCATGGGGTCGCAAAGAGTGGACATACCCGAGCAACTGAACCACCACCACAAATGATGATGTCTCTTCTACTGAACATACACAGCTATTTCTGCAACAATAGTCTTCACAATTCAAATGAGATATAACTCCATCTATTAAAAATAAAAAAAACTAGTTGATTTACAAAAGTTGTGACATAGAACACAATTTGCAACATGTGTATCTCTGGCACATCCAAATAGGAAAACAAACTGTTCCTATTTGAAACACTGTTAATGTGGAATCTGAGGAATTTTATCAGGGAAGTGGACTAGCAGAGAGAAGGATTTTAAATTTGGGTAAACATGCTGAGTCAAGCATTAACGCTGAAAATCCTTTTAGTTTTTAGTACAAGTGAGCGTCTTTAGGTGGCAAAAAGCACTGCTTGCTAAGAGCACCACTTAAGGCCCTGATTTAGGGTTGCACAGGTTCTATTTAATTACTTCTCTTTTATTCTGGCACATATATATGAATTCACTCAAAACTTTGAATGGCTCTTCACTTTCAGTTCAATTCAGTCACTCAGTCATGTCCAACTAACTCTTTGCAACCCCATGGACTGCAGCACACCAGGCCTCCCTGTCCATCAACAACTCATAGAGTTTACTCAAACTGATGTCCATTGAGTCAGTGATGCCATCCAAACATCTCATACTGTCTTCCCCTTCTCCTCCCCCCTTCAATCTTTCGCAGTATCAGGGTCTTTTCTACTGAGTCAGTTCTTCAAATCAGATGGCCAAAGTATTGGAGTTTCAGCTTCAGCATCAGTCCTTCCAATCAATATTCAGGACTGATTTCCTTTAGGATGGACTAGCTGGATCTCCTTGCACTCCAAGGGACTCTTCTCCAACACATAGTTCAAAAGCATCAATTCTTGGCACTCAGGTTTTTCTATAGCCCAACTCTCAAACCCACACATGACTACTGGAAAAATCATAGCTTTGACTAGATGGACCTTTGTTGGCAAAGTAATTCTTTGCTTTTTAATATGCTGTCTAGGTTGGTCATAACTTTTCTTCCAAGGAGCAAGCATCTTTTAATTTCTTGGCTGTAATCACCATCTGCAGTGATTATGGAGCTCAAAAAGTTAGTCTGTCAATGCTTCCCCATCTATTTGCCATGAAGTGATGGGACCAGATGCCATGATCTTAGGTTTCTGAATGTTGAGTTTTAAGCCAACTTTTTTCACTCTCCTCTTTCACTTTCATCAAGGGACTCCTTAGTTCTTCACTTTCTGCCATAAGGGTGGTGTCATCTGCATATGTGAGGTTACTGATTTTCTCCCAGCAAACTTGATTCCAGCTTGTGCTGCATCCAGCCCAGTGTTTCTCATGATGGACACTGCATAGAAGTTAAATAAGCAGGCTGACAATATACAGCCTTAATGTACTTCTTTCCCAATTTGGAACCAGCCTGTTGCTCCATGTCCAGTTCTAACTGTTGCTTCCTGACCTGCATACAATTTACCAAGAGGCAGGTCAGTTGGTCTGAAATTCCCATCTCTTTAAGAATTTTCCACAATTTGTTGTGATCCACATAGTCAAAGGCTTTTGCTTAGTCAATAAAGCAGCAATAGATGTTTTTCTGGAACCCTCTTGTTTTTTTGATGATCCAATGGATGTTGGCAATTTGAACTCTGGTTTCTCTGCCTTTTCTAAATCCAGCTTGAACATCTGGACGTTCATGGTTCACATACTGTTGAAGGCTGGCTTGGAGAATTTTGAGCATTACTTTACTAGCGTGAGATGAGCGCAATTGTGCAGTAGTTTGAGCATTCTTTTGCACTGCCTTTGGGATTGGAATGAAAACTGACCTTTTCCAATCCTATGGCCACTGCTGAGTTTCCCAAATTTGCTGGCATACTGAATGTAGCACTTTCAGAGCATCATCTTTTAGGATTTGAAACAGCTCAACTGGAATTCCATCACCTCCACTAGTTTTGTTTGTAGTGATGCTTCCTAAGGCTCACTTGACTTTGCATTCCAGGATGCCTGCCTTTAAGTGAGTGATCACACCACTGTGGTTATCTGGGTCATGAAGATCTTTTTTGTAGTTCTGTGTATTCTTGCCACCTCTTTCTAATAGTTTCTGCTTCTGTTAGGTCCATACCATTTCTGTCCTGTATTGTGCCCATCTTTGCATGAAATGTTCCCTTGATATCCCTAATTCTCTTAAAGAGATCTCTAGTCTTTCCCATTCTATTGTTTTCCTCTATTTCTTTGTATTGATCACTTAGGAAGGCTTTCTTATCTCTTCTTGCTATTCTTTAGAACGCTGCATTCAAATGGGCATAACTTTCCTTTTCTCCTTTACCTTCGCTTCTCTTCTTTTCACAGCTATTTGTAAGGCCTCCTGAGACCACCATTTTGCCTTTTTGCATTTCTTTTTCTTGGGGATGGTCTTGATCACTGCCTCCTGTATGTCATGAACCTCCATCCACAGTTCTTCAGGCATTCTATCAGATCTAATTCCTTGGATCTATTTGTCACTTTCACTTATTGTCATAAGCGATCTGATTTAGGTCATATCTGAATGGTCTAGTGATTTTTCCCTACTTTCTTCAATTAAGTCTGAATTTGGCAATAAGGAGTTCATGATCTGAGCCACAGTCAGCTTCTGGTCTTGTTTTTGCTGACTGCATAGAGCTTCTCCATTTTTGGCTGCACTTTATAATGAGTTAAAGGCTGGGCTCAAGTTATTGCTAAGGGGAGGAGGGAATGGAGAGTTAAGACGTTTAAATTTTGCACTTCTATTAACAGTTTCAGAAACATTTTCAAGGGTAGTTCTACATTCTCTCAAGAAATACTGTGTGTGAGGCATTCTTCAGACCCTAATTATCCTTTTTTCATTGATTCAATTTTTTTAAGACTTACTTTGACCTTATAGAAAACCACTGTGCTACAGGATAACAAACTGTAAACAGCACATGTTAATGCCATCTGTACTTCAGTTCACTTCAGTGATTCAAATGGATATATCTTTCCTTTTCTCGTTTGCCATTAGCTTCTCTTCTTTTCTCAACTATTTGTAAGGCCTCGTCGGATAGCCATTTTGCCTTTTGGCATTTCTTTTTCTTGGGGATGGTCTTGATCACTGCCTCCTGTATAATGTCATGCCTCTGTTCATAGTTCTTCAGGCACTCTATCAGATCTAATCCCTTAAATCTGTCACTTCCACTGTATAATCATAAGGGATTTGACTTAGTTCATACCTGCATGGTCTAGTGATTTCACCTACTTTCTTCAATTTAAGTTTGAATTTTGCAATAAGGAGTTCATGATCTGAGCCACAGTCAGCTCCCGGTCTTGTTCTTGCTGACTGTATAGAGCTTCTCCATCTTTGGCTGCAAAGAATATAATCAATCTGATTTCAGCAATGACCATCTGGTGATGTCCATGTGTAGAGACTTCTCTTGTGTTGCTGGAAGAGGGTGCTTGCTATGACCAGTGCATTCTCTTGGAAAAACTCTGAATGTGTAGATTAATCTTCAAAAGTAGGCACCCCTCTAAATACCAAAATAAAAGCTATCTTGTTTTTAATTTCCAGGTTGAAATTACAGATGGCTTTGTTTACTAAGTCACATTCAAGATCTTGAATCTCTGAATAATTTTAAGTGTCCTTTTTCTCATCATGATTTTGGAATTTCAGCATATTAAACATCAATTAAATAACCTGATTATAACCTTGATTTTTTTCAGTTGTAGAAAAACAACCATCTAATGTGTTGTACATTTTATTTTCCTGAGTTGAATCAAATGATTTATAAAAGAAGGAAGGAAAGGAAAGAAATAAAGAAAAAGAGGCTGGCAATGAGGCCAGGAATTTCCACTTTACCGTTTACTGAACTTGTCAGCCATACATGAAGCTGAATTCACTAAAAAATCCATTTGGATAATACTTTACTCCATGAAGTTTTATAAGAATACATCAAACTTCTCCAGCCTCTGAGTCCTTAAGTCCGGGGTTAGCATAGTTCCATTAACCTAATATTAGCAACTAGATTCTAAGCTCCCTTCCAAGCCCCTTCTAAGAAAGAAGAGGCACAGGATAGTCCACTAGTGATGAGGAAACAAGCCTAGAGACACCAGCTATACATTTTGTTCAAAGTCACCAGAGTGTAGCAGAGCTAGAATTAGAAAAAAAAAGTTTGAATCCTATCTTTCAGTCAGTCAGCAATCATTGATACTTACTCTGTTCCATCCACTGAGGGTAAGGAGATATTCATGGAATAGCCTGTAAGAGTGATTGTTTAAAAATAATCTGTGTGCTTAATTTTACTTCCCTAAAACACTGGAATGTAGCTGACTGAACAATAAATTATTTTAAAAAACAAAAATATACCTTCAATCCTGGAAGAAAATGTTTGTCACTTTCAAGGGCAATCACTCTGGCACCACTTGCAAGCAATGCTCGGGTGAGTACTCCAGGACCTAACACATTAAAAGAACGAAAAGTTTATTTGCAAAAGAAACACCAAAATCCTTTTCAATATCAAAGAAATTAGATGTTTTATCTGTATGATCTAATTTTAATTCTCACAACATCCCCAAAGTAGATATTACACTCCTTATTTACATATAAGGAAATCGGCGATTAGACAGTCACTTTACTCCAACATCACAACTGGTATGTGGTGCTGCATGGCTCTGAAAGCATTCTGTCAAAGAGTGAAAAACCTGCTCTCTTAATTACAATGTTCCACTACCTCTCAAGAAAAAAACAAACAAAAAAGGTTGCCTCTAGCTTACCAGTTACTTAGGGACTATCCGGATATTTTAATAGCAAAGATATTGCGAAACTTAAACAGAACTTGATTGCTTATGATAGGAAATGGTGCTTTAAAACATTATTCTTCAGTAAGTCTATAAATCTTGTGTTCCCATACGGTCTATGGAAAATGCACTAACGAAATGAAAAGTTCTTCTGGAAAGACAGTGAAATCTAAGAGCATGTTTTATCAAAATATTTTGTAAAGTGAAAATTGATACAGAAATATGTGAAGTCAGGATTAACACAGGCCATAAAAGTTCCTTAAACGAAGCAGTCATGACAGAACGCAGACGTGAAAATGCAGTCCGCGAGGGACTCACCTGGATTGCACTCCAGGATTAGCTGGCCAGCTTTTCGTTTTCCCCGCAGCATGCGCACCACGGTCTCAGCCACTCTCGGACTGGTTACGTATCGCTTGGTCTCGGAGCGGGACTTGTACACGCGAGAGGACAATTTCCCAAATCCCACATCAGGCTTCAGTTGCGGATGGAAGTCATACAAGCCACGACAGTTCTCTGCTGGGACGTCCTTCCACCTCGCCACTCCGGAATTCAAAACGCAAAATCGCCCAGCGCGGGTAAAGGCTGAAAGCGTCAGCCGAGAGGGAATTCCCGCCCCTGGGACCCACATTCTCACCCTCTAAGGCCTGTCCCAGGGTCGCCCAGGATCGTTACATTGTCGACGAACTCCACACAGAGCACACCCCACGTGCCACTTAGCCCTACTCCAGGACTAGGCCGGCGGAAGTAAACACTCCACGCTGTGCCTGCGAATGACCTCTCCGTCTTGCCTTTGCCGTCACTTCCGTTTCCTTGCCGGCGCAGACGCCGGAGGATTGAGAGTGGACGGCCGCGGAGAGAGAAGGCCCGTCTAGGCGGTGTCTGAACTCGGACTCTATGGTCGTCTGCCCTCTGTGCCTCCTCTCTAGCCGTCCGCGCTCTATGCTCCGCGGTCGCTGGCCGCCGGCCGCCCTCCCGCCTGCCGGGAGGGTTGAGCAGGAGGCGGGGCGGGAAGGCGAGAGGTGTCTCCTCCACCCGACCGGCGGGAGACCTGAGCAACCTCTGTGACAGCTCGTCGGCCGCCATGTCAGCGAGCGGGGCTGGAAACAGATTCGGCGCCCGGCGGTAGCCCTCCTTGCGTCTCCTGTTCCCAGGTAAGGAGAGGAAGAGCGAGATGCAAGAGACCGGCCGGCTGGCGGCCGAGGGGAAAGCCTTTGGGACCCCCCTCGTTCCTTCCCCGGCGCTGTCCTCCTCTGGCAGCGCCGCCTCTGCCCCCCGGGTGCGGTGGAGCCCCGTTCCCTCACCTCCGCCCCTTCTCCGCTCCCCTGTTTTCCTCTTTTTCTCTCGCCGCCGTGGCCTCTCCCTGCGCCGCGCGCCCATTTCTCTCTCCCTAGGGCACTCGCCCCGGAGGTCCTCCGTCGCCCGGCTGCCCGCGGAGCCTGCGGCTTCCTCTGCGTTTCTGTTCCTTTTCATTCTGTTGCCCAGTCTCTCCACCTCTGCGGGTGATTTGTATTTTCCTTCATACCTGTTCCCCCCTTCGCCTGACCACTTAGGCTGTCAAGAAGCACCTAGTGCCTCCCTTCCATTCCTCTCTGGGCCAATATACCTTTGTTTTTATTTTTATTTGCGTGTTGTTAAAGGTGTAAAGTTAAGATTTTAAAAAAGAAAAATGTAAAAGCTTAGCATTTCTTCCTAAGCTTGGAAACATTAAGGTCTTAGAATGCTTATGTTGTTGCTTTTGTAAACTTAGTCCAACACATCTTACTGTGGAATGCAATTTAAAAGAGAGATTCCGAAGACTCTAAAAATAGGATGCCCTAATGGAAAATTTGGCAGTCTTTTTAACCTCTTAGGCAGTGTTAGAAGCCTCAATTCTCTGAGAGTGATTTCAGTGTTTAAGGATTATACTCAAGAGCTTTACCAGCATCACTCTTTCTACCAAGGCAGGAAGCTGCAGGCATTCAACTTCCTATTTTAAAATATGCACCATCCTTTCTGCATACTTTACTGGCCGCGTAATTGACCTTGGCATTTTAAATGCACAAGGAAAAGGTTTCTAAGGAATGTATCACTTAGCAAATAGAAGTCTGAGGGTTTACTCAGCTGGTGAATATCAAATGGAGAAGGAATTGATGGCCAACTGTGGTCTTTTTCCGATTATAAATTTGTTAGGACAGCATAGAAAGTATCTTCTCAACTCTTGTGGAGCCCTGGGGACCCTTTGGTCTTAATTTTTAAAAATTCCTTTTTAAAATGCGATTTTGCCATTGACAGTTCTCTAGAAGTTATTATTCTTGCACCCTCTGAATACCTGAGTGAACAGACCTGCCCCCCCATCCTTTTACTGAGCTGTCCCCTCTCTCCTTATAAAAATATTTTTGTAGATTTAGAAATACACAAGCTCTGGAGGTCTAAATGTTGTTAAAATCAAAGCTGAAAGATGTGTTACAGTAAAAGAAGAAATAGTTCACTCACAGTGAATGGTTCAATTTCTCACTTTTAAAATATGCTTTTAAAAATTGTGATAAAAATACTTGTCTTAAAATTTGGTTTCTTCATAATATTCAGCCCTAGAGAAATTGATGTCACTTTAAATTTTGCTTTTGAGTGGTGTTATTCTCTTCTGATTTTGGAAAAGAGTATTAGGTTATGATAAGTATCTCCCCTTTTATAGTGTTAATAGTGGTTTGTTTGAGGTTGTAGGTGCTTAAACAACACAAGAGACAGAATATTACATATTTTATTTTTCTGAGATCTCAGTTACTAGAAATGAAAGAAATGTCCGTGTTACTTTAAAGATGAACCTTATAATCAGCATTTAAACCTACTTTATTAGAAAAACCTTGGTTGTTTATTCCCCATCTTATTTTCTTAAGAAGTATAGTTTTTGCATCTGATACTATTTTTGCCTTTTTGAAAATATCTCTTTGGTGTCAGGCAAAATGATTCTACTGACTATTTTAAAGTTTTTTCTATTATTATCTCAATTTAACTGATAAAGAAGCCAAAATGTTTCTTTTCTTTTGACTTCTATGTTACCATTGTGATTGGAAAATGCCAGGTGGTAAAAGTTTGTTGTCAGAATTAAGGCTGTGAGTCTACAGTAGTACTGTCCAATAGAAATACAAGGCATTAGTACACGAGCAATTTTAAATTTTTTAGTCACATTACCAAAGTAAAAAAGAAATAGGATTAATTTCAACCTGTTTTATTTAATCCTATATGTATCATTTCAACAAGTGATCTGTTTTAAAAGTTAACAATGAGATATTTTACATTCTTTCATACTGAGTCTGTGAAATTTCATGTGTATTTTACATTTACAGTACATTTGAATTCTGACTAGCTACTGGTCTTAGCTTGTGGCTAAGACCTTATTGGCTAGCATATTATCTATAGGATTTCTGTGTGATTCTTAAGGCGTTTTCTTATCCTAAGAGTCTGGGGTAAATTCTATGAGGCAAATTTGAAAATCCTTTTCCTAAAGTGCTAGGATGTTCAAACTGAGATGATTCTAAGCAGGATAAAAGTCCTGGAGGGTCTCTTCCTCTTAGTGTTGACTGTGTTAATACTGGGGAGCATAAACAGGTTGCCCTGTGCTTGTTTAGTGAGGGTCATAAGATGTATAGAGTGCTCAGTCATTTCCTGGGGTGTCATTGTTACAGTTATTTACATCTGCATGTCAACAATGTGTCAAGGAACTGTGTGAGTCTTTGTCTACTAAGTCTGTTGGCATTAAGCAGGGAGAACCTGAAGACATACCAGAAGTTTGAACTTTCTGGTGAACAGGTAGAATATCTGCTGTTGGAGACTTGCTCTGAAGCAGTTTCAGGTATGGCTAAGAGTTTTGTGTATGTGCTTCTCTGCATGATGGTGTTATCAAAGGAAAGTTAAAATCTTTTTAGCAAAAATTAGGAAGGAAGAGGGTATGTTTTTTGACTCCCAAACACTGGGAGTAGTAGCAAAACACAAATGTGTATGGTGGTTTGGGTAAACTATAAAAGAAATATGGCAGTTTTTAGAGAACGCTACTGACATATTGACTAGGAATGTGTTTTAACTTGTTTTTGCAACAGAGATGATGATTTACATGGAACGCCTCTTGTTCAGAGCTGGTAGGACTGAAAGATAGCCCTGTTGGAAGGGTAACTGCAGCTCACAGACTTCTGTGGGTTACTATGACCCTTCATGGCTCTTATCCTAATGTCTGTATTCTGTTAAACTTTTCTAAATATTATTTTAGCTGCACGGTTTTACATTTACACTTAATGTCAAAATGTTCTTCAAGGATTAATTAGTATTCATTGTAATTTAATGTGAGAAACTTGCCTCCTCCACAACTTTTATGGCATAAATAAATCTTAAATTACTTGATCAGTAAACATTCCTTCTGTAAAATCTAGTCAGTATAGACCTAGCACAGTGTTGGCAGTGTGTGCAGTATGAAAGGATCAAGGACAGATTTGGGCAAGGGCTAGTTACTGGTTGTTGCTTGTTTCATGAGAGGTGCATGCATGTTATGTAGGAAAATGTAGCATTTTCAATTGTTTTTAAATATAGGTGGCTATCCGTTGCTACCATTTTAGTTGGATAAGAGAGGAAATACAGTTTTGTTCCTACAAATTAGCCTTAGCTAATTTTTCTTTAGTTAGTTAAGAAGGAATAATTGATAGTCTGGCAATTTGCATTTTTTTTCCAGTTTTGTTTATTTTTGGCTGCGCTGGGTCTTCGTTGCTTTTCTCTAGATGTGGCAAGCTGGGGCTGCTCTCTAGTTGTGGTGCGTGGGCTTAGTTGCCCTGTGGCATGTGATATCTTCCTGGATCAGGAATTGAACCTGTATCCCCTGCATTGGTAGGCAGATTCTTAACCACTGGACCACCAGTGAAGTCCTGCAAGTTTTCTAAAAACCTCAATTTAAGTGTCCTCTATGAGGATTATATTTTTATTGAGAAGTTCTACATTCAATAATCTATGTCTCAGTGCTCTTATGAATGTGTTCTTTTGTTTAGGGCCTTGAAGATTCTTGTGAGTATAGGCTTCTCTTTATTTATGGATCATTCCTTTGGGGGAAAATTGTTTTCCTTTTAACCAAGGGATACTTTTTAAAAATGCATTTGAAATAATTATTTTGTAATATTCTTTAATAAAAAGTAAAAAAATCATATCTGAACAATTTTCAAAAAAAAAAACATCATTAAAAAGTTCTGAATCTTATAACAGCTTGAGATTTCTTAAATTGTTTTAGTCACAGTTTTCAGATTCTGCTCTTTACCATATTTGGAGATGGAAACTTTTTGCCTTTATATGACTTCCTCCCTGCCATCTCTTAGGGCTCCCCACCCCACCCCACCCCCGCCCGCTGACCCCCACCCCCGTTCATCATCATTAGCCATGTGGAGAGGAAAGGTAGTGTGTGTTTGTCAAAATACAGCTCAAGATTATTTTTCCCTTTGACTGTAGGACAAATTTTTTTAAAGTGACAGATATAGTCATTTTATTAACATTGGAGCATTTGATATTTTAATTGACTGTACGTAAAAGATTTTAAGGATTTCCTTGGTAGCTCAGATGGTAAAGAGTCTCCCTGCAGTGCAGGAGACCTGAGTTCTATCCCTGGGTTGGGAAGATCCCCTGGAGAAGGAAATGGCAACCCACTCAGTATTCTTGCCTGGAAATTCCCATGGAGAGAGGAGGTTAGCAGTCTACAGTCGGTGGAGTCGCAAAGAGTCGGACAAGACTGGGCAACTTCACAAGAGATTTTAGGAATTAACAATATCTTGTGATTCAGTTCAGTTGCTCAGTCGTGTCTGACTCTTTGCGACCCCATGGACTGCAGCACACTAGGCTTCCCTGTCTATCCCCAACTCCCAGAGCTTGTTCAAACTCATGTACATTGAGTCAGTAATGCCATCCAACCATCTAATCCTCTGTCATCCCCTTCTCCTCCTGCCCTCCATCTTTTTCAGCATCAGGGTCTTTTCCAAGGAGTCAGTTCTTTGCGTAAGGTGGCCAAAGTATTGGAGTTTCAGTTTTGCATCAGTCCTTCCAATGAATATTCAGGACTGATTGCCTTTGGGATGGACTGGTTTGATCTCCTAGCAGTCCAAGGAACTCTCAAGAGACTTCTCCAACACATACTTCAAAAGCATCGATTCTTTGCTGCTCAGCTTTTTTTATAGTCCAACTCTCACATCCATACATGACTACTAGAAAAACCATAGCTTTGACTAGATGGACTTTTGTTGGCAAACTAATGTCTCTGCTTTTTAACATGCTGTTTAGGTTGGTCATAACTTTTCTTCCAAGGAGCAAGCGTATTTTAATTCCATGGCTGCAGTCACCATCTGCAGTGATTTGGGAGCCCAAAAAGATACAGTCTGTCACTGTTTCCCCATCTATTTGCCATGAAGTGATGGGACCAGATGCCATGATCTTAGTTTTCTGAATGTTGAAACCTCATCAAGAGACTCTTTAGTTCTTCTTCACTTCCTGCCATAAGGGTATGTTATCTGCATATCTGAGAGTGATATCTCTCCTGGCAGTCTTGATTCCAGCTTGTGCTTCATCCAGGCCAGCATTTTGCATGATGTACTCTGTGTCTAAGTTAAATAAGCAGAGTGCCAATATACAGCCTTGACGTACTCCTTTCCAGATTTGGGACCAGTCTGTTGTTGCATGTCTAGTTTTAATTGTTACTTCTTGACCTGCATACAGATTTCTCAGGAGGCAGGTAAGGTGGTCTGGTATTCCCATCTCTTGAAGAATTTCCTGTTTGTTGTGATCCACACAGTCAAATACTTTGGCATAGTCAGTAAAGCAGAAGTGGTTATTTTTCTGGAACTCTCTTACTTTCTTGTAATCGCCATACCTATTAAATCCTCTTATGAAAACACTGATTTTTTTAGGAAAACTACTACCTGAATAAATAATTACATTTTTTCTGTGTTTGCTGCATCTTGAAAACCCAGTGAATTGGGTGGCTGTGGTTTTGTAATTTGAATGAAGGCAAACAACCATTTTGAAGAGCCTTTTATGTTATAGATTTTTAGGTAAATAGTTTCCTTAAAATATGTGAACTTTATAACAACAGAAAGAATGCTATTGTTCCTGGATATTGGAGAGCATACCAGTTGTATTTTTAATTTATGCATGCATTGTTTTTCTTGTTCACTGTTTCTCTCTTCTACAGGTATTAACAGTGTACAGATAAATCTTAAAAGTGATTATTAAATGAACTGAAACACTTTCCTTTAAGATTTTTCAGCAAGGACTTATTTTTGTTAACTTGCATTCTATTTACTGAATCCTCATGGAGTATTTTTTCCCCGCATGAAAAGGTTTTCTTAAGTCAGGTCTCAGAAGGATTTATAGCAGGTAACAGAGTTGATTTCCTCCCTCATGTTCAACCCAAATTAAAAGAGGAATGGAATTTTGTAGAAACTCTGCTGATTAGAAAACTGCAAAGTTTAGTTTCCTGAGGAAAAGACTTTATATCCATTTGTGACTTCTTAATCTAAAATCAGTCATTAGGCTTTATTTTCTTCAACAGTTTACAAAGTAATCACTAGGTTCCTTTTGCTTCAGTAGCTAAAAAAAAATTGTTCTGGAGTTCTTTGTCATTCCAAGTAGAGTTTATACCTATAGCATTGCATCAGCACTGTAAAGAGCCAAAATGAGAAGCAAGGTCATGTGACTTCTTTGATCATATAATTAAATGTTTTGTAAGATGCAATGGTTGTCTTATTAGTCTTACAGTTGAACTCTAGTTTAAAACTGACCTAATAGGTCTTCTGTCAACCAAAGTTCATATTTTTGCTAGCCAGAGAAAGATTTCAAATTAACCTAAAGTAAACTATTTAATTCAGGAGATTTTTTTTTTGTTATATCACTTACCCTCTTGATTAATTATAATTTTGTGGATTTTGATGCCTGCAGCCTTTTTGTCCTCTTTCAGCTGCTTACCTGGGGAAAACCTAGGGATTCCCTAGTAAATCATGACAGGTCTTTGATGCTTGAAAATATGGCTTACCTTCCCTGACAGCCTCCAAGAGTAAATGTGTGTGTGCAGAAACTTACGAGCAAAAATTCTGCTTCAGAAACACTTACCTATGGTGATGAAACAGATGTTCTACAACTGTCTTAAAATGACAGTTGCCATGTACTTGTATAAAATTTTGCATAAAACTGTATATTTTGCTGAAGAATTTTCATTTTGTTCCAGTGCTTCGGAGTGTGTAAAAAAATACCCAGAATAAATATCTCCTCTAGTTTATTTTGCCTAACTTCACCATTTGATTTTTTTCCTATTGTCTTCCATGTAAAGTTCAAAAGTCAGAATAGGTCATGGTTTAGTATAACGTTGGCGGTGGGGGTGGGAGTGGGTAGGTGGTAGGAATACAACAAATTTTACTTCTTTCTTTTTTCCTCTCTTTCTTCTCTATTACAGAAGTAATTGTGCTCCGGTGGGGGTGGGGGGGCGGGGGTCGGAGAGGGCAGGGGGAAGGAAGCTAAATTTTAATTTAAGGGAAACATGGTTTTTCAAAAATTAGTGTTTTTTTCTTATAATGAACATTGAACAGAAGCTTTAATTTAGCAGTCAGAATCCATTGATCTCTCTTGTCCTACCTCTGATGCCTGGTAGACTTGCCAGGAAGAATCTTTGAGTACAAGCGATAGCAGTACTGCTTGGGAAATGAGTTCTTGGGGCAAGAAATAGTGAGTGACTTTATTCAGAAAGCCAACAACTGAAGAGGTGATAGACTAGTGTCCCAAAGAACCATTCCTCCAGTTAGAGGTCAGGCTTCTTTTTACCAAAAGGAGTGTGCCTGTAGTTGGTTGCTGGCAACTTCTCGGTGCGGAAATCCTTTGCTCTTGCAGCTTTCTAGGTAGCCAGTCACAGTGTTCCTATAAACCGCCAGCCAGACAGATGTTATTTTTTATCCCTATGTGAACAGAAAAGTGTTTTACCTTTAGAGATCAGAGTCTTGAGATTAGGCTCTCCTGTATGTTTTAGGCTATTGGCAACATTCTAAACTTCTGGCAAAAAACAATAGATTACAGAGAGTTAAAGGAGAAGAAATAGATCCAATAAGATGTCAGATTTGTTCTTCCCTATCACACCGGGAAACGTTGCACTAATATGAGACAGTGCTAGAAATATATGCACATATATTTTTCATTCATTATATATATAATTCATTTATTTATTTGGCTGTGCCCTGCAGCCTGTGGGATCTTAGTTCCCCAATCAAGGACTGAACCTGGGCCCTCAGTAGTTAAACCACTCAGGCCTAACTAACTAGTGAACTGCCAAGGAATTCCTGCTAGAATAAATTTAATAGTGTCTCTTTTGTCATATGTGTTTACTTTAGGGGATATTCTCCACTGAAATAAAATATCTTGGGGAAAAGTCATATTCTATCAGCAGTCTTTCAAAGCATTCCAAGTTATCTTCCTCTGATACAGGTTTTTTTCTGTACTGTTTTTTTTTTTTTTTTTTATTCTTTTCGAAAAATTTCTTACCTAGAATAAGCTGCCTTACTCTGGAATTTTTTTTTCCCCCAAACCTGCATCATCATATTTCTCTTGAATGGCTGATGGTGAGAAGGCATGTTCACTTTTACACCTATCTCCATTCTTGCCTTCCTATTAACTTTTGGTAGGCTGCAGATATAAATTAGCATGTCACCGTTGTGTCCCATCACAGTAAGAATTAATACCATTAATGTTTACTTAGATATTTTATTATAGGAGAGGAAAACAGTATCTACCTATTTGACATGGATACAATATAATCTCTGGAAACAGTCAGTTTTTTAACCTTGGGTCCAAGAACAGGCTTCAAGGGGTCTGTGCGCCACCTGAAATAACTCTCATAACTTAATGGTAGTATATGTGCATTTTTCTTTTTTTTTTTTTATGTGTAGTTTTCTGAGGAGACATTTCTTAGCTTTTGTCAGATTCTTCAAAGGGTCCATGACCCTGAAGAGGATAAGACTCATAGAATTAATTTGAGCTTGGTTATAAATTGCTAATCCTTATAAGCAGCTATAGTTTTATAAACATTCCTATATATAAACTCAGAATCAGGATAAAGGAAAGCTGCATTTTATGAGGCTCCCCTACCCAGTGAGAGGAATGCATTCACAGATAGGTTGATTATATATACGCATGCTCCTGATGAAGTAGAAAAACGTAAGAAACTGAGTACAATTAGGAAGATTACCCTTGAACAGCAGATAGAAACATTGTACTACTGAGATAAGAAGGGGAAATAACTGATTACCAACTGACATCTGGTAACTTCTGTTTACCTGTGGCCCAGTTGAGACTGCTTTGCTAGGAATAGGAAGAGGACTGGAGGGCAGTGATGAAGGTTAGTGTCTCTTTGGGGATGTGGTTCTGGGGCTAATTGGGTAAGGATGTCTGGCCAGCATTGAGGCTGCACCTGATGTTGCAAGGATACTGCTTTTATAGTTTCCAATCTGCATAGTTATGATTTTCTTTAGCAGGCTGGGTATAAGAGCAGAGAAGATGGTCAGGTTGATCAGGCCTGGGGTTTATAGGGTGGGTGCAGTAGACGTATAAGATAACAAAGGAAGTAGCTAGAGATGGTACATAAATTAAGTGCTTGAAAAGAAAGAATGCCAGGAGTCTGACTAATGTTTAAAAAAAAAAATGCAGGAGTCTGGAGTTTTCAGTTTGTTTTTTAATAATTTAATTTTGGTCTTTTTTTTCTTTTCGCCTTGCCCATGATGCATTACTTGGCGGAATCTCAGTTCCCCAAGTAGAACTGAACCCAGGCCTTGGCAGTGAAAGCCGAGAATCCTAACCACTTGGCCACAAAGGAACTCCTGAGTCTGGAGTTCTTGATGTGGTTGAACTGGGTGATGGTAGTGAGGTAATGACAGTAAAGATTGAGAGTTAGAAAGAATAGGAATTTAGAACCAGACAATGGCATATTGGTAGTTGGAGATATGGAGACTCACCTGAGATGAATACAGTGTTTTGATGCACAGTAAAATCTAAGACTAGGGTGACAGTTGCTAAATTGACCAGACAATAATGTCATTATAGATTTTTGAGGCATAAAGAAACATGCATTCCATAAGTCTGTTAAGTCACTGTTTTTCCTATATAGAACACAAAGATAGTATATTCTTTTTTTAAATTTTATTAGTATTTTTAAATTAATTTTTTATTGGAGTATCATTGCTTTTCAAAGGTAGTGTTTTCTGAACAGTAATCTGCCTCTGGCTTATGAGAGAAAACCTTAATTAAAAGTAAACATATCAGCCTAAACTCTTTGAAATTTCATAACTTCTGAAATGATGAATTAATAAATTTTTACCTTTTGTTCAAAAGGGGACTAGAGAGCTCCTAGCTCAGGTTTATAGTTTTAAAATACTGTTAAAATGGTTTTGTTCTTTATTCTAGTTGAATTGATAGGTTGATTTTAATTTACTGATACCCATTTGAACCTGCACATTAAAATGTCCATATACGCTTTGGTGAATAGTTTTGAAATATGGTAGCTTGTCAATGACCTTGAACCTAGCATTAGTTCCTGTTAGTTCATTGGCTAATGTTTGAGCTGGGTGTTCTTTGGAAGGACTGATGTTGAAGCTGAAACTCCAATACTTTGGCCACCTGATGCGAAGAGCTGACTCATTGGAAAAGACCCTGATGCTGGGAAAGATTGAGGGCAGGAGGAGGAGGGGACGACAGAGGATGAGATGGTTGGATGACATCACTGACTCGATGGACATGGGTTTGGGTGGACTCCGGGAGTTGGTGATGGACAGGGAGGCCTGGTGTGCTGCTGTTCATAGGATCGCAAAGAGTCGAACACAACTAAGTGACTGAACTGAACTGAGCCCTTCGGTAATCAGCATTATACTAAGTACTGTGTGAAATGCAGTAAAAATGAGCCCTTTCATGAAAACATTTGATGAAAAATACAAGTCTCAAATATATACAGGTAATTTTTTAAGAAAAGGAAGGAAATTTACATGAAAACATTTTTTGGTTTTGTCTAACTTACAGTTAATTTACTAAATATTTTGTAGAATTTATTTCCTTATTTTTCCAGAATTTTAAATGCAACCTTTTTGACCTACGGTTTGGTAAACATAATAGGGAAAAGTTGTGTAACAGTTTAGATGAATTCATTTCTAAGATCTGTAGTGTTCCACCATAGAGGTTTCTACTTTGTGCCCTTGAGAACTGGCTTTGTAGGAACTCCTGTTTCTGTAAGTTATATATCCAATGATTATATGCTCCTGTAAAATAGGGTCTTAAGGCAATGAGAGTCCTTTGAGATAGTGGATAAAAGCATTTCCAAAAGAAAAAAAGCACACACACACGTTTATTACATGATACAATGCATGTTAAAGTGACTGCCTTTCTCAATGTTAAGCACACAGAGCACTTAGTAAATTGGTTGTTTTGTTTTTAATTTGCTAAACTTTGTGATAACCTTATATTTATTTGGATTATTTGTAAAGAGGTGAACAGTATTAATATATTGATTCACTGTGTAGCATTCTTAGGAGTTTTTAAAAAATTGTGTCCTTGATTCAATGCTTTAATGTTCTTCTTGAATGGAAAAAATACTGTGTGTTAAATATACAGAAATACAGAAAGTAACACAGAAAACAAATACAGCAAAATGCAGAAAAGTGAAAAAAAAATTGTACTCCCATCAGCCAACAGCAAGAACTGTGAACATTTCTGTATATGTACTTTCAGTGTCCCTGGAGTGTGTGTAGGCATAGTTGAGATCATATTTATGATTTTAAGTTATATTTATTATAGATTCACAGTGTGCACATTTTGTGGTATTGTAACATTTAGGGTATAAGCTAATTTATTTAATCATTCCCCTGAAAGTGAAAGTCACTCAGTCATGTCTGACTCTTTGTGACTTACAGTCTATGGAATTCTTTAGGCCAGAATATTGGAGTGGGTAGCCTTTGCCTTCTCCAGGGGATCTTCCCAACCCAGGGATCAAACCCAGGTCTCCCGCATTGCAGGCAGATTCTTTATCAGCTGAGCCACAAGGGAAGCCCAAGAATACTGGGGTGGGTAGCCTAGACATTCTCCAGTGGATCTTCCCAACCCAGGAATCAAACCTGGGTCTCCTGCATTGCAGGTGGATTCTTTACCAACTGAGCTATCAGGAACATGTTATGAAATTGTTCTCTGATAAATTGTGCCAGTTTATATTCTAACTGAAAAGCATGTGACAATGCCTATATTTCAATAGAAGATTGTTGTTGTATAGTCACTAATCGTGTCTGACTCTTCTGCAACCCCATGGACTGTAGCCCTCCAGGAGCCTCAGGCTCTTAAGAGAAGCCTGGCAGGCTACAGTCCATGGGGTTTCAAAAGTGTCAGACCCGACTTCACAACTAAACAACAACAGAGGGCAATGTGAGTTGAAAAGGCAACTTCAGTAGGCCTCTAGCTGCTTCTTATACTTTTCCCATGCAGCCAACCTATCACACTCATTCTCCTCTAACAACTCCTAGTCTTTGTATCTGTACTACAGTGCCTGTCCTAGCCCACCTCTCTTTATTGTCCATCTGTCTAATTTTTCCTTCTTAGTCCTTGTTTCAGTCTTTTCTCCTCTGTCTTTTCCTGTATGGGAGGCCTACCCAGCCAGAACAACAGAGCAGAACAGTCTGTTTTCTGCTGGCAGGGTCACTCAAGAGAGAAGGATGGCTGAGACAGTTAAGCTTAGGTATTACCAAGTTTACCAAACTGATAAATCAGTTTACCTCCCCAGAGATGAATCCAAAGGAAGACATCAGGGGTGAGGGAAGTTTCTTCATAACTCTCAGTATTTACAATAACCTTGCCACATTCTTAGTGATTAAAAAACATATATTAGCATATGTTCAATGCCTTAAAAAAATTTTTTTTTCTGAGAACAAAAATAATACAACTGACAGCTCAATAAATAATGACCCACTTAAAAATTGGGCAGAGGATCTGAATAGACATTTCTCCAAAAACACAAATGACCAATAAATACATGGAAAGATGTTCAGCATCATTAGCCGTCAGGGAAATGCAAATCAAAACTATGTATACTACTTCATATCTTTAGATAAAGAAATTGTAACCTTGTATGTTGCTGGTAAGAATGTAAAATGGTAGGCCCTCTGTGGAAAATAGTATGATGCCTTCTCAGAAACTTAAACATCAAATTAGCATATGACTCATAATTCCATTCCTAGGTACATACTGAAAAGAATTGAAAACATATGTTAAAAAAACAACCCAAAAGCTTATATAGGAATGTTTGTAGCAACATTATTCATAATAGCCAGATAGTAGAAACAACCCAAATATCCATCAACTGATGAATAGATAAAGTGGTAAACCAATATAATGGAATATTATTTGGCAATAAAAGAAATGTAGTATTGATAATATGCTACAACATAGATATACCTTGGAAAATATGCTAAGTGAAAGATGACAGTTATGAAAACCACTTATTATATGATTCTCTTGATACGAAATATTCAGAATGGATTGATCATAGAGAAAGAAAGTAGACCAGTGGTTGCCTAGAGCTGGCTGGGAGAGCTGAGAGAATGGAAAGTGACTACTAATGGGTATGTGGGGATTGGAGAGCAGGGAGGTTCTTTTTGGAATGATGAAAATGTCCCAAAATTTATTGTGACATGTGTGCACAGCTTTGTGACTATACTGAAAACGGTTGACTCGTACGTTTTAAATGTGTAAGTTCTGTGGTATGTGAGTGCTATCTCAATAAAGCTATCATTTAAAAGTTCATTTGGAAAAAAATGCATGTTTATCACAGACAATGTATAAAAAAAAGAGAATTACAAAAAGAAAAAAATTGTTAGAATTTAAACATTTTCCTATTTTCATTTTTTGATAAGATAAAATGCTGCTGCTGCTGCTAAGTCGCTTCAGTTGTGTCCGACTCTGTGCAACCCCATAAATGGCAGCCCACCAAGCTCCTCTGTCCCTAGGATTCTCCAGGCAAGAACACTGGAGTGGGTTGCCATTGTCTTCTCCCAAAAGAAAATAGCATAAGCTTATTCAAGATCATCATGAACACTGCCATAAAACAACTTTCTGCTATGGGATTTCAGTGCTCAGATTTCTTTTTGTAATCATGGGATAAAATTAATAAGTTACGTCTTTGGAGCAACATTATAGCATGTTGTAAAAACAAAGGTGTCTCAGTAGAGAAAACTGGTGGGAAAGCTGAGTCTTAAGGTGCTCATGGTAAACAGAGGTGCTGAACCTGAGGGAACCTGTGTTATCACAGTTAATACCAAATTCAGGTTATGAACAGACATTTAATTTTTGCAGAGCAGCATCATACATCATATTAAATGAATGTTAATATTATTGGTGTTTTTATTGCTTGTATTAATTTCAAATTTTATTTTGGTTTAATAATTGTACTGGAGTTATAAACACATAATTCTCTTTTTACATCTTTTAATTTTAAGTAAAAGTAATTTGTCAGTTCATAAGGACTACCATAATTATTTCTTTTAATAGCCATTCAAGAGGAATAATGGCATAAATAGTTAGAATTAAAAGGGCCTATGATTTTATTGCTGAAGAAATGAAGGCTTAGAGGGGTTTCTTGCTGAAGCTTTTCAAACAACTTTAGGGCTTGGTTAGAATTCAGATTTCAGTATTTATAGCCTAATTTTTTTTCTCATATGCTTTTATCACTTTTTTCTTTTGACTTATTCTCAATTATTATTGCCTTCTCCTGTAATTTCTTTCTTTCATATATGCTTTGTCACCTCAGATAGAGCACTTTTGGACACAAATTACACCTCAGTTCTTTTTGTCCTATGCTCCTGTTCACCCCGCTCCACCCTGCTCCACCCGCAGTGTACACTGCACTGAGCCTGGTGTTAGATAATTAGTTGGCTCTCAGTAGGTGTTAATAAAGGGTTTTAACTTTGCCTTCTGGGAGCCATGGAAACTTGGCCTTCAAAATTCAAGCTTGGGCCAGAGTGCAAACCTTTGGAAGTCTTGTTCTAATATGGAGCAAATATAGTAACACTTCTTCCGTAAAATATTGATTTTGGGTTTTTTTTTTTTTTTTTCTGGTCACACTGAACCAGCCCTCTCAGCAATGAGAGCGAGGAGTCCTAACCACTGGCCACCAGAGAATTCTCTTAATTCAATTCTTAGCTTTTTAGAAGCTATCCTACCCTCTGTTGTTGATGGATCATAGCAAAGTTGTAGGTTTTTTTAAATATTGCTAAGTTGGACATCTTCCTTTTAGTACTAAAAGAACATGTACTAAAATGATTCAGGTGCAAATGTTTTTGTGGTTAAAACATCTTAACAATTGGCATTTCTTATGAAATACAAATGTAAGCAGTAATCCTGTCTCACTATTATTATGACTTTGTTGTACCCCCCTTCTCCCGCCCCATAGCCTCTTCCCTCTCCTACTTTTACCTCCTTATTTTAATTCTCTTTCTAGACCTTCTGGCCATTCTTCTGGGTCTGACTGAACTAACTTTGGCCAAGGAAACTCAGTAGTAGTCAGGGTGATATCCTGTAATTCATCCACTGTTTTATACCCATCATTCAAATTCTCAGACTATATTTATTGCTACTTTCACTTGGACCTCTGAGATTACTCTATTATTTTAGCCTTTTACTTTTAAAATTTCAGGAGAGCCCTGTTAGTAAAATAATATATTTTCTTAATTTCAGTAAGAGTGGTCATAATTTTTATTGGAACCAGTTCTATTCCATTTATTTCTTAGGTTTCATTTTGTCTTTTAAATGAGCATGGAAATATCTTTTATGTTTTTCTTTAGTGGAGAAATGCAGTCAAGAATGTGAGAAGATGAAACTTTCAAGTAAAAATTGTTGTTGAATAAAAAGGAAATTCTAGAGTAAAATAAATTTGACCTTGGTCTAGTTCCGTTTGTCTTATCTCTATATTTGAAAGGAACTTAAAACAATTCTTCTATGTTCTTTGAATAGTTAAACCTTATCCTTTAATTTACATAGCATAAAATGAAGGATTTGTAATTACAGACTCAAAATTTTCTGGATAAGACAGTAAGAGTGGACCCATTTAATTGAATCTTTGCTTTTTGTTCTAATTCATGCTGCTTCTTTTTTTTCAGATTTGCTGAATTGCCTTTTATATTTAATCTTTCAATGACAAAAGTGCTCTTTTAGAGTTTCCCCTCTATTTCTGTTTCCTACCAGATAATATTTGTGGGGTCTTTTTTTTTAAATAAAGTTTAAATATTGAGTGATGTAACCATTTTTCCTAAGTTTATTTCCTTAGGTAAGAGGTAGTGAAAAGAGACGTTAGTGTTTTAGTTCAACTGAACAATCATTATTTAGCACCTATTATGTGCCTCAGGCTTTGCTATGGTGTTACAAAAGAAGTAACACATTCTCTTACTTCAGGCACTTGGATTCTACCTTGGGAAATAATATACTTGCATTGGAATAGCTTGTGAAAAAGCCCTAAAGCAATAAATAAGCAAATTTGAGGCAGCATCCACTAGATGGGGGTCCCCAACCCTATTAGGAATCAGGCCATACACCAGGAGGTGAGTGGGTGAGTAAAAAGCTTCATCTGTATTTACAGCCACATCCCATCGCCCACGTTATTGTCTGAGCTCCACCTCCTGTAATTAGATTCTCATAGGAATGAGAACCCTACTGAGAATGTGCATGTGAGGGATCTAGGTTATGAACTCCCTATGAGAATCTAATGCCTGATGATCTGAAGTGGAGCTGAGGCGGTGATGCTAGCGCTGGGGAGTGACTGCAGATACAGATTCATTAGCAAAGAGGTTAACTGCAGAGACCACAATAAATCGTTTGCAGGCTCATCAAAACTCTTATCAGTGAGTAAGTGGCAAGTGACAATTAAGCCACATCTGGTAGCAGGCTCTAAGTCAGAATCCAACACTTATTTTAGTCCATGTGTGGTCCACCCTTTATTTTGTATACCACTTCCATCCATTTCTTTTTCCCACACTGCACACTTGTCTCACACAGTTTTGGGAAGCCCACAATATAACCTTCACCAAAATGAGTGAAAAACAAATGTTGCTGGAGAGCTTCTTTGAAAAGGGGGAAAGACCCAATGATGAGACAGCAGAAGACTCTAAGATTGCCAACAAAAAGAAAGCTGCATTTTAAAGAAAATACCAAGAGTCCTACTTAAGTTATGGGTTCATGGCAACAAGTGATTCACATTCTCCAAGCCTGCTTTTTATAATACGTGGCGACTGACTATCCAATGAAGTCATGAAACCTTCACAACTGCTTTGCCACATGGAGACAAAGCACCCTGCATTAAAGGACAAGCCTTTGGAGATTTTCCAAAGGAAAAAGTGTGAACATGAACAGAAGCAATTATTGAAGGCCACCACTTCATCAAACGTGTCTGCACTGAGAGCATCATTCTTAGTGGCTAACTGCATTACTGAAGCTAAGAAGCCCTTTCCTGTTGGTGAAGAGTTGATCTGCTTGCTGCTTAGGACATTTGTCATGAACTTTTAGAAGAGACTGCCATTCACAAGATGGCACGTGTTCCTCCTTTGGCTAGCACCATAACTAGACAAACTGATGAAATAGCAGAGGATATCGAGGCATAATTACCAGAGGATTAATGAGTCACTGTGGTACACAATCCAGGTTGACAAGTCTACTGATGTTGACGACAAGGCAACAATGCTTGTTTTTGTGCAAATATTTTTCAGGAGGCTGTACATGAGGATATGTTACGTGCACCTTTGTTGCCAGCCAACACCACAGCTGCAGAACTATTCAAGTCTTTGAATGATTACATATCAGGAAATTGGTGATACATGAATTGGTCATTCCATACAGACAGAGCTGCTGCCATGACTAAAACTTTCTGGTTACACTACTCAGGTCACCAAGAGGTTGCTTCTGAATGTGAGTCTATGCACTGTGTCATCCATGCAGAAATGCTAGTTAGCTGAAAAATGTCACCTGAACATAACAGCGTTTTGCAGGGTGTGATTAAAATGATCACATTTAAGTACATGCCCTTAATTCACGTCTCTTAGCACAGCTCAGTGAGATGGACACAAGAGCACACACGTCTTCTCTTACACACAAAAGTGAGGTGTCTTTATAAAGGAAGATCACTGGCCAGAGTTTTTGAGTTACAGGAGCCACTCCAAAGATTTCTTTTAGAAGAACAGTCACCACTGGCAGTATATTTCAGTGACACAGAATGGGTGGCAAAACTTGATTACTTGTGTGACATAGCCTGCTCAAAGAACTCACTCTGTCACTTCAGGGGAGAACGACAGCGGTGTTCAAGTCAGCAGATACAGTGGCTGCATTCGAAGCCAGACTCTAATTATGGGAGCGATGAGTGAACAATTGGAATTTTTGATATTTTGAACATTTAAAGAGATTTTGAAAGAGATTGAGCCAGGGCTTTCTTTCTCCCAACTGGATGCATTATCACCTGTCTCAGCTTTTTTTTTTTTTTTTAAATTTTAAAATCTTTAATTCTTACATGCGTTCCCAAACATGAACCCCCCTCCCACCTCCCTCCCCATAACATCTCTGTGGGTCATTCCCATGCACCAGCCCCAAGCCTGCTGTATCCTGCGTCAGACATAGACTGGCGATTCAATTCTTGCCTGATGGTATACATGTTAGAATGCCATTCTCCCAAATCATCCCACCCTCTCCCTCTCCCTCTGAGTCCAAAAGTCCGTTATACACATCTGTGTCTCTTTTGCTGTCTTGCATACAGGGTTGTCATTGCCATCTTTCTAAATTCCATATATATCTGTTAGTATACTGTATCGGTGTTTTTCTTTCTGGCTTACTTCACTCTGTATAATCGGCTCCAGTTTCATCCATCTCATCAGAACTGATTCAAATGAACTCTTTTTAACGGCTGAGTAATACTCCATTGTGTATATGTACCACAGCTTATCCATTCATCTGCTGATGGACATCTAGGTTGTTTCCATGTCCTGGCTATTCTGTCTCAGCTTTCAAAAGAGTTTGAGCATTACTCCTCTACCACAAAAGACCCCTGGACTGGGAAGGAATGGATGCCAGGTGAATCAGTTTTGTCCACTGTAGAAGAGGATCAGCTACTTGAGATCGCAAATGATGGTGGCCTTAAAAGTAGGTTTAAGTCATCTTCAAATCTTCACACGTTCTAGATCAAAGTCAAGGCAGAATATCCTGAGATTTCCACAAAAGCCCTGAAAAGCCTGGTTATATTTCCACCATCCTGTTTTTGTGAAGCAGAGTTTTCTGCAGGGACAGTAACCAAAACAAAATCACAGAGTAGAGTGGACATAAGCAACACAGTTCAGGTGTCCCTGTCTCCCGTCAGCCCCAGGTGGGACCATCTAGTTGCAGGAAAACCAGCTCAGGGCTCCCCTGATTCATATTATGGTGAGCTGTATAATCATTTCATGATGTATCACAGTGTAATAATAGAAATTCAGTGCACAGTAAATGTACTTGATTCATCCTGAAACCAACCCCCTCGCCCCCATCCATGGAAAAGTTGTCTTCCATGAACCAGTCCTTGATGCCTAAAAGACTACACTAGGTACTTTTAATAAATACAGTGTTTACTTCGTTTAAAAAAAAAGGTCTTTGTAAATGTTTTAGCATAGATCCAGTGTAAGCTGTCTCCATCTATGACTGGACTTCTCTAAGGACAAAGAATAAATTTGTATTATATTTATTGTAAATTATATTACAATTTCCTTTCCTCCTCCTAATTTGTCCCAACTTTTCATCTTCAGCAGCTTAGCTCAGATTCTACCTTGTGTGTTGTCATCAGAGGCAGCACAGACTCTGGAGCCTGTTAGCTTAGGTTTAAGTTACAATTCTGACAGCTGTTTGACCTGATAAGTACTTAACCTATCAGTGCTTTGTCTTGCTCACCCATAAAATAGAGGTGCTAATAATAACTACCTAAGAGGATTGTTGTGAGGCTTAATGAATCAGTATATACAGAGCACAGAGTAAGTACCATATGAGTATTTGCTTTTATTCTCACACTGTTGTTACGGTTATTCCTCACAATAAGTATAATCATTCTATGAAGGCATGTATTTGAACCTAAATATTTTTGGAATTTTATGTTTTTTTTAAATTATGCTTCATAACATCTGTTTTAATATACAAATAGTTCCCACCTCAATTTTTGGAGTCAATTGATGTTATCAGGAAATGGTCACTTATCATCCTATGAATTTACAGATCCCTGGTTAACTTTTTTTTCCCCTAGTTTTCTCTTTTTCTGTTAAGTATTTATTCATTATGTCTGACTGTACGTTATACACATGTGCTCTCCACTAGCCTGTAAGTTCTTCTCAAGGAAGCATTCTGTCTCGATAGTGATGACAAATGGTAACAATTATTCATCACAATATCATGCATCTTGCTATCATTAGAATTTCATAATTAGTCTATCAAACATTTTAATATTGTGATTCAAGTATAGATCATAGCTGGAAGTGCCATCCAACATTATTTCTACTCAGTAGTTTGGGTGATATCCTGTAATCTACCCACTGTTTTATACTTGGGCTTCCCTGGTGGCTCAGTTGGTAAAGAATCTGCCTGCAGTGTGGGAGACCTGCATTTGATCCCTGGGTTGGGAAGATCTGCTGGAGGAGGGCATGGCAACCCACTCCAGTATTCTTGCCTGGAGAATCCCCATGGACAGAGGAGCCTGGCAGGCTGCACTCCCATGGGGTCGCAAAGAGTGGCATACAACTGAGCAACTAAGCACATTAAAAATCTCAGTTCAGTCGCTCAGTTGTGTCCAACTCTTTGGGACCCCATGAATCGCAGCACGCCAGGCCTCCCTGTCCATCACCAACTCCCGGAGTTCACTCAGACTCACGTGCATCGAGTCAGTGATGCCATCCAGCCATCACATCGTCTGTCGTCCCCTTCTCCTCCTGCCCCTAATCCCTTCCAGCATCAGAGTCTTTTCCAATGAATCAACTCTTCACATGAGGTGGCCAAAGTACTGGAATTTCCACTTTAGCATTATTCCTTCCAAAGAAATCCCAGGGCTGATCTCCTTCAGAATGGACTGATTGGATCTCCTTGCAGTCCAAGGGACTCTCAAGAGTCTTCTCCAACACCACAGTTGAAAAGCATCAATTCTTCGGTGCTCAGCCTTCTTCACAGTCCAACTCTACTATTAAAAATCTACTAAATACTTAATTGTTCTCAGGATTTCCAATACCAAGCTTACACACTGAAGGAGAATGTTCATTCAACAGACAATTCTTGAGTGGTTTCTTTGCATCTAGCACTAGCCTAGGCACTAGAAAGATGTTTTTAAAAGTGGCAGTGTATGGTAATTAACAGGGCATATTCCAGATTCACATAGATCTCGGTTCAAATCTCAGTCCTGCTTCTTTCTTGCTATATAAACTTTAAGCAAGTTACTAATTTCCCTTTATGTTTCCATGAGAATGAAATGAAAAATAGAAGGATTTCCATGAGAATGAAATAAAATAAGATAACGTAAAGTGTTAGTGTAATACCTGGCATTCATTAAATATTGATAAATAATCACGTATAATCAGCAGCTGTTCTAGCACAAGAGAATAGGGACAATTATTCAGTAGACTTGGATTTTAACTGCCACATTGGGACAGAAAAGGAGGCCTTAAGTCCAGGCCAAGGAACCTGAACAGGGCCTGGGAACTGAGAGCTGCACACACAGCCAGGACCCTGAAGACCTCAGTTCTCCAGTGATAGATTTAGGGGAAGGGGGCGTCTGCCTAGTAGCAAAGAGATGAGGAGTTTTTCTGTCTGTGCCCTGATACTCTGTTGGAAAGTGGCTTCTTTTTGTTTGTAATCATGAGTCTATTAACTCTGAAGTTTGAGGTTTATATTAATGCTTTCCTCAGTTAAGAATTAATGCAATAATGGGCCCTGGCTGGTAACATAACCAGGGATACCTGGCAAAAGCTAAAGCAGTCTGGAAGAGGTGATCCTTAAATCTGCCTATGCAAGACCCTACAGAGCAGCTTGTTCAAAATCACAGAATAATTCTCCAGGATTAACAGTCGATAGAAACAACAAACAGTAGATTCAGATTCCTAAGAATGAGTATTTTCTTTATAACTATATAATTAAAATATTTTAATAAAATTAATAAAATGGGATAAAAAGGAAAATGGTGCTGTCAAAAAGTTAAAGATATTTTAAGTAGTATGGTATGACTTCTAAAAATAAAAATCAGAAAAATAAACTGAGCAAACAAATTAAGCAACAAATTTTATACAGTTGGAGAAAGAAGTAGTTCACTGGATGATACGTGAAGTTTGATTGGGAATTCAGCCCCCAATTTCAATACAAAAATATAAAGAGAAATTAGAAGAGTCAGTGATGTAGGTCATACAGTAAGGAAATCTAATGTACATCAAATAGTAATTTTTTTCTTTTCTTGATTTAGTTTTTAATTGAAGGATAATTGCTTTACAAAATTTTGTTTTTGCCAAATCTCAACATGAGTCAGCCATAGGTATACATATATCCCCTTTCTCTTGAACCTCCCTCCCATCTCCATCCCCATCCCACCCTCTAGGTTATTGCAAGAATACCGTCTATGCATAAATAAAATATCTCTCAGAATCATTACCTTCACATTTTACACTAATCTAGCATTTGTTTTTCTTGACTTTCTTTTTATATTCTTTTCATTGTGTTACATAGGGCTTCTCTGGTAGCTCAGCTGGTAAAGAATCTGCCTGCAATGCAGGAGACCCCAGTTCAATTCCTGGGTCAGGAAGATCCTCTGGAGAAGGGATAGGTTACCTACCCCAGTATTCTTGGGTTTCCTTGGTAGCTCAGACGGTAAAGCATCCGGCTGCAATGCAAGAGACCAGGATTCGATCCCTGAGTTGGGAAGAACCCCTGGAGAAGGGAATAGCTACCCAACTCCAGTATTTTGGCCTGGAGAATTCCATGGACTCTATAGTCCATGGGGTCGCAAAGAGTCAGACACGACTGAGCCACTTGTGCTTTCATTTGGGCTTCCCTGCTAGCCCAGTGGGTGAGAATCCACCTGCAATGCAAGAGACCCCTGTTCGATTCCTAGGTCAGGAAGATCTGCTGGAGAAGGGATAGGCTACCCACTCCAGTATTCTTGGGCTTCCCTTGTGGCTCAGCTGGTAAATAACCTGTTATATAATTTGTTGTGTTTTTATTATTAATTTATTTTTTAATTGACATATAGTTGATTTACAGTGTGTTAATTTTTCTATACAGCAGAATGGCTTAGTTATACACATATATACATTCTTTTTTTGTATTCTTTTCTGTTATGGTTTATCCCAGGATATTAAATATAGTTCCCTGTGCTATACAGTAAGACCTTGTTGTGTATCCATTTTATACGTAGTTTTTTGCATCTATGTCTTTTGTTATATTTTTATCTTCCTTCTTAAGACCTAAGTTTTCTATGACTTTTCAATTTATTAGGAGTAAATTCCTTATTGTGAGATAGAGCTTTTTATTCTTATTAAGTAAAACAGTCTAGCTTACCTTTGTACATATTATCATATAGAAATTATTTAGGAAGATTACTATGCACGCATCTTTAGTTCAGTTCAGTCACTCTGTCATGTCCAACTCTGCGACCCCATGGACTGCAGCACGCCAGGCCTCCCTGTCCATCACCAGCTCCCAGAGTTTACTCAAACTCATGTCCATTGAGTTGGTGATGCCATCCAACCATATCAACCTCTGTCGTCCCCTTCTCCTGCCTTCAGTCTTGCCCAGCATCAGGGTCTTCTCAAATGAGTCAATTCTTCTCATCAGATGGCCAAAGTATTGGAGTTTCAGCTTCACCATCAGTCCTTCCAGTGAATATTCAGGACTGATTTCCTTTAGGATGGACTGGTGGATCTCCTTGCTGTCCAAGGGACTCTCAAGAGTCTTCTCCAACACCGCTGTTCAAAACCATCAATTCTTTAGCATCAACTTTCTTTATAGTCCAACTCTCACATCCGTACATGACTATTGGAAAAACTATATCTTTGACTAGGTAAACCTTTGTTGGCAAAGTAATGTCTTTGCTTTTTAATATGCTGTCTAGGTTGGTCATAACTTTTCTTCCAAGGAGCAAGCATCTTTTAATTTCATAGCTGCAATCACCATCTGCAGTGATTTTGGAGCCCAAAAAAATAAAGTCTGCCACTGTTTCCCCGTCTGTTTGCCATGAAGTGATGGGACCAGATGCCATGATCTTAGTTTTCTGAATGTTGATTTTTAAGCCAGCCTTTTCACTCTCGTCTTTCAGTTTCATCAAGAGGCTCTTTAGTTCTTCTTCACTTCCTGCCATAAGGGTAATGTCATCTGCATATCTGAGGTTATTGATATTTCTCCCAGCAGTCTTGATGCCAGCTTGTGCTTCATCCAGCCCAGCGTTTCTCATGATGTACTCTGCATATAAGTTAAATAAGCAGGGTGACAATATACAGCCTTGATGTACTCCTTTCCCTATTTGGAACCAAGCATCTTACTAGAATTTAGGTGAAAAAGCAGATTCATGTACCCAGTTTATTCCAAACATCCATAATTTTTTCAGTAATTGAATCAACAACTGTTTTAGAATTTAAATTAAAATTAAAGTAAAAATTGAGTTCTTTAGTTTCACTGTTCATACTTGAAGTACTCAGGAGCCATATGTAGTTAGTGGCTACCATTGGTTAACATAGGTACAGAATATAGCTAACAACTGAAAATGTCAACTAAAGGACCCTGAATCAAGCATATTATTTTAGCTAAATTTTAATGTGAAGGGAATGATATAAATTAGCAAAAACTATTTTATGGATATTACAGAGATAACATTTTAAGTGAAGTTTATGTCTGAGTGTCATATGGTCTGCGTCATTTTCAGAAAAGCTGTGGAGATAATTGCAAACTTATCTAGTGCTCAGTTTGTGGTCTTCAGGTTGAGATTCTGTTGTTTCCTAGAAACTGCCTTATTGCTGTGATTGGTGCTCATTAGTGGGTTATGAAATCTGCCTAGTGGACCTTGAGTAGCATTTAAAGAAAATAAGAAATAGTATTGTACAGAATGGAGAGTGTATCAGAGTGCTTCATGTGTGTGTGTAGTCTAACCCTTGCTTCAGTTTCTTAATTTTTTAGTGTGTGTTTTGTATGTACGTGATCGTAGGTACATGATCTCAAATGAAAAAAATGAATTGTTAATTTGGGGCTGCAGAATTTTTGAGAATTGTTTTTCTGGGGCATGCTTTTGATTGCTGATATAGTAAATATTTCCTACCGGTACATATGTCTAAACAAAACATTAGTCACAGAGAACTGTAGGTTTAGTAATGAGGTATAAGTGGTATTAGAACACCTCAAGTGAGTAAGATGGCAAAACATAAAGTCATATGTAGTTACCTTCATAGACACAACGTAGGATTGTAGTGAACTTCTTACTCAATTCTGAGTTATTATGAGGAGGCAGATTTTAATTTATGGTTAATAGAATATGTTATTGATTTGGTGATTTGTCTTCTAAATTTTGGTTTGACTGTAAGTCATCAAATTTAAACTTGGGGTTGCATCTTAATTTTTAAGAAGAATCTTGGCTTCTTGCAAAGGTAAAAGTGTAGTGTTTAGGCCTCATTTACATGAATTACAGAAAAATGGCACTCAAAATCTTCTTAAAGCATTTTAATTAAAAAATTGAATAATGTTATGTATTTAACCATTCCTATGAATTAATGTTTTAATTTTAGTGACACTTGATATTTAGTCTTACCAGATAATCCATTAAGATATATCAAAAAGTGAAGTCAAATAAATTCAAGTTAAAAAAAAAAAAAGGAAGTCAGGGGCTTCCCTGGTGATTCAGATAGTAAAAAAAAAAAATGAAGTCAAATCATACCTGGGAGCAAGATTTTTTTTTTTTTTTGACAAAATGTAGATTTGTTTGTTAGTCTATTTATTTAAAGCTGCTTCCTCAGAGTTTGTTTTTTTTTTTCAAGTTTTATGTAAGCCTCACAAATAGTTTGCTTAAAATTCTTCAGCATGGAGTCAACATGTCAAATAACTTTTATGCAGTGTACATATTTGGTATGCTCTTTTGCCACAAGAGGCTTAAAACTTGGGCAGCACTTACTATCATGCTTTAAAAAGGCAAAAACTGGCAAAAACTATGCCCGAGTCGTGCTGTGCAGTCACTGTACTGTGTCACTGTTTCTTTTGTGAGAATCGATGCAGTCATAGGGGCTCTTACATAATAGACATAGAATTTAGAGACAGCGAATGACTTAGATTGCCATTTCAACTGTGCTTCTAACTCCCAATGTTGTTGTTAGTCGCTAAGTCGTGTCCAACTCTTTAGCGACCCCACGGACTGTAGCCCGCCAGTCTCCTCTGTCTATGGGATTTCCCAGGCAAGAATACTGGAGTGGGTTACCATTTCCTTCTCCAGGGGATCTTCCCAACCTGGGGTTGAACCCGCATCTCCTTCATTGGCAAGCGGATTCTTTACCACTAAGCCACTAGGAAAGCCAGTATAATATTAGGGCATATTTTAAAGTACTGTGTGTTAACTGAGGCTTCTTGCTATGATTTTCTCTTGGCTAAATGCTTTTATATAGTGCAGTACAGGTGTACTTGAATATCGACTTTTTGAAATGCTGTCAGTGTAGCATTGAGGGAAAGGGGAGAGGAGGAAGAAGAGACAAAAATAACACTTTAATTTATAACTGTTTCTAAAAGCAGTAGGACTGTACTAATTTGAAATCCCATTAAGAATATTATCCTACTGCTTAAAGTGTTCCAAATGAAATTTGTTAAAAATGAAGCTAGAAGCCAAATATTATGTAATAGGTTCCTTTACCTCTCAGAGTATGGGCAGAGGAGTATATAGGAATCCGTGTGCCTTTCTGCTTTTCAGAGGGAAACTGTAGGAAGTAAGTGCCGTACTCCTTCACATATACGTATGTACATATATACACTGCAGAAAACTGTATTTGGGAGAAACTCTGTGCATGAATGCTGTAGAGGTATACACTATATCTTACAGAAAGTAGAAGTCAGGGAAGACAAATGGAGTGACTTCTGTGCCAAGCCACAAAGAATTGGTCAGTGTCTAATGATAATTACAGGACATTCATACTTAAAAGTGTTAGTATTAGAAAATAGTTTACAAAGTGGGCTTTTGAGTATTCAACTAATTACATCATCACAAAATAATAGGAGGCAAAATGTCTTTAAGCCCAAAGAAATAAGACATACTTTACTGGTAACAGATATTTAACATAAATAGTATATTAGTATATACGTCTTTTCTTTTTTTTTAAGTTCTCAGCAGAAGAAGGTGGGCTAGATAAGAAATTGTATATTGTGTGAATCCAGCAGTTCCCAGGGAAAGAGAGAACTTCCAGGAACTTGAGCTTCTTGGTTGTTAGAAGTGTGTCCTCTATTGTAGGGTGAGAGTCTTCTCTGAGGTATACCACAGCTGGAGTGAAATATTGACTTGCTTTCGCCCCACTGTCCATAGAGCATAATTAATGAATGCAGCCTCAGGATCACAAGCATTTCATGTTCTATTTCTAAACTTATTAGCTGACCTTTGACAAGATTAGAGTGTTGGTCTGAACAGTTTAACTGGCACATGATGCTCGATAAAGTTGCAAAATGTGATTTGTAATTTTATACTCACCAGGGAGCCTTAATCACTAATTTCTAGATATCTTTATCATCTGAAATGGTATATAGAAGAGATAGTTAAAAGTTCCAGGAACTTGCTGAGATATCCCTATCGTAAATTAATACTTAGCATTCTCAAATGATGCTGCTTAGTGTTAGTCTGTTATTCAGTTCAGTGCAGTCGCTCAGTCGTGTCCAACTCTGCGACCCCATGAATCGCAGCACGCCAGGCCTCCCTGTCCGTCACCAACTCCCGGAGTTCACTCAGACTCACGGCCATTGAGTCAGTGATGCCATCCAGCCATCTCATCCTCTGTCGTCCCCTTCTCCTCCTACCCCCAATCCCTCCCAGCATCAGAGTCTTTTCCAGTGAGTCAACTCTTCTCATGAGGTGGCCAAAGTACTGGAGTGTCAGCTTTAGCATCATTCCTTCCAAAGAAATCCCAGGGCTGATCTCCTTCAGAATGGACTGGTTGGATGTCCTTGCAGTCCAGGAGACTCTCAAGAGTCTTCTCCAACACCACAGTTCAAAAGCATCAATTCTTCAGTGCTCAGCCTTCTTCGCAGTCCAACTCTCACATCCATACATGACCACAGGAAAAACCATAGCCTTGACTAGACGGACCTTAGTCGGCAAAGTAATGTCTCTGATTTTGAATATGCTGTCGAGGTTGGTCATAACTTTCCTTCCAAGGAGTAAGTGTCTTTTAATTTCATGGCTGCAGTCACCATCTGCAGTGATTTTGGAGCCCCCCAAAATAAAGTCTGACACTGTTTCCACTGTTTCCCCATCTATTTCCCATGAAGTGATGGGACCAGATGCCATGATCTTCGTTTTCTGAATGTTGAGCTTTAAGCCAACTTTTTCACTCTCCTCTTTCATTTTCATCAAGAGGCTTTTTAGTTTCTCTTCACTTTCTGCCATAAGGGTGGTGTCATCTGCGTATCTGAGGTTATTGATATTTCTCCCGGCAATCTTGATTCCAGCTTGTGCTTCTTCCAGCCCAGCGTTTCTCATAATGTACTCTGCATATAAGTTAAATAAGCAAGGTGACAATATACAGCCTTGACGTACTCCTTTTCCTATTTGGAACCAGTCTGTTGTTACATGTCCAGTTCTAACTGTTGCTTCCTGACCTGCATGCAGATTTCTCAAGAGGCAGGTCAGGTGGTCTGGTATTCCCATCTCTCTCAGAATTTTCCACAGTTTATTGTGATCCACACAGGATCACAATAAATAATTTTCAGGAGGTTTAGAAAAGCTCTGTTTCTGAACCTTAAGCCACTTGAATAAACCTGTTATGCCCATCTGTGAGTTTGGGGGGCAGTATTTATGGCTGACTTTCTTGAACATTTACTGTGGGCCAGGTACTGTGGGCAGGTTACATGCTTTACCTGCCATGTCATCTAAGCCTCACAAATGACTCTTCGAGGTAGGTATTACAGTTCTTTACTCTTACAAAGAGAAAATTAAAGCTTGGAGATGCTAGGTAATTTGCCTAAGGTCACATACACAGTTTGTTAAATGGCAGAGCCAGAAATTGAGCCTTGGTCTGCCTCTGTTCTCAGACATTATGCTGAACTCACAGGATTCAAATCAGGAAGACCTGGTTTCAGATTCAGTTCCGCTTATCTAGGAATAAATATGATTTTAATCAAGATATTTTTGCCTTTTCGAGCCCCAGAGTCTTCATCTCAAACACAGTATGAATACCTCCATGGAGGCTTGTTTGGAGGATTAAAAATAAGATACATGACGTGCCTGGCACAGCTTCTAACACATGAAAGAGACTCAGCAAGAGGTGACTGTTATTATTTGGGGCTCTCTAGATCGCTTTCTGCCTTCCACCTTGGCAAGAAATCTCTGTGTCTCTTTCAGATAAAAATAAAACCTTTATGCTTTCAACTGCAGATACATGCCAGAAAATAACTTGATTGTTTACATTAGAAAACAGCTGAGGCTGTTGACAGTTTTAAGAACTGACATTTCTCTTACATAGCCACATAAATTTTTCACTATTTTTACTTTTATTGTGGTAAAAATATATGACCAAAAATATGCCATTTTAACCGTTTTTAAGTATGCGGTTCAGTGGCACTGTTGTGTAACTGTCCCCACTATCTCTTTCCAGATCTTATCCATCATTCTAAGCAAAATCTCTGTAACCATTAAGCTGTAACTTCCTCCCTTGCCCTCAGACCCTGTAATCTAGTTTCTATCTCTATGCATTTGCCTATTATGAGTATTACATATAAGTGAAATCATATAGTATTTATCCTTTTGTGTCGGCTTATTATTTTTAACGTTTATCCATGATGTAACATGTATCAGAACTTTATTCCTTTTTACTGTTGAATAACATTCTGTTGTATAAATATATTACATTTTGCTTATCTCTTCATCCATCATGGAACACCATATTAGCCACATACACTTTTAAGCTCTTATTAGAATTAGAATTTTCTCATGATAGAGATCCTGAAAATACTTTATTAATCACTTTTCAATTAAAAATTATACTCTAGTTTGAATTCATTTTAGGTCTAAACTAAGTCATTCTTAGTCAAGTTAAATCATTTTACTTTTTACATTATGTGTCTGTTAATGAAGAAATATAGTATATATTTTAAGGAAAATGATACCAGCCAGATTTAGATATTTCTTATATTTGATAAGCAGTACTTTTATTCTGAATCAGATAAAATATTCCAGTTGTAAGATAATTGAAAGCATGTGATACAGTCAGTGTAGGGCTCAGTTTTGTTTTATACTTTGTTTCCTGTTTTTTTTTTAATTACTTTACTTAAATATGATACTTATTTACTGTGTATATTTACTGTTTCTAAAGAGCAAATAGCATTTCTCTTTATTAATTTGAAGAATTTACAAAATTCTTATCACTGTGTTTTTCTCAAAATTGCTGAATTATATTTGATTCAAACCCAAAGCAAAACTTGGCAAGCATAAAATACCTAAATCTGGGTGGCATCATTTTTCTTAAAATATCATATACTTTTGGATGAGAAGAAGGGGAAAAAACATGACTGATACAGTCTTAAAGTCTTAATGGCTTAAAGTCTGTTTTGTATGTCTTTAAAATGTTAGAAGAATTCTTGGAGTAGATTTACATTTTTTCCAAGTCTAAACTGAGTAGTCTAGAGTTAATCATGGTTCTCTCTTTTTTTTAATTGAATAAAAGAAATTTGCTGACAATTCTACAGTACTTTTCAGGGCTTATTTTTAGAAAGTAAACTATGTAATGAGAATATATGCTACCTGAATTTTCCCCCATATACTTTTTTAAAAATTTATTTTAAAACTATCCTTAAATGTTTTCATTTGTATATATTGCTGCTGCTTGGCCATATAAGGACTTACACTTACACTTGTCTATTAAGTGTCCAGGGATAAGATGAATGATTGGTTTTAGCAGACAACCTTATTTAAATAATAATGTCTTTCATCAAGGAGGTGGTTCCAGCATGTTGCACCATTAGAATATCTTGAGAACTTCAAAAAATACATCAGTATTTAGGCTTAGTCCTCAGAAATTTTGATTTCATAGGTCTACAGTAGAAATTTGACAAGCTCCACAGGTAATAAACATGCACCCAGGATTTAGAGCCATTGTATTAAAGCAGGAACCGGCTAAGGTGAGGTAGGGTTGTGAGAAAAGTAGAAATAGGAGTGAGCCTTCGTCATTTCTGTCTCTTCTATGTTTACAGTAAAACAATCCAGGAGAAGAGGAAAATGAAAGGTCACTGAAAATCCAAAGTTCAAAAAATGAACTAGATTTTTCTTTTTGTCATTGTAGACATTCAAGGACTTTAATGAAACTTAAATGGTTCAACAAAAGATGCTCTAATGGATGACAGCGAAACTCCTGCATATAATCTGCAGATAGAACCGCAAGATGGATGTCATCCTGGTGACGGCGTGGAAAGTATAGTAACATGCTTGCCTTCTGCATCAGATGAAAATGAAAATCAACTTGATGGGGATGGGCTTGAGCTTCTGACCAGCGGTGACAGTGCAATGGGCAAACCTGAAGTGTTGGAGCAGGACAGTCTGAACAATAATGAAAGCTGCACACCAAGCTGTGAGGTGGCTGCAAGTGAGGACTCAGAAAACATTTCTTGTGAAAGCCCCAAAGACGGGCAGGCCCTCTTGAGAAAGGACCACAAGATACCTGGAAGCAGAAGTTCAAGAGGCAAAAGAGGCACTGTAAAGAAGATACCACAAGGTATTTTTTTTAATTATTATTTTTAACTAAGAATAAACAGTCTTCCCATCCCATACTGTGTGTATTGTCCTGCTTCTTGCTTTTCTTCTCTTAATATGTTCCAGAGCTAGTTCTGTGATAGCACATACAAACCACAGCTGTGTGGTATGCCATGTATGTGACATGTGTCTATAGTGTTCATTGTATGGGTGTGCCATGAAGTATTTAACCACTTTATGGCTATTCCCAGTATTCTATAATAAATGTGTTGAAGGTGGCATTTTTTGTAGATGTCTTCTCCCTAGATGCTTTTAATGTATGTATATATGTATATATATATATATATAGCCTTTTCCTATATCTGTTAGACCCTTTTCTACCAATTTCAGCATTAAAAATTTCCTTCCATTGTCACTTTGGCTTTGATTTCTAACCAGTGAGTTTATGGGCTAGTCCAGTCTTACACAGCTTTTTTGGATCTTTACATCTCACTTCATTAATGTATATTAATATACATCATATAACAATGTTGAGTAAGACATCTAGCTTTATGTTACTTTGGTTACAGAGTATTTTTCATCTGGCATATAATTTAGCAGTTAAAATTTGGAGCTATGGACTTTTTTTGCCTGAGTCATAAGGCACCCTTGCGAAAAGGCAGCCTCTGGTCATTTTTTGATCAGAACCATGTGGGTCTAGAGAGTTCTGGACACCTTAGTCTGGGCCACCTTAGTGTAGCAGCACTTTACCTACACCTATGGCCTGTGTGAGGCTCTGGAGAACAAAATGGAGTGTCTCATCTGCCCTCTTCTACTTCTTTGGCTGATTGAGAAATATGGTCAGTCTATCCATATCCTGTTTTTTTATTTGTATTTGTTTATTTGGAGTAAAATATGAAACTTTTCAGTTTCTACAAATCCTTGTTTATTCAGTAGGGCAATTTGACAACTTTTTACTGTAACTCATCATTTGGCTTTCCAATTAATGGATCCCTTTTTCTTTGCTTTTTCTTAGTAGACGTAAAGCAAAAAAAATTCTGATGAGAGATTTGAAAGCATTTTCTTAAAAGACCTAAGTGTAAACCGATGATATACACAGCGCTATTTGTATGTAAATTGATTCACTCTGTAAACATAAGTCAAAAGTTATTTGTTCCTTTCTGATGTGACCTTGCGATGCTTTTAAGAACTGAGACCTAGTTGCATATGTGTAACAATCAGTCATAGCTTCAAGACTGATGGCTCCTTTTATTTCTTCCATGATCTTATTCCAGTTACCCTAAGAGTGATTATATAATTTCAAGTTATTTAGTACTTATTATCCCGTGAGCAGATATGTGTAGAATTAGTATTCCTAATGCATTTGAAATATATGATTTACAAAACTTAGGGACACTTTTTATACAGATTATTTTTTAAATTATTTTATATACCTTCAATAAAATGAGTTTAAGAGTGTAAGAAAACTGAATTATGAGTTGTAAAACCTAAGTTCAAATCTCATTACTTCTGGTTGTTGGTCACTTGGTGAATCTTAACCATTCTGTATTTTAGTTTCCACATCTGTGTAATGATGGTGTTCATCTCCATATATCTATAAAATTCCTTTTTGAGCTGTGAATTTCTCAGATTTCTGAATCGAGATGGTACAGTCTAAACTCAATTAAAATTTGGTAATTCCTCTCTAGTGTATCTGTTGAGTTTTTCATGTGTAAGCAATACATTGGTACATTTTTGTTTTTAAACATCATCTGTAACTGGAGTACTGCAAAAGCCCTCTGCAAACATTTCTTCCATCTTACGTTTTGCCAATCCATTCTGCATGTTAGAATTAAAAAGGCAGAGAGTTTATAGTTAGAGATCTAGACATGAGCATATTTACTCTTTTCACTATTTGATTCCTAGATCCTACGTAAATAAAGTCTCACAGTTTTGCAGATAAGTACTTTTCTAATAATAGAATAGCTTCTCAAATGTGATTTGAAAGACATATAGAACATGATGTTCAATCCCAAACCAGAAGTAAGTTTTTTATAGCTGGGTGCCCTCTCAACAGTTGTTTTTTGGAAACAAACATAAAGGTGAATTTATTTACTATTATGCTTACAGGTGGTGCTAGTGGTAAAGAACCCAGCTGCCAGGGCAGGAGGCCTAAGAGACGTAGGTTCAATGGCTGCGTCGGGAAGATCCCCTGGAGGAGGGCATAGCAGCCCACTTCAGTATTCTCGCCTTTAGAATCCCATGGACAGAGGAGCCAGCAGGCTACAGTCCACAGGGGCTCAACAGACACGACTGAAGTGACTTAGCACACATACACACATTATGCTTAATTTGTAGTAATTTTTCATGTATCCAGTAGCTAGTACTAAGGGAAAAAAAATTGGAGTAGTAGTATTAGGAGACATCTTTATTTACTGGTTATCTGGAGGCTACATTTCTGTAAACATGCTAAAACCTGGAACTTGTCCCCAGGAAAATCCAGTTGTCATTATATTACGAGAATTTTTTTTTCGTTAGGAGAATGGAATCCCCTTGATATAGTCAACTAAACAGGGTTTCAAGCTGCATTCCATCAAATTTTCCCTGTGGTTAAATCTGGTGGAGTTTTAAGTAAATATCCTAAGAACAAGTGAAAATCAATATATTTTTCATTTTTTATTGAATTATAGTTAAAATCAATAAATTTTTAACAGCTTAATTGAGATATAATTCACATACCATATAATTCACTCATATAATAAAGTATACAATTCAGTGATTTTTAGTATATTCAGAAAGCCATGCAGTCATTACCATGGTCAGTTTTAGACAGTTTAGTTTATTTTCATTACCACAGAAAGAAACCCCGTACCTATTAACAGTCATTCCATTTACTCTGCCCTGAAACAGCCTATAGGAGCTCTCATGGGCATTCATTTGTTAAAATACCTTGGAGTTTCATGAAGTTCATTTCTTGAAGTACTTTTTCAGATCTGCTATATATAAAATCTAAGTATTGAGTTTAGGTTACTCAAGACAGTTGTGTGCCCTAAGTGACCCTTTTCTATGAAAGGAGAAAGGAAATAATGGTTTCTGAGTGTAAGACAGTCTGGCTGGATACCGAGGTGCTTAAATAATAAGGTAAGCTTATAGAACCAGACTGTGGCTTCGTGTGGCTCATTAAATTTTCTGAAGTTCTGCTTCTTTGGGAGCTCAGCAAAGCAAGCAAGCTGAAAGAAGTGCTGTTCATCCCTCTCAAGATAAGTGTCCTTCATGGCATCTGAGAAGAAAATAAGGATATTCTTTTAAATATGTTTATGTCAGAGTCTGATATGATGGCACATTCCTACTAAAACGCTTAAAACATAGGTGATTTAGGTAGTGAAAGGAGTGGTCTTTCAGCCTTGTTTGAGTCCCATTCCCCAAAAGTCATGAAATATTAATAGTAATTTTCATGTCTTCAGTCGTTCAGTTGTGGCTGACTCTTTGCTACCCTATGAACTGTAGCCCACCAAGGCTCCTGTGTCATAAAATAAAGTTGTGGCTATTTTTATGTCTTTCCTTCATTATAGTGACATTGAAAAAACATGTCTTCATTGCTGTGATTTCATGTTATGATTCTTAGAACCATTGCATAAGTAAAATTCCTCAAATCGCCTGTGTATGCTGATGCCTATCTTGGCCGTGAATTTGGGAAATGAATCAGAAATAAATTTCAATATGTGAGTATGCAGTTTGTATGCTAAGTTTGCTGTGCTTTGTTCCTTTTTCCTTCCAAAATTTCCTCTTTCAAAGGTTCAAGTTAGTGCTGTGAAAACAGAAGAGTGCTCAGCGTTTAAATATCTTCAGTTGTTAGCTTAACACATTTAAGTAGTTAAAAGGAAATATCCCTTCCTTTTTCTTAACACTACATACTAGTATTATGAGAGATAAGGTTGAAAAATGAGTCGGCTCCTTTCTGACCTGACCTGGGGTCAGAGGGTTATCTTGTGTAATTATAGCGTAATTACCGGCTGCTCCAGGCAACGCATTCTCCTGCTATGCCCTCAGGTGGCAGCCTCTGCCTTTAGAGGGAGCAGCACAGCGCTGTGGTTAAGATCTCAGGCCACAGTCAAACTGCCCTGTGACCTAAGGTAAGCAACCTGAATCCTCTCAACCTAGGTCCTTATAAATTAATGGCTAAGGATTAAATTAAAGACATAATAGGGTGAACCCAAGCACTTAGGAGACCCTCCAAGTAGTAGCACAGTTTTCAAAATTGAATTGTTGTCTGATAGGATAATTATCTTTGTCAACTAAAAAGAATCACAGCCTAAAGGTTGAGAATCATACTTTCTTTGACAGACAAAACTGAGAACTTAAGCCCAGGATGCAGCCTCTCATACAGCTCTACAGAACTGCTCCAAATAGGTAAGGGAGGAGCCAAGATATATAGGAGTTTTCGCAACAAAGGCCAGGTAGTGGGAATATTACAAGATCACTGTTAATTAAAGAAAAAAAGACATCTCAAGTTAAGGAATTTAGTGCTTTTCTACAAATGGGAAGATGCAAGGGCTTGCTGAAATTATCCATTTGACGTGCATCTCAGCTCTCTGGGACCAGTATCCTGTGCTTTCTTGTCCTGACTCCATGTACCTCATTGGGGTGGCTGCGGTGGCTGACTACTGGATAGTGGGCATCCAGTTTTTATCCCAAGTTCCCTCAGGGTTCACCTTCTGGGCAGCTGTAATGTGATGGCACGATGGCTTGATGGCTGCAACATCCTGTGTTTACTGATATGGCAGGTGGAATTTTTTTTTTTTCTCTGACAGCCTGTGGGAGCTCTCATGGGCATGCATTTATTAAATTCCCTTGGAGTTTCATGAAGTTCATTTCTTGAAGTCCTTTTTCACATCTGTTGTATATAAAATTTAGTAATTATTAATAGAAGTGAAGCCAAAATTCTGGAACTTAAGAATACAGTGATTGAAATGAAAATTTCACTTAAGGGGATTCAACAGCAGATTTCAGCAAGCAGGAAAAAGAATCCGTAAACTATGTCCCAAGGCATGGATTTAAATTAAAATGCTCTGAAGAATACTACTGTATAATATTTTTGTATGATAGGAACTTTGAGGTGTACATACTGTAGATTAAGAAACATCACCTCAATCTTTGGAAAGTAATATTATTTTTGTCTTAGAGATGAGGGGAGGGGAAACATAACTGTTGCAGCCTCATGAAGATACGTTGGTGGAGGAGTTTAAATTCTATAGAGCTCCAGGAAGACAGTTTGGTAATTCCCTTGAAAAGTTAAACATAGAATTATCATTAAATCCACCAATTCTGCTTCTAGATATATACCCAGAGTAGTTGAAAATGCCTCAGATAGCTGTACACCAGTGTTCAGGGCAGCATTATTCAAAGGAACCAAAAGGTGGTAACACCCCAGAATGTCCATTGATAAAATATATGAAGAAAAAAAAAAATATATATGGAAACATTGTTCAGCCTTAAAAGGAGTAATAATCTGATACATGCTGCCACGTGGATGAATCTTGAAGACATTGTGCTGAGTGACACAAGCCGGACACAAAAAGACAAACACTGTGGCTCTGCTTCCACGGGGTACTTGGTCTAGGCAAATTCATGGAGGCAGAAAGTGGACTAGAGCTGCTGACCTGAAAAAAAAGGACAGCCTAGAAGAGAGATTGTTTAATTTGGCAGATGTTCTGAGGATTTAAACCCAGGAATCAACCTTTTTCCAGAGAGACTGTTCCCAAGAGGTAAGGTAAAAACTGGGAAAAAGAGCAATTTTTGCAACAAAAACAAGATGAAAAATTACCGTTAAAGGAAACTAGAAAACGTTAAATAAAACTCAAGTTAATGAATTTAGTGCCTTTCTATGTATAGGAAGATGTGAAAGTCTGGATTCACTGAAATCATTCCTTTGATATGCATTATGATTATCTAGGGCCTGTATCTTGCTTTTTCCCATCCTAAATCCCCTCAGGATGCACCATTGGGGAGAGGCTGCAGTGGCTAGTATCAATGGCTGGCAGCTTGTTTGTGTCCATCCTGAGTTCTCTCAGGGCTTAGCAGCTGGGCAGCTGCAGGGGCTAATGACGTGATGGCCGCAACATTCTTTGTTTACTGATATGGCAGGCAACATTTTTCATCCACAGAGGATTCCAGATGTAAAGCAGGAGGGGAATGGGGAGTTCGTGTTTAATGGGTACAGAGTTTTTGTTTGGGTGATGAAAAGTTCTGCAAATGGTAAGTGGTGATAGTTGTACAACATTGTGAATGTAGTGTCACTGTATCGCACAGTTCAAAAGGGTTAAAATGTTAAGTTTTACGTTACATATAAAAAAATCACCAAATAACAATTCATCGAATTCCAAATTCACTGTCGTGGACATATTTAATTTGATTGCAGCTTGCTGAGTTTTAAAAACAAAAGTTCTTGAACATTTTCTGAGCACTTAGTGTATGAATGCCACTGTGATACCTGCTTTGTATGAAATATCTCATTTAATCTTCTTATTAAGTACCACAATTAGCCTCAATCTGTAGAAGAGGAATCTGAAAGCACAGAGAGAAGTAACTTGCCCAGGATTGTACTGCTCACAGGTGACACTCTCAGGATTTGATCCCAGGCAGTCTGACTTCAAACTGAGCCTGATTGTTAAACTACGCTATATGACATTTTCTAATTTTGAAGTATGTTTAAAGAAAAGTTCTGTTTCATGTCTGACTTAACATACTTTGTCACAGGGCCATTTCACACATACTTTCTCTCTGAGTATGTTGCAGTCATGCTTCTTCGGAACAATTCCTGCCTACCAGCCTTAGCAAGATGAAACACGATCAGAGAAAAGGGTGTTGGTTCACCCTGAAGGAAGTGGTGGAGTTTGGTTTGTTTCATTAATTGTCTCTGACTCCTTAGATTCTTTATTTGATCTATCCTCAATGTAGTGAGAAGGACTATCAACAATTGGGTCAAGGAAAGTTTGGGGTTTTTTGCTTTTTACTCATCTAGGATAAAAATACCTTTGTGCTACGTTGCTTCAGTCTTGTCTGACTCTTTGTGACCCTGTGGACCATAGCAAACCCACCAGGCTCCTCTGTCCATGGGGATTCTCCAGGCAAGAATACTAGAGTGGGTTGCCATGCCCTCCTCCAGGGGACCTTCCCAACCCAGGGATTGAACCCACTTCTGCCATCTCCTGCGTTGCAGGTTCCTGGAGTTCTTTACCACTAGCACCACCTGGGAATCCCCACTGACATCTTTTAGTCTTTGGACAGTTTCTTCCCGTTTAGTCAGAGCAAGCTGATTAAAAAAGCCTGAGGACTCCCTTTAACACAAACTGGAAGTTCAAAGTTCAAGCCTCATCAAGTATTCTCTTAAATACATCAAGCCAATCACCATTCCCTGTCCTCTCAAACCATTTTTTGAATACCTTGGAAATTTTCATCCTGCCTCTTGTTGTAATTTAGTCATTCAGTCATGTTCCACTCTTTGACACCTCATGGACTGTAGCCCACCAGGCTCCTCTGTCCGTGGAATTTTCCAGGCAAGAATACTGGAGTGGGTTGCCATTTCTTTCTCCAGGGGAAAGTTGTTTTTGTTTTTTGTTTTTTTTTTTTTAAGCAGTGAATGTAGTTTTGGTTCCTAATATCTTTCTTCGAAAACTCAGTGTTCTTAGTTGAAATTAGATAGATCATGGAATTGTGAATAAATAGCAGTGTTAATTTCAGTTCAGTTCAGTCACTCAGTTGTGTCCAACTCTTTGCAACCCCATGGACTGCAGCACACCAGGCCTCCCTGTCCATTACCAACTCCCAGAGTTTACTCAGACTCATGTCCATTGAGTCGGTGATGCCATCCAACCATCTCATCCTTTGTTGTCCCCTTCTCCTCCTGCCTTCAGTCTTTCCCAGCATCAGGGTCTTTTCAAAGGAGTCAGTTCTTCACATCAGGTGGCCAAAGTATTGGAGTTTCAACTTCAGCATCAGTCGTTCCAATAGTGTTTTCTATGACCGGTGCGTTCTCTTGGCAAAACTCTGTTAACCTTTGCCCTGCTTCATTCTGTACTTCAAGGCCAAATTTGCCCGTTACTCCAGGTATCTCTTGACTTCCTACTTTTTGCTTTCCAGTCCCCTATAATGAAAAGGACATCTTTTTGGGGGTGTTAGTTCTAGAAGGTCTTATAGGTCTTCATAGAACCGTTCAGCTTCAGCATTATTGGTCGGGGCATAGACTTGGATTACTGTGAGATTGAATGGTTTGCCTTGGAAACAGATCATTCTGTCATTTTTGAGATTGCATCCAAGTGCTGCATTTCGGACCCTTTTGTTGACTATGATGGCTACTCCATTTCTTCTAAGGGATTCTTGTGCATAGTAGTAGATATCATGGTCATCTGAGTTAAATTCACCCATTCCAGTCCATCTTAGTTTGCTGATTCCTAAAATGTCTATGTTCACTCTTGCCATCTCCTGTTTGACCACTTCCAATTTGCCTTGATTCATGGACCTAACACCCCAGATTCCTATGCAATACTGCTCTTGACAGCATTGGACTTTACTTCCATCCCCAGTCACATCCACACCTGGGTGTTGTTTTTGCTTTGTCTCCATCTCTTCATTCTTTCTGGAGTTTTTCTCGACTGATCTCCAGTAGCATATTGGGCACCTACCAACCTGGCAAGTTCATCTTTTAGTGTCCTATCTTTTTGCCTTTTCATACTGTTCATGGGGTTCTCAAGGCAAGAATACTGAAGTGGTTGCCATTCCCTTCTCCAGTGGACCACGTTTTGTCAGAACTCTACACCATGACCCGTCCATCTTGGGTGGCCCTACATGGTGTGGCTCATAGTTTCATTGAGTTAGACAAGGTTGTGGTCCATGTGATCAGATTGGTTAGTTTTCTGTGATTGTGGTTTTCAGTCTGTCTGCCCTCTGATGGAGAAGGATAAGAGGCTTATGGAAGCTTCCTGATGGGAGAGACTGACTGAGGGGGAAACTGGGTCTTATTCTGATGGGCAGGCTTCCCTGATAGCTCAGTTGGTAAAGATTCTGCCTTTGATGTAGGAGACCCTATTTCAATTCCTGGGTCAGAAGATCCCCTGGAGAAGGGGTAGGCTACCCACTACGGTATTCTTGGATTTCCCTCGTGGCTCAGCTAGTAAAGAAGCTGCCTGCAATGTGGGAGACCTGGGTTCGATCCTGGGTTGGGAAGATCCCCTGGAGAAGGGAAAGGCTACCCACTCCAGTATTCTGGCCTGGAGAATTCCATGGACTGTATAGTCCATGAGATGACAAATAGTCAGACATGACTGTTTCTTTACCTCTCATCTAAATGGAGTTTCTTAGGAGAGTCCATATAGGGTATATTCCTGTTTAACAGATAGGAAAATAAAGGATTAAAGAGATTGACTTTGCCTAGAGTTGCAGAACTAGAAAGCAGTTGATTTTTGAATTCACAGGCAGGCACTTGACTTCCAAGCCAAGGCTCTCATTTACTCTCTGATTAATTTCAGTTGCTTCATCTATAATGTGAGGATTTAGTGGCATAGTGAATATGGGCTTGTAGTATACTCTGTAGTCTATGGTATATAACGTTTAACCAACGTTTTCCCCAAGAAGTGTTTTAAGTACGTGCTGTTGGTCAGGCACTATGCTTACTGTGGATGTCACAGTGATGAAGCATACCTCTAACCCTTTAAAAGCTGACTGACCAGGCAGAGGGACCAGCATGAACAAAAACCAGATTGTTTTCTAAAGTCACACTAACCTGCATATAAGAGAGCATCCTTATACTCTGAATAGTAGTAGACAGTATTTGAAATGATTGAACTTTCATCGTTATAATTTGAAGTATAGTTTTATAATTTTGGGTTAATTTCTGCTATGCAGCAAGATGATTCAGTTATATAAATAGACCTTGTTTTTTAAAATATTCTTTTCCATTATCATAGGATACTGAAATATAGTTCCCCACCCTATACAGTAGGACTTTGTTGTTTATCATATATATATATATGTAGTAGCTTACATTTGCTAACCCCAGCCTCCCTCTCCATCCCTCTCCCAACTCTCCCCCCATTAACCACCACAGATCAGTTCTCTGTGCCTGTGAGTGTATTTCTGTTTCATAGATTGTTCATTTGTGTCGTATTTTTGATTCCACATATGAGTGATATATGATATTTACCTTTCTGACTTACTTAGTATGATATTCTCGAGTTGCATCCATGTTGCTGCAAATGGCATTATTTCATTTTTTATGGCTGAGGAATATTCCACTGAATGTATGTCCTACATCTTCCTTATTCCTTCATCTGCCAGTGGACATTCAGGTTGCTTCCATTTTTCTTGGCTATCGTTGATAGTTCTGCTATGAACGTAAGGGTGAAATACATTAAGCCTTTAAATAACCCTTCTTCCATCCCCAAACATCCCCATCAGCTTAGTTTATATCATTACTTTCACTGTTTTATCCTAAGTATAGTCATTGCTTCTGTCTTTACCTAGACCTGGATGTCTCATTGTAGCATCTTTTCAAACCCCATTTTGCCTGTGATACTTTTTCATTATCTTGATTAATTATACCTCAAGTACTAGCTATGAGATTTTTACCTTTAAGTTATCTAGTTACATCATTCTCCCTGTCACGTAGAGAAACAGTTAATGTCGTCAATATATTAACAAATGGTAGATCAGTGCTAGATTGTTAAAGGAGAATACTGCCAGTAATTTAGTGTTAGAGTACCTTCCTAATGAGTTAAGGTAAAGGGTACCAGCACTGATCTCCCCCAGGTGTGTCTCTTGACCACCATGAGAGACAGATTCTGAGTTGAATAAAACTACATGTCAAAACAGACAGAATTCAGTTTGAATTTTGTTGTGTGATAAATTGAGTAAAATCTCTCAGGTAAGATTACTCTAATCTCTGGCCCAAGGCAGCTACAAGTAATTTTTTTTTTTAAGTATAAAACCTCAATAGGTACATGTAAAATGTGATGTCTATTTTAGAGCTTGACGAAGTTGACAGATACTAAGTGAAATGAAGGCCTATGATTTGACTGTCACCACCTACATATACTTATAAATAGAACACCAAATTGGTTAATGGCAAGTTTTAACCGTAGCCCACAGATGAAGACAAATAGAATTTTTTGTTCCTGTCTGTATGTATAGATTCATATCTGACACAAGAAATCTTCATTTATGTTGAATGACAGTTTGTAGTGAAGGTGAAATTGTATGTACCAGTATATGTTTTGATTTGGCTTTTCTCATTAATGATAAATATATCTTTACCATTAAAATATGTCTTTACCATTAAAAGAAAACTTTTAATGTATTAGAATGAATTTTCCTATTAATTGATGACATAGTCTTAGTTTTCTCAAGCAAAACTTTTGTAAGACCAATGTGACATGAAAAATAATTAATTTGAAATTCACATGGAAAAATACTGGAATTTCCATGTTATGACACAAATGCTTTGTTAAGACTACTTTAAAATATTTTAGTACATTATGAACATATCAATTCACAACATGCTAGTCATTCTGAGTACTCATGGTTACGCAAGTATTTATTTTCCTTATTGTCTTTACTAAAAATAAGTTCAAGCGTGTTCAAGCTTATAGTATTGGTGAGTAATAAATAAGCAATTTGATATGCCAACATAGTTTTTATAATTCCTGTTATGTAATGTGACAATAGAAATATGAGCTTCGTTAGCTTTATTTACACTTCCCTCTTAATGTTTTCTTCAAAGTAAAAAAGCAGGGCTGTCTCAGAAGTGCTTTACAAGTCCTGTGACCTTTTTAATTCAAGTGACAGTAAAGCCTCAGGACATTATTTTAAGATGCTCTTTGGGAGGATACCTGCCTTTTACATTCACTATCTCATTTAATTCTCACAGTAATTTTATAAGATGGTAGAACACCCAGTTTAGAGATCGATTGGGAGGCTAGGGAGTGAAAGATTGACTGATGTGCCATAGGAATAGCTAATAAGTACTGGAAGACAGGAAGGGCACTCAGGGCTGCCCTTATGTCCCCGGTCATTCTTCTCCCAACTTTTTGGGAATAGTTTTCTCAATGCGAGTTTTTTATCCTAGCAATGTGAAATTAATTAGGATGTATTTTAAGTAGTTTAAAAATTGATGTAGCTAGAATTTGGCCAACTATTGTTTTCCTATTGAATTTTATGTGTAAAGTATATCCTTGTCACTTAATTACGTGTATGATAACAATTTATATTTCTTTGGTGATGGGGGTTTAGTCACTAATCATGTCCGACTCTTGTGACCCCGTGGACTGCAGCTTGCCAGCCTCCTCTGTCCATGGGATTTCCCATGCAAGAATACTGGAGTGGGTTTCCACTCCCTTCTCCAGGCATCTTCTCCACCCAGGGGTCAAGCTTGTATCTCCTACGTTGCAGGCAGATGCTTCACCGTCGCACCACCACGTATGTTAGTCACTCAGTCGTGTCTGACCCTTTGTGACCCCATGGTCTGTCCACGGAATTCTCTACACAAGAATACTGGAGTGGGTTGCCGTTCCCTTCTCCAGGAGATCTTCCCGACCCAGGGATTGAACCGGGGTCTCCTGCATTGCAAGCAGATGTTATTTTTTTTTACCATCTGAACTACCAGGGAAGCCCCAAAATTATTTCCTTAAAAGCTTAACAACACTGAAAACAGAAACCTGCTCTTCAGTGTGCAATGTTGCATAATTCTTCTTGCAAAGCCGTTCAGTTATTTTCTTGCAAACTCTGATATGCTTCTGTTTATGCAATCCATGGTTTATGTAACCCACGGTTTATGCAAAATAGTCACAGTGGTTAAAAAACACAGCATGTGGGGTGTGTGGAGCAGCTAGAAGATACTTGTATTACACAGGTACCCTTACCTTCAGTTTTCTTAAATGATTGAACAGCCTTGTTCAGAGACGTTTCATTTATTTAAATCGTCCATATTTGTGGTGTACAACATGATGATTTGATACACATAATGCAGTCAAACCAGTTAACATTGTCTCGTTTCATAGTTATCATTTATTACTGTGTGATGTGTGCAGCTAAAAGCTGCTCTCTTGGTGTATTTTCAGTGTGCAGCACAGTATTATTATGTAGAATCATCATGCCTGTACATTAGACTTCTAGATTCATTCATCCTACATAACTGCAGCTCTGCACCTTTTGATCAGCATCTCCCCGTCTGCCCCCACCAGCCCCTGGCAACCATCATATTACTTTGCTTCTTTGAGTTTCACTTTAAATTTTTATTTTTTGGATTGCACTCAGAAGTGAAATTATGTAGTATTTGTCTTTCTCTGTCTAGCTTACTTCACTCAGCATGACGACCTCCTAAATCATCCAAGTTGTCATACAAAGTAGCATTTCCTTCTTTCTCACAGTTGAAGAATACTCCATTGTATCTGTGCATCACCTTTTCTTCAGCTGTTCATCCATTGACAGACACTTGGGTTATTTCCATATCTGAACTACTGTAAGTGATGCTGTAATGACCCTTAGAGTGTAGATAATCATTTTGATTCTTGATTTTGTTCCCTTTGTGTGCATACCCAGAAGTGGAATTGCTGGATCATCTCGGAGAAGGCAATGGCACCCCACTCCAGTACTCTTGCCTAGAGAATCCCATGGATGGAGGAGCCTCGTAGGCCACAGTCCATGGTGTCGCTAAGAGTCGGACATGACTGAGCAACTTCACTTTCACTTTTCACTTTCCCGCATTGGAGAAGGAAATGGCAACCCACTCCATTGTTCTTGCCTGGAGAATCCCAGGGACGCGGGAGCCTGGTGGGCTGCCATCTATGGGGTAGCACGGAGTCGGACAGACTGACGCGACTTAGCAACAGCAGCAGGGTAGTTCTAGTCTTACATTTTTGAGGAGTGTTTGTACTGTTTTCCATAATAACCATACCGATATGCATTTCCACCAACAGTTCGGTCACATTGTTTTCTTGCTGTTGAGTGGTTTGACTTCCTTATGTATTTTGGATATTAACCCCTTTTTAGATGGATGGTTAGCAAATACTTTCTCCCACTTCATAGACTGTCTCTTCCCTTTGTTGATTGTTTCCTTTACTGTGCTTTTAGTTTGGTGAAATCCCTTCTGCCTACTTTTGCTTTTGTTGCCTGTGCTTTTGGTGTCATGTCCAAAACAGTCTCATCTACATCAGTGTCAGGAAGCTTTTCCCCTATATTGTCTTCTAATAGTTGCATGGTTTCAGGTCTTACATTCAAATCTCAATTCCATATCAAGCTGATTTTTTGCATATGTAGTGAGATGAGTTCAATTTCATTCTTCCACATGTGGAAAGCCAGTTTTCGTAGCACTCTTTGTTGAAGAAACTGTCCTTTCTCTAATTGTGTGTGTTCTTTGCATTTTTGATAAAGATTATAAATGTGTAGAAACAAATCTGTTGCTCTGTTGTGATGCTCTATTGTGTCCCAGTGTTCTGTGCATCTGTTACTATGCCAACTATGTTATTGTTGATTACTATAATTTTGTAGTAGTTTTTGAAATCTCATAGTCAGATGCTATTAACTTTGTTGGTTTTGTTTTTTCTTTTTTTTTGCTCGTGATTGCTCTGCCTATATGTGATCTTTTATGGTTCCATATAAATTTTAAGACCTTTTCTAATACTTTGAAAAATGCCATTGCAATTTTGATAGGGATTCCACTGAATCTGAGGATTACTATGAGTAGCGTAGTTATTTTTTAATTCTTCCAACCCATGAGCATAGTATATCTTTCCATTTATTTGTGTCTTCTTCAATAGCTTTCAGGCTTCCCAGGTAACTCAGCTGGTAAAGAATCCATCTGCAGTGCAGGAGACCCCGGTTCAATTTCTGGGTTGGGAAGATCCCCTGGAGAAGGGATAGGCTACCCACTCTAGTAATCATGGGCTTTCCTGGTGGCTCAGATGGTAAAGAATCCACCCGCAATGCGAGAGATTTAGGTTCTATCCCTGGGTTGGGAAGATCCCCTGGAGGACGGCATGGCAACCCACTCCAGTAATCTTGCCTGAAGAATCCCTGTGGACAGAGGACTCTGGAGGGCTACTTTGCCGACAAAGGTCTGTATAGGCAAAGCTATGGTTTTTCCAGTAGTCATGTACAGATGCGAGAGTTGGACCATAAAGAAGGCTGAACACCAAAGAATTGATGCTTTTGACCTTGGAGAAGACTCTTGAGAGTCCCTTGGACAGCAAGGAAATCAAACCAGTCATTACTGAAGGAAGTCAGTCCTGAATATTCATTGGAAGGACAGATGCTGAAGCTGAAGCTCCAACACTTTGGCCACCTGTTGCAAAGAGCCGGCTCATTAGAAAAGACCCTGATGCTGGAAAGATTGAAGGCAGGAAGAGAAGGGGACAACAGAGGATGAGGTGGTTGGATGGTATCACGGACTCAATGGACATGAGTTTGAGCAAGTTCCAGGAGATGATGGACAGGGAAGCCTGGCGTGCTGCAGTCCATGGGTTCGCAAAGAGTCAGACGTGACTGAGCAACTGAACAACAACAACAGTAGCTTTCATCTACTTTGTTAAATTTATTCCAAAGTACTTTGTTGTTTTAATACTATTGTAAATAAAATAGTTTTTCAGATAGTTTGCTGTTAGTATATAGCAATGCAACTGATTTTTATATGGTGATTGTATATCCTGTAACTTTACTGAAATCATTTGTTGGTTCTAACAGTTTTTTAGTGAAGTCTTGAGGGTTTTCCATCTATAAGATTATATTATCTGCAAACAGAGACAGTTTCACATCTTCCTTTCTGAGTTGGATGCCTTTCATTTCTTCTTGCTTGATTGCTCTGACCAGAACTTCCAGTACTATGTTGAATAGGAGTGGTGAGAGTAGGCACCCTTGTCTGGTTCCAGATCTTCAAGGAAAATATGTTAACCTTTCATTGCTGAGTATGATGTTATCTGTGAGTTTGTCATATATGGCTTTTATCATGTTGAGGTACCTACTATGTTGAGAGTTTTATCATTAAAAGATATTGAATTTTGTTAAATAATTTTTCCCACATCCAGTGAGTTGACCATGTGTTATTTATCCTTCATTCAGTTACTGTGCTGTATGACACTGATTGGTTAATGTATGTTGAATCAGCCTTGCATCCCAGGAATAAATTCTGCTTGATCACGGTGTCCGATCCTTTAAATGTGCTGTTGAATTAAGTTGCTGAGTATTTTGTTGAGAATTTTTGCACCTGTATTCATCAGAGACATTTACTTATAGTTTACCTTTTATGTGATATCTTTATTTGGCTTTAGTATCAGGGTAATGCTGGCTTTGTAAAAATGAGATTGAGACTGTTCCCTGCTCTTTGATTTTTGGAAAAGTCTGAGAAGGATTGACACTAATTTTTCATTAAATGAATTCTACCAAACATTTAATTCATAGGTGAATTTTGTTATCATTGTTGTTCAGTCACTCAGTCGTGTTTGACTCTTTGTGACCCTATGGGCTATAGCCCTCCAAGCTCCTTGTCCATAGGATTTTCCAGATAAGAATACCAGAGTGAGTTACCATTCCCTCCTCCAGGGGATATTCCCGACCCAGGGACTGAACCTGGGTCTTCTTCATTGGCAGGTGGGTTCTTTACCACTGAGCCACCTGGAAAGCCCCTTGGTGAATTCTACCAAACATTTAATAAAAAATTAAGAAGAATTTAATTAAGAGAAATATAGAATTTGGGTGATTCGCCTTATTACAGTCTTCTGTAATTTAATGTCTTGGGTATAGTAGTGTGGCTGAGAGGAAAAGGGAAGAAAACAGTATTTATCTTAGTTTCTTTGTAGTTCTCTATAGAAAGCTTCTCTTCCTACATTGGCATTACCACCATTGCAGTTAGAAAATTAGAAAGCAGAAAAATCATTCCTGTCTTTCACAAATACCATTCCTACAAAATAAAATGGCATGCCATCTCCAGGCCGAAGGCATCTTCAGTCATGGTATGCATACACTAAATTACTGAGAAAGATCCTTCCCTAGACGGACTAGCTGAAGGTAAGTACAGATGTACGCAGTCTATTCAATTTCAGTGTGAAAATTAGAACTCATGCTGAGATTTCAGTGAAGGATAAAGTTATAATGTGTTATGTTTAGAGTTTTAAAATTTGGTGTGTTATTTCAGGAGCTCTGGGCCAAGGATTTAGTCACTGATTTTTTTTTTTCCCCAAGTTTGTTTTACTCTTTTTTACTAGGAAGAAAGTCTCTGTGACCATTAGCTCTGGACATCTGATTCTCTCTGCTCTCCTGGGCTCCAGAGGTAGTTCTAAAGGTATCAGACCAGAGTCTGGAGAAGATGGCTTAACTTCTTTAGCCTTTGATATGATAGCCACATTTACTTTCTCATTTAGCGCTATTTCATTTAGAGCAAAGTATGACTTCAAATTATAGTTAATTCATTTTTCCTTTGGCAGAGTCAAGTTTTTGGTCAGATTTTAACCTACATACTTTTCTTTAGATCTCTCTTTTTTTAATATTTTTAATTAAGAATATAAATTAAATTCTTAATCTACAATGTATTGTAAATAGAAAAGTTTATATAGAACTAACAGAATTGCTTCTGTTAGCTAATTGCTAATAGAATCAGATGTCAAGCAGAATCTTAATGAGAGAAATAACTTGTGGCTTCTGTGGGTTTTTTTTTTCATATAATCAGTTTTATTTGAAAATTTTATGGTTAAAAGGCATAATTATTTTAAGGTGTTCTACCATGATGGAAATTTATTCTAATGTGAGCATTTTATTTACTCTCAAAGGACTTTCTTCAGAAGATACCACACCTTTAATGCAAGAAAATATACTACATGTAGCCACACATGCCGTTAGTGATGAAGAATCTGCAGAAGTAAATGCTAACGATCAACTGGAAGCCTCAAAGTTGGTTCTGCAATCTCTGTTCTCACTTATACGAGGTGAAGTTGAGCAGTTGGATTCAAGAGCACTTCCCCTTTGCCTTCACCAGGTATCTTGCTGAACTTTCAATTGCAGCCTCACTGAAATTCTGGGGCCAATATTTGTAATAATCTAAAATCCAATTCTCTGTAAATGATTCTGCTCCACCTGTCATTGGTGAGTCCAGGAGAAGGTGACCTTGGATCAGTAGCTGGTAGGAAATCTGACATATCACTGACTGGTGGCCACATGTTGGTTTGGATCATCAATCTATGGCTCATTCAATTGCTAGCTGCTTTTACTTGGTGGTGGTGGCGGTTTAGTTACTAAGTTGTGCCCAACTCTTGAAATCCCGTGGACTGTAGCCTGCCAGGCTCCTCTGTTGAATGCGATTTCTCAGGCAATAATACTGGCATGGGTTGACATTTCCCACTCCTGGGGAATCTTGCTAGTCTAGGGATCAAACCCACGTTTCCTGCATCTCATGCATTACAGGCAGATTGATTACTACTGAGCCACCAGGGAAGCCCCTTCTTTTACTTGGTGTGTACAGTTGAGAGTCAGTGTACTGTACAAATGAGTCAATGTAGAAAGTGCTTAGTAAGTACCAACAAGGTACCCAAAACTAAGCTAGACACTAGGCAAACAGATTACATAAGAACATGTCCTTAAGACGACACTGTGGAATAGGAAAAACAATTATGTAGCTAACTAATGATAGAAGTCTGTATAAAGTATTAGAGTAGGTATGTGCTTCACGTTCAGCAAAAGCACAAGATGCATGATTAACTTTGTCCTTTGGACATTAGGCAGAAATAAGGTGATTCTTGAGCTGGGTTTTGCAGGATTTATAGGCTCACAATAGATAAAGAAAGTGAACTGGTACAAAAAGAGATCAGCCTTTGCAAAGACATGACTGGGATATTATTTTGAAGATTAAGATGGAAGAGAGATGAGAATTAAGATTGGATAACTTGTAACATTAAGGTCTTGCTTTTAGAGGCCGAGAGCTTTTGATTATGCAGGTGCCAAAATTAGAATTCTAGAAATATAACTCTTGATGATTGAGAAGGTAAACTAGAAGATGGAGTGCCTGGAGACTGGGAGACCTTAAGGACAGTAATACAGAAGGTTTTTTACACGAGATAATTCTGAAAAGATTAAGGTATTTATGAGCTGTGTTTTACTTTCTTTTTTCAAAATGAAAATAATTCATATATGGGATTGGAAGAAGCTTCAATTTTATTTCACTCACGCTTCCTGTTTCATTAAACATTTGCAATAAGCAGGGAATAATTTTTTAAAAGTAAAACAGCTTTTGTCCCAATGCAGGAAAACACATATTCTTACAAATTTATATTACCTCCTTGTTGGGCTTGAAGAATGCCTTCGAGAAAATGTGTACTACTTTTTGACCTCTGGTGTGTTGCTGACGTATATAATACATGTTTACCATAGTTGAGAACTGTAGTTGAGAACCACCAATACCAAGGCAGCTTTCTAATCTTTCAGCCTTCTTTGAATTTGTACAATGGATTGAGTTTGTAAAAGATATTTACACTGTTATTTCATTCTCCAAACAATCTAGAGAGACATTATCATCATCTTAACAAATGGGAGATATAAGACTCCCTTACAAAGCAAGTTCCTTATAATTGTAGGGCTTTGTTTTGTGCTCAGTTGCTCAGTTGTGTCTGACTCTTTGCAACCCCATGGACTGTAGCCCACCAGGCTCCTCCATCCATGGAATTTTCCAGGCAAGAATACGGGAGTGGGTTGCCATTTCCTACTCAAGGGGCTCTTTCCGACCCAGCGATCGAACCCACATCTCTCAAAGCATGTGTTTTGGGGACAACCTGACAGAAATTTGAATACTGACTGTATAATAATACTACTATTGCATCATTGTCAAATTTCTTGAGGTTGATAATGGAATTGAAGGTCATGTAGAAGAGTGTCTTTATTCTTGGGAAACACACGTGCAAGTAGTATTTAGGAGTAAAGTTATATAATGGCTGCAACTTAAGATATTTCAGTGGGAAAAAATGTATAAGAAAGGGAAAGAAAAAGAAGATTTGGCAAAATGTCAATAATTGACAAATCCAAATAAAGGTATATGACTGTTGATTTTACTATTCTTTGAAGTCTTCTGTAGAATTTCAATAATAAGTTGGGGAAACGGACATTTGGAGTAAATAGAAACAGCTAAGTGTAGCCAAATCTTTTCAAGCAGTTTATGTCACTGGGATATTGTTACGTTAAATGTAAGGAGAATGCGCTTTTCTACTAGCAGGTGATCCCATAGCTGAAGCAGATCTAGTAGAAAATCACATTTTTAGGCAGGAAGATGATAACAGTCTTGATCAGATGCAGATTATTTAATTTTTTTAAATGTCTCAAAGTAGAACTCCACCTTCATCCCCTAGGAACATGTCAGTTTGCTGAGTCCTGTAGGTTTTGCTTCTGAAATACCTCAGCAGTCTGTCCTCTCCTGGCAAAGAAGATTAGAGAATATAGTGGTGGCTTTAAAGTATGGGCTCTGGCTCTACTTTAAAATCTAACCGTAACCCTACTACTAACAAACTAAGCAGCTTTTAGTTTCATCTTCTGTAATGTTGTAGAGGACTCAGTGAAATACTGCATGTACAAGTACTTAACGTATCAATAACACTTCGTATACTTAACATAAAAGTAATTAAACATTAAGCGGAACTATATTTCTCTGTCACTAATTCAAACGTTGCTTGCTTTTGGAAAGAGATGGCTGAGACTGCAGTAAGCTGAGACACCAGGGTAACAGCAGTCAGCTGATGACTGACTTCTGTAGTCCAAGAATACAAAATATCCTGTGAGTTACTCTCATGGGAAACACAAGTTAGAGAGAAGTGGAGTGACTTTTTTTTTTCCATTATTTAGTAATTCCCAGCAGCTCACACTGTGCCTTTCACTTGAATTTGACAGTTGTTAACATTTTGCCAGATTTTGTTTTTCCCTCCTCCCACTCAACCCTACCCCACATATTTATTTCCCATGAAACATCTTAAAGTAATTTTCAGGCATTACATCACTTCACCCTTAAATACTTGCACATAAATTCCTCAAGAACAATGACACTCTCCTAAATAACTTACAATGCCATTATCAACCCCAAGAAATGAAATGTTGGTTTAATATTATTTAATATAGAGCCTATATTTGTTTCTTCAGGTTATTCCACAAATATTCATTATAATTGGTTTCCCTCTGATCCAGGATCCAGTAAAAGAGCACACATTGCATTTGGTTGTGAACATTCTTTAATCCTTAGTAATCCAGAACAATTCCCTGCCTTCTGTTTTATTTGTTTATTTTTGCTTTTATAACATTGACACGTCTGAAGAGTTAAGAGTTCTTGTAGAAATGTCCCATAATTAGGATCTGTCTGATTATTTCTTCGATTTGATTCAGGTTAAAATACCTTGGGCAAGAATTCTACCTAGGTAACATTCCACATTCAGATGACTCTTGAACTCACTCCAGTCTGGCCTTTGTGCAACTGCTCCGCCAGAATTGCACTGTAAATGCCAGGATTGATCTCCGTGTTGCATGCTCATGTGAATCTAGTTGTTAGTCCTCAGTTTTCTTCCTGCCGAAAGTATTAGAAGCTCTGACAGGTTGATCACATGCTGTATTTTGCAGCATTTTCTTTTGCTTTTTAGGACCCTCCACTTTCCACTTTTATATCTTACCTCACTGGATATGCCTTCTCTGGGTCATTTGTTGAGTCCTCCAAATTTTACTGATTGTTGAACATTGGAGTGCTTGAGGATTCAGTTCTGCAGTATAAACTAAACATCCAGCTTTCTGAGGCATCTCATGGGCCTTTCAAATTTAAGATGCCCAAAATCAGACTTTGACTTTTTTTCTCCCTTTTGTTAGATGGCATATCCATCCCTCTAGTTGCTGAGACCAAATACTTTGAAGTCATCCTTCACTTTTCCCCATGTCCATATCCAACCAGCAGATCCTGCCAATCTATTTAAAAAATATATGCAGATTCTGATGTCTTCTTTCCTCCTTGATTGCCACCATCTCAGTATAAGACACTATCAGATTTCATTCAGATTCTTGCAGTAAACTAATTGTAGAACCCTCTCTGCTTTACCTTTATTTCCATTTAGGTTTTTTTTACCCCCTCCATACAGCAGTCATTGTGATCCAGGTAAAATGTTAGTTGGGATCATGAGACTTTTCTGTTCAAAGCCATCCATTGACTTCTTTTCACATTCAGAGTAAAAGCCAAAATTCTTACCATGGCAAGACACTCCATGATCTGGCCCTGTTACCTCTTAGACCTTAATTCCTAAAACTCTCCTTCTCCTTCACTTCTTTCCAGATACACCGGCCTCCTAGCACTTTCTCAGCTATACCAGGAGTGTTCCTACGTCAGGGCCTGTGATATTTCCTTTTCATCCTTTCTCAGGAAGTCACTATATGGTGTACTCCACCAAAATGAGAGAGTAAACCAAGGAACAGAAAGGTTAAGATATGAGAAAACGGGGTGCTACCCTGGAGATGGGTGAAGGGGATCTCTAGGAGAAGAGAGAGTCTTAGATGACAGCTTTGTACCAAGAAAGAGAGTGTACCCACTTCTATCTGAGCAGATCAGAAGGGTCTGGGGAGAAACTTTTATATCATTTTCTGATTTCTGAATATTCAGTGTGTCTAAATACATTGAGGGAAGATTTCAACTCTTGATAGACTAGTTGTATAAGCGATAAGTGCTTGGAAAACTATACCAAAAAAAAAAAAGGAAAAAAGAAACTCCAGAGAAAACAGAAAGTTTTCATGAAGGGAAAAATAATGAGAGTTTACTACACGGCTTACTCATAATAAGGTAGACATTAAATGTGTATCTACCTTTTAATACAATATAACAACATGGAATAGGTCAATATGTGAGAGAAAGTGTGTGTGGTACATGTTTGTAGGATAAGGCGCAAAAGACTCAATCCCCATTTTCTAAAATGGAAAAAAAATCGAGAAATAACAAATATAAGCATAATATGTAGAGATATAGTGCTTTTTTAAAAAAGAGATATCTTAAGTGCTTGCTCCTGAAGAAAGCAGAATAGGGCATGAACAGTAGGGCCTTTCTTCAACACACCTTATAGAACCATTTGCCTCTTTGAACCATGTAAATATATATATTTTTGATAAAGGTAAGAGATAAAAGAAGAAATTTATAATTCAAACATAAAGAGAGTAGTTTCTAGGTCAACGTGGTGACAGTGGAAACACGGAGAGGTGAATTTGAAATCTTGATATCAGGACTCGGTGTAGATAATGAAAAAAGGGATGATAAAGAAATCAGAAGAATAAGTCTAGGAATACCAATTCTAGGAATGGTAGTACCACTGACAGAAATAAGGAAGTATTAACGGAGAGTTAATTACAGGATAGTTACTATTTTTAACATATTATATGGATGAATATATGCTAAAGGACATTTGATATTAATGACTGTGATCACTACAGATATTCACTTACATTTTTAGCTCTCGGAACTCTTTTTTCCTTTTGGCACTTAATATGTTTTATTGATTGTTTTCCAAGCATCCATTGTAAGTCTCTGTCAGTATGGACATAACAGTACTAATAACAGCCTCAATGATAAGAATACTAAAAATAGGAAATACTGTTTTCGTAGCACTATTCTAGGTTTTTTAGCCCATTTAATCCTCACAGTATCAGAATGACACATTATTATAACCAAAGAAGATTTTTTTTAAACTTGTCTGAAGTCACACAGCCAATAAGTCATAGAGACAAGATTTAAGTCCATGTCTGGTTCCAGAGTCCACACTAAAGTTCTTGGATCTCTTGAAGATTCCATTTAAAAATTACTTTTCTTGAGGACTTCCCTGGTGGTTAAGACTCTGCACTCCCACTGCAGGGGCATGGGTCTGATCGCTCATCAGGGGAGTTCCACAGGCCGTGTAGTGTGGCCGAAAAAAAAACTTGTTTTTCTTGGGTGTGAGTAATCTCTTACACACTGACTTTGTTAATATAATGGCAGGCTAGCTTTAAATGTATATTATCTAAGTCATAAACTTGAGAGTTTTTCATATAGAAGTGAGAAGAAGTAGTTCAAATGCTGTACTCTGTCCTCAGTGAGCATGTCCTAAAACTCATCTCAGACTCAAGCAGGAAACGGCTTCACTGGGATCCTTGAAGCCACTCTGTGGGACTGCGGACAAATGCATACACCTTCCTAATTCCTTTTTCTTCCCAGTAGATAAAAGACGCCCAAAACCAGGAAAACCTTAAAATGACTGCCCTCCCAAAGTGGGAGGGCAGTCAACTCACTTCCTCACGATTCTACTTTGCACTGGTAGAGTAGAGTATTTCTGGTCCAGAGTCAGCAAGTGCAAACCGTTTGAAGCACTTGCTGCTGTGTCCTGGGCACTGCACTAGACACATGTTCCGTCTCCTAGAATTGTAGGTATTCCTGACCCTGTTTTACAAATAAGGAAGCCGAGGTTGAGACATGAAATGACACGTCCAGAGTCACACAACTGGTAGTGGCAAAGCTTGGTCTAGAACACAGTCAGGTTATTCGCCTTCAAACTTTCATGTTTTTCTGCTCTACCAAGCTACCTCCTGGATTTCGACATTTGGGGCATCAAAGAAAATCACACCTTCTTTTCCCCACTTGAATTGCCAGGAGTAGGTTTTTATGGGAGAAAGCACCCTGTGTATGTATTTTTCAAGCTGCCCTTGCACCTGTGAGTGCCTTTTTACTTTTGAGGCCTTGGGTTTCATGATCCTGTCTTTATGGTTGCACTTATGGGACTGGAACTATCCCAGAAGTCTGAAAGCCAATGGATTAAACTGACAGTTTACAGAGAGGTGATTAGTTCCATCTATATTGTTGTTTTGCTCCTGGAAGAATGTTAGATATGTAGAATAAATTTTAAGTGAGGCAACTATTTCCTTTAAAACTATACTTTTTTCACTGTGGGATTTAGAAAAAAAATTCCTTTTTTATTTCTAATTTATAGCTTTGACTAGTGCTTTATTGCTCTTTGTACTGATAGCTTCCTGGAAAGTAGACATCATGATCCATAAACAGAATACCTTTTTCATTAGTGACTTAGGAAAAAGCAGGGCAAACTGAAAGTGTGAACTACTTAATGAAGTATTGTAAGTATGACAATAATCAATTCATGCAAATATTTCTCCATGTATACTTTTGGTTTTACTGTTCTATTTATAAATGCTACATCTGAATAAAGGACCCCAAAGTTTTTAGAATCAAAGAATTTTTAAATTTAAAGTTGCCCTAGAATGAATCTGCTAAGGGATGTGCCTCAACTGGGTCCAGATGCTGAGTCCCTGGACCTTGCCCTCCCATCCAGTGCCCTTTATCCTGTGCAGCACTCTATATATTCCAAACATCATTGCTCAACTAGTAGCACTTGGTCTGTCCTTTTCTGAAATATCAAAAGAGAATGAAAAATCAGTGTCCCATGAGGTAGTTTGTGAAATACTAAAGAGACGAATGGGTTTTAAGATCCCTTGTAACATGACATATTTCAGTTTTTTAGTTTATGATAAAGCCGTCCTTTCATTTGTGTTCTACTTTTATAAGCCTCGACAGCATTTCTCTCATTCTTTAGAGTTCTTATTCTAAACTCTAATGAATCAGTGATGTTTGCTTTGACTTGAAATAGAATAGAAAGAATGAGATTGTGTACAGACCAAAGAATGTCTGTGTTTGCTTTTCTTGAGACAAGTGACTTCAGAAATGTGTCTTGTGCCTAGAGTCATATTTTTTCTGAACTGGCAAATATAGTTAAATAAGAGTTTTCTTAGTTTGATATCAAAGATTTTGAGAATTTCAAGGTTTTGATTTCTTCCAAATTTGTCTTTTTATTCAACTGTTAATTTAGCTATCTCTGTTTTTTTTATTTGTTTTTAACAGATAGCAGAGTCTTATTTTCAGGAGGAGGACTGTATCCTTTTTTTAATTAGAAGAAGAAATGCCTAGAATGCTTAGTGAATTGCCCACTTCTAAAATTGAGATTTACCTACAATGAATGTATGATCTGTTGTCACTGGATTTTGTTTCATGCACCCATGTAACCATCTCAGAAAACAAGATGTAGCAAATTTGTTACTCCAGAAAATTCTCTAGAACCACCAAAGTTTGACCTCCTGTGGACAAGCTCTAATTTTACCAAAATCTAAATATTTGTGTGTGGAGGAAGGGGAGAATGCATGTTGCAAAAAAATAAAAACCCATTGGATTTGTTTTCTTTTGAATTAAACAGAAGTACATGTCAAGTAATATTCATATGATAGAGTTTGTCAGCCATATTATACATAGCAAATCTCATGACTCTTATTATAGCTATATATATATAGCAAAGGGAAGATTGAGTTCTTCATTAGCGATAAACAGAATAAATGTTGTCAAGGAAGACTGCATGTTAACTTTTGTTTGTGCTGTCTCTTCAGTCATGTCCGACTCTTTACAACCCAATGGACTGTAGCCCGCCAGGCTTCTCTGTCCATGGGATTCTCCAGGCAAGAATACTGGAGTCAGTTGCCATGCCCTTCTCCAGGGGGTTTTTCAGACCCAGGGATTGAACCCACATCTCTTACATCTACCTTACATCTGCTTGTATTGACAAGCAGGTTCTTTACCACTAGTACCACCTGGAAAGCCCATAACTTTTGTAAAAGAAAGATTTATTCCTTCCATGTTGTAATTTCCCTCTCTTAAAATTGTTTATATTTTTTCAGAGAAGGTCCAATATATACACTTTAGAGAGAACTCATCCTAAGTATCTTTATTTCCCCATTTGTGTGATTTCTTTTTTCTCCTAACCTTACTGATTTTCACTACAGATTGGAGGACAAGCAGTTGTCATCCTGAACCTCTATCAGGTAAACTAGTAAAGTGTGGTAGAAACTTAGGGCAGTGGCTGTCTGTCACTAAGTCTGAAGGAAATCAAATTCTTAAGGAAATGAAGCTTAGAACTACCCAGATGATGAGTATGATGGAGTACAGTGCAGATCACATCAACTTCCCTGGGAGCTTCCTAGAAATGCAGACTCGTGGGCTTTAGAATCAGAGCTTCTGGGGATCAGACTCACGAATCTGTATTTTACCAAGATTTTCGAATAACATTTATGTTCAGTAAAGTGTGAGAAACATTGGTATATTTTTAAGTTGTGAGCAGAGGAAATTAGAATTGTCTCTGCTTCTCCCTGGTCTATTTTATGATCCCTGGCATATATTTAAGACACAAATGAGAGAGAGAACTGAACCTCTGAGTGACCATGGGAAGGCTAAAAAGCTAAACAGTGAGTTTTTTCTCTTCCTTCTTTCTGGGTCAACATTTAGAACATGGCCCAAAGGAAGGTAGACAGTTGGACAGCTTGTCTTGACCGCATGTAATGCTAAATGTGTGATACAGATGGAGAAGGCAGAAATTCATAAGAAAATCTACCAAAAAAAAAAGTCAAATCACATAATTATAAAAATCACTGTGGCAAGTTAATTTACAAAAAAAAAAAAAACAACATTCAGTGAGAAATAAGAATCACGGGGAGTTGCAATCAGAAACAAACATTTGACTAGAGGATAACATAGTGGCTTGACAGAAGGTAATTTAAGGAGAGGAAAAAGACAGGGGACACTTAGATTACGGATTCCATATGGGTCCTATTTCCAATTAAATTATATTTAATTGACTGCTAGAGGTATTATTAGCAAGCAGGCATTTCTTGAACATTAAAACCTTCTTTTTCTGTCTTCTGTTTACTGATAGAATAGAAACCAGGTAGCTACTGCATGATATGCAACATTAAAATTTACCTACTTCAAAACCAAGAAACCTTACTTTTTTGTTTAAATTTAAAAATATTTAGAGTCCTCTCATTTTTTGATAAGCTTCAAAATTCTCAGTTGATCTAGGACATTATTCTTTAGCCTGGATTCCTGTTTTCCTCAAATTTTCTGTTCAGATGAGAAAGCAATGAAATTCATTCAGCTCGAACGACTGTATCATGAGCAATTGCTCGCAAATCTTTCTGCCATTCAAGAACAGTGGGGTGAGTACAAACTAATGTAGAATGCAGAATTATCAATAATCTAACAAATTTTCTCTAGAAAGTTAACGTATTTGACCTGGTTTTCTAAGTCAGGAAGTAGATGTTTCTAGTCAAGTTAGTGTTGCAAAGAAAGTAGCATTTTTACCGCAAGTTTACCTCATTTTAAGAAAGTCTTTGTCTTTGTATTTTGTTTTTCATACCAGTGCCAAGAAAAGAACACTTGTAACTTTTTCATTTCTTCTGATGTCCTTGGCTGATTTAGTCTCTGGGTTATATACTTAGATCTAAAAGTAATCACTTAGCTATTTCTGTGTTAACTTTGGGCTGAAAAGATAATTTTTCATGATAATCTTTATCAGTGGTGCCACTTAAGTATTTTTCCCCTTCTAAACATGTTTTGTAATAGCTAGTGACTAACAGATATTTTAAATTTAGAAACAAAATGGAAAACTGTACAGCCACATACAGTTACACCTTTGAGGAATTCAGAAAAGGGATTTAATGGTGAAGATTTTGAACGGCTTGCTAAATTTTGTGCAACACATCACGAGTAAGTACTTGACTGTTTACAGTGAACTGGAATAGAATATTGGAGAAGCATTGTAGTCCAGAATAGTTAAAATGCAGAATTCGCTTCTTTGTTTTAATGCTAACTGGAGAAATTAAAATTAATAAAATGATTAGGTTCCTTTCTCAGCTTTTATCTGTTTCTTACACAAAACTTAACAAAAGGTCTGTTGTACAAAATTCAAAGCACCTTCTAATTAGAAATTTTTAAATGTAAAAATTTTGATTACTTCTAATTTTGATTACTTTTTGCTTAAGAGATTAGGTGATTCAGATGGAAAATTTTGTGTTGGAATTTTTATTACAGTTATTTTCCAGTGTTTGTATGTCTGTCACTGTTTATATGTTGTAGTAAAAACACACTTTTAAAAGTAGCCTAATAGTGGAATGCAAATGCATTTAATCAGAATACCAGATAATTTTAAATTGTTTGATTTATATAAAGAGTTGGATTTTTAAAACTGAACATAGTAATAATAAAGCACTTAAGTATATATATTTTAATTTATTATTTGAAAACTCAGAATTATAAAGGTGAGGGGACATGATAGTTATTAAAATAGTGCAGATTTCTGGGATGTACAATTTTATTGTGTTAGTTTGAACTTTTGAAACAGTCTTTTTATGGATTCTGCATTATGACCTAATTTTAGTGTGTTAAATAGGTTAACTCTTGGCTTTGTAAAACTTTTAAATAATGGAATATTAAAAATAGATAAGGGAGATTTTTTTCTTACTTTCAAAATATTCAATATAGATACTTTTCTGCTCTTCCCAGGGAACTAATAATTGCTTAATGTGTTATAAATGTTTTAATTATTTAAAAATAAATAGTTATTGAACCTAATATAGACATGACTTTTTTTATTTTTTCTCTCTTTTTAAATATAAGGCAACTTGCCAACACATATTGTTTTTTTAATTTTTATTGCAGTATAGTTGATTCATAATGTTGTTAGTTTCAGGTATAAAGCAAAGTGAATCAAGTTATACTTTTATACATGTATATTCTTTTTTAGATTCTTTTCCCATATAGGTCATTACAGAGTATTGAGTAGAGTTCCCTGTGCTATACAATAGGTCCTTATTAGTGCCAACACATAATTTAAAAACTAGTCTTCAGTCACATTGCTTCACATCTCTAGAGAATATCTGACTAGTGAACAGTAGATAGTACTGTAAACCAAACCTAAAATTTTACGCTTATATTTGATAATTCCCCAAAATTATACTCCTAAAATTAATATAAAATGTTTGAGTATTAAAGCACACAGCTGAATTTTTATATGTACAGGATACATATATGTAACTAATACTCTGACCAAGAGTCAAAACAGTCCAGCCCTTCAGAAAGCTCCCTAATTTGTGTACAAAGCCAGCACCCATCCCCCTCAGGTAGTAACTGCTATCTGAGTTCTGTAACACTGTATTTGCCTGTCCTGTAGTTTTACATAAATGTAATCACACGGACTAGATTTTTGTGTCTAGCTTTTTTGCGCATGATTACATCTGTGTTACATGTTGTTACCTGCAGTGGTAATTTGCTCTGCTTTACTCCTGTGTGGATTCATTATATGACTGTGCAGCAATTTATTTATCCATTATATTGTTAGTAGACATTTGGATTGTTTCCAGTTTTTTAATATTATGAATAAAATGGCTGTGAACATTATTGTGTATGCTTTTTGGTGAATGTATGCATTCTTTTATCTTGAGTGTTCCCTAAAATATATTTACAGATTACGTCTATTTTTATCCTTTTCTGTGGAAAATGTGAATAAAATATCTTCTGCCATAATCAACTTTAGACGATAATGACATAAACTGAAATTTTAATATGTGTAAAGTACTCTTGAAATACATTATTAGCAAAAGGTTGACATTTTTTCCCCCACTGAATCTCAGTATTTATAGCTTCTTTGGAGGTTTTTCATTAGTTATTGGTCATCTAAGAAGATTAACACATGATATAGTTGCACTTTGAACTGTGTGAACCAGTGGTAATGTTTCAGCAGTGGAAATGTTCTGTGCTAATATTAGAATCCAGAGAAGCTGTATTTTTTTTCTTTTTTTTTTTACAGCCATTTCAGTGACATTTGTTTGGAAGCATTTTGCTGCTATAATATTTTTTTTAATTCTTTTTTCCCCCCTCTCTCTTTTTTCCTACAGTCCTCTTTTATCCAAAGATAAGGTAAGAGATTTTCTTTGAAAATGTTTATAGGAAAAACGTAGAGTGTCATGTTTTGTTGTATGGACTGGTTTAGAAAATAAACCTTCCTCAAATTGTTTTCAGCTTTCTAACTTAATGCAACAGTTTTCCCCAAAGTTTTTTTTTCTTTCTTTCTTTCTTTTTGAAAAACTTTTTAGATAGCAGCTGTCCAGAAGTCCCTGGGAAGGAAATGCTTTACGCAGTTAATAGTATCTGAAGATCCAAAGGAAAGAGGAGCTGCAGCCAAAGAGCTGGGTATGTTTTTAAATTAGAAGTAGACGTTAAAAATGCCTGCCTCATATAATATTTTACAAGTATTACATCTGAGTTGCTGTGAAGGAGCTTTTTTGTGCATACTGCTCCTAGACAAATAGCAAAGCAAGGGTTTCTTTTAACATCATATAATCCTATTTTTAGATATCTAGTAGTAGAAAGTATAAAATCTAAATTCTTATGAAAACATAAAATTGTCCCATGTTTTCAGTAGGTGGTTATATGTATCTAAGAGAATATGACAAGAGTGCAAATAAGCTGTGAAAGCGGACTGGTTTTAGTGCATTCAGGTATTCTTTTCTGTATAAAAACCAACAATTATTTTTACAAACTTTACCAGAAATTTTTTTCTGTAAATGTAGATATTATCAAGATAAGTTCTGTATCTTAATAGCTTATCTTAGTAATTCTCTTCCTTTTTTTGTTAGCTAACATGGTATACTTTAATTTGTATATATATATTTCTAAAGCATTTATAGTTATGTTTTATACCACTGTGTCTTATGTCAAAAGTTAAGAGTTTTAGAAATTTGTTTTCTTATAGTAATAATGTATGTTCATTACAAAAACTTGAGAAACTAAAGATAGATTTTTTAAAATGTGTTTTAGGGCATTTATTTTTCCATGTATATGATTTTAGTACTACTTTATATTCCTGGGTCTGAAAACCCTGATGTTAAACAGGCAGCATCATGTGTCTTAACTGAGTTGCCTGAAGAGATAAGATGATGATGATGATGCCCTGAATTTCACTTGCCTTTTTCTCTTTTAAGTTTTTCCCCTCAGATCTTTACTTTATCCCCTCTTCTCTTATGTGGCAAATTTGGGTTGCCTTAGGTCAATCCTACTATGTTCTGTTCTTCCTATCTCTCTTTTCTGGTCATTGTTATGCTGGAAACCAGAATATAATGAGCTTCATAAAGATCTTACGGGAAAACATCACAAAGTAGTCACCTAGTTTGGGTGTGAATACGTCTCTGTGTTGTGCACATTGGGAAGAAGGCTATTCTAAGTTTGAGTCTGACACTGCCCAGCAATAGCTCAGCACTACTTCCAGCTTAGCCTCTGCCGCAGGATGCGTGGCACAGACAGGTAAACTGAGATACTGCACATAAGCCACTTACTTGGTGCTTTGACTCACAACTAGAACCTGTGTCTTCTGGTTTCTAACTGAATTGCAGCATACTTCTGCTAAGGAAGTTGTATGGATTATCAAATTCCACAGTGCAGACATTTCATTAGTAACCATTTTATGGGAAGGGTGTGAACTAAATTCTAGAGAAAGAAATCTTGCCAAGTCTGATAAAATAGTATCTTTTAAAGAAAAATGTCAAATCTCTCATAGTCTACTCAGACAGGTTATTCTATGAATAAATACAGAGAAATGTTAGAAAGAATATGAAAAAAATAGAAATATGAAAATATTACTCTAAATGATTTGTATTTAATATATTCTCTTTGTTTTACCCTGTATTCCTTGTTTCTAATATCTTACATGTTCTACAGTGTAGAGTTTTGCTTTTCTTTCTTTATATATGTCTTGGTCTTAAGCTCCTTATATAATAAGTAACTTGCTTTTGTCTGTGTATGGTTGTTGCTGGTATCAAACTTGTCTGGTTTGAATCCTCTCTCCACCACTTAAATTTGTGTGACCTTAAGAGACTTCCCTGGCAATCCAGTGGTTAAGACTCCACACTCCCAATGTAGGGGCACAGGTTTAATCTCTGGTTGAGGAGCTGAGATCCTGCATGCCACATGGTGTGGCCAGAAGAAAAAGTTTGTGTGACCATAGACAAGTTGCTTAGCTTTTTTCTGTCCCTCCCTTTGCTCAGCTCCAAATGTGGGTTATTTTTACCTCATAGGATTTTTATGAGGATTAAATTAGTAATTTCATTAAGGTTTAGAACAGTGCCTGGCACAAGGTAAGAAACCTACGTGCCGACTGCTCTCATTACCCTTCCTCTAGTACCTCCTCCCATGTTATCACCACCCGCTATGGCTGGTATTCCATTAATCTTCTCTATGTGTTATGCATTGCTGCTTTCCTGATAAATCTACCATGATTAAAGTCCCCAAGTTATTTACATATTACTTTATATTTTCAGTGTACTTTTATGTATATTACTTCATCTTTTCCTCTTAACAATGGATTTAAGGTAGGCTAAGTCATTTTAAGAAACTCAGGGGAGGTAAGTGACTTTTCCAAACAGAACTAATTAGAACACAAAGTTAAAACCCTGTTTTCTGGCCCTGAAGCCCATGTATTTTTATTATATTTTAATTCATTTTTATTAAGTTATATTTATATGTGAAACCATGTTACATATATACATTTATAACAATGTATTAAAAAAATGAAGACCTGTGAACCTTATTCCCAACAGAGGGATTAGATTATTGTCAGTCCTCCTGTTAAAACTACCTTTGTGTTTCTTTCTATCCCATCACCTGCTTTACTCCCCTGCCCCAAGGTAGTCATTATCCTGAGTTCTCCGTTTATCATTCCCTTCCCACTTTTTAATCAACTTTATTGAAGTACAATTTCTATGCAATAAAATGTTCCCATTTTAAGTGCACAATTTGATGAGTTTTGGCAGTTGTGTACAGTCATGTAACTCCTACCCTAGTCAGAATATGGATCATTTTTATCACTCGCAAATCTTTCTCCAAATCTTCTTATACTCAGTCCTTCCCACCTCCAGTCCCAGGCAACCCAGTGCTTCCTGTTATTATCAATAGGTTTTCCCTGTTTCCAAATGTAATAGAAATAGAATTTCTCAGCATACTTTCTTTTGGGAGTTACCCTTATGACTAAATGTACCATTAATACATTCTTTTTTGTTGCTGAGTAGTATTCCATTTTTAACTTTACACAATTCGTTTATCCACATAATTGTTGATAGACATTTGAGTAATTTCCAAGTTGGAGATATCATGAATAAAACTGATAGGAAGTTGTTTTTTTGTTGTTGTTTTTGTAGATATGTGTTTTCATTTCTCTTGGGTAAAGACCTGAAAGTAGAATCAGGGTCATATGGAAGGTACATGTTTAACTTGGTAAGAAACTGTCAAAAAAAGTTCTACAATGCTGTTGTCCCATTTTATACCCTGCCAGCAAATATATGAAAATTTCAATTGCTCCAAATCCTTGCTGACATTTAATATTGTCAGTCTTTTTTTTTAAGTCATTTTGGTAGATATGAGTGTCACTGTGGTTTTTAACTTGTTTTCCTCTGAGGACCAAGGGTGTACATTTTTAGTTTTGCATTGATCTCTGTAGAAGATGCACTAATTTACACTATTATCAATATTTCAAACTTAATGAAGGCACATTTTTTCATCAATCTGCCAAAATAAATATTAACATTGAAAATTTCTTTTTCAAGCCTGATATATCACTCAAATGTTTTTACATGATAATTAGTGAGATATTGAGAAGGTATAAGAAACATGTTAATTCATGAATGCTTTAGTCTCATCCATAAATAACATAGGGAATTGTTCCCTGAAGAGAATTCATGGCAGAATGAGAGTTGCGAGAATAACTCAAAGGCATGTGCGTTTGTAGAGCACATGTTAGAGCTTAGATGAAGTCTGACTTCTCATTTGAGAACTACCTTTTTAATTTGGTATTATTAAGTATGTCATACATTCAACTATTATTCCATTGTTGTTTCATCAGAGTAGAATTTTTTTTTTTAGTGTGTCTTAAGTCAATGCAATAGGGATTAGTAGACTTACCTTACTAGATCTTTGGGCTCAAGAAAGCAAGTTAATGGAAATTCATGTTAGTATTAACAGAAACATTAGCAATAAGTTTATACTATGATACCTGCTTGTAGAAAATTCAAAATATATTTTTGGTTAAACATAGTAGATTGACCATTTACTTCTACTTTTTTAAAAAAAATACTACTGAAATGTCACAAAGGGATCCTTAAAGGCAGAAAGCCAGAAGCACAGAATTGGCAAGGAACCAGCAGCAGATATGACATCCAGAAAATGTTGGAAGCTGGAAAGCAGATGGATGGGTGACAGCTGGCTTCACATACCGTGCATGCTCAGTCACTCAGCTGTGTCTTTGCAACTCCATGGTTTGTAGCCCACCAGGCTCCTCTGCCCATGAGATTCTCCAGGCAAGAATACCGGAGTGGGTTGCCATTACCTTCTTCAGGGGATCTTCCCCACCCAGAGATAGAACCTGCATCTCCTGCACTGGAAATGGATTCTTTACCACTGAGCCACCTGGGAAGCCCAACTTAACATACCAGGGAAAGCCGAAAACTAAGTGTCTACAGGGAAAAAGTTGATTTCTGCCTGAGAGGGTTTGGGAAATGGAAGCACAGAGAGGACCTCTAAATTTAAGTCAAAAAGCTGTGTAGGAAGCATTTAGACCTTGATATCCCCTCTTGACCAAATAGGAAGCCCTATTGGAGACTAGACATAATACAGCAGTGTCTTCAAAAATGTGAGAGAAAAGGATTTCTAACCTAGAAAACTTTACCCAACCAAAGTTCTAATCAGTGGTGAAGGAGTAAAGACTTTAAGATGTGAGTAATCTTAAAAAGTTCACCTTCCATGTACATTTTCTTAGGAAGTGTCCTTACAATAAGAGAAAATAAACAAAGAGGAAGACCTGGGATTCAGAGAAAACAAGGTTTCCAAAATAGAGCCAAAATGAATTCCTAGGATCACTGGGAAAGGAAATTCCAGGACAACACCTGTGTAGCAAGCCTGGAAAGGAGTTCCAGGTCAGGGACTCCAGAAGAATATGTTTTAAAACTGAAAGATTATCTGTTGTTACATATGCCATAGTTGTCCATCTGTCAGAGTTCAAAGATGCATAGATTAAAATTATTTTTAACAAAGTAATGAGGCAGTTATCAACACAAAAGAAAACAGCATAAATGAGAAAGAAAAATGTACCATAATACACAGTCTGGGTATCTTGTGAATAATACTTACAAAGCCATAGTACTGTAAACTTTAAATATTGATTTGCCCCAGATTTATGTTGAATTGTAATGGGAGCTAGAGGGGAAAGAGAGAATCTAAAGAACCATGAGAACTAACTCTCTTCCTTAGTAGGAAGTTAGTAGGTGGTCTCTAAAACTGAAAAGTCAATAGATAACAATGGAAGTCTTCTCTAGAAATGGAGGGTAAATATGAGCAGAAAAAGCTAAAGGAATTGAAAAGTAGCTGCCCCTAGAGAGCAGGAATCAGACAGATGGAAGACTAAGGCAGAAGACTGTTTTGCATTACCAGTAAAGACAGGTTTAAAACTTTTCTCCAAAAGCATAATTTGATATAACAAATTATAAAATGGCATATGTCTTATTTGATTTGGAGACTGAATATGTATTAAAAATATCATTTATATGGCATCACACATAAACTATAGCTACTGTCTTGATCTAGTCTGAAATTTTTGCCCTTTACATCTTAAATTACTATATTTTTTATATTTAATATTGTTTCTAATAGTGGAATGAAGCAACTGTTCTCAGGCTATTATTTTATAAATAATACATTGTACCAATGATAGTCTTTACGGCACACCACTTACATGTTATCTTGCTTCATTAGGAGCTACTTTGATTGTGTTTTGTCTGGTAACCACAGTCAGCCACTTCACTTTCCGGTTGTATTGTTAACCGAGTCCAAGCTCACTCTGCTTACTGCAGGACAAGCCAGTACATCAGAGATGAGGTGTTGGAGGCAAGGAATACGACTTTATTCAAAAAGCTGGCAGACCAAGAAGATGGCAGATTAATGTCTCAAAATAGCCATCTTATGGGAGCCTGGATGTTAGGTTCTTTTATAGAACAGAGAGGGGAAGGAGGTGAGGAAGTAAAGTAAAAAGGTCCTAAGTCTTGCAGAAATCTCCTGAAATAACCAGTCTTGTGGAGGGGTTATGTTAATTTCTTTTCTGCAGCCTTTCACAGGTGAGTAGGGTCAGAATGTCTCTCTGTGAGCTGAACAAAGTACTCTAGTTTAACAGACAGGTTGGAGGGGCAGGGTTCCCTGTGGCAGGCCATTGTGTATGCTTACAGTTGTAGACGGTGATTATAATAACAAAAGCAATAAAAAGCGAAGGTTAAAGTAAAAGAAACAGATCCAACATAAAGTCAGAATTTGCTCTTCCCTGTTACAATAGAATGCCATCTCAGGCTGATTCTCTAACCTTTCAATAACTTATAGCTATTAAATACTCTCACTTTGATTCTTTATAACTTAGTCCTATTACATTCCAAATTTAACACTTAAATCTCATTGTATTCAAAGCTCTTCTCTGTCCACCAGGTCTGAAAGGGCTGGGTGCATGGTCTTTTCCCTTTTGAGCTATCTAGATTAGTGCATAGGCCTGAATCTAATCTATAGGGACGTTGGTGGCTCCAGCAGGACCAAGTGAGGAGGAGCTTACTTCCAAGTCACTTTCCTGGACATTTGTGGTCCTTCAGGTAACTGACCTTCAGCTTGAGATAGCATACCCCGTTCCTCTGATTTGAGGGCCTCTCTGCCATGTGTTTATGCTCTTTATTCTTTGAATTCTATGGATGTGTCTGGAAGGCTGTCTTCTGAACCTTTGGGTACTGGGAACTTGGGGAGAAGAGCTTGGATCCCTTTGCAGCTGGCTGGGGCCCTCCTTGCTCTGACCTCCCCCATCTTAACAGAGAGGCAGACCAGCAAGCTCAGTGGTGAAGGTGACAACCTAATGGGGATTAAAATGGTTTTTTGCAGTCTTCTCAACTTTGAGCGAATCTTTGTTGTTCTTCAAGGCTCAGTCATGTCCGACTCTTTGCTACCCCTTGGACTGCAGCATGCCTGGCTTCCCTGTCCTTCACCATCTCATGGAGCTTTACCATCTCCCCGAGTGATTCTTTGGGGTGGGACAAAAGAAAGAATGCTGTATTCTCCCCAAAAGAGACCTCTTTTTCCTTGTCCTCTCCTCATCTGACTTTGACTTGAGGTGTTGGGAGAGGTAATACGAACTAAGCAGTACAGAGCTGAGTTTGCCAGTTTCTTTCCCTGATTCTCTGAAATCAGAAGATGGCATTTAAGTCCTGCCTTTGTTACGGTATGTGCCACCATTGCTAATTGTTAAATATTGAAGTACCAATACATGAAAAGCAAGGTATAATATAATCATCACTATATTTCATCCTTGATTTTAACCTTTGGCCCAAGCATCCTTAATAATAACGTCCTTAATTAATGTATTAGAAAATTACTTGTAACTTCTCAAGGGGAAGTAGTAACAGGCAGTGGTAAAAAGTAAAGCATAAGTCTCGGCACCAGGCAAAAACGGGTTTGGAATTTTGATATTTCTTTCAATTTCTATTTTAAATAAAATCAATTTAAAATACTTCCCTTTGACTTTAAACCATTAAAAAGTTTCACAAAATATATACTGAATGCATACATAAATTAGTAGATCACAGAGAAGCTTGTTCATGATTCAGCTTTCGGTTGACTGGGCTACGTCACGTTAGTCACTTTCACTTCAGCCAAGTCAAAAAGTCACTGACTGTGATCCTGTGGGCTGCAGCCTGCCAGGCTCCTCTGTCCATTGGATTCTCCAGGCAAGAATCCTGGAGTGGATGGCCACGCCCTTCGCTAGGGGATGTTCCCGACTCAGGGATTGAACCTACGTCTCCTGCATTGGCAGGTGGGTTCCTTACCACTAGTGCACCTGGGAAGCCCTTTCGGTGGATCAAGCATTCCTAACTCCTGGCATGCTGCATGCACTTCATGGGGCTGCAAGGAGTCGGACTTAGCAACTGAACAACTATCACAGAAGTTTTAACTTATGGGCTGTAGCCTGCCAGGCTCCTCTGTCCATGGGGTTTTCCAGACAATAGTCCTGGAGCGGATTGCCATTTCCTTCTCCAGGGGATCTTCCCAACCCAGGGATAAAACCCAGGTCTCCCGCATTGTAGACAAGCGCTTTGCCGTCTGAGCCACCAGGGAAGTCCTTATATTATTTAATTTACATCATTTTAAAATTAAATAATATATGATAAAAGAAAAAGTTAAAACTTCTGTGATAGTTGTTCAGTTGCTAAGTCTGACTCCTTGCAACCCCATGAAGTGCAGCATGCCAGGAGTTAGGAATGCTTGATCCACCGAAAGGGCTTCCCAGGTGCACTAGTGGTAAGGAACCCACCTGCCAATGCAGGAGACGTAGGTTCAATCCCTGAGTCGGGAACATCCCCTAGCGAAGGGCGTGGCCACCCACTCCAGGATTCTTGCCTGGAGAATCCAATGGACAGAGGAGCCTGGCAGGCTGTAGCCCACAGGATCACAGCCAGTGACTTTTTGACTTGGCTGAAGTGAAAGTGACTAACGTGACGTAGCCCAGTCAACCGAAAGCTGAATCATGAACAAGCTTCTCTGTGATCTACTAATTTATGTATGCATTCAGTATATATTTTGTGAAACTTTTTAATGGTTTAATGTCAAAGGGAAGTATTTTAAATTGATTTTATTTAAAATAGAAATTGAAAGAAATATCAAAATTCCAAACCCATTTTTGCCTGGTGCCAAGACTTATACTTTGCTTTTTACCACTGCCTGTTACTACTTCCCCTTGAGAAGTTACAAGTAATTTTCTAATACGTTAATTAAGAATGTTATTATTAAGGATGCTTAAATAAATTTGAACAGATTTATGTTCCTTAGGGGCTTCCTTGGAAGCTCAGCTGGTAAAGAATCCACCTGCAATTCAGGAGACCCTGGTTTGATTCCTGGGTCAGAAGTATCCCTAGAGAAGGGATAGGCTACCCACTCCGGTATTATTGGGCTTCCCTGGTGGCTCAGATGGTAAAGAATCTGCCTGCAATGTGGGAGACCTGGTTTCAGTCCCTAGATTGGGAGGATCCCCTGGAGGAGGGCATGGCAACCCACTTCAGTATTATTACCTGGAGAATCCCCATGGAGAGAGGAGCCTGGTGGGCTGCAGTCCATGGGGTCACAGAGAGTCAGACACGACTGAGTGACTAAGCACAGCACAGCATGTTCCTTAATTAGTCTTAATAGATCAGAACCAGTATTGTTTTTCTTACAATGTGATACAGTATATTTCATAAACATACTAAAAATAATTTTCCCACACTTTAAAATATTTGTTTAAATAGATGCAGCTAATAAAGTTTAGAATGTCTTTTAAACCTTTAAAAAATGACTTTTTTCAATTATAATGAAGACTAAGCAATATATTCTTATTCTTAACATGTTTTCTAATAATCTCTTAATTTTTATATCTAAAGGATTACTTACTAAATGTTTAGAGTATTTCTTCTACTTAAAGATGCTATAATCCAACAGGTAGAATTTCCATTTCAGAGGTGCAGAGCATTACTGTGTCCCATGATCAATTCATGTCCTTTCTCTTCCCTTCTGTACAAAGTGCCATGTTGAATCTTGAAACCACTTGTTTTTCTTCATCTTCAGAGAGTGAAATTTGTCTTGGCATGGAATCAAGAAAAGAAAGCCAACGTAAAGAAGAGACCCCGGAGAGCAGTCCCTGCTGTAATGAGATGGTCAGGCAGGCAGATCCCCGGAGCCTCCTGGTAACTGCAGGGAAGGGCCACACGGAGGAGCCGCTCTGCAGCGCTGAAGCCACGCAGGAGCTCCACGCCCAGCCCTCGGAGTCGGCAGGGAGCAGGTCCAGCCCCCACTCCTCAGGGAACGCTCCTGAGGATGACAGCCGCTTGCAGCTGGCTCAGACAGAGGCCTGCCAAGACCTGGCCGAAACAGAGCGCATTGCTAAGGACCCTAAGGTTTCCAGCCAGTCAGTGACAGAGCCATTGATTTCACCAGGCTCTGACCATATACCTCCTGCATTGATTTCTGAGGGTAAATACTCACAAAGAAAGGAACTCCGGTTGCCACTCTGGGATGCTTCTGAGGCGTTGCCCACAGACCAACTTGAGAACAATGAATTAAATGAGCTGCAGCAACCTGATCTCACAGAGCGTGATGGAAAATCACCACAGGGGCAGGCTGACTCAGAGGGCTCTGAGAGTGTACTTTGTGAAAATAATCCAGTGTCTGATTTAAGTACAGTGCTTCCAGAGGTGTATATGGCCCCAGAGGAACAGGGAGATAAGGAAGAACAAGTCAGTAAGGAGACAGACGACTACCTGAACAGCCTTTTAGAAGGATGCTTAAAAGATACTGAAGATTCCCTCTCATATGAAGATAACCAAGAGGAAGACTCTGATTTCCTTCAAGATCTTTCTCCTGAAGAAGCATCCTATAGCCTACAGGAGAACCTGCCTTCTGATGAAAGCTGCCTCTCTCTCGATGATCTTGCAAAAAGGATAGAGATCGCAGAGGTAAATTTGAGATTTAATAGAATTTTAAAAATAAGATGAAATTTTAAAGCACATATATGTTAAATATTGCCTTGCTTTTGTCAATTTTTCTCTGGCCTCAACCAGGACAGGGAAATTGAGTTAGCATAAACTTTGACTCACTATGTATAATCATGATGTTTATTCCTCAGGTAATTATATTGCATGCCTCCAGTATAGTAAATATTATATACACCATTTTTCATATTTTTATGATTTTCATTCAGCAGGCCTGGGAATTACAAACAAGACAAGATTAGTTACATGCTTGTGAGGAGATCTTATGTTTCTTGTCATACATCTAGAAGATAAAATACTACTGTTTCTTCTTAATACTAATGTATTTTGAAATTCTTTAAAACAGTATAGCAATGAATGAAACATTTTAAAATACAGTAAGAGTTGGAAATACTGAATGGATTTATCAGCTCTAGGTTTGAACAAACTAAATACTCCTTGACTAAGTCAAATTTTACAAATAATTCAAAGTTTTAAAGTTTCTCTAAATAGTAATTAAGCTAATCAAAACCAAAAAAGAGGGCAGGAGAGAATATCAAAGTGACCATCCTCCTTTGTTTGAAAATACAATTTTTTTTTAAAGTTCAGGCTGGGGTGGGGGGACCATACCAAAACTATAGCACCTCCAAAAGGCAGCCTGGCCTAGTAGAAATAGCAATGTGTGACAACCTTAGTTCAAATACTGACTCAGCCTTCAAATACTGACTTCAAATACTGTTACCAGCCTTATGGAGCTACCGTCTGATTCTGTTTATTTCTCTGAGAATTAGGATGCTAACTACTTTTCTTCTTCTCTCATCTTATATTTTTTCCAAGTAAGCTTTTAATTTAATTTGTATCTGTTGTTTTCTGATTCTGCATTATCACTGAAATAAAAAGCCATCAAGATGGAAATGTAGCCAAGCCAAAGTAGACAACAGAATACATATGGAAATGAAACCCTGTGAGAGCTTTCTAAGATAACTACTGGCATGTTACTAGCTTGCTTTCTTGCAGTTTATAGTCAACTCTCTATCAGCTCTGATTTTTTTAAATTTTTTTCTTCACAAAATAGATAAAATAGTCATTCTTTATATTTTAACTGGATCTTTTTATTGCCATTGACAGTCAATCCTCCATAAACTGACTTTTCTTCTTAAGTTTTTCCTTAAAATTGTTTAGTAGTGCTTAATAAGTGCAGAGTTTCTGTTGGGGTGATGAAACTTTTAGAAATAGATATTGGTGGTGGTTGTACAACATGAATATAATTTCACCTAAAAATGGTTAAAATGGCAATGTTATATGTGTGTGTGTATATATAATTTTTGTATCATAATTTTTAAGACTAGAAAAAAAAAGATTTTAAATAGATCTAACAGTATAACACTGGACCCAGAACTCCTTTCTCTTTATTTTCATCAGACTTCTGGTCCAGGGAATTATCAAAGCAAGGCCACAACCATATTCAAATCTAGGTTTAATACCAGAACTTTACTACCATCTAACTGCTTCTTTTCAGGTTGAATCAAGCTGACTTGTTGTATGGTCTAGTTTTACTTTTTCAAATATAAACTGTGGAGAAGGACAGATGCTCCTGTTGAGTCTCCCTGCCTTAATGGACATTTATGGTGGGGAATTAACTGTTGAATTACCAGTGTACTACAACTAAATGGAATAGTCCTTCCTAAAACTCATAATGTCAGCTTTTCCTAGGTTTCCTCCATGGAGATTATGCTATGTACATCTTAAAATCGTCCTTCCTGTGAAATTACTTTTTATACCCGATGGTCCCCTTTCCTGAAAGTCTATTGGTCTGTTAAATTGTACTGATTTTAAAACCCCAGAAGCTGCATATGACTGACAAAGCTAGTTTACTTTTCTATGATAATGCTAAATGGACTGTTTCTGAATACTCCTTCTCCATCCTAAAAATTATACTTTTATAAAATCTGCCTAACTGTGTCAGGAGAAGTTTTTAAACTTTGAAACTGAAAATCACTGTGCTTACTGTTTCCTTAGCGCCTTAAGAATGAAGTTTTGAGCTAAGTAAAATGTTCAGGTAATAGGGGGTTTGCTTTGAAGCACAAACTTCTTTTTAATCCAAACACTGTGTATTTCATGCTTTCAATGAAACTGTGGTAAGGATGTCTCCCATGTGTCAGGTGATGGAGACGCAGGGAGGAGTCAGATGAAGTTCGTGGCATTTGAGGGGCTCTCTGCTGCCACACCTGTCCATACTTCTGTGAGCAGAGGATACAGAACATAATTTCTTACTAACTAAATAATATTCACGGATATTTTTCCTGCCCTCAGGATCCACTGAGGCTCATAGCCTGTGTTCCTCCACAGAACTGTGCTCTCCTTGTGAGGCCTTCTCTCCCAAATTCATCATTTCTTGCCAGTGACTCCGCCCTCACAGATCTCCTTGCCACCTGTCACACTTTCTGCCGCTGTGTTCATGGCAGACTGTAATGGTATGATCTCTCATTGCCATAGCTCTGCTTTCATTCTTTTGCCATTTCTGCATTGCTCAGCTCTGACTTCTGTGGAACTTGGTCCTGATAACCATTACCAGCACAATGGAAGTGTTTGTTGTTTTTTTAAAACACTTAGGTTCATCATTATTTCATTAAGATGAGATAATTTATACAAAATCTCATAGAGAACTAATGTACAGTAATTCATTAATAAAGAAATATGTATCAATGAAACTTTTCTAGGTTTGGGAAATGTTTTCAAAGCCAGAATAATTTTGCTAAGTAAAATAATAGCTTAGTATCCGAAGCATTGCTGTTCTTTCTTATGTAAAAAGAGAACCTAGAATCTGACACACTGTCATCAAATGTATAATATCTACTGTTTTTTTTTAATCTTCTAAAAAAATTTGTTTTTAATGGCAGGATAATTGCTTTAACAGTATTGTGTTGATTTCTACCAAACATCAACATGAAATCAGCCATAGGTTTACCCATGTCCCCTCCCGCTTGAACATCCCTTCCACCTCCCTCCCCATTCTACCCCCTCTACTGTTTTCAAAAAGCATCAAAAACATTTATGTTCATTTCATAGATTCTTAAGAAAAAAGTTCATCACATGTGGAGTGTCTGTACGTTAGAGCGACTCACTCACTTATCCCCTCATTCAGTGATTTTTATGTAACTTCTGAGTGCCATGACATTACAGGTGCAGTGCTTAAAAATTCAGAGAAGGATGCTACATGTGTGAAGCCTCTGTCTAACAGTTGTCTGACTGCATGTGCTACCCGTTTACTGAATTTGAGTATCCTAGTTTTTAGAAAAAGATGAAATTTTTTCTCAATACCCATAATACCCTGACATTTTAATCTCAGAATGCAAACTCCTCTTACCCAGCAATCTAGTAATGCTAATACATCATTGACTGGCTTTGTTCTGGAACCTGGGAGGGTTGCATTATTGTCTCTTTAAACTCTTTAGCTGTTCCTAGCATCAGAACCTTAGGAGGAAATATGCTATACAAGTTCAAGGAGGCAATAGGAACTAGCCTCATACTGCTATTGATAATAAAAGTCCACTCAGCTCATAGTAGGCTGCTACATATGTGGAGAAGAGGGAGTTGTTTTGTTTTCTAAATAAGTAGCACATCAAGTATTGGATAAATTTTTATAATAATTAATCTATTCACATTGAAAATAATCATAGTATGTAATTCAAAGATACCTTTATGAGCAGATTTTGGCAACACGATATGCCATAGGAAAATAAACCATTCGTTTTTCTTCATTTAACATATGTATGTGTAATCTGTTGGCAGAGATGGCATATGTTCAGAAAACTAAAGGCTTCAGATTCAAGCGATTTTTGTTTTTAGAAAAGACGTCATAATTTCTTTACTCCTTTACTACTGCTTGGGTCTTTAAAAAACTTTTAATCTGAAAGAGGGCAACACGTGTTCCTTGTCCTGTGTCTATGTCGGCAGCATTACTTAGCTTTAGGTCTACCTGTCTCACAGGAACCAAAATAGGGAAGGACATAACCTAGAACTTTCTGATGGAGAGAAAGGTAACAATCCAGAACTGGTGTTGAGTTTGTCTCCAGAGAAACTAATCTAAGTGACTTCTGTGCAGTAGTCATCTCTGTCTCTTGGGTGGGACCGGGGATTAAGTTACATTAAGTAACCACTGTGGGATTCCCTTACTAATGTAAGATGCGAGGCTGGGATCAAGCAGCAGGATTTTAGGAAATCATATAATTAGCTCTTCCATGGATCTCAAAGGAGAGTCTTAGAAACAGCAATCATGGTGTTTTTTTGAATGACTGTTTTAAGGGGAGCAGGGTAAGCCCAGCTTCGTCACCATAGAGGAAATATAGTCTTCTAATAACGTAAGAGGGTGCATGGAAAATGCTTGACCCAGGATTTATGTAAGTGTCTAATGAGCCCCAGAGGATTATCCAGGGATTACCTATCCTTTCTCTGTGCCAGATGGCCTCATCTTTGCCTTTCTTTTTTATCCTGCCCTCTAAATTTTCTGATTGCTTACTGCATCTCTTATTTGTCATGTCTCTTGGACCCAGCTGTTTTTTCTTTTCCATTTAAATCGTTCTTTAAATTTACATCTTTACTGCCTCTTTCTGAACTCTTGCAGTAGCTACTTAATAAGTTTCCCCATTGTTCATATCATCTTCTCCCCCTTCAAATGGTCTTATATTTAGTACTGTATAAAAGTCGTGCCTCAACAGGATCCCCCAGCCACTCAGGCAACACAGGTAAATGAAATGACTCAGTTATAGGTTATGGGGGAACGTTCCCATTTCTTATCTAGAAAGCTGAATAGCTTTTTGAAATTCTCTAGATGCAACCAAACACACCTGAGGGTCTGGATCTAACACATAAACTGTGAGTGTAAACCTCTGCTATAAAATAATGTTTGCTTGTCAGTCTTTTCCCATGACTCCATTTGGCTCCACGATAAGGGCTGTATAGTAAATGGCTTGATATTCGAGACACTTGGTAATCTAGCCCATTTTACCTTTCCAGCACCATCTCCTGCTGTTCCTTTGTTCTAAAACTGTTACTGTTGTCAGCCTGGCCTCCCTGCTGCCTCTCAGGTATTACTCGAATATTGTCACCTCTGGTCTTCACCTTCTGTGTTAGTCTTAGTCTGCTCTGGAGTGACAAACTCTGTCCCCACACATTTATTTCTTGTCCACCCTCGAGGTCTAGGCTCTGCCTTTTTAGCATGTAGAGTGCCAAGCACAGTGCCTGTCATGGGCAGTACTCAATAAATGCTAGCTGCTGCCATTATTTCTTGATCACCAAAGTCCATAATGTTTTTTCCTTTGACTTGCAGATGAGGGAGGGGCCTGAACATCATTCCTCCCAAAGTTCTGTCTACCTGTCCTGTTATTAAAGGGCACACACACACGTGTTTGTATATTGCCCTCTTCACTAAATTGCAAGCTTCTGAAGGGTGAGGATTCTGTTGAATGCATTTTTGTATTCTCTGCAAAGCCCAACAGCCACCTGTATACAATAAGCCTTCCCCTGCTCCTCTTTTCTTTTTTTGACATAGTTCACTTAGAAAAATTAATCAGCTTTAAGGATAGATTTGGTTTTGATTATTTTAAGGGGAAAGGCTATGTTATTTGAGTAAGTATAAAGTAGCCTGCCCTCATGATACTTACTCTCTAGAGGGAAAGACACATAATAAGGTCACATAAAAATAAACAGTACCATTTTATATATTGATAATGGCTCTGAAGAAATTTTAGCAGGATGAAGGGGTGTAGAGAGACCAGAGTGCTGGGTAGGGTGGAGGAATGGGCTCTGGCTAACCAGGGTGGAGGGGAGGGCAATGAGGGGACCAGCAGGAAGGCCAGCCAAGCTGGAGCCCAGTGAACAGAACGGTAGGACGTTCAGGTGGAGAAGACAAGCTGAGCGAGTTCCTTGAGGGCCTCGTAGACCAAGGTGAGGAAGTGGAATTAAACTTAACCGGTGGTAACATTTTAAGATGGATTTTGAGCAGAAGATGTGATTTTATATGTTTCCTGCCTGCTCTACGGAGACTACAAAAGTGGAGGCAGAGGCCAAAGAAAGGAGATCAATCCAGTTATTGCAATTATTCAGGTGAGAAATAGTGAAGGACTCAGTAGCAATGGATGTGGTGAAGATATATTTTTATGAAGGAGGACCTAACAAGATTTGCTAATGGAGCAGTTTTGAGGGAAAGAGAATCAGGAGTTCTGTTTTGGAATCTACCTTTGGAATCATTTAAAATGATTTACTGGGGATTAAAAAGTGGGATGGGATCTTGACATTCTTACCCATTTCTTGTCCTATTTTATACTTATTAAATTGTCCCTTTAAACAAATAAAACCTAATTACAAAAACAACAGATAGTGCCTAATTTAGAAACTTAGGTGCATTATAAAACTCATTTTTATTTTAAAAAACTTTTTTCTTTTTAAATTAATCTTGGAACAATTCAGTATCACTGAACTTCATCATCATTTGTTTTGCACTCTCCGAATTGCAGTGTTCTAAGATGCAGCACTGTGGGGTTGGAGATAACCATTGTGTTCTTTCTAGAAGATGACTTTCCTCCATTTAGCCTCAGTTCTTGTTGCTCCAGCTGTGACTTGTTATGTTAATTTGCTGTAGTAGTAGCCATGACATTAATCTACTTCCAGATAAATTGAATGACACAAATGTTCTTTCATCTAACCATCTCCTCCCCAGTATCTCTAGATAGATTTAGCCATTAGTGTAAGTATCTCTTAATTCAGATGACTTATAAGGATTTGTTGTATAAAGTGCTTTGGAAAGACAAAAGAAACTTGCTAGGTTTATTTGAAAGTTCTGTTCATCTCACTTTAATTGTAATATATAACAAATGACACTAAGCAAAATTTTAATAATCATAGAAAATAAGATTTCTTCACATTAAGAACATGGCAGGAGGTTTAATCTTGTGTTTGTATTCAACTTTGCCAATAACTGGTGTTACAAATGCAAGCAAGTTATTTAAGCTGTTTCAGCTTGACTTCATCTGTAAAATAGGACTTAAGTATGACATATTATGTAAATGTCTTTACAGAAAGTGTAGAGATTCACTAAATTATAGTTCTTATTATGGAACCCAGATCTAAAGGACCAAACAGAGAACCATGACTTTTTCTTTCAGTGAAGAATAGTAGCAGAAAACTTGACATGTGTTTCCACAGTGAGATTGCTGGCAGTCAAGCTATTTGTAATATACTAATATGATTTATGAATATTAATTATCAAGTTAGTTGCAAACCGAGCAAAATTTGCCAGCCTTAAGGTTCTGGGTTGAGCAAAGCCTAGGTCAATAAAATAATATTATTTAATATCTATTTTCTCCTTTGAGGAGGCAGATTTAATAGCAAGGACTGTCTGTTGTTTTCCTGGTCATATTATGATTTCTTGTACCAGCAGAGTTGCAGAATAATCTTGTTTTTATAACCAGTTCATTCTTAAAATGCTGTTTGTGATGATCATTGATATTTGAGGGGATGTGCAGGAGAGCTATTTATTTACAAATATACAGAGCTACCGTGCATGCTAACTCGCTTCAGTTGTGTCCAACTCTGTGCAGCCCTATGGACTGTATCCTGCCGGGCTCCTCTGTCCATGGGATTCTCCAGGCAAGAATACTGGAGTGGGCTGCCATGCCCTCCTCCAGGGGATCTTCCCTACAAAGGGATGGAACTCGTTTCTCTTATATCTCCTGCATTGGCAGTCTGGTTCTTTACCACTAATGCCACTTGGGAAGCCCATGCAGAGCTAGGTTAGGTGGATATTTCATTATTTTTTTTAAATTCTGCACTAATTCATAGTGTAGCACCAGTAACAATTACACTAATTGCAGCTTAGACATTCTTTTTGTTCTCAGTGTAAAGGCTTGGTATACTTTGTTTTAGTAGGAAAGGAATTTGGTAATTGAAGTGGGAAACTAAATTTAGTTTAGTTTTATTTTATCTCTTTTTCTTTTTTTTGCTGTACCATGTAGCTTGTGGGATCTTAGTTCTCCCAACCAGGGGTTGAACCTGGGCCCTCAGCAGTGAGAGCACAGAGTCCTAACCACTGGATCACCAGAGAATTAGCTAAATTTAGTTTTTAAAGCTTTGTTTTTTGAGGTTTAAAATTTCTTAACCTTTTAATCTTAACATTATGATAAAAAAATTAAAAGGCATAGAAGCATAGAATTTTTTTTAAGTAGTTTGAATAAGACACATTTCTGTGTCCCCTAAACTTAGAAACACTTGGCAAACTTTTGAATGAGACCCAAGACTAACACCTTGATCTTGTTTTAACTAACTTGCCCTTCTACCATAAAATTAAACTCTACCAAAGCCATTTCTTTAATTTTTTGTTCAATTGCCTTAGCATGGTAAGTAGGAATTTCCAGGCTAGGTGTAGGTTCTAAGACCTTTATTCAAAACTCCTCCCAGAACAGAAAAGACCTGTCTTCTGAGAGTTTCCCTTTTGGCTTGCATCTCCTATGCCTAAACTTAGTCCCACCATCCCTATAGTCTGTAGGACCAGAGGGCAATTTAAAAAGAAGGATCCCTGGAGAAGATCCCTGAGCAAGACTAAAGGGAAATAACGGAAAACAGCACATTCCTTCACTTCAGACACTGTCTTGCTGAAATACGTTCTTGGTGGGAGAGAAAAAGGAAAAGAAAGTAAAGCCTGTGGTTAGATTTTTGCGAGGAATTAAGGGTTGAGTGGGGAGGGTGTCAAGATAGCATGCTGGCTCATCCCACATAACTATAATTCCTCATACTCTTTCTTCTTCCCTCTTTAAAAAATTTGCCAAAGTTCACTGCCACCCATGGTAAATAAGATGGGGCTACTTGGAAAGGCTTGTATCCGGTAACTACTTGACTTCTGGAGCCAAACACCCCAAAATTAGGCCAGGCAGGAGCTAAAGTGGGGGCCTAACAGCTCCTGCACCTACTGTAGCTTCTAGGTCTTAGAAGCACCATCTGTGTCTTTCCAGACGATTTGGAGAGTTTCTCTCGGCCTTTCACCATCCATTTACTCATAGTTGCAGTTCTTTAGATTCACTGTTGGGTCTGTTTCTTGAATTTACAGATTCAAAACTCAGATCACAGTGATATACAGTTAATAGTGATGCAATTCTGGGGGTCTTCTTCAGAGCTATTCTTAATAAAATTGCTTATTCTAAGTAGTTAAAGCAACTTGAAAGCACCTGTGATAGGTGACATCACTTTTGGTAAATACTATTTTAGGGAGAAAATCTATAGTAAAATAAATGAATCTATGAAAAGTTAATTTCTATTTTCCATGTCTTGCCCTTTAGAAACTTATTAGGACTTCTTTTTCTCCCTTAAGTACCCAGTACTTGTAAAGTTTTTCTGTGTTTTATGAAGATTCTCTTTAATGTTTTGCTTTCTGATGAAAGATTGAAAAACTATTCCTTCACATAATTTGTACTTATCATTTTAATGTCACTAAAGTACTTTAGCTTTCTCAAAAGAACTACATCATCTGAAATACATATTTTCTATAAAAAGAATAAGTTACTGACATTGATTTTTTTTTTTTTTTGAGATAATGGTTTCTATAGACCCATGTTCAGGGAAGCCCAGTAGAAGACAGTATTGAGTTATTTGACCCTAAAAGCCTTGAGTTATAAAAAGAACTAATAGAATCTATAATATTTATGTATAATTTAGTATCAGAGATGGTTGGCTGGAACTCCAAATAATTTATTATCGGAGATGGTTGGCTGGAACTCCAAGTCATATTAAGTATTTTATACCATTGATCAGATAAATGACATTACAGGAAGTGGTCAGCTTACAGTGATGTGATACCTGCAAGTCACTGACACGTACAATGTTAGGCACACAGTGCCCAACTATGTCATCACCTACAGCTTGTCCAAGAAGGCAGCCACAAGTCAACCTGTGTGAATCAACCTACTGCTTAGGGGGCCTTTGGTAAGGCCTCTAGTTTCCCAGCCTGGCTCTACGAACCAATTCTCTTCTCTTTCTCCCTACACCTCGGAGTCTTTTCATTCCAAAATGGCAAGGGTTTCTGTTTTGTCTTTGATCCTAAATAAAGGGAGGAGGGTGGTGGGAGAGGAGAGGTATCCCAAGTGAAAACCAGAAAGACAGCGTAGAAAGGGGTAGAGGTGGGGGACTAAAGAGATAATAGCAAACTCTATGGAGAGCCAGGTATTGAATGTTTTAGACATTATGGCCTGTATTTAGTTTTCCCATCGTAGCAGGCATATACAATATGTGGATGAGTGAGCCTGGCTGTGTTCCAATTAAATTATATTTACAAGGCTAGGCAGTGGGCCTTTGGCCTACTGGCCATAGTTTGCCGCACTATGCACACTACAGGGTAGTACGTGCCTAGTAAACTGGGTCTGAGAGAGAGTCTAGAAGAGAAGTTCGTGAAGTGTTTAGAGCACTGTAACATTATTTAGTAAATGTGTAGTTTCTCAGAGAAATTGAGGACAACGCTGACTTTGATGTTAAAAGTTGGTATCAAGTATATGTTTAGCCTCACATATTCATTTCTTAAAAGTTGCTGATGAATGAAAAAAAAAGCCTCTGTTGTAAAGCAAAACCCAGCACTCATGATTAAGCAAAGAGGGGCAGAAAGGAATCATTTTATAGATGACGTAACAGGTAAGGGGAGCTTTAAAGGAGGCCTGATTTCCAGTCGGTGCTGTGTCACACTGCCTGGCCCTGGATTCAATTCAAGGCTTTAGAAAAGAAATCAGTGTTTTAGAAGTCTGTATTTGGCAGTACCTAAATACAAGTGAAAGTATTACTCTGTAAAATTTTGATAATTGTTATTTTTTTTTCCTCTATGGTTAAAACTCTAATAGGAATTCCAATACTTGTTGAATTGAATTAGCCTTCTTACCATTACATGTAAAATATCACTGAGGTGTCTTCCCACGGTATAACAGATGGTTCTTGTCATTTCTGACAGGTTGTTCCTGCTGAAGGACTGGTCTCTATATTGAAGAAGAGGAATGATGCTGTAGGAGATCATCCCGCCCAGATGCAGCAGAAAACACCCAAGCGAAGAGTGAGATTCCAAGAAATAGACGACAGCTTAGATCAAGGTAGAGTGCTCAGCACTGTGTCTGGCACAGATTTGATCCGTGTTTGCCAAAAGAATGAATTAATGTACAATAAGATGTTTGGTAATAGGATTTGTAAAGAATATGTAGACTTAGTTGCATTATATAAAGAATCACAGAGAAGTGAACTATCATAAGTTCTTAAGTAAGTCGTAAGTATTCTGTTTGCTCAAATAAGTGACCAGATGCAAGTTCATCTCCTTGCCTGCCTGTCCCACAGATAGTTGTCAGTGTTCAGAGTTCATCTCAGTTTCTTTGTTTAGTGTTTTGTTTTCTGACTTTTTGTTTTTAGTGAGCCTGCTGTTTTTGTCTTCTTTTCAGTGACAGTCAATACTCCTTGATTGTTGTGAAAAATATTTATAAATTACAAATATATTCTCTTCGGTGATTTCTTCTCGACTCTATGGGAAAAAAAGTGTCTCTCAAGAGCAGTAGTTTAACACTGTTGCTATTGTTTGATTTTTTTTTTTTTCCCCTCCTGGGCTTGTATTTAAGGTTGTTGTTAAGTTTACCTAAGGCCTAGGTAAGTCAGTAGAAACATGGCCTAGAATATGTCAGTGTGCTTTTCATGTTTATAAAACAACTGCATTATTAAATAATGATGTCAATATGTAGACACAATTTCTAAGTATGACATAAAGTAATAGCAGTAGCTGTTTCTGAATTTTTACAACTACAAAGCTGGCAGGAGCCATGGAAATAATCTGTTCTCACTCCTCATTTTTACCTCTGAACCTTGCTTGTAACTATCATAGTCTTCTCCAGATAAAGTGCTCAGTTCTTTGTGCCAATTGGTACTGAATTGTTGCCTAGTAGGAGGAACCCTGGATTTAGAACTGACAGTCCCTAGTTCCTTTAGGAACCATCTCATCTTAGACTAAGTCATATAACTTTGCTCAGTAGCCACCTGTACTTCTTGGCCTCCATGTTGGACAGCACAGCTCTAAACAGTGTCAGTGTGTGTAGACAAATAAAACAAAGTAGATGTTTTAAAATAAATTGTATCTAAATGTTTATATATAAATATATGATAAAGAAATAGCTGAAAAAATACATAAAATAGATTGCTAACAAAGATAAGAGGGTGAGTGGGAATCATGGCAAACACAGGAAAGATGATAAAAGTATTGAACTGACCAAACCCCCCCAAAAAACTAAGAAACACAGCACAAATGATACAGTCCTTTTTATTTGTATGTATAAAAAGTATACTAAGTATAAACTATTAAATCTCTTAAAGTCAATTAACTATGAAGAGCTACTAGACTAAATATGTCAGTCAAAGGAGAATACAATTACATAATCCTGTTTCTAAAAAAATCCTTAACCACATGTGTTTGATCTGAGATGTACTGCCAGATTTTTTTCTTCTTTTTTTATGGAAGTGGTTACATCCGTTGGATAAATGAACTAGTTTTAATTTTAGCATTCACAAGTTCCACAAGTGTCTATCTTTATGGTAACAGGTCCTCGTACAGTCATTGGTACACTAGCTTTCTAACAGGGACCATCCATAGAGGACTAATATTACAAACATCTGGTTATCTTAATCGGTGAGGCAAGATACTAGAATTTGATCCTTGTGTCAGCTTAACCTTACTCTGTTTTCCTGTTTGCAGATGAAGTTGGAGGTGGTTCCTGTATTTTGCTGGTCTTGCTGTGCGTAGTGACGGTGTTGCTTAGTGTGGGAGGAACTGCGTTATACTGCACTTTCGGTGACATGGAGTCACCCGTTTGTACAGACTTTGCAGACAACATGGACTTCTATTACACTAAGTTACTACAGGGAATAGCGGAACTTAAACACTGGATCTACCTCTCCTAGCAAGCGTTCACGAGGGACAGGCATGCTGGCAGTGAGCATCACAGAGGGAGACTTTCTAAGCAGCTTTTATTTCAGGAGTTCTGTAACATGCGCCGCCCCCCGCCCCCCCGCCGCCTCCCCGCAGAGGAACAACAAACATCAGAAACAGCAACTGTAAAGGGCAATCCAGAGGAGCTCTCAGAATAATCACGTAATGAAGCGATATTGATCTGAGCACTGTGGATGGAGGGAATGGTCTTTGAACAGCATGTCCACCTCCCCCTCGCTGCTTCCTAGTGTAATGAGCTACACTGAGCAGAATTAGACAGGGCAGTGCTGGAGCCAAACCATTTTTGGCTACCTTCAAGCTAATGGTTGACTTCCCTGGTGGCTCAGATGGTAAAGCATCGGCCTACAATGCGGGAGACTCGGGTTCAATCCCTGGGTCGGGAAGATCTCCTGGAGGAGGAAATGGCAACCCACTCCAGTACCCTTGCCTGGAAAATCCGATGGACAGAGAAGCCTGGTAGGCTACAGTCCATGGGGTTGCAAAGAGTCGGACACGACTGAGCGACTTCTTCACTTCGCTAAGCTAATGGTTAAAGGACACTGTTGATTTACAATTGTTGGTCCAAAGACATTGCTTCCAGCCATCCTGCAATAAGTTTGTGTGTAATGAGAAGGCGTTTCCTTATGGTTTCAGTGTCTTTTTTAGTTCACGTTGGGAGCTATATAATTTAGGCTTTGTGCACTCTTTCCAGATTCTGTTTTCCACTTGCGAAATGGTTTTTTGTGTGTGTGTGTATGTGTGTATTTCAGACAGTTATCATAAGCAAAAACCCAACATAAAATAACGAAGACTATTCTTTCAACATGACTACAAATGTGCAGGCACAAAACTTTCAAGAAGGCTTAACTGTGGAACAGATGAATTATAGAAATCTTGGCCCTGAATTGAGAAACTATGACAGATACAGTGACACTTAAGTTGGTTAACTAGCCAGAAGTTCATCACAGGCCTAGAGATAAAACTGAATAGCTCGCTCTGAGTCTCAGGCAACCAGTTTCATCATGGATTCAATGCTTCCTGTAATGAATGCCGGATTCAGCTCAATTCAGTAAAGACCTATTGAGCACCTATTATGTTCTGAGAATCTAAGACCCCTTCTGCAAAGATAAATAAGATATTAGTTCCTGCTCTAGATGTTTTGATCTTGGTCTTAGGTAAAATAAACTAATACTTTAATGAATGAAATTAAATCATCATATATAATTCAGTATTAACAGATCAGACATTCAGATGCTTGAATGTGCATTCATATCATGGGCTTAATTCAGACCTAATATGGGGTCATTAGATGAAAATTCAATCATATCTTAAATAGACAAATGTCTGATTTTTATTTAAATCTGTCAGTTTTCCTTTCCTAAAGTACAGTGATCTAACGATTAGGAAGCCTTTCTTTAACTTTTCTATCTCATCGATAGCATTCTAAAAGAAACAAAACACATGGATTATAGTTTTCTAGCAGTGATCATTATTTCATGTTTTTCCATTAGGATCATTTGAAAGAAAAAGAGAATTTTCTTACTAGTTGTTACTGGCTGGTACAGTACATCCCCTCATGTTTCAGCTTATTTATTTAGACTTATGATTTTTAAAGGGCTTTTTATAGAAGTTGAAATTGTGTCGTTTAGCACGTATTTGGTTATACCTGATATTTAATTACTGTATACTTAGTGTTTTGATTTTCTATAATTTCAACTCAGTGTGTTTTTAGGCTTATTTTTAAATTGATGTTTTATTTTTACTTATAATACTGTTTGACTTGTCTCTATCATGCCACCATAAACTATAATATTTTCAAGGATTATAGATCAAAGATATTTATTTAGAAGTGTACAAGATACTGAAATCTAGATTCCTTATACTTAAGGCTGATTTTATTAGAAGATTATTTTAATGTTCTATGATAAATTTTAAGAATTTGTATTCAACTTGTATGTAAATATATAAAATGCTGATGGTACTATCTTATGTGGTCCTGTAAGAGACATTCACAAAGTCTACTGTGTGGGTATCTCCAACATAGACGAACCTCTTCTGTTTTACCCTCATGATTTCTAGTTATAGAAATTTGGCAATGCTGATTTCTGCCGGTTTTATGTCAAGATAAGTCAAACTTTCCTTCCTGTTCCTTTTTTCGATCACTATTGAAGTTCTAAATAATCTGTAGTATTACATTGGCCACCAGGGCCATTGCTTCTGAAACTGAGGATTTCCTGGGTGCCTTCACACTGAGGGGAAAGGCCTGAGATGACGCTTTGGTCCCTGGAGGCAGCTGCATCTCAGGAAAGCCACGCTTGTCCTCACTGTGTCCCATGGAGAGGGAGCTGAGCTCAAGAGCATACTGAGGTCTTGACTTAAAATAGGCATGAAATCTCACCTAGAAAAACTAGGGCAGCTTTTAAAAATGTAATGGTCATTTATTGCATGAATTGGAGTAATTCCATCTGGTGATGGGAGAATTGTTATCTCTCACACATAAAAAATTCATCCAGTTTTACTATCATGTAATTTTTTCCTGTCATTGGAAAGTACTGACAACGATTTGTAACTAATCTTCCTTTAAAACTGTATTTGGGGGTAACAGATCAAGCTTGTAATTTAAAATCTACACCAACAAAATGTCTCAGAGAGTTTATTTGAACCTCTTGGGTACTGAGAAAAACCGCTTTATTTAAAGTGAAAGTAAAGTAATTTCAGAAGTTGGTCTCTGGCCCCGCAAGTAGATTACTTTGGGTAGTCTAATTGGTCCCTACGTAATGCTCCAGTGCTTCTAAAACATCTCCCCATCTGCCTGAAACAGCCACTGAAATTCACTGTAAAAATTCATTCCTTCAGATTTAAAAATCAAATCTCTCTGGGAGGTTTACTATATTGAGTTGTGAATTTGTGTATTATGCTAAGAGGATTTAAAATTTGGAGGTAGGCTTTGTTTTGAAAGGACAGATGTGAATTGGGTCTTGCTGAAATGGTAAGGTGGAGAAAGGGATAGGAATTGAGAAATGAAGAGGGAAGATTGGGAAAAGAAAAAAGAAATCTTTTACCTAGTACTTGTATTGCTGAAGCTGACTTTGTGGCATTTAACCCCAATCCAGAGAGAGACTAAATGTTTGTGTTCCCACTAACGTGACCTGTATAACTCTATTCATTTCTGTGGGCTGAGTTCATATTAACTTACCCTTGTGGCACAGTGGTAAAGAATCCGCCTGCCAATGCAGGAGATGCAGGTTCAGTCTCTGTCAGAAAGATCCTCTGGAGAAGGGAATGACAACCCACTCCAGTATTCTTGCCTGGAAAATTCCATGGACAGAGGAGCCTGGTGGGCTACAGCCCATGGGGTCACAAAGGTGTCGGACACAACTAACCAACGTTTTCAGTACACTTGTATACTTACTTATGAAGTGTACATAGATTTTGCACATTTATTCATTTGATGCTTAGATCAGTAAGCATACATCCCTTAAATCAGGCCTTGTAATTTCAGAATCCATTATAAATTCACTTCTATTATGTTGCTTCCATCTTCAAAAAGAGTAAGAGTGATCTAAGGTTTATGGTACAAATTCTGGTGCCAGCTGATATTTTAATAAACTCAAGGATAAATTAGTAAGCCTTATGTGCTAAAGAATTTTTTTTAAGGAATGCTGGTAGCATTTCAGTCTCTTGGTGGAGGCTACTAGGCATCTATTCTTCGCAGTCCTAGGAAGAGTTAAGTCCTAAACTCAACCTCTTGCCTGTTGCTCCAAAAACACTGCAGTACCATGAGCGACAGTGTTAACTGTTACCTGTACCTTGACAAACTGGAATGCCTACAGTTTACCTGGCACTGAGCTGGGTGCTGGGGCTCTCAAAACAAGAAATGGTACCAGCTTAAAGAAGTTAGCATCTGGCAAGGCAAATATATTTGTGAAAGGGAAGGGAGAATGAAGAAACAGAATACTCCGACTCATGGAGGTGGAAGCTTAAGTTCATTCCTTTCTATCATGTATCAGGCATTAGGAGTAAAAATAAAGTTCTGTCTAGCCCACCTGCATAGCACCTTGATAGACAGGAATCTTCTCCAGGCAAAATCCTGGTAACTACTACTTTTTGCTTCTTGTTAGCATTTGTGGCATTAATAGTGGATGGGCTTTCAAAGAGTAAAAAGCTTCTTGGCAGGAGCCTTCTTCAAATTCTAAAGTCTGAATAGCACTAAATAGCACAATGAAAAACTTTCTCACAGAACTGCGTATCTAGATGCTTCTCCAGTAAATTCTAGCAGTCATGTAAGTAAGAAATAGCACCTATCTAACAAAACACTCTTTCAGAAGGAGAAACTGGACTTCCTAATTCATTTAATGAAAATAATACTGATCCATAGACCTGACTGGAATGCAAAAGTAGAAAATCAAGAAACACCTGGGGTAAAAGGCAAATTTGGCTTTGGAGTAATGGAATGAAGTAGGGCAAAGGCTAATAAAGTTTTGCCAAGAGAACACACTGGTCATAGCAAACACCCTCTTCCAACAACACAAGAGAAGACTCTACACATGGACATCACCAGATGGTCAACAGTGAAATCAGATTGATTATATTCTTTGCAGCCAAAGATGGAGAAGCTCTATACAGTCACCAAAAACAAGAGCAGGAGCTGACCTTGGCTCATATCATGAACTCCTTATTGCCAAATTCAGACTTAAATTTAAGAAAGTAGGGAAAACCACTAGACCATTCACGTGTGACCTAAATCAAATCCCTTATGATTATACAGTGGAAGTGAGAAATAGATTTAAGGGACTAGATCTGATAGAGTGCCTGATGAACTCTGAATAGAGGTTCGTAATATAGTACAGGACACAGGTATCAACACCATCCCCATGGAAAAGAAATGCAAAAAAGCAAAATGACTGTCTGAAGAGGCCTTACAAATAGCTGAGAAAAGAGAGAAGTGAAAGCAAAGGAGAAAAGGAAAGAACCATCTGAATACAGAATTCCAAAGAATAGCAAGGAGAGATAAGAAAGCCTTCCTCAGCAATCAATGCCAAGAAATAGAGGAAAACAATAGAATGAGAAAGACTAGAGATCTCTTCAAGAAAATTAGAGATACCAAGGGAACATTTCATGCAAAGATGGGCTCGATAAAGGACAGAAATGGTATGGACCTAACAGAAGCAGAAGACATTAAGAAGAGGTGGCAAGAATACACAGAACTGTACATAAAAGAGCTTCAAGACCAAGATAATGATGATGGTGTGATCACTCACCTAGAGCCAGACATCCTGGAATGTGAAGTGAAGTGGGCCTTAGAATCACTACGAACAAAGCTAGTGGAAGTGATGGAATTCCAGTGGAGCTATTTCAAATCCTGAAAGATGGTGCTGTGAAAGTGCTGCACTCAATATGCCAGCACATTTGGAAAACTCAGCAGTGGCCACAGGACTGGAAAAGGTCAGTTTTCGTTCCAATCCCAAAGAAAGGCAATGCCAAAGAATGCTCAAGCTACTGCACAATTGTACTCATGTCACATGCTAGTAAAGTAATGCTCAAAATTATCCAAGCCAGGCTTCAGCAATACGTGAACTGTGAACTTCCAGATGTTCAAGCTGGTTTTAGAAAAGGCAGAGGAACCAGAGATCAAATTGCCAGCATCTGCTGGATCATTGAAAAAGCAAGAGAATTCCAGAAAAACATCTATTTCTGCTTTAGTGACTATGCCAAAGCCTTTGACTGTGTGGATCACAATAAACTGTGGAAAACTCTGAAAGAGATGGGAATACCAGACTACCTGACCGGCCTCTTGAGAAATCTGTATGCAGGTCACGAAGCAACAGTTAGAACTGGACATGAAACAACAGACTGGTTTCAAATAAGAAAAGGAGTACGTCAAGGCTGTGTATTGTCACCCTGCTTATTTAACTTATATGCAGAGTACATCATGAGAAATGCTGGGCTGGATGAAGCACAAGTGGAATCAAGATTGCCGGGAGAAATATCAATAACCTCAGATATGCAGATGACACCACCCTAATGGCAGAAAGTGAAGAGGAACTACAAAGCCTCTTGACGAAAGTGAAAGAGGAGATTGAAAAAGTTGGCTTAAAGCTCAACATTCAGAAAATGAAGATCATGGCATCTGGTCCCATCATTTCATGGGAAATAGATGTGGAAACAGTGTCAGACTTTATTTTTCTAGGCTCCAAAATCACTGCAGATGGTGACTGAAGCCATGAAATTAAAAGACCCTTACTCCTTGGAAGAAAAGTTAAATAAAAAAAATTAGATACCAACCTAGATACCATATTCGAAAGCAGAGACATTACTTTGCCAACAAAGGTCCATCTAGTCAAGGCTATGGTTTTTCCAGTGGTCATGTATGGATGTGAGAGTTGGACTGTGAAGAAAGCTGAGCGCCAAAGAATTGATGCTTTTGAACTGTGGTGTTGGAAAAGACTCTTGAGAGTCCTTTGGACTGCAAGGAGATCCAACCAGGCCATTCTAAAGGAGATCAGTCCTGGGTGTTCATTGGAAGGAATGATGCTAAAGCTGAAACTCCAGTACTTTGGCCATCTCATGTGAAGAGTTGACTCATTGGAAAAGACCCTGATGTTGGGAGGGATTGGGGGCAGGAGGAGAAGGGGATGACAGAGGATGAGATGGCTGGATGGCATCACTGACTCCATGAACATGAGTTTGAGTGAACTCCGGGAGTTGGAGATGGACAAGGAGGCCTGGCGTGCTACGATTCATGGGGTCACAAAGAGTTGGACATGACTGAGCGACTGAACTGAACTGAACTAATAGACCTGACACTGGCCCTGTTAGAATTCCATCAAAATTTGAAGTGGACAGGCTGATTTTAAAATATGTTTGGAGATGCGTATGACCTAGAAGATAGCGGTGAACTTGTTAGAACAAAACTGGTAGACTTGAACTTCTTGATTTCAAAACTGAATGCTGCAATAATCAAAACTGTGGTTTGGCAAAAGGAAAGCCCTGTGTATGTGTTCAAGTGATCTAACGTGCCAAGGCAGTTAGAGGAGAAAGGACGTCTTCAACAAATAATGCTGAAACAACTCTATGTCTCACTAGAGAATAAACTTAAACTTTTACCTTACACAAAACAAAAATTAACTTTAAAATAAATGGATATAAATGCAAAAGCTAAAACTATTAAACTTCTAAAACAAAATCTTCACAACCTTTGAGTAAGTAAAGATTTCTTAGAATACAAAGTACACAAACCATAAAAGGGGAAAAAAAGCTGATCAGCTGGACTGTTAAAAATACATGCTCTTTGAACATGGTTAGGAAAATGAAAAAACAAGCTGAAGATGGGGGGTCAGAAATTCACAATAAATTTATCAAGTAAAGGCCTTGTATTCAGAATATGTAAAGATTTCATGCAACTCAATATTATGACAACCCATTTGAAAACCCCTTTCTGTACTGAATACAACGCCTTTACTGGATAAATTTATTTACATTAGGCATTGTGTATATATACACAATGAGCACATGAGAAGTTGCTGAATATCATTAGTCATCAAGATGCAAATGAAAACTGATACCACCACACGCCTGCTAGAATGATTAAAAGACTGACATTACCCCAAGAATGCAAGGGTGGTTCAGCCTAAGAAAATCAATGTAATTCATCACATTGATAGGATAACGAAAAAGAACTTCATGATTATCCCAACTGATGCAGAAAAAACATTTGACAAAATTCAACATTCTTTAAGGAAATTAAGACAGCAATTTCATTTGCAATGGAATCTGAAAGAATAAAATACCTAGGAATAAATTTAACCAAGAAAGAGAAAATTGTACATTGAAAACTACAAAACATTATTAAAGAAATGAAATAATATCTATATAAATGGAAAGGTATCATTGGTGAATGGGGAGATAATATTATTAAGTTAATAATACCTAAAGTGATCTACAGATTGAATGTAATCCCTATTTTGAGCCTATTTTGCCAAAGTAGAAAAGCCAATTATAAAATTTATATGGCACTGCGAGGGGGCCCAAAAAGCCAAAACAGTCTTGAAAAAAGAGACAAAGTTGGAGGACTCACATTTCCCGATTTCAAAACTCACTGCAAAACTTCAGTAACCAAAACAGTGTGATGCTGGCATAAAGATAGACCTATAGACTAATGGGGGCCTCCCTCGTGGCTCAGCTGGTAAAGAAGCCGCCTGCAATGAGGGAGACCTGGGTTTGATCCCTGGGTTGGGAAGATCCCCGGGAGAAGGGAAAGGCTACCCACTCCAGTATTCTGGCCTAGAGAATTCAATGGACTGTATAGTTCATGGGGTTGCAAAGAGTCGGACACAAATGAGTGACCTTCACATACTCACTCACTCACTCACTCACTCACTCACTCATAGACCAATGGAATAGAACTAAGAATCCAGAAACAAGCCTGTACCCCTTTGCCCAGTTAATTTATGATGAGGGCATCAGGTTCATTCAGTGAGGAAAGAAATAGTTCCAGGACACCTGGATTTCCACACCCAAAAGAAAGAAATTGAACCCCTGCCTCACAACATATACAAAAATCATCCCAAAATGGATCGATAATCTAAATATGAGCTAAACCCACAAAACTCTTAGGGGTGTATACAGCATAAGGTACATCTCCATGACGATGAATTTGGGAATGGATTCTTAGGTATGACACCAAAAGTACAAGCTACAAAAGAGAAAACAGGTAAATAGGACTTCCTCAAAAAATACGTTTTTCAATTTGTGCATCAAAGGAAATTATCAAGATAATGAAAAGACACCCCACAGAAAGGGAGGACATATGTACAATTCAGATATCTGGTAAAGGTTAAATATCCAGAATATAGAAAGGTCATTGACAGTTCAACAAAAAGACAAGCAACCCAATTTTAAAATGGGAAAGAGACTTGAATACACATTTCTCCAAAGAAGATCTACAAATGATCAATAAATACATGAAAAGATGCTCAACATCACTGATCATCGGGGAAATGCAAATCAAAGCCACAAGATGAATGAAATGGTACATACACGGCATGGACAAACCTCAGAAACATGTCATGTGAAATAAACCAGACGCAAGAACAGATAGTGTGATTTGACTTAAATATCTGTAATAGACAAGTTCAAAGAGGCAGGAAGTAGAACAACGGTTAACGGGCTGAAGGAAGAGGGAAAGGAAAGTTATGGGTCTAAATGTAAAAGCTAAAACTTAAATGTTTCTGTTTGGAGGATAAAAAAAAATTTTTTAAGGTAATGGTGGCGATGGCGTCACAACTTTGCAAATATACTTATTGCCGCTGAATTGTACACTTAAAAATAGTTAAAATGGCAAATTTTATGTGACACAAATTTTACCACACATGCATGTGTGCACACTTGCTGCCAAGTGTTGGTGAGGATGTGAACCAACCAAATTCACATACACAACTAGGGAGAATATGAAACAGTACCAACCATTTGGAAAACAGCTTGGCAGTTTCTTATAAAGTTAAGTACAGATCTCTGCATGACTCAGCAACTCCACACCTAGGTTCTTACCTAAGAGAGATAAAATGGACAAAAGTCCATAGCAGCCGTAATAGCCAAAAAATGGAAACACCCCGTAGTTCATCACTAACACAATAGAATATTATTCAGCAATAAAAAAGAACAAACTATGGATACATAAACAAACATGGTTGAGTCTCTAACTATTCTGAGTTAAAGAAGCCAGGAAGAAAAGACTATATATTGTATGTTTCTGGTTATATAAAATTTTAGAAAGTGCAAACTAACCCCATAGTGACAGAAACAGATCCTTGAGGGGCAAAGGATGGTGGGAAGATGGATTATAAAGGTCACAGGGCAACTTCTGAAATTGATAGAAATGTACCTTGATTGTGGTCATAGTTTCATGGATTTCTACATCTTTCAAAATGCATTGTACACTTTACATAGATGCAGTTATGTGCATAAATTATACCTCAATAAAACTGTTATTAAAAAAGAAGTTCAGTTTGTAGCTTCACAGTATCTCAAGGTATCATGAGTGGTAAGGGAATCATTGCTATTAGAATACTTTATTCCCTTTCACTGTTGTTGCTTATTTGGGCTACACAAAAATTTTAGTGACTTCCAGGTACCACCCCTTGTTTGTACAAGACCTAACTACTACACAACTGGCTACTTAGAAAGTGTCACAATAAGGTCCTTAGTTCGAAATGCCTTGATTTCAGTCCTAAGTCTGTTCACAGCTTTTGGATCTCTCTGGCTCTTTCAGAAATGTTGGGATAGTGATTTTTTTCTGTGCTTAAAAAATGCATAGAAAAAAGACTATGCTTTTTTTTTTTTTCCTACTTGATACAGCAGTCCAAATTTCAAACCCAATCTAATTATAGGTATTCTGTAAGGACAACCTGATCTCCCTCTGGCTGGAATACATTGATCAAGAGTGAGGTTTTGTGATTTTATTGCTTTTCTTAATTGCCTCGGATCAAGGGTCAGGAAGAAGATATGCACTTAGGGAACAGAGAAGGCTCATATCATTCATCAGAATGATGACAGCCCATAAATGGCTGGTTGTTATTTTCCAAGTACAAGATTGGGGGGTTGACAAGATCTGCACAAACTAAACAAGGAAGGAAAAAAAAAAATCCTTGCCTAAGCTTCTGGTCCAGACAGGAACTTAGGCTAAAAGTAACTATAAATATAGGCAGTCTGCTTTTTCTTTAATTTCATTTTTTCTTGATTGAAAAAACTAAATTATGTAGATAGGAATAGTAGTTCAGCCTTCACTAGAGAGGAGATTAGGATATAGGATAGTTTAGTGGTAAATAAAAGGCAAAGAAGGAAGGCAGTCCCCACAGTTGGAATCTGGATGATGAATGAGATCACAGGAACTAGCTGTTTAGTCAGCTTCGCCTTCTATATATTTCTTTTTTTTTTTTTTAAGGTATTTTATTTATTTATTTGGCTGTGCCAGGTCTTGGTCCCAGCACACAGGATCTGTGATCTTTAGTTCTGGCATGTTAGATCTACTTTCCTGACCAGGGAAACCCAAAGGCCCCTGCACTGGAAGTGTAGCATTTAGCCACCGCACCACCAGGAAAGTGCCCCTTCTTCTCTGTATTTCTAACGTAACTTCATGATCTTTTGAATAACCAAAGTTTTCTATTTGCCATCATGGAGGAAGGACCACTTGGAAGTCTGTATTTGGTGGATAAATGCAATGGTGGCATCAGGGTCGGCAGAGGTTCTTTGAAGCTGTGCGTGAGGATAAGAGGTGGAAATCCACTCAGAGACTTGAAGTGCCCACTGTGCCCAAAGCCCCTTTGGAGGAAGAGACTGCCAGGTGGTCCCTTCCCAACAAAGTGCTAAGTGCTGTGTCCCATCATCCTGAAACTCAGGCCACAGTTCTTTAGATCTGGGGCTTGGTGCCCCAGCCTGATGCATTCCTTCAAGCCTGAACATGAGGAAGGATAGTGATCCGGACACATGTCTAGTCTCCAAAACAACATCGAATTGGGAGTTTCAGTTAATAGTATCTGCCTGAGCAGATCCTCTCTCAGGTCCTTAGAATTTGGGGTCCAGACTTTGCATCCAGCCCTGGCAAATAGGAAGGAGGAGAAGTGGAGCAGACATCAGAGAAACCACATAGGCCGCAGTCCCCCAAACAACGGAGCCTCCAGAGCAGAGAGCAGAAACGTCTGGAATCACTAAGATCCATCTCCCAAACAATGCTCCATTTCCAGAAGCCCTGGCACTTGGTGACCTTGGAAAGTGTCTCTTCCCTGCAAATGAAGAGGAAAAACTAGCTATGCAACAGCTCTTGTATGTAAGTATTGCCTGGCTCTTTAAAACCATGTTCCTTTAGAGTTATCAGGCGGGCATTGTTGTGTCAGAAATGAAGCTGGGATCCAAGGAGTTCCAGTGACTTCCTTAAGGTCAAAATCAAGAGAATAAGTCAAAGACTCTCCACTTATGAACATGAAGTTGGAAATATCTACAGAGCCTTTCTCCTGGGGGTGCCGCTGCATCCTCCTCCTACTGTTTTTTATTACCTACAACTTTGTACCCTTGATCACTATCACTATTGTACCCTAGATCACGATTCCTCTGGGTCTTTGCTGTTGTTCAGTTGCTCAGTCGTGTCTGACTCTTTTGTGACCCCATGGACTGTAGCCCGCCAGGCTCCTCTGTCCATGGGATTTCCCAGGCAAGAATACTAGAGTGGGTTAGAGTGGGTTTCCTTCTCCAGGGGATCTTCCTGACTCAGGGATTGAACCTGTGACTCCTGCATTGGCAGGCAGATTCTTTACTACTGAGCCACCAGGGAAGTCCACTCTGGGTCTTCAGTTCAGTTCAGTTCAGTCGCTCAGTCATGTCCAGCTCTTTGCGACCCCATGAATCACAGCACGCCAGGCCTCCCTGACCATCACCAACTCCCAGAGTTCACTCAAACTCATGTCCATCGAGTCGGTGATGCCATCCAGCCATCTCATCCTCTGTCATCCCCTTCTCCTCCTGCCCCCAATCCCTCCCAGCATCAGAGTCTTTTCCAATGAGTCAACTCTTCGCATGAGATGGCCAAAGTACTGGAGTTTCAGCTTTAGCATCAGTCCTCCCAAAGAACACCCAGGGCTGATCTCCTTTAGAATGGCCTGGTTGGATCTCCTTGCAGTCCAAGGGACTCTCAAGAGTCTTCTCCAACACCATAGTCAAAAGCATCAATTCTTCAGTGCTCAGCTTTCTTCACAGTCCAACTCTCACATCCATACATGACCACTGGAAAAACCATAGCCTTGACTAGACGGACCTTAGTCGGCAAAGTAATGTCTCTGCTTTTCAATATGCTATCTAGGTTGGTCATAACTTTCCTTCTGGGTCTTACATGTGGGAAAAAAACAGCAGAGGCATTTACTATATACTGCAGGCCACAGGCATGGGTAAGTTGGTGTGCAGGTCTTGTGTAATGGACTCTAGGGGACCCTAGTGAGAAGGCAGAGGTTTTCCTGGCAGACAATCTAAACATAGCCTAGGGATGCCAGATAAAATACAGGATGCCGGTTATCGCATGAGACAAATTTGTATGACACAATTGTTTGTTGTTTATCTGAAATTCAAATTTAACTGGGCATCCTATATTTTTGTTTGCTAAATGAAGGCAACCCCTATCGGTGCCACAGCATAGCACAGACACTGAGGACGAGAGGGAGGGGCTCACGAGAGCCAGAGAAGCAGAGTGGCTTAGGCGTGAGGAGCTCTGGGGAGCAGCGTTCAGCCCCCCTTTCTGGATTCCCTCGGTACCTGCCATGTCTTGGTGTATAAACAGAAGACAGCACATCAACTCAGTGATTAAAATCAACGTTTGTCTACAAAAGGGTAGAAAGTGGCCAGAATGTGTTGGTCAAAAAGATCCCCTGGAGAAGGAAATGGCAACCCACTCCAGTATTCTTGCCTGGAAAACCCCATGGACCGAGGAGCCTGGTGGGCTACAGTCTGTGGGGCTGCAAACAAGCCGGACACAACTGAGCACGCACACACAAGTAGTACTCAAAACTTAGTCTTAGTTTAAAGTGCTTTTAGTCTAACACAGAAATGAGAATTTAATCAGAGCTTAGAATGTGATGCAAAAAAAGTAATGTAGTACTTTACCTGAGGCGAAAAACCTTCCGAATGTGGATCTGTGTGATGTTTGTCCTACGGTGCTCGTGACTGTCAACAATCTGAATTCACGGAATTGTGTTTGACTCCTGGTTTTCAGATGGCACCGCCCAATAACAACAGAAGACAAGATGGTTGGATGGCATCACCAACTCAGTGGACATGAGTTTGAGCAAGCTCCGGGAGACAGTGAAGGACAGGGAAGCCTGGTGTGCTGCCTTGGGGTCACAAAGAGTCAGACACGATTGAGTGACTGAACAACAGCAATAACACAAATAGAAGATATCGTCTCTACTGCTCCTTTTGTTTAGCTCCTAGGTCATCTAGTTTTTCTTGAGCCCTTGTTGCAGATATATGAGTGGGGTGGTTGTACCTAGCCAAAACTAAATTATTCATTTCCTCCTCTAATGACAAAAGATGGCTTTTCCATTTGGTGTATCCATAGGCTTAGCTTTCAGCTGCCACCGCTCTTCACCAACAACTACCTTTTAGCCCCTCTACCTTTTTGTCTTCACTCAGTGAAACAAGATTCTCAGGATGAGAGCTTTGGTCTTTTCAGTCTGACCTTCTCTCAGGACAGCAAACTCCATTTTCTGTTTAAAATGATTACTCATAAATAGAAGTACATTAGCGGTGGCCAAAATCCATCTGGTCGCTTCCCTTCTGTGCAGAGTGATGAATTGGCAAAAGGACAGGAAGGGGAGGGTGGGGGAGCAGGCGAGGCCGGGCCCTGCAGAGCCACAGTCTGTGCACAGATGCTACGCTCCTGGTGCGGCCTGGGAAGCACCCTCCCCAGAGCTTGCTGGCTACAGCAGATATAGGACAGAGTAAATGCCATGTCTGCCTACCCGTCTGCAAAGCGGCCTTGATTTGACAGAGGAAAAAACAGTAAGAAGGGAGGGGAAAACAATGAAAGATAAACAGGATTTCAGAAATCATGCATTTTGAGCATGTGTGTATGTGTGTTTCCCCTGTCTGTTTAGTTACTATTCAGTCTAGCAAGGCATAAACACTTAAGAGATCAATCATTTAAATAACAATAAATTCATATGGCTAACATTGAAATTTTGTAGGTCTTCATTGCAGCCATGAAATTAAAAGACGCTTACTCCTTGGAAGGAAAGTTATGACCAACCTAGATAGCATATTCAAAAGCAGAGACATTACTTTGCCAACAAAGGTCCATCTAGTCAAGGCTATGGTTTTTCCAGTAGTCATGTATGGATGTGAGAGTTGGACTGTGAAGAAGGCTGAGCACCGAAGAATCGATGCTTTTGAACTGTGGTGTTGGAGAAGACTCTTGAGAGTCCCTTAGACTGCAAGGAGATCCAACCAGTCCATTCTAAAGGAGATCAGTCCTGGGTGTTCTTTGGAAGGAATGATGCTAAAGCTGAAACTCCAGTACTTTGGCCACCTCATGCAAAGAGTTGACTCACTGGAAAAGACTCTGATGCTGGGAGGGATTGGGGGCAGGAGGAGAAGGGGACGACAGAGGATGAGATGGCTGGATGGCATCACTGACTCGATGCACGTGAGTCTGAGTGAACTCTGGGAGTTGGTGATGGACAGGGAGGCCTGGCGTGCTGCAATTCCTGGGGTCACAAAGAGTCGGACACAACTGAGCGACTGAACTGAACTGAACATTGAAACGGTAAAAAACAAAAATCCCAAATGCAGGCCTGAATGAGGACAGAGTGGGAAGAGATGAGAGGCGAAAAGGTGAAAGTGAAAGTCACTGAGTCATGTCCCACTCTTTGTGACCCCATGGACTGGGTCAGATTGGTGTACCCACCAAACATTCCTCCTTGTAATCATGTAAAGACAAGAGCTGATGTCTCAGAAAGGCATCTGGAAATTGAAAACTGGGGTCATTAAATTCAGATGACCCCCTGAATTCTCCAGGCCAGAATACTGGAGTGGGTAACCTTTCCCTTCTCCAGGGGATCTTTCCAACTCAGGGATCAAACCCAGGTCTCCCACATTGCAGCTGGATTCTTTACCAGCTAAGCCATAAGGGAAGCCCAAGAATACTGGAGTGGGTAGCCTATGCCTTCTCCAGGGGACCTTCCCAACCTGGGAATCGAACTGGGGTCTCCTGCATTGCACGCAGATCCTTTACCAACTGAGCCACCAGGGAAGCCCTGAGATGAGAGGTACCTGTCTGCAAAAGCCTTTGTTCAGAAGGTGCTCACACAGCCAACAGACCTCTGCCCAGTGCCTGTGTTTCCCTTCCCCAGAGGCCCAGAGACAGTGTCCCTGGGGAAACTTCCACAGCAACCTTTCTATGACCTCACATTCTGTGTGTTGTCTTAGCTACAAGGTGGAAAGTGCAGTCAGCCACTGCATTCTTTCTTGGGCTACTTATGGGTTAGGGCCCTCCCAACCTCACCCTTTCCTCCTTAAATATTCTAGCTCCTATTTCTAATAGTATTGTTTTCCCCTACTTTGTCACCTATAGGTTTTTTTGTTTTTGTTTTTGTTTTTTTAGTTCTTCTGTGAAATACTCTGGTAAAAATGAAAAGAAAAGTTTTACTATTCCCATTAAGGGTAAACAGAGAAGTGAGAAGCCTCAGAAGACCTCAAAAGGAGAGAAGCCCAGTTTTCAATTTCCAGATGCGTTTCTGAGACATCAGCTCCTGCCTCACATGATTACAAGGAGGAATGTTTGGTGGGTACACCAATCTGAGCCTGAAGACCTCATGAAAACACATGGACCGCTGGAGAAGGGGATGGAAGTGGGGGCTGGGAAGGGCACAAAGCCTGTCTTCAGTAGCTGTTAATGCATGTCCTCAGTCAGTTAAACCAATGAGGAGTCAGGCACTGGGAAGAAAACCTTTTGCTTTCTTCGGTAATGTTTCTAAATCTACAGATGGGGACAAGGAGGTGAGGTGCATTATTTCTCATATTTTCTAGTAAGTTTCAAAGAGAATTACTGACATGCCATTTTAATGCCTGTCATCTTTTCTGCAACACTGATCATTGGGGGCAAGCTGGGCCCTTGCCCTTGAAACAAGTGCAGCGTTGGTGGCTTGGAGACAGCCCTGCTTACACCTTGGGGAGGCTGGCAGCATGGCAGGCGAGGATTCAGCAGCACCCCTCTAGGGTGGGGAGGGATTAGCACCCAGACAGATTCCAGAGTGGACCCTATGCTGGAGACATGGAGCATTGGGGACAAGAGGTTTGAAACAGGCAACACCAGTTCTCAGAGGCACAGAGGTAAACATGGCTTACACCCGGAGAACTCCCTGCCAATCAAAGCATGACTCCTCTCTCCTCTCCACCAGTCAAGGGTTTGCAAGTGGCAGGCTCCCCTACCAATCAGAGCCAGGCCCTCATCTCCTCATCTTTCCTCCAATCAGGGCTTCCACCCTCCCCCTTGCCCACCAATTCCCCTGCCAAGCAGAGCCAACCTTCCAACTCTTATCTACCAATCAAGACTGCAGACAGAAAGAAAGCGTTTTTTCATCAGAGCCCATGGGAATTAGCTTCGACCTGTAGACTGATGGTGACTCTGCATAAATGCTTTAAGTCCAGGTCTTTGTTGCTCTGTTCCTATGATTACAGGAAAGGAGAAGAGCAAAGAGAAGGGAGGGCAGGGTGAGGTAGGGTTTTTAGAATTTAATAGGATTGTTTTATCTTCTTTAAAGACCCCTATGTGTGTCTTGAAAACAGAGTGCAGGGTGGTAGACTGAAACAGGTAGAGACCACCCCTCCCTGCTTTGCACATGCTCAGAAGGCCCAGGATTCTGTGGGCATGGTCCCACTCTGCACCACATGCTCAGCTCTCTTTTTCCCCTTATTTCCTCCTTCCAGTCATTTGGGTTGATTCTGTTTGGGAGTGTTTGCTTTGGCTCCTCTCCTATTTCTGCAGGAACACTGTCTTTCACACTGGGCAGTAAGAGTCTGAATCATCACAGGAATAAATCGAAAGCATATCACTTTCACACAAATGTTCCCAGGACTTCTGACACTGCAGACAAAGAAAATGTTTTCCTAATTCATGAAATGGAACTTATTGCCCTTTGCAATACAGATCTCTGATTAAAGAAATCAGTCTAGCACAGTCCCTCCAGTCACTGCCTAATAAAATTCTTGTGCAAGTGGAGTTTTATTTGGGAGGCATTTGGTGAGGATGAGGGAAGAACCAGGTACAGGTTACAAAATTTAAATTTTTTTAAATTTTATTCTCAGAAAACCAGTCTCACGGGTCCTTTGGATCTGGGCAGGCAGAGATTTTAAAAAAAAATTAAGGTTTCAGTGGACAGTCATTAGGACTTCCCTAGTGGCTCAGCAGTAAAGAATCCACCTGCAATGCAGGAGCTGCAGGAAATGAGGGTTCGATTCCCTGGGTGGGGAAGATCCCTTGGAGGGCATGCAACCCAGTCCAGTATTCTTGCCTGGAAAATCCCCATGGACAGAGGAGACTGGTGGGCTTCAGTTCTTAGGGTTGCAAAGAGTCAGACACAACCGAAGTGACTTGGCATGCATGCACAGACAGTCATTAAAAGCCAGTAGTAGTATGTGCTTCCATACAAATGTCCTTTGTAAACCCAGGCTTCTGTGGTAAACACAGTGGTGTGCTTCCAGAGCCCGCCCAGACTTGTTGCTTCAGCTGCTGGGGTGCTTTGCTGAGATTACTTGGTGACCCAGCTCCAGTTCTAGTTGGGCTGTAAAGAGTCCTAGAGATAGCTGCTCAGGGAAGCTCTATCAGTGAGTTTGTTTCATAAACTCCATGGCAGGCTCACATTGTTCATCCTCAGAAAAGAGATTCCACAGGCTAGGCCTTGACTGAGAGGCTGCTCTTCCGCACACAGGTCTCTTCTGCATCAGGAATGCCCTCAGCTTCCATGAGCTGCCTCTCAAGGTCACAGCCCCACCCAGGGGGCCACATCCAATGATGAGTCAAAGCCAGAGACCCTTGTGGGTTCTGCAAGGCTGTCGTTGGGGCTGTACTCAGGGCCACGTCTCCCTCTGTCCGCTCCTGCTTTGGCCCCCTCTCTTCCACAGGTGTTGATCTTGAGGATGCTCCTTTATAAACATCCTGCTCCCTAAACTCCACTTCAGAGTCTGCATCCCAGGGAACCCAGCCTGCAAAGAAATTGTGCCAGTTCTCCGCTCTGTGCTGGTTATAGCACACTTGCAGAGCTGCCTTCAGTATGGACAAAGATTTTGTTCCATCCGCAAAGCTCACTGTGAGTCAAAGCTGCCTGAAATGAAATAAGCATCTTGTGAAGGTGAGGAGATCTTCAAAGAGGACCTGTTCAAAGGAAAACACTGTTAGAAAGATGAGGGGGATGTGAAGTGGTGAAAGCAAGACTCGTAAGGGTGGATGGACTGGATGGCCTCCAGGTTTTTTCCCACATCAAGACCTTAAGATCTGTATTAGTTTGCTAGGGCTGCCATAACCAGGTACCACAGATGGTGTGGCTTAAACAACAGAAATTTATTTCCTCACCATTCTGGAGGCTCGAAGTCCAAGATCAAGGTGTCAGCAGGTTTTATTTCTCCTGAGGCCTCTCTCCTTAGGTTAGCTGAAGACTGCTTTCTCCCTGTCTTCAGATAGTCTTCCTTATGTGTCTGTTTTTTTAAAATTTTAATTTATTTAGGCCACGTGGCATGTGGGATCTTAGTTCCATCACCAGGAATCAAACTTGTGCCGCCTATAGTGGAAAGTGAAAGTGAAAGTCGCTCATTCATGTCCAACTCTTTGCAACCCCATGGACTATACAGTCCATGGAATTCTCCAGGCCAGAATACTGGAGTGGGTAGCCTTTCCCTTCTCCCGGGGATCTTCCCAACCCAGGGATCGAACCCAGGTCTCCCACATTGCAGGCAGATTCTGCAGTGGAAGTGAGTGTTAATCACAGGACTTCCAGGGAAGTCCCTGGTTTTTTTTCTTTTTTCCACAATAGTAAAACATGTTTATCAGTTTTCATAATCAATAGCCAGGCAAAAAAAATAAAAGATAATTACAATTGCAAGCCATAATGGGAACATGACTAACTTAACAATATAAAATGATTACATACAATTTGAGGGAGTCAAGCAGAGAGAGGTGGTAAGTGGAAGTGCATATATGCACACTTTTTATTTATGTACTTTTAATTTTTGGCCACACCTTTTGGTGCGTGGGATCTTAGTTCCCTGACCAGGAATTGAACCCACACCCCCCGTGTTGGAAGGTGGAATCTTGATCACTGGGTAAGTCCTTGTGTCTGTGTTTTCATCTCTTCTTCTTATAAAGACTTCAGTTATGATAGATTAGGGCCCACCCATATAACCTCATTTTACCTTTATTATCTCTTTAAAGGCCCTATTTCCAAATAGTCACATTCTGAGGTACAGGGGTTAGGACTTCAATATAAGGATTTCAGAAGGCCACAGTTCAGTCCATAACAAAATCCCAAGATTTTACTGTATTCCGGATCGATAGTACACTTCAGCACACATCCAGCCCAGTGTTGTAAAAGATCAAATTCAGCAACAGAGCTAGCCAGGTTATGCTTGAAGGAGTAATTGTACAGCTACATAATTAAAGTTGCTAAACAAGAGCCAGTTGTAGCCTTTTTAAAAATACATGGCTTCTCTTTATTATAAGTTTTTCTTGAAAATTACAGGAAATGGTTCCTTCCCTTAGAGAAATAAAGGATGCTTGATAGCTGTGAGTCATGCCACAATCTTAGCTTTTGAAAATGCTGTTGTTTTCTTATCTAGTAGCTATGAGTATGGTTATGTCCACACTACTTCATCCAGGAAATCTTAGCATTGGCCAGGCCAGCCAATGTATTTACACCAATGTATGCAGACAAACATAGACTCTACACCCAAGGAGGGACAAGGGGAGTTTCTGGACATAAGAGGATCACTGGATTTTCTGCGGATAGTAATCTGAGTATAAAAAGAAAAAGGCTACTATGATGGCTTTGTCTCTTGCATTCACTTCCTATTCATTTATTCGCCCATTCAAACAATAATCATTGGGCTCTAACTGCATGGTAGGCATTGTGATAATTGATTTGGGAAAAATAACTTTGTAAAAAAAGCAAAATCCTACCTCCAAAGAGGGAAACTTTTGGTAAGACAAGCTGTACTGCGATGATGCTGATGCCATAAAGCCTGGGTTTTGTCATCACAAGGACTGGGCTCAAGGTCCAGCTCCACCTGGGTCAGCTGTGTGACCCTGGGCAAGTCACTCCACCTCTCTAAGCATCAATTTCTCATTTGTGTAATGAGCATAAGAATCACTCCTACATCAGCAGTTTCAATCTCCCGGTGGTAGGCTGGGAAGATTTTATCCCTCTTTTCCATAACTGCTCTCAGCATCCTCCAAAACCACCTTGAATCAGTATAAAATGTAAGTAAAAACAACATGTTTACTTGGCATTTTCTGCTTCCAGTTAGACCACAGCCCTTAAGTCCCTCATATATAGCTACCAGTTTGCCTCATATACTGTGAAAATTAAACGAGGCAATGCATGCAATATGCTTTCTCATGTAAAAGCCCAGTAAACATTAGCATTATTAAGGCATTTTGTGGTAAGTACTAGGAGTGTGTAGTGATTAGCTCATCCCAGTCCCTCCAGCCTCCAACCTTCATCTCAGGAACCCTCCTCCGTGCCAGACAAACCTACACAAGGATGTTCAAGTATGTTACTTGTAAATGATATAAGAATTCAGAGGGTAAAGGGTCACTTAATGTTTTTAAGAATGAGGACCGTTTCTGTGGAAGATGTAAGATTTAATCTGGTCCCTGAAGCATGGGAAATCAATTGGAAAGAATGACATCAACAAAGATGTATAGATGGGGGAGAGTAAGGCACGCTCCTGTAATATGTGAGTGACCGTGTCAGATTGAGCTTTGCTGGGTGGGGTGGGAGTTTAGGCTAAGAGTAAAGACCAGAGCTAAAACTGAAAGTGTTTTTATAAGATAGGCTGAAGAGGTTGAGGTGGGCATTCTGTGGTTAGTGAGGAGCTGCTCCCTAGTGACAAGTCTTAAGCAGATAATTTAGATGATTAGAAATGCTTCAAGGAGACAACTCAGGTAAGAGCCTTTGGTAACCACTGAGCGTATGGGCTGAATTCGAGCAAGGAGAGGTTAGGCGAAGGGTACCAGTAGCAAAGAAATTAATGAGTTTGTCCAGAGAAGAGAAGACGAAGGCCTGAGCTAAAGCAGTGGCCGTGAGACTGGCAAGAGGGCTGCAGATGGAGAAACCCACCAGGAAGATGTTCTTCTATGGGGCTTGGTGGACGAGAGGTGGTAGACAGAGAGCAAGAGGGGAAGAGGAGTCAAGTGTGTCATGGTCCCTTGAGCCACACACAAAAGTAGAAGAAATAAGGAAGAGGATCTTAGAGAAAGAGGGAGACTTTGATATCAAGGTTGTCGACAGGAGTTGATGAAGTGGACAGACATCCAGAAGATATTCAGCAGACTTAGAAATTGTCCAGGTCTCAGGATTGAGTCTCTGGGTAGAGAGGTGAGCTGGGATCCATCCCTAGAGATGTCACCCCCAATTGGAGCAGAGAAGGAAACTATTGGTGGTAGAGGGAGACAGGTGTTTGTAGTCTGAGCAGGAAGGCTGAAGGTGTAGGAAGAGCCAGAGCCTAAGGAGAGGACACAGGTTTATGATCCATCCATCCATCCATCTGGATGTGGGGTGTATTAAAGTTTGCCCCCAAAGTCCAGAATCTCAAGCTCACTGAGAAAGGCTGCCAGTGAGGAATCCCAGAGCAAAAGGTTTAACTTTAGGGCTCCAGGCTGCAAGAGCTCCAGGCTCCAGAGCCTCAAGAGATTAAGAAAATAAATCAAAGGAACAAGAAGAATCAGGTCTGAAAAAGACTTTTTTGTATTAGAAAAGCTCTGAGACCAGAAGTCACATTGCAAGAGATTAAAAAAATAAATAGGTGGTGAAAATGTGGAAAAACTGGAGACAGAGAAAGTTCCTAGATTCAGTTCAGTTCAGTTCAGTTCAGTCGCTCAGTCATGTCTGACTCTTTGCGACCCCAGGAATTGTAGCACGCCAGGCCTCCCTGTCTATCACCAACTCCCGGAGTTCACCCAGACTCATGTCCATCGAGTCAGTGATGCCATCCAGCCATCTCATCCTCTGTCGTCCCCTTCTCCTCCTGCCCCTAATCCCTCCCAGCATCAGAATCTTTTCCAGTGAGTCAACTCTTTGCATGAGGTGGCCAAAGTACTGGAGTTTCAGCTTTAGCATCATTCCTCCAAAGAAATCCCAGGATTGATCTCCTTCAGAATGGACTGGTTGGATCTCCTTGCAGTCCAAGGGACTCTCAAGAGTCTTCTCCAACACCACAGTTCAAAACCATCAATTCTTTGGCGCTCAGCCTTTTTCACAGTCCAACTCTCACATCCATACATGACCACAGGGAAAACCATAGTCTTGACTAGATGGACCTTAGTCAGCAAAGTAATGTCTCTGCTTTTGAATAAGCTGTCTAGGTTGATCATAACTTTCCTTCCAAGGAGTAAGTGTCTTTTAATTTCATGGCTGTAATCACCATCTGCAGTGATTTTGGAGCCCAAAAAAATAAAGTCTGACACTGTTTCCACTGTTTCCCCATCTATTTCCCATGAACTGATGGGACCGGATGCCATGATCTTCGTTTTCTGAATGTTGAGCTTTAAGCCAACTTTTTCGCTCTCCTCTTTCACTTTCATCAAGAGGCTTTTTAGCTTCTCTTCACTTTCTGCCATTAGGGTGGTGTCATCTGCATATCTGAGGTTATTGATATTTCTCCTGGCAATCTTGATTCCAGCTTGTGTTTCTTCCAGTCCAGCGTTTCTCATGATGTACTCTGCATAGAAGTTAAATAAGCAGGGTGACAATATACAGCCTTGACGCACTCCTTTTCCTATTTGGAACCAGTCTGTTGTTCCATGTCCAGTTCTAACTGTTGCTTCGTGACCTGCATACAGATTTCTCAAGAGGCAAGTCAGGTGGTCTGCTATTCCCATCCCTCTCAGAATTTTCCACAGTTTATTGTGATCCACATAGTCAAAGACTTTGGCATAGTCACTAAAGCAGAAATAGATGTTTTTCTGGAACTCTCTTGCTTTTTCGATGATCCAACAGATGTTGACAATTTGATCTCTGGTTCCTCTGCCTTTTCTCAAACCAGCTTGAACATCAGGAAGTTCATGGTTCATGTATTGCTGAAGCCTGGCTTGGAGAATTTTGAGCATTACTTTACTAGCGTGTGAGATGAGTGCAATTGTGAGGTAGTTTGAGCATTCTTTGGCATTGCCTTTCTCTGGGATTGGAATGAAAACTGACCTTTTCCAGTCCTATGGCCGCTGCTGAGTTTTCCAAATGTGCTGGCATATTGAGTGCAGCACTTTCACAGCATCATCTTTCAGGATTTGAAATAGCAACTATTTAAAAAATTATAGTTGGTTTATAATGTTGTGTTAATTACTGCTGTCTACCAGAGTGACTCAGTTATTCACACACATTTATATGTTATTTTCCATATTCTTTTACTGTATAGCACAGGGAAAGCAATTAGTTTCTAAAACCGCAAAACCCCACTGAGGGAGGGAATATCCCCAGCGGTGCTCAGAAAAAGCAAATACAGAGTTGGGAGAATACACATTTATGCAAATATTTTGGCTCATAATTTGATAAAATGACAAATGCCTGAAAAATGTTGACATATGCCCTTAGTTATATTTCTATGAATTTATTCCCATAAATAATAAAGATGGCCACAGTTAAGCCAGCAGAAAACAGTAGACACTAGGAAGAGAGCCGGGTGGGCCCTCTGGCCTCCCCCGCGCTGCCCCGCCACCCCCTCGCCAGGTTGCCCGTGGCCCGCGCACCAGCCAACTCCGTTATGGCGCGCTGCAGCCCCTGCGTCATGATTAGTGATGAGGAGCCAGGTTATGACCTAGATCTATTTTGTGTACCTAACCATTATACTGAGGATTTGGAAAAGGTGTTTATTCTTCATGGACTCATTTTGGACAGGACGGAAAAGCTGGCCTGAGATATGATGGAGGATATGGGAGGCGACCACATCGTGGCTCTCTGTGTGCTCAAGGCAGGCTATACATTCTTTACGGACCTGCTGGACTACATTAAAGTGCTGAACAGAAATAGTGATAGGTTCATTCCTATGACTGTAGATTTTATCAGACTAGATTTTTTAAGAGCTACTGTAATGACCAGTCAACAGGTGCCATCACAGTCATTGGTGGAGATAATCTCTCAACTTTAGCTGGAAAGAATGTCTTGATTGTTGAAGATATAATTGACATGGGCAAAACAATGCAAATCTTGCTATCCTTGGTCCAGCAGCATAATCCAAAGATGGTTGAGGTTGCCAGCTTGCTGGTGAAAAAGACCCCTCGAAGCACTGGCTATAGACCAGATTTTGTTGGATTTGAAATTCCAGAAAAGTTTGTAATAGGGTATGCCCTTGACTATAATGAATACTTCAGGGATTTGAGTCATGTTTGTATCATTAGTGAAACTAGAAAAGCAAAATACAAATCCAAAGCTGAGAGTTCAGGCTGAGTTTGGTAACATCTGGAGTGCCATGGAAATCATCAGTAAAATTACTAAATCTTCTAGTTCTGTGGCCAGCTGCTTAGCAGAGCTTATTGCATGTATTTTCTAAGAATTTTATCTGTTTTGTATTTTAGAAGTGTCTGTTGCTGCATTCCTGAATTCTTTTATTTGCACTGTGAGCTTATAGACTGTCAGTTCCCTTTGAGGTGGTTTGTTGTTGGACTCATGAATGAAAAATCTCTTAAACCACACCACTATTGAATAAAAATATTGAAGTTGTATCTGTGAGAAGCATTTAAAGAGGAGGATATGTTCATTTTTAATTGATATTTTAATTTTTATATACTGATAAAGAATAGAAGTGATTGAATATTATTATACCATTGTGTGTTTAGAAAAGTGAGAACCAGTGTTTTATATCAGTGACAGTATTTAAAGGTGTTATTATATCAGATAAACTGTATGTCCTGGAATTATCTTTGTAGGTTTCAGTTCAGTTCAGTTCAGTTGCTCAGTCATGTCTAACTCTTTGCGACCCCATGAATCGCAGCACTCCAGGCCTCCCTGTCCATAACCATCTCCCGGATTTCACTCAGACTCACGTCCATCGAGTCAGTGATGCCATCCAGCCATCTCACCCTCTGTCGTCCCCTTCTCCTCCTGCCCCCAATCCCTCCCAGCATCAGAGTCTTTTCCAATGAGTCAACTCTTTGCATGAGGTGGCCAAAGTACTGGAGCTTCAGCTTTAGCATTATTCCTTCTAAAGAAATCCCAGGATTGATCTCCTTCAGAATGGACTGGTTGGATCTCCTTGCAGTCCAAGGGACTCTCAAGAGTCTTCTCCAACACCACAGTTCAAAAGCATCAATTCTTCAGCACTCAGCCTTCTTCACAGTCCAACTCTCACATCCATACATGACCACAGGAAAAACCATAGCCTTGACTAGATGGACCTTAGTCGGCAAAGTAATGTCTCTGCTTTTGAATATACTATCTAGGTTGGTCATTGGTCATAACTTTTCTTCCAAGGAGTAAGCGTCTTTTAATTTCATGGCTGTAATCACCATCTGCAGTGATTTTGGAGCCCAAAAAAATAAAGTCTGACACTGTTTCCACTGTTTCCCCATCTATTTCCCATGAACTGATGGGACCGGATGCCATGATCTTCGTTTTCTGAATGTTGAGCTTTAAGCCAACTTTTTCACTCTCCTCTTTCACTTTCATCAAGAGGCTTTTTAGTTCCTCTTCACTTTCTGCCATAAGGGTGGTGTCATCTGCATATCTGAGGTTATTGATATTTCTCCTGGCAATCTTGATTCCAGCTTGTGTTTCTTCCAGTCCAGCGTTTCTCATGATGTACTCTGCATAGAAGTTAAATAAGCAGGGTGACAATATACAGCCTTGACGCACTCCTTTTCCTATTTGGAACCAGTCTGTTGTTCCATGTCCAGTTCTAACTGTTGCTTCGTGACCTGCATACAGATTTCTCAAGAGGCAAGTCAGGTGGTTTGCTATTCCCGTCTCTTTCAGAATTTTCCACAGTTTATTGTGATCCACACAGTCAAAGGCTTTGGCATAGTCACTAAAGCAGAAGTAGATGTTTTTCTGGAACTCTCTTGCTTTTTCCATGATCCAACAGATGTTGGCAATTTGATCTCTGGTTCCTCTGCCTTTTCTCAAACCAGCTTGAACATCAGGAAGTTCATGGTTCACGTATTGCTGAAGCCTGGCTTGGAGAATTTTGAGCATTACTTTACCAGCATGTGAGATGAGTGCAACTGTGCGGTAGTTTGAGCATTCTTTGGCATTACCTTTCTTTGGGGTTGGAATGAAAACTGACCTTTTCCAGTCCTGTGGCCACTGCTGAGTTTTCCAAATTTGCTGGCATACTGACTGCAGCACTTTCACAGCATCATCTTTCAGGATTTGAAACAGCTCAATCGGAATTCCATCACCTCCGCTAGCTTTGTTCGTAGTGATGCTTTCTAAGGCCCACTTGACTTCACATTCCAAGATGTCTGGCTCTAGATTAGTGATCACATCATCATGATTATCTGAGTTGTGAAGATCTTTTTTGTGCAGTTCTTCCATGTATTCTTGCCACCTCTTCTTAATCTCTTCTGCTTCTGTTAGGTCCATACCATTTCTGTCCTTTATCGAGCCCATCTTTGCATGAAATGTTCCCTTGGTATCTCTAATTTTCTTGAAGAGATCTCTAGTCTTTCCCATTCTGTTCTTTTCCTCTATTTCTTTGCATTGATCGCTGAAGAAGGCTTTCTTATCTCTTCTTGCTATTCTTTGGAACTCTGCACTCAGATGCTTATATCTTTCCTTTTCTCCTTTGCTTTTTGCCTCTCTTCTTTTCACAGCTATTTGTAAGGCCTCCCCAGACAGCCATTTTGCTTTTTTGCATTTCTTTTCCATGGGGATGGTCTTGATCCCTCTCTCCTGTACAATGTCACGAACCTCAGTCCATAGTTCATCAGGCACTCTATCTATCAGATCTAGGCCCTTAAATCTATTTCTCACTTCCACTGTATAATCATAAGGGATTTGATTTAGGTCATACCTGAATGGTCTAGCGGTTTTCCCTGCTTTCTTCAATTTGAGTCTGAATTTGGTAATAAGGAGTTCATGATCTGATCCACAATCAGCTCCTGGTCTTGTTTTTGTTGACTGTATAGAGCTTCTCCATCTTTGGCTGCAAAGGATATAATCAATCTGATTTCGGTGTTGACCATCTGGTGATGTCCATGTGTAGAGTCATCTCTTGTGTTGTTGGAAGAGGGTGTTTGTTATGACCAGTGCGTTTTATTGGCAAAACTCTACTAGTCTTTGCCCTGCTTCATTCCGCATTCCAAGGCCAAATTTGCCGGTTACTCCAGGTGTTCCTTGCCTTCCTACTTTTGCATTCCAGTCCCCTATAATGAAAAGGACATCTTTTTTGGGTGTTAGTTCTAAAAGGTCTTGTAGTTCTTCATAAAACCGTTCAACTTCAGCTTCTTCAGCGTTACTGGTTGGGGCATAGACTTGGATAACTGTGATATTGAATGGTTTGCCTTGGAGACGAACAGAGATCATTCTGTTGTTTTTGAGACTGCATCCAAGTACTGCATTTTGGACTTGTGTTGGCCATGATGGCTACTCCATTTCTTCTGAGGGATGCCTGCCCGCAGTAGTAGATATAATGGTCATCTGAGTTAAATTCACCCATTCCAGTCCATTTTAGTTCGCTGATTCCTAGAATGTCGACGTTCACCCTTGCCATCTCCTGTTTGACCACTTCCAATTTGCCTTGATTCATGGATCTGACATTCCAGGTTCCTATGCAATATTGCTCTTTACAGTATCAGATCTTGTTTCTATCACCAGTCACATCCACAACTGGGTATTGTTTTTGCTTTGGTTCCATCCCTTCATTCTTTCTGGAGTTATTTCTCTACTGATCTCCAGTAGCATATTGGGCACCTAATGACCTGGGGAGTTCCCCTTTCGGTATGCTATCATTTTGCTTTTTCCTACTGTTCATGGGGTTCTCAAGGCAAGAATACTGAGGTGGCTTGCCATTCCCTTCTCCAATGGACCACATTTTGTCAGGTTTCAGTAGTAATAACTATTCTCCTGTTTGTTCAGATTATTTCCAGTGAATCTTTGTCAAATGTTCCTTTTAAATACAGATCAATAAATGTAAAAAAAACCTACCACTTTTTGATGGGCTTCCCTGGTGGCTCAGACAGTGAAGAATCTGCCTGCAGTGCAAGAGACTTGGGCTTGATCCCTGGGTCAGGAAGATTCCCTGGAGTAGGAAATGGCAAACCACTCTAGTATTCTTGCCTGGAGAACCCCATGTATGGAGGAACCTGGCAGGCTATAGTCCAGGAGGTCGCAAAGAGTTTAACATGACTAAATGAGTAACACTTTCACCTCTTTTGAACTCTTCAGTATAAAAATTCTTAAAATAATAACTATATCTTTAAAAGAAAAAAGATAGAAACATTAAATATCTAATAAAAATTGGTTAAATACAGACATTTTGAGATAGCAATCATAAAATATATATTTTAATAATATCATATGACAAAATGTCCAAGATACATTAAATGGGAAATTATTTTATAACGTAGTGAATGCAAGAGGCCACCAAGTTTAGTTTGTACACACACAGGAATTTAGGCATCAACAGGACTGTTCATTTAAAAGTGGTTGTCTCGTGGTTGTGGAATAATACGTAATCTTTTTCCTTCCGATACCTTTTTGTATTTTCCAAATTTCTCTAATATACAGATAATGCTTTTCAAACAGAAAAAAAAGTAAGTTTGAAATTAAAAAGAAAGAGGAGGTAACTGGAAGGAACAGCAAGGTCAAGAGAAGTGTGCAGATAAGAGAAGGTGTATGGGGAGGAGGGATGAGGATGAGGGAGAGGAATGATTCATGGCTTGTGCTCCCCAGAAGAGGAGGGAGAGAGAGACCAAGGGCTCTGGGGCAGGCACCGACTTCTGCAGAGAAGAGCGGTGAGGGTGAGGGGACAGAGAAGAAAGGTTAGAAGGTGCCGGAGGTCATTCTGAGTGACCTAGTTAGTTCTTCTCCATCAAGTCAGTGGCTGAAGGAAGGACCAGGAGGGGAAGGAAGTAGGTGAAATATGGGAGTCTTCCAGATATGGCTCAGCAATTGACCAAGAATCCCCCGAACCCTCAGGAAAGCAAGTAGACCCAGTTATGCAAATGACCTGAGTCACCCCTTCCCCCAGAAAGATCACCTCCCCAGTGAGTGCCTGTGGGTAGCCCTGGGAGTTCATTAATCAGCATTTTAAATTGGACAAAGGCTCATTGTCATTTCTATCTACACCAGTTAGAGTAGCTCAGCTTTTCACTGAAGTTGGGGTCCCAGAGGGCCGAGATGTTACCCCAGAGGGTCCTCCTCCAGGGCCATCTGCGTCTGGGATATGTGTAATGAGACTCTCTATCCACTAGAGGACAGAATTAACTTGAAGCACAGGTATGGCTAAGGAATAGGATGGTCTTCAGTTTATGGAACAAACTAGGATACTTTGGAGCTGTTCTACTTACTCCAGGACAGTAGATGCAAACAGGCGTTGTCCCAGGCAAACTGGGACATGTGGTCACCTTACTAATGAATCGAAAGGCCTAGAAGAAAGAAAATGATTGTTTTGAGGGAGGTAGAAATCTGAGGGCTGCTCATTTGCACAGGAGTGACCCCTGGGGGCCTTCCAAATAGCTTACAGTTACCCAAGGGCCTGAAATCACAGGGAGGATGTTGTCTGTAAATACAAACGTGTGAATAGTTTCTCACAGAGGAATACACAGCTCTTTGTGTTTACCATCTCATCTTTCCTCTTGTTGTCCGTGGCAATAGGAGTGTTGCAGATAGGATCATTATAAGGCTTTTCAGGCTGTGCAGACATAAGCCCTGGAGTGCTTGTGGGGAACAGTGTATGCCAACAAAGGTGTGTCAGTCTCCAGACAATGGCTTGGAAATATTAATAGTTTACGTAAACATACCTGCCCATCCAGGGCAAGGATGGGTATGCTCTGAGGCTGGGCCAGGGTTGGGAGCTCTGCCTGCTGCATTCTCTCAGTGCAACAATAAGCTCCACTGGTCCTGGAACATGTGAGTTCCAGGCTTCCCACTGCACCTGAGATTGACCCTTCTTGGCTATTGTTTAAAACGCTGCAATGAACAGGTAATGACAGTTCCCTGGATCACCAGGGAAGTCCCATGGCTTCCTCTTTATTATCATCTTCCTCCACATGTTTCAAGAAGCATCCTAGGATTTTAGAGTGCTTAATATGCTCAATCACACATTAATTCTCTTGGCCAGAATCTTGCCCTTGTTTGTCTATTACAATGGCAATAGCATTCCGGGTAACGCTGTAGACTTCCAGATTTGCTGTGGTGACATTTGTGGGGCATTCCTTTTTGAAAATGCCCATTCCCTTGATGTCTACAATATCAGCTTTCTTGTAGACCCACAGGTATGTGGCCAAAGGAGCAATTCCATGTTTTCTGAAGGCCTAGGGTTTCCCAGGTGCCTCAGTGGTAAAGAATTTGCCTGCCAGTGCAGGAGATGTGGGTTCCATCTCTGGATTGGGAAGATTCTCCTGGAGAAGATGACAATCCACTGCAGTATTCTTGCTGGGAAATCCCATGGACAGAGGAGCCTGGTGGGCTACAGTCCATGAGGTCACAAAGAGACACGGCTGAGCAGCTGAGCACACAGAGAACACGCAGCAGGTGCTTCCCCTCCTTCCCTTTGTTTCGGTCATTTTGGTGAATCACTGGAAGATGGTGGTTCCAGCTGAAAGGCCAGAACTGTGTGCTTTCCTGTAAGTGAGAGTTTGGGGTCTTTCCCCACCCACAATCAAAATTGGGTTATTTCTCATGCACTTGCCTGGCTTTATAAGGCAGGAGTAGCAATGGTGACAATATCTTGACAAAGTGGTGAGGTGAAGTGAAGTGAAGCATTAGTCGCTCCCTCGTGTCCAACTCTCTGTGACCTCACAGACTGGAGCCCACCAGGCTCTTCTATCTGTGGAATTCTTCAGGCGAGAATACTGGAGTGGGCAGTCATTTCCTTCTCCAGGGGGAATCTTCCTGACTCAGAGTTCAAACCCAGGTCTCCTGCAATTCAGACAGATTCCTTACTATCTGAGGCAACAGGGAAGCCCCAAAACTCATGAGTAAAATTTGAAACCTATAAATTCTCCCCTTGGCTTTGAATTCTTTAGTACCTAAACAATTTTCTAAGTGTCTGATTCCCTATATTTGATACCTTTGACTTGAAAACCTGTAAATATGTCTTTTTCTACAGTAAGTACTGATTGATTCAGGTGGCCAATTGGCCAGTAACTCAGACAGTCTCTCTTTCAGTAAAGATCAACATTTTTGAAATTTGGAATATGGGATTGTATTTCTAAAATCTATACCACTTACATGCATATATGACTGAATTACATATGAAAATACAACATATATTTATCTAAATATTTAATGTTACCAATTATATTTGTTTCATGGGGAAAATTTAGGTTCTAGAAAATATTTATTGTTGTTGCTCTATTGCTAAGTTGTATCCAACTCTTTGTGACCCCACGGGCTGCAGCACACCAGGCTTCCCTGTCTTTCACTACCCACTAGAGTTTGCTTAAATTCATGTCCTTTGATGCTATCCAACCATCTCATCCTCTGCTGCTCTCATTTCCTCTTGCCTTAAACATCTCTAGAAAATATATATTACCATAATCCTTAAAATATCAAATGAGGATTTTTTTTTCTGTAGTTTACATCTATCTGTGAGCTTCGATCTCAAGGGAACAGTCAGCTATGCATCTGCCAATTTGAGCTTTTTAATTGGCTAATTACTGATTCACTCATATTAGACAAATAAAATAAAGTAGAAGTTTCATTAGACAGTAATATAAAAAAATAACCATGCAAAACCATTGAATTAAAAATTAAAACAGGTTTATAGTTAATAAGTAAATGCATAGATACATGGATCTTTGTATAAGCTTCAACAGTACATGAACTGAGAACTTCCAGATGTTCAAGCTGGATTTAGAAAAGGCAGGGGAACAAGAGGTCAAATTGCCAACATCTGTTAGATCATAGAAAAAGCAAGAGAATTCCAGAAAAACATCTACTACTTCTTCATTGACTATGCTAAAGCCTTTAATTGTGTGGATCACAACAAACTATGGACAATTCTTAAAGAGATGGGAATACCAGAGCACCTGACCTGCCTCCTGAGAAATCATTATGGAGGTCAAGAAGCAACAGTTAGAACCGAACATGGAACAATGGACTGGTTCCAAATTGGGAAAGGAGTATGTCAAGACTGTATATTGTCACTTTCCTTATTTAACTTCTATGCAGAGTACATCATGCAAAATGCTGGGTTGGATGAAGCACAAGCTGGAATCAAGATTGCCGGGAAAGTGAAAATGAAAGTTGCTCAGTTGTATTCGACTCTTTGCAATCCCATGGACTATACAGTCCATGGCATTCTCCAGACCAGGATACTGGAGTGGGTAGCTATTCCCTTCTCCAGGGGATCTTCCCAACCCAGGGATTGGAGCCAGGTCTCCCGAATTGCAGGCAGATTCTTTATTAGCTGAGCCACAAGGGAAGCCCAAGAATACTGGAGTGGGTAGCTTATCCCTTCTCCAGTGAATGTTCCTGACCCAGGAATCAAACTGCATTGCAGGCGGATTCTTCACCAACTGAACTATCAGGACTGCTGGGAGAAATATCAATAACCTCAGATATGCAGATGACACCACCCTTATGGCAGAAAGTGAAGAGGAACTAAAGAGCCTCTTGATGAAAGTGAAAGAGGAGAGTGAAAAAGCTGGCTTAAAACTCAACATTCAGAAAATGAAGATCATGGCATCTGGTCCCATCACTTCATGGCAAATAGATGGGGGAACAGTGTAAATACCGACAGACTTTATTTTCTTGGGCTCCAGGATCACTGCAGATGATGACTGCAGCCATGAGTTTAAAAGACGCTTGGTCCTTGAAAGAATAGTTATGACAAACCTAGACACAGTATTAAAAAGCAGAGATACTACTTTGCCAGCAAAGGTCTGTCTAGTCAAAGCTTTTGTTTTTCCAGTGGTCATGTATGGATGTCAGAGTTGGACCATAAAGAAAGCTGAGCGCCGAAGAATTGATGCTTTTGAACTGTGGTGTTGGAGAAGACTCTTGAGAGTCCCTTGGACTTCAAGGAGATCCAACCAGTCCATTCTAAAGGAAATCAGTCTTAACTGTTCACTGGAAGGACTGATGCTGAAGTGAAGTTCCAATCCTTTGGTCACTGGACGGGAAGAACTGACTCACTGGAAAAGACCCTGATGCTGGTAAAAAAAAAAAAAAAATGAAGGCAGGAGGAGAAGGGGATGACAGAGGATGAAATGGTTGGATGGTATCACTGACTTGATGGACATGAGTATGAGCAAGCTCCGGGAGTTGGTGATGGACAGGGAAGCCTGGCGTGCTGTGAGTCCATAGAGTCACAAAGAGCTGGACACGACTGAGCGACTGAACTGAACTGATATCCTAAATACTTTCTGAGCATCTCCACGTGGCTCTCTGAGAAACTTCTCAAACTTAACATGCCTAAAATCTTACTTCTGATCTTTTTCTCTCCACTTCAACCAAAAATCAGCTACGACCTTCTCTTACCTATCTTTTTAGCTGCTTAGGATAAAACAAACTTGGTCTCATGCTGAGGTAGGAGGTAGTTGGGCCCCTGGATTGAATAACTGGAGTTCGTCAAGTAGAGTGAACTGGAGTTTTCTTTCCTCTGATACTTCAAGGACAAAGTTAATGGCAGGAGCTGAGCTCTGCTGGAGCAAAGAGATGAGGTGACCACATCTGTCACTCCTGAGGTTAAGGAGATGTCCAAGACTGCACGTGTGCTTCCTCTGTTTAGACAACTTTCTCAGAACTATTCGTATGGCTAGTAACCTCACCTATGCTGTGCTATGCTTAGTTGTTCAGTCACGTCTGACTCTTTGTGACCCCATGGACTATATAGCCTGCCAGGCTCCTCTGTCCTTGGGGATTCTCCAGGTAAGAATACTAGAGTGGGTTGCCATGCCCTCCCCCAGGGGATCTTCCCAACCCAGGGATCAAACCGAGGTCTCCCACATTGCAGGCAGATTCTTTACCATCTGAGCCACCAGGGAAGCTGAAGAATACTGGAATGGGTAGCCTCTCTCTTCTCCAGGGCATCTTCCCCACCCAGGAATCGAACCAGAATTTCCTCCATTGCAGGCGGATTCTTTACCAGCTGAGCTACCAGGGAAGCCCCAGTAACCTCACCTACTTTATGTCTATTTTTTAAGTTCTGTATTCAGTTAGTTTTGGCTGTGCTGAGTCTTTGTTGCTGTGAGGGCTCTTTTCCAGCTGTGGTAGGTGGGGGCTACTCTCTAGCTGTGGTGCACGGGCTGCTCACTGGGGTGGCTTCTCTTGTGGAGCACAGACTCTGGAGCAGAGGCTCAGCAGTTGTGGCACACGAGCTTAGCTGCTCTGTGGCATGTGAGGCCTTCCTGGATCAGGGATCAAACCCATGCCTCCTGCATTGGTAGGTGGATTCCTTACCACTGAGCCACCGGGAAAGTCTACGTCTATTTTTATATGTAAAGTTTTTACTGATTCAACCCAGACTTTACTTTTTAATGTTTCAATTTTCTAATAATAGCAAATTCAATTTCCTGCTTTATTCTTCCCTGTCACACTTATTCCTCAGTAATGTCATCTGCTTTCATTATTTATTAACCATCTGCTTCCTCTCCACTCCCATTAGAACATAAATACCACAGAGACAGGGATTCCTGTTTATTTTTCACTTTTCTGTTTGTGCTTTGAGACAGTACTTGTTTCACAGTAAACTCAGGGATGTGGGTGAGTACTTCCATCATAGGCTCAGGGCTACTCCAGCAGTGTCCCAGAGCTCTTCTCAGGCCCCCGTTCTCATCTTACATGGGTTGTGGCTGTCTCCTTTTTCCTATAAGCCATGGGAAGCTCTTATTCTGGGAGTACATTCTTGCCAGATTACTGTGCTGCTTGGACTCAAGGAATACAACCTGTTGAGTGGAAAGAAAATAGATTAAAAAAATAATCAAGAAAGAAACTTCATCTAAGCCAGGACTCACTTAAGAAATCTTACAGAATGTTACAGGATGAGGCTGCTTTCGTAGTGCCCACTAGCCCCAAGCGCTTCCTAGATGGCACAGTGCTAAAGAATCCACCTGCCAATACAGAAAATGCAAGAGACACAGGTTCAATCCCTGGGTGCAGGAAGATGCCCTGGAGTAGGAAATGGCAACCCGCTCCAGTATTATTGCCTGAAAAATTCCCTGGATGGAGGAGCCTGCTGGGCTACGGTTCATGGGGGCGCAAAGAGATGGACTTGACTAAGCACACACGCACACAAGCACAAGCACATACTGAATCACAGCCCTAAGAAAGAGCCTGAAGAAAGTAATGCGAAAGAAGAGCAGAGTCCGATCTGAAGACACCTTTACACTTTGCATGGTCTTGACCTTTTCTCATTTCAGTAGCTATATCACTAAAATGACAGTCCTTCTAGGCAGCTGCACAGCTTCTCTATCCTTAAAGTAAAACACAATGAAATAAAATCATACAAAGCCACCTCAAATTTTTAACATAGGAAATGAACTATTTGACCATGCAAAAAGCCAAAACCAGGTCATCCCTCAGAAAAATGTTTGTATTTTGTAATAGCAATCAGCAAATACAAAAGAGTGAACAAAGACAGCATTATCATTTTATAATAGTAACCTAATTATTCATGGCATAACTTGCTTAAAAATTATCTATTAGAAGACAAATAACTTTTGTTCTACATTTTAAATTTCATTTTATTTTACATTTGGGTAAATTATTTTTTATCATAGCTTCAAATTTTACAAAGAAATAAATTAAAAAATCAGTATTTACAAAAATGTGTTATAGCCATTTCAGTATCATGTCAATGTCTAATTATTGATAAGATAATCTTATATTGTCAGTTAATGACTACATTTTAATAAATAATTACATCTATAAATAGGACTTCCCTGGTGGTGCAGTGAATAAGAATTCACTTGCCAATGCATGGGACATGGGTTCAATTCTAATCCAGGGAGATTCCACGTGCTTCAGAGCAACTAAGCCCCTGAACCACAACTACTGAGCCTGCACCCTCTAGAGCCTGTGCTTCAAAACAGGAAGCCATCACAATTAGAAGCCTGCACACTGCAACGAAGAGTAGCCCCTGCTTGCTGAAACTAGAGAAAGCCCATGCAAAGCAATGAAGACCTCAAAACAAATAAATTAATTAAATACATACATAAAATGTTAGTGATTGTGTGGCTGTACTTGTAACAACAACCAAAACAATGTAAATAATAGTAAAAATTTCTTAATACATCTACTATGTTAAGGAAATATTGAGCCAAATGACTAAAAAAAAAAAATTAGTTCCAGCTATAAATGTGTATTAGCAATTATATTAACTATGTTGAGGAACATTAGTATGTTTTCAGAATTGGAACTAAAAGTCTTTTTCCTTAATTTTTCCTATGATAAAATCATAGTAGTTTTTACAGCAAAACAAAACATTAATTTATGGTACAATTTTTAAAAATATGTTTATTTACATAAAATTAAATTAAAAAACCCAGCAAGTACTGTGAAAGAATTAGATATAAGAGGTTGTTGGTCCACTTATAGATGGTTTATTTATTTTTAACGTTACCTTCTGTATGGTTTTATACATATCACAATATTTAAGCATGTTTTGTGTATAAATAAGTAAAAGTAAAGGTCATATGAAATTTCATGTTTTCATTAAGGATAGCTATTTGCATAAATGCACCTGCATTTTCCCATTCAGTGTTTTACATGATCGAAGGAACAACAATTCAAAACACCTACAACCCCTTGTAAAAAATTAAAATTGTTTGGGATTTCACTAGGAGTTTGTACCAACTTCTCTTCAAACTATGTGCCTATATTATATGACCCAGAGAGAACTGTTAAATAGAAATTCTTACAAAGTAATTACCAGTGGTACAACTGTATTTCAAAAATTAAATGTAAATGTATTAAAGGAACTAAAATATGAATTATATTGGGTGTGTACTAATTATCAAGTATAAAAGATGGATTGGGGTGTGTTTTTTTTGGTAAATAAGTTCATTTGTAAAATTAGTCAACATACATAATTGACGTAAAAACTTCAGTAGAAGGATAAATTTTAAAATCACTCGGAAAGACATCTCTATGAAGTGATTTTCGCTGGACCTTATGCCAGATGACACCATTTTAACTGGTGAGTGAGCATGCTAAGTCGCTTCAGTGGTGTCTGTCTGACCCTTTTATGACCCCCTGCGAGGCTACATGGGATTCTCCAGGCAAGAATACTGGAGTGGGTTGCTATTTCCTCCTCCAGGGGATCTTCCCAACCCAGCGATCGAACCCATGTCTTCTTCAGCTCCTGTACTGGTAGGCACATTCTTTACCGCTAGTGCCTCTTGGGAAGCCCTATTTTAACTGACAGGGGTTCCGTAAACTGAAGCCACGTGTCCCTCCCCCACAGCAAGTTTACTCAAAGGATTATTATAATACAAACTCCACAAGGAAAATAACTTCAGCATTGTTCCCTCTTGATAGAGGAAAACTCATCCTCGTTATGAGACCAACCACAACACAAAGACAAGCTGCACTAACTATAAGTAACAGATGATGTTGGTGTGAATAGCTTGTATTATATTCTAGGGCCCTTATAAATCAATCCCCCCATCAGTGTTTGCATTATCACCTAGAGGGTTAGTTAACACGTGGTACAGCGAGGACTGATAGAAGGTATATGCAAAGCACTTGAACTATGTATGAAAACAGGCACAGTCTAGTTAGGAGAAAAACAATTGTACTCTGAATCCCGCACATCTTAATGACAAGACTCCCCACCACATGTCAATGTGAAACACTTAATTTTAAAATGTTGACTCTACAATATACAAAATAGCTGTTATTAATGCACATAATGTATTCTATAGCTGTGAGGTTTACTTTTTTTTTTTTTTTTTTAAGGAAACTGCAAGTTACACTGTGGTTAAGACTTGTATCTTCATCCCTTGAAAAAGCCCACATTCTATCACTGTGATGTATGGTCAGACTTAACAGCCCCAACTGTTAAAAACACCTGGATCAAGTCACAACCACTTTTACTGCAAAAGGACCCAGTATAGGTTTATCGATTCTAGTACCATAATAATTACCCAACAAGCCATTAACCTACAGAAAACATGCATCATGAGAAGCAAGAAATATCACTCGTCCCTTTTGCATATTAGTAACTTGTCTTTTCTGAGTAACAGTGCTCATATTAACTGAGGTCTGTGAATGGCCACTTTTCCCATTCATCCTGAGTGAAAGATGGAACGACTTAAGCACAGACGCAACATATTATAAACAATTTCCTACCAAAAAAAGTCACAAACTAAGCCAAAGTATTTTACAGAATTCACTACAAAACACCATAAAAACTGTCTTCACTGAAAGCTCCCCTCCTGCCCCCTCCCCACTCCAGCCAGCCAACTGGGCGTCTTTGGGGCGTGATGGTGAAACTGCGCATGGATGGCGCACAGATTACTATCTTCAGACAAACCCACCAGGTACGCTTCGCTAGCCTCCTGCAGCGTACGGATGGCGGCACTCTGGAACTTCAAGTCGGTTTTGAAATCCTGGGCGATCTCCCTCACCAGTCTCTGGAAAGGCAGCTTCCGAATCAGAAGATGGGTGGATTTCTGATAAGGACGGACTTCTCGGAGGGCAACGGTCCCGGGCCTGTAGCGATGAGGTCTTGTCATCCCGCTGGTAGAGGGGGCGCTTTTCCCTGCCGCTTCACTGACCAGCTGTTTGTGGGGCACTTTCCCACCCGTGGACTTATAAACTGTCCTCTTGGTCCGGGCCATTTTCTTTGAGACCGCTGCCCAAGTCTTAGGCCACTTCTTCGAATGCGGCGCAGCGTCTGCTGCCCAACGGAGAGCCGAGCGAGGAGCGGAACCCCCTCCAACGAACGACCAAACTGCTTCACCGGGGTGTTCTTCCTAAGTAAATACTCTAGCCTTACTTACCCTGATGGACTGGCAGTTTTTTAAAGATCAGACAAAACAAAAATCTGGAAGAGTATGAAATACTTTAGAAAGACTATGTATTCATAAATAGTGGATTGGGCTTAAAATATCATTGTCTTGGGGAGGGAGGTGGGAGGGGGGTTCATGTTTGGGAATGCATGTAAGAATTAAAGATTTTAAAATTAAAAAAAAATATATCATTGTCTTAAAATACAGTTATTTTATTGACAATAAAATTTTCTAAGACAGGTATCACTGAATGCCATTTGGGCATACCTTTTAAGTGTAAAATACATTTCATCAATACATTTTATCTGTCACTCCAGTAAATAACAAAATAATAAAATACAGATTATTATTTGTTTCATGCAAAACAAATAATACACTTGCTTTCCACAGAAGTTTTTCTCAGTTTTCAAAATATTTTCCCAAGTTCAGTGGTTACAACAACTCTTTCTTGTTATTTTAAATATATACATGTGAAAATTGAGATTCAGATTAAGCAAATGTCTTGCCAGAGTTTTCACAACCATTTCTACAGAGCTAGTATGTAAGTTTGTATCAATTCACCATCAAATCTTATTTTCCATTTTGTTTTCAACTTCTGTTCTTATCAGAAAGTCTGGATCAAATTGGTCTCAGTAAATATGAAGTGTATTTCTTGGTTTGGTTATGTTTTTAGAGAATAAATTATGACTAAGTTAATGACTGAAAAAAAGCCAATGAAAAGATCTTAAATCTTATTCTTTGAATTTTATTTATTAATAAATCTATAATTTCAGCTTTGCTAAAGCATAATTGACATAAAATTGTAGAATATTTAAAGTGTATGTCATGGTGGTTTGACATATGTGTACATGGTAAAAGAATTCTCATCTATCACTTCAAATATTTATCTTTTTTTTGTATTTTTTTATTTGAAAATACAAATTCTACTCTTAGCAAATTTCAGTTACAAATACAGTGTTATCAACTATAGTCACCATGTTTTACATCAGATCCTGAAACCTTATTAATCTCGTCACTATAATCTAGTCACTGTAACATTTACCACTCTCTTGTTATTGCCCAGCCTCTAGCCCATGAAAATCATTTTTTCTACGCTCTATTTCTATGAATTTGACACTCCACCCCCCTCCCAGATTCCACATATATGTGATATCATGTAGTCTGGCTTGTTTATTTTATACAATGTCCCCAAATTCCATCAGTGTTTTTGAAAATGGAAGGATTTCCTTCTTTTTCATGGCTGGTTAATATTCCATTGAGTATGTGTGTGTGGCTTTTTATTCATTCATCCTTTGATGGACATTTAGGTTGCTTCTATAAAGAACCCTCCTGCCAATGCAGGAGACATAAGAGACAAGTGTTCGATCCCTGGGTCAGGAAGATCCCCTGGAGGAGGGCACAGCAACCCAGTATTCTTGCTGGAGAATCCAATGGACAGAGGCGTCTGGCAAGCTGAAGTCCACAGGGTCGCACAGAGTTGGGCACGAGGGCCTTACAAAGCATCAGTACGAACAAAGCTAGTGGAGGTGATGGAATTGCAGTGAAGCTGTTTCCAATCCTGAAAGATGATGCTGTGAAAGTGCTGCACTCAATATGCCAGCACATTTGGAAAACTCAGCAGTGGCCACAGGACTGCAAAAGGTCAGTTTTCATTCCAATCCCAAAGAAAGGCAATGCAAAAGAATGCTCAAACTACTGCACAATTGCACTCATCTCACATGCTGGTAAAGTAATGCTCAAAATTCTCCAACCCAGGCTTCAGCAATACGTGAACCGGGAACTTCCTGATGTTCAAGCTGGTTTTAGAAAAGGCAGAGGAACCAGAGATCAAATTGCCAACATCTGCTGGATCATGGAAAAAGCAAGAGAGTTCCAGAAAAACGTCTATTTCTGCTTTAGTGACTATGCCAAAGTATTTGACTGTGTGGATCACAATAAACTGTGGAAAATTCTGAGAGGGATGGGAATAGCAGACCACCTGACCTGCCTCTTGAGAAATCTGTATGCAGGTCAGGAAGCAACAGTTAGAACTGGACATGGAACAACAGACTGGTTCCAAATAGGAAAAGGAGTGTGTCAAGGCTGTATATTGTCACCCTGCTTATTTAACTTCTATGCAGGGTACATCATGAGAAACGCTGGACTGGAAGAAACACAAGCCGGAATCAAGATTGCCGGGAGAAATCTCAATAACCTCAGATATGCAGATGACACCACCCTTATGGCAGAAATTGAAGAGGAGCTAAAAAGCCTCTTGATGAAAGTGAAAGAGGAGAGCGAAAAAGTTGGCTTAAAGCTCAACAATCAGAAAACGAAGATCATGGCATCCGGTCCCATCACTTCATGGGAAATAGATGGGGAAACAGTGGAAACAGTGTCAGACTTTATTTTTCTGGGCTCCAAAATCACTGCAGATGGTGACTGCTTACTCCTTGGAAGAAAAGTTATGATCAACCTAGACAGTATATTCAAAAGCAGAGACATTACTTGGCCGACTAAGGTCCGTCTAGTCAAGGCTGTGGATTTTCCTGTGGTCATGTATGGATGTGAGAGTTGGACTGTGAAGAAGGCTGAGTGCTGAAGAATTGATGCTTTTGAACTGTGGTGTTGGAGAAGACTCTTGAGAGTCCCTTGGACTGCAAGGAGATCCAATCAATCTATTCTGAAGGAGATCAGCCCTGGGATTTCTTTGGAAGGAATGATGCTGAAGCTGAAACTCCGGTACTTTGGCCACCTGATGCGAAGAGTTGACTCATTGGAAAAGACTCTGATGCTGGGAGGGATTGGGGGCAGGAGGAGAAAGGGACGACAGAGGATGAGATGGCTGGGTGGCATCACTGACTTGATGACCGTGAGTCTGAGTGAACTCCGGGAGATGGTGATGGACAGGGAGGCCTGGCGTGCTGCGATTCATGGGGTTGCAAAGAGTCGGACACGACTGAGCGACTGAACTGAACTGAACTGAACTGAACTGAAGGGATTTACCACACACACACACACATACCTTGGCTAATGGGAATAATGCTGCAGTGAACGTGGTAGTGAGACATCTCTTTGGTACCCTGTTTTCATTTCCTTTGGATGAACACTCAGAAGTGGAATTACTGGATCACACTGTACTTCCGTTTTTAATTTAAGAAAACATTAACATTATGGTGAAGAGACACCATAATGTTTTCCATAATGGCTGTACCAAAGTACATTCCCACCAACAGTGTACGGGGTTTCTCTTATCTCCACATCCTATGTAATACTTGTAGTGTCTTATCTTTTTGATGATAAGCTTTCTGACAGTTTTAAGGTTACACCTCACTACAGTTTTGATTTGTACTTCCTGTTGCTTAGTGATGCTGAGCACCTTTTCATGCACCTGTTGGCCAGTTGTACATCTTCTTCGGGAAAATGTCTATTTTGGTCCTTTGTCCATTTTTTAATCATATTGCTTCCCCACCATTGAATTGCATGATTATATGCATTTTGGATATTAACCTATTATCAGATTTATGATTTGAAAATATTTTCTCTCATTCTGTGGATTGCCTTTTCATTTTTAAAATTGTTTGCTGTGCAGAAGGTTTTAAGTTTGATGTGGTCTTCTCATTTATTTTTGCTTTTGTTTTTGCCTTTGGTTTCAAATCCAAAAATCTCTCGCCAAGACTGATATCATGGAATTTACTTCTGACATTTTCTTCTAGGAATTTCATGGTTTGGGTCTCATGTCCAAATATTTAATCTGTTTTGCATTGATTTTTGTGTATGGCATAAGATAGAGGTCTGGTTACCTTTTTTGCATGTGGCTGTCTATTTTCTCCAACATCATTTATTGAAGAAACTATTCTTTCTTCACTGTATCTTGGCTCCTTTAGTTGATCACTGATGTGCAAACATATTTCCGGGCTCTCTATTCTATTCCATTGATCTATGTGTCTGTTTTTATGTCAATACAATATTGCTTTGATTCAGTTCAGTTCAGTTGCTCAGTCATGTCTGACTCTTTGTGACTCCATGGACCACAGCACACCAGGCTTCCCTGTCCATCACCAACTCCTGGAGCTTGCTCAAACTCACATCCATTGAGTCAGTGATGCCATTCCACCATCTCATCCTCTGTCATTCCCTTCTCCTCCTGCCTTCATTTTTTACCAGCATCAGGGTCTTTTCGAATAAGTCAGTTCTTCACATCAGGTGGCCAAAGTATTGGAGTTTCAGCTTCAGCATTAGTCATTCCAACAAATAGTCAGGACTGGTTTCCTTTAGGATTGACTGGTCTGATCTGCTTGCAGTCCAAGGGGCTCTCAAGAGTCTTCTCCAACACCACAGTTCAAAAGCATCAATTCTTGGGCACTCAGCCTTCTTTATGGTCCAACTCTCACATCCACACATGACTACTGAAAAAAAAACAAACATAGCTTTGACTAGATGGACCTTTATTGGTTAAGTAATGTCTCTGTTTTTAAAAATGCTGTCTAGGTTGGTCATAACTGTTCTTTCAAGGAGCAAGCACCTTTTAAATTTCATGGCTGCAGTCACCATCTGCAGTGATCTCGGAGCCCAAGAAAACAAAGTCTGCCACTGTTTCTATTGTTTCCCCATCTATTTGCCATGAAGTGATGGGACCAGAGGCCATGATCTTCATTTTATGAATGTTGAGTTTTAAGCCAGCCTTTTCGCTCTCCTCTTTCACTTTCATCAAGAGGCTCTTTAGTTCTTCTTCACTTTCTGCCATAAGGGTGGTGTCATCTGCGTATCTGAGGTTATTGATATTTCTCCTGGCAATCTTGATTCCAGCTTGTGCTTTATCCAGCTTGGAATTTTACATGATGTACTCTGCATATAAGTTAAATAAGCAGGATGACAATATACAGCCTTGATGTACTGCTTTCCCAATTTGGAACCAGTCCAGTGTTCCATGTTCAGTTCTAACTGTTGCTCCTTGATCTGCGTACAGATTTCTCAGGAGGCAGGTCAGGTGGTTTGGTATTCCCATCTCTTTAAGAATTTTCCACAGTTTGTTGTAATCCACACAGTCAATGGCTTTAGCATAGTCAATAAAATCAATTGCTTTGATTTTACTATAGCTTTTAATATACTCTTAAGTCAGAGAACATAATGCCTCCAGTTTTTCTTTTTTCTCAAAACTCTTTCAGCTGTTTGGGTCTTTTGTGGGTCCATGCACATTTTAGAACTGTTTGGTTTATTTCTGTAGAAAATGCTTTTGGAGTTGGTAGGGCTTACTTTGAATCTGTAGATTGCTTTGGGTAACACGGACATTTCAACAATATTAATTTTTCCAATCGACAAGCATAGAGTACCTTTTCATTTTCATTTATTTTGTAATCCTTAATTTCTTTCATCAGTGTCCTATAGTTTGTAAAGATCTCTCATCTTCCTTGTTAAGATTATTCCTAGGTTTTAAAAATTCTTTTTGATCCTATTAGAACTTAAAATCTAAAGCTCAGATTATATTTTCTGCAGATCTTACCTCCTTTCTATTGAGTAGGTTCTCTAGCTGTTGAAGCACCATTATCAAGGAAGACTGATCAGATACTAAATATTTAGTTTTATACTGTTTTGTTTAATATAAATGCTTTAATAAGTAGAATTTTAATTAAGATATAGCCTCAAATTCCTATGTGATTACATAAATTTGATATATATAGAAACAGATGTCTATATTTAGTAAATTATTTAGGTAATTTCAAGTATCAAGTACTATCCTTTTGGCCTTTCAGTCCCAACACTGGGCTGGCTATTAATACATCAGGCTGGTAAGATAATTTTATTTTTCTCTTAATTCTATTAAGTTATTTGGTGAATTTCTACTTAGAAATGTTCTGTTTCTACTTAGAAAAGTCACAAATAAAGGCGTTTTTAAAATACTCTGGGTTTTATTTCATGCATTATTATTCAGTTCTACCATATTGAATATTTCTAAAATTACTCTAGTTAACCATGCTTTCAAAAAAGAACAAAGTGTTATCCAAGAGTGAATCCTATCATGCTGCGCTCCATGGGGTCCCAAAGAGTCAGACACGACTAAGCAACCAAATAACAGGAGTGAATTATGGTTTTTTTTTTTGGGTGATTGTTTCTCATAAAGATTCTCTCTGATAATCTATCTTATAAAAAGAGTAGAGAATAAACTCACAGGCTGAGAAAGAGCATAGTGTTTACTAGTCAGGAAAGGAACTATAATTTATTAAATTATTCTAGATTATCTATGGATGATTACAGATATTAACACTTTACAGACTTCAGCCAACCACATTACATGTGAAGATTTCATGTTTGAAAAAAGACAAAGTCACAATATCAAAGTATAGTGCAAGAGGTACACTTGCACTGCTTGCGATACTATACTACTATACTTGCAATACTGCTGAGGTATTGTTGAGTATTGTTGCTACTACTGTTGCTACCATTGTCACTGTTTTACAGCTATTTACTAGCTCTGATTTATTGAACCCCTAACGTGCACCAAAACTGAAATTCGCTTTTAAACAAAGTCTCATTTAATACTCAGAACATTGCTGAAAGTAGGTGACATGGTTAATTCAATCTTACATGTAAAATACTCAGACAAAAAGCATGAAATAATCTATACAGTGTCACAGAATAACTGATAAATTGTAGATTTAAAACTGAGACCAAGACCTTTTTGATTACACTCTCATAGCTAGCAAATTATATTCTATAGGAAATCTTTTCACTGAGAAATAAATTATGTTAGGTACTCACTAATGGGTTTGGTTACAACCCTAATACCCTATAGCTTATATCATCATTAAAAAAACATATGTATTTATTTTGGCTGCACCACTCAGCATGTGGTACCTTAGTTCCCATACCAGGGATCTAACCTGTGTCCCCTGCAGTGTAATGTGGAGTCTTAAGCACTGGACTGCCAGGAAAGTCCAACTTTTAATAAAGTTTCTTTAACTTTATTCAGGAAAATATGTTTGAAAATGAAGAATAAGCAGCCATTCACATGTATTTAGGGATGGGGGTGTCTGGGTGGGATCTTAAGCCAACAGAGGAAGTCTGGCATGCCTAAATGTATTTCCAGCCCCTCATATTCTTACCATTGTAAGAATAGTCATGATGCTACTTCATATATAAAAACATCCAGAAGCTGTGCCTTATGGTCATTAGTGTACTTAATTCTCATAAAAATGTAGAATGGTAAATCAGGTATTAATAAGGAGGTTTTATGGGGAATGTGTAAAGATTTTTTTTTTTTTGCTACTTAGTTCATTCAAATGTTTCTGATCATGAAATAATTCATCCAGTGTCACATAGTAACTGGCAAATCTACAAGATGATCAGCAGTGCATTTCTTATTAAGTCATCAGATTTTTCTCTGGCTTAGTTTTGCCTTTCCCTCAAGTATTTATAAGGTCAAGATGAGGACCTTATCAAAAAGGCCTTGTCTGTCCACTCATCTTGACTTCAGACAGGTTTTTTTCTTGATCTCCTGGAAATAACACATTACAACATCCATGGTTTTGCTTGAAAAGGCAAGAGGGCTCTATGGTCACTCAGGTTACTCCCTGTGGTGCCCTCAGCCACCAAGTAAGAGGTCTGATTGCCCTGAGCCTGCCCTGGTGCATGGAAGTCCAGGCCCCGTGGGGTAGGTATCATGGAAGTGCTCCAGAAAATCCTGCTTCAACTGCAGACATGGGAATGAAGTTACCTCCAGAGGATTCTAGCTTCTACTTGTCCTGATCCCTCAGCCCAGAGCCTTCTCTACTGACGGCCCAGCATCACAGAGCAGAAAAGAGCCTTTCCCACTGTACCCTGTGTAAACTCCTTGACCTGTGACTATGAACGAATAAAGTGGGTATTCAATGCCACAATTTTGGAGGTCAGTTCATTAAAAATTACTTTAACAGCAAGAAAAATAACACAAATGTGCAAGTTCAGGAGGTGCCAAATAACGTACACTACAATCTGTTTCCTTCCTCTCCTGGGTTTGTATCTGGAAGCAACAACTGTTACGTGTCTGTATTTCTTCCAGATTTAATAACTGAGCAGTTATATAGCACTGACACTCTGACAAACATTTTTCTCAAGGCGTTTTCCTGTGTTTATTCATGTCTTCTTCATTTACCACAGATACTCAGGTGGCAGGATGAAGGGAAATCCTCTGTTCCCATCATTTTCCAAGAACGGAAATCTTAGCTGTTTTTCAGTGTTGTCTTTTGAATGCTGTTCCTCTCCTCAGATAAGTATATTTTTCATAATATATTCCCTAATTCTATTTTATTTCATTCCTCAAGTTTCCTATCTACACACACACTTTTCTTTTTTAAATTATTTTTATTGGAGTATAGTAGTTTTACAATGTTGTGTTAGTTTCTGCTGTACAGCAAAGTGATTCAGCTATGCCTAGACATATATCCCTTACTTTTTAGATTTCCTTATTTAGGTCACCAGAGAACATGAGTAGAGTTCTCTATGCTATATAGTGACCACAACAAACTCTGGAAAATTCTTAAAGCAATGGGAATACCAGACCACCTGACCTGCCTCCTGAGAAATCTGTACGCAGGTCAGGAAGCAATAGCAAGAACTGGACATAGAACAACAGACTGGTTCCAAATAGGGAAAGGAGGACGTCAAATCTGTATGTTGTCACCCTGCTTATTTAACTTATATGCAGAGTACATCATGAGAAACGCTGGGCTGGAAGAAGCACAAGCTGGAATCAAGATTGCTGGGAGAAATATCAGTTATCTCAGATATGCAGATGACACCACTCCTGTGGTAGAAAGTAAAGATGAACTAAAGAGCCTCTTAATGAAAGTGAAAAAAGAGAGTGAAAAAGTTGGCTTAAAAACTCAACATTCAGAAAACTAAGATCATGGCATCTGGTCCCATCACTTCATGGCAAATAGATGGGGAAACAGTGCAAACAGTGTCAGACTATTTTCTTGGGCTCCAAAATCACAGCAGATGGTGACTGCAGCCATGAAATTAAAAGATGCTTACTCCTTGGAAGAAAAGTTATGACCAACCTAGACAGCATGTTAAAAAGCAGACATTACTTTGCCAACAAAGATCCATCTAGTCAAGGCTATGGTTTTCCCAGTAGTCATGTATGGATATGAGAGTTGGATCATAAAGAAAACTGAGCGCTGAAGAATTGATGCTTTTGAAATGTGGTGTTGGAGAAGCCTCTTGAGAGTCCCTTGGACTGCAAGGAGATCCAACCAGTCCAATCAGTCCATCCAGGAAATCAGTCCTGAATATTCATTGGAAGGACTGATGCTGAAGCTGACACTCCAATCCTTTGGCCACCTGATGTGAAGAACTGACTCATTTGAAAAGACCCTGATGCTGGGAAAGATTGAAGGTGGGAGGAGAAGGGGATGATAGAGAATGAGATGGTTGGATGGCATCACTGACTCAATGGACATGAGTTTGAGTAAACTTCGGGAGTTGGCGATAGACAGGGAGGCCTGGTGTGCTGCAGTCTGTAGGGTTGCAAAGAGTCGGGCATGGCAACTGAACTGAACTGAACTGAACTGAGGTTCTCATTAGTTACCTATTTTATACATGGTTCAGTTCAGTTCAGTTCAGTCGCTCAGTTGTGTCCGACTCTGTGACCCCATGAATCGCAGCACGCCAGGCCTCCCTGTCCATCACAAACTCCCGGAGTTCACTCAGACTCACGGCCATTGAATCAGTGATGCCATCCAGCCATCTCATCCTTGGTCGTCCTCTTCTCCTCCTGCCCCCAATCCCTCCCAGCATCAGAGTCTTTTCCAATGAGTCAACTCTTCGCATGAGGTGGCCAAAGTACTGGAGTTTCAGCTTCAGCATTATTCCCTCCAAAGAAATCCCAGGGCTGATCTCCTTCAGAATGGACTGGTTGGATCTCCTTGCAGTCCAAGGGACTCTCAAGAGTCTTCTCCAACACCACAGTTCAAAAGCATCAGTTCTTCAGCGCTCAGCCTTCTTCACAGTCCAACTCTCACATCCATACATGACCACAGGAAAAACCATAGCCTTGACTAGACGGACCTTAGTCGGCAAAGTAATGTCTCTGCTTTTGAATATGCTATCTAGGTTGCTCATAACTTTTCTTCCAAGGAGTAAGCGTCTTTTAATTTCATGGCTGCAGTCACTATCTGCAGTGATTTTGGAGCCCAGAAAAATAAAGTCTGACACTGTTTCCATTGTTTCCCCATCTATTTCCCATGAAGTGATGGGACCGGATGCCATGATCTTCGTTTTCTGAATATTGAGCTTTAAGCCAACTTTTTCACTCTCCTCTTTCACTTTCATCAAGAGGCTTTTTAGTTCCTCTTCACTTTCTGCCATAAGGGTGGTGTCATCTGCATATCTGAGGTTATTGATATTTCTCCTGGTAATCTTGACTCCAGCTTGTGTTTCTTCCAGTCCAGCGTTTCTCATGAGGTAGCAACACATATATTTGGAGAAGGCAATGGCAACCCACTCCAGTACTCTTGCCTGGAAAATCCCATCAACGGAGGAGCCTGGTTGGCTGCAGTCCATGAGGTCACTAAGAGTCGGGCATGACTGAGCGACTTCACTTTCATTTTCACTTTCCACTTTCATGCATTGGAGAAGGAAATGGCAATCCACTCCAGGGTTCTTGCCTGGAGAATCCCAAGGACGGGGGAACCTGGTGGGCTGCCTGCTGTCTGTGGGGGTCGCACAGAGTCAGACATGACTGAAGCAACTTAGCAGCAGCAGCAGCAGCACATATATTATTTTCTACCAAGCTGGGAAGCAATAAAATTCTCAATTTAGAAAGGTATTATTTTACCTCTTCTTTTGCGTCCTTTTTCAGTCACTCTGAGAAACAGCAATTGGGATAGGGCAATCTTGAAGAAAATATGACACCATCTATAGTCTTGTTATACCTCATCAATGATCCATTTGCTTTCTTGCAGATTTTTGTGGTGCATCAGCAGTGATAGAGATTTGTACTACAGCATTCTAAAACTCAAACATTACCTGCTTGTTTTAAACATGGCAATTCTCTCATCTGCTAGAATTTTCACTTGTACCAAGGCTGGAGGTGGTGGTGGTGGGGGGGCTGCTACTTACCTTTTCATAGCTAGATTTCATGACCTAACACAAGAATGGTGTGATTAGGTGTTAAATTTTGAGCCAGAACATATATTTAATCCTACAGTTTGGGGGTATCTAAAATTCTTTGTATAGGAAAGACTTAATTATATACTTTTACTCAACCCACTGGTGAAAATACACTATTATTTTAGCTCATTGACTACACACTCTTGGGTATACACAATGACAGGGACTTCTTTTAATGAATACACAGAGACTGAGACATAATCAAGTCTACAAAATTAGTTGCATTCAGAGAAAAAGAAAGTGATAATGAATAAGACAAGGATTAATGTAATTTAATAGGTATATGCTTAGAGAGAGAATGTCACATTTTACAGTTGAATTCCTATAATTGCTGCTTTTCATCTGGAAAAAAATTTTAGTTGTTTGATAAACAAATGTCTGCTGCTGCTAAGTCACTTCAGTCGTGTCCAACTCTGTGCGACCCCATAGATGGTGGCCCACCAGGCTCCTCTGTCCCTGGGATTCTCCAGGCAAGAATACTGGAGTGGGTTGCCATTTCCTTCTCCAATGCATGAAAGTGAAAAGTGAAAGTGAAGTCGCTCAGATGGACTGCAGCCAACCAGGCTCCTCCATCCATGGGATTTTCCAGTCAAGAGTACTGGAGTGGGGTGCCATTGCCTTCTCCAAAACAAAGGTCTACTGACTCAGAAATAGTAAAAATGGTATTTCCACCAAGAATGAAACTTCTTTTTTTTCTCAACATATTCGTTTTTTCCTTCACTCGGAAAATTTCAATAGCAACTCTATTTGGGGAGGTCTTTTTTTCTCATATAACTTGTTTTCTTAATCAGAGAGTAATAATGTGCGGTCCTGGGATTCAATTTTTGAAGTAAAATGTTGACTCTGAAATGCCAAACTTGTCCATGAAAACACGCAACAGTCTGCACAGAGCAGGGCTGCCTTCACTCTGAAAGTTCTATGATGACTGGTTTCCATGGTAATGTGATGATGCACATCCTACCTTCCATTCCAACTGTCACTCTGTGAGCTGAGAGATTCAAATTTGGTGACAGATGAGAAGCTGTCACCCTCACACCTCGAGTGTTTGAGAATGGGAAATCTGAATTGTTATTTTGGAGGTACGTTTATATCAACACTCTAAAGGCAGGTTATTTCTTCAAATGGATAATTAACTTTGAGTGAAAATATATTTTTTTCTCACCTTTTTTTCCCATTTCTGCCACTGTAATTTTTCTATAGACTTATAAGTCTATTATACAGCTTTGTTGTATTACTTAAGGTATTTTTACAATTCTGCTGTCAAGCTGGCTGCCTCAAATATTTTCCTAGATTTAGAAAAATATGCTGTTCCTAGTGCCAATTTTGTACACACTCTTGTAGAGCACAGACACAAAAAACATCACACAGCTCTCATCGAAGCAGGGGAATCTTGATGCTACCCCTGCGATAGACAGAAAAGGGGAATTTCAGCTCAACTCTCCTGAATGTAGATGTCAAAATCTGAAACCAAATATTAGCAGGAGAAATGTAAAAAGGAAAGCAACTGGACTTTCCAGGCAGGATTTCCGTGGGTTAATAAGGACAAGATCACAGGCTGCTTGGGTGTTACCTGGGAGTGTGGTAAGAAGGGACAGTGCCATTGAATTTAGGAATGAACATTTGGCAACTGGTTCAGGGAAGGAGTGTCTGTCTGCAGTACTCAAAGATGAGTCCTGGGATGAGGTGTTCAGGCTGAGGATATGGAGGGGATGCTCAAAGGGAATATAGGACTGTGTCCCTGTTACTACAGGGTCTATCGAAGGATGAGGAGTTTATAGAAACTGGATTTTGGTGAAGAAGGACTTGAGCCTCTGCCCATTCTCAGACAGGCCTTGGTCCAGGCTACTCAAACATATACCTAGATCTAAAGTCAGTGAGACATTCAGCATCACAGACTAGATTTCCTAAACGACCAAAGCACCTGCCCAGACGGCCACCTCCCCAGTGAGTTCACATTAACAGCTCATCCAGGGTTGGTCAGCTAAAGGAAGCTAATTCTTGGCAGAGCCATCATATGGCATTTAATTTAGACTGTTCTGAACTCTGAGCCATCTTGAGAGCCAAATGGACCACTGGTGACTTGAGGTAGTCACCTGGTCATTGTGAAAGTGTCCTGGGAGAGAGCTGACGATGTGTAAATGCTGGGGAGGATAGCAGCTGTGGCAGCTGACGATGTGTAAATGCTGGGGAGGATAGCAGCGTGGCAGCTGTCTTTCCCCTGGTTCTTCAGAGGGGCTTTGTCTGAAGGAAACTCCTCTATCATTGATCAGGGATTGAAAGATGGATGAAAATGCTGGATGAGATTTTGGATGGTTATCTTGGCTCAGACATCTCCGTAGGGTATCAACACTCACCAGAAGGAGGATTTGAGGGAGAGAGTGAGGGGGACTCTTGATTCAAGGCTCCAGGTCATGATCTCAGCTCTGGGTGGATATCAGGGGTTCAGAGATCTCTGTCCTCAAGGAACCAAGAACATTCCTGTCCTAGATTCACTCATTGTTGTGACCCTTGGAAAGTTATTCTAAACTGTGAATTCTTCCACTGAAAAAATATGGATTATAGCCCCTGCTTTGCATTTGTCTTCCCCTGCAACTGGGCTGTCGCAGGGATCAGATGAGAAGATAATAGATATTCTCCATGAGCAGTAAAGCATCCTTCCTATGTAAAGTCTTCCCCATGTTTTGTTCCTCCTCATCCTAAAATTTTGACTTATCAATGGTATTTGGGGAGATCTTTTCCTCTCACATAACTTGTTTTCTTAATCAGAGAGCAATAATGTGTGAGGCTGGGATTCAATTTTTGAAATGAAATGTTCACTTTGAAATCTCACACTTGTCCATGGGAACACACACTAGTCTAGACAGAGCAGGTGGACTCAGAGTGGGCAGAGATGCCTTCACTCTGAAAGTTCTATGATGACTGGTTTCCATAGTAATGTGACGATACCCATCCTGTCTTCCATTCCAGCTGTCAGTCTATGAGCTGAGAGGTTCAAATTTGGTAACAGGTGAGAAGCTCTCACCTTCACACCTCGAGTGTTTGAAAATGGGAAATCCGAATTGTTATTTTTAGGCACATTATATTGATCCTCTAAAGGCTGTTCCTTCAAATGGGAGATTAACTTTGAGCGAAAATATTCTCCTCACCATTTTTTTCATTTCCACCACTCTACATATAAACTTATTGATATAAATCTATTATTTAACGTTGTTGTATTACTTAAGGTACTTTTTAATTCTGCTCTCAAGAAAAAATTCTGTGTCTTAATTCATCAATTTTGTGCACACTCTTCTGGAGCAGAGACACAGGAACTATATCACACAACTCTCATTGAAGCAGGAGAATCTTGATGCCACCCCTGCAATAAACATCACAGGGAAGGGGAACAGCTAGCTCTTCTGAATGTAGATGTCGAAATCTGAAACCAAAGAATGGCAGTTTAAATACAGAAATTTTTAGAATGGAAAGCAACTGGGATTTCCAGGCAGGATTTCCATGGTTTGATGAGGGCAGGATCATAGACTCCTTGGGTGTTGCCTGAGAGTGTGGTAAGGGACAGTGCCATCAAATTAAGGAATGAATATTTGGCAACTGAAGGAGGGAAGGTTTGACGTGGGGCAGGGTGTTCAGGCTGAGGACATGGAGGGGAGTATGCTACTCTGTTCCTGCCTCTACAGGATCTATAGATGGAGGAAATGTTTATAGAGTAGAGACTGGATTTTGGTGAAGAAAGACTTGATCTCCTGCCCATTCTCAAACAGGACTTGGCTGCTCAACATGTACCTAGATAGAAAGTCAGTGAGACACTCAGCATCACAGACTAGATTTCCTAAACCACGGAAGCACCAGCCCGGATGGCCATCTCCCTAGGGAATTCACATTAACTGCTCACACAGGTTTGCTCAGCTGAAGGGAGGATAATTCTTGGCAGAGTGGGGCACTTGGCTTAGGCCATTGTGAAGCCATCTGATGGCTGATCTGAAGCCCTCTGATGCTCAGAAGCCATCTTGAGAGCACTTCAGACCAAACAGACCACTCACTGGTTACTTGAGTCAGTCACCTGGTCATTGTGAAGGTACCATAGGAGACAGTGACAATGTGGAGAAGCTGGGGAGGATGGCCACAGCTGGACTTCCTCTGGTCCCTTGTTGCTGTTCAGTCACTAAGTCAAGTCTGACTCTTTGTGACCCCATGGACTGCAGCACACCAGGCCTCCCCGTCCTTCACCATTTCCCAGAGTGTCCATTGAATCAGTGATGTTGGTCCATTAGAGGGGATTTATTTGCAGGAAACTCCTGTATATGGATCAGGGATTGAAACATGGAGGCAACATACTGGAAGAGGATGAAGACTGTCATCTTGGTTCAGACATCTCCTCGGGGCTTCAAGTCTCACCTGCCGTAAACCTGGGGTGGGAGGATTTGAGAATGAGGTCCCCTGGAGGAGGAAATGGCAACCCGCTCTACTACTCTTGCCTAGAAAATTCCATGGATGGAGGAGCCTGCTGGGCTACAGTCCATGGGGTCGCAAAGAGTCGGACACGACTGAGCGACTTCACTCACTCCACTCAAGGGGAGGGGAGCTCTTGATTCAAAGGTGCAGCACATTATCTCAGTCTTGGGTGCTTCTCAGGGATTCAGGGAACTCTGTCATCCGCAAGCAAGTACATTCCTGTCCCAGATCCATCACTCATCATAGTTGTGACTCTTGAAAAGTTTCTCTAAATTTCAGTGTCTACCACTGAAAACATGGATTACAGCACCTGCTTTTTATGGCTTTCACTTGAAACTGGACTGATGTGGGGACCAGAGAAGACAGTAACAGATGTTCTTTGAGAGCTGTAAAGCATCCTTCCTATGCCTAGGCTGGAGAGAAAGCTTCCCTCCTCCCTTGCTCTGGCACCATCCAAATCACCTCTCTGGATCAACCACTAGCACATGCCTAGCTTATTCTTGCAGGCATTCAATAAGTGAATACCCATAAAACAATCATGAAGCAGCCGTCCTTTATTTTTCTTAAGGCTTTACCTGTAATGAATCCTTTTTGGCCGCTTTACACAATATGAATATGTGGGTCATATTAACATTTCTACATCTCAGAGCAGGGAATTGGGGTACAGAGAAATCTGCATCACTTTCTCAGGTGTGTGCTTCTAATACAGGGGATTAGAAATCAGGTCGTCAGGCATGGTCACTGCTTTGCCGTATATCTAGAATGTCTCTGCTACACAAGGGTGTTTGCCCACAAAACCTAAAAGGCAAGATCTTCCTAAGTTCAACTTTGACTCTGGAGGCTCTGCTGGGCTGTCTGTTAATAAGGGATCAAAGACTGGCCTGTGAGCCAATTACTAGCAATTTCATTGTCATCTTCTGAAATCAAGGTAGTAGTTCTGTCTGCTATAATTCATTTTCCAGGATCTTGCTTCAGGAATGAAAGAAGAAACATTCATCTAATGTCAAGAAAATCACCCACTAGCTGGGCCAGAATAATCCACTTCTGGCCACATAAGAGGGTGCACCCTATCAATGACTCAGAAGAAGGTACTGTGAAAAGTGACTCTAAGTTCATTCAAGAGCGATTATTCTAGCTCATTCAGTGTTCCATGTTTAAGAAAGAACCATACAAATTCTAAGCCATATTCTTCTCTTAGATTATTTGAAACTTCAAATTGACTGACTCAGTTGGTAATTTTATAACTATAAAGTGATAATGAATTTAAAACTCAAAATTCAGTTTATGTTTAATAGTTAAGATGGCCTCAGTCATGTTTAGACCTTAGCTAGTTTTTGAATATTAGCTGAAATAGATTTATCCCTGAAGCCACATTTCCAGATTTTTAAATGTTATTAGATATTATTTAGCACCAAATCATACTAAAATAAAAGTTGAACAGATAAAACAGAAAGTTCCCATATTCAGTCCCTCCAGATTCCCCTATTAACTATATTGAACATTACTGTAGTACATTTGTTAAAATCAGCAAAACAATGCTGGTACATTATTAATTAATTATACTGTAGTACATTTGTTAAAATTAGCAAAACAATGCTGGTACATTATTAATTAAAAGTCCAAGTTTACATTAAAATTCACTCATTGTGCTGTGACATTGGGTGAGTTCTGACAAATATATAATGTCGGGTGTCACCATACAGATATCTGTACACCACTGTTCACAGAAGCATCAAAAGATGGAACCTACCCCAAATTTCACTGTGATCAATGGATAAATAAAATGAAATATATACTTGCAGTTAAATAATATTCAGCCAGAAAGAGGAAGTAAATTTTGAAATATGTTACATATTCAAACATAGATAGACTATATATATATATATATATATATATATATATATCAGTCGTGACATCAAGCAGGCACAGAAAAACAAAGTATTATTCCATATATATGAGGTAAACAGAATAGCCAGACAATCAAAGACAGAAAGCAGTGAGCACTAAAACGTGGAACCATGGGTGAAGGTGGAGTTATTTCTGAATGGGTACAGAGGTTATATAAGATATTATGAAAAAATTATGTACAGACAGTAGTGAAGGATGCATTGCATTGTGAAGGTAAGATCGCTGAACTGACTACCTACAAATTATTACAAGGATAAATATTATGTATATTTCAAATATATATAAGAAGTTAAAAAAAAATCCAGTCAATAGATGAGGAACATAGTAGCAGCGTGTGTGAAACTGTCCTGCAATATTTCAGGAAAAATGGAAATTTGGCTGAACTTTAAAATGGGCAGGAGGAGCCACGAGACACTCACACTGAAACAGCCTGCATTTTAGTGTGCCCTTTTTGAGACTGACTCTATTCAATTGAATATGTTCCCATGAACTTGAAAGCTGAAGGCTCAGTTGCTCATTTTTTTTTCCAAGTTCCTCTCTTCTGTGGAAGTGTGAAAGTGTTGGTTGCTCAGTTGTGTCCAACTGTTTGTGACCTCATGGACTGTAGCCACCAGGTTCCCCTGTTCATGTGATTTCCCAAAGAATACTAGCGTGGGTTGCCATTTCCTTCTTCCAGGGATCTTCCCGACCCAGGAATTGAACCCAGGTCTGTTGCCTTGCAGGCAGATTCTTTACTATCTGAGCCACCACTTAGCCTTCCTTCAGTCCACCTAGGACGAGGCCTAATAGCAGCTCAGCCCATAATTCTCGCATCCACACACACCCACCCCACGTCCAGTCAGATAAGGCTTGCTGAGTAATTCCTGAGCAGCACCACCGACATCCTGACTCTTACTCTATGTCCTCTTAGCTCCCACTGAGTCCCTGTTGGAAGACCTGGACCTGCCCAGTGACAGGGCAGACGAGAAGGCCCCGCCTACCCCCAAGGTAAATTCGCCTTTCTTTATCTGAGATAAAAATTTGCTTTGTTTCTTTTTAACTAATTCAGACATGAAATTGTGACACTGTACGTTAGAGATGACATATACAAACGCCTTGTTTGGGGAAATGCTGGGTAAAAGTTTGTTATCAACAACTGATTCAAAGAACATTTGAAAGATTGGCAAACTGAGCAGAATGAGCATTTTCTTCTGCAGAAAATATTCCTTCTTTTTTAAAATATAATTTCTGTTTATTTATTTGTTTTTAGCTATGCTGGGTCTTCACTGCTGCGCAGGCTTTTCTCTAGCTGCAGAGAGCAGGGGCCGCTCTCCAGTTGCGGTGTGGGGGCCTCTCATTGCGGTGGCTTCTCTCGCTGCGGAGCACGGGCTCTAGGGCTCGCTGGCTTCAGTGCTTGCAGCTCCCAGGCTCCAGAGCGCAGGCTCAATAGTTTTGGCGCCCGGCCCCAGCTGCTCTGCGGCATGCGGGATCTTCCCCGACCAGGGACTGACCTCGTGTTTCCTGCATTGGCAGGCAGATTCTTTACCACTGAGACACCAGGGAAGCCTGAAATATTCCTTCTTGATAATGATTTTTTTTTTTTTTTTCTGGTCAGCATGGACTTACCTGGAAAATCTTCCATGAAAAGCTCAAGCCTTTTCCAAAAGAGTCTTCACAGTTTTCTTTTGAGGAAACTGACTCAACTGTGGTTTTACAGATGGTTTCCTAAGGTCACCAACAGAGGGCAGACCTGAGCCCGCAGTGCAGAGGATGCTGTGACCTTCACAGCCTTCTCTTTTCTCTGATTGCAGGTTAATGGGACAAATGATGAAAATGCTACATGTGTTGGAACCACTCCTCTGCTAACGGGAAATCTAGCTGATGCTGACGAAGAAGGTGGGACTTGCCTGCCTGCTGGAATTGGAGAGACACTCACCCCATTCTGGGTTGCTACAGGGAATGAGGGGTGGGGATGAAGCAAATGAAATTGATTTCCCACTGGGAATGGCAACGCACTCCCATATTCTTGCCTGGGGAACACCATGGACAGAAGAGCCTGGTGGGCTGCAGTGCATGGGGTTGCAACTGAGCCTGCATGCAGCAAAGAGCAACCCCATGTTGCACAGTCCCTGGAAACTACGAGAATGGTTATCAGCTGTGGGTTTGTGTCTATGAAAATTGAGTGTCCCTGTGTGAGCCTGTTGGTGTGACTGTGAATCTGTGTGTGTGGAAGAGTGCCTGTTTCCTCAGGAGCTATTTCCCACTCACACAGCACGATACACCTGTCAAGGTTCTGTTAAAAAAAAAAAAATCTCATCACCACTGCTCACTGTCTGTACAGTCACTCATTCTTCCCTCACACAGATGTTCCTGGAAATGTGGATAATATTCTCTCTCCTCGGATGGAGATGGGGCAGAAGATAAATGGCCCAAGCTCTTGACCTCTTAAAAGGAAAAGTCAAAATGGGAACCCAAGCGAGGGTTCCAGTGTGGACACCCTGGAACACTGACCTGTACTTATCACTCAGCCACAGGATCATCAGTCCTGGGTCAAGAGCGGTCCTTGTTTTTCAGACTATTTCATATTGAGCATGATCCCCATAGCTAGAAAACCAAAGGCTTCTTTTTTTCACTTTTTTCCTTTCTTCTCACCTTTGCCTTCTTTCAGTCCACCAACATAATGCCAAACCACAGTTCAGTCTATATTTATTAACCACCCTCACCCACACACACCCATCCCACTTGCACAGCAGTGAACTCTCTCTAGCTCCTGAGCGCCACCACCAGCATGCTGATATTTACTCTGTGTTCTCTTAGCTCCCCCTGTGGACCTGTTGGAGGACCTGACTGACGACAGGACAGAGGAAGAGATCCCACTTACTGCCAAGGTAAGCTCCCCTTTCTTTACCTGAGATGAAAATGTTGGTTAATCTGTTTTTCCTTCCCAAGCAAATTCAGACATCTGACAATGTTCAATATAGATGATACTTACAATTTCCTTGATCGGGGGAATGTTGAATGAAAGTCTATTACCAACAGATACTTGGTTGAAAGGACATTTCAAAAATGACAGCATCACTTACAAACTGGAAGATAGTGAGCTTTTTCCCCGAACAGAATATTTTCCCACTGGAAAAAAAAAATTTGTATTTGCCTGTCAACATGGACTTGGGAAGTTCTTCCATGAAAAGTCAAAGAGTTTTCTGCAGGTGTCTTCACTGTTTTCACTGGGGCCATAAACTCAACAACCTGTTTCCAATCTGGTTTCCCAAAGTCACCCAAAGAACTAACTGTACCCAAGTTCACAGGATGCTGCCATCCCCAGAGGTCTAAATTTTTTAAATTGAATTATAGTTGATTTTGGAGAAGGAAATGGCAACCCATTCCATTATTCTTGCCTGGAAAATCCCATGGACAGAGGAGCCTGGTGGGCTACAGTCCATGGGGTAGCAAAGAGTCGGACATGACTGAGCAACTTCACTTTCACTTTCTTTAGTTGATTTACAATATTATATTAGTTTAAATGTATAGCATAGTAGTTAAGTGTTTTTCCAATTATACTGCATACAAAGTTGTTAGAAAATAATGGCTCGGGCTTCCCTGATGGTCTAATGGTTAAGAATCCACCTGCCAATGCAGGGGACATGGGTTCAATCCCTGGTCTGGGAAGATACCACATGCTGCAGAGCAACTAAGCCCATGTGCCTCAACTACTGAGCCTGCACTATAGCGCACAGGAGCTGCTAATACCGAGCCCGTGAGCCACAACTAGTGACGCAAACCCTCCTAGAGCCTGTGGTCCACAACAAGAATACCACCACAGGGAGAAGCCCACGCACCACAATGAAGAGAAGCCCTCACTCACCACAAATAGAGAAAGCCTGCACATAGCAATGCAGACCCAGCCTAGCCAAAAATTAAACAAATCTTTTAAAAAAAGAAAAAGATAATGGCTCTAATTATCTGAGCTCTACAATACGTCCTGGTTGCTCCTCTATTTTATACAAAGTAGTTTGTACCCTTTAAATTTGTACAACACTCGTGGCCCTGAGGAAAGGGGAACCTTTCCTTCTCCGCGTCGGTAACCTCGTTTGTTCTCTGTTCTCTGTGAATCCTCACAGTGTCCTCTCCTCTCTCTTCCCAGGAGGATGCAAGAGCTGGTGAAAACCGTACGTATTCTGAAACCACTCCTCTTCAGAGGAGAAAGCTAAGTGATGAAGAGTGTGGGGCTGTCTTGCCCGCTTTGCTTGGAGAAACACCCTGATTCTGGGTTCCCACTAGGAAAGAGAGTGAAGGATTTAGTGAAATAAATGAATTTCCCTCAAAAAAGCGTTGAACTTGTGTAGTCCCCGGAAGCTGTGAGGTCACTTAGATGATGTTTGCTTGCGTGTATGAGGACTAACAGGCTTTCCACGTGTGAGGTTATGGGTATGATTGTCAATCTGTGTGTATAAATGTGTTGATTCCCCAAGAGCTATTTCCCACTTGCACAGAACACTCCTGTCAACTTTCTGTTTAAAAAAAAAAGCAACACCTCATTCTTCCTTCACCGCAGCTGTTCCCAGAGGTTTGGATAATATTCTCTCTCCTCAGAGAGAGATGGGACAGAGATAAACGGCCCAAACTCATGACTTCCTAAAGCAAAAAGTCAAAATGGGAACCCAGACAAGGGTCCCAGTGTGATGCTCTGGACCACTGACCTGTCCTTATCACACAGCCACAGGATCATCAGTCCTGAGGCAAGGGGGTCTCTGCTCTGTGTACATGCCTGGCAGCACTAGACTCTCCAGAGGTCCCAGACACTGCCCATCACTCTAAGGTGGCTCACAGAACCCAGGGCAGCTGTCAGTACACTCAACAGCCAACTTGGGCAGAGTCAAGCGTGTGAAACATACCCAGAAAGCCAGCACACTGTACTCAGCTCACAGTTTCTGAGAGATGTGAGGTTCCACATAGGACAATGCAGGTCAACATCTTTCAGTGTTGGGGTCATTGTTTAGCATTTGACCAAACACAGCAAGAATGAGGGAGGTATTTATTGTATTGGATAATACTGCCACAAGCCCTAGAAATGCTAGAATCCTGTAAACACTCACCGATGGCTCAGTGGCAAGGAGTCTAAATGAATTTGTTAGTCCTGGTGCCCATCAGCCGTTTTACAAACCTCCTGCACAGCTGGGTTAGGACATCAGCACTCACTCCAGCCTTCCTCTCTGTAATGAACTGTTCCTCTGGTTGGATGGCACATGGGAGTGTGAACTGCCACCAACTCAGTGGACATGCACACATTGTTTACAAAAAGAAGACGGGGAAGAAAATGGCACATGGTTGATAGTGTCAATTTTTAAGCAGTAGGATCTTAGTATTTTTGAACATTTATATTTGATTTTCCTTCACTTCAGTTCAGTCGCTCAAGTTGTGTCCGACTCTTTGCGACCCCATGAACTACAGCATGCCAGGCCTTCCTGTCCAACACAAACTCCTGGAGTTTACTCAAACTGATGTCCATTGAGTCGATGAATCCATCCAACCATCTCATCCTCTGTCGTCCCCTTCTCCTCCTGGCCCAAGTCCCTCCCAAAATCAGGGTCTTTTCCAATGAGTCAGCTCTTCACATCAGGTGGCCAAAGTATTGGAGTTCCAGCTTCAACATCAGTCCTTCCAAATGACTGATCTCCTTTAGGATGGACTGGTTGGATCTCCTTGCAGTCCAAGGGACTCTCAAGAGTCTTCTCCAACACCACAGTTCAAAAGCATCAATTCTTTAGTGCTCAGCTTTCTTTATAGTCCAACTCTCACATCCATACATAACTACTGGAAAAACCATAGCCTTGACTAGACGGAGCTATGTTGGCAAAGTAATGTCTCTGCTTTTTAATATGCTGTCTAACTTTCCTTCCAAAGAGCAAGCATCTTAATTTCATGGCTGCAATTACCATCTGCAGTGATTTTGGTGCCCCCCAAAATAAAGTCAGCCACTGTTTCCACTGTTTCCCTATCTATTTGCCATGAAGTGATGGGACCAGATGCCATGATCTTCGTTTTCTGAATGTTGAGCTTTAAGCCAACTTTCTTGCTCTCCTATTTCACCTTCATCAGGAGGCTCTTTAGTTCTTTGCTTTCTGCCATAAGGGTGGTGTCATCTGCATATCTGAGGTTATTGATATTTCTCCCAGCAATCTTGATTCCAGCTTGTGCTTCTTCCAGTCCAGCATTTCTCATGATGTACTCTGCATAGAAGTTAAATAAGCAGAGTGACAATATACAGTCTTGACGCACTCCTTTTCCTATTTGGAACCAGTCTGTTGTTCCATGTCCAGTTCTAACTGTTGCTTCCTGACCTGCATACAGATTTCTCAAGAGGCAGGTCAGGTGGTCTGCTATTCCCATCTCTTTCAGAATTTTCCACAGTTTATTGTGATCCACACAGTCAAAGGCTTTGGCATAGTCAATAAAGCAGAAATAGATGTTTTTCTGGAACTCTCTTGCTTTTTCCATGATCCAGCAGATGTTGGCAATTTGATCTCTGGTTCCTCTGCCTTTTCTAAAACCAGCTTGAACATCTGGAAGTTCCCGGTTCACGTATTGCTGAAGCCTGGCTTGGAGAATTTTGAGCATTACTTTGCTAGCGTGTGAGATGCATGCAACTGTGCGGTAGTTTGAGCATTCTTTGGCATTGCCTTTCTTTGGAATTGGAATGAAAACTGACCTTTTCCAGTCCTGTGGCCACTTCTGAGTTTTCCAAATGTGCTGGCATATTGAGTGAAGCACTTTCACAGCACCATCTTTCAAGATTTGAAATAGCTCCACTGGAATTCCATCACCTCCACTAGCTTTGTTTGTAGTGATGGTTCCTAAGGCCCACTTGACTTCGCATTCCAGTATGTCGAGCTCTAGGTGAGTGATCATACCATCATGATTATCTGGGTCGTGAATATCTTGTTTGTACAGTTTTATGTATTCTTGCCACCTCTTCTTAATATCTTCTGCTTCTGTTAGGTCCATACCATTTCTGTCCTTTATGGAGCCCATCTTTGCATGAAATGTTCCCTTGGTATCTCTAATTTCCTTGAAGAGATCTCTAGTCTTTCCCATTCTATTGTTTTCCTCTATTTCTTTGCATTGATTGCGGAGGAAGTCTTTCTTATCTCTCCTTGCTATTCTTTGGAACTCAAATGGGTATATCTTACCCATTCAAATGGGTATATCTTTCCTTTTCTCCTTTGCTCTTCACTTCTCTTCTTTTCACAGCTATTTGTAAGAAATTTCTCAGACAGCCACTTTGCTTTTTTGCATTTCTTTTTCTTGAGGATGGTCTTGATCCCTGTTTCCTGTACAATGCCACGATCCTCCGTCCATAGTTCATCAGGCACTCTATCTATCAGATCTAGGCCCTTAAATCTATTTCTCACTTCCACTGTATAATCATAAGGGATTTGATTTAGGTCATACTTGAATGGTCTAGTGGTTTTCCCCACTTTCTTCAATTTAAGTCTGAATTTAGCAATAAGGAGCTCATGATCTGAGCCACAGTCAGCTCCCAGTCTTGTTTTTGCTGACTGTATAGAGCTTCTCCATCTTTGGCTGCAAAGAATATAATCAATCTGATTTCGGTATTGACCATCTGGTGACGTCCACGTGTAGAGTCTTCTCTTGTGTTGTTGGAAGAGGGTGTTTACCATGACCAGTGTGTTTTCTCGGCAAAACTCTATTAGCCTTTGCTCTGCTTCATTCTGTACTCCAAGGCCAAATTTGCCTGTTACTCTTGACTTCCGACTTTTGCATTCCAGTCCCCTATAATGAAAAGGACATCTTTTGGGGGTGTTAGTTCTAAACGGTCTTGTAGGTCTTCATAGAACCATTCAGATTCAGCTTCTTCAGCATTACTGGTCAGGGCATAGACTTGGATTACCATGATATTGAATGGTTTGCCTTGGAAACAAATAGAGATGATTCTGTCGTTTTTTGAGATTGCATCCAAGTACTGCATTTCGGACTCTTTTGTTGACTATGATGGCTACTCCATTTCTTCTAAGGGATTCCTGCCCACAGTAGTAGATATAATGGTCATCTGAATTAAATTCACCCATTCCAGTCCATTTTGGTTTGCTGATTCCTAGAAGGTCGACGTTCACTCTTGCCATCTTCTATTTGACCACTTCCAATTTGCCTTGATTCATGGACCTAACATTCCAGGTTCCTATGCAATATTGCTCTTTACAGCATTGGACCTTGCTTCTATCACCAGTCATATCCACAACTGGGTGTCGTTTTTTATTTTCCTTATGACAAGCTAAAAGTGAATAAATATAATAGCGTGATTTGCCTCACATGGAATTCGGCTCCCCAGTGACGTTTGCTTTTAATCAAGTACAAAATCTTCTAGATGTGGTTATAAATACAGTAGCAGCAACTGTGAATCCAGGAGGAAAAAGTGATCTTGGAAGAAGATAAGGAGACAGTGGCATTTAGTTCAGCTGTGAAGCAGACAGCAGGAGTCACGGGATTCTGTCAGGGAAACAGAGCATGCGTTTTAGTGCTTACTCTTTTACAGACTATTTCACGTGATTAGGTTCTCCAGAGATGGAAAGTCAGTGGCTCTGTTTTCATTTTTTCACTCTTTTGTCTTCATCATCCAAATTCCCCAAAGGCAGCTTAATCTAAACATATTAACCACCTGCACGCGCACAATCAGGGCTTCCCTGGTAGCTCAAAGGAAAAAATCCCCCTGCAATGCAGGAGCCACAGAAGACGCAGGTTCGATCCCTGGGTTGGAAAGATCCTCTGGAGGAGGACGTGGTAACCCACTCCAGTTTTCTTGCCTGGAGAATCCCATGTACAGAGGAGCCTGGCAGGCTACAGTTCATAGGGTCACAAAGAGTTGGATGTGACTGAAGTGACTGAGCATGCACGCACGCACGCATGTCCAGCCCTTGTCCACATCAAGCCAAACTACTTGAGTAGCTTCTGATGAACACAACTAAGGTGCTGACAGTTACTCTGTGTCCTCTTAGCTCCCCCGGAGGATTTGTTGAAGGACAGAGCAGAGGAGGAAGCTTCACCCATCTCTAAGGTAAGCTCACCTTTCTTACCCTGAGATAGAAAGGTTAATCTATATCTCTTTCCATGGAATTAAGATACGGAAAACTGAGCATGCACATCCCGGATGATGCATACAATTTCCTTGGGTGGGAGAATATGGAGTGGGAGTCTATTACCAACTCATGATACTGGATTCCAAGGGGAATTAACAAATTGACAACATCAGCTGCACACTGTACAGTAGTGAGTTCTCATTCTTGCAGCAATTTTTCCTTCTGGGAAAACAATCTTGTCACAGCCAAGACAAATGAACTTGGGAGACACATCCTCCAGGAAAAGTTCATGCCTTTTGGCCTGAGGAGGTTCGCTCTGTTGCTGGGTTCCCTTGACTTTGCTAGTCTTTCCCACCTGGTTTCCCACTGTCACCAAATGAACAAAACCCTGGGCAAATGGGCCGCAACGTGATCTGATCCTCACAGTGTTTTCTCTTCTGTAATTGCAGGTGGTCTCAGTAGAAAGTGAAAACGGTATGTATCCTCAACTCACTTGGGGAGAAAAGTTTAGAAGGTGTGAAAGATGGGGCTTTCTTGCTGGTTTTCCTATGGAGAGCCACCTGATTCCAGTTTCCTGCTGGGACTGGGAATATGGGACCTGGGGATGGAATGTGATTTTCCAGGTAAAGAACTGAGGCCAAGAATTAGCATCCCAGGAGGCAGCTGTATAAATGGCTAGGTGGTGTCAGTCTGTGTACATAGGTGTGGGAGTGTCTGTATATGAATTCATGTGCTGTGACTCTGTTGATGGGCACTTGCATTGCTTCCATAGCTTATCTTTGTAAATAAGAACTCAAAGATGAGGCTAGTGGTCTCAGGTGTGGAAACAGCACCAAGATCCTTGGGCATGACTTGAAGAGGAAACACTTTAGAGGAGCAGAAGGAAGACAGAGGAAGGCACCCAGGCCCCGTGGTGATCAGGTGTTTGGTTTCAAGATCAGGAATCGGGGGACAGCACCTGAGCCCAGTCAGGCCCTCACGTAGGATGCTCTTTGGGATCCTTCTTGATTGGGGATGAGAAAGCACAGGGCCGTCTTGGAGTGAACACTGGACAGGCATTTTCTTTAAGACCTGCGAGAGGAACTTTCTGTTCTGTCCTTGTCTCCAGCTGCCTTTGTGACACGCCAGACACCTTCCATTTTCCTCTTTCCTTCCTTCCCCCCTCTTTCTTTTCTTTGCATTTTATTTTCCCTTATTTTTAGTTGTGATTTAAAACACATAACGTGAACTCTAACATCAAGCTGTTCGTGTACCGTACATTATTTTTAACTATATGCACATTTTCGTACAGCAGATATTTAGAACATTTTCACCCTGCAGGACTTAACACTCCCATTTCCAGTTCCTCCTGCTGCTGGCAACCACCCTTCTACAACCTGCTTAGGAGTGTTCTTTCAGATACCCCATTTCAATGCCTCATACAGTATCCGTCCTTCTGTGAGTGGCTTATTTCGCTTCAAACAGTGTCCCCTCTGTTCATGATGCTGCAAATGACAGGATCTCCATCTTCCATGAAGGCTGAATGGCACCTCATTGTATATATTCTCCACATTTTCTTCCTTAATACATCTGCCTGCGGACCTGGGGCTAGATTTCTATCTCAGATATCGTGTATAGTATATAGCGTATAGTGCTGCAGTGATCATGAGATTGCAGATCTGTCTTCTGGATGCTGACTTCTCTTCCTCTGGATATATACCAGAATTGGGATTCCTGGATCATATGATAGGGTCTGTTTGTAGTTTTTTGAGGAAACTTCATACTGTCTCCCATAATGGCTGTATCATTTTATATTCCCTCCAACAGTGTATGAAATTTCCAATTAACCACATCTTCACCAATTTGATTTTCTTAAAAAAAATTTTTTTTTAACTCACACGCACATCTGAATGAGTGTGAGGTGATACCTCACTGTGGTTTAGATTTGCATTTCCAGGATGATGAGTGATGTTGAGCACCTTTTCATACGTGTGTTGGCTATTCATATATCTTCTTTGGAGGAATGTTTATTCAAGTTTGTAGCCCATTTTAAAACAGAATTGTGTGTCCCTTCTGATGCAATTGAGTTCTAGTAGTTTATTATATATTTTGGATATTAGTTCCTTTCTCAAATATTAGATTTGCAAATATTTTCTCCCATGCTGTAGGATGTCTTTTCATTCTGTTGATTGCTGAAGAGACTATTCTTTCTCCATTGTACAGTCTTAGAACATCAGTGAAGGTCCTTGTTTCAGTATGTAAGAATGTTTTTGAAAGCTGTTCTTCTGGTCTATGGGTCTGTCTGCCTGTTTTGATGCCATTACGCCCACTCTTTTGATTGCTGTGACTTTGCATATATGTTTTGAATTCAGGAAGTGCGAAGCCTCCATCTCTGTTCTTGCTATCAAGATTGCCTTGGTTCTTTGGGGTTCTCTGTGGTTCCCTACATATTTTAAGAAAAACATTCCCCTTTCTATAAAATGCCATTGGATTTCTGCTAGGTGTTGCAGTGAATCTGTACATCACTTTGGGTGGTATGGAAATCTCAACAATATTGGCTTCCAGTGTATGAACTTGGCATTTCATTCCAACTTTGTTTTCTGTTCAGTTGCTAAGTTGGGTCTGACTCTTTGCAACCCCAAGGGCTGCAGTGCACCAGGCTTCCCTGTCCTTCACCATCTCCTGGAGTTTGCTCAAATTCATGGCCATTGAATTGATACTATCATTCCAGTTAGTGTTTCTTATTTAATTCTTCCATCAATGTTTTGAAGTTTTCTGTATACAAGTTGTTTACCATCTTAGAACCTTTGTCCTTGACCTCCTGACCCTTCCAGAGCTGGGGTGAGAAGGATGGGTTCGTGATTCAAGGGAAGTGTCCACCCTCCCCCTGCCCCTCCTCTTGGATTATGTCCAGCACAGGTGCACCGGGCAAACCCTAGCACCTCAGCTTATATGCTCCCTGCTAGGAATTCATCTACAACCTAGGTGTTGACATTACTGTTTGAGTGTGCCCCCAAGGCCTCAAATGGGGCTTCCCCAGGGCTCAGCAGTAAAGAACCCACCTGCAATGCAGGAGACATGGCAGGAGCTGTGAGTTTGATCCTTGGGTCAGGAAGATCGCCTGCAGAAGGAAATGGAAACCCACTCCAGTATTCTTGCCTGGAAAATCCCATGGACAGTCCATGGGGTCGCAAAAGAGTCAGCATGACTTAGTGACTAAACAACAACAACACAAAGGCCTCACATAATTCCTGGCACATGTGGATGAAAGCAGGAAATATAAATGAATGTTCAGATCAGACCAATAAACTACTCTGCAACAAGGAAAAACACAGGAGAGGGGTGGATGCCCCTTCCTCATCAGTGTCTCTCAGTTCAGTTCACCTCAGTCGCTTAGTCATGTCTGACTCTTTGTGACTCCATGGACCGCAGCACGCCAGGCCTCCCTGTCCATCACCAACTCCCAGAGTTCACTCAGACTCACGTCCATCGAGTCAGTGATGCCATCCAGCCATCTCATCCTCTGTCGTCCCCTTCTCCTTCTGCCTTCAATCTTTCCCAGCAGGAGGGTCTTTTCAAATGAGTCAGTTCTTCACATCAGGTGGCCAAAGGATTGGAGTTTCAGCTTCAACATCAGTCCTTCCAATGAATAGTCAGGACTGATTTCCTTTAGGATGGACTGGTTGGATCTCCTTGCAGTCCAGGGGACTCTCAAGAGTCTTCTCCAACACCACAATTCAAAAGCATCAATTCTTCGGTGCTCAGCCTTCTTCACAGTCCAACTCTCACATCCATACATGACTACTGGAAAAACTATAGCTTTGACTAGACAGACCTTTGTTGGCAAAGTAATGTCTCTGCTTTTTAACATGCTGTCTAGGTTGGTCATAACTTTTCTTCCAAGGAGCAAGTGTCTTTTAATTTCATGGCTACATTCACCATCTACAATGATTTTGGAGTCCAAAAAAATAAAGTCTCTCACTGTTTCCACTGCTCCCCCCATCTATTTGCCATGAAGTGATGGGACCAGATGCCATGATCTTAGTTTTCTGAATGTCGAGTTTTAAGTCAACTTTTTCACTCTCCTCTTTCACTTTCATCAAGAGGCTCTTTGAACTAACCTCTTCACTTTCTGCCATAAGGGTGGTGTCATCTGCATACCTGAGGTTATTGATATTTCTCCTGGCAATCTTGATTCCAGCTTGTGCTTCATCCAGTCCAGCATTTCTCATGATGTACTCTGCGTATAAGTTAAATAAGCAGGGTGGCAATATACAGTCTTGACATACTCCTTTCCCTATTTGGAACCAGTCTGTTGTTCCATGTCCAGTTCTAACTATTGCTTCTTGACCTGCATACAGATTTCTCAGGAGGCAGGTCAGGTGGTCTGCTATTCCCATTTCTTTAAGTTTTTCCCATTTTCCACAGTTTGTTGTGATCCACACAGTCAAAGGCTTTGGCATAGTCAATAAAGCAGAAATAGATGTTTTTTCTGGAACTCTCTTGCTTTTTCAATGATCCGATGGATGTTGGCAATTTGATCTCTGGGTTCCTCTGCCTTTTCTAAATCCAGCTTGAACATCTGGAAGTTCACGGTTCATGTACTATTGAAGCCTGGCTTGAAGAATTTTGAGCATTATTTTGCTAGTGTGTGAGATGAGTGCAATTGTGCAGTAGCTTGAGCATTCTTTGGCACTGTATCTCTAGAGCTGCTCTATTCAATGGCAGCCACTAGGTGGGTGTACCTGTTCACAATTAATTTAATTCCATCAATAACTAATCCAATCTATTAAAGGGAAACAAAACATCCAATTGCTTAGTCATACTAGTCACATTTCAAATGCTGGAATTTCCAGTTTGTAAACTTGAAGGTAAGAACTACAGATGAATTCCTGGAAGTGAGAAGTTGAAGGGTTATTTTTCAGCTTCTCCCTATTTTTGAAGGTTTACAACTGTGACCAATGTCTTACTGAAGATTACTGAGTTCACAGAGCTCAGGGAAGATCTCAGAACCTGGAGGAAACCACAGGGTTTCTCTGTGTGATCCACAATAACATCAAGTTAAGCAGGAGAAATGGGTGGGCCATCCTTCCTGATAACTCTTCTACTTATATTTTTGTTTTGCAGAATGCATTTTGGAAAGCATATATGACAGTGGAAATGAATGCAACACAGGTAGGGAACGACATTCAGGTAGGATACAACTTGAAAGAGCTCCCGGGAACACCTGGGTTACAAGTGTTGAGGAAGACGTAGACAACATTGAAAAACAGGAAATACATGTAGAAATGTCCATTTCATATTTTAATATTAAAAGTAAGAAGGATTCTCGCCACGAGCTCTGTCTGTGCTGTGATTATAATTGCTCATCTTCCTTTGTGGACTTCCCTGATGGCTCAGTGGTAAAGAATCCACCTGCAAGGCAGGAGACGAGGGTTCGATCCCTGGGTGAGGAAGATCCCCTAGAGGAGGAATTGGCAGTCCAGTCCAGGACTCTTGCCTGGAGAATCCCACGGACAGAGGTGCCTGGCTGCTTACAACCCATAGGGTCATAAGTAGTTGGAACACGACTGAAGTGACTTACCACACACGCACATCTTCCTTTGTATGCAAAAACCATCTTTTCTATAAGGACTGCTCTTTCCTTTTGGTCACTGCCAATTTGAAAGACTGGTGTCTGATGAGCACCCAAAGGGTATCGTGCACAAGAGATTGTGGTTTTGTGTTTATCACTGGCCTATGTGGCATATAATCTGCTGGGACACAAAACTCCTGTAGGTACTTGCCCCTGGACACCAGGTTCTTCTACTGAGTGTCAGCTGTTGGACCAGAATAAATTCTCTCCCTCTACAATTTGAGAATTTGTGACTTGTATGCATGAGCTCAGGAAATACTTACAAATGAATGATCAGATCAGACCAGCACACTACTCCGCAATAGGGAACAATCACAGGAAGAGCAATAATAGCTCCTTCATCTTTGATACTCTAGATCTGTGTTATACAGTGTGATAGCCATTAGCCAGAGGTACCTGTTCACAGCTGTCTACTTCAATCAATAATTAACTCACTCTATTAATATAAAACATGAAACTCATCCAATTGCTCAGTTCCACTAGGCACATTTCAAGTTTGTTCATACAGTTGGAATTTCAGATTTGTAAATTTAGAGGGAAGAGCTCTCATGGGGTCTGTAGAAGTGAGAAGTTGCGAGGTGCATCTTCAGAATCTTTCTCTCATATGGACTTTTTTCAACTGTGAGCAATGTCTTGTCGAGTGGTCTGACTCGATGGAACCTAAGGAGGACATGAGAACCTGGAGGGAAAAATCAGGGTGATGCTCTGAGACCCACAGTAACCTCAAGTGAAGTAGGAGAAACGGGTTGGTCACACTTTCTAACAACTTCATCACTCATGTTTGGGTTTCTACAGACAAGATGCTGGACAGCTCATGGAGCAACCAGGATGAAGATGCTACAGGTAGGGAACAACACTCAGGTAGGGTCCGAGAGGAGAGGGGTCCTGGGAACACTTGGGCTACACCTGCTTGTTTGGAGACTGAGGAAGGTGGATGTGAAATGGGGGGAAATGTTAAAATATGGGTAGAAATCAGATTTGGTGTGGGGTTGTTTTTTTTTTTTTTTTTTGTATTTTAAATGAAAAGTGAAAGTGTTAAGTCACTCAGTCGTGCCTGACTCTTTGTGACCCCATGGTGTGTAGCCTGCCAAGCTCCTCTGTCCATGGAATTCTCCAGGCAAGAATACTGGAGTGGGTTATCATTTTCTTCTCCAGGGAATCTTCCCAACCCAGGGATTGAATCCAGGTCTCCTGCATTGCAGCAAATTCTTTACCAACTGAGCCACCAGGGAAGCCCTTTGTATTTTAAATATGTCAGAATAAATGGAAATGTGTCCACGGTCTTTGACTGTGCTGTGTCTACAATCATCTTTTCTGCCTTTGGTATGCAAAAAGTATTTACCTATGATTTTTCCTGCTTTTGTTACTGCCCATTGTGATTGGCACCCTGAGGGTATTATGCATGAGAGAGTTTGGTTTTCTTTATTGGTCTATGATGCACATAATCTGCTGGGACACAAAACTCTCACTGGCACTTGAACCTGGACACCAAGTTCTGCTGAGTGTGAGGAGGTGGACGAGAAGTCTCTCCCTCTGTACTTTCGTGGCATCACATTCATGCTCTGCCCTCACTGTTCCTCACGTAAAGGGCATCCCCAGTGTGGAGGAGTTAAAGGATCCGTCCTCTGGGGTTACTGAGTATGCTCCAGTATCCTTGATCTCATCTCTGCCTCCTCACCTCACCCAAGGCTTGTGTCATGAATGTTCATCCATTTCTGGGATGTCCATATTCAGTGGCCCCTAGAGACGCTCCCTGGCAGGCAGGAATTCTGGTGGACTGTGTGCAGAGGCTGCTGGGCTTGCTTTGCACACTGCCGACCTTTGTCGCCTGTGACTGTCTAGGTCTCAGGAGAGAGCTTCTGGATAGCAAAGCCAGAGAGGGCCCTGCTGATCTTAGATCCCTCTGCTCCAACCAGACATGCCTCTGTAGAGGCCCCAGCCTCTGTTACGCTCATCCTGTGACCTCTCCTCAGGCCTGCCCTGCTCTGTCCCCTCCGTCTCTGAGGTTCAGGGCAAACATGGGCAGGTACGGTGTATTCGTGTTGAATCATTTTCATGTTAAGGGAATTTGGACTACTAACTTTCCCTCAGATTTGACTCTCATCTTCTGTAAGGGGCTAGGGGACCTATGGGGTTGGTATGAGGATTAAGTATCTCCCAGGTGCCTACAGTCACCCCAGGCACAGGACAGTCACTTCTTATGTGGACTTAGTTGTGCTTCCCTCCCATAGGGACCAACACAGTATCAGGCCCATGCCTGCTACTCCATGGAAAGGATGGATTGCCTAGTTGATCCAACCATCCTAGTTGATCCTAGTTGAAACACCCTGATTGAAGAGGGTGGCGGTATACCCATGGACTTTCCTCCAATGGGCCTGTACTGGAGAACTATATGATTGATGGAGGGGGACAGGAGAAAGGAAAGAAGCACTAATTTTTAAGAGAGAAATAAGGAAAGGGAGGAGTGAGGAGGAGGATGGAGAGAGAGGATGGCAATCTCATGCACAGAGTTGCTGAACACAGTGGCTGCCTGAAGGAGGAACAGGATGACCCAGGCCTTCATTTGTGGTCACATGTAGGGAATCTGAGGGCTGCAGAAGTATGTGAGAGGTCAGAGACCCACTCCTTCATTGCAGGGGAGAAACAATTGATGCCTTGGGAGGACCATGGACATAAGAACAGAAGGGATTCTGAGAGCAGGCTACATGATCCCAGGAGCATCAAGGCCCCTAGTTCTCATATTGACTCTAATTCTCTGCTTTCTTTTCTCCTGGCCACCACATCGTTGCTGCCCTCGGACACCAGAATACTACTTCGAGTCTAATGAAGAATCGGATCAGGAGAGCAACAGTCTGCATGTAATTTATTTCTTTCATCTCTTTCCCATTTCTCTTTTTTTCTAATAATAAGCTCCTCTTTGTAGCGCTTTCTCATCCCCACTTTGGATGATTCTTGTCCTGGTCTCATGCAGGCACACGTATCCTGGGGTCTTTTATAAAATCTGTCTGCAGCCCTCCTCCCCAACTTTTCTAGCATCCTGACCCCACTTCTGCACCATTGAATCTGATGGAGCTACTCTGAGTGGTCCAGGCAGGAAGCTGGCTTTGAGTCAGACTCCTTTGAAATCTGGCCCTGCCCTGGGGTCCCCAACATGGGTATTCTGCTGCCCTGGACAGCTCTGGACACGTGCAACCATTTTCTTCCCTCCAGATGTCAAGATATCCTCTGCTTCTCCTCTTAAGAGAAGCTGTTGGGTCTGCAGTCAGTGAAGAAGAGGACAGGGAGGAGGAGACATAAATATGGAGGGTGGGGATGAAAGGTAAGGTACACAAGTTCTCCGTCAAGTCCCTAACTTACTGGATGGCATTTTGGGAAGACAAGCACAAACACTGAGGCCGCTGCTATTGTGAGTGACACAAACGTGGAGAGAAGAGGATTGTAATGATTCATACAGACAAGCGGAGAATGCTGTGAGCTGAGCGTATCTCCTAGGGGGATTGGTATCCTTTCACAGAAGACCCCGAGGTTCCTAGGTGTTGTTCTCCAGTAGCTCTCACTTTGGAGGGGAGGAGCCAGCGTGTGTATGACTCCAGGAGATGCTGTTCAAACCGTTTCTTTGTGAAGAGCACCACTGGAGTAGTGCATCATCGCCACCTGCAGGACCTCATCTTGCCCTTTCAAGCCCCAAGTGTCGGCAGCCCAGAGCACCCCACTTAATCACTAGGTGATGGCATTGACTTCCTCAGTTCCAAAGGTATGGGAAAAAAAAAGAGTGAAGAAGACACAGGCACCCCAGCGCTCAGAAAGCAGGACAGCCCCACCTGCCCAGCCTGGCATCCCTGTGGTGCTTAGTAGGCCTGGCATCAAGTAGAGGACACTGAAGGATCTCAACCTGAGAAGCAGCGGTCCAAGCCTCTGGGGAGGCCAGGGGAGCGCTTAGGTCACCCTGGGGGGACCATTTCTCAAACTGGAGTTTGCAGTTCTGTAGATTCTGGTCTGTGTGTCAAATCGCCACTAAACACCTGAGAGCAATTCAAATCAGGGTTCACCTGGGATGAGTTACAGGGCAGGATTCAAGTTACTTTGTGTTCCTTTTATTTATTTGTATTTATTTTAACATGAATATCACTTGTTTTATTACACTTTAAAAAGTAGAGTCTTTTGTAAATTTTTCATGTTGCAATATACCACTGAGATAAATCCATGTTTTTATTACCACAGCTTAATGATTTTTTAAATTAAAAGCACAGGCAAAGCTTTGCTGGGGGCTTAGAATCATTGTCCTTTAGTTGCTAAGTCATGTCCAACTCTTTGCAACTCCATGGACTGTAGCCCACCAGGCTCCTCTGTTCATGGGATTCTCCAGGCGAGAAAACTGGAGTGGGTTGCCATTTCCTTCTCCAGCAGATCTAGAAGGAATGATCAGGGATAAAGGGAGCTGCCCATGTCTCTGACATTTCCACCGGGCAGATCTCACGATTGGTGGTATTGAGTGTGGGCTGGAGGGGCAGGGTCAGCCCTCCCACCTGTGTCATCAGACCCCCTGCTCCTCACAGGTTCCAGGGGAGAGGTTCTCAGCTTCCTTGCCCCAAAGCCCCAGGCCTTCCCCTTTCCTCTGCGCCAGTTTCACTGTCCAGGGACTTGAAGGCTACCCAGACAAACGACCAATTCAATTGCTCCCACGGGACATTCATATTCCCTCTCTGCTGACAGACAGCACCTTCAGCAAAGAGCAGCAAAGAGACCCCAGTGCCCTGTGGATCTGACCTCTGGGAAGGTCAGGACCCGAAGCTACTTGCCCGGCCTTCGGAGTCTTCTGGCTCCTGCACGCTCACTACACACACAGCCCAGGGAGCCTTCTTCTATTTGTCTGTGAGCCTCCTCAGTGATTCCAACCCTCATGTTTGTGTTGCAGGTTCTGCTCTGACACCTGTGAAGGCCTTGACCTTGGGGCCTCATCCTGGGCCTCAGAGGGGAACGAAGCAGTACAGAGTCAGGAGGTTTCCAAGTGGACAAGGAACAGGGTTGGCCTCACTGCTCATCTCCTAAGGAACCTAATTTAGTACAGCTTAGTGTTTTTTTTTTATTGTATAGCTTTAGTATTATGTTCAGACATATGTTTTATATATGCTGTGGAAGCTTTCTCTATTAAATGACATTCATCTATCTAGTTGCTTTTCACATATTTTCCTATAAAAATCACCCTAATCCGAGGTAGGACTAAATGAATTGCTGTCTTGCATTCACCCTCGTGTCCACCACCAAGGTCACCCCCTCTCTTATGTCACCGTCATTCAGTCTTCATTATATCAGGTGACTATGAATTTAGTCCATACCATCTGTCCTGATGTATCTTTCTAAGGATTCTGTTTTCTGAAGTCTGTTCATTCCTTTGATCATGGGAACAGTATTTCCCTAGATCTTTCATGATGACTTGAATGACAGGGCCTTTGATAGCCAGTTACTTGCCTGCTAGAAAATTCATGACTCATCATTTCTCTCCTTGAGCAGTTCAAATACATTGCTCTACTTTTTTTCTGGCAGAGTATCTCTCTCCAAAAAGTTTCATCGAATTCTGATTTTTGTTCCGTTATATGTCACGTGCTCTCTTGTTCTAGATGCCCAAAAGATTTTTGTTTTTCTTTAAAGCCCTGTAAGTTTGTTAGAATATCATCTGCCTTTAGTCATTACAAGTGAATGCACATTGTTCTCTTCAAAAGACAATTTCAAAGTTGTTTTTAAAATTATCAGAAAAATTTGGACAATAATGCCTAGTATTTGCTTTGCATCTTTTAATGATTTTTCTCTTTCCGGTCCTTGAATCTTGCAAATATCAGATCTCTTATGATTATATTTCACTTTTAACACACTCATGAAATATTTTATAAATTTTTGCTTAATTTCTTTTCCAGAAGTGTTTTTAAACAGTGTTTAAGCCCTACCTCCTTACTGTTTCATTTCTTACAAGGCATTATTTGACAGCAGGTTTCTGTTTAAATTTCATTTACGTGTGCTTTTCAATATTTTCGTATTCTTTGGGGAGTTTCATGTCTTTGTTTCTGAGTTTTCTTAATTCTGATCTATGATGTACTTTCAGTGTTCATTATTAATTCATAGCGTCACCCATGAAAAGAGAATGGTCACACCCATGAAGAATTGCTAAGCCTTTGTGTAGGGGTTCATTACTCCAAGTCCTTTTTTGTTTGTTAACTGAAGTACAGTTGACATACATCCAGATACTTTCATCTGTGCAACACAGTGGCTCCCTATTGCTGTACAGAACAAAATGATCAAGCAACAGGACTAGTTACCATGTGCTGTGATACAAAATTACCACAATATTACTGACTACATTCCCCATGTTGTATATTTCATCCCCTTGACTCATTTCTTTGGGAACTGGAAGTTTGCAGCTCTTAATCTCTTTCAACAATTTCTTTATCACTCAATCCCACTTCCCCTTGGCAACCAGTTGTTTGTTCTCTGTATCTATGAGTCTGTCTTGTTGTGTTTCTTCATTTATTTTGTTTTTTAGATTTCCACACATAAGTCACATCATATGCTATTCATCTGTATCCACCTGACTTATTTCACTTTGCATAGTACTTTCTAGTTTCATCCATGTTGTAGCAAATGGCAAGATTTCATTCTCTTTTATGGCTGAATATCATTCTATTCCATGAGTAACCACATCCTCTTTATCCATTCATCTATCAATGGACACTGGTTGCTTCCTTATCTTGGCCAGTAAAATGATGCTGCGATGAACACAGAGCTAAATATATCTTTTCAAATTATTTTTTTTCTTCAGAATACCCAGGATGGAATTGGTGGACTGTATTGTAGTTCTATTTTTAATTTTTTTGAGAAAACTTTATACTTGATATATTTTTTAAGATATTGCCTAATAATGCAGCCTACTATACTTCACCTCATTCTGTAGCTCTTAATGAATATTTCCTTTTTTTCTTTACTGTTATATTTTTTAAAAGTAGAAAAAATTTTAGGACATATTTTTTAACCTGATTCATACACATAATTTGCTGAAACTAGGAATGAGTTCATGAATTTTTTTGAAGTTCTGATGCTTCTTTACATTCCTATACCTAAAGTTGGTATTTTTTATAACTATGATTTATTGAGAGTGACACTGAATGGTACACATATACAAACTCTAAAACCAACTTTAGTAAAAAAAAAACATGTTGATTGCAAACCAAATTTGTGTCTGTGTTAATGGATTGACTGAGAGGATAAAGGCTGGAATGCAGAATTATAGAGAAAAGAAAGAAAATGTTGGAATGCATGAAAAGGCAGATTTCTTTGCAAAAGAACAGAGAGATTAAATTATTTGTATAAAGAAGGAAAATATCCTGCTGTAGGATTTGGTGAAAAGAGTATTTTCCCCATCTTAAAAATCTGCAATTTAATCCCAAGTATTAACAAATCTGGGCTTCCCTGATGCTCAGTGGTAAAGAATCTGCCTGCAGTGCAGGAAATCTAGAAGACGTGGATTTGATCCCTGCGTTGGGAAGATCCCCTGGAGGAGGGATGGCAACCCACTCCAGTATTCTTGCTTGGAGAATCCCATGGACAGAGAAGCCTGGCAAGCTACAGTCCATTGATTGCAAAGGGTCAGACATGACTGAAGTGACTGAGCATGCATCACACGCCAAGAAATCTATAAATTTATATTTAGTTTCTGACTTTGTTTTTCTCTTTAAAGAATATTAAATATTAAAACTTATCTGTATATTTGATGTCAATAAACTTATACTGGCTCAGATATAACAAAGTGACTCACAAACTTCTTTGGAACTAATTATGTTGTCATCTTGTTACCCAAGCTGCTATGAACAATGTATTTTCAAAGAAGACAAAATACACATAGATATTATTATAGCTGACAAAAATGAGAATCATTCTTGCATTGTATTTAGTAGATAATTCTAAATTATACTCTCTATTATGGACTAAAATTACAATTAAACCTGAATTTGTGATGATTTCAGCACTGACCAAAATGACTAGCTCACTGAGGTCATAGTGGGTTGTGTCTTGGTCAGGATACATATGTGTGACTATAAAGAAGCAGTGTCTGGGTAAGGGTTATAATAATTAACATGGAAACATTGTTTGAAGGGTTCTGTTGGCTTGTTTGGTCTCTGATCTACTGCCTTTTTGCTAAAGGCATATGTGTGTTGACAGTTAAAAGTCATAACCCTGTTGATAACTTTTTATCATTGATGTTTGGCAACTTATTAAGCATTTTTCCACTTCTCAGTGGGCATTGGGACTGAGCAATCTGCTTTGTCTGGTACTTAATGCTCATCAATTGTACAAAATGCCTTGTTTTTTCCTTCTCATTGTGTGTCTGTCCTGTGAATCCCACAATCCTAAACGTTTTCAATGCTGACACTCATGTCCTCATGATTCAATCTTACCTTATTTCCTGAAGGAATATGTTGGGGAGGCAGGGGAGCACTTGGCCCCCAGAGTTTTCTCTTGCTGTCTCTTGAATCCTTATAAACACTGTAACAAATATCAAAAATAGCATTTGCTATTGTACAATGAATCTTGCCAAGTAATAGGAAATATTAAACTTTGGAGGAAAACATAAGCAAAATATCTCCTTACTTTACCATTGAAATATTTTATATATCTTGGTAGTCTCATTTAGAATTTTTTTAAAATTGAAATATAATTCTCATATCATGAAGTTCACCATTTTAAAGGGTACAGTTCAGTGGTTTTTAGAATATTCATTAAGTCTGACGTTAAAAAAATTTATTTCTCTGCTTCATTTTCATTTTGCCTAATTTTATCTTCATATTTCTATGTTGCATGTAGTTTTTACATTTATCATTTTAAATTGGTGTTACCACATCTTCAGTTACATAGCCATTCTCTATTCATTGGACATGTGGACATTCTATTTCTAAAATTATTACAATTATTAATCTCATGAATTTACAATAGTTATAACATTAATTTTTTCAATATATTACTAAAATATTAAGTTTAAATTAAAATTTTGTATAATTATTAATAATGATAATACTACCTTAAACAGATAAATCTTTATTTTGAATCATTTCTGTAAGAATATACTCAGAGGTATTAATTACTGAATAAAGGAATGTGATTATTTTTAAATTCTTTAAAATTCTTTTCCTTAACTCTTGCAATAAACTGAAGATGCTAACAATGTTTGCGTATATCCGCATTCAATACCTGACGAGTAGCAGGCTTCATTATCTCATTTGTTTTGCCAAATAAAGTGGTGTAAAATGGTACAGTGAAGTAATTTTAAATGCAATTGCTTTAATTACGAGAGAGGAAGCACTTTTCTGTACAATGATATAGGTATCTAAGAATGGTCCATATGTGATAGAACTGTTCCCATCATATCACACTGCTGCTCAATAACCTACAATGCCTAATCTAAACACAGCACATAAAAGACTGACGGGCTGCCTTATTGCTTCTAAATCCAAATCTAAGTCAATATTTCCCTGGCACAAAGTCATTATTTTAGGTATTGTGTCACTTACGGATTGAGTGATTCTCAGTTCCACATTATTCATGGTTTGGGACTAGCCTGTGAAGCCATGAAATTAAAAGACGCTACTCCTTGGAAGGAAAGTTATGACCAACCTAGATAGCATATTCAAAAGCAGAGACATTAGTTTGCCAACTAAGGTCTATCTAGTCAAGGCTATGGTTTTTCCAGTGGTCATGTATGGATGTGAGAGTTGGACTGTGAAGAAGGCTGAGCACTGAAGAATTGATGCTTTTGAACTGTGGTGTTGGAGAACTCTTGAGAGTCCCTTGAACTGCAAGGAGATCCAACCAGTCCATTCTGAAGGAGATCAGTCCTGGGATTTCTTTGGAAGGACTGATGCTAAAGCTGAAAGTCCAGTACTTTGGCCACCTCATGTGAAGAGTTGACTCATTGGAAAAGACTCTGATGCTGGGAGGGATTGGGGGCAGGAGGAGAAGGGGACGACAGAGGATGAGATGGCTGGATGGCATCACTGACTCGATGGGCATGAGTCTGAGTGAACTCCGGGAGTTGGTGATGGACAGGGAGGCCTGGCGTGCTGCGATTCATGGGGTCGCAAAGAGTTAGACACGACTGAGCGACTGAACTGAACTGAACTAAACTGAGCTGTGAAAATGGATCCTGGTCTTTAATTTTTCCTGAGGCGCTGGCGCTGAAGTTTTGTCAATAGAGGGGGCCAGAGAGACAATACAGAAGAAAAAGGACTTCCCTGGTGGCTCAGACGGTAAAGCGTCCGCCTGCAATGCAGGTCACCCGGGTTCGATCCCTGGATTGAGAAGATCCCCTGGCGAAGGAAATGGCAACCCACTCCAGTACTCTTGCCTGGAAAACCCCATGGACAGAGAGCCTGGTAGGCTATAGTCCATGGGGTCGCAAAGAGTCGGACACGACTGAGTGACTTCACTTTCACTTTCTTCAGGGTGCTTACTGGGCAGCTTTCCGGCACCTGTGGGGACACTGTGCACTGGGCCCCTCTCTGCTCTGCCCTGCAGCCAGCAGCCCCCACAGACCCCACCTCCCCAACTCCATCCTAGGTGTCTCCACGCTCCCATGCAGTTTTATAGTAGAGTGCCTCTAGTGATCAAGACAACTGCCCATGAACCCTTTTCCTTCACACTTCAGAGTGTAGCTTTCTAGAAACTTCCACTGTCTGGCACCAACAATAACTTCTCTACCATTCGGTGAGTCACAGCTGCACAGATCTGGGAGGGGAAGCTCTTCCTTGGATGCTGCTTCTCTTCCTATGGGTACTGGCTGTTCTTTATATCTGCTATTTCTATGCTGGTTAAGGTTCTCTTTATTTGTTACTAGTCAATCCCTCATTGGCCACCTGATGCAAAGAACTGACTCATTTGAAAAGACCCTGATGATGGGAAAGATTGAGAGAAGGAGGAGAAGGGGAAGACAGGGGAGGAGATGGTTGGATGGCATCACTGACTGGATGGACATGAGTTTGAGTAAACTCCGGGAGTTGGTGATAGGGAAGCCCAGGGTGCTGCAGTCCATGGGGTTGCAAAGAGTGGGATACAACTGAGCGACTGAACTGACTGACTGTGATGTAGAATTCTTTACCTTGAACTTTTCATGTTAGGATTACACAGTGATTTCTCTCTCCTAATTGGACCCTGATGGATACAAATACTGACATGTGCAGGCAGTAGTTGGGAACACCAGTGAGAGCTGCTTGACAGCAACGTGTAGGTGTGTAATTGACTGGAAACAATACATGAGGAAATAAGCATGTATGATTACATGTAACATAATAATCATCCTAACTCATTCTGGGGTTTTAATTTTCATAACAAATTTATCCAGAGAGAAGTAATTATTCCACCTGCGGGGGGGAGGGCAAAGAACTTTTAACTTGTGATGCCAATATATTTTCTGCATTATTTTGATATTTTCTGCATTATTTGAAGCCAACCTAGAAACTGTATCATTGCATCCGTAAAAAAATTCACTTGGCATCTCTACAAGTTTTTTAAAAATTTAACTACAGTACCATTGTCACAGTTAAGAAAAATAGCATCAGCACTTTAATACCATCAGATATTCAGTGTTCAAATCTTTCCAATTGGCTCATAAATTTTTTCAGATTTTTAAAAATAAATTTAAACATTTGTTTCAGTAAGTGTTGATGGAATCATTGGATATCTGTATAAAAATGAATGTTGACACTCTATCTGACACACACACACACACAATTAAGGTGGATCACAGACCTGAATGTGTAAAGGAAAACAAAGTTTTAGATGAACACATAGACTAGGCGAGGTTGTCTTAAATAGAACACAAAAGGCACTAACCTTAAAAGAAAAATGATAAACTGAGCTTCATGAAAATTAAGAAATTCTGTTCAGGAAAAATACTATTAAGACAGTTAAAATGAAAGCCACAGACTGGGAGACACTTTGCTTTCTTATCTCTGATAAAGCACCTCTGTTGAGAAAGAACTGCGAGTCACTAAGAGACACACAACCCAATTTAAAAATTGGCAAAAATATTAGGATCACTTGTAGTCCCTTCAAAAATACAGTTGATCTAAACAACATGCTACTTAAAAACCAATGGGTCAATGGTGAAATCAAAGAGCAAACTTAAAAATACCTCGAGACAAATGACAGTAAAACCACAGCCATACAAAATCTGTGGGATGGAGCAACACCAGTCCTAAGAGGGAAGTACAAAGCAACACAGGCCTTCTTCAAAAACAAGGAAAACTCAAGGAAGCAACTAAGCTACTACCTGAAAGAATTAGAAAAAGAATAGACAAAGCATAGTCAGAAGAAGGGAAATAATGAAGATCAGAGAGGAAATAAAATAGAAATAAAAAAATAGAAAATAGTCAATAAAACCAACTGTTGTTTTTTTTGAAAGGATAAACAAACCTCTGGCCAGGCTCACCAAGAAGAAAAGAGAGAAGACCCAAATAAACCAACTAAGAAAGCAAAAAACACGAGTGCCCATTGTACTATCACTGTTATAGCTTATCGAGGCAAACATTATCAATAGATGGTAACACCACTGAACCAAATATGCATACAGTCTCCAAGTCTCTCTCTCCCCATAGATCATTTACCGACGACAAAGGAGAAAAAGGAATCTTCCAAGTTGAGAATTAAGGCAGATATCACCTAATCAGGGGCTTCCCTGGTGGCTCAGAGGTTAAAGCATCTGCCTGGAATGCGGGAGACCCGGGTTCGATCCCTGGGTTGGGAAGATCCCCTGGAGAAGGAAATGGCAACCCACTCCAGTACTCTTGCCTGGAGAATTCCGTGGAGGGAGAAGCCTGGTAGGCTACAGCCCATGGGGTTGCAAAGAGTCGGACACGACTGAGCAACTTCACACATCACCTAATCAAGTATTCAAACTTAATATCATCGATAAGACCAAAAAGTTGGGGAAAGGGAATACTTTGAACACATTCTTCACAAGTGAGAAAATAACTGCTCTAAGCAAGTGATCAATAAAAAAGGTGATCTATATTAATAATTATCATGTAAAGACAAAATTTAAAACACAATGAAATGCTACTATATGCCAACCAGAATGACTTAAAATTTTAAAAGACCAACAATATCAAGTGCTAGCAAGGATACGGAGCAACTGGAACATTATCTTAAATTACTGGAATGTTAATTGAAATAGCCACTTTTGAAAACTGCCTAGCAGTATCTACTATAGCTAAACATATACCAACCTTGTAACTCAGCACTTCACCCCTAGATATATATCCAGGACATGAGGACACAAAAGCAATTAGATATATGTACAAGAATGTTCATCACAACTATTGAGTGAAAGGACAAAGGTTGTTGGGGAACAAGATAGCGTAACATTATTACATAACATATTATCAGGGCTTTCTAGGTAGTGCAGAGATAAAGAACTCTCCTGCCAATGCAGGAGATGCAAGAGGTACAGCTTCAATCCCTGGATTGGGAAGATCCCCTGGAGGTGAAAATGGCAACCCGCTCCAGTCTTCTTGCCTGGGAAATCCCATGCACTGAGGGGTGTGGCGAGCTATGGTCAATACGGTAACAAAAAGTTGGAGAAGATTGAGCATAGTAGCATTTGGCTCAGGGAACAAGTGTCTTCTTTGAAACATCCTTTTTCAGTTGGCTTCCAAGATGACACACTCTCCTGGTTTTATCTGTACCACTCTGGTCCTTTCTCATTCTCCTTTGCTGATTTCTTTTCACCTTCCTCTCCTCTAAATCCACACTGTCCAGTGGAACTTTCTGAAATTACAGAAACGTTCTCTATGTGAACTGGAAAATATGGTAGACATGTGTGGCTATTGACGACATAAAAAGTGGCTAGTGGGGGTTCCCTGGTGGCCTAGTGGTTAAGATGCAGAACTTTCACTATGAAGCCCAGGTTCAATGCCTGGTCAGGAAACATTCTGCATGCTGCTTGGCCAAAAAAAAACAAAGCAAAACCTGTGACTAATTTTTAGAACAGAATTTTAGATTTAATTTAATTTAAAATTTAATTGGAATAGCCACATGTGGGTAGAGATTATTGTATTGAACAGGGTAACTCTAGAGAATGGCGTGCCCCAGGGCTCAGTTCTTAGTCCTCTTCCTTTTTCTGCCTATACTCATGATCTCAGTACACCAATAATTCCACACATATAACTCCAGGCAGATTCCAACCCTGAGTTGCAATTCACTGTTGCTGTTGTTTAGTCACTAAGTTGTGTCTGACTCTTTGCAACCCAATGGACTGTAGCCCACCAGGAACTCAGTTGCAATAGAGAATCTCTAATTGCTTACTTGACAGTCCTCACCTGGATGTAACATAGACATCCCAAACTTAACATAACCAAAACTGACGCCTTGATAGCTACCACCATCCCATGCCAGCACAAATCTTGAGCCCCCACCCCTAATTTTTTTTGCTCAAAAACCAGAAACACTGGTTCTGTCTTTATTTTAAATTTTCATATTTTGTTCATCATGGATTTTTGCAGTAATTTTCAACTTAAAAAATAAATTAAAAAATGGAATAAAGACCTAACGGTAAGATCAGATACTCTAAAACTTCTAAGGGAAAACATACAGAACAGCCTTTGACATAAATTGCAGCAACATTTTAAAATGTTTTCTTGATCTGTCTTTTCTTTGGGAGGAATAATGCTAAAGGTGAAACTCCAGTACTTTGGCCACCTCATGCAAAGAGTTGACTCATTAGAAAAGACTTTGATGCTGGGAGGGATTGGGGGCAGGAGGAGAAGGGGACGACAGAGGATGAGATGGCTGGATGGCATCACTGACTCGATGGACGTGAGTCTGAGTGAACTCCGGGAGTTGGTGATGGACAGGGAGGCCTGGCGTGCTGCGATTCACGGGGTCGCAGAGTCAGACACGACTGAGCAACTGAACTGAACTGAAAGCAAAAATAAACAAATGGGACCTAATTAAACTTAAAGGCTTTTTCACGGCAAATAAAACCATTAACAAAACCAAAAGACCCCCTCCCACAAACACACACACAGAATGGGAAAAAATACTTACAAGTGATGCAAGCAACAAGGGATTAATTTCCAAAGTAAACAAACAGCTTGTACAACTCAACAACAACAAAAACAATCCTATCCAAAAAGGATAAGCAGAAGACCTAAATAAGACATTTCTCCAAAGAAGACATACAGATGACCAATAGGCACATGAAAAGATGCTGAACATAACTACTTATTAGAGAAATGAAAATCAAAACTATAATGAAGTATCACTGTCCCTCTTTTCTTCTTTGTTGAAAAATGGCTTTAGTCTCCTAGACCTTCTCTAACTTTCAAAGAGCAGTTCCTAATTAAGGAAGTAGGAAACAGGGAAAAAAAGGAAAAGCAGTCCAGCAAGAAAATTAATGACAGCTTAAACAATTCTTCAGGGATAAAACAAAGTCATAGTTCTTCCTCAAGGGATATATATATATATATAACAATCTATGCATATTTTGGGTTATTCTGCAGAAACTAAGCCCCTCACCCAGGTGAAGGATGGTGCCTACATGCTGACCACATTAGGTAGACCCCAGACTGAGTGGAACCAGAAAGCTGATGATTAAGATTCCCAAAACAGCACCTTGTTACCTCAACACCAACCAATCAAAATTAAGTCAATGAATTGCAATACTCATCCCAAATATCACCTTTCAAAAGCCTGCCTTGAAAGCCATCAGGGAGTGTGGGTCTTCTGAGCATTAGCTGCCCATTCTTGCGTGGTCCTCTACACTGTGTTGTACGGTGTGACTGTTTTGGCTTTGTTGCACATGGGCAAGTCGACCCAAGTTCAGTTTGGCAATAATATGAGAGTCATATGTGTAACTTGGAGAGCTGTAAATATTTGTAAAGTGTCTGGCATGTACTTGGTACATAATAGGTAGCTGTAATTACTGTGAGTCCTCTGGAAATACAGACCAAATATTCTAACTGCCCGTCTTACCAGTAAACTGGCAATGTGGTATGCTGAGTTTCCTAATAGATCAATGTTTCAAAATTTGATCTTTGTAATACAAGGCTCAAAGGTCGATTGGAGAACTTCTGTTCACTACAGCTTAATAGAAGTCTCTACTTGCTGGCAGCAAAAACAGTGTCTAAAAGGGACATGCATGGTTCCCATCACATAGTAGGCTCTCAGTTTCACACAATGTTAATGTTAGGGAGTATGGCTTTTTTTCCCCAAGTATCACTTGCACTAAAAATGACAGGTAGCAGTACAAAAACATCAATTCAGTACTCTATAGATGGTGTGGTGGTCTCCCGTGGGCCTCAGCAGGAATGTCACGTCATTTGCTGAAGATAGAAGCACCTGTGAGATTTCTATGCTGGTCCCTGATCTCTCTGAAGGCTCACTGTTTTCACTGTTGAAGGGTGGAAAGCTGTTTGACTTGTCAATTGGCAGGTAGATACAAGTAAAATGTTTCTGAAGGATTAAGTTTTTGAGCATATGGGAAGATTAAGATATTATGTATTGCTTCATGGGATGTTGTCTTTACAGTCTTTGTTTTTTTTTAGTTTAGAAATAGGCAAATTGAAACAGACTGCTCATGATACCTCAGGTCATTATTTGAGGATGGCACTGCCTGACCAAATTACATCACTTATAAGAGGAGGTACATTCATTTCAAAATAGAAAATTATCACTGCTTAAATACATATATGCCTTATCATACTTTTATTAAATAAGGGCTTGTCATCAGGTCCTATTATCTTTTTACCCAAAGGAAACGCAGAAACCAGAGGTTGAATAATTAGCCTGTAACAAATTGATTCTTTGACAGGGTCAGGAAAATTAGATTCCCCTCTATTAAACTGATCTTTAATTTTATCATCAAAGAGCTTTTTCCAGACTTCTCTTGCTTTCTACAATATTCTTGATTCCATCCTTTCCTTTTTTTTTTTTTGTAAAATGCTTCTGGTGATATGCTGGTGAATATGAACAATCTCCTAAGGGAAAACTCAGGATTTCTAGTGTTTCCCAATTTTCATAATGTGAATACACCCACCATGGCTGATTTCAAATTACCAATATGGCTTCAACTGGCTCACAAAATTTCTAAAAATTTAATAACTGATCTTATTGCATCATTGGCCACTTCATTTGTTAAAAATAATAAAGCACAGATCTCTGAGGATTTGTACAAAGCACTTTCATTAACAGACATATCTTTAGATTAATTATAGAAAAAAGGAGGAAATACATAAAAATAAAGGGAAGAAAAAAAAAGAAATAGTTACTTTAGTTGGTAAAAAAACACAAACCTTAATTTCTTTTGATTTGTTATAAGATCAACCCAAACGAATTCCTTTTCATTGAGTCATTCCAGCAGGATGGGGAGAGGTTGATGGAAAGGCTGGACCTGTGTTGCACCATTCTGCAGCTTGCTGTATGCTGAGAGCACAATGTGTTCTAAATGCCCATGAGGGAATTTCTGACTTGGATTTGTTGCTTTCCTTGCCTTCTGCTTACATTTAGAGGCATAATTTACTCACTGGAGCTCAGCAGGTAATTCTGGCAATCAAAACACCTTCTAAACGACTCCCCATCCTTCTGCCCCTTCACATTTACCCAAAGCAGCCGCACCATGTCCTCAGATGGGTCGTGTCCATGCCTGCTTTCTGCCTACTGAGCTCTGGAGCGCTGCAGCCTCACCTGCACAGAACAAGTTGGTTTTTCTCTTTTTTCAGCTGCAAATGGACCCTTAAGATCCCCTCAATGTTCCTATATTTATCATTCTGGTTTACTACATCCAAGATGAACAAAGCCAGATACTAGTTAATGTGTAAGGACAGATTTTAATCAGTAATACATTATTACAGCTGGGAAAAGAGTCCAGTGTAAACTGAACTCAACAGAGGTGTCTGGACATTTAAAGAGATCAGGAGGGAACAGTGAGGGAGATGAACTCAGTAGAGTCGGGGAAAAAAAATCACAAAAAGTGGTAAGCAGTTGGTCTGTGTGCCACCAATCTGGGCTTGCTAATCAGTGTTTACTGAAGTCAGGCTCCTACCCTTCCACTGAGGCTGGGAGACAGAGGCCCTGTCTTCAGGTGTTGGCTGCAACACATTATTTTTGCAGCCCTGATCTTTCTCCTGCAGGCACTTTAAGGGAGTGTAGTGTCATCCTAGGGCTGCATCCTTGAGCTGTTATAAACTATGTCAGTGTTTGCCCAGGTCTTTGTAGGCCAAGGTTGAAGCCTAGTTGTGAAGAGGGCTCAGAGGAGTCTGGCTAGAATTTGGTCAAGGAGAAGAGCTTTGTTACCTAGCAACCACTCCCAGCTGATGGTCAAGGAGAAAAGCTGTTACCTAGCAACCACTCACAGCTGAATTCTCCCTTCTCACTCCTCTCCCCTGCTGCTTCCTACCCTTCACCCCTGAGCCTCAGAGGACAGGGTCTCCATCTCTGTGAAGGTCAGCAGCCTTGTCCACAAGTCAACCCATCTTCTGTTGTAGGGGGAAGCATCTTCCCCTTCTTCCTGGTGCTATGTTGGGGTTGAAATGAACCTCTATGCTGGTCCCTGGAGAGAAGGAATTCCTTGGAAATCAATCAGATAGAGGATTACTTTAAGAACAGCCTGAAACCTCCTACACTGTTGGTGGGAATGTACATTGGTGTAACCACTATGGAAAACAGTAAGGAGATTCCTTAAAAAACTAAAGACTTGCTGTATGATCCAGCAATCCCACTCCTGGGCATATATCTGGGCAAAACTATAATTTGAAATGATACATGCACCCCTATGTTCATAGCAGCACTATTTACCATAGCCAAGGCCTGGAAACAACCTAAATGCCCATCAACAGATGAATGGATAAAGAGGATATGGTACACACCTACAATGGAATACTACTCAACTGTAAAAATTAATGAAATAATGCCATTTGCAGCAACTTGGATGGACCTAGAGATTATCATGCTAAGTGTAATAAGCCAGAAAGACAAATACCATGCTATTATTTATACATGGGATCTAAAGTATGACACAAATGAACTTATTTATGACATAGAAGCAGACAAATATAGGCAACAGACTTTGTGGTTGCCAAGGGGAAGGGGAAATGAGAGAGGGATGGACTGGGAGTTCGGGATTAGCAGATACAAATTATTATATATAGAATAGATAAAGAAACAAGATCCTATTATATATCACAGGGACCAATATTCAATATCCTATAATAAACTATAATAGAAATAATATGAAAAATAATATATATATATAGCAAATTACCTTGCTGTACACCAGAAACTAATACAACATTGCAAATCAACTCTAGTTCAATAAAGTAAATTAAAAAAAAAAAGAAAAGAGCTGACCTGGGACTGCTCAGTTCAGTTCAGTTCAGTTCAGTCGCTCAGTCATGTCCGACTCTTTGCGACACCATGAACTGCAGCACATCAGGCCTCCCTGTCCATCACCAACTCCCGGAGTTCACTCAAACTCACGTCCATCGAGTCGGTGATGCCATCCAGCCATCTCATCCTCTGTCGTCCCCTTCTCCTCCTACCCCCAATCCCTCCCAGCATCAGAGTCTTTTCCAATGAGTCAATTCTTTGCATGAGGTGGCCAAAGTACTGGAGTTTCAGCTTTAGCATCATTCCTTCTAAAGAACACCCAGGACTGATCTCCTTCAGAATGGCCTGGTTGAATCTCCTTGCAGTCCAAGGGACTCTCAAAAGCACCACAGTTCAAAAGCATCAATTCTTCGGAGCTCAGCTTTCTTCACAGTCCAACTCTCACATCCATACATGACTACTGGAAAAACCATAGCCTTGACTAGACAGACCTTTGTTGGCAAAGTAATGTCTCTGCTTTTGAATATGCTGTCTAGGCTGGTCATAACTTTCCTTTCGAGTAAGCATCTTTTAATTTCATGTCTGCAATCACCATCTGCAGTGATTTTGGAGCCCAAAAAAATAAAGTCTGACACTGTTTCCTCATCTATTTGCCATGAAGTGATGGGACAGGGGCAGTGGCCGGGAGGAGCTACCCCACGTCCAAGGAGCAGTGGTTGCGTGGACACAGGAGGGCCAAGAGGAACTACTCCATGTTCAAGGTCAGGAGGGGCAGCAGTGAGGAGATACCCCTCGTACCAGGTAAGAGAAACCCAAGTAAGATGGTAGGTGTTGCAAGAGTGCATCAGAGGGCAGACACACTGAAATCATAATCACAGAAAACTAGTCAATCTAATCACACTAGGACCACAGCCTTGTCTAACTCAATGAAACTAAGCCAGGCCCTGTGGGGCCACCCAAGATGAGCAGGCATGGTGGAGAGGTCTGACAGAATGTGGTCCACTGGAGAAGGGAATGGCAACCACTTCAGTGTTCTTGCCTTGAGAACCCCACGAACAGTATGAAAAGGCAAAATGATAGGATACTGAAAGAGGAACTCCCCAGGTCATTAGGTGCCCAATATGCTACTGGAGATCAGTGGAGAAATAACTCCAGAAAGAATGAAGGGATGGAGCCAAAGCAAAAACAATACCCAGTTGTGGATGTGACTGGTGATAGAAGCAAGGTCCAATGCAGTAAAGAGCAATATTGCATAGGAACCTTGAATGTCAGGTCCATGAATCAAGGCAAATTGGAAGTGGTCAAACAGGAGATGGCAAGAATGAACGTCAACATTCTAGGAATCAGCGAACTAAAATGGACTGGAATGAGTGAATTTAACTCAGATGACCATTATATCTACTACTGCGGACAGGAATCCCTTAGAAGAAATGGAGTAGCCATTATGGTCAACAAAAGAGTCCAAAATGCAGTACTTGGGACTGCTCAACACAAGAGCAAATCCAAGACTCCCGTCACCATAAATGGGTTTTGCCTGCTTCTGAAATTCAAATAAAGGGAATCATACAGATGTATTCTTTCTTTACCCAACTTTCTTTATTCAAATTAGTGTTTATGAGATTCATTCATATTATTGTGTGTAACAGTGGACCAAAAATCCTGTCCAAGTGGCAGGAGGAACTGGCCTCAGCGGCAGGACTGCAAATGATCAGGGTGATCCCCACAGCTGCTCCCTAGCCCCTTCTCAACGCCAGCTCCTGTTCCTTTTTAAAAAATTCTGATTATAAAGGTAATGTACTTCCTGTTTAAAACAAAAAGTTTAGGGACTTTCCTGGTGGTCCAGTGGCTAAGATTATGCACTCCCAATGTAGGGGGCCCAGGTTTGATCCTTGGTGAGGGAATTAGATCCCACATACGGCAACTAAGACCCAGCACAGTCAAAGAGATAAAAACAAAAGTTATTGAAGTATAAATAGGTTAAAAAGTGAAAAGTACAAGTCCCTTTCCTCCTCCCTAATTCATACAAACCCACTCCTCAATAATTATTGCTATTACTATTAACAATAACTAACATATATTGACTATTTAAGATGTGTAAGGTGTTTTTAAGCATTTTAAGGTTCTTTTTTTTTAAAAAAGTATTTATTTTTGGCTGTCCTGGGTCTTCCTTGCTGTGCAGGCTTTTCCCTACTTGCTGAGAGCAGGGGCTTCTGGTTGTGGTGCCAAGGCTTCTCACTGCACTGTCTTCTCTAGTTGCCGAGCACAGACTCTAGCGCATGTTGGCTAAGTGGTTTCCGCTTCTGGGCTCTAGAGCACAGGCTCAACAGTTGTGGTGCATGGGCTTAGTTGCTATGGAGCCCTGTCTCCTGCACTGGCAGGTGATTTCTTTACCACTGAGCCACCAGGGAAGCTCCCCCCACAGCTCTTTTTAAAAATAAAGATTTGTCATATATTCTGCTAACATTTCATATTCATACAGTCAACTAAAAATTGTCACTTGCCATCTGGTTCTATAAGAATGGAGTCACTAGCCTCTGCAATCACTGACCTTCAACAACAGCCCCCCCACCCTCCTCCCCAAAAAACACTCTGTGTTCTGGGAAAAGTCGGCAGAACAGATCTTCAGATAGTAGGAGATTTTATGAGCCCAATCTCTTACATTTTCTCATACCTAGAAAAGCACTAAAATCATTAACGGAGACATCTCTGCCTCGGAAGTAGCAGCAACCTTCTGCCAAAATGTGTGCTTGCTTCCCCTTCACTGAAGTCCCATATATACTGACTTCTCCCCACCTCTTCAGAAGAGCTCCTCAGAGGCATCTGAGAGGCTGTATCCTGGACTACAGTCCTTAGTAAGCGGAGCTTCACCATTAACTGTGTTTTGCATCACCAAGGGGGGGGGGGTCCCTCAGGTGACCCGAGGGCACTCAGACGGTGGAGGCGGAGCCTGCGGCAGAGGGCGCTGCAGAGTCGGCCTTGGGAGGGGGACCCATGTGTCCACCCTCCACTTCCACCTGGCTCAGCAGACACTCTCTAGGTAATGTGCTTCGTAACCAAACAAACAAAAAGATAAGGGTTTTCGGCGTGGGCAGAGTTCGCATCCATCAGTTCAGTGCAGTTCAGTCGCTCAGTCGTGTCTGACTCTTTGCGACCCCATGAATCGCAGCACGCCAGGCCTCCCTGTCCATCACCATCTCCCGGAGTTCACTCAAACTCACGTCCATCGAGTTGGTGATGCCATCCAGCCATCTCATCCTCTGTCGTCCCCTTTTCCTCCTGCCCCCATCCCTCCTAGCATGTCTTTTCCAGTAAGTCAACTCTTCGCATGAGGTGGCCAAAGTACTGGAGTTTCAGCTTTGGCATCATTCCTTCCAAAGAACACCCAGGGCTGATCTCCTTTAGAATGGACTGGTTGGCTCTCCTTGCAGTCCATCATGTTTTGGCAAACTCTCGCTTTGAGCAGCCTCCTCTTGCCAAAAAAAAAAAAAAAAAAAAAGGAATAACTGGCTGCAGCCGCAGCCCCCTCCAGCCTACGGAAGAGCGAAAAGATGCGACACCTAACGGATTCAGAGCTGTGTCAGAACATCGACGGGTCGGAGGGTAGCCACCGTCTGCTCCCGCCAACCTGGGAAGCTTGGGAAGCACAAAGCCCTCGCGGGCTGCTCTGGCGAACACACGCGAGGAGTGGGCGTGGCAGCCCCCCTGGGCACCCGGCGGCGTGGGCGGGGCCGTGGGCGTGGCTGTGGCTAGGCGGCGCGCGCGGGACTTCGGGAGCGCGGTGTGCAGGCGGCAGAGACCGCAGCGGCCGCGGCAGAGGCGGTTGCTGCGCCCGGTACTGTGGTCGCTGCCTGAGGCGCAGGCGCCGTGGACTCAGGCCGGCCCGGGCCTTGCGTCGCTGTGGGTTCGTCATGGCGACCCAGCAGAGGCCTTTCCACCTGGTGGTGTTCGGCGCCTCTGGCTTTACCGGCCAGTTCGTGACCGAGGAGGTGGCGCGGGAGCAGGTGTCCCCGGAGCGGACTACCCATCTGCCCTGGGCCGTGGCGGGCCGTTCCCGGGAGAAGCTGCTGCGAGTGCTGGAGAGGGCTGCCATGAAGCTGGGTAAAGGGGGCAGGCTGGGACGTCCCGGGACCTTGGGCTCGGCCCCGCCGCCGCGGCTCTCACCCCCACGAGCCTCTGTCTCCCGGCTGAGGGGTTCCCGTCGCCTTCAATGAGCGCTTCTCTCCCTTGGGTGCCCCTCGAGGTTCCCAAACCTGCTAGAGGCCAGGAAGAAGAGAGCGATGCTTCACATGATGTCAGAGCTTTTCCCCATTTCCTAAAACGAAAAGAGAGAAATCCCCCCTTCAGTTTCTCCCTTAGGGAATCTCCCGCTGGCGAAACAGGAACTTTAGTTTTTCCTTTCTGCTCCCTCCCCGTCTAGAGCCAGGGGTACCTGTACCCTGCTTCCAGGGTTACAGGGCTGGAAGTTCTAGACACTTGATCAGATAGAACAGTAGAGCACTGGCTTCTTCATTGTTTGTACTCTCTGCCGCGTTTTGGAAATGGGAGAGAAAGCTTAGGACTTTTAATGATAACATTGTTGTGGTTTTAATTTTTAATTTCATTTTTGCTTGTAAGAATTCTCCAGCAGTCCCTCTATTAAACCTTCCCCAACTTTTTTGGTGTGGTTTTGTCTGGGGCGTTTACTTATTCCTGCATTCATTGAAAAATGTTTTTATTGAGTGGTCTTTTAAATGTCAGGTCCTATTCTAAATGCTGGGATTCAGATGAGGAGGAGAGAGTCACATACACACAAACACCCTAATCTCGTGGCCCTTGGGTTGCAGGGAGACCTTTAGGTTAGGAGTCAGTTGCTTTTAACTGTAGCTTTCCACCCTACTGCCCCTTCATACAGACAAATAGCACCTGTTAGAGTTCTGGATATTCTTCATTCTCCTGTTTAAGCTTCATCTCACTTCCTTCTAATTCTACACAGAGTCCTGTTATGGTGGGAATTTGGAACCTATTTTGTTTGTGGTTTGTACAGGAGATACCATGTAGGCTGACTCTTCTACAGTTCTCCTGCTACCACTACCAAGCACAGAATCTTTCCCGAAGAGCTTTCTGGTCTTTCTTTACTTTTCCAGAAGAAATACTTTGATTATTAAAATTTCCTTTTAAAAATTCCTCCTTTTTATTTTGTTCAAGAAGATGGTATGGATACAGCCTAGTTGGCTACCATTTACAATGCACACATCAAGTTACTGCAGGGAGTACACCTTGACTCGTGAAACCTTTGTACTCTATTGATTCAGTTTATTCCAATTATTTCCTTATTATGAACCTAAATGTTCTTCCCTAGACTGTGTTTTACACTTCAATCCTCTTTTGTTTCATCATGTTAATGTTAACTCCCTTCCACCTGATAATTTTATCATATGTAGTTATTTAATAGTTGATAAGAAACTGCATTGATAATTCTTCCTGGAGAGGAAGACAGGAAAATCCTCTTCTGAAAACTTGTAAAATTGGCATTTTACATAGAGTTGTCATTTACACATTCCTTATGTTAGATTTTCTTTTAAACGTTAAGTTGTTTTATTAGGGAACTTCTTCCCCAGTGGCTCAGTGGTAAAGAATCCCTACAGTGGAGCAGACAGGGGTTCGATCTGGAATATCCCCTGGAGAAGGAACTGGCAACCAACTCCAGTATTCTTGCCTGGGAAATCCCATGGACAGAGGAGCCTGACAGACTACAGTCCCTGGGGTCGCAAAGAGTCAGACACGACTTAGGAATTAAACAACAACAATGTGTTTTATTAACCCTTCGTATTAACTCCATTTACCTCATAGTCTTTTCCCTTTTTTAAATTACCTGTTTAAAAACTGTTATGTTTGAGAGGAAGAATTAGCTCTTAGTGCGTTTGCCATCACTGGTTATTATGAAAGGAAGATCTGGGAGATCTAATACTGTATTGGGATTTGCCTAAAACGATTTATTCTTTATTTCAGGAAGACCGACACTGTCATCTGAGGTTGGAATAATAATTTGTGATATCACTAATCCAGCCTCACTTGATGAAATGGCTAAACAGGCAACAGTTGTCCTCAACTGTGTAGGCCCAGTAAGTAATCTGCCCTTCTTTGTATCAGAACAAAAAAATCTATTCATTTCTAGCAGAATCTGGTATTTTGTATTCCAGAGAAACATAAGGGCAAGGAACAGAAGAATTGATTCAGGACGTTAACCCTTTACGAGGAGCTTTTGCTTCTCACGAGAAGCAAATGAACATGACCAAAGTCTCCTGAAAGAGGGACTGACACTAGACTCTGGGGTTGCTGCTGTTTTATTTAGTGGCTACAGCTAGAACTGTTGTGTGCTATATGCCCCTTAACTAGAAAAATGAGCAGGTACCCACAATCTGCTTTTTATTTATTTTTAAAATTGCATTGTGTACTGCTAGATAACAGTGTATATGTTAATGCATGTACAAAGAAAGATGTTTTAAAAGGACTCATTCATGTATTCAATAAATATTTATTGAAATATATATATAGAAAATACACAGAAAATCTCTCATGAAGCTGATAGTCCAGTGAGGAGACAGAAAAATATGTTATAATAGTGGGTAAGTGACAGGTGCTTTGAAGAAAAATACAACAGGGAAGAGAGAGAAAAACATTGGCACACCAGTCTCTGTTGGGTGGATGGTCAGGGAAGGTCTCTATAGTAACTTTGCAGAGAGACCTGAATGCAGGGAGGGAATAAACCGTGTGTGTATTGCTTTGCAGAGAGACCTAAATGCAGTGAGGGAATGAACTCTGTGTGTATGGGAGGGTAGGGGGTTGCAGGGAAGAGCAAACACAAAGGTCGTGAGATGAGCATGTTCTTGGAGAGACGGAGGAATGAGAGAGGCCAGTGTAGTTGGGCGTGAACAGGGCAGAGAGGTGAGGAGTTAGATTGGAGAGATACCCAAAAGCTAGGTGGTTAGATCTGAAAGGTCAAGGTTGGGGGTTTGGATTTTTCTTCTAAATATGACAGTTATTGAACGATTGAAAGCAGGTTGACATAATTTGATTTACGGTTTTGAAATTCTTTGGCTTCTGAGGAAAAATAGATGGTAGGGAACCAAGAGTAGAATGATGCAAGCAAGCCAAGGACAGGGTAGGGGTGTTAGACGGGGAGAGAAGTGGTTGAGTCCAGATATTCTGACAAGAGAACCTCAAGCAGCTGCTGTTGGCCTGGATGAGAAAGAGATACTTGTGGTCTGTGTAACATGGTGAATGTTGGTGACATTTACTGATCAGAGGAAGCAATCCTAATTGTCAAAGCATTTAGGAAATTGTTCATAACTTTGTTAAATGAAACCAGAAACTTTTTGATTGTCATAAAATATGTTTCTGTTGTTTAGTTCAATTTATTTTGTTCTTGACTAGCTTAGAATATGGCTCTGTGATTTGTTGCTTGAATCACTGTCTTATATACATCCTCAAACGAACTTGTCCCTTCCTCCCCATACTCTGGAAAGATCCGAGCCCTGATTGTTCCAGCTCCCTGCTTACTCTTTACGTGAACATGTGTAACCTAGTGTGGCTGGAGAAAAATGCATCACGATGCTGACTGGTCCCACTTAAAATATGTGATTACAAACCTCATGTGCAGTCTCAGTACTTCCCGCAGTTCTGTTTCCCTAGGCTATTTCCTCTTCTATTCTCTGAAGCAACAGTTTTATAACTTCTTTTTTCTCATACTTTTGACATCCCATTCCTTTTTTCCTTCTTTCTCACTCTTACCTGGTAACTTTATTCCTTTCTTTGTCTCTTTCTTTCTTTCTCCTTCCCTTTCTCCCTCCTTGTCTCCCTACCTGTCGGGAGAATTTATACTACCTACTTACCTGCATTATACCTTGACTTTGCCTTACCTCCTTTTATAAGGAAAAACTGCCCCTGCTTCTGTTGGGCACCATATTCAAAGACTTTATAGTTACAGGTTTATAGTTACATGTGTTCTTGTTATCATCAAATTTTCCATCTTGATGGATTATTCCTCTCAACATACAAATGTGGGATTATATCTCTCATTTAAAGAAAAACTTCCCTAAGTTCTACATACCCTTCTAACTACTCACATTTTTCTGCGCAAAACTCCTTGAAAGAGTTCTCTCTATTTATTGTCTCCTCTTCCTCACCTTCTCCTCTCTCCAGTCTTGTCAGGCTTTTATCCTTAGGCCTTCAGTGAAACTACTCTGCCAACATCCCTGTCCTGTCAGAAGTTGTCAGTTCCCATTGCTCATCTTAGTCAAACCTCTCAGCATTTGTTCCAGTTGATCACTTTTTCCTTTCTTCATTTAGTTTCTAAATTCTTGCCCTTTCCTAGTCCCCCTCTCCTGCCCCCTAGCTTTTTATCCTCCTGTGAATGCCAGAGGCCTCAGAGCTTAAGCCTTAGAAACTCTTTTCTGTTTACATTTGCTGGACCATTTTAAAATGTGATTATGATTGTGGTAAAATGTATATAACATAAAATTTAGCATTTTAACCATTTTTAAGTGTACACTTTAGTAACATTAAGTACATTCACAGTCTTATAGAACCATCAGCACTTTATTTCCAGAACATTTTTATTACTCCAAACAGAAAGTGTAACTGGGCCAGTATTTTTTAAACCTTGTGAAATCAATTCAGTGGATTAAGACTAGGCAGTAAAAAGAAAATAATCAGATAGACTGAAGTAGAAAATAGGATGAATTACACATAATAAAGGTAAGTATTGGTTCATGAAGCTTTCATGTCAGGTAACATTTGTGTATGGAGTCACTATGTGAACTGAATTTCTTAGGGTCGTAGTCAGAAAGATTAGAAATCCCTAGTTTTCAATACCGTCTGTATGCTGATGATGCCCACATTAACTTATTTCCACTGAAAACCTACCCCTTAAACTGGATCTAATTACCTTCTGGATGTTTCCAGTTGGACGGTTTATAGTCTTCTCTAGCTTTTTGCCTCCAAAACATTCTGCTCTTTAACCTCTGCTCTGAAGCTTGTTTTTACTTTGTAATATGGATTATTCTCCCAGGGTAGATGCCAGTTTGCTAGTTTTGGTGTCGTAATTTGTTTCTTTGAAGGGATTTTTTAAGACCCATTTCTCTACTTTGTGAGGGTCTCTTTCGTGAGAACTAAATGGTATCTGTGGAACTAAGCAGGCATTTATAAACAAGCGGTATGTCAAAATAGACAGAAATGACTGAGTGAATACTTTTCAGCATTATTCTCTATGGTCTTCTGTGCTCAGAAGTGGAGAGGGGGAAACTGCTTTTGAGAGAAAGATGATGAATCTGATTTTGGATGTATTGAAACTGAGGTGTATGCTAGATATTTTTAAGTTAAGACAGGAAATATGTAATGGAATTATAATGAAATTATTTTCTGTAAATAAGTGATGAAATCAAGATGAAGAGAAAATAGAGGAAGGAAAATGAAGCCTAAGAGAAATTAGTTTTGCCAAATGTTCTGTGCTTTTGTGGATCCTGAATTTCATGACAGAAGCTGCAGATGAGGCAACCTCATCAGTGAGCAGCTCTGAAGATAGGAGTTGGAAGTCATCAGCATACATATTTTAATTGAAATCCAGAAAGTAGGTGAGATTTTCTGGGGAGAATGTCTAGGGAGGCAATTCTCTACCTCTAATGTACATTGGAGTCACCAGTGAGGCTTATTTATAATGATGGTTCCTGGAGTCTACCCCAGAAAACTTCTTACTGGAGGGCATTGGGGTGGGACTGAATAACCAGCAGGCTTAATGAGGGCCCAGGTGATTCTGACATAAGTAACTTGAGATATTTGGGGGTAAAATAATCAGGAGGCCAAGGAAGTCACTAAATGAGTTTCAAATGGATGTGTGTCAATATTACCTAAGATGATCCGTTGAGTACAGGAAGAAAATAGAGCTTTGACTTTTATGTATGTTTAAAAATGTATATTAGTATAGTAATCCATGTCCGTGATGTGTAAATAAATTCGTACAATTTAGTAGATGATGGATTTTAAAATCTGAACTTAGGTCTTGGTGCCTTGAAAGCCCTTGTTTGTTCCGCTGTGCTCTGTTGCCTCAGAGGTGAAGTGCTTCAGTAATTTTAGTGTTGGTTAGTGGCAGAGGATGAACTAGAACTTAAACTTACACTTTCCCAGTCCTGTCATTCCAGTGTTGTTTGCTGTTTTTAAGAAGGGGGAGAGAAGGCTGTGGAGTTAGGTAGAGAGGAACCTGTAAGCCACGTGAAAAGGTCAGTCCCTGCAGTGCCCTGTCTTGTCTTGTAAGTGTCCCTTTACCTGTTTCTTAAAGTCTAGAGGAAGCAGACCATCTCCATTCTCCATCTTTTGCTGTGAGGAGTGAGAGAAGCAGAGGAGCTTGTTCTTCTCCTACCCTACCCTCAAAAGGAAAAATTCATCATGCTTCTTTTGAAATGGGACTGACTGATATATTAACTATTGTATAGTTTTAAAATGTGAAATTCCTTGAGTTTGAGCAACAAATAGTTTGGGAGGTAAAATCACTCAGATTATCTACTGTGTCCAATATTAAACTTATCCCTTCCAAACCTCTTCATCCTGTTTGTCTTTATTTTGTCTAATACAGCCACTGGTTTTTGGCCTCCATGTCCTGCTAATCAGGAAGTCAGATCATTTCTTTTAAGTATATCTCACCCTTAGTAAATCCTTCCGCTTCCTTAGCTTTGTCCTTCATTTCTTACTTGCTATAAGTTTTGTTTTATAATGCCACAGGCAGAGTGATATGCCTGTGCTGTAAATTTTTCATCACTGTCCTATTTCAAATCCTCCAGGAGGGCTCAGCAATGCAGAAAAGATAAAGCTCAGTCTTGATGGCAGGGCACGTAGGGTCGTTCCTGATCTGGCAAAGCCTTACTGTTCTTCAGAAGTGAGCTCAAATGAGTCACTGATTCTGTGAAACTTCCGAGTTTATCTTAAGTTAGAGAGAATTCCATCAGTCCTTTATTTACATTGTGAGTGTCAGTATATGGTAGTTATATTATTTTCTAATTTTCTATTTAGACTATTAATATTTGATTTCTTGATAACCAAGACTGTACCTCCAAAACTCAATGGTATCCCTTCATTTAAGCTTGCCAACTAAGAGTAAATTGTTGGTTTTCTTTATTCTCTCAGTACCGATTTTATGGAGAACCTGTAATAAAAGCATGTATTGAAAATGGAACTAGCTGTATTGACATCTCTGGAGAACCTCAGGTATGTAAAATGAAAAGAGAACAGAATTAATAATACAACTTCTGTTCACATGAAAAATGGTGCAATTTTGCGGACATATTTTAGAAGGTAATGATTCCTCCCTAGCATTTAAAGATGGTATTTCAATAAAAGCTTGAAGGAGAGCATAGCTTCATATTTTCTTAATTTGTTCCCAACAGCCTGATTTCTTTCAAAGCCTTTGTGTATAGTATGTGTTGATTTATATAACTACTGCATGCTGTAAACAGAATTAATTAAAACTTGCTCAGAGTCATACAACCATTAAGTTGAAAAGCTAGGACTTGAATTGAGGTTTGCCTGACTGCAGGGAGTGGAGTATTCGAAGAACAAAGCTACACTAGTTCCTTTATAACTATAATCTCCTATGCTCCTAGAATCTCAGTCCTGTCATCAGTGGCCAGTATAGTGTATACATACTTAGAGCTTACCAGTTGGTGATACTGGAAAGTGCTGAGAAAGTGTAAATTACCAAGACTGATGCAAGAAGTCAGAAGCAGGAATGTAAGAAAAACTGACTCTTACTTAAAATATTCTAGAACAAAGAAAATGGTGAAAAGCTTCCAAGTTATCTTGTAAAATACTATGAATGTGGTATCAAAACCTAATAGTGATCCAGAAAGTGTGTACACCGAAAATGCAAATTTAAGTAACTCAGTTTAAAAAAAGGGCAAGGGAGGAAACGAGGCAAATCTCCTGTGCAAAAGAATTCCGTGTAATTCACGTAGCTTCTGTGCCCTCAAGGAGGGTAAACATAACACCTGCCTTCTTATGTGTGGGCTGCACACAGTCACTTCCTTCCAGTGTATGGAAAAGACAAGCTTTACAGTGGAGAAGCTGGAGAACACTAGCTCAGCCAGGTATTCAGGGTCAACATCAACAGTGATAAATTATGTTGATAGTATATACTCTCTTCTTTTAATTGAAGTACAGCTAATTTACAATATGGTGTTAGTTTCAGACGTATAACAAAGTGTTTCAGCTATATGTATTTTCAGATCCTTTTCCATTATAGGATATAGTTCCCTGTGCTATAGAGTAAATCCTTACTGTTTATCTATTTTATATTAGTGATATATCTTTTAACCCCATACTCCTAATTCATCCCTCTCTCCCACCCTCCCTCCTGCTTTGGTAACCATATATTTGTGAGATAGTATGTACTGTTGATATGACATCATGAAATGGCATTTTACTCCTGTGATCTTCCTCCCCAAAACCTATAACCTCACTATAGTAATGAGAAAATCATGAAATAAATTCCAATAGAGGGACATTCTACCAAGTACCTGGGCAGTACTGTAAAGGTCATAAAAAGCTAGAAAAGTCTGAGAAACCGTCACAGCCAGAGGAACCTAAGAAGACATGACCGCTAAATGTAGAACAGTATCTCGAATGAGATCCTGGATAGAAGGAGGACATTAGGTGAAAGCAAAGGAAATCTGAACAAAGTATAGACTTCAGTTAGTAATAATGTATCAAGATTGGTTCTTTAATTATAACACATTAATGTGTAAGATGAAATGATAGGGTTAGCTGAGTACAGAGTGCCTAGGAACACTCCTCTACTCAATTATTTCCCTGTAAATCTAAAATTGTTTTAAAAAAGTAATTATTGAAAAACAGGTAAAAGGATTTGAACAGACGTTATTATCTTCTTGCATCCCCTCCTTTCTGACCATTCTTATCTTTCTGTTACATATGTGCACAGATATATGTTTGTAATGATGTTCATCAGGAAGATGTGATTTGGGATAGCTTTGTTTGGCGTTCTTTGTATATTTTTATATTAATTTTTCGTAATAGCAATTACTTTTACATTTAAAAATAGTTCTAAAAAATGAATTAATTCAGATCAGCATATCTCTCACCTGGAACAGAGTAGGTATGTTTGCTGAATAAGTGCTGACTATTTTCACAGTTAATGTTTTGCTGCAGAGGCATCTTAGCGTTTTCACAGTTTAATTGCTTTGTTTTTTAAATTGTTTAAATTTGCTTTTTAATTGCTTTGTTCTTTATTATTGATCTAGATGTTTCTATGTAGGTCTGATTTAGATCTTTTGTCTTGAATCTTTAGTTTCTGGAACTAATGTATTGGAAGTATCATGAGAAAGCTGCAGAAAAGGGGGTTTATATCATTGGAAGCAGTGGCTTTGACTCCATTCCAGCAGATCTGGGAGTAATATATACCAGAGATAAAATGAATGGTAATTATTGATCAATAAGCAATAATGGAATTTAAAATAGAATAATTTCATGTTGGTAATTGTGATGAACTCAAATCTACTTGGGAAAAGAAACATAATTATTAATGGGTAATATTAAAACACATACTTTGTTTTAATATAACTCTGCATGTTAGAAAATGCTACTGACACTATTGGTTTTTGAGGTATGGATAGTACTATAAGTGTTCTAAAAGAAGGAATTCTCCATTTTTTGAATCTAGTTATGGTTATAGTTGTGGAAATTTAGTTGTGGAAAAATCTTTTAGCAAGCATTATAAATTCAAACTTGCTTTGTTTAGGAATTATTATATCTTAAAGTATCATACTAAATTGAAAAGTTTTAATTTTTTAATGAACGAAGCTAGGAAGTATTGAACAAAGTTTTTGATGTCTTTTTTTTTTTAGCTCATGTATAAAAATGGAGACAATAAGAATGGGAAAAATTACTAATGTAGTAAAACAATGGAAGTTACTAATGTCATACATATACAAAAAAATCCTTTTAGAAGATGATCTGAAGCCCATAAATCCAGTTCTGTATAAACCATTCTAGAGCTTAAAAAGATGGAATGTGTTCCAGTTTATGTTAGAAAGGTAGCTTTGAAACCGAAGCTCAACACATGTAATGCACATGTGTACCATTTACTGATTTTAGATTTTTAGAAATTGAGGAATAGAATATTTTCTTAACATAGTGAATGTCAGAAAGCAGCAGCTAACATCATACTTAATAATGAAACACTAGAACCATTCCTAATAAAGAAAAGGGCATGAATTGAGCGTCTTTAAAATACTTAGTCTTCCAACCCATGGATCTAGTATATTTACATTTATTAAAAAACTTACTAAAAATCTTCATTTACTAAAAAAGCTTGGATTGTTTTTCATGATGTTCCTACATGTTTCCCATTGAGGTTATTCTTAAATATTTAGTAGTTGTTATTTTGGATAGGTCCTTTTTTACTTTTAAAGGAGAAATACTACTTTGAGATTTGTTTTAAAACTTTTTCTCAATACTGAAACCAAGGAGTCAGCATTTTAGCAAATACCCCAACTAATTGTTAATTCACGTGGTTCACATTTTATTACATACATACATATTAGGTGGTGCATGTTCTTCCTGTGCGTAGGGTTAGATCACAGAGCCATATATTCAGGCCACATTCTCTTAACTCTCAGAATCCTCTCCAGTGAGCTAGACTTTAATGATCTATTTTTGGTTGTGTCAGATATTTTAAAGTTGCTCAATTCATGCCCTTCTCTTTATTAGGAATGTTTCCATTGTTTCATTAGTAAGTATGATGTTGGCTACTGCTTTCATTGTGTTAAGAAAGATGTTTATGTGGCTTTAGTTCTTCTCTGGTGTAACATCGTCGTGGATGACATAGTTATTCATTACCTTACTCATTGTCAGCTTTCAAAGGCCTCATGCTTTAATTTTCTCTTGGAATTAAAACTGGGAATACTGTCTCTTAAGAAATAGATGTATTTCATTTTATCACGTTTTGAGAATTCGCTAGCCCATTATGTTTTTCTTTTGCCTTACTGCTCTCAATAAGCTCAAAGACTAATTAAATTCTTAACCACTCTACGTGTATGTTAGTCCTCATGGTTAATATAATTGATTTCTCCTCTTTTTTCCTGGCTTTGGTTTTCTACTTTTATTTTTACTGTCTACATTTTTATCTCAATTAAACAGCCTTACTTTCAGTATTTAATAAGCCATCACAAAGGCCCACTTTGGTAGGGTTTCTGTACATTTATTATGCTGCTAAGTCACTTCAGTCGTGTCCAACTCTCTGCGACCCCATAGATGGCAGCCCACTAGGCTTCCCCATCCCTGGGATTCTCCAGGCAAGAACACTGGAGTGGGTTGCCATTTCCTTCTCCAATGCATGAAAGTGAAAAGTGAAAGTGAGGTCGCTCAGTCCTGTCCAACTCTTAGCGACCCTATGGACTGCAGGCCACCAGACTCCTCTGTCCATGGTATTTTCCAGGCAAGAGTACTGGAGTGGGGTGCCATTGCCTTCTCCAACATTTATTATAAGTCACTACTAATGAGCCTTCTTAAAAGCTTTCATATTGGAAAATGGAAAAATTCCCATAGGTGTAGTTTTGAGAACTGGTGGGCTTCCAGAATGAATGAGCTAAATTGTTGCCTTACTGGAAGAGATTTTTTGCAGTGTCAGTTTGACTGCTAGAAAACATTTTGTCTGTACCAGCAGTTAGTTTATGTTAAAGTACTTTTTTTCTGATAATTTTTCTGGCTTTAGCTGCTGCTTAAATCTGTTTACAGTAACCTAATAATACTGTTATAGCACAGATTTTCCTGATTATATCAGTTATAAGCTTAATAAAAATGTTTCCTAAATGAATAGGTATAGCTTATTATTATTTGTCCTGGGTTAATAGATTTTTATTTGATTTTACTTTTACCATTTTCCTCCTCTTTTAGGTACACTGACTGCTGTGGAAAGTTTCCTGACCATATGTTCAGGACCTGAGGTTAGTTTTCGTCTGTCACATGTTTTCTATGTTAATATGAAAAAACATTTTGGAAATGATACGTGCCTGTTAAAAAGATTTAGAGTAATTAAATTGTATACACAATTGTAATTTTTAGTGCATGAAAGTCACTATATTTAATTTTTAAAATTAAAGATTGCTGAGAATTATTTTGACTTAAGATAGAATTTATTTAAAACAGTTGCACAATTCATTATATTAGAATGAGCTATCTTCATCCGAACACTAAGCATTTGTCATTGTTATGTGGTGAAATGTTGTTACCCTAGAAAATTATCACCGTAGTGCAAATCAGTGCATTTTTGTTATGTGCCTAACTTAGAGTTGGATGCTCTTGTGACCATATAGGAAATATATGATGTAAATGTAATCTTACTGAATTTATGGTCTATTTGGGAACATAAGATAATTGCATTTTGGGGATAGGACCATGTTTTGTGGTAGTACTTTTATTGCCAATAGTACCTAACCCAATTCTGTGTCTATACTTGAGGCTTCATAAATATTTGTTCTCTTTAAAACAAATGCTCAGTATTTCAGGTGTTGTGTAATGCAAGTATATGTAATAGTGCAAGATAGTGTGACGTGTAAAGGAACAACATGCAAACCCTTAAAGAGGTAATAACTTAGACTAGCAGGAGACAAGAATCGTTATCAAAGAGGTCAGGTGAAATACTGAGGGATTCTGAGACTGGGGAATACATCTACCTGGGAGGCCAGAAATCGTGGAGTTTTTGGAGAAGCTGGGATATGGACTGAATTCTAAAGGCTGGTGTGAGGAGGTATAGATAAGGGAGAGGAGACAGTTTAATCAAGATGTGACTGTGGGATGGTGTGGTGGACGTTTTAAGTAATGGTCTGTTCCTTTGGATTATGGGTTCAGATTGGTGAACACAAAGAACTCTGTAAAACATGTTAAAATTTGTGTTACAAATAATATCTGCTAGAGTATCACAGGGAAGGGAAGTGATAGTGGGACTGAGTAATTTGAGAGTGCCTCATAAAGGCCTAATTAAGTTGAACCTTGAAAAGTGAATAGCATTTGGAAGATGAGAGGCAGCAACCTAAAACAAAACCACAGAAATGAGAATGAAAGACATGCTTGGAACTCTGGGGAACATGAGTTACAGAAAGCCAACTCAGCCTGGTTTAAACAAAACAGGAAAGAATTTACTGATTCTTGTAACCAAATGTCTGCAGGTAAACAGTGTGGCTGGATCTGGATGTTCTGGATGTTATCAGAACTCATCTTTACCCCTTGTCCTCTTCATGTCTCTTCAGTAATTCTGTATTCCTCAGTGTAGGCTCTCACCATGGTGGGGAAGTGCTGGCGGCCGCAGATACACATTGTACTTAAGGTTCATGATCTCCCAGAAACAGCTGGCAGAGTTTGAGTATGCAAAATTAGGGAAGATTACTCAAGTATTGGGTTATTTGGTCATTCTTGAGCCAAACAGTGAGACCTGGGGTATAATGGAGTACTCAGCCCACAGAGAAGGCAGTGGCAACCCACTCCAGTACTCTTGCCTGGAAAATCCCATGGACAGAGGAGCCTGGTAGGCTGCAGTCCATGGGCTCGCAAAGAGTCAGACACGATGGAGCGACTGCACTTTCACTTTTCACTTTCATGCATTGGAGAAGGAAATGGCAACCCACTCCAGTGTTCTTGCCTGGAGAATCCCAGGGACGGGGGAGCCTGGTGGGCTGCCGTCTATGAGGTCGCACAGAGTCGGACATGACTGAAGCGACTTAGCAGCAGCAGATAGCTCAGGCCTGGGTCATGGGCCTCTGGAGGGGGAATCATAGGGCCAAGCCCTTCTGAACACCATGGAATAAATTCCAAATAGGAAAGAGAGTTTTGTAAGTAGAAGACAGGGTAGCAGAATTAAAAATTCAATGCAGGGAACCAGTGTAGAACTGACAAAAACAGATGTCCACTACAGGGAGATAATGAGAAAATAATTAGAGCTAAAAAGCAGAGGCTTCTTGAAAGAGCAGCAGGAGATGATCTGTAACACAAAATGATAATACTGTTTCCTTCATATAATTGTTATGAAGATGAAATTAGTCAATGAATATAAATCAGAACAGTGGTTGGCAGTTAATAATCACTCAATAAATATTAAGTCCTGTTTTTATAAGAACTCTAAGTTGGGGCTTGATCAGGACCAAAGATTTGAAAACATCATATTCAATGCAGCTCCTTCTCACTCCCCTTAAAGCAAAATATGGAGCCTTAATTTCCCAAGGATGGACAAAGATAACTCCCTTGAAGAAGCATCCCTTGGCCCAGAATTGGTTTCCTCCTGCTGCTTCTCCCGCTTTTCCCCTTAAGCTTTATTACTTTACATAAAAATTGAATCACAGACAGTGCATTGGATCACAAAGCAAGACTCAAAGAATTTCAGAGGATTGAAATCATATTCTCAAGACAGTGCTGTCTAGTACATCTTCCCACGATGATGCAGGTTTTCCATATATGCTATATAACGACTTCCATACCTCCAGTACAGGTGTCAGCCCACAGCCTGCTCTTATATGGCTGCAAGCTAAGAATAATTCTAATATATTTAAAGAGCTATAATGGAAAACGAAGAATGTGTAGCAGAGACCATATGTGGCCTACACAACCCAAAATACTTAGTTTGACCTTTTACAGAAATAGCGTGCCAGTCGCTGTTTTAGAGTATGTTTCAGGCTATAATACTATTACAGTCTAGAAATTGTACACTAGAAATCAGTGAAGAGATAACAAGAATTCAGTCTCTTCACTTCTTACAGGTTTTTAGGATTTTGCATATACTCCCAAGTCAGTTTTGGTAGTTTGTGTCTGTGTTAGTTTCCTAGGACTGCCATAATAAAGTACCACCAACTGGGTTGCTTAAACAAGGGAAACAGTGCTTCAGGCAGAAGTCTAGACCTAGCTAGCAGTCTGATCTAGCTAGAAAGCTGGACGTCCATGATCAAGATGCTGGCGGGCTTGGTTTCTTCCGAGGACTGAGGGAGCCCCAGGCTTTCGCCTAGCTTCGGGTGCTCGCTGGCGCTCTTTGGTGTCCTCTGTTTCTAGAGGCATCACTCAGACCTCTTTTTCATCTTCACATGATGTCTGTGCGTGTCCAGATCTCTCCTTTGTATAAGGACACCAGTAATTTTGGGTTGGGGGTCCACCTCCTCCAGTATGACCTCAACTTAACTAGTTAAATCTGCAACAGCCATATTTCCAAATAAGGCACATTCTGAGGTGCTGAGGGTTAGGCCTTCAACATACAGATTTGCGGCAGGGACACAATTTGATCCATAACAGTATCTTTCTAAGAATTTGTTCATTTCATCTAGGTTATCTAATTTGTTTGGCATACAACTGTTCACAGTATTTCCTTATACTCCTTTTTCTTTCTGTAAGATTGGTAATGCCACTTCTTTCATTCCTGATTTTAGTAATTTGAGCCCTTTCCCTCTCTCTCTCTCTCTGTCTGTCAGTCCAGCTAAAGGTTTCTCAGTGTGATGGATTTCTTTAAAGAACCGGCTTTGGTTTCATTGACTTTATTGTTTTTCTTTTCTTTGTTTATTTCCACTCGAGTCTTTATTATTGCTAGAAGACTAGAATAGAAAGCAGAAATATAAAAATCAGTTGCATTTCTATATACCAGCCACAGTTAGAAAATGAATTGTTTTGAAAAAGAAACCATTTATAGTAGCATTAAAAAATCAAGAACTTTAGAGGACTTCCCTGATGGTCCAGTGGTCAAGAAACTGTCTCCCAATGCAGGGGACGTGGGTTCAATTCCTGGTTGGGGAACTGAGATCCCACATGACTGACACAGGGCAACTGAGCCCATGCATAGCAACTACTGAGGCTGTGTGCTCTAGAGCTCGGCCCCCACAACAAGGAAGCCCGCACACCACAACTTGAGAAGCCTGTGTACTGCAGCGAAGAACCACTGCAGCCAAAACTTTTAAAACATTAAAATAATCAAATACTTAAGAATAAGTGATACAAAATGTATCAGAGTTCTATGAAGAAAACTATGAAATGTTATTGAGTGACCTTAAAGAAGGCAAGGAAATATGAGAATCCACCATATTCATGGATTTGACTACTCGATTTTATTAAGATGTCAGTTTTCCTTCAATTGATTTATAATCCCATATAATTCCAATCAAAATCCCAAACAGGTTTTTTTTTTTTTTTTTGGCTTGTTTTCTTTTAATGTGCAGCTTGACAAACTAGTTCTAAAATGTGTATGAAAATGCAGAGGGCTAAAAATAGGCAACACTTTCTTAAAGGAGAATAAGGTAGAACAATGCTCTTGAATATCAAGTCAGAGTGTAATATTGGCAGGGACATAGCAATAGGTCAACAGAACAGTATTCAGTATTTGTATGCATTACAAAATGATCACCACTAGTTAATATCTATCACCACACTTAGTTAAAATTTTTTTTCTTGTGATGAAAACTTATAAAATTTCTCTAAGCAAATTTCTAATATGCTATATAGTATTTTTATATACATTTAAAATTTTTAAATTGAGTATTTTTTAATCAAAGACACCATTAAGAAAATGTTAAGGTCAGCTGCAGAGTAAAAAGGTATTTCTAACACATGATAAATCCTGACATCACAGTTTTGAACAAAAGAAGCAAAACTCAAGAAATGTACACTATATGATTCCATTTCTATAAAATTTAGAAACAGGCAAAATTTACTACACTGTCTAGAAATGAATTCTTAGGTGGTAAAACTAAAAAAAAAAAAAGGAATTTTTCTTGATTATCACAAAGGCAGGAAAGGAGGGCTTTCTGGGCTTAAATAGATGTTAGCCTCATAATTACATTAAATTATGCTTTTATGTTCTGTGCACTTTTCTATTTTTTAGCAAAATAAAGGGTTTTTTAAATGAGATGTAATTTTTGTCTTTTTAATGGCTTATTTGTATAAGAAGATACTCTTAGGTTTTTTAAAAATCCGTTTTCCCCTGATTTTAAGAAATCTTTGCAAATAGGTCAAATTGGCTAGGCGCAGATTGAGAATAGTTTCGCAAATTAAACTCGGAAGATTTTTAGCTCTGTTTCAGTTTTAGCAAAACAGAAGTGATTAATCTGTAACAAAATGGAAGTTAGATTGGTATCTCTCTACCTTTCAGTTTCATCAAAGCTATTATGTGAAAACATGAATCTTCTGATGGTTTTATTATTTCTTTTTTCCTGCTTAAAGCAATCAGTGATAGTTAAGTGAAAATGATGAAGTGAAACTCACTGGCTTGTTAAAAAAAATATAAATAATGGTAGGAGGAAAGAAGAAAGGACATGTTGTAAATATGTAGTATGTAAAAAGGTGTAAACAGTGAATATGATTGTACTAATGAATGTTACTGCTGCCTATCTGGTCATAAAAATTCATCTCAAGATTATTGAATTAGAGATTATGCCTTGCTCAAATAAGATGAAATGTTCTTTGTATCAATTATAAATGACTTGGTTTTACATTTTAGTAATTATCCCTTAAGACATATTTCTTAATATTTTAATATTTTTGAGTGTAGTTGATTTACAGTGTTGTATGAGTTTACATGTTTCTTTAACTCTTGAATTATTTTGTTAGGGGTTGTCCATTCATGATGGTACCTGGAAGTCAGCAGTTTATGGTTTTGGAGATAAGAGTAATTTGAAAAAACTACGAAATGAGTCAGATATGAAGCCTGTCCCAATTGTTGGACCAAAATTGAAAAGAAGGTATATTATCACAAAATCTGCTCTTTAAGCATATTACTGTTTATCTGACTGTTAATAACATATGCTATTAAAAAAGCCTGGAGACTTTTATAGTGAGTTCACTGTTATTTTCAAAGATAAATAAAATATAATTAATATGTTACACTAAGTTTAACTACTTCATATATAATAATACGTTTGGATTCTGGGAAAAATTAGTTTTATGACTCTTCACCATCAGTATCAAAATTAAACATCAGTTAAATTTTATGTAATAAAAATGTGATGATCTTATGTATATTAATAAATATATTAATAGTGTTTATATGTGAGAACCCTGAACTCAGAGTTTGGCTATTGAAATGAGTGTTCTTGTTATTGTTATCTGGGGAAATTGTTGGGGTACAGAACATGGTTAGATTATGTATGTGTTAAGTGCCCATGGTATGAAGAATACTAGTGTTCTAACTTGTCACTTTGGAGAAAGCAACGGCACCCCACTCCAGTACTCTTGCCTGGAAAATCCCGTGGATGGAGGAGCCTGGTGAGCTGCAGTCCATGGGGTCGCTAAGAGTCAGACATGTCTGAGCAACTTCACTTTCACTTTTCACTTCCATGCATTGGAGAAGGAAATGGCAACCCACTCCAGTGTTCTTGCCTGGAGAATCCCAGGGACGGGGGAGCCTGGTGGGCTGCTGTCTGTGGGGTCGCACAGAGTCGGACACAACTGAAGTGACTTAGCAGCAGCAGCAGCAACTTGTCACTTATTTGGGTGCAAGTGTAAAGAACAAAGGACAAATACTAAAGTAAGTTTTAACTAAGAGCAGATCTGCCATCATTACTGTTATCATTAATTGCCTCAGCAAGAGTTAAAGTTTTTATTCAGAAATTTACCAGTTAAAGTTGTGGTCACTGTGAATGGAAAAGATGGAACATGGGTCTGTCTTGCAGGTGGCCAATTTCTTACTGCAGAGAACTCAGCAGTTATTCCATTCCTTTCTTGGGAGCAGATGTGTCTGTTGTGAAGCGGACTCAGCGTTACTTGCATGAAAATTTAGAGCAGTCACCTGTAAGTGTATATGATTTATTTTTTAATAAAGAGTATTCTAGTTTGTTTCAGTTCTTCTATCAGTTTAATGTAGGATTTTTATGTTTATAAATCCAAAAAAAGAAAGAGTTGAATAGTGAAGGTTTCGGTTTCTGGGAGCATAAAGAATTAGTAGTGTAGAGCATTTTGCATTTTATGGGGGTGGTAATAGCTTCCTCACACAATTCAGATCTGACCTGTATATGTTTTTTACTTGAGACAGTAGAAGCAAGTTCAGTGCAGGAAATCCTGGTGTTGTAAGCACCCACAGTCCTGTTGAGAGTTTGAGCTGCTAGAATACTTTCTGTTGCTTATGGAGGTGTCTGGGTTCTTCTCTCTTCTGTCCTTTCTACCTCTGGAGTCCCATCCTACTCCACTGGTGAGAGAAGTCATTATTCCCACTGCCAAGACTTGAAGAGGAAACTATTTCAAGTTAAAAAAGAATTTCTTAAACAGGTTGTAAGTGGAGTATACATTCTATAATGTATAATTGTTAAACTCAGGTATATGATTATGAATATTTCATATTATATTCAAGGAAGGGGAGCTAATTATTGTTTACAACAATTCCCTTTAAAAAATGTCCCTCTAGTGTCTGTTTTCTGAACAAGCTTTTAGAACATAACACATTCATAAAGTGAAAACTGCTTTCATTTGATATTTCTGACTATAGAGTAAGTTATTAGTAGCTAACATTTTTGTATTACTTGGTCTAAGAAAGGCATAACATCCTGATTTTATATTCTTCATCTAGGTTCAGTATGCTGCTTATGTTACTGTGGGAGGCATCACTTCTGTTATTAAGCTGATGTTTGCTGGACTCTTCTTTTTATTCTTTGTGAGGTTTGGCATTGGAAGGCAACTTCTCATAAAAGTAAGTTTTTTATGAAATTAAACCTATAGAAGTATTTTCTATGAATTTAAAAAATATGACTAAAGGTTTTGTTTTTTTCCCCTTTAGTTCCCATGGCTCTTCTCCTTTGGTTATTTTTCAAAACAAGGTCCAACACAAAAACAGGTAACCCTTTCCTTTGTATCCAGGTCTCTCAAATAATATTTTTCTTTTTACTTTTCCTCAGTGCAGTGATGATAATAGCTAAGACTTGATGAAGCACTTACTTTGTTTCAGACATCCTTATGTTCTTTATATACATTAGATTAGTCAATCTTTTCAAACACTCCTTGAGGGAGGTGTTATATCCATTTATAAATGAGGAAAATAAGTAACAGAGAGGCTAAGAAATTTGCCAAAGTCCTGTAGTAAGTAGATGGGCAGGCTAGAATGAGAACTGAGCTGTTTGGCTCCAGAAATTGTGTTCTCTTTGCATCATGGAAATTTCAGATTTTTTTACTCTTCAATTTTACTCCTTCATTGTCTCATCCTTTTTACCTCCTCTGTCCCCCTCTCCCAAGCGTACTTCCTTTTTCCTCTTTCACACACCCTGGATTCCCATGGTAGATAAACTGAATTGTCACCTGTCCAATATCCTCAATACGACTGCTTTAGGCACTTAAAATATAACGTGTAAAATCTGAACTTCTTTCCACCAAACCCTCTTCTTCCTTCTTGTTTCCCATCTCAGTTGGTGGCACTATCATCTGCCCAATCAAGAATGCAGGCGCCACTCTAGATTTGTCTCCAAATCCATCACAACTACCTTAGTTCCTTCTCCCTTCTCTCCTGGCTCCCTTCTCCGCCACTTCCTTCTAATTGTGGTAAAATTAAAATACACATGACACAAAATTTCCCATCTTAACCATTTTCGTTCATCAGGGATACAGAGGGCTGATTGTATATACCCTGTTTTGCTTATCCACTCATCTGTGCATTGACATTTGTATTACTTCTGTCTTTTGTCTATTTTGAATAATGCTTTTATGAAATTGAGTGTGCATTAACATCACTGAAGAGCTTTCAAAAAGTCCAGTGCCCAAGCCACATTCTACACCAATCAAACCTGAATCTCTGATCATCTGTTTTGGGTTCTCTCCCAAAGTTGAGATCTCTGCTATGAGGCCTCACTTCACACCTACTGAATCAGAATATCCAAATGCCAGGGTCAAAACATATATTTGAAAAAAGTTCCCTGAGTGATTCTGATATACAAAGTCCCAGGTGTAAAAGTCATTTGCCAAAGCAGTAAATCAGGGAAGTATTTTTTAGAGAAGGTGATAACAGGGTCAGATTTAATTGTTTATTGAAGTGTAGTTGATTTACAATATTGTTTCGGTTTCAGGTATACGGCAAAGTAACTTAGTTATACATATATTTTTTTCACGTTATTTTCCATTATAGGTTATTACCAGGTATTGGATGTAGTTCCTTCTGTTATACCGTAAATCCATGTTGCTGATCTATTCTGTGTATAGCAGTTTGTAGTTGTTAAACCCCTACTCTTCATTTATCTGCCCCCCTTTCCTCTTTGGTAATAGTAAATTTGTTTTCTATGTCTGAATTTGTTTATATTTTGTATCAGTTTTTAAATTCTACACATAAATGATATCATATCATATTTGCCTTTCTCTGTTTGACTCATTTCACTTAGTATGGTATTCTCTAGGTCCATCTGTGTTGCTTCAAACAGCAATATTTCATTCTTTTTTTATAACAGTAATATTTCATTGTATATATACATATTAGGGGCTTTCCTCATAGCTCAGTCGGTAAAGAATCTGCCTGCAGTGCAGGAGACCCAGGTTCATTTTCTGGGTCAGGAAGATCCCCTGGAGAAGGAATTGGCAGTGCACTCCAGTATCCTTGCCTGGAAAATCCTATGAACAGAGGAGCCTGGCGGGCTACAGTCCATGGAGTCACAAGAGTCGGACACGGCTTAGCAGCTAAACCACCACCACCACCACCATCACCGTACATATCACATCTCCTTAAACCAGTTGTCTGTTGATGAGCACTTGGATTGTTTCCTTGGCTATTATAAATAGGGCTGCTATGAACATTGGCATGCATTTATCTTTTGAATTAAAGTTTTCCTTTTTTTTGGACATATGGCCAGGAGTGGGATTGCTGGATCATATGGTAGCTCTGCTTTTAGTTTTTTTAAGGAACCTCCATCCTGTTTTCTATGGTGGCTGTACCCATTTACGTTCTCACCAATGAGAGAACATACAGTATTTATCTTTGTCTTACTTTACGTGAAGTCCATCCATGTCATCACTGGTGGCAGGATTTCATTCTTTCTTATGGCTGAATAATATCCTGTGTGTGTGTGTGTGTGTGTGTATCACTACATTTTCTTTGCACATCAGTGGACATTTAGGTTTTTTCCGTGTCTCAGCTATTGTAAATAACGCTGCGGTGAATGTGGGGGTACAGATATTTTTTCAAATTAGTGTTTTGGTTTGCTTCAAATAAATATCTGAAAGTGGACTTGCTGGATTGTATGATTTGCATTTCCCTGCTGATTACTGATACTGAGCCTGTTTTGTTAGTCACCTGTATGTATTTTTTGGAAAGTGTCTATTCAGGCCCATTTTTAATCAGATTGTTTGGTTGAGTTGTATGTATTTTTGTATATTTTAAGTATTAACTCTTTATTGGATACATTTTTTGCAAATATCTTCTTCCATTCAGTAGGCAGTCTTTTTGTTTTGTTGATAGTTTCACTGTGCAAAATTCAGCTTAATGTAGTTCCACTTGTTTATTTTTCCTTTTGTTTCTCCCAAGAAGACATCCAGTAAAATACTAAGACTGGTGTCAAAGAGCATACTACCTATGTTTTCCTCTCAGGAGTTTTGTGGTTTCAAGTCTTACATTTAAGTTCTTAATCCACTTTGAGTTTATTTTTCTATATGTTGTGAAACAGTAGTCCAGTTTGATTTTTTTTGCATGAGGCTGTCCAATTTTCCCAGCACAGTGTATTAAAGAGACTGTCTTTCCTGTTGTATGTTCATGCCTCCTCTGTTGTAGGTTAATTGAACATGTAAGTGTGGGATTATCTCTGAGCTCTCTATTCTGTTCCATTGATCTATGTGTCTGTTTTTTTTTGTACCAGTACCATACTGGTTTTGGGGTTTTTTTGGCCATGCTGCACAGCTTACAGGATCTTAGTTCCCCAGCCATAGATTGAACCCATGCTTCCTGCAATGGAAGCATGGCATCCTAACCGCTGTACCACCGGGGAGTTCTCAGTACCGTACTCTTTTGATTAACGTACTTTTGTACTGAAATTTGAAATTATAGGTGATGATGCTTCCAGCTTTGTTATTCTTTCTCAGGATTACTTTGACTCTTTGAGGTCTTTTGACTTCAAATTTAAGAATTATTTGGTCTCATTCTGTGAAAAATGCCATTGGTATTTTGATAGGTATTGCATTGACTGTGTAGATTTTCTTGGGTAGTATTGTCATTTTAACAATGTTAGTTCTTACAATCCAAGAGCATGGTATATTTTTCTATGTGTCATCTTCAGTTTCTTTCATTAGTGTTATAGTTTCTCGAGCACAAGTATTTTACATCCTTGATTAGATTTATTTCTTGGTATTATTCCTTTTGATTGTAAATAAGATTGTTTTCTTAATTTCTCTTTCTGATTGTTGTTAGTATATAGAAATGCAATAAATTTCTGTATGTTAACTTTGCATTTATATCCTGCAACTTTACTGAGTTCATTTATTAGTTTTAATAGTTTTTTTGTGGGATCTTTAGGATATTCTATATGTAATACCATGACCTCTGCATACAGTGACAATTTTACTTCTTAGTTTCCAATTTAGATTCCTTGTATTCTGTTTCTTGTCTGATGGTTTTGACTAGGACTGCCAAATACTACGTTGAATAGAAGTGGCAAGAGTGGGTGCTCTTGTCTTGTTTCTGATCTTAGAAGAAAAGCTTTCAGAAAAGCTCTCAACTTTTCACCGTTGAGTATGCTGTTGGCTATGGGTTTGTCATATATGGTCTTTATTATGTTGAAATATGTCCCCTCTATATACACACTTTGTTGAGACTTTTTATTATAAATGGATGTTGAATTTTATCAAGTGCTTTTCCTGTGTTTGAGATGATTATATGATTTTTATCCTTTATTTTGTTAATGTGGAATATCACACTGACTTATTTGTGGATGTTGAACATGTTTGCATCCCTAAACTAAATCCCACTTAAGTATAGTATGTGCTGTGCTGTGCTGTGCAGTCACTTCAGTTGTGTCCAACTCTTTGCGACCCTATGGACGGTAGCCCACCAGGCTCCTCTGTCCATGGGATTCTCCAGGCAAGAATACTGGAATGGGTTGCCATGCCCTCCTCCAGGGGACCTTCCTGACCCAGGGATCGAACCCATGTCTTTTATACCTCCTGCATTGGCAGGCGGGTTCTTTACCACTAGCATGACAGCCAGATCTTAATTATAGCTTATGGTCCATTCAATGTATTGTTGAATTCAGTTTGGTAATATTTTGCTGAGGACTTGGCACAGGAAGCTGAGGCTTCCCTGGTGTTTCAGTTGGTAAAGAATCCCCCTTCAGTGCAGGAGACCTGGGTTCAGTTCCTGGGTTGGGAAGATCCCCTGGAGAAGGGAACAGCTACCCACTTCAGTATTCTGGCCTAGAGAATTCCATGAACAGAGGAGCCTGGCAGGCTACAGTCCATGGGGTCGCAAAGAGTTGGATACAACTGACTCACTTTCACTTTCATTTTGCACTTATATTTATCAGAGATATGGGCTGTAATTTTCATTTCTTGTAGCCACCTTGTCTGGTTTTGCCTTTAAATAATGATTTATCCTTTCTGGTACCTACTTTACTTTTCTTTGTAATAAACTTCTCTATTAGAAGGTATGTTTGCTGTGAGGACACACAATTCAAGACCCTGGCCTCCTGCTCAGTAAATTTAATAGTGCCCTCCACTAAGCTAACCCTGGACTTCTAATTCACGCTTCATATTGTTACTAGATCTCATGTGTGTGTGTACACACACACACACAGTCTTCCCCCCTCCCCTAAACTAAGCTCTAGAAATGCCGTATATTTTATTTTATAAGTACTTTATGTCTCAGGGCCTAATGTAATGTCTGACACTTAGTTTATACTTAATAAAAATTTGTTCACCATGGCTTTGTTACTTTGTTTCTAAGTTTAGTGATTATGACAGATGCTTGGATAAATCTTCTATAATTTAATTTTGAATCAAATTTTCATACTTCTAAATGGAGCAGTTTTGTGTCTATATCCTAGGCCCATATTACCATTACTTGCTGATTATTTTTGTCTTCTTACCTCAAATGTATCTAAAGCCAGAGTAACATATTCTGTCCTGAAATAAACACCACCTCCAGCTTTTCCTCTGAAACTGCCTGTTGTAGTGATGCTGTTCCTTCAGCCACAGCCTAAGATTCATCTTTATTCTTCACTAAGACTCAGCTTTAGTCCTCACTACCTCTGTCCCCAGAACATTACACCAGTCAGCAAAACTTACGGTTCTTCAAAGAGTTATTTTTTGTTCCATGCTTAGTTACGGATGACAGGATATTCTATCTAATAGAATATTGATGTTATCTATTAAAAATGTCTTATATGAAGTATAATGTTGATAGAATGTTTTATTGTGTTCAAGGAGGAAATGACATATTTATTTAATAAACTCTTTGCTTTCTATTCCTCAGATTGATGCTTCATCATTCACTATGACATTTTTTGGTCAAGGATTCAGCCAAGGCGTTTCCCCTGTCAAGAACAAACCAAATATCAGAATTTGTACTCAGGTGAAAGGACCAGGTATTTCACATGTGACTTAAGAACATTCGGGAGGTTTACATTGTCTTAAGCTATAATGTGGTGTACTAGTCATAATTTCTTTTTAAAATTTGTTTTAGAAATAAATTTACACAGTTATTTAAGTTAATAATGATAAATAATTCTGTCAAAAGAAGGATTGGAATTATTGGTATCATTCAGTTTTATTGTTGTATACCTCTCTCTGATTTTTTTTTCTTTCAGTATGATTCAGTAATTCTGAATGGAATTTTTAATATAAGAAGACAAGGGGCTGATTGATATTTATCTGTTCTACTCTCATACTCAAGCGTCACTTTAAAGCCTTTTACTTATAATCAAGGCTGTGGTCCAAGCTTTCTTTGGAGTCTGTGATCACCCTGACATTGCTTGTGAAATATGTGCACATGTGTGTTTTTCCAGGGAGGATAAAAATTTTGATAGGTTGTTAAAAAACTGGCACCCCAAAACATTCAATAACTAGTACTATAAATTTTAGAGAACTATACAGAGACAGCCCCACTGTGAGTTACGTTTCATTACCATCCTTCCTAATAGATCACGGGCCTCTGTTGTACAGTTTTTAATCAAGCCAAAGAGCAAAGATATCTTTGCATCTTGCATTTTTAAAAAATTTCTACTTGGGTTTTTAGGATAAGCTGTGTTCTTATTTGACATGAATATAAACACCAATGTTCTTCTGGTTTATAGACTTCTTTTAAAGTTACTTCTTAAAGTTTGACTTCTTTGAGAGTTACTCAGTTGTCCTTGAAGAAACTGAGTCTGTTTTTTAAAGTGAAGTTTAGTGTATTTGATTGATAAAGGTCAGTTTAGTGTATGAGTTGGGCTTCCCTGGTGGCTCAGATGGTAAAGAATCTGCCTGCAATGCAGGAGACCAGGGTTTGATCCCTTCGTCGGGAAGATCCCCTGGAGGAGGAAATGGCAACCCACTCCAGTATTCTTGCCTGGAGAATCCCATGGACAGAGGAGCTGAATAGGCTGCAGTCTAAGGGGTCGCAAAGATTGCACAGGATATGAATAAATCTAGGATCATTGGTAAGAGTGTTGGCTTGAGCTAGCTGCCCGCATGTGATTCTGGTTCAACCATTGTCTGACTCTGTGAATGTGAATGAGGCGCTTAACCTCTCTATGCCTCAGTTTCCTCATCTGTAAAATGGATATAAAATAGTACTAACCTTGTATGATTGTTAAGAAGATTAAATGAGTTTAGTAGATTTAAAGCACTTAATACAGTTCCTAACACTTAGTAAGGACTATATACATGTTAATTGTTATTTTTGTTATTTCATGAACAGAGTATTAAGGAAATTCTGTACACTAAGATATAAAATCTACCATTTGATTTTTCAGTGCTGTTGAATGTCTAGTTTATGGACGCTTTCTTTTTCTTGATCACCTGTTCTCTGCAGAAGCTGGCTACGTGACTACCCCCATAGCCATGGTCCAGGCAGCCATGACTCTTCTAAATGATGCCGCTGATCTTCCTAAGGCGTGAGTCTGGTTTTCTTCAAATTTAAAGATATTTTTTCCATTTATGTTATATTTTAGCTTATTTTAGTTCAGTTTTCAGGTATTGGATTTATAGCATCTTTGATCCAAAGAGAGAGATGAACTTAAAATCGTAAGGAAGTTCCTTACTGACTTCTAGGAACAGTGCAGAAAGAAATGAGAGTAGAAAGAAGTTGAGAGCCATGTAATTTGGCTTCAGTTCCTTCGAAAAATAACTCAGATCCCAAGTTAGCTACTCAAAAAAAGGTCCCCGTAGTTCAGTGTTATTGGCAGGAGCCCTTAATCCATGCTGAATGATACCCAGCTGCCAGTGAGAGCCTTGATTCATGGCATCCTGGCTAGATAATTATTAAGTACACTATCTTACTGGAGGATTTAGCTGTTAGCCTAAAAGTAGGCCAGCTTTACAAATAAGCATAGGCTTGCAGGCTTAGAAACAAATCAGGTATGACCTGAAACTAGTAAGTAATAAACATAAAAATTATATAAAGTGAAACTTAATTACATTTTCTTCAAATATTTGTATGCCATTTGAAAGTATTTAGCATTTTCTGAATGGTAGCCATTAAATGTTAAAAAAACTTCTTTTTCATCCTATTTGTCCTGTTTATGCTTCATTAATAATTGATTGCCTAAGTTTATTTTGTCCATGTGTGTATTTAGAGGCTTCCCAGGTGGCACTAGTAGTAAAGAACCCGCCTGCCAGTGTAGGAGACAGAGACATGGGTTCAGTCCCTAGGTAGAGACGATCCCCTGAAGAAGGGCATGGCAACCCACTTCAGTATTCTTGCCTAGAGAATCCCAGAGGAGCCTGGCAGGCTACAGTCCATGGGGTCGCAAAGAGTTGGACACAACTGAAGCGACTTAGCACACATGCATGTGTATGTTTAATCTTCCTGAGTCTTAGGGCTGACTTTATAAACAGCAGCTGCTACTTGGGTTGATAACCCTCCAGTGGCCCTTCCAACACACACATACCAGTTTGTGGAAACAGTCTCATTATCACTGAACCAGTCTAGACAGGTTGGCTAGGTACTAGTTTCCTCTTAAATAATAGCTACTTGCTCACTTGGCTGGTTTTAGAAATGGAACCAAAAACAGTCCATGATGAAATCAAGAATCGGGTTTTTTATAAGTTTTGCATGGATTTGATAGCTGGCTGCCCAGCAGGTCATCTAGCAGAGGAAGGGGCTGGAGCTGGGCACGGTGCACTGTTTTCACCTTGTTGTCTTACAGGGGTGGAGTCTTCACGCCCGGAGCAGCTTTCTCGCGAACAAAGTTGATTGACAGACTCAATGAACGTGGCATTGAATTTAGTGTCATTAGCAGCACTGAAGTCTAAACATTTGAATAATTAATTGAAGTCATAAAATGTATGAATTAACAGCTTTTTAATTTGGTATGTTGAAATGCTTCTATAAACCTATCTGACTATATGTGGAAAAGATTGTCAAATCTAAAATATGTATACATTAAAGCAGGAAATTGTACTAGCTTACCCTGAATTTCAAATCTCAGCTGATATTTGTGATTTTATTGCTTTTGAGAGAAAACTTAACATTTGACTGACTTTTTCATTGAAGAATTCATGGTCATTTTTTATAAGTGAGCTGGCAGATCAGAGGATGGGATGGTGGCTCTGTCTGTGTTGCTGACACACCCCGGCTGGTGGTCATGTGAGATAGTGGCTGCTGTTTTCCTTGTCATGGTATCAAATGGGATCTCACTTTCCCATGAATTTCTCTGCATAGTGTAGGCCTTTGCCAAATGAAACTGCAGTTTTTGCTGTTTTAGCCTCGTTTTTCACCCATCTGCACTGACTGATTTTGGACTCTTACCTAAAGTTTAATAATAAAGGATTGTCAATTGAACAGTGGATTTGTGTTTGGACATGTCTGTATAATTGAGTAATGGTAGAAATGTGCTTCCCAAGTGGCCTGTGTCCTGCTAATAACTGGGTTATTCATTTTCCCTGGTTCTATACCTGTGGTTAGTTTGAAAGATGTAGCTGGTAAATTTCTACTGATTTTTACTGCCTAAGCAAAACTTTTCTCTATTTACTTTTTATATTTAACTACATTTTCCACTGAAGCCTAAAAATAAGGCAAAGACTTTTCCTTTTGTAATCATACCATAAACACAAATCAGTGTTCTATTACATTCATCATGTAAAGAGGACAACCATTTCCTTTATGGAATTTCTACAATACAGTGAGAGGTATGAAGCTGATAAGAATCTCACTCATGTTAGGCGGCAGCTCTGTCTCTTTTCTCTTTCATGCACCGGAGAAGGAAATGGCACCCCACTCCAGTGTTCTTGCCTGGAGAATCCCAGGGACTGGGGAGCCTGGTGGGCTGCAGTCCCTGGGGTCACACAGAGTCGGACTGAAGCGATTTAGCAGCAGCAGCAGCTGTACAAACTGTACAGAAGAAAGAGGGTCTTTAACTGAAAGAAGAACAAATAAGGAAAGAGGCTTAGAGAAGGGACATGGCTTGCTCCAAACTGTAGAACTGATTAGTCATGGATTCAGCTCCAGGCAGTTGATCCTCTTGCTCAGAGTGCTGACCATTCACTGCTCATATTTTCTACCTCACCTTCAGCCTGAATTCATTTTTACATGATTTTAAGTCAAATAAAAAGGAATTTTGCTTGAAAGCAGTGTAATAGGTTGAGTGAGTGAGAAATGGGTTGACTAGGTTGAGTCCACAATTCCGCTCCAATAGCCAAGTTAATGAAATAATCTTGACAACTCAAAGCGCAAATGTTTTCAGTTGGTGTATCCTCTGGGAAAGATTGAAGGCATGAGGAGAAGAGGACGACAGAGAATGAGATGGTTGGATGCATCAGTGACTCAATGGACATGAGTTTGAGCAAGCTCCAAGAGTTGGTGATTGACAGGGAAGCCTGGAGTGCTGCAGTATGTGGGGTCACAAAGAGTCGGACAGGACTGAGCGACTGAACTGAACACTATTCCGCATGCAATAAACATTCTTTCTTCTGTTTCACTATAAGAGCAACATCATTTTTCAGTTTCCACAAGCTGGATTCAAGTAGGTCCCCAAAGTCCTTTAACATTTGTGACTGTTGGTGTACAAATGGCCGAAGCATTCGGTCATCTTCCTAAAAATAAATGAAAGAAAAAAAATGATATTGTTGTCAAACCCCAAATTCATATGCCCAATGCACAGTGAAGCCAAACAAACTGAAATAGTGGAGTCTGGAGCAAAGAAGCTTGTATTAGTTGAGGAGGTGCCAACTCTGAAGATGGGAGACCTAGGCTCATCTCAAATTGATCCTACTGGCTGGCCAGGGTGCAAGAGTTTTAAAAGCAAAAGTAAAGGGGGTGGGGGTGGTATGTGATTTCAGCTCCCCTATAAGACCTCAGTTGCAGACTTCTGAGCATCATCTTGTAACCTGAGTCTGTCATTGTGATTGATCTGTGTGTCCTAGCAAACTAGTATACCATGGTCTCGTGATCCCTTAACTTCTTTTGGAGAGAGAGCAAAAGCAATGATGGTTATTTACCTCATGATGGCTCAGGAATTCACTTCTTAATTGACCCAGTGTCACTAATTTTAAGACTGCTTGTGTTGCAGGAAGGGGAACCCCTTCCAGGGCCAGAAAGTGGACTCTGGTCTAATACTCAAATGAATTGTCAGAGGAGACACATGTGTTGACAATGCAAGAGATTTTATTGGGAAGGGGTTCCTGGACAGAGAGCAGTAAGGTAGGGGAACCCAGGAGAACTGCTCTGCCACATGGCTTGCAGTGGGTTTTATGGTGATTAGTTTCCGGGTTGTCTTTGGCCAATCATTCTGGTTCAGAGTCTTTCCTGGTGGTGCGTACATTGCTCAGCAAAGATGGACGGCAGTGAGAAGGATTCTGGGAGGTGGTTGGACACGTGTCACCTTTTGACCTTTCCTGAACTCTTCCAGTTGGTGGTGGCTTATTAGTTCCATGTTCCTTACCAGGACCTCCTGTCTTAAAATAACTCATACAAATGGTAACTATGGTGCCTGGCCAGGGTGAGTGGTTTCAGTCAGTGTGATTCCCCTCACACTTGGGGCCATTTGATAGAGCATTATTCCCACAGTTTGGGGTCATAACTCAACGCATTGTTTTAAGCTGACAATCATGGAAAAGATGTTGCTGGGCTTGTTTTTCTTTTGTGTCTGTGTTCCCTCACTCCCCTAGTTAGTACTTGCTTGAATCTGCTCTTTGGAACTCAGGGAAGGTCTAGGAGAGGAAAGTCTTTTTCTCCAAACAAGAAGCCAGGAACATGGATGGGATGTGTACTCAAAAGGGCCTGAAGTGTCCTGCTCAGTTTCAGTCTTGGTAGACTCACTTCATTATAGTAAAAGGATGGTGTGTGTACATGAAGGGGTGCCCAGTAAGATCTCTCTTTGAGCTGGAAAGCTGCATTTGAAAGCTGCTACCAGAGGCAACAATTCACCTAGGAGCAGGTCTGGTTTAGGAAGCCTGCCTAAATGACCCTTTCAGTTCAGTTCAGTTCAGTTCAGTTGCTCAGTTGTGTCCCGACTCTTTGCGACCCCATGAACCACAGCATGCCAGGCCTCCCTGTCCATCACCAACTCCCGGAGTCCACCCAAACCCGTGTCCATTGAGTCGATGATGCCATCCAACCATTTCATCCTCTGTCGTCCCCTTCTCCTCATGCCCTCAATCTTTCCCAGCATCAGTGTCTTTTCCAGTGAGTCAGCTCTTCTCATCAGGTGGCCAAAGTATTGGCGCTTCAGCTTCAACATCAGTCCCTCCGATGAACACCCAGGACTGGTCTCCTTTAGAATGGACTGGTTGAATCTCCTTGCAGTCCAAGGGACTCTCAAGAGTCTTCTCCAACACCACAGTTCAAAAGCATCAATTCTTTGGCACTCAGCTTTCTTTATAGTCCAACTCTCACATCCATATGTGACCACTGGAAAAACCATAGCCTTGACTAGACAGACCTTTGTTGGCAAAGTAATGTCTCTGCTTTTCAATATGCTGTCTAGGTTAGTCATAACTTTCCTTCCAAGGGGTAAGCGTCTTTTAATTGCATGGCTGCAGTCACCATCTGCAGCGATTTTGGAGCCCAGAAAAATAAAGTCAGTCACTGTTTCCACTGTTTCCCCATCTATCTGCCATGAAGTGATGGGACCAGATGCCATGATCTTAGTTTTCTGAATGTTGAGCTTTAAGCCAACTTTTTCACTCTCCTCTTTCACTTTCATCAAGAGGCTCTTTAGTTCTTCTTCACTTTCTGCCATAAGGGTGGTGTCATCTGCATATCTTAGGTTATTGATATTTCTCCCGGCAATCTTGATTCCAGCTTGTGCTTCCTCCAGCCCAGCATTTCTCATGATGTACTCTGCATATAAGTTAAATAAGCAGGTTGACAATATACAGCCTTGGTACTCCTTTTCCTATTTGGAACCAGTCTGTTCCATGTCTAGTTCTAACCGTTGCTTACTGTCAACAGGGAAAATTGGTGAGAGAATCCAAATATTTGGGACTGGCATAATACTGTAGACATTCTGAAGTTTGCAAAGGACCATGTGGGTGGGGATTCTCCCATCGATAGGCTTGACTGATATGGGTCCCCTGCCCCATAGGAGAAGGGACTGCAGATAGCCCTGTGGGCCAGGGCGCCTATGAGCAATGGTAGAGGAGGTGACGGTGCTCACAGAGATGGGCAGGGGGCAGGTAGTGTGTCATGGCATCTCCTTTTAGTTTCTGTTTCCCTGATGATGAGTGAAATGCCTGCTCAAAGAACTTTGGCCATTTTTTCTAATGTGTTTTGCCACGTGTTGTCTTTCTTATGTTAATAAATATGTAGTTTGTTTATTCTGGATACTAACATCACCGACTCAGCAGACATGAGTTTAAGCAAACTCTGGGAGATGGGGAAGGACAGGGAAGCCTGGTGTGCTGCAGTCCATGGGGTCACAAAGAGGTGGACACGACTGAGTGACTAAACAACAACAATACAAATAGATTCTCCCAGGTTGTGGCTTATTTTTTACTTTATTTTTAGTGTCTTTCACCACAGTAGTTTTTCTTTCTTTCTTTATTGTGAGCTGAGCGCTGAAGAATTGATGCTTTTGAACTGTGGTGTTGGAGAAGACTCTTGAGAGTCCCTTGGATTGCAAGGAGATCCAACCAATAAATCCTGAAGGAAATCAGTCCTGACTATTCATTGGCAAGACTGATGTTGAAGCTTCAGCTTCAATCCTTTGGCCACCTGATGGGAAGAACTGACTCACTGGGAAAGACCCTGATGCTGGGAAAGATTGAAGGCAGGAGAAGGGGATGATAGAGGATAAGATGATTGGATGGCATCACTGACTCGATGGACATGAGTTTGAGCAAGCTCCAGGAGTTGGTGATGGACAGGGAAGCCTGGAGTGCTGCAGTCTATGGGGTTGCAAAGAGTCAGACATGACTGAGCAACTGAACTGAACTGAACTGATACATCCAAAAGAGTGCCCCAAATGTATGCATGGGTACAAATTAAACACGTCTGCTCAAGAAAACACTCTGTCTCTTGATTTCTTCCTGGTCATACCCATTTCCCCACCCCCAGAAGCAACCACTAACCTAAGTCGATCATCATTTTCTTGCCACCTAGAATGCAGCCCTAAACAGCCCTATATTTTGCCTGTTTTCTGGCCACTTGTGCCGTAATTTACTTATCTTCTGTGGACGTGCATTAGGATGTTTCTATTTGGGGAGCTATAACGGAAAATGGTTAAAATACCATCTTATGCATATATGCGTGGGTTTCTACAGGATTTTTCACCTGGCCCACCATCTGAACCACAGAACAGAAAATGACTTGAATGACTGTCTTCCCAGTTCTCTCAGGAATGGTTTATAACAAGGACCATTCCAGATAGGTAGGAGAAAAATTAATTCATTACATACATAGCATACCAAGAGAGGTGGTTCAAACTTGAGTCGAAGGCAGAATAATCTAGCTGCTGCTGCTGCTGCTGCTAAGTCGCTTCAGTCGTGTCCGACTGTGCGACCCCATAGATGGCAGCTCATCATGCTCCACTGTCCCTGGGATTCTCCAGGCAAGAACACTGGAGCGGGGTGCCATTTCCTTCTCCAATGCGTGAAAGTGAAAAGTGAAAGTGAAGTCGCTCAGTCGTGTCCAACTCTTATTGACCCCATGGACTGCAGCCTACCAGGCTCCTCTGTCCATGGGATTTTCCAGGCAAGAGTACTGGAGTGGGGTGCCATTGCCTTCTCCGATAATAATCTAGAGGGCTCATTAAAGCACAATTGACTGGGCCTCACACCCAGAAATTCTGGCTCAGCAGGTCTGGGAGGAGACCCTGGAATTTGCATTTCTAACAAGATTCCAGATAATGCTGCAGCTGCTGACAGTGTGAGAATCACACTTTGAGAACCTCTACCTTAGGGCGTGAGGGCGCAGTTCTCTGCAGAACCAGTTTACTCTGTGGAGAAGAGGAGATGAATTGCAGGCTTATGGGAAGGTGAATCTTTGACTTTTATTAGATAAATGGCAACAATTTTTAAAGTTTTTATACTGATTTATGGGCTTCCCTGGTGACTCAGTGCTAAAGAATCTGCCTGCCAATGCAGGAGACCTGGGTTCAATCCCTGTGTCGGGAAGGTCCCCTGGAGAAGGGATTGGCAACCCACTCCAGTATTCTTGCCTGGAGAGTTTCATAGACAGAAGAGCCTGGTGGACTACAGTCCATGAGGTCCCAAAGAGTTGGACATAAGTGAGTGACTAACACATATACACACCCATCTGGTGGTTGTGAGAACTCAATAAATATAAAAACACTTAGTAAGTATTATGTTGTTTTTAGTTGCCAAGTGGTGTCCAACTCTGCAACCCGCTGGACTATAGTCCTCAAGTTTCCTCTGTCCATGGGATTTCCCAGGCAAGATACTGGAGTGGGTAGCCATTCCCTTCTCCAGGGTATCTTCCTGCCCCAGGATGGAACCCGTGTCTCTTACATCTAACCTGCCTTGGTAGGCGGGTTCTCTACCATTAGTGCCACCTGGGAAGCCCCCAAGTGTTATATAAATGTTTGCTATTATGACTATTACTTTTTATCCCCCTTTCCAATCTTTATACCTTTTATTTCTGGCCTTGCTACACTGGCTAGAACCTAAAGTACAATGTCAAAAAAAAAAAGTGAAGATAGCTGACATCTATGATTTACCATTAAGATTATGCTTCCTGTGTGTTTAAGACTGCCTTTATCAGATTAAGAAATGTCCGTTTTGTTCCTAGTTTGCTAAGAGTTTTTATCGTGGGAGGATGCTGAATTTTATCATATGCTTTTTCGGTATCTATTGAAGTAACCATGATTTTTCTCCTATAATATCTTAGTGTGATGAATTATATTTCTTTGGTTTTATAACAATAAAGCAAACATGCACTTCTGGGACATTCTATATGTTGTAAAGTGCAGGAATCTCAATCCTGCAGGGGCCACAGATGAACCAACCAGATGTACACGAAAGTGGAAAATGGGAGCAGAGATGGGCAGGAGCCGGAAAGCAGCAGACTCAGTGTTCCCGGCCTTGGCCTGCTCTTCAGCAGCACACACCCACCCCTCTCCAGAAATGCCGTTCTAGCCAAGAGCTACATTTGATGGAAAGATAATCCTTTGGCTCCGTGGGTGCTGGGTACTCACAGGAGGTTTATAATGTCGCAGTTTGAGAAACTGCCCTCTGGCCACATTCATGCTTTGGTAGAACACCTTAAGAGCTCTGGCAAATTCTCTGTCATAGCTGGCTTGCTGGGTGGTGCACATTTGATTAATCTCTCTGGCTGCTGGCCCTTGTGCTGTCATCCAAGTGATCTTTCGGGTACTGGAAGGCTGATGTGCTGAAGGTGGAAGATAAGAGAACGTTTATTTGTTCATCTCAAACCAGTCAATCCTAAAGGAAATCAACCCTGAATATTCATTGGGAGGGCTAATGCTGAAGCTGAAGCCCCAGTACTTTGTCCACCTGATGTGAAGAGCTGACTCATTGGAAAAGACTCTGATCCTGGGAAAGACTGAGGGCAGGAGGAGAAGTGGGTGGCAGAGGATGAGATGCTCGGATGACATCACAACTCAATGGACATGAATTTGAGCAAACTCTGGGAGTTGTGAAGGACAGGGAAGCCTGGCATGCTGTAGTCCACTGGGTCTCAAAGAGTTGGACATGACTAAGTGATTGACCAACAACTACTTATCCACATATTTATATATTTAATTATCTTGGTGGCATTGTACTACATCATCATTTATCAGGTACCAGTTGGGACCCATCCAAAGAAATCTTACAAGAAAAAAATGTTCTTCTTTTTTAAAAAAACTGAAACAAGATATTAACTCATTTAAAAGCTCATTTCTTAGAAAATATACATCACAAATGTAGGAGTTTAGAGAAAGTCTAAACAAGATTTGAGTGGCCTCTCACCTTGTTGACTAGAACTGGTTCTCTCAATAGATTCTTTAAGAAGCACATTTTCCTCTCTGAGGATTCTGTTTATGTTTCTGAGCAGTTCCGTCTCCTGTTCTAACTTGAGCAGCTTCAGATAAAGCTCTGGTATCTGGTTTGACTACGGAAACAAGTTGGGTTAGTCTTGTGCGCATTATTTGCATGCCCTTTGAGACTGGCCGCTGTTCTTATCTTATGAAAACTGGACGGGGTGCAGTGAGGGGATGGTGGTAACCAAGATTTAAGACCCTTAAGATACACAGGAGTAAATCAAGAAAGAGGCTTTTTAATGGGAGGGAACATTGATGATCCCCAAGCAACTATTATCTGAGTTTTGTTTTTTTTTAGTCATCTGCGACATCTATTTTTAATGTGACTCCAATAAACACACCTGACCTATATCCATCACAGTGGAAATTTTCTTCGTGTCCACCAGGATGTGGCCTTCACCTGCAACCATGAGGTCCAGCCGAGAGCAGCTCAGTTCAGCACAGCCTTCTGTAGTGTGAGGGAGATACCATCAAGGAAAGGAATGTCTCATCCTCCACTCGCAGTGTTGTGTGAGGAGGTTTAAACCACGTAATCAACTGTGGACTGAAACCCAGAGGCTCAGGAGAAGACAGCTCTTGGCCACTGCTGTCAAGACCCTGACCACCTCCCTCTGTAGCCCTAAGATATACAACATGATATCTGATGGAGGAATGCACCATGCAAAAGGGGAGATAAGCATGGTACCTTGAAGACCCCATAAATCAACAATGAGAGCATTTGTCTGTAAATAATTCAGAAACTCCTGAGAAGCATTTAAGGTTGTAAATTGGACAGTCTCGTCAATTTGGGGATTCACAATTTTCCATACAGGCTTGGTATATAAGGTGTTTGGAAGATCATAAATTCTGTACCTGAGAAAAGAACAGAAAACATAACTCAAAACCATAAGGGATACATTTCTAAAGAAAAGTATCAGATAAGCCAAAGAGTTGTAGCCTGCTTTGTTGAGTTGATAAGGCGTGCATGCTCAGTTGTGACCAATTCTGCAACCCCATGGATTGCAGCCTGCCAGGCTCTGCTGTCAATGGACTTTTGCAGGCAAAAACACTGGAGTGGGTTGCCATTTAGTTGATAAAAGATGACCTATAATTGATTCTCCTGATTGCCACTCCCAACATCTCAGCTATTCAACATAGATATCATCATTACATAGATGATACTTATTAAAAGTCTAACAAAAAGAGAAAAGGATTGTGATACTTTCTACTTAGATAATCTAAAGTTATTAATTTTCCACTGTGGTTTGTTTTTTGTCCTTCAAAATCTCCCTTCTTTATTGTTTCATTTTTTAGTATCCTTTTAGCCCAATTAGTTTAAGCATATTTGGTGCCTCTATCATATAGTCACACACAGTCCTTTTGTTTCCAACTGAAAAAAGAAAATAAACCCAATCATCCTACTTTGATAACACAGGTTTACTAGATGCTCTTTCTGATGATTAAAATTCCTGACTCTTGGCTTCAATTACTTAGAAGAATCAGTACATGTTGACCTGTACACAGTGACCGGGAGGGACATGTAACTTCTCCCTCTGTTAAGCAGAAAGAGGAAATAGTCATTTGGGAGTTGAACAAGCAGAAAAACTTAAGCAAATGTCACAATCAACTCATTCTTAAAACTTGAGGAAAGGCTCCCTCCCACCAGGGCACACAGGCTGGGTGGTTCACGTTCAGCAGCTCGGGGGACAGGCTGGTACCCCATCTGAACACCCCTCTCCGCATCTTCCTTTAGCCACTTGGTGCCAAGGCACTGCACAAGGCGAATCTGGAAATCCATCCTCTTGCCCAGCAGGTCCACTGGGTCAGTAACCACATCTTCCTCACCACGTGCTCTGTAAACAAAAGAGGTAAACATTGATCACAGGTTAACCTGGGCCCAAGCAAGTGAGACTGATGTCAGTGAAGATTCTGTAGACACCCATGTGTGTCAGTCACTCAGTCATGGTGGACTCTCTGTGCCCCATGGACTGCAGCCGGGCAGGCTCCTCTGTCCATGGAATTCTCCAGGCAAGAGTATTGGAGTGAGTAGCCATTCCCTTCTCCAGGGATCCTGACCCAGGAATCGAAGCCGGGTCTCCTGCATCACTGCAGGTGGATTCTTTCCAATCTGAGCCGCCAGGGAAGCCCTGAGAGACAGCCAAATTCTCTGAAGGAAGGATGGGTATTACCAGCTGTAGAATTCATTCATTGAAGAGACATATCACAAGAGCCCACTCTGCTCTTGTACTTCAAGAAAGTCATGGACTTTCTCAAAGAGGAGACAGGAATATAACAGCTTCTTGCTATATATGCGCCCAGGTGTGGATGCCAGACTGCTACTGAAGATTTAGGCAGGTTCCCCAGTGGGCGGAGGGGCTGCCACCTAGGGAAAGCCAGCTGGCTGGCCACAGGCGGCCTCTCCAGGTGTCGTTCTCCTTGTGAACCCTTCACAGTCCAGAGTCAACTCCAGGCCCACAGGCTCAGAAACCAGTTTGGACAGCTTTCCAACAGGGTACTTCTCTCACATCAACTGAGCTCACAGAGATTGAAACCTGTAAACTATAATGCCACTTTACTAATTCAGAGTGAGAAATACAACCATCAGGCAGCCTAGGAGCCTGGGGTAGCAAAATGCCCAGGAAATTCCTTAGAGTTCAATAAAGACAGCGAGGCACTGGTCATCTTAGTCTTTTAGTCACAAGACTTGGCAGTTTTGTTGCTCATTTGTTGACTGTTTCTTCTTCAGAAAGACAAAAAGTTTGCATCAGCTAGCCCCCGAGGACACTGCCATCAGACCAGGCCTCCTGCTGGCCTCTTAGAATTGGTAAGAGGTGTGAGCTTTCGTAAAAACTCTCTCAACTGCCTTTGGCCAGAGAGAAGAAATAGGGAGACAACCTCTGTGTGTATGTTAAGTATCTCAGTGGTGTCCGACTCCTTGTGACCCTGTGGACTGTAGCCCGCCAGGCTCCTCTGTCCACAGAATTCTCCAGGCAAGAATACTGGAGTGGGTTGCCATTCCCTTCTCCAGGGGGTCTTCTTGACCCAGGGGTTGAACCCATGTCTCCTGCACTGCAGGTGGATTCTTTACTATCTGAGCCAGCAGGGAAGCCCCAGAGACAACCCGAGGGGACAGTAAAGTCTATACAGTGGAGTTAGCACAAAGATCAGATAACAGCTCAGAATGGGGCCACATAAGGAAACAAAGATACCACCGTTCCTTCCTTGAGAAAAGGAACAAAGAAATTAACAGAGCCTGTCCAGGGAGGCAGGGTGAGCTACAAAATCAGCCTCCTGCTGCTGGCGCTTGGGCCTGGTCAGCAGGGCTGAGGACTAACGCTGGAAAGAACAAATGTGTGTGGCGGGTCCCAGGGCTCACAGGCGCCAGGAAGGGCGGGGGAGGGTGGAAGGTTCTGTGGCACCCTTGGCTTCTCTACCGACCCAGATCTCAGCTCGTGTCCATGTTTCCTCCTACTACAGTCCTGCCTCTGCAGGGTGTTCTCATTCCTCTGGTCCTCTAGGGTAGTGTGAGCTGCTCAAAGACGGCTGGATGTGGGGTTTTAAATAGTCCCGGTCAGCTGATTTGGCTGCCTTGGCAAAATCAGACATGATGAGGCCAAATTATGAATGAACGAGCTCATTTGTTTGTCTCAGGAGTGACCTCTTCAGGGCACCAAGTTCTCCCCTTCCAGGAAAACTCAGGCTTGCTGTGAGTTTTCTGTGTGACCCAGAACTAGACAAGGGGGTGGCGGAGATACCCACTGTCCTGTCGGGGAGCAGGGGTTTATGTGGATATGCAACACTGCCTCTTCCAGCCCGTCACAGTTCAGAAATTCCACTTGTTCCTCGTACTTCATGCAGTAGGCAAGAGACTGGAGCCAGATGTGAGCGGAGCCCAGGTGAACAACTTCGACAGGATCCCAGAAAGGGTCATCTTCCTGGGCTACCTGGCTGTCTTCTCCATCAAGAAAACGCTGGTAAAGTTCCTCCATTAGGAATTTCCTATTGATAAATTTGGCTTTTGACCAAATCCACACCTGGAAACACAAAGGTACATCATCAATATTTGATTCCATCTGCTGCTCTAACAATTCATTTCTATGGTTTTCCCAGTGTGCTCTCTCTGATGGGTTGGGTTTTGGGTACCCAAGACCAATGACAGTCTCATCAAACTCAGCTTTGGTGAGGATCTTCAAGAGCACTACATTCATTGCTGACCTATCTACTTCAGCTTTGCTGGATCCCAGGAAATGACTTAGAGGAAATGATGGACTTAGAGAACACTTTCCCAGGAGAAATGAAAGTTTGAGCTTGTGGTATACAGAAGAAAGACCTTCAGAGATATCCTTGTCCCAGTTTCTGGAACCTGTGAATATGTTATCTTACATGGCAATTAAGTTTCCTTATCAGCCGACCTTGATATAGGGAAATTAGCTTGCATTATCCAGATGGGCCCAGTGTAGAGGGGGGCAGAAGAGAAAGTCAGAGAAAGAGAGATGGCAACAGAAGCAGGGTCAGGGATGCTATATGGATAACTTTGAAGATGGCCATGAGCCAAGGAATGTAAGTGGCTCTAGAAGCTTGAAAAAGCAACAAAACATATTCTCCCCTCAAACCTCCAGAGAGCAAAACATCCCTCCTGACACCTTGTTTTTAACCCAGAGACATCTGTGTTGCACTTTTTACAAAGTCGTTTGTTTATTTCATTTATTTTTGGTTGTGCTGGACCTTCTCTGTGTGGACTTTCTCTAGTTGTGCTGAGTGGGGGCTACTCTCATTGCGACGCATGGGCTTCTCATAGCAGTGACTTTTCTTGTTGCGGAGCACAGGCTCCAGGCACGCAGGCCTCACACAGTTGCAGCACCCCGGCTCAGCAGTTGCAGCTCCTGGGCTCTCGTTGTGGCTCTTGTTCATTGCTCCGCAGCATATGGAATCTCCCCAGTCCAGCGATCAAACCTTTGTCCCCCGCAGTGGCAGGCAAACTCTTATCCACTGCACCACCAGAGAAGTCCTGTGTTGCGCTTTTAACCTACTGAACTAGAAGATAATAAACTGGTGTGCTCACACCCAGTGAGCAGAAAATCCAGGAAAAGAGCCTGGCACTGGTCTGTCCCCTCAGTAGGTGAGGGACAGGGCCTCGTACCAACAGTGATTATTACTGAGACAGTGGACAAAAGCATAAGCCAAAATAAGAAGAATTCCAGGTAGGCAGAAAATTGCTTGATGATAAATGCCACATCAGAAGTGGTTACCAGGAGGCGTGGCCACCACGGAGGAGTAGGAAGGTCCTGAGCTTGCCTCCTCCTGTCAGCACACCAAATTAGAACTATTTACGGAGCAGCTGTTGGTGAGGAAGAAGTAAAGATTAGCAGAAAGGATCCCTGGCAACTAAGAGGGAACCACAAGAAGATGGGTAGGAGGGGCAGAGACACAACATAATCAAGACCCACCCCCAGGTGGGCAACTCACAAACAGGAAGATGATTACCATTACGGAGGTTCTCGCCAAGGAGAGGGGTCTGAGCCCCACATCTGGCACCCTGGCCTGGGAGTCCTGCACTAGGAAGACCAGCCTCCAGAATGTTTGACTTTGAAGGCCAAGCTGGGCTTATTTTCAGGAGAGTTAGAGGGCTGTGGGAAATGTAGACTTCACTCTTAAAGTGAAAGTGTTAGTCGCTCAGTCGTGTTTGACTCTTTGGACTGTAGCCACCAGGCTCCTCTGTCCATGGAATTCTCCAGGCAAGAATACTGGAGTGGGTTGCCATTCCCTTCTCCATTCCCGGGATCGAACCTGGGTCTCCTGCACTGCAGGCAGATTCTTTACCATCTGAGCCATCAGGGAAGCCCCTCACTCTTAAAGCGCTCATGCAAAATTTCACATGCTCCAAAATCCAGTGGAGAGGTAGTAATTGGAAATATGCCTGGGTCAGATCCCCTGGCTGATCTCGGAGAACCTCCTGGAGAGACAAGAGGCAACTGGAGCTCCCCCGGGGGACATAGATGCTGATGGAAGCCTTGGGAAGGGCAGGGCGGGTTGTTCTACCAAGAGGATACAAGTGCTGACAAGCACTGGTTTGAGTCTTCCCTCTAGTTTATTAGGCCTTGGATCTGGCCCTGCGCACCAGCTAGTCAGCACCAGTCCTAGGTTACCTCAGGCCAAGCAGGCAGCGGCAGGGGTACAGCCCCAACCACCAATGGGCTGTTTCCTAAGGAGCCCCTGAACCCCCAGCTGCCAGGGGACCCAGCCCCATCCACCAGAGGGCCCAGGCCCCAGCCCTGCCTAGTAGTGCACCAAAACCAGCTCTAGATTCTGCAGGACCATGCAACCAGAGCCTGCAGGACACAGCCTCACCCACCAGTAGGTCCACAGCAACTCCAGGACCTGCAAGACTCTGCAGCCAGAGACCTAAGACCTGGCTTCACCAGCAGGCCAGCACTAGCCCTGGGGCCCCACAAGCCTCAACCCAGCCCACCAGCAAGCCCACAGCAGCTCTGAGAAACTTAGGCATCTCAAGAGCTGCCTCAGGATCCAGCTCCACTCATCAGTGGGCTGACACCAGCAGTGGGACATCCCAGGTCCCACAAGCAGCCATGTCAGGAACCGGTCTCACCCACCCACAGGCAATAGTAGCACCGAGACCCCTGGCCCTGCAAACAGAACCCAGCTCCATGCCATTCATCAATGGGCCAGGACTAGCCCAGGACCCCTGGGCTCCACAGCCAGTCACCTCATTACCCAGCACCAGCCACAAGCGCCTGGCAACCTCCAAAAAGCAGGCCCTAGAAACCAACCAGACCAGGAGGCAGCCATGCCTACCAGACCACCCACAGTAGTCATCCCACTACAACAGAAGGGCCACACAGCCCATGTAGGAGGCACCCCTACAGCATAAAGTCTGGAGACCAGAGGGGAGGGCACTTCTGGGACACGTAGGATGTCTCCTACAAAAGGCCACTTCTCCAAGACTGGGAGATGTAACCAACCTACCAGACACATAGAAACAAAACAGAAAATTAGTTAAGATAAGGCAATAAGGAAATATGTCCCAAATAAGAGAATAAGATTTAAAAAAAAAAAAAAAAAAAGAACAAAGTGAAGTGGAGATAAGCAACCTCCCCAATATAGAATTATAAGTAACCATCATGTTGTTCAGTCGCGCAGTCATGTCCAACTCTTTGCAACCCCATGGGCTGCAGCACGCCAGGCTTCCCTGTCCATCACCATCTCTCAGAGCTTCCTCAAACTTGTGTCCGTTTAGTCAGTGATGCCATCCAACCATTTCATCCTCTGTTGTCCCCTTCTCCTCCTGCCTTCAATCTTTCCCAGCATCAGGGTCTTTTCTAATGACTCAGCTCTACGCATCGGGTGACCAAAATATTGGAGCTTCAGCATTAGTTCTTCCAGTGAGTAGTCAGGGTTAATTTTCTTTAGGATTGACTGGTTTGATCTCCTTGCAATCCAAGGGACTCTCAAGAGTCTTTTGGTGGCTCAGAGGGTAAAGTGTCTGCCTGCAGTGCAGGAGACCTGGGTTTGATCCCTGGGTTGGGAAGATCCTCTGGAGAAGGAAATGGCAACCCACTCCAGTATTCTTGCCTGGAGAATCCCATGGACGGAGGAACCTGGTAGGGTATAGGCCATGGGGTCACAAAGAGTCAGACATGACTGAGTGAGTAGAGAGAGAGAGACAGTTCACAAGCATCAATTCTTTGGCACTCAGCCTTCCTTACGGTCCAACTTTCATATCCGTGCATGACTACTGGAAAAACCATTGCTTTGACTATATGGACCTTTGTCAGCAAATAAAGATGCTCAAAGAACTTCATTGCCGCTCAAATTTTTCTCTTGCTGCCGAGAGCGGGGGCTACTCTGGTTTTGGTGTGCGGGCTTCTCGTTGAGGTGACTTCTCTTGTTGAGGAGCACAGACTCTAGGGCGTGTGGGCTTCAGTAGTCTTGGCACATGGGCTTAGTTGCCCTGGACCAGGGAACAAACCCATGTCCCCTGCATTTGTACTATAAGGAGAGCAAACCAGTCAATCCTAAGGGAAATAAACACTGAATATTCATTGGAAGGACTGATGCTGAAGCTGAAGCTGTAATACCTGGCCACCTGATGCAAAGAGCCGACTCTTGGAAAAGACCCTGATGCTGGGAAAGATTGAGGGCAGGAGGAGAAGGGGATGACAGAAGTTGAGATGGTTGGATGGCATCACCCACTCGATGGATACGAGTTTGAGCAAGCTCCAAGAGATGGTGAAGAACAAGGAAGCCTGGTGTGCTGCAGTCCACGGGGTCGCAAAGAATTGGACACAACTGTGCGACTGAACAACACCTGCATTGGCAGGTGGATTCTTTGCCACCAGACCACCAGGAAAGCCCACCTTCTGGAGTGTTAATGAAAGTGTGCATTTTCTCATTGCTCAGAATGGTTGCCCTCTCTCTCGGGTACTCACACGAACACCATTTTCAGCTGGTGTTCAGGCTCCCTTCAGGTACTAAAACTTTGGAGTCATGATAAAAATAAATAGAAAGTGTTAGCTGCCTGCAGGTGGGAAAGATCCCAGGTCTCGGTGTTGTGTGGGATAGAGGAACCAGAAGGGGAAACTCGGAGGGTCCTCCTCTCCCCAGAGTCGGTCCTCTAGAATCCCACTCATACTTGGAGCCTATCTTGCCCCTTTGCTGGGGCTCCACAGGCTGTAGCAGGTAAAACTAACCTGTATCCCTAGGAAACCTCCTCAGAAGCCCCTTGTGGAGTCGCACACCAGCCCCCAGGGGCAGCCTCACCTGATGAGTCCTTTGATGGGTTACCTTCACCGTGACCTCTTTTTGTAGGTCACAGCCCCTGGAATCTGATGAAGCTAAATTCTTCACCTTCAGCTCCATATTAAGTCCCTGGTAAGAAAAACACTTCTCACTAAATAATTTTACATTTCTCAGCACATACCATCTTTGCAATTTATTTTTCATCCTCTCCACACTCGGACTTTCTGAAAGAAGATGGTCCACCTCTTGCTCCTTGGAATTCCCATCAAGGGAAATGACAAAGCCCCCAGAATCTCTCAGCAGCATCCTGGAACTGTTTCCTGTGTAAGCCTCCCCAGGGTGACTGAGTCTTGTGCAAGTTTCCTGATGACAGATCCTGTGTCACCAGGGAGTGAGTCGGAACCCAGGCCTTCTCTGGGGCAGAGAAGCCATCAGGGTGCGTGCACCCAGAGAAGGACTCTGGAGGACTAGCTGGGGTGGGGTGGTCACGGTGGGCAAGCATTGCTCTGGCGTCTTGGTGGTCCTGAAGCAGTGGGGACCAGGGGTAGAAGGAACGGACTCGAGGCTGGGAATGGGGAGGCCTGGGGTGTTGACTGAGGCCCTGTCACTAGCTCACTGTGGGGTCTCGGGCAAAGCACCTGCCCTCTCCAGGCCCAAGGGTCTGGCATGTCTACACCATGAAGCCAATTCCGGGCAGTGGGAAAGAGACGCTCGTTGAATCTGTCCTCTAAGGTCCTTTCTAGAGCTGAGATTTTACCATTTTCTGCACTTACCTTCTTCAGCTCTTTGCTCATTTGATTTGCTTCTGCAACCAGTGGCATCAGTTTGACGTAGTCCTGGAACACAGCCAGGACACTGGGGTCTGCTTTCCCATCCCCGCTGTTCATGGCACCTAGGAAAGATCGGAGAGGGAGGGGAGGTCACTCACTGGCTCTGGGATACTTTCAGCCATGAATAAACCTGCATGCTCTTTGCTTCCTTCGTTCAGTCATTCCTTCGACTGTTCATCAAATATTTATATTTTAAATTTATAAATGTGTAATTTTTTTAAAAAACAAGAAAGAAAACTAAGTGGGGAAGAAAAGTTACTGCCTCCTTTGCTCGTCTCAACCCATGAATCTTGGCAGCATTGTGACAGGAGGTTCCCTGCCTCTGATTTTCAGACTTGGTCTTGTGTCCTTGACCCAAGGTAGCTCCAGACTGTCCAGTGAGGAGGCTGGGGCAAGAATAATACAGCTGGCTAAAGGAAGGTCTGGGAGCTTCTCCTGAAACCACAGCTGGTACAGAAGCAACTTGTCCTTACTTCTGTTTGGGGGGGCTTGGAGGAGGGGATTATGGACACGATGGGTGAGCCAATCCCCCCTGCCAGACCCTGGCTGGTGCTGCCTCCTGTCAAGAACTCTGTTATTTAGGGATTTCCTGTGCTAAGGTCTGACTCCCCAGAATTGCCCAACAGCCACCTTGCTGAAGAATCAGCCTTTGCTGGTGTTAAGCACCTTTGACTAGGGTCACGGCTTGTTCAGCCTCACTGTGCTGCCAGCCCTGGGCTGGAAAATTCAACCCTGTAAATGAATAAATGAGTATATAGGGTGTCCAGGCTTGGTATTAGAGTCTTATTGACTTGTTTCGTTCAGTAACTTACAGACAATGAACAAAGAGGTCATTTTCAAATCCATTTATTTTGCTAAAATTCTGAAGAGAAACCTTTGGTGCAGGAACAAAGGGAGGATCTATTTTGCACATACGTAGGTGCACCCACGACACTCTGCTCATGGGTTTATAAGACAAGTTTGCACAGGCGCAATGTGAGATGCTCCACCTTTGGGAGTTCAGCATAGCCAGAGACCTCGGTGGAGCCCACACTCACCTGACTGGGCAGGGTTGGGGGTGCGGGTGGGCAGCAGGTGGGCCCTGGAACCATGGCCTCCCCTGAAGGGAGTGATCTGGGGTCTGGAGATGAGAGGGGAGGCAAGGTGGTCAAGAACCTCCATCTGAGGCAAGGGAAGAGATGAACAAAGAGAAATGACAAAGCTCCTGAATGTTCCTGCAGACAAGGACTCCCAGGTTGTTGTGGGGGAGTTGAAATACAGCAGTAGCTAGAGGGAGATGTAGCTAGAGGGAGCTAGAGTAGCTAGCGGAGAAGGCAATGGCACCGCACTCCAGGACTGTTGCCTGGAAAATCCCATGGACGGAGCAGCCTGGTGGGCTGCCGTCTATGGGGTTACACAGAGTCGGACACGACTGAAGTGACTTAGCAGCAGCAGCAGCAGCAGCAGAGTAACTAGAGGTCTTTTCTTATTGGAAAAGACCCTGAGGCTGGGAAAGATTAAATGCAGGAGAAGGGAACCACAGGGGATGAGGTGGTTGGATGGCATCACCACCTCGATGGACATGAGTTTGACCAAGCTCCAGAAGTTGGTGATGGACAGGGAAGCCTGGCTTGCTGCAGTCCATGGGGTCACAAAGAGTCAGACAAGACTGAGCGACGGAACTGAACTGAGGAGGAGAAGGGGATGACAGAGGACAAGATGGTTGGATGGCATCACGGACTCAATGGACATGAGTCTGAGTAAACTCTGGGAGACGGTGAGAGACAGGGAAACGTGGTGTGCTGCAGTCCATGTGTTCGCAGAGTCAGACACGACTGAGCGACTGAGCAACAACAAAGGGAGATGGGGGTCCAGGTAGGGCTTTGTAAGTTTGTTTTTACGGCAGAAGATAGTGGAGCATATTCGCATGTGACAGAATGATCCATGGACAGCCTTCAGTGATGCAAAAGAGAAGGGGCTTTTCACAGACAAATGCTTGAGATAGTGAGAGGGGAGAGAATCCAGAGAACAGATGGAAGAAAATTGACAGACGTATTATGTTTGCCCATCCAGGGAAAACGAAAATAAACTCTGAACTGGAATTGGCCATATGAGTATGAACTTATGGTTTTACAGAACAGGTGGAGCTATAATATGTGTGGGGGAACACAGGTATTAATGTAGCAGTTTGCACATGTAGCTCCAGATCTTGATTTATAAATGTCATTCTTTACCAAAAGGAATCAGGATCCTTGGGGGAAATGACTGACAGCTGAGCTGGGACTGAAAGCCCACAAGATGCACCTGGAACATTTTTGACGCCGGAAAGTAAGCTAGTGCCTGATGAGGAATGTCAGGAAGACACAGAATTCAGCTTGAAGGGGTGCCCACTGACCAAAACGAGGATAGTTTGCACATCAAAATGAATTACGAAAGCAACAGATAACTGATTGAGTAAAACAGGACTCTGAGTCCACACTGACATAACTAAATGAATTAACAAATCAACAGATAAAACATTTCTTATAGTAACTTTTTGTTTTTTCAAATAAAGGTAGAGGAAATTGTGAAGCTAGAAATTCACCATTTGACAAAAATTCATACTAATCATCCGATGATCAAAGGATGATAAAACTAGTGGATGAAATTGTAATGAGGTATAGGATATCTACATATCAAAGTCTCTCCCCATAAAATTTTAATTGAAAAGATAGGATTGCTCTCAGGTGGCCTCAGCCTGCAGTGGCTGGAAGCGGGGCTTCAGTTCCCCGACCAGAGATTGAAGTGGGGTTGTGGGGCTGTGGCGGTGAGAGCACCAAATCCTCGCCACTAGACCAGAGGACAGTGAGCAGGCCCCTGGCCCTTCAGCTTTTCAGAAGAGAATTCCCACAAAGACAGAAAGTGTTCTTGCCTGGAGAATCCCAGGGACAAGGGAGCCTCATGGGCTGCTGTCTCTGGGGTCGCACAGAGCCGGGCATGACTGAAGCGACTTAGCAGCAGCAGCAGCAGCAGCAGCAGCAGGGAAGTAAGTAAAGTATTTATCAGAAAGGAAAAAGAGTACAGTACATGTGGATAGTGCTGGGAAAGACTGAAGGCAAAAGGTCACTCCCCTTTGAAACTTTAAGGAGCCTTTCTGCACATATGTGGTCAAGGAAGTCTTCTGACTTCGAGAATGAGAAATATGTGGTCTGGGCAGGGTCCCGCCGCCTCTCTTAACTGTCCTGTTATTCTCTCCTGGAGTTTTGGTCCACAGGGAGTGAATCTCCAGTCACTTAACCCTGGGGTAGCATTTACCTCTTGCCTCAGGATAACTCATATTACAATGGAAAAACCTGGTAGACACCACCTTAACCAAGTGATCACAATGAAAGCCACCAAAAATGGACAAACTGACACCAGGTGCCTTCTGATGCGAGGCGCAGAGGATACATCATCACTTTGCTGGCATTCCTGCCAAAAACCTATCACCTCGATCCAATCATGAGGAAACATCCTAAATAGGTAAAAATGACTGGTCTTTACTCTTCAAAAATGTCAAGGTCATGAAAGACAAAAACAGACCTGGTGAATTGGTTCAGATTAAAGGAGATCAAAGAGGCGTGACAACTAAATGTGGTCCTGGACTGGACCCTGTATCCCAATTTTTTATAAGGGAGGTATTTGAAACAATTAGGTAAATATGCATGAAATTCATAGATTAAATAATGGTATCAATGTTAATTTTCTGATATTGAGAATTGTACCGCAGTTATTAACAGAAAGTCCTTTTCCTTAGGAATGACACAATGAAGTGTTTAAGGATGCTCAGTCATGTCTAGCTCTTTGCGACCCCATGAACTGTAACCCACCAGGTTCCTCTATCTATGGGATTCTCCAGGCAAGAATACTGGAGCATCCTTCAATTCTCCAGGCAACGCCATGCTCTCCTCCAGGGGATCTTCCCGACCCAGGGATCGAACCTACATCAGCATCTTTACCCTCATAATTAATTTTATGAATTAAGTAAATCTTCCACATGTGCTTACTCTGTATGAAAATCATACCTTAATTTTCTAAACATTGTATTTTGACACAAAGATTATTTTCTTAAGGAAAGCAGGACTGCACACAAGTGAAAGCACTGCTTTCACATCTACCCATGGAAAATGCCAGAAGCCTGGCCTGGGCTGCTTACCGAGCTTATCAGCACTCACGCCCTCAGCAGCCGCTCTCTCCAGCTGGAAAAAGTCATAATCAAATCTGCTCAAGTCCTCACTGCCTCGCTCAGAAGGAAACCCGATGTAAAGGTAGGCGCTGTTGGATCCCAAAATAATCCGGTCCTAGGAAGGAGACAGTGCGCTCAGAGAGAGGAGGGCAGAGTGAGTGAGGTCAGCCTGCTCCTCTGTGTACATCACGGGACCTCATGAATCCCCAAGCAGGGGAGAGACCTGTAAATGAGGAGGGAAGGGGGGGCCTCTTGCTTTTTCGTGCTTTCGTTGACTAATCCTTTATTCCACACTCTCTGTTAGCCACTGGAAGAGTCAGTGGGGACTAGACAGACCCATCCCTCCCCTCCAAGACTTGATAAACTAATAATGTAACCACAGCCTGTGCGGGATGGGGAGGAAAAGGGCAGGGCTTCCACAGAGTGTACTGGGCTAACTCACACCGGGGATCACGGAGCACCTCTGGGAAGGTGCACTATTTAAGGTGACACAGCTGGTAAAGAAGCCGCCTGCCAGGCGGGAGACCTGGGTTTGAGCCCTGGGTTGGGAAGATCCCCTGGAGAAGGGAAAGGTTCCCCACTCCAGTGCTCTGGCCTGGAGAATTCCATGGACTGAATAGGCCATGGGGTCGCAAAGACTCAGACACGACTGAGCGACTTTTCAAGAGTGCTAAGTTTTGGCGAGGACAAGAAGAGTACCGTTGACCAGAGCCTGGAAGGTCTAAGCATCAGAGTCATGTGACCAAGGGAAGCCCAGGCAGAGCAGTGAGGTGAGAGAGGCAGATGATGGGCCCACTCACTCTGGTGTCCTAAAAGGGTGGGTCACTGAAGGATTTCCGAGAAAGGAGTGGCTTGCTCCAGTGTGCTAGTCTAAAAGGATCTCTGTGTAGAGGAGTGGAATGGGTGGGATGAGGGTGGGGGGAGGCTCCAGAGGAAGGGGTTTTATATATATAATTATGACTGATTTGATGTATAGCAAAGACCAACCTAGATAGCATATTGAAAAGCAGAGACATTACTTTGCCAAAAAGGTCCATCTAGTCAAGGCTATATTTTTCCTGTGGTCATGTATGGATGTGAGAGTTGGACGGTGAAGAAAGCTGAGCGCCAAAGAATTGATGCTTTTGAACTATGGTGTTGGAGAAGACTCTTGAGAGTCCCTTCGACTGCAAGGAGATCCAAGCAGTCCATTCTAAAGGAGATCAGCCCTGGGTGTTCTTTGGAAGGAATGATGCTAAAGCTGAAACTCCAGTACTTTGGCCACCTCATGCAAAGAGTTGACTCATTAGAAAAGACTGATGCTAGGAGGGATTGGGGGCAGGAGGAGAAGGGGACGACCGAGGATGAGCTGGCTGGATGGCATCACCGATTCAATGGACATGAGTCTGAGTGAACTCCGGGAGTTGGTGATGGATAGGGAGGCCTGGCATGCTGTGACTCATGGGGTCGCAAAGAGTCGGACACGACTGAGCAACTGAACTGAACTGAACTGAAAGACCACCACAACATTGTAAAGCAATTATTTTCTAACTTAAAAAATAAAATAGAAGGCTTTCTGTGGCTTCAGCATGGAGAAGGGACAGGAGAGGGGTCTGGAGCCCCTGTGCTACCGGCAGGGTGGTGGGGAGATGAGGAGAGCCCAATGTTGGCAAGGTGCTGGCAGTCCCTCTCCAGAGCGGATTTTTTTTTCTTCTTAATATTTATTCATTTAGTTGGCTGTTCCAGGTCTTAGTTGCAGCATCTGGGATGTAGTTCCCTGACCAGGGATCGAACCCTGCATTGGGAGCTCAGAATCTTAGCCACTGGACCATCGGGGAAGTCCTCCATGGCAGGTTGTTAAAATCTAAAATATACAGTGTTAGAGCTGGAAGGATCTTGGTGAGCACCTAGTTTACCCCTCTCTGTTTTGTAAGCAAGGTCCAGGGAGGTGAAATGACTTCCCCCAGACACTCAGGGAGTTAATATCAGGTCTCCCAACTCCACAGCTGTGACCTCGTCATCACTGGGACACGGTGACAGAGGGACAGAAGGGGCTTAGCGCCCAGCCCTGCCGGCCTCACTCCAGCTCTCCTGGTTGGACTCAGGAAATCCTGTGGCTCCGCAGGGGAGTTTACCAAATGCCGCAGCTTCGTCTTGGTTGTGATGGGCACCCCGTTAACGATGACCTTACATTTGCCGTATGGAGTCACCGTCACTTTACCACCCGAATTCATGAAGGAAGCATGTTTATCTGAAATTCTAAAAGGACAAGAAAAGTGACCAAATAAATCACAATTTTGGTGAACAGCGTACGTAGTTCTTTCTCATTTGCACAATTAGGTTTAGCCTACAGGTGCTAGGGAAGTCTGATGGGGCTCCTGTGTGCTCAGTGGGTGGAGGTGGAGAGCTGGGTGTGAGGGACCCTGCCTTGAGCAAGAGGGGAGACAACAAAGCAATTGTTTATTAGTAGAACCAACCCCCACTCCCAACTCCTCCCCACCCTCCTGGGGCCAGGAGACACAGAGTCAAGCTGGAGCCCACAGGGACTCACAAGTCGGTGGGACGGAGTGGAGGGAAATGGAAAGAATGGTGTTTCAGAGGAGACTCTTGGGAAGGAGATTTAATAACAAGCCTACATATTGCCGAGAAGTTTAGGTCTGTTTCTTGGTCTTTATCTACACAAATCCAGACCTGAGATGTTACAAGATTTGGGGCCAGTACCACAGGCATCAGTCTGGCTCCCAACAGATGTCACCTGTGTGCCGTGACTGTGCTAGAATGACCCTGGGCTCCTCGGCTGCTGTGAATGTTTGAGAAGCTGAGACACACTCAGGCCCAGGGGTCCTCAGAGCAAGGTTTTAACCTAAGCTCAGCTGCAGTTCAGCCAATTCCAGACCTGTGGGTTTGGGGACCAGGGTCCCCACAGGAAGTGGTCTGGAAAGAGGGATGAGGGGATCCCCAAGAAGAATTGGGGGAAAGAGGCTAGAGGCCATTGGTCAGGGTGAGTTAGTGCCAACAGGCCCCTCCCTACTGGTCCCTCTCATCACCCACCCACCCTCTGCTGCCACCTCACACACACAGCCACACACAAGGGCTGGGGTGGGCTATGGAGGGCTGAGGTCTGTCACAGGGGACTGGTCAGTAATGCCCCGAGTCTATTGGCTGGAAATCTGTGGGCAGTCATGACACAGTGGGGCTGGAAGCGGGGGAGGAACCCTGGAGCAGCAGCCTCCCTGGGAGAGAGGCCACAGAAGTGCGGCCCCTACTCTGAGTTTTCAGACCTGTCTTGGGTCCCTCGGGGAGGGATCAGCTCCAAGTCTGGGCTTTGTGTTAGTCCAGTTGGCAAGGGCTCCAAGCACAGAAATGCCTTTGTTCTTGGTGGTGAGACCACGAAAGGCCCATGCCACTGTACTGGGCCTGTCCTCTTAACTCTCTTTATTTCCTGCCCCTATCTGCTCAGGTCCATTTGTGAGAATAAGTCCCTTTCTCCCAAGACCAGATCCAAGAAAACAAACTGAGCCCAGCAAGAGGGATTTTGGTAAGAGAAGAAAACCCTCCCATGTGATCTTCCATAATAAGTATTAGAGTGGGTCTTGAGATACGTCTGGTCAGTTCTCATCTTTGGCTGTCTGGCAGGGCTTGTGGCCTGCCTGCCCTGACAATGACTAGATGAATTTTGAGAGTGTCCTCTGGATGCAGTGGTCTCAATTCTGGAATGCTGGACAAAGGTGATGAGTCTGTCCACTTACCCCAAACCTTGAAGAATAATGGCGTTTGAAGCTGCCTGACCAGCATCACATGAACCTGAAAAGAATTAAAATCACTTTTTTTTTTTCCAAAAATTTTCAGGATTTGATCTTAGTAACTTATCTGATGTTTGGGAAGTGCCATTTCCTCTCCAGTTGGATCAATTGAAGGGATTTTCTCACTGTGATTTTCAGTCATGATGGTACATGGACATCACCTTGCCTGGGGGATAATTGCTTTAATTTCTGCCTTTTTTGTGATATTCCCAACTTTCTGTATGTTTGCTTAGGAAAATATTTTTTATTTAAGAATGTGTCATTTATGTTAACATTTAATGGATTTATTATTGTTACTTTAAATAAATTTTAATTAATTTTTATTGGAGCATAGTTGGTTTACAATATTGTGTTAGTTTCTTCTGTGCAGCAAAGTGAATCACTTACACATATACATATATCTACTCTTTTTAAGGTTCTTTTCCCATGTAGGTCATCACAGAGTACTGAGTAGAGTTCCCTGTGCTATACAACAGGTTATTAATTATCTATTTTATATATAGTAGTGAGTATATGTCAGTCTTGATCTCCAGCCCCAACTACTGTCCTGCAAAAGCCTCTCCTCTCCTGAGTGTGCATAAGGCTAAAATGCAGAAGCCAGATGTGACCAAATACTGGTGCCATTTTCCAGTGGATGAATGGATAAATAAATGTGGTAAACACATAAAATGGTGCATTGTTCAGTCTAAAACGGGAGAAAATCCTGATACATGCTTCGATATGGATGAAGCTGGAAGACATTATGCTAAGTAAAGTAAGCCAGACATAAAAGGACAAATGCTGTATTTATAAAAGTACCTGGAATGGTTAAATTCATAGAGACAGGAAGTAAAATGGTGGTTGCCAAGGACTGGGTGAGGGGCTAACAGGGAGTTATTGCATAATGGGGACAGAGTTTCAGTTTGGGAAGACGAAAGAAGTCTGGAGATGGGTGCCGGTAATGGTTGCACAGGGCTTCCCAGGTGGCTCATTGGTAAAGAATCTGCTTGCCAATGCAGGAGATGCGGGACACGTGGGTTTGATCCCTGGGTCGAAAAGATCCCCTGGAGGAGGAAACGGCAACCCACTCCAGTATTCTGGCATGGCTAATCCCATGGACAGAGGAGCCTAGTGAGCTACAGTCTATGAGGTCACAAAATGTCAGGCACAACTGAGCAACTGAGTGCGTGCGCACACGCACGTGCACACACACACACAATGGTTGCACAATAATGCAAAGGCACTTAATGCCACTGCGCCATGCACTTAAAAATGGTTAACATGCTGAGTTTTCTGTAATGTGTATTTTACCATTAAAGAATTTTAAAAAGAAAAAGAAATATGCCCAGGGGCAAGAGGCACAAACAGAACCAGAATCAACTGCTGAGGAAGTGCCAGGTCAGTTAACATCACTCTGCAAATTAGAAGGTCCAGGCCCAGACAATTTGGTCAGAGACCTTACGAACCAAAGCCAGCAGGCAAGTGACTCTTGACCCTCTTCCCTCTGCCTTCCCATGGTGTGAGTTGAGAGGGGTAAGTACCAGCCTGAATGAAGTGCTTGAGAACCCCTGTGAGCTGCGGGTCTTCATTGACGTTGAGAAGGTGGGGGAAAGTTTTCATCATCTGCTGCTCCTGGGGGAGAAACAGAGAAGGTATCCTCACCAGATGGGGCAGCACAGCACAGAGGGCAAAGTTCCTTCCCAACCGCTGCTCCCAGTCCTCCAGTGACCTCATCACCCAAAAGGTGCTGATGGCAAAATGGGGCTGTGACATCACCCTCTCCTGGTTATGAAAATGCATTTCATTCTTCAATACAGGTAGTGATTGGTATTGTGATTATAGAGGATTGACAGTCAAATGGAACTGGAATAAACTATATGGGCACAAGGAAAGCTTTGAATCCGGAAGTTCTGATAAAGAGGATGAAAGTTCTTCTGGTTGTAACTATCCACACAAAACAAGAATCCTAGGTTCTTCACTCTGGATCCTTCTTGACTCTTGCAGCCAAGAGGCACAAACCCAGGTTACACAGGAGGTTATTTTCTTGGCATTTTTCTCTGCCATATGCAGCCACATTATGCCCACACCTCTAGAGTCCTTGGACCCTAACTCATCCTGACCCCCTGCAGCCACAGACCTCCACCCCACTCCACTCCCAACACTTGAGGCTCCCATTTATTCTGGCTCCAGGAACCTTCCAGAATCTGGACTGGATCCCTCCCACCACTGCTAAAGTCCTCCAGGGCTAGCTCATGACTCTGGAGCTTGTCCAGAGCCTCATAGCTTTGGGGAGTAAGGTTATGGGAGGGGTAGTGTTGACGGAAGGCAGAGAAGACATCTCCTTGGCCCAGGAACAAAGTTCACATCACAGCCCATTTATGATCTGGAGTTGGCAATGAATGCCAGACCCATGGTTCAGAATCACAACACAGTCCCCAGAAGACAATCACATTCCTCAAATTCTCCCCAAATTCTAATTTTCAACAGCTTTGAATTCTATCCTCAGCCTCATGCATCAGAGGCACCAAGGCCTCTCTGCTTCCTTCCTTCTCATGCCCTGCCATTGTATCCCCAACTCTGCCAATAATTTAAAGTCAGATGTCACAAATCACTTGTCACAACCACACATTACACATAATAGGTATACTATCTGATTACCCAATTATCCACCTGTCAGCAGTCCAGATATCACTAAATGTCTGGTTAAGGTGCAAGGCTGCCCCCATCCCCTTCCCAGGTAGTCGGCCTCAGCAGGTGGAGGTGGTGAGCTCACCTGGGCGATGGCCACATAGTGCTGCTGCCATTCCCGCCGGGCCTGCTCCAGCTGGTTTGCCCAGCTAATCTGGTCACAGGGAGGCCCAAGTAAACAGGCTGGCAGCTCTGGAAGGAGGGAGGTATTTTAAGCAAGTGAAGGCCAGCTTTAAGGTTTGCAGTGTCAAAGGTGAGGCGCAGAATGTTGCCATTCTGTTCTGAGTCAAAACAAGGGGCTCAGCAGGAATGGGAAATGGAACTGCACTAACACCCTGGAAAGTACTGTGAAGAGAAGGATCTTCATAGCAGCACTAGACACAATAGTCATGACATGGGAGATCTAAATGTCCATCAACAGAGGAATGGTAAAGAAGAGGCGGTACACACATACAAGGGAATATTACTCAGCCATAAAAATGTCATTTGCAGCAGCATGCATGGACCTAGAGATTATCATAAAGACAAATATTAACATCATACAGTATCACTTATATGTGAAATATTTAAAAATGATATAATTGAACTTATTTACAACACAGAAACAGACTCACAGAATTAGAAAACAAAGTTATAGTCATTCTTCCAGAAAATTGCAGAGGAAGATAAACTTCCAAACTCATTCTAATTTTTTCCTTTAATCTAATTTATTTAAACCCCATCCTGAACCCTCCTGCCACCTCCCTCCCCATCCCATCCCTCTGGGTCATCCCAGTGCACCAGCCCTAAGCATCCTGTCTTATGCATCAAACCTGGACTGGCGATCTGTTTCACATATAATAATATACATGTTTCAATGCTATTCTCTCAAATCATCCCACCCTCGCCTTCTCCCACAGAGTCACCATCACCCTAATACCAAAACCAGACAAAGATGCCACAGAAAAAGAAAACTATAGGCCAATATCACTGATGAACATAGATGCAAAAATCCTTAACAAAATTCTAGCAAACAGAACGTATTCCAACAGATTGCTTTGGCTATTCAAGGTTTTTTGTATTTCCATACACATTGTGAAATTATTTGTTCTAGTTCTCTGAAAAATACTGTTGGTATTTTTATAACAGAATATATTATTGTTATATTACAGAATATTTTATAAAAGAATATATTCCAACAACCTATTAAAAAGATCATCCATCATGACCAAGTGGGCTTTATCCAAGGGATGCAAGGATTCTTCAATACTTGCAAATCAATCAATGTGATACACCACATTAACAAATTGAAAGATAAAAAACATATGATTATCTCAATAGATGCAGAGAAAGCCTTTGACAAAATTCAACATCCCTTTATGATAAAAATCCTCCAGAAAGCAGGCATAGAAGGAACATACCTCAACATAATAAAAGCCATATATGATAAACCCACAGCAAACATCATCCTCAATGGTGAAAAACTGAAAACATTTCCCCTAAAGTCAGGAACAAGACAAGGGTGCCCACTCTCACCACTACTATTCAATGTAGTTTTGGAAGTTTTAGCCATGGCAATCAGAGAAGAAAAAGAAACAAACAGAATCCAGATTGGGAAAGAAGAAGTAAAACTCTCACTGTTTTCAGATGACATGATTCTCTACATAGAAAACCCTAAAGACTCCACCAGAAAATCATTAGAGCTAATCAATGAATATAGTAAAGTTGCAGGATATAAAATTAACACACAGAAATCCCTTGCATTCCTGTACACTAACAATGAGAAAACAGAAAGAGAAATTAAGGAAACAATTCCATTCACAATTGCAACAAAAAGAATAAAATACTTAGGAATAAAGTTACCTAAAGAAACAAAAGACCTATATATAGAAAACTATAAAATACTGATTAAAGAAATCAAAGGTGACACAAATAGATGGAAAAATATACCATGTTCATGGATTGGAAGAATCAATATAGTGAAAATGAGTATACTACCCAAAGCAATCTATAGATTCAAGCTACCAACGGTATTTTTCAGAGAACTAGAACAAATAATTTCACAATTTGTATGGAAATACAAAAAAACTCGAATAGCCAAAGCAATCTTGAGAAAGAAGAATGAACCAGAAGAATCAACCTGCTTGACTTCAGGCTATACTACAAAACTCAGTCATCAAGACAATATGGTACTGGCACAAAGACAGAAATATAGATCAATGGAACAAAATGGAAAGCCCAGAAATAAATCCATGCACCTATGGACACCTTATCTTTGACAAAGGAGGCAGGAATATATCTTTGACAATGGAGAAAAGACAATCTCTTTAACAAGTGGTGCTGGGAAAACTGGTCAATCACTTGTAAAAGAATGAAACTAGAACACTTTCTAATACCATGAAGTGCAGTCGCTCAGTCGTGTCCGACTCTTTGCGACCCCATGGACTATAGCCTACCAGGCTTCTCCATCCATGGAATTTTCCAGGCAAGAATACTGGAGTGGGTTGCTATTTCCTTCTCCAGGGGATCTTCCCAACCCAGGAAACAAACCCCGGTTTCCTGCATTGCAGGCAGACGCTTTACCCTCTGAGCCACAAAAATAAACTCAAAATGGATTAAAGATCTAAACGTAAGACCAGAAACTATAAAACTCCTAAAAGGAAAACATAGGCAAAACACACTCTGATGTAAATCATAGCAGGATCCTCTATGACCCACCTCCCAGAGTAATGGAAATAAAAGCAAAAATAAACAAATGGGACCTAATTAAACTTAAAAGCTTTTGCACAATGAAGGAAATAATAAGCAAGGTGAAAAGACAGCCTTCAGAATGGGAGAAAATAATAGCAAATGAAGCAACTGACAAAGAATTAATCTCAAAAATATACAAGCAACTCCTGCAGCTCAATTCCAGAAAAAATAAGCGACCCAACCAAAAAAATGGGCCAAAGAACTAAACAGAGATTTCTCCAAAGAAGGCATACAGATGGCTGACAAACACATGAAAAGATGCTCAACATCACTCATTATCAGAGAAATGCAAATCAAAACCACAATGAGGTACCATCTCACACCAGTCAGAATGGCTGCTATCAAAAAGTCTACAAACAATAAATGCTGGAGAGGGTGAGGAGAAAAAGGAACCCTCTTACACTGTTGGTGGGAATGCAAACTAGTACAGCCACTATGGAGAACAGTGTGGAGATTCCTTAAAAAACTGGAAATAAAACTGCCATACGACCCAACAATCCCACTGCTGGGCATACACACCGAGGAAACAAAAATTGAAAGAGACTCGTGTACCCCAATATTCATTGCATCACTGTTTACAAAAGCCTTGGACCTGCGCTGACCCCTGCGCAGTTTACCTGCCACTCTGCAGTTTCCACACCTGAGCAGCAGTCTCTCATTCTCTCCCCTGGACTCCCTCATCAGGGTGGAGGTGTTGACAACAGCTTTGTTCCGGATCTTCTTAGCCCTGTGCAAAGGTGGACACACACTCAGGCCCTGGGTCTTTCGCAGCTGGAGCAATACTACCAGAGCACTGGTGGGAAACTGGTCTTGAATGGTCAAAATGGGAGCCTTTCACTTCCTGTAACTTGAGATTCCACTGTGTAAGTTTCCAGTAAACCACTAAGACCAAAAGGGACTCAGTGACATCCAGGACTCAAACATGAGCCACTCAGCCCAAGCCTGGAGTCCACCCCCAACGTGTTCTGGGCCCCAAACACACACCCCCAGTTGGGCTGACTTGGTTAGTGAAAACAATCTCTTCAATCTCTACTGTTTCTGTAACAACACAAACCCTGGAGGCTTCCAGCGACTGCTCTGCCATGTGTGCCAGGCCAGGAGTGGGCTTGGACTTTGCCTAGTTCAGGGTCTCCAACCTCCAGAATCTAAGGCCTGATGATCTGAGGTGGAGCTGATATAATAACAATAGAAATACAATGCACAATAAATGTAATGTGCTTGACTCCTCCCCAGACCACCCCTAATCCCCACCTCCACCTCTCTTGACCCCCAGTCCCTGGAAAAATTCTCTTGCATGAAACTAGCCCCTGGTGCCAAAAAGTTGGGCACTGCTGTCCTAGTTCACTTCTGGCTAGTGCTGCATGGGACATAGTTATGCTAAAACATGACTTGTTCTTTACCTGAAATTCAAATGTAACTGGGCATCCTATATTTTCATTTGCTACATCTGGCAACCTTACTTCTTTCCCTGAGGAACAGGGTTTGCAAGGCTTGCCCCCAGTCACAGAGACCACGACAGATCCAGGCCTGCAGCCCAGGACCCCTGGGGATCATTTTCTACTTCTCGGCATCACACAGTCTCTCATGTAAAAAGTTCTAGCAACAGTTTAGAATTGACAAATGGAGAGAAAATGAACATTCTACATAATACTAAGGGCTTCCCTGGTGGCTCAGACTGTAAAGAAGCTACCTGCAGTGCAGGAGTGCTAGGTTCGATCCCTGGGTTGGGAAGATCCCCTGAGGTGGGCATAGCAACCCACTCCAGAATTCTTGCATGGAGAATCCCATGGACCGAGGAGCCTGGTGGGCTACAGTTCATGGGGTTGCAAAGAGTCAGACATGACCGAGTGGCTAAGCACAGCACAGCACATAATACTAAAGGCAAAATTCAACCTTAAGTTCTGAGTTTGTAGCACAGATGTTGGAAGAAAATAGGGAAAAACAAATGGAGCAAAATGATACTGAGGCCTGGCAGTGAGAAATGAGAATGCAAGGGTTTGTCCCTAAAATGCAAAGGCCTTTCCCTAGAGAAGAGGCCAAGGAAAAACTGAGAGAACTACTTGGAGACATCACAACAACTATCATTTTGAGCTTCAGCCCCATGCCAGGCAGAACTTAGCTAGGAACGGTTCTTGAACCGTCTCACGTAGTCTTCACTCAGCCTAGAGAGGGAGGTATCACCTCCTTCAGCATGTGAGCTCACCAGGGGCAGGGAGGTTCAGGTCTCGGAGAGAGTAGGCCCAGATTCTGTCTGACACACTGGCCCGTAGACCTGACAAGTGATGTATTAGAATAGGAACCAGGTTCATTTCACATGCCATGTCCGGTCACCTGGAACACTGGCCGAGAATTCCAAGCTCCTGAATGAAGTTGACGGGAAAGCTGCAGAGGGGGATTCTCCACTGAATGGGATGGAGGGGTGGTGACGCCATGGGGTTCCAACCCCTGGTTATAGCCTCCCTCTCCCCAGACCCTCACTTTCCCAAAAGGGTCAGGGGAAGCAGGCTTCTGCCTTGAAAAGCAGAAACGGCTCGGCACAGCCTCCTGCAGGACTAACTGACAGGACTGGGCTTGCTTTCTGGGCCAAGTGGGAAGGCAGGAATGTGTGTGGACAGCCCCTCCCTGGGAGGAGCCACCTCTGCCCTGCTGTGTGGGGCCTGGAGATATGAGACACAACAGAGGGAAAGGGGCAGGGCCCAGAGGTGGTTCCCAACTTTGGGAGCCTCTTACATGCTCATCTTTATCATTAGCACAAAAAATCCCTGCCTGCCACTATTCTTTACCGTGACCCATAGGACAAAAAGAGAATCTGTGACTGGCCATGCTATTTGACAGAAAAATGCAGGGAGACAGAGAACTGAGCACTTCAGGGGTGGGTTCAATGCATCCTCCCATGAATTTGAGCCTGTGGCTCCTCCCCCATCCAAGACTGCAGTGACAGAATGACAGGCTAGGAGGGCCCTGAGCCCCTATTTCTGTTTCCTCTTATTTATTTTCTTTTCTTTCCCTCTTCTCTCACAGATCATTTTGTTCTTCCTTTTTCTGGACCCTTTCCCAAGACACCAGCTCATCAAGTTTAAAGGCGCTAGAAGAATTTGCCAAATTTAGAACTTAGAACCACTATAGATAATAAGTATTCATAATCGTACCTTTCAGCATATCTTAGTGTTGATAAAGTTTCCTCATAGCAGATGTCAGCTGGACTTATCGCTGCTATCTGTAAACAAATATCCTTTTCAGATTTTGTTTTTTATATAGGATATATAGCTATTGTTGGGCTTCCCTAATAGCTCAGTTGGTAAAGAATCCATCTGCAATGCCGGAGATTCCGGTTTGATTCCTGGGTCAGGAAGATCCCCTGAAGAAGGGATAGGCTACCCACTCCAGTATTCTTAGGTTTCCCTGGTGGCTCAGATGGTAAAGAATCCCTCTGCAATGCACGAGACCTGGGTTTGATCCTTGGGTTGGGAAGATCCCCTGGAGCAGGGCATGGCAATCCACTCCAGTATTCTTGCCTGGAGAATCCCCATGGACAGAGGAGCCTGGTGGGCTACAGTGCATGGAGTCACAGAGAGTCAGACACGACTGAGAGACTAAACACACAGCACATAGCTATTGTTGATTTTACACAGCTAACATTCATGGAATATCTTGGAACTTGCGGTTTGTTTAAACTTTACAACTCAGAAAACTGAGGCTTAGATAAGAATAATGGCACCCATAACTGGCAGAGCTGGGACCTGAACCTGCCCTGACTTGAACAACTGTGCCGCTAATCTCTGTACTACGCAACCCTCAGCACTGAGTCCCCAACAGATTTCCTCAGGACTTTAAATGACAGTTGAATGGTGGCACTGCAGAGACTGATAAATAAATCATTACTGAGTACCCACTTAAATGGTTTCAAATCTGGTATTGACTTCAGCTTAACTGTTCTAGAATTCAAATGAGAAAATAAACTTTTTGATGAGCTGGAGGTGGGCAGGATCACTGAGAGTGAACAGGAGGGAATGTGACTGCCCATGGGGCAGCTCCTAATCTATGGGCCTGGAGGCCATGATTCAGAGCATAAGGGCCTGATGAATAATCATTTACCTTTGTTCAGCTTTGCAACTTTTAAAGCTTATTCATTATATTTCATTTAATCATCACAATCACAGTTTCAAGGCGATATCGTGATCTTCACTTTAGGAAGGAAGGAAATGAGGCTTAGATAAGAATAATGTCTTGTCAAGATTCTTGTGAAGAGTAACCTTAATAATAATAACAATAGCAATCATGACAACTGCGTGAGTCTAAACAGTCTAAAATGTGGTAGGAAAGTCACTTTACCAGAGTAGTTCTGCTGTTCCCACCCAGAGCTGACTGGAGCAGTTTGGTCAGTACAGAGTCTCTGTAGGGAACATGGAGGACTTTCTTCCCCATGGTGGCATCAGCCAGAGCACTAAGTGAAAAAGAAATAAAAAACAACAGAAAGTTTTAAACATATCAAAAAGAAATCTGCCTCTTTGTGGATGAGTCAGAAACACTCCTCAAATATCCTTGACAACCCCATATACCAGACATGGAGGAACATCCAATAGTTGATATACCTTCTGTACAAGGATACTGGCATATTGCAAGATAGAAGCAGCTGGCTCCCTCTCCAAGGTCAACCCCGGGGAAACAATAACAGAGAGGGAGGCCCAGATCTGGGGCCCTAATACAGTAAACCTTGGGAGGAAAATGCAGAGCCTGCATAGAAAGGTCTTTTTGTGTGTGTACAGAGAAGGGTTTTGACCTGAGGGAGAGGGTGGTAGGCTAGCAGTGTGGAGACAGGAATAGGGAGCAGATTTAAGTGCTTTCTGGTCTTTCTCTCATACTGCTTTAGGAAGATCTCATACAGTTAGGACCTGATAGGCTACAGAATCAAGTAAGAGTGAATGAGAAGTAAATGTCACTCAGGGTACTTCAGAGGAAGCGGTGTTGGCATTGAAGAGAGTGGGGAAGAGGGAGGAAATCCCATCTCTGATAAATTATAACCACAAACAAAGAAAAGAAATCCAAAAAATTAAGCTACCAGGTTTAGAAAAGAAACAAAATGATCATCTAGAAAGGTTTAGATACAGCAATTGAAATTTAAAACCCTATGGATAAGTTCAACAGTTTAGTTCAGTTCAGTTCAGTTCAGTTCAATCGCTCAGTCGTGTCCGACTCTTTGCAACCCCATGAATCGCAGCACGCCAGGCTTCCTTGTCCATCACCAACTCCAGGGGTTCACCCAAACTCATGTGAATTGAGTCAGTGATGCCATCCAGCCATCTCATCCTCGGTCGTCCCAGTCTCCCCCTGCCCCCAAACCCTCCCAGCATCAGGGTCTTTTCCAATGAGTCAACTCTTCGCATCAGGTGGCCAAAGTACTGGAGTTTCAGCCTTAGCATCAGTCCTTCCAATGAACATCCAGGACTGGTCTCCTTTAGAATGGACTGGTTGAATCTCCTTGCAGTTCAAGGGACTCTCAAGAGTCTTTTTCAATACCACAATTCAAAAGCATCAATTCTTCGGTGCTCAGCTTTCTTCATAGTCCAACTCTCACATCCATACATGACCACTGGAAAACCATAGCCTTGACTAGACTGAGCTTTTTTGGCAAAGTAATGTCTCTGCTTTTGAATATGCTATCCAGGTTGGTCATAACTCTTCTTCCAAGGAGTAAGCGTCTTTTAATTTCATGGCTGCAGTCACCATCTGCAGTGATTTTGAAGTCCAGAAAAATAAAGTCTGACACTGTTTCTACTGTTTCCCCATCTATTTGCCATGATGCCATGATCTTCTTTTTCTGAATGTTGAGCTTTAAGCCGACTTTTTCACTCTCCTCTTTCACTTTCATCAAGAGGCTTTTTAGTTCCTCTTCACTTTCTGCCATAAGGGTGGTGTCATCTGCATATCTGAGGTTATTGATATTTCTCCCAGCAATCTTGATTCCAGCTTGTGTTTCTTCCAGTCCAGAGTTTCGCATGATGTACTCTGCATGTAAGTTAAATAAACAGGGTGACAATATACAGCCTTGACATACTCCTTTTCCTATTTGGAACCAGTCTGTTGTTCCATGTCCAGTTCTAACTGTTGCTTCCTGACCGGCATATAGGTTTCTCAAGAGGCAGGTCAGGTGATCTGGTATTCCTAACTCTTTCAGAACTTTCCACAGTTTATTGTGATCCACACAAATGCTTTGGCATAGTCACTAAAGCAGAAATAGATGTTTTTCTAGAACTCTCTTGCTTTTTCCATGATCCAGCAGATGTTGGCAATTTGATCTCTGGTTCCTCTGCCTTTTCTAAAACCAGCTTGAACATCTGCAAGTTCACGGTTCACGTATTGCTGAAGCCTGGCTTGGAGAATTTTGAGCATTACTTTACTAGCATGTGAGATGAGTGCAATTGTGCGGTAGTTTGAGCATTCTTTGGCATGGCCTTTCTTTGGGATTGGAATGAAAACTGACCTTTTCCAGTCCTGTGGCCACTGCTGAGTTTTCCAAATTTGCTGGCATATTGAGTGAAGCACTTTCATAGCATCATCTTTTCAGCTCAACTGGAATTCCATCACCTCCACCAGCTTTGTTCGTAGTGATGGTTCCTAAGGCCCACTTGACTTCACATTCCAGTATGTCTGGCTCTAGGTGAATGATCACACCATCGTGATTATCTGGGTCATGAAGCTCTTTTTTGTATAGTTCTTCTGTGTATTCTTGCCACCTCTTAATATCTTCTGCTTCTGTTAGGTCCATACCATTTCTGTCCATTATCGAGCCCATCTTTGCATGAAATGTTCCCTTGGTATCTCTAATTTTCTTGAAGAGATCTCTAGCCTTTCCCATTCTGTTCTTTTCCTCTATTTCTTTGCATTGATTGCTGAGGAAGGCTTTCTTATCTCTCCTTGCTATTCTTTGGCACTCTGCATTCAGATGCTTATATCTTTCCTTTTCTCCTTTGATTTTCACTTTTCTTCTTTTCACAGGTATTTGTAAGGCCTCCCCAAACAGCCATTTTGCAATTTTTGAATTTCTTTTTCTTGGGGATGGTCTTGATCCCTGTCTCCTGTACAATGTCACGAACCTCCATCCATAGTTCATCAGGTACTCTGTCTATCAGATCTAGTCCCTTAAATCTATTTCTCACTTCCACTGTATAATCATAAGGGATTTGATTTAGGTCATACCTGGATGGTCTAGTGGTTTTCCCTACTTTTTTCAATTTAAGTCTGAATTTGGCAATAAGGAGTTCATGATCTGAGCCACAGTCAGCTCCCAGTCTTGTTTTTGCTGACTGTATAGAGCTTCTCCATCTTTGGCTGCAAAGAATATAATCAATCTGATTTCGGTATTGACCACCTGGTCATGTCCATGTGTAGAGTTCTCTTATGTTGTTGGAAGAAGGTGTTTACTACGACCAGTGCGTTCTCTTGGCAAAACTCTGTTAGCCTTTGCCCTGCTTCATTCCGTACCCCAAGACCAAATTTGCCTGTTACTCCAGGTGTTTCTTGACTTCCTACTTTCGCATTCCAGTCCCCTATAATGAAAAGGACATCTTTTTGGGGTTTAGTTCTAGAAGGTCTTATAGGTCTTCATAGCACCATTCACCTTCAGCCTCTTCAGCATTACTGGTCGGGGCATAGGCTTGGATTACTGTGATAGTGAATGGTTTGCCTTGGAAACGAACAGACATCATTCTGTTGTTTTTGAGATTGCATCCAAGTACTGCATTTCAGACTCTTCTGTTGACCATGATGGCTACTCCATTTCTTCTAAGGGATTCCTGCCCACAGTAGTAGATATAATGGTCATCTGAGTTTAATTCACTCATTCCAGTCCATTATAGTTCGCTGATTCCTAAAATGTTGATGTTCACTCCTGCCATGTCCTGTTTGACCACTTCCAATTTGCCTTGATTCATGGACCTAACATTCCAGGTTCCTATGCAACAGTGCTCTTTACTGCCTTGGACCTTGCTTCTATAACCAGTCACATCTGCAGCTGGGTATTGTTTTTGCTTTGGCTCCATCCCTTCATTCTTTCTGGAGTTATTTCTCCACTGACCTCCTGTAGCATATTGGGTACCTACCAACCTGGGGAGTTCCTCTTTCAGTATCCTATCATTTTGCCTTTTCATATTCTTCATGGGGTTCTCAAGGCAAGAATACTGAAGCGGTTTGCTGTTCCCTTCTCCAGTGGACCACATTCTATCAGACCTCTCCACCATGACCCATCCATCATGGGTGGCCCCACACAGCATAACCCCACACTAGCCAATCTGATCACATGTACCACAGCCTTGTCTAATTCAATGAAACTAAGTTCAACAGTAGACACCGTGATAATTGAATTAGTGAACTAGAGAGTTAAAAAGAAATCTAGATTGCAGCCTGGAGACAGAGATGAAAAATCAGAAAGATAGGTTAGGAGACATGGAGGACAGGAAAAGAAGATTCAAATAGGGTAATTGAAGTTCCAGGAGAGAAAGGAGAAAAAAAAATATGCAGAATCAATATGTGAAAGATAATGACTGAGAATTTTTTAGTGTTGATGAAAATCACTATCATAGAGCTATGGAGACTAAAAAATTCCAAGCAGGATAAATAAACTGCAACAGAATTAAATTGCAGAATACCAAATAAGAAGAGTTTAAAAGCAGATAGGGAAAAAGATTGTCTTCAGTGGAATAGTAATTAGGCCAACAACAGAAAACAGTAGAATGGTATCATTAATAAGCTGAAAGAAAATACTACTTATCTAGAATTATATACCCAGCAAAATTATCTTTCAAAAATGAATTGAAATAAGAAATTTCAACCAAACAAAAACTAAAGTTGCTGTCAGCAAATGGTCATTTAGGGAAAATCTAGAGAATATTTCAATCAGAAGGAAACTGATTTTATATAGCAGCTCTGAAGTTTAAGAAGGAATGAATAAAAATAATTTTAAAAATAGATAAATGTGAATGAACACTAACTGTATGAAACAGTAATAATAATATTTGGGGGTTAAAGAATAAGATTAGAATATATGTCAACAATGACATATGTAAGATGGAGATCTTCGTATTATCCAAGGATGTGTGTGCTCAGTTGCTCACTGTGTCTAACTCTTTGCAACCCCATGGACTGTAGCCCACCAGGCTTCACTGTCCATGGGATTCTCCAGGCAAGAATACGGGAGTGGATTGCCATTTCCTTCTCCAGGGGATCTTCCTGACCAGGGGTGGAAGATCTTCCTGACCTGTGTCTCTGGCATCTTCTGCATTGGCAGGCAGATTCTTTACCACTGCACCACCTGAGAAGTCCATTGTCCATGAACAGGTTGAAGTATTTATTATTTTTAGACTTTGACCACTGAGCAGATGAAAAAGCCAGGAAATAGTTAAAAAAAAAAAACCATGTTGAATTTTGACATATGACAGAGGTAGCATAGAAGATCACTGGGAGAGGACAGACTATTCAACAACAAATGAGACAAAAAAAATTGATAATCTGTAAGGAAAAAGTAATGAAAAGGATGCCTACTTTACACTATACACAGAAATCAACTCCAGATAGACAGGGTTTAAGCACAAATATTCTTAAACACACAGAAAATGAAAAAATGCAAAACATACGCCATAACTTCTGCTCATCAATAGACATCTTTTAAAGTGAAAACACAATCTACTAACTGGGAGAAGATACTTATGATACATAGACCTGAGAAAAGAGTAATAAAAATATGTTTAAAACATCTACAGATCAATGAAAAAGACAGTAAATAAATAGAATAAAGGGGAAAGCATAAGAACAGGTATTTTTTTGCTAAAAAAGAAATCAAATGTTGTTCAAGCTTGCTAGTAACCAGGGCTCTCAAGACCACAGTAAAGTGTGTTTGAAAGTGGAAGTCGCTCAGTCGTCTCTGACTCTTTGTGGCCCCGTGGACTGTACAGTCCATGGAATTCTCCAGGCCTTTCCCTTCTCCAGGGGATCTCTCCAACCCAGGGATAAAACCCAGGTCTCCCGCATTGCAAGTGTATTTTCTACCAGCTGAACCACCACAGAAGCACAAGAATACTGGAGTGGGTAGCCTATCCCTTCTCCAGGGGATTTTCCCGACCCAGGAATCGAATTGGGGTCTCCTGCATTGCAGGCGGATTCTTTACCAACCGAGTTATCCCAGAAGCCCAAAGTATGTTTATGCCCATTTAATTGGTAAATGTCAAGAAATCTGACAACATCAAGCCTTAGAAAAGATGTGGATTAATGGGATATGTTATACATTGCCACTGGGAATGTTAACTGGACTAACAAATTTGGAGAACAATTTATCACCATCTAGAAAAATTAGGTATTCACACACCTTGTATATAAAGCACAATAATTTCAGTTGCTGATATAAAAAATCCTTTAGTATATTGATACTCAGTGACTTTATGAGAATGTTCATAGTAGCACTATTTGTAAAAGACAAAAAAAAAAAACCCAAAACAAAACAACAACCCTAGAAACAACCAAATTAACAATTAACATGAGAATGAAGGAATAAATTGTGGCATATTTCCACAATGGATGACTACATAATAATGAAAAAGAAGTAATAACATGGATGCTGTAACAAGTGCTACTGTAACAATATGGATAAATCTCATAGATACAATGTTTAGTAAAAGAACAGAAAATAAATTAACTAGAGCCACACATTAGATAGATGGATATTGTTAATAATGTTGAATCTAAAAACAAACTATACTCCTGGGTATATACTAAAGAGAAATGAGTAATTATTTTCCCCAAATTATATGTACAAAAATGTTTGTAACAACTTTATTCATAATAGTTAAAACCTGGAAACAAACTAAATGCCCATCAAATAGAAGAATGGATAAATAATGGTATATTCCTACAATGAAATAATCCATAACAATGAAAAAGAACTAATAATTGCTAAGCAAAACATCATGGATAAGTCCCATAGAAACAATCCTCAGTGAAAGAAGCCAGATATAAAAGACAATGATCTGATATAAGTGATTGCATTTATATGAAAATCAAAACAGCTAGGCAAAAATAAATCTTTGATAACAGGTTGATTTCTTTTGTTGGGATTAAGCCAAAGAGAAGGCATGAGGGGGTTTTCTGGGTTTTGGAAATGTACTATATCTCAGTCTAGTCATTAATTACATAGATATATACATATATGAAAATCCATTGAGCTGAACATTTAAGATTTGTGCACTTCACTATAATTAATTTATATCTAAATAACTTTTAAAATGCAAGATCCAGAAAATAATATATTTCACCCTTTTATAAAATTAAAAAATCAGCGCTACTGAATATAATATTCACGTGTGATAAAATAAGAAAAGAAAGAAAGAGGGAAGAAAGGAAGGGGAGAAAGAAAGTGGGGAGGGAGGGACATACATAAAACAAAAAATTCAAGATGATGGTCACCTCCAAGGGGAGCAAGATGGTGATTACCTCCAACTGATTTTTGGATTTGGTGGTAGTTTTATTAGTGTTTGTTATTTCATCTAAAAGCAATTAATTAGTTTAAAATAAAATCTAGGAGAGGCCAGAAATAAACCAATGATGCTAGTTGGTCATGAACCAAGGGTTATGATTAATCTAAATTTTGATATTTGAAGTCACTTTTATGGCACAAATAATTACCCGTCCACTGATTATTTACCTGATGACATTTCCTAAATTGGTTAAACTTAGGTTAACGCGTGATCCTTCCCGCAGTCTGTCTCCTTCTGATCCTGAAGATTTCTGCCTTTCACTTCCAGCTAAATCTACCAAGTTAATACTGGACAGTTTGGTGAGGTCTTTATCTAGGAAAACCTGCAGGAAAGCACCACAAGTAATGCTAGTAGAGAGGTAGCAGGCTACATGAGAAGTCAATCTATTTTACATTTACATTCTGAAATATTTTTCTAATTGTATTTCACACTCAAAAAAGATATAATAAAATTTGCAAGTTAAAATGCCATCCTCTTTACAATGACATTTTACAATAACATTATTAGGTCCAAACATCTCAGTTGCCCCTTCCCTTCTGTAACATTATTTCCAGTTATGTATTAGATACCAATTATTGTCCTAATATTTCTGTAATCATTGTGTTTTTTTTTCTGGCCATGTCAGGTGGCATGTGGGATCTTAGTTCTCTGATAGGGATTGAACACGTGCCCCCTTCAGTGGAAGTGCAGAGTCCTAACCACTTCCCAATCAATAAATATTTTAAAGATACTGTGAAATCTGCAAAGTAAGTAGCTGTTCAGGATGGTGTAGTCATGTAGTGGAAAGAATGCTGCAGGTTCTCTTGCTGTCATGTAACTGTGAGCAAGTGATTTAACTTTTCTCAGTTGTAAAATCGGGATGATAGCATATTACTGGGATGTTATGAAGATAAAGTATCATAGATGTAATGTTTCTAATCATGCCTGGGATACATTATTAGGTGATAATATTGCTACTGACACCAATAAACAGAGTATGCTCGTTTACATCCAGTTAATTTTGTCTCCCACCCCTAAAATATCAAATTAAAAAATAGCACAGAAAACCATATATAAAGTCTATGAATGTAACACTTTATATTAATTATATAGTACATACAAAGTCTATGAATATAGAGTGAATGTTACATTCATATAAAGTGAATGTTATATTCATATAAAGTCTATCAATGTAACATCTTACCTACATTGTAAAAATCAAGTGAATAATAATTAAAAGTTTACTTGTGTGCTTAGTTGCTCAGTCCTGTCCAACCCTTTGTGACCCTATGAACTGCAGTCTGCCAGGCTCCTCTAATCCATGGGATTCTCCAGGCAAGAATACTGGAGTTGGGTAGCCATTCCCTTTTTCAGGGGATCTTCCTGACTCAGGGATAGAACCCAGATCTCCTGCATGGTAGGAGGATTCTTTACTGTCTGAGTCACCAGGGAAGTTTACAGAGTTCTTTAAAACGTAGTATCTTGGGCTTCCCTGGTGGCTTAGTGGTAAACATTCTACCTGCCAGTGCAGGAGACATGGGTTTAAACCCTGGTGTGGGAAGATCCCACATGTCATGGGGCAACTAAGCCCATGTGCCTCAGCTATTGAGCCTGTTCTCTAAGCCCATGGTCCACAGCAAGAGAAGCCATCTCAATGAGAAGCCTGCGTGCTAACTAGAGAGTAGATCCTGCTCATTGCAACTAGAGAAAAGCCTGCAGAGCAACGAAGATCCAGCCCAGCAAAAAATAAAATAAATACAAAGCTTAAAATGTAATATCTTAAAAAAAAGTAATATCTAAACTTCCCAGCATTCCTACGAGGATAACTGTCTCATTTTACAGACCAAGAAGCTGTGACTCAGGAATGGTAGGTTATTTCCCACGATTTCAGAGCTGGTAAATGGATTCCTACATGGTCTAGTGTTCTTCAACCGATCCTGGCTAGAACAGGACAATCTTCATTTATTACTATTTTATCTATTACTAGCGCTGTGGCTTAGGAGAAGGAGGTGGTAAAATTGTAGCTAACTCTCATGCTTACCCAGGCTTTTATGATAACCATTTCTGAGTCAAATTGTCCATAATTATAGCTATCATTCCCTACATCATTCCCAACCAAGGAGAATGGAGGAGGAAAGTATGCTTTAGCTTATCAAAGATTCTAGCTAGTGGAGCATTACATGGATGACATGGTTTCAAAGGCTTTATCTTGGACTTGCAAATTTCAGAAAGACACTTCAGTATCTGGTTGTCCTCTAGGCTCATGGACCTGAAAGCTGACCATGATTATATTGGTGATGCATGGAAGGACTGTTACAAGGAATTCTCCGTGACAAACCACAGACTTACTCTCCTATTTCCACAATTTCATCAAATTGGGGGTCAAAACATGTTTCTCAACGTATGTAATTTACTTGAGGGAAAATAGCCTTTAGCCCTACAGGCATTTCTGGGACCTTACTAGTGACCTTCTATCGGTAATGGGATCACTTAGGCCAGAGTGGGGCATGGATGTGGCAGTAGGGAGGCAGGAAAAGACAAGTGTCTTACTTTCTCCTGCTTCTGACCCTATAGTCTGTGTTCAGAAATAGCTGTCTTAATCCATAGATCAAATCTAAAAAACTCCATAATACTCACCAGCCCATAATGCTACTGGGAGCACATCCCCAGACCCCCTCGGTGAGAGGTGGGGACATTGGCATCCAGTTGAATCTCACCTGCTTGAACTGAATGGTGATGATCATGTGAGACCGGCTGCTGCTGGCATTCATGTTGGTCGAAGCTGTGGTCCTTATTTTTGCTCCTTGTTCCATCAGTCTTTCAATCTGGGCATAGTTCTCACAAGGCACTGACTTCAGACCATCCACATAAAAGCCCAGCTGTTGGTCCTCCCTTACTCTTAGCCCTCCAGGTTTCTTGATCCTGGATAGCAAATCTCTCACCTGTGGTAAAACAAGTAACACAAACTTCAGGAAGGCACGAAGTTTTGTTGACTTCACTGCTATAGCTCCTCGTAGAATATAGTACATGCTCAGTAAATATATATTGGATGAATAAATAAATGTTAAAGTTCTGTAGGTACCAGACAGCCTCATGACTTACAATAAGTAAGAAACAGAGAAATGACAAGTAAGAAAATAGAGAAACCTGTTGTAGTTAGTGAAATCAGAAGCTTTGTTTTTTTTTAAGGATTTCAGTTTTATTATTTTCAAGTACCTACAGCACTTCAGGGCTTCCCTGGTAACTCAGACGGTAAAGAATCTGCCTGCCAATGCAGGAGACACAGGTTCAGTCCCTGGGTGGTAGAGGATCCTCTGGAAATGGCAACCCACTCCAGTATTCTTGCCTGGACAAACCCATGGACAGAGGAGCCTGGTGGGCTACAGTCCATGGGGTCGCACAGAATTGGACATGACTGAGCCAGTAAACAACAACAACAAGAGCAGTTCAACCAGCCTGCAAACCCCTGAGGGTGGGAGTTGACTAGTAAATCCTAACATAGCTCCTGACACATAGTAGGCACCCAGTGAAATGCTTCTGGAGAGAACAGTGTAACCGGAGCTAAGTTAACAAGAAATGTTTAATACATTGCATGTAGGATATTGGGGGAACTGCTTCTGTAGCATGAAAAAATATTTAGTTGTATCTATAGTTGTCTGACTTTAAATGAAAGTGAAACCGTTAGTTGCTCAGTTATGTCTGACTCTTTGTGACCACATGGAGCCTGCCAGACTCCTCTGCCCATGGAATTCTCCAGGCAAGAATACTGGAGTGGGTAGCCATCCCCTTGTCCAGGGGATCTTTCTGACCCAGGGATCGAATCTTGTCTCCTGTGTTGCAGGCAGATTCTCTACCATCTGAGCCACTGAGGAAGCCCCAGTGGTGATTTTAAAGCATTTGTGGTTGAAAATATTGTTCTCTTATTAACCTAAGTATGTTCCTAGAAATCTTGTTAACTCTTGCAGTTGATTAGCAACTCCTTTGTAGATAACACACAAATAAATGATCTCTTTCTGAATTGTCACAAATTTTGTATCACAAAATAATGAAGTCTTACTTTTCTAAGAACAGTGATAAATGAAACTTAATTAAAAGTTCATAACATTCAAAGTACCTAATGTTCTGCCTCAGTTAAATCATGCTGCCACAAACGCCACCACTCTGAATCTCTACTTTCAAGAAATTTATCTAACCCAAACAGGATTTGCCATAGGCAAACCTAACACAAAAATATAGGTAAAAAATTATTATTATTATTATTATTGGAGATTTGTGTGATGTCACACTTAGACCGTGGCCTCAGGTGAAAACCCATGTTGCATTTCCCCCCAGAAAGCCACTTCTGCCGGGGCACAGCAGGTCGAGCTATGGGAGCCTGCTAGAGCCTGAGCCTCTGCAGAGGGGAGTTGGTGTTACATGATGCAGTGAGGTCTGGGCTGGGAATCTGACCTGGGTTCTTACTTCTGGTTCTGCCTCCAAACTATGAGAGCTTTGGAGAGTCTCCTACACTGCCAGGGTTTTCCTCATAAGAGGAGGGGAATGGACTGAATGATTTCTAAGATCTCCCCCAGCTCAAATATTCTGTAGCTTTAAGTCCTAGAGTCAAGTTGCTAGGGAACCACTGACAGAAACCACCAGCCTCGGCCAGGCACAATGATAACCGCTTGTATGAGCTGTCTCACACCAGGAGGTCCCTCCTGATAAGGAACTTGGTGCTGGCGCAGAAAACTAACTGGGAGAATTCAGGAGGGGCCAAAAGGAGAGAGCAGACACCACCCCATAATATGTCTTACTAACCTCCCAGAATCCTTCATGCTGGAGTCCATCTTAGCTGAGAGATGCTCACACCACAAGGAAGGACTCTGAGTTAGGCCAAATATGGGCCAAGCAAGATGTCTGGCCAGAGACAACCTGGAAACTAAACCCATCACCACAACACCCAAGACTGCCAGCCACGTGGCCGAGCAGTTCTCCTGGATCCCCTTACCCTGCTGCTCTCCTCCCAGGCACCCCTTTCCCAATAAGGTCTTTAGCTTTGTCCTATGTATCTCTCAGATAATTCTTTTCTGAGGGCTAGATAAGAACCTACTCTTGGCCCAGGAAAGGGTTCCCCTTCCTGCAACAGAGGCAAGATCACACACAGATTGAATTCAGGCAAGAAAAGTTAGGACAGTGGACAGAAGAGCCAGAGATAGGAAGACATTGAAATGGTGACAACTTCTGCCTTAGCTAGAAAGCCTTTCCTATAACTTCCACTGAGCAATATAAATTGTTAAGAAGTGGCATCTAAGGCTGAAGATACGTCTGAATAGGGCTCATTAGAAAAAAAAAAAGCTAAGTAGATTTAACCAGATAGAATGGAAGTGTGAGGGCCCAGAGATGAGGGCAGTTCCTGGCACTGGACTCTCCAGGTAGTACCTGGAGACTGAGTCAATGATGAGACCTTCCTCACTCACTTCAGCCCCTATGGGACTCTCCTAGCTCTGCCTCTCTCTGGCACTTCTTCAAATACAACTTCACTCTGCTGCTAGAGAGATCTTCTAAACCCAAGGCTGACTTTCTTATTTCCCTGTTTAGAATCGTTCGCTGATGCTCCATTGCCTACCAAAGGGCCTTTGCCTTCTGGCAACTGATGTTTAGCTCCCTCTCCTGATGCTTCCCCATTCTCACCCGCCTGCATGCCTCTAACTCTGGTTACCTGGAGCCCTCACTGTTCCCTTAAACGCCATGTGCTTTCACGTGTCCCTGGACTTGCTGGTACTAATCATGCCACCTAAAATGCCCCCAACCCTCCTCCTGGCTCACCAAACTCATTGCATCTTTCAAGATCCAGTCTAACTCCTCTGTTTACAAACACCACCAACAATCGCAGGTAGTATTAGTTGGTCTCTCTTCTATGCCTTTTTACCATTCATGCAGCATACATGATATATTTTATTACTGTCTGGAGAGGATGTAAAATCTACCACCAAGCTTCTCCATGGGAGAAATCACATCTTAGCTTTTATTCATCCTCAGAGTCTAGTATGATGTCTGAAATATTAAAAGTATCTAATAAACTTCACTTAGACTATTGAAGTACTACTGGAAAAATACCAGACTCCAAGCTGGTAAGACATGAAGAGGTTATAAGTATGTCCATGTCCTTATTTTAGAGATGAGAAAACAAAATTCCAGAGAGATTATCTTCATTAATAGGTTATCAGTAGGGGGCCCACAACAGGATGCCATTTCCCTGTTCCTTCCATCTGAACTTGGTAATGAAGTGAAGCTGCCTATTTGGTATGAAATAAAGGAGTCATACTGTCTTCCAGGCCCATCACTTTGAAAGAAATAGAAACTTAATCAGTGACCTTAGCATAACAACCCATTTGAATTTGCTATCAACCTTCAACAATAATAAATGGCTCATGCAAGCATATGAGAAACAAAATGGATATTTTCTCTCCTTAATATAAAGAGAAAAACATGGGTGGATTTATTCCATCAATGTTTATTTAGCAATGATTAAGTGCAAGACTTTGGATAATGCTTGGAGTCATATAAGAAATCTTAGGATATGAAACTGCCCTTAAGAAACTTACAATTATAGATACCTTTGTGAATTTATCCATTCAGCAATCCTTAGGGGCATCCATTTTAAACCAAATGTTATACTGCTGGTGCCGCTAAGTCGCTTCAGTCGTGTCCAACTCTGTGCAACCCCACAGACGGCAGCCCACCAGGCTCCCCCGTCCCTGGGATTCTCCAGGCAAGAACACTGGAGTGGGGTGCCATTTCCTTCTCCAATGCATGAAAGTGAAAAGTGAAAGGGAATATTATACTAAGTATTGCAAATAGAAAGGTGTAATCCTTTGTTCTGGAAATATAAATATGGAAATAAAATTTTATAGCATAAGGGCAAAGGGAAAGGGTAGAATGAAAAAGGACTTTCTGAATAACTAGTATTTGCTCAGCACTACGTCTCAATGTGTGGTCTAGTTTATTGTATTTATTTTAAAAAATATTTATTTATTTGGCTGTGCTGGGTCTTAGTTGCAGCCTGGGGGATCTGTGACCTTCACTGCAGCATGCAGGATTTTTAGTTGCGACATGTGGGCTCTAGTTCCCTGACCAGAGATCAAACCCTGGCCTCCTACATTGGGAGCGTGGAGTCTTAACCACTAGGTCACCAGGGAAGTCCCTGGTTGTGTCTTATTTTAAATTCTCTGCTTTATAAATAAGCAATCTGAGCTCTGAGACAAAGTAATTGTTCAAAGTCACAAAGCTAGTAACTGAGAGAGCAGGGATCTGAAACCATATTCCAACTTCGATCAGATTTGCTAAATGGCTGAAAAAAATCAAAAGAAAAATATTTTGTGACACATGAAAATTATGTGAAATTCAAGCCTCAGTGTCTAGAAACAAAGTTGTATTGGTACACAGCTCACTTACCCTTCACTCACACTTCAGCTGTGGCCGTTTTTGCTCTCTCAGGGGAGAGTACAGTAGTTGTGATAGAGACTTCAAGGCCCTCAAAGTCTAAAATACTTCCTGTTTGTACTTTGAAGATAAAGTTTGCCAACCCTCATGCTGAAGCCAACTGCTTTAGGATGTATAGATAAGCTGACATTTGAACTGGACTTGAAGTTCAGTGGTTTCTCTAAGACCAGAGAAACCAAGAAGGGTATTCCAGGCAGAGGAAGGATAGATGTAGGAGAGGACATATTGTGGAAAGGGAGAAAGGTTCTATGTGGCTGATGCAAGGAGTGTGTAGAGACAGAAGGACATAAGATGAAGCGGCACCTAGCTAAAATGAGGTAGGTTAGGGCTGGATAGCCAATGCCAGGCTAACAGGTAGGATGGATGAGGGGGAGCCCCTGCCATTTTGTAAGCTGCAGAGAATCACTTAGAATTGTCTGTCAAAAAATGTAATCGTTGTTACCTGTTCGTTGTAAATTTCCAGCATGCTGAATGTAACCTATATAGGAAAGAGCATAAAGTAAATTAAGATTCTCTTGAAACTTTGGGAGAAAAAAAAAAAAGGACTATGGAAACAACATAAATGTGCAATAAAGGAAAAAGCTAAATATTAAAATAGTGACACTCAGCGTCACATGCAATATGAGATTCTGAAATAATTTTAATGACATGGAGGAAGTTCTTAACATAAACTAAAAACAGATACCAAAGTGTGTGTGTGTGTTGGTCTTGATTGTGAACAGGAAAAAAAAAGCTTTTTCCTTATTGTTCACTCTCCAATCTGAACATACGCAGAGAAAAAGATTGATCTTTACCCTACCATGCATTTGGAGCAACGTTAGCCAATCTCCTACCTCCTAAACAGAAGCTTGGAGGAAACTCAGTGACTCTAGTCTAGAGAAAAGGCTCTGAAATACTGACATTTCGCAGCCACTATACCCTCTTTGGGAAAAGCTGGCTTGTCTGTTAGTCACCCTGTGGTGAGTCTTGCCAGTCAAATCCCACCTCCCAAGAACTTCCAGCTAGCTTCAGAGAGCATCACAGTTTTAAAATGAACAAATGGGAGGGAAGGTCAAAATGGTAGAATAGGAGGATATGAAGCTTACTTCCCTCCACTTACACATCAGTAACACATCTACAAGTAGAGCAATTCTCACCAAAATTTAGTTGGAAACTGGCTGAAAGACTTACACAACCAAGGCTGTAGAGGAGATCCACACAGAATTAGGTAGGAAAGGAAGAGAAGGAATCAGTTTGGGGTCTGCTCCCCGGGAGGGACACAGAAGAGGAGAGATATTGCAGGCTTGAAGGGAGTGAGAGGTATGAAAACACAATGGGCAACCCAGCCCGGGATCTGTCACCAGGAGGATGAGTCCCCCTAGCGGGGCCGGAAACCAGTGGGACTAACAGAGGGCTGTAATCAACCTAGAGTCCACAGCTAAGAATGTGCCCACACTTGCTCACTCCAGAAACAAGGCACAGAAGACAGATTAAACCTGCAGGGGACTCTGCTCAGTTTCCTGAAACTGCCCTGGCGTGCCCCGCCCCCAGCCAGAGACAGCAACCACTCCACCCCATCTTGTCTCGGCACTGCTGCCCTCTGGGGGTAAGGGGGCTGGTGCCGGGAGGGGGAAGAACACACACTGAGAACGCAGGAGCCGTCTGGGACCCAACCCTCTAGGCTTCTGCTCTGGCCACCTGGGACTCGACGCCGCCCCCTACTGGGCAGTGACAGCCACTGAGCAGAGGAGAAGCCTCAGCTCACACCTGGCTCTGACCTTAGCCCCTCCATTTCCAGAACTTCCCAGACAAGCAAACACTAAGAATTTATCAATACTAAGTCAACCCTAAAAGCAACGTTAATAGGTCTTCTCTAAGTGGAAAAAGAAAAGGCTACAAGTAAGAATCAATAGGAAATGAAAAATCCCACTAGTAAAGGTAAATATATAAACAGGCTGTGGATCAACCAATTAAACAAATTAGAAGATAAACGGGCTTCCCTCATAGCTCAGTTGGTAAAGAATCGCCTGCAATGCTGGAGACCCTGGCTTGATTCCTGGGTCTGGAAGATCCACTGGAGAAGGGATAGGCTACCCACTCCAGTGTTTTGGGGCTTCCTTTGTGGCTCAGCTGGTAAAGAATCAGCCTGCAATGCAGGAGACCTGGGTTCGTTCCCTGGGAAGATCCCCTGGAGAAGGAAAAGGCTACCCACTGCAGGATTATGGCCTGGAGAATTCCATGGACTGTATAGTCCATGGGGTCGCAAAGAGTCAGACACGACTAAGCGACTTTCATTTCACTTCACTTCATGAAGATAAAAGAAAAAAAAAATTGTGCAGTCGTCTATTTTGGCTTTTGAGCAGCGAGCAGTTAGCCCACTTTTGGTAACAATATCTCATTGTGGTTTTGAGCTTCATTTTCCTAATAATTAGTGATGTTGAACATCTTTTCATGTCCCTATTGGTCATCTGTATATCTTCTTTGGATAAGTGCTTATTCAGGTCCTCTGCCCATTTTTAAATTGGGTTGTTTGTTTTTTTGCTGTTGAGTTGTATATGTTCTTTATATATTTTGAAAATTGACCTCTTATCGGATGTACGATTTGCAAATATCTTCTCCCATTCAATAGGCTGCCTTTTCATTTTAATGATGGTTTCTTTCTCTGTGCAAAAGATTTTTCATTTTATCGATCCCATTTGTTTATTTTTGCTTCTCTTTCCCTTACTTTTGAGTCAGAGCCACAAAAACACTGCTAAGACTGATTTCAATGTGATTATTGCCTATGCTTTCTTCTAGAAATTGAATGGTTTCAAGTCTTACATTCAGGTATTTAATACATATTAAGTTAATCTTGTGTATGGTATAAGATGAAGTGCAGTGTTAGTCACTCGGTCATGTTCGACTCTTTGCAACCCCATGGACCGTAGCCTGCCAGGCTCCTCTGTCCATGGAATTTTCCAGGCAGGAATACTGGAGTGAGTTGCCACTTCCTTCTCCAGGGGATCTTCCCGACCCAGGAATTGAACCTGGGTCTCCTGCATCACAGGCAAACTCTTTACCATCTGAGCCACCAGGAAAACCCTATGATGTAAGATAGTGGTCTAGTTTCATTCTTTTGCATGTGACTAGCCAATTTTCCCAACACTGCTTATTGAACAGATTCTCCTTTTCTCACTGCATGTTCTTCACTCCTTTCTCGTAAATTAATCATCCATGTATGCATGAGTTGATTTCTGGGCTCTCAGTTTTGTTCTATTGATCTCTGTGTCTATTTTTGTACCAGTATCATACTTTTTTTTTTAATTTAAAAATTGAATGAATTCCTAGATATTTGAAAATATAATTCCAGAGAAATTATTTAAAAGCCTACCATTGAAAGAAAAAGATAAAATCAGAGCAGACTTCATAAAAAACACTTGAAAAAGTGAGTAATTGACATTAAAGAATACTGTATTATTTTTCGCTTTTAAAAAACTTTTTGTTTTGTACTAGGGTATAGCTGATTAATCGGAGAAGGCAATGGCATCCCACTCCAGTACTCTTGCCTGGAAAATCCCATGGATGGAGGAGCCTGGTAGGCTACAGTCCATGGGGTCGCTAAGAGTCAGACACGACTGAGTGACTTCGCTTTCACTTTTCACCTTCATGCATTGGAGAAGGAAACAGCAACCCACTCCAGTGTTCTTGCCTGGAGAATCCCAGGGATGGGGGAGCCTGGTGGGCTGCCGTCTATGGGGTCGCACAGTCGGACATGACTGAAGCAACTTAGCAGCAGCAGCAATGTAGCTGATTAATAATGTGGTCATAGTTTCAGATGAACAGAGAGGAACTCAGTTGTGCATATACATGTATCCATTCTCCCCAAACTCCCCTCCCATCCAGGAGGCCACATAACATAGAGCAGAGTTCCATATGCTATACAGCAGGTCCTTCTTTGTTAGTATCATACTTTTTTGATCATATAGTTTTGTAGCATAGTTTGAAACAAGGGAGTGTGATGCTTTCAGCTTTGTTCTTCTTTCTCAAGATTGTTTTGACTATTTGGGATCTTTTGCAATTCTATACAAATTTTAGAATTATTCTACTTCTGTGAAATTTGCCATTAGACTTTTGATAGGAATTGTGTTGAATCCGTAGATAAATTTGAGTGGTATGGGCATTTAAATAATATTAATTCTTCCAACTCATGAACATGGGCTGTGTATCCATTTATTTGTGTCTTCATCAGTTTCTTTCATCCGTGTACAGGTATTTCACCTTCTAGGGAAAGTAAGAAGCTATGTTAGGACAATTAAGAAGCAAGATAATATTCTTAATTTAGAAATAAAAATAAATTAAGAGGAGAACACACCTTGATAGAAGAGGGGAGCAAAGGGAACCAGAAACTTGAGCTGGCTAGGGTTTTGTGTTATAAAACTCCACAGTGGTCTCTTGTTATTGTCATCATTTAAGATGTCTCTCAAAGTGCCTTTAAAAAATATTTTCCTGGGTTTGCCTTCATAGAACCACAAAAAGTCAACATTTTATTTGATTTTGTAATGATGTAAGGATTTTGGTATGGAAAATTAACATTATCCTGAAATAGATATGCTGATAACTTCCACTGGGGGCAAGGAATTTCCAAAATTAAAACAATTTTTTTTCCTTAAAGAAGCGATAATACATACCTGGTATTCTTGATTTTTGTCCCGGTTCTCAATTGCTTGAAATAGCTCTTCGCACACATTTGGAATGATACCCTTGTTTGCACCAAACCCAATCATGGAATAGCTTTTTCCAGAGCCAGTCTGCCCATAGGCCAAGAGAGTAGTATTATAGCCTTGCCAAGCACTGTCCAGAATTCCCCTGCCAAGATCATGAAAAACCTCCTTCTGGAAAGAAAATTGCAGGTATTATGTTCAGCACAGACTTTTCACAGTACTTTTAAAATCTAACATTCTGGTTTTGATGAGTTCCACCTTATTTAGTATCATTCAACTTACTTGAACTATAACTCAGATGCTGTCTTAGAACCAATGGAATAAAGCTGGAAACCAAAAAAGGATTTGTCAGTTTGGAAGATACTGATCACCGTGGGATCACCACAGATCTTCAACCAGCTAGTACCCGTCAGTAATGGACTTGTGTATTTTACAAAACATGGACTAGGTCTTTAAAATTCAGCCATTAGACAAAAATTTCAAGGCTCCAAGGGACACAGACCAGCCAAAGTGTTTTCTATTGGGTTGACCAAAGTGTTCATTTGTTTTTTTCTGAAAGATGGTGGTAGTAGCCCTTAATAGTTTTTAACTTCATTTGAAACAATTTTGTTACATTGCATTGTGACAGCTGTCATCTCAGTGTACATTTAGAAAAACTTATCAGAAATTGGTGAATTTTTGTATAACCATTTTAATATTGAAGATAGAAAAAATAAAAGCAACATTTTGGCATATTGTGCATATTATTTCAAGAAAAAAAATTATGCAGTGTATGGAGAAGGTGCTGTGACTGATTGAATGTGTTAAAAGTGGTTTGTGGTTTCCCTGGACATGTTCCATGGTCGAGTAGACCGCTTGAAGTTCAAGGTCAACTATCACAATTCTTGCAGTCTTTTAAAACTGTCTTTTAAAAACTGAGATAGAATTGACACATAACATTAAATGGTTTCAAATGTATAGCATAATGACTTGATACATGTATTTATTGAGAAATTATTACCAAAAATTCACACCCATTACTTCACAGAGTTAAACATTTTTTTTCTTCAGTGAGAACATTTAAGATCTACTCTCTTAGCAACCTTCGAATATACAATGTTGGATTGTTAACTCCAGGCATACCTCAGAGATACTGTGGGTTCAGTCCCAAACCATCACAATAAAGAAAGTAATGCAGTAACGTGAGTCACACAATGTTTTTGGTTTTTCAGTGCATAACATAAAAGTTATGTTTACACTATACTGTAATTTATTAAGTGTGTAATAGCATGACATCTAAAAAAAACCAATGGATATATCCATTTAAAAATATCTTACTGCTCAAAAATGCCACCCATCATCTGAGTCTTCAAGGAGTCATAATCTTTTTGCAATAGTATCATCAGAGATCACTGATCACAGATTACTATGAGAAATAGAAAGAAAAAGTCTTAAATATTTGGGAAAGTTACTAAAATGTGACACAGAGACATGAAGTGAGCAATGTTGGAAAAGTGGCACCAATTGACTTAGGCTTGCTTGATTCAGGACTGCCAGAAATCTTCAATTAGTGAAAACAAAAACAAAATGCCCAAATACTGTATCTGAAAAGTGTAATAAAGCAAAGCACCTGTATAATCACCATGCTATACATCACATCTCTAGGACTTGTTTATCTTACTGGAAGTTTGTAACTTTTGATGATCTTCTCCATTTTCACCCATATACCAGTCTCACCCTGCTCAGCTCCAACCCGGAACACTAACCCCCTGCCTCTGGAAACCACCAATCTGTTCTCTGTTATCATGTTCATTTTTAAAAATATTCCACATTTAGTATTTCTTTCTCTGTCCAACTTATTTTATTTAGCATAATGTCCCCAAGGCCCATCCATGTTGTTGGTGGCATTTCCTTCTTTTTAATGGCTGAATGATATTCTATTGTCTATATATGTATGTATACATACATAGATATTTCTTGGTGGCTCATATGGAAAGAATCTGCTTGCAATGTGGGAGACCCAGCTTCGATCCCTGGGTTGGGAAGATCCCCTGGAGGAGGGCATGACAACTCACTCCAGGATTCTTGCCTGGAGAATCCTATGGACAGAGGAGCCTGGTGGGCTACAGTTCATGAGGTTGCAAAGAGTTGGACATGACTGAGTGACTAAGCACAGAACTGCATATATATATATATATACACACACACATTTTCTTTATCCATTGCTTTGATTATTGTAGATCTGTCGGTTTCAGTTCTTCATAATTAATGTTGGCTACTGTAAGTCCTTTACAATTCCATGTAAATTATTGAAATAGTATCATTTCTGTAAAAAGTTACCATTGGCATTTTGATTGAGATTTTTTTGAATCTGTTGATCAATATGACCTCTTAATAATGTTGAGTCTTCTGATTTGTCTTCCTCTTCTTAATGTTTTTATAGTGCACAGATTTTGCATAGATTTTGTAAATTTAACCAACTATTTCATGGTTTTGATGTTGCTGTAAATATTTCACAATCTTACTTACAATTCAGGTCAGTTCAGTCGCTCAATCATGTCCGACTCTTTGCAACCCCATGAATCGCAGCACGCCAGGCCTCCCTGTCCATCACCAACTCCCAGAGTTCACTCAGACTCACGTCCATCGAGTCCGTGATGACATCCAGCCATCTCACCCTCTGTCGTCCCCTCCTCCTCCTGCCCCTAATCCCTCCCAGCATCAGAGTCTTTTCCAATGAGTCAACTCTTCGCATGAGGTGGCCAAAGTACTGGAGTTTCAGCTTTAGCATCATTCCTTCCAAAGAAATCCCAGGGCTGATCTTCAGAATGGACTGGTTGAATCTCCTTGCAGTCCAAGGGACTCTCAAGAGTCTTCTCCAACATCACAGTTCAAAAGCATCAATTCTTTGGCGCTCAGCCTCCTTCACAGTCCAACTCTCACATCCATACATGACGACTGGAATAAACCATAGCCTTGACTAGACGGACCTTAGTTGGCAAAGTAATGTCTCTGCTTTTGAATATACTATCTAGGTTGGTCCTACCTTTTCTTCCAAGGAGTAAGTGTCTTTTAATTTCATGGCTGCAGTCACCATCTGCAGTGATTTTGGAGCCCCCCAAAATAAAGTCTGATACTGTTTCCACTGTTTCCCCATCTATTTCCCATGAAGTGATGGGACCAGATACCATGATCTTCGTTTTCTGAATGTTGAGCTTTAAGCCAGCTTCTCCACTCTCCACTTTCACTTTCATCAAGAGGCTTTTTAGTTCCTCTTCAGTTTCTATCATAAGAGTGGTGTCATCTGCATATCTGAGGTTATTGATATTTCTCCTGGCAATCTTGATTCCAGCTTGTGTTTCTTCCAGTCCAGCATTTCTCATGATGTACTCTGCATAGAAGTTAAATAAGCAGAGTGACAATATACAGCCTTGACGTACTCCTTTTCCTATTTGGAACCAGTCTGTTGTTCCATGTCCAGTTCTAACTGTTGCTTCCTGACCTGCATACAGATTTCTCAAGAGGCAGGTCAGGTGGTCTGGTATTCCCATCTCTTTCAGAATTTTCCACAGTTTATTGTGATCCACACAGTCAAAGGGTTTGGCATAGTCAATAAAGTAGAAATAGATGTTTTCCTGGAACTATCTTGCTTTTTTGATGATCCAGCGGATGTTGACAATTTGATCTCTGGTTCCTCTGCCTTTTCTAAAACCAGCTTGAACATCTGGAATTTCACGGTTCACGTATTGCTAAAGCCTGGCTTGGAGAATTTTGAGCATTACTTTACTAGCATGTGAGATGAGTGCAATTGTGCAGCAGTTTGAGCATTCTTTGGCATTGCCTTTCTTTGGGATTGGAATGAAAACTGACCTTTTCCAGTCCTGTGGCCACTGCTGAGTTTTCCAAATGTGCTGGCATATTGAGTGCACCACTTTCACAGCATCATCTTTCAGGATTTGAAATAGCTCCACTGCAATGCCATCACCTCCACTAGCTTTATTCATCATGATGCTTCCGAAGGCCCACCTGATTTCACATTCCAGGATGTCTGGCTCCAGGTGAATGTGAGTGATCACACCTTCATGATTATCTGGGTCGTGAAGATCTTTTTTGTACAGTTCTTCTGTGTATTCTTGCCATATCATTCATTCCCTATTAATTGCCTTATTGCCCTGGCTGGGGCCTGCAGTGGATGTTATATAGAAATAATGAGATTGAACCTTCTTGCCTTGTCCCCATTCTGAGGGGCAACACATTCAGTGTTTCACCATCAAATGTGATGTTACTTATGTATTTGGGGGAAGTTCCACTTCTAAGAGGCTCCCTCCTATTTTAAATTTGCTGAGAGTTTTTATCATGACTGGGTGTTGAATTTCATCAATTGCTTTTTCTGCATCTGATCATACATTTTTTCCCCTCCTGGTTCTGTTCATATGATGAATTACATTGATATATTTATATGTTAAGCTGATATTAAGTCCCATTTTATAATGATGCATTTTAAAATACATACTGTTGGATTCTATTTGCTAAAATTTTGTTAATGTTTGTGTCTATGTTCATGAAGAAGGGTATTGATCTGTAGTGGTTTTTGTAGTATTTGGTTGGGTTTTGGTGTAATATTGGCTTCAAAAATGAATGGTCCTTCTATCATCTACAAGATTTTTTCTTTTTTTCAGAATTATCATTATTTCTTCCTTTAGTAGAATTCACAGAAAAGTCATCTGGGCTTAGGTTTAAATTTCTTTAATAGATATAGGGATACTTGAGTTGTCTAATTTTGTGTGGACTTCAGTAGATTGCATCCATTTCATCTATGTTGTTAAATTTATTGGCATTAAGTTGTTAATAATATTCTCTTATTATTTTTTAATGTCCATAAGATATGTAGCAACGTCTGTTTCATTTCTCATCTTCATACTTTGCGTCTTTTCTCCTTTCTCCCAGGTTTTGGTTTCATTGATTTTTCTCTATTATTTTACTGTGTTATATTAGTCTTTTTTAATCCCTTTCTTGCTTTTTCTATACTTTTATTTTTCTAAATTCTTAGGTGGAGGAACCTAGACTGTTGATTTGAGATTGTTCTCTAATATAATCACTTAATGCTCTAAAAAGCCCTGATTTGGCTGCATCCCACAAATTTTGATAAATGTTTTGATTTTCATTCAGTTCAAAATACTTACTAATTTCCTGTATTCTTTATTCCCTGACCTATGGATTATTTAGAAGACTGTCATTTTCTAAATATTAGTGGAGTTTCCTAATAACTTTCAGTCATTCCTTTCTAGTTTAATTCCATTGTGGTCAGAGAAGATACTTTGTATGATTTCAGATATCTCACATCTATTGGGACTAGTTTTATGATCCGGAATATAATTTACCATAAAGTTCCATGCTCACTTGAAAAAAAGTGTGTAGTGCTGTGGTTGAACGGAGGGTAGCAAAATTGTTCTATAGTTGTCAGTTAGGTTGATAATATTGTTCTGGTCATCTGTAACATTGACTTCGGGTTATTTGCTCTATTACTCAGGAGTGATGAAGTCACCAATCGATGGTAGATTTGAATATTTCTCTTTCAGTGTCCATCAGCTTCTGCTTTGTGTACTTTGAAATTCTGTTAATACGTACATACCCACTTAGGATGGTGTGTATGAAATATTTCTTGTTCTGAAGTCTACTTTGTGTGATGTAAATATAGCATCTGTAGTTTTCTTCTTCTTAGTGTTAACATGAATATCTATTTACTTATATTTAAATTGTGTTTGTGCAGACAAATATGGGTTTCCCAAGTGGCTCAGTGGTAAAGAATCTGCCCACCAGTGCAGGAGATACAGGAGATTGAGATTGTGTCCCTGGGTCAGGAAGATTCCCCTAGAGTAGGAACTGGTAGCCCGCTTCAGTATTCTTGCCTGGAGAATCCCCTGGACAGGAGCCTGGCGGCCTCAGTCCCTTGGGGTTGCAAAGAGTGGGACGCAACTGAGCATGCAAGCACTTAAGATGACATCGTTGGATCCAGCTTTTCCTATCAAATCTGATTATCTGTACCATCTAATTGGCATGTTTATTTACACCTGATAAAATAACCAATGGTTGGCAGTAAATCTACTATCTTGCTATTTGTATTCTGCTTATTTCATTTCCTCTTTGTTTTTCCCTCCCACTCTTTTCCTGCCATGCTCTAAGTTTTTCATAATTTCATTTTCCCACAGCTGACTCATTAGTTATACCTTTTTGGTTAGATTTCAATTTGACAGAGTATTTTAAGGGGTGGTTTAATAAAGGCATAATCTTTGAGCTGAGTTTTCAAAGATGAGTAGGTAGACAAGAAGAATAGAGAGAAAAGGTTGGGAGGAAATGAACAGAGCCTCAGTAACCTGTGAGAAAATCTCAAGCATACATGTAACTGGAATCATAGAAAGAATAAGGAGAGGCCAAAAATACTTGGAGAAATTATGGTTGAAATTTTTTCAAAGTGGAAATTACAAACACATAGATTCATGCAGGTTAATGAGCTCTATCCACATTGAAATGACCACTTTTCCTTTGTACCCCATTGTATCCCACATATGTTATTATAGACCCTATAACATTTGAATGCACTTTTTTGCCTGTCTCCCTACACCAAATTCTGAGCAACTTTCAGGCAGAATAGTGTATGGCACATCGTAAATACTCGATAAAGCAAAATTCTCAAATGCCGAGTGCCACACAAGTTTGGCTTATTTTGCTTATATCAGAGAGGAAAATATAACTGACTTGACCAATATTCCTTTTTCGAAACATGTAAATACATCAAAAAAAATAACAGACTTAAGTGTCTAAAGAATTATTTAGGCAACAGCTACACTTTTGGACCTCATAAAAAATCAGTGTACTAATATATTGTTAACACTTAAAAAAAAACAAACTTCTATTGATGCTATTTTAAAGTAATTTACCTGGCCTGCAAATTTACCGCCAGGATCAGCTGAAATAAATACACCATCTTTATCCTTTTGAAATCCATTGTGAGACCAATATGCCAGGTCAAAAGTAAACGTCTTCGTATGTTCTGGATTCTTAGGGTCTTGTATAATGGTGGTGGTCCTGGAATGCATGGAAATCACACATTTGCTCCCAGAATTCTTCTCTCTCTATAGTCAAATCACAAATTTGAGTCAATCATTACAGTTTCCCTGTCATCCAATTTTTTTGCAGGTCTTTACATCTAGTAAGAAATTAAGCTAGTAACTTACTGTTCATTCATTTTGTTCTCTGATTATTCTTAGCAGCTGTTATGACAATAGTTGCTGTTATGTGTCCTCAGAATTTTTGAAAGGCTTGTCTCTAGTCATATTAACTTTCTGAGAATAGCATATCTAACACTCAACTATGCTAATAACATAAACTATAGCATCAGAGATCCATTCCCAACATGACAACATAAGACGCTCTACTGTCCCACTCTCCAACAAAACTGGTGAAAAGTAACAATTAAAAAATGAAAATGAAAAAAAAAAAGAAATGGAATCGGTTCTAAGAGCAACAGCCAATGAAGAAAGATCTATTCAAGAAATGTATCAAATTTGGTAAGAAAGGAGTCCATGGTGTTTAAGCAAGACTATTCCTTCTCTCTCCACTGTCAGCTCAGCCAAAGAGAGACAACTCCTGACTGCTGGAGCTGAGAGCACAGGGCTCCCTTTCTCCCTGGGTCCCAGGAGGAGGGATTTCTTCCTGAGAGGAGAATGTCAGCATTTCTCACCCTGCCCCCTTCTACCTGTGACAGAGGCTTCATGTGGGAAAGTATGGGTGAGAGGTGGGAGCTCCTTCTTTTACCCAGTTTCCACACATGGAACAGAGACTCTGCCTAGGTTGCCGCGTGCTGAGAATCCTGGGGTGCTGATCACACTTGCCCTGGCTCCCGAGGTGGTGGTTCTTTGCCAGGAGAGACAAGCTCAGACGACTGCAGGTTGCTGTTCCACATTGACCAAACACTGGGCTTCTAGAGTAGGGCCGTCATACAGAGTAGCTTCCTTGTGTCCCCACCCACAAATCCAGAGCCCTGGTTTAGAGATCTTGCCTGGGCACTTAACCTCTTCCCAAAGGAACTGACTTCATTTGCCCCCTTAGAGTTCAACACTAAGAGCACTCTTAAGAACAGAGGTGGCTGTGATGAAGGGCAATTCGGATATCCAAGGTAATAGGTTAAAGTACAGGTTCTCTGGTTTGGCTTCCCTGGTGGCTCAGATGGTAGAGAATTGGCTTGCAATGCAGGAGACCCGGGTTCAATCCCTGGATAGAAAGATCCCCTGGAGAAGGAAACGGCAACCCACTTGCCTGGGGAAATTCCATGGACAGAGGAGCCTGGCGAGCTACATGGGGTTGCAAAGAGTTGGACACAACTGAGTGACTTTCACTTTTTTTTGGTCTGGTTTGCTGGGGAGGAACCCACCTGGACTCAGAAAAAATATCAATCGCTGATCTCAGAAACTAATCCTTTAAAAGGAACCGGAATTTGATTGAAATAGTTTTTAGAGCAATTTATGCCCCTGGTCATTGTTGAAAACAGAGCAATCGGTTGGCAATCAGTGGACTTCACAGTTTGGTATGGTCGAGAGAGAGAGGGGACCCTACGAAAACTGTCACCATCCCATAGTGACCAGGTAGGAGATAAGACTTCACTAAAATAATCCAGCCAATCACTAAACAAATGTTGGGGAAGTTCATACAAGTAGTCTTGTCCAGGCTTCAGAAGCAGCAATAGGTCTTTGACTGATCAGAGGCCCTGAAAGGAATTACATGCCAAACTGCTGACTGGCAGGAACGCTGAAAGTAGGTCTTGAGAACCAACAGTTAAGGGAATAAATAACATGGATGGGAATGAGTCACAAAACTTCCTGGGCCTGGGGAATCTGGCCAGTTCCCAGGGATCAGTGAACATTCTGAGACTGACAACTAGAAATATGAACATTTAACACAATAGCCAAAGCTGCATATTTGCACGTAAGCTGATGACTACCAGCCAGCCTGCAGCTTGGTGATAAAAGCAGGACTCCTTTGGATGGCACTCTCAAGTCTCAGCCATGGAATGTAACTTCAAACTGGGGACTCAGATTGCTGTTCCAGGGACTTCCCAGTGTTCCTTAACTCTGGATTAAGTAGGGGTTCCCCCAATTTGGTGATGTATATGGATATGTTTTTCCTGCTACACTGCTTGTGGATCTTCCAACTGGGGCTGTGGCTTGAATCTGGATGTAGTGTTTCCCCAATCTGGTGATGTATATATATTTATCTCTTGCTACATTGCTTGTCCTCAAACTGTAACTTACTATTAATATAAGAAACTTCCTTAATTCTTGCCTACTTAAAGACAAAGTGGTTATTTTGCCAGTGAATCCTCTGAACCTGAAAGTCCTTCAGCAGAACACAAATCTTTTGGCAAAACAACAAATAAACAAGCAAATAACAATAACAAGCTAGAGAGGAGTGGGAAGACCAGCACTCAGATTTGCTATAATGCATTACCTAAAATGTCTGCCTAATAGAAAACTGTGCTGCAAAGAAATAGGCAAGTAAGACCCATACACTGGAAGGGACGCTGGCAACAGAAACTGAGAGTGATCAGATGCAGGAGTTAACAGAAAAGTAAAAACCATAAATATATTCACAGCATGGAAGGAAACCAGATTAAAGAAATAAAGGAAAGATTATAAAGGAATAATACAAACAATTTATTCCATTAGATAATTTAGATGAAATGGACAAATTCTTAGACACCAAGTACGAAATACTCAAGAATAGACAATTTGAATAGACCCATAACAAATGAAGAGATTATAGTAAAAACAAAACAGTTCATGAACAAATGGCTAGACTGCTTGATTCTATCAAACATTTACATAATACCAATTCTTCACAAACTCTTCCAAAACATAGAAAAGGGAATACTCCCTAACTTATTTTTATGAAGCCAGTATTACCCTGATACTAAATAGAGACAGATATCTCAAGAAAATAAAGCTACAAACCAGTATCTCTTGTAAGATACTGCAAGAATCCGCAACAAATCATTACTAACGTGAATCCTGCAACATATAAACAGAATTATACACCATAACCAAATGAGATTTATCCCAGGGATGCAAGCTTAGGTTTAACATCTGAAAACGTTTCTATTGTTTCAATTTTATGACTTTGACATCCGTGAATTCAGAGATAGCGAACAACTTATCGTGCATATCAACCAATCTGAAGGCCACGTCCCAAGCCTTTATCTAATCCCTTTATCTAATTCACACCCCAACCCAGTGTTTCTCCTAACTCACATTACCCCAGCACCAGGTACCTGACTGCACCTGACCAACTGAAGTCTAGAGTCCATGGAAACTACACTAACTATCCAATCCTGAAATTGCTCAAACTTGCCTACTGTGCCTTGCCCATTCCTTCCGGTGGAAACCACAATAAGGGTGTGGGCCAGGCATCCTTTCCTCCAGCCTTTTGACCAACTTCCTTGTATGGCTGCATGGAATGCTCCTTTCCCTTGAAAATTATAAGGCAGTGATCACTGAATCTGTCACCCTATTGTATCTGATTAAAACAAATCTTGGGTACACTTTAAAATAATGATCAATGTAATACGCATCAACAGAATAAAAAAGTCACATATCATCTCAACATGTAGAAAATGAATATGACAAAATTCAACACCCTTTCATGATAAACACACTCAAAACACATCAGCAACAGAATGGGACTTCCTCAATCTCATAAGGGGCAGCTATGAAAAACTCACTACTACTATCATACTGAACAGTCAAGGCTGACTATTACTCTCTAAGACCAGGAAGAAGACAAGGATTTCTACTCTTGACATTTCTATTCAACACTGCATGGGAGGATCTAGCCAGGGAAATTAAGCAAGAAAAGGAAACAAAAGCATCCAGATAGGAAAGGAAGAAGTAAAATGATAGCAATTTGCAGATGATATGATCTTAGAAAATCCTGAGGAATCCACTAGAAACTATTACAACTAGTAAATGAGTTCAGTAAGGTTGCAGGATGTAAAATCAATATACAATAATAGACTGTTTTATACACTTTAAACAATTTGAAAATGAAATTAGGAAAATTTCTAGTACTACCACAAAGAATAAAATACTTAAGAATAAGGTTAACAAAAGAAGTACAAAACATACCCTGAAAACCTCAAAACATTGTTGGAAGAAACTAAAGACCTAAAATTTAGAAAAATACCCCATTTCATAGATCGAAGGAATTGGCATTATTGCAGGCAGATTCTTTACCATCTGAGCCACCAGGGAAGCCTATTATTAGGAGAAAAATCCCCAAACAGATGTACGTTCAATTCAACTCTATCAAAAGCCCACTTTCTTTGTAGAAATTAACAAGCTGATTGTAAAATTCATATGGACCTGACAGGCATCCAGAATAGCCAAAATCTTCAATCTTCAAAAAGAAAGAAGTAGGAGTCACACTAATCTCACAATTTAGTACAACCGACAGTGATCAAGAGTGCGGCACTGGCATGATGACAGACATACAGATTAGTGTAACAAAGTGGAGAGTCCAGATACAGATCCAAACGTCTATGATCAACTGATTTTCAACAAGGCTGCCAAAATGAAGAATGGCCTTCACAAGGAATGCCACTGGGAAAACTCGATGGTCACACACAGACGAATGAACTTGGATCATTACTTCGCATGATATATAAAAAGCAACTCAAAAAGGACCAAAGACCTAAATGTAAGAGCTAAAGCTAAAATAGAAAATATAAATCTTCATGACATTGGAGTGGGCAAAGAGAGATAAGACACCAAAAGCAGAGTTTTAAAAAATGGATTCCATCAAAATTTAAAATGTCTGTACTTCAAAGGATAAAAAGGTAACCCTTTGAATGGGAGAAAATTTGCAAGTGGTATATTTAATAAGAATTTGTAACTAGAATATGTAAAGAACAGCTCAATATAAAAAGATAAACAGTCCAATTTAAAAATGAACAAAGGATCAGAATGGACATTTCCCCAGGGAAGAGACACTAATGGGCAATAGTACATGAAAAGATCCATGACATCATTAGCTATCAGGAAAGTGCAAATCAAAAAAACATGATGTACCACTTCACACCAACTAGAATGGCTATAATGAAGTAAGTTATAAACTGGAACCTTCATACACTGCTAGTAGGAATATAACATTTTCTAAGTAGGTGCAGCTGCTTAGAAAAGTCTTGACAATTTCTTGAAAGATAACACAGAGTTATTAAACGACTCAGCAATTCCATGCCTAGGTATATAACCCAAAGAAATGAAAACCTGCGTCCACACAAAAATCTGTAAACAAATATTTATAGCAGCATGATTCATAATAGCTAACAGTGAACAGGTGGAAACCACCCTGACATTCACTGAGGAATAGATGAACACAATGTGGTATATCCATACAATGGACTATTATCCAGCCATAAAGAAATGAACTTTTGATACAACACAGATGACACAATATAAAAATGTCGTATCATATGATATGACATAGAGAAATCTTGAAAACATTATGCTGAAAGAAGCCAGTCACAAAAGACTATATAATCCTATTGATATGAATTGTACACAACAGGGAACTATGCAGAAACAGAGATTAGTTTAATGGTTGTTTAGGACTATGGGAATGTGATTAAAAATGTTATAAATCTGATCGTGGTGATGGTTGCATCTTACTGAATCATATACCATAAGTGAGCTAAATGTGTACTACGTAAATTATCTCAATAAAACCATTTAAAAGATGGCTTAGATGGTGAAGAATCTGCCTGCGATGTGGGAGACCCATGTTCAATCTGGTTGGGAAGATACCCTGGAGAAAGGAATGGTAACCCACTCCTGTATTCTTACCTGGAGAATCCCATGAATAGAGGAATGTGGCAGGCTATAGTCTATGGGGTTGCAAGGAGTCAGATACTGAGTGACTAACACGATGGTGAAAATAACTATAGCAGCTAATATTAGAAGTACTTACTTGTCAAACATCGTGCTCAGTAATTTACAGATTACTTCAACTAGTGTTTCTAACGGCAATCCTGTGAGGTATCAACATCTCTATTTTAGACTTAAGGAAATCAAGGCTCAGAGCTTAAAACCTTGCTCAAAGCCACACAGTAGGTAAGGGATAAAGTCAGGTTTTGAACTCATGTTCATCTGACTTCAAAGGCTCCTGACAGTCAGGACTTCCTTGGTAGTCCAGTGGTTAAGAATCCACCCTGGGGGACATGGGTTTCATCCTTGACCCATCCTGGAAGATCTCACATTCTGCCAGCAACTAAGCTTGTGTGCTAAAACTACTGAGACAGTGCTCAGCTGCTGCTAAGTCCCAACTACTGAAGCCCACAGCTCCAGAGCCATGCTCCACAAGAAGCAGCCACTGCAACGAGAAGTCCACATGCTGCACCTAGAGTAGCCCCAACTTGCTGCAATTAGAGGAAGCCCACACTGCAACAAAAAGCACAGAAACGAAGAACCCATGCAGTGCAACAAAGACCCAGTGTGCCCCCGGACCCCCAAAGGCTCCTGACAGCCATTGTCTTACAACAAAGGAAGTCTCATAAAGTCGGATCTCTGATCCCACAGTGAAAGCAAGACTGGATATGAAGTTAGAAAACTAGGCAGGGTCTAGGTCACCAAGGTGGTTTAACAGTTGTCCAGATGTGATCCAGAACTACCCCAAACCATTTCCTGAATTCATTTTCTTTCTTCCTACTATTCCAGTCTAAGATAATCAACTTTGGTGGTAGATATGAATCAAAGGGGACCTAACTATGTAATTGTTTTACTGCCCATTCCTATATCCTAGTTAACTGTCCTTCAATGTGGTCATTTAATTTAATCACAAGTTAACTCTTTGACATGTTTTGAATCTGTTCCCTGAGAAACCATGCCACTTTAGAAACCTTAATTAGGGGCTATGCTGAAGTGAGACATAACCACACTTATGTCTAGTTATAAAGTTATCTAATCATATGTCTGCCTGATTCCTGAAGTATTTTCTGCAATATAGAGGAATGTTAAGGGACAGGACAGAACTGATATCAACTGAATATGTGCAAAGCAGTATTTTGTATTAATGGATGAAAGTAAAAGCAGCAAACTATACAAGTGGGAAAGTAGATGTAATATGAGGTCATCACTACACTGTATCCCATTCAGAATCATTATCAAATAAGCCTTTGCATGTTGTTTCAGCATACTCTTATCCAAATCTTATTTATCTCCTTTATGGCCATTTCAAATTCTTCTAGTTCCAGGAAGTCTTCAAGTTCTGTGCAAGCAGAATGAACTGTACCCGGTCTTTCTCTGGGTGTCAAGATGATTTACCTTACCACGGTACATATTGCTACAAATCATTAACATACATAAGACTATACGCTGCTAGAGAACGACAACTTTCCTTTGTATCCTCAGCTCCTAGTTCAGTGTTTGATCCACAACAAATAAGCAAAAGTCCACTGAATGGATCAACTGTTCACTATTATCTTAAAATTCAACTACTCCATTGATAATCAAAGATAGACAATTGCTAAAGGTCCCAGAATAAGTGTAACTCATATTTTATCCTAAAATGTTGTAGCAACAGTTTAATGACTGGTATTTTTGTAAAAAGTTATACAAATACAATTATACATAAAAGCATATAAAATACATAAGAGTTCATTCAGAACTGGAAATCTGTTTGATTATGAGCTGTTGTTTGGGGGGCGGGGATAAAAACGCATAGCACATGTCTATATTCACCAAACTGCATTGGTTTAAAAAATTATTGACAAAACATTTTTCTTGTCAATTTTTTATTGTGCTACTTGTGCAAAGGAATGAATTGTTTTATGAATTATGTTTAATTTAGATCTTTAAATTAGTCATTTAACAAGTTCATTTAAATAAATTTAATATTCGGTAAAGGACAAGCAGCTTCAATACAAGTTTGATAATTATTATTTCAAAAATTAATAAAATGAAAGTCATGGTCAAACTTTCAACAAGGCAATGTAACATTTATCACTAACCTGACTAAAAGGCCGCACTCGCACTGCTACTTTCACGCTGTCAGTACTTGGCATAGGCATTTTCAGCATTTTCCCATTATTCATATTGTTATTTGGTAGAAAAATAATGTAGCAGGTACACTGCTTATGCTTCACACTGAAACACTGAAAGCTTAGCCAACAAAAGCAGTCCGTTTCTAGACAATCAATTATTAATGGTCCATTCATTACACACTATCGATTACCTGTTATAATTTTACAATACTTACTTATTGATGAATTTTATAGCCCACATCAAGTATCACCACTTAATTGCACACAGTCACATTGCAGAAACAGAGTGGTTTTTCTTTTCCTTTTTCCGCATCTACTCACACTCTACCCATCCTCAATACTGTGCCTGAGGTCCTATGAGAATTTGTCATTTTAAAACCTGAATAAATGTTAAGGGATTTCTGTGATTCAGTAGCAAGCTCCTTCACAGCGAGAATGTTTATAAAATTTGTTCAGACTTTTCATTCTATTAATATTAGGCACATACAAAGTGCACTGAATAGCCAAGAAACAGCTTTTTTTTTAAAAAAAAAAACATTTCCTTTCTTACTACTCAAACCCCTTTAAGAAGTTGCTAGTGAGCAGTGAACCGGTCAGTCTAACCTGGATAATTAGTCTCTGAATAATTAAGAGACTTTAAAGATAACAGCCTTTAAACTTGCTGAACAAGAAATGCCAACATTATATTTAATCAATGCATTACTTGGAAAATTACTAATTTGAGGTAGAATACACAAAATATGTTAAACTACAAAAAAGTGGCAAAATTACATGCCCATAATTCAATTTCAACATAGTAACAGCCTCCCTCAATTTAAGATTAGAAGTCTTAATCACAGAAGCAAAGTGCATAAATTATAAAATAGCAACTTAAAAAAACCCAACAGTTCAGTCATCTTCAAACTGGTCTAATACTTTTAACTATAGACAAAGAAAATGGAACCAATATCTACTAGCATATAAAATCATTATTAAAACAGAAATCCCCTCTCAAAAATCTAACAGACACAGACTACTGTAAAGTATACTTTATTTAACATTCCAATAAGCCATATTTACATATTATATAAATGTATGAAGTCTTATTATAAAATAGAAAAAACTGCCTGGACTAAAAGAATCACACTCCATATGGAGTTACTTTACTTATTGAAGACATTGTTTACAAAAATTTACAATAATTTATATAAATTATTTTCTTCCAAATTAATGATTTTTAATAATCCACACAATTCTGATGACTTTACAAATAGGTGTACATTAAAAAACTTGAAAAAATTACAGCATTTTTCTGCGTAGAACTTGCTTTGGAAAAGAAGACAACTTCTTCCTGCTCCTTCCAACAGTTTTTCCTGTTACTTCTGCAGTCTTTCTTGGTTTGCTCTTGACTCCATCAACTGGGCTTGCCAAGGGAGAAATCAGCTTAATTTCTACTGGGGGAGGTGACCAACTTTCTTTTTCTGTGTTTCTGAAATAAAGATTTAACTCAAGTAAGAATAAACATGTTATAGTATAAAATGTAGTCTACTTCCCAATATATGCAGAAATCTTAGGTATTACCTTTTTCTAGTGCTTTCATTTTATAAAGGAGAAGTAAAATAAAACTTTAGTCAAATAAACTAAGTTGAGGCAGAGTTAAAGACTCACATGATAGAGATTATCCTTTATGTTTGGGATCCTCAAAACAATTACTATTTGAATTTTCATTTAAATATTTCATATGTATTAATAAATACTACTGGTTTACAAGGAAGGGCCAAATACCAGTAGTCGGTCCATAAGAAGGAGAGCCCAGTAGGTCTATAAAATATATGAGAAATGGGAATTCTCAAATACCAGCAATTAGAAACTATGTATGTATTTCATAATATGAAGCAGTTTTCCACATATACACAAAGCCAATTTAGTGTTATTAATTACAGTCAAAAGCTCTCATTAAATCAGTTTTTAAACATAAAATGAATTACTTTGTACTTTTATGAAATTCAACCGTATCTAAGCAAAATATATCCAAAATGGGAGTAATTTTGCGATGAAGTTTTAATTGCTAATAGTGACATAATCACAGGACTTTTGTGTTTTTAACGACTTTTATTGATAGTTTTATCACTTTTCACTAAAGAAAAGGTGAAACATTGCACTCCCCTCCCCAAATTCACTGTAAAAAATACAAAGCTTTGTTGAGCATTCAACTACCCCCACCCTACTGTGCTTAGTCGCGCAGTCGTATCCAATTCTTTGTAACTCCACTGTCCATGGGGATTCTCCAGGCAAGAATACTGTAGTGGGTTGCATGCCCTTCTCCAGGGGATCTTCCCAACCCAGGAATCGAACCCAGGTATCCCGCATTGCAGGTGGATGTTTTACCGTCTGAGTCACCAGGGAAGCCCTTCACTCATCCTTTTTAAAGGGGTTTTCATGCTATGTTAAAACGCATACTAAAAAGCAGAGACATTACCGACAAAGGTCTATCTAGTCAAAGCTGTGGTTTTTCCAGTAGTCATATATGGGTGTGAGAGCTGGACTATAAAGAAAGCTGAGCACTGAAGAATTGATGCTTTTGAACTGTGGTGTTGGAGAAGACTCTTGAGAGTCCCTTGGACTGCAAGGAGATCCAACTAGTCCATCCTAAAGGAGATCAGTCCTGAATATTCACTGGAAGGACTATGCTGAAACTGAAGCTCCAATACTTTGGCCACCTGATGAGAAGAACTGATTCATTTGAAAAAACCCTGATGTTGGGAAAGACTGAAGCTGGAGGAGAAGGGGACGACAGAGGATGAGATGGCTGGATGGCATTGCCGACTTGATGGTCGTGAGTTTGGGTAAACTCTGGGAGTTGATGATGGACAAGGAGGCCTGGAATGCTGCAATTCATAGGGTTGCAGAGTCGGACACAACTGAGCAACTGAACTGAACACCTAAAACTAATACAACATGCTGTAAATAAACCATATTTTAATAAAAAAGTTCAGTCACTCAGCTACATTAGTGACATTTTAAGTGCTCGATAGCACGGACATACTGTGGTGTTGGAGAGTCCCTTGGACTGCAAGGAGATCCAACCAGTCCATTTTAAAGGAGATCAGTCCTGGGTGTTCTTTGGAAGGAATGAAGCTAAAGCTGAAACTCCAATACTTTGGCCACCTCATGCGAAGATTTGGCTCATTGGAAAAGACTCTGATGCTGGGAGGGATTGGGGGCAGGAGGAGAAGGGGACGACACAGGATGAGATGGCTAGACGGCATCACTGACTCAATAGACATGAGTTTGGGTGAACTGTGGGAGTTGGTGATGGACAGGGAGGCCTGCGTGCTGAGATTCATGGGGTTGCAAAAAGTCGGACACGACTGAGTGACTGAACTGAACTGAACTGAGTGCATATAGATGCCCCAAAGAATGACCTTTTTCTGATGAGCTTCATTTCTCTTTTTTGAGTCTCTACCAATATAATTTTAAGAAACAAAACTGAAAATAAAAATTACAGCCTAGAAAACGTCTTACTTGCTTGCTTGTTTTGTTTTTGCAGTCCTGATTCTTTTCACTTGTTGCTTTCCCACAGTTTCAGCTGACTGACCATCATCTTCCTATGGGTTAAAAGTTTTGAAAGATCAACATTAGCTAATTAAATATTCAAAATTTAAACTGAAAAAGTTCTATCCTGAGTCAAAGACTATAGCCAGACAGTGCTAAATGAATTTAACCTCAGTAAACAATCAAATGGACCCTGTGTATTTTTTCGGTAGAAACCTTGGTCATCTAGGACAGCTTATTATCCCTCATCCCCACACATTTAATTCATCCCCAAATCTTATCAGTCTTATTCTGGCATCTTTCCATTGTCCACTGCAGTGCTCCACTGCCTCTATCCAATTCCAGGCTCTGACTGCTGCATAAGGCTTAGACCACCATCAAATATTTTCTCCTCCCTAGGATTCATTTTTCACTGAAATTCCTTAAAACGTGCGCATGGTTATTTGCTAGTCTGTCGACAGCCCCAGCCCCGCCCTCATGCACGGCCAGGCTTCCGTGCTTTTGCATCTGCTGTCCTCTTCCAGCAGCGCCTGTCTCCTTTACCTTCTGTCTGCAGCGTTATCTGAGTATAAATGATTATCATGCTGTGAAATAATTATTTGTATTTTTGCCTCCTCAATTAAACTGAACTCCTGAAAAACAATGAATCTGCCTAAATTATTTTTGCATCTTTGTCACTGTATAGTAATGGCTCATAGCAGATAATTCAAGAAATGCTCACAAATTAAGATTGGTAAATATAAAGGTTTCATGCTCATACTTAATCCATAAACTATTTTAAATTTAGAGTTACATACAACTAGTCAACTCTGACACACACTCCTCCAAGTGTGGTCTGTGGATGACACTCCAGGGGGGTCTGTGACCTGCATTTTAAATAAATACATTCAAATAATTCTTATGGGACATTACAGTTTTAAAACCTTTCCCCTAATAGGCAATTTCAACCACAGCTGCCAATAATACACCAAGAGTAATATACCCATCTATCTTAAACCTAGGATCCCCAAAAGGTAATTTTGGTCTTGTACTATAAACACCTGCTGTTTTTAAAGAAGCTCACCTAGGAAGCACTGCTTAAAAAATAAAAAGCATTGCATACAAATAAAATCATGCATTTCTTACCAGTCCATCTGTACGTTTGGATGTATTCAATGGGTTTTTCCGCCTGGTCCTTAAAGCAGGAGGTGAGGAGACAAATTGAGAAGGTAAGTCTGAAACTAATTCTTGCAGCTGTGCAGGAGCCTCTATTTTTTTAGCTAAAGAAAGGTAGAAACAAAGAACAAAACACCATATATATATGTGCATTATATATATATACACATACATATAAATTCAACTTACAAAAAAAGTTAACACTTGTGAAGTGTGATTAAGGGAAATAAAGCAAGGCACGATAAAAGTAGTGAGGTACAGCATATTTGAAGGTTTGAAATAAGGTGAAATGAAGGTTTGTGGCAAGTCTACTATCGGCGCCATTTTTCCAACAGCATTTGCTAACTTCATGTCTGTCTGGCACATTGTGGCAATTCTCGCAATATTTCAAACTTTTCCACTATTAACTATATTTGCTATGGTAATCAGTGATCTCTGACTGACTGTTGCAAAAAGATTAGACTCACTTAAAACTCAGATGATGATCAGCATTATTCTTCCAATGAGCGCTTTTTAATACTACCATACACTTAAAAGACTGTAGTATTGTGTAAACATGATTTTTATATGCACTGGGAAACCAAAAAAATTTGCGTGATCTGCTTTACTGTGATATTCGCTTTATTATGATAGTAAGGAACCTAATCTGCAAACATTTCCATGGTGTAACCTGTTGGTGTAACCTGAACTACTTTGTTCCTTAACTCCTACTTCTCCAGCTCCAAGGTTTTTATTTTAAAAAGCGGTTTTGTTTACAAAGTAGAGACTCAAACTCTCTTTCCTTTCAGCTCATTCTGAGCCAGTTGTTCCAGGCAAGAGGAAGAAGAGAAAAGTCCACAGCATAAAAGGAAAAAAGCAAGCAGAGAAAGTAATAATATAGAAGAAGATTGATAGGAAGATATTCCACAGAAAAACAGAAACAGTTTAAGAATTAGTTGAAAATATGTAATTAAAAATATTTATCACATTCTTGTCTCCATATTAATGGTGATTAGCAATGAAATAATGGAATTGGCAGGGTACAGCTGAACCAGTCTGCCAGAAGTTAAATCATAGCTTCTGGATTTATAAGCTGTGGTACCAAAAGCAAGTCACCTAAACCTCTCTGTGCCTCAGTTTCTATAATATTCATAATAGTGCTTTAACATTACTGTGAAGATTAAAGATTAGAATAATGTTAGTATATGGTAAGTGCTTTATAGATGCTTGCATGTTATATCATTATTTAAAGAACATAAAGAATGTAATTTACCAATCTCTGAAAGAAAATTTCCAAATTATAGAGTTCAATATTATTTCATCTACTGGGACAATCAAGAGTTCTATAAAATGCCAAATTCTGCTCTTAAAGCATGTGATTCTTAATAAAAGAAAAAAGAGGAGTGAGGTCAGAAATAAAAGTCCTCTCTGCTCCCAGCTGACAAGTGGCATAAACGGCACTGGTAGTAATTCTCCTCTTTTGTAGGTTAAAAAACAGACAGTTCAGTTCAGTTCAGTTCAGTCGCTCAGTTGTGTCCGACTCTTTGCAATCCCATATGATACATTCTATTTTTCTCCTTCCAGGCTATCTGGAGCAACAGCTTCTTTGGCTTTTCAAAGACAAACTCATACTCCTCACTGAGTTTCCCTCTGCACCCAAAGGAACAAAAATGTATTATCACATGCAAAAATGTTTAGCTCCACATTCCTTCCATATACTTCTAACAGCCAGACAAGAGTTGATTATATTTCTTTGTATGTCAATTTCTTGCCCACTTCTGTAAGCTTCCTGGGGTAAAGTTCTGATGGCCAGACTTAAGGCCTAGGAAGTTCAAAAATCCTATAGATTCAGTCCTACAGTAATGTACTGGTAAACAGCTTTCTAGGAAGGAAAACAACAACAACAACAACAGAAACACAGCTCTGACTTACAGCATTTGCCTATTTCGGTGCTATAAATGTTCCATGGTTGGCTCAAAAAAATTTCCTGAGTATTTAGCAATTGGCTCTCATCAGCCAGCGGGTATGGGCTCCAAGACACCACTATTTACTCATTATCTGGGTGTCATGGGTGCTCAGTTTCAATTTCTTCACTGTGGAAAAAAAGAATGAACAATGGTACCTAAACTACGCTGGGTTATACTGAGAACCAAATGAACTGATAAATGTATACCCTAGTATAGACTCAGGCATATAAGCAAACCCTTCTTAAATATCTGCTGCTGAGTAATGGAATTACAGGAAAGCTACTGAAATATCAAACTGTACATTCTTTTTAGCTAGTGATTCTAAGATATGTGTTTCTTTGACATGTTTCAATTAAATAGAGGATGGCCTCCAGCTTTCTAATCATATATTCCTATATCCACTCTTCTCTGTACCTCCTGCTGCTGCTGCTGCTGCTGCTGCTAAGTCGCTTCAGTCGTGTCCGACTCTGTGCAACCCCATAGACAGCAGCCCACCAGGCTCCCCCATTCCTGGGATTCTCCACGCAAGAACACTGGACCTCCTATCCCTCCCTAAAAAAGTCAGTAGGCACAAGGGACAAGAAGGAATCTTAAGAGTGTAGAACCTATAATCTAAGAGCAAAGTTAAGAACGCAGATGAATCTTGGCAGCAATTGCACTGTTAGAGTAGTGAATACACACAAGAACCCTACAGAGTAGGCATTATTACCTTCACTATGAAGATGAGAAAACAAGATTCAGAAAGCTAGTTAAGAGGCAGAAATGAGAGATATAAGTCCCAAACTTCTTACCTCTAACTCGTCCTAGGAGGTGCTCATTTTTAATACTAGAAAATCTGAAAATGATTCAAACACCTACCAGGAGAGTGTTTGAGCTATCTGTGGCACAGAAGTGAGATGAAATGCTACACACGTGAACTTTTACACATTATCAATATGTAAAAAACAAAACACAAAACCAAGAACACTCAGGGTTTTTGAGGCTATTTTCCAGTATCTGAAAAATGCTCATGAAATAAGCAGCAGGTGGGAGGAGTAATATGTATACATACACACAAACTACTGTGCATTGAGTTTTATAAAAAAACAAACTATATATCCAGCTAGAAGGATATACAAGCAGATGTAAACAGTGGTTAGTGGTCCTCTAGATAGCTAAATTAAATATTTTTAATTTCTAATTTTCTGTGGCAGGCATCTATTATTTTTACTATAGAAAAAAGTTAGATGATATGTATATGGATGAAGAAATAAAGATAACAAAGATCAGAATTATTGAGGTGTTTGTCTATGATAGTCATGAGAAAAGTATAAAAAGAATTGTTAATGACATTCTTCTACCATTCACTGCTCTTTTTCATGTTAACTTTATCTAACACAGTAGCTTAGTAAAGTTAGCTAAAATCTCACATATTTGGTCATTTCCTTTTCCTCCATGGAAAGACAGGCATAACCAGTTTCCTAACAGAGAGGCATAACCACACTTTGGTTTCCTAATAAACCAAAATAAAAATCAAAATGTACTCAAAAATGGCGGATGGGATGGGAAAAAGGAATTCCTAATAACTAGATTCATTTTTAGAACAAATGATCAAATCTACGGCAAAGCATCCTTTTCTAGGCTCTTATGCAATATAACAACTTACACGAATACAATATATTTACAGAGGTTATTGCACAGTGAATGCTGGAGACAAATTTTAGTTTGTGGATTTTTAAATGACTCATCTTTCTCTTTGTCAGGAGGAAACTATACAGGATGTTCACCAATGCATTAAAAAATACATGCAAGAGTTTAATATAACAAGTCACCCACTTTACTTGCAAGTCCCTAATCTGCTTTACCAGCACCTTTTTAGATCTTTTTTCTTAACTGTCTTCCTCACTGAATTCTGCCCAACAAGAAATCTTAAAAGCACAAATATACTGTGTATCTGTGTATGTACTTATGCATATCTCTGCTTTATACATGGGCTTCCCTGGCGGCTCAGGTGGTAAAGAATCTGCCTGCAAGACAGGAGACCTGGGTTCAGTCCCTGGTCTGGGAAGATCCCCGGAAGGAGGGCCTGGCAACCCACGCTAGTATTCTTGCCTGGAGAATTCCACGGACAGAGGAGCTTGGCGGGCTACAGTCCATGGGATGGGAAAGCCTAGGCCACGCCTGAGCGACTAACAGACACACTATACATAAAGAGTAAGAGACTTCACTCCTGCTGAGACGATATGAACTATACCTATCAAACAAGACAATTAAAAGCTCGATCATCAGTGAGGGAGGTCGGGCATGTAGTCTTGCCAGTTCATGGACAACAAGAAATTGGACTTAAATAATTTCTGTATCATAATCAAGATAATCTACTGCTACTTCCCTTCAAAACAATTTGAAGTTGTGGACATCATCTGGAATATGAGACAAAAATGAAGGTTCTATCTGAGGAAAAACCAAAACCAAGTCACTTATGATATAAGGACAGAATGAAGAAAAATGATCCTATTCTAAAAAAAATTACACCTATGTCAATTATAAGATTTAAAAAGTCACAGTGAAGCAGAAAATTCTTGAATCTAAAAATAAACTTTAAAATCAAAACATTAATATTTTACTATTAAAAGATCAAAGTTTTTTTTCAGAAGGGAGGGGAATTCCTTGTAACTACACATCATTTTTAGGAGATATGATCCAATAGTGCCTTAAAATCTAATCATTTTTGAACCAATTTAAGTTTAAGCTGAAGACTTTAAATGAAATGGAAATTATTCTTCAAACAGAAATAAAAGTACCTTTTTCTTTCCTTGGAATCTTTGACACAGGAGGAGAAAATAAAAAAGACTCATTTTTTGGTTCAGAAAGGTCCGGCAACAAGATGGCCTTGCTAGACCTAGTCCGTGTGCTATGGGAAGATCTAGTCAGAGCAACTGTAGCAAGCAATTTTTCTTCTTGGTCATCTGGCTCTTTGTGTGCCATTTCTTCTTCATCTATGCACTTTTCTGGTATTGAACGTAATGAACGTTTTTGGCTTTGGTTTTGAGTCCTTTTTGTAAGCTGCTTCTTAGAGCTCATCACTGCAGCAAGTTCCTCATTTGGCATGAAAACTGACTCTTCTAAAGTTGGTTTTCCGACATCAGTATTTTCACTTTTCGCTGGGGTGTTTCTTGTGGCTCTCCTTTGGATGCTGAGACCTTCTCTCTTCTTGAGACTTCCTGCTTCTGTAACAGCCTTAGATTCTACATCTTCAGGTGGATTGATTTTTCTTGGTCTACCACGTTTCCTAGGTGTAGCAGGCGTACCAAAATCTGCTTGAATAGTCAACTGGGAGGAACCAAGTTTGGAATCTTCTATAACATCCAACGCACTAACTTCTTTCTTTTTAACCCTTTTACTACGTTGAATAGGCAGTTGTTGTTCAGCGGACTCCCCCTCTTGTTTATATTCTACACTTTCAGAAGCTTCCAAATGAGTACGTCTCAATTTTCTGGTACTTCTGCTAGGACCTGCTACTTTGCTGACTTTCAGATCATTTATAACTTCAACACTTTCCAGATTTTCTACAGATTTAGTTCTTCTAGGAGTCCTTTTTGTAGCAGATGAAAGCTTAACTTCTTTTCTAAAAGAACTTTCTTCAGTTGCTGCTTCCAATAGCTGAGATGATTTTAACCTTCTTAATTCCCTACCTGGAGTAATAACTTGTAATTCTTGTTCCACAGAATTAGCATTTTCTAATGTGTCTTGATTAACATCTTTTTTTCTCCTTCCTCTCCTAGGAGTAATAGAATTTTGAGGTATTTGCTGGTTATGAGATACTCCCTTGTCATCAGAACAGGCACTTTCCAAAGCCCCTGCAATTTCTTTTGTTTTCCTAGTTTTCTTTGTAACTGAAAGCCCCAGCATCTCAGGAGTAGCAACAGCTGCTGGTTCTTCCTGTTGTACTGATTTGACATTCAGGTTTTGGACACGTCCTCTCTTGCGAGTTCTGGAGGAAATCATGTCATTAACCTCGCTGACATCTATAGTCACTGTACTTGTTTCCTGAACAGTCTTAATTGTAGAGTTGGCCAATTTGGTGGAACACACGACCTTTTGGCTTATTAAAGGTATGTTTTCTTGAATGGACTGTTCCATTGTATCTGAAGTAATTTCTTTACTTCTTGTGTCTTTAATTACATCTAATAAATTTTCTGCAATTGCTACTTTAATTGGTTCAGGCACGTATGGTAATGTCTCCACCCTCTGGGACTCCTGATCACTAGTTACGACAGATGGCAAATTTGCAACATGTCTGTGATTAGCACTTTCCTCACCGCATACATGTTTTTCCTCAGTGGCTGCATTAGCTGCTTTAGCTAACACATCAGATGCTGCAGAATCATCTGTCTCTACTTCTCCTTCTTCACCTTCCAAAATCAAGGTAAAGTTGCTCTGTGCCACAAAATGCTCTCCATCTACCTCAGCAATGTCACACTCAGCCGAGTCTTTATTATCAGGTAAGTCACAAAACTGTTCCTCAATGGTATCAAAATTGTATTGAAGCTTAAGAGTTCCTGAGGGATACAACTCATTAAATGAAAGATTCCTAGCCTCTTGTCCTGAATCTTGACCTTCAAGCTTTTCATGTTCAATTACCTAAAATGAATTAAAGATAAGAGATTGTTAACATATATATTTTAACCTAAAGCATAAATTTTTTAAAAGACCATCTCACTCTTGGTGTATGAATTGTTAAACATAAGCTACATCAATATGGCATATACTTATGGGTTCACTTTATTAAAATAGCCATTTAAGCAATCAGACTTTCTCACTCAGTCAAAATAACTAGACAGAAAAAGATCGAAATTCTGAATGGAATTAAAGTAGAAGTCTACATTTCCCTGGCTAAAAAAGACAGTCTTAACAAAAATGTTAAAAATTATTATGATGCTAACAGTTGCAATAATTAAGGATTTATTCTATTCTCACCCAAGGAAAAAAAAATTAACCGGAGAAAAAGAAACAACCCCCAAACTATGTTCTAATGATAATCCCCAATTACCTAACTAACCACACTTCCTAAATAGCATGATCCCCATAAGGTTGAAGAAGAGTTCACCTACATAAGCTCCCTTGGGCTAGACTCAATCCTCTTCCCTTTGCTGGGGCTGCATAAACCATGAAATTCCTAAGGCTTTCAAGTTCAGTACCTCTCTTGCAAGGGTTTGGTGGAAGAAGGAATGGTCCTTGCATTTACCTTTTGGTAAGGGAAGGGGAGAAAAAGGAGGAGGCAGAAAGTAACAGAGAGATCTCCTGACCAAGAAGGTAGAACATTACCACCCACCTAAACAATGACATTTTCCCACTACCCACACATTCACTGAAAGACTGGAAATACCCAGAAACGAGGATTCCCATTTACACTATGCCCACAAATTTTATTAGCTTCCTGGCTGAAGGAAAAGGGACTATATCCATCTAATTCACAGTGAGAATACTCATGAAATTGAATATGGATAACCAAGACATTTTTATGAGTTAAACTTCCCAACTACTATACAATCATAAATAATTAGAAGAGATTATTTTTCTTTACCTTAAATTCACTTATCATGCAAAACTTACTTATTGATAATAAAACAGATCTGGTGGGATTTTTAGGAAATGTAAGTCATATTAAATAACAAAAAAAATCCCACCTTTCTGGAGTATATAAGAATTTAAACCCCAGGCAGCAGAATATCATTTCCCCAAAAGTATGAAGGGAGGGGCGATGGTAGAGAATTCTATTTAACTGTACTCAACTATTTTCAGATATATGCTCTGGATAGTTTTGATGTCATGCATGTTTCAAGAGTAGCTAATATTTGTTTTCTTATGGCTAAAAGACCTTTCATTTGAACTGGATACTGAGTGAAAATTATTAAAACTGTGACTTCTTTAACACAGTCTTATAGTTTTCATGAAACCAATTCCTTAAAGGATGATCTCTATAATTCCACAATGTATTTTATATACCTTTTCAAACACATATTTTTACAAAGGCATTTCTATATAGTAGTGAAACACATGAATACATTACATTAGAGCTATGGTTTGAAACCTAACTAAACCAACACTGAGAGACTGACAAAGAAATAGAAAATTATTATTTTTACATGAATTTCTTGAGTATCAGGAGGATCATCAGAAGTTGGAGCCTTTTCTTCTGGTAACTCAAAACTTGCTTTTAGTACATCAACTTCTATTTCATGATCTTCTTTTAAGTTCAACTCTACTTCCTGGTCAAGCCTATGTTCAGAGACCACAGGGCTTTCAGAGGTAACAGGCCCAGATCTTTCACTATCACCAGGGACTTCGGTCACAGCTGAAAAAAGAAATGAGAGTTAATCTTCCATGTTTGAAGCTAAACAAAAAAAAGATATATACACAATTGAGGAAGCAAACAGAAGGGGAAAGGCTGCACCGCACTTAAAGTTTCCTTGAACAACTGTCAAGAGTGTCAAAACGTTTCTAACATCTTCGAAGAGGAAAAGCCTACAAGGATCTATACAATACTCCTCCTTCATCAGTATCCACTCACTCAGGTTAGACAATACATATTTGCTTTTCAAAAAGATAAAATATAAACAATAAAATATTAAAAACCTGTGCACACCTGTTGACCTAGCAAGGCCATGTCTGGGAATCTATGTGAAAGAAACACTGACACAGAACATGCAAAGATGTATACACAGTAATATTCACTGCAGAAATGAATTAGCAACACAAACTCATCTCTGAATAGCCAGTGTCTAACTGAGAGGAGACACTCAAAAAAAAAAAAAGGGGGGGGGGGAAGGAAGGAAGAAGAAAAAAAATTCACTCGGGAAAAAAAAGTCAAATGAATTCCATGTATCTGTTAATCTTCCCTGGAGCAAATTCAGACATTTGTGATTATTTTCTAATAACACTAAGCCAATCTTGGCTGTAAATTATCACAAACACAGAATAAATATGGAAGTAACCCTGTGTAGATACCTGAAACCCAGAAGGTCAATAAACAAGTATACAGTCTTGGGTGGGGACTGGTAATTTACTTTTTTCCTCTTTAAATATGTCCACAAAAACCATTCTAAGACCTTCTACTGTTAGAACTACAGAGCGTTTTATAAGCAACCAACTGCTCTGATAGCTGCCACGCTTCCTCAGAATTCTATTCTTAGCTAGGGAAACAACTGGAGAGGCATAACAGATAATAGTCTGGACTGTTATCCAGATTCTTTTGCCCTAAGAAAAGAACACTCTTTAGACAAAACACTAAAGTGAAATCATTCTGAAGTAAAAATAATACATACATTTATTGTTACCTGCTCTAACTGCAGAGGTACAGGTTTCAACAGAGACAAGTCCTTCGTCTAAAACAGGTACTGTGGACTTCAGGGTGAGGAGTTCCCTTCAGGAAGAGAAACATATACTTCAGTGTGTAAGAAGATCCATCTATTCTGACCTGCTTTAATCCTATCCCAACTGCTACTTTTAAAACCAAGGTTCAGAGACTATACAATGCAAGTACATTCTGAATAATACAACTATATAATTTACCAGTGAATTTAGAAACAAGTAATGTTGTATTTATTTTTCTTATTTTCTAATATTTTACTTTGTTGAAAATAATGGCATAACGTTAAACTACAAATAAAATGATTTTAAAACGCTGGTCGGTTAATTATCGGTGGTCACATTCTTCAAATAAATCCATCAAATATTATGGACATTTTCCCTATATACTTAGTAGATTCACTATTTTAAGGCCAACTGGATAAAGTATGATAAATGACTTAGAATGGGAGACCAATGTAACCTCTATTAATCTACTTGACAAAAGTTCTATGAAGAGCTGACAGTGGTCCCTTTGTATTCTGAGGTGGCCTTCCCCTGAAGCCAGCTAAAGCATGCTGATTTTTAAAATGGGACAAATAAATTATAAAGTTCAAGAAAAAGTATGCATTTGGAATATGTACACATTTATTTATAGGTATATTTGTAAGACTTATCTCAATCACAATGTTTACAGTAAGGATAACCAAGAACCAACAACAAAATAAGTTTACATTTAAAAAGAACTAGCTTGCCAAGATGTTGAATATTCGCCTAGATTGTCACTGAGGAATGCCAAATTTCTGATCAAGTGATTGCTTTTTGATTTGTTGTTGCTGTAATCCACTGAACCCCTTATAATTTATACTAACTTTCATTAAAAATTTCAAAACCTTAGAATTAAATAACAATCTTGATGATCCTTTCATACTATTTCTCCCTCCTTTTCCATGAAGGACTGGCAAAGATTGTAGTTATCACGACTTCTCTCTCAGAAGTGAAGAATATGACTGAGTTAAATGTATGAGAGGTGACAATTATAATACTGATTTTTTTTATGGGTGGTCTGTGAAATCACTCTCAGAACTTACAGTGAAGCATTTACAGTATCTTAAATTGTCATGTTTTGTGTGGGTTAATCTTAGTAAATTATACCCTTACAACTTCTTGATAAATGAAGCTGCAACTTTTTATTGTATTCTCTACACCAGCATCACTCCAAAGTGCTGATATACAATATGTCCAGTCTTTTAATGAGATAAGGAATTTATGCCAGAAGGTCAATCAATTACCTCAATGATTAGTTCAGCTAACTTCCAAAAAGGCTATTGATAAGTATGTTAATAGAAGCTGCTATCTTGTTGCAGACCATAAAGTCTTCAGTAACGAGCATCAACTTTACTAGTCCACACTTTAAGTAGCATTGTCCTATGTTCCTAGTATGCTGGCTGAATGTGTAAGCGCCAAATGAAACAAAGAACTGGGAGCTTAATAGTTCAAGCTGTCACTGAAAAACAACAACTTCTAACTTGAGTCTTGTAGCAACCAAATGGCAAGGATCAATACTGCCCCTGAACTACCTCCCTTATGGTCTGCCTTGGTGCTACAGGATACAGACCAGATTACTGAGACCACAGAAAGCGGGAGAGCATGGAAGAATATGTGGCTGTAAGTGAAACTTCTGTTTTTCAACAGAAATAATATTCTTTGGTGATTCTAAAGAGTTCTGCCTCAGTTTATCATGTCTCTATATGTTTAGGAAACCATCTGGTGTCATTTCATTATAACTACTAAATAACACTGAGTTGTGCAAATGAATTTCTTACATAACAGACACAGTACCAAAATGGAAATGACAGAGACAAAGAAAGATCTAAATAAGAGTTAATCTATGCATGGAACAAATATCAATATTTACTACTATTTCACAGCTTCATTAAACTTTATCAATATTTGAAATTTTCTCTATAAACTTACTCTTCAGGGACTGATGGTATACAAAGAGAAGCTTCAACTCCTTGAATGGGGCTTAAGTGATTTAATTCTGAAAGTACACCCTCCACAACTAAGCCATCCTTTGTTTCTGCATCTTCTAAAGTGCCTGTAAATAATACAGTTAAGAACATATTTATTTACTAAATGTTTAGTAATTACTTACAGTCTTGGCTTATTACTTTTTAGTAAGTTGTTGGGTCTGCTTTTTTGTATACTTTTAGCTTATTCCTTTGGCATCAGACTACCAGTTCCTTTTAATTCTCTGAGCATAGGCCAAACCCCACCCCAATCCCCTCTTTCATCTATAACTAATACTTTTGGCTTAACAGGTTAGCAACTAGCTGAGCTAGTAAGATTCAAATCTAGCTGATTTCACTCTAAAGTCTGTGCTATATAATCCCCCCCACAAAACAATAAAAATGTCTATTTGAGACTGCCTCATCATTTTAGGACTAATCAATGAAAACACTATATTCATTGGAAGGACTGATGCTGAAGCTGAAGCTCCAATACTCTGGCCACCTGATGTGAAGAACTGACTCATTTGAAAAGACCCTGAAGCTGGGAAAGACTTAAGGTAGGAGAAGGGGATGACAGAGGATGATGGGATGGATGGATGGCATTACTGACTCAATGAGTCTGAGTACTGAGTAGCCTCCAGGAGTTGATGGACAGGGAAGACTGGTGTGCTGAGGTCCATGGGGTCGCAAAGAGTCAGACATGAATGGGCAACTGAAATGAGTGAAAATACTGCCAATAACATCCTCATCAAACAGTTACCATTCAAATATTTTAGTGGAACACAGCACATCAAAAGAGTACGTGAACTTCTAAAGATATGCTTATTTACAAAGACAGTCCTAAATTCTTAGATTATGATTATACAGTGGAAGTCACAAATAGATTCAAGGAATTAGATTTGAGAGAATACCTGAAGAACTACGGATGGAATTTCCAGACACTGTTCAGGAGGCAGGGATCAAGACCATCCCCAAGGAAAAGAAATGCAAAAAGGCAAAATGGCTGTCAGAGGAGGCCTTACAGATAGCTGTGAAAAGAAGAGAAGTGAAAAAGCAAAGGAGAAAAGGAAAGATATACCCATTTGAATGCAGAGTTCCAAAGAATAGCAAGGAGAGGTAAGAAAGCCTTCCTCAGTAATCCTTGCAAAAAATAGAGGAAAACAATAGAATGGGAAAGACTAGACCTCTCTTCTAGAAAATGAGAGATACCAAGGGAACATTTCATGTAAAGATAGGCTCGATAAAGGACAGAAATGGTATGGACCTAACAGAAGCAGAAGATAAGAAGAGGTGACAAGAATACACAGAAGAACTATACAAAAAAGATCTTCACGACCCAGATAATCATGATAGTGTAATCACCAACCTAGAGCCAGACATCCTGGAATCCGAAGTCAAGTGGGCCTTAGGAAGGATCACTACAAACAAAGCTAGTGGAGGTGATGGAATTCCAGTTGAGCTATTTCAAATCCTGAAAGATGATGCTGTGAAAGTGCTTTCAATATACCAGTAAATTTGGAAAACTCAGAAGTGGCCACGAGACTAGAAAAGGTCAGTTTTCATTCCAATCCCAAAGAAAGGCAATGCCAAAGAATGCTCAAACTACCACACAACCGCACTCATCTCACATGCTAGTAAAGTAATGCTCAAAATTCTTCAAGCCAGGCTTCAGCAATACGTGAACTGTGAATTCCAGATGGGTTTAGAAAAGTCAGAGGACCCTGAGATCAAATTGCCAACATCCACTGGATCATCAAAAAAGCAAGAGAGTTGCAGAAAAATATCTATTTCTGCTTTATTGACTATGCTAAAGCCTTTGACTGTGTGGATCACAACAAACTCTGGAAAATTTTTAAAGAGATGAGAATACCAGACCACCTGACCTGCCTCTTGAGAAAATTATATGTAGGTCAGGAAGCATCAGTTAGAAGTGGACATGGAACAGGCTGGTTCCAAATAGGAAAAGGAGTACGTCAAGGCTGTATATTGTCACCCTGCTTATTTAACTTATATGTAGAGTACATCATGAGAAATGCTGGGCTGGAAGAAGCACAAGCTGGAATCAAGATTGCTGGGAGAAATATCAATAACCTCAGATATGCAGATGACACCACCCTTATGGCAGAAAGTGAAGAACTAAAGAGCTTCTTTATGAAAGTGCAACAGGAGAAAGAAAAAGTTGGCTTAAACCTCAACATTCAGAAAACTAAGATCATGGCATCTGGTCCATCACTTCGTGGGAAATAGATGGGGAAACAGTACAAACAGTGAGAGACTTTATTTTGGGGGACTCCAGAATCACTGCAGATGGTGACTGCAGCCATGAAATAAACAGATGCTTGCTCCCTGGAAGAAAAGTTATGACCAACCTAGACAGCATATTAAAAAGGAGAGACATTACTTTGCCAACAAAGGTCCATCTAGTCAAAGCTATGATTTTTCCAGTAGTCATGTATGGATGTGAGAGTTGGACTATAAAGAAAGCTGAGAGCCAAAGAATTGATGCTTTTGAACCATGGTATTGGCGAAGACTCTTGAGAGTCCCTTCTACTGCAAGGAGATCCAAGCAGTCAATCCTAAAGGAAATCAGTCCTGAATATTCATTAGAAGGACTGATGCTGAAGCTGAAACTCGAATACTCTGGCCACCTGATGCGAAGAACTGACTCACTGGAAAAGACCCTGATGCTGGCAGGGATTGGGGGCAGGAGGAGAAGGGGATGACAGAGCATGAGATGGCTGGATGGCATCACCGACTCAACAGACATGGGTTTGAGTGAACTCCGGGAGTTGGTGATGGACAAGGAGGCCTGGCGTGCCACAGTCCCTGTGGTCACAAAGAGTCAGACATGATTGATCAACTGAACTGAAATTCTTAGAGCAATTAATAACGCGTTCAGTTCAGTTCAGTTCAGTTGCTCAGTCGTGTCCGACTCTTTGCAACCCCATGAATCACAGCACGCCAGGCCTCCCTGTCCATCACCAACTCCCAGAGGTCACTCAAACCCATGTCCATTGAGTTGGTGATGCCATCCAGCCATCTCATCCTCTGTCGTCCCCTTCTCCTCCTGCCCTCAATCCCTCCCAGCATCAGGGTCTTTTCCAATGAATCAACTCTTTGCATGAGGTGGTCAAAGTATTGGAGTTTCAACTTCAACATGCGTCCTTCCAATGAACAACACCCAGGACTGATCTCCTTGCATTCCAAAGGACTCTCAAGAGTCTTCTCCAACACCACAGTTCAAAAGCATCAATTCTTCGGTGCTCAGCTTTCTTCACAGTCCAACTCTCACATCCATACATGACCACTGGGAAAACCATAGCCTTGACTAGACGGACCTTTGTTGGCAAGGCAGCATCTCTGCTTTTCAATATGCTCTCTAGGTTGGTCATAACCTTCCTTCCAAGGAGTAAGCGTCTTTTAATTTCATGGCTGTAGTCACCATCTACAGTGATTTTGGAGCCCCCAAAAATAAAGTCTGACACTGTTTCCACTGTTTCCCCATCTATTTCCCATGAAGTGATGGGACCAGATGCCATGATCTTTGTTTTCTGAATGTTGAGTTTTAAGCCAACTTTTTCACTCTCCTCTTTCACTTTCATCAAGAGGCTTTTTTGTTCCTCTTCACTTTCTGCCATAAGGGTGGTGTCACCTGTATATCTGAGCTTATTGATATTTCTCCCAGCAATCTTGATTCCAGCTTGTGGTTCCTCCAGCCCAGTGTTTCTCATGATGTGCTCTGCATGTAAGTTAAATAGGCAGGGTGACAATATACAGCCTTGACGTACTCCTTTTCCTATTTGGAACCAGTCTGTTGTTCCATGTCCAGTTAATAATGAGTACATTTATCAAATAAAGACAACATTAGCCCCAACTTCACTGGATTCACATTTTAAGAAACCTTAGTTCAGCTTAGGCAGAAAATATTTTCCCAAAAAAACCACTATGACACACATATTTACACTGGTTTTACAGATTTAAAAATAGGAATTATCTTTAAATAAGCTTGTTAAATCTGTGCAGGAGTAATAAAGATAAAAATAGACTGAGTTTTCTGATCCACCAATTCTAAGCAAAGTTTCTCCCCTTTCTTGTGTTCCACTGGTTCCTACTGTGTCTCCCAGCATAGCATTTATCAAACTGCATTGTACACACTTGTTTGATTTAATCCACAATCGACTCCAGTCATCTTGCCTGGATAATTCCATGGACAGAGGAGCCTGGCAGGCTACAGTCCATGGGGTTGCAAAGAGTCAGGTGTGTCTGAGCAACTATCACTCACTGACTAGACTTTACATTACATGCAGGCAAGTGCCACGTCTACTTAGTTTATCCTTACCATCTAGCACATTTTTATTCTTTATCCTCTACTTTATTTATCCTTAATACCTAACACACACACAAAACAGGACCCTGCCCATTGCACAAGATTAGGGGCTCAAACATTCTTTGATAAATGAATATAAAGACAATAAATTCATGGGTCTTTGAACATTTATTTTCACTTCCTAGTGATTATTTTGGAGGTAGGGATGGAGAGCAGAATGAACTTCCTGTTTTCTAAGCAGCTTTCTAGAAAGTTGAGGCTGCTGGATAGATACGTTAATGTAGTCTGTAAAGGTAGTATTATTATTTCTCATAACTATAGGAAGACCTTAAGTCACACTGATATTTGACATTGCTTCCTTAATCATTACTGTTCTTTTCTAAATTTCATTTCCAAATGAAAATAGAACACACATTAAATTCTCCTCAAACCTCATACATATTTATAATCAAAGTTGGTAAGTGGAAAGAATAAGATATGTGTACTATGGCTAGAACCTACTGTGCTATGATCATGTAATTATTTAACCCTGTTGCTTTTCTTCAGAAGAAAAACTTCTATTCCAAATTTTACTGAAGGATATCAATGGACATTTTTAATATCTGGGATGAGTCCTTACCCATTTGTTTCTCTGGCTCTGGAGGAGTCACTCCTGGTTCAAATGTATTTTTATCACTGTTCTTCTCAGTCTGTTCAGTTAAATTAGTAACCAGTTCAGTGGAAGAGCTCACTGACTTAGAGGCTATCAAAATATCTTCAAAGTCTTCTGGTAATGGAGCATCCTGATACTCTAAGGTAGTCTGGTCTGATCTGGTGGAAGTATTGCTATTTTCTACGCTCACATCCAGTTTCTCCAAACTTTGTGAAGTTGTATCCTGTGATCTGACATCCATTTCTTGATGCTCCTTTTCAGGGCTATCCAGGGGAAAAGATGTTGTCTTATCTTTGTTCTTCAGCCATTCAGTTTCTGCTGGAGCTCCACATTCATGTAAAGACGCAGCAACACATGTTTTTGCTTTGCTGTCATCTACAGGCTATCAAGTAAAGATTTGGAGAAAAAAAATTTTTTTAATCAGTTGAGTCTAACTTGTCCATCCCAATCATACCCCACTCTTTCCATGCTCTGTTATCTCCAAATTCTTTTCTCCATCAAAATTTACTTACTCTAAATTCATTCTCCTCAGACTGATGACTAAAAGTTAATGACTGCTAATGATTCTCTAATTGGTAATAGATCAGTACTTCCAAAAGACTAAAATACAGACTAGGCAAGATGCCCAATAATCACCAATGGGCTCCCATTAACCTACAGTGAAGCTCTACAGACATACCCTCCCAAACAGACAACAAACTAGGAACTTACTGAGAGCAGCAGTGCAATACAGGTTAAAAAACAAAGACAGCACAAAACAAACAAAACCAACCACCGATCTTAATCCCAGTCTCGTTTCTTCCATCAAGTAACTATGTGGTTATGGACAATTTAACTTGGTGTTTCTAGCCCTATTTTCTTTACCTGTAAATGACAGGTTTGGCTTAGCCAAGGCCCTCAAGTCTCTCTCTGAATTAATGTTTTCTGATTTTATGACTATCTGCAAGACTGTATATAAAAATCTATAGCGATATCATTTACACTGATAGGAGCTTAATATGTTATTAAGAAGTCCTTTTGTTCCAACTATTATCAAACTTACTCCAGCAGTCCATTTCGTGGTTATGCCTTCTTCCATGAACGAAATTCTAGTTTCTTTGAGTCGTAAAGGAGGACTAAGAGATCTTCCAGGTGACAGAGAGGGAGATGCTAAAGGTGTCGTTCGAAGACCAGACCTTAGGATGGACTGAGGAGTGAACTCGGCAAATCCAGAGGAAGTAACCGACATAGCCAAAGTCTTAGCTTTCTATGACACAGAGTAAATGGAATTCACCGTTAGTGTTTGTAAAAGACACTTACGTAAGGACAGACAGAGCGAAATGAGTGGCAATGATGGCTATATTCTCATCTCAATAAAAACATCAATAAGTATTATTATAGATTACTGGAAAGAAAACAGAAAATTCTACTCAGAGCTTTCTATTTATAAGGCTACAAAACATAAAATTGCATCCATAATCATTCTAAACCTTGATTATTCCTAGGTTTAAGTTCAACTTAAAAAATAAGTGCTGATAGAAGATAAATTATTTAACTATCACTTAGAAAAACTTTAGAAGGTGAAAGAGATGATACTGTGTGATGAACAGAATCTAGTTTAATTATAGCAAGCTAATCTAAATTACAGAGAAGGCAATGGCACCCCACTCCAGTACTCTTGCCTGGAAAATCCCATGGATGGAGGAGCCTGGTAGGCTGCTGTCCATGGGGTCGCGAAGAGTCGGGCATGACTGAAGCGACTTAGTAGTAGTAATTTAAATTAATAAGATTGACTTTAAGACTGTTTTAGAAAAAATGTAATTCCATTACATGAATCCAATAGTAACTGACTGACTTATGAGAATTCTGATGGTTTACTACAATGATTACAAATAATTAGCAGATGAACTAGTTAGCAAAAACAATTTCCTCACTTAACCTCTCCTCTAAAGGACTCGTAAACAAATTACTGGATCCTATTAGATCATTAAATTCCATTAGATCCATCATAAGATTATATTGATTTTTTTCCTAGATTCTTTTTGGTAGCAGGTACAAAACTACTCCCTCATTTAATTTCATTTGAACTTAATTGCAGATTATATAAAGTATGAGTGTTTTTCTATAGAAGAAAAAGGTTAGAAATACTATGCTGCTGCTGGTGCTGCTAAGTCGCTTCAGTCGTGTCCAACTCTGTGCGACCCCAGAGACTGCAGCCCACCAGGCTCCCCCGTCCCTGGGATTCTCCAGGCAAGAACACTGGAGTGGGTTGCCATTTCCTTCTCCAATGCATGAAAATGAAAAGCGAAAGAGAAGTCGCTCAGTCATGTCCGACTCTTAGCGACCCCATGGACTGCAGCCTACCAGGCTCCTCTGTCCATGGGATTTTCCAGGCAAGAGTACTGGAGTGGGGTGCCATCGCTTTCTCCGAGAAATACTATACTGGATATTAAATATTAGGAACTTAATCTTAGCAACCACCTTTTCAATTTCTTTTAATAACTATTTTAGGAATAGGATTTATTGAAGTATCTTTTATCTAGTTTGAAAAATAAGACTTTCTTGGCTTCACTTTAAATCCTGGATATCCAGAAACAATTAAGGAAAAAATAATAAAAAGTTCTGGGACTCAATCCAGAATACCAGACAAGGAACTTGCAGAGAACATATGTGAAAATGGCTTTCCAACAGGAAGGTAAAAATCCACTATTACCAGTCATCACAAGTTTAGCTGTGGTTTCTCTGCTAGTAATTTATCAGAAAGGGTGAAGGAAAAGGCAATTTCCTACCAACAGTAGGAAAGAGTAACACTTTATAATTTTACTGAAGGAGCTAGAATTTAAAATAAAACTTTAAAAAATGTTAAGAATGAGAAAGTATTTGATGAAGGAATAGCAAAATGGTATCAGAAAAAAAAAACACACACAAGAACATCAAAGCATTTTTCAAAGAAAAAAGGCTAATTTATAATATAGTAAGCATTTGGAAACATATCCACAGAAAAAAGGGAAAATAAAGGCTTAAAACCCTATTACCCAGAGATGCTGATTATAAATAGTTTCATTCTTCTCTGCTATTTGTAAGGAACTTCCTAGCTTCACTATGAATACTAGATGCTAGATGCGTAATATAATACTTACCTTAACAACAAGAGGAGTTTCAAGTAAATGTAATTCTGAAGCCCTGGAGGCATTCTGACGTGATCCTTTTAATTGTGAACTTACTGGCAATGAACTAGATGCCAGGGACCAAGGAGACCTTGTGGGGCTTTGCTGAATAAACTCCAAACACTGAGAGGGCTGGGGGACAGGATGAACAACCAAATCCAGCAGTCTGTAATCACAGTATACATATAAAAAGAAAAATCCTGGTAACATATTTTGAGTTATACTGAAGAAACATAAAGAATTAGTATCCCATTTAATTATGCAAACTTCTATATTCACTGGTAAATATGATAACCATATGAAAATATAAATTCAGACAAGTATATTACTATCTGTAATGCCACCCTTAGTTTCAAAAATCAGAATTAATTCAGTAGTGAAAAAAGAGAATTATGAAACCTAGACAGCAATTTGATCATGCTCCCACTGCTGCTGCTGCTGCTGCTGCGTCATTTCAGCCATGTCCAACTCTCTGCGACCCCATAGACGGCAGCCCACCAGGCTCCTCTGTCCCTGGGATTCTCCAGGCAAGAATACTGGAGTTGGTTGCCATTTCCTTCTCCAATGGAGAAGTGAAAGTGAAGTCGCTCAGTTGTGTCCAACTCTTTGCAACCCCATGGACTGTAGCCTACCAGGCTCCTCCATCCATGGGATTTTCCAGGCAAGAGTACTGGAGTGGGGTGCCATTTCCTTCTCTGATCATGCTCCCCACTCCCTCAAAAGGAGTTATAGTCCTCCTCCCTCCCTTAACCAACTGAGCCCCTCTATGCGCCAACCAGTTATTTTCAAATGAATACAAACAGTTAATGATACAAGCACTCAAGAAAACAATGTAACGCTTCCCTAGCAAGCCATTCACAGCAATTCACTTTCATCAACATAGAAATTCCTTTCACCTACATGAAATGTACATAATGAATACTGGTTTATTTACCTTTACGGTTCTGATCACTACACTTAGCAACCAAAGGAAATGTTAATTTTCTCAAATTAATGAGGTTAGTAGCAAAACAGAATCCCAGGACTATACTCAATGGTTTCTTTTTCTACAGTGTCCTGGACATTTTTATCATATCAGATGATAAAAATTATATAATAGATGACTTGTATTAAGTATGCATAGTCCAAACAGCTTAAAAACCTAATTTACAAATAAATAAACTTGAAGGTGAAATTTTCAGATTATGATTTTTGTGGACCATTTATAAACATATGGTCACTACTTTCCCAGTTTCCTAATAGTTTATTTTATGGCTACATTCCTAGCAACAAAAACACTACCTCAAGATGCCTATGTGATTCAGCTGAGAATAACCAGAAAAGTAAGTTTAGCGCCCAGAAATAGTAATTTCTTGCTGCTATGCCTTCTTTGCCATTCTATCCTTTAAGTTCAAGAGTTTTACTGCAAGAGATGGCAGACCAACAAAAATCATAGGTGCTTCAAAACAACTTATTATGTGGTGGGAAAATGTAAATATTTTCTTCCCCTAAATACAGTATCTTTGTATTTGTTATTCTGTACTAAGCACAGCTCTGAGATTTCTACCAAACCAAAAATATTCAGTCAGGATGCTAGCCATTTCTTTCTCTGTTGTCTTCTGATTCTTCTTTCCTTCTCTACTTCATCTGCATTCAAATTATACATTTGTAAACTTTTGCTCACTTTTTTATTGAGCTATCCCAAAGAAGTATTTTGTTAAATGCCTTGCATTAGGCTGAAATTTATGTTTAAGGTGCCTATTTAGGAAAGATTATTTCTCAGAAGCAAGGTCTGTGCAACAAGTGGTATACCTACTGAGGAAGAGCAAAATTCTTATACTAACAAGACTTGATGTGTTTAAGTTATATTTTAAAAAGATATGAAGAAAAAAATTTTTGATTGTTTTCTGAACAAAGTGTTAAATATCACATTAGGTCTTTTATTTCCTCAACAACTTTTTGACCATGATCCAAGTAGGTAATGCATTTTAGATTATACACATATAGAAAACATGAATTACATAAAATGGCATTTAGCCTTATTATATTCAGTGCCCATTGATATTATCTATGCTAAGCCATAATCCATTAAATTTTACTTACACTAACGCACACCCAATTTGAAAAATATAGAAGCAAGAAGTGGATTGATTTTTATAAAAGGTAAATATTCACACCTCAATCAGCTCAATTATGTGTTAACACTGGCTTTAAAGGATTCTCATAATAGTCCTTAGGCCATTAGTAGGCCTGAACACTTATTATCTCTCCCTTCTTGAATTGCAGACCTATTCAATGGTAAAGCGGCTGCCTACAATGAGGGAGACCAGGGTTCAATCCTTGGGTCGGGAAGATCTCCTGGAGAAAGGAAATGGCAATCCACTCCAGTATTCTTGCCTGGAAAATCCCATGGATGGAGGAGCCTGGTGGGCAACAGTCCATGGAACTGCAAAAAGTCACAACTGAGCAACTTTACTTTCACTTTCAAGTACAAAGGAACTGAGATAAAGTGACTTGTGGGAAAAAACCAAAACTATTGGTAAAAAACCATGTCAGTGATAATGACTTCTATTTGAAGCAACCTTCTCACCATCTCCTTATGGTAATAAAGGAAAAGAACCTCAATTTAATAAAATCTAACCCAAAAAAGGGAAAATCCTTTCATAATTTGAAAAGATAACCATTATATACACTACAAATGGGTTGAGCCCAATTGTTTTTAAGTTATTAACTTATTCTGGAATCAAGATTGCCAGGAGAAATATCAATAACCTCAGATATGCAGATGACACCACCCTTATGGCAGAAAGTGAAGAGGAACTAAAAAGCCTCTTGATGAAAGTGAGAGAGGAGAGTGAAAAAGTTGGCTTAAAGCTCAATATTCAGAAAACGAAGATCATGGCATCCGGTCCCATCACTTCATGGGAAATAGATGGGGAAACAGTGGAAACAGTGTCAGACTTTATTTTGGGAGGCTCCAAAATCACTGTAGATGGTGACTACAGCCATGAAATTAAAAGACGCTTACTCCTTGGAAGAAAAGTTACGACCAACCTAGATAGTATATTCAAAGGCAGAGACATTACTTTGCCGACTAAGGTCCATCTAGTCAAGGCTATGGTTTTTCCTGTGGTCATGTATGGATGTGAGAGTTGGACTGTGAAGAAGGCTGAGCGCCGAAGAATTGATGCTTTTCAACTGTGGTGCTGGAGAAGACTCTTGAGAGTCCCTTGGATCCAACCAGTCCATTCTGAAGGAGATCAACCCTGGGATTTCTTTGGAAGGAATGATGCTAAAAGCTGAAGCTCCAGTACTTTGGCCATCTCATGCGAAGAGCTGACTCATTGGGAGAGACTCTGATGCTGGGAGGGATTGGGGGCAGGAGGAGAAGGGGACGAGAGGATGAGATGGCTAGATGGCATCACAGACTCGATGGACCTGAGTCTGAGTGAACTCTGGGAGATGGTGATGGACAGGGAGGCCTGGCGTGCTGCAATTCATGGGGTCGCAAGGAGTTGGACATGACTGAGTGACTGAACTGAACTGAATTTATTCTGAGTACCTTTATTCTTAGTATCAAAACTATTTCAACAACATTATGTCATTTTGTCTTGGATAAATTGTAAAAAGTCAAAAATTTTCAACAATTATGGTCATATTATTAAAGAGAAAGAATCATTACATTAAGAGATAGTTGTACTCTGCTACTGATGATCATGAACACTTCTCCACTCTCCAATGCCTTAAATAAAATAAACAACCACAGTTCCATCTTGGATACAAAATTTCAATTTAACTATTTACTACTCTAATAACCATAGGTTTAAGAAATAAAAGTATTATTGTACTAAAGCCACTTAAGACATTTTAGTAGGCTCAGTTAAACAGGAGCAAGTTTTTAGAAGCCAACCAAGATTAGCTGGGATTTACAAAAAATAACCTTCATTCTTGGGTCTGAATCAGAGAGATTAAAGAAAACAAACAAATAATTTATTTTGCTTATGATTTTAATACAACAAGGTTTGCTTTTCTTTAAGCAGTCTGAAATCATTAAGCAAAATTCTAAGTAGATTATCAGCTGATGTAAAATTCCTTAAAAGTACTATAAAACTGCCCAAATTATTTTTTTTAAAGGAAGCATTAAAAAACTCCTTCAATAATTTAAAACAGTATTTATGAAGACTTTTAAAAGATAATCTTAAAATTATAGTGTAATTATTAAGTATCATCTCACACTGGTCAGACTGACTATCATCAAGAAGTCTTCAAATAATAAAAGCTAAAGAGGGTATGGAGAACAGAGAGCCCTCTTACACTGCCGGTGGGAATATAAATTGGTATAGTCACCATGGAAGACAGAATCAGGCTTCCTTAAAAAATATATAATGGACATATATATAATATACATATATATATAATGGAATTAGTCAAAAAAGGAATGAAATATTGCCATTTGTAAGCAACATGGATGAACCTGGAGAATACCATTACTAAGTGAAGTAAGTGAAATTAAGACAAATATCCTATCAGTGTAAGTCTTGTCTAATACTGTCTTTTAAAAGTGATTAAATAAATTCTTACCTAGAAATTCTTTGTGATGCCTTTGTAATTGGTGTTCCAACAAATGCCTCAGGCAGCTCTGGATCTGGGAGAGAATATGCTACAGGAGAGGGTTCCTCTACATTAGGACTACAGAGAAAATAAAAATTTAACTTTTGATTATGTATCACAAAGAAGACTAAATTATCAATACAAACACTGTAAGGTGAGGTTAGATGGGAAGGGGACTATCTTTTTTTCACCATGTATATTCTGCTTATTTACAAATAACAATGAATATAATTGGTTTCAAATTTAAGAACAAAGAATGTTCTTCTTGCAAGAAAAGTAGACAACACAAAACATTTTTCCTACATACACTAATAAGCTCTAAGGCTGGACTGTTTATGAATGCAGCTGATAACCCAGGGAAGATTAGCAAGCAGCATTATTGTAAAAGGTGTAAGAAAAACATACCTATTGTAGACAGAGATGCTATTTTCAGGTTCATTACTTGCCCAGATCTCTCCAATTTTAGATAACACATTATTGATGAAAGTAGATCTTGTTAACACAGTCCCGGTTACAGCCTGCTTTGGAACCGCTGATAATGGTTTTGGTCTAGAAACTGTGGAACAAAAAAGGTAGTATTTAATTTCATCTCTAACACCAGGATTTTAAAGTAGATAGACTAATACGGCAAAGTGATTGGAGAAAACAAAACATGAGTAGTTCAATTATATTTGGTTTAGCAATATATGTGCAGAAATTTAACAATTTTGGCTTTTAGGAGATGGTGAAATAATTATTCTACATGTTTTCTAAAAGTCAGCAGTCTTCAAATGAAATCAAAAGAGTTCTGTCACTCTGCACTAAAAAAACTAGAAAGTTTAAAAGTTCTAAGGAAGCTTTCAATTTCTCGGGGTAGAACAACCAATAAAAAAACAAACAAACAAAACCACAAAGCATCACTGTGATGAATCTAAGCAAAATTGAGCTAAACAGAAGATAACAAAGGTTCCAGAAGATAATCATTCAATATCTTTTCTAGCACAATATTTTAGGACATTTTTCAATGAAATCTTACCTTCTCGAAAAACTGATGATGCTGACAGATGGTAAGGCTTTGCTCGCTCAATGGCTAATTTTCGCTGGACTCTAGGAAGAATTTTCCCATATTGGTCTATTATAGAATTTCGAGTCACTGATCTCTCTCGCAAACGAGGATCACGATCATTCTATAGAATATAACATAACTGGTAAAAATTTAATCTTCAAAAATGTTAGGTGCTATGTCTATTATTTACATTTAAAATATAATTATGAATACACGAGAATACCTTCCTCCTTTCTACATACCCATTCTTCCAAACCAAAGAAGTCATACACACAACCTAACTGCTTCATCAATTCTTACCCATCAATAAATTCCAAGTCTCTCCTTCCCAGCCTTGATTATTTATAACTAATAAAACCAATGATTTTCATTTACTAAGCAACATGTTCCATCACACACACCTCTGTGCATCCTCACAAAAAGATACTGTCATTTTACAATTAAGGAAACCAAGGTTCAGAGTGTGTCCAAGCACATGGAGCCAATGAGCAATTAGTCCAACCCCTAAAGTCCATGCTTTTTGCACTATTTATTTCCTACTGTTGTCCTCTACCAATTGCTATTTTCCCTGAGTGAGTAAAGTAGTTAGTCTGGCAAGACTGTGGGCAGATACCTTAACAGAATTGGCACATATAAAAGAACTGGATAAGTAACAACATCCTGTTTGTCAATTCTGCTACAGAAAGTGAGGATTTTCTAAATTTAAGATTATACAAAGCTCTTCTATAATGAAGTCATCTGTTTTCCCTATTCTCTTGTCCCCCCATAATAAAACAAGTTCAACTGTACCATAAGATTAATCTTCAGAGTCTGGTTCAGCTTCAAGGCAGGAATATAATTGGCACGCTGCAAATGGTGAACTAAAAGGAATTCATGATTCTGAACACTCGCACTGGACTGTAAAAATCTCACCAAACACTCCTAGAAAGAAAAAAATAGATTTGTAAGCTATTAACTTATCCTAAATTTTCAGATATAAGTTTACACTGACAAATCCTTACCTGCTCAGTGTCTGTGAATGGTAGCTTCAGTAAATCCTCCATTAAGCCCATCTCCTGACAGACTTCATACGTATGCTTGAGCAGCTCCTCTATATTTAACCGATTAGAATGTTGTCGCAGTAAAGTCCAGGCCTCCACCATGCACCTGAAATCAATATTTATCAAAGTTTAGTTTTAGAAAAGCTATTTAAAATGTTCAAAACAAGACATCCACCTGAAGAATCCCAAAGATACTTTGTGCATGCATCTTAGTCGTGCCTGACTCTGCAACCAACATGGACTGTAGCCTGCAAGGCTCCTCCGACCATGGGATTTCCCAGGCAAGAACACTGGAGTGAGCTGCCATTTTCTCCTCCAGGGGATCTTCCTGACCCAAGGATCAAACTATCTCCTGCACTGGTACGTGGGTTCTTTACCAGTGAGCCATCTGGGAAGCCCCAAAAGATACTATGTACATATTATTTAAAAGTACTTTAAAATTTTATTCAATACTAATCACTGTGAAGTAGTAAAGAAAATAAGGCAGCTTTAAAAACTTTATCATAGAATGTTGACTATTCCATGTTATTTATTGACTATTCCACTGAAAATAAAAACCAGAATTGTTTTTGGACAGAGAATGGTTTTGAGTGTACGAGTTGTCTACTCTCATGATCACGGTAAATGGGAGCTGCAGCTCACTGTCGATGCCCAGCATTGTTAAGAGAAAATCACACTGCATACAGTTAGCTTAGGAAAAGACCAAAATTCAAACTATGGTTACTACTTCATATATGCATACTGCGTTGCACCATTTTAAAGCTGAAAAAATAAGTTGAAGCATCGTTAAGTCAGGGACCATCTGAACCCAAGAGTTCAAGAAGACAAAAATCTAATGCAATCTGGACAGAACTGAAATATTCAAGTGAGATTCTTAAGAAAGTGACACTGAGCTTGAGAAGAGTAGAAAAGAAAATGAGCAAAGACCTAGAGGCAGAAACAGCATATTGTATTTATGGGAAAGTAGAGGACTTAGCTTAGCAACTCTTCTTAGTAAGATTTTGGCTTATCTACAGCAAGATCTGATTAGAGAACTTAGGTCAAATCAGACAGTTTTAGAAACCGAGTGGGGCTGCTGAAACATCCTTCTGTGAGCAATAGGTCATTAAATGAAGCAATGTGTCTCATGATACACTGATAAGTAAAAATCAACATGAATAATAAGAATTTCTAAAAATTAACCAATAAACAAAGCCTGTGAGTCTTTATGTACTTATATAAATAACAAAATGTCTTGAAAGACACATACTAAGATTAACAATGATAAGTCTCACATGTAGAATTTTAGAAGGGCTGATAAGTGTCAAAGCAGAAGCAGGCGTAGAATAAAAAATGGCAAGTAGGTAGGAATAATTTTCTAAAAAAAAAAGTCATCATTCCTAATTTAAGTGAATAGGTAATTTTGATTTTAATAGTCCAGTGGCTAAGACTCTGCGTTTCCAGTGCAGAAGCCCAGGTTCCATTCCTGGTAAGGGAAGTAGATCCCACATGCCACAACCAAGACCAGGCACAGCACCCCCTACCAAAAGCTTTAACTATAGTTTTTATTGAAATAATCACAAAAATTGAAACAACAACTTGCAAATAAAAAACTGACATGCATAAAAAACACAGAATAAATGAACCAAGTTACAGCAATTAGTATTCATAATGAAAATGCTTCTGAGGAAATTTTAGCAGCACTGCCCCAGACTTTCTGTAGATACAAAGTTTCTTGGGGAAGCAAATCCCACTATTGGCAGTTCAGGACCCTAAAATTTTTATTGTTTGACTAGAATATTTTACATATTCTACAAAACTTATAAAAACAATAGTGCAAATAAGTAAAACAAAATCTACATCTGAAATTGCCTTGCACTCCTTTTTCTACCAGGACAGGCAAGACAGTGCGGTTGTTATAACCTGAGTATCTAAGAGAGGTAGTTTTTTCCCCCAAAATAAAAAATCTGGGAGTGTTAAAAATGAGCACACCATTTCTACAGAAAGAAAAATAGATAATGAAGATGAATGAACATCTAATCATTAATTTTAATATAAAGAAATAGATGAAGTGGGTATAATAAAATCTTGTATCTGTTAAATCTGATGTAGGATGGGTATATGGAATTTTCATCGTACTATAGTACTATTCTACTTTTGCGTATTCTGGAATCTGCTTACAAAATGCTTGAACCGAAATAAATTTCAGCTGCATCAAAAATTTAAATGATAAAACAAAAATCACAAAGTAGTAACAGAAACAGCGAGAGGATTAAATAATATTGAAATAGAAGAGAGAGTCATAAAACATTGGCAATTCTAATTTCATAAAATAGCTCTTCATGAAAAGATGCATTCTACTATTATAGTGAGACTAATCACATTAATATTATCATTTTCACCAATCAACTGGATAAATGTCTAACTAAAGGGTATAACACAAAGTGAGACATACATGGAAGGTAATATGCCTTATCAAAATTAAAATTGCAAATATCCTTTCACCCAGTTGGAGAGGAAATGGCAACCCACTCCAGTATTCCTTCCTGGAGAATTCCCTGGATGGAGGAGCCTGGTGGGCTACAGTACATGGGGTCACAAAGAGTCCAACACGACTGAGTGACTAACACTTAAACTTTTCACCCAGTAATTCTACTCCCAGGATTTTACAAAATAAATTTGCACTTGTGTAAAATGGGTGGTTACTCATACATCGCAGTGTCTGAAATGGCATAAGATTAAAACCACCCAAATGTTCACTAAGCGAAGGCAGTTAAACAAATCCTGGTACATCCACATAATGAACTATCATGCAATGATTAAAATAAGGAAGCTCTTTATGTACTATCAGGAAATGAATTCCGAACTAAATAACTTTTAAAAATATGCTGCAGATGGATGACAGCATGTATTTTTTAAAGGGGGGAGGGGTGGCAATGACATACACGTGTATTTGCTCAGTATGTCCCAGAATGTCTCAGGAAAGAGGCACTAGAGATTACTAACACTGTTTGGGTACTGTGAGGAAGCTTAGGTGGCTGCAAATTTACTGTGTATCCTTTTGTAATTTTAGAAAAAAGCATGTAAATATCTTACTATTCAAAAAACTTAGAACTGTATTCTTGCCTCTCTTCTCCCAGCCTATATACATACAGGCTTCCCTGGTGACTGAGATGGTAAAGAATCCACCTAGAATGCGGGAGACCTAGGTTCAATCCCTGGATTGGGAAGATCACAGACACCCACTCCAGTATTCTGGCCTGGAGAATTCCATGGACAGAGGAGCCTGACAAGCTACAGTCCATGGGGTTGCACATATATAAAATATTACATATATGCTATATATAATATGTGTGTGTGTGTATATATAAACCACACACACATACATATACTTATTTTGCTGCAGGAGGTCTTAGTTACAGCACACAGGATCTTCATTGTGTCATGTGAGCTCTTCACAGCTCACAGATTCTCTAGTTGCCGCCCAAGGGGTTAGTTGCTCTGATGCATGTGGGATCTTTACTCCCCTACCAAGGATCAAACCCATGGCCACTGCACTACAAGGCAGATTTTTTAACCACTGGACCATCACAGAAGTCCCTGGATATGTTTTAAGTTTTCCACTTTAAAGTATGATATCCACTCCCAGTGAGCAGATATACGAGGTAAGAGATTAATTTATTTATGATTTATCAAAAACTAATCTAATAACAGTAAGCATACCTGAAGGCAAAAGACTTCAGAAAGAAAAGATAGTGTATTTTTCTCAGTTTCTCCCATAGCAGGAGAAGGCATAGTTACCTCCAACTTCAAGAAACTGACGATCCATTTTAGGCCAACACTTAAACATAAATTTTAAAATAAGTAATTCTCATATGCCCACTACTCTCCTGCTCCTCATGGCAGGAAGGCACGACGCCAATAAAAGCGGTAAGAAAATCACTTCAATTGATGAAAGGCTAAAACTAGCATGCTAACAGTAAAGTTAAGAAATGTATGGGCGTTCCTGGCAACACTAGCAAGAAGACAGCCTTAGAAACACTCCTGTGACAGGCTATAAAAATGACAGATCAAATATAAACAGTCTTTTGAAATGGATCATAGAGATCACAATGAAAAAAAAATTCAGAAATGTAAATAAGCAACTACTGATTTCCACTGATTAGTGTAAAAGTTAAAATATTAGGAAAAGATGAATCATAAATAAGAGAAAGTTGTTGTAGCTATGTTAACAACTACTCGTGATGATTATTCCACAATAAGAGGTTCAAGTCATTAAAAAATAAATTTTAAACTCTTATGTACCTAATACTGTATTCAAAATACAAAAAGTTAGCAGTATTACAAGGAATAGACACATACACATTAGAGGAGGCAACATGCAAACGTTTCTTTCTTATTCATTTTTTTAAGTTTATTTTTTGGTTGTGCTGCAAGGCATGCAGGATCTTATAGTTTCCCCACCAGGGATCGAAGCTCACTCCCTGTCCTGAAGTGAGGAATCTTAACCACTAAACCAAGGAGAAGTCTAGCAAACGTTCCTTCAGTCAGTTCAGTTCAGTCGCTCAGTCACGTCCGACTCTGCGAACCCACGGACAGCAGCACGCCAGGCTTCCCTGTCCATCAACAACTCCTAGAGCTTGCTCACACTCATGTCCATCAAGTAAGTAATGTCATCTAACCATCTCATCCTCTGTCGTCCACTTCTCCTGCCTTCAAACTTTCCCAGCATCAGGGTCTTTTCCAATGGGTCAGTTCTTTCCATCAGGTGGCCAAAGCACTAGAGTTTCAGTTTCAGCATCAGTCCTTCCAAAGAGTATTCAGAACTGATTTCCTTTTAGAATAGACTGGTTGGATCTCCTTGCAGTCCAAGGGACTCTCAACAGTCTTCTCCAACACCACAGTTCAAAAGCATCAATTCTTTGGCTCTCAGCTTTCTTTATAGTCCAACACTCACATTCATACATGACTACTGGAAAAACCATAGCTTTGACTAGATGGACTTTTGTCAGCAAAGTAATGTCTCTGCTTTTTAATATGCTGTCTGGGTTGGTGATAACTTTTCTTCCAAGGAACAAGGGTCTTTTTATTTCATGGCTGCAGTCACTATCTGTAGTGACTTTGGAGCCCAAGAAAATAAAGTCTGTCACTGTTTCCACTGTTTCCCCATCTATTTGCCATGAAGTGATGGGACCGGATGCCATGATCTTAGTTTCCTGAATGTTGAGCTTTAAGCCAACTTTTTCACTCTTCTCTTTCACTTTCACCAAGAGGCTCTTTAGTTCTTCTTCACTTTGTGCCATAAGGGTGGTGTCATTTGCGTATCTGAGGTTATTGATATTTCTCCTGGCAATCTTGATTCCAGCTTGTGCTTCCTCCAGCCCAGTGTTTCTCATGATGTACTCTGCATATAAGTTAAATAAGCAGGGTGACAATATACAGCCTTGACGTACTCTTTTTTCTTATTTGGAACCAGTCTGTTGTTTCATGCCCACTTCTAACTGTTGCTTCCTGACCTGTGTACGAGTTTCTCAAGAGGCAGGTCAGGTGGTCTGGTATTCCCATCTCTTTCAGAATTTTCCACAGTTTATTGTGACCCACACAGTCAAAGGCTTTGGCATAGTCAATAAAGCAGAAATAGATGTTTTTCTGGAACTCTCTTGCTTTTTCCATGATCCAGCGGATGTTGGCAATTTGACCTCTGGTTCCTCTGCCTTTTTTAAAACCAGCTTGAACATCTGGAAGTTCACAGTTCACATACTGATGAAGCCTGGCTTGGAGAATTTTAAGCATTACTTTACTAGCATGTGAGATGAGTGCAATATCGTGGTAGTTTGAGCCTTCTTTGGCATTGCTGTGAAAACTGACCTTTTCCAGTCCCATGGCCACTGCTGAGTTTTCCAAATGTGCTGGCATATTGAGTGCATCACTTTCACAGCATCATCTTCCAGGATTTGAAATAGCTCTACTGGAATTCCATCACCTCCACTAGCTTTGTTGTAGTGATGCTTCCTAAGGCCCACTTGACTTCACATTCCAGGATGTCTGGCCCTAGGTGAGTGATCACACCATCGTGATTATCTGGGTCATGAAGATCTTTTTTGTACAGTTCTTCTATATATTCTTGTCACCTCTTCTTAATATCTTCTGCTTCTGTTAAGTCCATACCATTTCTGTCCTTTATCGAGCCCATCTTTACATGAAATGTTCCCTTGGTATCTCTAATTTTCTTGAAGAGATCTCTAGTCTTTCCCATTCTGTTGTTTTCCTCTATTTCTTGGCATTGATTGCTGAGGAAGGCTTTCTTATCTCTCCTTGCTATTCTTAGGAACTCTGCATTCAAATGGGTATATCTTTCCTTTTCTCCTTTGCTTTTTCACTTCTCTTCTTTTCACAGCTATCTGTAAGGCCTCCTCAGACAGCCATTTTGCCTTTTTGCATTTCTTTTTCTTGGGGATGTTCTTGCTCCCTGTCTCCTGTACAATGTCACAAACCTCCATACATAGCTCATCAGGCACTCTATCAGATCTAGTCCCTTAAATCTATTTCTCACTTCCACTGTATAATCATAAGGGATTTGATTTAGCTCATACCTGAATGCTCTAGTGGTTTTCCCCCCTTTCTTCAATTTAAGTCTGAATCTGGCAAAAAGCTTTCATGCTCTGAGCCATAGGCAGCTCCCGGTCTTGTTTTTGCTGACTGTATAGAGCTTCTCCGTCTTTGGCTACAAAGAATATAATCAATCTGATTTCGGTGTTGGCCATCTGCTCCATGTGTAGATCACATTATGGAGTCACAATGCAATTAAGAGAAAAAAGAATTTTTTAAACTGTATTTGTACATTAAAGCGTCTAAATGATTAATACGGAAAGAAAAAAATTATAATGATAATTAAAAACACTTAGAAAAAAAATCATAAAAATTGTGGGATGATGCCAAAGTAATATGCAGAACATTCAGATTTACATTTTTATGTTAGTAAAGATAAAAGGTTGAAAATGAGAAACCAACTTGAGTTAAAAAGCACAGCAGAATGAAACCCACAGAAAGTGTAAAGAATAAAGATGATTATACCTATACAGAAAGGTTTTCCAGCTATATTGTACTTCTATTTTACTAAAACTGAACACGTAATGTTAAGAGCTGAAAATCTGAAACTGTTACTTTGAGGCTATCATGTACTGTGCATCATGATTACTTTTAGGTAAATCTATTTGCCATAACTGTGATGGTATGTCCATAAAGAAAGCTCATATTAACTGAAAAGCTACCAGCATGAAGGTTTCACAGAAAGAGAACGATGATCTTAATAAAGAAGAGGTGGTAGAGGATATAGGCAGGAGTTAGGCTGGAAAGTTAAATAAATGATGCAATGATGGTTAACTCAAGAAGGTTCAATATACCACCCTTTACTGGGCTTCCCTGGTGGCTCAGACCATAAAGAATCCCCCTGCAATGTGGGAGACCTAGGTTCGATCCCTGGGTTGGGAAGATCCCCTAGAGAAGGGAACGGCTACCCACTCCAGTACTCTTGCCTGGAGAATTCCACAGACAGAGGAGCCTGCCAAGCTACAGTCCATGGGGTCTCAAAGAGTCAGACACAACTGGGCCACTTTTACTTTCACCACCATTTACTAATGACTTACTACTTGCAACTGCAATAGTGCTTATGCCATTTAACTAAACCTCAAAATGTTGCAAAGCAGTCATTATTAACCCGGGAGGAAACCTGGGCTCAGAAAGGATAATTTAACTGCTTCTGATCATATTTCAGAATGTAGCAGAATTCAGGTATAAATTCAGATCTATCTGAGTCCAAAGACTGTCAACTGTTACAATCAGTAACTATTCCAATATTGTCATTTTAAAATGTAGATTAATTAATATAAATTCACACAACAGCTAGAAAACTGAACACCACCTCAGTAATTATTTTAAAAATTTATTGAATTTGAAAACATGTTATCTCACAAATGGCATTCTGAGTGGCCCTTTGTTTTAACTTCTGCACTTACTGTAAAAGACACTTAATGATGCTATTTTTCTAGAGACTAGATAACCAAGGCTTTACTGTACTTGAGAAATACAGTTTTGAAATTACACTATATAAAGGTTGCATTATTATAAACATTATCAAGTACTAGAACTCTTTAACCCATTTATTAAGCATTTATGTTCTTTAGCTTCTTTAACTTTTTGTTCTTATATTCATTCCTGATTTGTTCAGCTGAGCCAAATACTTTAAGTAGTTTAGCAGTTCATTACTTTTGAGGACATTGTAAGTTTCAATGTCTAACAAGTCTATTATTAAATTGCAGATCTGTCTGAAATGTAAAGATCCAATCCTCTCTCCTCAAAGCTGTATGGTTCATAAATGACAATTTGGGGTGAGAAATGGCCAATTTTTAAATATATAAAGAAAATATAAAATGAGTCAACCAATAAGATTCAACAAAAAACCAGTATGAATTAAATAAAAATAGTTACAATCTAAGAAGTTCCAGTCCCAAACAAGTTTCCCAACTACCTGGGTATTAAGAAAACCCAATAACCAGACCTCTGTATTCCCAATCATGCCACTTAATTGTCAGTTAGCATATACATGACAAACATAATTATTAGAGCAGCTGTGTATTGCTATAATGCAACAGCAAAGTTAAAGAACTGCAATACCCAAGCAATCAAGACTAACAAGAATATCAGAGTACCGTCACTGGAATATACCGTCAAAGAATATAATTTATTAACTCAGCATAAACTTCATTCTTTCTCTATTTCTGGCTGCTTCTCGGCATAATCAAACCTCAACTGTGCAAGGAGAAAACTGTCAATACTGCCAGGTAGAAACCAACATAATTTTTAAACCTCAGTCTGATTTCCCCTTTTACTCATTACTTCTTTTATTCATCTCATTCTAGGTAAAAGGTGCTTTACATTCTTCTCAATGATGAAAGATGAAGAACATAAGAATACTGTGCAATGCAACCAAGTCAAAATATATATTGCTCTATTTCACCAGTTCCATTTTATTAATACATGGCCAAGAGTTAACTGTACTTTCGAAACAGGTACTCACCTATTAAAAAGCAGAACAGTGAGGTGAAGGATAACATCTCTACCACTGGACACTGTTGGCTTCATCGTCTGAATGTACCTGAGGGCCTGTCTGTGCTCGCCCTGACTCATGAAGGCTTCAATCATCTTTGAATGTTGCCATGACACAGGTTTTGCAGTAGCTGGGTGAAACAGCAGATCCAAACCACTCTGCAAAAATGACAGTGAAAACTGGTGAATTAAATATAACGCTTTGCACTTTGAAAAAAAAAGGGCAATATACTAAACCTACGCAAATTAAACTAAAACCAGTTTAAATATATCTGAAAATATCTACTTTACTATATATTTTATTTTAAATAAAAGCCTTATCAAAAGCCTCATACTTTTGAGATCTTGTCAAGTGAGTATATAAAATCTTTCCATCACCAATTTCATACATCAATGTCAAATTCTGGCTTCTCTGGTTCACCCAACACACCAAATATATCTGTAACATAAAAATCACTATATTTGCACTACTGGTAATTGTTTGTATGTTTCCTTCTTTAGACAATAAGGCTCTTGGGGTTCTAAACTATTTTATCTTTGTATATTCTTGTTGCCTGAAATGGTGCTTGGTGAAGGTACTGATTAAACTAAATCCTTAAAATACCTCCGAAAGTAGACTATGTCATATCTTTAACATTAAATGTATTTTTCCTAAAATTCTAATAGTTTACAAAAGCTTAACATTCTAAATGAACTATACAGACTTACCTCATAGTCATTATGATCTATCAGCCAAAATCCTTGAATAAGTTTAACCTGGCCCCAAGAAATGGCAAAGGCAGTTGGAAATGATTCAATGGAAGTATCCGTTTTGTTTGGAAAGGAATACATAATATCAAGTAGCAAATAAATAGTCTTTTAAAAAAAGAGGATTAAGGACAATAAACAAAAAGGAAAACTCCTACATATATATCTGCAATAGGTAACAATAGAAGATATCAGAAAAAAGGCTTAAGACAGTTTTATTAAATGTCAGTAGAGCCAACCCCACAAACTTTATTCATTCTGTATTAAGTACCACCACAAAGGTACATTGTCCCCTGGAGGAAGAAATGGCAATCCACTCCAGTATTCTTGCCTAGAGAATCCCCACAGACAGAGGAGCCTGGTGGGCTACAGTGCATGGAGTCACACGCGACTGAAGCGACTTAGCACACAGGCACCACAAGAAGATGAACTAAAGCATACTTTCTTCACTGAAGTTAGCAGATTAACAAGCTTAAGAAGCAAAGCCACAGATGAAATTCCAGTTATCCAACAAACCCTGGCAGTTTAAGCAAACACATTATTTATTTCATAAACTATGAATAAAACTATGCATTTTGACTAAGAAATAGACATTAGTACAAAAATCTTATTTAAGAGACCACAAGGGCTACCTAGGTAATTTAAGCTAACGTATTAATTAATGCATTCCCATCCAGCACATAAAATCTCATAGAGAATGACCACTTGCTAGCAATGTTCTAGAGCTGTCTTTAACTTCGGGAATGTCTTGGACACATTTGAGTCTGATGAAAGCCAAGAACTGTAACTCTAGAAAAATAAACAAACATTTTGCACAGTTTCAAGGTTAACGGAAGACCATCTGAATCCAACCAACAGGTCCTGGATTAAGAATCTTTCCTTTAAAACAAAATTCAAATGTGAAATTGAGATTGGATTAGATGCATAAGGGTCCCATTACTCTGACATTGTATGATTTTGGTAATATGTGCATTACTTGATAAAATTTTAAAGGATACAACAGAATGCTTGCTTGCTTCAGTAATGTTGTCTAGTAGGTATATGTCAAGTAACGCCTATTAAAAAAAATTTAGTGCATTTTACATATTCATTCATTTATGTCCCTTGTTTTTCCCAAGCCCATGCCAGGTATGAAAACTCCAATTAAGCATTCCTCCCTCTCCCAGCCCAACTTTTGAGACTAAATGATATCATGTTTTGCAAACCTACATGTAGACTAGTAGGAGGGTATTTTCCTGTGCCTCCTTCATCCCGTTTCCACAACTTCTCTACTCGATCTCCTAACTGAGAAATCATTCCATCAATCATCAAGCAATCAGGGTTCCACTTCCCTCTGCAATAAGGGCAACATTAAGGATGTTGAGCATTAGTGCTAATTATTATTATCAAAACAACCAGCACCAAACTCTTAAAAGTAATGATCTCAACTATCAAAGGCAGAAGAAATTTGAGGACAGGATCCCATCATGAGAAATCCGGACATCAAGTAAAGTTAGTCAGATAAACCCTGAAGAAGCCTCAAGTTTGGTTATTAGCCAAGCCAATTAGTGAAGGTCAGGTTCCAGGGGAGAAAGTGGTCTAGTCAGCAAAATGCTGTTTACTTTTTACCACCTTGAGCAAACTACCAAAGAGCATGACATCTCAGTATAGACAAAGTAAATACTGTAGTTCAAAGTCAAGAAGTTTCACTTTCAGTTTTATCACCTGGACTAGTTTTTAAACCTCATTAATCCCCTCCTAATATATATTATTGAGCACATACAGGTGATAAGCAGATACTGACCTTGTCTGTTTCCTCATCTAATATTAGTAACAAAAATAGCAGTTACTACCTATTGGATGAAATTTTCTTGAATAAGGCATTGAAAGAAGTATCTTGCATATATTTTATTTCATCTTTATATTTACTTTATATTGACTTTATAATTTGTGACAAATAGGATTAGAAAGTTTATCCAACCTGCTCAAGGACATACACTTAGGAAATAACTGATCTAGAAATTTTAAATATACCTTATAAATTTCCCAAGTCTATGCTCACTATCCTAGACTAGTTATTAGTTATTCTAGTCTAATCCTAGATTATATTCTGGATCCTCTAACTATGCATAACTTTATACAGGTTTCCAAGTGATTCTGACAACAAACCTGAAATCAAGGTTTGGGAATAATTGCTCTAAATGTTATAATCCACTCCACAATTCTGTCATTCCAACTTGAGGAAGAAGGCTATTTATAATTCCAAGGTAGAGTCATGGCTGTAAAACATTACTCTTTTTTTCTTTTATTACTTTTACATCTTTATTTCAAAGGACCCAACCACATATGTATTTAAGGGGAAAGGGGAGTTTATATTTAAAGAAAACAGAGATAAAGGCAATAAAGAAAAAAATGGATGAAGTGCTGAAATGCAAATGTTAATACAAAGAATGTAAAATAACTAACATGATATTTTCAGCTTTAATTACAGTTGCTTCAAGTCTTCTTCTGAATAAGAATACTCAGGAAAAATGTATACTTATAGAATCTCCTCCAATAAATCAATTATGTGGTAAACAGATTTAGGAAATAATAAATAGCTATATTCAAATTCTAAAATAAAGATGTAAATAGTAGGTCAAGGCAAACACTACAACTAAAATAGTAATGCTGGTTACAAATTCATATACTTTACTGAGAATTCCACCCCTTTAATCTTTTTTTTGTAACATAACGAATTCTACTCTGAGAAAGCTTTGATTGCTCATACAAGTAACTTCTAAATGGTTTTGAAGGCTCTGGATGCACTGTACCTTGATGAGCGCTCACACCTCTGCCGACGACTGGTGTAGTAACTCTGAATTACGGGGTAGTTGTAGCAGAACCTTGACAACTGCACGGTGTCATCTAGATGTTTCATAAGAGTTAGAAAAAAGCTAGTAATATTTCCAAAACACTTGCTATAAACTTACATAATTGATATTTTACTACAATTTTATGATGTTCTTTAAATTGCAGGCTTCTTAAAATAATAAAAGAACACTGCACACCACTTTATTAACAGATGCATAAATGAGAAAACTGAGTGTCTCAAGAAAGTCTTGTAACAACAGGATGCCAGTTAAAGACCCTGGAAAAACTATTTCAGAAAATTATTTTACTCCCTTAGGCACAAATGATAATCTAAAAGTAAGCAAATTCACGATCTGTTCAAGGAAAAATCTAAGAGAATTATGAAAGAATAAGATCAACAGTAATTATGCACAGTGGCAGATACACTTCTAAGTCTGTGAATCCTGGAAATACAAGAAGTTGGAGGCTTTTGTTCTACACAAATGTAGTAAAAGTCAAATTCTCTAATTCCTGGTATTAGCATGAATTACTAGATAAAATGGGGTAAGTAATTGATGGCAAAAAGTACTGGTGAATAACCATATTAATAGAACCTTGAAGAGAAAAAGATGGACAAATTAGATTTCAAACTCATACTTCTATGGATCTAAATTATAGCTGGTGATATCACTGAACTCATCTTCAGAAGCCATGTTTGGTCAAATGTTCTTTTTTTTAACCCAGCAAACATGCATGCAACACCTGTCTATCAGGCGTAGGTGAAGCACTGACGGCACAAAGAGAATGCAAGGACAGAAGGCAAGGATGAAAGAAAACACAAGAGAGCGGCAGAAGAAAGGAAACCCCAACAACAGGACAACACAATTAGAAACATTTAAGAAGAGTTTCCATTAATATTCATAGACTAAGGAAATATTTTACCTAAGCCCTCTGGTAAAAGGCCAGAATGAGAGAACCAAAGAACCACTTGTGCATATTGACAGATGAGCTGGGTGACCATATACTTATTGCTTAAATCCATAAGACCTGTGAAGAGTTGAAATCAGTTGTTTAGTTTTCAATTTATCAACAACAAATGAAAAATCTAGGCACTCTATAGTTTTCAAAAACAGTAACTACTTGGTGATTTTAAACAATATGCATGTATTTTTAAACAAATTTAGCTTGAACAAATAATCTCCAAACTGCTAAACTAACTCAATGACTAAAATAGACATTTTAAGTAAATATGCTTCCATATTAGCTATACTCCCATTTAGCTAATTTCAATAATCAGATTTATACATTGAAACAAACTAGTACAGTATCATTAATACAGGCTGTTCAAACCAGGCCTTTATATGAAACTGGCTATTTTGTTTCAATGGAAAACCAGAGGAGAAAAATGATGAAGACCAACTCTATGCATAAAAACTTATATATAAAATCTGAAGTTCTACCGCTAATACACTGCCTTAACAATCCTTAAATCCCCAATTTCCCAACCTTATTTAATCATGAACTCATGGTTCATCTGATAACATCCATAGCTTTTCATTTGGAAAAAAAAATCTAGCATTTGAGAAATAATGGCCTGTTTGCCCAATAATCCATCTAACGCATAGGAAATGTATTCTGTCCCAAAGTCAAGAAGCAAAAGTCAATGAAACATTCATTTACGTAAGACAAGGAGCACACCTCTCTCAGTGATGTCGTGGGCCTCAGTTGCAAAACAGCTTAAGACTGTACTAAGATTGCTAAGAAGTAAATGGCACTGCTGGAGAGACTGTATAGTTTGTGGATCGATGAAACGACATGAACCATCAAATAACGGTGTACCTTTCAGGAAAAAAAGACAAGATTTGACACACTAAATCTTGACTTAATTAAAATAATAAATGCAAAATATCTCAAATTCGTTTAATCATAGAATTATTCTATACATTATCAGATTTAAAAAGACAAGCTTCAAATGACAAATATCATCAAGGAATATAGAAAGGACAGCTTCAAATTCTATTTTTAAAAAAAGCAGAATGAGGTGAGCAGACAAAAGTGATAAAGATTCAACTTCAGATTTACTAAAAATCAGTACTATGTTGCTGTGTGATTGTTATTTTATAAGAACTCTTTCTTCCACCTCTAGTCTTTGAAAAAGTGAGACACTGAAATTAAGATCCAGAGACTTAATACAATATAACTGTATGCTTGCTATAACGTATTGTAGACTTGGCTGTCCTCTCATTTCAAGCTTAAGGCTGAGTTCACAAATGCATTTTTGGACACAATTGAGTGACTAAACAACAACAAAAACACTATACAGAACCCTATATCCTATCAAATTTTGTAGGTTTAAAAAAATCCTCTGCTAAGAATAACTTTTTTTAAGGTCCAATTTGTTCACTCATCAAGACATAACAGTAATAACAAATGCACATATACTTCTAAATAAACTTAAAATTTACTTTCATGCACAGGGCAATTATATACTACCTTTAATGTTTTTGCACTAGTTGGACATAATGGGTTTTTAATATTCACAGAATATTTTAAAACTCAAAGTGTACAACAGACTAATACATAACTTGACATGACTCATGACATGTTAGTAGAAGACAAGAGGTGATTTGAGTTTTTGCCCTACTATTCCGCTTCTTTATACTCCTGAGTATTTTAAATAGAAAATGAATAAAGCTCAGAGGTTAACTGGCATATTCTCTTTACTCCATCATCAGTATATCTTATAAATTAAATGCCTAACCTTAAAAGATATAATTCTGAAATTTGTTACTGTGAACATGCCTAACATGTTGCCAATTTAAACAATCTGCTGCAAAATCTTGACCAAAAAATAACTTTTTCACTCTAATATAAAACAAAATAGTTTCTGGGACTTCTTCCAAGAGCCTGCAACTTCAAAATAATTAAAAATTTATTGTTATGTACTCAAAACATAAACCAAGACTAGTTTTTTTTTTTTTATATAATACTTACATAGTCTGTCAAACTCCTCTTTTGTGAGAACCACTTTATTCCATGTCCATTCAAGAACAAAGCGTAAATTAGCAGCAGAATTTGGTTGTTCTTATTTGTAAATATGAAGGGAAAAATGAAGAATGGTTACTAATTACAAAAAAAAAATAGAAACTTTTCAGTGAAGAAACCTGACAAAAACCACCCTAACCAAGTGAGCAACGTTAACATCAATACTGATGGAGACAAACTGGTTGCATCTGTGCTCAGGGTATCACATGAGGGAGCACGTCCATTTACGTGATGCTGCTATGAAAAATGTAAAATCTAAAACTAATCATGAGGAAATATCAGCAAACACAACCTGAGAGCAGGCTACAAAATCGTAGGCCCATATTCCTTCAAAATGTCAATTTCTTCAAAGACAAATGCTTAAGAATTACACACTATTATGAGCGAGTAAAACAACATGAAAACTAAATATAGAAGATATTCTGGACGGGATTCTGAATTCCCTCTCCCTAAAAATGTTACAAAGGACATTACTGGGGCAATTAGTGATACTCCAAATAGAATCTACAGATTAGATAATAGCATGTACCAATATTAATTTTCCCATTTTCTAACTCCAAAGTGCTTTGTTAAGTGAATGTCCTTGTTCTTAGAAGGAAACATATTGAAATATTTTGAGTAAACAAGCATGATGCCTTCAACTTATCAAATGGTCAGAATAAAAACAGCACGTGTGTGTGAAGTGTTTGTAAAGAGAGTAATACATACAGCTTGAATCCCCAGAGAACTTTTCCGAGTGAAGAAGAGTCAACCCTAAGAGGTTACATACTGTCGGATTCCATTTATGGACACTTTTGAAATGACAAAATTATAGAAACAGACAATAAATGAATGGGTGCTGGGCATTATGGGGTGGGGGCTAACGGTGGTGAGCATGGCTATCAAAGAGTGAGAAGAGAAGTCCTACATGTGATATAATACTAGAGACGTGCTACATCTCATCATTCATGGGGGATAAGGGTACACTGTGAATGTCTTATAATCGCATGTGAACCACAATATCTCAAAATACAGTTAACTTAACCCCCCCCAACAGTAAATTGACAGTTTTAAAACTACAACGCATTTTCAATTGTTAAAAATCATAATCTTACCTTCTGTTATCCATCTTTTGATACACCCTGTCAAAAGTCCCAGAGAACTTGTCTGGATTGCTGCTGACAATATAGCTTCTAACTGTTCTTCCTAAACCATGTTTTAAAAAAAGAAAAGAAAGGATATGTGATCAGAGACAGAGGTATCAAGTTCTAGCTCACAACACAAAATTTTGAAGGATTAAAAATCATTATGATTCTCCAGGATGGCTATACACAAAAAACAACAAGCACTGGTGATGGTGTAGAAACTCCTCACACACTGCTAGTAGGAATGTTAAAATGAGACAGCCACTTTGGAAAACAGTCTGTAGTTTCTCAAAATCTTAACTATAAAGTGATCATATGACCCAGTGGTTTCACACTTAGGTATATACCCAAGAGAACTGAAAAACAAACATCCACACAGAAACTGTATATGAAGCATTATTTCTAAAGCCAAAAATGAAAACAACCAAAATGCCCTGAAACTGAAGAATGGATAAATAAAATGTGGTATATCATACAGTGGAATAATATTACATAGCCATAAAACGGGGTAAAGTTCTGATATGTGCTCCAACATGGATAAATCTTGAAAATATTGTTCTAAGTCAAAGTCAGTCAGTCACAAAAGGCCATATATTATTTGATTCTATTTATATAAAATGTCAATGGCAACCCATTCCAGTATTCTTGCCTGGAGAATCTCATGGACAGAGAGGAGCCTGGCAGGCTACAGTCCATGGGGTTGCAAAGAGTCGGACACAACTGAAGTGACTCATACACACACACACACAATATGTCTAGAGCAAATACAGCTACAAAGACAGAGTAGATTAGTGGTCACCAAAGACTGGAACAAAGGAGGAAAAGGAATTGACTGGTTTTGGGGTTTGGAGGGAGGTGATAAAAACATTCTGAAATTGAAATGTTGTGATAGTTGCACAACTCTATACTAAAAACCACTGAACTGAACTATAGGAATTAAATCTCAACAAATTTTTGTTTATACTTTGTTTACACTTTATTTAAGAATCTATGTAAATTTTATTCATTACAACAAATTTTTTTTTAAAAGGAATCACAGGAATAAATAGATGAGTTAAACAGAAATAGAGAGAGCTATAATATGATAAAGATACCCCAAAACTATAGCATGATTCTAAATGGAAATTCAATAGAACAATTTACATTAAAATCAAGGACAAAACAAGGATGTCTGGTAGTGGCATTATTTTTCTATAATTTGTAGAGGTTCCACCAAATGGTGTAAGAAAATAAAGTAATAAACTGCGGGGAGGGGTGCAGAAAGCCTACATTTGCTGATGATTACATGCCTTGAAAATCTAAGAGATTCTAATCTAGCCAAGTATTAACAGCATCAAATGAATATACAAAACCCAACTCTATTTCTGAATGAATATGGGGAAAATTGTCTACTCATAAAAAATACCATAAAACATTTAGGGATAAAAATAGAAACTCACTAGAAAATAACCATTAACTCTTATGACAGATGTAAAAATAAACCCTAAATAAATGGAAAGATACAAATGCCAACTCTCCCCAAAATTAACATGTGAATAAAATGTTCAAAAGAATTCCAACAGGAATACTGGATAAAACCATCTTATAATTAAAAGAGTAAGTGCCAATGAATTTCCAAAAATTATAGATTAAAAAACGAGGCTGCATTTTCAAATATCAAAGCAATATATTAAAATGGTATACAAATGGATAACTACATTTATGAGACAAGATAAAAACCCGGAAATAGAAGCCAGTTGATATGGACATATAATATCAGATAAAGGCAATATTTCAGTAGCATGAGAAAAAGATATTTTGGGTCCTGTTTCACAAATGATATAACACAGCTAGACTAATTTATTTGACACACAGAAAATGAGTTAGAGTCTTAAAGAAACATTTAGGTGTTAAATTTTAAGCCTGAGTCAGAGCTATAAAATGCATTTGACTATAAAAACATTATTCATGAAACAGTGAAGAGCAAACAAAAGGGGTACTCTGTAAGATTTATGACAGGATAAATATCTACGTATTTTATAAACAGTTTCCATAAACAACCCAATTAGAGAAAAAGTAAAGCCTATCAATATGAAATTCACAGAAAAAACCCTGATAACAAATATATATATGCTATCATTTTTTTATTGCATATGGTGGGATAAAGAGATACAGGAAAGTATACATATCAAAAAGTCCATATACAATCCATACAACTAACAACTAATTACCAACTGGACACTGATGAAACTGGTCCAAGTCTAGATTGAGAATATTTCACAGAAGCCCTGTCTCCTCCTACCTAATCAAAATAAATTTCCATTCACTCCTCCCATCCTCTATGGTAACCACTCTAACATTTTGAAGGAATCTCTTCCTCGCTTTTTTTCCTTCATCTCTACATATCCATTACTAACCAATTCAGCTCAATTTGGTCTATTTTAGGAATAAAGGTTTTAAAAGGATACATGAAAAAAGTCAACAAAATGCCAATATTTGCATGCCTCCACATACTTTAGTCTATTTTCTAAACTGAAATTATTCAAGTTTTATCTATATAAGGGAAGGGAAAGGGAAAGTCGCTCAGTCGTGTCCGACTCTTTGCGACCCCATGGACTGTAGCCTACCAGGCTTCTCAGTCCATGGGATTTTCCAGGCAAGAGTACTGGAGTGGGGTGCCATTGCCTTCTCCAGGGTTTATCTACATAAGTGGAAAGAAACCAAGGAGACGGATTACTAGATTCAAAATAATCACAAAAAGATATTAAATGCTATTTGACTAACATGGCTGAATGGTTGAATTACAGCTAATTTTTGCTCACTCTTTCTTATTTATATTTGGCTACGGGGTTCTCCGCTGCTGCGTGGGTTTTCCTCTAACTGCCACGAGTGGGGCTGCTCGCTGGTTGCGGTGCTTGGGCTTCTCGTTGCAGAGTACGGGCTCTGGGGTGCACGGACCCCGGCAGCTGTGGCACGCGGGCTCCACAGTCGCAGCTCCCGGGCTCTAGAGGGCAGGCTTCAGTAGTTGCGGACCACAGGCTTAGCTGCTCCATGGCGTGTGGGATCTTCCTGGGCCAGGGGTCAAACACATCTCCTGCATTGGCAGGTAGATTCTTATCCACTGCACCACCAGAGTAACCTCTCACTTTTTCTTTTTAAAACTAGATATCATTGCATTTAACTAAGTTTCATGATATAGAATAGGGGGGATCAGTATTAATTCTCTAAAATAAAAAAAATTAGACGGAGACTTAAAGTGCTCCTTAAGGATGATGAACACTAATACTAATTTGGAGCCTGTGGCAGGAAAGGATAATTTCCTGACCAAAGGGTCCTATGAGCAAGGGCCACCAAGACAAAATTTACCTAAGGTTTTTTAATGAACCCAATTCAGAGCTCTGTTTATGTAGAAGACAGTTTATAATCTGTTACTGACTCACTTAACATATGAAAAGAAAAGAACCATCAAAGTATAGCCACCAGATCAAAAGGCCTCCCTGGCAGCTCAGACGGTAAATAATCTGCCTGCAATACAAGAGATGCACGTTCAGACCCTGGGTTAGGAAGGTCCCCTGGAGTAGGAAATGGCAACCCACTCCAATACCCTTGCCTGGAGAATCCCATGGGCAGAGGAGCGTGGCGGGCTATAGTCCATAGGGTAGCAAAGAATCAGATATGACTCTGAGCAACTAAGTAACAACCAGATCAAAAAGACTAAACTAATAAAAAATAACTCCAGATAAAACAGGCATAATATAGGGAACTAAATAAAACCTGAAACATAGAGCTAAAAGATATTTCATCCATAAAATAGAACAGAATACTACCAAAAAAGAATGATCAAAGAGTAAGAGCGAAAAAAAAAAAAAGAGTAAGAGCGTGTAGAAATTTTAGAATGGGGCTAAATATTTTTAATCTAAAAAAAAGAAAATTAGATGAAAACATCTCCCAGAAACCAAAATCAGAGGCAAACGATACACAGTTGGAAAGCAAAGCTAACATAAGACCAACTAAGGATAGTGAATATTTGTCTAAAGGAGTTCTACAAAGAGCAAAACCAAACTGAAATGTTGATATCCAGTCAGTTCCTCATCAACTGCAGACAGGAAACATTTAGGGGTGGGGGAGATTACAGAAAGTTCCAAAAAAACAAAACTTGAATTTGAGGTGTGCCAGCAACTATTGACATGCCATGTATGTTGTATTAAGTACTTTAATCTGGAGATGATTTAAAGTACATAGGTGGGTGTGCACAGGTTATATGCAAATACCATGCCTTATTATATAAGTTAATTGCTGCTGCTGCTAAATCACTTCAGTCATGTCCGACTCTGTGCGACCCCGTACACGGCAGTGCACCAGGCTCCCTGGTCCCTGGGATTCTCCAGGCAAGAACACTGGAGTGGGTTGACACTTCCTTCTCCAATGCATAAAAGTGAAAAGGGAAAGTGAGGTTGCTCAGTCATGTCTGACCCTCAGCGACCCCATGGACTGCAGCCTTCCAGGCTCCTCCGTCCATGGGATTTTCCAGGCAAGAGTATTAGAGTGGGGCGCCATTGCCTTCTCTGATAAATTAACTGAGCATCCTTCAATTTTGGTATCTATGGGCATCCAGGAAACCAATTCCTCATGGGTACCGAGGGTTGACTGAACATGACTACATGGTCAATATTTGCTCAGTACAGTAATACAAAAGGGAGGAGGGAAGAAAGGAAAAAAAAAATCCTGATAATAGATTGACTATTTCTCTTATTTTCATGACATTAGGTATTAGAGTCCAACTGTAGGTGTTAAACCGTCAGCAGCAATATTCACAATTCATCTGATATTTAAAAGGCTCCTTCCCTAACAATTCATTACACTACATATCTGCAATTATTTAAATAACTTAATTCAAACATTATTTGAGGGGAAAGAGTTACTGAAACATTTTCTCTTTCTCCAAGCAAAAATGACCCAGGGTTTTACTTTCAGCAAATACCAAGTTAAAATGTTGAATTACAAGTTGTCACTAGACAACACTGTTTTAAAATGTCTCCTGACTGGTAAAATGTATTGTGACTCTAAAACCTGTGTGGATTTTACAATATTTTTATTTATGTATCCATTGGGAAATTACGCTTGGCTTCCATGACTAAGTCTGACTCCCGTAACTCTCTTGTGTTTTGCAGAAACCTGCGATCTTCACTAATAGGCTTTCATAAGAGCAGTTTTTATAGAGCAGTGGTTCTCAAACCATCAGAAATCACATCAAGGGCTTATTAAAACAACTATGACTTCTACTCATGACATGCCTGATGCATCCATGATGTTTCCTAGCCTATAGTTCAGTCTCGCTCAGTCATGTCCAACTCTTTGTGACCCCATGGACTCACAGCACGCCAGGCTTCCCTGTCCATCACCAACTCCCAGAGTTTGCTCAAACTCAAGTCCATGGAGTCGGTGATGCCATCCAACCATCTCACCCTCTGTCGTCCCCTTCTCCCACCTTCAATCTTTCCCAGCATCAGGATCTTTTCTAATGAGTCAGTTCTTCCCATCAGGTGGCCTAAGTATTAGAGCTTTAGCTTCAGCATCAGTTCTTCTAATGAATATTCAGGACTGATTTCCTTTAGGATTGACTGGTTGGATCTCCTTGCAGTTCAAGGGACTCTCAAGAGTCTTTTCCAACACCACAGTTCAAAAGCATCAATTCTTCGGCGCTCAGCTTTCTTTATAGCCCAACTCTCACACCCATACATGGCTACTGGAAAAACCATACCTTTGACTAGATGGACCTTTGTCAGTAAAATAATGTCTTTGCTTTTTTATATGCTGTCTACACTGGTCATAGCTTTTCTTCCAAGGAGCAAGAGCCTTTTAAATTCATGGCTGTAGTCGCCATCTGCAGTAATTTTGGAGCCCAAGGAAATAAAGGCTCTCACTGTTTTGTTTCCCCATCTATTTGCCATGAAGTGATGGGACCAGACGCCATGATCTTCGTTTTTTGAATGTTGAGTTTAAAGTCAGCTTTTTTTCACTAGCCTATAGACCTGGTGTCAAGTTATACCTATGGGATCCTGCAGGTATGAATTTTAAGCCAAATCCAAGAACCACAGCTACTGACATGCAAAGCTGGCATTACACTACTTAACTTTTTAAGAAATTATCTAATAGATTTTTGTTGTAATAGAGAGCTAATGACATGATCCAAAAGAAACAACAAGAGTTTAAAATCTCTCACCTGACTTAAACTGGAAGGTTGAATATCAACAAGTCTTGGTGAGAGAAGGCCAGCCACAAGACATCGATTATAACCATCAGGAATGACTTCATTGAGAGATGGTCCTGATTTCTTTAAAAAAGTCAAAGTCTATAACAGATTGATTAATAAGATATCAGTCACTAATCAACTCAAATAACCAAATTTAAGAATAACTAATAAACCCATTACCCTACTTTACACTTAACAATATGAAGAAAACTAAAAGGCCCTGAATGAAAATTGTGGAAGACTACATTTCTGCACTTCTTGCAAGGAAAGGAGCTTATAAGTTCTTGAAGTAACCAGTGTTTGTCAGTCACAAATACTACTACTGATAATGGTATTTTAAACTGCTTATATATAAGGTAACCCTGTTATCTTCTATAAAGCTGATAGACTTGGTAACAGATCTTAACAAACTTAATACACACAAAAGAAAAAGTCTGCAGTTTATTCTTCTTGGTCTAATGTGAAAGAGACCTGATATGAAGTATAAATATGACATTCATCCATATCTAGCTGATTATCATTTTAAGGATATGCCACTTCATAGTTTCCTGGAAACGCATTTTCAACATAGAGTCTTAACCCACTCTGAGCTGGTCACTGTGCCACTGTGCTAGGAACCTTTTTTGCATTACTTCATTTACCCATAAGCTTTTTAAGAAAGAAGAGAATTAAGAAGATGGACTAAAGTAAGGTACTGACTTACTTTTGCTTGGGATTCAGGAGCTAACATCCATATAAAGCTGCTATAAATACCCTAGTACCTCTTCCTAGAAAGTTGCCGTCAATAACTGATGCTACTAGCCACTATCTCATATACCTAGCAGAAGCTACCTTTTAAGATGAAAGAGTAGTTTATATAAATAACACTAAAGTTTAAATCCATGGTCTGACTTCAGCTCAAGAAGAAACACTCTGTCCAAATTGTTATTTCTTACTCACCTCCTTCTGAAAGCCAGTACAAGTTATATGAACAACTCCTGAGTTTAACAAACAAGTGGCATCTAAAAAAAAAAGATTTAAAAATATCCACTTACATGTTATATTTGGCATGGTATTAGTTCAACAAAATTTATCCTAAGAACAGATTACTAGGCAAGGCATGGTATTACTACATACAATAAATTTTAAAATAATCTGTCCCTGTATTTCTATCCTAACAAGACACCAAACCTTATCACAAGTTCACTTAATATGAAATAGTTAATGTTTTACAGCAAATTCAAATATTGATCATTTTTCTATAAAACATAAAATCATTAAATTTCTCGTGTACATATATTAAGTTAACATAGTAACTTATCCATACATGTTAACTAATAATGAGAAATGAACGATAATACACTACATACATACTCTTACATGTTATTTTTCTCAAAAAGTAATGTTAAATAAATACATACCAAAATTGTAAGTACTTGGGTTAAAAAACTGCTCAGGAGGTGGATATGAGGGAGGAACTCCCCGAGTTAAACTTCTCTCATGTACTAATATATCCAAGATGTGATGTGGAGAAGTCCTACTTACAACAGCATCCAGTGACCACAATGCAAAATAAGAGCAATTATGCAGATATTCTCCTGATCTAAAAGAAAATTTACACAATTATTAAGTCAATAAACTACTACACATAAAAATTCCTATAAATATAAATACATACATAGAGAAATCATACCTTAACGAATCTGGCATTTGTGCATGGTACCAACGATTTATGTCGAAAAGCCCCAAATATATAGAAGGCTTTCCCTGTCCATATATATTCACCTGCCAGGTAAAGACTGAAACACTGGTGTCAGGAGACAGAGCTAAAAGAGACAATTTTTAAAAACAGAATAAATAATCTCAAAATAAATACAACAAATATAATTAGGACGATTTTCCCATAAATTAAGACGTTTAACTCATATCTGATTTGTTAAAACACATTTCTATCATTTATTCTGTAACAAGAGGTTCATTCACTTCTATCTTGACTTTTTCTATTTCAAGAAGACCTTATTAAAACGTATTCATCTGAAAAACAGTAACTTTGGCTTGTCTTCAGTTAACAGTTTGGCAACTTCAAGATGCTGTAAGGAGAAAGTAGAAAATGATTTGAATGAAAGTTCTCCCACAAATAAATCATTGCTAGTACCAGAGACTATGTGTGTGTGTGTGTGTGTGCACACAGACGTGTGCAAGCTCAGTCATGCCTGACTCTTGAAACCACGTGGACTGTAGCCTGCCAGGCTCCTCTGTCCATGGGATTTCCCAGGCAAGAATACTGGAGTGAGTTGCCATTTCCTCCTCCAGGGGATCATCCCGACCCACATCTCTTGCTTTGGCAGGGGGATTCTTTACCTCTGAGTCACCCAGGAAGCCCAGAGAATATCAATACTTAAAATGGATGCCTTTGGGCTTTAGGGCTTAATTCTGTAGAATTCTAGCTGAGAAGGACTGATCCAGCTATATGCTAAGGCAGTGGTGGTAAGGGAGAGAAACAGGTACCCAAATGGTACGTGGAATGGAAAGATAGGAACAAAGATGAGAGACCAACAGAAGGAAAAAGGGAAGTAAAAATCCAAGACATAACTAATAGGAAATATAAAAAAGATATGAGTGGGGAATAAGAGACAGAGTTACATAAATTCTGTTTTGACATGTTTAGTTGGATATGAAAAATGGGGACAAGGACAGAGGAAATCTCTAGGATGAAAAAGCTATACATGAGAATAAATCCCAATAGGAACAAGCTAAACCAGGGCCCCACTAAGCATTCCCAGAACTGAATAAACCTATCATGTTGTCCCATTCAATTCTTAACAACCACCCTTTGCAGAAGGTATAAATGTATTATTCCACTCACAGATAAGGAAACAAAGGCTTAGTCACAAATGTTAAATAATTTGTGAAAGGACTTCCCTGGTGGCTCAGATGGCAAAGTGTCTGCCTCCAATGCGGGAGACCCGGGTTTGATCCCTGTGTTGGGAAGATTCCCTGGAGAAGGCAATGGCAACCCATTCTAGTACTCCTGCCTGGAAAATCTCATGGATGGAGGAGCCTGGTAGGTCACAGTCCATGGGGTAAGAGTCGACACGACTCAGAGACTTCACCTTCACAACTAGTGACAGATCTGGGATTTGAATCCATGTTGGATTCTAAAATCTATGCCATTATCATTCTGTCACAATATTTACCAGGAAGAAGGGATGACACTAGAGGAAACAAAAAATTCAAGACAACAAAACATGTTTGCTGTATATGTCTCACAAAATACAGAAGTAAACATTATTCAGAGACTACTCATACTAGTCACAACTAGAGACCTTTTTGAGTGTGTCTGTTTTGAGAGCCAGATCAAAATAAAGAAGTTGCTCATTTCCTTAATCTATTCAATTCTTGAGTTCTACACATCACGATCTGGAGAACAAGAAATACCTCGGATCTCACACAGTCCTAAATAAATCCCATAATTAGTATTCCAACTTAACTGCCAGGAGTACAAACTCTAGAAACCAATACCTGTCATATATCTTAAATCAAGACAAATCTTAAATCAAGCATTCACAAGATATATAATAAAAGTGCTTTAAACCAACCTTCATTCATGCTTTCCTCCCTGTCACCATGAGATCGAAATTTCTCTATACTCTGGCATCCCAAAAGTTTGGTATTACCAGTCTGTCCCCTCAAAGGAAACATGCCACCTGTGAGGTCCAGTGTGTATCTTTCTTCACAGTACTCCAACCCCTGAAATATAAAATGTACACCAATCTATGTCTTAATAGGATTCTAAGAAAAAGTTAGTTATTCTAAAATTAAATGTTCAAGAATTTCCACACAATATAAAGAAAACAAAAAAGTGAAAGACTGAAGAGAACCAATTACTGAAGAAAGCTTTAAAATTTACACATGGGATAAAACACAAATAAAAAGGCTAATTTTGTGTCTCAAAAATAATTACCAATAAATCTTCTAAAGCTGTTATCAAACACAGGAACCTTCATGCATTACTGGTTAGGGTATAAACTGGACCTAAGCAATGAAATTACAAACACATATTCTCTAAAGCAGCAAACCTACTTCTTTGTTTTCACTGAAGTTCTTGCTCTAGTTCTTAAATTCTTATTCACTGATCCCTGTAAGAATCTGACAAAAGCTATGAAATTTCTCTAGAAGAATGCATAGTTTTCCCTTGTTCTCCATGAAGAACTGGTTCTGGGACCTTCTCCCAATATCAAAATCTGTGGATGCTCAAGTCTCTTACATAAAATGGTATAATACTTGGATATAACCTATGCACATCCTCCTATATACTTTGAATCATTTCTAGATTACTTATTAATACCTAATATAATGTAAATGCCATATAAATAGTTGCTGTGGCACAGCAAATTCAAGTTTTGTGTTCTGGAACCTTCTGGAATTCCTCCCCTTCATATTTCTGATCCAAGATTGACTGAATCCACAGATGTGGAACTGGAGAGTTGGAGGAGGGGGGCTCGGGGACAACATGGACACTGTGATCATAAAAATACCACACAAAATTAAAGGGCTTCATGAATTCCCTAAAACCCAATCACACACCCTCAAGGACGAGGTTAAAAAGCCTGTTCTAGAGAAAGTATTGTGACACCTAACCAAATATGGTTATTTGGTTATTAACAGCACTTCACTACTTCTCAAGAATTCAGCCAGAAAAACAGACACTTAAAATGCTAGATGCATTTATCCTCTCTTACAAGTGTAAGCGACCAGACTATAAAGTCGACCCTATGGCTTACTGCTTGTTATATTAGAGCAACAAAGTGGGGTTATTTTTCCTGGCTACCAACTAGGCCATAAGCTTCAGTCTTGTCTAATCTCCTCATTCTAGAGAAAAATAATACCTGAAGATTTTAAGATTGCCACCTTGGTAAAATACCAGTGTCTTGATCCCTAAATCTAATACTTTTTACATTATGAAGACAGTATTAACTTGAATAGAAGAAAAGATTGTAATATCTCGATAGCTTGAAACAAACACTTAAAATAGGTAAACAATAAACAAAACTGATACTATCAACCGGTATCACCATTTACCTCATATAAGATTTGTCCTGAAGCCAAACACTTCCTGTCACCAAAGGCCAGCTGAAGCAGATGCAAACTCAAAACATCCCCTTCACTGAAAGAAACAGAAGCAGATGCAAACTCAAAACATCCCCTTCACTGAAAGAAACAGAAATTCGCTGAGGAGAAATACTAAATACCATATTAATGCATTAAGTACCTCTTACTGCTCAAATAAATTTAATTTGCATACAATATTGAGTGCATGTGATAAAACTGAGGTTACTATAAAGAATTTAGTTTTACTTGGTTGTTTTCACAAAATGTAGTCCTTTGACATAATAGCTGATTTAATTTTTATTGATCCTAATTAACTTAAGCTTATGTTACTTGCATATTTTAGGTGACATCTTACATGACTGAGACTATACGCTACTCAAAATTCATTCTTTCTCCCTTTCTTCAATAGGTGTGCTTTAGTTAGACAGTATTGGAAGAAAAAATAAATGGGATACAAAAATTGTTGAGATAAATGTCCTTTCTTATTCACCACATGGAGTCTTCAGAAGGCACATTACTCAAGCTGCTGCCAGCCCACATCACACTTGGATGGAAATATGGACCTAATGAGGACTATTCCAATAGCTGTCTCTATATTTTTATTTAGATTTTCCTCCAGGATTGACAGAAGTGACAAATCAATTCTTCCTTCACTGATGTACTAAAGCTTAAGATAAAACCTCAAAGTGAGGAACTCTAACACAAAAACCTAAGTTGACAAATTTCAGGTATCTAGAATTAAAAGCAGAACAGCCTTGGGAAGAGAATGTACTGGGAACACCAAAGAAAGCACTAAACATCAGTGAAAAATAAGAGAAAATCAATACTTACACTGTTCCAGTACTGGAAATGAATGAGCTTAACCAGTTGGAAATTAAACTGAAAGGAAAGATTTCTCAAAAGCTACACTGAGATAAAATTAAAGCTTATGAAAGAGAAGGCAAAATTAACCAAATTAACCTTAGGAATATACTGCAAAAGGCAAGTACAACAGAAGAACTAGAGAACAAAGTAGGGATACATAAAAGTGAGAGGCATATACAATAAAGAGAAAAAAAGGAATGAGATTATAAAAGAGGAAGAATGTTCTTATGAGAGAACACAGAAGACCATAAAAATTGTCTGAGGAACGAGAAGCTGCCTACTAATGTGTTATCAGCTTACTCTCTGAAATATATATTACATCCAAACAAGTTAAGCAAACACAATTTCTTCTCACTGATATCTCAGACTTACTCAAACATATAGGACCTTTTAAAGTCATTTCAATGGCAACTTACTAATTCATTGAATTATGTGGCTCTCATTAAAAAGAGGCAATATAGCACAAAGCTTTGCAAAAGAAATTAACTGCCATGCCATTCTTGACAAACATTATTAAAAACCACATTTATCACATTTACCTATCTTGTGTAGACTGAACAGCCCAGAGGTAACAGCAATTACGAGGATCATTTTCAGGTTCTTGAAAAGTGACAGCATATACAGGAACTCTTCCACCTTCCAACTGTGTGTAGTATCTATAACAGGCACAAAAATCAGTACACTTCATACTTCTAAGTTACAATTTCATGAAAAAGGAAGATGATGCCTCATGTACGAATTTGGGTTACTGCTCTTACAATCATCTTATCTTCAAAAACACACAGGGTACAAGACATCAAGAAAATGAGCATGGCACCCCATTTCCCAGGTAGAACTGGGAAGGGTTAGAATCACTAAAGCACGAACTATTCCTTCCAGTCATATAAATGTATGCCACTACGTACTGTTCCCCAATAACAGGTACTCCAGAAAGAGACGAAATACAGCCACAACACTCCAAATGCTTCAGCTGGGTCAGTTTCCCATTACTACAACAGAATGAGTTAGAATCTGAAGACGTCTCACAAATCCCTTGAAAAAGCATAATTAGTGAAGAGAAGAGAGTGTTCAAGAAAATCCTCTAGAAGCCAGGTTCTCCAGGCACTCCTTTGTGAGCAATTCAAAGACAAGAGCTGATAAAAGGGAAGACAGTGAAGATGGAATTCCCATAGGAAGCTACTAGGCAACAGCACTATCACTTCATCATGGGCTCTGTGCAGAAAAATTGAGTGTGAGGAAGTACAAGGACAGTCAGTGTTTACTTTAGGGGCTACTGACATCTCAGTATCATCAAAGAACCAAAGGTTAAAAAAAAAAATAGGTCTGGTATATATACATTGTTATTTTCTCTCTCTCTCTCTCTCCGTCACTTCAAACTTGGCAAACATTTATAATCAATCAAACACTGCCAAGTAGGTACCAATTTGTTGGTGAGACAAACTGAGCAGACGGTTTGGAAAGGTGACTATTTTGTTGACTCATTTGAAAGACAAGTTACTCAAGAAAATATTCCAATATTACTTGGAAGAAAAAGGAAGAAATATTAAATTGACAACTTAAAGGACAAATAGGTATCTATTTAACTCAATAGAGATATGATTTAAAACCTATAGTGCCTTACCTCCCTCAATAAAGGGAGGTAATTCAATAATTCAATAAATAAAGTTAAATTAATAAAATGGATTCCTCAGCAATTTTAATAAAGAGTTAATTAAAAAGTATTAATACAATTATATTTGGGGGAAGTTTTTGACATAAAACTTTTAAACACACATAAATATTTTAAACACAGTATTTTTTAATTTTCTTAAAAAGTCTTTACTTTTTTCTGTCAACTGAGAACTACTAACTACCTTACACATATGGTTATGCAGAAAAGTACTTCTGAAAGAATTCATGCCAGATATCTTAGTAGTGTCAAAGTTTACTAGCAAACTGAACTCCACAATGACTAAAATGCCAGGTTTGGGGTTTTTTTTGCTGTGCTGTGCAGCTTACAGGATCTTGGTTCCCTGAACAGGGATTGAATCTGTGCTACGGCAGTTAAAGTGTAGAGGCTAAACCACTGGACTAGCAGGAAATTCAGCAAAATTCCTTTTAAATACATTGATTCAACTTAAATTGATGTGCGAGAAGGAAATGGCAACCCACTCCAGCGTTCTTGCCTGGAGAATCCCATGGACAGAGGAACCTTGCGGGCTGCAGTCCAGGGCATCGCAAGAGTTGGACACGACTGAGTGACTTTGACTAAGTCACTCCTTTTTATACTAAGTCATGTTTTCATGTAATGGAAACTTTTGCATTCAATCCTTAGTCTACCCTATCTTTTCCTGTTTATGCTAATCTTTAAATATTGGTAACTGAGTATATTCAGAAAGAAATTACTAATAAACAATTAAAAAGTTGTCCTTACTCTTTTTTCATGCTTTTCATGTTCCAAAGTGCTAGAAAGCCATCAGAAAAACCTATAGCAAGCTGATTTGTCCGGTTTATGTAACTAAGGGTTGAAACGGCTGTTCCCGATGGGCTGACTAACTGAAAACACAGATGGCGTCCTTCTCGCATCACATTCTCTCTGATGTGCGGTACTTCAGCTGGGATGCCAGTTACAACTTCAAGGTCTAAAAAATAAATAGGACAAGTAAGATTAACAAACTATAAACAGCATAAAACCAAGTACGTCACCCATTATTCAATCAGCAGCTGAAAACTACCGGGGTCAATTAAAATAAGATTAGTGATAACAAAGCATACTGACTATATGAACTAGCCACCTTTATTTTAAATGTTATAATTTTCAAAACACATTTAATTGTGTAATATCTTTAAAATCTCACAGTACATATCAAATGTTACCCATTTTAACAGAATTAATTTTCTTGAGGTTTCCCTGGTGGCTCAGTGGTAAAGAATCCACCTGCCAATGCAGGAGAGAGAAATGGGTTCAATCCCTGATCTGGGAAGATTCCCTCATGCTGTGGGGTAACTATGCGCCACAACTACTGAGCTTGTGCTCCACAGTTACTGAAGCCTGAGAGCCCTAGAGTCCATGCTCAGCAACAAAAGACGCACTGCAATGAGAAGCCTGTGCATCACAACCAGAAAATAGCCCCTGCTCACTGCAACTAGAGAAAGCCTGCGCCCAGCAACAAAGACCCAGCACAGCCAAAAACAAATAAGTAAATAAGAAATTAACTTCCTTAACAATCATAAATAAAGCTGATGGTTTCTTTATTCAAATTTAGGAGTAACAACCTAAATTAGGAGTAACAACCCCTCAGAGAATGGCTGGTTCTCCGATGAGCCTGGTATATTCTGTGCCAGAAATCTAGGAAGCTATCAAAATCTAAGGTGATGTGTCAGATTCGATGAAGGTGCCTTCGTTAGCAAAAACAGGACACTTTTGAGAACAACAAAAAATAATGAAAATAAACTAATAAAGCATATTAAGTATTATGTAAAACCCCATGAGTTTCTACCTTCTTTACTTATAAGAGACCTTACTGAACCACTGAAAGTAGCTGAGTACCAGCTTCTTACTTGGAAAATCAGTACTTAAAGAAACGGTAACATATGCATTTATTCTGCCTTTTCTGTACAAACTGTATTTCAAGATAAACAAATACACCTAGTTAATAAAAAAATTCTTTTTAGATTAACAGAACTTAAAAAGCATTTTTGCAGCCCTATTGAAATAAGAGATCTAGGCAACAATGTCAATGGAGAAACAACTAATTTCAAGTATGATTTTTCAACCTTGGCCCTATTAACATTTTAGGTCAGATAATTCTCTGTTGCGGGGGCTGTTTTGTGCTTTATAGGATATTAACAGCATCTTTGACCTCTATCTACTAGATGCCACTTCTCCCTCCAGTATTAACAGCCAAAATTATCTCTAAACACGACCAAAAGGTTGATGGATCATGCTGTCATCACCTAAACCCACTAATCACTAAATATAAAACAAGACACCATGTGCCTCCAGATGTGAACCATTATGAAATATTCAGCACTTCTGAAAGATACCTGTCAAATGTTAAATCTGAATCTAATCTGAGCTAACTTAATTTACAGAAAATATATAATGTAAATAACACCATGTGAAGATACATATATCATTCCAAAATAATATCTTCAGCAAGACAGTGGAACTAAATATAAATAAATGAATAAGGAGAGGATAGAGGAAAGATTGCTCTACATTTAAATATACATGAGATGCAAACTGTCAAATGTGTTTGGATCTTGGTTCAAACAATTCAAATGCAAAAAGATGCTTTAGAGAAAATCATAGTAATTTCATTATGGACTAGTAATTAACACTATATCAAGTAATCATTAATGCTTTTAACAGTGGTAAATGGCATCATGATTACTAGTAAAATAATCATTATTTGCTTTAAATTAATAGACTCAAAGAGAGAAGGGAGAAAAGGGAAATAGAACAGATGCACATACGGTAAATTTTGAAAACTAAATTGAACTTAGGTTTGTGGGAATTCTTTTATTATTCTACTTGAGAATGTCCCAAATGTTTACATTAAAAAAATTCAGGCTCATTTACTGCTGTTAACTGTTGTGCAAGAGTAGATTCCCTCAATGCTGTTAATGAAGAAGGAAAAAATCCTATCCATCCTGCTTCTGATTTTTTCTCCTCAGAAAATAGCAAATGATAAAACTATGCCAAAATAACTAATCCATTCAATGGAATACTGTAAAATTATTCAAGAAAATAAAGCAGACTCTTTATGCAGTGATGTGTGTAAAGATGTATAAGAAACACTGTTAAGTTTGGAAAAGTTACAAACAGTACTTATAGTATGATAAATCTTAGGAACTTCATTTTCTCTGTTATGTGTGTTTCAGTGAAGTCTAAATAATTGTAATTATAAATTATTTATGTAAACAAATATATACATTTTGCTTAAACTCCAAAACAAAACTTTTTCTATGCTCTAAAATTCACCAGCTTTCTAATTCTCATAACTGAGAAAAAATTCACTATAAAATTAAAATTATAAAATTTCACTATAAAATTACTCTTGTGTGGAAAGGAACTACTGACTAATGAAATAAAACATGTTTTCAACTCTACTATTTCAATCTGTTGAGTTTTAACTATGAGTACAGGTATTTTAATTAGCCTTACAACTATAATGATATATCATGCACAAAACACACACTGGAGCAAAACTCCATTAAGATTATTTCTTTCATCAATTTTCTACAAAGAGTAGCTAAATCATTTCTAATAGTCCACAAATTCATTTTTAGTTACTGCCATTCTTACTAATCAATTCTTTTCATTTAAACTATATCCAAGTTTTATTAAGATCAATCAGACCTCAATATCAAATTTCAAGGTGTAGTTTCCATCACTATGAGAACTTCTTTCCCTTAAGTGTATGTGGGGCCATTATTTCTACCAAATCAAACTCTTCCACATAATATTTTGCAGATCTAAATTTTCATCAGATAATCTGGTTCTTCAATTTCTTGTCAAACATAATTTTTACTAAAATATTGTAGTTTTAATCAGTTTTATTACATACCAACAGTTCTTAATAGTTATATTCATTATTATATATTGGGACAAAATATTATTTGTATCTGTTTCTTAGCTGATCCAAAAATTAAAAGATCTGTACTAATATTACAGGACTATTTTAAAAATCAAGAAGGTCCTCAAGTTTAAATGGTCCTTTCCTAAAACTTTATAGATAATACACTTCCCTGGTGGCTCAGAGAGCCTGACAGGCTACAGTCCATGGGGTTGCAAAGAGTCAGACACAACCGAGCGACTTCACTCGCTCACTCAAGTTTTTAGGTTAGCTTTTCTTCCTATATAAACCAATCAAGAGTAACGTAAATCACAAAAACAAACTACTACTGAAGAGAAGATTTATAAATATACGCACAGTACTAAAAAACAAGGGCTTCCCTCTAGCTCAATGAGTTAAGAGTCTGCCTGCAATGCAGAAAATCTGGGTTCGATTCCTGGGTTGGAAAGATCCCCTGGAGTAGGAAATGGCAACCCACTCCAGTCTTCTTGCCTGGAGAATTCCAAGGACAGAGGAGCCTGGTGGGCTACAGTCCAGGGGGTTCCAAGAGTCGGACACAACTGAGTGACTAAGCACAATAGTACCAAAAGAGGAAATTGTCTCTACATTATATAAAAAATCTGTATTTATTTATTCAGTTTTGGCTGTGCTGCATCTTCGCTGCTAGGCAGGCTTTTGTCTGGCGGTGAGCACCGGCCACTCTCTGGTTGGATGTGCCGGCTTCTCAATGTGGGTAGCTTCTCTTGGCGCAGAGCACAGGTTCTAGGCCCAGAAGGCTTCAGCAGCTGCGGCACGTGGGGTCAGCAGTTGTGGCTCCCAGGCTCTAGAGCCCAGGCTCAACAGCTGTGGCACATGAGCTTAACTGCTCTGCAGCATGTGCGATCTTGCTGGGTCAGAGACCGAAGCCCTGTCTCCAGCATTGGCAGGCGGGTTCTCTACCAGAGTCACCGCCCTCTCTTTACTTACTAATTAATTAAGCTTTAGTTCTATTTCAAGATGCTATTTTGTGAGGGAAGACTTTTAAATTACTATTGTTTTCTATCGAATTACTTTATTAAATTACTGTTGTTTTCTATCAAATTACTTTATTTCTATCTTGGGCTTACCACAGGAACATAAACAGTATGCCAAAAACAGTATGTCAGATCCTACATACTTGGATAATTTTATATTGTCTGATAAGGATAAAGATTTTATACCTTTCAGCCCTTCTTCTGGTATTTACTCAATAACCTGAATGATGTTATTTAGTTGTGTATCTGGGAACATGTCTCTCTTTCAAGAACTACTTTAGTCTATAAACACTTTATCAATAAAACATAGTAACTCATGCAAAAAATATCCATGGCACACAAAACAATAAAACAATACAAGCAAACAATTTTTAAAAAGACACATAAACAAGTTTTTGACTCTTTTTTTTTGATTATTAAAAAAAACCAATCCAATGCATCAGAATATTCAGGTGCTCAATTTTGGGTTTTAAGCCAGGAATGACTAATTAATTACCTGATGCCTCTACTTCATTCTGACTGCATGACAAGTCATCCAAACATAGATCAATAAGAAGGACCTGTCCAACGTCAGTTACCACAGCTGCCACACCGAACAGCCATCGCAGACTTGGGTGTAAATGCTGAGTGCTTGCGCTGGCTCCTCCATGATTAATTATAGGTTCAATAGCTGTTACCTAGAAAGCAGAATGTATCATTTGTTTTCCTCAAACAAAATGAGAAAACACAATTAAAAACATAAGAAACAAATTATGAAGTTAAAGCAGGTTACTAGTTATACAGATATTAACACTTCCAATACAGAAGCACAAATCTGCATTTGATACCTGTGAATCTGAGAAGCATTATGAAATCTTCAGATGTAAAAATTACAACATGCACTTGGAACAATTGATGTTTACCTAGAGTTTACCATATTCCAGACATTATGCTAATCAATGCAGGATAACCCTTTGATATTGGACTATATATAGTTACACCCGTTTAAAGATGAAACACTCTGAGGCTTAGAAAATTTAGCTGAGTTACTCAAGTAACACAGTCATTAAGCCATTAAAATTCAAACCTAGATCCTTCTCACTTTAAAACTCTAAACCAGCTACTGTAAAAGTATATATAGCTTCTTCTCCAAAGAAGACTAAAAATAAATCATTCCAGAAAAATTTACTGTTTACGTTTATCTTTTTTAAGTCCTTTTTATGCCATAAAGCCTGAAGAGGTCTAACCTTTAAAAGGACTACATTATAATGGACTTCACACAAAGCTTTCACACTAATTGGACCTCTGAGTTTAACATGGACTGAAATTACTTAAAGAAAATCATACTTTAGTTACACTGTGGAGTTCTACTTTCCCTTTTCACCTCATGAGTCAAATGTTCAATGTCTGTACCTAATAGTCTGTATTTTAGTTTACACTTAGCTTTCCTTCTGTTTCCTATTGATTCACAGAAATTAATTTGGTACGATACTTGATAAATAAGTATTTGGTGATTTCTACTATAATACTGATGAACATCCTAGAAAGAAAAGAGAAAATTTGCTATCAGTGGTTTATGTGTTAATGTAAGGTTAAAGTTTGTTTCAGGCTGTAATCTATTATTACAGACAAAACACTGGCTTTCTAAGTATTTCATTAGTACACAAAACATTCTTTAGTGTTTCTAATTCTGAAAGCTGTAATTTCATGGATTATCTTCCTTTTCTAAATTATGGTAATAATGTCTATCATACTGAAGTATGTTTTCTGTAATTCCTTCAGTGAAGGATAAGTAATCTGCATTCCTCATATAAATACTACATATGAAGCTACTGATAATGCTACCTTAAGTAATTTTAAGGGCAGTTAAAAGCAAATTCAAGAGGGGATATTGTGCCTTTATTTAAAAGAATAAAAAGTCAGCTGACTGAATCCTTTTGAAGCTGTCTGTCACTCCTCTCCCAGTCTTTTCCTTCCCCTATATTTCATCTGGCATCAACCACTCACCCAATTAGAAGTCAACAAGTTCTGTCCATGTCACCTCTGGAATACACTTCTGCAATCTGTTCCACAGATTTATGTCATTTCCTCAGTGCAGTTCATCATCCTTATTTACCTAAACTACCTAACCAAAGGGCTTTTGACACTACAATTCTGCTTTCAATTAAAAATGTCACCTACAGACTTTAGAAGGAGGCCTCTAACTGCACAACTTGCCATTCACAATCTCAATCCTCACCATCTCTGGCTCCCACTTCCTCCTCCTACTCTTCCCTGCCATTCTACATAAGTCTAGTTTCCCAAATGTTCCATATACTGTGACTTTTTACATGTTGGGTCTCTTAGCCTGAAATGTCCAATCTTTTTGAGTAGAAGTCATCCAGGTGTTCTTCATGTTCCGAGTGCTAAAATGTATTAAAGTACTTATTTATACTATAATCCTATAATCTGTCTTCTCCTACTAGACTACAAGCCTTTTTGGACAGCACGGACCAGGTTCAATTTATCTACTTATTTGTAAAATCCAGCACATAGCTTGATTTACAGTAAGCACTCAATAAACTGCCAAATAATTCTGTCTTTAAAATCATTATCACTGGCAAGTACATATAAGGTATCAGGCTATAAATTATTTCAGACTTTACATTAGCCCACTGGGTCTGTTTCTTCACTATAAAAACATTATCTTTTGTCATTAAGCTCCCTTTTAAGTTTAAAATTCTATTCTATGCCTATATACATTACATATATATATATATGCATACAAACCTACATATACTTTTGTGTGTATCTAAGTGCATACTTCTTTCACACAGGCATCTACTCTTCCATGATTTTTGACTGTGTGTATTTGTGAGTGTATACATTTTCTCACCATGGAAAAAGAACAGTCATAAGTTTGAGGAAACAACTCGATTTCTATCATTACTACCAGATAAGATATCTGGCATATAGAAGGCATATGTATGTTAGAATTAACAAATGTGAATATAAAGAAACCCACAATTTAAATGTACATTAGTCAAATCAAAAATGGTAATAAAGACATACTTCCCATATTATTCCAAGGCTCAAATTAAAATAGAAAAAATTAAAAAGGCAAGGAAAAAATGTCATAGTAATAAATACAGTATTTTTATAAATTTCCAGCATCTTCATAAAACAAAACTGGAAGAATAAGACTTAGATGATACTTGTCCTATGAAAGATTAGAACACAACATGTCATTTTTACTTTGCAATTTTCTAACCAAATATAAGTGATAATTTAAATTCTACTTAAGTAGAGCTGACTCACAGTGGTGTGCCAATTTCTTCTGTACAGCAGAGTGATTCAGTTATACATATATATTCCTTCTACATATTCTCTTCTATTACAGTTTGCCACAGAATACTGAATATAGTTTCTTGTGCTACACAGCAGTACCTCGTTGTTTATCCACCCTATAAATAATAGTTTGCCTATGGTAATCCCAGGCGCCCAATCTTTCCCTCCTCTATTCTCCCCTCAGCCCCTCTGGCAACCACAGACTTGTCCTCTCTCTCTGTGAGTCTGCTTTTGTTTCATAGATAGGTTGGTCTGTACATTTTAGATTTCACATATGGTATTTATCTTTCTCTTTCTGACAATCTGCTTAGTATTAAAATCTCAGGGTCCACGCATGTTGCTGCAAATGGCATTATTTCATTCTTTTTGATGGCTGAGAAATATTCCACTATGCATGTATATATACATATATCTTCTTTATCCAAGGAAAGTTTCACTTTAAATGTTATATTGTTTTGATAATATTTTTAACCTCTTTAAACTTTTTAATGAAAAATAACAAACTTACAAAAAGTAATCTAAAATAAATGTATACAGCTCAATGAATTTTTACAAAGTGAACACACCCATGTAACCAGCAGGGGTTTAGTTTTGAAAACAGAATGCCATATATCTTAAGCAGTACCTACCCGTCCAGGAAGAACAACTGCTTTAACCACTCTTGATAAACCAAGGTCATAAAGACAGAGAACACTCCCTTCTGCTTCTTCCAATCCAATTAACAATCCAGTTCTCTTCTGCCAAGAGAATTCTTTCACAGCTAGGACTATAGGAGGCTGTTCGTTTACTCCACTGAACCTATATGCAGACAACCGCTCTCCTGTTAGAGAATTCACTACCTCAAGTTGTGGACCACAGGCCAAGCAAGCAAGTCCATTTTTCCCTAAAAGAAAAAAGAAATATAAAATTTTGCTCATTTTAATACTGTATACAACAAAACTAAATAGCAGTAAGCTCTGTTACATATATAATCTATAACTCATTATCTTCAAATTGAAATCTAAGCATTTATAGAACAGAGTGTCCTCAAAACAGTAAAATAAATTGAACTACTGCAATAAGAATAAAATAACCATTCAGTAAAGGTACCATGCTATATGCTTAAATATGACTATGCCAAAGCCTTTGACTGTGTGGATCACAATCAACTGTGGAAAATTCTAAAAGAGATGGGAATACCAGACCACCTGACCTGCCTCTTGAGAAATCTGTATGCAGGTCAGGAAGCAACAGTTAGAACTGGACATGGAACAACAGACTGGTTCCAAATAGGAAAAGGAGTATGTAAAGGCTGTATATTGTCACCCTGCTTATTTAACTTCTGTGCAGAGTACATCATGAGAAACGCTGGACTGGAAGAAACACAAGCTGGAATCAAGATTGCCGGGAGAAATATCAATAACCTCAGATATGCAGATGACACCACCCTTATGGCAGAAAGTGAAGAGGAACTAAAAAGCCTCTTGATGAACATGAAAGTGGAGAGTGGAAAAGTTGGCTCAAAGCTCAACATTGAGAAAACGAAGATCATGGCATCTGGTCCCATCACTTCATGGGAAATAAATGGGGAAACAGTGGAAACAGTGTCAGCCTTTATTTTTGGGGGGCTCCAAAATCACTGCAGATGGTGACTGCAGCCATGAAATTAAAAGATGCTTACTCCTTGGAAGAAAAGTTATGACCAACCTAGATAGTATATTCAAAAGCAGAGACATTACTTTGCTGACTAAGGTCCATCTAGTCAAGGCTATGGTTTTTCCAGTGGCCATGTATGGATGTGAGAGTTGGACTGTGAAGAAGGCTGAGCGCCGAAGAATTGATGCGTTTGAACTGTGGTGCTGGAGAAGACTCTTGAGAGTCCCTTGGACTGCAAGGAGATCCAACCAGTCCATTCTGAAGGAGATCAGCCCTGGGATTTCTTTGGAAGGAATGATGCTGAAGCTGAAGCTCCAGTACTTTGGCCACCTCATGCAAAGAGTTGACTCACTGGAAAAGACTCTGATGCCGGGAGGGATTGGGGGCAGAAAGAGAAGGGGACAACCGAGGATGAGATGGCTGGATGGCATCACGGACTCGATGGACGTGAGTCTGAGTGAACTCCGGGAGTTGGTGATGGACAGGGAGGCCTGGCGTGCTGTGATTCATGGGGTCACAGAGAGTTGGACACGACTGAGCGACTGAACTGAACTGATGCTTATATATATGCTTAAATTATCTTATTACTCCCTGTTATACTTCAATACAGAAATAAGGCAACTAAACTTTCATACAACTGTATGAATGACTGACTTGCCCAAAACCCATGGAGCTATGAATACCAGAGCCAAAAGTGGATCCCAAGTCTCCTTAACTCCCAAACTCATATTTTTACTACATTATACATTAAGCGTTAAACTACATGTTACAGGAGTTAGAAAAATATAACACATATTCTGTCGCTTTAAAGTTCAAAATCTAGGAGACAAGATATAACTAGTATAATAATAGGAAATACCAGAAGCCTTTATGGCCCCTGGCAAGTCTAGTCTGGATTTTATTCTGCATGCAAAGTAAAGTAAAGATTTTAAGCAGGGCAGTGACAATCTGATTTGTTTTTAAATGTCAGTCCAGCTGCTAAGCAGCAAATGGAAAAAAGCTGGGGCCAAAGCAGAAGTAGGGAGATGACAACCTATGCCTGGTTGGTGGCTATGAATAAAAAAAAAGTGAACTGACTAGAGATTCATCTCAGAGGCAAAACTACAAGGATTTGCTTGCTGACGAATAATATATAGGAAGTGAAGAATCAAGAAGGAGACCCTGGAATTTCTCCTTCAACAGTTAGATGAACAATGTAACTTTTACTACTAAGTTGAGGCCTGGCCTGCTGAAGTCCATGGAGTCACAAGGAGTCGGACATGACCAAGGACACAACTGAGCGACTGAACTGAATCACGCATCTAAATAGGTGGCTGTATATCCTAGACTATAGCTGATAGAAGTTATAGTTTTAAAAAATAGCATGGCACAGGGGGGTCCAGAAAACATGGGTTCAAAGCTCATTTTTACAACTTGCTTTCTGTGTACTGGAACCAAATTACTTAACCTATTTGATTTTCAGTTACAAAGAAAAGTGCGTAATTAGAAAAACCTAGCACTCCCTCAATGAAAAGTTGTTATGGCGCCTAGTATGTAACAGAAGTAGTGTTATTACCTTTAATAGTCAAGAGAACAGCTCTATAAATGGCTAAATTACTAATCTATATGTTTTACTGTCTTTCTGCTTGGAAGGGTGGCTATCACACTCATTTTTAGAGACATCTGCAATATATTTCACTAGACTGAAATCCATAATTTAATGGTTTGGTATAATTCTCTGCTATATTACATAGTTTAAACCATGATCATTATTAAGACATTGTTCAGATTAATGTAATTAAGAAGTAAGACTTCCTGAATATATTTTATCACCTAGGGCACTACAGGCCTCCCTGGTGGCTCAGTGGTAAAGAATCCACCTATCAGTGCAGGTTTGATCTCTGGGTGGGAAAATACCCTGGGGGAGGGCATGGCAACCCACTCCAGCATTTTTGCTGGAAAAATCCATGGACAGAGGAGCTTGGTGGGCTACAGTCCATGGGGTCCCAAAGAGTCGGACGTGACTGAGCATGCACACACAGGGCACTACAATCAGCCTTTTCTATCCTTACAATTATTCAGGTACTAATCTAAACTCATCACCAGTAAAACTGCCTCATTATAAAGAAAAACCAGCCTACTTTTTAAATGCAGATACTCAATACTAAAAGGTATCAAATATATGGTATTGTAATAAAGAAAAATGAACTATAATATCCCAGGATATTCTATGAAAATGTGCTCAAGTAGGGTAGAAATTATTACATATGTAGTTGTAGATGTAATATACTTACATATAAGACCACTCTAAGCAGGTTCTGCTTTTTTTTCTTCCACATTAAAGGAGTCACAATATATGTTTACTATTATTTATCTTACACATCAAATAAGTAAATTTTCAGCAACATTATTTTACCTGCAGCAAACTTTCCACGAAGCACAGATTCTAATGTTATTTCGTCTTCTCCAAGGGCTTGAATAGTCACTTCTGGGAACTTCAGAAGACCACTAGTCACCTGTGCTGTTAGGTCTCGCATACTTCCACTGCAAATAATTTTTAAAGTAAGATTATTATATTTGTCCCATAAGACATTTCACCATCTCTAGCCAGAAGGAGAAAAAGAAAAGAAAAAGAAAATGATAACATACAAAAGTAAATAAGCTGAAACCAAAATCTGATTATGAAATACATATTATGTGCTTCTAGGTCTGGGATATTCTCTAAGAAAGTATTTCCCAAACAGCCTGAGGAGAGTAAAGATTCTTTAAACCAGATGTCCTAAGGATATACATGAATCCTACACAGGTTCTTTGAAGACTGGCTTCAATGTAATTAATCCTATTGTTACATTCACTCTCAAAAAGCACTTCACACACAAAACAGGATAAAAATGATATTGTTCTAGAAAGATTACCACCACAGTAAAAGAGGAGAAAGTCCAGGAAAAATGCCAAACTCACAGTAACCTCAGGAATTGAGTGTGGTATATGTCTTTAACTGGATAGAAAAAAAAAAAAATTGTCTTTCATTTCCAGTATATAGAAGACTAGAAAGTCCTAAATGACTTTCCCACTTAAACAAGAAAAAATGATGGCTGAACTATAAAAGTATCTTTTTGAATGATTACTGGCAAATCCAAATGTAGAAACAGTAGGAATTTTGCAAGATATATAAGCTGGCTTGGATCTTGAAGGTTAGCTACTAAATATAGTCCTGGTGACCCTAATCTTGTTTTCAGCATCCTAAGGTCCAAAGGAAAATAACCTTAGGGCTAACAAAGCCAACGGAAGCTAAGGGCCTCCCCCCGAACCCCAACCCCATTAAACTCCATACGGCTGTATCGTCCATCAGCATATAGGTGAGTGATAGAAACACTCTCTGTGCAGGAGAGGGAGCAGTTCATTTTGACCACAACTGAAAGTTTCTACACATGAAAAAGAAAAATCCCCTTCATACAAATTAGCAGCCAGAATTCAAAGCATGGTACTAGAAAATACTCTGGTGAAAAATATCATATAAAGTAGTCTCAGGCTGGTAATGCTCCAAGCAACCCACAGAAACTACTAAATATTTTCTGGAATCTCAGGAGTTCTCAAAGATGAAGTTTCACAGAAAATGAACTTACAGTCAAAATAACAAAACAAGGATATCATGATCAATAGCAAGCAGAATTAACCTATCAAAGACTTCATTCAGATACTGAAATAAGAGAATAAAAAACAAGTATGTTTAACAGGTTTAAAGAAACCTAAGATTTAGCTTGCTAATGAGGAATAAACTAAAAATTACAATGAAAATTGGTCAAATAGATTTGGGGAATGGGGGAAGAACTGCTGGAATGAAAAATGAAATAAGCAAAATTCAGAACTCAAGGGGGAAAAAACCTCAATGGAGCAGTGAGAATGTAGCAGCTACAAAGCAACAATATGGACCAACATCAAGGTATATTAAAAGTAGAGGAAATACACGCAGAATTACACTTACAACTGAGCTATTAGGGAGCCCTACATAAAGTTTAAAAGACTGCAAAACTAAACAAAATATTGTCTAAGAATACAAATTCATGTAGCAAAACTGAATAAAACAGAGGATACCATAAACACAAAGTGAGAGGAGAGGCAGGGGACTGGAATGAAGAGGAATACATAAGGGACTTCAAGTAATTAGCTTTCTTTTTCTAAAACGTGGTAGTGAGCACATAGGTATTCTTTGTACCATACTTCTTTGTTATTTACAAATATTCTTTTGTACCCACTCAACAAATAATTATTTTGTACCTACTTAAGTCAATGCTGGGCTGGAAGAAGCACAAGCTGGAATCAAGAAATATCAATAACCTCAGATATGCAGATGACACCACCCTTATGGCAGAAACTGAAGAGGAACTAAAAAGCCTCTTGATGAAAGTGAAAGAGGAGAATGAAAAAGTTGGCTTAAAGCTCAACATTCAGAAAACAAAGATCATGGCATCATGGCAAATAGATGGGGAAACAGTGGAAACAGTGTCAGACTTTTATTTTTGGGGGCTCCAAAATCACTATTAAAAGGCGCTTACTTCTTGGAAGAAAAGTTATGACCAACCTAGACAGCATATTCAAAAGCAGAGACATTACTTTGCCAACAAAGGTCCATCTAGTCAAGACTATGGTTTTTCCAGTAGTCATGTATGGATGTGAGAGTTGGACTGTGAAGAAAGCTGAGCGCCGAAGAATTGATGCTTTTGAACTGTGGTGTTGAAGAAGACTCTCGAGAGTCCCTTGGACTGCAAGGAGATCCAACCAGTCCATCCTAAAGGAGATCAGTCATGGGTGTTCTTTGGAAGGAATGCTGCTAAAGCTGAAACTCCAATACTTTGGCCACCTGTTTGTGAAGAGTTGACTCACTGGAAAAGACTCTGATGCTGGGAGGGATTGGGGGCAGGAGGAGAAGGGGACGACAGAGGATGAGATGGCTGGATGGCATCACCGACTCGATGGACATGAGTTTGAGTGAATTCCGGGAGTTGGTGATGGACAGGGAGGCCTGGCGTGCTGCGATTCATGGGGTCGCAAAGAGTCAGACACGACTGAGCGACTGAACTGAAGTCAACAAAAACAAACTCAAAAGATAAGAAAAGCTGTAGAGAGAAAACTGTAGCACAAGAGACAGAAGTGAGTATTTAAAAGTTACAGACAATATAGGGGGAAAAGAATCTAATGTATGTTTATTCAGAATCCCCCAAAATATAATACTAACAGTAAGGAAGAGACAATATTCTAAAAGACATTTCCAAGATTTGTAGAGACAAATTCTCTGAAATCAAGAAGAGTATTAATTCTAGATCAAATAAAAATAAGTGACTTTTCAACAACAGCAGAAATCAGAAGTCTGGAATATGTTTAAAATTCTAAGCAAAAATGGTTGTCAACATATAATTTATATATCACTGAAATGATCCCCCCAAATAAATATGAAAACACATTTTTTGACAAAAACTTTAAGTTTTGCACAAACATATCCTCCTTAAACAGAATTCTAAAGGAAGGTTTCAGATAGAATAATGATCAAACACAACTTCTAAGATACAAAAAGAATGATTTGTCAAAGTAATGGTAAATAGATGAACTGTAATAATTATAATATGCTAGTAATGGACAAATAGGTCACTGAAACAGGGTAATTTAGATGCAGAACCACAAAAAAATTTAGATGATATTTGGATATTTCAAACCAGAGCATAAGTATGGACTATTCAATTAAAGTTACTGAGACAATCTGCTACTCATTTCCAGCGAAGAAGCTACACACTGGTAGAGCAAAGTTATACAAGTCATCCACACACATACTACTAAACGCTCCTCTAATATCTACAAAATGAATAAAAGTATATGTGTATGTGAACAGAATGAAACAGTACAGAAGAAAAAAGATTAGTTAAAAAATCCATAGAATTTGAATATTCTTCAGTTTGGAAAGAAGTAAATTAAAAGGGTGAATATAGATAACCCGAGAAAAACACCAAATTAAAAAGCCTCTCATTACATACTATATACACTGGACCTCCTAAATCTTCTCCAGCAGATATTCCCAACCCAGGAATTGAACAGGGGTCTCCTGCATTGCAGGCAGATTCTTTACCAACTGAGCAATCAGGAAAGCCCTGGACCTCATTAGAGTGCCATTTTCCAGGGCATTGTGCTACTTTCTTGGGAGAAAGGCATTAATGTCCAAAGGAGAGTCCCTGGCTGGAGAATGATATCAACCAGGTACGAGTCATTTTACGAGGTACAAGGTTCCCAAGCAGGGACTACACACAATTCTAACACTCAGCCCAAGCCATTCTCAGAAAATAAAATCAATACTACCAAACCAAAACCTATGGCAAAACAATAGTTAACAAACATCATTAAAAGACAGGGCTTCCCAGGTGGCTCAGTGGTAAAGAATCCACCCGCTAATGCAGGAGACGCGGATTCAATCCTTCGTTGGGAAGATCCCCTGGAGGAAGAAATGGCGAGCCACTCCAGTATTCTTGCTTGGATAATCCCATGGACAGAGGAGCCTGGAGGGCTAGAATCCATGAGGCCACAAAGAGTCACAACTCTGAGAGACACAAAGAGACTGAGAGGCCGCAGAGACACAACTGAAACACTGAGCATGCGCATGCTTAAAAGCTCTTTCTTAAAAACCAAACCAAACCAAAACTATTCCCTTTAGAAAGAAATGATTGATGTGTTAAAGGAATTATCATAAATTACTAAATGCGGAAAATTACTAAGTTCCTGTTCTTTCAGCTTTTTCTTATAAAATTAATTTTCTAAAAAATAACATTTTAATTTTATTCATTTCATAAAACTATTCTGTATGTGAAATCTTTCTAAAAAGTGACATTTACAGTCTATTTCACTTCTCTGTGAAATCCTCTATTGGTATATCTGGCTACAGCTATGTCTGAAATACAACATATTAGCACTATTTACTTTGAGGTGATTTGTTCTTCTCTTTATAAGTTTCGATATGGCTTCAATTTTTTAAAATGTCTTTCATTTTTATAAAATCAATAAAGAATTTAAAAAAAACAAATCTAAAATAAAAACAAAACTTTGAAACTACAGGAGATATTTATATAACCTAAGATGGGAAGAAGGCGCCAATCAAACTAATATCAATATTCACTTAACAATCAAGAAAATGCCATTTGGGGACTTCCCTGGTGGTCCAGTGGCAGAGAGACCCCGAGCTCCCAATGCGGAGGGCCCAGGTTAAAGATTCCTGGTCTGAGAACTATATCCCACAAGCCACAACCACAGACCGAAGATCCCGAGTGCCGTCACTAAGACTGAGCAGAGACAGATAAAAATTAATAAAATATCACTCTTCTTAAAAAAAGAAAAGGAAAACGCCATGCTATACCCTCTATCTCATCATCAGATCATCGTATCGGATCATCAGAAGAAAGAAATCCAGGCTTCAAATATTTTAAGACAGCAATACCACATTCCTTCCGATGTGACAGACATGACTAGCCATTCCTTCCCTATGTCGCTGCTACCACGACACCTCAAAGTCAACCCTTCCAAAATGAAACAATCTTTCCCCCTCCTCTCTACAGATTGGTTTCTGTTCTTCTGTTTCTTCTCTGGGTTAATGATTCCATCACTACGCAGAAACTTTGAGGACTTAGTTAAAACAATGATTCTTCAAAAAAAACAAAGAAAACTTTCCCTGTCCAGGTTAAGTTACAATTCTGTTTGTTCCTGATGAACCTGGTACTTCCCCTATCACGGATGGCACTTATCACACTCTGTAACTGACTCTTTGTATCCCCAACTAGAAAATTCTTTAGGGGACAGATCCGATCTTACTTACTTTAACCCTAGTTTCACTAGAGGGGGCAAAGAATATTGACTAACTACATAATAAATGGTTTACTTTTCCACCCTTTACCATGCAATACAAACTGTCAATAAAACCCACTCATTTTATAAATAAATAAATTTCTGCATACTAGACTATTGGTCTTTTGATCTCCAGTCTCCTGTTCTTACTGGTCATTCTATAATTGGCAAGTACTCAGCCCCACTACCAATTATTGTGAAAAGAAAAAACAGATTTGAAAAGGTTACTCAGAAAGTTAATAAAACATGAGCTACAATTTTCTATTCAGGCTATAAATGCTATTTTCTAGACAAAAGTCTAATCAACTAACTCAAAAAACATATTTGTTAGCATTAACTCAAAAAACTAAAAAAAAAAGTTATGTTTGAGATTTCCCAGTCATTAAACGTGGAATTTTTTTAATCCAAAACAGATCCAAAGTATAATCAAACATAAATTAAACTATTATTACTATAACATATAGTCAGTGAAAAGTACTGTCCATTCATTAGCCTCTTATATTAACATCTTATATTTATGTGACATCCTAGGTTCAAGTTTAGATGCTGAAAGCATTGTTTTCAGAAATTGATTATATCCCTCTTCTAAACATTTTAGTACCAAAGAAAATTTTACACAAATTTAGGTAGGGTAGGCTACAATCTCATTGTTGTAAGATTTCACCTCTGATGGCCTTTTATAGCCTTGATTTAAAAGAATTTAATGGTAAACTGAAGTGAATACATTTCTCCTATTAAACTTGAAACCAAAATCATTTCTCTAGAGCTAAAACCTTCAAAATCCCAAACACTCTGGGTAGCTTTACCCAAAGTATAATCAGTGGAGTGTTCATGGCCATTAAGCAAAAATGTTCCAAGATCACTGCAATTCAGTCAACATTACCCTAACAGAATTTTTAGAAGACTTTCACAAACTGATTCTAAAACTCATGACAGGTGCACAATAATCAATTTTTTGAAAATGAAATATAATAAATGTTCATTTCTCAGGCTGGATGTATTTTGTTATGCTCTTTTTAATTAAAAAAAAAAAACAAGTATGATGTAGAAGAAACGGCTCAGTCATAATATTCAAGAATAGAACTGTCATTTCCATTCCCAATATATTCTCCCACCTTAAAAAAACAAAGCAACAAAATATATGAACACAAGTTGTTCAGAAACAGGACAATAGGTAGCACAGAGAAGAAAAACAAGATGACCTCTAGGACTGTCCCATGTTACTGTGTATAGAGAGAATCCAGGACACAGAGCTGAGAGAGAACCCAAATAAGGCCCAAGGGTCTCCTTGGATTGAAACAGGACTGAGAACTCCAAAGGTGGCTAGAATTCACAGGGCAGAGTAACTGTAGTACAAAGGGCCACACAAAGAACTCAGGGATCTGCGGCGGGTTCCCCTGAATCTCAATATGATTAGCATTAGTATAAAAGGAAAGTACCAGAGAACAAGGAATGATCCACAAAATGTTCACAGGCCCAGGTATAATTCCAGAGTCGGAAAAAAACCTAACACATGGGCACTGAGTAGAGTACTCAGAAAGGTATTGACTGCTTCAGCAGTGGGGAGAAAAATTAGGCCCTGTTTAAAGGCTGTTTTGGTCTAAAACAAGCCAGCCTCAAAAGAATAAAATTGTTCCCAAGAAACTCAACAAAGCTCAAGAATATATAAATGGCTGCAAAAATATCCAGTACTCAGGAAAATAAAATTCCCAGTGTCCGGCATCCAATTGAAAAATGGCAAATATCCAAAGAAACAGCAAACATGACCCTTTAGTGGAAAAAAAAAATCAAAACAGACCTAGAAATCACAGAGAAGTTAGAATTACTGGATAAGAAACGTAAATCGGTTATTCTAGCTAGAGTCCCTACATCCAACAAGATAGAGCAAAGCATGAACACATTAAGGAAAGATGTGGAAGATATCAAAAGTCTAAATCAAATTCCTAGCAATGAGAAAATACACTGGATGGGATTAACAGATTAGACACAGAAAGTATTAGTTAACTTAAACACCCATAGTGGAAACTAAAATGAGGCACAGTAAGAAAAAAGGACTGGGGTGAGGAGAGAAAGGAGAGACCATCAGTGAGCTATGAGACAATCTGAGTGACCTAATACATGTATTAGGAATCGCCAAAAGGAGAAGACGGAAATATCTGGAAAACTAATGGCCAAATTCTTCCTCAATTTGATGAAAACTATGACCTACAAGACCATCTAGAACTAACAAGAAAAAAAGATGTCCTTTATATCATAAGGGGGGGAATGCAAAAGCAGGAAGTCAAGAGATACCTGGAGTAACAGGCAAGTTTGGCCTTGGAGTACAAAATGAAGCAGGGCAAAGGCTAACAGGGTTTTGCCAAGAGAACTCACTGGTCATAGCAAACATCCTCTTCGAACAACACAAGAGACAACTCTACACACAGACATCACCAGATGGTCAATACTGAAATCAGACTGATCATATTATCTGCAGCAGAAGATGGAGAAGCTATATAGTGTCAGCAAAAACAAGACTGGGAGCTAACTGTGGCTCAGATCATGAACTCCTTATTGCAAAATTCAGACTTAAATTGAAGAAAGTAGGGAAAAGCACTAGAACATTCAGGTATGACCAAAATCAAATCCCTTACCATCATACAGTGGAAGTGACAAATAGATTCAAGGGACTAGATCTGATAGACAGAGTGCCTGAAGAACTACGGATGGAGGTTTGTGACACCATATAGGAGGTGGTGATCAAGACCATCCCCAAGAAAAAAAAATGCAAAAAGGCAAAATGGTTGTCTGAGAAGGCTTTACAGATAGCTGAGAAAAGAAGAGATGCAAAAGGCAAAGGAGAAAAGGAAAGATATACCCATCTGAATGAAGAGTTCCAGAGAATAGCAAGGAGAGATAAGAAAGCCTTCCTTGGTGATCAATGCAAAGAAATAGAGGAAAACAAAACAATGGGAAAGAATAGAGCTCTTTTCACGGAGAAGGCACTGGCAACCCACTCCAGTACTCTTGCCTGGACACTCCCATGGACACAGGAGCCTGGTAGGCTGCAGTCCATGGGATCGCTGGGAGTCAGACACGACTGAGCGACTTCACTTTCATGCACTGGAGAAGGATATGGCAACCTACTCCAGTCTTCTTGCCTGTAGAATCCCAGGGACGGAGGAGCCTGGTGGGCTGCCGTTTATGGGGTCGCACAGAGTCGGACACGACTGAAGCGACTTGGCAGCAGTAGCAGAGCTCTCTTCAAGAAAATCAGAGATACCAACAGAATATTTCATGCGAAGATCGGCACAATAAAGGACAGAAACAGTATGGACCTAACAGAAGCAGAAGATCTGAAGAGGTGACAAGAATACACAGAAGAACTATACAAACAAAGATCTTAATGACCAAGATAACCACGATGGTATGATCACTCACCTAGAGCTAGACACCCTGGAATGCAGTCAAGTGGGCCTTAGGAAGCATCACTACAAACAAAGCTAACGGAGGTGATGAATTCCAATTGAGCTATTTCAAATCCTAAAAGACAGTGCTGTGAAAGTGCTTCACTCAATATGACAAGTTTGAAAAACTCAGCAGTGGCCACAGGACTGGAAAAGGTCAGTTTTCATTCCAATCCCAAAGAAAGGCCATGCCAAAGAATGTTCAAACTACCACACAATTGCACCCATCTCACATGCTAGCCAAGTGATGCTCAAAATTCTCCAAGCGAGGCTTCAACGGTACATGATCCGTGAACTTCCAGATGTTCAAGCTGGATTTAGAAAAGCCACAGCACCCAGAGATCAAATTGCCAACATCCACTGGATCATGGAAAAAGCAAGAGAGTTTCAGAAAAACATCTATTTCTGCTTTATTGACTACACCAAAGCCTTTGACTGTGTGGATCACAATAAACTGTGGCTAATTCTTAAAGAGATGAGAATACCAAACCACCTTACCCGCCTCCTGAGAAATCTGTATGCAGGTCAAGATGCAACAGTTAGGACCAGACATAGAACAACAGACTGGTTCCAAATTGGGAAAGCAGTACATCAAGGTTGTATAATGTCACCCTGCTTATTTAACTCATATGCAGAGTATATCATGTGAACTGCCAGGCTGGATGAAGCACAAGCTGGAAACAAAATTGCCAGGAGAAATATCAACAACCTCAGATATGCAAATAACACCACTCTATGGTAGAAAGCAAAAAGGAACTAAAGAGCCTCTTGATGAAAGTTAGAGGACACTGAAAAAGCTGGCTCAAAACTCAACATTCAGAAAACTAAGAATATGGCATCCAGTCCCATTACTTCATGGCAAGCAAATAGGGAAACAATGGAAACAGTGACAGACTTTATTTTCTTGGGCTCCGAGATCACTGCAGAAGGAACGCTTGCTCCTTGGAGGAAAAGCTATGACAAAACTGCTGCTGCTAAGTTGCTTCAGTCGTGTCCGACTCTGTGCGACCCCATCAACGGCAGCCCACCAGGCTCCCCCGTCCCTGGGATTCTCCAGGCAAGAACACTGGAGTGGGTTGCCATTTCCTTCTCCAATGCATGAAAGTGAAAAATCAAAGTGAAGTCGCTCAGTTGTGTCCAACTCTTAGCGACCCCATGGACTGCAGCCTACCAGGCTCCTCCGCCCATGGGATTTTCCAGGCAAGAGTACTGGAGTGGGGTGCCACTGCCTTTTCCGATGACAAACCTAGACAGCATATTAAAAAGCAGAGACATTTACTTTGCCAATAAAGTCCATCTAGTTAAAGCTATGTTTTTTTCCAGTAGTCATGTATGGATGTGAGAGTTGGACCACAAAGAAAGCTGAGCGCCAAAGAATTGATGCTTTTGAACTGTGGTGTTGGAGAAGACTCTTGAGAGTCTTGTGGACTGCAAGGAGATCAAACCAGTCAATCCTAAAGGAAATCAGTCCTGAATATTCATTGGAAGGCTTATGCTGAAGCTGAAGCTGCAATATTCTGGCCACCTGATGCAAACAACTCACTCATTAGAAAAGACCCTGATGCTGGGAAAGATTGAGGGCAGGAGAAGGGGATGACAGAGGACTGGATGTTTGGTTGGAATCACTGACTCAATGGACATGAGTTTGAGCAAATTCTGGGAGTTGGTGATGGACAGGGAAGCCTGGCATGCTGCAGTCCATGGGGTTCACAAAGAGTCAGACATGACTGAGAAACTGAACTCAACAAAGCAACAAATCAAAAAGGTCAGTAAACCTCCAGCACGTGAAACATGAGGAATCTGCACCAAGATACATCCTAATCAGGGGACAAAGAAAAAAATCTTAAAGTAGCACACTGCAGAGGAACAAAGATAATTCAAAGAAGTCTCACTGAAAACATTGCAAGCAAGGAACAGTGGAGTAATGTATTTTAAGTTGTGAAAAAAGCAAGTTGTGAACCTAGAATTCTATATCCAGTGAAACTATCTTTTAAAAATGAAGGTAAAATAAAGACCTTTTGGACACAGGTGCATTGAGGAGATCATCACCAGCAGATCTGCACCACAAGGAATGTTAAAAGAATTCTTTCAGACAGAAACTGGTATCTACGTAAAAAAATACAGACAACCAAAACCGTCAAAACACTTTTTTCCCTTATTTTTAAATCTCTTTAAAAGACAATCATCAAAATAGAAAACAAAAGACAATCATCTATTTAAAGCAGGAGTTCATAACATATTTATAATACAATGGAAACAAACAACAAAACAGCAGAAAGGTCTGGAGAGGAACATATTGCTACAAGGTTCTTATACTATAAATACTATACTGATTAAAGACAGACTGTAATAATTTAAAGATGTACACTAGAAACCTTAAAATAACCACTGAACACACACACACACGGAAATAAGTATAAGCCAATGAAAGATAAAATATCCTTATAAAAGTAAAACCCAAAAGATAATATAAAAAGAGAAAGAACAAATGGCTGAGTGGGAAAAGAATCTGAAATAGACACATGTATAACTGGATCACTTTGCTGTACACCTGAAACCAACACAACATTGTTAATCAACTCTGAGTGCGTGAAAGTCGCTCAGTCCTGTCCGACTCTTTGCGACCCCATGGAGTGACTTAGCGGCAGCAAGCCATTCCCTTCTCCAGGTGATTTTCCCTACCCAGGGATCGAACTCAGGTCTCCCGCAGAGCAGGCAGGTTCTTTACCATCTGAGCCACCAGGGAAGCAATCAACTATATCCCAATATATTAAAAAAAGAAAAGAAAAATGAGACAAAAAAATAGGAAGACAGTAGACTGAAACCTACCATATTACATCACTAGTTACAATAACAAAATGACATTAATATTCTAGTTAAAAAGCAAAGACCAGTCAGATTGGATAAAAAAATAAGACCAAGTTTAAATAAAAAGCCTGCTGCTGCTGCTGAGTCACTTTAGTCATGTCCGACTCTGTGTGACCCCATAGACGACAGCCCACTAGGGTCCCCTGTCCCTGGGATTCTCCAGGCAAGAACACTGGAGTGGGTTGCCATTTCCTTCTCCAATGCATGAAAGTGAAAAAGGAAAGTGAAGTCGCTCAGTAGTATTCAACTCTTAGAGACCCCATGGACTGCAGCCTACCAGGCTCCTGCGTCCACAGGCTTTTCCAGGCAAGAGTACTGGAGTGGGGTGCCATTGCCTTCTCCAAAATAAAAAGCCTAGATAGGTTAAAAGTAAATAATGGAAGATGAATCATGCTAACATTAATGAAAAAAAAAAAAAAACAAAAAAACAGAAGCAACTTATTAACACCAAAGTAGAATTCAGAGCAAAAAATATTATCAGGAATAAAGAGGGTCATTTCCTGACAACAAAGTGGTCAATTGTGACACAAAAGGAGTTCAAAAAAATGTTCACTGAAAGAAAAAGTTTTCCAAATTCAGAAGTTAGCCTTTGAATTGGTGATGGGCCTCTATGAGGGCTCAGTGGTAAAGAATCGACCTGTATGTAACACAGCAGATACGAGGAGACGTGGGTTCAATGCCTGGGTTGGGAAGATTCCCTGGAAAAGTAAATGACAATCCACCCCAGCATTCTTGCCTGGAAAATCCCACGGACAGAGGAGCCTGGCAGGCTACAGTCCGTGGGGTTGAAAGAGTCGGACACAACTGAGCACACAAGCATTTTGAAAATACAGGGCAAAAACTGGTTTCTGGCTTCAGGACCTTTCAGATACTGAATTTACAGTGTGAATTTTTAACATTTTAAGTACACTAAAGAGAACTTCTAAAAAGTATATTAGGAAGAACATCTTATATAAAGACATCTATGTCTACATCTGTATGTATATCTATCTATATACATATCTTCACAAAAACACATCAAGCAGCCACGTTCAGTACTGTACAAAATCAGGTAGAATCCTAGCCTTGATGACATAATTGCCAACCTCTAAAAAGTACTTACAAACTTCTAAAAAACTTCTAAAAAGTACTTTACAAACTTTCAACTTCTTCCAAGTTCCAGATAAGCAGAGCAGGAACATTGCCTAATGTCAATGAAAATTTTATTTTCTCGATAAAGCACAGATGGATTGTCACTCCCTTCTCAAAAACCTCCAATGACTCCTCTACTGCATATAAAGACTAACATCTTCAGCCACAGGTAATCAAAGTCCTCCACAATCTGGCATTTATCTTCACAGGTTTGTCTCCCCAAGGCCCTTCCTTCACTGGCATATTCATTCTTCTGTTTATGCAGTTCCTTCCTCCATCTCCATCTGCCAAAGCCCCACACATCATTTAAGAACTAGATTCCCAGTGTGGTCTGGGTAAATCAATCCGTTCCTATTTAATCTCATTTCTGAGCTCATTCCTTTCCACATTTATGTTAGCAATCCTAAAAATGATTTTTGAAATCCACTATTCATATTTGTCAGTCTTCCCCAGAACACTATGAATTCCCAAAAAGCAAAAATCCTATCTTATTCCTGTAAATTCCAGAGGGTCACAATGCCTTACAACAGGTCTTAAACATGTCATAAATTACGATGGTAAGATACTAGCAAGGCAAGAATTGACATGTTGAATAACAAAATCAATTTAAAAAAACTCAATATTCTTGAAACCCAACGAGAAAACAACCCAATTAAAAAATGGCCAAAGATATTAACAGCCACTTCATTAGCGAAGATATACAGATAGCAAATAGGCACGTGAAAAGATGTCCCACATCTTATGTCATCAGGAAGATGCATATTCAAACAACGATGTACTGCTACATACTTAGAATGACCAAAATCCAGTCACTGACAACAGCTAAACACTGGTGGCAATGTGGAGTAACAGGAATTCTCAGTCACTGATGCTGGGAGTGCAAACTGGTCCAATGCCACTTTGGAAGACAACTGGGCAGTTTCTTACAAAACTAAACATATTCTTACTGTAAGATCCAGCGATCATGCTCCCTGATATTTACCCAAAGGAGTTAGGTAAAACTTACCTAAAACACAAAAACCTGCACATGGATATTTTTATTAATAATTGTCAAAACCTGGAAATAATCAAAATGTACTTCAGTAGGTGAATGGATAAATAGTGGTACATCCAAACAACGGAATATTATGCAGGGCTGAAAAGAAATGAGTTATCAAGCAAAGAAAAGACTTGGAAAAAGCTTTAATTTGAATTATAAAGTGAAGAAAGTCCATCTGAAAAGGCTACACAGTGCCTGATTCCAATTACAGGACAATTCTGAAAAAGGTAAAACTATGGAGACAAAAAGATCAGTGGTTGCCAGGGGTTAACAGAGAGGGAGGGAAAGACAGGGGAGCACAGAGGATTTCTAGGGTGGTGAAAACTACTCTGAATGATACTATAATGGTAGATACATGCCATTATACATTTCCAAACCCAGACAATTTACACCAACAAGGATGAAGAGTAAGGTAAACTAGGGACTTTGGGTGATGATGTGTTAATTCAGGTTCATCAATTGTAACAAATGTTCCAGTCTACTACCGGATACTGATAATGGGGAAATGTATGCATGAATCGGAGCAGGGAAAGCAAATACTGGAAATCTCTGTGCCTTCTTCCACTTAAAACTGCTTTAAAAAACAAAGTGTATTAAAAAGAAGAAACTCAATATTGGATCTAACTTACTTTTAAGTAAATAAACATTGTTTCAATATTAGGAAGCAAAGCAAACTCTGCAAAGGTACTGGGAAGGATACTGACACAATACCAAAAGTCAGCTATGTGAAATACATTCATCCTAGAAAGCTCCTGAGCTCCACCACAGAAAATAAAATAAAACTTTAAACTAGTTGTTCAACAACTGTATTGCAGCATATACTGAGCAAACATTTCTACAAAACGTTCTGCATGCATTTTTACTTTTTTAAAAAAGACTAAAAATTATGATATAAATGTTAACTATCCACGGATCCAGAAACTTCCAGTCTTTCAGTAGCTGTTCTTTCAAACTTAGACAATTATCAAACACCAACTACTTTTGAAATATTGCGTTGGGGAGGCAATACAAAGGCACAAAGATGACCTATTTCCTGACCTCAAGGAGTTTACATTCTAGGAGATACATAATAAACCATGAAAATAAATCCTGCAATAAAGGTATATGCTCTGTGAGATCCCAGGGAAGAAGTGGGATACAGAGGAATGAAAGTATATAGAAAAGATGGCATTTAAGCGAAGGAGGATTTGAAAGGTGAAAATGGCGCTAGTGCCAATGCGGGAGACATAAGACATAACCCCAGGTTCGATCCCCGGGTTAGGAAGAGCCGCCTGGAGGAAACGGTAATCCACTTCAGTATTCTTGCCTGGAGAATCCCATGGACAGAGGAACCTGGCAGGTCCCAGTCTACGGGGGTCACAAAGAGTCGGACACGGGCTGAAGTGACTGAGCACGCGTGCAACTTTGAAAAGGCAGAGATGGCATTCCAGGCTGAAGGACAGGGGCAAAGGAACATCAAAGCACATCTTCAAGAAAACGGGCCCAGGACTGGGGATGATTCTAGAATAGCTGAAGCATACATCTGTGAAGAGTTGAGGGTGGACAGCAGACAAGATTTATTGTTGAGACCGATGACCTCAGCGAGGGAAATGAAACTCTATTCTGAAGAAAAAAGTGAAAAAGCTCCGGGAATTTTTTAAAATTAGGAAAGAAACAAGCCTTAACTTCTTAAAATTAAAAATAAATATATGACCATCCCAAAAGTGCTGTATAACAATCTGAAATTTTAAAAAAATAATTAATAATTATTGCTGTTTGCGAAATGGTGACATTTTGGAACTAGGTTATTGAAAAATCAGAATCAAAAATTAAAGTATGGGGAGAGTGCAGGCTTCCCATTGCACTTTAACACACGAGCATCCTCAAGACATTAAGTTGAGCTGGGCTTATCATCCATAGTCAAATCCTCCAAAATCAGTAAATCGATCCTAATTTCTTCTCTCCTCCCAGACTCAATCAATGAAAGAGCACTAAAGTTCTTAAACTCTACTGTCTCTTTAATTTTAAAGATAAACTGAAGGTAAGATTTCCAAGAGACCTGTATTTTATTCTAAAGGACCCAGGTTCTTATCAATTACGTTCTCAAACTGCCTATCTGAAAAAACATAATGACGGCTAGTTTGAACCTCACTAGCTTATGAGAACAAATTAACCTCCCCACGTCCCCCCAAAACAGTCAACGAGTAACAAAAGTCATCGTCCTCAAGTTTCCAGGTGGCACAGGCAAGGCAAATTAATAGCCACTCCAAGATGTACAGTTATTTTAAATCCCCTTTATCGGACCAATTCACTGCACTTTTCAAATCACCGGTCAAACTTCTCCGCCCGAGACTCCTCATAGCCATGCCCGGCAGCATGCGGAGCACCCAGCAACGTAACACAGATCCAAAGTACCAGCAGGCTGCCCAGGGGAGAAGCTCGCCAAGCTCTCAACCGCATCGGAAGACCGTGGGGAAGAGGCGCCGCGGTCCAGGCCCGCCCGGACAGAGTGAGGACCCGGCTGCCGGCGCGTTAGGCGCGGGGGTTGGACCCCGAGGCGCCTCTCCGCCGCCATGTGCCGCCGCTCGGCCGAGAAGGAGGTTATATAACAAACTCCTGGAGCTTTAGAGCGTGCCGCACCCGCCAACGCCCGCCTCGGTTTCCTTGCGCCGGCTCCGCGAGCCCGGCCGCCGCTGCGCGCTGAACGGCCATAAGCATGGCCTAGGCCCGGCGCGAGGAGGGCCCGGCGGGCCAGGCGCGGCGGGAGAAGCCGGGCCGCGGCTCCGGGCCCAGGCCGCGCCGACCCACCCTCCGCCGCCCCGGCCCAACCCCCTGCTTCCCTTCCCCCTACCAGAAAAGGGCGGGTGACCGAGCCGCCGCGGCCGCAGAGTCCAGTGGGGCGCGCGAGGCGAGGCGCGAGCTCCTCCCGCGCGAGTCCGTCACAGCATCTCCCGGGAGACACGGCCGCCACCGGCAGGGCGCGCTCACCTCCGCTCCGCGGAAGCCGCTTGCCTCTTCGCGGGCCTCCGCCTGCGACCGCCCCGGCCAGCTCAGATCCACACACCCCCAACCCCGCGAGCGCCTTCGCCGGCTGCAGACCGGCCGACCGCTCAGCGCGTAAAATGCAGCCACTGCCTGCGCCGCGGTTCCGGGTCCTTCCCAACGCGACTCTGCCTCTGCCTCCTCCGCTCCGGCAGTGCAGGCCCGGCTTTGCGCATTACCCCCGTAAGGCACACGGAGTCCCACTCACCGGGGAGGGGAGGGGAGGGGAGAGGCGGGGAGGGGCGGGGAAGTGGGAGACAAGAGATCGCGGCGCGGAGACCTGAGTTCTCGCGAGGGTTCCGGCCTCGGGCGCCTGCTCTGCGGGAATTTCAAACTCTCGGCGAAAGAACGTAGGGGGAGGGAAAGGGAGGAAAGGGAGTAGGGTTTGGAAGGGCCGGGTATTTACATAAAACAGGAACTCCCCGCCTCCAAAGAACTGAAGGGAACAAAGACTACGAGTCCCATGATACCTTGCGCGTTAAGCCTCTTTGGCCGCCCAGCCCTTAAGCCCAGGGCGGACTTGGGAGTGGTAGTCTGTACCCGCCGTAGGGCCCGCCTCCCGATCCCTCCCGGAGTCTTCTGTGGCGGGAGAGTTGCCACATTATCTTCTGGCTCCGCTTGCTGGCGGCCGAGTGATAATCTTTGCCCTCTGTGTTTTTCATTCTCCCTGCTCCGACTTTCTGTGCCGAAGGCGGGCGTCTGACTTTGGGGGAAAGCTTCTTTCCCCCTCTTCTATATTTTTAAATATGCCAGCGTGCTTTCGTGGCCAGAGGTGCTCACGAGACCTAGTGTAATCTTCTAATTCAAAATTTTACCCCAAATCAGTGTTGCATATTTGGTCACCCTGGGGTTTCATTGTGGAATTTCTTTTATTTATGGTTAATATCTTTGAAGTTGACGGGCTTCCCTGGTGTCTCAGTGGCAAAGAATCCGCCTGCAATGCAGGAGGGGCGGGTTGGATCCCTGAGTTGGGAAGATTCCCTGGAGAAGGAAATGACAACCCCCTCCAGTATTCTTGCCTGGGAATCCCATGGACAGTAGCTACATGGTGGGCGTTGCAGAAGAGTTGGACACAATTTAGTGACTAAGCACACAGGATCTTTGACGTTAATCCCAGCACCACACACTTTTCAAACAAACGTGGACTATAACCATAATGAAAGCGAAAATAAGAAGAAGAAAAATAATAAAACGGGAGATAGGGGTAGGATTCTAACAAGCCACTTATGTTTTAACCAGGAAAGTTTGTCCTTTTCTGTTATCCTTTCCCGTATGATTTTTGTCAAAGTTTGTCTTTTAGAAATGTAATCTTTTTTTCCCCATATTTTTTGTCTCTTTATTGACAGCGATCTCTAAAAGTAACAGGCGTGTGTGCTAAGTTAGTCGCTTCGGTCGTGTCCGGCACTGTGCGACCCTATGAACTGCAGCCTGCCAGGCAGGAGTGGGTTGCTGTGCCCTCCTCCAGGGGGTCTTCCCCACCCAGGGATGGAACCCAGGTCTCCAGTGTTACAGGCGGATTCTTTATCCACTGCGCCATCAGAAACATAGTGGCTTACAAAATGTACTGGCTAGGTTGTGGCAGAGAAAAAGTTAAAGAGGTTTTTGATTAGTTTGTCTTAACTATTTTAAATAGACTTCTTAAAACAGAAACTGCTCTGCAGTCAGATGTGCGAATTCATGTCCTTGCCTTGCTCTCCATGTTATACTTCCTTTCCTTGGCACCATTTCGTCCTCAATTCATAGGTGCTGTACTTCTCTGTAATCTGAAGAGGTAGATTCTCACCTCCAGAATGCTGGTAGAGCAAGGATGACTTAGAGGTTCAACGGATTCCTTAACAAGCATTTGTTACCAGTTGTGAAATTCAAAATCATCATACTTATCCAAACTGAGTTTCTAAAACTATCCTTCAGATTTTAATCTTTCTTTCCATAATTACTGACAGAATGCTGATATGGTTTATGTATAGTTGTCTGTAATCTGGACCAATCCTACCTATCCTGTTTTATTTCCCTGCGTAGTTTCTGAGAATCTTTTCTTCACTTCCCTGCAAACATGTTTCTGCTTCTCAGTATCTTCCACTGAAAATGGTCCAGCTAAGACTCTTTTCTCTCAAAATCTTCTCAACTTCAGCCCATATTAATCACTAAAAACTTGTACTGAAAATATGCTGTGTGTATTGTTTCCCCTTTTGCCTCTCACTCCATCCATCCACCCAATGCCCCCATCTCTCAGCTACACTGAAAACAGACCAGATCTTATACTTTTTTCAAATGCTTCCCTCATAACTATTAGCTTTGTTATTTCAATTGCTTTGTAAACTGAATTTCTACTTTAAAGATCTCATTCATTCATCTTTTCTCTTTTCAGTCATTTAATCATATGCCAAGGACTTCCCTGGAGGCCTAGTGATTAAGATTCCACACTTTCAATGCAGGGGGCAGGGGTTCATTCCTTGGTCAGGGAACTAAAATCCCATACGCCCTGAGCCTCAACCAAAAAGTTAAAGGAAAAAGCACATGCCAAATTGTTTTAGTTTCAAGAGATGCTAATAAGTATTAAAATGTAAACAAAAATCTGGGTTTGGTAGTCAGATGAGTTTGAGGAAAAGATAAAATTAAACATTTCTTTTACATAATACCTCACTGCCTTTAATATGCTCAGCATTTACCAAAGTTACTTGACTGTGGCATGAATCCATCTATGCTTGTGGAACATTTTGTCTCATCAGCGTTCCACAGAATGGACTGGTAAACACGGCTTCCAAGCTTCCTCTTACTGGAGGAAGCACTGTGTAGTGGAAAGAACATGGTTATTTGAAACCAGACAAACTCAAGTTTTAATCCATTTCACTACTTTCTTGAAACATGACTTTAATGGAATTGCTTCACTCTCTCTGCCTGTTTTCTCACCTGAAAAGAAAGGCTGTTACTTATTTTTCTTTCAGAACTGTTGCAAAGATTAGAGGCAAGTATGTGCCCCACTCAAAACTTCATTCCCTTTCTATCTATATGATCAGTTGTTAGTTATTCTGGTAAAAGGCTTAGAAAATGGTAATAACTAGTGTGGACACTTCCATTTGGAATGTTTTATTCAAGAGCTATTTCACTCCCAGTCCAGCACCCTGGTAGAAACAGACAGCCATCTGATCTCAGAGAACTTAGAACCTCATTGAAGTGCTCTGAATTAGAACTCGTTTGTTTTGCAAAGTAATAGGGGGGAGAAAACATGATATTTTAGCAACATGATATTTTAACAACAAAACGGAGCTTGTCTGTCTCAGACAGTGGCAATGCCTCTGTCCTGATAGCTATGTTTTCATCATTTTTATGGAGATTGTTGATTATAGCAAGCAGTACCCCAACCTTGATTTTTCTAATTGACAATAAGATTGGGGGTGAAGAGTCACATTTTTCCTATTTCCTACTATATTTCCAGTGATGGAATAGTGACCAGCATCTAAATAAATGCAAAAATAATTATTTAGTGACTGACTATATATTTATTGATTTCACCATTCAAAAAGCAAAATATATAAAATATTTTGATCAAAAAGGACCCTACAGATTTTCTAGGTTAAACATCTTGTTCTAAGGAAGGGGGAAACAGATTTGTCAAATGATTTTGGGATGGATTTTGTTTTGTTTAAAAAAATAGACATCGAATAAAATCTATAGTTGTAAAGAAAAGCAATATAAATATTTTCTTTCTTTAAAATAGTATTTGTGCACTTGAAAAAAAATTGTTTTTCATGAATGGTACCCCCCAAAAGTCATAGATTTACTTCTAATGAACACTAGTAATATTTGCACAAACATGGTACTGAAATTTAATTTCTTTTTAAAAATTGTTTCCCTTTCTACCTCTCCCTTTCTTTCACATCTTCCTCTTTTAAAGCTACTTTAAATTCTATATGTTTTAATTAAAGCTATCATGGTTATGGTTTCTCTGTTTCTTAACCCCAAAGACCACTATTAGTGATGGATCCTGAAATTCTGCTGGGTGAGCTACAGGTTATGTCCTTGCGTACCACTGCGTTTTTCATTTTCAGGCTTTAATTCCTCAAGACTCATGCTTGCCTTAGAGCGTTGTTATACCAAATTATAGGGGGCACATAGTAATTTTTATGCTTCTTTTAGTGAACAGTGTTGTAAATATTGCTCATGAGTCACAAATCTTCCACTTGCCTGAAGCTTCCTGCTTCTAAGGAAGCCGTGTTAAAAGTTGCCTCTGCAGTGTTGGAAAGTGATGGAAATGCGAACAGTCAAGTCTGATACTCTACTGAGGGAATAGGTCACCCATTTGAATAAATGCTTTGTGCCTCTTTTGTAGGTGGATTCTCAGCCTTATTTTTTCCTGTAAGTTTATTTTAATCCCATTGAATTTGCATGTGCTATGTTAACTGTGATGTTTACATGGTGCTGGGTAAGTTTTCAAGGCATTTAAAATTTTTAGTTGAAACAATATCTCTACATGGTTTAAATGATAAGCTATGGAGATTTTTTCCCCCTTTTTTCCTTTTCTATCTTTACTCCTTCTTGGATCCTCTGTGTGGCATTTTAATAAATTTTAGTAGACTTGTTGGATTTGATTAAAGAAAAGCATAGGTGACATGGTATTCATTTTTCACCATGAAATGCCTGAAAACTAAAGCAAGATGTCAAGTAGGATGCCCTAAGTGGAAAATCAGCAGTGGAATGCCCGGAATAAAGTTCAGCATGCCTGAGAGCATTCTTCTCCAAATAAGTTTGCAAATAAGTTTAGCGAATAAGTTTGACTGTCAAAGATCTTTAGGGTTTAGGAGTGAATTATTTGTTAGCAGACTGCATAATTCTTTTTTAGTGAAGAAAACAATATAGAACTTTAATGAAACCAAAATTGCATCTTTAAGAATCCAAGTTGTATTTCTCAAGTGGTATTTTTCAGAATAGTTTTATTTTGTTTCAGTTCCCCATCATTTCTTCATGTATTTGTTCATCCGTCAAATACTTATCAAATGCTTTTGATGGGCTAGTCTTTACTTAGGGCACTGGGAATACAGATCTCGGTAAGACCATTATCTGTGTCTCAGCAATGAAATCAGGACAACATATTTAAATGGCAAATTACTTTTTGTTTGAAGTATTTTTTATTAAAAATCCTTTAAAGTCAAAGAGAACTACAACCCTTTGGTGGTTTTTTTTGGCCCACCATGCAGTGCAGCATGCAGGATCTTAGTTCCCCAAGCAGGGATCTAACCCTCACCCCCTACAGAGGAAGCAGAGATTCTTAACACTGGATCCCCAAGGAAGTCCCTAACTCTTTTTCATGCATCTTATTGATAATTATGATGAACGCTCAGTTCAGCATACTAGTCTGTCATAGGAATATTCTAGTTTCATATTCTGGTTTTGGTCTAGCAGATATTCACAAGAAATGGTTGGGTCACAGACTTATTTCCTGGAGTTGGATGAAAGACACTTTGAAAGAAGGCCTGGTTAAAAAAAAAAAAATCCTCCTGTCAATGCAGGAAATGCAGGTTCAACCCGCATTTCTTCTGGGTCCAGAAGATCCCCTGGAGGAGGAAATGGCAACCCACTACAGTATTCTTGCCTGGAAAATTCCATGGACAAAGGAGCCTGGAAGGCTACGGTCCATAGGGTCTCAAAGAGTTGGACATGATTAAGCAGCCTGTATGACATGGGTTACATTTGGAGTGTTTTTGAATGACCCCTCTATAATCTCTCAGATTTCTTTTGTTCTTCTGATTCTGCATTCTCTTATTTTAAAGAGTCTAAATTTAAAGTTAGGTAACTACTCTTCATTACCTTTGTCACCGATTATGGACATGAAAGTTTAGTATAGTCGGTAAACTTCAGATATTAGTTATAATACAGTGAGTGCTTTGGTTAAGAGTGAATGACGAGGCACAACCTCATTACCTATGTTCCCCCAGCACTTATGCTTCCGTATTGTAAGGAGGTTCTTAGAGTCTTCTCAATGATTAGTGTAGCAATCAATTATGTAATCTTTTAATTCTATCTCAGACACACATATGTCACCTCATCAACGAAGCAGCTTTCGGAAAATAAGTAAGTAAGTAAGTAAAGTCGCTCAGTCGTGTCCGACTCTTTGCGACCCCATGGACTTTAGCCCACCAGGCTCCTCCATCCATGGGATTCTCCAGGCAAGAGTACTGGAGTGGGTTGCCATTTCCTTCTCCAGGGGATCTTCCCAACCCAGGGATCGAACCCAGGTCTCCCACATTGTAGGCAGACGCTTTACCATCTGAGCCACCAGGGAAGTCCCTTTCTGGAAAAATAGACACTTGGTAAATCTTTAATAAATAAGTCTAAGGAACTGTCCCTTCAGCAGGGTAGACTATGGAAATCAGGTACGGTTGGACACGCCAGAACTACTGTGTAAGAATTCTTGTCTTATTGAATTACTGTGTTCAGAGATTAGAAAAGAAGACCAAGTGTCTTTCAGTTTGAAGATCATGAAGATTTCAAACAGCGAAACACAGTCCTACTAATACTGTAAGACTTAGATGAAGTCACGTTACAGGGACATTAAAGGACAAAGTGATGTGTGAAAAACAACTTTGGCCAACTTGGGTATAATTCCAGCTGATTTGGAAACCATTTGTTATGTAGACAAAATCTCAGTAAGTCATTTTATGACAGTTGGAGTTCCTTAAAAACCCAGTGCCTTTGTTCATTTTATTTCATTAAAATCATTTCCTTCCTTTGCTACTTTTGCTAGCACATTCCAAACCTGCATAATATCAACCTCCTAGAGAAGAGGAGATCTAAGACAGTAGCTCCCAACTTTATGTCAGCCCTCAACTCCCCCTAAACCGTCAGGGGCTCACAGGCCAGTAACACCCTGAATGAGCCACATCCCATTCTAGACCAGCCTCAACACAAATGCAGTGGGGTCAGTCCCTCTGACATGTGGTTTAAGGCAGCTTTCTCCTGAGAATTTCTCTGAATATGTGAAGCACTTTGGGAAGCAGCGTGTTAAAAAGTACTGAATTCAGAGGGAGAAGATGTAAATGAATCCTGATTTCTAAAGTGATGCTTTGCTGTCTGTGCATCCATGACAAAGACCTTGAACTATCCAAGCTTCTATTTCCTCACCTGTTGTGAAGATTATGTGTAAAAATATGTAGTAAGCCTTTCAGTTCAGTTCAGTTCAGTTGCTCAGTCGTGTCCAACTCTTTGCGACCCCATGAATCACAGCACGCCAGGCCTCCCTGTCCATCACCAACTCCCGGAGTTCACTCAGACTCACGTCCATCGAGTCGGTGATGCCATCCAGCCATCTCATCCTCTGTCGTCCCCTTCTCCTCCTGCCCTCAATCCCTCCCAGCATCAGGATCTTTTCCAATGAGTCAACTCTTCGCGTGAGGTGGCCAAAGTATTGGAGTTTCAGCTTCAGCATCATTCCTTCCAAAGAAATCCCAGGGCTGACCTTCAGAATGGACTGGATGAATCTCCTTGCAGTCCAAGGGACTCTCAAGAGTCTTCTCCAACACCACAGTTCAAACGCATCAATTCTTCGGTGCTCAGCTTTCTTCACAGTCCAACTCTCACATCCATACATGACCACTGGAAAAACCATAGCTTTGACTAGACGGAACTTTGTTGGCAAAGTGATGTCTCTGCTTTTCAATATGCTATCTAGGTTGGTCATAACTTTTCTTCCAAGGAGTAAGCGTCTTTTAATTTCATGGCTGCACTCACCATCTGCAGTGATTTTGGAGCCCCCCAAAATAAAGTCTGACACTGTTTCCACTGTTTCCCCATTTATTTCCCATGAAGTGATGGGACCAGATGCCATGATTTTCGTTTTCTGAATGTTGAGCTTTAAGCCAACTTTTTCACTCTGCTCTTTCACTTTCATCAAGAGGCTTTTTAGTTCCTCTTCACTTTCTGCCATAAGGGTGGTGTCATCTGCATATCTGAGGTTATTGATATTTCTCCCAGCAAACTTGATTCCAGCTTGTGCTTCTTCCAGCCCAGCGTTTCTCATGATGTACTCTGCGTATAAGCTAAATAAGCAGGGTGACAATATACAGCCTTGACATACTCCTTTTCCTATTTGGAACCAGTCTGTTGTTCCATGTCCAGTTCTAACTGTTGCTTCCCTGACCTGCATACAGGTTTCTCAAGAGGCAGGTCAGGTGGTCTGGTATTCTCATCTCTTGAAGAATTTTCCACAGCTTATTGTGATCCACACAGTCAAAGGCTTTGGCATAGTCACTAAAGCAGAAATAGATGTTTTTCTGGAACTCTCTTGCTTTTTCCGTGATCCAGCAGATGTTGGCAATTTGACCTCTGGTTCCTCTGCCTTTTCTAAAACCAGCTTGAACATCTGGAAGTTCACAGTTCACATATTGCTGAAGCCTGGCTTGGAGAATTTTGAGCATTGCTTTGCTAGCATGTGAGATGAGTGCAATTGTGCAGTAGTTTGAGCATTCTTTGGCATTGCCTTTCTTTGGGATTAGAATGAAAACTGACATTTTCCAGTCCTGTGGCCACTGCTGAGTTTTCCAAATTTGAACTTCTACCAAATATTTACTATTGCTAACACTTTGCTGGCCATCAGATGATTGATTGAAGCTGTGTAAATAAGAACAATATGTGACAGTATAGAACAGATTTCTTCGTTTTGGATGAGCTGTTCTGCACAAATATCAGGCTACATTCCATCATTGTATTAAGATTTTTTAAAGTTGCTGGTCCTTGATTTTTTTAAATGTTAATCTGCCTAATATATAATTTCATATGCGTGTGTGTGTGCTCCATTGCTTCAGTCGTCCCAACTCTGGAGAATCCATCGGGATCTCTAGGCAAGAGTACTGAATTGGGTTGCCATTTTCTCCTCCAGGGAATCTTCCCAACCCAGTGATTGAACTCTCACCTCCAGCAGCTCCTGCACTGCAGGCAGATTCTTTATTGCTGAGCCACAGGTGAAGCCCAATAGATAACCATCAGGGCCTAAGTGCCTGTTTCTCATTTTTTTCAACTGGAAGAAAAGAAATTATCCCTTATGACAGAACTGCAAGCCATGTGAATAAAATCTATTCTCCAGCCTACTTTAAAATGTTAACATGGATAATTAGACGGCAAACAAAACATAACTGAGATATGAAAGAGAAACAAAACATTTCCAGCTTAATGAACCAGAAGAAAAAAATTTTTTACACCATAATTGCTGCTATTATCTGAAATGTTGGCAGCAAGTTAATAGAAAGGGCACTCCAGACAAAGGAGGTTAATGAATGATGTTACTATTTGCACGTAGTTGAGAAGTCTGCCGCCTTGAAATAGGAAAGGGTTCAGGGATCCATTACAGCATCTATTACCCTGTATTCTGATTACTCTTTATAAGTTATCTTCCTGACTACACTGTGAGCTTTATTAAGGCAGGGAAATGTTTTTGTCATTTTTTTTCCCCCACAAAACTTGGAAAGGTACCTAGCATCCAGTAGGTATTCACTTTTTTTGAATGGATGAATTAATGAGTGAGTGAATATACTTTTTTCTTCTGCCCATGGAGTTAGGAAAACAAGACAAAAAAGGGTAAAGAGATATCTATTAATAAAAGCAAATATGGGACTCTTCCATTAATAACAATTTGATTCTGTGAGAGATGGGTATTATTAATAATTTAGAACTCATATTGATGCAGCTGGATCAGACCTGGAGGAGATCCACCTCCTAACGGACCGTGTAGACGCTACCAGAGCAGAGGCAGGCCCTCTGCAGGACCCTCTTCAAAGTGACTCACAGTTCTCCTTGAGGAACTCCTTGGGTGTGGTTTGCACTGGGGAACTTGACGGTTTCTAACCAAAGACTTGGTTCAATTAGAGAAGTCCTCCTATCTATTGCCATTTTAAATCTTCAGTGCCCTGAGAAGTTTTAGACAACAAAAAGATGACAGAAATCTAAAGCTTGCAATGATTCCATAAACACGGGTATTTTAGCTTTCTTTGTGGGGCATGGGGGATGAAGGCAGCTGATTGTCTTTCCTAAGAGAGTGAGCAATGAAAATGCTAAACCCTTCCTACCTGTTGACAGTCAGGTTATCATCCTCATGTCACTGACTTTTGACTCTCCTTATCCCCTACTCCCTAACCTAGGTGGTTTTTTTTTGTTTGTTTGTTTTTTCACATAGACCACCCTGATCACTTTCTGAGTTTTTCTGGACCCACCTTGTCTTAACATAGACTCCTCCATCCAAGCTGCAAAATTTTCCTCTGGTCTCCCAACAACATGGTTTTACTTTCATTCCCGTCCAAAGCTTGTTCTTGCCTGTTGTCACTTTTTAAAATTATGCAATTCTTTTTTCTTAACATGGTTCCTATCATTTTCTCAATTTTTATCCCTCCTGATTCATTACTGACTTTTAGTCTTCTGAGAAGTTTCCTTACCCTCTTGGACATTTACATATTTCCTGGCATTTACACAGCCAACTATTGAGCTTGTTTTTGAAGTTGAAAAGAAGGGTGATGAGAGAGATGGCACCTGGCTGACAACCCCTGCACACCTTCCCAGGGTAGCAGCAGTATGAGCCTGGCCTCTGTTCTTGCCCTTGGAAGTTCAGAAACACGGCCATGCCAATTCTTCTAGAGCTTCTCTGTCTCAAGGAAACTGAAATTCATGTTGTTGTTGTTGTTCAGTCACCTAGTCATGTCAAACTCTTTGTGACCCTATGGACTGAAGCACGCTAGGCCTCCCTGTCTCTCACCATCTCCTGAAGTTTGCCCAAGTTCATGTCCATTGCACTGGTGATGCCTTCCATCCATCTCATCCTCCAACGCCCTCTTCCTCTGCCCTCAATCTTTCCCACCATCAGGGACTTTTCCAAGAGTCGGCTGCTTCAGCTTCAGCGTCAGTCCTTCTAAGGGGTATTCAGGGTTGATTTTCCTTAAGATTGACTGGTTTGGTCTCCTGGCTGTCCAAGGGACTCTCCAGAGTGTTCGAAAGCATCAGTTCTTCAGCACTCGGCCTTCTTTGTGATCCATCTCTCGCATTCATACATGACTACTGGAAAAACCATACCTTTGACTCTACAAACCTTTGTAAGCAGAGTGATATCTCTGCTTTTCAACACACTGTCTAGGTTTGTCATAGCTTTCCTACCAAGAAGCAACTATCTTCTGATTTCATGGCTACACCATCCACAGTGATTTAAGAGCCAAGAAGAGGAAATCTGTCACCACTTCCACATTTCCCCCTTCTGTTTGCCATGCAGTAATGGGGCCCAATGCCTTGATCTTAGTTTTTTTTTAAATATTTAGTTGATCTTAGTTTTTTTAATATTTAGTTTTAAGCTGGCTCTTTCACTCTCCCCCTTCATCCTCATCAAGAGGCTTGTTAGTTCCTGTTCACGTCTGCCTTTAGAGTAGTATCATCTGCAACAACCTCAGGGTTGTTGATGTTTCTCCCACCTATCTTGATTCCAGCTTGTAACTCATCCAGCCCGGCATCTCATGATGTGCTCAGCATATAGGTTAAACAAACAGGGTGACAGCAGACATTTATAAACCCAAGTTCTTATGTCTTCATTTACAATACATTGCGGTAGTGAATACCTTCTTCAATCCCTGTAACTCATATCCAGAGCATCGTCTTTTCTGATAGTGAGGTACCTGGGAAATAGAATAATCAAACGATTACTTGGTGAACATGAAATAGAAGTTTAGAAACGGGTGTTGTTTTGGGAGAGATCTCATCCAGGCTTGGGAAGCATGATGACTCATAATTGCGTCACAACAGAAGAGTCATGTTGGATAAACATGCCCAACTCAAGGTCCTTGACTTCCTTTCCCACCCTGGGTTCACCATCACCAGTCTGAGTACAAGGTCAATCCAGACAAAGCCCAGTAGAACAGATTAGGATTTTGCTGATGAAACCATCAGGTGGTCTCCTTGAGATTGTTTCCAGGTCACTGTGAGTAGTATATTAGGTGTTTCTGGCACCCCACTCTAGTACTCTTGCTTGGAAAGTCCCATGGATGGGGGAGCCTTGTAGGCTGCAGTCCATGGAGTCTCTAGGAGTCGGACATGACTGAGCGACTTCACTTTCACTTTTCAGTTTCATGCATTGGAGAAGGAAATGGCATCCCACTCCAGTATTCTCGCCTGGAAAATCCCAGGGACGGGGGAGCCTTGTGGGCTGCCGTCTATGGGGTTGCACAGAGTCGGACACGACTGAAGCGACTTAGCAGCAGCAGCAGCAGCAGCACCTCTCAACAAAATGTTTATTCACACAACCTCTTAATTCATTTCCAGTGGTGGTCAGGTCTATTCAGGATATGTATAAATTTCATTTGTTTAATTTTTTGGAGAGCAATCTTGTTTCCCTTATTTATATTTTTTAATTGAAACCTAGTTGGTTTACAATATTATATTAGTTTCAGGTATTTGGCATAATGATTCAATATCTTTATACTTTATATAAAGGTTATACTCCCTTTAAAGATATAAAAGAATGACTATATTTCCCTGTGCTACATAATATATCCTTGTTTCTTATCTATTTTATACATAGTAGTTTGTATCTCTTAATCCCACACCCCTATCTTGCCCCTCCCCCCTTCTCTCATCCCACTGGTATCCATTAGTTTGCTTTCTATATTTGTAAGTCTGGTTTTTTTTGTTGTTGTATATATTTATTTGTTTTAAATTTTTATATTCCATGTATAAGTGAAGTGAAGTCACTCAGTCGTGTCTGACTCTTTGAGACCCCATGGACGGTAATGGGGCTACCAGGCTTCATGGTCCATGGGATTTTCCAGGCAAGAATACTGGAGTGGGCTGCCATTTCCTTAATATGTATAAAATAACATAATATTTATCTCTCTCTGTCTAACTTATTTCATAAAGATAATACTCTCTGGGTCCATCCATGTTGCTGCAAATGGCAGAACTTCATCCCTTTTTAGGATTGAGTAGTATTCCACTGTGCACATGTATGTGTATATATCACATCTCCTTTGTCCATTCATCTGTTCTGTTGATGGACACCTGGGTTGCTACCATATACTGGATATGATACATAATACTGGTATAAACTTCCATATATTGATTGTTGTAAATAATACTGCTACTGGGGTGCATGCATATTTTCAAGTTGATTTTTTTGGTCTTCTTCAGATATATATCCAACAGTGGAATGGCTGGATCATCTAGTAGTTCTATTTTTAGTTTGTTTTAGGAGATCTCATGCTGTTTTCCACAGTGGGAATTTCAAACCCAGGTCTCCTGCATTACAGGCAAATTCTTTACCATCTGAGCCACCAGGGAAGCCTCACTTTCCACAGTGTGCCAATTTACATTCCCACCAACAGTGTACAAGGGTTCCCATTTCTCCACATCCTCCCCAACATTTGCTATTCATAGACTTTTTGATGTTAGCCATTCTGGCAGATGTGAGGTAATATATCACTGTGATTTTGATTTCCTTTTCTCTAATAATTAGCGATGCTGAGCATCTTTCCAAGTGCCCATTAGCCATCTGTATGTCTTCTTTGGAAAAATGTTTACTCAGGTCTTCTGCTCACTTTTTAATGGGATTGCTTGTTTATTATTTCCCTTATTTTAATTTCTTGGACAATATCTTGTTCTCACCTCCATGGATTACTATGTACCAATTTCACTCTTCTGTAATTCTAACAGAACATTTATAGTAGCCATTGTTTTCCTCATATAACATATGCACTGTGAAATGATGGCAAGGAATGCGAGAGGGAAAGCACAACAAAGAGAGAACATTCTGAAGAGCTGTTTGTTGAGGCCAGCAGCTCATTCTTTGAATGCTGGGAAGATAGTGTGGTTTGGGGGAAGAGCAGGGTGACCTGCATTGGAATCCTGTCTCTAACACTCATGACCTATGAGACTGTGAGTGTTACTTGATCTTTCTAAACCTGTGCTACTCTAAGTGTGATCTCAAGGAGATAAGGAGCTAGTGCCAGAAGATAGAATCATCTCTGTCACTAAGCACACTGACTTTTTCTTTCAAAGGGAAACTTTCTCAGTGGAGGAAGCTGTGCATTAATTTACATTCTGGTCCGGGCTCCTTATCAATAAAAATGGAAAACAGCACCAACTTTATGGGAATAAAATTAATGATGATACATGATCCATGCCTGGAATGCTAGGTGTACTGTAAATAACGGTTTGTTATTTTATTATTATTGTTGCATAATTTAGCACTAGCAACAAACTTTTGCAGCAAGTATAACCCAGCAACAACCTCACAAACAAAAGAGAAGCAAGAGCTGAGGATTTTATATCCTGCCATTCACTTCATTATTGTAAGCCTTACCTCTCTAGGAATCTATTTTCTCATCTGTGGAGTAATAGTAGTGCCTACTTCTTAGAGCTGTTATAAGAACTAAATTACATGTGCCATGTAAAACACTGAGAACTATGCCAAACACATGGTAGGTATTCAATAAACATTAGTTTCCTTTCCTTCCTTCATTTCCACCAGCTTTGAGGATACTTTTAAGAATATTGGCATAACATTTAGAGGAAACTGTAGCCATATACAAAAATTTCCTAAAGGTAACAATAACTCCAGAACTCTAGAAAACAATTAAAGATAGGACCCCACTGGTAGAAATAAGAATACTACATTACAATATTTTCTTTAAATTACTTCTGTGAAAAGCAGAAAAATTTGAACTCTGGCTCAATCCCGTCACCAGTCATTTTGGAAGCAGTGAGACTTGTGCCTGGTTGCTCAGTCATGTCTGACTCTTAGCTACCCCATGGACTGTAGCCCACCAGGCTCCTCTATCCATGGGGATTCTCCAGGCAAGAATACTGGAGTGGGTTGCCATGCCCTCCTCCAGGGGATCTTCCCAACCTGGGGATCAAACCCAGGTCTGCCCACATTGTAGGCAGATTCTTTACCATCTGAGCCACCAGGGAAGCCCAATGTCTCCTAAAGAGCTCTCTTTTGAATCATGGGCTTGGACTTCCGTGGCGGTCCAGTGATTAAGACTCCACTGGACAATACAGAGGACACAAGTTCAATCCCTGGTCTGGGAATGAAGATCCACATGCTGTCAGGTGTGGTTGAAATATAAAATTCAATTTTTGAGTTATACTTTTGAACCACAGGCTTTCCTTCCTGACAGAGCTGTTCTTTTCTCTGCATGATCCCCAAAGTGATAGATCCTTCCCAACTCCTCAAAGGTCTCTCACATCCCCTATGCCTTCTTGCTATTGAGTATGGGGTCATTGAAAAAGTCAAATGACTACTCTATTATATAATATTACTATCAATTACATACTAACAATTGTGGTCTGTTAATATAAATGTATAGAAGGTACATTTTATAACAGTTAAATGTATAGGGAATCTAAGCAGTTCAGCTTCAGAATTTATTGCTTCAGTAGTGTTTCATGCCATAAAGAGAAGTGGTATTTGTGTTTTATTTTTTATGTGGCTAGGTTTCAGTTATTGGAAGCCAAATGAATGAATAAGCTGTTGCCATAATACAACATGAAAAGCTCTTTGCATTGAGAATATGTCTCACCACTTTTATCCAGTCACCTCCTTCTTTTGCTTAATTTTATTATTTGTGATCTTTTAGGAGAAAGACAAAATTGATGTTTGAATATATAACTAGGATGGATTCTTGAATAAGATTCAGATTTGCTACCCTTTGTGATTACACATAATCCTTTTAAAATAATGCTCCCAAGCCAGAAACATCCAAGCTACAGGGTTTTGCAAAGGTTATCAATATTTTATTGCTCCTATGGCTCTGTCACTTCCCAACTGAGTAACTTTGGGCTACTTAACCATGCCATGCCTCAGTTTCCTCATCTGCAAAATGCAAAAAGACAATAGTTTTAACTTCTAGGGTTATTGTGAAAATTAAATGATTTAAAGAGTATTAAAAACTACATACCTTCTCTAAAGTTTTATTCACTGCTTGTCTCCAGCGTGTACTAGATACTTGATGAATATTTGTTAAATGCATGACTGAGTAAATGATATTTCTTTTAGTCTGTATGTTTAATTCAGCTTCCCCACCCATCCACTCACCCACAGTATCCGTAACTTCTTTCTGGAAATTATTGCCTTTCTCAACTAAGCTGAAGAAGATCTGGAAAAAGGATTTGACCATACCTGGGTCATACTTTTGAAGCAGGATATACCTACCACCATTCTCTAGTGGTTTCCCCATTGCTATCACATGCTCAAACCTGAGGCCTTTATTGGAGAGAGGCATAAGAGAACATAGGCAGTCTCCAGTATATTGAAATGAGTTAACATGGCATTGCTAATTATTGTTTAATTCATTGGTAAGTTCTGAAAGATCATCAAAAATTGTAAATTGTAAATCAGTCTCTCTGGATCAAGAGACTGGTCGTTTATTTTTTTATTTTTATTTTTTTTTTAATATGGAACACTTCACGAATTTGTGTGTCATCCTTGTGCAGGGGCCATGCTAATCTTCTCTGTATTGTTCCAATTTTAGTATATGTGCTGCCAAAGCAAGCACTGGTCATTTATTTTAAGAAAACCTATATAATATCCTCAGTGATAAAAACAAAGAAACCTAAAAGTCAGGGTAAGTGTAACACATGGAGCTCTGCTAAGTCCCTAAGTAGTCCCAAGAGGATGGTCATTCAGTTTTATAAAAAATCCTGAAGTCCTCCATTTTGCCATCCGTAGAACATCTGTTCCTAAATACAGGGGCACCAGCACATGAATGAACAAATGACTAATATGTCCTCATCTGACCAGAGCCCCCTCAGTCATCAAGCCAACCCAAAAGTAACAGAAGGCACTGTCCTGAATTTCCCTAAGAACCAACAGCACCCAGAATTGTTAAACCAGGACAATAAAATCCCCAAGTATTAGCATCCATTCTCCAACCACATTGCTGAGCGGCTTAGAGCCAAAGACAGGAAGAAGCAATGCCTGTCAGCTGTTTCACAGAAAGGCTCCAAAGTGATCTCTTTCATATTGCTGGAGAAGATCCATCACCCTTCTAGCGGCATGAGAAAGACCTCCAAACAGGCGAGCACTGTTACACAATGCTCGTTACACTGTTACACCACTACCACTTCAGCTGTCACAGGGCAGAAAAGAAAATCCGTGTAACTGGAAGATGTGGAACAAAGATTAAGGTAATATAAGATTCTGGTTGTTTTATCCAATAAGCAGGATTTCAAATTTGGGCTTCTACATATAGAAACTATGTGCATCTAGAGCCTTAAAATTCATACAAATTCCTCTAAAATAACCACTGATGAGATCATCTGTAAAAATGTGGAATCTGGGTTAGATGACCTCTATAGCCCCTTTCAGCTCCTTATAGCCCCTGTGAGTCTCACTATCTCTGCGTTCTAATAACATGGGTTTGCTTTTTTGCTTATTAAGTATTTAGAAAAATAAAAACTACAAAAGTCAAAAATTAGCAAATATTATGTGACTGGGTGGAACTGGGCAGCAGAGGATGAGATGATTAGATGGCATCATCAACTCAACAGACATGAATGCATATACATAATTTTATTTATTTATTTTTAAATTTTTATTTTTACTTTATTTTACTTTACAATACTGTACTGGTTTTGCCATACATTGACATGAATCCACCATGGGTGTACATGCGTTCCCAAACATGAACCCCCCTCCCACCTCCCTCCCCTCTAATTTTATTTAATTAGAAGCAGAAGAACCTCTTTACATGGTGCTTTTATACACTTAAACTCCAAAGTGCATGTGTGCTCAGTTGAGTCCAACTCTGCAACCTCATGGACTGTAGCCCACCAGGCTCCTCTGTCCGTGGGATTTCCTATGCAAGAATACTGAGGTGGATTGCCATGCCCTCTTCCAGGGGATCTTCCCCACCCAGGGATCGAACCCATGTCCCCTCTGGTTCCTGCATTGGCAAGCAGATTTTCTTTACCACTGGACCACCTGGGAAGCCCTGGTGTTGGGAAAATTTGAAGGCAACAGAACTGGGCGGCAGAAGATGAGATGATTAGATGGCATCATCAACTCAACAGACATGAATCTGAGCAAACTCTGGGAGATAGTGAAGGACAGAGGAGCCTGGCTGGCTGCAGTCCATGGGATCACAAAGAGTTGGACACGACTGAGCACACATGCACTTTGGAATTTAAAGTGGATAAGACAACAACAACTTCCAAAATTGTCATTCTGCTCAGTACTGCTAATTGAGCTTGCCAATCACCTCTACAGAACAGTAATGATTTAATTTCAATCCAAATCAATTTTATTTTGCATAAAGGAGATTTTTTTTTTCAAGATTTGCCCCAGGCCTTTAATCTGAAAGGATAATCCCCCATATTTATATAGCATTGTTAACTCTCAAAGACTGTTCTTTTCTATTATCTGTCTGGAGTGTAAGCTCCATGAGAGCATGATGGTCCAGCACACAGCAGATGTCAAATAAGTATTAGTTGAAATGAATGAATGTGATACTCACAACAACTCCGTGGGTGGACAGGGATCTCCTGGCTAAGGGTGTATCTGCCAGAGGTGGGAACTGAGGGCACAGGATCCAGGTCAGGAAACCAGCCAAAGTCACACAGGGGCCAAATGTCAATGTTGAGTGGATTCTAATTTTTTAAAAAAAAAAAAGCTGTGAAAGATGGTCATGAAACAAAAGGAGAGTACTGAATATAGAATGGATATTAGATAGCATTATGAGACTATTATTTTTCTTAGATAATAATGGTATTGTGAGTATTTAGGATAATGCCCTTATTCTTAGGAGATACAAGCAATAGCTGAGTGCCAAAGAATCAATGCTTTCAAACTGTGGTGCTGGAGGAGACTCTTGAGAGTTCCTTAGACAGCAAGGAGATCAAATCAGTCAATCCTAAAGGAAATCAACTCTGAATGTTTATTGGAGGGGCTGATTCTGAAGCTGAAGCTCCAATATTTTGGCCACCTGATGCAAAGAGTCATCACATTGGAAAAGACCCTGATGCTGGGAAAGATTGAGGGCAGAAGGAGAAGGGGATGACAGAGAATGAGATGCTTGGATGGCATCACTGACTCAATGGACATGAGTTTGAGCAAACTCTGAGAGAGAGAGCAAAGGACAGGGAAGCCTGGCGTGCTTGCAGTCCATGGGGTCGCAAAGAGTGGGACACAACTTAGAACTGAACAACGATAACAATATGTTGAGGCAGTATCGTGATATCTAAAACTAGCTTTCTAACTAACATTTTTACCAGTTCAGCAAGAAGAAAAGATACAGCAAATATTGCAAAATGTGAACATTTGGTGAATCTATGTGGAAAGCAAATGGATGTTCTTAGAAATACTCTTTCAAAATTTTCATTAAAAGTTGGGAGGGGACGGCAATGAAAGAGACCACGGGGGGAAATTGTAGATGTGACTATATGAAAACTTTCATCCTCTCTAGCTGTGGTTTATTTGGGTGGTAGGACTTTATTGGACTCTTTCCCTTTATATTTTCCTAAATTTTTCATATGAGTAGATATTTTATTTGTAATAAAATTATTAAAATTTAAATAATGTAGCAACTACAGGATGAATCTCCAATACCTTTCTAATCTATGGCCATACCACCCTGAATGTGCCCGATCTCATCTGATCTCAGAAGCTAAGCAGGGTTTGGCCTGATTAGTACTCGGATGGGAGACCTTTCTAGAATCACAGTGTAGCAGATTGTATCTTCCAAAGATGGCTCTATTTATATATTTTTCCCATCCTACATGCATGTCTTACAACCTCCTATATGAGATAAGATCTCTGTCTCAAGCTTATGAACCTGAACCTCAACAGGGACTTGTGGCTGCCCAAAGCACTGGAGTCTGGCAGACCATCACTAAACATGTGACTCTGAAGCCCAGCCCATGTGAAAGATACACCCTCTCTTTCTCCTTCTCTCTTTAGATACTTGCCCTTGGAACTCAGTCATCACATTGTAAGGAAACCCAGCCCACATAGAGAGGCCCAGTGCAGATATCCTGGCTGACAGCCCCAGCCAGCCCCCAGCCATGAGCCAGCATCAGCCACTGTCATACGGTGAGCGTGGATGATCTCTCAGATGGTTCCAGTCTTTGAATTTTCCAGTTGATGCTCCAGATATTGTAGATCAGAAACCAGATCAGAAACCTCCATTCTGTTCCTGGTCTGAATTTTTGACCAAAGAAACAGTAAGAGGAAATAAATACACTATATAATGCATGATTATAGTGCCTCAAGGCACTATGTTTTGGGGTAACATGCAGTCGTCATAACACAGAGGGACAGTGAAATCCTCTGATGTGGAAAATGTGTTTGTTATTGATTAGAAAACAGTGCCACTGGGAGAGACGAACTGAAACACAGTGTGAAAGTGAAAGTTGCTCACTCGTGTCTGACACTTTGCGACCCCATGGACTTTTAGAGTCCGTCGAATTCTCCAGGCCAGAATCCTGGAGCGGATAGCCATTCCCTTCTCTGGGGGATCTTCCCAACCCAGGGATCAAACCAGGGTCTCCCACATGGCAGGCAGATTCTTTACCAGCTGAGCTATCAGGGAATCCTGAAATGCAGTGTAAGTTATCATTAATCTTCCCGGCTGTCCGTTAACCAGATGTATCCTCTCTTCAGAAAGTAGCATTTAAATGTTGAAAATGGATGTCTGGTTACTGCAGAGAACACCAAAAAAAAGAGCATCTTTAGAACTTGGATGACTGAGGTTGTCCCTTTTGCCTACAATGTACCACATATCAGATTATATGTTACACAAATATGCTCTTTGAAAAAAAAAACCAAACTGCATTTAAAATCCACTTTTTGATCGTCTTAGTCTTTCTTCCGTCAAAACACAGGTTTTAGTTTCATGAAGAATTCATAATTGTTTGTTTTTCCTATCACATTTCACACATTTTGCCATGTCATTATTTAAGGAAATGATCATATTGTAATACTTCCTCTTTTTAGTTCAGACAAAGAAATTGTAAACAGATCAGCAAAAAGGGAACCATAGCTTTATCTGAACACTAATATATTTAGAGAGTGAATAACATGGCCATCCAATTTCTCAGTGTCCCAGATGCATTTTACTGTACTCAAGCAAGGTGTTAGGATTGCAGTAAAAATATATATATCTCTGTATTCATATCTATCTATCTAATGAGGTAAATTTTTAATGGTGACCTGCTGCTTTCTCCAGTGCTATTTGTCATACATAGAGAGGTAAAAACAAGTTAGTGCAACAACATAGAACACTACCCGTGTTTCACAAATATGTAAAAGACCCAGGGAACAATCTTCCCATTCAGAGTGAGCTGCTTGGCTGTGCAGGAAAAAATTTTTTTTCTTCTTTTCTGTCCATCAATTCTCAATAGTTCAATAAAGCTATCTAGCCTCTGAAGAACAGCACAAGGAACTATAAAAAAAAAAAACAACAACAAAGGATCTATGGCAATCTTTTAAACTCAAATGCTTTTATTTCATTTATCATTTTAAAAATATTCATCATGATGGTGAGCCTCCTGACTTGAGTCATGGATTAAAACTTATAGGAGGGTTAAATTAGTAACCAAGAAAAGTTATCTATGTCAAAACCATGGGGTAAAACTCTTACACAATATATACTTAACTCAGAATTGCCATTTTTAGCTGTATCATCATAAAAGAAATTGTATACATGTCATTTTTCTAATTAGGAGTAACACTAACACTTCATTAGAAGTTATATATGTGTTAAAAGCCTCCTATAACTGTACTAACCTATAATCTGTTCCTTCCATTCAGGTGGCAATATTGTTTTATGTATTTGTAGGTACTTAACAGGGCTTCCCAGGGGCACTAGCGGTAAAGAACCCGCCTGCCAATGCAGATTAGACATAAGACATGCCAGTTCAATCCCTGGATGGGGAAGATCCCCTGGAGAAGAGAATGGCTACCCACTCCGGTATTCTTGCCTGGAGAATCCGATGGACAGAGGAGCCTGAAGGGCTCCAGTTTGTAGGGTTGCACAGAACTGGACGACTGAAGTGACTTAGCACAGCACAGCACAGGTACTTAATAGGACTTCCCAGGTGGCGCTAGTGGTAAAGAGCTTGCCTGCCAAAGCAGGAGACTTTAGAGATGCAGGTTCGACCCCTGGGTCAGGAAGATCCCCTGGAGGAGGGCATGGTAACCTACTCCAATATTCTTTCTTGGAGAATCCCATGGACAGAAGAGCCTGGCGGGCTACAGTCCATGGGGTCACAAAGAGTCAGACACAGCTAAAGCAACTTAGCACAGCACAGCACAGCACAGGTACTTAGTAAAACCTTTCTAAATGAATAAATGCAAATATTCTACTTTCCTACAGTGTGACATTAAATCTTAATCTCCTTTGTTCTATTCCATCCTCTACCACTTCCATCCCATAAAAAGTGGCACAGCTGCTATGTAAACTGCTCATGTTTAAGTGAGTTTCTTCAGCAGCTTTCTATATACTCACAGGCAGGTTCTGCTTCTCTTTTCCAGACCCTCAAGGAATCTTTTCAGGATGTGTCCCTTCCTTTCTACTAAACTGACTTACTCCCTCTTGCTAACTCTGCTCCGGAGAAGGCAATGGCACCCCACTCCAGTACTCTTGCCTGGAAAATCCCATGGACAGAGGGGCCTGGTAGGCTGCAGTCCATGGGGTCGCTACTAGTCGGACACAACTGAGCGACTTCACTTTCACTTTTCACTTTCATGCATTGGGGAAGGAAATGGCAACCCACTCCAGTGTTCTTGCCTGGAGAATCCCAGGGACGGGGAAGCCTGGTGGGCTGCCCCACCATGGGCAGACATGACTGAAGCGACTTAGTAGCAGCAGCAGCAGCTAACTCTGCTCATAGTCTCTTTGCTTCACACTCAAATTTCACCCATCAGCCTGATCCCTCTGATGGGTGAATGATAACTTCAGGCTCTCTTCCTGGGTGCTCTCTCTGGAGTCCTCATCCCACAGCCTGTTTCACTGCTCCAGCCAGTCCCAGCCTGGGAGGGAAACTCAGGCTGCTTGAACAACATGGTAGGGGTGATCTGACTACTTGACCATTGGCTCCAAGCTTGACCAGTCTGGTCAGTCAAGTGTCTTCTTCACCACTCCCCTCACTACCCAATTAAAGGAAAAGATTCTCTTACAAAGGCAGAGGTATAAAGTAGCACCTCAAAGGCACAGGAGCTTAGTTTAGTGTCTAACACTGTACTTTGCATAAACATTGTCACGGCAGGTTCTGGTAGTGATAATCCTTGTCGCCTGTATCTTTCTAATCTTAGGCAAATCTAAACTTCTCTTTAGGGAAACACGCATAATTTCCTTCTCCAGTTACTTCATAGGGCAGTTAAGGTGGGGCAAGAAGCCACAAAGCCCTGTTTAACAAATTAAAGCAGTGTTCATATTATAGGCTTGGGCTTTCATAATAGAAGGGAGGCTGCTGACTCATGGTGCTCAGGTCAGACTTCCTGCCACCGGCTGGGTGTTCACATACGGTGAATTCAGATAAATGGCTTGGGCTTTGCGCCCATCATCACTGGGCCCTGGTGACCCAATAACAGGAAGATGACTGGTGAGGCTGTATAATTGCTTTTCATCTGTGTTCAGTGAATGGCACCATCACCTCTCAAGTTACCCAAGCTAGAAATCTGGTTGTCATCCTGAATTCTTGCTCTGTCTCACAACTCACAACTGATTTGTTTACAGAGTCCTGAAGATTTAACTTCCTAACTATCCTTCAAATGTACTCCCTTTCTGTGTTAATACCTCTGGCCATTGATTTAGAGTCCTCATCATTTGTCATCAGATCTGCTGCAATTAGAAACAAGTGGTCTCCTTGGGTCTGGCCTCACCAATTCTAAACTGATATCTCTGGCACAGCGATCTTCCTAAACTACTGACATGATCGGGTTTCATAGCTCTCTCCACTGAGCTTAAAAATCTTTCAACGACACCTTGTTGCTTTAGGCTGAAGTTCAAAGACCCTATCATGGCAAACCATCCCCTGCCTCTTGGCTATATTTCCACAGGCCCTTCATTCCAGCTATATACATCTCATTTCAGTTTCACCATCATCTCTGTCTTTAAACTTTCATTGCTGTTTTGTGCCATCCCCTCATCCTGAAGTGATCCTTCACTGATTACCTCCCCTACCATTGCCTTGGCATTCATCTATTCACGAAATGCTTACTGAGGCTGACTGTGCCTAATACTTTTAGGTGCTGAGCATCAATGACTAATACAGACAAAACTTCCTGACTTACAGAATTTACGTTATAGTGGTGGTGACAGTGGTGGTGGGAGAGGACAGACAATGAACAAAATAAATAAATTATATCACAGACTAGGAGGGTTAAGTGCTATGGAAAAATATTAAGCAGGGAAGAAGGATGGGGTGGGGATGCCAGAGCAGGGGTGGAGGTCAGGCCACAGCAATTTTAAATGGAGTGGTCAGGGAAGGCCTCACTGAGAAGGGACATTTGAGCAGAGCCTTAACGAAATGAAGGAGCAAGCCATGTGAGTATCTGGGGGAAAAGTATTAAGGGAAAAGTGAAGAGCAGGGGCAAAGATCCTGAGGTCGAGGCAGCCCTCAAAAATGGGAACTGGAAGGAGACCACTGTGGTCTGAGGAGAGTGAGCATGGGGGAGAAGAGTAAAGGTCAAAGGGAGAAAGGTAAGGGGAGACCTTGTAGACCACTGCAAAGCTTTTAAAAAATATTTACTTGGCTGTGTTGGGTCTTAGCTGTGGCATGCAGAATCTTCCTTGCGTCATGCAGGATCTTTCGTTGCAGCACATGGATCCTTTAATTGTGGTGCATAGGCTCAGTAATTGCAGCTTGCAGGCTTAGCTGCTCCTCGGCTTGTGGGATCTTAGTTCCCCAACCAGGAATCGAACCCACATCCCCTATATTGCCCAGCAGATTCTCAACACTTGGATTGCCAGGGAAGTCCCCATTGCATTCTAAGGGAGATGAGGAGCTTATTGGAGGGTTTGAATTGGGAAGTTACACAATGGAAGGATCTCTCTGGCTGCTGAATTGAGAATAGGTTGTAGGAAGACAAGGGTGGAAGCAAGAGATTCTGCTAATGGCTTGAGCCAGGGTGGGGACAGTGGAGGCCATGAGACAGGGTTGAATTCTACATCTAGCTTAAAGATAGGTCTGATGGAGTTTGCTGACGGATTGGATGTGGGATAAGAGAGAGAAAGAAAGGGCACAAGGATGTCATCAAAGTTTTTAGTCTGATCAACTCTAAGGAAGCAGTTGCCATTAACTGAGATAGGGCATACTTGGAGGAGCAGGTCTGGGGCAAAGATTAGGAGTTCTGGTTTGGATTTGAAACATCTGAACTTCTTCTGAGTTTCTTCTCCTAAAAGCCTCCCCAGTTCTCTCTCTTCACCTAGAGTATGCACATTGGTTTTCCCCTAAACTGGTTTCTATTGCTCTCAGAGCCCTTAGTACACAAAGCAGCCCTTTTAACACAAAAAGTCTCCATTAAGCATGTATTGACTCAGATTAAAAAACAACCCAATAACTTCTGTTCTGGCTGTGAAGGAGTAATTGATATGGAACTTGCCCTTCCGGTATAAACAACTAGAAAAGGGGACAAAATCAATGAAACAACTATTCAGATATTGGGACAATAGGGAGTGAAGAATGTGCCCTCGGAGATGAGGGAAACAAATAATTGAGCCCCATAATCACTCTAGCTATTAAACTGCTGCTCAGGGGTTGGGAACCCAGTCAAAACCCATGAGATCTTGTTGAATTAAAGAGACAAAGACTGGAGTTGTTGGAGGCTGAAGGGGGAGTGTGGTGAGGGCGGCGGCGGGGGGGTAGTATTAAAGAGACACTATATAAAGAAAGTGTTTCACAAATATCATATGATATTGCTCATATGTGGAATATTTAAAAAATGATACAAAGGAACTTATTTATAGAACAGAAATAGACTCACAGACATAGAAAGGAAACTTATGGTTATCAAAGGGGAAAGGTGGTGGGGAGGGATAAACTGGGAATTTGGAATTGACATATACACACTACTATATTTAAAATAAACAACAAGGACTTACTATATATTACAGGGAACTCTGCTCAATATTCTATAAGAACCTAAGTGGGAAAAGAATTTGAAAAGGAATAGACATATGTATTTGTATAACTGAATCGCTTTGCTGTAAACCTGAAACTAACACATTATAAATCAACTACAGCCCAATATGAAATATTAAAAATTAAAAAAATAATGAAGTGCTTCAAAAATCTGCATGGGGACTCCCTTGAGACTTTGTGTAACTACTAATCTGGGCACATTTTGGATGAAACCCTGAAGGCCTAGCAAAGAACAGCTGATGGGAATCTCTAAGCTAAGCAATCCCCAAAGCTAACACAGGACTGAGAGACTTGAGTTCTTACTGTGCAGAGTGAAAAGTGCTTGTTGAACGCTTGGTGTACTGAGTAAAGACCTCAGAAGGGTCATGCCTTAGTATCAACAGAAGAGCTAAACTAAGCCTAAAGTAAAGGCTGTAAAATAAAGCTGTAATTCAAAAAGATCAGCCTGATCTGCAAGTAACTTAATTGCCCCAAGAAAACAGACTGTAACTCTCTTTAAAGGAAGACAAGAAAATCCCATCACTCAACAACAGAACATTTACAATGTCAGGAATTTAAAATGGCACCAAAACTATGAAATATTTACAGATATATCCAATGTGTGTTGGAATCAGCTCACACAACAGCTCATTCTCCCATCTCTTCAGAACTCCATGTTGGGTGAGGTCACATTGAGAGCTTGAAGCTGATCATGGTTTGAGTATTCACACCACAGAACCTTGCAAACAAAACACATTAGGGCTCTGTGACCTCCCAACTTGCTGGAAGAGTTGGCTCACCAGCACTCTGCTGTATAAACATAAAATATGGGATTACCTCTGAAGCAAAACACTGCTGAAAGAAGTTAAAGGAGATCTAAATAAACGAAAAGATATCATTTGTTCTTCAATTAGAAGACTCAACAGTAACATGTCAATTTGTCCAAATTACAGAGTCAATGGGATCCTAATTAAAATCCCAACAGACAAACTTATACTAAAATTTATGAGGAAAGGCAAAATCTTAGAATTAACCAAAAGTTGAAATATAAATAAGTTGGAAGACTTATATTCCATGATTTTAATATTTACTATAAAGTTATATTCATTAAGACATTATGGTATTGGTATATTAATATAATGATATACTGACCAATGAAACAGAATACAGCCTGGAAATTCACACATACACACACACATATAAATATATATATATAGCTAATTGTTTTCTTGGCATTAGATATTCTATTACTGCTTTATTGAAATTTCATAGTGGTTGTTTTGAGCATTTGTTAATACTTACATATAAAAAACTGTGTTTCATGGCACAGAAATTTGGACTTTAGCCACCCATCTGTTCTGTGCTGGAATAATCTCAGAACTGTTCTCTAACATAAAATGTGCTTTCCTTATGAATACTCCCTTGGCCCTTCTTTGCACATTGGGCTTTTATTCAGTCAAGTGACCTATCTTTAATTAAAGCATGTTCTTAATCAGCAACATAAAATGGCTCTCATTCATTTAAACAATATTTAGTGAGCAACTACTATATGCCAGGCTCTTCAGATATGGTTTGGGAGTATAACGGCATGACTACATATCAAAAGTTTGGTTACAAAAATAATATGTATGAATGATGGTCTGAGAAATAGTCAACTCATTTTCCTACTTAATCTAAAATTGTTCTTTCATTTAAGCCAGACTTTCAAATTGATATATGCCTTTGCCCCTTCACAGTGAGTCATGGGCTAGCATTGTGTTCTATGTCCTAAGCCAAATAGTGTTATAAGAAATAATCATAGTTTAGTTAGGGTCATTGGATTCCATGGAGCATACACCCACTGAAATTTCCTCAAAACTACATTAAAGTAATGTGGCTCTTTGGCTGACCCTAAGTCAGGCTATTAGGAAAGTTCCCATCTTTATTTTCATGGGCATGATAATAATAGGGCCTGAATATCTGAGTTTATTCTAGTGAACATTTGTTAGTTGCACCTCAAAAAACCTACATAACACATGTAGTTTTATAATGAAAATATCCCACAAAGCAAGCATCTACTATTTTGCCTGGAGGCTGAGATGGTAAAGAATCTGCCTGCCAATGCAGGAGACCTGGGTTCAATCCCTGGGTGGGGAAGAGCCCCTGGAGAAGGGAATGGCTACCCACTCCAGTATTCTTGCCTGGAGAAATTTTGACAACTTAGATAAATATTGCACAGTTTCCCCAAAAACACATTTCACCCAATAAAAATCATTTAAATACTCTGTAATTATTAAAAAAAATTGAATGCATAATATAGAAACTTCTAGAGCTTCTTAACTGGTCTTCTTGATTCTGATCCTGCTTGTCTCTGCTCTGCTTCCTACACAGTAGCCTGAGAGATATTCTCAAAGGAAAAATCTCATCACACCGACTTGCACTTAAAACCAACCAGTGTCTTCCCACTGCTCTTAAAACCCAAATTCCTATTTTTTGTGGGACACACGGTCTATGTCAATTATTCGTCTATTGCCTCTCAGGTCTAAACTCATCCTTTTATTCTGAATTTGTTTTTCTGGATCTGAGGGTCTAAAACTTCTATTTTTGTTTTTGACAGCTTTTTTCTTTTTTAGTACCTTGCCAATAGGGTGGTAGAGTGAGACTGTAAATTCAGAGGAGGAAGAAGGGAGCTATTCCTCACTGCCTCCTGTCTGCTTCCTTTTTCTGAACACATCACCTTTTCATTCCGTCAGCGACTGCCCCTCCTCTTAGCAATAGTCAAGTCTAGTTTTCAGTTTTTCTGATGCACACAGAACCAGCCTTATCATGACCCACAGAAATACCAGCACTAGTTGGCTAGTGCCTCCTTCTTCTCTGAGTGCTGGGTCCAGGCTTGAGAGGCCCCCTCCTCTGAACTTAGAAACATTAACAGAAGCTCAGCCACACCCCCTTGTCTAAGGTCCAGAAATTCAGCTCGGAGGGGCCCCTCCTCCAAGTTTGTGAGTTCTAACAAAAGCATACTTTCCCTTTGTTCCTTCACCTCTAGGAACGTTAGCTGCTTCCTGAACCTGTAGTTTCATGATACCTTAACTCTATGTTTTTAGACTTTTCAGTTACCTAGTTAACAATTGTTTACATAGAATTCTCTCTTTTAAAATAACTGGTTTGATTTCTCTCTTTCCAGACTAAGCCCTGATCACCTAAGGTCCTAAGTGATCTGCTTCACCTAATTTACCAATCTCATCTCACACAACTCTCCTCCTCAATCCATGTTCTTCAGCTGCACCAGCCTAATTTTTATCAGAAAGCTCTTTCCTATCTCCTGGGCTTTGAGTATTTTTCTCCTCTGCTCGGAATGTTCTCCCCCTGGAATTTAATGAGGCTAAGCCCTTCTCATCTATGACTTCATTCTCATTATTTAATGAGGCTAGACCCTTGTCACCTATGACTTCATCTTCATCGAGTAGAGCTCAGATGTTACTCACGCAGAGCTGACTTCCCTGGTGACTCTATCTAAAACACTCCTGAGCACTTTCTCCCATTTCCTGTTTATTTCTTGGCCACACTCAACAAGATATGCAATGATCTTAGTTTTGTTTATTTACTTGTTTATTGTCTATCTTCACATCCATTCCAGAAGAGAATGTAACTTCCATGCATGCAGAGTCCTTGCTTACACTTATTGTGTTTCCTGGTACACGTTTTAACTCCATATGTACTTGCTGAGTTAATGAATGGGGTTGCAGGTGGGAAAAGAGATCTGAAGGAGAAAAGGGGCCCACTGATTTCTGCAATGCACTAGGACACGTGCTGTATGACCTGGGCCACAGAGATGCCACAAAGGATCAGACACACCTGACTCGGGCCCTGCCCTTGATGACAGACCAAGACTCCTACAGCTTGTCACTGGGAAGGCTGAGATGTCCTTGGTCCTCCACTCTCCAGCCTCCTTTCCCAATCTGGTGCCTCCTGATCTTTCTCAGGTGACTAGTGCTCTCACAGTCTCCCATTTCCTTTCAAAGGGACTCATTTTCATAAAACGATCTGAACAGACACCAAAATAAAAGTGACAGTGACATTTTAGAGCACTAACTATCCTGAAGGCATTTGTTTTTTATCTGGCAAAAATTCCTAAACCAAGAAAGCTTTAGAGCAGGGGTTCTTATTTTTTGTAACTTTTGACTATGCCGTGGTGAATGCATTTATTATTTTTAAAGGTCCATAAAAATTTGGAAGGCTGTTTTTTTAAAAAAAATAATTGCATTATCTTTATCATAAACGTAGTAGGAGTTTGTTCAAGGTAATGATGGACTGACTGAGCAAATGTATATTCCTTTTATTCCTATCCTTTTAATTTTGCTGAAGTACACTTGATTTACAACGTTGCGCCAGTCTCTGCTGTACAACAAAGTGACTCGGTTATACACATATTTACTTTCTTTTTAAAAATAAGGAGTGGAAGGACACCCTTTGTCATCTGAGACCACTGGTTGGGATACTTCCCCAGTATGCAAAACCCCATTGGACAGCCAGCCACCTCGCCTGAGAGATAGTGTGTAGGTGACCCTATTAGGGGCGGGGGACGCAGATGAAAGGTATCTGCATTTGGTTTCTCTTCTCTTTCCTTTGCTCCAGAGGAACGCAGAGGTCTGTGGCCGCCTGCCCTCGGCTCTCCCAGCTTTTCCTACAATCCCTCCAGATACTAAAACCAGAAACTCAGATGTCATCCTTGACAATTCCCTCTCCTACCTCCGCCCCGTAAAACCCATCACCAAATCTTGCTAACATCACTCCTAAAGATCTTCCAGATCTGTGGCCCCTCCCCACTGCCAGCCCTGCACCCCATGAGCTCTCCTCGCTCTTCTGTGGAGCCCCTCACCAACTCACCCAGCCGCCCCTTTCCTACCCTTTCTCTGTGTTGCAGCCAGAGAGATCTTCCCAGCCACAGACGGACCGTGTCCCTTTACCCCTCTCCCAGGAGTGGGATACCCTCCAACACTTGTTTTGTTTTAGGATGAAGACCAGATTCCCTAAAAAGCTGAGTCAGCCCCCTCTGCCCCCACATCCTCAGTGCCACCGCCTTTCTCGGCTCCAATCTCAACGGCCTTGTTTCATCCCGTATCCCCTCCTGGCTCGGGACCTTTGTGTAGGAAGGCTCTGTTTACCCACTTTACACTAATTTACTCAACTTCACTTCACAGAGCTCTCAGGCCAAGCTGATAGCCCCAACAGAGAATTTCTTCACTTCCTCAGGGAAGCCTTCCCGACATCTTGACTGGGTTGGATCCTCTCATACAGCCTTTCCTTCACAAGATTTGTCTCAATCACTATCCTACAGCTATGGGCGTGATTACCGGGTTAAGACCTGTCTCTCTGGCTGGAGAGCCTGACTTCTCTCTCCTGCCTGCCCCTCATCACTGTAACTCGTCTGCCCGGGAAGCAGAAGAGAAGACATCTTAGACTGCAGGGCTCGAAGAGAAATGATATTGCAGGTGGGACTGGGGACGTAGAGCCTGAGACAAGGTACTGGGTGTTTGTAATTTATTGAGAGGTTGTTTTTAAGAAAAGCCAGCAAGTGAGAAAAGGAGGCAAAACAGGTACGGGGAATGGAAGCTCCAAGTAAGGGTGTGTGTAAGGTAAGTACTAACTCAGGAGAAGGTTGTGGTCTCAGGTAAAGGCTGAGGGGGACTCTGGAATGTAACCTACTCTGAGGCACGGGGGGCAGTTTGTAGTCCCATTACCAGTCAGTCAGTGGCTGGAGCTGCCCGCTCCTCCTAGGGAAAAGAGCTCGTAACTTCCCAGCAGGCAGCTCTTGTCAGTCAAGGGCAGTTGTCCTGAGAAGGGGAGGAAAAGGCGTAGCCATGATGTACGTGTTAGCTGCCAGCACCCAGCGACTGGCTGGGGATCTGGGTGGGCACCACAGCTTCCACTATGGTGACAGCTCAGATCTCTTCTTTATAAAGTGTGTGTGGAAGCCACAGGGGGTGAGGGTTCAATCCCTGGTTGGGGAACTAAGATGCCACATGCCGAGCAGTGCAGCCAAAAAATAAATAAATAAAATGTGTGGGAAGAATTCAGATGATAGAAGTCAAAGGAGATTAAGTCGAGGTAGAGAAGAGTTCTCTAGATATCTTTCTCTCTCTCGTTTTATCTTTTAGACTCAGCCTAATCAAAAGCACTGTCCTAGAGTCAGACCTGAGAGTTAATGAAACAAAGAAACAAAGGACCCTTCCCACCTGTGACAGAACGACAGTCACGCTCGCCCACAGTGTCACGAGTGTGGGCATGGTGGCTGTAGTGTCCATGGTCCAGAGTGGGCAGTACAAGCAGCGCTGCCCTGTATTCTTTATCCCTGTCTCCTCCAGGTCGGATTTTCTAGTCCTAGCCCTTCTCTGAGCTACCCAGTATCTTTTCAGTATACTTGTTTTTCACTCTAACCTGCTGATTTCTGTTGCTTACAACCAAGATTCCTGATGCACACCCTCTCAGGGCTGTGCTGCAGAGCCCCCAACACCCCCACCCTCAGGACTACCGAGGCGAGGATGGGCCCGATGCCAGTGGCCTGGTCCCTGACTCCTGTCACCAGGCCCCAGCCCCAGGAGAGGGTTCCACAGCCTGCTGGCATTCTGAGGGCAGGGAGGAGGCAAGGGAAGCGCTGGGTTCTGCCTTCAGGTCAGAGCATTTATGGACTCAGAGCACAAGGAGACTTTATGGAGCAAGCCTTGGTCTGACAGAGCCAGCTTACAACACAACCCAGGGCCACCTGTGCAGAGATAGACACTGCCAACATATATGCTCTGAGGAGGGCATGTGACTCCTAAGCTCTCCCCGCCCCCCCGGCTGCTTATGACAAGCATGCCCAACTTACTGTCATCACGCCCGCCCCAGCTCGTATAAACCAGGATCCATCCCCTCGAGGACTCCAAATTCTCATTCCACTACAGACTCCTACCTACCACCTCTGCAGAGTCCCAGTGTATCTTGACCAGCCTCTCACTGCTGAGAATGAATGACTTCTCCATCAGAGGATGGGGCCATCTTATGCCTGTTTTTCTCTGAATCTGGTAGCAGTAAGAGGCAGATATCCTTTTCAGAAAGCGATATTTGTGTGCTTGATGACATCCCATCTTGTGACATCATTTCTGGCTTCTGTGCCTGGGGACATCTGAGGATCATTGCACATTTCCCAATCCCAACTGTCCCTGGAATATGTGTTCTCTGGGCTCCATCTCTGACCTTCTGTGCTTGTATACCCTTGGCTGGCTCATTCCCAGTGGTAAGAGATACTGTCAGCGAGACAGTCACTTAATACTCCCCCTACCCCCACCAACTAGTGTCAGCCTGTTTATCCTCCAAGGACCCTGACGGGCCACATTTCAGGCATTCCCACTACCTCTTCTTTTGGCAACTCCTATCCAAGCCTCTACACTATTGCCCACCATCTGTAGTCAGCCAAATGCAGGTTATGAACCAGCTGATGATGCATCACAGTTCTTTGGTTGTAAGCAAGAAAAACCAACTTCAGCGAATCAGACAAAAGGAGAAGCTTGTTGAAACACAGGTAGCTCACAGGGTAGACAGGAGACTGGGTACCCAGCCTTGAAATGGGACAGGAACCAATAGAAACTGGTCGTGTTGGACCTGAGAGTCACTGATGGGTATGCTCCAAGTGTTCGTTGCTGATGATACCTTGTTCTCTTCAAGAATCACAGTCTCATGGGAATTCCCTACCGGTCAAGCGGTTAAGACTGTACGCTGGGATCCCACAAGCCATGTGGCTCTGCAAAAAAAAAAAAAAAAACACCAGACTCAAAATCTCAGGAGAGTCTGAGTCGCCTGGCCTGCATTGTGCTCCCACCTCTTGGCTGTAGGAGAGTCCCCTAATTCACTGTCCCACCCAGAGTGCACACTGGAGAGAGGGTTAACTCCACAAACAAAAGCTGGGGTGCTATTTCCAATAAAGGGGAAACGAATGCTGGCAATTAAAAAAACAAACAACTAATGGCTACTATACGTAGTTCTGTTGCTGCATGTTCTACCAAACACATGACTAATCAACCCACCTCACCACTGCAGAAACCACCCCGAGGAGCCCTCCCTGACTCCCCAACTCAGGCTGGTTCATAACAAGATGGCTTCCACCTCAGCAGCTTTCCTATCAGGCTCCGCTAACCTGAGTTCAGGACAGGCTGCCCGGAAGTGCCTCCAGGGTGCCCTCTAGGGGCCAAGGGCTGTATACCTTCCTGAAGGACAAGAAGTCCCCTACATGTTGTTCAGTCGCTAAGTTGTGTCCGACTCTTTGCAACCGCATAGATTGCAGCATGCCCCCAGGCTTCCCTGTCCTTCACTATTTCCTGGAGTTTGCTCAAACTTACGTCCTTTGAGTTGGTGATGCTATCTAACCATCTCATCCTCTGTCGCCCTCTTCTCCTGCCCTCAGTTTTCCCCAGCATTAGGATTCTTTCCAACGAATCAGCTCTTCGCATTGGGTGGCCAAAGTATTGGAGCTTCAGCTTCAACATCAAGTCCCCTACATAGAAACCTTCAAGTTGCAAACTTTCACAGATGTGAACGTGCCCCTGTATACCAGTTGTTGGACTATACCACTGTACTTTTCAAGGTACTGTTCTCTAAGTTTAGAATGTTTTCTTTATTTTCTGTATTTGATTGTTTTTTATGTATTATTTGTGTGAAAAGTGTTACAAACCTATTACAGAACAGGACCGGGATTTCCCCTGCCACCTGGTGGGATGCTCTAACCACAGCGGCACCTTCCTCTGAACATTTCTGGAAGGCTTAGCATTGTTCTGTCCTGGGTGGATGGTCCCTAAAGTGGATCATTGGTGGAGGGTGGTGAGGCTAAATGACAGAAGGTGGGTGTGAATGGAGCAAAGAGCAGGGAAAAGGAGTATAAAGAGCACATTTGTGAGTCCAGTTTGTTCATAAATCCAACAAAGTTAGCTTGGCTTCCCAGCCAACACAATCTGCTATATAGTACTATATTGTAATAGGTTTGTAACACTTTTCACACAAATAATACATGAAAAACAATCAGTGTTCATTACAACACTGTTTACAATAGTCAAGACATGGAGGCAACCTAAATGTCCATTGACAGATGAATGGATAAAGAAAATGTGGTGTGTGTGTGTGTGTGTGTGTGTGTGTGTGTGTGTGTAATGGAATATTACTCAGCCATTAAAAAGAATGAAATAATGCTATTTGCAGCAACATGGATGGACCTGGAGATTACCATAGTAAGTGAAGTAAGTAAGCTAGGGAAAGACAAATATCATTTGTTATGGCTTATATGTGGAATTTAATGGTCTCTTTGTACTCCTTTTCCCTGCTCTTTGCTCCATTCACACCCACCCTCTGTCATTAGCCTCACCACCCTCCACCAATGACCCACTTTAGGGACCATCCATCCAGGACAGAACTATGCTAAGCCTTCCAGAAATGTTCAGAGGAAGATGCCACTGTGGTTAGAGCATCCCACCAGGTGGCAGGGGAAATTCCGGTCCTGATCCTATTCCTGTGGTGGGGAATATATGTTTATATTCACTGAGAAAGCCAAATTGTTCCCTTTTTCAACGTAAGGCCACAGGCCCATTTGAATCCATTCCACAAGTTTTTATTCAGCATTTACCACATGCCAGGTACCATGCTAGATGCTAGTGATACACGGTTGAATTGACAGGCTGGGGGGAGGGCGGGGTTGGAAGGAGACATTAATCAACTGAATGTGCACATAGAAAATTAAATTCTGACGTTTGCCATGAGGAAAAAGCACACGAAAGCTAGACTAGATCACAAAAGGACCTGTTATCTGAAGAAATGATGTCTGAGCTGCCATCTGGAGGGTGAAAGGAATTAATCAGAGGGGGAATTAACTAAGAAAGACTGTGCTTGACAGAAGGGACTGAGAAGCGAAGACGTGAAGGCAAGAGCGAACTTGTCTGATTTGGAGAATCAAAAGAAGATCTATGTGCAGATATGAGAGGGTCAGGAGGAGTGAGCACCAGATGAGGTGCTGCAGCCACTCAGCCCCCCGGGTTGTGGCAGGGGCTTGCTCTTATTACTAAAGCAAAAGTGTTCATCGTTCAGTCTTATCTGATTCTTTGTGACCCCGTGCACTGTAGCCCTCCAAGCTCCTCTGTCCATGGGATTCTCCAGGCAAGAGTTCTGGAGTGGATTGTCACTTCCTCCTCCAGGGGTTCTTCCCAACCCAGGGATCAAACCCAGGTCTCTTGCATTGCAGGCAGATTCTTTATCATCTGAGCCATCTGGGAAGCCCTTACTCCTAAGAGCAACCATAAAACATTAAATGGTTTTAAGCAGGCTGCTATGAATTGCAGGAAGTGCATTGATGGGAAGAAAGAGAATATTAAGGCTTGGCAAAGGGTGGTTTGGCTCAGGATAGAAGAAAGCGCAAGTGGAGAGATGTGGATGGATCTAAGAAGCATTTTCGACTTGGAACTGAAAGAACTTGAAAATAGATTGGAGGTGGAGAGTGTTCCCAGGATTCTGGCTTGCACACTTCTCTCCACTGCATTTACAACAAATTACCTAAATTGTAACCTCTTCAAGGTTGAGGAAGTGAATATATGCTCCCAACTCCAGGTGTCCCTGGAGAATGAATAAGCTTCTCTCTTCCACGGGCTGGCAGTTCTGCAGTTCCTAACTCTCCCGGGAGGTGGCAGCACACGAAAACATAACCGATCACAGTTCCCGTGCCCCGAATTTGTTTCCTGCAGCCTGCGATTTTGACTCCCTTTGGGAGTTTCCCACATTCCCAGTTCCCAGAAAAGAGAGCACTCCCTAGCCTTTCCGAGCTGCCTCACTGGAGGGTGTGACTTAGCCGGGGAACTTTTCATGTGGGGGACAAGGCCTGAATTTACTCGGTGATTCTGTGGCCAGAGCTTCTATATTTTCAGCTGCAGTGGTTTTGCACAGGCGTCTCTTGTCAGCATTCCCGCCTTTCACAGAGCTCTCAGGACAAGCTGATAGCGCCAACAGAGAATTTCTTCCCCTTCCTGTTGCTCCAGGCTGGGCATCAAACACCAGGTAGTCTAAGCGAGCCCTTCTCAGTTATGTCGGGGGCGGGAGAGGGGGCGATCAGGTGGGTTTGATCCAGGAAAGGAAAACCAGAATGCAGGTAGCCAGAGAAGGAATAGCCAGGCTGAAAGGCCAGTGGGAACAGGCTGAAATTACCCCAAGGATGTATGTGACAGGACCTATTTATCAGTAAACATAACTCTTGATTCATCAAGTTAAACATAAAGCTTGATTTATCAAGCAAACATAACTGAGTTAAGAACAAGAAAGATGGGGGTTGAGTGGCAGGGGAGGAAGGACCCCGTGATGGACATAGTAAGTTGAAAGTCAGTTTAGGGGGACACATTGCCAGGAAGGACACAAGTCAGAATCCCGAAAATCTCACTCAGGGCTGGGTAGGTTCCTGTACATTAAAGGCAAAAGGTCTGTGGCTACAGGACTTCTCTCCCATTGCTCAGGTTCTTCAGCAACCCCACTAGTGCTCTCCTGTGCCAAATGCTCACCTTCGAACCCCTTTCAACCTCTTTTCTCTTGTTTCCACCCTTTCTGCTTCTACTCCTTTCTCTTCTGACTTCTTGATCTTTCGAGACTATAAAGAACTAGCGGTTCCTAATTTCAGGGAGCTCGAGCTCTCCTGATTTCATGCATGTATCCCTCAACCTCTGACTCATTTCCTGAAGTGTTATATTTCATTTTATAACATTATTGATATTATTTTTACTATATTTTATTACATTTTATTTAATGCATTTTTATTAATTTTCATTATCTTATTATACTTTAGTGTATGTTATTGGAGAAAGCAATGACACCCCACTCCAGTACTCTTGCCTGGAAAATCCCATGGATGGTGGAGCCTGGTAGGCTGCAGTCCATGGGGTCACTAAGAGTCAGACATGATTGAGTGACTTCACTTTCACTTTTCACTTTCATGCATTGGAGAAGGAAATGGCAACCCACTCCAGTGTTCTTGCCTGGAGAATCCCAGGGATGGGGGAGCCTGGTGGGCTGCCGTCTGTGGGGTTGCACAGAGTCAGACACGACTGAAGCGACTTAGCAGCAGCAGCAGTAGTGTATATTATGTATTTTATTATTATTGTCAGTATTTTTTTTTATCTTAATGCTTTAGTCAGTTGAGTTTAACAAATACATGATGAGGAGCTACTAGGTAAATGACACATCCATCACTTAATTCAAACATGTATACTCTGGGAGGAAAACACATTTATCTGTCACTTGCTCTTTAATTTTGAATGTTGGTGCTCAGGTGAAGTGAAGTGAAGTGAAAGTGGTTCAGTCATGTCCAGCTCTGTGACCCCATGGACTATAGTCCATGGAATTCTCCAGGCCAGAATACTGGAGTGGGTAGCCTTTCCCTTCTCCAGGGGATCTTCCCAACCCAGGGATTGAACCCAGGTCTCCTGCATGGCAGACAAATTCTTTAGCAGCTGAGCCACAAGGGAAGCCCTGGTGCTCAGGAGTCACCCCTAGATCATTTTATGTAAATAGTTCCATACTTCGGCACCCTGGCCAGGGTTGCCTGATAGATTCTCCTCTGAGTCTGTTGGTGAAAGCGCCCCAGGCTTGTCTCTGGTAACTCACATGTCATATTCTATAGCCACCTTGAATAACCTACTATTCTCTATTGTCTTATTTTCTACTGCATCTTTGCTTGTTGCCTCAACTGCTCAAGATATTCCCTGACCTGTTTTCATCTGGTCAATTCTTAGCCGTTAATTAGGACTCAGGTTAGTTGTCATCTCCTCCAGGAAGCCTTCCTTGACCACCCAACAGGCACTTAGTGTGTGTCAAACTCTGTGCTAGATTCTGGGGATCCAAAGATAAATAAATTAAGAGTCCAGAACCTGAAAGCGCTCATAGTCTAGGGGTGAGTATTATGGGAACACTGGAAAAAACACCCAGCTCAGGGAGGGTGGAAGGATCCCAGAGAATGTGACATTTCAATAGAGTTAGGCAAGAGAGGAAGCTGGGGAGGGGAGGGATGTTCCAGATCGAGAATTCCTGAGGAGAGGAGTTGTAATTGTAACACATCTGGGCAGTGGCTAGTGATTCCAAATGAGCTCGAAAGACAAAACCAGGAAGTGACAAGAAATTAGGCTTGAATCAGAAGGTCATATGACCAGATCATAAAGGGCCACACTGCAGAATTTTTCCTTCTAAGGACATTAGCTTTATGGCCAAAACATTGTGGAGCCTCTGAAGGATTTTAAACAGGGGAAGATGGGATCAAATCTGCATTTTAAAGAGATAAATGACTGAAGTGAGAAGATTATATCAGCTGGAACAAGGCAGGAGACAGGGACTCTGGTGGCCATTCAGATGTCAGATGACCCTGGCCTGAACTGAGATGGTAGTGTTGGGGCCAGATGTGGAAAAGTGAAAAAATTCAGGAGCTAGCAGGGAGCTAGAATTGTTGAAACTGACAAGAAAGCCATCTAGGTCTCTAGCTTTGGCACTTGGATGAATGGTGGGAGGGTTTGGAAAAGCAGAGAACACCACGGGGGATGAGGTTTGGGGGAAAAGTTTTTGCTTTGGGCAAATTGAGTCCAAGATTCTCTAAGATATTTGGACTGAGATATCCAGTAAGCAGCTGGCTATACAAGTCTAGAGTTGACAAAACTCATTTGAATCTTATACCCATTAAGATCAGTTCAGTCAGTTCAGTCACTCAGTCGTGTCCGACTGTTTGTGACCCCATGGACTGCAGCGCACCAGGCTTTCCTGTCTATCACCAACTCCCGGAGCTTGCTCAAACTCATCTCCACTGAGTCGGTGATGCCATCCAACCATCTCATCCTTTGTCGTCCCCTTCTCCTCCTGCCCTCAATCTTTCCCAGGATCAGGGTCTTTTCCAATGACTCAGTTCCTCACATCAGGTGGCCAAAGTATTGGAGTTTCAGCTTCAACATCAGTTCTTCCAATGAACACTCAGGACTGATCTCCTTTAGAATGGACTGGTTGGATCTCCTTGCAGTCCAAGGGTCTCTCAAGAGTCTTCTCCAACAAAGCATCAGTTCTTCAGCGCTCAGCTTTCTTTATAGTCCAACTCTCACATCCGAACATGACCACTGGAAAAACCATAGCTTTGACTAGATGGACCTTTGTTGACAAAGTAATATCTCTGCTTTTTAATATGCTGTCTAGGTTGGTCATAACTTTCCTTCCAAGGAGTAGATGTCTTTTAATAGCAAGGTTGCATTCACCATCTGCAGTGATTTTGAGCCCAAAAAAATAAAATCTGACACTGTTTCCACTGTTTCCCCATCTATTTCCCATGAAGTGATGGGACCAGATGCCATGATCTTTGTTTTCTGAATGTTGAGTTTTAAGCCAACTTTTTCACTCTCCTCTTTCACTTTAATCAGGAGGCTGTTTAATTCTTCGCTTTCTGCCATATGGGTGTTGTCATCTGCATATCTGAGGTTATTGATATTTCTCCTGGCAATCTTGATTCCAGCTTGTGCTTCATCCAGCCCAGCGTTTCTCATGATGTACTCTGCATATAAGTCAAATTTTGCAGGATGAGAAAGAATTCCGGAGAAAAGCCATAGTTATGGTTGTACAACAATGTGAATGTACTTAACACTACTGAACTTAAAAATAGTTATGATAAAAAAGAACCCCAAGGATAGTTATGATGGTTCATTTATGTGTATTTTACCACAATTGAAAAAAAAAATCCATTTGATTCACAGATAGTGATTTGGGAATCTTTAGAGCATATAGATTGGAGAAGGCAATGGCAACCCACTCCAGTACTCTTGCCTGGAAAATCCCATGGACGGAGGAGCCTGGTGGGCTGCAGTCCATGGGGTCGCTAAGAGTCGGACACAACTGAGTGACTTCACTCTCACTTTTCACTTTCATGCATTGGAGAAGGAAATGGCAACCCACTCCAGTGTTCTTGCTTGGAGAATCCCAGGGATGGGGGAGCCTAGTGGGCTGCCGTCTGTGGGGTTGCACAAAGTCAGACACAACTGAAGCGATTTAGTAGCAGCAGCAGCAGCAGCAGCAGCAGCAGGGTATATAGATAGCAACTGAAGCCGCGATCTCACCTAGAGTAGGATAGAGAGGAAGCTACCAGTTGCAGGAAGGAAAAGGAACCTGACACCGAGGGACCTGAGAAGTAGCAGCTCGAAGCATCAGAGGGAAAACTGGAGGAATGGTGTACAGATGTGAAGGAACGAGAGCAGGTCTCAGGCGCAGAAGCTATAGAGATGCTAATGGTGGTTTAGTCGCTAAGTTGTCCAATTCTTGCAACCTCGTGGACTGTAGCCTGCCAGGCTCCTCTATCCATGGGATTCTCCAGGCAAGAATTCTGGAATGGGTTACCATTTCCTTCACCAAGAGATGCTAAGGAGGGGGACTAAAAGGGATCCTGCATTTAGCAACAAAGAGCATTTGTGACCAAGGTGAAGGCAGTTTCAGGAGAGAAGTTGGGGTAGAATCCAAATTACGGTGTGGTGGGGAGTTTATGGGCAAAGGATGGTGAGAAAAGTGCATCCCGGAAGCTTGGCTGCGAAGGGAGGGGGAGAGGAGCTGGGACTGGAGACAGATACAATGCCATCAGAAGTTGCTGACAAGATCATTGACTTTGCAACTTGCTCCAATTTCATGCTCACTCAGCATCCTTCTTCATGCATCTGGATTCCAGGGCCCACACAAACATCTGGCCCACCAGACAGAGTCACTCTAACTTGAAAAATTGGCATTCTACTTGCTCCGCATCTTCTCAAGAATTTGGTTAGCTGAAGGAAGCTAACTGGATGCCAAACAACTCTGACAAAATTGAGTTTTTGGAAGTACAAAGCCCCAGATATTGAACTGCTGCAGATCCCCATGAGCCCTGGCTGCCTCTCTCCTCTTAGTCTTTTTAAGTTGAAATCTCTGTCTGAAAGGTCATCCCTAGGACAGACACAACTTGGTTTCATTCCTATGCATCCTTCTTTGAGACTCAGGCTTCACTTCAGAGAGCCTTTGCAGACCTTTCCCTCCTGTCCCAGGCTGGATAACAGTCCCCTCCTCTGTAGCCACTCCACAGGGATCCGATGCTCACGAAAGACTGCTCGCCACGCTATCTGGTGGTTGTTTGCTTGTTCTCCCCTCTGAAATGTGAACAACCAGAGAACTTCTTGTTTCTGCAGCCCCTGTTCCCAGCACATTGTAGCTGTTCAATAAATGTTTATAGAATTGATGAATGATTGGCAAAGAAAGGTTAGGTTGAAATTGCATGGTGAATAACAGGACAGGAAATTCATTCTTAAGGAGACATTGTTCATTCAGTGTTTGTCACACACCACATATGATGAGTCTGTGAAAAGATCTGGGCCCTATCCTTTCAGAATGTAGACATGGGAGCTCTCTTATCCTATCTTTCCTATTTGAAAGAGGAATGGTAGTTATATGTGGCCTCTGTGCTTTTAAAATTATTTGTTCATACTTGAGGCTGGCACATCGTGCACAGTAAATCTTTGTTGGACAGATGAATGAGCCTTTATTACAGAACTTTTAATGCGATTTCCTAGTTTTTATGTCTCCTCTAGACTGTGAGCTCCTGGAAGTCAGGGACTGTGTCTCATTCCTGTTTGTTAACAGAATCTAGCACAGAGCTTTGCACATAGTAGGTATCAAAAATGTTTATTGGCTGAAAGAATAAATGTCTGAGAAGAGAGAGAGGAACACACACACACACATGCACTCACACATGTATTATACACACATTTTTTTTTCTCCCTGGTATTATTTTTTTCCATAGGAAACCAGGTGAAAAATTCATTTCTTGTTATTGGCTCTTAATGAGCCTGAACGCTTCTGCAGGCTTCCTTGGCAGTTTGCTCTGGCAGCAGCCTTCACACTTCCATTGCATGGCTTGAGGTTCTGAAGAGTCTGGGAAGAAGCACAGGCCGGTAAGTGTGGAGGGTGGGAGTGGGCAGTGTGAACTCTCCAATGAGTGTATTCAGTTCACCAACAGGTACACAAAAAGGTGAGGGTGGAGGGGCTTCCCCATGGCTTAGTGGTAAAGAATCTTCCTGCAATGCAGGAGCCACAGGAGACACAGTTTCAATCCGTGGATCGGGAAGATCCGCTGGAGGAGGGTATGGTAACCCACTCCAGTATTCTTGCTTGGAGAATCCCCATGGACAGAGGAGCTTGGCAGGCTACAGCCCATAGGGTTACAAAGAGTTGGATATGACTGAAGGACTTAGCATGCATGCACACAAAAGGGAGTCCCTAGTAGTTATCAAGTCATCGAGGAAGTTTCCCTTCCTCTGTCCAAAAGAACTTCCCTGCCCCTATCACCCCCTCCCCCGACCCCTGATCTTTGTCTTGCCTGTAGGAGAAATGGGTTTGTTTAAGCAAGGATGAGATTCACAGGAGGGGCTGAGGGAGGAACATGTGTATTTTAATAGATTGTTTCCCTTCACTGAGGGAATGAGCTTATCAAAGAGCAGAAGCAGAGCCTCAGTGCCACAGGTGATTTCATTTCGGAGGTTCTACATGTTGCTCTGGCAGCTGTGAGACTGGCTGGCTCAGAGCAAAGATGACGGCCCCTCCACCTGCTCCAGGGTCATCTCAACACTGTGGGGCTTTGTTCTCTTTGGCGACCAACTGTATAGCCTAGAGACATGAATCTGTCCCCACCCTGGGGTCGAGCCCTGGAGGCTCATGGACTTTGCTTCAGCACATGTTGTCACTGCCTCTCAACCTTGATGAGAGCACCGAGCCGCAGTTCAAGGTCAGCCAGGGAGGGGAGTGCCCTTGGTGATGACTCTCTATTCTGGGGCTTCCGGGGTTGGTTCCAGCTCTATAAACAGAGATGGGAAAGCCTTACTCCATACTGATCTATAGCCTAATTTCTCTTGGACTAGCCCAATTGCTTTCCTCCCAGGGGGTGGTTGTCCAAAAGCATGTTCTGTTTATTCCCAAGGAAAAGAACTGGCTTCCTCTTCGGCACTTTTTCTGCTCTTCATTATTTGTAAATTCCAACTCTCCAGCCTCCAGCTAGGCAAATTGACAAGTTATTATTAGTAGCTATGTGGAAAACCTCATAGTCCGAATGTTTTCTGATAAAAGAACGGGGTCATACTTGGTTAAAAAATAACTCAGAGATACTTTGTCTTGTCCTCCCTGTTCTCTCTCCTCTGCACCCCTACCCTCTCCCAGCTCACTGCCACATCCAGTCGTTTTAGTTTTAAGACACTGCCTTCTCAGTTGACACAATGCTAACAGTGTGGGTTTTAGTTAAAGGATTATTTAGACTTTTACGTAACGTTTATATTTATCAAAGAAAAAGAAAACCCCTGAAATCAATTGCTTTGCGCCCTCTTGCCCTCGGTTCTGTTAGTGGCTTGGTTGCTATCTCAGCTCCCAAGCTGCCAGCCGGGCCACGCCGTTTCCTCTGAGAACAGTGAGATCTTAGTGTTCCAGGCTGGTGTTTCTCCCACCTAACAACCACCGCTTGCCAACCATTCTTGCCGGACCTGGAAGTGAACCACTGATCCCAAAGATTAACAAACAAAATAAGGAGCTATAGTGTCCCCGGGGATGTCTCTGCTTGACTCTACCATGGATTACTAGCCTTGTCTTGTGCTTTGCTCCAGTTCCCAGGGAAAGGAGGTGGGCAGACTCTCTAAAGCTACTGGAGGTGGGGGAGTCTGGACCAAGATGACACAGTGCTTGACCCTCAAGGGAGCTGAGGGTACAGAATGAAGCTACTGACTCCAAGCTACAGTTTTAGCTCAACTGATCGCACCCTCGTTTGCCTTTGGTTAACCAACAAACTGGGGCTTCCCAGGCGGCCCAAGTGGAAGAGAACCCACCTGCCAATGTAGGAGACATAAGAGATGTGGGTTTGATCCCTGGGTCGGGAAGATCCCTTGAAGGAGGGCATGGCGATCCACTTCAGCACTCTTGCCTGGAGATTCCCATGGGCAGAGGAGCCTGGCGGGCTACAGACCCCAGAGTCGCAGAGAGTCAGACACGATGGAAGCGACTGAGCATGCACACAACCAACAAACTGCATCTCTGTATGTTCCCTGCAGTGTCTCCATTTACAACCACAGTTCTCCAGCTTACGTGACATCAGGATCAACAAGTCCCACAAGAGAACTTGTTAAAAGTCCAGACTCTGAGTTTCTGGTCCATAGGATTGGGGTGGAACCCAAGAATTTGCATTTCTAATCAGTTCTGAGGTGATGCTGTTGGCTGAGGAACAACCCTCAGAGGACCAATGATTTAGGAGATAGGACTGGTGGCTTTTTCTTATCTCTGTGCTGGGGTGAGACCAAGGTCAGGAGAGGAGGCGATGTGGTGGCTTTGCACAGCTCAGTGCTTCTAAGTGTGCTTTTGACAGCACATCCATCTCCACTCTTCTGAGCTCCAGACGTGGGGGAGGGGTGCTGTTTGGGAAGAGGCACATCCAGGTGGACCTCAGCCAGGAAGGATTTTCTCTGGTCTTATGGTGACCCACCTGCCCACTTTCCTGGTTGGAAGCCAACTTGCAATTTGTGTTTCTAGGTTGTGCTAAGTTTACTAATGATGTTTCTCAAATGTTCACAGCATAATGAGCGTTTGAAGCTATGTTTCAGGATATCCTAATTCTACCTACCCATCCTGCCTGCTGTTCCCATGGCAGCTCATCCCTCACAAGCTGGCTGAGTATTTGGTTGTCATCTGTCCAGGCCAGTCTCCCAGCCCCACGAAGGACCCAGCTCTGGGGTTTCTGCAGCCAGTCTTGATGCACTGTGGACCCACTAGCTAGCTGCATCCCAGGAATTCTTGAGGTTCAGTCTGTCTTCTGATGTTTATTTAGAGTTGAGTTATTGGTGGTGCTAACTCAGGAAGTGGAAAAATCCCTGATGTGTGTGTCTTGTGTGTTTGGAGAAAGGGGAGAGCGGGGGAGGGGAGTAGTCTTTGTTTTCATGGCTCAGTAAATTTCCCCAAACAATCTCCACTTCCAACATTTAGCACTGAAGGAAAATCCCCAAAGTGGATTTTTAATAATCTAAAATCTTGACCAACAGGAGCAGAGGTTGAAGGGTTGATAATATATTACTGTTTTCTTATAGAGCAATTAAACCTTGATTTTTGCTGTGGGGCTTTATTTTTAGAGCATTGTCTTTGCATATGGGGTATAGTCTAATTTTTTATCCCCTCTGTAACACAGTAACTCATTGTACACATACGATATTGTACAAATCTTTTCATTATTATTAAATTTTCATATATAGGAAAGTTTAAGCAACATCTATCTTAAAATAAGTTTCTCTTACCTTGCACACTTCGGGAGTGTTTTAGAAGCCTTGCTGTTCTCCCTGATGCTAGCACAATCTTTTTTTAGATAGGCAAATTAGACTTCATTACCTTCTCCTTATCAGGAATCTTAGATCTGGGGCCATGTTTTATGAACTATGGGACCATTTGGTGACTTATCTAGAAAGACAGAGAGACACATTCTAACTATTTGCCAGTGGTCCTTGAACTAGGTTACATTTATGTTTTAATGCACCTCACCATTAGATGGTAGTATAGTAATAGGCATAGCAGTTGGGGGCAGAGGGACAATCTCTTCACCCATTTGAATACGCTCAGAGAGGTCTTGGTTGGTCTAGTAGAGCCATCAGGTCCTGGGCAGCCCCAACAGGGTAGGTCTGGGCCTGGGACCTCTGTCCTAAATAAGAATCCATGGAAAGCTACCCTGGTAACAGAACTTACTTTTAGCTCTGTTAGCTTTGGATCGAGGATAATTATCATTTAAGCCTAAGAAAACTTGATTGGAGTTGAAAGTTGTTCAGAGACTCCTTAGCAGAGCTTTCAGCTTCTCTACTTTTCTAAATTTGGATGCTATCATATATAATTTATCATTACCCTCTGATAGAGCTGTCATTTTTTCCAACATCAAATCCAATGCATGTCTTTACATTAGAATATAACTTTCAACCCCTCATGTCTCTGAGCTCCTAAACTGCTATTTTGAAAAGAAGCAAGCTTAGTGTTTGGCAGCTTCTCTCCTCGGTCACTCGTGACCTGGGGCAGAAAGAAATGGCTCTTCTCAGGTTCTATCCCTCCTCCGTTTCAGGAGTCCTCTGCCCTTTGACACTGGTGTCTTCCTGTCTTCTGCAGTGAGTTATAAGGTGTCAAGATCAGGATTCTGTGCCCAAGGGGACGAAGGAAACCAGGTTAAGGGGACTTCCAAGGAAATTTAAACATTTTTAAGAATGGCAAGTTTGGCTTAATTTCCAACATAATTGAAAGACTCTCTAATAGTATTAGAAAGCTAATGGGGCTATCCATGGCTAGTAGAGAAAGAAAACATCCAATTAGACCTAGTTTCAGGAAAGATAAAGAGTCCAAGAAGAAAACAAACCGGGAGACATGAGAAAACAGTGAATTTGATTTGTAAAGGTTTTCTTTGCTTCAGAATCAAGGCGGTAGAGAGATTTGCAAATAGGGCAGTTTACCAGGGTAGGGCTCAGTGTCCTCAGCCCCAGAAGCTGATGCTCCTTTAGGAACCTGACCTTAACCATCATTCATTCGTTAGGTCATTGCCACAGCTATTTCACTGTTGAAATTTAGGTTTTTCTCTAATGGCATGCCCTCTCCAGGGAATATTGTAATTGTCACAGCCAGGAGCTGACCCTCCACACCCCGAGCCTGGGCACTGACTGACCCCCCTGCCCCCACCATCTCCGAGTCTGGCCCATCCTCACACCATGGGAAAAGATGTCAAGCCAGATGACTGCACACCTGCCAGGGGCAGACTGCCAAGGTCCTCCTGGCCTTTCCACCTCCCAAGAAGGCTTCCACCATCCCCCATTGCTACCCAAGCCCCTCTGTTCCCTTCTAATGTGAATGGCCTTCATGATCCTCAATTCTGCAGCCTTCAAAGGTCAGAATGTTGAGCACAGCTCAGGGACCAAGAAGGCCACATTGCTTGTGGGGCCAGAGTGCACCTCTCTGCTCCTGGGCCCTGGGGAAGGCATGTGGGAGCTGAGATTCCTCCAGGCCTGAGAAGGGGGTGGCCCAGCCTGGTGGGCCACTCTGCAGCTGCTCCAACCTGCATAGCCACTGCAAAGAGCCCTCCCTCCTCTATCCCATCTGTTAGCAAATTACTTTTCCTAGAAAATAGGTGCTTCCTCAGGCCCTGAGAACTCAATTGTCCCTTCCCTTCGGCACATCTTTGCTGGCCACTCCCAAGGATATTCCTATGTGGAATGCAGGATTCACTTGCCTGCCCTCTTCTTTGTCATGGTTCTAACTGGGAGCTTTCTCTTCCAGCCATGTCATGTGAGGGCTCCAGATATAAACCATGTATAACAAGAAGATGCAGGTAACTGTTTAAAGCCACCCTTGGATGGAGAGATGGGAGAAAGCTCTAACGTGTAACACTTGCTCATTTCCATGGTATAAATATTCTCACCATGGCTGATTTCAACCTACTCATATGATATCACAGAACATGGTGACTGGGTTTCCAAAGGTGATCGCAACAGCTGTCAGAGCAGATGGAGCAGCCTTGCACACCACTGATGGCATGCATTTCCAGAACTTCCTGTCTGATCCTGTCCTAATCCTGACACTACTTCTGTGAGGTAAGAAGGGCAGATATTATTCTCATTTTTATAGATGACAACTCTTATGTGTCCACACAGGTGGTTGGTTGAATAGTATGTTCATTTTGGGCATGTATGCAACAGACCATACATGCTTTTCAAATGAAATATCTCAACACTGTTTTATACAACCCTTAAAAACCCCCATCCATGAAGGAAGAGAGAAGGATCAAGAAAATGGAGAGATGAGAATGTGTGAGGAAAGTTATGATTGACAGCGTTCCATAAGAGGTGTGGGGCTGGGAGTATTGCCTCCTACACATCAAGTTACAAGAGGAGAACCAGACTGAGACCTGCCTTGGGGAACTCCTGCGGAGGCTACAGCTGCTGCGGCCATGGGAATAGGTTGCTGTTGTTCAGTCACAAAGTTATGTCTGACTCTTTGTGACCCCATGGACTGTAGCATGCCAGGCCTCCCTGTCCGCCACTTTCTCCCAGAGTTTGCTCAAACTCATACCCAGCCATCTTGTCCTCTGTTGTCCCCTTCTTCTCCTGCCCTCAATCTTTCCCAGCATCAGGGTCTTTTCCAATGAGTCAGCTCTTCGCATCAGGTGGCCAAAGTATTGGAGCTTCAGCTTCAGCATCAGTCCTTCCAATGAATATTCAGGGTTGATTTCCTCTAGGATTGACTGGTTTGATCTCCAAGGGACTCCCAAGAGTCTTCTCCAGCACCACAATACAAAAGCATCAATTCTTTGGCACTCTCTTTATGGTCCAACTTTCACATCCATCCATGACTGCTGGAAAAAACATAGCTTTGACTATACAGACCTTTGTCAGTAAAGTGATGTCTCTGCTTTTTAATATGCTGTCTAGATTTGTCATAGCTTTCCTTCCAAGGAGCAAATGTTTTTTAATTTCGCAGTAATTTTGGAGCCCAAGAAAACAAAGTCTGTCACTGTTTCCACTTTTCCCCCATCTATTTGTCATGAAGTAATGGAACCAGATGCTGTGTTCTTCATTTTTTTGAATGTTGATTCAGCCAGCTTTTTCACTCTCCTCTTTCACCTTCATCAAGAAGCCCTTTAGTTCCTCTTTACTTTCTGCCATAAGGGTGGTGTCATCTGCATATCTGAGATTCTTGATATTTGTCCTGCCCAACTTGATTCCAGCTTGTGATTCATCCAGCCTGGCATGGGCATGGGAATAGGCAGAGAGAGAGAGAGAGGAAAAAAAAATAGGGCTTCATTTAAGAAAGAACTGCCCAAGAAACACACACACACAAAGTATAAATAAAAAAGATTTTTAAAAAAGGAAAGAACTGTCCTTTCACAAAAAGCAAGGACCAACCAACATGGGCCTCATGATAAAGAGAGCAGGCCAAAGACATTTGAAATGAGTTGACCTGAGAAGGTAAGGGGGTGAGGGGATTATCACAGGGAGAGAGAATTTGTGTGGGAGGAGCAGCAGGCAGAATGAGGCATCAAGGTGCCAACATGAGACTGAAACAAATGTCAGACCTAGGGAAGAGGGTCGTCTTCACCATCTGCCAGGCCTCAGAGAGCCTGCTAAGAGCTGTGCTGTCCCCTGACCTCTGCTCCTACCTACAGGCTAGGTGTGGGAAGGGCTGTGAAGCCCCACCTTGAAATGAATATCACAATGTTAATATTCTGGATACTTGGCCCAGACACCTAATTTCTGAAATGAAACTGTGTTTTGTGATTTAAACATCTGTCCATAGAAAGATCCAGTATCTCAGCATGAACGTAAAAATTCTGGAGTCCGCAGAGTTTAGTCTAATGGCAGGAAAGAGCTCATGGAATATATTTTGAAGGAGCAGTGGGCGAGAAAAACTTGCTTCTGGATCCCATCCCATGAGTGGTACTGATCACATGTGTGGATTTGGTGGTAAGCTGTAAGCGCCAGGCCTCTAGGGCCACTGATCCGCAGGGTTCCTGGGGGTGGGCCCTGTGGTTACAGAGCCACCTGCAAGGTGTGGGGGCCAGCCGAAGCCCACTATGAACTGTGGTAAAGGCTGAGTTAAGAAATGCATCTGTCAATAAAATGATACTTCTGCAGACAGAGTTATTGCCTGAGTCAGAATTCTGTGGGACAGTCTCACTCCCATTTGTAGTTTCCCAGCCCCTTCCGTGACTCATGAAGGGTGGGAATTGTATGCCCACCCCACCCACACATAGTCCTCTTGAGAAGCCAATACTGAAACCTACCATGCTAACCGAACTTCATCTTGGGATGTTTCACGGAGTCATAACTGTGAGAAATAGCTGTGCTTGCAGGTGGATACCGGTTCTGGTTGGAGAATTTGACCCCAGGGACACATGTCCAGCTCCTTAGAGAGAGAGAGTCTTGATAAAAAATGTTAGTGGAAAGCCGAATGAACATGCGAAATCCTTATACATCCTGCCAAGTCTGCTCCAGAAACCTTTGATTCTGTGTCTTGTCAGCAGCACAGTCTAAGGGCCAGAATTTTTGCTCTCCAGGCGATGTTTGCACTGTGTGTGTGTGTGTGTGTGTGTGTGTGTGTGTGTGTGTGGCTGTTGTGTGAGCTGCCACTGCGGCTGCCACCTCGGACTGCAGCTGGTGTTGATGGCGCAGAAGCGCTGAGTCACTGGCTGTTTGCTTGCCCTTACATCACGTTCCATTGTCCTTTCTTCCTTTCCAGGCTTTTAAGGGCTTTTTCAGTGGTTTTGTTCTGTTTTAGCCTCCAGCCTATCCCTGTTAGGAAAAAGGGGTGTAAAAATGGAGAGGCTGCAGAGGTTTCTGAACAAAGCCATCCAGAGGGATGGCCCATCCCCATGGGCTGCAGCACTCAGGGCACTCAGATCCCGCTTGGAGGCACTCAGTAGGCAGGGGAGGAGGCCAGGGTGTGTGGCTGGGCCCCAGTGAGGCCAGGGTGCCCCAGGGTGGGCTGGCTCATTTTTCTGGAGCTCTCCCTGCTGTGCTGGTTTGAACTGGAGCTGATGACTTTAACAATCTCTTTATGCATTCTGAATCCAATGTTCCTCATGCCCTGTTTTAGCACGAGTGTAACAGGTGGTGCTAATTATCTGTGTGACATAAATTCTTGGAGAGCTGGCCTCTGGAGAGTGCTAGAGAATTTGTTTAAATGACCATTTTGACCCAACAAGCTTGTCACTTTATTAAAATTTTTTTGGTTGTAAAAATACCTATTTATCATGGAAAAATTGGGGGAAACCCAGAAAAGTATAATGGATGAAATAAAAATTGTCCATCACCCATCACCCAGGAATGAACACATTTTGATGTATATTTTCCCAATATTTTTTTCTATATATCAATTAATATGCACACAAAGTTTACATAATTGGGCCCACATTGCACATCTTACTTGAACTGAAAAATACTCTGTGCATATGCTCTTATATCCTTGAATCACGTTCTGGAAGCGCCACAAACTAGTTGCAGCCTGAATAAAGAGATGTAGCTCCATTTCATCCACTGTCATTTCATTTTTTATTTCTAGAATGTTTCTCTTGCCAAGATAACCTCATCCAGAGGTCCCATCCTTCCCTCCCACGTTCACAAGGTCTGTAAAGCATTTTCTCAGGTAACCATCTCACACCATCTCTTCTTCTTTTGCCTTCTGAGGACCCTTAACCTGCATCTCTATCTTGGTCAAAGGTTCTCAAACTTGAAGGCACCATCAAAATCACCTGGAAGGCTCAAAAAAGAGCACTGGGCTTCAGCACCAGAATTTCAGGTTGGTAGGGATGGCTGGGGGCTGGGAGGATCCTGGGGTATGTGGCCTCTGTTGGTTCACCACTGAGCTGGATGATATGGGAAGATGGAGGGACAGTTTGATTACTCCAAGCCCTCTCCCGTCATTCCTTGGCTTCTTGTCCTTTTCCCTTTGAGCCTTCATCTTGCTTCCAATGCCTTGCTTTATTTCGTATCTATATTTTTGGCTGTGTTGGGTCTACATTGCTGCATGCAGGCTTTCTCTAGTTGTGGCGAGCAGGGGCTACTTTGCAGTTGCGGTACATGAGCTGTACTTGCGGTACATGAGCTGTACTTGCATGGGCTCTGTAACTGTGGCCCACGGGCTTAGTTGCCTGCAGCAAGTGGAATCTTCCCAGACCAGGAATCAAACCCCTGTCCCCTGCATTTGCAGGCTGACTTCTACCCACTGTACCAGCAGGGAAGTCCCCAAAGCCTTGGTTTTAACTTGTGTTGATCCCTCGTGTGTCACGTGTGCCTACAGAGGACAGAGCTACTTTCTTAAGGGAGGATTGGAACTGAAGGCTTTGGAGAGGCCCCTCAGTACCTGAGAGTGGTGCATCACATTCTCCTAAAGAGCTGGCTCAACAGGAAATGCACAAATGCCCAGACTGCTTGTCCAAGGAAATGACACATTATCCTCTTCCCAACATCTGGTAATTCCTGAAAGACAGTCAGGCCCTGATAATACTGTTGGCTCACTAGCTGCCTCTGTCTTCTTTCCCGAGGGGAGGTGGGGGCAGGCAACCAAGGAGGAGAGAGTCTATTTTTAGTGTCAGCCTGAGAGGATGCCTTGAGGAGGGGGCGAAGGGTCAGCGGCACCGCTGTTCTGTTCGCTGAGCCAGGAATGCAGGCTTCCTTCCTGTCCAGCCCTGAGCAACAGTCTCTTTCTGCAGTTTTAAATCTTGCAAGGAGAACTGAAGAGATTTAAACAGGCCATGCCCATCCAGAATGGCTGGACGGGAGGGCAGATGAACTGTTGGTGCAGGGAGAGAAGATTGGCAGGACACTGGGGGTTGGGGTTCCAGCAAAGGGGAGCAGAGCTGTGCCCCATCAGGAGGCTGTCACACTGTACCAGGGTGGCTCAGAGGGGCTCAGAAGCTTCCGGGTCCTCCTCAGCTGGGAAATGCACACATTCTTTCAGCCCCAAGTCATCCTCTGGAAGCAAAATGCAACATACAGGACCGACCGGGAGAGGTGTGAGAGGGATGCCTGGTTTCCCCTGGTAATTAATTTCACACAGGTAAAAAAAGCAGGAGTCAAGCTTTGAACTCAGTCAGAGAGCTGAGGGATGGGGGGTCTCCAGCCTGACCCCTACTCAGCATCTAGGCCGATGGCACAACCTCTAGTGGAGGCCTGAGAGGAGCTGTTAAATTAGCACAGGACTGGGGAGGGGGTGGCGATGGTGGGGAGGGCACCTCTGCCTCTGGAGCTGAGGGCATTGGTTGTGCCAGCTTTGTTTTGTTCCAGCCAGGGCACTCTGGGGAAGGCATCCTGGGAATTCGGCCGGCAAACAGAAAGGGCATTTCCTTGTGTGGGTTTCCTGTTTAGGTCTGTGTAGAAACCCGAAGGATTGCTTGGCCTCATAAATCCTCCAGACGTTACTGATGTAGATGCTCTGGCCAGACGCCGTGGGAAAAGTGCACAAAAATAGACGAAGGGAGGAAAGCACATTGACTCTCAGGCTTCTGGGTGGGTTTCTGGCTTCATATTTTTGGATCTATAAATGGAGGGGGTTGGGTTAGAAGAGAGTCTCATCAAGGTCCCCTCCAGCTCTGACGTTCTCAGATTCTGTTTCCCTCTCAAGGATCACCTGCAGCTTGAGTTGTCTAGCTTGGTGTCGGGGGTCTTGCCTGGTGGCTTACTGAACAGAAGCAGGATGAAATCTTTAGGCGAAAAAATTAGGAAGTTGTCCTAGAATATACTTCAGGCTCCTTCACAAAAGAATAAAGGTACTTTTGAACTTTGGTAATTCCCAGACTTTCCTAAACATTTAGTTTATTCCTAAAGTGACAGATACCAGGCTCAGGAATACTGCAGAGTCTTGGGGCTGGTTTTGGCACCAGGCGAGGTCACTGAGCTGACCCCAAGGTGGTAAATAAGGTGTGTGTTAGGAGACAGCACCCATCTCAAGATTCTTTTTTACTTCCTGCTCACCTCAACTCCTGCAAATGTCAAATGGACATTCAAACTTGTTGGATTAATGGAAGAAGCCACTTTTTCATACTTACTCTGCCCCTGGAACTACAGCCTCTGCGGTAGGTTCTTTACTCGGAGTCCAACCAGACGTTAGGTTGGCTGGGAAAGAGATGAGACAAGAGCAGGATTTCTCACTGAAGTTTCTTCTGTCAATCATGCTTCCTTCTGGTGAGGACATTCTCATTTCCTAAACTATACTTCTTGGGTTCTTCATTTTCCCATTTATCCTTGTTTGCATCATTAAAAATTTTTTTTGGTCATATGGAACTGTGCTTTTTAGGGGGAGGTACTAAGATGATATTGAGCAACATGAAGCTAATCTCCTTAGTCTAGCAATGCAGCGTTCTAGTCTAATAGGTTAATTGGATTTTCTACTTAAATGTGGATAAACTCATTTACGCAGCAACATTTCCCAAGATAAGATTGTTCCCTTAGAATTCACCATTGCTCTATTCTCAGTTCTCTCAGCTATGGATTTGATGTTGGCCTATGAACTTTATTCCCTAGAAGATGTTCTTGCTGCTGCTGCTGCTAAGTCGCTTCAGTCGTGTCCGACTCTGTGCAACCCCATAGATGGCAGCCCACCAGGCTCCCCTGTCCCTGGGATTCTCCAGGCAAGAACACTGGAGTGGGTTGCCATTTCCTTCTCCAATGCATGAAAGTGAAAAGTGAAAGTGAAGTCGCTCAGTCGTGTCCAACTCTTAGTGACCCCATGGACTATAGCCCACCAGGCTCGTCCATCCATGGGATTTTCCAGGCAAGAGGACTGGAGTGGGGTGCCATCTTACAGGTAAATAAATCAGCAAAGAAATTTTACTTCCAAGATCTCATTCTGTCATTTCTTTTCCAAAGTTTGCTTATACGTATCTGAAATACATTCTCCATTTTCCTGACTGATCCTGGACTGGTGTTTCAATAATGAAGTGGAAGGAAGGTAAAACAATATGAAGATCTAACCTTTCTGGGTCAGTACTCCTTAGAACACTGGTCCTGGGAAATATGTTTTCAAAGGGGAGTTCCATGGTCACATATGTTTGGGAAATGCTGCTCTCTTTAAGACTCACACTGCAGGGACTTCCCTGGTGGTCCAGCGGCTAAAGCTCTGAGCTCCCAATGCAGGGGGCCAGGGTTCAATCCCTCGTCAGGAATCAAGGTCCTGCATGCCTCAACTAAGACCCAGTGCAGCCAAAAAAGAAACAGAAAGCAAAAGAATCACACTGTACCCTAATGTGTTAGAAGCTCTAAAAATGCAATAAAGCAATGTGTTCAACTTTAACTCCGCATTTCCCAAACTTACCTGATCGAGGACGTTTCCTTTTATATTATATCTATAACAGCTGTCCCATGTGTTCCATGGGACACATTTTGAAAAATACTTCCTTCAACCAAATAATAGAGTTCTCTGTCCTGCATTTAGCAGCTGGGAATATGTCTCTCTATCTTCTATTATTTATCTATCTTCCATCTACTATCTACTATCTATCTATCAATGTGTAATGGAAATGTTCTTTTCCACATTTGTTTTTGTTTTGGCCTTGTGACTCACAGGATCTTCATTCCCCCACCAGGGATCAAATCCATGCTCTCAGCAGTGAAAGCATGCTTTCCTAGTCACTGGACCACCAGGTAATTTCCAACTCTTTTCCAAATTTTAATAAGCATAGACTAGGATGTTCATAGCTATGAAAACATTTTTATAGAAAAAAATACTAGAAAGACACACCAAAACTTCAACTGTGGCCCTTGGTGGCCAGTAGAATGACAGGTAATTTTTTTTTCCTTCTTTCACATTCTTCTACAATGAACATGAATTCATTCTATATTTGGGGTGAAAAGCAAAATAAACTTCATTTTATAAGAAAAGAGTCAATATACAAAGTTCTTTCCATTTGTTCTTAAAGTGACCGTACCTCTCTGCAGAGAAGATGTCAGATGAACATCCTCCGTCCCCAGTCAATTCTCCTAGTTTTTTGGGGGCTCTGTGGCACTTGTCTTCCAAGGTCCCATGTACCTGTCCTTTGGAGTTCAAACAGCTCCTTCTGATTTAAGATGAAGCAAAGCAGTTCACATGATTGGAAGGTTGACCCGAGAGACGGAAATGATCCAGTCAAGCCTGCCATACTCATTTGTTGTTGGACCACGTGTCCATGAAGGAGAGATTGGCATATTGGTCAAAATTCTTGTTTGCAACCCACAGAAATCTCTTCTAGTTGACTGGAGCATAAGACAAATTTACTGGAGGAATAGGTGCAGCTCAGAGAATCAGTGAGAAGGCTAGAGAATCCAGCTATGGAAATGAGTAAAAGTCAAGGGAGGCAAACACAGATGAAGAAAACAAACATATGGATACCAAGGGGGCTGGGGTGGGCAGTTGGGAGGACTGGGATTGATGCAGATATGCTATTGATACTATGTATAAAATAGATAGCCAATGAGAACACTGTATAGCCCAGGGAACTCTGCTTCTTGCACTGTGGTGGCCTGAATGGGGAGGAAATCCAAAAAAAGAGGAGTATGTGTATATGTGTGGCTGATTCATTTTGCTATACAGTAGAAACCAACACAACATGTAGAACACTATACACCAAAAAAATTAATTAAAAAGAAATCAAAGGAGGCAAGACACAGCGGAGATCTTGCTGCCACATGAGTAATCTGCATAAAATGCTACCTCTGGGGCTATCGGGCTCTGCCACCCCTGGGCATTTGTCACCAAGCTGCTGGACACTCAAACCCAGCTCTGCCCCTGCCAAAGACCACTGCCTCCCCATAGACTGCGTGTCCCAGATGGGACCTTCCATCTGCCGAGCCCAGGTGAGATCCTCGTTTCCTCATTGTGTGCATAGAGACTCTCTGCCCTCTTTGGCTTCTAAAGTAGGAAGTAGAGTCTTGTATTTCCTCTCCTCTGGAGTTCTTCCCAGGTGGATGGGATGCTTAAAGGCTGGGTAGCCAGAATGACAAATAGGCATAGGTACTCTGTCAGAGGGGCTGCTAGGATGATGCAGGGGGCAAATCGAGGCCAGTCATGGTCAGAGGAGAACCCACCCTCCCACAGCTACCTAATGCAAGCTTTCCTTTCTTTTTTGATATATTTTTACAAATGTATTTTATTTTTTGAGTGCGCTGGGTCTTCACTGTGGTTCACAAGCTCTTTGCTTCTGCACATGGGCTTTCTCTAGTTCCAGAGAGCTGGGGCTTCTCTGCAGTTGTGGAGAACAGGCACCAGGGCACACAGGCTTCAGTAGTTGTGGTGCAGAGGATTAGCTGCTCTGCAGCCTGTGGGATCTTAGTTCCCTGACCAGGGAGGGGACCTGTGTCCCCTGCACTGGCGGGTGGATTCTTACCCACTGGACCACCAGAGAAGTCCTGCAAGCTTTCCTATCAAACTGGGCTCCTAAGATGGGAAAACTTCCCCTTGGTTTCTTGATCAGTTGGTAGAAAAATCTGCCCCTCTAAATAACTGACCTCTCCTAATAAAAACCACACTAAATAATAAAATAAGAATAACCATTTTCCAGTAGAACCAGGAGGTTCATGTGAAATGTCCAGGTGGCTGGGAGGGCTAAAATTTGTGGCTTACTCTGTGTGTCAGGCACATGCATTGTCTGTACCACACTGACCAAGAAAAGTGAAGGAGTACAAGGTATCAGAAGAATTTTTTTTTCCTCTGAAGAACTTTCAGGATAAGGAAGCTGACTGATTAAATATAACAGGTTGATATTACCTCAGAGAAAGGCCCTGTATGTACTGGGAATGAGAAAGGAGTGGAAAGTGTAAACGAGGATCTTTTATTGACTTCCTTATTTGAGAATGTATCTTTCTGTGTGCGACTGTCCAAACAATGGAATTGAGCACAGAGACCAAAAGATGAGTTCCCGGGGCAGAATTTCTGCTGCTCTGACTGCTGTGAAATTCTTCGATGCCAGACACAGACCCCATATTGGACCGTATAAGACAAAACTGGTGGGGTTGACCACTTCAGAGTTTGGAGTCTTAAGAGTGGAACTAGAAATCAGTGATTAAAAGATGAGAAAAATCCCTTTGTTCTTGAACTGATATGGATGTGCTTCATATTATTATAGTGGGTCAGCATGTGCCAGAAGAAGGATGACATCTTTAAACCTCAAAACTTGTGTAAGACATCCAGATAAGCTTTCATTTGATGAAACTAAAAAAATGCTACAGCCACTTACTTTGACGTGTTCATCAAGTTTCTCTATAGTGGAAATAGTTAACTTGCATTTGTAATAGTGACAAATTGCTAGCATTAAAATCTTCCTAATCCACTCTCTTGTACAACATTGTAAAGCAACTATACCTCAATTAAAATAATTTTATTTGTAGCAAATATTTTGTTTCATTGAAGCCTTTCTTTGTTGAGAGAACAATGTGGTTAAAATGCAGCCCTTCTGGACCTTAATATTAAGATCTTTGGAAATGGAGTTCTTATGAGGGGTTAGGGAAACTGTGGTTTCTTGTAGTATTTCTTCCAGGGAGGTCCTCAGGATTTGGGGAGAACTTGACAATTTTAAATTTTATGTTTTCATAGAGCATAACTTTGTTTCTCCAACTAGGGTCTGTAAGAAATTTTTTTCTTAATGAGATTTCAGAGTAATAATGAAATTCGAGGAATGCTAGTATAGTGGAAAGGACATGGGCTTTGAAATCACATAGATCCATGTTCAAACTCTGTCTCTACAGTTTATTCACTGGGATACCTTAGACAAGTTACCTGGCCTCTCTGAGCCTCACTTTTCTCATCTGTAAAATGGTGACAATAGCTACTAATCTTGTCATGAAGAGTGCATAGAAATTATTTAACATATAATAGGGGCTCAATAAAAATTATCTCCCATCTTTTTGCCTATTTTACTCCTCCTCCGAAGAAAGGAGAGAATGGTTATTCTGTCTTCATGAAGGAAAGTAACTAGAAACTCAACTGAGATATTTAGCAAGTTCGTACTGGAAACCCAGTGATTGAGATAGTGATGGTGTGGTTGGCTGAATAATGCCCCCCTCCCCCACCTTAAAAAAAAGTTGCCATGAGCCAACGTCTGTAACCTGTGAATACTGCCTTCTATGGCAAAACGGACTTTACAGATCTTGAGATGGGGAGAGTTTTCTGACCATCCAGGTGGGCCCTAAATGCAGTCGTGAGCATCATCATTAAAGGCAGGCAGAGGGAGACTGACAATAGACAGAAGAGAATGAGGCAGTGTGACCGGGGAAGCAGAGATTGGAGTGATATTGCCATGAGTCAGTGAATGCCAGCAGCCGCAAGCACCTGGAAGAAGAGGCCAGGAATAGATTCTCCACTGCAGCTTCAGGAGAAAGTGCTGCTGACCCAACACCCTGATTTCAGAGCCCAGAGAGACTATTTCAAGCTTCTGGCCTCTAGAACTGTGAGAGAAATTAGATTTCCGTTGTTTTGAGCCACCAAGTTGGTGGCACTTTGTCACAGCAGCAACGAGAAGCTAATACAGCTGGTTGGCACGACTGCAGATTGAATATGATGGACATGGGATGTGAGTGAATTGTGCTCCCCAGCAGAAACGTAAGACTCCCAAGCAAACCTTTCAGTTCTTTTGCCTAGTTCTTGACTGCAAGGTCAGCAATTATGTAGAAGAGAAAATTCTTTTTAAAATGTAGCATTTTTCACACTGAGGGTTGAGAACTTACCGGGCTGTGAACAGCATATTTTTTAAAAAAAGTCAACTGGGGGAGATGAAAAGCCTGACACCTAATGCTCTTGCCTCTGTAAACCACGTGCCCTCCCACCTTCCCACACACAGCCCCCACACAAGGTCTTTCTTTCAGTCTCTCTCTCTCCTGCTCAGTGTGGTCAGGCGCCCTGGTGTGTGTTCCCACGGCCCCTCCTGCTTCCTTTCTTAAGGGTCCTCGTCACCACACAGCAGAGGCTGCCCATTTGTGCAGCAAGTCTCCTGTGAGTCCTACTGTGTGTCAGGTCCTGCGCTGGTTGTTGGTCTTGAGTGCTTGTCTGTCTCCCCACTGGATGCCTGTTTCTCTGAGGAACAGTATTTAACAGGTCTGTATTGGAGACCCCATGATTCAGATAGTGATGGTGTGGCAGGCTGGATAATGCCTGGCACCCTAAAAGAGATTCAGTAGGATTACACGCTATGGTTGTAGATTTTAGAATTGTTCTTAGGACTTCCCTGGTGGTCCAGTGGCTAACACTCTGTGCTCACAATGCAAGGGGCCTGGGTTCAATCCACGGTCAGGGAACTGGATCCCACATGCGGCAACTAAGAGTTCTCAAGCTGCAACTATTAATAAAAGATCCTGCATGCCACAATGAAGACCCTGTGTCCTACAGCTAAGACCCAGCACAGCCAAATAAATAATTTTTAAAAATTATTCTTTTGAACAAATTCAAATGGTGCCAGGGGGTGGGGGAAGGTCATCTAGTTTGATTCTACTAACTGTGGACAGGATATTGCTCTGTGGGCATAGGCTTGATGAGTATAGGCTTTCTAGAGGCATGCTCATAGAAATCCTCAAACTGGGGTTTCACATTATGGTAACCCCTCGGTACAACTGGACACAGTTTATTCTCCTCTCCAGCTACCCCTTGCTACAGTACCCTCACCCTTTTAGAGGGGGAATCACATGACTGATAACGAAGTGGAAGAAGGTGGTCCTAACTGCAGAACCAGGTGGAGAAGATAGACAAAAATGTCTCTGTCATTCAGAAATTTTTAAAAGAAGAAGATGCCTCATTTTCTCAACTTAGGCTCTTTTACTATTTTATTGTAATATGATCATAACCTTAAACATCAAAATGAGCACCAAATTATATTCATCAGTATCTTAGGTAAAAACCACACATGTAAAATATAGATGGTGGTATCATGGCTAACTCTATATAATTATACCTTTGAGTGTAAACTTTCTTTCTAGGCTTTCAAAGCGCACGATACACATTATCTGATTGTTTTTCCCAACACCTTTGCCAGCAAGGTAGGGAACAGGTATTGTTACAATCTTCTTCTCACACGTATGGTGATAGCTTCCCTGGGAATTATTTGTCCAAAGTCCCACTGGCAATAAGAACAACCAGAAAGAAAATGACTGGTGTTTTGATTTAAAAAACAGAACTTCCTGTTGAGGCAACTTCAGGTCACAGTGCTGGAATATTTCTAATTTCAGGCATTCTTGAAGCAAGGGAGCATAAAGCATTAGCTATTTCCCTTTATTGTGGGTGTATAGGGAATGAGGTAGCAGATAATTTAATTAAATCAATTTAACTGTTGGTATTCTGTGTTCAGCGTCTACAGGGAGCTTCTGCATTTGTTTTCCTTCCATGATTGTAGTGGCATCACCAAGCACAGTTCAATAAAATAGGACTAGCAACAGACTCTGGAACATAAATGGACTGTTGAGAGTCCCTTGGACAGCAAGGAGATCAAACCAGTCAATCCTAAAGGAAATCAGTCCTGAATATTCACTGGAAGGACTGATAATGAAATTGAAGCTCCAATACTTTGGCCACCTGATGTGAAGAGCCGACTCACTGGAAAGGGCCCTGATGCTGGGAAAGATTGAAGGCAGGAGGAGAAGGGGATGACAGAGGATGAAATAGTTGGATGGCATCACTGACTCAATGGACATGAGTTTGAGCAAACTCTGGGAGACAGTGAAGGACAGGGAAGCCTGGCATGCTGCAGTCCGTGGGGTCACAAAGAGTCAGATGTGACTTAGTGACTTAACAACAAATACAGTTTTTTGCTATTAAAAGCAATTCTGCCATAGTGATGAAAACATTTAGAGTTATAAAGGTCTGGGCTGGAGTACCAACTCTGACAGTAACTTGCTGAGTGATTTAGAGTAAAACTCTTAATCTGAGTCTTTATCTCTCTTTTTTGTCTGCAAAACGGGCACAAAAATATTTACTGTAACCAATGGCTTTCCCTGGTGGCTCAGCGATAAAGAATCTGCCTGCAGTGCAGGAGATCAGGGTTTGATCCCTGGGTCGTAAGATCCCCTAGAGGAGGAAATGGCAACCCATTCCAGTACTCTTGCCTGGAAAGTTCCATGGACAGAGGAGCCTAGCCGGCTACAGTCTATAGGGTGGCAAAGAGTCAGACACAGCTGAGCAACTGAGCATGTATACCCACATGCGAATAAATTAAAAAGCTCATATTTGTAAAGTGCTTTATTAACAGTAAAATGCTATTATGAAGCTGATGGACCACTAAAATTATAGCCCCTAGTTCCGGTTATGTTTTCTGCCAATGGCATCTATTTCCAATGGGTCAATGGCACAAGAAGCATGACTTTAAATCTGTAAATTATTATCTCCCTGGAAAATCAGAAGGAAAGAAAATGAAGAGGGGAAACGAGACCTGGGACTATAGGTATATCAAAATTTAAAGAATGTGTCAAGTATGAACTCTAGTCTATGTGATGGAATTCAAGTAGCTATACACTGTAGGGGGCAGGACACTTGAAAATAAGGCTTTCCTATGCCTCCTGGAATGTAGAGCCTTTGTTCAGGATCTAGGAGGTAAAGCATTCCATAAGAAGTATTTGTTTGATTAATTGTAGCCAGAACTCAGCTGGGGGTAGGCCAGATTCCATCGTGTAATGTTATTGCTTCTTCAACCAAGATATGTGCACGCTTGAGGCCAAGTGCAAACCCACAAGATTTGAACTCCTAACCTTTAAAATACAAGGCAGCTACTTGGCTACCAGGCATCCCCGTTCTTGTTTACCAGGACTGGGAGTTCTCATCAGACAGAGCTCCATTTATTCCATGACTCTCGCAGAATAACATTAAGAAACTCAAAGGAATATCCATTTTAAAATAGTGTCTGTGGAACCACAAGGATTCTAGAGGTCTGAATCAGCCCCTTACCTCATGGCAAAATTTACAAGCTTGCAGAGTTAAATGGAAATCAGATTGGAATGTACGGGTTCCTATTTTTCTGTAATGACATGTTGTGAGAAGAAGGAAGGCAATTTTCTTAGACATTCCTCTCAAACCAGTGCACTTGCAGTGATTGTTTTTGGTTTATGAAACCATCCAAAGCAGACCCAGGGCCTGCTGTCCTCTCTGGGTGCAGGACTCTGGGCCACTTAGACCACTCGTCCAGGAATTATACTTAAAATCCGTAACCATACCTTGCTCTGGACGCGTGTTCGCTTCTTCTCAAAGCCCTCAGAAAGTGGACTTATTAACTCATTCTTTCTCAGAAATAATTTAATGATAATATAAGAAAATAGACTCTAAAATACAGTCTTACACTTTGGCTAACCACCCTCGAGTTGAAAGAATTGTGTGAGGAAGGAACGAAGAAAGGAAAGAAATGTGTGTTTCTCACATCGGACGATGAAAAAATCCATGTACTATAACCTGAAAAGGAAAAATAAACATAGTCCATGAAAGCCTGTGGCTAAGAGGAATGAATATGTTCTTAAAAAAAAAAAAAAAATCCCCCCAAACGGAACTGTATTCTTTGCAGGTTTAGTGGCAAAACTTTGCCAAAATCTGATTTCTGGAAATTTTCCTCTAGACCTGGCTCCCATCAACGGGCTTGGCTGCAGGAGAAAGGCTTGGATGACTGTGGTTTGGAATGTGTGAATGTTAAAATCAGACATTGTTCCCTTTTCTTTTTCACAAGCCTTTGGTTTGGCTGTGTTCGTGCTGGGTTTTCCAGTGCGGCCTTGTTTCTTTTCTCGCTACAGGTTGGAACTATTGAGGAGTTCTTTTTTTAAATCAAATATGCATTTATTTATTTGGCCATGTCAGTCTTAGTTGCAGCATGTGGGTTCTTTGTTTCGGCAAGGACTCTAAAGTGCCTGGGCTCAGTACTTACCCCATAGCATGTGGGATCTTAGTTTCTCAATCAGGGATTGAACCTGCGTCCCCTACATTGGGAGGCAGATTCTTAACCACTGGACCTTCAGGAGAAGCCCTGAGGGGCTCTTCATATTGTATTTTCAGTTCATTTTCTCTTTTGACCACCACTATGCCCTTTCTTGCAATGTCCTTGAGAAGCTAATAGGCACTATTGCATGCTGAAAACTGAGAGTGTAAAATGATTCATGCAAGCCACACAGCAAGTTGGAAGAAGGTTCTGAATTAGAACTTAGGATTTCCTTGTCCACCCAGGTCTGTCAACCTGATCCACTAGGCTCAGTTTTTCTAAGACATTGAGATCCCCTGGTGCATACTGATCCGTAGATATAAAGTGAGACTTCAAACTAGTAGTACTATGCAGAGTGACTAGATATGAAATTTTATTGTTGTTCAGTCACTTAGTTGTGTCCAACTCTTTGCAACCCCATGGACTATGTAGCCTGTAAGGCTCCTCTGTCCATGGGATTCCCCAGGCAAGAATATAGAATGGTTTGCCATTTCCTTCTCCAGGGGATCTTCCTGACCCAGGGATCAGACTCTCTTCTCCTGCATTGCAGGCAGATTCTTTAACCCTGAGCCACCAGGGAAACCCAGGTAGTCTGTGTAAGCTACCATATTATATAGCAGCTGTTTCCACTGAAAAAGCTGTTTCCAGGGAAAGGGCACATGCTGAAATCATTTTCACTGGATCTTTGAAGCAAGCAGATGTCTTTATGCTCTGGTGTTATATAGACCAGAATGTACATAGCTAGAACCAGAGAACATGAAGAATCTACTTAAAAGAGCAATGGTGGACTGAGGGACTGAGAATGTTTTGTAATTAGTATAAAATGCTTCCTGACATCAGGAAGTTTTGTTGATAGAGGAGGACATGGGATGTGGGACAGTGTGGGATGCAGAAAAGGATCAGTAGATGAACAAGAACCAGGGATGATGGAAGGATCAGTAAGGACCAGGGCAGGTATGTTTCCTTTGGTTATATTCGTCTAAAACGAAACCCAGAGCCACACCATATACTAGCTTATTGCATGCATGCATTTGTCTAAGATACTTATTTATGGTTGTTTTATGATACTGATGCATTTTACGCTCTTTCTGCTGATTTCAGATTTTGAAAAATCTAGATTAAAGCCATCTCTTCTTATATTAATAAATATTGATATTAGGTACTTTAGTTGAAGATGGCAGATTAAATGTATGCATTAGCCTGCAGTCCCTTCTAAGCTGTTCTAAAGTATAAACAGAAGGATTGGGGTTGAGAGGGGAAGGCAATAAACCATAATGACGGAGAGACTAGAACAAGGGGAAACAAAGACAAAGTTTGGGCTGCTAGAAAACACCTGGTCTAGTGACAGCTACTTGGAAAATTGGAGAATACCGAGTTTATGACAGTGGCTGGGAAACTGAGAAGCGACCCAGTTTACACTCAAGAACCTGCAAAAGGCTGAGGAAGTGGGGACTGGAGGTTCTTTTTGAACTGATATTGAAGCGGGGCTACAGTCAGCAGATTGGATAAAAGTCTACTTACAAAGCAGTTAGATGGATAAATGGATATATGAAATGTGATATATCCGCACGGTGGAATATTATTTACCAAAGAAAGAAATGAAGTTCTGATTTAGTATAAAACAAGGGTGAACTTTGAAACATCATGCTAAGTGAGAGAAGCTAAGTACAAAGGACCACATACTGCCTGGCTCCATTTATATGAACCACCTAGAATAGACAAATTTATAGAAATAGAAAGTAGATTAATGGTTGCCTAGGCAATGGCAACCCACTCCAGTACTTTTGCCTGGAGAATCCCAGGGATGGGGGAGCCTGGTGGGCTGCTGTCTATGGGGTTGCACAGAGTCAGACACGACTGAAGTGACTTAGCAGCAGCAGCAGAGCTAGTGGGAGGTAAAACTGGAGTTTTGTCTGACGGAAATGAATTTTGTTTGGTGGTAATAAAACATTCTAAGACTGTTCGTGGTGATGGATGCTCAACTCAGTGAATATAGTAAAAATCAATGAATTGTGTACTTTAATTGGTTGAAATTATATGATAAGTGAATTATATTTCAATAAGTCTGCTTTTAAAAAACAGATCAAAACAGTTTGATGTCCATATTATCTCTCCCACCCAGGAATGTTTTCTGAACCAGGGAACACCAGACTTAATTGAGGATGGGAATACCATACTAAAACCAGAGGTATTAGGTGACATTTTACTCACCCAGTGTTGGCACCTGTATTACTTCTTTCCTTAATCAGTTCCTGGTCTACCGGCAGCCAAGCTTAGGCTTTTCATCTAAGTAGAAAATTGGAAGTCTTCTCTGGGGCGTCTGTCCAGCCCTTGAGAAAAGATCTATTTATATTGACATAGGTGGGCCAAGGGGGTGTCCTTTAATGAAATGACCTGGGAGATTGTGAAGGACAGGGAAGCCTGGCGTGCTGTGGTCCATGGGGTCTCAAAGAGTTGGACATGACTTAGAGACTGAATGACAGCAACAATGGGAATCACTCTATTGAGAAGATATTTGCACAACTGGGGAAGGATTTGGAGATGACTCGGCCATAAGTACATTAAAAAGTAAACACGTTTTAAAAACAAAACAAGACTACATAAAATAAAATGTTTGGGAAAGAAAAAATCGAGACAGTATACTACATTGCTTAGCTGTTAATCATATCATATAGTCAAAATAGTATAAACACTAAATATAAAAATAAAATTTGTTGCAACTGTATTGTAGAATGAGAGTTGAGGAGAGAGTGGATATGAGATACAATACAGGGGGAGAACTGTGAAGGTGAGAGAGCACTAAACCCTCATCTTCCACTGTAAGAAGTTAATAGATAATGCCGGGAACTGAAAAATCAAAGAGTACCAATATAAGAGTAGCTTTTAGAAATTTAGAAATAATTACTAGGAGAATCAGTTGCCAGCACTGTCACTGAGGCATAGGTAACAAGACTGGGTTCAAGAAAATGCTGATTTGAATAGCAATACTTATAGATAACTTGATTTAAAAAAATATATGCAAGCATAACTTGGATAAACATAAAAATTAAAAGTCAACAATTAGAGCATGAACAACTGGGTTTTAAAAAAATGGCTTATTAACCTTAACAGGCACTTTACCAAAGAAGATATGTAGATGTCAAATAAGCATATGAAAAAAATGCTCTACATCTTCTCAAAAGTCAAAGAGAAATGCCAGTCTAAAACACTGGTAACATACCACTACACACCTATTAGGATTGTCAAGTCCAGAATATTGACACAAAATGCTGGTGAGTATATGGAGCAATAGGAAATCTCATTCATTGCTGGTGAGAATACACAATGGTATGATCCCTTTGGAAGACAATTTGGCAATTTATTATAGAACTAAATATATTCTTACCAAAAAATCCAGCAATCACACTCCTTGGTATTGAAAACTTATGTACATACAAAAACCTACACACAGATGTTTATAGCAACTTTATTCATAATTGCTAAGACTTGGTTACAACTAAGATGTCCTTTGGTAGGTGAATGGATACATAAACAGTAATCAGGTCAGTTCAGTTCAGTTGCTCAGTCGTGTCCGAATCTTTGCGACCCCATGGACTGCAGCACGCCAGGCCTCCCTGTCCATCACCAACTCCCAGAGTTTACCCAAACTCATGTCCATTGAGTTGGTGATGCCATCCAACCATCTCATCCTCTGTCATCCCCTTCTCTTCCTGCCTTCAATCTTTCCCAGAATCAGGGTCTTTTCAAATGACTCAGTTCTTCGCATCAGGTGGCCAAAGTATTGGAGTTCCAGCTTCAGCATCAGTCCTTCCAATGAATATTCAGGACTGATTTCCTTTAGGATGGATGGGTTGGATCTCCTTGCAGTCCAAGGGATTCTCAAGAGTCTTCCCCAACACCACAGTTAAAAAGCATCAATTCTTTGGTGCTCAGCTTTCTTCACAGTCCAACTCTCACATCCATACATGACTACTAGAAAAACGATAGCCTTGACTAGATGGACCTTTATTGGTAAAGTAATATCTCTGCTTTTAAATATGCTGTCTAGGTTGATCATAACATCTCCCAAGGAGAAAGCATCTTTTAATTTCATGGCTGCAGTCACCATCTGCAGTGATTTTGGAGCCCCCAAAATAGTCTCTCACTGTCTGCACTGTTTCCCCATCTATTTGCCATAAAGTGATGGGACCGGATGCCATGATCTTAGTTTTCTGACTATTGAGTTTTAAGCCAACTTTTTCACTCTCCTCCTTCATTTTCATCAAGATGCTCTTTAGTTCTTCTTCACTTTCTGCCATAAGTGTGTTGTCATCTGCATATCTGAGGTTATTGAGATTTCTCCTGGCAATTTTATTTCCAGCTTGTGCTTCATCCAGCCCAGCATTTCTCACGACAGTAATAAATCCAGATAATGGAATACTATTCAGCGCTGAAAAGAAATGAACTGGCCAGTATGATTTCAATTATATGACAGTTCTGGGAAATGGAAAACTATGGAGACAGAAAAAAGATCAATGGTGGCCAAGGGTTAAGTGAAGGGTGAATAGGCAGAACATAGTGGATTTTTAGGACAGTGAGCTATTTATTTTGTATGATCTTATAATGGTGGGTACATGTCATTATGCAGTTTTACATTTGTCAAAACCCAAAGCATGTACATGGAGAAAGCAATGACACCCCACTCCAGTACTCTTGCCTGGAAAATCCCATGGACGGAGGAGCCTGGTAGGCTGCAGTCCATGGAGTCGCCAAGAGTCGGACATGACTGAGCGATTTCACTTTCACTCTTCACTTTCATGCATGGGAGAAGGAAATGGCAACCCACTCCAGTGTTCTTGTCTGGAGAATCCCAGGGATGGGGGAGCCTAGTGGGCTGCTGTCTATTGGGCCACACAGAGTCGGACACGACTGAAGCGACTTAGCAGCAGCAGCAAAGCATGTACAAGAATAAACCCTAATGTAAACTATGGACTTTGGGTAATTATAATGTGTCAGTTTGGGCTTATCAGTTGTAAAAACTGTCCCATTCTGGTGGGGGATATTGATAATGGTAAAGGCTGTGTGTGGGGGGAGGTAAAGGGGGTATTATGGGAAATCTCTGTATGCTTTGCTCAGTTTTGCTGTGAAGCTAAAACTGTTCTAAAAAATAAAGTCCATTAAAAAGTAAATAAATAGGGGTGGATACAACTCCCATCCTAATGAAGTATAAGTTGCTGTTGTTTAGTCGCTAAGTCATGTCCAATTCTTTTGGGACCCTATGGACTGTAGCCTGCCAGGCTCCTCTGTCCATGGAAGTCTGCAGGCAAGAACACTGGAGTAGGCTGCCATTCCCTTCTCCAGGGGATCTTCCTGACCCAGGGATCAAACACAGGTCTCCTGCACTGCAGGCAGGTTCTTTACCACCTGAACTGCCACTTGTGGTCTAACCTCTATGCTAGACTCTCTTCTTTTAAAACTTTTTTTCATAAAAGTAAATATACCTGGTGACGATGTTGCTTTATTTTGCATTTTAATCATATTCTGGGAGGTTCATACATTTCCTTGGTTTGTTTTCTATGCTTTCTTTCCAGAAAATTCTCCCAACTTTATATTGTCATCAAAGGAACTGTGAATTTTTTTCAGTCACTGCATTCTAGAAGCTTCAATGGCAATAGCCACTCCAGTGCCTCTTTGCATATGTCCAAAATGTATACCCTTAAAAGGTCCATTTGAAAATCTGATCTTGTGTTCATTCATTTACTTATTACTTTTTTTTCAACAAATATCTATTGAGCACTTACTATGGACTAGGCCTTAGGTACTCAGTGAGTGTAATAGACATGGTCCTTGTACTCATGTAGCTTACAGTTTAATGGGAGAAGATAGACATAAAACTGGCAAACAGTTCAATACTCAGAATTATGTGTGTTAAGACTCTTAAGCAACTTGTGGGGCCAAGTTGTGGTAGTGAGGAGGAGAGTGGTAGGAAATGAGGTTGGAGAATTAAATGAAATCTGATCATGCAAGCACTGTAGTCCATGTAAGGATGTTTCATTTTCTACTAAATGCAATGGAAAAAGCAATAAAGGTTTTAAAGATGTTTAAACAATCTCTCTACCCACTGTGGTGAGCACAGGAGGAAGGGGCAAGAGAAGATGGGATAGTGCTTTAGGAGTTCAGCTGGTGTGGTTCATTGGCAATGGTGAGAGCTTGGACATGGAGAGATACAGAGAGATTCGAGAAATATTTCAAAAGTGGCTTCAGTAATATTCGGAATGGATTGCTTGTTATGAGCAAAGGGGAGGGAGCTTGCCTAGATGACGCCTAGGTTTGTGGTTTTAGAGAATGAACAGACGGTAGTTTCATCTACTGAGATAGGAAGGATGGGAGGAGGAGGGTTAAGAATTCAGTTTTTGGACAATTTAAGTTTGAGTTGCCACTGAGATATCTGAGTAGGCAGTTGGGTATCAAGCTTGGATATCAAAGAAAAGGTCTGGGCTGGAGATAAAAATATGGGAGTTAACAGCATTTCGGTGATATTTAAAGCTATGGGACTGGATGAGATCACCCGGGGTGGGGGGTCAGGGGAATGTAGAGAGAAATGAACAACAGCTCCAGGAGGGCCGAGCGTCTCTAGTAATAGAAGCAGAGAGAAGGAGTTGCTGACAGTGATACTTATATTAACCCAAGCTTAGGGGAGATGAGGCAGCACTGCTGGCAGAGAGGGCAAGGGTAATGTGTTTCAATAATAGTACAAGCAACTGTGCTGAGTGCTGCTGAGAGGTCAAGCTGAGATCTGGAAAGAATCTATTGGATTTGGCATTAGCACTCTATGGTGCTGAAGCTGAGCCCTACCTGCCCAGGAAACCTATTGTGAGCATCTCCTTTCAGTTCTGTGTTTAGCAATGACACACTGTTAGTTTGAAAAGAGCCACAGTGGGAGTATTTACAACATGGAAGTTGACAAACACTATGATTTTTTTTTTTTCCCTTCGAGAGCTAGTTATTAAACATGTACCAACATGCCACCGGCAATGCAACTCCATTTATAACAAAATGAAGGGTGAAACAGCCTTCTCTGCTTTCTCTGGTCCCATCAGAAAGTTTTCAGAACATTTTTCATGGAAATGAGTTCCCTTCAAAGAAAGCAGCTGAATGTCTGAACTTCCTTTGAAATGGGTTTTTACCTTTGCACAGGACCTTCTAAATAAAGTCTTTGCATTTTAGTCATTAAACTTTGCAAATGGGATGCAGACCAACAGGAAAAAAATATTCCGTGTGCTCATAGGAAGAAATTCTTCCATGTCTAAGGATGCTATAATTCTGAGTTGGCTGCAAGAAATTCTGGGAAGCATAACAGTAAACCACATTTCATTTACTCCTGGGTTTATTTACTTGGTAAAAATAATCATTAGAAGATTCCAGAATTCAAGGGCTAAGAGATGATATTTCTCCCATCTTTCTTTTCCATTTCAAAAAAATGCTTGTGATTCTATGAAAATGTTGACAAGAAAAGTAACTGGAAGTTGGAAAGTTTGATATGTTCAGTATCATGACAAATGAATTAGATTATTAGATAATCAAGCTAGCTATTAGATAAACAGATGTTAAGATGAAATCATTTAAAGAGCTACATTTTTGACATTATTTCAGTTGTGACATCTAGCCACAAGTTAAATCCTGTTCTCACCTAAAAGTGAACTAAGGATTGAGCTGAATGCATTACACAGTCTTCAGTTCACTGAAGAAGCTGGCATGAAAACCTAATCCAGGCAGCTCTGAAAGTTTGTACTTGATGCATCTTTACTCCAAAAACCTAGCAATGATAAATGAAATGTATCAAGCTTAAAAACTAAATAAACACTTCTGTGGCCCAGAATTGGGATAGACATACAAAACTCAAGCCGAGCGGAAGCCACAAGCTTACAGGGCTCTAGGTCTGGAACCAGGCAATGCTAGCTAGAGTTTGGCTCTTCCAGGGTAAATTAAAAGCATTCCATGCAGAGATGGGAGACTGAAGCCAGGTTCACTGCTTGAAGCCAGAGGCAGACGCAGGCTCCTCCTATTCTTGAAAGGAGGTCGGAAAAGAAGTTGTTCCTGCCTGGGGCTACAGCTTTTAGCAAACTGTGGTCTTAGAGGAAAGAGAAGACACAGATATGACCCCTGTGACTAGGACAGGGAGCAGTCCATCACCTGGCTTGGTGCCTGGATCTGTCTTCAATCCCTGTGGGCTGGATCTCTGAAGATCTGTTAGTAGATCTGGGTCTGAACTGGGGTCCACAGAGCCAAGAGCAGCATGAGGGCAATCATAAAACCACTAGACAGGAAGGAGAAAACACATTGGGAGTGGAGGGAAAGAGAGATGGAAGGAAGGCAAGCCTAGTCTCAAAATGAGCAACTCAGCCAAAATCCAATGATAAGTAAGAGCCAACTAGACAAAAGAAGATGAATTTATTACTGTTGAAACTACTTTACGGAACAATCTGAGAAAAGGTTTAACTATATTTAGAATGTTCAAAGAGATATGTGAAGGAATAACTTCCATTAGAAAAAGAGCAAGACATTGTGAGAAAAAATGCCAGCATAAAGGAAATTAAAATGGATGGAGGCTGAAAAGAACAACTAGAAGTCTTAGAAATGAAAAGCAGAGTCATTAAAATAAAAATCCAACAGATGAGATAAGCTCTACACCAGAAATAGTTTAAAAGAAAATGAATGAATTAAAGATAGTGCTGAAGATTTCACCCAAGAAACAAGGCAGGAAGACAGATTAAAAAAACGTGAGCGAAATGTTAAGCGAGTGCGTGCGTGCTCAGTCCTGTCTGACACTTTGCAGCCCCATGGACTGCAGCCTGCCAGGCTCCTCTGTCCATGGAATTTTCCAGGCAAGAACACTGGAGTGGGTTGTCATTTCCTCCTCCAAGGGATCTTCCTGACTCAGGGATTGAACCTGCGTCTCTTGAGTTTCCTGCACTGGCAGGTGGATTCTTCACTGGTAGTGCCACCTGGGAAACTCTAGTTAATTAAGAGAAAGAGAGGTCAAGTGAGTCTTCAACATAACATCTCCAAGGAGTTCTAGGACTTGAGGATGAACAGAATGGTGGGAAACCACTATTTGAAGAGGTTATAGCTAAGAATTTTCCACAGTTAAAAAAGATCTTCTATCTTAGATTTGAAGAGTCGTATAAACCGCCAAGGAGGAAAAACATATATTCACACATCCTAGTGAAACTGTGTAACATCAAAGATACATAGAGAACTTAAAAGCTGTTAGAAAAGATGTATTACCTTCATAGGAATGAAAATTTGACTGATAGCTTACTTTTCATATGTAGAAATCTATGCCAGAAGACAATTAAATAGTATCTTTATAAGTCCTAAGGCAAAATAGCTGAGAGTACAAAAATCTTATATCTCTTGAAACTATTATTAACAGTGAGGGTCAAAGACATTTTTAAAAAGACAGTGATTAAAATATTCCCACTCAGAGACTCTCATGAACATAACTAGTAAGAATGCATTTCAGGAAAAACAAAAAGAAACAGAGATTGATAACAATAAATAGAGAAATTGATAAATTAGATTAGCAAATTTAGTTTTCTTAAAAAACTCACCATTTTTGCATTTATTAAAAGGATGAACTCTAGACAAAACTCTAAACAAAAGTGAAAAAGCCAAAGGGGGTAAAGGAAGGGTAAAGAAAATGAGAATTACTCAATGGGAGGTTTATATATATGCTAAGATCAGTTTCATGTCAGGGGAAAAGATAAAAATACTGAATAATCTTAGATGTTTTCAGAAAATGGAATAGTTAAGTATGTATGTTAACAATTTAAAAATTCCTACTAAAATAAAATACCATGTCTGGCTCCTAAGCCAGCAGAATAGGAAAAAGGGAATGTACAAAATGTTTTTAATGCAAGAGAAGGCAGGAAAAGTGGGGGGAAAAGAGCAAAAGATGGTAAAAATAAAATAAAAAAGTTAAAAATAAGTTCAAATACTCATTAACTTCTGCAACCACAAATGTGTTAAAAATTGATTTAAAACAAGAATATTACCAGAATACATAAAATGCCAAAATCAGTTACATACTATACACAACAGACATATCTAAAACAGTCATTTGGAAAAATAAAAAATATAGGAAATGGTTCACAGAAAAAATAATAACAAAAAGAAAGTTGGTATAGAAATCTTAATACCAGATACAATAGAATTTAAAAACACAAAAATCAATAAGTATATAGTGAAAGTGAACTCGCTCAGTCATGTCCGACTCTTTGCGACCCCGTGGACTGTAACCTACCAGGCTCCTCTGTCCATGGAATTCTCCAGGCAAGAATACTGGAGTGGGTTGCCATTTCCTTCTCCAGGGGATCTTCCCGACCCAGGGATTGAACCCGGGTCTCCCTCCTTGCAGGCAGACCCTTTAACCTCTGAGCCGGTATATAGAGGTACACTATACAATAACGTGATATATATATATAACAATCACAAACCTGTAAATATCTCAAAATATGTAAAGCAACACTGACCATATTATACAGAGATTTACTAGTCCAGTATCATGGTAAAGAATTTTAACACACCATTGATAGATCAAGCAGAACTTTACAAACTAGCAACTCGCTTGCAAGGGATGATTTGAAGGAGCAGCACTGAAATAGATACATTACATTTGTAAGGGCTTCCCAGGTGATGCTAACGCTAAAAGAACCCGCCTGCCAATGCAGGAGACAGAAGAGATACACGTTTGATTCCTGGGTTGGGAAGATCCTCTAGAGGAGGTCATGGCAACCCACTCCAGTCTTCTCGCCGGGAGAATTTCACGGAGAGAGGAGCCTGGCGGGCTTCAGTCCGTAGGGTCACAAAGCATCAGACACTACTGAACCAACACATGCGCACACCATATGTGAAATAGGTAATCAGTGGGAATTCACTGTATGATGCAGGGGACCCAAATCTGGTGCTTTGTGACAACCTAGATGGGTGGGAAGGAGTGGGAAGAGGAAGGGAGGTTCAAGAGGAAGGGGACACATGTATACCTATGCTGATTCATGTTGATGTATGGCAGAAACCATCACAATATTGCAAAGTAATTATCTTCCAGTTAAAAATAAAATAAAATTAGCAACTCCTCAGAATATTTGAATACCAAATTTAAAAGTTTGATCTAATACATAAATCAAATACATGTAATACTCTGAACCAAGCAAATAAGGAATATGGACAGTGGATTCTTTTTCAGGGTCATCTAACTTCTAAAAATGAAATTTATCACTTACTAGGTTAAAAAGTAGTCAAGACAAATTTAAGAAAATCAATATCATACAGACTACAGTCTTATGATTATTTAAATTGGAAATCAACACTAAACATATTTAAATTTCCATGTGTTTTCAAACTTAAAAATGTATAACCAAATAACTCAGGATTAAAAAGAAAATCACAATGAAAATTACAAAAATGAATGAAGTCATATCTAGAGATAAACCTATATCCTTTTTTTAAATTAAGAAAAAGATTGAAAGCAAATGAGCTAACCATTTAAAATAGAAACTGGAAAAATGATAGAATGATAAAGAGTGCAAAAGGAAGGAAACATTTGTTTCCTAAAGCCGCCATAGCAAAGTACCAGAGACTGGTTGGCTTAAAACAACAGAAATTTATTGTCTCACAGTTCTGGAGGCCAGAAGTCTGAAATCAAGATGTAGGTAAAATGTGAAGGGCAAGAACTGTCCAGGGCTCTCTACTAGATTCTGGAACCTCAGGTGTCCTTTGGCTTAGAGGTGTGCGTGGGTGCTAAGTCTCTTCAGTCGTGTCTGACTCTTTGGGACCTCATGGACTATAGCCGGTCAGGCTTCTCTGTCCATGGGATTCTCCAGGCAAGAATACTAGAATGAGTTGCCTTTCCCTCCTCCAGGGGATCTTCCCGGCCCAGGGATCAAACCCTTGTCTCTTAGGTCTCCTGCACTGGCAGCTGGGTTCTTTACCACTAGTGCCACCTGGGAAGCCTTTGTTTTATAGACGCATTGTTCTAATCCTGTCTTCACCTGCCATTCTTCCTGTGCATCTTCACATTGTCGTCCCTCTGTACCTGTGTCTGTGGCCAGATCCCCCTCCTCTTAAAAAGGCCTTAGTCATGTTGGATTAGAGACCTTTCTACTCTAGTATGACCTCGTGACAACTTAACTAAATTCATGTGCAATGACTCTATTTCCAACTAAGGTCACATTGTCAAGTACCAGTGGTAAGGACTTCAACAGCTTTTGGAGGTAGGGGGACACAATTTGGCCCATAAAAGAAAGCATGAATAAAAATAAGAGCAGAATGGCTGAATAGAAAGCAAAGTTGTAATAAAGAAGTACAACCAAAAGTTAGTTCTTAGAAAAAAAATCTAAGGTGGATACACAGTCTTTAACAAGGCTCTTCGAGGGGGAAAAGGCACATGTTATAGCAGTCTTACACTTAAAACTGATCCTGACTAGAAGTTAACTTTACCTTCTGGAGTTAATATTTTAGAGAAAAGAAAATAAAGCAAAAGGAAAAAAGAACACGTGATTAAATCAGAAATTTATCAAGCAAAAGCTAATTACACTCACTTAATTGTAGTACCTAACAATTAACCTTACCTGGTTAATTTCATACAGTAATGACAGTCATCTATAGCAATAGAAAAAGTCTGAATTAAAGGGCTCTTGAACAAATATGGGCATGAATTTCAGTCAAATACTTAATATACAATTCACACTTATTTTTAAAACAGTTTCTATAAATCTTGGATAGAGTAGCACTTCAATCTATTTTTAAAACTTGGATGGGTAGATGATCACATAATATCTCTATTTGTAATAGCTATGTCTCTTCCTTGGGCTTATATTGGGCCTTATTTTCAGATTTTTAGGTGAAAAATAAGGGACTGAGAAATGTGCCCTTAGCCAGCAGGGAGCTGTAGTGTTCAAAAAACAGTTTCTGGTAAGATTTAATTTTATCCATTAAATAAATACTTTAGCATATTTGTATACACAGAGCATATATTTTTACCTACTCTAATCTTTCTGTGTGGATATAGAAATAAATATACAAGAAAATGATAATGGAGCTACTGACAGATGCTTTGGTACAGCTGCAAAATGAAAATATTTCTCTCTATATATTCATAATCACTCTAGAGATAGAGATCTATAAACCTGCTGAGCTGGTATTTCACTTATGCACTATTTTCTGTCTCCTTCTTAACAAGGGACTCCGCATTCCACATATGATCTACATTTATTTTAACTACCATGTTCTTGGCTTTGTTCTTGTCATGTCAGATTTATCTTTTAAGCGTCCTTTAATTCACTATGCTTTAATAGTGATTCTCAGCTTCAGACTCTGACTTGCTTTTCTTCCCCTTCAGAAATGTCCTGTAATTTTATTTCTTGTTTCCCAAAGCGTGGCTGTCACTCATATTTTCCATGAATAACAACCTTTTCCCAGAGGGAGCCATCCTCTAGCTCCACTTAAAAACTGTGTTTAAACGCAAATATAATTGCTCCCATTTGTTTAGCTTTGCTTCTCATATTTAATCTAGACTATTGAGACATTACCAAACGAAACCACAGAAGACTCTGATAGGCAAAACAATCCTGGGAAAGAACAAAGCTGAAGGCATCATGCTCCCTAATTTCAAATTATACTATGAAGCTATAGTCATCAAAGCAGTAGGGCACTGGCATAAAAACAGATATAGACCAATGGAAAAGAACTGAGAGCCCAGAAATAAACCCTTGCATATATGGTCAACTAATGTTTTGAAAAGTGAGCCAAGAATACTCGACAGGGGAAGGATGGCCTCTTCAATAAATGGTGTTGGGAAACTGGATAACCACAAGCAAAGAGTGAAATTGGACCTCTATCTTACAGAACTTACCAAAGTTAACTCAAAGTGGACTAAAGACTTAAACATGATCTCTGAAACTATAAAAATCTCAGAAGAAAACATAGGGGGAAAGCTCCCTAACGTTGGTCTTGGAAATGATTTTTTGAACGTGACACCAAAAGCACAGCAGCAAAAGCCAGGGCTAAAAAGTACACTACATCAAACTACAAAGCTTCTCAGAGCAAAAGAAGCAAGCAAAAATAAATAAACAAATAAATAAAAAGCAACCTATAGATTGGGAGAAAATTTTTGCAAATCATATATTTGATAAGGGGTTAAAATTCAAAATATATGAAGAACTCATACAACTCAAAAGCAAAACTGTTAAACAATCAGATTTTAAAATGTGCCAATGTACTAAATAGATATTTTCCCAAAGAAGATATATGGGTGGTCAAAATGATTTACTGTCCCTAATTGTCAGGGAAATGTAAATTAAAACTTCTGTGAGATATTATCTTACATTTATTGGAATGTTATTGCTTAGTTGCTAAGTCATGTCTGACTCTTTTCGACCCCATGGACTGCAGCGCCCTAGGCATCCCTGTCCTTCACTATCTCCTGGAGTTTGCTATTTGCTATCTATTAGAATGGCTATTATTAAATGACAAGAAACACAAGTGTTGGTGAAGCTGTCTATGGAGACACTCTTGGTAGGAATGCAAATGTATATAGTCACTGTTGGAAACAGTATAGGGGTTCTTCAAACATCCTAAATAGAACCACCATATGATCTGGCAATCCCACTTCTGGATATACATACACATAGGAAATGAAAACAGGATCTTAAAGAGATATCTGCACTCCCATGTTTATTGCAGCATTACTCACAATAGCCAAGATATGGAGACAACCTAAGTGCCCATGAACAGATGAATGGATAAAGAAGACGTGGGATACATATATACACACTTACAACAGAGTGGGGGAAATAGGCAAAAGTTGGTCAAAAGGGACAAACTTCTAGATATAAAATGAATAAGTTCTGGGGATCTAGTGTACAGATGGGGACTGCTGATAATAATACTGTATAAAATACTAGAAAGTTGCTAAGAGAATAGATTTTAAATGTTCTCACCACAAGGGAGTGGTAATTATGACATGTGATGGAGGTGTTAGCTAATGCTGTAAGGCAATCATTTTGCAATATTTGAGTGTATCAAATCACCATTTTGTATACCTTAAATGTACACAGTGTTGTATGTCAATAAAATGGAGTCGGGGAGAAGCATTACCAAAATCTAGCTTTTGTTTTCATGATGGTGGTTTTTAATTGTTGAAAAAAAAATTTTGAGTTGTCTCAGAATTATGTAATGCCCAGGAATATGTTATATTATATAACTTATATTATTTATATATTATTGTATATTAATTAATATATTTATTATACAGTATATAATAATACATAATTTTATAATTATATTATAAAATCCTCAAATATATAACATATTATTGATATATATTAATATATATAAAACACATATAACATATATAATAACTATTATATATGATACAATATATACATTGTATTGTGGTTGCACCTGAATATTAATTAAATTATTAGATTTCTTATACACAACCATCTATCCCTATGCCTTTGCTTGCAGTGGTCACACTCCATCTGGACATTTTGTTTCTCTTTTGCTACCATTACCCAACTGGTAAAGAAACTGAGCTTGGAGCTTGACTCACCCAAAGTCACATAGTTCAGTTCAGTTCAGTTCAGTCACTCAGTCGTGTCCGACTCTTTGCGACCCCATGAACCACAGCACACCAGGCCTCCCTGTCCATCACCAACACCCAGAGTTCACCCAAACCCATGTCCATTGAGTCAGTGATGCCATCCAACCATCTCATCCTCTGTCGTCCCCTTCTTCTCCTGCCCTCCATCTTTCCTGGCATCAGAGTCTTTTCAAATGAGTCAGCTCTTCACATGAGGTGGCCAAAGTATTGGAGTTTCAGCTTCAACATCAGTCCTTCCAATGAACACCCAGGACTGATTTCCTTTAGGATGGACTGGTTGGATGTCCTTACAGTCCAAGGGACTCTCAAGAGTCTTCTCTAACATCACAGTTCAAAAACATCAATTCTTCAGTGTTCAGCTTTCTTTATAGTCCAACTCTCACATCCATACATGACTACTTGGAAAATCATAGCCTTGACCAGATGGACCTTTGTTGACAAAGTAATGTCTCTGCTTTTTAATATGCTATCTAGGTTGGTCATAACTTTCCTTCCAAGAAGAAAGCATCTTTTCATTTCATGACTGCAATCACCATCTGCAGTGATTTTGGAGCCCAGAAAAATAAAGTCTGACACTGTTTCCACTGTTTCCCCCTCTGTTTGCCATGAAGTGATGGGACCAGATGCCATGATTGTAGTTTTCTGAATGTTGAGCTTTAGGCCAACTTTTTACTCTCCTCTTTCACTTTCATCAAGAGGCTCTTTAGTTCCTCTTCACTTTCTGCCATAAGGGTGGTGTCATCTGCATATCTGAGGTTAGTAAGGTCATAACTGAGCCTAAAGTCACCTCTGGACTCTTGATTCCCAGGGATTTTTGTCTACCACACCCACTGCCTTTTCAAGGTTCCGCTCAAATAATGCTTTATTTCTGAAGCTTTGTTGAAATCTTCAAATAGAAGTAATAGGTCCCTTCCTTGAGATCCTAAATGTTTAATTTTAAACCCCTATGGATAGTTATCACTTTAAATATTGTATGACAGTTGTTTGTGCTCACTTTCCCCTCCGGATATCTAATTCTTTGAGGACTGGAATCTGCTTGATTTCACTTTTGTGTCTATCATATTACCCAGACTTGTATTATTAATAGTAGGTGCTCAATGTATATTCGTTAAAATAATTAAACTTCTTTTGGACATTGGAAACTTGTGACAGGATATAGAAAGCAGCTGCAGCAATATGCCAGTGGCTTGGGGAATCCAGGCTTTCTTCACACTTCAGTGATTCTAGACCTGCAGTGCCCAAAAGAACTTTCTGGAATGATGAGAATGCTTTATATTTGTACTGTCCAATATGGTAACACTAGCCACATATAGCCATTGAGCATTTGAATGTCTAGTGAGATTGAAATGTTAATTTTATTTAATTTTAATTAAGTTATATTTAGAGAGCTACATGTTACCATACTAGTCAATGTTAGGCAGGCTGGTCGGCTCAGTGAGGTGTATAACAGCGCCGGGGACCTGAGTCATGTTTCCTGTTTTCTTGAAGAACATTCCTTAACCAAATAAGGAAAAATTTCTATACGTGATAGCATAAGGAAAGCGTTGCATGAGACCATTCTGCCTGTCCAGTCAGGTATCGCCAAGTACCCTGTAACTGAGACAAAGAGCTGACTGTATATAAACCGCCATACTGCTTCGTTTGGGGCTCTTGTCTGATTCCGCTTCGTTGGATGAGGCTTGAGCCCTAGCGCGCTAGAAATAAAAAATTCCCTTCTTGCCTTTGCATTACTGAGGTGGACTTGTTCGCTCTCTCGGTCGGTTCGGAGATACGGGCTTGGTGCATAACATTTGGGGGCTCGACCGGGATCTCCGGCCTACCGGGGAGGACAACTCTCCTGGTAGAAGGGAATAATCTCGTTAGGAGTTGAGAGCTCTGAGCACCGGTGCTAGCAGTGCAGAGGCCTAGATTAAGTCCGGGGCTCAGTATCATACTGGGGAGGCATCTAGGTGTTAAGTGAAGAGGAAGCCCAGCGTAAGGCCGGGTCCCCGGTAGCGAACTGGGAGGGCAGCTGGCACTGAGGACGTCCTGACGGTAAGACACTTGTAAGTAGAGAAGGGGTCTCTAGTGCTATAAAGGAGACTGAAAGTAATATTGAGAGTTGGAATCTGTTTGTTGTGTCGTTTTTGTGACTCTGTGTGCTGGCACTGTCTGTGTGAGTCTTGTTGTCATTGTCTGTGTTCTCTGTACCCATGGGGCAATCTACTTCTACTCCGCTCTCTCTGATGACCAACCATTTTTCTGATTTTAAGTCTAGAGCTCAGAATCTTTCGTTACTGGTGAAGAAGAGCAAACTGGTGACTTTCTGTTCCGCCGAGTGGCCCACCTTTGATGTCGGATGGCCACAAGAGGGAACCTTCAATCCCCAAATTATCCAGGCAGTTAAAGAGAGGGTGCTTACCCCTAGTCCTGCTGGGCACCCAGATCAGACTCCCTACATTCTGGTCTGGCAGGATCTAGTGAGAAACCCGCCTCCCCGTCCCTCTTCCCCAACTCCAACCTTACTAAACCCACAGGTGCTAGTCATGAAAGCTTCTGAAGAAAAAGAAGAAAAACAGGACGAAAAACGACCTAAGCCAGTGTTCCAGGAATCTTCTTCTCTGTATCCTAATCTGATTGACCTGGAAACCGAGTTGTTCCCACCCCTGTACGCGGATCCACATCTGCCCTTGCTTCCACAGGTTCCACAGGTTTCATCGGGAGAAGCCCGGAGGAGAGCCGAACCCTCCGCTCCTCCTAGGGAAGGGGGCCCCGCCCAGGGAACTCGGCGAAGAGCAAGGGAAATGGCCAGCGCAGTGAAAGAAGAAGGCTCGGAAATTCCCTCCTCCACTGTTCACGTGTTTCCGGTCCGGGCGGGGCCAGCCAGAGAGGGCGGGGAACGGACATATCAGTATTGGCCCTTTTCCACTAGTGATTTGTACAATTGGAAGACTCAAACTCCCTCTTTCTCTGAGAAACCGCAGGGTCTTATTGATCTTTTAGAATCTATCCTCTTTACTCACAATCCCACTTGGGATGATTGTCAACAACTGTTACAGGTACTTTTTACTACAGAATAGCGCGAACGGATCCTGTCAGAAGCTTGGAAAAATGTGCCAGGGGTGGATGGGAGGCCCACAATACAGCCTCACCTCATTGAAGAGGGGTTCTCCTTGGTGCAACCCAACTGGGACTTTGAACGTGCTGAAGGTAGGGAGCGTCTCTGAGTGTACCATCAGACTCTCATGGCTGGCCTTAGAGCGGCCGCCAGAAAGCCAACTAATTTGGCCAAGGTAAATTCAGTGAGGCAAGAGCCAAATGAGAGCCCAGCAGCCTTCCTTGAAATGATAATGGGAGCTTTTAGACAGTATACTCCTATGGACCCACAGGCAGATGAGTCTCGAGCAGCAGTTATGCTAGCATTTGTGAATCAGGCAGCCTTTGAAGCTTTAAGTCAAACCCATCCAGAAGTAACTAAATCTTGTTGGTTATGTTATAATCTAGCTCCCCGGTACTATGAGGCAATAGGCCTCAACGCTTCTTATGACTTGGGTAACAACACTGACCCTCCCCAATGTCAGTGGGGGTTCCGGAAGGTAGGACTTATAATAAAAGAAGTGTGGGGAAAGGGACTATGTATGGGCAAAGTGCCGCCAGACAGATCCTCATTGTGTGCCCTTACTGTTGACCTCGTGAGTCTGCCTGTAGCCAGGTGGTTAGTTCCACAGATGGGAGGATGGTGGGTGTGCTCTTACACTGGGTTGACTCCCTGTGTACATAGCTCCATTTTTGATCCTAAAAAAGAATTTTGTGTTATGGTGGCTGTGATACCAAAGATACTGTATCGACCAGAAGAAGCTGTATATGATTATTGGGCCCACAAATTGACTCTTAATCAACAAGAAAGAGCTTATAAAGTTAAGAGAGAGCCCATTACTGCCATAACCATAGCAACTATGTTCGGTCTGGGAATAGCCGGGGCCGGAACTGGAATAACAGATTTGTCCATGCAAAGTCAAGGATTTAACTCTTTAAGAGCAGCTATCGATGAAGACATCACTTGTATAGAACAGTCTATTAGTCATTTAGAGTCATCTTTAACTTCCCTGCCTGAAGTAGTTTTGCAAAATAGAAGAGGGCTAGATCTGCTATTTCTGCAACAGGGGGGACTTTGTGCCGCCCTAGGAGAAGAATGTTGTTTTTATGCAGACCATACTGGAATAGTTAGGAAATCCATGGCCAAAGTGAGAGAGGGGCTAGCCCAGCGTAAATGAGAGCATGAGGCTCAACAGGGATGGTTTGAGTTCTGGTTTCAACAATCCCCCTGGCTGACTACTTTAATCTCTACCCTGCTAGGACCCCCGATAATCCTTCTAATAATGCTTACGTTTGGCCCTTGTATTATCAATAAACTTGTAGCCTTTGTAAAAGAGCGCATTAATACAGTACAGCTGTTCGTGCTTCGGCAGCAATATCAAACAGTATCTCAGGACCCAGAGGAGGATTCCTCTGTATGATCTAAGAACAGGGGGGAATGTTAGGCAGGCTGGTCGGCTCAATGAGGTGCATAACAGCGCGGGGGACCTGAGTCATGTTTCCTGTTTTCTTGAAGAACATTCCTTAACCAAATAAGGAAAAATTTCTATACGTGATAGCATAAGGAAAGTGTTGCATGAGCTCATTCTGCCTGTCCAGTCAGGTATCGCCAAGTACCCTGTAACTGAGACAAAGAGCTGACTGTATATAAACCGCCATACTGCTTCGTTCGGGGCTCTCGTCTGATTCCGCTTCGTTGGATGAGGCTTGAGCCCTAGCGCGCTAGAAATAAAAAATTCCCTTCTTGCCTTTGCATTACTGAGGTGGACTTGTTCACTCTCTCGGTCGGTTTGGAGATACGGGCTCGGTGCATAACAGTCAACACAGTTTTAGATTAGCCTGGCACCCCATTTTGATAAATCTACTTGTGCTGTCCCTGTGAACTTTGTTACACAATTGTCTGCTTTGTGAGAAATGGTATTGTTGTTGTGTCCAGGCTCTGAGTGCCAAGATTCCACACCTGACCTTCCTCCTTCCCCACTTCCCTCCCCAGGAGAAAGATGAGATTTATAAAACTTTCCTGAGTACTCCAAACTTCAGGGACCTCCCTTGCCTCAGATTCTGACTCCATTGCTAAAGAATAGATGTAATGCGTAGATGGTATATGTCATTTACTGCTGTTTTGAATTTTAGTATGTCTAAAATAGATTATAAACTACTTGAGGGCAAAGACCATGCATTCCATATCTTCTGGATCCTCCCTGGTGCTAAGTATGCTGTCAGTTATATCGCAAATATCTATGAATATTGATCAGTTGAAGGTAGCAAAAGGGGATTTGATAAGCCACAAAGGACAGTGTCTGAGACACAGGGAAGAAGGCTTGTCAATTTCTGGTGCTATGGTAAACAACCTGCCTGCCGAAGCAGGAGACGTGGGTTTGATCCAGGTTTGATGCTCTGGAGTAAGAAACGGCAACCGCCCCAGTAGTCTTGCTTGGAAAATTTTATGGACAGAGGAGCCTGGCAGGTTATATAGTCCATGGGGTCAAAAAGAGCTGGACATGATGAGTGACTAAGCATACGTGCCTGCATGCATGCACGCACTAAAAACTAAAGGATTTTAGAAATTATTTTTTTATTCCCATAATTGTTTTTGCAAATGCCACTTAGTACTATTTTCCAGTCATCTAAGGAGCTCAACTCAAAAAAAAAAAATAAATAAATTCAGAGAAATTTTTTTCTGAGTACCCATGTGGCAAAAACTATGCTATCCATTTTGAATGTATTCCCTTCTAATAGGGTCTCCTGTCAAAGGGACTTTCTAACCACATTTATGAGCTGCATTTTAGAGTATTTACTGGGAAATGGAGAGGTTGCTAGATGTGCATAACAGTACATTTGGTGGAACCAAAATCAGAATTTGGCTGTATGTTTGTTCAAAAACCTCCCTTAGATGGTCTTGATCATGTACAAGGCTATGCTTCTTGGTGGATGAGGAAATCCAGGCCAAGGCGTTAGGGTTGGTTCACCTTTCCCTCTTTCTTAAGCACCTAAATTATATGTTTAGCAAGATTGGGCTCTTGTAGGAATCCAGATAATGGCAAAATTCCTGCTGACCACACCCTGTGTGAGACCACAGTGAGACTGTAAGGGGCTCTGGCAAGAGGATTTAGGAAATGAATGATAGCTGCAAAGTTAGAAGGCCCAACCCTGGAATTCTCTCTCCTGCAGAGCCACACTGCCTGCCTGCCTGCCTGCGCTCCAACCACTAGCTCCCGGTACCCAAAATATGAGAAGAAAATAAGGAAGCCAGGAGGGAGTTGTCCTTGTGGGACAGGAATTTCAGCTGGCAATTGTTAATCACATTTTGCCAGCTCTTTTGACATGTGTTATATAAGGGAACCAATTCCAAGACCAAACAATTAAATGTTGTGACTCAGTCAGTCAGTTCAGTTGCTCAGTCATGTCCGACACCATGAACCGCAGCACGCCAGGCCTCCCTGTCCATCACCAACTCCCGGAGTCCACCCAAACCCATGTCCATCGAGTCGGTGATGCCATCCAACCATCTTATCCTCTGTTGTCCCCTTCTTCTCCTGCCCTCAATCTTTCCCAGCATCAGGGTCTTTTCAAATGAGTCAGCTCTTCACATCAGGTGGCCAAAGGATTGGAGTTTCAGCTTCAGCATCAGTCCTTCCAATGAACACCCAGGACTGATCTGCTTTAGGATGGACTGGTTGGATCTCCTTGCAGTCCAAGGGACTCTCAAGACTCTTCTCCAACACCACAATTCAAAAGCATCAATTCTTCAGCGCTCAGCTTTCTTTATAGCCCAACTCTCACATCCATACATGGCCACTGGACTACAAGGGTGTAAATAGAGTAAGTTGGAGCTGACTTTTCCTTTCAGGGCTTCCCTGGTGGCTCAGACTGTAAAGAATCTGCCTTGTATGCCAGAGACCCTGGTTCGAAACCTGAGTCAGGAAGATCCTCTGGAGAAGGCAATGGCAACCCACAACAGTATTCTTGCCTGGAGAATTTCAGGGACAGAGGCATCTGGGGGCTATAGTCCATGGGTTACAAAGAGTTGGGCATGACTGAGTGACTAACATTTCCACTTTTTTCCTTTTAACTTCTTAATTGCATAGGATGGATTTGTTTAAGCAATTTGTTTTTTACCTTGTGAAGCAGCAAATCAAGTATCTTATTCCCCTTTCTGTCTATTGTTCATTTTTATTTCTGCTAATTTTCATACATTTAAAATGTTTACAATTTGCTGAGAATACTTATGAATCATATGCACACATGCATATGTACAATAAACCATTTTTATAGGATCTATTAAATCTGGCATTCTTTTTTTTTTTTTTTTGCTTTGAGGTTGTTACTTTTGAGTCAGCTGTTGTTTGTTTGCTTTTTTTTAACTTTTAATTTTGTATTTGAATATAGCCAATTAACAAAAACATTGTGATAGTTTCAAGTGAACAGCAAAAGGACTTAGCCATAGGTATACATGTATCCATTCTCCCTGAAACTCCCTTCAAATCTGGCACTCTTTTGTAGCTTACTATGGTTCAAGATTTCAAGGCCTTAGCCCTGTTTGAGTTAACTTGATACTCACAAAATAGGTGGCTCAAAGGTAAAAGTTTGGTTAAAAGTCCTTTGACAGATATATCTAGATTTAGTTATAAGTAACATGGAGGAAATAACTTTTGTCTCATTCCCATTCATGTCGAGATTAATGAGAAAAATACAGTTGGTAGCATGTGCCCACAGTGCCCAGTGTCTAAATAAGATCACATTGATCTGGTGATTATTGATGGTGTGCTTCTGATCTAAATATTCCACCAAAATGCTGATGAATCCTAAATTATACTCCCATTTCTCACTACTCTCCTTAATTCCAAGGTCATACATACCATTTCAACTTAGTGTCAAATAGTCTTCTCAAATTTAACATGTCTGAAAAACAACTCTTGACTCCCATACTCCTGGAACTTGCTGTTTCCCCAACCATCCCCAATTCAGGTAACAGCATCTTTATTCACCTGGTTGGTCATTCTACAAGTTTTGACACATGTATATATTCCTGTAAACACTACCACAGATAAGATATAGAATAGTTTCAATGAAGAACATTTAGGTTGTTCCTGATGATTATAAATAGAGCTGCTGTAAACCTTCATATGTGTACTTTTGAATGAACATACATTTTCATTTCTTTCTGGGCAAATACTCAGGAGTGGTATCACTAAGTTGTATGGTAAGTATATATTTAATGTATATATTTAACTTTAGAAGAAACTGACAAACTGTTTTTCAGCATAGTTGCACCATTTTATACTCCCACCAGTGATAACTTCCCAGGTTACACTAGTGGTAAAAAACTTGCCTGCCAGTGCAGGAGATAAAGAGACGTGGGTTTGATCCCTGTGTCAGGAAGATCCCTTAAGAAGGGAATGACAACCAGTGTTCTTGCTAGGAGAACCCCATGGACAGAGGAGTTGGTAGGTTACAGTCCACAGTGTCACAAAGTCAGACATGACTGATGTGACTTAGCATGCAGTGATGTATGAGAGATTCATTTCTCCCTGAGCTCACCAGCATTTGTATTGACATTAGTTTTTATTTTAACTGGTCTGGTAGATATGCAGTGATAGCTCTTGTGGTTTTAATTTGCATTTTCCTTATAGTTAAAGATGCCATATGCTTATTTGCCATCTATATACTCTCTGAAGCTATACTGTCTTATTGAAGAATCCAAATCTTTTGCCTTTCTTCTTCTTCTTCTTCTTCTTTTTTTTTTTTTTTTGGCTTTCAGAGTTTTAAATTCCTGACCATGGATTAATTCCCTCCCCTTGGCAGTGAAAACACCAAGTCTTAACCACTGGACTGCCAGGGAATTACCTTGCTATTTTCTAATTAGATTGTTTTCTAACTGCTGAGTTCAGAAAGTTTTTAAAAATAATCTGAATATACGTACTTTGTTGGTTATATTTTTAGGGTTAGGATTTGTTTAGAGCAGTTTTAGGTTCACAGCAAAATCGAACAGAAGGTACAGAGATTTCCCATGTACTCCCTGTGCCCCCTACGTGCACAGCTTCTTTTACACACACACAGCTTCTTCTATGTCGACCACCAGAGTGGAACATTTGTTACAATTAATGAACTTACACTGATACATCATAATCACCCAAAGTCCATAGTTTACTATAGGGTACACTCTTGGTGTTGTACATTCTATGGGTTTGGGCAAATGTGTAATGATATGCTGTGTCCTCCTCCAGGGGATCTTCCCGACCCAGAGATGGAACCTGCATCTTTTACCTCTAACCTGCATTGGCAGGTGAGTTCTTTACCACTAGCGCCACCTGAGAAGCCCTAAAAATCCTAAAAATAGTGCTCCACCTCTTCATTCTTCTTCCCTAACACTGGACCATCACTGATCTTTTTACTGTCTCCACGGTTTTGCCTTTTCTAGAACTGTCCTGTAGTTGGAATCATATGAGATCTAGCCTTCTCTAATTGGCTTTTTTCACTTTGTAATACACCTTTAAGATTTTTTTCCATGTCTTTTAATGGCTTGATAGCTCATCTCTTTTTAGGGCCGAATAATAATGCATTGAATGAATTTAGCTCTGTTTACCCGTTTGCTCACGGAAGGACATCTTAGTTGTTTCCAGGTTTTGACAATCTGAATAAAGCTTCCATAAACATCTGTATGCAGGGTTTTATGTGCACATAAATTTGTAAGAAACTGCCAAACTGTTCCAAAGTGGCTGTACCAGTTTGCATTCCTCACCAGCAATAAATGAGAGAATTCATGTTGCTTCACACCCTCACCAGCATTTGGTGTTTTCAATTTTCTAGATTTTACATGTTTAGCGGTTTGTCATTGTTGCTTTAACTCGTATTTCCATGATGACGTATGATGTAAAACATCTTTTCATGTGCTTATTTGCCCTCTGTTATCTTCTTTGGTGAGTTATCTGTTAGGGTCTTTGGACTATTTTTTAAAATTTTTCTTACTGTTGAATTTTAAGAGCTCTTTGTATATTTTGAATAACAGTGTTTTATTAGATGTGCCTTTTGCAAGTATTTTCTCCTAGTGTGTGACTTGTCTTCTCATTTTTTTGACATTGTCTTTTGTAGAGCAAATTTTTTTTAGTGTTAATGAAGTCCAGTTTCTCAATTGTTTCTTTCATAGATCATGCCTTTTGTGTTGTATGTAAAAAGTCATTGCCATACCCAAGTCTAGGTTTTTTTCCTATATGTTGTCTTCTAGGAGTTTTATGGTTTTGCATTTTACATTTAAGACTGTGATCCTCTTAAAGTTATTTTTGTAGAGGGTGTAAGCTCCATGTCCAGATTTATTTTTGCATGTGGATGGCCAGTTGTTCCAGCATCATCTGTTGAAAAGACTATTCTCCATTGCATTTCTTTTGCTCCTTTGTCAAAGATCAGTTGACTATATTTATGTGGGTCTGTTTCTGGTCTCTGTATTTGTTCCATTAATCTGTTTATCTGTTCTTTCATTAAAACCACACTGTCTTGATTACTGAAGCTTAAAGTCTTAAAGTTGGATACTGTCAGTCCTCCAACTTTGTCCTTCAATACTGTGTCGGCTATTCTGGTTGTTTTGCCTTTCCATATATACTTTATTTTATTTTGCCATGCCATGCAGCACGTGGAATCTTTGTTCCCTGACCAGGGATTGAACCCATGCCCCCTGCATTGGAAGCACAGAGTCTTAACCACTGAACCACCAGGGAGAGTCAGTTTGTTAATAGTCTCACAATTTTCTGGGATTTCGATTGGGATTGCTTTGAATCTATAAATCAGTTTGGGAAGAACTGATATCTTGACAATATTGGGTCCTTCTGTCCACAAACATAGACTGTATCTCAACCTGATTTTATTTTGATACCTTTCATCAGAGTCTTGTAGTTTTCTTTATATAGATCTTACACATAGTATATTAGATTTATACCTAAGTATTTAATTTAAGGGAGTGCTATTGTGTTTGTAATTTCAAGTTCCATTTGTTCATGACTGGTATATAGGAAAACACTCAACTTTTGTTTACTAACCTTTTATCCTACAACTTTGCTGTAATTGCTTAGGAGTTTTTGTTTATTTGTTAATTCTTTTGGCTTTTCTACATACAGAATCATGTCACCTGCAAACAAAGACAGTCCTATGTCTTTCTTCCCAGTTGGTACACTTTTCTTTTCTTGTCCTGTTGCATTAACTAAGACATACAGTACAATGTTGAAAAGGAGTGCTGAGATGGGACATCCTTGCCTTGTTCCTAACTATGATGTTATCTGTAGGGTATTTTTTGTAGATATTCTCTATCAAGTTGAGGTTTCCCTCTATTTCTAGTTTACTGAGGATTTTTGTCATGAATGGGTATTGGATTTTGTCAAACACTGTCTCTGCATCTATTGGTATGATCATGTGTTTTTTATTCTTTAGCTTGTTGATGTGATGGATTAGATTAATGGATTTTCAATGTTGAACCAGCCTTGCATAACTAGGATTAATCACATATGGTCACAGTGTATAATTCTTTTTATGCATTGTTGAATTCAATGTGTTATTATTTTGTTGAGGATTTTTGCCTCTATTTCATGAGAGATAGTGGTTTATAAACTTCTTGTAATATTCTTTGGTAGTCAGAAAATGCTGGCCTCATAGGATGAGTTAGAAGTATTTCCTCTGCTTCTCATTTCTAAAAGAAATTGGAGTGAATTGGTATAATTTCTTTCCTACAAGGTTAGTAGAATTCACCAGTGAACCCATCTGGGTCTGGTGCTCTCTTTTGGAAAGTTATTAATTATTGATTAAGATTTTTGAAAGATAGACATCTAGTTGGATTGTTTGATTTCTTCTTCTGTGAGTTTTGGCTGATTGCATCCTTCAAGGAAATATTTTATGTCATCTAGATTATAAAATTTGTGGCCATCAAGCTGTTCATAGTATTTCTTTATTATCTTTTTAATATCCATGAGATCTGCTTACTTTGAATTTAATTTCTTCTTTTTCTAATTTTCTAACGTAGAAGCTTAGATTATGATTTTAGATCTTTCTTCTGTTCTAATATACGCATTCAATGCTATAAATTCCCCACTAAGCACTGCTTTCTATTGAGATAACTTCAAATTCAGAGATTTTTTTTTTTTTTCCCCTCAGCAGTGTCCAGTCTACTTATAAGCCCATCAAAGGCATTTTTCCTTTTGGTTACAGTGTTCATTTTAATCACAACCATTTCTTTTCGGTTCTTTCATAGAATTTCCATCTCTTTGCTTAATTTGCCCATCTACTCTTGTAGATTGTCTACTTTATCGTTAGATTCCTTAGCATATTAATCGTAGTTCCTACAATTCCTGATCTAATAATTCCAACACCCCTGCCATATCTGAGTTTGGTTCTGAGACTTGCTCTATCTCATCAAACTGTGTTTTTTGCTTTTCATTATACCTTGTAATTGTTTCGCTGATAGCTGGACATGATGCATTAAGTAAAAAGAAGTACTGTAAATAGGCCTTTAGAGCCAGACATCTTGGAATGTGAAGTCAAGTGGGCCTTAGAAAGCATCACTACAAACAAAGCTAGTGGAGGTGATGGAACTCCAGTTGAGCTGTTTCAAATCCTGAAAGATGATGCTGTGATAGTGCTGCACTCAATATGCCAGCACATTTGGAAAACTCAGCAGTGGCCACAGGACTGGAAAAGATCAGTTTTCATTCCAATCCCAAAGAAAGGCAATGCAAAAGAATGCTCAGACTACCACACAATTGCACTCATCTCACATGCTAGTAAAGTAATGCTCAAAATTCTCCAGGCCAGGCTTCAGCAATATGTGAACCGTGAACTCCCTGATGTTCAAGCCGGTTTTAGAAAAGGCAGAAGAACCAGAGATCACATTGCCAACATCCGCTGGATCATGGAAAAAGCAAGAGAGTTCCAGAAAAACATCTACTTCTGCTTTACTGACTATGCCAAAGCCTTTGACTGTGTGGATCACAATAAACTGTGTGGAAAATTCTGAAAGAGATGGGAATACCAGACCACCTGACCTGCCTCTTGAGAAATCTGTATGCAGGTCAGGAAGCAACAGTTAGAACTGGACATGGAACAACAGACTGGTTCCAAATAGGAAAAGGAGTACGTCAAGGCTGTATATTGTCACCCTGCTTATTTAACTTCTATGCAGAGTACATCATGAGAAACGCTGGACTGGAAGAAACACAAGCTGGAATCAAGATTGCTGGGAGAAATATCAATAACCTCAGATATGCAGATGACACCACCCTTATGGCAGAAAGTGGAGAGGAGCTAAAAAGCCACTTGATAAAAGTGAAAGTGGAGAGCGAAAAAGTTGGCTTAAAGCTCAACATTCAGAAAACGAAGATCATGGAATCCGGTCCCATCACTTCATGGGAAGTAGATGGGGAAACAGTGGAAACAGTGTCAGACTTTATTTTTCTGGGCTCCAAAATCACTGCAGATGGTGACTGCAGCCATGAAATTAAAAGATGCTTACTCCTTGGAAGAAAAGTTATGACCAACCTAGATAGTATATTCAAAGGCAGAGATGTTACCTTGCCAACTAAGGTCCGTTTAGTCAAGGCTTTTTCAGTGGTCATGTATGGATGTGAGAGTTTGACTGTGAAGAAGGCTGAGCGCCGAAGAATTGATGCTTTTGAACTGTGGTGTTGGAGAAGAGTCTTGAGAGTCCCTTGGACTGCAAGGAGATCCAACCAGTCCATTCTGAATGATAGCAACCTTGGGATTTCTTTGGAAGGAATGATGCTAAAGCTGAAACTCCAGTACTTTGGCCACCTCATGCGAAGAGTTGACTCATTGGAAAAGACTCTGATGCTGGGAGGGATTGGGGGCAGGAGGAGAAGGCGACGACCGAGGATAAGATGGCTGGATGGCATCACGGACTCGGTGGACGTGAGTCTAAGTGAACTCTGGGAGATGGTGATGGATAGGGAGGCTTGGCGTGCTGCGATTCATGGGGTCGCAAAGAGTCGGACATGACTGAGCGACTGAACTGAACTGAACTGAATGTGGTAAAGTGTGATGGGGGAGGGAAAGCATGCTGTGACCCTGTGATTACATTTTAGGCTTTTAGTGAACCTGTGCTTCTGGACACAAGTGCTTATCAGTTCATGAACTGCACCCCTCCCCCCCCCACCCGCCAACTTCCCTTAGGTCCTACCAGAAGGCTAGAAGGGGCTGGAGTTGGATATTTCCTTCCCCAAGGTCAGTTAGGCTCTGATAAAACACCAGCAGGTTAGGTTCTAGTTAAATAGTTTCTGCTGAGGACAGGCCTTGTTAAGAATAGAATGTTCTATTGTGCTTCAAAATGATTTCTTTTTTCCTTCCCTGGCCAGAAGCACAATGGGATTTTTCTCTGATATGCCCTCGAGCACCTGATTGAGTTCTTAGAGGGAAAACCCACAAAAATGTGACGCCCTCCGCATAACAGGGGGATCTTCCTGTAGTGTTTCCCTCAGCCTACAGTAATTTGTCATTGACAATCCAGGTCTCTCTGTTCTCCACTGGTTCCCATGGAGGTTTTTGCTTGCGGGTTTCTGCTCTGGCAAGTTGTGCTTCCCTCTCTTTGTCTGTCCATTTCTTCAATCTGCGGGGAGCAGTTTGCCGTGTGACCTCACTGCTCTTATAGATCTAAGGAGAGTGGTTGAGTTTTCAGCTGGTCAGCCATCTCCTTCTTAGGCTGGAGCAGCGACTTCCAAGCTCCTTACCCACTGGACTGGTTGTGCTCTGTTTTTAATCCTCTAAGTTGTGTTTCTCAGACAGCAGAAATCCTTAATTTTAATGAAGTCCAATTTTTCAATATTTTCTTTAATGGATCAAGCTGTTGTGTGTTGTATCTAAGAGATCTTTGCCGAATTCAAGGTCACAAAGATTTTCATCTGTTTTCTTCTAGCAGAGTAATTTTTTTAAAGTGTAAATTAGATCACATCACTCCTTTGCTTAAAACTCTCCAAGGGTTTTCCCTCACATTTAAAATAAAATCTAAACTCCAGATTTTAGTCTACAAAGGCCTGCATGGTCTGGCCTTAGGCTTCTTTGACCTTTGCCTCCTTCCCCTTTCTCCGCTGTTCACTCTGCTCCAACTGCGTTTGTTTCTTACTGTTCCACATACGCTGCTGCTGCTGCTGCTGCTGCTGCTGCTGCTGCTGAGTTGCTTCCGTCGTGTCCGACTCTGTGCGACCCCAGAGACGGTGGCCCACCACATACCCTCCTGGAGCCCTTTTACTTGCTGTTCCCCGGCCTGGATTACTTTCCTCTTAGGTCTTCATACGGCTCACTTAACACTGAAGACTGCTCAAATACCACCTCTTGGGGAGCTCCCTTATACCAGTCTATTTAAATTGGGTCCCCCTTTCATTTGCAATTTCATGACCTCTCTTTACCTCATTGCATTTATCACTGCCTGAAACTACTTTATTTGATTGTTTGTTTTCTGCTTCTTTGTGCCTCTAAAATGTAAGTTCTTTGAGGGTTATGAGTTCTGTTCTGTTTACCACTGTATTCCCCACGTCAAGAGCAATGTCTGGCACAGAGCAGATGCTCAATGAAATACATGCTACTAAGAACTATACCTAATATCCTGAGAAACTCCAAATATGGATTTAAGGATAAGGGAGAGAGTAAGATAGGGACAGGTTGGAGCTTGTTTTTAAGCAAAAGAAGAAGGGAGGACTTCAGAGGGACCACATGGAAAGAGGCCTACTGAGCAAGACACAGCCAGTTCCCAGGAATGTTTACCCCTGCACGATTCCCTCACCTAAACAGAATCCAAGAATAGATCTATAGCAGCTGAAGTTCATTGCTTTCCTCTAGGGCAAGAGCTATCTCAGGATCTTGAGTTTAGGGTAATTTTAGGGGGCCTTCTGAACTTCAAATTGTATTGCCTCCTATGTAATTATTGACAGGGATGATGTCTTTCAAATTAAATTAAAGATAAAAGGTTTTAACATGAGAACAGACATATAACTCAGTGGAATAAGACTGAGAGTCCACAAACAGTTACATTTATGGGCAGTTGGTTTTCTAGCATGCCGGGACAATAGAGTGGGAAACGAATAGTCTTTCTGACAAGTGGTGGTGGAAAAACTGGATATTCACATGTAAAAGAGTGAAGCTGGACCCCTATCTGAAACCATTCACAAAAATTAACTCAAAATGAATCACAGATCTAAATGTAACACATGTGCCTGTGTGCTAAGTCACTTCAGTTGTGTCCGACTTTTTGTGACCCTATAGACTGCAGCCCATCAGGCTTCTCTGTTCATGGGGATTCTCCAGGCAGGAATACTGGAGTAGGTTGCCGTGCCCTCCTCCAGAGGAATCTTCCCGGCCCAGGGATCGAACTCTTGTCTCTTAGGACTCCTGCACTGGCAGCTTGGTTCTTTCCAAAGAAATCCCAGGGCTGATCTCCTTCAGAAAGGACTGGTTGGAACTTCTTGCAGTCCAAGGGACTCTCAAGAGTCTTCTCCAACACCACAGTTCAAAAGCATCAATTCTTCAGCGCTCAGTTTTCTTCACAGTCCAACTCTCACATCCATACCACTGGAAAAACCATAGCCTTGACTAGACGGACCTCAGTCAGCAACGTAATGTCTCTGCTTTTGAATATGCTATCTAGGTGGGTCATAACTTTTCTTCCAAAGAGTAAATGTCTTTTAATTTCATGGCTGCAGTCACCATCTGCAGTGATTTTGGAGCCCCAAAAAATAAAATCTGACACTGTTTCCACTGTTCCGCCATCTATTTGCCATGAAGTGATGGGACAGGATTCCATGATCTTCGTTTTCTGAATGTTGAGCTTTAGGCCAACTTTTTCACTCTCCACTTTCACTTTTATCAAGTGGCTTTTTAGCTCCTTTTCACCTTCTGCCATAAGGGTGGTGTCATCTGCATATCTGAGGTTATTGATATTTCTCCCAGCAATCTTGATTCCAGCTTGTGTTTCTTCCAGTCCAGCGTTTCTCATGATGTACTCTGCATAGAAGTTAAATAAGCAGGGTGACAATATACAGCCTTGACGTACTCCTTTTCCTATTTGGAACCAGTCTGTTGTTCCATGTCCAGTTCTAACTGTTGCTTCCTGACCTGCATACAGATTTCTCAAGAGACAGGTCAGGTGGTCTGGTATTCCCATCTCTTTCAGAATTTTCCACACAGTTTATTGTGATCCACACAGTCAAAGGCGTTGGCATAGTCGATAAAGCAGAAATAGATGTTTTTCTGGAACTCTCTTGCTTTTTCCATGATCCAGCGGATGTTGGCAATTTGATCTCTGGTTCTTCTGCCTTTTCTAAAACCGGCTTGAACATCAGGGAGTTCACGGTTCACGTATTGCTGAAGCCTGGCCTGGAGAATTTTGAGCATTACTTTACTAGCATGTGAGATGAGTGCAATTGTGTGGTAGTTTACATATGTCCACACAAAAACTTGTATGTGAATATTTAAAGCAATGTTATTCATAATATCCAAAAAGTGAAAACAACTCAAATGATCAACTAATGAATGGATTAAAAAATGTAGTATATCCATGCAGTGGAATATTATTCACCCATGTAAAAGGATGAAGTAGTTGTACATGCCTCAACCTGAGTAAGTCCTGAAAACATTAAGCTAAATAAAAGGAACCAGTCACAAAAGACCAATTATTGTATAATTCCATTTATGTGAAATGTCCAGGGTAGGCAAATCTATATAGAAAGAAACTAGATTAGTGATTGCCTAGGACTGCCTAGTGATTGCCTAGGGTCAGAAGTACTGGGGGGTTGGGGAAATGATAGCTAAAGGGTATGGGGCTTTCTTCCAGGGGAAGAAAAAGTTTTAAATTTAGATTGCTATGATTGTTGCACAGCCCTGTGAACTTACTAAAAGCCATGGAATTGTGTACAAGAGTAATTGTGTGTTGTGTGAGTTATAGATAAAACATAATGCTCCCTTGAGCACCTTAACTCACAGCTAGGTAAAAAATCCAAACACATCCACCAAGAAATTGAAGGGATTTCCTGGTGGTCCAGTGGTTAGGAATACACCTGTTAATGCAGGGGACATGGGTTTAATCCCTTTCCAGGAAGATCCCACATGCCATAGGACAGTTAAGCCCATGAGCTATAAGTACTGAAGCCCAAGCACCTAGAGCCTGTGCTCTGTAGTGAGAAGCCACAGTAAGGGGAGTCTAATGCACTGCAGCTAAAGAGTAGCCCCCCCCTGCTTGCCACAACTAGAGAAAGCCCGCAGGCAGCAACGAAGACTCAGCACAGCCAAAAATAAACACATAAATTAAAAAAAATGAAATTCAAAGCACTGCAGGGTCCAGGAAGGCAGAATAAGCCCCCGTGCCCAGTATTTTTTTAAGTTAATTTATTTTGATTGGAGGATAATTACAATATTGTGATGGTTGTTGCTATAGATCAACATGAATCAGCCACAGATTTACATGGGTTCCCCCACCTCATGAAGCCCCCTCCAACCTCCCTTCCTTCCCCATTCTAGGTTGTCCCAGAGCACTGGATTTGGGTGCTCTGCCTCATGCATTGAACTGGTACGGGTCATCTGTTTTACATATGGTAATATACATGTTTCAATGCTATTCTCTCAGATCATCGCACCCTCGCTTTCTCCACTGAGTCCGAAAATCTGTTCTTTATATGAGTGTCCCCTCTGGTGCCCTGCATGTAGGACCATCAGTACCATCTTTCTAAATTCCATATATATATATGCATTAATATACAGTATTTGTCTTTCTTTTTCTGACTTACTCCACTCTGTGTAATAGGCTCCAGCTTCATCCACCTCATTAGAACTGAATCAGATGCATTCCTTTTTATAGCTGAGTAATATCCCATTGTGTGTATGTACCATAACTTCTTTATCCATTCATCTGCCAACTGACATCTAGGTTGCTTCCATGTCCTGGCTATTGTAAACAGTGCTGCAGTGAACACTGGGGTACACGCGTCTCTTTCAGTTCTGGTTTCCTTATAGTGTATGCCCAGCAGTGGGGTTGTTGGGTTGTATGGAAGTTCTGTTCCCAGTTTTTTAAGAACTCTCCACACTGTTCTCCATCGAGGCTGAACCAGTTTACATTTCCACCAACAGTGTGAGAGGGTTCCCTTTTCTCTGTACCCTCTCCAGCGTTTATTGTTTGTAGACATTTTGATAATGACCATTTTGACTGGCATGAGGTGATACCTCATTGTGGTTTTGATTTGCTTTCTCTAATAATGCATGATGTTGAGCATCGTTTCATGTGTTTATTTAGCTATCTGTATGTCTTCTTTGGGGAAATGTCTGTGTAGGTCTTTTGCCCACTTTTTGACTGGGTTGTTCATTTTTCTGGTATTGAGCTGCATGAGCTGCTTGTATGTTTTGGAGGTTAATTCCTTGTCAGTTGTTTCATTTGCTGTTATTTTCTCCTATTCTGAGGGCTGTCTTTTCACCTTGCTTATAGTTTCCTTCATTGTTGTGCCCAGAATTGAAGGGAATTATTCAGAGGTGATTTTTAAACTGAGATACTATGGACAAGTAGGACAATGAAAGAAGAACAGTATATATAAAGGCACAAAATCACTGGAGTGCTCAGGGTATTTGGGGAATTGTAAATTCATTTGGCAATAGGGTGCATTTCTAGGAGAATGGTGAGAAATTAGTAAGAATGACAAAGAAAGCTAGGCTGAAGGAAACTTTATGGCATTTTAAGAAATCACAACATTATTTTACAGGCAAAGGAAAGGCAGGCAAAAGAGACAGTAACTCTGCAAACAGTGCTGGAGGAGCTGAGCAAGGAGAGGTTGGGGGACGGAAACCAGTTCAGAGGCTCTTACCCAAAACGATAAGGGTGGTAACACCAGGAAGGTTAGCTGGACTGTGCTCAAGAAGCATTCTTGAGATAGATTGCCAGAATATGTAGAGTGGGTTTATTCAGATGAGAGTGATGGAGGATTCTGAGCTGATGCTGGAGAGTCTAATGTTAAAGGCAAAATGGCTGGAGACACAATTCTCTGTAATACAAACGTGAGTGAAAGCAGGTTTGGCAGGAGGAAAAGTGTTCGATTTTGAACATGTTATGTACGCTTCAGGTGCCTACAGGACATCCGGGTGGAGTGTCCAGACGGTTGGAAATATGTGTCCAGAGCTCGGGAGAGCTATCTGGGCTAAGACACAGATTAGGGCATCTTTAAGTTTGTAGGTGGATGAATTGTCCAAGGGAAGTATATAGTGTCAAAGCGAGAGGGGCCTTAGCGTGGGGCCCATTTAAGATGCAGGCAGAGGAGAAGAGCTGGCAAGAGAGGCAGAGGAGGAAGAAGATGAGACAGGAGGGACGAGTGGTGTGAAAACCTGAAGGAGGGTTTGGAGCCAGCCCTGGGGAAAGCAAAGAGGAAGAAAGGAAGGAGACTGAGGGATTTTCCTGGTGGTCCAGTGGTTAAGACTCCACACTCCCAATGGAGGTGGCCTGGGTCCAATCTCTGGTCAGGGAACTAGATCCCACATGCTGCAACTAAGACCCAGTACAACCAAATTATAAACAGAGAGAGAGAAAGGAGGCTGAGAACATACCAAAAAATGGGTACTGAATTGATCAAGACAGGGGAGACTGGGAGCAGAAGGGGATTAGCACCAGCGGAGGTGAGTAATTGCAGCTATGGATCAAACGGTAACCAAAGCCAAGTGAGGAAGTCAGTCGGAGCACACTTGCTGTCTCTATGATCTTGCCTAGAGTTGGTCTTCTTTAAGTCATGTTTTGAATTTTTGGCTATGTTATACAGATCTTCAATGATAAGCAAGCAGTCACTTTCTTTAAATTGTTTGAGAATGCTGTCAGCCAAAAATGCCTTTGAAAGTTTACAGAACCTCTCCTGCTTGAAGTTCATTTTGTTAGAATAAGAATAATAACATAGACATTGAAATACGGTAAAGAATCATTTTTTTGTTGTTAACATTCAGCTAATTGTTTCTCCACTCCTTTTTCTGCTGTCTCCTTGCAAATCCCTCTGCACTTGGGGACCTGGCTTGTATAACCTTTAATTATGCACAGCTTGGAGACAGATGCCACCCATGGAGGTATTTTGTCTCATGTAGCCACTCATGTGGGAATGAACTCCACCAGATGAGATATGCCAACACTGCTTCATGTGCTTCCTGAAGATCAGCGTGACCAATTTGCTTAAGGTTTATTTCCAGAAGACTAACCTATGATGGTATTAATATAGCACCATTTAAAAAATGCGTCTCCTTGTGGCCTAAGCTAGACTTAAACACAGATTTGCTGGGTGACCTTGGCCAAGTCATTGCAACTTTCTATTCTCAATCTCATCACCTATATAATCAAGTAGTTAAATAAGAACTAGTGCCTCTTTAGTTTACTTGATGACCAGCATCTCCTGTGGTTCTTATTAATTATATAAATTTGAGGCCCTACCCCATGTGGCGCTAGTGGTAAAGAACCCACCTGCCAATGCAGGAGACATGAGACATGGGTTCAGTCCCTGGGTTGGGAAGATCCCCTGGAGGAGGGCATGGCAACCCACTCCAGTCTTCTTGCCTGGAGAATCCCATGGACAGGGGAACCTGGTGGGTTACAGTCCATAGGGTCGCACAGAGTTGGACACTACTGAAGCAACTTAGCATGCACACATGCACCCCAGACCCACTGGATCAGAGCCTCCGGAGGAGGAGCTAGGGATGCTGTGGGTCTAACAGGTGCTCCCAGGCCTCTGATTCCATCTTTCTATGGTGCTGGTTTATATTAGGGCGGAAGCCCGGGTGAGCTGAAAATCCCCCTTTTGGCCCCAGCTTGAGAGTCACTTGTGAAAGGTTTGCTGGCGGTGGTGGGTAGAAACGTGGTAGCCTTTTATATGCAGGACATTTGTATGTATATAGGGCACCTCAGCCTAAGAAAGAAGCAGCAAAACAGTGGCTCCTTCACTTCTATGTTCCCTTCCTCTGCGAACCCCAGAAATGCCCCTTTAGGGAAATGGGCCCTGGGGCACAGCGGGAGAGGCTTCTGAAGGAATGAGCAATGTTTTCTAAATGATGGTGTTGTCCTTTGAAAACACAGTGATGTCATTCAGTATTCTTCTTCCAAAGAGAGAGACTGTTCTTTCGGTATTTCAGCTCGTTTAGAATGGTGTCACTCATTAGGGTCTCCCAAAGCCGCCATTCAGAATAGCATCTTTAAGTGCCCACTTAAGTGCCATGAAGCCATTACAACAGGCATCGTTTCCACTCTGTCTAAGCTTTCCGTCAGGGTGCACAAACACATCAAAGGGCAGACAAACAGAGCTGCGTGACACTGGGAAAAACATACACAGAGACCCTATCCAGCAAATAAACAATTTGAAATACTGACATTCTGAAAAGGGATTAGTACTTGTTCTTCTGTTCTCTGTTAAGATGGTTGGAGCCAGTCCAGGGGTGCAGGATTCACTCCCCCAGGCGAACAGAGATCGGATTCTTTCCTCCCTATCTATCCACCCTCTCTCCAAATTTGGAGTTTTTAATTTATTCATCAACATTCATTAAATTTTTTCCCATTTGCTAATTGTTACACACTGGGGATACAAAATACAAGACATCTTGCTGCATGTTGGCGGCTTGGTAATGACAAAACTTAGGAAAATATAAGAAGTCCTTTTTACTATGCAGAAAAATGCAGACCGTCCTTTCTTAGGAATTTAAGAGAGCCAAACTCCAAATAAGCATGTAAATGTTTAGATCACTTTTTAAAATCAACTTGGCTTCCAAGCTTTACCCAGGATTAGTTAAAAGCCCAAGCTAGCTTATTCCATGGGAATTGCTGTAATGGTCTTATTGTAGAGTAATTGGATTTTTTTTTTTCTTTTTGGGTCAGATGAGTTGATCTCATTTTGACTGGAAGGTGTTTTTTCCTTCTCTATTTGCAGGAAGCAGCAGGCCTTAAGTAGATCAGCACTGTGGCTTGTATACATATGGGCAGCTGAATTTTTTTTAAGGTATTTTTAAATATGAAAGATTCTGGATGCAATTCTGTCAGCAGAGTCGAGTACAAACCTTCTTTTAGTCTATGTTCAACTTTTCCGATTTTAGAGGTCATCTTCAGAAACAGCTGAGTTTCCTATATGTTGGCCCCTCTGAAGATCTATTATGAAAATCGTTAATGAGTCGGCGCAGAGAAAGTGAACTTGGAATCCTCAAAACATCGTCCAGGGATTTCATGACTACCTCAAACTGACATCTTTGTACCATCTAATTGTGCTCACAGCAAGAAACTGCCTACTGAGATTGGATGTATTTGGTCAAGGGCATGATACAAATTTTTCCATATGTTGACTAAAGCTTTATGGGCCTATGGTTTGATTTTCTGAAATGTAATTTGGTTTTACTTGCTGCCTTACTTCTGTGTTTCCCACCCAGAAAGCAATAAATTAGATTATACCCCGGCCTTCTCCAAAAAGTCTTCCCTAACCCTTCCAAGCTGGTTGAAAGTGAAAAGTGAAAGTGTTAGTTGCGCAGTCATGTCTGACTTTGCAACCCTGTGGGCTGTAATCTACAGGCTCCTCCACTCATGGGATTTCCCAGGCAAGAATGCTAGAGTGGGTTGCCGTTTCCTTCTCCAAGCTGGTTAGGATACCTCTTCTCAAGCTTTCAAAATAATACCCTCTGCATTTCACTATTACTGATTTTTTTCTTACTGTTTCATACCATCATTATCTTTATTTATCTGACTCTACTACTATATTGTTAGTTTCTTGAGGATAACAATATTATATTGTTTATTTCTTCCTTGCTTGGCACATGGCAGATATTTAACAAATGCTTTTTTTTTTTGCCTTTTTTTTTTTTTAGAAATTGAAGGATAATTGCTTTACAATGTTGTGTTGGTTTCTGCTGCACAGCAAGATGAATCAGTCATATATATATATCATCTCCCTCTTGAGCACCGCCGCCCTCCCATCCCACCTCTCTAGGTTGTCACAGAACGCCAGATGGGACTCCCTGTGTTATAAAGCAGCTTCGCACAAGTTATCTATCTTACACATGGTAATGTATATACTTCAATGCTACTTTCTCAATTCATCCTTTCCTTTCCTTTCCTTGGTTAAATGTATGAACATCAGTCAGTTCAGTTTAGTCGCTCAGTCATGTCTGACTCTGTGACCCCATGGACTGCAGCATACCAGGCCTCCCTGCCCATCACCAGCTCCCGGAGTTTACCCAAATTCATATCCATTGAGCTGGTGATGCCATCCAACCATCTCATCCTCTGTTGTCCCCTTCTCCTCTCACGTTCAGTCTTTCCCAGCATCAGAGTCTTTTCAAATGAGTCAGTTCTTCGCATCAGGTGGCCAAAGTGTGGGAGTTTGAGCTTTAGCATCAGTCCTTCCAGTGAATATTCAGGACTAATTTCGTTTAGGTGGACTGGTTTGATCTCCTTGCAGTCCAAGGGACTCTCAAGAGTCTTCTCCAATACCACAGTTTAATAGAATCAATTCTTTGGCGCTCAGCTTTCTTTATAGTCCAACTCTCACATCCATACATGACTACTGGAAAAACTACAGCTTTGACTAGACAGACCTTTGTTGGTAAAGTAATGTCTCTGCTTTTTAATATGCTGTCTATGTTGGTCATAACTTTTCTTCCAAGGAGCAAGCGTATTTTAATTTCATAGCTGCAGTCACCATCTGCAGTGATTTTAGAGCCCCCCAAATAAAGTCTGTCACTGTTTCCACATCTATTTGCCATGAAGTGATGGGACCAAGATGTCATAATCTTTGTTTTCTGAATGTTGAGCTTTAAGCCAACTTTTTCACTCTCCTCTTTCGCTTTCATCAAGAGGCTCTTTTGTTCTTCTTCACGATAAGGGTGGTGCCATCTGTATGTCTGAGGTTATTGACATTTCTCCTGGCAATCTTGATTCCAGCTTGTGCTTCATCCAGTTCAGCATTTCTCATGATGTACTCTGCATATAAGTTAAATAAGCAGGGTTACATATATAACCTTGATGTACTCCTTTCCCTACTTGGAACCAGTCTATTGTTCCATGTCCACTTCTAACTGTTGCTTCCTGACCTGCATACAGATTTCTCAAGAGGCAGGTCAGGTGGTCTCAGGGGTCTTGTGAGGTATCAGGTCAGGTACCCCATACCCAAGGGCAGAGAAGCCCCAGCAAGATAATAGGCACTGGAGCGGCGGCCCACAGAGACTGAGACAGAACTGTGTTTGAGTGTCTCCTAAGGAAGTATGGGTCTGCAGTGGACTGCTGCAGGGACAGGGGCTCTGGGTGCAGCAGACTTGGGTTTGGCATAAGCCCTCATGGAGGAGGTTGCCATTAACCCCACCATAGAGCTGCATGAGCTCTAAATCAGCTCTGCAAGAACAAATACATCATTGGGCACAGAGAAATTCAGTGGTTCTGCTGTGGGGCTAAAAGTCCCCTCCTCTGAGTGTAGCCAGTTATCACCTGTGGGTGTTAAAAGTGACTTAGATCACATTGCATGTGGTGCTCAGTTTGGAAAACCAGATATACCAGCTAAGTTGGGTGTAAAGTGAGATTCTGTATCATGAACACTATTTTGGGGAGATGAGTTCTGGAGGCAGTAGAGTCGAGGGAGGATAGGTTAGGACACAGAGCCAAATAGAGGAGTATTAGGCAGAAGAGAGGGGAGATTAAGCCTTTGACCCACTGGGGTTGAGACCTGGAGTTAAGAGAGTGGGGCTGAGGCCTGGTGAAGCCATATGGGGGAATAAGGGAGAGGGAAGGGAGTCTGGGAGGTAGGGAGCCTTCTGAATTGGAGACTTGATTCCCAGGCATTTGTCAGATCATGAGAAAAGAAGTGATTGTGTTAGGCCCTTGAGACCTGGTCTAGAAGCACTTGTGCTGGTGTTGGTAGGGGCATCACGGGTGTGACCAGGTGCTCCTGAGCACCGGCCCCTCTGCAGCTCTTTCAGCCAGAAGTGCATGCCATCCCAGGTCAACTTTCTTTTAACTGTGTCAGGTCTTAGTTGCAGCATGTGAGATCTAATTCCTTGACCAGGAATCGAACCCAGGCCCCCTGCATTGGGAGCACAGAGTCCTAACCACTGGACCGCCAAGGAAGTTCCTTCCCTGTCAACATTTTAGCATAGCAACTTCAATCCACTGAACTCAATGAGAAAGGAATTTTTAAATCCTGAAATTCAGAGTCTCCAGGCCATTATTAAGGATTTAATTCCTTGCTTTATTTACATTCTAGTGCTAAAATCTGGCAAACTTTTTCTTTTTTGCCACAGGATGAGGAATACTTGTATTAAGAAAAGAATCTACAGACAGACAGACAGACACACACCCCTATATAGTCCTTGCTATCTAGCTGCTTACAATTGAAACAAAGGTTCCGACACTGAAAAGGAACCTGATATGCAAAGAGCAGATATTTGACCCTGAACAAATTTTGCATATTCTACGGTCAAGTTAGAACAAGGAAAAGAAGAATGAGGATTACTTCTCTGAAAATAATTTCCTAGGGAGACCCATGGAAATGGCAGGGATTTTATTCAAAAAGCAAATAAGCAGGACAAGTTAAAGCAGAGGAGTAGACCTCTATGGGGCCTGCCTGAGCTTGGCTAAGGTATCATTTAACACAGATCAGTGTATGTTTTCCTATCACACAGTATGTAGTTGTCTTTGCTAGGTGATTGTTTGCATGTCTATTTTAGATTTAAAAAAAAAGATTGGGAGCTTCCCTTGGCTGTGACTGTAGTCTGTTCAAGATGCTGAATGGGATTATGGAAGGAGGTCTGATCTTATCCGGAGTGGCTGCTTGTCCTCCTGATGGGTCGTTCACAGACCCTGGTGACCTCAAATCATTCCTTGAGGTCTTGGATCTTGAGTCATTCCTACCACTTTTACTAACAAATAACTGATCCTGTGTGTCTTTCCGGGCATCAAGTGATCCATCCTGTTCTCTGTTCCACTTATTAAATGCTACTCAGAAACCACACTGGGTTTGCTGCAGAGTGCTTTGGCTATGATGCAAAGAAAACGGTCTTATTTCCTTACATTTTTAATGCCAAAGCATGGGTTGGTGAAAAGAAGATTATGCCAAACCAATGTTATTTCCTTTTGTGCTTCAGGGGCAGGATACATGGTGGTGGGTGGTGGAGAGTGGACGGTGGGGTAGAGAGAAGGAGCCCATGTGAATATGAATAAAGCAGCTGATTCTATTTCACATGATTTGCTAAGTCAGATGCTGAGATACTATTAGCCTACTAAAAATTCCTTAACAGTCAGTGATTATCAGTGGCTCCTTATTAACTCAATGACATTCTCCGGGGCTAGTTCTTTATCAGTAATTTAGATGAAGATACTGAAAGTATTCACTAAATTTGAAGAGGGCACCCATTTGCAGGGAAGAGATGCTATCAACTTGAATATTAGAAATAGAATGTAACATGACTGAAGAATCAGAAAATGTGTCTATTAAAACTAAAATTTGCTTTCAGTCTCAGCAGAGATGAATGCATGTTATAATCTTGAGGAGTCAGAAATACAGACTCAAAGAGGCTTAAGTCTAACGAGTCACAAACTGAGTAGAAAGCGTTTCCATGCCAGTGTTAGTTGTTCAGTTGTGTCCGACTCTTTGCAACCCCATGGACTGTAGCCCACCAGGCTCCTCTGTCCATGGGATTTCCCAGGTGAGAATACTGGAGTGGCTTGCCATTTCCTTCTCCAGGGGATCTTCTTGACCCAGGGATCCAACGTGAGTCTCCTGCATTGCAAATGGATTCTTTACCGTTTGAGCCACCAAGAGCAGACCACACACTACATGAGTTAGCAGTGTAGTAGTATAATTAAAATGATTTATTGTGATTCAAAGATAAATTAAAGGGAGTATGCCATACAAGACAAGAAATCATCTCTCCATGGTGTTTAACAGCATTACATTTGGTGTTCATTTTTTATGATCCCATTTGTGAAAGAGCAAATACTTTGGCGAAATATAATAACAATGATCATAGGAATGACAAATAGAAGAAATAGAGAGGTAATGACTCTTCACACTTGAGATGCTGATAAGGCCCTGCCTTCAGTGTCTATTACGTGAGATAGGATCATTGGATCTTAAATATTGTTTGGGGGTCTTTTCTGCAGGGTCAGTTTTTGACTTTGGAACTCAGTATTACTAAATAATGAAAAAATAGGTAACTGGTGGGCTAAAATTAGCCACTAATTATTTGCAAAGCACTCCTCCATCAGGCTCTCCTCGTGTTTGTCCTACTTTTCTTTGTCCCTAGCTATAGAGACCATTTATCTTTTTTAAACAACTGCAGAAGCACAGCAGCACTTTCTTGGCCTGAAACCCAGGCTTCTTTTGTATTAGTTCTAGCCAATTACTGCTCTTCACTAAAAATGATAAACCAAAAGTAAGGGAGGGAGCAAACCTGAGGTTCTAAATCAGTGTATCAGGCAGTTAGGTCCTCTCAGAATTACTGAGCTTGGGAGCAAACTGTGGGGCAGAAGAGCTGGTCTCGGTGAGGGGTGCCTCTTCTGGCCTCCACAGCGCCCTGTGCTTCCTTCTATGACATCATTTATTATACTGTCATGTTGTGCTTTTCTTTTCTTCCTTGTTTAATAAAATATTTATTTATTTACTTATTGGCTGTGTCTAGTCTTAGTTGCCGCATGCGGAATTGAGTTCTGTGACCAGGGATCGAACCCAGGCCCCCGTGCACTGGGAGCACAGAGACTTAGCCACTGGACCACTAGGGAAGCCCCTGTGCTTTTCTGCTTCTAATTTTATACTTTAGATCAGTGCTTCTCAAACTTAAATGTGCATTCAAATCACCTGGGAATCTTGTTAAAATCCAGATTCTGGTTCAGTAGGTTTGGGGTGGGGCTGGAGAATCTATGTTTCTGTTATCCTCCTAGAAGTCCACGCTGCTAGCCCCATGGAATGCACTTTCATTACAAGGTCAACCCCTTGAGAGCTGGGAAAACTCTCTTCTTGATCTTTAAAAGGAAAATAACCAAAACCTTTCTGTTGAAGAATCACATGCATACAGAAATATGCACGAAGCATCGGAGTTCAGTGTATTTCCAAAAAGTGAACACACCTGTATAAACCAGTCCCCAGATCAAAAATTAAAACACTGCCAGCACCCCAGAGGCCCACGCTGTGCTCCGTCCAGTTACCACTTTATCCTTAAGGTAAATAGAATCTGCCGTCTTTCATTTTCACTCTTCACTGCAACACTCCAATGAATACATTTGTCTGTGTCCCTTTACTCACAAATGCATGTTTTTCTCTAGAGTTGTACGTGGACCCACTCTGATTTTCACAGAAGGAGGATACTCCACAGAAACATGAGTGCCTTGCGTCTGTATTAGGACTGTATGACTTGGTCTCTGGATGGCTTTTATCTAGGAAGTCAAGGACTTATGAATGATTGATAAATGCTGCTAATAGCTTAAAGTTGTTTTGCATTCTTTCGAACTAAAACAGACTAACTGTGACCAGCGCCTCTCCATTGCCTGAGGTTTGTTTGTTCTTTACATGAAGTCTCAATTGAGAAACTATGACCCAATAATTTGTCAAAAAGAAACAGGTCTGGAGTTTTGAAGAAATTGATGATCTACTAGTTTAAAGCATGAGTATTTTCTGAAAATGGAATGGACAAACCTCTGTCTACATTCTGACGGAAAATATGCCTACTGTTCACAGGGATAATAGTTTGGCAAGGACTGGCATTCACAAATCAAGGCAGCATCTACATAATTTTGATGACAGAACTCTTCTGGGGCTTTTCCAATTGAATAGATGATCAGCCATTATGATGGAGTTATAATGTAGGTCTCTATAATCTACAAAATATGTACCCACAGTTGTCGAATTGCACAGCTGAAGAAAGCAAGTTGTCTGGTTAAAAATGATTTATGCTTTGATAATTCCATTTACAAAAGAGTTACAATGGACTCAGTGTCCCAAATCTAATTTCACCATTATGTAACTGTAGATAAAAAAATCTTCACTGGATTCTGTTATTGTCTAGTTCTTTGAGGTAATAATCATAAAACAATATTAATTTAATGTGTCTACAGTTGATTTTTGCACAGGATATTATTTATTACAGGATATTATTTGTCAGGCTGCTTTTGAGAAATTCAGTTCTTTTTAATATGATTGCTGATGTGTTTTCGTCAGTCTCTAATCATGATTGAATAAGAGATGGATGATACTTTCTTTTTTATTTCAGGCAATTTCCCTGGAGATTATATGCTGTGCTTAGTCGCTCAGTCATGCCTGACTCTCTGCAATCCCATGGATGGTAGCTCACCAGACTTCTCTGTCCATGGGGATTCTCCAGTCAAGAATACTGGAGTGGGTTGCCATGCCCTCTTCTAGAGGATCTTCCCAATCCAGAGATCAAACCCAGGTTTCCAGCATTGCAGGCGGATTCTTTACAGTCTGAGCTATCAGGGAAGCCCAAGAATACTGGAGTGGGTAGCCTTCTCCAGGGGATCTCTTCTCCAGGGAATCTTCCCAACCCAGGAATCGAACTGGGATCTCCTCCAATGCAGGCAGATTCTTTACCAGCTGAGCCACTAGGGAAGCCTGGTGGCTAAGTAACCCAATGTAAATTCTCTGAACAAATACATTTGGCAGAATCGTTACAAACTTTGATGTCCAAATGCTTCTAAATTAAGATGGTAGCTGGTAGCTGTTTAAAAAGTCACAATTCAGAAGACTAGCATTGGTTTCCAAATATCTAAGGGATTAGCTTGCAGATTAGTAGGATGATACATGTGTATATTAAGGCCTACTAATTTAGTGTTGTCAGGTCATGTGCACGTGGTCACTTAGAGAAGATGTTTCTTTTGCTAACTGTAACCAGAGTTCATTGACTCATTTAAAAAGATCTTCCAGGACTATCCCTGGTAACTTGGTGGTAAAAAAATCCAGCTGCCAACGCAGGAGACACGGGTTTGATCCCTGGTCCGGTAGGATCCCACATGCTGTGGAGCAACTAAACCTATGAACCACAACTACTGAAGCCCTTGCTCTAGAATCTGTGCTCTGCAACAAGAGAAGCCACGGCAATGAGAAACCTTTACATCACAACTAGAGATGAAGCCGGAGCAGCAGAGAAGACCCATCACAGCCAAAAATAAATAAATAACGAAAAGAACCTCCAAGTACATGGTATATATCACATGCTATGACAGGCACTGAAGATAAAGAGATGAGTGTGAGTAGATCCTGTTCTGGTGTGGCCACTGTCTACCTGGGGAGATAGACAAATACGCAAACATTGGCAATTACGGTGAGAATTTTTAAGATGTTGTTTCACATTTGTGGTAACAGTGATTAACCCAGAATCTAGCCTAGTACATGCCCAAATGAAGAAGGCATATTCTCTAATACATGAATGTTCTAAAAAGGGGTGTGTGTGTGTTAGTTGCTCAGTCGTGTCCGACTCTTTGCGACCCCATGGACCATAGCCTGCCAGGTTCCTCTGTCCGTGGAATTCTCCAGGCGAGAATACTGGAGTGGGTAACTATCGCCTTCTCCAGGGGATCTTCCCAACCCAGGGCTCAAACCTCAGTCTCTTGCATTGCAGGTAGATTCTTTACCAGCTGAGCCACCAGGGAAGCTAAGAAGGTAGAATGATGAATCAAAAGGAATATTTATCAACTCAGTCTGGGGTGGGGTGGGAAAGCCAGAATCAGGAAAATTTTCGCAGAAGAGAAAATATATATTGCTGATGTGGTCAGCTGAATAACATCTCCCCCAAAGATCTCCATGTCCTCATCTCCAGTACATGTGCCTATGTAAGCAATGGAAGGGACTTTGCAGATGTTGAACATTAAAACCTTAGAAGTTAAAGATCTTGAGATGAGGGCAGAGGAGGGATTGTCCAGCTGGGCTCAATATAATTAGGGGTCCTTATGAGAGAGAGGCAGGAGGATCAGGGTCAGAAGAGGGAGAGAGAAGAGAGGCAGAGGTTGGAGTGATGCAGTTGTGAGAAAGGAGCCATGGGCAAGGGAGGCAGGCAGCCCCTGGAGGCTGGAAAGAGGGAGGAAGGTTCTGCTCTTGAACCCCAGAGAGAATCCACCCTGCTAACTCTTTGGCTCAAGGTTTATAAGACTGATTTTAGACTGCTGCACTGCTAAGTCGCTTCAGTAGTGTCCGACTGTGCGATCCCATAGACCGCAGCCCACCAGGCTCCCCAGTCTCTGGGATTCTCCAGGCAAGAACACTGGAGTGGGTTGCCATTTCCTTCTCCAATGCATGAAAGTGAAAAGTCAAAGTGAAGTGGCTCAGTCGTGTCCAACTCCTAGCGACTCCATGGACTGCAGCCTTCCAGGCTCCTCCGTCCATGGGATTTTCCAGGCAAGAGTACTGGAGTGGGGTGCCATTGCCCAACCTCTAAACCTGTAGGACAATAAATTTGCATTTTTTTAAGCCACTAAGTTTGCAGTAGTTTGCAAATGGCACCAATAGGAAACTAATGTATTGGTTCACTGCCTGCTCTCTTCCAAGTTCTCAGACCTCTTTGTTCAGTGATTTCTTTCAGTGATTTCTATCCTACTTGTCACTCACTCACTTGGTGATAGCCTAGTTTTAATGTTACTAATAATTTCAAGCCTTCTATAACTTTCACTTTCAAAGATCTCACTTTGACCATCACTTCCTATGTTTCCAGCGCTCTCTCAACTGCCCTGATTCCAGTAATCCTTCAATCCCACTGGATCCTCCAACCTACTGATCCTACCATCTGTTCACTGTCCTTCACCCACTGATGTCCTGGTTTCCCTCCTAACCCGATTTAGATTTCTTGGGCAGTCATTGTAAACATTCCCTTGCCCACACTCTAGCCTCCCTCGCCTCTCTCTCATTTTGATATACTTGCTTGCCAAAATTCCACCCCTGCTCATAGCCAGCTTTCTGCCTACTCCTTGCCTGCACTTGGACAGCTGAAGAAAAACACATAACCATGCTGTTGGTTCTAAATTAAACAATCACTAATCTCCAGTAGCCCTCGTGCTGCCCAGCCATCCTATCACACTTTCAGAGTCCACTCATACCTTCCCACTCAGCACCTTGTCCTCCCACCCCTCTTGCCCACCTTCCTGCATCCCTACCACTACACACTGCTACTCTTGTGATTCTAGATGAATTCCCTGTGCTCCTGTTTCGGGCCAATTTCTCATTCATCTGCTAGTTCCCATCTCTTTCTGAGGCTCTTCAGTTAAGAAAACACTGCTCCTGATACAGCTTCCCTCATCTCCAATGTCGTTATCTTTCCCCTCCATTTTTGGATCAGCCCCATGTTATAGCCAAACTCCTTGTAAGACTTGCCTATCATTGCTATCACTATTTTCCTCCTCCAATTCTCTCTCCCTCTTTTTTTAAAAAAATTATTTTTAAGGGTGTATGTATTTATGTATTTGGCGGTACCAGGTCTTACTTGTGGCATGCAGGACCTTTGGCTGCCTGTGAACTCATAGTTGCAGTGTGTGGGACCTAGTTCCCCAACCAGGGATGGAACCTGGGCCCCCTAGATTGGGAGCTCAGAGGCTTCACCACAGGACCACCAGGGAAGTCTGACTTCCATTCTCTCTTTAACCTACTCCCATCAAGCTGTCTTTCCCACCATCTTACAGAAATAGGTCTTTGTTTTCTTTTAATATTTATTTATTTTGCCTTAGCTCCGGCACTCAGGATCTTCATTGTGTCATGCGGGGTCTTTTGTTGGAGTGCGCAGGCGTCTCTCTAGTTGCAGCTTGTAGGCTTAGTTGCTCTGGGGCACATGGGATCTTAGTTTCCCCACCAGGGATGGAACCCACATGCCCTGCATTGGAAGGCGGGTTCTGAACCACCAGGGAAGTCCCCAAAATGGCTCTTATTGAAGAGTCATTAATTCGAGGGTGCTAAGCCCAATGGTCAGGCCTCATCTAACTTCACATTTCAGAGACATTTGACATGAATGATCACGTCTTCTTTCCTGAAACACTTTTTTTCCCCACTTAGCTTCTGGGTCATTCTTTCTTGGTGCTCCTCCTCCCAAGCTGATGACTCCTTTTCCACTTTTCTTCTCAATCTCTAAACACTTAGAGACCCCAAAGCTCAGTTCTTAGAACTCTCTTCTGTGTCTATACCCACCCCAAAGGGGTCTCATCCAGAGCCGCGGCTTTATGTAGGTGACTGCGCCCACATTTATATCTTCCAGATGGCCCAGAGCTCCCTTTTGAACTCCACACTTTAACATCTAATTGCTGCCTCAACATATCCACTTGGATTTCTAATAACATGTCAAAATCAACAAGTCTGAAGCTGAATCCCAGGTTTCCATGTTTCCCTCCGCGGAATGCCATCAAACCTGCTTCCTCTGCCTGTTTCCCAAATTCTGTGAACGGCAGCTGGAGAAGGAAGCGGCACCCCACTCCAGTGTTCTTGTCTGGAGAATCCCATGGACGGAGGAGCCTGGTGGGCAAAAGAGTCAGACACGACTGAGTGACTAACACATGAATTGCAACTCCATCTTTCTAGAGATTCAACTCAACCTTGACTCCTCTCCTTGCAAATGCTATCACCTTCATAGTATGTTCAAGATCCAAGCACTTAGCGTCTCTACTGCTGCCGCTGTGGTCCAAACGCTCGTTACCTCTCTCCTGGATTCTTGAATTGGCCTTGTGGTGATGGACAGGGAGGCCTGGCATGCTGCGATTCATGGGGTCGCAAAGAGTTGGACACGACTGAGCAACTGAACTGAACTGAACTGATTGATCTCCTTGTTTCTGCCTCACCTCCCTGCCCCAGCAAGAGGAGTTAACTGGACTTGGAAGCCATTTATTTAACAAATATGTATCAACTGGACATCTGCTCTGTCTGACAAGTGAGATCCCATCAAGTGTTTGCTCCATCTCTCTAGAGTCAATGCCAAGGCCCTAACTGTGGCCAAAAGACTAAAAACGGTGTTCCCCTTGCTCCTTTGAACTCGTTTCCTAGCGGACCCCTCTTGTGCACTGTGATCTAGCCACATCAGCCTCCTTGCTGTTCCTCCACCTCTAGGACTTTGTACTTGGGGCTCATTTTGCTTGGAGTGTATTTGTGTGTGTGTGTGTGCATGCGTGTATGTGTGCGTGTGCCCACATACATGTACCTGCATGATCAATCACATCTGACTCTTTGCCACCCCATGGGCTGTAGCTCTCCAGGCTCCTCTGTCCATGGAATTCTCCAGGCAAGAATACTGGAGTGGGTTGCCGTTTCCTGCTCCTGGGGATCTTCTCCACCCAGGGATTGAACCCACATCTCTTGCATCTCCTGCATTGGCAGGTGGATTCTTTACCACTGACCTACCTGGGAAGCCTGAAGTGTACACCCCCTCCAAATCTTCATATGGCTGGCTTTATACTGAGAAATTTTACCTAATTAGCAAGAACATCATACAACGTCCTCTTTATGACATTTATTTATACTCTAACAGTATCTTTGCATATTTACTTGTGTAAAGTTTGTTTATGGCCTGGTTTCCTCCATTAGAATATAAACTGCACGAGAGCCAGAATTGGAGTTACTTTTGTTTGGTGCTCTATTCCCAATACTTGGAATAGTTTCTGGCATGTGGTAAGTGTTCAGTAAATGTGTGAAGAATGAATAGGCTTGCTAAATAAAGTACAGGATATCAATCTAAATTTGAATTTCACATCAACAAGTGATTTTTTAGTATCAGTATGTCCCATGGAATAGTTGGACAGAGTTATACTAAAAATATTTGCTGTTTTACTTGAAATTCAAATTTAACTGGACATCCTGTACTTTTATTTACTAAATCTGGCAACCCTATGAATGAATAGAATCCTGGGGGAAGACAGGGGTAGGAAAAAGCACTCTGGCAGAAAGAATGAATTTGCAAAGGTACCCAGGTGTGAAAGCAGCATCACTCATCTGAAGAAGAGCAATTTAGAAAGGTTATCCTATCCTCAACTCTGCCAGAATTACTTTGTCAGAAAATAGATTTAAGAAGGGTTGGTTTTTCAAAACCTGGACACACTTTGTCTCATCTTTATAGATGGGTGATATTAAAAGTTTATGGGAAGTACAGAAGATAGATGGTGTTTCTCTGCTGCAGGATTGATACAGGGAAGGATCTACAAAATATGCAGAGGACATCCTTGGGGTGAGAGAAGATGCATTTTTGCCTTTTAGACCTTGGGATTAAATGAAGTCACCCACAGTTATTAATACCAGGTTATTAATCTTGCTGCCATTTTTAGGCCTGATTTACTGGGCTAAGTGTCCTCCCTTATAATGGAATAAGTTATATGCTTATTAGTTCTCTTCATTGGAGAAAGAATTGGCTTCACACAGTGTATGCTATGGCCTGGTGTCCAGAGGCCCCTTCAAGACTGAGGCTCTCATTCACCTAACTGTTATGGGTTTGGGTGGACTCCGGGAGTTGGTGATGGACAGGGAGGCCTGGTGTGCTGCGGTTCATGGGGTCGCAAAGAGTCAGACACGGCTGAGCGACTGAACTGAGCTGAACTGATTGATAAGAGTGTTCACATTAGACTACTCTCCTTTGAATATGTGTGTGTGTGTGTTTGTGTGTGCACACATTTGTGTGAATTCCCATCAGCCCAAGAGAGCCACTTTGACAAGTCACCTTCTCCCTGGAGGTGACCCACATCTCCCCCCAGAACTCCCTAGAAGATCAGCCAAGGTTTTTTGTTGTGACTGCAGCACAGTTCATCTTCTCCCTCTTCTAAATCCTTCTTTCTTCATCTCATATTCACGATGATCTGATGACACCCCTCCCCTCCTAAGTTCACTGTATGCTAAGCCTCATCTCAGTCTGTCTCTTGGAGAGCCTGACCTAGGATAGCTGGCTCCAGGACTGGTCTGACCAAGCTAACTCAGAAATGGATTTTGCAGCTGGTTTACCCACAGTCAGGCTTCCCTGGTGCCTCAGTGGTAAAGAATCTGTCTGCCTTGCAGGAGCCACAGGAGATTCGGGTTCGATCCCTGGGTCAGGAAGATCCCCTGGAAGAGGGAATGGCAACCCACTGCAGCATCCTGGCCTGGAGAATCCCGCGGACAGAGGAGCCAGGCACAGTCCACAGTCCGCAGGGTTGTGAAGAGTTGGACACGACTGATGTGACTTGGCGTGCTCACATGCACCCACGGTCACTGGTAATGACATCGACACTGTGGTGGGTGGCTGCCATGAGATTCACTTTCCCTGGTGGTGAGCTCGGATAGGGTATTGGTGGAGGGGAACAGAGGGGCGATTAGGGTTAGGCTCAAACATTTGAGACGTTCAGGGGAAGTAGTAATTTTAAGAACTATGGAAATGGGTGGCTGTTACTGCGGACTTTTAATGCACTAGAGAGAGACAATGAAAGGCTGAGGATGACTAGTCAACAATCAGAAAGCCAGTTCTCGCTGATATCACATAAAGAGACTATTGCCCTACAGCTAGAACACAGAGAAAACTGAGGATCAGGACCAGGACTTAATTACAAGCTACAGAAAGCTCCAGAGAGAGAGTGAGCTCATGTTTTCTGTCTCTGTTGCAATGGTTCCTCTCCCTCAGCTCATACCTATGGACCATGGAAGGTCTTAAGGATGAGACCAACTGACAGAGAGGAAAGAGGCCATGTTCAATTCACAGGGTCAGCTTGGTGTTTGGATGCAAGATAAAAATGAACTGTGCCTGCACAACAGCTCTATTGTAGCCCCACAATGGAAGACCCTGAAAGAAAGGGAAATAAATCCTACCAGCTGGCAGATCTGGGCAGTGCATCTGGTCATCTAGGTGATTAGCTTTGATGATTCCTCAGGAGGCTAGAAGCAGAAATATTAGAGGATTGGGGTAAAGACATTTGAAGGAGAGGTACATTGATAGACCTAAGAGTGTGGCCCAAAGTGTGCAGGTTTTTGAACCCCATTGTTAATTAGCTCATCAGAGAGCACCCACAAGAGAAGGGGCACTCGAATCAAATGGAGAGAATGACTCAACTGGTAGTCATCAGCCAGTCCCTATCGTCAGTCAACCCAGTGTTGGCATAATGAACAGGGTAGATATGGTGGCAGGAATGGAGGCTACACATGGATCAAGGGCATGGACGCCCACTTACCAAGGCTGGCCCAGCTCCTGCAACTGCCACCTGTCCAACCTGCCAGCAACCATCTCTCAAGAAATCCCATTAACTGTTTGGTGGCAAGTTGATTACACTGGATCCTTTCTACCCCGAAAGGGACAGCAATTAATCTTGACAGAAATCAATACCTACAGATGCGGTTTTGCCTTTCTTGCCTACATGATCTCTGCCAGCACCACCTTCTGAGGGATTACAGAGTGTTTCACCCACAAACATGGAATCCTACGTGACTCTGTTATCAGTCAATGGAGTGTAAACATAGCACATGAGTGTAAATATGGGCTCATGACTGTAGTATCAACTGGACCCTGCCAACCTGCCACAGGAATGGAATGGAATTTGAAGGAGTCCCCGAGGCTCAGGTTTGCAGATAACCTGTGAGGATGAGACAGGACACACCCCAAAACAGCTATGTGGTGCTCTATCCCCAGCAGGAAGAACACATGGGCCTGAGAAAGGAGGTGAAGTAGGAATGGGTGTGTTTGTCGGTGACTGTCGGGCATTTGTGCCTTCTGTCTTTAGATCTCTGGACTCTGTGGTTTTAGAGATCCTGTATCCTAGGTGGCTCAGCAGTAAAGAATCCACCTGCAATGCAGGAGACATGGGTTCGATCCCTGGGTGGGGAAGATCCCCTGGAGTAGGAGCTAGCAGCCCACTCTAGTATTCTTGCCTGGAGAATCCCATGGACAGATGAGCCTGGTGGGCTAGAGTCCATGGGGATGCAAAGAATCGGACACGACTGAGCAAGTAAACAACAATCCTAGAGGGAAACCCTTCCACCAGGGATACAGTAATCTTTCCATTAGGCAATAAGCTACAGCTGCTGCCCAACTGCTTCAGGTTCCTTGTAGTAAGAGACAAGGGGGAAAAAGGAATTATCCTTCTGGGATTGAATTATATTGGGAAAACAATAGGGGTGATTGGCTCTGGTCACCAGGAGGAGGTGGCACTAGGGGAAAACATGTTTGGCACTCAGCCATCTACAGGAGAGTTCCCTGGTACTCTCTCAATTTTGACAGTAAGTGGGCAAGTTGCCACAGTCACTGCCTGAGAAGGGCATGGCAACCAGGGTCTCAGGTCTGTCAGGGATGAGAGTCTAGGTCACCCTACCAGATAAAGGCACCAAGACCATCAGAGGTGCTAGCCAAGGGTGGGAGGAACATAGAATAGGCAGTTAAGGGGGAAATGGTTAGCTGGAGCTTCAAGCTCTGTTGCCTCAGTGACGGAAGTTGTGGGTTTTTTTCCTGCTAACGTTCCTCTTTTAAATTTCCCACAAGAAGAACCAGTCAGAATCCTGGAAGGACTATCTGTAGAACTTGACTTACGAAGAAAATAACCCAAGCAGCAGAAAGGGTGACATTAATTAACACTGTGATACACTGCCCAGCTTTTCCCTTCAGAACTGAGATATCATCTCCCCAGCTGTGGGGAGTGTTCCCAGCTGAAAGCTCTCGGCTGAGTCACTCTCCAGGAAATGCTCTCAGTCCCTCGCCCAAGAACACACCCTCCCTGGGGCCAGTCCTCAGCCAAAGACTGATGGGTGTAGGATACAAAGGTCTATCCTCTTTGTGTCAAGGTGGGACCAGAGGAGGAGGAGGAGAAGGGGGTGACAGAGGATGAGATGGTTGGATGGCATCATTGATTCTGGGAGATGGTGATGGACAGGGAAGCCTGGTGTGCTGTAGTCCATGGGGTCTCAAAGAGTCGGACTGACTGAGTGACTGAATAACAACCTCCCCTTTGCTGGCAGCCTGGTTTCTATGAGGTTTCAGCTTCTCTTTCTGCCTAATCCTACTTCCTTCCCTTCTTATTGGTGCTGATCCTGAAGGCATTCCCCAATAAACATCCAGCAAACAAACCAATCTTAAAGTGGATGTCTCAGAGGATATGACCTCAGAAATCTTTGTCACAAATCTATTGCAATTTATGACCAGGGGCAGTTAAATAATATGGAAACAACCTGAGGAAAGAGTCACTATCTGATAATTCACCAAGGAAATTACACGGAGGAACTGGATGAATACTGCTATTAGATAATAAGAGTGTTGTTGGGTTAAGCTTTACAGATGGGGAGGGACTGCCTGTTGAGATTGTTTCTGGGAGAGAAGTCCAAGTGATGATAAATGAAATAGAAGGTTTGGGCAAAAAGAATAATATTAGGCAATGTTCTGGGAGGAGAGGCATATCACAGACATCTTGCATCTTATCATACAACATTTTGACCTATCTTCTTTCTTTTTAATAATTTTATTTTTTTGTTTATTTTTGGCTGTGCTGGGTTCTCACTGCTGCAAGTGGGCTTTCTCTAACTGCGGCAAGCAGTGCTACTCTCTAGCTGCGGTGCGTGGGTTTCTCATTGAGGTGACTTCTCTTGTTGCAGAGCACAAGCTCTTGGGCACGTGGCCTTCAGAGGCTGCAGCACGTGGGTTCAGCAGTGGCCCCTCCTGGCCTCTAGAGTACAGGCTCAATAGTTGCGGCACACGAGCTTAGCTGTTCCGCCGCATGTGGGATCTTTCCAGATCGGGGATCGAAAGGGTGTCTCCTGCATTGGCAGGCAGATTCTTTACCACTGAGTCACCAGGGAAGCCCCTTGACCCATCTCCTGTTCTAGTCACTGAGGTGACTGGCGTTATGTGGGGTTAAATGGGGTAGGCTTGCAAGTAGGCTTGCACCCTAATCAGTCAGAATGTCACCAACAGTGTGCAGGTATAACCAGACAGAACCCACCTCAACCCTGTATCACATTTCTCTCAGCTTCTCTCACTTTGTACTCTCTTGGACCCCTAGAGGAATCCATTCAGCCATTCTGACACAGTGGCCATGCGGACCTGGCAGGGAGTTTCGTCTCCTGGGGCAGATATTCCCTTGACCTGTGTTAGAGGCTCTGATGCCTCTGATTCTGAGGCACATTTTACATGATCCTTTAGAAAGTCCTCACCAGGACTGAGCTCGATAACAGCTTAATAACACACCTTTGGTTTGTTTCCCCTCCTTCCCTATTTTTCTCCTCCCTGCCTCATTTCTGTTCCTCGAGATCACATCCCAAAATGAAAAATCTGCATGCAAACCTTTCTCTTAGGTTCTACTTTCTAGGGAAACCCAGGCTAAGGCAGTCAGAGCCAGAAGCTGAATAGAAAGGAAACTTTCAGAGAGGAGTCTGGCTCTTCCACCAGGCAAGGGCCTCTGACTGGTGTTAAGTGAGGTGATAACAACCACTGGCTTGCAGCAGCATCCTAATCATGGAGAATTTCACCAGTGATGGGCTGGCGTGAGATGCAGGCAAACACTGGAACATGGTCTTATACCACAGTAATGGCATCTGAAGGGTACGGGAATGATGTGTGTTACAGGCATGTGGAGTTGGCTGGGTCTTATGAACAGCATCACAAGTCAGGAGAAAGAAGACGGCAGGCTCAGATGAATCAAATATCAACTGAAGTATGCTGTGAAAGTCAGCAAACCTTCACAGCAGCATTTTAAACGGATCTTGTCTTTCTTACCTCAGACCCAGGATTTAATTTTAAGGGTAGAAGACCTACAACAAAGAGTGAACATGAAGCCTTGTCAAGTTTTCTACGTTAGGGCCCTGAGGTGGAATGAGTGAGGCTCTAGCATGTGGGATGGGAATAGTGGGGTGGATGAACTAAAGAATCTGGACACCCAAGATCTTGGTTCCACTGGACACTCCAGGTTGGCAAATGTGGCTCACTTATCTCAGGGTGGAGGAGAGAAGCCTCTCCCCTTCTGGAGATCCTGCAAAGACCTCACTTGAGTGACTTCCCTGGTGGTCCGGGGGTTAACAAGCTGCCTTCCAATGCAGGGGATGTGGATTCAATCCTTGATTGGGAATGTGAGATCCCACATGCTGCAGTGCAACCACTGAGCCTGGGCATGGCAACTAGAGAGAAGCCCTCATGCTATAATGCAGAGCGCAAGCACCCCAACAAAAGGTGCCACATGCTGCAGCAAAGACTCAATGCAGCCAGAAAGAGATACATTTTAAAAAGAGAACTGGCTTGGAGCAGTTGCCTCATGGATGAGTGTCCTCCTCTGGGTCTGCTCCTACCTCCCTTCATTGCCCAAAGATCTGGCTAACATATACTGGCAGGAAATAGGAAGCTACATCCAGGGATGGGTCTTGAGGGCGCTGGGCTAGGAAGGGCAGGATCTAAGACTGTGCAGGTGAGAATTCATTGATAGAAGAGCTCCCTAAACTTAGGAGTTTCATGTGCTGGCAATAAAATCCAAAATCAGTCCTAATATGTGCTGGAATTGCTCCAAAGAAGTTAACATAGCAATGACCTGCAGTAAACAAGGTTGAGATGTTGGAACTGTCTTATAGAATATAGAGGAGGACATTATAAATACTGGGGAGATGAAAATATAAGAATTTTTATTATGTGATAAAGAGAACCCGTTACTGAGCCCCACATCGTCCAAAGAACATGCCTTCCATCGAAGCACTAAGGATGTGCCAGTGAGCAGAGGACCAGCACCTTTGAGATGCCCGGTGATGCTTATCCTCACTGGTTACTGTAGCCGTGGGCTTCTCTGGGGGCTCAGTGGTAAAGAATCCACCTGCAAATTCAGGAGACTCAGGTTGGATCCCTGGGTCAGGAAGATCCCATGGCGACCCACTCCAGTATTCTTGCCTGGAGAATCTCATTGTCAGAGGAGCCTGGAGGGCTTCAGTCCACGGGGTTACAAAAGGGTTGGACACGACTGAGCAACTAACAGCAACAACTACTATAGGAGATCCTGCCTTGGACTGGGCTATCTAGTATTAGCACAGGTAAGAGAATTCTGGGATAGCCAAGTCCAGATACTAGCACTAAACAGATGAGAGCAAGGTAAATGTAACAGAAACAAGCAGTAAGTCAGAAACTCAAACAGGGTGCTTTGTCACACAAAGTTTTATGGCAACGGTTAACAAACAGACCAGTGATGCTAGGGAGGCAAGATAAATGGGTGGCTAACTAAGATATTACTTCACTTATATAACCAGAAAAACACTAGAGCTTAGTGAACAGAAAGTTAACATTAACTGCAGAAGCGGAAAATCACAACCCCTCACCTAGTTTCCAGATCTGAGCCAGTTCTCACTCCCAGAGGCCATTGATTGAAGGAGAGGCTAGATCCACTTCAGAAAGGACCCCACAATGCCACTATAGGAATATACAGCTACACTACAACAGCAATTAAACTAAGTATACAGAGGGATAAGGGACCATGCCTTCTGAAGGCTGTTGGACATTGTTTTGTCCAACAGTTCAGTTGCTGCGGCACGTCAGGCTTCCCTGTCTTCACTATCTCCTGGAGTTTTCCCAAACTCATGTCCATTGAGTCAGTGATGCCATCCAACCATCCTATTCTCTGTCTACCCCTTATCCTCCTGCCCTCAGTCTTTCCCAGCATCAGGGTCTTTTCCAATGAGTCGCCTCTTCGCATCAGGTGGCCATCGTATTGGAGCTTCAGCTCCCGTTGGCCATACAGGACTCAAAACATTAACACAATCCTCCAATTACAGGCAAATCTTATGGAGTCCAGGTGATAAGTGGAATTCTGTCCAAATCCATCTGCTGGTGGGTCTACTGAGGCTGCAGACCCATCTGTGGTTATTGTCCCAGTTCCCAAGGGCATCGCTGGGATACGTATACTTAACAGGAAGCAGGCACCTTACATTGAATGCCTAATCTATGGCATAAGGGCTATTATGGTAGAAAGACCCAAGTGGAGGTCCTTAAAACTGCCTTCCTCTAGCCAAGACAGTAAATCAGAAGCTGTCATGTATCCCGAGAAAAACTGTAGTGATAAGCACAAGAATGCAAGGGTAGCAACCTCCATCAAACCCCCATTCAATTTGCCTCTCTGGCCCTCGTGAAAACTAGGTAGATCAAGGCAGGTAGTAACCGGGGCTGCACAGTTGGGGACAGTTGTACCAGATGTCGGATCTTTACTGGAATATATTCAAAAAGTCTCTGGCACTTGAAGTGCCACTATTGATGCCATGAATGTGATCAGTAAGGAAAATTAAAAACCCATTTCCTTTTATAAGGCATCAAGAGACCATCACTGTCTTGCCACAGATCTGTGTTAACACGTCTTCTTTCCATGACAACAAAACCCAACAGAGACCTTGGCCATCTCAATCATCTGTGGAACCCGGATGACTGATCATCAGTACATCAGGCTGATCAATTGAATTAATGACTTTATGCTCATTCCGATTCAGGGAGCAGGGAATGATACAATCTTAAGACACCTCCCCTTGGGTCTTTCTACCATAATAGCTCTTATGCCATAGATCAGGTATTCAGTGTAAGGCGCCTGCTTCCTGTTAAGTATATGTATCCCAGTGATGCCCTTGGGAACTGGGACAATAACCATAGACGGGTCTGCAGCCTCAGTAGACCCACCGGGAGATGAACTTGGACACTATTCCATTTATTACCTGGATTCCAGAAGACTCGCCGATTAATGGAGGATTGTGTTGATGTTTTGAGTCCCTTGTGTCTGATTGGAGCTGAAGCTCCAATACTATGGTCACCTGATGCAAAGAGCCATTCATGGATGGAAGTAGCCACAGTTGCAGATAGGCGTGCATAGGCAGCTTCTGGGCAATTTTCCCCAGAGGTGATGAAACTACCAGTGAGATATTATTGTAACATGAGTTTGAGAAAATTCCAGGAGATAGGAAAAGACAGAGAATTCTGGCATGCTGCAGTCCATGTGGTGGCAAAGAGTCAGACAGGACTGAGTGACTGGACGACATTAATTACCGTACCTCACTCACAGTAGACAATTAAAGGAAAAGGTTTTGAGACAGGAGTTTACAATAACCTCTCGTGTGTCGACCAAGCCTCCCGGTTTTTAGTTATGACCATTTTTCTGCTTCAACTAAGGAAGTAATGAAAAGCCTTAGAAGTAGAGATTTATTGTCGTTGCTGTTTTGTGCATAGGTGTTCTAGAAGGAATCCCTCTTCTTGCTGATGCTGCCAGGAAACCCAAATGACATGGGTTTCTTAGAAGTAAACAAATAGTCACTGCTATTGTTAGGAAAAATAAGAGGCAAAAAAAGATGCAAAAAAATCCCTCCAAAACAATAGGAGTGTGCAATCAAATGTGAACGCTGCCACTGTTTCTGGAAGAGAATGCTAGAGTCAGCACAGGGGTGGCTGGGTATCCCAGGGAAGCAGACATGCCGGAGAGAAGGAAAGAAGGGAGACGCAGCGGCATGAAGTGAGGCTGAAGAACGGTCCTTAAATGTGGATGAGGTAAAATGCCTGGGAATGAGGGAGAAGCAAAGTCATGAAAAGCTGAAATGAAAGACTAGGGGAAAAAAAAGCAGCAAGTCTGTAACATCTGTAAGGACAGCAAAGCTGAGTGACACCAAAAGACTGACCAGCCTCAAAAATATTAATGCCTTTCCTCAATACAAAAATCAGTTTTTCTCAGGAAAGAAAATCACAAAATTATCCTAAGAATTTGTTTTCAAAAGTAATTTTCATCACTTTTTAGAAAAATTATGCTTATTCATTTTAGACATTCTGTAAAAATGTAAGCTAGTAAAAAAACCCGTAATTTTACCACTCAGAGTTTAATACCATGAATAATTTGATGCTTACTCTTCAAAGGGTTTGTGTGTCTGTATTCTATTTTAATAAAAACAGGATCATGCTGTGTCAGACAATTTCTTTTAAAAATGCATTATTTTCATCTGTGAGACGAACAATAGTGCTTCCCTCAAATCATATTCAATTTCTGAAAGGAACTCAACGGACAATAGGAAATCTCTTCTGGGATTATTATTTTTTTATTTGAATGCTCAACATCCTATTTTCATCTTCTGGAATGTGCTATATCATGGTACCATGAAGCCAGGGCCAGGGTAAGCTCAGCCTGGCTTTTTCCCTCTGCAGAAATACACAGCCTGCCTCATGTGATGTTATCAGTAGCTTGCTGAAGCTGACCCATATATTTAATTTATTTTTATGGAGGCTTTTTCTGGAATAATAAAAAAAGGGTATTCTGGGATATCTTCCACAAGAAATGCAGTGGAAGTGCTGTCAGTCTGGGAGAATGGCAGGGCAGGAGCTGCTTTCCCCACAACTCTGTTTCACGGGGTCTGTGTCCTTCCTGCTTCTGCCTTCACTTTGGTTCTGACTGGAACGTGTTGCTGAGTAGAAGTTTATGAGGCCAGCTATTAATATTAAGTGTGTGTTAGCCCCTCAGTCATGTCCAGCTCTTTGCAACTCCATGGACTGTAGCCCACAAGACTCCTCTGTCCATGCGATTCTCCAGGCAGGAATACTGGAGTGGGTTGCCATTCCCTTTTCCAGGGGGATCTTCACAACCCAAGGGTCGAACCCAGGTCTCCTGCACTGCAGGCAGATTCTTTACCAATTGAGCCACCAGGGAAGTCCAATAATAAGTGGGGAGTATGTAATGATTCAAAGTCATCTTGCCCTCTCATTACAGTGAGATTCTGGATGAGTTATAAATTCTCTGAGCCTTGCTTTCCTTTCTTCAGTTAATGGGGATAACTCCTATCAATAAAATAGTGACAAGAACTGAATAGGACTACATAGGTAAAGGACAGACATTTCTGTAATAAGTGCAGAAGCCACAAGCCATTCATTCTGTAAACATGCACACACAATTTATGGAAAACAGAGTTGGGCAGGTTGCTCAAAATCTGTGCAACTTTGTAACCAAAGCACTGACAATCACAAGGCATATGCTAATAAAATACTACCACAGTTAAAGTTCTCTTTTAAAAAAAATGCTAAGTAAATCTAAGACTTGCCTTTTAAGAATATGTGATGGCTACTTGATGGAAGAGGGTATGAGTAAGGGCAGATGCTGCCAAGTTATGGAGATGAGGGCAAAATGCACTAAGATCCAGGAAAACTCCCAGCAAGCACTTCCAAGATAGAGCCAAGAGGAAGAAAGTGGGGTGAATGGGCACTGTGTTCGGACTGGATTACTTCATGACTTCCTGTGCTTTTTTAAAATCTTATTAAATCTTATTAAATGGTGTGCATTGAGCTGAAACATATTAACATGTGTGCATTGAGCTGCAAAATATTCTCTTGCTGGGGGGCAAATCACTTATGAATCAAAGTAATCTTGATTATATTGATATCTCCTTATTTGAACTAATTTGCCTTGTATGTATAGACACTGGAGCAGAACAGACTGAACTTAATGGCCGCCTTATAGTAGATGCTCCTTAAATTTATTGCAAAGTCATCTTCAACATCATTCTCATCATACTCATCATCACAATAACCATCATATATGTTAATTTCCCCTGATCAGGCATTCAGAATACAGTTCATTCACAGAACCAGCATATAAGGGACGATAAGGAAAAACCATCCTCAAACAAGATTCCGATCTGAGCCAGAGACTTAGAGTATATTCCTGCTAACATAACAACTGGTTCTAGCGTGCTGGTAGTTTTGAGTTTCAGTTGAAAGTGACAAGGGACAGTAGAATCAGATGACTTTGGGGATGGTCATATCGAGATTTGGAATTTCTGGAGTAATCTGCTTATGGCAAAATAGTATGGATGGACTTATTTGGTGCCCAAAATAGAGAACAGAATGAGGTTCTCTGATTTTATTTTTATAACTTGTCTACTAAAACAAAATTGTGAGTAAGGAAAAACTGAATCTAATCCCTCTTCATCCACCACTTCAGATTGAGCATTTAGCGCAAGAGGTCACGGAAAAACAGCGAGCTCATGTTTTACTATGAGAGCCACTAACACTTCCTTGCTTTTCCAACAGCTTCTGTCCTGCTTGTTTGACAAAAATTTGTAGTAAGAGTCAATGATTTTAAGAATTAAAAAACGATTGCTTCATATTAATCTTTAAAAAATATTAATAAGAACTTCAATTTCAGAATTCTCCAGTGCCACACTAGCTCAACTCTGCTTTGGCTGACAGAGTCCCTTGTCCCAGGCTGCCGTGGAAAGCCACAGAGACCTAATGGGTGAAAGGAAGCATAAGGTAGAGTAGAAAAAACCTAGAATGGTGCTTGTTTTTATGAAACTGTCCATAAATAGTGTATCGCCACAGTCTTGTGAATTTACACATTCAAGAACCAGGAAATTCCAGAGTTCAAATTCTTCTGTTGATTCAACTATAGAGCACATTCAATATGGTTTATAACATGCCCTAAAAGTATAAACCATACTGTGTTATGCTATTGTATACCATACAAAGGGGAAAATGGGAAGATCAATTTATGGGTAAAGAGGTCAACTGAACATTGCTATGAAAACTTTGGAATTCCTTATGCTTGGATAATGTATGTTCCTAATGCTTGTGCTTCATTACTATATATATTTTTTGAGTTTAGGTAGAAGGTATATCAAAAGAAAAAATATCACTTTGCTAAAGTCAAACCCCTAAGTTGTAATTTTTGGGAATCAGAAAGCCTTAAGTCAAAGTTCTTGTGAAAATCCGTAAAATGTCCTCTCTTGTGCTTGTTCTTAACTACTTTATTTAAATTTTTATGACTTTAGATCGGCTTGATTTTTTTCTTTTCCTCCATTGGGAGTACACTCCTGCCAAGTTGGAAGTTTATAACAATCATTTTTGAATGACATAAATGCAAAAAAATCTCGACCGTCTGTCTGCCATAGGAAAACTGTATTTCTTTCACCATTGTTTTACTGCAGGCTCATGAAGTTATTTTTATAAAATTATTTTTTTTTTCATGGAGGGGAAGAAAGTTCAGTACAAATATGTTGACTTAAAATCCAAACATAAATTTTCAAGGGAAGTCTTTGGTAAAAGAGTGACTACACTGTAGTCTTAAATATTATTACTTAAACTTTTGAGGGTTTCAATTTCACTGATCTGAGCAAGGTGACTAGTCTTTCTAAACTTCCTTTACTAAAATAAGATTGGGACCTGGTGATCCAGGGGTTAAGAATCTGCCTGCCAATGCAGGGGACACAGGTTCGATCCATGGTCCGTGAAGATCCCACAGGCCATGCAGCAACTATCCGTGCCCCACAACTACTAAGCCTGCGCTCTAGAGCCCGAGAGCCACAACTACTGAAGCCCACGTGCTCCAGAGTCTCTGATCTGCAACAAGAAAGAAGCTACCAAGATGGAAAGTCCATGCACCACAGTTAGAGAGCAGCCCCTGCTCGCTGCAATGAGAGAAAGCCCACATGCAGCAATGAAAGCCTGTGCACAGTCAAGTAAGTACATAAAACAAAGTAAGATTGACTATAGTTTAAGTAATAAACGGCAGCAACTATTGTTGCTTGTTGGACCAGCAAGATTTTCCAAGACTTTCTCTGGTTAACATTTCCTGCTCTAGGAGTCCTTCTCTGGGATTTCTTGATTTGGAGTCTGAGGAGTAATAGTCCTGCCCCTGAGGTCAGGTGCTCAAGGCTTATGAAGTTATGTTGTAAGGGTGGGAGGGTAGAAGGTTGACATCTTCAGGGTGAACAGAAACCTTCCGTAGTAGAGGATGAAATTAAGCAGAGATAGAAATGAGCAACTTGTGGGCTGAGGGTGGGGCAGGGGGCAGGCAGTGGAGCCAAGGTGCACAGTACTGAGCATGGACAAGAGTAAGATGTTTTTTTGCCTTCTTTTCAGTCCCAGAAGCTCAGATCCTGTAGGTCTGGATCAATTCTTTTGATCCTATGAAGTACTCCCTTATCAAAAGCCTCATGAACTAGGATATGCCCTCTTATGCTAAAGCTAAATTTATAGCTAGATTTCTGATATCTGCAACCCAAAGGGCTAAAACGCAGTGTCCTTGTTAATTTTGTTGTACGAGGTTGTATATAGGGCTGCTGCTGCTGCTTCTGCTAAGTCACTTCAGTCGTGTCCGACTCTGTGCGACCCTGTAGACAGCAGCCCACCAGGCTCCGCCATTCCTGGGATTCTCCAGGCAAGAGTACAGGAGTGGGCTGCCATTTCCTTCTCCAATGCATGAAAGTGAAAAGTGAAAGTGAAGTCATTCAGTCCTGTCCAACTCTTAGTGACCCCACGGACTACAGCCTACCAGGCTCCTCCATCCATGGGATTTTCCAGGCAAGAGTACTGGAGTGGGGTGCCATTGCCTTCTCCAGTATACAGGGCTGCTGCTGCTGCTAAGTCACTTCAGTCATGTCCAACTCTGTGCAACTCCATAGATGGCAGCCCACCAGGCTCCACCGTTCCTGGGATTCTCCAGGCAAGAACACTGGAGTGGGTTGCCATTTCCCTCTCCAATACATGAAAGTGAAAAGTGAAAGTGAAGTCGCTCAGTCATATCCCACTCTTAGCGACCCCATGGAGTGCAGCCTACCAGGCTCCTCTGTCTATAGGATTTTCCAGGCAAGAGTACTGGAGTGGGGTGCCGTTGCCTTCTCCAGATATATGGGGCAGTGGTTCTTAAACTTCAGTGTGCATCAAAATCACCTGGAGGGCTTGCTAAACAACTACTGGGCTCCTTTCTTAGACTTTCTTAGTCAATCAGTCTGGAGTGGAGGCCTGAGAATTTGTGCTTCTAACAAATATTTAGGCCATGTTAATGCTGCTCATCCAGAGAGCACACTTTCAAAAACACAGGTTAAGGGTTAACACAGATCTTTACACAACCAGAGCTCCTGAGTAAGGAAAAGAAGCATTGAACTACTACATCATCGAAAATATTCAGGAAGCATCTGGATGAAGATTTTTCAGGGATGCTGGCAGAAGGGGTTTTGCATTGTAGGAAAATTATACTACACTTCTAGGTTCCCTTCTAATATAACACTAAAATTTTATGTTTCTCTAAAATTTCTTCTAGGTTGAAGGAAGTGAGAGAACAACAAAACACTCTGTCTGATTCCTCCAAATAATACAAATACAGGAAAACTAAATGTGTTCCTGCCACAAATTCAGACTTGTGCAGTAAAGCCAGTACCACAGTGCATTCCCACATTGACTTTGGGAAATACACACTGCCATTGTTTCAGACACGACTGAAGCGACTTAGCATTGTTTATGAAGTTTTGTAGTGTATCAGCAAACACAAATTTAACCCCTATTCAAGTCTGCTAACAAAGTATATTATTATGTCCTCACTGCCCAAACCCAATGTAACAACTACAAACTAAATACATGGATAAATATATCCAGAGCTTACTTTATAATACATAGAAAGTTCTAACTTGAGGAGGCAATCAATTTTACCAGCTCCAGAAGTTCAGTTCTGTTATCATTACCAACAGGTAAATCTAACAGTTAGTCCAGTAGGATTACCCTGTGGGGAAAAAAAAGTCCTTTGTTTCCTTTTTAAACTTTTGAGAAATAACAAATTGTGCATAACAAACATGATAGTGAAAATATTATAGTGTTACTTGGTACTGTTTTCCTTGTGTTGTGACAACCTCTCAGGATTTTTTTTTTTTTCTAACATGGGGCATTGTCTATTTTTGAGTAATATACCCAAGGTCATATGCAGCTGGCAGAACCAGAACAGACAAACCAATTGTTGGGCAATGTCTATGATATCCTGTTGTTAAATACGCTGAATATCACCTCTGAGTAATGCTTTATTAGAAACATTCTTAAAGGCACAAGCCCAGGAGGAATCCTTTGATTTAAAAAAAAAAAATGAGACACTACGGGTTATTTCAGTTGCGTTGGCTTGTTTGTCTTTTGACTTTCAGGATCTCAGTTCCACATCCAGGGACTGAATCCAGGTTGCAGCAGTCAAAGCCTAGAGTCCTAACCACAAGGCCACCAGGGAACTCCCTTAGTTGTATTTGGAGACTTCAAAAATTTAACCAGGCTATATCAGTCTTCAGATTTTTTTTAAAAAAGAAACTAATGCAAATGAAATAAAGGGACTTGCCTGGTGGCCCAGGGATTAAGAATCCACCTTGCAATACAGGGGAAACAGGTTCGATCATTGGTCAGGAAACTAATATCCCACATACAGTGAAGCATCTAAGTCCACGCACCACAGCTAATGAGCCTGTAAGCCACAACTAGGGAATCCATACGCTATAACAAAAGATCCCACGTGATGAAACAAAGATCATGTGTGCCACAGCTAAGATCTGGTGCAGCCCAATAACTAAATAATTTTTTAAAAGAAGTAAATATGAATATTACATGTTTTTAAAACTAGGCACATACGGATATGTCACTAGTCTTGCCGCTTTGGGCAAATTTCAAGATTTCTTGAGCTCCCCAAAGCTCAATTTTTCTCATCTCTAAAATGCAGAGATTGGCCTGGATATTCTTTATGTTCGCTTCAAAGCTAAAATTCTACAGCCTCATGGGAAAGGGATAGCATAATGATTCACTAACAGTTTTGTTTAAACAATCTCAGTTTATTGAAGTTCCTAGAGTTCAGGCATTTGAGTCCATGCCATATGTTTATTTAGGAAGTAGAGACAGAGAATGAGAGGTATATTACTAAACTTCATGAGAAATTGTTACTTCATAAAAGGAGAAAATGTGAAATTCTAGAACTGGGCAGAAACCTGTGTATCAGAATTGTGGGTCTGTGGAGAGGTGTTAAAAGGAACACTGATGCAACCCACTATTCATGGAGGTTCTTCTCTCTCTCAAAGCAGCATATTGCCCATGGTGGTTTCTTAAGTGGAATTTCACAATGTAATCTGCGGTAGCTAAATTATTAACTTTTATATATGAGGGAATGGAAATTTTTTTAAAAAAGCTATTTTTCCAGGTTTATGCGATGAATAAAAGTCAGACTTAAAAGCTTGACATGTAGGGGTAGACATAGTCATGTGAGGGCTTCCCTGGTGACTCAGACAATAAAGAATCCACCTACAATGCCGGAGACCTGGGTTTGATCCCTCTGTTGAGAAGACTGCTTGGAGAAGGGAATGGCTACTCACGCCATGATTTTTGCTTGGAGAATCCTATGAACAGAGTAGCCTGGTGGGCTATAGTCCATGGGGCAGCAAAGAGTCAGACACGACTGAGCGACTAAGCACTATATGCATAGTCTTGTGAAGATACTGGAGAACTGATTTCAAATGCAGAGAGTCAATATTAGCTGTGTTTCCTTTTCTATCAACATAAAACCAAATAACTTTATAGGAAATAATTGTGGGGGAGTATTACATCATCACTCTTTACAAAAGAAACCATTCAAAGTATTCTGCTAACTCACTTTCAACTGCTTTTGAAAATCAAAAACCAAAACTGGAATCACAAATGAAATTTGGTATGGTAAAGTATAAATCGGCAAGTCTGGGTGAATACAATTAAAGGACAGACAAACTGTGTGTTAATCAATGTAAAATACTGAAGATTTTGTGTTAAGGAAAGTATATATACTAAGTCTGAATTCCCTGGTTTGAAAAGGATTAACCAAACTCAGTAGAAGTAAAGCCAAAGAAAATATACACTTCATTTGTGGAGAAAATAAAAAATACTTAAATTTCTCTTGATGATGTCATAAAGCTACAGGATACTGAGGTCCTTAAAAGATCAGTTCTCACACATTCAGTAAATAATATAAAACACAGTCATTAACACTTTGTTGAGCCTGCTGGCATAATTCACAGCAGACAAAAGAAATATGTCCTTTGGCAACTTTTGGCTCACCATTCAGAGAGTCTGATGTTTGATATATTTAATAAAGCAGTGAAGCTTGATATTGCATTTCTACTGAGCAGAAATATCCCAAGAATGCACAGAGAGAAAATAAATAAGAATGTGATTCTAGTAGAGAAATTGAAGCAAATGTGAAGACAGGAACATCACAGTAGAAAAAAAAATGACTAGTTTCATACGCTAAACATTTTAAATCACTGAGGATTTATTATATTTTGGCAGTTGGAAAATCATACATCCATAAATCTATAATATAAACAAGATTTTTAATATCTTAAAATAGATTATTAATGTATGATTGCATATATCATAACATGCTTAAAAGCAGATTCAGACAATAATTGTGGCTACAGCAACTACTTTGAGAAACTCAAGAATCTGAGCATGATAAGGCTGGAAGAAGAGGAACTGGAGTATTGGAAGGAGATTCAACAGACTGTGCCTACAGCATATCAGATGGTCAGAAAATGGAACTTAGAATGAGGTTCTGGGGCTTCCCAGATGGTTCAGTGGTAAAGAACTCGCCTGCCAAAGCAGGAGATGCAAGAGATGCAGATTCAATCCCTGGGTCAGGAAGACCCCCTAGAGAAAGAAATGGCAACCCACTCCAGCATTCTTGCCTGGGAAATCTCATGGACAGAGAAGCCTGGTGGGCTACAGTCCATGGGCTCACAAAAGACCTAGACACTCAGCAACTAAAAACCAACAACAGTAAAGGCTCTAGAATTGGGAGCCCTACAGATCTGGGAACTGCCTTCCCAGGGTTAACTGATTCCTAGAGAGACCAACAGCTTGCTTGCCAGCATGGTTTTGATATGCAACCCACATCGTCCACCAATTTCCTTTTCTCATGCTTCTTCAGTCTGGGACACTGTCTTCTGCCCTAATCACCACAGGACTGGGTACTGGACAACTGGGAACCATCCCTGCAGAGCAGAGCCTGTTAAAACTATTCGAACTATCCAATCATAAGTCTGTACTGCTTGCTTCTGTCATTCTTTTCTGTATAACTGAAATAAAAGCTCCTGCCTGCAGTTCCCCGCACCCCCTCTGCTGTCTCATCTTATTTGGTGCTTCCCTTTGTGGCCCTGCACAGCGTGGTATAGCATGGCACAATCTCCTATTTCTAGAGGATTGTCAGTATAATAAAAACTTCTTCCTTTAGGCAATCATTTTTATGCCTATTTGTCTTACTTTCCTGCTCAAAATAAGTGCCAAGTACAATTTTAGAACAACTGTGTTTTGTAGATTTACTGAGTTTCTCAACCATTCAAATAGACTATTCTAACTCAACACATTCTTCTGAGGTTGTCTGTTAGACTATTTACACATTATAGTCCCCTTAACCTCACTCACTGCATGTCCTCACTCAGCACTTTAAAGATACTGTGCTATGATATTGCAGTGGACTCTTGGATGACCCTGCAGTCTTTCCTATTCCTTTGGAAGATGAGAAGTGAGTCCTCTCTACTCAAATTAGTTCATTAGGTTCCATGACTTTCTCTGTCCAGGGGATGAACATGCAATCAAGTTAGGTCAGCTAAACATTGTTTTCCTAAAATTTGGTTCTTACATTCTATGATACAAAGATCAAAAATGTTGAAGCTGATTTATTCTATCCTTGGCAGCTGGAAGACATGTGCTAAACAAGACATTATTTCTTGCTGCCTAGATCCTAACAGCTGTCTGGGTGACTCTGGCTTTTCTTTGATTTTGTGAGCTATCTCATAATCTTCCAGGAAATTCCTTATGTTAGCATTGGTTTCTGTTGCTTGCAACCACAGAATTCCAACTTACTTATGAATACAGTCAATAGAGATACTTTATGCAAAGTTGACTATTCAAGTAAATTCACAGTGATTTCTGAAAGTTCAGGATGTATTAAGAGGATTTGTGTGCACAAGTATTTTGTAAAATGTTAAACAGCATATAGCACTGGCCTCTAGTCTTCTCTCTGCTCTTCTTCCTTCATCCATTACTCTAAACCAAAAACCAGGCTTCGGTACAGATATTCAGGTTTAAAGATAACTTTTTTAGCCAATCTATATGAGTGGATGGAATCACTGCTCTGGGGTGAAATATTTGGTGTACAAGGAAAAATTCCCTTCTGGACTCCTGCTAGAAAGTTAGACAAATGAGATAAAGCCTGAATCTCCTTCTTAAGAGTGGAGACTCACCCAAGGCTCTCTCATCCATCACCAAAGCGTAAGGCACCTGGTGGGAGAAACACTCACTATATCCTTCTCTTTAGATGTCCTTCCCCTCTTTGAGTCCCCACCCGTTCTGTGTCTAATCTGAGAAGCACTGTGTTTCTGCCCTTGTCTAAGAAGCTATGAAGTAGACAAATCTTTGCTGTCTGTCCCTTTTGGATCTTTTGCTTCCTATCTTCATATTTTTAGAACAAACATATTATGTAAATTTACTGAATTTCTCAATCATCCAAGTATACTGGATATGACCTATCCGTGCAGAAGAGTGAAAGGATGTGAGACTCAAGTTCAGGCTTCCAGTGGAAAAACACAAAGTTGGTCTTTGGGTCAACTTAAGTTTGAAGTTTTTCAGATTTAACTTGAGTTTGCTAGAAGTTCAAAGTTTCAGCCAATGATAAGGTAACTTGCTATGTCTTTTGAGTATGTATTTGTTCTGAGTATCACATCCTTCGAGACAATGAGTATACATTAGTGTGGCTTTATCTGTTGTCTACAGTTGTCATCCATTCTGGAATGTTTACTGTTCATTTCATACTGGTTGTCCTTTAGACATTTTGCATGTCATCTCTTATATCCTTAATAACATACCCAACATCTCCTAAATGCAATTTTTTTAAGTGTCTCAGTTGTGTCCAAATCTTGGTGACCCTGTGGACTGTAGCCCAGCCAGCTCCTCTGTCCAGGGAATTCCCAGGCAAGCATATTGGAGTGGACTGCCATTTCCTTCTCCAGAGGATCTTCCCTACTCAGGGATTGAACCCATATCTCCAGTGTCCCCTGGGTTGCAAGTGGATTCTTTACAGCTGGGCCTCTGGGGAAGCCCCTAAATGCAATTGTTATGATATATGTGGTAGGTGTCAAAAATGGTCACAATCATTCTTACTTCCATATGTCCACACTCTTTATAATGTATCTTCTTCCATTCAGAGGTAGAGTCTACTTCCCAATTCTCTGAATCTAGGTTGGATTTGTGATTTGCTTTGGCCAATATAGTATGGCAGAATGATGGTGTGCTGATTCCAACCCTAGGCTTTTAGAGGCCTTGTTTATTTCTATTTGCACCACTGGCACTCCTGCCTTTTGCCATGGGAACAAGTCCATGCCAGTCTGCTGGAGAATGTGAGACCATGTGGATCAGAGCAGAGATGGCTCAGTTGTCCCACCTAAGGCTCTAGACGTGTGAGAATCCACCCAAGCGTAAGAGAACCCATTTTGGGGTTGGCCACAGGGACATGAAGAGACCTAGCTGAAGAACTGCCAAGTAGGGCTTGAACTGCCAACTCTAGTTTCATGAACTTTATAAATGATTGTGTTAAGCCACTAAATTCTAAAGTGGTTTGTTATGCAACAATATCAGTTGCTAACTAGTGCAATATATTGCTTATTATTCATAGTAAAAGGTAGAATTATTTAGCAATAGAGAAAACCTTGGGCTTCCCTGAAAGCTCAGTTGGTTAAGAATCTGCCTGCAAGGCAGGAAACCCCAGTTCAATTCCTGGGTTGGGAAGATCCACTGCAGAAGGGATAGGCTACCTACTCAGGTGTCCTTGGGCTTCCCTGGTGGCTCAGCTGATAAAGAATCTGCCTGCAATGCAGGAGACCTGGGTTCAATCCCTGGGTTGGGAAGAGCCCCTGGAGAAGGAAAAGGCTACCAACTCCAGTATTCTAGCCTAGAGAATTCCATGGACTACATAGTCCATGGGATCAAAAAGAGTCACATATGACTGAGCAACATTCATTTTCACTTTCAAAGACAACCTTGAAAAACAATAAGATGCTTATCACTGGGATCTCTCTGTTCAGGTCAGTCTCTCAGTTGTGTCCGACTTTGCGACCCCATAGACTGCAGCACGCCAGACTTCCCTGTTCATCACCAACTCCCAGAGCTTACTCAAACTCCTGTCCATTGAGTCCATGATGCCATCCAACCATCTCATCTTCTGTCATCCCCTTCTCCTCCCACCTTCAATCTTTCCCAGCATCAGGGTCTTTTCCAATGAGTCAGTTCTTCCATAGGTGGCCAAAGTATGGGAGTTTCAGCTTCAGCATCAGTTCTTCCAATGAATATTCAGGACTGATTTCCTTTAGGATGGACTGGTTGGATCTCCTCGCAGGGCAAGGGACTCTCAAGAGTCTTCTCCAACATCACAGTTCAAAAGCATCTATTCTTCAGTGCTCAGCTTTTTTTGTAGTCCAACTGTCATATCCATACATGACCACTGGAAAAACCACAGCTTTGACTAGACAGACCTTTGTTGGCAAAGTAATGTCTCTGCTTTTTAATGTGCTATCTAGGTTGGTCATAGCTTTTCTTCCAAGGAGCAAGCATATTTTAATTTCATAGCTGCAGTTACCATCTGCAGTGATTTTGGAGCCCCCCAAATAAAGTCTCTCACTTCCATTGTTTCCCCATCTATTTGCCATAAAGTGATGGGGCCAGATGCCATGATCTTAGTTTTCTGAATGTTGAGTTTAAAGTCAACTTTTTTCACTCTCGTCCTTCATTTTCATCAAGAGGCTTTTTAGTTCTTCTTCACTTTCTACCATAAATGTGTTGTCATCTGCATATCTGAGGTTATTGATACTTCTCTGGCAATCTTGATTCCAGCTTGTGCTTCATCCAGCCTGGCATTTCGCATGATGTACTCTGCATATAAGTTAAATAAGCAGGATGATAATATACAGCCTTGACGTACTCCTTTCTCGATTTGGAACCAGTCTGTTGTTCCGTGTCCAGTTCTAAGTGTTGCTTCTTGACCTGCATATCGATTTCTCAGGAGGCAGGTCAGGTGGTCTGGGATCTCTAAGCCGAGACTTTATGATTCCTATACTGGACTTGTGACAAGATCCCAAGAAGTATTTTCAAATGCATGATTCCAAAATTCTGTGTTATGATAGTTTCATTTCTCCCTCATTCTGAATGCCCACCAGGCTCCTCTGTCCATGGAATTCTCCAGGCAAGAATACTGGAGTGGATAGCCATTCCCTTCTGCAGAGGATCTTCTCAACCCAGGGATCGAATCCTGGTCTCCTACACTGCAGGCAGATTCTTTATCATCTGAGCCACCAGGGAAACCCATTCTAACTGCAAATAAACAATTTAAATCATGTTGCTTTCTTCTTTCCATAAGCGAAACTCTTGTACGTTAGCATTAAAATATCCCAAGTTAATAAAACATCTGTTGAGCATGGACTCAAAACAACCAATTGGTCATGTAATGACAGTGTAAGAGAAGTGATAGATTCTGAAACACACATATCAATTTCTAAGTCATGATCATGTCTTTAATATCTTCCCACTGTTGCTGTAACACCTCAGCTAAATTCTTCATGCTTTTGAGTTTTAGTTTCATGACCAATAAAATAGGCACAATCATCTTTCCTCTGTCTTGAAACTTGGTATGAGCCAATCATGTATAGTCCTTCTATACAGCTGAGAATCCAAGTTAGATTAAATACACATATGAAGCACTCTGATATACAGAGAATAAATCTCAAAATGAGAGTATCCTAACAAATATGTCACCTGATGTGTGAATATTCCCAAATAAAAGTGTCGTTGAAGAAATAATTAGGTTAGAATACAAATGATCAAACTGAATTACAGTGGGCTTTTCAGGATTTGTAGGGCTTCCTTGATGGCTCAGATGGTAAAGAATCTGCCTGCTAGGTAGGAGACTGTGGTTCCATCCCTGGTTTGGGAAGATCCCCCAGAGAAGGAAATGGCTACCCACTCCAGTATTTTAGCCTGGAGAATTCTATGGACAGAGGAGCCTGGCGGGCTACAGTGCATAGAGTCACAAAGAGCTGGACACGGCTGAGTGACCGACACTTCAGTATTCATGGGTTCCACACCTATGCATGCAATCAAAATATTTTTTAAAATTTCAGAAAGTTCCAATAAGGAAAACTTGAATTATTTGCAGTTATTATAACAGTTACAGTTATTATATCAGTTACTTTGTATACATGACTATTAACATAGACTTTGCATTGTTTTAATGATTTTAAGTAAGCTGAGTGTGAGTGCTCAGTTGCTTAGTCACATCCAGCTCTTTGCAACCCTGTGGACTGTAGCTCACCAGGCTTCTCTGTCCATGGAATTTTCCAGGAGTGGGTTACCATTTCCTTTTCAAGAGGATCTTCCTAACACAGGGGTTGAAACAGAATCTCTTGTGACTGCATTGGCAGGCAGATTCTTTACCAGTGCGCCACCTAAGTAAGCTAAAAATGACTTAAAGTATAAGAGAGAAATAGATAACTAATAAAGACCTGTTGTGAAGCATAGGGAACTCTACTCAGAACTCTGTAATGGCCTAAATGGAAAAAGAATCTAAAAGAGAGTGGATATATGTATATGGATAACTGATTCGCTTTGCTGTCCACCTGAAACTAACACAACGTGGTAAACCAACTACACTCCAATAAAGATTTTAAAAATATATTTGAAAAAGTAATATCCCCTCCCCCAAGAAAAAGTACATGGGAGGATAGGCATAGGTTATATGCAGATACTAAGCATTTTATATGAGAAACTTGAACATCCATGGATTTGGTATTCAAGGCAGGGGGCGTATCCTGGAACCAATCCCTGTCAGATACCGAGGGACAGCTGTAATTGTAAAATGCTAACTACTGTAGAGCAACCTAGATAGCGTATTAAAAAGCAGAGACATTACTTTGCCAACAAAGGTCCGTCTAGTCAAACCTATGGTTTTTCCAGTAGTCATGTATGGATGTGAGAGTTGGATTATAAAGAAAGCTGAGTGCCGAAGAATTGATGCTTTTGAACTGTGGTGTTGGAGAAGACTCTTGAGAGTCCCTTGGACTGCAAGGAGATCCAACCAGTCCATCCTAAAGGAAATCAGTCCTGAACATTCATTGGAAGAACTGATGCTGAAGCTGAAACTCCCATACTTTGGCCACCTGATGGAAGAACTGACTCATTGGAAAAGACCCTGATGCTGGGAAAGATTGAAGGTAGGAGGAGAAGGGGACAACAGAGGATGAGATGTTTGGATGGCATCACGGACTCAATGGACATAACTTTGAGTGAACTCTGGGAGTTGGTGATGGACAGGGAGGCCTGGTGTGCTGCAGTCCATGGGGTGGCAAAGAGTCGGACACAACTGAGCAACTGAACTGAACTACTGTAGAAAATTTAAAAGTACATTTATACAGAAGGCTGAAGAGAAATATGAGTTATTAAAACTTCCAGAAGAATAGATGAAAGAGTGGCACTAACATGGTGTTCAGCACAGTTAACAGCTAGGCCCCAATCTCAAGACAAATAGACTTGCTTAGTCATCCTTCGAATTTTAATTTTTTTCTGAAATAAAACAAATAGCTTACTTGTCCATGCCACCGACTTGCAAGATTATATATTTCAAAATTATATATATTTTATAGACACACATGTTCATATTAGGATGATTTTAAAATTTTTTCTTGTGAAAAATGCACAAAACGTAACCATCTTAACTATCTTTAAGCAGTCCAGCATCATTAAATCTGTTCACGTTACATTCTGGCTATGTTTAAAGAGTTGACAACAGATGAAATGTTATAAAAGTGGGAGTATCAGACAGTTATTTTAAAGCCTCTGCATACACGGGAGTTTAAGGCCTTACACTGTGGTATCAAAAATGTGGCTCAATGGTGACTCTTATTTTGTAGGAGGATTGTCCCTGGGAATGTTTACCCAGAGGCTGCATGACCCCTGAATTGGGTACGATAATGATTTTTCCAGTTCAGAAACTCCAGTGCTTGCTGCTTTGAATCCTGTTCATGCGTTCTATAATCATTTATTCAGCGCCCTGGTCTGTGCCAGCACGCTGGTAGGGACCACAAATGTGAAGCTTAATGGGAGTAGTCCAGTGGGACCATGAGCCCTCAGAATATCTTTCTGTTGTTCCTTTTCACTACTGTTCTAACAGATAGAACTATCAAGCTAGTGAAGTTTCTTTTTGTTTTGTCACCGTGGACTTTGGTGACAGACAGATTGGGTCTCACTTCTTCCTCTGTCACTCACTTTCTAACCTGTTTCCACATCTGGAGATAATATCGATAATGCTACTTAATTCACAGAGGTGTTGTGAGGATCAAAGAAATGATGTGAGAAAAACGTTCAGAACAGACCCCCCTCCCCACTGAATGTTTGCTCAGAGTTCTCCAATGCTCACTATCCTTATGGAGTGTCCCACAGCAAAGGCTTTTCCTTCGTCCCTCTACCTGCCACTAATTGCCAGGAAAAATTACACCTGGCATCCTCTTCCTTCAGCCCTGTCTCTTCTAGGTAAGTTCATCTAAATTTATATGAATGTGTAAGTAAGCTCTAACTTCTTTTTATTTGTCCCTGGTAATGCATTTGCCTTCTTGAAAGGATATTTTCCTCCATTGAGACAGGTTAACTCTACTAAGTATTTACAAATGATTTTTCATTTAGTATTACGAGAAGTTAAGGGAAAGGAAAATAGTTAGGAAGTCAGAAGGAAAAGGAAAGAGAAATGAAAGAAAACTAGAAAAGAGAAAGAACACATAAAGGGGGAAGGGAGGGAAGTTAGAGGAAACCAGGGAAGAGGTAGATAATGGAAATTGCTGCAGAAAGATACGTTAGCAGAGACTGAAGTGGGGTTCAAAGGTAGAAACAGAGGGAGGGAAAAAGAGAGAGCTGCGGAGAGAGTTCTTTGTATTGTCAACCTTCACAGAGACTGGGGCGCGTCCAGTACACTGCCTGGCACAGTTAGCATGCCAGAGAGACATGTTGAGACACTGGCTCATAGAGGGACACTGTCACCATCTGCTTGCTCTTTGAGCTGAGGATATTCTCCTTTCATTATTTCCTCTAATGACTTTTCGTTTACAAGGCTGGTTCATAGCTCCACAGCAGTTTATTATTGAACCTTCAGAGGTTCCACTCCGAATAGGATTGTCAGAGCAGACAGTTAAAGGAGAAAGCGTTATTTGAATTTTAGCTCCAGTACGTGGATTGTATGCACAAAGCTCTAGATTGTATCCAGCCTGTAAAAGATGTTCCCCCAACTCGACCTTAACTCAAAGCCATGTCAGACTGCTGAAGGGGTTAAGCGTTACGTAGGATGTGGAGAGAGCTAGTTTCAGGCAGGTGGCATCAGTCTGTGGCTCTTCTGGTTCTAACTACATGTCAGCAGTGATGACATTCATGCTCCATCCCATAAAGGCCCTGAATAGGGTAAGCCTGGCCTTATAAGACACTGACAACTCTAACCATTAGGCAGCAGTGGTTCTACATCATAGCTTCTACATCTTGGATCTAGTGGGTCCAAAGAAACATTTAGCTCCCAAACACCTTAGAGAACTTCTACCTGACCCCTATTCTACTTGGTCATCTTGTATGTCAAGCTTTGCATCTTGGTTTTGGGTTTCTGTTCCAATTTCCTTCTGAAATGAGTCCATTCCTTGTGGGCTGAGTCCTGGGTTCCTGCATCCTGGGTTCCTGCCTATAGATCCTCTTCCCCCCTCTCTTACTAGCCTAGGAGAACCATCATTATACTGGCACCCATATGATAACAATCACTGCTTCTTTCAACCTTGTCCTCATGGAAATGGCCACCTGAATATTAAATCACCCACATAAGATTTCATTTAGCTGTACTTAGATTTCATTGTCTGTACCTCATCCCTTCCTGGAGGGCTCTGCTTCTTCTGTCCTGGCTTGTTTCCCACGGTGCTGACGTTGGCTTTTTCTTTTCTTCCTATTTGGAAAAATCCCTGCCTGCTCTGTTCTGTGAGTAACCCAAAGCTTACCAAAAGGTATACTCTAATTCAACTCCTCAGGGAAACTTCTCTGCCTTATCACCTGCTACCAACCAATCTTCCTCTTCCAGTTAAAAGGATATTAACAGTATTGTGATATCTTTGCTTATAATTTATAAGTGTGTCTTTGGGGATTTGCACAATGAAGGCTAAACAACATCCACATATATATACTTTTTACTTTGTTCCTAATGCAGACTGGGGGCTTGGTAAATGGTGAGTGAATGAATGAAGAAACAAGAACAGGTTAGTGGTTTGAAAAAATTGGGAATGATTGCTCTTGTATTTGTTAATGATTAGCTAATAGTTTTATGAGATGGTAAATTCTATTTTTAGAATGAAGTATTCATGAGGACAATGTTCTAGCTTTATCACTGCCTGGACTGCCTATATTTTTATATAGAGAAAGTGTTTGCTCCACAGTACTACTTTGTACTGTGGCTTGTCATTAAATAAATCATTCTTTTCTCACAAGGCAGGGTGAGCAAAAGGGTATGGATGGTTCAGAGAAATTCAGCACCATTGATGAAAAAATAATCCACTAAAGATCAACAGGATAACATGTTATCATTATGAGAAACCAAGTTTCAAGGTACAGGAAAATCTAATGTTAGAGTAAATAAAAATACTTAATTTGTTTATTCTAACATCATTTCTTAATATTATTCTGTAGCTTTTTACCTTGACCACCCTAGTATCTGAAGAAGTGATTGAAACAAGACCCAAGTTTTAATACTTACAAAGAGTTTTACACTGTTTCCTATCTTCTGCAGGGATTTCTGCTTGTACTTGGTCGTGTTAGGAACCTTTCTTATTCAAGGAAAGCCCCTCTTGCTATTTCAGATTTAATTTGCTTGAATTTTCATTTCCCTTATTTGCATGAATGCCAGGGGTGCTCCAGATACCATCCTATATGTGGGTTTATGTCTTGATACTTTTTATTACTATTATTGTTATACTTTTTATTGTAAGGAACACTGCTGACAGGGCCTTAATTCATTTGGCTTGTAAGTGCTGATGCGGCTATCCTCTGGGTCGGGGAGAGGTCATAGTCTGTTCTAAAACAGAATCGCTGGCTCCACCGTATGCCTGTGGGTTTAATTGGTCCCCCACACAGGATCTTATTGCTGATTGGAGCCTGGAGAGCACATCTGTTCTGATTCCCTCAACTTCTGGCAGGTGGATTTCAAACTGTTTAAGAGAGATGGCTGTTGAAATCGAATTGAAAATGATCATTTTACAGATCCTCAGATACTACAACTCCACAATCTCTCTTTGTGTCTGATTTTGGGGTTTACCAACTTGCCAATTAAGAGTTTCTCTTTTTGTCTGCCTGACATAAACCCTATTTCAATACTGTTCTCTCTGGTTTTGCTCTTTTTTATATGGAAAACAATCGATCAAACTCCTGCCGGAGAATGTCTTTTATGTTTTGAGGTTATAATCAAGTCATATTAGTTTTCTCTTCTTTTTATTAGACAAGAGAGCATAGTCTAATTATTAGTCAGTTAACTCCTATTAGTTTCTCTGACTTGTTCTGAGACAGGTTAGCAAAACATTTCAGCACATAGGCCTTAGAATGAACCTCACCTGGATTGAAACCCTGGCCTTACTACCTATCAACTTTACAATCTTTGGAAAGTTACTTAAACTATTCATCTTTTGTTTTTCTATATGGAAATGTTATAGACCAAATGTTTGTATCCCTTCTAAAATTCATATGTTGAAATCCTAACCTTCAATGTGATGATATTAGGACGTAGGGCCTTTGGGAAGTAAATAGATCATGAGGGTGAAGTCCTTATGGGTGGGACTAGTACCCTTACAAGAAGGCACACAGGAGAGCTTGCTTCTTCTCTCTGCTCTCCATCATGTGAAGGTACAATGAGAAGCCAGCCATTTGCAAACTAGGAAGAGTGTTCTCAGCAGGAACCAATTTGTCCAGCACCTTGATCTTGGATTTCCAGCCTCCAGAAGTGTGGAAATGAGAGTTTGTTGTTTAAGCTACCCATTCTATGGTAATTTACTATAGGAGCCTGAGTTGATTAAGGCAAGAAATAATAATAGTTTCAGTCCTATAGAGTTGTTAAGAGGATTCAATGAATAGAAAGTCCTTAGTTTGGTACTTGACATGCTGCTGCTGCTAAGTTGCTTCAGTTGTGTCCAACTCTGTGCAACCCCATAGACGGCAGCCCACCAGGTTCCTCTGTCCCTGGGATTCTGCAGGCAAGAATACTGGAGTGGGTTGCTATTTCCTTCTCCAATGCATGCATGCATGCTAAGTTGCTTCGGTCATGTCTGACTCTGTGCAACCCCATGGACAGCAGCCCACTAGGCTCCTCTGTCCATGGAATTCCCTAGGCAAGAGTACTAGAGTGGGTTGCCATTTCCTTCTCCAGGTACTTGACATAGAAGATGCTTAATTAATATTAGCGGCTATTGGTGGACAGAGGAGCCTGGTAGGGTGCAGTCCATGGGGTCACTAAGAGTTGGACACGACTGAGTGACTTCCCTTTCACTTTTTACTTTCATGCATTGGAGGAGGAAATGGCAATCCACTCCAGTGTTCTTGCTTGGAGAATCCCAGGGACGGGGGAGCCTGGAGGGCTGGTGTCTATGGGGTCACACAGAGTCAGACATGACTGAAGCGACTTAGTAGCAGCAGTAGCAGCAGTGGTACTTGATGGGCACCATACAACAAAGGATATGGCCATCACATCTCGTTTTCCCAACCTCAATAACACACATTAAGTTTTTCTTTCTCTAATGTTTGAATTTTGCGCACATATCATCCACCTTTCTTAGAGAAAGGTGTCTGTGACTTTATGCCTTAAGTGTTTGCAGGCTTGTTGTATTAGGATGAGAGGATCCTAGAGATTACTTCCTTAAAGGCACTTGACTTACTGGTCGCCAACAAGATCCTGGAGAAGCGGTGGCATTAAAAAAATCTTAGTAGGCAGTGCAACAGGGAACCTCTTTCCTTAGGAAAAGTCCTCTCCATTTCCTGCTTGGTAGGCAGTGCCTGCTCCTGGGGCAGTTTACAGGATACAGACAAAGCCCAGGAGAAAGTAGAGCATGGTGTCTAGTACTAAGTGTTGGTGAATGACACAGCATTTCTACCTTCGTGGAGCTTACATTTTAGTGGAGAGACCCAGGCAATAAGCAATATTCAAATAAACAACAACAACAATATAGCATATGCCGTGTAGACACATGTTATATAAAAGCAGGATAAGAGGCTAGAGAAAGGCAAGGTGGAGGGCTGCTGTTGATAATAGCTTGTATGGGAAAGGTCTCTCTGATGAAGTGATGTTGACTTGAATGTAGTGGGAGAATAAGATATGTAGATATATGGCAGAAGAACATTCTAGACAGAGGGAATGGCAAATTGCAAAGAGGTAGGAGTGTGTGGTAGTTGAGAAACAGCATGGGGCATAGCATGGCTGGAACACATGAGACTGAGGGCAGAGAATGACAGATGAAATGAGAGAGAGAGTCAGGGACCTGATGATGGAGGGCCTTATAGGCTATGGTAGGATCTTGGTTTCTATTCTTTGTATTATGCGTGTGTGCATGTTCAGTCGGTCCAACTCTGTGTGACCCTATGGGCTTTAGCCCACTAGGCTCCTCTGTCCTTGAAAATCTCCAAGCAACACTACTGGAATGGGTAGCCGTTCCCTTCTCCAGAGGATCCTCCCAACCCAGGGGTGGAACCTGGGTCTTCTGTATTGCAGGCAGATTCTTTACTGTCTGAGCCACCAGGGAAGCCCATTCTTTCTATAATGGGAAGCAACTGGAAATTTCAAGCTGGAGTATGAAGGCAACAGTAAGACACATCTGTTTTGATGTTCAGATTGGGATCTGTTCTGATTTGTTCAGTTCAGTTCAGTCACTCAGTCGTGTCCGACTCTGCAACCCCATGAATTGCAGCACGTCAGGCCTCCCTGTCCATCACCAACTCCCGGAGTTCACCCAAACGAATCGGTGATGCCATCCAGCCATCTCATCCTCTGTCATCCCCTTTTCCTCCTGCCCTCAATCCCTCCTAACATCAGTCTTTTCAAATGAGTCAGTTCTTCACATGAAGTGGCCAAAGTATGGGAGTTTCAGCCCCAGCATCATTCCTTTCAAAGAACACCCAGCACTGATTTCCTTTAGAATGGACTGGTTGGATCTCCTTGCAGTCCAAGGGACTCTCAAGAGTCTTCTCCAACACCACAATTTGAAAGCATCAGTTCTTCGGTGCTCAGCCTTTTTCACAGTCCAACTTTCACATCCATACATGACCACTGGAAAAACCATAGCCTTGACTAGATGGACCTTTGTTGGCAAAGTAATGTCTCTACTTTTGAATGTGCTATCTATGTTGGTCATAACTTTCCTTCCAAGGAGTAAGCATCTTTTAATTTCATGGCTGCAATCACCATCTGCAGTGATTTTGGAGTCTGCAAAAATAAAGTCTGACACTGTTTCCACTGTTTGCCCATCTATTTCCCATGAAGTGATGGGACTAGATGCCATGATCTTAGTTTTCTGAATGTTGAGGTTTAAGCCAACTTTTTCACTCTCCTCTTTCACTTTCATCAAGAGCCATATTATTCTGGTTATTAAATATTTTGAATTATATACCTGCTTTTAAGATACAGAATTTACTGTTAGATTGGTTATGGAGGGTGAGAGAAAGTGAAACATTTGGATTAATACCAAGAAGCTGGGTAAACGAAGGTTCCATTTACTGAGATGGAGTACTCTGGAGAAGGATCATGGGTTCTTTTGTTTTTGGAGGTAACAGGTTAAAGTCTTCCGTTTAAACATATTGCCTTAAAATAACTGTCAAGTAGACAGTAAGAAAAATAGGTCTGGGATTCAGGGTTTAAAGGCTCAGCTCAAAAACACACGTTTGGAGTTATCAGCATTTATAAATTATTCTGGCTACTATTTCTGCATAAAAAACTACTCAAAACTTAGTAGCTTAACACAATCATTTTACTAGGTTTATGGATGATATGCTTGAGAAATTTGGAAACATTACAGTGATGAGAGTTTGTCTCTGCTCTACAATGACCAGGGTGTCAGCTGGGAAGACCTGGAGTCTTGCTTGAGGTGATGACATATACAGGCTAGAATCACCTGGCATCTTCAATCATATGTCTGGTAGTTGTACTGCCCAGAGCTGCTGTCTGAGTGCCTGCATGTGGTTCTTTCACATGATCTGGGCTCCCCGCTAGCATGGCAGCCTTGGGACAGTTGAACATCTTATGATAATTGAACTTCTTTAATGGCAGTGTAGGGTTCTATAATATTCCAGTGGACAAGGGGAGGCTGCATGGCCAGCCTGGGAAGCTAAATGGTCACTTCTGTTACATTCTATTTGTTACAAATAATTCACTAAGATTGGCCTAGATTCGAGATGCAGACCCAATCTTCACTGAGAGAAGTGTTGAAGAATTCATGACATGTTTTTTTTCAAACCATCATATATAGTATTTAAATCTTTAAGACTAATTGAGGTTACCTAGAGACTAGACATAAATAAAAAAGAGGAAAGGTGCAAAGATTGAGCCCTGAGGCACTCTGGTTTTTAGAAATCAGGAAAACAGGAGGACCTAGCAAGGAAGACTGAAGGAAGAGAATGTAAGGAGAGCATAGAAGGCACATTAAGAAAAGTATTTCAATTAAGGGGGTTAAGTAGTGCTGTCAAAAGAGCTAAAAGTTCACGTGAAATGTGGACTCAGGATTTACCATTGGCTTTGATAATGTGTAAGTCATGGTAACCTTGGCAGAGAGATTTCCAGAGAAGGATAACCAGGTTTTTCAACTTATTTCTCCAGCTGCCAGCCCCTAGGTCCTGGCAGTGTCACCTCCAGCCCCACTTTGGGACTGAGAACACATTGGCTTAACTGGCTTGGTTTTTGTCATCACACATGGCATGGAGCCTTTTGCCAAATGTTTCCTGCTAATGGAATTTTTAAAAGAATGGCATCTATCTTCCCAATATTCAAATTTACTAAACTGCTGTAATAGGGGGGCAATATCTGCATCATAATGTTTGACTCTAAACTTATTTTTGAAAATTCCATTTATAGTACAGCTTGTTTATGCAGAGCTTTAAAGAGAAATTCAAAAGCAAGATTTAAAGGTAGGGCAAAGCAGACAAGATCCACTGATAAGCAAGAGGGAAATATTAGTCTGTGAACCTAAGTAAACATGCCCTAGACATGGAGGGTTGGTTTGGTTGGGATTTTAGCTTTTTGAGAAATTAAAACAAAGCAAAATAAATCTGAAAAGAGAGCAATAAAAACTGCTCCTAGGTTAAAACCGTGCCACTTAAATATCCACTTAATTATTATTCAGAGATAAGACATTTGCTTTGTTTATTTTTTAAATAGTTTAGGTAAAACTGAAACTGCATTAATGATATGCATGTAAATCCTTGACCAGTTTATAGCCAGTCCACTTTCATCACCTGCTCTGCTCTGTATCTTTGCGGACAATGCCTGCAGGCTCTCTAACACAAGCTCTGTTTCAGCTGCAAATGGTGGGAGATTCTAGGTAAGAGGATTCTCCTTCTTCTCTCTCTGTTCTTTTTGTACCTCCTTTGTGGTTCCAGCTCCCTCCAGGCCTGGTTTTAGCTTCCACCAGTCTTGGGGTAGTAGATGGTACTGCCACCAAACTGAGGGTCACCTCACTCTCCCGTTTGTCTCCTCAGCTCAGCTCTTCCATCACCTCTGTAACCATTTCTCATAGCTAAAGTTCTTCTGGTTTAAATACATGAATGATTTCTCTTTTTCTGGCTGGATCCTGATCCATCATATGTGTCTCTCTTTTCTGCCCTGATGTTAACTTCTAACATCCAAATATGTGAACTAGCAACTATAGCCCACTGCTTCCTGGTTACAACAGGAATGACGAGTTGGGTTTATAGAATTCTACAGATCTTTCTGACCCCTCTCGTATAGTGGTTAAAGTCATTGACTCAGGCCTGGTGTTGACTCCCAGCTTCTATGTCATTGCTAGCTATGCAGTCATTAACAAGTTATCCAAGGTATCTCTAAACCTGTTTCCTTATTTACATATGGAAATGATACTTTGTCTACTTCATATGGTTGTAATGATTGCATTGCATAATATGCTCAAAGTATTCATGAGAGTGTTGTCATATTGTAAAGTGTTCTCCCCTTGCCCCTCCTTTCTTGTTTTTTTTTTAAATAACAGCAGCTTTTGCAGCTGGTACTACTCATGTCAGGAGCCAGACCTGAAGGGAGGACAAGCATTTGGCGGCATTTTATTCTCAGAAAGCACTAAACCAAGTCAATCATTTTCAGGGTCAGGATGTGCTAACTGGGTTGAAAGGCAATGTAGTATAATACTTGTGTGTTACTATACATGAAGCTCTGCTGTGACACTCACCTTGCTTTTGGGCTCTGTTCTTCATTATTGAACCTGTAGTTATTCTGGAGTAAGATATAGCAAGGTAAGAGTGGGCTGGTTGTTATAAATGTTAATTGTTGGATCAGTTCTCCCCTTTGTAGGCCAGAATTGGAGGATTCGTTGGACTAGGCTTAATGACTCCTATCCTCTCTTATTCTTTTCACTCTCCTATCTCTGTCCTCTCCTGTCCTATTTCTTTTCTGAAAGGTCAGAATACTTCCTAGCATCTTCATAAAGCTTTTCCTGATTATTTTAAATAATTTGTGTTTGGGGTTACATTTAATCTCCAGTCCCCTCAGCAAAATTTCACAAAGCCCTCCTCCAGGTTCTTTATCCAAAGAACACCCTGCCATGTAGCCTTTAGCACTCACGTTTTGTAGGATCACTTCAAGCACTGTGGGACTGCTGGGGCTTCGCCTTGCTTTGGTTTCATTAACAAGCATGTTCACACTTTAACCGGAACATTTAAAATAACACCCACACAATGTTTAGGGTCTAGTTAATGATTAAGTCTCTGAGCTTGAATTATTCAAGCAAAATTGATTGGGTTCACCCTTCTTCCTTCTCTTTGTGTGTGTGTGTGTGTGTTACTCTTTAAATTACTCTTTAAATAAAAGAGTTCTCCTCTTTATTCTCTAAATAATATGGAAAAGCTTATTAAGCAATCATCAATACCCTGGACTGTGGGTGGCACCAAAGTGCTAACAGAATAGGTAGAGAGAGGACTGGCAGTGTGACTCTTCTGTTAAAAAACATACCTGTATCTCATATACTTCCACTGTTAATTAGCATTTATTGAGACAACATGTTTTAGATTCTCTCTTTTAACCTCTTTTTTAGAGTTATTTACAAGTTGGATACGTGGTTATCTTGGAACCAGCTCTAGGGTATAAAAGCAGAGGAAATTTTCTTTGCTATCCCACCTCATGGTCAATTCAAAGTGTTAAAATGTCTTGGCTTCACTGGTTTTTTTTTTTTTTTTTGGCTTCACTGTTAAAAACCGTGTTGTTGAAGAATATGTGTTGACCTGAAAACATGTTGATAACATATTGCCATTATTTCATGGCAAATGTTGTGTTGTGTTGTCAGTAGCTCAGTCATGTTGGATTCTTTGTGAACCCATGGACTGTAGCCCCCAGGCTCCTCTGTCCATGGGGATTCTCCAGGCAAGAGTACTGGAGTACTTTGCCATTCCCTTCTCCAGCGCATCTTCCCAACCCAGGGATCGAACCCAGGTCTCCTGCATTGCAGGCAGATTCTTTACCATCTGAGCCACCAGGAAAGTTGTAAATGGGGAAAAAGTGGCAGATTTTATATTCTTGGGCTCCAAAATCACTGCAGACAGTGACTGCAGCCATGAATTAAAAGATGCTTGCTCCTTGGAATAAAAGCTATGACAAACCCAGATACTGTATTAAAAAGCAGAGACATCAACTTGCTGACAAAGGTCCATATAGTGGAAGCTGTGGTTTTTCCAGTAGTCATGGATGGCTGTGAGAGTTGGACCATAAAGAAGGCTGAGCACTGACGAATTGATGCTTTTGAATTGTGGTGCTTGAGAAGACTCTTGAGAGTCTCTCGGACTGCAAGGAGATCAAACCAGTCAATTCTAAAGGAAATCAACCCAGAATATTCATTGGAAGGACTGATGCTGAAGCTGAAGCTCCAGTACTTTGGCCACCTGATGCAAAGAGCCAACTCATTGGAAAAGGCCTTGATGCTGGCAAAGATTGAGGGCAGGAGGAGAAGGGAGTGACGGAGGATGAGATGGTTGGATGGCCTCACTGACTCAATGGACATGAGTTTGAGCAAACACTACCAGATAGTCAAGGGGAAGACTGGTGTGCTGCAGTTCAGGGGGATGCAAAGAGTCACATACAATTTAGTGACTGAACAACATGTGAAAACAGGAGGCTATAAAACTGTCTTTTTTTAATGGATCATTTTATTAAAATAAATAGGAAAAATACTTCAATAGTAAACACCAAAATATTATTATTTGTGTATTAACCTTTTCTGTTTTTCTATTACTTTTATAATTAGTCAATACACACACACACACAAAGTTGTAACGGGTATAATGACCCATCTTTTGTCTGAACCTATGTATCACTCATGTATCAAGAGCTCATTAGAAATGTTTTGAAATCAGGCAAGTGTAGAATTAACAAAAGATTCACAATATTTTGTGAATGACGGCATCTTGAACCCTAATCTTAGTCTTCATTCCTAGACCTTCCTTAGCTTCCATATTAGTAAGATGTGAAAACCACAATTGTGCGTATTAACATAGAAAATATAACTGCCTCAGGGATGTAGGGAAAGAATATAAAATAACTATTTTGCAGAAAGTTTTTATAAAGGAGATGGCATTTTGAAAGGGAATGACAGAAATGCAGTGACCCAGTTCAGTGACACATTTAAATGTGGGCTCTTCCATGAGAAATCTGTAGAGCGCTCTCCTAAACAGGGTCAAAAAAACCCCCACAAAAAACAGCTTGAAAGGCCCTACATGCATCAGAGGCCTTACCTATTCAATGACTCGTCTTTGCTGCCAGGTTTCTGCATTGTGCCACCGGGCTACGTGTGTGTGCGCGCGCACGCGAGCGCGCTCTGGGGATGGAGGTTTGAGGATAGTGAACTGTCTTGACTCCCCTTCATTGGCTGAATCCCGTGTAGGTGGTAACCTTGGCTGGGGATAAACAGGCAACAGCTAGGATAGTTCCGGAGAAGAAAACACAGTGCTCTTCGTAGGGAAACTTGGGAATAGACATGGGGAAGTCTGTTTTTCTCGCACTCAGGGCTTTTAGGTAGCGCGTACAAGTGTGTCATTGTATTCGTCCTGGGAAGTGACACAAGAAGTGGTGTAATTAGACACCCAAGGAATTATTACTTTGGAGTGCTTGAGAACTGAATTTGCGGCGGGGGGCAGGGGGGGACGGGGGACGGGTTGTGGTGAGCAGGTAAGAGGCGCTGAGAAGGGCACTGTTTTTAGAGATCTGTCGGGAGCCTAAAGCCGTCTGCTTCTGGGCCTCCTTAGCAAACGTGCCAGTCAGGTGGTGCCTCCGAGGCCCAGGAGGAAGACCCGCTCTGCGATCCGTACGAGAAGCCTCGAGGACCGGGAACACAGCGGCGAGGCGGTGGCGCAGTTCCCAGCCCGCGCCCGGGTCCTCCCACCTCCAGACCGGCCGCCGCCGACCGCCGCGGCCTCCCTCAGTCCTCCCGTATCCCTGCATTCCACGTTGCGGCAGCGGCAGCCTCGCCGGCCGATGCGTCCCACCCGCCCCTCGGGCTGGCGCAGCCGTCGCGCCCCCGGCCCCCGCCCGCGCGCGCCCCCCGCCCCCAGGGCCCGGGCTCGGCTCTGCGCGGCCTCTGGACCGGACCCCGCCGGGCCGGCTGGGCTCGGGCGGGGGCGGGGCGGGGGCGGGGCGGGGGCGGGGAGGGGAGAGAGGGCGGGCGCGCGCGTGTCGGGGGGCGGGGGCGCGGGCCGCCATATTGGATCTGGACTCGTCCGCCAGCCTCCGCCTGCGTGCGGTGGGCCCTGGAGCTGCCTCGCGGAGCCCAGGGCGCGAGCGCGAGAGAACGGGGAAGGCGGGGGAGGGGTGGAGGGAAAGGAAGGGAGTGGCTGCGAGCCGGGCTGCGGCAGCCTCTGGTCTCCTTACCAGCGGCACCAACCCCTCCTCCTGCGCCTCGGCCGCTTCCCTCCTCGCCGGGGAAAGATGCCCTTAAGCCAGGGGTGTGAAGAAGGGGGAGATCTAGCTGCCGGAGCCGCCCGCGCCCTCGCCGCCGCAGTTGCCGCCGTTCGTGTCCTTTGAATCCAGAAAAGCACCCCCTCGCCAGGGCATCGGGAGCGTCGGCGGGCGGGCGGCCGCGGTGCGGGTGTGGGGGAGACCCGGCTCTCTGCCGGGCGCGGCCCAGGCCGGCGGCCCAGCGACCACCGACATGGAGCGGGCTCGGGCCGCCAAGTAGCCGCCGCTCCCGGAGTCGGGGGCGAGTGCCGCCCGCAGTCAGTCAGGCCCCTAGGAGAAGCGGGGAGAAAAATGAAGAGTTTTCATCGGAATCGGTTGGAAATAGGACTAACTGCAAAGCCTTAGAAAAGAAGGACTTCGGAAGGAGAAAGGAAAAGCCTCCTCCAGGGAAGACTTGGCGTGCTCCGAGCCGAGGGGCTGTTTCAGGGACCTCGCCCCCCTCCCTTTCCCGCTGGAGAAATTGCCTCTGATGCGTTATCCAAGTGGTGGCTGGGAGGATTTGCAGCAGAATTTTTGGTTTTCCCTCCCCCTTATATATATTCTGGCTTTTTCCTCCCCTTTCGATTTTCCTTCTGCCTGGAAGTGAATTGCTGATGCAGATCGGGACTTAATTCATAAATGATGCAGCCGGATTCGTTTCAGGATTCTGTTGCACGAGTTGAATTTTGAATGAAGGAGAAGAGCTTTTTTTTTTTTTTTTCCTAAAGAAGTGTTGACTCTGGTTCGCTGTACTTTTTAATTATTTTATTTAAATATACGATTTAATTGTATTATTCTTTTAAAAAATGTATTAAATATATATTTTATGGTAACTTTTCCTCAAAAATATATGTATATGTGCGGAATTGAAGACGCTTCAGTTAAGTGAGGTTACTGGCGTGTTGGATGTTGAATTCAGCACCGGCCGGCATTGCATGACAGTTATTTGAATAACAAGTGGTTTATTTTTAAACCACACATTTTAACATTTAGGTTTCAGTAATCATAGTCAAAATCGTTTAAGTGATTGAAAGGAAAACCAGCGGAGATTGAAGCAAACATGTCTGGAGAAGTGCGTTTGAGGCAGTTGGAGCAATTTATTTTGGATGGGCCCGCTCAGACCAATGGGCAGTGCTTCAGTGTGGAAACGTTACTGGATATCCTCATCTGCCTGTACGATGAATGCAATAATTCTCCATTGAGAAGAGAGAAGAACATTCTTGAATACCTAGAATGGGGTAAGTTTGTATTTGAAAAAAAACTCTTTAGCTGGCCATTGTGATTTGTTACAGAGAGCTACCGTGATAAACTCTCTACTCTGTAAATGAGTATATAAACATATACTATCTGTTGTGTATGTATTATGTATTTAAATATGTATGTATACACACAATAAAAGAGTAGACACCAGTTCAAGGTTTTTTTTTTTTCAGTAGTTTTTGTTAACTATTTTCCCAAGAGTGCAGGCATGGTACTCAGTTGTTGCCTTGATTTAATGTGAAACTTGAGGGGACGAACTTACGTTTTTTTGGTCAGACAAATTTTGAATAATTCTATGATGGGCGGAAATGGATTATTGCTCATTTTGCCTAAAAAGTGGTGGTCTAACAGGCATTTAAGTGAAAGGTATTTATTAGTGGAAACATTCCTTCCAAGGCTTTGGAAGTCACTCTGGAAATGGGAGGAGGTTTTAAAATATCTTAGGTCAACAGGAACTTGAAGGTGGTCATCACTGGGTTTTATTACATCTCTATATAGTACAAGGCAAGGAAATGACTAAACTTGGACTTGCCAAAAATTGTCATGTTTGTAAGATGACATAAATAGTTTAAAAATTTTGTGATACTATTTGCTAGGGAATGTTTGGGAGCAACTCCTGCCTGCCTGAGAGTTAGATTCACTCCAAATTTAATTCAGACCTAAACTGGTTCATTTTTTATCTTCATTCTCCGAAATCTAGATGTAATTTAGAAGACATAGATGTTGGAGTAGGTCAATGATGAGAGCAAATGCTCCACGTGACCTTTAGCTTGAAGTCTTAGTTTAAGTTCTGCTTCCAGTGTTACCTGTGAGCAAGTTCCAGCATCCACCACTTCACTGTGAGAAGAGTATACATCATCACACATCATACTGTTAATATAGTACATATCAATGCATCTGTATCGGTACACTGACTTTTGAAGGATATTAGCCAAAGAAGTTATTTTGTATCTATGGAATAAGGATACTTGAGTTTGTTGGAAAGTTTTTATACTAAAATGTCTTTGTTCCCAAGTAAAGCTTTATTTTTTTTTGAAGCAAAAGTCAGTTGGTGATTATTCCATATTTTGGACTTGAAATTTATTAAAAATTCATTTGCCAGGTAAATCACGTATTCAGAATTGCATGCACATAATAACTTTAATTATTCAATATGTCAATGTCAGGAATTTTCTAGTAACTTGATGTCATAGGGTTAAATTTATGTATATGTGTGTGTATAAGACATGAATGATTTTAAGAAACAGATTACTAAACTCATACTGGAAATGTAAGAATTTTAAATCATCTTTCAAGAGCTCACTGAGTTAAGAATGAGACAGGTTTGACTTTGATACTGGATTAGTGAGTATTTATATGTAGAGCAAAATATTTTATAAAGCCTGTGTAGTTTTACACTTCATGTTTCATAAATTTAGAAATTTTCTAGTTCTTTTTTCAAAATTTAACACAAAGATTCTGATACTTTGAGTTAGAGTTTCAGTTCTTAAATTATGGTTCCATAGCAATACTCTAGTCTATGATTATGGTTGTCATTTAATATCTATTCTTTCTCATCTGTAAAATGATGGGAGAACTCTTTGTATGTACCAGTTGTAAATGTAATGTAAAAATTATGAAAAAAGAGAAAACTATCCTCAATTGCCTTTTGGTTGTTAAGAACTTACATTTATGTTATGAGATATTTTGCTGTATTATCAGAAAAATTTATATACATTTTCCAGTAAATTATGATTTCCTGGATCTTGTTTCTTTTATCTGTATTAAAAAAAACTTGTTTGTATATATTTAATGTAAACCACATAAACCAAAAAAGTCAAAGAAGTGTTTGGCCAAATACATTTTATTTTTATAATATAGTAGATTTTTAAATAATTTTAAAACAGGGACTTTTCACAGTTTTAAAGTAAATTGAGTTTTAGTATGATCCTTCATATTTTGTCTTTTAGAAGTCTGGTGTGATGTAACAAAAATAATATATACAGTCTCTTAAGTACACTCCTGTTGTAATAGGAAACAAGGGACTAGAATTTTTAGGATTTATTTTGTAGGCTTTAGAACTTTTGTTGTTATTTAGTTGCTAAGTGGTATCCAACTCTTTTGGGATCCCATGGGCTGTAACCCACCATGCTCCTCTGTCCATGGGATTTCCCAGGCAAGAATACTGGAGTGAGTTGCCATTCCCTTCTCCAGGGAATCTTCCTGACCCAGGGATCGAACTTGTGTCTCCTGCTTAGCAGGCAGATTCTTTACCCCTGAGCCACCTGGGAAGCCAGGCTTTGGGACTAGGCACTGTCTATTAAGTCTCAGGCATTTTTAAGTTGGTGTTTGAGGTCTGAAAGTGGAAGATACCAATCATAGAAGTCTGGGTAAGGAGGAAGAAAAGAATGGAAAAAGCTGTCAAGAAGCACATCAGGAGTAGTAGTATTGACTATTTTTAAGTTATTTGAGAAACTGGGTTATTTAACAATTTAAGTCTCCTCATTTAATTATTGAAATAGATCCGTTGTTCTTTGAGTATGATTTGATTACGCATTTTGGGAAATGTCTTAGTTTATTCTCACTGCTGCTGCTGCTGCTAAGTCACTTCAGTTGCGTCCGACTCTGTGCGACCCCATAGACGGGAGCCCACCAGGCTCCCCCGTCCCTGGGATTCTCCAGGCAAGAACATTGGAGTGGGTTGCCATTTCCTTCTCCAGTGCCTGAAAGGGAAAAGAGAAGGGGAAGTCGCTCAGTCGTGTCCGACTCTTGGCGACCCCATGGACTGCAGCCCACCAGTCTCCTCCACCCATGGAATTTCCCAGGCAAGAGTACTGGAGTGGGGTGCCATTGCCTTCTCCATTATTCTCACTACCTAGCATTATATAAAAAGCAGTTAGATTAAGGAGGTTTCCAGATAGTGAATTGGCCTCAGTTTAATTTTTTAACATTATTTATTTGGTCTGTGATAGACTGAAAGAATTTGTTTGTTGCAGTTAAATTTGATAATTTAGATTTGCCTTAAATGATACAGTTTTTAGTTTGAGTTTTAAAGGACCCAATATTTGCAACAGGAGAGCAGTAGTAAATACTCTGTTAATACATGCTGTATATTTGTGTTTGGCTGTCTGTATTAATGAAAGTGTCATCCAGATAATATCTTTAAAAAAAAAACTTTTAAATTTGTGTTGGGATATAGCAGATTAACAATATTGTGATAGTTTCAGGTTAACAGCAAAGGAACTGAACCATATGTGTACTTACATCCATTCTCCCCCAAACTCTCCTTCCTACATATGCCTTATTTTTAAAAATGGAGTCAGCAAAATTCTGTTTGACTTGCTTCATTTCCATCAGTTTCACTTTATTCCTAGTTATGACCTATTTCATATTTATATTGATACTGTTAATGTTTTGTTCATTACAGCATCATGACAGTGAGAAAACGGACAGTTCAAAGTCAGATTTTGTTTTTGGATAGTGCTCCTTGCATTTGGTGCTGATGGCCTCAGGGAGGAAGTAAGTAGAGTTCTAGAGAGGAAGAGGGGATTAAGCCATTGAGCAATAGAGCAAGGGGATAAGAGTGCTTTTATACCTTAATGCCATAGATCACTGTCAAATTTATATTTTACAGTTATACACAGTAAGACTTGAAAGATTATGTTTTGTCCTTATTTTTTGTCAAAATGATCATGGTTTATATGTTTTGTTTATAAAATAATAGTTTTGATGTCAGTAGTGTAACTCTACAGTAGAGTTGTAAAAATAGCTTTTACATTATAAGCTAATTTGCTGGTAGTGACTAAATGAATATGTTATTCGTTAAATTGGCTGTCCTCTACTTTGAAATGGAAAGTTAAAATTTTAGGAAATTCTGAATCAAGTTGCTTAAAAAATAGAGGAAAGATAATATTACTCAAATTTAAAAAAGCCAGACTGTATGTGGCTAACTGTATTTTGATGCTTTCTGAATATTGGAGTTTACAATATTTCATTTAAATTATCCTTTAACAACAGTAATTTTATGGTTTATTCAGTGTATGCACACACACATAAAATAGCCTGAATGGTTAATAAACTTGTTACTAGAGTACATCAGTAGGTACTGTGGTTTAAACTTTTCATTTTGTTAGAGTAGTTTTAAAGCTTATTCACATTTTTTGATGTGTAGATCTGTTAAGGGAGGTGATGATGGCCTAATTACAGAAATCTGAATCTTTTCTTTGTTTTTCATTTATACTGTTCTTCATTGTTAGCTTTTCCTAAGTAGAGTTTATTAATCATACCAAATTATCAAAGAGTTCATTTAATACACATAATTAGGTTTATTTAAGTCCTCAATTAGGATCATCATAAATGTCACCAGAAATATAGGTTGGGTAGTTTCCTTTATACTAGTCACCTAATAATCTAGTCTCTTCTAAGAGTGGTAATAAGTACAATTATTTGATCTCACACAATGCTGGCACATGATAGAAGCATGTTCATAAGTGGTGGCCATTATATTTCCACTTCTCTTCTATTTCTTTCTTTTCAAAAGGATACATTGCTCCATGAGTGAGAACAGGGATGTCAAGAACAACAATAATAATTTTAGGAACTTATTTCAACTGCTGGGCATACACACCGAGGAAACCAGAATTGAAAGAGACACGTGTACCCCAATGTTCATTGCAGCACTGTTTATAATAGCCAGGACGTGGAAGCAACCTAGATGTCCATCCGCAGATGAATGGATAAGAAAGCTGTGGTACATATACACAATGGAGTATTACTCAGCCATTAAAAAGAATACATTTGAATCACTTCTAATGAGGTGGATGAAACTGGAGCCTATTATACAAAGTGAAATAAGCCAGAAAGAAAAACACCAGTTTAGTATACTAACACATATATATGGAATTTAGAAAGACTGTAACGATAACCCTGTATGGGAGAGAACAAAAGAGACACAGATGTATAGAACAGTCTTTTGGTCTCTGTGGGAGAGGGAGAGGGTGGGATGATTTGGGAGAATGGCATTGAAACATGTATAATATCATATAAGAAACAAATCCCCAGTCCAGGTTCGATGCAGGATACAGGATGCTCAGGGCTGGTGCACTGGGATGACCCAGAGGGGTGGTACGGGGAGGGAGGTGGGAGGGGGGTTCAGGATGGGGAACATGTGTACACCCGTGGCGGATTCATGTTGATGTATGGCAAAACCAATACAATTAAAGAAAAAAAAAACTATCAACTATTAAAAAAAAGAAAATGTAGGATATACCTAAGCATAGTGGTGTAAACACAAAGAGCATAATATGTTGGAAATTTTATGAAATAATTTTGGAAATTTTATGAAATAATTCCTGGGACTTGACTAATACTAGATAGTAAGCTCAGGCTATTTTAAAGTAAAAGAACTGAGCTTGTTGCAAATTAATATTTTACTGTACTCCTCTTCTATGGTAGTAAAAAAAATTCTCCCTGAACCTTTTCTCTTCATGTTCACTTATTGCCAGTATATTGTATATATTGCTGATTTCATCCTATTAGTTTTGATAGGTTTTAGAATCAGTTTACTAAGTCCAGCTAGCATTTAAAAAATTAAATATACTAGAATAGAAAATACTAAGTAGCCATGTGTTGAAAGAATAACTATTATACAGAATTCCTGTATTTTCTTGTATATTTTACTGAAGATTGGAATGAGCAGAGTTAGAATTCTAGGGTAGATGATACTAAAGCATGTTGGATGTTTAACAGTGAAAAGATTATGGACATAATTATCCTTTTCAAAAAGCACACGTGTTTAAATTAGGGACAGACTGAAGAATTTAAAGAAAAGGAACTTAGATAGGGATAAGATACTTGGAAGGAGAGAGGGAGAATAGGAGAGAGGAAAAATGAGATGATGAGCATGAATATACTGTTTTCCTGGGTTGCTACTTCAGGCTGATTTGTGAATAACTGGGTACTTTTAACTTATAAATTAATAGACAGGTGAATTCACTCATTTGTTTTGTCTTTGATGGTTCATTTCCTTTCTCTTCACATTTTTCCTTCTCTGACTTTGGGCTCCTGGATGTTGACTTCCATTGACTGTAAAGTTGTGTAACTTGTCAAACGTGAGGGATATGACCTACAGATACTGGTTGTAGTTTCTGTTTATGCCTTCCCAGTACTCCAGATGCATGTTACAGTAGATACAGGTGAGCAAGGTTTGCTGGGTCCCTTGTTACTCATGGTCTCATCCCTTGTTACTCACAAAACTTCCAGTGAGGTTGCCTTCAAGTTTCAGTAGCTAATACGAAGAATTGCTCAGCAGATTTTGCGTGTCTTGAGTCAAGAACTTCTTTCCATAAAGGTTTTTTTTTTTGAATGACCCACACTATAAATACAGGTCATCCCAGACATACGAATGACTGTCTTTTGTTATCACTGCCTATAAAACTCCTTTCCAGATCCAGGGGATTTCCTTTTTCCCCCTTTGATACTGACCAGAGTAACAGAATTGCTTTTCTCAGCTAGTTGCTCCATACTTCCCCTCTGCGTTGTCCACTTCTTCCAGTTAACAGCTATGAGCCTCTATTGGCCAGTACCCCTCCTCCCATTCTAGGGCTGCTTTATCTGCTGCTGTAGGAAAGTAGCACTTCGGCTTTCATAGTTAACAGGAGGCTCAAAGACCTGACTCCACTTTCCAGTCTCACTATTTGCCCATTAATTCTTCCTCACAGGAACTGTTCTGTTGGGAGTTAGGGTTTCTTTACTCTAGCCCCCTCCCTAGTTTTTAAGTGGGTTCTGGAAATCTGGGATATGAATAGGTGCTTTCGGAGGGGAGAAGGTTTATGTGGCTAAGTAAATACGGGAAAGTATTTTGAACAAAATTAAACATTAGAAATATTGTGGGTTATCCTGAAATTTTTTATGTTTTGGGGAAGATGGACGAAAGCCAGTGTTCCATGGAACACCCTTTGGGAAATGCTCTTTGAGTATGAAGTCATGGTGTCCCTTGTGTCAGGGATAGAAAGAGTTAATTTTCAGGGAAATTTTGGAACACTGTATGGTTCGGAGAGAAAATCCACATCTGAGTAAGTTAGATTTTACTTAGTGGTTGTGAACTTTTGTCTCCTGTGTGATAGTCAAAAGAACTGAAAGATAAGCTTAATCATGGTGGAGTAGGACATGAGTGAGGCTGGCGAGCATTTGCGTCCAGGAAAAGTACCCCGTAAAGCAGAATGAAATTAAATACAATAATGGATCAGTGCTGTTAGCGTCTAAAGTCCTAGACATTACTGATAGGTCTCTGTTTATGACCTTTTCTTGCTCTCATATCAACTTGCTATTCAGCTCTAGGCATTCACAACAAATTCAGAGTTCTCACCGTATCTTTTTGAAGCTTTAGTTATTATCATTACTTTGTGATATTTCAGAGGAAAAAGATCATGGACATGCAATTTCAGGATTCATTGTAGTTTTAAGTATTGTTTTTTCTAAGGTTATAATGTTTTTGCTAAGCTGTTGGTTTCAGACTTTAGGATTAGTGTGGGAACTTTACTGTTTATTTGCATCTGTGAAACTATGGGTTCCAAGTGCCAGCACCTATTTATGTGTATTGCAAAGGAGCCAGAATATACAGTACTTTTATTAAAGAGGAAGCCATATATAATTGGTGCTGTTTCAACACTCTGTGAGCAAGTAGAACTCTGTGATTACTGTAAACTTCTATTCTGAGTATAGAGTGGTAGATAATAAACTGGAGAGTAATTTGACTTGATTTTAAAGATAAATGACTTACAGGATCAATTAGTCTTTTTTCCCACTCACTTCGACATACATTAATTTTTCTCTTTAATTCTTCCTCATCAACACTATTCCTCTCAACCCTGATCTAATTAAGTTTGAAAATACGTACCTATGTGATTGAAAACAGTCTTTTAAGAATACATGAGTTCAGTCATGCAGTCATTTGTTAAATTTCAGTTTTTATTTCAAATTGCTTACGCATCGCTGTAGATTTAATCTACAAAAAAAACACTTCTATTCACTTTGTTCTATTCATAGTGATAAAAGCTTAATCAAATTTAATACTTAGAGTTTCCATGGTGAAGATCTACAGTGGAATACCTCACCCTGAAATATTTCTGTTCTAAACCTATATGCTAAACAATAGCAGGGACTTGGGTTTCAGACTGACTCCCTTGGTTATGGGCTGGTTGATTTAAGCAAGTTGCTTAACTTCTCTAAGTCTGTTTTATCATCAGTGGAAAATTGAGATAATAATAATAGCTTATTCTTCCAAAAGGTTGAAGGTTGGTTTAGAATTTTCTTTTTCTGGTGATTTATAGAAGCATTAATGGTTTTGAACTGTGGTGTTGGAGAAGACTCTTGAGAGTCCCTTGGACTGCAAGGAGATCCAACCAGTCTATTCTGAAGGAGATCAGTCCTGGGATTTCTTTGGAGAGAATGATGCTGAAGCTGAAACTCCAGTACTTTGGCCACCTCATGCAAAGAGTTGACTCATTGGAAAAGACTCTGATGCTGGGAGGGATTGGGAGCAGGAGGAGATAGAGGATGAGATGGCTGGATGGTATCACTGACTCAATGGCCGTGAGTCTAAGTGAACTCCAGGAGTTGGTGATGGACAGGGAGGCCTGGCGTGCTGCGATTCATTTCACGGGGTCGCAAAGAGTTGGACACGACTGAGCGACTGAACTGAACTGATAGTTAAATTATGTTGTCTTTTTTCTCATTCTGGTTTTGAAGTTTCTATTGGGCCTTATGATAAAGGAAGATAAAACGCTAGTTTTGAAAGTTTAGTTGGCATGTATAGTTATACAGGGATGTAAATAACTTTATTTTACTGTTGACAAACATAACTTACTGATAATATTTTATTGAATTATATTGGCATCAGAGGTGTCTTTCCTTCTGATGTCTGACTATGCAGACAGCATCTTATTCCTTCTCTTAGGATATTTTGCATTGTCACATTTTGTTGTTATTAACAGAACTGTTTTTCAGTAAATATTGAGTTCATGTATATTTTTATCACCAACAGCAAATATTATGAAAAGGGTAGTTATGATTTATTTTTATATTTATAAAGCTCCAACCTGCACATCAGTGGTAGAGTTCTAGACCTCAACTCAGAAGATGAAAATAATCCTGAAAAATTATTGGTATTCATTCACTTAGGATGTTTTGTGGAGTAAAGATTATGTAGCACCCATAAATGCATGTTGTGGACTGATAGTAAGCACGAAGAAAACTCACAGTATACCCTAGTGTTTCCTAAACTGTATTTTATATATAAAGTGTTGAATCTTCTATTAATCAAATCTTTTACTTGCTTATTTTTTAGCTATTAGTATTCCATTGATTTCTTTTCTCACTGATGTATCCTGTTTTATTTCAAAAGAGATTTCTTACAAGTAGTGGTTTATCATCCCCTCCCTTAGCAGTAGACAGTCTATAAGTATTTAATCAAGGTAAAGGTAAGGAGAAGAGGATGCTACTATTTAAAGGAATAAGATAAAATGCAAATAATCTCTAGTTTTTGAAGATAAAACTTTCTTACATTGAGTGTGTGTTTATTTGCACGACATTTATCATAGTCTGGTGCTAATGAGTTGGACACAAATTAGTTGCATTTTCTTCTGCAACCCCATTAAAATTACAGTGAAGGAATTTTTAAAAAGTCATGAATCTTCAAGGATGAGAAAAACGGGAGGATACAGTGAAATATTGGAAGCTGAGAAAGCAGGTAGACGGGTGATAACTGCTGACTTAGCACATCTGAGAACGACCAGTGTTAAGTTGTTAATTGTGTAAAGCAATCCCTTTTACTTGGCAGAATCCTCAAAAGTCTTAGATGTTGGTATTGTCAGGAACCTGTGAAAGTTGAGGTAGGGGTGGAGCTAAAATGTGGATGATCCATTGAAACTGCTGTGTAAACAGTAGGAGCTTTAGTGCCCCTCTCCTCCTCCATGCCACCTGGCTCCTGTCTTTCCTCCTCAAAGATTGGATGTTCATTTTCAGTAAAACAGAGGTTTTTTTGTGTTGAGTGATGTTAGGCATAGTTTAGGATTGGCATTTCATATTGAAAACAGGAGAGTAAATACATGTTTATTTACTTTTGCTTGACTACCAGAATGTGGACAACTAGGCTTTTATCACAAAGGCAGGAGGTTAGAGAAGTGTCTCGAGCATCTGACCAGCTCCAAAATCAAGAATTAAGATATAGATATATCAGGGATTCCTCAGCAAAGGGCTTAGGCAATCACACTTCAGTGCAGTTCATTATCAGTGGGCTTTACCCAGGGCTTCAGAGCTTTGATTAGCTCTTTCATTTTCTCAAACCTAATAGAAAACCAAGGATTGTCAAATATCTGAAGAAAGCCTGTAAGGAAATAAGTATAACTGCAAATGAACAGAAAAACAGGGAAAAAACACCTTACGTGAAACAGCATCTGCAGAGAAAGCATAATTTCAAAAAAGCTATCAATATTCTCAAGAGATAAGAGAAGGACCATGAAGTAAGTCATGAGTCAGGATGTCCTAAAAAGGAATAAAAGTGAATAAAAAATCCTTTGAAATTAAACATGTAATAGCTAAAATTAAAGCCTCAGTTCAAGACCTGGAAGGTAAAACAAGGAGTTTCTTGGAAAATAGAGCAAAAATCACAAAGGGATAGAAGAGAAGAACACTGGAGGACCAGTTTAAGAGGTCTGAATAATAGGAATTCCAATTGGGAGGACGGAGGGGAGGAACCTCTAGGAAAATATTCTAGAATTGGAGGACATGAATTTCTAGACAGAGAGGCCCCACCAAGTACAGCACAAGGGGTGGTAATAGATTCATACCAAGATTTACAGCCAGTTCACTGTGGAGTTTCCAGATCTCTGGGGACAAAAAACAGACTCAAAAGTTTTACAAAAAGAAACTAATCAATACAAAGGATCAGGAATCAGAAAGGCTCTGAAATTCTCAGGAGCAACACTGGAAGCTAGATGATAGTGTTCTGAACGAAAAAGATTTCCAAACTGAAATTCTGTAGCCATCCGTTTTCTCAATCAGGTGTGAAGGTGGGATGAGGACATGTTAAGAGCTGCAGGTCTTCAAAAAATGTTTTGCCTGCAACCCGTGGACTCCCAGTAAGGTAACCCACCATCCAGGTTTACCTGGGACTAGGGATTTTCTTAATATATCGACTTGTGCTGAAACCAGGAGAGACATAGACAAACTGTGATGAGTTGGATGCTCTAGCCCCAACTAAATGAGAGAGGAAATTAAGATGAGAAAATATAGGATATCTCCTAGTAGGAGATCCAGTAGAGGGGAGAGAAGAAAGGATTTCCTAGGATGATGGTGAAGGGAGAATACAGTGATTGCATGGGGCACAGAGGTCAGTCAGCCCAGATAAGAGGCAGCAAAGAAATCTCCCTGAGAGACTTCTTTAATATCTGATACAAGTGAATATCTTGAGACGATATTCAGAAATCTGGGGAGAGCTTAGAGTTGCTTGGAAAATGAAGCAAATGAGAAAGCAATTATTAAGAAAAAGATTTGTGTAGAAGATGGTCACACATCATGTTACAGGAATGGAAACAGTGAATAAGGTTATGCTGTAACTGTTGGGAGGTTGGTACAGAAAGGGAAAGGCTTTTGGTGAGGGTGAAGGTACTTACTAGGGCCTGGTGGTTTTCTTGAACCTTAATTGGCAATTGAATCTGTGTTTATGAATAACTAATAAACATGAATACTTAAAAAATAGTTTTTGAAGAGTTATGTAGTCCCTGTTCCTTTAATCCTTCCTCATTAATCTCATTTTCAAATTTTTTTCTAAGTCCTTAACCAAGGAGCTCAAAACTGGATATGGTAAATAGGAGATTTAAAGTTTATCAGTTTATTTTTGAGCAGATAGTCTTTTTTCCTTTTTAGTGATTGCTCTGTTCTTATAGATGGCACTTTATGAATAGTCTTTATCTTAGGAAAAGGTAGGGTAAATTCTATGTAATTACATTAATGAAGTTGCATAAGGCACGCATATTACTCAATGTTTATGGAATTGAACACACAACAAAAGAACTCTAGTAGATCAATAAAGACAAACTAAATTATACAAATGATATGAAAGATGGATGAAATGATCACTTCTATAAAGTAGCAAGCGACCAGGTATTATGACAACAGACATCAGAATGCTTGTCAGATACGCAGCTGCAGGATAGCTTTGTTTTAACAGTACTCAGCTTCTCTTGTAGGCTTACCTGGTGGCTCAGTGGTTAACAACCTGCCTGCCAGTGCAGGAGATGTAGGTTTGATTCCTGGGTCGGGAAGATGCGCTGGAGGAGAAAATGGCAACCCACTCCAGTGTTCTTGCCTGGAAAATCCATGGATAGAGGAGCCTGATGGGCTACAGTCCATGGTGTCACAAAGAGTTGGATACTACTGAGCAACTAAGCACACAGCCTCTCTTGAGTCTTCTGAAATTCCTGTTGGACCTTGTAAATGCAAGGAAATGCCTCATATTAAATCAGATCTTTTTGAAATAAATTTTAATATTTCACAGAGAAAATTTTTTTAAACCTAAATAATTTGAGTTATCCTTTTCATATCTGTTTTAGGGCTGGGTTATGAGAAGTTTGTTTCAGGTAGTTACTGAGCAGTAGGACTTAGTGGGAAACTGGACTGTGTTCTAACTACTCCTGGGTCAGGTTTTCAGGGGATGATTTCCTTGTTTAATTTGAACTCTAGGATACTTGAAAAACACACTCTAAAACAAATTATTATTGAATTGCTGCTGAGGTCTGAATGTTAGTGTCCCTCCAGAATTCATATGTTAAAATCCAAACCCCTAAAGATGATAACATTAGCAAGTGAGGCCTTTGTGGAACCTCTCTGAATGGGATTATTCGTTCCTTTATAATAAAAGAGGCCCCAGAGAGCTTGCGAACCCTTCCACTATGTGAGGACACAGAAGGCCACTGTGCTGGCACCTTGGTCTTGGAGTTCTAACTTCCAGAATTTAAGAAATAGATCTGTGGTATTTTATTATAGCAGCCCAAAGGACTAAACAGTTATTCAGTACTTTGTTTCCTTACATGAGAGATTATTCTCCTGATTTTTTTCTTGAATGCATTGCTGTTGTTGAAGGTCATTTTTACTGTTTTCCAGACTGTTGGTAACTTATTTTATTGGTGATTGTATACTTAAAACATTCTGTACTTATTCTTGCATTTCATCTAAAAGAGGAAAAGAAAACATTAAAAATAGTATTGCTGTAAACTACAATTTAAATCTTAAATTGGTGATCATTTTTCAGTTTCTGGATACAGTGCTTTTACTTAGAATCAAAATAATTGAAAGTAGCTCTAACCAGAATTCCTAGATAGCAGCGTCCATAGTTTGAAATAGTTACCCAGGGTTAGAATGAAATATTTATAATAACCTAGTATCATTTTGTTTTCAACTAGGTATGCTATAAAAAATAAAATTTCAACCATCCCATTTTTAAAAAACAGAGATAAAAGGAAATGATGTCATATAGCTGCTATTTGGAAATAATGAAGGAATTTTTCCTGTAGCAATAGTAATATTTCCTTTGTAGCAGTATCTACTTTACATTTCAGTTCTGAAGTATACAAAGATGATTTTTGTAAGAGTATGTAGTTTTTGAAATAGAAATTACTTAGACTTTTAAAAGCCCCAATACTAAGAATTTTCAGGTAAAGCTGTTTGGACTAAATTTTTTCCCCTAAAATTCTCCGCATGTTACTCAAATTATATTGGAGTCAGAATTTCTCATTTTGAAAGTTTGGAAAACTTTCTGAAAAAATACCGAGAAAATGTTTAGTTCAGTTTACTACTGTCCTTTCACAGAAGGATTTTCACTATGATTAACTGTTTCACCTGGTTTATATGTCTTCTATTTTAAAGGTTGTCCATTTCTAAAAGATACTAGCCTCCAAAATGTAAAGGCTAGTGTTTACATGCCTTTAAGTATGACTCTATTCCAGCATATTGGATATGGAGTTTTATAGATGACCAGTGTGTTTAGCTCAGCTTTGTTGCTCAGTCGCTCAGTCGCGTCTGACTCTCTGCGACCCCATGGACGACCCCATGGACGACCCCATGGACTCCATGGGGGCATGCCAGGCCCCCCTGTCCTTCACTATCTCCTGGAGCTTGCTCAAACTCATGTCCATTGAGTTGGTGATGCCATCCAACCATCTTGTCCTCTGTCGACCCCTTTTCCTTCTGCCTTCAATATTTCCCAGCATCAAGGTCTTTTCCAATGAGTTGGCTCTTGGCATCAGGTTGCCAAAGTATTGGAGCTTCAGCTTTAGCATCAGTCCTTCCTATGAATATTCTGGGTTGATTTCCTTTAGGATTGACTGGTTTTATCTCCTTGCTGTCCAAGGGACTCTCAAGAGTCTTTTCCAGTGCCACAGTTCAGAAGCATCAGTTCTTCAGCACTCAGCTTTCTTTACAGTCCAACTCTCATATCCATACATGACTACTGGAAAAACCATAGCTTTGACTAGACAGACCTTTGTCGGTAAAGTAATGTCTCTTCTTTTTAATATTTCGTTTAGGTTTGTTATAGCTTTTCTTCCAAGGAAAGCTCAGCTTAGTTTTGATTAATTTTCCTTTTGAGTTTTTAGGGTATAGCAGATATGGCTATATGAATGCCATCTGGTTTATTCACATATTTAGCCAAATTATTAAAACTAAAAAAACGTTATTAGGTTGTTATTTTAGATTATTACTACAAAAATAATACAGCGTGAGTAAAGGCAGTTATAGTGGTTGAATTCTGGTGCTGTTTGATTATAATTAAACTTGTGATTATTTTTTGTTTGTGTATGTGTTTTGGATGTGCTCTAAATGCTCCTTGTTACCAGTGCTTTGGAAATATATTTGAATTTGGAGTCACGGTGGGAAGGACCCTTGAAAATTGTAGCTGCCTGAAATTCTTACTAAACATGAGTGTGTGTGTGTGTGTGTGTGTGTGTGTGTGTATGTATTTGTTTCTGAGATGGATGAAAAACACAGTAATCTCTCTGGTTTCCCCCATTTTCCTGTCTCCCTTTGTTCTTCTTCTTTTTTTTTTTACCAGTTTTTTTTGGTGGCTAAACATATGTCAAAAATTTCTGTTTTAACCATTTAAAAATGTATAATTCAGTGACATGTTTACAGTGTTTTGTAACCATCACAGCTGTCTTATTTCTGAAAATTTTCATCACCCCAAACAGAAACTCTGTACTAATAAAGCAATACTTTCCATTTTCTTCTCCCCTAAGCTCTCGGCAACCTGTAATCTATTTTCTTTCTCTATGAATTTGCCTATTCTGGATGTTTCATAAAAGTTGAATCATACAGTATTTATCCTTTTGTATCTGGCTTATTTCACTTAATGTCTTCAAGATTTATCCTTTTTGTAGCATATATCACAATTTCATTTGTATTTAAGGCTGAATAATATACCATTGTATGTATATTACCACATTTTTTTATCCATCCATCTTTCAATGAACGTTTGGGTTGTTTCTGCTTTGTGGCTATCATGAATAATACTGCATTGAACATGGGTATATAGATATCTGTTTGATTTCCTGTTTTTAATTCTTTTGGAAGTGTACCCAGGAGTGGAATTTTTGGGTCATATAGTAATTCTGTGTTTAACATTTTTGAGGAATTGCCAAACTGTTTTCCAAAGCAGTTGTACCATGGCACAGTCCTACCAGAAATTTACTAACGTTTCAGTTTCTCTGTATTTTTGTCAACACTTGGTAGCTTGACATTTTTTATTATATCCATTCTAGTATGTGTGAAACGGTATCTCATTGTAGTTTTAATTTGCCTTTCCCAAATGATTAGTGACGGATTTTCATGTGCTTATTGGCCATTTGCATATCTTCTTCAGAGAAGTGTCTATTCAGGTCATTTGCCGGTATTTTAAATGGAGTTGTTTGTTTTGTTGTTGTTGAGATTGAAGAGTTCTTCTGTACTGAAGAAGCTGAAGAGTTCTTCTGTATGTATTCTGAATATTAAGCTCTTATCAGATATATGACTTGCAAACATTTTCTCCCATTCTGTGCTTTGCCTTTTCTCACTCTGTTGATAATTGTCTTTTGATGCACAAAGTTTTTTTGTTTTCACAAAGTCCAGTTTATTTATTTTGTCTTTTGTTTCCTCTGCCTGTGGTGCCATATCTGAGAAATCATTGCCAAGTCCAATATCATGAAGATTTTTCTCTATATTTTCTTCCTAGAGTTTTACGGTTTGCAAGTGAGTGAATGAATTCACTCAGTCGTGTCCAACTCTTTGCAACCCCATGGACTGTAGCCTACCAGGCTTCTCTGTCTATGGGATTTTCAAGGCAAGAATACTGGAGTGGGTTGCCGTTTAGCTCTATTTTTAATTTGATCCACTTGGAGTTAATTTCTGTATATGGTGTGAAGTAGAAGTCTAACTTCATTGTTTTACATGTGGAAATCCAATTTTCCCAACATAATTCCTTAAAGAGATTATTCTTTATCCATCAAATGAACTTTAAACCCTTTTCAAAAAGCAGTTGGCCATAAATGTATGGGTTTATTTCTGGACTTTTCAGTTCTATTCCATTGGTCTGTGTGTCAGTTCTTATGTCAGTATCACAGAACCTTGATTACTATAGTTTTGTAATAAGTTTGAGATTAGGAAGAGTGAGCCCTCCAACTTTGTTCTTCTTTTTCAAGACTGTTTTAATTAATCTGGGCCCCTTGTAATTCCATGGGAATTTGAAGTTTGGCTTTTTCATTTCTGTTAAAAAAGGCTGTTAGAATTTTGAGCAGGCTCCTCTTCTTTAGTAATACTCAGTTGACTGTATTTTCTAGCTTTCTTTGCAGTTAGGTTTGGACACAGGACTAGTTTTGGACATTAGACATTAAGTGAAAGTGATATGTTTTATCAGGAGCTTCATTAAAAGGTGAACTTTCCCCACTCACTCCCTTCTGCTATACAGAGAACATGTCAGGTGATATCTTCTGAGCTTGAACCTTAAGGATGGACGCATGAGGGCTATGCTCCAAGGATGACGTAGTAGGAGGTGAAAGCATCTTGATTCCCTTGACAACTTTGTCAGACTGCCCTACCAGCCTTGGACTGTTTACCTTCAGACTTCTTTTGTTTGAAAAAGAAATACATTTTTATTTTGTTTAAGTTGAGGTTAACTTGAGATTTTTGGTTTTCTAGATCTGAATTTAATTGATATGCCTTTCCAATTATATTAATTTGGTTTCTCTTTGTGTGCAGTGTTTGAGGGGATTAATTTATATATATGTTTTATAAATTACACTTTAAAATTATTTGTTCTTAATATATAAATGGCCACTACAATTTTTTAAAAAGTGGAAAAAAATTTGCCACTATGACATAGCAGCTTTTGTCATTTTTGTACCTTCTTATTATGGTGGTTTTTTATATGCACATTTAGCTTTCTAAATGGAAACACTTCTGGTATTTGTATATTCTCCTTTTTCCACTTAACATGACAAAGCCATGGTGCATCTTGATGAACTTCTTTGTTCCTCAGTTTCTTCATCTCTAAAAGTGGTGATAGTTATTATATATACGTCACAGAGTTGTGAAGATTAACTAAAATGTTGCACATGTGGTACTAGACCAGTGCCTGGCACATAGAACACCCTCAGCATTAGTTGTCATTAACATTGAATTATCATAATCTTTTTTTCTACATTATTCTATGTAGACTGTATTCTATATCATTTCTGTGTTACTGTATCTTTGTACTCACGACGGCTGTAGCATTGGCTTCTCTTAACACTTTTCCCTCGAGACTGCGGTACTGATGGCACTGGAGCAACATGATCCCTTGTTTAAGTGGGAGAAGAGAGCGGTTGAGAGACGGGGACAGACAGAAGTGGCTTCCTATAGCCCTTTCAAGAGGGACAAGCCTACCTTTCATGGAAACACCCCCGAAATCTCCCCTCTAGTGTGAATAGCCAGAATGAGAAAACATTTCTGTTTTTCAGCTAGTGGTTACTTTGGTGAGATTATTGAAGATGCATAGGCTATGTAAGGGAAGTATAGATAACAATACTAGGATTCTGTTTAGAAAGAGTGGCTGGGTTCTGGGTAAACCACAAGCAGTCTCTACTACAGTTGGCACTGTGGTTTTTAGCAGTTTATAGCAATTTCTTTAGGCATATTAGTGCCACAGTAAAGTTTTATGGTGTTCTTTGCCTTTTCCCTGACCACCTCTAAGTAATGCCTTCTCTAATGTGTGCTTTTGATTTAAGGATTCTGAGCCAGTGTTGCTGTATAGAACAGAGAAAAGGATGCGTTATAGATATATACAATTAAATTTTAACTTCAAGATTGCAGATGGTCATTAAAATGATACTTTTCTCAGCCATTCCATCTTTTTTAAAATTTATTTTTAATTGGAGCATAAGCCATGACATCTTTTGTTGGCTTATTCCTCTCAATGCCTGTAAAATTTGTTTGTGGTGCTCATTTGGCAACTAAAATGAATAATCTTAGATTATTAATTGTCATTTTATATATGTCACACCAAGAATCAGCTCTCCTTGTATCTCTGACACAAATAAATTCCAGTGTATCTTTATTGTTATGATATCTCCAGATGGTGTGGTTAGGAGAAGGTCTGTTCAAAGTTAATTCATAAATATTTATTGTACACAGTAAATATTATATGTATAATGGAGTGTGGGAGTTATGTATATAGAGTATTAATAATAATAATAATATATATTATTATATATATAGAGTATGGGAACAATAAAGATGGACAGTATGTGGTTCCTACCCTCAAGGAATTAAGCAGAATATAAATGTATTAAAGGAGGCACAAGAGGGATTACTTTTGATAAGGGGAGTAGGGAGTGAAAAAGGATCAGTTAAGCTGATCCTTAGAACAGCATTTTGTGAATTAGAGGTAGGAGGAAGGGCATTTTAGATGGAAGGGAAGAGTGGAGCTAGAGTATGGAGGCAGGAAAGCTCAAAGGCATGTGCTTTGAAGCAAAGTGAGGGAATAGTGGGAAATATAGTTGGAATGGTGGGTTGGGGCCATTTGAGAAGTATTACTACATAAGTTGAATTTGACTCTGGACAGTAGGAAGCCATTGAATATGTATTTGTTTTTAAAGCAAGGAATCTTGGAAATTGCTTTCTACCAAAGCATAAGTAGCCTTAGGATTTGTAGTCACTTGTTATGATAGAAAGATTTTGGAGTTCACCCATGAATTCATTTTAACAAGTATTTATGGCATATCAGGTATGTGGTAGGTATCATCCAGCAATGACCAAGGCAAGCAGGGTCTCTGCTATCATGGAACTTACATCAAAATTTGGGGGGAATTCAGGAAATAAACATGTAAATAAATAGGATTACTTTAGATATTTCTAGGAGTGCTAAAGAAGATAAGAGTTTAACATGACAGGGTGTTTTGGGTCATAATTTAGATCATTAGTCATGGAATGACCCATGGTTTTGCTCTGGGCAACCAGCAGAATAACAATAGCTAATATTGATTATTTACTGTGTGCCAGGAATAATCAATATAATAATATTGATTATTTACTGTGTTTAAGCAGTTTTCATGGATTATCCAATTTAATAATAATCAGCACAGCCTTATGAAGAAGGTAACATTATTGTTATAGATGAGGAAACTGGGGTATTAAGTGGTGGTGTCAAGGTCTAAACCATTTAATCTGATTTTAGAGCTCACAGTCTTAATCACAGCTACTCAGTTGTACTGCCATTGTGTTCAGTTGTGTCTGACTCTTTTTGACCCCATGGACTGTAGCTCACCTGATTCCTCTGTCCAGGCAAGAATATTGGATTGGCTTTTCCTGTGCCAGGGACTCTAACCAACCCAGGGACTGAACCCTCGTCTTTTGTGTCTCCTGCCTTAGCAGGTGGGGATTCTTTGTCACTGAGTCCTCTAGGAAGTCAGACTGTTATCCCTGAGAAGTGGAGTAGGGTGAGGATTAAGAATTCTGTTTTGGCCACATTTGAAATAGTCAGTAGTTGATATGTTAGTCTGGAAACATAGTTGTTTCAGAGGTTAGGACTGGAGACGCAAACTTCAGATTCATCTGCTTATAGGTAAAACCATGGGATTAGATGAGAATTTTTAATGTATAGATAAAAAGAAAAAGATTAAGGGCTGACTCTGGAAGCGTTCACAATTTCAAGCTTGAGCAGTAGAGGAGCCAGAAATGGAGAGTGGGTAGTGAGATAGAAGAAACCAGGAGAACATGTTGTCAGGAAGTCAAAAGAAAAGCTTCAGAAGAAAGGACTGTCACATGTTGTGAATGTGGCTAGGATGCAGGCACAAGTCTAAATTGGGTCAGGTGAGAAAATGGAGCAAAGTGGAAGACACACACATAAGCACACGTATATGTGTTTATGTATTTGTATATAGACAATTATATGGACAGTTTTTACAAAGCTTTCACTGTGATGGAGGGGGCAAAGAATTCTGGTGGTAATTAGAGGGGACATGGGATTAGGGAGGGTTTTTAAGCATGGGGGAAAACTATGGTTGATAAAAGTGATCCACTGAGGAGACAGATTTATGATATAGGAAAGAGGAGAATAAAGCAGGGCACTTTTATATATATATATATATATATATATATATATATATATATATATATATATATATATATAGTAGAAAGGCAGAGCACAAGGGTACAGTTACAGGGTTGTGGGAGGATAAAGGAGTTCACTTCTGATTGCTTCTGTTATTTCATTAATATTTAAGACAGAGTAATCAGCTGAGAGTGGTGGGAGTTATTGGAAATTTCAGGAGAGAGGAGATGTGTTTGACAGGGTCCCCAAGATTACCCCTCAGTTAGGTGCTTCACTAGCAGGACTCACAGAACTCAGCATGTAGTCATAGTCATGATTAGTGTAACAAAAAGCTGCAAAGCAAAATCAGTAAAGACAAAAAGCTCATGGGGTGAAGGCAGAGGAAACCAAAGAGAAGCTTCCAAGAATCTTTTCCCATAGTTCACCTAAGATGCTATTAATCCCTTCAACAGTGTACTATGACATCATGTGTGAAGTGTTGACTACCAACAATGTTTAATAAGTGAAACTCAGAAAAACTTACTGCCCAAGATTTTCCTTGGAGCTTGGTAACATGGGCTCACTCTGACTAGCACGTACAAAATTCCAGATGCCCAGAACACAAGCATTCAGCCTAAGCCATATTGTTTACACAGTTTAAGCACATTGAGCCACTAACTCCTGTCAGGATTGAGGGGACGCTTCCCACACCCGAGTTCCCAGACTTGAGGCAAGGACCAGCCTTGCCAGCAGGTCTTTCTAAGAATAGGAGCCTTAGGCCTGCAGTGCCACCTCTTTTCTGCACTGTATGAAATAGTGATTTTAGAGGATATGAGGTGACCATGCTCAGTTCAGTTCAGTCGCTCAGTCGTGTCCGACTCTTTGCGACCCCATGAATCGCAGCACGCCAGGCCTCCCTGTCCATCACCAACTCCCGGAGTTCATTCAGACTCATGTCCATCAAGTCAGTGATGCCATCTTAACGAGAGGTATAGAGATCGTCAGGAATGTTGTGTTCACAGGACACACGTGGTGATAAGTTTAATCAGCTAGTGGGATTGTGTTTTTTTTTTACCCCCCTGTATCTACATCCAGCTGCTCAGAAGCAGGCTATGTTGCAGTTTTATCGTGGTAGTTTAGTTGCTAAGTCATGTCTCACTCTTACGACCCCATGGACTGTAGCCCACCAGGCTCCTCCCTCCATGGGATTCTCCTGGCAAGAATACTGGAGTGGGATGCCATTCCCTCCTCCAGGGGATCCTCCCGACCCAGGGATTGAACTCTGGTTTCCTGCATTGCAGGCAGATTCTTTACTGACTGAGCTACAAGGGAAGCCTGCAGTTTTAACTAGGCTGTGCCAAAATCATTTGACTAGTGCAAAAATAAGATTGCTCCTTTCTCATACCAGTCTGAGACAGAGACAAAGATGGAGTTTCTTAGATTTTATTCTCAATTGATATTTCCATGGTAGATGACAGGAGCATGTGGGACTTAGAGGTTAGAATTTGTATGGAATTACCTGGCACTCTTCAAGAAAAACAGCACCAAATCCTGAAAAGCCTTCATTGTGACTTTTTAATGGGGTCCCTTTACCTAGTTTGGGCCAGATGGAATTTGGGTCTTTTATTTCAGGAGCAGATAGATGAAACCAAGAAAGTGAATTTGGTCTTTCTTTCATAGGTATATGTGGCTATTGAACAATTGCTTAAGATGTAAAAGTCCTCAAAAGCAGTGGCTCTTAACTTAGGGTAGAGGTGTGTGTGTGTGTGTGTGTGTGTGTGTGTGTGTGTGTGTGTGTGTGAGAGAGAGAGAGAGAGAGAGAGAGAGTGTCCCTCAGTTGTATCCAACTGTTGGGACCCTCTGGTCTGTAGCCTGCCAGGCTCCTCTATCCATGGCATTCTCCAGGCAAGAATACTGGAGTGGGTAGGCATTCCCTTTTCTAGGGGATCTTCCTGACCCAGGGATCCAACCTGGATCACCTGCATTGCAGGTAGATTCTTTACTGTCTGAGCCACCAGGGAAGCCTCAACTTAGGGTATACGTCCAAATAACTCGTGTGGCTTTTTCAAAATACATGTGATTTTTAAATCACTTCCAGAGATTATGATTCAGTTAACTCAGGATGAGGAAATGGTATGTGAATTTTTAAAATGCTTTCCTGTTGATTCTAATGTGCACTTCTGCTTAAGAATCATAGCTTCACACTGGAGAGTGTCGGCTTACTCTTTATAAAATGTTTGGCTCCTCCGTTAGTACCGTCGAGGCAGTTTGTTTTGCTCCCTGTTTAAGGCAAGAATCCAGGAGAATTTTGTCATGATCCTGTTGGGCCGTGTGTCTGGCTGGATAGATGGGGAGTGTTGATTGGACCATGTATCTCCACCTGGAGATGTTTGCCAGGGAATTGAATCCTTTTGTCAGCCTGCCTAATTTCTACTAGTTGGCAGAACTTTGGTGTCTTGTAAGAGAGAAGCTCAGCCAAATGTTGCCTTGAAGTCTAGACCCAGGGACCAATTTAGTATTTCTTTAGGAATCGTAGATTGAGAATATTAGTACATCTTCAGTGCTATTAAGTTCAGACACTCTCTTGAAAGTGATGGTGAATGAAAGAATTGATAATTAGTTGTTTACTCTTAGGTTTAAACTTACCCACTTAAGTGGGCTGGAAAACTAACCACTATTTGTAACACTTTTGATGAGATATTGTATTCTAAGTTTCAGATTAATTATTTGGAAATAAATTTCTGGATTATGACTAGTTCATACCTTGTAAACTGCTTGAACTTCAGTTTCTCATTTTGAGTATAAAATATAGAAAAGTAAATCTTTTTTTTTTTACAAAGTAATTCTTGTAACATTTTGTTAAATCCCTATCAAACTACACCATCATATCTGATATAGTAAGACAAAGCATTAATTACTTTATATTCATTTCCTGTTATAGAAGAAAGAGTTTATGGATTGTTCAACAGTTATTTGAAATAAGCTAGTAAAGCATTTTGAAAGTAAATGTATTACAAACATTTTCATCACAAATAGATGTTACTTTTTGGTTAAAGAGTGGTAAGACAAAATTTGTATTAGCTCTTAGTAGATATTTTTACAATGGCTTATGAAACATCATTTTTTTGTGGGTTAAATACTTTTTACTCATTTATATTTCTCTTGTTTATGTATATTTAGAAAACCTATATAGGAATTTCTATATCATTTTATATCAAAAGAATTATAAATGTCTGCTTGCAAAAATACCTATGAGACTTATCTGTATCTTTTCAGGACGTTGGTATTGCATCAGTGTGTGGACTTTAAGTCATATTCTTTAGAGCACTGATATTCTGCTAATAAAAGAATAATGGACAATTTATTTAACTGCAGAAAAGATTAAGTTAATGAATGGAAATTTCTCAGTTTCTCAGGTTTTGAGTTTTTCATTCTCCTATGAATTAAAAAAATCTTTATTTTAAATATTGTGGTAAAATATACATAAAATTTTCCCTTTAAACCATTTTTAAGTGTACAGTTCAGTGTCATCAAGTATATTCACATGGTGGTGTAACCAACACTACCATCCATCAACAGCTTTTTCATCTTACTAAACTGAACCCATTAAAAACAGATCCTCATTTACTCCTGACCACTGACCGTTACCATTCTACTTTCTGTCTGTGAATTTGACTAAGTATCTCATAGGAGTGGAATCATGCAGTATTTGTCCTTTATCGACTGGCTTATTTCACTGGCTGTACACTTGAGTAAATGTAAGAACCACTAGCAAAAAGTGAGGTAGAGGTGTGCCTTTCTGCTGTTTGCTTTTTACCTGCTCTTGAGCAACTAGTATTTTAAATACTTAAATAATTTATCATCTGTGTTTTAAATACTTAATTTAAATACTTAAATAATTTATCATCTGTGTTTTTAAAAAGCTATATTAAGCAAAGACTTAGCTGCCTGCAGGTAATAACAGAGAGCCCATTGCTGTTACAGTGTTGTGCTAGAGAAATTCTGTTGTCTTTTTCCACTCAGCTGGCATCAAAATTCTTATGTCACATATGTATAATGCACATAAGTAAACACTAGAAGTGATCCTGCTATTTTCTAACATATTTTAGAGTGTTTTGTAAACAACTGTTTTAGTTACTCACTGGAAGTGCTGCTTAGGAGCCATAAAAATAATTTTCAGAAAATTGCTGTTCTGGCCTGAAGAATATTAATATTACAGTCTTAGGCAATGTTTACTCCTTCACTCTAACTTTTTCTTCTTCTGACTGACTGCTCTGGTTTTACCCAGGACCAGGTGGGTTTTCTCTCTCTTGTCTTACACTAAAGGATGTGTGTAGCCTGCCTAGGATTCCTTGGGAGTTCTTATTATGTCCAGTACGGAAGTTCAGGTCTTCTGAGTCTCTGTAGGCTGTCCTACTCCAGTTTCTTGCCTGAGGCATTGTTATCACATTCAGTTGGAGTTGGAGCACTTGTGAAAGCTCTAGCTCTGGATGAGGGTGCTCAGAGACATGCTGCTCTAGGTCCACTACCTCTGGCTCAGTGCAGGCACGGAGTGTCTGCCACAGTAGACGCACCGGCTGCAGGTGGGCAGGCCTGCGTGCTCTGGGCTGCTTTTGGGAGACCTGGGATAGCTGCTTCTGAGGGCCTCATGTCTAGTGGGCCTTGGGACCCAAGACAGGACCCTTACTTAGAATTGCCGGGGCTGGGATGAGGCTGGAGGCCTGTTGTTGGCTGACTGCCTCTGTCCCATAGATTGGGGAACTCAGCCTGCTGATTGATACCCTTTGGAGCTATGTTCTGAGAAGCCTTGGAATTCCCCAGGCATGCTTGGGGTGTCAGAAGTAGGGACAGAAAGAAAAGCCTGAAGATTTAGGACTTTGAACCTACCTATCCCCATCTAGTTTTTGGTAAAACCAGAGCAGCCAGTCAAGAAAATGAGTTCTAATAATTAAAGGGAGCCTTGGCCACCAGTGCCAGCAGTCGTGTCCCGGGGAACTTCAGCGGCAGCTCTGGCCCTGAGAAATGGTTCTGACACTCTGCACTGCTGGACTGGGATCCCTAGCTGGCAAGCTTACCTTCCAGTGAGGAGGAAAGGGAGAGGGTTGAGAAAATGATCCCTGTCCCTATCCAAAACACCTCTCCGCCCATATGGCTAATGTTCCCTGTGAAAAAACAGAGCCCCTAGCATGAAGTCCTTTTTAAAGATTTCTTCATTCGCTTACACCTGAGAGTCATTTTAATTCACTTACACCTGAGAGTAATTTTAAACATCAGGTTAACATGTTTTTGTTAAAATGCAAATTGTGAATTTCACTTGTAAACATCTACTAAAGCTCAAGATTATGATAATCTAGTGTAGTAGTGTTCAAACTTAAGTATCTGTACCCGTGGTGCATGAAGGCATCCCAAGGGGTCTGTGGACATATATAGTTTAATGGGAGTCCAGATCCTCAACTTCCCTAAATATTCTTTCCTAAAACCCATCTGTTTCAGAACACCAAGTCTCTTTTTCTTTTTCCGCTTCCATTACATAATTGCTCATCTTCCACTTTATAAAATAAAGGCATACTTCTCACATCTCATGTACATAGTGTCTCACTTCTTGCTTTGGTGCATGCTTTAGCTTGTGAAGATGTGTTGGGTGCATAACAAAAGGGACTATTTGAGAATGCATAGCTCCCAAAGAAGGGCAAAACAAAAACCTATAAAAAGTATCGAAGCAGGTGTTTATTTCACTAGCTTACAAAATAGTGACAAAACTCTATCTGTCATCCATCATCTTTCTGAAAACTCTGAAGCAAAGTGCTGATATTGGCCTATGTATTAACATACATTTGAGTCAAAAATTTAAGTCCGAACTTTTCTAACAGAAAATAAGTCTTTGTAGATTGGTTTGACAGTGAGGCTTTGCTTTGCTAATTGAATTATACAGTAGACATTTCCCATAAATTTTCATAAATTCCAGATTTTAATAGAATTCTATTTAAAGCATATATGCAATAGGAAATACACTGGAAATTACATCATTTACAACTGTTAAACCTGTAATTATTCGAGTTATAATGTAGAACGGTTCAAAAGAGTATGTTATTTTTCAAAATCTTTATGGAGATAGTATGTGAACAAAAATAATTTCATGACCACTGCTAGTGTATTGTGGGAATGGCTGGGTTTTAGAGTCATTATGTGTACCCTAGCTTTGAATCTTGTCCTTGGCAATATGGCTTCAGAAGTTTACTTAAAAACTACTCAATAGTTTTATCCGAGAGAGAGAGAGAGAGAGATACACACACACACACACATCTATATATACACCTAATTTTCTAAAGATTTTAGGTGTTTTGTCCTTTTAATATAGATTGGTATTAAGTTTTTGTCATTTTTTGCATTTGTTTTGATAATCATTTGATTTTTCATCTTCATTCTGTTGATGTGGTGATAAGCATTGAGGTTTGAATATTGAATCAATCTGACATTCCTGCGTTAAACCCAACTTAATTGTGATGCTTAATGTATATTTTTGGATTTGATTTACTAGAACTTTGATTACAATTTTTTACATTGTGTACACAGAATCTTCTTAAGTTTTGGTGTAAAGTTTTGGCATCGGAATTCAATGACAAATCTCTTATCCTGGAGTTTTCTTTTTGGAGAGATTTTAAAGTAGGGATTTAGTAGTTTATTTATTAGTAGAATTATATAAAGTATAAAGTTTGATGAAGTAGTTTCTTTATTAGCTGTAGAATTATTTAAGTTTTCTGTGACTTCTTGTGTCATTTGACAAGTTAAGCTTTTTTAGGAATTTGTGTGCTTAATTTTAAAATTTATTGGCATAAGCTTCTTCAAAATAATGATTTTCTGTTTATTCTCTTAATATCAGTAATTGTGTACATTTTTTCATTTCTAATATTGCTTGTTTATGTCTTCTCTTTTCTTGGTCTCTTTTCTAGAGGTCTTGTGAAAGAACCAAGTTTTTGTAATGTTGATTTTCTCTATTTTCTTTTAATCTGTACCCTCATCTATGTTATTTTCTTTCATTTACTTTCGTTCTTTTCCTCATCTTTTGAAATTCTTTGATTAGTTCATTAATTCTCAGCATTCTTCTTTTCTAATATAAATTTTAAGGCTTTGAATTTCTAACTACCACTGTAGGTGCATCTCACACATTTTGATATGTTGCCTTTTTATTCCATTTCCCTTACTTTAGAGGTTACTCTAATTTGGAAGTTAAAACTTCCAAATGTTCCATGTTACATGCTCTCTAATTTCCTATTTCTGTTTTCTTCTTTGAACTGTCAGTTGTTTAGAGATATGTTTTAATTTCCAAATGCTTTAAAAAGTTATTATTTAAAAAAATTTCCAACTTATTTCCATTGTGGCCCAGTATTTGTTCCATGTATGTAAATGTTTCACATGTATTTCCAAGTAATGTTTCTCCTGCAGTTGTTGAATGTGTCCACTAGACTCAGCTTATTATTTAGATTTTCTGATTTTTGTCTGCTTTACCCATCAATTAATGTGTATTAATGTTACCTATCTTGATGGGATATTTTCCAATTTTTCCATGTAACTGTCAGGCTTTGCCTATTATATACTTTGAGTAGTACTAGATTAAGTACATAAAATATAGAATTATTACATTTTCATGATGAAATGCATCTTTCATATAATGACCATCATTATCTTTAGTTAGGACTTTTGCCCTACAGTTCCAATTTTTTCTTTTATTAATATAAATAATGTGAATTTATTTTGGTTATTTTTGTGGTTTATTTTTTCATCCTTTTATTTACATTCTGTATTCTTGTATTTGGATGTTTTTTTGGGAAAGCATCTGACTGAGTTTTTCTCTCTCAGTGTGAAGTCTTTGTATTTTGACTGTAATGTATAGACTACTTACATTTATTGTAAATACAGAATTATTTAGATTTATTTCTACCATTTTTTCCTTTTAAAAAACTTTAAAAATATTTATTTTCCATATGTTCTCTTTATCTTTTGGACTAGTTTATTTTCCTGAGTCAATTTCCCCTCCTGTTTGCCTAACATACATTCCATTTCTCTTCCTTTAGAGGTTACTCAGTTAAAACTTCCAAATGTAAGTATCAAAGTAAAAGCTAATCACTCTCTTTTAGATGTCTCCCAAGGATGCTCTCTTATGATTCCTACTCTCTATTTCTTTTAATTGAGAGAGAGAGAATCTAATTGAGATAGCTTGGATCAGGTGTCTAGCTCTAGTAGCTGTTGTGAGGTGTAGGGGAAGAGGAGGATTTTAGCAGGGATATGGCCCCTGGGTTCCTCTCTTTTACCTCTTAGCACCCCTCCTTTCCCTTCCCTTCCCTGTGCCAAATATTACCATGCTGCTTACCTGCCATTTAGGAGCTATCTACCGCAGAATTGCGGCAGACACACATGTATCTAATTGTATACGCTTTCTCTAAGACTTCTTTTCCCCACAAACTCACGGCGTGGGGAAATCTCTTCTTTCTCATCCCTCTACCCTCTACCCTTCCATTTCCCTTCCCTCTTCTTAGCAGTTCCTCTTTCTCTTCTCCTCCACTTTCCTTTCCTTTTTCTTTTTGTATATGTGAGTATTTGAAACCTATCAAAGGTAGTTCCCCACCCCAGCTGGTCATCTTTTCAGGGTTGAGCTGTTTCAAAAGCCTTGGGTATGTTTTTTTCCTTGTTCTCTCCCTTCTTTTCTGTTAGTGTTTATCTGCTTGAGAATTCCTAGGAAACTTTGAATATGACATAGGTGTTCCACAATTAGAATTAACTATACCTTAACAGTTAAAGGAGGCTCAAGACTGAATATATATTTATATATATATCTGATACCATCCCAAACACAAACATTTTAGCAGGCAAAGACATTCTTCTGAATTCTCCACAGGCCATTATTATTTTCATTTGAGCTCCTTATCATTTTTATCAATCATCTTATAGCCTGGTCTTGCTTTCTTTTATGTTTTCATCTTATCTGTTTATAAAATATTAATACTTACCTTGCCAGTACTTTTCGATTATAAATAGTCTCCATAAAGAAACTGAGAATTAGTTTAAGAAACTTATCCAATAATTTAGTTTTCTTTTAAATTTATTCAGAGAATTAAATTCATAACTTTTAAATAAGCAATAAGGATATATTGCATAGCACTGGGAATTATAGTCATTATGTATAATAACTTATAATGGAGTATAATCTGCAAAAATAGCGAATCGCTATGCTGTACACCTGATACTAATATTGTCAATCAACTACGCTTCAATTAAAAAGATTGGGAACACGTGTACACCCGTGGTGGATTCATGTTGATGTATGGCAAAACCAGTACAATATTGTGAAGTAATTAGCCTCCAATTAAATAAATTTAAAACAAAACAAAAAAATAAAAACATAACTAAATTTTTGTTAAATCTTTCTATCTTTTCCTTTAGAGTTTTTGCTTTTGGCATCTGATTAGAAAAGTTATTCCTCATCCCAAGAACATAAAAATACCCTTTTCTAATACATTTATGGTATACATAGGTTGTTTTTTAGATAATCTACCTATATTTGGACTGATACTTTTAAAACACATTTTGAATAGCTGGTAAGACAAAACCCTTCATGTTTCTTTTTAAATGTTTTAAAAACATGTAAGAAATATAAACTGAATGGCCAAACTATTTTTTTTTCACTTTTGTCATATTTTATACATATGGAGTAACATTAAAACATCATTTTGAGTCCAGTGGTTAAGAGTCCCTACTTATACTGCAAGGGGAACGAGTTCAATCCTTGGTCAAGGAACTAAAATCCCACATGCTGCATGGCGCTGCCCAAAAAAACAAAAACAAAACCCCTCCATTTGATTGCAGTATTCTGACCAGCTGAGTGGAAATAAATTTATATAGTATCATATTTAATTTGTCTTTTTGAGATTTACTTCCCATAAAACTCTCACATAAAGTAGCCTTTGAACCTGTTATTTATTTATGCATTATTAGTAGTGGTGATAACGGAAGATACATGAAAGAGGTATGTGATGAGATTAAATTGTTACTATGGCAAAATGAAGTAACTGGCCCTTTCTAGCACAGTGGCTGGTACTGAACAGGAACTCGATAAAGAATTAAACATAGAATTAAATGATTAATGGAGACATCTTCTGGGAGAATTTATGAGTTCAACCTTATAGAACTGATCAAGTTAGGGATGCTCATATATTCACTAATCTCACTGGTAGGAAGCAAAGTAGGTGAATTTAGAAAGCTAGTTTAGTGATTTATAATAAGGAATGTGTCTATCAAGCATCGGAGTCAGTTGTGTCAGTCTATCAGTGCTTATTTTTTCTTGTGGAAAATATTTTATTAGAAGTTTATCTGAAGAATGGTGTTGGAATAAGGATAGTTACTCTAATGGATTTAAGTTCTGATAGCCCATAACAGGAATGACATATCAAATGGATTAATATTTTGTTCATTTGTCAGCATCCCAATCTACTGTGCATGAAAGGCTACTACTTAGGTTTTTCACTTACAGATCTTCTCTGCTGATCAGTATCTTCCTCTTGGATACATTCTTTCCTAATTTAGTTTTATTATTATTTTGCCATCAGATCTTGCTCTGATTTACAAGCAATTATTTTTAAAAATGTACATGTTGTACATTAACACAAGTTTATTTAAACTTTGGCAGTTATTGAACCTTTATATATGTGAAATACATTTTAAGTATTTTATTATTTAATTATAAAACAATACACCACCACCACAAAGGTACTATACACCAGTGTTCATAGTGATAATCATAATAATACAAGTGTTCATTAATTGATGAGTGGATAAAAGAATGTGATATACACATGTGCACAATGGAGTATGATTCAGCCATAAAAAGGAATGATGTTCTGATACTGCTGTAACCTGGATGAGCCTTGACAACATTACGCTAAGTGATATAAGCCAGAAATAAGCCACTTATTGAATGGTTCACTTATGAGGAATCTAGAAAAGGGACATTCACAGAGAAATAAAGTAGATTATAGAGTTTAGCAGAAGTTGGGGCCAAAGGGGAATGGGGAATTACTGCTTAATAGTTGCAGAGTTTCTGTGTGGGGTGATGAAAATGTTTTGAAAATAGAAATTAGTGATGGTTGTACAATATTGTGAATGTGATTAATGCTGGTATGTACCCTCAAAAGTGGTTAAAATGGCATATTAAGTATATATATTTACCATAAAATAAAAGTGAGAAACAACCCATTGACTTAGGTTCTATTATTTCCATTTTGCAGTGAGGTTCAGAAAAGATAAGTAACTCGTATGAGATCATATAGCTGCTGCTGCTGCTGCTAAGTCGCTTCAGTCGTGTCCGACTCTGTGCGACCCCATAGACGGCAGCCCACCAGGCTCCTCTGTCCCTGGGATTCTCCAGGCAAGAACACTGGAGTGATTTGCCATTTCCTTCTCCAGTGCATGAAAGTGAAAAGTAAAAGTGAAGTCGCTCAGTCGTGTCTGACTCTTAGCGACCCCATGGACTGCAGCCTACCAGGCTCCTCCGTCCATGGGATTTTCCAAGCAAGAGTACTAGAGTGGAATGCCATTGCCTTCTCGCAGATCATATAGCTAATAGGTTACAAACCCTAGCCTTGAACTCAGATCTAATCTCAGCTTCCATATTTTTAACCAAATGGTTCTCTGCTTTCAGTAATGAAAGTGAAAGTCCCTCCTTTTCTACTCCCTATGTCCATTCTCTTTCAGATATTATCTCTATTAATTCTTTGGCCTGTATCCCTTTAGACCCTTTTTCTGTGCATTCATTTAGGTGGGATATGTGTGCATGTAAAAATATGTACAATTTTTCCTTTTTTAAAATGAACCTGATAATTTTGTACATACTGTTCTGTCACTGCCTTTTTTCTCTTGATAATACACCTAAGAGGTGTTTCCCTATTCATATAGGTCTATTTCATTCTTTTTATTGACTGCATAATGTTTCATGGTATGGGTATATCATAATTGATATACCATTTCCCTGTTTCTTAGGTAGTTTCTAGATATTTGTTTTACATAGAGTGTTACAGGGCTTGTACATATATCTTTGTACTATTCAGGATTAGATAATCACAAGTGAAATTTTGGGGTAAATGCAATGCACATTGAAAATACTTAAAGTTACTGAAATGTTTTCTTTCTCCAAAGTGGTTATTAAACTCCCCGTAATGGTGTATGAGTGTACCTGTTTGCCAGAAACAGGATATTATGAATCATTTTTTCTTCTATCCCAAGATCAGTAATTGATATTTTGACTTTTATATGTAAATTCTGATTTGCTTCCAGGTCTTTGATAATTTTTCATATGCTCTTTTTTATTTTAAATTACCCTCTTTTTATGCTCTGCCCATTTCTCTAACATTTTTTCTTTTTCATTGATGTGTAAAAAACTATTCTATATATTAATTCTTTTAAGTATATATTGCAGATTTTCCCATCGTTTTAAAAAACTTATCTTTAAACTTAGATTTAAATCTGTTTTTATGTAGGTAGAAGACAAATTTTTATGTGGATAAATCTAACACTTCTTTCTTTTATGGCTTCTGGCCATGTGACTATGTTTTGCTAAGAAACAAGATTACAGGAATATGCTCCATTATTTCCTCTGGTAGTGCTGTAGTTTTTACAAACATTTATTTCTTTCATTGGAGTTGAATGAGTTTGGATTAATCCCCCGCCCCCTGCCCCCAAATAGTCCATCTTTTAGCCACTGACTTGAATTACCACTTTGATTTTACACTAAATTTTCGCATATTCATGGACATTTTACTGAACTTATTTCTGTTTAATTGTTTTGTTCTGGGGTTCAGGAAACTATGACACCATTGGACAAATCTAACTCACCACCTGTTTTTATTTTAAAGACTATTTTGTAAGGAAAGAAAGATTTTGTAAAGAAAGATGTTTTTAAATCTTTGCAGTAAGTTTACCCAGTTATTTGAATACCACAATCCTAAGTTCCTTACTAGTTCCTAGTTCCCTCTAAGTATGTCATAGGAAATAGAATTCACTGAGGCTTGGAGTGTGGAAAATGACATTCTCAGCCTATCCTGTGGCTTAAAAGGCTAATATTTTAAAACCAGGTGGTATTTTCTCTGATGACATATAATTTGGTATAATATACCTACATACTTAATGTCTTTTAGAACATGATTTCTTAATCTAGGATTATGCAATATCTAATAATCTTTTTTATATGATATATAAAATTTGAGGTATATGGGCTTTTTTTTTGGGAGAAGTTCATGGCCTTATTTGGCTTCCCTGGTGGCTCAGTGGTAAAAAATCTGCCTGTAATGTAGGAGATGTGGCAGGAGCTTGCAGGTTCGATCCCTGGGTCAGGAAGATCCTCTGGAAGAAGAAATGGCAGCCCATTCCAGTATTCTTGCCTGGGAAATCTTCTGGACAGAGGAGCCTGGCTGGCTGCAAGTCCATGGGGTTGCAAAAGAATCGATGTGCTCACTCACCTAGAGCCAGACATCCTGGAGTATGAAGTTAAGTGGGCCTTTAGAAAGCATTACTATGAACAAAGGTAGTGGAGGTGATGGAATTCCAGCTGAGCTATATCAAATCCTAAAAGATGATGTTGTTAAAGTGTTCACTCAATGCATCACAAAAGTTCAGCAATGGCCACAGGACTGGAAAAGGTCAGTTTTCATTCTAATCCCAAAGAAGGGCAAGGGCAAAGAATGCTCAAACTACCATACAGTTGCACTTAGTTCACATTGCTAGCTCAAAATCCTTCAAGCTATGCTTCAACAGTACGTGAACTGAGAACTTCCAAATGTAAAAGCTGACTTTAGAAAAAGCAGAGGAACCAGAGATCAAATTGCCAACATCTGTTGGATCATAGAGAAAGCAAAGGAATTCCAGAAAAACATCTATTTCTGCTTCATTGGCTATGTTAAAGCCTTTGAATGTGTGGATCACAACAAACTGTGGAAAATTCTTTAACTGATGGGGATAGCAGACTACCTTACCTGCCTCTTGAGAAACCTGTATGCTGGTCAAGAAGCAACAGTTAGAACCTTACATGAAACAGCAGACTGGTTCCAAATTGGGTAAGGAGTAGGTCAAGTCTGTGTATTGTCACTGCTGCTTATTTAACTTCTATATACAATACACCATGTGAAGTGCCGGGCTGGATGACTCACAAGCTGAAATCAAGATTGCCAGGAGAAATAACAACTTCAGATATGCAGATGATAGCACTCTAATGGCAGAAAGCGATGAGGAACTAAAGAGCCTCTTGAGGGTGAAAGAGGAGAGTGAAAAGGCTGGCTTAAAAAATTCAACATTTAGAAAACTTAAGATCATGGCATCTGGTCCCATCACTTCATGGCAAGTAGGTGGGAATAAAATGGAAAGAGTGACAAATTTTATTTTCTTGGGCTCCAAAATCAGTGCAGACGGTGACTGCAGCCATGAAATTAAAAGACGCTTGCTCTTTGGAAGAAAATCTATGACAAATCTAGAGCGTATTAAGAAGCAGAGGCATCACTTTGCTGACAAAGGTCCATATAGTCAAAGTTATGGTTTTTCCAATAGTCATTTACGGATGTGAGAGTTGGACCAAAGAGAAGGCTGAGCATCGAAGAATTGATGCATTTGAATTGTGGCGCTGGAGAAGACTCTTGAGAGTCTCTTGGACAGCAAGGAGATCAAACCAGTCAAGTCAATCCTAAAGGAAATCAGTCCTGAATATTCACTGGAAGGACTGATGCTAAAGCTGAAGCTCTCTCTGATACTTTGGCTACCTCATGCAAAAAACTGACTCTTCAGAAAAGACTGATGCTAGGAAAGATTGAAGGCAGGCAGAGAAGAAGGGGACAGAGGATGGAATGGTTAGATAGCATCACTGATTCAATGAATGTGAATTTGAGCAAACTCCAGGAGATAGTGAAGAACAGGGAAGCCTGGCGTGCTGCAGTCCATGGGGTTGCAAAGAGTTGCACATGGCTTAATGACTGAACAACAACTTTAAACAGCGAGTTTGAATTTAGGTATTATTAGTCTAATACGTTTTCATTTCTGACTTTTTTTTTCCATTTTGAATCATTTGTTGACTGTGGAGAAAATTTTTGTTTCTTCACATTTTAATGTTGAGATCTTGTTTTAAAATGTTTGTTATGAAAATTACAATGCCCTACAGAAGTTTGAAGAATGCTTTAATGAACTCCCATGTATCCTAGATTTTTCTGTCTTTAATGTTTTGCCACATTTGTGCTGTTCTTTCTCTGTACACGCATGCATACCTATTACTTTTGCTGAATTAGTGAGACTAAATTGTAGGTCTCTTGCCCCCTTACCTATACCCACTTCAACGTCTGTTTTCTGAGAAATTAAAACATGCTCTTAGATCTTTCTACCATATAATGATTAATTTAGCAAATGTAACCCTGATACAGTAAAATTTTTATTTATTGAAACTTCAATATTAAATTGAACATATAATATATAATGTTAATATAATATATATTATATAATATATAATATTAATTTAATATATAATATTAATTTAATATTGAAGTTTCACCAGTTATCCCAATAATTTCCTTTACAGCAGTATTTATTTTTTATTTTTGGCTGTGAGTCCCAATCCTTTATTACACATTGCATTTAGTTTTTATTTTATTTTATATTTTGGCCACACTTAGCAGTTAGCAGGATCTTGGTTCCCCAACTGGGATCGAACCTGAGCCCTTAGTAGTGAAAGCATGGAGTCTTAACCACTGACCACCAGGGAATTCTGCATTTCGTTTTAATGTCTCTTTGAAATCTTTTAATCTGGAGCAGTTCTTTAGATATATATCTGTATATCTGTATATATATATATTTTTATCTTTTAGGGTCTGTGTTGTATCTTAAAACTTGTCATACCACAGGCCAGATATTTTATAGATTGTTCCTCAATTTAAGTTCTGATTATTTCCATGTGATTAGAGTCGAGGTATCTGTCTCTAGGGCTTCCCTGACAGCTCAGTTGGTAAAGAATCTGCCTGCAATACAGGAGACCCCAGTTCGATTTCTGGGTTGGGAAGATCTGCTGGAGAAGGGATAAGCTTTCCACTCCAGTATTCTTGGGCTTCCCCTGTTGTTCAGCTGGTAAAGAATCCGCCTACAATGCAGGAGACCTGGGTTTGAGCCCTGGATTCGGAAGATCCCCTGGAGAACGGAAAGGCTACCTACTCCAGTATTCTGGCCTGGAGAATACCACAGACTGTATAGTCCATGGGGTTGCGAAGAGTCAGACACGGCTAAGCAACTTTCACCTTCACCTTCACCTTATCTGTCTTTGGCAGGTGTGTAGTAATAAGTGATACTCTGTTCATTCAGAACATCATACCAGAAGGCACATAACGTCTTTTGTCCATCGTCATGGTGTTGTGTTGAGCACGTTAGACATTCAGCCCAGTAACCTAGATTGCTTTTGGTGAGGGCTGGTAAATAGAAATCAACGTCTGGATGTTACGTATGCTCATTGCTGCTGAGATAGTTGTATGTCATGCTTCAGTGTCTTCAGTATGTTATGCTGTGTGTGTGTCTATGAGTTTATATTTATACTGTGTATTATTATTTTTTAAACATTTTAATTTTTTATTTATTTTTTTACCACACTGCTTGGCATTTGGGATCTTGGCTCCCTGATCAGGGATCAAACTCCTGCCCCCTGCAGTGGAAGGATGGAGTCTTAACCACTGGACCACCAGGGCAGTCCTGGTTCTTCGTATTCTAACTTAACACTGAAAGATTTCTTTCTTGACACCCCTTGTTTCCATGTTTGTATTTCCTCACATTGGGAACCCAAGGCTTCCAGCAACAGTTAAACATTATTGATTTGTTTGATTAACTACACTACATGTAAAATAGTTTCATAATTGCTCCCTACTGATTCAGAGAACCAGTCTAAGTGGAGTTCAAGTTGTTTGTATTCCTTTTTTTTTCCCACTCGACTGAAGACAAATATTTAAAATACTTTGTTGTAAAGTTACTTGGATAAGGTTTTTTAAAGAATTCTCTTGTGGTTATGTTATTTGTTTGAAGGCTAAAATTACACACAGAACAGAATACTCAGATAAGTGTCACTGTCACTTGTTACCACCCTGTCACTTCCACCTCATTCCTACTTACACTTTGTAGGCAATACTTCTAACTTTTAATTTCTTTTTGAAGAAGTAAGGACATTTTAAAAATATAGTAGCAGACTTCGTAAGTATCCAATACTTTGGCCACCTGATGCAAAGAACTGACTCATTGTAAAGATGATGCTGGGAAAGATTGAAGGCAGGAGGAGAAGGGGAAAACAGGGGATAAGATGGTTTAATGGCATCGTAAACTCGATGGACATGAGTTTGAGCAAGCTCTGGGAGTTGCTGATAGACAGGGAAGCCTGGCGTGCTGCAGTGCATGAGGTCGCAATGAGTCAGACACAACTGAGCAACTGAACGGAACTGAACTTGTTTCCTCGCTTAATGTATCTTGGATTGGATTAACAAGATGTAGTACAATGGAGTACTCTTGTTGTTTAGTTGCTGAGTTGTTTCTGACTCTGACTACAGCAGGCTCTTCTTTCCTGGGATTTCCTAGGCAAGAATACTGGACTGGGTTGCCATTTCCTTCTCCAGGGGGGCTTCCCAACCCAGGGATTGAACCTGAGTCTCCTGCATTGGCAGGCAGATTTTTTACCACTGAGTTGCCAGAGAAGCCCACAATGGAGTATTCAGTTCAGTTCAGTCGCTCAGTCTTGTCCAACTCTTTGTGACCCCATGAGTTGCAGCACGCCAGGCCTCCCTGTCCATCACCAACTCCCGGAGTTCACTCAAACTCAAGTCCATCGAGTCGGTGATGCCATCCAGCCATCTCATCTTCTGTTGTCCCTTTCTCCTCCTGCCCCCAATCCCTCCCAGCATCAGAGTCTTTTCCAGTGAGTCAACTCTTCGAATGAGGTGGCCAAAGTACTGGAGTTTCAGCTTTAGCATCATTCCTTCCAGAGAACACCCAGGACTGATCTCCTTTAGAATGGACTGGTTGGATCTCCTTGCAGTCCAAGGGACCCTCAAGAGTCTTCTCCAACACCACAGCTCAAAAGCATCAGTTCTTCAGCGCTCAGCTTTCTTCACAGTCCAACTGTCACATCCATACATGACCACTGGAAAAACCATAACCTTGACTAGACGGACCTTTGTTGGCAAAGTAATGTCTCTGCTTTTGAATATACTATCTAGGTTGGTCATAACTTTCCTTCTAAGGAGTAAGTGTCTTTTAATTTCATGGCTGCAATCACCATCTGCAGTGATTTTGGAGCCCCCCAAAATAAAGTCTGACACTGTTTCCAATGTTTCCCCTTCTATTTCCCATGAAGCGATAGGACCAGATGCCATGATCTTTGTTTTCTGAATGTTGAGCTTTAAACCAACTTTTTCACTCTCCTCTTTAACTTTCATCAAGAGGCTTTTTAGTTCCTCTTCACTTTCTGCCACAAGGGTGGTGTCATCTGCATATCTGAGGTTGTTGATATTTCTCCTGGCAATCTTGATTCCAGCTTGTGCTTCTTCCAGCCCAGCGTTTCTCATGATGTACTCTGCATATGAGTTAAATAAGCAGGGTGACAATATACAGCCTTGACGTACTCCTTTTCCTATTTGGAACCAGTCTGTTGTTCCATGTCCAGTTCTAACTGCTGCTTCCTGACCTGCATATAGGTTTCTCAAGAGGCAGGTCAGGTGGTCTGGTATTCCCATCTCTTTCAGAATTTTCCACAGTTTATTGTGATCTACACAGTCAAAGGCTTTGGCATAGTCAATAAAACAGAAATAGATATTTTTTTCTGGAACTCTCTTGCTTTTTCGATTAGTCAGCCATAAAAATGAATGAAACTCTGCCATTTGTAGTAATGTGAATGGACCTAGAGAATATTATACTTAGTGAAATGTCAGGAAAAAAACAAATACTGTATGGTATTCATATGTGGAAACTAAAAGTAATGCAAACAAATGTATGTGCAAAATAGAAACACCAGCTATAGAAAACAAGCTGCTGCTGCTGCTGCTGCTAAGTCGCATCAGTGGTGTCTGACTCTGTGCGACCCCATTGACGGCAGCCCACCAGGCTCCTCTGTCCCTGGGATTCTCCAGGCAAGAACACTGGAGTGGGTTGCCATTTCCTTCTTCAATGCATGAAAGTGAAAAGTGAAAGTGAAGTTGCTCAGTCGTGTCTGACTCTTCACGACCCCATGGACTGCAGCCCACCTGGCTCCTCTGTCCATGGGATTTTACAGGCAAGAGTACTAGAGTAGGGTGCCATTGCCTTCTCCAGAAAACAAGCTATTGGTTACCAAATGGAGAGAGGGAAGAAAGGAGGAGTAAATTAAGGGTATGGGATTAAAAGACAGAAACTGCTGTGTATAAAGTAGATAAACAGTAAGAAAGTATTATATAGCACAGTTAATTGCAGGCATTATCTTGTAATAACTTTTAATGGAGTAAAACCTATAAAAAAAAGTGAATCACTATGCTCTACACCTGAAATTATTATAATATTGTAAATAAATAAAGTGCTATTTTAGATATCTTTCTAGATGATTTTTCAGAAGCTTTTTTGAGGTATAGGAATGAAGTTGATTTGTGAATAGTTTCTGTCCAGCATCTTACTTGACTCAGTCATTAATAATAATGACTCATACTGATTTTTTTTTTTTATCTTTGTAAAGTAATGCTCAAAATTCTCCAAGCCAGGCTTCAACAGTACATGAAGCGTGAACTTCCAGATGTTCAAGCTGGATTTAGAAAAGGCAGAGGAACCAGAGATCAAATTGCCAACATCCACTGGATCATTGAAAAAGCAAGAGAGTTCCAGAAAAACATCTCGCCAAAGCCTTTGACTGTGTGGATCACAACAACTGTGGACAATTCTTAAAGAGATGGAAATACCAGATCACCTTACCTGCTTCCTGAGAAGTCTGTATGCAGGTTAAGAAGCAACAATTAGAACTGGACATGAAACATCAGACTGGTTCCAAATTGGGTAAGGAGTACGTCATGTCTGTATATTGTCACCCTGCTTATTTAACTTATACGCAAGAGTACTACATGCGACATGCTGGGCTGGACAAAGCACAACCTGAATCAGGATTGCCGGGAGAAATATCAGTAACCTCAAATGTGCAGATGATGCCACCGTTATGGCAGAAAGCAAAGAAGAACTAAAGAGACTCTTGATGAAAGTGAAAGAGGAGAGTGAAAAAGCTGACTTAAAACTCAACATTCAAAACACTAAGATCATGGCATCTGGTTTTATCATGTCATGGCAAATAGATGGGGAAACAGTGGAAACAGTGAGAGACTTTATTTTCTTGGGCTCCAATATACTGCAGATGGTGACTGCAGCCATGAAATTAAAAGATGCTTGCTCCTTGGAAGAAAAGCTATGGCCATCCTAGACAGCATATTAAAAAGCAGACATTACTTTGCTGACAAAAGTCCGTGTAGTCCAAGCTATGGATTTTCCAGTAGTCATGTATGGATGTGAGAGTTGGACTATAAAAAAAGTTGAGTGCCAAAGAATTGATGCTTTTGAACTGTGGTGTTGGAGAAGACTCACGAAAGTCCCTTAGACTGCAAGGAGATCCAACCAGTCAATCCTAAAGGAAATCAGTCCTGAACATCCATTGGGACTGATGTTGAAGCTGAAACTCCAATACTTTGGCCACCTGATGTAAAGAGCTGACTCATTGATAAAGACCCTGATGCTGGGAAAGATTGAGGGCAGGAGAAGGGGACGACAGAGGATGAGATGGTTGGATGGCATCACCGACTCAATGGACATGAGTTTGAACAAGCTGCAGGAGTTGATGATGGACAGGGAAGCCTGGCGTGCTTCAGTCCATGGAGTCGCAAAGATTCAGACAGGACTGAGCGACTGAACTGACTGATGTAGATAAATCACACAGTCTGCAGATTGTAACAGTCTTCTCAATCCTTTTGTCTGTTATTTCTTACTACACTGACTTGGACCACTATTACAGTGTTTAAATAAAACTGACAATTATTTTAGTGGAAGTCATCCTTTATTTCCTAATTTTCTAATTTTATTCATTTATGTTTGACTGCTGAGTCTTCTTTGCTGTGCGAGCTTTCCTCTAGTTGTGGCAAGCAGGGGCTCCTCTGAGGTTGTGGTGTGTGGGCTTCTCATTGTAGTGGTTTCTCTTGTTGCAGAGCACAGGCTCAAAGGCGCATGGGCTGCAGTATTTGTGGCACGTGGGCTTAGTAGTTGCGGCTTCTGGGCTCTAGAGCACAGGCTCAGCAGCTGCATGAACCTAGTTGCTCCATGGCGTGTCAGATCTTCGTGAATCAGGGATTGAACCCATGTCCCCTGCAGTAGCAGGTGGGTTCTTTACCAGTAAGTCCCCAGGAAAGCCATATTTCCCAATTTTAAAGAGAACAGTTTTAACATTTTACCTGTAAGTTATATATGCTGTTTGCAACTGCTGCTGGTATTGCTGTCATTTATCAGGCCATAGGAATTTCCTTTTATTCCTCATTTGTTATAAATGTGGTTTTTAAAGTTGCATGAATGGTGGTTTAATTGAAATGTGTTTGTATAAATATTGATATGTTAATTTTCCTTAAATCTCTTTATGTGATAAATTATGCTAGTCAATTTTCTAATATTATAGATTCCTTGCATGCTTGGTATAAGCCCAACCTGGTCATATCATGTTATGTTATTTATACATTGCTTGATTCATTTAGTTGGATAATTTGATGAGACTTTTTGCATCTATGTTTGCGAATCAGTTCAGTTCAGTCACTCAGTTGTGTCCAACTGTTTGTGACCCCATGAACTGCAGCATGCCAGGCTTCCCTGTCCAGCACCAACTCCCAGAGTTCGCTCAAACTCATGTCCATTGAGCTGATGATACAGTCCAACCATCTCATCCTCATGAATGTTCATGAATAAGACTGTACTTTGGCATGAGGTTAGGATTACATGAATTGGATAGCGTCTCCCCTTTGTTTATTGTTTCAAAAATCTGTTTTACTGTGGGAATTATCTCTTATATGTTTAGTTGAATTTGCTTGTAAAGCGGTTCAGGATTGGTATTTTATGTGTGAAAGATTTTAAACTATTGATTCAGTTACTTGTTGAACAATTCATATTTTCAATTTTTATCATTTGCTCTTTTTAGTAACTTGTTCACTTCATTTTCAAATTTACGCCCTGAGTTGTTTATGACATTCTCTTAGTATCTAATATCGGTAGCATCTGTAGTTTTCTCTAATTTCTCATTTCCAGTGTTGACTTTTCTATACCTTCCTATTTTTTTCCTTTTTTTATGTTTTTATTTTACTGTGTTCAGTGATTTGTCCTTTGGCTTTGTTGAGCCTTTCTTTTTTATGCTTATTTTCAAATTAATTTTATTTTTTTCTTTATATTTTTGTTTTCTTTCTTCCAATTTGATTTTATTCTCTTGGTCTGACCTTTTGTGTTGTGTTTTTAACATCTTAAATTTCAGTTTTCCTTTTCTCATCATAAATACTGAGCACTTTCCCATCCCAGTTATATTATAGAAGTTTTGATATGTAGCATTTTTATTGTTAAGTAGTTCTGAATATTTTCTAGCTACCTAATTAGTTTCTGCTTCAAAATTGTTTTTGGATTTCAGAGCTTATGGATTTTCCTTGTGGTCTTTTTGTTATTGATGTGTAATTGTGCTTATTTCATATTATTCATAGAATTTTGTTTTTATATTCCCAATACTTTGAATTTTTGTTGGAGACAGTTTTATGTTTTGCATATTATAGAAATTTGTAGAGGTTCAGTGTGTGTTTGAAAATTAATCCTCCAACTCTTAGGTGGAGTGTTATATATATGCCACTCGGTACACTGAAAGTACAGTAAAACCTTTTTTGGTCTGCTTGAGCTATCAGTTACCGAGAGAGAGAGTAAATCCCCCTTCAGGAAGGTGAGCTTGTTCTCTTACGTCCGTCAGTTTGGCTTTACGTACTTTGTGGTTGTTACTGAGTGTATCCATGTTTAGACTCATTATGTCCTGGTTAAGTTCAGCTGGTCTTTCTTTTTTTTGTTTTTTTAATCCTTAGGTATGACTTCTTTAAATCTCTGCTCCACTTGTGCCTCCCTACCTGGTATCTCTTTTGTTTAATTTTTTTTTTTTTTTAAACTTTTCCTTAAATTTTATTAAAACATGTAACTATGTGATAATTATAATGTATTTTTAGAATAACTATTTTTTTTTTTTTAGTTTTCTGTGGGGTGAGGACAGATGGTTAATATTAGCCTCTATTTACTTTTTCTGAAATTTTATGTAAATTTAGTTAAGAACCTACTAAAACAGAATTTTAGAAAGGATGATCACACGTAAATATTGTATATTTGGAAAAATGCTTACAAAATATGGAAACTTCCAGCAACATTGGTAAAGAAAAGTAACGAATATAGACTTGAATCTATGTATTAGGAACTGAAAAGGGATCAAACCTATTCATATAGTGGGGTTTTTTCATTTTAAAAAGTTCATTTTACTTATTTTTGGCTGTGCTGGGTCTTTGTTGCTATGCGGGCTTTTCTCCAGCTGTGGCAAGTGGAGGCTACTCTAGTGTCAGTGTATGGGCTTCTCGCTGTGGTGGCTTCTCTTGCTGTGGAGCACAGGCTCCAGGACATGGGAGCTTCAGTAGTCGCAGCGCATGGACTCATTATTGCAGTTTGCAGGCTGTAGAGCCCAGGCTCAGTAGTTGTGTTGCACAGGATTAGTTGCTCGGTGGCGTGTGAGATCTTCCTGGATTGGAGATCAAACCCGTGTCTCCTGCATTGGCAGGCAATTTCTTACCACTGAGCCACCAGGGAAGCCCCTGTATAGCAGGGTTTTATAAAGAAAAGAGCATTTTGTCACTCTATTCCAGTAAATTTGTGAAAATTTCAGTACAGTGTATAATTTCTTTGAAGAATGTAATTAATACAGTTGTCACAGGTAGAAGTAGAAAAATGAAAATGACAGTCTGAAAGAAATCAGAATATCAAAAGTGCAACATAATGACGCATGTAAGGTGTTTCACTGGTAAGTTTTAGCAGACCGTACAGTCACAGTCTCCTTTGTCTTCTAAAACTTCTTTAGTTTGTCTTTCACAGTAAGATCTTCAAACAACCTGGAATTATTTCATTTTAGAGAAAAGGAGAAGAAGCTACTCAACATATTACATGAGGCTAGTTTATCATTGGTACTAAATCAGATCAAGATAGTAGGGAAAAAAATATAATTGTAAACCAACATTGTTTATAACCACAGATGTAAAATACCTAAGTAAAATGAAAGCAAATCAGTTTCTTTTTTTTTTTTTTTTCTTAAATACATTACAGCGACTTCCCTGGTGGCCCAGTGGCTAAGACTGTGCCCTCCCAGTGCAGGGGTCCCAAGTTCAATCCCTGGTCAGGGAGCATGATTCCACATGCCACAGCTGAGAGTTTGCATGCTGAAACTAGACAAACAAACAATCCTGCATGCTGCAACTAAGACCCAGCACAACCAAAATAAATAAATAATAAATATAAAAAGAAATCATAAATACAATATTACAAAATTAAAAATACCAAAATAAAAAAATAAAAAATACATTATAAGCAAGGCAGATTTATCTCAAACTGTACAAAGATGTATCAACTTCTAAAATCTTTTAAAGTAAAATGCCATGTTAAGAGAATAGAAAAGAAAACAAAATCTTGTCCGCAGAGGTTGTAATTAACAGTCCTACCAGTTATGTATGAAAATACCTGTTAGTCACACTCTGGAAAATCTTGGTGGTTTCAGATTCTTTTATTTTTGGCATATTTGGTTGTTAAATAATAGAATATTACTAAGTTTATTTGCATTTCTCTAATTCTTGTATTATGTACATAATTTTCTCTTTATTAGCCATTTGCATTCAACACTGAAAAATTGGGAGAGTAACACTTATTGCATAGTTTGTTTACTTGAGAACAAAGCACTATTTTATTTATCTTTCTACCTCTTACATCTTATAAAATGCTTGGCCTATAGTGAATATTCAGAGATACTTTTGAGTGAATAAATATTGGTAAACTGTGAGACTTCTGAAGAAATTTGTGAAACTCATTTTTGAATGTCTGTAAATAGAATCGTTTTGTTGTGTTAAAGAAATGATATTTTTGCTAGCAGTTTCCAGGAGATAAAGAATGGACAGAATTATTCTTTTAATTCATGTTGTTAATAATACTACAAGGTGCCATAAAATGTGGATATCTGACTGAATCCATAATCATACATGATTTAACTACTCATTTGCTTGGTGCTTGCAGAATGTATACTGTTGCATGGAAAGATAATATCATTTATTTTTTGACATATTGTTACTCTTTGTACCTTTGCTAAAGATTGTTTCAGCAACCATTTGCTTATCTGAATTGTATTTCAGATACTTTAGTTTTTAAAAAAAGTTTTCCTGTTTTATGATGGTGTTTTAGAGGATTGAAATACTTGGATTTCTAACCTTTTAGATAATGCTACCCAGAGGAAGGCATATATAGAATTATTCTTTAGCCATAGTTGTCTGTGTTGAATTTGCTGTCTTTGGATTTAGGGTCAGAATGAAACAGAGGTATAGAACGTATCCTCTGCTTGGATTAAGATATTTGGAAATCTTGAGGGGGACAGGGTTATAAAGAGAAGTAGAAGAAACAAAGAACTGTTCAATGTAGTGTAAGCTGTGTTGTGATATTTTCCAGCTCTAGCTGACAACTAGAGTAATACTAGTCTCCCCTGGCTGGCTCCAGGTCTTTATTTTTAATTTACACATTCTATGTGTACCAATTTTAGCCAAGTATTTCCGATACACTTGTGTAGAAGCAGGGAAAGAGAAGGACACTGGTCTCAAGATTATTGCACTATTTCTTGCCATGGCTTATAACCCACCTGCTGTTGCTGCTGCTAAGTCGCACCAGTCGTGTCCGACTCTGTGCGACCCCATAGACGGCAGCCCACCAGGCTCCCCTGTCCCTGGGATTCTCCAGGCAAGAACACTGGAGTGGGTTGCCATTTCCTTCTCCAGTGCATGAAAGTGAAAAGTGAAAGCGAAGTCGCTCAGTCGTGTCTGACTCTTTGTGACCCCATGGACTGTAGCCTACCAGGCTCCTTTGTCCATGGGATTTCCCAGGCAAGAGTACTGGAGTGGGGTGCCATTCTTTGTAAATAATCTATTTGTAAATAAACTATCCTCAGATTGGAATAATTTATTTCTATTAGGACCCTGAGTGATTTCACAGTCTCACCGTTTGTCCAGTCCAGTTTGTTCAAGACTAAGATGTCTTGGTTATTTTATTGAAATGTTAACTGCTTGGCTTTACATCTCTCTCTCACAATATGAGATCCTTTATACCTTCATTCAGATTTGATCTGTTTATTTGATCTTCATCTTTTCTGTTATGTGAATTCCAAATAGAGATTCAATCTGTATTTCCTTTCCTGACAATCTAAAGCAGAAATCTAAACCACTGCAGAAACTTCTAAACCAATGCAGAAATCTCTCATAGACTGTGTTCTGCAATGTGGAATACCCCTCTTTTCTAAACTAGTTAGGGCTAAATATCTTAGACCAAAACAAGTGGTAAGGCATTCTGTGTTTCTTTCACTCTTCTAGAGCTTAAATACATACCTTTAATCTTCTACATTCTGGTCCATGGTAGGAAGGAGAAGAGAGCTGTACCCATATATAAAGACCTTTTAATCATTAACTACTTTTTGTGTGAGAATAAGGAGCGACATCAGGGGAGGAAAGGTGAAAGGTCTAAATTTCTCTCAGAGACAGCAGAACGTATAATTTATTTTATAATTTTTTTTAAATTTCAGTATACTCTTTATAGTTAATAATGTTTAAGTTTCTTGCATGGCATCCAAGGCCATTTCCATTTTCCGTTTTCTAGCCCTGATTTCTTTTTTATTGTTACAATTCTATTATAGCAATTAATTATTTACCATTATCACCCAAATTTCACTTTCTTGTTTCCCTTAATATGCAAATATCTCTCCCTTTCCTGGGAATGGGGCTTCCCTGGCGGCTCAGAGGGTAAAGCATCTGCCTGCAATGTGGGAGACCTGGGTTCAATTCCTGGGTTGGGAAGATCCCCTGGAGAAGGAAATGGTAACCCACTCCAGTTTTCTTGCCTGGAGAATCCCATGGACAGAGAAGCCTGGCAGGCTACAGTCCATGGGGTCTCAAAGGGTTGGACACAACTGAGTGACTTCACTTTCACTTTGCTGGGAATATCTACAGTGCAAACAGGTAAAGTAGCAAAGTTTACTTAGTCCTCAAGGCCCGGGTCCAAACTTACTCCCTCATTAGTGTTCACATAAGAGAATTAGGGTTCCATTCTCACTGCCCCTGAAGCGCTTTGTGTCTATCTCTGTTAGAAACTTTGATCACATTATTGTGTTATGTGTTTACATACTGTGTAAACAGTCTTTCAGAAAGACTGCGAAGTTCTTGAATGAAGGTACCCTATTGTAATTATATTTGTTTAAAACTCCAGTAATTGTCACCATGCTTTGTATAATATCAGCTCTTGCTAAAGGCATGTTAAAAGAAGAAATAAATGAATGAACGTGGCAGAAATTTTAATTTACTGTGTGGGAACTGCTGAATCTCTCTGGTGCCAACATACTTCCTTTTACTCCTTGGATCTTTGTGTTAAAATATATATCTAGCATTGAGTTAGAATACATGGAATGTTTAACATAAGAATATAATGATCTCATTTGTATGTCACTGCTACTTTGCATTATTTTATGTTATTTGGCTTTTAAAAATATGTTTTCCACCAAAAATATAATTCATATGTAAGAAATCAATGAAACATGGAAATTAAAACTATTTCTTTGCAGTATAGTTTCATGGGACTATTAATCATAATGTTTAAGAAATACTGTTTGTATCTAATTTGTATCACATTTCAATAATTGATGTTATGTTTTTGTTTCAGCTAAACCATTTACTTCTAAAGTGAAACAGATGCGATTACATAGAGAAGACTTTGAAATATTAAAGGTGATTGGTCGAGGGGCTTTTGGAGAGGTAAGAGATAAAGATTTTATAGAGATCTGATACTTGTTTTGCAAGCTATTTTATACAGTCTTTGAAAGTACTTAACTAAAATATTATTTACTTGCTTTTGTAATTGATATTATTGATCAGAAATGATTAAAATTTTGAATGAAATCTTTCTGCCTGGATTTTTTCCCAGTATATTTCTATTTTTTATATGTTATTGAAGTTTGAGTATGTGGACTCTTCTGTTTGTATATTTGTCTCTCCTGTGTCAATAGTACACTGCCTTAAATTACCTTTAGTTTGAGAAGTCTTAATATCTGGTAGTATATTTACTATAACTTCTCTCTTTGCCTCTCTTGTTAACCCTTTATATTTTCATATAATTTGGAATAAATGTTTCAGTTTGTACTTACTCCCACATCTATACTCAGCACTCACATATCTGGAATTTTGATGAGGATTGCACTTAACTAGAGATTACTTTGAAGTTAATTTACATCTTAATAATATTGATTCAACCAATCCATGAACATAGTATGTTCCTTCATTTATTTAGGGCCTTATAAATTTAACCCATGAATTATTTGTAGTTTTCATTCAGTAGAGATAATTTATGCATTTTTCAGCAGATTTATTCCTAGGTATGTTATATTCTTCATGCTGTCTTAATTAGATTGTTTGTTAAGTTTTATTTTCTAATTGTTTTTACTAGTAGTTAGAACTACAACTGAATTTTGTGTATTGACTTCATATTCAGCAACGTAGCTAATTGTACTTTTAAAATCATGAATTGTGTTGGATTTTAATCAATGCTTTATTAGCATCTTTTGAGACATGGCTTTTCTCCTTAATTAGTTGAGTTACACCGATTTATTTTCAAATGTGAAACTAACTTTGCATTTCTAAAATAAGCCAGCTTTTTTGAGATAGGTTATCCTTTTAATTTACTGTTGGACTTGGTTTACTATTTGTGTGTGTGTTTTGGATCTTTAACAGGAATTGGCCTAACATTTTCCTCCTTACCACATCCTGATCAGATTTTGGTATCTTGGTTATACTGGCCTCATAAAAAGAGGGAGGTGTCTCCTCTTTTATTGTTCTCTAGAAGAGTTTGAGAAGATTATTATTTCTTCCTTAAATGCTTAGAAGATTTCACTGGTCCATTTCCTTCTCCAGGGGATCCTCCCAACCCAGGAATTGAACCCAGGTCTCCCACATTGCATTTGAGCCTCCTAGAGAGAGAATTTTAAATTTTATATTTATTTTTAACAATTGAAATTGGACTATGTGGATTTTCTGCACAGGTGTGTCAGTTTTGCTAGGTTCATCCACGTCACCTAATTTTTCAAATTTATTGCTGTATTGGTCATTTACTCCTCATTTTTTTTGTTTGTTATGCTTTGAGGTTGATCAATTCTGTTATTTTTTTCAGTGAATTAACTTTTGCCCTTTCAATTTTCCTATACTAGATTTGTTTTCTGTTTCATTCGTTTTTGCTCTTAAAATATTCTCTGTCTTTGGTTTTAACTTGCTGTTCTTTTCCTAACTTGTGGAGACAGAGCACTGATTTCTAGCTCTTTTCTATACTTTGTCCTCTATGCAGCTTTAGCTATAGCCAAGCTTTGGTGTGTCATATTTTCATTATAGTTTTCCTTAAATACAGTGTAATTTCCAATGTGATTTTAGATTTCTCTAGTGGATCTTTTTCATCTTTGATTTTAGAAGTTTATTTCTCAGTCTCTGCTTGGTGCATTTTTAGTTATGCTTCTGCTTCTGAGTGATAATTTAATTCTAGAGCAGTCAGGGAGTATGCACTGTATGCTTTCCCATCTTTGAAATTTGCTGTATGGTGTTCTGTAAATATCAGTTAGGTGAAAGATACTAATCTTGTTTAAATCTCCCATATCCTGAGTGTTTTTCCTGCTTGTTGCTTCATTTCCTGAGAGAGGATTTGCTTATTTCTTTTTTATTTTATTTCTTTCAGTTTTTACCGATAGCAGATATAACGTTATTATATCTCCCTAGTTATTAACTCTTTTATCAGGATGTGATGATGCCTGTTATCTCTAAGTAATAAAGTTCACCTTTACTTCATCTGAGATTAGTTGAATGATTCCAGCTCTTATTATTAGTCTTCTGCATGAAATATCTTATTCCACCCTTTTAGTTTCAGTTTTCTATAACTTTGCATGTTTACCATTTAATAGAATATAGTTTTGGGTTTTAAATTCAGTCTGATAAATTTCTTATCTTTAATTGGAGTATAGTCAGTTGGCATTTAAATATAATCACATTATTTTTATTTGTTTTCTATTTGTCTTGCACATTTAGTATTATCTTTCTCTCAATTCTTGGATTAACTGAGTATTTTAAATTTGTCTTTCCCCCTTCTATTATTTCTTAGATGCACCTTCTTTTATTGGTTTCCTGAGATTGCTTCTTCTATTCTTAGTAAATTTGTACTGAGTGGCCAAAAGTTTGTTTGGGTTTTTCCAGAACATCTCACAAAAAAACCTGAATGAGCTTTTGGCCAATCCATTATTTTGCCATTTCCTTTTTTTTTTGTCATTATTGTCTTTTAGCTCTGAATATATTTGAAACCCCAAAAGATATGATTATACTATCCCTCTTCATTTTAGATTTACCTGTGTATTTACAGTTTTTTACTCTTCACGTTCACATATATATTTACATTGGTATATTTCTCTTTGATAGGCTTTTCCTTTTGACTTAGAAGTGTCCTTTAGTAATACTTTGCCAGGTCTGCCAGATCTGCCTTTTTTGGTCTGAAAAATACATTTATTTTGAGGTATTAACAAAATTGTGTTAATATACATACTTCAGTTCAGTTCAGTTGCTCAGTCGTGTCCGACTCTTTGCAACCCCATGAACCACAGCACGCCAGGCCTCCCTGTCCATCACCAACTCCCGGAGTTTACCCAAACTCAAGTCCATCGAGTTGGTGATGCCATCCAGCCATCTCATCCTCTGTCGTCCCCTTCTCCTGCCCCCAATCCCTCCCAGCATCAGGGTCTTTTCCAATGAGTCAACTCTTTGCATGAGGTGGCCAAAGTATTGGAGTTTCAGCTTCAGCATCAGTCCTTTCAATGAACACCCTGGACTGATCTCCTTTAGGATGGACTGGTTGGATCTCCTTATAGTCCAAGGGACTCTCAAGAGTCTTCAACACCACAGTTCCAAAGCATTGATTCTTCGGCATTCAGCCTTCTTCACAGTCCAACTCTCACATCCATATACATACTTAGCTCAGTGAATCTGTACATTTGCATGAACTTCTGTAACCTTTATGTTGATCAAAATAGCCTTCTATTGCCCGCCTCTCTGTGAATAACCACCTTCTCAGTAACCATCTATTCTGACTTCTATAATTATAGATTTATTTTGCCTGTTTTTGAATGCTGTACTAGTGGAATTATATATATATATTTCTTTTGTTTCTGGCTTCTTTTGCTCAGTATTATGCTTGTATAATTCACTTTTGTTTTTTATTGATCCACAATATTCCTCTGTATGAATATACTACCACTACTCAAATTTATTTTTGACTGTTGTAAATAATGTTGTTATGGACGTTCATATACATGTCTTTTGGGAGACAGAAGCATTCATCTCTGTTTGCCATAACCCTAGTAGAATTTCGGTCATATGGTAGGCATATTTAGATTTAGTTGGTAGTGCCAAATAATATCCCGGTTGGTTAGGTCAGATTATATTCCTGCTAACAATGTGTGAAGGTCCCAGTTGCTTCACAACCTCACCAGCAGTTGGGTCAATTTTTAGACTTTAGACATTTTTTTGGTGCATGAGTAGTGGTATTGATTGTGATTTCATATTTCCTGATAACATTTAAAGTTGAGCCCATTTTCATATCACTTCATGTAACTTGGACACCCTTTTTTGTAAAGTCCACATTTGGGGCCTGGGGGAGTGGGAACAGGTGACTTATTGGTATATTCTGGATACAAGTTCTTTGTTAGAGGTGTGTGTGTGTGTGTGCACATGTGTGTGCACGCATGCTCATGTATTAAAATCTCTTCCTGTCTGTGGCTTGACTTTTCTCTGTATAGATCTTTTATTGAAGAGAAGATTTTAATTTTGGTGAAATGCATTTAATTAAGCTTTTCTTTATTTTTAGTGTTTTTTTGTATTTGTTAAATTTTTTCTACCCTGAAAGTCATGAAGATGTTTCCTGTTATATAATCTATAAAAAATCTTTTTTCATTTATGTCTGTGATCCATCTGGTATTATTTTGTGTTTTGTGAGATATAGTCAAGGTTCATTTTATTCTTTGTGGATTTCATGTCATCATTTATTTAAAGACTACTTTTCTACATTTGATTGCAAAGGAACTTCTGTTGGTCAGGTGTTATGTGTGCTACTTTTATTAATTTTTAAGTTCCCTGGTGGCTCAGAGGATAAAGCATCTGCCTGCCATGCGGGAAACCCGGGTTCAATCCCTGGATCAGGAAGATCCCCTGGAGAAGGAAATGGCAACCCACTCCAGTATTCTTGCCTGGAGAATCCCATGTCTGGTAGGGTACAGTCCATGGGGTCACAAAGAGTCGGACACGACTGAGTGAGTTTACTTTCACTTTCACCACTTTTATTAATTTTTAGTAGTTTTCAATGTAGAATTTTTGTTCATGGTTTCATTAAATTTATTTTTGGGTCTGATGTTTATTGATGAGCCTATAACTGCTGCTAGACTAGAAATACAATTAACTTTTGTGTATTGATCTTGTATTTAAATATCTTGATGTATTAACTAAGTCTAGTGTATTTATAAATTAAAAAAAAATTTCATGTGCATAGACATACCATTTCCAAATAATGACAGCTTTTTTCGTTCTTTCATTTTTCCTTTTATTTCTTTTTCCATATTATTGCAATAGAGAAGTTTTTTGCTTAAAACATTGAATTCAGTTTTTGAAAACAAATTTTTGTGTGGTTTGTGATTCAGGGGTAAGTACGAAGTTTGCTACAGCTTTTTTTTTTTTAATTGTTACTCTTTTTAGGTTAAGGATGTACTCTTTTTTAGGTGAAGGAGGTTTTCCTTGCAGTCCTAGTCTGCTGAGAGCTTTTATCATGCATCAGAATTAACTTTTGTCCAAAGGTTTTCTATATCTGTTTTGATTACATGATTTAACTTCTATATCTGGTTAATGTGGAAGTAATATTGATTAATTTTTAAATATACCAATAGTGGATTGCTATATAAATCTGGTTGTTTCTGATGTATTCTTTTAGTATATTGTTGGTTTTGATTTACTAATATTTTGTTTACCATTTTTTGTTATGTGCATGAAAAAGATTGGCCTTTAATTTATCTATCTTTTAATTTCCTTATATTTAAAAAATGTTATGCATATCTCTTAAGACAAGTTGGGAGTTATTCACATATTATCAATTTTCTGAGTTTGTTTAAGGTTATTGCTGTTTCTTTATATGTTTGAAAGTATTCATTGGTGAAGCCATCTAGACTGGGAGTGCAGTTTCTTTTGGTTGTTTGTTTATATCTTTGGAGGTAAATTTTATATATGTTGAAATACACTAGTTGTATTATGTACAATTCTATGAGTTTTGACAAATGGATTCACCTTTCTCAAGATACAGAATGTTTCTGTCACTCTAAGAAGTTCCCTTTCCTGTTAGTTTCCCGTAACTTCTGTCAAGTGGCAACCACTGTTCTGTATTTTAACCATGGATTAGTGTTGACCACTTGAAAATTTCATGTAAATGAAAATCATACCATACATAATCTTTTGTGTCTGGCTTCCTTTGCTCAGAATAATGTCTGTGAGATTCATTCTTGTGATCAAATGTAGTAATACTTTTTATTGCTGATTAGTACACTGCTTTTTTAGTATACCATAGTTTATTCTTCTATTGATAAACAATTGCATGGTTTCTCATTTTTGCTTGTTAGGATTAAAACTGAAGTGAATATTTGTGTACAAGTTTTACGGAACTATGTGTTCATTTTTCTTGGATAAGTAATGGATTGGAACTGCTAAGTAGTAGATGCATATTTAAATTGAAAAGAAACTACATTTTTTTTTTCTAATAGGGTTATACCATTTTGTATTCCTATCAGTTCTGTGTTCTCACCAGTATTTTTTTTCTTCTGGGTCTTTTAAATTTTAGTCATTCTAATGGATGTATAATAGTGTCTTATGGCTAAATCGCATTGTTATGTGGATTTGTGTTATATGAAAACAGAATGATGAATTTTTGTGTTATATCTTCCTTTGTGAAGTATATGTTCAGATATTTTGTTCAGTGAAAAAAATGAAGTATTTGTGTCATTAAGTTGTAAGAATTCTTTATATTTTATATTTATAGATGTCTTTTGTCAGATAAATATTTTGTCAGTATTTTCTCAAAGGCTGGATAAATTTCCTGTTAATTTTCTTTTTTTTTTTTTTTAAAGACTAAACCAGGTAAGCATTTATATGAGTTGGCTGATAGAAAAATGGATGTTGGGATATATAATTAATAATCAGGAGAAAGAAAAAGACAACAGCAGTCATAACACTTCATTATCATAAAGTGGCATATCAAAACGTAGCATCACACTATGATATCATATTACATGAAGGCTTGTTTATAAGGTTGGTCCCTTCCCCTGTCTTCAACTTTAAGTCCTTACTCAAATATTATACCTCTTTAGGTCTATCCAAGTCTTTTAATCATATTCTCTAAACAAAACCAGAAGGAATTTCTTACTCCCTTATCTCACAGTTTGAGAAATTCTGTTCTCATCCTTGTCACAGCCTTCTCCACCAGACGATGAGTCTAGAACACAGAAGCATCATAGAATTTGTTTATATGCCCCTTATGGCAAGGCAAAGTACCTTGAAATTATTTGAGAAGTCTGTATTTGAGTGAGTTTTAGTAAGAAAATGAAAAAAAAAAATCCACTTCCTAGCCTACTTAAGCAGAGAGTATGAAATCCAATTTTTCACAAATACAGTTCAATAAATAATTGAATACATAATTCAATAAAAAATTCAAAATACATTAGGCATATAAATAGGTCAACGCCCATTAGAAACATTTATGTTATTTTGCCCTTAGAGCCAGACATGAGTTGGCTTCCTCTTTGTTTTCTGTGCTAGGGCAGATGGCTTAAACTTTCTAAGTCAGTTTTCGTATTTTTTAAAATGAGAATTTCTATTTGTCCATCACATCTCACTTTGCACTTCACCTCCTATGAAAAGCCTTCCATAACATCTACAACTAGATTTTTTTTTCTTTTTTTTTAATTTTTAGTTTTTTTGTTTTTTAAATTTTAAAATCTTTAATTCTTACATGCATTCCCAAACATGAACCCCCCTCCCACCTCCCTCCCCAGAACATCTTTCTGGGTCATCCCCATGCACCAGCCCCAAGCATGCTGCATCCTGCGTCAGACATAGACTGGCGATTCAATTCACATGATAGTATACATGTTAGAATGTCATTCTCCCAAATCATCCCACCCTCTCCCTCTCCCTCTGAGTCCAAAAGTCCATTATACACATCTGTGTCTCTTTCCCTGTCTTGCATACAGGGTCATCATTGCCATCTTCCTAAATTCCATATATATGTGTTAGTATACTGTATTGGTGTTTTTCTTTCTGGCTTACTTCACTCTGTATAATCGGCTCCAGTTTCATCCATCTCATCAGAACTGATTCAAATGAATTCTTTTTAACGGCTGAGTAATACTCCATTGTGTATATGTACCACAGCTTTCTTATCCATTCATCTGCTGATGGACATCTAGGTTGTTTCCATGTCCTGGCTATTATAAACAGTGCTGCGATGAACATTGGGGTACATGTGTCTCTTTCAATTCTGGTTTCCTCGGTGTGTATGCCCAGAAGTGGGATTGCTGGGTCATAAGGTAGTTCTATTTGCAATTTTTTAAGGAATCTCCACACTGTTCTCCATAGTGGCTGTACTAGTTTGCATTCCCACCAACAGTGTAGGAGGGTTCCCTTTTCTCCACACCCTCTCCAGCATTTATTGCTTGCAGATTTTTGGATCGCAGCCATTCTGACTGGTGTGAAGTGGTACCTCATTGTGGTTTTGATTTGCATTTCTCTAATAATGAGTGATGTTGAGCATCTTTTCATGTGTTTGTTAGCCATCCGTATGTCTTCTTTGGAGAAATGTCTATTTAGTTCTTTGGCCCATTTTTTGATTGGGTCGTTTATTTTTCTGGAGTTGAGCTGCATAAGTTGCTTGTATATTTTTGAGATTAGTTGTTTGTCAGTTGCTTCATTTGCTATTATTTTCTCCCATTCAGATGGCTGTCTTTTCACCTTGCTTATATTTTCCTTTGTTGTGCAGAAGCTTTTAATTTTAATTAGATCCCATTTGTTTATTTTTGCTTTTATTTCCAGAATTCTGGGAGGTGGATCATAGAGGATCCTGCTGTGATTTATGTCTGAGAGTGTTTTGCCTATGTTCTCCTCTAGGAGTTTTATAGTTTCTGATCTTACATTTAGATCTTTAATCCATTTTGAGTTTATTTTTGTGTGCGGTGTTAGAAAGTGATCTAGTTTCATTCTTTTACAAGTGGTTGACCAGTTTTCCCAGCACCACTTGTTAAAGAGATTGTCTTTACTCCATTGTATATTCTTGCCTCCTTTGTCAAAGATAAGGTGTCCATATGTGTGTGGATTTATCTCTGGGCTTTCTATTTTGTTCCATTGATCTATATGTCTGTCTTTGTGCCAGTACCATACTGTCTTGATGACTGTGGCTTTGTAGTAGAGCCTGAAGTCAGGCAAGTTGATTCCTCCAGTTCCATTCTTCTTTCTCAAGATTGCTTTGGCTATTCGAGGTTTTTTGTATTTCCATACAAAGCTTGAAATTATTTGTTCTAGTTCTGTGAAAAATGTGGCTGGTAGCTTGATAGGGATTGCATTGAATTTGTAAATTGCTTTGGGTAGTATACTCATTTTCACTATATTGATTCTTCCAATCCATGAACATGGTATATTTCTCCATCTATTAGTGTCCTCTTTGATTTCTTTCATCAGTGTTTTATAGTTTTCTATATATAGGTCTTTAGTTTCTTTAGGTAGATATATTCCTAAGTATTTTATTCTTTTCGTTGCAATGGTGAATGGAATTGTTTCCTTAATTTCTTTTTCTACTTTCTCATTATTCGTGTATAGGAATGCAAGGGATTTCTGTGTGTTGATTTTATATCCTGCAACTTTACTATATTCATTGATGAGCTCTAGTAATTTTCTGGTGGAGTCTTTAGGGTTTTCCATGTAGAGGATCATGTCATCTGCAAACAGGGAGAGTTTTACGTCTTCTTTTCCAATTTGGATTCCTTTTATTTCTTTTTCTGCTCTGATTGCTGTGGCCAAAACTTCCAGAACTATGTTGAATAGTAGCGGTGAAAGTGGACACCCTTGTCTTGTTCCTGACTTTAGGGGAAATTAAAAATGTCTTTTGATGAGCAGAAGTTAGGTTTAATTTTATCAATTTTTTCCCTTAATGGTTATTTTTTTCCTGTGTTCTTTGTAATAAATCCTTATTTATATCCAGTTCACAGAGATATTTACTTATGTCTTTCCCTAAAACTGTTGTAGTTTTAGCTCTTATGTTTAGATTGGTGATTCATTTCAGATTAATTCATGTCTGATATGAGATAAGGATCGAGGTTAATTTTTTTCCCTGTGGCTATCCACATGGCACATGGCAGTTTCAGCACCATTTGTTGAAAAGGCTGCTTCTCCTCTTTTGAATTACTTCATTACCTTTGTCAAAAACGTCAGTTGACCATACGAATGTTGATCTGTTTTTCCTCTTTTGTTCTACTTCATCAATATCTTTTTCTATCCTTATGTCAGTACCACACAATCTTGATTTGTAGGTTTATACTGTAGAGTTGAGTGTTTGTTTTAACTGAGGACTTCTCCATTATTATATAAATTTTAGAAATCAGTATGTCAGTTTCCATAAAAACTTACTGGTATTGAAATTGAGTTTACATTCAATTTGTAGATTAATATTGGGAAGACTGACATCTTAATCTTGAGGCTACTAGTTAGTCCATGAACATGGCAATTTTCTTTGTCTTTTAACTTTTTTAAAGAGTATTTTGTAATTTTAGTGTATAGATCTTGTTCATAATTTGTTAAATTTATTGCTAAAATTTTTATGTTTTTTGATGCTAATGTAAATGATATTTAAAAATTTATATTTCACATAGTATGCTGTTAGTGTGTAAGAGCATTTTTTATCTGACTTTATTTTCATTTTTTATCTGACTTTATTTTCTAAATTCATTGATTATTTTTTAAATAGTCTTGGTTTTTTTGGTTGTTACTTTCTTAGTTGTTCCCTGCAAAGAGCCATATTATCTGAGAATAGGAATAGTATCCTTTTCACTTTCTAAAGTTTGTGTTCTGTTTCTCTATTTTGACTTACTTTACTAATTCGGACCTCTAATGAAACATTGAATGGGTATCTTGAGGGTACATGTTCTTACTTTATTCCTGAATTTAAGGAGATAGGATTTAGTGTTTGACAAGTAAGTATGATATTAATTGTATGTGTTTTTGTAGGTACCCTTTATCTGATTAAAGAAATTAACTTCTATTATTAGTTTTCTGAGGATTTAGTAGTCATGCGGATTTACTCTTTTATTCTGTTAATTTGGTGGATTAATTTGATGGATTTTTAAAATAGGCTTTGTTATTTTAGAGTAGTTTTAGGTCCATGGCAAGATTGAGCACAAAGTACAAAGAATTTTTGTATACCCCTTTCCCTTGGACACAAGCCTACCACGCAAGAATGATACATTTATTGTAACTGTTGAATCTACATTGACATATCATAAGGTGTAGTCTATAGTTTACATTAGACTTCACTCTTGGTGTTATACATTAGAAAAATGTATAGTTACATTTATCCCGCATTTTAGTATAATACGTAATAGTTTTTCACTGCCTTAAAAATCCTCTGTGCTCTGCCTATCCATCCCTTCCCTCTCCTAACCTCTGATCACCACTGATCTTTTTCCTGCCATCATAGTTTTTGCCTTTTCCCAAATGTCATTGACTTGAAATTATACGGTATATAGCTTTTTCAGATTGGCTTCTTCCATGTAATAATAGTCATTTTAAGTTTCCTTTGTGTCTATATATTGCTTGATGACTCCTTTTTAGCACCAGGGAATATTTCCTTGTTTGAATGTACCACTGCTTATTTATCCTTTCACCTACTGAAGGACATCTTTGTTTTTTACCAAGTTTTGGTAATTATGAACAAAACTGCTATAAACAGTCATGTGGACATCAACTTTCAATTCGTTTGCCTAAATACCAAGAAACAGAATTGCTGAATCATATGTTTAAGAGCATTATTTAAGTTTGTGAGAAACCACCAAACAGTCTACCAAAGTGGTTGTACCATTTTGCATTCCCACCAGCAGTGAATGAGAGTTCCTATTGCTCCACATGCTCACCATCATTTAGCAGCTGTCAGTATTTTGAATTTTGGTCATTCTAATGGGTGTGTAGTGGCATCTTATTGTTTTAATTTGTAGTTCCCTAGAGGATGTTGAGCATCTTTTCATGTGCTTATTTATCATCTGTATATCTTCTTTGGTAAAGCATATATTAAGGTCTTTAATCTTTTAACAGGATGGTTTGTTTTCTTATTGTGGAACTTTAAGAGAGTTTTTTATGCTACATTTTAGATGATAATCCTTCATCAGATATCTTTTGCAAATAGTTTTTTCGCAAGGCATGTTTCTCATGCTTTTGACAGTATCTTTCACAGAGCAGAAGTTTTTAAATGAAGCCCAGCTTATCAATTCTTTCATGAATTATGCCTTTGATGTTATGTAGATTGATTTTCAAATATTAAATTACTCCCTAGGATAAACTCCATTTGGTCATGACTTACTGTCCTTTGTGGCTTCCCTGTGCCTCAGCTAGTAAAGAATCTACCTGCAACATGGGAGACCTGGGTTCGATCTCTGGGCTGGGAAGATCCCTGGAGAAGGGAACAGCTACCCACTCCAGTATTCTGGCCTGGAGAAGTCCATGGACTTCTCCAGGACACTACTGAGCCACTTTCACTTTCACTACTGTCCTTTTGAGATAATTGATTTATTCAGTTCCTTGATATTTTCTTAACTGTTTCCATGTTTATATTCAGGGGAAAGAAAGTAAAAGTTGCTCAGTTGTGTCCAACTCTTTGCAACCCCATGGTCTGTAACTCACTGGGCTACTTTGTCCATGGAATTCTCCAGGCAACAATATTGGAGTGGGTTACTATTTCCTTCTCCAGGGGATCTTTCCAACCCAGGAATCTAACCCAGGTCCTCTGTATTGCAGGCAGATTCTTTACTGTCTGAGCCAAATGTTGACCTATAATTTTCTTGTTTTAAATCATGTCTATGTCAAATATTGACATCAGGTTATGCTGGACTTATGAATTGGGGAGTGTTTTCTCTTTTCAGAAAAAATATGTGTTTATTTATTTATGTATTTATTTTTCTTTAATATTTACCAGTGACGCCATCTGGACTTGGCTATTTCTTTCTGGGGCATTTAATCCTACTAATTTAACTTCTTGATGCTTACAAAGTTAGTAAGATTTTCTATTTCATCTTTTGTCACCGTCAGTAAGTTTTGTGTTTCATAGAATTTGGATAATTCTTTTAAATTTTTGAATGTATAAGGTTGTTCATAATATCTGTTATTCCTTGATGTCTGTGGAATACAAGATGATATTCTCTCTATTACTGCATATATTTATAATTCATGTTTTATTTCTCTTGATCAGTCATGTAGAAGTTTTTCAATGTTGTTAATAATTGAACAAAGCTACTTCGGCTTTGTGAATTGTCTATACTTTTGTCTCTTTTTGGGCTTCCCTGGTGGCTCAGCTGGTAAAGAATCCACCTGCAATGCTAGAGACCTGGAGAAGGGAACGGCTATGCACTCCAGTATTCTTGCCTGGAGAATTCCATGGACTGAACAGTCCATGGGGTCTCAAAGAGTTGGACACAACTGAGCGACTTTCACTCACTTGCCTCTTTTTACCTTAAACCTTTTTTTTTTTGTTTTTTTTAAGCATTTAAAAAATCTTTGTTATTTCTTTCCTTTTAATTTCTCTGGATTTAATTTGTTCCTCTTCTTTATGCTTCTCTAGACAGAAACTTAGATCTTTGATTTATTTCCATTCCAGTTTAAGCATTAAAGCTATAAATTTCCCTCTAAGCAGAGTTAGGTGTATATATTGATGTTATATTTTCACTGTCATTCATATCAAAATACTATTTAATGTTGATGTCTTCTTTGGTGAGTCATTATGTGCATCATTTACTTTGGTAATTTTTGGACTTTGTAAACTATCTTACTGTTATTGACTTTAATTCATTTTATCATCAGACATCACACTCTTAATTTTTCAAAAGTTTTAAGGTTTAATAAAATTTGCCGTATGATTGGAATATGGCTTGTCTTTATGAACACTCCATGTGTACTTGGAATTAGTTTTTATTCTACATTTGTTGCTTTTAGTCTTTATAAATGTCAGTTGGGTCAAGATGGTTGATGTTGTCATTAGATCTTCCATAATTTGTTGAAATTTGTTCAGTGTTTTTGAGGGAGGGGTATTAAAGTCTCCAAATATAATTGTGAGTATGCCTGTTCCTCCTCCTGTAATTTATCACTGTTTATTTTATACATTTTGGAACTCTTAATGGGGGTATACACTTTTTCAATTTTTATGTCTTCCTGATATACCAACCCTTTTAGCATTATGAAATGTTTACTTTAGATAAGGTGATATTCCTTGTGTTGTAGTCTTAATTTGTTTTACATAAATATAGCCTTTTTCTTTTTGTATTTGTATTTAAAGGGAATGTCTCATGCATACCATATAGTTGGGTTTTGCCTTCCTTATACACTATGATAATCTCTGCACTGTTTAGACCATGGTCTGCAGACTTTTTCAGTAAAGTGCCAGACCGTACATATTTAGATCTTGAAGAAAGACCATATGGTTTGTGTGGCAGCTACTCTATTCTGTCTCTGTAGTGTGAAAGTAGCCTTTGACAGTTTGCAAATGAATGGATTTGGTTGTGTTCAAAGACAGTTTTATTTATAAAACAAGTGTTGTGTCATATTTGACCCTCAGGCCGCAGTTTGCTGAAGCCTGCTTTAGACTATTTTTAATTAATATATTTATAAATGTAGTAGATTTAGCTATGTCATTTGTTGTTTGTTTTCTCCTTGTCTCATCAGTATTCTATTGATCCTTCCTTTGAGTTGAGCATTTTTTAGTGATTTATTATTTATGATTTCTCTGTTGACTCTTTTACCACACATCTCTGTATTATTTTCTTAGTGGTTGCCCTGTATTATGGATCTTTTTCCCCCATTCCAAGAAGTTAGTGTCTTTGAAGAAGTGTCACAGTATTCTTATTTATCACAGAAACATCAATGTCAGTTTCCTTCTTGCTGATAACTTTGCTTGCTTTCTTCTTTTATGTTCGTACATAAGCCAGAGAGTAGCACCAAATAAATTGCCAAGAATTAGAGCCAAACAGAAGTGAGTTGCAGTGACCCATAAAAACATATACATAGTTTCTGCCAAAAAGTATAATAATCAGATATAAGAACTGGAAAGTATTAAAATTCTAATTTGCCAGTATTATTATATATCTTAGAAACCCAAGATAATAACTGAAAGCTACTGTAAATTAAAGAGATAATAATTATACAGAAGTCATGAGTTTTCATATGTATAAACAACCACAGTTGAAAGATACTGGAAGAAAAAAATGCACATCTTAAAAGTGTTAATTCTTTCTAAATTAATTATAGATTAAATAACTAATATATATGCTAATTATTAGGCTGACTCTAAGTTTAGGAATATAATTAAGAATCATCAGAAGAACTCTTAAAAAGTAGAATGATGACAGACCCATTTATATTTGAAGCATGTTATAAAGCCTCAACAAATAACGCATGAGTAAGAAGTCCAGAAATGGGGTCAGTTACATAAAGGAATTTAAAATTTACTAAAGACAGGACCTCCCATTACTACAAAAGAGGTAGAATTCATAATAAATGGTCTTGAGACAACTGGATAGCCAATTGGAAAAGTCCATTTGTGGATCCAGTTAAAATTCTTACCGTAAATTAGGAGAAAGTACAAATGGATGAAATATTCAAGTATAAAAGTAAAACAAATGTAATACAAAATACCCATCAATGGGTTGACTAAGCTATGGTCTGTCCACCTATGCAATGCTGTGTAGCTGCAGTAAAGAAAAGGTTCACTATACTTCTATGGAGAAATCTGTAGGATACGTTGTGAAGTGAAAAAATCAGGGGTAGGATAATGGATTTAGAATATTATCTTTTGTTAAAAAGAGGTAGAAATATTATGATTCATACTTGTGTTTTCATAAAGTAACATTTTAAAGGGACAAGAGGGAATGGGGTAGGCAGAAGTATGAGTGATACTTCAAACTGGAAACCTTTTTATGGTGTTTTGATTTTTGAAGTGTGTGTGTGTAATCTATTTTAAAAGTCACTAAAAAATTCTTCCAGATTGAGATGAATTAATTTGCAGGTTCTGTGAATCATTTAAGGAAGAAGCAATTCTAAATTTAAATTTCCTCAAATAATAGAAAAAGAGGGACCACTGCCCAGTTCCTTCTGTGAGGCTAGAACAATCTTGTTTCTGAACTCTTGACAGTATACTGAGTGAAGGAGGCAACAGGGAAAAAATGCATATGATTTGCTTTTATCACATATTTCAGGGTAATGGTTATCTCTACTGGGAAAGCAAAAACTGTGGGCAGGTGGAACGCATCAGGGATTAAAGTTTGCCCCGGGGTTCTGTTTCTTGATCTTAGTTTTAGTTCTGTTTTGTTCACTTTATAATTGTGTTGGACTCTACCTTTATTTTCTTTATGTATCTTATAATCAATTACAAATGTTATAAAATAATGAAAGAAGCTATAATAATCATGGAATATATGTTCATCTAACAAATTAGCTTTAAAATGTATAAAGTAACAACTGATAAACTATAAGAACTTTCAACAGTTGTAGAGCTTTTAACTCTCCTCAGAAATTGTCAAGTTAAGCATGTAAAAAAAATCAAGACTTAAAAGTATTTATTATTTGAGGGTGGAACTTTTTAATGACATAGTTATTCCGTTCTGTGTTTAAATATTTGACAGAGCAGTGATTTTTAAAAATGGTAGAAACTGTTTTCTCCCAAACTAGTTTCACAAGGGGGTTACAGGTCAGTTAAATCTGTACCTAGTGGGCAACACCTAGTTTTGTTTTAAGTTTCGGCAACCCACTCCAGTGTTCTTGCCTGGAGAAACCCCGGGGACAGAGGAGCCTGGTGGGCTACTCCCTCAGGGTCGCGAAGAGTTGGACATGAATGAGGGAGGAAGTACACACACATTTCTTTTTTAAAGGCTAATTTTATTTGTTTATTTATTTTTGGCTGTCCCAGGTCTTCATTGCTTTGCTCAGGCTTTATCTACTTGTGGCGAACGGGGCCTGCTCTTTGTTGTGGTGCAAGGGCTTCTCGTTGTGGTAGCTTCTCTTGTTGGGGAGCACAGGCTCTAGGTGTGTGGGTTTCAGTAATTGCTGCAAGCAGGCTCTAGAGTGCAGGCTCAGTTGTTCTGGCGCGTGGGCTTAGTTGCTCCGTGGCATGTGGAATCTTCTCACACCAGGGTTCAAACCTGTGTCCCTTGCATTGGCAGGTGGATTCTTATCCACTGTGCCACCAGGGAAGTACTGTTTGAAGCTATTTCTATTGTCAGCTGAGAACTTCCAGATGTTCAAGCTGGATTTAGAAAAGGCAGAGGAACAAGTGATTAAATTGCCAACAGCCATTGGCTCATAGAAAAAGCAAGAGAATTCCAGAAAAAAAATCTACTTCTGCTTCATTGACTATGCTATAAAGCCTTTGACTGTGTAGATCATGACAAACTGCAGAAAATTCTTAAAGAGACGGGAATACCAGACCACCTGACCTGCCTCCTGAGAAATTTGTATGCACGTCAAGAAGCAACAGTTAGAACCGGACATGGAAAAACGGACTGGTTCCAAATTGGGAAAGGAGTGTGTCAAGGCTGTATATCGTCATCCTGCCTATTTAACTTCTTTGCAGAATACATCATGTGACATGCCAGGCTGGATGAAGTACAAGCTGCAGTCAAGATTGCCAGGAGAAATATCAATAACCTCAGAGATGCAGATGACACCTTTCTTGTGTCAGAAAGCAAAGAGAAACTTTGCTTTCTTGATGAAAATGAAAGAGGAGGGTGAAAAAGCTGGCCTGAAACTCAACATTCAAAACTCAACTTTCATAAAACTAAGATCATGGCATCTGGTCCCATCACTTCATGGCAGATAGATGGGGTAACAATGGAAACAGTGAGAGACTTTAATTTTGGGGGCTCTAAAATCACTGCAGATGGTGACTGCAGCCATGAAATTAAAAGATGCTTGCTCCTTGGGAGAAAAGCTATGACCAACCTCGGCAGCATATTAAAAAGCAGAGACATTACTTTGCCAACAAAGGTCCATCTAGTCAACGCTGTGGTTTTTCCTGTAGTCATGTATGGATGTGAGAGTTGGACCATAAAGAAAGCTGAGCACCGAAGAATTGATGCTTTTGAACTGTGGTGTTGGAGAAGACTCTTGAGAGTCCCTTGGACTGCAAGGAGATCAAACCAGTCAATCCTAAAGGAAATCAGTCCTAAATACTCTATGGGAGGACTGATGCTGAAGCTGAAGCTCTAATATTTTGGCTACCTGATGCAAAGAACTGACACATCAGAAAAGACCCTGATGCTGGGCAAGAGTGAAGGCAGGAGGAGAAGGGGACAACAGAGGATGAGATGGTTGGATAGCATCACCGACTTGATTGACATTACTTTGAGCAAGGTTTGGGAGGTGGTGCTGGACAAGGAAGCCTGGCATGCTCCAGTTCATGGTGTCACAAAGACTCGGACACGACTGAATGACTGAACTGAACTGGTTAGAATGTATACTCTGCAACGAGCACAGCAGTTCTAGCCAGTGTTAGATTGCTCATACTATGATCAGCCCAAGTGAAGTGACGTGAAGTCGCTCAGTCGTGTCTGACTCTTTGCAACCCCATGGTCTGTAGCCTACCAGGATCCTCCATCCATGGGATCTTCCAGGCAAGAGTACTGGAGTAGGTTGCCATTTTCTTCTCTAGGGGATCCTCCTGACCCAGGGATCAAACCGGGGTCTCCTGCATTGTAGGCAAACGCTTTACCATCTGAGCCACCAGGGAAGTCTTTACAAATAAAGTCTTCGTAAAAACTTTACAAATAAAGTTTCTGTTAAGAAAAAAGAATCATGCTGCAGAACACAGAGGGTATATAACACTGGAAGTTCAACAGTTTTCCCAAGAAAAAATGGCTTTCTTCACTTAAAGGGCTGTGTACCATTTCTCCTAACTTATTCCAAACCTAGAAAATAACTACTTGGAATGAGGTAGTAAATATATATAGGGTTTTAAATACTTGTTAGGAATTCTATATTCCATTTAAACCCTTCAGGTTTTCAGTGAATTCTGCTCCCTGGGGATGTTCTGGTGGGGGAAGGGTTGGAGGTTGGTTGTAGCAGGCTTTAGGGCAGCAGGCTCTGTGTAGAACTAGTCTCTGTGAAAGTCCTTATTAGGAAATTTAAAGGGCGCTCTGCCTTGTCAGCAGTAAGGAGATGAGGCTGAGATGCAGCCAGGATTTGGAGTTATTTTCTGTGTAGGAGAGCTCTGTTTAATCCAGAAAGGATCAACTCAAATCGTGTACTCAGGATTGGCCTAGTCTAGCCTTTCACGCTGCTTAGTCACTCAGTCGTGTCTAACTCTCTGTGGCCCCATGGCCTGAAGCCCACCAAAGCTCCTCTGCCCATAGAATTTTCCGGGCAAGAGTCATGGAGTAGGGTGCCATTTCCTCCTCCAGGGAATCTTCCCAACCCCGGATTGAACCTGTGTCTTCTCATTGGCAGGCGGGTTCTTTACCACTAGCTGCCACCTGGGAAGTCCCAAGTCTTTCATAGCCACTGTCTAAACTCTTCAGTCTTAACTGAGAAAGAGAATTTCCATCCCCATAATCACCGTAACCCAACCTGCCATATTAAAAGCAAAAACTGCGAGGATGGCTGGATAGGCTGCAGCAGGCTAAACTTTTTTTCTGTATTGATCAGTGCATGAGATTCTGTCCACTATCTCTGATTTGATCTCACAGTAGTCCTTTTCTCAGAGACTTTGAACACACAGTTGTCACTGCGTTCAGTTTTCTGAGGTTGATAGCCAGCCATTAGGGAGTGGCATTCTCCAGGGGGCAGGTGGTGTGACTTCCCTTCATTTCATTGGTGACATGTTGAACTTTAGGCTGGGACTGCTGAAAGTTGGCATACACAGGGAAGGTTACCTCTATGGGCTGGCCATTCTTGTAAATATCATCTGTGATCTTCAAGAACATTGTGGAAACTGCAGCTGTGGTGCTTGTTGTCTTTGTAGGAAGGAGTAGACCAGGTTCATAGGTCTTTCTGCCCTCAGGAGTCTCTCTTCACTTTCATCATGTGGTGGCTGAGAGCCATTGAGATGGTGCTCACATTGGTAGGTAGAATAGGGCCTGCAGCCTACATGGGAGTCATAGAGGCTACCAGAGACCTTTCTTGGTCCAGAAATTCTAGGTTTCAAAGGGAAAGCCCCCAGATAGCCATCCCCATACTTCACAGTAGAGTTTCAACAGGGATCTCTGTTTGCATTCCTATTGTGTCAATACAGACATGATCAGAAGGGGTTTCTGTGACCCCAGGGCCCCAGGAAGAAACACAGGCCTCTGCTGCTAATGTCTCTTTTAGTGTTTAGGCAGTTTAGCCACTATTCGTGGGTAGCACAATTTTTTTTTGACAGATCTATTTTCTTAGCGAGCTATCCTCTCCAAGGCAGCTTGAGTCTATCCAGGAAATGCTCAAAAAGCCTGTTGAACTCATATCCCCATTATGGAGCCTAAACAGTTCATCTGCAGAGGGGCAAAACTAGGGTCTGCTTGCAAAACTGAGTAGCACCATCAGGCCAAAAAGCATGGCTAGGGCCTACCACATCCTTGGATCTGGATCCTGGATTTACGGAAGTCGTAGAGACTAAGCCTGCAGTTGCTATGTCTAATCTCAGCGTCTGGTGTCTGTAACCCAAGTCCACCATGTTGCCATTTGGACAAAATATAAAGTATTTTAATGACATGATTGTCATGCTGAACCTAATAGATACATAGAGAGTTTTCCATCCATAAGAGTATACACTTTTTTCTTCTAGCACATGAAGAACCTTCTTAAAATCTACCATGTTTTAGGCCACAAAAGGTGCCTCTGCTGCTGCTTAGTCACTCAGGCAAGTCCGAGTCTTTGTGACCCCATGGACTTCCAGTCTCCTCTGCCCATGGGGATTCTCCAGGCAAGAATACTGGAGTGGTTTGTCATGCCCTCTTCAAGGGGATCTTCCCAACCTAGGGATCTAACTCAAGTCTCCCACATTGCAGGCAGATTCTTTGCCATCTGAGCTACCAGAGAAGCCCACAAAAGTTGCCTCAGTAACTTAAAAAAAAAAAATCGTCTTTATGCAGACCATGATATCTGACCTTAGTAAAATGCAATCGGTATCAGTCAGATACAAAAAATTAGACATGTTTGCAGACTGAAAAGCATGAATCATAGGAAAAATTATAAAATAATTAGACATTAATGGAAATATTGCATTTCACAGTTTGTAAAGTACTTAAAGAGAGGCTTACATTTGCCAGGAAATAAGAAACTCTGGTGGGCTTCCCTGGTGGCTCAGTGGTAAAAAATCTGCCCGCCAGTGCAGAAGACATGGGTTAGATCCTTGCGTTAGGAACATCCCCTGGAGAAGGAAATGGCAACTCACTCCAGTATTTTTGCCTGGAGAATGACAAGGACAGAGGAGCCTGGCAGGCTACAGTCCATGGGGTTGCAAAAGAGATGGACACGACTTAGCGACTAAACAAAACAAAGGTAGTCCAGTATGCACTGAAATCTTTCTTGGCGCCTCTGTGGTAGCTTGGTGGTAAAGAATCCTCCTACCAGTGCAGGAGATGTGGGAAGATACCCTAGTGAATGGAATGGCAACCCACTCCAGTATTCTTGCCTGGGAAATCCCGTGGACAGAGGAGCCTGGCAGGCTACAGTCTGTGGGGTTGCGAAAGAGTCAGACGTGACTTAGCAACTAAACAAGAAACCGGTAATTGTTATCAGTTGAATTATGTCTCCTTCTCCACCTACTCAAAAAAAAAAAAAAAAAAATACACACCAAAACCCCAGACATGCTGAAGTCCTAACCTCCACTACTTCAAAATGTAATCGTATTTGGAAATGGTCTTTTCAGTGGTAACTAAGTTAAAATGAGGTCAATAGGGTGGGCCCTAATCTAATATCATTTGGTGTCTTTATAAGAAGGGGAAATTTGGACATTGGCAGAGACAGAGGGAAGATGACTTGAAGACATGGTGAGAAGTTGTCCATCTCAAGCCGAAGAGAGAGAGGCCTGGAACGGATCCTTCCTTCATGACTCTTGGGAGGAATCAGCTCTGCTGATACCTTGATCTTGAACTTCTAGTTTCCAGAACTGTGAGAGAAGATAAATTTCTGCTGTTTGACAGCTGCTCAGTCTGTGATACTTTACTATAGCAGCCCTAGCAAACTAATACAGTAACTAGTGAGCCAGATATTTCAGAAACTGGAAAAAGAACCAGAGTAAACAAGAAGGAAGGAAATAGTAAGGCCAGAAATATGTTAGAGTAGATATTATAAAAATCCAAAATTGATTCTTTAAAAGTTAATATATTTAAAAATTGTTGGAGACATGGTTTGTTCAATTTCAGAAAAAGCATAAGAGTAATATATATTTATTAAAAAGCCAGAAAAATAGTAAAAGAGAATGTCTTTAATTTGATGAAGGATATGCGCCGGAAACCTAAAGCAAACCTTTAGTGGAAAAACTTTACATGCATTCCATTTAAGATCAGGAATAAGACAAAGATGGTTACCACTATTTTTTATGTTACTGGAGTTCCTGGCCAGTGCATTAAGAAAATAGAGATGAGTTAATGGGATTGAAAGAAAAGAGATAAACCTGTGAGTATTTATAGTTCACCTGTATAAAAAACTATAGGAGAAAGAGGTAAACTCTATAAAAAATATTTCTGAAGATATAATTCCTCCCTAAATTCGTCTATAAATTTTGTGAAATGCCAATCAAAATCTAGTAAAATATTTTGAGAAATTTGACATATGAAATAATTTGCATAAAACTTCTGATTCTAACACACTTGTTTATATCGCACCAACTCTTCTGCTGAAAACAGCAAAAAACCTTGATTAAAATATAAATTCATCCATTTGAAGGTGTTAGAGCTATAAAATCATTAAATACTCAAGGTACTAAGAGTCACAGAAATAGGTTTTTTGAGAGGTGAACCCCCAACCTTCAGCTTTACTTTTCTCTTGTAAGCAGTTTTCTGGAGATAGAGAAGTTAAAGCTCACTTTCAGAAATCTTACGTAGGTAAGGGAAACAGAAATTGGAGTTCAGTTCTCAATAAAGAGGGAGAGCTCTGTTAAAGAGGGGGGGCTCAGGTGCTTAACTGGAACATCTGAAAGGGTACATCATTTGGTATAAGAACAAATGGAAATAGGCAAGCCCTCACAAAACTGAAACTCAGTTCTGATCAAGTCAATCTCAGATTGGACTAAAGTAATCTGGACCCTAGTGTAGAAATGAAACATACAGTGACTCACATTAAAACTTGATAGGTTTCACAGCAAATGAAGAGAGGATTAGTGAACTGGAAAACAGGTCAAAAGGAAATACTGAGGCTGAAACATGAAAAGGAAAAGAAACAAAAGTTTAAAAATGGTTTAAGGTTCATATTAGACACAGTAAAAAAATTAACATTCTGTGTTTATAATTCCAGAAGATGAAAGAGAGAAAATGGGGTGAAACAATATTTGAAGAGATAATGGCTGAGAATTTTGGAGCCAACTAAATACATAAATCTGTACATAGATTCAAGAATTCCATTGACTCCATGACAGGATAAATATTGATACATCTAGGCATATAATATATCCAGCCACATAATATTAAAACTTCTGAAAACCAAAGATGAAGATAAAATTTTAATAATAGTTAGAGGAAAGGGACATGGCAGGCAGTTCTTTGCCACTGGCATCACCAGGGAAGTAATCTAGCCACATATAAAAAAAGCAGTGCCACGTTAGCAGATGAATGTATAAGGAAAATATACATACACTCATTAAGCTCTTTTAGTTACAACATTCTGACACCAAATGTGTGGGTTTTCTTTTTCTCACACCAACCAGTTCTCCAACTCTTTGGATACCATCTAGGCACCCAGCAGTTCAACTGAATTCTGATATTATCTCCCTGGAGTTATCAAGAGATCCCACAAGACTGCCCCTACTACAAACGCCATTTGCAAGTCCCAGGCTATTCATACTTTTGACCAACCAGCTATAAATTAAGGGCTCCTATAGCTCCTTCTTCAAATTCAGTAATTTTCTTGTAGACTCACAGAACTGAGGAAATATCCTCAATATGTATTTTTATTAATGTATAAGTTTCAGGTGTACAACATTATAGTTTGTCATCTACATATGCTACAAAGTGATGACCTCCCCAAAATCTAGTTACCATCTATCACCATATTGTTGACCCTCTTCACCACTTTTGTCTACTTTCCAGCCCCTTTCCTTTTTGGTAACCACTGATCTGTTCTCTTTATTGAAAAGTTTGTTTCTCTTTCGTTCTGTGTGTATTTTTAGATTCCATGTATGAATGAAATCATATTGTATTTGTCTTTTTCCTTCTGACTTTTTTCAGTTAGCATAGTAGCTTCTAGAGTCATCTGTCTTTTTGCAAGTGGCAAGATTTCATTCTTTTTATGGCTGAGTACTATTCCATTGTATGTGTGTGTGTGTGTGTGTGTGTGTGTGTGTGTGTGTGTGTGTGTATATACACTTTATCTCATCTTTATCCCTTCATCCATTGATTGACACTTAGGTTGTTTCTGTAACTTGGATATTGTCAGTAATGTTGCAGTGAATATAGGGGTGCATAGATCTTTTTGATTTAGTGTTTTTATATTCTTTGGCTAAATACCGAGAAGTGGAATAGCTGGAACATGTGGTAGTTCTATTTTTAAACTTCTGAGAAGTCTTCACACTGTTTTCCATAGTGACTGTACCAATTTACAGCCCTACCAACAGTGTGCGTGTTCTTCTTCTCCACAGTCTCTCCAGCACTTGATATTTTTTGTCTGTTTTATGATAGCCATTCTAATAGGTATGAGGTATTATCTCATTGTGGTTTTGACTTGCATTTCTATAATAATTAGTGATGCTGAACATCTTTTCGTGTGGCTGTTGGCCATCTGTATGTCTTTGGAAAAATGTCTATTCAGCTCCTCTGCTTATTTTTAAATGGGTTGTTTGGGTTTTTCGTTGTTGAGTTTTATGAGTTCTTTGTATAATTTCAGTATTAACTCCTTGTTATATATATATATATGATATGCAAATATATTCTCCTACTCGGTAGGTTGACTTTTCACTTTTTAGTTTGATGTGGCCCCATTTGGTTATTTTTGCTTTTGTTTCCTTTTCCTTTGGAGTCAGATCCCCTAAAATATTTTTAAGGCTGATTTCACTGAGGTTATTGCCTATGTTTTTTTCTAGGAATTTTATGGTTTCAAGTCTTAACGTTTAGTTCTTTAATCTATTTTGAGTTACTTTTTGTGTATGACATAAGGTAGTGGTGGTCTAATTTTATTCTTTTGCACATGGCCATCCAGTTTTCCCAATACTATTTACTGAAGAGATGGTCCTTTCTCCATTGTAAGTTCTTTGGACCTTTATTGTGAATTTATTGCCTATATATGTGTGGGTTTATTTCTGGGATCTCAGTTCTTTTCCATTGATTGCTATGTCTGTTTTTGTGCCAACACCCAGCTTTATAGTACAGTTTGAAATCAGGAACCTGATACCTCCAGCTTTGTTCTTTTCAAGTTTGTCTTGGGTGTTCCAGATCTTTTGTTGTTCCATGCAAATCTTAGAATTATTTGTTCTAGTCCTGTGAACTAGAATGCCATTGGACTTTGGATAGGGATTGCATTTAATTTGTAGATTGCTTTGGGTAGTATGGATATTTTAACAATACTAATACTTACAACCCATGAGCACTGAAAAGCTTTCTATTTATTAGGGTCTTCTTCAGTTTCTTTCATCAGTGTCTTATAGTTTTTAATGTAAGATCTTTTACCTACTTCAATAAATTTATTCTTAGATATTCTTCTGACGCAGTTGTAAATGGGATTGTTTTCTTAATTTCTTTTTCTGGTAGTTCCCTATTAGTATATAGAAATGCCATGGATATTTATTTTGTATCCTGTGACTTTGCTTAATTCCTTTATTAGCTTTTTGATGGAGTCTTTAGGGTTTTCTGTGTTCAATTTGTCTTGTGCAAGTAGTGACAATTTCACTTCCCAATTTCGAGTCCTTTTTCTTGTCTGATAGCTGTGGCTAGGATTTCCAATACCATGTTGAATAGAAGCGGTGAGAGTGGGCATCCTTATCTTGTTCCTAATGGAAGAAAAGCTTCCAGCTTTTCACTGTTGAGTTGTATGATGTAGATTTATCATATTTTTCCTTTACTATGTTAAGGTACATGTCCATTTGTGCATACTTGTTGAGTTTTTATCATAAATTGTTGTTGAATTTTATAAAATGTTTTTCTTACATTTATTGAGATGACTATATGATTTTTATTCTTGTGGTTTGTTACTATGGTGTGTCACATTGTGTGATTTGTGGATATTTAGATATCACTGCACCCCTGGGATAAATTCTACTTGTTCATGGTGTATGACCCTTTTAATATATTGTTGAATTCAGTTTGCTAATATTTTATTGAAGATTTTTACATTGTGTTAATAATGGATATTGACCTGTAACTTTCTTTCCTCACTTCCTCCTTTCCTTCCTTCCTTTCTTAGGTGTGAGTGTGTGTGTTTGTGAGTGTGTGTGGCGTCCTTGTCTGCTTTTGTATCAGGGTAATGCAGGCTTCATAAAAAGTGTTTGGAAGCCTTCCCTCCTCTTTGGTTTTTTGAAAGTGTTTTGGAAAAATAGGCATTAACTGTTCTCTGAATGTTTGGAACAATTCACCAGGCAAGTATCTAGTTCTGGACTTTCGTTTCTTGGAAATTTTTTGATTACTGATTCAATTTCATTTCCTAGCAATTAGTGTAGTCAGGTTTTCTATTTCCTAAATTTTCAGTCTTGGTAGACTGTATATTTCTGGAAATTTATCTCTTTTCTCTAGGTTGTCCAGTTTGTTGGTGTATATGTACTTAATATTCTCTTACAATCCTTAGTATTTCTGTATTAATAGTTGTAACTTACCTTCTTTCATTTTTTATTTTATTTGAGTACTGTCTCTTTTCCTTAGTCTACCTAGAGGTTTATTGACTTTTGTTTTTATCTTCTCAGAGAACCAGCTCTTAGTTTCATTGATCTCTTCTGCTGTTTTTTTTTTCCCCTCAGTTTTATTTATTATTTAATTATTTAAATCACTTGTTTATTTATTATTTTCTATTTATTATTTCCTTCCTCCTACTAACTTTGGGCTTTGTTCCTTTTTCTTCATGGTTCCTTTAGGTAAAATTATATTGCTTACTTGAGATTTTTTTTTCTGATTTGAGACAATCCTATATTGCTGTGAATGTCTCACATAGGACTACTTTTGCTTCATCCCATAGACTTTGGTACCTTTTTTATTTCTGTTTTCATTTGTCCCTAGGTATTTTTTGATATATCTATTGATTTCTTCAGTGACCCACTGGCTGTTCAGTAGCATTTTGTTTAATCTACATTTCTTTTTTCAGTTTGCTTCTTGTAATTGGTGTCTAGTTTCATACCATTGTGGTCAAAAAAGATGTTTGCTATGACTTCAATTTTCTTTGGAATTTATTGAGACTTGTTCTGTGGCTTAACATGTGATCTTTGCATGGGAGGGAGAAAGTTACATGTACACTTGTGAAGAATGTGTTTTGTGCTGCTTTGGGGTGGCATACTCTTTATATGTCCATTAAGTCCATATTGAATAATGTTCCATTTAAGAGCATTGATATGTTCATCAATGTAAATGGGGTGTGAAAAATCCCCTACTCTTACTGTACTGCTTTCACTTTTCCCCCTTAGGTCCATTAATATTTGCTTTATGTATTTTTCGTTCTCTTATATTGGGTGCACATATATCTATAAATGTTATGTCTTTTTGATAGATTGACGCCATTTATCATTATATAGTACCCTTGTCTTTTATTACAGGGCTTCCCAGGTGGTGCTAGTGATAAAGAACCCACCTGTCAATGCAGGAGATGCAAGAGACCTGGGTTCGATCCCTGGGTTAGGAAGATCCCCTAGAGGAGGGCATGGCAACCCACTCCAGTATTCTTGCCTGGAGAGGCCCATGGGGAGAGGAGCCTGGTGGGCTATAGTCCATAGGGTCACAAGGAGTCTTTTATTATAGTCTTTGTTTTAAAGTCTACTTTGTCTTACATAAATATTGCTGCACCAGCTTTTTTCATTTCCATTTGAGTAAAATATCTTATATCCTCTCACATACAGTCTGTATTCTTACTTATGAATTGAGTCTCTTGTAGACAGCTTGGAGATGGGTCTTCTTTTTGCTCATTCAACAACTGTATGATTGTTGAGTTTTAGTTCATTTGCATTTAAATTAATTGCTGGTTGGTATTTACTTATTGCCATTTTGTTAGTACTTTTCTGTGTGTCTTTGTAGCTCCTCTCTGTTCTTTCTTCCTTTTCTCTCTTGTTCACTGGCTTTATTTTAGTGTTTTATTTATTTGTCTCACTTCCTTAGTGTTTTATTTAATCTCACTTTCTTTTGTGTGTTTATTATAAGTTTGTGTGTGTGTGTGTATGTGTGCGCGTGCGCAGATACTGTGACGTTCACATATAATCTTAAGTATACAGTGATCTTTTTTAAGTTGATAGTAACTTTTTTGAAAGCTGTAAATTATTACTCCTCTGTCACCTTTTATATTTTTGATGATAACTTTCCATCTTTTAATATTATATTTTCCTTAACTAATTATTATATATTTTTAGTTTACTTTTGTCTTTCAGCTTTCATACTTTCTTTGTAAGTGATTTATCCACTACTATTACTGTATTTTTACCTTTTCCCTTTTGTATGTTCTCTTACTATTAATTAGAATCTTTTCACTTTAGTATTTCTTATATGACTGGTACAGTGGTGATAATCTCCACTCCCATAGCATTCTGAATGATAACCTTGATGACTAGAGAGTTCTTGGTTGGAATTTTATTTTTAGCACTTGAGTAAGTTATGCCACTCTCTCAGGTCTGTAAAATTTCTGCTGAAAAGCTGCTTATACCTTCATGAGGTTTCCCTTGTATGTAATAGGTTTTTTTTTTTCTTTATGCTTTTAAGATTCTCTCTTTACCCTTAACTTTCCCTGTTTTAATTATAATGTGTGTCACTGTGTTTCTCTTTGGGTTGGTCTTATTTGGAACTCTGGGGTTCCTCAACCTATATGTCTGCTTCCTTCCCCAGATAGTGAAGTTTTCAGCCATTATTTCTTAAAGTAGTTTTTCTGGCCCTTTCTTTCTTTCTTCTCCTTCTGGGGCCCCTATAACGTGAATGTTAGTTATCTTGATGTTGTTCCAGAGGTCCCTTATGGTATCTTCCATATTTTTGAATTCTTTTTCCGTTTTGCTGCTCAGTTTGGGTGATTTCCATTGCTTTGTTTTTCAGCTCACTGATTTGTTCTTGTAGTTCATCTAGTCTGATCCTGAATGCCTCAAGTAGATTTTTCAGTTCAATTATATCTTGTTTGGTACTTTCTTATATTTTCTATCTCTTTGTTTTGTTTTTGTTTTGACTGTGTGGCTTGCAGGATCTTAGTTCCCCAACCAGGGATGGAACCCAGGCCTTGGCAGTAAAAGCATCAACTCCTAACCACTGAACTGCCAAGGAATTCCTTCTCTTTGTTGATGTTCTGTGTTCATTGTTTTCTCAAGTTCAGGGAGCATCTTTATGAATATTACTTCTAACTATTATGTAAGTTGCTTGTCTCCATTTCATTAAGGTCTTTTTCTGGAGATTTGTCTTGTTCTTTAGTTTGGAAGGTATATTTTTAGGCCTCCTCGGGTGCCTGACTCTCTGTGTTTGTCTTCGTGTATTGGGTGAAATGGCTACCGATTCCATTCTTGAAAGAGTGATCCTCTGTAGTAGATGGCCGATGAGCCGTGAAGTGCCATTTCCTGGCCATCCCTGCTAGGCGGTCAAGGTGTGGCACTTGTATGGGGTGTATGCACCTGATGGCTGTGGCAGGGCTGTGTCTGCTTTGCAGGGAGGGAGGGTATGTTGCACTTAGCTGGCTAGGCTGCTGTATGGGGTTGGTTGAGTGTGGGATGTTTGCCCAGCCCAGTTGTAGCGTGGCTGCTGTATGAGGTAAATGAGGATTCAGGGTTTTGACGCGGGGTAGGTAGAGCATCCCCCTGGTGCTAATAGGCTAGAGGGAGGACACCAAAAATGGCATCCATCAGCTCTGCCACCAGCTAGGATGATATTGTGAAGAATGATATTGCAAGTTAGAGTGATATTGCAAAGCCTGCCAGTGCTTCTGTCCCCAGAGAATGTTCCAGCTGGCTCATGTCTCTCTGGCAGCTACTTTAGGATCAGTATGTGGGTCTCCTTTGTGTATGATCTAGGTGCTTTTCAAACTATTTCTTTCGCACTGGATCTCAGGGTGAGTGGGTCTGCATGTGAGCCTTTTAATAGTAGGTTCTCCCTTCCCTTCAGTCCTGCTGTTTTCCTGGGTTTAATTCCCATTCATTCACTAAATTAGATGTTTTGAGAGGGTCCTTTTCCTGTGCTGCACCTGAGGGTTGGGGTCCCTCATGTGCTGCTCAGTCTCCTCACTCCTTGGGGAAAAGTTTTGTATTTTTGGAATCCCTCCCAACTGTGGGTAACTGCTCCTGGTGTGGAGTCCCACATGAAGCCATGTCTCTGCCTTTCCTGCCTCTCCCCATACTTCTCCTTTATCTTTTCTTGTCAAGATGCTGTTCATCTAGTTCTCAGGTCCTTGAGAAAGGAGAACTGCTCCTTATGTAGCTGTAAATATGTTGTGTTAAGGGGAGGAGGTAAGTTCACGGCCCTCCTATGGGGCTCTCTTTAACCCCTCCCGGAAGTTAATCTGGTGTTACTGGTTTATTGTAAAAGACACAACTCAGAAAGAGCCAAGTGGAAGACATACATGGGGTAATGTATGGAAGGAAGGGCATGGAGCTTCCATGACCTCTCTGAGTGCACCCCTGTGGCAGCACCTTGCTATATGCTAAGTCGCTTCAGTTTTGTCCAACTCTGTGCGACCCCATAGACGGCAGTCCACCAGGCTCCCCCGTCCCTGGGATTCTCCAGGCAAGAACACTGGAGTGGGTTGCCATTTCCTTCTCCAATGCATGAGAGTGAAAAGTGAAAGTGAAGTCGCTCAGTTGTGTCTGACTCTTAGTGACTCCGTGGACTGCATCCTACCAGGCTCCTCCATCCATGGGATTTTCCAGGCAAGAGTACTGGAGTGGGGTGCCATTGCCTTCTCGGTGCAGCACCTTGATGTGCTGAGTAACCTGGAAGGTACCCATTCAATTTTTATGGAGATTTCATTACTTAAGACATTATTAATGAAATTGTAGGCCACTAACGATCTCTGGTCCCTCTCCCCTTCTCTGTAGCTTGGGTGTAAGGCTGAAGATTACAAGCTTCTAATAATGGCTTAGTCTTTCTTGCAATCATCCTCCTATACTGAACTACCTAGCGCCACCACTTATCTCATTAACATACAGAAGAATTTTATCACTGCACAAATTCAAAGGGTTTTAGGAACTGTGTGCCAGGGACAAAGATCAAATATTTATTTGTATTATACCACAGCCATTATAACTATATTTTTTTAATTGACAGTTTTTATGTATGTAGAACAAAAATGGACAAAACTAAAAGGGTAGACCTATTAATTTCATAATAGGAAATTTTGACACACTGTTTTCATAGCTGATACAAGTAGATGAAAATCAACAAGGAATAAAAGATATGAATAACAATTAATGGACTACTTAATTGATACCATACATTATGCTCAGCAGCTGATGAATGCTTATTTCTTATCTAGCGCATATGGAGCATTTACCATTTGTTAGTGTATCAAGATGCAATAGGTATTTCGGTACATGGACCTGGTATCCTGTGACCATGTTTTAAATCCATTTATTACTTTTAGGAGGTATTATATATATATATATATATATATATATATATATATATATATATATATATATGGCTGCCAGTTAGGTTATCTGCCTTGTGTGCTGCCTAGTCTTTATTTCCTTTTCCTATCTGCTTTACAGTTACCAACAAGAAAATTCAGTCTCTGGAGTATGGGGTAAAGTTTCTGCCGTCATGGTGAAAGCCAGCTATGCTCGCTTGCGTTATAGTATTCATAGATGCGCTTATTTTTGATGCTATACCACTTTCTTTCATTCTAGTTCTGAAATTTGCTTAAAAGGTGATTTTAATAGTTTTTCATGTTTACTGTTGGGTTAGCCAAAATGTTCCTTCAGTTTTTAAGTAAAAATAAATGACACATTTTTCATTTTCATCAAGGACTTTATTGAGCAACGTATTCATTGTTTTGTTCCACTACCTTCTGCCATTTTTTTTCAGGCAACTTCATAATTCTATCTTCCAAAACGTTTTATCTTTTTGAGCAAAGAACTGTTCAGGTGCCTTCTATAGTCTTTCAGGGAATTGAAATTTTTTCCATTAAGACAATTTTGTAAAGACCGAAATAAATGGAAATCTCAAGGTAAAATATCTGGTGAATATAGCAGCTGAATGAGAATTTCCCAGCCAAGCTGAAAGAGTTTTTGCCTGTTCATCAAAGAAACAGTGCAGTCTTGGGTTATCCTGATGGAAGATTATGCATTTTCTGTTGGCTAATTCATGGCCCTTTCTGTTGAGTGCTGCTTTCAGCTAGTCTAATTGGGAGCAATACTTGTTGGAATGAGTCCTTTTGTTTTTCTGGAAGGAGCTCCTAGTACAGAAAGAAAGTGAAAGTGAAACTTGCTCTGTCCTGTTCAACTCTTTGGACCCCATGGATTACGTAGTTCATGGAATTCTTTAGGCTAGAATACTAGAATACTGGAGTGGGAAGCCGTTCCCTTCTCTAGGGGATCTTTCCAACCCAGTGATCCAACCCAGGTCTCCAACATTGTTGCTGCTAAGTCGCACATAGCAGGTGGATTCTTTACCAGCTGAGCCACCAGGGAGGCCCAAGAATACTGGAATGGGTAGCCTTTCACTTCTCCAGGGGCTCTCCCCAACCCAGGAATCCAACTGGGGCTTCCCGCATTGCACGTGGGTTCTTTTCCAGCTGAGCCACCAGGGAAGCCCAAGAATACTGGAATGGGTAGCCTTTCACTTCTCCAGGGGCTCTCCCCAACCCAGGAATCGAACTGGGGCTTCCCGCATTGCACGTGGGTTCTTTACCCGCTGAACTAGCAGGGAAGATCCAAAAACCATCATTCAGGTCCGCCCTCCCAAGTAGATTTGAGGAGGTCATTGAGATGGTTATTCACCACTTCTTTTTTTGTGTGCTTGTGTGCTCAGTTGCTTCAGCCTCTGCGACTTATGGGCTGTAGCCCACTCGACTTCTCTGTTCATGGGATTCTCTAGGCAGGAATGCTAGAGCATGTTGCCATGCCCTCCTCCAAGGGGATCTTCCGGACCCAGACATCCAACCTGTGTTTCCTGTGTCTCCTATATTGAGGGTGGATTCTTTACCACTGAACCACCTGGGAAGCCCAAGCAAGAATACTGGAGTGGGTAGCCATGTCTTCCTCCAGGGGATCTTCCCAAACCAGAGATCGAACCCAGGTCTCCTGCATTGCAGGCAGATTCTTTATCATCTGAGCAACCAGGGAAACCCTTCAAATCCTACCATATAAACATCATCACCGTCTTTGGATGAAGACCAGCCTTTGCTGTGGTTGTTGGTGGTTCATTTCACTTGCCCCAAGATCTTTTCCATTCCATATTATTGTACAGTAGCCACTTTTCATCCCCATCACAATTTGTTTTAAAAATGGAACATTTTTGTTGTGTTTTAGAGAATCATATATGGAAATATAGTCAAGAAGGTTTTTTTTTTTTTTTTCACTTGTGTGGAACCCAAACATCCTTAATATAACCAAGCTCATGCAAATGATTTTCCATGCTTGATTTGGATATTTTGGGCATATTGGCTATCTTCCATGTGGTATAGTGTTGATTGTTGTCAGTGTCTCAATTTGATCGCTGACCACTTCAGCTGGTCTACCTGACCATGGAGCATTGTCTAGCGAGCAGCCCGTGCTCATGCTCAGCTGTGTCCAACTCTTTGTGACTCCATGGGCTGTAGCCCGCCAGGCTCCACTGTCCGTGGAATTTTCCAGGCAAGGATACTGGAGTAGGTTGCCATTTCCTATTCTACTAGCGAGCAGTCTCCAGCACAAAATTTCGCAAACCACTTTTGACACATTTGGTCAGTCACAGCACCTTCTCTATATACTCTGCACAAAACGTTTTTTGCCATTATAGATGAATTTTTTCCTTTCTTGAAATAATAAAGCATAATAGGCTAAAAATGTTACTTTTTTCTTCCATCTTCAATCTTCAAATGGCTACATGAACATTCACCAATTTTGATAAGTTTTTTTAAAAATGCACACTGATATGACCGCTGTCGCCACACAATCTAACAAGTGTTTCGAATGAAGTTAAAGACAACTAAGTGCTGCTAGAGCCATCACTGGAAAAGCCGAATGAACCTTTGGCCATCCTGATATGTTTAGAAAACTCGTTCACAGTTTCTGACCTTACATACCACCAAAAATAGAAGTGTTCATTTTCCTATATGAACTTTAGACTCAATTGTCTACTTAAAGTGTTGCTTTCATTGAGATAATATTAAATTTATAGGTTAATTAATGGAGAATTGATGCTCAGTATTCTTTGGGGATTTATATAATTTATAATATGATTTATAAATTTAAAGAAGAAAGATTGACTCATTTACTACATATTTTTTCTTCTGTTGCGATTGGGATATTTCTCTACCATTATATTTTCATTTCTTTCTTGAAAAATATGAATGTCATTTTAAAAATATATATTAGTTCTTTAGTATTACTTCTTTTCAGTTCAGTTCAGTCACTCAGTTGAGTCCGACTCTTTGCAACCCCATGGACAGCAGCACACCAGGCTTCCCTGTCCATCATCAACTCCTGGAGCTTGCTCAAACTCATGTCCATTGAGTTGGTGATGCCATCCAACCATCTCATCCTTTATTGTCCCCTTCTCCTCCCACCTTCAATCTTGCCCAGCATCAGGGTCTTTTCCAATGAGTCCATTCTTCGCATCGGGTGGCCAAAATATTGGAGTTTCAACTTCAGCATCAGTCCTTTCAATGAATATTCAGGACTGATTTCTATTAGGATTGACGGGTTTGATCTCTTTGCAGTCCAAGGGACTTCAAGAGTCTTCTCCAACACCACAGTTCAAAAGCATCACTTCTTCGGTGCTCAGCTTTCTTTATAGTCCAATTCTCACAACCATACATGACTACTGGAAAATCCGTTATCTTTGACTAGACGGACCTTTGTTGGCAAAGTAATGTCTCTGCTTTTTAATATGCCGTCTAGGTTGGTCATAGCTTTTCTTCCAAGGAGCAAGCGTCTTTTAATTTCATGGCTAGAGTCACCATCTGCAGTGATTTTGGTGCCCCCAAAAGTAAAGTCTGCCACTCTTTGCATTATTTCCCCGTCTATTTGCCATGAAGTGATGGGACCAGATGCCGTGATCTTAGTTTTTCTGAATGTTGAGTTTTAAGCCAACTTTTTCACTCTCCTCTTTCATTTTCGTCAAGAGGCTCTTTAGTTCTTTGCTTTCTACCATAAGGGTGGTATCATCCACATATTTGAGGTTATGGATATTTCTCCCAGCAATCTTGATTCCAGCTTGTGCTTCATCCAGCCCAGCATTTCTCACGATGTACTCTGCATATAAGTTAAATAAGCAGGGTGACAATATACAGCCTTGACATACTCCTTTCCTGATTTGGAACCAGTCTGTTGTCCCATGTCCAGTTCTAACTGTTGCTTCTTGACCTGCATACAGATTTCTCAGGAAAGCTTCTTTTACCAGCTGCCTTACCAAAGTACTTTGTGGTTTTTGGTAGTTTCCTGTTCATTCACTTATTTTATTCATGTTAAAGCGTACAATTCTGACTTGTACCAAAAATGATAAAATTTGGAATGAAGACTGACAGTTTCTTTGTGAGTTCTCTTTAGTCTTTGAGTTTATTGATTTCGAACTTTAACTCCCTATGTCATTGCTCTTAACCTGTGCCTTAATTTTCTTCCTTTCACCATTCTTGTCTCTATCTAATCTCATTTTATCCATCCTAGATTTTAGGGGTTCTTTAAAATATCTGATTAGTTGATGTTCTTATTTTCTGATATTGTAATTTTATTCCTTTAAACAACTTACAGTTTTTATAATTTCATAAGATTGAGGGTGAGAGAGAAGTAAATATCATTTACCATCTCAAAATACTTTAAATACTAACAAAAAATGTTATCATTAATAAAAGTCAGTATGCCTGGCTCTTGTTCTTCCGTAATTAAATATTTCTTGACTGGTCTGCACAGACTGAGGTTCTTTATATTACTTCAGTGTTTTCATCCTTGGAGAATCCCAGTCTTCCATGTTCTGCCTCTACATATCTTCATGAATGTCTGTAGTCCTTGTACTCTAGAATCCTGGTTGTTTTTTATATTTTTAATTTCTGGACTATAAGATACTGTATCCGTGTAAGGAGATGAGGTTCCAATCACTCTCTTCTCTTTGCCTCATTGGGTTTTAATCAATATGTTGGAGCCATATCAGGTTCAGAGTTATCAGGATCCCCTGTTAAAAAAAGATTAAGACATGAACCAGCTTGGAGACTTAACTACCTTCCCCCAAATGTAAACCTTTGCTCCCCACTTTGGATCGCAAAATAGACTCAAAATACGCATATCCAGCTAGCTGCACTGAAGTTTCCAGTCAGCCTTAAAAACTCATTTGCTAGTGGAATAGAGTCATGTTGAGATACGGGCTTCCGGGCTGATTGCTTTGAGGCTTAATCCATTTGTTAATTGTGGGCAGAAGTGAAGGAGAATTACTATGGTTTTTCAACGCTTGTCTCTTGACCCAGAGAGGGTAGAACCTTTCTTGTTTTAAAGATAAACTGTTTTTATTCACTCCAAACTTGATCTCTAGGAAGAAAACGGCAGCAGGAAAAGTTTTATAGAAGCTAGAACTAGAGCAGAGTAAATTTGCCCAGGCTCACCTCTTTTGATACTGTTCCTGCTGATAGTTTAAAATGACTCTTGCATTATATTTGTGGCCAATATTAATGGATATTGTGTTTCCAGAAGAAGTGGAGATCATCCTGCCTAACAAAATATATTTTGTTATTACTATGGCTTCTTTAAAATCATTACATATTTTGAAATCAGAGAAAGAATTGATGGCAGAATACAATCAATGAAAGAAATGAATGGGAAAATGAAATAAGTGGATTAATGAGTTCAGAAAAATGGGAGTGCAGATGTAAGACACTTTTATCTTTTTATTGGGGAAGGTGAGAACATTGTATAACTCCTTCCTAGCACTTGTACTTTTAAGTTTCCTTATTTCTGTGTTTAATATTTGTCTTCACCAATAAACTCTAAGTGAAGGCAAGGACTGAATTTCTTTATACTTTATACTCAGTACTTAGCACAGTGCTTTTAAATATAATCATTTTCCTTATTGGAGCTTAAAAACAGAAAAGTGAAGTTTTTTTTTTTTTCTTTCATCCTTGTCTGTTTTGACTGATAAAAAAAAAAAATACTTACTAATCATACACTGTAATCTAAACATGTTCCATGCCCGTGACTAGGATCACAGTCTAATCTACAAGAGGAAAAGGTACACAGAATTGAAATCTACTTCTCTAATTTTCTGGCATTTTCCCCCCCAATTGTATTTCTACTCATAGGTAATAAAATTGGGCTAGTTTTGTAAACATTGATGTCAAACTGGCTCTTCTTACCAAATATTTTAAGTCTCTTCCCCATGTGCTGAAACATTTTCTTTTAAACCTGATGGTTCTAATGGTTCCAAACAGTAATGTTAAGCTAGAATGTATGCTGTATGAGTATAAGGATTTTATTCCCTGTCAGTTCACTATGACTTCTCAGCACCTAATAGTACATAGTAGGTACTCAGAACATAAAAAAATGAATTATTTAAGTTCCATTTTTTTCTATATTAGAGATGATGCTCTCCAGAGCATTTTTGAACAAACTGCTTTTGCTGTATTTCAGCTGATTTCTTAAATAATTACTTTGGAATAAACTTTAGAAGAGGACTTTGCTGGTTGAAAGGATATAGGCAACTTACATGATTTCGTGGTTTTGTCTGTGAAATAATGCTGTCTGTGGCTCTTTTTTACACTTTAATTTTGTAAATTTCCTATAATAATTCTAAAAGAATCAAAAGAATTTTTTTTCTTTTAATTGCATTTCTTTTATTCAGGTAGCAGTTAGTGACCTTGTGCCTGGAATATAAGGGTTTTTGGTGGTGGTGGTGAAAGATGAGGATTGAAAGTTCTCTTGGGCAATGCAGTGAATGATTTGGTATGCTATGGTAAGGAACGTTATTTCATAGAAATGGAACTCCTATCAAATGTTAATAAGCAGAGTAGTGATATAATCAGAATGATAGGAAAGATAATACTGATAGTGTTGATGAAGGATTTGGTAGAGAAGAGACCAGAAGGGAGGGAGATCCTAGATATCTCACTCCCAACAGCCACATTATATTTAATCATTGATTTTTCAAAATTCTAAGTATTTCTTGAATTTCTTCCTCTCTTCCTTAGTTAGGTTATCAAATCTTTCACTTCCGCTACTGCTATAAACTCATGTTTTTCCTTGCCTCAGACCCAGACTCCACAGAGCTATTAAAGTGATGTAACGAATTATGAAGAGTTGTTCTGTATTATCTTCATTTTAAGGTTGTAGCTGATTAAGATGACATACAAGCTCTTGCATTACTTGGACCCTTCAGTTTCATTTCTAGCTATTCCCTGCTGGAAGAAACCCTTTGCTGAGAAAGACAACTGCTTATTATCCCTGATGATCTTCATCCCTTTCCCCCTCACAGACATCACTTGCTTCTGTGCCTTGCTCATGCTGTCCCCATTTCCCAAAATATTCCCCTCTTTAATCAGATCCTCTTGGTTCCCCTTTTCTGGGGTTTGCTGTGTAAGACTCATATGTCAGTCACCTCTTTCAAGAAACTTTAACATATATATTCACAAATTACATAGATCCCTCCCTTCTCCCCCATTTTGGGTTAGGAATCTCTTTTCTTTGCTTTTTATAGGACCTTGTTTTTACCTTTCTTTTCATGTTGTACTGTAATTATCTGTTTAGTGATGTTTCCCATACTGGAGATTTTTGAGAGCGAGGGCTCTTTTATTTATCTTTGTACTCTCAGCAGTTAGCATAATGTTTGACGTAGAGTAAGGTGGTCAAAAAGGAACCTATTATCATTTTTTCAGATGAAATGAGGGCTTGAACTTGGCCAGTGGAAGTGGGCAAGAAGGGTGGATAGGATAGACAGAATGTTAAAGGAATCACTTTATATGTCACTGATAAAGTTAGAAATCATGGATGATTGAGGTATGCAGTCTCTGAGTAAATGGGTTTAATGTGCAGGTTTTTGACTTGTTAAATTTGAGATATATGCTGAACATTTCAGAGAGATGACTAGTAGGCAACTAGAAGTATGGGTCTACCTATTAGGAGATAAGAATTTATGAGTCATCAGCATATAGATATTAATAGGATCATATATAGGTCAGGGAAGAGAGGAGATATTAAAAAAGGTGGAGTAGGGATCCTTGGAGAAAATCATTTAATAGGATATGAAAAAAAGAATAGGAAAATATATTGATCGTCCGCGATGTCCAGTAATGAAGAGAGGTTGAAACAGATGAGAGTTGAGGACAATATATTTTATTTGGAATTTAGAAGGACATTATTAATCTTTGAGAGAGTAATTTCAGTCCAATAGAGGGAAATAGCAAGTAGATTGAAATAGGTGATTATAAGAGGCTGAGAAACTGATGATGAATGAGTGGAGAAAGCAGGCATATAATATTCTTTAGAAATGTGCTTTATGGAAAGGGATGTGATATCACTTTCTTGAGGGGAAGATAGGATAGCAATAAAGTTTTTGTTTTATATTTGGTTTTGGATAGGAGATGGTCATGGGAATGTTGATCAGTTGGTGTTCAGGTGCCATAAGAAAGCAAGCTTGAAGTTCAGAAACAAATCTTTAATTAAACAAGGGAAAGAAGGAAAGAAAGGAGAGTCTGGCATTAAGATTTCAGATGATACTGTTATCCTTGCAGGTGATGGGGACACTTCTTCCTTGGTCTCAAAAGGAAAAGAAATAAGGAGAAGTAGAAATATAGAAATATTTAAAGGTGATATGAGGAAATGTGAAGGATCTATTTTCTATGAAGTCAAATATTAGGTTATTAGTTGCAGGGTAGGGTTTGGATAGTTCAGGGTTAGGATAGATGGTGATGGCAGGGTGACGTAGGTTATTTTAGAAGCTTGGTAAAGGACAAAGTGTTAATGGTGGGGCTGCAAATAGATTTAGGATGCTGTTGAGATGCAACTAAGGAACAAATAAAGCAATAACATAAATATTTAAGTAACTGCATATGTGTTGTTTTATATTTTTTCCATAAAAAGTACTGAAGGAAAGGACAGGGTACTGAAGAATTGTTTAAAGTTACTCATGAGGATTAAGTGAGGCATATAGGTAAGGACAATGATATTTGCTCTACAGTCCTAATGTTTGGAAGAATGGATGCAGGGCCTGGGGAGTGGGCTGTAGCAGACAGTAGTCTGGCTGTTAGTGGACTAAGAATAAGTCCTACTGGGTCATAGGCCAGTGTGATCTGGAGTCAATTCAGAGTATTTAATGCATGACTGATAATATTTGAGATTTTGTATGAAAAGGTGCCTTTCTCTGTCTCTCCCTTCCTCCCTCTCTCTCTCTTTATTCTTCCTCTCTCTATATATATCAATTAAAGTATATAAAATAAAAGCAACCACTAGGTTGTAGATAATTTACTCTTAAGACACAGTGAATTTTGTATAGAAAAGTAGTACTGACTAGTTTATGAGCTCTTGCTGCTTAGCTATTCATTCCTGATTAAAGTATCTTTGATGGCCTTACATACCCTTGTGGTATTTATCAACTAATAGATTTCAAAATTCAAAGACTGTCCTAAAGAGATCATTTTTTTCCTCTAAAGTATTTTGTCTTCTATCAGGAATTTGTCAGTAGATATTATATAGACCCAGTGGATAGGTTCATCTCTGGCACAGATGTCTGATAGGAATAGCACCTCTCTCAGTTATGCTTTTTCTTAAAAAAATATAACTATGAAAATACAAGCATAATTTATATAACTCCTACAAGAAATGCATAAATTATGGGAAATAATAAAGGAGCAAGATACAGTTGAAAATCAACAGCTCTACGAGTTAAGAACCTTCTTTCTACGACTCAGTTGTTGTCAGTGACTGCTTAACTTAACGCTGGGTTTTCCTTTTTGCTTTCAGGAAAACCTTTAACTTACGCCCTGGGTGTTGCCTGTCCACAGTTTCCTGGTGGCTCACCGCTTCTGCCTGCTCCAGCCTTGCTCCGGCAGCTTCAAGGCTTCTGGGCTTCAGAGCTTGTTGTGAAAGCTTGCTGCTTTGGCCTGCTACCCCTGCTTCAGGTGTCAAAAGCTTTTAATTAGCTTGCTTCCTCTAATTACCATAAGTAGGCCCTTATGTGTCTGCATAACCTAGTCCTAGAGTTTGAAAGGAGAATTATTTTTAGCCATTCATTCTTCCTTAAAAACTCTGTTCCCTGGCTCTATGGGGAGTAAAAGAAGTTTGAAGTTATGTTGCATGATTCACCTTTGAGAGCCTCTGTATATACAGGGCTAGTCTTCAGTCCATAGGAGTACTCTGGCATGGGCATACTGTATTTTTATAGCTAATGGCTGCTCTAAGTGGTCAATGCCCAGGCTATACCAATTTCTAAATATTTTGACTATCACTAGTAGATATATAAATTGCATCTCCATAGAGGGGATACCTCTAGCCAGTTTAGTTAACTCTTTGTAGTGTTTTTGGTTTGTTAAAGTGTCTTAATTTTTTATTAAATATTTTGAATACAAGCTGATCACTAACAGAACAGTTTATAAAAAACAAATACAGTTATTTCCATACATATTAACCACAATCACCATTAACATGGCAGCAGGAAGCAAGACTACAGGCGAGACGAATGGGACGATCTCCATAAAGACCTACAGAACTGCCTAGCACTCATAGCAGTAAATGACACCAGCTTTGTAATCACAGAGTGAGGACTGTAGAAACTACTTTAGCATGGTATAAGAATTGATTATGGCAGTATATGGATTGTGCCTAGCCCAGTGCCAGGCACAGAGTAAGCTTTCTATAATTGAGTTGTTTTTAATATTTTATTCTTATTAACAATGAATGATGGTAGACATTATACAGTAGAGAAAGAAGGAGATAATGACAGGAAACAGTAAGAGTGAACAGCAACCATAGGCAAAAAAGATAGTGAAAGCTAAGTTGCAAAGTTGACAGTTTAAAAGCCATACATATGATTAAGAGAGCAGCATGAGCTGGAATAATCTGCTACACACTTAATAAACCTTAAGATAGAGAATTGTATCTCTTGTCGTAATGCCTTGTCTTTATTTTAGTTTCAGTCTCAGTTTAGTAGTGTACTTGAAGCTTGAGCATACAGATGGTTTTCAGTAGTACCAAGTATATATGTTCATATAGACTACAAATCACTTGTTATTTATTCAGTAAATATTTATTGTGTACCTACTGATTCCCAAGCACTGGCACATACTAGTGAACAAATGAGAAAAAAATAATTTCTGCCCTCGTAGAGGTTATGTTCTAGTGAGTGAGGCACACAATAAGCAAAATAGGTAAATAGAATCTGCTGCTGCTGCTAAGTCGCTTCAGTCGTGTCTGACTCTGTGAGACCCCATGGACGGCAGCCCACCAGGCTCCGCCGTCCCTGGGATTCTCCAGGCAAGAACACTGAAGTGGGTTGCCATTTCCTTCTCCAGTGCATGAAAGTGAAAAGTGAAAGTGAAGTCGCTCAGTCATGTCCGACTCTTAGAGACCCCACGGACTGCAGCCTACCAGGCTCCTCCGTCTATGGAATTTTCCAGGCAAGAGTACTGGAGTGGGGTGCCATTGCCTTCTCCGAAATAGAATATATAATTTGTTAAATAATAAGAGCTAAGGGAAAAAAGAAGCAAAGAAATGGGATAGAAAGTGTGAAGGGCAGAATGACATTTTAGTGAGAGAGTGAGAGAGCAAACCGTCTAACTATGGCGGAGTGTGGGGAGGGGGAAGACTGTTTGAGACTTAAGTGCACAAACACCAAGTTGACTTTGAACAAGGTGATCAGTGTGTTTTGAGCAGAGTGAGCTAGGAGGAGAATAGTATGAGATCTGGGAGACTGGAAGACCAGGGTATGTTGGAATCCATAATACTTACAAGTTATAGTTAGAACTTTGAATTTTACATGGAGAGAGGAAACTTAAAGTTTTGGAGCAGAGTGTCACGATATGAGAGCTAGTTTAAACAGACCACTGTGGCTGCTGTTTTGAGAATACATTTTGGGGGATAAGAGCAGAAGTAAGAGAGGACAGTAAGAGAGAGTAGAAGTAAGAAGTAATAGAGGACAGTCCACGCGAGACTGGTGGATAGGAATGGGATGGGCCGGAGGAGGAGTGGTGAATTTTAGATATATTGAATGTAGATCTGTGGAACTGCATGGCAACTGCTTCTTGATTATTGAAATTGTTTAGTATAGTATGATCATTCTTAGTTATATGCTGTATCTATAAGTGATAATTCAGAACTCATGCATTTATACTTGTCACCTACTGATTTTTCTGTAGCGTTTGCTGTTTTTCTGATATCACAGTGCTTTTAATAAGACATCTCTGTATTTGGCGCTTTTAAAATTACATCTTTGTTCTGCATTAAATTTATAATTTTCCAGTTCATACTAAATGTACTTTACATTTTGATCAAATTAGATGAGAAAGGACATTTTAACATACTGCTCTTTTGTCTGTCAGTTAGCTGTGGTTCTTAAACGTCTAGAACCTAGAGTTTTAGGACAATCCCTTCTTCAGGTTTACAGAAATGAACATGAAAATGAGCTGTAGTGTTAAAGGAGAAAAGCATGATCAGTTTTATTGCTTCATCAACTTCATTATTCTTGTCTCATTATGTCATCAATTTGATAATTGAAGAATTGTTTCTGAATTTGACTTTTAAAAAATTGAAATGTAGTTGATTTACAATGTTGTGTTGGTTTCTGGTGTACAGCAAAGTGATGCACACACACATTTTTTTAAATATTCTTTTCCATTATGGTTTATGATTGGATATTAAATATAGTTCCCTGTGCAAACAACAGGACTTTGTTGTTTATCTATTTTATATGTAGTACTTTGTATCTGCTAATCCAAACTCCTGATTTGTCCCTCCCTCACCCTATTTCCCCTTTGGGAACCATAATTCTGTTTTCTGTGTTAACTGACCTATTTAATTTCACCACATCCCACTTCATTCCAGAGAAGATTTTAGGCAGCTCATGAAACTGTTGTAAGACAGTGTTGAGAATGTTTTTCACCCTGCAGCAGCTTGACATTCCTGATTAACACATAGATGTGAAGTGTGGGTCTAATTTTGGCCCTTATCAGCCACAATACAATATCTCAACAATTAGTGGTCATTTCATGTTCAGGATGAATTATGGTATTCTATACTAGCCCCTCCATGTTTCAAATTTTGTATGTCCTGTATAGAAAATATAGAAAGGAGGATAGAAATGATATCCCCTAGAAATAACTGATTTTTAAGGGTCTGATGCTTGTCTTTCTCAGAATACATATAGAAATGTATGGGTATATATTTTATGTGTATATATAGAAAATGTTATTTTAGTTTATAAAGTTTAATAGAATTCTTTTAAACAGTATATTGTGAACTTTCTCCTATTAATTAGTAATCTTTAACAACATATTCAATAATTTAAAACATTTTCTAATGTTTGTGATATATTCAGTCAGTTTTACCTTTCAAAATGTATTTATTTTCAATATTTCACTATTTCAATTATTTCACTATTTATTTCACATAAATATTGTAGCTTAGTTTTTATCTGTATGAATATTCCTTTGAGGATATTTCTAACTATATTTCTATATATATGTATGTGTCATGGATAAAATTTATAAAGTTGAGTGTTGAAGAGACCAAAGCTGCTTATTTCCCAGTTAAAGAAATTGAAGAAATTAGGATGTATAAGGTCTACCACATCATAGTGATAGAGCAAGCAACAGTTAAGGGACTGGGCTGTAAGGTGCTTAGTGCAGTACCTGGCATGTGATAATAGCTAGTGGTTATTGAGCACTTGTGCTGTGTGCTTAGTTGCTCAGTCTGACTCTTTGCGACCCCATGGACTGTAGCCCGCCAGGCTTCTCTGTCCATGGGGATTCTCTAGGCAAGAATACTGGAGTGGGTTGCTGTATTCTCCTCCAGGGGATCTTCCCAACCCAGGGATCAAACCCAGGTCTCCTGCATTACAGGTGGATTCTTTACTGTCTGAGCAACCAGGGAAGCCCAGGAGTACTGGAAGGGGTAGCCTATCCCTTCTCCAGAGGATCTTCCCAATCCAGGAATCGAACTGGGGTCTCCTGCTTTACAGGCAGATTCTTTACCAGCTGAGGTACAAGGAAGCCCCATTGAACACTTACCAAGTGCCAGACCCTGTTGTATGCACTTTATACTTGTGTATAACCTGAATCTGGCTGCACAGACTGTGTTATCACCACTACCCTGAACAGTAAGTGCTAGCTCAGTGTTTGAGTGTTCAATAAATGCTTGCTTATTTCTACTGCACATCTCTATAATCCAGAGTTGGTTTTGATTCCAGTAGTTTTTGGATTTTAGAAAGATAATTTAGTACATATATTCTGTATTGCACTCTTAATGGGGTTTTGAGCAGAATCTCATAAGCATTTGTTTCTGCAGTGAAGCGCATTTATTTTTATACTAAGTGAGATTAAAAAGAAAAAAAACTCCCCTCAAACTGTGATTAGCCTGATGTCAGTGTATGTTGCCAAATGAATTGTGAAAACCCTTTATCTTGCAGAATTGCAGGTAAAGGATTGTGGACCTGCATAAAACTCTTAGAAGAGTACTTGGCATTTAGTACACACTCAATATGTGTTGGTGGATTACTACTACACTGTTGGGTATCCTCAGGTACTTCTGTATTCATATGCATAGAAAATTGGTGAATCATACCGTGCTGGGAGGAGTTCTTATCACTCCATATGACCTGAAGAGGGCAAATCTAAGTGTTGGAGTCTTTCAGCAATTCTTCTCTAAATCAGAAGAGGAGAAGGCTTAAGTGATAGCCTTCCTTATCTCTTCCCTGTCCTCAGTGTAGGCATGTCTAGCTCTGTGCTCCTATCCTTCCATCCATTTGTGCAGTATATGATTTGAGTCTGCACAGTAGTGTAACTTGTGTTTTCAGTCTATCAGAGATCTTAGTGAAAAAAATCTTTTAAGTTTTTCTGTGCTCTCTATTACAGTACTCCCCTCCTCCTTTTTGGTGATCAGAACATTTAAGATCTACTTTCTTGGCAATTTCCAAGAATATAATATGATACTGTTAACTATCGTCAACATACTGTACATTAGATCTCCAGAACTTATCATATAACTGAAAAACTCACGCCCTTTGACCATCATCTCCCCTTTTCCCTCAACCCCCAGCCACTGGCACCCCCATTCTAGAATTAGAATTCTCGAAATAGGTCTCTCTGTTTATATGGGTTTACCTTTTCATATTTTTCCATATAAGTGAGAGTATACAGTTTTAGCGTTTCTGTTTCTGGCTTGTTTCACTGAGCATAATGCCCTCCAGGTTTATCCAGGTTGTCATAAAAGACAGATTTCCTTCTTTTCAATGGCTGAATAATATTCTATTTCTTTAACCATTCATTTGTCAGTGGGCATTTAGGTTGTTTCTATATCTTGTACAGCCCCTTTTCTTTAAACGGGAACCCATTAAGAGATCTGTAACTGATGCAGAAATGGTGGCTCCCTAACTGATTCATCATTCTGCAGATATGACCAGATATGACTAAAGACTGAAGTGATCGCACTTGAAATTGAGATAGTTTTTCTTCCTTCCCACCATTTTATTAATAATTGATAAGAAACTGTAGTCACAGTCGTTAGTATAACCATTTATGACATTTCAGTTCAGTTCAGTTCAGTTCAGTTCAGTCGTTCAGTCATGTCCGACTCTTTGCCATCCCATGGACTGCAGCATGCCAGGCCTCCCTGTCCATCAACTCCCTGAGTTTACTCAAACTCATATCCATTGTTTATGACATTTACCAAGCTATATTCTAGTTCAGATAACATTATAGTATTATATACTGATTTCCATTATACATGGTCATATTATTGTTATTGTACTCTGATCCAAAAATGAATTTATTAAATGACCCTGATATGTACATTTACTATTAGGGTTTTTAAAAGTTTGGCACTTGAGTTTAAACCTCAAATTTAAAAAAATTCTCCTTGGAAATATCCCTTTAAACTGTTTGAAGATACGCTGTACATAGTTTGTTTTCTGTTTCTTCATATTAGAGTAGTATTTGTGTTCCCTTTCCAGCCTCCAACAGCTGATAACAGCGTTTGTCTTCTCTTCTGTAGTTCATCATCTGCTGTGTAGCATGCTCAGAGAGCTGCAAAGGCCCTTTCACATTATCTAGTCAAACTGAGGGAGAGAAGTAGAAACAGAAGTGTCATCACTTTGTTGAGAGTGGGAAAAAGAGGGGGATTTATATTTGACAGTTTTTGGATCCACAACTAAAATACAAGATGCAGAAGTGTCTGTGTTTTTTTTTTTTGTTGTTGGGAAGGAATGTGTGAAGTGTACGATTTGTAGAGATATCAGCCTTAATTGATCTTTAGGGGTTGTGTGTGTTGTGGGGCGGGGGGGGGGGGTTTGGTTTAGTGTGCAAGACTATGTGGCATGAAAACTAATATCATTTTCAGTTTATGTCATACTGTTTGATCCCCATGAAATGTATTTGTTTTGGCAGCTGGCTTTACCTGTAACATTGTGTTGGAATTTGGCATGCAGTGTTTAATGTTCGTTAGTTGCTAAGTGGTGTCCGATTCTTTGTGACCCCATACACTGTAACCCGCCATGCTCCTCTAGCTATGGGATTTCCCAGGCAAGAATACTGGAGTGGGTTGTCATTTCTTTCTTCAGGGGATCTTCCCAACCCAGGGATTGAACCCATGTCTCCTGCTTGGCAGGCGGATTCTTTACCACTGAGCCATCTGGGAAGCCCGCAGTGTTTACTAAGCTTTAGTTATTTCCTATGGTACATTTTGGTCAATTTTTTAGAGAGTAGATACTGAGTTTAAATTCCAGGGAAGAAAACTCAAAAAGGAGAATATAATATATAATCACCAACTGATACCACGTTCAGAAAACAAAGTTGTTTGGCTCATGTTCACTAATGTAACTTTTTCAACTGACAGTATTATTTGATTTAGGATCTTAGAGTTTGAACTGCATGGAAATCATTGATAATTTTGGTATTTATTTTTTTTACAGAGAGGAAAAAGGAAAATGGATGACTGAAAAAAGTATTATTTGTTGTATTTTAAAAGTTGTATTTCCTTTTCTAGGTTGCTGTAGTGAAACTAAAAAATGCAGATAAAGTATTTGCCATGAAAATATTGAATAAATGGGAAATGCTGAAAAGAGCTGAGGTAAGATTCTAATTATTAGAATATTTAAATATCTTAGAAATATTTTTAGAGAAAAATAAAATTATAGAGAGCCAATAGATCTTTAAGTATTATTTAGTAACCTTTTATCTATGATGGCATCAGTTTTTCAGGCCTGAAACAAATTTAGGAATTCATAGTTGTGATATAGTTGTTATAAATGTTGCATTAGTGATGATATTTTAATGTTGTCTGAAAACCAAATGGAAACTCCTGTAATGTCGGGTTTGACCCTTATGTTAAAAGGATGTATGGCAACCAGTTTCTTTTATAGGAAGAAATTTTGTAGTGATTGATATCCAATTTGATGTAACTTGTTTATATTATTTTGTATTTATCTCTATTCTGCTCTAAGCAAAAACCAGCAGGAATTTTGAATATGGCCTATAAGAATTCTATTTATTGCTGATAAATATAATTAACTGACTATGCAGTTAAATTCATGTTGCTGCTGCTGCTGCTAAGTCACTATGTTCTATATAGAGAATGAGAGTAAAATCTTCTGTTGTAAGAATTGTCAGCATTTTTATCTTGGTACTAAATTTGAGGGAAAGACTGACTGGAGTGATGTTGAAAATGTCTAATAGCTGGTATGGTATGGTCAAAACTGACATTATATGTAAATTCTGGGGAGGGGTTCTAGAGGTCTCCTGTTGTGCTGGGTTATAGTGAGTTCCTGGATGAGGTAGGGCATTCAGGGGCCTCAGGGATGCAGAACTTACCAGTGTGGAAGTATTTAAATATTTTAACTTGCAGAAGGATTATACTGCTGAATAGGTGAGTATTAGCCCTGGAGGTTAGTAAGATACATAAGAGAATAATGAGAAATTAGCCCTTAGAAATCTTTATATATCAGTACTTGTAGCAACCTAAAAAACAATAAACACATAGGGGAAAGCAAAAATGGTTCCCACGATGATAGATACATACCATGGGAGTGAAAGTGCGTGCGTACTCAGCTTCTCATCATATCTGACTCTTTGTGACCCCGTGGACTGTAGCCCGCCAGGCTCCTCTGTCCATGCGATTTCCCAGCCAAGAATACTGGAGCGGGATTCTGAATCCAGGGATCAAACCTGTATCTTCCGCATTGGTAGGTGGATTCTTCACCACTGAGCCACCAAGGAAGCCCAGTAGTGAAAGCAAATACTTCAGTATTTCTTTCTTTTAGAAAAAATGGAAAATATAACAAAATTCAGAAAAGAAAATAATAATCCCTTGTATTCCATCACTTAGGATTAATAACATTTTGGGCATGTTTTGCTTTCAGTCTTTTTCCTTTTTTTTTTGTCTACTGAAAAAGCTGCACAAGTGAAATACAGATAAATTCTTTGTAATGTCACATTACAGATAAAGCTAAAGTACTCATTGACTATACCCCACCCAAATCCAGCCCCTCTCTGCCTCCCAGAGGTAATTACAGGGAGTTAATAAAATCCTGTTTAAAAAAGTATCTGGAAAGTTTCATGTCATATCTCTGACATATGTGCCAGTGCCTATTATATTCAATAACTTCAGTATTTACTTTTGCATTTCCCCTTACTGTCACTGGTCAGATTGAGTTCAGTATGCAGTCTATTTATTAGGGAGTGCTTTTGAAATTGGCCTTGATCGAAGGGAAAGGAGGTGAAACATGATTTATCAGGGAGACATCAGGCTGTCCCAGCAGCCTCTGTCGATCCAGCAGGGAAGTGGGGAGCAGAAATGGTCCGTCAGAGTTGTCCTGCCTTAGACCAAATGATTGACCTCTTTGCACTTGCCTTAGTCAGTCATTGGATACGGGCTGCCTCCAGAAGGACATGGATGTGGACTAGTAGGCTTTTGGTAGCTGAGACAAAGCCAGGAGGGGCTGATGGCATTGCCGACAGTTGGAGCAATTAAGTCTTGTTATTAAAAAATAGTAAATAATTATGTTCTTAATTGTTTTTCAGAATTCATAATTGTAGTGGGTTAGTGTTCCAGGGTTAGAACTTTTAAAAGATTGAATTAAACTTTGTACTTACTTTTTATGATGTTGGCTGTTGGGGAAGAATTTTGAAAAGAAAGAGTAACTGCTTTAGCTTTACTGATTGACTGGAGGAAGTGGCAAAATTGAGGATAAAACAGGAGTAATTGAAAATTAAATATGATTTTGTTGAATTAAAAAATCATTCATATAGTCTGTTTCTGGGGCAAAATGGAATAGACATGCTTCTTTTAATCTCTCCCATTAAATACAGTTAAAGACCATGGATGTTATGTATAAAACAAATATATGAAGACTCTGAAAGGCAGAAAGAATGAGGACCAGCTAGGGGCCATGGAACCCAAGGAACATCACTCATTCTGTGAAGTCTGTATTATTCTGAAGGAACAACCAGATAAGGACCATACAAAAAAAGTTAAAGATCAATATGCCTCATGAACATAGATACCAATACCTTAGCAAAATACTAGTAAATAGAATTTGGCAATATATAAAGTGAATTATACACTGTGAGCAAGTGTGATTTGTTTAAGGGATACAAGGCTGGTTCATTATTTGAAAAGAACTTGACTCAAACTACTTGAAACTTTCATTTTTTTAGGAGGAATTTCTCCATTGAAACTTTTAAAAGGAATTCATTTTAAAGCAAAATGGAATTATATTTTTATACTTGAATTGTCAAATCCTTCTTTAAAAAAATTAAGAAGAAACTTATTTTGATCATTACTTACCCGGTTTTAGAAAACTGGTCCTACCAGTGATGCTTAATAAATTACAAGTGAACAGCAAAATTTCTTTTTTTAGTCTGTATATTGTTGATACTTTAAAACAATTTTCAGAGATTTACCTCCAGTCTGTTTGTCGTATTTATTTCTGTTTTCGTTATGTAACAAATATATAGTTAGTGCAACACATATTATTTGAAGGTACTAGGAAACTTGTCTCTTTCTGTACCTGGCAGATAAATAATTAGTAAATAATCTTGTAGTTAGTTACAAGAGCTTCCCTTGTGGCTCAGCTGGTAAAGAATCTGCCTGCAATGCAGGAGACCTGGATTTGATCCCTGGTTAGGAAGATCTCCTGAAGAAGGGAAAGGCTACCCACTCCAGTATACCGGCCTGGAGAAAGCCATGGGGTCCCAAAGAGTTGGACATGACTGAGAGACTTTCACTTACAGTTACAAAGATTAATATATCTATAGGTTCATCATTTACAAACTTTGTTAGTATGTCAACAATGTCTTAAGTTAACTTCCCCCAATCAATTCTATAAATTTTACTTTCTCTTCAAATGTATTGAACTCTTAAGGATTTCACTCACATGCAAGATGTGTTACTCATTTCATTGGAAGATGCAAAATCGTTTACGGAAGTGCTCTCTGACTCAAGGGTCAAACCTTTCTGAGGCTCAGTTGTCTCTGTACCATATAGTGGAGGAATAATATATCTCAGTTTAACCGGGATAGTACTGGTTTATGCCTCTTATCTTACTATTTTTGTTATTGTTGTTAGCCCTGTTTTATTATTTTTATAATTGACATGCCAATAGTAGTAGTTAACAGTAGCAGCAGTAGTAACAGTAGTAATGAATTCAGTTCATTAGACTGGGATTTCCTCTCCTTCCCGACCTGTTACCTGTAATAAAAAAAGAAAATGCAAGCACTGTAGAAAATAAGTAAAAAGGCAAAAGATTTTTCTTCTCCCTCAGATAACCAGTCTTTCTGTTCAAAGTAAATCATTAGTAAGAGTTTAGAGTCTTATTTATCCTTTTTTCTCTTAGATAAATATATATTTATCTAAATATATATTTATTTTATACTATTCATGTTGTATAATGTTCTTTCTGTTGTGAGTTACCTTGGGAAAGACCATTCTCAGTGAACATTAAGGTGATTTAGAGGTAGTTCCAAACAGGGCTAAACTTCTATGCAGAAGCACACTTTTTTTTTTTTCCCCTGGCAGTGGACAAAATTTTGAACATATTCGTAGAATTGTCCTTGTTGATATTTTTGAGTAAAATAGATGGTGAATTTATGAGGGTTTACTGAATTGAAAATATAAACACATGGGATATGAATATTTATCATGGGGGTTTTGGGGTTTGTTAGTGCTGGGCCCTCTGTAGGCCCTTTCAGTTTTGAAATACATGCTGTTCAGTTCTAGGAAATTTTCTCGTATTACTTCTTTGGTAATTTCCTTTCTTCTGTTTCTTTTGCTCTCTCTTTCTGAAACTTTTATTTGGATATTCCCTTAATGGACCAGTTAGCGAATTTCTCCTTATTTCTTTACTAGTGAGGTTGTGTTGGCTTTTGCTGTAATACTTCAATTGGGTGTTTTATTTCTTCAGCCACCCTTTTAGTATTCAGTAGACTGAGCGACTTAACTTTTCACTTTCATGCATTGGAGAAGGAAATGGCAGCCCACTCCAGTGTTCTTGCCTGGAGAATCCCAGGGATGGGCTGCCGTCTATAGGGTCTCACAGAGTCGGACACGACTGAAGCGACTTAGCAGCAGCAGCAGCACCTCCCTTTGATCTTTTTTTTTCATGTTCCTTTTTAGTGAGCTTATGCCTCTGGACTATAAACTTAAAGAATTTCTCAGTTTTTTTCCTCCCTCTTTAGGTAAGACAGGATGCTCCAGCTGACTGGTGTTAGGTGTTCTCCTTTCTACCAGTCAAAAGGTCAATTAGGCTCTGATCGTACTCCAGCAGATTTGGATCTGGTTAATTAGTTCCTCCTAAGGGCAGGCCTTGTTAAGAACTGAGTGCTGCGGCAAGTTTCAAAATGGTTTCCTTGCCTCTCTTCCTACTGGAAGATCCAGGAGATTTTTCTCCTTTACTTACTGTTATCGTGTGATTGAGCTCCTTGAGGTGAGACTGAAAAATTGTGTAATTCTCCCTGACTGGGTCCCCTGCAGTTTTGAACTCCCAGAGTTGTCCAGACTCTAGAAATCATTCCCAGTTGAGTTTGTCTTACTCCCAGCAGCAGCATTTCTGGTTTCTGCAGCTCTTTCTGCGCTGGCATCTCTGGTCTGGCAAGCTGCAATATGTTCCCTTTTTGTATGTCTTGTTTCATGGTTGCAATGTTTTCTTATCTCTAAAATATATATTTGTGTGTCTCTATATATTTATGTATATACATCCTTCTTGCCTTGTCTCTGTTTCCTCCATTTCATTCTTTTTCTGTTTGGGACTATTATTCACATTGATTGCTATCATGAAATGTCGAAAATTATTTCTAACTGTTGGCTTATGATTTTAATTGAATTTTGCAGTCCTTAAACACTGCACCCCTCCATCTCTCATTTATTTAGTTACTTAATCTCACTATTATTTTAGAGTTTTCTCTGTAGAGGCCTTGCATATCTTTTACTGAGTTTACTCTGAGATAAGTTGGTGTTTTTAATTTGCTTTTGGAAATGGTATTATTTATTTATATTTTTTTGAAAATGATAACTATTTTAAAAGATTTTCTAATTGTTGCAATTATATAGGAATATAAATTATGTATGTTGAACTTTTACATTCTGTTAATTTATCTGTTTTCTTTTGTGATTTCTTTCTATGCATCCATGTTGTCCGCTCTTTGCGTGTCCGACTCTTTGCGACCCCATGAACTGCAGCACGCCAGGCCATCCTGTCCAATACCAACTCCTGAAGTTTACCCAAACTCATGTCCACTGAGTCGGTGATGCCATCCAACCATCTCATCCTCTCTCGTCCCCTTCTCCTCCTGCCCTCAATCTTTCCCAGCATCAGGGTCTTTTCAAATGAGTCAGCTCTTTGCGTCAGGTAGCCAAAGTATTGGAGTTACAGCTTCGCTCTCCTTAGTAATCTTTATATACCTTTTATTTCTTCTTAACTAATTTCACTTGTGAGGAAAACAATGGAGTGGGAAAACCAGACTTTCATCTTATAAATAAGAGTTTCTTATTTATCCTTAATAGAAAATTTTACTATATTGAAAAGTGAAAGTGAAGTTGCTCGGTCTTGTCTGACTCTTTGCAACCCCATGGACTGTAGCCTACCGAGCTCTTCCATCCATGGGGTTTTCCAGGCAAGAATACTGGCGTGGCTTGCCACTTCCTCCTCCAGAGGATCTTTCTGACCCAGGAATCTAACCTGCATCTCCTGCATGGCAGGTGAATTCTTCACCTGATGAGTCACTGGGGAAGCCTAAGTGCATGAGAGTGTAGATGAAATAAGATTGAAAAATAACTGTTGAAATTGGTTGAGGGGTACATTGAGAGCAGGGGATTACTTTATTTTGTATGTGTTTAAAGTTTTATAGTTTACGTTTTATGTTGAAAATTTTTTTTCACTGTATAGTTTAGCATGGATCAGAATCTACTAAAGTTAATTCTGTTAACAGGAGTTTTATTTAGAGTTAGCAATAAGTCACATTTCCATATTTTAGCTGGAAATATCTTTAAATTTTCAGCTCTTCTGGTGAGATAAGTCAGGAGAAAGGAGTCTCCTAGACTTGATAAACTTCATTACTTCTTTAAAATGTTAGCAGCAAACCATAACCTCAGGTCAGTTAAAGTCTAAGACAGAATTTAGTAGTGAGTAAGTCAAATGATACTATTTTCCCCCTAAAGTGAACAGAAGCATAATTATGGTAGATTTTAATAATTGAATTTATGAGTAAATTGCCCATTCATTTGGTTTAAGTTTTGTTTTTAAGATTTTCCTTGGTGATGCTATTTAATTAGTGGCTTTAGAAATTCTGTTGCATCAGACAGAAAAAGAGACACAGATATAAAGAACAGACCTGGACTCTGTGGGAGAAGGCAAGAGTGGGATGATTTGAGGGTCTAGTACTGAAACATGTACATTACCATATGTAAAATAGATGACGAGTGCAAGTTCGATGCATGAAGCAGGGCACTCAAAGCCGGTGCTCTGGGAGAACCCAGAGGGATGGGGTGGGGAGGGCACTGGAAGGGGGCATTCAGGATCGGGGGACAACATGTACACCCATGGCTGATTCATGTTGCTGTATAGCAAAAACCACCACAATATTGTAAAGTAATTAGCCTCCAATTAAAATAAATTAATTAATTAAAAAAATTCTATTGCATCAAATAAAATTTATGGAAATACATGAAAAAAAATTAGGGCACTTACTTAGGTTAAATAATGTGAGTTGTTTTGTATATCATGACTAGTGAATTTATCTTGTGGGAAATAAATTACTAGGTACCTACTATGTGTAGGACACTGCATGATGATTTTTAAATGTGTATGAAATGTGGTATAGCCATTGAGAAAAATTAGGTAGCCTTCTAGTACAGGTATGGAAGGCTGTTCAGATATGTTGTTACTTGAAAAAAGGATTTATAGAGCACTGTGATCTCATTTGTGTAAACAAAGAAAAGTTAGGGCAGATGGGATACCACATGAATATAGGATGTGTGTGTCTATGTGCGTGTGTCTGTATGTGTGTATGTACAAAGAAATTTTCTGAAAAGAAATTCAACTGAGTTATTGGTGTTAATCATTGGCTGTAACAAGGGGACAATGAATCTGTGAGGGAAAAGTTTTGGTTTCTACTTTACCTTTTAGTTCTTTTTGAAACTTTCTGGCATAGTGGTTTTTTAATTAAAATTTTAAAAATATATTGTAGACTTGTATCATACAAAGTTGTTTTTTATTTTTAGTAACATATTTCTAAAATTCTCCAGGCTGTATCTTTATAATAATGGAAGTATATCCTGAGAATAAATTAAAACTTTTATAAATCTGAAAAAGATAATCCTTTAGAGAAAATGGGCAAAGGGAGTTTTTCAAAGAGAAAACTCAGATATCCAATAAGCATAGGTAAAATTATTTATTTGTACCTGTAATTAAGAATATGCTAATTAAAAGAATGATTCGATATTATTTCATACCCATCTTATTGAAACATGCTTAAAAGTCTTATTGAAACATGCTTAAAAGTGCCAAGTAGAATTCAGGATGTTGTGGAAAATGGGTGATTTCATACACTGGGGTAAAGGTAGAAATTGGTATGGCACTTAAGAAAGAAACTAGGTTGTGTCTGATAAAGTTGAAAACGCTTAAGTCTAGCATTTCTGTTTCCAAGTGTATACCCTAGAGAAACTCTTGTACATTTGTACAAATATATTTATTGCGATATTGAAATGATGCAAAAATGGGAATAGCCTATGTTTTCATAATGGGGGATGTTACATGAGGCACTTCTGCTATGATCATAGAATGGAATACTATAGCAATTAAAAATTAAACAGCCATTATTGATTAAAAAGTAATCACATTGCAAAGGGATAGATACAGTTACACTATTCACAGAAATTTTCAAGACACAAAGCATTTCTATTGTTTTTGGACACATACATGTGTAATAAAGCATGTGATGGGAGGAATATATGCTAACTTCAGATTATTCATTTTTCTTAGAGGAAGAACTGCTGGTACTTCTCTAGAAATAGGAAGGCTACAACTTCTATTTTCTTAAAAGCAAATAGGTTAGGAGTAAACGTGACATTGTTGACATTTATGTTATCTAAGTGGTAGATTGAACCATGATTGTTAAATACTTCTGTGTACTTTTCTGATTTTTTGAACTGTGACAGTAATTTTAAATATAAAATACTTGTAAGTTTACTATTCAGTTGTTCAGCTTTTGAGGATTCTTTGAAACTTATTGGAAAGTCATATAATGTTGGAAATAACATTATATGACTTTATTGTTACTATAAGTCATATAATAATGTTGGAAAGTCATACCTATAATGTATTCCTTTTTCAGAACAGAAAATATAATAAATATTTGAGTAGTTGTTTGCATAATATATTTCCTAGTTTTACATAAAGTATTCTTTATCTAAAAATTTATTTTTTTTCCTTTTCAGACAGCATGTTTTCGTGAAGAAAGGGATGTGTTAGTGAATGGAGACAATAAATGGATTACAACTTTACATTATGCTTTCCAGGATGACAATAACTTAGTAAGAATCATTGTTATATGTTTCTGTATATTTATTACCTTTTTATTGGCAAAATTTAGCATTATTTTCTGTGAAGCATTGTTTAAATGTCAATGTTCTTTAGAAAACCACTGTATTTCAGAGAGTATAAGTTTGATATATGATTTGTTTCCCTGGGTAATTTAATACCTTTAAATTGGAATTTTTAATGTTGTTTAGTAAGTAAGTCAAATCCAAACATTTAAATTCTGTAAAAGATGGTCAGGATTTTTTCCCCAGGATTCTGTCAATGTATTTTATTTCTACTGTAATAGTATTCTATTAACTATTTAGAATTTCACATATTTTTCAAAGTTGTCATGTGCTGCTTTAAGGAGAGCCATATTTTAAATGTAGGCTTTGTTTAATTTTATATTAACATCATGGACCACTAGACAAAAGAAGCTGGGGAAGAGCTTGGAGGAAAATCAAACTATTAGAAACACTGCCAGATGAAGATTGAAGAGATGAACAAGTGAATAGGAAAATAAGACAGAATCTACCACAGTTGAACATAAGATTCCTGGGCTATTGCTCAGGGGTCTTCATTTTCTGACCCCAATTTTTATTTCAAGGTTTATTTTTTAGCATGCATATGCTTAGTGACTGTTTTGTGCCAGCCACTATATATGTACTGGTATATAAAAATTAATAAGACATTTTTCATTTGATAAACGTTTATTGAACATGTCCTGTGTGCTTGGCACTGTTCTTCAGATTCTAGCAATTTGGTAGTAAATAATTTTGGTAGTAAATCTTATTCTTACATTCTTGTGAGGGAAGCCAGATAAGAAATTCACAGTCAATTAAATAATATTTTCACATAGATTCTTATAAAGAAAAATATAACATCTATTCAAAGATATAAAGTCAATAAGGGCTCTTCTGAGACAAGTGTAAGTTGGCTAAACCAAGAAGGGAGAAGAGGCAGAGAGGGGCTGGTAAACATGGACATCTGAAGCCACCTGTTATGTTCCTCTTGATGAGGATAAAGAGGCTTTGGTGATGAGAGAGGAGAGATATATGAGTCACACTGTGTAGCACTTTATACATTGTGGTATGTAAATTAGACTTTAACAGCCATGAGTTTCAAAGGCAAAATTTTTTTAAATCATAGAACTCATGTGTGTGATTTTTAAAATGACATTCTATCTGAAAGCCAGCTTAGTTGGTAAAGAATCCGCCTGCAATGCAGGAGACCCGGGTTCAATCCCTGGGTTGGGAAGATCCCCTGGAGAAGAGAACAGCTACCCATTCCTGTATTCTGGCCTGGAGAATTGTATAGTCCATGGGGCCGCAACATGGCAGCGTGGCTCCGACTTTCACTTTCCTATCTGAAAGCCTAGACAGTGAAGGCCATAGAAATGCAGCTGAACTGATTGATATCTTAGCTTTCCTCCTCCTACTTTCTGTCGTGCTTTTCCAGGGTTCTTTCTTGGAGCAAAACTGCTGTTTTAGGACTTTTAGAAGGGTTTGTGGCAGGAAAGGATGGGGTTGTCAGAGGAATGAGAGGGAGGCTAATAGGGTTATGATAAGGAGGGGAGAGATAGATAAATTGAGGCTTCCTGAGTGTAGGCCATGCAGAAGAGTTCAAATTTTATTCTAACTTCAAGGAGGATTTTAAGGACAGTGTGATAATCAGTTTTGTATTTTATACAGAACATCTTAGCAGCAGTGTGAAGGATGGATTTCAGAGGGCAAGACTAGAGCAGAGAAGGCAATGGCACCCCACTCCAGTACTCTTTCTTGGAAAATCCCATGGAAGGAGGAGCCTGGTAGGCTGCACTCCGTGGGGTCGCTAAGAGTCGGACACGACTGAGCGACTTCACTTTCACTTTTCACTTTCATGTATTGGAGAAGGAAATGGCAACCCACTCCAGTGTTCTTGCCTGGAGAATCCCAGGGACGGGGGAGCCTGGTGGGCTGTCATCTCTGGGGTCGCACAGAGTCAGACGTGACTGAAGCGACTTAGCAGCAGCAGACTAGAGAGACAAGTTAGGAGACAATATTCAGGTGACAGATAATGAGAATTTGAATAAAGCTGATGGAGGGGATGGATTTAGGTACTATTTAGGAAATAAAATAATTAGAACTTGTGTTAGAGTGAATGTCAGTGGCAGAGAGAGAAATCAAAATGATTCCCAGTTTTCTGGTGTCTGACTTACAGGGTTCTGTACTCGGTAGTTGATTCCAGAGTTGGGGAATATAGGAAGGAAGAGAAAATTTAGAGTAGATGGGAAAATGGTTAGTTTAATTTGGTATATGTTGGGTTTGAATTATAGTGTGATCTATTTAATGGGTTATAGATATTAGTCTGGTGTTTCTAAGAGTAAATAGCACCATTTATTTTGGAGTTATTATCTTATAGACCAGGTTTTGGTAAGCTCTTATCGGTGGTTTAAGTCTGGACCACCACCTATTTTCACACAGCCTGCAAGCTAAGAATTATTTTACACTTTTATTTAAACAGTTGAAAGAAAATCAAAAGAAGAGTGAATCTTTTAAAGTTCAGATTTCACTGTCTGTAGTTTTACTGACATAGCCATGCCATTGATTTGCACGCTACCTGTGGCTGCTTTTGTGCCTCAGTGGCAAAGTTGACTAGTTGTGATGGAGACTGGCACTGTGACAGAGGGTAACACTATATGTGCTACTCATTGCTTTGCACTGCTGTGCTCAGCAGACTATAAATTGCAGTGACATTTCAAGTGCTGTATATATGTGTATATATACATATACACATATATATATATCTCGCTATACCATGGCATTTTTTATTTAAATTAATAGCACATATGCCTCATGTCAAAATAAGAAAGGTAGATTTTTCAAATATCATGCTTTTCAGGCACAGAAGATTGTGGATTATTTTATTAATAAATTACAGCATGGTGTTCATCACACCACTGTGCTTCACTTGTCCTAATAGAATATGGTGAATGTCTACATGGCTGAACTGAGCCCTCATCACAACATTCCTAACTCACAGGAAAGCAGCGGTCAGAAAAGTTAGAAAATGTAACCCAGTATCTTACCATAGCAGAATCTCTTCACAAAATAAAAAATGAAGAGTGAGGCTGCAACTATAGCACCTGAGTGTCTCATTTATTAATCAGGCAAGGAAAGCCAGTGACCAATATTGAGTTAATGAAATCATGCACGACTGCAGCAGCCAAAGAAAGGTGTCCACAGAAAATAAACTCGTCTAAGACTTAAGGAGAACAGTTACTCAAAGAATTGAGGACATTGGAAGGAGCATCAGTGGTGGATTATAAAAGCAGAAAGAGATAATCATTTCCTATCACATTGAGCGGTTTTCTTTGACTCTTGAGTGGAAAGATGTTGCTGATTCTGCTCAATCCTTGTTATTTGAGCAATCAGTGTTTGAGTTTGAAGTATCTGAGGAATTAGCCTCTCTGAACATTTTGTGGAATCATTATTGTCATATTATTAGGTTGGTGCAAATGTAATTGCAGTTTCTGACAATGAATTTTAAATCATTATAACTAGGCTCGAATATATCTTTATTAATCAAAATAGGAACCATTACAATCAACACATTTTTGCCAATGAGAAATAAGTTTATTCCTGTAGTGTAAAAATCCATGCTTTGGGATTTGATGAACTCTTGGAAAGTATTTTCTACATCCTGCTGGTTGTGGAAGCATTTTCCCTGCAGTAAGTTGTCTAGATACTTGAAGAAGTATCTAGTATGGTAGTCGGTTGGCAAGAGGGCAGGTGGATATGGCATATGAGGCAAAACTTCGTAGCCTAATTCCTTCAACTTTGGAAGCATTGGTTGTGCAATCGGGCATTATCATGGAGAATTGGGCCCTTTCTGTTGACCAGTGCTAGCCGCAGGCATTGTGGTTTTTAATGTATGTCATCGATTTGCTGAGCCTGTTTCTCAGATGTAGTGATTTTGCTGGAATTCGGAAAGGTATAGTAGATCAGACGTGCAACAGACCACCAAACAGTGACCATGTCCTTTTATTTGGTGCAAGTTTGGCTTTGGGAAGGGCTTTGGAGGAACTTCTCGGTCCAGCCACTGAGCTGGTCATCACCAGCTGTCGTATAAAATCCACTTTTTGTCACAGATCACAATTCGATGGAGAAATAGTTCACTGTTGAGTAAAACAAAAGATGATGACACTTCAGAGCAATGATTTTTTTTTATTTTTTGGTCAGCTTGTAAGGCTTCCACTTATTGAGCCTTTTCACCTTTCCAATTTGCTTCAAATGCCAACTGACTGTAGAATGGCTTTGAAGATTGAATGCCAATATTGAATTCTTGGACCACTTCTCGAGTGCTTGTAAGAGGATCAGCTTCTGTAACGGCTTCTGTCGTGGACGTTGTAAACTTTCAGTGCATGGCCACTGTGCTCCTCAGCCTCAAGGCTCTTGTCTGCTTTGCAAACCTTCTTGCACCACCGCTGTGCCATCTTTAGCAGTTCCTGGACCAGATGCATTGTTGGTGTTGTGAGTTGTCTCTGCTGCTTTATGAGCCATTTTGAACTGAAGAAAACTGCTTGAGTTTACTTATTGGTCTAACATCATTTCCCTAGTCTAAAATAAATACAAAGTAGATAGCAAGTAATAAGTCAGTAGCAAAAAACAAACCATAAAACGAGAAATGTGCATTAAAATGATACATAACATAACCACATTTATTTAAGAATATATTCCAGTATCAAAGTCAAATTTCAATAATGCAAAAACTGCAGTTACTTTTGCACCAACCTAGTATTTTCAAAGAATTTGAGAAAATATTGTTTTGATACAACCTGAATTGTAATCTGCTAAAATGTGTCAATGGAGTGTGGTAAAACAGGAAAAGGCTTATTTGGACAGATTTATAAATTATGTGAAAATAATAGGTGCTTGAAGCCTGTGGATGTTCATTTTTGTGTTAATCAGTGGCAGCTTGCTGCAAGTATTTGAATCTATCATGTATTGAACCAGTAGTATCAAAGTTGTGTTTCATTCAGTTTTTTGGAAACAACTATAATCATTTCTATGGATTTTTTTTTTTTGTCAAATCAAAAGCCAGACATTCTTGCTATGCCATACACCCATTCACTGATTTTACAGTGGCAACGTTTTATTACAGTATTTTGAACAAAGGGTTGGCTGAAATATTTCTGAATCCAAAACCACACCTTCAACCATTATTGTAAAGTATTGAATAGGCTTGGATATTAGCTTTTCCTGTAGACTTGATATGTTCTCAAAATAAATTTAATATAAGATTACAAGACAAAACAACACTTATATGAAAAACTATGCTATGGTGAAGTCATTTTGACAGCTAATGTTTGAATTACAAGAAATGTCAAGTTGCTGTATCTACTTCCCATATTGTCAAAAGTGAAAAAGAGAGAGATCTCCATTTCCGTATAGATTTGCAGCAGGTAGATCTTTTGAGGTCAAACTACAGTTCTAACATCAGTTCTTGGCACCTGATGCAAGTGCAAAGAAAATGTTCATAGTTCAAAATCCGTTTAACTGGGCAGTGAAGAACTTCCATCTAACTTTCACTTAGAAGTGGTTAATCTGCAGTAATGACGTGCTTAAACCCAAGTATCAGGAGAAAAATTTAATCGCATTCTATAAATGCCTTACAGCTGAGGAATATGCTCAATCAAAATTATATACTCATGAACTGACACCAGTACCTTTTCTTGTGAATAGATAGTTTCACAGATGGGATGTGTAGAATCTCATTGTAGATCAGCATTTACAGATTTACATTTGTAGTAGATTTTTGATGACTTGAGGCTTCCCTATTAGTTCAGCTGGTGAAGAAGCTGCCTGCAATTCAGGAGACCCTGGTACAATTCCTGGGTCGGGAAGATCCCCTAGAGAAGGGAGCAGCTACCCACTCCTGAATTCTGGCCTGGAGAATTCCATGGACTGTATAGTCCATGGGGTCGCAAAGAGTTGAATGTGACGGAGCGACTTTCACTTCAACTTTCTTTTGATGATAGGGATCACGAACTTTGAGCCCCAGTTAAGCAAACTTTTATATTCCCCTCTGCTTACAAAAGGATTACATTTTCTCATTAGCAGTCTGTATTACCAAAATTGTACTAATTATTATTATATTTTGAATTTTGCTAATGAAATATGTGGAAATTTTTTCTGTTATTATACATGTACCTATATGTTATTTTGATTCTGCCTCTTGCCTGCCAAGCCTAAACCCTATTTACTATGTAGTCCTTTACAAGAAAACTTGGCCAACACCTTTTGCAGATAACAGTGAATACAAGGAGTGAATGAGAATCAATAAATAGTGCTTGAGAAACGAGAAAACATGTGCCTAGAGAAGACGGAGATAGGACACCTGAAGTAGAAAACTTGTGGACATGATCCGAGCAAGAAAGAGAATCAAAATACCGCACCATGAAAGCTAAAGAAAGTAGAGTTGGTAGAGGAAACCATTAACAGTGTAGTATTGTTGTTACTGTTCATTCATGTCCAACTCTTTGTGACACCGTGGACTGCAGCACACCAGGCTTCCCTGTCCTTCACAATCTCCCAGAGCTTGCTCAAACTCACGTCCATTGAGTTGGTGGTGCCATCTGACCATCTTATCCTCTGCTGTCCCCTTCTACTCCTTCCTTCAATCTTTCCCAGCATCAGGGTCTTTTCTAATGATTTGGCGCTTTGCATCAGGTGGCCAAAATATCAGAGCTTCAGCTTCAGCATCAGTCCTTCCAGTGAATATTCGGGATTGATTTCCTTTAGGATTGACTTATTTGATCTCCTTGCAGTCCAAGGTGCTAAATAAAAAAGAGATGACTGGAAATACTGTGCTCACCCAAATCCTGTGTTTCAGCCTCAGTGGAATACCCTCCATTCTTGAACATTCTCTGTACTCTTCTATACTTTTCTTCATTTTTATTTTCCATAATACCTTTCATACTATGTCACTCCTCCTCTTCTTCCTGCCACTAGTCCTGTTGAAGTCTAGCCAGTACTTTAAAACTGTGCTCAAATTCTGTGTCTTAAAGTAATTCAGAATTCACAATTTGAATTAATCTTTCCTATTTCATTTTACCTTTACATTTTTAGTACTGCTATTATATGATTAACCTGTGTGTGTGTGTGTGTGTGTGTGTGTGTGTCTTTGATTTTTTTTGGTACAACTTAAAAATTTTTGAATAAATGACATGAACCCTGTTATCTTTAGCTAAAATATAATCAGAGATTAGTGAAACTTAATAGTTGTGGGGTTTATCTGATATCAGGACAGGTCAAGGTGTTCAGGCAGGGTCATTACTTGTTCTTATATTCCATACATGCTTCCAGAGTATAGTAGTGTTATTCAGACTTCAAATTGTGACCCATTAGTGAGTTATAAGGAGAAGGCAATGGCACCCCACTCCAGTACTCTTGCCTGGAAAATCCCATGGATGGAGGAGCCTGGTAAGTTGCAGTCCATGGGGTCACGAAGAGTCGGAGACGACTAAGCGACTTCACTTTCACTTTTCCTTTCATGCATTGGAGAAGGAAATGGCAACCCACTCCTGGTGGGCTGCCGTCTATGGGATCGCACAGAGTCGGACATGACTGAAGTGACTTAGCAGTGAGTTATAAAATCAATTTAGTAGGTTACAACCAGCACTTAAAAAATTAAATAGAATATCAAATGAGAGTTCAAGTAATATTATTTCATAACATTTATTTCTTTTATAATTACTGAATATTCATAAAACCATATTTTTTATTGTGAATTATAGTCAGAATTGCCTAAAAGTCATGACATAGAGCTTTGCACATTTTAGTTGCTTAGTTGTTAAACTGAATGGAATATTTGACTTGAATTGACCATACTTACATGAAATTTTAGAGATGAATGTATCATTTCAAATATAATCTGCATAGATAAGCAAATTTAAAAGTAAGTCAAATATCTGCCAAGTATTTGCCTAGCAAAACTATAACAGTTTATCATAGCTTTGCAAAAATTTTAAGGACTGTAGACCTCTATGACAATATAGTCTACTGTGGATAGATATAACACCGTATATTTATGATTTGCTTAAAATCTATATTTTGCCATAAATATAGAAATATATAGAATGGAAATAAAGTGTTCAAATACCAAATTTTATATAGCACAATCTTACCTAATTTTAAATTTAAAAAGCCTGATTTATAGTTCAGAGATTCTCTCTCCTCTGAGTTATTGAGTCTTTGCTTTTTGTATTTGACTTAGGATTAATACTTCTTCTTCAGAGACATTTCTAAGAAATTGTGTGTGTAGCCAGTCATTAATTATATTAGAATTAAAGTTTCACAGTAACTGAGGAGGACTGAAATGCTCTAGAACTCAGATCTCCTGTAAAGTGTCCATTTTCCTTACAGAAACCTTCATGGTATGAGTCAGAAGTCCTAAATTATCTTAGTTATCATCAAAGATTTTCTTTTGAATATTTATAAAATATAAGAAAATAAAATCATTTAAAAATGTTGACAAGACTAACTGTAGATACCCAAAAGGAAATTTTATTACACATAATTATTTTCTAGAATAACTTTTAACCCTAGTAGTCCTAAACCAGTCAAACAAGTAATAGAATTTTCAGAGCTATACAGCTCAAGAAAGCTGTGATAAATATTCAGTAATTTGACTTTCATTTGTAATAAGTTCAGATTCACTATAGTCAGTTTATAAAATAATCATAGCATATGTGCATTTTATTTACTAGGAAGAAGTTGGATAATTTAATAAATGATATTACGATGTGATTAGGACATTTTTTTCCTTAAGAAAAACTCACTAAAGACAAGCCTACTTGGTTGCATGTATGTGGACACATAAACTTACTCACTTAGACATCATTTAGAATATTACAAATCAACAAAATTTTCTTCTTCATATTTTTTATCCACTCTTTCCTATTTAGTTATTTGTTTTATTTTTTTGGTTTGAGGGAAAAAACAGGAAGATATTTAAAGCAAAAGTTTTACTTTTTGAATTAACATTTGTAAACTGATTAGTGGGTGAAAGATATTTATTGAATTGTATTTAGTCATATGAACTTCAAATTCTTTTTTGTGTGTGTGTGTGTATTTATTTATTTATTTATTTATTTTTTTAAATTTTAAAATCTTTAATTCTTACATGCATTCCCAAACATGAACCCCCCTCCCACCTCCCTCCCCATAACATCTTTCTGGGTCATCCCCATGCACCAGCCCCAAGCATGCTGCATCCTGCGTCAGACATAGACTGGCGATTCAATTCACATGATAGTATACATGTTAGAATGTCATTCTCCCAAATCATCCCACCCTCTCCCTCTCCCTCTGAGTCCAAAAGTCCGTTATACACATCTGTGTCTCTTTCCCTGTCTTGCATACAGGGTCGTCATTGCCATCTTCCTAAATTCCATATATATGTGTTAGTATACTGTATTGGTGTTTTTCTTTCTGGCTTACTTCACTCTGTATAATCGGCTCCAGTTTCATCCATCTCATCAGAACTGATTCAAATGAATTCTTTTTAACGGCTGAGTAATACTCCATTGTGTATATGTACCACAGCTTTCTTATCCATTCATCTGCTGATGGACATCTAGGTTGTTTCCATGTCCTGGCTATTATAAACAGTGCTGCGATGAACATTGGGGTACATGTGTCTCTGTCAATTCTGGTTTCCTCGGTGTGTATGCCCAGAGGTGGGATTGCTGGGTCATAAGGTAGTTCTATTTGCAATTTTTTAAGGAATCTCCACACTGTTCTCCATAGTGGCTGTACTAGTTTGCATTCCCACCAACAGTGTAGGAGGGTTCCCTTTTCTCCACACCCTCTCCAGCATTTATTGCTTGCAGATTTTTGGATCGCAGCCATTCTGACTGGTGTGAAGTGGTACCTCATTGTGGTTTTGATTTGCGTTTCTCTAATAATGAGTGATGTTGAGCATCTTTTCATGTGTTTGTTAGCCATCCGTATGTCTTCTTTGGAGAAATGTCTATTTAGTTCTTTGGCCCATTTTTTGATTGGGTCGTTTATTTTTCTGGAATTGAGCTGCATAAGTTGCTTGTATATTTTTGAGATTAGTTGTTTGTCAGTTGCTTCATTTGCTATTATTTTCTCCCATTCAGAAGGCTGTCTTTTCACCTTGCTTATATTTTCCTTTGTTGTGCAGAAGCTTTTAATTTTAATTAGATCCCATTTGTTTATTTTTGCTTTTATTTCCAGAATTCTGGGAGGTGGATCATAGAGGATCCTGCTGTGATTTATGTCTGAGAGTGTTTTGCCTATGTTCTCCTCTAGGAGTTTTATAGTTTCTGATCTTACATTTAGATCTTTAATCCATTTTGAGTTTATTTTTGTGTGCGGTGTTAGAAAGTGATCTAGTTTCATTCTTTTACAAGTGGTTGACCAGTTTTCCCAGCACCACTTGTTAAAGAGATTGTCTTTACTCCATTGTATATTCTTGCCTCCTTTGTCAAAGATAAGGTGTCCATATGAGTGTGGATTTATCTCTGGGCTTTCTATTTTGTTCCATTGATCTATATGTCCGTCTTTGTGCCAGTACCATACTGTCTTGATGACTGTGGCTTTGTAGTAGAGCCTGAAGTCAGGCAAGTTGATTCCTCCAGTTCCATTCTTCTTTCTCAAGATTGCTTTGGCTATTCGAGGTTTTTTGTATTTCCATACAAATCTTGAAATTATTTGTTCTAGTTCTGTGAAAAATGTGGCTGGTAGCTTGATAGGGATTGCATTGAATTTGTAAATTGCTTTGGGTAGTATACTCATTTTCACTATATTGATTCTTCCAATCCATGAACATGGTATATTTCTCCATCTATTAGTGTCCTCTTTGATTTCTTTCATCAGTGTTTTATAGTTTTCTATATATAGGTCTTTAGTTTCTTTAGGTAGATATATTCCTAAGTATTTTATTCTTTTCGTTGCAATGGTGAATGGAATTGTTTCCTTAATTTCTTTTTCTACTTTCTCATTATTCGTGTATAGGAATGCAAGGGATTTCTGTGTGTTGATTTTATATCCTGCAACTTTACTATATTCATTGATGAGCTCTAGTAATTTTCTGGTGGAGTCTTTAGGGTTTTCCATGTAGAGGATCATGTCATCTGCAAACAGTGAGAGTTTTACTTCTTCTTTTCCAATTTGGATTCCTTTTATTTCTTTTTCTGCTCTGATTGCTGTGGCCAAAACTTCCAGAACTATGTTGAATAGTAGCGGTGAAAGTGGACACCCTTGTCTTGTTCCTGACTTTAGGGGAAATGCTTTCAATTTTTCACCATTGAGGATAATGTTTGCTGTGGGTTTGTCATAGATAGCTTTTATTATGTTGAGGTATGTTCCTTCTATTCCTGCTTTCTGGAGAGTTTTTATCATAAATGGATGTTGAATTTTGTCAAAGGTCTTCTCTGCATCTATTGAGATAATCATATGGTTTTTATTTTTCAATTTGTTAATGTGGTGAATTACATTGATTGATTTGCGGATATTGAAGAATCCTTGCATCCCTACAGACAAGCAAAAGCTGAGAGAATTCAGCACCACCAAACCAGCTCTCCAACAAATTCTAAAGGATATCCTCTAGACAGGAAACACGAAAAGGGTGTATAAACCCGAACCCAAAACAATAAAGTAAATGGCAACGGGATCATACTTATCAATAATTACCTTAAACGTAAATGGGTTGAACGCCCCAACCAAAAGACAAACACTGGCCGAATGGATACAAAAACAAGACCCCTCTATATGCTGCTTACAAGAGACCCACCTCAAAACAAGGGACACATACAGACTGAAAGTGAAGGGCTGGAAAAAGATATACCACGTGAATAGAGACCAAAAGAAAGCAGGAGTGGCAATACTCATATCCGATAAAATAGACTTTAAAACAAAGGCTGTGAAAAGAGACAAAGAAGGCCACTACATAATGATCAAAGGAACAATCCAAGAAGAAGATATAACAATTATAAATATATATGTACCCAATATAGGAGCACCACAATATGTAAGACAAATGCTAACAAGTATGAAAGGGGAAATCAACAATAACACAATAATAGTGGGAGACTTTAATACCCCACTCACACCTATGGACAGATCAACTAAACAGAAAATTAACAAAGAAACGCAAACTTTAAATGATACATTAGATCAATTAGACCTAATTGATATCTATAGGACATTTCACCCCAAAACAACGAATTTCACCTTTTTTTCAAGTGCTCATGGAACCTTCTCCAGGATAGATCACATCCTGGGCCATAAATCTAAACTTGATAAATTCAAGAAAATCGAAATCATTCCAAGCATCTTTTCTGACCATAATGCATTAGGATTAGATCTCAATTACAGGAGAAAAACTATTAAAAATTCCAACATATGGAGGTTGAACAACACACTTCTGAATAACCAACAAATCACAGAAGAAATCAAAAAAGAAATCAAAATATGCACAGAAACTAATGAAAATGAAAACACAACAACCCAAAACCTGTGGGACACTATAAAAGCAGTGCTAAGAGGAAAGTTCATAGCAATACAGGCATACCTCAAGAAACAAGAAAAAAGTCAAATAAATAACCTAACTCTACAACTAAAGCAACTAGAAAAGGAAGAGTTGGAGAACCCCAGAGTTAGTAGAAGGAAAGAAATCTTAAAAATTAGGGCAGAAATAAATGCAAAAGAAACAAAAGAGACCATAGCAAAAATCAACAAAGCCAAAAGCTGGTTCTTTGAAAGGATAAATAAAATTGACAAACCATTAGCCAGACTCATCAAGAAGCAAAGAGAGAAAAATCAAATCAATAAAATTAGAAATGAAAATGGAGAGATCACAACAGACAACACAGAAATACAAAGGATCATAAGAGACTACTATCAGCAGTTGTATGCCAATAAAATGGACAACGTGAAAGAAATGGACAAATTCTTAGAAAAGTACAATTTTCCAAAACTGAACCAGGAAGAAATAGAAAATCTTAACAGACCCATCACAAGCACGGAAATTGATACTGTAATCAGAAATCTTCCAGCAAACAAAAGCCCAGGTCCAGATGGCTTCACAGCTGAATTCTACCAAAAATTTCGAGAAGAGCTAACACCTATCCTCCTCAAACTCTTCCAGAAAATTTCAGAGGAAGGTAAACTTCCAAACTCATTCTATGAGGCCACCATCACCCTAATACCAAAACCTGACAAAGATGTCACAAAAAAAGAAAACTACAGGCCAATATCTCTGATGAACATAGATGCAAAAATCCTCAACAAAATTCTAGCAATCAGAATCCAACAACACATTAAAAAGATCATACACCATGACCAAGTGGGCTTTATCCCAGGGATGAACTTCAAATTCTTACAGGAGTCCAGTTTGTACTGAAGATAGGAATAGTTAGAAAGGTATTTTTGTAACGAGTGAAAAAAAACAAAAAGCTAGAAGGGATAAATAAAAGTGGGACTCTGAGGACTAACTATTAATCTCTTCATGTTATAAGATGACTAAAGGAGTCTGGTGTTCTCCCTAAGAAGACTTCTAAAGCATATCTGTTCCGTGAAACGTTTCTTCCTTGGCACTGTCTATTTATTGTATGTCTTCGCATGGCTTATTGTATGCCTTCATAGCATTCTCTTATTGTATGTTTTCACACACTTTAGCATTCTTTCCTTGGAATGTTGTTCCTTAAAAAGCAAAACTTTTAATTAAGGATTTTTTAGAAATTCAGAATTGGAAATTTTCTGATGTGTACGTTCACATCTAAAGACCTGTTTGTTTTGGAGGGATACAAGATTTCTGAAGACTCGGCCTGTATCCTTAATTTCTTTTTTTGTTATCCTGGTGCTTAGTACATGCTCTTTATGTCATGGATATTGGCAGCTTTTTTACTGAACGCTGAGACTCTTTAATTTCAGTAAGATGGAAACTGATCAGAGGATCAAGAAGCCTGAGTTCTGACTTTCCCACTCTTGAATGTATATTTGGACAAATAATTTATCTTCATTCTCTTTTATTACATAGCCATAAAATAGGAATAAACAGTCATATCCCCATCTCTAGTATAGGACGCTATATAAATTACAATTACTGTACTTTCATCCTATAGTTCCTACTTCTGGGGAAAGTGAAAGCCACTGGCTACTCCAGCATGAACTTTAACTTTCTATGCTCTGACCTCAACATCTTCATCTCTCCCTTGTATAGAAATTTATCCATATTTGGACCTCTTCTTTTCTCTCAATGTGAATGAGGTATATCTTTATATTTAGGATTATTCTTATCGTCCTTTGCCTTTGACTCCATCACCTTTGACCTTTAGCAGAATTTGACTCCAGTGGTCAACTTCAGTTTGACTAGATTCTTTCTCCCTTCTATACAGTGATCTCTGTACAGTGATCTGTATACATTAAAAAGTTAATAGTCTCACCCTCTTAAGGTAACGGATGTTAACTTTGCTGTATCCTTTCATTTTTTATGCTTTGTAGAATTGCATGTTTTTGTGTGTATGATATTTTCTTCCTTTTTATAAAAATGGAATTACAAAGTACGTATTATACTGCAGCTTGCTGTTGTCACTTAAAATATCTCATCGGCATATATGTTTAATTTTCTCTTGGGCAACAGTATACTATTTCACAGAATGAAATATTCAATAGATCCAATTACAAGTTTTGATGTTGATCTCTATTCATATTTTCATATTTGCTCCAGTTATCCACAGTGCTGTGCAGTAAGTACTTGCCTGTAAGCCTTACACATTGGAGCTTTTATTTTAATTGACTATATTTGAAGGCAGGAGGAGAAGGGGACAACAGAGGATGAGATGGTTGGATGGCATCAATGGACATGAATTTGAGTAAACTCTGGGAGTTGGTGTTAGACAGGGAGGCCTGGTGTGCTACAGTCCATGGGGTTGCAAAGAGTCAGACACGACTGAGCGACTGAAGTGAACTGATGTTCCTAAGAGTGGAAATGCTAGATCGAGGGGTATGCATCTTTTAAAATTCAATAAATACTGTGAAATTACTTTCCCAAATAGTTGTAGTCACTCATCTTTTAAAAAATCAGTGTTTGTTTTTTAACTCACTTTCTCTAAAACAGTAGTGATCTTTTTGCTAGTTGCATTGATGAAAGATATCTCACTGTTGCTTTGGTTTTGATTATGTATTAATTGGCTAATTGTGTTTCCTCTTAAGTGAGTTACCTGTTAATAGACTCAGCCTGGTTTTGCTGGATTCCTTCCCCTCTCCTTGACAGTTGGTAGGACCTCTCTATGTTAGGATTATCATCTCCTCAACATGTCGTCTGAATGTTGCCTCTCAGTCTCTGATTTTCTTAAATTTGTTTAAAGACATTGTTGCCATATTGAGTATTTTAAAGGTGGTCAGCCTGTAAGAAGTAGATACTTGTCCTACTAGATATTAAATTTTACTGATTAGTCAGTGAGAACAGTATGATACTGATACAGAAATAGACAACTATAGCAGAATAGAGTGCCCAAGAGCAGACCCAAGTGTATTTAGCATCTTAAAATATGATGAAGGGGCATTGGAGGAAAGAATGGAGTATTTAACTACTTGTTTTAGATAATTGACTCTCTGCATATGAGAAAATACTCTTCACACCTTGTACAAAAAAATGAATAAATTTCAGACGAATAAGTGAACCAGATTAAAAATAGGTTCTTTTCCTTTCCTCTTCCTATAGTACCCTCTGCTTATCTCTGTCAGAGATTTATATTACATTAAAAATACCCATTTATTTGTATTTTTTCTTCGTTAGATTGTAAATTCCACAAAGGCAAGAACTGTGTCTTGTTAATTGTATCTCCCCTGCATGCATGTAATGTTAGCACCTAGTACATTATTTATATATATATATATATATATGGAATTAGTGAGTGATTTAATTTGTCCCTCTTTTGTTCTGTATTCTATTTGCCACTCCCAAGAAAATTATCTACAGAATAAAATGTATTATAGAAAGCTGTTCACTTTAGCTGTAAACTTACAGTAGTGATATAATCAAAAGAGGCCTGGAGCCTGGATTAGGATAGTTGGTAGGGTTAGAAGTAGATGGACTTCACAGATTTAGTAGGAAATAGACTTAACAATGGAGAAGGCAATGGCACCCCACTCCAGTACTCTTGCCTGGAAAATCCCGTGGATGGAGGAGCCTGGTAGGGTGCAGCCCATGGGGTCAGGAAGAGTCGGACATGACTGAGTGACTTCACTTTCACTTTTCACTTTCATGCATTGGAGAAGGAAATGGCAACCCACTCCAGTGTTCTTGCCTGGAGAATCCCGGGAATGAGGGAGCCTGGTGGGCTGCCATCCTATGAGGTCGCACAGAGTCGGACACGACTGAAGCGACTTAGCGGCAGCAGACTCAACAAAACCCTGATGATTTAGTTGAATGTTGTAGTGAACAATAAAGCAGAAAGCATAAAAGAATGACTTAGAGACAGTCACTGGGATATGCTGTAGAAGAAAAGGGCCTTTTTTTCCTACGTGAGATTATTACTTGTCTGCCTTTTTGGATGCGTTTTGTCTTCCTAACACTAAAACCCTATTGCGAGTATAGTTCATTTTATTTTCTCTTGCAAATCTCCTTTTGTGTTTTCTGCTTCTTGCTTTTCCCAGTTGCTGAATTCTGTCTTAACTGCACCTACTGTACCTCTGAGGACAAGGCAGCGGGTAAATGTGAATAGTCAGAGGCAGAACTCTCTTAGCAGGCAGGATAGGAAAGCAAGGAACACTTAAGTACTTATGTTTTATTCTGTCTCAAGGATGGTTGTATACTGTAGAAGAGACACGTGATGTACACTGAAAGATTGGAAGGGAAGGAGTTCGTGGAGTTTTGGGTTTGTTAAGGGAAGCACAAAGCATATGAGGATGAATGTAGAAATAAGTGGTGACTCTTGGAACCTAAGTTTTAAATGGTGACGGTGGGTGGAAAAAATGTTAGGATGATTATTTTTTAGCTGATATTGATAGATGGTATACTCAGACTCTAGGATTCTGGTATGGCAAGAATAGAGTACTTTCAAGAAAGGAGAGCTTTTGATGTAAAAGCCTTTGATCTATTTATACTCTGTGTGGTACCAAAAAAAATCCTGATTGGTACCTAGTAAATGTTTATTGGAGAATAAGTTTTGCTTTATGACTTTCTATGTATAAATATTAGATTCTAGTTTTAATAGATTTTTTTTTAATTTGAAAAGTTTCTGTGTTTGCTACTATACTCAGAGTACTTCTTTTAAAGTTAGAGCTATGGATTTCTTCTCCATATCCATTGCCAATTTTAACAACATGTTTAGGTTAACAAAATTTTACTACATTAAATTACTCTGTTCTAACATTCTTGACAGTCTGTTAAATATTAGACCTTGTAAATACAGCAACTAAACCATAGACCATAATTTAAAATACATTGTTTTCCTGATTTTCAAGGATTAACAAAATGAAATGTTTCTTTTATTTAACACAATTGCCCATGCTTATAATTTTAATGTATAATAATAAGAATGTGAATTTTCTCAAGACTTTTAAATCTTAATGTCAGCTCAGTAATAAACTTGAAATAGTAACAGTCTTCTATAATAAAATCACCTTAAAGACATTATAACTGGCATTTAAATATATTCTGTTTACTAACCTTCTTGTTAAATGCTGTACTCTGGAGAAGGTATCATTATTATGGTTATATAGATAAGAAAGTAAAGTACCAAAAGAATTAATTTTTCAAAAGCCACTTATAACCCACAGTTAGAATTTGAATACAGGTCTTTCTAAGTACAAAACCTTCTTTCCACTATGTTTAGCTTTCACTCACTGTATAACATAACTATGCAACATAACAATATACTCATGTATGTGTAATACATATCTAGAAAATAACAAAGAAGTAGTCTAGAAAATAGCGAAAAGTTACGACAGACATAGTCTATAATCTAACAACCCAGATTGCATTTTGTTGTCTACTCCTTGTTTTATCTTTTTTGATATACATGCACTGTAAAGGGACACTGTTGTTTTTATTTACATTGTTGTACACTACTTCACTCTGACATTAGATGTGTGGATTTTCCACACATCTAGCAATTCTCCCACACCAGCTGGGTGTCCTCTAATTTAACTCAATTCTGATACTGTCCACCTGGAGAAGGTATCAAATCTCACAGGTTAAGGGTTCAGTCCTTCAAGATGTCCCCACTATATACTCCCCAAAGCAAAGTCCATGTTGTTACTTGTGCTTCTGACCTCCAGGCTGTAGATGAGAGATTTCTACCACCCTCTCCTCAAATTCAGTTTCTTTGCTAAAGCAGCTCACAGAACTCAGGAACAGCCCAGTGAAATAGATGTGAAGGCTAGGCACGGAGCGTCATGCCCACTCCCAGGATGTACCACTCTCCCCGCACCTCCACTTGTTCGTCAGCCTAGGTGCTCTGTAAAACCCCATGCTGAGTTTTTATGAAGGCCTCACAACTTAAGCATGATTGCTTAGATTGATTAAATAATTGGCCATTGATTTTTTTTTTAATTGAAGCATAGTTGATTTACAGTGCTGTGTTAGTTGCTGGTGTATAGCAATGTGATTCAGGTAGACGCATACATACACACACACACACATATATATACATATTCTTTTCCATAATGTTTTATTATAGAATATTGAATATAGTTCCATGTGCTATGGAGTAGGGCCTTATTGTTTATTTTATAAACAATAGTTTGTATGTGCTATTCCCAAACTCCTAATTTATCCCTCTCCCACCTCCTTTCCCCTTCGGTAACCATACCTGCGTTTGTTTCCTATGTATGTGAGTGAGTCTGTTTCTGCTTTGAAAATAAGTTCATTTGTGTTACATTTTGGATTCCACAGATGAGCGATACCATATGGTGCTTGTCTTTCTCTGTCTGACTGACTTCACTTAATATGATAATCTCTACATCCATCTACATTACTGCAAATATTATCTCATGCTTTTAAGGGCTGAGTAGTATTCCATCATGTATATATACCACATCTTCTTTGTCCTTTCAGCTGTCAGTGGACATTGAGGTTGCTTCCGCAGTTATAAACAGTACTGCTATAAACATTGAGGGTGTATGTATCTGTTCAGATCATCATTTCCCCCAGATATATGCCCAGGGGTGGGGTTGCTGGGTGATATGGATGTTGGTGATTTATTCAATTTCCAGTTCCTTTCCCTGGAGGTCACGAGTGAGGGCTCTGGGGGTAAGGGTGTGGGACTGAAAGTTCTGATACTGTACTCTTGATTGGTTCCCCAGGCAACCAGCCCCCATCCTTAGGTTTCCTAGAGGTTTTCCAGAAGTCACCTTATAAACTTTGGTGTGGCTGAAAGGAACTTGTTATAAATAACAAAAGACACCTTTATCTTGTCATTTGGGAAATTCCAATTTTTTTTTTAACTTCTGTATTTTAATTGGAGGCTAATTACTTTACAATATTGTAGTGGTTTTTGCCATACATTGACACGAATCAGCCATGGGTTTACATGTGTTCCTCATCCTGAACCCCCCTCCCACCTCCCTCCCTAACCCATCCCTCTGAGTCATCCCAGTGCACCAGCTCTGAGCACCCTGTCTCATGCATCAAGTCTGGGCTGACGATCTGTTTCACATATGATAAAATACATGTTTCAGTGTTATTCTCTCAGATCATCCCACCCTTGCCTTCTCCCACAGAGTCCAAAAGACTTCTATACATCTGTTTCCTTTTGCTGTCTCGCGTATAGGGTTATCGTTACCATTTTTCTAAATTCCAATGGTTTTAAGAAATTCTCTGCTCTATTCCCAAAATATATATATTTCTTATTATAAACCAAAATATTACAAACCCATCAGAGTTTGTATCTAAAATTAGTTCTCCTCTGTTTATGTATACCTAAGAAAAGTCTTGACTGGTTCAAGATGAAATAAGGAAAATATAGTGATGATGAAGATGAATTTATTTAACATAAATGACTCTTATATGAAATGTTGGTAAAACTGTGGTCTGCTGTAGGTTGACAATAATGATGTTATTTTTCACTTTTAAAGACAACATCAAAGCAATGATAATCCCATGTTTTTCCCTGTTCCAGTTGTTAGAAGATTTATTTACTACTCTATGAAATTTTTAAGACTTATTGCTGCTGGTTAGACTTATTGCTGACAGTGCTGCTGGTCATCTTACATAGCTTCTTGTTAACTAACAGAAAAATATTTAATCTGATGCTGTTTGACCTTGCTGTATGTTAAGTACATTGATTTTTCACTTGAGTACATTTTATATTTTCATTCCTAGTACCTGGTTATGGATTATTATGTTGGTGGGGATTTGCTTACTCTACTCAGCAAATTTGAAGATAGATTGCCTGAAGACATGGCTCGATTTTACTTGGCTGAGATGGTGATAGCAATTGATTCAGTTCATCAGCTGCATTATGTACACAGGTGAGTAAGATGCAGTGAAGGAGTGGATTATATAAATGTCAGAAGAGATGTTTTTGTAAGAAAGTGATCATTTTGATGACCGTGGGATGATTTCTTCTTTGTAAACTGTTTGATAGGTATAATGATTTATTTTAAAAATTTCCTACAAATGTGTTATTTTGTATATAGTTTAAGATGAAATGAAAAGAAAAAGGCCATTTACAAAATGACTTTTATATAGGCCTGTTTTTATGCCTGTTTTCAGATGTTAAAAATCTCTATTTAAACATCTCATAATTTATGTGTAATAAAAAATGTTAAAACTTATTGGATGGTTTAAAAGGCAGCCTCACATTTTAAAAGGAAAGAAAGTAGGAAATCCTCCCAGAGTTATTGGTGACTTAATCATTCAGATGAGAAAATCTTTTGAGTTGTGCAAAATGTGGGAGAGCAAAGTCACTAAGGAGAGGCAGGTAAAGGGATCTTGGCGTGTTAGAAAGAACAACCATTTACTAAGACAGCGGCTTGAAAACTTCAGGATATACATCAGAGTCACGTGGAGTGCTGTTAAAACTCCAGAGTTTCTGATCTAGTAGGTTGGATGGGGCTGGAGAATTGGCATCTCTAGACCAGCAGCAGTTATCAATAGCATCACCTGAAAAGGTGTCAGTTAGTTAGTTTTAGTCACTAAGTTGTGTCCAACTCTTCAACCCCATAAGTCGGACCTGATTGGCGACTAAACTAACTAACTAACACCTTGTCAGGTGAGGCTACTGATACTGCTGCTGGTCTAGTGACCTCACTTTGGATAACTTATGCTAAGATAGCAATGGGTGTTTCTTTTGAGTGGCAAGTGATAAGTGTAATCTCTGTGAAGAACAGGAATGGGGGAAGAAAAAAATTTTTCCTGCCTCAATGTTTATTTTGATGTAGGTATCTTATGTTATGGATATCTTATGATGATTGATTTAATTAGTAATGAAGTTTTAGGACATCATTAAAATAATATTTTGGTTAAAAATTTTTGTATTTTTCAGATCTCAATTTTACTTTTCCTATTTACATGCTTTTCTCTGTTGATATCTGATAATCACAAATTTTATTGAAAACTAAAACATGAGCACACTTTAAAAATGGTAAAGCACAATGCAGTTTTTAAGATGGTACTGTGGTCTCCAGAGTGAATTATAGTATAAGAACCCAAAGTGCTTTTTTGTTGCTTAAGCAGTAATCCCAAGATTTTGACTAAGGACTGTCATTTAAAAATACTTTAGGATATAATTTCATCGAACATTTAAAGAACGCTAGTCTTAGACTTGTGGAGTTTAGAGAAACTTTACTTGGCTCACATCTAAATTTTCAACAAGGAATGATCATTTCTGAAAATAATGCATCCAGATACAGAGATAGTAAGTATAAGGTATTTCTGTTACCCTACTTTCTGCCAGGTTGTGACAGATATTCTTAACTGATCATAGGACCCTTTCCCACTGACTATATATGCAGTCTTATAATTATTCTCAACATAGCATTCTGGGTATCAACTGTTTCTGATACTGACATCTGGATTGAAATCCATTTCAACCCTCAGTGCTGCTTGAGTACCAGGCTGGGTTTAGAAAAGGCAGGAAAACCAGAGTTCACATTGCCAACATTCGATGGATCATAGAGAAAGCAAGAGAATTCCAGAAAAACATCTACTTCTGTTTCATTGACTACTCTAAAGCCTTTGACTGTGTGGATCACAACAAACAGTGGAAAATTTTTAAAGAGGTGTTAATACACTCCATGTTACCTGTCTCCTGAGAAACCTATATACAGGTCAAGAAGCAAGAGTTAGAATCAGACCTGGAACAACGGACTGGTTCCACATTGGGAAAGGAGTACGGCAAGGCTATATATTGTCACCCTTCTTATTTAACTTCTGTACAGAGTACATCATGCAAAATCCTGGGCTGGATGAATCACAAGCTGGAATCAAGATTGCCAGGAGAAATATCAATAACCTCAGATATGCAGATGACACCACCCTTATGGCAGAAAGCAAAGAACTAAAGAGCCTCTTGATGAGGGTGAAAGAGGAGAGTTTAAAAGCTGGCTTAAAACTCAGCGTTCAAAAAACTAAGATCATGGCATCCAGTTTCATCATTTCCTGGCAAATAGAAGGGGAAAAAGTGGAAGGAGTGACATTTTTTTTTCTTGGGCTTCAAAATCACCACAGACGGTGACTGCAACCATGAAATTAAATGACCCTTTCTCCTTGGAAGGAAAACTATGTCCAACCTAGACAGCATATTAAAAACAGAGACATCATTTGCTGACAATGGCCCATAGAGTGAAAAGCTATGGTTTTTCCAGTGGTCATTTACAGATTTGAGAGTTGGATCAAAAAGAAGGCCGAGCACTGAAAAATTGATGTTTTCGTATTGTGGTTCTGGAGAAGACTCTTGAGAGTTCCTTGGATAACAAGGAGATCAAACCAGTCAATGCTAAAGGAAATCAATGCTGAATATTTATTGGAAGGACTAATGCTGAAGCTCCAGTACTTTGGCCACATGATGTGAATAGTGGACTCACTGGAAAGACCCTGATACTGGTAAAGATTGAAGGCAAAAGGAGTAGGGGACGGCAGAGGCTGGGTTGGTTAGATAGCATCACTGACTCCACAGACATGAATTTGAGCAAATTCTGAGAGATAGTGAAGGTCAGGGGAGCCTGGCATGCTGCAGTCCATTGGGTCACAAAAAGTCAGACATGACTTAGCTACTAAACAATAACAACTTAATGTTAAATGAATCCTATTCATTCCATTATTGGACAGCTCCAGTGTTACAGAATTTTACTTTATGGTGAGCTCAATTTCTTTTTCTCCTAATCATTGGTCCTAGTTTTGCCTTTAGAGTCAAATATAGTAATATAATTTATCTTATAGTCATCATGCTTTCTGAAGTCATCTCTTCTTTAGGTTAAATATCTAAATATTTATAGTGTCTCTGTTATCAAAATTTATATATTCTCTTTCCCACTGTCTCACACATGTACACATACGCACACATTCTCTCTTATCAACCTATGACCACTTCCATACCTCTTCTCTCTCCCTTGTCTTTCTTTTTGCTTGGCAGTGAACATGTTCAGGTACGTCAGTGCTCTTCTTAAAATGTTATTCCCATTTTCTTGATAGACTGTTTTCAGCAAGTAGTTTACTGAGGAAATATTTGTTGAGTCCTCTTTTACAAATAGCATTTTACTATTTATATGTGAAATTTTAAGTAAGTATAGCATACAGTTCTGACACTGAAGACAAGCTTCTTGTCCATTTTGGAGCACGAAATATAAGATAAATAAAATTTAGTGAAGATTTTTTTTAAAGATAAAACCAAGCTTATTTTAAAGTGTATATGGAAAGGCCACAGAACAAAAATAGCTAAAATGGTTTTGAAGAGGGAGAATAAAGTAAAAAGAATCACTGTAGCTGATATTAAGACATACTATATTGTTGTCTTAAGCAAGACTCTGGTAATGGTGGAGGAATAAGCACATAGATCAGTAGATAGAATAGAGAACCCAGTCATAGACTGACACCAATCACTCCCAGCTGATTCTGACAAGTTGCAAAAGCAGTTCAATGGCGGAAACATAGTACGAAGTAAAGGAAGACACATTTGAGATGAATGAATCTCTTCAGTGAAATAGATAACATAAAAGATCTATTGTTGTTGTTCATTCGTTTAATCATATCCACCTCTTTTGTGACCTCATGGACTGTAGCACACAAGGTTCCTCTGTCCCTAGTGATGTCCAGGCAAGAATAGTGGATTCGGTTGCCATTTCCTTCTCCAGTGGGTCTTCCCAGATCAGAGATCAAACCTGTGTCTCCTATGTCAGCAGTCAGATTCTTTTCCACTGAACCACCAGGAAAGCCCAAAGGAACTATATGTGTGTGTATGTGTGTGTGTGTGTGTATGCAAATGAGCTAATATAAACAGTACATGTAATGAATGATCACTTGGTAATTTGTTGTATGCTGTGTTAAAGTATAGAATAGTGTACTGATCAAATTATTTACTTTTATATTTGCCTTATGGCAACCCACTCCACTGTGCTTGCCTGGAGAATTCCATGGACAGAGGAGCCTGGTAGGTTACAGTCTATAGGGGTTGCAAAGAGTTGAACATGATTGGAAGTGACTAATACTTTTTCTCCATAGTTTTTAAGCTTCTGGAGGTAGAGACTATGATGTTTTCCTTATTGTGTTTAATAGATAAATTTTATTATGTATCTCTGGAGGTTTCCTTCCTCTAGACAGGAAACCTTGTGTTTGTTTCAAAGTCGTCTTACTGGATGTGGGTTAGTTGGTTTTTGCAATATAGTATTCCCATTGTCAAATCATACTTTAGGAACAGTTACTATTGCATCTATTATTTAGACTATACATAAACTTAAAAAATAGTCAAATCAGTGATTGTGTTATGTCCACTGGATTGTATTTCCTCACAGTGTAGTAATTTATCTACATGTTTATTCTTTCCTTTTCTTTCTCCTATCATTCCACAGTGGATTTCGGTAGTTTAAAGTGCATCCAATAAAACAGTGGCAGAATATTTGTATGAGTAAAGAATCATGAGATAGAACTTATAATTAAAGATGAAGAACCTAAATCAGGAAAAAATAACCAATAAGCAGCAGTTGTTGCTATGTTTTTGTGTTTTTCATGCTTGCCTTTACTTGTTTTATTTGGTATATTGCTTATTCATGTAAAAATGCTCATATTTCATATCAGACAAGAATCCTAAGGTCTCAGGCACACCAATTTTTTGTTGCATAGACTCTGTCTCTGAGGTCAAATTAGATTGGTTTTGTGGAAGCTAATGGAGTGTGTGTGCTTTCCTGTGTTTGTCTTAAATATTAAGTACTGGCTTCAACAAATCCTAGGGTGGAAAGTATTTTTTGAAGTACTCTGTCCTTACTCTAGTCCAAAAATAAAACAAGAGGCAAAAAATAATTCCCTTATTTTTCATGGATTTCTTCATCACTTCTTTTTCCTCATGGAATTTATTCAGTATTCAAGATTCATGACTATAGTTTTTATAAACCTCACCTAGTAATGTTAATACTGTTTTATGTAATATGGTTAACTCTAGGGTAAAGTATACTGATACATTACAAGAAATGGGTCATACCTATTTCTATAGAATTTTTTGAGGGAAATAACACAGAATTCAGTTTCAAAAAAGTTTTTTCATCCCTTATCCCATAAGATTTTACGAAGGATAGGTATGTACATGCCTCCACCAGGGCTTCAGGCAGATTTCTTCTCTTTTCAGCATGGATATGTAGTATGATTTGTCAGTTATTCCCTTGGTATATGTAAAATCATTATACTTTTATAATGAAATAGAAATACTTTGAAGCCCAAGGCTAATAAAAAACTCCCTTCAGTCTCCTACAGGTCTGAGTCTCATTTGAAAACTAGAATTTTTGATACTACTAATGAAGGAGTTATTTGTATAATACCTTAAAATTACTAAAGAATAGATAGTTTTATAGTTAGAAATTGTCAGACTAGAGTTGTAGGTGAAGTTGGGATGTCAGCCATTATAGAGATCATTTTACTTAAAGATAGTCATTGTATTACAGTGCTTTTAGTATTTCAGTAACTGCAAGCAATCTGGGCCAACTTCACAACTTAAAGGGACCAGTCTCAAAAGACCACCCTTACTTCTGGCACCAATTACAGTTCGGGGGGTTCCCAAAACCACTTTCAATTTTAACAATTTTTAAGAAAGATTCAGAAAACTCACTGAAAGCTCTTCTACTTAAAGTTCCAGTTTAACACATGGAAAGGGTATAGAGTAAAATCAGCTGGGAGAAAGAAGTGCACAGGGCAGCTCTCAGAAGTACCAAACCCAGGGCTTCTGTCCTCTCCTCCTTGTGAAGTGAGGATCGCATTACTTCCCGGACGTCCATGTGACAGTACAAGTGGAGTACTGCCAATCACAGAAACTCACCTGAGCGTTTGGTTTCCAGAGTTTTGGGGATTGCTCAATCACATATTGCCTACACGACTGACCTTTCATCTTCAGCCCTTTCCTGCAGTTGAGATGATATTTTCCAGTCCCTTTCAAAGATAAAAGTGATACTACATGCACCAAACAAATTACATCATCATGAATTACATTGTTAATCTGTTTGGTGGCCCAAGGCCCCAGACAAAGATGCCCTATTGGGTATAATGTGCCAAGGTCCTCGAGGTCACCTACCAGTAGCTGCAGCAAAAGCCAGACATCTCTTTGGATAAGATTAGTTCTTCACTGCACAGGCCACTTCCTGGCCTTTAGCCAAGGCTTTTTTACAACAAAATGGTCATATTTGGGGGGTGGGGTGCTTAGATTTAGTGTAACGTTTATATAATGAACAGAGCAATAATTCTAGTGTGAGTATGTCTGTCATTTAGAGGAGCTCAGTAGGGATAAATTCAAAGAAACCAGTAATTCATCTAATAAGGCCATATTAGATGGTCTTCATATTTTTGTACTACTATGTTAATTACTTGTTTTCCCCCTTTGATCTGTTATTTTTACCATATGATAAACTTGTGCAGAACTGTTTAGCATAGAATCTAGTTGAGGGTTAGCAAAATTGAGTTCTTTCTCTAGCCGATCATTTTATTGTGTCCTGAGGAGGCTTTAACTAAATCTTCTGATACATTTATTTATTAATATCAGTATTATCAAAAGACCTACATAATATAATTGAATCTTAACAGCAAGGCCAGTGTTAACACCATATGGTGAGTCAGAAGATGCTGGCATATTACCAGGGTCCCACTGAGTTAGCAACCTATAGTCCATCATCATGTCATATGACTAAATTGTCTCCCAGAACAATGGCACTCAGGTTTGCAGAATTCCATTTGATGATGCCAGGTGCCAAAAGCAGGAAGTTGTTTCAGCAACATATGGCTTCACCCCTTGTGGTATCTTGTGTAATTGAGCTAAGAGACAATAGCATCTCTTGCTCTAAGCCTCTCACAGAGCTTCAATATAATATTGGATTCCCCTTATTACCTAATCTATTTATTTATACTTTTATCCTTAGCTATTACTTTTTCTTCTCTCCATCTGTCACTTATTCTCGCCCAAACTTTTGGTCCTTTGGGAAAAATGTTAGGTTTGACCCTGTGCTGGTCCAGATTGGCAGCAGCAGTACTAGCAGGTGCCTCCATACCAATGCATTGATGCAGTGTAGGGTTGCATAAATACAGAAATACCTATCTGAGTGACCAAGCAACCCAACAGTATTCCCTGCCAGCCTCCATTTTACCAGATGAGAAGATGGCATGACTCACCCTACCAAGTCCTTGGGAATACTGACATTAAGGTTTAAGGGCTAGAATTTCTTCTTAGGAACTATCCTTGCTTTTGGCATTTACAATTGCAGCCCTGGTGCTGAGACTCTGCGTCTGGTAGGAAGGTGAGATGAGGAGGGAAGAATTATACAGTCATACCATCATCTAATGGACAGAGGTTTGTGACATTGTACAGGAGACAGTGATCAAGAACATCCCCAAGAAAAAGAAATGTAAAAAGGCAAAATGGTTGTCTGAGGAGGTCTTGCAAATAGTTGAGAAAAGAAGAGAAGCTAAAGGCAAAAGGGAAAAGAAAAGATATACCAGTTGATTGTAGAGTTCCAGGGAAAGCAATAGGACACTGAAAGAGGAACTCCCCGGGTCAGTAGGTGCCCAATAGGCTACTGGAGATCAGTGGAGACATAACTCCAGAAAGAATGAAGGGATGGAGCCAAAGCAAAAACAATACCCAGTTGTGGATTGACTGGTGATAGAAGCAAGGTCCGATGCTGTAAAGAGCAGTATTGCATAGGAACCTGGAATGTCAGGTCCATGAATCAAGGCAAATTGGAAGTGGTCAAACAGAAGATGGCAAGAGTGAACGTCAACATTCTAGGAATCAGCGAACTAAAATGGACTGGAATGAGTGAATTTAACTCAGATGACCATTATATCTACTACTGTGGGCAGGAATCCCTCAGAAGAAATGGAGTAGCCATCATGGTCAACAAAGAGTCCGAATGCAGTACTTGGATGCAATCTCAAAAACGACAGAATGATCTCTGTTCGTTTCCAAGGCAAACCATTCAATATCACAGTAATCCAAGTCTATGCCCCAACCAGTAATGCTGAAGAAGCTGAAGTTGAACGGTTCTATGAAGACCTACAAGACCTTTTAGAACTAACACCCAAAAAAGATGTCCTTTTCACTATAGGGGACTGGAATGCAAAAGTAGGAAGTCAAGAAACACCTGGAGTAACAGGCAAATTTGGCCTTGGAATGTGGAATGAAGCAGGGCAAAGACTAATAGAGTTTTGCCAAGAAAATGCACTGGTCATAACAAACACCCTCTTCCAACAACACAAGAGAAGACTCTACACGTGGACATCACCAGATGGTCAACACCGAAATCAGATTGATTATATTCTTTGCAGCCAAAGATGGAGAAGCTCTATGCAGTCAACAAAAACAAGACCAGGAGCTGACTGTGGCTCAGATCATGAACTCCTTATTGCCAAATTCAGACTGAAATTGAAGAAAGTAGGGAAAACCACTAGACCATTCAGGTATGACCTAAATCAAATCCCTTATGATTATACAGTGGAAGTGAGAAATAGATTTAAGGGACTAGATCTGATAGACAGAGTGCCTGATGAACTATGGACGGAGGTTCGTGACATTATACAGGAGACAGGGATCAAGACCATCCCCATGGGAAAGAAATGCAAAAAAGCAAAATGGCTGTCTGAGGAGGCCTTACAAATAGCCTTGAAAAGAAGAGAAGCCAAAAGCAAAGCAGAAAAGGAAATAAATAAGCATCTGAATGCAGAGTTGCAAAGAATAGCAAGAAGAGATAAGAAAGCCTTCTTCAGCAATCAATGCAAAGAAATAGAGGAAAAGAACAGAATGGGAAAGACTAGAGATCTCTTCAAGAAAATTAGAGATACCAAGGGAACATTTCATGCAAAGATGGGCTCGATAAAGGGCAGAAATGGTATGGACCTAACAGAAGCAGAAGATATTAAGAAGTGGCAAGAATACACAGAAGAACTGTACAAAAAAGATTTTCACGACCCAGATAATCACCATGGTGTGATCACTCACCTAGGGCCAGACATCCTGGAATGTGAAGTCAAGTGGGCCTTAGAAAGCATCACTACAAACAAAGCTAGTGGAGGTGATTAAATTCCAGTTAAGCTATTTCAAATCCTGAATGATGATGCTGTGAAAGTGCTGCACTCAATATGCCAGCAAGTTTGGAAAACTCATCAGTGGCCACCAGACTGGAAAAGGTCAGTTTTCATTCCAATCCCAAAGAAAGGCAATGCCAAAGAATGCTCAAACTACCGCACAATTGTACTCACCTCACATGCTAGTAAAGTAATGCTCAAAATTCTCCAAGCCAGGCTTCAGCAGTACATGAACCATGAACTTCCAGATGTTCAAGCTGATTTTAGAAAAGGCAGAGGAACCAGATATCAAATTGCCAACATCTGCTGGATCATGGAAAAAGCAAGAGAGTTCCAGAAAAACATCTATTTCTGCTTTATTGACTATGCCAAAGCCTTTGACTGTGTGGATCACCATAAACTGTGGAAAATTCTGAAAGAAATGGGAATACCAGACCACCTGACCTGCCTCTTGAGAAACCTATATGCACGTCAGGAAGCAACTGTTAGAACTCAACATGGAACAACAGACTGGTTCCAAATAGGAAAAGGAGTACGTCAAGGCTGTATATCGTCACCCTGCTTATTTAACGTATATGCAGAGTACATCATGAGAAACACTGGGCTGGAAGAAGCACAAGCTGGAATCAAGATTGCTGGGAGAAATATCAATAACCTCAGACATGCAGATGAAACCACCCTTATGGCAGAAAGTGAAGAGGAGCTAAAAAGCCTCTTGATGAAAGTGAAAGAGGAGAGTGATAAAGTTGGCTTAAAGCTCAACATTCAGAAAACGAAGATCATGGCATCTGGTCCCATCACTTCATGGGAAATAGATGGGGAAACAGTGGAAACAGTGTCAGACTTTATTGTTTTGGGCTCCAAAATCACTGCAGATGGTGATTGCAGCCATGAAATTAAAAGTCACTTACTCCTTGGAAGAAAAGTTATGACCAACCTAGATAGCATATTGAAAAGCAGAGACATTACTTTGCCAACAAAGGTCTGTCTAGTCAAGGCTATGGTTTTTCCAGTGGTCATGTATAGATGTGAGAGTTGGACTGTGAAGAAAGCTGAGCGCCAAAGAATTGATGCTTTTGAACTGTGGTGTTGGAGAAGACTCTTGAGAGTCCCTTGGACTGCAAGGAGATCCAACCAGTCCATTCTGAAGGAGATCAGCCCTGGGATTTCTTTGGAAGGAATGATGCTAAAGCTGAAACTCCAGTACTTTGGCCACCTGATGAGCAGAGTTAACTCATTGGAAAAGACTCTGATGCTGGGCGGGATTGGGAGCAGGAGCAGAAGGGGACGATCGAGGATGAGATGGCTGGATGGCATCACTGACTCGATGGATGTGAGTCTGAGTGAACTCCAGGAGTTGGTGATGGACAGGGAGGCCTGGTGTGCTGCGATTCATGGGGTCACAAAGAGTCGGACACGACTGAGCGACTGAACTGAACTGAAGGAAAGCAAAGAGAGATAAGAAAGCCTTCCTCAGTGATCAATGCAAAGAAATAAAGGAAAATAATAGAATGGAAAAGACTAGACATCTCTTCAAGAAAATTAGAGACACCAAGGGAACATTTCATGCAAGATGGCCTCAATAAAACAAGTGGTATGGACCTAACAGAAGTGGAAGTTATTAAAAAGAGGTGGCAAGAATATACAGAAGAACTATACAAGAAAGGTCTTCGTGACCCAGATAACCACGATGCTGTGATCACCTGCCTAGAGCCAGACGTCCTGGAATGTGAAGTTAAGAGGGCCTTAGGAAGCATCACTACAAAGCTAATGGAGGTGATGGATTCCATTTGAGCTATTTGAAATCCTATAAGATCATGCTGTGAAAGTGCTGCACTCAATATGCCAGCAAATTTGGAAAACTCATCAGTGGCCACAGTTTTCATTCCAATCTCAAGGAAAGGCAATGCCAAAGAATGTTCAAACTACCGTACAATTGCACTCATCTCACACACTAGCAAAGTAACGCTTAAAATTCTTCAAGCCAGGCTTCAACCGTACATGAACCGTGAACTTCCAAATGTTGAAGCTGGATTTAGAAAAGGCAGAGGACCCAGAGATAAATTGCCAACATTCGTTGGATCATCAAAAAAGCAAAGAGTTCCAGAAAAACATCTGTTTCTGCTTTATTGACTACGCCAAAGACTTTGACTGTGTGAATCACAACAAACTGTGGAAAATTCTTCAAGAGATGGTCTGAAAATTCTTCAGACCACCTGACCTGCCTCTTGAGAAATCTGTATGCAGGTCAAGAGTCAACAGTTAGAACTGGATGTGGAACAGCAGACTGGTTCCAAATCAGGAGAGGAGAACATCAAGGCTGTATATCACCACCCTGCTTATTGAACTTATATGCAGAATACATCATGCAAAATGCTGGGCTGGATGAAGCTCAAGCTGGAATCAAAATTGCTGGGAGAAATATCAATAACCTCAGATAAGCAGATGACAACACCCTTATAGCAGAGAGCAAAGAACCAAAGAGCCTCTTAATGAAAGTGAAAGAGGAGAGTGAAAAAGTTGGCTTAAAGCTCAACATTCAGAAAACTAAAATCATGGCATCTGGTCTCATCACTTCATGGCAAATAAATGGGAAACAGTGGAAACAGTGAGAGACTTCATTTTCCTGGGCTCCAAAATCACTGCAGATGGTGACTGGAGCCATGAAATTAAAAGATGCTTACTCCTTGGGAGAAAAGCTATGAACAACCTAGACAGTGTATTAAAAAGCAGAGACATTACTTTGTCAACAAAGGTCCGTTTAGTCAAGGCTATGATTTTCCCAGTGGTCATGTGTGGATGTGAGAGTTGGACTATAAGGAAGGCTGAGTGCTGAAGAATTGATGCTTTTGAACTGTGTTGTTGGAGAAGACTCTTGAGAGTCCCTTGGACTGCAAGGAGATCCAAGCAGTCCATCCTAAAGGAAATTAGTCCTGAATATTCATTGGAAAGACTGATGCTGAAGCTGAGACTCCAATACTTTAGCCACCTCATGCGAAGAGCTGACTCACTGGAAAAGACCCTGATGCTGGGAAAGATTGAGGGCAGGAGGAGAAGGGGACAACAGAGGATGAGATGGTTGGATGGCATCACTGACTCAATGGACATGGGTTTGGGTGGACTCCGGAGTTGGTGGTGGACAGGGAGGCCTTGCGTGCTGCTGTTCATGGGGTCGCAAAGAGTCAGACACGACTGAGCGACTGAACTGAACTGAACCATCCTCCTCCTTCATGTCCTCTTCCCCTAAGAAAGTGAGGTATCACAGATTTACTTGTTATGTATTGCTGGTGAAATAATTTTCTTTTTATCACTAAGAAGGCTTTTGTTTTGCCTTGAAACTAACTTTGTATTGTAAAATGCAAGTATACCAGGCTTTGGTAGGCATATTCCTCTGAATTTTTGCATCTTGTTTTTATGCTTTTCATTTTGAGCCTCTCTTTAGTATATGGCAGTTAGTTGTTCTACTTGCTAATCCAGGAAAAAAAATCAATGACTGTTATTAGTGATTATTTTTGTGCTTTCATTACTTGTTTCAAGAAATGTGTTGATTTTTACAATATGATTTTTGAATTTAATAAAAACAGTGAAGTTAGTAAGTTTTGAAATGGATTCTGATGAAGACAGAAGTGCCTAGACAACATAACAGTGTATAAATACATTTTAAAGTAATTTTATATTATTTTAGTAGTACCATCTGTTCGAGAATTATTTGAAGAAACTTCAGCCAGAAGAATGCAGAATATGGCTAGCCATTTTCTTGCAAGTTGGTGGCTGATTTCATTGTAAAACAGAACATGCTGGGTTTTGGCTCAGTTGGTCTCACTTCTGCTTCATGGTATCTGAAACCAACACAGAGTTCTGATAGGTGTTAAGTGAACTTTGTGGAATATCATGAAATATTGATATATCTTACTACATTATATAAAGTAGGAACCATTATGTTATCAACAAATATGACTATTGTGTGTATATAAAAATAGTATCATCATATACTTATTAAAAAGAAAAGTCTGTTAAACTATTTGATTACTCATTAGCATCTTATGTAAATAATTATGTGGTATTTTAAAATAGATAAGTTTTGGCCATTAACTTGCTATTTTCTGCCTATTTCTCATTATTTAATTTTAGCAATAGAAATACTTTGGTTAATCTGAGATATATATTCGGTAACCCTAGCACCAAGCACAATCTGTGGTACATAGTGATTATTCAGTTGTTAGCTGATTAAGTGATTAATAAGAACTGTAGAAGAACATTGACTAGGTAAATGTTAGGGCTTCCCTGCAGCTCAGCTGGTAAAGAATCTGCCTGCAATGCAGGAGACCCTGGCTCAATTCCTGGGTCAGGAAGATCCCCTGTAGAAGGAATCGTCTATTCACTCCAGTATTCTTGGCCTTCCCTGATGGCTCAGACAGTGAAGAATACCCCTGCATTGCAGGAGACCTGGGTTCCATCCCTGGGTTGGGAAGATCCCCTGGAGCAGGGAAAGACTACCTACTCCAGTGTTCTTGCCTGGAAAATCCCATGGACAGAGGAGCCTGCCAGGCTGCATACAATCCACGGGATTGCAGAGGGTGGGGTGGGACACGACTGAGCCACCTTCACTTTTAAGCATAAATAAGCCTTTATTCATAGTGCTAGGGCATGAGATGCTTTCAAGGAATATACTGCTTGTTATGGAATGAGGATGTGTTCCCCACACCTTCAGTTCATATGATGAAGCTCTTAGTTCCCAGTATGTCTTTAGGAAGTGATTAGGTTAGATGATGTCATTAAGATAGGGTCCTCATGATGGGATTAGTGAAAGAAGGTAGCAGAGTGTGCTCCCCTCTCCCCGAGTCTGTGAGCACACCAAGGAAAGGCCGTGTGAGGACAGAACTGGAGGGCAGCCATCTGCATGCCAGGAAAATAGTCCTAACTGCAAGCCAAACCCTGTTGGACGTTGATCTTGGACTTCCCAACCTCTTTCACTGCGAGAAAATAAATTTCTTTTGTTTAAGCCACCCAGTTTATGGTATTTATCATGGCAGCTCAAGCTGACTTAGACATTGCCTTAGGAAGGAAAGGCAGATTTTATAGAGCTTTAGCAAGTGAGGTCATGTGGAGGGAATATGGGGAGAGCTACCTCATTTAATTGTGCTTTGCTTTATTATACGTCAAATGCACTATGCTTTTTGTAGATTGAAGTTTTATGGCAACCTTGCATTGGAAGATGATGGTTATCATTTTTAAGTAATAAAGCATTTTTAAATTCAAGTATGTACATTGTTTTTTAAGACATACAGCATAATGCTGGACTCACTAGACTACATTATAGTGCAAACATAATTTTATATGCACTGGGAAACCAGAAACTTCATGTGACTTGCTTTATTGCTGATAAGCTTGATTGCAGTGGTCTGGAACCTAACCTGCAATATTTCTGAGGTGTACCTGTAGTGTCAAAGGCTGATCTCAGAAGAGAAAGCAGTTATTCTGCAGTTTAGGAGTTGGCGATTGGCCAGTTGGGATTTTAACCAGAGGAGTGGAGGTAAAGATCATGGGCAAAAGGGGATGTGAGAAATGACTGAGCTGGGAGGGACAAGGACATAGGAGGTCCACTGATGAAAGAAAATCACATACCATTGACTGTTACACAGTTTTAAGTTCTTCTCCTTAGTGATACATTGTTTAAGTACAATATAAATATGTGTTAAAAAGATTATCTTAATATAACAACAATAAGGAGCATAAAATAATAAGCCTATAAATTTTCTCAAGGTAGTTTTCAGGGTTGGGCCTTAAAAAAAGAAGCTTTTTATTTTAACACCATTTTAGATTCACAGGAAATTGCACTCAGTTCAAAAAGATCTCATGTACCTTTTACTCATTTTCCCCCTTTATTCCATCTTGCTGCTACTGCTAAGTCACTTCAGTCGTGTCCGACTCTGTGCTACCCCATAGACAGCAGCCCACCAGGGTCCCCCTTCCCTGGGATTCTCCAGGCAAGAACACTGGAGTGGGTTGCCATTTCCTTCTCCAATGCATGAAAGTGAAAAGTGAAAGTGAAGTCACTCAGTTGTGTCCGACTCTTAGCGACCCCATGGACTGCAGCCTACCAGGCTCCTCCATCCGTGGGATTTTCCAGGCAAGAGTACTGGATTGGGTTGCCGTTGCCTTCTCCGTTATTCCATCTTACCCCATGCTTAATAAGGGGCTTCCCAGGTATTGCTAGTGGTAAAGAACCCACCTGCCAGTGCAGGAGACACAAGAGACGTGCTTTTGATCCCTGGGTCTGGAAGATCCTCTGGAGGAGGGCATGGCAGCCCACTCCAGTATTCTTGCCTGGAGAATCCCCATGGATAGAGGAGCCTGGCAGGCTATGGTCTGTAGGATCTTGAAGAGTCAGACATGACTGAAGCAGCTTAGCATGCACACGCATATCATGCTTATTAGGACTTTCCTTTCAATGATACAGTGGGTAGTAGTTTAATCTACATTTTATTATCCCTGGACTCCCTGTTCTTTTCTTCTTTTTCCCATAGTCTCTTTCCTTTGTCTTGCTTCTACATGCATATTAGAGTTTGGTCTGCTGGATCTGAATGTTTATTTTTGTAATTAGAAATGATTTTAATTTCATGGTAGACTTTCTTTGAGTTACACTATAGGTGTGAGTTGTCAGTTTCACTTGTTTCCTCTTGTTAATTGTATCTAGATGGTTTCTTGAAGGATGTGCATCAATAAAAAGATTAGAATTTGGGCAGCCACTGTTGGGAAAGATAAGTTTGAGAAAAGTTATTGACAGAATGTTATGAATAACTTTTTTCAGTTGTAAAGTAAGCTTCAAATTAATATTCCTATAAAATATTCAAATGTATGGCTAACAAAGAGGCAGTTTGTGACATAATTTTACCAGTGTCGGTTTCCTTTTCTGTATTACTGATGTAATATGTATTTGATAAAATTATGATACAATTTTAATAACCATTTTGGTTGTGATGTTTTAATACAGTATGCTAATTTTTTTCTATATTGGTATATAAAGAGGAGGAGTAGGAAGACCAGGAAATGAAAGCATTCATATGTGAGAGCCTACATCCTCAACCTGTGTAAATGATGACAAGGAACCAGATGGGAGACACTGACGTGATGTTGATGAAAGGAGAGACATGTGTCCTAAATGAGTAGTTAGTTCTCAGTAATCAACCACTATGCAATAATCCAACTGTGGTTTCTGGACTGGGGCGGATGTATATGTAGGTGCAACCTCTCTAGTTGATTTTGTTGTCCATCCAGAGTTGAAAACTGCAGCTTTGAAGGTTAACTAATGTTATTATAGCCACATTTTACTATTATAGGAATAATATTTATAATAATCATGCTCTGGTACTGATATTCTAGTGAAATGTTAAAATAAGAATGACCTATAGAATATTTCCCTTTTAATATGGTCATTGTTTCGGGATGCTTTTTTATTCTTATAAAGAAGAATAATATAGAATAATTGTTAAATATTATATATGTAACAGTTATATAAGTAATTGTTATATATAAAATGTATATCATGAGTATTAATTTTGACTTAGAATTTTAAATAATATTGTTCTTTTTAAGATAAATGTTTTAAGTCATGTTCTTTTTAAGTCAAATAATGCTTTTCCTTGGAGATAAAGAAAATTATAGATTACAGAAGCTTTAATGATGAATGGTATGACTTATATTCAAATTAAGAAGAAATTTCTTATAAATGGAGTCGTTCATCATATTTTTTTTTGGTCTGATGTCCTTTGATCAGCATAAGTTTTTTGAGATTCATCCAATTTGATCTTTCCTTCTTGCTGAGTAGCTTTCCACTGACAGTTTATTTTTCTGACAGTTTATCCACCTACCTGCTGATTGTCATTTGAGTTTTTTCCAGTTTTGAACTGTTAATGTATATAGCTGCTATTAACAGTCTTTTACTCCACATGGTTTTACGGATGAGTGGTCCTTTACTTTTAATTGAATCCTGTTTAAACTGTTTTAGAAAATTTGAAAAGCCATTTACCTTAATTTATGGAGATAGTAAAACCTTAACAACAACACTTGACAAGGATAGTACAAGAAGAGAATGTTATATGAAACAATGTCGCTTATGAATATGAAGGTAAGGTTTTAAATAAAAGTTGAATTCAGTAATATGCATATTATGTATTTTCAATGCTAAGACAAACTTAATCTCTCTGAAAGTTTTTAATCCCTTCTAAAATTATAGTAGTCAGTATGTTCTTTTAGTGGCATATGATTTACTAGTGTATCTTTATGATAGAACTTTAGACTCAGTGACTGATGGCACATTAAAAACAAAAGTGTGACCATGTAGGTTTTATCCCAGGATGCAAGGAAGTTTCAATAAAAAATCTATTTGAGCAGAGGGAGGCTCATGAGCGAGGAGACATAACTGTGATTATGGCTGATTTGTGTTGTCATACAGCAGAAACCAACACAACATTCATTGTAAAGCAATCTTCCTCCCATTAAAAATTTTTTCAAAAATGAAGGACCATGAAAAGAAGAAAAATCTGTTTGTGTAATACACTGTATTAATAGGTTAAAGAAGAAAAAGCATAAAAGAAAATACCAAAAATGACAACAGAATTGAATATCCATTCCTGATACTTTTAGCAGTTTGAGAATAGAAGGAAATTCTCTTAATATTGAGGTTCTACTAAAAATCTAAATCAAAGATCATATTTAATGGTGAAATATTAGAAACATTCCCATTAAAATTGGAAGCAAATTGAGAATGCTTCTATGAAGAAAGTCCTATTCACAATAAGTACGTAAGATTATTGATAACAAAAGATGGGTAAGCTCTCTGAAAAAATATTCAGTATTATTGAAGGACATAAAAGAAGACTTGTAACTAATATATAATGTGTCTATATACATTAAGTAAGATATAATGTGTCTTTAGTGTTAATTGATACATGGACGGGAAAAGTCATATTGCAAAGATACCATTTCTCTTCAGATTACTCTGTAAAGTCATTGCGCTGTGCTCAGTTGCTAGGTCATGTCTGACTCTTTGCAACTCCATGGACTGTAGCCTGCTAGACTCTCCTGTCCATGGGAATTTCCAGGCAAGAATATGGGAGTGGGTTGTCATTTCCTTCTCCAGGGGATCTTCCCGACCCAGGGATTGAACCGGTGTCTCCCGGATTGAACCTGTGTCTCCTGCATTGACGGGTGGACTCTTTACCACTGCACCACCCCGGAAGCCCGAAGTCATTGTGATTCCCATCAAAATCTCAATATGTTTTATAGAACTTACTAAGCTAATTCTAGCATTTATCTGGAAGAGCCATGGCAATTTAAAAACATGATCTACTGGTATAAAGAGGTCATATAGAGTTGTCACAATAAAGACTGTGATATTAGTCTAAGTATAGGCATATGGATAGGGTGGCCCTACTCTGTTTGCCTATGACAGTTCTAATTCATGCCTGTTGTCCTGTTAATAGGCTCCCTTTTGTTCCAAAGACTGTTCATTGAAATTACATGGGAAGTCCTGAAATAGATGCATTTGATTTATGACCTCGGTGCTATTAAGAATCAGTGGTAAAAAGGATGTCATTCAATAAATGGTATTGGGACAAAAAGAAATATAGTGTGGCCTTTATCTCACACAAAACATAAATTAATTACAGGGAGAATAAAGACTTGAAATGAAAAATAAAACTTTTAAAAGAATATATAGGACACTGTCTTGATGACTCCTGGGAGGAGAAGATAAGGGAGCTACCTTAGGACAGAAAAGGCAAATTTTGAGAGTAGAATGGTGATTGACAGGGACTGAGGGTATGGGAAACAGGGAGAACTTGGTAAAAGGGTACAAACTTTTAAGTTTTAGGATGTACAAGATCCAAGGAGCTAATGTATAGCATGATGATGATAGTTGATAATATCTTTTTGCTAAGAGAGTAGAACATATGTGTTCACACACACACAAAGTAAATATATTCAATGAGATGATGAATGTGGTAACTAGATGGTGAAGATCCTTTCATAATGTTATGTATATCGAATTAATTATCATTTGTACACTTATAAATGTATTGCAGTTTTGCTTGTCAATTCTGTCCCTGTAAAGCTGAAAACAGTGAAAAAAGACAGAAAAACAAATGATGAATTATAAGGCTACATTATCATTAAATACTTTTTTATGAATAAGAAAGATCCATTAAACAGTATGGGAGAGCAAGCCCACATGCTGGGAGAACAGATTTCTAACACATGTAGGTAAATTTGAGGAAACAAAATTCCTGAAGATAAACTAAAAGCAATCAGCATACACACAATATAAAAAAAGGCACAAGATTTTAATTAGCATTTTATTGAAGAAAAATCTAAGATGACCATTCAGTTCAGTTCAGTTGCTCAGTCTTGTCCAGCTCTTTGCAACCCTGTGGACTGCAGCACACCGGGCCTCCCTGTTCATCACAAAAAAGAGTCTTAATTTTAATAGTAATCCTGCTAGTAAAGTTAAAAACATACTTGTCTTTTCATAGCGATTCCACTTCCAGATAGTGTGGCGAAATGTTCCTATATGAGTACAAGGAGGTATTTGTAAAAAACATTCATCTTAGAATTTTGTGTAATAGCAAAATAAAAATCTAAACCTAAAATTGTTGGGAATAATTTAAATTCTATAATCTGGAGAATTGATAAGTAAATTACATGTATGAAAATATTCCATATAGCATTTAAAATAATGAACTAAAACAAATATGTGTCAATATGGATAAATTTTAGAAACATAGTATTAGATTATTTTCCAGATAACTGAAAAATACTATTGATGTTTATAAATTCTGTCTTTATAATTCCTTTTGTCTTCTTTAAAATCTGAGAAATCTGCCAGTAGCAGTTATGTATAATGATTATATCGGAGAAGGCAATGGCACCCCACTCCAGTACTTTTGCCAGGCAAATCCCTTGGACAGAGGAGCCTGGTAGGCTGCAGTCCATGGGGTTGCTAGGAGTCGGACACGACTGAGCGACTTCACTTTCACTTTTTACTTTCATGCACTGGAGAAGGAAATGGCAGTGTTCTTGCCTGGAGAATCCCAGGGATGGGGGAGCCTGGTGGGCTGCCATCATCTATGGGGTCGCACAGAGTCGGACACGACTGAAGCGAGGTAGCAGTAGCAGTAGCAGCATAATGATTATATAGCTTTAATGTTTTTAAAAATAAAGAATAAAGTACAGTTTTCCCTGCATCAGAAAATGGTTTAGGTAATATCTAAGGTTCCTTCTAGCACTAAAGTGTACTTTTTTAGTGTTTCCAAACAGCAGAAAATCTTTTCTTAATATAGCATTTCTGACAGTCAAGGTTGTAAGTTCAAATATTGAGGATTATGAAGCCCGTTTCCCATACAGTTTGTAGTTTTTTAGCCTGTCCATCTGCCTGTCTATATTAAGCAATCAGCCAATACAGGGGTCAGAAAATTTTTTCTATAAAGGGCTAGGTAGGAAATATTTTAGGCTTGGAAGGCCATAGGCTATCAGAACTGCTCAGCTCTGCCCTTGTAGTGGGATACCTGCCACAGAGTTTTGCAACACTGTAAAAACAAATGCCAAAGCTGGAGTGATAGAGCTTGTTATTAATTAAATTTGGGTATCTTACAAGGCTTTGACTTAACATCTGTAAATAGCTTTATATAATGTAGATCACTAGTAAGTAGTTGTTTCAGTTGTTTCCCAAATCACTTTTATGAAACAGTTATTTTTGTGTCGTGACCTGCAGTAACTGAGTGTTTATCTACATTTATGTGCAGGGTCTAGGAAGTACATTTTTTCCTATTCAATTTCATGGGTTAGAATCAAGTGATTATGACCCTTCTTTGTGTGCAGAAAGTAGGCCTACCACGGTCACACTGGAAATTGCGTATCTAAAGGAAGCAGGGAAAGACCAATGTAACCTGAGAATTACCAAGCACTTTTTATCTCCGGAGCACTGAAACTGCGTGTGTTTAAGAACGTTTTAATACGAACCAGAGAGAGGATTTGAACCCATAAAGTAATGAAAGAAATATGTGTTCCTAGAGTGGTAATTCTGAAAAAAGTTGAGATTTTCAGACAAAAATGGTTATCTTACAAGTTGTTGTTGTTCAGTCGCTAAGTTGTGTCCAACTCTTTGCGACCCAGTGAACTGCAGCACGCCAGGCTTCCTTGCTTGTCCTTCACTGTTTTCTCCTGGAGTTTGCTCAAACTCATGTCCGTTCAGTCGGTGTTGCCATCCAACCATCTCATCTTCTGTCTCCCTCATCTCCTCCTGCCCTCAGTCTTTCCCAGTCTTTTCCAATGTGTTAGCTCTTTGCCTGTGTCAGGTGGCCGAAGTATTGGAGCTTCAGCATCAGTCCTTCAAATGAATATCCAGGGTTGATTCCCTTTAGGATTAATTGGTTTGATCTTCTTGCTGTCCAGGGGATTTTTAAGAGTCTTTTCCATCTTACCAAGTAACTAATTGTGTTTATTTTTTCCAACTAAAAATTGAATGTGTCTGTTTTTTTCAGAGACATCAAACCTGACAATATATTGATGGATATGAATGGACATATTCGGTTAGCGGATTTTGGTTCATGTCTGAAGCTGATGGAAGATGGAACGGTAAATAAAGATAAATTTTAAACTGTTACACCCTTCCTCCTTGTTTCCTTTATCTGTTTTAGAGTCCTTCTCTTTATATTATCTATCAAATATCCTTCTATCCATTTGTCTTTCTGTGCTTAACTTCCCTCCACTTAGGCATGCTTACTCATAATAAGGCTTGTCTATAAATTCATGCACCATTTTCTACTGCTTATATCAATGATTTTAAGATTGATATACTGTGCCTTTTTTGAGACTCTTGTTTGTTTCTTCTTTAGCATAACTTATTTTCACAGTTCCAGAGGACTGAAGAAAATAAATCCCAGAGGGAAAAAGAAAAGATGTGACTCCTTCACTTTCATTTCTTTTCTCTTTCTTTACTAGTTGTCTAGTTTTCCCGAGGGTCAGTGTATAACAAGTGAATGCTTTTTATCAGAAAATCGTCTAAGTTTTATGTTACCATTTGCTTTATTTCTGCTAACCCTCACTTCAGTTCAGTCACTCAGTCATGTCCCATTCTTTGAGACCCCACGGACTGCAGCACACAAGGCTTCCCTGTCCATCACCAACTCCCGGAGCTTGCTCAAACTCACATCCATCAAGTCAGTGATGCCATCCAACCATCTCATCCTCTGTCGTCTCCTAGACCCCTCCATTATATTCTCTCAATTACTTAATGGTTTACATGCCTCAATTTTATTCCATGTTTGTTGTAGTAGTAGTAATATTTATCTTAATTTCCTGGTTGTATAGTAGATGTCCAAATATACATCATTTTAATCGGTAGGAACTTTTTGAAAAGAAATTTGGTATAATACATTCCAAAGGCCACAAAAACATCCCATTGTTCTGGACCAGTCATTTGACTTTTGAGAATTTACCCTAAGCAGATAACTTAGAAACTGGCAACCCACTCCAGTACTCTTGCCTGGAAAAATCCCCTGGATGGAGGAGCCTGGCAGGCTGCAATCCATCGGGTTGCAAAGAGTTGGACATGACTGAGCGACTTCACTTTTCTTTCTAGATTACTTATAATACCTACTTAATTGCCAGCATGTAACAAATTCATTTTGCCTTTTGGAACTTTCTGGAAATTTTTTAAAAAAATATTTTTGATCCCTGATGGGTTGAATCTGCAAATGTGTAACCAGGAGACATGGAGGGCCAACTGTATAAGAACATCTGAGAATTACCAAATAGTAAATTCTATCCATTTGAAAATCAAACAGATTACTTGAAATCAAGTAGTGCTGGAGGAGACACAGTGCTAGGGGACATTGGACTATTAGCTCTGGAGAGCTAGTTAAGATGTTTGTTACCTATAAGTCTTACCCTAAACCTATCTAACAGCCTAAATCCAAGTCCTGGTAAAATCAACAGAGTATGAAAGTGCTCCTCCAGATGAAGAGGCTTGAGATGAATCTTTGTTGGTGTTGTTCAGTCGCTAAGTCATGTCTGACTCTTTTGTAACCCCATGGACTGTAGCCACCAGGCTCCTCTGTCCATGGGATTCTCCAGGCAAGAATATGGAGTGGGGTGCCATTTCCTCTTCCAGGGGGTCTTTCTGACCCAGAGGTTGAACCCACATCTCCTGCATTGGCAGGCAGATTCTTTAATACTCAGCCACCTGGGAATCAGGAGATGAATCTTAGGTTTTTTATAAATCTGCCCTTAAAGAGTAAACTGTAAGCCATCCCATATTCCACTTAGTATTTTTTTTTAACTGCTTAAAGAAGAATTAATATTCTTTAGAGGAAGATAGAAGAATTCATATTCTCTACAATGTCTTATTGACAGTGACCAGCATTCAATAAAAAATCACTAGACCAAAAATAAATAGTGGGTAACTTAAGTGATTGTGATGCAGAATTTAAAAATAAAAGTAGTCAGTAGAAATCTGGGTAGCACAGAAGTTGGATTTGCCAGACAAAAGACTAATGAAACTGTCATAAATACGTTCAAAGGAAGATATTACTCTTGGTAATTACACAGACAAGGAATGTCAGCAGAAAAATAAATCAAGTAAATCTTTTTAGAATTTGATCATTATATTAATAGAAATAAAAAGTTCATAGGAAGAAGTTAATGGTGGATTAGAAATGAAAAAAGAAAAAGCCAGTGAATTTGAAGATAGATTAAGAGAGATCAAGCAATCTGAAGAACAGAGAGAAAAAGATTGAAGCAAAATTGATATAGGGGCCCTAGGGATGCATACAATTAAAAGCCTAGAAAAAGATGAGATAGTAATAGAAAACATTTGTAAAATTGATGGCTCAAGCTATTACGTATGATGAAAAACAGATTTAAGAATCCTGGTATATTTCAAGGTTATGAAAAGAACCATGCCTGGCCACATCACAATTAAACTACTGAAAATTAAAGATTAAAAAATAAAAATGGGAAGCAGCTAGAAGGAGAGAGCCATACATACTGTGGGAAAATGGTAAGAATAACCATTGACCTTTCATGAGAAATCACAGCATGATATCTTTAAAGTCCTGAAAGAAGAAAAAAAAGTCTCTAAGCCAAGAATTCTATATAGAATAAAAATACTCTTCAAAATGAAGACCTTTTCAGATAAATGAAAGAGGCCTGGATGCTAAAGGATGTCCACTACAAAGAAGCCAATTCCATTTGGATGCTTAGATCTGTCTAATAAAGAATATCAGATACGATAAATAAGATTCATAGGGTAAGAATAAAGAAAAAGACTATACTAATCTTTCTTTTCAAGTTTGCATAAGAAGACATCTGATTATTAAAAACAAAAATAAATGTAGTGTGGGTTTTATGACATGGGTGGAAATAAAAGATATGGCAATATCACACAAACTCTGTAAAACCGGTGTATGTAATTACTCTGCTCTAAGGTAACTGCACGTGTGGGAAGTATAAAATGGGAAGTGGACAGTGCCGGGTATGACATAAGAGGGAGAGAAATAGCATGGTGGTCTTGCTGAGTTGAGAAAACACAGATTAAAGTCAGGGAGGCTGTGGCACCATAAAGAAGTGGTCTGTAATTCTGAAGAGGAGAGAGATACACTGAAACAGAATTCCAGGGGAAGAGGTAGTGTTTGCCCAGTCCTGCATGTTATAAGCGTCTTAGATTCAAAGCTGGGACTCCTCTGGAGTCTGATGTTCAGCTCTCCAAATTCCTGTGCATTCCAGAATGCACTGAGTGCTATTTCTGTCTGTCTGTGTTTCCCTTGATCTGATTTATTACTGAAATTCTGTAGAGTCAGAAATTCTTTCTAGTCATTCATTTTTTATTAATCATCTCCAAATTGTTTTTCTTGACATAATAGCATGTTGGTCCTCCATTTAGAAAGTTATAATGAAGGAATCTTCTTTTTTACTTGTTTATTTTATTTTTATCAAGTGATGTTTACATATTTTAGGAAGACTTATCACAAAAACAGCATTCCTTTGTCCTAGGTCCTTCTCATCTCCAAATCTCTTTTTCTATAGACAGACACATACAAATCCTTCAGCTCTGTCTTCTGTTGTTTCTTTTATTTATTTTTTATTATCGTATTCATACTACTGTCTCTTGTTATTTAGTTGCAGATATTATCTACTAATTTCCCACCATGAAAGATGAGGATTCAGATCTCTTACACCTATCTCAACCAATCCTTATACATCCTATCTTCCCCATGTTGTAATTATCACATAGTCTTTCATTAAATCCTGTTCAATGTTTAAAAAATACTTCAGTTCAGTTCAGTCACTCAGTCATGTCCAACTCTTTGCAACCCCATGAATCGCAGCACGCCAGGCCTCCCTGTCCATCACCAACTCCTGGAGTTCACTCAGACTCACGTCCATCGAGTCCGTGATGCCATCCAGCCATCTCATCCTCTGTCGTCCCCTTCTCCTCCTGCCCCCAGTCCCTCCCAGCATCAGAGTCTTTTCTAATGAGTCAGCTCTTCACATGAGGTGGCCAAAGTACTGGAGTTTCAGCTTCAGCATCATTCCTTCCAAAGAAATCCCAGGGCTGATCTCCTTCAGAATGGACTGGTTGGATCTCCTTGCAGTCCAAGGGACTCTCAAGAGTCTTCTCCAACATCACAGTTCAAAAGCATCAATTCTTCAGCGCTCAGCCTTCTTCACAGTCCAACTCTCACATCCATACGTGACCACTGGAAAAACCATAGCCTTGACTGGATGGACCTTAGTCAGCAAAGTAATGTCTCTGCTTTTCAATATTCTATTTAGGTTGATCATAACTTTTCTTCCAAGGAGTAAGCGTCTTTTAATCGCATGGCTGCAATCACCATCTGCAGTGATTTTGGAGCCCCCCAAAATAAAATCTGACACTGTTTCCACTGTTTCCCCATCTATTTCCCATGAAGTGATGGGACCAGATGCCATGATCTTAGTTTTCTGAATGTTGAGCTTTAAGCCAAATATACTTTTACAAATATTATTTATGACTGTGCCATGCTGTTTATTTTAATTACATTTCTTTTCTTGAACAGCTCTTTGTTTTCCTTGGAGTAAGTGACTCATTTGCTTTGCTTAGTTTTCTGTATAAATCTCACTTTTGTTACTGTGTCCAACTCTTTGCAACCATATGGAGTGCAGAGTGCCAGGCTTCCCTGTCCTTTACTATCTCCCTGAGTTTACTCAAGCTCATGTCCATTGAGTTGGTGATGCTACTAACCATCTCATCCTCTATTAGCCCCTTCTCTTTTTGCCCTCAATCTTTCCCAGTATCACGGTCTTTTCCAGTGAGTCAGCTTTTCACATCTTGTGGCCAAAGTATTGGAGCTGCAGCATCAGTCCTTTCAATGAATATTCAGGGTTGTTTCCTTTAGGATTGACAGGTTTTTGATATCCTTGCTGTCTAAGGGAATCTCAAGAATCTTCTCCAGCACCACAGTTTGAAAGCATCAACTCTTTGGCACTCAGCCTTCTCACTAGTTTATCCCCAAACTCTCCACTACATTTAGGAAATTGAGCAATTCCTTTCTTTCTCAGACACAATGAATAACTTAGTGACTCTCTTGTTTGGAGGTTTGCATACTCTGATTCTAGTCTGTAGGCCCACTGTCCAATAGGCCTACTGTACAACTGTCATCCTAAAATTACCTTTCCTCATCATCATGGAATTTAATATGTTGCTTTCTAGTATTGGATCCTCTGTTTCCTGGATCCATTTGTGTGTGTCTTCTCAATTTAGTGGTAGTGAAGCAAGAGAGTTCCAGAAAAACATCTATTTCTGCTTTATTGACTATGCCAAAGCCTTTGACTGTGTGGATCACCATAAACTGTGGAAAATTCTGAAAGAGATGGGAATACCAGACCACCTGACCTGCCTCTTGAGAAACCTATATGCACGTCAGGAAGCAACAGTTAGAACTGGACATGGAACTACAGATGGGTTCCAAATAGGAAAAGGAGTACATCAAGGCTGTGTATTGTCACGCTGCTTATTTAACTTCTGTGCAGAGTACATCATGAGAAATGCTGGACTGGAAGAAGCACAAGCTGGAATCAAGATTGCCGGGAGAAATATCAATAACCTCAGATAAGCAGATGACACCACCCTTATGGCAGAAAGTGAAGAGGAACTAAAAAGCCTCTTGATGAAAGTGAAAGAGGAGAGTGAAAAATTTGGCTTAAAGCTCAACATTCAGAAAACGAAGATCATGGCCTCTGGTCCTATCACCTCATGGGAAATAGATGGAGAAACAGTGGAAACAGTGTCAGACTTTATTTTTCTGGGCTCCAAAATCATGGCAGATGGTGACTGCAGCCATGAAATTAAAAGACACTTACTCCTTGGAAGAAAAGTTATGACCAACCTAGATAGCATATTGAAAAGCAGAGACATTACTTTGCCAACAAAGGTCCGTCTAGTCAAGGCTATGGTTTTTCCTGTGGTCATGTATGGATGTGAGAGTTGGATTATAAAGAAAGCTGAGTGCTGAAGAATTGATGCTTTTGAACTGTGGTGTTGGAGAAGACTCCTGAGAGTCCCTTGGACTGCAAGGAGATCTAACCAGTCCATTCTAAAGGAGATCAGTCCTGGGTGTTCTTTGGAAGGAATGATGCTAAAGCTGAAACTCCAGTACTTTGGCCAGCTCATGCGAAGAGTTGACTCATTGGAAAAGGCTCTGATGCTGGGAGGGATTGGGGGCAGAAGAAGGGGACAACAGAGGATGAGATGGTTGGATGGCATCACCGGCTTGATGGATGTGAGTCTGAGTGAACTCCGGGAGATGGTGATGGACAGGGAGGCCTGGCGTGCTGCAGTTCATGGGGTCGCAAAGAGTCGGACACGACTGAGAGACTGAACTGAACTGAACTGAACCTCAGACAGGTTCCATTGGAAGTAAATATTTCATAATCTTGCATGTCTGAAAAATGCCTTCATTTCTATTCTTATACTTGATGAATAAATTGTCTAGACTGGACATAATATTATAGATTTGAACTTACTCTTCTCTTAGAATTTAGAAGACACTGCATTGTCTTTTAATTTACTGTTGAGGCATCTGATGCCATCCTAATTATCAAAGCTTCTGTTATAATCTTCCCCCCTTATTTGGAAGCCTTTAGCGTGTTATGTTTATTTCTGTTGTTCTGTAATGTTGTAATTATATAATTTTGTAATTATATAATTTTGTAATTATATAATTTTGTGTGGATCATTATTACCTGGATAGTTGCTTCAATTTTAACCTTTCCCAAAGTTTGTGAGTTTCTATATTAACTTTCAGCTTGCTTTTTGTTTCTCACATTGAAGTCAAAATTAAACAATTTAAATCACTATACGTTTATAAGAAGTCAGTTTTTGTGTGGGGATGTCTTGCTGTAATTCTTTCTTTCTATGAAACTGTTTTGGATGTTCTTGGCCATTTGTTTTTCCATATGACAGTTAGGATTGTATTATTGGTTTATATACATACAGACACATATAAACACCCCTTCACATATGCAAGCTTGTAGACGTTCACTGAATTTAGAGACTAATTTTGGGAAAACTTTGTCTATAACTTGCCATCTTCCCATCTGTGAATATGGTTTCTGTCTTCATTGTTGTAGGTTTCTCTTATTTGTGTAAAGTTTTATAATTATGTTCAGGTAAAGGTTAATTGTGTAAAGGTAAATTCATTACCTTTATTTGTTAGATTTGCTCCTAGATACCTTGTGGAGTTTTTTGTTTTGGGGCTATTATAAATGGATAACTTAAAATTTTGCATTTTAATAGTTTGCTGCTATTCTTTAGGACCACAGTTGACTTTTGTTTGTGTATTCATCCTGAAACAAGCAAGCTTGCTAAGCTTTTTTTTAATTAGTTCAAAACAATTTATAGATTCTATATGTATATTTTTCTATATAGACAATCTTATAATCTGCAAATAATGACCAGCTTTGTGTTTTGTCCTTTCCAGTCCTTACATTTTTACTTTGCTGTATTTTTTTTTTCCTATCATACAGTTAGTGATCTTCAGCACAGGATTAATGTTTAGGAATTGGGAGCTTCTCTGCGTTGTTCATAGCTTTATTGGTGTTTTCCCTGTAGTTTTAAGTTAAGTAGTATATTTGCTGGAAGCTTTTGGTATGTATTCTTCATCAGATTAAGGAAGTTTCTGTTTCTGATTGCCATGTTATGGTTGTTAATGTTGTACATTCAAATCATTTTTCTGCACTGTTGAGTGGATATCAGAGTGTTTTTCCTGTTATATGATGAGTGACATAGATTGTCCAGTGTTAAAGCATACATTCTTTGAATGTAAATGTAACTTTATCATCAAGCTTGTATTACTTGCTATCTTTGATCAAATTGCTAGATTGACCATGCTAAAATTTTATATTGGATTGTTACCTGAGATTCATATCTGACATTGATTATATCTGAGTTTGCAGTATAATTTTCCTTCTCAAATTTTTCTTGTCTGCCTTGTTTTGTATTTAGGTTGTTTTAGCCTTATAAAATGAACAGGGGAGCCATGTCCCCCACCCTTACCCATTTTGGATCTAGAACAGTTCTTATAATACTGGGGTTATCTGTTTCTTATGTAATTGGTGGAACTCACTTTAAATCACCTTTGCTTCAGTGAGGTTTTGTTTTCTTCTTATTTTGTTTGTTTTCCAGGTAGATTTTATATTGATTCAAACTTTTTAATGGTTATAGGTCTCTTTGGTTTTCTATTTCTTCCTGAGTCAGTTTTGGTAAGTTACATTTTTTTCTATGGAAATTATCTCTTTTCTCTGCATTTTCAATTTTATTTGTATAAAATTGTTCAGATTGCACTTTTTCTAGTTTTAAAATCTCCATTACATGCATATTTCACCGCTTTCTTCATTCCTAATATTGTTTATTTATGCTTAACTTTTTCTTCGTAAGTTTTGACATAGAGCATTTTGCTAAATATTTTCCAGCTTTAGTTAGAATTCTTCTGTGGACCATTAATTATTTAGATGTGTGCCTTTTAGTATTCATAGTACAATATTTACTTATCTGGTGTTTATAGAAAGTTTTCTTTTACTGAAGAGTGGATCTGTTTGTTAGCAGTTTTTTAGCATTTGTCAAGATTATGTTTTGATTTCGCATGGGCCAGTTCTTTTAACTATTACATATTTGTTTGAAATTATGAATCTTTTTCTAACTTCTGGTTGCAGATATCTGTAATAAGATAAAAGTTGTAAACTTTGTTCAAAATTTTAATATTCTTACTACCTCTATTTCTTTCTCATCTATTTATTATTTAAAAATCTTTACTATGATGTTGAATTTCTTAATTTTCCCTTATAATTTTCACAACTCTTTTGTAGCTGTGTTGTTAGTTACATATTATTTAGGATTGCTCTTCCATGGTATTTTCTATTTATGTTAATAAATGATTAAAAATCATAATAATCATCTTGGCCTTAGAATCTAGTTTGACTGATAATTAATACAGCTCCCTTAGCTTTCTTTTGTTTAGCATATGCCTGGCATATTTTTCCATCCTTTTTCTTAAAAAACGTTTCTTAGGTTCTATGTCTAGGTGCATTAAACAGATTATTGCTGATTTTTCAAAAAAATTTTCATTGTGGTTTTGTCATCTAATGTGATAATGGTGCTTTTTGATAGGTGAACTTAATCACTTGTGAATTTCATTATTTGTTTGTATTTCTTTCTAGTATCTTGGACTATTTACTATAGGTTTTGCTTGTTTGTTTGCATCATGCTTCCCACCCCCTTTCCTGCTTTTTGTTGGCTGGGTCAAATTTGTTTTTATTTCTTTTTTTTTTTTTTCCTTTTTGAAAGTTATACATTCTATTTCAAATATTTTAATGTTTATCTTAAAAATTTAAGCATTTATCATTTATGTTAAATATAGTTTTCCCCATATTCCTAATCAAAGAAAAAAACTTAGTGTATCTTATATACAAAAATTAGCTCAAAATGGATCAAAATCCTAAATGTAAGAGTTAAAACTTACATTTAAGGGGCAGAGGGAGAAGTTTTATGATATTGGATTTGGCAGTGATTTCTTGGATATGACAGAAGACAATATGCAACAACAAAAATAGAGGAATAGACTACATCATCATTAAAAATTTCTATGCATCACAAGATACAGTTGTTATAGTGAAACGGCAGCCTGTACAGTGGGAGAAAGTAGTTGCAAATTGTATGTCTGACAAGAGGTTATTATCCAGAATGTATAAAGAATTCCTGCAACTCAATAACAGACTAACAACCCAGTTCAAAATACGCAAAGGATTTGAAGTGATGTTTCTCCTAAGAAAATAGACGAATGACTCTGCATCACTAGTCAGTACGGAAATGCACATCAAAACCACAATGAGATACTGCTTCATACCATTAGGATGGCCACTATAAAAAAAAACAATAATAACAAGTTTTAGTAAAGTTGTGGGAAAATTGGAACCTCTGTGCACTGCTGATGGAGTTGTAAAATGCTGTAGCCACTGTGGAAAATAGTATAACAGTTCTTCAAAAAGCTGAAAACAAAATTACCATATGATCTAGCAGTTCCACGTTTGTGTACATATTCCACAGAAGGTAAAGCAGAGTCTCAAAGAAATATTTGTTCACCCGTGTTCACAGCACCATTATTCACAAAAGTCAAGGGATGTAAGCAACTCTGGTGTCCACTATAGGATGAATGGGAAAAAAAAATGTGGTATATCCATACATTGGAACGTTATTCAGCTTTAAAAGAACATCCTGATCCATCCTACAACATGGATAGACCTTTTAAAAAACATGCCAAGTGATATACACCAGACACAAACAAACACGTTATTGTGCAATTTCACTTGTATAAACTACCTAGAGTAGTCAAATTCTTAGCAGCTATAGTGGTGGTTGCTAGGGTCTGGGAGGAGAAGGGGATGGGGGAGTTATTATTTAATAGATTTTCAGTTTTGTAAGATGAAAAGAGTTTTAGAAATGGACGGTGGTGACGGTTGCACAGCAGTGTAAATGTACTTAATGCCACTGAACTATACACTTGGAAATGGTTATGGTGGTAAATTTTGTCATGGGTATCTTACCACAATTAAAAGTAATAATTAAGAAATAAATGAAAAAATAGAAAACCAAGGAGCTCGGAACATTTTAATCCTGATCACTCCCTTAGTAACTGGTTGTCTTCCGGTGTTTTAGTTCCATACTCTTTTCCATCGTTTGAGTAGTTATTCCTTCCTCCTCCTCCCCCATCTCCTATCGCTGTTATTGCTCCTGCTCATCTTCATGTTACTCTTTATTGCCCTGTTTCTCCTTCATCATTATTTTATCCAGTTAGTCACCGTTTAGGTGCGTGCTAAAGTTGACCAATGTCTTTGCTCACAGGTGCTTCTGGTGTCACATTTCTTCCTCTGGATTATGTTTCTTGATTTGAAGTATATCCCTTAGTACTCCTGTTTAACTAAAAGAGTCTATATGTGGTAGTTTACTCACTCTTTGTATGAAAATATCTTTATTTAATCCCCATTTCTATTTTATAATTTAGGTGAGTAGGGAATATAATATTGACCATTACTTTGTTTCATCACTTTGAAAAATACAATTCCATTTTCTTCTAACAGCTCCATTAGCATTAATAATTCAGCTGTCGTTCTAATTATCATTTCTTGGGTAGAAAATCTCTTTTTATTTCAGAGGTTTTTAAAATCTCTTACCTTTAGTGCTCTGTAGTTTAACAAAGTGTACAGATGTGGATCTGATTTTATTTCTTCATATCTTTTATTTCAACAACTAGTTTTTTCCATTTTGGGACTTTATTTTTTTTCAGCTTTTTCTTATGCTTTAGATTTTTTAACATCTAATAATTTTAAACATACTTATTTTATGAAGTGGAACTGATAATTTTTTGAGGTCTGATTGTGGTGTGTGTTTGGATTTCTGGCTTTTGCTCATAAATGGAATGTTTCCTCATTTAGTTATATTATTGGATTCTGAACTCATCTTTTAGTGAATTTTTGTGTGTGAGAATTATATGAGGCCAAGTTTGAGCATGTATCCTCCAGGTAGTTTTGAATATGTTATGAGAAGCTTTCTAGGCGCCCCTAACCAGATGCCAGTGTTTTACCAGTTTCTTGGCTTGAGAATTTCTGAACCCCGGAAGTCCTGTGCATTAGAATCCCAAGTGGTGGGACTGTGTGACCTAAAAGTTACGAATTTCTAAAGGAGTAAATTTTTTTTCACATATGTCACTGTCTTTCTCTGCTGAATGGCAGATTTTGTAATTCACCTTTTTACTTACAATATACCCTTTAGGCCTGGAGAAGGGAATGGCTGCCCACTCCAGTATTTGTGCCAGGAGAATTCCATGGGCAGTGTAGTCTGGCGGGCTACAATTCTTGGGGTTACAAAGAGTCAGACATGACTAAGCGAATGGCTGACTGACTAACACACGCATGCATACGCACACCTCTTAGGATAAAGATTATATGGGGCAGACTTTTACTTCAAAACTCAAGTAAGCGCAGGATCTTTCCTTTTGACCTTATGTATATGTTAAAAGTCAAGTACCTAGAAAATGAAAACAATTTCCCAACTGCACTCCTGCTCTAATGCTTATTGCCCTGGTTTCTAATCATTTCTTGATTACATATATCTAAGAATGTCTCTTTATTTAAAGGCTCATTTATACATTTAGAAAATGTTTGTTATATTTTATCTAGTATTTTTAAGAGTTTTCAAGAATGTTCAAGTTACTTAATCTCAGTATTGCGAAAGAAGTCTGTTCTATAATTATTAAGAATGGTACTTTAGGAAATTCAGAGTATTAACCATTATTTTATCTTGAGAATGTTCATTTCTTGGTATGTTCTCTAAAAACATATAAAAAACTAATTTTCTTTTATTTTGGAATACCTTAAAAGATATGTGCCCAGGATCTGTTTTTAGCTGTTGTTTTCTAAGTTGTATCTACATTGCCATAATTGTATGTTCTCTGTTTAGACTCAGTGTTTTGAAGAATATTTTTCCCCTTTTATAATTTTTTAAATAAATAAATAGTTTGCAGGACATTATTAACATTTATTTAGTTAGATTATCATTAAAATGTTTTAAAATAATCTCCAAGCTGCTTATAATAGTAGCCAGGTTTTTTTCTATTTCTTTCCCCACATAATTAATGGTAAAACTTTCAAAGTTCCACTTAAAATATGGCAATGTTGGACAGATAATATCAAAAATAAGAATGTTCTAAAATAAATATTCAATTTGTGGTTCATGGCTGTGGTGTTCAAATCATATATCTTTACTGTAAGTGTAGTCAACTAAGTCACAGCTATAATAAACATTCTATAGTGTTGAAAATCTGGAGAACTTGTCGGTGTGGTAATTATATATATTTTAAGTTATATGGACAAGGAGACTAAATTCAGATAATGACAAAATTGAAGTTGTTATGAAATAGTGCTTATTGTGTTTCTATATAAAAATTTCTAACTAAAATAATTATTTATTTCTAATATATTATGGTTGATTACTAACAATGTGAACTTCTTCAGGTCCAATCCTCAGTGGCTGTTGGAACTCCAGATTATATCTCTCCTGAAATCCTTCAAGCCATGGAAGATGGAAAAGGCAGATATGGACCTGAGTGTGACTGGTGGTCTTTGGGGGTCTGTATGTATGAAATGCTTTATGGAGAAACACCATTTTATGCAGAATCTCTGGTGGAAACATATGGAAAAATCATGAATCACAAAGTTAGTATATTTTACTATTTTTCACATTAGTGTGGCAAATAATACACATAATAAAATTAAAATGTGATATTTAAAAAGAGAATAATTTTCCAAAAACAATAAATAATCTAATTTCTATGCTAGTAGGGAACATGACCAACATGAGTAATCAAAGTCCATAAATTATTTTTTTAATCTATAAATTGTATATAAAATTGATAGTCTTCATCTTGTAATTTATCAGAGATGCTAATAAGTAAGACAATTAAATGATCTCTCCAGTAGAGTAACAAAGATCATGAGCAGACAATTTATCATTACTACTATAGCAGAGACATTACTTTGCCAACTAAGGTCTGTCTAGTCAAGGCTATGGTTTTTCCTATGGTCATGTATGGATGTGAGAGTTGGACTGTGAAGAAGCCTGAGTGCCGAAGAATTGATGCTTTTGAACTCTGGTGTTGGAGAAGACTCTTGAGAGTCCCTTGGACTGCAAGGAGATCCAACCAGTCCATTCTGAAGGAGATCAGCCCTGGGATTTCTTTGGAAGGAATGATGCTAAAGCTGAAACTCCAGTACTTTGGCTACCTCATGCGAAGAGTTGACTCATTGGAAAAGACTTTGATGCTGGGAGGGATTGGGGGCAGGAGGAGAAGGGGACGACAGAGGATGAGATGGATGGATGGCATCACTGACTCGATGGACACAAGTCTGAGTGAACTCTGGGAATTGGTGTCGGACAGGGAGGCCTGGAGTGCTGTGATTCATGGGGTCACAGAGTCGGACACGACTGAGCAACTGAACTGAACTATAGTATAAGTGTAATCATGACTAGAATGCATTTAAAATTCTCGATCTTAATAATAATAGATAGATGAAATCCAAATTAAAATAAGAATGGTATACTTTTTCTCCCTGACAAATTGGCAAAGATGAAAAGAAAATAGTACTCTTTACTATAAATGATCCATTGAGAAGAACAGTGTTAGACATCATTGATAGGGGCGTAAATTGATATAATCTTTCTGTCAAGAAGTCTGTAAGTATTCATCAACAACCTTAGAAATAAATGGTTAAAACTTTTGGTTGAGCACCTTCAATACTAAGAATCTACCATAAGGAAATATTCACAGAACAAAGCTATATCTGTAAGAATACTTGTCCCAGTATTATTTATGATCATCAAACATTGGAAACAGTCCAGATACACAGCAGGAAAGAATAAAATTTTAATCCATTTAATACCAAATGAAATAGATTGTATGAGAGGAGGGAGACTCTGATTATCAGTCTCAGAAGATTATGAGTAATTGCAAAAACCTAGAATATGAAAAGGAATATCCCATAAAGGGAGTGGTAATCTGTTCTTTTTAATTTGTTGTGGTAGTACAGTTATAATTAATTGCTATATATAGTTGTTGTTAGTTGCTAAGTCATGTCCGACTGTTTTGTGTCCCCATGGACTGTAATCTGCCAGACTCCTCTGTCCATGGGATTTCCCAGCCAAGACTACTGGAGTGGGTTGCCATTTCCTTCTCCAGGGGATCTTCCTGACCCAGGAATTGAACCCAGGTCTCTTGCATCGCAAGCGGATTCTTTACTACTGAGCCACCAGGGAAGCCTCAAATACACATACACACACTCACAGGCACACACACACACGTTAGTTTTACAAAGTTGATGCTTTTCTGTCTGGCTGCAAAGTTATCAAGAGTTTGAAAACAAGAAATAGCTCCAAAGTTGTCAATAGCATGTAAAGCATTTCTGATAGAAGTCATTGTACTGTAACATGGTTGTTGAGAGCACAGATTCTGGAATCAGACAGTTTCAGTTCAAATCCTAGCTCTACCATTGATTATGTAACCTTTGGCAATTGTTTTAACTGTTTCTTTGTTTCCTTTTCTATAAAATTAGAGTAATACAGTGGCTCTGAGGATTAAATGGGCTAAACAAGTAACATACTTCTAGTAGTACATGTTATATTCTTTACAAATGTTTAGTATTAATCATTAGTTGTGTGACTTATATGAACGTTATCATATAATCAATATCATATTGATTATGATATAATTGTTATCATAAATCAATCACATATACTATTGATTATGTAAATTCTATTACATTTAGTGAATTCTTTTTATTTTGACAACATTTAAGGTGTTTTTACATTTAACTTATTCTTTCTGTAGTACATGTATGACTAGGTTACATATGAAAAGTTCTTTTACGAAAATGATCCTTTTAAATTTATTCTTGACTCTCCTTTAGTGTCAGTACTTCGTACCAGTACATATTTATTAGATATTTTAAAAAGTATATATGTTTTTAAGAAGGTCAGTGTTAGCTTCAACCTACTTAGGAAATTAGTGATTTATATTTTGTTTGTATTATTCTCTATTTAGGAGAGGTTTCAGTTTCCCCCGCAAGTGAGTGATGTGTCTGAAAATGCTAAGGATCTTATTCGAAGACTCATCTGTAGCAGAGAACATCGACTTGGTCAAAATGGAATAGAAGACTTTAAGAAGCACCCATTTTTCAATGGAATTGATTGGGATAATATTCAAAACTGTGAAGCACCTTATATTCCAGAAGTTAGTAGCCCAACAGATACGTCGAATTTTGATGTGGATGATGATTGTTTAAAGAATTCTGTGAGTATGATTGTTTAAAGAAGTTCTGTCTCTCTGCTTTTTTAAAAAAATATATGGTTATAAAGAAATTTTATAGGCCACCTTACCATTTATCACTTCAACAGCTGTCAAGGCACATGTAGACCTTGAAAAAGACTGCTTACTTACTGAAAGAGATCTGAAACAAGAGGGCAGAGCATCTCCTTGTTCCGCTCTGGCTGGGAACATATGTGTAGGGCAGTGCAAATTTTTCTTTGCTCTGTAAATATCTGAAAATAACTACAAAAGTATTTGTGAATATTGGTTTGGGATTACAAATAAAATTTAACAACTAGGCAAATTCACGTATATGGAATACATGAATAATGATTGTACTCTCAATATCCATCAGACTTTAAATCTTTCTTTTCTTTTTATTAGAATTCTACAGTAGCAGTGTTTCTGGTCTAAATTTTTTATCACTAAACGTCTAGACCAAACTTATCAGTGTTTGTAAATTGTTGACAGTGAATTTTTATAGCCCAGTCTGCAGGTTATAGTTATTCCTGTTTTACCGGATGTTTCTTCCTCCTTTAGGAAACGATGCCCCCACCAACACACACTGCCTTTTCTGGTCACCATCTGCCATTTGTTGGTTTTACATATACTAGTAGCTGGTAAGTTTGAAAAGTTAATGTGATTTGGATAATTTAAAGCAAATTAAAAATGAATTGAGGTTTTAAAACTATAATGCATAAGAGAACCTTGTAAGTAAAAAAAATTTTTTTAATAGCTTGAAGCTGCTTCTAGGAAAAGTTAGACATTATGAAGTGAATAAAACATATTAATATAAGAATCTTAACTCATTTTGGGGGGAGAAAAAATAGAACACAGAGAGAGCTCAGAATCTGTTAGCAATGGAACAGGAATTAGAAGTCTTAGGCTATCGAAGAAACATTTTCTAGGTTCCAAACATCAGTCTTTCAACCTATCGATCTTAGCCCTCTTTCCACTAACCCTCATTCTCCTTCTATCTTCTGTTTCCTTCTTGTGAAAGTGAAAGTCGCTCAGTCATGTCCAACTCTTTGTGACCCCATGGACTATACAGTCCATGGCATTCTTCAGGCCAGAATACTGGAGAGGATAGCATTTGCCTTCTTCAGGGTGTCTTCCCAACCCAGGGATCGAACACAGATCTCCTGTGTTGCAGGCGGATTCTTTACCAGCTGAAGCCACAAGGGAAGCCCTGTTTCCTCCTTACCATTCCTTGACTTTCACTGAGAATGGTTACAGTCACTCCTTGGGAGCTTCTCAGTTCCTGACCATCTCATTCTACAACGTTGGTCTTGCTAAGCTGCCATTCCTATTACAGCTCAGTTTTCTGCCTGTACCAGTGCAGTTCAGATTGTCTAGAGGAAAATATCTGAGTGTCTTACTGCTCTCACTTTAAGTTCATGATTACTAATCCCAAGTGCCCCTTATTGCTGCCTGGCAAATATGCTGCATTACCCTAGCGTATTCACTCTTCACTCTCCTAGGTAACTATTTCCTGCTTTATACTTTGCCTCTGAAACCTCTGTCGTTCTTACTCTTACCTGAATACCTTCCTTCCCCTTTCACAGAGAGATCGGAGCGATCAGCAGACGGCTTCCGCAGGCCGCATCATACATACCTCTAGACCCACACGCTCTTCTTCATGTGTATGGCCATGTGAGCTCCCTACCCAGTGCCCATCCCTTCTGTTCCTTCTTGCCTACTCTAGTGCGTTGCTGTTACATCATAAAATTTCCCCTGTGTGTAATTTGCATAGCAGATCATTTCCATCAGCTTACAAAATGTAGGTTTTTCTTTCATCTTAAAGCAAAATAGAAAAACTCTCTTAATCCAGCTTTCTTTACCTGCTACCAACCATTTTTATGCTCTTCAATACAGCAAAATTACTTCCAACTGTTGCCCTGGCTTTGTCCATTTTTCTCATCCTCTTCTTTCTTGGTACCATTCCAGTCAAGTTTGTGCTCCCGTCACTTGACACAAACTGATTTTTATCGATGTCACCGCTGGCCTCCCTGGCGCTAAGTTTGATGGTCATTTCTTTGGTCCTAGTCATCCTTATTTGCCTAGTCTCATCTCCTTGCCACAGCTCCTTCCCATTACAACACTTTCCAGGACACTTGCCTCATTTCTCCTTGTCTTTCTGGCCACTCCCACTCATTCTCCACATCCCTCCTAATTTCCTGTGGCTTGTGGCTTTGTCTTTGAATCTTTTCCATTTATGCTCTCTGATGCTCCCCTAGGTGGTATTTGCTGATGACTTCTAAAATGTATATTTCCAGCTGAAGCCTCTCTTCTACTTAAAATCTCTCTTACTCACCTACTTCAGATGTTCATAATGTCATTTCTTAAATTTCTCTGAACCTATCTGATTGATTCTGCTAAATGATAAGTCATAGTATGTCAGTCACCTGTGCAGGACCAATCCTCACTGCCCCTACCTCCAGTGGCTTCATATCTTAACGCCAGACAAAGTTCTTCTGAGATCCAACAAGGCTCACTTTACCTTTCTCATTTTGCTTCCTACTGCTCTTGTCCTTGCTCACTTTGCAGCCCCCCAGGTCTCCTTTCTGGCCTCTGAACATGCCAGAGAACTCTTACCTCAGGACTTTTGCACTTCTTTTTTTCTTGTATTAAGTTTATTTTATTGAAGTACACCTGATGGTGTGTTTGTACTTCTGTTCCATTTGCTGGGAATGTCTTTCCTCTCATATTACCTTGACAGGGCCACTTATTTTTTCTGGACTTTTTCAAGGTTACTTTCTGAGTGATGACTTTCCTGACCACTTTATCTACACTTTAATTTACTCCCCCTCAATACTTCATTTCAAAAGGCAGAAAGGGAAAATGAAGTTGCCTTCCTTTCCTGTTTTTTGTTTTCTTCCTAGCCTATTAACACTACCATGTACTGAGTATTTTCCTTGTTTGTTTGTCTCTGCCACTGGAATAAAAGCCTCTATATAGGCACATTTTGTCTGTTCTGTTCACTGCTGAGTGTCCAACACTTCAAATGTTTTTAATTAAATTGTATTGAGTTAAAGCATTTCACTTAAACATTTTTAATCAAAGTATATAGTTGATACACAAGTTACAGATATACAGTATACTAATTCACACTAGTTAAAGTTATACTCCATTTATAGTAATTATAAAATATTGGCTATATTCCTTGTGTTGGGCAGTGTATCTTTGCTTATGAAGCATTTAATATAAGTAGCTTATGAAAGCTATTTATAATTCCACAGAAGACCGTGGTTGGTGCTTTTGATTGCTGTTTCACTTAGGTGGTCACATTGTTTTAAGCTACCAGTAACCCTTCAGCAAGCTTCATTTTATAATTTATCGTTACTAGAATAAATTCAAGATAATTAGGACTAGTTAAGTTTTTATTTTCAAAAATGCTTCTAAGGAATTCTCTGCTGAACTTAGGACTTGGTGCTTCCAGTGCAAGTAGCCTGGGTTTGATCCCTGGTTGGGAAACTAAGATACTGAAAGCCATGTGGCACAGCCCCTGCTTCCAAAAGGTTGTTTATGGTGATTTTGGGAAAAAAAAAAAAAAAAAAGTATTTTGTAATCACTCCAGATGGCTAGTTTAAATAGATGTTCAGATCCATGTTTTAAATGAACAGTTTCAAAAGGTTATCTTTTCTCTTCAGACTTATTATTTCAATGTAAACCCATATTTTCCCTTTTTTTTTTTCTCCCAGTGTTCTTTCTGATCGGAGCTGTTTAAGAGTTACAGCTGGTCCCACGCCATTGGATCTCGATGTTAATGTGCAGAGGACTCTAGATAACAACTTAGCAACTGAAGCTTATGAAAGAAGAATTAAGCGCCTTGAGCAGGAAAAACTTGAACTTAGTAGAAAGCTTCAAGGTAAATATATTTTAAAGATAATGTTTTCCCTTTTTTGTGTTGGACTCACAGTGTAGAAGCTGTTTATTGTAAGTGATTGTTTTATCTTGAAAAGAACTTTTTTTTATTAAATGGAAAAATGAAATTTATGCAGAATACAGTATAAATATAGTATAATGCTGTGTTGCTGTGCTTAGTTGCTCAGTCATGTCCAACTCTTTGCAACTCTATGGGCTGTAGCCCACCAGGCTGCTTTGTCCATGGGGATGGACAAATCCCCATGGGGGATTTGACAAGAGTAGATTTGACAAGTCCAGACAAGAATACTGGAGTGGGTTGCCATGCCCTCCTCTAGGGGATCTTCCCAACCCAGGGATCGAACCCAGGTCTTCTGCATTGCACGCAGATTCTTTACCGTCTGAGCCACCAGGGAAGCTCCTACAGTTTAATACCACTCACATAAACTCACAAAACTAACAGTAAACAACAAAATAGCATTTGTTTCCCACAAGTACATATTTATGTATATGAATCTGTGGGAATAAATACCTCTGGGGAGTGGAAAGTAGTATTCAATACTACTAATGAAAATGGAGCCCATCTCATCCTATCAGTTCAGTTCAGTTCAGTCGCTCAGTCGTGTTCGACTTTTTGCAACCCCATGAATCGCAGCACACCAGGCCTCCCTGTCCATCACCAACTCCCGGAGTTCACTCAGACTCACGTCCATCGAGTCAGTGATGCCATCCAGCCATCTCATCCTCTGTCGTCCCCTTCTCCTCCTGCTCCCAATCCCTCCCAGCATCAAAGTCTTTTCCAATGAGTCAACTCTTCGCATGAGATGGCCAAAGTACTGGAGTTTCAGCTTTAGCATCAGTCCTTCCAAAGAAATCCCAGGGCTGATCTCCTTTAGAATGGACTGGTTGGATCTCCTTGCAGTCCAAGGGACTCTCAAGAGTCTTCTCCAACACCACAGTTCAAAAGCATCAATTCTTCGGCGCTCAACCTTCTTCACAGTCCAACTCTCACATCCATACGTGACCACAGGAAAAACCGTAGCCTTGACTAGACAGACCTTTGTTGGCAAAGTAATGTCTCTGCTTTTGAATATGCTGTCTAGGTTGGTCATAACTTTTCTTCCAGAGAGTAAGCGTCTTTTAATTTCATGGCTGCAGTCACCATCTGCAGTGATTTTGGAGCCCCCAAAAATAAAGTCTGACCCTGTTTCCACTGTTTCCCCATCTATTTCCCATGAAGTGATGGGACCAGATGCCATGATCTTCGTTTTCTGAATGTTGAGCTTTAGGCCAACTTTTTCACTCTCCTCTTTCACTTTCATCAAGAGGCTTTTTAGTTCCTCTTCACTTTCTGCCATAAGGGTGGTGTGATCTGCATAACACTTTATATAAGACTCCCTACCATATTTCCTCAGTCCTTAAATATTCTAGCTTCTAGCGAACTGTCATTCTCTACAGTGTGACTCCTGTTGTAATATTTGGTGATTTTAAAGTGCGTGTTAGTGAACCTTTTAATATTCTGACTTCTTTGTTGGTTCTTCACTTTCAGTGAGCTTGTTCTCCACCCTATCTCTACCACTCCTTCTGGTGGTAGTAAGACATATATTAGATTACAGTGTCTAAAATTCTTTATTAATCTCAATTTCAAGCAAACCTTCTGTATATTCCTGCTCATAATTTTCTAGTTAACTCTCTCTGGTGTCTTATGTGTTGTCCTTCAATTCCACCGTTACCTATAATTCTATCACCCTTTCCCTATTCCCCTTATACCCTCAGGTCTCATTCTTGGTAAATCTTAATTATACCCTTAGATACACTCTTAAATCTATTGCTCCTCTTTCTGTTAGTCACACTCCTTTGGCAGAACCCCAACCATGTTTAAATACTTTGCATTTAACTATGTGGCTAAAAGTTGCTTACTGAAAACACACAACATGCCAGCTAATCCCACTTGAAATTCCTGAAAACTAATCTCAAATTTACTAAGACCTTGATGCTGCCCAGCAATCCTACTTTTTTTCCTTAGTTCATTTCTCTTGACTGTGTTGCAAAATCCAATGATTATTTCCCGGTCTTCATCTTCTAGCCTATTAGAATATGACCCAGTTGATCATATCCCTCTCCTGATAGCACTTTTTCTTGGCTTTTGGAGCACTTTATCTCCTGGTTTTCTTTTTCTTAATAAACCAACTGTTTCCAGTCTCATTTGCTGATTTGTCCTGAACTCAGACCTTTCAAACATCTTTTTTCGTTTTCTTTATGTGTATACCCAGAAGTGGAATTGCTGTATCTTTAAGGTACATTTATTTTTGAATTTCTGAGGACCCTCCATATAGGTTTCCAGAGTCTATAAGGGTTCCCTTTTTACCACATCCTTACCTACACATGTTGTCTCTTCTTAGATATTTTAACAGGTGTGAGGTGATATCTCTCTGTGGTTTTGATTTGCATTTCTCAGATGATCAGTGATGTTAAGCATCTTTTCATGTGCCTTGTCGCTCATTTATAATGTTCTCTTTGCAGAAATGTCTGTTTAGTTTTTCTGCCCTTTTAGAAGTCAGCTTGCTTGCTTTGTTATAAAGTTGTATGAGTTCTATATATATATTTTGGATATTAACACTTTATCCAATGTACAGTTGCAAAATTTTTCTGCCATTCTGTATTTTTTTTCTTTTTTTGCTATACAGACACTCTTGAGTTCGATGTAGTCTACTGATTTTTTTCTTTTGTTGTATTCTTGACGACATATCCAAAAAAATCATTGCCAAGGCCAGTGTTAAGGAGCTTTTTTTTTTTCACTACATTTTCATCTGTGAAACATATGGTATTGGATCTTACAGAAGTCTTTGAAACATTTTGAGTTAATTTTTGTGAGGAGTATGAGTTAGAAGTCCATTTTCAGTGTTCTGCATGTGTTTCTCTGGTTTTCCCAGCACCATTTGTTGAAGAGACTGTCTTTTCCGCCTTAGGTTCTTGACTCCCTTGTCAAGCATCAGTTGACTGTATGTACTGGGATTTAACTCTGGGCTGTCTCCTCCATTGGTGTCTACGTCTGTTTTGTGCCAGTACACTACTATTTTTAACATTATGGCTTTGTAATATAGTTTGAAATCGGGATACTTCCAGGTTTGTTCTTTTTTCTCAAAATTGCTTTCAATATTCAGTGTTTTTCGTGATTCCACAAGCATTTAGGATTGTTTCTTCTATTTTATGAAGAATGCCTTTGGTATTTTGATACAAGTTGTATTGATTCTGTAGATGGGTTTGGTAGTATGTATATTTTACCAGTGTTAATTCTTCTGACCCATGAACCTGGGATGTCTTTCTGTTTGTATCTTCTTCAGTTTCTTTTAGCAAAGTCTTGTCATTTTTATTGTACATATCTTTCACATCCTTGGTTAAGTTTATTCCTGAGTATTTTCTTGCTTTTGATGCTATTATGAATGGAATAGTTTTCTTTATTTCTTTTTCAAATATTCATTATTAGTGTAAAGGAATGCAGCTAATTCCTATATGTTAATTTTGTATCCTACACTTTACCAAAATAGTTGAGTAGTTCCAACAGTTTTTTTTTTCGGTTGTCTCTTTGAGATTTATACCTATAAAATCACATTGACAAATACTGACAATTTTACTTCTTTATAATTTCAGTGCCTTTTATATATTTTTTCTTGCTTAATTGTTATAGCTAGGAATTTTAGTACTATATATTGAATAAGAATAATGAGAATGGCTATCCTTTTCTTGTTCTGGATCTCAGAGGAAAATCTTTCAGTTTTTCTCCATTGAGTATAAAGTTATCTGTGGGTTTGTTGTATATGGCCTTTACTGTGTTGTTGTGTTCCTTCTATACCCAACCTTTTAAGGGTTTTCATCATGAAAGGATGTTGTATTTTTTAAGATGCTTTTCCTGCATCTATTGAAGTGGTCATGTGATTTTTATATTTCAATTTATTGATGTGATGCATTACATTTATTGTTTGGTGTGTGTTGAGCCATTCTTGCATGCCAGGGAAAAATCTCATTTGATCATGGTGTATAATCCTTTTAATGTGTTCTTGAATTTGATTTGCTAATATTTTACCGAAAAACTTTACATCTATATTCTTCAGAGATATTGGTTAATATAGTTGGCCCTTGAACAACACAGGGGTGTGTGGCACAAGCCCGGTGCAGTCAAAAATCTGTGTATAACTTTACAGTTGTTCCTCTGTAACCATGGTTCTGCATCTGCAAATTCAACCAACTGGGGATCATGTAGTACATATTTACTGAAAAAATTTGGATATAAATGGGCCTGTGCAGTACAAAGTGGTGTTGCTCAAGGGACAACTGTGCCTTTCTTGTGGTCTCCTTGTCTGGTTTTGGTGTCAAGGTAATGCTGGCTTCGTAGAATGAGTTTGGAGGTGTTCCCTCCTCCTCAATATTTTGGAAAAGAGGAGGATTGATGTTAATTCTTCTTAAAATGACTGGTAAAATTCATCAAGGAAGCCATCTGGTCCTGAGATTTTCTTTCTGGGAGGTTTCTGATTATTGATTCAATCTCTTTACTCATTATTGGTCTGTTCAGATTTTCTAGTTTTTCATGATTCAGTCTTGGTCAGTTTTGTTTCTAGAAATCTGTTCATTTCTTCTAGGTTATGTAATTTCTTTGCATACAGTTATCCATAGTAGCCTCTTATGAGCCTCTGTATTCCTATAGCATCCCGTGTAATGTCTCCTTTTTCATTTCTAATTCTATTTAAATCTTCTCTCTCCTTTCTTAGTCTAGACGAAAGCTTTGTCACTTTTGTTTGTCTTTTCAAACAACCAGCTTTTAATTTGATTGATCCTTCCTGTAGTTTGTCTGGTCTATTTCATTCATTTCAGCCCTGAACTTTATATTTCCTTCCTTCTGCTAACTTTCCATTCAGTTCAGTCGTGTCTGACTCTTTGTGACCCCGTGGACTGCAGCAGGCCAGGCTTTTCTGTCCATCACCAACTCCTGGAGATTGTTGAGACTCATGTCCATCAAGTCAGTGATGCCATCCAAGGGCTTAATTTATTCTTATTTAATTCCTTGAGATGTAAAGTTAGGTTATTTGAGATATTTCTAATTTTTTAATATATGCATTTTTTTTGCAATAAACTTTCCTCTCAGAACTGCTTTGCTGCATCCCACAAATTTGATAATGTCGTATTTCCAATTTCATTAGTTTTGAGGTTTTTTTTCTCTTGATTTCTTCTTTCACCCATTGGTTGTTCAGAAGTATGTTGCTTAGTTTCCACATGTTTGTAGATCTTCTCACTTTCCTCTTTTTATCAATTTCTATTTTCATACCATTGTGACCAGCAAAGATAATTGGTGTGATTGCAGTCTTTTTATTTTTGTAAAGATATGTTTTTTGTCCTGTCATATGATCTGTTCTGGAGAATGTTCTGTGTGCACTTGAGAAGAATGTATATTCTGCTGCTGTTATATGCAATGTTCTGTACATGTTTGTTAAATCTATTTTTCTAAGATGGTTCATTTCCAACATTTCCTTGTTGATTTTCTGTTTGTACAATTTATCATTGCTGAGAGTGGCATACTGAAGTCCCCTACTATTATTCTGTTGTCTGTTTCTCTCCTAGGGTTTGTTAGTATTTAATATATTTTGGTGCTCTGCTGTTTGGAGCCTGTATATTTACAGTTGTTATATCTTCTTGATGTATTGACCCCTTTATCATTATAATGACCTTCTTTGTCTCTTTGTTACCCTTTGTGGCTGAAGTATATTTTGTCTGATTTAAGTATAGCTACACTCATTTTGTTTTGCTTTCTGAAATATTATCTTCCATCCCTTCACTTGGAGCTTATTTTTGTTGATAGAGCTGAAATGAGTCTCTTGTAGGCAGCATATAGTTGGAACTTGACTTTTTTTTCCAGTCATCCACTTTGTGCCATTCATTTGGTAAATTCAATCCATTCAATCCATTTAGGGTGATTATTGGTATGTAAGGACTTATTACTACCATTGATCTTTTGCTTTCTGGTTATTTTGTATCTCCATTGGGTTTTTTCTTCTTCTTTTCTTGTCTACCTTTGTAAGTTGATGATTTACAATGGTGATTTGCTCATTGTTCCCTTTTTTATGTGATGTCTCTCCTCTAAATTTTTGCTTTGTCTTTACCATGACATTTACATAAAATAACTAATTGATAAACTAGTCCTTTTTCTGCTGATAGCAACCCATCTTCACTCACCTATAGAGGTTTCATCAGTTTACATCTCTTATATTTTTGATGTCACAAATGATCACTTTTTATGCTGTGAATTTGCTACCAAATGATAGTAGCTATAGTAAGTTTTAAGGCTCTTTTCCTTTAACATTTATGCTATAATTGATTGTTTAACATACTATTCTAAAATACAGTTACAGTTTTCTAATTCTGACTGTATTTGTTACCTTGATCAGAGTCTTGCGTACTTTCATCTTTTTTGTTTCGGCTTGAAGGACTCCTTTCAGCATTTCTAGTGGTGGTGAACTCTCAGCTTTTATTTGTCTAGGAAAACCTTTATTTCTCTTTCATATCTGAAGAATAACTTTTCCAGGTACAGTATTCTTGACTAGGAGCTTTTATCTTTCAATACTTTGAGTATGTTATTGTGCTCTCTCCTGTAGAGTTTCTGCTGAGAAATCAGCTTATTACCTAATGGAGATCCTTTTGTAGGATACTTTCTTTTTTCCCCTGCTGCCTTTAAAATTCTTTCTTTAGTATTGACTTTTGACAGTTTTCATTATAATGTGTTGGAAAAGGTCTTTTTTCATTGGGACAGCAAGGTGTTCTATTAGCTTCATAGAATTGGATGTCCAGTTCTTTCTCCAGATTTGGGAAGTTCTCAGCTATTATTTCATCACATAAACTCTCTGCCCCGTCTCCATCTCTTCTCCTTCTGGAATACCCATTATTCTTATTTTTACTTTTTAAATGCAGTCTGATAACTCTTGTCCTAGTTCTCACTCCCCTTACGCCCAGATCGTCTCTCCATTCCTGTCCTCTGTATGGCTTATTCTTTCTTCCCTCTGACCTGTTCTGCTGCCAGTACTTTCTCACGCAGTGTTCCTCTCACTTACTGAGTTCTTCAGCTCCAGAGTTCTTGTTTTGTTCTTTTTTGTGATATCAGTCTCTCTAATAAGTGCTCTTTCTATTCATTAATTTTATTCCTGACTTCATTGAGTCGCCTTTCTGTGTTTTCTTGTCGCTTGTTGAATTTCTTCATAGTTGTCTTGAATTCTTTATCAGTTAGATTGCAGTATTCTGTATCTTTGAGACGGTTGCCTAGAAAATTGTCATTTTCCTTTTTGGATACTGTATTACGTGGGTTTTCATAGTGTTCCATGAAATGTGTCTCTGCCATAACATTGAAGTAGCAAACACCTTTCTTATTTAGGTAAGGTTAAAGGAAAGGCTGCCTACTCCAGTATTCTAGCCTGGAGAATTCCATGGACTATACGGTCCTGCTGCTGCTAAGTCGCTTCAGTCGTGTCCAACTCTGTTCGACCCCATAGACAGCAGCCCAGCGGGCTCCCCATCCCTGGGAGTCTCCAGGCAAGAAACCTGGAGTGGGTTGCCATTTCCTTCTCCAATGCATGAAAGTGAAAAGTGAAAGTGAAGTCGCTCAGTCATGTCCAACTCTTTGCGACCTCATGGACTGCAGCCTACCAGGCTCCTCCGTCCATGGGATTTTCCAGGCAAGAGTACTGGAGTGGGGTGCCATTGCCTTCTCCAAAAGGGGACGCTATGGCTGCATGTGGCTCCAATGGGGTCGCAAAGAGTCGGCCAGGACTAAGTGACTTTCACTTTCCTTCACCAGTGACAATCAGAAGCCTTTCTTTTGCTTTCCAAAAGGTGGCGCTATAGCACAAATTTTGGGTTTCTCTTCCCGGAGCTGACTCACCACTAGTTTGGAGTGTGTGCATGGTAAAAGCTGTTGGCAGAGTCTAGGAAGTGTATGCTTGGTACCTGGACCTTTTTGTGGAAGAACTCAGAGATTTGTGGACAGACAGCAAGAAATGCATTCCTTCATTTCTCTTTGCTTGCCTTCTTTCCTTTCGTACCCTCCCCTTCAGAAATCCTCCAGCTGTAGCCTCATCACAGCCCACTTTGCTCTCACTCATCACAGCCCACTTTGCACTCGCTCATCACTTTCACTTTCTACCTCCTCTGCTAGAGAGGTCACTGCTGCCAGTACCTTGGATCTGCAGCCTCCTCCAAGGTCCAGTCGACCCACTCTCAGATGTGAGTGCAGTGCAGAAGCACTTTTGTTCAGTTGTGGATATCCAATTAATTGTACATTGAAGTGGGGCGGAAAAAGGAATGACTCAGGGACCTGATACTGATGTCACTCAGTTTTGACTTTTAAACGGTGATATCCATAAAGTGGACAAGTATCCTAAGGTGTACTCCCTATAAATGTTTATATTAGTGTACCTTTATGTAACCTCCACCCCAGTCAGTATATAGAACATTTCTTGCATAGTGTAAAGTTCCATCATGCTCTCTTCCCAGTTTCTAACTTACAACTCTGAAGTAAACAGTATTCAGAATTTTTCAGCATTAATTTTACCTTTTCTTGAAGCCACACAGTATCTATATTCATACAGTATGCATGTTCATACAGTATATTGTCATTTGTGTCTATTTTTTGATAACACAGATTTCCATGTTATATGTAAATCAGTAGTTTGTCCTTTTTTAAAACTGCTGCTTAGTATAGTATTACATTGTACATAAATACTAAAATTATCCAATGTCTGGATTTTTCTGGCTTTTATTAAAAAATAAAACAGATTGGATGGCTTATAAACACCAGAAATTTATTTCTCCGAGGTCTGGAGGCTGAAGTCCAAGATCAAAGTGCCAGCATGGCCAAGGGAGGGTTTATAGCCAGTGCCTGCTTGCTCTGTCCTCACCTGAGGGAAATGGCTAGGGAGCCCTGAGTTCTTTTTTATAAGGCACTAATCCCATTTTTGAGGGCTCCACTCTTGTAACTATAACTTAAACACCTCCCAAAGCCCCACCTCCTTATTACATCATCTTTGAGTAGGATTTTAACGTAGGAATTTTTTGGGGGGACACAGATATTCAGACCATTTCATCCAAGCTGTTGTTGAACATTTGAGTTATTTCCAGATACTGACTGTTACAAACATGGTTTCTGTGAATGTTGTTATGTATTTCTTTTGATGGTCATATGTACTTATTTCTCTTGGATATCTGCCTAGCAGTAGGATTTCTGGATCATGGGATAGTGTATTTTCGGCTTTAGAAAGTATTGCAAAGAGTTTTCAAAAGTGATTAATTGCATCAATAGTTTCACTAATAATGAATGAGTTTCACTTACTGTATATTCCCATCAGAACTAGATATTGTCAGCTTTTCAAAATTTTAACCATTCTGATATCTGTATATTGGAGTTTTGCTATGATTTTAAATTTGTATTTTCCTTGTAGGTAATATCTTTAAATTTGTATTTTCCTTATAGGTAATATCTACAAGATAAGTTGAGTATCTGTTCATGTATTTACTGTCTATTTGACTATTGAATATTCAGTCAATATTCAACCCCATTTTTTTCCATTAGATCTTTACATGTCTTTTAAATAAGTTTTATTTTACCACTTCACAAACAGTATCAGACCCTTCTAACAGCCCTTTATGTCATTGTTTTATAGTTTACCTGTTTCTGTGTTGCAAACCTTTCAATACTTTTATTTTATTCTTGCTTTAAATATTTACTACTGATTTATTTTTAAAATATCTTTTTATTTACCCACATATTTACTCTTTTTGTATTCTTTATTTTCTCCCAGTGATCCATGTATCCATCCAGAACCTTTTTTTTTTAAGTCTGAAAAATTTCCTTTAGTGTTTCTTATGATTACATGTGTTGTGACTAAATCACTCAGATGTTGTTTGTCTGAGATGCCTCTATTTTACCTTCATTTTTGAAGAATATTTGCTGGTTTAGAATTCTAGCATGGAAGGTTTTTTTCTTTCAATGCTCTACAGATTTCATGGCATTGTTTTCTGATTTCCAGTATATTTGAAAAGTCAGCTGTTAGCCTTGGTTTCTTAAATATACTCCAGCTGTTTTTAAGTATTTCTCCTTCAATTTCAAGCAGGATGGCTATGATCTACCTGGTAAAGTTTCTTTGTATTAATGCAAATCGTGTTTGGGATTCACTGAGCTTCTGAATACTTGATAGATATCTTTCATCAATTTTAGAAAATTCTGTTCATAATCTCTGAATATTTCTTTTGCCCCATTCACAGTCTCCTCTCCTTCTGGGACTCCAGTTACATATATCTTAGACTGTGTCCCTTATTCCTTTTATTCTAAGTCTTATTTCTCCCATTCTTAGGTTTTTTGTGCTTAATCCCCTACTGACTTGCCTTTAGGTTCATTTGTCTTGTCATCTGCTATATCTGTTCTGATATGAAATCCATTCAATGAGTCTTAATTTCAGATAGTCTCTTTTAGTTCAGGAATATCCATTTGCTTTATTCTTACAGTTTTCAGTTCTCCACTGAAATTCCCCATTGTTTACTTTTTCATTTGTTTTCTTTAACATATTAATAATAGTTGTTTCAAAATCCTGACCACTAATTAAAACACCCAGAGAGAGGAATAGCTGCTGGGTAAACAGCCCTAACAGTGGTTGCATAGCAGATTTGTGTGCCTGTGAAGCCAGCTGGATAGGTTGTCTCTTTTGTTGTTAAAGTCACCAAAGATAATAATAAAAAGAGTTGTAATGAAAAGAAGGACAGTGGGTAACTATGATAAACAGGTAATGGGCATTTTAGAAGATCTGGGATTTATAGGAAGGACAGAGGTGGCAAAGAGGAACAAGGATACCTCCTGCACCTCCATACCCTGCAGTGTGGGGGTTGGAGAAGGAAAAAAGCGACTAACGTCCAGTGGATATTTTTATCCCTCCCCATTTTCTACTCTCAACTTAGAGGTCTTAAAATAAAGAAAAGATGTTTTTTAAAAATAATAATTACAGAATGTACCAATTTTTAACATGTTTTTGAACCCAAAGAAAAAGAAATGTGTAATAAATACTGGATGTGAAAGGTCATGATTGAATACACAATATGGTATATCTTACACCTTTAATTCAAATTAACAAATATTGACCACCATCATGTGAATATGATACTGTTCTCTATACCAATGATGAGTATAAATTAGAAAATCTCCATCTTCTGAAGGTCACAGTCCCTTGGAGTTTTAAATATATATAAATAAGTGATATATGTATATAAGTAATAGATTACATTAAACAATGTATGCATAAGATTAGTAATCTAAAGCAATCAGTACTGATTTGTGCTAACAAAAAATTATGGTGAGGTAGGAATTTATATTTGGGATCTTTCCATAAGCTGACAGAAGAACTATTTTAGGACCATTGCTTTTTTCCTACCTGTTTTGATGGTGTCTGGAAATATGCCCCACTAGATTTAATGCTTCTCTAGTACTTTTTATCTTTCAATGAGAACAACAAGTTAAAATAATTATCCCTATTTTAGCTAAGCTGATGAGCCAAGTCATCTGTAGGTGGGCCTTGACGTTTGGAAGGCCAGCTCTTCTACATATTTCGCATTAACATCTTTAAACCTCTCTTCATACCCCAGATTCAGGTTTTCATATGTCATCTGACATACATGTTGATGACAGTTTGTGCCAGGATGAAAGGGAACTGAATAGTCGACTCACTGGCAGAGTGTACCAACAGTATTTAAAACTGAAGACCACACATATTAGAAGGTAGATAGTTATAATTCTAGTGACATTATAACTCTAGAGGAGTTTTGTGACTTAATTTTAATCTGTTTACATGCTTTTTTTGTCAGTAGGTAGATGCTTTGATTGGTTGAATTAAATAAGGATTTCCCTAGAAAGAAATATATTGGCATTAGTTTTTCAATTTTAGAATGTGAGTATATTTCTCATTCTTTCTTTTTTTAAAGAGTCAACGCAGACTGTCCAGGCTCTGCAGTATTCAACTGCTGATGGTCCACTAACAGCAAGCAAAGATTTAGAAATAAAAAGCTTAAAAGAAGAAATTGAAAAACTAAGGAAACAAGTAAGAGGTAAATACCTATGATTCATTATTAATTCAGTTTAGTAGATATTTTTAAGTGTTTTATTCACACAAAAAAACATTTATTGAGTACCTGTTATGTGTTATGTGATGTGAGCTATATGCCAGTGAGGGAAAAGCAAACAAGAATGGCTCTGCTGTCAAGGGGCTCATGTTTTGGTCTTGCAAAAAGATAAAGAAATAGATTTTTGCAGTACATGGGCAAAGGTCAGAAGATAAAATAAACGCAGGTACATGGAGAGTGCACAAAGAGGAGCACCTTACCCAGATTTAAGTGAAAAAACATGACTTTTTGGGAAGACCTATCAGTTTGGAATAATTAGTTGAAACCTGTCTGGCAAAGCATTTAAATGAGTAGTTCATTTTTCAGTGTATTGCTGAAGTTAATTGAAATTAATTATGATAATTGTTGATATACCTATTATATCTATTCATCATTTATTCCATTCAATAAATATTTATGTACTAGGCATTATTTTATGTTCTTGGGATGCAGTACTAAACAAACCAATAAAAACTCTCACTGGAGTGGAGGGCAAACATGAGACGTGAAATAGTAACTATGCACCTTTGTGAATGACATGGTAGGCTGGAAGCTGATGAGCGCTTACAAATGAATACGGAGTGTGGGTCACAAGTCTAAGATGAAAAGTTCTATTGTTTTAAATACGGTAGTCCATGTGAGCAAAATATTGAGAAAGGTAAAGGGGATTAACCATACAGTTAAATGGGAAACACATAATCCAAGAAGACAGCTCAACCAGTGCAAAATCCCTACAGTCAAAAATATGCCTTGTGAGTTCAAATTAAACGTAAGAAGACAGCGTGGCTAGAGCAGAATGAGCAAGCAGGTGGAATGAGTGGAGATGAAGATAGAGAAATAAAGAGGTGAGGAGGGCTCATTGCCTGATCAATGGAGTCTTACTGACCTTTCAGTCTTTGGTTTGTTCTGTGAGTGAACATTTTCAGGATTTAAAGGCATCACATGATCTCAGTAAGTATAGGGGGAGAGAGAGAGTAGAGGGAAGAAAAAAGGTACCTTTTTAGCTAGGAAAGTCAGACCTCTCTAGAAAAGTGGTTTTAGGCCAAAACAAGTACAGAAAAGAAGGAATCTGACAGTGTCTTTTATAAAAAGGACTATTTAAAATACAATATTAAGACACAAGGAGACTTAAAATTTGAGCATAATTTATGCTGTTCTATTTTTTTAAGTAACTCTTTTGAGAAAGATATCTTCATCAAATTTCTGTAGGTTTATCTTTCTAAACATGAGTAAGATTTGGAATATGATAAATAGAAAAATTTACTTCGATGTCAACACCAAAACATTATGTAGCACTTAATATATTTGAGTTTTATGGCACTAAAAAAGCAGCAGAACACAAGACACCAGATAGTATGGCTACTAAAGTATCTTCAAAGAGGTGATACGGATTTGGAAAACTTATTTACATAAACTATCTCACTAATGGGCTTACCTGATGGCTCAGATGGTAAAGAATCTGCCTACAACTCGGGAGATCTGGGTTCAGTCCCTGGGTTGGGAAGATCCCCTGGAGGAGGGCACAGCAACCCGCTCCAGTATTCTTACCTGGAGAATCCCCATGGAGGAGCCTGGCGGGCTGCAGTCCATGGGGTGCGGAGTTGGACACGACTGAGCAACTAAGCATAGCACAGCGCATCTCACTAATATGTTCTAGGAGGGTTTTTTGGTTTTGTTAAGATTCCTTGGGGTTTTCTTTGCTGACCATTATGCGGCTGGAAATATGGGAACAATTTTCTTTTGCCCTTTCTGATTTGGGTGCTTTTTCTTTTCTTATTTTACTGGCTAGGACTTGTAGCACTTTGTTGCAGAAGATTGGTGAGAACAGACGTCCTGGTTTTCTTTCCAGTCTTAGGAGGAAAGCATTAAGTCTTTCACCTTTAAGTGTAATATTAGCTGTAGGATTTTTATAGATACTCTTTATCAAGCTTTTTATGTTATAAAAATTCTCCTCTATTTCTACATTTCTAAGGGTTTTTCATGAATGGATATTGAACTTTGTCAAATATATTTTTTGCATTGATTGATATAAGCATGTGTTTTTTCCCTTAGTTAACCTTTTACTGTGGTGAATTAAACTGGTTGATTTTGAAACATTAAATCAACTTTATATTCCTGGAATATATACATCCCTGGTTATGGTGTATGTTTATTTTTATAAATTCTATTTTCAGTATTGTGTTAAGGATTTTTTTAATCTGTATACATGAGAGATACTGGTCTTTGTTGTGTTTTTTCTCCTTTTTTATATTACCTTTGTCTGAGTTTTTAGTTTGCTTTTCCTTTTTTTGTTTTTTTTAAATGAAATATGATTGACATGTAACATTGTTAGTTTCAGATGCACAACATAAAAATTCAGTATTTGTATATGTTGTGAAATATTAAGTTTAGTTCAATTCCGTCACCTAGAAGTGAAGTGAAGTGAAGTCGCTCAGTCGTGTCCAACTCTTTGCGACCCCGTGGACTGTAGCCCACCAGGTTCCTCCGTCCATGGGATTCTCCAGGCAAGAATACTGGAGTGGGTTGCCATTTCCTTCTCCAGGGGAATCTTCCCAACCCAGGGATCGAACCTGGGTCTCCCGCATTGTAGGCAGACGCTTTAACCTCTGAGCTACCATCACCATACATAGTCTCAATTTTTTTTTTTATGGCGATGAGATAAGATCTATTCTGTTAGATAAGTCTGTTATTAACTTTGAAATATACTACTGCTGCTAAGTCACTTAAGTCATGTCCGACTCTGTGTGACCCCAGAGATGGCAGCCCACCAGGCTCCCCCATCCCTGGGATTCTCCAGGCAAGAACACTGGAGTGGGTTGCCATTTCCTTCTCCAATGCATGAAAGTGAAAAGTGAAAGTGAAGTCGCTCAGTCGTATCCAACTCTTAGCGACCCCATGGACAGCAGCCTACCAGTCTCCTCTATCCATGGGATTTTCCAGGCAAGAGTACTGGAGTGGGGTGCCATTGCCTTCTCCAGTATGGTATTATTTACTGTCTACAGTGTTTTATATACACTGTAGTGTATATACAGTGTTTTATATTACATCCCCAGTGTTTATTTATTATATAACTGGAAGTTTGTATCTTTCGACCATCTTCCCTCCTTTAATATACCCTGCACCCCTGTCTCTTAGAACCACCAGTATTCTTTTTATCCATGAGTTCAGTTTGCTGTTGTTTTAGATTCCAACTATAAGTGAGATTTTACCGTATTTGTCTTTCTCTGATTTATTTCAGTTAGCATAATGTGCTCAAGGTCCAATTCATATTGTTACAAATGGCAAAATTTCTTTTATTTTTTATAACTGAAAAATATTTTGTTGTACATACACACACACACACACATTTTATCAATTCATCCATCAGTGGGCACTTAGTTTGCTTCTGTGTCTTGGCTACTTTAAATAATGCTGTAATGAATATGAGAGTGCACACATCTTTTTAAGTCAGTGTTTTTGTTTCATTCTGATAAATACCCAGAAGTAGTATTGCTGGATCATATGGTAGTTCCATTTTTAGTTTTTTGAAGACTCTCCATACTGTTTACTGTAGTAGGAGCCCCAATTTACATTTCCACCAGTATTGCAAAAGGGTTCCCTTTTCCCCACATTTTTGCCAACACTTTTTATTTCTTATCTTTTAGAGACAGCCGTTCTGACAGGTGTGAGATAATTTTTCACTGTGATTAGATTTACATTTCCGTGATAATTGGTGATGTTGAACACCTTTTCATGTTGGCTATCTGTATGTCTTTTTTTCAGAAAAATGTTTCTAGCTCCTCTGCCCCTTTTTGGATGGGATTATTTGTCTCTATTAACTTGTTGACCTTAAAAATAAAAGTCAGTTATTTTTCCAGAAAAAATAATGGTTTTATTTGGGAATACCAGAAAATTGCAATAGGGCAAGCAAGCCACAGCAAAATCCATAGGCAAGTCTAACAAAATAGAGGAACATTATTTTATAGAGAAAAATGAGAAAGTTGAGAAAGATTGTTTTGAATGGAAGTTCATTGGAGAAAAGTGAGAGTTTAGGGTGATGATGGTTTCTCATTGGCTGAGTTGATTTTTTCGTAGGAGATGTGATATACTGTCTTTCCTGTTGGGGCCTGTAATTGATGCTTCCTCTCTTGGGGTCTATAATTGACAGTTCTTTCTGTAATTGATATAGAGAGGTCTGTGTTGAGTTTCCCCCATCTGGCCTCCCAACTCCATTTCAGTGAAGCTTCTATTGATTTTCACAGACATCTTGTCAGATATTTGATTTGCAAACATTTTCTCCCATCCTGTATGTTGCATTTTATTTTTTTTTATGGTTTCCTTTGCTGTGCAGAAGCTTTCTAGTTTGATATAGTCTCATTTATTGATTTTTGCTTTTGGCTGTGGTGTCAACGTAATTGTATTGCTGGCCTCGTAAAATGAGTTTGAGATTACTCCTTTTATTTTTTGAAAGAGGTTAAGAAGAATTGACATTGATTCTTATTAAAGTGTCTGGTAGAACTCACCAGTAAAGTCATCAAGTCCTAGATTTTTCTTTGTTGGGACGATTTTGATTACTAATTCAGGATTCTTACTCTAGTGGCTTAAACTGTAAAGCTAGATGTCTTGAGTTTTGTTTTGTTTTGCTGTGTTTAATGCTGTGAACTTCCTTCTTAGAATTGCTTTTGCTGCATTCCATAAGTTTTGATACATTTTTTCTATTTTGATTTGTTTCCAGATTTTTTTTTGAAGTTCCTCTTTTAATTTCTTTTTGACCCACTGGTTACTCAGGAATGTGTTACTTTCCACATTTTGCGAATTTTTCCAGTTTTTCTTTTTACTAATTTCTAGTGTCATATACCTTTGTGGTTGGAAAAAGTCGGTGGTATGATTTCAGTCTTTCTAAATTTGTTAAGACTTGTTGTGTAACCTAACTTGATGTACCCCGAAGAAATGTTCCATGTGTTTGAGAAGACTGTATATGTGCTGCTGTTGGTTGGAATTTTTTGGTTAGGTCCCAGTGGTCTGAAATATAAGCCGTGTCCAGTGTTTCCTCACTGATTTTCTGTCTAAATAATGTATCCATGGTTGAAAGTAGAGTATTGAAGTCCCTTACTGTTATTCTATTGTCTATTTCTCCCTTCAGATCTATGTATTTGCCTAATATATTTAGGCACTACAATACTGGGGTCATGAAAACTTATAATTATTGTATCCTGTTTATGAGTTGACCCCTTTATTATTATATAATGACTTTTTCGTTTCTTGTTACTGTTTTTGACTTATCCTCCATTTTGTCTGACGAAAGTGTGGCTACCCTTGTTCTCTTTCAGTTTCCATTTGCACGGAATACCTTTTTCCATTCCTTCATTTTGAGCCTGTGTGTGTCTCATAGGCAGCAGGTAGTTGGGTGTTGGTTTTTAATCCACTCAGTCATGTGAGTCTTTATTGGAGAGTATAATCCATTTATATATAAAGTAATTATTGAGTGAAGTGAAGTCGCTCAGTCATGTCCAACTCTTTGCGACCCCATGGACTGTAGCCTCCAAGGAATTTTCCATGGAATTTTCCAGGCAAGAGTACAGGAGTGGGTTGCTATTTCCTTCCCCAGGGGATCTTCCCAACCCAGGGACCTGGGCCTCCGGCATTGCAGGCAGATGCTTTACCGTCTTAGCCACCAGGGAAGCCCCAAACTTAGTCCTAACTGTCAGGCGAGTGTATGTTCCTTGGTTCTGTCTCGCCCACAACAAAGATTTGGAGCGACTGACATTAAAGTGCTCAGCGTGTCACAGCTCTCGGGTCTTGGACAAACCGTGTTATAGCTCTTAGACAAATCAGTGTTACAGCTCTATTTTATTTAGAAGATAGCAGGAGAATCCATCCTCGAAGCATGAGGACATGCCAACCCAAAGACACGAAGAGAAGGGAGTGGAGGAGCGCACCATTACGCGCGCGAGAGAGAAAGAGCACACGCTGGCAAGAGCGGAGTGGAGGAGGGGAGAGGGAGAGAAAGGAGAGTGTAATCCATTTATATCTAAAGTAATTATTGAGTAGGTATGGATTTACTAATGTCATCTTACGGTTTTCTGACAGTTTTATAGTTCCTTTGTTCCATGCTTCCTCTCTTATTGAGTTCATTTGTTATTGTTGTTGCTCAGTTGTGTCCAACTCTTTGTGACCCATGGACTACAGCACGCCAGGCTTCCCTGTCCTTCACCATCTCCCAGAGTATGCTCAAGCTCGTGTCCATTGAGTCAGTGATGCCATCCAGCCATCTCACGCTCTGTCATCCCCTTCTCCTGCCATCAGTCTTTCCTAGCATCAGGGTCTTTTCCAGTGAGTCAGTTCTTCACATCACATGGCCAAAGTATTGGAGCTTCAGCTTCAGCATCAGTCCTTGCAATGAATATTCAGGATTCATTTCTTTTAGAATTGACTGGTTTGATCTCCTTACTGTCCAAGGAACTCTCAAGAGTCTTCTCCAGCACCACAGTTCCAAAGCATCAATTCTTTGGCACTCAGTGAATTGATGATTTTTCCGTAGTGGTGCTTTCATTTCCTTTTCTTTCTCTTTCATGTATCGCCTGAAGATTTTTGCTTTGTGATTTCCATATAGCATGCATAAAATATCATATTACAATCTATTTTATGTTGATTCCTTGGAAGAAAAGTTATGACCAACCTAGATAGCATATTCAAAAGCAGAGACATTACTTTGCCGACTAAGGTCCGTCTAGTCAAGGCTATGGTTTTTCCTATGGTCATGTATGGATGTGAGAGTTGGACTGTGAAGAAGGCTGAGTGCCAAAGAATTGATGCTTTTGAACTGTGGTGTTGGAGAAGACTCGAGAGTCCCTCAGACTTCAAGGAGATCAACCAGTCCATTCTGAAGGAAATCAACCCTGGGATTTCTTCGGAAGGAATGATGCTAAAGCTGAAACTCCAGTACTTTGGCCACCTCATGGGAAGAGTTCACTCATTGGAAAAGACTCTGATGATGGGAGGGATTGGGGGCAGGAGGAGAAGGGGACGACAGAGGATGAGATGGCTGGATGGCATCACTGACTCGATGGATATGAGTCTGAGTGAACTCCGGGAGATGGTGATGGACAGGGAGGCCTGGCGTGCTGCCATTCATGGGGTCACAAAGAGTCGAACACGACTGAGCAACTGAACTGAACTGAACTGAACTGAACTGACAGCTATTTATTCTCTTGGTTTACTATATAATTGTTTTAATTATTTCCTCTTCAGCTATTTTAGAAGCACATCAGAAAAGGTTATAATGTTTTCTTAAACCATGAAGTATAATTTAGAAAACTTAAGGTGAGAAAAAATTCTATTGTATTTACCCATATTTTTACATGATGCTCTTCTTTCTTCCCGATATTGTTGAATTCCTTGTTTTGTTGTTTGCTTTCTATTTAGAGACTTTCCTTTATTTTTTAAAGGAAGATCTGCTACCAACAAATTCTCTTCATATTTCTTCATCAAAGAATGTCCTGACTTTCCCTTTATTCCTAAAAAATATTTTTGCTGAACATGGTCTATATTGCAAGTTTTCTAGTTTTTTTGTTTGTTTGTTTAGGGATCTGAAAAATACCATACTGCTTCCTTTAGGTTTCCTGTTTTCCGAGGAGACATTCACTGTCATTCTGAGTATTTTTTTTCCCTTTACACAAGGTGTTTTTCTCTTGACTGCTTGCAAAGTTTTTCTTTTTCTTTAGTTTTCTTATGTTTAATGATATGTTTTGGCATGAATTTCTTTGGGTTTATTCTGTTTTGTGTTTGTTCATCTTCTTGAATCTTTAGGTTTATCAGTCTTGCCAATTTTCAGAATCTTTTAGCCTAGTTCTCTAAGTACTTTTACAGACCTGCCTGCTTTCTCTTCTGAAACTGATGACACAGGTGTAAGATCTTTTGTTAATCATCCCACAACTCCCAGAGGTTCTGTTCATTTTTGTTTTCTTTTTTTTCCTGTTATTCAGATTGGCCAATTTCTGTTGTTTTATCTTCAGGTTCACTGATTCCCTTTGACACCTCCTCTGTGCTGCAGAATCTACCTATCAAGATTTTTATTTTACTAATTTCTAAAATTTCCATTTTGTTCTTTAACCTTCCATTTCTTTGCTGAGATTTTTTTTGTCTTCGCTGTGGTTTTACATTTATTCCTTTGTTTCAAATATGTGTATAATTGCTTATTGAAGCATTTTTATCATAGATGTTTTAATATCTTGTCAGATTATTCTGACATCTCTGTTAAATATTTTGGTATCAGCATCCATTGATTTTCTTTTCTTATTCAAGTTGAGATTTTTCTAGTTCTTGGTAGGATGAGTGGTTTTGATTAATGACAGTGGGTCTTGTTTAACCTTCCACTTTAGCTGGGTTTTCTGGACACCACTCCAGCAATGGAGAGGAGATTGCCACCTCCTTATTGCCAGGTGGAGGTAGAAATCCAGTTTCCCCACTTGGCTTCCTCTGACACCTGATGAAGGGCTCCTTGTTATTGCTGGAAGGGAATGGAAGTTCCAGCCCACTGCCTAATACTATGATAGGGGTGGCCTTATTCCTGCTGGCAGTGGTGAAAGTTCTTTTCTGATGGCACCCCAGTAGGGAGAAGGGGAAGATCCTCGTTACTGCTGGGTGGGGGGGGGCGGGGTGGACGTCCTGGTTCCCCCTGTAGTTTTCACTGACACTTGTGTGGAAAGAGGCTTGTTACCAGCCAAGGGGGTTGAAAAATCCTGCTCTCCCTTCTCTAATTACCCTCATGGTGTGTTTGGACACATACCCAATTGGAAATTGGATTGAGAATATAGCTCCTCACTTGTCTTTGGCTAACATATAACATAGGTGGGCATAGGGCCACAGTGTTTTCTGTTGTGTTTAAGCAGAGTGGTTATTTTCTAAAACTTTTCTGTCTTGCTATTTTGCCCCTTACTTGGTTCTTTGGCTATAAAGAGTAACCTTTGTTTGGGCCTTTATTCTCTGTTTCTGTTAGAATTTCTGGGTTGCTGGTTTCTTCAGCTCTGAGTCTATGAAATAAGAACCAAAAGGAAAAGCCAGAGAACTTAGCACTGTGTAGTTTCAGTGTCCTGACACACTGTGAAACTTCACCACCACCAATTTTTTAAAAATTTGTATATTGCGTTACTTCCCTCACCTCACTACTAGACTGTAAGCTCCTTGAAAACAGTGACTTTGAGTATTGTATTCTTTGATATATTGAAGTGCCTGTAATAGTGCTTGGCACATAAAAATCCCTAAATCAATATGTGTTGATGACTGAGTGAATAAATGAAATGAAATCTCATTCTTGGAAATTTCTGAGCACTTCCTGATGTGTGTTCCTGCATTGTTGGCAATTCCCAACATGCTTATATCCCTTACATGCAAATAAATAGTCCCTGGAATTACCTAATTGGGGAAATTGATGGCCATTAAATTATTAGTTGAATAATGTCCTTCCTTTACTCCTACCTTCTCTTTAAGTTCAGTGCTTATAGGACTATTCTCATTATTTTGGAATATAATCTGTGAAAAAGGCTGTATCCCTTTTAGTATTCTTCCTTTCCAAGCACTTATTTCTTGATCATGTGTCAGTCTCAGTGATATTCTCAATTTTATTCCATCTCTGAAATATCATTCATTCATTTTTTTAAACCTTTTTGGAGAAGGAAATGGCAACCCACTCGAGTACTCTTGCCTGGAAAATCCATGGGCTACAGTCCATAGAGTCACAAAGGGTCGGATGCGACTGGGCAACTGAACATTTTTTTTTTGGTGGTGGTAAGAAAATACATAACATAAAAATGGCCATCTTAACCATTTTTAAATGTACAGTTCAGTAACATTAAGCACATTCACAATGCTGTGCAACCATCCACACCATCCATCTCCAAAATCTTCCATTATCTCAAACTGAAACACTTTATCCATTAAACAGTAACTCCTGTTCCTCCCACCCACTAATACCTGGCATCCACCATTCTACTTTCTGTTCCTTTGAATTTGACTACTTTGGGAACCTCATATAAATGGAATCATCAAATATTTGTCCTTTTGTGACTGACTTATTTCACTTAGTGTATTATATTCCAGATTTATCCATGTTACAGCATGTGTCATAATTTCCTCCCTTAATACGATATTCCACAGTATGTATATACCACATTTCATTGATCCATCTATTTACTGATGGACCCTTGGGGCTGCTTCCATCTTGTGTTTGTTGTGAATTATACTGCTGTGAAGATGAGTGTGCAAATATCTGCACAAAGTCTTTTTTGGGTGTATAATAAGCAGAATTCCTGAATTATATGATAATTCTGTGTTTGATTTTTTAGGAATTGCCATACACATTCTTACCAGCAACATTTATTCTTTCTTAATTCAGTCCGTAGACATACATGTTGAGTTGCTTCTGTGTACCAAGAATTAGACTAGATACCAGAGGCATAGTGGTAAAATTGAGGTTAGATCTGTTTCATTCATAATTGTATCCAAGCTGTCTTAAACAGTTTGTTGATCCAAAGAGCAAGAGATAAAACAAGTGCACCCCTAAGGACCTACCTGATGAATAGTCCTTGAGGCTTTAGTCCTGGCTTGAAAGGAAAATAAGTGTCCAGGTCACCTTCAATCTCTTGTGCCTCTACATACCTCATAAGCAAGATCTTTCAGTTCAGTTCAGTTCAGTCGTTCAGTTGTGTCCAACTCTTTGCAACCCCATGAATTGCAGCACGCCAGGGCTCCCTGTCCATCACCAACTCCCGGAGTTCACTCAGACTCACGTCCCTCGAGTCCGTGATGCCATCCAGCCATCTCATCCCCTGTCGTCCCCTTCTCCTCCTGCCGCCAATCCCTCCCAGCATCAAAGTCTTTTCCAATGAGTCAACTCTTCCCATGAGGTGGCCAAAGTACTGGAGTTTCAGCTTCAGCATCAGTCCTTCCAAAGAAATCCCAGGACTGATCTCCTCCAGGATGGACTGGTTGGATCTCCTTGCAGTCCAAGGGACTCTCAAGAGTCTTCTCCAACACCACAGTTCAAAAGCATTAATTCTTCGGCGCTCAGCTTTCTTCACGGTCCAACTCTCACATCCATACATGACTACTGGAAAAACCATAGCCTTGACTAGAAGGACCTTTGTTGGCAAAGTAACATCTCTGCTTTTGAATATGCTATCTAGGTTGGTCATAACTTTCCTTCCAAGGAATAAGGGTCTTTTAATTTCATGGCTGCAGTCACCATCTGCAGTGATTTTGGAGCCCCCCAAAATAACGTCTGACACTGTTTCCACTGTTTCCCCATCTGTTTCCCATGAAGTGATGGGACCAGATGCCATGATCTTCGTTTCCTGAATGTTGAGCTTTAAGCCAACTTTTTCACTCTCCTCTTTCACTTTTATCAAGAGGCTTTTTAGTTCCTCTTCACTTTCTGCCATAAGGGTGTTGTCATCTGCACATCTGAGGTTATTGATATTTCTCCTGGCAGTCTTGATTCCAGCTTGTGCTTCTTCCAGCCCAGTGTTTCTCATGAGCAAGATCTTTAATCAATATTAATGTTTTTCTCTTTTTTTCCCCTATGGCAGTGTTACCCTAATATTTTAAAACTCCTAAAAAAATTGAATACGCTTATAATTATTTGCAATTTTTTTTATATTTGCTTTCCTCATCGCACTCCAAACTCTTCATTAGACAGAGTTTCCTGATACCATGTAACAGACACACAATATATATTGACCATATACAGACAAATAAAAATTCATATTTTCATTTAATATTTTTATATGAAAAATAAAGGTATGTTTTCTAAATGAAACATCTGTTGTGACCTATAATGTGCTTTATGTCCCCGTTCTTTTTATTGCCTCAAAGTTGGTGGTATGTGCAGCTGCCCCTGCTTGTGTACTACTGTCTGGGTCTCCAACTCTAAAACACCTTTGCCCTTCCTCTGGCTCCCTGTATCCATTTTCTCCTTTCTCTCTCTCTCTCTCTCTGTCTCTCTCTCTCTCTCTCTGTCTCTCTCTCTCTCACACACACACACACACACACAAATACATGTACATACTGTCCTACATTATGTAAGTTCAGGAGAAAAATAGTGAATGGAGGGGAAGATAATATGGGACTCTTTTCCTTCATCGTGGTCTAGAAGTAAAATCTCTTCACATCAGAAGAGTTACCAGTTATTTGAGGAAATAAGACCACAATGGAAAAGCTGTGACACTGCTTTTACGTATCAGAAAGAGGTGCTTTGTTCTGCCCGCCTTCGTCTGCCTCCAGTTTGAGCCCCTCTGCAGACTATCAGTGTTCCTCCGTGAGCGCTACTTTGTGTGTGCTTAGTTGCTTGGTGGTGTCCGACCCTTTGCGACCCCATTGTACTGTAGTCCGCCAGCAATGCCTTAGTTATGCCTTTCTCCTAATTCTTCTGTCATCCATATAACTGGCCCCACAATTTGTATTTGACTTTCTGCTTGTTAAAGAGTGTTACTCTTGTCTTCCTATCTCCTTTAAGACAGAGACCATATTTTATATTGAGATATACTACACAGTGCAAAGAAAGTTGCTGTGTATTTTGCCCTCATTTAATCCTTGAGTTTCAGGATTCTACTCGCAGCAGTGAATTAAGAGCCTTTTGGTTGGTATGAGCTAATCTCACTCCCCTAGTATTGCTTTTCTCTTTATTCACTAAAACTGATTTTAAACAATTTCATCTAAATGTTTTAACTAAATCAAGTTGACATATATTTAATAGATAGTTTTGTTAATCTTTAAGGATTGCTTTCAAAATTTTAATTGAATGAGCTCTTTGTTGTAGTGCAAGTGAAGGTCCTTCTGCCTGAGCCATTTTACAATAGTTGGCCAAAGTTCAGTATATTCTGGACTTTTCTTGATTTTTTTTTTTCCCCTTTGGGGCAATATAAAATTCCGTGTATTCCAAATTACAGGTACTGTACTTCTCTCCATATTAGAGAATTTTATAAATAATTGGGTAGGTTTGTCTTCTTCAACTTCTTTATCCAGTACATTTCCTTATGTACTTCTCATAATTTATCTGATATTTAAATGAATATTTTTAATTCTTTAGGCATTTCTGAAGTATCTGAAATAGGAATCATGAAAATCTGACATGTATTTTGTATATCTCCTTAACAACTTCATTGTAAAGCTTCTAACATGAAATGGCTGGGATAAAACTAAAATTTAACCTGTATTGAAATAAAACAATAAAAATACCCTTAAAGAGTATTGAAATGGTCACATTTAATACATTTTGCTGTAAAGGTTATATGATACAGACATTTTATGAAATACTGATTTTTTTTTGTTTCTAACGAAGAGCAGTTTTGATAAATGAATGACTCAATAATTTGCAAAAGATTTTAGCATGCTAGGGAAGAGCTTTTCAAGATAGAAGAAAGAAGTGAGCATTCTCAAAAGGCATTACTAAATGTACCATGCTTCTACTCTAGATTGATATAGCTTACCCATAAAATTTGATTAAAATGACACCGAAAATGACAGAAATCAGCTGTCACATACTAAATTGTGACTCCAAGTTATTGGAAATAACTAAATTGATACCTACTTCAGAAATTGTTAAAATTCTAAAAATGCTGAAAACTTAAAATAACAAAAAAAAGATGTTTGAAAGAAATTAGTATAAACAAAAAATTCCCACATGAACTGCTGAAATTTTAAAAAATGATAAAATGTAATTTTCTGAATATAAATCTGTGATCCTTAAGGTTAAACATCCATTGATATTTTCTATTGTTCTTCAAGGAAAACATTTCTTATTATATACTATTAAGACAAAATGAAAATAATTAAATGTAACTTTGCAGATATTTTCAAAATTGCTAAAAACTGTGCTATCTATAAATGTATTTAGACTTCATAATACCTAATATAGATAGGCTTTTAATAAATCTAAGGAATCTAGAACCAGTTAGTTTGTAATTTGTGAATACATTTAGCTGACTTCTTGATTTCAGGACTTTTATGCAAATGAAATGCTCTTCAACAGGATTAATGTATTATAAACACTTCTTCATTTATTGAAAACATCAAACTCAACAATGTGCAATGCTTTGTGCATTTGTTTCTGACCTTTAATTTGCAAATGAGCCACCTGGGAATCTTGTTAAATATAGATTCTGATTCAGTAGGTTTGATGTGGGGCCTGAGATTCTGCATTTCTAAGGCTCCCAGAGGATGCTAACACTACTTGTATGGAGTTGACACTCAAAGTAACAAGGTTGTAAAGAATAGAAAATATCTAGAACAAAGTTAACAATGAATGTGCTAATATTTCTGTTTTCACTGGCTTTAATTCTTTGATTTGCTAATTTACTTTTAATGCCAGGGATATTTTATATCAACTTAATTAAATTTTATGTAAGCATATGTTAACATTAATAATTTTGTTTTTAAAATAACTCTTTTGAATGATAATGGTTAAATATTTATAATCACATTACCTTTTTAGTTGGAGAGTTGATGTAAGATTGGTGGGCTGTAGTTGCCTGTGATCCTCATTTAGCAATGTCACGTTAGGCAAGTTACTCAACTCCCTGAGCCTATTTCAAATATTTACTTGTAGAAATCAGAGTTTATTCTTTCACCACTAGTGAAACCAAACAGGGTGATTTGGAGCATTAGAATTTGAAGCATCATGCAGTAATTTGAGGATTATCAACAGAGGAATGCTAACTAATAGTAGAGGAAAATGTACCTGTTTTGTTTGATTGATTGTGTTCTTTTTTGTAAGTTTTAAGTTTTTAATTGGTTCTGAAGTTACTATTTTTTGAAAGTATGGCCTTTTTTTCTAATAAATCTGTAAGATATTTTTGCACATAAATTTTGTGCAAAATCTTTGCACATGAAATTTACTCTTCACACTGGCATTACCTATTCACCATCTTTACAGTGAACTAATAAGCATTTAATTGTCTTGAGTCAGTGACCTGTGGTGTCCGTAAGCTAAATACCAGTTTCAAGATACTTAATTTACTTGATTTAAAGCAACTCAGTGATAGTTTTTGAAGATTTATTGTAAATGGTTGGTGTTGAGTGTTTGTCTTTAAGCAAATAGTAAATGAAACATTGTCTCCTATTTTCAGAATCAAGTCACTTGGAACAGCAACTTGAAGAAGCTAATTCTGTGAGGCGAGAATTAGATGATGCTTTTAGACAAATCAAGGCCTATGAAAAACAAATCAAGACATTACAACAAGAAAGGGAAGAATTAAATAAGGTAAAAATAAATAGACATACTGTTAACGTCTTTTCTGAATTCTTAATCTTGTTTACTTTGTATACCGAAAGCATTCATAATGAATTACAATAATTATATTTTATCTGTAAAATGTTGGTTTAAAAACTTAAATATTTTGGTGTATGACATTTTGTGAATGGCAATTGCGAAGAAACCTTTATATTCCTGAGGCTTCAAAGTGCAGAATCTATTGTTCTTTTGGAAAGTTAGTAATCAAAGGACTTGATTAAAAGTAAATGTTACTGAAAAAGAAATATCATGAGGAAATGAGAGAATAGTAAAAATCAATTTAGTATCTATGGAAAAATGAAAAATATAGGTGTATTTTCACTGTGACTTGCTTATGAACATTCCTAAAAGATTGTGACAGAAGATTTCTTTAATTCTTTAATCATTTTTTTAGGTGTCAGTTTATCTTTCAAAGCATGGATGAATAAGCTAAAGTTATTTTTGTAAGAACTTTGTGAACATATAAGTATTACTATAAACATCTACAAAATTTATTAATAGCTAGGACACTATAACACAATCCAATAGAGGATATAATATTTGAACACTAGAGAAATATACTTAAATGACACACTCTGTGTATTTTGCCTTTCATTAACAAATTTTAAAATGTTGAAACTAATACAAGCCAACACAAAAAAGAAATGAGTGGCTTATGACATAGTATAAATTGTATTCAACTATGTTGTATATAATTCACTGATAATATAGAGGAAGTACTTCTGGGGAAGACATAAGTCTTGCTGCCCATAAAGAAATGGAGATAATTAAAAATAAAACAAATAACCTTTTGCTGATGAAGCTAGTCAAAAAGATTAACAGAGAAAGCTATGAAGGTCAAAGTGAATTATATTAGTATATTTTTATGTTTTTCTTGAATCACTTTCAAACAGTGTCTGGTACAAATTCACATATTTTTATGGTCAATTTAATAATAATTGTAATTTATAGCAGAGGCCCTGTTTGTTTTAATAATATTATTTTATTAGTGGTTATTATTATGTGTTTAAAGGTAGGATTACTCCGCCAAACTTAGTTAACATAATAAGGATGAGCATCTGATATCTAGATTTATGGTTACTTTGTCAATTTTTAATAAGTTTTGATATTAAAAATCCTTTAATATATTCTGAGAAGAGGGTAGTGCTAAAATGAAATACGTATTGATAAAGAATTTTAAATGAGTTGTCTGATACCCTGCAGGCAGCAGATATTCTTAAGATTTTTTTCATTTGAGGCATATACAAAATAAATGTAACATTATATATGTAAATATACATAAATATACATATATATAAAGTTATAATGTTATATAACATTATATAAGTTTTGATATAAATAATAGATGAACCTAACATCTAACTTAAGAAATAGACCATCACCTATTTTATGGCATAGCCCTGGGTAGTCATTTCCTTCCTTTTCTCTCTACTTCCCTGGCAGTGTTTTGAATTTTAAGTTAATCATTCTATTAGTTAAAAAATTTTTATCACATATTAGTGTATCTCAAAACAGTATATTAGTGTTGCTTGTTTTTAAGCTTATAAAATAGTATAACTCATCAATATAACTGTTGATCATTTACTTAGTTGCTATATACACCATTATTTCAAAACCTACAATTTACTTGCCTAATTTTTTGTTTGCAGACATTTAGGTTGCTTATAATTGATAACTACTATAAATGATGCTGCTGTGAACATTCTTGAACATATATCCAAATACACACACAGACACACACACAAACACAAATAGAATAATTGGGTCATAGGCAATCTGAATATTTTTTATGATAATGTCAAATCATTTCCACTGGTTGTACCAATTTATACTCCCACCAGTAGTGCATAAGAATTTTTATATTCAGCATTGCCTCATATTATTAGAAATGTTATTTTTGAAAAACCTAATCTAAATTGACATTTTAGGTCTAAAATGATATTTTAGTATGTCCTTAATTTGCATTCTTTAATTACTAACAAGGTCAAATAACTCCACACATATCCTTTTATCATTTATATTTCTTATTTTGTGAAATACTTTTTAATATCCTTCATACATTTTTCTGTTGGGTTGTTTGTCTTTTCCTTATTGGTCTGTAAGAATTCTTGAAATTCTCTGGCATGCTAATCTTTTGTCGATTATATATGTTACAGATGTCTCCCAGCTAGTGGCTTGTCTTTGCATTTTCTTTATAGGATCCTTTGAATAGCAAAAAGTTTTTAGTCTTAAAGTAGCCAAATTCATCAATCTTTATTTTTATGATTATTGCATTTGCTGGCTTATGTAAGAAGTCTGAGGTAAAAAACAATTCTCCTAAATTTTTATCTTGACCTTTTATAAGTTTGGTCTTCATATTTGAGTTTTTAATGCATCAGCAATTTATTTTTGTGTATCATATGAGGTAAGGATCCAATTTCACTTTTTCTCATATAGCTAGCCAGCTGTTCGTTTGTTAAATAGGCCCTCCTTCCCTCAGTGATGTGCAGTATCACCTCTCTCGTATATTAAATTTCCATTCATTCAACTCTCTAGTCCTTGAAGACTGTGATGGGATTTTGTTTAAAATTGCATTAAATCTATATAGAGCAATTTCAGGAGAATTGACATCATTATAATATTGAGTCTTTAAGTTCTTATCCATTATTTATTAATATCATTCTAAATGCTCACAGGATTTCAAGAGCAAGGAAAGATTATTACCATTTGCATTCAGAAAGAAAACTCAAGGAGAAGTAGTCCCAAGAAACTGAATGAGGGTGTTTATACAGAGGAGAGAGGCAGATGCTTCCTGCTTGCCCTCTATCTCTACCCACCTTTCTGAGGGTCTCCTTGGAAACCTAAAGAGAAGAATCTAGGACCCTTTGAAATATAAATGAGTCACTCCAGTGAAAAGATAAGTCCGACTCTCCAGCTCTAAAAAGAGGGTGTCTCCTTGGTTCTAGCTCTTATCTCTCTCTCAGCCCCTCCTTGAAGTGTAAACACCTCAGCCCAGGAGTTAAATCTCTTTGCAGTTTTCTTACTGTCTAAGTTAGTCATAAAGACTTGTTCATGTCCTAAGTTTCAGTAAAATTTGCTTAGAAAGGCCTAACTGTACAAAAACATAAAATTATTTTATCCACAAACGTTGTATATCTGTGTATCTTTAAAGTATTTTAAAATGTTTCACCATAAAATTCTATGCAGGTCTTGTTTGCCTCTCCTTAAATTTATTATCCTAAGTTTTCATATATTAAATTGTGAAAAGAAAGTGTTAGTTGCTCCGTCATGTCCAACTCTTTGCAACCCCATGGACTGCACTCCGTCAAGCTCCTCTGTCCATGGGATTTTCCAGGCAAGAATGCTGGATTGGGTTGCCATGCCCTTCTCCAGGAATCTTCCTGACGCAGGGATCAAACCTGGGTCTCCTGCATTACAGGCAGAGTCTTCACCATCTGAGCCACCATTGAAGTCCCCAGTAAATTGTACATTTAAAATTTTACTTTCTTACTGATTCTGTCCTAGCAACATTCCTAAACTCTTATTGTAGTAATTTATTTGAGATTCTTTAAAGTGTTATAAAATAATGACAATTTTGTTCATTTGTTTACTGTTTTTTCTTTCCTTGTCTTACTGTATAAGCTAGGACCTCAAATATGACATTCAGTAGAGGTGATGATAGCAGCCATCCCTGTCTTATTCCTGATTTCACAAAAATACCTTTACTATTTTATCATTAATAATAATGTTTTCTCTAAGTTTTTGGTGAAAGTTATCTTCTTATTTTGCTAATCATTTTCATCAAAATGGGTATTGAATTTATTAAATGTTCTCTTTTTGCACAGTACTGGAACAGATTTCTAGGAATTTGTTAATACCCATTGATGGAATTATATAATTGTTCTCCTTTAATCAATTGGTTTTCTGACTTATGTTTATAGACTTTTTCTAATGTTGAAACATTTTTGCTTTTCTGGGTTAAAACTATATTACCCATATATTGTCTGCTAAATATTAATATGATAATACAGGTAGCAGTTATGTTGTATCTGTTTTAATAGCATTGTATTAAGTGCTTTATATATATATTAGATCATTTAATCTTTTACAGAACCCAGGTATTAGTAGTAGTAGCAGCAGCAGTAGTTATAGTATTTATGTAAATGGTGAGATCCCACACAAACAAGCTAAGTACATTTGTTCAAGATCATAGAGATAGAAAGTGGGGAAACTGGAATTTCAACACAGGGAGTTGAGTTCCAGAGTTCATGTTTATCCACTTTATATATCACTGAACTTATTTGCTAATGTCATTTTTTTAAGGATTTTTAAATTTGTTTTCTTTAATAAGAAAACAAATCATATTTTTTAAAAATTTATATATAAAGATTATACTGGTCTCATAGAATTCACTGAGTAGCACTGCCTCTTTTTCTGTTCTCTAGAAAAATTTGTATAAGAGAAACATTTTGTTCCTTGAAACACTGGGAATCATCTGTAAAACCATCTGAGCCTGGAGATTTCTTTCACGCTGGAGGGGGATGAGGAAATTTTGTTAGCTATTGGTTTGGTTACTTTAATTGTTATAGAACTATTCAAGCATTCTATTTCTTCTTGAAACAGTTTTGATAAATATAGTTTTGTAGGAATTTGTTCATTTCACAAGTTGAAAAGTTTATTGGCATAAAATGTTTCATTGCATCCTTTTACCTTTTTTGATTTCTTCTAGATTTGTGATTATAACCTCTCTTACTTTTTTCACTTCTAAATGCTCTATAAAATTGTTTTATAAACAACTTCAATAGTCTTTTTGCCTGATCATTTTAGTCTTTTGTCATTCTCCTGTTTTTATAATTTCCTTTCATTTCTTCATTTTATATATAGCAATATATTAGTATCTGATAATTCTAATATCCAAATATATTGGGGTTTATTTTTATTGTTTGTAATGTTTGCTTATAGTTGTTTGCCCTTTGGGTGTTTGGGTAATCTATGGTTGTGAGCTCATATTTGTATGCTCTTAAAAAAAAATACCCTAGATTTCATTGAGACACTTTTCCTCAAAGAAGATTTGCATTTCTTTTTGTTGGGAGGCAAGTGATTCTACTGACCCAAGTCTATTTTAGCCCCTTCTAAGTTTCTCAGTTTAATTAGAGAGTTTAGCTTTTCTCTTTGCTGCTGGCCCAAGAGTTAGTCCCCCACATCAAATATAACCCTTGTTTTTATCATTTGTAATCATTTGATATAATTTTTTAAACCTTACAGATAGCCATTACATTTCACAAAATCTTTATTTTGACCATTGTATCTTTTATTTCTGTACCATTTTATTTATTTATTGAAACTAAGGTAAATCAGGTTAAATCTTTGCAGTTAGAATGTTAGCATAAGAAATTGAGAATACGAACAGAGCACCATGCTACTAGTATCTGTTCAAAAGTAATTCATTTCTTTTAATTTTATTCCAAGGTGAATAATTTTGGCTCTTCATGGCTTCATGATAGCTAATTTGATGGCCAAATTTGGTCCCTAGGTTGCAGAATTGGTAACTTATATTCTTTTTACAAAACTGTAGGAACTAGTCCAGGCTAGTGAGCGATTAAAAAACCAATCCAAAGAGCTGAAAGACGCACACTGTCAGAGGAAACTGGCCATGCAGGAATTCATGGAGATCAATGAGCGGCTAACAGAATTGCACACCCAAAAACAGAAACTTGCTCGCCATGTCCGAGATAAGGAAGAAGAGGTGGACCTGGTGATGCAAAAAGTTGAAAGCTTAAGGCAAGAACTGCGCAGAACAGAAAGAGCCAAAAAAGAGGTTAGTAGTCAGGCAAATTTTGTAGTGGCCATGGGGTAGTGATTAAAGCTGCTTTTTCAGACTAGTGAAATAATATATATTTCATTTAATTTTTGAAAAAAGTGTTTTTTTTAGTTTGGTAATGTTATTTAACATGAATTTCAACATTTGAGTTATCTCCGTATTACAAGGTAAATTCTCGTGGGGAAAACATTTTATTAGAGAAACAATTATAATCATGAAATCGGCTTTTTTCATTTTCCTTTAAAAGCTGGAAGTTCGTACAGAAGCTGTGGCTGCTGAAGCATCTAAAGACAGGAAATTGCGTGAACAGAGTGAGCACTATTCTAAGCAACTGGAGAATGAACTAGAGGGACTGAAGGTAACTTTTGATTTCATATTTATCAAGTTGAATTAAATTTCTCCCCTTTATGCTTAACAGGATTACTAGTCGTGTGTTCCTTTTGGTATGGAGTAAAAACTAGTTATCCTTCAAACATAGTATTCTTAATTCTCATCAGTAGGAAGCTGGTGTAGATTTCATAATCATGCTGCAAGGAAAGGGAAGACTGTGTTTAATGGAGAAATCTGTTAGGAAGGAGTTAAAATTTATGAAGGTCTGCATACTTGGATGAGATACATTCGTAATCTCATGGGAGGCATGGTTAGATGTCTTAGACCCTCTGTCCTGTCTACACATGGACATCACCAAATGGTCAATACCAAAATCAGATTGATTATATTATTTGCAGCCAAAGATAGAGAAGCTCTATACAGTCAGCAAAAACAAGACCGGGAGCTGACTGAGGCTCAGATCATGAACTCCTTATTGCCAGATACAGACTTAAATTGAAGAAAGTAGGGTAAACCACTAGACCATTCAGGCATGACCTAAATCAAATACCTTAAGAGTGTACAGTGGAAGTGACAAATAGATTCAAGGGATTAAAGCTGATACACAGAGTGCCTGAAGAACTATGGACAGAGGTTCGTGACATACAGGAGGCAGTAATCAAGACCATCCCCAAGAAAAAGAAATGTAAAAAGGCAAAATGGTTGTCTGATGAGGCCTTACAAATAGCTGAGAAAAGAAGAGAAGCTAAAGGCAAAGGAGAAAAGGAAAGATATACCCAACTGAATGTAGAGTTCCAAGAACAGCAAGGAGAGATAAGAAAGCCTTCCTTAGTAATCAATGCAAAGAAATAGAGGAAAACAATAGAATGAGAAAGACTAGAGATCTCTTCAAGAAAATTAGAGATATCAAGGGAACATTTCATGCAAAGATGAGCACAACAAAGGACAGAAACAGTATGGACCTAACAGAAGCAGAAGATGTTAGGAGGTGGCAAGAATACACAGAAGAATGATACAAAAAAGCATCTTCACGACCCAGATAACCGTGATGGTGTGATCATTTACCTAGAGCCAGACATCCTGAAATGTGAAGTCACATGGGCCTTAGGAAGCATCACTACAAACAAAAATAGTGAAGGTGATGGAATTCCAGTTGAGCTATTGCAAATCCTAAAAGATGATGCTGTGAAAGTGCTTCACTCAATATGCCAGCAAATTTGGAAAACTCAGCAGTAGCCACAGGAGTGGAAAAGGTCAGTTTTCATTCCAATCCCAAAGAAAGGCCATGCCAAGGAATGTTCAAACTACTACACAATTGCACTCATCTCACACACTAGCAAAATAATGCTCAAAATTCTCCAAGCCAGGCTTTAACCGTATGTGAACCATGAACTTCCAGATGGTCAAGCTGGATTTAGAAAAGGCAGAGGAACCAGAGATCAAATTGCTGACATGCGCTGGATCATCAGAAAAGCATGAGAGTTCCAGAAAAACATCTATTTTTGCTTTATTGACGACACCAAAGGCTTTGACTGTGTAGATCACAACAAACTGTGAAAAATTCTTAAAGAGATGGTGATCCCAGACCACCTGATCTGCCTCCTGAGAAATCTGTATGCAGGTCAACAAGCAACAGTTAGAACTGGACATGGAACAACAGATTGGTTCCAGATAGGGAAAGGGGTACGTCAAGGCTGTATATTGTCACCTGCTTATTTAACTTATATGCAGAGTACAACATGAGAAATTCAGATCTGTATGAAGCATAAGCTGGAATCAAGATTGCCAGGAGAAATATCAGATATGCAGATGACACCACCCTTACGGCATTTTCACCATATGAAAGTGGTGAAATTTCACACTTATGAAAGTAAAGAAGAACTAAAGAACCTCTTGATGAAAGTGAAAGAGGACAGTGAAGAACTTGGCTTAAAGCCCAACATTCAGAAAACTAAGATGGCGTGCGGTCCCATCGCTTCTTGGCAAATATATGGGGAACCAATGAAAACAGTGAGAGACTTTGTTTTTGTGCTCCAAAATCACTGCAGATGGTGACTGCAGCCATGAAATTAAAAGATGCTTGCCCCTTGGAGGACAAGCTGTGACCAACCTAGATAGCGTATTAAAAAGCAGAGACATTACTTTATCAACAAAGGTCCGTCTAGTCAAAGCTATGGTTTTTCCAGTGGTCATGAATGGATGTGAGAGTTGGACTGTAAAGAAAGCTAGCACAGAAGAATTGATGCTTTTGAACACTGTGGTGTTGGAGAAGACTCTTGAGAGTCCCTTGGACAGCAAGGAAATCCAACCAGTCCCCCCTAAAGGAAATCAGTCCTGAATATTCATTGGAAGGACTGATGTTGAAGCTGAAACTCTAATACTTTGGCCACCTGATGTGAAGAACTGACTCCTTGGGAAAGACCCTGATGCTGGGAAAGGTTGAAGGTGGGAAGAGAAGGGGATGACAGAGGATGAGATGGTTGGATGGCATCCCAAATTGATGGACATGAGTTTGAGTAGGCTCTGGGAGTTGGTGATGGACAGGAAAGCCTGGCATGCTGCAGCCCATGGGGTCGCAAACAGTCAGACACAATTGAGCAACTCAACTGAACTGAAACATCTCAACAGAAGTGCTTAGGAAGGGAAATCCTTGTGCCAGTTCTAGAGCTGGACTATCTGGTTTTAAAGCCTGGCCTCATCAGTTACTTGCTGTTTAATGCTGGACAAAACATTTAGTCTCTTTGGACTTTAATTTTCTCATTTGTAAAACCCTATATCATTGGTTTTACACAAGGAGTATATATGTATGTATGTAAGCTTCTACATTGCATGTGCTCAGTTACTAATAGCTATAATAATGTTATGTATGTCAAAGTGAGAGAATTAGTATCAAATGGATATCATATTTCTATAACACTAAATTATAATCTGAATATGATATCTGCCTTTTCCTGACTCTGACCTTTGCATATCCCATTTCTTCAGCATTGTCTGCCAGCCACCACCTCCACATACTCCTTACATGCCTAGTCTAGTATCTTACATGCCTAGTCTAGTATCTTATTCATTCAACAAATAAAAGAATTAAGTTGAATGTCATCTGAGGAAGTTTAAGTATTCCTTATTCTGTGGTGCTTTAGAATTTTGTTAATAAATTTACAATAGCTCTTATTATAATTACTTATTCACAAAATGTCTCCCCATCTAAACTATGACTTAGTTTATTGAAAGCATAGGCTGGTATATTATTATCCTGGCACAGGACCAAATTTTTAATACTTGTTTAATAAGTGTGTTAAATCAGTGAGTGAATGATGTGGTAGAATTGGCTAGAACTTGCTTTTTCTCTGAAAACTGAATAATAGTGATTGCAAATAAGTTTTCTCTGCTTTAAATACAAGTATGAACTAGATTTTTTTTTCTTGCTTTGGGGATTGGTTTCTCTTGTTTTGTTTTGATTAATTGTGATTCCCTGGTCTTGTTTAGCTTTCTAAATTAGAAATATTTCTTCCGTAAAAGTCTAGACTTCTAGAACAGAATTAGTGTATTTGAAGTCATTGCATTACCATCTCAAATAACTTTCAGTCAGGGATGGCTTTGTTTCCAGCACTATTTTAGATGCTTTTGTTAAAAACCAGGATCAGAAGGTGCAAACCAGAAGAAATCTTAGAGATTATTTGCATTTGAGAAAAGTGAAACTCAGAAGAGTTTAGGATTTACAGTCTTAAATGACAGAGTACAATTTAAACCCAGGTTTTCTAATTCTCAGTACCATTCTATCTGCTTGTTTCCTTTTTTTTCCTCCTTTACTAGTCACTGCTGCATTGAAGACTTCCAATCACATATACTAACCTACTGATCAAGCACTCATAATCTCTTGTATCTTTTAAAAATTTGTGGTAATAATAAAACTACCCAATAAATTGTTTAACACGTTCGAAATACTTAGCCCATGGCCTGGCACAAAGTAAAGGCTCGGTAATTGTTAGCTATGATTATTATCATAATTTTAGGATATTATTATTATATTTTAGGATTATTATCATTTCTTTAAGATATTTCTTTAAGATAATCTGAAAGTGGGAATGTCTTGATTTAAAGGTATATACATGTAAATTTTGAAACTTACTTTGGCCCGTTTAAAAGGTTATACGAATCTTTACTGCATTGAGAATACTTTTCAATAGAATTGAAGAGAGAGAAAGTTCTTGAGTAAATGTTAGAAACTGTAGCACCCCACTTCCAAAAATGGACAGAAGATAAATAAGGATACAGATGTCTAACAACACATATATTGAACCCTCTTCCCAACAACAGCAGAATACATATTCTTCTCGAGTACGATTGACACATTGTCCAGGATAGATCAGATATTAGGCCACAAAATAAATCTCAATAAATGTAGAATGACTGAAATCACACAAAGTATCTACTCCAATTTCACCATAGAATGAAGCTAGAAATCAGTATCATAAGGAAAACTGGAATGTTAAAATATGTGCCAATTAAGCAAGGCACTCTTAACCAACCCCTGGGTCAAGTGAAGAAATCACAAGGAAAATTAGAAAATGCTAATCAAATGAAAATACCACGTGGGATGCAGCAGAGGCAGTGCTCAGAGGCAAATGTGTAGCTATAAATGCTTCTATTAAAAAGTAAGAATCTCAAATCAGTAACCTAACTTTATATCTTACAGAACTAGAAAAAGAAGAGCAAAGGAAACAAAGCTAGCAGCAGGAAGGAAATAAAGATTAGAGCAGAGTTCAATAAAACGAGAAGAGGACAATAATAAAGAGAATGAAACCAAAGTTGATTCTTTGAAAGATCAGCAAAATTGACAAACCTTTAACTAGACTTGACAGAGAGAGGGAGGAAGGGAGGAAGCAAGTAACTAACATCAGAAGTGAAAGTGGATGTTGCTACCTGTCATCAAAAAGCAGAAGGATTATAAGAGAATAAACAACTCTGTGCCAACAAAGTAATCTAGATGAAATGGATAGATTGAGAAGCATGCAGATTATCTAAATGCAAGATAAAATATAAAGTTGCAACAGACTTATAACAGGCAAAGAGAATGAACCAGCTCAGGACCAGATAAGTTCACTAGTGAACTGAACCAAACTTTTAAGGAAGAATTAATACCAATTCCTCTTAAACTCTTCCACAAAATATAAGAATAAGGAACACTTCCTAATTCATTCCCTAAGGCCAACACTGCTGTAATCCCAAAACCACATGAATAATGTAAGAAGAAAATTACAGACCAGTATTCCTAATGAATATAGATACATGAATTCTCAACAAGATACCAATAGACCAAATCCAAAGTTGTATTAAAAAGCTTATAAACCATGGCAAAGTGGGGTTTATCCCAGGAATGCAAGAGTGGTTAAATGTAAGAAAATAAATCAATATAATAAATCACATTAAAAGAAACAAAAGTGAGCAGGGGGAACACATGGTCATCTTAATTTCACAAAATGCAACACTCTTTCCTGATAAAAACTCTCAGAAAAGTAAGAATAGAATGGAATGTACTTAACATGAGAAAAGGCATTTATGGAAAACCCACAGCTAACATCATACTCAATGATGAATGATTAAAAAAAATTTTCCCTTAGATTAGGAATGAGACGAGGATGCCCATTTTCACCATTGCAATTTAACATTATGCTAGTGGTTCTAGCCAGAGGAATTAGACAAGAAAAAGAAATAGAAGTCATCCAACCTGGGAATGAAGAGGTAGAACTATTTGCAGATCATAGGATCCCATATTTTAAAACTTTAGAGAATACTGCCAATTTCCATTCTAATGTGTAAGAACTTTGGAAATCACCACTTTGTTCTAATACTAAGTAAAAGGCTGAACAAGTTGAAAAATCAACAGTTCTTAGACTTGAAAGAAGAGTTCAGTTCAGTTCAATTCAGTTCAGTCCCTCAGTCGTGTCCGACTCTTTGCGACCCCATGAATCGCAGCACGCCAGGCCTCCCTGTCTATCACCAACTGCCGGAGTTCACTCAAACTCATGTCCATCGAGTCCGTGATGCCATCCAGCCATCTCATCCTCTGTCATCCCCTTCTCCTGCCCCCAATCCCTCCCAGCATCAGAGTCTTTTCCAATGAGTCAATTCTTCACATGAGGTGGCCAAAGTACTGGAGTTTCAGCTTCAGCATCAGTCCTTCTAAAGAACACCCAGGACTGATCTCCTTTAGAATGGACTGGTTGGATCTCCTTGCTGTCCAAGGGACTCTCAAGAGTCTTCTCCAACACCACAGTTCAAAAGGATCAATTCATCAGCACTCAGCTTTCTTCACAGTCCAACTCTCACATCCATACATGACCACTGGAAAAACCATAGCCTTGACTAGACAGACCTTTGTTGGCAAAGTAATGTCTCTGCTTTTCAATATGTTATCTAGGTTGGTCATAACTTATCTTCCAAGGAGTAAGCGTTGTTTAATTTCATGGCTGCAGTCACCATCTGCAGTGATTTTGGAGCCCCCCAAAATAAATTCTGACACTGTGTAAGAAAAGTAGTATCACAGAATGAACTCCTACCCTGTAAGTTGGAGAGAGTGACATGCAGATCAGAAAAATCACAACTTAGGAGAGCAGGAACCCTTGTAGGAAAGCAGTGCAGTGCAGGGAAGCATGAACTGTACTTGAAAAATTGCTCGTGGCTCAGCGCAGACAAGTCTGAGATACAAAAACTCCAGGGGACCCTCATCACTGGGGAGCCCTCACGGTTTCATCAGCTTTACATCCTAGAGCTCTGCCAGGTTTTTACAGTGAGTGTCAGAGGAAAATACCCCTTGTACTAACAATAGGGATAGCAGTTGTCAAATGTACCAGAGCAGTCTGTCCTTGTTAACAGTGTGTCTTCAACTAGAACCTAACTTGCTGAGGTTTTATCAGACCTAACTAACTTGAGAGAAGGGAAATAACCCAGCCCAGCCCACTGTAGTCACCCTGTCCAAACAGGTAAATGGGGGAGAGTAGCTGACAAGGTTGTCTTAAGTTCACAGGCCAGAAGCCCAGGCTCAATAACATACTGATATCTAATCTTAGCGTTCCAGAACACTTCTCCTCTCCACACAACTTCCACCACATTACTAAGAGCCTATTTACAGCAGTTCCTTTTACTCAGTACAGCATGGTGACCTAACAATGAAAAATTACACTGAAAGCCAAAAAACAGTTACAATAGAGCAAACATCAGAACCAGACTCAGGGTTGTTGAAATGGTCAGACCAGGAATTGAAAACAGCTCTGATGGATAAGATAAAAGACTTTAATGAAACTATGATAACGTTAATCAAAAGAAAGTGGGAGTAGCTATATTAATTTCAAACAGGGTGATATTCGGAGAGGGGAAAGTTTTTAGAAGTAAAGAAAGGCATTGTTTGTCACCAAGAAGACCTGGCATACTTAACGTGTACGTGTGTAACAATATAGCATCAAAATGCATGCGGTAAAAACTGACAGAAGTGCAGAACTTTAAAAAGAGATAAATTCACTGTTATACTTGGGAACTTTAGCACCCCTCTATCAGAAATCGACAGATCCAGAAGGTATAAAATCAGTAAGTACACAGCTGAATTCAACATCATCATCAATCATATGGGTATAAGGACATCTATGGGGCTTCCCACCAGTCCATTCTGAAGGAGATCAGCCCTGGGTGTTCTTTGGAGGGAATGATGCTAAAGCTGAAACTCCAATACTTTGGCCACCTCATGCGAAGAGTTGACTCATTGGAAAAGACTCTGATGCTGGGAAGGATTGGGGACAGGAGGAGAAGGGGATGACAGAGGATGAGATGGCTGGATGGCATCACCAACTCGATGGACATGAGTTTGAATGAACTCCGGGAGTTGGTGATGGACAGGGAGGCCTGGCGTGCTGCCATTCATGGGGTCGCAAAGAGTCGGACACAACTGAGCGACTGAACTGAATTGAGCTGAACTGATGGGGCTTCCCTGGTGGCTCAGAAGGTAAAGCATCTGCCTGCAACGCAGGAGACCTGGGTTTGATCCCTGGGTTTGAAAGTTCCCCTGGAGGAAGAACACACTCCAGTACTCTTGCCTGGAGAATCCCATGGACAGAGGAGCCTGGTGGGCTACAGTCCATGGGATGGCAAAGAGTTGGACACGACTGAGCGACTTCACTTTTATAGATCAACAACAGCAGAATATATATTCTTCTCAAGCTTACATGGGATATCCACCAAGATGGACCACATTCTGAGCCATACCATAACAAATCTTTAACATATTTTAAAAGAATAGGAATCATACATTGTCTGCTCTCAGACCACAGTGGAATCAGACTAGATGTCAATAACGAAAAGATAGCTGGAAAATTCTAAAATACTTGGGAATAAGGCACCACCCTTATAAATAAAATAAGTCAAAGAAAATATCTCATGAGAAACTTAAAAATATTTTAAACTAAATGAAAATGAAAGCACAACTTATCAAACTTTGGCAGATGTAGTAGAAGCAGTACTTAGAGGGAAATTTGTAGCATTGAATGCATATATTAGAAAAGAAAGATCTAAGATTAATCATTTTAGCTTCTACCTTAGGATACTAAAAGGGGGGGTCCCTTTATCTATATTTGAGAGAAATCATAATAAGTTTTCTAGCATGAAGTATTCTTACATTCTGGGAATAAGTTGCTCATATAATAGTTGAATTTCAGTACAGCAGTAGGTTACAAATGTTAATGTTTTGTTTAAAATTTTTTATGTTAAATTTGCATTGAGATGAGTCTGATTATATTATTATTATGGTTTTTGACCAGATTTTGTTTCAGAAATTTGAAAACCTTAGATCAATTTAATAATTCCATTGGAAACTTGAAAAGAAGGGGAATTACCTATCAGTATAACTTACATCATTTTGTATACTTATAATTACCTTAAAAATTTTTTCTTTTCTGTGGTAAATTTTTTGCAAAGAATATGTTTAGTCAATGTTTTGCCTGCTGTGTTTTCTGCTATATTTTTAAACTTTGGTTGTAAAATAAAACACATAGAAAGATGAAAAGAGAGAACACTAATACCAGAAATGAAAGACAGGACATCACTATGCAGTTCATGTACATTAAAATGCTAATCAAGAAATACTATGGACAATTAATTATTTGCCTACAAATTTGATAACCTAGCAGAAATGGACCAACTCCTTGAAAGACACAGCTGCCATAACTAGACTAAGAAGAAGTAAATAATATGAAAAGGCTCTGCTTGTTAAAGAAATTGAGTCAATAATTAATAATCTTCAAGAGCAGAAAGCATCAGGCCCAGATGTGTTCACTGGTGAATTACACGAGACATTTTAGGAAGAAATCACACCAATTCTCTACAATCACTTTCAGAAGATAGAACTAGAGGAAATACCTCCTAACTCATTCTATGATACCAGAATTACACTAATACCAAAACCAGACAAAGTACAAGAAAAGAAAGCCACAGACTAACATGCGTCATAGACATAGATGGAGAAGTCCTCAACAAGATATTAGCAAATTGAATCCAACAATATATAAAAATAATTATACACCACAACCAAATGGGCTCTTATCCCATATATGTATGCAAGGCTGCTTCAACCTTTAAAAGTCAGTTAATGTAATGCATCATTGATTTGATAAAAAATCACAGGACTATATCAGAAGCTACAGAAAAAACATCTGACAAACTCTGGTACCCATTCATGATAAAAACTCAGTAAACTAGGGATGAGGGGGACTACTCAACTTGACAAATTATCTATCAAAAAACCTACAGATAACATGATATTTAATGAAAGAAGCTTGAAAATTTTCACTAAGATCAAGAAGAAAACAAAGATTTTTCCTCTCACGACTCCTTTTCAACGTCATACTGTATGTCCTAGCTAGTGCAGTAAGACAAGAAAATAAAAAGGTATCCAGATGGGGAAGGATGACATAAAACTATCTTGGTTAGCAGATGATATGATTGTCTATGTAGAGAATCAAAGAAATTAACAAAAATATCCTGGAACTAATAAGGCATTTATAGCAAGGTTGCAGGTACAAGATTAATATGCAAAGGTTGGTCACTTCTTTATATACTAACCATGAATAATGGAATTTGAAATTTAAAACTGAATTCTATTAATATTAGCACCTACAAAAATGAAATACTGAAATATAAGTGTAACAAAATATGCTTAAGATCTGTATGGGGAAAACTATAAAGCTCTAATGAAATAAATCAAAGAAGAACTACATAAATGAAGAGATATTCCATTTTCATGGACAGGAAGACTCAGTATTATCAAGATGTCAGTTCTTCCTGCTTTCAATTATAGATTTATTGCAATGTAAGTCAAAATTTCAGCAAGTTCTTTTGTGGATATCAACCAATTAAGCCTGAAGCTTCAATGGAGAGGCAAAAGACCCCAAACAGCCACCACAATAGTGAAGGAAAAGAGCACAGTTGAAATATTGACTTCAAGATTTATATCAAGCTGCAGTAATCAAGACAGTATGGTATTGACAAGAAAATATATAGGTACAGCATCTATGAAAAGTTCAGTCGCTCAGTTGTGTCTGACTCTTTGTGACCCCATGAAATGCAGCACGCCAGGCCACCCTGTTCATCACCAACTGCTGGAGTCTACCCAAACCCATGTCCATTGAGTTGGTGATGCCATCCAACCGTCTCATCCTCTGTCGCCCCCTTCTCCTCCTACCCTCAATCTTTCCCAGCATCAGGGTCTTTTTAAATGAGTCAGCTCTTCGCATCAGGTGGCCAAAGTATTGGAGTTTCAGCTTCAACATCAGTCCTTCCAATGAACACCCAGGACTGATCTCCTTTAGGATGGACTGGTTGGATCTCCTTGCAGTCCAAGGGACTCTCAAGAGTCTTCTCCAACACCACAGTTCAAAAGCATCAATTCTTCTGCACTCAGCTTTCTTTATAGTCCAACTCTCACATCCATACATGACTACTGGAAAAACCATAGCCTTGACTAGACAGACCTTTGTGGACAAAGTAAACAAAGGCAATGCAACGGAGTAAAGATGTTCTTTTTAACAAATGGTTTAGAACAACCAGACGGCGCATACCAAAAAAAAAAAAAAATCTATAAATAGAACTTACACCCTTCACAAAAATTCACTTAAAATAGATCACAGACTTAGATGTGAAACATAAAATTATTAGCACTCCTCAGTCAGTCAGTTCATTTGCTCAGTCGTGTCTGACTGTTAGCAACCCCATGGATTGCAGCATGTCAGGCCTCTCTGTCCATCACCAACTCCCAAAGCTTGCTCATACTCATGTCCATTGAGTTGATGATGCCATCCAACCATCTTTGTTTTTCCCTTCTCCTCCTGCCTTCAATTTTTCTCAACATCAGGGTCTTTTCTAATGAGTCAGCTCTTCACATCAGGTGGCCCAAGTATTGAAGCTTCAGCATCAGTCCTTCCAATGACTATTCAGGGTGGATTTCCTTTAGGATTGACTGGTTGGGTCTCCTTACAATCTAGAGAACTCTCAAGAGTCTTCTCCCACACCACAGTTCAAAAGCGTCAGTCCTTCAGTGCTCCGTCTTCTTTATGGTCCCCCTGCTATCATCTTGCTGTAGCTTCTCTTTTGCCTTTGGACGTGGGGTATCTTTTTCTGGTGGGTCCAGCATTCTCCTGTTGATGGTTGTTGAGCAGCTAATTGCGATTTTGGTGTTCTGTCAGGAAGATGAGTGCATGCCCTTCTACTCCGGGATATGTCCCTACCCTTAATACAGACTTCAAAAGAAGAACGCACTACCCTCTAGATTTTGATTCCTTGTTGTCACTAAGTATAATCTCAAAGGTTCTTTGGATTCTAAAAGTTTTATTGTGGATCATCTGGGAAAGTTGCATATAACAAAATAGAAAAGGTACAAAACTCAGGAAATCTTATAGTCATAACCTTTGACTGTATGCTTCTGCTTACCTTAAGCACTACTTGGAAGAGCCGTTGGACTTTACATTTTCCTTTCTCTTTGATACCAAGAGTATATTTCAACCTAATTTCTAAAAAAGATGGCTTTCAACCAAATTTCTCCTTCTTACTACCCTACCTAAATGCAAAGAATTGTGTCATTTTTTTCCTAGAATGGCTACAAAGATGTTAGATTGGACCTTTGTCATTTCTCCTTGGACTATTGCAGAATCCTTTTCCCAGTTCTTTTTGTGCATTCTAGCTCTACCACCTCTCCCCCAGTTTACTCTGTTAAAGACACAAAAGTGTTTATAACATTTTATTAGTTTCACATCAGAAACAGGATGCAGTTAGATTTTTCCCTAGCATACACAAACAATGTTATATATAAATTAGAAATTTAAATGTAAAACAAATGATTATATAAGTACCATTAGAAATATAGATAAATATTTAATCCTGGTGTGAAGGAGACTAGAATACAACAATAAAGGAATACACACGTAGAAAAATATTAGTAACATATGGCAGACGAAAGTTAACATCCTTAATAAAGTATTAGTCTATATAATAATATGCAAAAGTAATATTCGTTTCCATGAACAGTCTTTTGTATTATAGTTATTATTTGATATTTTATTATTCTTACAAATTAACTAATCTTGTATTATTACTTCTGTAGCAAAAACAAATTAGTTATTCACCAGGAGTATGCAGCATAGAACATCAGCAAGAAATAACCAAACTAAAGACTGATTTGGAAAAGAAAAGTATCTTTTACGAAGAAGAATTGTCCAAGAGAGAAGGAATACATGCAAATGAAATTAAAAATCTGAAGAAAGAACTACATGATTCAGAAGGCCAACAACTTGCTCTCAACAAAGAAATTATGATTTTGAAAGACAAATTGGAAAAAAACAGGAGAGAGAGGTAAGAAGTTATTTACTCCTCTAATAATTATTTGTTGAATACCTGTTTGGTGTCAAGGATTGAAGTAACATAGGCAGTAAATACAGTCTAGTCCTCAAGAAGAGCAAAGTCAAGATTGGTAAATAGAGGATTATATTACAGCATCATAGGAAAGCAAATGGGAAGTATAGGAACACTTGTAGAAGAGACACAAAAGGTGACTTTGCTGCTTGGGTTTTTGTTGTTGTTGTTTATTATTTCTTTTTTTTTTTCAAATGTTTCTTTGGTGTGTCTGGGTTTTTTGAACAAAAATTATTTCTGAGTTCAGACCAAGGATATAAGAAATATATAGCTGTGGAAGAGTGTCCAGGCAAAGTTTAGTAGAATTTGCCGAGATCTATAGGAAAAGGGTAGCAATGACACATTTAGAAAATGAAAGGTGTTCATTATGGTGGAGGCGTAAAAATAAAGATGAGTGTTAAGAAATGAAACTGGAAAGGAAAATAGAGGCAAGATCATGAAGGAATGTAAGGAATTTAAACTAAAATTCCTAAAACTAGTGAAGAAAAATATCATGATTATATTTTCGAAAGATCACTCTTATTACTGTGTAGATTAAAAGAAGCAGACTGTAGACAAGAATCTATCCATGAGAGATGAGGTGCCTGGACCTTAGGTATGACAGCGAAGATGGAGAAAGGCATATGAACTCAGAAAGTCTACTGAGAAGACAGAACCTGGAGGACATAGTGACCAGATATGAGAAATGAGAAGCAGAAGAAATTATCAGTGATACTCAAGTTTCTAGGTTTTAGGGAGCTAAATGTATGTTATTGTCATTCTCAACTTATATTGGCAGCTTGAGTTAAATTCAGTTTTGTCCATTCATTCAACCAATTTTTTTAGAACCTGCTCTGTGAAAGCACTATTATAGCCCCTGGGGACATAGCAGTGAACAGACAAAAATTCTCTGTCCTTATGGAGCTTTCCTTTAGTTATGGTGAAAGACTATAAATAAAATATAAACAAAATAAGAAAAATACAGAATATGTTAGATAATTATTAAGTCCAAGAACAAAAAGTAAGGCAGAAGATGGGAACTGTGAAGCATTAGGGTGAGAATTAAATTGTACACACACATACACATGATAGCCAGGAAAAATTATACTGAGAAGGTGATTTCTCAGTAAGGACCAAAGAAAGTGGGTCCTTACATATGTATGAGAAGAACATTTTACATTAAGAACAAGTCTGTTGAGATGGTAAAAAGATCAGTGGTTGCAGGGGTTGGAAGGAGAATATGCAGGGTACAGAGGATTTCTTGGACAGTAAAACTATAATGTCACTATACAACCTAATATAAATTGTACAGTTTTAGTAATAATGATGTGTCTAATGTAGATCCATTAATAGTAACAAACACACCACTCTGAATATATGGGCAATCTCTGTATTTCCTTTCAGTATTGCTATGAACTTAAAACCACTTGAAAAAAACAAAGTCTATTAAAATAATAATACTAAAAACGAGGCCAATGTAGATAAAACAGAGTTAAGGGGAAAGAATAGTGAGAGATATGTATGAGAGGTAATGGGGGCCAGATCATGTAAGGTTTTATAAGTCATTTTCAGTGACTTACAATTACTTACTCACAGTAAAACCATGACAGGCTTCTCTTGTGACTCAGCTGGTAAAGAATCTGCCTGCAATGTGAGAGACCTGGGTTCAGTCCCTGGTTGGGAAGATCCTCTGGAGAAGGGAAAGGCTACCGACTCCAGTATCCTGGCCTGGAGAATTCCATGGACCGTATAGTCCATGGGGTCGCAAAGAGTCAGACACGACTAAGCGACTTTCACTTTCCCTTTCAAAACCATGGCAGGGAAGCATTGCAGGATAGTGAGTGGAAAATGGACAAAACCTGACTTAAAAGGGTTACTCTGATGACTAGTTTAAGAAAAGTCTGAACTAGATAAAGGAAAAGGCAGGGAAACCATTTAGAAGGCTGTTGTAGTAATCTAGGCGAAAGATGATGGTGGCTTGAGCCTAGGTTGGTGGCAGAAAAGGTAAATATAATGATAGTTGCTGATAGACTAGATATGGATAAGAGAGAAAGAGGAAAAATCAAGGGTGATACTACAGTTTGGGGTCTTAGCAATTAAGAGAATATAGTTACCATTTAGAGAGGAAGACTACAAAAGAAGTAAGTTTGGGATGAGAATATCAGAAGCTCATTTTATACAAATTATGTGTGAGATGCTTTTTAGACATACAGGTGGAAATGTCTAATAGGTCATCATATAAACAAGTCTGGATTTCAGGGCTGGAAATAAATCCTGGGGGTATCTACCACTCCCACGATATCAAAAGGGGTGAGACTATATGAGATCACTTAGTGAATGAATATGGATGAAAAAGAAGTCCTCGGACTGTACCCTGGAGCTCCAATCTTTAGAAGCTGGGAAATGAGGAAGAAACAGCAAAGTGGATAAGAAAGAGCCAGGAAGAATGATAGGAAGAAGACCAGGCAAGTTTGGTGCCCAGATTTGATGTTAGGATGAATGTGTATCAAATCTGTCTGCATGTCAAATTAGATGAGGTCTGAATCAAATATGAAGGTCATTGGTGACTTTGATAAGAACAATTTCAGTGGCCAAAAAACCCCTAATGGATCTGAAGACTTGAAGGAGAGTGTTTGGAGACAGGGTATAGATAACACTGTTATTATTGGAAGTCTTTCATTGCAAGAACAAGAAGTAGTGAAAGCTGAAATAATAATTGGAGGAGAAATTTATCTCAAAAATAACACCATGCTTGTAATCTGGTAGAAAGTACCCAGTAGATGATTCAGACAGAGAGGGAAAAAGTGTACTTGAGCAGGCACATAAGCAAAGAGGTTGACCTTAGCTATGTTTTTTCCTATAGTAAGAGAAGAGTAAGTTGAATATATGGTTATAGGGAAAGGAAGGTGGGGTTGGTGGTAACTTGATTATATGTTATTAGGGTTGGGCATGTTGAATTGGAGGTGCTTAGGAGACAATTTTGAGGAGATATCAAGTCGACAATTTGAAACCCAGAAAAGCTTCCAGTGTAGTGGTGGTTTAGTCACTAAGTCATGTCCAACTCTTGCAAACCCATGAACTGTAGCCTGCTAGGCTCCTTTGTCCATGGGATTCTCCAGGCAAGAATACTAGAGTGGGTTGCCATTTCCTTCTCCAGTGTAGATTGAAGTAGTTTAATTAGTTCTAATTCATCTCCAATGTAGATTCAGATGTAAATTCAGCATAATAGATGATCATTGAAATCAGGTAATATAATAGATGCCGTAGCTCAGAAGAACATGTAAGGAAAAGTTGAGCACCTGAGACAGAATACCTGAGAGTATTGTCATTTATGCGGAGGAAAGAGGGGATGGCGGGGGCTCACAAAGACAGCTATAAAGTCAAAATGTAGGCAGAAATCAGGAGAGTGGGCATCACTGGAGCCAGGAGAAGACTGCATTTCAGGAGAGGGAATTGGGGACAGTGTCAAAGGTAGCCGGTAGATTGGATATAGTAACAGTTGGAACAATAGGTTTGAGACAGCATTTTTTTTTTTTTTTTTTTTTTGGTGATGACAGCAGAAGCCAGATTTTGGCACAGGGAGGAAAAATTAGGCAAGGAGTTAAGTGAATGTGGCAGTCTCTCAAGATTTCAAGGTGGTTGCCAGTGAACAGGAAGACCAGGAAAGTGGCTACGTTGGTACAGAATCTGCCTGCAATGCAAGGGACTGCCTGCAAAGCAGGAGACCTGGGTTCACTCCCCAGGTTGGGAAGATCCCCTAGAGAAGGAAATGGCAACCCACTCTAGTATTCTTGCCTGGGAAATTCCATGGATGGAGGAGTCTGGTGGGTTACAGTCCATGCAGTTGCAAGAGTCAGACACAACTGGGCGACTAAACCACTGCCATCCATAGTAGACCCTCAGCACATTGGCTCAGACAGTAAAGAATCTGCCTGCAATGCAGTAAATGCGAGTTCGATCCCTGGATCAGGAAGATTCCCTGGAGAAAGGACTGGTAACCTGCTCTAGTATTCTTGCTTGGAGAATTCCATGGACAGAGGAGCCTGGTTGGCTACAGTCCATGGGATCTAAAAGAGTTGGATATGACTGAGTAACACTTTCACTTCCTTTTTTGTTTAAGTATGGCAGAGACTTATGTTTAATGCTAATAGGAAAAAACAAAAATGGTTTCATATAGAAAAAATGTTTTTGGCTGTGCTGGGTCTTCATTGCCGTGCAGACTTTTCTGTAGTTGCGGTGAGCAGAAGATACTCTCTAGTTGCAATGTGAGGGTTTCTCCTTGCAGTGGCTTCTCTTGTTGCCAAGGACAGACTCTAGAGCCTTTGGACTTCAGTAGTTGCAGCACGTGGGTCCAGTAGCTGTGCCTTCCAGGTTCCAGAGCACAGGCTCAGTAGTTGTGGTGCGTGGGCTCAGTTGCTCTGAGGCATGTGGGATCTTCCCAGACCAGAAATCAAATCTATGTCTCATGCATTGGCAGGCATATTCTTTACCACTGAGCCTCCAGAGAAGCCCTTTATAGAAATTTTACTCAATTTACTTTAATCTACTTATATTTCTGAAAGAATGCATCTTTGTAGTTTTTCATATTTTTTTAAGTTGTTGTTTTTGTTGCTTCTGAATCTAGAAAGATTCTAAACATAACTGAATTTCACAGTTTGATTGTAGATAATAAAGTGACACATTTGCTTGGACACAAAATGTTTATTTTCCTAGAAGTTAATCATTTAATTATAATTTAATTTATATTCAGTAATTTAGTGATAAAGGGATTTTTAAGATTACATTTTTAAATCAACCATTATTTATGTTCTTTGTTGACTTGGAAGCAATTATAGAATTATCCAGAACTACTTCACTTTGAAATTTATTCACTGCTAACCAACTTTCTCCATCAAACTGCAGTAGAGATAAGGCTCTTCTCTACACTTCAATTCAGTATTCAAAAACTGATTCCCCTGTCTCCCTTGCTGCTGCTGCTACTAAGTCACTTCAGTCGTGTCCGACTCTGTGTGACCCCATAGACAGAAGCCCACAGGCTCCCCCATCCCTGGGATTCTCCAGGCAAGAACACTGGAGTGGGTTGCCATTTCCTTCTCCAATGCATGAAAGTGAAAGGGAGGTTTTTAAAAAGTTTGTTAGAATTGTGTTTACCTCTAAGGGTTAATCAGTTCTGTCCCCCAGAACTAAACAAGTTTTATAACATTTAATGTGTTATATGTATATACATGTAGAGTGGTAGGTACGTAGGGAATAAGGAAAGAAGGAATTAGGGAAGGATGGCCTGAGTGTGTTGAGAGAACTGTTGGTAGTATAATTCGAGTTTTCTTGAATTTTCTATGCAATCTAGACCCGAGTGTAGAATCATATTGTGGTCCCTGTATCCTCCTTTTCCCCTTGCTTCCTTATGTTCCCATACTTCCTAGCATATACACAGCCAGATAAGGTAAGCATAATCAGGATGTCTTCCTCAGATTTTCAAATGAACAACAAAATAAATGTTATTAAGCAGACAAATCTATTTATTAATTAAAAGGAAATGATTGAGATTTCTTCATTTTAAGGGAAAGGATCAGGATTTGGAGCAATTGAGATATAGTGGTTTTTCAGAATAGAGCATATGATACAATACCATTATTTTAGTTTTAATTCAACTCCTTTTTTTCTTGCATATTTTGAATTGTATTAGTCAAAGTGAAAGGGAAGAATTTGAAAATGAATTCAAGCAACAGTATGAACGAGAAAAAGTGTTACTAACTGAAGAAAATAAAAAACTGACAAGTGAGCTTGATAAGGTGAGTGATTCAATCTCATTTATGTTTGTTGACATATGCTAGATATTCAATACTGCCATAGTAGTTGTAGATATAATTTTATATTTGATATACTTTTTTTTTTAATATTTCTCCTTATATAAAAGACTGCTTCTGTGAAGAGCCAATGTTTCATTTTACCAATCTTTACAGGAGTCTTCTGGAGAAAGGACTTGCCTCACCTTGTCTTGTTCTTCGTCCCAGTATTTTTTGAGCCCTTGTTCTTTGTCTCACTTTCCATCTCTTTTACTCTTTTCTTTCAAATTCATCACTTATAATGTCACGGCTAGCTAAGTTAGGGCCTGCCTTTGGCAAGTACAGGAACAATTAAGCCAAACTAGAGAAGTTTTGACAATTCTGATCCTATTCATGATGGAGAACTGATAACAGCTAGAAATAATACCATTGGTATGTAAGAAGCCAAAGAAACCAACTCTGTCTAAAACCTATAGCACAAACAAAGGGCTGAACCATAGACTAAACCTAGATTACAACTAGATTTATGAACAAAATTTCAGATACTTAAAGGAATCTTTTTCCATTTAGTATCTCAGATTTCTTAAATTGTCATCATTCTGCATTTCTTGTGTGATTTGTTAACATCTGAGAAATCCTAATGTTAATCTGCAATTTTAATGGTTGTACTTACTTATAAATAAGGTTTGGATAATTGTCCTGTATAATGAGTTCTAATATTTTCCAAAGTATTATGTTTAATTAGTCATTTCAACAACAGATTGAAAGACAATGGCTAAATAATCACACAAAAAAAGAAACTCTTCATTCTGTCTTAATTTCCAATATATTCCATATTTATTTTCATTTCTCTCACTATTTTTCCCATGATTATTCAACTTTGTAAGCATTTAAAAATGACTTTGCTTGTTTGGTTGCAAGCCACTTGAGAAAGAACTCTGTTAGTTTATTTTGTGCTTGCAAAGCTGATGCATACAAACACTGGAAAATGACCAAATACTAAATAGTATAAGTTATTTTAGACTATGAATATGGTGTGAACATTGTTGAAGAGCTGTTAGTTAATTCCACTAAAATAAAACTAATAACGCTTCCCTGGTGGTTCAGTGGATAAGAATCCACCTGCCAACGCAGGTGACACAGGTTCGATCCCTGGTCCAGGAAGATTCCACATGCTGTGGAGCAGCTAGGTGTGTGCACCACAGCTAACGAGCCCACGTTCTAGAGTCCGTGAGTCACAACTGCTGAAGCCTGTGTGCTCTAGGGCCGCCGAGTCACAGTTACTGAAGCCCGCACACTTACAACCCCAGCTCCACAACTAGAGAAGTCACTGCAGTGTGAAGCCTGCACACCACACGGAGAGAACCCCTCTTCCCCGCAACTAGAGAAAGCCTGCACACAGCAACGAAGACACAATGCAACCAAAAGTAAAATATCTTAAAAACTAGTATTATTTAAACTTTATCCAAGGAAGTCACATAATTGTTATTGAATGGACTTATATCATATGACTGCAAAATTGAGCATCATTTTTGTCTACAAGACAGAATTTTAAGATTCTGTTAAGAGTTATCTTGAGGTAAGAAATATAATTTAAGTCTAGAAGGCTGCTTCATATAGAATTTCTAAGCAAATTACCTAGTAAAAGATGGTATTATAGTTGAAGAAAAATTGACTTGTGATATAATCAGATTGAGTACAGATCAAATTTTGTATTCACCCCTTGGCTTTATTTCGTGATTAACCATAATGTTCTGGTGAGCTTACCAGAAACACGTCTTTAGAAATAATTTTTAAACAATACTCTTGATTTTGATGAGATCTGAAAGATAAAAACCTATCTCCTAATTTTATAAAAAATAGAGCATTACCTTGTCTTGCTAAATTGAAAGATATGAAAGAGAATTTGAGTAGAACTTTGACAGCAAATCATAATGGTTGGAGAGCATTCGATGATAAATGATAACAAGGAAATATTTGTTCCTTGAGAATTAGGGGAGGATCTGGGTCTCCTGTTTGAACCTCTTCTCTATTTTTGCTCCTTGTATTTAGTTTTACTTGTCTTTCTGCTTCTTACTCAGCCCACTGCATATTTTCACTTTCTTTCAATTTATTTATTTTTTGTTTGTTTGATTACATGGAATATTTTCCCCAAGAGAAATAACCAAAGAATACCTTTGCCATTGGTACACCAGCTGTCCCAGCTGGAAGAGAACCGAATTCCTTCTCACCCAACTTCAGATATAGAAACCAAAAAGCAATTAGTGTGTTAATTTTGAAACTTGGATAACTAGTAGATTCTCACAGTCAGGTTTTTTAACTTCAAAAATAAAAATTAAGTAGAAAAAACCTTATTGATATTTTCAGAAGTCTGTATTCAAAGTTTCTATTAAAGGTAACTTATCGCAAGTAAAATCGCCATCTGTGCCAAGCAGTGGAAGTAAATGGTTTCCAGTGAGAAAAGATGATCATTTGTATCTTGTTTTTAAATAATTAGTTTGAGTAAAATCAAACTTATACAAAGTATGGGAAATATTCAACATAGAAGTTACCTATGATTTCATCAACCTGAAACAGCTATTTTACTTCTATATGTTCCTTTCCAGGTTCTGTTGGTTGGTACACATATTATTACATAATTTCAGTCATATATACATTATATTTTCTAATCTGCCTTTTCACTTAAAACATGAGCACTCTTCCATATCCTAGGTAGTCTTATAATATCATAAACCAAATACGTCAGTTCACAAATAGTAAAATCGTATTCTCAAATATGCAAAATGAGCCAATACTTAGGTAAAGTTTACTTTTTACCCTCCTAATTTACTTTATATGAATCATTTAATCCTCACAATAAATCTTTCAGGTATACCCTATTTTTCTTAGCATTTTACAGATACTGAGGCAAAAAGGAGGTTAAGCTACTCTACTAATCTCACAACTAGGGGATGGCAGAATGGGATTAGAACACAGGTAGTCTGGCTCCAGAGCCCATGCTTTTGTTTAGTAAGAATGAAAAAATTAGCTTTTTCTGACAAATACTAAACAAATCTATTTGAGAGTACTTGTAACTATTGTAACATGACAGTGCAAAAATCTGTATTTCTTCCTCTTCTTGCAAATCTCCAGCTGAAACCCCAACCACAAATCATTTGGATGGGCTGTCAAAAGCAATGGCGATCAAAAAATGATGTGTTGTGGGAATTAGTGAAGACACTACATCTGCAAAAAACATTCTCAAAAACAGCTGGTATACCTCTGGGTATGTTAACATCAAGAGATTGATGCATCCTCTCCAAAAAAAAAAAAATAGTTTCATAGTGGACACAGTTATCGAAAATAGTAATTTCAGAGTTCCCAGAGAAAACTGCTACTGCTGTCACTTCAGTCATGTCTGACTCTGTGCAACCCCATAGACAGCAGCCCACCAGGCTCCCCCATACCTGGGATTCTCCAGGCAAGAACACTGGAGTGGGTTGCCATTTCCTTCTCCAATGCAAGAAAGTGAAAAGTGAAAGTGCAGTCGCTCAGTCGTGTCCGACCGTCAGCAACCCCATGGACTGCAGCCTTCCAGGCTCTTCCGTCCATGGGATTCTCCAGGCAAGAGCACTGGAGTGGGGTGCCATGGAAGACAAATGCAAAACATTGCTGAGTTAAATTAAAGAATGTCTAAACAAATGGAGAGAGATACTGTGTATTGTTAGGACTGCAGTTCTCTAATCTGTAGATTCAAGGAAGTCCCTATAAAGATTATATAGGCTTTTTTGTTAGAAGTGACAGGCTTATTCTTAAATGTATATGGGTATACAAAAAGATCAAAAATATTTCACGGAGTGGGTATAAAAGTTGAAGAGTTTATACTACCCAAAGTTTGAAACTTACTCTAACTCTACAGTAATCAAAATATTACTAAAGGAAATCAACTCTGAATATTCATTGGAAGGACTGATGCTGAAACTGAAGCTCCAATACTTTGGCCACCTGCTGCAAAGAGCCAACCAGTTGGAAAAGACCCTGATGCTGTGAAGGACTGAGGGCAGGAGGAGAAGGGGACGACAGAGGATGAGATGGTTGGATGGCATCACTGACTCAATGGACATGAGTTTGAGCAAGCTCTGGGTGATGGTGAAGGACAGGGAAGCCTGGTATGCTGCTGTCCATGGGGTTGCAAAGAGTCAGACACAACTGAGCAACTGAACAACAACCTTGATATAACGAAAGAGAGTAGAGTCCAAAAATAAGATGTCATATTTATAGTTGATTGATTTTCAGCAAAAGTGCCAAGGAAATTGAATGGGGGAAAAAATAAATGTGAGACATGATACTATAAAACTCCTAGAAGAGAACATAGAAAAAATATTCTATGATGTAAATCATAGCAGTAGTTTCTTAGGTCTGTCTCCCAAAGCAATAGAAATAAAAGCAAAAATAAGCAAATGGTACCTAATTAAACTTAGAAGCTTTTGCACAGCAAAGAAGACCATAAATAAAATGAAAAGACAACTTGTGGACTGGGAAAGAAATATTTGCAAATGATGCAACCAGCAAGGGCTTAATTTCCAAAATATACAAACAGCTCAGATAACTCAATAACAAAAACAAACCCAATCAAAAAATGGTCAGAAGACCTAAATAGACATTTCTCCATAGAAAATATTACACATGAAAAGATGCCCAACACCGCCAATTATTAGAGAAAATGCAAGTGAAAACTACAATGAGATACCACCTCACACCAGTCAGAATGACCATCATCAAAGAGTCTACAAAGAATAAATGCTGGAGAGTATGTGGTGAAAGGGGACCTTCCTACAGTGTTAGTGGGAATGTAGACAGTTGCAGGCACTATGGGAAACAGGATGGAGGTTTCTTAAAAAACTAAAAATAGAATTAGCATACAATCTAGCAATCCCACTCCTGAACATACATCTGGAGAAACTCAAATTTGAAAAGGTAATGTACCTCCGTGTTCATAGCAGTGCTATTCACAGTAGGCAAGATATGGAAGCAACCTAAATGTCCGTCAACAAATGAATAGTTAAAGAAGATGTGGTATATATTGGTATGTATGAAATTGAATACTTTGTTGTTCTTTAGCCACTAAGTCCTGTTCAGCTCTTTGCAACCCCATGGACTGCAGCATGCCAGGCTTCTCTATTCTCTGCTATCTCGCAGAGTTTGCTCACATTTAAGTCCATTGAATTGGTGATACTATTTAACCATCTCATCCTCTACCACCCGCTTCCCCTCTTGCCCTCAATCTTTCCCAGCATCAGGGTCTTTTTCAGTGAGTTGGCTCTTCGTATCATATGACCAAAGTATTGGAGCTTCAGTTTCAACATCAGTCCTTACAATGAATATTCAGGGTTGATTTCCTTTAGGATTAACTGGTTTGATCTTGCAGTCCAAGGGACTCTCGAGAGTCTTCTCTAGTTGCACAATTCAAAAACATCACTTCTTCAGTGCTCAGTCTTCTTTATGGTCCAACTTTCACATCCGTCCATGACTACTGGAAAAACCGTAGCTTTAACTATATGGATCTTTGTCAGCAAGGTGATGTCTCTGCTTTTTAATATGCTATCTAGGTTAGTCATAACCTTCCTTCCAAGGAGCAAGCATCTTTTAACTTCATGGCTGCAGTCACCGTCCACAGTGAAATTGGAGCCCAAGAAAATAAAATATGTCACTACTTCTACTTTTTCCCCTTCTGTTTGCCATGCAGTGATAGGACCAGAGGCCATAATCTTAGTTTTTTCCTGTTGAGTTTCAAGTCAGGTTTTTCACTCTCCTCTTTCGGCCTCATAAGAGTCTCTTTAGTTCCTCTTCACTTTGTGCTATTAGAGTGGTATCATCTGCATATATGAGGTTGTTGATATTTTTCCCAGCAGTCTTGATTCCAGCTTGTGATTCATCCAGCCTGGCGTTTTTTGAGATGTACGATGCAGAGAAGTACATATGTAAGCTGTGCATAAATAAGGGTGACAATATATAGGCTTTTACTCCTTTTCCAATTTGGAACCAGTGTGTTGTGCCGTGTCTAGCTCTAACTGTTGCTTCCTGACGCACATACAGGTGTCTCAAGAGACAGGTAAGGTGGTCTGTTACACCCATCTCTCTAAGAATTTCCCACAGTCTGTTGTGATCCACACAGTCACAGGCTTTAGAATAATCAATGAAACAGAAGATGTTTTTCTGAAATTCACCTGCTTTCTTTGTGATCCAGTGAATGTCAGCAGTTTGATCTCTAGTTCCTCTGCCTCTTCAAAACTCAGCTTATACATCTGAAAGTTCTTGGTTCACATACTGCTGAAGGATTTTGCAAATTACCTTGCTAGCATAGGAAATGAGTGCCATTGTATGGTGGTTTGAAGATTCTTTGGCATTGCCTTCCTTTGGGATTGGTATGAACACTGACCTTTTCCAATCCTGTGGCCATTGCTGAGTTTTCCAAATGTGATGACATATTGAGTGCAGCACTTTAACAGCATCATTTTTAAGGATTTTTAAATAGCTCACTGGAATTCCATCACCTCCACTAGCTTTGTTCATAATGCTTTCTAAAGCCCACTTGACTTCATACTCCAGGATGTCTTGTTGGTGTTTTCTATGACCAGTGTGTTCTCTTGGAAGAATTCTGTTAGCCTTTGCCCTGCTTCATTTTGTACTCTAAGGCTAAACTTGCCAGTTACTGCAGGTATCTCTTGACTTCCTACTTTTGCATTCTAATCTCCTGATGAATAGGGCATCTTTTTTTTTTTTTTTGGTGTTAGTTCTAGGAGGTCTTCTAGGTCTTCATAGAATTGTTCAGCTTCAGCTTCTTTGGCATTGGTTGTAGGGGCATAGAATTGGATTACTGTGATGTTGAATGCTTTGCCTTGAGACTGCACCCGAGTACTGCATTTTGGACTCTTGCTGATTATGAGGGCTACTCCATTTCTTCTATGGGATTCTTGCCCACAGGAGTAGATATAATGTTCATCTTAATTAAATTCACCCATTTCTGTTCATTTTAGTTCACTGATTGTTAAGCTATCCATGTTCATTCTTGCCATCTCCTACTTGACTATGTTCAATTTACCTTGATTTACAGACCTAACATTACAGGTTTCTATCTAATATTGTTCTTTACAGCATTGGGCTTTACTTTCACCAGCAGACACATTCACAGCTGAGCATTGTTCCTACTTTGGCACACCCATTTCATTCTTTCTGGACCTATTAGTAATTGCCCTACATCTTTATGCCTTTTCATACTGTTCTTGGGGTTCTCCAGGCACGAATACTGGAGTGGTTTGCCATTCCTCCTCCAGTGGACCACGTTTTGACAAAACTCTTCATTATACCCATCTTGGGTGGCCCTGCACAGCACGGCTCATAGCTCCTTTGAGCTACGCAAACCCCTTCGCCACAACAAGGCTGTGATCCATGAAAGGGAATGGAATACTACTCAGCCATTAGAAAATTTGTAAATAAGTTCATTTGTATCATTTTTTAAGATTCCACGTATAATTGACATCATATGATATTTGCCTTTCTCTGTCTTACTTCACTTAGTGTTCATCTTTAAGTCCATCCATATTGTGGCGGATGACATTATTTCATTCTTTTTTCCTGAAATACTACTCAGCCATTAAACAGAATGGAATAATGTCATTTGCCACAACATGAATGAACTTATAGATTATGTACTAAGTGAAGTTAAGTCATACAGAGAAAGACAAATATCATTTAATATCACTTATATGTGGAATCTTAAAAATGATACAAATGAACTTATTTACAAAACAGAAAGTGACTCGTAGACATTGAAAGTAAACTTAGGGTTACCAAAGGGAAAAGGACAAAGGGAGGGATAAATTTGGAATTTGGGATTAACACATACAAACTACTATATATAAAATATATAAACAGTAAGATTTACTGTATAGGACAGGGAATATCAATATCTTGTAATAAGCTACAATGGAATGGAATATGGAAAGGTTCTTGCTCTATAGATAGATATAGATTTATCTGAATCATATTGCTGATGTGATTTCATCAGAAACTACACAACACTGTAAGTCAACTGTATTTCAAAAAAAAAAAAACAGAACCAATAAGAGATTATATATACATACACACCCTTATATACATATACTCAGATAATCACACACACGTATTATGTATAAAAATGTTTACTGTGAGGAATTGGCTCACTTGTTTATAATTGTTGTTTAGTTGCTAAGTTGTGTTCCAAGATCTGCAGTTTGTAAGCTGGAGAGACAGTTTAGTCCAAGTCCAAAGGGCTTAAGAACCAAGATAACCAGTGATGTAATTCTAGTCCAAAAGCTAGTGAAGGCTCCAAACCCAGGAAGAGCCAGTGTTTCAGTAAGAAACCAAAGACAAGTGAAAGCAGCTTGAAGGCAATCAGGCAGGAGGGGTTCCCTCTTACTCACTAGAGTCAGCCTTTTTTTCTTTTTAGGACTTCAACTGATTGAATAGGGTCCACTCACATTAGGAAGGGTAATCTGCTTTATTCAGTCAATTGATTCAAATGTTAATCTCACCCAGAGACGCCTTCAGAGATACCAGCAGAATGTGTAAGCAGATGTCTAGGCACCCTGTGACCTAGTCAAGTTGACATAAATTTAACCATCCCATGGCCTCTCATCTTCACAAACCTGTTAATAATTCTTCTAGGATAAATTCACCTCCTTCAAACTGAGTAATCAAAAATAAACTAGCACAATATCTCTACAAACATACCAGAAAGGGAGAAAAGAATAGTGATAGCTAATGGCAGAGTGAGACCATTTATTGGAAAAATGTAGCCATGAAGTAAAAATTATATGCAAATATTTTATCATGGATTTTTAAACACTTAATAAAGCAAGAAGTTTTGCTTCTACGACAGATTAGCTTACATCATACCTTCCACTACCACCTCACCAAGAACTATAAAGCTGGATGGGTTTAAAAAAAAATTTTTTTTAATACAGTAGGAATACTGCCTACAGTATTCATCTGCAATAAGGTGTTGGGAAAATAGGAAGGCAGCCTAGACTTTACTGACCCAGATCCTACAGAAAGGAGTAGAACTGAGAGATGAGCCCAGCATTCACTGCCACTTTTCCTCTTGAGGATTTGCTGATATGAAAGCTATCGCTGAGAATCCAGGAAGTTGAGCACAGTATTCCACAGTATTATCACGAGTTTGGAGAGATTAAAAACTTAAGTATCAGTGCAGGATCCTTCATAATCAATTCAGGCTTTCAATTAAGGTCATTGAAAAGACTCCATTTTCTTAATAAGCGTGAACCAAAAAGAGATGAGCCCACTCAGTGACTGAAACCCAGCCTTTAAGTAATTCAATCCTTCATCTGTCTTTGTTTAGTTGCCTGCCAGAAGTATAAGTAAACGCTCTCTGGAGGAAGATATTATATAGAGTCTCAGATTATCTTTAAAATTTTCATTCAGTGTGCATGGCATGCAGTAAGAAATTACAATGCATACCAAGAGAAACAACCTAATAAAACCAAGACATAAAAATAAACAGCAACCAAATACTAAGTCAGAAAATAAAAAATGAGAGGAAAACCAGTCAAGCAGTTCCCAGTATCGGAATTTTCTCAATTGAATTTTAAAATAACTGTATGGTATATTCAAGAAAATAGAAGACATGTAGAATTTCACCAGACACCTGGAACCTTTACAAAGAAGTCAAATAAATCTTTAAGAGTAAAAAATAAAATAATTGAAACACCTAACAGAAAATTTTAACAGTAGATCGGAAAGGAGCAAAGAAAGGAAAGGGTAAATAAACTTTCCATGCTGAAGTAAAGACATATCAATACATTTTAAAGCACAGAAATACATAAAAGAGGTATATATCTAGACATAGGGGATGTGATGACAAAATTTGACAGAAAATATTTGCTTTCCCAGGAGGAGAGGTGAACGATTGTGGCAGAAGCAATATTTGCAAAGTTAATAGCCACCATTTTCCAAAACCTATGAGAAATATTTAGCTACAAATTCAAGAAATGTCACAGACCCTAAAGGGAAATTAAATCCCTATCAGGCACACTACAGAAGAATTGCAAAAACCAGCAACTAAACCTAGACACCAAAAGCCTCTTGATGAAAGTGAAAGAGGAGAGTGAAAAAGTTGGCTTAAAGCTTAACATTCAGAAAACGAAGATCATGGCATCTGGTCCCATCACTTCATGGCAAATAGATGGGGAAACAGTGTCAGACTTTACTTTTTTGGGCTCCAAAATCACTGCAGATGGTGACTGCAGCCATGAAATTAAAAGACTCTTACTCCTTGGAAGAAAAGTTATGACCAACCTAGATAGCATGTTGAAAAGCAGAGACATTACTTTGCCAACAAAGGTCTGTCTAGTCAAGGCTATGGTTTTTCCACTGGTCATGTATGGATGTGAGTTGAACTGTGAAGAAAGCTGAGCGCCGAAGAATTGATGCTTTGGCACTGTGGTATTGGAGAAGACTCTTGAGAGTCCCTTGGACTACAAGGAGATCCAACCAGTCCATTCTAAAGGAGATCAGTCCTGGAATTTCTTTGAAAGGAATGATGCTAAAGTTGAAACTCCAGTACTTTGGCCACCTCATGTGAAGACCTGACTCATTGGAAAAGACTCTGATGCTGGGAGAGATTGGGGGCAGGAGGAGAAGGGGACGACAGAGGATGAGATGGCTGAATGGAATCACGGACTCGAGGGACGTGAGTCTGAGTGAACTCCGGGAGTTGGTGATGGACAGGGTGGCCTGGCGTGCTGTGATTCATGGGGTCGCAAAGAGTCAGACATGACTGAGTGACTGAACTGAACTGAAAACCTAGACAACATATTAAAAAGCAGAGACATAACTTTGCCGACAAAGGTCTGGATAGTAAAAGCTATGGTTTTTCCAGTAGTCACGTACAGATGTGAGAGTTGAACCATATAGAAGGCTGATTGACGAAGAACTGATGCTTTTGAACTGTGGTGCTGGAGAAGATTCTTGAGAGTCCCTGGACAGTAAGGAGATCAAACCAGTCAATCCTAAAGGAAATTAACCCTCAATATTCATTGGAAGGACTGATGCTGAAGCTGGAGCTCAAATACTTTGGCCACTTGATGTGAAGAGCCAACTCATTGGAAAAGACCCTGATGCTGGGAAAGATTGAAGGCAGGAGGAGAAGGGGACAACAGAGGATGAGATGGTTGGATGGCATCATTGACTCAATGGGCATGAGTCTGAGCAAACTCCAGGAGACAGTAAAGGACCAAGAAGCCTGGGATGCTGCAGTCCATGGGGTTGCAAAGAGTCGGACATGACTGAGCAGCTGAACAACAACAAAGCAACCAAAGAAAATCCAAGAAGCAGCCAGAGAAGAAAGACATGTTATATTCAAAGGAGCCAAAGCTAAACTTAAAGCTGTCTTTCCAGCAGGAAAGAAACAGAACCCAGAAATAAAGGAATGCTGAAGGAAAATAACTGCCAATCTGAAATATTTTATACAGCAGAAAATGTCTTTCAAACATGAAGGCAAAAATTCAGAGTATAGAAAACTCTACAGGACAAACAACCTACTTTTTTCAACAAATAAATTACATGAAAATTTAAAGTGTTGGAAGGGAGCCGCTGTGTCCTAAGTGTGTTCCTCTAGCACTCAGATGTTGAAACCTCGTCACCAATGTAGTGCTATTTGGAGACAAAGCCTTTGGGAGATGATTAGGCAATCAGGGTAGAGCCCTTATGAATAGAATGAGTGCTCTTAAACAAGAGACCCCACAGAACTCCCTCATCCAACGGCCATCTATAAACCAGGAAGTGGGCCCTTGCCAGACACTGAATCTGCTGGTGCCTTGATCTTGGACCTCCCAGCCTCCAGAACTGGGAGAAATAAGTGGTTCTTGTTTAAGCCCCTCAGACTATGGTATTCTGTTAACAGCTGCCCAAGAGGAGTACTCCAGAACCTATGAGTAAGAGAGGCTTAAAAGATAGAGCAACCATTATGTTAAAAGACAGAGCAACGATTATGTTTTGTTTACTTATTGGTATGATTCAATGTAACAGACTGTTAAGTCTTTTGATATCTTGAGACAACTGGAAATTTGAACAGTGACTACCTATATGATGATATAAGAAAGTTTGTTAAATGTAATAATGATATTGTGGTTATGAATATAGAGCCTTATTTTCTAGAGATACACCAGAAATATATATGGATAACGTTACATGATGTCTGGTATTTGCTGCAGAATAATACTGGAGGAGGGGGTAAGAAGACAGGTGTACAAATGAAATAAGATTGACATCGAGGTTATAACTGTTGAAGTTGCTAATGAGGGGTTCATGGGAATTTGTTTATACTATTTCTGTTCATTTTTGTATATGCTTGAAACTCCTTGTAAGTTTTTTTTTTAAGATGACATAGAGATATTTTAAGACAAAAAAACTGAGAGATATTGTTACCAGCAGAATTGGGGAGTTCTTCCCAGCAAATGGAAAATGTTCACAAAGGGAACCAATTAATATAGGGAGTGAAGGGAAAGCAAAGGCAGGAGAATTCAGAGTACTTGATGTTTCCAAATTCAGTGACCAGAGGGTGCATCACAATAGGAAATCAGGAAGATGAGCATTTTTGACTTATGAGATTTAACAAGAGGCATCTGAGGCATCTTGAATTCCTGTTCCTAAAAGTCACACTTCTTTAAGCATCTTGACACTGCCTTTCAGCTTACTGCTTTGTGTGAGAACTTAAGTGCACGTAACCAGCAGTTAGAAGAAGAGGTCAAAGATCTGGCAGATAAGAAGGAATCGGTTGCCCATTGGGAGGCTCAGATCACAGAAATAATTCAGTGGTGAGTACTCTTTAAATGTGTTTTGTGGCTGATTTTTGGCCATATAGTCAAATTGGTATGAATTCCAGGAGGAATATTTATTATTAGTCTGTGTTTCTTCTGTGTTTTCTGTTTTTTCTGCTTTTCCTTAACTTTGTTGGATATTCTGTATCAGCTTTTACAGTTTCATTAGAAGCTGATATTTCTTTCTAAGATAGAAAATATTATTTTCTCTGAAGAGAGTTAGTTAGTCCTTACAGAACTGAAGAAACTCATTTGCTAGCCATCAATATTCCTAAGACCAAAATTCCTGTATTTGTGATTATTTTAGGAAACAGAAAGCCTGGAGAAAATTTTAGAAGCTAAAGATGTTATGCTTTCACCTTTTTCATAATTAAAACAGACTAATTCACATCTGGCATTTTAAAGACATTAAATGCTTACAGTTAGTTTTATCAACTGTTCTTTTAGCCCACAGGATTTAATTTGGGATAATTAACTTAGTGACTTTCATATTAATTAACTCATTAAATGATTGTTCTGGTATTTGTAAAAATCTGTATATTTTTATAATATTTAAAGTTGAATCCAATAGGGATTATATTTTCTAATGAAAATAGGTAGCTTAACTTTTTATGCTTTTTAACTTTATGACTTTTTCAGCATATTATTGATGTTTTATTTACATAAACAACAACTGGTTTCTTCATATATATATATATAGACCAAGAATTTGGTGAGAATTTTAGTTTATCATGCTCTTATTTTGGTACTCTAAGCATTTTTTCCCTACTTATACTAGATTAATACTGTCCTTCTTAAATGAAATCGTAAGTGAATAAACACTGTTTTTTTAAATAATCTTACCCAGTTGACTCATGTATTTTGATACTGATTTATCTGTAGAACCCTTATGTTAACTCAGCTTTAGCTTATGAATGTGACTATTCACTGCATATCTGAAGGAAAATGCTCAAATTGTGGAAGTTTGGTTGTGTTCCAAATAGTACAGTTAATGGTTCTTTAATATTTAGTTGATATCCTTGTCATAAACTGCAGTTCTGAAGCAAAATCGCTATAATCTTTAGCCTTGCTTATACATCAAACATTATGACTCTTCATTTGTAACTCCATCATTATGTAATCAAATTTGTAAGATGTTAGTGAAAATGACTTTATAGAAGACAAAACTGATTTAGCCAAAGCCTGCAATCCTAGACCACTGATCTTTTCAAGTGATTGCATGATGAATTGAGATGGAATGGGAAGTGGTTCTAGTAAAGGAAAGAAGCTATAATTATGGACTGTCTGGAAAGGGTTAGTAGAAAGGATGAAGATGAAATATTTCTGCATATTTCACATTCAAATGAAATATGCAGAAAAAAATCAAGAATACAGGAAGTCAATCTGCATTAAAGCTGTTATTTAGTTGGACTAATATATTAGATAACAAATTATTAAATATATAATAGGCCAAAAGTAAAAGATAGACTCTGTTCTCAGGGTTCTCAACTATTTGGAAGTTAACTATGATATACTTTGCAAGCTTATAAAGGTTAAAAGTCTCAAGCTGTTTCTGGTTTTTTAATCTGGTGTATTAAAAAATGCTCACACAAGATTTTGGAAATTTGTCATATGCAGAATTGTAAATGTTTCCATTGGTCAAATTAACATTTTAAAAATAAAACAAACACGCTGTATATAAGACTTCATTTGAATGCATTTCTGATGGTCCTCTTATTCTGCTCCCTCTGCCTTTTCCTATGAAATATCTCTTTCATATGAAAAAAAAATTTAAACCTTTTAGGGCAAGGAGACCTTGTTGCTCACCTTGTATTGGAACAGGGACCTTTCTTCTCACCCTAGATTCATCAGAAGACTTCATTCTTTCTCTTTGAAATGATCCTACAAAAAGGCATTGAAGTGACAGACTGGCCTGTAAAATTCATTTTTCATATGTATCTCTTGAAAGTTTGGGGAAAATTGAACAAATGGAGAAGACATTATGGAAGAAGGATCTATAGGACTTAAATATAAATGAAGGGCAAGAAATGAGGAGGAATTAGTATTTCTGAAATTCTGAGTTGGAGAGATTAAGAAAAATGGTGATATCATTGAAGTGGGAAAGGTCAGGAGAAGAAACAACTTTGGGGGAGAATGATATCAGTTTTAGTTGTTCTTTTGTTTGTTGGTGAGCCTGAGGTCATTCTCAGATATCTTGAGTGGAGATTTCCAGTATGCTTTAGAAAAAAGATGACTTATAGGTTAAGATTAGAAATATGAATTTAGGAATTTAATTTCTAGTAAATAAGGCCAGTGAGGTAGAGTTTGTTTTGAGTGGAAAAGAAAGATAACGGTGAGTGTGTATAGTATTAATAGAAGAGAGAGAAGACTAGTATAAAATAACCAGGAAAATGTTTTAATAATCAGGAAAGGATTTCAGTAATGAAACATTGATTTTTGTTTAAATTCACTCATATTATTTGAAACACTCCTCATTCATTAATTTTCATTCATGTGCAGTAATAGTTTGTAGTGATAAAACAGTATGTTCTAGGTGGGCTTCCCAGGTGGCACAATGGTAAAGAATCCACCCACCAATGCAGGAGATGCAGGAGACACAGGTTCGATCCCTGAATCAGGAAGATCCCCTGGAGTTGGAAATGGCAACCTGTTCCAGTATTCTTGCCTAGAAAATTCCACGGACAGAGAAGCCTGGCAGGCTACAATCCATGGGGTTGCAAAGAGTCAGACACGACTGAGCGACTGAGAACACACTCATGTTCTAGGCATTAGGCTGAAAATTCACATGTATTCTCATTTAGTTATCATAATAGTCCTTGAGGTAGGTGGTATAATTATTATCCCATCTTCTAACTGAGATAGCAGAGAGTTAGAGGTGGTAAATGACTTATGGAAAGTCATACAACTGATAAGCAGTGAGCTACAAATTGAACCTAGGTCTACTTAACTCAAGAATCAAGTTCTTAATCACTACTGACATATGTGCTGACTCCCAAACAGTTCAGTAAAGCATTTCCTGCTTGTTGACAGATAGTAGTACTGTGGTAGACCTTTAAAAAATGATATTAAGAACATCTTTAAATTTCTGTCACTTTTCACTTATTTCTTAATGATGCTTTAAAATAATATACTTCTCACTGAAGTTTTCTGTTTTACTTTGCTACTTGATCTCTGTCTTTATTTGTATATATTGTAGGGTCAGTGATGAAAAGGATGCACGAGGGTATCTTCAAGCCTTAGCTTCTAAAATGACTGAAGAATTGGAAGCTTTAAGAAACTCCAGCTTGGGTACCCGAGCAACAGTAAGCGCTACCATTTAGCCAACAGGCTTACTATATTAGTTGGGGGTAAAGCTCAGAAAACACTGTAATGCATCTGAGTAATTATATCAGTTTTTCTAGTTTTTGCCTACTGGAAAGTTTTTCATAAGAAATCATTCCAAGTTCCTCCAGTTCAAGAAATTAAAATACATAGTTGCTTAGCTGTCATTTGTATGGCTAACCATTAATGGTAATAACCATAAAAAATAAATGTATTTATAATGAGTCTACAGTTATTTCTGAATTTAATAAAAATGTATTTTCACAAGTAATATATCTCTTTTATTCTATAATTAGGGCAAGATAGTTATTTTAAGTACTTTCAGAATTCACTTATATTACTGAACTTAAATGTAAAAATAGAATTGAACTAAAAGCACAGTCATGTTGTCTCATAGGATATGCCCTGGAAAATGCGACGTTTTGCAAAACTGGATATGTCAGCCAGACTGGAGTTACAGTCGGCTCTGGATGCAGAAATAAGAGCCAAACAGGCCATCCAAGAAGAGCTGAATAAAGTTAAAGCGTCTAACATCATAACAGAATGGTAAGACTCTATAGTCCCACTAGAGTGATTTCTGATTTGATCTAAAAGTATCTGGAGAGAAATTACATATTTAGGTTCCAACCTGTCACTTTTTTTTTTAATGATGACCCCCAAAAAACTGTGAATGTTTGAAAATGAATTGATTCTTTTAGGCCTTTATGCAGTAATGGGACTTTAATACAGCTCTATTTCTATCTGACTTGTTCTTAAAGTAGAATTAATAGTATTAATATTCTATTATTTACCTTTTCCCTTTTTTGTAAAATTTAGTTCATTTTCAAATTTTATAGTATTAAATTCAAAATTATCTCTTGGTCAAGAATATTACATTAGTATAAAAATATAGCATAGAGTCAGAATAAAATATAGTCATCTGTAATTTCTGGCCTTTACCATAGATTTTTTATAAATGAATGTTCTAGTGATGATGAATTTCACAGTGGTATAAAATATTTAAATTATAATTTTTTCTTACTACTTTTAAAAAAAGTATATCCTCCACACTCTTCAAGATAGTTAGCTAATGAATACATTCCCTCCACTATTATCACAGCAGTAGACCAAATAATACTCTGAATAAATGATAAAAGGAAAATCATAGTTGGATTGGTTTAAGAATAAGTCAGTGTAGGTGATACGGAGGAACAATGGAAAGTTCATGTCACAAATCAAAATACAAATAGAAAAATCCATTCAGTGCTCAGAATACTTAAGGTTGCAAGGTCATTGAGTCACAAAAGGAAATAGAGGCCCATAAAGTATTTTTAGTGGTATGAAGCCTTAGTCCTTAAACTGTAGTCATTAATGTTTTTAATTATATCAGAGATGCCATGTATCTCTGATTGAATTATAAATTCCTCAATTGAATTATAAATTCTTATTATAAGTCAATTACAAATTAAATATGCTTTACTCAAATGTGCTAGTGTGACACTGAAAATGGAAAACAACTTTTTCTGGAGAATATGAATTGAGCCCAACATGAAGAACTACTAAATGTCATTCTCTGTATTGTAATTTGGAGTTAGTAAGATCTTTCTTCTTAAGCTTAGGACATAAACTTACACAAGTGTTTATAAATCAGGAATACAAGTCAAACTGAAAATTATAAACTTAGTCTTATGGTTCTCTATGAAAGAAATTTAACAGAATTCTAAAGTTAATGTTTGATTTTATACATTTTTTTAATTTAATAATTTAGCTCATGGCTAGCAACTTTTTCAATAAAAGGCAAGATAGTAAATACTTTAGGGTTTATAGGCCACATAGTTTCCATCTACTCAGCTGTGCTGTTGAGTATGAAAGCAGCCACAGACAGCATATAAATGAATGAGCCCGAGTGTGTTCCAGTAAATCTTTCTTTGCACAAGAGTAGATGACAGGCTGGATTTGTCCTTCCTGCAGTGGTTTTCAGTTCCCTACATCATCATGACTGACATTTAAACCAAGTAACTACATACATGATGGCTCATTGACAAACAATATAAATAATGACATTTTTCCTTTTGTTCCCTTATTTAAGTAAACTAAAAGATTCAGAGAAGAAGAACTTGGAACTACTATCAGAAATCGAACAACTGATAAAGGACACTGAAGAGCTTAGATCTGAAAAGGGTATGGGAATGTGTTTTGCATCCATCAGGATGTAATGTTATGAATACATTTTATTATAAAAGAATCAGCTTAATGTGTAGGCAGAAGAATTGTTCACATGCTTGAATATACGGTACACACATGCACATATTTGGTAGATAAAGTCTCTGAGTTATTTTGTTTTACCTGATACACATTGTTAAAGATTTCATAAGAGAAAGCTCATTTTGCCATATATTCAGCTGTTTTTCAGGGCCATGGACTATATCTTGAACAATATTTTTGTGATTGGAAACATTTGTTCTTTTCATATACTTTATACTATTCTCAAATGTTGTAGAGGATTCACTCTCAGGGTAGTTGAAGAAGTAATGTAGAAATAACTAGATTAATCCAATATTAGAAAGGCAATTCAATGACAAAGAATTATTTTGACATTTCGATGTCTTCTTCCATGTTTGACACTCAAATTGCTTGCCCTGTGGGATTTCTCAGTTTATTCCCATTTTCCTGAAAATATTACTTGAGCACATTATAATTAATGTAGAAAGTAACTCAGAGTGCTTGGTAGCTTTATTACATGAACTTCAATTTTCTTTCCTTCATGTGGGCTTTAAGAATATGAAGATTTAATTTTTAAAAATTCAGAATGTTATTTTCTTAATGAAAGGATCTCTTATATACAGTTATTAGAAATTCATTTTCCTGACAGTATTCCTGGCTGAATACTGACCTAATTAATTGGCTCTAAGTTGTACTTATGTGCTGCCCTCTATTTCCCAGTCCTATGACACAGAGTGACAAAGGTTGGGTCTCTCCACCTGCTTTTAAAACTGGAGGAAAGAGAGTAATCACACAAAGGAGTTAACATGAAAAAAAACATTAAAAGAAGTAGATGTTCAATAATTTTTTGTTATGAATGAGAAAGGAAGGAATCCAGAAAAAGTGAATTAGGAACTCAAATTAGGAGCACAAGGCATCATGCTAAAATGAGAAGCTTAATTTTCATGTGTGAAGAATGGAGGGAGCTGAATTGTTTTAGCAAGTAGAGGAAAAAGTATACATGACATGGAGGACCTGTGGCCCAAAAAGCAATTTATATAGAAAAGAGAGCAGTGGGGAGTATGACTTAACCAGTGGGCACTGATTGCATCATTTTATAATAGATCTAAATTTGCAAAAGAAGAAATTAAATTTATTACATTGCATGTTAGCCTATGGCTTTTATTTGAAATTTGAACGTTGTAGAATTATAAAATTTCACTGTTATAAAATAATATCCTATTTAAATAATATGATGTAATATTTATATAATGAGGGCAAGGATTTTGTTTGTCTCTTTCTTTACTATTGTATCTCCAGTATCTAGACAGGGCTTGGCAGAAAACCCTCTCAGCAAATATTTATTGATGGAACAAATTTCTGCACTGCCGTGTTCAGCAACCATGTGTTCTTATTAGAGAATAATTCAAAAAAGCACATAAATTGATACTAATTTAGTGGGTCAGTTTAGTCCTAATGATATGGAGATCAGAAGTGTGTATTGGTATTTCTCCTTTTTCCTCCCTAGTATTCATCATTATATGTATATGATTAAGAATTATTTTGGAAATTATGCAGTTAGGGTTAATACCATAGCCAAAAGATATACATCAAATTTTTTAAAATTTGTCTGAGAAAAGCTCAGGTTTGGAGTTGTCATTCTCCAGCCCTAGTTTTTCTCAGACAAACTTTTGTCATACAATTTGTCAATAAAACAGTAAATGAAATCAGATTGAAGCCTGAGCAAAAGTTTATTCATAATTTAATAAGTTTGATTTATCACTGCATTTTTTAAATAAAAGGTTATTTGTATTGGTGTATCCTATATATTTGATGAAAGTATTTCAGATAGGAAACCTTGTTTGGTGCTAAATTACCTTAGAAAAATCAGACCTAACCAGAGTCCTATTTTTTAAAAATTTCCCAAGTCTACCAAAAGATTTAATGTTCTTTTTATGGTGTACTGTACAGGAAAAGAAATTCAAGAACTCAAGTAAGTCAAGAAACAAGTATTTCCTAGAGATTGATGTAGTTTAACTATTGAGTGATAGTACAAGAAACACTAATGTAATTTAGTTTTTTTAATATGTGGAGTTAATAATGTTAATTGGTTTTAAAATATGGTAGTTTGCAAGCAGCTTTTTAATAGATTCAGACAGGAAAGGTCATCCATGAAAATTAGTGTTAATTGTTCTAGTTTTAAGAAAAGTTGCTGCTGTCTTCTAGGTATAGAGCACCAAGACTCACAGCATTCTTTCTTGGCATTTTTGAATACGCCTACCGATGCTCTGGATCAATTTGAAGTAAGTATTAAACCTTTCAGATATCCCCTGTGGTTGATATAAAATTTACTTTGTGATTTAAAGTTTATTTGCAATAAAACTTTTATTGCATCCCCTATAAGAGGACCTAGAATCTTATGTAAACAAAAATGTATTATGAAAGAAATATATGTCCTGCAATATTATGGAAACTTTCATCGTAAACTTTTCTTGTATTTAAGAGAAATCTAAGATCTAAATAAGAGAGTCATTGTAAGATTTAAAAGAAATTTCATCTCTTTCCCTGAGGAACAGTAAGTTCAGAACAGATCCTAACTTTAAATAATTTTAATTTTTTTTTTCCTCCAAAGCAAAGAGCCACAATGAAAAAGCAAGTGAAAATGACAGAGCTCACATAGGGCAATGCTGGTTCCAATTCCAAACCAATACGGGTTTTTAGAAGTGTACCAAAGGAATGCTTTATGTTAGAAGTGTTGCGTATAGAGTTTATTTGGCACACGCCAGAATAATGAAATAGTGACTGTGTGACTCTGCCATTCTTTGGCATTTAAATTCTTTGCTAGAAAAAAGCTTATGGTTAAACTTTTTATCTCAGAAAAAAATTGCTAGTAATTATATCTTAATCAACAGATAATTGTACATATCTGAGCAAGGCACTGTTGTAGTGCTGGAGATACAATAGTGACAAAATCAACAAAGTCCTGCCCCTCAGGAACCTTACGTTTTAGCGGGAACAGTTAGAAGGCAGAGATTCTGTTGTTTACCTTTAGTTGCTACCTTTTAAAGTGCTTTAATTTAATTTAACTAATAATGATTTGCCATGAGCTTCAATTTATTACACCTTGAGCACAGTATATGAATTGTATTTCAGTCTTTTGGGAAAGGGAAAAAGAATCACTCTTTAAAACATAGTTAATGAATTTCTAAGTTTCTTGAGAAACAATGACAATGACTGCTTTTCTCATTTATTTATTTGAATTAATGTCATTTGCCTTTCAATTGTTCTACAAAATTTTTGATTTATTATTTGTTCTTATTATATTGCTTCATCCATATTTTCTATTTTTTTATTGCTGTATTCGTTAAATAGGATTCCTTTTCTTCTTCCTCATCTTCACTGATTGATTTTTTGGATGACGTAAGTCTTTGATTTTCAAACAAATGCATCCTTCAGTAAAAGAGATCAGTGAATTGATATGAAGAATTTACCTAGTAATGCAGTCAGTTTTAGAAATATCACACTTGATAATTTGTGAGCCAAATGTGCTTCTTTCTTACCTTAAATACAAAGAAGAGTTATCATTATTAAGTATAATAAAATAAAAATGTACTTTAAAAAAATGCATTGGCCATCAGAGAATCTCTGTAGTTCCATTCTTTGCAACAGTTCTAAAGACTGGAATGCTTATTTGATTATTGTCACTATATAGCTAAATAGATATAAATAATTGCTCATTTTTGTGTTTCAAGGCAGTTTCTATTTCACATTTCCCTTTTCTTTCCAGCAGTTTGCTACTTGGTTTATATGTTAGTTAAAAGTAAGCCTCTGGTGGTATAATAAAAAGTGACGTTTTATTAACTCTTTCAATAGAGTTTATCATACATAACACAATAGTTGAGTGCAAATCAATTTTTAATGCTGACAGAATTTCTCTTCTAATGTGAAAATTGATTTTAGTTACCATATGCACTGTAAATTGACTGCATTATCATTTTCTCTCCTAAATTAATTCTATAGATTTAATAATTTAGAAGTTCCTAATGTCTGTTGTTCTCTTACAGAAATACCTGACATATACATTCTCTATTCTGCTTTAAATGGCACAGTAATTCTTGTGTAAAGCGTTGTATTTTCCTATTGAGCATTCTGTCTTTCCAGAAATTAGGAAATAAAATGGGTTCAGATGCAAATGCAGTGCATATAACTTTTTTAAATCAGGGGGAACTCTTTTAATGTTTTATTTTTTGTGTTTTGTTAAATATAATTCTTACATTGAAAAGAGCAGTAAGAATAATTTTTTACTAAACAAAAATCCTGATCTATATTTTTGAGTGTTTCTTTTTTTATTTCTTGAAATATTTATACCAAAATGTGCACCTTTTCATTCTAAATGGAAACTGTTTTACTATTCTTGAGATACATAATTATGCTAGTTATGGTTTTTTAAAGTGTGGTTAAAAAGAGAACTTTCTTGATATATAATAAATTTTGATATTATAATCTGATGTATATTTTACTAAAATATTCAGTATGGTATTTCCATATAGGTAACATTCACCTTAAAAAGAATGGAAAGGAAATCTGAACAAATTTTAATTGCTCTTTCTCCTAGAACACCATTTTCATTTTTCTTTCTAACAAACTCTTTTCTACATCCCTTTTTCTCTCACCAAAATCTCGGAATGTAAAGCACAGGAGTAGTATGTATTTGGATAAATAGATTGGCTCCTCTCAACAAAAGCACACTTCAGCCCACTGAGGTCTCATCTCTACTCTCATATCCTGTCTGCCACCCCCACCCCACTGTAGTGTCTAAGTTTCCCACTTTCACTCATGCTCCAGGAATATCCTTTCCTATCCTTCCCCCCGATTACTCAGCATGGATTCATCGATTCAATTCAGTTCAATTCAGATCTAAATTGTAAAGCATTACAAAGGAACTCCTATTATAAAGTAAGCAGGAGCTAAGTTCACAGAGACTGCCGAGTCTTTTTGATTCAGGCTCCAGCTCTTTAAGGGCATGGTTTTTCTCTCATTTGCTTCCTGAGCACTTTCCTTTCCATCTATTGCTGAAGCACTTAAGTTGATTCAAATCCTGTCGCTGCCACTTTCTTGGTATATAATTTGGAGCAAGATATCCAACCTTTCTATGCATTGGTTTGCTTATTGGATAAACAGGGATAATAATAGTACTAATCTCATAAGCTTGTTTGAAAAAAAGTGACAATGTATTTAATGCCCTCAATGATATTGGTTATTATTTCATTACTCTTAATAGGCCAGTTCCCCTCCATTGCCGTGTTCTCTTTAGCTTCCTTTCTTGTTCACAATTTCAGTTTCACTTGAGTACTTTCTAAGCGCTTTACCACTCAGCCTTCCAGTCACCACCAATATGAATCACTATACTTTCCTCCTATTGAATCGCGTTACTATTGGAAATGATTTTTCGTGTCAGGGTGAAGACTATCCGTAAGCTGCCATTTAAAAAAATATTTTGTATTCTTAATTCATATTTTATGGCATAAACCTCTTATTTCTCCTCATAGTTTGTAACTGTGACTGCCCTTCCCATCGTTATCATCCATTTCATCTTCAGCGTCATAATAGCGTAATGGTATTCAATCTCTGGCATGCTTAGGTTCAGCATTGAAGGTATTTAGTATTAAGATTTAAAGCTCAGGTTCCTTGACTTCCTTATTACTCTTAAACGCTTGGATTCTTAAGGATGAAAATAAATCTTCATTGTTCTATGTGCCCAAACTAGTTAGGCTGTTGTGCATCTTGTTTATAGTATGTGACTGGCCTCTGTTACTAAGTAGACCCTATTAACTAACCCATAGGTAACATCCTCTGCTCATTCTTTTCTGTTTTCTGTCTCATTGCTATAGAAAAGAAAAATATTGTGCTGAAGACCTAAAATTGAATTACAGCTGGAATTTGTAGGTATAGGAGGGTTTTAAGCAAAATTATCCAAGTGCAGTTTTCTTCTGTGTCCACACATCATGGACCTTCTCCTAGTAACCTAGCACCCTCATGCTGCCCTCCAACTTTTCAGTGCTTTACTAGCGGTGCCTCCCCTCCTCCAAAATTACCTTCTGACTTTATCCTTCACACCCTGACACACACACAGGCCTGTTAACACTATAATCATTTTACACAAAATAGTATACCTAATCACTTTCCTGTCTCTAGTTTTTTCTCAGTATGTTTTGTCTGTTATCCAAAATTTAGATGAATACTAGAATTTCTGGCAGTCTTGGACGGCATTTGGAACAGGTTGCTTACCTTTTAAGTTACACTATTTAGACAGCTCTTAACGGAAGAGAAAGAGCATTTGTAATACCAATCTTCCTTCCCTCTGATTCAGGCAAAGCAGAATACATTCTCCACACTCTACTTCTATAACTCAAAGGAGCTTAGGCATTTGGACTTTTCTACATGTACAATAACAGACTTTTGAAGGAGAAAAGAACCCTAGAGAATCTTTCCAGTGATTTTAGTCATTATATACCACAGCACTCTCGCTAGTAGATAGGTATGTTGTTGTTGTTGTTGAGTTGCTAGGTCGTGTCTGACTCTTTGCGACTCAGTGGACTGTAGCCTGCCAGGTTCCTCTATCTACAGGATTTCCCAGGCAAGAATACTGGTATGGGTTGTCATTTTCCTTTTCCAGGGGATCTTCCTGATTCAAGGATCAAACCTGCGTCTCCTGCATTTTAGGCTGATTCTTTTTTTTTTTTCTTTTAACTGGAGACTGATTACTTTACAGTATTGTAGTGGTGGTTTTTGCTATACATTGACATGAATCAGCCATGGGTGTACATGTGTTCCCCATCCTGAACCCTCCTCCCACCTCCCTCCCCATCCCATCCCTCAGGGTCATCCCAGTGCACTGGCCCTGAGAACCCTGTCTCTTGCGTCGAACCTGGACTGGCGATCAGTTTCACGTATGGTAGTATACATGTTTCAGTGCCATTCTCTCAAACCATCCCACCCTCACCCTCTCCCACAGAGTCCAAAAGTCTCTTGTTTACATCTGTGTCTCTTGCTATCTCGCATACAGAGTTATTGTTACCATCTTTCTAAATTCCATATATATGCATTAATATACTGTATTGGTGTTTTTCTTTCTGACTTACTTCACTCTGTATAACAGGCTCTAGTTTCATCCACCCAATTAGAACTGATTCAAATGCATTCTTTTTAATAGCTGAGTAATATTCCATTGTTTATATGTACCATAGCTTTCTTATCCATTCATCTGCCAATGGAAATCTAGGTTGCTTCCATGTCCTAGCTATTGTAAGCGCTGTATCAACACTATAACCTTTAGCCCAGTGATTTTAGTCGTTATATACCACACTGTTTCCCCATCTATTTTCCCCCTATTAGTGACAGTGACTAGGATTCTCAGTCTTAGGAGTAATAGCGAAGTGTTGATAAAGGGGTTATAGTGCTGCGATGAACACTGGAATACACATGTCTCTTTCAGTTCTGGTTTCCTCGGTGTGTATGCCCAGCAGTAGGATTGCTGGGTCATATGGCAGTTCTATTTCCGGTTTTTTAAGGAATCTCCACACTGTTCTCCATAGTGGCTATACTAGTTTGCATCCCACCAACAGTGTAAGAAGGTTCCACTGAGCCATCTGGGAAGCCCAATAGATATGTTCAGTTCAGTTCAGTCACTCAGTTGTGTCCGACTCTTTGTGACCCCATGAATCGCAGCACGCCAGGCCTCCCTGTCCATCACCAACTCCCAGAGTTCACCCAAACCCATGTGCATCGAGTCGGTGATGCCATTCAGCCATTTCATCCTCTGTCATCCCCTTCTCCTCCTGCCCCCAATCCCTCCCAGGATCAGAGTCTTTTCTAATGAGTCAACTCTTCGCATGAGGCAGCCAAAGTATTAGAGTTTTAGCTTTAGCATCAGTCCTTCCAATGAACACCCAGCACTGATCTCCTTTAGGATGGACTGGTTGGATCTCCTTGCAGTCCAGGGGACTCTCAAGAGTCTTCTCCACCACAGTTCAAAAGCATCAATTCTTTGGTGCTCAGCTTTCTTCACAGTCCAACTCTCATGTCCATACATGACCACGGGAAAAACCATAGCCTTGACTAGACGGACCTTTGTTGACAAAGTAATGTCTCTGCTTTTGAATATGCTATCTAAGTTGGTCATAACTTTCCTTCCAAGGAGTAAGTGTCTTTTAATTTCATGTCTGCAATCACCATCTGCAGTGATTTTGGAGCCCCCAAAAATAAAGTCTGACATTGTTTCCCCATCTATTTCCCCCCCATTAGTGACAGTGACTGGGATTCTCAGTCTTAGGAGTAATAGGGAAGTGTTGATAAATGGATTACGTATGGCATTCTTCAGGGCAGATAAAAGGGAGGTGAGTTAATTTTGAAAGAAACTGAGGCCATTTTAATAAGTAGTCTCTTCGGTAAGGTATTCCCATATGAGCCAGTACGACAGCAGACAAACAGACACCAGGATCCCTCCTGCTATGGAAATGATTTCCTCTTTTACCCTCATCTTTCCTCTCAGCCCCACTTGCCCAATCATAGACTGCCTGAGATACCACATATCAGGTCCAGCCTCATCTCTAGGTTACAGGTCAGGAGCAGTGGAGCTTACCAGCTCGAATTTTCCCCCCTTCTGTTCCTTTGTTCCCATGGTAGCAGATGAAGGAATCATTTCAGACTAAGCTTACAGAAACTTCCCGTTCTGTTCAACCCATTTTCTCCTTTTCAAGTGAACCCCCAAAATACTTGACTTTATTAAAGGAGTACTAAGTACAGTTATATAAATGAATTAGTTGCTATTTATATTTAATAAACATATTGTCATATATTAAGTATATGCCAGGTAAATTTTGAGTTTTTATTAAATTACAGGTCTACTCTCTGTTCATTTAGGCGAAGTTCACAGATGTGGAAATTGCCCACTTATCTGGCAAATGAGAATGTAGCATCTTGTTCTTTGGAGGTTGTCTTACTCTAGTATACTGAGGAAGAGAGTTAATCAAGGAATTAATGCTCTAGAATATAAAGGTCAGACATAAAGGAATAAAGATCAAACATTTAGTCCAAGTGTCTAGTACTCCTAATGTGTTCTTTTCTTGCATTCTGGCATATTAAGAGAAGAGTAGCCTGAAAGTATTGGCAAGCTGAGTTCTACTCTTGGTTTTGGCCTCCTATAAAAGCTTATTAAGGTGTCCCAAAATATTTAATTTCAGTCCTAACTCCTTAGTAGGTTCCTTCATGTATGTTTTGCTTTTTAACATTGTTCTCCCCTCAGCTTCTCTCATATTCTGTCATTAAGCAGCCACAGAAATCTGCAACTTGCCAGCATGGCTTAACTGATTCTGGGAAAAGTTGATCACACATGAGAGTCAATGAAAGCTGAAATTCTGAAACATGCATTGTAGAGTTTTTTAATCCTATGATTGAAGCTAGGCCTAGATCCTTCTAAAAAATAACAAAATTTCTATAATTTCCTCCTTTAATTCTTGTTTTTTTAAAACTTCCACATATTAAGTCCAACCTGACTTGAAATTCTCACATTTCAGAAGATTGTCACATGTAATCTTCTCTATTTTAGGCAGCATGTTATATTATGTATTATATATCATATATTATATCAATAATATATTTGGGTAACTAGAGGGAAACACTCACGACTACGTAGCCTTTTATCTCTTCGGTTTTTTTTTATTAAATAAGACCTCTGAAATACATTAACTGAAACCTTAGAATCTACTAGCCAAACTCTGTATCCATAAGACAGATTACTTCTTTTCGTTTCTGCTTATCATGCTTACTCCCATAATCAGCCTTGAAGTTCCGGTGGAAATTTATAGATCTAGATATAAAATGGTATATGACTGCACACTTAAGAAAATGTATTGGTTTCCAGTGCTTGCTATGAGACCCAATTTCAATGTTTATAGAAAACCATGGTATGTATGGGTATATTCAAGAGGTTTAAGAGTGTGTGTGTTTTCCTCTAATTGTACCTTCAGGAGAAGTGTAACTTGCCCTTTTCTATTGAAAATGTAAAAATGGTCTGATTTCTACATAGCCACTTGGGGAAGAACATGATTACAATGGTGATTTAGTATCACTATTAGCTTGGAAAACCTCTTGTCCTTCATATGCAAAGATAGTTTTAAGAGACATTTTGACTTGTTTTGCATATAGTGGTAATATAACTTGAGCTATTCCATGTTCTTTCTCATGATTTTAACATAATCTGGACTTTCAGGATATGTATAGCCAATATGTAAGGGTTTCTCTATGTTAAATATTTTAGCACTTTTTACATGTGTGGTACTCTGCTGTGCACAGTGGTAGATACTAAGATAAATCAGACATAGAAGTAGACCTCAAATACTCATCTTATTATTAGAAAAAATAAATACACTGTTATGTACTATGCGAAGTAGAAAATGGTGAATGCCATAAGAAATATTTAGGTTAAATATCATATAATTTCAGAAGGATTTATTCAATATTTATTAAAAATTTTTAAGTTTATAAGTTTTATGCTAAGCATAATACAGTATTTCCTGACCTTAAGGATCTGATCTGATGGAAAAGACATCTAAATAATTATAACACCATGGAAGAAGTACAATAAAAAGATACAGACTGCATATCATGGGAGTAGAAAGGAGATATTAAGGAGCTTATATTTAATCAGTCCCAAATGCAATAATTATTAAAAGTCTTAACAGAGGAGAAAGGTGAGCAGCTTCCTTTTGGACAAGTTAAATTTGAGGTGCCTGAGGGACAGGCATGTGGAAATGTTTGGCAGATAGTTTTCTAGATGAGTCAGCAGCTTAAGGAAAAGGAGTGAACAGGAATTGGCAGTACAAATTTGGGAATGATCAACAGTTGAAACTAGATTGAGATCTGCCAGGAGAGATTGTATTAGGTTGGTACAAAAGTAATTGTGGTTTTGGACTGTGAATTTTAATTCATTGTAACTAGATTCAAACCCATCTTTATTAATCAAAATAGCAACCATTACAATCAACACATTTTTACCAACGAGAAATAAGTTTTTATTCCTGTAACATAGAAATCCATGGTTCAGGGTTGACTGAACTCTCGGGAAGCATTTTTTGCCTCCTGCTGGTGGTGGAAGCATTTTCCCTACAAAAAATTGTCGAGATGCTTGAAGAAGTGGTAGTCAGTTGACAAGATGTCAGGTGAATGTGGCAGATGAGGCAAAAGTTTGTAACCCAATTTGCTCAACTTTTGGAGTGTTGGTTGCGCGATGTGCTGTCAGGCATTGTCATGGAGAAGAATTGGGCCCATTCTGTTGACCAGTCCTGGCTGCAGGCATTGCAGTTTTCAGTGCATCTCATCAAGTTGCCGAGCCTACTTCTCAGATGTAATGGTTTCGCCAGGATTCAGAAAGCTGTAGTGGATCAGTTGGGTGCAAGTTTGGCTTTGGGAAGTGCTTTGGAACTTCTTTTTGGTCCAACCACTGAGCTGGTCATTGCTGGTTTCACATAAAATCCACTTTTCATTACACATCACAGTTCGATTGAGAAATGGTTCATTGGTGTTGTGTAGAATAAAATGACAGTTTCTCTATTTTTGGTCAGCCCATGAGGCACCCATTTGTAGAGCATTTTCAAAATGCCGAATGACCATAGAATGGTTGGTGTTGAGTTCTTAGGCAACTTCTTGGGTATTTGTAAGAGGATCAGCTTTGATGACGGCTCTCAGTTGGTCATTGTCAACTTCAGTGGCTGGTCACTACACTCCTCATCTTCAAGGCTCTCGTCTCCTTTGCAAAACTTCTTGAAGCACCCCTGCACTGTATGTTCATTAGCAGTTCTTAGGCCAAATGCGTTGTTGATGTTGCGAGTTGTCTCCACTGCTTTACAACCCATTTTGAACTCAAATTTAAAAAAAAATCACTCACGTGTACTTTTTGTCTAATGTCATTTCTGTAATCTAAAATAAATACAAAATAAACAGCATATAATAAGTCATTAGTAAAAGAAAATAAAGCCAGAAATGTGCTTTAAAATGGTATATAGCATAACAACATTTATAAGAATATATTTCAATATCAAATGGCAAAGTTCAGCAATGCAAAACTACAATTACTTTTGCACCAACTTAGTAGCAAAAGAAAAGTGATGAGTAAGAACACAAACCCAGGATCTCTCACATTGAAAAGGGTGGAGGAATAGGACTCCACGTAAGAGGAGGAGCAGTGGTCACAGGGGATGACTCAGGAAAGTGCTGCATCACAAAAACTAAGGGAGTACAGTTTTAAGAGGGAATGGTTAGCAGCCTCAGGTACAGCCAAGATGTCTGGTACCATCAGACAAACAGGAGACCCTAATCTTCACAGTATTTCATTAGAGCAGTCAAAGCAGAAGCCAGATTGTACTGTATGGAGAAGCGATTGAGAGGCTCAGAAGTAGAGGCAGTGATTGTATACCATTTTGCGAAGTCTGATTATGAAGGTTTGAATCCTACCACTGCCACTTACCAGTTTTTTGACCTGTTGCAAGTTAATCTGTTTTCTTCATATTTAAAATGGAGATTGTAATACCTTATATTAATTCTTCCGTGAGGATTTGGAAAGATAATATATGTAAAGTTCTTTGAAAAGTACCTGTATATATTTTACATGTGATGGATGTTAACTATTATCATTATTAAGGAAGAGAGAGGAGAGATTAAATGTTTGCTAGAGAAGGGGCTGGTGGTTGAGTTATTAATGTTTGATTGTTTGGTTTTGGAGAGTATGGGGGGAGACAGGTACTTCCTATTAGTAACTGAAGGAATATAACTTGGTTTGAACCTGAGACTTTAGCTTCTACTACAATGGAAGGCTGTCTGGGCTAAGAAGAACCTGTTTAGAAATCTGTAGACTTTCTAATCCTAGTTTGCTGTTAACTCTTGGGTTACAGTGTTTGTCGCCTACCGTTCCAATTTCCTACAGAAAGAAATAATAATTCCTGTTTACCAAGCTGCCAGTTATTGTACAAGTAAAACTGATAATCTTGAATGATGTTTCTTATCCTTGAGGTTTTCTCTTAAATCTTCTGTAACTCCTGTAGACTCAGTTTATAAATTCACTCCTCTAGGTACCCATAAAAATCTTGTACATGCCCCTCCAGGTTCCCAAAAAGCTTTGTACATGCCCTTATTACAGCATTCGTCACATTGTTGGTGGTGTGATGCTCCCCCACCAGTCTGTGAACTGCAGTGCTCTCTATCAAGTGCCTGGCTTACTATAAACCCTCAATAAACATCAGGTTGAATTGATTATAGAAAAACGAGTCAGTTGATACATATTTGGAAGCTCTATTGCTTGAGCATCACAAATTTCAAAAACTTTAAAAATGTCTCTATGTAATTGTCTACTTATTGTTACCTTTTCTGAATTACTTAATTCTTTAATGTCAGAAAGGCAAAGGTCCTTCTTTTGATTAAGCCTAACCTCTAGTCAGGATGGACAATATTGTTGAAGTAGCTTTTTGTGTTAATTCAACATCAGTAATTCTAAAGGCCTAATTTAGCACTTACCATTGAAAAGAGTAAGAATTTGGTAGTAAATGCCTGAAGCAAAACTAGTTAATTAAATGTTTTGTTTAAATGCTTACTAGCACTAAATCAGAGTTATTCAGATCCTTTTTGTACTCTTATTTCAAGTTGCTACCACCAACCTTTCCAGAAAAGAGATTGGCCATAACTTGATGGATCATTACTTGGTGGGTGACTGTGCAAGGTCCAGTGAAAACTTGATTACCATTCTTAGATGGAGCCTGAACAACTTTCTTTACTTTCTTGTCTTCCAGTTTTTTCTGAAAATGCCTGTACTTTCAACCTATCAGAACTATGTCTTTATATGTATGTTTATATACTTTGTCTGTTAATACAGTATTAGTCATTGAGAGTCATGTGTGTAAATATTTGTAACGTAGTATTCTCCTTTCTTTGTTGAAGCGCTCTCCATCCTGTACTCCAGCTAGCAAAGGCAGACGTGTAAGAGACTACTGCACTTGTGTGCCCATCCCGATGCCCTCTACCCTCTCTTTTATCCTTTTTGCCTGTGGTTGCAGTACATGCTAATGTTTTTGTGGTGTATTACATTTATTGCATGCTTTGTGCTGCTGCTGTTGCTATTGCTACTCTGCTTTTCTGTATTTTCTTTTTTTGTTGTTTTTTGGCTTTGGCCGCAAAGCTTTAGGAATGTTCATATAAATTTCTATAACCAAAATACTAAAATTGTAAGGTATCTTGTTTATTTTGATTGGGTGAAAAAGTGATCCTAAAGTATGCTCCCTAAATTGGCCACATACAAAGTAAATGAGTTTCTAAATAATCCAATGTAAGCAGTTATGTAGAGATTCGTAGAGATTTTAATTATGTAGAAAGAAAGCTTGATAATTCACATCATGCAAAATTCAAAAAAGATTTGGTATAAGGTATGGATCTGACTGATTATAATTTTTATAAATCAATTCTGGAGAAATCTTTGATAGCTTTTTAGCATAGTTCAAAGCTATATTCCCAAATACCTTGTATTTAGAGATTTGAGGCAGTGATGTTGATAATAATTTATATTCTAAGATATTTCCAAGATTGAAAAAAACATTTATAGCTTTCTTTATATATGTATTGATTACAAGCTATAACCATCTTCCTATGCTAAACCCAATCCAGTGTTTCTCAACCTGAAATGGGCAAGCCACTATCTCTATGCTATAAGGTTCTGATATGTCCCGAATGGGGAGTCTGTTTGTGAAAAGGTCTCAAATTTTTCTAAACCAGCCTCCACCCCAACACCGATATACACACTTTCAGACTCACTAGTTGAAAAGATAGCTGACACGGTTTGCTCTGGTTTTCATAGGTAATGTAAATAACAACATTCAAAAGGAAAATCTATGATTTATACAAATTTCAAACTTTCTCTTGTCAGCTTCATGACTTTTGGTGTTGATCAGCACCGTCAATCCATATTTTGGACTGGGAAAGTTCTGAAGGGAATTATCTGGTTTATGGAGGGCATGGGCAGCAGTGGGTCCACAAGCAGACAGTGCTTGTGGAGAGACCCACTGCTTCCTGTGCTCTTGTCTTCAGGTGTGAGGGACAGTTGATTGTAAAATAAACATGATTAACCGCAGCATAGCGTATGTTTTCAAGCTACTGTTTAGTAATGAATAAGCAGTTCAGACCCAGTGGTATGGCAAGTAGAACTGCGACTTCAACTGATATCTCATTAATTAAAGAAGTTGATGAAAAGATTGCTAGTTAACTGACTTATTGATTATTTTTATATTTGGGTATTTGGATTTATCCAGTCTGAATATATGTTAATTAGAAGGAAAGACCAAAATGTGTGTGCTGAGTTATATTTGGTTCAAATAATTAGTCTGTGGATTGACTGCTTTATTAACTGTTTGGTTTCAAATAAGATTATCCCTTCAGAGAGATTTTGTTTTTCTGGTTAAATTTATCATTACTAATGTTTCTTGCCTTGTAGATCTCTGACCACACAGAATATTTTTGTGAATCTTTAAGGAAAAAATTTTGAGGGAAATATCTGTTATAAGGCCCCTGCTATTTAGTTTATATTTTAGGATATAATTAAGTCACACTTTACTAGAGCCTATTGGCTTATAATTGCATATGGTTATTTAAAATGCAGATGTGATAGGCTTGGTAATTTCGTTTCCAGCTTCCTTTAATTTTTCCTTATTGAATATTTGACAGATAAGAAGTCAGGTAATGTCTATGAGGGAGATGATTAAAGAGTTACCAATTATTCGACAGTTAAATAGAAACATAGAATAATGAGTAACCTTAATAGTCCCTGGAAACATCCATGAAAACAGTAGGACACAAATAGTTGCCATTTCTAACAGTGACCTTGAATCTAACTGTGGCATACAGATTTTATGTTACATACTGTGTTTTTAGATAAGAAATACATAACATTTTCATAAATTTAAAATTCTTTAAGTGACTGAAATGTTATATAAGTGAGGTATATATTTTTATTTCCCATGTGCTCTAAAGCCTCATTTATAACCTAGGTATTTATGTACTTTTTATGTGGTTTAGTTTAATTAATCATAGTATTAAAAAGATTTGTTATTAATATTATTAATGTCTGAATACAGATGATTATGAAAAGTTTCATAATGTTTTCATTAATAGTGAGAAACACTGAGTATCTTTTGGATTATTCCTTTAGAAATTAAAGCAGAGACTAAATAGCCAACATATGACTGGACTTTATTCTGTTTTCTTAGAACATGTGTAAATTCTCCAGAGTAGATATTCAAATGAATAAGCTGAAAATAATTTAAGGAGAAATTTTCATAAAGAGAAACAAGTTACATCATTTGTAACTAGTAAGATTACATTTACAGGTCATAACCTTCAGTAATTTATTATTTCTTTTAGAATGATAGAATGATAAAATGTATTTACTGTTATCTAAATGACATGCAATACTGTGTTTAAATCATAAAGTGAAAGTGAAGTTGCTCAGTCGCGTCCGGCTCTTTGCGACCCCATGGACTATACAGCCCATCAGGCTCCTCTGTCCATGAAATTTTCCAGGCAAGAGTACTAGAGTGAGTTGCCATTTCCTTCTCCAGGGGATCTTCCTGACCCAGGGATCGAACCCAGGTCTCCCACATTGGGAGCAGACGGTTTTACCATCTGAGCCACCAGGGAAGCCCTTTAAATCATAAGCACAATTAAAAGAAATAACTTATTTCACTGAAAGCTTGAGGTTATAACACATTTCTGAATAGTAAAAATTGGGTTACTTTCCTCTTTGTTTCTAAAATACTTCAAGCTACAGGATAAACAAAATTGATGAAAATTTGGATTTTTTTCTGTTAACTTTGAGTTTTATATTTACCAATACAAAACAATGTATTAGATGCAAGCTATTTTTAAATCTCTTCTCAAAGTCATATCAAGTCTTGGTATCTTTTTCTTTTAAAACTAGGTTTCTTCTGTGAATGTTTTGCTACTTGTTCAAATCTATAATTATTTTTGGAGTAGAAAAGACCCATTAATACATATTCAAGAAAGTCATTTTGATCTTTTTATTATTTATAAGGAGGCCAAATTGCATAATTTGAGAAAATCTGGAATAGTGGGTCATCTAAAAATCAGATCTGAGCCAAAGCAGAAAAAATTTTCTATTTCACCATACTGTTCTAAAAACACATTTTGTGGGTTATTCATCAGAGAAGTCCTAATAAATTCAGGAAACATTATGGACTTTTTACATGACTTTGTTATGCATTGTGAATAATATGCTGATATTAGGCTTTTCTGCTTTTTTTTCCAAACAGTAGAGCATTAAGTAAAAGTGACATTTAAGTATAGTAAATATTTCTAATGCTTATTCATCAGAATAACTCCTTAAAAGTATGTTTACTTGGAAAAAAGAATCAGTTAATCGAAAAATAGAATTACTTTTGCATAAATAGGTTTCTCAGTAGATCACAGCTTATAAAATATTGAGTGAATTGCTTATTATTGTTAGTGTGTTAGTTGCTCAGTCGTGTCCAATTCTTTGCGACCCCCATGGACTATAGCCCACCAGACTCCTTGGTGCATGAAAATCTCCAGGCAAGAATACTGGAGTGGGTTACCATGCCCTTCTCCAAGGGATCTTCCCGACCCAGGGATCGAACCAAGATTGCTTATACCATTCAGTTAAGATCTGTTTCCAAAAATCTTCCTTTGGATTATATCACAATATATTGTCCAATTAATATAAGCTATTTATTGTTCCTTATTATTTCCCCCTTTTATCATTCTTTCTATAATCATAAACTCAATTATCAATTTAAGATATCTCTGCTATGATATTTTGGTATATCATATTTATTAGCTTTTCCTGCATTATTAAGTCATTGCTTACATTTAATGCTATAATTATTTTTATAGCACAAAGAATTTTTAACTTCCTTAGTTTTAATAGAATATTAATTATATTTGTTTCAAAGGTAAAAGTAGCTAAATGCTATTAATCAATTGCTTTGCTGTCATATTATACCTAAATCATTGCCAGTTAATTATTAAAATTAGTTTTAGGCTCTCTGTAAATCCTGGCATATAATCATTGAGTATTCTGAAAGTTTAGTAAAATTAATTGCTTTTAGTAGCTAGAATCAGCCATTAATTATAAAGGCATTGGTAGCATGTAATTATAGATAAAATTAATAACATCTTAAAAGCATAGTTGTGTTGGGGTTAACATTTTGCTGAAGGGAATATGTAAGCAGTATTGTATTTTTCTTGTTAATGGTAACCTCTTTTGAGATGTTGTTTACACTGGTAGTAATCCAGAAAGGGAAGAAAATATTAAAACCTATTAATCTAATTAGCTATTAGCTTTTATTAGTCTTTTAAAAGACATGGGAAATTTTTTTTTAAGTTTGATATTTTGATATTTTAAGTTTGATTTTTTTTTAAGTTTGATATTTTTTGCCGTGAGTTTATTCATCTTTACCAAACTTTTGTGTCCTTATTTTTATGAGAAACACACTTGGAAAATAAAGTGGTAATTTTTAAACTTCACTTATATATGCATGTTTTTTGTTAAATCACAGTATCATTGTAAATGGCATAGTTCACCTCTTTAATTTGGTCAGTTAATGCCATTTCAAAATATTATTTCGGTATTTCTTACTTTGAATTTTGTTAAACAAAATTAACTTGATTTTGTTTTATCTCTGGAATTTATTTTTACTCTAACAACATAAAGCTCCAAAAAGTTAGTGTGGAAATTTTCATTATTCAATTTTACTCTATTTAGGATGAGTTATTTTTAAAATTTTAATGTTTTCCACTCCTGAATAACCAGTTTTGATCTCTTTCAACTAGGAAAATAATTTTAAAATCTGTTCTCATTTCTGTTGTTTTGTCATTTTATTGATGAGCAAAAATGTGTTAGGAGAAAAAGATTTATAAATGACAGTAATTCTTCGGAAGGGCCAAGAGGTATGTGCTTAAAACCTCAATCATTCCTTAAGAGTCACTGATTTATGTAATTATGGATTAAGCTGTGATGATGTTTTTTTTTCCTTTGCCAATATTAAACTGTCATAATGTCACATTTTCATAGGGTCATGAAGTATATTAGTAAATATTTTAGCTACCAACTTGATTTTTAGATTTGACAGTTGTCATGATGTGAACATCTCATTAGAACACATATGGCTTAAAGTGGTATATCCCAATTTTAGCACAAGAAAGTATATAAAACAGTGTGTCCAAATTCTGTCAGCTTGTGTCCCTATGGCACAAAGTGCAGGCCTGCTTTAAAGTTTCAGCCAGTACTATTAGAAGCAGCAGTCTCTTACCTTTCTCATTTTTGAAGATTTTTAAAGTAATTGGACCCAGAGGAACAAAGCCACTATATTAGCTATATTAAATTTTCTTCTCCCTGAAAATTTTTATGGTCTTAACTCACTGTCTTATTTTAAAATCTATTTCAATCTAAATAGAACCAAATCATTTCTGAATTCTCTTTATCACCTTTTTTAAACAGCATTATCCTTCATATAGGAACTTCTGATTTTATGTCTTTTAAGCTGTGAGCTAAAGGCTTCTGTGTGACAGGTCAGAAGCTTACATTTTCTTAAAATAATCCAATTTTTTTCAAGTAGCAAATCCTCTATTTGGACACTTCTTTGAAACTTTATGAGATCATTAACTCTTGATTATTTGAAAAGTTTTAAAATTCTTATTAGTGTAAAATTTATCAGTATTGCTTTGCTTATCAATTCCATTTTAATTGAACCCACTCACCCATAAACTTTTTATCAGCTTACAACTTATATAATCTTAGGGAAACCAGAAGGAGATTTTTAGAAAATAAAAGACTTTTTTTTTGCCTTATTCCCAACCTAGGGTCATAGTTCAGATTAACAGGTAAGATGGATAACTTTCTCCATGGCTGTCCCTCTGTGAAATTGTGAGCTAGGCAAAATTTGTCTGGAGTTCCATTTGCTTCCTTACTGTCTGTTCCTGGTCAAAGTTCCTTGTCAGCCTCCGTGATCTTAAATCGTTTTAAATATGTCTGCTGTGGAGGTTCCTTGGTACAACAAGGAGTACTGAGTTTGGAGTCAAGAGAAGAAATTGGGGCCTGGCTCCCCCGCCTTTAAGGCATACTGGCTCTATGAAATTATCCACATCTCGCACACTGAGCTAACATACAGCTGGGATGTGCCAGTTCAGTAGTTCAGTTTTCTCCTGGCTGTTGCACATGGCTGCTGCGCCCAGTCCCCTGGTGCCCTTCCCGGGCACCCCACCTCTCCCCACCTCTCCCTAATCTGACAGCTGATGGTTTAAGGCCCAGCTGGTGGCCATCTTAGTTGGCCCCACCAAAGTCTTTCCTTATAATTTGCCGGAATACCTGCCCGTGCCCACTACCAAGGGAGGCCACATGTGGGCACCAGCAGAGGGCCACTCCAGGACTGGCCAGCCAGATAGCCAGTCCCTGAAATAGGAACCATAATTATAACAAAGAAATTTTTTTAAAACCTTTGTAGTATATATTTAATCCTTAAGCTGATTGCTCTTATGATCCATAATAAATGATGATTTACAGCAAATGCTAATCTAAGCATTGTTCTTGCTGTACAACATATTTGAAACCAGTTTCCTAATCCTCCCAAGTCATCTTAATTGCCTTTCATTTAAAAAACCCAATCCTGGTAATTCTGAAAATTGCAAAGCTGAATGTATCATCAATCAGTGTGCTCCATAGGACCATTTATGCTAAATTTTAACCCAAAGCATCTTCAGCTACTAAAAATACTTGGTTAAAAGGGTGCAACTGAATATAAGTGTGAATATTTCTACTGCTGCAAAATAAAAAGAGGATTTAATTTAGTGACAAAGCTGACAAGTTAGTTTTCCTTTCAACTAATGCCTTATAGCAAACCAAGTTTCATTCTTACCAAGGACAAAATTATTCCTAATCTGCAGAACATATTTCTGTTATGTACTCTGCATTTATTTCACTTATATGATTTATTTTGTGAAATACAAGTAAAGAACATACAGTAGCTCAAAGTAACAGATGAGTGGTGAAGATTGGAGCATTTTGTTAAATGTTGTTATCTTAACCTTTCTTTAAAGCTGGTGGTTATGCGTCTGTATGATGACACATCCCTATTGTGAATATTCAGACTGAAGTTTGTTATTCTCCTTTCTTGAGAATGTTGCCATGATCATGCCTTGAAGAAATTTACTAAGAGCTACACATTGTTTAAAAGTGATGTCTTGGGTTTGTGTTTTTCCTGACTTATTTTCCTAGACTGATCCCGTTGAGAACACATATGTACGGAATCCGAACGTCAAGTTTTACATCCAGTCAAGGTCCACCTCTCCTTCCACATCTAGTGAAGCTGAGCCAGTTAAGGTGCCTCATTGGAGCAGTCTTGCTCCTCAATTTTTCACTTGTGTCAGGAAAGAGGGACTTGCAAAAACAAGTGAAATCTGACACTCTTCCTTTTAATAAATGTTTTGTGTAATAAATCACAGCATATTGGAGATCATTACATTTGATTTATAATATAGATAGGACTGTAAAACTGAAGTAAAAAAGGGTCCCCCCAATTTCAACCTGAAATAGATAAGAACTTTTTAATTTTAAAGTGATCTATATTTTAAGTAGAGAGCTATATTGAACAGAGGACAGATAAACGCTATAGATACATGGCAATGTCAGGTGTCATTCTCATAATTTAATTCTAATAAATCTAATGAAGATACGACATAACTGTTCCTTCATAAGCAGAACTTAAAACTGCCACTGCTGGCAACTCAGTAGTTTATTATAAGTGTTAATCAGCAACAGGTATGCGACTAAACCATGCCTTTTAATACTGCAAAAAGAGTGTTGTATTTGCACCGTAAGTATATGATTTTAAACAGCCAGTTAGTCAATTTTCTCAACAGAGATCTTTTTCTCAACAAGTCAGAAGGATATATTATTCCTCAGTTAATGCCATCCTGACTCAGATGCTGCTGCTGCTAAGTTGCTTCAGTTGTGTCTGACTCTATGCGACCCCAGAGACAGCAGCCCACCAGGCTCCCCCGTCCCTGGGATTCTCCAGGCAAGAACACTGGAGTGCGTTGCCATTTCCTTCTCCAATGCATGAAAGTGAAAAGTGAAAGTGAAGTCGCTCAGTCGTGCCTGACTCTTAGCGACCCCATGGACTGCAGCCCACCGGGCTCCTCCATCCATGGGATTTCCCAGGCAAGATTACTGGAGTGGGTTGCCATTGGCTTCTCCGGACTCAGATGCAGTTCTGATTATTTACTCAAACATGACAGTTCTGACATAGCTCCTTTGCCTCCCACTTGGTCTTCAGAGCTGTGTCTGGCATTCCAGGTGAAGCAGAGAGTCCCCTTTGGAAAGCTGTCTGAAGTGAAGCTTGAGGTGTAGTCAGATTCTAACTTGATTTTTTCCCAACCCTATGGTGTATACTACCTCAGACAGGTTAAGTTGATGATACCATCTGATTTTTTAGGTTATCATTGTTTAAATGTTTTGAGTTTATACATTTTTATCTTAATGTTAAAATATTTCAAGCATACAGAAAATAATATTACAACCACTCACATAACCACCATCCACACATTTAAGATGTATAAACATTTTGCTCCAAAATTTCTATTAAAAAGAAAGAAAATATTCCAAACAGTTTTTGAAACATCCTACCCTATACCATTTCCCCTCCCCTTTCCCAGGCATATCTGAATAACCTGAAATCGAGGTACTCCTTTTCTTCCTTGCTTTTACATGTTTATTTCATTTGTATTCATAAACAATAATATAATCGTGTTTGTTGTATATTTAAATTTTACACAGAAGTTATCTGCATCATATAAAGATACATGTCCGCTTAGTTCATTCATTGCAACTATTGCATTATATCTCATTGTATGAATATACCACAACTATTTATCCATTCTCCTGTTGTTGGATATTTAGGTTGTTGCCAAGTGTTTGTTATTACAATTCATGCTGAAGTGAACATCCTAACAGCTGTCTGCTTTTGCATATGTGCAGAGTTTGTTTAGCCTATATACCTAGAAGTGGAATTATTGGATTGTGTGGAATATGCATTTCAGCTTTAACTAGATCTTGTCAAATTATTTTCCACAGTGGTTGGACCCATTTTCACTCCCACCAGCAGTGTGTGTGAGTGAGTTCCTCTATTTCCCCACATTCTTCCAACCCTTCGTACTATCAGATATTAACTTTTATCTATTTGATGGGTATTGAGTGGCATTTTTGTTTTAATTTGCATTTCTCTGATTTCGAGTGTTATTCAACATCTTTTTATGTGTTATTGACCATTGGTGATTTGCCTGTTCATGTCTTTTGTCCGTTGTTCTATTGAATTATTTTTCCAGTTGTTTTGTAATTGCTTTCTATGTATTCTGGATACTAATGCCTAGCTGGCTATATGCGTGGCAAATATTTTCTTCCAGTCTGTGGCTTATTTAAAATTTTTATTTTTTATATCTTTTTGTCTTGCAACAGTTTTTATTTTAATGTAGTTATCAATTTTTTCTTTTATGACTTCTGCTTTTTGTCTTTTTAAAACATTTCTTCCCTATGCAGCAGTTATAAAGATTATCTTGCATATTTTCTTCTAAAAGTTTTTAAACTTTGCTTTTACGTGTTTGGGACTTTAAACAAACTAAACTTTGTCATTAGGTATTATGAGAAATGGGGTACTAATCTATTTTTCTCATATGAACAACCAGTTCTCCTGTTTTTCCTCTATTGATTTGTAAAGTTATCTCTGCTTTTTATATAAATGGGTCTGTCTGCGGATTCTCTATTCTCTTTCATTGTTCTTTTTGTCAATTTCTGCACCAATGTCACATTGTCTTATTGTAGTCTTAAAATAATTCCTGATGCCTATTATGATCAGCCACTCCCAAGTATCTTGTTCCTTAACTTCTTGACCCTTCAGTTTTATATATGATTTTCAGGTTCAGCATGTAGGTTCCATGTAAAGCTTTCGATTGGATTTAAATTTATAGATTATCTAAGGAGAATTCATCTCTTTGTGGTATTGGGCCTTTTGGTCTATGAACAATATCTAGGTACTCTTTTATATCCTTCAATGAAGTTTCATTATTCTCTTCATGAATATGCTCCAAATTGCTTGTTAGAATTGCTCCTAGATACCTTAGGGTTTTCATTGCTCTGGTGAATGGGATCTTTTAAAAATGTTTTTTAAACTAGGTGTTGCTATTCTTTATGAATTCTGTTGATCTTGAATTCAGCACCCCTGCTTCACTCCTTTTAATTCTGAAAACTTCTCTTGGACTTTCTGTGTAAATTCAAGTGACAATTCTGTTTCCTGTGAATTTTTCTTTATTAACTTTCAAAAAGGTTTTGTATTCCACTCTGTTATTTCATGGTTTTTTTTAATATTAAATTGAGTTTAATACTTTTTTCAAGCTTGAAATTTGAACTAAACTCACAATTAAATAGAAAACTCTGAGAAGCCCACCTAAATTCCATTTTAAGGCTATCATATGTATAAAGTATTTGGGTTTTGGAGCTTATATAGTAACAGAGACAAAAAGGGACCATTCATTTTTTCTCTTAATATTTTAGAATATTCTGTAACTTTACACAAAGCTAGCTTTCTCCTCTTGCTTGCTTAGCATCCTAAAGGAAGTCATTCTTTGTGTATTTTTGTTACACTTGGCTAATAAGTGATCTCTCTTTTTACCACAATAGCATCCAGTAAAATCCTTTCATTCAAAGAAATATCTTAATAGAAATACTGAATAAAGTAAAGATATAACTTGTAGTTAAATTTCTGTCAGTTCTGAATTCCAATCATATTAAATAATCTAACTACCTTCTTAGAAATTACTTTCTTCACAAAATCCCACTAATCACTCCATCAATCAGTATATCTCTGTATCTGTCTCACAGGTGCTCACTCACTCTCTCTTAATCTCTGCACACAAACACACAAATCCACAGAATTGTATTCCATATGTGTAATATGCATTCTGTATATAGAAGTCAAAGGAGTTAAAGGATTCTTCTAAATATTTTTATTATAAATCTTGATTAAAAACTTTCAGATATTTTATAGAATTAATATGGTATTTTCAGTTGAACTTGAAAATTAAAATTTAATATCCTCATTTTTATGTAGATGAGATGCTATGACTTTCTTATGTTCGTCTATAGATTCTCTTTTACAACTTACTTATTTTTAAATTTCCAGATTGAAGTAGTTTTTACAATTTACTTATTTTTAAATTTCCAGATTGAAGTAGTTTTTACAAATTGAACAAATACTAATGTTTTATTTGTAGATATTGCAGACAGAATTTAAATTACCAACAGTGAGAATTTTAGTTCCTTGAGATAATTTTTCCTTATTGCTATTTTGTTTGGCTATACTTACATTTATTTTTAGTGATGTTTGAAGTAGATGGAGTGTTTTATGACATTTATTTCCTCTTTTCCCCTGGATTCAGACTGTAGACTCTACTCCACTTCCAGTTCATACACCAACCTTAAGGAAAAAGGGATGCCCTGGTTCAACTGGCTTTCCACCGAAGGTATTCAATCTAGTTATAAGCATGGTGTGTTCTAAAAAACAAAGAGAGAGAGAGAGAATGGATTTCTTCTGCTTTTTGTATTTACCATGATTTTTACTACTGGTTTCCTTAAAATTACAAACATAAAAGCTGAGAAAGATAATAAATTCTATATGAATGGAAATAATCACCACTGAGAAAGGTAGGGCAAACATGCAAATTGTTTTGCTTTATTTCCATCTTCTTAAATTCACTGTTTTGAAGTCTGTTAATATGGAATGAGCATATACCATCTAACCCAATCGTCTCTTTCCTGAAGAAAAACATTTTACACAGAACCATAAAGAGATGCTTACTGCTGTTTATGTTAGCAGAGTTGGAAATAGGAGAAAGATAGGTAAAATATGGCTGAAGTGTAACAAAATCACATTTATATAAGTTATCAACACCCAAATATTTCTAATTCCTAAGGATATATACATATCCAAGGACCTGTGTAGATCACGTTAGATTGGGTGATCGATTTCATGGGGAAAGATTGACAGTGGATCCTCAGGATGAATTTTTTTTGAAAGTAAGACCAAATTAAATTAGAGGGGCCTCCACGAAGCTCTGGTGATAACATTTCATGGACTGAATATTAACTTAATTTTTGTACACCTGTTGTCCCTCTCCACAAAATAAAGGTTACTTCATGGTTTCTAAAAGATTGACTCTACAATTATCTCAATATAAAAGTATTTAAAAGGTAAAAAAAGTTATTTAAAAATTATTTAAGAAAGGTTTGCTCCAGATAAAGTCACCTTTACTTGTCTTGTATAGTGTTGAATCCTAATTGTACAACCACTAGTTTGTAAGTTTTCAAAAAGGATTGGCTCTACTTTGTTCTCACATCTCTTATTAAAAGTATTTTACCTCATCCATTGAGTAGCTTGAAGTCTGCAGCACTGACAAATTGGAATGAAAAGAACACGTCTTCATATCCACCTCTTTAAATTTTGAGGTTATAGTTATTTCTTATTTTACTCCAAATTACTGCATAACCTAAAATTAATGTGTTCATGCTTTAGGTTTAATGCCCTTTTACTAGACTTTTTTTTTTCTTCCTCCAGCTACCTTTTATGGAAGTATTAGAAATCAGATATTGACCAGAAGACAAGAAAGGGGATCTTAGAAACCTCCAGAAGCAAGTGGTCTAGAACTTAGGACTGAATAGACCCTAGTCTAGAGTCAGACACCCCTGAAGCAACTTAGCACGAGCACATGTTATATATTATACTATCCTCAGTTGGAATTAGTGAAACATGGGCTTTTTAATCTTTATTAATAAATCATGTCTACATCTTACAGTTTAACCAGCACCTGCCACTTGATCATTTAAAATTAATGTTCTGCTAAAATGTTGTTTATATTTCCTATTGCTGCATACTCAGTTAAAATTATAATATTCTCAGTAGATCTCTGGAGAAAAAGTATATAATAAATGTGTTTTGTAAGTAATTTTTGGAGAGTGTGAAGTAATACTGTTGAATTTGTCACTGGCACAGTTGTTTTATTACTGTCATTTCAAACATGTCTTCTTATCTTTTGGAAAAAGCTAAAAAAGGACAGAGTTACTTACCTTGAGCAGTTGACTACTCTTTCACTGTATTAAAAGCCTACAGAACAAATTAGTAACAAACTGAATTGTTTCATTAATTCATTTTGAACAACTGAAAAAGTTATCAGCAGTAGAAATTTTACTCTAAATAGTTACTAAAAGTGCAAAAAAGTAAGAATAAGATCAGTATACAGGAGAAATGTTGGACAAAAATTGATGTGATATTAACAAATTAGGTATTTGTTCATTGTTAAGGGCATAGCGGCCCTTAGTATTGAGCTAACTATGTCTTATGCAGTCTGATTTTTTTTTTTAAGATCATATTTTTCATTTACATGTTTTTGAATAGTCAGACTTTGAAAGATGGCAGAATCAGATCTGGGCATGACTTTTAACTCTACCAGTAGCTAACTACTCATCAGGAACTTATGTAATCTCTCTGAGTTTCACTTTCTTCATCTATAAAAAGAAATACACCTATCTTCCCAGAGGCGTTGTCTCCATTAAATGAGATGATAGAGAAGTACTGGCACAATGTCTGCACTTTGACTTGATCAGCCACATACAAAAATTATAAAGCCATTGAAAGATAGTCTGTATTCTACTTAGAATAAAGTCAAATCCCAGTGCTGCTTTGAAACTAGGTCCCAAGGAACTCCTAAAATAGATTGGTTTGAGGCTGGACCAGAGCTCATGACTGCTTTAAATGCTGGGTTTTCAGTCTGTCTCTGGAATAATACATGTGTGTTTTTATCTGCTCAAGTGTAATACTGCCTGCTTCCAAAGGAGGAAAGATGTTTGTTAAACATATTACTTGTTTTTGGTCCCAGAAAATCAAATACGTGATTTATAGTAGGGACAAGAGTTTTAAGTTACTCTTTGTCTTTCATAAAAAGATATAAAAGCCCATTTGTTTTTTTTATATAGGTATAAATATGGAAACTTTTACCCAACTCATTGCCAAAGAACAATCTGAGGAATTACAAAGGCCCTGAAGTCAAAATTTGTGGGAGTAGGGGGGGACACTGCAATTTATTTTATAACTTTTCAAGTGGCATTCAAGAGCAGTTGATTATCATTTAACTTCTTATATTATCTTTAGAACACTCCAGCTCAATATTGTCTAATAAAAATATTTGAAGCGTATTAATTATAGAAAGGAATTAGAAATCATTCTAATTTTGAATTAGAAAACATAGCAGCTGGTGTGTTCACAGAGGTTCACCTTATGGGAATCCTTTAAATGATTTTTATCAATTTGTTTTGCAGCGCAAGACTCATCAGTTTTTTGTCAAATCTTTTACCACTCCTACCAAGTGTCATCAGTGTACCTCTTTGATGGTGGGTTTGATAAGACAAGGATGTTCTTGTGAAGGTGAGAATTAAATAGTAAGAAAATGTGACTTTAGAGTCCTAACGTTTACTCCCTAAATTGTAATCAAAAAGCGTTGTTCTCTTTAGAAGGTATATAAATGTTTATTTATTTGACTTAATCATTTGCTTTTCTTTGGATAATAAACTGAGCGCCTTGCTAAAGTCTGTTGAATATTGGAAACTAGACAGATAGTTCCTAGAAGCATGTTCCAGGGGGGATATATTTATGTTGCATTCACCTTTGTTTCATTATTGAGGTGAATTTGTGGTCCCCTGAATGGTAACCTATATGACAAAATAGGTGAAAGTTATTCTTGAATCTATTCATTTTACTCTTGCTTAGTTTGTTAGAGAAGTTATTATTAAGTAAACAATGCAGTATCTTTTTAGAAATATTAAATGTCTGCTATAATGCTTCAAAAGATATTTTACTCCTAGTGTTAGTAGCAGAGGTTTTCCCCTACCGGTCACTGATTCATCCATCACATGCTTGCATAATGCCTGCTCTGTGCTTTTAGGCACTGGGGATACAGTGTTCTATGTTTGACTAGTTTTCACAACTCACGTAGAAGATCCAGATTGCATTACCCTAACTAGTCTCTTAGATGCTTGGATTTAGAACAAAAGAAAATGGGCAGACATGAGAAATAAGAGATTTGAGGTATGAATATGTGAAGTGATGTATATGAATGATGTTTTCCAAGGAAAACATAAGAGTGAAAAAGAGAGTAAATATGAGGACCAAGCCTTGGGAAACATAATTAAGGGGAGGTAAAAGATAAAGATAACAAAATAATCTGAGAATGAATAAGCTGTCATTGACTAGGAAGAGTCTAAAGTCTACTGGAAGAATTTGTACAGTTTTTAAGCCTTGTCTCATTGTGAAACTTAGCCAGTACTTATAAACGTGACTCTTTTAATCTGTTGATCAGAAAGAATCCTGGGCAACTACTTGGCTTCAGGTCCCTTGTCATTTTTTATGAATCAGAATCCTTTGCAATTCTGTAGTAGGAATTTTTGAGATCTTTCCAACTCTCTTCCCTTCTCAGGTCCCATGCCATGAAATTGGGCCTGTCTTTCTTCAGACTCTTTGAAACTACCCTATAAAACAGTGGGGACACATAGACTATGCCCAGGCTTTCATAAATATATAATGTGGTTATAACCTCTCAAGATTCCTGTCATTTTAAGTCTTCTTGGTTGATTTAAATTAGATCCAGTATAAGGCAATAATTTTGTTGTTTCCATTACCTGATGAAAGTAAGATTTTGCTTAGTAAAACAAATTATAATTTGTTAGATGCTCTACTTAGAAGTGAATGAGCTGTGTGACAGAAGATGGATAGCTTTTGATAATTAATGCAAGTCCCTCTTCCTTCTTTGTTGGTTTTATATCCATTTGTGATACTCAGTTCATTTCCCCATGTGTATGTGTTCCCATGATGCTATCGCTTCAGCTCCACTTTTATTCTTTCAAAATATTCTCCAGGATCCCCCTTAGAGTAGGAATTGTCTGAATAGATATTCTTAGTCTGTCACCCCTCCAAACCAGCTTGTTCATTTTAGATATTTAATTCTTCAATTCTCAACCAACCAAGTCTCAATGGAAGAGAGTTTATTTTTAGTTATCTCAGGTTCATCATATAAGTATCAAGAGGTCTCATGGCCGTAGTGTTAATAGTAATGTATGCAGGCTCTGAGCCAGACTGCCTGGTTTTGAATTCCAGCCGTGTCATTTATGAGTTCTGTGACCCAGGCAAAGTCATATGTAAATAGTGGTATTGTACCTATCTTCAGTTCAGTTCAGTTCAGTCGCTCAGTCTTGTCTGACTCTTTGTGACACCGTGAATCACAGCACGTCAGGCCTCCCTGTCCATCACCATCTCCCGGAGTTCACTCAGACCCACGTGCATAGAGTCAGTGATGCGATCCAGCCATCTCATCCTCTGTCGTCCCCTTCTGCTCCCGCCCTGAATCCCTCCCAGCATCAGGGTCTTTTCCAATGAGTCAACTCTTCGCATGAGGAGGCCAAAGTACTGGAGTTTCAGCTTCAGCATCATTCCTTCCAAAGAACGCCCAGGGCTGATCTCCTTCAGAATGGACTGGTTGGATCTCCTTGCAGTCCAAGGGACTCTCAAGAGTCTTCTCCAACACCACAGTTCAAAAGCATCAATTCTTAGGTGCTCAGCCTTCTTCACAGTGCAACTCACACATCCGTACATGACCACAGGAAAAACCGTAGCCTTGACTTGACAGACCTTTGTTGGCAAAGTAACATCTCTGCTTTTGAATATGCTATCTAGGTTGGTCATAACTTTTCTTCCAAGGAGTAAGCGTCTTTTAATTTCATGGCTGCAATCACTATCTGTAGTGATTTTGGAGCCCAAAAAAATAAAGTCTGCCACTGTTTCCACTGTTTCCCCATCTATTTCCCATGAAGTGATGGGACCAGATGCCATGATCTTCATTTTCTGAATGTTGAGCTTTAAGCCAACTTTTTTGCTCTCCTCTTTCACTTTCATCAAGAGGCTTTTTAGCTCCTCTTCACTTTCTGCCATAAGGGAGGTATCATCTGCATATCTGAGGTTATTGATAGTTCTCCCAGCAATCTTGATTCCAGCTTGTGTTTCTTCCAGTCCAGCGTTTCTCATGATGTACTCTGCATATAAGTTAAATAAGCAGGGTGACAATATGCAGCCTTGACGTACTCCTTCTCCTATTTGGAACCAGTCTGTTGTTCCATGTTGAGTTCTAACAGTTGCTTCCTGACGTGCATATAGGTTTCTCAAGAGGCAGGTCAGGTGGTCTGGTATTCCCATCTCTTTCAGAACTTTCCACGGTTTATTGTGATCCACACAGTCAAAGGCTTTGGCATAGTCAATAAAGCAGAAATAGATGTTTTTCTGGAACTCTCTTGCTTTTTCCATGATCCAGCAGATGTTGGCAATTTGATCTCTGGTTCCTCTGCCTTTTCTAAAATCAGCTTGAACGTCTGGAAGTTCACCGTTCACGTATTGCTGAAGCCTGGCTTGGAGAATTTTGAGCATGACTTTACTAGCATGTGAGATGAGTGCAATTGTGCAGTAATTTGAGCATTCTTTGGCATTGCCTTTCTTTGGGATTGGAATGAAAACTGACCTTTTTCAGTCCGATGGCCACTGCTGAGGTTTCCAAATTTGCTGGCATATTGAGTGCAGCACTTTCACAGCATCATCTTTCAAGATCTGAAATAGCTCAACTGGAATTCCATCACCTCCACTAGCTTTGTTTGTAGTGATGCTTTCTAAGGCCACTTGACTTCACATTCCAGATGTCTGGCTCTAGGTGAGTGATCACACCATCGTGGTTATCTTGGTCATGAAGATCTTTTTTGTATAGTTCTTCTGTGTATTCTTGCCACCTCTTCTTGATATCTTCTGCTTCTGTTAGGTCCATACCATTTCTGTCCTTTATCAAGCCCATCTTTGCATGAAATGTTCCCTTGGTATCTCTAATTTTCTTGAAGATATCTCTAGTCTTTCCCATTCTGTTGTTTTCCCTTATTTCTTTGCATTGATCGCTAAAGAAGGCTTTCTTATCTCTTCTTGCTATTCTTTGGAACTCTGCATTCAGATGCTTGTATCTTTCCTTTTCTCCTTTGCTTTTCGCTTCTCTTCTTTTCACAGCTATTTGTAAGGCCTCCTCAGACAGCCATTTTGCTTTTTTGCATTTCTTTTCCATGGGGATGGTCTTGATCCCTGTCTCCTGTACAGTGTCACGAACCTCCGTCCATAGTTCATCAGGCACTCTGTCTATCGGATCTAGTCCCTTAAATCGCTTTCTCACTTCCACTGTATAATCATAAGGGATTTGATTTAGGTCATACCTGAATGGTCTAGTGGTTTTCCCTACTTTCTTCAATTTGAGTCTGAATTTGGCAATAAGGAGTTCATGATCTGAGCCACAGTCAGCTCCTGGTCTTGTTTTTGTCGACTGTATAGAGCTTCTCCATCTTTGGCTGCAAAGAATATAATCAATCTGATTTCGCTGTTGACCATCTGGTGATGTCCATGTGTAGAGTCTTCTCTTGTGTTGTTGGAAGAGGGTGTTTGCTATGACCAGTGCATTTTCTTGGCAAAACTCTATTAGTCTTTGCCCTGCTTCATTCCGTATTCCAAGGCCAAATTTGCCTGTTACTCCAGGTGTTTCTTGACTTCCTACTTTTGCATTCCAGTCCCCCATAATGAAAAGGACATCTATTTTGGGTGTTAGTTCTACAAGGTCTTGTAGGTCTTCATAGAACCATTCAGCTTCAGCTTCTTCAGTGTTACTGGTTGGGGCATAGACTTGGATTAAAGTGATATTGAATGGTTTGCCTTGGAAACAACAGACATCATTCTGTCGTTTTTGAGATTGCATCCAAGTACTGCATTTCAGACTCTTTTGTTGACCATGATGGCTACTCCATTTCTTCTAAGGGATTCCTGCCCACAGTAGTAGATATAATGGTCATCTGAGTTAAATTCACCCATTCCAGTCCATTTTAGTCGCTGATTCCTAGAATGTCGACATTCACTCTTGCCATCTCCTGTTTGACCACTTCGAATTTGCTTTGATTCATGGACCTGACATTCCAGGTTCCTATGCAATATTACTCTTTACAACATCGGATCTTGCTTCTATCACCAATCACATCCAGAACTGGGTATTGTGTTTGCTTTGGCTCCATCCCTTCATTCTTTCTGGAGTTATTTCTCGACTGATATCCAGTAGCATATTGGGCACCTACTGACCTGGGGAGTTCCTCTTTCAGTATCCTATCATTTTGCCTATCTTACATTATTGCATATTATTGCAAAAAATTTAAAACACCCAAGAAAGTTAACTGTTGTTATTATCTTAGTAGTAGTTTAAATATATATAATAATATCAACAACTCCTAAAATTTAAATACCTTTTTAATCATTGAGCAATTTAAATTTCAAAGAGAAGGACTGGTAAAGTTTGCCAGATATTGCAGAAATGTCAGGTAATTTAATGTCCATCAGTGATTCCTGGAGGAGAAATTTCAGAATAAGTACCCAACTGCAGTGAGATGAAGAGTTAGAACTGCAGAAGCTGCTTTTTTAGGAATTCAGTTTAAAACGGTCATTTTAGTCTCAAGATTAGATTTGTTGCCATTTATTTGCTTCTCATTTTGATCACTAGTGTTAACACAGAACAATAATATTACAGTAATGAAAAGAAGTATTTACTATTTCTCTTTGCAAGAACCTATTAGCAAATGAATCAGCTCTCCAAATGACAAAAACGGTTTAAAATAAAACCAGAGATAATCATTCATCTAACATGGCACTTTGCCTATAATGAGTGCTCAGTGAGTATTCTCTTTGTAAAAATGAATTTTTCTTGAACACTGTTTCTTTTTTCCCCTCCGAAAGTGTGTGGATTTTCATGTCACATAACTTGTGTCAACAAAGCTCCAACTGCTTGTCCAGTTCCTCCTGAACAGACAAAAGGTCCTCTGGGTATAGATCCACAGAAAGGAATAGGAACAGCATATGAAGGGCATGTCAGGGTAAGTATGGTTAGGTTAGATTTAGACTAATCTTTTAAGGTTTATTAATGAATTAGGAAATGTCAGTTACCTTACAGACATAGTCCTTGACCGAAAATTCAGTGAATAAAATTCACCTAACAATTTTATTTCATTCAGAGAAATGATTTGAACACAAAAACCTGGTTTTTGCTTGGAATAAATTTCAGAGTGTCTCAAAATTGTCTGTACTGTCCCTACAGCATAATGTTCAGATGTTTAAATCTCCTTAAAGGAGTCTGTAGCACTTAGTCTTGCTGGAGAGGTGGTATATTCTTATGAAGTGTGAGATACTGTCAAGACGTAATCTTACTTATAATCTTGAATAATATTTAAAGTGTACACTGCCTTTCATCCTATTACCAAATTTGGCTTTTATGCCACTTAGAAATCTGTGAATGTTATTTTAATGAATTACTAGAGAAAATTAAAATGGTACTGTTAAAAATTTTTCAGAATCAAATGTCATTCCATGTTTGAAGAATGTGTTGTCACACTTGCTCATGTTATTAATGATGTATATGTTCCATCTGCTACTTTACCAACCACAGTGGCAGACTTATAACATGTGTATGTTGTCTTTAGGTTTTCACCCTGCAGTTACATATGTAATTAAAAGGGTTCTGATTGACATTTCAGTTCGGGTTGTTTTGCTTGTTTGTTTGCCTAAGATCCCTAAGCCAGCTGGAGTGAAGAAAGGATGGCAGAGAGCACTGGCTGTCGTTTGTGACTTCAAGCTCTTTCTGTACGATATTGCCGAAGGAAAGGCATCTCAGCCCAGTGTTGTAGTCAGTCAAGTGATTGACATGAGGTAAGTTTTCAGAGATGAAAATATTTGTATCTCTGCAACACAGAAATACAAAGTGTGTGATTTTTCTTCTGATTATATTGCCATATTTTTATTTAAATCTAATTTCACAGTAATTTTCTCATTTACTAATACTGCAGTCACAACATAATTACAAATAGGAAATATGGTATCGTTATAGAACAGGTTGATGTGCGTGTGTATGCATGTTGGGTCTGGGAGTCTGGGGAAAGAGGTTAGTGCTTGAAAACCAAAAGACCAGTTAAAGGCTTCTGGGGTAGTAGAGGCCTAATGTGTAAAGTCTATATCATCACTTAAAGCAAAGGCTTCAGTATAATTTCAGCGTGAGGAAAGGAAATAAAAATCTCAAAATCAGATAGGTTCTTGGAATATAAAATGAAGCCGTGAACATTTAAGTTAAGTACATCTCTTAAATGTTTCTGGTCTCATTTTCAAACTCTCTCCTCTACTTAACCCCTTCTCGTGACTCCAGACATTCTCCCTCAGTGATCGTATTTACTCCTGTAGCTTGAAGCATCATCTCTGCACTGAGATGACTCCCGAACATGTGTCTCCAGACCCGTGCTCAAAACTGAAATTTCCAGTTCTGGCTCACATAAGCATTTCATACCAGCATCTAAAACACATTGTCCTCTTCCCCATACATGTGAAATATAAAGAAATACATTTCTTTATTTGCAAGAAACTTTAAAATATTAGCAAGGAAAATTTGACAGAACCTGCTAAGGGACCAAATATAGAAAGATAGGGAGAAGAATCAAAGATAAGACTAAGATGTCAAATCTTCAAGATCAAGAGAATGATGGTACCAATAACCAAATTAAAGAAACTACAAGGAAGAGATTATTGTGGAAGGGATCTGTCTTAGGATTTCCTAAGGAACAGTAAAACATCAGATGAGCTGTGTTGAAGGAACAATAAAATGTCAGATGAGCTGTGTTGAGGGCACTTGACATGTATTATCAGAGCAGACCTACTAGGATCCAAATCCATGTGTCCTGTGCTTACTGGCATTGTGACACTGAGTAGTAAGCCAGAAATGATTTCTAACTCTTGTGCAGTGTGGCACTGTCAAATTACACCTGATAAGTTACTTTTGGCACTATCAGTTACCAAGAAAGAAAATTCAAAAATTTTAAAAATTCAGTTTGGATGTTCTGTGCAATTAAATTTTGAGGATTACTTCATATGTGTTATTTAGATGCACAGCCAAAACCACACCACACACCCACATACGCTAACTTTTAATGTCTCACTTTTCCTTCAGGGATGAAGAATTTTCTGTGAGTTCAGTCTTGGCTTCTGATGTTATTCATGCAAGTCGAAAAGATATACCCTGTATATTTAGAGTAAGTCTGTGTGTTATAATTTGATCACTGAATTATTTGCTTTTAAAAACTAAATGTTTTACCTCTCTGTAGATCACAAACTTACTTGGAATATAACCAAATCTTACAGACAGTTTGTGCAAAGTAAACATTGAATTAGTAAAAGACCAATAGAAAGCTTGACTATATGGCTTCTAAAATAGGTTTCATCTTGGATAATATTTTTGAGTCACATTCAATTTTCAGATAAGTACTACAAGAAGAATTGAATAAGTGTGAGATTTCTCAATTTTTTAAAAAAATAAAAGTTTCTTTAAGATCTTGTTTACGAGTTAGAACGTTTTAGTTTTATTGCTCTGTAATAACCACCCTAAAACTTAGCAGCTTTACTTTTCACCATTCTATGGGCCAGTTCTTCTGGTGTCGACTGGAGAGTCTCTCGTATGGCTGCATTCAGCTCGTTTGGGGCTGGAATGGCCGAAACAACCTTACTTTCACGTCTGAGGCCTTGGTTCTGGCTGTTAGCCCTGGTACTTGGCTGGTCTCTGGGCCACCTCAGTTCTCTTTGTGGGCTCTCTCCATGTGGCCTCTAATCTTTCACTAGTCTGGCTGAGCTCTCTGTGACTGGCTTCCAAGAGAGGAGAAGAAGCTGCCAGGCCTTTTAAGGACTAGGCTCAAAACAGGCACAGTAACCCTTCCACATTCTGTTGGCCAAAGCAAGTCATGAGGTCATCCCAGACATAAAAGAAGGGAAATAGACTGCATTTTTAGTTAAGAACAGTGAAATTCCATAGGAAAAATTGTTGGTAGACATCTTTGGAGGCTGTCTAACACAGTGCAATCTCAAACTGATGAGTTAAGTAGGATAATGGAGATTTTTAAAAAAGGACTATTCTCTTGATGGTATGCCCATATACTTAGTAGAAGTATGTATCTTGTATCTAAGACCATACTTAGTCTCTCAGTTTCCTGACCAAAAACTGTTCTCTCTCCAGCTACCAAGGGAACCTACAGAGGCGCACTTATCTTACCTGATTCTAATTGTGGGATTTTATTGTCTCTGTTGCTTAAATTACTTTTAATAAAGGATCCATATATACATAAATTAAGTATTCTGATTATAGTGTCATTGTAAAGTGATAAACCTTCATTTAAATATTAGTTCAAGTAATCTTCTCTAAGTTATTGTTATGAAGTAACAGAATCTAAGTATTTCTGAGCATTTTTTACCTTTTTAAAATGAGTTGAAAATCAGTATCGTGTAGTGCTTATGAGCCTGGACACAGGATTCCAGTCTAGTTCTGTGCCCTTGGAGAAATTAATTTCTCTGCATTAATACCTATCTTGTAAAAATATTGATGAACTTCCCAGGTGGCACAGTGGTAAAAAATTCACCTGCCAATTCAGGAGATGGGGGTTCAATCCCTGAGTCGGGAAGATCCGGCGGAGTAGGAAATGGATACCCACTCCAGTATTCTTGCCTGGAGCAAGATGTTGATAGAGTTAATAAGTTAATACTTATAAAATGCTTTGATCAGTGTCTAGTGCTCAGTTATTACTCAGTAAATGTCAGTGGCTGTTGTTAAATGACTGTGTAATGATTTTTTTGTGATGTATTCTGGCACTCTGTAGCAAAGAAAATACAAATAACACTAACATTATGAATAACTAAACTCTATTAAAGGTATCACTTATTGAGTGCTCATTTTCTGGCTAATGCAAAGTAAACTAGCATAAGCATAAAACTGGCTTAAAAGATGTCAAGATGTTTCTAATATCATGAATTTTTATTAAATTGTCCTAGGTCACAGCTTCCCAGCTCTCAGCATCTAGTAACAAGTGTTCCATCCTGATGCTAGCTGATAGTGAAAACGAGAAGAGTAAGTGGGTGGGAGTACTGAGTGAATTGCACAAGATTTTGAAGAAAAACAAATTCAGAGACCGCTCAGTCTATGTTCCCAAAGAGGCTTATGACAGCACTCTGCCCCTCATTAAAACAACCCAGGCAGCTGCAATCATAGGTATGGATATATAACATTTATCTTGTTATAATTATTTATGTACCTTGTCAACAGGGATTGGCTTTCATTAGGAATCCCTGATGTCTGACATAGTATGTGTTATATCACAGATGCTCAGTAAATGTTTATTGCCTGAATGAGACCATATTAAAGCTTTATTTCTCAGTAAACAAAAATGAATAAACTTTTCTAATGTATTTTCCTCTGAAAAAGCAACAGTGCTAAAGATTAACCTATTACCAAATCTATTTTATCCTTGCATGACAGAAAAAGTTGCTTCTTAATGCGTAAGCTGTTTTATAAAGCATAAGTTTCCTAGGTAAAATACAGGTACTAATTACTTTACAAAGGTTATTGCGAAGTTTAAGTAAGATGGAATTTGTAACAGACTACCCATATATAAAATACCCTCAAAATTGGCAGCTTCTGTGTCTGGATGTTTAAATTTTTGCCATCTTCTTATGTATACTGCCAACTCTTGTTACTTTCTAGTAAATAATGAAAAGTTTGATGAGTAAAGTTCAAATGCCTTTCACAATTTTTCCCTCTCCAAATGAGAAATGGAACTGGATCCAGGGTGCTGACAAACTAGAGGTTTTTTTCACCTTTTATTGAATAAACATTTCTTTATTTTTGTAAGCATTGGTAGAAATTATTTTTTAGTGATTGTTCTATTAAAAAAGATATGAGATAATATTTACTACAGTAATCTGAAACGAAATTTAATAGTATAAGTTATTGCTATATTTTAATTATTTTTATTTCAGTGTCTTTATACCATATTTCTTTATCTGTTTTATACTGTGAGTTTTATATAGGTTTTCACCTAATAAAAATATTTCATATTTATGTCTTGTATAGATCATGAAAGAATAGCTTTGGGGAATGAAGAAGGGTTATTTGTTGTGCATGTCACCAAAGATGGTAAGAGGAAATATTGTGGAGAAAATATTATTGATAGAAAATTCTAAACTATAGATTTTAAACTCTAAAAAAAACAGTCTTTGCTCTTATTTATTCTGTAATTGAAATTTTCCAGACCTAATTTGATACATTTATAAGTCAAAAGTTAATTTTTAAAATCTCTATAATCCTCTTTAGTTCTAAAATTTCTATGTATATTTTCTTTCTTGTGTCATTTTGTTTAACAGTTCTGCTGTATAAATTCAGACCGTATTTCTAAAGATAGTACATGAAAGAAAAACACAACGTGATTTTCCCATTGTTCTAATGGTACTAGAAGTGGTAATAGTCATTAAAATGTGTTTGTTGTTGGATTCTTTTATTCCAGAAGTTAATACGACAGATTTTTTTCTAGAGAGAAATTAAATACTAGGTGAAATAAAAAAGGAACCCATTTAATTTAGCATTCTTGAATGCTTCTAAATTATGTCTTTATATCAAGTTCAGTTCAGTTTAGTTCATTTCAGTTGCTCAGTCGTGTCCAGCTCTTTGCAACCCCACGAACTGCAGCACACCAGGCTTCCCTGTCCATCACCAACTCCTGGAGCTTGCTCAAACTCATGTCCATTGAGTCAGTGATGCCATCCAACCATCTCGTCCTGTCGTCCCCTTCTCCTCCTGCCTTCAGTCTTTCCCAGCATCAAGGGCTTTTCTAATGAGCCAGTTCTTCGCATCAGGTGGCCAAACTAGTGGAGCTTCAGCTTCAGCATCAGTCCTTCCAGTGAACATTCAGGACTGATTTCCTTTAGGATTGACTGGTTTGATCTCTATATCAAGTAAGATCATGGGAAAACAATGCATTTAAACTTCATTAATTTGTTACCCAAAGAAATACCTTTAGTGAAACGTGAGTCAGTTTTTAAAAATAGTAACCCCATGGTAAAACTTCACTAGAATTTGGTGAGAGTGAAAGGTTTTTCTTAAAGACCTGTCATGTTTTATCACATAGGAACTCTTTGCCATGGCTGCCAGAAATCTCAGTGCTAAATTCAATACCTTACTGTAGGTAGGTTAAATTATCTTTCAGTGAGTGTAATTATCTTACTCTTTCTCCATATGGTTTCTGATATCTTAGTTTTTCTGTGTGTATCTCTGTCTTTATTATAAGTTAACATATTCCTTTGAGTATAATTGGGATGTGATTAATAAACAAAACATTATTTTGCAGTTGATTCATTATTCTTTGTTTGCATAGAAATTATTAGAGTTGGTGACAATAAGAAGATTCATCAGATAGAACTCATTCCAAATGATCAACTTGTTGCCGTGATCTCAGGACGAAATCGACACGTCCGACTTTTTCCTATGTCAGCTCTGGACGGGCGAGAGACTGATTTTTATAAGCTGGCAGAAACTAAAGGCTGTCAAACAATAACTTCTGGAAAAGTGCATCATGGAGCCCTTACATGCTTGTGTGTGGCTATGAAAAGGCAGGTCCTCTGTTATGAACTATTTCAGAGCAAGACGCGTCACAGAAAATTTAAGGAAATTCAAGTCCCATACAATGTCCAGTGGATGGCAATCTTCAGTGAGCAGCTCTGTGTGGGATTCCAGTCTGGATTTCTAAGATATCCCCTGAATGGAGAAGGAAGTCCATACAGTATGCTCCATTCAAATGACCATACACTCTCATTTATTGCACATCAACCAATGGATGCCATCTGTGCGGTCGAAATCTCCAGTAAAGAATACCTGCTGTGTTTTAACAGCATTGGGATATACACTGACTGCCAGGGCCGAAGATCTAGACAGCAGGAACTGATGTGGCCGGCGAATCCTTCCTCTTGTTGTAAGAGTTTTACTTTCGGCTGTCTTACCTTGCTGTCTCTTTCCTTCTACTTCATCTCCTATGTGTATTCATTATTATTGACAGGGTTTTTTTAAAGTCATCTGTGAGGTTTTTCCTAGGCATTAATTATGTTGGTACGGAAAATAACCATACCTAGTTAACCTCATTAAGGTATGGTTAAGTTAACCATACCTAGTTAAACCATACCCAGGCCAGTGGGGTCAACATTAACAGGAACATAATTAAAGCTAATTGTCTTATGGAATATTTTACTTAGATAGATTTTTAATAACACATATGCTTTTATTTTGAGGAAGGCAATGGCACCCCACCCAGTACTCTTGCCTGGAAAATCCCATGGGCGGAGGAGCCTGGTAGGCTGCAGTCCACGGGGTTGCTAAGAATTGGACACAACTGAGCGACTTCACTTTCACTTTTCACTTTCATGCACTGGAGTAGGAAATGGCAACCTACTCCAGTGTTCTTGCCTGGAGAAGCCCAGGGACAGGGGAGCCTGGTGGGCTGCCGTCTATGGGGCCGCACAGAGTCGGACACGACTGAAGTGACTTAGCAGCAGCAGCATGCTTTTATTTTGAAATAACCCTAAGGAGTTATGTTCATGGTCGCCCCCCAGATATAGTGCTTGTGAAGATTAACAGCTCATAAAACTCATAAAACTTCTGTGTTATTTTACTGAAAGAGATGTAACAGTGAGCAAAGTAGACAGTCTCACCCTCACAGAGCATAGAATGCAGTAGAAGGGATTCCTGACAGAACAAGGTGCAGTAAGGTCTCAGTGCTCTGGTAGCCAACGTACAAGTTCTGTAGAGGCACACAGGACGAGTGTCTACCCGGCAGGCTTTGTTTTTAGTGGAGGATACGTGGAGCGTGTTTAAATGCTGAAGGGAACTAGCCGCTAGGGAGCCAGGAAAAGTTGACCTTGTGCTAAATATAAGAAACAGAGTAAGATCCCCAAGAAGGCCAAAGAGGCTGGAAGTCAGAACACAGGAAGAAGGATATGGAGCAGGATGGGAATTCTCTTCCACTGCAGCAAGACAGGAGGGATGCTGGGTATGAGGACAGTCAAGCTTAAAAGTTCAGTGTAAGAAAACGTAGGAGAGCCACATATGTGACTACAGAGAAATTGGGAAATCTAGATTTAAAAAGAAAAATACTTGTAATCCTACCTAGCCAGGCTTAACTATTCTTAACGTTTTGTTTCTTCTGAAATTTATACTCTTATCTGTGGCATCATGTTTAGAATGAATCCTGGTCAGAAAATAATTCAGAGTGTTGTGGGAATTGAAATTAGAATGAGAATTGGAACATCTGGCTTTTATGAATAGCTCTGCCAAAAATTCATGATCTTAGCCTGGGTAATCATTTAACCTTTGTTTGTGCCACCATTTATTGATGTTCAGTTCATCCATAAGTATATGTTGAGCATTTTTTGTGCCAGATGCTTTACCAAGCATTCATAAATGTGAACCTAATTCTTAAGCTTTCTCTGCTCGGTAGCTTTGTTTCACTGTCAAGAGCTTAACTGCTTTACGGATCAGTTATTTTAAATGTAATGAAACCCCTTTATAGAACTAGTATTGGGCAAGGGAATATTATAGCCCTGGTGTTAAGAGACTCCTTCTGTATTATAATGGCCATAAAACCTCTTCATTTATGATTGATGGGATTTTTACTTCAAAAATGTTTTGCTGTGGCTAATCTGTATTGATACTGGAATCTGGTGGGATTCCACTCTACAGTTCCTTAGCATAGATCTTTCAGAATGTTTTGGATTTAACAGTTACAGGCAATCAGCCTTCTGTTCTCTCCTTCCTGTCTCTCAGGTTACAATGCACCGTATCTCTCAGTGTACAGTGAAAATGCAGTTGACATCTTTGATGTGAACTCCATGGAATGGATTCAGACTCTCCCACTCAAAAAGGTAATTTAACATTAAAATATGGCTTGGACCGCCTTGCAGCCCAGTGGTTAAGACTACGCACTTCCACTGCAGCATGGGTTCAATCCTTGGTCAGGGAACTAAGATCCCGCATGCCGTGTGGTGTGGCCAGAAAAAGAGAAGAAGCATATGGGCTAAGTGAACAAATGAGTATAAGTGAAACACTATATGACAATTTAGCTATTTTTCACTAATTTAGCATTTTCTGTCATATGTAATAGTATAAGTGGGAATTTGGGACTTTGCTAAGAGCAAAAAGAAAACTCAAGCTGGTTCATTTTATAGGTAGCTCAGCACCATACTATTTTTATTGCATTTAGTTTCACTATATAAAGTATGATTATTATGATAATGAACAACTATAATACATTCTGTAACTTAAAATGCCAGTGTTACTTTTCACTTTAAGGAACTCTGAAGGAGCATTTCATTTGTAATTTTACTGTTTTTCACATAACAGTATGCAGTTTTAATCCTGTGAGGACAAACTTCATGGGCTAGAAAAGTGATTAAAATTAGAACCAAAGCTCTGTTAATAAAGGTTTCACATATTCCTAATCAACTATATTTTCCTTTAACATTCCCCCATGATAACATAAATTTTTACCGCTATAGAATGTCTATTTTGCAAAAAGTGAAGAAGGATAGCTTGATATATGTAGCATGTGTCATTAGTTGAGGGACAGGATTTAGAGGGATAAGTAACAGAAACTAACCAAGATCTCATTTCAAAATCTGCCCCAATTTTAAACCTTAACAGTGGAAAAAGCTCTTGTAAATACTGCCACATTTTGTAAAACAACTAAATATGGTCCTTGATTTTATAAATTCGGACTGGTTACAATTAATTTTCCCTTTTATTTTTACCATGTGAATTTTGAAATATGTATAAAGGAAGCATAATAATAAACTGACCTCTTATGAAATAACTTAAGAGCCAAAATATTACCAAAATATCACTGAATCTACCTATGTATTTTTTCTCCTGAATGTTGTGTTCATCATTCCCTTGCTTTTCTTAAAATACAGAATTTTTATATATTTAAATGTTTCTAGGCAACATGTTGTTCGTTTTGCTTGTGTTTGAGGTAATAATAAAATGTTATGTATCATCTTTTGCCTTGCTTTCTTCATGTACTTACTGTGTTTCTAAGATTTATCCATATTACATTGTACTGTATTTTTCTTCATTGCTTTTCACTGCTATAAAATAGTCTCTTGGGTGAATAGATCACTGTATGTTCTTCTGATTAGCAGACATGTGAGTTATTTCCCAGCTTTTTGCTATTGTGAACATTTCAGCGTATGTCTTCAGGTGTGTGTGTGCAGGAGTTTCCTTTAAGTCATGTGCCAAGGAACGAAATAGATGGGACACAGAGAATGCACGTGTTCAGCTTTACAAGACAGTTTTTTCCAAAGTAACTGTACCAGTCGACACTGCTACCATGTGTTCATGACTTTGTAACAACCCATGCCATTGTCAGTATTCAAACTTTTGTGACTAATGTATTTGAGGTTATCCAGTGCTACCTCATGAAGTGTTCATTTGTATGTCCTCTGTTGGCTATGCTGTTGATAATCTTTCATGCTTCTTCATCGTTCATATTTCCTCTTCTGTGAAACGCCTGGTCATGTTTTTTATCCCTATTTCTGTTTAGTTGATCATTGTTTTTAATTGATTTATTGAAGTTATTCATATACTGTAGATACTGGGTTAGTGATAGGTGTGGTGAGTCTTTTTCCTGTTTGCGACTCATCTATTAATTTTCATGGTGTATTTTGTGAATGTTTATTATTATTGCTGAAAATTCATTGTTATAAATTTTAATGTAGTTAAATACATCATTCTTATTGTTTATGGTTTTTGGTTGGTTTTTTTTCCCCCCTTAAGAAACTGTTTCCTACCTCCAGGTCTTAAAGATAAGATCTTTATTTCCTTTCAAAAGTTTCGCCCTCTACCTTTATGTATAATCCATTTGGAATTGATTTTCTGTGTAATGTGTGAAGTAGGGATTCAGTTTCATTTGTTCCATGTAGATACCCATTGCTCCATCACCATTTATTGACAGACCTTCCTTTCCTCATAGATGTACAGTTTTATCTCTGTCCTGTGTGTGCATTTAGTTCAAATAAGATTCCTAAAGTATCTGTATTAATATCTTAGCATCATCATCTGCTTGCTAGTGGCTTTAAAAGTTAAATTTAGGGTTTAAATATATTTCTTTTTTTTTTTTGCCAAGAATACTGTTTCTTTAAAATTTTATCATTACAAATTAGATAATTTTATACCTTTCTAGTTAGAATTAATTTCTAATTTTTTGTTGATTTTCTGAGAAGGCTATATTTTGAAGAAGAAAGATAAAGGTCTTAAGAATGTGTGCTTTACAAGTATGTCAAAATTTTATGATTTAATTTTCAAACCTTGTTAAAATATTAATTTTATTTTTTATTATTTTAGGTTCGCCCCTTAAACAGTGAAGGATCATTAAATCTTTTAGGCTTGGAGACGATTAGATTGATATATTTCAAAAATAAAATGGCAGGTAAGAAAATACGCATTAATAGGAGAGCTTCATAGAAACATTCTCGCTAAGCTGACTGCCAAAAACAGAGCCACTTAACTGACTGCAGAGCCGCTTAAACTCAGGTGTACCTTACTCTAGGATCTATGCAGTTGACCACCATCATACCCTCAGTATCCTGGGATAAACTACTTGACAAAAAGTCATTCTGTTCAGGCTCACATAATTGTATAAGCAAAATATTTGTTTCTGACCTACCTTGTTATTTTTCTGTGGATTACTGAGGTTAATAGAAAAAGTATAACTGAATGTCTCTTCTGTACTTCTAATACTGTAGAACTTAACCAAAATTGGTAGCACTTAAATTGTGAAAACTCACCCAGAGTACTGATTCGGGACTGTTGGAGTACGTCTTCTGCCAGTGCATAGGGCTTAAAACTTTTGAAGTGCTGACGACAACGTGGGCAGCAGAAGAAGCAGGGACAAGAGGAAAGTCACTGGAGGGCCCAGAGTCAGGAGAGGGAATGGGCTCCTGAGTGCCCCAGGACAGGGCGAGGGCCGTGTCCAAAGTAGTGGAGTGAGTCCTAGCCAGGGGGCGACTGCACACATCTCATTAAATAAGCAAGTTGTGAACAGTTAAAATCTGATTTTTAACAGAGATTATTATAATTTTGCCTTCTATATAGTATTCTCATGTCTTAGCAACAAATTTCTCCATAACAGAGGTATCATAAATTTATGATCTTTTGTGGCAGAGCTAGTTAATGCAGATGTAATTAGTGGTACATTATGTACTGAAAAATAATAATTAAAATTGACTTAAATATAAGGAAAACATTGCCATTAAGAAAACACATTAAAATGTTTATACTTAGCTGTTATCTCTGGGTAGTTGGGATTAATTATATTCTTTATGCCTTTCTTTTTTTCCCCCACACTCTTCCAATAAATTTGTATTGTCTAACAACAACAACCAAAAAGCCATCAAAAGTTTGTTGTTTCTGTTTTGGTTGTTTGTTTTTAGTACTAACATACACACAAATGCTTAGCTTCAGATTTGGTGCTCTGGTACATCCTCTTGGCGCTGAAGGCTTCTTGGGATACAGACAGGTGACTGTAGGAGAAGTCCTATGCTAAGAGGATATTCAGTTTGACTTGAGAAAGGACATTCGAGTGTTAAAAATGAGTCCTGCTCAGTGATGGATTCACCATGAACCTGTGCTTTACGGCCCCTCCCTCCGAGACTCGATACTTAATTTTGTATCTGTTTCTTAGTCACTCACTCAGTCAGCTCCAACTCTTTGCTACCCCAGGGACTATAGCCCGCCAGGGTCCTCTGTCCATGGAATTCTCCAGGCAAGAATACTGGAGTGGATGACCATTTCCTTCTCCAGGGAATCTTCTCACCCCAGGGGCTGAACTTGAGTCTCCTTTGTCTCCAGCATTGGCAGGCGGGTTCTTTACCACTAGCGCCACCTGGGAAGCCCTCTGTTTCTTAGAAGAACTCTAAATATTTGTGTTAAGATTAAATCTACCCCGTTCTCACTGTGTGTAACCATGATAATCTTAAAATGTGTCCATTATCCAGTTTGTGTCTACAGAGCAAAACCTTTTCCATTTTGTCTCTTTTTATGCTTTCATCTTTCTACTCTAGGCCAGGAGTAAAAGTGGAGATTGGACAAGGAAGACTCGACAACATAGTAGTCTTTGTCCTTTGCAAAGGAAAGGAAATCCTCTTTCCTGGAGATTCTGTTTCTTTCTTGTCTTCTCCCTATTTTGTCTATTTCTCTTTCATCTCTCAAGAGCTCAGAGTGTTTTTGTAGCCTTCTGGCTGTCCAGAACCTCCCATTGCCACTGTTACTCACCAAGATCTGCTTTACCTTCATAATTCTCAAATTCTCATCTACTTTTTAAAAATTATCATTTTAATTTTTGGTATTAGGAAAGCAATCTAAGTTATTTATTTTGCTACAAGGAGATTGTTGCTCTTTTTACTGATCGTGTTACTTTGGCTTGGCTTACAGGCCCCCTTGGTTTCTTCCCACTTCCTTTTTCTCACTTTAGCTTTCTGGCTATTAAAAGCTTCTCTAAAGGTTGGCTTTTCTCTTTTTCCTTATCTTATTTAGAGAATGGTAGTCCTCATGTTGTATGGATACAGTTGTCTATTTTAGAGTATGTTCACCATATTCCAGCATCCATGGTTGAGAGTTTTGTTTACTTCTAGGTATTAAAATGGAAAGATATGGATATTAGATGACTAGGTGTATATGATTGTGTATCCCCCCAAGATCAGGAGAGTAGGAATAGGAATAAAATTCTTACCTTTAGTAAAGAAACTAGTATATAGGAAAACTAGTATATAAACTAGTATAAAGAAACTAGTGTATAGGAAACACAATTCCTTTCCTTTACTCCACATCTTATAAATTGGAACTTCAAAGAAAATGTTTTAGTATATGTAATGGGCTTCCGTGATGGCCCGGATGGTAAAGAATCCGCCTGCAATGAGAGAAACGTTTAATTGGTATCATTTCTGTGAATAATTCACAGTTTATGCCTGATTGCTGTGCAGGTTAACAATAAGAACTTTTTAACATCTTAAGCCATTGAAACGAATACTTGGAAGGAGGGAGAAGTTGGTATAGAGATATTGAGGATGGGGTAACCAAAGTGACGGGACACCAAGGCAGCTACATTTCCCTTTTTTTCTCCTAGTAAAATTGTACCATTTTATGTTTATAATCAAATAAAAGTGAAAATATACTTTGTAAGCTATGTTTGATTTCAGCGTATATTTGTTTACATATATTCTGTTGAAAATTATTACTTATTTACTGTGATTATCAGCACACAACTTTTAAAGTCAGAATTGCATATGCTTGTATTGATTGAGATTTGTACCATCTTGGGGATTAATGAATAAAATGCATTTTAGCACTTTAAAGAACATCATTGTTCTTTTCTGTCTTTTGTTTTTTTTTAACAGAAGGGGATGAACTGGTAGTTCCTGAAACATCGGATAATAGTCGGAAGCAGATGGTTAGAAATATTAACAATAAGAGGCGTTACTCTTTCAGAGTTCCAGAAGAGGAAAGAATGCAGCAGAGGAGGTTGGTGTTTCATTTGTGCTCGTCCAGAGACGCTCGCAGCGTCAGAAGGACTGTTTGCTGATGATGCTAGGTTTGATTTGGAAGGAAAATTTGATCTCTGAAAGCCTGTCATTCTCTGTGATTTTAAAAACTGCAATAATGAATGTATTTCTCAGTGTAATTTTGATAAATACCCTCCAAATTGTGAGTAGGTACTAGATTAAAGTACCATATTTTGATTCATTTCTCTACATATATGTAATAGTTGCAAGTTTTAGAATGTGGGCCTTTATAAAAAACATAGAACATATCTATGCAGATTAACTGTTTTCTTCATGAGGAGTAGCCTGGTAGTATGTCCAGTGACACACAAAAACATTTCTAATATATTAGCAACTATTTAAAAGGACATACATAAAATAGTCAGAATTATCTGTAGAGTAAGAACTTGTTTCATATTTAAATACTAACTCTGTTTTCCCACCAAAAAGCATAAGATCTTTTAAATTTAAAACAAAATCTTCTAAGTTAAAATTTTATTTCGTATATTCTATTATTTTAATTCTGTCCTTATTAACATGATTTCACAGTTTATTTGTATGAAAAAAATTGAATATACTTTTCTCTAAAATTATCTAGATTAGTCATGGGACAAAAGTATCTAAACAGATGTTTTTCCTTACAGGGAGATGTTACGAGATCCAGAAATGAGAAATAAATTAATTTCTAACCCAACTAATTTTAACCACATAGCACATATGGGTCCAGGAGATGGAATACAGATCCTAAAAGACCTGCCCATGGTAAGAGAAATAAAGACTGAATGTGACTATAGATGGGGTTAAGAATAAGGTGCGAGGGAGCAGATATATATATAAATATGAATGTGTGTGTGTATATACATATATGTGTGTGTTTAAATACTTATGAGTTGAAAGGGTATATTAGTGTAATGAGGAAATGTTTATCTCAGAATATCACGATTTATGTAAGATGCATGATGACATAACTGATGAAAAAGTGTTAAATTTAGTTACATATCAAAAAACAAGCATACCAATTCTTACTTAGTTGCATCTCCTATAAGCTTCTCCCATATCTACATTTACTATTTTGGAGAAATAAACCAGATATGGAGAGGCTCTATACCAAGATTCAGAACTTTGTTACCAAATCACTAAAATTTCACTAAGTTATAGCAATTCAACACAGATATTTGGCCCACCTCCTATTGAAACCATATTAGCTTGTTCATTAATGTTCACACCTCTCATCTGATCATGAAATTAAATCTTTTTCATTTGCCTAGTTACAAACATGTTACCTAGTCAGTCTTATATTAAAAAAGTACAAATTGGAAAAATTTTTTTTTTTAACAACATGAAGATTGGATTCTTGGACCTAATATATTGAGATTAAGAATATTAATCTTAATCTGGAATTAGCTAATTAGCTGAACTTTGTTTATACTTAACATTACAGTATTATGGTATTCTCAAACTATGTGTGTTAGTCACTCAGTCATATCCGACTCTTTGTAACCCCATCGACTGTAGCCCATCTATGGAATTCTTCAGGCACGAATACTGGAGTAGGTTGCCATTTCCTTTTGAAACTTTAACGTGACTCTTTTGATCATCTAGATTTTGCACAGAATTTTAGGCATAATTTATATATTGTGGCAGTCTGGGAGATGATTTGTGAATCTTAACCCAAAGCTCTTTCTAAGAAAGTCTGTGTTAAATACCCACATTACTAACTCTACTGTGATAGAAGATAAAAACATCTATCACTGACAGAAGAAATAACAGATAACACAATTTGTACAATGAAGTTTTTTTTTTATTAAACTCTTAAGGGTAGTCTTGCATGCATTTCAAGGAAGGAACCAAAAAAAGTCTGCATTAATTTGAATCTGAGTCCCACATTATAAATATCTCAATTAAGCAGTTGGTTCTGTTTATGAATGAATATGACATTCCTGCTGTCATTTTTTTTTACCAATTATCAAGACATTATGTGATTACAGTACTATTCCTTCCTTTCAAATTATTCACAATAGTCGTTTATCCTTTTGAAATGGGGATTTTTATTAGCTGTGCTGGGTAAATGTAAAGTATGCAAAAAGATTACAGCCAATCTTGATATAGTAATTAAAACAAAGTAAGAAATTTAAGGCTGAACGTAAATATTAAGCCGAAAACTTTGAGTATAAATAAAGGTCGCAAACTGTTTTACTTATCTATCATATTTATTACACTGTTTTTTTTTTCAGTTTTTGCCTGGGAATCAGATTTCAGAATTTTCTCTATTCCTTTCCCATTCTGAACATTTGTTTAAGTCCCCAGTCTGAAATCCCTCAATCTGGGTTTCCTTTGTTCTCAGAAGTAAATGTAACGGAACCATACAGTTCAAAGCCTCTTGTCTTTTTTTTTACGGAAGCTACAGTGTCACATACAAAGTACCTTAGGAGAGAGAAATTTTTAATTATGATGAACAGTTGAAATGTGAATATATGTATAGCTTATATTTGATAGAACAAGTGTTATATACTATCTTAATGAAACTTTGAAATTTAAATAATAAATAGTTTTTAACACTTGCTACATAGTTAGCATTTTGGAGGGATATGTGCATGCATGTTAAGTCACTTCAGTCGTGTTTGACTCTTTGCAACCCTGTGGGTTGTAGCCTGCCAGGAGGAATACAAATTTCAAATACATCCATATGTTACAAAGCAACATATCAACAAACACAAAATTATTTCAGTAGTGAACAAAGGTTTAAGGGGTATTATCCTTTCAAAATTAAGCTTTCTTTCACACTTGCTTCATATTTGTGCACAAAAAAGAATATAGTTTTCCTCTCATTATATTCCAACAACATAGCAAAAAGAATTACGGAAAATTTTTCTGTAAATTCTATTCTATCCCACAGTTTGTTCCTTAAGGTGAAATAGTTTCAGGATTTAATAAAATAAATGACCAGGTGAAATGCTTGACCAGGTGAAAAATTAGTTTGCTAATGTTTCAGAATTCTTTCAGACCTTCGTACACAATAAGATTTGGTCTTTCTACACCCTGAATATGTACACAGAAGCAAAATGTCAAATTTCAAACATAGTAATAATTTTTGTATCACAGTATCCCTCCTTTTCCTCCCTTTACCTTCCCATCACTTAAAGTAAAGGAAATCTCTATTTTTGTTGTTGCTGTTCAAAATAAGATCCAGTCTTAATTACTGTGCAAAATAAGTTCAGGTAGCATTTCCCAAAGATTCATCCCTGATCTCACTCCATGACACATGGCCTTCTCTGCTGGTTACTTATTCCCATTAGACCTGTTGATTTTCAGTATTTGGGTCACTGATATCTTGTTAACCATTAGACTGCCTCGCTGGTTCTTTTGTCATTAACAAAAGTGGTTTTTAGCCCTAGCATTGCAATTCCTTTTTTAATGTTCATTTCATGTTTTCTTATCATATAAACACTTTTGAATTTCCAGGACAAGAAATTGGTGTAAATTTTTGAAACCTGTTCACCTGTACATGGAGTATTTATTGTAGCAAAAATGTTATGTGTCTGAACTCTTGTTTTTCACAGTCTCACTTTATTTTCACCTGACTTTCTTCCTTTTACCAGCTAAGAACATAAAAGCTGGGACTTTTCACAAGCATCCATTTAATCACTTAACAAATATCTTTTGATATACTGTCTTACCAGAACTGTGCTTATCTTGGAGTAAACATTGGTGAACAACACAATAATATGCATGTCTGAAAAGAAAATAATATGCATGTCTGTATCTGTGTGTGTGTATATATATGTATACATGTACTGAAAACCTTGTGATATTTTAATCTCAGATTTTAGTATGTTCCTTCCACTGTAGTTTTCTATATTTAATGAACTATTCCCCCCCAAAAAAAAGATGAATTAAATTCATCTAATGTTAACATATATAAGAAGCACTTTCAAATACCAAAGTTAGGTTGTCATTTGTGCAAAGAACATGTACCCCAGACATTTTTATGTTTAACTTAGTCAAATCAGTATTGCCTTCCTGTGGAATGCTTATAAGCTTAGAAAGTTTATTGAATGTCTTTGGAAGATTATTCTGTTTCCTTTGTACCAAAATGATACTGAAACAGTGGTTTGCCTCACGAGTGTGGAAAAGATAGTAAGGGTAGGGAGTCATTTTTTATTTTGTCTCCTATATCAGGGTGAATCTTTCATGTGTGGCTTAGTGAACCATGAGAATATAAGCAATTAATATAAAATAGCATGTGTGTCTTACAAGTATATACTGTAGTAGTTTCCTGGAATCCCTTTTGTCATCTACCTTTTTTCATAAGTGGATACTGGTAATAAAGAATAGATTTGTCTCAAGCTGAATTAAAAAATAATATTTTACCTCTAAAAGATTTTTTTTTTTGGACATAAAACTTCTCCTAGTCTTTCACCTGTTCCTAAAATTGTTAATGACATTTCTAGATCAATGATCTTTTAGACTTTTAAGAAGTAATTTTACTTCTTAAAGTCATAGTTAGATGCCCATGAATAGTTTTTTTCTTTTGGAAAAGAGCTTAGCAAGTATTGATTTAACACACATCTCTAAATTTTAAGCTTCCCTAATTTATCAGATTTCTTTTAACAAAGCAACCTCATCTCAACTCATGAGAATATCAGTCAGCATCTCTCTGGGAAGTCATTCAATCTGTCTTAATGAGGTGATCTTAGGATGTTTTCTTGAAACATAGTTCGTAAGAACTGAACTTTGAAAATTCCCATAAGAGAAGGTGACTGGGTGCTAAGTGATGTCTCCATATATCCACAAATTATATTACATGAAAAACTAGAGTCCTTGTTTTCAAAAACTTTGTTCTGTGTCTTTCAGTTCAGTTCAGTTCAGTTCAGTCACTCAGTTGTGTCCGACTCTTTGCAACCCCATGAATCGCAGCACGCCAGGCCTCCCTGTCCATCACCAACTCCCGGAGTTCACTCAGACTCACGTCCATTGAGTCAGTGATGCCATCCAGCCAGCTCATCCTCGGTCGTCCCCTTCTCCTCCTGCCCCCAATCCCTCCCACCATCAGAGTCTTTTCCAATGAGTCAACTCTTCGTATGAGGTGGCCAAAGTACTGGAGTTTCAGCTTCAGCATCATTCCCTCCAAAGAAATCTCAGGACTGATCTCCTTTAGGATGGACTGGTTGGATCTCCTTGCAGTCCAAGGGACTCTCAAGAGTCTTCTCCAACACCACAGTTCAAAAGCATCAATTCTTTGGCGCTCAGCCTTCCTCACAGTCCAACTCTCACGTCCATACATGACTACTGGAAAAACCATAGCCTTGACTAGACAGACCTTAGTCTATGTCTTTAGTGTTACATTATTTCATTTTTTAAAAATTACACTTGAACATTGAAGAAAAGGTTGTTCTCTTGTTAAAAAACAAACATGTACTATAGGTGTCTAAGTGGAGATAAGCTTGGGCTACTTATAGGTAAACCGATAATTAGTACATTCCATTCACTCAGTTACTCGCTCAGTCGTGTCCGACTCTTTGCGACCCCATGGACTGTATAGCCCACCAGGCTCCTCCGTCCGTGAGATTTTCCAAGCAAGAATACTGGAGTGGGTTGTCATTTCCTTCTCCAGGGGATCTTCCCGATCCAGGAATTGAGCCCAGGTCTCCTACATTGCAGGCAGGAACCACCGGGCATACAGTATATTCTAGAGTTACTCATTATAGGAAGATAAGATCAGTAAAAGCAAACACATGTCAAGTCTATAAATACAATAAATGATTTCAGTTTCTCAAGGAACACTTTCATAACGCTTCTGGTGAGAGGCTGGTTGTATTAATAGGTTCACTTGTTCTTTAATTATTTCTTGCTTTTTCTATCCTTAATGTTTTTGTTTAGATTTTTTGCCATGTTTTGATTATATCACAATCAAAGGAGAACACTGAACTAAATTTCAAAAATCTACTTGTATTTCTGAAAGTCCAGTTTTTACTCATCTTGATGACAGCAATAAAAGAGAATAATCTTACAAGGCGAATGACTTTTTGCAAATCAACTCTTCAAGTAACTGGCAAGAAGATTACAAAATTTAACTTTCTAACGCCTAAAAGTATTTCGTGATGGATTCAGTTATTGATGCTTCATGGTTTTCTATCTGCATGTTGTCTGAAATGTCACATGTATCTGGTGAATCCATTTTCATTACCTCATTACCTTTTTTCTTTCTGTTGTTTTGATAGCCGGGTCTCCCTTATCCATCCCCTCATCATCACTCCGGTCTGATCTCCTCTCCGATCAACTTTGAGCACATCTATCACATGACTGTTAATTCTGCTGAAAAATTTCTCTCTCCTGATTCCATAAACCCTGAATATTCCCCGTCTCTGCGCTCTGTCCCCGGTACACCGAGCTTTATGACTCTGAGGGTATGAAAGCTGAGTTAGGTGTTAACTTGTACTAACCACGTGCGGATCTCTGCCTGGCTTCAATAAGTAACACTGCCACGGGGGTGCATTCTGTGTACGTTTTCCTTTGGCCTGTTTCTCTGCTGCCAGACTTCCATCCTTCCTCTTCCTCCTCTTCTCGCTTCAAGTTCTACTTTGTTTCTTCTTTTGAGGGAAAAGATAAGGACTAGGGAAGATTTCAGTTTTATTTCTAAAACAGTTTTGGAGGTTTTTCTATGTTTAATATAAGATAATCCCATCATGATATATTTCATTACAGATACCGTAAGAAATAGCCCCCGAGTAAGTCTTTATTCTGTTAAAACAAACAAAAAACAGGTCCTAGAATTTCTGAATTCTTTATAGCTCGTTAGCTCATTAACCAGTGCAGTTCAGAGAAATTTTTAATATTTAATGAAGTCTGTAGTAGGCCTGTCTAGAGGCCTTTTATCCACAATAAACCCCCTTCCAAAGAGGTCACAGTTCTTAAAAATATAAAGTATAATAGTATCAGTGAATAACAGGAAAAATTGCCAAAAGGAGGTAGTCTTATTAATATTTGAGTTGCTGATGCACTTTTAATGCTAGTCAGGATCCAAAATAAGAGAAGTAAATTAACACGACAGAAAAGCGGAGTGTGCTGCCTTCTGGGGGACCGTGGCCTGGGTCCATGCAGCCTCACATCCTTGTAACCAGCAGCTCTGCAGTGGGACAGAGAGCTGGCAGCGATTCAAGCTGAATATCCTTATTTCCATCAAGAAATATGTACTTCAAGGGGGCATTTTCTCAAGTTTGTCTTGCAGATAATATTTATTACATCATGCAAACCCATTTCCTGTGACTTAGAAAAAAAATAGCATCCATTCTTTGTTTGTATATTTAGTCATTTTCCAATCAGAAAACTATGTGTAGGGGGAGTTTATTTTTCTGTTTTTGCTTGTATTATAGAATTATCCTAAAGTATGTTTTAAATGCCATTGTCACTGACATTAAACTGTAATGTTATTTATTTGATGACATAAGATTACGTATGATAAACTAAGCCTTAGTTTGTTTGCTTGGTAACAGATTACAGTGAGTGGATTCTAGAGGAGCTTGTATAAACTAATCAGTCAAGAATTTTTGATATAAAAGATGGTGGAAATGTTATTCAAGTTAGTCATCTATAAAGAGAAATGCTGCTATTAGTGGACATTTTATCCTAATCTTAAGCATATTTGTGAGAGGACCATCAGATTAAGTTTCATTTTGCTTTATAATGAAGTTGAACTTCAGCTGGATGAATGATAAAACTGTTGGATTTGTGTGTTTTTTAAATTTTTCCAGAGCACATCTTCTGTGTGTCATTCTTTATCACTTCAATATTCAGTGTTACCTAAACCACTGGTATTGTTATAGGCCTTCATTTTGCCATTTTTTCTAGAGTAGGTTTGTTTTATAGAACAGGACAACAGCAAGGTACCTTAAGGTTCATAGCAAAACCAATAAAAGTGGAAAGGTTTCAGCTGATACCCCTGTCTCTCTTGAGCTTTCCTCTGCGGCATCGTGCGCACGCATGTCACTGGGGCCTCACAGTGGCTCCCGTGAGTGGATGTTGAAATGCTAGCACTGAGTGTTTCCATTTTAAACTTTGTATTTTGTTAGAGAGAAAAAAAAAAAAAAGGTAAAACATTTGCTTTAAACAAATAACGCAATAAGAATTACATGGACTTTGCAAATTTTATATATGAACCAAAATGGCTTTGGTGGTATTTGAAGGCAGCCAGCCTGCCAACTTTCAATGTGTGTGATTCTTTAAACTGTATGAGTTGGAGTTTTTCGAGAGGTATATTAGCGCATGTTTTCCTGATTGCTGGGGCCCTGCATTAATTGTGTTGTCGTAACCTTCTCTCAGGCACCAGCCAGCCCCGACACCCCTTCTGGTCTGAAAAGTTTGGGGCCATGGAGGAGCCGTTCAGAAGGCTGGACCCACACCCCACCTGTCTAGGTGTCTGTACCTTTCAAAGCATTCCGTGGCTCCTACATTGGGCCCCAGAATCATTCAGTATTAGATGGAGAGCTTTTCCCCCAGCGTTGCCGAGGTAAGCCGCCTCCCCCAGGCGGCGATGGTCGCAGGCGCCATAGTTAGGACTCGCTGCTTTGTCTGTGAGCGGGGAGGCTGCCTGGCGGCCAGAACGGGAACGTGCAAGTGGCCCTTTTGGTATCAGAATAGTAGGAGTGCGTGAGAAGAGCATGCTTTTAGGCGACTCTCTCCTCAACAGGCCCAGTCAGCTTTTGAATTTCCCTAAGGAAATAAAAATGTCAGACATAGTAAAAGCTTTGCTTCTGTTATCTGCAGATGTCCATGTAATTCTACGTTTCACTGTCACTTCTAACCATATAACTTTCACTTACTGTTCTCACGACAACAACAAATTCTTATTTACTGAGAAGTATTTCGGTGAGTACAAGAATAAGCACTTGCGTTTGACTGGCCTGGGGTCTATTCCTGTTAGGGCTTTAGCGCCTTTGTGGGTGGGAGGGATTATAGAATCTGTTTCGTGTTCTGTATCACTATAGTCTAAACAACTTTATTTCTTGAGATTAGGGTGAAAAATAGGCCTCTCTGTCAAAAATCAGTTTCTCTCTGGATGAAGAATTTTTCTTTCTCTTTTGATCTTAGAACCCTCGGCCTCAGGAAAGTCGGACAGCATTCAGTGGCTCGGTCAGTATTCCGTCTATCACCAAATCCCGCCCTGAACCCGGTCGCTCCATGAGCGCCAGCAGTGGCCTGTCAGCAAGTAAGTAGCCTGGGCTGCAGGAGACACATGCTTAGCAAAGCAGCAGCCATGCGCTCAGGCATCACCAGCTGCCAGTGTCTCAGAGCCGGCTGGGCAGCGCCTTGCAGGCGCAAGTGCAGCTGTTACGAAAGTCGTCACGGGGTCCCTCTAGAGGTCGCAGTCCATCTGGGAGACAGACAGGTAATACTACAAACCGTGATGAGAAGTGCCCAACCTCCCAAATCACCATCTAGAACTTTTGGGAAGAGACCCTGCCTAGGACCACAGTTTTCAGACTGTCCCCTTTGCTGTTCAGTCAAAATAGCCCATCTCAGTTTCTTAAGATTAGGGTGGTTTGAGTGTAATTTTTCTCTGAAAGGAATTTTTCCAGACTTGAAAAAGTGTAAATCACAGAGGTGAGGTTCTATAAATGATCACTAGGATGGAGGAAAGGACCCCAGGAAGAACATACTAAGCACTAGGCAGCCCCATCAGACTCCGTCTTTCTGACATTTTATTCTCTGTGTATTGAGAGCTCAGTTCCCACAAGACCCCATAAGGTAGAATTCATTTTCTTATTTACAAATGAAGAAAACTGAAACTCCGACAAGATAACTTGCTTAAGATCACACAGGTTAGTAAGCAGAGCAGCAGAACTCTATGGTGGTTTGGGTATTTTATTCAGAAGGACAGAATTTTTAAAACAGTAACTTCACATTACAGCTTTTGTTAAATTGAGGACTATACTAGGCATGGAATTGGAAGAGAAATCTTAAAAAAATGATTTATGCCTTCAATTAGGTTATAATCTAAGACAGAGAAGATCGGCAACAAAAAAGTAAAGAGTACCTATCCAAAGAAACACATCAACAAATGAAAATCAGCACATGTATAGTGACAGACACCTCTAGAAATAGGATGGAGTGTTGGGAGGGAGCAGATCTCTTAGGGAGTAAGGCTGAGTCTGTGGTTCTCAACCTGAGATGCATTCTAGAATCATCAGAAGGGCTTTTAAAAGTTCAGTTGGGAATTCTGCTTTTGTTGGTCTGGGATGGGGCCCAGGTACTGGTATTTTTAAAGCTCCATAGTATAATATGCAGCATACACTCAGCACTGGTAACTTCTGCAGTAAGTAGATTATGGTGACTCATTTGAGGGGCTCAGGAAAGAAACTGAAAGGAAGCTGTCAGATCGCCAAGGACAGGGTTTCAGCAGGCAGGCTCCTGTTCAGTCTATGAAGACATCTGAATGTGGGTGATCATTAAGTACATATCCTTTGACCAGTCACCTCTTGACATTTCATTGAATTCTGAATGTAACATAACTCAATTTTAGGGATTTGTTAAACCAGCAGAAACTCGAAACCATCAATACCTTTTAGTTGTGCTAAAGCCTCAACACAATCTCATTCTTTCTTGAATGGCAATCTTAATATTGAAGCTCAACAGAATTAAAATATGTTTAGGTTAAAAACGAAAAAATAGTAGGGAGTGCTAAGAGTTGAACATATATAGGTGCTAACAGTACCCCAATATTTCCGAGAATTTTCTGGTCATCCCCTTTCCTCCTCTGGGTGGTTGCCAGTCCTCCTTTGATGTGTCCCAACTCTAAAGCAGAGAGTGAGTTTAAAGAAACACACCGTGTGTCTTTAATCTGTGGCGTTTTGCCCTGTGGAATGAAAATGCTTCTGTTACGTTCCTCTGTGTCTTTAATGAAAACTCTCTAGAAGCTAAGTGACAGTTCTGCACCATCAGGCGGTGTGGTCTTCATTCTTCTGAGCTCTGTTCTCCTCGGCTTCACGTTCAGCATGTGTGCTTTGAACATCTGCTCCTTGCCCCGTTCTTGTCAGGGGCCTCCAGAGGCAAGGACCATCCAGTCAAAGAATGGCAGGCGCATAATTCCAACCTAATGTCCAGGTGCTATGAAAGACGTGATGAGAAGTACTGTAAGAGCCCCAGGGAGCAGGAAAGACTCACTGAGACAGTAGCACGTGGGTGGAGACTTGAGGCACTGATTCTGCGGAATCGCCTAGCAAGCAGGGCGGCCCGGGCACAGCCAGTGAGAGCAGAGCCTGGAGGCCTGGCAAGTGCTGCCCACTCATCCAGCAGCCCCGGTGGCTGGGCTCCAGGGTGGGCTTCAGTGTAGCCGGACTCACGGTCCATCAGTTTGCCTTAAGCAGGAAGGAGGGCTCCCCACCTCAGCTGTCTGTGTGCTGTCTAGAGGGTCGTCCCCTTCTACATGTGTGAAGTTTTACCTGACCCATGTGCCGTAGGGTCATCTGCACAGAATGGCAGTGCGTTAAAGAGAGAATTCTCTGGAGGCAGCTACAGTGCAAAGCGGCAGCCCATGCCCTCCCCATCGGAGGGCTCGCTGTCCTCGGGAGGCATGGACCAGGGAAGCGACGCCCCAGCACGGGACTATGACGGAGAGGTGAGTGCCTGTGGGGAGCAGTTCCGCCTGGGGACGGGTTCTGGAGAGGTCCTGAACCAGACAGGTGAATGTGTTTCTTGAAGCTGTTCTGCTGCCTGGACTGCAGCAGGGATCAGCCACACGCTCCAGCAGGGGCGGCAGAGCCAGTCACTTGGGTTGCAAGCTGCAGTTATCCTGAAGGTGTTCAGACTTCTAGCTTTCGTATGAAAATAGCCTACATTCCCAAAGACCTGCAGAAAGGACTAGAATTTGTTATACTCTGTGCCTCTTACTCAGCTCAGAAAAGGTGCTTTCTACCCACAGTAAAGAAGTTATGCATGCATGCTAAGTCACTTCAGCCGTGTCCAGCTCTCTGTGATCCTATAGACCATACCCTGCCAGGGTCCTCTGTCCATGAGATTCTCCAGGGAAGAATACTGGAGGGGGTTGCCGTGCCCTCCTCCAGGGGATCTTCCCCAGGGAGGAGGAGCAAACCCAAGTCTCTTATGTCTCCTGCATTGGCAAACGGGTTGTAGAAAAGTCACGTCCAGTCATTGGCCAGGGTGGCTGGAGAGGACCCACGGTGGCCTGAGCCCCTCCTGACCCTCTGCTGCTCCCTGATGTCTTCCTCTGGCCTCCCAGGACTCTGATTCTCCGCGGCATTCCACGGCTTCCAACAGTTCCAATCTGAGCAGTCCTCCCAGCCCGGTGTCGCCCCGGAAGACCAAGAGCCTATCTCTGGAGAGCACGGACCGCGGGAGCTGGGACCCGTGAGCGGGAGCTGGGACCATGAGCAGCCTCCGCGCTCAGACGCTCTGGGCTCCCCTCCACTGCCCCCTCCTCTCACTGTCATCTCTTCCCCAACCTCTGCCTGAAAACGCCAGGGCCAACTGCAGTAGCAAGGCGGGGGTTCAGGAATTCTGCCTCTAGGACTTTCATCCCTGCCCTCCTCGACTTAACAGCAACAACCATAAAGGCAGACTTTCATTGAGCAGCTTAGATGAATACTGATTTCATTTCATACACTTAGCATTGCTTTCCAGACTATTTCACCCTTCCCCTAAAAGGTAGCTTAAGTAGACAGATTCCACACATGTAAGCGATAAGAATAAGATTAAGCAGACCTTGTTTTCACAGTAGAGTCTCATGTAGCCCTGAGACAGCACGTGGGGCTCGCCAGTGGGTCCCGGGCGCGCGCCAAGCCCCTTCAGCACCACAGTGAATGTCGACCTGATCGTTGCCAGTAAATCCCTTATCACTAAAACGATGCATATTTTACTACAAAACAGAGTTTAAATAAATACACAAATGTAGAGGTTAAGTACTGAATGTATATAGTAAAAAGAAGCATCTTGTATTCAACAAAAACTGGATGCATATATGAGAGATCATTTAATTTAAAGAACTGTGTTGTTTCCTGTCTGTTTTCCACCTAAAAAATGAAAGGGTAGAAAGGCCTGGCACTGATGTGTGAAGAGGGAGGTTGGGAGGAGCAAGCATCCCCTTACCGCCAGCTCTCCCACTGGGCAGGGGAACCTGCGTCTCTCACGCTGGACGCAGGCACCTGTGAGCTTTAGGAGATGCTCCAAGGCTTTGGTTTCATCGGTTTGGAGTGTAAATTGGGAACCAGACTTGTAACATTTAAAGCCTCTTCAGCAGCATCATTAAAAGGCAGATTTACTTCTATCCAAAAGACATTTCTATTTCTAGCAGTAGAATTTGAACCGCACTTCTCATCTGTTATTATATTTTGGTATCTTCTGCAGATGAATGTAGAAACGCAGTTTTGTCACCTTCTGGATCCCTTCCATCTGAAAGGATACAAGGAATGGCGTAGTTTCTGAAGGGCCATAAAAAGATTCAGCAGAGTGCTTTTTTCCCTTGGCTGATCTCCTCCCCACCTTGCAGTGAGGCCTATGTCCCCAGCTGAGCCAGCTTCTCTTCAGAGAGGGATCTGTTTTGAGGGGGGGAGGGGGGTGTCAGCATCCTCAGATAAGCCTGGGAAAGGGGTTTAATTACCAAATAATGTAAAACCTCAAATGCAAGGACTTGAACAGCCTTAACCAAATACTCTTTCCCACACGGAGCAGGAAGCAGACAGCTCATCCCTGCCGCACACAGGAAGTCAACCCAGCGTGGCCTTCCTGAGCGGGTAAGCTTTGCCTCCCTCCTAGCTATATTGTGTTAGTCCCGTTTCCATTTGGATTCCTGCTATTTTAATTGCCATAAGGAAAGAGATGCAGAACCAGGAATTTATTTCTCCAGAGTCATTTCACCAGTTAAGCACATGAGTAGAGAAAGATAGAAATAAAAATATCTGACGGTCATACAGAGAATCTGCCTCTCTCTTACTTTTTATCTAAATTTCCCTGAGAAGTACCAACAGATTTTCTGCTGTCTTCTTAAAATTCAGCTGAAATGGAAGAGCATTCCTGCCATTACTTGTCCGCATCTTGGTGTGTGAGCACTGACGTCTTACCCACCCAGCACCACCTCCACACCGACACCCACACCCACACACACACACACACACACACACCCACCGCAGCCATTCCACTTCCCACCGCAGGCCACAGGGAACTGGACTATTCCCAGAAGATGCCACTCTCAGGAGGAAGTCACTGAGGTTCAGGGAGGGAAGAAAGGGTCCTGTGTGGGCATTATATTGTGAAATACTACAGTAGAGAATTTTAAAATAATAACAGGTTTGGCATTTAAACATCCTGAACTTGGCGCTTGCTCAGATTTATCTTTAACTTGGGATGGGCATAAATGACTGCACAATTCTAACTTTCTAAATCCTTTGCTTTTGGAAGAGAAGTGTTATGTGGAAGTACTTTTGTGCATTTAGATTTCAAGAGTCAGACGTTGAGTCTGGTTACTGCCATGACTCCAGTCACTCCTTACGTTTGGCACTTCCCAGGAGGAGAGGGAACCTGCCAGCCGACTGCTGAGCGTCTGTGGCCCAGTCCCCTTCAGACCCTCCCACCCTCTTCTTTGCTTTCCCCTCACCTCTTCCTGCCCCCCTTTTCTCCTCTGAGCAGAGGCAGATCCGGCTGAGATTCACTGGACTCCACACTAAGCCATTAGTTTATAGCTTTGACAACTAAGTTTCTGTTGCCTATAGGTGCTTATTTCTTTCAGATGCTTTTAGGATCAAAATAATAACCATATCTGAAGTATAGTGAGTCATACCCTGTAGCCCCCGAACAGGGCAGATAAGGGCTTGTCCTGGCTTTCGGACTCACGGGGAGGTGTAATACTGACCCAGTAGATTATACTCCAGTAATCTGAAACGGTCTTAGCAGTAGCAAGAGAGCAGTCCCAAATGTGATTCGAGTCCAATAGGAGGAGCCTTGGGGAAGAAACACTGCCAAGGGTGGTAATCTGGGGGTTATTTTCCCAAGATAGTGATCATTCAACTGGGTTTATCCCCATTCTCCAATATGAAGCAGTTACCTTCTGAAGGTTCTTGAAAAGAATGATTTGGGAAGATGGGGAATGGATTCTAGAGAAACAAAAAGCATAATGATCGCTGAAATGGATCAGTAACAAAGATTACGGAACAGATGTGATGCTGCTGTCTGCATTCGTCCTTTGTTTTCAAGCAGGACATTCAAAGAAACGTGGAAGCAGGAGCTTATTTCTCAGTAGAAAGGAAAAATAAGAGGCATTTCTGGCATAGTCGAGATGTGTTGATATTTGGTGCTATCTATATTCAGCCAATTTGTTGTCTACTCTTGAATTCTACTTTAATCTTGCTATGTGCTTTGGGTGTATAAAATTACATATATACATACACACACACACACACACACACACACACACACACACACATATATCTTTTTGCCAAAAACAGAAGCCTTCCTCCTTGTCAAATAATTGCTAAAGCACCTTTTTTAGTTATGTGTGTGCACACACACCTACACTTAGTGATTTAATCTTCTTTCTGAGGGAGCATAGTTTTAAGGCTGTGAAACACAACTAAAAAGGGCCCATCTATTTAATTTTCCAAGAAGAGCTTGTACCCAAGCTTCAGGGAAGAATCTGAAATCCCTGTTTTGTTTACAGCAGCATTCTGTCATTCCCCAGCTGGTTCTCAGCCTCCCTCTGCCTTCCGTGTGGTTAGAGTCACGTCATTTTGTTTCTCAGTGGCCACATCTACTTCTGTGAAAGACCAGTTGCATTTCTATGGACTCTCAGGTATCGTTAAAGAAAAGCCAGAGTAGAGGTGGGCAGACATCCCTGACCCCCCAGGCAGAACAGGGCTGTTTACTGGCCTTTGTCCCCAAGCTCTGTGGTCTCCCAGCTCAGCGGAGCTCTGTCAAGCTCAGCATCCACTCTCTGGACAGAGGAGCATTCTCAGCAGCGGCCTGGCTTCACCACTGCCCCAGTCTGCTGGGCACAGTTGGGAAATGACCAGGCCCCCCGCTCCCCTCCTCTCGCTGGCCCAGCCCCTGCATTCATTAGATAAGCCACACGGCATTTCATTGGGCCCATCTTAAAAACCTCTTTCCCTGTTATGACTTCACTATGACAAGTCCAGCGTCCTCTGCAGAGCCCTGCTCCAAAGGGGCCCTCGCTTCAGCTGGAGCTCTGCCTCGAGTCTCAGCGCTGGTTGGCAGGCCAGGCGCTCCTCTCCCTTCGCAGGGATGACCATTACACACACAAACCATTTCATTTATGGGGGGAAATTGATGAAAACAAATCAGCCTTGAAATTTCATGAAAACAAAATGACCTGCCTTTTTATTTGATAGTGTAATATCATTTATTTTATAAATTTTTTAGGGTTCTCATTGTAATATTATTGTACAGTTTTGCATGGCCTGGGTGTAATCATTTTTTTGTTTAGAATATAATGCTGACAAATAAGTGTGTATGGAAGGGGAAAAGATAACTGCTTTGGCCTCTGATCACTCTTTATTTTGTTTGGTTTTACCCCCTCAGTGTCTTAGGGAACTTTATAAGGAGATTCTCTGCTACCAAACAATGGTGTGGATTCTTTTGCACAGAAATATTTAAGGTGGGACAGTCAAAAATGTAACAAGACTCCTCGCCGATATTTTATGTTGGTATCACTTAATATTAACCAGACTCTGATGTATTGCAATAAAACAGAGAACTGTTAGAACTGAGTATTTTGTCTTTTTTTAAGAAGTCTGAGGAATGGCAAAAAGGTGACTGACTCTTTTCATCTCTGAACCCCGATTTCTGCCTGTCTCCCCCCTCAGCCAGCTTCCTCGTGACACTGGAAGGATGGGGAGTTAATCTGGGCCTCTTCTTAGTTCCTCCCATAGCTCAGGTGAGAACAGTGTTTGACCCTCTCTCCGCTCTCTGGTCCGAACTCCCCTGGTGCCCAGTCTGCAAGGCCAGGCTCTGCCAGCACATCTGTGGGCTGTCCTGCTGTGTGTGCTTGCCACAGGGAGCCTACCACACGAGGCCCGCCCCACTCCCAGCCTGGCTTCCCGACCCGTGCCACCACCGACTGAACGTGGCGACTGCTTGCTCCTCCATCTTCTACCTGCAGAGAAGCAGCAGACATGGCCCACAACTTGTGCTTGAGCTAGAATGTCACAGCTGAGGACGCTCAGGAAGGCCTGGGTGGTCTTAACAAAGGAGATCTTAAATTGGCTGCAGCTGAATATTCTGAGACCCCCACCCTGTTCCATTTCACATGTAATGGACTTTTCTGTTAGCTGTTGGTTCACTGTTTGAAACCATGCTCTAGAGGCAGGAGCTGTGCAGAGGTTGGCAAACATCTATAAAGGACCAGTGAAGAAATACTCTCGGCTTTGCAAGATTTGCCTCCTGCTCCGACTCAACTCTGCCATCTTTCTCTGATGATGAATATGGGCTAAGCCTTCTGGGTTCAGGTACAGAGAGCCTCATGGTGGGAACAGGGCCAAACTGCAGAAGCATCTGGAGGCAGGAAAGGGTGTGACGTTGACCTCGGGCTCATCACCATCAGCTCAGAAGCCTTTGCAAGTGAAAGAATTAATGCCAGAATGCTAGGGTTTTGTTTTTTTTTTTAATTGAAACAAGTACAGACAATTTACAAGATTTGTACGAATATTAACACAGCCTGAGATGACCCCTTGGGTCCAAGCAGGTGATATGTGCACATCAAGACCAGGGGCCTGGGGCGGGAGGGAGGACCCCCGCACACCTCTCTTGGAGCCCAGGGACAGCGCGTGTGGCCCTCTCTCCTTCTGTGGCTCCTGTCCTCCTTGTAGGAGGCGGCAGTTCTCTGGAAACCTCCGCTCTCAAGAAAGCCTCTAGCAACCAGCCAGAGAGCAGGTGTGGGTGGGCCTGGCTTGGCAAAGTGGTACTTGTTGGCACTGCTCAGGTCAGCACTTCTAGATCCAGGCCACAGAGGAAAAGGCAGAAAATACAAATCTCATTCTAGAAACACACACACACACACAAACCTGATATTACACACTCAATAAAATCCAAAAAGGCTTTTCTGGTTTTGGTGTTTTGTTTTTGTTTTTGGTGGCAGGGATTCAAAGGAAGAACTCTTATCTTCTGGTTAACATTCACATTAGCAAAAAACCCCTGTTACAAAAAGGAAGAGGAAATAAAATTGTCTTTTTATCGAGAGCCATTTCAGAGGATTACTAAACAATAAGCAAATTCTGACAGACAGTAGTGGGGCTGCATTTTCATCCTTGCTCCTCTTACCCCACAGCCACTTAGCAAAAAACCATGTATAAGCGCGGGCAACAGGCTCCGAGCAGCATCCCCCCATCAGCCCGGCCGCCCTCTCCCACCGGGTGAAGTTTAAATGCAGCGCGGCACCACCAGCTTCCCACTAGCTTCAGCGGCTCAAGGACCGAGGACGGAGGGTCCTGCTACTGCTGCTCGGCCTGCCTCCTGCAGTAGTTGCTGTAGGCCTCCTCAAACATGGCCTTGCAGGGGAACCGGGCCTTCAGCTTCGAGCAGATGAGGAAGGAGCCGCCCATCTTCCTGTGCAGGGAGTAGGTCTCCTCGGGCGGCGGGACGAGCCGGTGCCTCAGCATGATGGGGATCAGGTTGTGGATCTTCTCGGTGGTGCTCTGGGTGCCAAAGTCAAAGGGCTCCTCCGAGGCAAAGGCCTCCCCCAGGATGAGGATGGCATCCAAGTGGGCGTCTTCCATGGCCTGGAGGAAGCGGGAGGGGAGACTGAAGGGCTGGGGCTTCAAGCCCAGGGCTCCTCCCACACACACCCCCAGGGGCTAGACTGAGCGCTCCCTGAGGGCAGGGCGGGTAGTGAGTGCTTCACCCAGATTGAATCAGGGCATGAACTCAAACCACTTCCTGTGTGACCTTTCTTCCAGGTAAGAAGAAAGGGAGCTTGGCAGATCTGTGGCAGAATGCCAGGTGTGACCCAGCCTGAGGGCACTCAAATCCAGAGGTTTTATAAAATGCCTGTCAATCCCAAAAGAGCCACAGGCCTGAGCTGAGGTGAGCCTCTGCACTCCTGGGCGGTAGACCCAAGACCACCTGGGGTCCGCAACCCTTCCCCTCGGGAGAGGACAGCGCTGCTATCTGGCGACAGGACCCCAACACGGTCACTCCTTCATTTAAGAGGCTACTAAGATCTCTTCCAGCGCGCCCCTCACCCCTTCCCCAGTGAGGCCACAGGAAGTGGGGGCTGGGTTTTGCCATCCCACCTGCTCACCCAGGCCCTGAGCGCCCACAATGAGCCCAATGACTAGGATCTCGACATGGGCTGGGGTGGGACACAAGGGCTTCATGACCAGCCCTGGTATTCTGAGGACCTCGGCCCACCGGCTGGGACAGGGCCTGCCCGACCTGCTGTACCAACTCTGATTTCATCCACTTACAAACTGAGATACCCTTCAGATTTCACAGGAAAAGCAGTCCACGTCCCACCCTTCCCACAAACACCAAAATTGGCCCAGTGGCTGCATGTGACTCAGCAGGCCTGGTGCACCTCCAGAGTCAAGAGAGCTCACCTTGACCTCGTAGCCGGTGAGGAACTTCATCTCTATGGATTTCTTCAGTACAGCCTCCCTGTCCTGGTTAGCAGCAGCCCTGATGATCTGGACAGAGGCACCATGGGTGGCACGTAGAGAGGAGATCCTGGGGGGTCCAGGGGCTGGCATCCTCCCCTCCCCTCACATGCCAGCACATCCACTTTTACCCTTTACTTGGGTTTCCCTGGTGGCTCAGACAGTAAAGAATCTGCCTGCAGTGCAGGAGACCAGGGTTCCCTGAGTTGGGAAGATCCCCTGGAGAAGGGAATGGCTACCCACTCTAGTATTCTCGCCCAGAGAATCCTATGGACAAAGGAGCCTGGGGGGCTCCAGTCCACGGCGTCACAAACTCAGACGTGACTGAGTGACTTTTACTTTCCTCTGCGCCTCAGGCGGCTATGACCTCCTCCACTGTCACCGAACACCAGGAACAGACGGACACCTGGACGGGAGCCCACCCTCCCTCCAGGCCCCAGAAGGGCACCTGCCAAGGCCAGCCCCCCACACTCCTCTACCTGGATGTAGAGGTCGGTGAAGGATCTGTCAAATTCCCGAGTTGCCCCGAAGTCCAGAAGAGCCACCTGAGGATGGGCGATACCAGGGAAGGTTTGCCCCCGTGGGGTGGAGGGACAGGGCAACGGGGGGCTGAGACCCCTGGATCGTGGAGCCCTGGTGCAGCAGAGCTCAGGGCCCCTGTGGGAGCCCGCCAGGTGCTCACCTTGTGCAGCTCAGGGTCGTAGAAGAAGTTGGACCAGTTCGGGTCTGTCTGCATGAAGTGGAACTCGAACAGCTCCCGCAGGCACAGTACCAGGATGTTGTAGCAGATCTGGGGGCCGGTGGGTCCAGTCACACCGCGCCAGGCCGCCTGGCCCCTCCTAGACCCAGACCTGGAAGCCTGCCCCCTGCTCTCCTCTCATCACCCACCTCCCGCCCACAGCCAACTTTGATTCCAGGTATATCGCCGAGTAGGGAGACGATGAAGCGCTCTTGTCCCTGCCCCCACAGGAAGTGCTGGGGACTCTAGGGTCACCAAGTGACATACCTCATTTCGAATCTCCTGGCTCAGCCCCTCGGCCTGGTCCAGGGGGAAGCCAGACACCAGCTCTGTGGTCAGCACGTGGGGGCTGCAGAGCTCGTCCACGATCTCGGGCACGTAGAAGAAGGGGTGGTCCTTCAGTAGCTCCCTGGCAGGGTCGAGAGATCACACCCTGTTTGCCCTGATCCTCCCACCCCCACCCTGGAGACGACACGCAGGACAGCAAGGGGCTGAACCCTCCAGGCCGAGGGCCCTGCCTCCAGTTGGTGGGGGACGGGGCTCCGACTCCAGGCCCCAACCACGGTCTTCCGCCCCTCGGCGTTGGAGGGGCTTCCACCTCTTCTGTCCCCGCAGCGGGAGCAGTGGGCGAGGGCCCGAGGCTGGAGACGCACCTGAACCTGCGGGCACAAGCGGCCTCCCGCTGGTAGTCACACTCAAGGGCCAGCTCCCGCCGCAGCACGTCGATCAGGTGTTCGGGGAACAGGCCTGGGTGGGGGAGGAGGGTGTCAGGGTGGCCAGGGGCTCCCCGAGTCAGCACCCCACCCTCGACGCCTGCCCTTGCCCAGCAGCAGCCTCAGACCTTCTGGAAGCATGTTGCTCATGTTCAGCACAGTCATGAGGTTGTTGACATCACTGTTGATGCTCTGGGCCACGCCAGGGTACTGCGGGGAGCAGAGGGGCACCAGGCACTCAGAGCACTGCCCTGCGGGCCCACCCTCCTGCCACCCATTAGCTTCCCAGCTGTGTCTCTCCCAGACCCCACAGCTCTAGGGCGGAGCCAAGACCCCACGATGCTGCTGTAACCCTTGGACCCACCTATTCTACTCCACCTACCACACCCCCACGCCCATGCAGAGACAGCTGCCCCACCCCTCCAGCTCAGGCCCCCAGGCAGACCGTCACTCGCCCCCGTCCCCACCCCACTCGAACCAAGCTTGTGGGAGGCTGCTAACCCTCCCAGTCACTCCGCAAATACTTCTCTGCACCGAGCGCTGATCTGGTGCTAGGGACATAAGCGAGGAGACATGCACTCTACCCTGGGCGCGGGGACACACAGGGCATGTGGGTGCAGAGGCCCCCCACACCACAGGCCCCGGCTCTGCCCTGAGCAGCTCCTGAAGACATGAGCACACACCCTGGGCGCCTACCTGGATCTTCATGGCCACCTCGCGGCCCCCCTTCAAGCGGGCCAGGTGCACCTGCCCGATGGAGGCGGCGGCGAAGGGCCGCTCCTCGAAGTACTCCAGCTTGTCCCGCCAGTTGGGGCCCAGGTCGTTGTTGAGAGTTTTCTGGAGAGAGAGGCCAGGGAGGGGCTGTGAGCACAGCCGGGGACACCCTGAGGAGGCCCCCCATCCCCTCCCACAGGGCTGCCGTGCCCCAGCCAAGAAGCCCCGGCCTCACCATCATCTGCTTCAGCGGCATGAAGTCTGCACTCTGCCTGACCCGATCGAAGATCTTGGCCAGATGGGGGTTGATGAAGGCATCGTCTGGAAGGCAGCAGAGCAGACAGCAGAGTGCTGACCCCTCAGAAGGAGGGTGTGCAGGCCACCTCCATCACCCTGCCCAGTGCAGCCTCCTCAGAGGAGGTCCAGTGCTGCTCCACCCTTCCACACACTGAGCCCCGGTTCAGAGAAGCCGAGGCACAGGCCCAGCCTCAGGTTCCTCCTGCTTGAGGGGAACTGGTTTGCTCCCACTCAGGACACCAGCCTCTCAGCTGCTCTGCCATGGGGGGGCCCCATCAGAAGCCCTGAGGCTCCCCTGAACCCAAGCTCCACTCTCAGCGCTACACCAAGCCCGCCTCCTGCTCAGCCACAGCGTCTTCCCCAGCCTTCCTTCCCTGGACCACACCCCTCACGCCCCGATGTCACGGCACTGCAGCCCGTGAGCTCCCCCACAGCACCCTAGGTCCATCAGCCTGACTCTCGTCAATTTTTGAGATGCCAGGACTTTGGGATATGCCAGGACACTCAGAAGAAGCCAAAAAACAACCGGGGGCTCTTCTTTAAGATTGTTTTTTAAACATCCCAGGTTGGTTAACAGCAAGGACGCAAACAAGAGAAGCCAGTGAGCAGAAAACCTCCCTCCCTGCTCGTCGTCCCAGTGGGGCCAAAACACACGCCCTCTCTCTGCCCCCGCCCCCCGGCCCCGCTAGCCCACCCCCGCCCCCCGCCGGCCACACTCACCCTGGATGCTCAGCATCTGGCCCAGCTTGAGCGCCGCCCCGCGCACCTTGCAGAGCGTGCGCACGATGCGCTCCGCGTTGGCCTCCGACAGGAAGGGGCTGGAGTCCAACACGGCCTTCTTCCCTGCAGGGGAGCAAAGCCACCATGATGCCCCTCAGGCGGGGCTGCCAGACCTGGGACCCCCACCCCCCCACTCAAGACTGAATACAACCCAGCCCACCAGCCCCCGGTTGTGAGTCTTGGCAAATCACTGGTTCTCCCAGTAAAAACAGGAACAATACCGAAATGTCAGGGTTTAACACGTTTTAAGGGCGGTGGAATAGAGCCCAGCAGAGAGCCTGACACAAAGGGCTTCCCTCCCGGGGCGCCACAAAACTGGCAGTGCAGTTTTAACTCCACATCTCACACTTGCCCCCCAGACACTAAGGAAGGCCCTCCAGGGCCCCCTAGGTCTCCCCAGGCCAGCCCCCAGCACCCTCCCAACATACACACACACAGGCTGGCCTATGGGGCCTCTCCCTCCATGTCAGCACACACACACACACACACACACACACACGGACTGGCCCATGGGGCCTCTCCCTCCATGTCAGCCCTGGCCAAGTGACAGTCCCTTGCCCCTCAGAAAGTGAAACTGAAAAAAGTGAAAGCAAAGTCGCGTCCGACTCTTTGCGACCCCATGGGCTATAGCCTACCAGGCTCCTCCGTCCATGGGCTTTTCCAGGAAATAGTCCTGGAGTGGGTTGCCATTTCCTTCTCCAGGGGATCTTCCCAACCCAGGGATTGAACCCTGGTCTCCCACATTGTAGACAGACGCTTTACCTTCTGAGCCACCAGGGAAGTCACTGCCCCTCAGTGTCCTGGACAAAGGCCACCAGCACCCCCGGAGTCCCTGCACAGTCACCCAGGGCCTGCTGGCCAAGGTGAGAGTGCAGTCCTCCAGTAGGGGGAGTGAAGGGTCAAGGACAGCCTCACCAGGTGGGTGCCCACCTCTCCCCTCTCCCCACAGAGGCCCTGCAGCCAGCTGGCCCAGGGAGAAAGTGTAGGAACCTCAGGGGAGCAGAATACTCAGGGGTGGGAGGGTACAGGGTAGTGACTCAAGGTGACGAGGAGGGGGTCACCCCGTGGTCCTGCCCTCTGTCCTGTGAGCCCAGTTAGACCAGAAACTCCCCAGGCTGCCCCCACGGCGCCTGGCACTTTCCTCAGCCTGCATCCCTGCTGGCCTGGTCCAGCACTCAGAGCAGGTCTGAGCCTGATCCCCATGGGGGGACCAGGGGAGGTGACATCATGCCACTGCCCTCTGCCCAGGGCTCTATCAGCCTGGCCTCTGATATAGCAGGGCCAAGGGGCTAAAGCAGGGTGTGAGTCTGAAGGCCAGCATCTGAGGGTAGCTGTTAGGCCTACACAGGGTCAGGCTCACTCTCAGGGAACCAGATATCAGGACAGGGTCCCAGAAAAGGGAGAGAGTTAAGCCCCACAGGAAGAGGCCAGCAGTTGAACGTCAAGGAAGCCACAGCCCCTGAGCGGGGCCACTCCAAGGTGGCTGGGCCAAGAGGAGTTCCTGGCAGACCTCTAAGTCCCCTCTGCCCTTCCCAGCCGCTCAGCCCCTGGGCCCTGTGGGCGGGGGACCTGGGTTGTGTCCCTGAGGAGGCAGGGGAGGAAGAAGACCCCGCCCCAGGCAGGAGGAGGGCGCTTTCACCCCGAGTGACACAGTGACTCTGACATTGAGAGACAGGGCCTGGCCCCCTGAGATTTCTAGGCAGCCCCTCCTCACAGCTGGCCAGTCTCCATAGCCCGGGCAAGGGTGGTCTGAGAACAATATGGGGAAGTCAGGGAGCCCAAGGGCATGGTGGGCTGGCCCCCAGCCAGATAAGGCTCCCTGGGGAGGGCGGGGTGGGCTGGTGGGTGCCCTCCAGGCCCAGCACTCCAGGCGCTGCTCAGGAAGGGGGAGCACACCCTCTGGCCTGAGCCCCACGTCCTGCTCCTAGTCTGGTGGCACCCAGGTGCCTTGACCCCCAGCCAGGCCACCGCTTCCCTGACAAACGACACCAGCTGTAACCTAGGAGCCAGGGTTGCCTCTTCCCTGCTTGGACAAGGCAGGATGGAGAGCTGCCAATTTTGGAGCGGAGGATGGGAGGATCTGTGCCTGGGGAAGGCTGGCTTCTCACTCCAGAGTCAGGCTTCACTTCCCGGAGCCTCAGCACCAACACTAAAAATACCTCCCTAATCCTCTCTGTCCTCCGGCCCCTTCCAAGGACATACATGCTCAGGGGCCGGTGGGACGAGCTAGTGCTGTCTCCCCCGAGAGGACTCTCGTCCCCTTGAGAGGGTCCTGTAGGTGCAGCAGGGCCATCCAGGTGGCTGGCAGGCCACCAGGGGAGCCGGCCCCGGGACTGTAGCCAGGGCTCAGGGACCACAGCGCAGCCGGACCGTGGGGACCACTCAGGGTCCCCAGTGATGGGAGGAGGAGGTGTCAGGCCCTGGAATGAGCTGATGAGCCCTGAATAGGGACAGGGGGCACTCAGCCCGGAACATCAAGTACACGTTGAGAAATCCACAAGCAGACGGCTTTAGCAGGGCTGCCCTTAATGGCCACCAGAATTCCATTAAAGGGAAAGTTCTCTGCATCTACCCAACCCACCCCCATGCCAGGACAAGCTTGGGGGACAGGCCCTGGCTGGGCACCCCCACAAGTGGGAGGCGGGGGGAGCTGCCCCCTGACCCACTAACACAGCACCATAAACACCCAGGTTCTAGCAGCCAGTCTGGAGAACTTTCTCCATGGGGTGCTGCCCACAGCTGGCCACCCAGACCAGGGGGAATTGGGCATTCTGACCCGACCCCAGGCTGACCCTGGGATCACAGGAGAGTCATGACCTTCGCCTCAGAGACAAAAGGGTCTGAGGCTGGAGAGGAGATGGCCACCCCAGGGTACCGAGCAGGGGGATGGAGGCCCCATAGCTCCAGCAGCTCCCACATCCCTCAGCCACAGCCAAACGGGGAGCCCTGGGCAGCTGGCCTAGCAGACCCGGGGCCCCAACGGAACCCGACACTCCTGTCAGGAGAGAGCAAGTGAACTCCTCTTCACCCTCTGGAGGAGCCAGGAGGGTGGGTGAGTCAACATGGGCAGGGACGGGTGCACAGCGGCCTTCAGGTTCCAAACTCCAGGGCTGCCATTTACGCAAACACAAGGTGCAGGGTGCCCATGGAGGCCAACCCTCGGGGAACACAGACAGGAGCTCGGAGCTGACACGCCCACCTCCCAGGGCCCACCCTACCCTCCTGGTCAAGGGCCCAGCTCACCTGAGGGGTCCTCAGGGCGGAGGCTCTTCTTGGCAACCTCGGCCAAGGCTCCAAAGCCCAGACCTACGGCCAGACCTGCAAAGAAGAGGTTGAGGGCTCTGGGCATTCGCTCAGGAGCTGCTCATTGCCCTTCCCCATGAGCCCCGGAGCTCCAGGCAGACAAGGACCTCGCTCCCCAGGGACCCCCGCTGACACTGTGGACCTCGCTCCCCAGGGACCCTCGCTGACATGGTGGACCTCGCTCCCCAGGGACCCCCGCTGACACCGCAGACATTGTGAAAAGGTAGGAAATACACAGTGACTGTTTCCAGAGAACACCTGGACCAAGACGAGCGCGCTGGTGGAAAAGTCTCCTCTACCCGCACTCCCATCGTCGTTGCTATATGCTCACATGACACACACGCACGCCCGAGACAACAATGAAAAACACTCGGGGAGGCACAGCACAAATGGAAAATAAACCAGGAATGGCTGCAGGCCAAGAACAACACAGGCCACCCTTCGGGACACAGTCACCCACTTCACAGTGTGTGCAGTGAGCCTCAACACCCTAGAACTCTCTGATCTAGTTCACTGCAGCTGCAAGGAGACATATTACCACCATAACATACAGCAGTCATTGGTAGGGTTGGAACATTTTGCGAAAGCCATGGGGACTCACTGGAGCGCAGACCGCAGCTCTCACTCGAGGAAGGCCCCACAGACACGCACAGGGGTTTACGGATGGTGGGGTACCAGCCCCACTTTCTCCCTTCATCAACCTTTGAAATCAAGGTTTCTTAACACCTCATTTGTCCAGAGGTTGGTATTGGACGATCCCAACTGTCCAGGAGAGGCCCGAGGAGCCCAGCAGGTGCCACTCAGCCCACACAGAAAGAAAGCCCAGGAGCCTGGCCCAGGGCCCATCTCCTCTACTTCAAACACAGATCCGGCTGGCTTAGGGGCAGGAGCGCAATTAGCCGAGAATGTGAAGAGCACGTGGAGGAGGACACTGACCACAGCAGACGGGACAGCAGTGACCCGGGAAGATGCCAAAGAGGCCCGAGAACCGCCGGCGCTGGTGAGCACGGTCCTGGGGGCGGGGAGGTTGATGGAACAGCTTCCTTCCAGGCCCGGTGGGCGCACACCGGGCAAGGAAACCTGCACATGCTTTTACATTTTCCAAATTTTCTACGATTATGTGTTACTTCTATGAGAAATACTATTGCATTTACTGAGAAAGCTACTTAATGAAGATAAATTTCAAAAATCAAAAAAGATAACCAAATTAAAAAATATGTACTTTTGGAATACACTTTACCCATCATTAGGCAAATGTGCAGCCCCCACTTTGTCAGCTGTAAAGGCAGCTCCTGCCTCTTCCATCGGTGTGAGGATTAAACAGTGGAATAAGACTGAAGTGCTCCCAGGAGGGGCAGTCATAGCGCAACACTGTTTAAAGATGTTCACTATTACTGTCCTTTCTCCTATTCAAAGGGTAGACCAGTGCTGCCCAGGAAATAGAATGCCAGCCACGGATATTTTTAATTTTCTCGTGACCACATTAAAAAGGCAAAAAGAAGCATATGAAATGAATTCTGATCGTATATTTTACTTAACCCAAAGTTAAGTAACATATTTCCTCTATTTCTTTGCATTGTTCACTTAGGAAGGCTTTTTTATCTCTATTCTCTGGAACTCTGCATTCAGATGGGTATATCTTTCCTTTTCCTTTGCCTTTCACTTCTCTTCTTTTTTCAGCTATTTCTAAGGCCTCCTCAGAGGAAAACAATAGAATGGGAAAGACTAGAGATCTCTTCAAGAAAATGAGAGATACGAAGGGAACAGTTCATGCAAAGATGGGCACAATAAAGGGCAGAAATGGTATGGACCTAAAAGAAGCAGAAGATATTAAGAGGTGGCAAGAATACACAGAAGAACTATACAAAAAAGATCTTAATGACACAGATAATCATGATGCTGTGATCACTCACCTCGAGCCAGACATCTTGGAATGTGAAGTCAAGTGGGCCTTAGGAAGCATTACTATGAACAAAGCTGGTGGAAGTGATGGAATTCCAGCTGAGTTATTTCAAATCCTAAAAGATGAGGCTGTGAAAGTGCTACACTCAGAATGCCAGCAAATTTGGAAAACTCAGTAGTGGCCACAGAATGGGAAAAGGTCAGTTTTCACTCCAATCCCAAAGAAAGGTAATGCCAAAGAATGTTCAAACTACCACACAATTGCACTCATTTCACATGCTAGCAAAGTAATGCTCAAAATTCTCCAAGCTAGGCTTCAACAGTACATGAACCGAGAAGTTCCAGATGTTCAAGCTGGATTTAGAAAAAGCAGAGGAATCACAGATCAAATTACCAACATCCACCAGATCACAGAAAAAGCAAGAGAACTCCAGAAAAAAAACAATTACTTCTGCTTCATTGACTGAGCTAAAGCCTTTGACTGTGAATCACAACAAACTGTGGAAAATTCTTAAAGAGATGGGATTACCCGACCACCTTACCTGCCTCCTGTGAAACCTGTATGCAACTCAAGAAGCAACAGTTAGAACTGGATATGAAAAAATTTACTGGTTCCAAATTGGGAAAGGAGTATGTCAAGGCTGTATATTGTCACCCTGCTTATTTAACTTATATGCAGAGTACATCATGAGAAAAGGCGGGCTAGACGAAGCACAATCTGGAATCAAGATTGCCAGGAGAAATATCAATAACCTCAGATATGCAGGTGACACCACCCTTATGGCAGAAAGTGAAGAAGAACTAAAAAACCTCTTGATCAAAGTGAAAGGGGAAAGTGAAAAAGCTGGCTTAAAACTCAACATTCAAAAAACTAAGATCACGGCATTCGGTCCCATCACTTACTTCATGGCAAATAGATGGGGAGACAATGGAAACAATGACAGAATTTACTTTCTTGGGCTCCAAAATCACTGCAGATGGTAACTACAGCCATGAAATTAAAAGACACTTGCTCTTTGGAAGAAAAACTATGACAAACCTAGACAACATATTAAAAAGCAGAGACATTACTTTGCCAAGAAAGGTCCATCTAGTCAAAGCTATGGTTTTTCCAGCAGGAATGAATGGATGTGAAAGTTGGACCATAAAGAAGGTTGAGTGCTGAAGAATTGATTGTTTTGAACTGTTGTGTTAGAGAAGACTCTTGAGAGTCCCTTGGACAGCAAGGAGATCAAACCAATCAATCCTAAAGGAAATTAATCTTGAATATTCACTGGAAGGACTGATGTTGAAACTGAAGCTCTAATACTTTGGCCTGATGCAAAGACCCTGATACTGGAAAGACTGAAGGCAGAAGAAAGGATCAACAGAGGATGAGATGGTTGAATGGCATCATCAGCTCAATGGACATGAGTTTTACAAGCTCCAGGAAATGGTGAAGGACAGGGAAGCCTGGTGTGCTATATACTCCATGAGGTCGCAAATAGTCAGACATGACTGAGCAACTGAACAACAGCAACTCAACATACCATCCCTTACAAGTACTCAATATAAACGTTGTTAAAAAGATATATTACTCTTTTCTTACACTAAGCCCTCAAACCCAAGGTGTGTTCTACTCTCAGAGCATATCTCAACTTGGACCAGCCACATTTCAAGCGCCTAGCAGCACATGCCAAGCATAAGCCAAGTTCTGGCAGCCACAGGAAGAGGCCACAGTCATCTGGAGATGCCCCCAAGGACACCCTGGTGTGCTGAATGGAGATGCTGTGGCCTGTTTCCCTCTGACACCCCAACCCAGCCCCAGGGGACACTGAGCACAGAGCCGGAGCCGCGTCTCTGGTCAAATATTAACTCCCTGCTGTCTGCCCATCCCCACCCTACTCATCACACTATCTGACTTAGCAAAATAATGATAATGGGAACGTTAACCTTCAAATCCCAATGACCTTCACCAGTGTCTCTCTGCCCCAAGATTTTTCTCTGGGTAGATCAAATCCAAAGAGAAGCCTACGAGAGAGGCAGACGCACCAAAGGCTACCCAGCCTGGCCACTGCGAGCAGACGCCGCGCCCCTCCCTCTGCAGAGCCCCCCGCGCCTCCTGCTGGGCCCCTCAGACTCTTCTCTGGCCACTTCTAGGCTGTGGGACAGAGCCAAAGCTCTCCAAGCCAAGGACATGTCACTGAACACTGAATCACGGAGGGAACATTCTGCAAAGGAGGCCGCAGGCTCCTCCTCTGGCCCCGCGAACTCCCTCAGGACCAGCCTGGTGCCAGGCCTGCAGAACTGCCAACAGACAGGCTCCCCACTGCGGCCCGGGAGGTGAGCAGCCCCTCCAGCCAGCCAGCCCTGACCTTGACCTCAGAGCTCCTGCTCTACTGAACCAGGAATAGACTGGCCCTCTTGCCAGTCCCCAACACGGCTGATTTAAAGGACTCTCAGAGCCTCGTGGAGAGAGAAGGGCAGGGTGCAGGAAGGTTCCTTCTTCCCACAGAGCCAGGTGGCACCTCTGTCTCAGATCCCCCGAGTTGGTAAGGACACCCTGAGCCCAGGCTCGCTCACTCTCTGTGTGTCACCTTTATCCCCACCCACACCCAGCCCCCCAGCCCTCAGGGCAGCGCCATCCATCCCCTGACCCACAGGCAGCCCTGGCCTGGACCACATAGGCTGCTCAGAGGTCCCAGAGGAGACCAGCCACAGATCCAGGTCAGCAGCCCCACGGCCACTGTCAGCAGCCTGGCCACCACCCTAGGCTGTGAGAAGGCGCCAACCCTTTTCAAGAAGGTTCCTACATTTCTCTCACCAGAAGAGGTTTTTCAAGCTAGAAACACGGAAGGAGTAAGTAGCTGCAGGGAGCAGGGTTCTCCCTAGAGGAGTTGGGAGCAGTGGGCTGCTTCCCAGGTAATTGGGCCTGTTCCTCGTGACCAGGAAGCCCAGGCCCCAGAGGCCCTCTGCAGGTCCTCAAGAGATAAATATGTCCCCTCTGAGCAACCACTGGGCTTCCGCCCACACAGGCACAGACGTCAAGGAAAAAGTAAAAATAAAACACCTTCTAGTAAACAGCGGTGTTTGTGAGGAGGCTTGGTGAGAGGTGCCTGAGAGCAGAAAGAAGTGAGGAAATGTTCCGCATTTACCTGCCAGAACCCCCAGGCATGTTTACCAAGCAAGGCTGGCCAGAGATTTCCTGCAGCGGTGAGGGGCAAACCTAAGGGAAAAACAGCTTCACTCACACTGCACCACCTACGTGCCAGGCACTGCTCTGGGGCCTCACTTTTATCAACACATCCCACGGTCCTTCTGATCTCTTAGAACAAGAAAGTCCACAGAAAAGGCAGTGGACAAGGAAATTTCCTTTGCTTCAAGGTGCTCCGGAACCCTTGGTACTTCCACCTTCGCTCTCATCTCCTGCATCCTCCACACCATGCCAGCTCCAGGCCTGGGAGGGCCTGCCACAGCGCTGCAGGAAGGCAAACAGGAAGGAGCGGTGGAGGAAGTTCCCTGCAGGGTGAGTGTTCTCCTTGGTTCTCAGAACTGGGCCAGGGTGTAGGGGGAAGAACTGACGGCCCCTCTGCTGGATCAGGGAGAAGGGACGAGTTCAAGGGTGACAGACCCAGATTCAAAGTGCCTTTGAAGTTATATGCTCCTGGGAAATGCAGGAAACCATGTTCCCTCACCCTTGCCAAGGTTGCTAACTTCTCCTGGACTTACGGGGCATCAGTCTTGTGACCTCAGAGGCACAGAGGAGCGCTGGCTGCTTAGAGGGACAGCACATGCGCAGCGTGCGTCCTCGGGAAGTCAGGCAGCAAAGCTGGCATCACTGAGTGCCACCCAACGAGGGACACCAGGGCAGCCCCTGTCGACACCAGGACCTCAGATCTCCGCACCCTCAATGAAAATCAAGTGTCCTATCAATAAATGCTAGTGGGGGAAGCCTGACTTCAGACAAGTCAACACAGGGCTTCATGCCAGGAGGTCAGAACACACAGTCCTACTGCAGGAGGTGTGAACACTCCCACCCCTACAGAGCTGCACCCCCCACCGCAGCCTAGGGGTCCACTGGCATCCCCACTGCTGAACCAGCTTGGCAAGGCCCCTGGCAAGACACAGCAGGGTCTACATCTGAAAACAAAGAAGACAGAATGAGGCCGCCAACAAAACTCAGTTACTCAATTTACCATCCTTTATCTTGGGAGCATGTCCTTTGTACTTTTATGTTGTTAAATGGCCTTTAAAAGTATAAATTGACATTTGAATCAGTTCTAATGAGGTGGATGAAACTGGAGCCGATTATACAGAGTGAAGTAAGCCAGAAAGAAAAACACCTATACAGTATACTAACGCATATATATGGAATTTAGAAAGATGGTAACAATAACCCTGTATGCGAGACAGCAAAAGAGACACTGATGTATAGAACAGTCTTTTGGACTCTGTGGGGGAGGGAGAGGGTGGGATGATTTGGGAGAATGGCATTGAAACATGTACAATATCATATATGAAACGAACTGCCAGTCCAGGTTCAATGCAGGATACAGGATGCTTGGGGCTGGTGCACTGGGATGACCCAGAGGGATGGTACGGGGAAGGACGTGGGAGGGGGGTTCAGGATGGGGAACACGTGTACACCCATGGCGGATTCATGTAGATGTACGGCAAAACCAATACAATATTGTAAAGTTTAAAAAAAAGAAAGAAAGAAAGAATATATATTGTCTACAATGATATGTTATATAATTTTAAAAATAAAAATTAATTTCAAAAAAAGTGTAAATTAAATGATGTTCATAGTTGATGATAGGTTTTGTTTTAAATGTTCTTACTTAGCAAAATTTAAAAATCACCAAACTATGCCCACTTATCCCAAAATCTTCTGTTTTCAGTTTTACTACTGCGCTAAGCGAGATGCGGGAATGACACAAAAGCTTTGTGGGAAAGGGAGCAAACGAGCTCAGAGAGAGCTTTGTTGCTGACATATTAACAGGACGCCTAGGGTTATCAGAATCTTTACGAAATTAAGCAGCCATGGCGATCAGTTTGCATTCACCGATTTTCTAACATGAGTGAGAACACTGTTCTTACAAAATCACTGAGGAAATTCAATGGTGTCTTGGGAACTATTTTTTAAAGCAATGTATTTTTCTGGGAGTAAGAGTCCTTAACCTTTTACCTTTTAAAAATAAGAGGATTTCTGAGAGTCCGTTCCCTGTACTCTTCATTCCTGGCCCACTGTTTTCTCAGACTGGCCTCTGTTTTCATGCATCATATTTCAAAATCCTTTCCACGCAGAACCTAAATATCCTTATTGCTTCCTGCTTCTTCACTTGTTGTTCCTCTTTCTAGTTCTCTTACTTAGTATTCTTCTCCCTTCTGCCTTAATGATGTGGACTGTAAATTCCTAAGTGAAGGTCCTAGTGATCAGCAAAGTGCTACGCACACAGTGCTCAGCTCCTTTTGGTAAGTTTTCTCTTGTTGTTTATTTGCTTCAGTCATGTCTGACTCTTGCAATCCCTGCCCGCCACCAGGCTCCTCTGTCCATGGGATTTCCCAGGCAAGAATACTGGAGTAGGTTGTCATTTCCTTCTCGAGGGGACCTTCCCAACTCAGGGAAAGAACCCACATCTCATGTCTCTTACACTGACAGGCAGATTCTTTACCACTGAGCCACCAGAGAAACAAGTTTTCCTTAGTGCTCACTTTATCTGTTAGTCTCATTTCCATAATCATCCAGCTCTCTCTCTATTTGTAGGTGCAGGAGAGATGATAAGACATCTTTCTGAACCTGTAAGATTGAGGCACAAATGAAAAATACAGAAAAGAGCAGAAGTGACACATAGGACAGAGGGAAAGAACTAACATATGTGTAAGGAGTCTCAGAAACAGAGGAGAAAGAGAACAGGCCAGAAACAATATGTTAAGAAATGACCGTTATTTTCCAAAATTGATAAGACATCAAGCCACAGATTCAAGAAGCTCTGCAATCCCAAGCAGGGTAAAAACAAAGTAAATCACACCCAAGTATGTCACAGTCACACTGCTGAAAACCAAAAGCAAAACGAAAATTCTAAAAGTAGAGGACAAAAGTACAGATCACCATGCCCACAGCATCACAGCCATGACATCCTATGGCCAAACCGGACCTAGAGTTCCTGCCCCATCTCGGCATCAAAATGTGCCATCCCAACTGGAAAGCCCCTGCCTCTGCCTCCATATAGCTGAATACCTGCTGCTGACATTCCCAAACACAACCCTATCTCCCTGAGGTTGAGAGCAACTGCCTTCCTTCATACCCCTCACAAAACTTTCTAAAGTCTGTTACTCTCCACCTCAAAACATCTCACCCTTGTGAGGAGAAAAAAGGTTCAAAGTGTTTTCTAGGAGAAGAAAGTAAACCGGTGTCACTTCAAATTGTTTAGACAATGACCCACCAGTAAGCCATATACAATGCAATGAAGAACAGGGATCAATAGCATAAACATATCTGAAACAAATATTTTTGCAATGTTCTAAGTTCTCAGGATCTATGATACTAACTCTGATCCTTTTCTCTTCAATTCCATTCTATTTACTTGTTTTTAAAAACACTGGTCCTGACCCACTAAACTGATTTCACACTCACTTAAGGGTCATAACCCACAGTTTGAAAACCTCTGGATAGGACAGAAGGTCCAGAATTTACCTCTGGGGCCAGAACAGCACATTCTTTCCAGACCTGGCTTCTCTTTGCTCCCATCCTGCCCCCTCCAGTCCTGAAACATGAGCCGTCAACTGCATGGACAGCATGAGCAACTCGCAGCTGTGAGCAAATCTTCAGCAGAGACTCTGAAGGAGGGCTGTGGGCACCAGGCAGCTGTCAGCAAGGGCTCAGGAGGCTCCGGAGGGTGCAAAGCCCCTACAGAGACCAGGGCCTCTGCTCACCCAACCCCAGCTCCCTCTGGTGGCCATGTCTCCCACACCGAGGGAAGCCCTGCACCCGATTTGAAGGAAGTTGTCTTTTTGTCCTACACACCTTCCTCTACCACTGCTTTCACTTCAGTCTGCTGTCCTTAACCCACCCCTCAAAAGGGCTTGACTTTTTCTGGCTTTTCCACGATTTCCATCAAATTCTAATCAGCCATCATGACGTTCATCCTGACCGCTTTCCCAAACAGGTCCTCTACTACTCCATCCCTGCAAAGACGAGAGAGAGAGAGAGAGAGAGAGAGAGAGAGAGAGAGAGAGAGAGAGAGAGAAAGAAAGAGAGAGAAAGAGAGGCTTACGCCCATTCTAGACTATGTTAGTCAAACTCAGCCTTCCGGCAACAGGGTTCTGTGATGAGCTCTGGTCTGGAGTGAGGGGAAGAGGATTACAGGTTACAGAGAAAAACTACAGAGCAAGAAGAGAACGGTTCCTCAGACTCATGGAGGAGAGAACAGAACCTCCCCTCAATATGAATGATAATAAACATCCCAGCTAATAGCCACTGAGCAAAGCAGGGAAGTGCCGTGTCTTCTGGGCATGAGGACCGCTGGACACCATCAGAGCAGCGACTCTCAAACCCATTCTGGTAGTGGCACCCCAGGGGGGTGCAATGTTCTATGAGGAACTGCTAGCCCATGAATGTGAAATGAAGCAATAATTTTGTACTAAAACTCAGATGACACTGGATGCCAGATTCTGGAAAAGATAAGTAGCAGCAGATGTCAAATTTTAAGATAATAGTTATGGAAGAAAACCTGAGAGTTGAGATAATTCTATCCAATTAACCTGGTCTGCTCTGAACATAAGGTGGACAGCCAGCCATTGTTCAGTGTTAAAGCCCACTGGCCCATCAGGCCAGCTCCCAGAGGACCAGGAACACAGAGCCAACTGTGAACAAGGAGGAAAATGGGTTTTCAAAAGAGAAGAGCAGCCAGGGAGAAGAGCCTGATGTACAGTCTACAGGAGGGGAGACGTACAGACCAAGAAAGCAAAACGCAGGCAGTAACAGCTCAGACAGGTGAGTGGGCCTTCATGACTAGTCAGCACTGGCATCGACAGGAGCCAGTGAGACCTCTGCCACACACAGCCTTGCACTTGCCCAGCGAGGGTATGTCAATCAAGCTGCCACAGCTGACTGCCATACTAATACCATAATTCCATTAAAGTATGAATGGAGAACCTACTAAGGACAAGCAAGCTTTAGAGAAGTCATTCCATCTTCAAGTAGAACCATCGCAAAGGATGGCACTTTCAACAGAAATATTTTGGTCAGCAAATAAGCACCAGATAGACAACACAACATCACAAAAGTAGATACAACTGCTGTGAATCTTCATTATAAGATGATCCTCCAATATGGACAAAGAGAGCACAGGTGTACTGCACACAAACTCCCAAAGGAAAGGACAAACTCACAATTCTACAGTGTATTAAAAGGGACAGCAGCAGCTCAGGATCAATACACCTTGATACCATTCTACTGGAGCCCGCAGCCCCGTGGGAATCAGCAAATGGCTCCCCAAGGGACTGGGCAAAACTACTGTGTCCAGGAGCCAAGCAGCCCCACTGTCCCGCCTCCTCTCTGCAGGGCCTCCAGAGGCCTGAGTGAGAAGCTGATGCTGCAGACGCTGCCCCCCAAGAAGCAAAGCTGCAGTCACAGCACAGCATCAGCCACACCCCACTGATCCCCAGGGGTGAGCTGAGGTAGCAACTGGATCACTCACAATCACATTGGATCCCATAAATGTTTTCACATTCATGGAAAATATCCAAGAATGGCGAACACAGGAGCTACCACCCTCCCCAGGACGCCCCTGGGTCCCCATCCTTCCCGCCTCATGCAGGCCCCATGGCAACCTCAGCTCCTCTCACCAGGACTGGCACCTTACCTCCAAAGTTAGCCAGCCGCCCAATCCGTGTAACTGGTACCTTCCGCTCGCGAGCATGCTCACTGAGCTAGAGGGAGAAGAGAAAGAGCCCTTCATGGCATCAGTGACCAGAGACAGGACCAACCTTCAGGGTCCATGCTGCCCCCACAGCCCCTCTCCACCCCAAGAGCAGCACACTCCACCCACAAGAGGCCTCCGTGTGCCTGAAACTCCAGGCCACAGACCTGGACAGTGTCCCCAGAGGCTGCGCCTGACACAGCGGGACTGTGGGAACCACTCCAGCCCCACCCCAGGGGCCTCCTGCACGCACTGTCTGTTTGTGCGGCTTGCTCTCGGGGCGAGCCTTGGCCTGCCGGGCCTTCTCAATGTCCTCAGCCGTGAGGCCGCCCATGGACGACTGGTCCTGGTGGTAGACCCTCCGCTGAAGGCCCGAGGCAGAGAATGGGTCTCTGGGACTTGCGAAGAGCCTCCCGTTCACCCTGCCCAGAGGGGAGGCGGCCTGGCCCGGGACCCTGCCTTCCCGAAAGGGTCCGCTGGCAGCATAGGCAGGAGCAGGGCCCTCGCTGCCTGCGGCATGAGCCCAGGGCAGAGGTGACTGCTCCGGGGAGGAGGCTGCAGAGACATCCTCAGAGGTGCTCTCGGCCCTCATCCCTGAGAAGTGGAATGCTCCTTCAGGGTCATCGAGGCTCTCGGAGTAATAGTCTTCAGGCTTCTCCTGACCCTGCAGGAAACAAAAGCTGGCGTGAGAGGAGCAAGAGGGCAGCCAGGAGCAAATCCCTGTGTGCGCCCTGTTCCACCCAGGACAGCACACCCTCCAGAGGGTTCTACCGTGTCAGCCCATGGCCCGTTCTAGAGGTGAGCAGCAGCCTGGATCCAGGAGGACCAGATTCCACACAAGCTCCCACCTTGTGGGCCAGGCAAGCCAGTCCCATGTAGCCCCTGCTGGGTGCCCAGACCGGACCATATGAGTGACCACCAACCTGGAGCATGCGCCTCACCTGTAAATCTGGACTAAGGAGAGGCTACCAGGGGCTTTGGAGAGGGCAAGCCAGGGCAAAAGATGGGGAAAGCTTTGCAAAGTAAAAGCGTGACCATTGACCAGCAGAGGGGAGGGCGGCACACAGGTAGGCCCACCCTGCCTCCCAAGGCCAGTGCCTTGCTGCATCTCCACCAGTCAGCCTTGGGCGCCCCCTCAGGGGCTCTCGCCAGAGGGCTTGTCACAGCCAGAACCAGGCCTGGCTCTTCCTGAAGCAGGGCGCACACAGCGCAGGCAAGGAGGGTGACACACCAGGTCTCCCTGTTAACAGTTGCTGAGACTTGAGCTTCAGGCCCGGGGTCTTTCCACTTCTGAACCCCTAGTGGCCTGGCGAGTTCCTGACCCCTCTCTGCCGCTTCCTTCTCTGAAAATAGGGCTCCCCCCAGTCACAGAGTTACGTGAGGCACAGACAGGGCCAAGAGAACAGTGCTGAGAAGGCTATAATTAGAACAGCACCAACTCCTGAAGGGAGGTCAGTGGCCTGGATTCCCTGAATCCAGGATTCTCTGAAATGGATTCATCACACAGAGCACTGCCTGTAGATCCTGCAGAAACAGCAGCAGACCCCAAAGCCTTCTCACTCCCAGCTTGGTAAGATACTGTGGGATCTAGAAGATAAGACATGCCCACCAGTGGAAGAAAGTTCAGTTCAGTCGCTCAATCGTGTCCGACTCTTTGCGACCCCGTGAATCGCAGCATGCAGGCCTCCCTGTCCATCACCATCTCCCGGAGTTCACTCAGACTCACGTCCATCGAGTCAGTGATGCCATCCAGCCAGCTCATCCTCTGTCGTCCCCTTCTCCTCCTGCCCCCAATCCCTCCCAGCATCAGAGTCTTTTCCAATGAGTCCACTCTTCACATGAGGTGGCCAAAGTATTGGAGTTTCAGCTTCAGCATCATTCCCTCCAAAGAAATCCCAGGGCTGATCTTCAGAATGGACTGGTTGGATCTCCTTGCAGTCCAAGGGACTCTCAAGAGTCTTCTCCAACACCACAGTTCAAAAGCATCAATTCTTTGGCGCTCAGCTTTCTTCACAGTCCAACTCTCACATCCATACGTGACCACAGAAAAAACCATAGCCTTGACTAGACGGACCTTTGTTGGCAAAGTAATGTCTCTGCTTTTCAATATGCTATCTAGGTTGGTCATAACTTTTCTTCCAAAGAGTAAGCGTCTTTTAATTTCATGGCTGCAGTCACCATCTGCAGTGATTTTGGAGCCCTCAAAAATAGTCTGACACAGGAAAAAAGACACAGATGTGTATAACGGACTTTTGGACTCAGAGGGAGAGGGAGAGGGTGGGATGATTTGGGAGAATGGGAATTCTAACATGTATACTATCATGTAAGAATTGAATCGCCAGTCCACGTCTGACGTAGGGTGCAGCATGCTTGGGGCTGGTGCATGGGGATGACCCAGAGAGATGTTGTAGGGAGGGAGGCGGGAGGGGGGGTCATGTTTGGGAACGCATGTAAGAATTAAAGATTTTAAAATTAAAAAAAAAAAATAGTCTGACATTGTTTCCACTGTTTCCCCATCTATTTCCCATGAAATGATGGGACCAGATGCCATGATCTTCATTTTCTGAATGTTGAGCTTTAAGCCAACTTTTTCGCTCTCCTCTTTCACTTTCATCAAGAGGCTTTTTAGTTCCTCTTCACTTTCTGCCATAAGGGTGGTGTCATCTGCATATCTGAGGTTATTGATCTTTCTCCCGGCAATCTTGATTTCAGCTTGTGCTTCTTCCAACCCAGCGTTTCTCATGATGTACTCTGCATTGAAGTTAAATAAGCAGGGTGACAATATACAGCCTTGACGTACTCCTTTTCCTATTTGGAACCAGTCTGTTGTTGCATGTCCAGTTCTAACTGTTGCTTCCTGACCTGCATGCAGGTTTCTCAAGAGGCAGGTCAGGTGCTCTGGTATTCCCATCTCTTTCAGAATTGTCCTCTTTCTAAGTGAGAAACTGAGGCTGAGAGAGCTGAAATAACCTGGTCATGGCCTACCAGGCAGAGCAAGGACCTGGAGCCAAGGCTGGCCCCACCGGCTGCCCCAAGGCCACCTGGCAGCACCTTCCTCAAAGAAGAAATGAGCTGTATTTGGAATCAAGAGGCACCTCTCAAAGTGGCCAGGGAGGCCCTGGAAAGAGGGAGTCTGGGGCAGGGTCCCACGAGCCACGTAACTCCTGTAACTCCCCTGCTGGCCACCAGCCCTGCATTACCATGACCTGATTATGCAGAATTCAAGGGACCTGAGCGTGTCAAGGGGACCAGTGAGTGTCTGCTGAATGAGTCAGTGAGCAAACCCCCTGAGGAAGCAGAGGGAGAGCGGCTTCTGGGCTATCTGCCTCCACCCTCCTAGTGTGCAGAGGCAAAGTGGAGCGCGCTGGAGACTGCCGCGCAGTGCCTCCTTCCAGGCGGGGGGCCATCACTCCCTCCTACTGCCGAGTGCCTGTGCCGGCGCGTGGCCTGGTCTTCTCCCAGGACCAGGAACCGGCCTGTCCGAGGGCAGCAGGGGCGGGCGGGGAGCTCCCTCGCCTCTCAGGGAGGCCTGCCCACACCTTACACGCTCCTCGCTCCTAGGAGGCCCAAGTGAGACAACTTCACTTCGGGTGTTCCACAGGCAAACGTTCAACAGGAAGGCGATGGCTCCTCACTAGCCGGGGCACCAAGCGAGGCAGCCAGGGCACAGCCCCGCCTCAGCAGAGGGCGCGGACAGAGACAGCGTGTGAAGAGGACACAGGATTCCGGTCCTGCCAATCAATGACCACATCAGACTGCTGAGACTCAGTTTCCCCATCTGAAAAGGGGGGTAAGCATCTGGGCCTGCACCCTTCCCAGGACAACGGTGAGGCTCGTAAGAGACCACAGGAGTGAAGACCTCTGCGAGGTGAAGGCGTCTGTGTAGACAGAGACACGGTATCACCACTGGACCTCAGAGAGCAGGAGGGGAGGCTGGCAGTCCTAACCTAAGACTGGCCGAGGGGAGGCCCAGAGCCTGGAGGAGCGTGCGTGTCCTTGCCTAGAAGGACAGGGCAGAGATGGAAGAGGAGCAGCAGCGGGGCTCCCTCACAGCACGGCTCCCAACACACACGTGCCCAGGCACACGTGAGTGCACACACGTCCACGCAAGCACACGCAGACCCTCCCCACGCCCTCAGACCGTCAGGAACGGGGTGTGGACCAGGCGGGTGACGCCGCGGTGGGCGGCGCTCTGCCACAGCAACCCTGTTGACCACTACGGCTCCAGCACTCCATTCTGCTTACAGCCCTCCCCTTGGACAGTAAAGCGTCGAGGTCTCAGCACGAGACAACAGGAGGGACGAGAGCGAGGCGGGAGGCGAGGCTGCTGCCCTGGAAAGCGGCAGGGCTCCCGAGTCAGCTCCCGGAGACCCCAGCCCGGCCAGGCGGGGTGGGGTGGGTGGCAGGGAGGGGCAAGGGTTTCGAAGCCCCGGAAGACCTGCTGACACTTGACCCTGTGACACTGATGCTGAGGCACAATGTCCAGCAACATGTGCCTGCCCCACCCACCCACACATGGGAGACCTCGCGTCGCTTTACAAAGCTGACCAACAAAGAAACACTAACGGAAGCCAGAGGGGCAGGCAGAAGGTGCTCTGTCTTATAAAGTACTTGTTTGCTTCAGAGAAGGAAGGGTATCTGGCCTTCCAGATGCACTGGGATCCTTCCAGCTGCCTCTCCTAAGAACACAGGGGACCGTGAGTTTCATCTTTGTGGCATTTTTTAATTCCCCAAATTAAAAAGGCCTCTCTTCAGTACCTTGAGGACAGGCCCAGGAACTGAACCCAGGCCAGGCAGAGTGAACAGAGCAAACCACAGGCAGCCCCTCACAGGGCGGGGCCTGTCTCTCCCCTCTGCGCCCCGTGCCTGGCACCAGTAGGCACAGGGTAAGTGCTGGTGAGTTACTGGTCAGACTGGAGAGCGTGCTGGGCTTCATGTTCCTAGGGTTCTTCCCAGATCTGTGAAGCTTCCTATAACTGAAACTCCAGTCACACGGCAGCAGCCTCCCCCTCACACCCAGAAGGACGTGGGCTACGCTAAACACTGGGCTGTGTGGCCCTGGCCACAAGGAGACGGCCATCCTGGAGGTGTCCTGGCTCACCCCCTGGTTTCACCGAGACCTCCAAGTCCAGGGCCCCTCCCACCGCCAAGCGGCCTCCTTACCTGCACCTGCCCAAAGACCATGCCGACCTGCTCTGCGGCGGTGGACTGCATAGCCCTGACCGCCAGGAGGAGCTCCCCGCCGAGGCCCAGGTGCTGCAGGTAGGTCTCCACGGCCGCCTGGGTCAGCTTGGCAAAGCCTTTGACCAACATGATGGCGTCCCCCAACATGGCAGCCACCCTGCAGGGCTGGAAGAGAGTGGGGGGGCCAAGTCAGGGTGGGGGCTCCACGCCCCACACAGGGTCACTCACACGGACCCCTCTACCCCAAACTCTGGCTGTTTGGTTTTTCCAGTGACCTCCCCCCTGGGTTGGCTGAGAGAAAGGCAGGGAGGGCCCAGGGCCCAGGGCAGACTGAGTGGCTCCCCACGCTGCAGGGTGCTGAGCAGAGAGAGGGTCTGTGGAGTTGGGGCCGCGCACCGGGCCCATGTTTCCTCACTTCATGGCACACGGTGAAGGGATTTAACTAAAGCTGCTCAGCCACCAAGTGGCAGAACTAGGACTTGAATCTGGGAGTCCCTGATTTAGACTGTAGGTTGGGGAGGGAACTCCTCCCTGCAGGCCTCTGGGGCCCTCAACCCCAATCCTCAGGGGCTGTCTGTCCATGCCCAGGCACTCTTGCTCTGCCCTGAAGCCCCTGAAGACGCCCACCAAGGGACAGCCATAATCCCTCCCCACACTCAGGCAATGCTCTTGGAAAATCCTAACCAGCATTAAAAACCAGCAACATGATATAGGACACTGTGCAGGAACAAGGCCGGCAGGGCCTGGCCTGAAACCTGGGTCCCCTCCACGCGCGTGCCAGCTGTTCTCTCCTTTCTACTGGGTCGCAGCATAAAGCGCGTTTCTTTATGTCAGCAGTGAAGCAGTGGAAAGCCAGTGCACACAGCATGCCTCACAGGGTGGGGCGGTGCTGGCAATCTCCCAGGCATTGCTCAAGACCTACCTGGGGCTGTGCTGCTGGGAAGGGTAAGATAAGCTAAAATGAGGGGGTGCCGCTGAAGAAAAAACAGGCAAAAGAAAGGAGCTGGAGACTCCAGGGTGGGAAGGAGCACTCTGGCCAGGGGGCAGGGAGGAGCTGGGATCCACCAGGAGTCCCAGAGACAAGAGGATCGGTGTGAAGGTACAGTGGGCAGGAGACCCACAGGAACAAACCTGGGAACAAACACAAGGAGGCCCAGAAGTGCAGCTACACCCTGGACGCAGGGCTGGGCCAGCAAGAGGGAGGGGACCGTCCCAGAGACACCTTCAGGATTCTCATCAGATTAACTAACAGAAGTGCAGACAGGAAGGTCAGGCCAGAGCACTGACAAGGATCTCAATCAGAACCCTTGGGACTTCAAAGACGCAGGCTCGCTCCTGTCCGCCCTTCACGGGGAAGCAGCCCGTCAGTCCAGAGACACCTGCAGGGATCCGCTCAGCTTCTAAGCATGGGCACAGCTACTTTTACTTAAAAGAAGAGAAACCCACAAACACACAGGAGCCTGGAAAGTTAAGACAACCCACCCAACCTGCCCTCAAAGACCCCTTCACCTTCATAGGAAGACAGCTCCCAGACACTAGGCTGGGGTGCTTTCCACACTCCATCTCCTTTTAATCTTTATAAGCTACCTAATGACATGGATATCACTGCCCCCATTTCACAAAGGAGAAAACCAAAGTAAGAGGCATTAAGGAACTGGCTAAGGCCATTCAGCTCCAAACGCTCAGTCCACAGACACCAAGGCACTCCCACAGGGAGGCACTGATTAGACACAAATGAACCTCCTGTACCCTAATCACAGCCAAGGAGGTTTCTGGAAGGTGACCATACCCTTGAGGGAGACGGGAAGGAGGGGGGAAGCTAGCCCTGCCCATCACCCAGTGCTATTTCACACCCGGGGCTCCACTCTGGGCTCCTGCTCCTATGGCAATAAACAAGTGTGAGCCCCACAGACCAAATGTCCAGGACTGGGAAAAGATCACGTAATCACAGCTCAAATGCAGCTGGTGCCAGCGCTCAACAGCTGCCCTGCCCCCAGTCCCACCCATGACACATTTCACTCACAAAGAGAGAGGTTTTGAAAGAGACATCAGGGACACGCAATGGCAGAGGCCGGGGCCCCAGCCCCATCTGTTCAGAAGGACCCTTGCAGGTGGTCCCAGGACCATCCACCATACCCCTCTGCTGCAGCAGTCCCCAGAAACAGATCTTCCCCTTGCTCACTCCTAAATCCAATCCAGATAACCAAGCAGAGACTCTCATAGGCCATGTGCACACATGCTAAGTCGCTTCAATTGTGTCCGACTCTTTGGGACCCCATGGACTGTAGCCCGCCAGGCTCGTCTGTCCATGGGATTCTCCAGCCAAGAATATCAGAGTGGGTTGCCATGCCCTCCTCCACGGGATCTGCCTGCGTCTCCTGTGGCTTCTGCATTGCAGGCAGATTCTTTACCACTGAGCCACCGGGGAAGCACCTCACAGGCCACAAGCCTCGATAAGTCCAAAACCTCACCTTGTCTGCTAACTGATAGACCTATTTCATTCTGTTTTTAGGCTTAAAACTAATTCTACTAAATTTCTCATCCAAGTTATCATAACCACATAACTAAAGTTTTGCTAGAGCAAAGCAGATAAGTGGGTTTTTTGGCCAATTTCCCCTGCCTAGCTTGAATGGCCCCACTGTGAAATACCCAGGTATGGTCCTGCACTCTGAAGAGGCAGGTCTGGAACCACCAGAGTCCAGTCCTAACTCTTTTGGTTTCTAAGTATGTCAGCCCTGAGCATAGTACCTGATGGGCCAGGATGACACCTACATTACAATGATGATTTTTTAAAAATTCAAAAGAGGAAAAAAATGTTAAATAAACTGACCGTTTTTTTTTTTGTTTTTTTTTTTTTGCTGACAAAGCAAGAGATTTTATTGGGAAAGGGCACCCGGGTGAAGAGCAGCAGAGTAAGGAAACCCAGGAGAACTGCTCTGCCGCGTGGCTCCTGACCGTTTTTTTTTAAATTAAATTCCTGCATTTGGGAAATATAAGTAATAACAGTCTCCTTCACTATTTTCCTAACTGTATTTCATTAACTTTTAGTTCACATATTCCACTTTCAAAGTGGCAAATAAATATGTCATCTTTAAAAAAATGAAAAATTAATTCGCTATGCCTCACTTCTTGCCTGCATGGTTGAATCCTCATACCGGAGAACTTTCCATGGGTGCCTGTCTCACCCTGGACAGCGAGTGCCGTCATGGAGGAGGAGGACTAGAGCCAGTCCCCTGGGAAGGCAGGTTCCATCCACATGGCAATGACATCACGGAAATACACCTTCCCACTACTGTGGGGCAATACTGCCTCTTCTCACGTTAACAGATGCTGTTCATAAACAGTCTGACCTCGTGAACAGATTCGTAGGTAGACACATATTTCAAAATCGCAGCCCATGCCAGCCCCCTTGAGGATATTTATCTAACGTGCAGGGACCACTGCCCCCAAACCTCCCCACATGCTGCTCTGCTGCGTACAAAGTGAAACATTCAAACCTTAGTCAATACCGGGTATTTTTTGACAAAGGAATGTCTACCCTCAAGGAGCAGGGATGGGAAGGTGGACAACTGCCAGAGGAAATACCTTTCCAGAACTGTGTTCACCTTCTGATTTTCAAAAATTGGCTCTCATAAATCCTACTTCTAATACACCAGAACCCCAACGTGACTCAGAATTCAGCTATCCTGAATGTTGGTGCAAAACCCCTGCAGGAATGCACAGGCACCAGGCACTCAGCTACACCAGCAGGCACTTTCATCAGGATCTTAGGTAAATAAAAGCAAAAGCCCCGAAAGCACATTAACCACAAGTTTCAAATCTTATCCTCATCACGATTTCAGCTTCAAGTATTAGAGCCCTCACCCCGGCCCGCTTCACCCTGCTGGTTCTTAAACGGGTTTGGGGGACCTTGCTGAGGAACAATACAGGGATGAAGGGTATTTTCAGGCTCCTCACCCACTTGGCACCATGCACCCAGACAACCTGGGCGCCGCCCGCTCTCCTCTGAGCGAGCACCAGTGAATATAGCAGTGGGGGTGGAGGGTGGGCACTCACATTCAGGGGCGCCCACTAAGGCACCAGCACTAAAATAAAGTCACTCGGTCTATTTTCTCAACACAATTCCCCCCTGGTGCTTTGGACTAGCCTGCGCAGGTCCTGGGATGAACCTGCCCTTGGCCCCAGCGCTCACAGCTGCAGTGGCATGCACACACATCTATAATGGGCACGGCCACCACGGCAACAACCAGAGGCCAACTGAGACTAACACACGAGGATCAGGTGCAGGGGAGGCAGCTGAGCAGCGGCAAAGCCTGGGAGCCCAGCCAGCCCAGCCTCGGACACAGCACACTGCCCGCCTCCCCAGCAGGAGGGCGCTGAGGGTGGGTGGGGGCCGGGAGGGGGTCTCCAGGCCCCTTTTCCGGTCTAACATGCTAATGGGCTATAAAGGAAGTAAACAAAGTTGTTGTCTAGAGAGAAAGAACTGGAACAAATGCAGCTCACCACTCCCCAGGGGCAGACACTGAGAAAGAAGCACAGCCCCCTGACATGAGAATCCTCACGCTCCGAGAGGAAATCTTCCTGCTGAACCTTCACTCTCTGACCTTCCCCACGAGCCTTCATTCACGCTGAAAAACAGACTCTGAGATCCTTTAGCTGGAAATTACCTGTGGTGTGAAGGCCTTCAAATCTAGCCTCCAGAACTGAAAAAAAAAAAAAAAATCCACCAAGTGATGCCTACCTGGCCAGTTACAGTAAGATGTATCAGCAGGACAATGAGCTGTGTTCTTTTTAAAAATAAATGGGACTTCTCCGGCTGTCCAGTGGTTAGGGCTCAGCGCTTTCACTGCTGTGGCCTGGGTTTAAGCCCTGTTCAGGGAACTAAGATCTCACAAGCCGCGTGGCGTATCCCCATGCAGGGATACATACCCCATGCGGGGATACAAAATACATACTTACATAGAACAGACAATCCTGACAAGCATTAAACAAATAAGGTCACCATAAATTTTTCCATCCGGACCCACATGGGAGAATTTTATTTGGGGGGAGGGTTCCCATATGCATCCCCAAGCCCCTCCTTCACTGCCAGAATTCACAATCCGTCACCTGTCTCTTCTCACAAGGTGACAGTAAGCCAGGGACAGAGAATAAATTTATTAAGCCACTGTTCAATCCCCTCTGTAAGTATGAAGTGTGACAAGACAGACCAGCCCCCATCCAAGGAAAGCCCCAGAGTCTGTCTCTCTAAAAGCGAGCACACCCTCCTATGATCTCTTCCCATCCCGAGCTGGCCTGGAAGCCATGGGATGCCTGGTGTAAGGACCCCAAAGCAAGCTGCACAGCAAGCCCTTTGTCTTGGGGAGTGTGTGTGAAGCTCACTGACAAGCCTTCCCGAGCAGGCTTCAAGCCTCGGCTGCTGCATGCACGTCACCCAGTGTCCCACGGATATCAAGCTCAGCACATCCGGAACTGATTTCACTCCCCTTACCCGCCCACCCAGGATACCCATCCTGAGGACTGCGACCACCTCTCCTAACCCCCCCAGGTGCTCCCAGCTGGGCAACCACAGCAGCCCCTAACTGATCTCTCTGCCCCCCAACCCCCGCTTTCTTATGCAAGAATGCATGTCTTTCCTTCTCACCAGACCTCAGCGCAAACAGCACCTCTTCTGGGATGTTCTCCCCAACATGTCCCATCCCCAAAGCCCACCCACGTCCCTCCACAGCTCCTTGTTCCATCCCCAGGTAGCAGTGACTGTGCTCTAAATCTCCTGTGGGTCCCCCACACTGAGCTGTGAGCCAAAGGAGGGCACAGACCACACCTGTGGTCTCCTCTCCATGTCACCAGCAACTCACACCACATTGACACAGAGCAGACAGAAATGAACTCAGCTGGTCCCCCCAAGATTTAAGAAAGCCTACCTTTTCTGGGACAGGCTCACACCTGCTTGCGGCTTTTAATCTACACATGGAATCAAAGGTCTCCTAGGAGCCTTGTCTGAGGTACAGTTCTCACACTTTAGCAGGGCATCAGAAATCACCCAGGAGACTCGCTAAAACACAGCTTGCAGCTCCCCAACCCCAGGTTTCTGATTCTCTAGGTCTGAAAGGGAACCTGGAAATCTACCTTTCTAATAGATTCCCACCTGCTGCTGCTGTTGGTCCTGGAAACTTACCGTAAGAATCCTGTCCTGGAAGACTAGGGAAAAAGGAACCAAGGCGGCCCACACTCAAGGCCAGACAGAAGTCTAAACAGAGACCCTTTCCTCAAAGCTTCTCCCTGCTGCTCCCTAAAAGTCTGGCTTTGTCCCTAAGTGGAAACCTTCCACTGCCCCTTCCTTCCCCATTCCTCTTCCTCAAGAAACTGAAAAAGGAGACAGCCACCAAAGGAATCTCAAGACTGTAACTTAGTGTTCCTGGGAAAAGACCGTTTAGTGACCTCCAGGAGGCCCAGGATGGGGGCTCACAGGTGGCCAAGGGTAATCTTTTTTTACTTTGGGCATGAACAATTTTTAGTCTGCATGGACACTGGAAAGTTCCTTTACATGCTTGAAATTTTTCCTTCTTGCTTTCCCTCTTAGAAAATGAAAACACCAGGGGACTGTTTCCTCCAAGGACTGATAAGAGTGTGTGTGTTACAGAAAAGACTTAAACTTCTGAAGCCCAAATCCATAAACTTCTGTAGATGTGCCCTTCATGTTGGCCTTTAAAATCACACCCCAGGGGCCAGTATCTCAGACTGGCCCTAGTGAGGTCTGGCCTGAGGGCCCATTCATCAGCAGGTTCAGAAATATCCTAACACACATCAATTTTCAAAGCCAACTGAAAACAGGAAGAAGAACCCAGGAAAAGAGACAAAGAAAAAGAGCCTGTGCCCCGCTCCAACCCCACCTCGTACCCACCCCTCCGCTCTCAGTCAGTCCCAGCCAGACCTGGTGAGCCAAGCTTCCACAATGGGGAACAGGCTACTAGGGTCATTCATGCCCCACAGCTACAAGCGACCTCTGGAATACCCCAACCTGAGTGTCTACTACAAAGTCCCCTTTCCCTGTCGCCCTCCCAGGCCATCCTTTCTGGGAGTTATCCAAGCATCCTGCCAAATTCTGTCAAACTGCATTTCCTTAACATTGACTGTGTGATAATTCAGCCACAAGAACATAAATCACAACACTAAGGCTGGCTGCATAAATAGTGGTACACCCACAGATGGACTGCTGTGCAGCCACTTAAAGTGACACTATGAAAGGTGTTCATTGGCAAATAAGAAAGTTTACCATATATTCCCACGTAGGAAGGAAGCAGGTTACACAACAATATTATCCTTTGTTTTGGAAGGATAGAAGGAGGAGGAAAGAAGTTTGAAAGAAGGGTGATGGGTGATAGATAGCAAACATGCAAAACAGGCCTTCTCTGGGTGGTGGGGTAATAAAATTCTTTTTACTTTCTTCATTTGCTTTATTTCCTAAAGTTTTCAACAAAGAACATGCACTACTTCTATAACAGAAAATAAGTTACAAAAAAAATAATCTTCAATATCTACTGTTAAGATGAAAAATACAAGCAAGCACACAGAGGTGTGATTCAAAGGAACTATCCCACGTCCCTCAAGTGTCTGTCCTGGGTGCGATGGGCAGAGGGCTGGATGGCAGATCAGAAAGCTATAAATAAGGCCTCTCCACACCCTCGTTTAGCCACTGTCCTTCATCAGAAGACAACTGCCCCTACCAGGCCACCCGGAAGATGGAACATGGCCCTCCCTCTTTCGGGAAAGAAGCTCAACTGCCCTTCTCAGGAAGTGGTGAGAAAATCACTTGGCACAGGCAGGTCTAATGCTGGCCCTGTGTTAAAAGACAGAAACAATTAATGGGTACTTTCCCCCAAAACAGGATCCTAGTTTAGAATAATGTAGTTAGTGCAGTGATCACATTTTTCTGAACCAGAAGTTAAGAGATGTAATATGACTGGTGCCCTTCTAGATCAGGGGTCAGCAAACCAAGGGGACAAAGCCAGTCCTGCTGCCTGTTTTTTTTAAAATAAGAATTTACTGGAACACAGATTACTGCTCATTCCTTTAGGTACTGTCAACAGCTCATTGATATGTCTTACCTACGGCTGTTTGGGGTTTTTTAGTTTGATTTGGTTTTAAGCTATAACACCAAGCTGAGTAGTTGCGAGTGAGAACTATGGCTCACAAAGCTTAAAATATCCCCTTATCTGGTTCTTTCAGGGAAGTGTGTTGACCCCGATTCTAGGGCAACAGAGTAAAACATAACCTCAACTGTCCCAGGAAATCTGGAAAGGTCACTGGAGTTAGAGCAGTCCACCAAAGCTGGCATTGGGGTGAGCACACCTCAGTAGAGCTCTGCTCCTGACCCCGAGCTGGGCACCTTCCCAGGCATAGAGCTGCCCACTACCCAGAGGCCCCAGGCAGGGGCTGAACAGAGGAGGGGCTCTGAGGTGACCACCTTTTACTGGCTCGCCCAGAACAGGATGATCTGAGGGCTGCTAATGAAGGGGTCAGGCCAGGGGTGGGGTGGGGTCAGATGCCGACTTCCTGTTCTCCTTCCTCCTGCCTTTCCCAAGGTTTTCAGCCATACAGCTGCCTCCCGCGTTTCCTCATCTCACATTAAGATGACCAGTGCACTGTCAGTCCACTGCTTGAGACTGAATGGCTATAAATCCATCATCATTTAACCTCCATCATCTAGTCCTCCATTCCAGAACTTTCACCATATCCCTAACAGGGGGCCCCTCTGCCAGGCAAGCACCAGTGTGTGCCTGGGAGGGGAGAGCCAGGCAGACAGGATGCCCACTGCTGCTCCCACTCTCAGCCGCCCACTGAGCCCCCAGCTGCAGGACAGGGCAGCCTCCTGCCCTGGTCCAGGCTGCTCACCACAGACTCCACGCGGGGCTGAAGACGCAGCCCTTGGCTGGCACAGTGGAACTGTCCCCTGTAAGGAAAGAAGTTTATTTCTGGGCCTCAAGTTGTCTCCTACGCTAAGAACTTCATGTTCCTTCAAAAGCCATTTCCAGACTATAGGGATTTTTTTGGAAACCATTTAAAAAGTATAGACTCTTATGCTAACACACTCAGGAGCTTGTTGAATAGCGGGCACTCTGACATTCTCCAGTGAATTTCACTGGTTCCCCAAACATCTGGAGCAGAAGACCAGCATAATGATGATAACTGTAGCTTCTCTTATTTACTGAGAGTTTATTATATGCCAGGCTGTGTGCTAAGTGTTCTATGTGTATTACCTCACTTACTTTTCTTTCTTCCCTGACCAGGGATTGAACCCACAACCCCTGCATTAGAAGCCTGGAGTTTTAACCACTGGACTGCCAGGGAAGTCCCCTCACTCAAGGAAGTACTACTATTATGTCCATCGTACAGTGAAGGAACTAAAGCAGAGAGAGGTTAAGTAACTTGCCCAAAGTCACACAACAAGTCACACCACTTGCCCAAAGTCAAAATAAGAGCTAGAACTCGAATCTATCATGGCTCAGGAGCCCCGCAACCATTTAACAGGTAAAAGGAGAAAACAAGCAAAAGAGTGATATCCTCGATGGCAAGCCTCCATTCTTCACCCACTGGGAAATTAAGATATTCTTAGGACTCCCTGGTATGTTGCCCCAAAGTGGACAATGGGCTGGGGGCAGCGGGAGGGAATCGAAAAAACAGCAGCAGGAGAAGCTCCAGCCTCTAATGACAATCCAGAGAGAAACTCAGGCCACGAATGAACCTGCACAGCCCAGGCCTCCAGAGCACAGGTGGGTACCTCAGGGGGCCCCAGGTGACCTTTCCTCTCACTGGGGAGCAAACGCAACTGGTTACAAACACCAACATGCCAAGCATGGGGTCCTGAGTGCAGTCTCACTGTCTGATTATGAACCAACGTATTCTGCTAAGAAGATTAAAAAAGATTTGGTTCAGGAAGTGATACTGATGAAGCAGTCAAGATGCTCTGGAGTTGGGCACTCCCGGTTAAAATTCTGACTCTGCTGCTGACCTAATTAGTCATTTAAGCTCATCTTTGCACCTGAGTTTCCCTCATCTGTTCTCAAGAGGAGTGGGTTAGATAATCCATATAATAGTACTTAGGAGCCCGAGTGCCTGGCACACACAGAAGGTGCTCAGAACCTGCTAGTTGATGATCATTATTAAGACCACACAGACACTCTGGAATGAGGTCTGGACTTGGTGAGACCAGAGAGAGCATGAATGAGACCAGTGTGGACAACCCTCTTACTGATTTACACTCCCAGCAGCCGGGCCACGTACGGTACCAGATGTGACTCAGGGAGGGCAGACTCACCCTCTCCTGGGGACCAGTGTGGCGTCTACGGCTGTGGTGTGAGGCATTACTCAGGAAAGGCAGTCCGGCGTGCTGGCAGCCTGCAACCAGTGCCCAGGACAAGCAGGATAAAAATACCGCTGGTAATCCTCAACACGGTCGATGCCACTCTCAGAGAAGATAACTGCACGGGAGGCTTTCGCTAGGTATTTTCAGGGAGGGACAGTGCAGGGAAACCCCTGACGCCCACAAGTTCCCTGGCTCCATCCTACAGCCCATCTGCCGCCAGATTAATCCTCAAAGCCTTTTGCATCACGATTCACCCTCGGCTCAAATGGCTCCTAGTTTTCTACAGAATAAACCCCTAACTCCTGAGCCTGAAGGTGGAGGCTGAAGTCAGGACCCAGGCCTCCCGTCCAATCTGTATTCACACCTGTGTATCCCCACCACACACATACACACACATGCACACACCTACTCCTTCACCTGTGCACTTCACCTATGCACCCATCACCCATGCAGACTGTCTGCGTGATGCCAGCCTCTGGGCCTGGGCATCAGCTCTGCTCTGATCAGCCAGAATGCTCCAGGTCCCTGAACCTGCTTCCTATAACCTCACCTGGATACTAACGATGGCCTAAGTCCAATCTAAATAAGAGAGACAGAAGTACTTTGAAATGGACGAAAATATTCAACATTCCTTGAATATATTCAAGGACATATGTCTAAATCGGGCCCTCATTTTTTCTCAGCGCTTATGAACTTAAGACTTTCCATTGATTGACCAATCCAGCTCTGGTCAGATTCTGCCCCATTTGTAAGTTACCTTTAGCACATAGAAGTCTTTTCAATAATAAGCTTCTTGAGGGAGGCTCACATCTCACATATCGATGACTCTTTCCACCCCCACTCCCCCCGACATACACACAGGCCACACAAACACAAAGGTCATCTGCAGTGTCACACAGAGGTGAGTAAGGACCCTGGTGCTGTAGTTGAGGAGTTTCTCTTAAACTAAAATCAGGTATTTATAAGGTTGTGTAAATCTGGCCAAAATACTGTGGGTGGCTGTGGCCGGCTGAATGATGGCCACCCAGACATGTTCACACAGATGAACACACATATTCTAATCCCCAGAATCTGTGACTAAGTTATCTTATGTGGTGACAGGGACTTTGCAGGTGTGATTAATTAAAGAATTTGCGATGGAGGGCTATCCACCTGGGCCCAGCGTAATCAGGGGTCCTTATGAGCGAGGCAGGAGGATGCAAGTCAGAGAGGGAGATGCGAGAGAGGCAGAGGTGGGAGCGATGCAGTTGTGAAGACAGAGGCACGGCCTAGGGAGGCAGGCGGCTCTCGGAAGTGGAAAGAGGAGGGGAGCGGCTCTGTCCTTGGGCCCCCAGAGGGTCTGCTGACTCCTTGGTTTTAGCCAGGTGAGACCCACACCAGACTGCTGACCTCCAGAATGTTAAGATAATAAATCGGTAGTGTTTTAAGTCACTGAGTTTGTGGTCATTTCTTACAACAACAATAGGAAACTAATGCAGTGGCTATTTTTTCAAAGGTAAATTGCTGGGTTGGGAAGAAGGGCTGTATTCTAGAATAATTTCGAGATCACTCCTCTAAAATAACTTACTGTGGTCACTCCACAAGCGGCACTGAGTGCCAGCTAGCGTCTGAGGCTGTGCTGGGTGCTGGCATGTCCCATGGGCCGCTTGAGACACATTCCTGCTCCTGATGACAGAGTCCTGCTTGCATTCAGTATAAACATGCCCCATTTGTCTACCAGCCTTGGTTCAACACTGAAAACATCACGGAGCACTTGTGTTACCTGCCAGGCACTGCACAGCGTGGGGCCCCGCACCAAGTAAGAGCCCCCACCCTCAGAACGCTCTCAGTACTTATATTCTTAACCTTTTAAAACATTCAATGCAGAGTAAACATTTCAATTAAATAATATTAATAATAAGAACAGCTAACAGTCATTATTCCCCTTCTGCCTGCATACGTCACTTTGTGTTACTCCTAATCTTACAACCAGGGCTTCCCTGCTGGTTCAGATGGTAAAGAATCTGCCTGGAATGTGGGAGACCTGGGTTGGATCCCTAGGTCGGAAAAATCCCCTGGAGAAGGACATGGCAACCCACTCTAGTATTCTTGCCTGGAGAATCCCCAAGGACAGAGGAGCCTGGTGGGCTATAGTCCATGGGGTCATCAAGACTCAGACATGACTGAGCAACCTTCACTTCACTTTCATCTTACAACAACCCTGTATGGAATTACGGTCTCGACTTGCTGATGAGGCAGAGCTCCACACGGTAAAGAGAACTCTAGTCCCAACACTGTCAAGAGCTGGCCGATTGACACCTGCCTGACCCCAGGCTCCCTCAGCCCTTTCCTCTTGTGGCCTAGGAAGTGAGAGCAAATAATAAAACTGCACCCCGGTCAGAAACATGTTTTTAAATCAGTAGTCACTCTCCCGGAAACACAACAAAGTTCATGCCTTGGAAAGTATCCAGCTGGTTGCAGAAAATTATGAGTCATAAAAATCCAGAAGCTGGCTGGGCTCTCAAGCGCCACCTGGCCAAACTGCCTTACTGGAAAGTTGCTCAGCTACCAGACTGAGGGTGTCGGGCTTCTCAGCACCAGCAATCCCACCCTGGTTCTGTCTCAGACACAGTGGGAGAAAGAGGCAGGAGCCTCACACTGGGTCCACTCTGGGTGTGCACTCCACTGGGTACGTGGCCCCAGTCCTACCATGTACCAACCTTCATCAGCAGCACTTCCAAACACCACATGCAGGCCAGACACGGACACTTGGGCATGTCACTGGTATAAAGGCTAAATTAATGACTCCTGCCACGGAGAGCCCATGCAGCCCTTTGGCACTGTGTGCTGTGCTCAGTTGCTCAGTTGTGTCTGACTCTTTGAGACCCCATGGACTGTAGCCCACCAGGCTCCTCTGCCCGTGGTGATTCTCCAGGCAAGAATACTGGAGTGGGTTGCCATGCCCTCCTCCAGGGGATCTTCCCAACCCAGGGATCAAACCCAGATCTCCCGTATTGTAGGTGGATTCTTTACCATCTGAGCCAGCAGAGAAGTGTACACAAAACCGCAAGAATTTTTAAAACCAGTGAGTTAACCTACAAGGGACAACTCTAGACAGATGACTGTATGCAGGTAGAGAATGAGAAAAGGGCAGACAGAGGGTGAGGCGGCTGCCTCCTCCCTGACCTCCACTCTTCTTTGCCGGAAGAACTAAGGCCATGGGCCCAGGCCTGGCCCTCAGGGTTCTTCACTGTGGACCACAAGACATCTTTCCAGTGCTTACTTCCCACTATCTCCCCCACACCAGGGCTTCAGCCAGAATGGCTCATCGCCAACACACACACGGACATACCCCCCCCCCCAACACACACACACACACTCACACGTCTTCCCGCTTCCACATGCTGCGCCCTCTGCCTCCCCCAGAACACCCTTTCCTCTGCCAAAGGCCTACTCATCCTCATGAAACATCAGACGCTCCATAGCAGACCCCTGCTCCATTCTAAAGCCACCTCTCTTCCTCTAAAGTCCCTCATCTCTTAATGGTCTAAGGTCATCTTGCCATGCCCTGTATGACTCTTTATGTACCCATCCCGTCTCCCGGGGTTGCATGGTGCCTTCCTGGAGAGGGGACTCTCTTACCCAGACCCCGACTCCTGCTGAGGGCAGGCGCTGCTCTACACCCTCACCAGGAGTGTCACACCCATGGGCACCCAGGGGCTCCCCAGCTTCTCAAGCTCCATCTTTTGAACCCAGAACTCAAGTGACCCCAGGGATGCTAAGCACCTGGGAAACGCTTTCTGTCCACAATCACTGTGAACCACCCCCAACGCAGAGGCAGAGACACAGCAGTAGGATCAGCACCCCAGTGTTTTAACAGGCAGAAGAGGGAGAAGCCAGGGAAGAACATTCGTAAGGGGACATTTGGGAGCCTGCCCCTATGCACAGGCAGACACGCAGACACAGAGGGAGTGGCGTGGCCCACCCGGGATCCCCTATCCGGCCCCACTCCCTCCTTAGAAGAAGAGTGGGAGGGAAGAGGGGAAAAGAGAGCAGGTCTGGCCCACCAACAGTGAGTTCATGTGGGCTGCAACAGGGGCATAGCAGGCGTGACCCATACATGGTACCCAGCCCTCAGCTTTAGCAAATGTTGGCTATAAACACAGCAGGGAGCAAGAGCCACAAACTGCTTTTTTGATCTCACACAGATGGGAGATGTTTGCTCCAGAATCTGTCAAACAGTAACCACTTGTGGGTCACAGGGCAACCTATTCTTACCTTCACCCTCCCCTGAGCCAGGCCTGGTGCCAAACAGAGAAAATGTGCCAGGCAGAAAGCAAACCAGGCTTAACCCCAGGATCTGGGTTTAACGTAAAAGTTGTGTGTGTGTGAACAATCCCCAGGACCTTGCATCTCGCCCAGCAGATCGCAGGAACCCTCTGCGGCCAGCTAGCCCCAGGTTCGAAGCCCACTGTGGGCACCAGCCACATGTGACACTGGGCACTCTTGCTCTCCCTTGGGCTGAGCTTCCTCATTTCCTCGTGTATAAGAAGCTGAGACTGACCTAGATGACCTCAAGATTTGAGATTAGGTCATGGCCTTTTATCCCCTGAGCGGATCAGGATGACCCAGGGCTGTGCTAAAAATTGGGATTTAACAGGGTCTAGAGTCATCCCTGGTAGCTCAGACAGTAAAGCGGCTGCCTACAATGCGGGAGACCCGGGTTCGATCCCGGGGTTGGGAAGATCTGCTGGAGAAGGCAATGGCAACCCACTCCAGTATTCATGCCTAGACAATCCCATGGACCAAGGAGTCTGGTAGGCTACAGTCCATGGGGTCACAAAGAATCGGAAATGACTGAAGCAACTTTCACGTGCACACACACACACACACACACACAGATTTTCACACTCAAAAGAATCTGAGTGCTAACCCTTCTAGACACTCTATGAAAATAGCAAGCGTGTGTGTGTGTGTGGTGGGGGTGGGGTGGGGTGGGGTGGAGTAGGGGGTGCGGGGGTGGGCAGACTTGCTTCTCAGGGGTGGAGAGGTGGGGACCTCTTTCAGGCAACATCTCTGGAAAAGTCCAGTAGGAGAGGCAGGGAGCAGGGAAGGGATTTGGGCCCCTTCTCAGAGAACCAGGAAACACTTCCCTGCCCCACTTACACACACACACACACACACACACACACATACACACACACCCCCCACACACACACACACCCTCCCTCCTCAGCAGCTTCCAGGAGCCTGATTTCCCCTTTGAGCACCACCCCAGACCAGTCTCCCCTCTCATATCAAGCAGAGGGCCTCCCTCACGTCTAGCTGACATCTTGCTTCCCTAAAACAGAGGCAATCAGCTGTGCTTGCCCTCAAGCCCTGGTCCAGGCCTCAGCCCTCCCCTAGCCTCCCCTATCTCCTATCTCCTCATCCTGTCTCCTCCCCACGCTGCCATCCCATTCTTCCCTCTCCCTCCTCCTCTAGAACCTTGCCTCTGACCTATTTTTTGTTTTGCCTTCAACCTCTCCTTCCACAAAAGCTTCCGCCCTTAAGCCCACAAACCTGCTCTCAGCTTTCATGCACCAAATATGAAAAAACCTCCTGTTGATTCTGTCTCTCCTTCAGCTTCACCCCTGCCAATGCCTCTAGGGACAGAGGGCACCTCCCATCTTGTCCTTCCTTCTCCCTCAGCACAGGCTGCCTGGCCCAGATCCCAAGCTCTTCACCACCATCACCCCCGACACCATGACACTCACAATGGCCACTTGATGGCTTCATCCACCTAAGCCACCCCAACACCATCCTCCTCAGCCTTTCCTGCTGGCCCCACACTCTCTTGGGAAATCCTGACCTGGGTTTCCATCACTCACTCTCAGCCCCTCAGCTCAGCTTCTTTCACTAGCTCCTCATCCTCACAGCACAGGTGTCCCCAGGCCTGGTCCCCAGCCTCTCCTCCCGGCTTCCTACACTGTCCCCTGGGGACAGGCTTCAGCCTCCCCATGGGCTGGCGGCTCCCCCAGGACTGTGCATGCCATTCCCAGCTGGGGCAGGCCATCCCAACCACTGAATCAACTCCAGAACCAAACCAGTTATACATACATGACATCTCTCCCTCCAAGTCCTACAGACACCAATGAAAGGGTCCAGGGAACTGGGGGCAGGGGGAACGGAACAGTTCTAGACCTTGACTGCGATAATGGTTACATCATTCTATGCATTTACCAAACCACCCAACTGCACACCAGAAAGTGTGAACCTACTGTATGCAAGCTGTACCTTAATAACAAAAGAATACAGGGGAAAGTCCCACAAGGCACCTCGACCCCTTTGCTTCTAAAACGATCACCATCTTCCTTCCGCCAGTCCAGCTCCTCCTCGCCTGACCCTGTTTTCAGCACTGATACCACCATCCGCCCCAAACAGTGCTCCCCCCACTAGACATCGCAGCCCAGGTTAAGCAGTCACTTAAGAGATTCCACCTGCACAGAGTTACACTCTCTGGAATCTACGCTTTCATTCCATCTCCCCAAGGCCTGCCACCTGGGACTCAGGCCGCCCTCACTTCTCACAGGCCACCTCACTAGCCTCCCCTTCATCTACCCTGAGCCCTCCACCATAATCCAGTCCCCGTTCTGCGCAGTTTGCCTACTGAGTGCCCTCCCCTCCCCATAGTGGCATCCACTTTAGCCCCTTCCTGCTCGGGCCTCAGCTTTGGTTCCTTTCTCTCCCACAGAAACCCAGGCACCCTTCAGGCCCCAGCTCCTAGGCCTCCCAGCACAGGAATCCACTTTGTTAGCCCTCTCCCAACAGAACCAGTAGCACTGCACCCTGGGTTCCCACAGCAGAGGGCCGCCCCCATTCCCCACAGCCCCCAGTCCTGCACAGTCTGCCCAGTACCCTCGGATACTCACGTCCACTGCACATAAGCCAGGGCAGGGAGCCACCTCCCTCTCTGTCAGGGACCCTCTGGCTGCAGCTGAGCTGTGGGCGCTCAGGGAACCCTTTCCAGCCTGAATAATCAGCTGAGAAGTAGGAGGGCTAGGCCAAGCCCGCCTGGCCCCCTGACCCCACTGCTGAGATAAAATGCCACAACAGAAGTATTAGTGGACTATTCTAAACTCCTAAGGGTGATTGCACAGGCTACTTCAACAGGAAATAGGGACTCACCCCATCCACTCCCTAGCTCAGGCCCCCACCGCTCCCCTTCAACTCCTGACCCTCCTACCAAGCTGCACTCACCCCCACCAGGCAGTCACCGGCCCCAAGGCTTCTGCTCAAAGAGCCCACTGCCTGGACAGATGCCACTCAAAGAACGGTCCTGGGACTAAAGGTGTCATCCTTGATGAAATAACAGGAGTAAGCACTTAGAAAGGCTTCCCTGGTAGCTCAGCTGGTAAAGAATCTGCCTGCAATGCAGGAGACCCCAGTTAGATTCCTGGATCAGGAAGTTCCCCTGGAGAAGGGACAGGCTACCCACTCCAGCGTTCTTGGGCTTCCCTGGTGGTGGTTGAGATGGTCAAGAATTCGCTTGCAATGTGGAAGACCTGAGTTCGATCCCTAGGTTGGGAAGATTCCCTGGAGGAGGGCATGGCAACTGACTCCAGTATTCTTGCCTGGAGAATCCCCATAGACAGAGGAGTCCATGGGGTTGCAAAGAGTCAGACACAACTGAGTGACTAAGCACAAGCACTCAGAAACCCTCACAGCAATTTAGCACTGCCATGATGTGAAGAACTGACTCGCTGGAAAAGACCCTGATGCTGGGAAAGATTGAAGGTGGGAGGAGAAGGGGACAACAGAGGATGAGATGGTTGGATGGCATCACCAACTCGATGGACGTGAGTCTGAGTGAACTCCAGGAGTTGGTGAAGGACAGGGAAGCCTGGCATGCTGTGGTCCATGGGGTCTCAAAGAATTGGACACGACTGAGCGACTGAACTAAACTGATGACACTTTTAGTGTGTTTTACGAAAGTACTGGTCTGCAGCAAATTGGGAAAAAATAAAACCTGGCCTTCAGCATAGAGTCTGGGAAGCACCGGCCCCTCACTCCTCTACACTCCTGCCTCTTTCTGCTAAAATCCTGCTCATCCTCAGTGTCCCAGTTAATATGCCTTCTCCAAGAGTCACTAGCCAGAAGTGGTCTCACTCAGAGTCCCTAGCCCAAACCACACTGAGGGTGCTTAGGTGGTATCTGCATACCCTTTATTACAATTCCCAGAGGCCAGGGACCCAGGGAACTGTTCAGTTTTATATTTCCAATGCCACACTCAAGGCATACAATCAACTGATACTTGTTCAACAAGGAGTAAATAACCAGCTGCTGCTGTTGCTGCTAAAGTGCTACAGTCATGTCCGACTCTTTGTAACCCCATGGACTGTAGCCCACCGGGCTCCTCTGTCCATGCAGGCAAGGATACTGGAGTGGGTTGCCGGGCCCTCCTCCAAGGGATCTTCCCAATCCAGGGATCGAACCCACATCTCTTACATCTCCTGCGTTGACAGGTGGGTTCTTTACCACTAGTGCCCCCTGGGAAGCCCACCCACAATGTCACAGAGGGCTTTTCTTCAGGGCAGGACATGGAGGGGCACCAACCCTTAGGGTACACACGATTTCCCAGGTTTGGACCAAACGCAGCCCCTCTCCCTCCACCCAGAAGGAAATGGGACAATGTTTTTGAAAGCAAGCTGAGGGCTCTGGAGACAAGAACTCAGTCACTATTAGAGAATCTACAATACTCTGAAATGGCAAGTTGAGTGAAAAACTCTCAACTTTCTCATGAATCCTTCTCTGCATGGACAGAACAAAAAAAATAAGTCATATTCAAGTATGAAGAATAAAAAGATTTTTTTCAGGATCATTTCCAACTTTAAATATACTGTAGGCCCATGACCTCAAAGCAAAAAGGTCAAGAGCTCAGGAGCCTATAACCCCACAATGAACAACATGCTTGTTAACACACCACTCAGGTTTGAAAGTTGTGGGGAGAAGCCCACCCAGATGCACCCCACTCAGGGTCCTGACCCTGCTTCAGAGTCAGCAGACCCCATTCCCACTACTCCCTCTCCCTGCATGGGCACAACTCCTAATGGAGCAGGACCCTCACATTCCCCCCTCCCACTGGCTCTTCTTTCTCTGGCTCTCCCAAGTTCCTGGCTGTTGTTTAGCAAGAATGCTGGAACTATTTCCAGATGCCACTGTCAGATCAAGACAACTCTCTAAATATTCCTGTCTAATTTTGCACACAGCTCTTGTTTCAACTGACAAAGATAATGACTCAGTGTCCACAGCTCTTGATGGAAAATCATCCTGCCGAGTTTGGAGCTTCCCAATAATAAGCTTCTCTAAACTTCTTTTTGAGAAAGGAAGACTGACCTCCCTGTCCAGATTCTGTTCTACAAGCAAGAAAGGGTACCCAAAAGACCCCCTAGTAAACCAAGGAGTGTTATGGGAAAATCCTGATACATCCCCATAGGACCAATCAATGACAAGAAAAGGAAATCCACGATAGGGACTTGGGGTGTTTTTCCTGTCCAATAATCATTGTTTCTTCACTTTTCGGCATCCCCATCAGTTTGGGACTTTGGAATTTGGGGCATAAATTCTGGGTTAAAGTGAAGACAAACTCTAGACTCAGAAGTAAAATGACTTTCCCTGCAAAAACAAATGGCTCATTGTCTCTGACACTGTCTCTGATGCTTTAATCAACTGGAAAAGCATGTGTCCATTCTGCACCAGTACACTTCTGGGTAGCCTCTTTCTGGAGGTGTACACGGTACAAGTAAATACACCCACATACATGTTTGAAATGCAGACACTTTCTCTCTGCAGACATGGGCCTAGCCCCCTCTCACATCATAAAACGTAATAGATGTCTTAGTAAATAAGTGAGGATGAGCAAAGCATCCCTTTGCAAAAGCCACTTATGGAAAACTGAACTGGCCTTTCAGTCAGCACTGACAGCTTAAACTTCTTTGCTCACGGTTTACAAACCACCCCATGGTTATTTCACATGCATATCTCCCACAGTCTTGCAAAGTCCCCAAAGACAGAAACCACAAGTCTCCCATTTCTTTTGGACTTCCCAGGTGGCACTAGTGGTAAAGAACCCACCTGCCAATGCAGGAGACATGAGACCTGGGCTGGATCCTTGGGTTGGGAAGATCCCCTGGAGAAGGGCATGGCAACCCATTCCAGTAGTCCTACCTGGAGAATCCCATGGACAGAGGAGGCTACAGTGCATAGGGTCGAAAAGAGTCGGACACGACTGAAGCGACTTAGTATGCATCCCCACTTCTTTTGTATTCTGGATTCAGTCTCTGCCATGCATTCAGCTAATGCCCATAGGTTTCTAACTTCCTATCTCACTCCTATCCCCCCAGGTATGGAGAAGAGGGTAAGGAAATTCCCTTGAAGGCCAACCAACATGGCTTCTATCATTGGTTTAGGACAGAGAGCACAGTGCTATCTGCTACCTAAACTTCTCAGCTGCTCATGGACAGGTCCCAGGGGGCCTCTGGCAGCACAGGAAGACTCTTACAGTTTTATCTCTGTGGTTCTCAACCAAGGTTGACTGAGTCCTCCAGGAGACATCTGGCAATGTGTGGAGACACTTTTGGTTGCCACAACTAGTGGGGGAAGATGAGCGGGGTACTACTAGCATCTAATGGATAGAGGCCAGGGATGCTGCTGAAAATTGAGAAACCCTGGCTTATGCGACACACAGGGAAGCATTCAGACCACCTTGGTTCACTTTTCCTTTGAGTTGTCCAAGGTCAGGCCCCAAATCATAACCCTGTTTTGTCTGCATCATTTGCAAAGTTGAAAATACCCAAAGCCATCATCAATCATAAAGGTGTTTCCCCTGAGAATCACCAGTCCCCCCCCCCCACCCCGCACCCTCCTGCTTTGTACCTTCTCCAGAGATGGGCCCTCCTGCCAGCATAACAGCTGGCAAGCTGGCATCATGCACCCTCAAATCCTTCAACAGCAAGTTAGGCCTGGCAGGTCCAACTCTTCAGTCTTCTGTCACGCACACCCAAGGCCCAACTGAGCATAGATGAGTTTCCCAATGGGCTGCAGGCCCTACCCAGGATGAAAGGCTGCACAGAAGCCGCTCAGCCTTCAGAGGACTGGCACCTGTCATCCAAATGGAGAGTTCCAGCATCCAGACCGGCCCCCCCAGCAGTATTCCCCATCCCACAAGGTACATGGGAGGACCGGCCTCCGTTTGGCAGAGGGGCAGGCACTGGGGAAAGGCACGACCATTGACAAGAACCCCAGTGTTTGAAGAAGCAGGAGGACGGGCCAAAGAAAAGCCAACAGAGAACAGAACCAAAAAGGACCCTCATTCCCATGTTCATACAAAACCCTCACCAGTGAAACCCAACAGCTGGCTAGGGCCAAGGGCGTCAACGTTCTGACACAAACCTCAGGCCAGGGACAATTAGCGCCCCTGAGACAGTGCAAAGGGGTCTAGGCGTGAAGAGAAATGTCATCGTAAGAAAGCGAGGCAGGAAAGCAGTACTGGCGACCAAGAAACAAGGCATCAGGTCACCAGGGCTGCTAGGCGAGTTCCGAGGACCCAAGGCTTTGGCAGGGAGCCTTCACACCCTCCCCGAGACAGATATGGGCTGTGGGAACGGGGGTAGCAGACAGCCGTAGGCGCCCACCCTGCACTCTGAAGCGCGCCCACCGCGCCGTGGCCCGGAACTCGGGGCAAATGAAACTCGCAAAGGGGAAGCCGCGCTGTCACTTGAGGATGCAAGAAGGGCCCAAGCGGGAGGTTAGCCCTGCTCTGGCCTCAGGCAGGCGGCGCCCAGGGCACGCGGCGGCCGGCGGGCAGCAGCCTTACCCGGCTGCAGGAAGCTAGGATCCGCGGTCACCTTCGCGCAACCTCCGCGCGCTCGCCTCAGCGCTGGCGCCCGGCACGCGCTCCGGATCTGTTTACCAACTCGCCCGCGCCCGGAGACCCAGAGCCCTCAGCCCTGCCCCGCGGGCCACTCCCATTGGCTGCGCCGCCGCCTCAGCCCAACGCCGCGCGTCGCGGGGCAGCGTGCTCGGCCCGTGCGCTCGACCCGCGGCCAATGGGGGTCTGAGAGCGGAGAGAGAGGAGCCAATGGGAGACCTCCTCAGCGCGCAGGGCCCCTCCCATTCTTACCCCTCGCTGCTGCCCTCTCCCCTAGTTGAAAAAGCCGGACTGAGGACCACGCATTGGGTTTAGAGAGACATCTCGCGTGTGCCCGGAGACCTCTGCCTTCTCCAGACGGGACGGCAAACGCAGCTGCGGTGACCGCTGTCGGCTGTCTTGTCCCGGGCTGGTACTCCCCGGGCTTTGTAGAGGCGGAGGAAGGAGCCGTCGCGACTACAGCGGGCCCGCTCCGCTCAGGCCGTTATGTAATGAGGAGAGGAGCCCTCTCCCGGTTCCCCAGAAGGGACTCACAGAGCTGGGAACCCTTGCGGGCCTGCTGAAGGCACGTCCGCCTCCGGCGCCCGGCCCCGCCCACTTGCGTTTCGCTTTGGGCTGGCAGCATTGGCCGGCCTCCCACGCCTCAGGCCGGCGTGCCCTAGCAGTGGCCCTAGCAGTGTTTGGGGTTATTTGCCTGTGTCCTCTAGGGGGCCCTAGGTAGCGGGGCCCCACCAGCACGTGGAAGGAGCTGGAGGGGACCCCGCGGACCACTCGGAGCTACCCCGGAAGGAAGTGCGTGGACTGAAGCAGAGTGGCCCCAAGTCTCCGCGTCAACCAGTGTTTCAGACCCGAGCCCCAACTGACAGTTTCCACTCCCTGATCATAAAGAGAAATATTCAAGTCAAAGCATTGTCCTTTATGCTGAGCCGATTTTGAGGAATTAAAATATAACATTATGCAAGCTAGTTTATTTTTTAAGTTTTATATTGAAATATAGTTGAGTGAAAGAAGAGAGTGAAAAAGTTGGCTTAAAGCTCAACATTCAGAAAACGAAGATCATGGCATCCGGTCCCATCACTTCATGGCAAATAGATGGGGAAACAGTGGAAACCGTGACTGACTTTATTTTTCTGGGCTCCAAAATCACTGCAGATGGTAATTGCAGCCATGAAATTAAAAGGCACTTGCTCCTTGTAAGGAAAGTTATGACCAAACTAGACAGCATATTAAAAAGCAGAAACATTACTTTGCCAACAAAGGTGTAGTCAAGGATATGGTTTTTCCAGTAGTCGTATATGGATGTGAGAGTTGGACTATAAAGAAAGCTGAGTGCCGAGGAATTGATGCTTTTGAACTGTGGTGTTGGGGAAGACTCTTGAGAGTCCCTTGTCCCTTGGACTGCAAGGAGATCCAACCAGTCCATCCTAAAGGAGATCAGTCCTGGGTGTTCATTGGAGGGACTGATGTTGAAGCTGAAACTCCGATACTTTGACCACTTGATGTAAAGAACTGACTCATTTGAAAAGACCCTGATGCTGGGAAAGATTGAGGGCAGCAGGAGAAGGGGATGGCAGAGGATGAGACGGGTGGACAGCATCACCGACACAATGGACATGGGTTTGGGTGGACTCTGGGAGTTGGTGATGGACAGGGAGGCCTGGCATGCTGTGGTTCATGGGGTCACAAAGAGTCAAACACAACTGAGCAACTGAACTGAACTGAATAGTTGATTTACCATGTTGTGTTCAGATTCTTTTCCATTATAGGTCATTATAGAGTATTGAGTAGACTTCCCTATGCTACATAGTAGGTCCTTGTTGATTATATATAGTAGTCTGTATATATTAATCTCAACCTCCTAATGAAACTGGTTTATTTTTATTGTTAGTCAGAAAACTTGAAAGCCATTGTATGCTGACGCCTGAAATGAAGGAGGGGGAGAAGTGAAAAAAAGAAGTGTGAAGTGTGTTAGTTCCTCAGTTGTGTCCAACGCTTCACACCCCATGGAGCCCACCAGGCTCCTTTGTCCATGAAATTTTCCGAGCAAGAAATGGGGGGCTGGGTATTAAAAATAACAGAATACAGATGTGAACCTAACTTCACAGTTTGGACCAGAGCTGTGGCAACATGTACCCTGCAGGGCAGAACAGAGCCTGCGGGTCCTGCGTGGGGGAACTGTGAATTTCCATGGCCTGATCATTAGGGTGCTGGATCTCCTCTGCAGGAACATTCATATACTCTCTTGCCAGTCCAAGTTCTGCTGCCCCAACCCCCCAGTCTTCTCCACACAAAATACAGCATATTTTTCTGAGAGATAATTAAGGAGTTTTTGACAAGTTTCAAGGAACTGCCACAAATAGCACAGGGCTAATAGGGACCTTGCCTTGAATAGGAAAGTGGCTCCCTTTTAGCACACTAAAGAGAAACTTCCAGCCCCTATTTAGGGCTTCAAAGGGTATTCATTGCTCCCTCCCAAGCTAACTGTTCCCTTAACTGCCTCAATTCAGTTCAGTCGCTCAGTCGTGTCGACTCTTTGCGACCCCATGAATCGAAGCACGCCAAGCCTCCCTGTCCAGCACCAATTCCCGGAGTTCACTCAGACTCATGTCCATCGAGTCAGTGATGCCATCCAGCCATCTCATCCTCTGTCGTCCCCTTCTCCTCCTGCCCCCAATCCCTCCCACCATCAGAGTCTTTTCCAGTGAGTCAACTCTTTGCATGAGGTGGCCAGAGTACTGGAGTGTCAGCTTCAGCATCAGTCCTTCCAAAGAAATCCCAGGGCTGATCTCCTTCAGAATGGACTGGTTGGATCTCCTTGCAGTCCAAGGGACTCTCAAGGGTCTTCTCCAACACCACAGTTGAAAACCATCAATTCTTCAGCGCTCAGCCTTCTTCACAGTCCAACTCTCACATCCATACGTGACCACAGAAAAAACCATAGCCTTGACTAGACGGACCTTAGTTGGCAAAGTAACATCTCTGCTTTTGAATATGCTATCTAGGTTGGTCATAACTTTTCTTCCAAGGAGTAAGTGTCTTTTAATTTCATGGCTGCAGTCACCATCTGCAGTGATTTTGGAGCCCAAAAAAATAAAATCTGACACTGTTTCCACTGTTTCCCCATCTATTTCCCATGAAGTGATGGGACCAGATGCCATGATCTTTGTTTTCTGAATGTTGAGCTTTAAGCCAACTTTTTCACTCTCCACTTTCACTTTCATCAAGAGGCTTTTTAGTTCCTCTTCACTTTCTGCCATAAGGGTGGTGTCATCTGCATATCTGAGGTTATTGATATTTCTCCCGGCAGTATGGATTCCAGCTTGTGTTTCTTCCAGTCCAGCGTTTCTCATGATGTATTCTGCATAGAAGTTAAATAAGCAGGGTGACAATATATAGCCTTGATGCACTCCTTTTCCTATTGGAACCAATCTGTTGTTCCATGTCCAATTCTAAATGTTGCTTCCTGATCTGCATACAGATTTCTCAAGAGGCAGGTCAGGTGGTCTGGTATTCCCATCTCTTTCAGAATTTTCCACAGTTGATTGTGATCCACAGAGTCAAAGGCTTTGGCATAGTCAATAAAGCAGAAATAGATGTTTTTCTGGAACTCTCTTGCTTTTTCCATGATCCAGCAGATGTTGGCAATTTGATCTCTGGTTCCTCTGCCTTTTCTAAAGCCAGCTTGAACATCAGGAAGTCCACGGTTCATGTACTGCTGAAGCCTGGCTTGGAGAATTTTGAGCATGACTTTACTAGTGTGTGAGATGAGTACAATTGTGCGGTAGTTTGAGCATTCTTTGGCATTGCCTTTCTTTGGGATTGGAATGAAAACTGACCTTTTCCAGTCCGATGGCCACTGCTGAGTTTTCCAAATTTGCTGGCATATTGAGTGCAGCACTTTCACAGCATCATCTTTCAGGTATTGAAATAGCTCAATTGGAATTCCATCACCTCCACTAGCTTTGTTTGTAGTGATGGTTTCTAAGGCCCACTTGACTTCAAATTCCAGATGTCTGGCTCTAGGTGAGTGATCACACCATCGTGATTATCTGGGTCGTGAAGATCTTTTTTGTACAGTTCTTCCATGTATTCTTGCCACCTTTTCTTAATATCTTCTGATTCTGTTAGGTCCATACCATTTCTGTCCTTTATCGAGCCCATCTTTGCATGAAATGTTCCCTTGGTATCTCTGATTTTCTTGAAGAGATCTCTAGTCTTTCCCATTCTGTTGTTTTCCTCTATTTCTTTGCATTGATCGCTGAAGAAGGCTTTCTTATCTCTTCTTGCTATTCTCTGGAACTCTGCATTCAGATGCTTATATCTTTCCTTTTCTCCTTGGCTTTTTCGCCTCTCTTCTTTTCACAGCTATTTGTAAGTCTTCCCCAGACAGCCATTTTGCTTTTTTGCATTTCTTTTCCATGGGGATGGTCTTGATCCCTGTCTCCTGTACAATGTCACGAACCTCAGTCCATAGTTCATCAGGCACTCTATCTATCAGATCTAGGCCCTTAAATCTATTTCTCACTTCCACTGTATAATCATAAGGGATTTGATTTAGGTCATACCTGAATGGTCTAGTGGTTTTCCCTACTTTCTTCAATTTCAGTCTGAATTTGGTAATAAGGAGTTCATGATCTGAGCCACAGTCAGCTCCTGGTCTTGTTTTTGTTGACTGTATACAGCTTCTCCATCTTTGGCTGCAAAGAATATAATCAATCTGATTTCGCTGTTGACCATCTGGTGATGTCCATGTGTAGAGTCTTCTTTTGTGTTGTTGGAAAAGGGTGTTTGCTATGACCAGTGCATTTTCTTGGGAAAGCTCTGTTAGTCTTTGCCCTGCTTCATTCCACATTCCAAGGCCAAATTTGCCTGTTACTCCAGGTGTTTCTTGACTTCCTACTTTTGCATTCCAGTCCCCTATACTGAAAAGGACATCTTTTTTGGGTGTTAGTTCTACAAGGTCTTGTAGGTCTTCATAGAACTGTTCAACTTCAGCTTCTTCAGTGTTACTGGTTGGGGCATAAACTTGGATTACTGTGATATTGAATGGTTTGCCTTGGAAACAAACAGAGATCATTCTGTCGTTTTTGAGATTGCATCCAAGTACTGCATTTCAGACTCTTTTGTTGACCATGATAGCTACTCCATTTCTTCTGAGGGATTCCTGCCCGCAGTAGTAGATATAATGGTCATCTGAGTTAAATTCACCCATTCCAGTCCATTTTAGTTCACTGATTCCTAGAATGTCGACGTTCACTCTTGCCATTTCCTGTTTGAGCACTTCCAGTTTGCCTTGATTCATGGACCTGACATTCCAGGTTCCTATGCAATATTGCTCTTTACCGCATCAGACCTTGCTTCTATCACCAATCACATCCACAGCTGGGTATTGTGTTTGCTTTGGCTCCATCCCTTCATTCTTTCTGGAGTTATTTCTCCACTGATCTCCAGTAGCATATTGGGCACCTACTGACCTGGGGAGTTCCTGTTTCAGTAACCTATCATTTTGCCTTTTCATACTGTTCATGGGGTTCTCAAGGCAAGAATACTGAAGTGGTTTGCCATTCCCTTCTCCAGTGGACCACATTCTGTCAGACCTCTCCACCCTGACCCGCCCAGCTTGGGTTGCCCCGCGGGCATGGCTTAGTTTCATTGAGTTAGACAAGGCTGTGGTCCTAGTGTGATTAGATTGACTAGTTTTCTGTGAGTATGTTTTCAGTGTGTCTGCCCTCTGATGCCCTCTTACAACACCTGCCATCTTCTTCGGGTTTCTCTTACCTTGGGCGTGGGGTATCTCTTCACGGCTGCTCCAGCAAAGCACAGCCGCTGCTCCTTACCTTGGACGAGGGGTATCTCCTCACCACCGCCCTTCCTGACCTTCAACATGGGATAGTTCCTCTAGGCCCTCCTGCACCCATGCAGCCACCGCTCCTTGGAGGTCGGGTTGCTCCTCCCGGCCGCCTACGTTCCTTCAACTCCTGCCAGCTTTCCCACCATCATTGCCCATGGGATGGTGGAGTCCCTGGTTCATCCCTTCCTGTAATGTACAATACAGACCCTACCTCCATCAGACTTCACTTGGATGAGGATGTGATTTTCATCAGCTCCAGCTTCTGCTTTTGAAAGTGGAGAGAGGATTTGGTTCCTTGTGGGAGGGAATTGGTTGCTTCCAGGCCAATTCAGTCTCATTCTGCTAGCAATGCCAGGGTTAACTTTTCTCTTCCCAGGTGGCACTAGAGGTAAAAAACAAAACAAAACAAAAAACCCGCCTTCCAATACAGAAGTCAAGACAGGCTTGGATCCCTGGGTAGGGAAGATCCCCTGGAGGAGGGCATGGCAACCCACTCCAGTATTCTTGCCTGGAGAATCCCATGGACAGAGGAGCCTGGCGGGCTACAGTCCATGGGGTCGCAAAGAGTGACTAGTGAATAACTTAGCACACACAGAGTACCTGAAGACCAGCATAATCCACTACCATAAACATTAGTTTTTCATCAGAGACCACTACTCTAGTTTACTGGAGAAGTAACCCCCAACTAGTTTATGCAAAGAAAGAATCTTCACCAGATTGATATTATTTCGATCTTACTCCTTGTGAATTAATGACCTCAGCTTTTTATGCTAAAAACACATTTCTTTCCTGACCTGATTTTTTATTGCCAAGATTCCTCCATTACTTCAAGTTAAAGATTCCTTCAAATTATTTCTTAGTTACGCTAGCGGCATGGTAGTTAGGTGGTTTTTTCTTTCTTTTTTTTTTTTAAGAGTCCTTGTGTTTTAGATATACACACTGAATTATTTCCAGGTGAAATCATACAATATGTGGGATTAGCTTCAAAATACTACAAAATACTACAGGGCTGAGAGGTCATGAGTTGATCAATGAAGAAGGAGAATGATGGATATATTAGTGTTCGTATGCTGTGTTTGTTTGAAATTCTCCATAAAAAAGTTAAAAAAGAAATTGGGCCCCCCCCAAAAAAAAAAAACCCAGTTGGAAGATAATGCTAATGCAGGCAGAGTAAACAAGAAAACAAAGAAAGATCATCACTACTCTTCTAGGTATAAACTCACTACAAAGTAAGAGCAAGGATGAATCTAACTGTAGCTGATAAAAAGACAGCCAGAAAATTCAAAATTAGCAAAAAGTCAATTGAAGCATGGATTTTATTCACTATGTACCTTGCTCTGAGTGCCTGAGGTGTTAGTGATTATATGATACACCATCTTATTTATTGACTTTTTTTTCCAAATTTATCTTAAACCTCTAAAAATTTAATTTTTATCTTTTCTGGTGGGCATAATATATTAATACAGTGTTATTCAATACACATGAATATGTGCATACATACATACACACGTATATATAGACATATTCTGCCAATAACCAAAGATGCCAATTCCTGGGACATTTGGGTAAGAAGCAAGGTGCTATAATAATTCCCTTCTGATCTCAAAATTTCTTCCTTAATAACAGTGACAGAGAAGGCAGTTATCAATTTTTCTCACTCTGCTCAATTATTGTTATCAGCACACAAACCCGTTAACTTTAATCTCTCATTCTTCATCCCACTTCCATTTCTCTTCTCCCCATTTTCAGCAAACTCACGAAAGAATTACCTTTTTCTTTTTTAAGAAAAAATAATCTCTCCCTCCTTTTCTTCCATTCTACTTGGACCAATCTAGTCTGCTTTACGCCCCACCCTGCTCACCAGTGACCTTCATGTTGCCAAATCAAGCAGTCAGTCCTCAGATTCCATCATAGCTAGATCTCTATCAGCAGCATTTGACACAATTGATCACTCCCGGCTCTTTTTCTTAGCCATTGCCTGAGGTATAATTAACATAATGCGCTAGTTCAAATTAATTCTAACTTAATTTCAATAATAATTTCAAAAATATAATTTCAATAATATACAAAAACTTTGTATATTTTATATATACACACACACATACATATGGCTCATTCTCCCCCTTCTTTTGTGCTGTTATCATACAAGTTATATCTCTGTTCATGGTATGCCCACCCCCACAGATTTATCATTGTTGCTTTATGCAGTTACTTTATTTTATTTGGCTGCACTGGTCTCAGTTGCAGCACTCGGGATCTTCGTCAAGTCGTGTGGGAGCTTCCGTTGCCGGAAGCTCTCTAGTTGTACTCTCTAGTTGTCCCATGTGGGCTCTCCAGTGGTCATGCATGGTCCCAGTTGCTCCACAGCATGTGGGGTCCTAGTTCTCCTACCAGGGGTCACACCCATGTCCCCTGAATTGCAAAGAACACTCTCAACCACTGGATCATCAGGGAAGTCCCTGCAGTGATTTTTAAAAATAAGGTGAAACTACCAACAGAAATAGACTTTTGCTGCCCTTTTTATGTTTACCTGTATAGTTTCTTTCACCGTTTTCTATATTTCACCATGTGGATTTGAGTTATTGTTCTTTTATCTCTGCCTGATGGACGCTGTTTCTTACAGAGTGTATAAACTAGTGATGAATGACCGTGGTTTTGTTTATTTATATAGAATGTTGGACTGGCAGGGTTTTCTTCCTTCAATACTTTAAATATATCATGCCACAGCCTTCTGTCTTCCATGCGTCTGATGAGAAATGAGATGTTAATCTTATTAAGGATCTTTGTGCTTGATGCTTTGTGAGTTGCTTTTTTCTTGCTATTTTCAAGATTCTCTCTCTTTTAACAGTTTGATTATCATGTGTCTAGGTGTTTATTGTGTGTGTGTGTGTGTTCATCCCTCAGTCATGCCCAGCTCTTTGAAAGACCATGGACTGTAGCTCACAAGTCTCCTCTGCCCATGGAATTCTCCAGGCAAGAATACTGGAGTGGGTTGCCATGCCCTCCTCCAGGGGATCTTCCCAACCCAGGGATCGAACCGGGTCCCCTGTATTGCAGACAGATTCTTTACCATCTGACCCTCAGGGAAGCCCTGTGTTTATCCTATTTGAGTTTAGTGTGGGTTTATGTGGAGTTCAGTGTGCTTTTTGGACATATAGACTAATGGTTTTTTTCTCAAAATTGGGAAGTTTTCTGCCATTATTTCCTCTAAACACTTTTTCTGTTCCCCTTTTCTCTCTTTACCTTCTAGAACTCCCACTCTATGTATGAAGCTATATTTGATGACATCCCACAGATTTCTGAGGCTCTGCTACTTTTTAAAAAATTCCTTTTTCTCTCTCTCTTTCTTTTCTTCAAACTGGATCATCTGAATTGGTTCTTGTTTTCAAGTCCATTGATTATTTCTCTTGCCTGTACACATCCTATGTTGAGCTCCTGTAGTAAGTTTTTCATTTTAGTTATCATATTTTTCAACTCTAAAGCTTCTATTTGACTATTTTCTTTATAATTTCTATCTTTTTATAGTCCTTATTTGGTGCGACATTATTTGCATATAAACCCAGGGTTTGTTATTGTTGCTGCTTATTGTTCTTTGTTTAGTGATTTTTCTGAACTAATTCTAAAAAGTCCGATTTTGTATGGCCACTGATGTCTCTACTCAGTTAACTTAAGGTCAACTAATGATAAGACAGATTTCCTTAAATGCCTGGAACTAATAAATCATCCAGTGTTTGTTGAGAGACTCTGTGTGCATGTTGGGACATGCTTTCAACACTCAACCAGGCAGTTGACAACGCTTCCTCAATCTAACTTCCTGCTTGTGCAGAGTCTCACAGTCACAGGTGAGATCTTAGGGCCTTCCCTAAGCATGTGCCCAGCCCTGCCATGTGTGTGGCCTTCTAGAGTTCCAAGAATAGGTCAGTTTTTCACAGTCCCTGTGGACATCTCATTCCTCAGCTCTCCTTAAGCTTTTTAGATAGTCCATTATTTGTCTCAACTGTGATCCACTATCTCAGGCAGCTGCAAAGATAAAACACATGTCTATAATTTTTTTTTTTGGACAAATTCTTCTTAGGAAAAAAGTGCTTTTCATACTGAATAAGCTCGAGTCAGGTCACGGACAGCCTTGCAAGTGGTGTTTTCCAGAGAATACCAGACAAGTAGAATAATGACAATTCTCTGAGAACTGGCTTTGAAAAGTTCCAGCTCTATTATGCTCCCTTAGCCAGTTTGAACTGGGAATGTCAACTGTTATATTTCAAACTACTCCCTAGTTCAGCCATTTTCTTTAGTAAACACTCCTGCAGAGTTCTGAAAAGATTTTGAATATTTTTGCCAGTTTTGTAATTTTTTTGTGGAGGACAGAATTTTCAAATGCCCTTCCTTTGCCATTTCCACTCACTCTTGAAAGTTTTGTCAGTTTAGCCCCTGGAACGTTATACTCTCCTGTCTATCTTTCTGAGAACCAGCCTTTTAGCCTCAATTGCAATTGCTGCTCTTCCTCATCATCTTAACTTGTAAATGTTGGAGGGCCTCAGGACTCAATCCTTATACCCTCTTCTCTGTCTACACCCACTCTCTGAGTGAGCTCATCCACTTCCCATAACCTGAAAACTTCCAAATTTGTAATCTCAGGCATTGACCTCTTTTTCATACTATAAGGATCTTCACTATGGTGTCCACTAGGTAACAAACTCAAAAGAGTGTCCAAAACTGAACCCTTGATCTACCACCCCATTCCTGCTCCTTCCTTAAGACCCCGCCTCAAATAAATGACCTTCATTCAGTGCTCAGACCCAAAACCCTGGCATTCTCCATCTCCACTCTTTCTTTCATACCTCACATCAAATCCATGAGCAAATTCTTCTATTCTATCTACAAAATACACCCTGAATCAGCCAATTTTTGCCTCAGTATCACTGCCATCCTAGTTCAAACCAACATATTTTTTCACCTGAATTATTCTAAATAGCCAATGAACTGGTGTTGTTTCCAGAAATCCCCTTACAGTGATCCTTTTCTGTTTGTCTCTTTGTTGGAAAGGAAAAGTCAGATCATGTTATTTCTAAACTCAAACTCCTCTGATGGTTTCTCATCTCACTCAGAATGAAATCCAAAATCATTGCATTGCCTTACAAGACCCAGCATGATCCTACCGCCAGGTATCTTTTAAACATTTATGGAGTTTTTAAAAAATCATTTCGTTTGTTTGTTTTTGGCTGTGCTAGCTCTTCATTGCTGCCAGACTTCTCTCTAGTCCCCAGCAGCGGCTACTCTTTGTTGTGATGTGTGGGCTTCTCATTGCAATAGCTCCTCTTGTTGCAGAGCCCAGGCTCTAGGGCACTCAGGCTTCAGTCGTTGCAGCACATGGGCCCAGTAGCCGCAGTTCCCGGGCTCTAGAGCACAGGCTCAATAGTTGTGGCACACAGGCTTAGCTGCTCCGAGGTACGTGGGATCTTCCCAGATCAGGGATCAAAACCTGTGTCTTCTGCGTTGGCGAGTCGATTCTTTACTACTGAACTACCAGGAAAGCGCCTCAGATGTTATTTTGAACTGCCCTCTCCTCTAATTTTATTCCAACCAAAAAAGGCTTTCTTTCAGCATTCTCCTAACATCCCAAGAACAGTCCCATGTGAGACATTGCACTTTGCCTGGAATGCTCATCCCACAGACATCCTCTTGGCTCACTCCTATGCTTTATGGAGTTCTCTGACAAAATGTCATTGGGGAGTGCTTTCCTAATCATCCTACCAAAATATGACCCATCCTATTCCTTAACTTGTTCTAAAAGGACTCTCTAGTCCCTTATCTTGCTTTCTAGTTCTTCCTAGAACTTTTTTTATCACCTAACATATTATGCCATCATCTGTTGGATCATCAAAAAAGCAAGAGGGTTCCAGAAAAACATCTACTTCTGTTTTATTGACTGTGCCAAAGCCTTTGACTCTGTGGATCACAACAAACTGTGGAAAATTCTTCAAGAGATGGGAATACCATACCACCTTACCTTTAACTTATATGCAGAGTACATCATGTGAAATGCCGGGCTGGATGAAGCACAAGCTGGAATCAAGATTGCCAAGAGAAATATCAATAACCTCAGATATGCAGATAACAACACCCTTATGGCAGAAAGCAAAGAAGAACTAAAGAGCCTCTTGATGAAAAAGAAAGAGGAGAGTGAAGAAGTTGGCTTAAAACCCAACATTCAGAAAACTAAGATCATGGCATCCAGTCCCACCACTTCATGGCAAATAGATGGGGAAACAATGGCAACAGTGAGAGACTTTATTTTAGGAGGCTCCAAAATCACTGCAGATGGTAACTGCAGCCCTGAAATTAAAAGACGTTTGAAAAAAAAAATAAAAGACGTTTGCTGCTTGAAAGAAAAGCTATGACAAACCTAGACAGCGTATTAAAAAGCAGAGACATTACTTTGCCAACAAAGGTCCATCTAGTCAAAGCTGTGGTTTTTCCGGTAGTCATGTATGGATGTGAGAGTTGGACCATAAAGAAGGCTAAGCACCGAAGAATTGATGCTTTTGAACTGTGGTGTTGGAGAAGACTTTTGAGAGTCCCTTGCACTGCGAAGAGATCCAACCAGTCCATCCTAAAGGAAATCAGTCTTGAATATTCATTGGAAGGACTGATACTGAAGCTGAAACTCCAATACTCTTGCCACCTAATGCAAACAAATGACTCATTTGAAAAGACCCTGATGCTGGGAAAGATTGAGGGCAGGAGGAGAAGGGGATGACAGAGGATGAGATGGTTGGATGGCATCACTGACTCGATGAACATGAGTTTGAGTAAGCTCCGGGAGTTAGTGATGGGCAGAGAAGCCTGGTGTGCTGCTTTTTGCATCCATGGAGTCGCAAAGAGTTGGACATGACTGAGCTACTAAGTTGAACTGAACTAAACATATTATCTATTTGTCTGTATCCCCCAACTGGAATGTAAGTTTTAGAGAGCAAAATCTTTGTTTCTTTAGTTCACCGTTGTACCTCCAGAACCTAGAACAGTTCCTGGCAAATAGTAAATGCTCAATGAATATTTATGGCTGAGAACATTGACCCTGGATCCAGAATGTTTGGGTTAGAATCCCCACTCTGCTACTTACTTGTGAACCTGAGTTAGTTACTAAACTTTCCTAAGCCTCAGTTCCCTCCTTTGTAAAATGAAGATAATACTAGTATTTATATGTAATAGAGTTGTTAAGGATCAATGAATTAATATATGTAAAGTGCATAATATGGTGCCTACCATGTAGTACACATTATATAATTTTAGTTATTATTTTTACTTAATAAATGATTGATAAACCCAATATTGTAATATGTATTTGGCAAGATAGTGCATTGATATCAATTTTTTTTCTAAATTGCTATCATACATAACCTGAAAATCACTGCTAGATTTTGAAATGAAAAAAATTTAAAAGGACCACATTTTCTGAAATTTCGTCTAATTTATTAGCTATGGTGTTTCTACTCCATAGACCATCTTGGTATTACTAACCCATAGTAAAAATCAGCTAGTTTACTTAATAATTACATCTTTATTTCTAAATAAGTCAAAGTTTAGTCTTTATTGATAATACCCAGAAAATTAATTTGTATACGCGTTGCAGTATTTTCTCTTTAACACTAGATTTTAAAGTAAAAAAGCTTAATTTTCTCAGAAGTTAATAAATCATAACTTTCAGGCCTGGAGAAAAGATTCTGAGACACATTTGTGGAATTATGATTTTCTTGCTCTACATTCCCTAGTAGTGTTCAACATCAGTATTATTTTTGATTCTGTAAAAGAAAAAAGAATTTATGATACTTGTTTAAAGATGGTAAAGCAGACATCATTCAGGGCCATTGCTATAGGTACGGGACCATTGCAGTAGGAATTTGAAGAGGGAAGAGAGACTGGGCTCAACTCTGAATACAGCATGGACAAACGGGAGTTTATAGCCAAGAAGCAGGGTTGGGGGTTGGAGTAGGAAGTTCTCAGTGTATGGAAAATCACTAAGAGGAAACATGAAGGGTAAAGGCGATTCTAGCTAAATTAACCTAAAAGGATTCTTGCTGAAGGCGGGCACCGGTTATCAATGCACACCTGGGGGATCGTGGCAGATGAGCAGCCTGATCAGATATCAAGAGTGATCAGATAGGGAAGATGGGGGTTCTTGCTAAACTGACTTAGCTGGGTTCTTGATAAAACTGGATTTTACAAAGAAATACACAGATGGGCCTAGGAGAATATTCAGGAGCCTGACTAAAGTTTGGTCAAGCAAGCATCTGCGTCAATTCCTGGGCCATTTCACATATATTTTAAACCACACGTGGTTAAGAATAAAAACAGCTCATAACTGTGTGATGGTCAAAACCACCCACTCAGGAGGAGTGAGAAGATGCCTGAGCAACTGGGTCACAGGCTGCACACCCCTCTCCACAGGCTGCCCTGGGTGTAGACCCACACCCCCAGGGTTCTATTACAGGAAATCAATCACTTAGTATCTATTTTATTCCTTAGCTGTAACAAAGTAGGAATTACAACAAATTCCACTCTTTTTTAAGTACATGAATTTCTTAGGACACCTTCTCAAACTACTGTGTGGGAATGCTGGATAAGGTGAAAACTTTTTCCTATTTTTATAAACTTATGAACATTTTAATAGATTAGTCTTCCACTGAGCATGCTAAGTCACCTCTGTCACGTCCAACTCTTTGTGACCCTATGGACTGTAGCCCACCAGGCTCTCTGTCCATGGGATTTCCCAGGTATGAATACTGAAGTGGGTTGTTATTTCCTTTTCCAGGGGATCTTCTCCACCCAGAGATTGAAACTGCTTCTCCTGCATTGCAAGCAGGTTCTTTACCACCAGTGAAATGCACTCACATGATTTTAAAAAAAAACTATTTGAAAAGGTTTGCTGTGAAAATTCTCCCCCTATTCCATGTCTCTCCCAACCACTCCCCAACCCAATGCCCCCACACCCCTACAACCTCCTCACTCAAATGCAGCCACTTTTATTAAGATTTTTTTCTCTCTTTCCAAAATTTCTTTAGACATATATAAGCAAATACAAACATAAAACCTCATATTTTATACTAACGGTCACACTCTACACTACACTCTCTTTTTTCATTTAAGATTATGTATAGCTTGAAGCTCTTTCCAAATTAGTACATGGAGAAGCGTCCTCATTCTTTTTTCAGTATTACGTTACGTGCATGAACTGTAATTTATTTATCCAGTCTCCTACTGATGGTCATGCAGACTGTTACAGTCCTTGTGCTATTTCAAACAGCGCTACAGTGAATAATCCTGTTTTCAAAATGTGATTAATTTGGGCCTAAGCAAAGCTGGGTTGGCACACCAAGAGAGCAGTGCCAGTGCAGAGGCCGCAAGTGCCCTCGCTGTGCTCTGAGGCCTGACACCATGACTCACTGGCTCCAAGATTAGTCACGTAAGCCCAGACACCCCAGGGTGAAAATGGATCATCTCTGGAGCACCAGGGATGCGCCATCACAGGCCGCAACCTGAGGAGGTCACCGGACTCAGAAAAGTCCAAGCCAGTCCACTAAGGGAATAAATGGAAGGGATTCCCAAGCCTTTTCCACTAAGGCAAGACTAATGACTGTAATTAGCTGACTGCACAATTAGAAGTGATTAAACCTGTTACAGAAAAGGCTCAGATCCCCACAGCTGGAAGCATTCCAGCGCAGCCAGCTTGAAAGGTTTTCTGCTTTTCTCTCTGTTTTCTTAGGCTATACTTGTAGCACATGTCTACTTTCACAGTAGGGGTATTATTTTTCTTTTCCATATTAGTTTCTTTTCAACATACTCCCGCATACGGACATCAGCCAAGTGTGCCTAATCATCAGTTTAATTTTTCTATTTTAAAACTAATATATAGAATTCCTTGGCAGTCCAGTGACTAGGACTCGGTGCTTTCACTGCCAGGGGCCTGGGTTCAATCCCTAGTCAAGGAATTAAGATCCCACAAGCTATAAGGAGTAGCCAAAAAATAAAAGTTGAAATATAATTTATATGCAGTACAATGCACCGATCTTAAGTCTGTAGTTTATACATTTTATAAATGAATATGTCATGTAACCAACACCCCAATTAAAATATAGGAGAATTTGTTCCCTCCAAAAAGTCCTTCATGCCCTTCTTTCCATCACCCCCTACCTTGCTCCAGGCAACTGCTGTTTGCATGTGAAAGTCAGGCCAACCCCACCCCCCATTGTGATTTTAAGTTAATGTTGTTAGGAAGAAATAACTGGTTATGTGACATGAATTGGGAAAGAGCACCCTCTGAATTGAAAAGAGTATGTAATTCATTCTCTTGTCCTTAAATTCTCGAGTGGGTCTGGGCAGCCATCCTAGTCTCTCAATATGTACTTTACTTTGTTCTCCTTCAAATAGTCACTGAATACTTTTTTAAAACTTCTAAAAAATTCACTTAAGTTTAGGAGTAGTTTCCAGATTCAGGGCCACGTTTGTGGACTAGAGCAGCAACAAACACATTGGAAGCTGAGAACCAGGAGCAGAGCCTGCTTGTGTGTCAACCTCTTGCACCAGGTCCTTCTGAGCTTTCCAGGGTCGGTGTTTAAGAGAGTGAAGCTGTGGAGGGAAGTTAGAAAGGAGAGGAACAGTGTGCCCCCAAACAGAAAGAGCTGTCTACAGGCAGGAATGTCAATCAAGGCAGGTAGGAGGGCTGCAAGAAAAAAAAATCCCAACCTAAAGGAGAGGACAGACCAAGGGCACACACAGGGCTCCATTTTGCCAATGACCAAGAAAGCTGAAAGTCAACGTGAACTTCCAGTAAGAGGGCAGGAGGGCTGCTTCCGTTGGGTGAAATAAACAACCTGTGGAAGGAACTAAGGTGTCAGTCAACCTGCAAGTCTGGGTAGGGCAGCGGGTCCCACTGGCAAATGAACTTTGGGTTTTATTTTCTTTCTCTGTGCCAATGACAGAGGTGTCAGATGGATACTGTGGTCATGGTAAAGCATCTCACATAGTTGTCCCCACCCCAAGGATCCCAGGAGTGACTGTGTGTGGTAGGGAAATGTATGCAGGGAGGCAATCATAAAAGGGAGTGCAGAAAGCTGTAATGTTACAGGGCAGGTGTAGCTGAGAAGGAAAAATTCCTGCCTCCTGGTCCCGCGGACCCCAGGGAAGCAGAGCAGATGGGAGTTATGCATCCACGTGGAGACCCCAAACCACCTCTTACCCAGAGTCCCTGGGAGGGCGGAGGAGCGGGGAATTTAACTGAGGGGCAGAGCTCCAAGATCATGGTCCTGGACTACCGGTGGGGAGTGCTGTTCCCCAAACTCAAGGTGACAGGACTGGGATTGTCTTTCCTGGGGAGCCACAGAGACCTGGGGACTCATATGGCCGCTAGGCTGGCCAGAGACCAGTAGTCCTTGCTTACGTGTGAAAGTCAGACCAGCCCCACCCACTGCCTTGGACTGCGTAAGCCTTTGGGTTTGAAGAAGATCAAGTGAAGTAACCCCATGGAGGAGACTCTGAAGTTCCTGCTAACCATGCAAATGGGGAATTGATTAATTAATTAATTTTCTTTACAGGAGAAAAAGAAAAGGTTTGTTTTGCACCCTAACTTTGTGGGGTGGTCATCCTATTTACTCAGGTATCATCTGGACTCCAAGATCTTTTTGTAGTGGGGTAATGTCTTGCCTTTGCAGCAGCTCCTAGAACTTGTGCTCCAACTGTTGCCTTGCTTCCAATGTCCTCCCTTCCTACCTGTAATCTCTAAAATGCTGCTTATTCTTTAAGACCTAATTCCAGTGTGATTTTCTACATGATACTCTTCTGACCACCTCACCCGGAAACAGTCTGACTCTCTCCTTTGCATTCTCCATTACCTTTCTAGTACTTTTTTTAGCATTTGCATACCTCTTTCATCTTGTCTTTTTATACCTAATAAATTATAAACTGCATATCTTAATACCTCCTATAGTGCCTTGTGCCTAGCAAGTAGTCCTTATATTTAAAAATATATTTTTTATTTATATATATTTATAAATATATATTTTTATTTATATTTATTTTATATATTTATTATATTTATATTTATTTATGATTATATATTTATATCTATTTTTAAATATATTTTTATTTTTATTTATTTATATATTTATTTATTTATATTATTAAATATATTTAATATTTAAATATGTATATTTAAATTGCTACCAAGTTCTGGTAGACATTGAGAGTGTCTTTCCCACACCTCTTGTCCCCCTCCCCACTGTGTAATCACTATTGGTGAGTGGGATTGACCTTATCCAATTTCAGGGGCAGTCCCTTGTGGTGTATGCCAATTCCAACACACTTGCCAAAGTGATAGGTTTTTGAGCCTGAGCCAGACAGTATATGGCACGCCCATAGTGATTGCTGGGCTGGAAGAAGCACAAGCTGGAATCAAGATTGCCAGGAGAAATATCAATAACCTCAGATATGCAGATGACACCACCCTTATGGCAGAAAGTGAAGAGGAGCTAAAAAGCCTCTTGATAAAAGTGAAAGAGGAGAGTGAAAAAGTTGGCTTAAAGCTCAACATTCAGAAAACGAAGATCATGGCATCCGGTCCCATCACTTCATGGGAAATAGATGGGGAAACAGAAGAAACAGTGTCAGACTTTATTTTGGGGGCTCCAAAATCACTGCAGATGGTGACTGCAGCCATGAAATTAAAAGACGCTTACTCCTTGGAAGAAAAGTTATAACCAACCTAGATAGTATATTCAAAAGCAGAGACATTACTTTGCCGACTAAGGTCCGCCTAGTCAAGGCTATGGTTTTTCCTGTGGTCATGTATGGATGTGAGAGTTGGACTGTGAAGAAGGCTGAGCGCTGAAGAGTTGATGCTTTTGAACTGTGGTGTTGGAGAAGACTCTTGAGGGTCCCTTGGACTGCAAGGAGATCCAACCAGTCCATTCTGAAGGAGATCAACCCTGGGATTTCTTTGGAAGGAATGATGCTAAAGCTGAAGCTCCAGTACTTTGGACACCTCATGCAAAGAGTTGACTCATTGGAAAAGACTCTGATGCTGGGAGGGATTGGGGGCAGGAGGAGAAGGGGACAACCCAGGATGAGATGGCTGGATGGCATCATGGACTCGATGGACGTGAGTCTGAGTGAACTCCGGGAGATGGTGATGAACAGGGAGGCCTGGCATGCTGTGATTCATGGGGTCGCAAAGAGTCGGACACGACTGAGCGACTGAACTGAACTGAGTAGTGATTGCTCCTTAGGGTGATTCAATCAGAACAAAGCATGGAACTCCCCCACAATGGCTACAGGCAGCAGAAGTCTTTCTCTCCCTAGACTAATTGTCAAGGAATTTTACTGAGCTGTTCAATTCCAACTGGGCTGCTATTCACAGGCATCTTGAACCCAGTAAGAAAGTCAGCCTAAAAAGGAATTGGTCCCACAAAGGTGGGCAGGGCAGAGAGAGTCAGAGATGGAGCCAGACCCCTGATTAAACCATTTTAGAAGGCTTCCCTAACTTAACTCTTTAGTCATCTGAACTAATAAATTCTCTTCATGGTTTCTCCTACTTGCAACCCAAAGCATCCTAGCCAGTGCATCGGGAAGGCAGCCCTACTGTGAACATTGTAGGTTCATATATGTGGTGTGCACAGAGTGTGCACAAACCTCCCCCTACCACACCCCTCTGCCTGAATCTTCCTAGGGAGAGGGAAAAACATACACATCTCCAGTTCCTGGGATGAGGGCAACATCTGGTTTTATAAAATTGCACATTTTAAAGGTTTTGTGAATAATTACGACAACATGGAACTGATGTTTTTGATAAGTTTTAACTAATTTCTGTATTAAAAATAATTTGCAATTGTAACCTAAATTTTTAAGAATATCTCGGACTCTAACAACTGGTAAACTACACATTTTTTTCTTAAAAAAAAAAATCATGTGCTGTTTGGGACTCTGTAACAGTACTTACAGTAATAAAATCAGCTTTTAGCTTTTTGCGAAATTTGTACTTTCAACATCTTTCTTAGAAGGTGAAATGGGGTTCGAATAATTGGAAGGCGATCTTGACTTTTTCTTGGTCAAGGTTCCATGCCTTGACCTTATTTACAACGTTAAGGTTTTCTAGTCTGCTGATTAGCTTGCTTTCTTGGCAAGCATCATCCTTAAGTCTCCTCTCTAGGGGCTCAGCTGCTTGTGACCTGGGACCACATCTTGTGCCTCTTTCATAACCTGTGTCTTCCTCCTGCCATGAGGAGTTCTAGAGCTTCCCAAACGCTGGGGGATGGCCCATGGAAATTTCCACAGCAGCTGCCCAGCCCTGGCCCCCCCACCTGGGCCCTGGCCTGCAAGTCCTACAGCCCAAGGACACTGAGCCTGGCTCTGGGTCAGGCTTGTGGTCTATTTATGACTTTTTATCTCAGGGTTTGTGCCTTGGCACTTTGCACTCAAGAAACTTCCGCCCCTCCTCACCAGTCAACACACCTCCTTATCTAGAGAAGAGAACACTGGGGCGATAAACAAACTCTCTTTCTTCACTCTCTTTCTCTCTACCCAGATGGCCCCAATGTCTCTCTGCCTTTGGTTCATTCCTCTTGTTCAGGGGCCCAAATCCTTTTATGGGAACAAAGAAAACCTTCTGACATTCAGATAAAATATCTTTATGAACACTGATGAGATTGTGATGAATTTGTTTCTTACATGCATCCCCTTAGTGTGTTAATGTTAGTCACTCATGCATGCATGCTAAGTTGCTTCAGTCGTGTCCTACTCCTTGTGACCCTATGGACTGTAGCCTGCCAGGCTCCTCTGTCCATGGGATTCTCCAGGCAAGAATAGTGGAGTGGGTTGCCATGCTCTCCTCCAGGGGAGCTTCCCTGCCCAGGGATTGAACCTGGGTCAATTATGCCTCCTGCATTGGCAGGTGGGTTCTTTACACCTAGCACCACCTGGGAAGCCCACGTTAGTCATTCAGTCCTGTCCAACTTGTTCTGACCCCATGGCCTGTACCTTGCCAGGCTCCTCTATCCATGGGATTCTCCAGACAAGAATACTGGAGTGGGTAGACACTCCCTTCTCCAGAGGATCTTCCTGACCCAGAGATTGAACCCAGGTCTCCTGTATTTCATGCAGATGCTTTACTTTCTGAGCCACCAGGGAAGCCCTGCCTTTATTAGGGAAAATGTGTCTCCCAAGTGGAAGGAACCTCTCCCTCACTCCCACCAGGTATAGTCCTGAGCTCAGCTCAGGGCGGAACTAGTCACTGATGGATCCCAAACAGCTCAGGGAAGAGCTGGGTCAGGAGGTCCTAGGAGCACACAGTGCCTGAGGAGCTGTCCTGCTTCTAGCCCTGCAGCATCGCTCTCTCCTCTTGGGCATGGAGCAAGAACGAGGGACCAGGAGCCAGAGAACTTGAGAACAGAACAGGACTCTACCATTACATCAGGGAGGTCTCTTGGGTACCTTACGTAACCTCTCTGGGCCTCAGTGTTCTAAGGTGCCAAATACCTGAGCTACCTACTTAATTCTTAATTTAATCTTGTGATATTACCACTATTTTTTTTTTCTTTTTAGCAATGACCATGTTTATTATGTGACTCAGATGTCAGCTGAAGCCTCCCTGAATAAGATTGGTTCAAACATCCATTCCACATGCTATGGAAGCCTAAAATCCTGCCCCCCAAATTTGACCAATTCCCAGGAGGCCAGGGTGGAAGGTGGGAGGAGGCTTATGTACACAGTCACCTCTGGCCCTGAGCCCCTGAGAGTGCTGAGGTCCACTGATTTGTGGACGGTCTCACGATCTGTGTACCGTCCCTAGGCAGAGCTGTGCTGACCCCTTTGGGGAATGAAAGGGATCTACGTGACGTCAGACAGAAGAGTAGACACCGCTGTCCTTGGAAGTCTTTTAGCTGTCCCATTCTGTGAGGACTTCTATCAGCTGATTCCCTCATGGAGTTTCCAGTTAGTGGATTTTTTTTCTCTCCCTCACTTTCCCATCTCTAGGGCTCTGCTTGTGGCTCAGATGATAAAGCGTCTGCCTGCAATGTAGGAGACCTGGGTTCGACCCCTGGTTTGAGAAGATCCTCTGGAGAAGGAAACGGCAACCCACTCCAGTACTCTTGCCTGGAAAATTCCATGGACTAAGGAGCCTGGTAAGCTACAGTCCATGGGATCGCAGAGTAGGACATGACCGAGTGGCTTCACTTTCTTTCTTAGCTTTCCCCTTATCCCTTCTCTTTGAGACTGTCTCCAGAACTCCAAATGCTTCTTACTGTATTCTGTGGAGTCGTTTATTTCTTTACCATTCCTTCTGCCAAACTCAGCCTTTCAAACTAATCAAGGTGTGAAATAATCCAGCAAGATCAACCGTCCTTATGTACCAGGCAATTGGGGGTATAAGTGTTTTTTTATCACTCTATTAAAACTGTGATACAGCTTCTGCTAAATTCTTGCCTAAATGACAATTCCATTCCTTAGAAAGCAGAGAAAATAAAGAGGAGCAGCATTTCAGTTCTAATTCTGCACAACCAGGGGAGTTTGCTCATCAGGGGAAAATGACAGAAATCTCACTGTCACCCAGGAGTGTATGACCATGGGGAAGGCCGGCTAGATGGTCCAGTGTGCGCCAAGACTCAAGAAGGAGTTGTTGTTTAGTTGCTCAGTTGTGTCTGACTCTTTGCGACCCCATGCCAGGGGGATCTGCAGCATGCCAGGCTTCCCTGTCCTTCACTATTTCCCAGAGTCTGCTCAAACTCATGTCCATTGAGTTGGTGATGCCATCCAACCATCTCATCCTCTGTTGTCCCCTTCTCCTCCTGCTTTCAATCTTTCCCAGCATCAGGATCTTTCCCAGTGAATCGGCTCTTTGCATCAGATGGCCAGAGTATTGGAGCTTTAGCATCAATCCTTCCAGTGAATGTTCAGGGTTGATTTCTTTTAGGATTGACTGGAATCAGTCCTTTAGGACTGATCTCCTTGTAGTCCAAAGGACTCTCAAGTCTTCTCCAGCACCACAACTTGAAAGCATCAATTCTTTGGCACTCAGCCTTCTTTACGGTCCAACTCTCAGGAAGGAGACTCCTATGGTATTTGGAAAAAAGTTAGGTGTGATTGATTTTGTGATCGAAGAATAAAGGCAAGACAGCTCAAGTAGGACTGACTGGTCCTGTTACAAATGATCCCCTGGGGGAAAAGATAAAACAGCTCCACAGTCAAATACACCCACAGGTAGGTAAATGGTTCAGCAGGGTGTTTCCGCACTGGCCAACAAGAGCTCCAGCATCTTCATCACATGACTTGAAGGTTGCCCTGGGGACCTTCTCCACTCCTGTGGGAGATCAGTGGGCCTGGCCCAGCAGTGGCACGCAGACTTCTGCCCACACTCCCTCCACTGATCATGTGGTCACACCTCCTGCAGGGGAATGTGGGAATGGAGTCTAAGTGGGCTCTCAGAAGAGCCAGAAGGCAACAGCGAGGTGTTGTCCAGCAGGTAGCAGTCTCTGCCACACACTTCTTCAATTTCCTTATCAAGTGTGCAAAGTTGAGGAACAGTATTAGTTAGAGGATATGGAAGCTGATAGGAAGACAGCACCTTGATGCCCCAGGAGAGCTACTGGAAGGCTGAAGAGAAAGGCACTATCATCCCGATATTTATAAAGACTAAGAAACTGGAATCTAGAAAGTACACAGTGATGAACTTGACATGAATACAGGATGAGTGGCTCAAAGAGATAGTCAGATGGGTGGCCTTGAACATTGAGAAGGAAAGCAATGTCCACGAAGAGCCAGCATGGAGTCAGCTAACCTCATTTTCTCTTTTGAGAGGATTATCTTTAATAATGTTTGTGTCTTTAGTCTTCATAGTACTCCTTCAGGAAGTCTGTGCTATGGAATCAATGCAAATTATGGACAGAGTTATTTTGCACAAAATGATGTATTCACTAATTTTATTTTATTTTTGGCTATACTGTTACTTGCAGAATCTTGGTTCCCTGACCAGGGATTGAACTTGAGCCCCTGGCAGTGAGAGAACCAAGTCCTAACCACCGGACCAGCAAGGAACTCTCACTATTTTATTTATAATAGCAAAAAGTTATATACGATCTAAAAGGACAGCAATAGGGGAATGGTTATGTAAATCATTAATCATTAATACAATGAACTTTTTTTTTTTACTTTACTTTATAAAACTGTATTGGTTTTGCCATGTATCAACATGAATCCGCCATGGGTGTACACGTGTTCCCAATCCTGAACCCCCCTCCCACCTCCCTCCCCATACCATCTTTCTGGGTCATTCCAGTGCACCAGCCCCAAGCATCCTGTATCCTGCATCGAACCTAGACTGGCGATTCATTTCTTATACAATATTATACATGTTTCAATGCTATTCTCCCAAATCATCCCGCCCTCTCCCTCTCCCACAGAGTCCAAAAGACTGTTCTATACATCTGTGTCTCTTTTGTTCTCCCGCATACAGGGTTATCATTACCATCTTTCTAAATTCCATATATATGCGTTAGTATACTGTACTGGTATTTTTCTTTCTGGCTTACTTCACTCTATATAATCGGCTCCAGTTTCATCCACCTCATTAGAACTGATTCAAATGTATTCTTTTTAATGGCTGAGTAATACTCCATTATGTATATGTACCACAGCTTTCTTATCCATTCATCTGCTGATGGACATCTAGGTTGCTTCCATGTCCTGGCTATTATAAACAGTGCTGCAGTGAACATTGGGGTACACGTGTCTCTTTCAATTCTGGTTTCCTCGGTGTGTATGCCCAGCAGTGGGATTGCTGGGTCATAAGGCAGTTCTATTTTCAGTTTTTTAAGGAATCTCCACACTGTTCTCCATAGTGGCTGTACTAGTTTTAATTCCTACCAACAGTGTAAGAGGGTTCCCTTTTCTCCATACCCTCTCCAGCATTTATTGCTTGAAGACTTTTGGATCGCAGCCATTCCAACTGGTGTGAAATGGTACCTCATTGTGGTTTTGATTTGCATTTCTCTGATAATGAGTGATGTTGAGCATCTTTTCATGTGTTTCTTAGCCATTTGTATGTCTTCTTTGGAGAAATGTCTACTTAGTTCTTTGGCCCATTTTTTGATTGGGTCATTTATTTTTCTGGAATTGAGCTAAAGGAATTGCTGAAGCAACGGACAAACAACTAATCTCGAAAATATACAAGCAACTCCTGCAGCTCAGTTCCACAATGAACTATTGTACAGACTTTAAAACTGTTTTTTTGAAGAGTAATAATGATATAAGAAAATACATATGAAATACTGTCAATGATAAAATCGGGACGCAAATATCAGAGAATGTCTGCTCTCAGTGATGTGAAAAATATCAGCATAGAAAAATGATGAATAAAATAGGCAGAAATGTTAACAGTAGTTATCTCAGATGGCAGAATTATTGGTCGTTGTCAGTTTCCTTCATGTACTTCCCTATATTTTGCCACAGTGAGCATGTGACTTCCACAAAAAGAGAAAAAAACCTATTCTTTGAAAAAGAAAAAAAAAAATCACCAAGCTGATAGAGCAGGGCCACCACACATACAAATAGGACATCATCATTCCACAAGGTATTTGAAAAAGAATTTCAATGCTATCCACCGCACTCATAGATAAAATTGTGACTCAGTTATTATGAATCTAGGTGGTTGTTGATCACGGAATGACCATCCATCCCCAATCCAGACTTAGGTCTGCAGAGGCAGGAATAGGCTTTGTCCTGTTCAACACTTTTACCCTAGTCTCAGGTCAACATCTGCACTGTCCAACGTGCTATCCACTAACCATGTGTGAACAATCGGTTCTAAATTCATCCAATTAAATGCAATTTAGGGGAATTCCCTAGTGGTCCAGGGGTTAAAACTCTGTGCTTCTGCTGCAGGGAGCCCGGGTTGGATCCCTGGTCAAGGAACTAAGATCCCACATGCCACGTCGCCAAAAACAAGCAAACAGAACCCCCGCCCCCAAAATCTCAGTAACTAAAATTAAATGCGCTTTAAAATTCAGTCCCTCAGTTGCACTAGCCTCATTTTAAGTGTTCAATAGGCACACATGGCTAGTGACCACTGTATTGTACAGCTTAGATATACAGCATGTCCATCATTCTAGAACATTCTGTTGGAAAGTGTTGATGTTGGGGTAATGATGATCAGCTTCACAGAGCACACCAGGCTGAAGGAAAGTCAGCCTCTCAGGTGATAACCAAAGGCTGGCACAGTGAGCCAGGTCTAATCAGATGAACCTGAACAGTTCTAGGCATGACATCCACCACTGGACCATCACGGAAGTCCCTGGGGGTGGGGGATGGGGTATTAATTTTTGTTGAAGACAAACTCCATATGTACCTGTGAGATAATGCAACTGAACCAAAATATGAACTCTTGAGTTGAACTAATCAAGTTCAGGACAAGAAAGTGATAGTTCCAAGCTATGTTGGTCAAACTACACTGAGAATTCAAGTGTTTTTCCATCAGTGGTGTTTTCAGAACTAGAATTGGCCAGAATGAAACAGATTAAATACAAAAAGGAGCTTGCATCACTTGAGACTGCTGTTGGTTATAAGTGGATGGAAACTGGAAACCAGCACAGCATATGAGGGGGAAAAAAAGACTATTAGGAACAGTCCAGCTACTGGGTTTTAGTGGCTTTGTGCTTGGTTTGGTAAACAATGAGGTAATTAGCCATTCAGGTAATAGAAGTGGTGAGACTGGTGAGAAATTGCATTAACATGGTGCCGGTGTGGGGAGAGAAAGAGAGAACCAAGACTAATACCCTAGAGCAAAAGCCAGAGGTAATCAAGGATGTTTAAGGGTTAATAGCAATCCAACCAGAGCTATGAAAACAGCTTTGTTATCAAACCACTTGCAGAGAGATTAATTATGTTACTGTACATCTAAAACTTTCTATTCCTAACCTCGTCCTGATTTTTTTTTTTTTTTTAAGCCACACACGGTATTGGGATCTTAGTTCCTCAGCCAGGGATTGAACTCATGCCCCTTAACATTAGAAATATGGAGTCTTATCCACTGGACTCCCAGGGAAGTCCTTATACTTGCTTCTTTTTTGTTCCTAACCTTGTCTTAAAATAGTTCTTACATTAGATAAGAACGTCCCTAAACAAAGTTGTTTTTTGATAATGTGTGACTTCCCCAAAATGCAACTACTGTATTTTATACAGTGGAGCAGACACAATTGTCTTCAACTTTGAGTATTTTGGTCCAAAAGAGATGCTGGATTACTTAAGCAAGTCAAGAGAAAAAGGATAAATTTCTAAAAACAAAAGCAACAGAAGATATGCAGAGCTGAAACTGCTGTGTGGACACATGTAGAAAGGGAAGTGATGGGAACTGAATCTTAGTTTGATACAAGGAAGGAACTTCCAGCAGTCAAAGGTGAGGCAGCAGCTGCAGGAAGCGGTATGGGGTGGGGGTGGGGGGGGCAGGGCCAGGTAAAGGGTCAACCTGAGTTTGTGCCTGGTACTTTCTAGCCATGTGACCTCAAGCCAAGTTACTTAACTCTTCTAAGCCTCAGTTTCTTCACCTGTAAAAGGAGATAACAACTCTTAGTGTTATTATAAGAATTAAATAAACTAGTACATGCCTAGTGCTTACTGTAGCGCCTGGCACATGCCAAACCCTCCTTCAGTGTTACCTATTGCTTATGATTTGTGTAAGCTCCTTGTCTCTGAATGTTCCAGCAAACCTCCTGGATCACTGGTTGGGAGAATCATAGGATGGATTTCTGCACTGCATTGGTAGATGGTTAGGATGTGTTGTACCGATACTACCAACCTAGAACTTAAGGGGTGGTGTAGGAAAACGGTTCTGTGGTCAGATCAGTTGACAAGTGCTGGAATAATCAAAATTCAACAGCTCTCTTTCCTCTGTGACTTCTCTGAGCCTTTAATATCACTGTTTCCTCAGTCGCTTCAGTCATGTCTGACTTTTATCAACCCATTGGGCTGTAGCCCTCCAGGCTCTTCTGTCCATGGGATTTTCCAGGCAAGGATACTGGAGTGGGTTGCCATTTCCTCCTCCAGGGGATCTTGCCAACCCAGGGATTGCACGTAGGTCTCCCATGTCACGGGGTGATTCTTTACCACTGAGCCATTGCTGAGCCCTGTTACTACCCTGATGTTTAAATTCCTATCACATTTGGCCACAGAACCCTTTTCATAGAATATCTTGAGGGAAGGGAGTGTTTTGAACACATTTTAGGAAATATTGAGTTAGATGATTTCTGAGATTCTTTCTGACTCTGGCATCTGAGAAAGCTGTGAACTGCAAATGCAGTGATGTTTACAGCTCCTGTTTATGGAGCACTAACTATGAGCCATGCACTGATTTGAGCATTTTAGATACGTCACATGATTTAACATTTCATCAGCCTCTTTTTACAGCTGAGAAGATTGAGACTCAGAGAGGTTAAGCAGTTTGCCCAAGTTCACACAGCTAACACATGATGGAACCAGGAATACAACCTTGCCTACTCTTCAAAACCCTGCTCTTAACTGCTAGACCATGCTTTAGCAGAAGCTGCTGATTTTTTATGTATCAGTATAAATATGATGATGTATATTTAGGGGAAGAAAACAATGTGGGGTTGACATTATAAGAAAAGGGAGAAAAGACAGTCCAGGAGCCAGGAGACTTGGGAGGTGAAGCCTTATCTTACAAATTTAGATCCCATGCCCTTTCTACTGACCAGCATTCAAGCCAACTATTCATGCCAGTTTGCTTTAAGGTTATCGGTGAGGTCATTGGAACCACTAACTACCAGGGAGTGAGAGGACTGTCTGTGTTAAATGACCAGGAGATGTTTTTTCCTTTGGTAGAGTTTCCACGGCTGAGAAATGAGGCCCTTCATAACATATGCCTTTTCTATCTTCATCCAAGATGAGATCAAAGGGCAGAGGAATTTCTTGGCTTCCTCTCTTGCCATGCTTACCCCATTACTATGGTAACTACACGCTACTTAACAGTAAGAAGACCAGATGCCCCTTCCTCATGGGCTATGCTGATGAGAAGAAGCACATCCAGATTAAAGCTGAGAACCTGAAAAGTGGGCTTCTTAACTCAGCTTGACATCAAGGTCATGTTCATTCCCAAGCATGTCAACCCCTGAAGTGTGGTCAGCCTCTGGCCTGGGCCTGTAACTGAATCAAGTCTAGTCCTCTCCTGGCTCCTCAGCTCACTGGGAGGGAGCATTTTCTGCAGGCAAGGACTTGGGTTTATCACCTTCGCTTCTCCAGATCCGACAGGAACTCAGGGCTGCAGGCTGAAGCCTGCACATCAGGGCTTGAGGGCCTCCCTGTGGCTCCAGGTGGAGTCTGCTGCCCTCGTGTGGCCATCCTGGCTCAGCACTAACTGAAGGAAAATTGAAGGCAAACGAGCCCTTGAGAAGCCGGGGAAAGACAGTTCAACTGAGTGACCTGGTCAAAGTAGCAGACTTAGGGGTCCAGTGGTGCTCCAACTTTTTGGTCCCCGTTCTCTTTACACTCATAAAAATTATTGAAGACCCCAGATGGATTGATTCTCCATTTAGAAATTATTTTAGAAAAACTGAGAAACTATTTAAAATATTGACATAGCAATTCTTTAAACATTTCATGTTAACATACATATTTAGGTAAAAAACTATTTTGCAAGGGAAAAAGAAACTTTAATAAAAGAGCAGCACTTATTGCATTTTTGCAATTCTCTTTGACAGAATACAATATTTCAATAGAAGACAGCGAGACCCTCATTTCTTTTGCATTCAATTGCTTCTAGAAAATTCCTGTGTACATTCATGAGAGAAGCATGAAAAAAGGCAGAGTATCTTTGTATTATTATGAAATAGTTTTGACTTTGTTGTCCCCCCGGGACCACATTCTGAGGACTAATCCTGACTCAGAGTCCTCCTCTCCCAGCTCAAGAGCCCATGTTTGGGAAGTTGGGAAGGGAAACACCCTAGGTGGCCTCTACTCCAAGAGGAAACATCCACAGAAACATGTAGTAAGGTCTTCACGTTTTTTTTTCTTTGATGTTTAACAGAGCTGAACTTTTGTAAGACAGAGAAGATGGGAAGAATATTGACTGAATCACTGTTTCCCTCTTTCCCTTTCAGAGATAAGATTTTTAAGAGACAACTTCACTTGCTTTATTTTTCATGCATTCTTTTTTTTTTTTTTTAATCTGGCTATACTGGGTCTTAGTTGTGGCATGTGGGATCCAGTTCCCTGACCAGAGATATAACCTGGACCCCTGCATTGGGAACAAATAGTCTTAGCCACTGGACCACCAGGAAAGTCCCTTCATGCACTTTGGTTTTTTTTTTTTTTTTTTTTTAAGGAACTTCTGTTTTTTTTAATAGAAAATTTAGAAATGGTGGTATGATACATATAACATAAAATTACCATTTTGAACATTTTAAAGCATGTAATTTAGCGGCATTTAGTACACTCACAATGTTACACAAACATCACCACGTCTGTGGCCCTGGAACGTTTTCATCACCCCAAAAGGAACCCATGCCCATGAGCAGTCGTTTCCCACTGCCCCCTCCCCCTGGTCCCTGGCAGCCACCAATCTCCATCCTGTCTATGTGGTTTGCCTTTTCTGGAGAGTTCATATTGGGAGAGTTCATATAAATGGTATCATATAATATGTGGCTTTTGGTACTTGGCTTCTTTTACTTACCCTAGTGTTTTCAAGTTTCATCTATGCTGTAGCAGGAATCAATGCTTCATTCCTCTTTATGGCTGAATATTCCCTTGTAAGGATATACCCATTTTACTTATCCAAGTTTTGGCTATTGTGACTAGTGATGTATCAACATTTCGTACAAGTATTTGGACACTTGTCCTCAATTCTTTTGAGTAGAAATGTTCGGTCATATGACAATCTTATGTTTAACTTATTAAGGAACCGCCAAACTGTTTAGGGTGCCACATTTTACTATGTAAATGTTTCTTCAGAGAATCATTAAAATAACATATTCAAGAGGCTTCCTACATCAGTGGAAATGAGGTGGGCAACTCAGGTCCCACTGTAACATTAATAATTACTGTTGTTAGTTTAGAATCATGCTTCTGGTTATAAAGTACACTATGATTTTTCACATGCTTTGATGATCATTATTTATTAGGGCTCGACAACACTGCAAAATGGGAAGCAAAGCTAGTCACGTACTCATGCCACGCACGTGTGAGCTCAGTCGCTCAGTCGTGTCTGACTCTTCTTGTGACCCCATGGACTGTAGTCCACCAGGCCCCTCTGTCCGTGGAATTCTCCAGGGAAAAATACTGGAGCAGGTTGCCATTTCCTTCCCTATGGGATCTTCCTCGCCCAGGTCTCAAACCCATGTCTCTTGCTTCTCCTGCACTGGCAGGTGGGTTCTTCACCTCTAGCGCCACTTGGGACGCCCCACTTATGCCATAGCTTCTTAAAAAACTTAAAGTACAATTTGGATCACCTTTGCTAATCTTCAGATCACTAATTTGGGGATCACTAATGTTTTAAACCTTCCTCTTATAAATGTGCAAAACTGATATCCAGAGAGGTAAATTGGGCAGCTGGCCATGGCTATGGGTAGCTGATTATAAACTGACTTTCTAGGCACCAAACACCTTTTATTGTAACACAGTCTTGTTAGGAAGCTGTGACTACAGAGGAATTTCATGTATATTTCCTTTAGGGAGATACAATTTTTTTAAAGTAACCAGAAGGTAGAGGGAGACACAGGTTATACTCAAGCAGGTCTTGTTGCAATTTGGCTGCCCTAGCAGCTGACTTCAGAGAAGGCAATGGCACCCCAACTCCAGTACTCTTGCCTGGAAAATCCCATGGATGGAGGAGCCTGGTAGGCTGCAGTCCATGGGGTCACTAAGAGTTGGGCACAAACGTCATTTTTCACTTTTCACTTTCCTGCATTGGAGAAGGAAATGGCAACCCACTCCAGTGTTCTTGCCAGGAGAATCCCAGGGACAGAGGAGCCTAGTGGGCTGCTGTCTATGGGGTCGCAAAGAGTCGGACACGACTGAAGTGACTTAGCAGCAGCAGCAGCAGCAGCAGCAGCAGCAGCTGACTTGAGCCAAGGATTGAGAACAGGCAGCTCCTGTGCACCGTGGAGGGGATTCCACTATGGAGGGTGGGGATGTGGGGAAGATGGGATTGAGGGCAGGGCCAAGGGAGGCAGCAGGTCAAGGCCTCTCAGGCCCCTCACATGGAGGCCCGTACAGGAGGCAAGGAGTGTCGACTGAACAGCTCCCCAGCCCACCCCGAACTCACACTCCCAGATCCTTCTAGTTCTTCATCGCTAAATATGAACTGTCAAGCAAGAATCATCAGCCACTTTAGAACAGGTATAAAAAAGAAAAGGATGGGCAGATGAAGAAAAAGATGACCCTAGAGAAAACCTGAGAGGATTCAGAGTAGAACACTTTTTAAAACAATTAGTTTTTCCAGAGAGATCTGAGATGATACTATCTTTATCAAAACACTAGTAGATCAGCTGTGAGAAAGGAACAAGCAGAGGTGAACACTTTGGGGAAATGTTTAAAAATGTGCCATTCATCACACACACACACACACACACACACACACACACACTTCTGTTGACTGTGTTTGGTGACGGATGTTAACTAGGCTCACTGCGGTGATCATTTCATAATATATACTCTTAACAAAGAGACAACAGGCCCCAGATAGAGTCACTTGTGCTAAATCCACTTTGCCAAACCAAGACTTAATATCTAATTACAGTGTGTCCAGAATTGTAATCTTAACCTGCCCATCAGGAATTTCCTGGTCGGTACTAGTGAGGTCATCTGCCAGCTAGACCCCTGCCATCCCCCAAAGGCAGGTGATCTTCCCTGAAAGAATCTACTCTTTTTTAACTTCCTTGTCCTGACTCGTTCTGGCAATAAAAGTCTTCCATTTTGTACAGCAATTCAGAGCTCCTTTCTATCTGCAAGATAGGATGCTGCCTGATTTATAAATCATTGAATAAAGCCAATTAGATCTTTACATTTACTTTAGCTGAATTTGTTTGAATACAAATAGAGAACAATAGAGAACAGACATAGTGGGACAGGGTAGGGGGGCTGGGGGGAAGGAGAGTGTGGGATGTATGGAGAGTCACATGGAAATTTACATTACTATATGTAAAATAGATAGCCAATGGGAGTTTGCTGTATGACTCAGGGAACTCAAACCGGGGCTCTGTAACAACCTAGAGGGGTGGGATGGAGAGGGAGATGAGAGGGAGGCTCAAAAGGGAGGGGACATATGTATACCTATGGCTGATTCATGTTGATGTTTGACAGAAAACAACAGAATTCTGTAAAGCAATTAACCTTCAATTAAAAAATAAATTTTAAAAAAGATAAAAAATTAAAAAAAATACTAATATCAAATCATTATGTTGTACATCTGAAACTAATATATGTCAATTAATCTAAATTTTTAAAAATGTGATTGCCAAAAAATCAAGTGTTGGAAGGCTGAGAGATAAATTAGAATATGGATGGGTAGAGAGATAAAGAGAAAGCACAAGAAAATAGTTTAGAAAAAATAACAAACACTGGACTGGAAGAAACATAAGCTGGAATCCAGATTGCCGGGAGAAATATCAATAACCTCAGATATGCAGATGACACCACCCTTATGGCAGAAAGTGAAGAAGAACTAAAAAGCCTCTTGATGAAAGTGAAAGAGGAGAGTGAAAAAGTTGACTTAAAGCTCAACATTCAGAAAACAAAGACCATGGCATCCAGTTCCATCACTTCATGGGAAATAGATGGGGAAACAGTGGAAACAGGGTCAGACTTTATTTTTGGGGGCTCCAAAATCACTGCAGATGGTGACTGCAGCCATGAAATTAAAAGACACTTACTCCTTGGAAGAAAAGTTATGACCAACCTAGATAGTATATTCAAAAGCAGAGACATTACTTTGCCAACTAAGGTCCGTCTAGTCAAGGTTATGGTTTTTCCAGTAGTCATGTATGGATGTGAGAGTTGGACTGTGAAGAAAGCTGAGTGCCAAAGAATTGATGCTTTTGAACTGTGGTGTTGGAGAAGACTCTTGAGAGTCCCTTGGACTGCAAGGAGATCCAACCAGTCCATTCTGAAGGAGATCAGCTCTGGGATTTCTTTGGAAGGAATGATGCTAAAGCTGAAACTCCAGTACTTTGGCCACCTCATGTGAAGAGCTGACTCATTTGATGCTGGGAGGGACTGGGGGCAGGAGGAGAAGGGGACGACCGAGGATGAGATGGCTGGATGGCATCACTGACTCGATGGACGTGAGTCTGAGTGAACTCCGGGAGTTGGTGATGGACAAGGAGGTCTGGCATGCTGTGATTCATGGGGTCACAAAGAGTCGGACACGACTGAGCGACTGAACTGAACTGAACAGAAGTCTCAAAAACGCAAAACTAAAAAAATTCTAAAAATCCTAAGAGACCATCTACCTTAATCCCTGGCTGTCATCTGTCATCTCCCATTTCCACCTTCTTTGAAGACACCACCCTGTGGTCCACACTCCCTCATGACCTTGTTCTCTCATACTATATTGCTAACTTCAAGATCTATGTTGATGAACCAGAAGATATACCATAGCCACATACTTCCTTATCCTCTTTAGATGGATATATAGTAATTTGAAATAAAGATATTTCCCAGTCTCCCTTGTAGCAAGGTCACAGAATATAAGCAGAAGTGCTGTGGGCAACTTTAAGAGGAGAAAGTGCATCCTTTTCTTATCCTCCTTTTATGCCAGATGGAGTGTTGACTTGATGACTAGAGCCTGGCAGCCAATTTGGACCATGAGGTGAAAGCTACCTACTGAGGACACTGAACAAGAAGATAGAAGCCTGACCCCTGATACCTATAATGGTATAGGTCCAGCTATCATGACCTCCATGAGCTGCTTGTTTGTGACAGAACAATAGCCATCTTGTTTAAATCGCTGCTATTTTCGTTATATACAGTTTAACCTAATCCTATTCTCAGGAGGTTTCAAAGATGTCCCCCAGGTCACACAGTAAGTAACTGGCAGAGCCAAAATTTGAATGCTGATCATTTTATTCCAGAGCCCATAAGGAAACTCAGGAAAGCGGGATTTACCCCATCTCGAGGCCTTACAGAGGAGACACAGCACAAGGGACTGCACTAATGAGCTCTGGCGAGGGGGGGCCAACAAGAAGCCAAGTGAGCATGTGATGGAGAAAGCAGAAGCAGCAAGAGGCGCAGAGAGCAGAGAGCGCAGACAAGCCTCACCGCACACCTGGCAGCCTCATTCCCACGGTGCTGGACGGCACAGAGGGAAAGCCGGCGCTTGGGTTGAACCGCGACTGGCTAGCTCGGTAAGGTTGGGGCAGAGGTGTTTGCATACCACTTCTCTGTTCTTCGCAGCATGTCTGGGTTATCTTTTTCATCTCCTCCACTTAATTGCTGGGTTCCCCCGTCTCCCAGCTACTCAGGGACCAAGCTTCCCCACACAGAGTCTCCTCAAGCATCTCTGTTTTCTCTCCAAGGGTTCTCGCCCTTTTGCCTTCTCACACTTGTTTCTTCCCAGTCTTCACTAGGCTTCCCTATGGACTCAGCTGGTAAAGAATTTGTCTGCAATGCAGGAGACCCAGGTTTGATCCCAGGGTCGGGAAGATCCCCAAAGGAAATGGCAACTCACTCCAGTATTCTTGCCTGGAGAATTCCATGGACAGAGGAGCTAGGCAGGCTACAGTCGGACATGACTGTGCAACTACCTTTCACTTTTCACATTAATCTTAACATCTAACCAGGGCACCGCTCACCTCTCCTCCCCTCACTGTTCACTTTCACCTTCCGCTGCTGCTGCTGCTAAGTCACTTCAGTCATGTCCGACTCTGTGTGACCCCATAGACCGCAGCCTACCAGGCTCCACCGTCCATGGGATTTTCCAGGCAAGAGTATCCACCTTCTGCTTTAGCCTCTAAATGTGGCTCCTCTCCCAACATCCAGGTCAGGGCTTTGACAAAGGCCTTCTAAGCCTAACAAGTCAAAGCAGTTGTCGTACCTCCTCTTCAGAAGCCCTACCCTGAAACTACTCTATCAAAGATAAACATCGCCCTACTTGCCAAACTGAATGAGTTTTTCCCCAGTTTCTCTTCCCTTTTAATCTCCAGGGAGCTTTTACTCTCACACACCAGCCCTCTTAAAATTCTCCCTACTTTCGGCTTTCACAGCAGTCCCTGAGTCCCAAGCCAGGGACAAGCCAGACTGAACTGCCACTCCCGGGCCAAGCGAGTCTGCCCTCTCGGCTTCCACGTCTATCTCCCAGCCCAGGCGGGAAAGGAAGCTATGTCACAACACCAAAATACAGTTCTTTCATCTCCTCGTGATATGTAGCCAGCTTTGCGGCTCTCGCGGCGCTTCTGGGACAGCAGACAGCGCTTCCAGATTGAGCAGCAGTCTCAGCACCTGTGCTCTCTCAGGAGTCTGACAGCCATGCTTCCCACTCCCAGTGACTTGCTCTGTGAAGCCTCCAGGGGCTCAAGTCCTGGTAGGAGGGTGAGATTCTCTTTGCAGCCTGTGAATGATGTAGAGGAAAAAAAAAAAGGAGGGACTCCCTGGTGATCCAGTGGTTGAGATTTTGCCTCCCAATGCAGGAGGTGTGGGCTCCATCCCTGGTCTGGGAGCTAAGAACCTAACAGTCCTCAAGGCCAAAACAAAATACAGAAAGCAGCACTGTAACAAATTCAATAGAAACTTTCAAAATGATCCATCTGGGAAAAAAAAGAAAAAGGAAAAACCAATCTGCACCCCCACCTCGCCCCATGGAGTGCCCAGAGATATGACCACAGAAGGAAGGGAGAACGGGTTCCTGGGCTCCCTTGGCCCCCTCCCCACCCCCTGAAGCCACAGCTGAGAACCAGCACTGCACGTTCCTCTGGTGTTTTGGCAACAGCCTTGCAGTGTTTCTGACGACAGCCGGCCAGGCACCTGCCCAGCTGCCAGCCAGCATGCCTCTGCTTAGGAAACCTAGTTCAAGAAGACGATGCAGAAAGGGGGGCATTTAAGCCTCTCTCCTTCACAACCGGGCAGATCTCTTCCCTTCCATGGCCAGGGCACACACGTTCTCCCAGGAGAGACAGGGAGAGGGCCCACACTTGACAAAGAGACCGGACCCCAGCACTGTGACAGGATTCAGCTATTTATTGATGGTAATATTAAGACACTTCCCAGCAACGACTGCTGTGACAAGGACTCTAAAGGTAATCAAATAATGATGACATCATAGACAAAGCATCAGGAACATTCCTTGCAGAGAAAATCGGCTTTTCCTCTTCAGAGTGACCAGGCTCTTTGCGCCATCCCAGGCATGGCCTCCTGGTCCCAGACATCCTTGCCTCGTCCTCCGTCTGGGCCCTTCTCCAAGGATGCCAGGCTGGGGGGTGGTGAGAGTAGGGGGCCTTCCCCGCGCCCCCCACGTCTCGGAACCACCCTCAGCTCCTCTGGCCCGACTTTCCGGGTTTCCTGTCGGTGAAGCGAGTGCTCACGACGGGCTGAACCAGGCCTAGTGACAAAACCACTAGCACCACAAAGCTGGCCCTTCCTCTTCACGAAGTTAACAGAAGCCTTTTTCATTCTCACTTTCTTTTAAAGGAAAGAAAAGTCTTAAAAATATATGGCACTAGAGTGTAAAATCAGACAGCTGCCTCCAGTCACCGCTTCCTACAGCTTCCAGCCCATGGTGCCCACGTCCCCTCAGATGTAGAGCTGATGGGAGGCCAGGGTGTCCATGAAAGGCCGCACCAGGTTGTCCGTGGAGAAGTAGAAGATGAGCCCGAATGTGATGGAGATGGGGAGGGCGGGCAGTGCCTTCTTGAACACGGCGAGCAGCAGGAGGGTCAGACACAAACCCTGCAGGACACAGAGGCGGGGGGAGCGGGAGGAGGTGACCACCGGTGTGGACGGGGGGAGGGGAGCACTTAGTGACGGCCCAGGGCGTGGGCTCAGGAGCCCTGACACCCCAGCATCTCGCCTGGTCCTCTCGGCAGCTCTGAGAGGTGCGTGGGGGCAGAGGCTCTCAGCCAGGACCAACGCCTTGCCCACGAGTGGATGAACCAGCAAGCAGGCCTCCTGACCTGGGCCGCTGCTACCAGACCTCCCCTGGCCGTGCGACGTGTGACGTGTGACCTGACGGCATGAAGCCCTCCCCCAGGGGACATGTATTTACACAAGAACTGGACAGGTCTGACTGAAAGGCACCAGTGTTCTCCGCGGACACCAAGGGAACCAAGATGCCAAGTGACCACCTCCCCTGCCCCCCGCCGCAAGCAGGCGCGGTGGTTGCCTATCCTGTCCCTGCCCCAGCCGATGCAGGCAGTGGGTCAAGGTGGGGACAGGGACCTAGAGTGCCAGCCTCTCCCCGGGGAGAGCAGGGCTTCAGGACAGTCTGAAGTGGAGGAGCCTGGGTGTCCCCAACCCGGTCCTTGACACACACTGTGGGCAAACAGAAATGTCCAAAGAACTGGAGCCTTGGTCCTAACATGCCACGTGATGCCCAAGGTTCACCAGGCAAAGCACTGAGGCCGTTCAGGGCCTCCACCTCCACCAGTCATCCCAGGACGTGTCCCCAGTACGTGTACCTGATCATGATAGCGACCATGTGTGCTAGGTCTCTGCAATCGTGTCAGACTCTTTGTGACCCTATGGACTGTAGTCCGCTGAGCTCCTCTGTCCATGGGATTTCCCAGGGCAGAATACTGGAGTGGATTGCCATTTCCTCCTCCAGGGGATCTTCCTGACCCAGGGATTGAACCTGCGTTTCTTGTGTCTCCTGCGTTGGCAGGCGGGTTCTTTTATCACTAGCGCCACCTGGGAAGCCCCTAAGTGAAGACAGGGGCCTTCAAATTTCACCGCTGGGGTTCAAAGTGAGGGGCCCCCTCTCAAGCCCCAAGAGATCCCAGGGGGACTCAAAACTGCATGATGTCTGGGTGCTTGTGGAGGGAAAATACACAGCCCCGGAGTCAGAGACCCGAGTTGAAATCACAGCTCAGGCCTCGCAGCTTTGTGCCCATGGCCAGGCCAGGCCCTCACCCTGCTCCATCTTCGAAACATCTCAGGTCACCATCCCTACCTCACAGGTGCGGTGAGACAAACACACAGAGTTAGCCAAGACCTTGGCACCCAGCACGCACACTCGGTAACACCAGAGCTCCTGGTCACCCTCCCTGCACTGTGCCTGCACCTACTGACAACCAGATCCTCCTGTGAACCTTGGTCTCATCCTGAGGATCTTTCTGTCAACCCTGCCCAGCCCTTCCGAGGGACAGCAGCATCTGAAAACTCCCTGGGCCCCCCAGGAAGACCCCTACTTGTCCAGGGGCGGGTGGGGAGCACCCGGGGCCCACTCACAATGAGGATGGCCACAAAGCAGGCCAGTGTGGTGTTCCAGTCCCCGCTGCCCGTGGCGGCCGCCTTGCCCACCAGCACGCTGTAGAAGATGAAGTCTCCAAGGCCCAGCTTCACGCCCCCTGTGTGGTGGAGAGAGAGGGAACCCGTAGGTCTCAGAAGCCCCCGGAGGAAGCAGCAGAGAAGGCTGACCCCAGCCGAACAGCCCAGGCACTTGGCCCAGCCCAGGGGACCCAGGGCCCAGAGGCTGGGGACCTCAGAAGGCTGATGGGTGGTGTCACTGCCTAGCCCACCTCACCTGGACTCTGGGACAAGGATTAGCTGTCTCAGAAAAATAGCAGCCAGTGGGGAAAAGGGGGAAACCTGTGGTCTGGCTGACTTGCATTCTGAGCTGTGCAAAGCCAGCATTTCTGATAATTCATGCAAAACTGGTGCTTGGTTCTTGGTTTGAGTAAAGACAAGAGTGAATAAAATCCATTGTCCAGAGCTGGTGGGAAGTTACCCAACTGAGCACTGAGTATGAATTATAAATGCTTTTTAGGAAATTTAATTTCATTGCTTTTAAGAACACATATGATACCTGAGGTCCTCTGGAGACTAATGTCTCTTTAAAAGAGGTAAATGTATATTGTCAATCAACTCTGTTGTGGTGTAGTCGCTAAGTCGTGTCCGACCCTTTCAGCCCCATGGAAATTTCCCAGGCAACAGTACTGGAGTGGGTTGCTATTTCCTTCTCCAGGGGATCTTCCTGACCCAGGGATCACACCCACTCTCCCACACTGTCGGCAGATTCTTTACCACTGAGCCACCAGCAAAGATAAACGTAACTTGTAACTAGCGCATCCATTACTGAAAAGGAAATGAGCTTCTAGAATGTTTTGTTTCCTTCAGTACAATTGCCCTGTACACCTTCCTATAGGATAATTTCATTCATCATGGACAATAGAAATGCTTATGAAACAGACAGGAATTGAGTGGGTCTGCATCAAGGAAACATGCTCTGCCCCGTCTGATCCCACTCCTCTCTCCTCTCTGGGCTCCAAGCAAGAAGCAGCTCACCTTAGTCTGTCCCTTCCTTCACCCCCCCCACCACTCCCAACTTCCTCATTTTGGCAAGCATGTAAGCTCTGCCCTCTTACAGAGAGGACTGCTTTTGTGGGTCTCTTGATACCACCCCCACTCCTGCCTCCCTATTCTGCCTGCTCTCTTCTCTCTCCGTTTTCAATCAGTTCTTTCTCAAAGGAACTGAGCTCACCTCGCATGCACTTCAGAGACCTGAGGCAGCAAGTCCCACATCCCCCAATCAATGCGCTCAGGCAAGGCCACCACCCAGCCCCATGGACACCCCCTGTGCTGTCTATCTCAGCACCCTGCCCTGTCTACTCCCCAGGATCTTCCACAAGCGACCTTCCCTTCATCCCCTTAACATCACCCACGCGGGCCATCTGGTCTCCACTCTGACCCTGCACCCTTCCTGGGTACCTTCTGGGGACCCACGGTTTTGACAGCAAGTATATCCTGGTGACTCCTCGGGCCTGGAACCCTGACCTTCCTGAGCACTACTCCCCCTCGTGTGTCTCTGGCTTCTCCACCTGAGGTCCTCCAAAGTCTCCCACCTGCCGGCCCCCCCTCTCATCCCTCTCCATGCCTCCCTGCCCATCCCTTGTCCAGCCGGGTCCCCCCGGTGCATCCCATGCCGGTGGTGGTGCCCGAGTCAGTCCTTCTGGCTCTTCCCTCACCCAATCCTCCAGCAGTCTGTGTTCCCGCAGCCGCCCGGGATCTGCCTGGGATGCAGCTCTGCTCACTTTAATTCCCCGCAACAAACCCCTAATGGTTCCCAGTAGCCTCCAGGATGAAGCCTGAGCTCCCACGAGTACCACTCACCCTTGAAGGTCCGGCCCCCAGCTTCTCTGGCCACCAAACATCCCAGAGCTCCCAGATGGCTTCCTCCCCTCTCATCTGAGCCTTTGCCAGCACTGTTGTGGAACAGAATCTAACCAGCCTTTGTCCTTCATTCTGGGAGGGAGACCAAATCCTTGGAATTTCCCCAGTGATGGGAGTGTCTTTATTGTCCAGCAGCCCCTTAGATCATTTATGCAAGCGAGAGGATGGCGCTGCTGCTGCTAAGTCGCTTCAGTTGTGTCCGACTCTGTGCGACCCCACAGACGGCAGCCCACCAGGCTCCTCTGTCCCTGGGATTCTCCAGGCAAGAACACTGGAGTGGGTTGCCATTTCCACTGGTCACCAGAAAGACCAACCATGTGATAAGGAGGTTGGGACTCCAGGCTAGGCTGAGTCTGGCGAGAGGAGGCAGCCTGGAGATGAAGTCCAGTGTCATGAGGAAGGACTCAATCCATTATGCCTGTGTACTGAGACCCCAGTAAAAACTCTGGACACTGAAACTCAATACACACATCCATGTGCAGGGGTAGGGGTGACTCCCGGGTCCCAGGGGCAGAGAGCACCTTCCCAGACCTCACCCTATGTGACGTGTTCTTCATTCGGCCGGCTGGTCCTCATTTGTATCTTTTATAATATCAATAAAACTGTAACGGTATATATAGAAATTTTCTGAGTTCTGAGAGTCATTCTAGTAAATTTTCCAACCTGATGGAATTGTGAGAATCCCCAGATTTGTAGCCAGTCGGTCAGAAGTGTGGGTGGCCTGGAGACCCCCAGAGCTTGTGGTTGGCATGTGAAAGGTGGGTGGTTGTGTGGGATGGTGCCCACGTGGGACCCATGCTGATTCGGGCAGAGGCTCAGCGCCAGGCCTGCCTCCAGCCCACTGCCTGTGTACTGGGTGACTGCTGACTTGTCCTTCCAGGCCAGCCTCCAGCCTATTGCCTTCCCCACATCCGTCCTGAGTACTTTTTACCCAGCCTCCCCTGACTCGGGCTGCTCCGTGGGGAACTTCTCAAGGGCAGCAGCTGTGTTAATGCAGCAGCATCTCCCTGGCCCCATGAGCCTCCCGGCACACGCTCGTGGTCCATAATGCGTGTGCTGGCCGGTTATTTTAATCCGCTTGGAAACAACCATGTGTCAGAAGGTCTTTGGGCGTGTCTTCAAGATGGTCCTCCACACCTGCTCCTTCTGCTCCCAGCCACTCGGGGCTCTGCCTGGGGGAAGCCTGCATCCCAACTCTGCCCGTCTTACGCTCCACAGCCCCAGTGTGGGGCAGTGCGGGTCTGCGCAGCTCAGCTCACCCCCAGAACACGGGGCCCACGCCTGCGACCCCACGGCTGCACTGGGACGGCCTCAGGCTACTCGAGCACACACTCTGCCAGCCACAGCCCTGGCCCTGCCCGTCGTCTCCCTCCTCCTGCACAGCTCAAACCCCTCCCCGTCCCACAGCTCCCACCGCTCACAAGACACAGACGAGAGCCCCCATCTTGATCCAGAAGGCCCCTGGAGCCCCTGTCTGTCTCCCGGCCCCATCTCTGCACTTGGGTCTCAGCATCCCGCTTCCGCTTCCTCTGAGTCAGCCCCAGGGTCACTGTTCCCAAGGCGCCCTCGGCTGGAAACCGAACCCCCCTGCACTGTGTGTTCCCCTCTGCGTCCTCAGCCGCTGGAGCTCAGCTCAGAAGTTACTTCCTCAAGAGACTTCCTCTGACCCCCTCAAGCAGGTCAACGGCCTTGTCAGTGGCCCGACCACCCTATGTTCTTCTGTGCAGTCCTCCCAGCTCCCGAGAGTGGTGAGTGCCCAGGTCCACATAGCAGCACCCGTACAATCACCCCCCAGTGCAGAGTGGGCATGCAGCCAGCGTCTGCCACACATGAGATAGCCTGGGCATTAAGTCCCCGTGGCCTGCCTATAGGACTGCACCTTGGCAGGCTTCTCTCTGACTTTGTGAAGCATCTCTGATGTCAAACGGGCTCCTCCCTGACCTCAGGGAGCCCTACCCCAGGCCCACGCAGACCGTCCATCTGGACGCCTTACTTTCCTCCTCTTCCTCCAGCTCCTCCCCCGGGTAGCCAGGCAGTGGGGGCTCAAAGACGTCAGGGTACGAGGGCTCCCCAAAACTGTCATAGGAGTCTTCTTCTGGGTGTCCGTTGTCAGGTGAGGAGGGAGAGAGACAAGAGATGGTCAGAGGGTTCTCTGAGCCCAGGGCTTCCCTGCCCCACTCTGCACCACGCCCAGCCCGACACAAAGAGGGTTCTCCAGACCACACAGCAAGGGAAGGGAAGGGAGAAAAGCGGGGCCAAGGCAGGAGTGAAGTTCCACCTGCACCCGATCCCTAGGGTGTGCGTGCCCAGAGACAGTCTTCCCTGCCCTTCCTGTCCTTGTGCCTCCCAGAGAGGCCAGGCAGGCTGGGCGGGGTGCAGTGAAAAGCACCCCCCATGATGACGGGCTGTCAGTCCCCTGATACTCACCCATTTCCGGGTCGTAGGGGAGCTGAAGGGCTCCCTGAGAGGAAGGGTCCAGCTTGGCCATGCCTACGGTCCACACCATGGCAGCTGGGGAAGGAGAAAAGGGTCCAGCCTCAGACACTACTAACTATGGCTGCCCCTGGGGCCTGGGAGGCAAGTGGGACAGTCTGTGTCCCCAGAAAGCCTGCATGGGACCCTCATCCCTGTGGGTATTTGCTTATGGCCTCTGTTATGGGGCCTCTGGGGGCCCAGACTCCGCTGCACATGCAACACCCAGCACAGTGCCCACCACAAAATGCCCACCGTCAGGGCATCCTTGCTGATGCTTTTATAAATAGAGATCCCTGCACACTGGCCCTGAGTCCAGCAGCAACCCCAAGAGCCCTTCTTTAGAGACTGAACTTCAGTTGTTGAGAAAGCCCAGGGAAAAGCAGGCATCCTGCCACCCGCCTCCCCAGACCCCTTCCCTGAACAGTCCCTCCCCAAAGTCCCTTTCCAGGGGCCTGGAGGGCTGAGTGGGTGGCCTGGGTGAGATGCAACTGCGGGAAGGCCATACTCCTGGAAGCCCTCTTCCTGTTCTAAATGTCCAAGCTTCTTCCTGAGCCACAGCAGGACGCAGCCTGCCTTCATCTCGGGAAGGTGGACCCCTCCTGGGGTCACCAAGGCTACCTCCCCTCCTTTGATCAGGAAGAAGGCTAACTGTCTCCCCATCAACTCTGAAAGCCAAGGCCAATGCAAACCCTGGTTCCCACATCTGAAGGAAGCACGGGGGTCACTCACATGAGTATATGAGGGCAGGGAAAATGGGCTCATTTCTCTCCTGGGCGGTTTCCACCAGCATCCTCAGTGGCCCTTTGGGGCACAGCACAGCCACAAGATCTGAGAAAGCAAAGTCATCCCTGGCACGTTAAGAAAGACGTTTATTCCCAGCCAGCCCCCAGATAGGAGCCGGCGCTCTAACACCAGGCACGGGTGAGTGTATCCTGGAACCTCAGGGCAAGGCTCTCCAACCATGCCCCTCTGTTTCAGCAACCCCACCCTTGGGTTTCACCCTCAGTGCCTAGAGCCTACACTGGCTGGAGCCCATGGTGGGGTCTGAGTGGGCTAACTGCAAACAGGGACTGCTGTTGTTGTGGCTCAGAGACCCAGAGGATGGGCTTGAAGTCCCATTTCTCTGAGCCCCAAATTCCTTATCCTAAGAATGTAAGAAGCAGTACTGGTGATGGTAATCTCACTAATACAGTCGGCTTTCCAGATCTCTGGGTTCTGTATCCATAGATTCAACCAGCCGTGGATCAAAAAATTCAGAAAATAATTCCAGCAAGTTCCCAAAACCAGAATTTGCCGCACACTGGCAATTATGTCATTTACATTTTATTAACAGCTATTTATATATCGCTTATGTTGTACTATATACGTAATCTAGAGATAATTTACAATATTTGGGAGGGGACTTCCCTGGCCCAGTGGTAAAAACTTCCCCTTCCAATGCAGGGGGTGTGGGTTTGATCCCTGGTAGGGTAGCTAAGATCCCACATGCCTCACAGCCAAAACAGGTCAAAACATAAAACAGAAACAACATTGTAACAAATTCAATAAAGACTAAAAATGGTCTACATCCAAAAAAAAAAAAATCTTATAGTATTTGGGAGGATGTACATAAGTCATATACAACTATGTCATTTTATGTAAGAGATTTGAGCATCCTTGGATTTTGGTACCTCAGGGGATTCTGGAACCAGTCCCCCAAGGATACCGAGGCAAGATTATACTAATTAAAGAGCAGCTCGCATTTGGGCTACTCATTATTTACTGGTACTGTGCCCAGCCTCAGCGTTGTTCTGAGGAGTAAATGACCTGGAGTGCAAAGCGCATAAGGGCGTGAGTGCTCAGTAAACATTTGCTGTTATTAGTAATCATGTCAACAGTCATGATTCCATAGGACCCGGTTTGTTTTTTATGGAGGTGAACTTCTCAGAAGGGAGACCATCCAGGCCTCCCTAGGGGGTTGAAGGGAGGGTGGGGGGCCACGTCTCAGCACCCACCAAGCCTGTCCAGCAGTCAGGACTCAGCCCTGGATGTCACTCCACGGCCTCCCACCAGGCCTGTGGCCCACCTACCATACACGGAGATGGCGCCCAGGATGACCCAGGCGGACCACTCCGGGAGGTACTTGATGAACACCAAGGCCATGAGCGCGCTGATCATGATGAGGTAGGCCTGCTGCAGCACCAGGGGGCCCTTCCAGTGGATGCACACCATGCCCACCGCCCCGAAGTTCCAGACGGTCAGGAACAGGGTGGGGTAGTCCATGGCCACATTGTAGGTCTTGAGCACTTCCCTGTGGGACCAAAGTGGAGCCCGGGGGCTGGGACACTCACCGGCGATGTCAGGCCCGGAGGCAGGCAGTCCAACACCCTCAATCATCAAGCCCCAGCCTGGGTTTTCCCAATCTTGGGCTCATTTATTAACATCGCCTTCCCCATTTCCATGAGCCCTACAGGTAACCCCTTGAAATACTTTCTGAAACAAGGTGGGGATTACACTGACATCTTGTCCTTGGGCTGGATGACCCTCTGCCCGAGGAAAAGATCTTTGGAAAAGTGTTTTTTCCTGTGCCTGCAGTCTTTTTGGGCCCCGGGGTTAGGCTGATGTCCTAAATCCAGGGCAAGAGAGACCACCTTCCCCCAAAACTAGGAGGGACCCAGTCCCAGCCCAAAGATCGGAATGTAAATTTTGAGGCCTTTCTGATCCCTGTCTCTGCTGGGGTTCACAGCCTTCTCTGTGATGACTCTGAGTCTTTGTTTTAAATCAGGAACCAGAAGGAGACGTGTGGCCCTCCACTCCAGTGTCAAGGAGGCCAGGCTCCTGGAGCAGCAACAAGGGGCAAGCATGGAGCCCGAGGGAAGCCCTTCCCTCCCGGGTCCTTCAGACCCATCCATGCCACCGGGAAGGGGTCTCAGGGGACCTGCTGGCCCTGGCAGCCACTCACCCAAGGCCCTGCTGCCCTCCAGCAGCCACTCACCCGAGGTAGATATAGGTGAAGAGGAAGAGCAGCATCAGAGAGGACATGATCAGCCAACCGTGGATGAACTGGGTGGAAACAGGCATCATGACTGCAGGCCCCCAGGCCCCTGGTCCTCGGGACTGACTCCCAAGCCTGGAAACCCTTCCTCATTAGGCTCCGCCTGACTATGCTGGAAGGTGGCTGTTTTACAGGTAAGGAGGGCACAGACATTCAAGGTGTTCTCTCCAGGTAACCCAGCAAGCATACAAAGGAGCTGGAAATCCTTCATGCCTAAACACCTAGCTCTCTACTTGTTCACCTGGAAAGAACACGCTTGGCACATTCCAGGCTCTAGAGAGAAAGCTGGCAGGGTCTCTGCTCCCACGTGCTATGTCCCCAGGTGTGGGCAGTGAGACAACAGACACAGACACCCACTAGCAGGAAGAGAAAAGGGCTGTGAAAAAAAACTGGCTGGGCAAAGTGACAAGAGACCCGTGGGGTGCTTCTACTTTAGACAGCGTGCTCAGGGCAGGCTCCTCCTCTCCTGGCCCAAATAAGGGAGGGTCAAAGGTGAGGGGGGGAGTCACTGCAACCTGCCTCCTCATAGGACAGACCCATCAGTCACCAGCCTGGGCCACTGGGGACCGCAGCGGCCACCTGGTTGTCTGCTCAAAGCGGAAGGGGCACGCTGGTATGTGCTGATCCTCCTCACCCCACCCGAGCCTGCCCAGACCACCGTCACCTCTTGTCCGTGTCGTGGAGTAAATCTGACTGAATGGAGGCTCGGCGGCCTCCCAGCAGTTCCCAGCGTGGTCACGTGACAGCTGCTGACCACGGCACTGCCGGCTCTCCCCGGCCCCGCTCCTGGCTCGTCCTCATGCACACCGCAGCCTCTGCTCCCAACAAAAGCCCTCCACCCTACTTCCCAACATCCAAGGCCACCTCTGCCCTGATCACAAATTCTGCCTCGGTTACACAGGCAGCTCCAGCTCCTGGACACGCCCCTCCCACTGCTCACCCCCAGCCAGTCCCTCTATTTGAGGCTCTCCATCTCTCTCTACCTGCTCCACAGACGCCAGCAGCCTGAATATCCAGTGCTGCACACGCCTGCATGTGAACAGTTTAAAAATCAGTAACGTCTTGTTCAACTTCCTTTCAGTCCTCATGGCTTCAAAGCCTTCCTCGGGAGAAAAGCCTGAAACTCGTGCCTAAAAGCTATAGATCTCTGTGAACGATTTGGGCTAGGTGGGGCTCAACTCCCCTGTTTCTCCCCAGAGCTGCTCTGCAGAGCAGGGCCCACCCAAAGGTCTCTAGGAGCTGGAAGACCTCGGTATAGCAGTTGTACACCCCCAGCTGAAAGGCAAATGGGAAAATAAAAATAAGCTTGGAAGGGAAGTATATGTTGAAAGGAGCCTAAAATAGAAAATCTGACTTCTTCAGAAGGAGAGGCAAAATAAAATTAACTTCTGAATATGAGAAGTGACCCTATGAACACAGCAAGGAGGAACTCAGTTAAGTGGGATTAAGTGTAAGTGGTAAGCACAGGAGTATTGGGTAACCCGTGGTGGGGCAGGAGTGGGGTGGGAGAAAGTACAGGCAAACCTCAGGGATATTCGGGTTCAGTTTCAGATCACAATAAAGTGAGTATCACATGAAAGAGAGTCACAAATTTTTTGGTCTCCCACCTCATGCAAACGTTAATGCTTATACTGAGGTCAATTAAGTGTGCAATAGCATTATATCTAAAAAAAATGTTAAAAACAACATTAATTAGAAAATAATGCTGTTGCAAAAATCGTACCAACAGACTTGCTCAATGTAGGTTTGCCACAAACCTTCAATTTGTGAAAAAAACAAAAAACAAAAACAAACCCACAGTATCTGTGAAACACAATAAAATGAGGTATTGCTCTAAAATGCAAGGTCTATTTAACAGGAAAAAAGGAACTCTGTTTAAAAAAAAAATCCAGGGTTGCTGCGTAAGAGGCCCTGAGGCATGAAATCCAGGGTTGCTTCTAAGAGGCCCTGAAGCATGAAAGCCAGGGTTGCTGCATGAGAGGCCCTGAGGCGTGGCAGGCAGGCAGGAGGCAGGGAGCAGGCAGACCAGCTCACCTTGTAGCAGCGGTACTTGTAGAGCACGACCAGGAAGATCGTCATGGTGACGATGACGCTGATCATGATGAGAGTGTTGAGCACGGAGTTGAGGAGCCGCTGGCCCACTGAGGGGGTGTCCTCAGAGAAGGGCGTGTAGATGCTGAAGGAGATAAGGGCTGGAACTCTGCACCCGGCTGGCTTGCACCCCCCAACCCAGGGAGATGCAGGCATCCTGGGCACCCCCAGCCCTCAGCACAGCACTCTGGCTGCCCTGGTGAGTGCTGCCCACCATCCTCACCAGCTGTCCTGCCTCCCTGGCACCTAACTCCAGCTTCTAACTGAGCTGATACAGCCACACGGGAGGGCCTGACTGGTCTTTACCACAGCCTCCCGGGCCCCCATACTAACTAAAACCTCTCCTGGAAGTGCTTATAACAGCTGACCCCATTCCCCAGCTCTGTACCCACTTCCCCATCAAGCCTAGGATGCCTTCACCCCAACTGCTACCCCTACCCACACCCAATGTAGCCCAGTAGCCGCACAGTTCAGTTCAGTCGCTCAGTTGTGTCCAGCTCTTCGTGACCCCATGAATCACAGCACGGCAGCTATAAACTCAGGAGGCAATTCATTGATCCCATACTCTTAGGGAAGCAAACTGCTTGCCAAGTTCTCAAGGTCTCAATGCTTTTTGCCTGAGCTGCTCTGAGTCCCCAACAGACTATATGCCTCCTGAGGGTGAGGGCTTCTTTCTCTACTCCTTTCATTATCAAAATCATAAACAAAATGTAACAAAAACTCCCTTAAAAAAAAAAAGTTTCAAGAAGATACTCAGCAGTGATACCATGGGAGGCTAGGGGAGGGAACAGAGGGAAGCTTCCCATTTTCCCAGGCTGCTGCTTCTTCCTGGATTCTCTTTATTAAGATAAACAAAATCTCCCTTGTGAGTCTGGGAGTGAGCTCAGAAATCGTGTGGTCCTCTTTAGTTTTTACATTCATGGGAGTATGAATGAGAGCCCCAAAGAGAAAGAGACTTGTCCGTGGTCATGCAAGACGGGTGGCACCGCCACACCTGGGATGGAGCAGAGAACCTGCCTCCTGCAGTGAGAGCAGGGTGCAGGGCCACTGCACGTGGATTAACTCTCTCGGTTCTCCTGGTAACCTTGCTATCAAACCCACCATACAGATGAGGAGACTGAGGCCGAGAGCGGTTAGGAAGGTGCCTGGCAGGTCACACAACCAGGAGGCTCTGGACAAACCAGGGTGGGGACTTGGGCAGCTCCCCACCCCTGCTCTTTGCTGTGGCTGCCATGGGGCCGCAGGTACAGTGGCCAACACAGGCTACACCCTCCTCCCCAAGTCCCGCTCCCCCACCCACCCCCAGCCCCCAACTCACAGCTGTCCATTCTTCTCTGTGTAGAAGCGCACGGACTTGATGGTGGCCACCACCACGATCATGCACAGCGTGACAGGCACAAATAACATGATCACATGCTTTGCCCCGTATTTGAGAGTCAGCTCCTCCTCCAGGCCCGGCGGCCGCCCGGGAACCCCACTGCAGACGTAGTGGTCAGGGTCCTCCTCTTCACGGTCCTCCTCACTCTCCTGGCTTCTCTGTGGGAAACCATGCTGTGAGGACCACGGAATACCCCACAGAGGAGGCCTACCGACACAGAGCAAGGGTGTGTGTGACCTGGAAACGCGAAGTTTGAATGTTGCTTTTCAGATGTAAGAACCAGTCTGTGGGCTGTAGTTTAGATGTGGGAGTGGTGGCATTCCAGGACATTGAGAAGTTTATGAGGACAACTAGAGATTGAGAGTTGGCACTAGCCACCACAGATGCAGGAAGGGAGGCCACGGTGGCCGTGGACGAGGACAATCTGCAGAATGGGTCTGCAGATCTGTCCCCTCCGTCAGTGAAGGGACTCAGTTCTGGTCACATGGCCATACTAGTTTGGAAGGAGCTAGGCCAGGTGACGGGAGGAAGGCAGAGACTAAACATTTTTGGTTCAAAAATCACAAACCAGAATGGTCAGCACACATGGGAACTCTCTCTGATTGTATTAACAAATAAAGCACTGGGAATTTGCAGAGAAAGAAATTACTTTGAAATATTTGCCCCCACCAAAATCAAGCACGCAAACTTTGCAGCTTTGAACCAGAGGCTAACTAGGCACTGAGCATGTGGGAGGATCCAGGTTAGGGAAAGTGGGAGAGTATAAATGAGGAGGCAGCAAAGGAGGTTAGGATGCCTGCCAGACACTGACATACACTGATCTTCAAGAATGTGTTTCAGAATTGTGACAGTTCAGGATCACTGGCTGCCTTGTTAATTACAGTAACAGCCAAGACAAAGCCAAGTGAAACAGAAATCAAAAAGGACTGCTCTTTGGTATCAGTTTTTTGCAGAGGGAATTCCATCTAGATATTCAACTGAGAAGGAAAGGAAAACTGTTAATGAACAGGAACTGAAACAACTGAAATGCACAAAAAGTCCAGGAGATGAAAGACAAAACAACGAGCAAGAACTGGCTAAGGAGTAGCGGGGCTGTGGCCTTGAGCTGCTAAGATCTCTCTTGGAGCCCAAAGGAGGACAGGAGAAGAAGTGAGTTCAAGTTACAGCAAAGGGGAATGAGGCCGGCTGGAAGAAAAAAATACTAGAATGGGCAAAATAGAGAATAGGATTTAGGCAAATTCAGATACTGTTTTACCCTGATGAGGAGGGAGGTAGCTTGACTAAGTGACTCTCCCAAGTACGCACTCCACTTCATACTGTTATAATCTCCTGCCTTTTGGGCTGCAGAGGCAAGCTCACAGTGCAGCACACCCCTTCTGCTATGGGCTGCATGTTTGTGACCCCCAAATTCATATGTTGAAACCTAATGCCCAACATGATGGTATTGGAGATACAGGCTTTGGGAGGCGATTAGGTCACGAGAGTGGAGCCCTCAAGAATGGCATTCGCACCCTTATAAAAGGGGTCTAAGAGAGCTCCCTAACCCTTCTGCCTTGTGAGGACACAGAGGGAACACAGCTGCCTATGAACCGGGAAGTGGGCCCTCATCAGACACCAGATCTGCCAGCGCCTTGACCTTGACCTCCCAACCTCCAGAGCAATGAAAAATACACTTCTGCTCTTTATAAGCCACCCAGTCTATGGTATTTTTGTTATGGCAGCCTGAACGAACTAAAACACATCCCCAGCTCAAAAGTCAAACACGAAATCAGCTAATCTCTCGGTTCCCATCTCCAGCATCTGCCAAAAAAGGTTCCCTCCAGCCTCTGTGCTGCCTGCCCCAGCATCCACTCACTCTCAGGTTCCTGTGGGAACAGTAGCCTGCTCAGGAAGGTGAACCGAAGGGGCAGGGCCGGGGTGGACCACGCAGTCCACTACAGTCGGTCTGTGACAGGCCGTGCATGTGCAGAATCCACGATCAAGCCCTCGCAGACCTAGGATCCACCATGGTGGGCCACCCGCCCCTTTGGCCAGTTCTCACCTTCACTTCCCCTCCCTCCCACGTCAGGGAAGGCCTGGTTACCATCCATGAGATATGGGACGCCAGCAGCCTGTCGGGAGACCACAGCTGCTTGCAGGAACCTACCCATTGGGCGGCACTCTCTCCGTCTTCCAGGGCCTGGCGGCCGTCCTGGCAGGAGCGCGGCGTGGGGCTCTCGGCTGACATCAGGGACGTCCGCTCATCACACACTTCTTCCTCGCTGTCAGAGGCCATGAATGTGAGCATGGCCCTGCCTCCAGAAATGCCTGGAAAAGGAGCACAGGGGTCTTCATGCCACTCTCCTGAGAGGCAAAGACAGTGGAGAGTGAGAAGTGACTTTAAAACCTGGACACAGGTCCTGCCCACAGGTGACCATCCAGGATGCATTTGTCAAAGGGCTGCTATAGGGCTTCCCGAGTGGCTTGGTGGTAAAGAATCCACCCGCCAATGCAGGAGACATGGGTTCGATCCCTGATCCGGGAAGACCCCACATGCCGAGGAGCAATGAAGCCCATGTGTTGCGACTACTGAGCCTGTGCTCTAGAGCCTGGAAACTGCAAGTACTGAAGCCTGCATGCCCTAGAGCCCACGCTCCAAAACAGAGGTCACTGCAATAAGAAGCCCATGCACCGCAACGAGAGGAGCCCCTGCTCTCTGCAGCTAGAGAAAAGCCTGAGCAGCAATGAAGACCCAACACAGCCATAAATAAATAAACATTTAAGAAAAAAGCACAGTCCCCAGGAGCCACGACTGAGGCTGCAGCAGTCTTGAGGGGGACTGGCTAGAGAGGATCCAGGCCATGGGGGCGAAACTACCAACCGGAAACATCAGGGCCTCTCTAAACTCTCAGCACGCTCATGTGTTCAATCAACAAATATCTGACCACCATCTATCATGTGCCACGGACACGTCTGTCCTAAAAGAAGAAAAACCAATCCAATATGGCAAGTTATATAATCCAAGCATTCACTAAAAGGAACAGAAGGGACTAAATCTCAGAGATCAGGAGTGTTTTCTGAAGAAGATACCATCCTGTGATGGACACAGATTCTCCCAGGCGGGAGGGAAGGACAGAGGGCGTGAAGAGCGTCTCAGCCCGAGCCTGGCACTGCCAGGGCTGGGGAGGGGGGCGCTGCTGTGGACAAGTGAAGGGTCTCCAGCGCCATGCTAAGGAGGTGTGCTTTGTCCCCCGAGGACACAGTGACAGATCAGATCTCTGGTTAGAAATCTCAGTCTGGTCACTGATTGAAAAAGGAGTAAAAAGAAGGAAAGGTAAGCTCCCTGGAGACAATGATGGGTCGTGAACAGGGCCTAAGGTAGCAGCAAGATGGATGGGAGTGAGGGGAGAGAATCCATACAGACAAGATGTTGGGGACACAACGGGACAGAGTCCAGGACAATGACCAGGCAGGGGGTACAATGGAGGAGGTGGGAGAACAAGGTGTCAGGAAAGCTGCTGAATGTAAATGGTTGAAGGCGGGGAGCTGACTGGGAGGCAGCTGAGGGCCAGGGTCTGAGCTGGAGGGGAGGGAGATGAGAATCATAGGTTTAGGTGCTGTGGGCACGGGAGCAGTGAGCTGAGACCCCAAGAGAGGAGCGTGCGTGTGTTTGTGTGTGTTGGGGAAGTATAGCTGAGGGCAGGACGCACAGGAAAAACCAAAGCTGAAAGGGCCACAGAGGAGGGAGCCTGTCCCCTCGACACTGCTGTGCTGCCCTGAGTGGCGCGTGAACCCAGCAGCATCATGTGGACGCTGGGGCAGCCCGAACACCTACCAACACCCTAGGCAGGTCAGCTGAGCCGCCAGCAGGGCCAGCTCCCCCATCACCTGCCTCCTGGGACCCTGGGGACACTCACGCCAGTAGGAACGGTCAGGTCTGCTCTCGTCTCAAAGCCCATCTCCATGTCAGCGGCCCTCAGAATTTATGATCATTTTTTATTCTATTTCTACAGTGTCTTCTTTTAAATATATGGGCCATTTTTAAAGTCTTTATTGAATTTGTTACAATATTGCTTCTGTTTTGTGTTTTGGGTTTTTTTGGGGGAAGGGGGCCACTAGATTGGGGATCTTAGTTCCCCAACCAGGGATCAAACCCACATCCCCTGTGCTGGAAGGCTAAGTCTTAACCACTGGACCACCAGGGATGTCCCTATGATTTTCAAGTGGAGAAGGCAGGCAGGTTTCTTCCACCAACGCAGCCAGTTCTATTCACCTTGGCAGAGGCTCTGAGGCTGCTGCTTTGTTTTGAAGACAATGTCCCAGGTCATCGCCTGCATTACTCCCAGCTGGACTTCAGCTCCATCCCCAAGTCCAGGCCCACAGCAGAGCCTGATCCTGCTCACCAACTCAGGCCCTTACAGAAGGCTTTCCCGTAGCTCTTACAAGGAATTCGAAATGAGCAAGCTCAGCTCCCCTGGGTTCAGCAGAGGAACAAGTATAGGAGCGACAGCAGTAGTCACATCCGTAGGAAGCAGAATAAGGTAACTTCCAGGAGAGGTGACAGGACGCTGTGCCACTGGAGTTAAGACTTGGCGGGCAGTCTATCAACGGCGGGGAGTAGACGTCTCAAGTCTTTAGGAGGAAGAGGGACATGAGATGAGACACAAGGTTAGGAATATCTTGCCGGGCAGAGGCTGAAGTAGGTGGGGCACCTGGAAGCAGCCTCGTAAACAGATGGCGGGATGGGGGCCTTGACTGAAATTCTGAAACACCCAGCAGGCTGAGGTGGCTGAAGTGTGGGGACCACGGAGGCAGTGATGGGAGGTGGGACCATCCGAGGGAGGGGCGTGGGGGCCTGGCCAGGGCAGGAAGGCTGAAGCTAGCCGGGGGAGGGAGCAGCCAAGGTTTCTGAATTAAGGAGGGATGTGACCAGAGTGCACTAGGTGGGAGCAGAGGGCCGGCTGAACCCTCCTGCCTCTTCCCCGGAGCCCCCAGGAGCGGTGCCGCCCAGGACCCAGGAGGAGGATCTGCTCCTCAGCACCCAGACCTTGGGACCAGCAGAGTCTACCTAAGAGCCCCATTAGAAGGGACAGGGCTGGGACGCTGGGAAGCTCTTAGCGTCCTTCATCTATGCTAACAGTAATGAAAAAAATTACCTAATGGAGACCCAGGCAGAAAAACTCTAAAGCGCTCCTCTGCAAGGGTGGGCCCCGGTAGATAAATCCTAAACATACACCTGCCCAGGGCCCAGGAGATGCCCTCACTGACCCTGTGGCAACGCTGAGTCCATTCTTACTCAAAGAGCGACAGGGAACACAGAGCTGGCTGCACCTCAAGCTAAATTAGGACATCCTATCTTGAACAGTGTAGCGGCTCTTTCAATACTTTGTTTTGTCTGGGCTATGAATTAATAATTTAGTTACCATCTCCCTCCTTCTGTTCTTCCCACGCCTTTAGAGGCCCTGGGATTTATCTTCACAGTGACTGGAGGAGCGGATCAGGAGTTCCTGCATCTAAACGCCAGGGCTGCAGCCCCCAGGGAAGAGGCGAGCTCATCCTTCAACACCACAGCTGCCGGCAGCCAGGCTGCCTCAGTCCCTGGAGCAAAGCATGAAGGGACTGGACAAATAAGAGGCTAAGATGCTTCTTAAAGGAGAAAGGGAGCCACAGAGCAGGTGGAGAGAGAAAAGCAGGGGACCCACGATCAAGTAGGAGTTAAGTCCTTTCCAATTTCCATTTCTTCAGCCAGACACCAAATCCCAGGAAAACACGTCTGCCTCCCAAAGTCTGCGGACACACCCAGGGAGAGCATGTTTAAAAACAGACTTATATCCCTTCCATGTGAAACTGCATTGCAGAGGGAGAAAGTCAGAAAACTACAAAACATGCTCTGCCATCTACCACATGTAATGCATGGCCTCCTCACCAGAAAACAAATGCTCCCTGAGCAGATTCCTTCCCTCCATGGATGCTGCCCAGGACTCCCAGAAAAGCAGGGCATGGAGAGGTTGCAGCCAGGAAGAGCTGGTCTTGGCTGTTGGAGCAAGGGCATCCTAATCACAGCCCTCTGGGCCTGGAGGAGGTGGGGACAGCCGGAGGTGCTTCCTGGGGCTCCCAGCATCTGAGGGCATGGCTTAGGACTTTCAGAAAGCTGTAAGATGCTGGAGATGCTGTTTCTTAACATGGCCCAGGCCACCTGAAGGGTGGTGGCAGAGCAGCTGCTGAGCCCTCACTGTGTACTAAACACAAGTCAGGAACGAGATACAGTCAGTCCCCTACATATGAACCTTCAACCTGCACACTTTTAGAGATTTGAACATGAGTTTGCATGCCAGTAGCGTGAGTTCACATGTATGGCGTACTTTTCAAGGTACTTTACTGTAAGATTAAAAATTTTGTTTGCTTTTTATGTATTATTTGTGTGAAAAGTATTATAAACCTCTTACAGTATCGTACCATATAGCCGATTTTGTTAGACGGGTACCTTGGCTAACTTTGTTGGACTTACAAACAAATTGGATTTATGGCCTCTTGGAACAGAACTTGTTCGATGCAGGGCACTTACTGTGCTACTGTTATTCCTCATTTTACAGATGAGGAAAAAGATTTTAAAAGTGATAAGTTCAATGTCATCCTTGGACTGAGGTGGTCAAGTTCTGTGCTCTTAAACACTACGTTAGGGTGCTTACTTAAAATGCAGATCCTAAGTATCATTCTGGCCAAAGGTCCAGGGATCTGCATTTTGAGACAGTCCCTGGGCGATTCTTAGGCTGGTGTTAAACCCTCCCTGGAGCTGCTCCTGCCAAGTAATGAGATGCCCCAGCCTGGGCCCAAACCTGGTACTGAAAGTGCCCAGTAACAGTTCACCTCCTTGTCGCAAGGGCAGGGCCTCACTCACCTTAGCACACCTGCTGCTCTGCACAACTTGCTCGCTGAATGCAGGCGTGAAAGAACGAGCAGTCCTTTCTCCTGAATATCCTGTGGCTGGGCTGAGATCCACTGGGGAGGAAGAGCAACAGGAGCTTTCTCAGACTAGGAGAGCTGCAGGGGGAGAATGCAGTGATCTGACTGACAAGGTACGCATGCAATGCCCACCTGGAAGGAGGGTGTGAAAAACTGGGTCTCAAGCATCCCTGGTACAAACTGCACCAGCCTTTCTGAAGGCAGTAAACATCAAGAGCTTTAAAAACACTCATACCTTTTGATCCTGAAATGCTAACTTCTCGGAATCTGTCCTACGAAAATTATAAAAGACTTATCTGAAAACATGGTTGTTGCAGTCATTTATAATTTTTTTAAAGTGAAAATGACTAAGATGTCTGACTCTGTATGATAATATATCCATCCGATATATGACTAATAAAAATCTTACTTCAAAGAATATTTACTAACATGAAAAAAAAAACCCAAGATGCTAAATTTAGTAGATTTAAAACCACAGATATAACCATCTGATTTTTCTTAGAAAATGTATATATATATATGAAGGACTGGCAAGAAATATTATACAACATTAAAGGGGCTTATCTTTGGATAGTGAGATTGCGGGTGACACATGATATTTTTCTGCATTTTTAAAAACTTCTATAACAAAACATGAATTGTGTCTGCTGTTTTTTGTAAAGCTATTAATTTTTAAAAGGGAAATAACAAGTATCAACATTTAGGCAGATTTTCTTCCATGCTGCCTTCTCCCACATCCCCTCTCACTGGACCCAGGGGACCTTGGGAAGCCGCTTTCACACCTCCTCCTAACCCCTCTTATTACCTGGCTCCTGAAGGAGAACAGAGCAGCTGGGATGGATTCCTCTGGCTTCTAAGTTGGAACTGAAGCCTGAAGGTACTCTGCAATCCTTGGAGGGAAAAAATGCAGATAAACAGTCTTGCTAGATGTTTGTCCACATCAGAGCACTAGTGACGCCAAGAACTCCCGCCGGGAGGCTGACTCACAGGCTGGTGGGGGTGGGGCTGGGCGACTCTCCTCCTGCTGATGTCAAATCCTATCAACCCCATAGCAACCAGCTCTCCGCTCTCTCCGAGGAAGCAACAGGATAACGCAGAGAGGCCACTGGGAGGAACAGGTGCCCCAGACTACATCCTGGAAACCCTTCCCACAACAAGGCACTGTGGCTGAAAACTCCTTGGATTAGGATGTAAAACCAAACATCCAACGAAGCCACCATTCACTCCCATTAATCAGCTGAATGGGATCCAAATGCTGAATGAGGCAAGCCAAGGGAGTCTGACCCAGGGAATTTCCCCAACCTTGCCTGTGTCAGCAGTCCCTGCAATTATTATGGAACCCTGGTGACCCAATTTCCTCAACCTGATTTTCATTTCAGAAAAATGCAAAGGTTTTCACCTTAAAATTTAAGGCCAATGGACCCAACTAGGAAACAGATTCCTACCTAAGTAGGAAATCGATTTTTAAATTCCATCGTAAACAAGAGTGCCTCAAGGAAAAACAAGGAAATTTCAGTTCCAAAAGAAAATTGGGAGTCAACAGTGGGGGGCAAAGAGAAAGGCTTAGATCCGAGTACTTGCTTTCTTTGTCTCCACAGGCCTAACAGTACTCCTCTCTTGCAGTATTGAAGTACAGTTGACTTACAACATTACAGTAGTTTCAGGTGTACAACATAGTGACTTAAAATTTTGTACAGATTTACACTGCATATAAGGTTACTGTAAAACACTGGCTATACTCCCTGCGCTATACATTACATTCTTGTATCATTCATTTTATACATGGTTGTTTGTCCCTCTTAATCCTCTTTTATTTTGCACCTCCCCCTTGGTAACCATGATCTGCTGGTCTATTTTTGCTTTTTTTTTTTTTTCAATTCTCCTTATGATATTTATTGAAGGAAAACAAAAATACTAATTCAAAACAATATATATGCACCCCCATATTCATTGCAGCATTACTTTTTTGTTTTTATTAATTCATCTTGAAGGATAATCACTTTATAGTACTGTGTTGGCTTCTGCCAAACATCAACATGAATCTGTTTCTGTTTTGTCTTGTTTGTTCATTTTAATTTTCAGTGCTCCCTCAAAGAGGGCAGCAATGGTTTTAAAAAGGTCACTTTCTATGGTCACATGGCTACTTCATAGAGCTCCCACGACTCCTGCGTTCCCAGCCTTCCCTTATATGGGGTGAGGAAATTCCCTTAGAAATTCCCACAGCTTGCCTGCCGGCCTATTTCCCCTGGCCCAGGCACCTGACCATGTATGGGCCTGGCTGACCATCACCCATCTGTCCATCCATCCAGCCCATAATGTGATGCACATCACTTGCTGGATGGTTTTCCCCAGAACAAGGAGGCGGCCTCAGCTGGAGCAGGGGCCCACGTCCCCCAGGGAGGCCCTGAAGTACCGCTCCACTCTCCTGAGTCACAGGCCCCAGGTGACCCTCTGGGGCCTCCTGAACCTTGACCCAGGCTCTAGATTTCCCTCTGTCTGCCCTTTCCTACTCAAAAGTGCTCAGTAAACGTTTTCTCTCACTTCCTGAAGGAGCCTGGAAAAGGGGCAGTTTGGAAGTGACAGAGGGATGCTGCAAAGCTAGCCACACTGGCCATGCACTACCGAGCCACCTTTGAGCAGCCTCCCATAAATCATGGTTTTGCTTTCAATGAAAAGCACCAAGACAGCAGTCAAAAAGCTGAGCCTTAGAAACGGACAGAGTTTGAATCAGCTAGCCAATGGATCTGAACCACATACTCGGACAATTTAACTTCACACGACCCACCTCCTCCTGTGTAAAAAGTAAGATAGGCACACTTTGCAAGATGACTGTAAAAACTAGAGCTAATGTGTAATGTGTCCAGCACAGAGTAGATGTTCAATAAGTGGTAATTATAATGAAATAAAGGCAGAGACACAGTGAGATCGGACAACAGAAGCCTGCTGATGGCCCCCTTGGAAAGCTACAAAAATGCTAAACCATCAAACATAAGTTGAGTACCAAGGTCACGCCTCACTCAGGCCCTGGGTGTTTTCCTCTTCAGCCCCAGCCCAGGGCATACTGGCAACCTGAACATTTTGTCAAACAAAAGGGCACGTCCGTAGACTGAGGTCAGAGCTGGCAAGGACCTTCCGGGCCATCCAGTCAGCACCCCATTTCATACTTGGGAAAACTGAAGCCCAGAGGGACAAAAGGACAAGGGCCCATGACCAGAAGCCACAGTTACGGCTCAGGTCTCCAAACTTCCATTGAGGAGCTCTTCCCTGCTGCTCCAAGTACTTGAGAGGGTCACATACTCAGTGGATTTCCAAGAACACTCAATGAAGGGAAAATTCTGAAGGCATAAGATATTAACACAAAAAGCAGGAGATAAAACTGCACTTTCAGTTTCCTACTTCTAATATTTTAATATACGAATACAGGTATGTGCATAGAGCACTGTAAGGAAGTTCATGTTAAGAGTGGTTCTTTGGACTAGGGGCTAACAGATGACTTGAAGAAAAAAGTTTCCCGAATTTTCTAGAGTGAACACATATTGCTTTCATGTTTAAAAAGTCAGAAAGTTTCTGGTTAAGGTACAGCAGAAAGTGAGTGCCCTTTAAACTTTTCTTCCCATTGTTCCAGAAGACTGTATTTCAGCAAAGACAAATGAGCAACCCATTCTCCCAGGCAATGGAAAGAATGGACAGTAATCATCCCCCTCCTAGACATCCGGTCTTCACTGAGGATCACTTTGAAACTACTTCTGCCCAGACTGTAATCACACAGCAGCCTCACCACCTCCTGGTCAAGAAGCCAACGCTGATTCTACAAGGCTTGAAGGCCAGGTCAGATGCGGCCAGCTCAAGGTGAGGAGAAACCCCTAGGCCCTGGCCAGGGGCAACATGGAGGGTATGCCAACCTCAGAGCCCTTTGCCTTCCACCCCCAGCCCCACCCCCAGCTGCTGGAGTCCAGGGACAGGTGGAAATATTTGTAGAAACATTTGTTGCCTTGCCAGTCTTACCAACTAAACAGTGTGTAAAAGTCAAATCAACAGCTGAAAAACAGCCGAATGTGTCTTCAATAGAAACATAAGGTGACCTATACACACAATGCTTTAGTTTCTTTAAAAAAAAATATTTTTTTTGGCTTTGCCAAGTAGGTTCTAACAGAGATCCCACAGCAATGTCCTGGGCAGTCATGCAGGCACATGGGTGGGGTGTGAGAGTGGGAGGTCTCCCAAGCAAAAACTCAAAAGATGCAGAAGACGCAGCCAGCTGGGTTCAAATGCTGGCACTCACAGTCACAGAAGCCACAAACAGGACAAGGTCCTTAATTCCCTGAACCTTAGTTTCCCCTCTGTAAACCTTAGCTTCCCCTTTCCACTTCAGTGTGATGGAAACTCTTTAGATAACTGTGACAACTACTGTACAAAATGGCTTTTTCTTGTATATAACAAACTTATAAGTGACGTTATTGTCATTATTACCATCAGTGACGTAAGAGAGGGGCCAAGGTAGGTGGAACCTCTCGTTCTGGCAAAGCCTGTGTGCATGTGTGCAGAGTGGCTGTGAGTAGGCACAGAGGAGCTGGTTGGGGAGGGCGGGGCGAAGGGCCCCGAGGCACAGTTGAGCAGCAGCCTCTGGCCAGGCTGTTCCTTGTCCTCCTCTTCCTCAAACAGACAGGCTCAAAGCAATCACCTCCCAACCCTGCATACATGAGACTCTTGGTACATAAATACTTCAACACCAAATGATACAGAATTTTTCCTAAAAACCCAAGGCACCATCATCCTACTCCACAGTAACATCCCACAAAGTCCCCCACCTCCAGCCTCTGCCCTGAATGCTCCCACATTCACCCAAGGCAAGAACCTGGATGGCCTGCCTCATGAGTGGCTGAAGCTGCAGCTTTGAGCTGAAGACAGGACTTCAGGCCCCTTCACCAGCTGGGCCCAGAAAACATAGCTGCTAACACACTTTCCTGACCCCACACAGCCACATTCACCCAGAGGGGAACCTGAGGCTCACACACCTGCTTATACAATTAAAGGCTTATACAAAGCCTTTAATTACTACCAAAGGTCTTAGCCGAAGTCCTTGGAGACTCAGGTGTCTACAGAAGGGGCTATGTTGACTGAGGGCCATCCATGTGCGAAGAGCTCCAGTCCATAATGATCAGTTACTCTCAGGACAGACTGGTAACCCACGCTGTCAATTTTGGGTCAACGCGGCTCTGCGATTGCTCTGGATGGAACCGCCTCTCAGGCTCCCCATCTGGAAATGAGGATGCAGCTGCTGCAACAATCCACAGTTCACACCGTCAAAAGGGAACACTCATTAAGTCACAGACTGGGGCATTTCATCCAGCTGCCCAAGGGCTGAGCTCTAGTCCCAGGTCTGGACACGAGAACTAGAGTCCAGAACAACAGGTTCGAAGCCTGGCTCTCATATATCCTACCTGCGTGACCTTGAACAAAGTCACTTTAGCTTTGAGGGCTGAGTTTCTTCATTGATAAAATTTGGGATGGGAATTAGCTCCTGTTTCGGGTTCATTCAGCTTTTCAAAAGCTAGATTCTGGGAGTCTCCTCAGAGCTGTAAATGCCTGGTCAAAAAACAGCTAAACATCGCAGATAACAAAACTAGGGGCTCCAGGCCCGTCCTTAGGTCCTGTTCCTCACGCCGGGGGAAAGACCTCCGCCTCCCCTCCTGCCACTGCCAAGCAGAGCCCGGGGCCGCGTGTCGCAGGCCGGCAGGACTGGGCGCCCGTCCAGCCAGGAGGGAGGAACACAGTGCCGCGTCCGCACGCCTTTGAGACCCACGTGCGCTGCTCCTTTAAATGTCCCGGCCCTTTAACAGATCGCACCGCGCCCACTCCGGCGGGGGCTCCGGCAGCGGGGAGAACTCGGCCCCGCTGAAGGCCCGAGGCCTGGAGCCGCTCTCCGCGCTCCTTCCACTCGCCAGTTCCGGGCCAGCCCCCACCGCAGCGGTCCCGGCGCCCTCCCCTCCCCAGCCGCTGGGGCCGCTTCCCCGGAACCGCCCCGAGGCGCGACCAGCCGCGGCGAGGGGCGTGCGGAGGGCAGGGCCCCGCCTGCGGAGTGCAGCTCCACCTCGCGCCCTTCGAGCGGCGGGCGATCGGGCCCCCACCCGCGCGCCGCATTCACCCGGCTCACCTGCGCCGCCGCGCCGCTCCAGCGGTGTTTACGCCGCTGGCCGAGCGCCCGGCAGACCCGGTGCCGGCGCAGGCCCCGCCCCCAGCCCGCCCCGGCCCCGCCCCGTCGGCGACGCCACGCTCCCCTGTCCACGTCCGGCCGCACTGGAGCCCGGGCACCGCGTAGGCGAGGGGCCGGGCTTCCCACCGTGAGCCGCAGGGACTGGGGCATGAACCTGACGTTGGACTGGGCACTGACCTGAGAGGGAGTGGAGGCCGCACCTGTAATGTGAGAGGGCTTTGCGCACCATGGGGCGGTAGTGCGTTTGCTTCGTGGACAGTCTCCTGTCTTGCAGTTTTAGGTTCCGGCATCCCCCCGCCTCCTCCCACCCCCAGGATTTAAAAGGGAGCGCTAGAGACTGGTGTGAGCTAACATCTTGAGAATTTTCCTGGTCTATTTTCTAGAGCTTCCAAACTACCAGGAGCACTAGATCAAATTAAGCATGGATGAAATCGCTACCCACGCCCTGAGAATTGACCAAAGTTGTTTCCAGGATTTGGGATCCATGGGGTGAGTTGAGATGGTCGGTCAGTAATCTGATATTTCTGAGTAGGTCTACTTAAAAAATTAAGGGGAAATCCATGTAACGTAAAATTAACCATGTAAAGTGTATAATTCAATGGTATTTATACATTCCTATATGTAGGGTGGGCGTCCCTGGTGGCTCAGGGGTTAAAGCGTCTGCCTGCAATGCAGGAGACCTGGGTTCGATCCCTGGGTCGGGAAGATCTCCTGGAGAAGGAAATGGCAACCCACTCCAGTACTCTTGCCTGGAGAATCCCATGGACAGAGGAGCCTGGTGGACTACAGTCCACGGAGTCACAAAGAGTTGGACACGACTGAGTGACTTCACTTGATATGTAGGTGGTTCAATCCCAGCCACCTTGATCTATTTCCAAAACATCTCCATCAATCCAAAATAAAACCTCCCACCCACTGAAATGTTTTCTTCACATCCTCTTCTCTCCTCAGTCCCTGGCAGCTTATTGACCTATTTTGGATATTTCATATAAATGAAATCATAGGGTATGTGACCTTTTGTAACTGACTTCTGGCACTTAGCATAAGTGTTTTCAAGGTTCATCCACATTGTGGCGTGGATCAGCACTTCATTCCTTTTTAAGACTGGATAATGTTCAGTTACATGTATATCACAGTTTGTCTATCTGATCTTCCACTGATGGGCCTTTGTGCTGTTTCCACCTTTTGGCAATTGTCAGTGGTGCTGCTACAAACATATGTGTACATATATTTGTCTGAGTACCTGTTTTCCATTCGTTGGGGGTACTAGGAGTTGAATTGTTGTTCTAGTTGAATTTCAGTTCTAGGAGCTGAATTGCTAGATTATATGGAAATTCTATTTTTAACTTTTTGAGGAACCGTCACGCTGCTCTCCATAAAGCTGAGCCATTTTACACTCCTACCAGCAATGAACAGAGGGTTCCAGTTTCTCTACATCATTCGTCACTTGTTATTTTCCATTAAATTTATTATTGTTGTTGTTGCCTTCCTAGGGGGTATAAGGGTTTTGTTTTGCATCCCCCTGTTAATTGGTGATGTTGAGCGTCCTGCACTTGCTGACCATTTATATATCTTTGGAGGAATATCTATTCAAGTCCTTTGCCCATTTTTAATCAGGTTATCTTTTTGTTGCTGAGTTATAAGTGTTCTATATATATTTGCTCTATATCAGACTCCTGTCAGATACATGATTTGCAAATATTTCCTCCCATTTTGTAGGCTCTTTTCACTTTCTGATAATGTCTTTTAATGCACATGGATCTGCGTGCTCAGTTGCTCAGTCATGTCTAACTCTTTTGCAACCCTGTGGACTGCAACCACCCGGTGCAACCACCGAGCCTGAACATGGGATTTCCCAGGCAAAAATACTGGAGTGGGTTGCCATTTCCTTCTCCAGAGGATCTTCCTGACCCAAGGATCAAACCCACATCTCCTGCGTTAACATATGGATTCTCTACCACTGTGCCACATGGGGAGCCCTTTAATGTACATAAGCCTTTAATTTTGACGAAGTCTGGTTTATCAGTTTTTTCTTTTATTACTTATGCATTTGGTGTCATATTTAAGAATCTATTGCCAAATCCAGAGTCATTAAAATTTACCGCTGTGTTTCTTCCAAGAGTGTTATGGTTTTAGAACTTGCATTTAGATTATTGATACATTTTGAGTTAATTATTGTATATGGTATGAGGTTTAGGTCCAGCTTCATTCTTAGGCATGTGGTTAATTGTCCTAACACCATTTGTTGAAGAGACTGTTCTTTCCTCTGGTGAATGGTCTTGGCCTCCTTGTCAGAAATCAATGGGCTATAGATACATGGGAAAAAATCCAAATTTTAAAAAGAGCTGTTTAAATGGAAATTAGTCCAAGATGGAAATGGGGCAAGTCAGCATTTTGACAGACAAAATAATGATCCAAGGAATAACCATTGTTGAATTAGAGAAATTAATTACAAGTAACAGAAAGAATTATTAAGTAATAGGTTCTTAAAAGTATAAGGATCCTCAAGGGACACAAACTGCAACTCTAACTGATGTATGAACCATCTCTGCAGAATCCCCAAGAAAGGACTGCCCAGGCATATTTCTTATTTTGGGAACTTTCAGTATTGTAATGTGAGCTTCCCAGGTGGCGCAGTGGTACCCACCCCCACTCCCCAGCTGGAGTAACAAATGGCAACATATTCCAGTATTCTTGCCTGGAAAATTCCATGGACAGAGGAGCCTGGCAGGCTACAGTCCATGGGGTCGCAAAGAGTCAGACACGATTTACCAACTACACAAGCAGTGTACATATGTTAATCCCAAGCTCCTAATTTATCCCTCCTGCCACCACCTTTCCCCTTTCAGTTCACTTCAGTTCAGTTCAGTCGCTCAGTCGTGTCCGACTCTGCGACCCCATGAATCGCAGCACGCCAGGCCTCCCTGTCCATCACTAACTCCCTGAGTTCACTCAAACTCACATCTGTGGAGTCGGTGATGCCCTCCAGCCATCTCATCCTTGGTCGTCCCCTTCTCCTCCCGCCCCCAATCCCTCCCAGCATCAAAGTCTTTTCCAATGAGTCAGCTCTTCTCATGAGGTGGCCAAAGTACTGGAGTTTCAGCTTTAGCATCATTCCCTCCAAAGAAATCCCAGGGCTGATCTCCTTCAGAATGGACTGGTTAGATCTCCTTGCAGTCCAAGGGACTCTCAAGAGTCTTCTCCAACACCACAGTTCAAAAGCATCAGTTTTCGGTGCTCAGCTTTCTTTACAGTCCAACTCTCACATCCATGTGTGAACACTGGAAAAACCATAGCCTTGACTAGACGGACCTTTGTTGGCAAAGTAATGTCTCTGCTTTTCAATATGCTGTCTAGGTTGGTCATTTGATAACCATAAATTTGTTTTCAAAGTCTGTAAGTCTGTTTCTGTTTTGTAAATAAGTTCATTTGTATCATTTTTTTAGATTCCACATGTAAGTGATATCATATGATATTTGTTTTTCTCTGTTTTACTTCATTTAGTATGATAATCTCTAGGTCCATCCATATTGTTGCAAATGGCATTAGTTCATTCTTTTTTATGGCTAAGTAATGTTTCATTGTATATATATGTACCACATCTTCTTTATCCATTTCTCCGTTGATGGACATTTCAGTAGAGTCCATGTGCAGACTGTATTCCTGTCACATGTAATCACTGAGGCTACCGTTCCACAATCTCATTGGTCAGCCACTGACTTGACATAGATCTCCTTAAACACCTGGAGCCAACTCCTCCCACTCCCAAAGTGAGAAGAAACCTCTCCTGGTCTTTATAGATAGGTCCTGAACTGGGTACTCCTTCTGCACTTAACCAGGCCACCTGAACTCTGCCTTACTCTTTACTTTCTGCTTGCGTGGAAGTTCAGCCAAAAGTGCAAGCCTAGGGTCCTCTTGGATCTTTTCTGAGCCTGTGTCTAGCCCTGGACTTGTGTGTTGCAGTCTGGACTCCCTGGTAAAAGAGGTGGCACTTCAAAGCCTTTTTGCTTCCAGTATCTTCCTCCTTAGCCTCCCCCTTCCAGACTTTTTGGTTGATCTGCTGCTTAACCTATCTGCTGCCTCTTGCCGCAGACAACTATGGGTCCTGTATGTGTTAGCTGCTCAGTCGTATCTGACTCTTTGCTGCCTCATGGACTGTAGCCCACCAGGCTCCTCTGTCCATGGAATTCTCCAGGCAAGATTACTGGAGTGGGTTGCCGTTCCCTTCTCCAGGAGATCTTCATGACCCAGGGAGATCGAACCTGGGGTTCCTGCATTGAAGGTGGATTCTTGACTGTCTGAGCCACCAGGGAAGCTTCTGTATGTCTTTTAAGTCCTTTCAAAAGATGCTCCTTGGGAAGCTACTCTAGACTGAGGGAAGTGAAGCAAAGGTCAGCCTCTGTACCAGTGCCTCAGGGGACTGCCAGCTGGGCCGCAAAGGAAAACCACATTTTTGAGAACGAGGTCTGTGTAGCCCAGTCTGGCACCAGCAAGCCACAGCAAGGATTCAGGCTGTTTGTCCTCCTGGCTGCTGCTGGGAGAATGGGAGATGGTGGGTAGGTAAGCAAAAATGCTGCAACAATTTCTTACTGAAATTTAGCAGCCTCTTTCTTCATGAGTCACTCCTCTGGTTGTTCTAATTTTTTTTTTCCTTTTTTTAGATTCCAGAGTCCAAAAAAGCTGGTTCTGCCAGTTTTTATAAGCCTAATGGTTGCTTAAGTGGAGGGACTGATTCTTGAAGCTCCTTGTCTGTCATTTGCCATAACATCATTCCTAAATAGCCTCAGTTTTACCAGTGGACACTATTGATTGAACAGTTTTCTCCTTGAAGCCATGCTCTCCTGTTTCCCTCCTTCATGGTGAACTTCACCTCCTCTGCCCTTTTTTTGCTTCCAGGTGTCAGTGGGGTTCTGTTCTCACCGTGCACACTCTTCTTGGGGAATCCAGCCATGACCCAAGCTGTCACCTCTGTGTTGATGAATCTCCAACTTAGTCCTCTCCTCAGAGCCCCAGACATGGGGACCACTGTCCATGAACCACTCCACTCAGAAATCTCACAGATCACTCTAGGTGAAGCTGTGTGAGAAAGTTCTGGCTAATAGGTTGGAAGGAGAAGGGGTTCATCCTTATTCTCATTCTTCTTGCTATCTGGAACATGGTAGTGATAGCTGGAGCTCAAGCAGCCACCTTGGACCATGTCAACCATGGGGATAGAGAATCAGTAAAATGGAAGGAGCTGTGTCTTTGATAATTGTCTAGCCACTAGCTTAAAATTGCTTACCTCCTTACTCTGTCTCAAGCTGCTCTGGTGGCTCAGACAGTGAAGAGACTGCCTGCAATACGGAAGACTGGGTATCCATCCATGGGTCGGGAAGATCCCCTGGAGAAGGGAATGGCAACCCACTCCAGTATTCTTGCCTGGAGAATTCCATGGACAGAGGAGCCTGGCAGGCTACAGTCCATAGGGTCACAAAGATTCAGACATGACTGGGCAACTAACACTCTGTCTTAGGGAGGAAAAGCAATTTTATATCTTGTTATTTGTGAGTCCCTCACATGGAACTAAACCAAAGTTTGCTTAATACACAAGATGCTTCCAGCCCTGTTCCTCTTACACCATTGCCCCACTGGCTGCGCTAAAGCACACGCAGCTCTCACTGCTAGCATCCCTCTGCACAGCACCTACTGCAAGGGATTATAGAGGTCTAGTGGCTTCTCTTCCTCACTCCCTGTGACCATCTCTAGAGCAGGGCCTGTACATTTCTTAGATTCCTGCCATTAAGGCAAGAAAAAGAGGGATAGGGAGTGGATGTTCTTGGATCCCATTTTTATGTGCTTTACATTTTATCTATCTTATTTTAACTGTTAGAGCAACCCTGTGAGAGGTGGAACATTATTGCTCTTTTATGTGGAGAAATGGAAGCTGACAAGAGAAAAAACTGGTTTCCCAAATGTACATGGATAATGAGGGGCAGAATTAAGTGAGAACCTCAAGTGTGTCTGGCCTGATGCGTAAGCCCACTCTAGCCCACCTAGAAGGTTCCACATCAGAGCATTGGCTGGGCTGTGGCTGCATGATCTTTGATGAATTAATTCCCTTCATGCTTCTCCTTTGAGACTCATTCTCAGCTGCTTTTCGCATGCTGGTTTGTGAAGGATGAGTAAGCGCCTTTCTGAGCCTGACCTCAGTTCAGTAAGGGATGGCTTCTGCTTCAGGTTTTGTTGTTCAGGGGACTTGAAGCTTCCTCAAAAAATTAAAAATAGAACTACCATGTGATCCAGCAAATCCAATCCTGCTATTTGTCCAAAGAAAATGACAGCACAACTTCAAAGAGGTATACACACTCCAAATACACACGCCTGTGTTCATTGTACTATTATTTACAATAGCCAAGATAGGGAAGCAGCCCAAGTGTAAATAATTTTTAATTTTTTGAGGAACCTGCATACTGTTTTCCATAGTGGCTGCACTAATTTGCATTGCTACCACTAATGCACAAGGGTTCCCCTTTCTCCACATCCTTGCCAACACTTGTTATCTCTTATCTTTTTGATAACAGCCATTCTGACTGGTGTGAGGTGATATCTCATTGTGGTTTTGCTTTGCATTTTCCTAATAATTAATGATGAGCATCTTTTCACATGTGTTGGTCATCTGTATATCTTCTTTGGGAAAATGTCTGTTTAATTCCTCTGCTTGTTTTCTAATTACGTTTCTTTTTAATGTTGAATTGTTTATTTTGGATATATTATATTCAAATATTTTGTATATTAATTCCTTATCAGATGTATTTTTTGCAAACACCTTCTCCCATTCAGTAGGTGTCCTTTTCATTTTATTGATCATTTCCTTTGCTGTGCAAAAGCTTTTTAGTTTGATGTAGTCCTATTTGTTTATTTTTGCTTTTGTTTCCCTTGCTTAAATAGATGCAAAAAATTATTGTTAAGACCAGTGTCGAAAAGCATACTGCCAATGTTTTCTTCTAGGAGTTTTATGATTTCCTAAAACCTATGGTTTAGGTCTTATGTTTAAGTCTTTAATCCATTTTGAGTTTTACTAAAAGTTTTGTTGTTTTTTTTTTTTGCTAAAAGTTTAATTTATGCTCTTAAAACTGAGAACGCCAAAGCTTTTGTTTATATGAATTGTATCTATCAATATTTATCACATTAGAAATTAAAACTGAGAAAGTTAAAAAATGTTTTCATTTTAAAGTAATAACAACCAGTGATATGTTAACATTTTAATGAAAATAACTGTGTTTACCTAAAAGAATTAGTGAGGAAAGTGACACTGTTTTACATTTGTGGTACGCAGAATAATGTCCCTCAAAAAACGTCTAAACCCTATTCCCTAGGACCTGTGAATATGTGACTTTAAATGACAAAAGGGATATGTGAATGTGATTGGGGTTAAGGACCCTGAGATGGGGAATCTTCCTAGATTGTCCAGGTGGATTTAGTTACATGAATCCTTAAAAGTGTGGAACCTTTCTTGGCTGTGGTTAAAAGGAGATGCAACCACTAAAGAGTCAGAGGGGAATGTAGTGTTTCTGTCTTTGAATAGAGAGGAAAGAGACCTCAAACCAAGGAGAGCATGTGGCCTCTAGAAGCTAGAAAAGGCAAAGAAACAGTCTTCATTAGAACCTTGAGAAAGGAGCACAGCCCTCTGACACCTTGATGTTCGCCCCATAAGAGGTGTATTGGACTTCTGCCCTGGGGAACTGTAAGGCAGTGTGTATTGTTAAGTGACTGTGTTAGTTTTTGGTTTTGTTTTAATAACATCAAGAGATAACTAACATAACATTTTGGCAGATTTCTTTAATGTCCAGCTTCTAAGAAGACCATTGGATATTCACATCTACTTCTACATTCAGTCTTTTGTGATATGATGCTTTGGTTGAAGTATATAAAGAAAATTTGGCCTTGTGTATTGTTAAAGTTGGAAAATCTAAGAGAGCTTCAGTAGCCTTCTCAGATCACTGGGGATCATTCTGATACTACACTAAATTTAACAGTTGTAATTTCCTAATTGTTAGTTGCAGAGTGGAGCCCGAAATGATATCAATGAACTTTTCATATCCGTTACATTAAAATCCATTGATCTCTCTTGCACTTTAATGGATCTTTTTACCCATGCATGATTTTATAACATCATATATTGAGTGTCTAGAAAAACATTGATTCACTGAACTATGCAACTCTTCCAAATGTTGACATTCTTCATTATATGATCTAAAAATACAAAATTTTAATATCACCAGTAGTCTTCTCTAAAATAGCTGGGAAGCTCTTCAAGTCCCTATGGCAGACACAAGTTTTCTAAAATTCTCATGTCATTAGCAACACATGCCGTCAGCATTTTCCCATCAGTTGTTTTCCTTGAAATAATAGGCTCACTTTGTTCATTTTCATGAGAATGTCTGCCAGATACACAAGTCTGAATAACTTTCAGTTGTCCATCATACTTCCAAGCAAAAATGATACTCTCTAGAGAAAGCAGCTACTGCAGCTTACGTAAGAGTGTAATCACAGAAGTGCTTTTCACGGAGATGACCAAGACGCTTCAGTAAGGCTGTAGCAGTAAGGCTTGATGCCAACTTTCCATTTCACTACACAGAATATTCAAAATATTATGCAGATATGTTATATGAAAATATTACACAATCAAGGGTAGAGATTAGACAAAATCGGCAATTTTTACTGCTTGCTTCTGTATGTTTTCAGCTGAATCTGGCACTTTTAAAAAGTCACTGATTCGTGGCCATGACTGTTATAATGGTGACCAGTACTGTTTTGTGCCACTGAGTTTCCCCCACACTCAGGCCCCAGAAGGTTTATCTACCATTGCTTTTGTTCCATCAGTGCCCATGTCAACATGGTGAGAAAGAGTAATAATCAAGTTTTAGTATTAGTATGAAAATCATGTTGCCCTAGCGGTCTGCAGATCATGCTTGGAAAACCATCCAGTTGAAGCTGTTTTCTCTCAGGCCTCTACCTTCGTTCCATGTTTCTATGCTACGTAGAGGGTGGGCTTAGCATTTTGGTGTTTGTTTCTTTAAGGATGTGCATATCATCGTGTCATGTTCTTACAAGATTTATGAAGTTAACACTGTATGCTTTGTAGACAGCTCAGAAAACATTTTTTTAATAGCCTGTCTTCCGCTTTGCTATTTTCTTGGTTTTGTGTACCATTCTACACGTTTGGGTTTAGGAAGGAAAGGAGTAACTGTCCAGTAGTCATTCCCACTTAGTGGAGAATGACTTCATTGAACATGGAGGGGAAAGATGTAAAGGATGTTAAGGAAATTAAACAAGGAGGCCATGAGACTGAATTGGCTCTAATGCCTTGGTGCCCCATGCAAGCAAACCAAAACCTAAGCCAGAGTTAATGCACTTCAATCAGCGAAAAGGAAACTTGAGAGCCACCAACTGCGAACAGCCAACTTGGCTTTTCCAAATAAGGCAACTAACTGTTCCGCTTTGGCCAATCAAATAATCTCCCTGCTTTGCTTCTTCTCTGTCAAACCCCTCCCTAGCTCCTGTCAGTGGAAAGCTCTTCATCACCTTTGGTTTGGTGCTGTCCAATTCAAATCAACATGAACTCAAACTTCTTTTTTTTTTTTAATGTCCATCAGTTTACCTTTTCACATGCATGTGCGTGCGTGCTCAGCCACTAAGTCGTGTCTGACTCTTTGCAACCCCACGGACTGTAGCCCGCCGGGCTCCTTTGTCTGTGGGATTTCCCAGGTAAGAATTCTGGAGTGGGTTGCCACTTCCTCCTCCAGGAGATCTTCCCAACCCAGGGATCAAACCCGCATCTCCTTCATTGGCAGGTGGATTTTTTTACCCCTGAACCACCTGGGAAGCCCCTTTAATGTGTATACATTGGGACAATATTTAATTTCATTACATGTTGTCAAGTAGAAAGCCACAGTGAGTCATAGACACAATCAGACTTATCCTAAGGCACATAGTCAGGGACCAGTGTATGGGGTTTGAGGCCAGCAGAATAACTGGAAATTGAGGGAAGCCATCCTGGGAAGAAGGAGCCAAAGAGGGGAGCCCCCCCCAGAGGGCTCCCCAGATCTGCATGTAAATTCCCCCCAAAGCCATGGCTGACCTCTTCACCAGAGATGAAGGGCATTTTATTTATTTATTTGGCTGATACAGGTCTTGGTCACACATGTGAATTCTTGATGTAGTTGTGGCATGTGGGACAGTTCCCTGACCAGGGATTGAACCTGGGCCCCCTGCATTGAAAGTGTGGCATCTTAACCACTGGACCACCAGGAAAGTCTCATGAAGGGCATTGCATAATGATAGATTTTAAGTTGGCCCCTTTCAGATAATTGCTATGAATATTTTCTGAGCTAACACAAAAGATCAGAAGAAACCAGACACCTAGCCAGTGTCATAAGAATTGCTTAGTGTGGGAAAAACTCTCACACATCTAGTGCTAGGAGCGCTGTGAATGTCATAGTAGTGTGAGAGTGAAAGGGAGATGCCCTGGAGGAGGACCGAGGTTTTCTTTAAAGCCACATAAGGTAATAGTCACAAGTTTCAGGGATTAGAACCTGAATATTTTGGGGGATCATTACTTAGTCATCCACAGCCCAACCCTCAGCTCTCATAGTCATGTCTCCTGCACACCAAACAGTCCCATCCAGGTGTCTTCCTACTTCTCAACCCACAACAGCAGCATCTCAAGCCCCAGATGTTGTCTAAATATCATCAGCGATAAAGCTCAAAATTTCATCATGTTTATCATCTAAAATCAGTGGCACTGGGTATGATCCATCCTGGAGCAGAATTCCTCTCCATCTCTGGGCTTGTAAAACTAGAAAACAAGTTATCTGCTCCCAAAATACAGTTGTGGGACAGGTACAGGATAACAGCTATAGACGTTCCCATTCCAAAAGGGAGAGAATTGCCGCAACAACTGAGCCCAGGCGGCGCAACTAGAAAGTCTGTGCACTGAAATGAAAGATATTGCTTGCCACAGCGAAGACCCAACACAGCCAAATAAATATACAAAAGAAAAGGGAGAGAACAGAAGAAAAAGAGAGTCACCAGCCCCAAGCAACTTTGAAACCCCACCAGCCAAACTCGCATTAGGTTCCCTGCCCTGCCCCCTGCCTCCCCATCTTCCTTTTTCTTGAAAGTGTGGCGTCTGTTTGCAGCTGAGTAGTTTTATCTGCCTGTTTCTGGCCTATAGAAGCTTGGTGACCACTTTCTTTCATTTCACCCTCTCAGTTTGAGTTGGCGATTTTCGAACATTCTGAAAACCCTTGTGTATGTCATGGAGATTCGCACCATGAAACAAGAGGCTCCTGGAGTCCCCCACCTCTATTCTTGGCTTCTGCTCAAGTGGCTGAGGGGATGCCCAGTCACGTGTCTTATCTCTTCAGTGCTAACGTGGCTCTCCCACCACACCCTCGGCCTTCTCTCCACAGTCTGCTTTTCGGACAGTCAATCTCCGAATTAGCATCTTTGGCAATCTGGGATAGGTTGAGAGTTTCCCATGATCATCAAGTCTTGGTTCTTTCCTGCTTAACAGTTCTTCCCTCAGCTTATCTGTGACCTCTGGAATTTTACTGTAAGCAGCGAGAAGAAGCCAGGCTGCACCTTCTGCCCTTTGCTTGGAAACCTCCTCAGCTGAACATCCAGGTGCCTTGTTTGCAAGCTCTGCTGCCTTCAGGCCTGGAGGACACAATGCCGCTTGGCTTTCTGCCTTGATAGAGTCAGGATTCTCTTTCCTTCAGTTTCCTGTCACATGTTCCTCACTCCCTCTGAACCTTTGCTAGCAGCACCTTTAACATCCACGTTTTTTTTTAACCAACAGTCTGTTTAAGATAATCTAGGTATTCTCTAAGATTGCGTGGGCTTTTCTACTGTGCTCTTCACTTGTGGTTGAGCCATCACTGACAGTGTCTTTAACAACCATATTTCTACTAATAGTCTGCTCACAACGATCTAGGCTTTTTCTATCATGTTTCTCAGAATTCTAGATTCTATCCCTTTCTCAAATCTAAAGCTACTCCATTTTCAGGTGTTTGTTATAACAGCATCCCTGCTGCTGCTGCTAAGTCGCTTCAGTCGTGTCCGACTCTGTGCGACCCCACAGATGGCAGCCCACCAGGCTCCCCCGTCCCTGGGATTCTCCAGGCAAGAACACTGGAGTGGGTTGCCATTTCCTTCTCCAATGCGTGAAAGTGAATTTTCTCAGTTGTGTCCTTCCCTTAGGGACCCCATGGACTGCAGCCCACCAGGCTCCTCCGTCCATGGGATTTTCCAGGCAAGAGTACTGGAGTGGGGTGCCATTGCCTTCTTCTATAACAGCACCCCACTTCCAGGCAAAATCTGTATTAGTCGGCTCAAAACAACACACATTCACTCTCTTCTATCAATAGCTCTGAAGGTCAGACTTCGGAAATGAGTTTCATGGGGCCAAAACCAAGGTGCCTGGGTGTGCCCACCCCAGAGGCTCTAGGGGAGAATCCATTGCCTTTCCTTTTCCAGCTTCTACCCGTTTCCTCCTGCAGGTTCCAGCTTATATTGCTTGGCTCGTGGCTCTTCACATTTCTCTCTGCTTTACCATTACATCAGCTGCTCTTCCATCTCTCTAATCAGATCTCCCTCTGCTCCCTTATAAGTACTCTTGTGATCACATTTAGGGCCCACATGGATAATCCAAGATAATCTTCTCATCTCAGGATTCTTAACATAAGCCTGTCTGCAAAGACTATTGCCATGTGTGGTGGTGAATTTTGTGTGTCGACTTAACTAGACCACAGTATCCAAACACTGGGTCAAGAATTACTCTAGATGTTTCTCTGAGGGCATTTTTTAGATGAGATTGTCATTTGAATCAGTAGACTTAGAGTGAAATGGATTACCCTCCGTTATGTGAATGGGCCTCATCCAATCCATCAAAGCCTTAATAGAAAAATATCAACCTCCCTCGAAGAAGAGGGAATTCTGCCAGCAAATGGCCTTTGGACTCAAGCTGCGGCTCTCTCCTAGGTCTCCAGCCTGCCAGCTACCCTGCAGATTTTGGATTTTCCAGCCTCTACAATTGCACAAGCCCAGTTCCTTAAAATCTCTTTCTCTCTCTATAACTTTACACACACACACAGCCTATTAGTTCTGTTTCTGTGAAGAACCTGACTAATACATCATATAAGGTCACATAAGTTTCTAGGAAATAGAGCACAGTTAACTTTGGAGCCAGTGTTCAGTCTATCACAAACATCATCAATTCTTTTCAAGTACATATGGAAAATTTATCAAAATTGACTCTATGCTGAACCATAAAATAAGTCTTGGTACCTTTCAGTCTTATATAGTATGTTCTCTTTTGACAACAGAAACAAATTAGAAATCAATAATAATAACTAGAAAAGTCCCACATATTTGGGACCCATATGGGTGCTAAGCAGCACCCATAGGACAAGGTAGAAATCACTAGAAGAGTGAGGGACTATTTCCAGCTGAATAAAAATACAATATATCAAAAATTAAAGACTGCAGATAGGCAGTGCTTAGAGTAAAATTTATAGAAGTGAATGCTTACAAGAAGAAAGATTTAAAGTTAATGACCTGTTTTACCTGGAGAACTAAAAGCGTGAGTTAAACCCAAAGTGAGTAGCAGAAAAAATAATAATGATAAGAACGGAAATCAACAAAATAAAAAACAAATGATAGGGGCTTCCCTCCTGATCCAGTGGCTAAAACTTCGCTTCCGGTGCAGGCGCCAAGGTTGTTTGAAGTTTGAATTACTTTTCATGGGAAGAGAGTAGTGACAGGAAATGACCAGATAATCCACTTTTGACATGTATCAGATAGTACTAAAGCATTTGAGATTATATGGGATTATACCATAAATGGTCAGACCTTTAGTCAAGTTCAGATACGCAGGTAATGGTCTCACACAAAGCAACAGAATGCATGTCAGTTTGCAGTATGTGTCTTTTAAAGCCTCTTCAGTATTTTTGGCTTGAGGACCACTTATGCTAATAGCATTCATAGAGCTCTCTGCAGATAACACATTTTGAAAATATGTAAGATAATTGCATAGAAAGGAAATAGAGATGTAGCTATACTTTGAAACTAGCAAATTATTTTCCTTGCTACAACACTTCTCTTTTCTTCTAATATATATTTACAGACAGCGTTCATGGAATATTACTGCCATAGTACAAAGAATGGCTTTTGTGGATTTCTTCTTACACGTTGCAGGAGGGCCAGCTTTCATTTTGGGTGTGGCTATCTCACACAGCAGTGTGGTATATTAAGCCCATTAAAATGATCTATATTTAAAAGTACACATTTAATTTACTTACTTAAAGTTCAGTTGGTAAAGAATCTGCCTGCAATGCAGGAGACCTGGGTTCAATCCCAGGGTCAGGAAGATCCCCTGGAGAAGGAAATGGCAGTCCACTCCAGTACTCTTGCCTGGAGAATTCCAAGGACAGAGGAGCCTGACGGGCTACAGTCCATGGGATCGCAAAGAGTTGAGCACGACCATGTGACTAACTTTCTTCCACTTTTTCAGGAACTGGACCCCACATGATGCAACTAAAAGTTTGCTTGCTACAACTAAAGATACAATGAAGATGGAAGATCCTGCATGTGCGACTAAGATCTGACGCAGCCAAAATAAATAAATAAAAGAATGTAAGTTTCAGTTCAGTTTAGTTCAGTTGCTCAGTCGTGTCCGACTCTTTTCAACCCCATGAATCGCAGCACGCCAGGCCTCCCTGTCCATCACCAACTCCCGGAGTTCACTCAAACTCACGTCCATCGAGTCCGTGATGCCATCCAGCCATCTCATCCTCGGTCGTCCCCTTCTCCTCCTGCCCCCAATCCCTCCCAGCATCAGAGTCTTCTCCAATGAGTCAACTCTTCTCATGAGGTGGCCAAAGTACTGGAGTTTCAGCTTTAGCATCATTCCTTCCAAAGAAATCCCAGGGCTGATCTCCTTCAGAATGGACTGGTTGGATCTCCTTGCAGTCCAAGGGACTCTCAAGAGTCTTCTCCAACACCACAGTTCAAAAGCATCAACTCTTCGGCACTCAGCCTTCTTCACAGTCCAACTCTCACATCCATACATGAACACTGGAAAAACCATAGCCTTGACTAGACGGACATCATGTCTACCTTAAAAAATAATAAATTAACAAATCCAAATGTTGGCTCTCTGAAAAAGATTAATAAAGTTGACAACCCTAGGAAGACTGATTAAGAAGAAAAAAAGAGAAAAAATATAAATTATTAGTATCAGCAATGAAAGAGAATCATCAGAGATTCTACAGATGTTAAAAAGATAATGAATATTATAAATAATGACACTAAATCTGACAACTTAAATGAAATGAGACAATTTCTTGAAAAATCCAAATGATCAAAACTGACATGAAAATAAATACAAAAATTTAATGGTCCCTTTTTACAAATATTGTCTATTACAGATGTTGAATTTCTAATTAAAAATCTCCCCATAAGCAAAACATCAGAGCCAGATAGTTTCATTGGTAAATTCAATAAAACATTTAAGGAAAAAATAATAGTGTCAATCTTACATAAATCCTTTCAGAACACAAAGGAGGAGGGCAGAGTTTCCAATTTGATGACACCAGCAATAAACAATCTTGAAGCCAAAATATGACAGAGATGCTTTAAGAAAAGAAGATTACAGATCAATATCCCTCATGAATATGGATACATAAATCTTTAACAAAATGTTAGCAAATTTAATCCAGAAATGTATAAAAAGAACAATACATCAAGTCAATGGGATTTATCCCATGAGTGCAATGTTGATTTCGTATTGGAAATCAATCAACATAATTTATTGTACCAACAGAATAAAGAAGAAAAACCATGTGACCACCTCAGTAGATGTATAGAAAAAGCATTTTTAAAAAAAGAAAAAATAAATGCAACACTCATTCATAATAAAAATCTCAGAAAACTAGGAACACAAGGGAATTTCTTCATTCTGATAAAAGTCACCTATGAAAAACCTGTAGCTAATATACATAATGATGAAATATTGAATGTTTTCTCCTAAGAAAAAGGCAAGGATGTTCTCACTTTTATTCAACATTGTACTAGAGCCATAATGATTGCAACCATGCAATAAAAGGCATAAAGATTGGGAAGGGAGAAGAAAAACTATTTACAGCTGACACAAACACATATAAAGCATCTACGAAACAAGACCACTGGAACTAATAAGTGAGTTTAGTAGGGTCACAGATTACTAGGTCAGTATGCAAAAGTTAAATATATTACTATACACTCACAGCAAGCACATAAAAATGGAAATTTAAAAATCTGTTTTTAATAGCATCCAAAAGCAAAAAAAATTAGGAAAAAAGAGTTCTCAAAATGCATGTAGAACTCTACCATGAAAACCACCTGACAATCATGAAGAAATTTAAGGAAATCTAAACCAATGGAGAAAGGCACCATGCTTACCTACCGTAGGAAGATGTCCGTTCTCTCCAGATTTATCTATAAATTCAATGTTGTGCCAGTTAAAATCTCAGTGTCTTTTGGTAGAAAATGACAAGTTGATTAAAAATTTTTAATGGAAATGTAAGAAAAACATCTATTTCTGCTTTATTGACTATGCCAAAGCCTTTGACTGTGTGGATCACAATAAACTGTGGAAAATTCTGAAAGAGATGGGATACCAGACCACCTGACCTGCCTCTTGAGAAATCTGTATGCAGATCAGGAAGCAACAGTTAGAACTGGACATGGAACAACAGACTGGTTCCAAATAGGAAAAGGAGTACGTCAAGGCTGTATATTGTCACCCTGCTTATTTAACTTCTATGTAGAGTACATCATGAGAAACGCTGGACTGGAAGAAACACAAGCTGGAATCAAGATTGCTGGGAGAAATATCAATAACCTCAGATATGCAGATGACACCACCCTTATGGCAGAAAGTGAAGAAGAACTAAAAAGCCTCTTGATGAAAGTGAGAGGAGAGTGAAAAAGTTGGCTTAAAACTCAACATTCAGAAAACAAAGACCATGGCATCCTGTCCCATCACTTCATGAGAAATAGATGGAGAAACAGTGGAAACAGTGTCAGATTTTATTTTTTGGGCTCCAAAATGACTGCAGATGGTGATTGCAGCCATGAAATTAAAAGATGCTTACTTCTTGGAAGGAAACTTATGACCAACCTAGATAGCATATTCAAAAGCAGAGACATTACTTTGCCAACTAAGGTCCGTCTAGTCAAGGCTATGGTTTTTCCAGTGGTCATGTATGGATGTGAGAGTTGGACTATGAAGAAGGCTGAGCACCGAAGAATTGATGCTTTTGAACTGTGGTGTTGGAGAAGACTCTTGAGGGTCCCTTGGACTGCAAGAAGATCCAACCAGTCCATTCTGAAGGAGATCAACCCTGGGATTTCTTTGGAAGGATTGATGCTGAAGCTGAAACTCCAGTACTTTGGCCAGCTCATGCAAAGAGTTGACTCATTGGAAAAGACTCTGATGCTGGGAGGGATTGGGGGCAGGAGGAGAAAGGGATGACAGAGGATGAGATGGCTGGATGGCATCACTGACTCGATGGACATGAGTCTGAGTGAACTCCAGGAGTTGGTGATGGACAGGGAGGCCTGGCATGCTGCGATTCATGGGGTCGCAAACAGTCAGACACGACTGAGCGACTGAACTGAACTGAAAGAACCTATAATAGCTTAAACAATCTTGAAATGGAACAATTGGAGGATTCACAAAATCTGATTTCAAGATTACAATGGTAATCAAGACAGATGGTACTGGCACAAAGGCAAATAGATCAATGGAAGAGAATAGAGAGTCCACACTTAGATGATCAATTGATTTTTTACAAAGTTACCAATGTAATTCAATTAGAAAAAGTCCTTCCAACAAATGGTGCTGTAACTATTAGATAAATGTATAGAAAAAAATGAACCTTGTCCCCTATCATAGACCTAAACATAAATGCCAACAATATAAAACTTCTAGAAAAAAATTTAGGTGATTATTTTCATGACTTCGGGATTAGGGATATTTTCTCAGAGCAGAGACACAAAAAAGCACTAAACAAATTATAAATGGATAATTAGACCTTTTAGAAATTTAAATTTTCTTCTTCTAATAGACACCATTAATCAACGGAGAAGGCAATGGCACCCCATTCCAGTACTCTTGCCTGGAAAATCCCATGGTGGAGGAGCCTGGTAGGCTGCAGTCCATGGGGTCGCAAAGAGCTCAGACATGACTGAGCGACTTCACTTTCACTTTTCATGCATTGGAGAAGGAAATGGCAACCCACTCCAGTGTTCTCGCCTGGAGAATCCCAGGGACAGGGGAGCCTGGTGGGCTGCCATCTGTGGGGTCGCACAGAGTCGGACACGGCTGAAGCGACTTAGCAGCAGCAGCAGCAGCAGTAAAACCAAAAGACAAGTCAGACTGTTGAAAAATTTTTGCAATACGTATGTTTGACAAAACACTTACATCAAGAATATGTAAAGAATGGAATAAATAAATAACAAAAAGACAGACCACCCGATTAAAAATGAGCACAAGACTTCAACAGATACCTGACAAAAGAAGATAAACGTGGTTAAAAAAGGAGTGAAAAGATGTTCAACATTATTAGCCACCAGGGAAATGCAAATTTAAACTCCAATGACAGGTTCTTCCCCTGACAGTTTCTCTCCCTGACAATGCCAGATGTGGTGAGAACCAGTAAGCAGCTGACACTCTTACACAGTGGAAGTGTTAAATAACCCAGTCATCATGGAAAACTGTTACACATCCATCCGCACTATGACCCAAATGTTCCATGCCTTTCCTAAGTATTTATCCAACAGAAGTAAAACATAATGTCCAGAAAAAGTCTTGAATGAGAATATCCATAGCAGCTTTATTCATGTGTCAAAAACTGATGACAGCTCTAATATCAACAGAATGGATAAACAAATTATTGCATGTTTGTACAATAGAATATTCAGCAATAAAAAATAATGTACTGATAACATGCAACAACATGAATAAATCACAAAAAGTATTACAGTAAAAAAAGCCAGGCATACTAGTACATATGGTATGATTGCGTTTGTAAAAAAATTTAAGAATGGGCCAACTAATTTATAGGCTGGAAATCAGAACAGTGGTTTCCTGTAGGGGGTGAAGATTAACTGGGAGGTGGTATTAGGAACTTTCTGGGTGACAGAATTGTTGTCTATTTGTCAGAGTGGTGGTTACATGAGTATTTACACATATATCCAAACTCATTGAATTGTATATCTAATATAAATACAAAATTTTTTGTATGTAAATTTCAATATATACATTGTATAAAATGTATTTAATATATATTTATATTTGTTATGGCATTCCAATATCTGAAAAATAAGTGCTGCTTAAGGTGATGGTCAAAGATAAATAAGATACATTTAACTGGGTTTTTCCCCTACTCTTTTCTTGTCTATTGTAAACATGCAGTATTGTAAAGTAAATAGCAAAGATTGAAAACATTTTTCTTGTCTTCTAAAATACTTTCTTTTATCCAAAGCTTAAAGAGTCTTTGCTTTAGATAGAAATTTGAAAACATTTTTCTTTTCTATTTTTTCTGTAATTCTCTTTAATCTGTCCAGAATTTGGAGGGGAGAATGCTGGATTCCAGGGGTAGAGAGGAAAGGGCTTTCTTTTCACCTCTTAAATTCCTTTCCTGGACCTTTTTGCCTCTAGGTCCTGCTGCTTCGGGCCAAAGACAAGAGATGGTAGAAAAGCAGGAGGCAGATATTCAGCTGAGAGCCGAGGGTCACCCTCTCTTCAAAGGCGCGCCAGTCCTTTTCCTGCACATGACTATCTTTGTCTAAATGGCCTCATTTTCTGATTAATACCGCTCAAAATTAGCCCATTTCCTTGAAATTAAAACAAAACTACAGTCCTGGAAACACTCAGAAGACAAAGCCGAATAGCTATTTGAAAAATAGGAAAACGCTCTAAATGGAATATTATAACCATCCTGTGATACTCATGGAGTGTTGTACATCTGATAAATATGGATCTTTGGGGAAATGATGGTTTGATGATTGGCTCTGGTCTTTGTGCATCACACCAGGGGACCTGAGGGCAGTTGGAAGTACATGAGGTAAGAGGTGCCTGAGTCTGATTTACAGAGTTATCCCAGTGCCAGGCTTAGTGGCATCTACACTTTATTCTCAAAGAGCAGCTGGTCTTGGTACAAGTTGAAAAGAACATTGATCTCAGAGCCTTTTTCAAAGCTAGGTCTACACGACAACCACTGTCAGCAACAGCAACATCTGCAGATACAAGAAGCAGCAGGAAATTAGTGTTGATCTTCCAGAGATATTCATAGCACTTTTCTGAGGGTGTTTAAAGTTGTGAGGGGCTTCCCAAGTGGCTCAGTGGTAAAGAATCTGCCTGACAAGCAGGAGACGGGTTTCAGTCCCTGGGTTGGGAAGATCCCTTGGAGGAGGATATGGCAACTCAATTCAGTATTCTTGCCTAGAAAACTCCATGGACTGAGGAGCCTGGCAAGCTGCGGTCCATGGAGTCACAAAAGAGTTGGACACGACTTAACTACTGAACAGCAGCAGCAGCAAAACCATGAGAGGAGAATTATCTGGGAACTGTGAATGCTGCAAAACATGATGATAGGATACAGTTGTGTGTCTCCAGCTTACGTGGCTAAGTAACTTTTATCCTCCCTAGTCGCTGTGGGAAGCACTGCACAGGTGCCTGGCTTAGAACATGCTTTAGATTGCTTCTGTTCAGATTGATGTAAGAATCAGCATACAATCCACAAAGGGGAAATCAGCTATGGTTTTCTTAATTCACAGCAATTGGTTGTGAATAACTTGTGGCTGTTTCCAAAAGTTCAATCTACCCCAGACAGGATAAAGATTTGCCAACAGAGAAAGTATTAAAGGAAATGTCTGGTCCACTCTTTTAGAAATGTTTGCCATCAGAGTTCCTGACGGACACTGGGTGGTGGGTAGCATTCCCCGAAGAGATGACTCTGAAGGGACTGCTCTCTGGATGAACTCGGTCCTGTTGGCTTGTCACCACCCTCTCTTGCATGCATTATTCCTTAAAGCCTGGACCTAAGCAGCACTTACAGACTTCCCTTCTGCTCAAAGTGAAAAGCAAATGCTAACCCTGCTTCTACTATTTCTGCATGTTTTTCCTCCTAATTTTCATCTCTCTTGTTCTCACTGGATGGTTTGGAGGATGAGTAGTGATGAAAGGTATCTGAAGGGTGGAAGGTACAAAAGATCTTTTCTCAATCTTCCTCCCCAACAATTGCCCAGGTACTTCCTCCCTTGATGACATCAGCGCAGTCACAGTGATTCACCTGGATCCCAGGTGAGGGCTGAGTTCGTGTTTGTTCCATGCCTCCTTCCTTCCAAGCCCCTAGTGATGCTCCTTCAGAGCAAGGGCCCTGACATTTATTCCCTCTTCTTCCTTCCCTTTGCCTACCGCATGTTCTTCTTGTCTTTGCCTAATAACCATCTTATTCTAGAAACTTTTCTTTATTGAAATTTAAAAAATTGTTTCTTGTTCATATAAAGTAGACTTTAAAATATATTTTTAAAACACTTTAAAATCTAGTTATAACATTTTAAAATGTATACTGTTCTAAAGTTCCCAAATTGTAATCTGTTCCTAGACCACCTCTGCTTCTGTTTTTTGTTTTTTTATTGTAATTTTATTTTTAATTGTGGTAACATAGACATAACATAAAATTTACCATCTTAACAATTTTTAAGAATACAGTTCAGTAGTATTAAAGTATGTTTTGCATTGTTAGGTACCCATCACCACTATCCATCTGCAAAATTTTTTTTTAATTACTAAACTATTTTTAAAGCAGTTTTAGATTCACAGAAAAATTGAGCAGGAAGTACAGAGTTCCCATATAGTCCCTTGTTTCTCCACAACCTTTCCTACTACCGACATCCTGCACCAGAGTGGTACATTGTTATGATTCACGAACCCACATTGACACATCATTATCATCCAAAGTTCTCCAAAACGCAGTTCATCTTGTAAAATGAAATGGCATCCCCATTAAACTACAACTCCCCACTCCCCATTTCCCCCAGCTCCTGGCAACCACCATGCAATTCCTGTCTCTGAACTTGACTACTCTAGGTACCTCTTGTATATGGCAGTTGAGTCGCTCAGTTGTGTCCAACTCTTTGCAACCCCAAGGACTGCAGCATGCCAGGCTTCCCTGTCCATCACCAACTTCCGGAGCTTACTCAAACTCATGTCCATCGAGTCAGTGATGCCATCCAACCATCTCATCCTCTGTCGTCCCCTTCTCCTCCTGCCCTCAATCTTTTCCCAGCATCAGGGTCTTTTTCAGTGAGTCAGCTCTTCCCATCAGGTGGCCAAAGTACTGGAGTTTCTACTTCAGCATCAGTCCTTCCAATGAATAATCAGGACTGATTTCCTTTAGGGTGGACTGGTTGGATCTCCTTGCAGTTCAAGGGACTCTCAAGAGTCTTCTCCAACACCACAGTTCAAAAGCATCAATTTTTGGTGCTCAGCTTTCTTTATAGTCCAACTCTCACATCCATAATGACTACTGGAATAAGTAGTCATATATATAAGTAGGATCACACAATTTTTGTTCTTTTGTGTCTGGCTCATCTCAATTAGCATAACATCTTCAAGGTTCATCCATGTTATTACATGTGTCAGAATTCATTCTTTTTTAAGATAAGGATATTCCATAGTAAGGATGGACCACATTGTATTTATCCATCCATTCATCAGAGGACATTTGAGTTGCTTCCATCTCTTGACTATTATGAACAATGCTGCTATGAACATGGGTGGACGAATATCTCTTCGAGACACTGATTTCCATTCTTTGGGGTATATACCCAGAACTGGAATTGCTGGATCATATATGTTTAATTTTTTTTGAGGAAACACCAAATTGTTTTCCACATTATGTCTGCACCATTTTACATTCCCATTAACATTGCATAAGAGTTCTATCCTCAGCAAGACATTTTCATTTCTCTCTTTCTTTTGGTCTTTCTGTCTCTTTTTAAAAAATTTTTCATAGTAGCCGTCCTGATGGCTGTGTGGTGGTATTCGCGCTTACTTTTTAAGCTTTTACAAAAATCCTGGTGTCTTTTAGTCACAATCTGATTTCCTTCAAATCCAAAGTAGGCACTTTAGAATCTTATTTGTATTGACCTATATCAGTTGTTCTTCTGTGCATTTTCTTTCTCAGAATGTATACAAAGGAGTACCTTCTCTGATTCAAGTGTACCTGAGCTGATATCTTCAGATGAGAGGACAATTTAGCCAGCAGAGACACCTGTCCCCATAGAGAGTACCTGGAATGATTAAGCCAGGTTTCCTGGTCTGGATGCCTCTCCTTCCTCTTATGCCATCCCCTGGAGACCTCTCCTAAATCTCTGATCTCCCCGTGAGAGAATAGCCTTCCCAAAGACAGATCTCTCTCTTCGGCAGTCTGAGGTGCTTGGATATATTTACAGATTATATGTTGTGTGTGGATTTTTTAGTAGTGGCCTGCTTTCCCGATGTCTCAGAGGGTAAAGAATCCACTTGCGATGCATGAGATGTGGCTTTGATCCCTGGGTCGGGAAGATCCCCTGGAGGAGGGCATAGCAACCCACTCCAGTATTCCTGCCTGGGAAATCCCATGGACAGAGGAGCCTGGCAGGCCACAGTCTATGGGATCTCGAAGAGTCGGACATGATTGAGCAACTACCGAGCCTTAATCTCCCTAAGAAATAATGACAAGAGTCTAAAATCCAGTGATAATGGAAGGCACTCGTGAAAACAGTATGCCTTATGGCAGTGCATTCTAAAATCACATGGCAGCAGGAAAACCCAGGGAGCACAACTTTTCCTCTTTCTACCCCTAGTCAAGAATCTTAGGGAGGTGGCGTTTCCAGGGCCTTGTCACCCAACGTTTGTTACTACCTGGAGGGCATCCAGCCCTGTCAGTGTGTCTGCCCCTCCACCAGGGCTGTGAAGCGGCTTATTGCCACTAGAGGGCGTCAGGCTCCTTTGTTCGGATCATTCTGTGTCAATCCAGGGAGGCCTCCAGCTCCTTTCTGTCTGACTGCACCTCCTGCCTCTATTTTTAAGTCCTCTGTGTTGGCCTTGGGTATTCAGGCCTGGAGACCCCACTGAGTCAGGAACAGCATATTCTCTCGGAGACATTGGCCGAGAACCCCTCTAGAAGTCAAGTTCCTGCGGAAAATGGGTTGTGAGGGTGGGGTAAAACAGATCACCTTTCACAGAGTACTCAATGCCGACGGGGGTTGATGGGGAAGGTGGAGAAGCCATGCCTTTGTCTCTTCACATTTTAAGTTCTCAAAACCAAAGTAAAATTTTAAAACAAAAGAAAAATTTCAGGATCCAAAGGAAGATGCGTTTATCTGCTTTGCCTTCCTCCGTGGTACTTCCTAGTAAGCTGAGAAGCCATCCCCTCTGCTTCCTCACCGGGTTGTGTGACCTCCTGGTAGCACTTGGACCATGCTGGTTTTAAGAGTCACCAGATAAAAGAGCAGACACCCAAGCCCCACGCTAGGAGGTTCCAGCTCAGTAGGCCCAGGGTGTGGCCCAAGAATCTGCCTTTTTGGCAAACACCTTATTTTATTCTCAGGCAGTGTGCGTTAGCCGCTCAGTCGTGTCCGACTCTGCAACCCCATGGACTCTTTGCAACCCCAAACAAGCCCAGCAGGCTCCTCTGTTCATGGGATTTCCCAGGCAAGAACACTGGGTTGCCATTTCCTTCTCCAGAGGATCTTCCCAACCTAGGGACTGAACCTGGGTCTCTCACATTGCAGGCAGGCTCTACCATCTGAACCACCAAGGAAGCCCTGGTTTCAAACTTATTCTCAGGCAGAGGATCCTCAAACCACACTTTGAGAAAATTTCTTCTGGCCTGTGTCCTCTCGTGCCATTCACCGAATGTGAGAGTTCTAAGATAAGTTTTCTCTTCCATGCAGGAATTCCATGCATTTTGCTGTTTCAGTTAGAGACCACTTCTTTGAGCCACCTGGGCAATCCGCATCTTAGAGTCTGAAGTATGGTGTCTCCCGGCAGCCCCCACTCCAGCTCTTTTCTAATTCATTTTTTACTGCATCGGGTCTTAGTTGCGGCATGCCGGATCTTTCGTTGTGACATGCAGGCTTAGTTGCCCTGTGGCATGTGGGATCTCAGTTCGCCGGCCGGGCCTAAAACCTGCATCCCCTGCATAAGAAGGCAGATTCTTAATCACTAGACCAGCAGGGATGTCCACCCCCCACCCCAGTTCTAACCCCTGCTGCCTATTCTGTCCTCAGCCTCCTGCTGCTGACGCTCTGTGACTCCCCTGGGCCAGGCGGCCTTCTAAAGGGCTTTCATTTATTTCACAGCTCTTGGGAGAAACCTCCTGGGCTAGAAGCGCCCAAATGAGGGTCTGGCTGTGCCTTTCCCTCCCTGCTGTAGGGGCTTCTCTCAACACTACCTCCAAACACACACATAGCACACTGTACAGCCCTAACAACTGCCACTGTTCTCTAAGGACAGCCCAGCAGCCAGTCTGTAGCTAATGTTTAGCCTTTGTATGGTGCCCCCAGCTCTAATGGTGCTTGGAAAGAGTTGATGTCAACACGTTTGAGGATCAATCATTACCCTCCTCGTGTCTGGGAGAGCCAGGATTAAGACTGCTGAAAAAGAAATCCACTTTGGAGAACCTGAAGCCCAAGCAACAGTTGGGAGGGGGGCTCCCGGCACTACTTAGTCTGACACAAATGGGGTCTTTTAGACACAGAAGCACAAATTGCTGCATCTTTGAAACACGAAAATGAACACACACACACACACACACACACGCACAGAGGTTGCCTAATTTCCCATTCCCTGGCACTCCAGGCTCCCACCTTTCAGCACTTTCTTGCTTGCTGCTGCTGCTGCTAAGTTGCTTCAGTCGTGTCCGACTCTGTGCGACCCCATAGACAGCAGCCCACCAGGCTCACTCATCCCTGGGATTCTCCAGGCAGGAACACTGGAGTGGGTTGCCATTTCCTTCTCCAATGCATGAAAGTGAAAAGTGAAAGTGAAGTAGCTCAGTCGTGTCCAACTCTTAGCGACCCCATGGACTGCAGCCTACCAGGCTCCTCCGTCCATGGGATTACCCCAGGCAAGAGTACTGGTGTGGGGTGCCATCGCCTTCTTGCTTGATTCTCATACTAATTCCTAAGCCTCCGGGTAGCAGCCCTTGGCTATCTGCCCTGTGTCTGGTATTGAGATCTGAGACTGAATCTGTCACCAGTTTGTAATTACTGGGTACTGAGTCCCCGCATGACTGCAACATCAGAAGAAGCCTGTTAGAAGACTGCTCCAGGCCTGTCTTCTGAAAGGCCACCGTACCTGCTCTGATCCAGCACACACTCATAGACGCAGATGGCAGCCAACAAAAACAGCTGCCTGGCACCCCCAAGAGGTCCAGAGTTGCAGGGAAGGGGGCTCACAAGTTAGGCTGGCCCTAAAGAAAGGAGGTCACCACAGCTCAGTGGTGCTAGGACCTAAGGAGGTTCACAAGACACCAGTGCCATGAAGCCATCACTTACAATGAGAAATAAGGTGCTCCAGTTCTATCAGCCCGATCAACTCAACAGACGTGGGTGGGGAATGGGGTGGGGGTGGGGCCTTTCTTTTGTGGGTGTTGTTCAGAGCAAGTATGGTAAGAAGTACAATTCCAGGGTAAAGGGTAGGGGTCTCTGCTTGCGTTCAGAGTGGATATTCAGCAAAATATATACTCCATGACACCACAAAAGTTTTTTTCTAATTTATTTTTTGTTTGTGTAGTGTCTGAGCTGAGGCATTCAGGATCTTGCATTGCAGCACAGCGGCTCAGTAGCTGTGGTCTCTGGGAGTTGCATATGGGATCTTAGTTCCCTGACCAGGGATGAAACCCACATCCTCTGCGTTGGAAGGTGGATTCTTAATCACTAGACCACCAGGAAGTTCCTCCCAATGACTCCAAAAGTTATTAATTGCTGGATCTTTTCCTGACTGGTCAGCACCTCTGCCATATCACTTAAATAGTTTGAACATCACCCTTAACAATAGGTGACTGTAATGCCTGCTAGGAGAGTCAGAGTTTGTAGAAGCCTGACAGTTTTTTCTCCCCTGGACTACCTATAAATCCCACATTAGACTTCACAAGGTTTTACTCTTTGGTTAGTTTAGTATCTAGCACATAGTAGGTGCTCAGTGGCACATCATAGGTGCTTATGATGTTGAGCTCAAGCAACCCATGGTGCCTGGCTGGTCTCTGCCACGTTTACCCTGGGCTTCCCTTTCCCAGGCTTCTGTGGTTGACCACTCCCCCAGCTGTGACATTGTTTCTTCACATACGCCAGGCTATCCTGGAAGGCCCCTGTCTTTCAGGTGGCCTTGCTGTCTCAACAACCAGTACTTGACTGAGCCCCTACTATATGCCAGGTTTGGGGGATATGGCAGTGAATAATAGTCATGGTTCCTGCCCTACTAGAGTCAAGTCTGAAGAATGAATCAGGCATTGAACACATAACGTGAGTGGTGTGGATGGAGAAGGGCCAAAGTTATGGGGGCACATGGAAAAGGATTTGCTCGGCTCCTTGGAGGAAGTAATGTTACAGCGGAAATTTGGTGAGTTCATTGGGTGAAGGGAAAGAGCAGAGACATGTGACTCAGTCGGTAAAGAATCCACCTGCCATGAAGGAGACCTGGGTTCAATCCCTGGGTCGGAAAGATCCCCTGAAGAAGGGAATGGCTACCCACTCTAGTGTTCTTGCCTGGAGAATCCCATGGACAGAGGAGTCTGGTGGGCTATAGACTGTGGGGTCTCAAAGAGCTGGACATGACTGAGTGACTAACACTGCTTTTAGGCCAGAACTACATTTCCCAGGATGCTTTGTAGCTAGAATGCAAGCATGTGACCCAGTTTCCATCAATCAGGTGCACCTTTGTGAGAAAGCACAAAGAAATTCTCTCCTAGCGGCTGAGGGGAGCACTCATTTGGATCTCGGGATAGCAGGGGAGAGGTGGGGTAGCCGCTCTATCTCCGTATCTAAAGTGCCAATGGCACCTGCAGTCCAGTCATGGTGGGAAGGTGATTTGCATATTGTTCCAGGCTGTAGAGCATTCCATAAGCCATACAATATCCTTCAGTAAATCAGTTTGCTAGTTAACCTTGCAATGGGGATTTTTTTTGTTGTTGTTCTTGTTGTTTGCAATTAAGGGTTCTGAATGATATATTACTTCATGGCATGATGGTAAGTCGTTGGTCAATTTTAGCAGCTGGAAGGTGAAGCCTTTTGTTTTTCTATCCAGGCAGAATTGTGCTGGAGGAACAGGAGTGAATACCACAGTGTACATCAATTCCCAAATACAGCTGCAGAGCCTCGGGGAGACTGCAGAACAGCTGGTCCCCTTTAAGCCCTGAGTGGCCGTGGAGAGAGACCTCGGTCCACATGAGTAAGGAAAGCTTCAGATGGGTTTTTGGTGGCTGCAGAAGGGCCCATCTGGAAGAGGTGAGGGATTACTCACATGGTTTCCTCAGGCACAGGAGAGGGAGCTGCGGGAAAACATCCTTCAGAGTCAGTTTCTTGCAGGGCTGGGTGGCCAGTCCCCATTTCCGGTTTGGGGAGACGTGCCTGAAGTGTTCCTGACCTTTCTGGGGCTGGGAGCTCTCGGGGATGAGGCAGCCCGCTGTGAGCGGAGCCGTGACACGCATCCCGCTCCCAGGAGCCGGCGCTCAGCCTGGAACACTGTCAGGGAGATGACAGATGCGCCTTCTCCGCTGGGCTGGCTTCGGATGAAGTCATCCTTTCCCTCTGGACTCTGTCAGGGTTAGTGCTTGGGCCTTCTGAGTCACTTGACAGTTCGTAAGCACGTGGGGAACAGAGGTACTGTGCGTCTGTCTGTCTTTGTGCCTTTACTTCTAAGGGTGTCCTGGAAACCCTGCACCAAGAACGCTGACCCTCGAATTAAAGGTTGTCGAGAGACTTTTGAGAATTTTAGAAGCGTAAAAGAAGCCAGAACCAAGTACGAATGGACATTCAGAAAGGCATAGGAATTTTAGCTACTATGAAATCACACCCACGTCTCTAGATGATCCACAACCTTCAGGGGATGCTGTTCGTGTTTTCTGGGGTCTTACAAGGGGCAGGTAAGGTGGAGTGGTGTGTTTTTTTTTTCCTCCTATTTTTTAAAGTCTTTATTGAATTTGTTACAGTATTGCTTTTGTTCCACATTTTAGTTTTTTGGCCCCTAGGCATGTGGGATCTTAGTTTCCTGGCCAGAGATTGAACCCACAGCCCCTGCATCGGAAGGTGAAATCTTAACCACTGGACCACCATGGACGTGCCGGGAGTGGTTTAATATATGGCTTCATTGGAAGAATGCTAGTCCTAGGAAGATTTTTTTCCTTACACAATATTGTTGAGAGGAGGTTTTCTGATGTCCCCATTGTGTAATCTACCTTTAGACATTTTTATACCTATCACTTAAGAAAGTTGCTGCTGCTAAGTCGCTTCACTCATGTCCAACTCTTTGCGACCGCATGAACTATAGCCCAACAGATTCCTCTGTCTGTGGAATTCTCTAGTCAAGAACACTGCAGTGGGTTGCCATGCCCTCCTGCAGGGGAACTTCCTGACCCAGGGACCAAATGCATGTCTCCTGCAGTTCCTGCATAGCTGCTGCTGCTGTCACTTCAGTCCGACTCTGTGCGACCCCAGAGATGGCAGCCCACAAGACTCCCCGTCCCTGGGATTCTCCAGGCAGGAACACTGGAGTGGGTTGCCATTTCCTTCTCCAATGCATGAAAGTGAAAAGTGAAAGTGAAGTCGCTCAGTCGTGTCCGACTCTTAGCGACCCCATGGACTGCAGCCTACCAGGCTCCTCCGTCTGTGGGATTTTCCAGGCAAGAGTACTGGAGCGGGGTGCAATTGCCTTCTCCGTCCTGCATAGCAGGTGGATTCTTTACCACTGAGCCACCAGGGAAGCCCCGATTTAAGGTTGAAACATCCTAATCCAAAGTCTCTGGAGGGAGAAATGTTAAGACCTTCCCATTTCTTTGGTTTCTTTCATTTTGGCTGTGCTGGATCTTTGTGGCCGCACACAAACTTTCTCTAGCTGCAGTGAGCAGGGGCTTCTCTCTGGTTGTGGTGTGCAGGCTTCTCTTTGCCACGGCTTCTGCTGTTGCAGAGCGTAGGCGCTAGGCCTGGCAGGCTCAGTAGTTGTGGCACACAGGCTTAGTTACTCCACGGCTTGTGGGATCTTTGTTCCCTGACCAGGGGTCGAACCCATGTGCCCTGTATTTGCAGGTGGAGTCTTAACCCCCGGACAACCAGAGAAGTCCTGATGCAGGCATTCTTGAGTAGCCTTTGTAATGCGTAAGAAAATCTAAACATTCTTCCCTCTTCTGCTCACCCAAACAGTCTGTTTCTCCAGGGCTGGATCTCAGAGCTGGGCAGTCCCTGGTGCTGTCACCACGTGTCCAGGGGGAGATGTGTTTGGCAGATGAAACTCGCTTAACACTCCCATGTACCCACCACACCCCGACGTCCTCCAAGACAGCCCTTCCTGACCCTCGGAACCCAGTTTGCCCCTCAGAGCCCAAATAACGCGTCAGCTTTGCAGGATCTTGACTCATGATGTTTGGGAAGTCCCCGTAGGTTCACCACTCAGCTTTTCCTAGGGCAGGTACCAGTTTAATTCTGAGATGGTGTAACACATTTTGTTGTTTGTTTCTGCTCTGAGGTGACCCCAGCTCTTCCCGCACCCCAGGAAGCAGGATGTAGTCATTCTTCAATAATCTATAAAATACCAAAAATCACCCACTCAACATTCTGAAAATGATAGCAAATGTTTTTAAGTATTACAGCAGGAGGACATGGTAACGTGTATCCTGCTTTGTAACTAACAAAACATCCCCTCGAAGCCCGCTGCTTCCTTTCCCTCCCCGAAGGAATTTGCTATTGTTTGTAAATATAGTATACCCCGAACACTGGCTTTGTTTAACCACTTTTTCAAACTTAGTCTTTCTGATTATTCTTAGTAAGTCAGTTTTGATTTTTTGAACCAGCCCTATTGAGGTATCATTTACATGCAATCAAATGCACCTGTTCTAAGTGTGCAGCTGAATGAGTTATGACAAACTCATTGTGTACCCACCACAAATACTCAAGATAGAGAATATTTTCCATCACCCCCAGAAGTTTCCTCATACCCTTTTGCTGTCAACCCCCTCCCAACCCCCCTGCTCCAGGCAACTAACTAGTGATCTGCTTTCTGTCTCTACAGATTAGTTTTAAAGGCCTTTGATTTTAATGAGAATATACTATGGTCAATAAAGTGGCATTCTACTTGATTCTGCTGGAAATCCTGCAAGGGGGCAACATGAGACAATATAAACATTGAAAGTGAAAGTCGCTCAGTTGTGTCCGACTCTTTGAGACCCCAGGGACTATACAGTCCATGGAATTCTCCAGGCCAGAATACTGAAGTGGGTAGCCGTTCCCTTCTCCAGGGGATCTGCCCAACCCAGGGATCAAACCCAGGTCTCCCACGTTGCAGGCAGATTCTTTACCAGCTGAGCCACCAGGGAAGCCCATTGACGTTGAAGAAAATTACAGTTTGTATGTTCTTTGAGCCATACAAACATGTATCACTTTGTGGACTTCCTTTCTTTCTTTAGTGTGGCAAATTGTTTTCAGAGATGGCGCCAACAATTCCATCCTCCGTGTGAGGTCATGCCGCCCCTCCCAACACAGGGCAAGTTCTCTCTCCTCCCCTTAAACAGAGATCATCTGTGGCAAAAGAATGTGGAGGAAGGGATGCTCGGTCAGTTCCAAGCTCAAGGACTTATAAGACCTGATAGGGTCTGATTTGGCCTCTTGGGATTTGGCCACCATGGATAAGGTTAGGCGGAGAACTGAAGGACGAGAGTCTGCCTGGGGAGGGAAAGGCCCAGTCAGCTCCCTGATCTTCCAGCCCCAGCTGAGGGGCCAGACGTGTGAGTGAAACCATCCTGGACGTTCCAGCTCCAGACAAGCTCTCAACTAAATGCAGCCACATAAGTGACAGCTCACTGAATGTAGAGCAGAACTAACTGCCCAGCCAACCAACAGGATCGCAAAACATAGTAATCATTACTGGTTTAAGCCACTGAGTTTGGGGATAGTTTGTTGTCCTGAAGCCAATAGTTAATGCAGTCAGAAACCTTGATGGAGGGCAACACCATCATTGAAACACTGGAAACAACACTGGAGAAGTGAAAGAACCTCCCTACAAGGAGCCTCCAAAATGCCCTAAAGCAATCTGCTCCTCTGCGAGTTCCCACATGTGCATAGAACTCACTCCTATCAGAGGAACCAGAACCCAGGGTGCATTCCTGGACGAAGAGAGGCCTCGTCAGAGAACACAATTGAGGGTTGCTTCAAGGAAGAAAGGGGCCCCCAGACCCTCTTACTTCCCTTTCTCCCTGTGACTTTTCAAAGGGAAGGTCTCACACAGAAGAAAGGACTCATAGCTGAAAAATCTGAGTCTCTAAGGAGACCTAAGACCGTGTACGAGGTTAGGAGCTTCTGAGAGCTGAGTTTCCTCAGGAAGATCCAGATGAGAAACAATGCAAAAATTCCCACATCTGGGGCCTGGCATGGTCCGTAGCATGCAACAGTTACTCACAGAAGCATTTGTTAAATCAGCCAGTTTCTGTCTGAGTTATCTGAATAGTTCACAGGCCCATTAGGTTCAGGAAATCCAAGACCAGTGCTAAGGTATCCACCAGGCATGGACAAGCCACTTGGATAATTCCTGGGGCATCACATGCATTCTCCAGACCAGAAAGAGCCATGAGACATTTAATTTGGAGATGAACTATTGGCCTGTCGTAGACTTTACCTTCACCTACCATTGAACCATACAGTGGAGTGAGCTTGGGACATCAACATAAGCCTATCACTTGCCTTTCTTTGCTTAAGATCCCCTCATTTTCAAGCAAATCTCCAGGTCATGGAAAAACGATCTCCTCTAGCAGTTACTCATTTGAATTGGGGAGAACTTCTAATGGGATGTATGTAAATTGTTGCTCTAAATGTTTGAATAGGCAGGTGGTAAAAGCAAGGGGACCAGCATTTCCTGATAAATATAGGCGGTCAGCTGCCAGCAGAGGTTGTTTTGAACTGGATACAGTGAGCAGTGAGAACAAAACAACTTTGCCTCTATTTCACCTGAAGTATCCACTGGTCAGGAAGATCTCCTAGAGAAGGAAATGGCGACCCACTCCAGTATTCTTGCCTGGGAAATCCCATGGACAGAGGAGCCTGGCAGGCTACAGTCCATGGGGTCGCAAAGAGTCAGACATGACTGAGCATGCATGCACACATCCCCTGGTTGACAAGCCTCTGAGAAGGACAGGGGTAAAAGGAGTTTCCTGTGTTGGAACTCAAAGATGCTTCTCTTCCCCGTGTTAACCTTTCAGTGTTTAGAATGGCCCCAGCACATTTTTCTGGGTCTTCGTTTGCCTGTGCATGCATTTGAGATGGATTTCCACAGAGTCACCTCCCAGAAAACAGAGAAAGGGGAAAGAGGTAGAAATGTGGCCACCCCAGGAGTCTTTCTACAAGAAGGACCAGGAGCAAGTGGTAAAGACTAGGGAGGCCAGGGCACAGCCAGCAGTAAACCTGGAGCAGCACGAAGGGGCGTCGAATTCTCAAGTGTTTTCACTTTCTAAATTGGCTTGTGCCTCTTTGCACAAAAGGCCGCGTCCCTCTGCTTGGGCAAGATCTCTCTGTGTGTTCAAGCTTTCTGAAATGCTTTGTGTTGCACGATCCACAGGTGGAGTGACTGCTGTTATTAGCTCTGCCTGTAACTGGAAGATGGCCCCACCCACTGGCACTGACTGAGTAGGAAAAAGGCCCCGGGGTGTCCTGCACCGGGGACACCAGGTGACCATACAGAGTCCATGCCAGCCAGGAGATCCCAGTAGGTGCAGGGCTGATGGGAAATGCGCAAGCTTGGACGGTTTTCCTGTAGATGGAGTGTCCGGGTGAGTCACTCTTCCCTCTGCCTGGGGGAGTGAAGTCACAAGTTTTTGCTCTGTCTTGCCAGCCCTTCTCCTACCTCCCCTTGGCACCCTTGCCTTCTCTAGGACAGCAAACCAAACACAACGGGAGACACACACCAACGTTACCAGATTTCCCCTCATGTACTTAATATCTAAGAAAATGTGTCACATGTCACCTCCCCAAATGAGAGCCAATTAATCAGTAAAGCCCAAGGTAATATTAAGGATTTTTCAAAGAAAACAAGGGATGAAGTATCATGTAGGGTCAAGGGCAAGTGCAGAGCAATCTCTACTCTTAATGCCTTTATAGGCTGAAAAATGCGATTGATAGTCTTTTTATGATCTTGAGACAGAGATCCTTAGACATATTCAAAAATAATATTTTTGTATGCTATTCCATATCCTTTTTGGAATGAAACAAGGCAATAATAATATAGTTTTATGGCTTTTTTCAAGTACTTCTACACACTTTATTTTCTTTGGTTTTTTGGTCTTACAACGGCCTATGGAACTGATAGAATCACTTCCACATACTTTATTTTCTCTGGTTTTCGGTCTTACCATGGCCTATTGCACTGATGGAGCCTTGAAAGGGTCAGACAGCCTGGCTTTCAGGCTTTGTCTGAATCTGTAGCATAGTGTTGGGGTACCTACCTCCATCGATGTGGTGGCAGGGTGGGTATGTGTGGCTGGACGTGGATGTCCTGAAGGCTTTCCTGTCTTTTGCTGACCCTGTTGGCAGGTAACTTTTTGACACCATGTTGGGGACAGCATTTTAATCTCCGTGACATGTAGAAATACAGCCTCACTGGCTGGGGATGTTCCTCAGGCCATTATAAAGGTGAAGTTTACCTTTGGATTCTTTCAGTCACAAGTTACAGAAACCTGTTTAAATTGGCCCAAGTAAAAAGGGGACATTTGTAGCAGGATACACTGGTATCTCAAGGAACCCAAGGGCAAGAAGGGCAAGTAGTCTCACGAGGGCCTGGAACCAGAATAAACATATGTTCCAAACAGACATCTTTCTGAGTCTGCCAGCAGAGAATGTCGCGGAATCTTCCAACACTCAGGAGGTCTAATCCACTCCATGAAACAGCACAGTCCCAGTTCAAGAAGGGACACAGAGACATACTTGGCAGCCAGGAAAAATACCGTATTATATATAAAAAGTGAATGTGTGATAAAGAAAGCGTAACAAATGGTGCCAGTAGCATTTAGAAGTTCATTTTACTTGATACACCCAAGTAAGTTACAAACTAATTAAAGGGCACATGCTCAGTTGTGTCCGATTCTTTGTGACCCCGTGGACTGCAGCCCAACCTGCTCCTCTGCCTAGGGGATTTCCTAGGCAAGAATACTAGAGTGGGTTGCCATTTCCTTCTCCAGCGGATTTTCCCAACCCAGGGATGAAACCCACATCTCCTACGTTGGCAGGCAGGTTCTTTACCACTGAGATACCTGGGAATCCCAATTAAAGGGTAAACATTTTTAAAGTATTTTTTAAAAGTATAGCATAAAAACCAAAATAAAATATCATTTAATATTAATTGAGACTTTAATGGAAAGAAGAGAATAGCCTCTAAGCCCAGAAACCAGAGAGGAAAGTTCATAAAGAAATGTTGACTTCCTCTAAGTGCTTATTACAGTCAATCTTAATTTTTAAGCCTTTTGTCCACCTTACCTAATGTATCTTTCAACCTTATGAAAATGGCATCGTTATTCTCATTTTTTAACATGAGTGAATGAACTGTGGCAGAGAGATGTTAAGCAACTTGCTCAAGATCACACAGTAGGCAGCATAGCCCAGTTTTACCCTGGAATTTTCTATCCTGAAGGCCAATGCACTAATCCTCCATGTCCTAAAGTCTCCTTCATATACATTTAAATGAGTTTATAAGGGTCAATTTCATTCACTCAGTCATTCAACATGTGTTTATTGAGCTCCCACTAAAGGACAGGGCTTCCCGGGTGGCACAGTGGTAAAGAATCCTCCTGCCGATGCATGAGACACACCTGGGTCAGGAAGATCCCTTGGAGGAAGAAATGGCAACCTACTCCAGTATTCTTGCCTGAAAACTCCCATGGACAGAGGAGCCTGGTGGGTTACAGTCCATGAGGTTGCAAAGAGCAACTGAGCCTGCATGCACACTATAAGGAATAAACACTGCTCTAGGCACAGGGCCTTCAGTGATGAATCAAACAGGCAAGATGCCTGACCTCAGGAAGCTTATATTCTAGACTCTAGAATCTAGAGAAGATACACACTATTTAAAAAATTAATAAGTGAAGAAGATAATTTCCGATTGTGGCAAGTGCCATAAAGAAGGAAACCTAAGGCACTGTGATGAATAGTGACTGGGATAGCTTGATTGGTTGGGGAGGGCTGGAGAAGGGAGACTGGCTGGGGATGAGACCTGAGGCTTCAGGGAACAGGAGGAATCCAGAAAGACTCAGGATGTGGGCTAGGGTGGATTGTCATGCCATTTACTAAGATGGGGAAGAGCTGAGAAGGTACAGCAGGTTTAGGGAGGAAAATCGAGGGTCCCATTTCAATATATGTTAAATTTGAGTGGCCTATTAGACATCCAAGCTTGCCTTACAACTTCTAATGCGTGCATAGCAAATATCACAAAGAATTAGTATTGGCTACATTGACAAGAAAAACACACTTAATTTCCAGCAGATGTGTGGGCAAAGTTGGAAATTCAGTGTGTTTTTCTTGTCAACGTAGCCAATACTAATGCTTTGTGATATTTGTTATGCACGCATTAGAAGTTGTAAGGCATACTTGGATGTCTAGAACAATTTTGAAAAGGGAAAACATAGAAGATAAACATGGGGAAATATTGGATCTCACTAGTAATCCAAGAAATGAAACTTGAAACATTAATGAAGTAGTATATTTTTAAGTACTAAATTAGAAAAAAAAATTAAAAAAAACAATACCCAGTGGAGCCAGGGTGAAACTGGTACTCTTCTTCATATACTGATGGTGACATCATAAAGTGGCACAATATTTTGGAAAGTAAGTTGAAAATAGTTGTAAAAATTCTTATATCCTTTGATGCAGCTTTTTTCACTTTGGGGATTTACTCTTTAGGAAAAGATACAGTGTGCCCATGGTATTTACCACGGAATTATTAAGGGTGAAAATTCAAAAACAAGAGCAAAGGAGCAGGAAACTGGTCGGGGCTTCCCAGGTGGTGCTGATGGTAAAGAACCTGCCAACACAGGAGATGCAAGAGATGCGGGTTTGATCCCTGGGTTGGGAAGATCCCCTGGAGAGGGACATGGCAACCCACTCCAGTATTCTTACCTCGAGAACCCAATGGACAGAGGAGCCTGGTGGGCTACAGTCCATAGGGTCTCAAAGAGCCGGAAACAACTGAAGTGACTTAGCTTGCAGAGAACTGGTTACAAAAATGATGGTAAGTCTGCTCCACTAGAGCCCCGGGGCTGCCGGTTTACCTCAAGTAACCAGCAGGGAAAGTTCATCCCAGAAGTCAGGTTAATCCAATAGAAGCAGAAGAGGCTGGGAGGCCACAGCCGGCATCAGGTGTCCCGAAGGGCCCAGACCTGGCTGGAGGGGTGCGTCAGTCGTGGTCCCCACAGCCTGGGCAACTGGGAGGATGGAGCTGCTGTGGCTCCTGCGATTGCCTCTGAGATGCCCCAAGGCAAGATGCTGCAAGTCCAGGGCCCCAGACCCCAGGTGGTGGAACTTCTAACAATACCCGTGTGGCTGCAGTGACCTTTCCCTGAGATGGACATACAGTTGCTTGACCCCTGCTGCTTGGGGGAGGGTGTCCAGCCCGTTTCCCTGTCTCTGGGCTGTTTCTCTTCCTACCCTCTGCTTTGCGTGGGCTTTGTCCTGAAACACCTGGACTCACAACTGAAGTGGCTCAAGGTCATTGCCCTGCAGCCGCACAGCAAGCCCTTCAAATGCGCGGCCGGGTGTCACACCATCCAGCTGCCGCCTGGCTGGTTCCTAGGCATCCTAGGCAATTTCCCCCAGCGACCGAGGCGACTGCTAAAGCTGGCGTGGAATGTGTTCTCCGGTCTCAGGGGGAGCTCTCCTGGGAATCAAATGACCTCCTGGTGTTTCCATGCATGTGAGGAGGAGGGAGCCAGGCCCTGCCTCCTGGAAAGCCTTTGTTAGCACGGCCCCTCCGAGCAGCTCAGGCCAAGGGCATTCCAAAAGTGACCTTTTAAAAATGTGGCCCAGGGAAGGGAGGAGGCTCAGAGGAACAGCCTCGTCATAGGAATCTGGGACCATGTCATACTCCTTCCCAGATCCCCTGGAGAGACTCCTGTGTCCTTGTTAGACAGCGCCTGAACTGGACCCGGGTGCGTGTCAGGGGCAGCAGTATCCCTGCCAGGCCACCAGTCTCCCAGTGTAGTTGTCTGGAGCGGCCACAGCACACAGCGCTACGGCAAAGCCCCAGCTGAGGACACCACACGCTTGCTGCATCCCTGGCTAACCTACTCTGTCCCCAGCATTTTCTGGAATCAGCTGTGCCCACCTGAGGTTTCACCTCCTAAGAAAGCAATAAGCCTCCTGGATGCACAGCCCTGTGGTCACACCTCATCCTCACGCAGGGCCTGATGTAGACACCCAGGGTATGTGCCTACTCAGTTGTGTCTGACTCTTTGCGACCGCATGGACTGTAGCCTGCCAGGCTCCTCTGTCCATGGAGATTCTCCAGGCAAGAGTACTGGAGTGGGTTGCCATCTCCTCCTCCAGGGGATCTTTCCCACCCAGGGATCGAACCTGTGTCTCCTGTATTGGCAGGCGGATTCTTTACCACTGAGCCACCTAGGAATCCCAAGGACACCCAGGATCTCACCTCAAATACTTGGTAACAATTTCCCTAATGTGAACTTTGAATACTTGGGGTATTGCCCTTCTCAGTCCCCACCTTGCTCAAACAGCCAGCACGGGGCAGGCTGCAGAGAATTTTCCAGAGGTGCCTGTCACTGCTTGTCACCCACCTCCCTTCACCGCCACCCCTGCTGAATGGATCCAGCCACACTCATAATTTAGCTGTGGGCCCTGTCCCTGGCTATAGCAGTTTGGTCCAACTAGGGCATCTGAATGTCTGGCCAGTGAACTGTGTGGCTGCAGCTCCAGTCCAAGTTGGGGAGCGGGGGCGCCTGATCAGATTTCTATCTGGATTCATCTTGCATCAGGAAACTGAGGGCTCCAGGAGCTCCGGAAAGACAGGAGACTGATAAAGGAAGAGTGCCAAAAGGACAAAGTGCCTCCGTAAGCAGCCAAAGGAAGCACCTGGATCCCTACCAGCAGCAGTCAGCCAGCAGGGAGAGAGATCTTCCTTATGAGCCCTTTGGACTGACGGCTGTCCTAAATCCTTACCACAACGAGCTGTGTTCTGAGGCTCCCAACAAGGGGACTCTCCAAATAGAGACTCCCTCGTCTCCCAGACACATGCAACCGATCGGTCCAGGGCTCCTGGGGCACAGGTACCAGCAGGAGCATCCCCGGTGGGTGGGTCTGACCCACTTCCTCAGACACCAGAAGGAGGAAGCCGGTGCTTCCTGTTGTCTCACTCTTGTTCTCGCTCAGCGCTAACTGCCCACTGGGCTTTCAAGGCTGAAGGCCCCATGACCATCCTGACACCCTCGCTGAAGCCACAGCTGTGTCCTCAGCCTCGCTTTTTACAAGCCCGTGTGATCTGCATGGCTTGGGTGGTCTATTTTCACCCAGTTTGTCTGGATTCCATGCTGCACCAGAATCATTAGAGGAGAAAGGTTGCTTAGGAATAATGTAGACTCCCAGGTCTCACCTCAGACCAGTGAATCAGAATCTCTGGACCTGGAGTCCTGACTATTTTTAATGTTCCCAGAGGAGGCTGACGCACAACTCAGGGTGGGAACCCCTGAGCCACGCCAACTCCATCTACTCCAGATGTGGAAATAGGCCCCAGGAAAGGGTGTGCCTTGCCTTGGCCACTCAACTTTTACTGGTGGTGGTGGCTGGGTGCTTCCCTCTCTAAACAAGGTGAATTCCCAAACAAGATCCCTTTTGTGTAGTCACATGGGTCTGATTTCTTTGATGTTCATGGGGAGCACAGGTGGAGGAGAGAAAAATGGACAGGTTGACATTTATTTCACACTCAGGACCTGAAACCCAGACACACCTCATTCATCCACACCCCTATGGAAATATACATATATGTGTATTAATAAGAAGCTTCTTAGCCATGGAAAAGGAGGACAGAAAGGACGCCACCTAGACAGACTTCCTATTTCTGGTCAGTTGAGCTATTTCTTGTCACTGGATGTGATTTCCCTGCTCATCTCCCTAAGGCTCATAACAATGGAAAGTCAACACACACAAGCCTTGGGCATTGACAGCACCCCCTAAAAGGGAGTATTAGTTTCCCTTACTCCCCAAGCCTCAAAGGAACCAGAAAAAAAGACACCTTGGAGAAACCATGATAAAGCCCGAAGGGCAGAGCCAGACCTGTTTTGCTCATCACTGAGTGTGTCTTCAGTCTTGAGCACACTCTCAGACGTACTGTGGTGTTTACTAAAGACTTGTCAATGGAGGATTGGATAAAGAAGATGAAGTCCATACATTCAATAGAACATTACTCAGCCATTAAAAGGAATGAAATAATGCCATTTGCAGCAACAGGGATGGACCCAGAGATTCTCATACTGAGTGAGGTAAGTCAGAGAAGAAGACATTCCTTATATTGGAACCTAAAAAGAAATGATACAAATGAGCTTACAAAATAGAAAGAGACTCATAGACTTGGAGAACAAACTTATGGTTGCTGGGGGGAAGGATGAGTGGAAGGGATAATTAGGGAGTTTGGGATGGACATGTATACACTGCTATGTTTAAAATGGATAACCAACAAGGACCCACTGTATATAGCACGGGGAACTCTGCTCAATGTTATGTGGCAGCCTGGATGGGAGAGGGGTTTGGGGGAGAATGTGAAAGTCTCTCCGTCATGTCCAACTCTTTGGGACCCCATGGACAATACAGTCAATGGAATTCTCCAGGCCAGAATATTGGAGTGGGTAGCCTTTCCCTTCTCCAGGGGATCTTCCCAACCCAGGGATCGAACCCAGGTCTTCTGCATTGCAGGCAGATTCATTACCAGCTGAGCCATTAGGGAAGCCCAAGACTAGAGTAGTGTATTCCTTCTCCAGTGGATCTTCCCAACTCTGGAATCAAACTGAGGTCTCCTGCATTGCAGGCAGATTCTTTACCGATTTATCAGGGAAGCCCAGATACTGGGCTGAGTCCCTTCACTGTTCACCTGAAACTATCACAGCATTGTTAATCAGCTATACCACAATACAAAATAAAAAGTTAAAACCTGTCAATCAAACTTCGAGCTTTTTATTGCCTCCCCCCTCCCCACCACTTATCCCAGTTTTATTGATCTATAGCATCGGCCACCCCCTGGCCTCTGGAATGAAGGGGCCATCCTGTATGGCATGAGTAAAACCCACTTCTGACACTGCAGAGGAGCTTTTCCCTTTGCCCAGCCATGACAAACCTCTCCTCCTGCACACTGCTGCCTTCCCCACCCCACCCCCACGCCCGCCGAAAGGCCCCTCCCTCTCCAGTCAGGCTGCATTTGGATGCTGGTCTCACCCACAGTACCCAATGGGATGACCTCTTCAACAAATCTCTCATTTTTTGTCCCCTCTGTGTGGGCCTCAGAGCTTCCCTGGTGACTCAGGGATAAAGAATCCGCCTGCCAACGCAGGAGACACTAGTTTGATCCCTGGGTGGGGAAGATCCCCTAGAAGAGGAAATGGCAACCCACTCCCATATTCTTGCCTGGAAAATCACATGGACAGAGGATCCTGGCAGGCTACGGTCCACGGGGTCGCAAAAAGAGTCGGACATAGCAACTGAGCAACAGCAACTGTGGGCCTCAAGTCATTTGCTTGGCTCCTCCCAAACCATGTTGATGTTTGGCAGGAACGCAGTATTGTAAAGCAATTAAAATTAAATAAATTTATTGTGAAAAAAAAATAAAGGTTGGGATTTGGACCCCAAGCACCAACTTATACTAAATTTTGAGTCTTAGGGAGTACGATAAATGAGAAGCTTGCTCTCCTCATCTGACTTCTGGACTAATTTAGAGATAAAAAAGGGGGAACAAGGCATATGGATATCAAATTGTCATCTTTGCTATAGATAAAGCTGATATTGGAGAATGTGGCTTATCCTGTAAGCAAGTAGGATTTCCTCCCCTACAGTCAGTTGTGGACCTGGGCAGTCTCCTGACTGGGAGACTGGCAGATGTCAGCTTCTGTAAAACTGAAACATGGACCAGCAGACAGCAGTGCATGCTGTCTCCCCTGGGAGAAGTCAGAAATGCAGTGGTGAGAGACTGGAATAGTGTACTGACTGATACAAGGATGACTGATCCTTCTAAGCTTAGAAAGCGACACAAGGGAAAAGGAATTCATATGGCAACTTAAGAAAAGTGGTCTTTCCTCTTTCTTGCTCATCTTCTGTTTCCTGGATGTTTCCCTGGAAGGTCTGTAGATAGGCGAGGTTGGGCCGGGGCAGGATCAGACCTCCCTGCATTCTCTATAAGGTTTGTCTATATCCCTTCTGGGCTTTCCTGATGGCTCAGAGGTAAAGAATCCGCTGCCTTCAATGCAGGAGATACAGATTCGATCCCTGGGGTCAGGAAGGTCCTCTGGAGAAGAAATGGCAACCGACTCCAGTCTTCTTGCCTGGGAAATCCTATGGACACAGGAGCCTTGCGGGCTACAGTCCATGGCATTGCAAAAAGTTGGACAACCTTCCAGTGTTATGGCATTGAATGTTAGGTTTCAGCCTATGGATTTTAGAGGGACACAAACATTGAGGCCAGAGCAGCTCCTCATTAGTGTCTCTAAGCCAGTTCCCCTTTGAAATCCGCCTCCCACTTGCACACAGAGTGATGTTTCCAGAAACACAGATCTGACCATGTGACTCTGTTCCTAAAACCCTCAGTAGGTTCCTCCCCAGTTACAAAATGAAATTCTGATTAACATCACCCTGTTGGGTAAGAGCCCAGACCTTCCAGTGGAGGGGTCAGTGTGAAGGTAGGTGTCTGATTGTCAGGGTTGACATTTCCTCAATTTGGGTTGCCTGAAAATGTAGCTCAGAAATGTTGTGGTAAAGGTCATCTAAGTCCACATGAAGAATCAATTTTAGATTTCTTAGATCAGCATCAACCCAGAAACCCAAAGATCCAATACCTCCCTATCCGTGGCTATTTGTATCTGACATGATATAAACAGGTGTTCAGACATTGATGGATTGCCCCATCTCTCCTTACCTTTGGGTCTATAGCAGCAACCTCAGCCTAGAGTCTCTCATCTGGCCCTTCTCAGATGGAGGAGAAGGTCTAGATCTGATAACAAATGATTATCAACTTAGGCCCTCTTCTCTCTTGGTTCACAGACTGGAACCCATAGACTTTAGGATTAAAAAAAAAAAAAAAGAAATCTCAAAGTATTCTGTGCCAGCTTCCACCCCACATGCTCCCTCACCTCCATGTCACAGACGATGCTTGCACCAACAATGGCAGAACTTTAATCGTGTTTTCAGCCAACTGAGTGGGGAGCACGATGCAACGCAGGGAGAAGATGCCTGTCTCACAGCGTTGCATGTCCCATCCGATGTTTCTCAGGTCAGCTCTCTCCTGAGCCACCTCAGGGCTGATCAGTTGCTCCCCTCCCCCACCTCCCAGCCCCTTGCTGTGGGGCATCCAGAGGTCACCGCTGTCCTCTGTCCAGCTTTCTCTGAATGTGGAAATCAGCCTGAGAGGTACAAAGTAAACTGTTTTCTGATGACAGATGGTGCTGGGCTGGAAAATAAAAGAAAAAAAAGACTAATGATGTTAGTTATTCCAACTTTTTTTTTTCTTTTGGGAAAATGTAATACATAAAACAGAAGAAAGCAAGATTTTGCCATAAAATATGTCTTCCCGGAATACTCCAGCAGTGACTCCCTTGAGTGGTCAGGCCTGATCTGGCTGAAATAATTCCTTACGCAGTCAAGGATGAGAATGAGAACCCAGTCCAAGCCCCTGGAGGCCCCCATGGCTTCTGAGGGATGTCCTGGCATGGGATTGCACTTCCCAGACAGAGAACAGTGGCTGGCAGCAGCTCCTGCCAGCTGGAAGGGTGAAGCCCACAGTGCTCACCTTTGATGGTCGTGGGATGGTCACTCAGTGCTCATCCTGGCGCCCCTCCCCGTGGCCACCAAGGCCAAGGGCCTGTCTTTGGATCTCTGAGAAGATGAGCAGCTGGGTTCCCTCTTGAGGCCAGCGAGAACCTCGACCTGACAGATTCTAGAGTCCTGACACAGGTGAGAAGGGAAGGTGGCCAGACAGCTCCACTGCTGCCAGCAGAAGGATAGACTGGGTTCCAATACCCTGCACCAGCTCGACCCTTCCTCTCTAGGAGGAGGAAATCGGTGTCTACCTGGGTATGTTTTGAAAGGACAAATAGGATTAGATTTAAAAAATGACCAGCAGAGTGCCTGCAACATGGTAGATAGCAATTAACTGAGCAAGTGGGTTCACTGCCCTCTGCACAGCAGAAAGACCAAATCCTGAGGCAGTGATATTTTGCAGAAATTAAAAAGCCTTATTGCAGGGCAGCCAAGCAAGGAGACAGCAGGTACTGCTCATATCTGTCTCCCCATCAGCTGTTGAGGGGATATTTATAGTGGAGGAGGGAGTAAGCCAGGGAGAAAGCTTGGAAATGATTGGTGGAAGCAGTTTGTAAGTTTCAGGAGTTCTCTGTGCAGACTTGCCTGCTATTCCTGCTTCTTTTGAGCCCTACATCTCTGCAGCAAGCTGAAGCCTGAGGCCTTCGGGTGTTTCAGGCCCCCAGTTCTGGGAGGTGAAAGGGAACAGGCCCATGATGGGAGGCCAGGGCGTTTCAGAGTCCATCAGAGGAAGAAGTGGGACAAGAAAGGTAGGCTGGGGGCTGACTCTTTAAGGTGATTTCATGGGGCCCTGCTGCTTGCAGGACAGATTGGTTCTTAAGTCCAAGGGGGACTGAAGGCCTTCAAACCCAGACATTGTCTATCTTCAAAGGGAAAGCTTGGCTGCTTCAGGGTACGCCTTCCTTCTCAGCCAGAAGATATCAGTGACTCTTGTTTTGTCATTGTTTTTATAAACAAGGTTGTCCAAAAAGTTCACTTCTCCAAGGGATCTTCCTGATCCAGGGATCAAACCTGGGTTTCCTCCACTGCAGATTTTTTACCATCTGAGCCACCTGGGAACCCCCATCATATATGGGGTTGGCCAAAAAGTTTGTTCAGGTTTCCTGTAAGATGTTATAGAAAAACCTAAATGAACTTTTTTGGCCAACCCCATAATATTCAGAGTCTTACTGGGTTCAGACACCCAGCTGGATTCTATGCCTGGGCAGGTGTCCTGAGGATGGGAGCAATGCAGCTCTCTTTCCCTCCTCACCCCACTCCTCATTGTCCAGTCAGCCTTCCAGACGCTGCTAGAATTGCTGAAGATAGGGATCGGCAGAGGTGCAGGGATCATCCAGGAAACAGAAGGCTGGGCCTTTGGAAGTCTGCTGGGGGTTGAGCACTGTGCCCCCAGAACTCACGGTGGGAAAGGGTGACTGTTCTGTGCCTCACCTGACAAGGGCCAACTTTTCCTTAGCTTCCACTTTGTCTTGCCACCCCTCTGCTACATCACTCACTTTGTGCACTGGGGTCTGGAAGAAGAAGGTACTGGTTCCTTCAGCTGCACCCTGGAGATGGGGGTACCGGTACTCCACACCTCATCGCCCAGGCAGAGGGTAGGAATCCAAGGCCCTCCCATCTCACCCTTGGCTCTGGCTCCCTGTGGCTTTTTCTACCTTACTTCGTCCTTCCAGATAACCACTAATTCTCACTGTAACCAATAGCTTGGTTCAAGCCTCAGTGTCCCGCATGTCCTAAAGAAGTTCTATTCTTAGTGCCCTTTGGAGAAAACCAGAAATGAGTAAATACTGTAGTGATGAAATTAAAAGATGCTTGCTTCTTGGAAGAAAAGCTATGACAAACCTAGACAGCATATTAAAAAGCAAAGACATTACTTGACAACAAAGGTCCATCTGGTCAAAGCTATGTTTTCTCCAGTAGTCATATATGGATGTGAGAGTTGGACTATAAAGAAAGCTGAGTGCTAAAGAATTGATGCTTTTGAACTGTGGTGTTGGAGAAGACTCTTGAGAGTCCCTTGGACTGCAAGGAGATCCAACCAGTCCATCCTAAAGGAGATCAACCTTGAATATTCAGGGGGAGGACTGATGCTAAAGCTGAAGCTCCAATATTTGGCCACGCGATGCAAAGAGCTGACTCATTGGAAAGACCCTGATGCTAGGAAAAATTGAAGGCAAAGGAGAAGGCGGCAGCGGAGGATGAGATGTTTAGACAGCATCACTGACTCAATGGACATAAGTTTGAGCAAACTCTGGGAGATTGTGAAAGACAGGGAAGACTGACATGCTGCAGTCCGTGGGGTGTCAGAGTTGGACATGACTTAGTGACTGAACAACAACAAGAAATGGTTAGGAATGTGGGCTCCAATTTGGGGTTTCTGCAGTGTATCCATCCCCTGAGGCCACACGCCCCCAAGAGCAGGAAGCAACCTGTGACTACCCTCGCTAATGGGGAGAAGCCAAAGGACAAAGGCCCTTAACAGCAACAAACTTGCTTTTGAGAATCAAACCTACTCAGATTTCACAATGCCTCAGCTAACGGTACTGCTTTAGGATTACTTCTTTACCTCCTTACCTTTTTCGATTTTATCCATCATGGATAGAAATCTTTTTAAATGCTTCATTCACTTTCTTGTCTTCCCAGAAGCATAAGTTGAAATTTATTTGACCTACTTTTCATGACTCAGTTATCACTTTGAATATTGATAATGGTCTGTGATATTTGGAATCCTCTCATGAACTAGTTAGAAACAAAACAAAATAAAACACCAGTTGTCACAATTGGCTGCTAGTCTGCTGTGTTTTGTGAAGACTACTTTTGTCGATTCTGTCTTTATTATACATATATTTACATGGATAGAGTAAAAACTCATTTCTTTTCTTCTAGTTTTTAGTCTGCAGCAGATATAGAACAAGATAATGAAGTCTGGTAGACTGATTTGTAAATTAGCTGTCAACATGACTTGAGTGAGAGTCTAAGAGGCTCCCCTATGAGTGGAGCTCAGGACTTACAGGAGAAATTTTTCAGCATCTCACATATTCAATCACTCAACAGATAGCTTGTGAGCACCCAGCAGCCGCCTGGCCTGTTCTGGCCTCCGTGGCTAGCCCAGCAAACAGGAGAGCAGGCTCTCGGGCCTCCCACACCCAGCTTGCTCACTCGCAGTTGGCTGTGGTCTGAAAGGTGAAATTGCTGAGTAACTAAGTTCCAGGTAGAGAGAATGTGGCTGCGTGTGCCTTTTGTGTGTGGTTCAGAGACATACATTTTGTTCCAAAATGTGTTAGGACATGCAAGTAACTCTTAGACACTGCACTCCCAAATCCCTCTCAATCCAACGGAATCTCCTTCTGGCCCTGGTGCCAAAGACACAGCTAGGAGTAGAGGTGCTCCACCAAAAACAGAAAGTAGAATCCTGGCTTGAATTGCTATCTGTAGACAGAAGGGCAAATAATTACGAGACAAATTTCAGAAAGAAAATGTCATAATTTTCAGAGTGTCTTGTCTCCTTTCCTTCCTTCCTTCGCCTTTTCCTCCCTTCCTTTTATTCATTTATTGAGCACCTACTACATGCCAGGCCCTGAGTTAAGTACTGAGGATTTGAAATTAAAGAAGACTTAACCTCATCCCTAAGGACCACGACAGTGTAGTAAGAAGTGAGCTGATTGTCGTCACCTGAGATGATGAATACCAGGATGGAGATGCGCTTCTACACAAGGAGAGCTGGGGATGCATGGTGAGGGGCGGAGATTTAACCCAGAATGGAAAGAGCAGGGGGAGGAGATTGAGCACCAAGGAGGGCTTCCTGGAGGAGGAGGCAGTGAACTTGGTTTTGAAAGGTAAGTGAGAATGGGTCTACCTCATGCCTTTGACATCTAACCACTGAGTCAGATCCCATAGGTTGTAAATGCCATCTAGGCAAGGTGGGCAATAATAGAGTCATCTCAGGGTATGGGGGTGGGGGGGCTGGGGGGGTAATAAGGGTTGTTAGAATCCTTTGGACTCCCAGTGTTCATGTCCTTCCTCACTAGCATCATTCTGAGCCAAGCCTTTTCAGGACTGGTAACCTTTGCGAGGGGCTGTGGGGCCAGCAGACATTGGGTTTGTCTATTTCTGATCTCAATGCCCCAGCAACCTGGTGGAGACTGGTGTGGGTCATTAGGTGACACTTTTGTTCTGCACTTACTATGTGCCAAGCCCAGTCCTAGGCAGTGGGATCCACGTGTGAGCAAACAAACCCTCAGCCCTCAGAGGCTGACAGCTTATTCTGTGTAATTTAATGATCTCAAGCAAACAAAGTCCCCCAAACATGCCCTTACCCACTTGAACCCACTCAAGGTTTCTTTTACTTAAAAAAAAAAAAAGCAGCTATTGACTAACCCTAACCCTTTTCCTTCTTTTGCAAACATTTCTCTTCAAGAACTGAAATAAATGTTTTGGCTTCTTGTTTAAGTATGAAGTATTTTAATGAACTGTTTTCTTCCTGAGCTGCTTTTGTTAAGGAAAATGAGAAGAGCACCCCTTTCCTTTCTCCTAGTGACGAAGCAGAGAACATTTTCAACTCAACATGCCCGCCCCCTACCCGTTTCCTCTCCCCACCCCTTCCCAGACCAGTTTGGCATTTTTCCACTTTCCACCTTCAGGTTCAAAGTGAGTCGGTGTGCTGTGAGAACCGGGTCATGGCTGGAACTCACCTCTACCCTGAGTGTTTTGCTTTTTTCAGCAGTAATACCTGGGCTTGGTGGGAAGAAAGGAATCAAGCAGATCTGAGCTCAAATCCCGCCTCCCGCACTTACCATCCACACGAACTTGGGCGGGTCACTTCAACCTCTCCGATCCGGTATCCTCCTCTGTAAAGCTGAGCTGAACCAACAAGCCCAACTGTTGACTCTTCTAGGTTGGAAGGGACAGTGACAAATGCGGGAACAGGAGAGAGAGGGTCATCGCGAAAGTTTACGGGGAAAAGAGTCACGAGAAATGGGCTCAGCATCCTGACAATCGGACTGCCAGTGGAATCACTTGTCAAATTGCCCACTGCAGTCCTGGTTCCCCTGAGGCTCAGTTAATGCTCCTTCTTGTCTTGTCCACCTTCCCCGACAGGCCAAAGTCAGGGGTGATCCGGATGACTTTGGTCTATCCCATGTATTCTGGGATTGTCAGGACAGCCCTGATTTCCTTTCTAATGGGCTCTGCAGAAATCCTCATATAACATGAAAATTGTTGAGAAGTCCAACACTTCAGCAGATATCTAACGACTCTCAGACTCTCTCTCCTATAAGAAGCCAGCACAAGTGGGCCCTGTTCAAGCAAAGTCTTGTAATTTGTTTCCAAAATACTGCTCATATAGCTGTGAGGTCTCTACGGGGACAGACCAGGAGAATGAGGTTGGGTTCACGCAGCCTGTTTCAGTGAGCAGAGCTCTGAACACCCTGGCTTCCGTGTGGCCTCCTGAATTTTTCCGGCTCCACGGTCCAGTACTGTGTTCGGTTCCTTGGCAGAAACAGGCCCCCTGCCTCTGCCTTCTGATCACCTGCTGCGCATGTGGGTCACTTGGAGGCTGTTTTCTATGTATGGTTTTGATCAATTTTCATACGAATCCTGCAAAATAAGTCTTTGTTTCTACTTTTTTCAAATTGTAAGGGATATTTGTTTTTGTAGTTGTTCAGTCACTAAGTCGTGTTGGACTCTTGCGACCCTGTGGACTGTAGCCCACCAGGCTCCTCTGTCCATGGGATTTCCCAGGCAAGAATATTGGAACAGGTTGCCATTTCCTTCTCCAGGGGATCTTTCTGACCCAGGGACTGAACCAGCGTCTCCTGCATTGGCAGGCGGATTCTTTACCGGTGAGCCATCTAGAAAGCCTTTTAGGAATACAGACAAATGGTATTTGCCCCAGGGCAGGGAGAGCTATTGGAAAGACAGATTGAAAGTAAAGAAACTCTGGGTGTCAAGACATCAGAGCCTCAAGGAGACCAGAGAGATTGTTCTGGATCCCACAGCAGTAGGTGGGCCCTCTGAAGCAGGCCCACCTGAGAGTCCCACAGTGACTCAGCTCTCTGGGTCTCTGTCCTATCTGCAGCTGCTTCTCTTGCCCCTACCCTCTCCATCTCTCTTAGAGCACCTTCTTTCTGCCCCAAGGTTTCTGCTGACTCATGGGTTTCCTCACTGTCCTTCCTGGCTGACACTCAGCTCCCCCGAGTCCCCTCCGTGCGTCTCTCCGCAGCCACCCTCCTCTACAGCAGGTAGGGTCTTTCTGCAGGGCCCCTGGGGGCCTCTGTGGCTCCCACAGGCTGCCTTGGAGGTTCCCAGATCCAATCAGCTGTGGGATCACACACACAGAACAGGGTCACCCATTCTCGAGAAATTGGCAGCTGCTCAGCTTCACAGCCTGGTCGGGGATTAGCCCTTTCTTAGAAGAGGAAATGGACCCCGAGGAAGATTCAGTATTAGTGGGAGGCAGAGCAAGGACCAAACTCAGCTCTGGCATTTCCAAACCCATCACACCCCTCTGCTTCCTGTTTCTGGCCACCCACACAGGATTGGAGGGAAGAGGGGCTTCTGGCTGCTCCCTGCTTTCAGCTGCTCTCCTGATATGACCTGCGTGTCCCTCATCCAAAGACTCATGAACCTCAAACATTCACCTTACCTCTCAACAGCTGGCCAAGACTTGACAGTCCCCCTACCAGAGTCCCTAATGAGTCAGACAGGAGGGCCCTGGTCTCCCAGAGGCCCCCTGAACCCGCCAGTGGCCTGATGGCCAGGTGAGACCTGGGATGGTGGGCAGGGAGGCCCAGGCCTGTGGCACTGAGTCTGTGCTAAGGAATTGGAGGACCGCAAGGAGAGGTGGCTGCAGGTCAGAGAGGGAAGCCTGGACCTCTAGTGGGTGAGGACAGACGTGCAAGGGAGGCCTCTGCTTTCACTTCCATCTGGGGAACACCCCCCAAATCCGTGGCCAGCCAGGTTTTTGGGCCCCAAACTGGAACACATGGTCCAACATATCATGGTTTATATGGTGAGATGTAAGATTCAAAATTGGGACTTCCCTGGAAAATCCAATCCCTCCTGTGGTGTTCAGGTGGGTGTGCGGTTGGGTTCAACTTCATGCGCGAGCTCCACTCAACCACAGGCGGCTGGGGCCCAGGAAGGAGGCGCCTCTTGAGAAGAGAGAGGCACTCTCCTCAGAGCAGGCAGCTTCAACTGCTTCTCAGTTCCTGTGGTAAAGGCTCGAGAAGATCAAGGGAGAAGGAACCCGCCACCTCCTCCCATCTTCGTCCTGTGTCCCCTCAGCTCTAACTCATCCTCTCTTTCTAGCTCGCTCATGCCTGAAGTGCTCAGCCAGTCCTCCCACTTTGCAGAGGAAGAAATGGAGGTCTTCAGGACCCAAAGAACTTTCCAAGGTCATAGAGCAAATCTGAGGCCAAACACAAGTTGGCCTGAAGGTTTCTATCATTTAAGACTCACTGTGGCAGCTGATCTCTCCCTGAGAAGGCGTTGCACGTGTGCCCAGTGCTGAGTTGGACCATGGGCATTAAAATACAAAGAATTAAAACTCTTGCTTGAGAGGAATGCGGTCTCCATGTGGAGGTAAAGCCAGAAAACAGAGTAGGGACTGAAATTCAGCCTGAGCTCTGCTCTCCAAGTTGTGTGCCCTGGTAGGGGTTGGAAGAACCCCCTTTTTAAAACTTGCACCTAGGACCTCCCTGGAGGTCCAGTGGTTAAGACTCTGTGCTTCTAATGCAGAGGACGTGGGTTCGATTCCTGGTCAGGGAACTAAGATCTCACATCTTCACAACATGGACAAAAAATAAAAAGTAAAACTTGAATCAGAAGTACCATCTGGGCCAGTGAGGACCTTGGGAGGTGAGACTCCTCAAGACTGGGCAAGCTGGACAGACAGAGGTATTTAATGTTGAGACAGTTGGAGGTAATAGGGAGCCACGGTGTGTCATGGAGTCACTGAGTACCGAGATAGGCAGCAGTGAGGGGAGCTGCCAGATGGGCTGGAGAGAGGGAGAGCCCAGGAAGAGGGGTGTCAGAGCCCACAGCCATTGCGGTGATGATGAGGAAGCCCTGAGCTGGAGGCGATGATGACAAGGTTACCGTCCCTCCCCAGCCTGAGCCATCATCCACCTTCACAGGGCCACTTACAGCCCCTCTTCCACAGCACATAGCCCACTGTGGTAACTTGGCACCCACGCGTGCTCATTTGATGATGGTCTGTGGACCTCCCCTTCCCCTCCCCTTGGACTGATGCCCCATGGGGGCAAGGGTTGTATATTTTTCTTTTTTTTCGAGTACAGCTGATTTACAATGTTGTGTGAGTTTCAGGGACACAGCGAAGTGAATATATCATACATATACATATAGCCACTCTTTTTTAGATTCTTTTCCCATGTTGGCCATAACAGAGTATTGGGTAGAATTCCCTGTGCTATACAGCAGATCCTGATTAGTCATCTGTTTTATATATAGGAGTGTGTATACGTCAGTCCCTGTCTCCCAGTTTATCCCTCCCCTATTTTTCTGTCTTGTATCCCCAGCACTTCGTAGCCACTCCACTAATGACCATTGAATGAATGAAAGAATTTATAAATGAGGGGGAAAGTGCCCAGTGACCATAGGGATAGATTTGATAAAGGAGTTTTAATATTTGTTTCCAGTTTTCCAATTTTCACTTTCTTGGTGGGTGGAATGATATGCTTTTCTCTTTCCCTCTGATCCCAAAGGTAGAGTGATTGCAACACTTTTTAAAAAGCTTGGTATTCCTCTGGGATCTGGTTGGGTTTTTTTTTTTTTGTTTTTCTTTTTCTTTTTCAACTTCTGACCATGAAAATAAATCACAGTCATTACAGGAATTTTTGAAGTAGAAAAAAGCATAAAGAAGCTGGAAAAAAATTACTCATGACCCCATCATGAAGACGCTTCAATCTGTTGACCTATTTCCTTCAGGATGGTGACGTCTCTTAGGGGCAGATTGAGATTTCAAAGGCCTTGGCCTCCGGGCTTGTTCTCAGGCCTCTTTCCCAGCTGCCTCACTCGCAGTCATTTCTTCAGTTCACCCAGGAACCATTTCCCACCCTTCTCTTCTCTTCTCCTGGGGCTTTCCAAGGGCCTTGACCCTGATGCTGGGAAAGATTGAAGGCAGGAAAAGAAGGAGATGACAGAGGATGAGATGGTTGGCTGGTATCACCGACTAAATGGACATGAGCTTGAGCAAGCTCTGGGAGTTGGTGATGGACAGGAACGCCTGGTGTGCTGCAGTCCATGGGGTTGCAAAGAGTTGGACATGACTGAGCGACTGAACTGAACTGATGAGCTTGGGAGGGTTGCCCTCTACTTGAGGATGGAAGTGAAAAAGCACCTTTGGACTTGAGCTTTTCCCCTGCAGCTGGCAGCCAAGCTCTCCTCGTGTCTGGTGTTTGGTATTATGTTAATCTCTTGCACCATAATTCCTTTCTGACTTCCCTTCCAGACTAGCTGACATTTCAAACAGTTGACTCAGTCATCACCATGTCACAGAAATGAGTTGTGAGGTTTCTTGAAAGTTAGTTGCCTAAAATTTTTATAATTTCTGGGTTTTCAGGATGATGTTGGTTCCTTGCGAACCTCTGTTGGGGACAACGCTGGTACCTTGGAAGCTACAAAAGAAGTGCAGGCAGGGATGGAATGCGGTTTCATCTGTAGGCTCAACCTGTACAGTTGGTAATTACAGATGCAGGGGCTCTGAGGAGGACTCTGAGGAGGACTCTGAGGCTACATCCAGGTTCCCTGGGGAAAAGTAATGTGGTTGATTAGTTATGTCTGCCGTGGGAATGGACTGGGAATGTGGAATGGAGCTCTTTTGCCAACCAGATTGTAAGAGGGTTAGGCCTTCAAGGAGTTTAATGATTCTGTGGGGAAGGCAAGTCAAGTTCAAAGTCAAATAATATGTGCTAAAATGAGTGATATTATTGGAGTTCCCATGAGGGAGAAATTGAAGCAAGCCGGGAGGTCCTGAACAGAAGTCAGACAATGGTTGGACAGGAGGAGACGAGAAAACCCTCCAGACTAAGGGAAGAACTCAAAGAAAGTACCACTGTGACATGTTCAGGGGGATGTGAAGAGACCAGCCTCCTCAAAGTCAACATAAAACTTTAGAATATGTGTAGCCAGAATTTATTGGATAAGTTAAATCATGCCTTGTTGTTATTCAGTTGCTCAGTCGGATCTGAGTCTTTGCAACCCCATGGACTGCAGCACGCCAGGCTTCCCTGTCCTTCACCATCTCCCGGAGCTTGCTCAGACTCACGTCCATTTAGCTGGTGATCCCATCTAACCTAGTACAGAGTGAAAATGCATTTAAACTTTTAAAAGTGATGAATACCATTTTTAAACTTGTGAAATGTTTAAAAACACAGAATTGGGGGAAAGAATGATATAATAAAATCTCATTCTTAATTGTTTATATATTGTCATATTTGTCCCATTTCTTTTTATTTACTTTTTAAAGAAGTTATTTTATTGTATTTTTTGTCCATGTAGCATATGGGATCTTAGTTCCCTGACCAGGTATCAAACCCGTGCCCCCTGCATTGGAAGGGCAGAGTCTTAACCCCTGGACCACGAGGAAAGTCCCTCCTTTTCTTTTTAAAGAATACTGCACACAAAACTTTAATCCTTTTGACTGCCACACCATCCAGTTCATTAGGAGCAACCACAATCACCATTTGAAGTCTGTCTTTCCATACCACTTTAAGTATTTTTATAGACTAACCTACATACATATGGAGAGTTTAGACTCTTTTTCGTCCCTTTCGGAGAAGGCAATGGCACCCCACTCTAGTACTCTTGCCTGGAAAATCCCATGGGTGGAGGAGCCTGCTGGGCTGCAGTCCATGGGGTCGCAACGAGTCGGACTCGACTGAGCGACTTCACTTTTACTTTTCACTTTCATGCATTGGAGAAGGAAATGGCAACCCATTCCAGGGTTCTTGCCTGGAGAATCCCTGCCGTCTATGGGGTCGCACAGAGTCAGACTGAAGCAACTTAGCAGTAGCAGCAGTAGCAGTTCGTCCCTTTAGTTTTAAGAACTAATAATAATTTTCTACTTCAAATGAGTTCAAACACAACCTCTCCCTGCCAACCACTCGTCCTCAGCCATTTTCCTTAGACCCTCTTAGGACTTTCTGGGCACTCGCATCTCTTGCCTCATATTATTCAGTGGCCTCCAATTATTCATAGTGCCATGCAGGCACTACTTCTAACTAGTTCCAAACCATTTCCACCACTCCCAAGTAAAATCCCACACCCGTTGCTCATCTCCCTTCTCCTGGCCACCAGTCCCTGGCAACCACGAATCTGTGTCATGTGCCTATGGATTTATCTCTTCTGAATATTTTATGTAAAAGGATCAAATAATATGTGACCCTTTGTGTCTGGCTTCTTTCACTTAGCATAATGTTTCCAGATTCATTCACAGTGTAGCAAGTATTAGCTCTCCCTCCTTATGGAAAAAAAATATTGTGTCCTATGTATATAACAGTTTGCTTATTCGTTCATCTGTTGATGGACCTTTACTTTTGGCAAGGTTCCTGTAAGAGGAAATATTTGCATATCTGGGAAGTTACAGGCAGGGTCTCATAGGGAGGGGACAGAGGTTCACTTGGGGTCACCCCGTGAGCCCGTATTACCCTCAGTTTGGGAGTGCCTGGTGCACTCAAGTGCCCCTAGGGACTCAGAAAACCTCATATAATTCCACTCCACTTTTGCTTCCATAATTTCCACCTATGTGAGACAATCAGGACAGAAAAGCTTATTCCCATTTTAAAGACGAAAAACTTGAATTCCAGAGACTAGAAGTCAGATGACCTGACTGGGAAATGTTCATTGTCAGGGCACACCCAGCCCTTGTGATCAAATCTATCTCTTCTGTCCTTTAAACAGTTACCGTTGACAATAATCACAGTGAAAGACAAAGACCTAGGTAGGAGGGAGATGTGTGCGTCAGGAATAAATTTGGTGGAGAATAAATGGAAGTGAATAATTGCAAGTCTGTAAGCTCAACTGTTACAGACAAATAACAATCGGAACCACACTGCCACTGAGGCTGGAGAATGCCTTTTTCCATCCAACACCCCATCCTCGCTGGGCTCCATCGGCTGCCCACACAGCAAAGCATTTGAGCAGGAATTTCCACGTCATCTCCGTGGATCCTGCTTCCTGAAGGTCTTGGAAGATGGCATCCTGGACGAGGTGGGTGTGGGGTGGGCAGAGAATGTTCGAAATGGTGGCAGGCAGCATTCCGCCTTCTTACACATAGAGGTACTTAGGCAAAGTTTGTGGGCAGATGAACAAGCGGACAGATGAATATGGTTCAAGGCACTCTAGAAACTTTTGCAACTTTTTCTTCTAGGCAGATTGTTCTTTTTGCATCAGAAACTAGCAAAAATGCCTACCTAATGGCGGCCATCAACCATCCAGAGCCTGTAGCTCTCCCTTGCCTCTAGGAGAGGAAGAAGAGCAGAACTTTCTTCTGTGCATTAGTTAGGGTGGAGGCTAGACAGTAGAACAGAGACCCCAAGATGTCAATAGCTTAAAGAATAAATATCTGTAGAGAAAAGGGAATCCTCCTATACTGCTGGTGGGAATGTAAACCGGTGCAGCCACTGTGGAAAATGGTATGCTGCTGCTGCTGCTGCTGCTGCTGCTGCTGCGTCACTTCAGTCGTGTCCGACTCTGTGCGACCCCATAGACAGCAGCCCACCAGGCTCACCCATCCCTGTGATTCTCCAGGCAAGAACACTGGAGTGGGTTGCCATTTCCTTCTCCAATGTATGAAAGTGAAAAGTAAAAGTGAAGTCGCTCAGTCATGTCCGACTCTTAGCGACCCCATGGACTGCAGCCTACCAGGCTCCTCCGTCCATGGGATTTTCCAGGCAAGAATATTGGAGTGGGGTGCCATCGCCTTCTCCGGGAAAACGGTATGGGGTTTCTCAAAACACTAAAAGTAGAACCACCCTATGACCCAGCAATTCCACTCCTGTGAATGTATCTGAAAAACAGAAATACCAGTTTGAAAAGATACATGTACTCCAGTGTTCATAGCAGCATTACTTAAAATAGCTAGGATATGGAAGCAACCTAAGTGTACATCAACAGATGAATGGATGAAGAAGACGTGGTATGTATATACAATGGAATATTACTCGGCCAGAAAAAACACAAATTTTTGCCGTTTGTAGTAATATGAATGGATTTGGAGGCGTTATGCTGACTGAAATAAGTCAGACAGAGAAAGAGAAGCACTATGTGATATCATATATATGTGGAAGCGAAAAAATACAACAAACTAGTGATTATAACAAGAAAAAAAAGGAGAGTCACAGACATAGAGAACACGTTTGTAGTTACCAGTGAAGCGTGAGAGGTGGAATACGGGTGAGGGAGTAGGAGGTAAAACAAGAAATTTTCTAAAAAATTTTAAAAAATAAATACATTTAGATTTCTTTCCTGTATAGTTTCAGGTGGGCATTCTAGGCTGAAGGGCAGCTTTCTTCTGCCTGGTCATTCAAAGAAAAATGGTGCAAATGAACCTATTTACCAAACAGAAATAGAGTCACAGATGTAGAAAACAAACTTATGGCTACCAAGAGGGGAAAGCAAAGGGGAGGGCTAAATTGGGAAACTGAGATTGACACATACACACTGCTATATAAAAAACAGATAACAAGTAAGAGCCTACTGTATAACACAGGAACTCTACTCAGTGTTCTGTAATGACCTATATGGGAAAGAATCTAGAAAAAAGAGTGGACATATGTGTATGTATGTGGCTTCCCTGATGGCTCAGTGGATAAAGAATCCACCTGCAGTGCAGGAGCTGCAGGAGACATGGAGTCAATCCTTGGATGAGGAAGATACCCTGGAGTTGGTAATGCAACCTGCTCCAGTATTCTTGCCTGAAAAGAAATCCCATGGACAGAGGAGCCTGGTAGGCTACAGTCCAAAGTATGAAAAGGGCTGGACATGACTGAGCCACTGAGCGTGCACACATAGGTACATGTATAACTGATTCACTTTGCTTTTCAGCGGAAACTAGCACAACATCGTAGAGCAACTATACTCCAATAAAAATTAATTTAAAAAAAATACCCAGTCTCCTTCCTAGTCATTGCTGTGTCGTCACTGACACATTGCTGTAATCTGCATGTCAAAGCTCCGTTGCTAAAAGTTCCAACTGTCCAGCTGGTGGAAAGAATGAAAAAGCATGCAGGAGGTAAGCCTGTTGTCTTAATGCCTGGCAGGAGTCACACACATTACTTTTGCTCAAATTCTATCGACAAGAACTTCATCTCATGAGGATACTAACTGCAAGGGAAGCAGGAAATATATAGTTTAACTTTGTACCTTGGAAGAAAGCAGGAATAGATTTTGTATCTTCACCACCCCTATATGCTTGCAGTTTGTTTCTAGAAGGTAGCACAGAAGCCTCACTTAAACTCTCAGACAGAAGGACCTCTGTTCTTGGCTAGAATCTTTTTCCTGACCTTTCCACTCTGACTCGGAAGGGAGTCAACACTGAAGGATTCTGATGAGCACAACCTTGCCTTTGGGAAGAAGGACCTCGCAATCTGGAAAGGTGAAGGCAGAGGGGAAAATCACTGAGAGGAAGGACATCAAACACGACCTAGATACGATAAACACTTCATTCAAACAGGGTAGTTTCCTCTGACACCTGAAAAAAGTAAATTTGAGACCAGATGCTCAGCTTTACACCGTGGGCAACAAATGCTTGGAGTTTTCAGAAAAGTTTTTGACAACACAGGGACTCGTATGAACTTTCAACTTGACTTCATGGAGGATACCATGCCCCCCAACACATACACACACACATACACACACAGTCTGACAGTCACAACTCACATACATGCTCCCTAGCCTCGTGACCCCTCTCCAGACTGCCATGTTCCACTGGCCATCTACCTTGCGCATCCACCTTCTTTGATTTTGCAGGTGAAGAAACTAAGGCTCAGAGAAGTTCAATGACTGTTCTGGGACACGTGTAACCGGGCAGGACACTTTGGGGCCTTCCCAAGACAGGACTTCCCTCATATTTTCTTCTTTAGCTCCTCTCTGAAATACCTAGATAACAGGATTTGATGCACATTTCCTGAGTTGTTTTGCAGACAAGACACCCCCTGCCCTCAACAAATGGAAGAATTACTTGATGACTATGAGCACAGAGCCCCAGGCCTCCTGGAGTCCAAGGACTGACACTGTTAACCACTGTGACACCATCCTGCTGCCTCACCAACCGTCAGTCAGAGAACTGTGCCTACGCTGATCACATACCCTGTGACCCGCACCGCCCCCCACCTGCCCTTTAAAAATGCTTTGTGAAATCCTTCAGGGAACTCAAGGCTTTTCAGGGCATGAGCCACCTCTCCTCCTTGCAGTCCTTGCAATAATCCTTTCTCTGCTCCAAACTCTGACGTTTCAGTTACACGTGTCCCAGAACAGTCATTTAACTTGTATCAGTAAACAAAAAACGTCACAGCCCTCAGCAATTGCAGCCACCGCAGATGGTGAGCTGGTGAGCCCTGAGCAAGCTCAGGATGTGAAAACACAGGATACTGGCCCCAGATAGCTGAGGTGCATATCAAAGGAATGATTTCACTGAGCCCAGACTCTTGCATCTTCCCATACTTAGAAAAGCACTAAACTACTTAACTTGGGATAGCTGATTTTCTTTAATTAACAATAATCGTTTGATGTTCCGACTACCTGGCTGTGGTTGCAAAACTTCTATATAACCTGGCTCCTCCCCTCGCCTCCTCAGAGCAGTTCTTGCAGGGCTACCTGAGATGCTGTCTCTCCGGCTTGAAGTCCTAAAACCTCTGTCCGAATAAAGCGTAACTCTCAACTTTTAGGTTGCACGTATTTTTTCAGTCTCATGCACATCTCCTGCCTTTGCTTGTGTGAGGCTCCGGTCCCCTCATTCACAGCCCCCTTCTTGTTCCAGGACAATAGGAAGGCTGTAAATCCCTAGGAAAATTCGTCTTTCAAAGACCAAATAAGGGGCTGGACCTTCAAAACAGCAATAAACACCAAAAGGTTTTGTAAATATCAGCAGTGTAATCCAGGGCAGGGAAGGGCTCCAGGGCCACAAAGAAAGCCTGTAGGACTCCCAAAGGAAAAGAAAGGCTGAGCCCGGCTGTCCACCTCTGTTTATTGGAAACGTTGTTCCTCCAACCCAAACTGCATCTCCATAATAGGGAAGAGGAGAGTGGCCCTTTCAGGGAGTTTTGACTCTTAGGGCCGGAAAGGAGTGAAAAATTCTTTGGTCTGCAGAATGTCAGCCTCAGACTTTCAATTTCCCTCTCCTCTCCCCCACCACACCCCTCAGCCCTGGGGATTTTGGCCTTTAGCTCACACAAAAATTTATTTCACATCTTGACACTGTTGAGATAATCCATAGCACCTTCTTAGGGAGGAGATGAACGGGAAGCTGCAGGAAATGTAATCAGAATTTCCACTGGCTGGACAGCTGAGCTTCTGAGCAATAAGATGGAGAAATCTAAACTTCATCTTGGGATCGCAAGGAGTCCGAGGGGCTCTGCCGTCCAGGGCGGTCCTCAGAGACGCTGCAGTCCTTATTACAGCTGGGTGTGAGGAGGCTGTCCCGGCTATTGAGCTTGGGTAAGGAGCCTGCTCTGTGGTGTCTTTGCCAGAGGCAGGGAGGCAGGAGCTGGCTCTGTGCCCTGAGAAGCTTCAGATTATGCAGAAGGCCTTCACTGGGTCTCACTGCACTTGCCAGTCTTTTATTCCCCCTAAGCTTCCTGGTGTTGTTATAAGTACCTAGGAAGGAGACCTTGTTTTTAAGAAAATGAGAGATTCTTGACCCCACTGGTTCCGACGTAGGGGTAGAGACAGCTGGGTGTTTTTTTGCAGGCACTGTGGCATGGATGGATGCCACTGATGAAGACCAGAGTTTCTCAGGCCAGCTCGCCCCTGAGCTGTCAGCGCTTGTTTAAGGCCCCTCACAGGCACCTAGACACAGGCTGGGTCAGCCTCCTCCTCACCTAATTTGTTAATAGATTCCCTGCCTCCAGGAATCTGATGGATGGTGTGAGTGTGTGTGTGTGTGTGTGCGTGTGTGTGTGTGTGTGTGTGTGAGATAAAGTGTGCATGTATTAATGTGGATGTGAGTGTACAGCAGGAAAGTGGATGTAAGTGTACAGCAGGAGGCCTCCTGGGTTCACAGTGAACTTGACAAGTTCACCACAGGCCAGGTTCAGTCATTCAGGCTGAGGGATCTAATGTCACTCACAATGAGGGTGCCCATTTTTTCAAGGGCCAATTAACCCTAACCTGGCTCATGAGGACTGATGTATAGACCCAAGTGCCCTGATTCAAAGTGAGAAATACTGTCAAGGCAAGAACCAATCAGAGCATTTCCAGTTGATGAGTAAGTAATGTGGGAAGTGAAAATGTCACTTGGACTTTGCTTGGTAAACATGGCTGAGGACCAAGGGGAACTGATTACATCCATTAAATTAAACGGTGTATTTTCTGCTTACTCTTGTTCCCCACACCACCTAACAGTCACACCTAACAGCTTGCATTTCCATAGATGTGCCGTGTTCCCTATTGTGTATACATCCAGTATGCTTTCCCCTTCAAACAATGCTCAAAATGTTATCCAGGCGTCAGCCACACACACCCCATGGGCTTTGGGAAGACTAACTCCATCCGAAGCCCCCAATCCAGACTGAACATGGTTGGCCTCCCAAAACCCATTAAAAATTCCATACCCTAAATAAAGCATCAGTCAGGGCAGAAAAATGACTTCATCTGATCCATTCAGGGTGTATCTCAGTAACCTTGCAGGAAAGAGAGGGGCAGAGTGTTCTCACTTCTTCTGGCCTCTGTAGTAAGTGTATATGTTCCTAAAACATATCCCCAAGCAGCAAACTTGCTTCCAAAAGGAAGGCAAATTGATGATTAAGCTGGCACACAGAGAAAGGCAGAGCTGAGAAAATAGTGGAAAATGCTTCCAGAGTCCTGATCAAGCCATACGTGGGGCTCACGTCCTCCAAACAAAGAATTCTTAAATTTGTGGGGCAAGTGGATAGCACTACCCTTTGGGCATTTTGGAAACGTATAAGGTCCTTTCAGTTGTCTTAGTGCTTAAGGATTTTAGGTGTCACTGGCATTTAGTTTGTAGGTGCCAGTAATACTAGATATCTACAATGAGTAGACTATTCCACACAGCAGAGAACAGTCTAAGCAGATCTTGAAGTGTAAGTTTATGTGTGGTTTATTTAGGAGGTGATTTAAGCCGAGAGAATGTGATGATTAATTTTATGTGTCAAATTGGCTGGGCCATGAAGTGTCCAGATAGTTGGTTAAAAATTATTCTAAGTATGTCTGTGAGGATGTTTCTGGATGAGATTAACACTTAAATTAATTGACTGAGTAAAGAAGACTGCGTTCCCTAATGTGGGTGGGCCTCATCTAATCTGTTGATGGCTTGAAGGGAAGGCTGAGTTGCTTGAGTGCAGCTCTCTCCTTGCCTGTCTTTGAGCTGGAAACTTGGTCTTCCATTCCTTTTGGAGTTGAAGTCTAGCTGGAAAACACCTCCTGGCTCTAAGGCTTCAGACTTGGATGAAACTATATCATTGACTTTCCTGGGTCTCCAGCTTCCTGACTGCAGACCTTGGGACTTCTCAGCTGCCATATATTCCTTTTAACAATAATATCTCTTTCTCTCATCTCTCTTTCTTTATCTCTGTCTCTCTCTATATGCCTATTTAATATATGTTCTATTATATAATATAAATAATATACATTCTAGTATATATTATATATATATTTTATATATATATTATGTATATATATTATATATATACATATATAGTCTTCCATTGATTCTGTTTCTCTACAGCAGTGGTCCCTGACCTTTCTGGCACCAGGGACAGGTTTTGTGGAAGACAAACTTTTCCACAGACGGGGGTTTGGGGGGTGGTTTTGGGATAAGCACATTACATTTATTGTGTATTTTATTCCTATTATTATTACATCAGCTCAACCTCAGATCATCAGGCGTTAGATCCCAGGTGTTGGGGACCCCTGCTTTGGAAAGCTCTGACTAATACAGAGAGTGAAGCAAGGAAAGAGGAAAAACCAATAGTGACCAGGGCTCAGTCCCAGGTGAAGAATGAGAGCTATCTCCTATGCTTCCTTGTTGGCCAGAAGTATCCCAGAGGCTACGGTCACCTCCACTTCCTAGCCCTGCAGGTGCTGGTAAGTGCACCTCACAGATACCCGGGGTGGGAGAAGCCTGGGACAGGAAGCCAACGTGCTTGGGGTCCACTTGGGGAGAGCCTCTCTCTCCTGGGGGTGGAAGTCTGCATGAGACCGCACACTGCAGCAAGAGCTGGAGTCTTTGTCTGGCAGGCAGAATGCTCACCCCCAGATATGTTCACGTCCTAATCCCCAGAGCCTGTGAATGTTACCTGGCAGCAAAAGGGAGTTTGCAGATGTGATTAAGAATCTCAAGATGGAAAGATTACCCTGGATTATCCAGTTGGGAGTGTAATCACATCACTGATTATAATATGGACACAGGAGAAGGCAGGGGCAAGGCTACGTGATGAGGAAACAGAGGTTGGAGTGATGTGCTCTGAAGGTGGAGGAAGGGGCTGAAGCAGGTGGCCAGGAGAAACTGAAAAAGGTAAACGTGGATTTTCCTTTCAGAGCTTAGAAGGAACCAGCCTTGGTAACATCTTGGCTTTATCACAGAAATTGGCTTGATGCTTCTGGCTTCTAGACTTGTAAGGAAATAAATTTGTGTTGTTTTAAAACACTAAGTTTATAGCTTGTTACAGCAGCCATCTAAAACTAATACACAAAGTTGTGTCAGAGGGGATACGAGGCAGCCGAAACATCTGACTATAATTAATTGGGCCTAGAACCTAAGTCTGTTTTATGTACAAACCCAGAGTGATTTTTTTGCACAACTTTATCTTTTTATGATTTTTAATTATTTATTTATTTGGTTGCATCAGGCAGCATGTGGGATCTAGTTCCCTGACCAGGGACTGAACCCCTGCCCCCTGCATTGGGAACATAGAGTCTTAACCACTGAACCACCAGGGAAGTAGCCCTTTTCACAGTTTTAAAATATGTCAGATTTTCCAGGGCAGAGTGGGGGTTTACTAGTCAGAACTTCACCGAGAGTTGTTCCTTTTAAAAAAAACCAGATGTATGCATGTAGGTTATATTATGCATTAATTCCCTTCCAGGAGATATGGCAATGGTACCCCACTCCAGTACTCTTGCCTGGAAAATCCCATGGATGGAGGAGCCTGGTAGGCTGCAGTCCATGCTAAGGGTCAGACACGACTGAGCGACTTCCCTTTCACTTTTCACTTTCATGCATTGGAGAAGGAAATGGCAACCCACTCCAGTGTTCTTGCCTGGAGAATCCCAGGGATGGGGGAGCCTGGTGGGCTGCCATCTATGGGGTCGCAGAGTCGGACACGACTGAAGTGACTTAGCAGCAGGAGATATCAACTATTTGTTGGGGGAAAAAAGGGGGCTTTGCAGGACTTCTCTGGTGGTCCAGTGGCTAAGACGCCAAGCTCCCAACTCTGGGGCTCTGGATGAGATCCCTGGTCTAGATCCCACATGTCACACCTAAAAGATTCTGCAAGCCACCACAAAGATGAAAGGTCCCTTGTGCCACAACTAAGACCCTGGTACAGCCAAATAAATAAATATTAAAAAGAAAGAAAGAAAAGAGGACTTCAGATTACATAATGACAAGCTGATAATGACAACTCTCAAATTCTGCTGTTGTTGTTATGTACCTCCAATATCTAAGAAATCTGTGTCCTATGGTACCCACTCCCTCACCTGCAGGAAGCATATTACTTCAATACAGCATTCTTTTCTGCTGAGAGTGATTCTGGCTAAAAATTCTGCCCCACCGAGTGCACTAAGCAGTGCTTTGGCTGAAGTCAGTGGCTGTCCTTTCATCCAGACCCGGAATGCACCTTGACCTGAAATGCCTTTTCCCTTCCTGAAGGCCACTGCTGGCCTTAGACACCCCCTCTTCAAGAGGACCCCACTCCCCCAGGCAGGACAGGAGTCTGCCCCTGGCTTTCCCACCGTTGCTGTCCTCTCCTTGGTCATCACACCTATCCCCCAGCTTGCAAAAGTTGAAAGTTGAAAATTTAGTCACTCAGTCATGTCCAACTCTGTGACCCCATGGACTGTAGTCTACCAGGCTTCTCTGTCCATGGGATTTTCTAGGCAAGAGTACTGGGGTGGGTTGCCATTTCCTTCTCCACCAGCTTGCAAAGTGCCGGATTATTTCTCTCTCCCCGTCTAAATGCAAGCTCCTTGAGAACAGGAGCTATGACACATCCCTTGTGCTTAACAGAGTGCCTGGTAGGCAGCAGGTGCTCAATAAATCTCTTGCAAAATCAGATATACGAGTCAACACCACCCGCGCTTGCCTTCCGATTTTCTATTTCATACTCTTCTGAAACTTACCAATTTCCTTCTGACTGACGATTTTTATTTTAGAGGTGCTAATAGATTCAGTCAGTTTGCAGTAAAGCTGAGGGCCTGTGAGGAATGCATGTCATTTTGGTCACCCTCCTGCCAAACAGCCCTCGGTTGGGAGAATTCCGGCCCTGGTGGGAGGGGAAGGCAGGCATGAGGCCGAGATGGGATCAGGTAAGTGCTCTTATGCAGCATTTAGACTCTTGATGGAGATGGAAGGACACTAAGACAGAGTCAGTCAGAGCCATCAGCACAGCTGTGGTGGACCCTACAGCCCAGAGCAGGGGTGGGGGGCTCAGAGCAGGGATGGGGGGGTTCCCAGAGCAGTGTAGGGGGGCGATTCCAGAGCTGCAGCATCTGATGGGATGCTGGTGAGTGTCTGGGGTTTAGAGGAATCATAACAAATGTACATGGTGATGAGGGGGCTTCCCTGGTGGCTCAGTGGCAAAGAATCCTCCTGCAGTGCAAGAGATACAGGAGATGTGGGTTCAATCCCTGGGTCAGGAAAATCCCCTGGAGAAGGAAATGGCAACCCACTCCAGTATTCTTGTCTGGGAAATCCCATGGTCAGAGGAGCCTGGTGGGCTACAGTCCATGGGGTTGCAAGGGTCAAACAGGACTGAACAACTGAGCAAGTGCACGGCGGTGATGAGGGCAGTGGTGGTCTAACCTCCTGGGAGGTCCTGACTAAGCCCTGTCTTGTTTGGACCTGTCTGAGCCTGGTTCTCCAGCTCCCTGTCAATTATGTGAGTTCCCAGAGACCCCCCATTCTCATCCTTGTCCCAGATTCCTTCTCCTTTCCGCACAGCTTCTTTCTTCCTATGTCTCCCGCCAAATCTTCAACCTCACCCTCCAGCCTGCCCCACCCCTGAGTGGAAACCATCTGGTTCCCTGGGTGCTTCCCCATCCTACCCCTAACACACCTCAGATCTTGGCCCCTTGTCCCTCCAAGCTCTGTGGCTGCACACGGATGCCACCCTCACTCTCGAAGAGAGGACTGAGGCCAGAGGTCTGGCCCCAGGTGAACAAGGACGTGGTTCTCTGGTTGGAATTTCCCTGTTGGAATTCCCACATGTGAGAGGTGGAGCCAAGGGCTACAAAAGCTCCTTGATGGAAACTCATGTTCACTTTTTCACATGTTCGTATGGTTCCTTCTCATTGTCTGACACCATATTCAAGACAAACTATTTCCTTAGTTCAGAAGGTGCCCAACCAGCCCTCCTCGTCAATGAAACTGCGTCACAAGGAGGAGGAACTTTGGTTTCTTCTTGCTCCACCCAGGGGCCTACCTGGGTCATAAATGAGCAACATTAATCTCTAACGATGCCTCATTTTGTTACCCTGGGAAAGGCTCCAAGTTCAATGAAATTTTTTTGATGGAAGGGTGTGGAGGGATTAGTCAAGTCCTCCTGTCACAATAAGAAGAATGAAGACTGTGAAAGTGTCCTGATCAAGTATTCTGCTCAGCACAGCCCTCAACACGTGGCAGAGAGCATGTCACTCAGTGTGACAGCAATTCCGTGCTTGTGGTGGGCACAAGCACTCACTCTCTGTCAGTGAGGAAATGCAAGCGCAGAGGGACTGTGGCAGACACGGAGGACCCCTTCCAGCGTCCTTGGGTAAGCTCTTGCCTAACTCTCAGAAATGAATCATCTGAGAGACACATAGGCTGACAAAGCAAAAGACCTTATTGGGAAGGGGCGCCCGGGCAGAGAGCAGCAGGCTAAGGGAACCCAGGAGCACTGGTCTGCCATGTGCCTCGCAGTCTCAGGTCATATGGTGATGGGGTTACTTTCTGGGTTGTCTCTGGCCTATCATCTTGCTTGGCACATATTTGGTCTGACTCAGGTCCCTCCTGGTGGCAAGCGCATCTCTTAGCCAAGATGGACTCCAGTCCAAAGGATTCTGGGAGGTTGGTAGGGTGTCCTTTTGGCCCCTCTCAGATTCTCCTGGTTAGCTTTTGTTGGCAGCACCGCGTTCTTTATTGGGACCTCCTATTGTGAGACACCTCAGGCAAATAGTTCTCAGGCCTGACCGAGGCAGGAATTTTAATCAACTCTTCTCTAACAGGGCTTTCCTAAGGTCACACAGCTGGCAACAGTCAGTCTTAGATGCTAAGCCCTGAAGGACAGAAGGGAAAAGTAGAATGAAGAAAGAATGAGGGAGATGTTACAGAGTGGCAGAACAACACTTTCTGGAAATTGTGATCTTCTAGAATAATCTTGGGCAAATAACTAACACAAAGGGTTGTGTACCAACCTTTTGGTACTAAAGGCAAATTTTATTAAAAAAAAATATGCTGGAGGGTCTTCCCTGGTAGCCCAGGGGTTAAGAATCCGCCTTGCAATGCAAGGGATGCAGGTCCGATCCCCGGTCAGGGAACTAATATCCTGCAGGCTGTGGAACAACGAAGCCTATGAGCCACAACAAAAGACTCCGAATGACGCAACAAAGATCTCATGTGCTGCAGCTAAGACCTGGCACAGCCAAATACATAAATAAATAAATCTTTTAAAAAAAATGCTAGAGTTTTAAATACATTGACTGAGTGACTGAAGAGAACTCTGTTTTCCCTTCCCCAAAAGAATAAAGAAAATTCCTCTTATGAAAGCAAACAAGGATGACAATTTAACATAAATACATTATTCTGGAGCAATTCACATACAACATTCCACTATCCTGTTTCTGCTTTATTGACTATGTCAAAGCCTTTGACTGTGTGGATCACAACAAACTGTGGAAAATTCTTCAAGAGGTGGGAATACCAGACCACCTCACCTGCTTCCTGAGATGTCTGTATGTTAGCCAAGAAGCAACAGTTAGAACTGGACATGATCAACAGCCTGGTTCCAAATCGGGAAAGGAGTATGTGAAGGCTGTATATTGTCACCCTGCTTATTTAACTTACGTGAAGAATACATCATGAGCAATGCTGGGCTGGATGAAGCACAAGCTGGAATCAAGATTGCTGGGAGAAATATCAATAACCTCAGATATGCAGATGACACCACCCTTATGGCAGAAAGCGAAGGAGAACTAAAGAGCCTCTTGATGAAAGTGAAAGAGGAGAGTGAAAAAGTTGGCTTAAAACTCAACATTCAGAAACTAAGATCATGGCATTTGATCCCATCACTTCATGGCAAACAGATGGGGAAACAATGAAAACAGTGAGAGACTTTATTATTTTGGGCTCCAAAATCACTGCAGATGGTGACTGCAGCCATGAAATTAAAAGATGATTGCTCCTTGGAAGAAAAAATATCACCAACCTAGACAGCATATTAAAGAGCAGAGAGATTACTTTTCTGACAAAGGTCCGTCTAGTCAAAGCTATGGTTTTTCCAGTAGTCATGTATGGATATGAGAGTTGGACTATAAAGAAAACTGAGTACCAAAGAATTGATGCTTTTGAACTGTGATATTAAAGAAGACTCTTGAGAGTCCCTTGGACTGCAAGGACATCCAACCAGTTTATCCTGAAGGAAATCAGTCCTGACTATTCACTGAAGGGACTGATGCTGAAGCTGAAACTACAATACTTTGGCCACCTGATAGAAGAACTGACTCATTTGAAAAGACCCTGATGCTGGGAATGACTGAAGGTGGAAGGAGAAGGGGACGACAGAGGATGAGATGGTTGTATGCCATCACTGACTCTTTGGACATGAGTTTGAGTAAGCTGCAGGAGCTGGTGATGGACAGGGAAGCCTGGCGTGCTGCAGTCCATGAGGTCACAGAGTCGGACACAACTTAGAGACTGAACTGAACTGATCCTACTAGAACTTTGGTGCTTATAGAGTTGGACTGTGATTTTAAAAAAGAAAAAAGAAGAAGTGGCTGAAGAGCTACATCCTTGCTGTGTTTGGTTTGGATGTCTCCAAGGCAAAACTCAGGTTGCCTCTGTAATCCTTCCACAAGTGCTTTGTCCTGCCCCGGGTCTGGGCTTTCAACACTCTGCATATCACACAGGAGCACCAGAAGTAAACGTGTCAAATCACATACACATGGCTTTGTCACTGGGATCTGGTGCTCAATGTGAGTACAGCGAGGTTAGTAACCCTAAACTCCCACTCTATGAACTAACACCATCAGGCCTTAGAAAAATGCTTTTCTACATCTCTTGCCCAATATTTTCAAAACAGAAAGTGACTACTTCTGAATGCAATGAGGTCTGTGGGTTGTATCACTGCCAATATTGGAGATAGACACTGTCTTTGGAGTGTGGAATGGTTGGAGCAGTGGAAGAATTTAGATAAAAGGCAAATTAATCTACGAGTTTAAGTCCTCAGCACTAACGCAATGGATTCTTGTGCAATGAATCACCATTTCTCAGTGGGGTCAAACCCATATTGTCTTACCTATCATTGGATTCTCACTTGTGGTCCTGGAGGCCTTTGATAGTGCCGTGCCTGTCACAGTAGATGGGCCATCCTTGGAATGCCTTGCAATATTAAACATCACTCTTAGCTTTAGATATATACAGTCAATTCTTGTTTGAAGTAATGTTCTATAAAATTATCACAAACACTGATTTAATGAATACTGAACCACTGTTCCTACGAGAAATATAGGATCAGGCTCCTATGAATCTCTGGTCACAACGTTTTTGTCGATTGGTTTACACATAATCTTGCTTTATGTGTGTTTCTGTTTAAAGACACCTTACTTAAAAATACTGCTGATTCATTCACATTGAACTCATAATCACCAGTACTGTAACTCATGCCCGAATGAAACTTACATAACATACATCTCTCCTTCATAGGCCCAGCACAGTTTCTCGGATTTAGGACACCAGACAGCACCACAGCAATATGCAGGGGGCCATTCTGAAAATCAAAGTCACCCTAGAGACCTCTAAAAATTCAAAAGGTGTGGCTCCAAATAGACTGCAAAAACGGACACTTATTTACAGTATGAAACAAGAAGACAGGGTGCAGCTTGTTCCACCTCGGCTGGAAACGTGTCACATGGCTCAAATTTCTCAACATAGTACTCAAATGATCTTAGAAGTCTTGGAAAGATTGATTTGAGGGTTATAAGTAAATTTTAGCAAGTAGGTGAATTCTTTAATACAGAATCCATGCATAAAGAGAGACAACTCTTATGTGATCTAGCTGTCCTCCACTAGCTGTCTGTGTTCACAAACATCAACCTAGGTCCATGGAAAAGTCCACTGTTCGTAAGTATATGTAAAGACAATGTCTTTGGCTGTGAAATAGGCCTTTAACAGAATATTTTAAGTAGCGTGAACATCACTGGAATAACTGGAATCATACAACCTATATGAATTAAGATACTAATTTTTTGTATTATATTAGCTGGTTAGGCATAGAATGCCAAAATACAGGCACTGTTATTTTTATAAAAGGATATAAAAAGATTTAGTAAAACTGTCAATAAAGTAAATTTAAAATTTCATCTTTATTTAAATAATTTTGATCAAAATATTCATATTCATTCAGTATAATTTACAATTTGACTTTTACTTATAATAGATAAGCTAAAATATTTTTAAAGAAAACCTCTAAGAGAGCATGATTTTAATTTATTGCATTTTCTTTATATTTTTGTGAAAACATTTTGAAACATACTTTGAATATGATTGCTTTTATTAGTTAATTCTTTAGATGATTACTGTTAAAGGGAAGCAAATTATCCAAATATCTTTCTAACAATAACATAATTAACAGTGTTTCTAAAACAAAGATAAGACAAAATAATGTAGGAGTAAATAATATGATAATATGTGAATTATGTGTGTCTTTTATTTTATTACTCATCAAGATACTACCAGTCTGTCAACTGGAGACCACACATATCCTATCAATAAATTTACAATTATATATAATAATCAGTTCAGTCACTAAGTCATGTCCGACTCTTTGCAGCCTCTTGGACTGCAGCATGCCAGACTTCCCTGTCTTTTACCATTTCTGGAAGTTTGCTCAAACTCATGTCCATCCAGTCAGTGATGCCATACAACCATCTTATACTTTGTCGTCCCCTTCTCCTTCCACCTTCAGTCTTTCCCAGCATCAGGGTCTTTTCAAATGAGTCAGTTTTTCACATCAGGTGGCCAGAGTATTGGAGTTTCAGCTTCAGCATCAGTCCTTCCAATGAACACCCAGGACTGATTTCCTTTAGGATTGACTGGTTGGATCTCCTTGCAGTCCAAGGGACTCTCAAGAGTCTTCTCCAACACCACAGTTCAAAAGCACCAATTCTTCGGCGCTCAGCTTTCTTTATAGTCCAACTCTCACATCCATATATGACTACTGGAAAAACCATAGCTTTGACTAGATGGACTTTTGTTGGTAAAGTAATGTCACTGCTTTTTAATATCCTGTCTAGGTTGGTCATAGCTTTTCTTCAAAGGAGCAAGCGTCTTTTGATTTCATGGCTACAGTCACCATCTGCAGTGATTTTGGAGCCCAAAATAACAAAGTCTCTCACTGTTTCCATTATTTCCCCATTTATTTGTCATGAAATGATGGGCCTGGATGCCATGATCTTCATTTTCTGAAAGCTGAGTTTTTTTTTTTTTAAGTTTTTTATTTTTAAAATTTTAAAATCTTTAATTCTTACATGCTTTCCCAAACATGAACCCCCCTCCCACCTCCCTCCCCATAACATCTCTCTGGGTCATCTGAATGTTGAGTTTTAAGCCAACTTTTTCACTCTCCTCTTTCACTTTCATCAAGAGGGTCTTTAGTTCTTCTTCAATTTTTGCCATAAGGGTGGTGCCATCTACATATCTGAAGTTATTGATATTTCTCCCAGCAATCTTGATTCCAGCTTGTGCTTCATCCAGCCCGGCATTTCACATGATGTACTCTGCATATAAGTTAAACAAGTAGGGTGACAATATACAGCCTTGACATACTCCTTACATGATTTGGAACCAGGCTGTTGTTCCATGTCCAGTTCTAACTGTTGCTTCTTGACTTACATACAGATTTCTCAGGAGGCAGGTGAGGTGGTCTGGTATTCCCATCTCTCAAAGAATTTTCCACAGTTTGTTGTGATCCACACAGTCAAAGGCTTTGGCATAGTCAATAAAGCAGAAGTAGATGTTTTTCTAGAACTCTTGTGCTTTTTCAATATCAGTTCAGTTCAGTCTCTCAGTCACGTCCGACTCTTTGCAACCCCATGAATCCCAGCATGCCAGGCCTCCCTGTCCATCACCAACTCCCGGAGTTCACTCAGACTCACATCCATCCAGTCAGTGATGCCATCCAGCCATCTCATCCTCTGTTGTCCCCTTCTCCTCCTGCCCCCAATCCCTCCCAGCATCAGAGTCTTTTCCAATGAGTCAACTCTTCACATGAGGTGGCCAAAGTACTGGAGTTTCAGCTTTACCATCATTCCTTCCAAAGAAATCCCAGGGCTGATCTCCTTCAGAATGGACTGGTTGGATCTCCTTGCAGTCCAAGGGACCCTCAAGAGTCTTCTCCAACACCACAGTTCAAAAGCATCAGTTCTTCAGTGCTCAGCTTTCTTCACAGTCCAATTCTCACATCCATACATGACCACAGGAAAAACCATAGCCTTGACTAGATGGACCTTAGTCGGCAAAGTAATGTCTCTGCTTTTCAATATGCTATCTAGGTTGCTCATAACTTTTCTTCCAAGGAGTAAGCGTCTTTTAATTTCATGGCTGCACTCACCATCTGCAGTGATTTTGGAGCCCAAAAAAATAAAGTCTGACACTGTTTCCACTGTTTCCCCATCTATTTCCCATGAAGTGATGGGACCAGATGCCATGATCTTTGTTTTCTGAATGTTGAGCTTTAAGTCAACTTTTTCACTCTCCTCTTTCACTTTCATCAAGAGGCTTTTTAGTTCCTCTTCACTTTCTGCCATAAGGGTGGTGTCATCTGCATATCTGAGGTTATTGATATTTCTCCCGGCAATCTTGATTCCAGCTTGTGTTTCTTCCAGTATAAACATATTTATATAATAAAATTTAGATTTCTTTGATATTTTGTTGACTTGCAATCATATAAAAGTCATAACTTTACACATATTTTTAAATTTTGTTGTTAGAAAAATAAGTTTATCAAGGTAGGTTGATGGAACATGTTTTAACAGTTTAGGGGGTTGCTTTATCGCTTCTTACTATGTAGACAGTGTATGTGGAGCTCCAAACTCTTGCCCTGTAGCCTGCTCACACTAAGGTGGGCCTGTTTCAGTGGAGGTTGATGGGGTTAGGGGTGTTTAGGAATCTGCATTCAAGAGGAGCAGCAGCTCCGCCTAGCAGATATTCTGATGTTCTGATCAGGCTTCACCTGGAATATCAGAACAAAAGACAGCAACAGCATCAAATCAAGCTAGAAACTCCCTAATAATAGCGCTAAACATTGTCCCAGGGTTGAAAAAGTCCACCCTGGAAGCCTCGAAGCTGGAAGTAGAGGGGGTCAGAAAATGCAGTCAAAATAGCCACAGCAGGACCCTCAGAGGGTGGTTAGTTCTGCTGAGTGGAACAAGCAATCAATGATGTCACTGTCTGGCCCTGGAGGACTTCTCCAATGGGACCAAGACCTGGTCCAGCCAGAGCATGGAAGGTTCCGGACAACAGAATTGTGTGCTGGGGCTCCCACCTCAGATTAGCCCCAAACCAAGACTCCTTCAGAGCACGTTTATAAGATATTAAAGACAAAATGCCATCTGCCCAGGTTAAAGATATCACCTTCAAGTGTTACAGTTGGGGCTGTAAATCGTCTGAGGGAAGGTTCAGCATATGCGAAACTTTAGGGGACACAGAAAGTGACCTGGGCTCTACTTCCAGTTTCTAGTTTCGATACTAAGTATCTGTGCGACCTTGGGCAATTTCTTTAACCTCGGCAGGACTGTTTCCTCATCATGAAAACAAAAGCACAATCTTAGCTGACTTTTAAGGTTCCTCTTGCTTTGCCACGCACGCCAGGATTTCTCTGCCAGAGGGAGTCCTTCTGTGTGTCTTGGATGACGTCCAGTATCAGGATTACTTATTCCAAAAGGCAGTTGTTCTTTTGTTTGCTGTCCTCAGGGGGAACCCAGATATTTTATGACGTTATGGGGGAGCGGGGGTGGCAGTGAGTGGCTGGCGTGTTTCCCTCTGCCGCAGGGCCCCGGCCATTGGCTTAGGCCCAACCTCATCCCACCCTGTTATGCAGTCAGACGGGCTACCTTCAGGGAAGTTCCCTGGCAGTAGATCCATTTGGCAGCTCCATGTCCTTTCAGTTGTGAGAGACAGCCCTTAAGCTCTCTAACGGGGTTCAATGTGTAACTTCTTTAAACCATAACTTATCTTTATTATCTTATTCAATGAATATTTATTTGGGGAGTAATAATATCTACCTCATGCTGTTACTGCAAAGAGTAAACAAATTCATATAGAATGTTGGACAGTGCTTAACACGTAACACACTTCAGTAAACATTAGCTATTGAGTAACTACTACGTGCCTGGCATGAGCTAGGCGTTGGAATGCCAAGAGGAATGACACCAGCTCTCGGAGGTGGGCATAGCGGAAATGGACATACGCAGAACAAGAGCACATGGTGAGAAGTAACGCAAGAGGAAGAAATAAAAGTTATGGGAGCATAGACAGGGAGGACTCATTCTTTCTGGGGCAGCAAAGAAGAAAGGAAGGATGGCTTCTGTATACCCGCATCACATCCCTCCCTTCCTCAGATAGGAGAAACCTATCTTACTCATGGGGAATGCATTCCATGTAGTCAGGTAGGACGACGAGGGCAGGTGACCCAAGACGGGCCAATCAAAATATCAGTCTCGCTGATGACAGTCCTTGCTCAAGGACGAACGTGTGGCCCACACAGGGACAATCAACTACTGAGGACTTTCACCAAACCTGTTAGAAAACATTCATCCTCTCTTTGTCTGGGATCCTGCGCTTTAGGGATGATGTGTGCCTGCCTGGAGTTCTCAGTGACCATCTTTAACTTCAGATGGAGAGAAACTGAGGGGCTTTCCCAGGTGGCTCAGTGGTAGAGAATCCACCTGCAAAGCAGGAGAGGTGGGTTCCATCCCTCGGTGGGGAAGATTCCGTGGAAAAGGGCATGGCAACCCACTCCAGTATTCTTGCCTGGAGAATCCCATGGACAGAGGAGCCTGGTGGGATACCGTCCATGGGGTCTCAAAGTGTTGGACACGACTGAAGCAATGTAGCTCGCATGCGTGGAGAGAAACTGAACCTAAGTCAGAGGAAAAGCTCAGAGAGAGGGAGAGAGAGACAGGGTAAGAGAGCAATCATGGCATTTTGAACCTCGAGATGCAGTTGAGCCTGAAGCTACTCCATGAGCTAGTAAAGTGCCCTTTTCCCTAAGTGTATTGGATTTCTGATATTTAAAATCATCAGCCTGAGCTAATACAGAAAGATGTCTTTTCCTCCAGACAGAGAAAGTTTAAAGAAGAGGGGATGTATGAGCTGAATTTGAAGAACATGTAGGAGTTCATCAGGCAAAAAAAAGTGATATTAGTTTTGGGGATTTGGTAACAAATCATAATTCCCAGGAATTCTTGAGATTTTTATCCCCCAAATGATAAATTATTCTGTATTTTTATAATATTTTATGTAGTTCTTTTCAAATAATAATGGGTGACCACAGTAATAAACTATGAATCATGTTTCTGCAGTAGGGTTATAATAAGCATTTCAGAGGTTCTGCATTTTTAAAAAAGTATAATAATAAATGCATAATTTACTATTTTATGAGAAATATATAGTGCTTGTACATTGTATATTTCAGTAACACAAATAATCTCTACCTGATATAGACATTTGAGAGTATAAAACATGAAAAATTATACCAAAATAAATAGCAAAGTCATTAAAGTTGAAATATATTATCACAAATACTGAAAGTTATTGTTCTTAAAATGAAATGTTTAAACACAAAGAGCATCAGTTGCCCTGAACAAAGGTCTTGATCTTTGTTTCATGATAAATATTCCAGATAGAAAAAGACCTTTCATTTTGTGTTGACACAAGTTGAATTGTTGAGAATGCATCCAAAACCGTCTTCAAGTTAGGCTGGAGAGTCCATGCTGCTTCATGTAGACTCATTTCCTATGTAATGAGGAAAACATTTTGTCTCCCCATCCTGATTATGATTTTGTCTTTAGAATAAGCATCTCTTTTCTAGTGCAGACTTTAGGCTGTGCCTGACTTTGTGTCGGAGGGGGACTGCATAACCCCATCATCTTCTCATGGCGTTTCTTCTTTTCTAGCTGGGTACCCCCAGCTACTCTGCAGGGTTCGTCCATTCTGGCTCTGGGGAAGGCCAGCTGCTGGTGGTACTGCTTGGCTTCTGGGTCTCCAGGTAGCTTCAGCCCTTTGTCTAGTCCTTGGCCAAGGACCACCATACTCAGAGCCCTGGGTAGAAACTCCCTTCTCTCTGTTTAACCTCCCCACAAATTCCAGGGGCTTCAGCAAGACTACCTCTCTCTGCATCACCTTGCTGTTGTTCAGAGAATGCCCCCCAGAGCAGGAAGCTGGCATGGATGTGGGGCCGTCCTTGTGTATCTCAGCTCTGAAGGGTCACAGCCCTGAGTTACTCACAGTACAGTTCCTGGAAACAGTTGTCTCATCTATTTTGCTCATTTTTCTAATCATTTTAGCAGGTGAGTATATCCAGTATCAGTTACTCCAATGCGGTCAGAAATGAAAGCTCATCCCTGATTTTCAATAGAATATTGTGACTATGCTTATGATTATTATTATATCATCCAAGTTTATAGCATTTCTGTTCTGGTTTTGTGGCCATAATTCCACTCCTTTCTTTTCTTTTTAGCAATAGTACTATATTTAAATAGATCCAATATTCTAATTCCCTAGTGTAATTTTTATAATTATCTTTCAATTCTTGAGTGTTTTATTTGATTCATTCCCCTAAAGTTTTGATTTTAAAACAAAATAGATGTTTTGTGGGTTTTTTTGCTCTAGAAAAGACTTACAGGTGCTACATTCCTGAGCTCTTTCAGGTTTGGGAATGTCTGCTTTTTGTCTTTATAATGAAACAGCATCTTATCTGGAGAAGGCGATGGCACCCCACTCTAGTACTCTTGCCTGGAAAATCCCATGGACGGAGGAGCCTGGTAGGCTGCAGTCCATGGGGTCGCTAAGAGTCAGGCATGACTGAGCGACTTCACTTTCACTTTTCACTTTCATGCATTGGAGAAGCAAACGGCAACCCACTCCAGTGTTCTTGCCTGGAGACTCCCAGGGATGGGAGAGCCTGGTGGAGTCTATGGGGTCTCACAGAGTCGGACACGACCGAAGCGACTTAGCAGCAGTAACAGCATCTTATCTGGGCGTCATTTTCCCAGCTGTGCTTTCTCTATAGTGCTACATATTTGTGTTTATAGTGGTCTATTTTCTTCCTTAATTATATTCCTAGTGACTAAAAAGGCCTTTAAAAACGTCAAACAACAATGAGATATCATCCCACAACTGTGAGAGTGGCTATCATCAAGAAGCCTACAGATAACAAATGTTGGTGAGGATGTGGAAAAAAGAGAACCCTCTCACATTGTTGATGGGAGAGTAAATTGGTGTAGCTACTATGGAAATCAGTATGAAGCGTTCTCAGAAAAGCTAAAAATAGAGCTACCATATGATCCAGCAATCCTACTCCTGGGTATATAGCTGGAAAAAAATTGAAAATGCTGATTCAAAAAAGGTACATGCAGCCCAGGGTTCAAAACAGCACTGTTTATTAATATAATAGCTAAAAGTGTGAAAGCAACCCATGTGCCCATCAACAGAAGAACGGATAAAGATGTTGTATATCTGTCTATCTATCTACCTATATGTATGTGTGTGCAAAATAGAAACAGATTCACAGATATAGAAAATTAGGGGTAGAGAGTTAAGAGATCCAAACTGCTATGTACAAAATAGATAAGCCAACAAGGATATATCAGACAGTAGAAGGAATTATCCATTATCTTGTTATAACCTTTAATGAAGTAGAATATTAATTAATTTTTAATGTCTAGAACTTTGTTTCCTTTTTACTTATGAAATACTGATACCTACCGTGGTGGTGGTTTAGTCTGTAAGTCATGTCAGACTCTTGTGACCCAATGGACTTTAGCTCTCCAGGCTCCTCTGTCCATGAACTTCTCCAGGCAAGAATACTGGAGTGGGCTGCCGTTTTCTTCTCCAGGGGATTTTCCCGATCTAGGGATTGAACCCAGGTCCCCTGCACTGCAGGCAGATTCTTTACCAGCTGAGTTACCAGAGAAGCTCAATACCTACCGTTTATAAACTATGTATATCAGAAACCATCATCATAAAATGAACATGTATGAATTCATCAACTAACCTCCTAATGGGTACATTATTACTACTAGAAAAGCTTCCTTTTAGGCACCTCCCCACACTGAGCTCCTCCCACAACCCCTCAGTTCAGTTCAGTTGCTCAGTCTTGTCCGACTCTTTGTGACCCTATGGACTGCAGTACGCCAGCTTTCCCTGTCCATCACCAACTCCCAGAGCTTACTCAAACTCATGTCCATAGAGTCGATGATGCCGTCCAACCATCTCATCCTCTGTCATCCCCTTCTCCTCCCACCTTCAGTTATTCGCAGCATCAGGGTCTTTTCAGATGAGTCAGTTCTTCACATCACGTGGCCAAAGTATTGGAGTTTCAGCTTCAGCATCAGTCCTTCCAATGTATAGTCAGGACTGATCTCCTTTAGGATGGACTAGTTGGATCTCCTTGCTGTCCAAGGAACTTTCAAGAGTCTTCTCCAACACCACAGTTCAAAAACATCAATTCTTCAGCACTCAGCTTTCTTTATAGTCCAACTCTCACATTCATATATGACTACTGGAAAAACCATAGCTTTGACTAGACGGACCTTTGTCAGAAATGTCTCTGCTTTTTAATATGCTGTCTAGGTTGGTCATAACTTTTCTTCCAAGGAGTAAGCGCCTTTTAATTTCATGGCTGCAGTCACAATCTGCAGTGATTTTGGAGCCCAAAATAATAAAGTCTCTCACTGTTTCCATTGTTTCCCCATCTATTTGCCTTGAAGTGATGGGACCAGATGCCATGATCTTCGTTTTCTGAATGTTGAGTTTTAAGCCAACTTTTTCACTCTCCTCTTTCACTTTTATCAAGAGGGTCTTTAGTTCTTCTTTGCTTTCTTCCATAAGGGTCGTGTCATCTGCATATCTGAGGTTATTGATATTTCTCCCAGCAACCTTGATCCCAGCTTGTGCTTCATCTAGCCCAGCATTTCTCATGATGTACTCTGCATATAGGTTAAATAAGCAGGGTGACAATATACGGCCTTGACATACTCCTTTCCCGATTTGGAACCAGTCTGTTGTTCCATGTCTAGTTCTAACTGTTGCTTCTTGACTTACATACAGATTCTCAGGAGGCAGGTGAGGTGGTCTGGTATTCCCATTTCTTAAAGAATTTTCCACAGTTTATTGTGATCCACACAGTCAAAGGCTTTGGCATAGTCAATAAAGCAGAAGTAGATGTTTCTCTCAACTCTCTCGCTTTTTCGATGATCCAACAGATGTTGGCAATTTGATCTCTGGTTCCTCTGCCTTTTCTAAATCCAACTTGAACATCTGGTTGGACAACGACCCTTAGAGGAAGTCATGATACTAAATTTTCTATAAAACTTATCAGGAAAATTTCCTTAAGTAATATAGTTTTTTTTTACATGAAATATGCAGTCTCTTTCTTTTTTTATTGGGGCAGTAGTTCATGGGGTTGCAAAAGAGTTGGATGCAACTTAGTGACTAAACCACAAAGAAGTTGCTTTACAGTCTGTTAGTTTCTGCTCTACAACAAAGCCAGTCGCTAGTTGAATACATATGTCCCCTCTCTCTGGAGTTTCCCTCCTACCCCTACCCACAATCTCACCTCTCTAGGCCATCACAGAGGGCTGAGCTGAGCACTCTGTGCTATGCAACAACTTCCCACTAGCAATCTGCTTACACATGGTAATGTTTATAAGTTAAAGCTACTCTCACAAATTCATCCCACCTTCCCTTTCTCTCCTCTGTGTCCATACGCTTATGCTCTACATCTGTGTCTCTATTTCTGCTTTGGAATAGGTTCGTCTGTACCATTTTTCTTAATTCCACATATATGTTAATGTATTTCTTTTTCTCTTTTGAACTTACTTCACTCTGGACAACAGACTCTAGGTTCATCCACATCTCTCCAAGTGACCCATTCTCATTCCTTTTTATGACAGGAGATCAAACCAGTCAATCCTAAAGGAAATCAACCCTGGACTCTTGCTGGACAACTCCAATACTTTGGCCACCTGATGCAAAGAACTGACTCATTGGAAAAGACCCTGATGCTGGGAAAGATTGAAGGCAGGAGGAGAAGGGGATGACAAAGGATGAGATGGTTGGATGTCATCACTAACTTGGTGGGCATGAGCTTGAGCAAGCTCTGGGAATTGGTAATGGACAGGGAAGCCTGGCGTGCTTCAGTCCATGGGGTTGCTAAGAGTTGGACACGACTGTATGACTGAAGTGAACTGAATATTCTGTTGTACACCACATCTTCTTTATCCATTCGTTTGCAGATGGACACAGGTTATTTCCACGTCTTGGCTGTTGTAAATAGTGTGCAGTATGTTTCTTAAGATTTGGTCACATTAACATGTGTAGCTTAAGTTTGTTTATTATCACTGTAGGAAAGTATTCAATTTTATGAATATGCTACAAGGAAACAGTGGAAATAGTGTCAGACTTTATTTTTGGAGGCTCCAAAATCACTGCAGATGGCGATTGCAGCCATGAAATTAAAAGACTCTTACTGCTTGGAAGGAAAGCTATGACCAACCTAGACAGCATATTAAAAAGCAGAGACATTACTTTGCCAACAAAGGTCCATCTAGTCAAAGCTATGGTTTTTCCAGTGGTCATGTATGAATGTGAGAGTTGGACTGTGAAGAAAGCTGAGCACCAAAGAATTGATGCTTTTGAACTGTGGTGTTGGAGAAGACTCTTGAGAGTCCCTTGGACTGCAAGGAGGTCCAACCAGTCCATCCTAAAGGAGATCAATTCTGACTATTCATTAGAAGGAATGATGCTTAAGCTGAAACTCCAATACTTTGGCCACGTAATGTGAAGAACTGACTCATCTGAAAAGACCCTGATGCTTGGGGGCAGGAGAAGGGGACGACAGAGGATGAGATGGCTGGATGGCATCACCAACTCGATGGACATGAGTTTGGGTAAATTCCAGGAGTTGGTGATGGACAGGGAGGCCTGGCGTGATGCAATTCATGGGGTCGCAAAGAGTCGGACACGACTGAGCTACTGAACTGACTGACTGACTGATAAGATATCTATTCTCTTGTCAATTGACTGATTGTTTCTAGCTTTTTTTTTTCTATTATGAGCAATACTGTTATGAACATTCTTGTGCTTGTCTCCTAGAATATTTACAGTAATTTTTGTAGGATATAAAAAAATATATATCCATATATATCCATATACGGGTGGAATGGGTGTGATTATAGATATGCATTTTCAGCTTTACAATCTAATGCCAAATAGAACAGTTAAACAAATATCCATGCCCACTGTAAGGGGCTGGTGTTGTCTTTGCTTGGTGGTTTGTCTCTACTCTCTCCTGGCCTTGAATGTTGCTTGTGAAGAGGACTGAATCTTGCTGGTTTTTGCTCTTCTAGAATGATTTGCTTTTTCTGTCAAGATGCCTGAAGAATTTTTATCATCAAAGTTCACTAGTTTAATTAGACTATATGTTGGTATGTAACACTCCACATCATGTTTTCTTGGAACATAGTGTATTCTTCTTATTTGTATGCTTCTGTCATGTTTGACTCTTTGTGACGCTATGGACTGTAGCCGGCCAAGCTCTTCTGTCCATGGGATTCTCCAGGCAAGAATACTGGAGTGGGTTGCCATGCCCTCCTCCAGGGGATCTTCTCCACCCAGGGACTGAACCTGTATCTCCTGCATCAGCAAGCAGATTCTTTATCACCGAGCCACTGGGGAAGATAAGGGCTTTGAGTAATCTTTATATTCAATCATTACTTTTCTCTATTTCTCAATCTCTCTCTTCCATACCTATTTCTTTCTCATTTACATTCACATGACTATCTCAAGTTTTTCTCCTGCATCATAATTCAAATTTCAACAGTATCTATTGAGTTTCTTCTTATTTTGTTCTTATTTCTAATCTATATTTTCATTCTATGATAATACTGCCCTCTGTTTCCTTAAATCTGAAATCTTCCTTTTCTTCTCATTTGTCTTGTTTTCCCATCTTGTCTTTGAGTTCTTTCACTAGATTCCTGCTCTAATTAAGCCATATAACATGAAATTGGGAGGAATGTCCTTCTGTTGCTTAAGATTTCTTCTCGTTCACAAGTTGCTTCTCCCCGACCCTCACTCTGCAGGATGGTTTTACAGTTCTCATGCTTATGCTTTCATTTGCTCACGATAGGGAACTACGTCTATTCGGGTTATTTGCTCTGATAGAGCATGGGGGACTTGTGGACCCTCCCTGCTGTATCTGAGATCAGTTGATCTGAGATCACTGTTTCATTGTGAGGATGGAGACATCTGTGGGGTGGTGGCGCCAGCAAGGAAGCTCAGTGGGCAGAGTGTTGGTGGTTGGAATTCCTGAGCGCTGCTGTCTTTGCTGTGATTTTGCAACAGTACCAAGATTTAATCCTCAGGGTTGGCGTTGGATAGTACATACCATTTCTTGAGGGGGCAGAACCTCAGGATTTCACTGTTGCCGAAATTCAGATTGCTGCCCTGAAGCCTTTACTGAGGTCAGAATCAATCCCATTTTTCACTCCCCCTATTTTACCCATCTCTCCCCAATTGCGGTTTCTACTACTTTTCAGTCAGTGGAGGAAATGGAAGCGGACACCTACATGCTTGACTTCTCTCGGCTTTGGGGATATTAGTGAGAATTCCCAGGACTTGGCAGATTCTCCACTGAAGCTCCCAGGGCCCCAGGGACCAGGTTAGGAGTCAAGCCCTGCTGGCCTTCTCTACTCTACCCCAGCATCTCGTTTTCTTGGTGAATGGTTTTTGAAGTTTATTGTATTGGGCGTGCCTCTTTCCTTATTTGTTTTTGGTGAATTTCTTCTGCTTATTTTTATATGGACCATTTTTAAAGTCTTTATTGAACTGCTAAAATATTACTTCTGTTTTATGGTGTTTTTTTTCCTTTGGCCACAAAACGTATGGGATCTTAGCTCCCCACCAGGGATCAAACCCACACCCCCGTTATTGAAAGGTGAAGTCTTGATCGCTGGACCACCAGGAAAGTCCCTATTCTGTTTCTATTTCTTTTATTCTTTTGGCTATTTTTGAGGTACTGGCAGAACAAAACTTTGAGAAAGTTTCAATCTACCATCTTAGTCCAGAAGTCCTTTACTTGTTGTGCGTTATCCGGTGACCCCTTGGAATGTAAATTCCATAAGGACAGGGATCTTGTTAGGTTTATCCTTGGGTTCCCAGGTCCAAAACAGTGCTTGGCTTATAGTAGGGGATCAATAAAAATTTATGCGCAGAATGGACAGACTAATGGACTGATGGAGGAATGGAGAAACAAATCAACCAGAAGGTTATCACCTTAGTTTCATGCAGGGGTGATGCATGCCTGAGCAGTGGGGGCAGACATGGAGTGGAAGCAGTGGATTTGGGTCACAAGTTGGAGTAGAATTGAGTTTGATAACTCAGGTGTGAGGAGGGGCAGTAAGAAGCCCTGTCACTCCCTTAAGGTAAACTGAAGACTCTAGGGTTTCTAGCTTGGATGGTGATATCATTAGGTCCTGAACTGAGAGAGGAAGAACCAAAGGAGCAGAAGATACCGGCTCACTGTGAGTTTGATTCCATCTGGCTGCTTTAGATACGAGGCTGATTTGGGGAGAACACACGGCTGGGCAGTCAGAGGTGTAATCAGCAGAGGTGGAGTTAGAGAAGAGAAGGGCAGAGGAGGGAACAACTTATCTGTATTTAAGGTGGAGGAGGGATGAGTGGCAGAGAAATCCAATTCATTAAGCTCCAGATCCCAGACAATGTTTCTAGAAATAGAAAAAACGATTATGCAGATGTGTATCACATTTGTGCCCGATCTGACTTCCTTCAGGGTCTGCCTTCTCCCCCATTCTACCATGCTTCCGCCTCCATCAAGTGTTTCCAGGGTACATAAAGAAGATGCAGATTTATATAATCTCAACAAGAGTGAAATCACTACATTTGGAATAGGAATGGTTTGCTTCTTTTTGCATTCACTAAAGTGCACGGTATGATGCATTTGAGATTCTGAAAATTCAGCAGAAACTGGGTATTTTAATAGTTTAATCAGTGGGGTGAAGGGGAATGGGGGTAGACAAGCATCAGACAGGAGGTGTTGAAGGTCAGACCAGGGAAGATCCCAAGAAGGTTTACCTTTGGTGATGCCTCTGGGTCTGGAAACAATGACATCAGCACAAATAGCAGTGCTTGATGGTGCCAGCTTGCCTCTGGCTTGGGTCGAGGACCCAGGGCTGGGGACACTTCCCATCATCTCCTAGCCTACCTCGTCTCCCCTGTCCTGACCCCCTTTATCCTATAGTGTATTTTGGGCTAGGGTGATGAGCCCAATCTCTGGGAGCTACGCCCAAGGCCATCCTGAGCAGTGTCATTCCTGACGCTCACAAAAATTGGACGCTGGGGATGTGGGTTGAAGTGGAGTCTCCCTGGCCTCCCAGGGCTTTAGTTACTGAATTGCCATTTGCAGATCTGAGCCAGAAGGCATTGCTCTGTCAGGTAGACAGGAGTTCCTGTTTTGCAAGTTTTCATCTTTTTTCCATCAAGTAGCTGAGACTTCAGAGTAGGGTTTAATGCCAACTGTTACAAAAATAAAATTATAATCATTAGTAATATAATTGGCTAGTTATTGCTAAATTAATATCATTTATTGTAGCTAATAATTATTCTCATTTATTATGGACTAAGAATGATAGACTAATTAACTTATACACATAAGCTCATCTACACTTTCTAACGACTCCTGAAATACACATTACCAATTCTGTTTTATTACCGAGGAAACACATTCACTCATTTATTCGTTCAGCCAATGGTTAGGGATGCAATGTGAGTGTAACAAATGCTGTTGATAGCTCTCCCAGATCCCTTCACTGGGCAGGTGGGCCAGTCCGCAGTAGCTGTGTCCATTGGCTGCTAATGCCTCTCGGAATTGCCGTTGACCGAAAGGGAGACACTTCACCTGGGAAGGTCTGCTCTCTCCTCTGCAGCCCATAGCCAATGACTCACCGGCACCAGAGGAACAAAAAGTCGGTTGCCTTCTTGGCTCAAGTGGGACAAATTACTCTGCAGTGTCATTCATTCTCTAGAGCTCCTGATGCAAGTAGGCTAAGAAACTACCTGTGTATGTCAGCCACTCAGTCGTGTCCGACTCTTTGTGACTCCAAGGACTGTAGCCTACCAGGCTCCTTTGTCCGTGGAATTCTCCAGGCAAGAGTACTGGAGTGGGTTGCCATTCCCTTCCCCAGGGGATCTTCCCGACCCAGGGATCAAACCCAGGTCTCCTGCATTGCAGGCAGATTCTTTACCATCTAAGTCACCAGGGGAAAAACTACCTAGCCTCAGCTAAGACTACATCCTTCCTTTTACATACTTGCCCGTCCTGACCCCCCCTTCCTTCACGAGCACTTCAAAATAAAAGTGACAGAGCCTCGTGTCTCAGGCTCTGTCTGGTGACCCCACCAATAAATGAACACAGGCTTTTCTTTCAGACAAGCTGAGTTCAAATCCATCTATGTGGCGAGTCGATTAACCTTTCTGAGTCCTACTGTCCTCATCAGTGTTTAAAAAGGGAAGTAATACTACTAATTTAATCTTCATTTCTTCCTCCTTTCAATAAAGTTTAACGTTAAACTCTATGCTGGGAAATAGAGACCCAAAAGGTGAGTTTTGACAGAGAGCAGGTTCTGCGGCTGGTCTATCCTTTCCTCTTGCTTTTATTCCTTCCTCTTGCTCTCAGCCCCACCCTGTTCTGGAATTCTACCAGGCTTTCTCTGTGGTGGGAGCTTGCCTAAAGGGGCCTTTCACTGCACTCTTGATGATGAATAATGGAGGAAGGTTGGGAGCCCTTTAGGAGCATATGGGGACGCTGGGCCCTGGAGTTCAGAAAATCTGAAGGACTGAAGTGCTGTCCAGGAGAGGACCCCAAGGGACATAATTTATTGCGTTTACTCCAAGCCAAGCATGGATTCCATGGGCTCTACGTACGAAACATCAAATATTTACGATAACACGAGAAGGTAGGTATTATTATCACTACTGCACAGATGAGGAATTTGAAGCTTGGAGAAGTTTTTATTGCTTTGCCCAAATTACACTGTAATTGCTGAGCCAGTTTTTGAAACCAGGCACACCTGATTCCAAAATGCATACTCTTTTACACCCTCCAACATTGAATATGTTGCAACATCTTAACTTACAATGAACAATTCAGCATATAATAGGAGCTCAATACATACTTTTCATATGAATGAACAGATGGACAGGTGGATGGGATGGTTTGGGGTGCCACAAGTTGCTGTCAATTGAACTCTAGCCCCTGGTTGACTTTTCATCTGTGTAGGAAAATATTTGGCTCTGCATATTTGGCAATTTGTTTACAATTTTTCTAAATAAAGACATATTATTCATCAAACTAATCATTATCAGTGACAATTTTTAAGCAATAACAAATACTTGAAATCAAGGTACTCTTTAAATGTTCATTGCAGACACTGAGAAAACATGAATTACTTTTTTAATGTTTATAATGCAAAGCAGGCAAATGGGACAATGTTTTCTTTGTTAGCAATGAATTCATGGATGTTCACAGCTAAGGATTTAGCCATTATTTCTCCCAATACCCTCGTTTTACAGTATTTTTTTTACATTTTACAAGTACTTGAGCCGCAATGAGGAATGCATATGCTTACCTGTTCACTTAATAATTATTCCATGTTTCACTACAAGGAAAACTTCATATCTCTATAACTGGTCCTTATGTAAATTATTTAATCTTTCTGTTATTCAATTTCAGTGCTTTTAAAGAGGGAATAATTATCTTATTTACCTTATGCCATAGCTGTGAGAATGAGATGACTAATACATGTAAATGTCGTATGCAAGGGCCTTAGAACAGTGCCTGGAACATAGTAGGCACTCAAACAATTTAAATGTCATTATGATTATTATCTCCTGGTGGCAAGGAATTGGATTGTTTTGTCATTAAATCATGTCCAGCTCTTGGGACTGTAGATGGACTGTAGCCTGCCTGGCTCCTCTGGATTTCCCAGGCAAGAATACTGGAATGTGTTGCTATCTCCTTCTCCAAGGGATCTTTCCAAGCCAGGGATCAAAACTGTCTCCAGCATTGCAGGTGAATTCTTTTTTTTTTTTTTTTTTTTTTTTAATTTTATTTTTTATTTATTTATTTTTTTAATTTTAAAATCTTTAATTCTTACATGCGTTCCCAAACATGACCCCCCCTCCCACCTCCCTCCCCACAACATCTCTCTGGGTCATCCCCATGCACCAGCCCCAAGCATGCTGTACCCTACGTCAGACATGGACTGGTGATTCAATTCTTACATGATAGTATACATGTTAGAATTCCCATTCTCCCAAATCATCCCACCCTCTCCCTCTCCCTCTGAGTCCAAAAGTTCGTTATACACATCTGTGTCTTTTTTCCTGACTTGCATACGGGGTCGTCATTGCCATCTTCCTAAATTCCATATATATGTGTTAGTATACTGTATTGGTGTTTTTCTTTCTGGCTTACTTCACTCTGTATAATCGGCTCCAGTTTCATCCATCTCATCAGAACTGATTCAAATGAATCCTTTTTAACGGCTGAGTAATACTCCATTGTGTATATGTACCACAGCTTTCTTATCCATTCATCTGCTGATGGACATCTAGGTTGTTTCCATGTCCTGGCTATTATAAACAGTGCTGCAATGAACATTGGGGTACATGTGTCTCTTTCAATTCTGGTTCCCTCGGTGTGTATGCCCAGAAGTGGGATTGCTGGGTCATAAGGGAGTTCTATGTGAATTCTTTACCACTGAGCCACCAGGGAAGTCCAAGGAATTGGGAGAATGTGCTAATTAATTCTTAGCTGTTGTTCCTTGAACGCTCATATGTGCTCCTGCGTCAAGCCCTTTGCTCAATCTGTCTTCTGAGTCGATGATCCTCCCCCACAGGGAGCCTCCTGATTTTCCCCTTCACTCCTGGCAGCTCTTTGTCACCTTAGCAGGGCAGTCTTCCCTGATCTGGAGTCAGAAATGGCAACCCACTCCAATATTCTTGCCTGGAAAATCCCATGGACAGATGAACCTGGTGGGTTACAGCCCGTGGGGTCATAGAGTCAGACATGACTGAGTGACTGAGTACAAACACGTGCTTTTCTGATCAGTTCAGAAAGCAATACCTCTGACACCCTATGGCCCTCTTACCACCCTTGTTCTCCGAAGTGCTCTGCAATACCACAAACACAGTCACACACTCAATATGTGCTTGTTACACTTGTTTCTGACAGAAGTGTCATCTTTCCAAGGTCAGGGATTGCATCTGTTCTACCCTCACAGTCTAGAATCTGCCTGCTCAACAACATGGTTAGGAATAAATTTGTCTTCTCCCTTTTTTACAGGTAACTGCTTTTTAATTATTTAAAGAGAGAAGGTTTTAAGAGACCTGAAATAAACCCCAGTGGACATGGACTATTTTTAGCTGCCCAGCCTCTGAACCCCACATTCCAGCCTCCCTGCGGAGGGCACGGATCTTGGCCAGGCTCAGCCTATCAGACACACCCACCAGATTTGGATGCAGAGAAGCAGGGGCCTGGCAGGGCCACGATGGTGGTGATGGGGCAGCAGTAGTGGCTGCACCCAGGAGGAACCCACTGCACCACGAGCTGTGTTGACACGGCCGTGCCTGGTGCTGGACTAGTTCTTGGGCTCAGCACCACCCCCTTTCCTCCCCCACTTCCTGAGCCTGATTTTCTGGCATTCTTAGTGATTTTATGAGCTCCCCAATATCCTTTACTATAAATTTATCTTCTGCTTATAAAGATTAAACTCAAATTTCTGTTGCTTGCCATTAAGAACTCTGACTACTACAGGGCTCTGCCCCATGATACTCCATACAAAATAAGTAACTGTACCAACAGAGGGTGGGGATGTTCAGTGACCCCTGAGACTGGAGGGACCACTGGAAAAGGAGTGGCCTTGTACAAGCTTTCCTAACCTCTCACAGTCTACCTTCCCAAAATGTAGGCAATTTAGTATTCTTTGCATCACACAGTCCACCTCTATCCTTTTTCAGAGTGTCTGTGGTCTTTGGAACAGATGTCTATATTTGAAGTTCTTATGCATCTGGGCATTCTGGAGTCTTCATATGGATTTTCTGCATATGATATGCAGAGAAGGCAATGGCACCCCACTCCAGTACTCTTGCCTGCAAAATCCCATGGACAGAGGAGCCTGGTAGGCTGCAGTCCATGGGGTCGCTAAGAGTCGGACACGACTGAGCAACTTCACTTTCACTTTTCACTTTCATGCATTGGTGAAGGAAATGGCAACCCACTCCAGTGTTCTTGCCTGGAGAATCCCAGGTGTGGGGGAACCTGGTGGGCTGCTGTCTATGGGGTCGCACAGAGCCGGACACGACTAAAGTGTCTTAGCAGCAGCAGCAGCACATGATGTGAGCTATCCAACTTGGTGGCAATTGCACCACATGGAGACGGAATTTGGATGGGAAGCTTTCAACCCAAACATTCATGCTCCAGGACTCCTCTGGGGGATATTCTTCTAGAGCCCCATTTCCAGGATATTTTCTCCTGAATATTCTGAAATAGCTTAAGGTCTGTCTCCCTCCCTAGAGATAGACTCTAAAATGACCCCAAAGTATTTCTGCCTATCGGCGTTCATGCCCTTGTGTAATCCCCTCCCCCTGAGTGTGAGTGGGATCTGGAACTTGCTTCTAAGCAATAGAACATGGAGAAGATGATGAGCTGTGACTTCTGTGATTATTTTAAGATCACCACTTCTGTCTTGCTAGCAGACTCTCTCTATTGCCTTCTCAGATCATGTGTTTTAATGAAGCTGGTGGCCACACTGAGGGGGTCCACATGGCAAAGAACTGAGGGCTGCCTCTGACCAAAGCGAGAAAGCAGCTGAATCCCACCATTGGCAACGTAAGCTTGGAAGCAGGTCCTTCCTCAGTTGAGCCTCAGATGAAACCTCAGCCCTGACCAACACCTTAACCATGGTCTGAAGCAGAGGACCCAGGTAAGCCACATTGCATCTCACACACTCTGGGATAATAAATATGTGTTACAATAACTGTAAAGCAATTACCCTTCAATTAAAATAAATAAATTTCAAAAAATTAAAATAAATAAAATGAAAAAATATGTGTTGCTCTAAGGCGCTACGTTTCTGGTAATATTTTTTTAAATGTTTATTTAAAAACTGTGTCATGTCTTAACTGTGGCACACAGGATCTTCCTTTCATCATGAAGGATCTTTTGTTGTGGTACACGGACTTTCTAGCTGTGGTAAGCAGGCTTAGTTGCTCCTTGGAATGTAGGATCTTCGTTCCCCAACTGGGGATCGAACCCATGTCCCCTGCATTGGAATGCTGATTCTTTACCACTGAACCAGCAGGGAAGTCCCCATTTCTGGTAATATTTATGGTGATAGATAATCGGTATAGGCCCTCACTTGCAAGCTCCTGAAAGTCAGGGATGTCATTCTATTCATCTTTGAAGTCCTAGCACCCAGCATGGGTGCTCTAAGAACATGGCCCCACTGCACTGGCCTCTGCCTCCCCTCTAATATATCCCTCCACATTGCCTCAAGGAGATGGTTCTAAAATGCTAATGTAATTTTGTCACTTTCTGCTTCAAACTCCTCAGAGCCCCTTATTATTTTTAATAAAATTCCAAACTATTAGCATAACAAACAGGGAACTTCACTGCATGTCCCCAAAGTGCTGTTCCAGGCTCTTCTCCCCCACTATTGACCCTCTCCCACACTATGCTCCAGCCACACCCACTTACCACTCTTTCACCTGCTCCTCGACGGCCGAGAGCCCTTATATATGCTGGGCCTCTGCCTACAACACTCTTTCTTCTTTGCCCAGTGAGTTTCTGTGCTGTGCTTAGTCGCTCAGTCGTGTCTGACTCTTTGCTACCCCATGGACTATAGCCACCAGGGTCTTCTGTCCATGGGATTCTCCAGGCAAGAGTACTGGAGTGTGTTGCCATGCCCTTCTCCAGGGAATCTTCACAACCCAGGGATCAAACCCAGCTCTCCCTCATTGCAGGAGGATTCTTTACTGTCTGAGCCACCAGGGAAGCCCAAGGATACTGAAGTGGGTAGCCTATCTCTTCTCCAGGGAACCTTCCTGACCCAGGAATCGAACCCCGGTCTCCTGCATTGCAGGTGGTTTCTTTACCAGCTGAGCTACCGGGGAAGCCCACCATACTTAGTCTTTATGATCCAGTTCAAACAGTGCCCTTTTCTAGAGCCTTCCCATGTCCTCCCCCAGCCCAAGGGCAGCCTGCCACTGTGCTCTCCAGGTACTTTGATTGCTGGGATTTTTGTTTTTGCTTTTGGCTGCACCATGCAACACATGAAATCTTACTTCCCTGACCATGGGATCAAACCTGAGCCTGCATTGGAAGAGGAGAGTCTTAACCCGCGGACACCCAGGGAAGTCCCTGAATGCTGTTATAACACATATGGCAAGGAGTCATCATTGTTTTCAAGCTCGAATCCCCTTCTAGTCTGTGAGTTCTCTGAGGAACTTCCTAGACTTCTAGTCTTCTTCAAGTACCTCCTCCTGTCCTTCTCTTCCCCTGCCCTGCCCCCCAACTCTGGCCTGGAAAACTCGAGAATGGTTTGATGAGTGAATGAATGGCTTTAGTATGAATAATAATACCCAAGGCTGGAACAAGGTGCCCCTGAGTCAAACAAGAGCAAAACAGGCTGTGTTCATGGGGCTACAGGGGAAGCTCTAGACACCTACAGTGTTGATGGATGGTGGTTTGCAAGCACTAGAGATATGATCTCATGTTGCTAATACTGTTCCTTTATTGTGAGGGACAGGAGAAATGGGAGGCCTAAGAAACTTCCTCTTTTTGCTGGAGATAGTTGTCTATTTTGTGTTAGAACCTTACACAGTGACCTTTTCTGAAACTCTGTCCTTAAAGACTCTGCGTGTAAACTTTACACTTCCTTCCTCTTCGTAAAATATTAGTTAAGGGGACAGGTTTGACTCAAAGGCCCTCTCTGGCCCTCTTGGGTTTGCCCGTTGAGACCACTCAAGCCCAAGGTAGCCTATATCGTAACTTCAAAGAAAATGTCTTATAAATGTCATGTAACTTACGTGTCCTCCATGCTCTTTCTCATCACTTCTTTTTGTCCTGGGGGTTCCACAGATATCACACAAAGCCAGTTAGCTAGAGAAGCTGTCATGTAGATGCTGAGGCTGCTCCTCTTTCCTTCACTTTTTAAACTTTATATTAAGAGCAGCCTCTTCAGTGACAAACAGGCCCAGTGATGGCAGGGGATGCCTGGAGAGGGGGTGTTTGTGGTGCAAAACCATAGAGCCAGTATCTTAAACTGATAACAAATGACTTGGTTGAAATTTGAGTGAAGTCTTGGCACTACATTTCAACTTGAATATTTAAGTTGGCTAAGTTCAACATTCATTAAGTTGGCTAATTAGGTATGGAAAGCAGGAGCCCATCTTTTCAATCCATCTCTTATCAGGTCACGGTTGCTTGCAGACAATAAAGAAAATGCATTTGTATATATAAACCACTGGCTTAGATCATGGCAGATCCATGGCTTTGGCATGTCTGTGCCTGAATCAGATGTGCAACACAGCCAATGCAACTGTGCAGAAATCTGCTTTTCAGGTGGTCAAAAGGTCTATTTGAAATGAGATAAGTGTTCCCCATATAAATAGGGTCTACCTATGGATGCTTTGCTGCAGGAATAGATCCAACCAGCTTTGTTTTCCCTTTCCAGCACCACCTCAAAACAGAAAGTCGAAAAATTCTTCTGTTTCTTGCCCATGCCTGGGGTGGAGATACTGCTGCTGCTGCTGCTGCTGCTGCTGCTGCTAAGTCATTTCAGTCATGTCCGACTCTGTGTGATCCCATAGATGGCTCCCCTGTCCCTGGGATTCTCCAGGCAAGAACGCTGGAGTGGGTTGCCATTTCCTTCTCTAGTGCATGAAAGTGAAAAGTGAAAGTCAAGTCGCTCAGTCATATCCAACTCTTAGCGACCACATGGACTGCAGCCCACCAGGCTCCTCCGCCCATGGGATTTTCCAGGCAAGAGTACTGCAGTGGGGTGTCATTGCCTTCTCCGGTGGAGATACTGATCATGCAACAAACATTGATCAAGAAACTTTTCTCCATCAGGTCCTGCAGGTGTTGATGGAATGAAGCATTACAATTTCTTGCCTCAAAGAGGAGACAATGGGAGCCGATTATAACGGGGGTGTAGCGAGGGGGTGTTTAGTAAATGATTGACGAATGACTGGAAGAAATGAAGAGTAAGCTCTCATAACACAAGGAAGAACTGATGCTGAGGTCTGGACCCAGGAAGACAAGGGGCCTGGGGGGAGGGTCAAGAGGAAATTTTTCTTCTTTGTCTCAACCTAGAATCACAACATGCACAATTTGCATTTTTCTCCTCCAGATTCTATCACCTACTACTAGTGGCAGAGGGCAGCAAGACTGTGTGTGTGTATTTTTTTAAATAGCTTTTGTCTTTTTAGGTTGAGGAATTAATCATGAATAAATATTTATGTGTAAGGTAAGGTATTAGGTGTCTGGGGGAGGGAGGGGTCATTCACAGAAATGCCACAGCTGTTCACAAATCTAAGGGCAGACAGAATGTGCCAGCCTCTTGCTGTGCTGCCAGCTGGTAAGCCAACTCCCTGCCTTTCTCTCTCCCTGTCTTTCATCAGGTGCTGCGGTTTCTCTCGTCTCTGTACCTGTTCTGCACTCCCCACCCACCCAGGAACCCTTCCCTCGTTCCTGGTTTCTTGCCTACAGCTCTTGTACGTGCTGCACCAGCCCCAAGTTTACCACATGATCCTTCTGCTCATTCCTGTAATAAGGATGCCAAAGTCCTGTGAGAGCAGTCCCACTGACTGCTTCATATTTTCATGCCAGGTCATTAAGCAGCCTGTGGATTAGCTGTCTTTGGGAGCTTTGTCCATCTCAGTCTAATTAGCTGTGGGTCCTGTGTGGCCCTTTGATAACCCAGCATTTCTAAGCAGGATCAGGCAGCCAGATTCACTTAGAAGGGGATGTGGGCTGGGAACAGGCATCTCTCATATAGTTTCATGTGCCTGAATGTGAGCATAGGCAGCTAGATGTCATTAGACCTCAGAATTTCGCAAAATAGAGCAAAGAGAAACTGCCCCAACCTCTCCACCCTTAGTGCTGTCGCCAGGAGTATGATTAGAGTAGTGGACCATAGGAAGGAAGGGTCTCTGGGTCCTAAAGAATATTATACTGGAAACAACTATTTATTATCGAGTAGCTGCCTTGTATAAGGCAGATTCTTAGATCCACTAAGTCTTGGATCTTTCTGGTGTGATGGGCTAAAGGATTGAGAGGTACTTCTGAAGAAGGCATATCTTTTGGAGTGTTTCTCTGTGCATTATCTAGTATATCTTTGTAAGAACACCATGGAGGAGGGTGTTATAATGCTTTCTGTTTTACAGAGCTCAAAACTGAGGTTCAGAGCGTTTCAGTTACTTGCCTAAGGACACACAGCGATGGTAAATGAAAGCGCCTATAAGAACCTCAAATCTAACTAAGTTGTGTCTTCCTCCTACCCTCCTTGGCAGCGGCTGAAAGAAGCACAGAGCCTGTTCTGGATGCCTTGCTGGTCTCTCCCTAGACTCAGTGGCAGGGCTTATCTTCATCATCTTGTGTCTAGTAGCTGCTGCAGGCTTGATGCACAAGCTCCCACTCAGTTTTTCAATACCTGAAGGAAGGAGTGAGTTATTTACTGCCTTATCCAGATCAGGGAAGGTGAAGGAAACCAGTGAAGAAGGGGCCAGAGAGTCCGGGGTAGAGGTGAAAGGCAGTAGGAAGCTGCTTCTTTGTGGCTTTCCTCTGCACTGCACAGGAGAGGAGCCTCAGCCATGCCTTGGGCTAATGGTGTTTTGGAAACTTTATAACTAAGATTTCAAGGAAGGAGTGTAGGAGGAGGGAAAAAATGATGGAGACCTCCATCATCACCCCCTCTATTGCCTGCTCAGAGCAGCCAAGTATAGCAGTGGGAAGCACTTCCTTCTGTCTGGGAAATAAAAGCAGGCAGCTTTCCCGATGTGCTGATTCCTTGGCCATTTTGCATAGTGATTTGATTGCTTAATTCCTCTATTTTTTGTTTTGTTTTGTTTAAAAACATATAAAACTGGCACAACATTGCAAGTCAACTATACTTCAATTAAAAAAAAAACATTAAAAATAAATAAATAAAAACTTAAAGATCCATTCTGAGTAAGGCTAAAACCTAAGGCTAGGAGAATAAATAAATCAGGGTCTTTTCCTTGAAGGGGCTTCCCTGGTGGCTCAGCTGGTAAAGAACCCGCCTGCAAAGTGGGAAATGTTCGATCCCTGGGTTGGGACGATCCCCTGGAGAAGGGAACAGCTACCCACTCCAGTATTCTGGTCGGAAGAAGTCCATGGACTGTATAGTCCATGCGGTCGCAAAGAGTGGGACACAGCTGAGTGACTTTCACTTCCTTGAAGAGCTCACTATCTGGTAGGGAACAAAGAAGGGAAGGCTGAAGATTTTTACAATGTAGCCAATAACTTAACAAGAGGTATATATGATGGGGGAAGGGGGCACAGAATTATTCCATGAAGTTCCTGAGTGAATTACCTAATGAATAATTTCAGATTTTACCCAGAGATGATATTATGGGTTAGGCATTGTGCCTGGTACTAGGATGGGAGCTCACAACAGCCTTGTCAAAAGCTATATCTATCCATAGCTATTTTTTAAAAAGTATTTATTAAGTTATAATTGATGTACAGTCCACTAAAGTTCTAGTGGTCATGTATGGATGTGAGAGTTGGACTGTGAAGAAAGCTGAGCACCAAAGAATTGATGCTTTTGAACTGTGGTGTTGGAGAAGACTCTTGAGAGTCCCTTGGACTGCAAGGAGATCCAACCAGTCCATTCTAAAGGAGACCAGTCCTGGGTGTTCTTTGGAAGGAGTGATGCTAAAGCTGAAACTCCAGTACTTTGGCCACCTCATGCGAAGAGTTGACTCATTGGAAAAGACTCTGATGCTGGGAGGGATTGGGGGCAGGAGGAGAAGGGGCCGACAGAGGATGAGATGGCTGGATGGCATTACCGACTCGATGGACTTGAGTTTGAGTGAACTCCAGGAGTAGGTGATGGACAGGGAGGCCTGGTGTGCTGTGATTCATGGGGTCACAAAGAGTCGGACACGACTGAGTGACTGAACTGAACTGAACTGAAAGTGCACATATGTAACATTTTATAATGTGATAAATTTTCATTGATGTAAACATTTCCTTACAATCAAGACAGTGAGAGTATCCATTACCTTCAAAAATTACCTCATGACCCTTTGCCTTCCCTGTCTCCCATACCTCCCCACAGCTCCCCATTTTTAGGCAGCAACCAATCTGCTTTTTGGTATTATAGATGAAGTTGTGTTTCCTAGAATTTTACGGAAAGGAATTGTACAGTAAATATTTTTTTTAGTCTGGTTTCTTTCACTCAGCATGATTATGCTGAGACTCATCCATGTTGTATGTATATCAAGAGTTCATTTTTTTTGTTGATGAATAGTGTTCAATTGTATAGACATATCACGATTTGTTTATTCATTCATATGTTGATGAACATTTCGGTTGTTAGCTGTTTATGGCTAATTCAAATAAAGCTGCTGTGAACACTAATGTATGTATATTGTATAGACATACGCCTTCATTTCTCTCTAGGAATGGACTGCTTGGGTCATACGAGTTGTATGTTTAACTTTTTAAGAAACTGTCAAACTGTTTTCCAAAGTGGTTATATCGTTTTACATTTCTACTAGTAGTGTATGAGAGCTTGGTTCCCCAACAATTTTATCAAGTAAGTTTTTATAATTGTAACCATTCTAATAGGTGTTTAATGGTATTTAATTTGGTTTAGTTTGCACTTCCCTACTGACGAATGATGTTGAACATCTTTTCATGTGCATATTTATCACTCATACCTCTTTCAATGCCATTTTTTATTAAGTTGTTCTCTTATTATTGAAATTTCAGAGCTCTTTATCTCTTCTAGATACAAGTCCTTAATAAAATTTACACTTTGCATGTATTTTCTTCTAGTCTGTAACTTGTCCTTTTATGCTTTTCAGAAGGGCAGAAGTTTTAAATTTTAATACAGTTCAATTTGTCAAAATTTTTGTGGATCATGCTTTCAGTATTGTGTCTAAGAAATAGAAACAATACTTTGCTACTTAACCAAAGGCCCCAAAGATTTTCTCTTCTGTTTCCGTATAAAAGTTTTATGGTTTTAGCTTCTACAATTAGATCTATGAGCCAGAATGAGTTAGTTTTTTATATATGGTGTACGATATGGATTGAAATTCTTTTTTTTATATGGATATCCAATTGTTACAGGACTATTTGTCAAAAACATTCCTTTCTCCACTTTCTGCACCTGTATAAAAAATCAAATATCTACATGTATATAATGGATCTATTCGTCTACCTTTATGCTAATACCACACATTCTCGATCATGATAGCTTTACGATAAAGATTTATCTTGAAATCAGATAGTGTCAGTCCTTTCACTTTGTTCTTTTTCAAAGCTGTTTTAGCTTTTCTAGATCCTTTGTAGTTTCGAGCGAATTTAGAATCAGCTTGTCAACTTCTATAAAAAATGATAACTTGCTTCGACATTGATTTTGATTGCATTGGCTCTAAATCTGGGGAGAACTGACATCTTAACAACATTCAGTCCTCTAATTCATGAACATGGTATATCTCTCCATTTATTTAGATCTTCTTTAATTTTTCTTCTTTAATTTTTCTTGTTTTGTAGTTTTTATTCTATGATTGTATACATCTTTTGTCATGTTTATCTGGGGAGAATTGACATCTTAACAATATTGAGTCCTCCAATTCATGAACATGGTATATCTCTCCATTTATTTAGATCTTCTTTAATTTTTCTTATTTTGTAGTTTTTATTCTATGATTGCATACATCTTTTTTCATGTTTATCCGTATGTATTTCATAGTTTCTGATGCTACGAAAACGTTCAGTATGACTCAGGGAACTCAAACCAGGGCTCTGTAACCACCTAGCGGGATGGGATAGGGAGGGTGGTGGGAGGGATGCTCAAGAAGGAGGGGGCATAGGTATACCTACGGCTGATTCATGTTGATGCCTGGCAGAAACAAACACAATACTGTAAAGCAATTATCTTTCAATTAAAAGTAAATAAAATTTTGAAATGTTATTTTTTAAGTTTTGGTTTCTGACCATTCATTACTAATATGTAGAAACTCAATTGATTATGGTATACTGGTATCCAGCAATCTTGTTGTTATGCCTTAATTATGTACCCCCAAATTTACATGTTGAAGTCTTAATTCCTAGTACCTCAGAATGACCATATTTTGAGATAGGGTCCTTAAAGAGATAATTTAGTTAAAACTAGGTGGGTCCTAATCCAATATGACTGATGGAAGGAGTCCATCACAGGAGGAAATTAGAACACAGACCCACAGAGAGAAGACCACATGAAGGCATATGGGAAAATAGCCACCTAAAAGCCAAGGAGAGAGGCCTTGTAAGAAACCAAGCCTACTAACACTTTGATCTCAGACGTCTTGCCTCTTGAACTAGGAGAAAATAAATTTCTATTGTCTAAGCCACTCAATCTATGGCACTTTGTTACAACAGTCCTAGCAACGAACACACTAAAAAGTTAAGCTCACTTATTAGTTCTAGTAGCTTCTTTGTAGCCTCCATAGGCTGGTCTGCATGCTGCTACTGCTGCTGCTAAGTCGCTTCAGTCGTGTCCAACTCTGTGCAACCCCATAGACGGCAGCCCACCAGGCTGGAACCAGGCTGGGATTCACCAGGCAAGAACACTGGAGTGTGTTGCCATTTCCTTCTCTAATGCATGAAAGTGAAAAGTGAAAGTGAAGAAGTCGCTAAGTCGTGTCCGACTCTTAGCGACCCCATGGACTGCAGCCTACCAGGCTCCCCCGTCCATGGGATTTTCCAGGCAAGAGTACTGGAGTGGGGTGCCATTGCCTTCTCCATAGTCTACATAGGCAATCATACTGTCAGTCAATACAGTTTTATTCCTTTCTTTCAAATCTGGATGCCTTTTACTTCTTTTTCTCATATAATTGCGCTGACTAGCGCCTCCAGTACAATATTGAATAGATGTGGCAAATTGCTTACCACTTTGTGCTTCAATTTCTTCATACATAAAATGAGGGTAATAATAGTATGTATCTCATAGGATTTTTATAGGGATTGAAATGTATAAATATATATATATATATAATGTGCTTAAAACAGTGCCTGGATAATAGTAAGTACTAAGTGCTATATAACTTTTTTTCTTTATTCATGTAAAATCAAGGGAGGCTACTAGATTCTGCTTCAAGATGCAAGCCAACCATGCTGGCTTCCAGATACGGGTTTTGCTCCATCTTTCCCCTAATCTCTGTCGTTCTTAGTAGCAGTTAGAATTTTAGACTGGTAGCACTATCATTTAGTTCTACTGCCAGTCCAAAGCAGGAATTTCTTCAGTGTGCCACACCTAACTAGTTGCTGGCTGCATTTTAAGCAAGAACTCTTCAGGCTCATTGAACACTCAGGAAGCCTGGCTTTCTCAATTCTAGGGAAGGTCAGTGATATCTGGTGTGTGAGGTGACAGTGAGAGTTCCCAGAGGCTGGAAAGCTAAGGTTCTGTGTTCACTGTATGCATTGTTAGGTCCTCCAGCTGTTTCCACCATAACTTCTGACTGACATGGGTGTTTGCATCTCCTATGATAGGAATAAACTCCATGGAGTGGGTCTTCTGAGAACTGGCAGCTCCTGTTTCTTGTCACTGGGGAAGCGAATTAGGGACAAGGGTAGGGCTGACTTCTATGCCTTAGCAACTGCCCAAGTCCTGAGTCAACACCTGAATAAACTCTAGGATCTTTTTATTTAGCTCCACAGGGGATGTGGGCACCCCTGGTGGCTCAGATGGTAAAGCATCTGCCTGCAAAGTGGGAGACCCGGGTTCAATCCCTGGGTTGGGAAGATCCCCTGGAGAAGGAAATGGCAACCCACTCCAGTACTCTTGCCTGGAAAATTCCATGGACTGAGGAGCCTGGTAGGTCACAGTCCATGGGGTCGCAAAGAATTGGACATGACTGAGCGACTTTACTTCTTACTTCTATAGAGGATGGGACCTGGAGAAGGAAAAGGCTACCCACTCCAGTATTCTGGCCTGGAGAATTCCATGGACTGTATAGTTCCTGGGGTTGCAAAGAGTCAGACAGTACTCAGCGACTTTCGCTTCACTTCACTTCACATAGGGAATGAGAGAGGACTCAGGCTCAGTCTTCTCAACATGGCACATTAAAAAATAAGTGGACTCAGACATCCCTGGTGGGCTAGTGGTTAAGAATCTGCCTTCCAATGCAGGTGACACAAGTTCATTCCCTGATCTGGGAAGATTTTACATGCCCTGGGCAACTAAGCCCCTATGCCACAATTATTGAAACTCACTCGCCCTAGAGACCACACTCTGCAACAAGAGAAGTCACTGCAATAAGAAGCCCGCACACTGCAACTGGAGAAAGCCTACTCATAGCCACTAAGACCCAGCACAGCAAAAAATAAATAAATAAATAAATTTAATCAAAAACAAGCAGGACTCAACATTGTCTCATTCCTGGGAATTCTTAGCTAGAAGATCTCTTGGTTTCAGATTTAAGATGAGTCTTTTCCTGATGGAGCAGCAGGCTGCTTTTGTCACTTAAACAGTATTGTTACATAAACAATCAAGAGACAGTTTTGCCACAAGCAAAGTTAAAATTTCTGTCTAAATTATAACTAATAGGAATATTAGGACTTATTCAGGCTTTAGCATTTTACATTTCCTGAACCTGGCAGCTGGGTTTTTCCTCTTTCCACTAAATGCTATAGTTTAGGATTTAGGGAATTATGCAAAACACACTTGCAGCACCAGAGCTTAAATGGGTAATATCCCTGCTGGGTAGCATTTACTGATGGTGGGGGAAAATGTCTCTGGAAAGTGATCCAGTTGCAAGAGACTGAGCAAGGGGTCCCAGGCCTTCTTAGTTCCAGGACTATCCTTCTTAAAATAAGTTTGAGAATGAAGTGCAAAAAATATGCCAATGTCACATTTGCTGACTGCATTTAATAACAGAAAAATGTGCACTGCAAAGGCGTGTTTATACAACTAGCAACTGCACTGCAAAACCATTAACAGCTCACAGCCCAACCAGTCTTCCAAAATACAACTGTGATGCATTTAACATCTGCAGTTCTGCAAGGAGGTGCCCACAAAGTACCTTCTTCGAATTTGCATATTTGTGTACAAGAACACAAACCGTTTACGTGAGGCTTTAGCCCGTTTAAAATGCTTAAAAAGGTCCCCATGATTTGCTCTGCTTAAAATGCACACTCAAACTTTATTAAAAACATTTTACAAAAAGAAAGTTTCATGAAGCTAGCCATCAGCGAGGCTCGATATAGGGGGTGGAAAGTGGATCGTATATCTTTAACCCGCAGAAGTTAAAAGGTTTTTTTTTTTGTTGTTAGCTAACAATGGAAACTTTTTTTTTTTTTAAGTGTTTCCCTCCCTCGGTCTTGCCAAGCAATAGAAAAAAAAAAAAAAAAAGAAGAAAAGAAAAACTTGTTCCGCTGAGTTCAACCCCAGACAGGCTCACAACTTCCTTCCTGCTTTCCTCCCCCAAGCCCCCGCCTTACTCCCTCCTCCCTCCTCCACCCCCAATCCCCCACTCCCCCGCCCCAACTTTTTTTTTAATCGCACATTGAACAAACACTGAAGTAGCCGGGAGCAGACACTGACAGGGTAGTATCTCCACGGCCCAGAAGGGCGTGCAGGGCCGGCCGGCGTCGCCACTGCCCGGATCTCCCGCCCCTGCCGACCGGTTTCTCTTCTTTCCCACTCCCCCTTTTTTTTGTCTTCCAAACGAAGGGAGGAAATCGTTTCTGAGCTTTTTGAAAAAAGCTTTTAAAGTCATCTTTCACCTATGAGATCTGCGTCCCTGGATCATGTAGTCTGCACAGGACCCGGGAATCTAAGAAACTGCAGGTAAGCTTGGCGACTTTTTAATGGCTTTCGCCTCCAAACCCTCTTTCCCCTCACTGTCTGTTCTGGAGCGAATCTGAGGAATCTGTGATCCGAAAAAGCGCGGAGAGGTGGGCCGGGGAGACGGGCAAGGGGAGGGCGGCATGCCGAGGAGGCACAGGCGAGTTTTCGCCGTCTTTTCTGCTCTTCCGGACCGCTGGCTCTCCGCCGCCTACCCCGGCGCGCTGCAGGCATTCTCGGGCTCGGGCCGCCGGGCGGCCGGCTTGGCGCCGGGCGAGGGTGCCCTGGATGCGGAGAAGCCCTGCCCTCGGCCGCGCGGCCTCGGGGCTTAGAGCGGGACCCCGGGAGGTTTGCAGAGCCGGGGCTCCAGCGCTGCTGCAGCAACGCACACCCATCGGTGTGGGCGCGAGTCCCGAAGCCCGCAGAGGCAGCCGCGTCTTCGGACACGGGGTGTGTGGAGCGCGGACTCGTTGTCCCCACGCGTGCGCGCGCGCGTACACACACACAAAACACACATACACGCCCCTCCACTGGGGCGACGGCGGGGTGGGGGTGGGGGGCGGCAAGTATTGGTTCCGGTACAGGGGACGCGCAGCGCCTCGCCACCGGGCGCGCGCAGACGCGCCCACACTCACAAAACACACTTGTTTGGGGGACTGGCGACAAAGCCAGTGCTTAAAATGCCTAGGCTGCCGCCCTGCCGCGCGCCCAGGCCGTCGTAGGCCGAGGGACACAGCATCAAGGCCAGGGTCAGGAAGGTAAACGGCAGGCAAGCAGGGGTCGCCCCAGACCCGGGCGCAGGCAGCGGCCGGGAAAAGCAGGTTCACATCAGCTTTCCTCCGAGTCGGTCCCTGATGGCCAAGAGAAGGTGGAGCGAGGACATCCTGAAGCCCAAGATGGGGAGGGGGGGAGGGAGGAGGCGAAAAGCTGTCCCGTTATACCCGGTATAGCCAGTGTTTGCAAAGCCGAGGCGACCGCGAGACGGTGGAGAGGGTGTCCTCACTCTCAGAAAGCTCAGAATCTGCCGCGCCCCGCACATAAGTAGTTGTATATCGTTCCCCGCCCGTCCCGCGTGGCTCTGGAGACAACTCTTAGCGTTTGAAATTGGAAGGGACCTTCAAGCGTATCACACACAGCTCATCACATCACCACCGCGCTGGCGACCGAGGGGGGGGGGTGTGCCCAGGTTCATGTCCTCGCCGTGCCGCACTGCCCCTGTAAATAAGATGTCCAGGGGCACCAGATCCCGGACAGATTGAGGTTCCGTGGCCGGGGGCCCGTCCTAATCCCCTAGCCGTCCCCCACACCCTCCCTCTGGGGTCCTGACTTGTTTCCTTGTTTCTTCACAGCGGCGCTGTTGTTTATGGACCTCTGGGCGGGGGCTGAGCCCGCTGTCTTGCCCCCCGCCCGCCGCCCAGGCCATGCTGCCCCATCTGCGCGCGGAGCCGCTGCCGCCGGGCCTCCGCGGCTGAGCCGGGAGCCGAGAGCCGCGGGAGGAGGAGACGCCGGCGGCAGAGCCGGAACGGGAGCGGCGGCGGCGGACAGCGCGCAGGACCCAGTACTATGGCCATGTACTGCTATGCCCTCAACAGCCTGGTGATCATGAATAGCGCCAACCAGGTGAAGAGCGGCGGCGGCCCTCGGTCCAGCAGCAACGAGACGCCCCCGCCGCCAGGGAGGGCCGTGTTGAGCCCCGGCAGCGTTTTCAGCCCCGGGAGTGGCTCCTCTTTCCTCTTCCCCCCAGCTGAGTCTTTGTCACCGGAGGACCCCGGGAGCCCCCTGGGCTGGCGGAGTGGCCGGCGCAGGCTGAATAGCAGCAGCGGCAGCGGCAGCAGCGTGGGTAGCCCGAGCTGGGCCGGTCGTCTAAGAGGGGAAGGGCAGCAGGTGGTGACCGCCGGTACTCTCTCCCCTCCTGGGCCGGAGGAGGCCAAGAGGAAGCTTCGAATTCTGCAGCGTGAGCTGCAGAACGTGCAGGTGAACCAGAAAGTGGGCATGTTCGAGGCGCACATCCAGGCGCAAAGCTCCGCCACGCAGTCGCCCCGCAGCCCGCGTCTGGGCAGGGCTCGTTCGCCTTCCCCGTGCCCCTTGCGCAGCGTCAGTCAGCCCCCAGGAAGGGTCCCGGTTCAGAGCGAGGAGCGGAGGACCAAGTCCTGGGGGGAACAATGTCCGGAGACTTCTGAGGTCGAATCAGGGAGAAGAGAAGGCTCGCCCAGCGTTCGTCTCTCCAAGGACGAGGAGGGAGTAGTGGCACCTTTTCTCCATCCTGCGGCCCCGTCAGGATCAGGGGCTCAGGGTCCCAGCGCTTCGGAGAGGATGGAGAAGGCGCTCCCTGCCAGACCCCACTGTGGCTCACTCACCGCTATGGAAGTTGACAAGAGGGGCTCTCCTCCGTTGGGAACTCAGAACTCCCGAGCTCCCGCTTTGGGACTGGTCAGAGTGAACTTAACCGTGGACACAGCAGTGGCAGCCCGAGCCACATCCACCGTTCCACACCATCCACACGACCCTGCCTTCATTGAGCCTTCTGAGAGGGCCCATGAACTTGGGGGTGCGCACCCCCTGCAGGCCCTGGCCAAGAGTCAGGGGCAGTCTCTTGGCAGTGAGACAAGCCTGGCCCCAGAGAGGGGCGGACCACGCAGCGGAGAGCCCCCTGAGAAGGTGGGGAGAGGAACTCTGTCCGGTGGCATGCCAGGCTCCCGGGCGCCTGGGGCTGCCGGAAGGCCAGAGGAGAGGACTGGGAGCGCACAGACTCCAGCGGAGCTCCCTGAGGCTCCGACCTGGTCCAGGCAGGGTTCCAGAGGCTCTGCGGGGGCACAGAGTGCGGCCCTAGGGGTCAGGGAGGCACTGCTGGCCTGTGACAGAGTGGATGAAGGGTCCGCAACGCTGGGCTTGCTTGGGGGCAGCAGCTCAGCGCAACCAGGGACCCCGGAGGTGGAGGCGGGAGTTCCCTCTGGCGGAATGCTGGAGCCTTTGCCCTGCTGGGAAGCAGCAAAAGAACTGAAAGAACCCCAGTACTTTCCTGGGGACAGGGTGGGCGTGCAGCCTGGGACCTCCAGGGTTTGGCTGGGCCCCATGGAAGAAGCCTGTCTGGCCTGGACGTGTGGCACAGCAGTGCAATCCAAGGGGACTTGGGGAGGCCAGCCACAGGGCAGAGACGCCCACCTCAGCCCAGACCGGCTCTCCCCAGCACAGAAGGACAAACCTTCCCAGGGAGAGGCCTGCGGCCGAAACAGCATCCCCGCTGTCATCATCACAGACATGGGTACAGATGAGGATGCCCAGGAGGACAGGGCCTTGGAGGAGGCGCAGGGAAGCCCCCGGGGCAGCCTGCCGCTGAGGAAACTGTCATCTTCCTCTGCCTCCTCCACTGGCTTCTCCTCCTCCTATGAGGACTCGGAGGAGGACATCTCCAGTGACCCTGAGCGCTGCCTGGACCCCAACTCTGCCTTCCTGCATACCCTGGATCAGCAGAAGCCCAGAGTGGTATGTCTTGCCTTGAGATTTTTCTAGAACTTGTGCTGCTTTCATGCCCATGTGTCCCTTTTTCTTACTTTCTACTGAGTCAGGAAGACCCTGACCAGGGGCCTGGGGCAGTCACAACCTGTAATTCTCTCCAGAGAATTTCCTGGGGAGGCACCTAGGCCCTGGCCCTGCGCTTTGTAGCTTGGACAGCAAATTGGAGTCACTTCTGTTACTATTTCCATGTACATCTTAAAAGACATTTTTAAAGGTGCCTCTGGTAGGTCACCACTCACTTCTTGGGACGATCATATTCATGAGTTTACCAAAGGCTTCCTGATTAATCTCCAGAGATAGAGAACAGAGCTGTAGCTTTTGTCTGATCAGGTGAAACACTTTAATTCTGTGATTCATTTAGGCAGAGGGGAAAGTGACAAGGATGTCAGCAAATTAACTCAGCCTGTACTAATAGGCCAGGAAAATGAGTGATGTGATTCTGTGACAGGTCCCTGAAACCTGTAGATAATGGCTGTGTCTGCTGGGTGAAGAACCACCTCACCTCAGTAAATTGTCAGGATGTTGCAATATTTGTGGGGCCAACAGAAGTAAGATGCAGTTTGCTGTATGATTTAAAATGAAAACCATGCTTTGAGGTAAGGAGACAGTTTCTTTAATGACAGAATATTACAGTAGGTTGAATTGCCTGAGATAAGCACCTGGGTGATACCCTTAGGGTATATACCTCTTCATGGACATGCTTATTGTCTGGTACAGGTACATTTCAAGTACATTTCCAAGTGCATCTGTTGTGATTCAGCACACTGACATGTTGTTCTGGCTATGGCAGTAGACAGGGGTTTATTTCTGTACACGGTTTATCTCAGTGCTAGGCTGTTTTAACTCTTAGGAGGATCAGAGCATCGGACGGAAGACATAAGAGTTGAAGCTAGCGCTTCTGAAAAGGTCTGGACTTTCTCTAAGCTTTTCCAGACTCTGGGGAATTTCCTAGTTTGGTATGTGAGGGGGTTCTTGTGCTACCTTGGGGGAAAGTCTGCATTTTTATTGTAGTAGGTAGTCTTCCGATTTAATCTTGAATATCACGTACTATTCACTCAATGTGTTAAGCCACAGCAGCTGAGAACTTAGTATTTCTACGCTACATTCTTCACTAAGGTATTTTGGACTCCAAAGCATATTTCTATCACACTTCCACTTCAGAAATCACAGTCTGAATCTTAGAAGACCAAGCGTTTCTTTTCATAAGACTCTGCTTTCTGCTGATGGTGGGGAGGCAAATGTATATGCAAAATGTGGTCCCCATCACCCTGGCATTTTGTGGCCAGCACAAGGCATCTGACATGGACTCATCTGGTCCACCTGGAAGGGGATGGTGGTAAAGGGAAGGTGGAATATGCTTCTCACTGAAGGTATGGCCCAGATTTCTCTGCCCTCTTGTCCACAATTAAAAGCCCATGAGTGGTCCTCTGTTCCTTTCCTCCCTTTGGCTTTTTAAACCCTGGAGCATAGCCGGCACACCCAAGTTTTTTTTCACTTGTTCTCCAACTTTCCATTTGCCCTTTCTAGTGGTGGATTAGCAGCTCCTATTGGCTGGCTCTCAAAGTATTTTGTGTGTCCTGATGTTTGAAAAGGGCTCTTGTCTGGAAGTGAGTTAAAGGGGAGATAAATAATGACAGGTGATAATTTTTTTTTTTTCATTTGCCAGAGGGATGCCAGCTGAGAAACCAGAGGGTTGAGTGGTATCAAGTTAGCAAACAGGTCCAGAGGTGGAAATGAGGCCTGACGGCTGTCCAGCTTACCTCCCTCCTTTAAATAAGATTTCAGACACCCACAGAATAGGGCCAGGGAAAAAAATCCCCCACCAGCCTTGTTTTCTGAATCACATGAGACCGAGGGCGAATTGAAGGGGGGTGGAGGGAGGGAAGGGTGGGTAGCCAACTGGAAATTATGGGATCCTAGGGACTTTTGAGTTTTTGGTTGAGTGATAAACTCAGTTTTCTTTTTTTGTACAGATTGTTATGGTGGAGCCTTATCAGTGACACCGCAACATCTGTTCCTTGGGTCAAAAATCACTTGATTACCTGAGATGGATATTTTGTCTACAGAAGGCCAGACAACTGTATTGACTGGGCCTTTCGGCTGGGCTGTTCAGTGTTTGGCGGATAAAACCCGAGCTGGCGCTGTGCGAGGTTCAGTCAACACTCAGTCCCCTTCTCTGGGCTGTGCTGCTGCTGTCTACACTGCAGCCCTGCACTCAGGGGCACACACATGCCCACACACAACTCCCAGCACCCCCCTGGGACGCACAGGTTGGAAACCTGAGTGTTCAGCCTGGTGGTCACACAACCAACCCCTGACCCTCAGACCCATGCAGAGAACAGTGTTTTTGTGTGCCACCCTGTCTTTGCACAGAGTTAAACCTTCTCGTGCTCTTGTGGAGGGGTGTCTGTGTGTGACGTGTGTGAGGGGTGACCGTGTGTGACATGTCTGCCGGTGGAAGCCGGGCTGCCAGGTTAGCTCTCCTGCTCTTTGGCTTCTCTGCCTGCTCGCTGCCTGTGAGAAGCCCCAGCTTTCGGTGCAGGGGGATTTGAAGACGTCCTTGTACTTAAAAACAAAGTGAAAAGTCGTTTGAAAACACACTCTGAAACTTCTTTAGCCATTTAGATGATGCAAATGAGCAGAGGCCTTTTTACTGAACGGGTGTGTGGTGAGAACCTTCTCTGCTCATTTGCTTCCCTGGGTAGGAGCTGTAAAGACACCCTCAGAAACATGCAAAGTGCTTGAGGCCTTTCCTGGGCTTCAGGCTTCAGAGGAGCCTGACAGATATGCTTGTCTCGGAAATAGAATGTTCCAAATTTTTGCACCTGTGTGTCTGTTTATAAAGGATCAGACGCTTGAAATTTGCTCAGAAGTAGTTGTCGTATGTGCCTTGGGTTCAATGGCTTAAATTCAGGCATATTCTCATTTACTCTTTTCTGAGATCTGAACAGAAGTGAGTTGCCCTGAGGAAGAATGGTGTTCTCGCTTGTTCTTTAAGGCAACTAGAAATTAATCAACAGTTCTTGACTTCCTTCTGTTAATCCATTTAAAAGTAAGTGGGCCATTGAAATGCTAGGTTTAAAGCACTAAATTAAGAAAAGCATGCTTTTTACTTTAAAAAATAGGTTTTTATTGATTTATTCCCAAATTGTACTATCAATCATGTGTACAATAACGAAAACAAAATGTTGGTCTGATTATCTGGGGGGCATATAAAGAAGTATAATACAAAATCTTTGCCTTCTTGGTGCTTACTACTTTTTCAGGGCCTTTGAAGTTTTGTTTCCTTTACTTTTTTTGTGTTAACTAGTTTTTTTTTTTTTTTTTTCAGTTTCAAAAAGCAAACTAATACACATGGTAAAAAATTTGAACATTTTAAAATGGTTTTATGTGGTTTTTAAAAGTGTGAAAATTTTCCAATTAAAATTTAGAAGTCTTAGAGGGATCTTTGAAGGGAAAATGAATCTAGTGGTAAGTTCTTTTAAGTGGAAAATTCTGGAAGAGAATATTGAAGGCCCAGATTTATGGGGTAAAGAGTCCAGGTTGCATATGTTGTTTTCCTAAGGTGGGGCACCCTTCCACCTCAGGTGTGTGGCGAGGGTCTTTCTGGAAAGGGCTTAGGACCTTTCAGATCTGAGAGAACCCCAAGTCATTTATGTGAGGTTCTGAATGTTACCCTGATGTGTTTAGGGAGGAAACCAAGACTCAGAGAGGCAAAGGGACCTAAAGACTGCAGCTCTGGCTAAGATTCCTCCTTTTAAAATATGCACTCTGCTTGAGAATGATCTCACGGGGACTTATAGAGTTGTAACTCCGCGTGACTATGTAATTCTAGAGATTGGATTCAAAACCTGCTGTATATGAAATAGGTATCAGAGTGTCTGGAAAAGTGACAAGATTTCTGTGGTGTGGATCCCGGCAGTTGAGTCTGAAAGAGGGCACATTTAATGGTGTGCTTTTCTCTCAGACCCATTCATTGATCTGTTTCTCTTGCTTCTCTTACCTGAAAGAATGGTTCTTTATAATTCCACATTGAAAAAGCATCATCAAAATAAATCAGTACTATACCCAAGATTCTCGTTAATGATTAGACTGATATTAGAGGCTGTGCTTGGTAGGATGCCAGCATGCTAACCTGAAAAGTGAAAAATACATTCTGTTATCTGAGGGCTTTGACCTCCTCAGATATTTAAGTTTGGAAATTGAGGCTTTGCCTGTGCAGAGCCAAAACATCACTTCAAAGAATTCGTTTTATCAAAGATGAAAGTATAATTCATCCAGCTTAAAATCCTTCAAGTAAAGGTGAGACAGAGAAAAACAGAGATGGGTATTTAGGCATCACAAAAACACATCTCAAGATTTACCAGGCTTTTAGGTTTAACAACAACAACAAAACCAACATTAAACTGGACAGTTTCTACTTTTAGAGAAATGTATCAGGTGTTACATAAAGCATTTTCAGAACTTTTGTTTTTAGCGCTGAGTTGCTACCGAGTCTCTTCTCTGATTTTTGTTGGCATATACCAGGTAAATGTAGTTACAGATTAGATTTGTCCTCTGTAGTTTGTTTATATTCCTAGGAGCATTGATAATATTGTTTAGGCTTGTTTTATTTTGTGAAGTTTCAATTTAGTTATCTAAAGGTAGAATTTAAAGTAGTTAATGGGAATAATTTTATGTCCTGGTTGAACAAACTTTGCAGACTTCAGGTAATCAGAGATTTGGGATTAACTCATAAACTCTTCTATATTGTGTTGTGGGCATGCCCTCCTCATGGAAGGGTCTATAGAATTTTTTTTAAATCTTTATTGAATTTGTTACAATATTGCTTCTGATTTATGTTTTGTTTTTTTGGCTGGAGGCCTTGTGGGATCTTAGCTCTTGGACTAGGGATCGAACCCGCATCCCCTGCATTGGAAGGCAAAGTCTTAACCACGGGACTGTCAGGGAACTCCCGTCTATGGGTTTTGTTAAGGGACGAAATACTGGCATTGTAGGTTATGTATGTCGTGCCCTCCAGTCCGTGACAAATGTGTCTTGCAATTATTTTTTTCCTGACTAGGTGGAATTGACATTGTGAATGATTTATTTTTCATGTATCGGGGAGCTCATTGTTTACAAAATCACAGGAAACCCAACTGTGAACTTGTCGGTAACATGGAAAGCCATTTAGAGTGCCAGTGGCCGTTGTCTCATTGGAATATTTGGGGTTTTGTAAGTCCAGGTCTCCTGAGACTGTGCCATTCCGTGGTTGCATACTGTTAACTTAGTTAACTACGGATTGTGGCACTGTAGGTGACCTAACAACATAGAAACACTCAGCTTTATAGCATTCCCTCAGACCAGTGGGTCCAGTCTGCTTGACTGTGGAGGCCACCGGGGGGGCTGGAAGAATCTGCCAACCTGGCCCTGTGACCCTGTAGTCAAACTCAGCTTGCTGTAGCTGTGCCCTCAACTCTCTCGTTGTGGTCCCACCAGATACCTGGGCATTCATTTTTCCAGAGGTGAATTATTATTTTAAAGACACTTTAGGTCTCCTGGGCTAAAAGACAATATAGATATAAATATCTTATTAGGAAGGTAGGCCTCTGTTCTTAGAATTTAAAAAACCAAAATTTTTTCTATGACCTGCATAATTATCATAATATAAATCTGAGGCTGGGAGAGGCTTTAGAGCTCCTTTCCTCTAATATCCATGTTTTACAGACGAGGAAAGTGAGGCCAGAGTGTATTCAATATAGTCATGTTTTACATTTTTCTTTTCACTTATAAAACTTCATTAGTGGATAAACTCCTTACTCACCTGGGAAGATCCACCTTGGCTTTCAGCATAGGACGTGTTTTTGAAATGTTGGTTAATGGAATGGATGAACGCATGAGTAACAGGCACTGGCTCTGCTGCATTGTCTTCCTGCAGAAGAACTGTGGAGTCATCTGTAAGAGAAGGGACAAAGAAAGGGGGGAAAGAACAATGAAGACAAGCTCGTTGTTCATTCCCGAGACCTTGCTGCCACAGGAGTAGGGGTGCCTGATTGAGATTTCCGAGAACTGGGTGAAATCCAAGACCTCACGTGCCTGCAAACCCTCTGAAAAATGAGGAGCGGAGGCATGACCTTGCAGAGTAGGGGATGAGAGTTCAGGGGTGCCTTGTTTTAAAAGTGCCTTAGATGGTTCCCAGAATGTAGTAGAAGCTCAGTTAATGTTAGTGGAGGTGGAGTTAGGAGACATCTTGGGTAATAATGTCTGGAAAATCCACTGGGCCTCTTGGAAGAAATGCTTGGTAGCAGCTTAAGATTTCGGAGAAGGCAACAGCAACCCACTCCAGTACTCTTGCCTGGAAAATCCCATGGAGGGAGGAGCCTGGTAAGCTGCAGTCCATGGGGTCACTAAGAGTCGGACACGACTGAGCGACTTCACTTTTACTTTTCACTTTCATGTACTGGAGAAGGAAATGGCAACCCACTCCAGTGTTCTTGCCTGGAGAATCCCAGGGACGGGGGAGCCTGGTGGGCTGCCGTCTCTGGGGTCAACAGAGTCGGACACGACTGAGGTGACTTAGCAGTAGCAGCAGCTTAAGATTTTGTTTAGGTACTACATTCACCCAGTACAATCCTAGAAAATGATTCTGCCTCACCCAGTAAAGCTAGAATGAAATTGATTTCTCAAAACCCAGCGTTTACAGTCTACTTGTGAATTCACCAGGCTTCCCTGGCAGCTCAGACTGCAAAGTGTCTGCCTGCAATGCAGGAGACCTGGGTTCGATCCCTGGGTTGGGAAGATCCCCTGGAAAAGGAAATGGCAACCCACTCCAGTACTCTTGCCTGGACGATTCCATGGACGGAGGAGCCTGGTAGGCTCCAGTCCATGGGATGGCAGAGTCGGACACGACTGGGTGACTTCACTCTCTCTGTGTGAATTCACGTGCTACTGTGGGAGCACAGCAGCTTCTTGGAGTGCAGTTCATAGAACAGTGAGAAGGCTGGTCTCACCTTCTGTCTCTGTCTCCTAGTGTAGTTTCCTTTGATTCAGTGATGGGCTTGGGGATCAAAGACCAGCACAGGCCTCAGGGAACAAGATCTCCTGGAGTGTCTGAGCAGGGAAGACCACTCTGATGATTCTCACGGGAAGGCAGGGCCCTCTAGGCTTTCTCTGACATGTGATCGTCATTTCACTGGTAAGCCAACACGCAGGCTTTTGACTAACTTGTCTGGAGTGTTTCTAAAACAATTTCATTAAGAATTCACTCTTAAGAGATCTGATCTTTCCCCTCTGTTGAGTTTTACTTGGGCATTTTACTGACTTGATATTACTTAATGGAAACCCATTCAACAAAAGATATCTCTTCAGGCCACTGGTCAGTACTACATGTTTAATTTGCTGATAATTTTACTTCTGTTTTGCTCCAAACCAGCTGATAAGTTTTATAAGTAACCAAAAAGAAGGAGGTACTGACAGTAAGCAAGCAGAATGAGCCTTTGCAGTTCATATGTAGGATTTAAAGAGGCGGGGGTGGATCATGGAGGGGGAGGATACATTTTTATTTTCCCATCGTAGAATAAGTAGAAAAAACCTCCTCATTTGATCTGGTGGTGACAAATATTGGACTGAAGAGATCCCACCCTCTTGAAAGTCACTATTATTCTGTTAGTCTTGCTTTTTACCTTTGTGGTAAGATTCTGGGTGGAAAGGGAAAATAAAATGATACAGCATCTCAAACAAAGGCATTTTGAGATCATTTCCATTGACCTGGTGACTAAGATTAGGGTTTGCCTAACCCAGAGATGGGGCTTCCCTGGTGGCTCAGTGGTAAAGAATCTGCCTGCCAATGCAGGAGACACAGGTTCCACCCCTGGATCAGGAAGATCCCTTGGAGAAGGAAATGGCAACTCACCCTAGTATTCTTGACTGGGAGATCCCATGGGCACAGGTGCCTGGTGGCTACAGTCCATGGTGTCACAAAAGAGGCAGACACGACTTAGCAACTAAACAACCACAACCCAGAGATGATATAAGTCTTATGATGCAGGGTGAGCCCTTTCCTTGGTCAAGCAGAACCTGGTCTGTTTGCTCACGTTTATAAAGCTGATCTTACTGTGTCCAGAGAGCAGGAACGAGGTGCTTTTGCTTTGGGCTTTCGGAGCTGTGACAGCGGTTTTCTTTCTTTACCCGTCTCAGTGGGTCTTCTGCTTCCCACTCCCCCCACCATCCGTTTAATCAGGATGAATAAACTGATTGTCCTGTTTCCCAAGAAGAAGCTGTAATACATTTTACATTAACAGCGCTTAATATTTTCATTCACTATGGGGAGTCTTCAGAGTGCCTCAGAATGGAGGGATTTGGTTCCCCGGTGACCAGCCATCCACCAGCTCACCCCGCAATCTCTCTTGGTATGCTGTGCGTTTGTGGGACCCCAGCAGTTACTGGGGAGGTCCCTGCACCCCCAGGCGGTTCCCAGCGAGTGTTTTTCCAATTTCGCTGACATTCTTTCCAGGCTCAGCTCAATTTGTTTTCTTCTTCTCTATGGCAATTGATGACTGAGTCGTAAAATGTATAATTCAGGATCTCGTGTTAAGTGCTTCTTCCACAGTTGTGTAGGAGCTGATGTTTGGCTAGTCCTCTGCTATGCATGGGTGTGTAAGGTTTTCTTTTTGCAAGTTAGCTATCTGAAGAGTAGGTTTAAGAAAATACACCTCATAACTATGGGGAAAGGATACTGGCTGGGGTACAGAGAGGAACTCAGGGAGTATCACTTCTGTAATCCTTATCTAACCTGAATCTATTAGCAGGAAACTGAAAAGGCCTGTGTATGACAATGAGATAAACAGTTTAATCTGTTAACAATGTCAAGTGGAAAATCCAACCGCAGCCAGTAGCTTAAGAAATGGCTCTTAAGAAATGGCTAGGAGGTTTTGTTGGGACAGCAGATCCTGAGACCCAGGTTGCTGAGCCAAGCATAGGAAAATGGGTCGCTGTGTGTTCAAGCTGGGAGGTTGGGAAGACACTGGTTTGAGAGACTTCTGGAAAATCCTTACAGATAGAAAAATGTGCTGACGTACAGGACATTTTGAATGCGTTATAACTGGATATTTTAGTCTGCATGAGACCATCGAAACCTTTTCCTCCTCTTCACCATTGTCATCATCTTTGTCACAGCATTAAGTACTCATTAGTATTCAGCATTTAGCTAATTCCAGTAATTTAGGACACACAAGACGTTCTCTGAGAAGGTCTTGCTCCAGGAGTGCAGTGTGCTGGAAAGACTAGGACTCTCAGATTCGGCCCTTGGCGGCTTTGGGTTTTGGTGACGTCATTTGTAAAAGGGGTGTATCGATCATCTTCCGATCTCCTGTGGTCTTTTGTGAGTCTCAAATGACATTGTGTTTGTAGAGTCATTTTGAGAGTATATGCTTTCCCGCCTAAGGTTTTTTTTATTATGAATTCTATGACGTTGCTTTTTTCCCGCAAGTTTTCTCTTTATTTCTCCAGTACTCATTTGTTTATTTCTGTCATGCATACTCTTACGTATACTTGTTTTTTTAATAAACAATGATCTATATTATTTTTTAAATTTGACATATAGTTACCTTACAGTATCATATTACTTTCAGGTGTACAAATATGATGTTGTTTTTAAAATCTTTCCAAAAGTGGATAGATGAGGGCAAGCACCGTACCAATGTAAGATACGCCCACGTCTGTATGGCCGGAGAAGAAATTGCTAAGGAGTATGTCAGAGACAACCTTTGTGTCCGTAGCAGAGCCAGTTCTGACGTGGGCATGACGGTGGGGCTGGGGAGCAGGGATGAGCAGACACTCGGAATTGCACCCTAGTTCCACTCCAGCTGCTCAGTAGCGCCTCTTCCTGCCTGAGTGACCATTGCGGCCAGTGCACTTTATGCTTCTGTGGTTTGCTAACCCTGCGAATGCGATGGACACGAGGAACGGCTGGCGGGAGCAAGGAGCGGGCGCGGAGCAGGGGTCTGATGTACCTGGAGCAGGGCTGTCGGCTCCTGAATAATTGAGACCAGACCACAACTCCATCTGGCGTCCAGGGATGCTTAATGGGGGCATTGATTTTTCCAGTACCGTGTGGTGGTTTTCTCTTGTGTCCTAGGAAGTGAAAGAGAAGAATTCAGCAAAATCTTGAGTCTTTAAAGCAGACATTTCATTTGGCAGTTAGATGCTGGGCACTTCTGAAATATGGCTGGGCCCTGGTTAGATCCTGAAACCTGTGCCCAGAGCTGGACCTCCTTTCTGTTGACTGCCCACGTTGAGAGGTGGAGGTGGCACCCCCGTGGCTGCCCAAACAACAGGCATTGGTCTGCCATCTCTGTCTGCAGTTACCTCTGCTGAGGAGAATGGCTTAATTGATGCAATCCCTGCCCCTGGGGATGTGCCCTCTAGGGCAAAGTGGATGCCATCAGACATACTTGAGATTTGCAAAATTCAAGAACAAGTTGTCTAACCATTAAACAAGCACAGTCATTAAATATGAGTTAATAAATAATGAATTGGTGTTGGCATGGAAAATGCAGGAAGCCTCAGTGCGTGTCGTGGAGTAAGGAATAGAGGAATTGAATCTGGGCAGCAGCCACTGAGACAGTCAAGGCCTTGAAGGGTTTGCTATCTCTGTTAGAAGTGGTCAAGCAAAGACACTATTCTGGATCCAAAGGCTCTTGGAGGTTGGAGAGGATGAGGGCACCCACCTTAATGCAATGCTTAAATGACTGTGCCATAAATATGCTCTTGTGAGGCTAAAATGGGGTCTTGGGGGACCTCTCCATCCTCACCCCAGTCGACCAGAGGCACATGGTCAGGAAAACTTGGGAGGGGCTTCTACTTAGTTGTAACTAAGTTGTGCTTAGTTGCTCAGTCATGTCTGACTTTTTGTGATCCCATGCACTGTAGCCCACCAGGCTTCTCTGTCCATGGGGATTCTCCAGGCAAGAGTACTGGAGTAAGTTGCCATGCCCTTCTTCAGGGATCTTCCCAATCCAGGGATCTAACCCATATCTGCTACATTACAGGCAGATTCTTTACTGTTTGAGCTACCAGAGAAGCTTAAGGCTGAATCTTTGGAAGAGTTCTAGGGAGGCTGGCTGGGCTAGGGGCTGTGTAGACCCTTCTGGGGAGAGAACCCTGGTGTGGAATCAAGACAGTCCTGGGTTTGAGTCTAAGCTCTGCCACCTCCTGACTGTGTGACCCTAGAGAAATGTCTTACTTTTCCGTTCCTCGGTTTCAGCATCTGTGTGGTGGGGCTGATAATACCAGCCTTAAGATGGTGAGCCTTAAATGAGGCCATGTGTGAAGTGCCTGGCACCGTGTCTGGACGTATGAAATGCTCAACCGACAGCAAGGTGGGAGGACTTAGAGGTAGCCCCGCTCTCGTTCCTGAGCATATTAAGCTGAACTTGCAATGTCCACCATTCTCTTTGTTTAGGTGAAAGTGCTAAGGGTACCCAAGGGAATATTGCCTGCTGGTGCCCTTCTTCCCCTAGAAGAAAAAGTAGGGCCTGAGGTCTCTTGGATGCTGAGTTTCGTGGGAGGTGTAGGGAAGAAGTTAAGGGGGTCTGCTGGAGAAGAGGGCTCCAGCCAGCCACAGGTGAAGTCACACCCTCACTCTGTCCCAGAGTTCGGCAAGAACTTCACCTCTCTGAGCCTCTGTTTCCTCATCTGCCGAATGAGGATGACCACCCTTCCTCGTGGGCTCTGGTGCTGATGAGCTGAGATTGTGTGTCTCAAGGTCCTGACACAGAACAGGCAGGGATAGAGGCAGCCTGTCTCTGGCCCCTCGTCCCCAACCAGGACCCTAACTTGCCTTCATGGAGTGGCCCCGGCCACCTCACCCCAAAGTGCCATTAGTTGTGAAGGATGGTGACAAAATGGGTGGCAGGATTTATTTTTCCAAGATTTCTCTGTTGTAGGAGAGGCCTCACTTTGTCACCAGGGCTCAGAGCTTCAAGTGTAGAAAACAATCCTTTAGATCCAGCTGCTGGGCAAGAGGTGTCAGGTTACTCACTTGGGATCTGCCTCTTGTCCTTCTGTTTGGGAGGTGGAAACTGATAGGTCACCCAAGCAGGGAGGCCCAGCCTTCTGGGGGTGAGGAACCCTACATCTCTTCTCTTCCCTCCCCTCACTCCTCTGCTTTCTCACTGCATTTTTTAGAGTCACCGTCATGCATAAGAGAGAGGATGGAGTGTGTGTGTGTAAGAAACATCACCACTTTGTCTAGCTGTGGCTCTTCCCACCAGGGAGGTCTTTGAACTTGTATGTGGTTTGATTGGCCTTCATTGCTTCCCTGTACCATGTCTGCTGGTGGGCTGGGCACACGCTTATTAAGACAGGATCTTTCTTAGGGTTTCCCTGCCAGTCCAGTAGTGAAGACTTCACCTTTCAATGCAGGGGGTGAAGGTTCTACCCCTGGGGGAGCTAAGATGCCTCACAGCCAAAAAACCCAAACATAAAATAGAAACAGTATTGTAACACATTCGATAAAGACTTAAAAAAAAAGAAGACAGGATCTTTCTTAGGTGGCTCAGAGGGTAAAGAATCTGCAATGCAGGGGACCCAGGTTCCATCCTGGGGTTGGGAAGATCCCCTGGAGGAGGAAATGGCAACCTACTCCAGTATTCTTACCTGGAGAATCCCATGGACAGAGGCCACAGTCCATGGTGTCGCAAAGAGTTAGACACAACTGAGAGAATAACACTTGCACTTCTTCCACTTTTTCTTAGATTTAAGAGATGCTTTCTTCCACTGCAGACCCAACGGAGGCCTTGGGGCCCAGGCTGGGTCTCTGCAGCCTGCTTTGCACACCCCAAAGGACAGTGATCACAGGAGAGCTTGCCCAACATCTCCCAGCCCCACAGCTGCTTTTTGCCATTGTCCTGGCTCAGCAGACCCTGGGCCTCCTGAGCTGCTCTTGGGGCCGGGAGGGCGGAGGGTGGTGTGGTGGGAGAGCACAGTCAGGTGGCCGGGCTGAGCTGGACCACCCAAGGCACACCAGCACACTTCGGCGTTGCAGGAGGGCCTATAGGAGCCTGCGTAGACTCTCCCAGGAGCTGGGGCTGTGTGGCCACAGGTGGGTCCCCTCCCCCAACCCACCGAGCAGCACAGACTGTTCTGGGCCACACATCACCACCGTCTTGGGCACCCTGCCTGCCAAACATGGGCCTCTCCTCTACTGTACTGCCAATGTGAAAATCCCCCTTTCCTTTTTGACTATAATATGGGGCGACAGTCTATGGTATGATTCCTTGGGGTTCACATCTTTCCTGCCTGCCTCTGGTCCACACTCACCTTCCCACCCCCAAGTCGGCCACTCGATGTCTGGGCAGAGTTTCTAGGCCCTGAACTGTTGAGTCCTTCCCGTGACGTTAGTGGATCACATACCCTTCCGGAGAGATGGGTCTCAGGGCGGGCCTACGATAACATGCCCCTGAGCCCCAGTCTCCTCCTGCTCTTCGCACGATGGAGGGGCTGACGTCTGGGAGGAATGAAACCACGAAAAGAACTTGTTAGCATGTGGCAGCCTTGACCTCAGAGGCGGTCTGGATGGTGAATGTGCTGGACAGTAGCTCCCTTATTGCTCCAACCTGGAAATATACACAGGATGGTAATTAGTTTCCATCCCAGGCTAAGGCCATATGGAGCGGTGTCTGGGACGCTGTTTACCTTGCGGTATCACACTGTACATTAAGCATCAGCCCGCTCCCTCCAGGGAACCGCCTCCCGCCTCACTGCGGGCTGCTGGTTCACGCCGAGAAACTGAACCAACTCTTGCAGGTCAGAGGTTCTTCCTGGCACTCTTTCTTTGGCATTCTGGACTGGCCTAGATTTTCTGGTCTGTCACCATTGGCCTCAAATACCACATCCCCAGAGGAAGGCAGTGAGTCTCACCAGGAGATGCAGAGGAAGGGAGCTGGCCCTAAAGGTCAGCGTGGGTTAGCCTGGCGGGAAGTGCCCTGAATGTCCCAGGTGGCACATTGCTGGGGATTATTAGTCTGGGGCTTCTGACTGTGGCTTGCAGACATATGACATGTGACCTTGGAAAGAAGATTTCAAGAACTTCAGAAAATAGTTCAGTATGACTCATGACCAGGTATTGTAAAAGGGAATGTAAGGTCTTTGGTAGCTCAGTGGTAAAGAGCTACCAGTGGAGGAGACACTGGTTCGATCCTGGTCCGAGAAGATCCCACATGCTGCAGCGCAACTAAGCCTGTGCACCACAACTATTGAGTCTGTGCCTGTGAGCCTGGGAACCACAACAGCTGAAACCCCCATGCCCTAGAGCCAGTGCTCTGCAACAAGAGAAGCCACTGCAAGGAGAAACCCATGTACCGCAACTCGAGCGTAGCCCCTGCTCTCCAAACTAGAGAAGAGCCCACACACCGATGAAGACCCAGCACAGCCAGAAATAATGAATGAATAAATAAAATTCTAATAACAAAAGAATGTAAGTCCTGAACAGAAGTTTTACAAAGTCAACTGCACGAAGGATAGGATGGCAGAGGCCTGGCTCAGAAATTTTTCTTTTGGTATTCATGGGGAGTTATAATGTTACCAATCATTTAGCATGCACTAATTGGTGGCACCTCTGTTACAAATGCAGTCTTAGGCTACACAGTACTGATAAAGTAACAGCAGCTGTGATTTCTGAAGTATATGTTATGTACCAGGCATGTTCCATAAGTTACTTCATTTAATTTCTCCCAGGTGTCTGTTAGTTTCCTCCTTTTACAGTGAGCAGACTGGGGATCAGGCAGATGAGGTTGCCAGTTCCAAGGGCACAGCTGGTCAGTGGCAGGGCTGGGATTTGAACCTATCAGTGTCTCCCAGGTCCCTGCTCCTTCCGTTGTATGTTACCTGGAGAAGAGACGAAGTGGGTGGAGCTCCATGCAGCGGGGTGCTGAGCTTAGTTCCAGGCCTTGTGCTTTTGGAAGATGAGGACTAACTGTACTGAATGCAGAGGAAGATTGTTTTCCCCTATGGCTTAGTGGTAAAGAATCAGCCTGCAATACAGGAGATGCAAGTTCGATCCCTGGGTTGGGAAGATCCCCTGGAGAAGGAAATGGATACCCACTCCAGTATTCTTGCCTGGGAAATCCCATGGACAGAGCAGCCTCATGGGCTATTGTCATGGGGTTGCAAAGAGTTGGACCTAGTTACCAAACATCAAAGCAGAGCAGATGCTGGGTTGATGAGAGGTTTGAACCACAGGTTTGAACCACATGTGGAGGGAACTAGAGTTGCTTGCTGCTGCTGCTACTGCTGCTAAGTTGCTTCAGTCATGTCCGACTCTGTGGGATCCCATAGATGGAAGCCAACCAGGCTCCCCCATCCCTGGGATTCTCCAGGCAAGAGTACTGGAGTGGGTTGCCATTTCCTTCTCCAATGCAGGAAAGTGAAAAGTGAAAGTGAAGTCGCTCAACCGTGTCCAACTCTTAGCGACCCCATGGACTGCAGCCTACCAGGCTCCTCTGCCCATGGGATTTTCCAGGCAAGAGTACTGGAGTGGGGTGCCATTGCCTTCTCTGAGAGTTGCTTGCTGCCTTGGACTTATTCCACCTGGGGGGCAAGAGAGTTGTCTTCACACAGGTGCCTTGGAGTAGCACTTTAGTCTGTTCGAGATAAGTTTTCTGTTCACAGAGGTGGAACTAAGAGAGTATTCTTTTCCTCCTAATGAATAGGCTTTTGTGCAGAAACAGATGGGTCGATGGAACTGTAGCAGAAGTGAGCTTCTGGAGCCGTCTCTGCCCCTGGCCTGAGGGAGGGGTAAAGTGAAGAACTCCTAACCCAAAAGGACAATAAAAAGTGAAAAAGCTGCTCACTGCTCAGCTGGTGAACCTCTGACCATGGCAGGAGGGGAGGGCTTCAGGCCTTGGTTCTTGCAGCCTGGGATCTCTCCTGCCTCCTCCCGTAGGAGAGAGAGGGCACTGCTGCCGGAGGGCAGGGGTCCTGCAGGTACAGAGCTCTGATCTCCAGTGTCCCGGTTGCCCAGGCCACCCAGCGTTGGTGTCACAGGCCTCTCCATTTCACAGGTTCCTGGATTGATTACACTCCGCAGCCCCAGGCTTTCTGGCCCCTTTCAAACGGCACAGGTAAAAGCCTGTCCGGGGTTTATATTTCAAACATAACATAAGCACCTAAACTGGAAGTGGGTAGCATCAGGTTGCATCACCTGCCTACAGACTTCAGTTAAATTAGGAGACACCGGATGAGCAGAGGGAGGAAGTTTATTCCAAAGGGGCAAGTGGCCAGGAGGCCCCAGCTTCCCACAGATGCTTGTCTCGGGGTTACTGACCTGCAGGAAGGGACCTCTTTGTTGGTAGCCTCAGTGGGCAGAGCCAAGACCACAGGGCGTGAGCTCGGAGCACCTTCTTAAAGAGGAGCAGAGCATTGTCACCAGTGAAGGTGGCTTCTGATGAGCACTGTGTAGGGGCTACGTGGGGCGGTGAGCAGCCGCCACGGGGCAAAGGCATGGGGCGGAGTGAGTGCCACACTCTCAGGGGTCCCTTAGCTTGTCAGTTGGAATTCTCACCATCAGCGTGGCTTCTGAAGAAACTCTCACTTTTAGGAGGGGACATCTGGGTGGTTTCCATTATTTGGCAATTTAGATAGAGCTGACGTGAACCTTCATGTACAGGCTATTTTTGTGGCCATAAGCTTTCATTTCTCTGCATTGAATGTCCAGGAATGCAGTCGCTGGGGCATAGACTGTTGCCTACTTATTAAGTTCTTTAAGAAACTGCCGAACTGTTTCCAGCATGCCCTCACCCTTGTGTGTTTCTACCAGCAGTGGTCCAGTCTCTCTGCATCCTCACCAGCAAGTGGTGGTGTTGCTGTCTATTTTTCTAGCCACTCTGATAGCCAGGCAGGGCTGTCTCCTGGTGATTTTGTTTTTACCTAATGGTGGGCTGCCCAGGTGGCGCAGTGGTAAAGAATCTAGCTGCCAGTGCAGGGGACAGGGGTTCGATTCCTGGGTCGGGAAGATCCCCTGGAGAAGGAAATAGCAACCCACTCCAGTATTCTTGCCTGGGAAATCCAGTGGACCGAGGAACCTGGCGAGCTACAGTCCATGGGGTTGCAAAAGAGTCAGACACGACTTAGCGACCAAACGACAAATGGTGTTGAACATCTTTCCATGTGCTTAGTTGCCATCTGTATATCCTCTTCGCTGAAATGATCTGGCTTTGAAAGAAAATTCCACAGAGAGGCTGTCAAACAAGAGTCAAAAACCCTGGGCACTGGTCCCCCACCCTGGCATAAGCTTCCTCTCTCAGGACTTTGGTGGGGGGTGGGGGTGGGTGCTTGGTCATCTCTGAGGTCCCTTCCTGGCCCAACCATCTCTTGATTCCAGAAAAAGCCTGGTGACCTGGAGCAGCCGCCCCCACGGCGGGACAGCGGTGTGCAGGGGACCCAGGGCGCCCCCACCCACATGCTGCCACCCCCCAGCTCTGTCTACTCAGGATCCCACCCAAGCTGACTCAGCGGGTGCTGTATTTAGGGAAAGGTGTTGTTGGGCCTGAAAATACCAAGAACAACCAAGGAAGAACTGCCAAGTGTCTCCATGCCGCCTCCCTGGCCTCCTGGAAGGCTGCGGCCCGGCAGGCCCCCCTCCCTGAGACGCTCCTTCCCTCTTCGTCTCTTCAGTGGCGCCTGTACTGTGTGGTTGAGTTCTGCACCACGGTCATCCTGAAGGTCCCGGATATGCTTCCCTTTTTATATTAATTAAACAAACCGAGAAAAGTGTGTGTATCATTTAAAACCGTTGAAGACAGTGGTGACCGCAGTCATTTTTCAGGGTGCCCTGAATGGCATCCTCTCACCCTTAGTTGCTTGGAAGTGTTGTTGATGTTTTGTCTTTTGCCTCCTGGGGGTGGGGGTGGTGGCAGGAAGTGGTCCTGGGTGTTGATGGGATTGCTGCCAGTTTGAGGACCCGCAGGGGTGTTTGGGCTCCCCTGGGAGGCAGGGTAGATGACTGAAGAATGCATTTATTTTTGTGTTTCTGCCTCATGGTGTATACGGGACTTCACAGCACGTGAAATAAGCATCCTTAATCTTCACGTCAGTGAGTCATAAGAAATGAAAGGACATGGTTGTTTCTCCCTCGGTCTAATGAAGTATAATATTTGCAAAATCTCCTTTGGTGAATGTGCACAAACAATCCATCACAAAGAAGGAATTGTTTTCTGCGTGGCCTTAGAGGAGTTTTGGAAAACGAACAGAGGATTTTTACACGTGTCCCTTGAGCCCAACCCAGGCAGTGAAGATAGTGGACGGTTACAGGCTTTCCACACAGTCACCTTGGCCCATTAGAATATTTCAGCACATTTCAGCGGGTCATTTGATTGGGCCTGAGATCAAAGATGGAGCTGAATCACATGGTGGTTTGGTCCAAAATGTTTTTCTGATTTGGTACTTTTTGAAAACCTAGGTTTATGTCTGGTTTGAACTTGTTCAGTTGAATTAAGAAAGGGAAAAACCCCTCTTGTTACATTCCTGGTTCAAATTAAAATTTTATATTTGCCCTTGGTTTGAGTTTGAATAAATAAAAAGTATTATGGCTATTGGTGAGAAGTTCATTTTGATTCAAGTCACTTCTCCAGATAGCATCACTGTTATAAAACTCATTTCCCATGAACTTGCATTCTTCCAGGATGGTGTGTTTGTTGATCTCATTTCTTAAATATTCTGGTTAATGAGAGTTACTATACTTGCAATAGTACTCTGCAGTGAACTAGAAGTAATAAAATACTTGGCACAAAAACTAGCAGAGGTTTTGCTAAATGCACAGACTTTGTCTTCTTGGGACCAGGTGAAGGGTTTTATCTACTATTTGCAACTTGCTAACTTTCAGGGAAGGGTGAACTCTTAATAACTCTTTATTCATACAGCCACAATATTTATTGTGTGCTGTCTGCATCCAGGTTGTCCTGGCAGATATGGATCTGTGTATTAGTGAATCTTAGTTCCTACCCTCTAGGAATTTTCAGTTCAATCAAGGATGCAAATGACAATACCCAACACCTATTATGCAATAATTTATTTCAGTCCTTTTTTTTCCCCCTCACACTCATGACTTGTGTGAGCTTAGTTCTCTGACCAGGATCAAACCCACAGTCCCTATAGTGGAGAAACAGAGTCTTAACCACTGGACCGCCAGGGAATTCTTAACTATGCTTTTATTATGTAGTCAGCATTGAATGAGGAGTTAATCTGCCTAAAATCACAGTAATAGAAGAGTCAGAATATGAATATGAATTCAGACATTCTTAACTCTAGAATTGGTTTTCTCAACTTTGATACTATTGACATTTGGGGCCATAATATATATATTTATTTGGGGGGCTGTTCTGTGCACTGTAGGGGGCTTAACAACATCCCTGACCAGTTGCACCTTCTCTAGGTTATGACAACCAAAAATATGTTCAGGTGTTGCCAAATGTCCCCTGAGGGGCAGATCACCTCTGGTTGAGTCACCGCTCTAGAGCCTAGTAACCATGGTGCTATACTGCCTACCCTGGTAATAGTGTTCAGCCCAGTATCTGTGTGTTTAGAATGATAAGTCCATTTGGAGTCCTGCTGGAAGCAGAGGACAGATGCCACTCCATCTGGGATTGTTGGGAAGAGAAATCTCCAAGATGGTGCTGTTTGAGTTAAATTTTGGAGGCATTCACTTAGGCAGAAAAAGGGGAAGGATATTTGGAGTAGAAGGACCCCCTTGCACAAAAGCATGAAATGTGAGAAAGCAAACCTGGCTTAAGGGAGACAGATAATTCCCTCTGGACCCTTCACTTCCCTCTCTGTTGCTGTTTTCTTGTCTTAGCAGCAAGCTTGGTTCACAGCAGCCATATAATTTTTACTTTCAATCAAAGGTGTTGTATTAGTCAGGATGAGCTAGGTTTTATTGCATAACAAATAGACCCTAAACCAACAAAGGTGTGTTTCTTGCTCATGCTGCCCACCTGACCTGGGTCAGCTGTGGGCTCTGCTGCTTGTTATGCTCACACCGTGACCCAGGCTGGTGGTGCTGCCACTGTCTGGAGCTCCGCTGGGTACCAGGACAGAGCGAATGAGAATGTGGCAGATCCTGTCCTGGCTTGTAAAGCTTCAGCCCAGAAGTAGTACCTGCCACTTGTGTTTATGCACAATTGGTCAAGAAAGTCTCACACCCTCACCTAACTTTAAGGGGACAGAGGACTCAAGACCTACTACGTGCCCGGAAGGAGAACTGGAAATGTGCTGGAGATAGCATCCATGTCTCCCATAGATGTCAAAGGCCCACACCTGGGATATGTGAGCATGGACACCTCATCCTCTCCCCGAGGCCCTCCTGCTTGGCTTTCAAAGATGGTCTGTTGCCAAAGCCACTGTGAAATAGCCGAGCAAAAAGAGAAAATTAGACAATCAAGACTCCAACAAAAAATTTTAATTCCCTGAATAAGTCAGAGAGGTCTCTGTGGGTTAGGACCAAGTCATAGGCCCCCATTTTAGAGTTAGAACGTTGAGGGGTGAGAGTGGGAGAAAGGATTCCAGTAAATACGGCCTGGATGCGGTAGTTTGTTTTATGGAAGTGGGTGTATGTGTTCAGGACACACACAGGTAGTCGTTTAACATTCAGGATGCTGGCTGTCCCTATTGTAAGTAAGTAGAAGAGCTTTCAAGCCTGAGCTAAGTAGAAAGATGGTCTCCTTCGTGGGCTGTTCTGAGATACCAGGAAACACTGAATGAGAGCAGGAGCCACCAGGAGCATTTGGGATGATTTTAGAAAGTCTCCACCGGTGTCTTATAAATAACCCAGGAGAAATTTTCCTTGTTGGAAACTCACTCAGACCGCGCCTCTGTCCTGGGCCCTGGGGCGAGGAGATAGACACACAGATGGGCAGCTGTGGATCTAAAATGGGAAAAGACCGGAAATCTGCGGGGAGGATGCAGTCCTTGTCACCCCTAGGCAGAGGGGGCACAGAGGTCTTAGAAAAATAGAAATAAATATAGCAGTTGTTGGCCACTTCCCTCCCCAGTGAAGCGCTCTTTCCAAACCTGGTTTCCCCTCTGTTTCCAAGCTATTTCTCACCATGGTGTGTGTAGGGAGCCAGGGCAAGAGAGGTGGAGAGAGATGAGGGGGGCGGGGGGGAGGGGGGGACTCACAGGCATCGACTCACGGTGAGACAGGATTAGTCACAGTCTGGGAACTCGGTGGAGGGGGCCTCCAGAGACCAGAGGAGTGGAGAATAGCCAGCTAGGTCCAGAGTCTATTCACCTCTGGGGTCTTGGTGGAGCATCTCGCTGCATGGCTGTAGGCGTGCACGTGGGGGCCTGTGCCCGAGGGAGGGGTGCCACAGCAGGTGTGCAGTGGGGGAGCACTCCAGACCAGCCTGTGGTTTGCTGACAGCTGCCTAACCTGGTCTGTATTAACTTCCTCCCTCTGCTGTAGTCAGGTACCCAGGGTGCTCCACGATGCACCAGGGCTCCCTAACATTTTTCACAGCCCCAGCCTCTTCCTCTCTCGGGGAGCATCAAGGTCTGTGGTGCCCTTAAGCAGATTATGCAGGACCAGACAGGAACAGACAGGTGGGCCTGCTGAGCGCAGGGCCAGGGCCCAGCCAGCCCTCTCTCCTCCCAGGCCATGCTCTCCCAACCAGGACCACTGTCCTTTCAACACCTTTTTCTCAGCTGTAAAGTGGGCACGTGGCAGACAGCTGAGCAGGAACTGTGTGCAGGTGCATGGGCTCTAGGGCTCTGTTCAGGCAGAGGAGGCGGATAGCCCAGCTGCCCCTCGCCATCTTTCTCAGTTGCCCATGTAGTGTGGGGAGTCTTGCTCACCCATCACTCATCCTCAGACTGGCCCTGCGCCCACAGAGGCCAGGAGAGCAGGGGATCCAGGCTCTGTGCCCCTCCCAAGGGCCCGACCCTTCCCAGCAGGGCTCCGAGAAGGTAGGTCCCAGTGAGCCCTGCCCACCCCTGGGGAGGCGCGAGGTGGTTAAACCTGCCCTTCCTCGCTCTGAGGTCTCCGGAAGACACAGGTGCTATATATAAAACTGGGCGATTATCTCACGCTTGCTAAGTTTCCACCCTGGTGGCTCACAGCAGCCACCGCAAGGAGATTTCCTGAAGCCCTCCTCCCAGCCCTGGGCATCCGTGGGACCCTCCCCCATCCCTCCCTGGGCGGCCCTAGTAGGGCTTGCTTTGGAGGAGGAGGAGAGAGGAGGGCAATGAAGGGCAGCTAGAAAAATCACCAACCTCACACTCCAGCTCCTGCATGGTTCCAACCTACAGTGAAACTCCTCTTTCTTCTCTTTCTTGCCTTTTAAGGTAGGGCCTCGGGGCCAGGGATGGGCGCGGTGGGTGAGGGGTGCTCAGTATCGGCAGATGCCCCAGCAGCTTCAGCTCAGAACTCGAGGGGACAACGGGCAGGACTCCAGAGGGATTCTGTTGTCGCCTCCACGACAAAGGAGAGGAGGCGGCCCTGATGGGCAGGTTTCCACTGAAGCTTCGGTGACTTGAAATTCCCGTGTGGTTTTTCTAAGTGGGTGTCACTGCTGTGCTGGGGGGACCTGTCTCATGGTTTGGGACTGCCCAGCATGCTACCGGTCAACTAATACCTTCCGCCCCTTTGCCTGTAGTGATCCCCTTGTCCACTGTGCACCCCCCTTCCAGGCATCCACTGGGCCCAGCCAGGTACTGCTGCTGGTTAGGAACCACTGAAAGGAATTATTTACTTGGGCAGCATCTCAGGAGGGTATCAAATGGAGCCAGAGAATTTTAGGGGCAGTGGAGGAGGAGACAGGGGTCGAGTGTTAGGCTGAGAAATGCCTTGTTACCTTGGGCCAGGTATGGGCCCGATTTCTTTTTAAGTGATCAAGTTTAATTTTTCATCCTCAGTTTTTCATCACTCAGCTTCCTGAGTGAACGTCCAGTGCAATCACACAGGGGCCCCTGCTCTCTCTCCCACCCTTGGGCTTAATGCTCTGCAGTCACCATCTTGAAAGTCTTAATAATTCTGTCTTTGAGTCATGTTTTGTAAATGAAGTGTGGGGAGACTGGGTCCCCTGGACTGGGGCTCCATCTGCCTCCTCTCCCCACCCCACACCCCAGCAACTGATGATGTCCCAGCGGGGGCCTGGGGGAGGGCCTAGGGAGGGCCAGGGTCTGTGCCACTGGTGGGTCGTGGCAGCCATCCCACCCGAGGCTGGCAGCGCTACAAAGCGATGACTCAGTGGGGTTGAGTCTCCCACTCACTCCCCATCCAGGTACCAAGTGTGTCCCACGGGGAGGTTCTGATCCTGTGGATGCTCCTATCCTGGGGCAGGCCTGTGGGGAGAGGAGACCTCCCTGACCTGGTGGCTGACGGGAGGGGACCCAGCAGCTCTCTTGAGTGGCCACAGTCACAGGGCGAGGCTGCTGGGTCCCATGCGGGTCTGCCCAGGCCTAGAGATGTTTAGACAGCAGAGACCGACACTGTGTCAGGTAGAGCAAGAGTGGCTGTGGAAGAGAGGAAAAAAGTTTTCTATTTTAACTGCCATTCCTGGCCCTGTTCCCCACTTTGTGAATACAAGGTGCACCTGTTTTCACTTTGCACTGGGTCTTGCAAATAATACAGCATTTTACCTGTCATTTCTGTTTAGTTCTCCTTCCTGTTTCTGGAAAGAAAAAAGGGGTCACTGTGAATGCAAGAGATTCCATTTGTTTCCTCCCTCCTGTCCTGAAGTTTGTGGTCACCAGCTCCAAACTTTTCCGAAGATACCTTGTTGGCACAGCCCCTTCTACAAGAGGCAGCAAACTGGGATGAGGAGAGAGGGGCTGGGAAAGGGAAACCTGTCATGTCGCTAAAACATGGCTGGAGGTTTTGGTCAGATCTTCCTTAGTCTGTGAGATGTTTTTTCACAGGCACTTACTGTGCACCAGTGCTGGCCTGGGCAGGACACTGGAGGGATACCAGACAGGAACCATAAAGCCAGGTTCCAGGAAATGAGGCTCTGCTCTCATGGGCCAGCTATATTAAGGGATTGTTTGTGAGCAGGTGTAGACAGTGTCACACCAAGCAAATTCCACACACCTTGTCCTTGGCCTGGGGGATGGTACCATAAGACATGATCTGCTGGACGAGACCATGCTGCCATCGTGACCACAGATGAGGTGAGTCTAGAGACAGGGGACCAGAGTCAGGGGACTCACATTCAGACAGAGCAGGCTGGGGGAAACATCTCTTCTGCTTCATCAATGAAGTTCTTATGGGGGAAGCTGGAAGTCAGGAGCCACTGTGCGCCCCCAAGTCCTCCACCACCTGCTGCCTAGCTGCCCACCTCCCGAAACCAGAGCAATTCCTGCCCCACCCCTGCCTTTTAAGCATCAGCCACTTCTTGTCTGTTCCTCTAAACATGTGAACCAGACTTTCCTAGACTCATCGGAGACCTCATGAGGCCAGACGCCGGCCATCCTCCTGCCTCTGGGCCAGATACACTGAGGGATGCCCAGATGATGAGCAGGGGGCAGGGAGGTCATCTCCGTGTCCAGTGTGCAGGCAGAGGCCTGTGTCCTGAGTCTGGCACCTGGCAGAGACGGGAGAACTGGAGCAGAGGCATGCAAGCCTCACATGTGGGATATACTTAGTAAAAAGTTACTGTTCTTTATTTGACTCAGACTTAACTGGGTGTCCTGTGCATTTCCTGGCAGCCCTACTCCACAGGGCAGTTTTGTCACAGGCTTTGTGAAACATGTGAATCCAGAAATGAACACTGGAGTCCAGGAGGCCTCTGCCGGTCCCCTCTTAAGGGACCAGACGTCGGGAGCTCAGCCGGCCTGTGCTGTCACCTGCTTGCTGCACCGTCTGGAGTTGTCCTTAGGCCAGGGTAGGATGTCCTTAGGCTGGGTAAAAGCCTAAGTTGTCCTTAGGTCTTCCGTAGGATGGAGATAGAAGAGCCACTGCCTTTTCTCCTTCCACCCTGAGCACGCTCCAGGATGGGCTCCAGCGAGGCCTCCTGCAGAATCCACAGGGCACAGGGCTTTGAGGGGCTGCCAGGCCTCCATCAGAAGGCTGTTCATGCTCCCTGCCCCATCAGTGAAGATGCTCTCGCTGTAAGTAACAGAAAACTGCAACTCTGCTGGCTTGACCATAAGGAAAATGTATTTTGTTGCTGTTGTGGTATACTCACTAAGTCATGTCCGACTCTTTTGTGACCCCGTGGTCTGTAGCCCACCAGGCTCCTCTGTCCACAGGATTTCCCAGGCAGGAATACTGGAGTGGGTTGCCATTTCCTTCTCCAGGGGATCTTCCCGACCCAGAGATTGAACCTGCGTCTCCTGCATGGCAGGCAGATTCTTTACCACTGAGCCACCTGGGAAGCCCATAAGGAGACGGTGCTATTTCACCTTAATTCACAGGCCCCAGCACAGGCAGCTGTGGCCTCGGGTAGTTCCTTAGAGCAGCAGGGTCACTCCTGTCCTTTGCATCAGTCTGCTGCATCCCCAGGGCGTGCTGACGCCCCTCTTCTCTGGGATGACGGGGCAGGTGCTGCAGATCCAGGCGTCCCGCATGGAGGGGAAGGGGGGTGCTTCTTCTCTGAGTCTGAGACATTTTTCTCAGAAGTGCCAGCAGATATCCCCAGTGTCTCACTGACCAGAATGTGTCGCCCAAGTCCTCCTCCAGTGTGAGAGGAACTTAATTAGTACGCGGTTACTCCCGGGGAGCTCCACCCAGCACACTTGCTGCTGGGTTCCCTGGTGCAGTGCAGACACCCAAACAGTACCAGGTCCGTATTTCTGTTCCCTGCCTCATCCTGCCAAAGGTTTGAGGCAGTGTTGATTATCTTCTTTATTCTTTTCGATTTTTAACATAAACATTAAATAGAGTCTAACAATAACAAGCAATTTAACTTTTTATTCTCAGTGGACTTTGATAAGCTGCATAACTTTGTTTTACATACCTATAATCCAATTGTAGTAGTTTTATCTTTTGACTTTATCATTTGAATGTCATCCCATGTTTTCAGGAACGGACATGGGGTCATCTGCTTGTCATTTTAAGTGAATATTTAAAAGAAAAAAATTTTAATTTATTTATTTGACTGCACCAGGTCTTAGTTGCAGCTTGTGGGATCTTTAGCTATGGCATGTGGGATCTAGTTCCCTGACCAGGGACTGAACCCAGGCCCCTGCATTGGGAACATGGAGTCTTAGCCACTGGACCACCAAGGAAGTCCTCTTTGTAAGTTAATATATAATAATAGCACCTAACTTTTATCAAGCACTTACTGTAGAACAGGCACTGTTTTAAGTGTTTTCCATGGATTATTTTACTTACTCCTCATAGCAACTCATTTTCAGGTGAGGAAACGGAGGCACAGACTATCTAGAAAGGGACTGCAGCCTGAGTCTTGAGCCTCAGCTTTGAACCATTACATAATTTACGTGGTCATGCCTTTACTGTTCAGTTCATTCAGTTCAGTCGCTCAGTTGTGTCTGACTCTTTGCGACCCCATGAACTGCAGCACACAGGCCTCCCTGTCCATCACCAACTCCCGGAGTCCACCCAAACCCATGTCCACTGAGTCGATGATGCCATCCAACCATCTCATCCTCTGTCGTCCCCTTCTCCTCCTGCCCTCAATCTTTCCCAGCGTCAGGATCTTTTGAAATGAGTCAGCTCTTCGCATCAGGTGGCCAAAGTATTGGAGTTTTCAGCTTCAACATCAGTCCTTCGGATGAACACCCAGGACTGATCTCCTTTAGGATGGACTGGTTGGATGTAGCTGTTGCTATATGCGGCAATGAGCATTTTTTAAAAAATTACCTTTTCTCTACTTCTATTAGTTACTAACTTGGGAAATTGTCTTCTTAGTGGCATTGTTTGTCAGAGCCCAAGAAGAACTTGTGACTGTGTCGTTGTCCCACCTTACCCTCTGGAAAAACTGAACCAATTCAGGGTCATCTGCAAGGTCTAAATGCTCTGGCTTCCCTACCACCACTGGGTTTTCTTTCTAGTCTGGTATTGTCTAATTCTCCTTTAATCTTTTTTTCCCTTAGGGTTTTAATTTATAATTCTTTAAGTGAGACTCTACACGTTTCCTTGTGATGATGGCCTTTAATTACTCATGTGCAAATGGACTGTCTATCCCCATTGAGCAACCGTGTAATTAGACTGCAGTGTTCATGGCCCGTGTTGATAGCACTTGAAGCTATTAGTTCCGTTATTACAAATATATTTCTATTCCATGATTTTCTCTGAAAAAAGAGAAAGTGTTTCATTCCAATTTATTCTAATCAATCTCTATTTTCCCCCTTGTGAAATTGTTAATTGTCTTAGCCTGGAAATAGGGACCACCTGGTACTCGAGGGCAGTGGTTTTTACTGATTTTGTTTATGTGACCAACCTTTGTGATGGGTCCTTAGAGGACTGAACTGTGCCTCACCCTGTGAAAATGGGTTTTTTGAAGACCCCCTTTTGAGCTTCCAGGAAGCAGTGTGATGTAAGCTGGTGCTCGGGTGCTAGCTAGCTGGCAACTGGCCACATCCAGCCACCCCCAGGCCCCTGGCCATCTGTACACCTTGGCAACCAAGTGGTGACCGACACACCCAGACCCAGAAAGCCAGACAGAGTGGCGGCTGGAGACTTCATGGAATCCTTGTAATTAGAATGGGAAAGAGCCTGTTAGTGCATGCGGTGTCCTTCCCTCCCACGGGCCCAACCAGCTTTGGAAGGTGGCATGTAATTTGCTCTGTCACCTGGAGCACTCAGTTGAGTTTCTGAGCCTTATCTCTGAAGCCCGAGAGTTGGACTAGATTGATGGTTTTAACCCCATTTTGGACCTTGTGTTTTGGAAACGGGTTGAAAGTAGTGCATCCTTTCCCTGGAAAAGTGCATAATTCACACATCATTGTGTATGCTCTTTCAGGACATTTATAGCTAGAAGCCCATCTCCACTTCAGTCCACAGTCTGCAGGTTTAGAACCCAAAGATCTGTTGATCTCTGAGGTCCCTTTTTAACTCAGAAAGCCAAAGTTCTAGAAAGTTTCTGGTCAAGGAACCTGGGATTGGAAGTGGACAAAAGGGAGCCTCTTATACTTACTTGGAAAAAGCAACTATCCAGCCCAGAGTTTTACTATCTGGTTTTTTGGTTGGTTGGTTTTGTGTTGTTTTTTTCCAGGGTTGAGTTAAACTCTGTGATACCGCGTTCTTTCCCTGTATCTTATTCTTTGAAAATTTTATACTGCCTCCAAAACCATTGAAATCTTTCACATGTATGTGGTGTGGAGGGGAGTATCTGCCCAGATGTCCCTGGCAACTCCCAGCAGCCCTTAGCCTTGCCTGCTGACCCTTCGCCTTTGAAAGCCTGGGACATGAGAGAATGGGCTGGTTGCATTGTTTTTGTGAACAGATGGGTCCTTGGGAGTTGGAAGAGAGGGAGGAAATTTTCTTCTGGTTGATCAGAGTGCTTTCTCAGCACCTCTGGGCTTACTTGGTTAAGAAGCTTTGCTTCAGTTCCCAGGGACTTTTCTAATTCCTCATGTGATCTGCCTGAGAGGGAGCTGAAAGGAATGACTTGGGCCTCAAAATGTGTCTTCAGGAGTCAGGAGAAAAGTCCCAGTATCATTTGGTATTAGCTGGAGGGAAGATGCCCATGGTCCCCCACTGAGCCTCCAGCCATCCAGGCCAGCTCAGTCTCCTGCAGTGAGGCGGAGACAGTCACAAATCTTTCTGGTGGGAGGTTAAAGGCATGTGTGCATATATGTGCACACCGCTGCTTCTCAATACTTGGATTTGACCCAGGAAGTCAACAGGAGTTGGGGCAGAAAGGAGAGAATCAGAGTCTTCAACCCCGATTTTATGTTTCTAGGATCTCTTCTTTCCCTCTGGCCATTGAAATGTTTCTGTAAATTGGAGGGCAAGTGATAAAGGCATTAACCCCTAAATATTTTACAGGATGAATATTTAGCCCCTAAATATTAGGATGATTTCACTGTGTAGGACAGTGGCCTGAGTGTGGGGAACCTATGGATCTGGTTCAACCACACCGTTGATGCTGTTCTTGTTTCCTGCCTCTTCTAGAACTCATCTCTGAACATTTAGCACCTCTAACCAAGCAGGAGCAATGCAGTAATTCTTCTAAAAAACACACCAACAATTTTGCCAGTAGCTGTCCTTCCCAGTTCTAAACTTTGAGAAGTTTTTTTCACAGTGTAAAGGAGCCTACAACTAAGAAAATTCAGTCCAGCTCAAGAATTCAAAAGTTGAAGTTGTGTGAAGTCACAGGTTTTCCTGTATCAGCTGCGGAGCCGAAAGCCTCTTATTCCTAGACTGGGCACTGCATTGTTGAACTTCTATTACTTACTGTTTAAGTAGCCAGTGATCCCTGAAAAAAGCCTGGCTGTAAACTTGCCAAAATGATGCACTGCTTTGTTTCAAGCCACTGTAAACTCTTTCCCCACAGTCATTTTTATCTCCAGTGCTTTTGTCTAGGTCTTTCTATTTGTTTCCCTAGAATGAGAAAATGTTGCATTCCTCAGAGACAGTTTTCAATGTTGCCTGCTCATTCAATTCTTCATAATGACCCAGGAAAGAAACTAGATGGGGCTTTTTTTCCCCCACAGTCTCATACATTTTCATCAGCACACACAAGGTTTATACAAGGAATTCTCTCAACTTTGATCAATTATATTTGTTTTTTTGGGGGGGCATGGCTAGCCTAAATTATATAGCAATTTTTAAAAAGATAAGTTGTTTTATTACTTTCTTAGTCATGTACAGTTACACTGGGGATCTAACTTAATGTTTATAATTTGTAACTGATATTTTATAGCATGCTAGATAGACTTTTCTTAAGTGCTTGTACTGTTAGGTTTATTCTACTCTAAATTCTGATTTTAGCAGCCTCTGTTTTTCATACCCAAAGTATATTGAATTCAGCCTAAGACTGAATTATTCAAAGTTCTCTGGGCTGTGAACAAATAGTACTAAGGCCTGACCCTCCCAGTCTTTGAGGTCTTGGGAAGCTTAAGTCTGCTGGGTTTGGATGCAGAACTGGTCGGTATCTTTCACAAGGTGTTCCAGGAGTTGGGCACACTGTTTTTTGAAGAAATGAAGGTTTCTGTTGACTTGTGGCTTTTTTTTTTTTTTATCAGTCTTACACAAAGTTAACAAACAGTGAGACTAAAAGCTCCTGGGGGTAAGAGGGATGGGGGAAGATATAGTCAGTCACCCAGTCGTGTCCAACTCTTTGTGACCCCATGGACCGTAGCCGACTGTAGTCAATGAAATTCTCCAGGGAAAAATACTAGAGTGGGTTGCCATTTCCTTCTCCAGGGCATCTTCCTGATCCAGGGATTGAACACAAGTCTCCTGCATTGCAAGCAGACTCTTCACCAACTGAGCCACCAGGGAAAACATGAGAGCTGATAATTTCGGGAATTCAGTCTAGGCTGAATTCAACATACTCGGCGATATGAAAAACGGAGGCTGCTCAACTGAGTGGTATTTAACAGTACAAATACTCCAGAATAAACCCGTTTAGCGTGCCATAAAATATCAATCACAAGTTATTGCTAACTCAGTAAAGTAGGTCAGCACACCTAGAGTATCCCTTTCGTTTTTCACAAAATCCCGAGAAAAGAGCTATTGTACCTATTTTTACAAATGCGTAAACTGAGACTTCTGTAAGTTCTCGAAAAGACCGTGGCGCTGGCAAGGAGCGGCGCAGGGATTCCTTCCGAAACCGTGCAGTGGCGGTCCCCAGGTCTTTGCCACCGCCGAGGAAGCAAGCCAATAAGCAGAACAGCGTCTCCGGCTCCATTCACCCCGCCGCGTGCAGACGCGCGGGCCCGCCCCTACCGTCACGTGACCACCACGGGCGCGCGCCCCGCCGCCGAGCATGCCGGGAGGCGGCGCCCCCTCCCCTGCCGCGGGCTTCCGCGCGTGGGCGGCAGGCGGGCCGCCCGGGAGGAGCCCGCGGTGGGGTTTGGGGCTGGGAGCCCGGAGGAACCGAGAGGCGGTGAGCCCCTCCGAGAGCCGGCCCTCCCCAGACCTCTCTGGCAGGGCGAACCCGAACGGAGGCCGGAAGGCCCGCCGCTCTGTCGGTTAATTGTAAACAGCTCGAGTGGGAAATGAAGTCAGGCCGGGTCTCCTGGGTCCCCGGTGCAGGCTTCGTTGGTTTCAGGGGCGGCTCAGCCCTAAACACCCTGGGGTACTGACTGACCCTCGCTTTTTCTCATGCTTAGGCGATGGGACTTTAGAGTGCATTCTCATTTTTCTAGCAATATCTGCACCCCTTTCCCCTTCACCTACTCAGACATTCCCATTTTTCTTCATAATCACTTTCTCCTACTTAAACATACACACTTAGCCCTTGGCAAGCGAAGTGGAATCTTGGGTCCTTGTCAGACCTCAGTGTTTAAGCTGCTAAAACACAGGGCATATTTGGTTTAGATATTTTACTGTTGTGAAAATAAACCACCTCCTGCAGTTACACCGGCTCAGATTTTTTTCCTCGATAGGGTCAATGTAGATTATCTACTGGAGGAAAAAAATGTTTAATTATGAAGGAATGAAATTATTCTAACTCCTGGTTCCTTGATATTGCAGGGAGCTGGGGCAAGGAACAGTTCTATAGATCAGCAGAAAACACACCAGGGACTAAAGAAAGCCCTTTGAAATGTTGGTTCCTGGTGATGACCCTCCTTTAAATTCGCTTTCTTGCTCTTAGCACACGAACGGAGGTTCCCTGGTTCTGGGTTTCCCGGTTCTGACTCCACTCTAGACTTAAGACTTGAATTTTAGACGGATGAAGTAGGGAAGTGCACTGTTAATGAAACCGCGTTAACACCTGCCCAGTAAAGAAACAAGTGAGAAGTTGTTCCATGGGTTTCTCAGGGCCAAATGATTTGACTTAAATCTACACTCTTACCCTGCAAGTGTAGTCGGCTCAGTTCGTCTCTCTCTAGGTGTGGTGCCTGCTGTGTCCTGCCTTTTTAACAGAGATACAGTGAGGCCCTAGAAGAACATAGGCAGCCCAGCAGAAGGTTAGTAATTCCTTCTTGGTGGTTCATTGTGTTGAGATCAAGGGGGAGTCTCAAGTTGATTTTTCTGTTGGGGAAACAGTTGCCCTGCTAGACAAATAGCTGGTGAATTTTTTTTTTTTGGTCTCTTTCTGTTCTCTGATATTTTCTCCGGTCTTAGGCAAGCATTTCCTGCCTTTTCTGATCCTCTCAGTGTGTGTGTGTGCACACGGCTGTTAGAGGAGGAAGGAGGAGGAAGCTTTCTGATAAGGGAGCAATTGGTGAGCAGGAAATGGCTATTTGGTACTGGTTGTTCTGCAGAAGTAGGGATGTTTATGGTGCTGATGCTGTGTGAGGTCAGTGAGAATCATTCAGTGCATAAGGAAGGAGGCGGCTTCCCGTCACAAGCAGCTGGGTTAGTGAGTGTCCCTAAAGTATGCTCATTTCAGGCCTGGTGAACAGTGGGAGGACTCACCAACTCTCTTACTCCCTGCCATGCTGACAGTTCACTGAGCAAGTCTTCATATATCTGCTGCGCTTAAGAGATGAGGTCCTTAGAGAAAATGGGGAAGGTCAAGTTTTTGAAGTACGGCCATTGTCAGAAGATGTTAGAACCCTCAGAGCCTTACAGGAATTCTCCTTTGGGGATTGTACTCTCTGTTCTGTAGAAATGGTACTTCTTCCAAAAGCAGGAAGTTCCTGGCTAATATAGCAGGGAGCCTTGCCTGCAGCTCCCACCGATCCTGTGTGGCTGGCTTCTAATCAGAATGCCAAGAGCATTTGAAATTCTTGGAAGTGTGTTCACACGAAGACTCAAAGGTGCCGTGAGCAGTACCCTGTGCAGTTGGAATTCCAGAGTCAAAGGGAAAGCAGCAGATGATGACAAACTTAGGTCCAGAGAAGGACACAAGCTTTTATAAGATAGTGAATTTCTTCTGAAGTCTACAGCATCTCTTTTTGTATTCTTGTCCTCTCTTATTTGACTGCTGTTTAAAGGGCTTCTGGTGCCATCTTGTTCTGTGCTGAGCAGGTGGTAGTCAGCAGTCAGGCAGCGTAGCCTGTGGCTCTGGAGTCAGAGGCTGAGTTTCAATCCCAGGTGGCCAATTACTGGTATCATTTTAGGCAAGATAGTTATCGTCTGTCAGAATACTTCCTGCATTGGGTTTATGTGGGGACTGAGTGATGTAAATCCCCAAGATGCATACATGGTAAATGGTACTAATTGGTTTTGTTTCACACTGATGAGGCCATGCTGGGTGCTGTGGAGAATATCTGAGTAGGGACTGCTCTCAGAAAGTTGTCAGTAAAGATGCTGGTAGTTAACTCTTGTGGGCTTAATATATGTCAGGCATTGTTCTCGGTGCTTTCAGTATCCTGGCTTGTTTAATCCTCATAACGGGCCTGTGAGATCAGGCTGTTAATATATCTATTTTGGAGATGATGAAACTGAGACACAGGTTAAGTAACTTCTCAAGTGTCAGGGAAAGTTCTAGTATGTGAGCATAGGCAGCCTGGCTCTGGAGTCTGGGGTCAGAACTGTTCTGCTCTCCCCCACCTCTCAGTGCAGACTGCAGACTAGGGAATCAGTGTTGTCAGAGCCAGTGGGTGCCTGGTGGTGCTGAGACCCTCAGAGGTCATCCCCCAGGCATCCCGCCCTTGCACCTTTGCTTTCTCTGTCACACAGCCGCTGTGACCAGAAGGCTGCTTATTCAGCCTTCCTATTAAGCAAACAGCCCACTGAATACTCCGCTTTGGGCTGAGAACTTTCCCTTTCTCTTGGCCTGACAGGTCTTTATTATCAGTGTGTTAGAAAGTCAAGGCTGCTCTTTATGCGAGATGGTGGTGGGGTGGGGGGAATGGAGGCCGCAGGTCCATGGAGAGTTCAAGGAACCGGAGGAAAACTTAAGGCATTGTTCCTTGCCCATCAGCTCCTCCCTGGGTCCTCCCCAGCAGTATGTTTGAGTTTCCAGATGACCTTGGTTTGATACTAGTTTTCCAGCTCTTTCTTGAGCTGCCAGGCTCAGCCTTCTTCATTTTAAGCAAGTAAGTGCAGCAGTTTGGAGAGGGCATCAGCCTGCGCCATGACCAGAGTAACAGAGCTGGTGCAGCCGGGTACTCTTCCTGGAGCCCAGCGGCAGGCCTGCGAGTGCTGAGTCACCAGGACTGGAGGAGAGGCCAGGTGCAGAGCTGGGCTCCAGCTCCGTGGTCTGACGAGGAGAGGGTTGCCCCATTGGGGTGCAGCCTTCCAGAACCTTCTGCAGATGATGCCTCTCCTCTTCCTGATGCCCTCATCTTGGCCAGGGGCTCCCTGGCTTTGGGATCAGCCACCTGCAGGAGGAGTGTGTCTTTTCCGTTTGTCTCCAGCTGCTGGAGTAACAGAATTATGACCCATTCAAACGTGAGTGAACCATACCTGTCCCCTGGCCTTTGTCTTTCCAGGTGTGGTTTAGGTGGGCCCTGCTCTGAGTCTGGAAAGAGGCAAAATGCAATGAGAAGGCACGCACTCTTCAGCTTTATGATTCTGAATAGCTCTCCTCCTCTCATTAGCTCAGAGCATCCGTGTCTCAGTTAAGAGAGGTTTCTCATCACCCATGGGCTCAGCATTCCTGGCCCTGCCCCTCTGCCCTGAGGTCAGCCCTGTTCAGTCCAGAAATGAGCTGTAACTGCCACATTAGAGGCCTTAGCAACTCAGTGACCTTTCTCGTCTTGCACATCAACAGAGATTTCCTGAACATCTACCCTGTTTTCCAGGCACCATGCTAGGTGCTGCAGAAACAGAAATTCAGCACAACTTCTGCCCTTAGGAAACGGTCCATTGTGGGTCCTCTTGGCCTTTGACAGTCCTGCCCATGACATTTAGGGAACAGAAACGAGATTTGATCTGGTTGGGCAGACAAGCCCCAAGGTGCCTTTCAGCCTGTGGTGCCACCCTGCCGTGGGGCAGTGCCCCTGCGCCCCATCTGTCTGGAGAGGGCAGCGTGACACGTGTCTGGTCTGGTGGCCCTAACCGGCACTTCCCCAGGAGGCCATTCGTTCCTTGGGCCCTTTACATGCAGACGTAAAGGCACCTGTGTGGCTGGCTGTTCTTTCTCGTTCTGACAGGACCCTTCCCTGGAACAATCTCTGAGAAGATGGTTTAGCCTTCATGCACAAGGAAAGGCACTTCTCAGGGATAATGTGTAGCAGAGAACTGGACGCATCACCACAGTCTGCCGTCCCTTTAGAGTTCAGTTTTGGTAATTATATTTTCCCCTTGAGGGCTTGGCTTGGGAAAGGCAGGCTTGGGAGCTCATCGCCCCTCAGGCCTGCACTCACTTTGGTGAGGTCTCCCAGGAGACACCACCAACCCGAGCTAAGGGCCCTGGCCTGGGACATGGCTGGGGCCCAGGGTGTCAGGAGAGGACAGAGAACCGTGGTCTTGCAGGGGCTGCCCTCACCTGGAGAGCTCAGGGTTCTGGCAGAGATGCTGAGAGCTGTCTCTCTCTCTTACTGCCCAGAGCGAGGTGCCAGTGTCTTCCCCCGTAGTCACTCCCGCTTCTAGCCCCCACGGTCATGTCGAGAAGGGAGTGAGTGCGGGGAACCGCACGCAGACCCTCCTCACGAGAGAGACGCTGCATTTTGGTGCTTCTTCCTCAGCATGAAAGCGGCGCAACGTCATTCGCAGACAACCAGAGCGAAGGGAACCCCCACCCAAGGGCCGCACAGTGAGGGTGCCCAGAAGAGGAACCAGCGCCCTCGCTGGCCCCTGCCAGGGCTCCATCTGCCGCGCTCACTTGTCTCTAAGGCAGAGATTCTATTCCTTGTGTTTGCTGTACTGTGTGTTTGTGAACTTTCAGATTTGCCTATTTGTGAAGAAAGGGGAAAGAAACTTAACCTCTGTTGAATATTTGCTAAACACTTCACGGTGCCCTTAAATGCGTCATGCCTTCATCATGCCCCATGATGATGATTTCTGCCATCTCTCAGCCAAGGAAACAGATGCAGGAAGGTTGACCACCTGGTCACGGGCACATCTCTTTAATCAGTGGACCTCTTCCTGGACCTCCAGCTGGTAGTTGATGCTTGCCCGTGTTTTCTGGTTCAGTGAACTCTGCAGCATTATTCTCAGATAGTGACACCTCCAGATTCAAGTGAACCAGTTTGGTTAGTGGTTTCTGATATGACTTGTTCCCAAGAAGGCCAGATGAATGAACGTCAGGGTGTGTCCTCTTTTTAATCAAGGACACACTCTCTGTCCTTATGTAGGAAGTTGGTATCCCCAAGTGTGATCCGTGGTGGGTGTGTTTCCCGGAAGTGGGGACTGGTTATGCTGAGCCCCCTGCAGTCCCTATGAGGGTAGGGGGTACTCACGCCTGAGGGGGAGTCTGGGACCATGTCACTTCTGCAGTGTTTCAGCTCTAAGATTCTGTGACTTTAGTAAGTGTGATGAAGCACTTAGAGACTATTCAGAGCCCTCACTGGATATCAAGGCATGGTGTGTTGTTTTTCTCATTGCTAATAGCGACAGTCACTTTTTTGGAGAAAATCAGTCACCTTAGTGGGCACTTTGTCTCTGAAGGGACCCTGAGACGTAGGAGCAGCTAATGCTCCAACAAGAAGACAGTGTCCTCAGGAAACAGAGGAGAAAGTGCAGGGCCTGGCCCGCCCCTGTTTCATCTCTTAGCTGTGGCCTCATCAGAGGTGGGAGCTGGCCTTTGGGGCCGTAGAATAAGATTACTCTTTACCTGCCAGGGGTATCCAGTACATCTCATTCTAGCTACAGGGAGCACTTTCTGTGTGCCAGCTTAGTCCTCATTTAATCCCAGAGCAAAGCTATTATCCCCATTTCATAGATACGGAAACTAAGAGAGAGGCTAGTACTTGGTAAAGCCAGGATTTTAACCAATTGTGTTGAATTCCAGAGACTCCCAGGTAGAGGCATTATGAGTGGGTAGTAGGTGAAGCTGGGTGTCCCAGGTGAGGGGCCAGGCAGAGGCTGGGGGATGAGGGAAGATGATGAAAGTGGGAATGATGGAGGGCTGAGGAGGAGGCCTGGGGGACACGCTCCACCTTATTCTCTTTTCTTCCTGGTCCTAGACTTAGGGGCTTGCCCTCAGCCCCTCCCTGTCCTCACCCCCACCCTCCTGCGATGCCCCCCGACTCTGCAGCTCACTGTGGTGGTACTGGCCTCGCCATGGTTTCTCCGTGCCCTGCCTCCTCTTCTCCCAGCCCTTTCCCCCACCTTTCCCCTCTCTTCCTTCTTGCAAGCTGTCTGCTGGTTTCATTGCACACCAGACTCCTGGGAAGGGCAGGGTGCGGATGGGGAGGCGGCAAGTTCAGGGCGGTGTGCGCTCTGCAGTGTCTTGGGGTCCGCTGCAGTGGGTGGGGAGGGGAGAGAGGACCATAGGGCAGTGCTGGGGCCGTGGAGGCGGGGAGGTGGGGAGACACCTGCACTGCTGTTCACACACTTGGCCCCCGGGTCCACCATATATAACAGCTCTGAAACCAGCACCCACCTCACTATAGAGGGAGTATCTTTAACACCAAAATGTAGAACCTCCATTTTCTTTTATTATTGGTTTTGGCCTAGCATTTTGCTCAAGATAATTCTGACTCCTGATTTCTGTGTTTTATCATACTCACTAGCCATCCCAGCTTTTTGAGAGGGTAAGAAGAAGACCTACAGATATTTTTGTCTATCACAGCTTGAAGGAAAGAAGTGCCACTGCTGTTGTGTGGGTAGAGGTCAGGGATGCTGCGCGACACCCTGCAGTGCACAGCAAAGCCACAAATTA